>NC_083803.1:7395595-12395595 GCF_015708825.2 Lethenteron reissneri | reverse complement strand
CACTTTGGCTCCCTCTCAATAACAAAATAAAACTAAATATTTCAATTGCGAACTAAGCAAAACATTCATCGACAGCCGTTTCTGAAGACTCCAGTCGAGGCTTTTTGCTATAATTAATTAAACTCGCATGTCAGATGCAGATTTGTTCTCTATAACAATAAGAAAAAAAAAACCTTTCACCATATTCTATCCCTTCCATTCTTCCACTGTTCCACAACACTCAATGGCTCACTCACCCCATAACGGCCCACTCACCCCTTATCACAATGAATCTGTCCCCTGCCTCCACCGTGCTTCCTCATGTCACGCATAACCTTTAAAGTTCCCATGTGTGGCTCGTTACCTTGAACGTAAAACAGTAACTTATTTATAGTGCCGTAAAAACATATTTATATGTGCGTAATACATCCATAGGTTTGCTTATGTTAGCGTACTTTAGATAGATTTTTGTTCACACAAAAAACTGGTCCCTCGGTGGAGAAACGCCATGGCCAACGTGAGTGGGACACAAATAGGTTCTATTCCGTCACGAATCCTCATTGCACACGAATATGTATTTATCGCAACTTAAACGTTGCTCAAAAAAAATTGGATTATCAAGTGACGTGGCCAATCGAATCTGTGCCACTCGCACATTGCATGAGGCCACCTGCTGCTGTTTTACCCTCCCTCGTCCGGTGGTTGGTGCCAGCCCATTGAGGTGCCCCAAGCACACGTGACTCCAATCATTAGTCTACATCAGTGGTTCTTAACCTTCACTGCAGCCTGCACCTCTTTGATTCTCAGAAAGGGCATCTCTTGTGATAGGACTTTGTAGGATGGACGTTAAGATTCATAAGGGGCACGTGGTGATCAATAAGGTCTGAATAAGGAGTTGACACGTATGCGTTACTCCCCTGCAAGCATTAAGATGTCCTGATCAGTCTCCCAGCTTGTTCCCGGCCACACTTACCAACTGCTCCTGGACACAGTATCGCTTCCTTAAACCCTCGTAGCAGCGGCTTTTAGCTGGCGAGCCATCGAACAAAGACGGTCACTGCATCGCGCGGTGCTTTCAGACGCGCTTCTGCGGCCGTCTGGAACGCTCTTCCTTCCATTATTAGGAAGCCACTGGTAGCTATGCACTTTAAAATCATCTAGTTTGAAAAATAATTTCTTGACAACTCTTTTTGCGCGTGTTTAGTTTGTTGTCCTTCCCCCGCACCTCGAGACTAGCGAAAGACGTTCAACATTCATACAAATGCAGCGGCGGCGGCAGGTAGAGCCACGTCACCCATCTCCTCGACCATCATTCTCACACGGGGGAGCTCGGGGGGCGGGGAAGATCCAAACAAAGACGAAGATCCCCCGTGTAGCCTCAACAGACTGCTGGGGCAAGTGCTGTCGGCGAGCACCTATGAAGGTCGGCACGGCACACGAGGGGGTCGGTGGCCAGCACCACGCCCGGCCACCTTTGTCTCCCGCAGTGGCGACGTTTACTAGATGCCGCACCAGGACCGGTTCAGATAATGGTCACCGGTGTTGGCCGTGAGCGGGAATCGAACTCGAGTCACCGGGTTCATAGCGCAGCGTAGCGCTAAACCACTACACTACCGCTCCCCACAAGATCCAATGCTTGTGCCACAGACAAGGTGACGTCTGGGCCGGGCTCTGCATGTGACTGGACGTGGAGAGGACGCGGTGTCTTGCTTTGGAGCAATGTCCTTGCAAGAGAAAAGCATTGCCTTTGCAGCCCGCATTGTGTTATGCTGGCAGCACCATTGCACATTTTCACATGGAGGGGGGGGTGGGAACAAAGTAGACTTTTCGCATTGTCTAATTTTCAGATGGTAGAGAAGCCACTACTAACCTTTTGACGCGTTAACTTGGAGTAAAAGGGGTTTTCTTAATTTAAAAAAATAATTTTAATTGGCTCCCCACAGTCGTGTGACCTCAATTCGACCTCCAAAGTAGCCTAATTTCACTTAAAAATTCAACAATTTTATTTCGATGAGCATTGAACTTAACATAAATAACATTGCCTTAAAGAGGAAAACAATAGAAAATCAGCGGCATTTCGTACAATGGCCCTGCCATGATTCGTATGCTATGAAGAGAGGATGCAGGGAGGAGCTGTGTCTGAGTGAAAGGTCTGCCTGCCCTGGAAGTTGGATTATTAAAGCGTTTAATTCCCCATGGGATTAGGCTGAGAATGCACAAGCAAGCGCTTGCTTTCCTTTTCCTGTGTTTTGATCAAATAACAAGTTAATTAACATGGCTCACGTGTGACTTTTAACCACATTGTACGAGATTATGATCGGTGGCTAACCTTGTAATATAACTTACACGAGCTGTTATTAAGATGTATTTCTTTCGTGCTGTAGCCTCACACGTGGTTAATGACCTTGAAATAAAAACAAAGAATACAAATCACCGTTAAAATTACTATACTGTAAATGTATTTGCCATGGACACAATTCACAGAAACAATGGTTATATTTGTATTTGTGTAAATTGCATTGCTACGTAATTAATGGTTCATTCGAAGTGTAAACAAATCTCACCCATTAAATTGCCTTTCAAATTCATTGGGCTCTCATATTTGTAAAAGACGCATACATTAACAAAATAATTATCAACACCGATGTAATGAATTAAATAACGTTAATACTTGTATTTTATAAAGTGTAATCATAGTTTTTTGCATTCACTGTTCAGTATGAATCTCGCATGCGTGGTTTTTCTCCAGGTGCTCAAATTTCCTCCCAAATGCTTGAATACTAATTTGCTGAAAACATCTTAAGAGGTAGAGGACTGCAGAACAATTGTTGGCGTCGGCTCCCCGCCTGGTAGCCTTCAATGTTGCCCGTCGTTCCTCAGCGATTGTGACGACACAAATAAAATGTATCGTGAGTTTTGGTTTGCGTCTGTACATTTATCTGTGCAAGCTTCCACTCCTATGTAAATTACTGACCATTGGCCAATGTTGAAACTAAATAAATGTAACTGGCTCAAAGGTAGCTTGACCTTTCACCTCCAGGGAACATGCATAGAACACGTGTAGGCGCTTGAGAACAATATTACACGAGTGTGTTTACAAATGCTCGCATACACTTTGTTTATCTTTAATTGCACTTTCATTTAAAATCCATCCTGGTGGCATAGTTATAGCACCAAACCCATATTCAGTTGGTGATTAAATTAGATACCGGTCACAAGTTGACTCACTAAATCATCCCACCGAGGTTTGATGAAATTACTACGGTTGTCAGATATTAACAGTGGTTACGCTTCAGATTTCCACCACTGACTCCATCAGTAGAAATTAGCACCACCTCCACAATATATGGAATAAGGAGACCTGTTGGGCTTTAACTTGTTTTTTTCCCTCCAAGACAGCTGGGTACAAACCAGACAGTCGGACTCTCCGATGTGCCCATATCTGTTACCCCAGCAGATATGCCTTGAAAATTGCCTCTTCCTTTCCTTTTGTCAATCCGGTTGCAGCCGACGTAAACATTATCTGTTAATTTTCCACATTATCCCCCAAACAAGTGCGTTTTAATGGTGTTTCTCACTTTCGGATAAAAGCCATTCACGGGCCCTGTGGCTATGCAATTTACTGCCCAGAGTGGTCAATCAGTGTGACCCGTTAATCCTTTGAGCAGACGTGGCTTTATGCCTCCAAAAGCAATGTTCTCTCCGTGGCAGAATTAACCAATGAGTGTATAGGTCTATGTAACAAGCGTCCCATGAAGCCACGATTTTAAATAAACCTTCAGACATTGCGTAATATTTTAACTCTGTTCTGTGGTTAAAGGCAGTGGTTATTTTGTGTGTGTGAAATAGTTTGGTTTGCATTTAAAGGAAACCGATCTTTTGTGGATTTCAAACCTCTGGCAGCATTGTTCATTGCAAAAATATAATTAAAGATACGTTTACTTATTGCTCAGCAATGAAGATGGATTATGGGTTACTCCATCCTCCTTGTGACGTCTGAATGTGTGTGGTCCACCAAACCCCTCGTCCAAGAGACTGGACGGGCAGGTCTATGCCACCATGTCCAGCCATCACTGCCTCTCAAGAGTCCAATACACCTTTAGTCAGTTGAGTTGATGGTGTATAATTTATACATTTGTGAGCAAATAAATAACACAATGAGATTGTGAGATTGACAATTGTACTTTTAATTTATATCAAGGGTGCTAAATATTCACTGTGGGACCATTTGCCAAATCAATTACATTCTGCTGTGGGAATCAAACCTTTGACATTGTGCAAAGTAGATCAGTGGATAGCATGTGGACTATGCAGCCACTATGTGCGTTTTATAGATCTGTGATAGCCACAAAGTTCACCATTTCACAGCAGTCTGGGCACTTGAGCCTCAGGCTTCTCAAACCTCAGACTAAAATGAGCAGGTGGCAATGATGGGAGGGTAAACCGTGCGGAAACGTTTGGGACAGGAGGTTGAAAACCGCAATTTTAGCCTAAGTGTTATGTGCTGTTACAGTCAGCCTACATGTACTCTTTAATCATCAGACAAAACGGCAGTGCTATCATTAAGCGCTGCATCTCTGCCACTGAGTATAGTGTGTCTGCAAGCCGTAATGGGCAGTGGATTGTTGTTTAATGATGTGCTGCGCCATCCCGTACTGTGCCACTTTGGGCTCATGACCACTGTGTTTTCTGCGTATGTCCATGTGAGAGTGTGCGTGTTTGTCTGTGCAGCAGTATCCATTGTATGTGCGTCTGTGCGCGTGCCACGAGATGAATGTTTCTGCCATGCATTGACGTTTTGCGATGGACACAAAAGTCAAGCGCCAAACGAAAACGATTTTTTAAACGACGGGCAGAACCGCTGCCATAGGACATTAACCCTCTCCCATTCCGATGACGTACACTTACGTACACTTACGTCATCGGAAAGGGAATCGAACGGAATTGGAGGAAAATAAAAAATTACTTTATCGGTCTCGAGGCTCCGACAAAGGCCACGTGGGAGGGCGTGTGGCACAGCTTAACGCCAGCTAAGGTAGAGTGCGGTCGTGTCGCCAAGGTTCTCTGCGATGAATATGATGTCTTTTCGATTTAAAGCTTTCGTGACTGCAGGGATTCATCTTCTTGGTTCTTTCGGTAAAGTCACGTAGAATGGAAATAATAAAATAATAAAAATAAAACATAATAAAATAATTCTCACGACGTTTCGGCCACAACGCAAGCAGCCGTCCTCAGGTGACAGACCTGTTCTTCACCTGAGGACGGCTGCTTGCGTTGTGGCCGAAATGTCGTGAGAATTATTTTATTATGTTTTATTTTTATTCTTTTATTATTTCCATTCTACGTGACTTTACCGAAAGAACCAAGAAGATGAATATGTCTTTAAAAACAACGGCGCTGTGCCTCTCTGAATAAAATTAACGATAACCGCTTGCGCGTTCCAAGATTCAGCGGTGGACGGGACCCACCCTGCAACTTGCAGACGCCTCAGAATGGGAAAGGATAAACTGAGCAAAGTTAATGCATTTGGATGAGCTTCCCAAGACAAGTTCAGCATTATCTGTCCCTTTTGATGCTTGGTTGCAAAAAAAGTGATAATCAGAAGCAGGACACCATACACATTGTTGATGGCGTTGTGCAGAACATTATGGCATTCACACAAAATTATCCCTTACAGCAGGGTTTGGCCACATGAAATGGAAAAAGCTAATTTACAGATTTTTGTTTTCATCTGAACTGGTGATTCTGCGGTGATAAAGTTGCAAGTTTTGATTCTAGTCGGGGGTTCCATTTCACCCGTCGATCCTTCTGGGGTTGATAAAATGAGTAGCACTGCATGTAAGGTCAAAAGTGGCACTTCCACGATAAGACTGGCCCCCGTCAGAGGAATGTCGAATTTCCGTGACTGGCGCGGGGTCACCAGTACAGATGAGCACGACCCCATGCTCATTTCAGCACGGAGGCATTTTGACTGTTTCGCTGCGGTGATTGATGGCTGCACTGGGACCATCATCTATCACCTCACTGCACTCGAAAACCTGGCTTAATCTTGCGTGGCTGCCGCGAGTTCAAGCCCAGTGTGTCTCGGTGGTGCCGGTCCGGTGCTTCTGCACTGGAATTAGTCCCCTGAGTCGCCCAGCCACCTTGATCTAGTGTCTGAGGCAGTTATCCCGGTGAAGGAGGGGGGGGGAAGTGTAGGTAAAGAAATAAATAAAGTTGTATACACATTACTCACAGCGCTTAGAGAGGAGAGAGAGAAAGGAAGCTGGTGAGAGAGAGAGAGAGAAAGAAAAAGACGTGCTACGAATCACTCGCAGCGCTCAGCAGCAGAGAAAGACTCGCAGATCGGCTTGAAAGGCTCCTTTGTGCCGGGCACTTTCAGTGCCGTTGCTCCTCGAGCAGCTTTTCAGAAGGCTGCACGGCCAGGCTCCTCCGCGGTGGACGATGCAGAGTGGGTCGGTGGCGGCGTAGGGGGTGGGGTGGGGAAGGTGGGAGTGGACGGGACCAGGGGACCAAAGAGGCGGTTGCCCTCGTTACCCGGAGGGGGGGCGAGTTTGGGGGCCCACGTTCCGGCCGCCCCACGCTAGCAAGAGGCTCCCAGAGAACCCTGAATGCCAAATGAGACCCATTCTCTAATCCCGTGGCTCGACTTTGTTCGTGGCCTTGGTGTTGCCATTATTTGGCCGGCACAGCACGTACGAGGCCTTTGTGCTCTGTGTGCGGACTTCAACTGAAGCCGAGCTTCCCCAAACTCCAGTCCTCACTACTCCACTCACGGTCCACATTACCACATCAACAGATGCGGGCTTGTGCCTGTGTTGGTCACATTTACATATGGATAGAGAACGGTAAAGTGGAAAGTCGGGAAGTTCTCTCCGCTTGAATTTTAGTGAAGTTTACGTCATTCTTTGTTTGAAACTGTTAAGGAATTGGCCGAATATCTCAATGTAGGAATTGTATTTTTTTAAAGGTCTTGATATACTCAGTTAGGCTTTCTATAATCAGGGACATGACTCTCCAATGTGTTGTTTTCTGGTTGTACCGTGTTATGTTGTTTTGGCACGGTGTCTGACATTTTTCTCCACGTGCTGGAAGCTTCTTCAGGAACTGAAACATGTATGAGTTGAGCGGGAATCGGGCCGAACACGCGGTACGACCCGAAAACAAGACGCACTCGTAATGGGCATTACATTTATTCAACCAAGTTTATCTGGCTGAGTGGTGCTGGAGCTGTGTGCTCCGAAAGTTGTGCCTTACCAGGGTCAGGAGGGAACCACATCGTTTGGTATAGGGAGCGATCAAAATGTTTCTGGCCTGACAAAGGAAGAGTGGTGTCTGAATCAAATGTGAATGTTCATTTAAAAGTACGTTTCTATCGTGATGAATTGTAATTTTATTCCCGATATATTTTTTTCCACCTAAATACCATAATTGGGAATTTATTTTATATTATCTAGTGAAAATCCATTCGAGTACTGGCTCCGAACAACTTCAACGTATTTTCACAGCGAAGGAATCAGTCGCAGAGACATTTGTTTTCTAGTGACAACGAAGTGATGCAATTGAGGCGCATGGCATAGATCTCCTCCTGGCAGAGAAACACGATTTGGAATGTCAACAGACCAAGTTTCACTGCATTGAATTTGTAATGCCACTGCAAACTCAAACGCGGTATCGTACAGCTGTCATTCAGAGCTTTAGAGGTTGACGATTTGGTGGCTCGGACACGTTTTTTAGAAACTCCCGAACTTTCCTGGCCCGTAACTCACCGAGGTGGCAGTACACATCTACGCGCCCTGCATGTGCCTTGGTTTTCTCAAGGTATCTTGCTTTTGCACAAGCGAAATTCTGCACTCATTTAAAAAGAAATAGGGCAAACGTACAAATGTAGGACCCCCCCCCCACCCTGGAAACAAAGACTTGAGACTCCTGGATAGATAAACTGCACGATTGATGTAAAGTTAACGCTCGTTATCAAGGTTTGCTCATTGCATTGTTTCAGGATTGCTCATTGCATCGCGGATAGCTGTCGTGTTCGGGTACCATTTCAGCTCATGGTGAGATGATATTTAAGTCAGCTGTGCTCGTGTATGTCTCCTCTCAATGAGTGCTGTTTATCAGACCAGAACTGCACTGGCCCAGAATCAAGCCAGCACTCAGTGGTATTTACAGCAACTTGCTCATTTAAAAGTCAAATAAAAACACTCCACACTCCAACCGCAATAAGCACAGTGCTTGTTCTATTTATCCAATGCTGGATGAATGCCTCCCTACCAACACCGTGTCGATCATGGGGGGTTGTATAACCATTCTTCACCATGGAGGGGGGTTAACGCAGATTGGTGATGGAGGCACCTGGGACCCATTTAGATGTCACTCATCATTGATGTCGGCTGTCACCAGGAATTTGACTCAAATAACTGGCTTCGTATCGAAGTACAATGACAAACATGCCACTGCTCTCTCAAGTAGTATTTTGAAACTGTGAATGAATACTCACCTAATTAGAGGCACTGCACGCGGAGATTTAAATACGGTGAGTCAAACTCCGTTTACGTAGGGGAAGGAGGGGAGATGGGTACTCTGGTTACAAATATCCGGGGTCCCAATACGTGGCATGACTACAGGTAACCACGGATATCATTGAAAGAATGTGACGAATGCATCCGTTCGTCTGTGGTCCGGACCTCGGATAGTTGGAAGTATTTACCAAATCAGTCGGTTTAACCGTGGTCTGGACACCAGGTATTCGGATGTCCACGCCTCCCCCCCCCGCCCCCGGGATATTTGGTAAAGAGAACCAGGTTTTGCCAACCCCAGGTAAACGAATGCATGGACAATTTGTTCACGGATACATGGAGTTTGAATGTAGGCTTAATTAAAGAATGGGGGGCTATTGAATAAGTATCTCTCAACAGAGTTGCGCTGCAAAGAGAGAGTAGTGGCTGATGCATGCGTGTGAACATGCTCTCTGATGAGATATGCATGCACGCATGGCGAATTCTCACATGGTTTGGATGCAGCGTACAATAGTGAACGGCAAATGAGGGTGGGTGTTGTGTCGTGTTGTTCACTGCAGTCTTTGTCTTAATGTCACGGGGAATTCAGGGACCCCAGAGCTTCCAGAGAGCGCCCTCCACTGGATGAGCTGTCGCTTGCGTCCGCTATGGCTCGACATTTCGCCAGGTTCGAGGTGGAAACTTTAGATATCAAACATTAATTTGTTGGTACTGGTAGGAACCTCCTGGTTACACCATCCCACAGGGGATTATTGTGTCCGTCCGTCCGTCGTGCATCCAAAAATGGGAGGGGTGGGGCTGAGTGGAGAGTGGAGGGTGGGGAGGGGCTGGGTGGGGAGGGGCTGGGTGGGGAGGGGAGGGTAGAGAGGGGCTGGGTGGGGAGGGTGGGGCTGGGTGGGAGGGGTGGGGCTGGGTGGGGAGGGACTGGTCACCCCGTGGTGCCCTTATAAAACTCAACGTTTAACCTACTCACGCCGGCTTGTGCCCGCCCTCACAGTCGGCCATATGTGCGGAATACACCACGCCGCCGTTGACCCTGGCCATTGACCGAGCAACCCAACGTTCCTACCAGCTCCCTCCGCAGGAATGTGTTTTATGCCGAGAAAAATTTCGTTCAGTGGGTTACTTCACTCCGCAAGAAGAAATGTTCATGACAATAATGTGCGCGTGTGTTAATCAGGGTGCACCGGATTCCTCCAATGTGTATAAGCACTAAGCACTCATCATTGGTTGGCTGGAAAGATTTTAAAATACAAACCCGATACTGGACCCTCCTAAACAAGAGCCATCCGGTGGCGAGATGTTAACTACCTCACCTGGTATGCACGAGGTAGTGGGTTCAATCCCGACCCTAAAGCCTGCTGTATCCATGATTTTTTTCCGGGGGTCCTCTGGATTTTCCCTCCACATTTAGAATCAACATCACGTGTTTGGAGTATTTGGCTGCTACAGATTTCCACGTGATAAGTCACTTCGTTGAGCTATCATTTGTGGCCAGGTCGCTTCTGAAAAAGAGCTATATAGCTCAGTGGGCCTTACCTGGTAAAATAAAAAAAAAATTTACATTGAAAATAGTTTTTTTTAGTCAGTGTGGCTTTCCTGGACAAATAAGTACATTATATTTCACTACGCTTCGCTTATGGAGAATGGCAGTCCGGCAAAAACATGAACACCTGATAGACGTAGGGTGGTCCATGGCTACAGAACTGGTAAACTCATGTAGGTGACACGCATTCATTTGAACTTTATTACTCAACATGGATCGGGATCAAAAGGATGATATGAAGAGAAACAAAGGCACGATCGAGTGCACTTGAAGAGTTGAACATCATAATGAAAAGGAGCACACCAATGTTTCCAAACATAAAAGTTTTCAATCAGTGCGTACTGCCAGTTACGACATGGACACTGACAAAGCAAAATCTGAGAGGCGTGTTTTGGGATGATGCTTCACGATGCTGGTTTACCCATGACTCTTTTTCAGGAGGGTCCACCCAAGTTTCCCCTGAGTAATTTGAGGGTAACTTTTCTAACTTGGCAAAAATTTGAAATCGTGACGCCGACACACGATGGCTCACTCTTGTGAATGACGCCACGGGGCCTGCAAAACAGACAGCACGCATTGCCTACGTTTAATACATCCGCGGTATTAATCACGGTGGCCGCAGGATTTGAACCGCGAACCTCTGCGACGCGTGGCAAACGCACTACCGCTCGGCCCGTGTCACCGCCTGAGACAGGCTCTTCACAGAAGCACATTTCCACCGCTTGCTCAGTGCCGTCGATAGCGAAAGATGCACTATCCCATTGCTCGAGCGGGGGGACTTACATATATTGACTTGAATGCATGCACATACTGGATATCTGTAAAAAATAAATAGCATTATTGCTCATCGGATTCGTCCAGTACGAATAAATCTTCTATTTATGAAACTCCTGTTATCCGATTGAATGTAGGGGTAGGGTGCCAAATCGCTATTTTATAGGCATGGTAAATAATGGCTGATCACAGATTATTAGATGAACACAGATAATAGGATGAATATAATCTTAGATTTGAAGTTTTTTTTTTAAACAGTCTGCCTCAGCAGCAGACCATGCTTTCCCACCTGATGACGGACGCTTGTGTTGCGCCCGAAACGTCGTGATCTATTTTATTTTATACCTACGCGACTTTACCGAAAAAACCAAAGAGTAAGGATGAATATACAGTAGTTCTTCCAGGAATATACTTTGTGGGTGACTCTCATCTGTGCAAAGGCTCAGATAATAGCGTGAATTTGCAACCACTCGCGGGTCAATGCTGCGCCATGTGCATTCATGCTCAGTTACTGGCAAGTATAGACAATAACATTATGCCCAGCACTAATATGACCTGGATAAGAGGGAAGGATCGGATAATAGTATATTTATATAAGAGTCACTGTAATAATAACCACAATATATTTACTTTTTCACACTGATAAAAAAAAAACGAACGTTAAAACACGAACACAACGATCACCGCTGATATTTTGCTTCAAATGAGTATTTTTTTTTTTTACAATTACCATGATCGCGGGACATGGCAATCATTTTATCTCCGTATTAGAACAAATGACAATGCACTGCAACAAATGCACAGGAATGTACACGATCATCTCAAATATGACATGAACGCGACGTTTCTTCAAAGCACAGACCCCAGTGTTGCTTTGTGGGCGTTCAGTTTCCATTTCAGTCTTATGGTCATTATGGTACACAGCTTTAAATGCATTTAAAAAAATATGCCCCCCAAAGCAATATATGTCTGTTGAACTTCTTTTGCACCGTACACAGCCAATACGTCCTAATCGGTGCTGCGGACATATATCTCGTTGTTGGTATTGATAAAAGGTGTGGTGAGTTTTCACAATGATTGGTTTGTGGGGTGTTTTTATTTATCATCGTGATAATATGTGAAATGTGCTCAAGACAGAACATCAGGTGGACAAAGGTATCTCCAGGGCCTTGCAAATAAGCTGCCTATCGGCTTTAACAAACATATAAAAAAAATTGGCTTACCAGTTCAAATAGTCTAATCAGGTGCTGATCGCCTGTTAATAGCTCATAAAAAGTGAAAATTCCACAGTGCTATGATAGGGACAAGTTAGAGAAAAAGGACAACCACTACTGATCTCTCCCAATGTATTGAAGGATGTTTGTCCTTCCACTCAAGAACCAACAATATTACAAATAATAGCAATTACACCAAAACAATCAGCAAGCATAATAACTTTTTTTCAAAATGCAAATTTACATTTTGAGAGGACGCGACCTGTCTTAGAAAGCGATTGTGATTGCTGGATAGATAAATTACAGTACTTTAAGATCACTATTATTGTACGTTCAATCCATTGAAAGATATACTTAATATTTCCAATGAGTATATCAATGTAAGTACCAGCCTCAGATGGGGCATTGGGATAACACAAAAACTCAACCAGTTTCAGGCCCAGTATGACCAGCACCAAACCCTTTGGACCTTCATCAGTGGTAAGCGATTCACCTAACTTTGCTCACAACCAGTACACTGTAGAAAGGTCTTCATGATGTGTGGGTGCCATGAGGAAGAAGTTAGTATATGCTGGACATTTCCGACAAGGATCAGCTCGAGAAATGACAAAGATGATTCTGAAAGGCAAAATGGAAGGCAATTGGGGAAGAGGAAGGAAACGGATACATTTGTGGAACAATGTGATCGGTGGGATGGGACTTTCCACGAGACACACTGGAGATTGCGAAAAACAGAAAGCATCTATCATAGACATCAACCCCAAGATATGAGGATGACGTCAGATAGTAGTAGTAGCATCACTTGCAGAAGCAGTGGCATTCAGCTTTTGCTTAATTTTCATTTTAGAGACACTGGTGACAAATAACGAAAAAAGGTTTTAATATTCCTCACGATAGCAATTTCTGAATTATTGTTAAAATGTTATAATACCAGACAGATGTCTCGTGTTATAACATGAGAATACTAATTCTGATGTATTAAAGATTTGTTTTTGTGTGAGCTTATGCTTTTAACGCAACAACCAAGAATAATAAAAACAAGGTGCCAATGAAACTTGTTTTATATTCGTAATATAGATGTAAAGGTAAAAGTGCAGCACTGAAATGTATTGCTCATGCTACTGCTGGCAGAAGGGCCTCCACTAGAGGGAGCTCTAGAGAGCCTGTTCAGAGAGCATTTCAACCTAGAAGACATCTTAAAATAGGTGGGTGGCACGCACACTTTATCCCACCACACCGTGGCCTGCCAATCGACAAACTGTGTGGTGTATCCATTTACACTGCAGGGTGGACAGAGATGGGGTGATAAAGAAACTTGCACCTTCGTTTTAAATGCCGTGCTGAGCGATTGATCCAGCATTATCTGGATTGCAAGTCCATTGTTGCTGTATGTATGTTGAACTTCTTTTGCACCGTACGTAGCCAACCGTGCTAATCGGAGGTGCGGGGGAAGGACAACAAACTAAATACAAAGAGCAGTTATAAAGAAATTAATTTTTTATCCGGAGTTAAAAGTGCATCGCTCCAGTGGCTTCCTAACATCGGAAGGCAGAGCGTTCCAGACGGCCACAGAAGCGCATCTGAAAGCGCCATGCGATGCAGTGACCGCCTTTGTCCGATGGCCAGCTCAAAGGCGCTGCTGTAAGGATGACCGGAGTTCACGTGATGGTGTATGCTCCTTGACGGGATCGGCAGGGTTAATTTGTGGCAAGCACTCCGTGTGCAATGAGTGCTATCTGCTCTGGTGCCATGCTAACCATTACACCAGTGCAGCATCCCCTATAGGGAATTATAACAATAATAATTATTCTTCTTCTTGGTTCTTTCGGTAAAGTCACGTAGAAGGGAAATAATAAAATAATAATAAATTAAACATAATAAAGTAATTATTTTATTATTATTATTTTATTTCCATTCTACGTGACTTTACCGAAAGAACCAAGAATATGAATCCCTGCAGTCACGAAAGCTTTAAATCGAAATATAATTATTATTATATTGACTCCAGGGGAATCAAGGGCTAAGTAGACACCTTACTGGGATTCGAACTCGCAATCTTCTCTGAGACGGGGTACTGTAACCGCCACGCCGCTCTGCTAGATGATAACAGAGCATACAGTGTTGCATAGAGCCTCTTGCAGTAATGGAATGTCAGCAAATGTGCACGAGCCGTGACAGCACAATCTGTGCCTCTGTTTGATTAATGCCCACGGGTAACTGGGCCAATGGCTGTGGCCTAACGTTATTGAATGAACAGCATGCAAATACAAAAAGCATTACACGAAACATGTTATACTTTAAAATAAGAACATGGGCCCGTGCGGCAATTTATTGAGCATATTTTCCACACACAAAGACCCGAATTTTGCAATGTGTTCACGTGTGCGGTGTTGAAAAATGAAATTGCTGGGCGGTGCTTCGGTTCGATCATTTCATTCAATATTGAAAGGTTTGAGCTGTTAAGTTCCCAGATTTTAGTTAAACTCAGCCCCGCTGAGGTCAATAACATGTCCTACCACATTGTGAAAAAGTTAAAAGTGTCAGGTGGTTGTTCTGCAGAGCAACTCACCGCTGCCGTAAAAATGTTGAATTTACCCAATTTTCTCAGGACCACCAGTGGTGATCAGCGGCCCTCATTGCTCGTTTGAACAAGTGGGGGACTTCTCCGTCTTGATCCGATTTTTTAAATCCTTTGCTGATTCCAAATAATGCGGATCCATTGAAATGTTGCATATCCATAGCGTGCACTAGCATCTATACTGGTCAATCACCGTTGCCTTTCTGAGCAAAGTTTTGCGAATGGCATTAATCCTGGAGGGATAAATGGGCTTAGTCGACCTTGGACAGGGGGTTCAACTCACAGCCTTCCAAATGTGAGTTGCACCCTCTGGCCACAACACCACGTGTTCATGCATTATGTATAATACAGTTGTCAATGGGTGCATCGGGTGCCACGGCGGTAACGCACTGTGTTATGAACCTGAGTTCAAATCCAGCCAAAGCTCACATCACCGGCGATTATTAGCTGTAACTGGCCTAGGCCTTCTCTTTACCAACCCACACTGAGCAGCGTGGTGAACTGTGTTTAGATAACCCGAATGACCGACACTGCCTTCGTCTAGCAGTGGATTGACCAAGGGCTGTAAATTTATACGTATTTTTAATGTATTAGAGTTATTCATACTTTGTTATCCAGGTAATTTCCCCATGAATGTGCAAGGGCAATGTCAAAAACCAGAGTTGTCCAGTTATTAATAATTCACATTTTAAGTTAAAGTAATTTTCTGTTCAAACTGTTGGCTGTGATTCCTAAACAGAATGTACTATAATAAATTAATGTACAGGGTCCTTATTGAAATTTACATTCCAGTTCACAAAACAGCTTCTGTAATTCCCAACAAAAAATTCAAAATCGCTGCAAAAAAACTGTTGAGTTCGTATAATCTGTCTCAACGGAGAGTTATTTATCTATTTGCCTTATATTATGCAGGTTTCGTCATGCCCCATTAGTAGTTTCGTGTCATCGTAAAAAATCAAAGCATCTTCCTGACCCAATACTCATTGGCCAGTACTCATGCCAATACTTCTCAACCAGTGGGTTGAAATTCCACATTCCTATCACGAGGACTTGTCTATCGGACACATTTTATCATCCGTAAAGGGATTATGGGTTCAGTTGAGCCCTGACCGAATTTTCTACTTGAAACCTTCCAATTGTGAGTCAGGCGCCCCCGCCAGTAGCGCTACCCGGATGGAATGGGTTCTCAAAAAAGCATGAAAAATGTCCTTGGCCACTCTAACCCCTTTACCCGTTCCCCATAAGCGAACTCTGACCATCTGCACACAATGAAATAAACAACCAATTAAAACAGTAACCGCCTGGTGATCAATCCCAGACTGACAGGCCCAGGTCAGGAGATAATAGAGCCAACAGTGCTTTGTCAGCGGCA
Source organism: Lethenteron reissneri (assembly GCF_015708825.2). NCBI lineage: Eukaryota > Metazoa > Chordata > Hyperoartia > Petromyzontiformes > Petromyzontidae > Lethenteron > Lethenteron reissneri. The sequence goes on along the minus strand of NC_083803.1, from coordinate 12,379,613 downwards.
TTTCGTGCTCATTTCCTGGCCTGCATCTGGTCGTTTAAACACGGCCTTCCTGGACTGTGGAGATGGGTAATCTCAACCGCGTAAACACGTAGACACGGCGCGACTCGCCTGCCACGATAGACGGCGGCTGTCGCTTCTTGACGCACGTACCGCTCTTGAAAGGGAAATTCAATTTGCGATTACAGTCCGTCGCCGCTTTGGATATACGCTGGATTCTTGTTGTGTGAAACAGAAAAAAACACACCGCGATTCAAAACTAAAAAAAGGAATATTTTGAGATTACTGACAGTCGACTAATGGAACGCTCCCATATGTGTGTGTGGGCGTGTGATGACGGGGAGCGGTATCTCAGTCGATAATGCATCGTGTACCGTTATGAAAATGCACATATTTGATTCCTAAGCATGAGGCACCAATGACAGCCTATATTAAACATCTCGTGTTATCTGAACCTCGAATGAGAACCTAATATTAGTGGCGTGTCAACATTCAGTTCTTTGAGATACCTCAATATTAAAGGTGCTTTATAAAATAGAGATTATTAATATTAAGGAACCTAATAAAATGTCCACAACCGCTTGTAAGTCACACCAGTCATAATAGGTACTGACATTTGGCTCATTAGTTTATATAAATTATAAGCTTTGTGTTTTGTATAAGTGTATATCGTGGAAAACGTAATGGCTGCATGTGTTGCATGAGATCCAGCATTTGACTCATCATCATGAAACACACAATAACAGTGGCGTTGACTTGACATAACACACAAATTAACATGTTGTCATTTTTTATGGTCTCAATATGAACTCATATGAGCAGCGGCTAGTGCAGCTTGTTTCAATTTCTATTTAGTTGTCAAACACCAAAGGGAGGCCAGTACTTGCTGCCGAGTGCAATTTATTGTACATATAGTCATATCGACCACTTGTGTGCCATGTATAGATATAGCAATCATAATCATTTCGATCATTTGCAGTATTTTCTCTGGATGCCAGATACAATTCCTTCTACACATGTCAGGCTATGGACTCGACTATACTTTGGTAAACTGATTAAGGGAGATGGCGAGATGAAGAGAGTACGTTATTTTTGAAATAGTGCACATTCAGGCCACATACAGTCTTTCCAATGAAAATGTTTGCCCGTATAAGTCCAATTTATTTGAATAGAAAATGATTCTATTCCAATCCAAACCTCCTTGAAAAATCCATCCGCTCGAAAATATACACCTTCATAATGTTGTTCAAATAATTGCATTTAGGACACGGTAAATGAAATATATGTAAAGTAGCACATGATCAATTTCCTCCAATCACAGGAAAGCAATAGTCAGCCAAATCTCTGGATGATTATATTATGCCAGCGTACCATGGGGACATTTATGGGGCATCACATCTGTTTAGAAAAGTACATAGTGCATCAATTATACAATGAAATATGTACTTTTCTCTGCGGATTAGTGGAATAAATTCCTTGGTAACAAAGTCTAGTAGATACGATTTATTCGTGTTCTTGTTTCCGAAGAGCTTAAAGAATGCATTGCCTTTGAATCCGAGACTATGAAATTTCACAGTAAAAATAAAGCATGGAAATCAAACCAAATCACTAATATCCAGCTTATTGTAGAGGTGCCTTTATAGACTACAAGAAAGCATGCAACTCAGTAGAAACCGATGCGGTCATCGAAGCTCTCACAGACCGAGGCCTAAAATTAATATATAATCTTCTTGGTATATTTAAGCTTAGAGTCGCGGCTTCTTAAATATACGCTCCAAGCTTGGTGGTGTTTCATTCTTCACCTGAGGACGGCTGCTTGCGTTGTGGCCGAAACGTCGTGAGAATTATTTTATTTTGTTTTATTTTTATTATTTTATTACTTCCCTTCTACGTGACCTTACCGAAAGAACCAAGAAGATGAATCCCTGCAGTCACGAAAGCTTTAAATCGAAATTTAATATATAATATTGTAATGACGGAAACAACAGACCACACTTTTACCTGCCATGCTACACGTGCAAAACGGACAGTCAGGGGAGTGTGTCCAAGGCCTCTTGATCTCTGCAGGGGAGGCCTCGAAAGGGGTTGGCTAAGAAAAGAGAATAGAAACGATTGTGAGAGAAATTCAAACGTGAGAGGGCGGCAAACGAGCGACAAACCGGTGGAGAAGGAGGATGGGGATTGGCTGAGGGGGAATGGAGGTGAGCGAACCTTCCAGAAAGGGGGACTCGAGGGACATAAAAGGGGAATTTTTTTTAGCACAACGCGGGGGTGGGGACGTTTGGAGAGAAGACGAAGTGCGTGCATCAAGAGCCGAAGTCTGGGCAGAGGAATAAGCGTTGTGTCCGAATAAAGGCTGTTTGTAAAATAAGAAATGACGTGTCGGACGTTATTACAATATGAAGAAATAGTGATAACCATTTACAAAGAACGGAATAGCCGTACTGAGATTACATGGAATAAAATAGAAGACGCAGATGAAAAGGGGAGTCGGACAAGGCTGACACGCTTTCACCAAAGTTATTCACAATGACGGAATATTATTTTTTCCTCTGAAAATGGATTGGAGAAACAAATATATTCATTATTAATGGAGAGACATTAACCATCTCAGATTTGCTGACAACCTAGTCATCAAAATGACCAATGGGAATGAACTACGAGGAAATGTTCGACCAGATTAATCAATAAGGCTTCAAAGTAGATAAATATAAATATGGGCCCGACAAAAATTACGTGCAACAAGCTCGCTACATAATCAGAGATACCTGCTGCGGGAACCACAACTGGAAAACACAGCAGAATATGTCGACCCAGGGCAGTTACTGAAGGGGCCGAGAGCCACGTGTTGAAACGAAGAGGTGAGTCATCGTGGATTGGAGTGATTTAGGAAAACTTAAACTCCCTAATCTGGAGCCACTGTCTAAAGGAGACATTGCGAGCCCTATGATTGTTGACATCAACATGGATTCCTTAAGGACACAAATGGCATCGCAGATTCTTCATTTTGACATCGCCATTCTTTAATTGACTGACTTGCTCATGTGGTAGATGATCGATAAAAACGTGGAGCTCTTTGCCAAGGCACTGCTGGCCGAAGGCCTCCCTGCACCTTGATGGTCATGAGTATTATTTGCAGGGGCGGTTTCTTCATTAGGGCGATTGGGCGACGCACCACCAATGTCATTCAACCACAGAGTCACGCTAGCCGTCACTGTCAGCCTCTGGATATAGTCCAATCAGCGTCATGTCACGTTCTGTGGAGTACCGCCTCTTTTGGGGCGATTTCACTACGGCTGAGAATCGCCCCGAGTGGCACCATAGACTTACATTCAAAGATGTTTTTTTTCGAACGGGGGCGCTGCAATGCATTCTCTATGGCTTCCGGGAGGGCTCGCCCTAACGTGCTTACTTATTGCTAACGTCATCATACGTAAGCGCGTTTCATCCAACAATATAATTTATCGCAACCTAGTGGAATCTTTAATAAAATAAACTTGAGTGGTTTGTTTTAATAGTGAGTATATAAACAAACAAGATGTATTGTAAGAGTCACTTTATTTTTCATTAATATTAAAGAAGTGAAGTTGCCTTTACATGCTTAAGCTGTTAATTTATTCATTGCATGGGTGGACCTTATCCTTATCAATCATCCAGACATTTGCCCCCCCTGAGAGATTTTGCAGGAGCCGCCACTGATTATTTGACCATACTTAACCACATTGGTCAGCCTAGTTATATGAAGGAAAGATGATCAGGACTAGTTCAGAGCACTTAACTTTGATGTTAGCTGTGACTGGGAATCAAACTTAGGTTGCCAGCTCAATGTTTTAACCACTGCAATAATTATTAATTGAAACTTATATTTTGGCCTTGTATATTAAAATCATTCTTAAATTTGGAGCTTTCGTGACTGCAGGAATTTATCTTTGGTTCTTTCGGTAAAGTCACGTATAAAGATAAAATAATAAATTAAATAATAGCATACGACGTTTCGATTGCAACACAAGCAATCATCATCAGGTATAAATGAAATAGCAACAAAAATCTAACCAGAAAACTATAGACGGACATATAAGCAGACAGATATCACCAAGATAAATAGAGAGTAACACAGGCACAGAGAGGGAGATCGTCTCTGTGGTGAGGCCTTAATATACAGAGGGGGGCAGGGGCGGAGAATATTAAAATCAGTTTATAGTAGTCGTTGAATAAAATACAGTCGACTCAATTATCCGCGTGCGGTTCCGAATTGTGGATTAACCGCGCACCTGAGATTTTGACATACATTAATTACTATTAGATTTTCCCTTTAGTCCAAATTGCTATTCTAAAAACAGTTATACGTTGTTATTCTTGGAAATGTTTATTACAAGTCACGTGCTTTAACCGAACAAATGTGTGCTCTGCTTAATCCAAAATCCACATGATCGCCTCTGCAGTACAGTAGTTGCATATCTTTACAACAGTGGGCAGAGTTTGATTGATTTTGATTGGCGTGGCTCTGCTATCCATTTAGTGGGCGGAGTCTTCTGTGCAGGAGCAGGAAAGGATTTTTCAAACCTGTTTGAGTGAGTGTGTTTTTGTATGGACTTTTGTAATAAAACAAGATCAATACGTTCTTTCCTACAAATGTTTGCTTTGTTCATTAACAAATAACATTTTCTTAACTTAAGCATAACGTATACCTAAATGAGTGGTTTTTGGCATAGATATTCGCGGAAATTTTTCTATTTTTGGATTATCCAAGATGTTTTACTATCCGCAGCCATCCTCCCCGTCATTAGCGTGGATAATCGAAAGTCTACTGCATATTTCTCTCTCATGGCAATATTGAATTTCTACCAAGAGGCTCAGGACTGCCAAATGACTATTAATGCCACCCAATGTTGTTTAACTAAAACAAGCAATAAAAATCTTGAAGTTGTAGAAATGTTTTTGTTTGAGGCAATTTACTACTATAATGAGCCAAGAATGTCTGTGTGTCCCGCGCGTGACGTCACTCCACGTTGGCCAACCTCCCTCATTAATAATCATGAAGAGGTGACGTCCTCCAAATGGACACCCCCCATTAATAATTCGGGTGACGTCACTCCACATGGGGGGGGGGGGGGGCGAGGCGCCTCCTCCCCCCTCCTCAGCATCAACTTACAACCCTCACTACAAAGGCAGAACCCTCACGTCACGCGGTCTCCGTAACGCTGTTGAGACATAGAAGTAAAAAGGACGTCGTGATGAACAAGGGATTATAACCTTAAAATTAAATAGGTCTGTGTCACCGCGCCCTTACAAATTGCACACGCATTGATGCAATGCATATCACGTCGCGGTCTACTTTTCGCTTGCAAGTTTCAGATTTACTGCAATACACCCGTCTTTGGATGGGCAAAAGGCTAGTTGTTGTATATAGTTATACACAAACATATATTGAACAAAAAAATCAACAACGGTTATTGCCGATAAGAGTACAATAATTCAACATAGGCATTATGCTAGTGTATTTATTTAAACTCTGCTTACCTTTTTTTTAATTCAAAGAAAGTATCAGCATGTTGACAGAGATGAAAACAATGAATATTTCCCACCTCCGTTACTGTGATCTGGATGTTTTCTCCTGCGTGAGTTCATATATAAAAAAATATCACCTGATAAGTCAGTTGCTCATGTATTTTACACAAAAGGTCACTCACTGTGTGCACGCGTAATTGATGTATTGAAAAAATGCACAATAGCGTTTATTGGTTACGATGATCCATTATTTGCCTCATGCTTTCATTCACTGGCTACACACTTCTCAGAAACGTAAGGTTATAGGTAATATTGTGGCAGGGCACGAGTATAATCAAGCACTCCCAGGTCGATTTTCTCTATATTTTGGCACTCATTTCGTATGGACAATGTAAAAATGTCATAACTTATGAGCCAACCAAGTGCTCGTGGCGAATGTAACGCACACGCTCAAATGCACACACATCTATATTGAAATTATTTCGCACCGTAAGTAGCCAACTATGCTAATCGGAGGTGCAGGGGAAGGACAACAAACTAAACACAAAAAGCAGTTCTAAAGCAATTAGTTAGTCTAGATTTACAAGTGCATAGCTCCCAGTGGCTTCCTAATATCGGAAGGCAGAGCATTCCAGATGGCCGCAGGAGCGCATCTGAAAGTACGCGATGCAGTGACCGTCTTTGTTCAATGTTTTGCCAAAAAGCCACTGCTGTAAGGATGACCGGAGTTCCCGTGATGGTTTATGCTCTTTGACGAGATCAGCACACACCTCTGCAGACGTTTGCATTATAAAGTGGATTTTTGTGCATTTAAAATTGATGGGCTCGCTTGCGCACCAGAGCCCTTTGATTTGATTCAAGCAGTCTTCGCTGGCAGATGTAGGCAGGTGTGGAGGGCCAGACCACGGGAGCAGCTACCAATGTATTATTTGGTTCTTTCGGTTAAGTCACGTCTAAACATAAAATAATAAATTAAATTAAATAATAGCATACGACGTTTCGATTCCAACACAAGCAATCATCATCAGGTATAATGAAATAGCGACATAAAATCTAACCATAAAACTATAGACAGACATATTAGCAGACAGATATCACCAAGATACATAGAGAGAGCAACACAGGTAACAGAGAGGGGTTGCTCTCTCTATGTATCTTGGTGATATCTGTCTGCTAATATGTCTGTCTATAGTTTTATGGTTAGATTTTATGTCGCTATTTCATTATACCTGATGATGATTGCTTGTGTTGCAATCGAAACGTCGTATGCTATTATTTAATTTAATTTATTATTTTATCTTTAGACGTGACTTAACCGAAAGAACCAAATAATAATTCCTGCAGTCACGAAAGTTCTAAAATTAAGATTCAGCTACCAATGCTCTAGCCTCTCTGGCAATGGGGAGCACGCATACAGGCGGTAGTAGTCGTCATATACAACGCGCGTTCACATCGGATGTCATGAAAATATATTTTCGTGGTGTGATTTACTCTGGATATTTTCCCCAATACTCCATTGGGTTAGCGGTCAAGGTTCAAAGCACTGGCGTTCTCCAAGAAGCAATGCGGCAGCATCCACCTTCATGAGTAGCCCTACCATCGCCCACTGATGTAAAATACTTTTTATTGAAAGAAAATGAGCTGACATACTAGGGCACCTGTTATTATCATTTCACGTGTTTACATAATTTCACAGCATCGACCATTGCAACCAGTGTGAGCCAGCATGCATTGTGGCCAACGCGGCATTCTGGGGGTTGCTGTGGCCACCACACGCGTTGTCCCACTGCCTCTATTTCATGTTGACACGTCACACCAGAATCTGATTTTTAGACCGCGTTGACCCAGAGAAAGCCCAAGCACTGGGTCATATTTAAAATTGCATTTGATGTGCACAGCTCGGAATCAAACTCGGATTGCTAGACATATGGCACAGTGCGCTGACTGCTATGACAATCGCTGCGTCAGCGCTCTCCCCGTACCATGGCGTGCACACATTGTAGCAATCGTCACACATTCACGAACATTAATTGCCAAGGGCCTGCAATTCCCGTCTTGTATGCTTCAGAGAATTGATTATGTTGCAGAGGGAAAGACAAAATGCCTCTTGGATCCGCACCGCCTGGACTGCGTTTGTACACGAGGATCACGTGCTGTCTGGGGCTGCACGCAACGGGGCTTTGCGACTTGAAATTATGATCCACATTCCGCATGTAAGGTTTGCCTGTCAAAATGATTTTTTTTGTAACAAAGCTCGCTATAATAGAACAACTGAGCCCAACGAAGACCAGCTGGATGACACTAAGGCAGAGCACTCACTCGAATCACAATTGGAAAGTTGCAAGTTCAAATGTTGGTCAAGGGTTGACTCAACCGATCATACATCTGGGGTCAGATGGATCATTGCCAAGAGTGGTTGAAGTCAAGAGTGGCTGCCCTGTGGAGATATTGGTCCCTGCCATGGAAATAGTGAATTTGGAATATCAATCACATGGCCAGCACCTAAATGTGTGGTGGAGTAAAATGTGGGTACTCACACATGTTTAAAAAAAAACATCTAGTCAGCATGTGAGAGTAGACAAAAAAAAATGCCTTCTACTAGAGGCTCTTTTTAGAGCTCCCTCTAGTGGAGGCCAGAAATTCAGGGCCGCGCCTTTTCCTTTGTTTCTCGGCTGTGTGTCCATGGCCGCCCGACAACACAAGTTTACAGCCACGTGACTTTCAGGTGCACCGCCAAAGCGGCCTCCAGTGACGGCACGGCTGTACTGGAAACCTTTCGGCACCATTCACTGAGTGGGAGCGATGCGTGGGGCCGAGCTGGCACGTAGCGCGGTGGGCGCTTTAAGTGTTCCATATCAGACTGTAGAGTGTGAAAGCCATGACAATGACAGGCGACATACCGATGTGCCCGAGTGAATATTTCCAGCTATGACATAATGTACTAGGCTTGAAACAAAGACAATGTCAAAGAACATGAAACAGTAGCTGAAGAGTTGCACAAAGAAGCATGGATACATACTTGGATTTTGCACTTCGAGCCAGAAAGTGGAACACACTGACCGGTGAACAAACGCAAATCAGACACGTCACATTATTGACTGATAAGGAAAGTGGGTTTGGGCAATTAACCGAGAAATAAAGTGGGTTTGGCCAGGACACGTTGTGGACAAGAATGGCGATTGAATGACAGCCGAAGGAAATTATCTCTGAAAGGATCTCCCTGATAAGGCAACCACTGTTGAGATGGAGTGATACGATCAGTTCAGGTACAGGGGGGGAGATGGGTTGTGGCATCGTAAAACCTTGGGGGTTGGCAATGGCATGGAGAGAGGATCTCGTCTAGCATTGAACAGACCATGGATGATGATGGTGATGATCATAATGATACTGACTAGGAGCTGGGATTTAACAGATGAGGTGGCAATTTTGGTTACAGAAGCAGATTTGAATAGTCGCAATGCAATGTTTACTGATATACAATACGAAATAAAAAAAAGTTTTTTTTTTCTGGCGGTGTCCTTCAGGATACAGAAGTCGCTCTCACTCCAGCTCCATCGGGAGACAGGATCCGGTCCTTGCGCTTGCAAGCCGCGCGTTCTCGTCCGTGCACTCAATCATGCAGCGGCCGTGACCTACCGACACAAGTGCATTAGGCTTCAATCACCCACTCGCCATTCGAATAGTAAACAGTTATCAACATGCGCGTGCGTGCGTGCGTGCGCGAGCCTGTGTGTATGACAAGGAAACAAACATCACGCGATACTCTATCTCACCATAACACGGGTACCACTCCGAAGGTATAATGTCAATAGAGGTAATGCCTTTACATGTGAATTATATAACAAACCATGCTTTTTTGTAGTTACACCTGACATCCCGTGGCATTTGCTTTGGATACAGCCATTATCCAGAGCAATGATGCGTGTCCCATTTATCTACCTTCATTTGCCACTTGGCAATGGAAAATGTTTGACATGGACACACGCACCAGGCAAAGACCAAAGAAGCAAGTTGCCGCTAGTGAGGCCATTGAAACAAGCGTGCCATTCGAGGGGGTGGTGAGGCAAGCACTATTCCAATTTGCCTTTATCTCCCCATTGCTGATGGTTGCACACACTGTATCAGGTACGCAATTTAAAGCGTATGTGACGAAAAACAACTCACAATCACAGAAGGGTTTAGGTCAAATAAAATTCCCTTTTTGAATCGGATGAAACAAATAAGAACCTGCTTGAGGCAATGGGTCTTTCATGATCAAGAATCGGTCGCGACATTATAGGCAGGGTTTTCAGCAAAAAATACGACACAGTGTGGATTTGTCAACGGGGAAGCCCAGAACTGGTTCAGATAAGACTCGCCACTGATGTTAGCCGTGGAACAGGAATCAAATTCAGACCTCTGGGTTTAATGTGCAGTGCTGCGAGCACTGACAAACTCCACCACCGCTCCACCTCGGAAAAGCGACTGTGCCGTGTGAAAAATGCTCACGAATGAATGAGCCAAACATTCCAACGTAGCACCCTTCTGAAAAATAGGTTTGAGAATCAGCTTTTTGTGAGAAAACAAAATTCTATTATTTTCAGCAGCAGCTGCAAGAACTGCACGATCCTGATCGTTATCCTCATTGCTGGCGTCGTATTCTTCATCATCATCATCATCAAACTATTGGACGTCTGTGAAAAAGAGCTTCCTAGCTCATCGGATTTCTCCAGGATAAATAAAGATTCTGAATATCATTCTCATATGTCAAGCGTTAAGGATGTTTCTGTCTGACCACGTCGTGACCCAAAAATCAAATGAAAAGTTTCATTTGTGTCTCGTATCTCACACGTACTACCAGCCCAATCTCCCACGGCACAAAGCACGTTAAATGATACAGGCGTGTCCTGTACAGCAAGCAACTGCACGCTAACAGTTGGTGCCACAGTTCACTGAGGTGCATAAACGCATGGGCGTAGTGACATGCTGCATGCAAACTGTGCACTGTATATACAGTGTACTGTATGTACAGTGTACGGTGTATACAATATGCACTGTACGTGCAGTCCACATTGCATACTGGAGGTGGAGCAAACAGTCCTGGGCCCTGGAGGCAAACTCGCAGGGCATTTCCTCAGGTCTCATCCTCACCTTAGTCTTGGGAGTGTCACCTCGGGTGTCGTTGATCCGAATACTTTGAGGACTTCAATGTTTCAAGCTAGTCACGGGTTATTTCTTACCAAGATACATGGCACCTGACTGATAATGCAGGTGGACCAGGATAGTGGTAGAAAAGGCCCGCCTGAAAAAGTTGGTAATCCTTCTCGCTTGTCTCCTATTCTCCTGGCTCCCAACCCAGGAATGGACATGTTGGCAGTGGAGGGCATTATATATATTTTTTTCATGCTAACTGAGATTACCATTTGCTCAAACTGCCTCAGTCTACTGACAATCCCAGCATGGCTCCTCAGAGGAAGATCTCCATGGGCCTCCTATGATGCTGCGGTGGCAAAGTGAGATCACCCAGTTATGAGGTGAGGAACCTTAGAGGAAAGTCCATGAAAGAGAAGAGCTTGGCCTCCATGAGGCCCTTTATCAAGGCTGCTTCTGATAAGCCTTCCCCAGCCTTCTCCGGATCAGCTAAACCCATCTTGCTGCTGCTGCGTCTTTCTATGAATGGCCAGCAGGAGGAAAGCATCTCTAAGGAATGGGCTTAGCCTGGGAAGAGGTTGGTATCCTCAGATCAAGGCAAGGTTCCAGATCATGTTATCGTCTACTGTAATGTAAATACAAGCAGCCGACAAACACCAATGCATTATCTCTAATTCCAACCCTCGTGGGAGACGGGCAACATTTGTATTATGAATCGTATGAATGTGGTGGTCAAATAGGCTCTGTTTTGTGGTATGAGTAAAACTCCCAAATGCATACGAGTCTTCATTCGGACGATGGCAAACACATTAAGAGGCATGTGGCTACTACGCAGTATTCTCCCCATGATCAGCGGCAAAACTTTGCTTTGAGCTCCAATAGAATATCCCACGGTGGTTCAAGCATTGCCTGAATATGCCTGGCAATGTTTTAAGGGAATCCTTCAACAAATATATTCCACATTTGGATAATGGTGTGCACATGTAGATGTTATTTGTAAAACAAAGAATCCAACTTTGATACAATGCTGTATTTGAAGGATTAATGAATATCTGTAAAGGACCTTCTATTGGACTGATCATCACATACTATTGACTTGCTTTATCAGTTATTCATGAGCCCGGAAAGTGTCCTATTGAGTACTACTGGTCTGTAGCAGTTCAATATTGATTGAACACTAACATTGTCTGATTGAAGCAATTTATCTCTAACTCTGGCAACTTGCCATACCAGAAAATATGGCTGAATGAGGTGCATCAGTACTGGCTTCTCTTAATGACGTCCTCCAGCATCGCCCCAAATTGACCAACGGTGTCGTTTTGGACCTGCCGAGACACGGTACCCAATGGTCGCCATCTGCAATGCATCACAACATGGAAATCGGTTAATTGTTTCGTGAGTCATTACCATCTAGCCAGCCTGGTGCCCGCAGACCCAGCGTTTGATTATAATTTTTTTTAACCAGAATACATGCTGGGCCATGATTACACCGTCGCTTTCTAATTGTAGGTAGACCTAGTTTTATCGAAAATTATAGACAAGCCAGAATTGTAATCATAATTGTAATCATTGCAAATTCTAATTGGGCTTGGAACATAATTGTCAATTTTAGAGGAAATAAAAGGGAGATACATTATGGCTTCTCTAAAACACTCTGATGAAACACTGTTGATTCATACTTTTCAAAGGCCACTCCACCTAAGACCACACCACAGAATGTAATAAAAACAAATCACAGGCAGTAATAATAGTCCAACTGTTAACATTTAATAAATAACAAAAATGTGATGCAAAACTGTTTTCAACTTTTGTCGTTTTTTTTTATTACAAAACATTTTTTTGTATTACTACAATCACAATTAGGTTACAAATTCCAATCCCAGCCAGGGAGTTGACCTGGCCTGTCAGCTCTCGCAGGATCAATACAAATTGTGATTGTGAGTCAGCGGTGGAATTGCCAGATGGACACAACCAATGCCCCATGTTTATTTCATCAGAGAGACACTCTTAATCTTTTTTTTATTAATGACCTATTTGCAGTAATGGACGTGCGTGGGAAATAAATACATTTGTACCATTTGACATTATTTCTCGAGTATGATGACAGAAGCGGCCCAAGATTCCCATTATTGAGATTTAACCAGGACTGCATACCTTCTTTCACTGCCCGTTTGGACTTTCACTCAGTATTCATTTACAGTGCTCTTTACGCACTTCATTAATAGATCGTTCTAACCACGTGGATTTTTTTTTTTACAATTAACAAATGGACTCAAGATTTGTGCCACTCATCACACGCATTCTAATGTTCTCACTCTAGCAATGTAACGCGGTAATACAATCAAGCAACAGTTACGACGAGATTGCGATGCTCTCTTTAGTGGGGGCGAGTTTTTACTCAAAAAAATTAATTGAACGAATTAACGGACTGCATAATACCGACTGAATTTCAACTGTACAAGTCAAATTGGCTAGATTCATGTACAATATCCTTTCGGACTTTTTCAGATTTCCATTTCACGTGCATGCTAGAAGTCTTGGAAGAGGTGGGGGGACCCACACTTTACCCCACCACACACGACTAACTCTGCTTTATCAATTACAAAATAATAACCGAGATTTTATAAAGCGCCTTTCATATTGAAGTACTGTATCTCAAAGCGCTGTACGTAAAAATAAACTCACACGTATGGATACAATCTTAGCGAAATAGAAAGCTGATAACAATACCAATAACTACACTTGAAATGCCAATAAAATTGAGAACCATGATAAAAAACGAATAATTACAGAGTAATCCGATGACAACATTGGTTTTCATATCTTAAGTTATGAGGAAAAGCCTGTAAAAAAATAGGTGAGCTTTTAAGACGCTACTTAAAAAGTGAAGCAGACTCAAAATCCCCAATGGGCCCAGGAAGGGAATTCCACAATCGTGGAACCTGGCTGCAGAAAAAGACTCTTATCGCTTGGGTGATCAATAGGCGGAGGGGATTCATGAAACATCCCGATTGCTTCAACGACTGTGCCAGGAGATCAAACATCGGCAGCCACTGGCAGAGCAAGCACAGCGTGCTCGCCATCACACGACGGCAGTGCCCATGGCAGCATGCGATCTACCTTGCCCGAATGGCGTCTACAACATTTTATGAAGAAAACGCGGCACAAAATTAGATCCGTACATTGCCTGTTTTTATTTTATTAACAGGTTGCAAATTGTGCATAATAAAGCAATTTGCTTGTGCCCTGACTGGAGAACATCATGTTATGTACGTGACACTTGGGTTACCACCATAGCTTTTAAAATGCAGACATTGTGTAGCGCGTCGTTCTTGCTTGGCGCACTGCATCTACGGAGACAGCGTCCCATGCGTTGCATTGTAATACTCCATTACAGTATTTTTAAGTGAGTGCATTTCTGCAAGCACTTTGTAATTCCGTTCATGTGTGTTTATTTGTGTGTGCATGTATGCGTTGGTCAACAGTATGTACGTATATCGTTGGGAGAGGATCTCTACATGTTTGCATTGGGTTGTGTGAGTGGGGGAGTGGTGGCATAGTGATCAGTGAATTGTGCTTCCGGCATTTTTGTTGTGCAACCTGCATTTTTTATTATTACTACCAGTCACAGCTAAGATCAGTGACGAGTGCTATCTGAACTGGTCCTGGGTCAACCTCAGGTCAACTTAGGCTTAAATTAGTAGATGGTATGGAATGTTAACATCAGCAATGGGGAGAACAAAGCAACGGGGCGTGGGACTGGCCACACTATCCCCAAATTACAAATGCATGGCAATGACCCATGCTTTGGCAGTGGCGAGGTCGCAGCGGATACTTGAGCGCAGAGTCGAAACAATGCACCGCACTCGACTTCCGAGTTCATTACCTGATGAATCTCAGAGCCGTTTGAGGGAAAACATCGTCTGCAGATGTTACGTTCACACACAATGAGCCTTAAGCCACCGGCGAGGAGCTTTATTGGTCAGAATTTGATCAATGCATTGGCATAAGCGTATTAATGACATCTTTTTAAATGTGACAATTGTGTCTGGTGGTGGAGGGATAATGATAAGAATATTGGCATTTAACTAACACACGGCCGAACCCATATGGATCATGGTATATAAAAATCAGCTTTGGGAAGACAAAGGCGGCTGGGCATGATGCTGGTAACTCACCCCCCTGTGTGTAATTTTATCCTGAGTAGGCACCCACAAACAGCACTTACATCGACTGTGCGTTCGGCTAGATAGGCAGGAGAGCTGTGGTGCAATGGCGAGTGCAATCCGCTACAATTCCAATAACTGGGGTTCGACGTCTCTGACCATCATTGGAACCTCATTTACCAGTAAAAAATATGATAATTGCTTTTTTTACCCTTCTATCTGGCAACAAAACTGACACCTTTTTTACAAGGAGTCATGTTTGCATAGACCACAATACCTGCAGTCATAATGCAAACAAAAAACATAACTCTTGCATAGACCACAATACCTGCAGTCATAATGCAAACAAAAAACTTAACTCTGTCAGGACAGTGCATACAGAGTTATGTTTTTTGTTTGCATTATGACTGCAGGTATTGTGGTCTATGCAAACATGACTCCTTGTAAAAAAAGGTGTCAGATTTGTTGCCAGATAGAAGGGTAAAAAAAAGCAATTATCATACGTCTCTGGCCATGTTCATACCATGAGTGTAAGCCTACAATGTGTGGCGGCGATGCAGCATGTCAACGGCATCACCTAGAGAGACCAAAGTGATGGGGTCAGCCAGTGCCGGCCACACCATCTGTCTGCCTGTGCTGGCCTTAAAAGGGTGTCCACTGGCGTCACTTGCCCCATCGGCCATTGGATGTTGAAAGCAGCATTTTGTGTGTGTGTGTGTGTGTACAATATTACTCTGTGGTTCTTTCGGTAAAGTCACGTAGGTAGATAATAGATCACGACGTTTCAATCGCAACACAAGCGATCGTCATCAGGTGGGACAACCACAGCAAGAAAAAACTGCTGAAGTTTAGGATGTGCTCTCAGTCAGCAAGCATATGAGGCGGCTGGTGGCCAGTAAATACTATTACAACAAGTCGATTACCCATCGATCTCTAGGGATTGTTTGAGCCTTAGCCTTCAGTGAGAATTTTCTGGGGTAAATGAAAACATTATTGTCATTAAAGAGATCTTTATTCCATCACCAGGCGAGGTCCCATTCAGGATTGTGGGTGTTTGAGTATTATCCTCGAGCATACATGGCTTTTCAACAAGCACTCTGTTTTCATCCCACAATCAAAATAATCATTAACGAGTTGGTCAAACATCCCAAGCAGAACCTTCCTCAGTGAGGCTTTCCTGGATAAATAAAGCAGTATTGTTCATGTATTCCAGAAGCAGTGAGGGTTGTCCTGATTACCATGACAATACAGTAATCATTATGTGTGTCACTTAAAGGTGTGCATTATCTGTATGACAAATAGACTCCAAGATTTTAGCAGAATGGATGGTAATATCGTATCACACTTGATTTTCCAAACCAGCTCTGAGAGGCGGTGTTAAGCAACGTCAATATCTGTGAACATCGGCAGCGGTGTCGATGACTGACGAAGTAATGCTCTCGAATTGTTTTCTGTATTGCCACGTGTGGAGTGGTTCATTGAATGTCGCATTGAGCGTGTGCGCACTCGTGCCAATCAATTAATCAATCAATCACTCTTTCATTTTCTTCTCTTTGAAACGGGACGGAAAATCAAATGTAAACCCTCTCTCCTTTTGCAAGGGAGATCGCGTAAATAGTTGAAGCAGAACGTGACCTGCGCATCGGACAAAAAAGTTGCAGAATCTGAAAGAAGGAATGAAGCGACGGTGAGGTTTGGTGACATTGACAGCGTTACCCGCGATGCCATGTTCATATTTAAGAAAATTCAGACATACTGAACACTGGACTTGAACAGTCACTCAGTGGGAGGTTGCTGACTCTTCTCTGCTGCCCCCACAGTCTGGAACGCTCTTCCCCCAGCCATCTGTGCTGTCCTGAGCCCAGGCTCAAGACCAGCCTCTTCTCCTCTATGACCGCATGTTGCTGTCTGCAAAATAAATATCTCCACTGTTACTGTACAGCGTCTTGAGATGTGGTTGTATTTAGATGCTGTATAAATCCAAATGTTATTGCAGTGCAGGATTGCTTGCTGCTCTCGTCATCTTGAATGCATCATTTACGAATGTGTACGCAATGGAAATTTAGCAAAGCCTTTTAAGCTTAGTGTTTTGCTTTTACCATACGTCATAGCCACACCATTTTTCGACCAGGCAATTCATAAAATGGTGCTGAAATTATAGATGTGTTTTAGTCTAATCATTCGCTTAGTTTGGCCAACCCTGTAAATCGCCGGTCGGTAATTTTACGCAGTTTTTTTCCCTTTCTCATTGTATCTGTATACGGGTAGAGAGAGAATGGACATCATAACATGTATCATTCATTGTATGAAATGTTTTTACTTTTACATTTAAAACAAAACATGTACACTGTCTAGTTAACAAGTGAAAGTACAATTACATTTATTTGTGACGACATTAAGCCTGTGCCCCTGTTAGCAGGCTTCAGCCTAACAATACCAGCACAAACACCACCACCAGGAACACATACTTGCTACTACCACACCACCAACACAAAGACACCACCACCAAGACCACACCAGCAGCAACAAGGCAAATCCACAACCAACAGCGCCACCAATTATCTAAAACCCAAAGCAAGCGGATATGAATAGAAATTAATTTTAATAATTTAATAAGATAGTAATTGATTTAGGAATGTTGATAAAATCATGGAAAATAATTAAGGAAACTAATTTAAAATATAAAAAAAAGAATGCGGGTGGAGCTCAGAGTGTGTTTAGCAAATGTCAATCCCTGATATATATACTTTAAACACAGTTCACCAATACATAACTACTTGCGTAACTATTGAGTCCAGGTAACTGAAAATAAATTCACATTGTGTGATGGCAGCCATTCACCCCATAGGACAATCACTATTCACTTCCCACAAAATGGTACTGTATATATTTAATCAACCCCTCAGGGATGATGAGCTGATAACAGGCAATTTTGTAATTATGAGTCAAGTACTGTACTGTCCTGCCATATTTCCAGCCTCATTAAAGCCAAACAAAAATCCCAATACCAGTTGTCCTGCTGGCAACTTGGCATGAGACGGAGGCGTTGTCCTACCAGAGCTCAATATCATCACAGGTGAATGAAGCCCAGAGTAATGCTCGCTTTGCCAGAGGTGCCAGTCCAATGCTCGCAACATAAACACATTCCTGCGGAGGGAACTGGTAGGAACGTTGGGTTGCTCGGTCAATGGCCAGGGTCAACGGCGGCGTGGTGTATTCCGCAAATATGGCCGACTGTGAGGGCGGGCACAAGCTGGCGTGAGTAGGTTAAACGTTGAATTTTATAAGGGCACCACGGGGTGACCAGCCCCTCCCACCCCCCCACACAGCCCCACCCTCCCCACCCAGCCCCTCCCCACCCTCCCTTCCCCACCCAGCCCCTCCCCACCCTCCCCACCCAGCCACTCCCCACCCTCCCCTCTCCACCCAGCCCCACCCCTCCCATTTTTGGATGCACGACAGACGGACGGACACAATAATCCCCTGTGGGCTGGTGGAACCAGGTGGTTCCTACCAGTATTATATCTCCTGCCTCAGCACCCCCTGACTGGAACAGATTTAAATAATAAAATAATAAAAACAAAACATAATAAAATAATTCTCACGACGTTTCGGCTACAACGCAAGCAGCCGTCCTCAGGTGAAGAATGAAACACAAACAAGCTTGGAGCGTATATTTAAGCTGGGTTGGAGGTGGAAGAAGAGCGCCTTGACACCTCCAACCCAGCTTAAATATACGCTCCAAGCTTGGTGGTGTTTCATTCTTCACCTGAGGACGGCTGCTTGCGTTGTAGCCGAAACGTCGTGAGAATTATTTAATGATGTTTTATTTTTATTATTTTATTATTTTCCTTCTACGTGACTTTACCGAAAGAACCAAGAAGATGGATCCCTGCAGTCACGAAAGCTTCAAATCGAAATGGAATAGATTTATTCATGGGGCGGGGTCCAAATCTTGCAGGCTGCCATTGGAGTGGCCGTCTGGCATTCCAGCCCTCATAGCATTCATATGCCATTCGTGGTTCAAGATTAAATATTTACTCAGTGGCATGAATCATTTTACCAAGCCACAAAGTTGTACTTACACTGCACTGGCAGTTCGGGCAATGTATTGATCGCATCCACACGGTCACCATGCAGCAGGGGAATCGGCAGTGCGATTGTATGTCTGTGGAAATGCTGACATTTGGAACCACAACACCTTGCCGATCTCGTCAAGAAGCATAAACAATCACGCAAACTCTGGTCATCCTCGCAGCGGTTTTTGTGTCTAACCATCGAACAAAAACGGTCACTGCATCGCGCGCTTTCAGATGCGCTTCTGTGGCCGTCTGGAACGCTCTTACAATATTCGGAAGCCACTGCAGATATGCACTTTTAAATCTAGATTGAAAAGTAATTTCTTGAGAACTGTTGTTTGTGTTTAGTTCGTTGTCCTTCTGCTCACCGCACATTCGATTAGCATGGTTGGCTACGTACAGTGCAAAAGAAGTTCAACGTACATACATTTTTTTGAGAAGGCATGAAGGAGTAAGAGACAGTAGATTGTGTAGCACCATCTGTCCCTCACGAATCCAGAGCGTGCCTGCTGCTGTGTTCACGTGCTCTTGGGTAGGGTTCACACTTATTGGAGATCATCAGAAACACAGTTAATAGATGGTATCGCTAGAGATTTTGTCATGGAGTTTATTGGGGAGCATGTGCAATGCACGGCATTGGCTGTGTTGTCAGCAAAATGTTTATTGAGTTCGGTGTTGGGGGTGGTCATAAAGGCATGGCCACGCACGTTGTAAAGATGTGGGCTCTTGAATTTCGGCAAGGAGAAAGAGTAAAATAATTCCCTTCTCCAAAAATCTGGGGCCATTACCCAAACTTTACGTTGTTTCTGAGTTGGGTGGGAGCAGCAAATGCAGTGGTCAGCCATAGCCAAAACGACCTGTGTACCATCCTAGTTCTACATCCTTCACCAATTCGTGCTGACCATTGCGGTGAAGTATGGTCACACAACCCCAATGACTGGCACACCATCTGAAGGTTTACATCGAGCAGTGGGTTGACAAAGAGCTGTACATTACAATAGATTAATTTGACTGTTTTGAATAACAAGGCAGTGCTTGCGAATGACGAGAGTCGCAAAGTATTTTCGTTTAACGCTTGCACCGTCATTGTTACGTGACCTTGTTATAGTGGCCTTGGCGCAGTGCCTAGCAGTTACAGACAACAGGATGCTAACACAGAAACCGTGATAGCAGCAGCAGCAGCAGAGATAAGACTGCTAAAGTAGCGTAATGCACGGGTCGACACTGAGACAGGCACACTTCGGCCTGATAACACACGGGCGGGCATACTATTCCCAACTCCGTGAAAAGATCCCGACGGTATGCGACTGTGGAAGATGAGCTTGGAATACAACTCGAGTAAAAAAAAAGTGAAAAAGAAATACCCCCCAAAAAATCCGTACAGAATTTGCCAATTTGTGCAGGGAAATTCAACAATATACTAGGTTATTGGTTCTTTCGGTAAAGTCACGTAGAAGGGAAATAATAAAATAATAAAAATAAAACATTAAATACAATTTTCACGACGTTTCGGCCACAACGCAAGCAGCTGCTTCGGCCACAATGCAGCTGCTTGCTGCTGCTTGCAAGCAGCTGCTTGCGTTGTAGCCGAAGCAGCTGCTTGCGTTGTGGCCGAAACGTCGTGAGAATTGTATTTCATTATGATTTTTTTTCCCCTTCTACGTGACTTTACCGAAAGAACCAAGAAGATGAATCCCTGCATTCACGAAAGCTTTAAATCGAAATTTACGTGACTTTACCGAAAGAACCAAGAAGATGAATCCCTGCAGTCACAAAAGCTTTAAATCGAAATTTAACATACTAGGTTGTGGAGGAGACAATTTGCTGTAGCCCAAACTCTGATCCAACTGGCCAGCCAGTCGTCAGTTGCATAAAAACTTTTTCAGTTAAAATTGCCATTAATTGACAGTGATTTAAATTGGCTGAGAGAGTTTTGTACCCCAGATCCTCGCCCAACTCCTGACCCCAACCTAACGAAGCAAATGGACCTATCATTAGTACCTGACTTTGACTTCCCACCCAACAGACCTGATCTCCTACCAAACAGCTCGGCATGTTATGAACTCCAGGAGGAAGGTGGGATACGTTGAGTCTCCGTTCTGGGACTTTAACTCGTAAGCAGCATTGAAATTATGAGTCGAGTGATCTTACACAGCACCACTTTCACAAATGCACACAGATTCGCAACAAACGGCGACGCCAACTTGCACATTTTCACAAAGCGCTTGTATGCAGCCTTTTCTGCAAAGCGTAAACGCCGTAAGAAATCGTGTCACTCGCGACGCCTCGGTGGGCATTTCACTCTCCAAAAGATATGCGACGTGGGCGTTGACTTTGCTTGGGCCAATATTATCCACACCGTGAACACAGCTTATTGCCCTTGCCCTTGGGGTCGCTGTTTTGCTTGCGCAACCACGATTACAAACATCGTCCGCCCTCCCTCCCCCATCGCTCATCCTTGGCCTCACGCACAGATTTCCCCCACACCTCTGATTCCTCCCCCCGCTCCCCACACCTCTGGATTAGCACGGTTGGCTGGTCAATTTTGCTGTACGGAGTAGAGACGTGGACACTGACAACAACAGCAACAAAAAGGCTCGAAGCTTTCGAGATGTGGCTGTATCGAAGAATGCTGAAAATCCCATGGACAGCCAAAACCACCAATATACAAGTTCTGCAAGATATGGGCACTGACAGGCAACTGCTGAAGACCATCATTAGCAGGAAGTGTTACTACCTAGGCCACATTGCCCGAAACGACCACAAATACCAGCTATTAAAGCAAATCCTGGAAGGAAAAATCGAAGGGAAAAAACGACCAGGACGGCCAAAAACGACATGGCTCAGTAAAATCAAAACATGGCTACAATTAACAACAGCACAAACTCTACACGCCGTGCTAGACCGGGACCAATATCATCGTGAAGTCGCACACGCCATTAGGCAGCACTAAAGAAGAAGAAGGCTACGTATGGTGCAAAATAAGTTCAAGTTCAAAGTTCAATGCACAGAGGCCCCTGCACACTGCGGAATTATTTGCACGCCCGCCGACGTTTTGCGTACGGCCAGCGCGTTGTGCTCACTGAACACACGCAAGTTGCATCAATTAATTATGTAACCACTGTATGTATGTTGAACTTCTTTCGCACTGTACATAGCCAGCCGTGCTAATCGGAGGTGCAAGGGGTAGGACAACAAACTAAACACAAAAGCAGTTCTAAAGCAATTAGTTAGTCTAGATTTACAAGTGCATAGCTTCAGTGGATTCCTAATATCCTGCAATGGAGAATCCAATCGGGATTAATGGGGCAAGTTATCCACATCTTCATAAAAGTACCTACAGAGCAAAGTGGTTTATTATAATAAATATTAATGCGTTGTTGTGAACATTATTATATTCATTCTGGGTGGAACGATGGTTAGAGAGACCAAAGATATGAATACAATTTACACCCAGGGTCAACTGAGCACATCACTATCATGATCCCGTCAGATTTGATCAAATAAGTACCATGTTTTGGGGATTGAACAATGCTTGTCCGATGATCAGACTAGTTCTGCTCATGGAAATGTGGAGTTTGAACTTATTTTAAGGATGGGAATACAGACTTTAGAAAAAAAACATTGTTGTTGTGACTCAAGCCCCATCATCTCTTGTAAAGTTCGTAACATTATAAAAGTGCCACTTGATTGGAAAGTCATCACTAGTTGAAACTACTTCAGCAGTTTTTTTCTTGCTGTGGTTGTCCCACCTGATGACGATTGCTTGTGTTGCGATCGAAACGTCGTGATCTATTATTTTTCTACCCACGTGACTTTACCGAAATAACCAAAGAGTATTGATTCCTGCAGGCACGAAAGCTTCAAATCAAGATTTCCACCACCGGCTTAGGCGCCACCAATGAAGATAAGCATTGCACACCGGGGGAATGTTGGGATTGCTACCGCTAGTTCAAGACTCGCTTAATCGGCAAAGAAAATGGTTGCTCTGCAGCCTTTTATTTTTTTTCATGAACTAATGTCCAGAATTGAAAGAGGAGAGCACATACGCATGTTTCCAGAAAGCGTCTCCCTGCAGTCTGGCTGCATCTCACTCGTGTATCTCGATCTGGCATCCGAGTGCACACGTCGGCCATTGTAAACCCACATTTCCCACGCTTCCCGTATTCCTCCCTCTCCACTCCTTCACAGTCGGTCCTTTTTTTGTGTGTCCTGTCCCAAAAAAAAACTGAATGAATGTGGGAGAGGCTAGATGTGTGCCGCAATGGGTGCAGATTGATGCACTCGAAGGTCGATATTTTAACAATTTAATGCCCTCATCTTGACATCTCTGCCGGCCTTCTCACGTGTCTCCCTGCCAGTTTTGCGTACTAAGTGATAAGCTTACGTCTCCGCGCAAGCGACAGTGGAAATATAAAATGAATAATTCATCGGCATTTTTGTGGGACGGCTGCCGCTTTGCTGCCGTAATGTGCGCTTTAAATGCAAACACCTCTTGCTTATCCAATATTGCGGTGTAGTGTCGCATATTGATTTCCCTTCCAGCTGCTGGAACCCAAATAAATAAAGCTGTACTTATTCAACTCCCAGGCCAGGGAAGTGCAGCGATACACAATTGCATTCTCAGCAGGGCATGTGGCAAGAAATGGCAAGTGGCTGTGTGTCATTTAAACTAGCATAAATTAATATATATGCAGTGGATATGTTTTTTTTCTTACCTTCATTCAATCATTCATTGGACGCTTTGCAAGGAATGAAATTGGAACAAGTGGAATAAATAGGCCTTCTCCGAAGGGGAGTGAAAGTGATTGACTGTTTGATTGCTTTGTGAATTAATCAATTGATATTCCCCATTCAACGTGATTAGAGCCCATTGAGATGCATTATCTCTCTTGTGAGTCACGCTGTGGTAGATCACTGGGTTAGCAATTGTAAGTAATTAGTTCGAGTTGCGGGTGAGCGATAGCTTGAGTGCACCATCATCATCCCCCTGGGGTTGATAAAATTAGTACCACTCATGTAGGAAGTCATGAACAGTGGTTTTCCGATGCAGAGACTGATATAGCAATGTGTAATTTTCACAATTGGCTCATTGTCACCAATCCAGATGAGCAATGCTGCCCATTAATGTGATAGGGGAGTAACTCAAATTTGAAATTGGGCTGTTGGCCCAAAATACCTCGTTCCGTGAATGACATCACAGTTTCTTTAACATGTGCCCTTACAATACATGGAACACATTGTCTGTCAGTGTGTTAACAGCTAGAAGTTAGGGAATGTGTTTTGGTTAAAATGTTGTAAGAATGGTCCTCCATATGAAGGGAGTGTTTGCAATTCAGCTCGTGTTTGTAAACCAGTGTCATGTCCCGCGCTATGGATTGAACCCTGCTGCATGGGTGATGGGCTGGGTAGAGCTGAAAACCTGGTTTGGGAATCGAAACAAATATATTGCACAAGCAGCCACTGTGTGTCTTTTAATCACACTAATTCATTATTTTCACTTGTTTGGGCAAAGAAGACATCTATCCGCATTGAACATGTATGCAATAATGATATATGTACACAACAAAGACAAATATTCCCCGTATAGCCTTAACAGACTGTTGCGGCAAGTGCTGTGAGCGAGCACCTATGAAGGCTGTCACAGCAAACGAGGGGGTGTGTGGCCAGCACCATGCCCGGCTGCCTTTGTCTTCCCAGTGGCGATGTTTACACAATGCACCAGGTACTCATTTGAGGCTTAGTCGACCTCGGGGAGGCCCAGGACCGATGGTGACATGATGAACACACACAAAGCAAATGCACTCTCGATTGTGGACATATACACCGCATCAGCTTGTGCCATTAATAGGTACTCATTAACAGGACAAGATTTCAACATGCGTCGTTACACGGGCAGTAACATTAGAATGTAATAAATTGATTATTTGCAACACAACGTACCTATACAACACACATTATACACACCAATCAACATTCAACATAGACGTATGTGTACAACACAAACTCGTGTGTAGCCTATGTAGGATGATGGGGCGATTGGTGTCGGCTGGCACCTATTAAGGCAGACACAGTGGACGAAGTGTTGGCATGGCGCACCAGTTACTCATTTAACACCAACTCGAGCGAGGCTATTTTAGGAGAGCTTCATATGCTTTGTGTGCATACCCACGATTAGTACCGACTTCTATGGGATTCTACAGAAATGCACCACCACCCCCTATAAAAAAGACAAGCAAATAGAAAGGTACCCCAGCATAGCCTTTAATATACTTTTGGGGCGAGTGCTATTAGTAAGCATTTAGTAAGGCTGACACGGCACCTCCGATTAGCTACGTACGGTGCGAAAGAAGTTCAACATACATGGCATACGAGGGGCGTGGGTGGCCAGCACCACACCCGCCTTTGTCTCCCCAATGCTAACATTTAGACACCGCACCAGGTGCCCATCTAAGGCCAAGTAAATGTCTTGGTAGGCTCAGGACTAGCTTCAGACACGTCACTGATATTGGCCACAAGCAGGAATCGAACTCAGGCTCATCGGGCTCGTAGTGCAGCGCGCTGACCTTTACACTCCAGCTTCGCCCACTCTTATGTCTTCGGCTCAATGTTACGGGAATATTTACGCTAGCACAACAACAACAACTCTTATTCTTATGTTTTTTCGGTAAAGTCACGTAGGTAAAACATTACAGCTGTCGGGCTGTGACGGTTCCACCTGAAGACGGAAGCTTGTGTTGCCTCCGGAACGTCGTGATTTTTATTTTATTTTACTTTTATTAATTTTAATGTTTTACCTACGTGACTTTACCGAAAAAACCTAAGAATATGAATCCTTGCAGTCACGAAAGCTTCAAATCTAGAACAACAACTCTTTGTCGTCAAACAGCCTGCTACACCTGCTACCTCGGGCAATGGCCCTGAATCGAATCTGCTTTTCCGCGATCACGTGACATTTTGACGTGTGTCCACGTGCAGGGTTTTTAGGCTGCAGCGTGACGCGCGCTCACGGGGGTTGTTGACCAAGTGTCCAGATTGAGGGTCGCCAAGGCGGTAACACCTGGACATGTGACGCATTGCTCCACCTCATCGCTGAAGTGTAATACAACACCGTCACAACCCCCGGAAACCTGTTTTAAATTGGTAGATCGATCCATGGAGGTCCAAATATTCTGAGACCGTTTGTCACGTTCAGCCAAGGTTGCGCAAGCAAATAATTACAACAATTGAGTACATTTGGTAATCGCGCCGTTCTTATAGTGCAATGCTTTCACGAGGGAAGGTGCTGTGTTTAACAGACGTAGTCTGCGGTAGATTCACAGTAGGGGGCAATGTTGCTACATGTAATCCCAATTGAGTAATTTGTGGATCATTTTTGAGAAATTTGGCAGATTAGGACGTTATAGGTATGTATGTTGAACTTCTTCTGCACTATACGTAGACAACCTTGCTAATCGGAGGTGCGGGGGAAGGACCTTGACGCGGGAATACAATGGCCTACTCATTTCAAAACGACACCAAGGGGATGCTTGAACATCCATTTCGAAGTAGACGCCGCACATATATATAGCTAATATAACCGCGGTAATAATCAGGGTGGCCTGCTGGATTCCAACCGCAAGCGTCTCCAACAAGCGGCGAAGGCAACGACCGCTCAGCCATGTCACCATCCCGGGGTGCAGAGCTCACCTCCATTTTCAGCACTGAGCCCGTGGGAGAATCTTCACAATGTGGAAGGCGATGGAAGCCATCTCAGAGTTGATTAAAAAAACGCAATGACAAATAGGAGGGCAAAGACCGCTTGCGCAAGAAGATATTGAGAAAGGAAACAGTCATGCCCCTAACGGTCCAAAGGGCCAGGGGACGAGAGAAATATGGCAGGACCTAGTCTTTCAGTATAACTGGTAACTTCCTACAAAGCGGTACTCATTATTGTGGACCCCAGAGGCATATGATGATTGATTAAGTTGACCAACCAGCCAGAATTAGGACTGTAAAAATGTACAAATGAGAGCCCGGTGCTTCCATGTTATGGCTAACCCATGTTTAACGGAGATATTCTCTTTTTACTGTTTCCACAGATGATATATTATGGAATCGGGCTCTCATTACAAGTAGGAAAAATCCCGAGGGCATCTTAGGCCCATTCACTGTCGAGAACAACACTGCCCCTAACCATAATGGGTCGCCAATATTTTAAAATAGCTTATAAAATCCAGTGGAATTAGCGCTCTTCTCATTAAAATTGTACATCTATAAAGGGCACACTAAATGTCAGCCAAACAACATTACGCGTGTTAATTTTATTGGTTCGGCGGCAAGCGTATGGGCCTCTAAGGTATCCAGCTGCATTCCTTGGAGCAAAAAGATGTTTTCCCTGGGAGGACACTGGCATGGCCATTGTGCCCTATAGGGTTGAGTTTATGGGTTGAAGACTTGGCTGGTACAATTTTACAATTAACTTCTGGGCCACATTTATCCCTGTGGTGTAGCTTAGCCGTGACGATGATGTAATTATGCTCGCTTAACTGTGAATGACCACATCATTGTATTTCGTAATCACACGTCCCTTCGAGACCGTGACTCCTGAGAGCCGTTTGTTGTAGAGCAAGTGCTGGCAGTACGAGAGGTGCTGAAGTGATGGCCCGTCATGAGTGGCCGTTTAATTTGTGTGACTCACAACTCAAGGAAGTCTGCAAAGACTAATAACATTTTTTTTGTAGCGAATTGTTATTTTGATAGTTTTTTTTCAGCTGATGCAATATACGGGAATCGAGCGGTGGCACAGTGGTTAGCGCGGTGTTATGAACCGGTGACCTGAGTTAGATTCCCGGCTGTTGCTCAGCGATATCTAAACTGGCCCTGACGCCCCATTTGATCAACCCACGATGACAAGCGAATTGAATTACAGTCAATCGGCAGGTTGCATGCGGTAGGGTGCAGTGTGTGGGTACTCCCACATCTCCTTCTTGGTTCTTTCGGTAAAGTCACGTAGAAGGGAAGTAATAAAATAATAAAAATAAAACATAATAAAATTTTATTATGTTTTATTATTTTATTACTTCCCTTCTACGTGACTTTACCGAAAGAACCAAGAAGATTAATCCCTGCAGTCACGAAAGCTTTAAATCAATACTCCCACATCTTCTCAAAGACGTCTGGCCAGAGTGGAAGAGTATGCTGCTCTCGAATGGGGCTCTCAGAGCTGCTCATGAACACAGGGGTAGCGTACACTAACGTCTTGGTCATGGCGTTTATGTTCTCTTGATGCCCCTCGATGTCTCAAAATTGAATCGTCACAAATTTCTCCAATCCTATTAACAAGCGGCATCTCATCAACTGTGTGGACCTTGTCTACGCACAGTCTGCTCTGGCCTCCTGTGAAGCTGCTGCTGCTGTTATTGCTGTTGGCGGTGCCCTCTCTTAGGTTGTTGTTATTGTTGTTGTTTGTTGCCGTTTCAGAGAACAACTCTAAGCTACAGGATACAACCGGCACGCGCAATAAAGCCTGGGTGCCCTCCGGAGAGATGTGGGCACAAGGGGGTGAGAACACCACACGCAACATTCGCCAGCCTCACCCATTAAAATCGGCCAATCATCCGTCCATCCATTGGAGCTTTCGTATGTATGTACGTTGAACCTTTGTCGCACGGTACGTAGCCAACCGTGCTAATTGAAACCAACCATGCGAACCGGAGCAGCTTCTGCGGCCGTCTGGAACGTTCTTCCTGCCGATCAAAATCATCTAGATTGAAAAATCACCTACATTGAAAACTAATTTCTTTGGAATTGCTTGGTATTTTTTTTTTATGTACATACAGACGGTGGCGTGGGCAGGTCGTTGCAGGGCTGCGCCCTATCTCCTCGTAGGCCAGGCTTTGCTTGAACCGATGCTGGTGAACTGCCCAGATGTTCATTTGCAATGCTGGCTGAGAGACGTATTGCTCCAACATTTCCGGGCTTTATAATACAACAGGAAATTGATTCATTTCATGTCTTACAATGTGACCATATCTAGAGATGCCGTACAGAAATGGTGGCCCCTTGTGTTTCCTTTCAGACACTGCAAATAACTTGTTTACTCACGCTTTGAGCTGTTTACAAAATCAAATATTTTATTACGCAACTCATGCAGGTTGCTTTGAGGCCCATGAAGGCAAATGCACCATATAAATATATCTTCATAAATGTAAGTGAATAAATTACACATAACTGTCCAGTGGATGTAACTAGTACAAAAACACACTTGTAAGGCCAGTATATATAATGTGTATATCTATCTATCTATCGGTCTCACTCTCTATCATTCTCTATACATTATATTTGTCTTTCTACCCTGCCTAACCCATTCATGAACTCAATCATAAACAAACATTTCCAGCTATTGACTTACCTATCCACTTCAGTGTGTGCTTCAATAGGGATCCATTAGACCGAAATTACCTTGTTTACAAGGATGTTCCATTTGCTATGTACATTGTGCCTTTACAAAGCTGGTTGTATGTTTTTTTTCCCATGACATTAGCCAGGAGTGGCTTATATGTCACCGCAGTGCCATGCAAATTATATCATCTGTGAGTACATTCATTAAATGGTTTAACATTCCCACTTCATTGTCCGTGCCAATCGTCATTGCAAGCCGACATTCATAACTTAGAGATCGCAACATGCCTGTGATGGTTGACCGTTAAGCAAGCGGAGGATAAACCTTTGAAAGGTGCATCAGCCAAATGTCAGGAAGTGCATGGTGGGTTCAAGAAAGCATTTTGAGCTCATTATAGAAGAAAAGTAGTTACAGGCAATGATAAAGAGATGGTTGAGATGCGAGGGGCATACAGGCGAAATGGAAGGTAGGTAATTAAGACAGGCACTGGAGCGATATTAACGGTCTTTGATCAACAGGAAGATCTACAGGCAGATGGTTGGATAGCGCACAAATAGATCGTGGCGGTGCGGTGCCGACTGCACAAACAGGCGAGAGATTTCTGAGAAGGCAGAGAGGGCAAGGTGTGGTGCCATCGATGGTGGGAGTCATACCGACCACTACTCTTGATATCGTTGTTGTGGGGTGGCAGCAGTTGCTTCTAATCCAAGGCTCTGCCAGAGACATCGGTGGAATCACAAAGATTTAATCGTTTGCATGAGAATCCAATATCGCCGTACCACAATGTGGCCATATTCCTTGAAAAACGACGTGTGGTCTTCAAGGTCTCTCATTAGGCTCATGGTAGAACCCTACTCAGTGTCACTCAAAATCTGCTTTGGACACCAAGGTCTCAAACTGTTACAGCCTCACGTGGGTTCTCTGCTGCCGCCCCCTCGGTGTGGAACTCTCCTTGCACATCCGCAACGTCAAATGCACTCTTGACTTTCAAAAACATTTAAAGGCCTCTATCTCTTTGGTCAGGCCTTCAAGCAGCCCTGAGCCTGGCTCCGCACCTCTGAGCTGTTGACTTGACTGCAAATCTGGCGTGTTATGAATGTCATTATTAAAGGTTGACCGACTGACCTGTAATATACATATTCATCAGCACTCCTGCTCACTGACAAATGGCAGATGCAGGTTTAAAGTACTCCGAGCTTCTGGCTGATTCAAAGATGCACGGCGGAAGTGAAAGTCTCTCCAAACAATAAAAATTACACATTTGCCGTCGCCAAAGATCGGCCAGCTTCATAGCGATGTGAAGTTCAGTAACGTTTTTGACAAACATAGGAAACCCTACAGCAGACCTTTCCATTTACAGAATGAGCGAAAGGACAAGTGATAAAGTGAGTGGGTGCGGGTGAACAAGTGAGCGAGTTGTTAAGCGAGCTGTTCAGTGAGTGAATAAGTGATTAAGCAAATGATTGAGGCTGTGCTGTTTCTCATAGAAGGGAAAGAAAAAAAACATTGGGGCTGTGATGTTGCTGCTCACAGTGTTGAGGCTGGTGCATTATGAACAAAAGTGATTAATTTAACAAACAATAGCACGTTTTCTATACTCAATAATCACACTCGAAGCTAAAACACCACAACAGAATTTAATTTAATTTGTAGTCACCATTTTAATGGTGTATGGCCGATATTGTCTAACCTGCTAAAATATTTTTTAAAGGTTTAGTTTGTAGTGCTTTAATAGTTCAGAATGTAATGTATCAGTCATGCCCTGTACATACTCTTTGGTTCTTTCGGTAAAGTCACGTAAGTATAAAAAAAATTAATAGATCACGACGTTTCGATCGCCACACAAGCAATCGTCTCTGACCTGAAGACGATTGCTTGTGTGGCGATCGAAGCGTCGTGATCTATTATTTTTTCTATCTACGTGACTTTACCGAAAGAACCAAAGAGTATGTACAGGGCATGACTGATACATTACATTCTGAACTATTAAAGCAAAGAGTATGGATTCCTGCAATCACGAACGCTTCAAATCAAGAATGCCCTGTACGGTGCTGAGTAATTTGAGGGCCTGTTTATTCACATCAAATACGTCATGTGCTCGCCAAATATAAAGACCGATAACCGTACGTCCATGGGAACAATTGCCATAAATTTTTATGTAATTTAGCTCTGGATAATTTCCACGTGTTATCGTTCAGCTTTGACGGCCAGTACATACCGACCTATTCTTGAGAAGAGTATGCAGGACAAGCCGTCCCTGAGCTGATGCTGTTCTTCTGAAGTAATTATTTTCTTTGATTTGGGTTTACCGATGACAGCCGTGTTTCTACAGTATCAGCAGTTAACACCTCGTGCGATTAGCTGCTAAAAAACATAAAGATAAAAAATTAATTCATATCCGAGTCGGCGGTCTACTGGGCCTCTGCATGTGGGAAGCCAACAGCTATTGTCATGTGCATATAATGGTCCCGTCATAGGAATGTAGAGTTTCCACCATTGACTCAGAGCCACAGGAAGACCACTGCCCAATGCTCATCTGAGGAAGGAGACACTTTAACTTTTTTTTTTTAATATAGAGAGCCAATGTAAATGTGGTTACTTGTATTTTATTACAAGCAAAAGGAGAAAAGATAATTGTTTCAGAAAAAAGTCAGAAGAAATTAACCCTTGCAAGGCTTTCTTTTGTCACACAAAAGTAATACATGCTAAGAATGCAAGTTCAAAATATAAACCTTAAATGCTATGGAGTTTTCCTTCAAAATGCCAAATCGTCCATCAGACAGATGGGCAACCAGACACAACATCCATGTACACAAACAAGACAGAAAAGATAGACAGATGACAGAACAGATCGAAGGACAGAGCGAGAGAGAGACAGACACACGTGCAGACAAAGACAGGTTACAAAATAAAAGTCACGCTCGCCAGCCGCTCTCCTTGGCACTGCCATGGCCAGTACTGCCGTGATTTCTGTGCCCACGTGACGGGGCCTACGATGATGTGTAACGGCAATTTAATTTACGATTCAAACAAAACAAAAACTAAATCTGCCTTTTCCGCTGGCCTCAAACAACCTGCCTCTCCCACCCTCCCCCCCCCCGACAATGCTGCATTCCAGGCCACGACTGCGACTTTGACTCGGGCGGGTGCGTATGGTCTCTCCGCGGAGACAGCGGCGTCTCGTGGAAGGTGGTGTCTCCACGGGGGGTGCCCCCCGCACGCCGGGTGCTGCTGCCCCCGCGAGATTTCACCCAGGGCCGTCCGCAAGGTGAGCCGCCCCCACTCACGCCACGTCGGCAAGGTCGAAGTTCACGATGCGATGCGATTTGAGAAAAAAATGCGCGATACGACGATTATCGCCACATCAGTTTGCCCTTAACTCTAATTGTATTTCATGTTTTGTAGCCTTTTTTTACAGTATTCACCTTTAATACGAATATAATGATTGCTTCCTGGGTATTTTATTTCAATTCACTGAACATAAGCCTGTCATTAGTCTTTTGATTACTGTAACATTGCAATCTATATGCGTATGATGCACATGCTTTCAGAAAATCATGAAAAATCTAATGCTTTCAACATTGTATTGATTTAACGGCATAATAGTCCTTTTTTTATAAATGTAATTATTTTTGTGAACCTTAGTTATAATTTTGTCAGAAATATGTTGTCAAGATATGAAATATTTTGTAAAAAAATGTAACAGGTAATGGTAATCACTACGTGAAAATATTTTAGCAAAACAGACGATGCAACAATTGTTGATCTTATAACACGACAACAAACTCTTGGGGGTCTTTGGTCTACTCTTCCATGTTCATCAGAAGTAGCCACACATGAACCTCGATCGATTGACTGCCGTTGTACACATTTTTTTCTGCTGGGTTAGACAAAGGCGGAGATATTTAAGAAACTTGCACCATTATTTCAACCGCCATGCCAGGAGATGGAATAGAACTGCCGTTCCCTGGTTTGCAAGTGCAATGTGCTCACCAGAACACGAAGGGAACTCCCGATTGTGGATCCTGCATTGTACAATATATTGTATTGCAGTCGCATTGGGCAACTCTATGGCTTCCGTGTGGACATACGTCCAAGGGGGAACAGATTTCGCGACGTGTTTAAAAGCAAGAGATTAGCTTCGGAATACTTTTATATTACAATAATAATCCCACGGATTTATATTCATGTGTCCCTTAATCCAATCCACTCATGCTCACATTGTGAAATCCTTGAAAGATGATGCGTTACACGAAACGTTTACAAGCAAGAGATACCTTTGGGATTACCTTTTGGTTGCAATTGTGATTCTCAAGGCTTAAAGTTCCCTTATTCCAATATAATGGTTACTATTGATGCTTTGTACATTTTCCCCCTGTTCTGGATGGGTTTTCCTCCGTGTACTCCAGTTTACTCTCGTAGATATGCAAATAAAACGTACAGTGTAACTGGCAATTAGTCAAACATCTCAATCCTGAGCAAAAAAAAAATTCTTGCATATTACTCAATTGGGATCACACACAGAAGGCACCTTCTGCTCTGAAAAAAATGGCAGGACAATCCCCAACGATATATTCTCGAGACTCGGTGAGGCTTTCAAACAAGCGCATTCATAATTAAATAATAACCATACACTCGCTGCTTGGCAATGAGGTGGCAAGAACTTGGTAGTACATCAAGTAGGTCGATAACTAAATAGGTATTATCTAAAAGCTCCTCACTGCCAATTTAGGTGAGCGCCTCATGCGCAATGATCTCTGCCTGATTCGCCAACTCTGCCTGCCATGTTGATGGACTACAGGTGTGCACCACGACACAAAAAGACAAAGATCGCCCATATAGCCATACAGACTGTCGGGGCAAGTGCCCGTTAATGCGCATCTGTGAAGGCCGGCATAACACAACATGGAGTTGGTATGGTCAGAACCATGCCCTGCTGCCTTTGTCTCCTGAGCGCCGATTTTTCCACGCCATACCAGAAAAAAATTCTGAGTTGACCTCAGGGAGGCCCTGGACTGGTTCAGATATTCGCCACTGTTATCTGTGGTCAGGAATTGAACGCAGGTTGCTGGGTTCGCAGTGCAGTGCACTAACTACTGCACTTCCGCTGGACCATTATGCTCAGCACACAAGGACACGAGCTGAAAACCACGGCACTTGGCCGGTGCCTCCAACTCTGACAATTGGCTACTCTTTTTGTAAGGGCACGTGCACGGTGTGTCCGTCAAGGGCACGAAGCTACAGCGAGGTCAAGTAAAAAATAATGAAGTCAAAGTGCTTTTTTCTTCTAAGGGGGCAATGGTGTGGCGCTCATCTCAGTCGGCAGCCCCGACTTAGTTCATGGTGGAAATTTCACATTCCCTCCATAAGACGACCACTGCAAACCTCCCACAATGCGGTAATCGTTCCAATCGAGACTTTCAGGAAGATCGACTGAGATGGTCCTC
This sequence comes from Lethenteron reissneri, assembly GCF_015708825.2. NCBI lineage: Eukaryota > Metazoa > Chordata > Hyperoartia > Petromyzontiformes > Petromyzontidae > Lethenteron > Lethenteron reissneri. The sequence continues at coordinate 12,344,902 of NC_083803.1, read as the reverse complement.
GACCGGAATGTAAACTCAAAACCTTCTTATTGTGAGTCGATTGCCCAAACCACTGTATCACCCAGCCGGATACGGTAGGAGGGCAGCATAAACAGGAGCAGAGACGACTCATGGCCACCAAAACTTGTCCCTGCACTGAAAGTTCGATGAGACCTCGCGTTGTCTCGCTCCATCTCTGAGAGAAAGATGGAAATTTATATAAGCAAAGGAATGCGGAGGAGCTGTTTGTCCAGTTTCTGAGAAAAACCTATTTCTGAAAGCCTTTTCAAGCAATTTGTTATTTTGCACTTATCTTAAAGCAAACATCCATTCCAGCTTAGGCAACCGCCTGAGAGAAAAATATAGTATCTATCAAATAGGCTCACGATGTGTATGTAGTTTTGATTCCTGGCAAACATTCCGGTCGGTCCGTATAGATAAGGCTTACTGTTTCCATAGCACGTTATCAGGTAACTCATTGGCAGTGCATGAAGAATGTGGAAATAACGAATTTGCATGTTGTCGTTCCTTTACACGATTTCCAAACATGGCACGATTTTGGCTCATTTAACTCAGAATCGTGTAGCTGAGTTGTTAACCTCGGGCAACAATATTCACCAGTGTCCTAGAGGACACGCACGGGGAGATGGAGTGAACTTCGTGGGCGGCTGCTCGGTGGATTGTTGCATCACAGGATCGTGAGAGATGGTGGCATCTTGGGGAGGCCTTTATTTAGCAGTGGATTGACCATGGCTGATGATGATGATGTACCGAACATTTCCAAAGACAGTTAATCATGTGATTTGGCTGGATGGCGCTGAGGTTAAAGCATTCGACGTTTGATCCTACGGTTACAAATCCTGGTTGTGTAGGTCACATGAGCAACGATGGATACATTAAGTACAGCTTTGTGTTGAGGTCAGCAGTGGTTGCGCTATGGACAGACTGGCCCCACAATAGGATTTTAGAGTTTCCTCCCCTTACCGAACATGGGAGACACTTTGACTTGAAATTACAATCACTATAGTTTACTGTAAATCCATCTCTGTCAGAAGACCACATAGTTACACGAGGTCCCATGCTCCCCAAGCCAATCGGAGAATAATCAATATTTAGCTTGCGGCCTAATAGCACTGATCAAGGTCGGTGTCTCTACGCTCCAACAAATTATGGGGTTGCCACGGTCCCTGCCGAAACCTCTGAACTAGAGCTGGAAATTCCACATTCCTAAGGCAGGGGCACTTTACTCTAATGGAAGACCACCTATGTTGGGCTTTGCCAACCTGAAGGATGACCAAGGCCTCGTCAAGCCCCGACGGGAATTTAAACTCACTGCGAGATCCAACCACGGCAGCACTTGGCCGAAAATAATTGCTCGATAATTGGTGAAAATATTTAAATGGGTCGCACTCAAAGGTGTGACATGGATGGACCCAGCCATTGTAATGCCTTGCAGTGCCGTCTGTTCTCTTCTGCCACGGTAATTGCGTTCGTCAATTCTGCAAAAACAAAATGTACTTGCAAATTACTCGATTGGGATCACACACACAGCAGGAACCTCGCCCTCTGCTCCAATAAAAAATTGTCAGGACTATCCCCAACAATATTCTTGAGACTCGGTGAGGCTTTTAAACAAGTGCATTCATAATTCAATAATAACCATACACTCGCTGCTTGGCTATGAGGTGGCAAGAACTTGGCAGTACATCAAGTAGGTCGATAACTATGTATCTACTTTTCAGCATGTCATTCGTTTATTATCTAAAAGCTCCTCGCTGCCACTGGAGGTGAGCGCCTCATGCGCAATGATCTCTGCCTGATCCGCCAACTCTGCCTGCCATGTTGACGGACTACAGGTGTGCACCACGACACAACAAAATACAAAGATCCCCCATATAGCCATTCAGACTGTCGAGGCAAGTGCCCGTTGATGTGCATCTGTGAAGGCCGGCATAACACAAAACGGGGGGGGGGGGGCGGTATAGTCAGAGCCATGCCCTGCCGCCTTTGTCTTCTGAGCACCGATGTTTCCACGCCATTCGGGAAAAAAAAGACTGAGGCGCGTGGGTAGCATCTAGAAGCATCCAGCAGCATCCCCCGCCTTGCCTGATGCTATGCCGAGGCAGCCGAACAACCGCGTATTCCTACTCGCGCGACGTAGTTATGCTCACTCAATCGCGTTATATCCAATGCGCGTTATTAAAACGCGTGTCGTCGGAAAGCAGACCGTGTGAAGGACACAAAACAGCTGGTTGGAAACATTATTGAAAGATACACAAACACACACAGAGAGAGAGAGAGGCGTTGTACCGACTGCGTGGGTTCCGTGGTTGTGCTGCGTGCCTCTGCCATGCGTTGTCTGTCCCCACTCGATGTCCGGCATGATGTCTGCGGAAATCCCTGAGGAAGCTCCCAGCACGTGGAATGAATTGTCGGACATCATGCTGAGCAACTTGCGGTACACCCCCCCCACCTCCGCCACACCCCCAGCAAACACATCGACAAGAGCTACAGAGGATTATGTTGCTTGTTTATAAGCTTTGTTAATCCCTCCTGACGATAATCGATGACTCCGACTGGACCTTGCCTCTGCACTGTTTGCTGTTTTTGTTTGTCGGCTCAGGGCAGAAGAAAGGTCTGTAAGCAGTGGCACGCAGACTGCTGCTAGGGCTCCTCCTGTGCCGTGGGCCTCTCCCGATGTCGTTTTGGGTTGTTCCGGCAAATCGTTTTTTGCTCCAAGTGCCTTGGAGTTTCTTCAGCAATGTCGGACATCATGCCGAACAACACACAGCAAGCACGACCCGAGAACACACCAGGGGGCTATATAATTTCCGTGTAATCAGAATGCTGGTAGTTAATACCCTCCTTGTGCGTTGTGATAAATAAAATGAAAACTAAATAGTTATTTCCTCAGATTTCAGGGAAGACAATCAACAACATGGTGAAGTATGGTCAAACAACCTTCGAAACGACCAACAACATCATGGGGTGGTTGTCATCCAGCAGTGGATTGACATAGAGTATGTGAAGAAAAATAAATACCCGAGCTCAAACTATGTAATGGGGGTGTATTCTTTTTTTACCTGGACTCACCTCTGAGGACAATGACACGACGTTACTGTGCAGCTGCCTGTAATCTGATTACTACAGTAACCTTGGTCGTACATTCACAAGCATCATAGCGTGGAGCTAACACGATTTCCAGTGGGTTTAAACTAAAAAAAATTTTTATGAGGCAATTTGTTCTCCTTAATTGCATCAGCGAGCCAGTCGGGACACCGCCTCTGCAATCGGGACGATTCCTTGACCAAAATTACGTCGAGGTGGTCTTGAGTGACCTTCGTCATCTTGGCATTTTTTTTTGTTATCCTGAACTCGGGATCATAAGACCCCAAAAAAACACTCAAGTGTCCCAAATCCTTCCCGGTGTTGTGCAGAGGTCTAAGAAGGCGTAAGTAGTTGTTGCTGTATTATTATTTTTTTTCAGGCACGTAAACAAGCTGTAGATGCCGCTGGATTTATCCAGTACAGTAAAGTCACGCCAGGTGTGACTGTGTAGAGGCACACGTGCCAACAGAGGCGAGGAATTGTTCCTATTTTTAAATCCTTTATATTAAGTTCGCTTGCTTGCTTGCGTGCTTGCGTGCTTGCTTGCTTGCTTACGACCGTGCAAATCTTTCGATCGTTTTTTAACCCACTTCCCGTGATCCAATCGAGCTGACATTTTGCACACAGACTCGTTGTGCGAGACAATTAATGTTCGTGAAATTTTTTTTCCAAAATTTTACACTGTTTAGGGAAAACAAATTAAATATTTAATTACCAATTGCTTCATACTGGCAGACAATCATCTGACCCATAGGTGGCAGCCATCTCAAGCCAGAGGACGAGAGGACTCTAGCCGCCACGCATATAAAGGATTTATAGTGAAAAACTTTGTTTTTACGGGTTATACTTATTAAATCCTTTATTAAATCCTTTATATTAAGTTCGCGTGCTTGCGTGCTTGCTTGCTTGCTTAGGACCGTGCAAATCTTTCGGTCGTTTTTTAACCAACTTCCCGTGATCCAATCGAGCTGACATTTTCCACACAGACTCGTTGTGCCAGACAATTATTGTTCGTGAACAAAAAATTCCCAAAATTTTACACTTTTTAGGCAAAAAAAAATTAGTTTACATATATTCAAATAGAACGCATTCATGGCTTTGGCTGAACGTCAGAGTGTAAGAGCTCAGAGCGTAACCCCTCCACAGGACGTGGTGGAGTAGCGCAGTTGGTAGCGCCCTCGCTTCCCATGCCAAAGGTCGCGGGATCGATCCCCGCGTCCTCCATAGGCGAATATATTTTTAAATCCTTTATATTAAGTTCGCTTGCTTGCTTAGGACCGTGCAAATCTTTCGCTCGTTTTTTAACCCACTTCCCGTGATCCAATCGAGCTGACATTTTACACACAGACTCGTTGTGTGTGACAATTAATTTTCGTGAAAAAAAAATCCAAAATTTTACACTGTTTAGGGAAAACAAATTAAATATTTAATTACCAATTGCTTAATGGTGGCAGACAATCATCTGACCCATAGGTGGCAGCCATCTCAAGCCAGAGGACGAGAGGACTCTAGCCGCCACGCATATAAAGGATTTATAGTGAAAAACTTTGTTTTTACGGGTTTACTTGTTACGGGTTTACTTGTATTAAGTTCACTTGCTTGCGTGCTTGCGTGCTTGCTTGCTTGCTTAGGACCGTGCAAATCTTTCGGTCGTTTTTTAACTCACTTCCCGTGATCCAATCGAGCTGACATTTTGCACACAGACTCGTTGTGCTTGACAATTAATTTTCATGAAATTTTTTTTCCAAAATTTTACATTGTTTGGGGAAAAATAAATAAATATCTAATTACCAATTGCTTAATTGTGGCAGACAATCATCTGACCCATAGGTGGCAGCCATCTCAAGCCAGAGGACGAGAGGACTGTAGCCGCCCGTTTCATGATGACGCAAATGTTGACTAACCACATGGCATGAAATCCCTGCCCCCACGCTGTACACTGGAGACTATTTATAGAGCAGTTACATTGAAGCCGCCAGGTTCTTGAAAGTGGTAAAACAGGTCAACGCTAGTGCCCTCGGGAATATACGGGGCATGTCAAGAGGTGATCTTTCATTTTTAAATCCTTTATATTAAATTCGCGTGCTTGATTGCTTGCTTAGGACCGTGCAAATCTTTCGCTCGTTTTTTAACGCACTTCCCGTGATCCAATCGAGCTGACATTTTCCACACAGACTCGTTGTGCCAGACAATTATTGTTCGTTAAAAAAAATTCCCAAAATTTTACACTTTTTAGGCAAAAAAAAATTATTTTACATATATTCAAATAGAAATTATTCATCGCTTTGGCTGAACATCACAGTGCAAGAGCCCAGAGCGTAACCACCTCCACAGGCCGTGGCGGAGTAGTGCAGTTGGTAGCGCCCTCGCTTCCCATGCCAAAGGTCGCGGGATCGATCCCCGCGTCCTCCACAGGCGAAAATAGTTTTATATCCTTAATATTAAGTTCGCTTGCTTGCTTAGGACCGTGCAAATCTTTCGCTCGTTTTTTAACCCACTTCCCGTGATCCAATCGAGCTGACATTTTCCACACAGACTCGTTGTGTGTGACAATTAATTTTCGTGAAATTTTTTTTCCAAAATTTTACACTGTTTAGGGAAAACTAATTAAATATTTAATTACCAATTGCTTAATACTGGCAGACAATCATCTGACCCATAGATTGCAGCCATCTCAAGCCAGAGGACGAGAGAACTCTAGCCGCCACGCATATAAAGGATTTAGAGTGAAAAACTTTGTTTTTGCGGGTTTACTTGTTAAATCCTTTATGTTAACTTCACTTGCTTGCTTGCTTACTCAAGAATAACAGAAATGAATAATACAATGAAACCGATGCCACGCATATAAAGGATTTATAGTGAAAAACTTTGTTTTTACGGGTAAATTTTTTATGGCACGATATGTCTGGTGCGTGGTCAGCCAGGCCTCGACACAGTGGCGCTGTCTTTCTGTTTGTCGTCATTCGTTGGAGGAGCGTGGTCAGCCTGGTGGCGTGTTGGCTGTTGTGTTGGCCAGCTCTCTGTGTTGTGTTGCATTGTGTTTCTAAGTTTACTTTGTTTGTGTTTTTTCTCATTCATTCTTACCCGACGATGGTTGATTGTGTTGCAATCGAAACGTCGTGTTTCTATTATTGTTTGATTTTATTTTCTACGCGACTTTACCGAAAGAACCAAAGAGTATATCCGATTAGTTTAGTCATTGAACGGATGATCAGTTTGACTCATCGATGATGTCAATAATCAGAGAAGTCAGATCTACTGGAGACACTTTAACTTTGTCATAGCTGTATAGAGGTGGTAATTTGTCCCAGGTGACTAATGTGCGTGTTAGAGCAATAACTAAGGAGCCGTCCATAAATGACGTTACGCACCTAGGGAGGGGCCAGTCATTTGTGACGATGTGTGACGAAGGGGGGGGTTTGCGAAATGTGACGTCACATCAAAATGCGCAACTTTTAATAAATATAAACAACACGTTCTACTTAATTAAATAGACTTAAAAAAAATGTTTTCTCCTACAACATCAGAGTATAGCGCCACATTAAATACGCACTACAATGACAATAGTTTAAAGCGATTTGAAGCATGTTTTGTTTTTGGAGGGTAGGGGGAGCAGAGCTTTGTGACGTCATATTTGAGGGGGGGTCTGACTTTTTGTGACGCCGTGTGACGAAGGGGGGGGGGGGGTCAAAAATCGTCCAAAATCGCGTGACGTCATTTATGGACGCCCCCCTAGCACCCTTGGGTGAATGAGGTTATATCAAGTGTAGTAAGCTGATACCATTAGGCTGATCATCGGTGATGCACATGAAGCTCCCAATATGTTCAATACGGTTTTCACTTAATCATATTGCAGCGCTGAACATACACATATAAACATTTAGGTTGTGTATACGGAGGTTGAATTCTCAATTACAATTTGGTTTTTATTGTGCATACTTTTAATTGGAGGATGTATAATGTTTGGTACTAAATTTTAAGCAGAAAATTGCGATTTAAGTACCGTTCATTGTAGTGATTGTAAGCTCCTAAATATAATCTATGGATACAGAAAAACCGATTCATCCAGCTATGTGTGGAGATCAGCAGGGAAAATGCATAATGAACTCTTGTATAAACAAAGTAGACATCTACTGAATCAGTTACGTGTCCATTGAGAAGTGTTATCTGGAACGATTGATATGCTTTATTTAACCTGGGCGTGGGCCCATTGGCATTATTTTATTGCATTTTCTATATTTAATTGTGTGAGAACGCAAGAACGATCATTATCTCCAGTGATTGATATCCTTTAATTAAGCGTGTGAGAACCTGTTGGGATTAATTGTCTCTTGTGACGGATAGCGAGAGTACTTTGACATTATCTCTCGTCACTGGAATCATTTATTTAACCTGCTGAGAACTCTTTCAGATCCATTATCGCCCTCGATTGATGTCCCTTGTCTGACTATGGCGAGCCCGTTTGGGATGCATTATCTCTTGAGGGTGTGAGTCCCTTGAGATGGATGTAGGAAAAAACGATTGCCTCTGACCAAATCACCTTGCGTGTGCCTCATCTCGTTGGATCACGAAAGCTAAGGAGGGCTGAGCCTGGTTCACTATTGGATGAATGACGACGAGTGTGTATCAGATGCTCTCGGTGTCAGACTACAGGTTGCAACGTTGCCAGCACAACATCGGGCTCAGTACAAATCTATTAGGCACCAGTGGGAAGATGTTAACTACCTCGCCTGGTATGCAGGGGGTCCTGGATCCCAACCCTGACGCCTGCTGTATATTTGAAGTTTGCATGATGTTCTCCCCTTGGTCGCGTAGATTTTTCTCCGGTTCCTCCGGTTTTTCCCTCCACATTTAGAAACGTGCGTTAAGAGTATTTGGCTGCTATAAAATTCCACGTGATAAGCCACTTCGTTGAGCTATCATTTGTTGCCAATTCACTGCTGAAAAAGAGCTAACAAAACTCAGTGGGCCTTACTGGATTAAAAAAATATATAATTTTAGTATCCCCTTTCACGTGCTGAACTGCCACTTGCTGTCACTGCTTCTCTGCTGCTGCACCTATTGTCTGGAATTCCTCTCTGCCGCCATACACACAACACAGGCACTTTTCTTGTTCAAGTTCAGTCTGCAATACTTCTTGTCTTATGAACACGACTTACTGCCTGTGACAAAAGACCCTTAATAATGTAAAGTAGATTAGTACACATGTTTCCTGATTTCGTGTCTGCGGTGGCATGAGGCTGACGTGAAAGAGTGTGGTTGGATGCACACTAGCGCTTAAAACAGACTCGTACTTATTTTACTTCTCAAAGGCAAAGTTTATGAGCTCGCTCGAAAATATGTTTTTAAACGATTTCCACGGGTTCACAAATGCAGGAAACACCCGCGAACAGGAGTACAGATATTGCAGGAGCTATTTTTTTCAGGGCTTTTATGCTCCATAAATATGCCTGCACTTTAAAGTAAACTGCGTTTGAAAAGTGGGAGGAAAAACACGCGCATTGTTTGTTTATTATGCTTTAAAACATGTGACTAAAAATAAATATTTTAAGAATTGTGGGGCTAGGGAACACGTAAAGCGATGTATTATTCCATCTCACGTTTACAGTGTTCTGTACCATGCACCAAGGTGGTTTTGTACTTAGGCGCCACGGTGGCGAGATATTAACTCCCTCGCCTGGTATGCAGGAGGTCGTGGAGTTCGTTTCCAAGCCTGACGCTTGTACATTTGAAGTGTGAATGTTTTCCCCATGGTCGCGTGGATTTTTCTCCGGCTCCTCCGGTTTTACCCTCCACATTTAGTAACATGCGCTTGAGTATTTGGCTGTTATAAATTTCCACGTGATAAGCCACTTCGTTGAGCTAACATTTGTGGCCAGGTCGCTTCTGAAAAAGAGCTAAATATATCTCAGTGGGCCTCAACTGGTACAATAAAAAGTTTAGATTAGTACTGTGACCAGATTGAGACTGGTTCAGCTGTGCTGACCAATGGCAATTCTAATTTATATCCCTTTGTACATCCGCTGCTGGATAAAAAGTTCACACAGTTTCGGTCATGGTAGTTGTTTGGCCATACTTCAATGCAGATTGGTGAAAGGAGGCCCTAGCAAGGACTCTTTGAGATATCTCTCTTCTGACATTATCCTTGACGAGGAATTGAATTATCCATGACAAGAAATTGAATGCTACAGCACATGTTTGATGAGGTCAGAGCACGGTGCACTAAGCAGTGGTCAATTACTTTACTGCAGCTTTTACGCCTCCTTGATCACCCTTTCCCGTTTGTTGTCACGATAGCCCTGCGCTATTTGAATACTGGCAGGATATTACGGCCCATGCTCACATCGCTAAATGGGAGGGTGGGGGGGTTAATTGAAGTCTGTAAACGCTGACCTGCAAGCAGCCTCAATCGTATCGCCCGTCAGACAAAAAACATGTGCTGTAGCATCACCGCCACTCAGTGCCGGATTATCCTCGTAGCAATAGTAGCTACATATGCTACGGGCACCGTACGCACATTCAAGGGGCCCGCGCTAAATGCTTTCAAACTATCAATTCCGGTTCAGTGATTCTGCACTCGCTCTATTACTATAGTACTATACTGTCTTCAACTTTTATGAACGACTGGATGTTTAAGGTTAGCACTTTGTCGTATTATCTGGCTGTATAGAAAATGAAAAAATACAATTACTTTACTATGCAAGTTGAAATTTTGTGTTTTTTTTATTTAAATTTTAGGGTCCCTTTATAACATCAGGCACTGTCGCCAATTAGTGCTTCGACGCGCGACCTCCGCAGTATGTCTCTAGCTTATTCACGAGCACGGCAGTAGGAGCACAGAATACGAAAATATATGGGAGGCGATTTTTAGATAAGCGATTAAGCAGACGTATGTATGTTGAACTTCTTTCGCAACCATGCTAATCGGAGGCGCAGGGGAAGGACAACAAACTCAACACAACAAGCAGTTTAAAGAAATTAGTTTTCAGTCTCGACTTAAAAGTGCATAGCTCCAGTGGCTCGCTAATTTTGGAAGGCAGAGAGTCCCAGCGCACAATGCAGTGACCGGCTTTGTTCAATGGTTAGCCAAAAGCCGCTGCGAGGATGACCGGAGTTCGCGTGATGGTTTTATGCTTCTTGACGATAGTTGTGCCGCACAAGCAACAATAAATGTCAAGGTACCTACTGCACTAGCAACACCTTCACGTTGTACACACATGAGGCAGGAGGATGAATGGATTGACAATGACCTATTCTCAATCAGGCAAAAGCATTCCCATACTCTGCAATTGTAGCGTACCTAGGGAAAAGCACGTGTGTGTTGTATTTCATGGGGAAGGTATCATCTATGTCTCTATAATCATTTAAGAGTGGGTTGACACTAGATCACTTTACACACAAAAGGAAACAGGAAAAGGTGAAGCCCTTTCATTAGTTTTCTCAAGCCACTGCTGGCGGAAGCGTCTCCACTAAAGCCTTGTTCAAGTGAGTCACACCGCAGGGGGTGTAAAGTTAATGCGGCCGCCGTGTTAACTGGGTTTACCTTCAGAACGTTAAGTGAACTGGCAGCCAATCAGCGCGAAGGAGAAGCAAAGGGGTGCGGATCCAAGGGCTGTGAAATGTTTCTCGTGGGGTGCTTAAACAATAGCCACACACCACGAGACCCTTAACGCCACGCCTCAGTTCCAACGCATTGGTGTGCCACACATGCCACGTGACTGAAGGGCACGCGTCCCCGATCTGGTGCGAACCCAGCCGAGAGTTGTCGAATGTCTCGGCGCTCAGGTGGACAATTGCGGTTCTGCGCACATCTCCATGGGCGATGTGGTGGAAATTCCAACATCTCAGTGGTGGACAGCCACTGTAGACTTGCAACAAAATTATATTCACTGAAGGTGGTTGGCTCAGTCAACCGGTTGAACGCTATAAATCTGACTGCGCAACAAAATGCTACCTAGTCAGAATTATCCTGAAATAAATTGCTACTGCACATATTAACCAAAAGAGGTCGAGGTATGAAATGTACTAATTATTCGTTCTGAATATCAAGCAGCGCATTTGTTGTGCGACATCGGAGTCCAGAGAGAATTCAACCATTTGTTAAAATTGAAGTGCGCCGACTGATTGCCATTAAAGCAATATGTGAAATAATTGATGTAACACGCTTTTCAGCACATACGGCTTGCCGGCTGAAAAATTGCCAATGTACCTTTCCCGAAGGATCTTTTCCCATTCCCCAGAGAGAGGGACAGAGGGCCTCGTCTATTGCATTTTCACTTTTTTTTCTCTACAAGGTTTTTACGCTGAGTAAAATGTCGTACACAACCACATCCATGTAGGGTCGGGTTTGTTATGATTCACCCCCCACCATAACCAAGTGGGCGCCACAGTGGCGAGATGTTATCTACCTTGCCTGGTATGCAGGAGATCGTGGGTTCGATCCTTAACCCTGATTCCTGTGTATTTTAAGTTTGCATGTCCTCCCCGTGGTCGTGTGGATTTTTCTCCAGATTCTCCGTTTTTTTCCCCCTCCACATTGAAAAACATGCCTTAAGAGTATTTGGCTGCTATAAATATCCACGTGATAAGGCACTTGGATTGATCTATTATTTGCGGCCGGGTCGCTTCTGAAAAAAATTTGGAATATAGCTCAGTGAGCCTCACCTGCTTAAATAAAGTATTTAGTTTGGATTCAATTAATTGTGCCGATTCATCTCGGGAATCATTTTCGAGTAATGAGACCCCCTTACACGGGGCTCCGTACTTGCGTCAGGACCAGTTTCTTTCGGTCGCCAACACACTCCAAAAAGTCGGAGTGTGAACAACAACTTCCTCGTTGGTGCTGTCTGTACTTCACCGTCTGTCTCCTGACTCACGTCGTGTCTTGATTGCACTGTCTTGTTTGTTGTGCCGCACGTCTTGTTCGCTTTGTTTCTACCGACTCTAGTGTTTGTTCCGTCTCATTCGTATGTTTTCTTGTTTGTTCTGTTGATCTCGTTCCACGTCTCACGTTTCCACCGTTTAATTTTGTTCCGTCACATTCGTATCGGTTGTCTTGTCCTTGTTTCGTCTGTTTCATGTGTGCCGACCGATTTCCACGATCTTATTTGTTCGTGTCATTTATTCTGCTTCATTGATCCTCTCTCTTATAGATGCAAAAGAAGTGCACCGTACAGTACATACATCTATGCCTTCAATGTTTTATAGATAAGCACACCCAAAAACATTACATGACATCAGGGCCGGATTAAGGCACGGGGGCTTTAGGGGCCTCTGTCAGCTGGAGAGCCTCCAGAGAAGAAGTGAAAAGTTATTTCACTTGTGAATGCTGAATTTCATTTGTTGTTAGCCTTGTAAAAATAAATTAACATTTTCTTTAACTTTGTTTTTCTTTTGAAAATATTACTGGAGGCCTCACGGTACCTGAAGGCCCAGGGGCCTACACAATCTTAATCCGGTCCTGCATGACATACCACAGTGAGGGAGACGTTTTTACTTTTGAATTTCGTTGAGTAATGTCAAACTGGTTACTTTTTGTGGCCAAGATAGCAGCCGAGGCTGGCCATTCTGTCATAAACTCGTAAAATATTTCGTTCCAGAATAGTGTTCTAGGGCAGGATGTGGCATTCTGGATTCGCTGGATTGTAAAATAGCACAATTGGAAAAAAGTTAACTTTCAACGAAGCAACACTATTTTCGGAAGAAAAAACTTGTACCGTTTGAATCCGAGCCTGGGTTAACAACCCAGCCCATCACCTCTTTGGGTGTCAATAAAAAAGAGATCACTCCGCGTGAAGTCAGTCGTAGTTATCCTATAGAGAGAATGACCCTTGGTAAAGGAATATGGAATGACCATGGTGGACTTGGGATTCCAACAAAGGTGAGCACTGCTCATATTAGAAATATCCACTGAGATTCGATTATTTTGTGCTATAAATGTCCAAATGATGTGCCACTTTGTTGAGATATCATTTGTGGCCGGGTCGCTTCTGAAAAATAAGTTAATGCCTCAGTGGGCTTTGCCTGGTAGGATGAGGATGGCTTACTTTTATTTGCATGTGTTTGGGTGATTTGTTTACCTTTCTTGTACTTGAACTACTATCATGTTTTGTACTGTTTGTTGTTGTAACGTTCTTACCCCGTGGAGATCTATGAAAACGAGTTTTATAGCTCATCGGATTCCTCCAGCATGAATAAATATTCTGATTCTGAAAAAAAACTTCTAATATTGCTCTATACATTCTGCTGTAACGACTGACTGTGCATTCCTCCCTCATCAGTAAGCCCCGCCGCCCATATCGGGCTGTCACATATTTGGCTCTATTTTTCTTTCCCTTTCCTCCCATTGCACGTCAACACAAATAACGCAGAAGGAATCAGATAGTAATGCCGGCAGCCTACCTAACAATCTTGAAATCACACACCACAGTGGATTCACAAAAAGAGAGGCATATTCCATTTATCGATAATGACAGCAACCGTACCCTTTTGCTGCTCGTGCGATGGTTTGTTTGTCAAAAGAGAAAGCATCTCTCTGAACTGGATTGTTTCAAATGGCCCCTTCGTTTATACCTTTGTAAACAGTAAACTACATCTCTCCGTGTACATCGGAAATTCTTTACCATTGTTGCACATCCACTGAAATTCCTGTATTGGAGCCATCACTCTTTTACTCAATCTCTTGCCATCTCTGCCTCTCGCGCGCACACACGGCACACGATAAAAGAACGGAATGAAAAATCCAATTGATATTCCTTATATGACCTTACTCTCTGACGATGCCCTGTCATACAGTGTTCTCAGAAACACCATGGCAACAACGTGGCCTGCAACAACAAAAAAGGGCCTGCTTTTTTTTCATTTCCCCAATACCTATAGTGGAATAGGGGTTTTTTTTGCCTATGCAGTCTGATGTTTCTGCAAAACGTTGAAAGGCTAACTGCATCCCATAATGGCGGCCATCACAGGATTCTGCTACCATCAGCCACTGGTGGGAATAAATGCGTTGTTGTAATCAGATTACAATAGTCAGTTGCCGGCAATCTCATTGTTACTGTCCTCCAGTTTCGGTGAGAAATCAGGTTACATTCATATCAGATTAATGTTACTGAAGATGGTACCGAGTGATTGCGGTTTGCGATGGGACTAGTTCATTTTGAAAAATGTGAAAAGTGACCCCAAACCACTGTAGATATATGATCGTGTAAGCAGCTTAGTTCACCGGGCAGCAGCCGTCAATGCTTATGCCTCACACCTCCAAAGACGGCTGGTTGCAGAGCTGCTTTTAATGATGTTAATTAATGATACGTTTTAATTAGAAGTAAATCTTTAAATAATCGAGACAGGTGCTCACTTGGCTAGCGATCAAAAGCCTCAGTTCCTGCTTGTGGGATGATTTAGCCCATCATCTCTGCAGCGTTAGTAAACTAGAATGTGCAGACGTCGCTCGTGAAACGCGATTGCATGCGCTCCTGAAAAACAGCGCGTTCATCGAATTGCGCTCTATGAAGCCGAGTTTCCCATAGACATACATGTTACCAGGGGGGAGGGGGTGCGTTTCCGATTTTTTTTTAGTGTAATTTAATTTAATTATTTTAGCCCTGGATTTACAATATATGTATACATTTAACACGTAATAATTATACTATTAACATTACAAAAATGACTTAATAAGGAGTTTAAATAACAGCGAATAAGAATTAATATTTAAAAGATTACTAACTCACAAAGATTACTCAATAAGGAGTAACTTCTGGGCAGCAGCAGCACGCACGATGCTCTAAGATGGCAGCGCCCAGCCCGTTATATGACGCGGTGACACCATCAGAAATATAGAAATTTTTTTACTTCGAATTTTTATAATAGATTTTTTTTATATGTAATTACAAAAAAAAAATCTTGCACCCGTAACTGCAAAAAGCTTCGCGTGATGTATGATCCCTAAAATGTGAATCGCGTAACTGCGACTTCTCCCGATTAGGGGGCGCTTCTTGCGCAAGGGACGCCTGTACATACACGATTATTTCATAGAAAGTCACCAGTGGGTGTCCTGTGGTGGTTGTTTTCGACAGTTGAAATATGAAATTGCGTAGAAAAAAAAACAGTCAGATAAGCTGCTATTCACCGGGGAATTTGTCCACGAATTACTTTGTATAATATATTAATAATTATTGTAAGCGATAATAATTTGGCAGTTCTTTTCAAGACACCGCTGGAATGAAGAAGGCCTTTGCACGCCTTGCGGTCGTGGAGGCTTGTTTGACTATAATTCATCAGTCGGCGTGGGTTGGTGATATCGGTCACCACTTGTGTTTGCCATGACCAGGAATCCGACTCGAGTTCATAATGCAGTGCACTAACTAATGCACCACCACTGTACCCCTAAAATAACCATCCATAATTATCACGTCATAGTAATTGAATATGTCTAAGGGCTCGCGTGGTGTTTGTAGACCCACCTTTCTGCAAATTATTGGTGAAAAAATGGCCAATTTGCCAGAAAATATCCACTATTCAGCCATTTTCACCACCAACCATTAATATAAAATGCCGAACTGTAAGCTTACACATCAGGCCCTAAATGTATAAACAAACAAGTTATGAAATCAGTATATTAAACATGAAAAATTGTTGAAGAACAATGGAATACTGAACAAAATCTGCGCATTCATATCCCAGGTTTATTTTTTGGAGGAACATGCACAACTGTAATATTAACGGTCGCCACTCTGACCACAATTGTAAATATTGTACATCATGGGTTTGTGCAATAATGTTGAAACATGATACATTGACTCTGGAGGCCCATGTCTCCTTACCTTATTACGGCTGAAGCGCCGCGTGACGCACAGACATGAGCCTGCACGAATTTTCAGCAGCGTTTTTTTTTATTACTTTGTGATTAACGGCTGTCTGACACTCAGCTCAATTGATTGGTAAGTACCTCCCTGGTTTGAGGAAATCCCCCCCCCCCCCTTGTAGCTGCTGCAATTATTCTATTCCAAAGTAAAAACAAGTATTTTAGTAAGCTGCACGCTTACTAGAATAATACAGTACAGCAAGTAGGTATGTGTACGTATGGATCTGTTGGCACCTTTTAGGGCTATTCCCTTCCGTGTGTTGGTTTCCTGTCTGTATACGCCCATGGTTTCCTGCCATGTGAAAAACACTCATTCAAAAAAAGTTTTGGAATCAGTGGAGTTTTTTTGTTGCTAGATAAATCACATCATCTACAGCATCAGAAGCAGCAGCAGCAACAATGGCAACACTGGTGTCTTCATCATCACCAATAAAATTTGTCTCCGAGTACATCTATTTCACCACACCAGATCCCCTTTCTGAGAGAAAAATGACACTCAAAATTTGTGGCGGTTTTTCCACCGTAATTTTGTGGAGTGGGGGGGGAGTCACAAATTGGCAAGCGTGTCGAGCAGAAGAGGACACCACACCCTCTTAGCAATCTCTTCAGAGATCACGCCCCTAAATATTGATTGACACAATTCTGCAATTTCTGGCACTGCCCTAGCACTGCCCTGACCCGTAATCCCATCCACTTTGGCCCATTTCACCGGTGTGGAATGAGGTGTGATGGAATCCGATCCTCCACTGCTGAGACCAGTCCATGCTGAATTCCAAAAAGTGGAATGAGGCACAGTTTCTGGAAAAAATGGCAATTGTTTTTGTTAAAACACGAAATTAATCAGGTCCCCGTGAGTTCAAACTCCACTTTGGAGTCGACTCTGCCCATCAATAATCTGGGATTAATTCATTGAGTACCACTTTGTGAGAAGTCAACCCCGGAGAGGTTGACAATCACTAAATGAATTTCACATTTTCACAACTGCCTCGTGACGGCCAATGGAGATAAGTTTTGGGAAATTTACACTTATTTACTTTCATGATTGATGCAGACAGCAAAGTATATTCAGATCCCAGAAAAGAATGTCTCATTGTGGATAAACTTGGAAAACGTCTCATAAGCCCTACCCAATATCCTTGAAGGGCCTGTCTTAAACAATACACCGTACTCATTTTAGGCTGGGGAACGAGTGGTTTGCCGTCGGTGCCTATGCAGTATATATGATTGTGATCATGATCTATGAACTGCAGTTCTCATTGCCATCATTGTGTCTCTGTTTTTGCGTGTCTGCCTGACAAAAATAAAAAATAAGGCCGCTTCCTGCTGATGGACTTCACCCGGGCGTCATTACCCAATGCGTCCGTCCTGCTGCTCAGCCCCGAGTTAAACCTCGGTGCGGCCTCCGAGTCCACCTCGGTGGGCCACCCTCAGGCTGCTGCAGGAGCTCTGCCTGGAACTGCGGGAGGTCCTGTTGGTGCTGCAGCAGACCATCCTCCTGCTGCTGCTGCTGCTGCGGCGAGAGGCAACACTGCTGCAGCGAGCGTGGGCGATGAAGGCGGCGGTGGATGCCTACTGCTGCAGTTTGCCGCGCGCCTCACTTGCAGCCACAGCCATTGTGGTCAACTCACCATGTCCGTGCGGCAGCCCGCGCGTGAAGTCCAGGGAGGTGGCGAGGAAGAGGAGGAAGAGGAGGAGGAGGAAAAGGAGGAAGATGACAACGACGATGACGACGACGACGATGACGACGATGACGAAAATGACAGCGGGGTTAGGAAAGAGGATCGGCGGCGGACGGACGAGCAGAAGGAGTTTAAGGAGGGGGAGGCCCAGTCCGTGCCCGTGCACATGTCGTCACACAGCTCCGGGTGAGTGGTCCCAGCATCATCTCCCTGCAAGCACCGTAAACTCCCAGGGATTCACGTTCACGTGTTAACGAATGTGTTTTTTGTGTGAAAACATAACGGACATGTCCGCTACCAATGAGGTGCAAATGGCTGACAGTGAATATGGTGATGTGTTTCTGCCATCTGATCAAGATGCGAAAATAGTTCCAATGGTGAATATGGAACAACATTTTTTTTTAAATGGATAAACAAGATTGGTGGGGTTCAGGTTATGTATTTCTTCTTTTGCACCGTACGTAGCCAATTGCGCTAATCGGAGGCTCAGGAAAATGTCAAGGGTAGAGCTGGCAAGAGGAGTGAACTTTGGACTGACTGCTGTCCACCCACCACAGTTATCCAAATGGCAGGTTGCGTGTGTGGGTACTCCCACTTCTTCCAAGATGCCTGGCCAGCATTGGGCAAACATATCACGATACCCACGAGTGGAGGAGCTTCTGCCAAAAGTAGTGCGAGCGAGAAATTGCACAGCTGCACCTTCACATCTTTAGGGATAAGACTACAGTCTGGTTGGCTAGTGTACTCTCTTCTAACAGTGCATGACTTCTTATAGCCAAGTATCGCCTTCCTATTTTCTGTTCGCTTTGCTTGGTTGGCGACAGTGTAGGGGAGCGGTAGTGTAGCGGTTAGTGCACTACGAACCCGGCGACCCGAGTTCGATTCCCGCTCACGGCCAACACCAGTGACAATTATCTGAACAAGTCCTGGGCCTCCCCTAGGTCGACCCAGCCTCAAATGAGTACCTGGTGAGGTGTGTAGTAAACATGACCACTGGGGAGACAAAGGCGGTCGGGCATGGTGCTGGCAACCCACACCCTCGTGTGCCATGCCGGCCTTCATAGGCGCTCGCTAACAGAACTTGCACCAACAGTCTGTGAAGGTCATTAGGGGGAATCTTTGTTTTTGTTTGCTTGTGTCCCACGCTCTGGGCGGGAATGGGCAGAGATCTCTGCATTGGCAGAGATTGATGAGTTCCTAGAATGCATGAGCGGCGCTTGCACTTGCAATGGCAGTGCCTCCATTGTTTGACAAGTTCACTTCCCTCATGCACATTCCGCAAGCATTGCGAATGTTCTTTTTGAAATGGAATCAGCCTCTGATTTTTCATTACTCGAGGCCTTAGTAGTAACCGAATGTAATCCTGCAATTGGTATTGTAAAACTAGCTTCATCCGACTACTTGCCTGCTTTCTTCAAATTAACTTATCGTGTTGACATCCTCAGAACGAATTTTCTGATTAATAGTACTCACGGTAATAATTCACAAAGAAGGATGAGGGTGTTGTTGTTGTTGGTCACGGGGCCTGTATGGCTAAACAACAACACGTTACATTTGCAAGGTGCTCATATCGCAAGAAACATCTCAGGAGTGCATACATCACCACACTCGAAAGGTGGCTGGGATAAGATCTGTTCAGATATCACCCGTCACTAAATATGAGCTGTGACCTGGACACGAACCAGTACTCTGGTACTATTATTATATCCTTTCAATACAGAGTTGGAGAAGAATTACTGTTGACAGGTAATTATAAATAAATCATGATGTGGCAATTAACACATTTAAATATAATATTGTAGTTAGTGTCTCACACTTATTTTTTGTTGAGTTCCATTCCTAGTGTTTTTAGTCCCGTTTCCCTTTGAGTTGATCGCCTCTTTGCGACTTCCACGTGCAAAAAATATTATTAGTCCACAATCCAAAATAAGAACCCTCCTGAAAAGCTGTCCTTGAGACTCAGTGAGGCTTTCCCGGGTACTTAGAACATGTTATTTTTCACGCTGCATGATGTCGCTTCCAGCCCTTCCTTTAAACGTCAACGGCCGGTGACACTAAAAGGAGCCTTAACACATTCGTGTGCGGCCGAAAAGATATCCAGAGGCAGTGTTGCCGGTTTTAATTCGGCTTGCGAGGTTGCGGTCACCAAAGGCACCTCGCCACCTTTTATTTCCCGTTCGTGTTTCACGAAGGCGACATTCAATTGCGCTCTTAAAAGTGATCAATCTTCCCTATTTCCCTGCTGGGGTCAGCAGGTACTTACGGTGGCTGGGCTGGGTCTTTCACCCCTGCTTGCTTCGTGGTAATTACATATTCCAATGTGACCCATGGGAATTTTTCCTTTCGTGTTTTTAATTTTCTCAGTTTAATATATATTCAGAGTTAACGCCCATCTTTATGGATTGAAGTAAAAAGTATTTTTTTACTGTATATGTATAATTGACTCTATTGTGTGTTTGTTGAACTTCTTTTGCACCGTACGTAGCCAACTGCCCGAATCGCAGGTGCAGATTCAATTGAAATCAATTATTACGCTCACAAAATACGCGTCACATAGTGTGTGGGAGAAATTAATAAATGTATGCAAATGATCTGATAATGTTAAACACAGGCTAACAGAATTAAGAAAAGAAAAAAACCCAACACAAACAAGATGGCAAAAATGAGACAAAAATTATTATTGAATCACAACCTCAAGTGTGAGATTAGGTAATTAATCATTTGCATGCGTAGAATAGACCATGGCTGCAGATATTACAATTCAATTCACAAATAGATTATTTGAACTTTAGAATGTGGATCGATAGTTCTTGCAGCTGGATTAATCAATTCTAGCATCAATTCTTATGATTGGTGGATCGTCATGGCAGTGGCTGTGCAATTCAGAGCTTTGTAGACAAATGTTGGTGGATCACACAACGATTTTTGAGACTCACAAAATCTCTGGATTGCAAGGTGGCCAGGAAAAGCACAGCAAATACTGTAGATTATTTTGTGCAGATATTTGAGTGTTATCCCCTCGTATGCGTGTATTTTCTCCGGGTACTCCTAAAACACATTGTGTAATTAAGTAATCCATCATTACCATGCCGTGCGATACATTAACGTCAATCCCAGTCACTTGGGATCGGTTTTAAAAAAAAAACGAAATCCAATCGTATCTATATAATTACAGATATGATCCGAACATTTTTTAAAATATTTATTCGTAACTAACTGATCCACGTGTTTGCGTTAAAAATCCCCAAACCATGCACTGTCAGTTGGCTGCTAGCTGCCGACGAGATGGCAAGGGCAGGGTTGTTATCGATAAATTCAGGGGAAAATCTCAATGCACTCACGTGTAAATATTTTTTGCACGAATCACCCAGGTAACTGTTGTTTTGCAAGCACAGCTGCTAAGCCCGCTGTGCATTGTAGGCACAATCTTTGTTCGCCAGACAGACAGGAGAGATGCAATTGCCTTTATTAACGAGACAGGTTTACAATGCACAAGGCCATCAAATGTCAAAGTCAAGGTGTCTTCCTACTTGAATGAGAAATGAGGTGGTTGCTCATCTGTTGCGGTTAGCCCTAAGGCAGGGGTGGAAATGTTTCCACATTTCTCTGGCAGGCCTCAGTCTCTCCCAAACGCAATCACTGTTGGGCTTTCCACAGAAGTGCCATCAACACTGGAGGGATTATAACACGAGTCTGTGGCGATGATAATTCAGCAAAGGAAAAAAAAAAACTAAGAGCCTGAAATAGGGTTATAATTGGCCTCATGTTACCAGGGCTTAACTCAATTACCCAAATAAAGGTGAAGAGGTGCCACATGTGGAGCATGACATTTTATAATGAATGGTATCATTTGCATCTGATTACTGAACCATTACTTGGTGTTATGAGCTGATTCGGATACAGTGGCCTACAGAAAAAGGCATCATTGTGAGCTTAACGTTAAATCCCCTCTCAAGTGTGAGTACTGAAAATTGGCCCTGTCATCTTCAAAATGTGTATCTACGAGGGTAGTGATGTGGGTATAGCGGCCAACAGGGTCAAGTTCAGAATCAGAATCTTTATTTGAGGCTGGAGGAATCCGATGAGCTATGAAGCTCTTTTTCACAGACGTCCGGTAGGGGTGGGTCAGAAAGTTAAACGACAAACAATACAAAAAACCGATAGGAGTTAGTAGTATATCTTCCCTCCAAGGCCAGGAAAATGAATACCACTTCATGGTCGTTCTTTGCAAAAAATGATTCTTGCCGTCGGGATTTTTTTTATCGTAGGCCCAATGATCAGCAATGGAGACGACTGCTGGTCTATTGTTAATTTTAATGTGAGGGCACTTTGAATTTGCCCTATAGTGTAGGAAAGGCAAATGTGGTCTCAGTAAAACAATAACACCTTTTAATTGCTTGTTTATTGTATTGTCTTGAAACTATACCGCAGTGTTTATTATTGTACGAGTTGATTTTTTTAGTTCAAGCATAGTAGAAAGTCTTCCATAGCAAGGTGACTAAGGAAAGTGACAGCTATGGTGCAATAATGCTATCTGTGAAGGCCTCGGTTTAATAGGGAAGGGGCCCGTGCTCTATAACAGAAGTACACGTGCGCTAATAATCATTTTAGATTAATGCCGTGTTGGTCACGTGGGGTGTTTTTTAGCAATGCATCATCGCGTTGGTCATTATAGGCTTGTGAAGTAGGTAGGGCCCAGGAACCGTCCCGATATCACTCGCCCGTGATGTTTGCCATGGCCGAGAAACAAACACAGGTCACCATGATTCTTAGGTTTTTTTCGGTAAAGTCACGTAGGTAAAAAATAAAGTAAAATAAAAAATAAAATAAAAATCACGACGTTCGGAGGCAACACAAGCTTCCGTCTCCGAAACGTCGTGATTTTTATTTTATTTTTTACTTTACTTTATTAATTTTAAAAAAATGTTATCTACGTGACTTTACCGAAAAAACCTAAGAATATGAATCCTTGCAGTCACGAAAGCTTCAAATCTAGAACAGGTCGCCATGTTGATAGCGCAGTGCACAAACCACCGATCCACCCCACGTTGGTTGACCACTGGTACGTCTACATCGTTAAATATGGGTTTACCATCCGTGGGCTTGGTTCAGAGTTCGAATATACCCAATTTTTGGCATGAAAAGCAGAGCAGCTCAGGCTATCGGAGAGCCATGCACAGCATCGTGAGTTACTGCCGTCTGCGTGAGATGAAGCTCACGTCGTCACATTGTAATCCTCTCGTTATATGAATGACCAAGAAATTAATTGAAAAATCATAACAAATAATTACTCTCGATTCATAAGTCCATAAACCCGTGTTAAAATCAACATGTAGGCTTTCGCGACCGATTTCATCCATGGATGAAATGATGGATGATAAAAATAAACATTATGAACCTTTGAAGGCAATAAAATAAACACTGCGGTAAACGTGTGAGCGAACAATGTGCAGCAAATAGCTGAGGCTTGCAGAGAGCGACGCTTTTGGTGTCTGTCTCTGATCTGTGACAGCAGTGGCCATCGTCTATAATAGAGGGTTTTTTTTTGGGAGTTATATCGCGTAAATATAAAAGTGTCATTAAACCCGCCACCATCCGACACAGCCAATTAGTAAGGTTTGTCACGTAAGCAGAACGTGGCAATTCGTCACGAGTACAGCATTGGCATGTTCGGTTTACGTGACAAACCCTATTAATTGGGTGTGTCGGGTGGTGACGGGTTTAACGACACACTTACGCGATCTAACCCCCCACCCCAAAAAAACATGCATTGTGGATGATATTGCTCGCGATAGCCTACGTGTTAAAGTGGCCACTGTTTTCATTTAATTCATAGCCGCACATTGTACGTACACAATTCACTATATTGCACACGCGCATTGCATTGTGTGCGAGCGTGGCTGTGTGCTTGAGAGCGATGAGCGTGGTGGGAGCGTGGCTGTGTGTCAGATAAAAGACAGGGTAGGGAGCGACTGTGCACAGGTTGTAGTGAGCGCACTGCGTCACGACCCGCGGCACGGTGCCCGCTCACGACCAACAAACAATCAGTGACGTATATCCGAACTGGTCTTGAGCCTCTCCTAGGTTGGCTCAGCCTTAAATTAGTATCGAGTATGGTTTGGAACCGGCCCTACCCTCCCCCGTGTTTGCCTTCAGCAGTGCTCGCAAACGGCACTTTGCCCCAACAGTCTGTTAAAGGCTATACGGGAGATCTTTGTCTTTGTGTTCCGTGTGTGAGAATGATGTGTTTGCGCGCGCGTGTGTGTTTAAAGAGTTAGTGCCCCAGCTGGGTGAAAAATGCGAATGCACGTGAGTGAAAGGCCTCGAGCGCAATGTATTCGACTTGACAGTCCTGTCCAGTATTGCACTTAGGTGGGGTCAACTGCGTTCTGCAATAGGAACAGATAGCGGGGTTTGTCCTCGTTCTGTCGACTTATCATCGGCGTCCAAACGGGACCCGAGAAAGCGCTTTGAAAAACCACAAAATAAAAAGGTCTACATTCATCGACAATTTCTTTGCTTCCGAATTTTAGGCATTAAATTGAATATATTTGTATTAAAATATATATCTATAATTACGAGCATAGACTCGACTACATTTGTGCCAAGTTTCAGCTTTCTGGCTCTTCCACAACATCATTAGAATTTGGAACAGTCACTCTTGCCACCCAGTCACGACTGGCTTTTTCTATATACACTCTGGTGGGGTTTCAATATACTTTGTGATCTTTTCATCGCAGAATGCCATTGTGTGACGTGAATATCTTTCACCGTACCACACTCAGTTATTGAACTCCATGAATATGATTAAATAACAATGTTCAGGCTAGATACCATTACAATGGTGACGATGTGATGATAGAAGTTCAAAATGCCAGTGATAAGAAGACATGCTCGAGACCTGTTGGGTGCGTAATATTGGGGCCAACGTAATTGTACAGCCCCTTTTGTCAACCCACTGCTGTAACCAAAGCCTCCCCTCGCCGTGCTGGTCATTGGCATTGTTCGATCATACTTCATCACAGTGGTGAGTTGGGGGTGAAGGTATCACTCGCCACTGATGTTGTCCATGGCCATTAATTGAACTCGGGTTACCAGCCTCATATGGGTTTACCCACTATGCCACAAGTTCCCCAACACAAATAAAGTAGTTACTCTTCAAAGCAACGGATTGCATCAGACACAAATGGCCGCTGTAATTTGGAGACTGTAACATCCTTTACTCAGTGGCGGTGTGAACTGCTGGGGAAGAGATCATTCATTGTGACAAACCATCACGTTGTGCTGCTGAAAATAAATCAGGGCACAACTGCACATTGCAAGTACGCCCACATGGGATTTTCAGATGCGGTCGTCGAGAAATATATGGAATGTGAATTACTGCGCCCATCAAAGCACGGCACGAGCACCTGGTGGGTTCCCATTTGGAGGGTCATGCCTCGCCAATCTTACCAGCATCTCGTCATTGATAATGATTCATTGTCGTCAGGCAATCTGTGCCACCATCATCAGGACATGGCGAGTCATAGTCGGTCACCGAGTCAAAATTCAAAGTCCAGGGCAAAGTGTCTTCACGTTTGACGTCGGGTGATCCTCATCATTCCGTTGGCAGTCTATAGCAAGTGGTGGCAGTTCAACATTCCTATGGCGAGGACCGTGCCCTCCGTGAGATGGCTAATTTTGACTTACCACGCTGAGAGAATAGCTTGGATCTTATATATAACCCAGCTTATATATAAGCTCCAAGCTTGGCAGTGTCTCATTATTCACCGGAGGACGGCTGCTTGCGTTGTAGCCGAAACGTCGTGAGAATTATTTTATTATGTTTTATTTTTATTTTTTTATTACTTCCCTTCTACGTGACTTTACCGAAAGAACCAAGAAGATAGATTACTCCCTCGTGCTAATATTCAGAATGGTAGTGTATGTGATCCTGTGGTCATGCAAAGTCGGCATAATGAGATGCTATAGTTTTATGAAAGACCAAGGGCTCAGGGCAAGCACAAGCCATATGACCTAATCTTCCAA
Source organism: Lethenteron reissneri (assembly GCF_015708825.2). Classification (NCBI taxonomy): domain Eukaryota; kingdom Metazoa; phylum Chordata; class Hyperoartia; order Petromyzontiformes; family Petromyzontidae; genus Lethenteron; species Lethenteron reissneri. The sequence goes on along the minus strand of NC_083803.1, from coordinate 12,319,249 downwards.
TTAGTGTGCAACGCCACCAACCTACAACTTGCAATTGCTTGTGCTCGCAGTTTATGCTTAAGCTAACAAACACCGGTGGAGACACTTTTTTACTCACACTCTTTGGTTTTTTCGGTAAAGTCACGTAAATGAAATAAAAATGAAAATAACTCAATTAAATCACGACGTTTCGGAGGCAACACAAGCCTCCGTCATCAGGTGGAACAGCCACAGCAAAAGTACTGTAGTGAGTAGTAAAATTTTCATCTACGCGACTTTACCGAAAGGACCAAAGAGTATGGATCCTTGCAGTCACAAAAACTTCAAATCTAGAACGTTTTTACTCATCCCATGTGCCAGCTTTTTCTGTCTCTGGGACTTGTGCCGAAGCCTTAAGATATCAAACCGCTTCACGAACCTTGTTGAGCCTGCTGTGGCCGATTTATGACGGGTGTAAAGTAGTGTGCATTTTGGGGCAACGGCCTTTCTTCGTGGCAACAACCATCTTCACGTATATGCTCTGTAAAAAGGGCCATTGCCCGAACTGTTGCCCGTTATGTTTTACCTTTAAGGCAGTGAAATTAACAAATGAGTCGAGGTGTTTTTTTTATGGGAATCGAAGCTTTGCTCCAAAATATTCCTCTATCGTAGCAGCCGGGGGAATTTTAGTTTTTACCATTTTGAAGTCATTAGATAAAGAATCCATTTGGAAATCTCGCAGAGAAGTGACACCCATGTGACGGAGAATGGCTCCGAAAGATACTTTTACAGTCTATACTTCTCACTAAATATCCATCGTATGGCCTTTGTACCCTTTACACAGTAGGGGGTCGCACTTTCCCATATACTATGCTATGAGATCTGTGATATGCACTACGACCAAAGCCGAGTGCTGCCATCTCATTGGCAGTTCCTGAATATAACAAATGGCCTTTTCAGTTAAATGGCAACCGTAATGGAGAAAACGGTTCAGCGATGATCTTGGCTCTAGCGCACGTGCACATCTGATTAAAGTCATTGCTGCTATTTGTGCCCCGTTTATGCCCCAGGCCAATACGCTTGATCAGGGTGAACTATTCTGGAAGGTAATGGGCAGAGAATAAAGGTCAGGTAGCACTGTGTCTGGAGCCCTCGGAAGGTCAAGAGTTAAAATGCCTGTTGGTAGCCAAGTCAGCCGATCATCCTTCTACGGTTGATAAATGAATACCGCTTTGGAGAGAATTCAACCGTGACTACCTCTAGAGTGACTCATCTGCACCGTGGACATGTGTCCACTACTGGCTCAATGTCCACTACTGGCTCAGTATAATGGAGGTGACCATCATCCTCCTGCATGCTGGGTCACAGAGATAGTTTCACTCGATGTTAGGATGCAGGTAAGTTGATTACATGAACTGGGGAATTAAATCTGATACTTGTCTTGCTGTGGCTCTCTTGACATTGTTTCATAATAATCCAGAGTGTTCACATTTGTTGGCAGCAGCACAAAGCTGTTGGAGAATATTAGCCTCTCCAGAGGACAACCACAGTTAACTTCCCACTAAGTGGTACTCATTTTATCGAACGCACATGGCTGAGAGGCTCAGTTGACCACCGAGTGGTATTAAAATTCACGACATTGCGATTTTGAGTTGACCGCTATGACCACAGTGCCACCCCGTCCAGATGGACAGGGACACATTTTATTTACAACAGGCCATTGCAAAGTGACTTAGGGCCCATGAAAAACAAGTGAAAATGGGCAGGTAGAGGTAAGGGTAAATGAATAAATAACTTAAATACAATGCGGAAGGAAAACACTGTGCATCGCATAATTTCCACCAAGCTGCTTTGATCGTCTCGCAGCGGAATTCCGCTCTTTGAGACATTTGTTGATCCTTGCACCACGAATCTTTCTCATCAGCAAACTTCAAAGAGGTGCTGGAACACGTGAGGAGGAGGAGTAGGGGGGGGGATGCAGAAGGTCATGGTAATGATGAACTATTGCCCATTTATTTTTGAACTCCCAAATAGTAAATGCATCTTTCTATATTTGAATGAGGCCTGGGCCAATGCTTAAAATTCCAAATTTCTATGGCAACAAAAGCAAATTATCCATATGTGGTTGAGCAATGGACTGCTAGGTTATTGCCCACCAAACTCATTTCCCAAGTGACTCTTTTAAATATTGAAAGTGTATAAGGCACATTGTAACTGTGAGTCATAGTTTAATTTATTTTGGTGAGGAATGTCGTTAAAATATCATTAAGATAGCATACCGCAATATACGTATTATACCAATGTCTTATCTGCTTTTAGTATGACATTAGTTTAGTATGTTACCATTAAAAAAAAATTAATAACTGCATATTTTAAATTACGCATCCATACGTGCGGGTAACAGACCAAATGGTCTAGAGATAAACACTCAGATTATTTATTATTTCCCAAAATTGGTCGGGTCATTTGTGGCCAAATTCCAACTATGAAACCTAAAAGTGTTTCCTTGCTAAAATTGGGCAGTGCTCATCTCCATCGGCCACGGCTTCAAGCCGTGGCAAAAATTCTACATTCTTATGGACGCGGCCCAGTTTTCTCCATAGGTCAACCGCTGTTGGCGATTCCCAATGTGGCGCTCATATAATAGAACATCAAAATAGTTCTCAGTTGTGAATTTCACATGGGATTATATTTCCTTTTTTTATTCTGAAGAATTACATAATGATATGTTAAACGTTCCATTGAATTCCCCAGCTGTTATATCATGGAGACATGTTGCACCTCCAATTAGCACGGTTGGCTACGTACGGTTCGAAAATATGTAAACATACATACATGTCTCCCTGCCTTGGAAATGTGGATTTTCCACCACCATCTCACTCCTAAAGATGAACTGATTTTATCACTCCATCTCCGCAGTGGCCATTGTTTTTTTATAATTTAGTTTTAGACAGTTCGAATTCTGGGGTTTAGGCTGTGACATATACATGCGACGACCAATAAACGATTTTGTCCACAGAGTTTGTAATTTCTTAATTCTACGGAAATACAACACACACTGTTGCAAAGTGGAAATGAAAGACCCAATGGATGCAAGTGTGCAACACTTTGTAGTTTTAATGTATTAATCTCTGAACACTTTTACAAATTACAAGAATCTAAGTTAGAACCAACTGCACCATAGCCATTATTTGTTTTAACTCTAAACAAGTTGTCATATCTCAGTCTGAGCGAGCGAGAGAGAGAAGAGAGTGTTCGATGTGCAAGGATCGCATTGTCCTAGCGTTGTTAATATTCTCGCTCCGTTCGTTTCACCCACGACATTTTGCCTTTGCTAACGTGCCAAGGCTGCCTGGCAACACCTTGTCTCAGAAAAGAAATCTCAGGCTTCGTGCAACGAACAAGACTTAGTAGCACTCATTGACAATATTAGAAGCAGCTGGCCTTCACAGCCAAGCCTGTGAACCAGACTCTTGTACGGTGAGAGACCATGACGTAGTCTTTGCAACTAATCTGGAGATTTATTTTAATTGTGTATCATTGATTTGTTTGAAAGCCTTTTATTACCATCATTTGTTGTTTTCTTATTGATAGTTTTTCTGCTTTATTCTGTTATTGCAAAGTAAAGGCCTGTTTAAGGCTGATGCAAGAACTCACTTGACTTTTGATTTGCGAAAATAATAACATTGCACACTGCGTATAATAATGTCCTTTAGTTATGCTTATCGAGTGCCAGCATAGTAGTCAACAGTGTTCATACTATGGTCCCTTGCCATAAGAATTTAGAATTCCCACCGCTGGCTCAGGTTCACCAAAGTGAGTTCGGTAGATTCAAAGTGCAGTCGTGCAAACCAACGTATCACCACTCTCCATCTCGTGTAATTTTTTGTAATCAAATCTCATACATCTATGGCACATGTAAGCATAATTTACATCTAACTGAAGCATGATATTATCGTCTGTGTAAAATCAAGTAATGGCTATTAAACTGAACGCTCTTGCGAATTAAACATTTCCAGAAAGACATGAAACGATTTTAAGGTATGATTTTCTGTCATGTGACGATGCACCCACAAGACCGCTGAAGATTTTTTTTTCATATCTATGGGATTGTGACATAATTTTTATGAGCACCTGAAGTCTTTTTGGCTATGTACAGGGATTTTGGTCATTCCTATCTCGTTTGCACCCTTGGCAAGATCCTTGGAGATGCATCTTTGCTGTGAGCAAGGAAAGCTGCCTCTGTCACAAGCCACTTCTTAAGTAGTAACTGTTAAACACCGAGTGCCGATGCCTTGCAATGTATGCCCCCCCCAACGAAGGGGTAAATGGAGCACAGTTTGATTTCTTGGTAACAACGGCACGTCACAATCACTGCCTCAGCTCAGTGCCACCCAATTGGAATGGCTGGAGGTGGCAGCCAGGGGGATTTTGTGGGTGCTCACGATGAGTGCTAATGAGTGCTGTATGCTAATTAAACAAAGAGCAGCCTTAGGCTTAACCTCTTAGCACCACTCTTGCCTAATGGCACAGTATTGACTGCAGACACCTCCCCCCCGCCCCCCCCCCCCTTTAATTAAACATCGACTTTATGTTGGTAAAAGTTAACCTTATTTACCGTTTTTGAAAAGAAATAGACAACTATAAACCGTCCCTATGCGTGCGTGTAAGGACAATGGTCTCAGGATGAGACACTCGGTGTCGTGGGGGTCATGCACCGGATCCACCACGCGTGGCGACCTGCTAATCGAGTCAACTGTGGCATTCCCATTTGTACTGCTGGGTGGATTTTGGGCCAGCGTGCAAGAGTGGACCAAAGTGCCCTCCCTAGGGACACTCTAGATCTCCCACTAGAAGAGGCTCTGCTGCCACCAGCGGCACGAGCAATCAGTTGCAGGGCTGCACCTTTACCCGTTTTGCCTTTTACATTGGATCCAGCGATAAGTACCCTGTTGAATAATATATGAACGTATTTGAACTAAAATTGACAAGCTGTAAAATCGTATACGAAGTATATATATAACTTACTTGAGCAAATTGGTAATGTATAAATAAGTAGCACATTTTAATGAAAGCATCTCTCTGTTCGGATAAGTCTTGGGTGACACTCATCTGCATTGGTCACCCTAAGCCAGTTGTCAGAATTTCATATTATTATGGCATTGGCCGGTTCATTTGTAGGACATCCACTTTTCAATAAATCATAATTATGTTTACTACTGATAACAATTAATAATAATGATGTATTTATCCAGAAAAGCATCACGAAGTGCTTAGATTTTTCAGGAGAGTCCTGCATTAGGATGCTGTCCTAGAGAGAGAGAGAGAGACTGGCCTCCACCATGGGAATGTGGAATTTTCACCACTGACTTAGGTTCACTAAAGGAGAGGACACCTTGACCTTTGACCTTCATCGTCATAAACACCATAATTATGAACTAAATTATTTTTTGACTTGCTTTACTTCCCTTTATCTCACTCTCACATCCTTTATTGTATTTTTTGTTGATGTAATTTGCGGACCCGTCCTTAATGGACATTTTTGAAAAAAAGCTTTGTAGCTCATCAGATTCCTCCGGTATGAATGTTCTGATTCCAATTCATCTGGGCTCCCACCCAAGGTGCCTCCATACAAACGAGGTTAGATTGTGGGGAGGGGGGGGGGGGAGTGCACGCTTACACAAGCAGATTCACCTCCCTGAAATTGTTCCTGTCACATTGCATTTCGCCCACAATATGTCTTAATGCGTTACTGGTCATCGATGTGTAACCAAATGTACATATTTATCACAATAAAGGCACGGAGAGAGACAGTTGAGCATTTGAAATGTTAGTAAGACTCGCACTCCCATTAATACTGCAGCCCAGGCTTTAGACGGTTTAGCGAAAAGTGGGGTTTGGCAGTTCTTAGGGCTTAGCTCAGAGAGCTCAGAGTTCTTTATCGAAATTGAATATTAAAGCCAAAGTCACAAGAGCATGAAGAAGTGTTGCACGAGGGCAGGTCACAATCAGAATATTACAAGTTCAAATCCCAGGCATGGCTTCAAACTCAGCTCATAATTATTCCTCCGGCATCCATAAAATTCTAAAAAACACTTTTTGGAAAGTTACATTTGTTGTTCTATAGATGAATAAATCCCCAGATATAGGAACTTGTGATTTCCACCACTAACTTGGAGATTAGAGATGAGAACTTGCATCATGCTCATTTAAGATATGAGACCGATTATTTTGTCTTCAGTAAGAGAGCTCTTTTTACTACCACAGGCACTCACCTGCATCCGAACAAGAAAATACAAGTGTTGATTACTACAGTACCAGGTCTCTCTTACCATTTGGATCACACCTGTTTCTATAGAAAGGGGTTCATTAATTACCTGTCGAGTTGAAGCATCCAGGTTCTGTCAAGCCACGATGAGCTTTTGATGGCAATCCCTTCCCTTGCTAAAAAAGATCAAATATGCAGTGCCTTTTATTTCGGTCCCACTTGCTTGTTGAGTGTATAAGTACGGCAGCGATGTGAATGGAGACCTAAATTAGCAGGAAATGTAAGATAGATTCGCTTTGCGAGTTGCAAGGAAGACTGCAGCAGTGTGACAGGGGAGACAGTTTTCGTGATGCAAAGATAATGGCAGATCGTTTGTAAGTGTTTTTTTCCCCAATATGATGTTGTGAACAAGCTGGCAAGCCAGTCCACCTGGTGAGGCTCCGCATCATGTAGAAAAATTCTGATCCAAATTTAGGGTTAAGGCCTCGCCACAGAGACGATCTCTCTCTCTCTCTGTGCCTATGTGTTACTCTCTCTCTATGTATCTTGGTGATATCTGTCTGCTTATATGTCTGTCTATAGTTTCCTGGTTAGATTTTTGTTGCTATTTCATTTATACCTGATGATGATTGCTTGTGTTGCAATCGAAACGTCGTATGCTATTATTTAATTTATTATTTTATCTTTATACGTGACTTTACCGAAAGAACCAAAGAGGGTTAAATAATACTTAACTTTGTCAATCCACTGCTGGACGAAGGCCTCCCTGCACTCCATGTGTGGGTAGGCAAAGCGATACTAACCAGTAACGTTAGCCGTGGGCAGGAATTCAATTTTAGGTCACCGAGTTCTTAGCGCTATGCACGAATGACAAATATTCTGAGAACAATTTAAATTATTGCTATGATTCTGCCCCCATAATGCAGTGTTACCAAGGTAGAAAACTGACAGGTAGGGGATGACATATCCCCTTCATGTGTCATCTTCAAGATGGCGATATTTAAATTAGGATTTGGCCTATCATATTTTTGCCTTTATTGAAAAAAAAACAATGACACCGTATATGATATAACCTCATGTATATTCCTATCATGTGGAATGTGCCATATCTAAGAAGCTAACCAAGGTTGAGCCTGGATAGTACATGGATAGGTGACCATCATGCATGCGGGGTTAGCGTGGTAAAGTATGGTCAAATAACTACCATGACCAACGGGGTATGAGGACAGTCCGTCATCCAGCAGTGGATTGACACAAGGGCTGTGCATGTGCAATTTCTGAATAGAAAACGGCAGCGTGTAACACTGAGTGCGTGGCGGCTAGTCTTGGCATGCGATTAATGATCGAGACCGTGGCGCCAGCGGCAATGGTGATGGTGCTTTTCGGTTCGCGGGTATCGCAGAGCGAGCAATGATAATGAGCACCAGTGCACGCGTGCCACTGTGACGCACACACGTTAGCACCGATGCCTAGTTGAAGTAAAGATATGAATGGCAGAATGAATAAATTACTTACACAATGTGGCCAGAGGTGAATTTGTAAATCTGTGAAGTAGGTTTAAAATAATAATGAATCATGCTTCTGAGTATGTTTTATTTATTGTTCCGTAGATTCACAGCTTCTTTGGTATATATAGATTGGCAATATATACACTATATGTGTCGTTGTCGTCGTTAGAATTTCCAGCTGGATGGTTCAGTAGAGGAGCAATTGACTCACAATCTGAAGCGATTGCGAGTTCAAATTTGGTGCCACGGTGGCGAGATATTAACTACCTCGCCTGGTAGGCAGGAGGTCGTGGGATCGATCCCGACCCTGACGCCTGCTGTATATTTGGAGTTTGCGCGTCTCTCTCTCCCCGTGGTCGCGTGGACTCCGGGTCCTCCGGTTTTTCACTCCACATTCATAATGAACATTACGTGTTTAGAGAATGTGGCTGTTATCAATTTCCACGTGATAAGCCATTTCGTTGAGCTATCATTTGTGTTAAGGTCGCTTCTGAAAAAGAGCTATATAGCTCAGTGGGCTTTACCTGGCAAAATAAATAAATAGTTTAGTTTAATTCTTGATCAGGGTTCGATCTAGCCGATCATCCTTCCAGGATTAATTAACCGAGCACCACTCGTCTTGGGAAAATCACCGGTGGTTGCCCTTTGAAGATTAACTAACATCAGAGGAATAGAAAACGTTCACCACTGGGTCAGAGAGGCTGGTGGGAACGAAAGCCGGCCGATGATTATTTGAGTAAGGAGACATTTTGACCCTTTTTGCGCGATGCGATCTAAAATCGGGTAACTTCTTCCAAAGTTGAGAAATCAATGGTGCTTGTCATACGGAGTGATTTGCTACCTAAAAAAAGTAACGTGGAATTTTCACCATCGTCCAATGGCCCCCAGTGGAGATGAGTACAGGTCCAATTTTGGAACGGGTGGAAACGTTTAATCGATCGCACTATTTAACATTTATATTCTTGGTTCTTTCGGTAAAGTCACGTAGAAGGGAAATAATAAAATAATAAAAATATAGAACAAATTTTTTGTTTTATATATTGTTTTATATTTATTATTTCCCTTCTACGTGACTTTACCGAAAGAACCAAGAATATAAATGTTAAATAGTGCAATTAATGAAACAATATATATATTTTTAATATATTGTTTTTATTTATTATTTCCCTTCTACGTGACTTTACTGAAAGAACCAAGAATATGAATCCCTGCAGTCACGAAAGCTTTAAATAAAAATGTATTTAACATTTGTCAATTAAGGTTCATTGTAGGGTACGTGCAATAATATATCACTGAACATTGATGGACAATCGTGTCAAAAAATGTGAAGCCTCCGATCTCTGCGATCTCATTCTCTGTCTCCCTCAACGGAAAGGGAGAAGTGAGGATAATAGGGGAGGGAGATGTGGATGGAGTCCTCTTCCCACTCCTCCCTCCGCCTATCTGTTGGTGTTCCACAGGGCTGTGTTCTTGATTCACTTCGTCTCCCTCTACATTGTCCCTCTTAGGGCCCTCATCCAGAATAATGGCTTCTTCTTTCACTGATATACACTGATGATACTCAAGTTGCTTCATTAGCTCTGGTGAAGACTCGTGAAAAGATCTAATCCCAATCTCACTGCATATCCAGAGCCAGGCTAGTTTATGAGGTGCATTACTTCAGCCTCTGTGTCATTACTTCACCAAAGACAGTAATGTATTTATTATTGTTATTATTACGTGTTGTTTTAATCATTGTAAAGGGAGAGTAGAATTACGTATTACCTTGTGTTATGAGAACGTACCCTTAATTTTTACCGTTAAAATAATGGGAATTATTTTTTATATATATTAATTTTGCATCTATGCACTGTTCTTCAGGGACGCATCTTATTCATGAATCGAGGAATTCCCGTCGTATATATGTGTGTAGGTTTGAAGTATGTGCCGATTCATATCAGTTACTCCTCCGAAGAATTTAAAATTAAATAAAAGTATAAGCTCAATTACGAAAAATAGCTAAGAGCACAATTGTGATAACATTTGTGAAATGTGTTTGTTTTTACCTTTATCCACACGCCGTGAAAATAACAAAAAGATAGTACAAACACACACGCCTCCCAAGAGTAAACCATCGCCTCCGTAGCAGAGCACATTGTAAAGATTAATGGGAAGCACAAAAAATATGCCCAGCTGTGTTCCTGCGAAATTCGAACAATATCTGATCTCTAGGCAATGAGTCATCTGGTCAAACTGGACATCCACAAATATGCGTGAGATGGGGCAGGCATGCACAGAATAGTATGACCAGATTGTGCGCATGCAATATGCATTTTTAATGGCAATCACTCAAGCCTCAGGGCAACATTACTGATTCCCAGATGCATGTGAATATTACAGTGTATATATCATAATATTGTCATACATAATGCTCAGAAAGCATTCTGAAAATATTTTCACGTATATCTCTCTCTCATAATAAAATGCCATACTTGATCATCATCATCATCACTCATGGTCTATTCACTGCTGGATGAAGCCCTCCCCAATGCAATCACCATTTTTCATAGTCGTGATGCCGCAATACATCTCACCCACGCACACGTGTTGATCTCATCGCGACAGTGGCTGTGCTCTCTGCAGAACTCTCTCGATAATCATGCCTTCTAGTGATGTGTCCTGCCCAAGCCTACTTAGCAGCCAAAATTGATGTCTATGCATTTGTTCTCTGATTCATATGTTCCTCTTTCTGTGCGCAATTCCCATCGTGCATTTCTCCACACTTTCCTGTCTGCTCTTCAGATTTCGTTTCCATTTTGTTTGTCAGTGTCCATGATTGAAATGTTCTCCTCTCGCGTGGTGGGGATGACCATCGAGTATGGTGGATATGTCCAAAAACCAACTTGCTGTTGTCACTGTCTCTTAATAGTCACCCCACAACTCAGCAGACTGAGAGATTGGCGGCACACGATGAAGTCGGTGCAATTCACCAAATTCACCTCCAAAACAATTCGCTACCAGCAAACGCCTGGTATACCCACCAGCACTGCCGTAGGCCGACACACAACTTGTGTCAATTCACTGCTGGTTACCTTAATGGGAAAGAATAGAATAACAGATCGAGGAAGGATATGGAATTGGTGCACTTCCAGCTAGTGCTAAGGAGTATAGAGCCGTTTGAGGTAGATGGGTCGAGGAATGTAATCAGGCCAAATGTGATCCGTGAAAATACTGCCACTTAGCAACTGTTAATTGCAGGTTGCTACCGTGCTTTTTTAAAATTAATATTTACTCGACTGAAGAACCCATTCATTGTATGCACTAATCCGTGACCGCATCAGAAGCATAAAGGTAAACGTGATGTGTACTGTGTATACGAGCTCTTCATGAGTGCATTTACTCTTAAGCACACCTGTGTTCACTTGGGAGGTCACGAAGCAGTGGCCACTGTCGGGTTTTTAAAAGACACTCAAGCAAATACAGTGAATGCTGGCCCTTCGTATATATGTGGGCCTGCATATAGCATCACGTATATTTTTATTTTTTAGTGGTGGATTTTCGATGATTGAAGAAAACTTGGTTCGTGAAAATGACACAAATTAGAAGGAACGTTGCAAGTTGCAATGCCATTTGAGGGGCGGTTGACACTTCCAATCATCCATCGTAAGTCAATCAAAAAAAACTATACGGTGATAGTAAATAGAAGCCATGCAATGGCTGGAATGACCTCTACCATGAAAATGTGAAAATGTCAACACTCTCAGGGCAACCAATGGTGATGACCATCGCCCTGGTGTCCTTCGAGCTGGGATGCACTTTGACTTGACGTCGAACGAGCAGCCGATGTCACACCTACCTGCTTGTGTCACAGTTGGACGTTGGTGCGCGGTGTGGTGGGGCGCCCAAGAGGTCCCTTTCACATCGGCCTGCAATGCACTTGGGGCCCGAGGGAGCAGCAACAAGGGACCCCGCGGAGGCCTGAGGATGGGCAGCTGCTGCCCACGGCGCAGACGCCACTGCTCAGGGAACGCAGTTCAGCACTCGTGGCCCTTGATGGCATCACCTTGCGGTGGTGCCCGCAGCCAGGTAAGCCTTCGTCTGTTGTTTTCTACCCACCATCAGCCATGATCTTTCCACTGGTGGATGAAGGCCTCCCCTAGCCGCCCACCATCCCTCAAGGTCCCACAACGCGATAGCCGATCAAGCTCCTGCACACGAGCCAATCTCAATCCTCCTTCTCCATTGGGAACATTACCAAGCTGCAGCGTGTACGGGCACTGCAAGATCTGACCATGTCCGTCCGGCGCTCGCCGAGCTACATTGGCTTCCGGTTGCCGAACGAATACGTTATAAGGTTGCACTCATTACACACAAAGTGCTTGCCACAAGTGAACCAAAATACCTTGGTGATCTTGTCAAGGAGTATAAAACCATCACGCGCACTCCGGTCATCCTCGCAGCGGTTTTTGGCTAGCCATCGAACAAAGACGGTCACTGCATCGCGCGCTTTCAGATGCGCTTCTGCGGTCATCTGGAACGCTCTTCCTTCTGATATTAAGAAATCACTGGAGCTATGCACTTTTAAATCATCTAGATTGACAAACTCACTTGTTTGGAACTGCTTTTTTGTGTTTTTAGTTTGTTCTCCTTCCCCCGCACATCTGATTAGTGTGGGTGGCTACAGTTGATCTTCAACATTCCTTGTCATATCCTATGATTAAATATCTCTAGCATCATATGCATTCGCCCTGGGTTAAGGTTCAAAACGAATGTTTTTTCTTTAAAAAAAATGTCCAAGCAGTTTAAGAACACACTACGAATGCGTCTTTAGAAAATGTCTCAGCAATAACGGTATGCACAATTTAGTAAATTTCATGGATGTTAATCAACATCTTACCTCCGATTAGCACGGTTGGCTACGTGCGGTGTGAAAGAAGTTCACCTCATGTCAGCCGCTTATAATGGTTTTTTGCATAACACAAAACTGCCTCTTATGAACACAAATTAAAGTGAAAAGAGAGTCACCTACTTCACAATATAGACTCGTCTTTCAAAGTACTGCACTTCAACGGTCCCAATGACAATTTTGATGCTAAATAAGTACATCATTTAAAATTAACATAACCAGCTTTAAATTACAGCTGTAATTACCGCACACAAAAATTGTCATATACGAGTTACCCTGTACGCATGTAAATTCACTACAGGATTTGCATGGCATAGCCAAAGTGTTTGTTTTATATCTGCTGTGAATCTGCAATGCTCCAGCAATATCACCAGCAAATAGGCCATTGTGCATCGCATCTCAAATCACGTAGTCGCATGATCCAAATGGCCTCATAGATATCGTTATATTGAGGTTAAAGGGACCAGAATTCCTATACACTCTGGCTTCAGGCTTACATGGCATTCCTCCCAATGCATGTAGTTTTTTTCCACAAATTCCACCAGGCAGAATGGATGTGGCACCACTCAGCAAGAGACCTGGCAGCCAATCATCGTTTTGGGAAGGAGCCAAGGAGACTCTACTGATGGCATCATCCTAGCCAAACCCAAGCAGGCCTTAATCCGTCTCGCGCACAACGTGAATTTTGAAAAATTGTGCCACTATGCTCTCTCAGCGGTTTGTGGACAAGCCATGGCCATCAACGTCGATTGCCAAGATTATGCAAACGGTGGGAATATTTCCACAATCTCTAGGCTCCGCCCTACCCCCCATACATTTTGAGCCTTTCTGCCAGTGCGCGGAATCGACCCGAAATGAATTGCAAATCTGTGGAGAGGGGCTGATTTCCCATAAAAGCAGCCATCTTTTTGCCAAATTGAGTCTCAATACGGCCCAAATTGTTGCGACAAAAAAACCCCCCACAAATCATCGATGCACAGTTTGATAGGGTTTCATTTGTTTTGTCACATGACTCCAGCCTCCAAGGCAAGGGCCTCCAAGGCAAGGGGCTCAGTGTGAAACTGATTCAGGATTCCTTAAAGTGCTACTGGTTAGCCGTGGCACAGCTGCCGCCCGTGATTACCGTGATTTTTGCTGCCACATCGTGTAATTAGTGCAACGTGAACGCGAATGATAATGAGTGCAATGTGAACGCTAATGATAATTAGTGCTGCTGATGAATGCAGCTGTGCCCACAACAACACAACCACCCCACTTTCTCCCCAAAAAAACATTTTTAATACTGCATCCCCAGCTTGCCGGCAGTGCGTTTATTGGAAATAATACTGGCATTTAAGGCTGTGGTGCACAAGGGGTTGGTGAAATGCTGAGATAATCACGTGACTAACATTCACATGCGCAGCTATGAGGCGGCCTACAGTAAGACATTTATGACCTATTCGGTGCAGTTATTTTGGTTACATCTCCATTGGTGATTGTGTTTTTTCTCTCTGGACACTCCAGTTTACTCCCATATACCAAGTTACCATAGATGGAAAGGGTTGAACATCTCAAGCCTGAAACTGTTCTGAGACTCTCGCTTTAGTTGCTGGGTGACCGACACACTTTTGTGTCGGACACACTTTTGTGTCGGTCACCCAGAAACTCATCAATGTATTGATCATTTAACTCTTAGTACCCGGCAGGCAGGGGGGCTCTGCCCCTCTCCCTTTTTGAGAGGTCTGGGGCAGGGGTCGGCAATCAATGTAACGAGAAGAGACCATTTTTGTTCGAATTCGGGTCAACAAAACTCATTATTTCAAGAGCCGCGACGCGTGGTGAATAACGTCACGGAGCGGTCCCTCCAAAGAGCCGCATGCGGCTCCGGCGCCGCAGGTTGCCAACCGCTGGTCTGTGGTGATCACTCCTCGACCATGCAACAGGCTCCCTTTTAGGCGTTTTACATCTCCTCGCAGGAAGTGTCCTCACAAAGGCCTCCTGCCCCACACTTTGATTCACCTGAACACGAACACTCTCCGTGCTCCCCGAGCCCTTTAACCCCCTTTGGTGGGTGGGGGAGGGAGTTCCTTGTCCGATTTGTTCCACTCATCCTCTGGGCCACTTGCCTTTTTGTTCCTATAACCTGCTGGGCCCTTGGGGGCCCTGACGTGCTTTGAGACTCTCCTACACTGACCCAAGAGTTGTGTCCGCTCTTGCCTCCCCCAGCAGGAGGCTCTGTATCTTGACACTTAAGCTCCCCCAGGATTCCTCCCAAACAACTTAACAGGGCCCTCTCCTGAGCCCGACGGCTTGCTCGTACGCCTCACGACCCGCATTCTGCACGGACTTCTGCCTCACCTGGCCGCTTAACCACAAACAGAGGCCCAGCACTGGTCCCGGATTGCCCCTTCAGGGCATCCACGGCTTCAAAGGACCACTTGCAGTGCTGTCTCATGCTTGGAAAGAGCGAGATGGATTCTGACAGTGCCGCCATCCTTTTCCATGGCATTTTGGTGCCAAACTCAAAAGCCTCCATTCCATTGTCGTAAGACAAAGCTTCGTAGAGTCTCAGCACAGTTTTGGGCAGATTCAGCTGGAGATATTCAACTCCCCTTTTCATTTATGGTCACGTTCCCTTCTTCTCTCTGTCACGTGGAGGCATGGTACTGCCCGGGGAAATGGATTCACTGAGAGTGCGGATTGCTAAGCTGAACTGATCAGCAGTCTCGACACTTCTTTGCGCGTGCGGCCATGTTCTAATTATGAGAAATACCGCCACCGTGTAGCGCTCATGCGCTAATTAGCCGAGTCAGCTGCACTGTGCTGCCCACTCGCACCTCGAGCCACCGCCGTTGCCTGCAGGACGTTTTGGGCGTCCTGCTATGGGGCCGTCCGTAAATGGCGTCACGCGATTTTGGACGATTTTTGACCCCCCCCCCCCCTTCGTCACACGGCGTCACAAAAAGTCACACCCCCCCCCTCAAATATGACGTCACAAAGCCCTGCCCCCCCCCCCCCCCAAAATAAAACATGCTTCAAATCGCTTTAAACTATTGTCATTGTAGTCCGTATTTAATGTGGCGCTGCACTCTGATGTTGTAGGAGAAAACATTTATTAAAAAGTCTATTTAATTAAGTAGAACGTGTTGTCTAAATGTATTTAAAGTTGTGACGTCACATTTCTCAACCCCCCCCCCTCGTCACACATCGTCACAAATGTCTGACCCCCCCCCCCTCCCCCTAGATGCGTGACGTAATTTATGGACGTCCTGCTTAGTGAAAACCCTACTCTTAATCCCACTCGCACAAGCTAATTTTACCATTAAGCTACGTGAGCTGAAACACTTGTGAGCCCTGGCTCAGAAACTCCAAACCCTGAGGAAATTGTGGCAGGAAGGGGTCTTATGGTGGAGGTAGTGGCATTCTCTCGAGGGGTGGTGGGTAGCCAGAGCCCCCCACCCAGCTCAATCAATAATCAATTGATGAGTTTACGGATGCCAAACCTAGGACGGAGAACAATAGTATTCGTAAGTAAGTAAAACTCAGTTTTATATCGCGCCATTCACACAAGGCAATCAGGGCTTTACAATAGAATCCCAGTAAAAAATCCTTAACATTAAAACTAATTAGAAAACAGCACTACGCAGTTGGCTATGCAAGAGAAAATGAATGTGTTTTCAGACGAGCCTTGAAAACCTTCACTGACGGGGCTTCCTAATGGACTGGTGCAAGACATTGCACAAACGACGCCCCTGACTACCTAAAGTTCACAAACCCGTTGAACGCAGATTTTTCTTTGATACACTCAGATGCCTGGATTTGGTGGATCGAAGATGCCAGACAGGGGCATACGGTATTGAATCGAGCGTGTAGGTAACCAACATACGAAGAAACTAAAACATTATCATAGATCACGATTATTGCATGTTGTTCAATAGCGATTGTCTATTGAAAATATTGGCCCCTGCCGTAGGCATTTGTGTGGTGGAGATTGAGTTTTATCCTTTCATGTGTGTGGCTTTTTCTAGACACCCCACTTTCATTCTTGCAAAACTTTTTTATGCTGCCAGACAGTTCTCTGAAAACATTGAGACAATGCAAAGGCTTTTCTGTATAAATAAAATGGTTTATATATGGCCCGTATAGCCAAATATGGAATTATATATTTTTTTGCACGAAATTTTTGTCGTGCATAGGGGTGTACCATTGGATGGGGTCCTTAGTTGGAAATTGCACGGCTATATCTCATCCAATCCAAACTGTTGGTTCGGGAGATTACTTGAACACTTTTACTATTGATATTGACTGGAATAAAAATGGAAAACATTGATATCATTGCATCAGATTATGTCCGATCTTTTTGTAAAATCTCTATCTTTTTTAATATACAGAAAAAATATATTTAAAAATATAATTTAGTCGATTTCATGTGCAGAGAAACAGTTAAAACTCTATAAACAATAAACAAAATAAAATAAGTTATATTTAAAAATACTTTTTTTAAACACGCTTTAATAAAATGTACCGTACGAGTAATGGCAGATCTCCACGACTCCAGGATGTGGCCGCAATGCTTGCCATAACGTAAGGGCCGTGGTGATTTACAGCCAACGTTAGTTGAGCGTGGACAATTAGACCCAAGCCGAAACATAAAATATAAAAAAGATTGTTTAAAAATATTTTTATGATAGGATATAGTATTGTCATCAGTATGACATAAGTATACCAAGTTTGCAGTCGATACCACATTGGGAAGTGGGTTAAAATAGAGTTACAAGATTGAGGATACGACAACAACAACAACAGACAGAGTGAGTTAAATAAAAGCGTGTAATAATAATGATAAACAATAATAAACACAATTTATAGCACGTACATATTTCACGAGTCGGATGCACTGCCACTCAATACGAATTCCCAAAGGCAATGACAAAAACAATGAATTGAACTGGTCCTGCCCCAACCAATGAGTTTACATTTGCGTTGCATCACTGGCAGAAACATTTCAAAACTGAAACGGTATGCTTTTTTAAATCCTTTATATTAAGTTCGCTTGCTTGCTTACGACCGTGCAAATCTTTCGGTCGTTTTTTAACCCACTTTCCGTGATCCAATCGAGCTGAAATTTTCCACACAGACTCGTTGTGCGTGACAATTAATGTTCGTGAAAATTTTTTGCCAAAATTTTACACTTTTTAGGACAAAAATATTATATTTAATTACCAATTGCTTAATGGTGCAATGCAATCATCTGACCCATAGGTGGCAGCCATCTCAAGCCAGAGGACGAGAGGACTCTAGCCGCCACGCATATAAAGGATTTATAGTGAAAAACTTTTTTTTACGGGTTATACTTGTTTATGTTGTTGTTATAGATTTAACAGAAAACCCAAAATGAACAAACTTTCAAACACCAACTATTTCTCTTATGTATCACACATCCAAACTTTAGTATCTAAACATAGTTTTTGTACATCGAGGTGTACTACTTAAATCGTATATTTAGTGTATTTTTCTTTCAGTCCCTGACCAAAACGGTCAGTCAGCCTTCACTAAATGGGCGGATATTCGATCCGTGATGCTACACTTATTGTCTTACGGCCCTCAGCATTGAAGAAAACCTTCCTCTTCAAATCCAGGCTCAAGACGTATTTCTCTTCTAGTGATCACAACTGTCTCTTCCTATGAAGTGAATTCGATGCACTTCTGCCATAGAAATATTAAACTAAACTAAAATAGCATCGTCTCAACCCCCCCCCCCCCTCTGGCCTACCTCTCTCTCACTGCTCAATAACATTCCCTTCTTTCGTTTTGTGCGCGGTGCTTTTAGCGCCACAGCGCGTGGATTTGTAGCGTTTATTTTCATTTGTTTGCTGGTGACTGTGTATTTCATATCGAAATCGCCTCCAGTTCTGCTGCTGCTGGTGGCAATAAAAGTTGTTTAAAAGTCAAAAAGTCTTCTTCTTCAAACTCTTTACATATCCTGATTTCCCCCCCCCCCCCCCCAATGTTTGAAATCACAACGAAATGCGATTGCATTTAAGAACGTTTCACAAACTCACGTGAAACTGCACTGTGTGGTGCAGCGCCCTCTGTCTGAATCTGCCGCAACAGATTTTGACTGGCAGACTCTTTTTTTAAATGTCACGACTCGGTAATTGTTTTTTTGTGTGTGTGTATATATTGCGCTCGAGCCTAAGCGTCGGGCATTGTTAACCATGTTTACAATGTCACCTTTGCCTTAATAGTGGGGAGGCATGCGGGTCGGCTCGCCCATCACAGCTTCCCTTCCCTGCTTTCTAGTGCCACAGTCGTGGGGGGGGGGGGGGGTGGATGGAGTGGGGCTGGGAGGGGGCAGTAGGGTTTGGCAGCCGTCACCGTTATCAATTCGGTACTACAAAGCACTTAATGTAATTAAATGTGAAGTTCCTGCGTCACGGGATGTGGGTCTGTGTACTTGATGCATTGTACATCACCGGAGGTCAGCACCCCGGGCGGTAATGCTGTCGCGCTGTTCCGCATCTCGCGACGCGTTCGCAAAATGAAAAGGGAAGGACCCCAGCCTCGACGAGTCCTGACGACTCGCTTCTGTGCGCGTTGGCACGAGCGCTTCAGTAAACGAAAACGGCAACAAAAAATGTCATCGTCTCTGCCAAGATGAGCAAACGTGGCTTTGGTCATCATTTCCATTGCCGCCGCCGTGTGTGCTCGGGTCACCGTCGCGTGTCGCAAGGCATGCATGTCTGATGTCTCATTTCGCGTGCTTGGGGAGCTTCTTTGGGAAAGTGAATTCGTCGATATCTTGCTGAACAGCGCGTGGTACAATCCAAATGCACATCAGAGAGCTGATAGATCACAAGCGTGACAACTACACACAGTACAATATCTCCGATGCTACTCAATGCCAAATTTCTGTGGTGGCGGTCAGTGTCTCCATAATTCAGGCACCGTTTGATGATCTTAATATCAAATAATAACAACAAACTTAATTATGCACAGGTGAATTGCTTTTGGCTCCTCCACAGTGATGCTAATTCTGGAAGGTCATTAGGGATACGTTGGCTGAGTGTTGTGGTGCTGTAGCAGAGCACTTCAAAAATGATCACAAGGTTTGGATTAATTGGTCTTACAAAGAACTTGGGTCAACAATAGGAATATAACATTTCCACCACGGGCTAAAGACTGCCCACAGAGATTGGTTCTATGAATGTGATCATTCTAGCATGGACAGAGTCTCATAATCTACACGTAACCAAACAATTAAGTTGGACGAACGGTAATCAAGTGCTGTTGAACATGAGAGGAGGTGTCACGCTGCTGTGAGGGCATTGTACCACCCTACCATTCTCCGTGCTAACAGTTTTATTTAGGTTTTTTTTACCTGTTTATTTTTGTCATCATGTATACAACATCCACGTATTAAAACTATGGCACGTTTTCAGTCCACTGCTGGATGACGGCATCCCATTTCATACACGACGTAAATAGTGAAACAGGAAGTGCATTTATTGTATGTAAGGTGCAAATAAGAAAGACACATTCTGGCCTTTACAATTTTATGAAACAAATTTTGCAAAGGATTCATCAGTGACTTCTCTACCAGATGGGTGCAGACAACACAACCCCTCTCAGGAGGCCTGGTCTGGTGGGTGCTCAGCAATGATATAATTTATCATTGTCGCATGTTGAATTCACAATCCAATTATCCACCTGGTTTTAGATTCGCTTTCTCTCTCCCCTTGGACTCAGACCTTTGGGTACAACTCCAACAGCTGTCTCGCAAACCTGTTCATCTTAATCCTTTACACCTGTCCATCCATTCTCAATATTCTGTCCTGATTTTCGACTGCAATTGCATCCCAAACTTTAAGTTTTATTGAGAGGTTTGTAAAATAAATGGCATCTGCAGTGCATTGTGGGAAGTGCAGCTTAGTTTTGTTTATATGTGACTCACGTTGGCAGGTAGGTAAAATATATTTTGCTACTACACCAACATGTGTAAAGAAAACACATGTTTGTGTAGTAGCTGCGAGTGGTCACTACAATTCACCTTCTATCTTCTTCTTTCGTATGGCATGTAAGCAACAGTTTGTATAGATGTCATAGTTCAATGTTAAGGTCCGTCGAGCAATCCAAGGCGGCAGTAGATGCTGTATGGATTGCAGTGATGCTGCCAGGGTGTGCGTGGATGGCCAACTCGTTGGTGATGTGTTTGATGGTTTGTGCTTTACCACAAGCGCAGTGTGATGCTTCTTTTGATTTTACATTCATGTAACGTGTATGCGTCCGAGCCCCGGTTCAGTGTGGGGTCTACAGCCGTCGTGAGAGAGAGAATCCCGGCACTTCCACGGTCGGGTCCTCAATTATGTTTTTGTTTGCCAAGTTCATAACCGCCCACCCTTTAGACCATCGAGTTCCGGTGTCTTAATTTTCAGCTGCCAGAGCGGAGGCGCTGTAATCTGCTGGGAGAGTAATGCGTCAAATACCTCACTCTGATTAGCTCCGATTGAAACACAAGCCTGCCATGATGTTCCCAATACAATTCAGACTTTCCTAAATTTAGTTGCAAGCCACAAAGTGGCTGTGTGTGTACAGCTTCATCACGAGGCAACACATTGTTCTCACTTCAGAGATGAGCATAACGTATTGTTTTTGTTTGCCTCATGTTGATGTTGTTAAAAGATGGCTCCACGTCTGCTCGCTGTTTACATGTTGCATGCAGGGTCCTGCTCGCTGGAAGAGAGCAGTTGCAGTGCGCCGACTGCCCCGAGTAAAAGCGACGGGACTCGGGAGCAGGAGGTCGCAAAGATGGCTGCACCAGTGAGACGTAAGCGTCTAAGTACGGGTATTACATCACTTATAACCAGCATTGTGGATACCACCAGCAGAAGCATTCATACGGCCGCTGGAATCAACAATGTATTTTAACGTCGAGGTTAAAAACAAGAACAGAAATCATGCTCTAATCATCATAACGGTATAATTTTTTTTCATGCTATCAGGAATATCTACATGATAGAAATATGCAAAGGGATTCTGCTTTGAACAGATAGGAGGAGAATTGGTTTCGAGAAATTGAGAAGAAAATTGCCCAGGAACACTTTGCAGTGAGAACGCGATCCGCACTTTCGCAGTGCTGCCACATTGCATCAGACAGTGCCCTGCCTCCTCGCGACAGAGAGGAGAAGGCGGCGTTACCATAAATGGAAAACATCTCAAGCTAGACCTGCCTAGAAAGGTGTCCCGGCAGGTCTGCAACCAAGTCAAAAGACATGGAAGTTTTAGATTAATATCCCTGCTCACGCATTCTCTTGGCAAATACAGGCACGGCACCACAACACGCATGGGAAGGGAGTCTCACATCATGTGTGTGATCCACCAATCATCACCTCGACATATGATAGCTTTACAAGGCAGACCCCTGATGAATCTTGGTTTGTGATGTAATTTCCTCGTCATTCCACAATGTAATTTTGGCTATGCCCGCTGTAAGGGCATATGGAATGGAAAACTACTCATCTCTCATGCAGATATCAAAATCGAGATGTATTCGGAGCTTTTATTTCGTGCAATTAAGGAAAATGCTTTTCTGCCTATTGTCAGCGGACAAAAAATGTCTAAATGGGAAAAAAATATTGCCATTTCATATTTTCCACCCCCATAATATCCAATATAAATTTCTTTTCTGTGAACACATGAATTAGACCCATAATTTATGAGAAAATTTAATAATCCAGGCAAATGAAGTACAATCACAAAAGGTAGTTCAACAATTGGTGAATGCTATACAAATTATAGCAAAATAAAAACGTATTCTTGCCTTACCATTATGTGCGAGTTCTAAAATACATTTGTTAATATTGCGGGTCATAGGTCCAATTCTGGCTCTGCCACAATTTGGACGACTTAAGAAGCAATGTTTTCAGGGCAGTAACAATATTGCAAATGAATCTGCAATTAAATCATGTATTGCAAAGTTGGTCATCGATTGAGCCACCGTATGAAGGCATAGGGGTTAATCTGGCACAGAGACGCATATGGCCCTTGGTGTGGTAGTTTTATGCAACACTCAAGTGAAAAATTTGCACAATAAAGCAAATAATAAATAAACAAAGGGGGTAAAACAATTTTATTGCTTTCATGGAAATGTTACAAGAGAGTAAATTAATATGGTTTGTATGATCAGATGTTATCATGTTCACATAGGTCATAAACAAGAGTAGCTGATTTTCCTCCAGCCTTGTTCAATATTATCTCTGCATCTTTAACCACCCCACATATGAAACGATTTTCATGTTTTAAGTAACCATTTTATGCTTTTACAGTCACCCTGTAATTTGTACACATTCCTTTGTTGTAAGATAGTAATAACAACAGGAGAATCTTGCAATGGGATAGTTGACCAATTCTATTGAAAGGAATGCCTTGCCTATGAGAGGAAACGTGTGGCAATGAATGAGATCACAGTCTAGGTCTGCGATCATTCGCCTCGCTGCCCATCTGCTTGACCGCCATGTTTCCGGCCACATCACATCTGGGAATTTCACATCTGCGCCAAAAACGCCTGCGGTGCTGTCTCCTTGCTCCGCTGTTCATCTCTGTTTATGTCCCCGAGACAGCGGGTTCCACATTCAACACCATCAACAATTTGTCATTTATACAGCACCGAAACGCCCCCGCTCCTCACAGCGTCACACTCGGCTGGCTGCCTTTGTCACCTTTGTGTTGTTTACAAACCAACACCAGGTACTTACTGATTTAACGCCGAGTCATCCGCTGCACCAACTTCAATGGACGAGGTGTCATTTGTAAGCTATGATACAATAGGACATTTTATGCCAATTCGGTCAAAATTATTCAAGCATCTGACATGTGACCAGATAACCATGTGATCCAATAATTTAGCATACCATTCCCACAGCGTTGTTTCTCCACTCTACCACTTACAACAGAGCTGCATGTTTTTCTTCTGATTTTCATTCCGATGACGTACACGTACGATTCAGCAGTACACACACATCATCGGAACGGAATCGGAAGAAAACATTAAGTAACGTTATCGGTAACGAGGCTCCCACAAGGCTATGTGGGAGGGTGCCGTGACACAATTTGGCGCCAGCTATCATAGAGTGCTGTCGTGTCGCTACAGTTCTCTACGATGAGTACAATGTTTAAAAAAAACAGCTGTATGCCTCTCTCAATAAAATTAACAAGAACCACTCGCGCGCTCCGAGATTCAGCGGTGAACGGGACCCACCCTGCAACTTGCAGACGTCTCGGAACGGGAAAGGGTTAATGGGATTCACTCTGCAGTCGATCCTTAATATGCGGCTAAATTGTATATGTCTAGGTAACTCATTCTGGATATTGTATCAATTTTAATGAATAAGATGCCATTTGAAAGCTTTTTAATATGTAGGTTATGGTTATGAAGTGTACCTTAGAGCCAATAATTTGCCTGATCTGCCCCGTTGCTGGCTGCTCATCAAGCTCATCTTGAGCCCCATTTTTTAATTATAGAATGGAAAGGCGTCATTCTGTTTTTGTGCATCTGTCTATCAACTGTGACGTTTGCTCATGAACCCACATTTAAATGTGCAATTGTGCGAGATGTTGCCTTATTCTATTATTATTACTGTGTATTGTTTTATTGTGTAATTTAAATGAAATAAATTCACGAAATCACAGCGGGGGGGGGGGGGGGGGCAGGGTAAATACAGTTCCGCGATGTGATGTATTACCTTTGAATCTCAATGGGCTACCTCCTAGTATACAATCATCCATACACACAAAAGCGCACAATTGCACATTTAAATATCGCCATCGTGTTTCCTTTCATCTTGGATGATTAGTGACCAAGCGAATGCCACTGACTCAGCTCGTAAAATATAGATGCGGGAACAGAGTAATTTAAACCAGTGACACCCTCCGCCGTTCTGTTATTTACCTATTTAATCAGGTGTGGTTTTTTTTTACAGGCAGGCATTTAAATTAGCCACGTTCATGTGGTTATAAAATATCCACACACTCTCTCCTTAATGCATTGTCAGTGTTTTTTTTAGCTCTCTGTCTTTTGCTGTATGAGGCTTTGTAAACACAATATGCACAATTCACTTAAACACGCTTCCATCCCCCCCCCCCCTGTTTAATATGCAAATGTGTACTTTCTCAAGACTTTGAACAATTACTGCATAAGGGAATGATATTAGCTGTAAAATACCCGCACCACAGCTTGTGCTCATTCCATGAACTGCTCTCCGTGAACAACGTAATTATCCGTTCCCAATTTAGAAGTGTTTTATTTTAATGACGGCTCTGCTCATTTGCCTCGAGGCCCCATCGCCGAGCCTAGATGCTTGCAGCTATGCATTTCACTGGAGATCTCATCTACGTGTAGAGGATGCCACGTGGCTCCCCCATGAACGGTAACCAATGTGCGGTCGCGTGTCAACTCATGGAAATGCGCGTAGCGGCTCGAACGTGTTCAAATATCATGTATGCACACAAGCCAGCAAGGAAGCTAGTCTCCCCTGAAAAATTGGCATGCATCGCAGTTGGCTTTCAAAAATGTGACATGGAAAACGTGAATTAGAGAGAGAACAAAAACAATACGACAAACATATACATTGTAGAAGATAATGGTGTTGTTTAAAGTGTTCCTGTATTTATGATCGTTATGAATTTAGTAAAAAAAACAAATACTTGAATAATATGTGGAATGGTTTGAATTATTATGAATGTTAGCTGCTATTTGAAATTACATCAAATAACCACTGTTGTATTGCTAGATTTGTTTATCATGATTTTTAAAGTGCTTTTACATCAAGGCAAGGGTTACAGTGCCGGACGGTGCATATACTCACTTGTTTTAACATATAACCTGAAGGAAAACAGAACAAATAAATACTAAACCTAATAAGAAAAGAAAACAACAATTGTGGTAAGGAGATACATTTAAAGAACGTTTTGTACTTTGGTATAAAAAAAAAACTTTTTAGTCATCAGTGCCAGCACCCACAGAGGTCTTCATTTAGCCATTACTTTCACATTCCCCTGCAGGGTCACGAATGGTGATGCAGAGAAAAGGCTTTGGGGCACCTTGTACCGGCCCCCAAAAGCCTTATCAGCATCATGTTCCTGACCTGGCAGGATAATTGCGAACAAATCGGTTAAAGAAGACCACTGCGAACGACCAACAATAGAATGCAATGTAAAAAATGCCAAAAATGAAATGGCATCTTGCTGTGCAAGATGTGGAAAAGATGTCGATGTTTAATGTATTTTACGCAGGGATACTCTAAGGAATAATTGGCAAGAAGGTACATGAATAATTAAGCAATGCATTCATGGTTTAGAATCAATAAAGAATACATTCATAAAGAGAGTTTATTCATGGTCCCATTGACTAGCCTTCATCATTATCAAGTGCTTTTGTTCATTTTCATTGAGCTTTTACTTATTCGTATCATGTAGATGGTTTATCCATAGGACGAACACTGCAGACCTTCTACAAATTGGCATGCATTTTATTGGCTCTGGAGATGTAATTGGCAGCAATGTCTCCAGAACAGGATTCGAGCTCCGACGTATAAACTGGGCCCATTCCCGCCAGGGGTTTAGTCGCACCTCCGATTAGCATGAAAGACGTTCCACATACATACATACGGTGTGATTTTGTGGCAGCGCTTCCGGCATGTGTCTGCAGAATGCATGAGCCAGAATTCTGCATGAATATAAATGGACCCCATCCTCCATTGGGGACTAATCTCACCGTACCGATCGAGTCGAAGTGGGATCAGTGCGCACTGAGGCATGGCTGGTGGGGAAAACAGTCCTCAATTAATTTCATATCCAGGAATCGGGCTGACTTTCTGCAAATACTAATGAAGTGGGCCCATTGTTACATCCACGTTTTTTGGGGGGGCGGGGGCGGTGAGGCTTGATAGTTTCCTGTGATTTCTTCCATGCCACCCCAAGCGCAAGCACAGAAGAGTCGTCGATCGGTGGACATGGATTTTCAGGACTCGAAGCTTGATGGCCTCGACTTGGAGCTGGAGCTGAACTCCACTCAGAGTATGGCGAGCACCACTATTCATTTTGCGAACAAAAAGCCACTCAGGAATGGTCGTAAACTAAGTTCTTATTTAATTTTAGTCAATGATGACTTTGAGTGGACAAAAATAACCAAGCTTGATGATGACAATGACTACTTACTAAAAAGACCAACGCTTCACGATGACGGGCGTAATTGACTCGTATGGATGAAGACAGCCTTAGCAATGCACCGAGAGAGATCAAATATGATAATTGGCTATGTATTTTTCACCACATAAGGCCCACTGAGCTATACAGCTCTTTTTCAGAAGCGTCTTGGCCACACATAGCTCAACTAAGTGGCTTATCACATGGAAATGTTTTTCAGTCAAATACTCTAAAATACAGAATATACAAATATTTACTGAATTCACTGATTGGCCAACCTGGTAATGCTAACAACTATAGATTGACTATTGTTTGTCTGCTTTAACTGACGAGACTGAGAAAATTACTAAATGGAATCCACAGACGAACACATGACTAAAATCCCACAGGTTATCGTTGGCTAGACTATGACTAAAAAAGTGTCTGATTATATTAAAACTGGCTAGCACACACTCATCTCCAGAGAGGCGCAGTTGAATTAATATTGTGCATAAATGTGTCGTGCAATTAAACGTACAATGCTTGCTTGACAGCGTTTGCATACATTGCAAATATGATTATTTGTGAAATGTAACACTGTTTTATATATGTATATTAACATTTTCAGATGAGTGAATGTCCTTCTTATCAACTATGAAATGTAATGCACAGGGCATTTTCTTTCACAAAAAGCACACTTGCATAGGTGGCTGAGCTGCAAAGTGGTGGTTGCAAGAGAAACATTCACATCTTATTGATGTAATTTAACACGTTGAATTGTAAACGCCGGTTGTCACAGTGTGACGAGCTCTAACAAGGACCGCATCCAGACAGCACCCGAGCTATGAGCAGATACCCCAGTGAGTCTGTGGCCCCTGAGTTCACAACCCAGACGCGGTTGGATATATTAGAGTGCATTCATTTACCTTTACCACATTAGAATGTTGTGAACTACAACGGATAATTATATCATGGGACCTCCTTTGCCAGTGTCAAAATATAAGAATAGGTTTTCCCCTTTTTTCTGGCAACAAAACAGGTGTTAATATGTTAAAACACCAAACTGAAACCTTTTGAAAGGAATCATGTCTGCATTAACCACAGTTACTTGTGGTGAAAATACAAACAAAAAACGGTATATGCATTGTCTTTGAAACTGATTGGTCCACACCAGAGAGCTTTGTTTAGAGCCTAGTCTCAAACGGTGTTAGACCAGAGGACGCCAAAAAAAAAGGAAAACCTATTCTTATATCTTTGATAATTAGAGTTTTTAAATGACCCCATGTACGGCGTGCCACTTCTGGATAAACGTTTGAACGTAACGGCAAAAAACCTCTAAAGGCCAGACTTTATGAAGCTATATGTTGAGGTGAGCTGGAAAGACTGCCTGAAAGTGAATAGGAAATTAAACCAAAAATTCAGATCGGAAACGCTGTTCGTGCAGTAAATATACCACGCACAGCAAGATGCTGACTGATTCAGTCAATCCACATGCATCGGTCTTACGACGAGGTAAAGCTCTATGGTAATCATGTGTAGGACATTCAAGATGCGCTTATCAACATATAGTGGAGTGTTAGACGCTATTGATGAAAATTACCTGAAAATTACATTTGACGTGTGTATTCCTGCAGTCTGAAAACCAAAAAGAAACCGCATTACGTCGTGTCAACGGTGAGGATGTAGAATTCTGCTTATTTCCCTGTGGGAAGAAACCGGTGTGAGTAACCTGCAAAGGAGCGCATAGGTGCGAGGGAATGTGCAGAGACGAGCCCCTTGTTGGGGCAACCGCGACCACGTGCATTCTGATGCCACTTTCACCACTCGCCCGCCTTTGTTTTTGGTTACCCCCCCCCCCTCACCCCACACCCCCGGTTGTCAGTCAAGGACAACACGCTCCAGTGGATGTTCAAAACATGCGGCGCGAGTGGGCCGCTGGGGCCCACGCAGGTGCAGTGCGACAACGCGTACCGCAACACGAACATAACGGTGGAGGTGCCGCGCTCGGGGTCCTTCCGCGGCGTGCAAATTTGGCGCGTCCCGTTCACCAAACACTATCAGTAGGTCTGCCGCAAACATCTGCAACTTAATTAAAAAAAACACAACGTGGCTCACTGCAACGATGGTTTCTCGATCGGGCGATCAGCTGGGGAGGGGGGGGGGGGTCTCTTGGGTGTTGCCGTAAAAAATTACGTTGAACAGCTCCACTGTTACGGGTCAGAGTACAGCTGAGTGTGTGCCAGCAGATTGGCTTTGATGATGGCACGCTCGCCTACCGAGAGCGCTGGTGGAGCAGCAATCAGCTCTCTAGATGGTGCTCCCAAATGGGCGACTACAAATAACAAGCCTCTGCACTCGAAAGTTTCGTGCATCAAAGCCATGGCCACTTTTGAGTGCCGCAAATGCAAAAAAAAACAGTTGAGAGCCCCTGCACTGCAAGATTGCAGTCGTGGTTTGTTGTTTTATCCTATCGCCTCATCTTTCTCTCTCCATTTGTCTCCCCAACTCTCAGCTCCAGCCACTACTCGCTGCCTCCTTAACATCGCATTCTATAAACCCGCGCTCATTGAATAGTTACACGTTTTCCTCTGCTGCTCTCAGGTCAAGTGAATTTTTTTCCATTAATTTCTGGTGTAGGTATGCCACAGACAAGGTGCCTTTGTGTACAAAGTCAACGCGTCTGAATACAGACAGAAACTGACGAGTAGAAATAATTCTGAAGGTTCCTTATTCACTGTGTTGCTGGCAGGAGGTGGTTATTAAGGCATTTATGTTACACAAGGTGGGGGTATGACCAACACCATAGCCAAGGCTGGATTAAGGTTAATGGGGGGCCTAAGGATAATAGGAGGGAAGGGCCTAAGAATGTATTACACATTGCAAAACACTTTTATGAAGTCATCACATCTATTTCTTTACGTAAAATTACATTTCAATTCAAGGTAAGTCATCATACATACATCTCTCACGACACTAATTTCTTCAAACATTTGTTCACCCCTTGTTTTAGCTGTGGCAAAGTTATGAATAATGTCGTCGTAATTCAAAGACATACAAATCCCCGTGGCCGGGATACCGTTGCTCAGCAGTTACTTCATTATGGAAAGGAGAGCCAACAAAACGTGAGGGCCTAAGGCCGATGGGTTAATCCGGGCCTGACCATACATGGCCCATTTTTATTTCTCAGCGCTGACGTCAATACACCAAGTTACCAATATTACGCGAAGGTAACCTCGGGGGAGCCCAGGAAAGATTGGTATTAAAATGTCCACTTTTGAAATATAGCAAGAAATCGAATCCATGTCACTAAAAGAGTGCATTGCAATAAACACTGTGGCATAGCCAAAATCATTATCTGTAGCTACCTCAATACAGGTACCCACTTTCGCCCACGCAGAAGAGATGATGAGACTCGCTTCAGACCCCGACTTTGTTTAATTGCAGGATTTCGGCGTACGGTGCAGCTGGAGGGAAAGGCGCCAGAAACAACAAACAGCGTGCGCACGGCGTTTACATCTCGGCCAACTTCATCCTGCACAAGGACGAGATCCTCTACATGCTGGTGGGACAGCAGGGAGGCGACGCGTGCCCTTCGGTGAGCAGCTCTTGCACCTCCCCCCAAGACCACCACTGCCAGAGAATTGTGGGAGGCAGTGTAAAACACTGTTTGGCCAAACCTCCAACACTGCAGCCATCATCAGCAGCAGCATCATCATAATCATTATATTAAATAAATGTATTACAGCTACTTAGTCCAAGTCGCTAAACAATAATGGAAAAATTGTATGCTAGATGAATGTGCTTGAAAGAGTGGAGTTATTAAAAGTGGTGGTTTAGCTATGGTGAGAGGAAGGAGGGACAGTTGGACGTGGTTAAGGCATGTTTGGGTTTGGGGTAGTGACAAGGGTTTGGGTAGGCCTGATCATAGCTGGTGGGTCAGGGCAGGGAGTAGCATGCTGTAGGATAGGCCAAGAGAGCAGGGCAGCCTGCCGGGTTCGAATCGCAACCTCTGCAATAAGCAACAAATGTGCTTATGGCCGAGCCATTTGATCGCACTGTGACCTTTGCATGAATACATGTGGCACCTCTGTGTGACGAGCAAACGTGGTTCTTGCTGACTTGTTTTCTACATCTAAATGCACGTTTCCCATGTAAAACTGTTACACAAAGCCATGTATGCATTAAAGAGGCTTGACAAGCCATTCACACACAATTTTTGCTCTGAACACTTAAAAAAAACATATTCCATGAACTCCCATTTGGCCATATTCACCATTAATACTCGAGTGGGCTTTTGATTTACGTCAAAAGCTCTCGGTAATTACCACACATTTTCTAAACACATTTAATGCTACATGCGGGGGCCTTAATCCACTGACCAGTAGCGGGAGCTTAAACAGTCCCTCCAGAAAAACGCAGAGTTTTTTGGTGATTGTTGCGGGCAAAAATCGTTGATTATGCGGCACGTTTTCTTTAAAAATGCGATGGAATATGCGGGATATTTATGCAATTTTATGCGATTAAATTGCGGGAACTTGCAAAAATTGCGGTTTGATGAAAAAGATAAAAAAAAAGTGATTCCCCCAAACACCCTATTCACTAGGCTACTACTTTAATGTAAAGAGTCATTTCTTATTACTTCCTATGATAAGCAAGCATACTACATCACAGAAAGTGCTGGGAATATTTAAGTTCTCATCTTGTTTTATTTCAGACCTTAACAAACAGATGGCTCAAACTTACAAAACATTGAGTCGAACAAGTTCTGTAGCTTTACAAAATGAATATGCTACAACTTCTGTAAAAATGAATAAATAAAATATAAAAAAATAAATGTGTGCTTCCTGTTTTACAGAGGTAGCTATACAAAACAGACATCTTCTGTTAAAATAAGTGTTTTTTTAGTGCACAGTAACGTAAGCAATACAGTAACAGTACAGTCTTACAGTAATGTAAATTTACATACTACTAACAAAAAAGTGCAATCTTACAACTGTAAAGTTGCATAAACTCCTGAATAAAACTAACTACGTAGCCTCTAACACTTCATAACGTTCCCATGGCAACAGGGGAAATGCCTGCGCTTGTGTGAAGTAAACGCAACATTTTTCAACTTTCTGCTAAGATATATGTGACTTTTTGCAACGAAAATGCGGGGATTATGAAATCATGCAAGCCCGCATATTTTGCGCGCGGAAATCTGCAATTTATGCGGCGAAAGTGCGGCGTATTTGAAAAAACGCGCCCCCCGCATAAATATGCGGACTTTGGCTGATTTTGCGTGGAATCTTGCGATCGCATAATCGCGTTTTTCTGGAGGGGCTGCTTAAAGCTCTCAACACATGCCACCTTAAAGGCAAAGCATTTCTCAATTAGAGCTGGGTTGTCACGCAGCAGCAGCATAAATGACTGTCCCGATTTTAACGCCCACTCCGTCCAATCCACCTCTCTTGAATTGTGTACACATTGCCTTGACATCCTGCTACATTTGATAACTTAAGGCTTCAGAACATTAAACTACATTTCCACTCAGAAGCATGTTAAGCTGAAATAACAGCATTGTACGTTGGTTGCAGAGCGCAATGGCTGCAGAAGCCCAGAGTGTGGGTTGCGGAGTTGAGGGCAATAGACTTGGTGGGGGGGTTCCCAATATATACGTCACCGCGATATACCATAACATGTAGGCGTTTGCGACCAATATTATCCATAATAGAGGTTTTTGGGTTAGATCGGGCTGTCGCCTGACGATGCTAGTTGTAACTACTGGCGAAACGTCGGACTCTCATTGTAAATGTTGTCGTGGGTTTACTCTCCAGCACACCGCGTGCGCTGTACTAGTAACGAGATGGCACGTTTTGTTTACGTGACCAACCTTACTAATTGGCTGTGTCGGGTGATGGCGGGTTTAACGACACGTTTATATTTACGCGATCTATCCCAAATCCCTCTATTATGGCTATGAATCTTGTTTTTTCAGGAACCCATCGTAAAATTTCCCCGCACATACACCGTTAAGTTGTACAACTCGTATTTCGCGCATTCAAAGCGTATCATTAAGTAACACACCGTTCCATTGCACGCATATTCAGGTGATCATATGTTGATTAACTATGATAGGTAATGCATATTCTCAAATGAACATAATTCATCGTAATCTATATGAATACACTTAACAACACATTAATATTTACGCGATCTAACCTTAAAAAACCTTTATTATGAAGGATATTGGTTACGAAAGCCTACGTGTTAAATCTTAGCATCTTGCCTGCTGCGTCTCAGTCTCATCGCGTTCTCTCGCGTTGTGCGTAGCGAGTGCTCATTGTAATCGGCTTAATACTCTCCCAACACCTTCTCCAATCAAGCCAATCAAGCACAACTCATCCACTCCTCAAGGTAAGATCATAAAAATCATAGGTTAAGATGAAATATTTGTTTAAATGCTGTTTAAGATTCTGTGCTTTTTGTTACACTAAAAATGTGTATTCTGTTGGAGATATTGCTTAAAATGTCACAAATACGTTTTCTATGAAAAAAAAGGAAAACTATGAAGGCCAACACGGCACACGAGGTGTGATGTTTAAACACCTCACCAGGTACTCATTTGAGGCAGAGTGGACCTAGGGGAGGCCCAGGACTGGTTGAGATAATCGTAACTGGTATTGGTCGTGAGCGGGAATCGATCTCGGGTCGCCGGGTTCGTAGCGCAGCGTGCTAACCACTACACCACCTCTCCCCACACATGCGCGCATGAACACACGCACGTGCATGTGGCTGATGCGGAGTAGCAAAGGAGACCCCCCCCCACCCACTCCGCAAGGGATATTGTAGCATTTGCTTTAGTAGCACCGATTGTGTTGGAACAGTTGACTGATGGAAATCGCTTTTTGCTGTTCTTCCCCTTGTGATTTACTTGATGTGCCGAGATAAAAAAGGCACCCACTCGTTATGGATTATTCTTTTTAATACTCACATCTGAGACATTTGGGATATCGTTGGCAAGGCAACGCAATAATTCGATGCGCGGGCGATTTGATGAAGTATTTAAAATCTGTCGTCGATGTCAAAGAGCAGAGGATGTAACGATGTGAAGATCTCTGCCACAAGCAAAACTAAGCCAAAGTGCCCAAGTTCTGGAGAGAAAAGTTCGCATTTTTTTTATTAATTTGCACGTACGACTGTGAAATTGCAGTCTAAAAACCCGATGCATTCACCGACACCTGCTCACCTCTTGCCATCCTCGCCAGCAGCTTTTTGGCTAACCATCAAACAAAGACGGTCACTGCATCACGCGCCTTCAGATGCGCTTCTGCGGCCATCTGGAACGCTCTTCCTTCCGATATTTAGCAAGCCACTGAAACAATGCACATTTAAATCATCTAGTTTGAAAACTCATTTCTTTAGAACTGCTTTTTGTGTTCAGTTTATTGTGATTTCCCCGAACCTCCGATTAGCATGGTTGGCTACGTAAAGTGCGAAAGAAGTTCAGCATAATACAACACGCGAAGCATGGCATTGTCACATGATCCCATGAGCCTCTATCTGGTGCTACAATGCGCGTAATCCACTCAGCCTAACACCTACTTGTATTCTTTCCACCTGGTCACCTTTTCACAGTTCCGTGGCCTAAATGGGATGACAGCTATTAAACTCACAGCTGCAGCGAGACAGGTTGGGAGAAACTTACTTGGGGAATCATGCGAGAGCCCAAAGGTGCATTTACAGATTGGGTCTGCCAGGCAAGCGCTGTTGACAGCACAGGAGGAAACCAGCCAGCCTGTAATCTCATTAAGGGAAATTGAGTCTCGCTTTTGGATTGCTTAAATTACAATTTCACGGTAACAAAGGAGAGGGTTTTCGATGAATCAAGCAGAGACTTGAGTGTGTGTGTGCAAGCACACTCCTGTGTACGTTTGAAGACTTCTACACAAGCGAATGTTTGTATTTCTGCCGCGGGCTACTGGAGAAAAATTCGTGTATGTGTTGTGGAGCGGCGATGCAGTGGTCACGACACCGAGCTACAATCCTGGCGAGCTTGGTTCAATTTGTGGGCAAGACCACTGATGGAAAGTTGTATTTCGAACTATCCTGGAAATCCCCTAGGTGAACTCAGCCTAAAGACAAAGTAGGTCGTTCCCATTGTCATCATTGCTTTAAGAATTTCACGAATACGTTTTCTATAAAAAAAAAATACTTTTTAAAGTGTACAAGGAAGTATAAATCCTGTATAAAGGTCCTTGAACTCAGAATTGGTTATAAATGTGTACATTATGTATTGTACAGGAGAGTACAACACATGTACAGTATAGTACAATAGATACTGTACATATACAGTACGAATTTTGGTTGCTAGGTATGAAACAACATTTCCCTAAGTTATGGTTCCTATCCCTACCTTCCATTATTTCTTGTAGGAGACATTGCCCCGCTTTGCGTCGCATAAGCAATGTTTATGCGAACTTGACCGATCAAAAAAACACATGAGAGTGCGGTGCAGGGTGTGAACGTTCGCACTCGGGATGTGTTTGTGTCACAACGATCTTTTTTATTCCGCGTGTGAAGTTTTGCTTTGCAGATATAGAAACCTTTGTTCGTTTGTTACTGCACTGCCCAAAAAAACTATGCCAATTACTTTTTACACCTGGGTCTCTCAAAGGCAATCCAATCATGTTGCACCGTGACAGAGCGATTTGATGACAATGGGAAGTTACCGTTGGCATGTGCTCACCACCATGGTATCTGCGATACAATTCATCAAAATCTTGCCGCATGAAAATTACGTCAAATACGAGTTTAATGTAACATTTTTCGCGGTATTCTTTTTTGTGCTTTGCTGTACTTCCAGTGTGAAGAAGATTACTTAAAACGTTTTCAACTGCATTTCACTCAACTTAAGCCAGCCACCAGTCTTTCTCATTCATACAATCTCGCCAACAGTGCGCATGATTTACGTTGCCGTATAAGAAAATCACGGCGTCACACAGTTGCCATGGCATTACACGCGATTACTCCTGGAAACATTTCACGCGGCAAACACGTACGAGAAAAGTATTTACAACTTGAATTAGTTGGGGGTTTTTGTTGTATTTTCTAATCCACTTTTTTGGAATTAAAATCTTGAGGAAAAAAAATTCAACGACCAATATTAATGGCAACGTCACAAAATGTTGCAAAACATATCGCGGTCACCCCCCCCCCCCACCAACCGGGGATTTGTCGTTTCTCTGCGGTGCGCAGATTGACCACCATGTGGACCAGGTTTGCCGGGGAGAGTCCACCGTTATAGAAGACGAGAAAAGGAGAGAGGGCAAAGTATCGAAGTGGGCGGGAGGAGGCGGGGGTGGCGGCGGGGGCACGTTCGTGTTCAAGGTGCGTACCGTACTTCGGCACTGTGTGTCGTCCGAGCGTCGTCAAATCATTCGCGGTTGAAAGCCGGTGGTGCACGTGCCCGCGCAAGCGTCTGCAGCGATCCCATCGATCCGCTGTTATCCGCGAGGTGCAACCGACATTGGGGGCCGTATTGTTGTCATTCTTGTCCCCTTTGTGCAATCCCTGTCTTAAAAAGAAAGCCTATTTTTATTTTACCAAGTGAGGCCCGCTGAGCTACATGGCTCTAATTTTTTAGAAGTGACCTGGCCCTCAAATGATAGCTCAACGAAGTGGCTTATCACGTGGACATTTATAGCAGTCAAACCGTGCACACCAGTGGCAAGTGGTCTGCTGGAAACGCTGTTTTCTTCGTTTTATTTTTATTAATGTTTGTGCTTTTTAAAATTCGTCGATAAAAAGTGGCTGCAAATATATCCTGTTCTCCAAGTTTGTGCTTTACCACTCGGATAAATTCACGGCTCACCACAGCTAATTGGACGCAACCATAGCGCCCACCATATCGAATCAGACGCAATAGGAACTTATATAGACAATCAAATTAACTGCCTGATATCTGTGTTACCCGCGGTTTTTTTTATCCATCCATATCACAAAAGAGAAAGTGTGAGCAAGGCAAATGTAATTCTCTTTCCTATCAATCAGCCTTGCCAACGCTGATGTCCATTTCATTGCGGAGGGCTCCACCTCAGGAGAGAATTGTGATGTCATGGGCTTTGTTCTAGTACTGTACATTACACATCAGGGCATACATATACATTGGCCTACCACATCAAGGTCACGTCACAACCAATCAATCACCTGTCCTTCACTGGCCAAGCGGTGGTAGCCCCAGACGCAGCAGGATGAGATCGTTTTGGAGAGGCAGGTAAACTTTGGGGTGCAGGACAACAGGTGTAACTGGATGGGGTTGCGAGCGAAGGGGGTGCATGCCAAGAGAGAGGAAAGTTTTTTTTAACCCTTTAAACTCCAAAGCGATATCTTTAATTAATTCTATATTTATATATAAAATGTTTAAAGTGCAATCACGCAAAAATGTTCAGTATTTATAGTTTCATTTCACACTGAAAGCAGAGTATTATGGGTAGACGTGACAGTATTTGGGCCAGTGAAATGGCCAAGTAGCAGCGCGTTTGTCTCGATCGTTGCAAAGGTTCAGAATGCGAGTCCATAGCAGGTGTAAGACACTGCGGTTGTATTAATCATGCATGTGTGCCGTCTGCTTCGCAATGGACGTGAAAGTTCCCATGACGTTCAAAAAAGGGTAGGCCACGTGTGCCGGCATCGTGGTCCCAAATAAACAACTACATAACCTACTCGCACATCACTAACTCCTGCCGTTTTGCCTGACCGCTGAAAGTGGTGGCAGAAGCATCCCGGGCGGCTACAGCAAAGAGCCTTGCTGGTCCCAGGAACGCGAAAGACCGCTGCCAGAGTTCAATGCCACCCAAGACCCGGACACAGCAACGGCACTCACTCACGTTTTCAGAGAAATCACGGAAAACGTGGCCTTCTCACACTTCAGCAGGAAACCTGGAACCTCCTCCGCCATCTTGGAGCCACCTCACTACCCACACCTGAGGTGCCAAAGGTCAGGGCCGATGACATGGTGGCCTGGCTACATCCTAGCCAATTCAAAGGCCCAGACTACTGCCGAAAAGAAACGCAGAGTGAAAAAGTTGCTCAAGCTCTCTCTGTGTGAAAAAAGCTGCCTCGCATCAATATCTTTCAAGCAAACTGGGCTTGCTAGAATACATACCTGTCAACCCCTTTTCAGTGCCTACTTTATTACAGACCAATTCAGACCTTATTGGTCACCCCGTGCCCTTATACATCTCAACGTTCATCCTACAAAGTCTCATCACAAGAGAGAAACACAAACAAATAGACAAAACATTTTTGCCCGTATTTGAAACGGTTGTATGCCGTATAGACCTAAAAGCTCAATTTCCCTGTACAAGAATACGGGTAAACTGTATGGGTTGACAGGCATTGGAATGCTACTTCCGGGCTTCTGGCGCCTCCTCCCTAATCCAGAGAAGACAATTGACTTATTGGCATTCCATCTGTTCAACAATGCCGCCAGGAAAGAATTCAACGTTTCCTTTTGCAGAAATCTCCTGACCCACAGACCCCGTCCAATGTACCTGGGGCATCACCCTTGACCGGACTCTCACCTCTCGCCATCATCTCACCAGCATCGGTCAAAAACAAAAAAAAAGCAGGGTGAACCTCATCTAGAAACTCGCTAGAACGCCATGGGGGAGCACAGCTCGAATGCTCTGCGGCACCACAGTGGCCTTGGTTCACTCTGCTGCAGGACACTGCTCTGCCTCATGGTCCAGCAGCTGCCACACAAAGATCATAGGCATACAGCTCAATACCGCCACGACAACTGAGTGGCTCCCAGTGCTGCCATCCGCCACGATGCTGCCGTGCTACGCGAGATGGAAAATATTTAAAGTAATCCCGCCAGGAATGCGCTTAAAATCGCACCGTCCATTCTGAAAAACAGCAGCCAATACCGATGCAGTTGGCACCACCAACATGTTATCCACATGGATGGAATCGTGAGACGCATGCAACGTAAAGGACCAACGCCCCATCGCTGATCCAACCGTAGTAGAGGTCCCTGGCTTCGACCTCCCCTGGAAGACAGTAGACGGAAACTCGACAGAATCGTGAGCGCTGACGCGGCCACCTGCTTCATGAGTGGAACATCAGGAATGTGGAGCCCGAGCGTGACTGTGGCCACGAGTCCCGGACCATGGAGAGTACCGCATCGCCGTGTCGACTGAGACCTGTTTATTATTTGACCAGGTAAGGCCGCCCACTTGAGCTATACAGCTCTGTTTTTCCAGAAACGATAGCTCAACGAAGTGGCTTATCACGTGGAAATTTATAGCAGAACAAATACTCTAAATGCATGTTTCTAAATGCGGAGAGAAAAAACAAAGGACTCGGAGAGAAATTCATGCGACCACGGGGATAACGTGCAAACTTCAAATAGGGTTGGGATCAAACCCACGACCTCAGAGTTGGGATAAAATTCACGACCTCCTGTATGCTAGGTGAGGTATTTAACGTCTCGCCACCGCAGCATCTCAGGAAGCCATGATGTGGAATCACCAAATTAGACATCCCATGATAAGCATTTCCCATCATGCTAATAAAAAAGATTACTTAATTTGATGAAACTACAGAGCAACATTACCCTTCACTGGCAGACATTATCAGTCTGTGATAGCCCTGCACTATAAAAAATAATGTGAATACTAAATGTATTACATTATTATTAATTATCACTAACTGCCTTTGATGATTCGAATTACAGTAATGCATTGCTTGATTTGAAGCTTTCGTGACTGCAGGAATCCATACTCTTTGGTTCGTTCGGTAAAGTCACGTAGGTATTTTATTTTATTTTATACCTTAGTGACTTTACCGAAAGAACTAAAGAGAATGCATTGCTTGTAATGTATTTTTTTTTAACACGACATAACTACAAACAAGACAAACACAAAGATCCCCTCTATAGCCTTAACAGACTGTTGGGGCAAGTGCTGTTAGCGAGCACCTATGAAGGCCGGCACGGCACACGAGGGGTTGGGTGGCCAAAACTACGCCCGGCCGCCTTTGTCTCCCCAGTGGTGATGTTTATACACCACACCAGGTATTCATTTTATGCTGAGTCGATCTAGGGGAGGCCCATAACCGCTTCAGATAATCGTCACTGGGTATTGGCCATGATAAACATACATAGATACAGATAGATTGCTACATACCAGCTAAAGTACTGTGCGTGACATTCTAAATGAGGGTGGATACCGTGATGCCGGGAAGGCGGTCTCCGTGTGACCCGGGGGATGACAGGGCATGCATCACCGAGCAATTGTGTGTCGTGATCTCATCATCGAGGTCACAGGGGGCACGAGAACAAATGCAGGAGAATAGAGAAAATAAACATCACTTATAGGACTCAATAACGCCTTTCCTGCTTAATGCGAACACACCCAATTTTTTACTCTGAGTCACTCCAAGCTGAATGCAATGCAATTTGATTTTAGTTCAATTCATTGTGCTTTACCTAAATGGGTAAAAAAACAAACACTTCATTAATGTACAGCCCTTTGTGAATTCACTGCTGGATGAAGGCCTCCCCCCCCCCCCGTGTCGTGTAGGTCGTGTCGAAGTTGTTGGAATGTACTTCACCTTGCGGGTTTGTGAAGGGGGAGTCACCGAGGGTCAGTTTTGACGTAACTTTACCGCTCATGGCTGCGGTGTGCACCCGTTGCCCCCGCTGCCGCAAAACAGCTAACTTATTGAGGAGATTCGAAATTTCTCTTCGGTGGGAAACCTGGGTAGCCAGTTGTGTCTAAGTCTAAAGTCAAAATGCCTCCACATTCAAGTTAATGTTGGGCAGTGCTCGTCTCATTTGGTGACTCTGAGCCCAGTTGTTGGAAAATCCACATTTCCAGGATGAGCGTTTTTATTTTATTTTGCATCGGTCGACCACTGTAAACTAGCCACAAAGATGCACTCCTTTGCTTTCACCCAAATAGTCGACCTCTGACCTGGATTTAACGTCTCACCTTCTGATTGTAAATCAATAAGTTCGCCAAAGTACCACCCAACTTGATTTGTATTTACCTAATAAGTATTCAATTGTTTGTAAATTTGTTTATGTATTGTATTACGGATTTTTTTTTTGAGAATTTGACTGACCATAGAAAACAATGGCAAAAAACACACATATATTTAGTAGAGTCTTTGAAGTCCATAGAACATGATGCATTGCACACTGGTAATACCGTTCAACCATAACTCACTCGATCTCACCGGAACGCTCCACTCTCCCATCGCAAGGTCCCAAGTTCAGATCTCAGCCCGGGGTTGGCACAGGTCATCATCACGCTGCAGTCCTTTAAATTATTACTGCAATGTAGGCAGTCAACCCTGGTGGTCAGAGATATGCAGAGACTCACACTTTGCTTAAGCACCCAAGATGAGGTGAGGGCCACCTCATTCCCATTGGGTTATTTGGCCATGGAGGCAACTTTTGACTTGGCTTTGAATAGATCTCGAGTGCTTGATCTAGAGTGTGAAACACAGTTGTTCCAAATGTAATGCCAAGAGGCTGCAGGAAGGACATGGCTTTCAGATCCACACAGGGGGTTGAGCCATTATCTCTTTGAAGTTGCAAGTGTCCAGGGACTGGCGTCTTCACAGTGTACATAGTGTAAAGGTCGTGCACGGGTAAGCATTTATCCACGCTGTGTTTATTGGCTTTAGACCGACTCTCTTTGCTGAATTTTTGGACCTGACCTGCACACCACCCAAATAAATTGACGTCAATAAATAGACGCACGGCTCCATGTGGTAAATTTTTAAACATCTGAAAGAATGAGATCTGCGCTGCGGCCATCATTGCCGCCAGTGCTTTCGGAGGGCGATCTCAAAACGGCTCCAAAATCAGCTGCATTTAAATTTGTAGCCGTCATTCACATTGAGAACCCAATACTTTCACAGCCACACATCCAAAGTAAATAACAACAACGGATGTTTTATTTTGCACCGCCTTCTGCTGCAAACCACATAGCTTTCGCAGCCACCTATAAACCTATGCCAACTTTGATTGCATGGTGGTTGCCCATCCAAGTACTATGCGGGCTGATATCTTAGCTTCTGTGATCCGATCAAGATCGAGCCCGTTCTGCGTGGCCCTCGGCATACCCGAGTGAATATTATACGGCACATCCACCAAACACACAGTTCTACGCAATATTTTATTTTCTACACAATTGAGGAGCGCAGACCCAAAGCCCCAAAAATGCCAAGCGGCCAGCAAGAGTGGACTCTTGTCTTGAATTGAGCGAGGTTAAAAGAACTGGGAAAGAGAGACGACGGGCGAGGGAAATTCCAAAGTCGAGCAGTGCGAGGGAAGGAGCAGAAAGAGAAGTGTTTGGAACTGCGCGGTTGAACCCCGACTGGATGACATGAATCAAGCCCAAAAACAACGCAGAATCATACGTACAAATGTGGACCAGGGTAACGTTCAACTCGGCCTCCCTCCACCACCTTGGATGCCTCATGAGTACTTGTTAACCCTCTTCAAGGTTTGGCTCCTATTTCTCTCTACACCTCCCCCACTCCCTGATTCATCACCACAGGCCTCCTCTTCACCCAAGCCACTCTGCCTCAACGGCTCAACAGCCAGGAAACCCATCACGTCGACCCTGACACCATTACCCCACTCGCTCACCAGTCTCGCCAATGAAGAGCACGCAACTGCCGCGGTTGTTGCTGTCGTGCTCAACGTGCGGGTTGTCAAATGTTTATCACATTTGATTTTTTTGGATCGTACTCTTGCAAAACATAGAGCATAACCCCATTTTAGAGGCCAATCTGTAATAAAAACTCACTGCTGGTTTGATGTTTCAACTATTTTCCCTTATGCTGTATTATGTATATATGTATGATGAACTTCTTTCGCACCGTACATAGCAAACCGTGCGAATCGGAGGTGCGGGGAAAGGAAAACAAACAAAACACAAAAATCAGTTCTAAAAACGTGAGATTTCAACATGCCGCGCCATGTTTTCCCGACAAACAGCACTGCATATCCTGCGGCGCCCTCAAACCTGGTTAAATGAGGCGGGCCCTCTGTCCGTACAGATGCAGGATGGGGTATGGATACCCCTGTTGGTGGCGGCAGGGGGCGGAGGCCAAGCCTACAGGGAGGAGGGCCGCCCGGACAAGATAGTGGACGATCCATTCGAGGGCAACCTGTCCGTGCCAGGCGTGAATGGGCACACGGGGGCTGCCGGTACGTCCATGAGGCGCATGCAAGACGACAAAGACAAAGATCCGTTATTCGATTACACTTTTTCAATTATTTGAAGTCCAAAGTCACGGTGCCGCCCTGTTTAAATTAACAATGGCATGGGCGGGCGCTGATCTCCATTGGCAGCCTTTATCCATTGTAGGCAATTCCACATTGCCTTGTCCAGAGCCAATCTGTCCAGAGGAAATGGACCATTGCTTCTCACAGAGTGTGACTCATTTAATGGCAATTTTCCCTGGAGCAATGAGTTGATCTCTGAATTGAGTTCCTACTCTCGATCTTTCCATTGTAAGTAGTTAAACACTCTTACTTACAGCGTCTCCAGGCCAGATGGTTAAGAATGAAGATTATTAACACTTAACAAATACTATTAAGCCATTGGTTGTACTATTAAGATAAGTTAATTTGCCTAACCCACATGGCCAGGTAGCTATTGGATTTAAACGTGCATACTCATATGGACACGGACATACTCAAACATGACATGTGCCTGAGTCCCTTTCTCAATCCACTTGCCTGGATGCACTGTTGCGCCACGTCTATAAAAAAAAGATGTTGAGTGCCACTGACAACGAAAGGCACACTGTTGTTGTTGAGGAAATGAATTTAAGCTTTCTTTTCAGAATCAAAACACAATGTTCTCTGTGAATGATTGCAGAGGCTAAAAATACCTGTTGCGTAATGCTCCATGTCATGGGTTTGTAAAATCAAATCCAGGGCATGACAGCATCCTGTTGGAACGTATGCTAATGATTTAACCCTATGTGACTGTTGGCACAAGAGTAGACCATTTATATGCCATTGTCCAGGCAGCAAAATTTGGACAATTGCCGACACTTACACTAAATTACCGTCCCTCTAAAGGATCGCTGGTTTTTAAAGTTGCTGTGAGGTTCTGGACTCCTGGAGCATTTTGTTG
Source organism: Lethenteron reissneri (assembly GCF_015708825.2). Taxonomy (NCBI): domain Eukaryota; kingdom Metazoa; phylum Chordata; class Hyperoartia; order Petromyzontiformes; family Petromyzontidae; genus Lethenteron; species Lethenteron reissneri. The sequence goes on along the minus strand of NC_083803.1, from coordinate 12,275,320 downwards.
CAATGTGACAATTTAAAGTTTTGCAAGCTGCCCTTGCATTTGGACAGATAAAGATAATGACTTTCATATTTTAAATCTGCCAATGTGCCTGTTAAAACGAAAAAAAATGTCTGCGATTGAATGCGGAAACCAATATTTACTCATGTTATTTGCTTTTTCTGCTTACCAATTAAAAACCTCACTCCGTTAACCTACATCACTGTGACAAAAAGACGTACGCTGATGACGCCGTAATTTTTAAAATATATTTAAAACAACACATTTTTAAAAGTTGTTTGTTCAGTTTACAAACAACGAAAAAAAATCCATTCTCAGCCTGTGTGTCTGTCAACATTCGTTTATTAAAAAAAAACAGCAGAGTAACCTTGAACAGTTGAATTATAATGATACCGGCAAAGATGATGATCCCTATACAAGCCCGTTATCCCTACGGTGCCCTTAAAATAAATACCACTTTGTGAGAAGTCAACATTCGGTTTTTCTTTTGAGTTACTGCCAAACACCCCATGACATTCCTCACTGCATTTCTCTCCAGCCACGTGGCACCGTAGGGGTTAGAGTACACGACTCACAATCACAAAGTTGCGAGTTAAGTCTACCTCAATGATCTGCTCGGAGATCATTCCAAAATGGTGAGCACCACTTTGTGGAGAGTCACCTGTGGTTGTTATAGAAACCCTGGTCCTGTCCATAGCCATGTGGAAGTTATGTCATTGGCCCAGGGCCATAAATACAGGGTGCTTCCAAATTGTTTTAATACTTATATGGGACTATAGTTTTTAATGTAAAAAGAACGGACAATACACTGTAACATGATAAAAACAACAATCCTATGTTAATAGTTTCAAAAAGTCAAAGAGCCTCAACACATATCCGCCATCAATGTCAACACGTGCCTGGAATCTTCTCCAGGTGGTCTCCAGAGGCCCGGAGGTGGCATATTTCTTGTGGTATTGTTGCAAATTCTCAGAAGTGTTAAAAACAATTTGAAACACCTTGTATAGGAATTATATTTATCGTGCACTTTGATGCCTCACCAATTCAAGTGTCTACATCACATCTCATCTCACCCATCCCATTGCCCTTCTACAATCTAGCCAAGGAGACCCCCAAAGGGCAACTGTCCCTGTGTGGCACGAGTTGTACCCAGCACCGCTTTGCAAATGGCCATTCGTCTGCCAGTCAGGGGCGACGAGAGGAGAGCATCACTCAATTCTTGTTTGAGCAGGGACTCTGATCAATCTTGATTTGAAGCTTTCGTGACTGCAGGAATCCATACTCTTTGGTTCTTTCAGTAAAGTCAAGTGGGTAGAAAAAATAATAGATCATGACGTTTCGATCGCCACACACGCAATCCCACCTGAAGACGATTGCTTGTGTGGCGATCGAAACGTCGTGATCTATTGTTTGTTCTACCCACGTGACTTTACCGAAAGAACCAAAGAGCAGGGACTCTGACTTGATCTCACTGACGGCTATTGCAGTGGCGATGGAGCTGAGTGCGATGCTTGACTTCCTCCCTGCCCTCTGGGCCCTTGGCATCGCAGGAGGCGGAGGAGGGTGGTACGGCCACGTGGGCCCTGCCAGGTCGGGCCGCTCGCTGAACCAGGGGGGACAGGGTGGCTCTGCGTGCCCGGAGGCCCTCGTCAACTGGGCCTGGGCCACTTCGGGCGGCTTCGGAGGCGGCGGCGGTGCCTGCAGCGCCGGGGGCGGTGGCGGCGGCTACATTGGTGAGAGTCGATCCACCTCGGTGACATGGCAAGCGGCTGCAGAGGTTTCCGCTGTTCGAATCCGGCAGCCAACCCTGATTACCACCGTGCGTGTTTTAACAATATAAATAAATCATAGCTCCGTAAAATTACACGCCGTCTGCTTCACAGTGGAAGTTCAAGATCCTCTGAGAGTCATTCACAAGAGTAGGCGAATGTGTGATTCCTGCACCATGGTCCAAATTTGCAAAATTTGAAAATGTATCTGCAAATTACTCGATTGCGATCTACATAGCAACCATCGCTGCCCAATGAGAGCACTTGGCAGGATCCTCCTGAAAAAAGACTGATGAGTCAGTGAAGGCTCACCTGGGTAAAGGACCGTAGGAAATCAAATAAATAAACTCTCTGTGGCCGCGACAATGGCTCTGGTGGGCTGCTACGATGCTTACAGAACTTGGATTATGTTGTTTTCTCAGGGATAATTCGACCCGGTTGTTGCTATCCACATTGTTCTTTCTTTATATATCGGCTATATGCAGCATGTCTGTGTAGGCAGAACATTGTCAGAATTGCAGTTTGTAAAGTCGTTCATATAGAGGCGTAAATTACATGTGGTATGCATGTATGGACTTCTTTCTCACCGTACGTAGCCAACCGTGCTAATCGGAGGTCTGGCATTGTGATGTGTGTAGATGCCATGTGTGGTGATGATGCAATATGTATGCCGTGTGGTGATGTGTGATGTGATGTTTAATGGTGTGTGATGATTTGGGTTTGATGTGTGATGACGTTGTTTAGATGTGTGATGATGTGATATGTGATGAGAATGTGATGTGTGTTGATGCAATGTATGAGTGATAGTGTGTGCCGATGCAATGTGTGAGGAGTGGTGGCGCAGTGGTTAGCGCACTTTGTTATTAACCCAGTGACCCGATGTCAATTCTCGCTCACGACCAATATCAGTGGCAAATATTTGAATCGGTTCTGGGCTTTCCCTAGGTCAATTCGGCCTTAAATGACTACTTGGAGAGGCGTGTAAACATCGGCACATTGGGGAGACGGAGGCAGCCGTGCGTGGTGTTGGCCACCCACCCCCTCGTGTGCCGTGCCGGCCTGCGTAGGTGCTCGCTAACAGCACTCGCCCCCAACACTCTGTCGATGGCTACACGGGGTGCGCGATGCTCTGTGATGGTGCTGCATGCAGGAGGGGACTCGGCCTCCGACAACAACATCATGGCCGACGGGGAGAGCGGCGTCTCCTTCATGCACCCCGACGGAGGGCTCTTCACCATGCCCCTGGCGAGTGAGTGAGACACAACATCTCCAGGACCGCTTCCCTCACTGGCTTGGCGGTTCAGGAAGGGCCCCGGCTGAGCCATTCTGCTGCCTTGCCCAAAGCTTCGGAATTGGTGTACTTGTGCAATTTGAACTCACATACGTCATCTATTTTACGTATTTATTTTTCAGTGATTTTTCTTTCCTCTCCTATACTTTGCGCACCGATTGTTTTTTTGCGTTGTTTTTGTTGTAGTAACTTCTTGACCTGCCCCCACTGGACATCTGTGAAAAGGAGCTTCATAGCTCATCGGATTTCTTCAGGATGAATAAAGATTATGATTCCGCAAACAGCATGTCCGGTTTAAATTACGTCTTAACATCCACGCGGGTGGATGTGTGGCTATTATATGCAACAGAGAACGTTGCAAGTTACAATCCTTGGTGGGAGTTGATCGACCCATCCTCCGCACTGGACATGATAAACTAGGTAACAGTCTGTTGAAAATGAATACAAGCCTATGCCATAGAAACGTGGAAATTCCACCAGTGGCTGAAAACTGCCAACAGAGATTAGCACTGGACAAATTCTCGCTTGAGCACGAGAGTGTTGTGCAGAGAGAGCAGGAGCACGTGGAATAGCAGACCTGGAGCCCGTAGTAATTACAGTTAGGACAGCACTGTTAGCTGAAATCACAATAGCATTTTGATTGCAATTCATTACGAATCACACATTTACAATCGTAATTGACCCCAGGTGTGTGGGATAGTGTGGTGGAGAGTTCCATCGTATGGACGGAGCGAGCCTTAGATGGAGAGACAGCGGGAGGAAGGTCCGCCCGTGTTGGCCGTTCCGCGAGGAAGCACGTGATCGACAGAGCGAGGTTGCCTGGACAAATCTGTGACGGTGAAAGAACACAGAAATCCTGATGAGGGCGTCAATAAGTCATTAGATTTTCAAGCCCCTTCATTGTCCCCAGGGCTGTGGTCGGCTCAGAGTTTACGCCTGCCGTGGTTCTCCTGGAAACACGTGTCCAATTGATGTTTTCAACACATTTTAGAGCAGAACATGATGACTTAATGCCACTCATCTTCGTGAGTAAATTGAAGACTCGTAGTGTCATTGCCGCAGACGGTCCGACTCCAATCTGGGTACACTGCGGACTGCTTTATGCGTCAACGTATACCAACGTCCTTGTCATTGTTTACATTGAGACAGGCGTGCGCTCTGGAAGTCCTCAGGACATTTCGAAGCAGTTCGGCAGGCTCTCAGCCAGTCAGTGGAGCTGCGATCGTCGGAATAAAATCGTGGGCTTTCACCCGTAATCAGATTTGGTCCTCAAGCGTATCACATATTTAGTTCCGCAATTAATTCATCCAAGCCCAGCTCTCATTTCTTGCTCACCAGAGGTTTGGAGAGCAAAGCGCTTAGTCACCTGTTAAGCTGCAGGGCTCTGCATGTCACACTTTGTCGGTGGCACGATCAGAATATACAGTCATGGAGATATTTTAAAAAGCGCGGTCACCGATCTGAATCAACAGCCGACACACGTCTTATCGATTACAGCCGAAATATTCTCCACATCTCCTCTCAGTCCCCTCCATCAACCCTCCCTTACCTCTCAGTGTCCTCAATTTTCCGTGGAACATGGGCCCATTTGAACTCATTGCACACAATCAACCGATATTCTTATCAGCACAGCACCGTGGACGCAGGCGAACAGCCGTGCGTGACGTTGAAGCGGGTGAATTGTGGAAAATGTCACATTTTTATCTCGAGTGGGGTGTTTCTCTCTCTTCCCCATCAGCGTATCTATTCAACTTCTTGACATTTTTCAATGGCTGCATGGCTTATCACTGGTAAAGGGAGGTTTGTGCCACCTTATTATTAAGAGGGCTGATGCTTGAGGGTAAAACGGCGATGCAGTTGCTCACGGTTGAAAGGTTAATTCAAGCAGCCGGTGGATAATATTTTAAGAGTTTGAAACGCACGCCATCATCTCACTCCTACGTGGATGCTGTAGATATAAATACCCAGTGGCATCATTAGCAAAGGCAGTGTCATAGAACATATGCCACAATTGGCATTGTCCACAACTGAGGACCACTTTGTTGAAAGTCAACAGTGGTTGTCCTATGGAGTTTCCACCGCCTGCGCAGGATCACTAGCAGAGATGAGCACCATCCAAGAACGAATTTGAGTATCATGATATACTCTGAGACTGTTAGAGCAGAGACTTAAAAATAAACTCCATTGTATTTCCTGTTGGATCTTCCATATTATTGATTAGATCAAATTACTCGTTATGGAATTGACCAAACATTCCGAAAGAGGGTCTTGAGACTCGCTGAGGCTCTTCCTCGCAAAAGATGAAGAAGAAACCCCCCCCCCCCCATTCAATTGGGCTCCCACCTGGATGAAGAGAACTGAATACGTTTGTAGGACTCGTACTCTCGTTGTCTTTCTCGTCTCGTTTATTCACACATAGAGTTCACACCTCCTCCTCATCATCGCTCCGTGTCTCTCTGTTCGCTCCGATGCACAACCCGCCATCAACAACACTCCATGTATCCCCGTTCGCTCGCTCCGCTCCGCGACTTCGCTCGCTCTCTCTCCCTCTCTCCCAAGGTCCGTTACTCCGCTGCTACCCTACTCTGTACTCACTCCGTCCACTGCTACCACTGCTACCGTACACTGTATTCTCTCTATCCACTGCTACTGTACACTGTGTTCTCTCTATCCACTGCTACCGTATACTGTGTTTTCTCTGTCTACTCTTATCGTATCTATTCCTGCTCCCTGCTGCTCCTTCTCTGTCCTGGGCACCAACCACTCCAACTCCAACACCAACCAAGACTCCCGTCTATCCGTTACGCTGTGCCCTATATCCCCGCACCAATCAGTCCCAATCAATTATTTCATCCCATGCTTTGCTACTCGCCCCCAGGCCCCCAGCCTCACGTGACCATGTTATCGCCGCCAGGCCGGCACCGGTCATCAGCCACTCACCCTCCTGACCAATCACCGGCCTGCGTCCTCAGTTACCCCTAACACCTGTGGCGTCTCTTAACGACCTCCCCCTTAATGCCACGACAACAACAACTGTGTCCTCAGATGCCCCCACTGTACGCTGCTCGCTTGCATAGCAACAGAACGCGTGGCGCGTGATATTTCAAGTCCTACACGTTCAACACTATCTTCTTAATTGGTGGCACCTATGTGGCAAGATCCGTCAGCTCTAGGTTATACATTTCAAATGAAAGCCACGGAGTCTCCATTGTTCAAACAAGCATGGGGCTGTCCTCTCCCTGAGGCAAGGGCCAGTCTCACCCACCCACGGGGCTATGTTCATCCTCGCGACCCCATGGACACGTGGGCCGAGTTGATCCCCAACCACACTTCGACGTCCTAAACCTTTGAAACATGAGTCGTGTGTACTATGCCACTATCCCACCCAAATACAGGAGATCACATCGTTATTTTAGTTAAGCGAAGAGCTTCACATTTGCTGTGGTTGGGGTCCAGTGAAGCTGAAGAGGCAAGGAGGCATTTCCTTTATCCATGGTGGTGCCAATTACTGGCAAGGCAGACGACCTTTACGGGGAATTCACTACCAACTGGAATCAATTAACGCTGGAATTTTAATTGAAGCTCACACGTGCATTCTCTGGAATAAAATAAAATATGTTCTCTGCATTTTAGAAAAAATATATTAATAAAACATTTCAATGATAAAATTAGTCATAGGCTTTTAACATATTGAAAGCGTGCTCTCCTTAATATCAGCCCTGATAATGAAAAAGTAATTCATTTATAATTGAATTTATGCAAGTTTGGATAACTCTTTGTAGTTCACCTTTTTATCTTTTCATCTCCGCATCACGCTTTGTCTTTTTTTTCCATCTCTCTTTCCGCCCGACCTCTCCATCTCTCACCCTCCCTTTGCACACATCACGTCTCCACTACTTTCCTCCGATTCATCTCGAGACATTTCCCCCACACCCGGTTCCTTCTTTCTCCGCCGTCGTTTACCTCTCCGCCCCTCTCCTCCGCCCTCGGCACTGATTCTGCGCGCCCGCCATCGACCCATCACATTTTCCGCGTCCTCTACCGGCCCCTGTCTCTCTGCCCGCCTGACCGTACTCCCCCCCCCCCCCCCCCCCACTAGTAATGGAGAGGGACGGCGAGGTGGTGGTGGAGGAGTACCTCAACTGCAGCCACTGCGAGTCCAAGTTGTGCAAGCGCGACTCGGACGAGCACGACAGCATCGTGTGCCACTGCCAGGAGGGCGTGCTCGCCAGCGACGGCTTCTCCTGTTCCGTCACGACCCGGCCACCGCGAGGTGCGTGCCGCCGCCACCGCCGCCACCTTCTTACGCCACAACGCGACGTTGGCAGGGTGGCAGCGCGGCGGTGGCGCCCGTTGTCTCACAGCAGCGACAAACTTGGCTTCGATTTCCTGACTTGGGCGTCTTTCTGCACGGAGTTTGTTTGACACGTAGCGGGCTTTCGCGACCAATATTATTCATAATAAAGGGTTTTGGGTGAGATCGCGTAAGTAAAAATGTGTCGTTAACCCGCCAGCACCCTACACAGCCAACCAGTAAGGCTTGTCACGTAAACAAAGCTTGCCAATTAGTTACTACTTCTGCCCACCGGTGTGTTGAGTATTATGCATGGGGTTTGTAAGGTCTCCCCCTTATTCTGCATGGGGTTCCTGCATGATCTTCGGTTTCCTCACATAGCTACGAACGTAAAATGCGATGTACGTTGGCCAGACATCCCAATGCAGGACCCTCCTGAAAAAGTCTTCTGACTCGGTGGGGATTTCCCGGGTAAATCTGTAATTATGAATATGATTATTGAATTCAGCGTGGCTACAGCGCGACAATAGCAGTTGTGTGCATGCACAATGCAGAACATACTGCTTTGTGTCGTGTATGAATGTAAGCACAGCTCAAGAAGCTGTGTACGCTCTAAGTCAAAGTAACACAAACCCGAGGTGGCTACGTAGCTCATTGCGCTTGCGACGCTGAGGTCAAAGCACAAATTCAGCACCAGGGAAAGTCACACATTTTTAAACCAGGTTCTCGAGTGTGGAAAGCTGATGGTTGCCAAGACTTCACCGAAAATATTATCGTATTCTATTAAGTTGTCTGACCTAATTTCACAAAGTTCCAGAATATAAAATATTGCTTTGATTCCCATATATTTCACATTAATTTATATATATATTTGTGTGTGTAGGAGAATGCAGCATACTTGAGCAGTGTAGATAAATGAGGTCACTTGAAGGCTACCCGACCTTTGACTGCACGTGGCATTCCTTGCGACAGTTGCAGCCGTGTGAGAGTGCAGCTGTATCCTGGCTCTCATGAGATGGTGCGTACATTCAAATTGTCGTCGTCGTTGCCGTTGTGGCGGCATCGTGGGTGCCGCTTCGTGTGCAGAAAATGACCCATCCCAGCACGCCGGCATGCCCCTGTCGCTGGCGCTGTCCGTGGTGACACTGGCAACGGCCGCCGTGCTCGTCCTCACCTGCTCGGCCATCATGATCGGTGAGAGAGCGCGGACGAACGCTATCGCCACCTTTCCCTCCCGCAGACAGATGTATGTATGTGTGTTGAACTTCTTTCGCACCGTACGTAGCCCAAACCGCGCTAAATCGGAGGTGCAACGGAGTTCGTAAAGTGGTCGTCGCTCTCGTTGCTTCCATCGCCCGGGGTTAAAAGTGCGGACAGCAGGACTATTTACCAATCGCACGAGTCGCCGCCTGCTTCACGATGCGCGTAGAAAAGAACATCGCGTGACGTCAACTTTCGAAAGACAGCCGGCCAGGTGTGCCGGCATCATGGTCCAAATTTACCAGACTTGAAAGATGACTTGCACGTTACCTAGCTGGTTAAAGCTCCATGTTCATTGTTGTCCTTCCCCCCTCACGGTTGGCTACATACGGTGCGAAAGAAGTTGAACATACGTACAGTGAGGGAAAAAAGTATTTGATCCCCTGCTGATTTTGTACGTTTGCCCACTGACAAAGAAATGATCAGTCTATAATTTTAATGGTAGGTTTATTTGAACAGTGAGAGACAGAATTACAACAACAAAATCCAGAAAAACGCATATCAAAAATGTTATAAATTGATTTGCATTTTTATGAGGGAAATAAGTATTTGACCCCCTCTCAATCAGAAACATTTCTGGCTCCCAGGTGTCTTTAATACATGTAACGAGCTGAGATTGTGAGCACACTCTAAAAGGGAGTGCTCCTAATCTCAGCTTGTGACCTGTATAAAAGACACCTGTTCACAGAAACAATCAATCAATCAGATTCCAAACTCTCCACCATGGCCAAAACCAAATAGCTCTCCAAGGATGTCAGGGACAAGTTTGTAGACCTCCACAAGGCTGAAATGGGCTACAAGACCATCGCCAAGCAGCTTGGTGAGAAGGTGACAAGAGTTGGTGCGATTATTCGCAAATGGAAGAAACACAAAAGAACTGTCAATCTCCCTCGGCCTGGGGCTCCATGCAAAATCTCACCTCGTGGAGTTGCAATGATCATGAAAACGGTGAGGAATCAGCCCAGAACTACACGGGAGGATCTTGTCAATGATCTCAAGGCAGCTGGGACCATAGTCACCAAGAAAGCAGTTGGTAACACACTACGCCGTAAAGGACTGAAATCCTGCAGCGCCCGCAAGGTCCCCCTGCTCAGGAAAACACATATACATGCCCGTCTGAAGATTGCCAATGAACATCTGAATGATTCAGAGGACAACTGGGTGAAAGTGTTGTGGTCAGATGAGACCAAAATGGAGCTCTTTGGCATAAACTCAACTCGCCGTGTTTGGAGGAGGAAGAATGCTGCCTATGACCCCAAGAACACCATCCCCACCGTCAAACATGGAGGTGAAAACATTATGCTTTGGGGGTGTTTTTTCTGCTAAGGGGATAGGACAACTTCACCGCATCAAAGGGACGATGGACGGGGCCATGTACCGTCAAATCTTGGGTGAGAACCTCCTCCCCTCAGCCAGGGCATTGAAAATGGGTCGTGGATGGACATTCCAGCATGAGAATGACCCAAAACACACGGCCAAGGCAACAAAGGAGTGGCTCAAGAAGAAGCACATTAAGGTCCTGGAGTGGCCTAGCCAGTCTCCAGACCTTAATCCCATAGAAAATCTGTGGAGCTGAAGGTTCGAGTTGCCAAACGTCAGCCTCGAAATCTTAATGACTTGCAGAAGATCTGCAAAGAGGAGTGGGACAAAATCCCTCCTGAGATGTGTGCAAACCTGGTGACCAACTACAAGAAACGTCTGACCTCTGTGATTGCCAACAAGGGTTTTGCCACCAAGTACTAAGTCATGTTTTGTAGAGGGGTCAAATACTTATTTCCCTCGTTAAAATGCAAATCAATTTATAACATTTTTTACATGCGTTTTTCTTGATTTTGTTGTTGTTATTCTGTCTCTCACTGTTCAAATAAACCTACCATTAAAATTATACACTGATCATTTCTTTGTCAGTGGGCAAACGTACAAAATCAGCAGGGGATCAAATACTTTTTTCCCTCACTGTACGTAATATTGCCCTCTGCTGTGAAATGGCTGCAGACGGCTGTGTGTGAATCACAGCGCGCACGCGATATCCTTGCGCTATGAGAATGACACAAACACCAAGCGCACTTATTATTTTATTTGACAAGTGGCAAATGCATATTCGCGTATTTGGTATTTTAAAAGTAAAAGAAACAGGCTTGCTTTATATACTGTTACGATTGCTATTGTCGCCATTAACATTGCAGGAGATAATTTGGATGTAACCTCATAAAATAAACAATGATATATCCAGCACTGTATAGGTGTGATCTGTAATGGCTACTATTTGTCCTCACTCTAACACAGGGGTGGGGAAGCTTTTTTTTGCCAAGGGCCATTTGGATATTTATAACATCATTCGCGGGCCATACAAAATTATCAACTTAAAAATTAGCCCGTTATATTTGGTCAAATATTTGATTAACTCACCCCTTATGTGATGGCTGGAACCGCTTCTCTTTGGCGAGGCGTGTGATGTTAGTTGGTATTGATGATGTTGCTACTCGCAACTGCTTTTCCAGGTTTGAGCCATTGACATTTGAGTAATTTTATCCAATTCATTTATTTTTAATACTGTGTGTAAATATTTTTGCTTTTGTAGTATTGTACAGACAGACTCTTCAACGTCTTTTAGTAGCACACACTTTATTTGTGAATACAGTCCCTATGCACCGAGGGGTATACGGTCCCCTCACCCGTTACACTCCGAACGTACAAGCCTACAGGCTACTCATACCCCGCTCCTTCAGTGTCCTCTGACTGGACCTAGGGAGATGTCTCCCTGACCACTGGTTACTCTGAACCCTAGCCCTTATAAGGGCTGGAGGGCTTGGTCCAGGGTCCTATGCTTCTTCCGCCGTCTTGGGTCTTCGTGTCGTCGAACTCCCCGAGAGCTCTGAGCGTTCTGGCTTTATACTCGTTCGTGGCCGGGTTGTCCAATCCCCGGCCACCTTGTGGAACCCTGTGATTGGTCGTTCCCAATCTGCTTTTCGATCCCAATTTACCCTATCTGACCCTGACCGTTAGGTCGCGCGGGAAAACCTTGTTTACGGTCAGCTCTCACAACTTGTGAGACCCTGACCGTTAGTTTGAGCGGGAAACCCTTGTCAACGATTAGCTCTCCCTGTTTGTGAATATCGAGTGGGTAACTCTACTACACTTTTATGAAACTTAAGGAGCTGTAAAGACCGTAGTATTCCAGCAGTTAATTTGTGCATAATAATTATTAAAATCACAATTCCCTTTGTTTAAATGTAGTTCTGTCCTGTCTTTATATTTTTTTAAAGTCTCGCATTTAGCGCGCAACATTTTTTTCCAAAAACACCGACATGCGGAATATTTGCTCAGTAGAATGTAACCAATAACATCCATGCACCTGGCAAATGCGTCATGAGATTACTCAAACTTTCAAGAGCTCTGCAGAACGCTCTTGTGGTCAGCGAATGAAGAGACTCTCATTCTCAAGCACAGCCAAGGCCGGTCGGTACAGGATCTCTATCACTGCGGCTGTCAAATTCAAGAGGCGATTCCATCGATGATTACCGATGCTGTGTGTTAATACCGGGAAACAGCCTACGCCAATTAGTCCCATTAAGTCATCAATATTGATGTATCGTTTTTCCCCCATGTCTGGAATAAGTTTCATGGTTGCGCTGCGTTCAGGCTTCACCCCCACAAATCAATATTCCCTCAGCTCTGTTTGCAAACCTGCTACCCGTGGTGCTGTGATTAGACAGCTTGTTCTAATCGTGGGTGGTGAGTTGACAACAGCCCATCATTCCTCCTCCACTGCTTTGTGAGACATGGATATTGGACGACCTAATGGCAGAATAGCCCCTGCTGTAGGAATCTAGCATGTTCAATGCTAGTTCAGTACTGTCAGTGCCAATTAGAGCCACCCAATGCTTATCATAGTGGGGAGAGAAACCTTTGACTTTTGTTACCTTCATGGGAAATCAAACATAATCTGAATGGCCAAAACATGTCTCAGCAACTGTTAAGAGTAGAACTACATTTTAAAGAGACCAAAAAGGCCACACCGCTGCTTGGTGAAAAGACCGTGATCATGATTTGAAGCCCTTCATCCAGAGTGAGTGTCATTAGTCAACTGAGCCGTTTCACAAAGTACTAACGCAAAACAAAAACTACGTCAGCAAGGCCCAATTTATGAAGGATTTGTTTTGTTTTTTCTTTCAAAGATTTTGCCAGTGATTCTATAAAAGTGCCAATCTCAGCTCCCGGCTTGCACTTGACGTGAGTACTCGCCCAGTGTGTGCAGCCGCTTCCCAAATCTGGAATCACGTGACCCATCCAGTGCTCGCCAAGCTGCACTGGCTTCCGTTTGCCAAACGAATGCATCATAAGGTCGAACTCATTACACACAGAGTGCTTGCCACAAATGAACCACGGTACCTTGCTGGTCTCGTCAGGGAGCATAAATCATCACGTGAACTCCGGTCAGCAGCAACCTTTGGCTGGCCATCGAAAGAAGACGGTCACTGCATCGCGCGCTTTCACATGCACTTCTGCGGCCGTCTAGAACGCGCTTCCTTCCGATATTAAGGAAGGCACTGGAGGTTGTGCACCTTTAAATCGAGATTGAAAACTAATTTCTTTCAAACTGCTTTTTGTGTTTAGTTTGTAGTCCTTCCACCCGCACCTCCAATTAGCACGGTTGGCTACATACGGTGCGAAATAAGTTCAACGTACGTACACACATTAGCACGTAGCAAAGGTCGTGAGCGATCTTGACAGGGAGGCTAAAACCCAGCGGATTAACAATGCGCGTGTTTTTTGCGCCGGTCAAATTAAGAGGCTCACTTCCTGTGCTTCAAGTACGGTGAGACTGCGCCGCTACGGGGAGCTGCCGGGATCGATGACGACTCGAGAATCCGCAGAAAGTTATTTTAACACCACTCTCGCCTGAGGGCCGGATGCAAATGACGTCCCCAGCACCATGACCCCCTGCTTCGACCCAATTTGACATTTACGTAGTCGGTGCTCTGGGGGCGAATTGAAATCAGACCACGGCCTGCAGGGATGACGAAGATGCCCTTCGGGAGATTGAAGTACGGCCAGTTGGTTCCTGGCTTGTCCGTGAGCGTTTGCGAGTGAAGTCACCAGTGTACGCGTGGACTTCTCCACGGGTGTGCTAGTTTCCTCCCACTCGCTAAACACTGACGTACAAATTTATGGAATCCCCTTAAACAAAAGTGTCCTGACACTCATATAATTTGTGGTAAATGTAAACGCTCATCTAAGTTAGAGCACTTGCCTCACAGTCAGAAGTAGAGGAGTTCAATCCTGGACAGACACTCAGACCATTATCTCAGCTCCATAAAATGTGTACCACTTTTTGGGAATCAACAGCGCATGCCCGATATTGACAGTATTCTTTGCCATCGCAAGTTGGAATTTCTGGAATTGTTATAGGACTCATCGTCTTGGTTCTTTCGGTAAAGTCACGTAGAAGGGAGATAATAAAATAATAAAAATAAAACATAATAATAATGTAACATGATAATAATGTATAATTTTATTATGTTTTATTTTTATTATTTTATTATCTCCCTTCTACGTGACTTTCACCGAAAGAACCAAGAAGATGAATCCCTGCAGTCACGAAAGCTTGAAATCGAAATGTCATAGGACTGCCAATAAATATGTGCACCTCCAAACGTTCAATTGAACAGGGAAACATATATATTTTTTAATGTTGCTGCTACTTGTTGATAATGATGATGATAAGGTGATGCCACTGCTGATGATGAATGCGAGCGACACTGCCTGACAACACGTGGTGTACCGTGCTGCGTAGTGTACCGGCGCAAGCAGGCGCAGCTGCAGGCCGTGCGCATGGAGTTGCTGAGCCCAGATTACAAACTGAGCAAGATCCGCACCTCCACCATCATGACCGACTACAACCCCAACTACTGCTTCGCCGGCTCGCCCGCCGCTCTCAGTGACCTCAAGGAGGTTCCCCGAAGGAACATCAACCTGCTCAGGTGTGTGCCACGCCGTTCACGCACGCCCGCCCGCTCGAGCGGATTCACTGGGCAATGCGTGCAAGCACACTCGGTGGCTGCCTACAAAGACAAACATCCCCCGTATAGCCCTTTTTCAAGACTGTTGGGGCAAGTGCTTTCGGCGAGCACCTATGAAGGTCGGCAAGGCACGCGATGGGGTGGATGGCGAGCGTCGCGCCCGACCGCCTTTGTCTCCCCAGTGCTGATATTTACACACCGCACTAGGTACTCGTTTAAGGCTGAGCCGACCTAGGGGAGGCCCAGGAACTAATCTTGCCGTGCACGCTCTGCACACGCAACAAAAAGCACCGATGCACCCGTCGTACGCACAGAAGCGCCCTCGTTCGGGCAGCACACACGGGCGAAAACAATGCGCATCGATGCTTTTTTTTTATGCGCCCTCCGCGTGTAGACGGTGAGAAGATCACGCGCTCCAACGCCACCACTTTAAGTCAAATGCGCGTCGTTCGAGCCACTCTCACCGCGTCAGCCTCCAAAAGCGCAGGGTGAGCGAGGTGTCGGCGACTCGTCGAGTCGCTCCACGCAGGCTCCTGTCGCGCGACGCCAACAGAGGCCACCCAGCGTGGACGGCTGCCGATGTCTCGGCTCTCGGTCCCACCACCGGCCCACCCCACCCGTGCCCCTGAGTGGGCGATTTGAGTGAACGATCGATGGCCGTGTGGCCAAGAAGAAGAAGAAGACAAATGGCAGAGGCAGTGTGCGGCGAGTGATAGGGCACGGAGTGACCGATGGGTTCACTTTGTGTGCATCCCGAGACGAGGGGAGATTCACATTTGTGGTTATTGTTTTTGATTTGTGTGGCAGTGAAAGTTGACACGCGCATGCACACGTTGCTGCACGTCACATTAAGAAGGTGCACATGCATGCACGCACAAGGACAAAGATTATCTGTGTGGCATTTAGCAGATTGTGGGAGCGAGTGCTGTTAGCGAGTAGCACCGATGAAGGCCGGCACTGTACACGAGGGGGTGGGCGGCCAGCAACACTGCCGGGCGGCCTCTGTGTCCCCCGGTGGCGATGCTTACACACGACCTCATGCACGGACACACGAACATCACAATCATCTCATCCAGCATTAATATAAGACATTTCCTTTAGCATCATTAAAAAAATACATATACAGTAAAGATATAATCATCACTTTCACATACTGTAAACATTATGATTAGAATACCATGTGTCACTATTTAAAATACCAGTCGGGGATCATCCATTCACGAGATAATGATAAAATCAGTACCATTTTTTAGGGAGTCAACAATGGGCATGTGATGAATAGACTAGCCCTGCCATATAAATGTGAAATGTTCATCCTGGGTCCAGGGCAGTCATCGGTGCACTGCTCAATAAATGCTTGTTATGAGTCAGAAGACACTTTGACTGCTTTGGTCGTTATTATTATCAACGTGCGAATGGGTTGTGTTGTACAATGAACCGGTCGCCAAGAACGATGCTTCCCCTTTGTGGCGGTGAGCAGGGCTTTGGGCCACGGTGCATTTGGCGAAGTGTACGAGGGGCGCGTGACCGGCATTGAGCCAAGTCCTCTCCAGGTGGCCGTCAAGGTAGGGTCATGGCAACCGTACTTTCCAGTTGAGTACAAGCACGCGTGTGCGCGTGTGTGTCTGTGTGTGTGAGGCTCGTGATGGGACTTTTCAGATGTGGCACAAAAGGACTTGGGAGTTGAGTGGACCTGCCTTTTGGCTTGTATCGGCAGTGTCGGGTTTGGAAGGGGCCAATCAAAGGGACTGCTGGGGCAGATGGTGGCAGCCACCCTCCAGCAATGATGAGAAGAAGCAAATAAGCGATGATCCCAACTGTGAGGAATCACCCTTTCGATATTGCTGAAAGACACCAATAACATTCTCCCTTCGAGCAGAGTGATGTAAATGCTGGTTATGCTGATGATGTAACCTTGAAATGGACACTAGTGCACAAGCAGTAGGTCGTGGAGTGACTCAGTTCGCGGGTAGTTTCATCGTTTTAATACAATGATAGTGCAGTAGTTCAGTTTACTCTTTGGTTCTTTCGGTAAAGTCAGATAGAAAATCAAATCAAATAATAATAGAATTACGACGTTTCGATTGCAATACAAGCAACCATCGTCAGGTAAGAATGAATGAGAAAAAACACAAACATAGTGAACTTAAAAACACAATGCAACACCACACAGAGAGCCGGCCAACACAACAGGCAACATGCCATCTGGCTGACCACGCTCCTCCAAAGAATGACGACAAACAGAAAGACAGCGCCACTGTGTTGAGACCTTAAATCGAGAGAGGGGGGAGGGGTTGGGACAGAGAGAGAGGAAGGGGCAGAGGACAATGAGAGAGTTGTCTGAAATTCTGGACCATAGTGGCCGGAGGAGAGACAATGGACTCTAAACAAACCAGCACGGCAATATTTAGAGCAAGAAAATAGGAAGTTTGAGAAAGCAAATTTAGCAATCTTTGGAAGAACGTAATCAACCAGGCTATGCGTTAATTGCGTGTTAACCGACTCTCTGTGTGAGTGTATGTATGTTGAACTTCTTTCGCACCGTACGTAGCCAACCGTGCTCATCGAAGGCCAACAAACTAAAATGTAAGGTACTAGCGTGTAGCCTGTGGCTGAGCGTGGGGGCTTAACATGGGCGAAACGAATGTCGTTTCACAGACACTGCCCGAGATTTGCTCGGAACAGGACGAGCTGGACTTCCTCATGGAGGCTCTGATCATCAGGTCAGAGTTGACACGTATACACACACAAACAGACATACTCGCACCCAAATGCTCATGCGCACACATACACATCGTTTGCCTACTGTGTGCACTTCAAAGTAAGAAGACTGCGTTCGGCAAACAGAGATATGGTTGATGGTGGAGGAGCAAGAGGGGGTGATGTGGAGAGCTTTGATGAACTCAAGTTAATGTTGGTTATTTGTTCAGCTTTGGATTAAAGCCGCCTCAGCTGATCAAGGCAACCTCGTGAACAACCAATGTAGACTGCCCTCTGCCAAGAAAACGGACACGTTTATTGGTGTCAATCCCACAATCCTGTTACGGGACTGCCCTCAAATGGTAATACTGTACAGTAATAGTATCTACCACAGATGGATGATGGATAATTAATTGACTCCCACCCGGTATTTTAACCTTATCACTCTGCGATTGTCCACTCGCCTGCACACCACGACTTTTCTGGATATTGACTCGATTTGTAAATGATGGATGCGTGCACGAGCTAAACAGTTTGATCGCTTTGTGCAATAACAAATGTGTGGAAGGGGAGAGGCAGTGGCGTCCCCCGCTCAGTCGTGTAGTTGCCTCATTTATCGGGCACAGGATTAGGAAGGTTTGTCACTCTGTTATTACAACACCCACGTCGCAAAACCAAACAAAAATCCCATCTTGGCTAATGAGCTTTTAATGAGCACAAAGCGGGGGTGAATTTTTTTTTCTAAATTACATTTCAGCCAATCTGGCTTAGCGAACCCTGCTGAGATAACGAGAGATGAAAAAATAATTCAATTAGGATCACATATATACATAAATTAATCGTCTATTGATAAATAAAAAAAGCTAATATCATATATTTTTAAGTATGCCATGCTCAAACAAGCATTTTGGTGGCAGCCTCTAAGTTAGTGGTAGCAATTCTACATTCCCATTACAGGAACCAGTATCACCAGATGGTGTCTTCCGGTGACTGTCAACAAAGTGGCACTCATATTATCTACTCTGGAGGCACGATGGGTTGAATGGACATCGGCCCAGATTTTTACTTGTAACTTTCGTACTGTGAGTTGACTGTTCTTTCACAGTGCCACCTGACTAAGACATGATAAAATAACGAAATATGTAATCAATATATTGTACATACACTATTCTTTATCCACACATTGGCAGGGCTCATTAGGACTGAGACGCAGTAACATCATTATCATTTCTGTGGAATGTCCTTCAGCATGTGGAGCTGTCCATGGTTCTGAAAGTCAGCTGGAGGCATAGTTCAACTCCCAGAAGAGATGAATAAACTGAATGACTGTGGATATTCTTTGTATTATCGCACTGTGTGTATGTGGGGAGCGATGGGGAACGGTGCTGCAGTGGTTAGCGCACTGTGCTGCAAAAAAGCTACCTGAGTTGGATTTCTGCGAACAGCCAACATCAGTGATGAGCTTGGAGAGCTGAATGGAGTTCAAAAGAACTCACAAACACCTCGTGAAAGACCCAAAGGAGAAGATCCCTGGGTTTGATCGTCCATGAAGCGCATCGTCCACCCTAAACCACATGCACTGCCCAAACCATGGCAGATGCGGATACCTGATGCACAACTGTAAAATGTAGAAACTCTGCGGTGTGCGACTGTGGTCATCCAAAATAGGCCATGCAACGTATAACGACACAATGCCCGATTCACAAATACGAAGAACACTTTGCAGCGATGCACTCCGCTACTGCTGACGCCATTATCTGGCTTGACCACCTGAATGGGAAATTGTAGTTGTTGCTGTGCACCAACATCAGCCACACGAAAGAAGAGGACGCAATGAATATCTGAACTGGTCCTGGGCCTCCGCTGGGTCAACTCAGGCTTAAATCAGTAGCTGGTACGGTGTGTAACTATCAGCACTGGGGAGACAAAGGCTGCCAGATGTGGTGTTGGATAAAAAGACAAAGATCCCCGATATAGCCTTAACAGGCTGTAGGGGCAAGTGCAGTTAGCGAGCACCTATGAAGGCCAACACGGCACACGAGGGGGGTGGGTGGCCAGCAGCACGCCTGGCCGCCCTTGTCTCCCCAGTGGCGATGTTCACACACGGCACCAGGTACTCATTTGAGGCTGAGTCAACCTAGGGGAGGCCCAGGACCGGTTCAAATAATCGTCACTGGTGTTGGCCATGAGCGGGAATTGAACTCGGGTCGCCGGGTTCGTAGCGTAGCGCAGCGCTAACCGCTACACTACCGCTCCCCACCATATCATAGGCACTTGCTAACAGCACGAACAGTCTGGTGAAGGCTATTCCGGAGATGTTTATCATTATATATATAGGGAAACCATGATTCTAGTAAAGTCACGGTACGACAGGGAATGCAATTTGGAAGTTAGGAATAAAATATGAAAGGTAAGTACCGTAGAAATAATAATGAAGAGAAGCTGTGGCAGGTAGTGCACATGTATAATATGGAGGAGGCCTAATTATGGGAACGACATCCAAAGGTCAGCAACCCACAGGAAGCCTGAAGCCCAGCTGGTGGAATGCCATAAGAGCAGACCTCGGAGGTGTCAGCTGTACAAGAGTTATGGGACCTCCCAGATGCAGTGCCAGGTTGTGGTGGCATCAACAACATTGACAGTAGTGACCTCTTGATATTCAAAAACATTCCCTGGACCCTCTGACAAATGACGAACTCAATTTTTTAGAAGCCAAAACATTGCAAAGTAACAATGTCTGCATGATCAAGCTAGAAGTTGGTGGTGCTTGTCTTTTATTGGCAAATCTCAAGGCATTGGTGTCAATTCCATATTCGTACAGTGGCAACCAATCTCGCTGTTGTCTTCTCGCAGGAAGGAACTCATTTTAGAAACAATGGGCTGAATTATTTTTGTACATCAATGGCTAAAACAAATGTAAAACACACGGGACTTTTTACTGTCTTTATAATCTGCAAGCTACAGAATGCAGTATTTTTTATATCAAAAGTCAGTCAAACTGTATACTGGCTCCAATGAGCAATAGGACACTCATTCCTCATTGGCATTACTGAATCAGTGGAGGAAATTCTACATTACATTGGCGGGAGCCAGTCCACCTATAGGATAACCACTGTAGTATTATATACCATTATAAAAGTGCAACGAGTAACTCAGACCGCATAAAATAAATTCATATGGAAGCGTGTGGGTTCTTCCCAACTGACATTTGTACTCAATGTCATCCTGACAAAATGTGCTTAAGGTTGGTATGTGATGCCAGTTTAACACGTAGGCTTTAGCCACCAATATCATCCATAATATAGATTTGTTTCTGGGTTTGATCGCGTAAATATTTCACTTGGCTCTCGTCAGTTTGGGTGCTATAAAAAAAACATCCGAAAAGTCACCGACTGCATAATGGTAACCGATGTGTTCCTGGGATGCTCCAAATACAGTGCGACTCAGATAAAGAATGATCTTTCTGCTCAGCCTCATTAAAGTTTACAATTACATTCTCAGCAGCGGATGTGAACGCAGCCTTATGTTTTTGAAAACAATGACAAAAAAAAATTGAGGCATCATCACACAACAGGAAACGTGGCCGTGTAGCTCGGGAGAGAAATGATTGTGTTGGCAGTTATAAGCGATCCCCTCTAACGATGCTGGCTTTAACACCCGGACCCTGCTTGAGTTTACCCCCAGGTTCTCATTTGTATCAATTTAGTTTTACTCTCGAGCCGAGACTTATTGATTGGGAAGCGCTGCAGTTCGAGCACATACCTCGCAGTAGGAAAGTGATGGGTTGAGGACCCCATAATGAATTCGCCCGTGTAGGTGTCCGCGCTTGTGCTGCGTCCCCTTGCCCTTGTTATTAGGTTGTGTCGTGTGTAGTTCGGCATCATCTCCAATATTTTTCTGCATGTGCCGGGAGTCTCTTTCATTGGACGTCATGCTGAACAGCATGCGTCGGAGAACAAACCGAATACCGCTTTGCAGGAAGTCAATGTAGTTGTCCTACGACATCCCTGCTATACGAATGTTTAATCTCCACTGCTGGATGAGGACCTTGGAGATGAGTGCCATCCAATGCAAAAATTCGAGCAGGACCCAGATCGTTTGATGAATTATTGATCTTTGTCAACAAATGTACTTCTCTTGTTTCGTGCATGATGGTAATGGCCGTCTGCGTCTCGTTCCGACAGTAAGTTCAACCACCACAACATCGTGCGCTGCGTTGGGGTCAGCCTGCAGACCCTGCCGCGCTTCATTCTGCTCGAGCTCATGGCCGGCGGAGACATGAAGACTTATCTGCGAGAGGAACGGCCCAGGGCGGTATGTGCAGGGCCCAGAAAGTGTTTTGCGGCTGTGGGAGGAACGGCGGTGCAGCGATTGCGATTCCTCAGGTTCGATTCCTAGGCCACAGCGAACATCAGTGGAGATTATCTCCACTGGTCCTGGGCCTCGCCTAGGTTGACTCAGCAGCTGGTGCACGGTGTAATCGTCAGCATTGGGAAGACAGAGGCAGCCGGGCGTCGTGTTGGCTACATCAGCACCTCGTGCACCATTGCTGGCCTTAATGGGTGCTTGCTAACAGCACTTGCCCTAAGAGTTTGTAGAGGCTACACGGGGGATCTCGGTCTTTTTGGGGGAGTGGTGGAGCAACGGTTATCGCACCGAGCTACAAACACGGTGACCTGAGTTTTATTTCCTGCCATGCATATCACCAACAGAGAGTGGCATTTAAACCCTGTCCATGGACTCCCCGAGATTAACTCGGCTTCAATTGTGTACCTGGTGCAGTGTGTAATATGTCAGTGCTGGCGAGACAAAGATGCTTGGGCGTAGTGGCAGCCACACCACCTCCCTTTGTGTGCCTTTCCAGCCATAACAGTTGCTCCATCAACAGCGTTACCCTCAACTCTCTTAAGAGCCAAACAGGGCCATCCTTGTTGCTAAAATCCTTGCCAAGACCCTTCTCCATCGGCAGACAAGGGAGAAGCCCCAGCGGTTATTAACAATCAGTTTGGTTCCTCTTGCTATGAAGGGATAATAACGGGGACCTCTTTCAAAAACCTCAATTGGCCTTGATGGAATTCCCCTTTTGAGGTACACTTGTCATATAAACTTGCAGTGGCTCGACTGCGTCACGCGGGGCCATTGCATCACCACCCTCCACTGTTGGATGTGTGCCCCAGGGCCGCAGCTCCTCGCTTGTCATGCTGGATCTGCTCACCATGGCCAAGGACATCGCGTGCGGCTCCCAGTACCTGGAGGATAACCACTTCATACACAGGTAGGGGCTCACCGTGACAGGCATCTCAAAGGGTGGTGAGCACCCACTGATGAAAATGCAATATACAAAAGCATTAAAATGACGGAACATTGCATTACCCTGTTCAAGGATATAGGTGGTATGTGAAAAGGAAATATGAGGGTTGCGTTTTGATTTTGGAAGAGGTAAAGCCTATTGGGGAATACATGGCAATTTCCTGTTACAGAAAACTGGTTACAGCAAGAAAAATAAACAAAATCAAAAACAAAACTGTATATGGTCAAGTTCCAAATGGCACAGCCACGGGTCAGCATAGTAGATACGAATGAAAGGATGGGGAAAGGGGCTAAGCGATAATGTGGACAGAGAAAAGGAAAGGTTGAGAGTGTGGCATGGACAGAACAAAAGATATGGGAAGGGTGAAGGCAGTCGGTGATAATCAGAGGGGGAGACGAAATACTGTGGAAAACATGGAGCACAATCGCCATCTCGACATTTGCCACCATAAGTAAATAGATCACTGCCTTTGTTAATATGAAATGTACCATCATTCTGAAACTCTCCACCATCACTATAGGGGCAGAGCAGGAGCTAAGTGATTCACATACTACGTCATAAACCCAGCGAAATGAGTTGAAATCCTGGCCATGCCTAATATCGGACGCGAGTGGGATATAAACTCGACCAGGGGTTCCTCGCTTCACCAACCCTGAATTGACCAGTGTGGTGAAGTATGGTCACACAACCACCACGAGAAACACTCTGTGGGGAGTCCATTCAGCGGCGATAGAAAATGCAAACTCCGTACGAGTCGGGAATCGAACTCAGGCCCTTCTTGCTGCACGGTACGAGCATTATCACCCTGCTCCCCAAGCGGAAACAGTATGACTGCACGCTGGGAACGGAGCACATGTTAAGCAATCGGGTTACAGTGATACGTAGTTTTAATCGCATTGCTGGTGGGAGGTGGCACATCTGGCTGATTGGCTTCGTGACTCATTGGGCCTCGAGAGAATGATCACTTGACTCGAAAACGAGAGCCAGGGAGACAATGTTTTTTTTTCCATCAAGAGGGCTACAGGGTGGCTACGAGGTGGCCTATACATGAAAGGGCAGCAAATAGGTTTCTCTCTGGGCACTCTCGTATCGTATCACGTGGAAAAAATCCGAAAACATTAATTGGCCAAACATCCGAAGCAGGATTTATGTGAAAAGGGGTCCTAGAGACTTTGCAATGCTTTCTTGCTTACAGCACACATTATTAATACATAGATATTTGAAAAAAAAAAATTCCAACTTGTGAGTGCAAAATTCATTTTCAAACAAGTCTGTAAAATTAAATGCACAAAAAAGCGGTGTTATTTTTGTCTGGGGCATCGTGTAGCAGCGCAGCAAGACTCTAATGTAACAGATAATGATGACGTAACATCTGCTCGGATGAGCAGAGGGATTACGATGAGTCAACGAGTGAGACTGAAAGAACGGCGGAGTGTGGAGATTGTCGGGAGAGGAGCGAGAGGCTCTGGGTTTGAGGTTGCTTCAAGCAGAAGGAATCGGTGAGAATAGCAATGGCGACTACATCTGCAGGAACACGATGGTAGAGAATGGCTAATCACCCCGTGGCAATTGCAGAGTAACAAATAATATAAAAACCTCTCCGCATATCGACGATCCATCCCTGCACGTCTCGTCTCTTGATCTCACCGTCGCCCCCTCGCCTCACTTTGCCACGTCGACCGGAGCGTCAGCGGTCTGTGCTCTTCCCACTTCACTCGCGTTAATTCTGGCTGTCCCTTCACCCACTCGCTAAGCTCACTTCGTGTCACCGTGCCAATAGTGTTTCCTTGCCGACCCGCCACATGGAGCACTTTGCGGTCCTCTTTCAACACTCCATACCACAAAACTCCTGTCTTACCACCCGATTACAACTTACATTCTGCTAATTCAACTGTCAATCACTTACCACTTTTGGCTCTACACCACCAACGGTGATTAGGTTCACAGTACGTTTTAGCCTTTTCTCGTGCGGATTTCAGTAATTAAAACGAAAGACTCTGCCACGGTGTGTGTGTGTGTGCGCATGTGCCGACAGGGACATCGCGGCCAGGAACTGCCTGCTCACGAGCAAGGGCTCGGATCGCATCGCCAAGATCGGGGACTTTGGCATGGCTCGTGACATCTACCGGTGTGTTGCAGGGCTTCTGTGGGACTCCTAGGACAGATGTGAATGACAACCATGCCCCCCCCCCACGAGGGCTTTCCCTCTGTCAGCGTCTGCCCTTGGGCTTGCTGCGTAGCTCATCGGCGTGCTCTCGGGTTGTTCGGCACGATGTCCGGCGAGTTTGCGACACGTACTCCGCACGCCGGAGCGAAAAGCACATCGGAGAGATGTCCAGCACGACCGCGAAAGCCGACGCAGCGGTGTGCTGAATTTGTTCCCCACACAGTGTAATGGGGAGGGGGGGGGGGCGTTGAGGCGATGGGGGGGCTCATCAACATAAACCCCTCGGACAGAAAGTGCGGCCGAAGGCAATGATGGCGATACTGTGCTGACAATTGCCAAACACATTCCTGCGGAGGGAGCTGGTAGGAACGTCGGGTTGCTCGGTCAATGGCCTGCAGGGTCAACGGCGGCGTGGTGTATTCCGCAAATATGGCCGACTGTGAGGGCGGGCACAAGCCGGCGTGAGTAGGTTAAACGTTGAGTTTTATAAGGTCACCACGGGGTGACCAGCCCCTCCCCGCCCAGCCCCACCCCTCCCACCCCCCACCCAGCCCCTCCCTCCCCACCCAGCCCCTCCCTGCACGACGGATGGATGGACACAAGAATCCCCTGTGGGCTGGTGTAACCAGGAGGTTCCTACCAGTATAAGGATGACATTGGTATACAACTGTCGTAGTGTTCATCTGTTGCTGTAAGCAAACATGCCATGATACTCAGTGCGTTTGAGCTGGTCATAACAAAGTTGTGTATAAAATATACATGATATAGTGATGTCTTCTTTGATGTACTAAGCATGGTCAAATTCCTGCTATATTTTCCTATTGACGACAACGTTTTGTGCTGTGTGCGTGTATATACACACACCAGTGGCGGCTCCTGCAAAATCTCTCAGGGAGGGCAAATGTCTGGATGATTGATAAGGATAAGGTCCACCCATGCAATGAATAAATTAACAGCTTAAGCATGTAAAGGCAACTTCACTTCTTTAATATTAATGAAAAATAAAGTGACTCTTACAATACATCTTGTTTGTTTATATACTCACTATTAAAACAAACCACTCAAGTTTATTTTATTAAAGATTCCACTAGGTAGCGATAAATTATATTGTTGGATGAAACGTGCTTACGTATGATGACGTTAGCACGTATGATGACGTAAGCACGTTAGGGCGAGCCCTCCCGGAAGCCATAGAGAATGCATTGCAGCGCCCCCGTTCGAAAAAAAACATCTTTGAATGTAAGTCTATGGTGCCACTCGGGGCGATTCTCAGCCGTAGTGAAATCGCCCCAAAAGAGGCGGTACTCCACAGAACGTGACATGACGCTGATTGGACTATATCCAGAGGCTGACAGTGACGGCTAGCGTGACTCTGTGGTTGAATGACATTGGTGGTGCGTCGCCCAATCGCCCTAATGAAGAAACCGCCCCTGACACACACACACATCGATAACAATTGTTCCCAGCCTGTACAATGTGTGTTCTCTGGCTGCTGAATTGCTTCTCCAGCTAGACAAAGTGCAATTGTTTGGTTAATGTGCCAAAGGAGAAGGGCTTGTGACCAATACGGAACTGCTGTGATTGATCAGCATCATCAACAAAAACTGACAAGGTGCTGCGTTTATTTGATTAGACTATTGATCAATCAGGTCAATCGACAGTTACTCTGATTGAATGGCTGTTATAAACTGGCCTTTAAAACTGCTTCTGAGAGCTGCACAAACCGACTCAAGGCAGCGGAAAGTAATTCTGTTTGGTGAATGACGGTGGTTGCGTGAGTCAATGATGCGATTTGAGATTGTAGTAATAAGGACAGAATTTCGTTAGTATTTGAATCGTTGTTATTTATACAACGCCATTCATGCATAATGCATTTCAAAACACTGCCGAATTTGTAACGGACGCAATTTCTTGCACGGATGCGCAGGAAACCACAGACGAGTGGAGGGAAGGCAGCTAGAACTAACGCGAGCAATTGCCCAAGATCTGTAGTCCTATATTGGCATGTTGGGCAACGAATGAGTGTTCATACATTAAGTTCATCATCCCCCCCCCCCCCCAGTGATTTGATCAATTGTCCATCGTTTCTCATTGTTGCCGGGAGATCGACCCAGACCAGCAACCTCTGGATTGTAAATCCAGCGTACGAATCATTAGACCAAGGCAGCATCCCTCTGCACGTTAGTACGTCGGAATATCCACCACCGACTTGGAGCCGCCAAAGGAGATGAGCAATGGCCCCAGTGTTAATTTGAGTGAGGAGACACAGGACTCACTTAACTTGATTTTATTTATTGATTTTATATCCTGGGAATACGACTGTGACGTGGGCACAAAATATTTATGCCCTCAAGTATTACCGCGGGGCCTTTCGGTGACAAATGTTTCGCATACAGTAGCCTTCATTAACGCCTCGCAAAAGATTACCAAGCCTCAGTGGCATCACACGCCCCTAAACTGGAACCGACGCCGCAATGCAAATGAGCAATATGAAATAGAACAAGGCTTTGCTGGTAATGAAACTGACATTACTGCAAATTGTGTGGAGGCCAACTTGCATAGCACGCAGAGGACAACTCAGCTCTGCCTGTCTCACCCCACGGGGCATTCGAATACAACAGCCGTGGCTCACAGGCACTGCGGTTGGGTGCCGAGAGCCAAAGGGACGAAGAGACGCTCAGGGGGGTAGGGACCCAGAGTTGAAGCCTGGCTGTACATCAGCAGCACCGCTGTAGATTTCTATCATGAAAAACCTTACGGTGGAAATATATCTTCTTGGTTCTTTCGGTAAAGTCACGTAGAATGGAAATAATAAAAGAATAAAAATAAAACATAATAAAATAATTCGCACGACGTTTCGGCCACAACGCAAGCAGCCGTCCTCAGGTGGAGAGCAGGTCTGTCGAGAAGACAGGTCTGTCGAGAAGACAGGTCTGCTCTCCACCTGAGGACGGCTGCTTGCGTTGTGGCCGAAACGTCGTGAGAATTATTTTATTATGTTTTATTGTTATTATTTCTATTCTACGTGACTTTACCGAAAGAACCAAGAAGATGAATCCCTGCAGTCACGAAAGCTTTAAATCGGTGGAAATATACTCGAGAATAGTGGCACCACTCGTGGCCCCGCAAGCTCGTGGGAAGTGGTCCGTGGAACTGTTGCAGACACAGCGCTATGATTTGTGGGTATTTTTTGTTACAGCCCATTGCGCAACTATTTCGATGCTGATCATGATTCAGCAGCACGGCGGGCTATTGAGTGAATCTGCCGATTGCTGGAATTTGGTGCTGGTGAATAGTTTTCATTTTGAGAAATACATTATTTGTGCGTGGTGGTCCGCAAAAATATTTCGAAGATCGCCAGTGTGATCCACGGGTGCGGAAATGTTGGAACCAATGCGTTAGAGTATCACAGATGCACAAGAATCGTCCTCCAAAACCATGACTAGATTATCACCATCGGTAATGAACGGCTGAGCTTCAATTTCATACAAGGCTCGCTGCATTCGCATGTCGCTTTTGTCAGTGTTAAATGTAATTTAGTTGCCAAGGGAATTTCTGTGACGGAAAGGTCATGCGTTTTTGAATGTAGCACCAAGACTGCAGTGTCCGTTAAATAGTTTCCAAGTACTGCTCACAATCTTTAAGATAAATTGGAAATCGTACCAGAACTCACGACTTCTTTCGTATGACCTCTTGCTGATTAACATGCTCAGTAGAACAAAAGTACCACGAGTCCGACTCACAATGTGTATATACCAGAGGTGTGGACTCGAGTCATGTGACTTGGACTCGAGTCAGACTCGAGTCATGAATTTGATGACTTCAGACTCGACTTGGACTTGCATAACAATGACTTTGTCCCACCTCTGGTATATACACTTTATGGGAAGACAGCAGTGGTCATCCTATAGATAGACATGGTGACCAGGCTACAATAAAACAAAACAAATATAAACTTGTGGAATAAAGAACACTTTCTGCTCAAATGCAGACCTTGTATTGTGGTCTAAAAACCAGGTCACCTGGAAAGTCCCCCCAAATCTCGTCTCATCTCAGAAGCATAATGTTCATATGGGAAACCAGGTTGTTACGGGCTTCTGCGAGACTACATTGTGGACAGCAGAGGGCAGTGCAGAAAAAAAATCCATTGTAATATTGAATGATCCCACATCTATGCTCTTCATATTCACCAACCCACACAAATCAGTATGGCGAAGCATGTTCAAGTAACCACCCGCCCCACTGCTTGCGAGGCATGGGAAGTTCCTTGTCCAGGTCGTGGATTGACAAAGTGCTGTGCATGAGGGCTGTACAGGTACACTTCCGTACATGAGATACTGAAGGGGGATCGTGGTGGTGGTCGTGGTGGGGGGAAAGCTGATGTGCACACATCCCTTGAACGCTTCCTCCTCCTATGGTGTGTGTGGGCACAGAGCCAGCTACTACCGCAAGGGTGGTCGTGCCATGCTGCCAGTTAAGTGGATGCCCCCGGAGGCCTTTCTGGAGGGCATCTTCACATCCAAGACAGATACATGGTGAGTGAGCAAATACTGACATGGGCGGGTGGCTTGTTGGATTTGATGGTTAGACGGCTGGCAGCTCTGAAATCTTCGACTTAAATTCGATCTCCAGCAAACCATGATTAAATCGGATTTTCAAGGGCTGTGAGCTGGTTTCACGTCATGTACCAGTGATTGTATAATTTTTTTAAACCTCGTGACACTACGTTCAGTTTTTCACTTATTTTGACATTCTTGTACGGAGTGCTAAACATTTGGCTCGATTTCCACGCAACGAAAACTCTTCACTGGTCAAGTATATACGGATGGGTGTGGAAAAGAGTCCCATTGGAGTTACTTCGAGGAGTAGTTTTACGTGACATGCGCTGGTAGCTGTTTCCTGGCACGATATGGTATTGCACTGCTTGGCGTGAGAATTCCTTGCTGGAAGCTCTTCATCCCATCGCGTGATGCAGGTACACTTGTGGACATATGTAAATACATATTATCAAGAAAACAACAACAAAATATGACCACAGGTCACATTTTGTTGGTCTGAAAATGTTTTGAGATAATCTGAGGGCTGCTTTTTTACAGTTGAATAAATCCTAAATCAGGGTCATATGACACTTTCAAATTAGCGCTATGGTCAAGCATCAGTTTGAAAGAAATTGACGTATGACATGCCAGTGGTTGTGTTTACGATAAAAAAAATTGGGTCTGCTGTCAAGCATCTTGTTCACCTCCCAGGGATTATTAGGGCATCACACCGACAAAAACAAAGAGTATATGTCAAGAAAATGTTGATACATTGTGCGTACGTGTGTCTCCACGTTTGTACACGCGATCGTTTGTGTGATTGTCTATGCGTGCCGCTGCATGTGTGTTTGTGCTCAAGATGCTCATGTGAGCCTTTTCCCATCATTGCGCGTGTTTGTGTGCTCAGCTGTGTGTTTGTATTGGATTTTTCCTGTGCACTTGTACACGCCCGTTTTTTTTTACGCGCACGTTTGTCTGCGTGTGTCTTTGTGATCCCAGCGACTGGGGTTCAGTTACCAGCTGTAGACAGTCAATCAGTGGCGAGTGCCGTCACAACCTGTTGTCGGTCCCCATTACGTGAGCTCAGTCTCACAAAGATACCTGGCCTCCTGATATAGAAGCACTGGGCCAGACTTGGAGCTGCTCGTTATCGACACCTGCGTTTACGGTCTACAAGGCAAGATTGGGGAATCTTTGTGAATTGGAAACGCTATTGCAATTGTTAACATAATGCGCCACAATCCTGCCGCTACTCGGTTTCAATTCGAGGGTCAGAAAGTTGACCTTGACTTGCTGTTGCCGATGCCACCCGTTTATGCACTCAGCTGGGATTTGACTAAATAGCAGTGCGGTAGAGTGGTGCCGCAATTTGTTCATGCGCTGCGTTATGAACTCGGTGACCGGAGTCCGATTCCCGGTTACGACTAATACCAGCGGCGAGTGATATCTGAAAAAGTCTTGGTCCACCCCCCACACCAACTCGGACTGATCAGCGTGGGGAAGTACGGTCAAACAACCCCCATGAAAGGCATGGCATGAGGAGGCCTTAGTCCCGCAGTTGATTGACAAAGGTGCTGTGAATATGCATTTTTTTGTCTCAACAGTGTATGGACGTACTCCACGTGCTGCTGTAAAGTTCACTTCGAGCAATGTTGGATGGAAACACAGCAAATCCAATATTTTTCCAAATTAGCCAGAGAACAGTATTAAACGTGTCTTCTCCAACACACCGATCATATTGCACAACGCAAAAGATGGAATATTTGTCATTTCAGTGTTGGTTAAGTGTTAACAGACATTTGTACGTGTAAGCATTTTGTTTGCAGACCATCGTTAAAATGTTTTTACGTCAGCTATACAGGAAAGCATTACGGAGACGCAATACTGTTTCAGGAAGGGTCCTATACATTGGGTCTTTAAGTGTTTGCACGTGGGAGCAAAACAATAGCGCTGAAGAAAACCCATGAGTATGTAGGGGGATAACACTCGAAAGGCCTACACAGTTAGGATCACAAAACCATTTGCTGGTCCACCATCTCCTGGCTATCTTGCAGCCGTGCGGGTTTGGGAGATTTAGAGCACATGTTGAATCTGGCTTTGTCTGTGTCATTCGCCGACGACCAAATGACCCAGAATTTCACCCGACCTCGTCATCAGCCAAGTCGGGGGTTGAGCCTGGGTTGTGCGCGGATTGGTGGCCGCTTTGCAGATAATATTCTTATTGGCTGCACGGCTACGTGGTGTCCGGAAAAAAGGTCCACGCAGAAAAATCCATTGCGGTACTGTTGTACCGTTTCGTTCTCACATCTATGCTCCCCACTGGCACCAACCCAAGCCGGCCACAGTGTGACGATGTTCGGTCAAGTAACCCCCACACCCCACACTGTAGGGGAGACGCCCACGTCCAGAGCTGGATCGACAAAGGGCTCTCACGTGCGCTCTGTACGTGTCACTCACGGCTGCCTCCCAACGTTGGTTGTCTAGGTCGTTTGGGGTGTTGCTGTGGGAGATCTTCTCCCTGGGCTACATGCCCTACCCGAGCAAGAGCAACCAGGAGGTGATGGAGTTCGTCACAAGCGGTGGCCGCATGGACCCACCAAAGAACTGCCCCGTGCCCGTGTGCGTACCATGCTGGAACGTTTATGTGGATGCCTTTAGATACCACTGCATTGACAAAGTGACCTTTAGGATATCCAAAATGTTGTTGATAATTAGTTTTTTCATAGAGCGTCGTCCTTTACGTCGGGCGGTTTATTTCCACATGGTGGAAAGGGCCCTCCCAGTGGCAGCTGTCCTTGTATGGCACAGGGTGGGCATTTGTCTGCCAGTAGGAGGCGATGATTGCTACGCGTACTTCAAATTGAGTAATGTGAGTAATTTTCGAATTTGGTAAACTTGGACGACACCGACAACACAACAGGCTAGCTTGTTTAAAATGTGCGTGGATCTTTAACGACAAGAAGGATTGAAGCGGATGCTGAATTTATTACAATTAATGTAGATGCAGTGATAACCATGATGGCCTGCCAGAGATCGAACTGTGAACCTCTGGACAAACGGTGAACACGCCATTGCTGGGCCATGTTACTGCCCCATGCATCGAGACAATGTATCTTAACTCTTCCACTGAGCAATGCGGCGGTGATGCAGGAGTTCCAAATTGTGTGCAAGCGGAATCCATATGGTGTCGTCATTCCCCCCAAACTCTATCGAATGGATTTCCAAACTCGATATAGTTATGAACTTAGTCCTATGTTCTTCAAACGACACGTGACATACGATGTCGGTCATGCACCGTTTTTTGGCGAGTGGTGGAATTTACACACTCCTATGGAGGGGTTCCAGTTTATACTGGTAGGAACCACCTGGTTCCACCAGCTCACAAGGGATTATTGTGTCCATCCGTCGTGCATCCGAAAATGGGAGGGGTCGGGCTGGGTGGAGAGGGGAGGGTGGGGAGGGTGGGGCTGGGTGGGGAGGGTGGGGCTGGGTGGGGAGGGGCTGGTCACCCTGTGGTACCCTTATAAAACTCAACGTTTAACCTACTCACGCCGGCTTGTGCCCGCCCTCACAGTCGGCCATATTTGCGGAATACACCACCACGCCGCCGTTGACCCTGGCCATTGACCGAGCAACCCAACGTTCCTACCAGCTCCCTCTGCAGGAAAGTGTTACACTGGATGACCACTAAGTGAACCCAAAAGTGTAGGGGCTGAGCCAACTCTCAGCCACAATTTTTAAGTTGCAAGTTAAATTCCTGGTCAGGGGTTGCTTCAGTTCAAAACGGAAATAAGTACCATTTTGTAAAGTCAATAATTCTAGCGATAGACTTCGTCCCTCACGTAAAAATAAAGAATTTCCATGACAGGCCTTGGGGCTCCAGCAGAAGTATGTATTTATGTTGGACTTCTTTCGCACCGTACGTAGTCAACCGTGATCAAAAGTTAAGATATTGTTGGGCACGGAGACACTTTGATTTTTACAATTTCCATGTTCAGTGAAGTATTTGCATTAAATTTGTTTTATCCTGACATACTGACAAAAATGTACTTAAGATGTATTGAGGAAATGAAAGAAAAAACACGTTGCCAATGTGCTAGTTTCAAGCATGCACAATTATCAAACATGCCTTTATGCACTCCTGTGTGTTAAGCGTCATACTTTACGCGCACGTAGGGGCCTGATTCTGTTGACGGCCGTCCTAAAGCGACTCAAGAGGTTTCACATCCAGCTTGTTTACATGTGGGTAGGGGAATTGGTGTTGCTCTCGGTTTAAGAGGTTTCTGCTCATACAGGTACCGGATCATGACTCAGTGCTGGCAACACCGACCAGAGGACAGGCCCAACTTCTCAACCATCCTGGAGCGAATCACTTACTGTACACAGGTGCAACACTCCCACACAGTGCTCTGTGACATTGAAGTGGGAATCTAGAGGTTGACAATAATAATATATGGCTGCTCTACATTTCCACATAAACCACTTCGTTGAGCTATCATTTGTGGCCAGGTCGCTTCTGAAAAATATCTATATAGCTCAGTGGGCCTTACCATGTAAAATAAAATAGATGGTGCAATGCTCCAAGTGCAGACATTGGAAGTGCGGTCTTGATTGCACAACAGTCGTGAGATTTGTCATACACAATAATAATCAGGTTTGATGGTATCAGTAGTGTCAACAGCTCTGGTCTTCATGGTTACCTTGATCTTCTGAGGTGGCGCATTGGCTTACATGGGCTAACATCATGTCAGATTGGCTAACAATCTGAACCACCCATCATCAAAAAGAGCGCCTTACCAGTAACTAATTGGTAACCCATGACTGCACAGAAAAATAATACAAAATGTGTTTTTTTTATTCCGGCAATGAGGACTAAATAGATTTGAATGCCTTGCAATAAACACTCTTCATCAGCCATATAAGCGTCCACCACGTTGTTTTAAATAACAGATCTGTGATATTTCTAGGGGCTATTCCCTGACACAAATTCAGAATATACTTGCAAAAGCACTCCAGCATGGAAACGCACTAGTCTTGACATAATGCTGATAAATTTCACAAGAGATACATCTTGAAATTTAAAGAAAAAGTTAATAACACATCCATCTCTTGCCACCCTGAACAGGACCCGGATGTGGTGCAGACCCCACTGCCAACTGAGTACATGCCACCTCCGGATGACGAGGGCAACACTGTGATGCGTCCTCCCAACCCAGACCGGGTGCCCCCACTGCCCATGAGCGGCCCACTTGAGGCAGCACCCTTTGCTGCCCCTCCACAGCCTGCCCGGCCCAGTCCCACGCACCACCAGGCTGGCCATGATCCCAGGAACCCGGGTAACCAGCAGCAGCAGCAGCAACACCAATCTCACCAGCATTATCCACTTCAACAGCAGCAGCAACAGCAGCAGCAGCACCTCAAGAAACTGCAGCAAGCCACGGCCATCCTCTCGCACCCTGGTCAGCCAGCTCCTGGCCAGGCGAACGGCAACAACCTGTGGAACCCGACCTATGGATCTTGGATGACCCCGGCTGCCAAGGAGGCTGCTTTCAAGGCAGGAACGTTGGAGCTATCGCAGGGCCACGGTCCGCTGTCGCCTCCCTGCAACTACGCGTCAGTGGCGCCGCGTTCAGTGGCTTTTGTGCCGCCTGAGCGCGAGGACTCGGGCTTCGAGGGGGGCGCCGCCACTCCGACGGTAGCGCAACCACAGCAGCAGCAGCAGGCAGCCGAGCAAGTAGGCGGGCCGCCACAGGGTGGCAATGCAGCTGGGGTGGCAGCCGAGGATGGCTACAAGCAGGCGGGATACGCGCGGCAGGAAAAGCACCTGCCAGGCATCAGCACGGCTCGCACGGCGCCCTCCACCCGGGACTCGGGCCTCTCCCTGGGCGAGGGCTGCAGCGTGACGACGCTCTAACCAGCCGCGCCGCTGTGCTCTCAACTGAAGCTATTATGCCAGTGTACACCACAGTGCAGCTTAAGCGTGTTAAGTTTTAAATATTAACGTTACATTTGAGGTGAGGTTCTATTTTTAAGTTAATTGGTACGAGGCGAATAGAAAGCCCAGGTTAGCGATGCCTCCCAAATAGTGGTGATGTCACACTGGGCAATTACTCTAGCAGATGCTACAGAACTTCTTCTGGGGGTATCTTAATTAGGCCTCTCTTACCCAACACTAGATGGCACTTGTTGATGTTATATATATAGAATTGTTCACCACATGTCTGTCAGAGTTCATGTGCATTTACAAACGTCGCCTTTGGAGATGGACTGTAAAGATCACCAATACGCTCGACACAGGGACTTAGATTATTAGATTAATCTCGGGATTGAACCCTGGTTATTAGTGGTGCCCGATGTGTGCTCTGACAAGGGTATTAAACCCCTCCAAGCAACCTTTTCACCCCTCTGGTTATAAAAAATAAAATAGCGTAACAGTAAGTCATATATTTTTCAAAGCAGTGTTTAAAAAAAGAAGGCATCACATATAGCATATAGTTTTTCAACTTTTCTGGAGAAAAAAATACTGATACAAATTGGTACGGCTAGGCTCTTATTTTTGCTTAAATGGATAATATTATCATGTTGTGAAAACGTGCAGTGTTCTACTCTTAGGAATAGGAATATATCCTGACGCACTGAATAGAGGGAGTTGTGTTGTATTATATTCTACATAGTTTCCCAAGTATAGCCTAATGTACATTAGAAAACACGTAGCGTCTCCATTTTAACATGTGGTCGTTGATTGAACGTTGTCCTTAGTACTGAACTGTAAACATAAAAGTTAAGATAAGCTGCATGTATTGTCTGTCAAATGTACATAGATTTTAGACATGTCAACAAACCTCACTTCAAAGCATGTTCTTCCCTTTATTTAGCAATCATCAAAATAGCACCCAAACGAAACCCTTGCGGAGTTTATTGCAGCAACACAACCCCACTAAATGTCTACGTACAAATGTGGGATGCTGTTCAATGGGATAACATTTCCAGGATACAATGTGGGGCTACACGTGACAAAAGTGGTACAGTCCAAATTGAACACCACCGATAGGCAAAGTGGGACACTCCATATTAAACACCCCCCCCCCCCGTGCCAGTAATGACGACACAAGGGCTCCTGTGGGATGTTAAATCGGGACCGTTTCCCACTTACTACATTGGATGGCACACTGTTTAGAGCGCTCAGCTTGCAGTCAGTCATTTTATTGAGTCCTCTGCAAGTCTATAAAATGAGAACTGCTTTGTCGGAATTACAACGGTGGCTATTCCATCGAGAAGCTGAAATTCCTACCAATGGCTCAAGTCTGCCAATGGATGTAGGTGCTCTCCCTGTGCTCATTTCAACTTGGAGACACTTTTGTCATTTGGGAATCAAGATTGGGAATTCTCCTTGCGTTAAATCCCACTTGAAATTTTTAAACCTCCAACAATGCCGCTGATTTCCTTCTCCTCACAGCTCTAGTGTTGAAACAGACCATCCTAACAATGTAAACACTTGGCAAGGCATACAAAACACAACGCCACTAAATTGCAGAAAATCCATGTTTTGTTTCCGTGTGTCTACATAAACATCTATACCCTGTCACGAAAAACATGTCCACCTATTTACTGCGCCGCTCGCTGTTACATTTTGTTCGTGACCTGTACAAAAACAAAACACTGCTCAACATTAATTTCATGCCAAGTCTGTTGACGACGAGCCTGCTTTACTAAAAATGTAAATGCAAACTTGAACTCTGTTGCTATGGTCGACTAATGCGTTGGACTGTGCTGAAGACGAGACTCCATTGCATGCTACCTAATAAAAAAAAAACCTCTTGGCATTCACCGTTTGCTATGCACGTGTCTTCCTAGTTAAACCCCCCCGGCACAGGGTTATAAACGCGAGTATCAGGGGGCCATCCATTCAGTACGTACGCATAGAGGGGGAGGGGGGGTTAACCCAAACGCGTGCCCTTGCGTATGGGGGGGGGGGGGGGTCTATTGGCAATGTGCGTACGCATAGGAAACGGGGGGGGGGGGTGAAGCCTCGATAATAATTTGTCTACATTGGCCTTCAAATGAGTTAGTCCGGCAGTGGACTGTTTGCTTAAACACGTTAATATTATTAATCCTTGATCGTTTCTGCGTGGATAAAATATCGGCCGTTCTATATGATTCGGGGGGGGGGGGGGGGGGGTGCGTCAGGCCTACGTACGCAGATGGGGGGGGGGGTGTAAAAAGTCCGCGTGCGTACAGGGAGGGGGTGAGGGCTCAAGTTGCGACAGATTTTTGCGTTACGTCCTCAATGGATGGCCCCCAGGCGAGGTGTTAAACACACGAGGACACTTTTAAAGACAACCGTGGACTTTAAACCAGAGGTCGCAACCGGGTACCCGATACCCGGCCGGGTACGGGTAGCCGTTTGCGACCCTGGTGCGGCCGGGTACGGATAGGCCGTGAGTCACTGGTGAATAACCGTTTGTCACTCATTTCGGGTAGGGTACGGGTACGGGTAGGGAACGGGTACCCGTACCCGGCCCATTTCCGACCCTGGTGCGGCCGGGTACGGGTACGGGTAAGGAATCAAACCCCGTTTGAGACCTCTGCTTCAAACACACGCTTCGAAACAAACACACAATTACCATCATCATCAACACTGCTTTACAACAGGAAAAAACACATATATCTATGGCCCTTCTTCAAAGCAGCCAGACTTGACGAATTTATCTGTTGCCACATAATCTGAAATTCATCCCATTATTTACAGAATGAAGATGCCCTCTTGATCAGGATCTCGAGTAGCTGCTCATACTACCACAACTCCCATATAGTGTATGACATTGTACACCTCGCCACACTTAACATCGCTAAATAAACTATGGTTATCACAATCAGTGCAGATAATGGTCATCGGTAGGGTTTTTTTTTCAGAAAGCAGATTCAAACGGCCCTGTTCAGGGTAATTTCTTATTTGCAATTAGGTCCTTCAAGAGCACAGATAAGAGGAGTTCCACCAAAGTGATAGACCCACACCTTACAATGTATACTGTTATTGCTTTACACCCTTTGGAAAGGGTGATGCAAACATATGAATAGTTTTGAATCCTACACAGTATACGAGCAGATGTCCATGAGTAGATACTCAGGAGCAAACATGCCAATTTAAATGTCACAAAAATGAAAACCATAAAAAATGTAAAATTTTATACGTATTTTTACTTATTTATTTTGTTCCTGGGTAGTATTATTTTCCTTATTGCTTATGCCTCAAAAGTACAGAAAATGGCTATTATTCCACATAAACTTTGCTTTTGTGATCAGGACAGTGATATTTTGAAATGTACCTATTTTCCAGAAAATTCTAGATAGATTCAGTGCCGAGTAAACTTTGAGTAAATTCTAGAACTTTCCAGTAACATAAATAGTATAAATACAGGGGCCTTAAGCCCACCAGTTCAGTTTAGTTCCAGCTGCCTAAGTGGATACATATCTGCATTTTTCTGAGATGGCATCAAGAGGCTGAAAGCATGCAGCCGACGCATTTTGCTATGTCTGCGGCCAATTTATCAAGACAAGAGCGAAAAAGTACTCTGTGGAAGCATCTGCTAAGATGTGAGGCCGACAAGGCATATTTCGGCATGCCTGTCAGGGATCAAGAGAAACCCTGGGCACCTCATTTCACTTGCGAGCAATGCAAAAAAAACTATGGAAGGTAAGATGGACAATTATTGCTCTGAATTTTGTTCAAAAATTTGTTACAATTTTTTTTATTTTTAAATGTTTTACAATGTTATTGAAAAAATATATCATATATGAAAAATGTTGCGAGAATCTCACACAGTCATGGGTGAAATACATTTATTTTTGTAGGATGGTACAGAAGGGAAAAGAGAGCCATGAAGTTCGCTATCCCAAGAATTTAGCGGGAACCCACTGACCACTCAAGCAACTGCTACTTCTGCATGGTGGACCCTTCCAAACGTCGTACTGGCAAGAATGCACCTGCTATCACGTATCCGGACCTTCCTTCATCCATCGCCCCAGTGCCACACTGCCATGAGCTCCCCGTACCCACTCCTCTGAAGAGAGAGCAGCCGTCTTTAGAAGAAAGCAGCGAGGGAGACGTTGTAGATCCAGTTGACAATT
This sequence comes from Lethenteron reissneri, assembly GCF_015708825.2. Lineage (NCBI taxonomy): Eukaryota > Metazoa > Chordata > Hyperoartia > Petromyzontiformes > Petromyzontidae > Lethenteron > Lethenteron reissneri. The sequence goes on along the minus strand of NC_083803.1, from coordinate 12,235,842 downwards.
TCAGAGGTGGAGCTGAGGAGAGAAACCCATACTACCCCAACCAAAAATACCTCAACGACTTGATCAGAGATCTTGGTCTCTCCAAGTCTAATGCCGAGCTTTTGACGTCTAGACTCAAGCAGTGGAAATTGTTGGATAAAAGTGTGCAAGTCGCGGACCAGAGGAAGCGTCACCAACCTTTTTGCAGCTTCTTCACCCGTCAAGATGGGCTCTGCTTCTACCACAATGTGACCAGTCTGTCCGAGGAAATCGGAATCACCTGTAACCAGAATGAGTGGCACCTCTTCATTGACAGCTCATCTAGGAGCCTCAAAGCCGTGCTGCTCCATAATGGTAATAAGTACCCGTCTCTTCCCCTGGCTCACTCGGTGCACCTCAAAGAGGATTACAACAGCACCAAGACCTTGCTGGACGCCTTGAAGAATGATGAGCATGGCCAGGTCATCGGAGACTTCAAAATGGTGGCATTCCTGATGGGTCGGTCTCCAAGGCGGTTTTACAAAGTTTCCCTGCTATCTTTGCCTTTTGGACAGCAGAGACACCAAGGCGCACTACCACAGGTGGGACTGGCCACCGCGGACCGAGTTCTCTGTGGGGAGGAACGTCAAGTGGGAGCCACTGGTGGACGCCCGGAAGGTGCTCATGCCATATATGCACATCAAATTGGACCTTATGAAACAATTTGTCAGAGCTGTAGATAAGAAGTCAGAAGCCTCCAAGTACCTTCAAGACTTATTCCCTAAGCTGTCTGAGGCCAAGGTCAAAGACGGTGTCTTCGTCGGACCACAGATAAAGAAGATCCTGGAGTGCAATTAACTCCCCAAGAAGCTCACTAGTAAGGAGAAAGCGGCTTGGAACAGCTTTGTCGCAGTGGTTCGTGGCTTCCTGGGCAATCAGAAGGTCGAAAACTACTGTGTAGCTGCTGAGACTCTGGTGAAGAACAACAGCAAAATGGGCTGTAGGATGTCCCTCAAAGTCCATATCCTTGATGCTCATCTTGATCAATTCAAGGAGTACATGGGAGCGTACTCGAAGGAGCAAGGCAAGCGCTTCCACCAGGATATACTGGACTTTGAACGCCGCTACCAAGGACAGCATAACAAGAACATGTGAGACTACATTTGGGGGCTGATTCGTGAAAGTGATTTACAGTATAATCGTAAATTTCGAAAAACTACTCACTTCTAAATCTTTTGAAGTCATTTTTGTATTACTTTAGTATAAATACCTGTTAATTTTGATAAATGTTGTTTCTTCTGACTTTATGTGAAAAGATATAAATTCGCCCGTTTTTTCATTGAAAATAAGTACATTTCAAAATATCATTGTCCTGGTCACAAAAGCAATGTTTGTGGGAAATAGCCATTATCTATACTTTGTAGGCATAAGCAATTACGAAATACTTACTACCCAGGAACAAACATTGTGTTAAAGTGTCATCGGTGCACGATTTCACGATTTGGAGGGTCAACGAGCAATATCCATTGTGTGGGGACACCAGACGGCCATATCGAAGTTATGTTCATTGTTTTCAGAGACGGTTCACGTTACAGTGTTAAAGTGAAAACCTTTGGCGTTAAGGTGGCTTTCTTTCACAGACGAGTCAAATTCAGCCGTGGTAAATAATTGATGGACGTGTACCTGCTTCTGGTCATAAAGTCTGTAAAAATCGCCCGATGAAGCTGAATGTAACTGCCAGCGAAACGCCTCGCTCAAATTGTATATGTTGTGGATTTACTATCCAACACACCGGTGGGGCGAAGTAGTAACTAATTGGCATGTTTTGTTTACGTGCCAAACCTTACGAATTGGCTGTATCGGGTGGTGGCGGGTTAACGACACATTTATTCTTACGCGATCTAACCCAGATTTTTGTTTTATTGGTCGCGAAAGCCTACGCGTCAAACTCATCAATGGATGTACCAGCATATTTCAGAGATGTAAAAAGTCACAACAAGCGTTTTCCAAAATGGTACGAATATATATAGCCGACAAATGCACAAACTCTTGGGTTTTTCCATTGGAGTGATTATCAAGAGATCAAATGGCAACACACAGGCTAGCAGAAGCTAACACCGCCATAAATCAAATACAGATGCACGCACAACTGAGAATGATATCCGATGCAGGTCAGGCTAACCAGCAGACTCGCTTCTGTCAGGGACTGTCCAAGGATATATATAGCATGGACATCTGGAGCCAGACAATGTCTTCTAAGAATAGGTTCCCATCAAGCGCAATACTGTACTGCACCGTAGGGGAAAACGCTAATGGACACTAAGCCAATAGTCTGATTAAATGTACTTTCACGACAAGCAAGGCAATTGAAGGTCATGTGCTTATTCGGTCATTGAGTCAGCAATCAATGCATGCATAAATGATTCAAACGTACAGCAACTTTCTTAAAACATGTGTATTAAGGCCCAAATACCTTCATGAAGTAAACCTATTTCTAATTAGGCTCATTGAAAAGGCAAATATTTTTTTTGAAGTACGGTAACTGCCACCATATATATGTGCTATGTTGAGACTGACACCCACCAGGAAAAATGTGGAATGTCAATCTCTGGTTTAGGCCACCAATGGAGTTGAAAACATTCAGTGGCTTGAGGGATATAGTTTGAATTGAAAATGTTGTGAATATTGGACGAGTAAAACATAATAACGTACATTTCTTTCAAAAATGTAGCAACGCCGTAATGTGATTCGAGTGCCAACTCACAATTTGAAGGCCACGAGTTCACATCCTGGTCAGGGTAAACTTAGTGTCGCTATGTTGTAAGTGAACAATGGCTCGCACCGTGGATATGGCTTACAGAGGAAATTCAGATAAGCGCTGCCCAATGTTTGAGCATTTAATTTACATATTTGACCGAATTGCTGCTTGAAACTGTGTAGGCTACATTTCCCTCAAATAAATTATTCCTTAAATCTCCACTCTACAAACTGAATTGTTTATTCCAACCACATTTTGTCTATGGCTCATTGGGCCAATAGTTGGATCCAATCCTTAATCTGTGAGCATCAAGCATCACTTGCCTATGGCCGAATCACCCATAATTCACCTGATCTTGTCAGATCTCAAATGCTAAGCAGGTTGGAGCCTGGATAGTGCGTGGATGAGCGACCAATGCGTTATAGGCGGCAGGGCTGTGTAGTAAGCAGCAGAGGGTAGTGCGAATAAACCCAAATGTTGTACTGTATTTCTATGCTCCTACATAAACTGTCCCCACCTTCACCAACCTTCAAGGACCAGTGGTGAAGTATGGTCAAATAATGGTGTGGAGAGGCTCCTGCCCAGCAGTGGTTTAAGATCTATACATGTGCATCTATTACAATAACGATTTTACGAGGCTGGGTTTGCCGGCGAACACAGTCAATCGTGTACTAAGAGGCGTCGTTAATAACGAGGAGTTTGGCACCGCTGTTGTGGGATTGTTTATAGAACCAACAGAAAACTCTGAATGGAAGGATGCCCACTGTCGCCTGGACTCCCTCTCCTGTTTTCTTTGGTTGCTTAGTTTTGATGAGTGTACATGTGTAGTGGTGATACGCGCTGGGATTAGGGATCGTATGCCAGCGCGTAATGATTGGCTGTGTAGGTGGTGACGCGCGCTGACGGTGGAGGATCAGGGGTCAGCGCGGGGTCGTGGGTTACGGGGTACTGATTGGCTGTGGGCCGGTGACGCGCTGAGAGGGAGTGATCAGGTGGCAGCGCGGTGTGATTGGAGGAGGAGTGTTAACACGCGCTGGGGAAAACGGATCGTAGAGAGAGTGCGTCGTGATTGGTTCACTAAGGAACGATGCTCACGTCGACGTCTGCATCAGCTCCGTCTCTCGTGAGCAGGGGCTATAAAAGGGGATGCACACAGGCGTAAGGGCAGTGTGTAACCAACGAAGAATGAAGACGGGGATGAAGACCTAGGGCCCTGCGGTACCTAGTCCCGCTGTCCTAACGGGACCGGGACTCTGTGTAACCCAGAGGCGAGTGTAGTGTGTGTAGCCATAGGCATAAGGTCTACACGAGCCGAATGCATTGTGTGTAGCCAGGGACATAGGGTCTACACGAGTCGAGTGTATTGGGTAGCCATAGGCATAAGGTCTACACGAGCCGAATGCATTGTGTGTAGCCAGGGACATAGGGTCTACACGAGTCGAGTGTATTGTGTAGCCAGAGGCATAGGGTCTACACGAGTGAAGTGTATCGTGTGTAGCCAGAGGCCTAGAGTTTACACGAGATTAGTGGAGTGTGTAGTCGGAAGAAGGGAGACCACACGTTGTATTGTGACACGTAAAGATTTAATAAAAGTGTGTTCCCGTCAAGAAGTTCCTGCCGTCAATTCCAATACTTCAACTGGCGTCAGAAGTGAAACGGTCTTCCAAGCATGGATACAAGGAAGACCCGTCGGACCCACGGGATTGACCGCAGGGACAACCTTGACGACTCGGGCCAGCTGGCATCGGGGGGTGAGGACGAAGAATTGCCCACGCTGCAGGATCCGCCGACGGCGCCGGACGAGCGACGGGGGACCGATGCCGTGCTCCGCGAGGCGCACTCCCGTCTGGCGGAGCTGCTGCTCGCCGCCGCGTCCATCCTGGCGGAGATCAGCTCGTCGGGAGGAGCGGGGACGGCGGCGGACATTCTACAGGATCGCCCCGCAGTTTACCGCCAAAATGACTTGGCGATTCCCGCCATTTCATCTGCGCCGACTTTTGGCGGGAACGGCCATCACCACGTGGCAGCGGTTCTCCAAGCGCGCCCGCTTACGTCACCAACGCGCGCTGCGGACCGCCATCAGACACCCGCCACTGGGGCCGCCATCTTACACACCGACAGGGCGGCGGTGAGGAACCACGAGGCGGAGGACGACTTCATCTTTCAACAGCGCCTTCCCACATTGTCAGCCTTCAAGGCGGAAGGCGGGGACTGGGGCCAATTTCAGCGCAGGTTTTTGGCGCATCAGGAGATGTCCGCCTGGTCCGACGCTACGGCGCTGCGGGCACTGCCTGCCTTGCTGGACGACAACGCGCTCGCGGCCTTCACGTCCGCACGCAGATCGGACCGCTCCACGCTCAAGGATGCGCTGGCTCTCATGGCCAAGGTCTACGGTCCTCCCTCGGCGTGTCGCCATCATTTTTATGCAAGGCGGAAGGCGGACACGGAGACCGTGCTCGCCTATCGCACGGCGTTGCTGGCTCTCGCCGACGCCGCGTTCCCTCGTATGGACGAGGAGGGCAAAGATGCGATGGTTTTGGAGCAACTGCTCAAGTTGGCGCAGGACCTGGGGGTCCCCATCAACACGGCCGACGAGATCGATATTTCTTCCTTGCGGGTCGCTACAAGTATACAAGCGCACGAGGTCCTTCAACGTAAACAGGTGGTCGTCTGCAACGCTGCCGTGGCCTCGGCTCCGGGCCCGGTAGTCACCGAACCCCAAGTCGTCAGCCCACGAGAGGAGGCGTTCACCGCGGGACGACCGGGGGACTGGAGGTCGGGGGGTCGTTCGCCTCTGCGATCGGCCCGCAAGCTGGAGCAACCGAGATCTCCGACGACCCTCATCACGTGTTATAACTGCGGCCTCCGGGGCCACGTGGCGTCCGGCTGCCGCGCCCCACGTCAGCGCGCCATGGGTCCTCGGCTGGACGACGAACAAGGCCCCAAGTCATCCCTACAAACCCCGGCGAGTCGCGGCACCTCACATGCTCGGCCCGCATACTCGACACGCATGGTCCGTCGTGTTGCGGCGGAGGAGAGCCGGTTAGGGTTCGGGGATTCGGTTCGGCGAGGGGGGTTCGGCCGGGTCCGGGGAGACATTAAATGGTCGGAGTTGGGGCACAGAATAGTGGCTGCCAGAGCAGGTTCATCCGTCGTTACGGGATCTATTGATGGGGTCGAGGTCAGGGTGTTAGTGGACACGGGGGCATCGGCGACTATTATATCGGATCTCATTTACAACATTCTCCCTGTACAATGTCGTCCGCTGCTTCCAGTGGATGTGCCATTTTATGCCGCTAATGGGGGATCGTTGGGCATTATCGGTCAGATTAGGGCGTCTATTTGCATTGGGGATATCAAATTGTCGGGACCCGTTTTCGTTTCGTCCTCCCTGGCGGTTCCTTGTCTATTGGGCACTGATTTTTTGGCAAAAATGCCCATCAAAATTCTCATTGATCAGCGTTGCATTGAACTACCATCGGGTCGCCGTATTTCATTTTTGACGAACCCTACTGAAATTCGGACGGCGTGCGCTACGATACAAGCGTTGGCAACACAGACCGTGCATGTGCCCCCGGGTTCACAAATGTTAATTCCCCTCCGGTTGCGGAAACCATGGGTGAGGGGGACCTCGGATCAAGGCACGCTCTTGGGTCCTTCTAATAGGGCTGTTGGAGGTCTCGATTTGTCGGTGGCTCACACTTTGGTTGGGGCTGACAGGGATCCGGTTGTCATGGGTTTAAACGCTGGGTCGCGGCCGGCCGTCATTCAGCAGGGCACCGTGCTAGCTCACGCGGCACGGGTCCCTGCGGAAGAGCGGCTGGTTGCGCAGGCTGATCCGAGCCCCACGCGAAACGTTAATCCGAAGGAGGACCTCGAATGGGTCGATTCGCTGTGCGCGCGACACACAAATGCCGATGCTCTGTCGCGATTGTTGCCTTGTCACAAATGTGCGTGCTTATCGGGATCGGCGCGCTGTAAACCGCCAGTTACGGAAGGTATGGGGGCGTTGGTTGCGACCGCGGGCACACCAATTGGGGATGTTCCTGCTACCCCAGGGGGTCAGGACTCGCTGCTCTCATTGTCGCTGATTGAGTGGGGCCGTCTCCAAATGGCGGACAGCTCTCTGCTAGCATTGCGCCGAAGGACGGGGGGTTCCGAAGGTGACCATGAACGAACTGGCTCCTACGTACTTAAGCAAGGCCTGTTAATGAGATGGGATAGTTTGTCCCGGCGGCACGCGATTGTGGTGCCTTCTGCTGTGAAGGAGAAAATTGTACTGGCCGCACACGAACGCCTCTTGCATTTGGGAGTTAACAAAACGCTTGCCCTGCTTCAGCGTGACTATTATTGGCCGGGAATGGGGAGTGACGTGGTGAATATTCTGAAGGGTTGTGTTGAGTGCGCCAGACGGAAACCACCGCCCGTGGCAGCTAATCCACTGCTGCAATCTATTCAGGTCTCGCGCACCAACGAGCTCGTTGCGCTCGATATTCTGGGGCCTTTTCCAGTCACGCCTAGGGGTAATAAGTACCTGTTGGTGGGGGTCGAATATTTTACCCGGTGGCCTATGGCGTGGCCACTCGCCAACCAGTCGGCGGCGGCTGTGACGGACGCCTTTGTCCAGGGCTACGTCCTGGACAAGGGGGCTCCCGAACGCTTGCTGACCGACCAAGGGAAACATTTTTCGAGTAAATTACTGCAAGAGGTGTGCGACCTGTTGGGTACCAAGAAGGTGCGTACCTCCCCGTACCACCCGCAGACGGACGGGACGGTGGAGAGGCTTAACAGGACATTGACTTCTATGCTGTGCCAGCAGGTGTGTGAGGCACATGTTGATTGGGACCTGCAGGTCCCTGGGGTCCTCGCCGCGTATAGAATGGCCCCCCATGCAGCAACGGGATTTTCCCCGTTTTATCTAATGTACGGTCGGGAAGCCGACCCGCCCATGGAAACGCAGCTGGGTCTGCCCGCACCACGAACTAATTCGAAATTGGCAGAGCATATTAAATTTAATATTCATAAGCTGACAGAGGCAAGAGAGGCCGCACGGCTTAATTCGCGGGCTCGCCAAATTGCAAACGAGCGGTTGCGGGCACGGAAGGTGTCCGTGCACAATTGGGAACCAGGTGACAGGGCCTGGCTGCATTGCCCTCAGGCACCTTTGGCTACGTCGCCTAAATTGTTGAAGCCGTGGCGGGGACCCGTGGAGGTCGTGCGGGTTGCACGCCCCCAGTGCGTTCAGATAAAATGGGGAAAACGCCGTTGGTACGTCCACCCCTCCCGACTGAAACCGTTCTCGCCTCCGTATGGCCTCCCCTTGTGTCGTGAGGGCCGAGCATGTGACGTGACCGACGGCCCTGAGGGGGAATTGTCTTTGCCTGCTCCTCACATGTCTCCGCCTGATCCGCTCCCAGGTGTCTCGGAACTGACAGCTGCCGACCACCGGCGGCCGGATCTTCACGGCGGGGCCGGTCCTTCCAGGCCCGATCCACGCCGTCTAGAGCTGCCGGAGCCACCGGACGGTCGCCAACGTCCCGTCCCATACGACGGACCGGCCAGACGGACTCGCGCTAGGTCGCGCTACTTTGTGTGACCTACCACGTGAGGAGTCGAGGCAGCCGGAGCGCCTCGGCACTGCGTTTAGTCAGAGTGACACTTGGCGTGTTCGTTTTACGGTGTTCGCTTTTACTGTATTGTTCGTCGGGCTGTATATTGCTTCGTATTTAAGTGTTGTGTTGTGTTGTTGTTGTTGCGTTACGGGGCACACTGAGAGGTGGAGTTTCTTTATTACTGCGTTGACGTTAGGTTGTGTTGTTGGTTAACAGCCGGGCCGGCTGCAAGCTATGTGGGAGGGGGTGATGTAGTGGTGATACGCGCTGGGATTAGGGATCGTATGCCAGCGCGTAATGATTGGCTGTGTAGGTGGTGACGCGCGCTGACGGTGGAGGATCAGGGGTCAGCGCGGGGTCGTGGGTTACGGGGTACTGATTGGCTGTGGGCCGGTGACGCGCTGAGAGGGAGTGATCAGGTGGCAGCGCGGTGTGATTGGAGGAGGAGTGTTAACACGCGCTGGGGAAAACGGATCGTAGAGTGCGTCGTGATTGGTTCACTAAGGAACGATGCTCACGTCGACGTCTGCATCAGCTCCGTCTCTCGTGAGCAGGGGCTATAAAAGGGGATGCACACAGGCGTAAGGGCAGTGTGTAACCAGCGAAGAATGAAGACGGGGATGAAGACCTAGGGCCCTGCGGTACCTAGTCCCGCTGTCCTAACGGGACCGGGACTCTGTGTAACCCAGAGGCGAGTGTAGTGTGTGTAGCCATAGGCATAAGGTCTACACGAGCCGAATGCATTGTGTGTAGCCAGGGACATAGGGTCTACACGAGTCGAGTGTATTGGGTAGCCATAGGCATAAGGTCTACACGAGCCGAATGCATTGTGTGTAGCCAGGGACATAGGGTCTACACGAGTCGAGTGTATTGTGTAGCCAGAGGCATAGGGTCTACACGAGTGAAGTGTATCGTGTGTAGCCAGAGGCCTAGAGTTTACACGAGATTAGTGGAGTGTGTAGTCGGAAGAAGGGAGACCACACGTTGTATTGTGACACGTAAAGATTTAATAAAAGTGTGTTCCCGTCAAGAAGTTCCTGCCGTCAATTCCAATACTTCACATGTAACTGACAACAGATCATGTGGCACAAAGGTGAGCAATGACAACACTTCTGTTAACACACATTCATACAAATATACATAGTTCAGGTCTAAAGTAATAAAGTAATAAACGCACTAACACACATGTGCATGATATTAAAATGCATATACATAATACTACAATCATACATTTGTAAAAGTTCAAGTGTTTACCTGCTCACTTTGAGTTATGTTGCAGTAGTCATTTATGTTGGCAGTGCCCATCCCCATAAGAAGCCAGTGGTCGAAATTACATATTTCCACGGTGAAGAACAGTCTAACTCGTGGGTAACCATGTACGTATTATTCACGCTGACAGGAACGATAAATACAAATGTGTACATACACACTGGGTGGCACTTTGGTGAGGGTACTCTACTCACACAATTCACAGACTTTGGGTCAACACCCTGGTTAAGGGGTTGACTCAGCCCAACATCCCTCAGCAGGCTTCTTGTGGTGAAATAGGGGGCCCCTAAAATGGAAACGGGACATTTCCACTGCTGGCTCGCAGGGATGCCAATGGAGATCAACAGTATCCCGTGTTGCACCTCCGATTAGCACGGTTGGCTACGTACGATGCGAAAGAAGTTCAACAAACGTACGTACGTACGTGTCCCAATGAAACAACAGACACATCTTGGCCATTTCTTCTGCGCAAGTGCCGTGCAGTAATCCTCAAATGATATGCCTCTGCTCTAGTGATCGTATAACAATGGATGAAGTTGGTGTGCTTAGCAATGTGGTAATTCCCACACAGTCAATGGTAAATCGTTGCCAATGCCAACAAATAGTTAAAGCTAGAATTTGGTAAATCTCAGGAGGCAGCCTGGCAATCAACCCCAATATTTTTTCGACGCTTGATTAAGCACCCCGACATTAACATAACATTAATCCAATGCTCTATCTCATTTCAGGAAATAAACATGGACACTGTTAAAGGCACATCCCCATGTTCAAATTGGACGCCAGCGGTGTGTGCTCAAGATGAACTTCAACTGAGAGTGCCACAGAGAGAATGGCCACTGGTCCAGTGTTGGCGGGTGACTTTTTCGAAACCCATTTACAAATTATTTGAGGCTTTAGAAGCAATGTAAGACTCCATACTCGTTATAAACCTTTTGATCGCAGGTTTTGTAGTGTGATAAATACAGGATCCTAGAAAATATACTTTGTTCATTGTCACTTCCCCCCAATTATTTTCAAATAAAATACAATGACATTAAAATTATCCTGTGCTATATACATCACAGTAATCTGACTACCCAGTGAAACAGGGCTACTGGTAAATCCTTTTCGTAATTTCACAATTTAAAGATTAAAAAAAATGCCATTTATAAAGCACTGCAATACTGGTTTCTCAATAATCTTTACAAATACCGCCGCGACACAAAGATTAAAATGGGGCAAATCAAACAAAAGCAATTAAGGCAACTGAGAAAATAACTGGCAGAAAAATACAAGCCCATCGATCCGCACACACAACTTGCACAATCCACAGAGGAGCGAGAGCCCATGACTGTTATAAAGTGACAATAAAACCAAAAGATTACATTCATGTTGAGTGGAGATTCGTAACATCGATTAGAGTGACGTGTCGCTCGCAACCCCGTTACACTCCAATACTGCATGGGTGATGAAAATATTGTCAGCAAGTGTTGGGAAATGATGCAATTGCAGACATTGAAATCGTTCACAAATCTGCGTTTTATGAATCTGAAATATTCCCAAGTGCCTTCTATAGTCTAAAGTACTTTTAATTCTTTATAATTAATTTCTACTTCATCCCATTAATTCACCCTATGTCATGGTACCGATTAAAAAATATATTTGTTCGGGTTGTTGCAATACATAGGATATTTCCTATGGAGAGACTGGTTTCTACCATGGGAATGTGGAATTTCCATCACATTCCCAGCACTACCAGTGATGAGATGTGTGCATAGAGACACTATACATTTATCTTGTAATATGTAACTACTCTGTGCATTGATACCTGCCAAATAAAATATTCTCCTTTTACAGCATCTAAAACCCAGCAGCGGTTATTTACATTTAAAAAGTGCATAAATGGTTAACAAAAAAAGGCAGCACAGAACAATTGGCGGCTGTAGCAACATTCATATTTCCATATATTAAAACTATTATATTCAAATGGTTAAAATTATTATTTTTACTTTACAATCCCCTGATATCAGAACATGTAATTTCAGTGTCTAAGTCAAAGTGCTCGACTTCAAATCGGAAGGTCACGAGTTCAAATCCGAGCCAGGCGTTGCTTCAGCTCATTATCCTTAAGCGATTGATAAAGGTGAGCAACACTTTTGTGAGGTCAACAGTGGTTGTGCCATGGTGATAATGTCGCTTGCCATGGGAATTTGGATTTTCCACCAGGCTACAGCCACCAACTGAGAGAGTACCAGTGTCTCTATTCATTTCAGCCGATGGACACTTTGACGTGCCACACAGCCCACACAACTATAGTCCTCATGAAAGACCACCCAAACAAATGCAACAAACATCCAACAGGCACACTGTGGACTTGAACGGCAAACGTGCCGACCCTGGCAGGGCACTTCAGCCGAGCAGTGCCTCGCCAAGCAGCCGGGCGCCGTTGATGCCGCGGTAGGAGACACGACCCGGCCGCACCATGATGCCACAGCCCGGCCGGCAGCTGAAGTAGCGCTGGCCGCCCACGGCACCGTCGTGCTTTCCGCGTGGCGCCCTCAGTTCCAGGCCCAACCACGTGCCCGCCGCAAAGCCCACCTCGCCCACAAAGCGCACTGTGCCCATCTCGCCCGTGCCTGCCACCAACACCTGCATGCCATCCCGGAGGCGGGGAGCGCCGCATCTGCCGCCACCGCCGCCGACCTTCTCCAAGTTGGCCCTGTCGCTGCCGCCCGGGACCGCCGCAGCCGGGGATGATGTCGCCGGGGAGACTGCGTCGTTTGTGGCTGCTAATGCAGCGGTGTGGCTCAAGCTTCGACACAAGGAGCCTGGTTTGCCACGGCTGATTAACGTGAGCACAAGGTAAAGGGATTAAAAAAATGGAGCAGCAGGTAAATTCAGATAGCAGACACAGTGAGAGAAATGTCAAAGGAAGAGAAATGGAACGTGAAAGGATCAAAGAGTGACAGGAATGCATGAGAAAGGAAGAGTATGAAGAACATGCAAAAAATTAAACATTCAAATGTTTACGACCGATTCCAGTTCGGTGACATTTTGATTACAGTGCTTCATAGACGATTGGAATTCTTTGGTTTTTTCGGTGATGACGACCGCTTGTGTTGCGATCGAAACGTCGTGGGTTTTTTTGTTTTTAATCTACGTGACTTTACCGAAAGAAACAAATAATATGAATTCCTGAAGTCACGAAAGTTTTAAGTCAAAATTTAGACGTTTGCAAGTTTTAAAATTCAACCAAATCCCCATTGGGGATTGGCTGAAAAAACATCTTTCTTCCATCAACTGAGCTCATCGTCCCTCCAAGCTCAATAAAATGGAGACTGGTTTTGCAATCGTAATGTTCAATTATCATCAGTCTCAGGGTCGGAATGCACAAGGTAATATATCCATTGCTTACTATAGCAGGAAGACAATTTGACTAAAGACCATTTTTTTGTCCATTAATTAATTATGGTCGTACAGTATTAAAAAAAAAATCATTACCATTCATAAAGTTTACGGGATGCAGCGTTTGACACCTCAGTAAATAAGGTACTTATCCGGTATTTTCGACACACTCATCCACGAATGGGAGAGAATTACGAGGCTACTACTGCAGTACGAACCTGTTCATGGGTGTCCGACCCAGAGGCTTCCTTGGCGGTTTTCCAGTGTTGGGAATACTCAGGCTCCGCTGGAAAGCTGCGCGACCAATCACACAACGGACAACTCCATAATCCACGAGTGCCGATTTGGCCATCCGTAACAAGCACATCCTACATTCTCACACCACAATATGTGGAGGTAAAAAAAAAGCAGCCACAACCGCAAACTGTAAATCTATCATTGCAACGGTCCACACAGAAAGGGGGACTTCCACTCAGCTTTGAGTGGCACCAATTAACACTCCAAATGTCCACTATAGTCGTCAAAGGAGAGATGGGCCACTCTTCAAGAGGGGAGGGAGGGGAGGGGGGCTGAGAAGGAATTGCCAGCATGCATCCCTTCCCTTGCCGTGCTAACATCTCAGAATAATGAAGGTTAGTTGTTATCGGCTGCGGTGGTCAACGTTCGCTCCAATTGACAATTTCTCTCGAATGGCCTTTCACATACATTCTGCTCAAGGCTTCATCAACGCGAAGAGGCCGTGCTGTAAATATATGGACTCAAAACTGGAAGGTTTGTGGAGTTCCAGTCCTGGTCAGCGGTCACCTCGGCCCTGTGGGGTTACTTAATATACCACTTTGGGGAAAGACAACAGCCACCCTTTGCAGATACTATCCCCCCTTCATAGGAATGTTGAATTCATTCCACCAACTCAGGAGGCATTTTGACCGACAAGCTTATGTTCGTTAAACCGACTTGTGTGCAAAGTCTGATATGTGCAATACTAACTGGGAAACAATACTCCTGATTACAACAAAAAAAGCACAAGGCAGCCTGACTACAACATTGTTAAAAACTTCCTGTATGCTTTGAGCTCATGTCTAGTTACTTACCATGAAAATATATATGTATATACAGTTCATTCGGTTTGAAAATACAACGAGCTCACAAGAGATAAAGGTTTTCTGAAAGTAAATGAGCTAAGTAAAGGTTATTTTCATGCAGAGATAAGAATGTTATAATGTGTCATCCCTTCATTGAAAAACAAAACATGATTGACTATTCCACTTGGAATATGCTAATCAAAAGTCACAAGGCTTATGCAAATGTGATTATTCTCTCATGGGCTTAACAATGTAGGTTTGTGAATAGACTTCTAATTTGCTTCAATCGGTTGCCATATTCGTGAAGTCTAAACCAACTATTTATGACAAAAAAACATCATAACACATTTCAACACTTTCTAGTGATTCAACATCAAGGCCAAGGCCGCTGATGCCACCGACACACTCACCATCAGATCCTTTCTGCTGCTAACTCCTGAAACTGATGCGTAGCTGCTACCCAATATCCAAGGTCTGCTCTTAAAAATATCCACCCATCTGCCAAAAACCTGACCTCTGGGTGCCACTCCAATGCTTGCCCTCCTTCATCTTGCATGCATGCACAACCCATTGCCACCTCAACTTCCTGATTTACATCTACCGCACTTTGCTGCCACATCGAAATTGGACACTTCCAAGTTGCACACTCATTCCTTCAATGCAATGCCGAGTTTCTTCTGCACGTGCTTGCATTTAAAGACTAGAATCATAATTTCTGAGTGCGAGGGTACAACTGTCCAGACATTCTATCACAATCTTGATTTGAAGCTTTCGTGACTGCAGGAATCCATACTCTTTGGTTCTTCCGGTAAAGTCTCGTAGGTAGAAGACGGTCGCTTGTTGTTGCGATCGAAACGTCGTGATCTATTATTTTTTCTATACTATCACAACTTAAGACATTTATTACATGCTGAAACTAAAATCTACAGAATAACCCAAAATGACCCCCATCTTTCATTGTCAGAACTCACTATACAGTTGATTCTCAGAAGCCAGTTTTGGAGGTCCCGAACACACATTTTACTTTGTTTAATGGCCCAGTCGCTATATCAATGCCTCCATACTTGGTTGTTTTTGCATTAACAACCAACACTCAAAGTGAGGCGTAAATACAAATGATTCCACAATGTGCCCACCCTCTCACTCTACAGATATTGAATTGGCATTGTTAATTTTGCTGGAAATAAACTTCACGTATTTTTTTCGCAAGTCTAAATCGATATTTTCATCTCTCCAGACTGCCGCTTGCCAATTGTATTTTAGGATTTTTATTTTGTTGTAAGAAAGGTTTATAATAACCTATGAAAAAATAAAAATACATAACCAACAACGATGTCTTAAATTTATCTTTCACAGGGCGATCCACCGGTGAAGTACTCCATTGACAATCGAAAAGTTGCAAGTCCAAACTATGGTCATGATCAATGCAGCTCATCATCCTGTAAGATGATTAAAATAAGTATCCGTTTATGGGAATCCAAGAGTAATTGCCCTATAGGATACACCGTTCCCTGCTTTGGATTGTGGAAATTTCACCATCAGCTCATGGCCACAAAAGAAAATGTGACACTTAATTTCTTGTTTAAGCATGAACAAAATTGTATCAATAAAACCCTGGTTTATAAACTATTACTCAGCTATGATGCATAGTTCCATCAGCATGAAACAAAAAATGAATTACATCTGAAATAACTCTGAAACCTTAAATAGAATGACATCAAGATTGCAATTCACACGCAGCTTAAATCACTAAGCATAGGCTGCAAGTCACTCACAAAACCCATCTTCATATTCGAAATAATTTTGTGTGGCACTCTGGATGGGTTTTTATATTTTGGTAAACGAACATCATGTTCACAGAAGCTGGCTTATAGTGGAGTTTTTTGGAATATTAACATACATAAATAGATAATGTAAATTCTTATACAAAAAAATCCAAAGTGTCTCATGATCAAGCAAGCAGAGTGCAGCATTTATTTCTGACGGTAGTCCTGAGCCAGAGATGAAAATCTCACATTCCTAGTGGATGAGCAATAATCTCCATAGTACATTTTAACGACCCAGAAGGGGACAGCAAGTGAAGTGAACCCCAGCCAGGAATAAAACTTGTGGGCTTTCCTTTGCGAGTCAGGCGCTCTATTCATCGCGCAACTAAGCCAGATGAGCAGAAGCCTGCTAGTGCAAAGTGCCACTTTCCAGCATACAGAACACAGCCACATGTAGACACCATTGTCATCCAGTTGCTGCCACCAGCATTCACACAGAATCCACAATCAGATTCACAAACACTTCCCAAAACACCTAAATCGCGAGCCATTTGCATTTAAGAAAAGACTGCAACACAAACCCTACCCTTTAAAAAAAAGAACATGACATTTTTTTATTCCAAATTTCTATATACTCCCGTCAGGGTTACTCAATAGGCGCAACATGGACCAGCACCCCCAGTTCTTTGTGATGTGCCCCCCCCCCCTCCTTCTTCCCCTTCTCTTGCACCCTCATTGTGTGGCTGCGGCCGGCTCACTAACCCGCTCGCTCGCTCACTCGCGTATAAAGGAAGGCCGAAACTCTGCCTTTCATTTACACAAAGCACTTCCATTCAAGGCTTGCCTTTTTTGTCTCGATCAATAGTGGCTGAAGGCTTCTGAATATGAAATTATGTGGCTTCCCACATCAGTAAAATTGAAACTTTTATTCGGTGCAAGGCTGTGGGCTTTATGTAACTGTCTTGATTTGTAATAAGTTCTGCTACTATAGTCCAATATTTAAAATAAAGAATGTCTGCCTTGGAAACAAGCGAGGGTTGGTTATAGAATGGTGTGGACGATTAAATGGAAGTACACGTAAAATGACCACTGCATATTTTTGTGTGTACTATCATGGGACCTTATTTGCCAGAATCAACGTATGAAAAATACGAATAGGTTTAAACATTTCTGGAAATAAAACAGGTGTGAAGATGTTAAAACAGATGTTAAGATGTTCAAACATCTTTTGCAAGGAATCAAGTCTGCATCAACCACATGTACTTGTTGTGAAAATGCAAACAAAACATGCTCTGATAATATATTAATTGTCTTTGAAACGGACTGTCTCTGGTGTAAGCCAATCAGTTTCAAAGACAATGCATAATATTATCAGAGCATGTTTGTCTGCATGTTCACCAAAAGTATGTGTGGTTATTGCAGACATTATTCCTTACAAAAGGCATCTATTTGGTGTTTTAACATCTTAACACCTCCTGTTTTTTATTGCCAGAAATGGTAAAACTCATTCTTAGTTTTCTGTACTGTTCAACAGAATGCGAAATCCCCATTCATTTGTTTGTGAGCAACATTACGTGTGTGTGCGCCAATGACAGAGACAAAGGACTTGCAGGCGGACTACTGCAATGCCCTTGAGCAATATCGTGGCCAAGGTGGAGTCCTTCGTCACCGACTGTAAAGGTGTAATGACCATGACCCTTGGTTGACCCTTGGCTGCATCACGACACGGGCGCTCGGTGACTGGTGACTGGCGCACGCTGTTGCACGCGCTGCGGTTACTTATGACCTGCAATGGCAGCAGGACAACGCTCCTGTAGCTGGAGGCAAGGTTTGAGAGGTGAATTATCACATTTGTACGTACCCAAAATTTTTTTCAGATTTCATATGCCACGTTGTCATTTAGTGATTATTACTTTGATAACACTGGTCAACAAAATAAAATCATTTTTTTCTGGCCTGGACTTTTGCAGCTGTTTTAGACTAATTTCAGGGTGCTGATCCCAAATCTGATCTCAGATTTGCTCTATCACATCATTTTTATGCTATCGGCATACCCCATTTTCATTGATTGCAAGTTGTTGCGAGTCAGTGACTGCAATGTAAAAATATGGTGCTGTATTTTTAGGATAGTCTGTTTATAATATCATTTTATGTAGATATCCACATTTATTTAATATTATTCTTCTGCAGTTTTTATTGAAAATGCAATATTTTATATCTCAAAAACCTGATGTGATAGACAAAAACTGATGCCAGATTTGTAATCAGCACCCCAAAATTACCTTAAAACCATTGGAATAGCTTATGCCAGAAAAAGTGTGTTGACCAGTGTAATATAATGTAATGAATGATAATAAGTTACGGCCCTTTGTGAATCCATTGACAGATGAAGGCCTCCCCATGCTGCGTCAATCATGGGGAACCGTGTGACCATACTTCACCATGCTGGTCAGTGTCGTTTAGTGGGGGGGGGGACAAGACAAGTTCAGATATTATCTGTAGCCAGATTGATAGCGCAGTACACAAACCAGCATGCCACCATAACCCTGAGTAAAAACACATTCCTGCGGAGGGAGCTGGTAGGAACGTTGGGTTGCTCAGTCAATGGCCAGGGTCAACGGCGGCGTGGTGTATTCCACAAATACGGCCGACTGTGAGGGCGGGCACAAGCCGGCGTGAGTAGGTTAAACGTTGAGTTTTATAAGGGCACCACAAGGGTGACCAGCCCCTCCCCACCCAGCCCCACCCTCCCCTCCCTCCCCACCCTCCCCACCCAGCCCCTCCCCACCCTCCCCTCCCCACCTAGCCCCACCCTCCCCACCCAGCCCCTCTCTCCCCACCCACCCAGCCCCTCCCCTCTCCACCCAGCCCCACCCTTCACATTTTTGGATGCACGATGGATGGACACAATAATCCCCTGTGGGCTGGTGGAACCAGTGGGTTCCTACCAGTATCAAATACATCAAACAATGATTCTTGACAGACATCTTCCATTAATTCTCACAGCGATATCAATCCTCGTCCATGCAGCAGTCAATACGGGCTCCTGTCAAAAGAAAATTGGCCATTCGTCTCTCATACCTCGGTCACAAATTACAGATTACAGGACAAGGTGCCGCACGCAAATTCACATACCCCTCCAAGCGCTGCACACCACAGACTAACACGACGCAAACTTCAACCGTACATCGCACATCATGACGTAGCGGGGTGAGAGCACTCCAACCTTGGGGGGGGGGGGGGGGGGGTGCAGGGGCAGGGTAAGGATTCGAGTGCGGCTGTGGGTTAGTAACGATTCCTAATGAGTCCATACGGATAAATCACTGTGCAGCTTGTGCTGGCGAGTAACAGTATGTAAATGAGTCAAAGTCAAAGGAGGAGAGCCTGGCGCCTACTCTGACGCTCTGCCATTCGCAAGCATGGTGTTAATTATTCCGGTGTATGACGTGGTTGTGCTCCAGTGAGAGACAATATCCATCCAAACGGCCGTGTGTCCCTGAGTCACAAGATGATGCATATAAACAAATATATGCACAAAACATCAAACTTAAAGTGAGACCCAGTGGCAGATCGTCTATGTTTATGTGTACAAAATAACAGCTGCTTGTTAATAAGCAATGCTTTTTCCCTTTAAGGCAGTATCTTTCCAAGCATGAGCAGCTCCACTGTGTTGGAGATAACAGTCTGCAGTGAGATGGGGGGATGGAAGATTTGACAGAGGTGGTTAATTTTTGTCATTGGGAGGGATCTCCAGAGGCGAGCAATATTGTTAATCCAATTAAAATTAAACGCATTGAGGATGACTAACACGCAAAAAAACTCCCTTGGAAAAGTTTCCTCTGATTAAGTGATGTTTTCCTTTGTAAAATTAAATTATTATCAACACGCCGAGGTCGGTCTCGGGTTTGAATACCAAAGGAAGAAGCAGGTTCTCGTGCAAAGCAAGATAGTGGCAGAAGCATATATTTGGTGTAAGCAAAGCTTTAAGAAATGCAATAACTTACATTAAAAAACGCAATAAATACCAAGCAAAAGTGACACTTTTGACAAGAGAATTAGATCACAAACAGAAAATTTTGATTTTAAATCCTGTCGAGGGATGTCCTCAGCTCATTATCAGTGCTGGGTTGATATTCATTTTGTGGGAAGTTAACAGTGGTGGTCAGTCTGTTTTACAGAACAGACTGGCCACCACCATGCATGCCAAATTCCCACCAATGACTGAGGGCTACTGAGGACTACCCCATGCTCACTTGAGTAGGGAAGCACTAAATGCATTTTCGGGTACCCAAGGCATCTATCCACTCTCCAACCTTTCATTTGATATCCCTGGGGTCCTATAAAAGGGCGTCCTTCAAAGACACAACACAATAGATCCCCTTGCAAAGGCTTCTGTGCCAAGGTTTTCCTTGGAATAATAATGAAGAGAACCCAAACAAACCCACCACAGATCCTGTGCTGCGGTGAATGCCATTCTGATTAGCTGCTCCGTAAAGCATCTGCTGCATGTTCAAAGGGACCTATTGGAGCACACTGAATGAAGGGACTTTGAGCTGATGGTTATACATGGCCCCAAAAAAAACCTTGCACCTTGAAAACAGAGAGACATACCGGACAAAGGATGAGACGCCTTCCCTGTGGGCAAATCCAGCAGCGACTCCATAGACACCGTCAGCCTGAAATAGGGGGCACAGAGTCGACGCAAAATGTCGAGACGGATTTGCTGCATAGCAACTCTAGCGTTGGCCAGACATGCAACTGGGTGTGCCAGGAAAGTCCCAGACAGGCAACGAGGAATCGCTCGATAAGTCCTTGGCAGCCTCAAAAGTCTCATGGAGGAATCTGAGAATTCCCAGACACATCCAGGATATGGCACCATTTAGAAAACCAGACACGATAACGGAGTGGAGGCCAAGTGAGACTTCTCACTTCAACTCCCCCAGATGTTTGCAGTAGCACGTAGCAAATGTTTGAGAGAGGTTATGTTCAAGAGGTGGCCTAACTCATAAGACCATACATACTTGGATGTGTCACAGTAGTTTTTACATTGTGCTATGAACCCAGTGACCTGAGTTCGATCCCAGCCACAGCTGGCGACCGGGAACAGAACCTGTTCCGAGCCCTTTCAAAAATGACACATGGGTGTCTGGTGCAGTGTGCACAAACTGATGATGCACATCTGGAATCCTGTGCTTTTGATCAGACTTGGTGTGGATTGGTGAATCAGGAAGGGGGGGGGGGGTTGAGGAATATCAACAGCTGCAGAAACAGCAGCTTCATCATTAGCACAATCATTGTCGTCATCATCATCGATCTCATTTATCATCACCTTCATTATTATCCATTACTATCCTACATATTTGTCTGAAAAACATCTTTATGTATTAAGGATGGAAAGGCTTGGGCAATTGTTGATGCTGGCTCACCACCTGGCTGCCTTCCAACCTGTCGGTGGTATCTCAGCAATTTCTGTGATGCAATTTGCATGAACGACATTGTATAAAACTAAACACAACATTATTATAACACCTGAATTCATAAAACGTGTGAAAACAACTTCTGCATGATATAGGCCCTTAGAACTATTAAAAAAAACCCAGCCATTTTCATAATTATACCCGCCCCTACTGGACATCTGTGAGAGAGAGAGCTGTATAAGCTCATCGGATTACTCCAGTATAAACAAAGATTCCGAAATATTCTGATTATGATAAATCATTGGTGAGTAACGTGCATGCCGACCCTTTAAAACCGCTATTGTTAAACATGCAGAAAGATTACACACATCCTGCTTGAAATGTGGAGCGACATTAGCTTGAAATTCGCTGGTTCGCCATTTTTAAGACAAGCAGATAAAAATAAATCCTTAGTGGCAGGCTTGGAAGATTTTTTACATTCAGCAAATGACTATGGGCGGGGGGGGGGGAGTCACGTGGGGTGGGTGCTGTTCCCCCATCCATGCGTATTAATTAAATTGATATTAAATTCATGCATTGCTAAGTTCTCTTGAGTACTGGGCAAAAGAATGGTGTTCTAGTCTATCTAGTCGGAGAATGACCACCGTTTAAATAAACTAAATATTGGGGGTGAGACAAGGTGGTTACATTTGCAATGCCTTTCTGGTTTGCACTACAATTGCACCATTTGTTGGGAAATCAATTCAATGGCTCACAAACATACTACACTGCAGCCCACCTACCACCTCTCAACCACTTCCTGGACGAATCCATCATTCCAGACATTTCATGCCAGTAGCAATAGACCTAATACGGGGGAAAAAAGGATCGAACCACTGAAATGAAGGCAGTCTTGCATTGCAGCCTTGGCCCATTTGTATTCTGTGCGGTGGGACGCCCTGCTCTGCATGCTGCCTTGGAGCCCCTGCATGTGGGCTGACATGCCCTCGGGAGGGCCTGTGCGCACCGCTCAAACGCATGTCGTCGAGCGGACGTGCAATGACTCACTGAAGTGTGGGTGTTCTCCTTCCTCGCTCGATCAAGGGGGAAGCACTCTCCTGCCTCCTCCCCCTCCCCACCACCCTGGTCTCACTCTAGGTCACAGCAGTGAAAATAATACCACCGTTTGGCGAGGTCGCTCTGAGGTTTGTGTCAGAGCACTGTGCCGGCACCATTTAGAGCCTACGGTCCAACTCTGGGTCTCAACCACCCATCCCAGCGAGTTGATGGTCCATGCCAGGTGAGAAAGGATCGCACGAAATGTTTTTTTTTTAACTTAATTCAGCGAATCTAAGTTCTTCATGCTTAACATATATGGTGTGATTTCCAAGCAATGCAACTTTTTGCTGGGCATATAAAGATTCGGAGAGACAAGAGGCCAATTATAAAATCTCAAGTGAAACAGGTTTGGATAGAAATATGACCTTAATCACACAATTAGCTTTCCATTGACACCAGAAGTCTCTTCTAAAGGGAATTGGATAGTTCCACCCCCTTCATCAATGACAGTGAATGAAAGACATACATGTCAAAAGTTTTTTTTTATTGCTATGAAACACTAGCTCTTGAAATATTTCAGTCGATAGGAATACCAGTTTAGCCAGCCAAAGATAGAAATCCATATGTTGGGGTAAACATTTGACCATTCATAGACAACAGTAAAGTCAACAATGTCACTTCCAGGTTATGCCCTAAATGTGAAAGGTCAAGTCTGAGTGTCTTCATGCTTAAACGAGCAAGGAGCAGTGCCTGCCTGCACTGCCAGTTAGGAGCCAAGGGTGAAAATTCCACTTTCCTACATCAAAAGCAGTGTCTTTATAGGACAACTACAGTTGAATTCCCACAACATCAGTAATCACTGTATCACTCCTAAAAAGAATGATGGGCTGAGTCAACCTCTGGCCAGGAATTTAACGTGTGATCTTCCTCTTAATAGTTGCGTACTCTAACCACCTTGCAACTGCAATGGGAAATATATACTTCCCGCTTTTTATAATTGCACACATGCCAGTATTACAAGAGAAAATAAATATATGAAACACTTCGTAGGTAAAAAGGTATGATGGATCAAAAACGGAGTTGAAAAAAGTTTAATCTAATCCGTTTTTGGATATGCTATTTAATGACAAAGGCAAATTGTCTCTACTAAAATGTTCTGTTTTTTTTATATCAGTGAGTGCATTTCACAAAATGCAGATATTGCACCACCAATGCTGTTTTTTAACAGTATTTGTACCGTGGAAAAATGCCAAAATATTGGTCCGAACACCAAACAAGGGTTGCTAAAATCACCACGCATTCATACACAAACAAGACACAGATCACCAGTTGAACCTTCTAGACCAGAGAAACAAGTGTTCTGAGCCAGTGCCTAATAAATCATCCATCATACATGACATGGTGGAGTGGTCAGCACCATTCTTGACCAACTTATTATTTTCAGTGCTCATGCTATTGACCACATTGCACCAGATAATTGTTGAAAGCCAAGTTGACCTTGGGGACAACATAAAAGGTGTATATGCCATTTGCAACTGATTTTGTGTCATGGCTCAGAACTGAACCTAAGTTTCTGGAATTCTAATCCAGTACACACAAGGCAATCCATCACCACTCACTACCACCTCCTCAACCATACACCCACGGAAGCAAATGCACGCAGTTATGTGCAGTGGCACACACACGTATGCCTTCATCCTCACGACACCTTTCAAACTGGACCTGAGATATGTCGGAACTGTGACCTAAATTTGGAAGTGGAATGAGTCAAGAACGATGTGGGGACAATGGGCAGGCCAACCTTGAGGCAGCGAGGAATTTAACGATTAAACAAGCAAGAAAACAATCTCAGGGAATTATGGGTTGTTACACATTAACACTTCACTAGCTCATTGGTACAGTAGAATATATTAGTTAAATCACTGTAAATATAATGCATGAATGAACAAATCATAAGGGTTGCTTAATATTTTATAACATTATAAACGCATCTTCTGCCTGCATTCTGCCTTGATTTGTTCTTCCAATCACATGGCAATTTGTTAATGACATCAAAGTTGCAAATTACATTCTGAAAGTGCCCGGGTGATTCGGGATTCAGAGCAATGAGCCAGCATGCTGGGATCTCTGTAATTTTCAAGTGTAGCGTGTTTATGGTTTCAGCCACACACCAATGACTGCATAAACATATCCATCACATTTAATTTAGTTTTTCACTTATTTTAGGTTAAGCCTGCATCTGAAACATACATATTTTAGTTTGATTCACATGCGATGAACGATCTCTATAGGGGATTAAATCCGTGACCTGTGTGTTACAGAACACTCAGCATATTCTGAACTCTTATGATCCCATAAAGATTTAGAGCTCATGCTAGAACTCGTAGCATATGCCTGTAATCAAAGTCACTGGATGCAGGGTGGACGGCTGATGCGGAGACAATTATGTGCTGTAAGATGGATAAACATGCGGGGCTGCGAGATGACCTGGTGATGGTAGAAAACAAATGGGTCCATGACCAATCTGTGTGAACCTTTGAGTGCTATTCCCTCGTATACAAGAGGATAACACCTGCCCGTATGCAAACACAACAAAGGAATTGTTCAACATCCCAATGCAAGATGCTTATAAAAAGTGTTCTGAATATTCAGTGAGCCTTTCCTGAGCAAGAGACAAGACGTGTCGATCCCCCATGTGGGAACAGGTGGCATTAGTGTCAGGATAAACAGGGCCAACAAGCCGAGAGCATCTAAGGGTAGTGCTTGTGGCAGCTGTACAGGGTGGTAAATATCAAAGTTAATTATGTTGCGCTACTCACAATATTCACCAGATGCGCATCACATTAATAAAAGGATTGGAGTTAATATGGAATATTGCAGGTTTAGGCTAATTTCATGAAAAAATGGTGTGGCAGGGGGTCCTGAGTCAGCAGTGGATTGACAAAAGGGTCATACATGTACATGTGTAGTGACATAGAATTGGTCACTTAGCAGCATAGCGCTGGTTGCTGGCAGGGGTGGGGATCTGCAGCTTATGGCAGCCCTGACTAGCAGCAGGCCACGTGATAGACCAGAAAGGGATCTAGAAGAAAGGTTACGGAAGGGGCACATCGGGAACCTGCTAGAAGGTTCCAGAAGGGGGGCGTGGCCGGGGCGGAGCCAGGCCACTCGGACAGTATAAGGGGGGCCCCAGGAGGGGACCTCGGGGCTGCCGTTTGGAGTGGGATCCCCGTCGTTGCTGAAGATCGTCATCATCATCGCTGTCGTCTTGCCGCCATCGTCGCTGTCATCATCACTTGATATTGCGCTGCTAGACGGTAGTTGGCTGTCTTAGTTCAGCGCCGTTAGTGTCAAGACGGCTAGCGTTGTGTGTAGGCTGGCAACCAGTGTAGAGTTGCGTATAAGAGAGAGACAGAGGAGCGTGTAACAGTGTAGGGTGTTCATCTTCTTGGTTCTTTCGGTAAAGTCACGTAGAAGGGAAGTAATAAAATAATAAAAATAAAACATAATAAAATAATTCTCACGACGTTCCGGCTACAACGCAAGCAGCCCTTCTACGTGACTTTACCGAAAGAACCAAGAAGATGAATCCCTGCAGTCACGAAAGCTTTAAATCGAAGTGTAGGGTGTGTATTGTACAAAGTGTGCTCGGTGTAAATAAAAGAACTGCCTCCAAGAACTTACGTCTCCAAGTCAGTCACTACACATGTATTTATATATCAGGGCTCGATTTAATATAGCAGTTTTCCTCTTAGCATGCCTATGTATAGTGGAGAAGGGCCCAACACTGGCAACTCCCTGGCACTAGTGTGTTGGTAAGGATGCCTGATCCACCTCGTGGCATATGACGGTGCCCATAAACCGACCTAAAATATTGTACGAGATGCACATGACTTCTCCCTGACCAGTGCTTGTCAGGTCCTCTTTGTAAAGTGTATTCCTGTGGGAGAACTGAAGCTCTTGTCAGATGTCAGGCCTATCGCACTTGACATGGCACGTGGCCCACGACTGCCCAGCTTGCCTACCATTTTGATGTGACCACCGCGAGGCCTCGACTCGTGGTACTCCCGGGCTGGCAAATACCACTTCTGAGACGCAAGCACACTCCTTCCCTCCTTCTGGGAGCCAGGCATGAGGACACCCCTGGGTGAGTATCAGCTGGTGGTTTAACGGTTGCACCGCACCCAATTGCACTCGCCCCCCCCCCATGTGGGGTCATGTGCTTAATGGCATCAAAAGGCACGGGAGCAAGTGCGGAGCTGAAGTTTGACACTGCACAGGGTGAAGTTTGACACTGCACAGGGTAAAAAGAGCCTGATAATACAGTATTCGTAAACCATAAACTCTGGAATGTATTTGAAAAAAAAACGTATTTCATTGTTGGAATAAGAAACATTTCTGAGCAATTGGGTTACCAAGGGAGCAGTAGTAATGCGGGTGCATGTCAGGAGTGAATTATGCCCTGGAGAAGTATGGTTTTGTTGTCTTCACATCTCTCTTGGGTCAAGGCATGTTACAGTGCAGGAGTGGAGCATGTTGATAATGAGCACGAACCTATTCCTGCAGCCTTCACCTTGTCCTTAAGTTTTTCTAAGTGCCTTGTCAAGGACCTCATGCATATTCCTGCTCATCAGTGCCACGGTGAATAGACCATTAAACTGGCCTCTCATGCCTGAATAATCCAGCTTGCTATATCAAAACATTGCATATCACAGTCCTTATTAATGTCATTTAAAATTATTACAACGGCACAATTAGCATCTTAAAGTCCTTCAATGTTTCATTAATTTTCACGCAATCCAATGTTGTGGCAAGACATGAAGACCTATTATTGCATTGGGAAATTATCATAAATGAAACAACACATTTTTTTTGCCAAACAGGCCTGTAAAAATCAAGTTGATCTTTTTCACCAACGGAACTACAAAGCAACAGAAGCTCGAGATACCCTCCATCATACCCACCTGAGCATTGAACTAATTTTGACCCAAAATTGTAGCAAAAAAGCTAGGCCACAGTTCATAAATGTTGAGTGCATAGGGTCATACAGCCACTCGTAATCCAAGTGTGGTCTTGTGGGTTAGGCAGAATGTTGAGAGCAATTATCTTCTCTCAAACCTTTCTCCACACGTTGCTGCAGGCATCTTTATAAGTTATATTGAGCAATCATTGGAAAGATGTGATTAACCATGTTAAACCTCAACCGCCACTCTCCCCCGCTCTGCGTCCCCCCTCCACCATCCGTGACGCGGTCTTTTAGTTCCTTCACATTTTTGCTGTCCGTCTCATCGAAATTTCCTATCTCATTTCTCCTCAGTTTAACATTCTGGCGAATTGCCCAATGATGCTGGATGTAATTACCAGCGAAACGTCGTACTCAAAAACTGTAAATGTTATGGATTCATTCTTCAACACACCGGTGGGCTAAAGTAGTGAACTATTTGTCTTTTGTCAACGTGACACTTTTTTGCAGATTGGCCGTGTCGGGTGGTGGAGGGTTAAGACACATTTATAAATAACGCGATCTAACCCAAAAACGTTGATGATGAACTAATTTCTCCTGTTTGACTCATTTGCATTGCCCGTCTTGTTTCCACTGTCCCTCTTGTTTGTCTTGTTTCCAACAACTGCCTCGTGTGATTCCTTTCGTGTCTATCACCCGTCTTGTTTGCGTTGTGTCTTGTTCATCCCACGAGCACAAACGTAACATTCACAAATAATTAATTTGCAGAACTCGTGAATAGTCTGCAGCACGGGTATCACTGGAGGACGTTGCAGCTTCAAGTCTCGCTGTGCAGGCGAGAAGAGAGGATGGGTAGTTGAGTCTTGGGCCTTATTAGACGTTGTTATTAACCAGTGCTTGCCAATGACAGAGTAACTTGCTGATAATAGAGTAAGTATGAACACAGATGGACTTTACAGGAAATCCTACGAAAACGTAATAAAGAAAGCTCACAGTGGGTATCAAAATAAATATGCCTGCCAAAACGCGGCACCGTGGACCGTACCTCTGGACACGTGACGGGGGTGCAAACACTCCGTGCTTGGCCGGGCACTGGAAGTAGCGCACGCCTGCCACGGATCCGTCATTGCGGCCACTTGGCTGCTCCAGCTCGATGCCGTACCAGTGCCCTGTGGGTGCACGCACACGGCGATGTATGTACGTACGTATGTATGTCGAACTTCTTTCGCACCACACGTAGCCAACCGTGATAATCGGAAACACATCAGTGGTGAGTGAACGGTAAAGACACCGTGAAAAAAGGCCAGAGACTCGGTCCAGTTGTTTTGTGATTATGGTAAGAGAGCTCAATTACCAACAACTTGCTGGGTGGCGCTGCCGTTCCATTCCTGGGCTCCCAATTGGAAGGTTACGAGTTCAAATCCTGGTGAGAGGTTCACTCAGCTCATAATGTATTCGAGACAAATAAAAATGAATGCAACTTTGCGTAAACTCAACATTGGTGAACCATGGATAGACTTGTCCACAATATAGGGGTATAGAATATATATAAGTGCTCACCCAGGATCACCAGCTTATCTGCATGCTAGCAGCGGATAAAGTATGGACTACAAATAGGGAAAGTGAATGGACTGGATATTCTTGGGTCTTTCGGTAGAGTCACACATCCTGCCTCAGCAGCTTTCCCACTATTTTTTTTCTCCTGAAGACGATTGCTTGTGTTGCGATCGAAACGTCGTAGTTTTGTAATTTTTTTGTTATTTCCTTTGAACCTATCTACGTGACTTTACCGAAAGACCCAAGAATATGAATTCCTGCAGTCACGAAAGCTTTAAGTCATGAATGGACTGGCTTGTAAGAAGATAAATATTTGTCCATATGTGCACCGTTGACCTTCGACAAAGTGGAATTAATTTGATCCAATTCCAGAGGAATGATGAATTGAGTTTAACTCCACCGTGATTTGAACTCATGACCAGATTTCAGCATGCTTACAAAAATGCCACGAGGCAATATACTGTTCATAGTTTTGAAAAACAAACCTCAAGCGAGACAATAATTCCTTAAATTTCATCTCACTCTACGTTAAACAATTATATTCGATGGATAGCACAGTGCAGCCCAGAAACGTTGGATTATAAATGTTTAGCTTAGCATTACGGCAAATTTGTTCAATTGGGAAATGTCACACTGCAGAGACTCCTACCAGAGCATGGTATGCATCCTAGGGGAACGCAGACTAACAAGGGTGTTTGAACACTTACCCACAAGCTTGTCCAAGTCTCATTCCTAAATATTTAATCTGATTTGACCAATTAAAACACCCTTGTTAAGCCTGGGTCAATGTTGGCTTTAGAGTGCTCTGTGTTTGCTGTGTTTACTGCTGGATTTCCAGCCCTCTGTATGATCTATAACAGCTGCCATTGCACCCATGCTTTATAGTAGGGAAATATACTTCCAGCCACAAATGTAACAAGTGTGCAAGCTAATGTGCAAAGCAAAAATCAACAGTGGTTGTGTTTAACACGTTAGCTTTCGCGACCAATATCATCCATAATACAGTGTTTTTTTGCGTTAGATCGTGTAAATATATAAATGTGCCTTTAAACCCGCCACCACCCGACACAGCAAATTATTAAGGTTTGTCACGTAAACAGAACATGCCAAATCGTTACTAGTACAGCACACCGGTGTGTTTGAGAGCCAAGCCACAACATTTACAATCTGAGTATGACGCTTCGCCAGTAATTACAACTTGCTACATCAGGCGACAGACAGATTTGTGGAGAAGTCCACCTGTTTCGTTTCTTAAATAGAGGCGTAGATGTAATGACAACACTTGTGCGCTTATCTTGTACAAAGTAATTACAACTAGCTTCATCGCCTGATGAAGACAGTTGTAATTACCCCCCCCCCACCGCCCCGAAAACCTGTATTATGAGTGGTTGTATTCTGGATATATTGGCTAGCACCATAAGAATCTAGACTTTCCACTGCTGGCTTAGGAGCACCACACTTTCAATTTAACTTTGAATATGCTCTCGTCGAAAGGAACACAGCCAAGATGATGTCCACTACAGAACTGAAGCAATGACTGAAGCAATGAAGCGATATGAAGTGTTGCATTGCGAGACAGTGCGAGATGGTGGGTGGGAAGCTTGGGGGAGGTGGGGGAGAAACCTTCATCAAGCCGTGGCTAATGATGGTACTTTAGCAAAACGAATCAAATGTAAGTGTTTCACCACGAAGAATGAGCCCGCAGAAGTGTTCACCTCTTCTTTACCATCCCAAGACAGCGGTGTAAACCGCACATTCAGTCTTACCGTACGTGCAAGATACCCGGAATCCCACGAGCAGTGTTTTATGACGCTCAGAATATCAATATTGTAAAGAATACTGCGGCCGTCAAATATACAGGCACGGTCTGTAAATTGTTTGTATAGAAAAGGGCTCCGTACACAACACACAATCCTGCAATACGAACCCCAGCACAAGCCGTAATGTCATTCAACTCTCACTGCCTGAGGTGACCTTCGAATAAAGGATGTAGAATTAAACACTAAGAAATATTTTAAAGTGTTTCTTGAAAATTTGATTTTTCATTTTGAAATTCTAATCATTTTCCAATGAAGACCCAGCTCAAACATTCATTTCATTTTTTTTTACCTGCCATATGATAAAATACAGTAAATATATCATCTTGCCCATAACCAAATATATGTTTAACACAAGGTGACAGCAGAAGAAAGCCTGCATCTTATGACATATCCAATAGTTATTCCAGTCGTTTTTTAGTATCACACTCCTTAGAGTAAACATTGATTTAAATGCAGTCAGCGAATGACAATAATAAGCAAATGTTAAAACAAAATCACGAAACCACAGCGTCCTGTCAATCAAACGAAATTCACATGGAAGTATTAAAAATGTTACATTCCACGGGGAATTCTGGGGAAATGTTTATATTTCCAGATGTGCTGCGGCCCTCAGGCACTCCTTGTTACAATATTCTACCTCACGCAGCTTTAGACGGGAATACAATTTGATAACAATACTAAACATAAACATCCATCTCTTCACTGCCATCCTTCATGGCATAGTCATCATCATCAGTTATTGCCTGATCACTGTTGGTTGAAGGCCTCCCCAATGCTGCGACCATCGCTCATAGTCCTTTGCTGCCACTCTTGAGACTTGAATGCATGTGTAACGGGTTCCGGAGACACTTGTAGAGGTAACTTCTTTATTACAATACAACACTCCAACAGTACTCCAACTCTCCAACAGTCCTGATACTCTGTTACAGCCTAGGTACACAGCCTAGCTACACAGCCTAGATACTCTACTCTGGCTACGCTCCGGAACTCGCCCTCACAAGGTCGTAGAGTCGGGAGTTCCAGAGTCCCAGCACTGGCTCTCACAGCATCCTATGGTCTTCAGATGGCTGGTCGTGGGTCTTGGGTCTTGAGTTACAACTGGGCCCCGATCGTCCAGGGAGCTCTCCTTTTATGCCTGGTCCAACGAGGGGTGGGGCCGTGTGCGCCACCAGACATCCCACAGAGCACATACAGCCCCCCCCCGTTGGCGGCGCCCAGGGGATTAAGCGCCTGGGAACTCAACGCCTGGCGCCCAGAGGCTTAAGCGTCTGGACCCCCTGGGAACCCAGCGCCTGGCGCCCAGAGGCTTAAGCGTCTGGACTTGCCTGGGATCCCAGAGCCCCCAGCAGCCCCTCCCTTCTTATGTCACTACATTACCCCCCTCTACGTAGCCTCCAGCCGTCCCGGCTGTCAATAATTAGAAAGTTTAAATTAACGAAAGGGAGAGAAAAAAATATGCGAGCCTCAACAGGAAAAGAAAAGAGAACAAGAAAGCAACCATAAAAACCATAACCAACCTGTACAACTCTACACTATATACAAGCATCAATCAACAAAAAGGTGAAGCAATGAGGACCACCACCGACATTACATGTCAACCGTTTGCACCCCCGCCTTTCCAACGTGGCGTCTCCATCCTAAAACCGCGCACGTCGGCCATATCGGGGGGGACTTCAACCCAGTCTCTCTCCAAGACTCGCATCGCAGCATATAGCTGTACCGACCGATCTGAGACCCAACCTCTCTCCAAGACTCGTATCGCAGCATATAGCTGTACCGACCGATCTGAGACCCAACCTCTCTCCAAGACTCGCATCGCAGCATATAGCTGTACCGACCGATCTGAGACGACCCATTGTTCACTCCCTGCACAACATGCACCCTAACAACTGAGGGATACAGTCCCAACGTAACGGGACAACTACACCTGAACACCACGAATCTCCAGCCCACTGTTTCAACGCGCCTCGGAGTGTTTCAATCTCCGGGCCGTCAGGGCGAGCCTACTGCTCCAGACGTACCACGGAGGGTCTCAACCTCCGGGCC
Organism: Lethenteron reissneri; assembly: GCF_015708825.2. Taxonomy (NCBI): domain Eukaryota; kingdom Metazoa; phylum Chordata; class Hyperoartia; order Petromyzontiformes; family Petromyzontidae; genus Lethenteron; species Lethenteron reissneri. The sequence goes on along the minus strand of NC_083803.1, from coordinate 12,203,172 downwards.
GTCAGGTCAAGCCGTCAGCTATTCCATGACGGGACCACACTCTCCGAGCCCTGTGAGCGCACAGCCCACTAGGCTAGACATGCCACGGAGTGTTTCAATCTCCGGGCTGTCAAGTCAAGCCGTCAGCCATAGCATGACGGGACCACACTCTCCGAGCCATGTGAGCACACAGCCCACTAGGCTAGACATGATAATTGGTTCTTTACCCTTCTATCTGGCAACAAAACTGACACCTTTTTGCAAGGAGTCATGTTTGCATAGACCGCAATACCTGCAGTCATAAATACAAACAAAAGACATAACTCAGCCATAGCATGACGGGACCACAACTCTCGTGTTAGACACGCAACACCCGCTGGGCCATTGTCACCATCTCAAGATAAATGCCCCATACAGTATATATGTGGTGGTCAAGGTTGACACCAAGGTTGACACAGGTCACACAGGTCACACAAGCTAGGGGAGAGGTACATACCGGTCTGGACCGGCCCGGATTGACAGGGACGAGAGGTGGTTGGAACGGCTCTGAGGGGAGGGGGCTGGCGAGAGCCAGGGCCCGAGACACCCCCGCCCCTCAGAGAGAGGGGATATATAAGACGGCTCCCGGAGAGCGGAGGGGTCGATCGGAGGAGAAGCTGAAGGAGGAGAGCCGGAGATCCTGGACCCCCAAGCCTCAAGGATGCCGCCCCGCTGGAACTGAGTGGGCTGAGTAGCTGTAGGCTAGGGAAGAGAGTAGCTGAGTAGCTGTAGGCTAGGGGAGAAAGTAGCTGAGTAGCTGTAGGCTAGGGAAGAGAGTAACAGAGTAGCTGGAGGCTAGGGAAGGAGAGAAATGAGAATAGAGCCGGAGGTTGTACCTCCCTAGGTTGTGTGTGTGGGACTGTTTCCCCAGTGAGTCCTGAGGACTAGTGTTATCGGAATAAAAGCGTGTGGCCTCTACGAAGTGTCGGTCTCATTCAAGAATACTACAATTGGTGTTAGAAGCGGTCAAAGAACCTCGCCGACATGGAGACAAGACAGAAAACGCTCACCAGGGGCCAGGAGAAGGACGTCGAGGGAGACGCTGAGCCGGAGGCGGGAGCGCCATTTCCGGGGGACGGGTCTGCGGGGGCGGGCTCGGGTTCTCCGGGGCCCTCCAGGAGTCCGCAGACGTCGGGATGGGCGATCCAGTCAGCCCATGCCCGGCTGGCCGATCTCCTCCATGCCGCTGCCTCCATCCTCGACGAGCTCACGCTGGGGGGAGCGGGAGCGCCGGGTGGAGTACCAGGCCGGAGGATGGGACGGGTTCCCGCCGAGAAACGCGCCATTCCCGCGCAAAACTTTGACGTCACCTCCGGAGGGGGAGACGTCACTTCCGCCGGGGATGCGGCCGCCGGGGATGACGTCACTTCCGCCGGGGGGGTCACCGCTTCCGGGGGACATGACGTCAACCGCCCAGGAGGTCAGGGGGCAGAGGTGGCCCGCGTCACATCCGCCATCTGCGGCCTTACATCGGGAGAAGCAGAGTTTTCGGGTAGGTGCCCGCCGATTCCGTCTGATATTCTGCCGCCGGAAGATGCTTCATATACTGCACTTGGGACGCTGCTGTCTTCGAGGGGGGACTACATCCCGGCGCTACAACAGCGCTTGCCTTTGCTTCAGGTTTTCACGGCAAAGGGGGGGGACTGGGCTGCTTTTTCACGCCGTTTCGTGGCAAATGCCGAGACGGCTGGGTGGTCTGCTGACATCGCTCTCCGAGCCCTGCCTTCCGCCTTGGACGACGTGGCCTTGGCCATGTTCCTCCTTATTCCACGGAGGCAACGCTCCACTTTGCAGGAGGCCCTCGATCGGATGGCCTTAGTGTATGGACCTCCATCCGAAACTAGACATCGTTTCGCCAGTCGGAGGAGGGAGGCGGACGAGACACCTCTTGCCTATCAGAGTGCACTGATGGCGTTGGCTCAAGCAGCCTACCCTCGAATGGACAATGTGGGCCTGGACTCCATCGTGCTGGAGAAGTTGCTGCTGCTGGCTCGGGAACTGAGGATTGCCATCCACGTCAAAGATGAAGCTAACCTTTCCTCGCTGGGGGCGGCACATTACCTGCACACAGAGTTGCTCCTCCAGCGGGATGGGCAGGTGGCTGCGTGCGCCGCTGCAAGAGTGGACGAGGTCCCGGATGCCCAGGCCTTCGCGTCACAGCGGGCCGCCAGTTGGAGGGGGGCCGACCGGCCTCGCCAGGGGAAAACCGGGGGAGACACGGATCCCCGCGGGCGTGGGCTGGCGTCACGTGCTATAACTGTGGCCAGCTGGGTCACCTGGCATCGGGTTGCCCAGCACCCCGGCGCCGGGCTTCGGGTCATCCACCATCGTCCGCCCGTCCGCCGGCCGCTCCACAAGACCCCCAGGCATGTCGCGACACCTCACGCACACGGTCCCTGCCCGCATCTCATACACCGCGAATCGGCGCGCCAGTAAATCGCGTTGCATTGAGGGGTGGGGAGCGGAATGGGGCTGATGTTCGGGGGCCACTTCGCGCGGTTCAGTGGTCCGAGTTGGCCCACAGGGTCGTGGCCGCGGCGACGGGCTCGTCGGTTATTCTCGGGGATATTGAGGGAATTCAATTTCGATTGTTGGTCGATACGGGGGCTTCGGCTACTATAATCTCCGACCTCATATACAACGTGTTACCAAAGAGATGTCAGGCACTCACCCCGTTCTCCGTCCCTTGCTTTGCGGCAAATGGGGGTTCTCTGGGGATCATTGGCCAAATAACTGCACAAATTTGTATTGGCGACATTAAATTATCTGGTCCCATTTTGGTTTCCGATGCCTTGGCCGTTCCCTGTCTGTTGGGTACGGATTTCTTGGGGACGATGCCCATCAAAATTTTGATTGACAAAGGCTGCATCGAGCTTCCTTCGGGCCGCCGGATGGCGTTTCTGCCCTCACCAAACCGGCTGCGCACAGCTTGCACGACTGTTCCGGCTATGGCGTCTGAAACCGTGCGGATTCCGCCGGGTGCGCAGATGCTGATACCGCTTCAGTTACGCAAACCACTGGAGGCAGACGCTACGTCGGGGGTTTTGTTGTCTCCTTCAAATACGACCGAGCGAGGGTTGGACCTGGTGGGTGCACAAACGCTTGTGCCTAGAGATGGACAGCCCTTCATTCAGGTGCTGAATGCGGGGTTGCGGACGAAGGTCGTGCACCGAGGGGCTGTCATTGCACATGCGTCGCTGCCGCTGCACACTGACTCTGTTGCAGCTCATGTCGGTGAGGCGCCGGCGTCCGGGACGCAGGTGGGTGTCGATGAGGTATGGATGGATTCTCTCTGTTCAGGGGCTGAAAATCTTTCAGAGTCACAAAGATTCAAGCTGCGCATGTTGCTTCGTGATTTTCCCGATGTTTTTAGCAAACACAAATTCGATGTTGGGTGCACTAATCTATTGAAACACCACATTGATACGGGGGATTCCGCTCCCATTCGGCAAAATCCGTTCCGATTAAGTCCGGCAGAGAAGGAACATGTCCGGTTGGCAGTGAATGACATGCTTGCCGCAGACATTGTGGCTCCCTCCAACAGCCCATGGGGTGCGCCCATTGTGCTTGTAAAAAAACATGATGGCAGTTTGAGGTTTTGTGTGGATTTTCGGAAGCTTAACAAGGTTTCGCTGGCGGACGCGTATCCACTCCCTCGCATGGACGAGTCGCTCGATGCCTTGGCGGGGGCACGGTATTTTTCAACCTTGGACCTTTTGTCGGGGTTTTGGCAACTGCCCTTGGATGACGCTTCCAAACCTAAGACCGCGTTCCGTACACCACAGGGCCTTTATCAGTTCAACCGGTTGCCCATGGGATTGCACTCAGCTCCAGCGACGTTCCAGAGATTGATGGAACTGGTCCTCGCTGGCCTGCAGTGGGACTCTTGTCTTATATATCTGGACGACGTGATTATTTTCAGCCGTACGTTTGAGGAACATCTGGACAGACTGCGGGCTGTATTTCTCAGAGTGCGATCGGCTAACCTTAAATTTAAGCCTCAGAAATGTTTCCTGTTGCGTGAATCGGTGCGGTACCTCGGCCACGTTGTCAGTTCTACGGGTATAGCCACCGATCCTGCTAAAACTGACTGTGTAAGGTCGTGGCCCACGCCCACGTCTGTGGGGGAAGTCCGCAGCTTTATAGGTTTTGCGTCCTATTACCGCCGGTTTGTTGAGGGGTTTGCGATGATCGCCAAACCCCTTCATGCTCTGACGGCTAAGGGGGCTAAATTCCATTGGGGGGAAGAGGAAGACAGGGCGTTCAGGGCGCTTCGCGATGCCCTTGTCCGAGCTCCTCCCTTGTGCTATCCCGATTTCACGTTGCCCTTCATCCTGGACACCGATGCCAGCAATACCGGCATCGGCGCGGTGCTTTCGCAGGTTGTCAACGGGGTCGAACGGGTCGTTGCCTACGGCAGTAGAGTCCTGTCTCCGGCAGAGCAACGTTATTGCGTCACCCGCCGTGAACTGCTCGCTATTGTCGTGTTTGTTCAAAAATATCGACCGTACCTGTACGGTAGGCATTTTACGGTTCGTTCCGATCACGCCGCGCTACAGTATGCGTTGAAAATAGACCAGCCGTCCGGCCAGCTGTCACGTTGGCTTGAGGTCCTACAGGACTACACGTTCACGGTGGTGTACCGGAAGGGGACACAACATTTGAACGCGGATGGCTTGTCACGCCTTCCTCCGGGTGATGGGTGCGCGTGTTTTATGGGCTCGGCGAGATGCAAATCGGCCACGAGTACCGCTCCGGCTTCTCCCTTGGCAGCGGCAGCAGGGGTGGTCGATAGGGAACCTGTCGCCGAGGGGGACTCGCAGGTGTTGGTCGCTCGCGACTCACTCCTCGATCTGCCTCTGGACGAATGGGGACGGTTCCAGATGGAAGACAATTCCCTCCTCAGGTTACGCCGTCGTGCGGAGAGAGGGGGAGATTGTCAGGAAAGGGTAGGTACTGTCAGGTTGCGGGAGGGTCTCCTCATGTCATGGGACGCCAGCTCGGGGCGTTACAGAATCGTCGTCCCCACCGCTCTGCGGGGCAGGGCCGTGTGGGCGGCGCACGAACGCGTCCTGCATTTAGGTATTCACAAAACGCTCGCTACACTGCAATTGGATTTTTTTTGGCCGGGAATGGCGCGCGATGTCGCCGACCTTTTGAATAGTTGCACACAGTGTGCGCGGCGGAAACACCCGGCTAGGGCGGCTTGCCCACCCCTTCAGTCCATTCAGGTGTCCCGGGTTAATGAGTTGGTGGCTCTTGACATTCTGGGTCCCTTCCCTGTCACCGCTCGGGGAAATAAGTACCTGCTGGTTGGGGTTGAATATTTCACCCGTTGGCCTATGGCCTGGCCCCTCCCCAACCAGTCGGCAGCAGCCATTGCGGAGGCGTTTCTCCAGGGCTACGTCCTGGATAAGGGTGCCCCGGAACGGCTGCTAACCGACCAGGGAAAGAACTTTTCGTCCAATCTTCTGCGGGAGGTTTGTGACCTTTTGTGCACACAGAAGGTCCGGACTTCCCCCTACCACCCGCAGACCGATGGTATGGTCGAACGTCTACACCGGACCATTACCTCTATGTTGTGTCATCAGGTAGACGACACACAGTTGGATTGGGACCTGAAGATTCCCGGAGTTCTGGCCGCATATAGGTTAGCGCCTCACGCGGCCACGGGCTATTCGCCCTTCTACTTAATGTACGGCAGGGAAGTCGACCCCCCCGTGGAGGTGCAATTGCGGGTCCAGTCTGCGGCTTCTCGCTCGAAACTGTCCGAACATGCTCAGTTCAATATTCGGAAGTTGGTCGAGGCGAGGGTGGCCGCGCAGGAAAATTCCAGGGCAAGGCAACGGGCCAATGAGCGTCTGTATGATCGCCGGGTTACGGTGTATAAATGGGCGGTAGGGGATAAGGCGTGGCTGCACTGCCCGCAGGTGCCGCTGTCGACGTCATCGAAATTGCTGCGGCCCTGGCGGGGGCCGGTCGACATTGTTCGGGTCGTTCGGGACCAGTGTGTTAGGGTCGCGTGCGGACGGCGTTCTTGGTACGTGCACCCCTCGCGCCTGAAGCCCTATGTCGCACCACGCACTCACACACCTTCATCTCGCAGGGGCCGGCCGCGTGACGTGTCCGGCAGGTTGGGGGAGGGGCCTCGTGACCCCCTTGTTGTTCCAAAACCCCCTGCCACTCTTTCGGATGCTGCAGGTGTGAGTCCACCTAGGGTGGTCTCGCCAGAGGAGCGGGAAGCGAGCCGGCCGCCTGTCCAGCAGGAAGACGGCTCGCGGGCTGTGTCCCCGGGGCCTCGAAACGTGCCGGACGCCCGTCATCTGGCCCCTCCTGACCCTCCGCAAGGAACGCTGGCTTCTGGCGATGGACCCGCCACACGGACTCGTTCGAAGGGTCTCAGGTTCTCCTGAGACCTGTCGCAGACACACTGCCTCCTCACGGGGCCTGGGTGTTCGAGTCACCTTGTTCGTTGGTGTGGTGTGTCCGCGGTGTTCTTGTGTACAGGGGGGTTGGGGTAAATTATCGGGGATAGTTGTGTTGTTGTTGTTCTGTTGTTGTTATTGTTGTGTTGAGGCTCACGCATTGTTATTGTCGTGTTCAGAATTCCTGGTTCGCGAGTTAGGGTTGGGATGTGGATAGTGATGCAGCCGGGACGGCTGCGTGCTGTATAGGGGGGGGTGATGTGGTGGTCAAGGTTGACACCAAGGTTGACACAGGTCACACAGGTCACACAAGCTAGGGGAGAGGTACATACCGGTCTGGACCGGCCCGGATTGACAGGGACGAGAGGTGGTTGGAACGGCTCTGAGGGGAGGGGGCTGGCGAGAGCCAGGGCCCGAGACACCCCCGCCCCTCAGAGAGAGGGGATATATAAGACGGCTCCCGGAGAGCGGAGGGGTCGATCGGAGGAGAAGCTGAAGGAGGAGAGCCGGAGATCCTGGACCCCCAAGCCTCAAGGATGCCGCCCCGCTGGAACTGAGTGGGCTGAGTAGCTGTAGGCTAGGGAAGAGAGTAGCTGAGTAGCTGTAGGCTAGGGAAGAGAGTAGCTGAGTAGCTGTAGGCTAGGGAAGAGAGTAACAGAGTAGCTGGAGGCTAGGGAAGGAGAGAAATGAGAATAGAGCCGGAGGCTGTACCTCCCTAGGTTGTGTGTGTGGGACTGTTTCCCCAGTGAGTCCTGAGGACTAGTGTTATCGGAATAAAAGCGTGTGGCCTCTACGAAGTGTCGGTCTCATTCAAGAATACTACATATACATCAGTTAACAATGACAGCACAAGCTATACATTAACAATCACGAACAAAGCTCAATACAAATCATACATTGTTAACAATCACAAGCAAAGTTTCGCACACACATTGACAACACTCACGAGCGAAGCTCCACACAGTTTACCCAACAACAGTCACGACTCCCCGACGACAACTAAGAAAATATCAACAAAAAAAATCATTAATCCGGAGCGCGTAAAATGTACAAAGTGTCAGGGGCCTGGTCTCCCGACCTCCAACCTTTGGCCAGAGCAGCAAAGGCGGCGACCAGCGAGTCGGTCCATGTGCCGGCCCCGGCGCTGGTTACAGTAAGAATGCGCCCTCACTGTCCGGTCGCAGCGCTGATGACGCGGTGTGTTAGGTTGAAGCCAGCTGTCGTCCGGCAGTGAAGGTCGCAGCGCTGATGACGCGGCGTTGCTAGGTTGCAAACAGCTGTCGTCCGGCGGTGAGGGACGCAGCGCTGATGACGCGGCGTCGTCGAGTTGGCCCACGCTGGGCCCGGAAGTGACGTCGCTCCCAGCGGCCATTGCTCCCCCGGCAGAAGTGACGACACACCCGGAAGCATCTCCCACATCCGTGGGGGGAATGGCGGCGGCGGGCTCGGGCGAGCGCCGCGCCTCCTCTCTCCCTCCCGCCATCGGCCGCGAGCACCGCATCTCGCCCAGGAGGGAGGCGGTGGCGCAGAGCAGCTCTGCGAGGCGAAGCAGCGCCTCCTCCATCTCTGCTCCCGACGCTGGAGAGGGGACGGTCGGCGGAGCAGACAGCTGCTTAGCCGGCGGTGCGGCGTTGTCGGCCAGCGTTGGCCGCCCCATCGCTGCCTGCTCCTCTTCATCGCCGTCAGGATTGAAGGTACGTGGCTTACTTCTTGTCTCCATTGCCACTTCTGACGCCAAATGTAACGGGTTCCGGAGACACTTGTAGAGGTAACTTCTTTATTACAATACAACACTCCAACAGTCCTGATAATCTGTTACAGCCTAGGTACACAGCCTAGCTACACAGCCTAGATACTCTACTCTGGCTACGCTCTGGACTCGCCCTCACAAGGTCGTAGCGTCGGAAGTTCCAGAGTCCCAGCGCTGGCTCTCACAGCATCCCAGGGTCTTCAGATGGCTGGTCGTGGGTCTTGGGTCTTGAGTTACAACTGGGCCCCGATCGTCCAGGGAGCTCTCCTTTTATGCCTGGTCCAACGAGGGGTGGGGCCGTGTGCGCCACCAGACATCCCACAGAGCACACACAGCCCCCCCCCGTTGGCGGCGCCCAGGGGATTAAGCGCCTGGGAACTCAACGCCTGGCGCCCAGAGGCTTAAGCGTCTGGACCCCCTGGGAACCCAGCGCCTGGCGCCCAGAGGCTTAAGCGTCTGGACTTGCCTGGGATCCCAGAGCCCCCAGCAGCCCCTCCCTTCTTATGTCACTACACATGCTATGACACAACGTGCCACTGCACACACATTGTCTCATCATCATAAGCCACGATCCAATCTTGATTTGAAGCTTTCGTGACTGCAGGAAGCCACTCTTTGGTTCTTTCGGTAAAGTCACGTAGGTATAAAAAAAAATGAATCATGACGTTTCGGGCGCAACACAAGCGTCCATCATCAGGTGACGGACGCTTGTGTTGCGCCCGAAACGTCGTGATTTTTTTTTATTGTAAAGTCACGTGACTTTATCGAAAGAACCAAAGAGAATGCCACGATCCATCCACTGCTGGACGAAGGTCTCCCTAAGTGGTCACCATTTATTAGTCGTGCGATGCAACAATACGTCTAGCGCCTGCACAGGAGGTGATTGTATCACTCCATCTCCGTGGTAGACGTCCTCTCGGGTGTGTACCCTCCTTTGGCTGTCACTGTCATCAGACTCGACCACCAGTCATCATCTTAACAATGAATGTGATGTCTCAAACTTGTGCATGTTCTCTAAATAATGTGTTCCTCATTCCTGTCGGCAAATATAATTACAAGAATACAACCCTCGATATCTATTTTTAGCCGTTGTTATTTCTCTATAAGCCATAGCGAGTTATAATACACTGTTAAAAATAATCTTCTTTATGGACGTTGGTATGTTACCATTAATCTTAAGTTCAGTTTTCCAAAAGCACTCTAATGTTCTCTAATCGCACCTCCTATTAGCACGGTTGGCTATGTATGGTGCAGAAGAAGTTCAACATACATACAATCAGCCGGTTTATGTCATCATTTTGATCCAGATTTACTTCGGTATGCATACTCAAATATGTTTTCCACTTGTGTTTCTCCAACAGACATTCAATTGTTGAGCGAACTTGTACACATTTATTTTGATACCCACTGTAAGCTTTCTTTATTACGTTTCCGTAGGATTTCCTGTAAAGTCCATCTGTGTTCATAATTACTCTATTATCAGCAAGTTACTATGTCATTGGCAAGCACTGGTCAATAACAACGTCTAATAAGGCCCAAGACTCAACTCCCCGTTCTCTCTTCTCGCCTGCACAGCCCACGAACAAAATGTTTAAAAACACTAAACGGATAATTGTTTAACCGCCATGAAGTTGAATAAATAATTCTCAAATCTTTACACGAAACGTTTCCCCCGTGTCATAATGTATGAGTGATGTAACAGATTGTGACATTATTTTAAAACTGTGTTGTGTGGAGACCGCTGCAATCGATTTCTAGAATGACATCATTAACAATACATTTCTGTTTGATGATGTCATCATTTATATTCTTGTCTAAGCAGTCTGCAGGGGATGGTCCTTTTGTAAAATGGTAAACATTTTGTCAATTTAGTTAATCACGGTGAACACTCCATAATAGGAAAAAAATTATACGTACATAATACAAAATAAAAAACAGCAAGATTTGTAATAAACAACGATACCAATTATATATACAGTAAGACCTTGGATTGTGAGTAACTTGGTCTGCGAGTGTTTTGCAAGACGAGCAAAAATTTAAAATAAATATTAATTTTATAAACGAGCGAGGTCTTGCAATACGAGTAGCACGTGTATACGCTTTGTCTGCCAAGCGTCACATGATCACAACTGATATACGAGTGTTTTGGATTACAAACACGTTTCCAGGAACGAATTATGCTCGCAATCCAAGGTTTTACTGTATACAAAATGTAAATGATGAAGTCACCCACTAGGGCAGGGATCGGCAAGCTGTGGCTCCGGAGCCAGTTGACCAGGGAAGTCCAATTCACCATGGAAGTCGTCCGGTTCTCTATCGGAGTCCAGTTTACCAAAATAATTAGGTAAAAAAAAACGCCTCGATATTTCAACAGCCGCAATGTATGTGAATACGAGACTGTAGTCGTTGATAAATAACGTTCACGAAGCAGTCCTTAAAGAGCCACACGCGGCTCTGGAGCCGCAGGTTGACGACCCCTGGGCCTAGGCAACGGGGGGGCATCACTCACCAGGCGCGAAATGTGTCGTGCCTTGAAAGCGCAGCACGCCTGCCCTCTGCCCCGACACCAGCAAGCGCTCTCCCAGCTCCAACTCGGCAGCCCCATCTGACGTGCCGCCACTCCCCGACGAAGGTAGTCGCTTCCGGACCCCTGTTTCCAGTACCAAAAACGGCAGGTTACACAATCTGTATAGCCTATATTTAACACTGTCGTATAATTTGCACAAACCGGAAGCAATCGATTGTTGCATGTAGGATTCTATGCATGAACCTTGAGGGTAAGAATCAATAGTCATGAGAAATGAAGCAAAATGCTTCCATAGATAGAATTAAAGCATCTTTGCAATGGGGAATTGCCAGGGTGTAATCTAGTGGCGATCCCTGGAATGGCCACTAGTGGCAGTAGAGTTTAATTTGCAAGGTGATAAACCCATCGAGTCTTCTCTGCAAGGATGAAATGGGCCAACAAGTGACAAGCAGTATAAGACATTACGGTATATCGTAGGGTAAATCCTGATTGATCCACTGCTTAAAAAAAAAGCCAGAAAAGAAGAACATATGCGAAGCCGGGGATGAGAAGGAAAATAAACGACCAAATAAACATGACCACTAAAACCGCACCGAGTTCTTACGGCCCTGACCTCACCAATCCACCCAGACCACACTGACCACCCCCATCGATCATGGGATTTGTATACCAAATCCAGCAGGGAACTCCCATCTCAAATATGCACACTGTAATTACTCTCGTCCCTCCAGTTCCCCACGCGGCCACTGCACAACTGTCCACCCACTATTCCCCGTCCCAGCCTCTGGCTTCCACATCCCTTTGCCTCTACTCGCCTCTGCCCCTCCATCTCTCCTTTAACTAGCATGAATTTGGTTGCATCTATCAGTGTTGGACGGAATTTGACATATCATGCTCACCTTTAATACAGATATACACCAACATTTTGTAAACAAATTACAATAATACATCTTCTTGGTTCTTTCGGTAAAGTCACGTAGAAGGGAAGTAATAAAATAATAAAAATAAAACATAATAAAAATAATTCTCACGACGTTTCGGCCACAACGCAAGCAGCCGTCCTCATGTGAAAACCAGGTCTGTCGAGGCGACAGCGTCTGAATGAAACAGCACACGAGCTTGGAGCATATATATAAGCTGGGTTGGAAGGGGGGGGGAAGGGGCGCCCCTGGTTTTCACCTGAGGACGGCTGCTTGCGTTGTGGCCCGAAACGTCGTGAGAATTATTTTATTATGTTTTATTTTTATTATTTTATTACTTCCCTTCTACGTGACTTTACCGAAAGAACCAAGAAGATGAATCCCTGCAGTCACGAAAGCTTTAAATCGAAATACAATAATACACTTTGAGGTTCGGTGCTATACAAAATCACAAGCGCAACCTGTACAACTTAACTGTTTTACAGGTTGCCCTGAAACTACTGCATGGCTTTAAAAGCAACAGCATAGAGCATCAGTGGGGTGCGCCTAAATGTTCCCCCCTTCTGTCTGGCGCAACATTCATTAAGATGGCAGCATTGTTCTGTGCATAACGCAAAACTTAATAAGGGCAAACATCAGTCACGGCAAAATTACTTTACAGAGGAATAAGGTTATGTGTGCCTATGAAAATACATTCATGAATTCTGCATTAGTTATTTGAAGAAACACATACCCAAAGATATGAACCGTGGATAAACACAATGACAGTCCATAAGAGGTTTTTTTGGGTTAGAATTCATAAATATAGAAATGTGTCGTTAAACATGCCACCACCCGACACAGCACATTAATTAGGTTTGTCACGTGAACAGAACGTGCCAATTCGTTTCTAGTACAGCACACCGGTGTGTTGTAGAGGAAAGTCATAACATTTACAATGAGTACGACGTTTCGTCAGTAATTACAACTATCTTCATCAGGCTACAGCCATATTTGTGGAGAAGTCCACCTGTTTCGTTCCTTAAATAGAGGCGTATATATGATGACAACACTTATGTGCGCTTGTTGTGTGAAGTGGGGGGGGTTAATGAATTCATATTTATATGGTGTATAATAAACGTACATTATGCGTTCCTGTACTTCCTGGCGATTGTGTGTCCCAAATTATGCATGACTTGAACCACTAAATAAAGAATTTATATCATGTATTAGCATTGTATGTATCAGAAAATCGTGTGCATTAACATTGCATGGATAATGACAGTGTTCATGGAAGTGATTGTGGAGTGGCATTTTTCCTTTATCAATTTAACTTCATCATTTAACTTACAACATCGCTCAGATAAAAAAAAAACGATAGCCATGCTCAAATAAAAGCATCACATGTGAAACCTGCAAGATGACAAGGTGATCAGGAAATGCGAGTACAGCAAGTGAGTTTTGTCACGACTGGAATGCAAATTATAGAACTGTTCGAGAATGGCTCGAAAGATGAAATTTGGCACAAATATAGTCACGTCGAAGAAAAAGGATTTTTTTGTTAATGTTGGACTTCCCAAACGTTGAAGGGGCAAAAATGTTAAATTATTTATTTTGCCTTTGAACCTAGAATTATAAACGATTGCAATTATAGCTTTTCAAAGGTACTCAACCCATACATGATATCAGATCGTAAATCCAATATATATTTTTAGTTTGGTGCCTGCAAAACTGGGAGTCAATTTTTTTTACTTTTGTTTTTACACCTAGGCATATGAAATAATTCATTTGAAGGTTTTAACGGTGCTGAAATCAAATTTACATTTTCAGGCACGCATTGTAAGAGTGTGACACCAAAGCTGATAAAAAGCAAGACAATCCAATTATATAATAAATGTAGAACTTATTTCGCACCGTATTAATCGGAGGAGCAGTTATTAGTAAGTGTAAACAGTAGCCCTTGCAACGATAATAATCCAGTTTTATGGATGTTTGTTGAAATTCTTTCACACCGTATGTAGCCAACAATGTGGTTCTATGCCACAGCACAAGACCCACAATCAGAATTCGTGAGTTAAAATCCCCATTAAGATTCGACTCAGTCCATCATCTCTCTAGGATTAATAGAACAAGAACCAGTGTGGGAACTTATTGATTCTACTCATTGATTGTGTATAATTCTCAGCACTGGCTGAAAGTGACTACAGGCCTGCATGTGTACATGCACCTGACACATCCTGACCCTGTTAAGTGTTGTTTACATCCTCGCCTCTTGTGGAACAGACACCAATTAAGAGTGAACAGCAAAGTCTGGAGGTAATGGGCCATAACACTATCCATTTACATTTCTTATAAAACGAAACATTGTCTCGATGTGCTTTCAGTGAATTGTGCCTGCATCTTTTTTCAAAATGTGCAGTAAAGGTTTGGAGCAAAAATATGGCTTTATAATATTTCATGAAGGGCAATGGAAACTATATTTAAATGACATGTGAGAACTGCAGTCTTTCGATATAATATAAAAAGGGAGGAACAGAAATATAATATTACATATTTTTTATAAGTCATTACTTGAGCCACTATATAAAGAATTTATATCATTGAATAGCATTGTACATATCATAAAAACGTGTGCATTAAAATTGCTCGGATAATTATGCATATAGAAGCAGATAAAACGAACACCTAAAAATGCTAATGCAACATTTCAAATTCGAGTTAATTCATGCGTGACCTATACCAGTGGTGAGTTATCCATCTTATAATTACACACTCGGTGAGCTTACAACCAAATATATAACTCACATTTTCCAGTTAATGCATTTTTACTTCACAATAAAAACTGCACCTTAACTGCACATTAACCAGCATTTGAAAAATTGTGTTTCTCTCTCTCTCTCATTTAATGGCAACGGTCCGATGAACTGGGTATAACAAGCACATCTATAGTTAAAGTGTCGGTATAAGTCCTACCTTCTGGAACGAATTAACGACGTACACAGAGGTATCACTGTACTGGAATACAACAAAGCTCATCATATAGCTTACAGATATTTATATCCACTTATAATGTAGTTTGGATGTAATAAGAAAATGTATCAAATCTAAAAAAATAAAATCATGAACTTCCATTTATATTTCTTATCATGCAAATATATGAAGTACATTTTTAAGTAAGAACATGTAAAATGCTTATCCCTGATAGCCAATCCAACATGCTCAAGCTCAGCTCAAGTACAGCGGCTGTTTCTGTGACCATACCACCACGTAAGTGGAGCGATGCATTTAGCTCATGTGCAGGAGTGAGATGGATTGTGGCATCGCAGAGCTGTTAGCAATGACGATGGCACAGGGAGGCCTTCATACAGCAGCGAATAGATAACTACTGATGATGACAGAAGACGACATGGTTTTAATAGCATCAGAATGAAAGGCTCATCTTTCTTTAATTGGCTGGATTGTCAGCTTCTCATCACGTGTTAAAACCCAAAATGAGGCACATGGCAAGTCATGACAGAGACTATTTTAAATTAACAATTCTTAATATGAAATATTTGTATTTCAGAGTCTATCTTCACACTTGAATGAAAGTGATAATTTAATTCTTAACCATTACTGCTTTGGAGTAATGACAGTCATTGCCAAATCTCATTTTAAACTAATGTACCATTCATTTTCATTTCCTAAAAGGAAATGAGATATCATTATTGTGTAATTCACCAACCCAAGCAATCAAAGGAGTACCTGCATTTACTTATACAGCTGCCATTAATATATTTTAAGTTCCACTTGGTCTGTACGAGATTTCGTCTAAGATATACACAAATATAAAAATGTGTACACAATAAAACCTTCCAAAGGCAGATTTTCTGGGAATATTTGTCAAACTGCATATATTTCCAATAACCCATGTCAACACCATCTAATCTGATTAACACTTAAAACTTACGAATAGGTAACTCCAAATCTATCATTCACGAACCAAATCGTTGCAGTTTCATCTTAGTGTTGTGCAGTACAACCACGCGGAGACGAGGAATACTAAAAGGGCTGTTGCCGTTTATTAAAACACTCTCACACTCGGCATCCTACGCTCACACCAGTGGAGGTGCACTCTATCTCGGTCCTTCACCCGGACACTGAATACTATCTGGACCCTACCCTCGGCTATCCCCTTGGGCTCTCTCACTCGTCTGCCCGGAGTGGGGGATCAACCAACACCGCTCCGCGACGAGGAGAGAGACCCTCTTCCAGCCGGTCCTTACCCTGGCTCCCCACGACGACCCTGCCCCCTCTTTCCGAAAACCCCTTACGTAACCGGTGACGTTACGTCAACCGGAGAAAAATCCGCACGACCACGGGGAGAGAGACATGCAAACTCCAAATATACAGGCATCAGTTGGGATTGAACCCACGACCTCCTATATATTAGGCGAGGTAGTTAACATCTTGCCACCATGGCACCCATGAAAGGATGAAGGGATTTTTATAACGAACTTGAAGAGAACAAATTCACATAATTCCACGCAACAAATAAGTACGCAGCTTTGCGACTGCTAGTGCACAAATGCACGTAAACTCTAGTAATGACAATTGTCAGGGATAGCATCTTGCACATCCACGGGTGGACTAAGCAAGCGGATTGACTGCAGAATACCACATCCTATCACGCGCAGCGTAAATACCGTGCCAACAGCTTTCCGGTTTGAGATTTTTAGGCATTCACATTTTTATTTTTATTTCGGCCCCCGTCCATCTGCTTAGCAGCGACGGTGGGTCTGAATGTAGTCCCGCCCATTACTGTTTGTCATTTACAAATATCACGGCTTAGTTTTCTGCCAATCCCCTGAGTTATACGTCTTCTCACACTTGATCAATCCAACGTGCCGTTTTTTTGTCTGTCTCCACATATTGATCCTTTTTTTTAGGTGTGTATTACCACATGTGCTATTCTGTCAGGATCCATTTCGAAGAAAAGTCAAAACCACTGTAGTCTTCTCGCGTCGGTATTGTGTAACGGTGCTTTTCTTGCCCTAGATATTTTCTTAAATCAGATTTTTTTAAGCCTTGAAATTCCCAAAATTTTACGAATGGTTTTGAACATTGATGAACGTTAAGCGGTAGCCAATACTCATGCAGGTATCACATTACACGCATCATGGCCCAGAAGTCATCATCATCATAGGCTATCCCTCGCAAGAGGATGATTTTGTTCCATAGAAAAGTTGGATTATCTGTGGGTCCGAAGATGGCTGAAGAGACCGATCTGGGATTGACAGATTCTGCCGCAGCTCAGGCACATGTGTCCAGAAAGAGTGGGTGGTTGGAACTGCATTAGTGAGTCGGGCTGCAGCGTGCTGTTTCCGCCATTCCAGCTTTTCCTCTTCCTGTTTCCGCTTTTGAGTTACATAATGTTAGGATCCTTGAAATAAAACCCTTGTCTCCAGCTGAAGTGATCCTGGGCAAGAGTCTCCCATGAGTTGGTGTCAATGGTGCACTTCTTCATGTTTAATCATCCGACTTTAACACTACCAATGCTGGGTACAGCTGTGGTTACAGCACTCTAAGAAATAGCTGTCTCGGGTGTGGACCAAACAACTTCAAGGACAGTGCATATCATTATCATCATCAGAGTTGTTTCTTTTTGTTTGCATTTTGACTGCTTGTGTTGTGGTTATTGCAAACATGATGCCTTGTATAAAGGTGTCAGTTTTTGTACCAGTTGAAAGGGTAAAAACCTATTACTATGAATCGAAAAGGTTTACAAGTTCAAATCCCACTTTGGAGGGCAGGCTTGGAGTGTAACACACGCAATGACATCTGAAAGAATTAACAAACCAACCTCTAGAACACTGAAGCACAGGCACCATCACACCCCAGTGGGGCTTTGAGACTGTGATGGCAGAAGTGAAATGTATAGCAGCAGGGTACCGTGCTGGATGCGTGATTCTGCTGGCTTTGTCCGGGGGGGCTGAGCTCCTCCTGCATTGCGTGATGGCTTGAGTGGCAATGTAACTGACGCCCTTCTCCTGGTCAAGTGAGGGGAACTGGAACCGGATGAGGATGAGCCAGAGCCTGAAGGCACAGAGCAGGTATTTACTCACATCTATCGTGCATTTACTCATATCTATCTCATTCTTCAGCTCCCAAACACATCCTCAACGACGAGCCTACATTTAATCACTGCAAGCGTGACCACGAAGTAATTTTCTCTTGCAAGTATCGTTGAAGAATTGAACACTCACCATGCGTTATCGACCTCGTTCGTAAGTTGGGAAGTTTTTAAAACCATGGTGACATGAGGCGTGTGTCAGTGATCACAGCAATGCTGCTTCTCCCACTACCGCAATCGGTTCTGTCCCCATCTCTGCTTATTTAGGCATCTCCTACCTCTCCACATATCCCGTGCCTCTCACTCCACATATCTCCAGACTCACATCGCACACAACTCCCATGAGCAGTGATTATACAACTAGGTGCTTCACTTTTGACAGCAATGTTCAAACACAAAGTTTTCATTCAACACCTTCACTCCAATTACAATTTTCACGACGCCATTGCATTTGCTCTGACGTTGCAGCGAGCACCCAAAGGTCAGAAATCAAGGGAAATACCAAAGTCCCAGACAGTTGATATTTAATGCTGGGTATTGTCTGCAGAACACTTTTTGTAAATAGGATAAGGAAGTGAGGGCAATGTGCAGAAGCTTCAATGGCACAGGCTGCAATTACTTTTTAACCTTGACCTTTGGTCAAGGCAAATGGTCATGTTGATTTTGATGACACAGTGAGTGCATTTCTATGAATGGGTAAACATTTAATAAAATGACTGTGCTGGGAGGATGTAGTTTTAAGACATGGGTTTTAAAATCCCCAAATCAATCAATAATAATATTAATAAGTCAATGTCGACATTAAAAGCAGTTATGGATATTAATAATAAATAGATTCAATAATGTATATTAAAAAGAACATTCATAAAAAATACAGGGCTGCATTTTATTGTTTCCTTTATCTAAAAATAATCAGATACACTATCAAGGCAGCACTGAGGCGTATAGGTTCCAATAGCCCTTTACCTAGGAAAGCCAAACCAAAGCAAACCTTGATCTTTGAGAAAAAAAACCTTCATAGGGATGTTTTACCAATTATTATTTTTAATGAGTATGGAGGAAACTACTGTAGGGTACTCGGAGAAAAATCTGTATGCAGGAGAGGAACATATTCAAACCACCACGCAAATGGATGCGGAATGCATTTGCTGGACTACCATATCTTGGCTATTTCATATTTCAGAAGATTTAGTGTCATGCACATGATGCCCTTTGCATGATCCACCAATCCTATTGGTTTGAAGTCTTGTCACCCACACCCTTGCTAGGTTAATACATCACAGATAATTCAAACAAAAAAATCCACAATTTTTCACAAGCCTCATCAGTCAAGGTGTATCCCTGCTAAAATAAAAGTGTGGAGCAGCCTTCAGGTCCAAAATATGTTCTGGACCAGCAGTGCAATTTCTATATTTCTATCGTAGAAAACAGTCTGTCTATATATCTAAAAAAAATCACTCTTGGTCTTTCCCACATGGTTTACTAATTTTATCCACAATGGCATGATGATGGATTGAGTCGATCCTTAACTCAGATTTGAACTCAAGGTCTTTTGACATGGGTAAAGCGTTTTAAAACAAGTACAACAGGAAGTGGGTGTAAAAACGTTCCTCACAATCACGGACCGGTGCATGACAAAATACCGTATTGCAATAATATAAAAAAACGTGGCAGAAAAAGAACGATCACAATTCATGAAACACAAAAGGCCCTTCTCTGCCAACCGCGCAAACAGTGCCTGGGCTTAATACGGTGGAGGGTAATCAACGCGATTAGGTAGAGTCTGACAAACACTGCATTATTTATTGCACAAGTGAATAATTAAAAGCACTGCTATTTTATCAGACGGCATGCCAAGGTGAAGTGACAAACTGGAGGAGACAATTAAACTGGTCTCTCTTCCTCAATAGGCGCAAGAATGGAATAGTTGTGCACCAGTGCCACTCAATACAAGCCGATTCTTAGCCACGCGGCAAAGGGTCGCCGCGAATGTTCCACGGGAAACAGTACACAAGTAACAATTATCGTTATTGAAACATATTTTTTTCATTCAATACCAATAGTGCGACTCATTAGAACAATATATGGTGCTTTTTAAGTGTATTCCTGCTTCACTCTCCCAATACTACCCATCTATTTTTAGAAAGGCTTTGTGGTTTTGTGGCTACAGCTGTGGCTATTTTACATTCCACCATGTCCTGCCACACAGTAGTCGACCCTAATGAATTACATATTCAGTTTTCACCTTAATAGAAGGCACTCGAGTTATTTAGGTAAAGTCACGTAGATAGAAAAATTATAATAAATAAAGTGAATAAAATTAATTTAAAAATTTATTAAAAGAATAAACAGAAAAACACGAATGTAGACTGTAGTCTGGTTCTTAACCTGAGTGAGTGCACTGGCAGTCTATAATGTAGACTGTAGCCTGGTTCTTAACCTGAGTGAGCGTACTGGCAGTCTATAATGTAGACTGTAGCAATGCTTATTAAACTGAGTGAGAGTACTGGCAGTGTATAATGTAGACTATAATAATGTAGATTGACAGTATGCTCACCGAGCTTAAGAACCAGGCTACAGTCTATATTATAGACTGACAGTACACTCACCAAACTTAATAACCATTGCTACAGTCTACATTAGTGTTTTTTAGTTGTTTATTCTATTTATTTTTAATTAAATTATTATTATTATTTTTATTTACTTTTTTTTCTACGTCACTTTACCGAAAGAACCAAAGAATATGAATTCCTGCAGTCATGAAAGTTTTAAGTCAAAATGTAATAACAAGTAATAGTGTGTCCCCATACTCAAATGAGCCAAATGTGTGCTCTCTCCTCTGCTAGCAGTTTTGTGCTCGTGGTGGAAACTCTACGTTTTTATGGCAGGAACCAGTCCCTCTATACAACAATCAGTGTTGACAACTGACAAAGCAATAGCCTCTTTTCTTGACTCAGAGTGGTGATGGGTCAAATGAACCCCAGACGGAGATTTTAACTCATAATCTTCCAACCAAAAGTTGGGTGGCTCAGGAATGCAATGGCACCAGCCGGATTGCATTAGAATGCGTGCATCACATGTATTGGATGAGGCCTTTGGGAGAGTGATGCTTTATTCCTGTGCCAAATGGGGGTCATGGCTCTAATGAGATTGTAATATGTGCCTGGGAGAGAACCTGTGAAACAAACAAACATATACTGAGTCACAAATCATTTCATCCCAATTGCAGGGTTCAAGAAATTTAGACTCACATTAATGTATTCATCCCACAGCGAATGAAGTACCTGATTTGGTTCAGTAATGACATGAAGGCCTTATTTCCCAGTGGTGCAAGCTTTCTTGCTGCATACTAATTGCTCTGCATCACTCGGTTATGGCTGAGTGATACAATACAACACGATCCAATATGGATGTACATGCTGTCTCAATAAACAGCCGTACCCCCAAGACCAAGTACAAGAGAGGGAAAGTGGAAAAGTTGTGTCGTGTGCTTATAACGATATGGGGCAATTATGAAGCAGTCTGGAGTCAAGTGAAAAATCAATTGTATTATGGTAGGATGATCAACTGTGGTATCCAATAGAGTAGCACTTCATCAACCTTGACGACTTTACAGACTGGGTGGGACCCTGACTAGGACGTCAACTCAGAAAGATTTTGGGGGAGGTGGGGTATTCGAACGTACACTGCTACGCCGGTCTTCATAGGTGCTAGCTAACAGCACTTGCCCCGAAAGTATGGTAAGGCTATACGGGGGATATTTGTCTTTGGTGTGGATGGCTTGTGTAAGATGCAAGAATAATGGTGGGTGTCATTTTTGTGAAATGGATCGCAATTCCTTGATGAATTCGAAGCATGATGCAGTTTTTTACACAAATTCTCTGACAGCAATGTTTGGACAGCCAATTGGATCTGGCAGACAGTCACACTGTGTCATTGTACCTCTGTGACAGGGGCCTTGCTTTGATTGGATGAGTGCAGTCATCTGCCTTCATACACACCCACATATGCCTGGATGCTGTTGACCATCATAATAGCATTTTGAGATACTTTAAGGGGATTGACACTGATATAAGGTCAGGTTATGTGCTATCCATTGGACCAAGCAAGATTTTTAGAATGCTATATGTATTGTTACATTTCCCAGCAATATTGTTTTTTAAACATACTATATATGCAGTATGGATAAAGTCGCAGAGTGAATTATAAATCAATCAAGAAGCCTTCCACGGAATAAAGATTGACAGAACATGTTTGGGTAAGACCCAAATAAAATAGACGTTAAAATCGAGTCACTGTCAACATGTATACTACCCAAAGAACCATGGGGCAACACTCAAGAATTCGTTGTTATGAGTCATTTGTGGATATGTAACTAATGCTTGGTGGAAACCAGAGTTTGCCTCTTAGATAAAACCACTGTTGCCTTCTCTCAAAGTGCTACTCGTTTGATTGACCTACGAGGGACAATGAAATGAGTCAACCATCGACTCGGATTTTAACTTGAAACCTTTCAACTGCGAGTTAAGTGCTGTAAACCAGAGTGCCATCAGGCCAAATGAACCCTCCAGAACTCAGCTAATTTGATTTACTTTGTTGTCAAGTTCTCAAGTGTCTCCTAATGCTTCTTGTGCAGCAGCATCATGTCCACCAATAACACTTACTATGTTTACATCCACCTTTTTAGTACATCACATCAAATTAGGCTATTTAATTATTTCCAAAGTGATGTGAATTGGAAGTGACACTGCTATTTTTTGTTATCTATGGTAAATTTGAATGCGTGTTTCCCTAAATGCACAAGAAATTGATTGCTTAAAGCAAGTGATGCTCTCTCAGGTTTACATAGCCCTAAATTTAGTACTTAATATCCTGAGGATTGTTTTCCTTCGCTAGATGCCTAACCGGCAGGAAACATCACCGGGCCCTCATGACCTCGGCCAAATGAATTTAAAAAATGCCATTATGTTATTCACATTTCAGGGTAGAGAAGTGGCACAATGATTAGTTAACTGTGCTATTAACCAAGTCGCCAGAGCTCAATGTCCTACCACAGCTAACATCAGTGGATAGTCACTGTCCCAAGACGGTCTCTTCACCAACTCACACTGACCGGTGTGGTGAAGTATTGTCAAACAACCCCCTTGATGGACACAAGTGAAATGACAAAGGGCCGTAAATTGTTGTATTGTAAATTTACATTCAGATCAGCCCAATGTGAAAACCCAGTCCCACACAGTGTGTTGATTTGCAATGAGCAACCAGGAGTGTCCAATGGAAAAAAATGCATTTAAATATTTTCTGCCATGCCCTTTTAAAGAGATGGTAAAGAGACTCAACAATGCATTAAAAACATACTTTCCAAAAACGTAGCACACACCAGTATCACCCAATCCAAAAGTTGGATGGAAGCACGGCACACTGCACACTGCCATCCCATGCCTACACACACACGTACCTTGTGGTGTGTTGCTGTTATTCTCTGCGGAGGCATCGGAGGAGAAGGCTGAAGCCTGCGCTTTCCGTCTGGGGCCACTCAAGGTCTTCATATTCGTGTGACCTTTTAGTTCACATGGCATAAAGTACACCAAACAAGGTAAAATGCTAAGATAAAAAATAAGTTTTTTTTACATGCCAAAATACACACAAACATTCAAATGTTTAGAGATTACATCAAGTGACGTTGGCACCAATGGCATTAGCCGAGATGGTGTATTGCATTTTTTTCAAATACATGAGCTAAAATGTTAACTTTGTTTATCTAGCCTCTTATAAACTTAGTTTTAATGAAACTGCGTTTCATTGCGTTTCATTAAAAAGGAAGCCATCAGGCTGCTTATAGCGAGCACAACACCCACGCCTGCGTGAAGTGGGAGTCGAATTATTAAAGCACATTAATCATCATTACCGGCATGCATTATTAAAGGTGCCCGCCTTAATAACACAGTACTATCATACTTAATGAAGGCGCATCCATGCACACGTGCCTTGAAATATTATTTTACAAATGATTAAAGCAGTGCTGTTGATCTACAAAAGCTTCACTGAAAGTCTGAAGTCTTTAAGGAGGGTGCTGGTATTGGAATTTTTGGGTCGATTTCTTCTTAAGCATTGTTCCAGTGTACATGGAGGAGTTTAACACGTAGGATTTCGCGACCAATATTATTCATAATAAAGGTTTTTGGGTTACATTACTTAACTATAAATGTGTCATTAAATCACCACCACCTGACACAGCCAATTAGTAAGGTTTGTCATGTAAAAGTAAACCTTATATTATGAATATGTAAAGAACTTCCAGCCCGGGTAAGTCTTGAACTTGGAATTTAACACACCCTGAACCCCTTCGAACCACTCCTTTTATTCTCTTTCCCATCCCTTCTGGAACTTTCCCGACTCTCCACCAATCCCCCTTCCGTTTTTCCAAACGGTCTAACAAACGAGCCCTCATTTCCATTTGGATGTTCCTGGGACTCTTTCACCCTACGTTGGCTCCTCCCCCTGTGATAGCTCCTCGTCAATGAGTGTCGAGCACGCTATTCAAATTCACGAGGAACTGTTAGGACACTATGAGTATATATTTGTGTATTTCTTAATAGGGTTTGCCTCACGGTATCCCTTACACATATGCTGAAAGCACCACAAAGCTGGGTTCAGCAAGCGAATTGCTGTGCTGTAATCTTCAGAATTCACTCGATCACGTTTAGACCTCATGATCTAAGCAGAGTTGAGCATGGATGGGCGACCACCTTGCACAAAAGACCGGTGTAATTGGCATTGTGGGCGGCGGTGGAGAGCAGTGCAGCAAAATCCACTGTAGTTCTGCACTCGCGCTACCTTCACCAACCCGCACTGACCAGCGTGGCAAAGTATGGTCAAATATCCCACAAGGTGTGAGTGAGGGAGTTCCTCATGCAGCAGTGGATTGACACATGGGCTGTCCATATACATGCACAAGTTTGCTTGCAAGCACCAAGAACACAAGCCACTTTCCTGCACACACGCTGACATCTAGTGGATATTGCTGGGTTATCACATTCTACAGTAACGGGAATTCATCTACAGTCGTGGGAATGTACAGGATCTAAAGAAGGGTTAATATAAACGAATTCTTCCTTTCAACCTGACAGAATCTACAGCCGTGTGAAGATATATATATATGTTTATAATCCTTCCTTTCAAGTCCTCACAGTGTGAATTCCCCCACAATTTTTGAAGCATCTTGATATGAAATAACATTTATATGCTTTTTTGAAATCCAAGCTCTAAAGAGGTGTAGGCTTGCTTGCAAGCTCGCCATTCCACATTAACACACGCCCCTCTCTCCGGGGCTCTGTAAAGTGTCGACTGCAGTATAGAGGGGTGGTTCCCAACCTATGGTCTGCTGACCACTGGTGGTCACCGGGCCAACCGGTGATCCGCGCAAAGCCGTGGGAGGTCGGCTGCGGACCTGTTGCAGATTCAGAAACCATCGTATATTTTTTTCTTACTGCATGGGGTGTTCGCAAAAAATGTTTGAGGGTTCAAAGTTCGTCCACGGGCCCGGAAGGGATGGGAACCACTGGTGTCGAGGATTTATCTGGAAGTCTACCATTTCATGTCATCGTGCACCTTTGCAAACATTCCTGAGTAAGATTGCAGTATGGAGGATTTACCTGTAATCCCACCACTGTGTGTAAGCACGTTACCGATCCCTGCCAGTGTAGAGGGATTTACTTGTAAACACATTATGCTACTCGTCGCGTGAAAACCCTGTTATAATGCAGAAGATTTACCTGCGAGCCACCATTCTGTGCACACCGGTCACGGTGAGTGTCCATAATGCAGGCTACAGTATTACACAGAGGATTTACTTGGACGGCATCCGACATGAGAACACCCACACCAGTGTTTTCCATGTTCACTGTGTAAACAGCGTGGTTTTACTGCAGGGGATTTGGCTGTCGGGCAACAAAACCCTTCCACTCCACACGCCCCGTCGCTGCACGCTACACATCGCCATGTATTCCCCGAAGCAAGCGATAAGTCACATCGAACTGTCTGCGACACACTCCGCGAATCCTCGACCGGATAGGTTCCAATTCTTTCGAATGAAATAATTGGAACGTTAGAAATGTAAGGTCATGAGTTCAAATTCTGATTGGGGGGTCAATGCAGTGCATTGCATTCCCAGGGTCAATAAAATAAGTACCAATATGTCAAAAGTCGAAAGTGGTCATCCTGTTAAAAGATTTGCCTTCCCTAGTAATGGGGAATTTCCATCACTGAATGAGTCTCTCCATTGCCGATTTGAGGAAGGAGGCAATGTATCCCAACAGTTCTATCCAGAATGCTGTGTTATTCAAACTTCTATAGGCAATCTAAAGGTTCCCGGCTACCTTGCTGGTAATAACGTGCTTGGGTATATTCCACAGAAAGCACTGTGGTCACGCGTACCGGCGGTGCGGCGTGAAGCGGCGTCGTCGTGGCAAGGGTCGGCGTGTGGGCCCCGTGCCGCGATTCGCAACACTGGCGCCGCACCCCTGATCGCTCCAGAGCTGTTCAAGGAGCCGCGGCGCGACGACTCCTCAGCCCTCGCCACCTTGGACAGTGGCGCAAAGATCCCTGCAAAGTAGAATATCCACCGGTGCGCAGTTAGGGCACTGAATAAGGGGCCCAGGCTCTGGTCTGTGGATTGTGGACCGTACCGGCACCGCATATGGATAGTTGTGGAAAACGGCCCCGCGCATTGTACAACACAGTACAATTCGGATTTATATGGCGTCTTAAATGCAATTGCATCTCAAGATGATGTACAGGGCAGTGGGCATGTTTATTTTATGGACAAGTCACAGGCAGATGGGGAGTTGGCATTGTGCAATGGTTAGCACACTGCACTTGCAATCCAGAGGGCACAGGTTCAGTTCGATATGCTGGCGCGGCAGTTGAACAGCCTCTGTCCACCCAGCAGTACAAATGGGTACACTAAGACTAGGCGATCGTTAGGTCGCATGCGGTGGGGTAAAGTACGGGTACTTTCACCTCTTCCAATGTGTTTTGTCAACATGGAAGACCAAATACCTCCCCCCCCCCCCCCCCCCCCGAGAGCTTCATCGAGTGGAGGCCCTTCTACCAGCAGTTGCGTGAGCAAGACATTTCAGGGCTGCACCTTTACCTTTACCATAGGCAGACAGAAAAAAATAACCCTTCTGTACAGCTGAAACTGTAAGGACTCCATACTCTTTGGTTCTTTCGGTAAAGTCACGTAGGTATAAAATAAAATAAATATAATCCAGCAGCTTCGTTTCCACTGCTGGATTATATTTTTTCCGCCTGAGGACGACCGCTTGTATTGCGATCAAAACGACGTTATTTATTTTATTTTATACCCTACGTGACTTTACCGAAAGAACCAAAGAGTAAGGATTCCTGCAGTCACGAAAGCTTCAAATCAAGATTATAAGGACTCCTTAATAAAACGAGCATCAAGCCAAATGCCTTACGCCCCTTTGAGAAAACAATGAAAAGGCCCCATACTTTTATCTCAGCACTGCTGATACATACGGGCAATTGCTTCGTTTCCATGGCTCTCTGAGCTGCTGCCAATGACAGTGAGGAGCGATGTAATTTGCATCTTAAATAACGATAGTTCTTAAACATTACCAGGACAGGCCGCAATTGAGAATAAGTAATTTGAGGGGGACAAATGATTGTTTGAATCACGAGCAGAGTCACTGTCTACGAACATGCTGTATACAAATCAGTAACGGCTCGGTATCTGTGAACATTTACCTCGTGCAAAATACAGTGACAATCCTCACTCATCCACGATGCTTACGAGGGGGGGGGGGGGTAGGGGGAGCAGACCCCCCTCACATAAAGACAAAATCAGAGATGAAAAGAGTTTTCATCCGATTGTCCATTAAGTGTACTCCTTCTGTCCGCAACAAAGATTATGGGAAATCGCACATAATCGGAAGGGGTTTGTGACATATCGTACTCTGCAAAGCTAAGCAGCGTAGAGCCTGGATTAGTGCTCGAGTGGGCAATCGTCAAGTGAATGGGAATGGCACTCAATTACAGCTTCAGTGACTTCAAACGTCATCGTCATCATTTACATTATCCCGCAGTCAACAGGATGGATTTGTCACATGTACAACTCGAGGAACATTTCCACATGTCCGTGGAGGTTTTGTCATACTTCAGGAAATAGCACTGACAAGGACATCCTCATCTTATTCAAACATCTTACATCTTACATCTTAATAAACATAAAACCTATACACATGTAACCGATTGATGATCAACAACCATATAGAATATGAATAGCATTACATCCTATACATAGCATGTGGATATGGTATTCCATATTCAATATACACCACTGCATGCATATGGAATAGCATTTGAAATATAACAACACTCCAAAATAATTCACAAGGCCGTAAATACGAAAAAAAACATTTCTTAACTGTAACTGAATTAAAAGCATTAACGCACGACCACCGTTAACTTAAATAATCTACAAATCGTAAAAGTGCTTGAATTAAAACCAACGTGACGCATGTATACATGAAAAACCACGAATCACAGAAGAGGGGGAGGGTAATTGAGGGGGCTCATGCGATGCCCGATTCCCTGCGGTGGAGACATAATTTTTACATCAGAATCTAAGCTCCCAAAAAAAGACAAAAAAACTACCCCAATATCTATGAATACATTTGTTTTAAATTCAATCTGGCCGTGGACAGCTTGGTGAGCTCATTCTGTGAGTCATCACAAAGACAGTTCCATGGAGAGCGTGAACCAACCCCATCATCAGAACATGGAATTTCAACCACTGGTTCGGGACCAGAAACAGAGGGCTTGCTCCATTGATTATAGGAGTAGCAAAATACTGTGTTTATAACTGCTATTTATTTATAATTCTCCAATTTATATTCCAGTAACACATTTGGCATCATGTCATGAGAATTAGAAGTTTGCATTCACTGACTCTCACAACGAGTAGTGGTAGCATCATCTTATGATGGCCAATATACAAGGCCCCAGAAGGTGATATCACACTCAATATCCCCAATGAATGCATGTATGTATGTTGAACTTCTTTTGCACCATACGTAGCCAACCATACTTATCGGAGGTGTGGGGGAAGGACCACAAACTAAACACAAAAAGCAGTTCTAAATGAATGAGTTTTTAATAGGTGACACACCATTATAAATGTGTACATTGCATGGCGATTAACCCATAGAGATGGAATATTCCCATTTAAATGAGAAAACAAAAGTATGAAGAGTGCAATAATTGTTGAGTTGACTGAGACCATCAGCTTACCACATGTGAATCCCCAGCTCATTCATCGGTGGCTGCCCAGATATTAACCCAGGCAATCCGCCGGGCTAATTAGTGGCCTGACATGACATACGCTCCCGTCTGAGTCAGTTTTCCCCCCTTACAGCAGAGCACAGTACAGACCTTGACCTGACTCAGACTAGACCAACAGTGGGAATGTGGCACCTTCCAGGCTTCTGATGAAGATCAGCATTACACCTCGCTCCACAGATCACGGGGACACTGTGGCAATTACTTTTGTGCTCGAGACTTTATGGGGAGGGGGGGGGGGTGGTGTGGTGGGGGGACAGTAACCACAGGAGGGTGGGCCTCACCGTGTCGTGGCGCGCACGTGAAGTAGCGTGTGCCGTCCACGCTTCCGTTGTTTTTGCCGTCGGCCTCGTCCAGCTCCACGCCAGCCCACTGGCCGCCCGCAAACTCCGTGGGGCCACAAAACCTCAGCACACCCGTCTGCCATACACACACACACATTGATGCACACTCAAATATATCCTACTTACTCACACAATGGATATACAGTATATATACATTGTTGAGGTGAGGTGTACGGCTCCGTAAGTTGCTGAGAAAATTAAGTGCCCTTTACATGCAAATCCTTAATCCTCATCCAAATGACCTGCGATGATAAATGGATCAGAAACGTGGACATTGACCAAGAAAATGGAACAAAAACTGAAGAGTGCGCAAAGAAGACAGATGCATGGAAACACAAAGAGCAACACGTGGAATAAAGGTAATACGCAAGGGGCCTTGGGCAGGAACACACCGCTGAAAAGGATAATGGTCACTCATCAAGGCCAACGGTGGAGTGGCAGCCAAATAAAGGTGCACGCCAGAGATGACGTTGTCCACAGAGATGGAGCGATGAAATCCATTCGTGTGCAGGTTCTCGGTGGATTGTAACATCGCAGGATCATGAGAGATTGCGACCGCTATGAAGAGGCCTTTCTTTCAGCAGTGGTTTGATTGTGGCTCATGACGATATCCACAAAGACTAAGCTTCCCATATTGTCCTATAGACAAATCCTATATGAGTATGAAGCGGGGTAAAATATATCTCAAATTATTTTATAGACAGTGGGGGACAAGTGTTGGAAGCGAGCAAATTACGTCAGAGAATGATGTGCCTGGCACAAAGCCTGGCCACATTTTATCTCCATTGCTAACGATCACACACTGTTTCAGGTATTAATTTATGGCTGAGAATCGAATAAAGATGGTTAGAATAATAGCACAGCGCGCAAACACCTACACCACCAAAGACAAAGATCCCTTGTATGGTCATAGCAGCCTGACAGGGCAAGTGCTGTTAGCGAGCACCTATTCAAACTGGTAAAGCGCACGAGGGGGTGAGTGGCCAGCACCATGCTTGGTCACCTTTGTCTCTCGAGTAGTGACTTCTACACATGGCACCAGGTACTAATTTGAGGCTGAGTCGACCTAGGGGAGGGCCCAGCACTGGTTCGGATTAATTGTCACTGGTGTTGGCCACGAGTAGAAATTGGGTTCCCGTGTTCATTGCACAGCATGCTAACCAATGTGTCAGTGCTCTCCACCAACACCACGATTCCCATCGACACACACTTCCACACAAATGTCCCTTTTACCTCATTTGCTTTACAGACTAAGTCACATCCTCTGAAATCATTATTCAGCTCACAAATGAGACATTTGTGAAAATTCTAAATTTATATCACAGAGACTGGTGTCTCTACAAGATTTTGATTTCTGACAAAAGGGTACCAATTTTATTGACCTTGGAGAGATGATGGGCTCAGTTGTCCCAGAGCAGAATTATAACTCACCTACTGAGATTTGAGTCTCTGTCACAACACCAAATGAGAGCACCTACAGGACATAGCTCACATTCTTCAGTGGTGTGACCAACATGAAGACTTTTTTTATATTTGCACAACTTGATCTACACAAAACACTTTCACATCTGCCCTCCGTGTTTTCTGCATCATTACCATTTATCACACGCCACCTTTGCAAGGCAAAAATAATACGGCAATTACTAGTATCTAAGGATTACGACTTGATCAGATTGCTGAAGATAAACTATACAAAAGTAATGCTGTTGAGCTTCACAACGCATGACAAGAGGTATTCCGATGGTGACAAGAGCTAGCATAATTGTTAAACTCAGCATTCATTATTTAACACGTTTTCTCAACATTAAAACATCCTTTACAACGGATGGGGAGTGTTACTGATGAGTGAAAATGATAGCTTGTAAAAAGAGCTTTCAGACGTCAGCTACAATCGAGAGGTCATCACGACCATAGCCTGTGATGCCACACTTCACCAGCACTTATTCTCTCTAGACACTGCAACTGCTTCGTCCGACCTCCTAAATTCCAAGGCCCACTCTTAAACGTTTGCCAAAAATTTACTTGAGGCCTTCCCCTGTGCCCTCAACCTCTGGATGCCATCTCAGTGCCTTCCGCAATGGCTTGCCCTCCTTCGTCCCGCACACACGTGCACCACCCATCTCAACCACCTCTTTGTGTATACATCTACAAAACGTTGAAGTTGCTTACCCTAATTTACCATTACATTTCTACCATCCTCTGCATGTAGCTATATTTACAGAGCCAACGCTTATTTTCTGGTTGCTTTGCTTCGTCCAGCTCTCCGACCCATACGGTTAACGTACATTACTTCTGCCTTAAACATCCGTCCAGTAACACTAATGTTTGACCTCTCTACTCGCCCATAGTACACTCAGTACCAGCAAAAAGCCAGCTTCACAACCTTCTTCGAACAAGCTGAATAATTATGCAAATTACAGTTATACATAACAACACTAAATCCCCTAATACCTCCATTAGTGAATGTGGGTGGGCAATAAAAGCAATGAACGCAGCAACGTCAATTAGAAAAACAAAATGCAAAACTGCAATGTCGTCAACAAGTGGACTACTTACTGCTTAATGTTGCAGGCCATGAGTGAAATTGTTTCCATAAATTATTGCTTTTCTTAACTTCAATTACCATGTAGGGTTTCTAAATAAAATAAAAAGTAATCATGGCGATGGTGCTGCGGAAGGGTGGATGTGTGGTTAGTATGCTTCACGTAATCAAGGGTTGAAATTATCCCAAGCCTCCCTTCAGAGTGGATAAAGCACCACTTCGTAGGAATAGGGAGACAACAGTGGCCATCATATGAAGAGACTGGCCCTCAGGAAGGGACCACTGAATCTTCAGCACCGGCCCTGGACGCAAATGCAGATCAGCAACCCTCCCCCCTTTGTTCGTTTGAGCCGGGAGACACGTAGGTCTCAATGCTGTTACGCCTGTGATCGTGCATGCTTATGCATGGAAGTGTCTGCACAATACAATGTCCCTAATTAGTATGCAGCACTGTAAATTACATTTACATAAATTAAGCAAAGAAAAGGCTGTGCTCTGACTGCATCGCACAAGAAGATTATGCTTTATATTAGTCGACTTTCATTAAATCAATGTATTGACCCTAATAGGTCGATGGGGTGATTAAACCCCTAACCAAGGTTTGAACTCCCAAAGCGTCGACTGTGAGAGAATGGTCTAACCACAGCATCATCTGTATGAATGACCCCAACACAGGAAAGCACTGATCCTTTAAACAAACTACAGCGAGTGGTTATTCTTCAGTGACCACATATTACGCCTAAAATTGTGCTAAAATATTAATCTGAACTATCTCCCATGCAAATAAAAGCATATTACTCTTATGGCTAATCAAGCATAGGACACCAGCACAAATGTGTGGATATTATCGGAGCTGTCAGGACATGGTGCTGCAGGTGAAGAGCAGCTGAAGCTAAACTACCGTACTCGTATTACCCCATTGCGTGTGTGTCGACACATACGAATTGATCAATTAAAACAGATCCTTGCGCTTATATGCATTACATAGTGCGTATGCACAGTGTGTTGAACTTCTTTCTTACCGTATATAGCCAACCTTGCTAATCGGAGGAGAGAGCTGATGACGAATTATGCAAAATAAATATAAACCAATACTGTATTATGACCAAGACAGAAAATAACATGATAAAATGTACGACACAGAAATATAAACGAGACAGTACAAAGCAGACAAAAACACAATTTTTGCCTTTAACAATGATAATTGAAATAATTGATGGGGCATTTATTGTACTAATGGCTGGTCTAGAGACCCTGGTGCAAATGACAACAGGTTTATGGCATCATCTGGTCCAACACCATGTGAGACTAGGCTCTAAGAAAAGCTGTCTCGGGTGTGGACCAATCAATTTCAAAGACAGTGCACACATTATCAGAGTTGTGTTTTTGTTTGCATTACAACCGCAGGTATGTGGTCAATGCAAACATGACTCCTTGTAAAAAAGGTGTCAGTTTTGTTGCCAGATAAAATGGTAAAAAAACAATTATCATATTTTGCTACTGGCAAAGGAGGTTCCAATTATGTCAATGGTTTTGTAAAAATGCAAGTAACTATAGCAAGAGCTCCTAATCTAATTAAAATACCAGCAGATTCACAAGTAATCTTTACAATTGGAGAGTGTTTGTAAGTGGCTTTTATCTTTGGTGATTTATAAACTTTTTAAATTAGAACTTTCTTTTATTTGATTAATTCTGCTCATTTGTTTTCTGCCCTGTAGCGTTTCTGAGGTGACTAATATGGTACTTTAATTGTGTATTTCATCGCTTTATTTCTCCAAATCCAATTTTTTCCGATTTTCAGAACATATATTCCAGTATCTCTGTAAATAGCACTGATGAGACTTTCAACCCCTATACGGACAGAGCTCATGTATGAACACTTTCAACCCTCGCTGGAGAGCGTTAGGAAAGAAGACTTTCAGGCCCAGACAGAAAAATTGTAGACATCATGAAAGAAGCAGCACCAAGCTGCTGGATACAAATTGACACTTATCTACAATCAGAATCTTTATACTGGTAGGAACCTCCTGGCTACACCAGCCCACAGGGGATTATTGTGTCCGTCTGTCGTGCAGGGAGGGGCTGGGTGGGGAGGGAGGGGCTGGGTGAGGAGGGGAGGGTGGGGAGGGACTGGGTGGGGAGGGTGGGCCTGGGTGGGGGGTGGGAGGGGTGGGGCTGGGTGGGGAGGGGCTGGTCACCCCGTGGTGCCCTTACAAAACTCAACGTTTAACCTACTCACGCCGGCTTGTGCCCGCCCTCACAGTTGGGCATATTTGCGGAATACACCATGCCGCCGTTGACCCTGGCCATTGACCGAGCAACCCAACGTTCCTACCAGCTCCCTCCGCAGGAATGTGTTTTAGACTGGAAGAATCCAATGCACTATGAAGTCCAGTAGGGGTGGGTCAGTAAGTTATAACAAACAATACAAAAACATGATTGGAGTGCAGAACAGAGAAAATGAAAGCAAGTCCCGAATAAATATAAATAAACATATATAAATTTAATATATAATGTACAAATTGCATATGAATATAAATTCCTACAGATTTTTCAGAACAACGACAAAACAGTCCGAGACCACACCAAGACAACACACAGTCCCTCAATAAAAGTGCACATTAAAATTAAACTACGGATGCAAGATTGAAAATCAAAGTTATAAATCACTAAAGGGTTACATTGAAAAGAAAAAAAACTCAATTATGGAATGATGCCTCAAGATTTGTTCTATTCCAAAGGCAAAACAATATAAAATAATTACAAGAGCAATACACCTCTTCTCACACATAAACCTCTTATCACACGTACAGGGAACTGTTCACGAAGGTCATAGAGAACCGAATGGTAAATTAAGAGGCCACCCAGCCATGCTTGTAGAAATAAATGCCGTATTTATAGAAAGAAAATATAAAATTCCATTCTCTCCAGCTTTGGCAGACAATGAAAATGCATTTGATTCAATGGAAACTGATTCATTCATCCAAGCTCTCACAAACCAAGGCTTAATACAATAATTTATAATTATCAAAACGCAAAATTTTTAAGAACTACACTCAAAATGAAGACTCTATTGTCCCAAAAATAACACACGGTGATTCAACTGCATTGTATGTACCATCATTAAAACAGAAAAAATAATTCCTTAAATCTGTATGCAATGCATCGCTTTCCATTTCATACCGAACACTCAACAGGCAGTGATTTATCGACCGAGTGACAACACTCGACCGGCATTTGCAAGTGCTTTTAATCACAATCAGTTTTGTTGCCAAGGTAATTTAGCATGGGCTGCCAAGCCTCCTTCTTAAAGACTGGCCTCTGACTTACAGGTAAAAATAAAACACTACCACTGTAGTAAAGAGATTCACCGGGGTGCAAGGGGACTGCATACATGAGAGAACACTTGTCCGCTTCTATTTTCAGTATTAACAGTTGGACACTAATGATATTCAGCCTCAAGACCGACCTCTTTATAGACGTAAACTCTTCGAGCTGGAACATTTTAAGAAAAGAGCATGAAAAGAGAAAACGTGTGACCAGTGCGATATAACAAAATCTGGCGGGATTATAAAGCATTAAAACGTCTCTCTGCTACAATCATTTTTGAGCATATATCATTTGTATTGGAGATCTGGATGGAGGCAGTGGTGAAAAAAGCCACATTCCTGTGGCAGGTAAGCATTTCTATATTCTGCAAATGACACCCACCACGAACTTCCCACAAAGTGGAACTCGTTTTATTGACCTCAGACAAATGGACTTGGTTAACCCCAGACTCGATTTGAATGTATTACCTTACGATTATAAATCAAACATTCTGACCAAGGCGCCTTCGAGTTTCTGGATACGTGCTGCAAAGCATAGCCTAGTTTAACTTGAGATGGGAGTCTGGGAATTGAACACGTGGTGTTTCATGGTAGTGCTGGATCAGTCCTTTGACATGGGCATTTGTGCCATGAGCTATCATCTGTCCACTTTCTCCAACAAAATGTTACTGTTGAAAATAATACTACCTTAACAGAAAATACAAACTTATAAATTGCCCACACACAAATTATTTTGTGTGATATTACATTATTTACCAGTATTATCTACATTAAGTAACATAACCAATGGCCTAACACAGATATAAGTTCAAGGTAAACTCTACTTCTCTGTGTACATTTGGTTTAACTCCAATTTAATTGAGCAGTTGCATTCATTTTCACAGATTTTGTTTATTAAGAAATAAAATGTGGAAAATTTGCTTTTTTGGTCAATTACATTTGTTTTTGTTAAAGTTCATAGGTCATGCGTGCACTTGCGTACACCAGTTGAGGTGTAGAGGTTAACGCGCTGTGCTACAAAGCCGGTGACCAGAGTTTAACTCCTAGCCCTGGATAATATTAGTTCCAGCGATATCACAACCATTCATGGATCTTTTCTAGGTGAACTCAGCCATAAATGAGTACAAAGCGCAGTGTGCAAACAACAGGCGTGGGCGACTAATGCAGTCGCGAGTGGGTCTGTTGACACCCGCTTCCTGTTCGTGGTACCGGACTTAATAGGAGCTCACTAACAAGCCCTGAAGAGTCTATAGAGTTATACAGCTACATTTTAGTTTTTGTACAACACTCATAAGCCATATCTGAAGCAAGCTTCAGCCTCCCGTAGGTTAACTCAGTTTTAAAAAAGTGCAGCTGGGCTTGGTGCTGGCCATACCACCACCCCATCGTGTGCTGTGTCGGCATAGATAGGTCCATGTTGACATAATTTACCCCTACAGCCCATAAGGCTAAACAGTGGATCTTTGTATTTGGTATGCATGTGTGTGGGCATGTATACATTCACTAAGTACATGAAAACATATTGCAAACAGAAGCGCTTGACTGCTTCTCAATTGCATTAAAATTCCCAATTTCAACTGCATTGCATATTAAATTATGTTTGCTGAATGAAATTACAAATGTTAAATCTGAATGCTGCATATTTAGCGTGATTTTTTTAAAAACACAAATCATGTGTAAATAGCAATGTGAGGCATGCATTAACATTGCTTACTTACGTGTTAATTAAATGGACTCTACATTGCGACAGCACATGGCACTCCACCAACAAGAAAGCGTCAAAGTGAAATCGAAATACCAAATATGCCTCACTGATACAGATCTCGGAAGCTAAGCAGGTTGGAACCTGGATTGTGCTTCGATCGGCGACTATTTTACAAAACAGGCACTACAGGCGGAAGACAGCAGTGCAATAAAATCCATTAATCAATAAATACAAGATTTATAACGCGCGGCCATAATCAACAAAAAGCTGACACTGAAGCGAGGATGGCACAGAGAAAAATCTAACGAAATTAAACTAGTCAGAAGAGAAAATTAATGTTT
Source organism: Lethenteron reissneri (assembly GCF_015708825.2). Lineage (NCBI taxonomy): Eukaryota > Metazoa > Chordata > Hyperoartia > Petromyzontiformes > Petromyzontidae > Lethenteron > Lethenteron reissneri. Next base: position 12,165,816 of record NC_083803.1, on the reverse strand, counting down.
TTAGTCCAGTCTTAAAAGCACCAATTGTAATGGCTGAGCCGACATTAGTTGGCAGATTGTTCAGTTACATACTCTTTGGTTCTGGTATGGATTCCTGCAATCACGAAAGCTTCAAATCCAAATCGTTCCGTTGCAGCATACTATCCCTGCCATACCACCCAAACTGCATTGAGATGCTTTATTTCTGCAGCAGATTGACAAAGGTCTAAAATTGAATAAGCTCGATAGAATTGTGGTTAGAGTGCTCATATTATAACTTGAAATTGCTCTTTCAAATCATAGTCTGCAGTCAAATCAGCACCCCATCCTGAAACAAGTCAAGTAAGTACCATTTTGTGGAAGTCAATGGCGATTGTCCTACGGAGAAATGGGCCCACACAATGAGAATGTAAAAATTCCAACACTGGTTTAGGGCAAACAAAGGAAAAAGGTTCAACCCCAGTGTTCAATTGAACATCCGAGGATGCCCGTCCAGCCCCGTTATAGCTAACTTGTGCTACAGTGGCACAGCTCCTTCAAGGGGGATGATTCAGTGTGGTCCAAACCAAGGTTTGAAATGTGTTTAACGCTTTATCAAAGAGAGGTGCCGGTCACGTGGGTGCCGAGTGGCCTCACCTTACGGCCACCAACAATGACACGCTGGCCCACTGTGAGTCCAGGCGGTGCTGGTGGCTGCGATGGGAGTGGAGGCGTGGGGAGCAGTGCGGGAGAGGCTGTGGCCCGGGACAGCAGTCGGCGAATCTCCCTTGCCACCAGTGCCACCTCAGCCATCTCCAGGGGCATGTCAGCTGCGTCTGGCACCACATCGCATGGCACCAGCCCTCGGTTGTTCTGCAGGCATACGCAGGCGGCAGAAAGTGTTATTTTGTTTAAACTAATGCACCGATAGCCATTGTTCTCCACACCAGTTTCTCGGCAATCCCCACGTGGCCCACTTGAGATACCAGAAACGTTTCCTCAATGCACGAGCAACTTTAGTGATCTCCACACCACTCACCACAACCCCAACCAGCCATACTCGACACACTGCATAAAACAATAGCAGGCATATGTTGATAAAATTTTACTTGCAATATTTGCTTCAAACATGTGTTCAAACTTAGCACAGCCACTGTCAACAGATGTAAGAAGGGCGAGTTTGCTTTTCTGAGCAGTGTACATGAGACTATAATTCAAATTCCCAGACCATATGGCCATAACTACACATTGGTCAATCATATGCATTGCGAGTTATTTTCAACTGCAAACATACGGTTTAAGCAACCACAAGGATATCACAAAACAGTCTCTCTCCCAATAGCCAAAGCCAATTTCGATAGCAATATTGGCTCTGAAGGCCAAAGAAACGTCAATTTAGGGAATACTCATTAACGCTACACAATAGCGCTGGTAGCTCTGACAAATAATTTGAGAGCTGGCTTTACAAGGTAAAGCACCTCCAAAAGCTAATTTACATGGCTTGTGCAGTTTTTCATCTCATTTAATGTAATTTTTAGTTTCTGCAATAAAAACGTGTTTTTTCAGAGATTTTAAGCATTACCGTTTGCTAAAGCTTTCACTGGAAATGGTCCGGGGATTTCAATACTATTAAATTTTCAATACCGCCTTAGAAATTATATTCTTAACCTGCAATTATATTTATTTCAACCAAGTTTTTATTAAAATTTCTTTTTTTTAAATGCCAAATCATTCTGTTTAAACTACTCTCATAATTGTTTTAAATATAAAACTTTTAAAAGTAATTTTTTGTTGCTGAATTTGATTTACTTATCAGGTAAAATTCTAGCCAGACAGCTCCATATTTGAAGCCTTTGACTCCAAACCTGAAGGCTATGGGTTAACGTCTCCGTTGAGGGCCAACTACCCCTATCACCCTTCTTGAGTTAAAATAATCAATGTCTCTCCGTGGGACATCAACAATGCTGGCATTTGGAGTGACCAGCCTTGGCCACCGGATTGTGGAATTTCCACCCTTAGTTCAGGGCAACCAACAGAGGCAAGTGCCAACTAATTCTCATTCGTTCAGATAAACAATTAGACTGTTTTCAAAACGTGACAAGACTCCATAATAGAGGTTTTTGGGTCAGATCGCGTAAATATCTAAACGTGTCGTTAAACCCGCCACCACCCAACACAGCCAATTAGTAAGATTTGTCACGTAAAAAAACACGCCAATTCGTTACTAGTCCAGCACACCGGTTTGTGGAGGTGCATGCCTGTAATTCGGTGATTATGCAGAACAAATGTTGGCGATTCACACGTAGATGGCGCCAGTCATCGGTGGAACAAATACCTCCTGGGGGCGCCGAGCTGCCAGGAGAAGGCAATACAGATCTGTGAGTGCAAAGTTCTGGGTGTTTCCACTCACATGCTCATGCTTTTTCTGGGCATGCAGGGCATTCTAGTTTTCATCCAAACAAGATAAGGCACCTACAGTTGTACGACAAGTCTTTTTCATTTTGTATATGCCTGGGACCATAAACTCCATTGCGCTAGCAATATGCGACACTGAGTTGTGAAAAGAGGTGGCTTGAAGGGTAGAACATTGACGGACAAAGCTAAGTGAAGCGACAGCCTTGAGATTTGAGATGAAAACGTGTTGGTTCCAATCCTGTTCTAGTCACAAAGTCAATGGTCATCTCAGATGAATTTGAATTATCGAAATACAGGTCTACCTTCCAAAACCTATTTCTCACAAGTGTAGGGCCAAATTGTACATTCATTCGTACAAAATCGCCAAAATAACCGTACGCATCTTTGTGGAGCATATGAAAACTAAATAAATAAGCAGGCAATATGCTTCTTCCCATAGATTTCTCTCTACATAGAATTTGTCGAGGTTGATCCCCTTAAAAATGTTCCAGCATATATCCTAATAATACCTTCTGTTATTTTCTGCCCACTCAAAGCACAAGGATTTTTTCAGCATACAAAAACTGCCACAAAAAACATATTCAGGGATTGTAAGATGCAGACTTGGTATTCTTTAGTGATAGGCTTATATAACATTCATGACATTATTAGTTTCATATTTCTTCTTAATCATTGTTACAACTATAACTTTCTTATTACCACGATTTCTTTTATGTATATTGAGAAAAGAAGTTGCCAACTTTTCACCCAGGCAACCCGGAGAGCACAGACTTAGGTTTTCTTAACCCATAACTTAAACAACAGCTACATATATTTAAAAACGCACAAGTATAAAAAAACATTATACTATTTATAATTTCAATAAAAATATTTTTCCTTAAAATAACGTCAATGATTCTCATCATTATCATCAGCTGTTGTATATCCACTGCTGGATGAAGTCCTCGCAATGCAATGCATTGCCCTCATTATTTTACAATCGATCTCACTGTTCAACATTTTAGTTTTTGTGACCAATATCGTCCATAATACAGTTTTGTTTTGGGTTAGATCATGTAAATATATAAAAGTGTCGTTAAACCCGCCACCACCCGACACAGCCAATTAGTAAGGGTTGTCACGTAAACAGAACATGCCAATTCGTCACTAGTACAGCACACCGGTGTGTTGGAGAGCGAAGCCACAACATTTACAATCTGAGTGCAACGTTTTGCCAGTAATTAAAACTAGCTTCATCAGGCAACAGCCAGATTTGTGGAGAAATCCTCCTGTTTCGTTCCTTAAATAGAAGGAAGGATGCATTTATGCGATCTAACCCAAAAAACCCGTATTATGCATCTCACTGTTGTACATGCAACGAACTCATCGCCCCATCTCCACGCTGGTCCACTGGTGCGCGTTCTCTCCTTTGGCAACCGTTTGGTAAATCGTCTTTGTCCATTACCCTCTTCTCACAACTGCCCTCATGCACGTACGTTCTTTAACAACCAGTATCATGCCTGTGACTTGCATTTACTTCCCGACCAGCTGCTCCTCTTTCTTTTAGAGTTTTGCCCGGCTCGCAACTCTCCTTGTTTCCATCAAACGCTCCTCGTTTCTCAACCTCTCCTTGCACCCTTCATCTTTTGTTCCATCTCGATGGTGCTAAAGGTATTCATTGGCTGGACCAAAGCGAATGACTAAACTGTGAAATAAGTCACGTGTTACATGGACAGTTTGACTGGACATAGGCAGAGATGTGCCTTCTTCACTCACCTTGAACAGAGGGTTGGCCGAATGTTCTAGAAGGCTCTTTGCAGCAGACAGACACAGGTTGGAGGCCGCGATGTGCAAGGCCGTCCCAAAGTCAAAATCACTGCAGGTTGCGTCTACCTCTGGTAAGCAAGAGACATTAGAACACAGATGACTCCTACAATAAACATCAGGGCCCATTTCAAATGGGGGGGGGGGGGGGGGTTCTCTTTCCCTCCACGAAAAGGTACATGTGCAAAACTGCTGCGAACACAGTGGTGTGTCTATACGAGCCATGCCATGAACGTTATTGCGCCACTAATCACAGAAACTCATCACACTTGTGTTCACAGACTGTAGGAGCACAATTAGTGATCAAGTGAAGAAAATGTGTTTTATTTTAGCCGAATGCCTGGGCACTCAGTTAAGATTAAATGTAGAATTGGGTCAATAACCAATGATACACCAGAGACAATCAAGAAAACTTTTAGTTTCATAATCCTTAATTGACATCAAGGGTGACATTTGTCACTCAACTTAATTGCATAGTTAAAGAAATCCAATCATTTATATTGATCTGACAAATTTCAACTGCTTTGTTCAAAAAGTCTCCCTCCTGAAAATTTCCACATTCCCATGGTGAGGGCCTGCCTTACCACAGGACAGTCACTACTCACTTCTCACAAAGTGGTTTGATATTGACTCTATTCCAGAGGGGTGACGAGCTGATTCAACTGTTGACCGAGAAAACCTTACAATTGTATGGTCCTTTCATCAGAGCCAGCCAAACAAGCACTTGATTATTCTTGGAAAAGTGAATCACAAATAAATTACATCTCATCTTACATTGCTATGGTGCAGGGGGGAAACACTGGTCTTCTAAAAGTGGCCCATTTGTTGTCGTGACAGACATCAGCGCAGTGAGCAGGGTACATTCTTTCCCTTGAGATAGTTCAGGCCATAAACAGGACACACATGCCCAGCTCAGAGCCAGACGAGGCTAGACATGTACTTTTGGAGACAGACTAGATGTTTGCACACTACTTAAAGATAACAAGGTATATTAAACATTGCAGGTAGAAATAAAATTAAATCAATTTTAATATTTCTTTTTTACATTAGTTAAGTTAATATTTGAGCAAATCATGCAGGCGTATTGTTGGCTGACAGAAGCAATTATTGATATCCCAAAGCAAACACCAAGGAGAAGAGATGATTCTCTACGTGGGCTGAAATACATTGTGCGATGACAAAGTAGCTGCATAGCAGAATGAAAATGGCTGTAAAGATGAGAAAGAATTGGAGTTTATTCATTATAAATTTGGCTTATTTAAGCAGTACAAATAAAACGTGAAAAACACACTAATTCAACTCTACTTTGCATTTTCGGACTGTAACCAGTGCGTCATTCGGCATGATGTTCCGACATTTCTCTCCACGAGCCGGGGGGAGTGAAACGTCACAGACGTCATGTTGGACAACACGCGGCACAACCAAACACGTACATACACACATCAGGATGCTCCACGTGGTGCCTCCAACACAAGTAAGCCTTCATGGCACCCTGATGGTGGCCAAGATGGCAACAATGAAAAAACTGGTCTCCAATGCAAAGCTGATATGGGGCAGTGCATAACGCGACCACACCGGGTTCCTCACCTTTGGGCCCGACTGCTTGAAGGACGACAGGGATGAGCTCGGGCACGTCAAAGTAGGCGGCATAGTGGAGCGCGTTCATGCCCGTCCAGCGGCTTCTCAGTGACGGGTTGGCCCCCAGCGTCAGCAGGCGTCCCGCAAATGCCGCTGCTGCTTCCGCATCGCCTATTCACGAGACAACGTATGAACGACAACAACAACAGCAGCCGCCATTCTCAACAAAGTGACGGTGGCATTACCGCAAAGCCTGTGTCAGGCTAGGTGCACTTTGAGGCCACGTGTAGCGTCGAAGGCTCAACGGCAGGAGATCATAATGGTCACAGCAGGTAACATTTTGAGATGGGATGAAGGAAGCAGTCTCACCAATTCCTGGTGCCCCAGCCTTGCAGGTGTAGTGGAGCAATGTCATGTCGGTGAGCTCATCTCGATCATTGGGGTGGCAGCCACGCTTCAACATCTGAACTCACACAGGAATGAGGGCAGCATCAAAGAGGGACTTCCGTCATTTATTATTCTGCTGTGGTGCAAGCACCAGTAATGAGCACTTGTTACAATTGGCATGGCAAACAAAGGCAGTTACAGAATAAGTATGATGAATGGCCTCAGCATCGAAGTGGTGATGATTCACTCACAAACTTGGGGTGTTGCTCATCCACATTGAAAGCGGTACAGCGGTGTAAATAACAAATTCCTATGGCGAGGGCCAGTTTATGCATATCACACTCGATGTTGTCTTCCAACAAAGTGGAATAAATGTTATCAATGTTGTATGGTTGATAAAATGAGCTGAACCGAACCCGAATTCCAACTTGCGGAATTTAAAATGCAAGTTGAGTGGACACACCACAGTGCTATGGTTTCACACTCATATGTTTTAATAAACAAGATACATTAAACTCTCCCAAGTCTCGAACTGCCTACATTTAACCTAATGAAGACTATGTGATGTAGGTTGTAATTATTATGTCGTACAAGAGAACAATCACATTGCTATACACATGCTCCCCAAAAAAATGAATAATACCCCAACAGGCAGGTCATTGTGTGACTACTGCAATAAACAAAATACCCCATGGTCCCCTCTGTGGCATGGTTTTGCATGACAGTCCACAAGTCAAAGGAAATCCTGAGAATAACAAAAACAATTATTGATGTGTCCAACTCACATGAGCAAAGTACAATGCTCCAACCCATCAGATGCAGAAATGCCACAATACCACATGGCTGGAACACAAAGTATTGCTTTACAAAAACTTGTATGCATTACAGTGTACATCCCTCTAGCCAGATGGTATTTTATCACAGAGCATGATGCACAATTGGAGGAAGCTGTGAGTTCAAATCCTAGTATGTTGTCGACTCAGATCATCATCCCTCCAAGATCAATAAAAATTAATATCACTGTCAGAGATGCACATTAGGGAGATGCATCCCCAACAACAGCCATGCATATTTTTCAACACTGGTTTAGAGCCACTTATGAGGATGTGCACCGCTCCTGGCACCTTTGATTAAGGAGACACGCTGTGACTTTAATGATTAACCAACGATTAAGGGGGAAGACATGTGAATATATGTAGTACTGAACACTTTTTTAAACGTGGGCATTGACTGGTCAGTTGACAACAAAGGAGGCTGCAGAGCAGAACATTCTTTACTCTCGGACCGCCCTACACACAGGAGTTTAATAATTGCGGCTTTCGCAAATTCTACAGCGTGGGCGTAACAGCTGGCGGCAACCTTTCACAACAATGTCCAAGGCACACAGCGATTGCCAGAATAACTTTAGAGTAAAATCCCATGAATATATTTCCCCAAAATATTTGTTGTAATTTGTATTGTTCAATTAGTAATGATGGTTTGATAAAACGGATAACCTATGATAAATTACTCATTTCAATTTCAATATTAGTGCTCCAATATTTTTTTGCTGCTATACTTGGAGGTGGCAACCTCCATGCATTCTCATGTAACAAAAAATATTTACCTCCTTTAACGTAAAATAATAACCAATCAATTCCACTGCCATATATACAACACTAATTTTGGCTCCCAAGAGACCACATTATTTGGAATGTTGTGGCAATCAATACGTCTCCCTGCTGAACTCAGCAATGGGATGGTGCTCATATCCACAAGTGGCTCTGAGCCATAGATAGATATGTCAAATTCCCTTGGCCAGAGCCAGTCTCCATGCCATTCTCAATGTCCTGCCGTGTTTGTACACCAAGACAGCGGGACATGGAAGGGGCGGTATGGACACAGCAGGGCATTGGAGGGAGACATACCAACACAGTGGGATATGGAGGGAACTATGTGGACAAAGGAAAACTAAATGTAAAAACCAATCCACCCCATAGAAGTCTATACGGAACAGTATATTGGCATACATATGAATGCATAAATGGGCTTGGGCAAGACACATCGTTGAACAGGATAATGACCATCGGACAAAACTGGTGATGGAACAGCAGCCGAAGATGTGAACGCATCCAAGAGGGCGACCACTGCAGAGATGGAGCGATGAAATCAGTTCATACGCAGGGGTGAGCTGCATAGAAAGAGCATTGGACCGCAATGGCGATGACGTGGGGAGACCTTTAGACAAAAGCAGCGAGACAATGGTGAATGATAATGATGACTATGAATGCACACAGCCATGAAGCTCTGCATGTATTAATTTACCTCCCAATAGGCCAACCTCCACCACCTACGTCACCAGCTGCATGGCCACGTCCATTTTTAAAGACGCCAATCACAAACCTCAACCACTGCCCACGATCTGAGTATTTACGTAAAGCAGGCAGCAGTGCACTCGCCAAAAACTCCCACTCGTGATGAAATGTCAATACCCAATTGTGGCATTTATAGTGTGCCTTGGTTAGCCTCTCACACTCATCTGTGTCCAACACACTAAAGGCAATAAGACGCAGTGCTTTTTTCTCATTTATTTTATTACAGCATTTAGCAAATTTCTCCACCAGCATTGGCCTACAGGAGGTGTTATTGTTCCCCCTGTGGCTATGGGGTGGGTTAATAGAAAGATGAGTGCATAACTCCACCGTTGCTAATAACGAGTGGATATCAACAATTCCACAACTAGTAAAAAACGTATTTGTGGGCACCACCTAGAGACGAGAATTTACACAACAAGCTCAGGATGCACTGCCTGCTTTTAAATTAACAACAAGATTCCAGTGCTCATACACTTAAGAGAGCAACAGGGAGGTATTTGTCTCCATTAGCCAATGAGCAATGGAAAATCCACCATCCTATGATGGGCGCGAGTCTCTCCGTAGCACAACCACTGCTGACTTACCGTTAAGTGGTAAAAAAAATCAACCCCAGGGGGAACAGATAAATAGAATTTGAATTCCAATTGAGAGTCAGCATCACGCAAATAGATTTTTATTGTATTCGGTACATGCGTTCTATAACTGTGCGGGCGTGAACTGCGTAAGAGCATATTCCGTCACCTTGCTTCCAAGGACATGTGGATAAACGCGTAGTCCGTAAATATATCTTAAGAGTATGACGTGCACATGTTGAATCACAGGTGTAAGGAAATGGATTACCTATGGTGCTAACCTTGGGGGTTATTCAAACGTGGGGTATTAATAGCGGGTCGCCGGATGCTGCGACCGTGTCCGTGCGTCATTTCCATGATGTGGGTGCGTGGGCCGTAGCAGAGCCGCTTTCGAGCTGGACTTTAAAACCCACGCAAATACATCCTTCAGTACAGTGGCGAATGTTTGGTCACCTTGTGTTCCACGGAAACTGCCGCAAACGCCACCAATAAATGGGGATCATACACCACACCAAGCGCTTGGAAGACCCTGCTGAATTGTTCCATCATGTTCCGTAATTTGAAACAAGAGTGCAATTTTTACAGGCTACCTTGGCCGCTCAATAGTCCTAGGAATCCATTTTGTAAATGGTCAACGGATTTATTCCTGGATTGGCCTGGTAATTTTGGTAGGGTACAATCAATATACATTCAAGAACTAATAATGGCCATGCTGATGTCATCGCTTCATACTGCAAAAGCCAGCAACTGGTGAATAGCATGCAATTCATTTCCAGTCGACATTGTCTTTATAAATTATATATTCAATACTCTGTGGCATCATGCATGAAAGTAGGCTACAGACAACATTCATGAAAGTAACCGTGTAAGAACTGAAATCTAAAATATGAATATTACGTACAATTAAGGTATTACAAATGTATGACCGTCCCTCCAAAATGCTAAAGTTAAAGTATATGCCTGCATGTAGTGCTGTTCATTTCCATTGGTGGCCTTGAGTCAGTGGTGAACATTTTCCATTCCTGTGGCAGAATCTAGTCTCACCATACATCAATTACTATGTGACTTGCCAAAAAAGCGGAACTTATTTTATCGACCCACGAAGAGGATGATGGATTGCGTTCTCCCTAACCAGGATGTGCACAAGCAAACCTTCTGACTTCAAGACAGAAATGTTTTTTTGTTTATTTTTCTCCATCAAAACTATCTGTGAATCCGTCAGGATTTGCAGACAACAGGAAGATCTGTAAATCCCCTAGCCCCTGCATGTAACATGATTTACAGATAAGCGGATGATGGATGGGTTGTACTGTGTTTTTTGCGGGTGTGAAGCAAATTTACATTTCTGTTCCCGCTGTCCCCTTTCATTGCTCACGCAAACTCGCCTATCACACATCCCCACCACCCTCCCCCCCCCCTTGTCCTTTGTCACCATGATTCTCTTGGTCCTCTCTAACCGACCTTCGATTTACGTCACACGAAGTTTAAAGTATAGATTCTTAAGAGCCATACAATCTGTAATCCAAGGACACTGCTCTTTAAGCTCGAACCAGGATTTGACAGGTGAGGTTTAAAAGGAGATTTGATGAAAAATGTATCAATCTGTCGCATGGCTATAGTTCAACAGTGCAAAGATATGTGAGGAAAATGTAGGAAAATTAGTTTTTTAGGTTGCACTGGGTGATGCAGCGGTGTGCAAAGGTAACAATTTCAAATCTCACGTGTAGGATGACACTGCCGTTGTCCCTCCAGGGTTGCTAAAATTATAAACCGAGTATCACTTTTTGGGAAGTGAACAGTGGTAGTTGTATCATTGTACGTGGTGTTTGATGAGTTGGGTATCCACAATGAAAATGTCGCGACAGGTTCAGTGGTGAAATTTCTACAACTGGCTCAGAAGCATGCCAATGGAAATTACTTTCTACAACAGCTCGGTCATTCTTATTCTTATTTTCAGCCTGGAAACTAATGCTCGTGGGATCATAGGATCAGTTAAATCATGGAGAGGCCAGACATTGCTGACCCCATTTTGGTGTAAGGGAGGGCTCACGAGGCCTGGCTGACCTAGGGAAGCCTCGTAAATGTATGTCAGCCGTATGTTTCAACAGAAATTCTGGTTGAGACCAGTCAGTTGGTATCACAGTCGACCAACGGGACTACAAAAGCTACGAATATAACCTTCCGGACAACCACTCGCACTACCGATACCACCAGAACTTGCACTGGAGCAACTGAGATCACAGGGATGACCACTGGGACCAGCGGAATTACCATTGAGATCACCAGACCTACCAAGAGGGCTACCACTAGAACCTCTTAAGACTACCACTTGGATGGCCAGGACTACCACTGCAACTACAGGGACCACCGAGACTACCACCACTGAGAATTTCATGACTACAAAATTATTAGATGTTCTCTCACACGTGTGTAATTTATGTAAACACACAAATGCTCACACGTGTATGTATACATGCGTGAATATGTAACACAGAAATCGCCCACAGAAGAATCTTAATTCCTGCAGCAATTGCACAGCTCTAGTCTTGATAGATGCTTTTATATTTTTATTTCAGCATGAAGGAACCAATGAGCTGTTTGGCTCTATTTCACGAGTGTCCTACGATGGTAAAGATGTTATTCAGTGCAGATTTTAAGTTACAATCACAGCACTCCTGATGACAAACAATGTGCATTTTCGTATTTGCTCGTGTGCACAAGGTTCTCGGAAACTGTGGCCAGTGAGCAGGCGGGGGTAGAGTAGGTGGAGTAGGAGTCAAGGGTCACCTCGTTTCCGATGAGCGCCACGTGCTGCTGCACCTGCGGGACCCACTGGCGCAGTACGGCGAATAGCTGCGACACCGTCGTGCTGGGGGACAGCAGCAGCGTCTGGCACGATGGTTCCTTCGGGTCGAAGAACGCAAAATCTGTGGCGAGAACAACCACACGCCGCCCACGGCCTGAGTTTAGACGTGCCGTTGTTAAAGTGGCGGGGCCAGATTGACAATGCAGCAGTTGCCGAGGGCCCCCTAGTGGAGGGTCTAAATCGAAGCATGGGTGGGTGTCGCGGCTGCAATGAAATCCCCTAACTTAAAGGGACCCCCACAGTTTGACTGTTGCAGAGGTGCTCGCGAAGATTAATGTGGTGTCAACGCTTTTCCCTAAATGTTGGTCGAGATCCTTATGGAAAGCCTGCAGTCAGATTGTGTCTCTACACAGTGAGGCAGCGGCTCTTTGCCATCAGTGGCCCCGAGCCACCAGAAGAACGTCTATGTTCCGATAGTAGGGGCCAGTCTATCCATAAAACAAATACGGTTGAAATCCCTCTAGTACCGTAGTTGTTCTTTAGACTGGCCCCTGCTATGAAAATGTGGAATTTCCATTGCTGGATTTGGATCGCCAATGGTTAGGGAGGACAGCTCCATAGTCATTTGAGGAAAGAAACACCTCGAATTGACTCCTGACACTTGAATTAAATAAATGTATAATTCAATCAAAAACTACAATATACTGTTAAGTATATTATGCAACAGTCACAAATGCAATGCTGTCCTTACCTAAATGGGTGGCTGGGTTACTCAGGGAGCTCGTGTTCGTGTCAGAGCACTGAACCAGTGCCACTGAAATCCGGCATCTAAATCCTTGGCCTACCACCAGGGATAAAATCAGGTTCCCAACTACAGCAGGTGTGATGGTCTCAGCTCTATAACAAATTACTGTTAAATAAAAACAGCACGCACTTCAACTAACAGGAACGGTGATTTAGTGGTTCACACACGATGCTTTCAACCTGGAGACCTGAGATCGAGTCCCACCAACAGCTAACATTCATTACACGGTTCTGGGTCCCCCTTTCACGAACTACAAACCCCTCCATGGCCGACAAAAGGCATAGACAAACTATCCAGCACTGGATTGACAAAGGGCTGTAAATAAGTTTAATTATTACTTACGGTTTGCCAATTTCTAATGCCCAATTATGAAGCTCTCTGCTGTGCAAACAATTCTCATCTTAACGGCGGAGCACGTGGGTGGTTAGTAGGGAAATAAAGATACTACATAAAGTACCAGGAAATGAAACGCCACTTCAAGTCCTTCCTCAACGTGAGGCAGTGCTCATCTCCATCAGTGGCCCCGAGCCACCATAAATTGCCCAAAGAAGAATCATAATACCTGCAGCTCTAATGTTCAAATATGTTTTAGAATTAACTTTTTATTTATTTCAGCAGAAAGGACCTAATGATCTGAAATGCTCTCATTTCATGTGCATTCTGACAAGCCAGACACTTGTTTACACATAAGTAGACTACAGGCTAAAAGACTGCACATGAATGCAACTGCAAGTTTACGGGGATTGTATGTCCAAACATGCAAGGGGCCTCACTCTGCCAGAACCGACGACGCGTAGTGAGGTTCAGTACTGCGCGGAGTGACACTCAGTACTGCCGACTCCGCACAATGTGAGCACGCAAATGCCACTTGAGCTGCACGGGAGAATCTCCACTCACAAGACAGCTGACGACCACACCTCACCAAAAATAGCCGGGTGGAGGGTGGCTGGCAGCTGTCGGTGAGTGGAAAGTTGAGTCAACTCTGCAGCAGACGCAAACTTTTGGATCACCTCTCACCAAACATCGACAGAGGTGGCAACAAAAAATCCATCGCCAGCTCTGCATAACCTTTACGTTTTAGCGCATTGCAAGCAGAAGCACCACAGCGAGAGGATGCAATAGCAAGCTTGAACACAAATACAATGAGTGGGAATGACAGAGTTGGGTACTTGTGTACACAAAAACCACACTTAATACAGAATTGGATCAAAAGTAGAAGGCTGGAACTTCCTGAAAAAAAATTCTGAGACTTGTAGGGGCTTTGTTGGATAAATAATGGATTATTGTAAATGATTATCTTTTCAGGTGGTGCTGTCTGGTTAGTGTGCGTATTTCAAAATTGGAAGTTTGCCATTTCAGCCCCAGAATGCAGTGGATATCCCACGGAGAATATGGCCCCCTTGCTGGTCGAATTTCCACCACTTGCTCAGGATCAATGACGGAGATAAGCGCAAACCAAATATCATTTGGGTACAAGGATTAGATATATGTTTTGTATTTTTTTAAAAAGTTATGCATTTTTACTATATCTACCTTAAAAGTTCCACTAAACAACCAATCAAAACACAAAAAATATTTTTTAGTACTGAAAGTTCAATTTCGATTTAAAGCTTTCGTGACTGCAGGGATTCATCTTCTTGGTTCTTTCGGTAAAGTCACGTAGAAGGGAAATAATAAAATAATAAAAATTTAACATAATAAAATAAAATTTCGACGTTTCGGCCACAACGCAAGCAGCCGTTCTCAGGTGAAGAACAGGTCTGTTGGAAAGACAGCGTCTGAATGAGGGTACTGAAAGTTGGTTGTCCCGCACCTTTCCATTACCTCCTTTCGGCCAGACTTCACAGCCGTTGCAGTCAATACCCGACCTACACGACAAACTCTTAAGAGTTTACCGCCATCTGTGTTTACGTCCATTTAACAATAATGCACACGATGTATTTTTACATCTTTCCTGCCATCAATCAACGTCTGTGTGTCTAAGTGGGAAGTTGTGGCATACCAGTATGTACATATTGATTCACCTACCTGACAATTCAAGATATTTACACAATTCGAAGGTCAAGATTTAAGAACTGATTCTCTTTATTTAACATTATGGTTAATTTAGCAGCTATATCGTGGCTGCAGTGGAAATGTGAATCAATCACATTATGCATCTACGAATAAAAAATAATAACTCTATACATGCATGATTTAGTGCATTTATCGTGAGTGTAAGAATACATTTTATTGGAATAATTCATGCATCTTGACATCCCTCCTTGTTTGTGCACTATGATATGGACACAGTGACGTGGGTTCAAATCCTGTCCATGTACATGAATAAAGTGGTATCTGAACATGTCCTGGTCCTCCCCTAGGTTGCCTCAGCCTTAAAGAATATCTCACATGTAATCAATATTGAACACTGGGAAAATGAATGCAAATGACCATGGTGCTCCCCGCACTACCCGATTGTGTGCTGCACCAAAATGTGCTCACAGAACACAGCACTTGTCCCAAAAATGCCATAAGGCTAAGTGCAATGCTTGTATATTTTCATTCGTGTTATAAAAATATATTAAATAACACGTATGGACCTTCCACAGAACACTCAGGAGAGACAAGCTCTAGTAGTTTCTACAACCGGTGCAGTTCCTGATATGACAAATGATCACCAAGACATTTTCAACTTTGCTGAAACCTGCATGTAGTCCAAGCAGTTGCAAAAATGCCAATGTGGCACCTTGCATGCATCCATTTATAAATTACTAAGTAAGTCATCGCTGCTCCTTGCATTTCCAAGTGTCAAGCTATGGATCATCCTTCACGTTAACTATGCAACTTTTCCTCGACCAATTTGAAGACCAGGAAAAATAAAACCCACGAGCCCCTTTATGCATGCAGATAGTATGGGGCAATAAGAATTGTTCTTTTTCCCTCAAGAAGTCACAATAATGTTCTCCAAGTCAGCAAACATAACCCAGGGAGAAATTCATATAACCATTCTCCTCCCTTGGGAGCCTAACAGTAGCACACGACCCCTGTCTCATTATGTAAAATATTTATTTTTGTGGTCACATCTTAAAACACGAACACCATAGGGAGGGAAATAGTTAGAGAAACTATTTGTAATACCGACAGATATTTAATTTAACAAAACATTACGCAGAACATATCCGCCCAGGCGACGCTGTGTTTCGTGGGCTCCAATCACAATCAGAAACTTGCGGGTTCAAATCACAGTCAGGGATCGACTCTGGAGTCAACTAATCACTTTGTAGGAAGTCAAACCAGAAATTTGACCACTTCCACGATAGTGTGGAATTTCTACTCGCTCAGGGTTGCCAAATGTGTGAGTGGAAAGACACCTTGATTAAAACCACGTACGAGAAAGGCCTATGCACGTAGGTCGATTGTTAGCATCAGCAGCACACATCAAAAAGCAGTCAGGTTAAAATTAGAAAGGGTTTCCGAGTGGCGGTAATCAACCAAGCGACAGGTGAAAAGTACGTTAACCTTCAGAGCTTATTCACAAACACACTGAGCCAACCGCAAGGTCATTTTAAAAAATAGACTGGTAAGCATGCAACCATGCTGGGAAGAGCTAGCAGAGTACCATTGAGCCTTTGACAAGGTCAAAAATATGTATATCAACAAGCAAGAAACCAGCCCAATAAAGGAGCTTTTGCTTTCCTAAACAAATGTTGTATAATGTAAAAAGAAAACACGCGGTGATTGAAAGGGTTATTTATTTATTGTTGGGGAGCATGTTTGCTAAAGTATGTCATCTAAAGAGTGGCACGTGCAGTTACCATTGAGGGCAGTATGAAAAATCTAAGCATGTAACAATTAATATATTAAAAGTGATTCTTACACCAAGGACTGAATAGTGCATATGGAAATAAGTGAATTTCACATTATGCACATTACATACAAAATGTATACTTGTGTACTTTTATGTTAAAGAATAGGACGGGACAAATTAAACATAACATATTGGATGGGCAATATAAATGTATGTATGTTGAACTTCTTTCGCACCGTACATAGGTGCGGGAAGGATACAATTGCAAACAAGCCAAAAACGTATCATTGATGTCTAAATTGAATCATGACTCTAAATTGTGGGGGGTCAGAGGCTGAATATTTAACGTGCCTGATAAACACTGCAATTAATGTTCTGATTCACAGTACCTACTGTCATTTTGATCATAATACTACCAATGAAATTATTTCAAGCATAAAGTACAAAGGTTCCTCATCCATATACTGATTAAATTCCAAAACACTTCACCTTGAATCTTTGGGTGATTGCAGGTGATGGAGACATTGCCAAGTTTTTTGTCAAAAATTCTACAAAAAGGACCTAAAGAATCTCTGGACTAAAATTACTGGAGATCATCTCCGATGGTGGTTCCTAAGGCAGTGGTAAAAATTCTGCGTTCTTATGGTAAGCGCAACTCATTGCACACTCTTGAATTCTCACTAGGTGTTACAAGTTTGATCAACCATGGATGGATGATGGTATGAGTCAAACACCAACTTTCCATTAAATTGCAATTGTATATAGTATAATCATGCAAAACATGTGAAGATGCTTTACAGACATTGTGAGCACTATCAGGATAGGTGAGGAGTTACAATCGTTTTCGGAAAATTGAGATATAAAACCATCATTGTAGGCAATCAATTATGTGCAGTGGAAAAAAAGGTAGGTCTTGATTGAGCAAGGTCTTAAAATGTGAGAATAGGTTTTTTTCCCCCTTTTTTTTCTGGCAACAGAAAAAACCTATTCTCATATTTTGGTACTGGCAAAGGGGGTCCCATGATGGCTTAAACAGTGTCGGCAATATAGATAACACGCCTGAGAGAGAATTCCAGACAACAAAGGTAGCAAACATATTAGTCAATCGAGGGCTCTGTCCACAGTCCTACCGATAAGATATTTCCGTAGATCTAAAACTAGTGGGCCTGTCAGCAAGCCTTCACTCGTCTGTTGGCCTTAGTGCCTACACTAAGCCTGGCAAAGCACCGTGGTGACCCTCGTCACCCCTCTGGGAAATGGTAGTCGCTGCGTGTGGGCTCTGGGAGGCTTAGTCAGAACCTGCTTACCGCTGCCGGGAGGCATGGGGGCGGTTGCCACAGCGTGCACCCTGGACACGATGCCCTCAGTGCTGTCGATGGATGACTTGTAATCCAGCATGCCGAACTCCACCTCCAAGGCCGGCTCCACATCCTCCTCTCTGGTCATGTTTGCTGCGGCTGTTTAACTGGTACACTTTAAAAAGGAAGGCCACAAAGATACGTACGTGACTCACGGGGCTAACAATGTTCCCGCCATCGTAATAAGTGAGCACTGCTGAGCTACTGGATCACAATTTGAGATTTCCACCGCAGGGTAAACCAAGTTTTCACGCTGGGAAAAGTAAAAATGCATTCATCACTGTGCAGCAGAACCAATTATAAATATCTGGTTTTGAACATAAATTTGTGAACGACAGCTCTGAGTGCTTAGGCATCTGAAACATTTACTTACACAGCTGAAAAGGGAAATGAGTGGTGGTTCGTGCACTGATAGATGAACCTGGCAAACGAAGTTTGATTACCGGCCAAAGTTAATGTCAGTGATGCATATCTGAACCAGTCCTGGCAATCCCCTTCATCAACTCGTACAGACCAGCATGGAAAACTATAGTCCAGCAATCCCCGCGACCAACACAGTGCAGGGGGGTCTTCATCCAAATGTGGACTGATCATTATTGATATGATTGTAACGTTAATTTTCTCAATAAAAACCTCGTCAGACTATGTTGGTCGTTAGACTTCTATGACCATACTTCCACCGTGCTGGTCAGTACGTATGTTGAAGGAGGGAGCACAGGCAATCCAACCGAGTTGGCCAGGTTCATTGCAGTGCGCTAACCACTGCACCACCGCTCCACCATTGTTTTTTTACAGTAGGCCTTCTGTAAGTTAAACAGCAAGGGTAAGCAAATACCAGTGTAGGAGCAACTAGAAGTTAGGTGACATCTCCCATGAAACGAAGACTAGTTGTTGGAGTGTCACATTGAGTGGAAATGCCTGAGATTTAAATTTCCAAAAGCAGCCAGCTTTAGAGATTAAGTAACAAATTTGCTGCAATCCTTGGCAGAGGACCGCTATTTACAACCATTGCTATTTTGGCTTCCGCGCTGATAGAATATTGGAGCAATTTTTTTGCGGCCAACTTTCCATGCAGCCAAACACAAATGCATGGGACGAAGTTTAAATTTCACAACGAGTATATTGCCTTCCTCAGTGATAGCTGCTTGCAAATATTATTCTGAATTCTACATCACAACTGCAAATATATTAGAAATTGTCTTTGCCTATTACAATTCAATACATAAGTTAGCGTTATATTGCTTAATAAGAGATTACAAAAAAACGTTGATTGCACAGCTTTAAAAAAAGTCCACCGACTCGTTCAAAGTGTCTTAATTGTGCATTCATTTTTAAGGTAAACGATTATTTGATTAATTATTTAGCATATTGCACAATAATTGTACTGGCTTATCATCACTAATTTTATACCAAAACTCTCATTATGCACCATTCTTAAAAGTGGACGCATCTCTCAAGGTCAGTTACATTCGTTTGTCAATCCACTGCGGTACGAATGCCTCTCCACACCGTGTCGGTCATGGGGTTTGTTGGACCATATTTCACCACGCCGGTTGATTCAAGGGTCGTGAAGGGGAGATTGAGGGGAGGGAATGAGAGACAAGACCGGTTCAGCCCGTTGCGGTGGTGCAGTGGTTGTTAGCACATTGCCTTCTGAACCTGATGGCCTGAGTTTGATTTTTAGCAACACCTAACATCATCAACAAGTGAAGTGCCGGGGTGATAAAGGACTAAAGCAACATACACATAAAAAAAACCTAATTGGGCATCCGGCCGAGCAGCAGAGTGCCTCACATCTGACAGGTTGGGAGTTGAAGTTCCCGTCAGGAGTTAGTTCTGGCAAAGTCGACCCCATGACGTGTATTTTATCAGTAACATATTCAAAGTGTAGCATAAACATAAAACGTCAGTGTCCTACACTCAAATACGCTGTGAGCAGTGTTCATCTCTGTCAGCGTTGGAGCCTTGAGTTGTGAATTGCGTTACAAACCCGGTGACCTAAGTTTGAGTGATGTCTGAACCGGTCCCCACCCCCCTTAACCAGCACACACTTACCAGCGTGGTGAAGTATGGTCAAACGATTCCGCACGTCCGATACAGCGAGGGGCCTTCGTCCAGCGGTGGATTTGACACACGACTGCTGCAAGTTTAACCCTTGCCGGTGGTGGAAAAGTTCCACATTACTATGGCAGGCTTAGCGCAAAAAGTGCATTAGATTACTCAACTACGGCATAAATGTAGTCAAATTCTAGAAGATATTGATTAAATCGTTGCACAGAATTCAAAGGACGCGCAATTACAAACCCCCGAGGATACAAACATAATAAAAGCGAACATCTGAACAATACAAATTGTCACACATTTGGAAAATTAAAGACAAGTCACAGTAGAGCGATTGTGACCATGGCGACCCAAACTACAAACCACATTTTTAAGTCTGCGCTCCTTCCACATAGGAGTGAGGAAATAGCAAAACTAGACCCAAACCTCTCGGCTTAGCAAGAACCTGGACACCGCTACCATCATACACACAGGCGGAGAGTACAAATAAAAATCCCTTTGTCCAACTCATCCTCGCACCACAACGACTCCCGCTCGCAACCCAACACACGCGACGCAGAACCCCGGACAGCGACCCACGGTCCGCGCGGCCTCCCCATTGGTCGGCGCATTGCGTCGCGTGCCCTCGAACTCGGGCCACGTGGGACGCTTCGTGGCCACGGGGTGACGCTCCTGACCATGTGGGTGGTCAGGGGTGACGCACGTGGCCACGGGTGACGCTCCTGGCCACGTGGGACGCTCGTGGCCATGGGTGATGCTCCTGGCCACGGGTGACGCTTCGTGGTCACGGGTGACGCTCCTGGCCACGGGTGACGCCGTGGCCACGGGTGACGCTCCTGGCTAGGGGTGACGCTCCTGGCCACGTGGGACGCACGTGGCCAGGGGTGACGCCGTGGCCACGGGTGATGCTCCTGGCCACGGGTGACGCTTCGTGGTCGCGGGTGATGCTCCGTGGCCACGGGTGACGCTCCTGGCCACGGGTGACGCTCCTGGCCACGGGTGACGCCGTGGCCACGGGTGACGCTCCTGGCTAGGGGTGACGCTCCTGGCCACGTGGGACGCACGTGGCCAGGGGTGACGCCGTGGCCACGGGTGATGCTCCTGGCCACGGGTGACGCTTCGTGGTCGCGGGTGACGCCGTGGCCACGGGTGACGCTTCGTGGCCACGGGTGACGCTCCTGGCCAGGGGTGACGCAAATGTCAGGGGTGACGCTCCTGGCCACGGGTGACGCCGTGGTCAGGAGTGACGCTCCTGGCCACGGGTGACGCTCCTGGCCACGGGTGACGCTCCTGGCCACGGGTGACGCTCCTGGCCACGGGTGACGCTCCGTGGTCAAGGGTGACGCTCCTGGCCAGGGGTGACGCTCCTGGCCACGGGTGACGCACGTGGCCAGGGGTGACGCTCGTGGCCACGGGTGACGCACGTGGCCACGGGTGACGCCGTGGCCACGGGTGTCGCTCGTGGCCACGGGTGACACTCCGTGGTCAGGGGTGACGCCGTGGCCACGGGTGACGCCGTGGCCACGGGTGATGCTCCTGGCCACGGGTGACGCACGTGGCCAGGGGTGACGCCGTGGCCACGGGTGACGCCGTGGCCACGGGTGACGCTCCTGGCCACGGGTGACGCCGTGGTCAGAGGTGACGCTCCTGGCCGCGGGTGACGTCGTGGTCACGGGTGACGCTCCGTGGTCAGGGGTGACGCCGTGGCCACGGGTGACGCCGTGGCCACGGGTGACGCTCGTGGCCACGGGTGACGCTCCGTGGTCAGGGGTGACGCCGTGGCCACGGGTGACGCCGTGGCCACGGGTGATGCTCCTGGCCACGGGTGACGCACGTGGCCAGGGGTGACGCCGTGGCCACGGGTGACGCCGTGGCCACGGGTGACGCTCCTGGCCACGGGTGACGCCGTGGTCAGAGGTGACGCTCCTGGCCGCGGGTGACGTCGTGGTCACGGGTGACGCTCCGTGGTCAGGGGTGACGCCGTGGCCACGGGTGACGCTTCGTGGCCACGGTGGCTGAGATGTTAACTCCCTCGCCTGGTATGCAAGAGGTTCGTGGTTTCGATCCCCCCACCCTGACGCCGGCTGTATGAGGAGTTTGCGTGTCTCTCTCCCCGTGGTCGCGTGGACTTTTCTCCGGGTCCTCTCCCCCCCACCTCCCTCCGCCACATTCACAATCAACATCACGGCGTTGAGCGTATTTGCCTTGCTATGCATTTACACGCGAGGAAGGGCCACTTCATTGAGCTGTCATTTGTGATGGACAGGTCGCCTCTGAACGAAAGCTGTGATATCACTCAGTGGATCTTACCTGGTCAAATACAAACGAGTGCGCGGCGTTCACGCAGCCAACGCCGCCGCCGCTTCTTCGTCGTCTCCTCCTTCTCCTCCTCTCTACTTCTCGTCAACACGGCTGACGAGACAGTTCAAGACCGCGCGGCGACACCGACACTTGCACACGGCCAAAGTGTGGTCAAGGCAAGTTATAACAAGCGCGGTGAGAGGGAGCCGCGAGAGTGGGGCCACCATGGCAACGGCGGCGAACGACGGGGACTCGGCGCGGGAACGGCGAGTTGACCTCGCGGCGACGTCACTCGGCTAAGCCCACGTGGCCCCGCCGCGTGTGAGGACGACTCCACCACCACCGCCTCCGCCTCCGCAGCAATCAACCACCGCGAGCCACAGGGCCGAGAGAGACGCGGCGCGAGCAACTTACGCGTCTTGCGGTGGCGCGTTCGTGCTCGCTCGCCTGCCGCGTTGTGTTGGTACGCGCAGCGCGTCTCAGCTCCCCCCCCCCTTCTTACCCTCACCCCGCCCGCTAACTCTCACCCCCCCCCCTCTCTCACCCCCCCCTCTCTTACCCCCCCTCTCTTACCCCCCCCCCTCTCTTACCCCCCCTCTCTCTTACCCCCCCTCTCTCTTACCCCCCCCCACTCTTATCCCCCCCTCCCTTACCCCCTTCCCTTATCCCCCCCCTCTCACCCCCCCCCCTCTCTTACACCCCCCCGCCTCTCTCACCCCCCCCTCTCTTACCCCCCCCTCTCTTATCCCCCCCCCTCTCTTATCCCCCCCCCTCTCTTATCCCCCCCCCCTCTCTTACCCCCCCCCCCTCTCTTACCCCCCCCCCCCCTCTCTTACCCCCCCTCTCTCACCCCCCCCCCTCTCTTACCCCCCCCCTCTCTTATCCCCCCCCCCTCTCTTATCCCCCCCTCCCTTACCCCCTTCCCTTACCCCCCCCCCCTTACTCTTACCCCCCCCCCCCTTACTCTCACCCCCCCCTTATTCTCACCCCCCTTACCCTCACCCCGACCCTTTTACCCCCTCTCTTACCCCTCCCCCTCTCTTACCCTCGGCCACCCCGCCCCCTTACCCTGACCCCCCCCCTTAACCCTCCCCCTCTGTTACCCTGACCCCCCCCCCTTACCCTCGCCCCCCCCCCCTTTACCTTCGGCCACCCCTAACCCTCGGTCACCCCGCCCCCTTAGGGGGCGTACATAAATGACGTCATCCCACCTAGGGGGGTGGTCAGACATTTGTGACGATGTGTGACGAGGGGGAAGGGGTTTGATAAATGTGACGTCGCATCAAAATGCGCAACTTTAAAAGAATATAGACAACACGTTCTACTTAATTAAATTAACGTTTTAATAAATGTTATATCCTACAACATCAGAGTGCAGCGCCACATTAAATACGCACTACAATGACAATAGTTTAAAGCGATTTGAAGCATGTTTTATTTTGGGAGGGGGCAGAGCTCTGTGACGTCATATTTCAGGGGGGTCTAACTTTTTGTGACGCAGTGTAACGAGGGGGGGGGGTCAAAAATCGTCAAAAATCGCGTGACGTCATTTATGGACGGCCCCTTACCCTCGCCCCCCACTTACCTTCGGCCACCCACCCCACACGGGGTCTACATTCGCGGCGCCATAGACATCGGCGATGCACCACACGCGACACGCCACTCTCACCCACGGCTGTGTGCGCGCGCGTGTGCGCCGGTGGGGTAGCCGAGGTAACACGCGCCATGTTACGTGGGAGGGGTAGCCGAGGTAACACACGCCATGTTACGTGGGGGGGGGGGGTAGCCGAGGTAACACGCGCCATGTTACGTGGGGGGTAGCCGAGGTAACACGCGCCATGTTACGTGGGAGGGGTAGCCGAGGTAACACGCGCCATGTTACGTGGGAGGGGTAGCCGAGGTAACACGCGCCATGTTACGTGGGAGGGGTAGCCGAGGTAACACGCGCCATGTTACGTGGGGGTAGCCGAGGTAACACGCGCCATGTTACGTGGGGGTAGCCGAGGTAACACACGCCATGTTACGTGGGAGGGGTAGCCGAGGTAACACGCGCCATGTTACGTGGGAGGGGTAGCCGAGGTAACACGCGCCATGTTACGTGGGGGTAGCCGAGGTAACACGCGCCATGTTACGTGGGGGTAGCCGAGGTAACACACGCCATGTTACGTGGGGGGGGGGGGGGGTAGCCGATGTAACACGCGCCATGTTACGTGGGGGGTAGCCGAGGTAACACGCGCCATGTTACGTGGGAGGGGGGGGGGTAGCCGAGGTAACACACGCCATGTTACGTGGGGGTAGCCGAGGTAACACGCGCCATGTTACGTGGGAGGGGTAGCCGAGGTAACACGCGCCATGTTACGCGGGGGTAGCCGAGGTAACACGCGCCATGTTACGTGGGAGGGGTAGCCGAGAAGGTAACACACGCCATGTTACGTGGGGGGGGGGTAGCCGATGTAACACGCGCCATGTTACGTGGGAGGGTTAGCCCGAGGTAACACACGCCATGTTACGTGGGAGGGGTGGGGGTCTAGCCGCATGTAACACGCGCCATGTTTACGGTGGGGGTAGCCGAGGTAACACGCGCCCTGTTACCGTGGGAGGGGGGTAGCCGAGGTAACACCCACGCCATGGTACGTGGGGGTAGCCGATGGGTAACACACGCCATGTTACGTGGGGGGGGGGGGTAGCCGAGGTAAAACCCGCCCTTGTTACGCTGGGGGTAGCCGAGGGTAACACACGCCATGTTACGTGGGGGGGGGGATAGAAGAGGTAACGCGCCATTGTTCCGTGGGGGTAGCCGACAGGGTAACACGCTGCATGTTACGTGCGGAGGGATAGCCGATGGTAACGCGCCATGTTACGTGGGGGTAGCCGAGGTAACACGCGCCATGTTACGTGGGAGGGGTAGCCGAGGTAACGCGCCATGTTACGTGGGGGTAGCCGAGGTAACACGCGCCATGTTACGTGGGAGGGGTAGCCGAGGTAACGCGCCATGTTACGTGGGGGTAGCCGAGGTAACACACGCCATGTTACGTGTGGGGGGGGGGGGTTAGCCGAGGTAACACACGCCATGTTACGTGGGGGTAGCCGAGGTAACACACGCCATGTTACGTGGGGGGGGGTAGCCGAGGTAACACGCGCCATGTTACGTGGGGGTAGCCGAGGTAACACACGCCATGTTACGTGTGGGGGGGGGGGTTAGCCGAGGTAACACACGCCATGTTACGTGGGGGTAGCCGAGGTAACACACGCCATGTTACGTGGGGGGGGGTAGCCGAGGTAACACGCGCCATGTTACGTGGGGCGGACGGGGGAAGTGTGAAGTCCGCCTCGTGGCATTGCTCGTTGGGCCGTGTCACGTTCCCTCGAAAGGCGACACAGGGGATTATTGTGTCCGTCCGTCCGTCGTGAATCCAAAAATGGGAGGGGTCGAGCTGGGTGGGGTGGGGCTGGGTGGGAAGGGGTGGAGTGGGGAGGGGCTGGGTGGGGAGGGTGGGGAGGGGCTGGGTGGGGAGGGAGGGGCTGGTCACCCCGTGGTGCCCTTATAAAACTCAACGTTTAACCTACTCACACCGGCTTGTGCCCGCCCTCACAGTCGGGCATATTTGCGGAATACACCACGCCTGCCGTTGATCCTGGCCATTGACCGAGCAGCCCAACGTTCCTACCAGCTCCCTCCAGCAGGAATGTGTTTAGGGGCTCTCGCTGTGCCACAGAGTGGTTGGTTAGTCGCACGGCTCGTGCCCTCCACGTGGGATCCTTCCAAATGAAAAGTGGGTTTTGTTGTTGTATGATCACGAAAGCCGGGTTTGATTACTCGGAGGATGCGGAGCGAGCTCGCGTCGTGAAGGCGCGGCGTTGTAAATTGGTATCTGGACCTCACCCCCCCTTCGGCAATTGTTGATCAGACGTTCTTGGAAGATGCGGGAGTTCACACGCACACATTTTACCCCGCCACACGCAGCGATCAACTGAGCTGTGGTATTGATACCCCCCCCCCCTCCACATTTACACTGCTGGGCGGACAGGAACTGCAAGTTGGCCAGAAAATGGCACGTTAGGTTTGTGACTTGGGGCTCCCGTGAGCTCAGGCCAAAACATTTCACTTGGTACCATCTGAAGCGGGTCCTAAAAATGTACCATGAACCACCGCAAATGTACCACCCAAGTACTTTAACTTATAGCAAACTACCGATATTTCACCGCAGTCAACCCCCTTCCTACCCCCTCGCGCGTTACGATTACTTTGAGAGATTCATTTTCGGTGAAGTAACTACGGTAATTGGCACGTTTTGTTTAAGTGAAAAACCTTCTTAATTGACTTTCTGGTGGTGATGGGTTAACGACACATTACAATGTAACGCGTTATAGCAAAACACTTCATTTTGGATAGTTTTTCGGTAGTTTTCAGGAAGTCAGAGGTAAACTTGCAGTATTTTGTGATACTTTGCAGTAATTAGGAGCCCTCTGACGTGGCATAACTTTAATGGTTCCACATTTTTATGGCCATAAAGTCAATTGTGCTCTAGCCATATGAAATTAGTGCGGTTATCAAATGAATTACTCTTACAAGCCATGTAAATAATTTGGAACTACAGTACTAAAAACAATGCTATAGTATATTTGGTAGAAATTTCTGCCTTCGCCCATGGACTTTGTCCAGTCTAGACCTTTTTCTCCAAGACCTTTTATGGGTACTTACATTTTTGACCACTTGAAGCAAACTGCATTTGCTAAACACCCCAATCTCGGACCCTCCTAAATGTCTTGAAATTCCTGCATGAATTCAAGGATTATTATCATTTGATGACTTTATTCCTGTATAAAAGGCACGTAATTCAGATGGTTTTTCCTCTGCTTAAAACACAATAGGAAACGTTTTCTCTCCAAAAAGTCCCAAATACAATAGGAAGCAAGTGAAAATTCAAAACAGGTTTACTTATTTCAGGTTACACAGTTACACTTGTTAAGTTTCAATTTTTATTTGAATAGAACAGATAGTATACCATGTATTTTTTTGTAAAGCAGTGGTCTCAATGTATTTAAGAGTTTGACCAAATAAAAATACCAAAACGTTACCCACATTGAACCACAGCAAACCTATAATATATTCCACATCAAGGATGTTTTTCCATAACAGACTGTTTTATATGCAAGAGACAATTTTCAGTCAGAACTTTAGTATATCTTGGTAATCAGCCTCATCCCAATACACTAATCAAGACTTTCCACCATCAACTGCCATAGCGGATGAAATGGCTTCTTAAGCATCGGTACAATGCTCATTTTCATTGACAGCCCTGAGCCAGTGTTGGAAATTGCACATTCCTATGCCAGGGAGCGATAAGATTACCACTGTTGACTTCGTACAAAATGATACTCATTTCAGGAGTCCCAAAAGGATGGTGGGCTGTCAACCGCCGACTGACATTTGAACCTGATAATGGTGAGTTGAGCATTCGTATCACATTCAGTTGGGATTAAATTTTGTATATCATTGAACAACTTGTAGAATGTACTCCAACCCAAAGATGGGAATGAATTATAAGCAGTTAAGATAACCATGACGATGCTTGGTGAGATAGGCTTTTCCCACCTTTGGATACAGAAACATGCCACACTAACACCCCCTGCAACAAAATCAAGTGTAGGTACGCAATCACAGCATGCAAGACAATCACTGAATTTATACTTAAAATAAACCATGGTCACATCGTGTTGTATAAGTGACATAAGACACTCCCAGAAGGAGCAGAGGGAAACGGGATGATTAAGTTTTCTTTCGGCAACGCAGCAACATGTGAACGTAAACCCTAATGACCCTTCATCACAATGCTAAACGTTGCGCGATTGTTTGTAATCTTAAAACAAAAACCGATGTTGAAGTGCATTAACAATGGTTTAAGAGTTTCAATTTTGCCGAGCGATTGATAGATTTTATTTTAAATTATTACTGGTATTATATTTAAAACATTCGTTAAGAAATTGCAGAACCTTCCTCTGAACGTTTTAAGGCTCAATTTTCTCATGAAACATAATTACTGTAAAAATTGTAATAACGTCATGAACGCAATATCCGATACTTCACACATTTTACCCAGGGTCTTAAATAATGTTAGATTTGAATGTAGTTTGAGCAATTTTTATAATCAGGTGAGAGGGTATTGGGAAGTATCTTATTGTATGTTCAAATACAGAAACTAAAACGGACAATACAGGACAAAATCATCTTCACACAATTTGTAAAAAAAATACACGTTTAGAAGTATCTTCATGAAGGAAACAGGCAAATATATATCTGTAATAATGACCGATGGGGTACCATATACGCATCGAGAGCTGAACTATGAGAAGTCACACACGCCCGCCGAGGGGGAATGTTATCATTCGCTGCGACCTATCCACTGTGGATGAGGGTCTCCCCAAGCCGTCACAATCCCTCACAATCCCTCATGGTCAGACGAATACAACAATCCTCACTCCATCCCCACTGCACGTCCACTATACAACCTTTTTTTATTTTAACAGATAAGGGCCAGTGAGCTATCATAGTTCTTTTTTCAGGAGCAAGCCTCGTCACAAATGATAGCTCAATGAAATAGGCTTAACGCGTACAAATTTATAACAGCCAAATACTCAAGCGCATGTTTCTAAATGGAGGGAAAAACCGGAGAAAATCCACGCGACCACGGGGAGAACATGCAAACTCCAAATATACAGGTTGGGATGGAAACCACGACCTCCTGCATACCAGGCGAGGTAGTTAACATCGCCACTTGGGCATGTTATCCGCTTTGTTGCCACCTCTCCATTAGTCTCAACCAATGGATATCATTCCTGTCAGTGACGTGTTATGGTACGTATTATGGTGATAAAACAATCCAGAAATAAAACTAGTTTGGACATATACTCATTGAATTGTTAAAAAAGTGTCCACCAACACATCAAAATGGTCCTAAAATAGTTATTCTCATGTCGGTGTGGTGTGCTTTTTTATTTACATGTAGCTCTTTCACAGCTGTAGAGCCTAACCAAACTCCACCATCAAAAGGCGCTTAGATGATGAGTCAAGGCATTGATAGTGGACGTGCCAGTGTTCAGTGGCTGTGGTCATGGGATGGAGTGGCATTGCCGCCAAAATGTAAGCAGTAGTTTAGCCCACGCATAGTGCATTATAATGCATCTAAACTTAGCTTCGCATTATGAAGCTCTTGCATTGATACAACTTAAAGGTTTATGCTTATTCATGTTAATACGACAAAAATCAGGTATAATTGTGCAACTTTCTTACAAGAAACCACCAATATACAATATATGATTCTGAGCAAAGCACGAGTAATGAAATCACTTCTCACCAGCAACACGCAAATTGATACAATCATTACAAATGGTCTACCATGCTTTCTAGCAAAATGTATAAAATCCTTGGGATTTTGCATTTAAGTATTTTATTTTACTCTTGGTTATTGGAATTTATGTGGCTGTGGCACCACAATCATCACAATCTTCTATTTTTTGAAAGAAGAGAAAAGGTGCCATCATTGATGTGGTAAATGGTGTAAAGACCAAAGTTGGGGAAAGTGTTTTTAATGTTTTGATTTTAGCCAATTATAAATAATCACAATTGTACCTTTGGCATGGAGGAATGGTGTGAAGGGATTTGTTTCCATCCAAAAACACTAAATGCACCCAGTCTCTGTAAAATAACCATTGCGTGATGACATTCGTTAAGGACCTATCTCTCACAAACACTAATATGTACCCTCTTAAGGTTATTTATTTACACATCTAATGAATACGTCCTTATATAAGAGGCCAAAGTGCAAAACAAAGTGCTTCAAGTTGTTATTTGTTATGCCATCAGTAACTAATTTTAAAGTGGCCAACTTTCTTCATTAGCAACCTTTTTTATTTACAGTGGGATTTTAACCCAGGACCTCGGTCACAACTATTTTCAGATTCTCAGATACTGGCACACAGTATTAAACCCTTGAGCCATCTGTCTTTTGGTGAAGTGCATTAGTAAACCATTCAGGCAAAATTAGTGAATAAAAAACTGAACACCACAGTCTCGATCATGAGCAGGACCTACAATCCAACACTTTTTGCAGCTCGAAATTCACTCCCAAATTAAAATCTCTAAGAGCAACAATCACAAAAGCATTGAAATAACAGGAGAGGGCAGCCAAAAAAACACTGGTGTCGTTTTTGTGGAAGCGGACGTAAGTCTCCATGTGCACGGCTGTCCACCGCGAGTTTGAAGCTCCGTTAATGAAATGGGTGAAATGGGTAAGTATAATACTGGTCAAGAAAAAAATTCTGGCCTGGACTTTTTCAGCTGTTTTAGACTAATTGCAGGGTGCCGATTCCAAATCTGACCTCAGATTTGCTCTATCACATCTCATTTTTATGTTATTGACATACCCCATTTTCATTGATTTTACCCGAAATTAACTCATCACTTATGATTGCAAGTTGCTGCGAGTCAATGACTGCTTTAGCGTTAAAATATGGTGCTGTATTTTTAGGATAGTGTGTTTATAATTTAATTTTATGTAGATATCCACATTTATTAAATATTTTTCTTCTGCAGTTTTTATTGAAAATTCTATATTTTATATCTCAAAAACCTGATGTGATAGACAAAAACTGATGCCAGATTTGGAATCAGCACCCCAAACTTACCTTAAAACTGTTGGAATACCTTATGCCAGAAAAAGTGTGTTGACCAGTGTAATACACTATACGCTGCCATAGCACCCTCTTGTGTTGTCACCGAGGCATGGCTTCCCCGTGGATTAAGACTAGCGCAGCATACTGTATAGTTCCTTACGTAATGCCGCGTGAGAATAGGGTTTCCACTTGTTTCTGGCAAGAAAACAGCTTTCTTTCGAGCCTTTTGACGTCCTCTGGTCTAACACCGTTTGAAGAAAAAAAGCTATCTTCGGTGTGGACCAATCAGTTTCAAAAACAATGCATATATTATCAGAGTAGGTTTTTTTTTGCATTCTGACAAGTATTGTGGTTAATGCAGACATGATTCCTTGTAAAATGTTTCAGTTTGGTGTTTTAACATCTCAACACCTGTTTTGTTGCCAGAAAAAGGGGAAAACCTATTCTCGAATTTTGGTACTGCCAAAGGAGGTCCCATGATGTAATGCCGCGTGTTCACAACACAACACTTTTCGCCATAAACGCGGTTCTTCCATTTGTAAACGCTTTTCGCACAATATGGAACGCGCCCGTCAACGCGGTTTCTGAGCGGGAACGCATCTACCACATTAGGCCTTGCTGTACTACAATTCTGTAGGTATAGACAGGAGAGCATCTGAATGGACATCAGGGGCAACCATGCTCTCTGGACTCATTAACATGCTTGAAATGCACATTATGTATGACTGCATTACACAGCTGCACACAGCCATTCCAGCAGCCTTACCACGAACCCAATGGGAATTCTGAGACTCACCCAGCCAGTCTTTCAGGAATCTAGGAACCCAATTAATAGGGTTGCTGCGATATGACATAATGATTAACGACAAAACACCAAATTTCACGAGATGGCAATTATTACATTATCAGTTTCCCATTACCTTCTACAGTATTTGTAGTTTACGTTATTGTATGTTTTGCTAAATTTCAGTCTGAGTAAAGATTACTTTAAAAGTTCTTCAAACTGCAGTTCACTTAACATAAGCCATTCACAAATAGTCTAATCCTGTAATTCAATTTTACAAATACTGTCAGTTATATAAGAAATCAGCATTACTACTAAAATAATGTCAATTGCCATGCCATCAGTAACATCGCAAAGCTTTATGCATGCACACATTTTATAAGATATTTATTTACAACTTGAATGATCAAGTTTGTTTCATATTTTAAATCAGGAAATGTAATATTTAATATTAGCAGTAAACACGACATAACGATATAGTACATAATTCGATACGTTATATGGTAATATCGCAGCAAGCCTATTAACGAAGTGAGAGCTCTGATTGCATATTTCCCATGAAGCAGCACTGCATTATGGGGCCATGCAGTGTTAAATTATTTGCATCCCAGTGCAGAGAGGAAATATCAATCTTTTAGCATTTACGTAAAAACCTATTTGCTCTACGTGTCACAGCTGCTACTTCTGTAAATATTATCATAGCGTTAACCAAATATCCAAAACATTTACTCAAAATGTTTCTTACATTTTTGCGTACATATAGATGGGTGGGAAAGTGTGACATCACACCACCGTTGCCGCAGTCCAATTCCAACCCTCACCCATCCCGCTGGCCACCAATGGACTGGTCAGTGGAGGACAACAGCACCAATTGGCAACAAGCCACAGCATCATCCAGGTGCAATCCTAATACAGGTGAATACCACCAACCACGTGCAACATTCGAGAGCTGCAGTGAAATGTACGGGGAAACGAACCTTCACATCAGTGCTAAAAACAACTGTGTACCCACGATGTCACCACCGTTATTGCCCATTCTGTAATTGTAAACCATTGCCAACCTCTCGTACCCGAGGAGGAGGGGTGTAAAATCAATTGCCGATTAAATATCTCTGCCCTTCCCCAGCCTCAAGTGCTTTTCCTCCGGTGGAAGCAGAAGCACTTGAGGCTGGCTTTAAAAGGCTCACACCTTCCTGTAGTCGGAAGCCAGAATATGAGAAGTGAAAATGTCATCCTCTATTCACGGAAGCTGATTACAACTGCGAGATTGGTTTCGATCAATATTGTCTTGACATGAATAGCATCCACCTGTGTTTTGAGTTGCACCTTCCTTTAAAAGAGACGTGTACATTTTACAGAATCGTTAATCACATCCTTGTTCATTAGGTCACACTATGCACACAAAAGCAATGCTAGACAGTTTTCCACATTTTGCAGTCACCGACCTTGGCTGGGATACATTTGGTCAGTAGCAGTGAAAATCCACGATTTCACTGCCATGCCCACATCATTGTACATTGCACAAGCGTTTACTACCTGTCACATCCAATACTTGAAACATTTCAATTTTTTTTCTTCTTTTACAATGTTAGTTTAGATTTTGCTGTAAAAAAATCAAATCAAAGTAGCACAAAGCAACTTCCCTCCCTCTGTGGATGTACAGATGTCCTATTCCCAGACTGTGTACTCCCACCAAGAGAATCATGCCAGTGTATCCTCCCTCAGAGGCTGAGGAACCTCCTGCAGAGGCAGAAACAAAACAAAAGCACAGTTGTTACACAGGTAGTGTGTACATGACAGGAGCCGAGCACGCTGTTAACATGCCATCAGGAAAGCAGCATTGAATTCCCACAGTGGCACTCATTTTATCAACACAAGAAGGCATATGTGGTAATATGATATGATGAGAATCTTTACATTTATATCTCCAATTGTGAGACGAGTGGGTTTGCAACATTTGCACGCAGCATTTTGAAATATAGTGTTGTTATTTCCATGGTTAATTCAACTTAATGTATGCTTATTGGAATAAAATGCTCATGACAAAAAGAAAGCAATCATACTTTTTGGTTTTTCGGTAAAGTCACGTAGGTAAAAAACAAAATAAATTAAAATGAAAAGAACATTCATATCCATATTCCCAGCCTTTCACTCCCAGATTTACACACTACCATCACTAAGAAATTTGACTCCAAGCCCTGCTTACTCCCATCGCTTGGAAATTTGCCGCGCGTCGTTTCGAGCGTGCAAGCTTAGCTCCCTAGCAGCTCTAATTTACTCCCCTGCAGCATAACAAATTGTGTCATCAATCGGCTTAATGTAGCTTTCTTATCAACCAGTCCAACTTCCGCCCCCTGCTTTCACATGCGCACCTCCCAGCCCACACCCCGCCCCCACACTCACCCTGCCCCCCCCCGCCCGCAGCTATATAATCCCTCGTCACAGCCATCTCTTAGGCATACTTAAATGGTTGTTCTTTCGCTGTGTCTGTCCCCACCTGAAGACGGACATGATTTAATTTAGTCGTTTTCATTATAATTTATTTTGTCTTTTACCTACGTGACTTTACCGAAAAAAACAAAAAGTATGGATCCTTGCAGTCACGAAAACTTCAAATCTAGAAGCAATCAGATTATGCAAAATTTCGATTTAAAGCTTTCATGACTGCAGGGATTCATCTTCTTGGTTCTTTCGGTAAAGTCACGTAGAATGGAAATAATAAAATAATAAAAACAAAACATTATAAAATAATTCTCACGAAAACAGATTATGCTACTCTGAAAATACAAATGTTATTTGTTTACTTCTAACTAAGAGTAATCAGTAGTCAAGAGACTACTTTGCAAATATAATCATTCTAGCACTATATGTATGTTGAACTTCCATATGTAGGCAACCGTCTTAATTGGAGGTGCTGCAATTGCCACTGAAAGGCAATTACAGTAACACACCTTGTCCATGTACATATGATCACTAATACACTCCTCATCTCTGTTGATAGCCCAGAGCCAGTTGCAAAAATTCGACATTGTAATGGAAAGGGCCAGTCTCTCCTTAGGAATACCACCGATGACTTCCCACAAAATTATATGTAGGGTATTTTATCAACCCCAGGGAAATGGAGGGCTGGGTCAACCCCCCGACAACCTGAATTTGACCTCGCAACCTTCCGATTTGAGTTGACCGCTCTACCACTTTGCGACACGGACACATTTACCGTCTGAAAGGAAGCCATTTCCCCCATTTCCCCCATTTCAGAGGTGACTATGACACAAGTGAAGGAGTGGTAATTCTCACCTGATAATGAGTGGCAGTCCTGGATCTGAATACACGTACTTGTGGCGGTAGCCTAGGTTGGCTGCAAATGGGACGAACTCCACATTCACTTTCGCTGATGCTGCTATGTCGTAGAGCTGCAAGCAGTTAAGTGGACCCACACACACATAGACAGATTTTCCATTTAGCATTTTGTAAATGCAGGGGGCATATGCTGTTAGCACACCTGCATAACAGAATCGCAACAGACATTTATTTATTGAGTGATAATGGTCACTATGTACCCATCGTAAGACTGTGGGAACCTAGTGAAGGCCCAAGACAACTGAAGACATTGCTATCAAATGTGTGCATATCTAGAACTCCATAGTTTTCGCAGTTTACGAACCATTGCTACTGTACCACGTATACGTAATCACGTTCCCGAGTAAAATATTGGCCAAATATCACAAGCACACGATCTGAAAAAGTATCTTCAGACGCAGCGGCTCCCAAGTGAAAAAAGTCAGTGGTGGGTGAGGGTTGGTTTCTCCACAGCATGAGCACTTGTGGACTCGCTGCATCGTGGTCCATCGTTCTACTGCCCCAGAAGGATGCCAAATTGAATCAACCTCAGCTGAGATTCGAACTCGTAAGTTGATATTGAGTGGAGCACTTCGCGAGAGCCACCTGACCATTGTGATGTTAAAACCCTTGTTTACATCTCTAAGAGTATACCACAGTATACCAATTCAGTAATAACTACACCCGTGTGACTACAATTACCCAAAACGTTTACGGAATCTTAATGGGATTTCACTTGGGTTAAATGATCATAGACTAAATTTAATCAACGTTAAATAAAATAACTTCATCACGCAAAACGATACATTCTGTAAAATATATATAGTTTTTTACAACACCAGCAACTTCCACAGATTTCTATTCTTCCGTTTACCTTTTTTCC
The DNA here is from genome assembly GCF_015708825.2 of Lethenteron reissneri. Lineage (NCBI taxonomy): Eukaryota > Metazoa > Chordata > Hyperoartia > Petromyzontiformes > Petromyzontidae > Lethenteron > Lethenteron reissneri. Next base: position 12,129,949 of record NC_083803.1, on the reverse strand, counting down.
AAGATGGAAGGGCACAATGTGGTCGTCTTCAGCATGCAGGATCAAGAGGGGACAAGTGATGTGCTGCACACTGATCCACACAAGTACAGGTACACACACGGACATAAATGTACACACACACACACATATGGCCTTCCCCATGTTTCTTTACAAACTGTCGGGCAACTGCTGGAATGGCAAATAAAAGGGATAGCGGTAAAAGTGTCATTAATGCCATACGAAAGAATGCCCAGCTGTCCTTACGCGCGGTGCCAAGTGCAACAGGTATTCATTTTAGGCTGAGCTGATCTAGAGGCGACTCAGGTCAGGTTGTGATAAACAATCGTCATTGGTGTTGTGCATGGCCAGCAAAGCAAAGGCAGGTCACTGGGATCGAAGTGCTGTGGACTAACTACGATGCCACCATTCTCATACATTAATAAACACACGCACAGTTAAGTTCAGAGGCACATGCAAAAGCAGTCACTCATTCAACCCAGAAGTCTCAAATGCAGATGCGCACATCTCATATTTGCCAATTATGTGTAATCACTTGTGAATTTAAGCTTTGATCATCTGCAAGTCCGCTAGCCATTTAAAATATGGCAATGTTTGATTGGGATAACTGCAATATAATGTAGACACAATTGTGTTCTAAGAAATCAAGGTGTGCGGCATAAACTTCAACCATAGTTTGTATTGAACTTTTGTTATATGACAGAACAAGACTATACGTGTTTCATATAAACAGTGGTTCAATAGCAAGTCAAGCGTAAACGCATCTTCTTGCTTAAACTAACATTTGAAAGGTATTAATTTATTCTGGTATCCTATTTGCATTATGGATGCTTACATTTGCATAGGATCACAACTGCAGACATTTCACAGCGCAGTACTGAGTTTATTGACACGGAGGGATAATGCGTTGAGTTAAATCCCCGGACCAGCTTTTGAACTCGCAACCTTGTTCGGTCGAGCCCAATGCTCAAACCGCATCAGCACTTGGCCAGACATTGATGTTGGCACATCATTTATCCATACCGTCATCAGAATGTCAAGACTCGTTTTTTTCAAGATGCTCTTATTCCTTAAAATCTGAATATGGCAAAAATAAAAACCCCCTTACTTCTCGTCACTTGCGAACCTGACGCCGCTGTCCGTGATCGAGTCCAAGAAGAACCAATCAAAGGCGGGAAATATTTTGTATATCTGCACACGCACGCGCACACAAACAATAAGATACAACAACACGACACTTGTTTTAGAACATGCCATCATGTAACACTAGGTTTGATACTATCCCAGATATCTGCCCTGACAATAATCCTACACCACCGACCCTGACACTAGCCCCTTCCTCAACAATGGTGCCTCATATTCAATACATCTTGCTTGTCATGTGCTGCTGCTTGACAATTACCCCCATTGGTGCCACGAGTTCAATACTTGATTCCCAATAGGAATTATTTGGAGACAAAAAAAAGTCACTCTCCCACCGCTATTCATGTTGAATTTGTGTTGTAATGCTCTACTAGATTGCAATGGTGTACCATTTCTAAATATCTGTATTGTGTTGTGTAAACTCTTTATAGGACGTACACATATTGCAATCTCCTTAAACATTATACTCCATACTTTCTCATCAAGACCAGGATTTTTCTATGTCCATCTGAACTATTTTCCAAAGTATTTTTCATTACCTTTGGATTTCTGTGCAACATTAAGCACACATAAGGATGAAATGTAGACGAGGGTACACGTGAAGGATGTGCCGTCTAGGGCCATGATGAAAAGCGTGTCGTCGATGCTTCCTACCTGGGCGAGAGGGTGACTATCGGCCTCCTCCCGGATATTGGTGAACGGAGCTTCCAAGATGACAGCACCCGGGGGTGCCCCTATGCACGACAGAGAGCAGCACCAAGTGAGACAGGGGCAGCTCACCACTCGCAACATTCACGAGCAAATCCAAGTTACAGTCCAATTCGATCGACACTCTGTTATCCATACGCTAAACCATTACATCTGAAATAAGGTTCCATTGTCCGAAATATCTTGCAGGTGAGAATGATTAACCAGAAGTGGTTATGGCAAGTGCTAAATTCATCTATTTCAAATTTCCCACGTGAACATGATGAAGATGCCAACAATCATGCCGTTCCTCTTGCTGCTGCCACTGCTAAATGGTGATGTCATTATTATCATCATGATGTTGCTGTCGATGCTGTAAAAACACTGGTGCTGGTAATATTGGCAATTACAAAATTATGGTGTTAATTCGTTAAAGACTAACAGTTAAGGAATTTTAAGTGAATTTTCAATACCTTGCTCGCATAGTTTCCGACCCACATTTGTAGCAACTCTGAAAAAAAATAAAAAAACACATTAACTCAAACATACATACATACAGAACACAAAGACATAAAATGAACAATCTCCCAAGTAATCGTATAAACTGCTAGATAAAAAACTCATTTCTCTAGAACTAGTTTTTGTGTTTAGTTTGTTGTCCTTCCTTCACACCCCTGATTGACATGGTTGGCTACATACGGTGCAAAATAAGTTCAACATACATAGGTACATACTGCTGGGGCAACTGCTGTTATAGCAGGCGGAGTAAAACCTGTCGAGCCAGACTCGAGGAAGCCAGAGTTCGTTGTTAACCATTCCACACACACACACATACACACGCGTGCAAGCACGGTCAATCACAGCGAGCTCACCCAGTGCCGAGCGAGTGTCCCCAGATGTACACGGGCCCTGCCGCCCGCTGCTGTGCCCACTTGTACACAAAGATGGCGTCTGCCGTGATGCCCTCCTCCGTGGGCGTGCCCGTGGAGTCACCCCAACCTGGCAGGTAGGGACGACGACATTACATCAGGTGGTGGTGCACCTGCCAGATCCCCTTGGTTCAAACGTGTTCCTTCAACTACGGTTAAGTCAAGTCGAGGTGTCTCCTTGCCCAATCAAGCAATTTGGTAGCATCAGCTCTGGCAGCCCCGAGTCAGATGGTGGAATTTACACACGCCCATAGTAGGGGTTGGTCTCTCTGTAGGATGACCAGTGCTAATTTGCTTTAAATCCTGCCTTAAAATATCATCGGATGATAAAATCTGTTTATTCCATACCAAATATTTTTTTTTAACCACCAATCAAATAATAAAGCATTTGCACACCGACAATTGGGAACGATACCAATATCAAGTTAATTTATCTGACTGGAGCCTGAAGCTTTTCAATGAATCCTTAGTCACGCAATTGAGCATCATGCAAAGCAGGTTAGTCTTGTACAGATATCACATTACTTACCCCGATAGTCCAGTGTCACCACGTGAAAGCCACTGGCACTCAGCACCTACACACCCAAGAAGGCACGCACATAAATGTAAAATCATCCATTTGAAGTGGCCAAGTCACAACTGCAGCAACAAAATGCACCAACAAACAATATGAAACAAATAATTTAGTAACACCGCGTTGACTAGAGGCGTGGACATGTGATCTCTGAGTACTGGCCTTAGTAACCTGGGGAGGGGGGGACATGGGGACCAGAGGTGTTGATTGGGGACCGCCATACCAACAATTTGAAAGCCACTGGCTTCGATTTTTCCAAGCCAACATTGAAGCCGAGCTCTTTATGCATGAGTCCATGGCCACTAAAAGGGTTCATTGTCCTCTAGATATCTATGTACAGTACTGTAAACACATACCTTATACAGCTCCACTCTGTGATGCCCTCCTCTGAAAATGTAACACAAGATACACCACATTAGGGCTGACATTTGAAACGCATACCTGGCTTTCAGAAGATACAAATCTCTATATATGTTTGCGAAATACACGTGAGTGTTTGCGAGGTGCACTTCTCCTCGTTATGGCCCAGCTGATGGTGGAAAAGTAGATATTTTCGGCACTTATTGTTTATAACTTTCACCACCACCATTGTCTCTCCACAGCAGAACATTCTTATAACACACTGCCAGATAGATTTCCCAAACCGAACCATTCTTTAACTTCATGCTAAATGCATATTAATAATACGTGAAACACGTAAAAAACACGCACACAAAACTCAGGGGATGGATCCTACTTAAATTCAATGTGTTAACTAGGTGAAGAGCATTGCACTCCTAATTTTCCAAGAGCAGCAACGCCACAATATCGCATTATCGTTCAAATACATGCACTATACTTCCATGAGTTAGTTAAAAGAAATACTAAAAGCACTCTCAAATAGACATTGAAGACTGCTATTGATTCAAATCTTGACACAAATGGATTTGGCAGAGCAGGGCAGAGCAGCGCAAATGTCTCCGATGTTGTCTGCCAACCGAGTTGCCCTTCTTAGCTCGATGGGCTTTACTTGGGTAAATAAAACTTCCAATTCCGATTCTGGCATTGCGTCTCACTCTCTCGCCTCACCTGGTCCCAGCGTTTCCATGGAAGTAGACAAACACCGGTGCTCCATTGCCTAGCGCCGCATCGTACCACTGCTGGTCCTTGCCCTCAGCCTCCTTCCACTGGCTGGCAGGGACGGTGTGCCTGATGGGTCAAACAGACAAAAGTTGTACTTTCCTTGTATTCAAGATAAAATAAGACTTACGTCCCCAGGATCTGTCCTGTAATGTGTTGCCAGAGAGCCATCGCTGGCCTAAGCGTACCAAGCTGTGCCACAGACGCCATGTTGATGCCATCCTTCATTATGCTCTGCTGCCCTTAAGAGTCTGGTATCCTCTTCCCCCAGCAATCTGTGGTGTCAGCTGCGTCCCCTTGATCAAATCCAGGTTCAAGGTCTTCCTCTGTGCCATGGCCTATTTCTGTCTATAAAATAACAATACCCACTGCTTCTGTAGAGTGTCTGGAGGTGAGGTTACATTTTGACACTCAATAAAATTCAGATTGTAATTGTTATGAGGGCTGTTTTCATGGAAAAGTGAAAATGTGTGCATGTGCACATATGAGCATTATGTGTACAAGTACGGATGCATCATCGCATATGCAGGTGTTTATTCAATTGCCTGTTGTTGTGGGCCTTGAGGCCAACACTCACCAAACTCCCAGGCGCACACCTGGCTCCAGGGTCAAGTACTGGTTGGTTGTGTGGTTGAGACCCAGGCTCAGTGGGTCATGCAGCTCAATGAAGAATGGTACACGTACTGTCCCGCACACACAATGACAAAAGACAAAGGTATGGGCAAGTGCTGTTGGGGAGAATCGATGAGCAGTGATGCAGTACGCGAGTTGGGTTGTGGAGCACACAACTATGCCCATTGTGGAGATCTGCCTTTGAAAGAACAGGGAAAGTTTTAACATCAAATACAACTAGTGGGAAACCAAGTCAACTCCATAGCACCATGTGCCATTAATCCATGTATGTATGTATGATGAACGTCTATCGCACCATATGTAGCCAACAGTCCTAATCGGAGGTGTGGGGGAAGGACAATAAACTAAACACAAAAAGCAATTTTTAAGAAATTAGTTTTCAATGTCGATATAGAAGTGCATAGCTCCGGTGGCTTCCTAATAGTTGTGAGTGGTGATGTCAAGGTACTGACTGAAGTTGAGGAAGACGATCTTGGCTTGGATGGTGGGGCACACCTTGACCAGAATGGGCACAGCCACATAGACGACGAGCACAACTGCCAGCACCCACTTCACCCAGCGCCACCTGCATGGGGAAAATGAAACACAAGGGTACCAACTTTTTAATTCCTTTACTGTAACCGACTGTAATGTTAATAATGATAATAACTTACAGAGCTTTGTCAGTTCCCTGCTGGATGAAGGCCTACAGTATTAATAATATAACCCAAAAACTCTCCAATCGAATCGCTCATCCCAGTTTGGTGACGGTGAGTCCATAGAGCAAAGTCCACGTTTCTACGGTTGCGAGCCAATCATTTTGTAAGACAAATTCTAATTCATTCTCATTTTATCAAAACCAGAGGGATGGTGATGGGCTGATTTGACTTAAAACTGGACTTTAAAGAATTACCACACTAATTGCGAGTCCTGCAAATCATAATTTGGGAGAGAGTACCTGTATTTTGGGAGCATCATCAGCCGAGGAAATCCCTCCACACTTTAAAAACTACCGGCTTAAGAGGCAAAGGAGCTTCTGTAACCAAATGTTACACAAAACACTACAGACAGCGGACTCGCACCAATGCATGCATTATCTTGCGTGAAAATTGTTTGGACAACTGCAGCCGTAACACAGTGGGTGCAGCGTATAATTTCTGTTGCTAGGATAGAAGGCACTTTCCATCTAAGCTGCGGTCAGATAGATAATCTTCCTGATGACCATCACACAACGAGGCTAATCTGTGAGGGCATGGGATACAGTCATGGTTCATTGAATTTGCGGATAAGCAATGCCCTGTTTATATGTAGCATGATGTTCCAATGTTATGAACAAAGTGTCTTTATTCTCAAATGGGCAATTGAGGTGCACTCGTTCCCCTTGATTGGTACCCCAAAGCAATCGGTATGTGTATAATTCAGTACTTCTGAAGCGAGGCCTTCCCTTGCACTGGACAGCCACTTCTCACAAATGGTTCTTACTTCTATTGACCCCAGAGGGATTCCCAAACCAGCATACGAACTAACATTGTCCAGCAACCTTAAGAAATTACTTTAATCAGTATTAATGTGAATGTATATTTATTAGCAGAGTCACAATGTGACCACATACCCAAGAATTCAAGTAAAGTCAACATATAAACAAATCTAATGATCTCATTGTACTTCACATTGTGTCTATACTGGTATAAAATACCATACATGCCCTCTGCGTGGAGAAAAACAAGTTAAATGACCACTGAATGATGCCTATGTCTGTTGGCCATCCTAAGCCACTGGTATACATTTTATATTTACAAGGCAGGAGAGACCAGTCTCGGTATGCTTTTCAGTGGTGATTTTAAAGAATTAGTATATCGCAATTACTACTGATCAGGTGAACTCAACATAATAAACATGGATAATAAGAAACATACGTAAATATATGTAACCAAAAGCCAGCTTATTTCACAATGATCTTCAGTTCCTCTTTACAAAACATTTCTCATAAACGTTGTAGAAAACAGAACAGCCTATTTAAAAAACTTAAATGTAACAAAACAATAAAAAACCAGGAGTCGTCAACTGGCAGTCGTGCACAAGGACAAAGAAAAAAAGCTTCCTTTATCAGTAACACTAGCTGATAACAACAACAATATTAACAGGATGACATTTAGTGACTTGAGAAAACGTACAAATGTAAGTTCATAGAGGGACAATTGAATTGAAATATGAACAGCTCACCAGGAGCGGACTGTTAATTGCAAAAAAACTCTCAAAAGTCAACAATGTTTGCATACAATCATTAATAAAAAAAAATGAAATTAAGAAATGCAAAGGGAAAAAAACTGTACTGAGAAAGCCAAAGCAGCGTTTGTTCTGTTATGAAAACTCGTTTCCTTTTGAAAACTCATTTCTTTAGAACTGCTTTTTATATTTAGTTTGTTGGCCTTCCCCCGCACATTTGATTAGCATGGTTGGTTACGCACAGTGCGAAAAAAGTTCAACATGTATTACATGAGCCACTTTCCTGGCTGATTTGTGTCGATTGCAGATCATTATATGTGACTGCTGAAGTCAACCGGTTCTTCTGCAATTTTACGAAAAAAAACAATGGGGTGAGTAAAAAAGAAAGAGGAATTGGGTCTGTCGAATATACAATAGTTAATACGTTTAATAAGTCAAGATGAGACCTTCGTTAACTCAATCTAATCAACCCTTTGTGGTTGATCAAATTCGTGGGAACCCAACACTTTTCATTCTGGAGAGAAACTGACCCAGCCTTTTGAAAGTACAAGGATACACTTTGACTTCAAATGTATGATAAGCAGTGATCGAAACGGGCCAGTATACGACGGTGCGCCATACCATCATTTCTCACAACATCAAACGTACATTCCGGTACTTTTAAGCAAGGTTTCTATGATCTTCTGCAGAGGCGAAACGGCAGTGAACATAGGTTGGAAGGCGAATAGGTGTCATAAAGGCACTTAAAAAAAATCCCATTTTTACGACTGATGAGAAGTCAATAATTACGGTACAATACGAAACGAACATGATTCATACGCTGAAAATACCATTGTATGCGTGTGAATGGGACTGGCTTTTCTACGTGACAACCACTGCTGACCGTCCCACACATTATGAAATGCGGACTTGATCCCGAACTACGACTTGAATTTACAGATTTAGCATTATTAGTAGGGCACTCTCACCACAGTGCAACCTGTCCAGATGTGTGTTTTAAATAAAGCTATACTAGCTTAATACGGTGGCTTTCGCGACCAATATTATTCATAATAAAACGTTTTTGGGTTGGTCGTAACCCTCCACTACCTGACACAGCCACAACATTTACAAGGTGTAGATTTACTCTCCAACACACCGGTGGGCTGAAGTAGTAACTAAAATGCGCGTTGTTTACGTGACAAACCTTACTGGCTGTGTCGGGTGGCGGAGGGTTACGACACAATTACACTTACGCGATTTAACCCAAAAACTTTTATTATGAAAGCTCTACGTGCATACAGTGAATCAACACTGAATGATGTTGGTTTCAGTTTGCTGGAACTACAAGAACCTTAGCACTCATTCGTGCCGGCATTGTTAAGACTTTAATGCCCTATTCACAGTGCCCAACGCGGGCTTGCAGGGGGCATTAGCCAACGGAATGACGCCGAAACATTCACTCCCAGAAAGGCCGTGTGACCGATGGGATTCTTGTTGTTGTATGCGGAGGGACAGGGGACAGGGACAAGCACAAGGAGGCATACTGTTCGCTTATTTACCGGGTAAGAAAAGGTGACAAAAAGATCTTACCGTGTACACTACCTCACCCCGAGAAACCAGACGCACGCTGGGGTGGTAGATTGGTTATGGGAGGTAACGAGTTGAGCAATATATTGATCAATGATAATGACGAAAACATGTCAACCCCACAACCGCTCCCAGCAATTCCAGGAATAGTCAATCAATGACTCAAGGGCCAGTTTTAACTCAAGAATCCAATTAAATTTCGTTCGCACCGTCTCATTTGTACACCATTGTCCGTTTCTTTGTGTACTGTGCGCATGTCATATTGTACGAATTGTCCTTGTTTATATTGTATTGTCTTACTCTCTGGTATTGTTTGTACCGTACAGTTCGTCTAATTTGTATTGTGTTCAGTGTTCCTTTTCATTTGCCTTTCTCGTTTGTATTGTCCGTCGCTGTTGTATCGTCTCATTTGTAATGTCCTGCTGATTTAAAACGTCTGTCACATATACAACGTCTGTCTCGTTTGTATTGTCTCGATTCTAATACGGTACCTGTGTCCGTTGTTCTGTTTCGACTTTATTAGCCTAAATAAGCATGTAAATTACATACAATTTGCATAAATCATACGCAATTTAATGCCAGAATTGTGAGAAAAGTATCAATATTAACCGATTAATCTATGCATCGTTATTTGCCACGTGCATATTTTCCACGCACAATAGTTGATGATTGATCGGTATGATCAATATATACAGTGAGTAGAGCATTAATGTTTAATGACACTGTAGGAGGGTGAATGGGTAATCATGTATAACACAATTCCATTATGTTCCTCGTGATATGAGTAATGTCAATTATAGGCAATAATTTTGACGAGTGCCGTCATGATTATTATATTGGATTTTGTTCGTGACGATGTCGGCGATTCGTGCTCACATCGCAACTCTTTTGCTCTGCGGCTTTGACGATTCTGATGATTACCATGATCATAAAGCACGGTAATGAGTATGATATTTACGTCAACAACAATTATGTTATTGAGGATGAGGTTATACAGTATTATGTTGATTACGTTAACTATCATAGTATTTATGTGATCATCTGTTTGATGTTATTGCTGTTGTTATTAATTTTGACGACGGTGATAACGATAAATGCTGATGATCAATTCGGTCATGATGGCGCTTTTGATAATAACGGTGGTGATGATGTTGACGTTATTGATGATGCGCAGGATGGTGACATTGGTGATGATATTGATGATGACATTGATGATGACATTGATGATATTGATGATGACATTGATGATGATATTGATGGGGACATTGGTGATGATATTGAGGACATTGGTGATGATATTGATGATGACATTGGTGATGGCAGTGATGATGATGACGCTGCGGGCAATGACGACGACGACGATGATGATGTGGGTGATGACGCTGGTGACAATGTCGATGATGACGGTGACGATGTTGAAGGGATGTTGATGCCGACGATGTCGGCCCTCACCTCCCGCCCTTCTCGCCCGGGCCCTGCACTCCCCGCGCCTCGTCCGCGTCTGCCGCTCCACCGCCTCTCCCAACGCCCCTCCGCCGCAGACCCCGCGTGTCCATGATGCCCGGAGTCTCGATAAATTAATTAACAGAATACAACGACGATACGTGTAAAGTAAAAAATAAAATAACAGGAAAATCGCGAGATTTATTAAAATAAATAAGATTATTTCCTGCTGACCGCGACCGCTTCTCCGTCAGACGGCCGCTCCGATCAGCTGTAAACACGGAAGTCGGAGCCGCCTCTTTAACGTCTCCCCAGCGACGGATGCGCGAGCGGCTTACCGTTGATTGGCTGACTGGGGAAAAGGGGGAGGAGCGGGCACGTGCTACCGGGGCCGTGATTGGTCAGGGGGAACGCGCGGGGCGGGGGGGCGCGGGGCTCAACGCGCGTGCGCGCGTACGTCATGTACACGCGGCGTTTAGACCAATGGGACATCGGCGGCGTTCACACGCACGTGCTTTTGTCAGCGCACGCGAACAACATGGCGGATTAGCGTTCTGAGAAGGGGCACGCAGCCCGAAACGTCGTACATGCGGCGTTTCGACCAATGGGGCGTCGGCGGCGTTCACACGCACGTGCTTTTGTCACCGCAAGCGAGCAACATGGCGGATTAGCGTACGAAGAAGAGCCACGCAGCCCAAAACGTCGTCGATCAACATTGTTACGAACATATGTTTAACACGTAGCCTTTCGCAACCGATATTATCTATAATAGAGGTTGTTGGGTTAGATCGCGTAACTATAAATGTGACGACCATTAATTATTGTCTGTCAGTCGGTGGCGGATTTAACGACACATTTATATTTACGCGACTTAACCCGTAAACCTCTTATTGTGGATTAATAAAAATAATTTAAACACCTTGGCTTTCGCAGCCAATACTGTCCATAACGTTTTTTTTTGTTAGATCGCGTTAATATAAACGTGTCGTTAAACCCACCACCACCCCGACACAGGGGCCGTCCATAAATGACGTCACGTACCTGGGGGGGGTGGGTCAGACATTTGTGACGATGTGTGACAAAGGGGGTGGGGCCCGCAAATATGGCCGACTGTGGCGGGCACAAGCCGGCGTGAGTAGGTTAGACATTGATAAGGGTTCCACGGGGTGACCAGCCCCTCCCCACCCAGCCCCACCCTCCCCCTCGCCACCCTCCCCTCCCCACCCAGCCCCTCCCCACCCTCTTCACCCAGCCCCACCCCTCCCATTTTTGGATGCAGGACGGACGGACACAATAATCCCCTGTGGGCTGGTGGAACCAGGTGGTTCCTACCAGTATAATGTACTGCAGTTTCGGCATTTTAATGTCATGACAGTACTGGCCCATAGGCTGTTATGATGGTGCCTTGCCAGTGGCCCGTTGACTTTAGTTTATTGTGTCCTTGGGCCATGATGTGGCCTGGAAATTGCCAAAAGGTAATTGTCAGGGGCCGTCCATAAATTACGTCACGCGATTTTGGACAGCGTCACAAAAAGTCAGACCCCCCCTCAAATATGACGTCACTAAGCTCTGCCCCCCCCCCCCCTAGGTGCGTGACGTAATTTATGGACGGCCCCTAGGACATTAAGATCTGTTGACTCATTGACCATCACGTTTCCACACATTGACAAAACAGTACTTTGTGTCCCGAGTAAAGCTCGTTTATCTCATTATAATGTAGATAATCCATCATTATTCTAGCGATTGCCGGTGTGAGTACTCAACTAATCGTATGACACGAAAATAGTTGTGGGAAAAAAAGGTCGGACCTCTGGATTTGGAAGTGATTGTCAGAGCTTGGTGACATCATAGCGGTGGGCACAATCTCGCTGGGCGTGGCTTGTAGGGGTTTCCCTCCTTCGAGGGGCGTGACGTTTGAGCGGCCAATATTTTTAAAGGGGCCCCAGGTAATGGGCCACAAATAAGTGCTGCGCTGTCGTTAATTATATTCTAAGTCAGTTAATCGACTTAATGGGCTCATCGTCCCAGCTCTATTCGAGTTCATTAGAGCAAGTGCTGTCCCACAGTCCTCCCTGCACCGGGTTCATTAGGGAGTAACCAAACCCCAGGCAGGCTCACAGCGCAGCGCCGCACCAATTAATATTATCCTGCGTGAACTGTGTTGAGTACAGGAGTAATGCGTCACGTGTAAAATTTGCATATTTGCCATGAATGTTACATAATTTTAATTATAACGAATGCGGTTCAACTTCAATCGTGATGTGCAGTGATTAAAGTTGCAGTGTAGCCGTGAGCCACGATGCATCAAAGCGTTCGCAGCATTTTTTTATTTATAATAAAAAGGGCCGCGCATGGGCACGTTAATTATCCTCCGCCAACGCCCCCTCCCGCACACGCGCAACGATTCATCATCATCACGATCCATGGGGCAGATAGCACAGTAGATGCCCACTGCACATTCCGTCATGTTTCCTCTGTCTTGTGTGTCAATATGCTCAAGTAGTGCGCACATCTTTCTGCCACCAATCTCTCGTGTCGTCGTCAAGCTGCTCTCTCTCTCTCTCTGTTCGGTCTTCCTCTCTTTCCGCTTCCTTCTATTTTTCCAAACGGCAACACTTTTCATTATCCTGTTGTTGTCCATCCTCCGGGTGTCCAAACAGTGCCAGTCTGCCCACGTGCCACCACCGAGTGCTCGGCGTCTCGTGGCAGCGGCTGCTGCAGCGCCAGGAGCGATTCGCACGACAAAATCGATCCGCTGCTCTTGCGCGCGATGACGTCAACGACTTTCAGACTCGCCTCGCGCCTCGTCGGCAAGGTTTAGTAAAAGGTCAAAAGTAACGAGCCTAACTTTACCCTACCTTTTACCTTACCACAATGCAATCACTCTACCCTTTTTACCCTTGAGCGAGGCAAGGTTAAAGGTCAAAAGCAACGAGCCGACCTTTACCCTACCTTTTACCCTTACCCCATACAAATTACCTGATTACAGGGTAATTACTGGGGTACTACTACACATGAAAAAGGGTTATAACAGGTAAATGCTAGGTAGAGCGCTTTATTCATATAGAATACTCTCGGTGATTCCAATTTTAAATGGAGGCCACGGACTGCGCCACAGAGCTTTTAGCGAGCGGTAAACAAGGTGTTTACCGGTAATACTTCGCGCTACCTTTACCCGACCCTTTATCTTACCCCTTGGCATGTCGGACAACCTTTACCCTTTTACCTGGTAAGAAGGGTAATTTACCTTACCTTGCCGAGGCCTACTAGTCGCGCCGCTTTTTCACTCGTGGCCACAAGCTTCAGCGGCGCAATGCCTCGGGGGAGACCGAGGCGACGGGCGTGATGATAAGCTTGTGACGGCACGGGGTCACGTCTCCCGAGAGAACTGTGGCGAGATGTGAAGCCACGATTGCGAGATGTTAACTACGTCGCCTGGTATACAGGTCGTGGATTCGATCCCGACCCTGACGCCTGTATATTTGGAGTTTGCAAGTTCTTGTGTGCATGTGGATTTTTCTCCGAGTTTTACCTCCAGATTTAGAAACATGCGTTTAAGAGTATTTGGCTGCTATAAATGTCCACATAAGCTACTTCGTTGAGTTATCATTTGTGGCCAAGTAGCTTCTGAAAAAGAGCTATAAAGCTCACTGGGCCTTACCCGGTAAAATAAAAAATATTTTAGTTTAAACTGAAGAAGTGGCTTCTTTGTGCGAAGCTCGCTACAATTTTAAGAGTGTCACTAAAAAAATTGGTGGAATACGGAACCTTGAGTGTGGCTGTCTTTTTTCCCAAATGTGTATGCACGATTGAGAGAGTTGAGAAGGCCGGAGGGTGGGGATGGCTGTCTACCAAACTGCGCAATTTTAAACATACTGCAAACATCACAAACACCAACACAATATTTTGCACTTTGTCAGGATAACCTTTATTTTTTGTTTATATAGTTTCTTTAGTCATTTATTTGCTGAACACTTTACAGCCAGGGCCTTTGCTAGTCATCTGCAACAGAATGTACACACAGCACTTGGGGAAGTGTCTTGCTCGATGAAATAAAATATGCAACAGATATGCGACAGAAAAAAAAAACTACAGTTATTTCAACTGTAACACAGCATAACCACACTAATTAGCAGAAAGATCCAAGCTAGAGATGGAAAGAGACCGATGGTGACAGAAATGTACAGATATTAAGCAAACAATGTATACTGCACAGCCTGAAATGTAAGGACACCAGGTGTGAGTGGGTAAATAATGCCTGCATATCAAAACGTGTTTTGTAACAGCTTCAAAGAGAATTCCCTGACTGGGTTTTCTGAACTCAGCACATACTGCCTTTACGTGGTGATTATGCCACATTTGAAATGTCAATTTGAGTCTTTATGTACTACGCATTTCAATACATTTTGAAAACAATGAATGGCAATGCATTAATTCAGCTATCTGAAGAATATTAAAGCTGCCTAATATCCAGCGGGGTTACAACTATCATTACAGCAGCGCTCAACTCAATCATAACTTTTCCAGTTGGGGGTCGAATTAGCCAATCATCAACCTTTTATATTAAAACGAATACCACTTTATGGGAAGTCAACAGTGGTAATTCAATGGAGAAAAGGGTTCCCGACACAGGAATGTGGAATTGCCACCACTGGCTCAGGGTCACCAAGATGGTGTGGAAAGTTGTTTCCCTTGACATGTACATTGTTTGCAAGCACCAATCGCCAGAATAAAACGGCACAATCATTTTCTCACCATTACCAGGTCACTTTTTCTCAGCCGAGCATCTTTTCTGTCTATCCAGCTGCATTTTCAACATACAGTGCTCACTGTTGGGCAATAAAATAATGTCAATACACAACATTTAAATAACAGCGCTAAACTTTCATGTTCGTCAACACAAAATTTGTATTGTGTTTAAATTAGTTAGAAATGAAATGTAAAAGGGGCATTAGCTCTAAAGTTCACCTGCACCTCTGCTGCTCTGGGTCTTCCTATTTCATGAACCAACTCATTCAAGTTGGCAAAATTCTAACTTTGAACTTAGCGATGGAAAATTTGCCAGGGGCGCGACTTATACGAGGCAATTTCCAGTGGTGGAACTGCTCCCTTTATTTTTGCCATTGCCGCCACCCGGCTGGCTGGCATGCAATAGGGGCGAGGTGGCATTAGCTTCGGGTGGCGGTAGGCGGAGCTCGGCACTCTGCCTCCCGCGTTACTTCTTGGCCTTGATGGGCACGGCCTTGATGGGCACCGCGTCGATATCGCGGACTTCATTTGGTGCCGGGATCTTCTTATAGGTGGGCTCGACGCCCCAGATCTCGCGCGCGTACTCCGAGATGGTGCGGTCGCTGGAGAATTTGGCAGAGCCCGCGATGTTGTGAATAACCATCTTCGTCCACTCCTTCGGGTTCTGCTCGCAGGGGCGTGGCAGCAAAGATAATAAAAAGGCATGATCAGATGGCTCACATTTTAGAATGGTGTCTGCCTCTCTTGCTTGTCTCATCATCACTTTGTTACCCTTCCTTTTGCCTTTACCACCACTACTTCTTTTAAGTAGAGTCGATCATCGATTAGCCAGCGGCTTTGGGGGAGGAGAGGGTGCCGGATTTTCAAAAATGCCGGATAATCACGAAATCATTATTTAAAATAGCTTTTTCTTGCAGATTCTTGTATGACATCATGATTTCAGGTGTTGTTATATTTTTTATTTAACTATTTGAAATTGTCATAAACATAAAAAAAAACTACCATAAAAAGTTACTGTATTTACTGTACCATGCTTACTACTCCAATCTCGAAGACTCTGCATGGGGTGATGTAAGTACTACGCTCTTGTTTCAATGTGTTTGACGATCGCCGGGGCTGATGCAGCCTTTAGACCAGTGCTCCGGCGAATGCCGAATTACACATCGCACTTTTTGCCAGATCGCATTGTATATTATGTTTATATTACTGTCGTTATCAGTCACGAAAAATGTATATACATGCAGTATTTTCATTGTTTAAGTTGTATATAGTGTATAATGTGCAATATATATTTGACACTGAAATCAAGCATAGCAACTTTTTTTGTCATGCACATGGTGTCGATCGCCGGACTGGAACAGGCTTTAGAGCGCTTTTGCCGGTTTCGCCGGATCGACCTGGGACCACCAGATAATGTTATAAGCAGGATAATCGATGATCAACTGTATGTATGTATGTTGAACTTATTTCGCACCGTACGTAACCAACCGTGATAATTGGAAGTGTATTAGGTAATTCCACTTCCATCTGCTCGACCTCATAGCCTTTTGCACAATCAACACCCAACTTCCTAGGTCTGCTCTATGTCACGATCACTGGTTACCACTGAAGCTCCTGTCTTGGTGACCCGCCCTCCTCCATCCTGCACTTGTGCTCCTCCCATCACATCCTCCTTTTACTGATCACATTTTCAATGCTCTCCTACCACGTTCTATTGAACACTTCCAAGTAGCAATTTCCTCTCCTCCCCCGAAGGCATCTCTACTCGTAAGCCAGTGATCTTGCTTAAGCACGACTCGATGAGTCTTGGAGTAACACATACATTACTCATGTCTCAAACAGATAACCCTAAATAAAATAAAATACAAGCTCATCGCCCTCCTTTTTTTAAGCAGCTTACATAAAAACTCTTCTTATCCAAATTAATGTGGGGTTGTTGGGGCAGATCCTAGTTTCTCTGTTTGAGAACAATACTTCATTTGTCAATGTGTGGTGGGGTGAAAATTTGGGTCCTCCTGCCTCTTCGAAGATGCCTGGCCAGCGTTGAAGAACAGGAAAAATTTGCATTGAGAGAGGTTCTGGAGAACTCCCTCTCATCGAGGGCCTTCTACCAGCAGAGGCGTGAGCAAGAATTTGCAGGGTTGCACCTTTTCCGTGACCATTTTACAAAAAATTTCCGCAACACGGAGAACATTGACGAAAACCAAAAACAACAAACTCCAATTATCCGTCACATGAGTACAGAGTCAAACATTTTCTCTATTGATATGAAAAGGAGAAAGTACCTGATAAAGTGCACTGACTTTATCTTGAGCCACCATGTACGACTCGTAATCGGCAAACACCTTAAACCTGGTAGAGAGAACGAACAGCACAAAGCAAACACGCATCACGTGCATGAGATACCCATGCACTGGGCTACGTGGCAGGCAGTATATGGCAGTACAGCAAGTTGGCTTCTGATCTGTATTGTGGATTTTTTTGTATTTCTTTGGGAATATTGGTTTCCTCCCAGAAGCAAAAAAAATGCAATAGCTGGCCGAAAAATACCAAGCAAAACCCTGCTCAAAAGAGTATTAAGGCTCTTGGATAAAGGACTATTATTAATTGGAACTGTCCCTGACCAAATTACCCAGAATGTGCCTGATTTCACCACAACTAGGAGGCTAAGTGGATATTCTTTGGGTGAGAAACCACCTTGCACAATCGGGTTGTCATAGGGCCTGTGGGGCTACATTGTGGGCAGCAGGAGGCAGCGCAGTCAAATCCATTGCCATGCTTACATACTCTCACATCCATGCTCCCCATCTCCACTAACCTGCACTGACTAGCGTAGCGACGTAAAGCCCTACAACTCACAGTATGGGGAGGCACTTATCCAGCCGTGGATTGACACATGATCTGTACATTATTGGAATTGGTCCAATTGCACTGTAGCACAGTGCGTAACTCGTGATCGAAAGGATGAGTTAAAATTCCGATTGGGAATTGACTCCGCAGATCATACCTCCGGAGTAGATATAATGCATACCACTTTGTGGTTAGCCAACATTATTTGTCTTATGGATAGACTGCGTCCCCCTCCGTCGAAACGTCAAATTTTCTCCACCATTTCATGGCCGTCATTGGGAATATGCCGCCACATTCCCACTTGAGCATGGGAGACACATCAACTTGATCTTCACCCACTTCAAAGCAGGTCAGTTCCAGGTAACACTACGGCGAGGTCTTGAGCGAGCTTGGCCATGTGAGGCTGCGTGAAACTCACCTGTCGTGGTGCATGAGCATGTTGACAATGTCCTTGAAGAGGTCGGGCTGCTTGGGTGAGAAGAAGCCGCTGCTCAGCTGGTCGATCACTTGCCGCAGCTCAGGCAGCTTGTCGTAGTAATACTGTGCGTCGTAGCTGCATTTGGGTTTTGAGGAAAACAATCCAAAAATTCGATGTTATTTTAGTATATTATTGAGACAAAATCGATTAATTAAAACGTAGAAATTGGAATATTATTCTGTAAATAAGATACATCAAAAGTCACCTCAGGTCAAGGCTAAAGGCTTCGGGAAGATTTGCCGTTGTAGGATTTAAACTCCCCAAAACGTTGCTGGATTGCAAAGACTAGCATAGAGCAGCTCCCACTGTGCGCTGCCTGTCGTGATGTAGCTAGATTCAAGGGGCTCAAACCTTGTAAATTGAGGCGAAATGCTTCTCGGTTCGTTGTGGGTTGCACTTGATGTTGCACACATGCCTCATGATGAGCTTGTATAGTTAAAAGTTACCACATTTCTTTAGGGGCTTAACCAGGAGACACAGTCTGCGGGGCAACCCATCACTATCAGCCCCACCAAATGTATAGCCACGCCCACACTGATGTTGGCCCCACCGACTGCTCATTGGCCCCACCTAATCCTCAGTCAACTCCGCCCACTAGTCAGGGAGCCGCTGTCATTTTGCCCATATTATGTGTCGAACATCAAGGGCCAGAACGAAATTCCAATAACAACAAATCGGGACATCAGAACAGCCTTTTTTAAACTGAGACTTCCAGCCAAACTCGAACGCTCGGTAACGTTATGTACAGTGCAGTAATAGTGTGTAAATTATCTGGGGAGAATGTGGCGTCCTCAGTATCTCTAAAAAGTACACATGACACGGCAGTCATAAGACAGGATGCCACTTCGCTGTGGCGATGCGCCTGAAAATCGTATTTCATACTAGAATTCAATTTTTCTTATTAGCAAAGCTTCAGACTTTTGCTACAATGTCTAGGTATGTATCTACAAAACCACAAATAGCTTTTGGGTTGCATTATCCTTCAAGAGGGAGTATGCTCGAGCAACATTAACGTTCATCGCGTGCTCTTGGACTGTCTTCATCATGACCACACAAGTGGCAAGTTCAGATTCAAATAGGATAGTCAACTCGGCCCACTTTCTTTCCAGCACCGAAAAATGATATACTTTTTTGCAAAGCTTAAATTGGCCATGCCCTAGTTGTTTCCTGCCATGAGAACGTGGAATTATACTGGCTCACAACGTACCAATGGAAATTGATGAGTGCCGCCGGCCGCCCCATTGTTTGAACGGAAGCCAATTTGACTTTGACTTGAATGTGACCACTAGAGGGCTCCCCTTTAACTGTGGGGTCCCACTGTTGTTAAAGTGGCCCTGTTCATGGCAAAAAAACAACAACATTTGAACAGGGAGATCGGCCAACTTTGACTTCAATTGACAATGCCCACAGCAGCACCGCTGGGTTGCCGCGAGCTCACCCGGTCTTTTCCATAGCCTCCACGTCGGGCACACGCATGCCGAAGATGAAGAGATTATCCTCTCCGGCCTCCTCCGCCATCTCTACGTTAGCGCCGTCCATGGTGCCGATGGTGAGCGCGCCATTCAGCATGAACTTCATGTTGCCCGTGCCAGACGCCTCCGTGCCGGCCGTGGAGATCTGCTCCGACAGGTCCGACGCCGGGATCACTGCACAGTGGCGCACACGGTGGAGGGGGGTGGGGGGGAGCGACACCAAAGAGAAGCGAGTGGACAGATACAGGATGGTTTAACACGTAAGCTTTCGCGACCAATATGATCCATAAGATTTTTTTGGGGTTAGATCGTGTAAATATATAAATGTGTCGTTAAACCTGCAACCACCCGACACAGCCAACTAGTAAGGGTTGTTACGTAAACAGAACATGCCAATTCGTCACTAGTACAGTACACCGGTGTGTTGGAGAGCCAAGCCACAACATTTACAATCTGAGTACGACGTTTCGCCAGCAATTACAACTAGCTTCATCAGGCGACAGCCAGATTTGTGGAGAAGTCTACCTGTTTCGTTCCTTATATAGAGGCGTAGATGTGGTGACCAAACATCTGCACTCTTGAGTCAACGTACATTAGGGTTAGGCCTTTATATAATCCAGCAAAAAACATCCGCTATAAATCCAAAATGAAAACACCTGAGGACCAAAACTCTCAATTCAAAGCAAAAAACGTTGAAATCCCCACCTTTCTCGGCGAGCGTGACGCGGTAGTTCTCCAGGAAGATGAACTTCAGGCGGTCGCCCACCTTTGGGTCATGGTTGACAACGTCGCCCACCGCGGTGATGAGACGGATGATCATCTTGGCCATGTGGTACCCGGGGGCGGCCTGTGGGTGGCACAGGATAAGAGCAGCTGGGTGGCAGGCGGGAACAGGACAGACTGTGGGAGTACTCTCATACCACACCTTCTGTCGATGGACCACTTCAAGGCACCTTACACTATGATCCACAAACAACTATACTCGCGTGAGATGCGTCTTATAACATTGCACATTCAACTGCGCGATGTATTCAAAACAATGGCAGTCATAGACATATTTTTAAAACATTCTCAGAAGTGAAATTGTTTCACGAAAGTCTTTTAAGTAAAAAAAATATCAGCATGTCTCCCGGCTCGAACGAGCAATGGAGCAGGGCTCTTTATTCATTGGCAGACCTCTGCAAGTGGTGGGAATTCTTCATTCCAGTCTCGCCACACAACAACCACTGTTGAACTAATGACCTTCCAACTGTGAGCTGCCCAAACCCCAGTAAATCAATATTTTAATATACTCACGTTAAATCAATTTTTTATAAGTGGTCACCAACTGGTTCTGATCATATATATTTTAACAAAAATCCCAGTGCCCAACACTCGGGCAGTGGAATTGTGTTCTAATGTACACGATTGGAGCAAGTTGGTGACCACTGTACGAACAACTGACGTACGTGTGATGAAGAAAGAATCCACCGCACTACTGCTCACCTTGCCTCCGATCATCACAGTCCTTGGAGCATATTGCTTCTTTGGGTCCTTCTTGATGCCTGCAGCAACAAAGAGAATTTCATATTCACACATGAAATGCCAGATCGGACCCCCCTTTGAGACACCTATAGCCTTTCTGAAGCCCTTCTGAGCTCCCCTCAGATCTAAGGCCATGTGTATGTGTGTGCGTGCATTTTTGAGCGTGTGCGTTTGTGTGTGTGTGTGCGTGTTCATGTTTTGTCTCCGGGTGAGTGGGCCTGCGTGCATGCGTGTATATTGGTAAGCACATGTTGACGAGAGCAAAAAACACGTGCATTGTTGGGCATATGTGTATACATACACCTGCAAAAATATTTAACATTATATTCGCTATCCCTAATATGCATTTTAAACTCGCATAGATAAAATTCACTCCGTATTAAAGAATTATCTCCTTAAAAAATGACACCACAGAACTACTTGAGGTCCCTTCAAATGCCTCTCATTCGTGATTCGTATCCCTTTGAAATGCTCCATGAGAGGTGTTTGTTTTGACGCAATTGCTTACGCCACTGCTTGCAGGAGGGGCCTCCGTTAGAGGGAGCCCTAGAGGGTGTGTTGGCCTACTCTTGCATACTTGCCAGACGTCTAGGAAGAGGTGGGAGTACCCACAGTTTACACCACCACACACGACCTGCCGGTCTAATAACTGTAGTGTGTCCGATTATACAGCTGAATGGATAGAGGCGGGGCCATTTCATAAACCTGCCTATTTTAACTGCCGTGGCAGGACACTGAACCGGCGACCTTCTGGATTGCAAACCCAGTGAGCAAGATATACTATGCCGCCACGGCAGCATTCCTGGCAACAAAACCAAAACTGCGCGTTTCCGCGTGCGTGCGCATACGTGCACAGCATGCGTAGGCAAGTGCACTTTCACTATCGCGTGCTTTCAGATGCGCTTCTGTAGCCGTCTGGAATGCTCTCCCTTCCGATATGAGGAAGCCACTGGAGCTATGCCCTTTAAAATCGATAGAGTGAGGACTCATTTCTTTACAACTGCTTTTTGTATTTAGTTTGTTGTCCTTCCGCCGCACCTCCGATTAGCACGGTTGGCTACGTACGGTGCAAAAGAAGTTCAACATACGTACATACAGGCTGCATGTGTGCACGTGTGCGTGTGTGTCTGCGCCTCTCACGGTTGTAGAGCGTTATGACGTGCAGGCAGTTGAGCAGCTGGCGCTTGTACTCGTGGATGCGCTTCACCTGGATGTCCATCATGGACGCGGGGTTCAGTTTAATGCCGTGCTCCTTCTCGTAGTACGCCGCAAACTTGATCTTGTTATCCTGTCGCCAGCCAGAGGGAAGTGCGGGTTACGGCAGCAGCGACAGTGGTGCGATGTAACACGACGGCGATAACAAAATTGGAATTCCAGAGTGTGTCAGGATACAATAAGTCAAGTGGGGAAGCGGTGGCGCAGTGGTCGGCGCAGTGCACTATGAGCCGGGCGATCCGAGATTGTTTTTCCGGCCATAGAAAACATCGGTGGTGAGTCGGAACTTCTCCTGGTCACTCCGCCTGCCACCCCTTCACCAAGCTGCACTGACTAGTGTGGTGAAGTATAGCCAAACAACCCCTATGACGACAAGCCATTTATCCAGCAGTGGATTGACAAGGGCCTGTCGTTTTTTTTTTATATACGTTAAAGGAACACGTACCTGCTTGACCTTGGCAATGTCACGGATGAGGGATTCATCATTGGCAAAATCCTTCAGCTTGTGAAGCAGGTTCAGGTCACGGATGAAATCATCGCCGATACGCTGTGGATGCACAGGACACGCAAAGCACACGCAAAGCGATGTTGAATTAATTTATGAAAGTCCAAAATTTTATATCACCTGGATTTTTTGAGGCACCTAGTCAAAGCTGACATTGTTCAGTGATCAAGGCATACAAATAGACAAAGTCCTAATCCATAAGATTCCAGAGTAATATGTGAAGGTCAGTACCGGTAGAACACTAATAGTCAGGACAGGGAGATGCTACAATATTTGGCAATAATTTCCTCTGCGACAGAAGTGTTCCAAACAAGGCAACACAAATGAGAGATTTGGAATTTTAGGCTAGGCTCAACATTATCCTTCAATTAATGAAAATGCTGTGAATTAATGGCATGACACCGTTAACAATAATTGTTATGGGCCATACCTTGTTTCTAACATGTACATATCCAATAGGTAACAACTAAAATTAATAGTTGGGACTCCTAGTCTAGCTGGAAGAGTAATCTTGCAAAGAGGATATCTGGACCTCTTGACCGAGACAACAAGAAGTGGGTTTTACAAATAATAAGCACCGCAAATAAGGATGATGCTGTCGTGTAATGGTTAGCGCACTGGTGCAATCCAGAGATCGCCAGCATGGTAGAAGAGGCCAAATACGCTTTGGAGGGGTGCTCTAGAGCTCCCTCTAGTCGAATCCCTTCTGCCAGGAGTGAAGTGAGCAGGCGAATGCAAGGCTGCACATGAGCATATGCAGAGTGTCTACGTAGTATAGTAAAACCTTGGATTGCGAGCATAATTCGCTCCGGAAACGTGTTTGTAATCCAAAGCACTCGTATATCAAAGCACTCGTAATATCAGTTGTGATCACGTGACGCTCGGCAGACAAAGCGTATACACGTACTACTCGTATTGCAAGACCTCGCTCGTTTATAATATTAATATTTATTTTAAAAAATTGCTCGTCTTGTAAAACACTTGCAGACCAAATTACTCGCAATCCAAGGTATTACTGTATAGTGCGGGCGAGTTTGCAGTAAGCGTGTTGCGCTCACCTCCGCAATGACATCAGCCAGCCCTGGGTTGCAGAGCAGCAGCCAGCGGCGGGGGGTGATGCCATTGGTTTTATTCTGGAACTTCTCGGGCTCAATCTCGTAGAAGTCGCGGAAGCTGCGCATGTGGTGGAATAAATCATCATCACGGTGATGCACTCGCATCCAACATCTTTTGGCTGCTGCTGGAGTCACACAGCACTTGGCAAACAACTGGAAAATCACGAGTAAAACTCAGTCTGTAATTCCTCTGAGGTCCATCCACAGTGGTTGTGTAATGGAGAGAATTGCCCCACCATGAAAAGCATGGAATTTCCACCAACAATTCAGGGCCGTTAAAGTGTCCCCATGCTCAAAACGGGGTTGGGGATGCGCTCATCTTTCCTGATGCTCGTCATGCATGGCTGCATGTCTCTCCAATTACATCCCTGAAACAGTGTAAGGTAATTCCACATTTCTAAGACAGGGACCTGTGATTGCATAGTAAAATCACCGTTGACTTCCTACAAACAGGTAGCACAATATCACTGGTTTTACAGGCCACACTCTGCTAATAAAATGTACTGAAATCAAAACCGGTGCAGGGTTTTACTTGTTTTTAACCAAAATAAATATCTGCATTCTACTCACTGCCGACGGCAGCTATTGCCATTGGAAGACACTGCATTCCCTGTTTGGATTATCTCCATCTATGCGGGTGCCGTGGTGTATTGATTATCATACTGGACTTGCAATTGAGAGGTCGCCAGTTCGATCACCTGACGAAACAGTTGAAACGCTTCTGTCCGCCCAGCGAGGATAACGAGTACACAACGGTTCGTCGATCGGCAGTTCACGTGTGTATGGGGTAAAGTGTGGGCACTCTCACCGTGCCATTTCTTTCAAAGCGTCTCGTCAACCTTGGAAGGGTATGGCAAAATACTCTCTCGGGGCGCTCTCTAGAGCTCCCTCTAGCGGAGACCCTTCTGCCAGTCGTGGCGCAAGAAAGACATTGCAGGGCGCCGACGGTGACGAATAAAGACGGCAACGCGCGGAGACTGCGAGTGCCTTACTCAGCACTCACCAGGTGGCCTTGATGATGTCGGAGTGGATGCGCGCGACGCCGTTGACGGCGTGCGAGCCCACAATGCACAGGTGCGCCATGTTCACGCGCTTGGTGCCCTCCTCCTCGATGAGCGACATGCGGCGCATGCGGTCCATGTCTCCGGGGAACAAAGCCGAGATTTTCTGCCACGTCACCATGGAATTAAAGCAAAAAATGTTTTATATTACGGGGAGGTGGGGGGAGGTATGGTTTGTTTTGCACCGTCATTAGTGGCAGCTCAGCTGACACTTAACTCGCAACACATGTGAGAAGTTAATTCAATGACAGATGGCTGGACACCAGATTATGTCAGTGTCGACTGTGCTCCATTGTGTTTCTCCCTTACCAAACACTAGATGGCGTTTGTATAGTTCTCACTCTGATCTGGTTGAAACCATCAACTCGGTATGCTTGAAAACGTAACTTCTTTATGGGTGGTTGAAATCAATACTCGAATCCAGGACTATGCAATGATGGCTGTGCTCTCACGCAGGCAATATGAGTCTCCTGAACTGCTTGGATAGCATGTTACACTCATATTAATGTATACAAATCTTTTCTCAGTGAGTGGGGCAGGACCAAATAAAGTGAAAAACTAAGTTCATGTGACAGGGTTTTTTGTTGTGCAGGCATTAGAGATCAGGCTGCCACCATCAATTTGCTAAGGTAGAGAACTATTTATTCATGCATGGCTACAAGGATATGAATCCAAGACATCGGCAGTGCCAACTCAATCCTCCGACATGGGCTTAGGATTACCATCAAAGTCAACATCAAAGTGTGCCTCTGATCAAACCAGCAATGGGGCAGCACTCGTGTCCATTAGCGGCCCTGAGCCAGTGATATAAATTGCACATAGGATGACCACTGTTTTAACAGAGGGATTCTTGTCTTATTTACACTTGTGGGATGACGCGCTGGGTCAACATCAGATTTGGATATGAACTCGTGACCTTCAGTTTGTGAATTGGGCACTCAACTGCAGTGCCATAGTATAATTATATCTAACAAGATGAGAACAAGAAACAGAGACTGCTCTCTCACATTGAGGTGTCGGAGGTTGATCTCGTAGATGATCTCCAGGTGGCGGGGCAGCAGCGTCTGCAACAGATCGATGGGCCAGCGCTCCAGAGCCTCAGGCAGCACCGTGTGGTTGGTGTAGGCACACGTACGCTTGACCAGGTCCCATGCCTGTGTACAGAGGGCACACACGTGCCGGCTCGGTCTCAGGCGTCAGGGGTCACAGGGCAAACACACTTGTGCACGAAAGCGTACATTGCACCGTGCACTCCAATTACACGCGCAACACTTACCACGTCCCACTCCATGTGCTCGATGTCAACGAAGATTCGCATCAGCTCAGGGATGGCGAGGGATGGGTGAGTGTCGTTCAGCTGGATGGCGACCTAGAGAGGCAGCAAAGAGTTGCGCGAGTGTGGGAGATACAAACACAATGAGGCAAAACGAAGGTGTGCACATTGACATTACTGCACATAAGAGGTTTTTGGGTTAGATCGCGCAAATATAAATGTGTCCGTTAAACCTGCCACCACCTGACAGATTAATAGTAAGGGTTGTCACGTAAACAAAACGTGCCAATTCGTTACTGCACAGTTTGACAAAGAGGCTCTTACATTTATTACCGTAGTGAAGAAACTTCTAACCACAGTAAAAGTGTATTTGTGCTCCCAGTGTTAAGTGCTGCACCCATCTGTTAGCAGCCATGAGCTGGTGGTGGTCATTTCACATGCCTGTGGGAGGAAGCCAAGTTTTTATTCCATAGAACAACCACTCCTGCTGTCAGTAAGTTTGTAATTACCTACCCCTTCATTCTCACTTCCTACAATGACAAAGCAAAAACCCACTCCCTTACCACTGCCATTGCACGATTCAGATATGTTTATATAAAGCCCCGGTTTCCAAACTTGGTGCATATTTACAAAATATACAATAACCCAGCTATTTTTGTAGTTAACAGACCTCTTTTAGATTCAAACTGTTTACTGACAAACCTTCTCTATTTGCACATCGACTACGTTCAAATCTTACTATTTACAATTGTTTCTGCTATGATTGTAAATGTTGTGGATTTGCTCTCCAACATACCAGTGTGCTGTACTAGTAACGAATTGGCATGTTCTGTTTACGTGACAAACCCCGGGTGGTGGTGGGTTTAACGACGCATTTATATTTACACGATCTAACCCAAAAAAAGCTGTTATGAAAGTCAATATTCAAAATAGCCGGCGATGCATGTGCCGTCCTGTATAAATAACGTAATATATGGGAAGGAATATACACCTATTGTTAAAAGTCCAAAGTAAATATATTTCCCCATCGAATACAAAACTTACGACTATTCCCAACGGAAAGACTAAAGTTCAAAACCTACTCAACAACGGGACCCCCGACTTACGCATTCGCGTGGAAATAACGAGTTTTTCCAGTCACGACACCGAATTGTTTCCGATAGGGATTTTCGCGAAGCGTCTCTCTGCCCTGGGCACACCCCCCACCTTGTCAGGGAAGGTGGCGAAGTCGACACGCACGGCCTCTCGGCTGCCGAATTTGGACGCCTTGAAGCGGCGAACGATGTCTTGCAGCGTGGCGGCCACCACAAAGTACTCCTGCTTCAGGCGCAGCTCCTTGCCCTCGAAGAACTGGGGTGACAAAGGGGAGGAGAGGGGTCTCTTAGAAGGGAATCCACCACAAACACCAACGAAAGACGCTGCGGCACAATGCTCAGACCTAGTGCGAGACAGTTTAAAATGTTTCTATCAAAAGCAGAGATACTTTTGTCACTGGCAGGCAAATGCCCATCAGCAGGGCGGTGCTGTTTACAACTTGTGCTGCATGGCGACAGCTGCCACTGGGGGTCCCCTTGGCAAGACTGCAGCAGGGCATTAGAATAAATGCGATGAGATGTGATGCAAGGCGCTTTGAGTTGCCTAGGCATTTAAGTGACCTATAAATGCCAATACTTATATTTGTTTCAGCACTTGGCTTACTGTTAAATATATCCATGACAAAGTCTCAAGAGCCTCCCTCCATCCAAAAGAGTGTGGGGGTGGTCCTGAGCCAGTTGTGGAAATTCCATATTCCTTTGTCACGGGACAGTTTTTCCACAATGTTGTACTATTTTGGTGACTTAGGATGGATGAAGAGTTGATTCAACCCTGGTCTGAGACTTGCACTCATATCCATCTAATCCTCAGTCAATCACTGTGACCGCAGCACCTCCTAACCAGATAAAAACTATAAAAATATAAGAATTGTCCCTGTTCAACTGTTGTATAAATATCGTCGACGTCCGCAGCATCACCCAACAAAGCAGCACGTGACAGTGCTCACTGCCAGTCACAGCAACTAGATCATGTTAAGATATTGTTTTGATTAAATACATTGTGTAGTCATGAGCCAAGTTCTTGTGTATAAAGCACATCTTGCAATGCAGCATTCATTTACAATATTTACTTAGCTGCACTGCCTTGTGTTTTTCCTTGATACTGGCAGGGGCATTATAAGCCAGCTATCAGATAAATATTGTTCCACTGTTTGCACAGTTGTCCCGAGCCATGAAATGTTTGCTCATGAATATTTTCACAAATATCAATACACACGACATTTAGACTTAAAACTTTCGTGACTGCAGGAATTCATATTCTTTGGTTCTTTCAGTAAAGTCACGTAGATAGAAAAATAAAATCTCACGTTTCGATCGCAACACAAGCGGTCGTCGCCTGATGACGACCTCTTGTGTTGTGATCGAAACGTCATGAGTTTTTGTTTTTTTATATATATACTTTACATTTTTTTCTTCTTATTATTATTATTTTTATCTACATGACTTTACCAAAAGAACCAAAGAATACCAATACACACTGTCAGGCACTCAAAACAGCAAGGATATGTTTTTACTGCAGTGCTGCTGCTTTTCCGAACACATTAAATTATTAGTTCATGCTTAATTGCTAAATCAAATTAAGTGAGCAGGGCATATATGTGTATAAATGACAAGCAGTCACATTGGGCTGAGGACATGAGACCCAGAAAAATGAAGCAATCCCAGGTTTGGGAATATATCCGTTAACAATACAAAGTTTAAAAAAGCACTGTTTTCCTGGTCAACTGAACACAAGTGCTTATGTGTATTGCTGAATGAGCAAGTCGTGAAAAAAATCCACATTACTGTGACAAGATCCAGTCACTCCATAAAACAACCACCATTGACTTTTTGCAAAATGGTGATTATTTTATTTGATCTCAGAGGGATATCAATTCATGCCTTTCCAATTGTAATTCAAGCACCCTAATCACGCATTTACAAGTCCGATCTTAAGAGTACACTCAACACAATTGTAATTCGTATTTTATCATACTCTATGGATATCTAAAACCAGAGCAAGCATTTGCAGGCACAGTGACTACTGCTTCCATTGATTGTAGGACGGCTTGGGGGGGGGGGGAGGAAATTGCTTACGTTATCGTTGGGGTAAAGCACACGTGAGATGTTCTCCGCCAAGTTCCTGTCCAACACGGCCTGAATGTAATCACCGACGTTGACTGCACATCGCAGAGGACAGAAATGACAGCATCACAGGTCAAGCAAATGAGGCCATCATGGCCAGTTCTAGTGATGCAAGCACACCATGCCACCATTCCTGCACCTCCAATTGGCACGGTTGGCTACGTACGGTATGAAAGAAGTTCAACGTACATACATTTTCTTCAGACAGATCCCACAACTTTGGCATGGTCGGCAACAGAACTCGAAGGTCTGCTCTTACAGTTTCCCACCACCTGGCTTCAGCTCTTGCTTATGGTTACTTTTGGGTGCCACTGCAAAGCAGTTTCTCACTAACCCAGCCTCCTTCAGCCGACACACGTGTCCCGACCTTCCCCCTCTTTCTGGTTGAATCTACAATGCTCTCTTTTCACATGCTATTCTAAACTTCCAATCACCCTATCCTGTCGTCAAATTATTACAACCTCTCCCTGCATCTGTACTCTTGGGATTAAATATTTCATTAGAGTTACTTCATTAAAATACAGCTCTCTGAAAATGGCATTTATATGAACCATGTATTTTAATCACAGTTGTCAAGCTGAGTGCCTTGGCATATGACGTAAAGTGGCCAGCAACAAAGCGATACAGAGCATAGGAGGTTAGAGGAGGGGAGAGGCTTCTTGAATTGAATCAGGCCCAAGGGTTTTTGGAGACAGATGAAAGACAGGAGTTCCATAGCCGAGCTGTACAAGAAATTAAAGAAAAATGTTCCATCCTGCAATGTGGAAACTGGTGTGGATGAGAGTTGTCCAAGAAAAAGAGTGGACCAATGATTTGCCTTGGTAATCTTGCAGGGTGAGTAAAATCAGTTCGTGATGTCGATGCAGTCGAAAGATGAATGTCAGTTCAAATGTAGATTTTGGAGTATTTAATAAGGACCGGTGTGTTATACCCCATTTTTATACGGTAAGTTTCCTGTGACGCATATTTTTTCTGAACAGCATGGAGATGCAACCGACAAGTCAAACATTGTTTTTGTACCCCGTTCAGTCGTTGACTTTTCTGTTTAATTCCAATTTGAGCTTATTTTGTTTATAGGTCATCCAAACAAACGCCCGTAATGAGCGTACAGGGTAATTCCCCACCGCCCACGTGATTGCAAGGATGCACTGTACACTACCGATGCATCGGCCTACGTACACTCCTGCAGGTTGAAGTCATTGGGCGCCTTGGCGGACCACAGCCTCATGGTGTTCACGGTGTTGTTCTTGTAGCCGGGCACGGGAGTGTCATAGGGTAGCGCCAGCACCAGCTGTCCACAGACAATATCGACAACACGAGTGCGTGTGTATGTGCGAAGCAAGAACAGGCACGCACAAACATGCACGCATGTATAAATGTAGACGGGGAAGGCACCGATCAAGTCACAAACAAATTTATAGTTTATTTTGTTTAACAAGGTGATAACTCAGAGCAGGCTATTATCTCATTTGCAAGCACAACCATGGGTCACCAAAATGACTCGAGCAAAATAAATATAGTGCAACAATGCAGCAAATATAAATCAGAGCAAAAACAACTGTCTAGAAAAATGCCCAAATGATAAAATATTTGAGAAATGTGGACTTGACCATTTTCCCATCCCTTATTCGTGAAGTTTTAAATGAAGTAGATAAAAAGATCCACAGATCCACCTAATGAAGGTAAATCTGTGCATATGCTTGCCTGTTATGTACGTAATGATGTATCAATTCATCAATTAAAATATATTGTTACATGAAATAACGTGCGTATCCATTGAATATGTGTCATTCATGCTAAATGTAAAATTTACATTCCTGTTCATAGAGCAATCAAAACTGTAGAAATGAAACGTAAAAGCAAAAAAAGTAATTGAGTTAAATTACGACAGCGAATCATGAGAGTTCATAAATTCACTGCGACGGGTAAATGGGTCTGTGCCTGGTATATTTGCAAGAGTCTGTCCTTGTAATAATGTGCCTATGTGCCTGTGTGTCTGTACACTACGAATGCCTGTGTGGCTATCTTTCTGTGCGTGGCCAAACACCTGTGTACCCACCCGCCCACGTACATGCATGTAACTGCCAGCGGAATAGTGTAGTTGGCAATTGCCTTGGAAAAAAAAAAGGTATGGGGCCCCCTAATCTAATTTCCCTTCCTACACGTAGCTCGACACCTGGACCGATGGGTAACAGGTGCAGTCGCATCGATTGCACACTTGACAAATGCACCACACCGGTTGCGATGCGAGTGCTCGTGTGCCAACACGCCCACACGTGGGGCGCCATGGCCGTACCTGCGTGTCGACCCACTTGGCGCCCTCGGCCGTGTGTTCCACGTGACCGTAGTAGTGGACGGGCAGCATGTACTCGGGGCGCGCCTTCTCCCACGGGTTGCCGTAGCGCAGCCAGTCGTCCGCCTCCTCCCTCTGCAGGAGGGCGCAGCACAAAGAAGACAAAGATCCTACCGCATAGCCTTAACAGACTGTAGGGGCAAGTACTGTTGGCGAGCACCGATGAAGGCACGGTACACGAGGGGGCGGTTTGGGCAGCACCACGCTCGATTGCCTTTGTCTCCTTAGTGGCGATGTTTACACACCGCATTGGCTATTCATGTGAGGCTAAGTCGACCTAGGGGAGACCCAGCACAGGAGGCACAAACACACGCACGTGGACAGGTCAAACGGTCCGCTGTTGTTGTTTTCGTTATGTACCCCCCCCCAAACCCCGTGGAATTTGAGCACAGGCCCAAAGGCCCAAAACATCAAGCGGCCAACAAACGTCACTATTGAAGATATAAGATATAATAATTAATGTTTGTTGGATTGAGTAAAATCATGAGAACCTGAAAAAAAGTCCATGGGAGGGAATTATGAAGTCTAGCAGTGCGAGCAAATAAATAAGTGTTTAGACCAACAGTATGGTGGTCGAATACAGCATGGATGAGATAAAGCAGTCAAGTCTAACCAACATGGGCCAAGGAACAAGTGAGTTTAGTCCATGGGAATAGTATACATGGTAGTACGGATAAAAGTGTAGTAAGGAGGTGAATGACTACTGGCGAGTGAGTTGTAAGAGAAAAAAAATCAGTGCTGGACCAGCAAGAAACCCGACCTGAGCTCTCCTTTGAAATGAAGATATGTTGCATTCATATGTTCCCTTGTATTGTAAAGTGATGACGAATAATATTAATTGCCGTTAAACGGAACAAAGAAGAAAACGAGGGAGGTAAACTGCTACATTGCCTCCGTGCAGTCTATTAGTAAGAAAATTTGAGGAACCAATATTTCCCCAATTTTTTTGTATTCTAAATGAGCCATGTTGAACATACCACTAAGCCTTGAAATACAATGATATACAGTAAGAGGAGTAGGTCATTTCAGTTCAAGTTACCTGGATAAAGTGCCTAAACGTGGCACACGGGTATAATGACATGTACAGTTACAGATGGGCCTCAAGGCAAAGAGACATCCTTTGTGTTGAAGGGAGGGAGCAGAGCCTTAGCAACCCTGACAAAAAAATGCACCGTCTGTTTCATCAGACCACACTGTGGCCGAGTCAACTTGACAACCACAATTATCCCGACAGGATTCCATCGTTATAATAGTATCCTTTATTATCCCGAGGTCCGAGTCTCATTGCCTCCAATTTAGGCGGGCATTCAATCATGACTGCTTTTTAAGTGTGTAATCAAATTAGCATTAGCAGGTATTGGTTGAATACTTCGTGAGCTTGTTCCATTGAAAAATGTTCAACAATTACTGTAAAACAATTCAAAGGTGTAAATGATCATGTAAGTAGCTTGAGTTCATGAAATTAACCGTAACAATAAAAGCACACAGATCCCACTACAATCCACAAACTCAAAAGCAAAGGATCATCATTTATGAGTTTAGATCATTATATATGGTCTGCAGACCATGCTTTCCCACCTGATGATGGACGCTTATGTTGCGCCCGAAACGTCGTCATTTATTTTATTTTATACCTACGTGACTTTTCCAAAAGAACCAAAGAGTAAGGATTCCTGCAGTCACGAAAGCTTCAAATCAAGATTGTAATATAGACTATTTAGCAAATTCCAAACAAAATTTAACCGAGTCATCAGTAATCTGACTTCTGTTCAAAAACAACCCTTTCCAACGCTACTCACACAAATAGTGCATTTATGCATTGCGGTTCAGAATGATGTACTGTTCAGAATAAATTATAAACAAACTTGGCCAACCCAAAAAAATCCCAAGAGATGAAATGAAAAAGAAGACAAGGGATAACACCCACGTAAAAAATTCCCAGACTGCACAAAAAATTAAGGAGAACAGAAGATCAACTGATCTGCGCCTACACGGGGCACTGGCAAGTACAAATGCAGCCAATCGCTGCACCGCATGCCTTGTGGTGGAGACAGCTGAGAAGGTGACCAGTCTCGATGCACGTATTTACTGTAACCACTCTGCCCTTTAAGCCAAACCGTGCCGACTCCCCGTGTCACGTTACGATAACCGCAGCCCTCTATTCTAAGTACAGCGAGCTATTACAGAGCCTGACATTTTCAAAACGCTGATGCCGACGCAGACGGGAATGTCTCAAGTGGCTTCAACTTGGCTCATCCGTTTTGGGAGTTGACCACACCTTGCGAAATCATTCAAAGACTCTCTCTGCTACGTCTTTGCCAGACTGCATTTGGTGTATTTTACATTTACGGCGTAACCCATAAAAACACACACATTTGGGCATTGTTTTATTACATTATCGAAACAATATCAATACCTGGCAAGGAGTCACTTGAAATCTTCTTTTGTAATGAGAAAACTGCTGAGTCACATCTTAAATCCTGGCTGCCGGCTACAGAATGGTGTGCTGCCACCACAACTCCCATATGCTCATATGCTAACACTTGTTGCAGCTTCTATCATACAGCGCATATGATGTGAAGCAGCTGGGCTCCCAACTTTGTCAATGAAGATGAAAGAACCACAGCATGACTGTCAGTCCACGAGCCTAGGCTAGATATTACACTTGTCAGTTCCACCTGAGGTGGCACAGCTTTAGCGGGTCCCAATGATTTTCTGTAACCAATAACAGTGAATTATGTGATCAAACATTTAAAATGAGAGGGTAATCAATTCTCTCCTCATTGGATCTACTAAGCATTGGCTACCTTTTGTGGGACCCATTTATGCTCTGGGCTGTTTGCTGTGGTGGACAGCACTCCAGTGACATCACAGCCCAAAGTCACACATTTTTCCAGACGTTACAACGCACGACCCTCCTGCATTTATCCAGATTACTGAGACTTTTAATGGATGTAATAATTAATAATAACATTACATCCAAAATCGACAGGGACCAGTTCATCAAATTGTATCAGAGCATACCTCCAGAAGACGACAATCGAGAATTGCTTGTGGTGTCAACTCAAGTAGCTGTTATCCTCACTATATGGTAACCCTTTAAGTCGGACAAAATGTCCATCACATGACAATGAAAGATTTGGTCCTCAGAGAAAAAAATATACCAAAGCGTAAATAATTAAATTCATCTCACGTGAGTTTTTTTTGCGTGCTTTTATTTATCGGTCATCAGGCTGAGACCAGAAACCTACCACATACCTGATTCAACTCCGGAGAGTGATTTAAATGCCAGACCGTTTGACTGTGTGTCCAGTACCTAAACGCAGTGCTGCTCAACACTCATCACTAACTCAAAACGCTCAAGATTGGCCGTATATCATGCGATGCACACACAGCACGCCCGGCGTGCACCCTCCAGAACCCTGGGCCAGCGTTGTGTTGCAACAAAAATTTAGGCACTGCAACACGAGAGCTCTCCCCTCCTTTAAAGGATAGGGGATATTAATCACCGCTGGTGGGCAGACACAACTTTTCACACTGCAAAATGTTCCCTTCAAGGCTTGTGCGCATTCAGGGGACCAATCCAACGAGTCCATTAATTTGTGCTTAAGAAAGCAGTGCACACTGTAATGATGTGTTAGTTATAAGTGGTAACGTGCTCATTTTATTGTCACTTGCAGAATGACATTTTGCCAACTGAATAAAATAATGGAGAAAATCACATGTGCAAATACAGATCTTCATCAAATTGCTGCTAGATGAAGGCCTCCCCATTCCACGTGGGTTTTTGTTGGTTATCTGAACATACTTCACCTCACTTGTCGGTGTACATTGGTGAAGGCAGGGAGCATAGATATGGGAACATATTGGTATAGTATTTTGACTGCACTCATATAGCCTTAAATATAATTTTTAAAACATATGTATGTTGAACTTCTTTTGGACGGTAAGTAGGCAACCAAGCTAATCCGAGGTGCTGGGGAAGGACAACCAACTAAACACAAAAGAGCACTTCAAAAGAAATGAGTTTTACATTTAGATTTAAAAGTGCGTAGCTCCAGTGACAGTGACGGGTGAACGGACCTGCCAGCCATCGCAGATCCTCTGGTTGAAGATGCCAAACTCGTAGCGGATGCCGTACCCATAGGCAGCCAGCCCCAACGTGGCCATAGAGTCCAGGAAGCAAGCTGATTCACAATAAAACAAGCAACATTTTTTAAATATATTAAACGTAACAAAGATAAATATAGCGGTGGTGCAGTGGTTAGGTGCACTGTGCTATGGACCCAGTAACCCTACTTTGATTCTCGTTGACAGCTAACATCAGTGGTGACTGATCTATGCACCAGTCCTGGGCACCCCCTTTATCAACCCACACTGAACAACGTGATGAAGCAGGGTCAATCAACCTCCATGACCGACACGGCACGGTGAGGTCCTCATCTGGTATCGGATTGTTAAAGGGCTAAAAATATTATTTTTATAACCCAGAGGCAGGTGCAGTTTTGCGAGCGCCTTTAAATACCCGCACAGCATACGAGAGGGAGGCTTGCAGCCAACACCACGAGTGTGACGTCACCTTTGTCTCCCCGTTACCGATGTTGACACACAGAGCCAGGTAATCACGTTAAGACTGTGTTAACATATGAGGGGCCTAGGATTGGTAAGGATATCAAATTGCTACTGCTTTTGCGCAGCATCGTGGCCAGCGATTAAGCCCTAGCTCACTGGGATTGTGATGTGGAACACGAACCACTGCACCAACGCTCCGCACATTAAACACGCTGCACACAGACACGCCGGGGCTGACAAACCGATCGCACTGCTCGTGTAAATTCAAAACACGTGCAATTGCACCCACATTGCATTTCCACAACCAACATCGGGATATTTGCAATTACATTCCAGGAAACATTTAATTTTAATAGCATGTGATACGACATATGGGCATGTGCACTGAAAGCAAATCAAAGCATCGCAGTTGTTTACAAGAAAGATCTGTAAATGAAATACAGTTTAATTTAATCTCATATTCCCTTTTGCAGAAAATGTTTTCAAGCAACCAACTCTTGCAAGGCATAAAATTTGTATCCCTGCCTTGGGGTCGAGGGCTGATCTCTACAGTAGACCTTTGCAGCTAGCGGGTATAGAGTATAGATTACTAGTGGGTATACAGTGTAGATTACTGCTCTGTTTTTATTATTTAAAGCTCTTGGCAGGAAAGCAAGCGGCAGGGCGAGGTAGCTGCAGTTAGTTGCTGCCACTGGAGTTACACAAGAGGAACACCGTTCACGCCTTTTAAAGGCAACAAACAAGGCAGCAGCATCCAGAATTCTGTCCGGAAGGCATGGGGGGAGGTATATTAGGCAGGATGGAGGGTGGACACTACGAATTGATAGCCAGCATTGCGGAGTAAACAAGTTTTTTTGACAAGTGGGGACGAGTGCCTAAATGCCATACCCTTGCTTGTTTTAGTTTACTGCCACATTTCTGTCTGAGCGCACGTCTTGTTCGCAAGCGAGACGTGTGTAAGGACGGCTCTGCGGGGCAGCTGTACATGTCACCCTCTTGCACGCTCATTATCCACGACTGAACCTAACACCACCACTCCTTGCAATCTACACTCCCTCAGTAGAGGGGCCAGACAAAGGGGGTCTAAGTCACACAGACCCCACGACCATACCTCAAGGTCACAGTTTACTCTCCTCGTGAAGAGGTTGAGAAAATCCAAGTGGCCGAATGCACCAATGAACACAGGGAACTGCTAATATCATGCGCTTACTCTGGGTCAGTGATGGAAACTTCACATTTCTACTGCGGGGTGGTACGCGCAACTGTGCCACTAACCCAGAGGTCTGGGATTTGATTCCTGGCCAAGGTTAATATCAGTGGCGAGTTATATCTGAACCAGCCCTTGCTCCTCCCTCCACCTTCACCAACCCATACTGACGAGCGTGGCACAATATGGTCAAATAACTCCATGACCAACATGGCGCAAGGAGGCCTTCATCCAGCATGGGACCGATGCATAGTTTTGACGTAATTATTAAATACTGTACTAGTATAAGTACCTGCTGTTGAACGACGGGTTCCCGAACCCCCCCCCCCCCCATTCCCAGGTGGTGCCCCTGGCATGTCACAACCCCCAGGGAGCCCCCCCTCAAACACCGTGCACCCCCACCTGCACATGCACAGTGGTCACCCACACACCCCCTCCTCTCCCTGCAGGCACTGAGCAGCACGTGGTCTCCAGCCAATCAGAATGTCGGTAATAGCCTGACAAAAGCTGTAGAATTTTGTATAATAAGTTTATTGTGGGGGCCAGTCTATGGTGTTGACTATACTACTTTTTACACTATTAAACTACGCTACTTTGCAAAGTGTTGACCGTGATGCTTTACGCGGCCTTCTACTGGGATCTTCTGTGCAGAGCTGGAGTGAGTTCATGCACGCTGCTCTGTGCTGTGTAACCCTGTGGTCTTTTCTACTGCTCTGTTCGGTGTGCCGTCTCATCATGGGTGTGCTGTGCACATGCGTGCCATGCGAGCACATGCATTGCATGCGAGCGCGTGCAATCTACTTGGTGGGCTGTGCGTGCCGTGTGAGCGTGTGCGTGCTGTGCGAGCGTGTGCCATCTAGTCAGTGTGCTGTGCGCGTGCGTGCGCCGTCTTGTGGACTGTACCGGCGAGGCGGCCCAGGCCTCCGTTGCCAAGCCCCGCATCCTCCTCAATCTCCTCCAGCTCCTCAATGTCCAGGCCCAGCTACAACCCCAACAACACGTGGCAACGAATCAACACCCAATAACCATCGCAGGCCAAGCACTCACAAGAACACATTTACTTTTTCGCTTATCAAAACAGGTCAAAGTGTACTTAAACAAGCGTTTGGGTAAGCTTATCACCAGTGTCAGTCCTGATGGTGCAACACCTGTGGAATCTGGGAGAAAGCAGGGGCGGTGAAGTTTGGTAGTATCAAAGGCAATGGTCGGGATAACCGCCCGTTCTCGACCTTTGTGGTAATTATTTGTGCGCATTTAAAAAGCAGGCATTTTCATAATTATGAACAGACTAAAACGCAGATTTAATAGCAACAAGTATCATCTGTCGGCACGGTACGGAATGTGTGAGCGGATTCATTCCCCTCTGACCTGGTACATGGCCTCGTCACAGCTGTTCTGCACGCCCAGGTTCACCATGGTGTTTTGGAGTGTGCGGCCCATGTAGAACTCCAGGGAGAGATAGTAGATACGCTGCGGGGGGGAGGTGAGGGGGCGCAGGAAGACACACATACACAACGAAAAAATGCGAAGTGTTTAGTTTGGCCATCAAGCAAGATCCAGAACATGTGGATGATTTTTTTTTTTTTAAACACCACACCTGTCTCAACGGGAACAAAACTTAACTATAATGGCGGATATCAAAAAAAGCCAGTGGTGAACATTTCACTTGCTTAAGACAAGGGGCAGGGTTATCCATAGGGTGAACAATGTTGACCTCCCAAAAAAATGGCACGACATTTTATTCAAAACGCTGAAGTTTAAAAATGTGTTCGGGAGTCATGAGAGCACACTATCCCTTTACGATTGATAAAATTCGTACTAACCTGTGAGAAAGCAATAGTGGTTGTCCTTTGGAGATACTGGTCACTGCTTTGTGAAATGTTCATTACTGGCCAAAAGCTGCCTACAGCCTTACTTCACGTTAATTTTAGCATGGTGACACTTAACTTTGAGCCCAAAAAAGTAGTTACGTATAATACCATAGTTGAACTCATACTGTTTCACAAATAATGCACCGTACAAGTAATTCCTAAGCCGCTTTAGCTTACTCCAAACATCCTTGAATTCCACCAAACTCAATTACATTTACGCAGATGCTTCTAGCAGGATGCAAATAACTGGCTTGGTAGTCCCTGAAATTGGAATTTAGCCCGTAGACAACCTCAAGCAAACCAATTCGTGCACCACCAATAACCATAATGCTTTGGCCCTTGCAGTCAAGACCTTGCCTTTGGGTTCAATGCCATGGCTACTGTACCATATTAATAGCTCACAAGGAGCTTTAGCAATGGGAGAGCTAAATGATAGCCCAGAATATTAAACTTACAACCATACACACAGATGCCACTCACACACACACATGCCACTCACACACACTGCAGGGACTCGAGAGGCCGGTAGGACCATTGTGATAATTGCCATGGGGCCTGTCAGCTTATAGAAGCCCATGGGAGACTGCTCACGTGTTAAGACATGTTGGCTGAATTTCTCTAACAAGTGAGAAGTAAAACGATGACCCTGATCTATTATGGAAGGGTAAATGGGGCAAGAATACAATTTGCTACATGTTATAATTGAATTTCGATTTAAAGCTTTCGTGACTGCAGGGATTCATATTCTTGGTTCTTTTGGTAAAGTCACGTAGAAGGGAAATAATAAAATAAAACAATATTATTTCCCTTCTACATGACTTTACCGAAAGAACCAAGAATATGTTATAATTGCGTTATTAAATAAATATTGAAATACACTTTGGAGAGTCAATGGAATGTGGAAAGCTTCACTGACAAACAGGAGGAGTCAAATGTTGTTGTCCTTCCCCCGCACCTTCGATTAGCGAGATTGCCTACATACGGTGGGGAAACAAGTTAAACATAGTAGTAGGTTTTTACCCTTTTAAACTGGTACAAAACTGACACCTTTATTGTACCAGTTTAAAAGGGTAAAAACCTACTACTATATTTTGCCACTGGTAAAAGAGATCTCAAAGTTCAACATACATAAATACAAATTGAAATCGCAATCAATGGTCAACTCAGCCCGTTCATTTCTCCAGAAATTATGGCACGTCGATTGTGGTTATCTCATGGAGATAATGACCACCACAATCGGAATTTGGAGTTTCCATCGCCGACTCTGGGCTGACAACAGAGGAGTGCTGCCCATTTATAACGAGCAGGAGACACTTTTAATTGAAAGGCTTAACCATGAACTAAGCTCTATGCACCGCAAGTGTGAAGTTAATGTCTGACAGACTTACCCACAATTAAACATTACATGAAGAGGTTTATCTGATCAAGGGTACAATGCTGTAGGATGCATTGCCTTTCAAGCAGCATGACTCGTGCGTTCGTTTCAATGCCTCGGCAGAGTTGCAATGTAAATCATCACCGTAACTTACCCTTATTCAATGTTGAACACACTTATACAAGTGTGTTAAACATTGAATTGCAAACAATGTTAACGTCAAGTTGTTTTGATTAATAATTCCACAGTAGATCAAAACTTTCCCCACATTTCATTTATGTTACTTGTTTGTATAATTGGCTGCAATAACTCTTCAAAACTCGTGCTGTGTACTGAATAAATTGCTGCGCAAATACAATTTCTATTTGTTATTGAATGAATGCCATTCTGCACTCAGGATAGGATAACACAAAAAGATCCGTTTTATTTTGTTTTCAAAAACGTGACATTTCAAAAATGACGCTGGACATGTAAAACGTTATATGTTTATACACCGGGTGTGATGTGGAGAGCATCACCATCTTGGCAGTATCACAACTGCAATTCAGCACATTTACCGGCCTACATTAGTGATAAATACATATTTCCGTCATTGCTATTACCACTGCTGGAAGTCCTCCCCACAGGCATTTCGGTCACGGGGGTCGTTTGACCTTTGTTTGACCCCGCACCTCTGATTAGCACGGTTGGTTACGTACGATGCGAAAGAAGTTCAACAAGCATACATACCTTACTACACCGCACTGGTCAGTGCGGGTTGGTGAAGGGGTGGAGGCAAGGACCGGTTAAGTTATTACTTGCCACGGATGTTAGCCGTGGCTGGAGATCGAAATTAGGTCATCGGGTTCATAGTGCAGTGTGCTAACCACTGTGCTACGGTGCCCCCCCACCCCCCACAGTACTGACACTGCACAGTTACCCATCACAACTGTAGCTCCTTAGGGGTGCTGTGATTAGAAAGCTTGTGGGGAGTCAACAACGTTCATGCAGTCGACTGGTTTCCACCATTGTAATGTGGAATTTCTCACAATGGCTCAAGACTAGCAAAGTGTTTTCCTGTTTATTTTAAGCAAGTCAAGCGCTTATTTATTTATTTTATTCTATTAAGTGTTACAGCCTCCGATGGTAACCTTAAACTGTACTCAAGAGCACAGCGGTGATGACTCAGCACCCTGGCACCAGTGAAGTATTTATTCCCCGCACCCCTGCCCTTCTCGTGTTCATGAAGAACCTGCTGAGAGGATTACTCAACCACCTGCATGCACCGCAATATAAAACACCGCTGTCATATGGGGCTTGGGGTATGTACTGATCATGCAACTTACAGGGTAGATCCTATTCACCACGTTGAAATGGGGGGTATTATTGGTGGAGCCTATTTTCTGCATTTGTCTGTAAAAAAAACTTCTGTTATCTGCGTGGACATTAACACAATGAGGAATTCGACATCACTTCTGGGTGCTTCTCCTTAACCGCCAATGGCTTGGGGAGGCCTTCATACAGCAGCAGTGGATAAGTCATGGCTGATGCAAGCTGACAAATGCATGAAATGCAGCGTTTCTTGGGATCATTTCATGGTAACTCACTGCCGCATCGTTCAGGGAGATTGGTTCACGCAATAAACATACGGAATTCTTATCAGTGGCTTAGAGCCACCAATGGAGATTAGTGATTGGTCATTGCGCGTATGAGCATACTTGGCCTTCATGTTTTTTTATGCATTACGAGCACCAGATTCGGACCCGAAGTGCTGTTTTATCAACTCGAGAATCAAGGTCAGGATTGCCGGTAACGCTATCGGGGGTTCACTGTAAAGTGCTACAATTTCTAGAGGAAAACAAAATTGATTTTGTGATGCTTGAGCATTCTAACATGTTGTATAACACGCGCCGGGCACTTTTCCCCAATCAATTGGTGTGAGGTAAACAATACCATCCAACAGTACTCGGATTTGTGCGTTTGGTGTACAGTATTGTATACAAAACACTTATCTGGCATATGAAAGGATAATTTGAATGCTGCCCCTGTCAGAAGAAAATTGGCTGGCTCAAGGAACTAATGCTGTACCAATGTGAGAGATCACCGAGCCCAAACCTGCTGCGATGCTGGGTTTTAAACTGAAGCTCCCATCTAAGTTTAAACCTGGTTCTCGTGTGTATTGAAGACTCAGCCCAGCCTTATAGATAACTGTGAAAATGTGGATATCGACCAATTGTTAATTTGAACATGGATCCACTATTAATGTGAGAACATTTAAAAAAATAAATCATGGTTATTCTCTCAACCGTAATCAGTCACGAGGATTACATTATTGTCGAATTGCACCATTAGATTTAAGAGCCACCCAATATATAATTAGTGCCTTTCCACAAGTTTTCCCACAGCATATTTGGTGTGGTTAGAAAGGGGCAAGCAATTTCCAATGTCACAGGATCACACGCATCGAAGTACAACGTTAAAAAAAACCCTGCACCAACCGCTTCAAACCTTCTCCTGCATTCACCCACCACCACATTATGCTCGACAATCGCCCACGGGCCAATGCACTTAACCAGCAAAAGGTCAAATTTTACCCTTTTTTAAAAGCGATGGGATACTATTTAAGCAAAATGTACTTCATTAATAATTCACGTGAATACGTAAGAGAGGTTCCCATTAATCCTAATTCTGTACAAGTTCCTAAAAAACCTACTGTATACATGGTATGCTTTGATATCATACATACAGTATACATGGCTCTGAATGGATATATGACCGATTCTAATTGTAACTATCCTCCCAATTGCCTATAGAGCCACACAACTTTCCACATGCAGATTTGTCCTGGTCACTGATAATAAAGTGAAACGAGCACTGCCTCAGTGCTCAACTTCATTGGCAGCTGCGAGCAGAATTCCGCATGCCTTTCTCAGTCTCCATGACACAAACAAACATAATTAGCTTCCCACAAAGTGCGACTAATTGAATACAACTGAACATATGATAGTTTCTACACGGTACACCCAACGGGCTTGAATGAAACAAAATACTTTTATCTTTCTCGTGAATAATACATACAGGGTGCATTCTACGAAAAGCTCTTTAATCGTCTTAAAGCCTTTGTGAACTCACTTCCCTAATCGTTTTTCCACTATTCCATATTCCATTCTCAACCGAATTGAAAAAACAACAATTACTCTTTCAAAAAAGTGGCTTCCACCAACACAATTTTCAGGCACCGAACCGATTTTGTGAAACATATTTTCTTTCATTAAATATATTAAGCCTATTTCACTATCTATGCTTGGTCGCACATTCCATAATACAGAAACTGGAAGCAGGGTGAGTGGGATCATGCACATATGGAGACATCACGTTTGTGAGACCCTTACCTGCATGAAACGAAGGTGCCTGTTGTTGTGTGTAAGAAGGTTTTTACGAGAGGCAATCTTTGTGCTTAAGTATTATCCCATTGTACACGTGAATTTTCTCCAGTAACAGTTTTCATCTCAAATGTAAATGCACTCCAACAGGAAGTGGCCAAATATTCCCAAGCAGGACCTTCCTGAAAAATAGTTGAGGTTTCAGATGAAACAAAGGATATAAGTGCAAATGAATCCAAGTTGATTTTATTTGTTATACGATCACGTTGGGAGTGGTAGTCATCTTTTATGGCATTCACAAGCCAGTGGTGGAAATTCCACATTGTGTGACAGAGGTCAGTTGAAACATGACTACTATTGACTTACAGACAAAGTGAAGTCATGTATAAACCCTGGTGGATGATGGGCTCGAGTTGGTCCCTGACTGGGATTTTTA
Organism: Lethenteron reissneri; assembly: GCF_015708825.2. Lineage (NCBI taxonomy): Eukaryota > Metazoa > Chordata > Hyperoartia > Petromyzontiformes > Petromyzontidae > Lethenteron > Lethenteron reissneri. The sequence continues at coordinate 12,085,014 of NC_083803.1, read as the reverse complement.
ACTTGCAACCTTCCAATTGTGAGTCAAGCATGCAGCCACGTTGCCAACCAGCCGGCTGAAGGCTTTAAGGATGATTGTATCAAGATCAAAAATGTCATCCTGGCTGCTGCCATTCATGGATCCATACCTACCCATCACCTCCTTTCATACTGACAAATCCAGAAGCTGTTCCATTGTTGATGTTTAATCTACGAGGTTTGTATTTCTATTTTATTTCTATATTTTGGCACGTGGCGTTCTCCTTGATTGGTGACCTCTGTGTAACCTTCAGTCCTTCGTTCTGCATAAATGCCCCATGCATCGGCACCTCATACACTCCTCCTAATTCCTATTCTGAATTTCCAAGTTGTTTACCCATTTCTGCTGTATAATTAGAAATGTAATGAAAATTTCAAGCACTTGCATTCATAGGGAAAAATATTAGTTTTATTTGCTTCCGTGAAGTCTATAATTGTGTTAACTGCTTAATAATGTTAACTATGACGACATTTAACTATGTCAGTATCTGTAGATAGTTTATCTTTGTATTTGGATGCCGTTTTACATATGTGTCATTAAAAAAATACGTACTATAAAACTAATTAGAATTTCCGGTACCTTTCAATACTCATTTGGATGCATCTGTCTGACCGGTATCACAGTACAGCCATCAAATGATCAATTAAATGCAATCTCTTTGCTGCACTGGCATCTGTGACCAGGGCCCTTGAGGCAATGCTTTCCAAATATAACCATTCCCTCCTCTGTGTTCAGTGAAGGTTATCGGGGGGAAAAGAATCCATAGCCATCCTGCTCCTCTCGAGACCAGGCTCATTGCTGTGCTCGTGGCCATGCCATTAAAACATACCATAACCAGCTGACGAATGTGTACATTCATTTGTTTAGGTAAGTGCGCGTGGATGTGGATGGACACGCGCACTCTCCCGATATTTTCTTTCTCCGTTTGAATCCTGCCATTCATGCAGCACGTGATGCGGCTGGACGCCTCGGTGGGAAAATGCTATTTAATGCTCCTGTGAGAAACGCCGCTGTAGTTATATTGCTCCACTCGCAACTGCGAAGGTCACGGGTTGGCATTGGCGATATGGGCCTTCGCAACTCGTGAACGTGTTGTGCCATACTCTTTGTTGGGTGTATTATTCTCCATATCAGATTCACAATTTCCTCTTGTTGCTTAGCAAGGCCGCCAACAGTAAGGGTGCTGAATAACAAGTAATTACTGCAAGAATAGATACGGTGCTGTAGTTTCGACTGCTGTTCATTGAGAGGCAGATATGGATTGTGGCCATCGCACCCACACTGTGCACTCGTTCCATCAGCCAGCAGAGCGGAACAGGTCGAATGAATCATCCCTTGGCCAGATGTGACCTCAGGAGCCGAGAGATACAGGTCCCAGTCCTCTTGGGATAAGGGCTTTAGGCTAATATTTAGCACAATTAGCTAACTAGGGTTATTATAAACTTGCAAATGAGTCTTCAGTAGGTAAAAGGGTAGTGGGACCTTCGGTATTCATGGCGATACCAAAGAGGCCCCTATTGACTCATGGTTTCCACAAACATTGGGAGGGTCAGAATAATATTTTACTCGGAAAGCTACCAATAAAGCTGCCAAACGTCTCGGTATTCCCCGGACAGTCCTCATATCTGAAAGTATATCCCGGGTGCCCTGCTGCTGTCCCAAAGCATTTGCCAAAATTGGGATTTCTGTCCTGATTTAAAATTCTGGTTTCATGCTCGTGATACGAGCAAACGTCGGGGTTACCTACGCAGTGCGTGAGGCTAGCTGAGGAGTAGATGGGGCCTATGAAAGAGAAAAAATGCCTAATGACAATAAAAGTGTGGTATTCACTCAGTGTGTGGGCAGGGCGAGTGATACTGGTAGGAACCACCTGGTTCCACCAGCCCACGGGGGATTATTGTGTCCGTCCGTCGTGCATCCAAAAATGGGAGGGGTGGGGCTGGGTGGAGAGGGGTGGGTGGGGAGGGGCTGGGTGGGGAGGGGAGGGTGGGGCTAGGTGGGGAGGGGAGTGTGGGGAGGGGCTGGGTGGGGAGGGTGGGGCTGGGTGGGGAGGGGCTGGTCACCCCGTGGTGCCCTTAGAAAACTCAACGTTTAACCTAGTCACGCCGGCTTGTGCCCGCCCTCACAGTCGGGCATATTTGTGGAATACACTACGCCGCCGTTGACCCTGGCCATTGACCGAGCAACCCAACGTTCCTACCAGCTCCCTCCGCAGGAATGTGTTTTAGAGGGCTAAGTAAAAGTGGGCATGGGGCTGCTAGCTCACTCGTGTTGAGCGACTCCAGATATTAGGTAGCTGAACCGTGCAGCCACCAATCGTCAACAGTAAGAACACATTTTGGAGGTCCGCTTTTACAGTTTGCGGTTGACTACGCAACAGCTGCAACACCTAGACGATATAAGGAAGTAATGGTGAAGTGTGGTGATGTTCGCAGTGTTGGCTGCAATGGCCTCTTAATCTTGACTCAACTTGCCAAGAGGGGAAGACGGACAGCGTTCCGCAAAGATTGTTGCTTCAGCTTTTCTGCCAGATCAATTACATAAATTATCAATGAAATACACTTGCAGCATAGCCCAGGCAAAGCAAAGAGCATTGTCTAAAGCACAGTGACCATGGAAACAGCTTCTTAAAGATTTATGGGCAGATTAACAATGGCTGGCACATTTCAAGGACAATGGTGTTAACCTTCAGGCAATACCAGAGGCATAGTGAATCAAAAGGTACCTTAAAGGGTACGGTGCAAGACATGAAATGTTTTTACTTTCATGGCCATTTAACAGAAGGTGGATTCACAATTCTAAAAATTAGCTGAACACACTGCACATGCATGTGCTGGAGAATGTGTTGTTTAGCTCTTGCCAAAATGCCGCCTTGTTGATAATGTGCAACAAGACTAAAACGTACACTAACGCACACATTTTATATGAGCACAGGATAATGGGAGGCGGTGGAGAGCGTGGGGACGTGGAGGGTAGCGCGTTTGCTGTGTTAATGCAAGTTACTATAGCAGCACGGTCACAAGGGAAATGCTTGTTCGGCAGTACAGTGTGCCAATCCTCAAAGGGAACCTGTGGGTTACTTAAGGCTCCTGGTCTTGTGGCATTCAGCAGCTACACTCAAGGTCACATCAAGTTCATTTCGAATTAATCTTTCGGCAGTCTAATTAAAATGGCAACTTAACCTTTTCCATGGAATAGAACAGCAATGAAGGGAAGGGCCATAGGATTTACAGATCCTCTCTACTTATTTATTAACTGCCCATATAATACTCCACGACAGCGCATGAGTTTTGCACAATGTTTGCTGTTTGAGACTGAGTATGCCCCATGGTTTTCATGGATAATTCTATGACACCAGACAACCAGCAGCATTTGCTGATAAGATTCAAAAAGTAAAAACAGGACGAGAATATTCCTGCTTTGACCAATGCTGCTGGAAGACATTGATAAACAGCTGATGCGCAAGGTTTGCCTTTTATTCCCATGGGGGGGGAATTGTGAATACTGTACTGTTTTTGGTAACATTTCAGTGTTTACTTTTGTAGCTATAAACAAAAAAAAGCATTCCCTTGACATAAACTCCAGCAGACGCTTTCGAAAGTAAACGTTACGATGAAAATGTTTACAGGAATGGGAAACTATAAATTCGGCACACTACCTACCACCATCAGTTTCCGTTCCTGGCAGTGTTCACTTAATAATACACGGCCCGTTTTAATGAGCATTGTATCATAGTAATAGAATAAACGGTGGAGGGGTGGTGCAGTGGTTAGAGCACTGTGCTACAAAAACTAGCAACATGCGTTTGATTTCTGAACACGGCTAACATCAGTGATATCTGAAATGGTTCTGGGTCTCTCCACTTCCCTTTACCAACCTGCACTGACCAGCATGGTGAAGTATGGTCACCATACTTGCCTGTAAACTAACGAATGGAACAATAACAGCCTGATAATTGGTTTTTTACCCTTCTATCTAGCAACAAAACTGACACCTTTTTTACAAGGAGTCATGTTTCCTTAGACCACAATACCTGCAGTCATAATGCAAACAAAAAACATAACTCTGATAATGTGCACTGTCCTTGAAGTTGATTGGTCCACACCCGAGACAGCTTTCCTTAGAGCCTAGTCTCACATGGGTTGGACCAGATGACGCCAAAAGGTGCGCCTCCAACACACCGGTGTGCTGTACTAGTGACGAATTGGCACGTTCTGTTTACCTGACAACTTCAAGGACAGTGCACATTATCAGAGTTATGTTTTTTGTTTGCATTATGACTGCAGGTATTGTGGTCTATGTAAACATGACTCCTTGTAAAAAAAGGTGTCAGTTTTGTTGCCAGATAGAAGGGTAAAAAAACAATTATCATATTTTTTACTGACAATAATAACAGCCTGTTTGAATTAATTTAGCACGAGGTGCATTAAGGACAGTAGTAATGTATTGATTTGGTTTTGCAATTATTCCATTTTGCACTAGGTCGAAGATTTGATTCTCACAACCTTCTACTCGGAGTGATTAATGAGAGGGATAATCAAAGTAAAGTGAATGTTAGAGATCCTGTGACAGCATATGAATGATTATGCCGATGTGTGGTAGCAGTTCAAATAAAATTCAGGAATTACACTTATCTAATCTTACAATAAGTTGGAAACCATATAAATGTACCATGACTATTGTTATTCATTTAAAAAAAATATGCCAAAATGTGTACCCATAAAAAAGAATCCACATATCTATGATGTGGACTATTCTGTCTGCAGGAATATATTATTGTTCATAATTAACTTTGTTTATCCAACGATTTTTGTTTTTAGAAAAAAAAAATACAATGAATCTCACCTGGCTCTTACCTGGTAGAATGAAGGATTTTCATTCCTTTAAATGTACTTTATATGAACGTGTACGTGACCAGAAAATCATCAACTTAAATACGGTGGGGCAAATATGATGGTGCATTATAACACAACACACCCAGCAGCACGTACGCATGTTGCACCTGTGCTAATGGGAGCACGGTGAACAGCCAATTCAAGTCGAGGCCATTTCACCTTTGAGGGCTTAAAAAGCCCGCACCGTGGCTTAATTCAACATCTCAGATAAATTGCTACTTACAAATCGAGGCATTTTCCTTATCCACTGTGATGAATTGACAAACGTTATTTTAAATATTTTATTAAACCTCGTCGAGTAACATATATAAAACAACAGGAAGCAATTGCTTCACATTTGCATGTGTAAGAGAAATATGCCTTACATCTCGCACCCTTTCTGTGTAGCTGCCGGCTTAGTACAGTATCACAAAACGTTACTGTGCTTAAGCAGACGTAGCAGATGGTCAGCTGGCAAATGCTCCTCAGAGTTACCACATGATGAGAATCGGTTTTCCCATTTTTTCTGGCAACAAAACAGGTGTTAAGATGTTAAAACACCAAACTGAAACCTTGTACAAGGAATCATGTCTGCATTAACCACAATACTCTGGTCGAACAACGTTTGAGACTAGGCTCCAAAGAAAGCTGTCTCTGGTGTGGACCAATCAGTTGCAAAGACAATGCATATATTATCAGAGTACGTTTTTTGTTCGCATTCTGACCACAAGTATCGTGGTTAATGCAGACATGATTCCTTGTAAAAAGGTTTCAGTTTGGTGTTTTAACATCTTAACACCTGTTTTGTTGCCAGAAAAAAGGGGAAACCCTATTCTCATAATTTGGTACTGGCAAAGGAGGGCCCATGAAGTTACCACATTGTGTTCTGGGTGAGGTGCAGTGTCAACTACCAACTATTCGGTCGTAAATGGCTCCAACAACTACTAAATGTGCCATTTAGCCTCGACTTAATATGAAGGCAATTATGTAATGCTGTGCCATGCCCATTGTTTGGAGGGTAATCTTAGAAAATTGACCGGTTTCCAATTACGGCACAAACCCATATTTGACATATTCCATCTGTAATGTGATTATTTGATTACATTTCAGAATGTTTTGTTCAAAAATACGTTTAAGTCTAGTAAACCTGGACATTAACAACACTACACTGTGCATGCAATGGGCTGATGCTGTATTCACATTAACACATGCCAATGATGACTTGAACATTTCGTCACAGGATTCGTTTTTGGAAGAACTTTCCATTAAAATATATACTAAAGTAATCGTTAATTTTAATGTACCAGAACAAGCCAATCCTAATCTGATCATGCAGGCCTGGTGGCGCACACTTGTGTCCCAGCGTTTGAGAGGAAAATGTTTGCTATACTCCCAAATACATTCGACTGCACGGTTACACGGAGATTGCAGTACAGCAGCAAATGGGGTCATTTTCAGTGTTATCCTCTCGTGTATATATGGGCATTTTCTCCAGGTCCTCTGGTTTCCGTTCATACACAAAAATACCACATAGGACCCTCTTGAAAAGATCTTGAGGCTCAGTGAAGGCTTTCCTCGGTAAATGAATTGCAATCATTTCGGTAAGCATAATCAACCAAAATCAGTTCTTACGCTCCCAACATATGCATCAAATCGTTGGAATTATATCTGGACATAATATCGCCACGTCCTATTATTACAAGTGCTTGCTGTTTCAGGATCAGTAAGGTATTATGGTTTATCGGTTTCACACTGCAAGCCTAAGATTTATGCACAAAACCATGAGGAAGCTAACTAATTCAAGTGCACCATTATTGTCATGGCAACATGGCTGCTATAGATTTCCAGTGCAGTGTGGTGCATGGACCTTAATATTACAAATAAGGTGGCCGCATTTTGCATTTGTTATGCAATTTAACATTTGTGTTATTGTTACTATTCATAAACAAAATAACCGATTTACGATATTGAAATGGTAAGTTTGGCAACATGAATATACACCAATAGCACGCACATGAGTAATTTAAATCAATATTTATGCAACAAGCAGACAAAACGATGAATGAGTAACTGAATCAACACATGATGGATAATTCGCAGAAAGATGCCGTAATGCGAGCGGGCAGAATGGGCTTCCCCCAATGCAGCCTCTGGAACCAAGCCCGCACACATTGCCCCCCTCCTCCCTCTCTCAGAAACCTGCAATGCAGCACACGGAGTGTGATGACATCATACTACGGGTGGATTTTTCCTATGGTTTGACGCCGAGGAAACGCAACAGCCCTCTGCTACTACTGCCCTAGTGCGGGAAAACGCCGCAATGGCTCTCAAAGACGAGGAATGCCCTCCCCCCGTATGACACACACACACGGAAAAACATTTTTCCATCGCAAATATCAACCACACTGTCGGAAAAAAATGTACTGAAGGTTAATAATAATGACGATGTCTCTAACCGTAGGTGGTACTGAGCATTCAACTCCGAATGGGATGGTTGACGGTTCAAATTACAGTTGGGGGTTTGGCTCGGCCCATCATCTTGCATAGGTCAGAAAAACGCGTATTAATTTCTGGTAAATGAACAGTGGTTGATGTATATTCTTGGTTCTTTCGGTAAAGTCACGTAGAAGGCAAATAATAAAATTAAAAAAATATAAAACAATAAAATTCTCACGACCTTTCGACTGCAACACAAGCAATTTCACACCTGATGATGACTGCTTGTGTTGCAGTCGAAACGTCGTGAGAATTGCATTGTTTTATATTTGTATTATTTATTATTTCCCTTCTACGTGACTTTACCGAAAGAACCAAGAATATGAATCCATGCAGTCACGAAAGCTTTAAATCAAAATTTAAGTGGTTGATCCATGAAGATTGACAGCCACCATAGGAATGCTGAATTTCTAATGGAGGTGAGCGCGATGTGAAGCATGGAGGCACTGCCTTCTCTTGAGCACAACAGCATCTACACATCAACGACTTCGCCTTGATTCTTAAAAAAAAAACCACCACAGGCATCTACAAAGGCTACAAATGATTTTCCAATTGCAATGGTGTATCCTCTTGTTTCTGTGGGTGTGTTTTTGTCTCCAATGAAGATTTAAGTATGGTATAAGGATGCCTATTTTGAGTTCTGAATGCTGTGATTAAGCAGGTAATTATTCATTCATAATTATGCCAAATGAACTTCAACCCGCAGTGTAATTCGTGTAATCAATCCCGTTCGTGACATTTCCAAAGCTAATGTCGCATGTTTAGATGGCCGTCTTCAGTGTAAAGCAGTGCACACAAAGGATCTCCATACATTACAGCACACAACTCATTGTGAACACACGCATGCAAAACACCTGCAGCAGTGTCAAATTTCACCCTTTCAGATGCCAAAATGGCTGTAAGTCCAATCAGATCATCTTCTGAAAGGCTTTCCGCAGTAGCAGTTGCTGAGAAATGTTATTTTCTTTAAAAGTACTGCATGTAAAGTTTTTTTTATAAATACACATTAAAAAAATACCAAAGCCTGCGAACAAATCTTGTTGTTCGGTGAAGTCAAAATGTCCAAGTGTCACCGCGTGTTAATGGAGTGTTGGGTAATGCTCATCAGTTGGCAGCCCCTGAGAGCAGTGGTGGTTGTTCCACAGTACTATGACAGGTTCCATTCCAGTCTCTCTCCTGGATGAATACTGTTGATGCCAACACCATGGAACTCATTTCATAGACCCTTTAGGAAGTATTTAATGCCCTCTCACAAAATCACCGGGCTATATGGAATGGTTCCACCGTACACAAATTACAGATAATGAGTATAAACATCCACTTGAGGTTACCATTCCAGTATTTTATCTGCATTTGAATTGATCACTGGGTTGCTTGTATTGCTTATACAGAGCATGATGGTTGGTGTACTGTTGCAAGTTATAATTTCACTTTATACCTAAACTTGGATGTGAGCACTAAGCGTCTGTCATTCATAATATATGAATAAGCGCTAATGTATATTGAAATGCACATGAAAATTAATACAGACAAGACTTTGCCAGGGTAACAGGGCAAGTTGTGTTAACGAGCACCTATTAAAGTCAGCATTGCATATGAAAGGGTGGTGCATCTAACACCGCGATACGTACTGCGTGCATCTGGTTTAACACAAGATGGTAATTTCTCACCTACGAGCCTTACACTAGTTACCTTTACTGCTGAATGCTTTGTATATTTAGGGCTAGAGACTTCTCTTAGGAAAACCTAATTTAATGTATTCGAATTCTGTGCAGCCATTGGTGACTTTTTCTTCACATGCCGTGGACATTTTTTTGTCGCATGACTATAGAACTGCAATTTTTACTTCCCAGAGCTGAATTATAATGTACTATAGGAAAACTAAACGAAATAATTGTCCTGTTTGTGCAGTCGTTGGTGAATGAGTGCGAAACGATAAATTCACCACAAGAACATGATTTGATCAAGTTCTGACTGACACCCATATTTAAACCCAGCATCTTATTCTCAGCAGTGTTGCTTCCATATATTAACCTCCATATAAAATCTACTTTGGCAATGTGTCTCATCGTAAACACAGTAGGTGGTGCGATGTGCTCGGAGCTGTGTAATGGAGAATCTGCTTTTCCTGCCTCGCTTCCAAAACTCAATCTGGAGGTTTCGACCTCCAGCGACCGAGCAGCTATTTATGGGAGACGCCTGTTGCCACGCTTCCTTAGATGTCCCTGTAAAACTCGCCTGTAAAGGTCGCCTGACACATCTGTTCAACGCACATGAAGCCCCTGCCTGACATTACAGACCAGTTATTCAAGATCAGCCACTGTACACATCGATTGCAAACGGTGCACTTCTGCCACCCATGTCGTTTAACTCCACAATCTCTAACCAAATGAAAGATGTTGCTGAGATGTACTTTGTTTTTAAAGGGAGATCTGTTCAACTAGTTATTATACAAAACATAGTATTTGCAACATACTGTGGCTGCAGGTATATTTTACACTTGAGCTGCTCTTGCAAATCATACGAACAGATCTGTAATGGGCACTCAAAAAACTCCATCACCCCTACCCCCATCCCTACCCTCCACAGCCATTGTTACAATTATTTTAAACAACTTTAACACAGGGTTGGGTTAGGTAAGGCTACCCAAGCCATCATCCTTGACTTGTCATTTTCTACATTATTATTTTTACAAAAAAAAACAGCTATGAAGCCGTACTAAGCAAACGACACCAACGTCTAAACTAATTCCGGGGTCGGCTAAGGGAAAGGGGCACACGGCTAACTCCCTTATGAAAGTGATCTCGTGAGCCCCCCCTCCCCCCTTACAGAGCCAACTTGGTGTCAAATAGCCCCGGTAAGGAGGGCTGCCTTGGAAATCCGAGCCAAACGTGCAAGGCCAGTTCATGGCAACGTGGAAAAAAAAGTATCTGAGATAAAACACGCATTGGAAGTGGAGGGAAGAAAGGCCGAGTTGACACCCAACTGGAATTTGTCCTCACAGGGTTCTCCCCTGAAATAAATACTTTTTGGTTTCAATGGGCACTCACCTAGTACTGTATAAATAAAGGGTAATGTAGGTAACCAAACAATCTATGAGATCGACCCTCTAACAACATCGCCTCCCAGCCAAAATTATGTCAACTTATGGATGATTACAATTCTGTACATTTAAATTAAGTAAATTGCATTCAAGGAATAATTCTGGTGACATGTTTGGCAACTCATAACAAGAGGTTAGGCCGCTATGGATAAAGCGCTTTCACGATCAAATACCAGTCAAGAATGATCTCTCTTTGGTCGATAAAAACCGGTTCCTTTTGTGTAAATCAATAGTGGCTGTCTTGTCACGCAGAAATGTGGAATTTCAATCACTGCCTTTCGGGCCAGCAAATGAGTTGAGCAACGGAGCATTTAAAGGTGCTTGTTTGATCAGGAGGAAATGTGACTTACTACCACCTTGTATCAATTAAAAGGCGTTGTTTGCCAACACAGCACACCCTGATGTGTTTCTAGTAAGAATTGCCAGTGTGAGCAGAGGACGCCTACAGTACACACGTCCAGTACAGTGTACCTATATGCGGTCACAGTGTGCCTCACGTTTCAGATCCTGTTAAGAAAAGCGACAGCGGAGACTTTAGACAAACATTGCACAATCACGCAGGCTATTCGCACAGCATTTATTGTGCATGCGCAGCAGCACTACAAGTGTTCACCAAATATATTTACAGCTGCACTATATGCAACACGCACTTGAGGCTGACAACTAAGGATAAAACGATGGCCATTCAACCGAATATGTAAATTGATTATTCCAGTCATGGATGGTGCATAAACACACGTGGCAGCAGGACTAAACAGCCAATGTCACCACACCTATACACCTCCGACGGCTACGTTATAGGGCACTCTATTTGTAAGATCGTATTTAGTATTTTAAAAACAAACCTACTAATTGTCGAGAGATATATAAGATACAATCCCGACTGAAGTACATGGCGGTGAATGCAAGAGTGCACGTGCTAATTCACCAGCTCTTAAAAGTCTACAGTATGTACACCTTTAAATATTTCGTAAGCATATGCTAATTATTAAACGGCTGCACATTGTGGATACGGTAGATGCTGACGACCTACGCTCCCGGCTTTAGGGTTAGAGCGGTTGCCCTTCATTTCACCTACAACGGCACGACAGTGCGCACCACCATATTTGTGTGGCGACATCACACTTAGCAGTGGGAGGCAAATAAGAGTGTGCAGTATTCCCAAAACAAGGTAGCTTTACTGTATTATTGTACAAAGTGGTGCATTGGGTGCAATGGCTGCAGGTAAGTGACTTTAATGTCAACATGTCATTCCCTTTAAAATGCTGTGTGAATAAGACACATAATATATAGGAATTCACCGATTCACAAATAAATCAGTGCATTTACAATTTTGACCGAGGTATTTTTCTGATGGAAAGCAGTATGTTATTGGTTTAGAAATATAACTATCTCAAAACATTAAAACATTAATAGCCATCCTGTGTCCCCTTGTATTTGCAAATAACATGCTCCTGTTGGTTAACAAAATATGTTTAGTGTTGCATGAAGCATATCTGAATGCATAGTATGTCATTGTTTTTGCATTGTTAACCAAAACACCATTAACTGTTCACAAAGGGTCACATTGCTATTTGCAAAAGTCAACCCCGGCACGCATTAACGTGTACGAATAAGACGATGCTGTAATGAAAGTATACATTGTAATACGATTTACCCATTTACAGCACTATGTCAATCCACTGCTGGATGTAGGCCTCCCTCCCAAGTTGTGTCAGTGACGGGGGGGGTTGTCAATCATACTTCACCACGCTGGGTAGTGCAGGTTAGTGAAGAGGGTGGGCCCAGGACCAGTTCAGATATCACTCACCATTGATGTTAGCCATGGCTGGGAATTAAACTCATGTTACCAGCAAGTCTGCAAACCCATTATAAGGTGGGAGCAGTGGCTATAACGCAGTATATGACCAATACATGTTTTTGTACATGTACAGTACACATGACGCATACGCACAAATATATAGGTTTCTATGCGCACTGCTCAAAGTACTTGGTATGCAATTCGCAGTTGCTGCAGAGCTGTAATGGCGAGATTTACAATTCTGTCGTCGACTGCAGAACAGCTACGGAAACAAGTCCTGCAGCACAAGAGGGTTCTCATTTGTAAAAAAAAAATCGAGAGCTGCAGTGAAGGGCATGCATCCAGACACTTTATGTCAAAGTGCTATATTTAACCTGACAAGCACCCACTGAGCTATATAGCTCTTTTGCAGAAGCGACCTTGGCACAAATGAAAGCTCAACGAAGTGGTTTATCATGTGGACATTTATAGCAGCCAAATACTCAAAGTCTAAACGCGTGTTTCTAAATGTGGAGGGGAAAAACCGGAGAACTCGGAGGAAAGATCCACACGACCACGGGGAGAACATGCAAACTTCAAATGTAGAGGCATCGAACCCACGACCTCCTGTATACGTGGCTAAGTAGTTACATGGGTGTATAGTTACATGTAGCGCATAGTGTTGGGTTACTTGAGCGAAGTAGTCAATCTCTTGATTCACTTCTGATTACAGTACTGATTACTGGCAGCTTCAGAAGTAACGTGACATACTGTAATCACGAATTTAGTATGTTCAAGGTAATGCAATCGGATTACTTGATTGATGTCATTACTTTATTCTAATTAAATCTATAAGTTTGATGTAACCGTTGTGACAATGAGCACTGTTGAGTACGGATAGTACTGGGATGGGCAACCATCATTCATAAAACAGGTGTTGTTACTGTGGAACGAAGTCGTGGGTAGTGCTGTAAAATCCGTGGTACGTGCAACACAGACACTGACTCGTGTGGTGACGGGATTGACAAAATTGTGATGCATGCCTTCTACCAACAGTGGAGTAAAGAAAGCTATTTCACCAAAATTCTAATTAGAAATATGACATGCGGACATTTATTTCCCCACCGTATGATGCCACCTCCGAATAACTAACAAAAAACGATGATACACTTTCTCCTTTAACTCCTCTTTCAGGCCTGATCTAATTTATATATCCATCCATACTTCCCTTGGCATATCTATTCATGTTTTCCATCACACGTTCTCTTGCTTCTCAGCCATCAATAAACTCTCCACTTTCTTCCCTGTGCATACATCTCTTTCAGAATATTGTTTCACTGCAAATTTTCTGTGCCACTCGCTCATGAAATTCTGCCTCTCCCCACATACATCACCTCGCTCCATGTCTCATTGCTCTCTACATCCAGCACATTAAGCCCTCAGTGCTGATGTTTACCACACTGAACCAGCTACTGTACTCATTTTTGGCTGAGTAAACCTATAGAAAGCCAAAACCCGGTATAAATACAAATGGCCATTGGCCTACGTGGTATAAAAAATAAAACTCGGGTTGCCAGGACCATAACAAAATGTAGTGGCCACTTTGCCACCACTGGCACACATACACCTATAGACTAAAACTATGAACGGTCTGAATTAATGTTAATAACATTTTACGGGAAATACACCAATCAAATGACAGGGCTGTTTGCCCAAATTTTCATTAAGCCCCAGCAAAAGACGTAGTCATCCGAGCTGCACACAACATACACAATATTCCCTTTCCCTTTCAATGTAAACGCTTAAGGATAGTGAAATCTCTATTTTATAAGTCCATTACCCTCCTGAGAAAACATTCATGTACGTTTATCTGGTGGCTAATGAGGCCTGCATAAACTTGCTGATATGGAATATGACATGTACATATACAATTGCACATTAATGTATATGGCATGGTTATAGACAATTTAAATTAGGATTATTTGCCATTTTGAGAACCAGATGATGCACTCATCATTTTCAAAATAAATTTTGCAATAGCATTCCAACCTGCTCTCGCTTGTGCCTACATGCCATAATTTTCATCCCAGTCCACCTGCTGTGAAATATGTATTGAAATACACATGTAGAGAATTACACTGAGAGACATAACAAGGAAAACACGAATCAGAGAACAAATATAAATAGGGGACACGATATTGAATATTAGGAAAAGTAAATTGGCTTGTGCAGGACACATCTCTAGAAGGGATTATGCCCGATGGTTAACATTGGCAGCCAAAATAAACACACCCAAGGGGATGGCGAAATGACATCAGTGCATGTGCAGAAGCAAGAGGTTTTATGGCATCACAAGACCATGAAGGATAGTGACAACTAGACCTTTATCTAGCAGTGGATAGATCATGCCTTTCGATAATGATGTGGCTGAGTAGCTTGGTGCTCAGTGTGCTTTCTCGTGAATGAGTCTTAAAAGTCAAACCAATATTTGCTGCATCTCCAGACTCAAAAAATGCTAGGGGGGGAAACTGTAATGTGGACGTAAAAACCACCTTGGCATCAATGAAAACATTGGCCCATATGTGCAGGTGACATCCCAAATTTTTACATAAATTGCAAATTAAATGTAAAATAGCAGTCTCCAAAGTAATTGTGCCAATCCCAAACATGCTTGCAAAAGCAAGTGACTCAAAAGGTATTCACCTAGATAGAATGACAATGTCATTAATATACTAGGTGCAGTAAAACTTTATGAGTATCCATTAAATGGTAGGTTAATTTGCGTATGACTTTGGTGACCATTAGTACAAAAACTGCTTGAATTCATAGAATCAATATATCAAGGAAGGTTAGAAGCTGGAAAAATGCAATAGAAAATAATATAGGTTTTTCTACAGCATACACTACACAATATATAGTGTATAGATTATGCATTGTATGCTATATATATACACCACCTAGTGTATTCGGTTATGATCAAATCACACAGAATGTGCCTGATCTTATGACGTCAGAAGCTAAACAGGTTTTGGCCAAGATTGTGCTTGCATTTGCGAAAACGCAGGTGAAAAAAGGAGTTGTAGACCGTTGCATGCTACGTTGTCAGTAAACGGCAGTGACGAAAAATTCCTCAACATCTCTGCTCCTTGCAACCCAACGCAACTCCCTTGGTTTTGATCTTGCACCAAGCTCATTGTCCACCCTCAACCGCGTCCTGCACAAACCGTGGCAGATGCGGATACCCACACATGGACAATTAAACATTCTCCAGTGTCAGTGCGAATGTGGTCATCCAGAACAGACCATAACAACGTATAGCGATGCAATGCCCGATCCACAAATACGAAGGAGACATCACGGCGATGATACGCTCCGCTGCTCCTGACGCACTTAATCTGACTGGACCACCTAATGTGAAATTGGAGTTGTTTCTCCGCATCCACATCAGCCGTACGAGACATAAGGATGAGACCAACCCGCACAGACTGCTGCGTGGGGAGGAAGCCCTCATCCAGCAGTAGATTACGTTAACGCACAATACAGTACTGACCTCGAGAAACGGAATTGGCACCGTGCGAGTAACATAACTTACGTCACACCCAGGACGGCAAACACTGCTGATGGTTATCGAGAGACTGAGGCGAGCCCTCATCCTACCTACCCACTAACAGCATAGATTTGTATCGCCTGTGGGCCTCTGATCATTGTTACTGCATGTTGTGTGGCAGCATGGTGCATCGTATCATTGGTCACTATGTGGTGAATGCAGACTGGACCCATTCATACTCCCGAATACTACTGTACATTGCATGCATACGTGGCGGTCCAATCCATACCCCATTACAATGCATGCGTTATCTGAAAGCCTTCAATTTACCGTGTGCTTTGTTTATGTGCAATCCCACAAACGCACGTGAAATATGAACACCAAATCAGTGGCTCTCTTTAGAAGCCCTTTAACAATGTGCTGTACCGTACAATCACTCTGGCGTGACAGGGTTTCACGTGTTGCCCATATAAGTACAGTACTTGTATGCGCATCTGAAATCTTTGGGGTCATCAGTGGCGTTCCTTTGACTGACCCATTTACTCCTCCCGATACAGTTTCGGAGCTTGTACGTGCAACTTCTGATTTGATATATGTAACCTATTGCAATGCGTGCAGTATCTGTGGGGATCACCCTGCATTTCTTACCAATTTTGACAGCCATCTATGCACACGAATCTCGCTTAGAGATAAATAAATGTCGTCGTACAAACGGATTATCATCTGGAGACAAATTATTTCGTTCTCTCAGCGCATCTCACCCCTGGCCCTCTCATCCTCAAATCAATTCTACCCCAATCCTAATCCACAATTCAAATCCCATCCAAACTGTGTGGAATCCCATCCAAATTGTGTGGAATCCCATCCAAATTGTGTGGAATCCCATAACGCTTCCGTGCACTATACAGGGTATAATTGGGACCGCATTCTCGAGACGCTATTCAGAAGTCGTGGGCACAGTCGTGATGTTGGAGACGGCGCAGAAACGACGGCAATATATTTTACTGCGTAGAGTTATAGGCAGAGGCGGGGGGGGAGGAAACAAACGAAGGTCACGAGCCGGGACTTGAACGTGGAGCAATGGGGAAGTTGACAGCACGGCGCAGGAAGGGAATTCCACACCGCCGGGGGCAACAGGCAGAGAGAGGAGGAGGAAGCCTCCACGAAAAACCCTTCCCACCTCATCCGAACCCTGCCCAGCACAACCCCGTAGAGCCCCCCACATCATCCCCCTCCTCACCTTGGGGTCCTTCTCGTAGTAGTACTGCTGCGTGCGGATCCATCTGCCCACCAGGTGATCGCGCACGGCGTGCGCCAGCGCGAAGTAGTAGTCTCTGGTGGTCGACACATTGCGGTCCTTGACGAGGGTGAAGTGCAGGTGCCGGTTGAAGCTCTTCTTCAGCTCGCCGACGCTCTCCACGCCCACGATGCCCCGCACGCTGATCTGCTTGCGCTTCTCCTGGTCGGTCAGTGGCTTAGACATGGTCGCTGCTGATGATGCTGCTGCTGATGCTGATACGATAACTCTCTTACCTGTGAACCGAGAAGCAAAAACACACTCGATGAGGGGTGGGTTTAATTGAGCGGTTTCTGCAAATTATGTTGTTGTTGGAACGGAGGGTAAGGTTGGATTGTGGCGAGTGTTTGCGATGATCGCCTGCGGGGGGGGGGGGGGGGGCAAGGATTTTTAATGTTGCCGTGGTGTGGTGGCTTGAGGATGGCAGTGACTGACGGTGGAAGAGAGGAGCGGTTCTTGAGCTGCCGCCTGCTGCCCGAGGAAGCGTTGCAGACGCGGATCGAGAGGCGGCGCGCCAGACATCAACCCTCGCCTAGTGACCACGCCCCCCACCGCACCCAGACCACGCCCCCACCGCACCCAGGCCACGCCTCCACCGCACCCAGGCCACGCCTCCACCGCACCCAGACCACGCCCACCGCACCCAGGCCACGCCCACCGCACCCAGGCCACGCCCACCGCACCCAGGCCACGCCCACCGCACCCAGGCCACGCCCACCGCACCCAGGCCACGCCCCACCGCACCCAGACCACGCCCACCGCACCAATACCACCGCACACAGACCACGCCCACCGAAGACAGACCACGCCCACCGCACCCAGACCACGCCCACCGCACCCAGACCACGCCCACCGCACGCAGACCACGCCCACCGAACCCAGGACACGCCCACCTCCACCACAAAGGTCCCCCGTATAGCCTTGACAGACTGTAGGGGCAAGTGCTGTTAGCGACGAAGGCCGACACGGCGCAACGAGGGGAGTGGGTGGCCGGCACCACGCCCGGCCGCCTTTGTCTCCCCGGGTGGCGATGTTTAACACAGTGCACCGGGTACTTGTTTGAGGCTGAGTCGACCTAGGGGAGGCCCAGGACCGGTTCAAATATCGTCGCCGGTGTTGGCCGTGATCGGGAATCGAACCCCGGTTCGCCAGGTTCGTAGCGCAGCGCGCTAACCGCTGCACCACCGCTCCCCACACCACCAACAACCGTCACCACGGCGCCAGTGCCAGGCTACGTGCACGTTAAGGCCACGTGAAGTGTCGAACGCCCGCTTGGCAAGGAGGTGCCATGGGTTGGCTGAGATGACAGGCAGATGATGCACACGACCCGTGCCCCCCCCTACTGCGACACAACCAAACCACCACCTCCCCTAGCCCTGGTTAGGAGCCTGTTGGGGCAAGTGCTGTTAGCGAGCATTCCATGTGAAGGCCGGCACGGCACACGAGGGGGTGGGTGGCCAACACCACGCCCGGCCGCCTTTGTCTTTCCCCCCCATTGGCGATGTGTATTACACATCGCACCAGGTACTCGTTTGAGGCCGAGTCGACCTAGGGGAGGAGGTGGACCCAGGACCCGTTCAGACAATCGTCACTGGTGTTGTTGAGCCGTGAGCGGGGGAATCGAACTCGGGTCTCTGCCGGGCATCGTAGCGCGGCGTAGCTCCAACCACTGCGCCACCGCTCCTCAGCGGTTCTTAACCTTTACTGCACCCCGATGGTTCTCAATCGGAACAAAAATGTTAGGGGCCGTCCATAAATGACGTCACGCGATTTTGGACGATTTTTGACCCCCCCCCCCCTCGTTGCACGGCGTCACAAAAAGTCAGACCCCCCCCCCTTCAAATATGACGTCACAAAGCTCTGCCCCCCCCCCCAAATAAAACATGCTTTAAATCGCTTTAAACTAGTGTCATTGTAGTGCGCAATTAATGTGGCGCTGCACTCTGATGTTGTGAGAGAAAACATTTATTAAAAAGTATATTTAATTAAGTAGAACGTGTTGTCTATATTTATTTAAAGTTGCGCATTTTGATGTGACGTCACAATTCTCACCCCCCCCCCTCGTCACAAATGTCTGACCCCCCCCCCCGAGGTGCGTGACGTAATTTATGGACGGCCCCTTATCATGTTAATACACCCATAGGGTTAAATGTGGCAAAGTAGTTGTACTTACGTGCCCGTGCTTAATTTGCGTTTTGATAATTTACCTTCTAAAAAAAAATCTGCCCACGTCTCGCACCCCCCGTGGGGTCCGGTGCACCCCCACCTGTAGAACCGCTGCTCTGCCCCCCCCCCCCCATCAACACACCGTGTCCATGCAACGCCAAGAACCTGAAAGCCCCCCACTGCCCATCATCATTGGACATCACCGCCTCCTATCGACTACAGAGAGGTGGGGGTGGTGGGGGGGGGTCCCTCCACGCCCCTCGCCCAGGCCACGCCTATACCGCCCAAGGCCCCGCCCCCACCGGCTCGTGTCCTCGCGTGCCCATGGAGGGTGGTGGGGGGGGGGAATTATTCTATTCTTATGTTTTTTCGGTAAAGTCACGTAGGTAAAAATTTTAAATTAATAAAAGTAAAATAAAAATAAAATAAAAATCACGACGTTTCGGAGGCCTCCGAAACGTCGTGATTTTTTTTTATTTTTATTTTACTTTTATTAATTTAAAATTTTTACCTACGTGACTTTACCGAAAAAACCTAAGAATATGAATCCTTGCAGTCACGAAAGCTTCAAATCTAGGGGGGGAATGTTCGCCCGGCTCTTGAGCGCGCAACTCAGAATCAGACTACGGGGAGTCCTCTACTTACGAACGAGTTAGGTTCCAGAGGTCTTGAGTTAGATCGCGTAAAAATATGAATGTGTCGTTAAAACCCGCCACCACCCGACACAGCCAATTAGTAAGGGTTGTCAGGTACACCATTGGAACCTCATTTGCCAGTAAAAAATATGATAATTGGTTTTTTTTACCCTTCTATCTGGCAACAAAACTGACACCTTTTTTACAAGGAGTCATGTTTACATAGACCACAATACCTGCAGTCATAATGCAAACAAAAAACATAACTCTGATAATGTGCACTGTCCTTGAAGTTGTCAGGTAAACAGAACGTGCCAATTCGTCACTAGTACAGCACACCGGTGTGTTGGAGAGCCGAGCCACAACATTTACAATCTGAGTACGACCTTTCAGCCAGTAATTACAACTAGCTTCATCAGGCAACAGCCAGATTTGTGGAGAAGTCCTGCCTGTTTCGTTCCTTATATAGTCCGTAAGTCCAACTTTACTCCTGTCGATTCCCAAACACGTTCCGGCGTGTACACAAAACACGGCGAATGCCTTTATAAGTTGTATAATCTCCTGTAGATGTAGATGCCGCTGGTTCTTCACGTTCTGAATATGTAGATTCCACCACCGACATCTATTGCGCGGCGGTTGAACTTATGACTCTCGGTCCGAACAGGCAACTCGACATACGGAGCAGGTTTGTTCGTATCTCTGAATGTTCGTAAGTCGAATGTTCGTAAGTCGAATGTTCGTAAGTCGAATGTTCGTAAGTCGAATGTTCGTAAGTCGAATGTTCGTAAGTAGAGGCGTCCATGTGGTAGGAACCTCCTGGTTACACCAGCCCCCAGGGGATTATTGTGTCCGTCCGTCCGTCGTGCAGGGAGGGGCTGGGTGGGGAGGGGAGGGGAGGGTGGGAGGGGTGGGGCTGAGTGGGGAGGGGCTGGTCACCCCGTGGTGCCCTTATAAAACTCAACGTTTAACCTACTCACGCCGGCTTGTGCCCGCCCTCACAGTCGGGCATATTTGCGGAATACACCACGCCGCCGTTGACCATTGACCGAGCAACCCAACGTTCCTACTAGCTCCCTCCGCAGGAATGTGTTTTATACTGGAGGAATGCGATGAGCTATAAACGCTCCTTTTCACAGATTTCCAGTAGGGGCGGGTAAGAACGTTACAACAACAATAGAACAGGATAGGAGTGCAAAGTACAAGAAGGGTAAACTAATCACCTAAAACACACAAATAAAACTAAACCACCCCCATACTATCAGGCAAAGCCTACTGAGGTATTAACTTATTTTTCAGAAGCGACCTGTCCATCATGCCTCTGTTCTTGCCTTAAAAGCAAACAAACATGTAATAGTCAACGTTTGGGGCAATGGGCCATCTTCATAGCACATAAAATGGTACGGTACCACCAAGTAATGTGTTAATTCACGATACAATACTGCGTTGGCAGTTGTGCCCAAGCACATTCTAAAACAAATCAACTCGTTAATAACACTGTCTTAAAATGAAAATACATTATCTAAAACAATATACTGTATATTTTAGGCAACGTTTCGGGACAATGGCTCTTGATAGCACATTAAGCGACCAGTGTAACGTTTTTTGCCAAAGCCTCCATTCGCATTCACGTGTGTTTGCATTTACCATAACTCTTGCCTTGTAGGGACATTCTCTGCTCCTTCCTTTCAAGGTCTGTGTCCCAATATTTAAAATCTCATTAAAAGCCGCTTTCAGCCAGCATATAACCCCAAGTTCCAATGTACGACCGCTCTGCATTATATAAAGCACCACTTCACTTTAAATTCTAATTTTAACTTCAGCTAATGCTGTTTCAGGTCAGGCCTGTTGAAAGTCAAAGGCAAAATAAGACAAAATGAGTATAACCAGTAAAAACAAAGTTTTTCACTATAAATCCTTTATATGCGTGGCAGCGAACTTAATATAAAGGATTTAAAAATATATTCGCCTGTGGAGGACGCAGGGATCGATCCCGCGACCTTTGGCATGGGAAGCGAGGGCGCTACCAACTGCGCTACTCCGCCACGGCCTGTGGAGGGGTTACGCTCTGGGCTCTTACACTCTGACGTTCAGCCAAAGCCATGAATGCGTTCTATTTGAATATATGTAAAAAAAAAATGTTGCCTAAAAAGTGTAAAATTTTGGGAATTTTTTTTCACGAACAATAATTGTCTGGCACAACGAGTCTGTGTGGAAAATGTCAGCTCGATTGGATCACGGGAAGTGGGTTAAAAAACGACCGAAAGATTTGCACGGTCCTAAGCAAGTAAGCAAGCACGCAAGCAAGCAAGCAAGCACGCGAACTTAATATCAAGGATTTAATAAGGCCAAACAGAAGCCATGTTAAGGCCGAAGCTTGTAGTATGGGCTGATTGTCACGAGTAAGGGTACATTCACAAGCATTGAATTCAGGGAAAAGGCTTAGACATATCAAAATTGAGGCTAGAATTTGAACTGTTATGATTAGGCTTAATGTCCTTGTGGATAACGCACCAGATATAGCTTGATAGACCCAAGGAAAAAGTCCTGGCATGTTGGATTACAGTAAAATAATACTGCATATAGTGAGAGATATGTTTGTTATGATGAAATGCGGGCCATGTGAAAATACATGCAATGATGTATTGATTCATTAAAAGGCTTTCGATATGACAATCCATCTCGTTCCGGAAGCCATAGGGCACGGCTGTAGTGGACATAGGTATTTCTCCATCCTGACCTGACTCGTAGTAGTCTGGCTACACAAATGCATTACTTTAATCGTATCACGATTATGTCTTAATTTGACGTTGAGTCCACGAATTTGAAATTGATTACACTTTACTGTAGTGGCATGCTTACCCGATGAACTTGTATATCGATCATCACTTTAGGAAGTGAGTCTAACTAACCAGGTGGCTCAGCAGGAGAGTGTTTTGCAATTGGGAAGGTTGCGAGTTCAAATCCTTGGTTGGGTTTGACTCATCCCATCATGCCTCTGTGGTCTGTAAAATGGTACCACTTTATGGGGAAGTAAACGATGCTTGACCTACGGACTCACTTCTGCTATAGGAATGGGGCATTTCTAC
Source organism: Lethenteron reissneri (assembly GCF_015708825.2). Taxonomy (NCBI): domain Eukaryota; kingdom Metazoa; phylum Chordata; class Hyperoartia; order Petromyzontiformes; family Petromyzontidae; genus Lethenteron; species Lethenteron reissneri. The sequence continues at coordinate 12,062,012 of NC_083803.1, read as the reverse complement.
CACTGGTTCAGGACTGTAGACTGGAGATGAACATTTGTCTCGATCCTCATTTGAGCAAGAAATCACTTTGTCTTGACTTTTGTTGAGTGTGTATAAATTTGTAATGGCTCCGGAAGGTGGGTCGTCTTTAAAGTGCTGGGAGGCTGGGAAAGCTTTTAGCACAGAGCAAACTAATGCAGAAAATTAGCTTCACTTGCCAAGAAATGCATTTCGAATCATCCTAAGTAACGATTGGAGATATTCCATAAAACCTGCAAAGCATTACGAACAGAGACTAAACAAATTTGGACTGAGCCCTAATTCCCTCTGGGATTGATTGGTACCTTACAGAGAGCAATGTAGAATTTGTATCACTGGCACAGGGCCACCAATGTAGAAGAACACTTCAGCCGATTGTTAAGATGACACACTGCAGAACGGACTTGGGGAATATTAAACGCATACGTCGGTCACATCTCTTACTGCAATAGGCATTTGCAGTCACAGGGTTGACTGAGCATGCTTAAAGTGAAAACGCAATATTGCCAAATGAAACTGGTTAAAATACTTGAAGTGAGGGATAAATGTCATTTGCAGGCTGATTTGTAGTGATAAGCCACGGGTTATGTGAAATTAAGTTGTGAGCCGCATCTGGCCTGCAAGGCCAAAGATTCTCCACCCCTTGCAAGAGAACTTTTAGCGAATTCATGTTTTATTTTGTGCAATATGTACCGCATTGAACTATCCTAAAACTAGCCAGTGATGATTCCGAGCCAAACAAAGACCATACCATGCAGTGACAAAAGCAAAAACAACGTTTTTCTTAAAGCCTATTAGGGCCAGTTCTATTTGCGAGCAGCTATTGAGGCACCGGTTCCATGTCCAGCCACCTTCGTATCCCCAGTGACAAATGTGGCAGCACATTTGCATTTCTCGACAAACTGGGTTTGACTGTGGATCTCATTATGTTACTCTGCAGCAGTGAGGCAAAAGTGCTGCAAAACGTGCAGCCATTGCAGGTTGTTCTATCTATAAAGGAGCCACATCACTCATCAGCATAACCGGCAGTGCCAGATGGCTCAAGAGGCGATTGATATGCAGTACCTTTGCCAGTGTTTAAAAGGCAGTCATATATTACATTATGCTGTCCTTGCAGATGATATCAAGTTTACAGAGATTTTCAGTGGCTATAGACAAGATGGAAGCTTGGTCAGTAAACCTTTAGGTCAGGTGACTGCTTTATTTTACAAAACCAGTGTAGTTTGCAGAGTAAGTTGTTTTTTTCTAAGTATAAGCGAATACCTGTACATATTTAATGCATGTCATGCAACCTATAGTATGCATGTCATGCAACCTACCTTATTGATACAGTTCCATATTTGTCAAGGAGCAGGGGGCGTGAAAGCCAGATAGTTTGAACGTTCCTTCTGCTCCAGACTGCAGACATTGCACATGCTAGGCCAGATGGTGTGATGTCTCTGAGATGAAATGCCAGGCGTCCGGAACACCAAAACGGGGCATAGCTATTTGTGGAGAATAGCTACCATGCCAGTGCATGGACGGTCCTGAAGGTCACATGTGGCGTCATGCATAGTCACGTACACCGATCGGGTGGCGCAGTGGTTTGAGTGCTCAACTTGCAGCCGGGAAGGTCACAGGTTCACATTCTGGTCAGGGATCGAATCAACTGATCATCATTTGAGAGTGAATCAAATTTGTGGCTGGTGAGCCGCGACCTTTGTCCTATTGTGAGACTGTCTCTACCACCATTTTCTCTGAGCCGCCAATGGAGATCTGTATAGGAAGAAGGCACCATCTCCCAAATACATGGGTTAGCTAGCTTGCTGATGCATTGTGTATGTAGTCACTTTGCATATTACTCTGACTTGGGGTAGGCCCAGCTTTAGTGAGCGTGCAAAATACACAATTTCGATGACAAAGGCTACCACAGCTTTCACTAGCGGATAGGCATCTACGATGGCATAATAGCGGGAGTCAGGATGGAAACTTTTATTAATATAAGTGTAGGCGCAGCTTTCTTGTACCAAAAAATAAGCTACGCCTTAACCCGGTGGAGCAATAAGTCTTGACGTGTCTTAAATCAAAAACTGTTTCTTTATTTCATAGTTGCACAAAACGAACGAATTCCAAAGTTATATTTCGCTTTTTATACTCTTAGGTTTTTTCGCTAAAGTCACGTAGTAATAAATTAATAGAAATAATAGAAATAAAATAGTAATATGAAATTTATTATATTATTATTTTATTTCTATTTTTTTACCTATGTGACTTTACCGAAAAAACCTAAGAGTATGAATCTAGAATTTTCGCCTTTTACTTTATCACGTTATCACACGACCAAAGACTGTCCCACTCGTTCCATCTGGTTCTTCTCCTGGCTTCCCTTTTACACTGCCAGACCGGAAGTGACGTCATGTGTTCAACTAACGGAGCGTCTAACCAACGGAGGATTCTAAACAGTCCAAGTCAAGTACAGTAAAACCTTGGATTGCGAGTAACTTGGTCTGCGAATGTTTTGCAGGACGAGCTAAAATTTTAAATAAATATGAATTTGATAAACGAGCGAGGTCTTGCAATACGAGCAGTACGTGTGTTACGGGAGGGCAAACAAACACACAAGGGGTGTTTGCGCCCGCACGCGTAAGGATGCCTACATCCACGTCCGCAACGGTTAGCCCTGGGGGGCTGTGACGGCGCTGTGATCCCCCACGGCCCCACCCCTCGGGGGGGAGTTGCTATATAAGGCGGGGAGCCGGTGGGCTCGGGGTCCAGTATTACAGCTTAAACCAGTGAAGAGTAAAGACCAGCCCTGGGACTCCACTGGCTCGCTGTCCTTCTAAGGGCCGACCAGCTCAGAACCGATGCTCTTGTAAGAGCTGGTCTGGTAGGCTAAGGGTGCCGAGATTCTAGCTTGGCCAGAGCTGGATCAGCTAGCCTCCCCTAGCTCTCTAGTGGAGGACCTGGGAGCAGACTAGCGCTAGTGGTGTCTCCCTGTGTGTTACCCCTTCAAGTATTGTGTCCTGCCCTTTGGTTGAATAAATAAGTGCGGTGCTTTGAGTTACCCCACATATGGGTGGGTTTTCTCTGCGTCCTCCAGGTTTTTTTCTCCCACAAGCAAAACCACTCACGAATGGAATTTATCACATCACATGTAAGAATTCATAGTTGCAGCCAAACAACAACCTAAACGCACGTTTCTAAATGTCGAGGGAAAACCATGGAAAAATTCAAGGTGACCTTGGAGCGCCACCGAAGGGTTTCGAGCAGTGGGTGGGAAAGTGCTGATCTTCTGAGATCACATCAAGGGACATATTCAGTAGCTCTCTGATATACACTTCCGTGGGTTTTTTCTCTACCACGAAGGGTTGCACTGCTCGAGAGATCTGCATGAATACTTTGTCTCACGACATGATGCTGATGACAGCATCGGTATTAAATTGGGGGATATTATTTGTCTGTTGAGCACTAGCACTGTAATTGTTACAATATTCTCTTGTTGAATCAGTCAGTATCGGTTGATGGTGGGGTGGGGGAAACTCGGGCCACTTTTAAGTTCGCATTTGCTGCACCGCATTCTTTTGGCAAGCCCACGGGAAGAGTTTCACAGCATTTGTGTAACCCACCAACCCTAACCTCCACAGTGCTGGATTGGAAGAGTGCATTGCCACCACCGCCCGTCGTTTGCAATTCACGGTCCAGTGCAGGGCTTTTACCGATCTCGCGTCAAGCAGCACAGCAGCGCGGGTGGGGCTAAAAGCGCATTTAGGGGACTTGGCCTCACCAACAGCCGTGCAGGAAGGAATGGGCCTGGCAACAGAGAAAGGACACTTGCTCACACACCGTGTCCACTGCGCCACCACGTGGCAGAAGAACCCCACGACAGTAAGCCGACGATCCCCCAAAAATACGCGAAAAAAAACAATCGTTAACAGACACGTGATCTTTATGGCGGTACCCCGGGGTTCCAAATAATACAAACTGTCCGAGGCAATTAAATATTTTATTTCTGGGACACAATTTTTTTTCCAGGGGTGTACTTAACTCCGCGACTGGGATACCAATCAATCCGAAATCAGTGCTACTCCGCGATGTCGAAACGCCAAACATTAGCATAAAAAAAAATCGGTTATCGAAAAATTCTACTTTGAATAGTACATCGTGTACAGCTCGTCGAGATGAATCGATTGCCGCATCGTCGACCATCAACTGACATTATGCGAGATCCGGGATACTATGGAACCCTGGGGTAGCGCTATTAGGTCCATATAGTGCGGGCCGGATAAAGCACACGTTTCAAGCGGCACATAAAAACGTGTAAAACGCGCTCCGCCTTTGTGCGTTATGCAAAAAAAAACATCGGCAAAGGTACCGCCGGTGTTTTTCCTCTGCTGACGTACTTGCGTTGACTTGAACTCTAATTAAACCACAACATCATTTGGTGAAAAGCGGTGTTTCCGTATGTTCAAAGTTACTTAAACTGGGACACGAGTTGGACGGGGTTTTCCAAAAAATACTCCAGAGTAAGACTTTCCCACAATAGTTTAAAAAGGTAACCACTGGATTTTAAATAAAATGTAACATTAAATGTTCTTGCTGCCTACAACATTGCTGATTGTAACGTATTTGGTGATGCATTTCTGCTCAGGACAGAAATTCGGGACATTCTGTGAAACGAAATTGGCCTGGAGAAATTAGTGAACTTGAAATATGAAAATACGGGGTTGGAGAAGCAATTTGAGTACTTACTCTAATTCTGTGGCTCATGAAAACATAGTCGTCTCCCCCAAAGGGGCTGACAGCCATGGGAACCCACTGGAGAAGAGATAAGAGCATGAGAGGGGAGAGAAAGGGGTCGAATAAGCCCCACAACCCACAATCAGTTGCGTTTCGTGATGACATTTACTTGAATGAGGAATACAGTACCTTCACTTTTCACAGGGCGAGACGCTAGGTAGGGAGTGTGAGTCACTTGGAAAAATTGTGCACCTGCCAGCAAGTCCTTTCTTCTCTGCCAGTCCTTGACTGACAGGGCTGATGCTCTTAACATGATTAGCAATAAGACTGGCTCGAAAGGTGTTATGTGCATATTAAGGCAGTCACAGCACACGAGAGAATAATGGATTAGTCGGATCAAGCGCATTTCCCATCCGTGGCTTCTCAGTGATGTACGTATGCGTGGTGATTTTCTTATTCACACACCTAACCAAGTAACATGTGAAGTTGAATTTACCTAGAGGAGACCTAGACTCAGATGCCACCAATATATCAAGGCGTACAGAAACAAAATCCTTCGGAGCATTATCTGGCTAAACAGCCAATCAGTGCACATTATTAGTTGGGAGTGCAGCTGGTGCATCTGCCAGTCAACTTAGTGGCGGTCAACCTATTATAATACCTAAGAACGTGTCCCTCATCACCTGCAGCAAACAGGCCTTTGCCACTTGGCTTCAACGTTCAGCCAGACTACAGAACAAACTCCACGGTAGAGTTCTGCATCGGGTCAGGCACCCGTAAAAGCGGGTCCGAACCTAAATCGTTTCGACGGCTTGCCATTCGGGTGAGGGTGGGTTCATGGCGAGAACGTGGTATGCTGAGCGTGACCCGGGACTCGCACCCGAACGGCGAGCCGTAACACGACTTAGTTCCCACCCGCTTCTCGGGTACCCGACCCGATGTTCGGACTCTGCTCCATGGTGACAACACATTCCTGCGGAGGGAACGTTGGGTTGCTTGGTCAATGGCCAGGGTCAACGGCGACGTGGTGTATTCCGCAAATATGGCCGACTGTGAGGGCGGGCACAAGCCGGCGTGAGTAGGTTAAACGTTGAGTTTTATAAGGGCACGACGGAGTGGCCAGCCCTTCCCCACCCAGCCCCACCCCTCCCCACCCAGCCCCTCCCCACCCTCCCCACCCAGCCCCGCCCCACCCTCCCCTCCCCTCCCCACCCACCCAGCCCCTCCCTCCCCACCCAGCCACTCCCTGCACGATGGACACAATAATCCCCTGTGGGCTGGTGTAACCAGGAGGTTCCTACCAGTATTATGGCCCCTTTGCGGTGAATCAGGGTGTAACCAGGAGGTTCCTACCAGTATTATGGCCCCTTTGCCGGTGAATCGCAGCAGCAGCCGCAGTAGCTGCTGAATCGGATAACTGCTTTAAAAACTCTGAAATAAAAAAAAACGACTAATATTCACGTCTTCTTGTCCACAAAGTGGCCACTCTCACAGCATTTCCCATCCTCACACTCGAGAGTTTTGATGTAGATTCGACTCGTGGATTATGAAATCAGACAAATGGACATTTAGTACTGTGATAAGACAGCGTTTAATAGTAACACCGCACTTTATTATAGCTACGACCTGGCGTGCCTAATGCGGCAACATCAACAAGCGCCCACCCAGGCCCTCCAGACAATCACCTTGTACAGACAGATCTAAAACATCTTGAAATATATAAAAACAAATATAGCCATGACTTGTGTGTATGCTTGCTCGGTGGCTATCCGCTAACAGTTAAACAGCTTGTGGTTCACATGCCAACTGCACACTTACATGTTCACGGTATAACACTGCGCGTTGAGAGAGATAATAGGCTAAACAGCAGACTCTACATTAGCACGACAACTGCACATTTATACGGAGCCTTAAAAGCCACAGTCCAATCACTTTGTTGGGTCGATGCATAGAATGTACCGTAGTTTGCATTCTCGCGAGTTGTGCGTGGACATTAAGCCCCTGTTATTCGAAGGGCCTCGCCATGGGAATATGGTATGTAAGTGTCTGGGTCATGGTCATCAGTGGACAATCTCTGCCCCATTGCTCATTTGAGTTGATAAAAGATGTCTTATTGGATATATATAATAAGTCGATATGAAAGTGAGGATCATTGCGTAGACACTCATTTGAACCAACGCACGGTACGTAAAATGTATTTGGTACGCAGAGCATTGTGCAAAATACCCAAAATGCAATGCCTGAGTCAAGCCAAAGTTAGTGTCTGCACTCTCAAATTAACAACCAGAGCAAGTCTCATCTCAGTTGGTAATCCTAAGCCAGAGATGAAACGTCCACATACCCATCAGAGGTAAACGTATCTCCAAAATATGATCACTGTTGATGTCCTATAATCAGTCCGCAAGGGATGATGAGCCAAGTCTTACTCTGACTTGAACTCAATCTTCCAAAGCACACAAAGCACAATTCCACAACTCAACAGCAACATCTTGGTGGATTAAATGCAGTGACATATATGTGTGTATATATCCACACACACAGCAACATAATTACATTATTTTTTAACCCTGCCATAACAATATTCTCCCGTCATGATGGATGTTCTGCTGTTGAACTGAGACAGCTTTATAATGGGAAAAAAAGACAATTGTATTTAAAGAACAAATCTGTTTAACTGTGCTTATTATTTTTCACACGTTATATATAACACTGTAGAGCAGAAGATACGATACTGCCTGGCGTGAAAATCAGCTCCCTGCACAGTGGCCTACAATTTATTCAAGTACCAGGGTGAAGTGTCTATTTGAATGCCCAACGTATTGATAAGTAGCACCGCAATGACGGACATAATGATTGTGCGTGCAGAACACCGCAAATCGTGACCTTTCAGACATGACTTGCGACAGTTCAAAGCCACCTAACCTAAACGTGAGCTCACCCAGATCTTCCAAACATACCGCATAAGCTGCCAATTAAGCAAATGGATAGGGACATTCATTGACAGTCAGAAGCGGTATAACATAATGATTCAAGGGGGGTTGCGGTCTAGTGGAAAAGGGTGGGGTGAGGGGTCGCCCCCATCTTTTCTGAGAAACAGGGAGAGAGACACAGACAGAGACACGGAGTGACAGAGAGAAGCATAACTACAGAGGTAGCCAAAGACATGGAGAATGTGAGAGATGCAGCATGACACAGACATAGAGACGATAAGAGTTCGTAGTCAATGATTACTATTTAATTTCCTCCATTTAAGGGGGGGGGGTGGCAGTGTCTGAGGTGACAGATTTTAGGGGCGATACGTGCTCAGGTTTAGGTTTAAGTGTTTAAGTTCTGTCGCCACTTGCGTTCAACTATTGTACAAGCATGGATGTTGAAACTTCTTTCTCACCGTACGTCATCGTGGAATTTCCACCGCTGACTGGGCTACAGAGATGGGCATCTCCCCCCCGTGCCCACTGGGGCGTGAACACGCTTGAACTTGACTCTGTGTTACAAGGAATATCCAGAGGGGTCGGCAAACCAAAATAACAAGTTGAGCCATTTTTTCGAATTCGTTTTATAACAAAAAATATTCAATATTTCAAGAGCCGCAATGCACGTGGCAAATATGAGACGTGTGCCCCTTAAAGATTCGCATGCAGCTCTGTAGCTGCAGATTGCCGATCCCCGTGGCTTTCTCAACGGTGTCTTTAGGAAATCTCCGTGTTTCAGACCTCAAGATCGATGTAGTTCAGCGATAATTAGCTCCTGATGACCAATTCAACGGATGTCATATCATTTAGTCATGCCTAGTTTATTACATGGTGTGGGAAGGCTGACCAAAATGAATAGATTTGACTCTTTATGACATTGTAAAGAATGATAGGCGTGTATTAAAGATGCTTGAATTAAATATTCCAAATTATATTTCACATAAGTGTCGCCTGTGGGCTTTTTTTTACCTGCTCCGTCAGTTTTGCAGACAATGTCAGCCGCTTCTTTTTAGACAGCACATCTCTCGTTCAAATGCAAACGTGAAATACAAGCTCCCACTTCGGGCTTCAGAGAGTTGAGCTCACAGCTCTGTTCCAAAACAAGTTAGGAGATATTTTCAGTTGAATGACTCTGTGACGCCAACTACAACAACCACCACCAGGCATACGGCATGAACAGGAAGCTGCAAAATGTGTTTTTTCATGAGCATGATTACTTGCTGTTGATCGACTACTGAGTAAAGCGCACAAGCGTGCAAGTAGGTTTAGTCATGACGAGTTATGCCAACGTGGTGGTGCTTTCCGATGTGACCGCTTGCGGTTTGGTTATATAGCCTTGGTATCGGAGTCAGTGCACGACGCTTCAGCGGTCTTCATCGTTGACGATGCTCACGTCAATACGAAGCGAAGTCCACACGTAGCAATTCCCGCGTGTTTCTCATCTGAAGTTGTGCCCGCTTAAAAAATGGCACACCCAAAGTCGCATCGGGCGACGCTGTTATCTTCATCGAATTAGTGGCGCATGGCCTGGACGAGCCATTGAGCAGGCATATGACATCACAGTCGCCTCGAATTGTCCCCGTCAACAAGGCCACCTCCAAGTTCGCTCGACCTCGCTGTGTCTTGCTGCTCTACGACAGTTGCTACGTATGGACGGAGCTTAACGTGTCACAACACGAATTATAGCTGCATGACCTTGTGACATCATAACAACAGATTGTATAACATCTTATGGCCCTTTACCATATTATACCTTACCGTATCCTCCATACATTATGGCTTCAAGCCACGTAGCTTAAAATACGTACGATAAATATTATGCCATATGCAGTGCCATACTGCACTCATAGGTCACATGTACACGTGTGGCCGATCCTGTACACACGTTTGTGTATGCGCCATCATTTCACCGCTTCCCTCTTCGAGTTTAAATACGCTGAAATGCTAAACATAACTCGTCACATATAGCTTAACTGCTACCTGCACACATTAAGGCTTTAACGTATAGCACAGTATACATGTACATTTTAGAACATCCATGATGGGGAAAAAGCCAATTTTACTACTGCACACAGCGTACACATTGTCACGTGTTCATACTTCAACATTGACGCGTGCACAAATTCCATTATTTCTGTACTTATACTTTAGTCTTCCAATTAAAGTAAATTCCAATTACACCATCAGAATCATGTTGCCGCGAGATGAAGACAGATCCACTCAGAGCAGTGACTCACCCTGTTAAAGAACAGCTTCCAAACAATGTCACAGGAGGAAAGTACTTTTCAATTCCCTTCCACAGGGCTCATATCAATACTCGTTGGCCCACATGTTAATATGCCATGCAAAGGGCGTTTGTCAAATGGTAATCATACTTAAATAGATCATCCAAAAAGCTTGAATGTGTCATCATAATGAAACGCTAATTTAATATGCTGCGAATTAGGCTTGAGAACACGGTTGAATCATGGGTGACCGAGAATTCAAATACCCCATCCTGGAGATGCCAGGTCAGTATCAACCATGGAATTGGCACCATTGGAACCTCCTTTGCCAGTAGCAAACGATGATAATTGTTGTTTTACCCTTTTAACTGGCAACAAAACTGACACCTTTGAGTTGTGCGCCTTTTGGCGTCATCTGGTCCAACACCATGTGAGACTAGGCTCTAAGGAAAGCTGTCTCGGGTGTGGACCAATCAATTTCAAGGACAGTGCATACATTATCAGAGTTGTGATGTTTGTTTGCATTCCGACCGCAGGTATTGTGGTCAATGCAAACATTACTCCTTGTAAAAAAAGGTGTCAATTTTGTTGCCAGATAAAAGGATAAAAAAACAATTATCATGAAATTGGCACCCTGAGCCACCCAGCCAGATGTCCATAGATAACCTTAAGTTCTAAAATAAAGAAATTATAACCCTTAGCAAGCCTGTATTTTAAACATCAATAATAAATTTCCCTTCAAAGAGATTTAATGTCCCAGTTTGAGCGTTTGTTTTATCAACCTAAGAATGCATTTATATACGAGCTTAATCTTTGTATTATTAAGCATTGATCTGACATTTTTGTACCATATTGACGTGGAGGTCCTATGGTTTGACTTAAGAATGTGTGACCTCATGCAGAAATACAGACCTTATCTAAAAAAAGATTCCGTGATTCATACATTCCAACGTGAGCCTGCATTTTCATGGGTAATGGTGTTAATAAAATATAACAAAAAACATCCTGTTTTTATTATGGTTATTATCATATTTCAGATTTCACATAAATAATACTAAATGGGGAGGATCTTAGGAGTGAAACCAGTCCCATGTGTACCCAAGGTGGCCCGGTACCGTAATGGTCTTATTTTACAAAGTCAATAAACAATTAAGTACAAATATTTGTGGACAGCTTGTGTTCGCCTCTCAATCTTTGAGAGCACACAAACACCTCAAATAGGATTTGTACAAACGTCCTAAGCAGTACCCTCCTGCAAAAACAAGTCTCGAGACTCAACCTTACCAAGTCAAACAAGTGCATACAATGTACAAAACATCTGATCTGGTTGCATTGTGGCAAGTGTGCTCAACTCACAATTGCAAAGTTCTGAGTTCAAACACCGGATGCTTAGCCAATCATCTCTCCTGGGTTGCAAATCCACTTTGTCAAATGTGAACAGTGACTCTCGTATGCAGAAATGTGCCTATGTCACCGGAATTTGAAATATCCATGACTGGTTCAGGGTCACCAACGGATATGAACACCATCTCATTTGTAGCACCACACCTCTGGAACATTACGCACAATCGACTCCATCACTACATTCAAGTCACAACTCAAAAACACATCTACCTATGGGACCGTTTCGCCAGTATCAAAATTATTAAAACAACAATAGGCGTTACCCTTTCTTTGCGCTTGCATACAACGACTAACTCACAGCCACAACTTGCTTTCATTGTTTTAAAGTTTTACATAACTTTTAATTGTATATTTGTTCTCTCTCTCGCTGCGGTATAGAATTGTATATTATGTTTATGTTTATGGGTATTAATGTGATGGGCCTTTTGCGTGGCAGATTTGTGCCAAAAAGTCGCCACGTGTTTAACCAAAAATTAAATCGACTTGAACTTAACCATTCCACGCTTGTTTGAGAATACATTTAGTACATCGCTTGTGTCTCATTTACAATAATTACAGTGATGCAATACAGACTGTTAGCACCACCTTCATACACAAGTGACAAGTGAGCTTGGGGCGACGCACACGTTAGAGCAGCCACTTTAAGAGAAAACGTGGATTAGCTTTAGTAACAAACAAATATCCGCTGGCGTTCGAGAGAACGACTACTTCCCCACGTCCACGAAACAGCGATAACAACATGTGGCCTCGAGTCAGAGGTCGCAATTGGGTACCCGATACCCGTACTACCCGATACCCGGCTACCCGTTTGCGACCCTGGTGCGGCCGGGTACGGGTACGGGTAGGCCGTGAGTCACTGGTGAGTAACCGTTTGTCACTCATTTCCCAACGTCTTGTCTCTTCTCACAATTCAAGTTCCTAGAATTAACCCACCCGCGCCTGCAACATGGCTTCATCCCAGAGGTCGCAATCGGGTACCCGATACCCGTACCCTACCCGATACCCAGCCGGGTACGGGTAGGGTACAGGTACGGCCGGGTACGGGTACCCGTTTGCGACCCTGGTGCGGCCGGGTACGGGTACGAGTAAGGAATCAAAACCCGTTTGCGACCTCTGCCTCGAGTACAACCGCTATTCTAAAGTTGCGTGTCTCGATCGTTTCTAAGCACCACGCGATCACTCCTAATCATGCTAACAAAAAAAACCCTGTCCTCCAATTCCAAACTGACAGCATTGCTGATCATTTGGGGCTGATACACATTGGTGGGAGCACAGGCGTTGACGTCAATACCTTTTTGCAATATTTGGTGTACCTGTACAAGTCTCCATTATTAACATCAACATTTTGAAATTTTATATTTTAGTGTCGTCATTTTACAAAATGTTATAAATATATCTTATAATCGCGTATTCCGATGCACACTTTTACCCTTACATGCAGTTTTTAATTTTGTGTTAAATATAAATGAATTTTTATCTATTTTATTTTACAAAAAAACGACCACTGTTTACGACACTATATGCATTATTGTATATCGTAAAACTTTGTTGACGCTTCACCAATTTCGCTAATTAACAAAAAAAACGATTGTGTGAATCGATGTGGTTGCTCGACTTTGTGTGATTAAGGCCGATTGTGTTTACAGGTAGACAGCAGGACGTGCTGCAGATATCTTCGCCACAGCAGCAGTCAGCACCTGTGTTTTTTTCTTTCTTTATGTGACACAAACGTCAACCTCCCCCGGTATCGGGTGCCAGTGCGGGGGGGGGGGGGGGGAATAAGACGCGTCCACGTTGTTTGCCAGCGCGTGCGATAGGCGACGGGGAGAAGGGCGGACATCTCTCTACCCAGCGCCACGCGGCACCGGATGCTCACAGCCAGTGTGCCAGTTAAACAAAAATAACACCCTTGTAGCTGCGCCAGTCTGTGAATAGGTTTAATTGCCGAAGTTATTATTCTCATCCAGGTGACACTGACCCAGAATGCTAGAGTCACATAATGAAAGTTAAAATCGCTCTCTTTGGGATTGACTCAGCCCTGCATCCCCTCTGGGATTGATCACGTGAGCTATATACTTTGTGGGAATTTCCAACAGTGGGACAAGGATGGCATTGGGGGGTGAAAATCACCCCGGGCTCGTTTTGAGTGGGAAGCTGCTTTTTTCCTTGTGGGTTTTTACTTTTACAAAATGTAATTTAAATCTGTTATGCATGTTGAAAATGAACATTACAATAGATTTAAACTCAATAAAAAAAATTATTTTGGAAATCAGCTCAAAGTACAATTTGCCACAAATTATTTTGAAGTACAGCCAAGTACCATACAATTAAACACATTATAATTAAATTGAAAGTGTCTCCCCGTTCGAATGAACAAAGGGTTGAAACGCATTTCCATTAGCAGTCCTGAGCCAGTTGTAGACAATCCACAATCCCATGGTGTGGGCAGTGTCATTATCGGACAAAACCCTGTTGACTTCTCACAGTGATACATTGAAAACTAATTTCTTTATAACTGCTTTTTATGTTTAGTTTGTTGTCCTATTCCCGCACCTCCGATTAGCACGGTTGGCTGCGTACGGTGCGAAAAAAGTCCAACATACATACGTGATATTAATTTCTCACATTCAACTGACCCCACAGAGAAGATGGCCTGAGTCAACCCCTGGACCCATGATTTCAACCTTACGATTGTGAGTCCCGCACTTAACTACAGCTACACCTCGCCAGGTATATTATTGTTTCACCAAAATGTAGTTGCTACTTATATTTTAACTTTACATTATGGCTATATTCCATAAAACAGTTGCATACTCCTGTAAATGAAGTCACAGGGTCAATAACAGGGCTTAATTTCAGCCTTAGCTGTTCAGGGCTGAGCTCCAGAAAATATTCCCCCCCCCCACCCGCCCCTCGGGCGTTGAGGGGCGGGTGGGGGGGGAAATGATAAATTAAGCCCAGGTCGTTAACGTATCTTTCACAAAACTGCGTTGGTGCACCATAGTTATCCCACTGAGCTCAATGGCGAGTGCATTGACAATTTTCTGACCCAGTTGTCATCCTCAGTTGCACAGATTTAAAACGGCACCACGTTATTGTATCGAACACTGCGACTCCGGGTCTCTGAGCCGCCCTGTCAGTCCAACGTATTATATTACAATCAGGGTTTTCTATTTCATGAGTGACCTCCTAAGTAGCTCCTTGTAAGGTTTAATTTATTCCATGACATAGGAGCTCTTTGAACCTTTAAAGGATCAGTTAAAACACTGCCTGTGCCAAACATTTACACAATATTGGTTGAGCCACTCCCGTTAATGTTCAGCACAATTGGACTGGTGTGATCACATTCTCATAAGGATCCTTTAAAGGTACTCATGCACCACCGTTCCACGATCAGCTCACCCTACCAAGTAGCAAGGCTGAAATCCCAATGAAGGGTCAACATTAATGTAGCACCGTTTGCATTGACAATGTGCACCTCTATGGATAAGAGGATCTGATACAGTGAGCAACGGAGCAGAAATTCCATAACGTCACTGCTTCGCGGTGACAATTCACATTGACAAACATTTAGAATCAGGTCAGCTGGTGATTCTAGCCTCGTGTGTGCAGCTTTTTAAAGTATAGAGACCCTTTCTACAGCGTATCACCCCAACCAGCAAGGCCCAGAATCCTTACACAGTTTGGCCACAACATCTAAGTCGCCCTTGAAAAAGAGACTTCTAGTCTCAATGGGCTCTTACCTTGTTATATATAAAAGTAATGTATAGATCTATCTACCCATCTATCCGTTCACTGCTGATAAATTGAATTTAAAGTAAAAGCAATGTCCCACCCAGAGTGTGGTTAAGAGGAAGGGATTGGAGAGGAATGGATCGGCTGATCCTTGTCAAACGCAATCACACTCCTGGTCCGGGTGGTGGGGATTACAAAATGAAATGTGATGTCCGAGGAAGTCGACGGTCAGTCGCAAAGACCCTTCCAATCCCAAACGGGGTCACCACAGATATATATATACCGCACACGCAGCAGTAAATACTGGAGTATCGAGTCTGCCCTGGCTTTGACTAAAGGAGCCCGGTCTCAAGATGAGGAGCTCTACCTGCCAAATGTGGATTTTAAAAGTCCATTGAGTTCTACCATTGGCCCTCCAATGCCAGTTGCGGGCACCATTTGTTGAGATCTAACTACCGCAAGTTGTGTTCCACTAATATGTATTGAGTTACACGACCGCTAACCCTGTATGGAGTTCCACCAGCACATTTCGAGCTCTAGAAACAAACGGTCCCGAATATTCAGCGGCGCTCAACAAGTTGTAGCTTGACCTCAACGTGAAATCACACACATGAACGAGTGAGATCTCAACATGTGATAGGTGCATCCTAACATCTCCACGTGGAGTGGCGTAGTCTCAATGTGCAGAAATCCAGATATTAATGAGTCGCAGCCACAAGTCTGTGGGTACTTATGGATCTCGATGGGGCAATGGATTTTTTTTGCCAAATTTTGACTATAATCTCTCGCAATTGCTCACCTCGCCTGAACTGATATTGTGGGTTTAAAATACGCTATGGCAGGACATTTGTAGCCAGTGTTCAGGTGACAGCATGCCTTGTTGTATGACATGCCATCTTATAATGTGGGTGATGGGACCTTCAGAAGTGATTCACCACCACAAGTGGAATATTCTCATGTACATCCTATCCATGCATGGTCACATGGTATATGGTCAGAAATTATTGGAATTAAAACTGGATTTTGGTTGTACATTTAACATCCAACCATACCCCATACCCCCCAATGTGAGTACAGATTCGCTGCAGCCTTAACATACAAATATAAGTCGTCAAATCTTTTGCACATGAATTGCATTAGAGTACAGAAAGGCTCAGGACAGCACCTGCGCTTGTTCAGCGCTGCTTGACTTAAATGCTGGACACACTGGGCGATGGGACAGGTGGCCAGCACACGCATTTTTTCTGGCACAAATGTGGTTCATGGCTGGTATTGGTTGAACATTATCAACGAAATACTGTAAATTTAATCGAAAAACGTATTTTAAAAAAATGTAAAAGATGGAAACAAATTTAAGAAATTGCATGTTTCTTCTTTTACTTAGATCACGCCTGGACCCCCCCACACCCAATTAAGTCCCAGCATGCATCGCGTACACATAATGGCGGACACTTATTACTTCCGCCTCGTGGTATATTCACAGCGACATCAAAATGCTAAGCTACCACTTGGCACTAGCCTAACATGCAGGCGGAAAGCGACGCTGGTATTGTACAAAACCTAATTGCTGTTGACGCGTTGTTGTCCATTGCTCGCGTCGGTCAGTGTTGGTCTCCTTGACCGTACCTTTGGAGTCATGGAATTCCCACCAGCTGCTCAAGGACGCCGTTTGAGCAGGGTGACACCTTGAACTTTTATTTAATCTGCATTGGTCTCAGCTGCATAGCTGCGCAGTCCAGAGGAGGAGTAAGAGATAAGCGGCCACCTCATGAATGGAGAATCAACGTTTTCCTGAGAGGTGTATTCTATAAACAACTGCTGGTGGTGTTTGCCAGGATAAAAGCAATACTCGTAGACTGATTGAAAAACACTGAAAGCTTATGAGAAGCACCTTTTTAGCGTCTATCGGCCACGAATTGTAATGCATTTGCTGCATAAGTTTGGCAAGAAGTGCCAAAGTTGCTCAATTTGGTGAACTGCCCACAATTTCCCAAATACCACATCGTCATTTCACCAATGAATACCTCTTATAAACACCTACGCACTAAGCGCTCAGCCGAGTTGGGAGAGCTTTCTGGAACAAATGCAAAGGTTTAGCTGCTTTTTTGCTGTCTAGGTATAATTTCTGTTCAAATATTCTCTCCCGCTCCAACCACGACGAGGTCGATCATTTGTATTCCAGTCAGGGGTCGACAGCCTCTCAACTTTCCTGGCTCAATGAGTACCACTTTGTGCAAAGTCCTACGAATATACTGGCCTCTGCACCAGCAACGTGGGACTGCATCCACTTGCTCAGGGCCACCACCAGAGATGAGCACCGCTTGAGCGAGAGACTTTTGACGAGATTTCAGATTCATCACTCCGATGGGACGAAAGGCCTCACTCATTTTGACAAAATAGTATAGGCACTGTCTTTAACAGCACTCTAAAGGAGCATTGTGGTTGGAGTGTCCGAACCACTCGGCAGACATTGCTCACGTGAGTTTGTGCCCCCCAATGCGTATCCTCAGTTTCTCACTCTCCTATCCGACAATGCGCTTTGTAGTTTCGTCTCGCGACTGGTGGCCCCCTCTAAGAGTCTGGGGGAATGTGCCCGCCGTGTTCGAGCGTTCATGGCTCGAAGGGCCCGACAAAAAACTCGTGGAAACGGGACCCGCGCGGCTGCAGGGAACACGAGGGCGGTGTGAGTGCAGACACCCGCTCGTTTCAGTGATGTTAGGCAAGCAGGTGTCACATGTCCCTACATCTGAGAGTCTACGCATACAGCAAGCACAAACTTCGACTCGCAGCATCCCCGACCAAGAGTAATCCTGCCGAACTCAGCAAACTAGTGCTATGAACCATTAAGGTTCTGCCTATATATTCATTGAGTGAATATAGTCAATTATGCAAAACTATTGGGCTTCTTCGCATATGTGCATTGACCCTTGCTTGCCAAAATTACAACGGCAATGCTGTATTTGTGGCACCAATTTCCAGACTTGTTCCTCGAAGCCTTTTCTGCACAAAATTGTCACGAGGTTGAAGTCGAAGCCACTCTTTGCTGGTTCCATAACGGCACCGCTAAGTCAGGCCGTGCCCGTAGTTTACGGCTCGATGGCAAAAAAGCGCCTGTGCAATACCCACGGCAAACTGAGCATTGCCAAACCCAAGGCGGAGCGGTGTGCACCGCTCCGCACCCTCTGGCCCCATCGACGTTAACAGCGGCACAGCGGCTCACATCGCTGCGCCTTCGGTCACTGCCCCGATGCTTCTTCTTTTACACCATCAAACTTGCTGCTCAGCATTGAGCAGTAGCCACTGGCTGCGCAAACTAACTTCGAAGCGATGTTAGGTCCCACTTGGAACGTTCACACGTCGAACGTTTACACCGGTCATCCGGCCTCGAGGGATGGCTGTCCGTCACCGTAGAGATGTCGACTCCGTACCACTGGCTCGGGGGAGATGAGCGCTGTCCAATGCGTGTTTGAACACGGTGGTGGTGGGAGTTGGGGGGACACACACTTTGATTTGAGTACAGAGGCAGTCAGGTGGCTGACAATCGACAAACACTGCTCCCGTTGAGTATCTGGAGACCTCAGAGTGAATTCGCCTTTCAAGGCAAAGAAACCTCTACCGCAATTCCACCTTCCTGTCGCGGAGAACTCAGGCAGAAGACGCGCTGTAAACGCCGGCAATGAAATGCAGCCAACAACCGACAATGCGATATTTTGCAATGGGGAGGAGGAACAACCAGTTTGGGGGTGGAGCAAACTAGCCCGTGAAATGCTAGCCCTACCCCTAACCAACCGAGCTTTGTACTGGTTATTCCACTACCCTTAACCCTATGTCTGCAACTTCATCGCATGCCCTGTTCATTGTATTGTTTCACAGCTTTGGCGGGGTCACAGTGCCTTGGTGTACGGTAGTTTTGGCGTCCTGACCAATAGGGGAGTACAGGGGGGGGGGGGGGTGCCATCAGTTCTCTTCAGGGCCCACTTGGCCTCTGACGGGAGGCACATCAGGTCTGCTGTACGTTACCATTACCATGACGTCCGGTGCCCTCGGCAGGACCTGCTCATGCATTAACGTCGACTCACCATTAGGGGGCTCCGTCTTACACCAAAAGTTTGGCGGCGCTTTCCCGACAATGTGGCAAAAGAGGAATTTACCACCACGCACTCAGGGCCGCCAACACTGCCAAAGTGTACAATTAGCGGGGTTTGTGGCGAGATCTAAATGCATCGGATGTTGCTGTTCTGGCATTGATCAAAGTCACTAACACGTATAGTTTCTCTAAGCTGGTGGCAATGGTTGTTTGTCTTTTGAATTGTTGAATTTTAATACATATTTCTTTAAATAAAATGTAAAAATGTAACCAATTGGTACATGCCAAGTAACAATAGTCTACACATTGATAATAGAGTAATCACACAGTATTACTTTGGTAATTTTGATGACAGTAAAGGGTTATTTCTACTGTCTTACTCCCCGCCACTGCAAGCAAAAAGGTTCTATGATAACCACCCTTCGTAATTAACCTCTGCTACGCACTGCACGCCTACTTTATAGCATCCACTGTGGAACACTGTATGTGCAAGACACCATTTTCTTAGCCACCCCCCCCCCCCCCCCCATTTTAACCCAAACGTAAAATGTAACATTTCATTAGGGGGAGGTACCCAGTGTGGGGGTGGGGGGGGTGTACCAATTCCGGTAGGGGTATGTGCCTACCCTCATCCTCACAATGCAGTAGAAACGGCAGGTGGTATTGGCATGACAGATAAGCAAATCCTCCACCTGTGGACAATTCCATGAATCGAATGTTCTTGTTGGAGCAAAGTTCTAAAATGCGTTCATTTCGACGTGCTCAGCTCTCGCGTTTCTGTTTCTATACTTTGCAAGTCTGGCACGGTGACCTGTGCAGCATTTGCGTCACGTAGTTTAATTTGGTAAGTGCTTCCGAGGATTCGAGAAGATGCCGCTGGTAGCAACGGGGCTCAAACGGTCGCCGTGGGCCGCGCCAACGCCACCACCGCCGCCGCCTCCTCCTCCGTCTGCACGTCTGGAGGCTCCAGCCCTGTGTGCAGTGTCACCTGAACAAGAAGGCACGGGGCTCCTGTTAGCAAACACCTATTAAGGCCATAAGACATACCTGCCCATACCTGATGCAGGCCCCTGCACACAACTGCACGTGAATTGTTCACGATCATACGGAAGAAGTTCAACATACATGCACGTGTAGGTTGTATGTATGTTGTTGAACTTCTTTCGCACCGTGCGTAGCCAGCCGTGCTAATCGGAGGTTTGCACATCATCAGCCCTCAAACCTTATATGCCCCTGTCATCTGAATTATTCTCTTTTTGTCACCGATTTGTAAGCACCTGCACGTTGCGGTTGAGGCTGATGGCTGGGAAGAAGATGCCCTGCAGGTCATGGAAGGCCACGGGACCCTGCGGCTCATCATTGATGAAGAAGGCGAGGATGCGTCGCGTCAGGTCGAGCAGCACCCCGACCGTTGCGCCCTTCGCGATGCCGCCCTCCGTCCTGCGGCGAGGGCACAAGCGGGCACACGAAGGCAAGTTTCAAGTTTATTGAGTTTAACGAGGTGAGAACTCAATGGGAGAGAGTGAGCGACCGGGCACACCGAAGTGACGAAAGCAAGCAACGTGTGAACAAGTACAGTACCGCAATGGAGCAAACAGAAATAGGATAAAAAAACAGCCACGTTACAGAAGAAATCGAAAATGGCGTACAAACATCAACAATTTTACGTACAGAAATACCTTTCCGGGAACAAAAGTTGACTCGGACATGCTCATTTGCAAAACCATTCACGGTAAAATTAAGTTACGTAAACATCAGAGACCCTTCACTTTGCCTAAGAGACGCGTGAGCGGTGGCTCCCGGCCTGCGATCCGCGAGCCTCTGCTCCTCGACAAGGCCGTGGGAAAGGGGTCTGCGGAACCGTTGCAGATACTCCACTGCGATTTTATTTATTTTTCCCCACAAAAAAAACACAAGATTACTTTACCCGTCCTTTGCACGACGACACACATGTAATGCAATGCTCCACGACACAGCTGGCCATTGAGCGAATCTGCCGATTGTCGACATTGGTCACCCCCTCAGCATGCGAGCGTGGTGAGGGTGTTTACCTGTGTGTATGCGAGTTGTTGTGCATGAACCAACTCCGGTTGTTGTCCACGTACATGGCCCAAGCCCGATCGTCTTTACCTGGATGCACACAAACACATATACTTCAGATTCCCCCGTTCAGCCTCATGGTAGATGGCAGCAACGAGCGCTTTAAGCCTCGTGCGCCTTTTAAGTTGCTGCTCGCTTGTTTGGCTGGTGTATTTGCCACTTCGTCCGGGCCACCCGTGTCTCGTCAGCGCTGCTCTTAATACACCGCATGAGTGACTCATTTAAGGGCAAGTCAGCCTAGGGAATGGTCAGGACAGGCAAAAAAATGCAATTAGCCACACCTGTATGCACGCAAGCACACATGGCTGGGAACGAAATGCAGGTGGCCGGGATTGCAGAGAAATGCGATCAATCGTTGCAACACCACTCCACAGGCGCACACTAAGCGGGGGAATGTTCTCCACTGCACTGCACTAATACAAAGATGAGCAAATTCACTCCATTAACGGTCTGCGCGGTGGGGTGTTGGCGCACGCCTGCAATCCAGCACTTTGGATCGCACACGCAGAAATCGATGTGTGATTCCCTCTTGGAGGGCTTATTAAGTATAATTGAAAGAGGAACGCGAGTACTACTTTGTAAGTACTATTTCTATCAATGTGTGCATTTTCTTTTTACACAGTATGGGTAGGAAGTCTCTGCAAAACAAGGTAAAGGAGCAGCCTTGCAATATCCTGCTCATGCCACTCTAAGCAGAAGGGTCTCCATATGAGGGAGCTTCAGAGGGCCGCCCTAGAGGGTATTTGGCCTACTACTCTTTCACACTAGCAGTGAACCCAACTACGCTGCTGGGTGGACAGAGGCAGGAGGGAGGATTTAGGAAACCTCTCCATTCATTCATCTACCACACCGGGAGATCGAATCGGACCGGTGTTCTCTGCGTTGCAAGTCCAGTGTGCAGCTGATCGTTACAACCACGGCACGGCCCGCCACTTCATCGTCGAGCCATCCCTGGAAGTGGGTCGACCACCAATCCACGAGTTCGAAGCCCACCGCACGCACCCACCCACCCACCCAGCATCGCGTCCCTCGTGACGTCGAGGCGCGCGACCCCGAAGGCGGGGTCTGGGTGGTTGTCGTAGCGGTCGACCGTCACCTCCCAGTAGTGAACCCCGCGCGTGAACCCCGCCGAGCCCAGCACGACGCGCTCGTCGTAGCTGCTGCACGACGCCGTCAGGTTCCCGTTGCTCAGGATCACGTCCTGGTGGGCGGAGCTGGGGTCCAGTGAGAACCACGCCACTTTGGAGGGTGGCAAAGCGGAGGAGGAGCAGACACAGTACGTATAGGCCATAAAGTACGTGGAGTCAAGATCAAGATTAGAGTCACGGTCAAGGTTAGGGTTATCGTCGTGGGATTAGGATTATGATGTGGATGGGGTTAGTGTCAAGGTAAGGGTTAGTGTTAGTACCAGGCTAAAGTTAGGTAGGTCACAATTAGTTCAAAGTCGAGGTTAATGTTAGGATTTGGGTTAGGATTTGAATGTCAATGGTATGGTTAGGATTTGGGTGAGAGATGAGGTTCGTATCAAGCCAAGAGTCAGGGTTAGTGTTATGGTCAGGCCACCAGGGTCAGTGTGATTAATAGTTTAGGGTTCAAGTGATTGGGTTACACGAATCGGTCAGGATCAGGTTGATAGTTCAGGTTAGGGTCAGGTTGAAGATTCAGGGTAACAGTTAGGGTTAGAGTTATTAGGATTACCGTCAAGTTTAGTTAGAGTTATGCACAGATTTAGGGTAAGTTTAAAAGTCAGGACCAGGGCCAGGATTGTGGTCAGGGTCACCGTTAGTGTCGGGGTCAGCGCTACCCTCGGAGGTGTGCAGCACCACGGTCTTGCTGCAGGGCCCGACTCCAGCTTTGTTGAAGGCCTTGACGCGTGCGCTGTAGGTGCTGCTGAAGTGCAGGCCATCCACGGTGCACAGCGTCTCCGTGCCCACGTACACCTCCTGCAGACACAGCGCGTGTCTACTAGGGTCGCCAAACCTCCCAGATTGGCTGGGAGTCTCTAACCACAATTTGCATCGATCTCTGGGTGACGAGTGACAAGAATTTTAAGAAAATTTATTAATATAATGAAAGTGCATAATCAGTACGGATATTCATCATTGTTCAAAACTTTAATGGTGTCATCTTATTGCATGTTTTCTTTCTTTTGGCAGTCATGTTGGAAAAATAATTCTCCTGGAATAGCTCCAGTGAAAGTTGGCAACCCTACATGTGTCCTAGTGCATTTCTAGCTAAATATTAATCTCTCAAGACCGAAGTGTACTCCATCATTTTTGTCCTTCCCCCGCACCATCGATTAGCACGATTGGCTACGTACGGTGCCATAGAAGTTCAACGTACGTACAAAGCATGCCCTGCTACTGCAATTATTTCCCAAATCACAAAATTAGCTTTTTTCACTTAATTATAGAAAATCCAGCTTACAAGGGGCAAGTGTGTCAGCCCACTACGAAGTGTTTTTTAGAAACACAGTGCGAGATGTGCATTGGCAGTGGGACACAAAAGTGGCATCCAGAAGTCAATCATCACAGAAAATACGGTAAAGCCCAATCATGGGAGACTTTGCAGCAATATACCTTAAGGGGGTGGGGGTGGGGGGGTTAGGAGTTGACTGTGCAACAGCTGAGAGATATAACAAATCGGATCTGGTCCGTCTCCAATATCTTCCATACCCGCGTGTGTTGGCAGTGATGTATCGGCTAAGACCAAAACCACGGCACCATCATCGTTAACATTGCCTCGTGGCGACGGTCGGTCATGAGGTGTAATTGGTCTCCCCACGTCGGTGTCGTCACTCCCCCTGAATTCCCCCTGCCTACGCTTTGCCGCCCATCCTGGATTTTCGAGTCAGCCGCCCCTGTGGAAGCTGAAAAATCTTCCAGAAACATTGAAGCTAACATTTCCGCCAGTTCGTCAGCTACACCATAGGTCCCCCCTCGTCCTGTATCATGAGATATTCTTAATTCTCCTGATATGCGCCGTGTTTGTGTACCGAATAGGTCAGGGGTTGACAACCTGCGGCTCTTTAAGGACTGCTTGGTGAGGCTATTAAGGACCACCATCTCGTATTCACACGCATTGCGGACCTTGAAATATTGCGGGGTTCTTTTGTTATACCTAATTCCAAAAGTATGCCTCTTCTTGTTATTTGGGTTTTCCGACCCCTGTAATAGGTGGAAAACCCAACCCTGGAGGCTCTCCCACAACCCCATGTCACGTGCGGTCCCCGGACCCTGAATAAGCCCTCGGTGCCATCGTCGAGCTCCAGGACGTATCCCTCGATGTTGGCCGGTGACAGCGGCGACGCCTTCCACGACAGCGTGGCGCTGTTGGTCTGCGTCGAGCACTCCTCCAGCTGCAGCAGTGGGGCGGCCGGCACGGCCGGCTGGGCTGCTTTGGGAGCAGCAGGGGACACGGCGTACGGGAAGGCAGGGACGGGGAACGCGGGCGGTTACGGTAACACACACGGCAAGAACTCGTTTAAAGCGGTAGATGCGTTCCTGAAAAGCGAAGCGTTACACTGGGAAAAAAGCGTTAAACCGAAAACAATTTCCTCATCTATGACGTGACGATAAAGTTTGTCGAGATGCGACCTAAGCACGCACAGTGAGGTGGCGGGACAAATAACTAAGAGTACGCCACCGCGTAACTGTATCATTCCACGTACTGTATCGCACCGCTCAGCCGCACAACTCAAGAAAGTAATTCGTCGTTAGCTTCTCTTAAACCCGCGTTATAATGGTGCGTGGTGAGCCGGGTTCCACGTTATAATGTGCCCGTCCCGTGTCATGCGGAAAGTGTTTCCTCGTGGAAGAACCCGCGTGATAGCGAACACCCATTTGCTGAACACGCACTTAAGCGAGGAGTTACCATATAAGGAAGGGCATGTCAAGAGAGTACTGTAGAGGGGGAGCAGAGGTGCAGCGGTTAGCACACAAACCATGTGCTCATCTAAGTTGGGTGGCTGCTCGCTGTGCAGTGAGTCATAACTAACAGATATCTAATGAATTACCCACCTCTGGGAGCAAACTTAATTCAATACAAATACAAACAAACGCGGTGGGAGCGGTGGCACATCGTGGTTAGGGCACGGCACTATGAACCCGGCATCCTACTGGCGAGTGGCTAAGACTAGTTGTGAGTGGTAATCTGAACGCGTCCTGGACACCCTCTGTGCCAACCTGCAGTGACCAGCGTGGTGAAGTACGGTCAACCTAGCCCCATGACTGACACAAGGAGACCCTCGTCTAAGCAGTGAATAGTCAAAGGGCGAAACTATATCATGTCCACAGTGGCAGGTGTAGGGAGATTAGCACAAGCACAAATAACCAAAATTCTTAAGAAATTATGCGAGGCACGATTTATGTCTCTGCTGGGACATCTCGCCAACGCACAAAAAGGCCCGGTCACGCTCTGCCATCTGCTGCTCTGCTGCTGAACACCAGTTTCAGATTCTCAAAACGTTCAAATCTTTTGTTAGGAGTCGACTCAACTCGGCATCCCTCTGGGTCAATAAATGACCACATTGTGGGGAGTCAACGGTGGTTGTGCTATGAAGAAAGTGTCCCCCCCCCCCCATAATAATGTGGTATTTCAACCACTGGCTCATTTCCAACAGGACGCCATGCCATATGCTGTTTTGTTAAAGGACACGCGTTGACTTTGACATTACTGTTTTTTTACTTAACTCAGAATATTCCATAGCTGACGAATTAAAATGTCAGCTTCGATGTTATGCGATGAGCACTCTTCTCAAAGCATGTGAGCAGAACTCCACCGAGTTTGTATGACAGGCCTCCATCCTGAACATCACTTCAGAATTCGTTCTTTGACATTGCAGAGGCCGCAGGAATGTGGACTTTCTACCACCGTCTGAAGGCGGCCAACGAAGTGTTGCCCCCTTGTTCGTTCGAGCAGCGAGACACTTTAACTTTGGCTTCGTGAAAGGACAAAGCGCCGAGGGGGTAGGTCTTCTGAAGCAGCGGCGGCGGCAGAGGTGTCAGACCAAGACGAATAAAGCGGCTTAGGGCTCCTTCGCTCCTCTGGCTCTGGCTCGAGAGTGCAACGACTCTGTCGTGCATCTCCCGCCCAGAGCAGAAAATCAATTGCACCAAATAAATCAGTTTTGTGGGGAGGGATAGAGCGCTGTAATCCACAGGCGGGAGTGTGTGGGGCGTGCGCCGCTAGCCCTTGGGTCATTACAGCAGGGACCATTTATAACGCGGCACTGCGGTTTCGGTTCCCTGAAGCCACACAGCTCCTAGGGTTGCAACTGTCGGTTTCACGGTTATTAATATTTTGTAGCTCAGGGTGTATATTTTTTTGTGGTGCAAAATAAAAAAGTGTGCATAATGTATAAAAACCATGTTGGTATCTGTATATCATCATCATCAACGTCGTTAGCGATGAACAATCGACTGTGGAATGAGGGCCTCCCCAAGCCGTCCCCACCTCTCACAATCCTGTGGTGCCACAATCGATCCACAACCTGCACATGAACCGATCTCATCGGTGGATACCCTCTAGGTAGAAGCGGTTTCATTTGTCTGTTAGTGTGTCGGTCACAGCATGTACATTTCATCATACAGAATCCAGCGAGGGCACATTGGGACCAGAATAAAACGGGAGCCCACGATCATTGAACATGAGCTATTTATGACCTTAAACCTTATGACCATTATGGTAGGTCAAAAAAAAGACTTGACCCAAGTTGTGTACAACGTTGAGGAAGGAGGGGGGGGGGGGCTAATGGCAGAAGGGGGAGGGGCAACAGAGGTCAAAAATAACGTTCATGAGAATGAGTTGGTGCACTGCCTGGCATGCGATAAGCGCACTGAGCATCATTCTTGAGTTCAGTTTAATTGGCAATTGCTGTTTTGGAAAAGTGAGGTGAACAAGTTGTGAAGAGTGGTTGACTGGGTAAAGAGCTGGATATTTTGTGGATAGAGAGGCAAGCATGTTGGATAGGGTGTGAAAAACCATGGAGGTAGATATTGTGGTTTCATGATATGATATAACGTGTATGGAGGCAGAAATTCTGGGAAGTGATGTAAATATGTTGTGTTTGGAGGCAGAATTATTGGCTATGAAGGTGGATATGTTGACTGGCAGACATACATGTTAGAGGACGCCACAGGGGCGAGATGCTAACTACCGACCCGGGTATGCAGGAGGTCGTGGATTCGAGCCAGACTCTGACTCCTGTATATTTGGAGTTTCCGAGTTCTCCTCGAGATCACGTGGATTTTTTCCGGGCCCTCCGGTTTTTCCCTCCACATTTAGAAACACACGTTGAGAGTATTTGGCTGCTATACATTTCCACATAAGCCACTTTGTTTAGCTATCATTTGTGGCCAGGTCACTTCTAAAAAATAACTGTATAGCTCAGTGGGCCTTACCTAATAAAATAAAAGTTAATTTAGTTAATAGTTTTAGGACGGGCTGACAGGGACGATGCCCTGTTCATAGGAAGGTTGTACTGTAGTTTCTAATAAACCCTCAAAGTGGTGCTCACTGGGCGGCACTTATGTAAATGAGCCGGGACAAATTAAGGTTTAGCCGACTCTGGGCTTCATTTGAATGCAGGAGAGGATCTCACAACCGGAAGCCCTGTTGCTCGCCAACTGAGCTATATCGCGGCCACAAAGAGAGGATTATACGTTCTATAAATATTGTATGTTTTCTTTAAAGCAAAGCCCTGTCAACCCTGCGGGCGAGTAGTCTCAGAGGGCAGCCCTGGCTCGGCTCTGAAGCACCAAGAGGCAGAGCTGTCCGTGGTAGATTGGCCATTCTCACATGAGCTACTGACCTCGTGTTATGCTGCAGTGTGTTCATGTAGACTCTGTGAGAGCCGCAATGATATCTTATTCAAAAGTTTAAAGGCAAAATATCTACCTGCTCACCGAGTTAAGAGTTGAGTGTTAGCATCCCAAATTAAATTTCGATTTAAAGCTTTCGTGACTGCAGGGATTCATCTTCTTGGTTCTTTCCGACAGACTAGTTCTTCACCTGAGGACAGCTGCTTGCGTTGTGGCCGAAACGTCGTGAGAATTGTATTTTATGATGTTAAATTTGTATTATTTTATTATTTCCCTTCTACATGACTTTACCGAAAGAACCAAGAAGATGCATCCCAAGTTAGTAAGCGATGAGGATAGGGTTTTGTCTGGCTAGTATGGTCTGTCTCTTAATAAGTGTGTCCGTCCCCATAATGCTTAGGATGCTCTCCTCAAGCTTGATCTGTACTCGCA
The DNA here is from genome assembly GCF_015708825.2 of Lethenteron reissneri. Taxonomy (NCBI): domain Eukaryota; kingdom Metazoa; phylum Chordata; class Hyperoartia; order Petromyzontiformes; family Petromyzontidae; genus Lethenteron; species Lethenteron reissneri. The sequence goes on along the minus strand of NC_083803.1, from coordinate 12,033,502 downwards.
GTGCTGTGGTGGTTCAACTGCCCAAGCACACAATCAAAAGGTCGTGAGGTCTAATCCTTGTCAGTGGTTGACAGCCCTTCATCACCCCTCCCAGGATGGCATTGTCATAGGAACGTGGAATTTCCACTTACTGGCTCAGGGCCAACTAGAGGCGAGTGCAGCTTATTGGAGCATGGAGGCATATTCACTTTACTTTGGATTACTAATTATATGCCTATGACCAAACCTCCCGGAATGCACGCAGATCTCAGAAAATAAGCAAGTTTTAGCCTGGATAGTGCTTAGATAGCATCTGATATTTGTCCAGAGCACACCTGCACAATGCCGATGAATGTTCGCATTACAGGCGCCTTCTTGAACTAAACCACGATCCACACGCTGGATGATATGCTGCCAAATCCACTTTACCCTTCTGACACTTCATTTGCATTCCAAATTAATTTCTAATTACATAATAACATTTATACTTAAAATGTTAATCAATTAAACTGCCAGGGCAATTCTTTATTTAATTCTCATACATTTTCAATTTAAATGATAATCAGCCCAGGACAGTAGAGGCTAATTAATCTACAGCGAGTACAGTAATGCAAACGAACACGTCCCTATCCAGAATCAATTAGAGGGTGATCGTGTGAACACTGGAGGCCCCTATCCTTAACTAGAGACACTTGGATCACGAGGACACGACTATCACATATTTACAATCACATTATACACAAGGGTGAAGAGCCATTAAGATGCGTTTTATGGGTTTTATTCTTCCCACATATTTTCTCTTGCAACAATAATTCGTGGTAAAATATATTCAAGTGTGCACCCTCACTCACCAAGACACAAACGTATCCATTTAGCGGTAACACAAAAAACTGTTGTGGCAGGTGACGTTCATGAGTGCCTGCCAGGTATGGCACCTCCGATTTAGCACGGTTGGCTACGTAAGGTGCGAAAGAAGTTCAAGGTTTGTGGACAAAACCACCCTTAATTTAGTTTGCCTCCTCAGTGCTGATGTTCACATGAGCCTGACAACTCTACCAGGGTAGATACAGCCTTAAATCTCCACGAGGGTAGAGATTTAGGGCTGTGTCAACGAAGGGAGGGCCCGCGACGGGCTCGGACACCGCTGATATTGCTCACGGTCGGCAATCGAACCTCGGGCTCCGACGACCGCAGCAGCAGCAGCACACAGTGTTTGTGAACCACCGCTCCATGAAATCCCCGCGCAAAGCGCACACTGCGTAGCACACGCACAGCACTAAGGGCCCCCCTGGTGTATTTATTCCGCATGCAGCGGCGCGTGCTCGCTTTATATTTTTTATACATATAGATGATTCAGCCGGCCCCGCACCACTAAAGGGAACGTCCGCTGCAGGCCGGGCAACGTAGCGGTAGCGCCACACGATACGCGTGCCCTTTCATGCGGGTGGGGGGGGGCGGGTGAGCTCAATGTCAGATACACATGCAATCATGGGCACACATAAATCACACTCCGCCGTCAATGTTTACTGCACGGCTTTAATACGCGCCCAGCTTCGAGAGGAGCAATGCGTTTTATTCACTCGCATCATTAGTTATTCACCGCAGCGTATGCCTGGCCAGCACAACGCTGAGGGTTGATCGTAACGCAATCACTCTATATGGAAGAGGTTTTTTTTATATATGCCGTGCGGTTCTTTCAAATTTGCGTAGCTGTCAGGTCAGGTTTCCCCCAGGATGTAAACGTGTTTTGGTACGGGGCAGACAGAGAATACACAGACTTACGGCCATAATTGACTCCTATAGATATCGCTAACCGGAGTATATGTGTGTGGCGTGCAAAGAAAATTATATTCTGCAGCATTGCAGATAACCCTTGGTAATTGAACAAAAAGACAGCGCGCCGATTTACGGCATTCATCATTCATTCATAAACCAATGCAGCGTTAAGTCCTCTCTCTGCTCACAGCATGGGTCTGCGTGGCGACAATACCCGGCACGGTCACACATGACCTAGTTTCAACGTTGCAATCCCTCGAGGTGATTCCGTTCTATTTTGTTTCCACACTTGGCTGCCACCCCATCACTAATTTTAGCCATTCTTCGTCACACTCTCTTGTGCAATCGACTACGTGAATATATATACACACGCAATGCGCAATAAACGGACATTAATGTTTCGCGTCTGGAGATGCGTGAGTAACATAAACTGATTTTGCACGAAAGCACAATTTTTTTGAGGGTTTAAAAAAAAACTTGGATTCTGCCGAACACGACTCACAGTGTACACGGATCGATCTATCTCTATCTATCTATCTATCGGATGTGTGTAAATATATATTTGTCGAACTCAACACATTTGTCAATACCACCGTGGCCTTAAAAAGGAAAGATATATAATAGATGACGTTTTGAGCAATAGCACTTCTTCATAGCACATAACTCTGATATTTTATGTGCTAGGAAAGAAAGATCATTGCCAGAAACGTCAATTAAATATATATTTTCCTTTTGAGGCCACAGTGTTATTGACGAACGTGTTGAGTTTTTGTTGCTGTTATTTGTGCTTGTGCACCACTGCCAACGCAGTTGTCACCAAATAATGCGTTTATCTACGGTGCACCCTGAACCCAGCATGGACACAGGGGGTTCAGGGTGTGCAAGCACTGGCGGAGCCAATGGGGTGCGGGGGGGGGGCACATGCCCCCCCAATGATCCAATCGAAATCCATAATTTCGATCGGATCATTGGGGTTTATTAGTAATAAATCGGCATTTTGCGACCCCCACTGCCACTGTGTAGCATATTATTACGTGCCAGGGACTCTATGAGATGATAGGACAATAGTCTGAGTCCATAATTGGCAATAAGTAACGGCAAAGCGGTTATAAGCGACTCACAGAATTGTGCGCAGTTGCGTATACAGTACACGACTTCCCTGAAGGCATTCACCTTCAGCGAGTGCGATGCTGATCACACACGGTTCGAATTCGACCCTCGATCGATGGCTGCGCCATCGCCGCACACTCGTCGAATAAAAAGCAAGGGACAAGTCCTTACTTACTAACAACTCCTCTATCATTTTTCATTGCTGGATGGGTTGCCCCCCCCTATCTGAAAATCCTGGCTTCGCTATTGTGCGCAAGGACGCTGCACGCTGGCAAGAGGAGGAGAAAACCAGCGGGCGAAACGCTGCTGCTACCAGAGCACGTGCACACTGAGAACAGGGGTACGCATGCATCAGCGTCAGCGATAGGCTTGCAATGATACACGGCGGATACGATACGTCGTACGATACAAGGCCCGCGACGGTCGCATCGACCGTTATGCACGAATGCATGGTCTTTATTGTTGGGCATTTTAATTGTTCTGAGTTATCGACAGCATCGTTATTATAGGACATCATTTTCCTAGTTCATTAACTTTTGTCTCACGTAGACTGACAGCACGTACATTACTCGTGTTTTAAATTTGAGCCCTACCTGCCAAATGTGGATGATAAAATAAGTCCATTGAGTTCTGCAGGCTTAAAGCGAAGAAACTGCAGTTGAAGAACTTTTAAGTCATCCTTATTTGCACTGTTAGTGCAAGCAACGCACTCAACACAACATAACCGTGAAGTACAATTTTTTGAAGTACAGTTTGAGCAGCTGATGCAGCATTGTGATAATCATCACAACGTTCAAATGAGTATCCTATCGTATTGCGAAACAAATTATATCACGGCAACCCTAGTTAGTGCAAATGTTGTTTTTCCTGACACAGCGCATGCACCCCTAGGATCGGTCGGTGATACCCGGACCAATTCCGTGTACACGCAGAGCTCTCAGCATTTGCAGCAGCTGCCAAGTAGTCGCTGCTGTGATGGCTGGGCACTTTGCATGCGCGTGCCAGTTTAAATGCGAATGTGTGTCGGTGCGGCATTCCATTGTGTGTGTGTGTTTTTTTTAAAGAAAATGTTTGGCTCAGCGTTGTCTTTATTTAATTCTCCCCCACCTCCCAGGTCCAGGGTTGAACACTAACTCCACCCTTGCAAGTTTCACACCTCTGCTAGCGCACTCACTCACTCTGGTCAGAGTACGGGCCTTGCTGACATTTTTCGAACCTGATCTCACATTTTCTCCCTCTCTCATTGTTATGCTCCATTTGTACATCTCTCCCTTCACCCACCACTTATTACCAATCTCAAGCTCTGTCAATTCTCGGCGTTTTAATGCCAAAACCCAACTCATGACTGACTTTGATGATCTTACCTCCACTCTAGGCCCCTCCCTCCCTCTCCTCCTCCTGGGTGAAATCACACGAGGCGATGAACTCACAAAAATCCCACAATGCATGCATTACGATCAACTCACCACCTGAAAGCCCAACAGACTGGGGAGTCTCACAGCACACGACAATCTCTGAGTGACCCCCCAACCTCAGCTCTGAAGCATGGACCACAGGCCAGTAGATCTGGCACAACCTTGGGCACGTAATTCACCAAGTTCCAACAAAACATTCGTTAAAAATGCACTGGTTTATCAATAAATTCTCTCCTCTCAAAATAAACTACTGACACACGCGTTAAATTATATATGTGTCCGCTGCATAATTTATGCCACGGCGTTAATGATGACAGCGGTGAAGTGTTTGTGATTTTCAGCTTACAGGTCCAGTGCCAAGTATTTACAGATGAACCAATTTCTTGTTGCACAAATGCAGAAATCAGAGGCAACCAAATGACAATTAGACGGTCCAAGAAAAATGCTTCAGCAAAACCTTTTTCTGTTAGCGATTGCAAAAAAAAAACGACACAAGAGTTGAACAGAAAAGCCGATAGGGAGCAGACCTTCCGCAGCCTGCTATGAGGAGACGAATCAATCGCAACAACACAGAGAGCGCAAGCTTTCATCAACAAAGGCCATCGGAGAGAGTGAATACGGACATTATCAAGCAGATCTCCCCAATGGAGCTGACACCAAAGGAAAGACAAAATTCACACAAAATGAGCTGTCAGGCAAAATGACGCAAAAAAACGATTCCCAGCAGTAATCAGAGCAAGTCTGAATAGGCGGCGGAACAGCTTAATGGTTAGTGTCAAAATAATAAAAATCAGAGCTCAATATAGCACTGTGGGGGCACTTACTCATCGGAGGCCCTATGCCCGTGGTGGGAAATCCAGTCACCACTTGGTGTGGCTGCATACATGAATTTCCACAGTGTTCCGGTATTCTAGCAAGGACTAACAGATGCATACCATCTGCTGTATATATACACACACACACACACAAAAACATCCAGCCATTTCCCATCCCAAGCACACTATGTCAGTCATGGAAGTTTTATTTCGACCATACTTCACCACACTGGTCAGTTCGAGTTGGTGTAGGTGGAGGAGGTGGAGCGGCAGGCGGGGGAAGAGATGGCAGGGCTGGTTCTGATATCACTCACCACTGATGTCAACCGTGGCCCTGAATCAAACTCCGGATCTTTGGGTTCGAAGCGCAGTGTGCGTTAACAACTGCGCCACCACTCCACCCATTGCTGTATATATTTCCTGTTCAAGTACAATAAATGTCTTCTTTTGCTCGGCACTCAGTGGGTAGGTAAATGGAGGATGGAATGCTCTGCTACACAAGCAAAGGGTGGGCACTCAAGAGAGTATGTGTAGCACACAGTGGCACAGGCCGTGCATTTCAAATGCGTTGCTTGTTAAGCGCTAAAAGTGGTTATCGGTTATAAAAACATGTTTTGTACCGAGTAAGTGAATTCCATAAACTGGCATTGAGTCGACCACCCACTGGGAGTTGTGACTCACAACCGTCCGACTGAATCACATCACCTGGCTGCGCTATGAACTGTCTACAAAATAAAATAATTCAACTCCAGCCATTCTCAAGTTGTCGGCAACGGGGTTGTTTTAAGACCATACTTCACCATGCTGGTCATTGCAACAAATGTCATTCCAATCAGATGGAATATGCCCTAAATAAATAAACAAACAACCTCTGATTTTATCGTGTTGGTGTTTTGTGCGGCCATTGGTGACCAAGCTAAGACCGACAATCACGTGAAGGCTTTAACGACAGGTGGAAGAATAATGGTCTCTATCCCAGGATCTCTGTGGCCGATAGCCTCCGGAGCCACCCAGCCACCACTTTTATTGATCAATTTATCTCTAAGGTATTGCATTATTATGTTATCAAAACGTTGCCAAATTCTTTTAAACGTTGCATAGGGCTTACCCTCAGTGTTAACCTTTCGATGGAAATTTCACATTTCTACATTGCGATCTGTCTATTCACAAGACGACCACCGCTGACTTCCCAAAAAGCGGTACCCATATTATTGACTCCGCAGTGATGATGGACTGCGTTTACCCCCAATGGAGGAGCCTCAGATGCTCAAGCAAGAGTTTGGTGGTGCTCATCAACGCCAATATCCCCGAGCCAGCAGTGGAAATTCCACGTTTCTGTGCAAGGCCGCCGTTCTCTCCGGAGCACGGCCGTTTTAGTCGACCCCCAGTGGGCGCGTGGAGTCTCAACAAGGTGACGCTCACCCCACACCACGGCCAGGGCTCACCTCGGGTCTGCAGGAAGTCGAGCTGCTGGATGGAGTTCAGGAGGGGTCCGCTGTCGAGGGAGAGGTCAAACTCGGGGTTGGCGCGGGGCTGCAGCGCCCCCCGCCCCCACTGCTCCTCCGTGCTGTGCACGCGCTTGATGAGGGCATCCGAGATCTGCTCGGCGCACGCAACGTGTGTGTGTGTGAACACACGCAGCGTACACAGACAGCGTACTCACATAGCGTACACACAACGCGTACACACAGAGCGTACACCCATAGCGTACACACGCCGCGTACACACACAGCATACGAATAACATACGCATCTTACATATAGCATACACACAGCATACACACTGTATACACAGCGTACATGGACAGTGTACACATAGCACACACAATGTATACGCGTGACGTGCACACACGGAAATTGGAAAAGCAGCTAATTTGAAACTTGTCCACTGCGTTAGGGAGACTGCAGAGGTTTCACCGCTTTGGTGAAGTTTTATACCCTTTTTCCACTAGCACACCCAAGCCACGTCAGCACGGCGTGGTTTTCCACTGGCTGTTTAATCAAGCCGGGCCAGTACCATACCATGAAACTCTGGCCTCATGAAACATCCGAATCTGACTCAGAGTTAAGCAGGGGCCAGACTCAGGGACTCTGAAAGCACGAAGAGCAACCCAGATCCCAGGCCTACTGATGGTCAGGTCAATAAAGCAGAGATGTAGGTCCTGTTGGAATTTCCTTACACCTCTGCTGCAGCAGACGGAGAGAAAATATGGCATCTGTGCAGGAACGCCCTTTCCTGAAACCATCACTTACACACAATAACCGCCATTCGCCACTAAGTGGCGGTGGCGACGTTACCACGGCGCTTGTGCCAGGCTATGTGCACGTTGAGGCCACACACACACATGATCTCACGCACACACACGCACACAGGCTGGTAACCACGCCACGCGCACGTGACATCATTAATATTGATGAGCACTTTAATTTCACCGCACGATGTTGCCGTATCACGCGCAAACCCCCCCCCCCTTTAGGCATGCGCCAACCGCTGTGAATTTGAATGAGCTCGAGAGGTGAACTGTTGACGGTGCCGTCTCGCACCGCGCCCGCCAGCCCGACCCGATGCTCCCCTCCTGCACCTTGCCCTCACCTCCACCCCTCGCTCGCGTCTTACAAAACGACAAGGGTTGGATGGGCACGTAAGCATGTGTGTGCGTGTGTGTTTTCATGTTGCGCCTAGAGCGCCTTTGTCAATCCACTGCTGGATGAGCGCCTCCCCGCCATGCAGTGGGGGGGGGGGGGGGTTGGCCATACTTCACCACGCTGGTCAGTGCAGGTTGGTGAAGGCAGGAAGCACAGACGATTGAGCATAGTGCAGCCCAGCAATTATTTTGTTTGTTTATTCCACTCTTGCAACATAACGCTGCAGTAACCTATAATAGCTGCGATGCACGGTGGACGTCCATCCAGGCACTATCCAGGCTTAATTCTGCTTAGCTTCTGACGAGATTGGGCACATTCTGGGTGATTTGGTCATCTGTGATCATTGATCATGTGACGACTTTAGTTCGTGACGCTGTGCTGCCCTGCCCCTTCTTGGCACGTTTATATCTGAATAGGCACCCTTTTAATAAAACAATTGTAAAAACTACTTGGGTGACGCATTTTACATTTTCACAGTACTGAAAGGATATTCCCAGATTTAGCTTTTGTTGCCGAAAAAGAATGACATTGAAGACGAGACATTTCTCGTTGTGGAGCCTATGGATGTGCATATCAATACTTTGTGCTGTGACTGGCAATCATCGTGGGGGTGGAGGTAGCATAGCTGCTGTTGTCATCATGATGATGCCACAGGATGACAATTGCGTGCGTCTAACCACAGCCACCGTAGCCATGAGCAACGGCATCAGTGCATTCTGTTGGTGGCTTCCGCCGCTGAAACTCGTTTCACGACTCCCTTCAGTCATGCGACAGCGTTCGCGGGGGTCTCGCAGTGATTGCGCGTGTGAGTGCGCAGACTGGGAAGTGGGATGATCGACAGGTGAAAGGGATGAAGGGAATTAGGAGTTGAGTCGCGAGGGGACAGCGGAGTCAGTTAAGACAGCGGAGTTAGTTAGGGGAGAGAGTCAGTTAAAACAGTGGAGTGAGTGAAGGAGTGAAAGGAGGAGTGAGGGAGCAGAGCGTGAATAGTGTTCATATAAATACTGTAGCATGCACAAATTGGATAATATTAAATAGTTTGCAAAACACATAACGATAGTTTTAAGTGTTGATATTTTTTACTGGAATATATTCGTGATTAATAAATGTTACGGTGGACATTTCTTTTGAGTCCTAGTCCGATATGAGAAAAGCAAACCTCCGTTCTGCGTTTCCACTTCCAGATAAAATATGTTAGTCTATCAGTATGTTGGCTTTCCAGATCAATACTCCCAATAAGAGTAACGGTCTGTCAGCGGCAGATGTTTGTATACCACAGCTAACTGGGAAATTGAGTCACAGTCCGTTTAAATATAAAAAAAACAAGTGGGAATGTGTTTTTGTAATCAAGAGAGCAATCGGAGAGCATGTGTCTCTGCTGACAACAACTTCGATTCGTCCCTATGTCCTGTGTAAATCCTAGCTTTGTAACTATTACGAGCTGTGGTTTTAATGAAAACAGTGTTCGGCAGTGTGGTGCTGTGGAAGGGTGAATGACTCACTGAAGGCTTACATCTTGGGGAAGGGGAAAATCGAGCTTATCCCTCCATGATCAATAAAAAAGTACTAGTTTGTGGGAAGTCAACAGTTGTCGTCGCATGGAAAAAACAACTTGCTCCCACCGTACTTGCAGTGGAATTTCCCCCACTGCCCTATTACTGCTAAAAGAGATGGGTATTGCTCCCGGCACATGGAGTGAAACATCAGACGTGTTGAACAACATGCGGCAACAAACTGGAACGCATCGGAGAGCCGTCCAGCACAACCGCGAACATCTACACAGTCGCACTTTGACCACTCGGCTACTGCTGCCTTGAGTTTGATGTCGGTACCTGCAGGAATCCGCTGGGGTCGTTCTCTTTGATCACCTCCAGGCAGAACTCTATGAGCCCTGTCGTCTGCCGTAGCTTCACAGAGCAGTGGCTCATCTGATCCCGCACCAGCTGTGAACAGAAACAAGCGGTCACGCACGCACATGAGGTATGTGCATACGTGTATACGTGTGTTGAGGTGCAACAGACGACGCTGACACAGTTCTTGAGTAAGGGCGGATGCCAAGGTTTATTAAGGGCTAATGTCGGTAACTTTTTCAAGGCTTACACCTAACAGTTGACAACCTTAATAGCTTCCCAGGGGAAAGGATACTGGGAAGTTCCTAGCTCCCCCAGGCTATTCGTGCTCTTCCCTCAGCACCGACCGAGGGGTCATCCAACTCGGTGGGCCGGGTGAGTAGCCACCCTAGCCTGGCGCTAATTCCCCCTACCCTGGATCCCGACTCCTTAACTCTCTCCGTCCCTGGCCCTTCGCGACGACCCCGTTCACGTCACCGGTCCGAGATTATATATCCCAGGGTGACAAGACGTCAATCATTCTACACCCCAGGGTGACAAGACGTCATCAACTACTCCACAACACGTGTACCAACCAAAATCGGCACGAATACCACCCAAAAACCGCACGGAACAAGTCAGCAACCGATTTGTTGTACTTCCATTTCCTGGCTTTCTGGCCCAGAAGCACGTGATCCACCAACCTTGTCTTCGAAACACGAGACGACACGCTTGAATCATTGTGTCTGGATAAATTGTACAACAGCTACAGATGTTAGATTGATGTTAGATTTCCTCCAATCAAGGGAGCAATCAGTCTACTCTTTTATGTAAAACCCTTGCTGTGATCCCTTACGGGACAACACCATGGGCCCAAATCCCAATTTTGTTGTAAAATCTGCTGGCAGAATCTTTGGCTGAAAATGTATTATTAATTACGACACACATTTAACTTTTTGCGATGCGACCAGAAAATCAATTACAAATAAAAAAAAATATTCCACTGCATTCACCGACAAATTTCATCATCAATTTCGCCGGGAGGAATGGACGAGGCGCCATTCCTTGCCGATCGGCGGCAGCCAATCCAGAGATCGGGACGTGCAAGGGAATTCCAATCCGTTTCACACACGCACGTACGTGTAATTCCGTGGCGCAGACACCTAAATCAATTTGTGAAGGTCTGTGTCAACGGCTCAACCTCCTGCAGAGTCGTGTGGGGTCGCAGAGAGGACTGCATCTGCAAAAAGTCTGTACGGTTTCGTAGGGGTCGAACCCTGCTTTCAACAAGTGGAGGGGCATTCCGTTTGCTACAGTGATGAAGTGTGTAACTTTGCTTCTATCAATGACTTAATTTCTCATGGAGTATTTTCCAGGGTCCCATAACCCCAAAATCCCCGGACCCGACTGCCATAGGCAGACTTTGACTTCTATATTTGGGGGAGGGGAGCAGGGGTTCGCTTTGTCCCTCACATTAGGAATTTAGGAATATGTAGTGGTTCACACCAGGGAGATGGAAGCTTCTTAGAGGCAACACGTTTATTAACAATGAAGCCCTAAACACGAAGGAGTATATCTGCCCCTTCACCAGCTAACCTAGGGAGGTATCCCCTCAGGGCTAGCTAACTCTAGCACACACTGGGTGGCGACCTCAGACCGGACCCCGTCTCGGGTCCAGGTCTCGCAGTCAGGCAGGTCTTCTCTCAGTGACGACTTGAGTTTTGAGTCTTGCGACAGCCGCCCGACCCGTTCAGTGCTCCGGCTTATATTGTCCGTGGCGGGTCTCACTCTGCCCTTAGCCACGCCCACCTTCTCGAGCCTTCGAGAAGAACCTGGTCCTGGTCCCGTGGTCCCCGAGCCCCCTCTTAGGGGGCCCCCGGGCTGGTACCTCAGGTCACTAAGCCTCCGGGTTCACACAGAGCGCCATGGCCTCCTGTAAACCCGTGCACCGTACCCGGCACTCTCGCCCCCTAACCTCTAGAGGCTGGCACTGCACGTGGAGTGCAATGCCATCCATCCTTGATTGACGATCTCAGCCGGCCCCCGCTAGGGCCGGTACTGCAGCCGCACAGTGCAGGCTGTCAGGAGTGTGCCTGCCGTAGATCGTGCCCCACACAGCCCGGCTCACACATCATGCAGTGGCATCCCACGATGCCACTACACATATAATTAATGTTAAGCCTACTGCCATCTCCCCCAGAGCTCAGCCCCAGACAACTGTAGCTGAAAGGAAGCCCTGTCCCCATCACAAACACATGGGATATTTTGCATGTCTACAGATGCACGCATGTCTAAATTACATACCATAACCAGTTTAACATCACACTCAATGGGAGGGACATCACTTGGTTTACTGATGATGGGTATCATATCCTTCACGAAATACAATTGTTTGATAATTTAACCGTGTAAGAACTTTAGGCTGACCCTGCCCCAATCTACCACAGAGCCATAATGTCTGACGGCACACATTTGAAATTTTTTTCTAGTAAAATCAGACTCAGCTACAGTGCAATATGTCCTGCGAATGTCTCTGAAGGAAATGGAAACGGTAGAACTGAGCCACCTTTCTGCATAAACGGGCATCGTTCTGCCAAAACAGGGCAAAACGATGGTCAAAAAACATTTCGATACGAGTTTAACACGGAGTAGTAGTAGGCTTTCGCGACCAATATTATCCATGATATAGGTGTTTGGGTTAGATCGTGTAAATATAAATGTGTCGTTAAACCCGCCACCACCCAACACAGCCAATTAGTAAGGTTTGTCACGCCAACAATTCGTTACTAGTTCAGCACACCGGTGTGTTGGAGTGTAAACCCACTACATTTACAATTTGAGTACGAAGTTTCGCTGAATTGGGCCCCATGCCCCTTGTGAGGAGGGAGGCTTGGGTGTAAACAAATCAGCTGTGCACTTACCGTCATTAACCGACGATTAAAGTGACAATTACGCACGCCTCTGGGGACGGAGGCTTGCGGTTGAGTTGTGGGGAAACTGGGCAGATGTAAGAGGGGAAGGAGGAGTGAGCGAGGATGCTGTCACTTGAGTGCCCCAAGTTGCACAAAGTGTGCATGTGGTGCATCTGCCAGTCACTGCATTAACTTAACCCATTACACCCGGGTCAGTTGTTATATCCTGCCAACAAACCTTTTGAGACTTTTGTGGCCTCAAAGTACACCTAGGCTAGCACAATCACTGTCAGTATGATTTCCAGCCATGCACAACATGAGTAGCAAGTGTAACGTGTTTTGGACCTCCTATAGATTGACTCGGCCTTAAATAAATTACCTGTCATAGTGTCAACACAAAGGTGACTGAATACCCTCGTCACACCACCCTTGTATTCTGTGCCAGTCTTAATAGATGCTCGCTAACAGCACTTAATCCTACAGTCGTTGAGGTTGAACGGGAGATGCTGTGCTGGTGTCGGTGTGTGCGTGTGTTTTTTATGCTTTGTGTATGTTTGAGTGAGTGTGTTGTTGTTTTTTCCAGGTGATGTGACACATTACAAAATCACGTCGCAAGAGCCAACACCCACAGAGGGGATCTTGCAGTTTTAGTGGCTCCCAGTGGGAACCGTTTATGTAGCTTCCAGCTAACCTCACCAGACTCTAACAATTAACACCGAGACTTGTCCCACAAGCAGACTACTGCACAAAAACCAATACAGGGTGCTTAAAAAAATGTTAACACTTCTCTGAGAATTTGCAACAATGTCACAAGAAATGGGCCTCCGGGCTCTGGAGAACACCTGGAGAAGATTACAGGCACGCGTTGACAATGACGCACAATCTGAAGATCTTAATGATCTTGTTGGAATATTCGTGGCTGAAGGAAGTCATGAATGAAGGGAGGAGCAAGTCCATTTTAAGGCCTTGAATGCCACGGCGAACATCGAGTGGCGAGCGATATCGGAACCAGTCACGGGCCTGGCCCACGATTCCTTCCGCCAACCCGCACCGACTGACCGGCGAGGTGAAGTATGGTCAAACCGGCCCCATGGCTGAGACAACGTGGGGGAGGCCATTAACCAGCAAAGAGCTGTGAATAATTACTGTTATTATGTCTGTTACTATTAAGATTGTAGGCCTCTGCGGCATGTCACAGTTGGCACAGCTGTCGTTGCATTAAGCTGTAGTCATTCGCCTGTTAATTATATATTTAATATCAATTAGATTATTTTATTTATTTAATGAAAGCATTCCGAATAATGATGTAGCCATTACCTTGATACGATCATTCGGTCGCACGCTGAAAAGGGAACACTAATACGGATTTCCTAATTATGATATTTTGTCATCTGATTACAGGAATGCATTGTTACCGACTGGTTATCCTCCAATACCACCCTTAAAGGTACGCGTGTGTCATCGAGACAATTGCAAAGTAGCGAGTGGGCGCTGGGCCACCTCGCACTGTGCATCATTTGAAGGCCACCCGCAGCTATAAACAAACCCTGCAGCTGCAGCTGTTTTTGATGTGAGACCACCCCAGAACAGTGCTATATGTTATTTTTTGTTAGCGAAAGGATCGCCGCATTCGTATTGCACAGGGCGTCTAATAAATCAGCGTAAACGCGTAATTATCTCCCGCTGCTATTTGGGCGAAGGGTGTGTGTGTTGTGTGTGCCTATGCATAATTATACCGTTAGAGTGGGTGTGTGTGTTTGTCAGTATGTGTGTGGGGAGTGGAGCGGTGGCGCAGTGGTTAGCGCAATGTGCTGCGAAACAGGCCACCTGAGTTCGATTCTCGGCCAAGGGTAACGTCTAGACCGATCCTGGGTCTCTCATATATAGATTCAACCTTAAATGAGTAGATGTACATCAGGGCTGTGTGTACACATCAGCACTGGGGAGACAAAAGTGGCATGCTGGTCTTAATGGATGTTCACTAACAGCACTTGCCCCCACAGTCTGGTAAAAGCTGCATGTGGGGCCTTTGTCTTTGTTTGTACAGGGAGCACTGCAGTTCTAAGAGAGGTTCTCGCGCTGTGCTTTGATCATGGTGGCCTGGATGTAATTTCTGGCCATGCTCATCAGTAGCAAATGGTATTTGAACTGATCCTAGGTCTCCCTATGTTGGTTCAACCCCAAATGAGTAGCTGGTGAAATGTGTAATCATCAGTGGTGGGGGTGGGGGGTGTGAAGGTCACCACTGTGGTGCTGGACACTGGGGACATCATGATTCAGCCTCCCTACAACTTGATGAATTGTTGCGATCCAGGGTTTGCGATTCAATCGAAAGAGCAAATTCCCTTTTGAACATTGTGTTGAACGTGGCGGCACAGATCGTGTGAACCCGAATCAAACAGGGTCGTTTCTCACAGATGACATTTGATGCTTAATAATTGATACATGTGATGCGTCGTTACGTGCACAGTGTCCACACAACCTGCGCAGATGCCGTGCCGCGCCGGTGCCCTGGTTTTTTCGCTAACGACCCTTGCTTGCCTCCAGAGTGTGCATGATAAAAACCAAAAAGGGAACTTTGTTTACGAGTTCCATCCCTAGAGGCTGTCAGCAAAAAAATTGGAATGTTACCGCTGAAAAAATGAAAACGTTACATGATGCACCGATCCTCAACCCGGGTTATCCATTGGGATGACATCACAACGGGGAGGGGGCGGACTCACTCCAGTTGGGTTCGAGTGTGAAAACACGACTCAATTCCTCGAGCGTTAATATCAAATCGAGCACAGATGCCGAGGCTTATTTTCCCATCGTGCCTTCGATCGAGGGGTCAGTAGATCAGGAGTTGAGAACCAAAGTGTTGCTGAAAATAAAAGGGTCATCCTCCAAATCGAAATTGTTTCACAACGTTGGGGCAAAGTATACAGTCGTCATAACTCTGGTATTCATTATGATATTACGTGAACATTAAGATGTCACACACAATACGATCCCAATATGATTTACAAATCATCTAAATGTGTTCTGCGTCTTAAGACGCTGTACAAAAACAGTGGACGTTTATTTTATAGAGACGGTGGTAAAGTCGGTGAGACAGATGGACAAAACATGCTGAGCCCAGATTTGAAAAAGGGGGCAGGGCATTAACTGCATGAATGATCGGGGTTGCCCTATAGAAATTCTGGCCAATGCCATAAAAAAACGATGTTATAATAATATGCCACTCTTTGTCAATCCACCGCTGGATAAAGACATCCCCCCGTGCCATGTCGGTCATGGAGGTTTTTTTCGCTATAATTCACCACGCTGGTCTGCAGATTGGAGAAGGGTCTGATGACCTTTTCAGATATCCCTTGCCAGCTGATGTTATCTGTGGCCAGGATTCCAGGCTCCGTTCTCATCCTCGCCATGTGAACGTGTAATTTCTATAATTGGCACACAGTCGCCGACAGAGATTAGCTCCTACCAATGCGTATTTGCATATGGGGTTATCCTTTCAATTAAGCTTATCTTGCAAATAAAATATAATCAGGGTACTAACAAACTGTCAACAAATAGATTTTCCGTGAATTAGCACCAAAACATCCATTTGTATAGCATGAGTTCTGAGACAGAGTTTATGCCACCTGTGCCAAGTAGGAAGATTAATTATTCGCTGTTTTGATCCAATCAAACCATGTAATTGCTTCCATCCTACGCACGCAGTTCCAAAAATTTGACGAGTTTAATTTAGTTTAACACTCAATGGTCTCAAGCATCTTCCATTCAGTTGCAATAACACAGACGCTGCGCAACACCAAATGTGGAGATTTTGCAGATTCACTCTCAAGGCTGGGGTCCGTATTGTACAGCATCGTGAAGCTGCGTAGCGATGTGAAGGAAGGATAGGTGGTTGCCATGGCAGCACACGTGCACAGCAGGTCGGATTCTGATGCTTAGAAAATGTGCCAAGGATTCAGTCAGCGAGGACAGCGGCTGCTAATGTCTGATGCAATCCGTGTGTACGTTGAACTTTTTTCGCACCGTACGTATCCAGCCATGCTAATGGGAGGTGTGGGGGAAGGACAATCTACTTCCGCTTGCGTATCTTAATGAACTCATCATTCAGTGCAAAAGCACATTGGTTATGGCATCAACGGCATCGTTTGTCACAATTAAATCTTAAGGGGGGTTTGAATGCAACTGCATCTCCAGACATTGTCGACAACGGTTGGGACATGCACAACCGTGGGGGTAAGAAGCCTCACTTATGTATTCATGAAGACAAGGAGACAGTGAGTCATAGACAGGGAAAGATGACGTTCTTGAGCTCTTGAAAAGAGACAGCTCTTTTTCTTCTTCTGAAAATCACTTGGAAAATGATGCACCTGGCATATTTGGGTGTAAGTTTTTTCAATGCTGAATCGTAAAATTGATGTTCCTAAACTGGGGTTTTTCATGGTTTAAAACGGGCAATCTGAACGTTGCATCAAACCAGCCAAATATGTTTCATTTAATTCACTAAACCCATTTTTGAACTGGGTGCGTGTTCCCATAGCACGCACTATGCACATAAAAAAATTCCTGCAAGATGCTTCTTTTATTGTCATTTTCATTTCCAAGGGACACCAATTAGGCACGGGGATTGAACGATCAGTGTGTGCCAAGTTACCTCCTTGCACAAGGGCAGGGGAGATGGCAGCACAGATGGCTGGGGGGGAAGGGAATTCTGGACTCATGTTGGGCAACGTGGCCAACAAACACCCAACTCCTCGTGGGCATTTCTGCCGACCTGTCCGGACGCTGCTTGTGGCAGAGCCTACGGAATTCTCTTCCATGAATAAAAGGTTGAAGAAAGTGCCAGTACGGAGAGATTTGCATAACTGGCGGGAGAGTTCGGCGTAAAAGATGTGTGTGGGGGGAGGATGTGCGCTTGGCACACTTTTACAAAAAAATATGCATGGTTCACCTGTTATTTAACAGCTGTAGCATTGTTATTAATAATAGTGGATGACTGCCATGTAGTTATCACAAACAAGCCACGGAAAGTCACGTAGAAGGGAAGTAATAAAATAATAAAAAGAAAACATAATAATTTTTATTTATTTATTTTATTACTTCCCTTCTACGTGACTTTACCGAAAGAACCAAGAAGATGAATCCATGCAGTCACGAAAGCTTTAAATCTAAATTTAAGCCACGGAAAGGATCGTATTTTTTTTATGTCAATGCACGCTTGGATCAGCCGACACTAACCCGAGCTGAAATCAATTATAATCGTACTTTTTTCTGCCCACGTGATTTTTCTAAGACGTCACCCTGCACTCGACGACGCACGGGCGACGGTGTCGACCCCGTGACGCCGACGATCACTTCCGAGGGTGTCCTGCCTCAGAGTTGGGGCATCACTATCGTGCGCAGAGGCCGGGCGAGCTGCTCGTGACCGGGCAGAGCGCGCAGGCTGCCATCGAGAGTCGGGCAACCCGGGGCGCGTGCCCTACGTGAGCTGCGTGCACTGGACCCGGACCTGAACTGTGATGGACCCAGGAGCAGGCCAAGTGCGGTCCGATGAGAGCTTCAGATCGTCATTGAGACACCGCATTGTAATTAGATTTGCAGAGAGAGACAGAGCAATCTATATAGTGCTTAAATGCATCAGCAACTCAAAGCGCCTGACATCACATTTCACCTCATGTATTTTTAAGGGTCGTGTCAGGACACGCTGAGGTTAGGTAGGGACACGGGACCACACCCAAGAATAATGATTATTATTATGACCGCTGCCTGCCATTATAATGCGGTAACGAAGCCGCGAAATTGAGGAATGAGATTGGAAAAGACCCTGCGAGGAACTTCTGGAAGTTTCTAGCGAGTGCAGCTGTCCGCGTGCAGCACCCTGGGTGGCTCTGCCAGTAGGGGGGTCGTGGATTCTCTGTATAATCCCTCTTGAGCGTATTCTCTTGAGCGATTCGCGAGCAAGTTTTCAAATACGCGTTGGTTCTTTCGGTAAAGTCACGAAGTTAGAAATGAAAATAAAACAAATCACGATGTTTAGATTGAAACACAAGCAATCTTCTTCTTGGTTCTTTCGGTAAAGTCACGTAGAATGGAAATAAAAAATAAAACATAATAAGATAATTCTCACAACGTTTCGGCCACAACGCATGCAGCCGTCCTCAGGTGGAGAACAGGTCTGTCGAGAAGACAGAAATCTTCATCAGGTGTGACAACCACAGCAAGAAAAAATTGCTGAAGTGGACGAGAGAGCTGCCGTCGCACGAGGTGACTTTACCGAAAGAACCAAAGACTGTGGATTCCTGCAGTCACAAAAGCTTCAAATCAAAATGTTCAAATGTGCCAAATATTTTCCCGTCACGCTGACACACAAGAACCTCGTCTCTCTCTCTCTCTCTCCCCGCGCCGTCTCGCGCTCTCTGGTGGTTCCCTGTCGCGCCCTTCTGTCCGCCGCGACTGCCGAATTGGAGAAATCAATCTTTGCAGCGTGAGCAAAGGCCGTTAATATTTAAGCAGGCGAGAGGCGGTCTGGCGGAGGTGCACTCTGCGTGCACAGCAAGACACGCCAATCGCAACGCACATCACGACGCATGCACAAGGAGGTACACGCAACCACGTGCACATATATTCACACAAAGATCCCCCGTGTAGGCTTAACAGGCTGTAGGAGCAAGGGGCCGTCCATAAATGACTTCACGCACCTAGGGGGGGGGGGGGGGGTCAGACATTTGTGACGATGTGTGACGAGGGGGGGGGGGTTTGAGAAATGTGACATCACATAAAAATGCGCAATTTTAATTAAATTTTGACAAAACGTTCTACTTAATAGACTTTTTAATAAATGTTTTGGGGGGGGGGGGGGGCAGAGCTTTGTGACGTCATATTTGAGGGGGGGGTCTGACTTTTTGTGACGCCGTGTGACGATGCGGGGGACGTCATTTATGGACGGCCCCCAAGTGCTGTTAGCGAGCACCTATAAAGGCCGGCACGGCACAAGAGGGTGGTGGGTGGCCGGCACCACGCCCGCAGGGAGAGGGACACGCAGATGATAATGTGCACCAGGGCCGGATTAAGGCGCGGGGCTTTAGGGGCTGCAGCCCAGGGTGCATCCAGAGATTAAGTGAAAAGTAATTTCATTTGTGAATGCTGAATTGCATTTGTTGTTAGCCTTGTAAAAATAAATTGTATTTTTCTTACACTTTGTTTTCCTTTTGAAAACATTACTGGGGGCCTCACAGTACCTGTAGGCCCAGGGGGGGGGGCCTACAAAATCGTAATCCGACCATGATGCGCACGTACACTTACATATGCGTGAACATATGCTCACATATTTCTACGCGTGCAAATATAAGGATCCTCCAAATAGCCTACGCAGATTTTGCCAAGACATCTATTAAGGCCGCCAGAACGGCGCACGGGAGTGTCCCTTTGTGTCCCCGGTAACGATGCACCGGGCACTCGTTACAGGCTCGAGTCGACCGCAGGCATCGGCGAGTCGAAGCGACGCTGGTTAGCCTTGGCCGGGAAATTTGTGGCTCCAGTTCCGCACGACCCACGCACTACGACTCACCCTCGCGCACGCGCACGCACGCGCGTGGAAATACAAAGACGCGCAGACGCACGCACGCACACAATAAACAAGTGCGCCTCCAAAAGCGACGACTACGAGGCATATTATTATAATTTATTTGATAACGAACGAAAAAGAGAATAACCCACGGTCGCCGTGGCAACAGCCCAGTGTTCGCACTGCGCGGAGAGGAGGCTGGAGAAGGATGATGATGGGCAGACGCGCGCTCCCCAAGCGACCACAAGGATTGTCAATTTATGAACTTCATCCATTTATACATTTTATTAAGGGCTGATGACTATACACGCACGAGCGTGGGATGAGAGCCCCATTGCATCTGGTCTGAATGCAAACATTTTTTTATTGATGTTTTTTTTAAATATATACGCGCATGCGTGCATAGATTGATTTATATGTTCACCGTCTTGCCGATAGCAATCAATGACGTCAATGAAATTCAACTTGCTGGTGGAGGTCGCTGAGTGTCTTAACGCATGAGCTCTGAGCCGGCACCGCTGAGAGAGAGTTTCAATGAATCAGGGTGTCGGTTAGCCCGTGACCAAAACCGGGTTTCACATGCGTAGCTAGTTTTATGGTCTCAGACCTGTCACAAATTAACCGCTTAACATTCATTTGCTTTTGTCTTTTTAATTTGGCACAACAAGGGGCACTAATGGACAAATGCGATTCATGTGGTGGTGGAGGCAGTGGTGCTGGTGGTGGTGGTGGGCCGTTTATGAACAGTGGAATGGATACATCTTGGAGGAGCGAATGTCAAGATTGAGAGGCGCAGCACAACCGCCAGGCGAAAACGGAACCTCGACCAAGACAAGGAATGGCACCAGAAATAAAAAAAAGATACACAGCACAAGCAGAGCCGTGCAGCATTTGACACACGTCCATGCACAGCCCCTTTGCGAATCCACTTCTGGACGAGGGCACCATTCCCCCTCACTCTGTGCAAGTCGTGGCGGTTTACGTGACAATAAGCACCTCAGTACCGTATCTTTGGAATCATGGAACAATATAAACGCAGATATATTACCATACTTCACCACCCTGGTGAGTGCGGGTTGGTGAATGTGAAGAACATTAACGTGAGAGCATAGCAGTGGAGTACTGTACAACAATTAATTTTGCTGTCCTGCCCTCTGCTGCCCACCACGTAGCTTCGCAGGCCATCACAACCTCTTGCTGTGCATGGCAGTTGCCCATCCGAATACTATTCAGGTTCGGCCCTGCTTAGTTTTCGAGATCTGATGAAATCAGGAGCATTCCGATTGATTTCGTCCTAGGCAGTGGGAGGTGAGATTGGTCAAACGAAGTAACCCAAATGGAGTTCTATGTGTCACCATCTGCGGCTGGTTCCTAACTTGACATTGCACTGCTCTGCTGGGGGAGGTAAAGAAGGACAGAGCGTTCAACGGTATGCAATCATTCCGATATCACAACACGGATGGGGGCTGGGGTGGAGTGTTTGACTCACAGTTGTAGAATTGCGAGCTCCAAATCCGCACTGCCAATAGACGTAGCCTCTACTTGGTGGGAAGCAAATGGTGGTTGTCTTATTGATAAAGTGGTTTCTGCCACAGTAGCATGGAATTCCTACCACGCAGGCTCAGGTCAGCTCATGGAAATGAGTCCTGCACCAATGCTGGTTGTAACAAAGAACCACTGACTAGACTTGATTATGCAAAGCTGACTGGACCAACGGCAGTGTAAGACAGGCCACCTTTGACCCATGCCTTGACAACAGAAGGCCACGTGACCAAAGGACATCTCCATAGCTCTGAAATAAAAGGTAAAGATGCAGCCCTGCAATTGCTCGCTCATGCCGTTGCTGACGGAAGGGCCTCCGATAGAGGGAGCTCTAGAGAACCCCTTTGCAGGGCATTTGGCCTACTCTTCTACGCTGGTCAGACGTCTTGGGAGGTAGAAGTACCCACCCTTCAACTCGCCACATGTGACCTGCCGATTAACCAACAACCGTGGCGTTCCCATTTATACTGCTGAGTGGACAGGGGAGGTGGGATTTAATGTGACTGACAAAACACCTAAGGTGACATCCATTGCGGGAATCGGTCAGCAGGCCCGCTGCGTGTGGGAATAACAAGCTGAAATAAAATCTCTAAACGAGGACAAAACCCATCATAACCGAAAGCGTGGATCGGATTATTCATAACAAACTGACTTTTATTTTTTTGGTGGTAAAGACATCTCCACTGATGAGTCCCCACGACGCCCGAGCCACTGTGAAATTGACGTTCGTGGCTGCAACAGAAAAGGAAGCGTGCGTGCACGGGAACAGCAGAGCTTGGTTCCCCCTTCAACAACCCCCCTTACCCCCCCGTGGTTACGTTACACCCCCAGGCAAACTAAAACACGTAACGATGCAAGAGCTCGTCTCCGAACAGCTTCCACCGCCAACGCCAATTAAAAATCCAGGGCAGGGAGTTGTGCGAGGACACGCTCCCAGTGCCTCGATCGTTTTTGCACAGATTTGCTGCAAAAGCAATTTGTGCAAGAATGCTTTCACGCATCCCAGCGACGGCAGGAGAAACAGCCACCACATCACGGCGTTTTTTAAAAAATCCCAAATGTGACGCTTTCCGACGCGTTAATCGAAGGATGGCTGCACCTGCTCCAGAAATGTAGCGGCATCGGTTGACCGATTTCGTAGTCACGGTCAAGAGTTTCAAGGTGAGATCAGATCACAACGAGGATGGCCTGTAAATGAGCAGGACCTATTTAACGGTCCCTCTGTGACTTGCCAAGCTTTCTCCATGGATTTTTTTTTTACATATGCGACGGTCCTGTCATGTACACGCTTTCAACCTGCGCTTCATTGCCACACTTTTCTCTTATATATACACGCTGCTCAGTAATACGGCCTTAGCATGGAGTTAGGGAACTTGACGGTTTATCTCAACAAATTATTTCCCCCCCCAGAAGATACGTGTATTTTCATAATTACTGTGTACATCACGAAAGTCAGGTGACACTGCTCGCAGTTGAGCACTTGGCTCGCAGTTGGGGCAGGTTGCGAGTTTAAACCCTGGGCTGCTATTCGATGTGCGCTTCACACCCCTTGCTTGTGCCCTTCAGTGGCAGGTCCACCGCCTGTTTAGGCTCAATCCTGCCACGTGCCGTTCAACGGCAGCCAATGCCCGCTGACGAGGGGCTTGCCGTAAGTGGAGTGAGAGGTTTGGAGAGACGTGACGTATGAGTACTGCAATGTGGATGTTTTAGCAAGAAATGTTCGCGGCAAAGGAAGGTGGTCATTTGAAATATTTACTGTATTCTGGGTGATATCTGTAGCAAGGAAGGAAAATCACACATACGCATGGGCCCCGACACGATTGCCAACATGTGTTTGTCCTCGGAAGCACTGCATTTAATTGGCTACAATTAACTTACCTTTTGAGTTACAAAATGTTAACATCACATGGCACGGGGTGAAGTGTGGATGTCTCGAGATGACATCCCACATCATGACATCATGGGGAGGGGCTTGGTGTGTGAGGTCATAAACCTTGGCTGGAAAGGTTACTCGCTATCGATGCCTTCTTTTTGCCAAGCCGTGGGTAAATCTTTAATAAATCTGCCCGGTTTTCTAGAGGGTACATCCCTAATAGCAACACAACTTCAAACGAACATTTAATTTAGATTAGATCATTTGTGCGAGAGTTATCGTAACCATCACCCCAACACAGACACGTGGACAGAGCTAATTAATTAACCCTCTTAACGACTTAACCTGACTTGGGCAGTATTGCAAAATTGTCAGTTTCCGTAGGTAATAACCATTCAACTCTCTGGGTGGACATTCTTGACAGTGGCGAACGGGACGACTCTGTTGTTGCAGGTGATGTTGATGTTAGCGCGGCTGGTGATATTGACATGGCTGGTGATGTTGACGTTGGTGTGGCTGGTGATGTTGACGCTGCTCGGGATAGACGATGTTCACGTTGCGCACGAACCTTGTGCTTCTGCTCTCGCTCCTTGCCCACTCGTGCCATCAGCTGTCCCTTGCGGCGGTTGAGGGCGTCGACGAGCGCGTCGCATTGCGCCACGAGGCAGGCCTCCAGCTCCACGCCACTTTCCTGCCCCACAAAGACAAAGATCTCCCGTATAGCCGTAAAAGACTGTAGGGGCAAGTGCTGCGAGCGAGCACCTATGAAGGCTGGCACAGCACACGAGGGGGCGGGTGGCCAGCGCCACGCCCGACCGCCTTTGTCCGCCAAGCGGCGAAGTATACCCGCTGCACCAGCTGCTCCTTTGAGGCCGACTCGACCTAGGGGAGGCTCAGGACCGGTTTAAATTGTCGTCGCCGGTGTTGGCCATGAGCGGGAATCGAACCCGGGTCGCTGGGTTCGTAGTGCAGTGTGATAGCCGCTACACTACCACTCTCCACAAACACATGCACAGATGGACACGTGACCCCAGGAGTCTTGCAGTCCCAGTTGCCAAAGTGTTACGAATAGGGTTGCCATGTGTCCTGGTTATCCCCAGACCGTCCAGCAGTACAACCAGGAGAACGCACCGGAGAGATTTAAGGTGAAAACTGCCTCCCTTCTTAAAGAAGCAACGGGTCAGTGCTTATATTTGTTGGTGGCCATGAGGCTCTAGTGAAAATCCACATTTCCATATTGTGGGGGCCGAGAACATCCACATGAATATTCAACTGCGGCCCATTGAACACCAGCTACACAAGCGCAGTCCAAGTAGCCTTTTCTCCGCAGCCATATCTACAAGAGGGCATTTGCTTCCCCTCGCGGTGGTGCCGGTGGGGGGAGGCGATAAAGACACTGGAGGATGAGGGGAGGGGCACATTTAAAGCTCCATCAATCATTGCTCGTCACGGCTGTCCTCTCCAAGAACAGCTTGTGTGCAGGCGTACGTGCATGGGTATACGGCTGTCTAGTGTGTGTGTGCAGTGGTGCAGTGGTTTGTGCGCTCTGCTACAAACACTGGCGACCCAAGTTCAATTATCGCTCGCAACATCAGTGGCGAATATCTGAACAGATCCTGAGGCTTCGCCTAGGTCAACGCAACCTGAAATTAATAAATGAATACCTGGTGCAGTGTGTACAAATCAGCACTGGGGAGACATTTTAATGTTGTGAGATTAACACTGGTGGTGCTGCCCAAGCAGTAATGCATTTGGAGCGTTTGATTCACGTGACACTTTTATGAATTGGCTGCGTCGGGTGGAGGAGGCTTTATGACACACACATTTCTTTTACACGACCTAACCCAAAATAAACCAATTATGAATCATATTGGTGGGGAAAGGCTACGTAATACGAATTAAACAATGTGATGTGTATGACGCATTTACGTGAGCACAGCCCGACTTGTGAAATATCAAGTGGCCTTTCCTTTGCAGGCTTTGCAGAGTTCAGAAAATGCCTGTGCCGAACCGAAAGCACTCCCAGTTGGCTATCCAGTGGTATGAAAAATACGATAATTGGCACAACAGTGCCAAATCAACCAATTAATTTACAAAATATGTGTCACAAGTATGGGATGTGTGGGCTAACATCACAGCGTTATTATCGGAGCCCCTCTAACAGCACGCGACACAATCAGACGACACATTTGGCCCTACCACATTGGAAAGAACGGCGCTTATTGGAGCCTAGAGGGTGGGATGTTATACACACCCGTTTGTGATGTGTACTTGGGAAAAGTCATCAGTCTACGATTGCTGATTAGCCATGGCTGTAAGAGTAATAATCATCATTAAAAATAACAATCCATGATCTATCCACCGCTGGATGAAGGCGTCCCTAAGCAGTCTCTCACGTTTTTTGTGCTACAACAATCCACTTGGTTCCTGCACACACGCTGATTTCGTTCACTTGGGTGCGTTTCCTCCTTCAGCTGCCGCTCCATCATTAAGTCTACACCGTAGGGCATCATCCCTTCCCGGCGATGTGTCCTGCCCATGGCCACTTACATCGACATGATTGCTCTGCTTCGAGTTTTCTCTCCCATCCACGCGCTCGTCTCTCTTGTCCCTCGGTGTAGTTACAAGCGTGCACACTTCTCCATTCTAATTTTGCGCACTTCAAAGCTTCCGTTCCGTGCTCGATCTCAATGTCAGTGGTTCCCGATGCACGCATCGTAGCAGGCAACGTACAAAGCGACGAAATTAAGAAGTCACATAGAAGGGAAACAATAAAATAATAAAATATTTTTTATGCGTTGTGGCCGAAACGTCGTGAGAATTGTATCTTATTATGTTTTATTTTTATTATTTTATTATTTCCCTTCTACGTGACTTTACCGAAAGAACCAAGAATATGAATCCCTGCAGTCACAAAAGCTTTAAATCAGAAATAAAGGCGGTTGCTGGGATGTGAAGAGATTCGAGTGCTTTTGGAAAATGCAGCCAAAGAATCACAAGGAAGGCTCAAATGTGCATAGAGAATGAAGGCGTAGTAGAACACACGTTAATCCTGCGACTGGGGTTTGCAAAGTTGTCGGGTTATTTCATTGCGTGAGAGATTGCTTTCTTCACATGAACCTCTGTTAGGCCGATAAAGCGTGGAAATGAGATCAGGATGCTACGCTGCCATTCTCCAATACCCCCCCCTCCCCCCGCATACGCGGTCAGTGTCACCTTGTGCTTGTTTTTATATTACTCTGTAATTTACAATAGAAAATATGACGGTTATCTTAAATTAATCAGCTGGTTATCTGATTCATTGATTTGAAAAAAAAAATCATCTACGGCCCTTTGTCAATCCACTGCAGGAAGTAGGCCTCGCCATGCCCTGGCCAGTAATGGTGGTTGTTTCACCATACTTCACCACTCTTACGGGCTGAGATTTGTGAAGCTTGGGGTTGGGGGGCAGGAACAATTCAGTTACCATTCGCCACTGATATCAATCCACAGCTGGGAATTGAACCCAAGCGACCGGGTTCATAGCGCAGTGAGAAAACCACTGTGCTGCTGCTCCTCCAGGATTAATCTGATTACACACTGGATGAAGGGAGTTACAAACAAAAAATACAGAGCGATGGGATTCTGTCTCCAGAAATCTGATTACAGCCGCACGTTATTCGCAACACGTTACTCCCATAAACCGCGTGTCATGTAGATGAGAAATTCTTATGCTTCCCTTCTCCGCGAGTCAAAGTGAGTCTCCGCGACGGCTGAGTGACACCGGGTCAGCGCGTGTCTTCCACACGACGCCCAGGGGCCGATCGAGCTGAGGCCAATCCCATGGCACGCCACCCCCAGCCGGGTTCCCACGACCAGGCGGAGGGTGCGCGGCCACGATGCCACTGCTCGCAATCGCTTAGTCTCGTTGATTAGGTCACACAATAACCGTCGTAAATCACACTGTCAGGCCAATCAGTCCCATGCGAGGCAGCCACCGACTTGCACACAGTCGCTCGGCTAAATCCTGGGAGGTAGGGGTTAGAGTAGCAATGCGAGTTAAGCGCACGTTAGAGCACAGAGCCAGCACTGTTGTGATTACTCGGCCTGGTATCGAATCTCAGGTTTACTGCCCAAGATAAATTCAGGTCGCCGTTATTAGCGAGCCCAAGGACAGAGACGGTCACTGCATCGCGTGCTTTCGGATGCGCTTCTGCGGCCATCTGGAATGCTCTTCCTTCAGATATTTAGGAAGCCACTGGAGCTATGCAGCTTTAAATCTACATTGAAAGCTCATTATCTTTAGAAGTGCTTTGTGTTCAGTTTGTTGCCCTTCCCCCCCACACCTCCGATGAGCACGGTTGGCTACGTACGGTGCGAAAGAAGTTCACCATACACACGCACATACATGCATAGTTCTTCCGACTGAGCCATATGCTCCACACGGGCACCGCCCGTTTGGGTGGATTAATCACGCTTCGTCTCGCGTCCACATCCCTCCGCTCCCCCCAGTCAAGGTGTCCCCCACACCCCGGAGCTAACCTGAATCTGTGTGGCTGCGTTCTTCAGCTGCCCCAAGAACTCCTTGGCCTCCTTGGCTCGGTCCGATAGTCCAGTGAGGGCCTGGGAGAGCTGGCCCTGCACACAAATGGAGGCACACATGTGAACACCACTTGTCGTGATCCCAACAAAGCACATAAACAATCACAAACACGGCCACCAACAGTTCCAATTGATACAGCGTCTAAATGCAATCACATTTCAAATGAAGGTCAACACTACATTGCTTGGTTAAATCTGTCTTGTTTGTTCTGTTTTTATTTGTTCCGTATGCCGTGTATTGTCTGTACCGTTTGTATCGTTTGTATCATCTGCCTCGTGTGAATGCTTGTCTCAATTGTTCGGTCTCATTTGTAGCGTTACGTTTGCGTTGTTCGCATAGAGACACAAGGCCCCTCACGTTTACGCAGAATGGTGTAGGTGAAACTACTGTACACGTTTTGTTCACGTTCTATCTGGTGCAGAATTTAATTCCATCAGCTGTCCTGTGATTTGCAGGTGGCTACGTGAATTTGGGAGCTAATTTCCACATCACAGGGCTGAGCTGGCACGTTTGAAAACCACACCACACGATTAACCAAATTATCAAGTGTGGCAAGTTCATGGTCTCGCCGTGCTCACCGGTGACTTGCACACAAACAATTTAATTAAATTCCGTTTGATTGCAACACAAATCTTCCACAAGACGCGTGAGTGCACCTTGTAGTTTGGACACGAGGTCTGTTTTGAAAAAGACGCGGTTCGTGAGCTGCTTCCCACCAGCCCGTGCGGCCCTCAGTGAGTGACTCACGACCTGCAGCATCGATCGCCCTGAATCCGCCGTTTGTTATTCACCAGCAGCCGGTCCGGCACTGGGGACCGACCGCGTTCCTTTCCGCATGAGCCAGAACGGTGAAGTGGATCAGACCAGAGCATGTTTGGGGGGGGGGGGGGTAGCACCAACGGTGGTGGAGGACTGAACGTGGCAGTGCATCCAGTATTTTACAGAAACAAGGAAACACGTTTCCCAGAAGACCTGGGGTCTGCTTTGAGAAACATTTTCCAGAAGCAAGTTGCCTCAAGCCAATCGGAAGAGACTGTGTGTGGAACATGAGCCATCGATCATGTGACTATGCACCTGCTTCAGGCGCAGTTTTCCAGGTTGGGCTGCACGTTGAGCGTTTCTTCTCTAAAGCTTTTGCCGCGCACTGCCAAGGGCATCTTGAATTCAACTCCGACGTGATGGGGGTGAAGGAACAAATGCTCAACGTGCAGCCTAACCTGACAACCCACAGTTGGAATATGAGCGGCTGCAAAAAACCTACTCCTGTTAAATATATGCACGTGCTGCTTGTAAAAGTTTCCCGGCAATGCGTGCTGACAATTCTTGAAGAAACGTGTTTCTGGCGGAATGTTTCCCCATCTACGCTCGGCTTGGCACCACGTACACTCCACCCAATGTCTGGTGGAAAAACGCAACAAAATATACTCCCAAATGGGCCCAGGCATAAAAGGGGGCAGCAGTGGTGCAATCACATGATCCAGTCCGAGATGGAATCCATCCCTCATGAGCAGATCTGTCCCATATTGCCCTTATACAAATGCACTATTACAAAGATAAATACAAAGATCCCCCGTATTGCCTACATACTGCTGGTGCAAGTATTGTTAGCGAACGCAAGGGGACGGTGTGGCTAGTGCTGATGTTTACACGCCATGCCAAGTACTCGTTTCAGCGTGAGTCGAATTAGGAAGGCCCAGGAGCAGGTTAGACATCACAGGCCAATGTCCGGGAATCAAACCTAGGCGAATGGGCTCGTAGCGTAGCATGCTAACCACGACGCCACCATTCCACCCCGATAAGTAAACAAAGACACAACTAAAAGCGAAGATTAATTTCTAAGACCACAACAAGGGCGGCATACAATACAGCAAATGAGGTGCTGTCAAGGCGCCTACACAATGCAACAGTCACACAACGTACATGGTTCAATACAACACAACCCGGCGGTGCAACGTGCAAGGCCCATGTGACATCAGCTGGCTTGAATATGGAACTCGAGGTATCAAACATTTCCTGCGCAATTGCATCACCATAACTCTCCAGGGGATCTTTGTTGAAGTCTCAGAGGGGGGGGGGGGGGGGGGGCGGTTCTTTCCTGGCCCACAGAAAATCTGAACAATAAACCATCACTTTCTTTTTGCCTGGTGCAGTTAGCTTCCAGGCATATGGGACAACAACATTGGAAATAAAATGTATTTGCGGCAAAGACATATCTCAGCTGAGTATCAAATGAACACGTCAGACCGAGTATTTAAGTGAGAACATTGGCATGTAACTATGCCCCTCTAAAGACCATATGCCTCATTATCTTGGGCATCGGTGCCACATCTGTTAACATGAACATCAGTGCACAAATGGAAATGTACTTTGAAGAAAAGGTTTAGGGGTTTTAGGTCAGGATCAGTGTTCATTCGCATGCATGTGACAATGCCACTTAGGGTGTGCAATCCAATCAGTGTAAATAAAATTCAAGGTGTCTCCTTGTTCATATGAGCATTGGACAACAACTCATCTGCATTACCAGCCGTTGAGCCAGTGGTGGAAATTCCGCAGTCACATTATTATGTCCAGTCTCTGCACAGGATGACCTCTGCGACTTCTCGTCCAGTTGTGGATCTAAGGGGGAAGGATTGGGGAGGGGGGCATGAGGGTGTTTGCACCCCCTGCCCCTTGAGGCCATGAAATTTGTAGTGCATTGATATTTACGCTTTGAATGTTTTTATTTTACGAATGAAAGGCCCAATTAATGAAAGGCCAAATTTAAAAAAAAGGCTTGGCATTTTTGGACCGTCCTCCCCCCATTCCCCTTTGGGATCCACCTCTGCTTCCCATAAAGGGTATTCATTGTACTAGATAATGACAATGAGCTTCATCGATCCACAAATATGATTTTGAACCTGTGACCTGATCGTGAGACGGGTGCTATGCCAACTCTCTTATCAGCCAAACAGATCAGTGTCATCAGTTAGACATCACAGGCCAATGTTGACTATAGATATTGTATACAACCAGACGCATAGACCTCTGGCTCTAATAAATATACATTTAACAAATACAATCGGGTTACAGTTTGGGCTGGAGCTCCGGTTAGGACTAGGTCTGAGTCTTTCGTTATTAATGCTCGCATCATTGCAGTGCGCCTCATCTTCGCGTTACTGTGTGTATCACGTTTTGCATCACTGCGGCCTCATCTTTGGCATGAAGGAGTGCTCGGCTGGAGGGACAGGGGACGATGGGGGTGGAATTAACAAACAAAAAACTGTTGGGAGGAGGGAGGGAGAGAGGAAGGTGGGGGAGGGAGGGTTGAACGAGGCTAGAAAACGGGGTGTGGCTACATCTCATCCCATTCTTTCGCTCCTCCATCCCTGGCTCAGTTGCCCCGGAAACCGTTGCCATGGAGGTCATTTATTACTCTACTGAGGGTTACCATTGCTGCGCGTTACCGCGGCGCGTGCTGCTGCCGAGGCCATTTTCAGGCGACCGAATTCAGGTAAAAGGACCGCTGCTTTCATCAGCCAAAAGCCACCACCACCGCCGACACACACGCAATCTTTCTCCCTCATAATCGCCCTTGTGCTCACCCTACGATGCGACAATCACGCCAAAAGTGTCTCACTGCCCAAATGGGCAAGGGGCAGTGCTCACCTCCATTGGCAGCCCTGAGCCAATGGTGTAAATGTCACATTCCCACGACAGAGATGAGTCAGTCTCTTTATAGGACAAGCACTGCGGACTCACGACCATCCAGTTGTGCGTCAAGCCCTTTCCCAGAGTGACACGTGACCAAATCCCTCTGCGCCTGGCGGTGTGCAGGGCAGGGATAGGCGGGGAGGGCTGTCTGGAAAGTGCTCCACTGGCATGCGTGACGTTTCGACTCTCCCCTTTATTGAAAATCCACCAACCATGTACATTAATTGCTTTTCAAATGGGGCCCTAAGCCAGGGGAGGTCTTTATGTAGAGAGGGCCCACAGCAGGAAATCATGCCCCCCCCCCTTTCCTCAAGCCACATTTTCACTATTTTCATCATTTCAGCACTTCGGCCCAATTTTATAATTGATTACATAATTGTACGTGAGAGGTTTGATTTAATTGAGTCCCTTGAGCAAGCTGAAAGATCTGTTCAAATGCCACTGGATACCAAATTGCTCACAGTAATAAAGGCAATGAATGCCTCTCTGCTCATACAAGCAATGGAATGGCACTCATCAAGGCTGCCACAGCACCGAGTGGCATTTCCTCTACGGGCCAGACCTTACAGAAGATAATGAATTCGCTCCAAACCAGACCAAAAGACACTCGTAAACATTTATTTGAGAATTCCAAAAGTCAATGCATTTAATTTCTTCTTTTTTCCTTTCCAGCAATAAAACCTATTCTTATTATGTATGCAGTATGTCATTGCCTGGCATAATGATTAACAAAACCAAAGAAATATGAAAAGTCGGCCAATACAGAAGTGCAGCTTTCTGGATCATTCACGCTCTACCCTCTGCCCCTTGCACCCTATTGCGATTCACAAAATAAGAATGTTAAGATAATAATGAAATAACAACACCATTATGGGGATTACTTGACACAAGCAAGCTGAAACATAACCCCTTTATTTACACCGGACAGATCCAATAATACGTTACGTCTATCCTTTTTTTTTTCAGGGTACGTGAAACTCTGCAACCACAGAAATTAAGGAAAATTACTCAATTGTGTTTTTTCCACGAGCAATGTGGCGTGAAATTGTGTGCGTTAACACTCAGAATCGGAGATTTAATTGACCGGGCGTGAACGGCGCTGCGGTTAGAGTGATCAACTCATTCCTTCTCAAAGTTCAAATCCTGGTCAAGGGTCGACTCATCCACGAAAGTCAATTAAACATAAAAAGCATTTTGTGGAAAGTCAACGACAGAGGTTGTTCCAGGGGTGACCTCACCCTCACCGCACGAATGTGGAATTTCCACCTCTTCCTCAGGGAAATCAACCGATATGAGCGACGCCTCATTGCTCATTCGAGCACAGAGACGCTGGCTGCATTTGCACAGTCATCAGAAACCAGCCAGAGCCGCAGCGGGACCACTATGGGTCACGCCCTGAACAGCTCCTTCTTATCCCATTGCTTTGGCTCAAGGGTTCAGCTCCCCCCCCTCCACTTAACTCCTCTCACATCCCGCCTCTCCCTTCTTCAAGAAAAAAGCTTAACGCATGATTTGGTTTCCTTACTCCCACCCAAGGCGAATGTCTACACTTGCGTAATTTTTTTGCCGAACCCTAAAAAAAGTCACGCACAACCCTACAGTTGACCTAAGCCAGAGACGACATTGAAGGCGTGCGTCTCTGTGATGTCACAACTCGTTCCAAGGACGGTTCTGACTAAAAGCGCAAAGCCCACTTGGAAAAGCGAGCTATGCGGCCCGGAAAATGTGAGCCACCTGACCTGGTTACACCTCAATTGGAAGGCTGCCGTGGGTATCCAAGCCAAGCCCTCTGGCACAGTTCACGAAACCAGACGAGCCCCATTTGAATTTGTCGTGGGAACGTGGCAACTATGGGTTATTTTCACATTATTGTCCGACTTTCGACAAAGATGTGCAGATGTCTCCTTTCCTAACCACGACGCCACAAACCCACTACATCAGAGAACCCGTTACTCATCATGGGTGACTGCCATGGTTCATTGCCCTGAACCTTAAGACTTGCCAGCTCATTGCTCTGATCACTGAGCCATCCATTCAGCGACAGTCCCTGACAATTCATGTAAAGGACCATCTTCCCAAACAAAACATACCCTGACTCGTTCCCCTGCAACGCAGTTCTCTCTCTCTCTATAACTCGCAATGAACATATGCATTCAGTTTGTTTCAGCGTAAGGCAATGCTGGCCCCCAGGGATCTTTCCAATCATAATTTACTCCACCAGCCCCCAGCACACAATCACGCTCTCCAAATTAAAAGCCTTTCATCTAAGTAGGTGCCTCAGGAGGGTCATAATAATGGCTCTGCCATAGCATCAAACAAGCATTACTGAGATCGCGGATTCAAACACAGGTGACCACCAGAGATTAAATCAGATTACCATGTGTACTCTGTTTAATGGGCTCAGCCTGCCCACGAATGTGAACCAAAACTCCCACCACACAAATGAGGCTTTTCACCTTCGTTTTGCCTCACCTTGATCTCAGGAGTACAATGTAAACTGCTGTGAGCATTCCAGACTGGAGTTCGGAGACTCGGGTTGGGTCGGAGAAGTTTGTTGCAGTAACACCAGAAGTAGTTCAGTCATGCCACCTTCAATGCCATTCAGCGACATGTCATGTGACCCAGGAACATGTGACCAGAGGAGTTATGTAACAATATCTATTTGCCTCAGGAGTCCATAAAAGTGAAAGCCCAAAGTCAAAATTGCTTGCTGCATTTACGAGCAATGGGGGCCAGTGATCATATTGGTCGGTGGCCATTAGTCAGGAGTGGAAATTCCACATTGCCATGGTGGGGGCCAATTTCTCCATCGTATGCGTTCCGTTTCTTTCTCACAAAGTGGCACCAATAGCAATTGGTGTGTGTGTGTGTCTATATATAGTGGGGAGCGGTGGCACAGTGGTTAGTGCAATGCACTACGAACCCGGCGACCCGAGTTCGATTGCCACTCACGTCGAACACCAGTGATGATTATCTGAACCGGTCCTGGACCTCCCCTAGGTAAACTCAGCCTTGAATGTGTACCCTGGTGCTGTGTGCAAACATCGCCATTGGTGAGACAAAGGCGGCCGGGCGTGGTGTTCGCCACCCACCCCATCGTGTGCCGTGCCGGCCTTCATAGGTGCTCGCTAACAGCACTTGCCCCTGCAGTCTGTTAAGGCTGAGGGGGATCTTTGCCTTTGTATATATTATGAACACTACTACACACTCTAGTACAGCCTTCTAAAGACCGTTTCTCAACATAACATTTAATCACTCAACCAATTCTAAACGCTGCTTGCCTTGGGGCAACTGCCTATTTAGTTGCTTAATTGGGAACTGGGGGTCAAGGGTCACGACTGGAGACCGATGGCTGGAATCATAATGGCCATGAGGCTGTGCTTCCGTGTGGCTGATGTGCACACAGCTGCAGTTGAACAGTTAATTTCTAAATATAGTTTAAATACAGTACGCATTTATTTTATACGGAAACGTCTCACCTATTTTCAAAATTCTCTTTCCGCTTTGTGGTGTTCGGCCAATACTTTATAGAGGAGTGCTTTTTTGTGCGGAAACAAACTGCAGATCCTGGATAAAAACCGTGCATGCGAGCCAACGGCGCTCAAAAGTCCATGCACGAGGGTCGTGGACGTACTTGCTGGACTGCAGTCTCCTCCTCACTGCACCGGCTAAAATGTACGTTCTTCTGCCGAAGCAACGTGCTGTCCTGACTAAAGCGCAATATTGGTTCCAGTCGTCTATGCTGATATTTGCGCACAGCACTGGCCACTCATGGTTCACCCGCGGAAGCGATTGACATTCCATTGTGGCAATAGTCAAGATTCGAATTCTGCCGTTTTCAGGATTTTCTCTCTTTCTGTTTTCACGCGACGCACGGACGAGGGAGTGCTCACGCGAAACCGGCGAGGGAGCAGATGAATGGATCGGCATGCGAAAGTCGGAGGTTTCATCAGCGCAGGTTCTCCACTGAAGGGGCCTTTAATTGAAAAGCAAAACAGATGCCCGAGAAAAACATTCCTCGTGAGACCACGGTGCGGCTACACTGCCATACTGTACATCGCCACAAGATTGCAATTAATCAATTAGCACCCTTGCAAGCCACTTGTGCAGGTGCTAGATTGCTCGTTGTATCGCAAGACCGTGAGACACGGCAAAGGCATAGGAACGGATCTCATCTGGTAGTGGATGAAGCAAAGCCAATGGCGATGAGGATGTTCATGCTGGGTCCAGCAGTAAAAGCCAAGGGCGATCTTTGTCCATTCTCACAGCGAGGAGCTGTCACATTCAAAACCGATGCCTCTCTCTGCCACCATATGGGTGAGATCATCTAAGAAAAAAAAACTATCACCAGTACCAGTGATATTGATATTTCAATAAAGTTACCCGCTGCAGTGTGGGAGGCAAAGGTGGCCGCCCGTGGTTCCGACCATTGCCGGCTCTAATAGGTGCTCACGAACAGCACTTTCCCGACAGCCTCATGGTCGACTTCATTTCATGCGACCCGCGGCCACGCACGGTCGGCCACTTTGGAAGCGGCCCTTTCACGAGCGTTTCTGAGCCGAGCATTGGAGCAGCACTCACCGGGTACCAGAGGGCAATATTATCGAGCCGGAAACATTGCATCTCTCATTTTAGCCCCACGCTCTCGGCCCTATTTATTTTTCCTGTCATTATTGAACAGGACTAACGTGCGTGACGATGCGTGGCCCGCGAAAGATAAGCAAACGTCCAGTTCAGCCCTCGGTAAGGTTAAAGGGAGGAGCACGTGTGTGTGCGATCGCGCGTGCGCGTGTGCATTCGTGCGCGAGTGCATTCATGCGTACGTGAGCGCGTGCGTTTGTTGCGTGCGTGCATCCGTGCAAACTCGCCCTGCTCCTCCTCCTCCTCACCTTGTGCAGCTTGCACATGGCCCCGAGGGCGCGCACCTCGTGGCGTGCGTGCTTGCCCTCCTCCAGGCACTGGTAGCACACGGGCGCGCGGCACGGCACGCAGTACATGGAGTGGCTCTCCAGCTCGTGCTCCGCGCACGTGGCCGGGCGCCGCGCGGCCGGCGGCCCCAGCGCTCCCAGCCCCAGCAGCCCGGCGCCGACCGCGGCCCGGGCGGCCGCCCCCAGCAGGGGCTGCTGAACCCCGGCCGACTGGGGCTCGGCTTGCGTGGTGGACGACGCCGACGCCGCCGCCGCCGCCGCCGCCGGCAACGATGCGGACGAAGCCGACGCATCGTTCGCAGCCGGTACCGCCGCCGACGCCGACGTGGACGATGCCGACGCGCGCGCCTGCAGCACCAGCGCCGGCGGCAGCAGCCGGTGCTTGGCCAGGGGGCCCCGGGCCGGGTGGCAGCGGCTGCGGCACGCGTCGCAGTAGAGCACGTCGCACTGCTCGCAGAGCACGCTGGCGGGCCGCGCGGGGCTGCGCTCGCACATCTGGCACTGCAGGGCGCGCGCCCGGCCGCGCTGCGCGACGCGGTCGCACACCGCTTCCAGCACGCGGTTACGGGGCAGGGCCCGCAGCCCGCGCTCGTCCAGCAGCAGGCTGCGGTGGCACTGCGGGCACGTCAGGCACGAGTTGCGGTGCCGCTGCTGGACCGCGGTCGCCTGCTGCTGCTGCTGTTGCTGCTGCTGCTGCTGTTGCAGCAACTGCTGCTGCTGCTGCTTCTGTTGGAGGATGTGGTGCTGCTGCAGCAGCTGTGCGTGCATGAGGGCGTGCTGCGGGTGCAACTGGCTGTGGTGCTGGTAGGAGGGAAGCGGGGGCCGCGGCGCCGCGCTCGGCACGGGGGTCGGCGGGAACACTCGCACCCCGTTCGGGGACAGCTTCGGCAGGACGGCCACCGCCGACGACAGCGAGGAGGAGGAGGACGCGGAGGAGGAGGAGGACGACGCTGCGGAGGAGGAGGATGGCGTGGTGGCCATCGGCGCGTTCGGCGTGCCGGGGCTGGTCAGGTAGCCCCCGAACGAGCCGTAGCCGCTGTCCGCCTCGCTGTGGAGACTCATCTTGTCCAGCTCCAGGTAGTCGTAGTCCGAGCCCGAGGGGGACACGCGAGGAGCCACCGCGCCGTTTGCCACCACGTGCTGGAGTTGCGACGCGCTCCCCGCGCCCGCCGCTGCTGCCGCCGCCGCTGGTGCTTGAGATGTTCCTGGCACCGGTGCTACCGGCTGCTGCTGCTGCTGCTGCTGGTGCTGTGCTGGTAGTTCCCCATCGGGCGTCTGCACGAGGATGTTGCGAGCGCACGCCAGGCACAGGTTGTGCGAGCAGGGCAGCAGCACGGGGTCCCGGTACATGGCCCCGCACACCGGACACTTGAGCTCATCCTCCATGTCTTCCATGGGAGATGAGGAGCGGGGGCCGCGACGGGCGGGGGTGGGGCTCAGCGTGCTGGCGGAGGGGACGGGGGATGAACGA
This sequence comes from Lethenteron reissneri, assembly GCF_015708825.2. Lineage (NCBI taxonomy): Eukaryota > Metazoa > Chordata > Hyperoartia > Petromyzontiformes > Petromyzontidae > Lethenteron > Lethenteron reissneri. The sequence continues at coordinate 11,995,374 of NC_083803.1, read as the reverse complement.
CAAGAAAAATTTCACATCATTCGTGATCGATCAAGAGGGGCACCACGATGGCGAGATGTTAAATACCTTGCCTGCAGGAGGTCGTGGGTTCGATTCCGACACCTGACGCCTGCTGTATATTTGCGTGTCTCTCTCCCCGTGGTTGCGTGGATTTTTCTCCGGGTCCTCCGGTTTTCCCCTCCACATTAAGAAACACGCGTTTAGACTTTTTGGCTGCGATAAATGTCCACGCGATAAGCCACGTTCGTTTGAGCTCACCACGTGGCCGGGTCCCTTCTGTACAAGAGCTGCCTGGGTGGCTGGCACGCGGCGACGTCACTGAGGCCACATCTGCGTGATGTCGTGACCCGGATCATCGTTAAGCCAGATCCGTGCGTGCTGGCGTCACCCCCCCCCCCCCATCCTCTCGTCCCAGTTAAACAGGTAAAGGTTAAAGGAGCCCGGGAATTGCTTCAGAATCTGTTCTTTTTTTTTGAGACCGGAGGAATCCGATGAGCTACGAAGCTCTTTCTTCACAGAAGTCAAGTAAGGGGGGGTGGAGGGGTCAGAAGGTCACCGCGAACAAAACGATGCAAAAAATGACGACGACACCGCGCGACTGCTGATGCTGCCGACGGACGAGCCTCCCACTAGAGGGAGCCCTAGAGGGTGTCTGTTGTCGAGCCGCCCACGGATGACCAGACGTCGTGAACGGCGTGGACGCGTCCACAGGGGAGAGGGAATGGAACCGGCGTGGCTCTGGATTGCTGGTCCGGTTTAAAAAGTGGAATCCATTGCACTAAGGAACCTATACGATACATCGCTATATATGTGTACAGTATGTCCACAAGCACAGTTCGCATATCACGTTCATAACTGGCATTTTTAAAAACATTATTAACACCGCTTTATATAACAGGCGTGGGGATGTGGTGCTGTGGTTGGTGCGCTAAGCTTACCAGTTACCGATTCTCAGTTCGATTTCAGGACACGGTGAACATCCGTGGTGAGTGATATCTGAACTGGCTGGGCCCGTTCAGATATCAATCCTCCACCATTGACCAACCAGACCGGTGAAGAATGAGTAAGCAGACCATTACAGAGTATATCGTTCACATGAAAAAAATAATTGAACACTTCCGATCAACCACACCGCCTTCTGGGTATGCCGTAATGTAAGCGACGCCGGTTCGACTTAGGGGCGTCCATAAATGACGTCACGCGATTTTGAACGTTTTTCGACCCCCCCCCCCCTCGTCACGCGGCGTCACAAAAAGTCATACCCCCCCCCCCTCAAATATGAAATCACAAAGCTTTGCCCCCCCCCCCAAAAATAAAACATGCTTCGAATCGCTTAAAACTATTGTTATTTTAGTGCGTATTTAATGTGGCGCTGCACTCTGATGTTGTAGGAGAAAACATTTATTAAACGTATATTAATTAAGTAGAACGTGTTGTCTATATTTATTTAAAGTTGCACATTTTGATGTGACGTCACATTTCTCAAACCCTCCCCCCCCTCGTCACACATCGTCACAAATGTCTAGGTGCGTGACGTCATTTATGGACGGCCCCTTAAGCAAACCCTGAACCGGTTCTGACGTGTGGAGGGACAGATATGTGAAGGAAATATATTCTCTGTTTGTTCATTTTATTCCATATATTCTCCACAACAACGCGATTGATTAGATTTAAATATTGTCTAAACAGCCACTAATGGCCCGATATGGGGTGAAACGGATCTGCATCCAGAATGGGATGTAAATACGGAAACATGTATTATCTAAATATTACATACAGTATTCGTGTATATGATTCAGGTGATGACACTTAATCCGTGCAGGGAACAAGGGGAGGTAGCAAGAAGGCAGCAGTTGCCTTTGAATTTCGATTTAAAGCTTTCGTGACTGCAGGGATTCATATTCTTGGTTCTTTCGGTAAAGTCACGTAGAAGGGAAATAATAAAATAATAACAATAAAACATAATAAGATAAAATTCTCACGACGTTTCGGCCACAACGCAAGCAGCCGTCCTCAGGTGAAGAACAGGGCTGTCTTTACCGAAAGAACCAAGAATAAGCTGCCTTTGAGTTCGTAGTTCACGATTTCACAACGTGGGGCCTCGAAACGTCCCACGGGATTGGGAGGCACTTGATGTAATAAAGGGTTTCAATTGTCAAATAACTAGTGGCAAACAAACCATTTTCAATCGCAGCAACAACAGCGAAAAAATAGCACATTCTAACGAATGTATATGTAAACATTCATTTGTTTGGGGAAAAAAATAAGCTGTGTAATGTAACTGGCTTACTCTCGCGGCTAATGTCTACATGCGTTCCCATTTAAATAATCCAATTTGCGTTTGATCTCTCCTCTCAAGAAGCGCCATTGCACAAACACGAGCGTTTATTTTGTCTTGGCGAAACATTCCTTCATTTAAATCTTGACTTAAAGCTTTCGTGACTGCAGGAATTCATATTATTTGGGTCTTTCGGTAAAGTCACGTAGATAGGTTCAAAGAAAAAAGAATATATCACGACGTTTCGATCGCAACACAAGCGATCCTGATGACGACCGCTTGTATTGTGATCCGAAATAATCCTGATGACGACCGCTTGTATTGTGATCGAAACGTCGTAGTTTTTTTGTTATTTCCCTTGAACCCATCGATGTGACTTTACCGAAAGACCCAACTAATTCCTTCAATTTCCATCCCAATCCACGAACGTTGCTCCACGAACGTTTTTTTTTCGCTGGTTGCACTGCGAACGATTTGGGGCGATAACCAAGAGAGGTGGCAACCCGATTCGTAACACTTTGACAACCGGGACCCCAGGACTCCCACGGTCACTTGTCCATATCTGTGTTGTCTGGGTGTGTGCGTGTTGTAGGGAGCGGTGGTGCAGCGGTTAGTGCGCTCCGCTACGAAACCAGCGACCCGAGTTCGATTCCAGCTCACGGCCAACACACCGGTGACGATTATATCTGAACTCGCCCTGCTGTGCCTCCTCTTGGTCAACTCAGTCTCAAACGAGTACCTGGTGTGGTGTATAAGCATCACCACTCGGGAGACCAAGCCGGCCAGGCGTGATGATGGCCACCCACACCCTCGTGTGCCGTGCCGGCCTTCATAGTCGCTCGCTAACAGCACTTGCCCCAAAAGTATGCTACGGCTATGGGGGGATCTTTGTCTTTGTATGCGTGCAGTCACATTCACTGTGATGGAATTCCAATTAGCCTACAATACACACACACACAGACCGTGGAGATTGTATTGTTACCCAATCACGCCAGCATGCTGCGTAAGCGAATTTGGACAGGTGAATGATTTATGTTAACATGTAGATGGACGAGGGACCTATTCACGCCGTGCGGGTCGTGGTGAGCGGGTTATTTGATCATACTTCACCACGATGGTCAGTGCGAGGAAGCATAGATACGGGGGGGGGGGGCTTTGATGTAGAGTACAACAAAGTGTTTTTTTTGCGCACTACGATCTGCTGCTCATAACGTTAGCATGCAGCCTATAACACCTTGTTACGCACGGTTGTCGACGTCCAAACACTAAACCCAGTTTCAAATCCCCGCTTAGCTTCCGAGATCTCACACGCTCCGGGTGATTTTTTTCTTGTTGCCACGGGCCAGATTCAACGTCCTGCGGGCGTAATATCCGTCACCATTAACATCATGAGCCTACACACACGACGCCTGATTACAACGTGGCTAAGGACGCGTGCGCCGGATTTAATCGGGCTGGGGGGGAGCTGTGGCTGTAACGTTCAGCTCACAATCGAAAGGTTGCGAGTTAAACCCCCCACCCCGGTCCGAGGAAAATTCAGCCAATCCTCCAGCGGTGGCGCTTGGAGGGGGGGGGGGGGTCATAAAATGAGTACCACTCTGTGGAAAATCACAGAGAAATGGTCCGCGCCGTAGCAACGTGGCATCTCCAGCATTCGTAACTCAGGGCAGCGCACGCAAAACACTCGCTCTCCTTGAAGCAAAGCTACAATGTGTGTGTGTGTGTGTACAGTATATACGTGCAGATTGTCTGAGAGACTGACCTTGTCTACTCACGGGGATGTGTGGTGAATGATGATGCTGCTGCTGCTGCTGCCGCTTGTGATCGCTGCCGCCGCCGCTGCTGCTGCCTGCCCGCGCAGTCCAATGCAGGTCGATGCTCGTTCCAGTTGCTGCCCGTGCGGCGGCTTCCTAACAGCTCTCCTCCGCTTGTTCTTCCTCGCCCTCCTGCTGCTGCTCCTCCTCCTGCCACACCTGATCCGCCGCTGCGGATTGCGCCGAGCGCACGTCCGACATTCGCGGGCCAATAGCGAGGCGAGGCGCAGGATGGCGCTCTGCCGCCGAATGATGATCGAGACGGTGAAGACGACGATGCTTTAGCGGCGGCGGCGGTGGCGGTGATGGCGCTGGGGGAGGCTGGCAAGGAGGGGAGTGCACGAGACGGCGAGAGGGAGAGATGCGCGTCTGTGTAGGATGCGAGGGAGAGGGGTTGAAACGTGCGCCGGAGTGCGGGGCGCAGAGCGATGAGATTCAAGGCAGAGAGGAGGGCGCAACCAATGGGGGGGGGGGGAGGTCACGGAGCTAGCCGGGGGATTGGGGAGGTGTGCGCGTGTGTGTGTGACAGAGTGAATATGCGCGTGCGTGTGTGTGAGCGACTGTGGGGAGCGGTGGCGCGGTGGTTAACGGGCTGCGCTACGAAGCCGGGTTCGATTCCCATTCACGGCCAAACACCAGCGACGAGTATCTGAATCTGTCCCTGGCCTCCCCTAGGTTGGTTCAGCCTCAAATGAGTACATACTTGGTGCGGTGTGTAAACATCGCCACTGGGGAGACAAAGGGGGCCGGGCGTGGTTCTGGCCACCCACCGCCTCGTTTACCGTTGCGGCCTGAGTAGGTGCTCGCTAACAGCACTTGCCCCAAAAAAGCTAGACCGGGGGATCTTCGCCTTACTCGTGGACAAAATCACTGACAAATATCTGAATCGGTCCTGGGCTTCCCCTAGGTCGAGCCAGCCTTAAATGAGTACCTGGTTCGGTGTGCAATGATCAACATAAAGGAGACAAAGGCGGCCGGGCGTGGTGCTGGCCACCCATTTCCTCGTGTGCCGGGCCGGCTATGCGTGTGTCGTGTCGTAGGTCCTCGCGAACAGCACTTGCCCCAACAGGCTGTGAAGGCTATACCGGTGGTCTTTGAATCTCTGTGTGTGTGTGAGTGTTGGCTCTGCGTGCTGGTGGGGGGTGTGAGCGAGGGGGAGGGGTTTGGGGTGGGTTGTCGCCCCTTCAGGGAATGTCTACGGAGAATTTTAATAAAAGGAGAGAGAGGAGAGAGGGTGGGAGAAAGAGAGAGGGGAGAAGAGAGGTGGGGGGGAGAGAGTAGGAGGAGGCGCGCATATAGAATTTGAGCGTGCGCGCACAATGCGAAGAGCGAGTTGCCCATGTGAGGGTGTGAGTGGGTGGGTGAGGGTGTGGGTGGGTGGGTTAGGGTGTGGGTGGGTGGGTGAGGGTGTGGGTGGGTGGGTGAGGGTGTGGCTGGGTGAGGGCGGCGTAAAGGTTACCGCACTGCGCTACGAACCGGGAGACCCAAGTTCGATATCCCGCTCACGGCCAGCACCAGTGACGATTATCTGAATCGGTCCGGGGCATCTCCTAGGTGCAGTTTGTAAACATCGCCACTACGGAGACAAAGGCGGCTTGGGGCTGGCCACCAACCCCAACAGTCTGTTTAGGCTTACGAGGGACCTTTGCCTTTGTGGGTGAGGATGTCGATGGGTGTGGATGGGTAGTGGTTGAGGGTGAGTGGGTGGCTGCGTGGGTGAGGATATAGGTGAAGTTGTGAGGATGAGGGTTTGGGTGAATAGATAGATGTGTGTGTGAGCGATGGTTTGGGTGAGCGCGAGGGTGAGCCTACGGGTGAGTGGGGGAGTGTTGAGAGTGATGGGCATTGTGGTTCGCGCGCACCACCCGAGTTCGGTTCCCGGTCACGGCTAACATCACTGGGATATCTGAACTGACCTTGGGCCTATGTATGGGGAGGGCGTCTTTGTTGAATTGTCGATGAGAATATTCAGGACTTCATTTCAGCCGGAGCTACTCGGGGATGAGGTCCGCGCCCCTTCGAGGGGTGAAGGTTTTGGGGGTGGGGATTAATTTCTTCGGAAATACTGAAAATGTTTCCTGAGAAATTAAGCGATGAGACCGCGAGAGTGAGTTGATGTGAGTGATGCTTTGTGGGCAACGTCAAGGTGAGGATGCGTCTGCAGCGAAGGCAACGCTTGGGAGAGTTGAGCTGAACAGCAGTCCCATCCACTCGTACTCGGAAGGGGCCATCCTTGCTAAGTCCACAAAGCACGGGCTACATCGGATCGAACGAGAATGGTCAGGCTGCTGAGATAGCAAAAGCGGGAACCTACAAGGTGCACAAGAGATAAGAAGAGACGTCGGAGCATACGGGCATACGCGTAGAGGACAAAGATACGAGGAGAAAGATTGAGAGCATTGGAGGCAGACCGAGCAAACTCCAGAGGGCACGGCACGCGATGTGAGCCCTGCCTGCTGTGCCTGTGTGTTTGGGCAGTTATGGCAGTATATGCTGCTGCTGCTGTAACCTAATTGCCGTGCCCCGATGTTACACTTTTCACGGAGGAGGAGGAAGGGATGAGAGTGACCCTGTTAAACAAAGATGCAGTTAAGTGTTCGGGGAGGATTGGGACTTCGGGAGGAGGGAGAAAGGCCCCTGGGAAAGTGGGAACCGGACAGCATGGAAACGAAATAAAAACCCTGAAAGACGAGCAGATCTTCCAATCTCAAACGAGCACTGAACCGGGTTCCGTTGGTGACCCTGAGACAGTGGTGTGAATTCCACATTTCTATGGCCGGGGAAATTACTATGGACACTGGAGGAATGTCGGGGATCAAAGGGGGGAGGGGGGGAGTGCATGATGGTAGCAATGTGGATTTATGATAGTAGTGCTAACAGTCATAGCGATGATGACTGTGCTAAGGGTGACGATGATTGCGGTTGATCTGGGCCAGAGGTGGGTAACCTGCGGTTCTGGAGCCGCATGCGGCTCGTTTTAAGGACTGCTTTGTGACGTTATTCATTAAGGAGACCAGCGTCGCGTATTCACATGCGTTGGGGGCCTCTTCTCGTTACTTGGGTTTGCCAACCCCTGATCTGGGCTCCAGCGAGCCGCTGACGAAGCGTCTCCTCGCCTCCAGCGGAGCTCCATCAACCCCTCCCCCACCCACCAAAGCGCGCTGCGCCTTCATGCACAGCCAGCAAGCAAATTAAATACACAGCGCTACGCTGCACCCACACCCTCCCCCCCCCTTGTCCTTCCTATGGCTAGAGGGTGGCGGGGGTGAGAGGTGAGTGCAAAAAGGATGGGTGAGCATTAGGAGGACGTGGTGAGGCGCGTGGGGTGGAGTTGAAGGATAACAGCATGGTTCTATTACGTAGAATCAGTATTTGTACATTTGGTCTTCAGGTTTTGCTTATAGCGTAAGGCTATATCACCAGTAGTCCGGCGGCAGGGGGTGATGTTGTAATGTGATTTCATAAGATTAAATAATTATCGGGTATTTTCTTTCGTTTAAACCAAAGGTGGGGAACCTTTTTTTTTGCCAAGGGCCATTTGGATATTTATAACATCATTCGCGGGCCATACAAAATTATCAACTTAAAAATTAGCCTGATATATTTGGTCAAACATTTAATTAACTCACCCCTCATGTGATGGCTGGAACTGCTTCTCTTTGGCGAGGCGTGTGATGTTAGCTGCTATTGATGATGTTGCTACTCGCAACTGCTTTGCCAGGTTTGCTCCTAGATTTATTGAATTTCGAGTCCCGCCTGCGGTTGTCTTGGCAGAGCCAGACCAAATGATTTCGCGGGCCTTATACGGCCCGCGGGCCGGACGTTCCCCACCCCTGCTTTAAACCTTGACGCCGGCAGACATGGCCTACGCTTTTCCAAATCGCATTACGTGATCTGTATCGTTCACTGTCAAGCAGACAGCGCATCTTTTGGCGCCACGGTGGCGAGATGTTACTACCTTGCCTGGTATGCAAGGAGTTTGTTCTCCACGTGGTCGCGTGGATTTTCTCCGGGTCCTCTGGTTTCTCCCTCCACATTTAGAAACATGCGTTTAAGAGTATTTGGCTAAATTTCGATTTAAAGCTTTCGTGACTGCAGGGATTCATCTTCTTGGTTCTTTCGGTAAAGTCACGTAGAAGGGAAGTAATAAAATAATAAAAATAAAACATAATAAAATAAAATAATTCTCACGACGTTCCGGCTACAACGCAAGCAGCCGTCTTCACCTGCTGAAGACGGCTGCTGAAGACGGCTGCTTGCGTTGTAGCCGAAACGTCGTGAGAATTATTTTATTTTATTATGTTGTATTTTTATTATTTTATTACTTCCCTTCTACGTGACTTTACCGAAAGAACCAAGAAAAAAAAAGAGTATTTGGCTGCTATAAATGTCCACATGATGAGCCACTTCGATGAGCATTCATCTGTGGCCAGGTCGCTTCTGAAAAAGAGCTATATAGCTCAGTGGGCCTTAACCTGATAAAAATTAATATAGTTGAATAGTTTAGCTTTCTGACACTCGCAATGCCGCAAGTCAAGTTGCTGCCCGGAGGTAGACTCAAATGACCCTCAATCTGAGTCTGATAAAATGGGCATTGCGCTGCAGCAAGTCAATAAAGTTACTCTGTGGACAGCCTGGCCTCTGCTATGGTATTGTAGAATTTCCACCACGAGCTCTGAGCCAAACTCCGAGGGTTTGTCCTTTGCCCAGACACTCCAGTTTCTTCTGGTCACTGTGGACAAGTATGGCCAAATGTCTCTCCTTATGGGGGCCCTTCCACCAGCAGTGGAGTGAGCCATTCCAGGTCGGCACCTTCACCGTGTTTATTCACCATCATGCATTCCAATGTCAACGGCCGACATACATTCTGAGACACCGTGAGGCTTTCCTGGATAAATTACGGTTGCAATTCATCTGCGGAACAGACTTGCGACCACATTGGGCCCTCACCTGATGAAAATGTCACGGGTATACATTCAGTACGTATTTACATGCATGTGACACAAATATGAACACAACGTGCACATCCATTGCTGCGATTCCATTCAACCAGGAAAAAGCCGATTGAGACGCTGCCTCTTGCAATCGGGATGCACGCCTTATTCAGTATATCCTGCAGAGAATTTGTGCATTGGATGAGGAACAAAGACGCCTTTCCCACTCTGTTTAATAAGCAGGGTACGCGGGTCTGTCGACGAGCCCTGCGCCTGCACCACCACTGCACGCCACCCATGGGCGTAGCGGGGTCTCGCACAAGCCTCCTGCTGGCGGCCGTCACGCAAGTCTGGCCTCAAGATTAATTTCGCAAAGCGGCGCTCGCTCCTGTCTTTCACTCGCGAATGTAGCACGGGAAGGGCACGCATGCAGTCCTGCTGCGTGGTCACATGCTGGTACTGTGTGCCTCTGTCGATGTTCTCATGCGTTGAGTTTTTTTTCCGGATTGCGTTGAATAGTAAGATCTTTTCGCATCAGCGAGTTGGACGAAAGCGTATGCACGTTTGGGATATACCTAGTCACCGCCACGGGAATGTGGAATTGCTATTTCTGGTATAAGACGACCAATACACATATGGACACTTTTGACATTTTGTTAATTTTGGTTCCGATTTTTTTTCCAGGAGAATTTCACCATCACTGTGAAACACAATAAAATATAAAATGTTTAGCAAACTCTATGCAGTACTCGTGTTCCACAGAAGTGGACCACTAATATGAGTTGACTGATGTTTCATACCCGATAGGACCATCTCTAAAAGGATCCAACTGTAAATAACCAAACACGAGGGTAATTCAGGTGTCGTGATGAGGTAAATTTTTGTGGAAAACAGCACAATGTCCTGTTTGACACAGTAACTGCTATTACATCTTCTGGAAGGCAACAACACGTTCTTCCAAATGATGGGGAACATCTTTAAAAAAATTATTTTAATGAATCCTGTGGTTACTCTCGGATGGTGAACAATCTGCGAGCCGCCACGATCGGGGCCACTTTTTCCCCGCTGCAGCCTTCGTCCGCCTTCACAGCCGTCGACGACTTCTTGGGTCGCTTTTAGTCTCGAGCCTTCCCTTTGACCTTGCCGGCAAAAGGGTGTCACGGAGGGCACGACACTTCCCTTAAACTCTGGCATTATTGCCCGCCATGTCCTCGTACCTCTGCATTATTCAGGGGCTTACACTTGAGATGTTTAGCATGCCGAACATTGTCCACAGTTTGCCATGTACTAAAGCAATGCTGTTAAAAAAAATGAATGCAATTCCCAGAAAGCCGTTTGGCTAATAGGCAATGTAAAAATATGAAAGGAAGGAAAAATATGAGGTGGTATATTGTCTGCCTATTTACTTTGAGGTTTTAAGGGTTCTCAGTTCATGCCCAAGACTCGGAGAAGCAGTTTCAAGTGTGGAATAACTACGGATAAACAGCATGGCATGTAACATGTGTAAATTGTGCAGCACACGATTAGTACGGTTGGTTACGTCCGGTGCGAAAGAAGTTCAAAATACATTTAAGAGTGAGAAAAATGCGTCTTATTGGAACACAAGCAAATATTAAAAGTACAACATGTTTATATGAGTTAATCTTCATATATTCGGGCACACAGCATAATCATTATTTAACATAAACCTTGGGATACGAAGCGCGATTTCCATTGCATGCAATGTTTCCAGTTCTCGGACAAGCTTCTACTAAATGCAAGCATGTACGAAACGTATTTATATACTGCTACAGCTGCTTAGCTAATGCTTACAAAAATGAAACACACGAGAAAATAACATTGAAAATATTGAAACCTTTTGCTGATTGCAACAGCTATAATGCGGTGTGGTCTAAACGTAGAGTTGCTAAATGCGGCGCTAATTTAATCGCCAATTAAAGATGTAAAATCATACGATTGTCAGATCACGTTGTCATTAGAGGAACACGTATCTCTTTGCTCGTACGAAGAGCAGCAGGGCCTCAAGCCGTCACTTTGCGAAAACACCCCCGGAAAGTGACGAGTCTCCTGCACATGACACATCTTCACACTTTAGAGAGTGGGTAATCATCCGTCCATCATAAATGACCGTTAAAAGTAATTTGTCTGGGCCAACAATTGGACATTGTTTGTAGCTTATTCATATATTTTTCTGAAATGTTTTCAATATTTCCCCCCTGTAAAATGGACGTTGTTTTTGCTCTGCTGTAGTGTAGTATGTTTTATTTTATCAATATGGTGACACGGGTCAGTCACTATTTGGAAGAGTTTTCGCCTGTTTAACAATAAAAATAAAAGTCCCATATACGTATTCACTTTAACCCTCAGGTGTATAAGTAATTGACACGTGTCAGGGAGACACTTTGTGAGTGTTTTTTTTTATGACACATACAGAAAGCACCAGATCACGCATTTAAACGTATAGAATGTAAGACACGTGGTGTCAGTGAGAATCTATTAAGGTCATCATTTCAAAGGGGAGGTGTGTCCTTGTCACGTCACCTTTGGGAAGGTCTGAAACAGCATCTAATACCATTGCCACTTCTGTGCTTTGTGACAAGAGATCAAACCTGGGTCACATGAACACGGTACGTGAATCATTAAGGCCCTAACATCCGAACAGAAAGATCTCATCAAGAAGATGCTTCTGCAACTGTTGCATCTTCTTGGATGTTAAGTCTAAATCCAAACAGCCATATTAACATCAGTCTTTATCACTTGTTTCTTTGTTAAAGAGCGACACTACAGCTCAATTGCTAAAACACACACTTAAGCGGTTGTGCTTTCGCTACGTTGTCTCCACCTGAAGAAGGACGCTTGTGTTGCGCCCGAAACGTCGTGATTTAATTGAGTTGTTTTCATTTTTTTTACCTACGTGACTTTACCGAAAAAAAACAAAGAGTATGAATCCTTGCATTCACGAAAGCTTCAACTCTAGAAAAAAACCCAGAGTTGCTGCCGCTTTTCTTCCTGCTTCCTTGTACGTGTGTTGAAATTCTTCTGCACCGTACGTAGCCAACCGTGTGTTAATCGGAGCTCAACCGTGATGAGATGACGCCACCTGCCTTAGAAGCATGTCCCTGCTGCTCCCCCCTCGCCATCTAGCGCTACAAGCCGTGCCACACGTTTTCCCACTCGAGTTTTACCCTGTGCGCAAGAGGACAGAGCGAATTCACGTGTTCACGAGGACCCAGCGACTTCGTTTCATTTACAAGATCCGCTGCACTGACGTTATGTATTCATAGAATATGACTAAACACATGTGTGCGCTTTAAACATGAATGACAGATTATTCGTATGGACTGGATTGTACATACAAGACTAGCGCTTACTGCCGAGTACCGTTGACGTGTTAGTTGACTTGTGCTGCGTTGTAATAATTATCCAACGAGCTGATGTTGACCCATCTCGGTGGACATCCTCTCACTGCGTCCCTTGACCTGGCCGCCACGGTTCTTATTCCTAACCACCGGACATCGTCCCTACTGACATGTCCCGTCTCTCCGTGTAACTCCAACTATGCGTCTCTCCATTCTTTGTGCACTTTGAAAAACAAATGTATTCGTGACAATGTTTATGTGAGCCATGCGTCATAGCAGGTAATATGAACTGATTAAAAACGTTATTTTATAGGCACATCGGTATTCTGCACATCATTAAATTAACTTCTGAAAAGCGATTCAGCCTGCTCTCGCTCACCTCACTATTCCATCATTATTTTGATGCCATTTCAGCTTCTAATAAGCGCTTTTTACATACGCTGTTTTCGAGATGTTACAGTCAAATTAGTTTTTACATATTTTAATAAATGTGATCATCAACCAATTACCACTGCTGACTGCCCGATACATGGCGTCTTCTGGTGTAACAGGCGGACTGCACTCAAGCTACCTTCTAATGCCGTGGAATGGCTTACAAAACGTATATATGCAAATGTAGCCCGTTGCTTTTTTCAACCACCGTACGAAAGAAGAATCCACTGCTGCGTGAAGGTCTCTCCCCAAGCCGTTGTCATCTCCCATGGTCCCGCAATCTAACAATCCACCTGCACCCGAGCTGATCCCTTAATTATGACGACTAACATACACGGGACGACCCCCGCACTACGTTTATTTAACTATTCTGTAAATCCCCGCTGGGCACAAGGTTTAGCGGCGTTACACGACAACCGGATTACGGCGCACGAATATTGACTGTTGCGAATACACACATGCATACAAATATACACACACACATGACACCTGCACACTGACATGTATGCATGCAGTTGCGAACAAAACATTCGGAATGGAACAAGGCAAGGTACCTATTTCCATTGGTGGCCCTGAACCAACGGTGGAAATTCCACGGTCCTTGACAGGGGCCAGCATTGGACAAGAATCGTCGACTTCCCACAGAATCGTATTTACACTGAACTTCTCACACGTACATGTTTTTGTTTTATATCCAGGGGGCACGCAGAGAGCGTGAAAAGAGACTTTTAGAGGCGGCCTAGCAGCAGCAGCAGCACCTGCGCTGGTGTCTCACACCCGCGGCGTCAGGGCCACGTGGAAATCCCTGGGCCTCAAGACGACCCCGTAAATTCCCTCTAGGTCCGGCAGGGCCTTGCCCGGGATCGGTCCCGCTGAGAAGCGTTGCAGGATGGATGCCGTGAAGAGGAAGAGCTGCAGCTTTGCGAGCGCCTCTCCCAAGCAGACGCGTGGGCCCGCGCCGAATGGGAAGAAGCCCTCGTTCGGTCCCATCGAGCGGCGCTGGCGACCGCACGGCGACAGGAAGCGGCCTGCACGAGTGGGGTGCAGAGTTAGCGAGCGCCCATTAAGGCTTCTGTGGAAATGGTGTGCAAGTAGGTGGCAGGGTGGCACACTGATATGGTATGTATGTTGAACTTCTTTCGCACCGTACGTAGCCAACCATGGAACAAAGACGGTTACGGCATCGCGCTCTTTCAGATGCGCTTCTGAGGCCGTCTGGAACGCTCCGCCTTCCGTTATTAGGACGCCACTGGATCTATCCACTTTAAAATCTAGATTTAAAACTAAATTCTTTAAAACTGCTTTTTGTGTTTAGTGTGTTGTCCTCCCCCGATTAGCGTGGTTGGCTACGTACGGTGCAAAATAAGTTCAACATACATACCTACAAGGGCCTGGGCTCGAATCTTATATCGGCCGCCTTTTTGTGTGGAGTTTGTATGTTCTTCCCCTGTTCTGCATGGGTTTCCTCCGAGTTCTCCAATTTCCTCTCATAGCTAAAAGCACACAATTGCATTGAGGTGACCAATCATCCCAAAGAGGTGAATAATGTTGCCAAGAATCTGCCAGCGCTGTAGTTGGGATTGATGGATCGCACCTCCGATTAGCATGATACATCGACGTACTTTAGAAATCAGTAGAGAAAGTAGTTATCTGACCTCTGGTTGGGTATCCCCTTACATGCGTGGGTTTTTCTGCGAGCAATGTAATGGTGTTTTCCCACTCACATACTCAATTATAAAACGGCAATCACATCACGCAGGGTCCTCCTGAGGACATTATGCAAACTAATTTAAACGTTTTCTGTATAGATAACTGTCAGTATGTGCGTGTATTCATTTGTATGGAGGCAGTTGCCCTACAACAATCGAGGTTCGAGGAGCGACGCTCACGACAACGAGCCAGGCGAATAAAATCCAGCGAGTTGGCACAGGCTGGAGCAACGCCGGTGCATCTGCCAGTCATCTCAGCCTGGGTCTGTCCCCTGATCTCCTGCCAGCGGCGACCGCCTTTGGGACTTCATGAGTAGCCTCAAAGCGCACATAGCCTGGCACAACGCCGAGGCGATGTCACCGCCACTTCGTGAGCTATCAGCTGTCGTGTGTTGGTCAGCATGTATGAATGTGTACCAAATGTGGAAAAGTGTCAATCCGTTTATGAGCGTGTGGATATTTCTGTATCTTGTACAATGGTTAACATACATATTGCGAGCTAAATAGTCCAAGAGCATTCCTAGTTGAGACCTGCCTAGGCAAACAATACCTCCGTTCCACTGGCACATCTGACCCAAGCCAGCAGAGGGCACTCGCGGTGAAGGTTTTTGTCCACTGAATTAAAGCCTGAAAAACTGGCCTCACGACCTCTGAATAGAGGGTGGCGCCAGTGAGAAATGTTAATGCAGCCTCCTGAGCCAAGTTCGCTTGGCATGTCGTTGCTCCGGCATGGCTCGGTTGTGCATTGGAATATATATGTGTAGAATCAGAAATATAATGTCAAGAGCTTTAACACAGCAGATGGGGCAGGGGGGAAATGGCAATGGATTTTCTGTACCCGGATTGAACTCATCGGGTTTCTCCCACAGGCTCTCGTCGTGGTGGACAGCCCACAGGTTGACGATGACCTCGGTGCCCTTCTTCACAGGAAACTCTCCGATCCTTGAAAAGCAACGACAACAAGCAGGCTTGATGAGTCTCGAGTAAGGCGAAACCCGGTGACATCTATATGAAAAACAACCTCCTGTTGCAGTTCATGGAATATAAAACCCGCTGAAAATCTCTTTTCGTGATTTTGTCACTAATTGGCACCGGTTTTAGGACCACACCTTGCTGATGAGACTTGGTGAAGTTGGAACTATTTCACAGCTACATTGATAAGCACATTTTACTGCCAAATATAAATTTTGTAAAATAGAGTAATACATACTGGACCATGTTTGCCCTTTAGGCCACAGGAGGCCTTCGAGATCGATGTTTCTCAGCGGTATTATTGAAGCAGATGACAACTTTTGTTGTGACTTTCTGAGGCTGTTCAGATGGTCCATACATTTATGGCCCAAATGTTTATTAAACAGGTGGGAGCTATATTTAATTGTTAGATTATTTCATCTGTTATTTCCCTCGGGATGGAACATCTTTTTTACATGTACCAATTATTGCAGACTGATGCCAACTGGCGAGCCTGTGCTGAAATCACCTTGTGCCACACAGAGACATCCGCTACTGAGGGATCCCCCTTCGAATGTTTGAGACGTGGATGTGACATAAACGCTTCGAGTTGCCGAAGCTTTTAAACAATAGCGTCCGAATACAAACACCGCCCCCCTGCACTACATATGAATCCACCAATCCTCCTTATCCTTAGGGGCCGTCCATAAATGACGTCACGCGATTTTTGACGATTTTCGACCGCCCCCCCCCCCATCGTCACACGGCGTCACAAAAAGTCAGACCCTCCGTCAAATATAACGTCATAAAGATCTGCCCCCCCCCCAAAAAAAAATATAAAACATGCTTCAAATCGCTTTAAACTATTGTCATTGTAGTGCGTATTTAATGTGCCGCTGCACTCTGATGTTGTCGGAGAAAACACTTATTAAAAAGTCTATTTAACTAAGTAGAACGTGTTGTCTATATTTATTTAAAGTTGCGCATTTTGATGTGACGTCACATTTCTCACCCCCCCCCCCTCGTCACACATCGTCACAAATGTCTGACCTCCCCCCCCCAGGTGCGTGACGTCATTTATGGACGGCCTCTTATGCTGCCGGTGCTACAACCGCCGCAACAACTCACGTGGTGTCGCACATGGCCACGTGCGGGATGAGGATGGCAGCGACCGGTCTGATTCGTAGCACCTCGTTGATCGTCGCCTCCATGAAGGGGAGTTTACCGCGATCGCTGGCGCAGGGGGGCCTCTCGCGTCCAATCACCTCGTCCAGCTCGGCGTGGATGCGGCCCTGAATCTGCAAGTGCAAAGATAAAGGCACTCCCGTGTGTAGCCTTGACAATACTGTCGGGGCAAGTGCCGTTGGCAAGAGCCCATGAAGGACGACGCCGTGCACGAGGCAGCGGTGCTGCTAGCACCGTGTCTGGCCGCCTTTGTCTGTCCAGTGCTGATGTTTTTATTATAACTACACGCTTTTATTATTATTATAATAACTACACGCTTTTATTTAACTCACTCTGTCTGTTGTTGTTGCATCGTCAAATCTTGTAACTCAATTTTAACCCATTTCCCAATGTGGTATCGACTGCAAACTTGGTATACTTATGTCATACTGATGACAGCACTATATTCTATCATAAAAAATAAAAAGTATATATTTTTAAACATAATTTTTGAAATGTTATGTTTCGGCTTGGGTCTAATTGTCCACGGTCAACTAATGTTGGCTGTGAAGCCCAGTACCGATTCAGATATTCGTCAGTGATTTTGTCCAAAAGACAAAGATCTCCCGGTATAGCCTTTTTGGGGCAAGTGCTGTTAGCGAGTAATAGCACCTATGAAGGCCGGCACGGCACACAAGGGATGGGTGGCCAGCAACACGCCCGACCGCCTTTGTCTCCCCCAGTGTCGATGTTTACTACACAGCACCAGGTACTCATTTAAGGCCGAGTATACCTAGGGGAGGGCCAGGACCGGTTCAGACAATCGTCACCGGTGGTGTTGCCCGTGAGCGGGAATCGAACCCGTGTCGCCGGGTTCGTAGCGCAGCGTAGCGCGCTAACCGCTGCATCACCGCTCCCCGCAACACTCACCACACGCACGACAACACACAAATACACACACGAACACACGTAGTGAACGGGCTGGGCTGCTGTCTGACCCTGTTGGGGGGGGGGGGGGGCTCGCCGCACCTCGGGGTGGTGCACCATGAAGACGAAGATCCACTTCATCACCGTCGTGCTCGTCTCGACCCCCGCTCCGAAGATGTCCCCGGCGATCATGAGCAGGTGGTCGTCGGTGAGTTCCACGCCCGGCGGCGGCGGGGAGACGCGTGCTGCCTCCAGCAGGCGGTCCAGCAGGTCGCGCGTAACGCCCTCCTGGAAAGTGGCCTGGGGCAGTGGAGGAGTGGGGGGGGCGGTTGGAGGAGTGGGGGGCGGTTGGAGGAGTGGGGGGGGGCGGTGGAGGAGTGGGGGGCGGTTGGAGGAGTGGGGGGGGGGGCGGTTGGAGGAGTGGGGGGCGGTTGGAGGAGTGGGGGGGGGGCGGTTGGAGGAGTGGGGGGGGCGGTGGAGGAGTGGGGGGGCAGTGGAGGAGTGGGGGGGCAGTGGAGGAGTGGGGGGGGGTTGGAGGAGTGGGGGGCGGGTGGAGGAGTGGGGGCGGTGGAGGAGTGGGTGGCGGTGGAGGAGTGGGGGGGAGCGCACCGGGGATGGGTTTGAGCGAAGCAGAGAGAGAGAACGAGACGTCGATATGGGGGGGGGGCAGGGGGGGGCAGGGGGGGGGGCAGGGGGGGGTAAGCGCAACAAACGCCAAAACTCGCACGATTGAATGTAACAATAGGTCTTATTCTCGATTTGAAGCTTTCGTGACTGCAGGAATCCATACTCTTTGGTTATTTCGGTAAAGTCACGTAGGTAGAAAAATAATAGATCACGACGTTTCTATCGGATGGAGATGCTTGCTCACCCTGTGTTCTTGAAGCTGCTTCTCAAGGAGTTTGTCCCGCGCGCGCACGCATGCGCGCAGCTTCCTTAGCGACATGCTCGGGAACACCTGAGCAGGACACGACGGAAGAGAGAAATGTTCCAGAGATGTATTATTATTGTTATTACTTTTGTAATGACAGTAGAGCCTGCATGTGGTGTGAGGGGACTAGTGGCCACGGGAGGTAATGCCAGGGAGGTCAGCCTACAGTACAAATGCACTAGTGGTGTGGGTTAAGGTCGGAGTACCGAGACCCAGTGAAGCCGAGGAGAACACTGACCCTGAGCCAGGGGAAGATGTCCACAAGGTCGTCCTTGGCCACGATCTCCACAATGCCGCGGCTGTAGTCCAGCATGGTTTGCAGACCGGGGTCCCCGCGGGAGTAGCGCGTGCCGAACACAAGGCGCATGATCACGTTGGTGGAGGCGCGGGACAGCTCCTGCTCCGGGTCGCTCGTGGCGCTGCTGGTGGAGTCCGATGTCGTCTCTCCCAGTGCTGATATGAGCGCCAGCGCCTCCTCCATTACTGTGGGGAGGAGGTTCGGTGGAGCCGTGTGATACACATCGCACAAGATGTATGGAAATATGTTAATGATCTTGGTCGTTGGTTTCAATCAATCAGAGATAAACCTGTTTGAAGATAATTACGTCACTTTTGGTCAGAGGAAAGTCAAACTGATGGTAACCTTTTTCCAGAATTAACTGATCTCACTCAAATTTGTGAATGCTAGTAAACGTATGTTATGCTCATCATAGAAAGATCAACTGTCTCTATCTAGTGTGATTACAGCTCTCAGTGGTGAAGGTATCGAAGAGACAACTTGCTACAAATACCTTGGCTTCATGTTCGATCGACTCTGTTGTTATCTTACACTCACTTATTGACGATATGTTAAACGAAGGAAATGTGAAATGAGTTTTCTCTTATGAAAATAAGCACTGCTGTCCCCACAACATCTGCCGTCATATTTATTATTGACGCTTCCATGTGACCTCAATTTCACTCCTGTGATGCCTACAGATGAGCTGGAGGTATCGCTCCTTTATTCGTTGCTATTGTTTTCATTACAACTCAACGCGAGCCGGACACAAAGCGCCGATCACCAAACGCAGGGGAGGAGGAGGGTACAAAAATTCTGCGAACAGCAGCCCGAGCTCGACTTGACAGGGCCTCATGAGAGTGGAAAACTGGGCTCACTTCCCAACCCTCCAGCTTCAAACACTCCTTAATAAACTAGATCCTCTTTACCACTCAGCTCTGAGATTCACCTTCGATGCCCCTTATATAACGCGTCACTGTGAGATGTATTTTAAAGCGAATTTCACCTTGCTGAAGTTATGACGAGATCTACACTGGGTGGCATTCAAGCTACAACGTTCTTAAATCCAAATCAGCTCGGTATTTTACTAATATTCTCCAGCCATTAAATAAAAAAATCCCTAAAACATTGCAGGGCCCTCCGATTGCTTGTTGACCTTCCAGAGGCTGATCTCTAAAATTATACGAAGAAAGCCCATTGCCCAATATGTTGCTGATTGTACTGTGCACATATTTTTCCTTACAAGGCCGCAGTGTTATTGACGAACGTTTTTATAATTATTGATATATATAGATAAAAGAGTGTACCGCTGCCAATGCAGTTGCACCCAAAAATAGAAAATCTTCAAACACTCATACCTTCACAAAGGTATGAAAGAAAATGTGGCTTTCATGACACAGTTGCACAATTTAAATATAACGGGGGAAAAGGCTGTTATCTGTGTGAGTATTTGATGCACAGTGCCGTTTGGTTCAATAATACATTTCTAATGCACGCGTCGTCTCGGCCATAATATTTGATTGGCTGAGACGATCGTCGCCGCACGTGCGGACGGTCAGATACACACGTGGCCACCTTGTGATTGGACACGTCGGTTGTGACGTTACCGATTGGACATGTCGGTTGTGACGTTACCGATTTTCTCGAGCGCGCCCATTCCGCCGGTCTTCGTGTAGAGGGAGCCCAGCACGAGCTTGCGGTGGAAGCGCCACGATGGCCCGACGTCCGTGAATGCGATGTCCTTGCCTCCCCTCGACAGGATGTCTGTGGTCACCTGGTCGCGTCGTTACAGCATTCGGCGACAGTTCAAGATCACGACGTTGTCGTGGCCAAAAGATGTTAATGCCGCTGTAGCTCATTGCCAGGGCTTTCTCTCCTCTAACAGATCCCGCAGTTGCTGCGCAGTCGACAGGCGACCACCAAGATCTAGCATGACAATATACCAGCATCTTGCCTTTTGGTATTCTCTTTAGTGGAGTACACGCCAATGCCTGTCTCGTCAATTGGCGCATAGCCATCCTGCACACACGTCCTTCCCAAAACAGCGGTTTTGTGCTGAATCGTAACTCTTTTGGACTTAAGCATCGCTTATCCTGTCTTGCCGTGAAATCGTCAAAACAGTAATCGACGTCTCATTTTGCAGCAAAGTGAGAATCAAACCGGAAGGCCGTGGCATGGCCCACGTGGAGATCGATGCCAAGTTCAGATCTAAAGCAGCCTGTCAGAAAAGTGTGCGTACAAAGTAACCGTGTACATAAGGGAGAGCACACATAACAGAGAGGAGGTTTGAAACTATTACCCGCGAAACTTAACATCGTCCTAAGAAATGTTGCTGTTCGTCCATACGACATAGGCGTCGTCTTTAGCATGCTGATTGTCAAATATCCAGTGGAAGAGGATGAACTATAAAGACATTCACCAGCCTGCACTGACGAGCATGGTCAGGTATGATACATCGCTGAATTTAATTAAACACATAATAGGTGATGTTGAAATAATACTGCATTATTATAAACCTCACGGAGTCTCAGATCTCTTCTATAGAAGGGTCCTGCTGCAATGGCATGTGTGGCCATGAATTCCAATAATGAGAGGGAGGTTTTCTTGTCGAAGGAAACCCGCGAACCCAGATTAAAACCCACCACGCGTAGACAGAATCAAGAATCTATTGCCGTGCTTCCATTTCCAATCCACCACGCAGCCAGCCACAGTCCCTATAGTGTCTGCTATTCAGGCTCGGACTTTATTTTATCCCGGCAAGGCTCATCGAGCTTAGCTGCTCTTTAACAAGGACAACCACAGCCCAAGACTGCTGTCGGTTGTGGCGGCAGTAACAGGACATTGTAGGGAGGAAATGAAACTAACAAAAGGAAAACTTATTTACACGAAGCCCATGCCAAAACGTGCTGCGAACAGGATAAACAATAAAATTATTGAAAATAAATGAAAAAGAATGAAATTGCAGTTGCAGACGTATTCTCCCATTCAAGCACGAATCACGCTCAGCCCTGTGGAGTGTCAACTCAGCGCCTGTTACGACGACTGAACTTGCAGTCGTGGGGTTGAAAAAACAACCCAGCAGTGCCAGGGAAATTCCTCACCCGCCTTAAACCATGGGGCCATTCATATCGCTCTCTGATAATCTTTTCAGTAAAAAGATAAATAATCAGACAAAATGTTTTCTTTCCCTATATGTAACCCCGCATATATAATAACAGTGTTTTTACACATCCCAATCAAGCACGCAGCCTTGTGGGAGTGCATCGTTTCAACAGCATTTTTAATACAATACAAGAAAATCCTGGACCGGTTTCAACATTCAATGTCGAATCAACAGTCAGCCTCGCTTAAACTAATACTGGTGGACTGTCAGATGTTTATAAACCCTCTACTCGATATGCAAAAATCTAAAATACAGCACTATATAGTTTTGCATCGAACTAGAACCTATATCTACTTTTTGTTTTTTTCGGTAAAGTCACGTAGGTACAAAATTAAAATAAATTAAATCACGACGTTTCGGGCGCAAGACAAGCGTCCTTCAGGTGGAGACAACTTAGCGAAAGTGTGTCAACACACTTAAGCCGCCGTCGTGTGTCAACACACTTAAGCGGTGTGATTTCGCTAAGTTCTCCCCACCTGAAGAAGGACGCTTGTGTTGCGCCCGAAACGTCGTGATTTAATTTATTTAAATGTTTTACCTACGTGACTTTACCGAAAAAACCAAAGAGGATGAATCCTTGCAGTCACGAAAACTTCAAATCTAGAATTATGACCTATATCTAACTGAAAGAGTACCCATCTGGCAGTTGATCAGCATTGGTTAAAGCCGGTGTAGATGACGGGATGTGCAACGAAATAATTTGTAAAGTTTGCATGCGCGGATGGGACCGATTTTGGAAGGATGGAATTTTGTCCGCCGAATCGATTTTGTGTGGTTCGACAGCCGTGGCCGGCGCGGACCCGCGCGACTCACCGCGTGCACGCGGCCCCCGAATTGGCGACCCTTCCTGATGAGCACGTGGTGAGCGTGCTGCGCGCTGGTCACAAGCACCGCGTGCCGGGCCCCCAGCTTCAGCGCCAGGGCGCCGCCACTCCTCGCCGCTAAGCCCTCCTCCCCTCCGCCACCGTCCTCGAAGTCTCCTCTCGAAGTGCCGCCGTCGCCGCGCTCCGCCGTGCGCGGAAGACTCCGTGCCACGGCACCGTGCGTGCGGCCCAGCTGAGCCAGGTGGACGTGGGGCTGACTCGTGCCTCGCAGACTCAGGAGGCTGCCCAGAACGGGCAGCGAAGGCAGCGAGGGCAGCTTCGGGGTCGGCTTCGGGGAAGCCGCGTCCCGTGGAGATTTGCTCGCCAGCGACGACGCCACGACGACGATCGCGACGACGATGATGATGAGGACGGAGATGGTGATGAGGTCGAGGAGGGGAAGCATGGCTCGCAGGAGCTGTAGTCTGAACCGGTGCGTGATCGAGCCGGTGCTGTCAAATAGGATTTTGGTTTCGATCCCAGATTTTTTTTTGTAACCTATCTCCAAATTATCTAAATCTGTCTCAAATGTGATGAAGGCTAATATGCGGTCTTCTGCACCTATCTCGCTGTTGCAAATAGTTCTATATTTCGCTTTGCCTCATCTCTTCTCGAGTCACCGCCTCTCCACGTTTCCTTTCCCCCGCTAATTTGCTCTGTTCTCTTGGCCTCCCGTGTTCTCCGCGCGTACTGTGAAGAATTAGCGAGCGTGATTCTCTGAGCCCACGCACTTGAACCTTTATGCTCGCGCGACAACCTTGGCGTCGAGAGATAAGAACGCGGGCGGCAGGCGAGGGACAGAGATGTAGTGTGGGGTGGCGAGCGAGGGCGGGGCGGACGGGGGGGTATGAGAGATAAAGTCACACATGCGATATAATATTCTAATTATTATTATTTTAATACGAGGCGTCATTTCAAATCACATTGCAAAACAGCGTCGAAACGTGCAGTGGGCACAATTGCCGCGCGCGCAGAGGCGCAGGGAACCACAGAAAAGCGGGAATGCAGCCAGACAAAACCCGTGCCCAGATTGCTCAAACGTGGTGGGCCATGATTGCGATGTACGGCCAGTGCCGGATTATCTTGAGCCTGATGAGGACATTCCACATTCACGAGGCAGGCGCCAGTCTATCCAAAGGACAATAACCTTTAACTTCCGGCAAAATGGTACACTTTTATCGACCGCAGGGAGGATTGCCAGGTCACCCCACAACAATGATTTGTACTCACAATCGTTCAATTGTGACCCGCTCTACCACCGAGCCACCTAGCCAGAATTAGGAAAATGCCATATAAATATATATGAGTGCAGTATGCATACCCACATTCAGTGCACATATTCACACAAGCCAATAAATACATTCGCAAAAATCCAACATGTACATTTCGTTTAAAGTGTACAGATAGGTGTACAGACAAGAAGTGCCTGGGTTAATTTCACAACTCAGGAATCCTTTTCTGCGTCGAGTTTGTATGTTCTCCCCCTGTTCTACACGTGTTTCCTCTCTGTGTTCTGCTTTCTTCCCATTAATAAAACAAAATACATGCAATGTAAGTTGTATTTGCCAAATATCACAATGCTGTAAAATGTACCTGCAAAATTACTCCTATTTGGATTGCAGGTGGCAACATCTCCCCCATTGCAAAAACGTGGAAGGACCCTCCTGAAAATGTCTTGAGATTTAGAGGCTTTCCTCCGCTGCTCCTGACACGGTTGTCTGGCTTCATCGCCTGAATGTGAAATTGTAGTTGTTACTCTGCACCTACATCAGCGTACGAAAGAAGAAGAAGATAGGAGAGGAGTTGTTACGTGTGCAGTACAGTTCTGAACATACATATGAAAACATAAAAATTTACGCATAGAAATTTTTACAAATTAATACAAAAATTGTATCACCTTTTCTTCCTACCTCTGCTAAGGTCACTTGACCTTTTGAAAAAAAAAAACGCACTGACTTTCTTTGAAGTTTCACAATTAAACATCACAGTTCACATGTGTTCGGTGTCATCTTGGAAGTTGCGTCGTAAATGAAGTTTCTGCATCATGAATCCCTCCATGGTGGCATTATGTAAACGTCGTAAACGTGAGTGGTAAATAGGTCAGTCGTAAACCGGAGACCACCTGTAATGTTTCCCAAAAAAAAAAATTACTCACATTTAAGAATACAATAAGATCCAATATTAAGTTGAATATTCATACTCTTTGGTTCTTTCACCTACGTGACTTTACCGAAAGAACCAAAGAGTATGGATTCCTGCAGTCACGAAAGCTTCAAATCAAGATTGAATATTCGTGTTTCACAAATTTTATGCGCTCCAAAAAATGGCATTTAAAACGAATACGAGTGACGTAAAAACTCACACTTGCTTCATTATAGTATGGTTACAAAGCTGTATTTCAGCAGATGAATGTGCAACATCGAATTGAAATTCCCCAAATGTACTTAAATTGGTAATTTTGATTTGTACCTTCAAAGTAAAAATGATCAGGTTAATTCAAATATGCATACATTTATTTTTATTAAGTAACGTAACTTTTCTGTGAATTATCGTTTTATTCTAACATCTCACCCATGGATTTTTATTAAAAAGGTAACCATACCAAAATTGTAGCCTTAGTTATTGCATTTGATTTCCAATGCAAATATAATCAGCACAATTAATGAGCAAACATTCTGATTTTGTCTCTCAACATACACTGCTCAGCAAAACATTTAATTTGTTAAGGAGGCATATTGTCTGCTCACTTTTTTTATGTTCTCTACAACGATGCTTTAAATTATTTGAAGGGAATGTTGCTTGTGTGTGAGTATGTTTGTGCTTGCGTGTGCATGTTTGTGTTTGTTTTGTCTGTATATCTGTGCGTATACGTTTGCCTGATTGTGTCAAGGTGATGTCTGAGGCCTGAGGTCTCTGTCCTTCTCGTCCTCCCTCCCTCTCTCAGGGACATGGCCATATTGGATACACTGAGCCAGCACAGATGAGATCCTGGGGTTACGGTTCAAGCCTTGGGGCTGCGTCTTTCTTCCCCCCTCTCGCTTGCTCATGCATGCGTGCCAGACACCACGCCTGCCCTACGGTCTGAGGCTCAGGTCCTTGGGTTGCTGTCTGCCTTTATTAGGGTTTAAAGTGGCTGACTGTCCCCCACCTTCCGTTCTTGCCACGATTGTCATAAGCGCTGCGTCTTAGGCACTGAGTCAGCACGCTTGCGAATGTCAGGTCCAAGCCTATGGCAGGCCCGTGCCCCTTTTTTTATGGGGTACAATGGCCGTGTCTTAAATCCTAAGATCAAGCCCTAAACTGGTTGCGTTGTGCTGTCTTTCTCTCTGGAGGCCAAATAAATGTGATGGATGGGTTCGACAGCAACTAAGAGCGCTCCGGGCCTGGTCCCTCAGCCCATCTACCTCGTGTCACTGCCATTTCTCTTGTTTTGTCTCGTTCATATTATTCACTCTAAGCTCCCTGATTCACTCAATCCCCAGCTCCCTCGCTCATTTCCCACTGCCCCCCTCTAATCTCCCATTCTCTCGAATATCTCTCCCCCCTCCCCCTCTCTATAATCTGTTTATTTGGAATGCAAGGATAAGGCTGCGGCCTTCAAAATCTGGGTTCAACCAACAACCTTGGTTTAGACTGCACGCCACACCCGAGGCATTTACGGGCATCTGGAGCATCAACGCTCGATCCACTGCTACCCTGCATCACATTTGCAGTGTGCAGTAGCAGTGCAGGGCGGTGTGGCTACTCCCCAGGGACTGGGGAAATTGGGGAACAGCTGTATTTAATAATGGCATTCATTGAGATAGACTGGTGCTTAGGGGATGGGTGAGCTTTTACCTCGGGCGCGACTGGGGAGCTCTCTGCTATATTTTAAGCTGTTTTTTGGATAACTTTTACATTCTTTTTTAATAAATACCTGATTGATACCGAACCTGCTGTGACCGCTCCAATGAACTCACCATCTCATAACAGACGGAAGAGGGGCTTTGCCCACCTTCTTGGTTGCACGCTTAGAGGGTATGATTAAGGGCAAAATGAATGCTAATATAAATAACTAAGAAACGCAGAATAACGCGTAGCAATACAACGTTGGTGGTGGAAAGAGAGCGGTGGTGGGAGCTGGGAGATGAGACGATGCATGGAGGGAGCACAGATGCGGGGTGATTTGAAATCACAAGTGCTGGTCGCCGTGCTAAACCACGGATACACACAACTTCATACCGCGGTTAGCAAATTTGCTGTGCCGAAGGAAACCGCGGATACGTAAATACCGAGGATGCGCAAATCAAAACGCGGTTGGTCAAGTGATTGCTGTATATTTGTGAATACAAACACACGCAACCATGGGCCGACATTCGCCACGAAGTGGTGGTGACCTCACCACCCTAATTTTGCGATGTTAGGTGCACTTTGAGGCCACGTCAAGTATTGGAAAGCTCGCTGGCCGGTGGTCACAGGACAGCCAGATGTTATGGGTTGGCTGAGATCAGAATCTTAATATCGACTGGAAGACTCCAATGAGCTATAAAGCTGTATTTTTGCATATTGCACCACCTATGCTCCCGACTGCGTCAAATTGCTGTGTATTAGTCGCCCGGCGCTCCGCTCGTTGCTGTGAGCACACACAAACGCACTGAAACATTTTCGCAAAACACACTCACACACACAAATATGCGCGCACTCAGATGATGTCTGTTGCTATCGCACTCTCAAGGGCATCCGTGCCCCTGGATGGCTGAAGGTTTTCCTTTGCTGATGTAGTAACGAGGGTCAATGGTTACACAACAATAATAATCCTTTACCCTGGAAGACCTCACTTAGTCTCAGCATTTTTTCCCCAAGAGATCCAGCTTTAAATATTAATCCATATGTTATTAATTTTATTGTTTGTATTTTGGGATTAAACTAAAGGACACATACCACTATATACACATGGAGGGAAAACTATTTACTGTAGTGTAGTAGGTGTAAATTGGATAGCAAAGTCTATAGCAAGACAGCGATATCAATGGGTGACCTTCGTGAAACTCGTATTTCTCCACATGGTCTCCTTGAAGCACATCTGGTCTATCACAAATGTTCCAAGTCTTTAATCACTACCCAGCAGAACGCCTTGTTCCCCGGCACACATCCCTGCCATTAGAATCCACCCAGAGGTGGCCCTGATCATTTCTTTGCTAACTACCGCCGTTATGGTTTATGTCAACTTCACTCATTGATTCCTGCACCCGTATTGAGGACTCGGTCTACAACATAAACTGTTTCGTCCACATTCACACTGTATTAAACCACCATACCGCAGGTCAAAACAACATGCTCGCCCACTCATTCGCGCTCTTACTCATTCGCTCACTCAATCGCCACACTAAATGTCACAGACACTTCTCTTGCTGTTTATTCCCTCGCTCTGCTCCACTTTGGTCACTCATAAATGAGTACTGGTCGGTGTTCTACCAGTTGATATTCTACTGCACGAGCAACGGTCATGGCAGCGCGGGGCTTGTGAAGGGAAGACGTCCTGGTGACACAGCAAGTTGCATTTCACACATCCTCATCTGTGATTTCATTGCAGTTTAGTGATTGGCTGTGTGTAATATTTCTTTGTGATTGTGCTTTCGTGTTCCAAATAACCACTAGGACTCCATCGGGATCCCAGAAAAAACAGGCCGGCCGATCACAGCAGAGCGCTGTTATAGTAAGAGTTTTTCAATAATATCGGTGACTCGGATCGGTGAATTTGACTGACCAAACTTGAATCAACGAACAGAGAGTAAAGTCCTGAGTAGAGCAGATTCTGTATCTTTTTTACTGAAATCGGCAGAAATTGATGCAAAAAATCCACAAATGGAAGATCAACGAATCGCCAAACTGCGACTGTGGTGAAGTCCAAACCATCGAAACCTGACATAGCTGCTCACTCCGAGCTATAAACTCTATGATAGTGGCATTGTCTTTGAGCTGTTCGCCTTTTGGCATCATCTGGTCGAACACCGTTTGAGACTCGGCTCTCAGGAAAGCTGTTTTTGGTGTGAACCAATCAGTTTCAATGACAATGCATAAATTATCAGAGTGTTGTTTTTTGTTTCCATTCTGACTGCAAGTATTGTGGTTAATGTAAACATGATTCCTTGCAAAAGGTTTCAGTTTTGTCGCCATGAAAAAAGGGGAAAACCCCTATTAATAAACATTTGTGTTATAATATTTACGTGTCTTTTTTAAATTTAGGGCCCCTTTATAACATATGCTACACTGCCCTTACTAGCTTCATCCGGCGCTGCATCTCAACACCTCCTGTTTTATTGCCAGAAAGGGTAAAACCGATTCTTATTTTCCATTACGTCCAAACGCATCGCCGCCGCGGACGCCATCAACGCGCGCACTCTGGCGGTGTCGCTCTGGCGGTGTCGCTGCGGTCCACGCCGCGTCGCCTGCTGTCGTTGGTGTCGCTTGAAAAAAAAAATGTGGTAGGGCAGGGACCCACCGACTTACGAACGTTCGACTCAGGAACTTTTAGAGACACTCACAAACCTGATCCGTATGTCGAGTTGCCTGTTCGAACCGAGAGTCGTGAGTTTAACCGCCGCGCAATAGATGGCGGTGGTGGCATCTACAGCTGCAGAACGTGAAGAACCGGTGGCATCTACATTGTTTCCATTTTAAAGGTTTCATGCAGTTTCGTTCACCAATGTGACATGAAACAATTTGCCTGGCGCCGCGAGATGATGCATCTTCTGGAAGGCCGAGGTATATATATTACATTCTGCCGAGCCCCCGAGCCGGCTAGTTTAGATACGATGTGCCCCTTCACCTCTTCCAAGATTAGTTTTGCACACGCGAGCAGCACTGTGCAAAGTTGTGCCATGGTCACCACTGTGGCCCGTGCTCCTCCTTGACGAACGCGACCCCCATTGCACTTTGCTGTGCACCATTGTGCGCACAGCGAGCATAGGCAGAACTCCGTTCTGTGTTTGCACATAACACCACGACATGTTTAGTCCATCAGCCTATACAGTCGAGACCAGCATTAGCCAGCAGCAGCAGAATTTGAGGACAAACGAAACGAATTATAACTCCCGGCTTAGCTGATTCCGAGTTGTACCTGAGCGCTGAATGTATGTGTGATCACATCATGTATTTACGTGTTGTATTTACTTTGAAATAAATTTTAATTCAAACATTTCACCCTCAAAATAGCGATCGATTGAACATCTCATTTTCAAAGTTGTCTCGTGTTAATTGACACAAAGCAAACACGCAATGACCCATAAATAAATATGATACATCGAAAAAACTTTAATGTTTCATTTGCATTTTGAAAATCGGACCCAGTCAAACACGAATAAATAAACACACAACTGGTTAAGTGTCGTACACTGCTTGTTAATATAGCATGGACTCTGGCTTGAGCAGTTGCAGATGATGCGTGAGTGAGATTTCATTACAGATATACAAATCTGAGGCTGGCGGCATTGTCTCTCAGGCACTCTGTGTCGAAGTCAACAGTGGTTGTCCTATGGTTCGCCTCGCCATAGGAGTGTGGAATTTCCACCGTTGACTCAGGGCTGTAAACTCGCAATGAACACTGCCACGATGCTTGTTATATCGATTTTTTTTTTTTACAAATAAGGCGTTCAGCCCATCAGCCTATCGGTGTTGATCAAGCAGCAATTGTTGGAGCAAACAAACTGGACAGGCTCTGACTTTCTGGGTTTCGTCAACAGCCACAGGCTTGTTAACCGAATACTGCTAAATTACCAGGGTGTTATTGGCATAATCACTCCATATAAAATACGGAGCCCGTTAAATGCAAATATATACACGACTGACACTACAAAGGCAGAACCCTCACGTCACGAGATCTCCGTAACGCTATTGAGACATAGAAGTAAAAAGGACGTCATGATCAACAAGGGATTATAACCTTTAAATTAAATAAGTCTGTGTCACCACGCCCTTACAACTTGCACACGAATAGATGCAATGAATATCACGTCACGGTCTACTTTTCACTTGCAAGTTTCAGATTTACTGCAATACACCCGTCCTTAGACGGGCAAAAGGCGAGTTGTAAAATAACCTATTATAATTATGACAACAGAGTACCGTATTTAATGTTACATAAACCGCCACATTACATTTGCAGCTTGTGCGAATAAAAAAAAACGCAGGAGAGTCTGTGCTCTGCTTTAAGCAACCGGTTGCCTCGAAAACCGGTTGCAGAGACGTGAGCGATTCAGATTGCATGCCGGCAAGCCGCGCAAACCGTGGTTGGTGGACGGGTCACGCATGGCGCTTCATGTGCAGGGCGAGGTGGTCGGATCGCGAGAAGGCGCGCTCGCATAGCGCGCACGGGAAGGGCCGCGCGCCCGTGTGCTTGCGGTAGTGGCGCGTGAGCTCGTCCGAGCGCGCGAACCGCCACCCGCAGCCCGGCCAGTCGCACCCGTATGGCTTCTCGCCTGTCACCACCACCACCAACAACAACAACAATATCAACAACGGTAACAACATCGACAAAAGCCAGCATGATAAACGCTTGCGTGTTGTCACTAAGTTTGCGAGCATTATATTTAAGTGACAACTCGTCCTCTGGAGTGAGCAGCCACGAGTATAACGCAGTACCTGTGTGGGTCCTCAGGTGTGCCTTGAGGTGCGAGCTCTTGCTGTAGGTCTTCCCGCACGCGGGGAACTCACAGACGTGCGCTGCGAGTCGTTTCCGCGAGCGTGCTCCGTGCTCGCGTTTCAACAACAGCTTGCACCGCCTGTAGTTTCGTGGCTCCTGTTTCAGGGTGATCTCCTGAACACGGCTCTGATTCTGTCCTGGCTCGAGCCTCAGACTCGCCACCGTCACTTCACCAAAGAGGTCCAGTTGAGGAGAGGAGGGTGGCATGAGCGCCGCGCCAGACGTGTTCACGTTGAGGTTACCTGTACAATGACATTGCGCGAACGCCACGGGGTTAACGGGATCAAGATTGTCATAATGGCGAAAGTCATAGATGACACCACAACCTCGCTACTCAACGTTTTTCACCCTCCGCCAGATCCCGAGGTCAACTCATGGAGGCCGCGGGGAAGGTCTCAGATTCGACTCGTGGAGACTGTCTGGGTTAAGTGGCTTTCCCTCAGCCTGTGCAAGTGTCCCTCCCAGTGTGGCAGGTTTTTTCTCCTTATCATATATCTACAACACTTGCCTGCCATGTTATTGTCCGGACTTTCCAATGGCATATCCTGACTTGCAACGAAATTCAGAGCATCCGACAGAAAAAAACACTTGTACTCTAAACTGGCATTAACGTTGTGTGTAAACGGCAGGTCAATATGTCACACACGGTCATTGCTGTTGATGACATGGTACCTTGTAATTGCGTGCGAAACTTACTCATCCATACCTACAGGACTTCTGCCTTCTCTGAGCTATCTGAGCCACTATTAGTACTAGGTTACAAGCGGAACACGAGGAGCGGCCCAAATTGTGACGGTGGCTACCCAAGTCAGACGATAGCCCCACGAACTGAACTCCTTCCCCGGGA
Source organism: Lethenteron reissneri (assembly GCF_015708825.2). Classification (NCBI taxonomy): domain Eukaryota; kingdom Metazoa; phylum Chordata; class Hyperoartia; order Petromyzontiformes; family Petromyzontidae; genus Lethenteron; species Lethenteron reissneri. Next base: position 11,963,045 of record NC_083803.1, on the reverse strand, counting down.
TAATCCATTCCCAGTGGCATCGCAATCATTCACTCCGCCTCGCCTGAAACCATCGTATGGTTTGCAAACATCGACATCAAACTATAACTGATTCCCCAGCCATACGAAGAAGAAGTACTAGATTATACGATAATATTTTGAGAAATCCTCTTTCCACTTAGTTTGTTAACTTTAGAAAATAATGCATCAGTCGTATCACTTTCCGTGTCCTCTGCCAGATATTTTCAATAGTCATACCGACTCCGAGTCATGTTCTTATCTTATGTTTTCAGAGCGACTTCACTCCAAGGAGCTTGACATCGTTAAAAAAACGGTGATTGAGATGACAGGTGCATGCAAATAGTGAGAAATTAGTGACTGCGATAGAGGATACTTCCGGATCATGAAAACGCAGGGGAGGGACTGGAAGTAGTGGAGGGGCGAGGGGAGGGAAGAGAAATAAAATGGGCAAAAAGAAGAGGTGAGCCTTAAGAGAGGAATGAGGTCAAGGATGGAGACCGCTTAATGTACATGGGGAAGATTATTCCAGTGGAGGTGTGCATGGTGGAAGAAGGACCGAACACGGGGTTGGTGACAGGCAGAAGAAGGCACAGAGAGACACAGAGAATAAGGGGAACGAAGATTACGAAAGAGGACATAGAAGAAGATGAGAGAGGCAAGATAGGGTGGGGAAAAGCCATGGAATTTGAGAAAAGACAGAAAAGGATAGAGGGCGATAATTGCCAGGAATGGTGGAGTCAAGAGAAGGTTGTCTTAGGATGGGAAAACATATTTAAGACTTAAAGTGGAGGGGAAGATGCCATTGGAAAGGAAGGAGTTAACAGGGATGCGTGGCAGGGGGGGGGGGGTACGGGGGAAGAGGCGAGGAAGAAGGGAGGCGGGAATGGGATCAAGGGGGGAAGAGGTGGGCTGAGTTTTGACCATGACCATGGAAAGCTGAGATGGAGATGTTTGGGTGAAGGTGGAGAGATCAACGACAGTGACGCAGGGAGGAGATGGAAGGGCGAGAGATAGAGAAGTGGGCGGAGGGGCAGACAGGACGGATGACCGAATGCCTTGTCACCCTAAGCCTCTATCCTGCCCTGCCGTTCTAACGATCAATCCTGAGCAATGTTGACGTTTCCCGGATTGAATTCATATTGGGGTTGAACGCGTATACCCTTGATTATATCTAACAGGTGCTGTGCCAACCACTTTGAGCGATGCGGTCTCACCAAGCGCTACAACTCCTCACCTTAAAATAATAATAATTACTTAACGGTTACACACGCGGTGAGCCGGCGACTCGGCAGTGGCAGCCGAGTTGCCCCACCCCACATATGCTCGAATAGTTCACTCCCCATATCAAGCAGCGGTGCTGTACGACCGTATCCCGCAGCTCCGATTAGCACGGTTGGCCACGTACGGCGCGAAAGAAGTTCAGCATACGTACAAAAAGCACCGCGTACGCACCATACATTGTGCGTGCCGATAACAGTGATGACGATAACGACGTGGCGCTAATTTCGCCCCCATGAATCTTCTCCACGTACCGAGCGCACAGATGTCGGGGGAGGGAGGGTGGCGGCCGTGCCTCGGGAAGGGTGACGGGAAGCCACGACTCTCGCTCGCCGCGAGTCCGTGGTGCTGCAGCTGCTGCAGCTCAAGATTCGCGTGGAGCGTCTGCCAGACCAACTGGCAGTGCGATGGACGTGCAGCACCCGCGTGCGTTTCATTCTTAATCGACACGTGCCACTCCTCTTGTGGGGCATCATGATGGCCACTCGGACGCAGAATATTACGGAGGTCTTGGTAACTGTGATGGTGTTGGTTCTCGTCTGAATGATGCTGCTCGTGCCGCTGGTACTGCTGGCGTTGGTGAAGTTGCTGCTGCTGCTGGGGGTGTTGTTGGCAGTGGTAGGCGTGGGCCTGGATAGTCTCGCATTCGGCTCCGGGTGAACTCGCTCGGGGGACCTCACTTTCTAGGTCCCTTGCCTGCAGAGCGCGGCCCATGCAGTTGAACTCCGTGTGGAGGTGAGGGCCCGAGTTGGCCAAGACAAAGTCGATATCCACGTAGCGACTCAGCTCTCCATCGTCGTTGTCATCATCGACGCCCCAAACAGGCCAGAGACAGCTTTCAAAATCTAGGTTCTGATGAAACAAAAACAGCAACATCGCAGGATTCACAGCTTCGTGGCATTTGTCCACAATTCTCTCGCTACGATGACATTAATGAGCAAATTCCGATTGCCTTAGACAGCTGGTGGAACTCTCTCTAGAGCGCCCATCTAGGGGGAATTTGTTTTACTCTTTCATGCTGGACCGACGTATCAGAAGAAGCGAGAGTACCCACACTTTACCCAGTGCCGGATTATCCTAGTAGCAAAAGTAGCTACATATGTAGCTACGGGCCCCGCACTTTCAAGGGCCCGCGCTAAATGCTTTCAAGCTATTAATTTCGGTTAAGTGATTCTGCACTTGCTCTATTACTATAGTACTATACTGCCTTCAACTTTTATGACCGACTGGGTGTTTAAGGTTAGCGATTTGTCGTATTATCTGGCTGTATAGCAAATGAAAAATACAATTACTTTGCAAGTTAAAAAGTTAAGTGTTTTAATATTTACGTGTTTTGTTTTGATTTAGGGCCCCTTTATAAGAACATATGCTACAGGCCCCGCACAAGCTTAATCCGACATTGACTTTACCCCCAGCACACGCGACCTCCCGAAATCACTGTAGTGTATTTAATCATACTGCTGGATAGACAGAGGCGGGGGTGATTTCAGACACTTGCACAACTTGTTGCGAGTGTTGCGCCGAGGCAAAGAGTCGAAACCGGCGACCTCTGGTCAGCAAGTTGCAACGTGCTGACCATCACACCACGGCGCAATTCCAGATTGGTATGTGGCTCACGTAGATATGGCGAATTGCTCACATTGCTCGCCCGGTCCGGAGGTGACTCCTCGCATTGCGCAGGGAAGGACGTCCATGCGGCCGGGAAGACGGTGGCCATGGCTTTCAGCAAGCGCCTCGTCCACAGCCACTCCCTCTACAAGCATCCAGAAGCACACGCCGGTGCACCGGCCATCGATAAGCCGAAGGTCGGCAGCGAGCGAGGGCAACGTGGCCGGTGCCACACCTTGGCGGCAACGTGGCTCTGGCTGGAGGTCACGGGGCACCCTGGGTGCTACAGGTTTGCAGATCGCGATGGCTGGCGGATGCACCACCGGTGCCAGAGTATCGCGTCTGCTCGCTGCGTTTAAAATGACAAACTTGTTTGAGCGCAGCTTACACGAACACACGCGCAGAAACACGCACCAGTATATATATAAAACACGAACATACCAAAAACGATTAACCTGCTATCCATGATGGCTTACACTACGCGAATACTGTGAGCATGCATGTAAGGTCGCATGACAAAGCAAGTGGTGGGGCCAACACCACACTCGGCCGCCAATGTGTCTCGAGCCAAACAAATTATTTGGTGATACTGCATCGGCAATGGTGCACAAGCACAAATAACTAACAAAACCAATCTGAACACGTTTGTCAAGCGTACTGCCTTCAGAGCTGAACGGCTATTGCTCGACACGTCGCTTTTTCTATATTTTTAATTTTAAGGCAGTGCTATTGACGATAGTATTTCCTTTTTGTCACTGTAGTATTGATGTAAATATATAGAGGCATGGCAGCATAAATTCATGCCGATTCAACTTGAATGATGATAAGGCTATATGCTACGATACACTTTGTACGCCGTGGTCAGGATTTGAACCCAGGTACGGAATTATGAGATGATGTGAACCATCGTGACACCGTTCGGACACTCACCACGTGCAGAAATTTAACTCGCGCACATACATAAGGTGGACACGCAAGCTAACGGACCCAGTATCGCGACAGATGCACACAGATGCACACAGCGCAACAAGAGCATGCTCATTGTGCACAAAAGCTCCCACCCCAAACCCTAAGCTGAACAGCACCTTGGCTCGTGATTGGCCATTCACATATAAACGAACACCCAATTCAACTAAATCGGTCAAATAGATCATTCCAAAAGCACAAACACATTGTTCTCAAATGCGTTTTTCTGGCAGGGCTAAGTTTTCACTCGATATTTTCCGGAACGCCGCTTCGGCTGTCTTGTCGTAGGGATGATCAGCGCAAGGCACTAACCACGACAGTACAAGGTACGCAAATATATAAAACAAAATCCCACATAGTTTTAGCCAATACTCATATATAAAAAATGGAAACTACTGTGCAATCAAACTAAACAAAAAAGATATGAACGAAAATTGTCTCTTGCCAACTTAATTCCCAGACCAATGTTCTGGCCTGTTCCAGATGAAGTTTGGCATGGCTTTCGTGCCGTTGCACCTGTTCGACACGATGTTCAACGTTTTAGACACCGGGCCTTGTCGCTCCCGGACATCGGACTGGAGAACACCGCAGTACAACCCGACGCGCATCGGTGAGCTGTACAGCACAAGCGCGGAAACCGACGCATGCCCTCTTCAGATGTCCCCATTAACCTGACACCTAACGCAACATTTTAGGTATGCGAATGCTCATATACGGATTTGATTAACTCTCATTCACAAACTAAACTTGAGCCTGCGGTATTCGCGGAAAGTAACGCGGTCTGGGTAAAAAAAGAAAAACATGTACCTTTTGTTTCTTTGTTCAGTTTATAAGTGACTTACGACAACGAATACGTGCGCAGTGTGTGCTGCTGCTGCTCGCACACTCTGCGGCGCCGCGCTGTCTTGCACCTCACAATGTATAATAACCATCACGTGACCAGACAACCTCCATGACCGTCACGGCGTGGGGAGGTCTTCATCCAGCAGTAGATTAAACAAGGACGGTACATATATTATCCGTGCGGATGGGGAGGGGCGGATGGGGGAATGACGGGAGGGCGTCTTTCATGCTCAAGCAAAAGCAACAACGGGGGATTTATTACTATTTATTATTTTCGTTTGTTTACCCTTTAAATCCTCACTATCAAGACAATTTCTCAGGATTGACATGCGTTCCCCAATTAAGTAATTTCCATGAATGTTTCCAAATGTGCCAGATTTGATGCCGAAACCACAATGACCTCCTCCTCCTCCTCGAATAACGTCCTCTGCAAAGTTCCACTGTGAAGCAAATGCTGCGTATTTTACAGTAAATAATCGGCAGCATTAACCAGGGCGGTCTTCCGGAACCGACTCTCCAAATTGTGCAACAAGCGGTGAACGCGACACCGCCGGGCCGTCACTATCCCGTGTGCCTTGGTTTTAGTGTTTTAGTATTTTAGAGTCCGTTCAGCAAGCTCCGCACACGTTCCAAATGCTTAATGTCAGGCGTTATATGAATGATCATGGTATTCTACTTGAATTCTTCATTTTGGTTATACATCTATTCATACAATGCCGATAAAGCCAACTACTAGCCAGCCTGGCAGTGTTCTAGACGATATTGAAGGAGAAATTAGGTGTCGTACGCGTGACCCGTAATGTCTTGTGGAAATTAGAGGATTTCGTCTCGTCTACAACGAGTCAGAGACCTGTATTTTGCTCTTTCCCTGCGAGGCTTCTTTTTGTTGTTGTTTACTTGAGTAAAGGCAATTTCTCAGTTGTCCCAACTTACACGGGTGCCTATGTTGTGCTGTCTGCACTTCCGATGTGTCGAAAAGTTGGACACCACTCGCCTAGACGCGAATAGATATTTTGGTTGTTTACGGCAATCGTTGAAACGCGGTGAAAAAAACGAAGAAGTTTGGGGAAAACAAACCAGCTGATCAGTTGTGCTCGTGCCGGCTCCGCACCTGATGAAAAGGTTCTATCTCTCTCTGGGGACAGTCATTGTAAACCGTGAGCGCTTTGACAGATCGGCCCCGGTGACGCTCGATTTCCCTCCCAAAGCCGAAACGAAGTTCGGGGCAAACACGGTGGCCGAGCCGTGCCCAGCAGAAAAAAAGAGCTGTTTGCATAACGGAGCGCGGGCGAAGGGAGACACGGGGAGACCCTGAGCCGTTTACAGACGACGCGCTCGCCCGTGACGAGCCCTCGCCGTTCGGGGAGGGCTCCCGGTGCCGTGGTCACAAAGCGGCCGCACGCCAGCGGAGCGATGCGCACACACGCAGCGTAATCTATCTCTCTCTCTATATATATAATTGGAATATAGGTTTTTTTTGGGGAAGGTTTGATCGCGTAAATGGAAATGTGTCGTTAAACCGGCCACCACCCGACACGGCCAATTAGTAAGGGTTGTCACGTAAACAGAACGTGGCCAATTCGTTGCTAGTACAGCACACCGGTGTGTTGGAGAGCAAATCCACAACATTTACAAACTGAGTACGACGTTTCGCCAGTAATTACAACTAACTTCATCAGGCGATATCTTCCTGTTTCGTTCCTTAAATAGAGGTATAGATGTAATGACATCATGGGGAGGGATTAATGACTACGTATGAGTTACAATGTGTATCCATTGACGGTTGACTTATTCATATGGTAATCAACGTGCAGTATGCATGCACACTGTTCTTGTACCTCCTGTCGTTTTCGTGCAATAAAATAGCAGTACCTGTGATTGTCTGCGTACAGGTAATCCCCATTTATGTACGGTGACCTGTATAGGCATGCATTTAAACAACGTATTATTTGATACGTGTTAAACTCTCTATCGCTGTCTGTCTCTTGAATCAGCGCTGCCCACCACGTCATGTGGAACGGGCCTTCAAATCATCGGGTGTAGGGAGCATTTTTTTCAAATTTGTATTTTGAACTGAGGTAACATTGGTCAAGTTGGAAATACGTAATTCAACCTGCACGAACCCAAACTAATTTACGTTCAAGATTTATAAAGCATAATAAGGTAATCTAAGAAAAAATACTAAGCAGTCTCTGAGCATCAGGGGGGCAGGAGGGGGCTGGAGGGGGGCTAACACCCCCCCCCCTCTGTCCCCCGTTGAAGAAGGCTCAGCCCCCCTCCTAAATTATTAGTCAATGTTTGCACAATATTTACACATTAGACGGCGAGAGAGCAGAATTTCGTTTGAACAGAATGACTAACATTGAGTCAAAGTAACCAATCATGAACATACAATGAGGTTTACTAATAGGGGTTTTCCCCTTTTTTCTGGCAACAAAACTGACACCTTTTGCAAGGAATCATGCTTACATTAACTACAATACTTGCAGTCAAATGCAAACAAAAAACAATACTCTGATAATTGTTTTTTGTTTGCATTTGACTGCAAGCATTGTGGTTAATGTAAGCATGATTCCTTGCAAAAGGTGTCAGTTTTGTTGCCAGAAAAAAGGGGAAAACCCCTATTAGTATATTTTGGTACTGGCAAAGGAGGTCCCATGATACAATGAGGTTTAAACAACAAAACGCTTGTCAAAAGTGGGATGCGAACACACGCATCCCGAGGGAGACTCGCGATCTGAACGCTGCACTTTAGACCGCACGGCCATCCGAACTGCCCCCTGTTTCACTCCGGCAATGAGGGCCATTGTTAGTCGACCCAAGTACTCCATCAATGTGGTCCGCCTTCCAGCATGGCTTCAAGCAGGACCTACTCTCCTGATGAGACATACAACTAAACTATTTTATTTACCAGGTACAGCCCCCTGATTATATTCGCTTTTTTTTTCATAAGCGATCTAGCCCAGTGGGCGTAACGACATTATCAGCTCAGGGGGTGCGGCAATCGGTCAGGTGGGGCCCCAACATATGTAATTTGTTTCTCATGGTGGTTTTCATGTCGGACAAATCAAATCATTGGTCAGGTGGGGCCAAGGCACCCCCTGCACCCACGCTAGTTACGCTACTGACTTAGCCACAAATGATAGCTCAACGCAGTGGCTTTTCACACGTGGGAATTATATTAGCAGATAAATAATCTAAACACGTTTAGAAATGTGGAGGGAATAACCGGGAGGACCCGGAGAAAAATACATGCAACTACGGGAAGAACATCCAAACTCCAATTACACAGGCGTCCAAATATAGAACCCACGAACCTCCTACATACCATGCGTGGGAGATAACATCTCACCATCGCGGCACCCCATTCATTGTATGTCTAAATCGGTCCAGAGTTTCCTTTGGTTCAACCAATCCGGCTGAAATGTTGCACTCTGAGAGAATGAAATGCAGTAATTCTAGATTTGAAGCTTTCGTGACTGCAAGGATTCATATTCTTAGGTTTTTTCGGTAAAGTCACGTAGGTAAAACATTACAATTAATTACTTTTATTAATTTTCGGTAAAGTCACGTAGGTAAAACATTACAATTAATTACTTTAATTAATTTTAATGTTTTACCTACGTGACTTTACCGAAAAAACCTAAGAAAATGAAATGCAGCTTTTCTAATGTGCAAAATACTAGATTTTTTTTATGTTGCGGTACAGAAAGGCCCGGACTGGCTTCAGGGCAGTCCGGTCCATTTTAAGGACCGGTAGGTCGGTCTGTGTGGGAAACTGCAAGTGTAATCCGAGTAAAAAAAACACTCTGAAAATATGTTATTACCTCTAATGTTTACGCTTCATTGCTTATTTACGCTCTCGGTTGGCATTAAGTCCCATGTTTGGCAGCCCCAAAGATTATTTCTCACCGGCCCATTTGTTTTTCTTGACCTGCCCAAATTGGCCAATGAGACCGAATGGCAAAATCAAGAAATGACGTCTCAAACCAGGCTTGGATACAGTTCGTTGCACAATCCATTAAAACAATTGCCCATACTCCGAATTTGGGCCGGTGTGTTTTTACAAATGCTTGGGCCGATTTTTAGTCCCAGTCCGTAACTGGGTACATATATAGGACGCTGTATTATGTTTGTTGATTTGAAACAAAAGCAGATTGTATCGCTTTAAGCGTTGGAAATGTGTTCAAAGTGGGTTTAACATTGACTGCCGTGCCTCCTAATGTTTTCGTCTGCTCCCTTTAAATAAGGTCACACTGCAGTTCTGTTGCGAATAATTCCAAGAGAGGCCATTCTAATCTCCGTTACAGTAATCCACATGGCTGGGTACTAAACCACACTATGTCTGTCTCAGATGCGTTTTCGGATTGTACGCGTGCTGTTTGCGATGATGCCTGACGTTTCGCTCCATGTTGCTGGGTGCTTGAACTTCAGTTACTTTCGGAGCTTCACTTCCTGGAGAAGCTTCCAGCACGTGGAGCGAAACGTCGGACATCATGCAGGGAAAAAACACGCGGTACAACCCCGAAAACGCACGGGAGATCCACAAAGCGCAACCGTGAAGCCCCTGCACGGCTGCTGCCTGCAAGGCTTCAAGCACGATTCGGACAACCATGTTTTTGTGTATTATCCTTTTTTGTTGGGAGTTATTTTCCACACTGTGCCCGCTTCAACCCGTCTCTTTTATCTCTCGCGGGTAGTTATTTATTTTGCACCTTTGTGGACTCCACCGGTGCCGAAATTCGTCCGGCAGCAGCTGTCTTTGAGCAGGCGCACTGCGTGCAAGCCCCATTCACAGAGGGCCTTTTCTCTGACGATATTTACCGGTCTTTAGCGCATTCTGGTCTCATTTTAACGCTTTCCAACTGAGGTTTGAAAGCGGTTATGTATTTTAGATCGGCCCGTTCGTAGCGGCGGGCGGGGGGGGGGGCATTAGAACTCTCATAAAGATAATCAAATGTGAATTAACGAAACTCTTGCACTGTATAGAGTTGCATTGCTCTTACGGGCTTGACCCACTCAAAACCAGACACATTGATAATGCGTTGCCCAAACGTTGGACCGGAGAAGAAAAACGTTTGAATATGCAAACGGAGTCTACTCTGACAGTAATGTGGAGTGGTAGTGTAGCGGTTAGCGCGATGCGTTACAAACCCGGCGACCTGGGTTCGATTCTCGCTCGCGGCAAACACCAGTGACGATTATCTGAACCGGTCTTGGGCCTCTCCTAGGTCGACTCAGCCTTAAATTGTAACCTAGCGCGGTGTGTAAACTTTGCCACTAGAGAGACAAAGGCGGTCGGCCGTGGTGCTGGCCATCCCCCCACTCCCTTGTGTGCCGTTCCGGCTTTCATCGGTGCTCGCTAGTAGCACTTGCCCCAACAGTATGTTAAGGCCATACGGGGGATCTTTGTTTTGTTGCTACCCGGCGGCTTTCATTGCGTTTAACACGGTTGCAGAAACAAACAAGACTACCAAAGTTAAGTTCCGAAAGCAAACGGTGTATTGTGAAGAGTTACGGAATCCGTGCGCATGGTTTGTCCCAAAGTGTTGACTGGCACGCGACGTGGTTTACGCGTCTCGAGGCACCATGGCGAGCAGTTAATCGGCACCCAGGATCTTGTGACTCGACGAACGTCGGTTGTTGAAGAGCTGCTTGGATGCATGGCTGTCAGCCGGTAGACCTGGAAGATGAACTCCTGGAGCTTCGTTCGTGTATTGAAACTTCGTATATTGAACAACGTATAACATTGGTACAATGAGAATGCATTTCCAGCCTTCGTAACTATTTCATACTATAAATACTGAATCACTTACCGTTCATATTGTAAACAAAGACAATTCATATTGAAAATAATATGATACTTTACAGTATAAAAAACTAACATAAATAAAAGAAACATAGTTAAGAAACGTACATTTATTCTTTTTGATACAGTACCGCAGATCGAAACATGTATTATTCATAAAGTGGTTTCAGTGTTTATTTATTCTTTAACTTTATTTTAACCACTGAAATAATGGAAATGAATCCAATTCTCGTTACGCTGAAATTTCGTATATAGAATATATGCATATCGAGGTATCGCTGTACATACAGACATTCCGTTTTCATTCGCCACGGCTTATCGCATCTGCATGCAGATGCTTCCATAATTGACAGCAGAGCTCATGATGAAGAGTTCGGGGAAAACTCCAAAAGATAACGTCATTTTCATTGGACTCACTTAGAGGACGCCCTTTCCTAATTAGTAAATAGTGATTCGCTTCGTGTCAGTTATACGCATGTATATTTAGTCTTACAACATACAATGTAGTTAAAGAAAATAGCATTTGTTTTTCTGCAGATAATTAATCTTCGTTGTCCTGCCGCAAGGCAATTGTTTACGAGTAATTTACACGATATGAAACTCCCCACAGTTTCAAAAATATACCAGGACTACTCTTGAGATAAAGTCAATAGAAGCGACTGTGAAATCCTGAAGACTGCCCCAGCCGTCGAGAAAACTCATGTTGGTTTACATACAGAAATACATGCGATAGATAAATTCCGTGAATCATTATGAGACAGGGCTACGTATATACTTTATTAACGTATCTCGTGGTATATTGAGAGAACTCTACTATTATAACTTTATGACCGAGACAAAAAGCATATCCATCGTTTTGTCTCCCTTTTCGGCCACAGTGTTAGTGACGAATGTGCCGAGTCTTTTGTTGTTGTTGTGTGTCTCTGCTGACCACTGCCAGCGCAGTGCCACCGACGAATGTTTTATGAACACAAAGCCGAGTCCATCATTGTCGACGGCCACTTCTTCAACGGAGGCTTCCGCTTCTGCGCAGTATGGGGAGAGACGGGCACTGCAATGCATCACGGGCACGTTCCTAGATCAAATATAACCGTGCAACAATAATTATCGCAATTTGTCGAATGACCAATGCCAGGTAGATTAGTCGTGTTTGCTCATGTTCTAACAGATGCTGGAAAATATTTGGTATCCAAGGCTCATTGGAATGACGCAATGCACCAGAATAAAAAATACGACAAATGTGCTGTCTTGACCCTCTGTCCCTAACCCCGCATAGAACATTCGAGTACACCTTTCATGTCGTGTGGCCCAGAAGCGTGCATAATTACAGCATTGGAACAGGTGATTTTCAACTGTAAGTGCTCATTTGTCTATGTTAATGAGGGCCTTTGATTTGTGAACGATTTTACAAACATTAACTAAATCAGTCAGTAACTATGCAAAGCATCAGTGGATAGCGGGTAATGAAAATTAACAGGTTTCACTGCTGACTGGAGATAACTTGACAGCAAGCCATCAACGAATCGGCCTTCTGCATGGGTACATCTACTCCTGCAACGTATTTAAGCAAGGCAACTCCTGAATTTGTATGCATACATATATGAGAGAAACTCTCGATCATCAGGATTACCGGTTGAGCGTGCTTTCGACACAAATCAAAAAATACAATGGTCACCAATACAGTTGATGGGATACCCAAAGTATCCCGTAAAAAGTAATTCTAGATTTGAAGCTTTCGTGACTGCAAGGATTCATACTCTTAGGCTTTTTTTGGTAAAGTCACGTAGGTAAAATAATAATAATAGCATAAAAAAATAATAAATGAAAATAACTCAATTAAATCACAACGTTTCGGAGGCAACACAAGTCTCCGTCTTCAGGTGGGACCGTCACGGCCAAATTTACTATTTTATCTTTATACGTGACTTTACCGAAAGAACCAAAGAGTAATTCCTGCAGTCACGAAAGCTCCAAATTAAGTTTGAAATTTACTTTCACTTGATACAGTAAATTTGGCTGTGACGGTCCCACCTAAAGACGGAGACTTGTGTCGCCTCCGAAACGTCGTGATTTAATTGAGTTATTTTCATTGATTATTGTTTTATTTTATTATTATTTTTACCTACGTGACTTTACCGTAAAAAGTATCCCATTTTATGGGATACTTTGGGTAGACCAACGATGGCCCTCACTCTTGGAGTAGAGCCCGTAGACTCGTAGAGAGTCAGGATGGCCGAGCGGTCTAAGGCGCTGCGTTCAGGTCGCAGTCTCCCCTGGAGGCGTGGGTTCGAATCCCACTTCTGACAATATATTTTGTCCACCCCATTCGTAATATGTTTTGTTATTTTTCACCTTCCACTGGGATGTTCGTCTCTCCATTACAAATGTAGCGATGTTTGCCACCGCAATGCCTTTACGTTTCGCGAAAAGCGTTTGAATGCACTTGTGTCAGTACAGCTGACAAGATCGCATCTGCAGTGCATTGCGCAAGAGCCTTTGTCAACAGATTGCGAGTACGTGAATTTCGTAACATGCTGTCCATGGAAGACACTCAAACACTTTATCACTTGATAGATGAGTATTGCGCGCTTAACATGTAAAATGGCGTTGTACTCCACGACTTTATTTAGGTATTTGCTTTCCATATTAACATCGCCCTCTGCTGACCGACCGCGATATTGAACACGGAGGAATTGTCAAACGCCTCGGGTGTTTTTGGGTCTTTAGGAAGATGCATTGTCCATTGAAAAGCGAGTCGCGTGACTCGTCACCTCCAATCGTCTATGGCAGCGATTCTTAAATTCTGGTAAAGATTTGGCGATTGAAAGAGAACGCGAGCAGTCGTCGCGAGTAACCCCTCACCCAAAGTGCCCCACGCTTTAATAGGGACCGAACATTTTTTGGGAAATCTACTAATTAAAATTTTAATCCGGCAGAGGGTTGTGTTAGAATAAAAAAAACGCTGGGGGAATTTGCCATTCAATTCGGGACGGCGCTGTAATAATCGAGCGATACGATCGTACTCCCGACGAAATCACTAAGCAGAGACCCCCCCCCCCTAAACAGGGACTCCTCTACTTACGAACAAGTTCGGTTCCAGAGGTCTGTTCGTTCGTCGATTTGTTCGTAAGTCCAACTTTACTCCTGTCGATTCCAAACACGTTTTACGGAATGTACACTAAACACGGGGAATGGCTTTAAAAGTTGTATAATCTCCTGTAGATGCTACTGGTTCTTCACGTTCTGCAGATGTAGGTGCCACCACAGCTATCTACTGCTCGGTGATTGAACTTACGACTCTCGATCCGACCAGGCAACTCGACATACGGTTCTTCATGTTTTGCAGATGTAGATGCCACTGGTTCTTCATGTTCTACAGATCAGTGACGTGCGGTGAGGTCAATGGCTGGGGAGGCACTGGCTAAGAACACGCCCCCCTCAGTGAGGCAGATGCGATAGCTGCCTCATTGAGGGGGCGTGTACTCACCGAGAGGGGGCGTGTCTTTACTGAAGGGGGCGTGTCAGACACGCCCCCTTCAGTGAGGCAGATGTGATAGCTGCCTCCCCTGGCGCTTTTCACTGCAGTTTCATGACGAGACCAGCGATCATCAATATCTTTATACACATACGTGAAATAAGTTACCTGGACTATGGAAGGCGAGGACATGTAATGAAGGGGTCTACAAACATTACATTGGTGACATACAGAGAGATCGTAACAGGCACACGCTTATTGCCCGCGCTCCATCCAGTTTCTGAGGGGTTGCGCAATCAGAGGGGAGGCTGAGCGCGTCGCTGCCTCACCTCTCGTCTCTCCCTGTATTTGCAGCGAAGCTCCGCAAATTTGGCGATTTTGACTAGGAAAAATGATTGGAATCATATTGAAATGACATTTATAACACAGATCAGTGGGGAAAAAAAATTCTTAATATTTATTTTATTATTTACTTTTCGTAACAGCTATTTTCATTGGAGTATGACAGGTGAGGCTCTGCCTCTACTGTCTCCCCTGACCGCACATCCCTGCTGCAGATGTAGATGCCACCGCTTCTTCATGTTCTGCAGATGCAGACACCACCACCATCTATAGTTCGGCGGTTGCACTTACGACTCTCGATCCTAACAGGCAGCTTGGACATACGGACATGTTTGTTTGTATCTCTGAACGTTCGTACACCGAACGTTTGTAAGTAGATTAGTCCCTCGACGTGGAAGCGAGTGGGCGTCCTTGCCCATGTATGGTTATTGTGACTCGTGAACAGAGGCTGTGTCTCGTTTGCTGCTCAGTCGATCCGGCACCACCTGGCTCAAAGTGGATCGGGTTTATCCATCTGGAAAATTTACAATATGATCTTAAATTAAATCCCACGATTCACAGATCATACAAACCAACGGTATTGATTATGTGATTTTAACGTAACCTTTTATGCCAGTTTGTTCATACGGTCGATCAGAATGCTGTGTTAAATCGCTGTTTAAAAATTCAGGCGTACACTGAACTTTGGAGGCAACACTATTTATTATCTAAACACAACGGGTAACTGTTAACATTAACAGGTTAACGACATAGGGTGGTAACCACCGTTCCTAACTTAGCTAATACACGGGGATACTACATTTCTGGACCGGAGACCGAGGATCGTAGATGGTGGCTTCATCCCAGACTTGACAATGCAGAACAGCCCAGCTCTCCGTCCACACCCTGCTTATAACTACTCCGGCATGGCCGGCTCCGCCCCAGGCCTCGCCCCTCTTCCAGATCCTTCGGGAAGGCCCGAGCCCCCAACCACGTGACCCCCCTGGGGCCCCTGGCCCCCCTTTATCCGGTCACGTGTCCTGTTGGGTTCACGCAGAGTGTCACGGCCTGACACGACCTCCGTGACACCCGCCTACTGCCCCCGTACCGAGCCACAGTCGTGTCGTTCTACTACACTACACATGCAAACTATTATTGTCCTGGATCGAGACGGTCATGATCAAGTGGCGCGCCCTCATTTATCTTTCTTTGATCGGCTAAGCGCTGCTTTTACGTCAGTTCGCTGTTACTTCAGTTCGCTGTTACTCCAGTCTGCTTTTATTTCAGTCCGCTTTTATCGTATTACAGCGCCGTGTCCAGGTGTGCGTCAATCCCTTGATCGCATCAACGGTGACAATTCCTCGCGCTCATTCCGGAGCAGATGGAATCTCCATTGATTCTCCCCTCATACCGATACCAATACCTGTTCAACCCCTTATTAGTGCGTACATTATTACACACCTTGTTGGTCACCCCGTGCCCTTATAAATCTCAAAGTTAATCCTACAAAGTCCCATCACAAGGGAGAAACACAACCAAATAGACAATTTTATTTTTGCCCGTATTGAAACGTCTGTATGCCGTATGGACCTTAAAAATCAGTTTCCCTGTATAATATGGGTAAACCGTATGGGTTGACAGGTATATGCGATATCGCGATGCTCATGCTGACCCATAAATCACAGCAGTGGCCCGGCAATCACTCGACTGTTGTGCGCGCAAATCAGGCTTTGTTCGTGTCCACTTTGAACACAGCCGTAAAAACAACTTACCTTGCCTGCCGGCAGGGACGATTATAATAGCACATTCTTAATTGAGGAGAGAGGTTTCCAGGTTCAGCAGGCTATATCGTAATCTGAATATTTACACTGGAGGAATCTGATGAGTTAATGACGTTCTTTTTGATGAAGACTGGTTTATGAGCGTCCAATGATGATGAACGCTTGTGTTGCGCCCGAAACGTCCTGATTTATTTTATTTTATACCTACGTGACTTTACCGAAAGAACAAAATAGTATGGATTCTTGCAGTCACGAAAGCTTAAAATCAAGATTGACCTTACAGGTTCCCTTACGAATTGAGATGGCTCTGTGACAATGACAGCGAGAGTAACACCGGGAAGTACAGCTTCACAACAGCAGCAATGACAACGCATATCGAGCATTCCAGACACTCCCAGTCAGTTCAAGTGGCATGTCAGTGCTGAGCAGGTTTAGCGAGCTTCAGGTCGCCCTGGTGGAATGATGTTTGTCCGTTCACAGATTAGACGGATTATGCAATGATAGCCATTCCAGGATTGCAGTGATGCAGTTCGTTTCACCGCCATATATAGCAAAACAAGTAAACCCGTAAAAACAAAGTTTTTCACTATAAATCCTTTATATGCGTGGCAGCGAACTTAATATAAAGGATTTAAAAATATATTCGCCTGTGGAGGACGCGGGGATCGATCCCGCGACCTTTGGCATGGGAAGCAAGGGCGCTACCAACTGCGCTACTCCGCCGCGGCCTGTGGAGGGGTTACGCTCTGGGCTCTTATACTGTGACGTTCAGCCAAAGCCATGAATGAGTTCTATTTGAATATATGTAAAATTAAAACATTTTGCCTAAAAAGTGTAAAATTTTGGGAATTTTTTTTCACGAACATTAATTGTCTGGCACAACGAGTCTGTGTGGAAAATGTCAGCTCGATTGGATCACGGGAAGTGGGTTAAAAAACGACCGAAAGATTTGCACGGTCCTAAGCAAGCAAGCAAGCACGCAAGCAAGTACGCAAGCAAGCAAGCATGCGAACTTAATATAAAGAGACTCCCCTCCACCAATGGGTAAAGGTAATACACATACTCTTTGGTTCTTTCGGTAACGTCACGTAAGTAGAAATAAAATAAAACAAATCACTACGTTTCGATCGCTACACAAGCAATCTTCATCCGGTGGAACAACCACAGCAAGAAAAATGCTGAAGTAGGCGAGAGAGCTGCCGTGGAAAGAGGTAATACACATGTTATATTATTCATGCTGTTAATACTCAAATGATCATATGAAAGAACAAAGTCATATTTTTCTTAGTAAAAAAATGATTTTAAAAGGTTTTCACCTTGGCCCTGTGTACATGTACACCCCGTGTGTTTATCCATTCCTGGATAATCAGAGTTCTTTCGCCGTACTTCGCCACTGGTCAGTGTGTGGGGTGTGAAGGTGGGGAGCATAGTACTGTACAACAATGTTCCCCCCCGTCTTACTCTGTAATGCTCACAGCGTATCCCTGCAGTAGCTGCTGACGCCTGTTCATAGATGGTGGTAGGCGATTGTGGAAATCGCCTTCCTCTCTCCGTTGGGGAATCCCGAGTCAAGTTTAACTTTTTAAAGCACGTCGTAAAACTCACCTATTTGTGCAGGCCTTCCCTATTTACTTAGGATTTCAACAAACCAGTACCCAAATTGTATTAATTGGCTTTTCCCGTTGTCTGATTTGATTGTTGTGTTATTATCATTCGCTTTTATCGTAGTTTGATTTTCATTGTCTGCATTTCGAGTCGTCGTTCTTGTTATTATCAGTGGGTTTGTATTTTTCTTTAATTTTATCTATATTCGTGAATAGTTTTTATTATTATTATTATTTTACGTACAGCACTTTGAGATATGTTGATATGACAGAGGCTTTATAAAATGGTGATTATTATTTTCCAAGCACTCCGGAGGATTTGGTTATAGGATCACACCATATAGTTTTTGACCTTGACAGTCTGAAAATTGGGCACGTGTTCGG
The DNA here is from genome assembly GCF_015708825.2 of Lethenteron reissneri. Lineage (NCBI taxonomy): Eukaryota > Metazoa > Chordata > Hyperoartia > Petromyzontiformes > Petromyzontidae > Lethenteron > Lethenteron reissneri. The sequence continues at coordinate 11,944,976 of NC_083803.1, read as the reverse complement.
GTGGCAGACCTGGTCTTCACCTGAGGACGGCTGCTTGCGTTGTGGCCGAAACGTCGTGAGAATTATTTTATTATGTTTTATTTGTATTATTTTATTACTTCCCTTCTACGTGACTTTACCGAAAGAACCAAGAAGATGAATCCCTGCAGTCACGAAAGCTTTAAATCGAAAAATAAAAGGAATTGATTTGTACCGAGATCTGGCACCGATATTGTGTTCAACTTTATTTCAGTAGACTGCACCGTTTGCATAGACTTAAGCCAGATCGAGACGTACCTCTGTGATTGGTCTGTGGAAAAGGCGGAAACTCTCTATGCATAGCGCACTAAAAAATGTGGATTGTCAGGTGTATGAAGCAATACGCTGTCGGGGAGAAACCCTGGTGTGGGTGTGGTACAGATTTGCATGATGTTCCATGAGTAAAAATGTCATCAAATAGGCTGCGTTATGCAGTTCGGAGCTGGCAAAATTGCGCACTCTCTGGGTCATTCAGTTGTAAGAAATCGTTAATATTCACTAAAAAGTTAATTAGTAGCACAATGAAAATTCACCGGGATTTCAAAATAATTCCCACGACTGATATTCATATGCAAAGTTTAGTTTTGTTCACAATTCTATTGATGGCGTTCAATGGTGGTGGACTGTATACTCGTAAAATACAGATCGCCTCACTGCTTTGCAGGAATGACTGAGGCACAATCAATCTTCACTGCAGTCACAGCTCTTGTCTCAGTGTATGGAGCAAGCCTAATTCTCAACATACCAGCTGGAACTCTTATTCTTAGGTTTTTCGGTAAAGTCACGTAGGTAAAACATTAAAATTAATAAAAGTAAAATAAAATAAAAATCACGACGGAGGCAACACAAGCTTCCGTCTTCAGGTGGAACCGTCACAGCCACGGCAGCTGTATCAAGTAATCAAGTAAATGATACAGCTGTCGTGGCTGTGACGGTTGCCTCCGAAACGTCGTGATTTTTATTTTATTTTACTTTTATTAATTTTAATGTTTTACCTACGTGACTTTACCGAAAAACCTAAGAATATGAATCCTTGCAGTCACGAAAGCTTCAAATCTACAGCTGGAACTCGTTCAAGCAGTTCTGCTCCTGAAAATCCATGGACACTGTGGGTGTGAAATGCTCAGAACTGAATTTGTATATTTCTGTTCCATATTTTCGTTAACGACCGTGTTTCTGAGCCGTATGCCATCGCAAGTAATTCTCACCGATGAAACATAAAACGGTCATATTTTTGATTATTGGTTTGTTACTTTTCATTACCAAGTTAAGGTTTCCAAAAGCACTTCATCCCATTCACATTTGGCTTGATTTCATTAATGCAATGTTGGTTACCTTCAGCGGCTGACCAAGGTACATATTTTATCTGTTCTGCTTTTGTCATTTTGTTGACTGAGGTCACTCTTGCAAGTGAGAATTTACCTTGGCATTTTCTCGTCTGGGAAAAAAAAAACCTCAAATGTAACTTGGAACTTGACGTTTTTTTGCGTTGTGTGTTCCGCTTTTTTACTCTCATTCTTTTACCGAGTGCTGTTGTATTCGATGTTCAGTTTCACATCGCAGTCTCTTTGTGATACTTCTTACTTTCGTCAATACGTATTTTGACTTTTGTTCTCTGTTTACTTTCTTATACCACTCCACCCTCCCCCACCCCCTCCCCCCATGTTTGTTTTTTAGGCATGTTTGTGTATGGGGCGAGATGTTAACTACCTTGCCTGGTAAGCACGGGGTCGTGGGTTGGATACCAACCCTAACGCATGTATTTTTGGAATTTGCGTGTTCCCGTGGTCGCGTGGATTTTTTGTCCGGGTCCTCCGGTTTTCCCCTCGACATTTAGAAACATGCGTTTAGAGTAATTGGCTGCTAAACATTTCCACATGATAAGCCACTTCGTTGAGCTGTCATTCGTGGTCATGCCGCTTCTGAAAAATACCTATATATTCCCAGTGGGCCTTACCTGGTAAAATAAAAATAGTTTCAATAGTTTTGGTTTCGTTTGGATATATTACGTTTCACTGTCAAGTTAAGGTTTTCAAAAGCACGTCAACCCACTGACATTTGCCTCAATTTCATTCATACATTTTTTTGCCACTTATCAATCGCTGTTCTAAGTACATATATGGGTGGTGACGTGGTCCGGCAAACGGTTATGTGCTGCTTGTTGCAGAGATTCGCGCTTCGATTCCGGTTAATACCGCGGGTGTATTGACCATAAACTAAGCACCATCTGCCTCAGTGACATCATTCAACATTAGCAGGCCATTGCGTGCTTACACTGCAGTTCAATTTGCTTTTAATCCCCCACAAATTAATGAATTGGGAGAACACGAAAGAAAAATGCCCCATAATGTGAAATTACTGCAGCACTGTTGTAACTACATAGCACCTTTCCGATAGGCTTGCGTGAATACCAAATATAGGAATGATGTAATATTATGTTCAGTTGTGTTTTACAACTGAGTCCCTCATATAGATTGGTTTGTGACAGCTTGGATGACTTCACCGCTTTATACTGAGTTAAATGCTTTATCATTCTACAAGGGCTAGGAACAATGGTAATTTAAAATAACAGGTCTTTTCTTGAATATGATTCATAATGTGGTCAATGGAAGGGAACTTTTCCTAAATCGTGCTTGTTCCCAGTTATTGTTATTCTGTTCCCATGATCTCCGTGAATAATTACCTTAGTACTATAATCACCCAAAAATGTCTGTCCGTCTCGCACGTGACGTCACTCCACATGAGGCCCACCCCTCATTAATATTCATGAGTAGGTGGATTTTTACACTAACGTAGAGGAAGGTCGAGCTGAATTCAATAATTTATTACGCAAAGTCGCTTGACAGAAAGTGACGGTAAAAATGAATATACGCAGCACAGTGCTGCATACATTTGATACTCCTGCTGATACTCCTGCTGTTATGGAGTGACTCATGCTGCCAGCTATGGCTGCAAAGTTTGGTCGTACATGCTATATAGATCGTTTATTGTTAAATGTGAATCACAGTTCCTATGATCACTGTTACATTGTTTTTATAGCTTTATTTTGGTGATTTCGAAAACGTATGGTTAAGCCATGTTTGTTTGTTAAAGTACAGAGTTAGCCTGATAACTTTTAATCTAAATTGTCTTATGGTTGTTAGTTTTTGACTTGCATCCTACTGGGATTTTTGCACACAGCGTTGATATACATTGTTTTTTCTGGAAGATTTTGCTGGTTTTTCCTGGATGTTTCTGGTGCGCGTCGTCACTTTAAGATGTTCTTTGTTCATGTTTTTGTTTGTTGCGGTTGCACCCGAGTCAACAGAGGTTCAATGATTGGTTCTCGATTGCGGTGTTTATTCTAGACATCTGTATTATTTCACTCTATTTGCCAGCGTTGTTCGGGATCTTGGTTGAGATTCTAGTATGGTGAGAGTACCATCATCCAATTTAAATTAAACGCATTGCATATACCTATTGGAAAATGTTGTCTTTCATGAGATCATACGCTCAAGAGGTCGCTTGTGACTGGCAGTATAGATGGGAGGAATAATGCTGCGTCTCCGCCAACCCACGCCACGAGAAGCGGAGCAGTGTCCCTGCCTATGGCGAACATCAGCCCCATCAGCCATCCGTCGTCAACCATTACCCACCCCCCCCCCCCCCAATATGTGATCCGGACAAAACTACCACTTTATTACCCCCAGCCACCGCTGAGAGTCATCATGCCGCCACCTGAGATGGTGATCATAAGGCTAAGATTGACTACTCTTGTTAACCTCATCCCACTCGACCACCTGGGTTGGTTGCTGTTCGCAATGCTCAGTGCTTTCCACTTGGGATCTCAGCACTGATTTTCTGCGTGGAAGTGAGGTGAATGTGCATTTACATGACATTAGCTAGTGTGTTATCACACATGTAGGTTAATTATTGTCCCGTTAAGCCTTGCACGCGCTTTCCCATAAATGAGGGATTTTCCAACAATTACGCATGCTGAGTGTTAAAGACAGGAACGAACCAAATACTAGCTCATGAAATGTTTTTGCAGCATATGTGGCTTGTGTACTGAGGACTATGTGATACGAGTTTAGAGTTGCATTGTTAAGTTAAATTTCGAGCGAAATAAGTTTTTGGGAACTGCCAATTAGAATGTATTCATAATATAGGTTGTTGGGTCAGATAGCGTTATTTATAAATGTCGTAATCCTCCACCATAAGGCGGTTTCTTACAGATGTATATAAACTTCACCCGTGTTATTACATTGTAAGTATCCAATGTGAGACTTCGGCACCAACAACAATTACAAATGTATTGTACAATGTATGTAACTTGCTGACCTTCCCCGACTGGACATCTGTGGAAAAGAACTTCAAAGCTCATCTTCTTGGTTCTTTCGGTAAAGTCACGTGACTTTACCGAAAGAACCAAGAAGATGAATCCCTGCAGTCACGAAAGCTTTAAATCGAAATTTAACTTCAAAGCTCATTAGCAGTGGCGGCTCCTGCAAAATCTCTCAGGGGGGGCAAATGTCTGGATGATTGATAAGGATAAGGTCCACCCATGCAATGGATAAATTAACAGCTTAAGCATGTAAAGGCAACTTCACTTCTTTAATATTAATGATAAATAAAGTGACTCTTACAATACATCTTGTTTGTTTCTATACTCACTATTAAAACAAACCACTCAAGTTTATTTTATTAAAGATTCCACTAGGTGGCAACAAATTATATTGTTGGATGAAACGTGCTTACGTATGATGACGTAAGCACGTATGATGACGTAAGCACGTTAGGGCGAGCCCTCCCGAAAGCCATAGAGAATGCATTGCAGCGCCCCCGTTCGAAAAAAAACATCTTTGAATGTAAGTCTATGGGGCCACTTGGGGCGATTCTCAGCTGGAGGGAAATCGCCCAAAAAGAGGCGGTACTCCACAGAACGTAACATGACGCTGATTGGACTATATCCAGAGGCTGACAGTGACGGCTAGCGTGACTCTGTGGTTGAATGACATTGGTGGTGCGTCGCCCAATCGCCCTAATGAAGAAACCGCCCCTGCTCATCAGATTCCTCCAGGATAAATAAAGATTCTGGTTTAGATAATTTGTACAAACATGTGCATTGTTGGAAATGTACCTTATCGAATATAAAAATAGCAGTGTACTGTATTGTAAACATTCGTACAATAAACCGTTGGTTTACAACGTTAGTGGCATTAGTGCTGGACACATCTTTGATGTACGTGACTACTGGTGTCATTGCCTGGTGAAGTGCATGAAAGCAATGCTCGCGATTCCGTCTATTTGAATTATTACTGGGCAATGATGGCAAACTCCACCTTTAACGTTTGAGTCATGGCCAATGTACAGATGCTTTAAATGATTCCAAAACAATAGCAATGGGTTAAATATAACGGTTGACTTCTTGGACATTTGAATAGTTTCTCAGGAATGTCCCTCCTGGTGACTATCTAGTGAAGTTTGACATTATTTCAGAAGTTAAACTGTTGCATTTGGGTGTAATATTTTTGCTCAGAGCTGTCCTCTGAGTTTAATTTGAAGTGTTATATTTGAACAATTAAGATCAACCGGTGACAACTGCATGAACCATAGCAACATTTACAAGTGTGTGGATGTGTTGTACATTTGCCTTTAACATGTAATAGCTATAATTATTTTAAACGTGCGAATAAAACAATTAAACATGAATACAGTAAATTAATGAATAATACCATTCATATCGAGGGCACTAACCTTTACTAAGCCTTTTTACATCCATTACACTATTGTAATATTACAATTTCAATTATTTAAATTAACATCTTCAAATTTTGTATTATTAATTTAATACATTGACATTTAATAACCTTTCACACGCTAACATTTTTTTGCGACCACCCATATATATGTAATAAAAGACTCCGTTAGGCACTGCTGGTCTCCGCTTGTCTTTTATTCAGATTCTTCTCCGCACTCCGCTGGTCTCCTCCACGGACCAGCGTCGTCTCGCGCGCACCCTGCGCACGCTCCCTCTCGCGTGCCACGCACGCTCCTCCATTAGAGGAGCTAATCCCGCACTCCGCTGGCCGACGGCGTGCTGAGGTCCTTCGGCCACGTGGCCGATGGCGCGGATCTCTCTCTCACCACCCAACGTGGCTCAGACTCTTAACTTCCCCGATTGCCCGATCTCTTCCGGGCTCCCACTTATATCCATTCCCCCCACGTGACCCTGACTCCTCCCCTTCCGGATCGTCAGATCCGGCCTTCCCATACTACCCCGCTGGCTCCGCCCCCATTCACCTCGCCTCCCATTGGAGCCGAGGTGAACGGTGGCCCCTCCCACACGCCCCGCAGACCAGGCTCCGCCCCCCAATATCCCGGGCCGTGTGGTTGGACCAGAGCCCAGCAACAACCCCATTTACGCTCGCATTACATATACAACAATTGATTATTTTCAGGAAATGGGGTCTCCCTGCTCTTCTGCTGGGTAGTCGTGCAAGAACACCAATGCAAGGACTCCTCCACTTACGACAATTCAACTTACGAACTTTCAGAGATACAAACAAACCTGGTCCGTATGTCCAGCTGCCTGTTCGGATCGAGAGTCGTAAGTTCAACCGCCGCGCAATAGATTGCGGTGGTGGCATCTACATCTGCAGAACACGAAGAACCAGCGGCATCTACATCCATAGGAGATTACACAACTTTTAAAGCCATTTGCCGTGTTTAGTGTACATGTCGTAACAACGTGTTTGGAATTGACAGGAGCAAAGTCGAACGACATGCTCGCATGCACGCAAACACCAACTTATTCAAAACTGAGCACTAATAATAATACACGCCCCAATGTCACGACCTTCGACAAACTCACGCACACCACAACGATGCAGTACTCTACCCCGCACTTACACGCACCAACGCCACCCGACGCATTTCAACACACCTCTTACACACAAACACCGCGTCCACAAAGCATGTATAGCTTTAAGTGAGTTAATACTGGTAGGAACCTCCTGATTACACCAGCCCACAGGGGATTAATGTGTCTGTCCGTCGTGCAGGGAGGGGCTGGGTGGGGAGGGAGGGGCTGGGTGGGAAGGGGAGGGTGAGAAGGGGCTGGGTGGGGAAGGTGGGGCTGGGTGGGGAGGGGAGGATGGGGAGGGGCTGGGTGGGGAGGGTGGGGATGGGCTGGGTGGGGAGGGTGGGGAGGGGCTGGGTGGGAAGGGTGCGGCTGGGTGGGGGGTGGGAGGGGTGGGGCTGGGTGGGGTGGGGCTGGGTGGGGAGGGGCTGGTCACCCCGTGGTGCCCTTATAAAACTCAACGTTTAACCTACTCACGCCGGCTTGTGCCCCGCCCTCACAGTCGGGCATATTTGCGGAATACACCACGCCGCCGTTGACCCTGGCCATTGACGGAGCAACCCAACGTTCCTACCAGCTCCCTCCGCAGGAATGTGTTTCGGGAGTGACAAAAAAACCCCCTCAGTTTATAGGATGATGGCCGTGAGGTAGATTTCATTGAGACTTACAAAACCTCTCTCTTAACTTTGTTGGAGTGCGGGTTTGCACCTTCCACAGCGCCCGTGTTGCGAATCACTCAGATTAATCATTACGCGATTTCAGCGCCACGCAATCACATTGACGAGTGCGTTAACTGTCCACGAAACAACGCACTGCTGCCTCTCAGACACGTATTACTGCATTCCCCCTTTTCTCCCGCTTCCTCTCTTTATTTGTTAACTCACATGTCCGCAATAGGTTCTTCTTCAATTTGAATAAGGCAGTCCTCGACTTACGAATTCCCGACTTATGAACATCTGTACTTACGAATAAGCTTCCCTGAAATAACTCGTAATTGCAAACTGATCCGCTGAACTATCTTGTTCAGAGGAGCAATTGTCTGCGAGATGTAATGAGTCGGCCTCGTGCTGGGAGTGTATGTGTGTGCGCGTGTGGACACGTGTGCGTGTGTGTATGTGAAAGTGTGTGGGGAGCGCTAGTTCCATTCTTGCTGGCCACCCCAACCCCTCGTGTGCCGTTGCCAGCCTTCATAGACACTGCTCTCTAACAGCACTTGCCCCAACAGTCTGTTAAGGCTACATGGGGGAATCTTTGTTTTTGTTGTGTGTGTCTGTGTGTATACAGGTATTTTGTGCCCATCATACACTCCACCCCCACAACTCTCATACCTGGGCAGTGTGCTCATGACCGGCTCATTCCGTATCATTTAAGTGGCATTATCTTTTCATCGGTTGTGTAACGCTGTGTGGAAGCAACCAGATATGTCGCTCCACACGAAGTTTCGGGTCTTCTCGGCCACGGTCATGCCCTCCCTTCTTTACGCTTGCGAAACGTGGGTAACCCGAATGGAACTTCTTCGACGACTGTAAACATTTAAGCAAGTACGCTAGGGGCCACCCATTGAGTAGGTAGGCCAAAATCTGTCAAATTGAAATACCTCCCCCCTTCCCTGTACGCACGCGTACTTTTACACCCCCCCCCCCCCCACCTGCGTACGTACGCTTGACGCATCCGAATCCGATAGAACGGCCGATATTTAATCCACGCAGGAACGATCAAGGTCCACCGCCGGCTGCATTAAAGAATTGAGTTGTGTACCTTTAACAAGTTTGTCTTGTGTCCGCTCGGTTCAAACGCCGACTGAACCCGGTCGAACAGGTGACGTGTTATTATTGATCCTGGCGGTAGGCTCAGACATGGCTGAAGTCGACGGACTTGATGCAGCGTCGCCAGTCGATATTTTGTGGCAACGCATCAGATGCAGCTGAAATCAATGATTGTAGGTGCTAAAGCTTCAACGTCAGCAGAGGATATCTCAGGAACTTCAGGCTTCGATACGTGCTGGCGCGCATCACCAGAAAGATATAAGATCGCTTCTGCTCGCCAACGCTTGACTTGCTAGATCAGCAGCAACATTTTCATACGTAGTGTCATCCCACTTTATTTTCTCCCATAACCGATTCGTTTAATTTTTGTTGTTCTTGTTTACTAGCTTGCGGCCTTGCTTTACACACAGCTTTGTACAAACAGTTATACTTGACCGTGTTATCCATCCTGACTGGTTATTCAAAAACACGCGTCTATTATGATTCTCAAACACAATTAAAACTCGGTGAACTCGTCTCAATATAAAGTGCGTCGACTGAACATCTGCTGTAACAGTAGACCGATGTACAGACGAGTGTTAGTACTGAAGTCCAGGCAGCAGCAGCAGCACGAACAGAGCACCGCGGCAGCTAAAATCTTGAGCCAGTGGCAGTCTGCAGTGAGGCCAGATTCAAGGATGTGTGATCCATGGGTCAGGCCGCCAAACTATGTCAGACTCACTGCTGAGCTGCGTGACAGCTAGTAGTCAGGGGTACGGTGGCGTACAAGTGGCACCTCTCCCACAGTCCTACTTCTCCTGAAAAAACCAAACTGTGGCTCATTTGATTGCCAATGTAGACAAATTATTATCGAGGCTTCACCCCCCCCCCGTTTCCTATGCGTACATTGTCAGTAGACCCCCCATATGCAAGCGAACGCATTTGGGTTACCCCCCCCCCTCCCCCCTCTATGCGTACGTACTAAATGGATGGCCCCTTACTGGGCAGTTGGAGGCAGTCGCCCTCCAGCAACAACAAAGGGCAGAGGAGCGACGCTCACAACAACGAGCGGAACGCCGGGCGGCTAAAACACAGCAAGTTGGGACGGTCTGGGGCACAGGTGTTGCATCAGTCAGTCATCTCAGTTAGTCGACCCATGGCACCTGCTGGGTCTGTCCCGTGACCTCCTGGCAGCGGTCGTTCGACACTTCACGTGGCCTTAACGTGCACATAGCCTGGTACAGGCACCGTGGAGACGTCACCGCCATTTAGTGGCGAATGGCGGTTGTTGTTCCTGTGTATGGGTACGCGCGTGCCCCGTGTATGTGAGTGCAGTTGTGGTGACTTATTGCACCCCTTCCGACTACAATCTATTATCAGAACCCAAGGTAAGTGGGAATAAAAATCTGTTTACGTTACTTTAGTTAGTTTTATTTACGATGCAGTTTTTACGTACAGTGTTACATGCAAATGTACAATATTTGTTTTTAATAACGAGTTTATCAATGCTTCCCTATTTGTTGAACCGTAACACATTTCATAACACCGATCTTTTGGCAATTAAAGTGCATCATTGTGTTCGGGCTTACGAACCGTTCGACTTACGAACGGGCTAAAGGAACCAATGATGTTCGTAAGTCGAGGACCGGCTGTGATTAGTATCAAAACCACCCAGTATCTATCCACTGTTAGATGAGGGCCTCCCCAATACCTCTTTAGAGGTCTGCAGTGCAACAATCCATATAGCTCCTGCAAATGAGCTGATTTAATTGCTACACACCCATGGTGGAAGTCATTGAGGAACATTTAGCAACTGAATAAAGAAGGCTGTGAAGGTTGGCCGAAGATGAAACAGCAAAATCAAAGTCAAATACGACAAGATTGCTGAAACTATTGAGCATATATATTTTAGGTATAACTGGAAAGCACATTAGAGTATGTAAACCTTGCACAAATATTGAAAGGTCAACCGGCATGAGGACAATTCAAATAACAAGGCAGCCTACGTTTAGCCAACTGACTTTAATAATAAAAAAGACACGTACTGCTTTTCCTACAGAAGTAATACGCCTTAAATGAACACAAATGCTCGCACACTCGTGTGTGTGTGTGTGCGCACACATGTGTGATGTGAATGGGCGTGGCGTTTCCGATCGTCAGAAATGTGGTTTGTTGGGTTTTAAGAAAATGAGCCACTATAAAAGCCCCGTGCCAGTGGTCAAGGCTCATTGAGAAAGGCGTTGGGGGCTCGCGTGCTACAGGCATAGACAATGAGCGTCGTCGCCATGAGGCTCATTGCCAGCCTTCTCACCTGTTTCCTCCTGGGTGAGTCACCTGCACTTTCCAGCTGAAATGTATCACCACCCTTGCTTTGGGATGCGATGTGGCTTCATTTGAATAATGAAGAATAGAAAATGTGTTCAACTTTACGATTATTTCTTTTGTTTCTTTTTCAGTTGGTGATGTGCAGGGCAACTGGGAGGGTTCATTGCAACGGGTGTTGAGCTATCCTGGCACCTGCCACAAACAGCTGCAGGGCTCGGGTTACTTTACCATACCCAACAACGAGAGTTGCCTCTACACGATGAACGTTGACGCAGATGAAGTGGTCAGCCTCTACCTGAATTACTAGTAAGCAGTGTTATATTGTGAAATATCTTGTTTTTATGCAGGGAGATGAGCGGAAGAAGATACGCGCAGTACAACGGAGCAGATGCAGTATGGTATAGTTGGGTGGATAGGCAATGAGGGGATATTCAGGATGGTCATAATCGTGCAACGCTAAGCCAATGGACCGTGTATGGTATGGTAAATTTTACTATGCACAGCAGGAGAGTTGTGATAAAGTTATCATCAGAAACAGCATCAACATACTGTATCTTTGTTATTTATACAATTAACAATTGAAGAAGAGATGTGCATGAATGCAGTCAAATCAGACTGTTGTACATTGTCACATTGGTGAAATGATCGCCTAAAACATGAGTCAACTCTCAGTTAGGGCTGGTGCGTAAATGTTGGTTGGGACACGGAAGACTTGGGAATGGAGGGGGTCAGTGAAGCGGTTACGAGCTTCTCCCTAGCGCTGTAACAGAATGAAAGGAATCCGCGACAGAATGAATGATACATTAATCTTTTAGGCCCAAATGAGCAGTAATTGGGCGTGGCTTTTCCCAAATAAGGAATATACTGCATCGGTAATTGACTATCCAAAGTTTGATTAAAAGGGAATCAACGAGATTGTTAACGATCCAAAGCCTGATCACTGCTCAAAGACAAAATTTACGCTGCCAAGCTTGGTGGTGTTCATTCGGACGCTGTCTTTCCGACAGCCCTGTTCTTCACCTAAGGACGGCTGCTTGCGTTGTGGCCGAAACGTCGTGAGAATTTTATTTTATTATGTTTTATTTTTATTATTATTTTTATTACCGAAAGAACCAAGAAGATGAAAGACAAACCCCTCCTCCCCATGGACACATGTATTGAACATGTCATAGCTTGATTAATATTCGATTCTATCGATGCAAGTTTTCAACATTTCAAAGCTCGATCCATGCTCGAACACATAGACATGTGTATAAAAATGATGTCATAGCTCGATCACTGTTCAAATATCGCTCGAACACGTAGACACACTCAAGCCATTTAAAGAATCATAATACTGCTGAGCAATACAGACATTGCATCTGAAATATATACCGTCTATACTAGTTAGGTAAGGGTGGCAATCTGACACACCACATGGACGTGGAGGGTTATGTTTATATTTTGTTGTCCACAGTTTCCCCTACTGCTTGAACGACAACAACAACACTGGAGTGAGCGTGCATGATGGGCCAGACAATATGGCACCCATTTTATCCACGTTTTCCTGCGGCTATAATACTGCAGGCCTCGTGTCAACAAACTCAACCCTCTCCGTATACTACTTCCAAAGTAGCAACAATTATTCCTACTCAAACGTCTACATCTCATTCCATGCATCACCTGGTGGGTACCACACTCACACACACACTGACACTTGTTGGGTAATATTCAATCATTCATGCTCGAAGTTTGAGTCAGATCAAAGTCCACTAAGATACATTTTTAATTAGTTAACACTGGAATAAACCCATTGAAGTCCTGGCAAAAACCTCGTGAAATTAAGTCAATAAAATAATTTACATAACAAGGTGAGAGTGAGTGAAATTTTACTAAATGCAATCAATTCAATGATCTAATTTTGCAAGTGTAAGCCAGACATTATGCTTGTTTACTCAGGAAAACCTCGTTGAGTCTCATTAATCAATTGAGAAGGGTCCTGTAAAGTTTTTTTGCATGGGGGGATGATTGCTGTGTAGATACCAAATGAGTAATTTGCGGAGTACATTTTCAAACTTGGACCATGATGGTGGCACCACAGAATGGCCTACTCTTGCGAATGGCATCACTGGATCATTAATGTCCGCTGTGAACCAGACAGGTGTGCATTTTATCGTTAATGCACCCGCAGTAATAACCAGGGCGGCCACTGGATTCGAACTGTGAATCTCTGCAACAAGCGCCGGTCACGCTACCACGAGCCCATGGGAATCAAACTTATTTAAAGCAGCTTTTAAAAAAGTTCGTATGTTACGCTTGGAATAACACACCTGTTGGCCAATAAGTTGGAGGTAATATTTTTTTCAGGACATTGTGCATCATTATATGCAAATATGCATAGATTTTTTTCCACAGTTGAATATTTCACGTTTTGAACATAGAGAGTTAATTCGGGGTGTAGGTGTTCTATTGTATGCAAAGGTGTCTGCCAGAATTTTGGTTCTCGCCTCGTATCCTTTTGACACACTGATTTTCTGCCAAGTAACATTACCAAACAAAGAAAAATATTAATCATTCAGCATCACCTTACAAGTTTGAAGACTTACACGTGAGCATTTTCGAGATAAACTTGACAAACATGTGTATATTGGTATAAGAAGTACAGTTTATGTAAGAAGTGTTCCTGCTAACATTGTGCTTTGTTTTTCAGCTTCCTCGAGGTGTGGCGGGAGGCTGGATGCTCAAAGTATGATCCTGACATCTCCAAACTACCCACACAACTATGAGTACAACTCCAGTTGCACTTGGGAAGTCTACGCTCCACCCGGATCCGTTATTTTTCTATATATCCGTGATTTTGAGTGAGTATGGAGTGCGTCATGAGAATATCAATCCTACGGACATTGCAACATAATTATCTGTGGAAAATTTGTGCTTTAAAAACAATTCCTGCCACAACTGTGGGATATTTAAAACCGATAAAGACTACGATTCCCTCATGGCTGATTTGCTCTAACTTGTCACCCTGAATTGTCACAATTGATCAAATTCCAGGGGGTGGAGGAGTGAGGAAGAATTGTTGTATGCTTACTTATTTGGCTGGGATGACTTAAATTGTTCAATAAATTACACGACTTTCATGAATCATACTTAGATGCTCAAATAGCATTTCAGCAGGGTCATATTACATTTAGCCACCTCAAAGTTGTTTTGGTATTTTGGGTTTTAGTGTGACATAACTCACGAGCATTTTTGCCATCACCATAACGCACATTAAATGTATTTAATAGAAATGATGCTTCGCATTCAATGTTGGTCAAATAATAGGGGAACCAGAATTAACAAAATTTACTAAAAAGGAAGAAACTACTTTTGGAATTGATTCCTAAATGGACAGGGAATTATTGTCGGCTTCCAGCTCCTGCCACTTTGGGTTATATAACTTTATTGATCAATTTCTTGTCGCTCAGGGTACTGGATGAGCCCGGGGCTGATAGAACTCGCAGTCACAACCGGCAGTGCGACCACGACAGCCTCACCGTCCTGGAGAATGACAAAGGAAGCAGCTCGGTGGTGACTCGTCTTTGTGGGATCCTGCCAGACAGCCAAGTGTCCACCACTGGCAACATGACCCTGCGATTCACCTCGGATGGCTCGGGGAATGGAAGGGGGTTTAGCCTTTTCCTCTCCCATAACGGTAAGAGGCTCGGTGGCTATAGTCTCTAAAATGTTGGCGAGTGCACGGAGGCATTAGGAGACCATGTTCCCTTTATGATCTCCTACTTGGTCTCCGTGAGCTTGATGTGCTTGGCTATTTAGTAAAGAAGGGGAAGTCTGTGGGTGTAGGGTCATATCCCTTTTCTGTAGTATGTATGTATGTATGTTGAACTTGTTTCGCACTGTATGAAGCCAAACGTGCTAAGTTGAGGTGCGGGCGTATTTTTTAAAATCTTAGTGCTTCAAATACACCGTGTGATTTGCAAGAGTAGCCTATCTCAACAATGCTTTTTGGGTTCTGTAACATTTATTAAATGTTTCAGTTGAGGCAGCGTTTAACTTAAATTTTTGCTTTTCTCAGTTGTTTGAAAACTAGTGACTCGATTTATAATCATTTTGATAACGACACATGCATATTCGTGACACATTTCAGCTGGTATACTCAACAAAAATGTAAAAATATTCATTGTATTATTTTTGTACAACATGAGGTTTTGGTAAGTGAGGTGGATTGAGTGAAACTTGCATTTCAAAGAAACGAGTCACTTTATAGGCATCTAGATACACAGGGAAGCACTCTTCCACTGGGAACGGTGTACAAAAACCGCACAGACACACGCATCACCGAATGTGTAAAGCTGGCTAAATCTCAGGCAGTGAACTGGCAGGTAAACACAGCATGTTACAGGTATTGGCCTAGAGCTCAAACACGAACGTTATGGGTTTGATCCCTCCAACAAGAAACACAATATTCATCACATTTTTGGTAAATATTGCTCCCAATCGACTGCAATTGATATTATTTTCTATTTCACCAGCTAATTGTATCCTTTTCAATGGTCTGATTATCATCAGAGATAACTGTGCCCCACTATTGGCGCGCAAAAGTGAATCAAAGGAGTAGGGCACGGGCAATATAGGGGTAAAAGTGCACGAGGCTTGAAGTCAACCTGTATCCATCTGTACAGCTGTTTCTCCTGCTGATTCTCAGTCCCGCCACAGCCAGGAAAGCGAGTTGAGCTTGGGCTCTTTACAGTAAAAACTGACCACCACACAATGCTCATCCTGCCCTATGGGAAAAGTGGCAGGGTAAAATATTGGGAAACTTAACACAAGGATTTTTGCAGCCTATATTATGATTCATGCTTGATTTTTGGGTTAGGGCACGTGATGATTTGGCAAATTATTTGTTAAGACCCTCAGCCCGACACAGCCAAAAAAAACGAGTGATCACACGCACGAGCATTTATTGTGCCAATTATACTTTTTTCAGCTCAACGTTAAATTGAATTCTCACAAGTAAATGTAAAAATTAGATACGGTGAATTTGATACTGCATCAAATTTCATCAGGAAAAGATCCAGGATGTCAATACAAATCTAGGAAGTCTGAATTTTTTACTTCGTTGAGTTTTTGTTTTTCTTCCTGACTCTCACTTGCTCGTGGGCTGAAACAATCATAGTTGGTGCGTTAAATGCTCGTACACCACGCGACAATCTCATTGGCTTGGCTGTGGTCGGGTGATGGATGGTCTTAACGACGCAATTTTTTTGTCAGATCATTATCTTGCCCAGCCTGAAAACATCTATTACGGATAAAAGTTTTAGGCAACCTGGAACTGGTGAATATCTCCAAGGCCACAGCTGCACGATTCGCACAAACCTTGACAATGCAGCTGGTGACTTGATGGTGGGGTTGATGATCACCATGATAGTGTGCACTGTATTGCCCATGTAAGCAGTAGAGCAAGGAAGTCACTACTCGAAATGCGGTATGGTGGCCTTACAAATAATGGATGAGATGAAACGGTCAGTCTTGTAGACAGAGTCCTCAACATGGATAGTGGCATCAAGGAGTGACGTTCACGAGCACAGTGATAATGGTGGTGCCGATAGGAGAGTAAGGAGGTGCATAACTGCCAGTAAGTGAATCGAGTGAATCGGTGAGTGATGTTCACGAGAACAGTGACCATGTGACTAGCGATAGCAGAGTGATGAGGTGAATGACGGGAGTACATTTTTAGTGCGTGTGTTCTTGCCGCAGTCTTACTCTTGATAAAAAATCCCAATGAAGGGGTTTTGTTTTTAACTCATTTATCGTTTAATGTTTCTTTCATTCTGTCTGACGCCTCTCGTTGCCCACAAAATCAGAGAACGTCTGTGGAGGAACACTGGAAGGTACTAATGGTACATTTGGCAGCAACTACGGTTATCAGTCCTGTTTTTGGCATATAATTGTCCCCGAAGGAAGCGTCGTGCACATCGATGCATCATCAATTTGCAGGTAAAGATCATTGCCTTGTTTGTCTGTGTGCTTTGCAGACTGTGGAGGAGCGGTCGAGTGGGAAGTAGGGGGGGGGGGGGCAGAGGCGGTGTATGTGTCATTTATTTTAAGTATGGGTATAGTGACAGACAGGCGCATGCATGGCAGGGCACAAAAGGCAGAACACAGAGCCCCTTCATTGTTCTGACCAAAGCCAATAAATATAATCCTTGCGTGCGTCCCCTATCTGCTGTTTTAATGTAAAGTGCAGTGGAATTATCCGTGTTTTGAGAATTCACGAGCTAAGATTTTTACTTGAGGATGTGTGGCATTCTGAAAATGGGACATTTGCACAAGTTAAGTCTAATGTGGTTATTGTTCCTTATCCCACACTATTCATGATGCTTAAAATTGTTCCAGACTGACAAAGCCATGGCAGTGGAATGAACTGTCTTGCTCGTCGGGAATATAAAGAGAAAGTTTTTTTCCGATCACCAACGTTTGTCCAATTTCTCCCTCAATCCAATAATCAATTACAGCCATGGCCGTCTGTGTCAACAACAACTATTTTATCAATAAAATAACAAAAATACAGCCACCTCTCGCTCGCTGTCCTCCTCCCCCACCCCACACATCTGGCCTGCAATGTCAAAGCATTGGTTTTTTTGCAGTTGTGGATCACATCCAGCATTATTAGGCGATTTGCCTGAGTTGAATTGGCGTTTTAGATTTGAAACGTTCGAGACTGCAAGGATTCATAGTCTTAGGTTTTTTTGGTAAAGTCACGTAGGTAAAAAATAAAAATAAAAAACACTTGATACAGTAAATTTAGCTGTGACGGTCCCACCTGATGACGGAGACGTGTGTTGCCTCCGAAACGTCGTGATTTATAATTTTATTTCTATTATTGTAATTTTTATTATTTATTATTTATTTTTTACCTACGTGACTTTACCGACAAAACAGAAGAGTTTGAATTGGCGTGTTTGCCCAGGTGACAACTTTATTTAGCTGTCAGGTGAAGGAGGGTGTACAACACACATTGCCATTGCACTTGCGCGACCTGACCCAAAACCAATTACAATTATAACATTGGTCTCAAAAGCCTGAGAATAAAATATTTTACTTATTTCACCTACAAAATTCCTTGATGGCACATATATGTGTGTGTATAAGTATGTGGGGAGCGGTGGCGTAGTGGAGAGTGGGCTGCATTACGAACCCGGCGACCTGAGTCCGATTCCCGCTCATGGCCAACACCAGTGACAATTATTGGAACCAGTTCTGGGCCTATCAGAGGTCCACTCGGCCTAAAATAAGTACCTGGTGCAATGTGTAAACATTGCCACTAGGGAGACAAAGGTGCCCGGGTGTGGTGTTGATCATGTGTATCAGCAGGATTGGACCCCAACTGGTCAGCTCCTTACATGGACAGGGATTGCACCATACAGTCTTGACATTGTGGCAGAATCTACTTGCCCTGCCCCTATTTTAAAATAGTGAGGCACAATAGGAATGGACCACTCTTTTAATGATTTCCTCATGTAGCAATGGAGTAAAGCGTGGTTTTGTGAAGGTCCTTATGTGCTGTGCAGTACATCATCAATGCACGTGTGTACACCAGCATGCGATACCGAGTCGGGCCTGTAGGTGGCTGGCACGGTTATTGAGTCACCTGACCTGTACACCAGTCACGTGGTTAATGGCGACTCGGTTGAGGATTGCTGTGTGACACACGTGCTGTTGCATTTTATAAGTAAAGGACCCAAAGGGTTTCTTTTCATAGTTATAGAAATGTTCCAGTCCTTAAGTTTGGCTTTGAATTGGTAGTTTGTGATATATTCAATAGGAGGGGGTTTAGCACTGTACACTGTAAAAGATTACGTACTGTAGTTAATACTGCTAATTCTCTAACCCTAATACTGTTTATTATATAACCATGCCCAGGCACCCCGAGTATGACTACTTGCAATGCTATTAAGAATATAACACATGTAAGTTGTATAATATTGACAAGCACAGTCCATATACAGTATATATACAGTACAGATAATGGATGTAAGATATTAATATAAGTGGATGGTATAGACAGCTTAGGCTTAAAGTAATATTCGAATAGTGAAGTGTAAAGGTTATGATTAAAGACAAAGATGGTGTATCAATAGTGTAATTGGGTTTAAGGGAAACTTATTGAGTGACCTGACCCGTACACCAGTCACGTGGTTAATGGCGACTCGGTTGAGAACTGCTGCGTTACACAGAACTGCTGTGTTATACTGTGTTATACAGCAGTTCTCACAAATGTGTTTGTCCTCGATTTGGAGCACCTGCCCACGTCCTTCATTTCGAGTGTGCAACAATAGGTTGGCATTTGCAAAATATATCAATTGCAATATTTTTGCTTTGTGGAAAGTTTGTGCCAGTGCAAATATCCATAAAACCGAATATTCTCTTCATGAACTGAGTCGTCGTATATTAATGTAGCACTAATGATGCCAGTGAGTGTCCCACACAGCACTGTATAGAGATGCATATAATCCTGTGTTATGGTTACCTATATCACCTCTTGTGCTGTTTTGTAAGTGGGTTGATGCCGGATGAATACCGATTCTTATTTTTCTGTCAGTTGGAACAGCTACTATGAATGGGCAATCTACGATGGCGACTCCACGTTTGCACCTATTCTCAGCCAAAGGCACGGTTACTACTACTGGGAATGTGCACCATTTTCTGTAAAATCAACGGGGAACAGTGTCTTCATCCGCTACTATGGGGAAGCATTCACAGCTACCTACACAGCAGTAGGTATGTACATTGTACGATGATGTTAATATGCTCGAATGGAGGCCTAAGTGGATGAGAATGTATGTTATATGTATGTTGAACCTGTTTTGTACTGTACGTGGCCAACGGAGATGATAATCGGAGGTGCGAGAATGGATATTTGTGAGAGTGAGGAAGTGTGTAGACGTCCCTGCACTTCCTCGTGATCCCCTTGGTTTGATTCCTTGTCTTGATGGATAATTCCAGTCGTGATTGGTATCAATATCTGATATGGGCACCAATTCAGTCAGTTCAGGCTTATAGTGTGAAAATCGTCACCAGGGAGACATATGCGTGGCGCTGGTGACACAATCAGAAGCACGGGTGCTTACCACGGGTAAAACGCGTGCAACTATTGTGAGGAAATTCAATTTATTGTAAACAGCAGCTCCCACTGTTGCTGTGGCTCGATTGGCTCGATGTCCCTTTTGGAACTCAAAACATTGTGGGCTTGAAACTTGCCTGGGGAAACATTTTGAAAAGTTTCGACGTTAAATATATTTAATCAGTTATGTTATATATTTTGTATTGTCAGTTGATTGAAAAGTATTTTAGGAAATTCAAGATTAAGCGGTGCAACTTTTAAGTGTCCTTTTAAAAAGTCGGTGTGGATTGAACGCCGCTGCTGTGATCACGCAGCGGGATGATCGTGGCCGCATACCAGTCGGCGGAGGCTACCATGAAGAGACGACGCCCGGCAGTGACTCACGGTCCCACTTGTTGGTGTAGAGAGGAGGTTGTGAGTCATGCTGCGGAGAGTTCTATCATGAGCTGTGGTAATCTTGTAATGAATTGTTTACGTATTTACCCATTTGTCTCCAATAGCTGCGGATCAGTCGTTTGACTGTGATTTCAATGGAGGCTTCTGTGGCTGGGGATCCTGGTCTGAAGATGTCTTTCACTGGGACATAGTGGACAGTCGGTCCTATCCATCATATGGTAATGCTTCATAATGAACATATGTTCACAGCTAACACTGCAACATTGTTTTGATACAAAGCTATTCGAAGCATTGTTTCTCCTATTTTCTGTAGTTACAGCGAACGTGTAATTTTGCGGATGTCATTACCCCGTGTACTTTCCAACTGCTCTGCTATACCTGTCAATGAAATCAGGACGTTAAATGTAATGTGCCATTATTTGCAAGAGTAGGCCATTGTGAGTCATTGAAATGTTTTACTTAAAATCACGCAATTGGGATTATGCTTAGCAATTATCGCTCCCTACTGCGAAAACTTGACAGGTACCTCCTGCCTAAAAGAGTCACGATACAAGCACAGAAATAATACATCAACACAATTATTGAGGTACCTGCGTTTTTTTGTAACAAGAATTTCCATGGAAATGGTCCTAGTGAATGCATAACCTGTACTTTTCAATAAATAATTTGCAAAGGGCAATGAATGAAACATTCTTTCTCAACATAATACATTACTAACCTTTATTTTCATGCATATTTTTAACATTCCATATTTTTTTCTGAATTGGGAAGTTCAGCTTCAGGCGTGGCAGTAATCTGATCACAGTGACATCTGTAACCATTAGATAAGGATTCGCTATAAAACAATGTATATGATAAGAGACGAGTGGCTCGCACCTTCATCTTTTGCTTAATTCTCCATATGTGTGACAATTCTTAATAAGCACATTTATTATTTGTACTGCACACACACTCCTTTTCATGGATTGCCTGTTCAGTCGCAGTCTCAATTGTGTCTGTGCGCAGATGGGAGCCCCTTTACTGGAGTACGCATGAGATCTCAACCCAGGAACGTCACGCAATTGAAAAGCCATCTGCTGAGCCCCGTCTTGCAGCCTTTCAATGGAACTCGCTGCTTTCGCTTTAAATTTGGACCTTACAACAGTGCCAGTCTCACGCTCCGCGATGCATCGGGCCGCGGGGGCATGGTGGGGGACGGGAATCTTCCCCTGCTGTGGAGGCCCAGTCTGTTAAACATAGCGGACGTGGGCGGTGACCAGCAGCAGTGGTCGCAGGCGTTCGTGAACATCTCCGCGGACGTCACTCAGGTGCCCTTGTTTGAATTTTTTCTCAGTGACCTCCTGGCAGGGAGCATACCGCACTTCACGTGACGGCCTCAAAGTGCACCTATCCTTTGCACAGACGCTGTGGTGATGTCACTGCGATTTCTTGGCGTTTGGAGGCTGCTGCTGTTGTCTTTGAAGCTTGCCATCAAAAGGCTCAGGAAACAAATTAGCAAGATTTTTAATTCCATCAAAATATAATCAACAACGTTTAATCCATGATTGCAAAGTGTGCTTTTATACTGGAATCAAGTTTTATATGCAAATTCTGCTTATTTATGAAAAAAATTGTCTTCACGTCAAAATATTGCCATCATGGGGCCTTTGTATGGACTCAATTGATGTGATTACAATTGTGACCACGTATGAACACGGGTTGAAGTACACAGCCTATAGTTTAGTAACTAATACATATAGACTAGAGTATGGGAAAATGCAGTCTTGACCAGTCTAAAACAGTGGTTTTCAGCCTCATTGTTATGGCGTCCCCCCAAATCAAGACGACTCGTCCCCCTCCCCAGCCGTTGCATCCTCTCCCCCTTGGTTACCAAGGCCACAAGACACGGATCACGTGTCCGTGCCTTTAATCAACACGGTGTTAGTAAGGCATTCGTTGTACTTTCTCCATTTTTCAATCATCGCTCTTCACTTATGTTGGCTGTGTCAAGGAATCGAACTTGAATATTTGGGTATGATAGTGCAGTGCGCAAATCACTGCACCCAGCATTTTTTTTGCATGTTGTTGTTTTGCGGATTGTTTGTAATAACTGCAGGGCGCTTGTTCATTGCACCTTCTGCATGCAGGTGCTGTTTGAGACAACCAGTAGTGTAATCGAGACTCTGGCTGGGATCGACAACGTGGAGTTGAATCCAGAAGCCTGCCCGAGCGACGGTAATACAAATCATCTGCATTGATTCAACATGATATTCATCTTCAGGTGTGACTGTGTGACGTCATCACCAACTGTTGCTTAACTGCCCCCCCCCCACCACCCGGTCTCTGTAGACCACTTTAGCAAACAACGGATTAACGGTTGGAGTGTAATGAGTGGCCACGATCATGATGTTAATATTGCGTTTGGCAATATGTTCACGAGCCAATAAGCCAATGTCGAGGTCTGCTAGCCACGAGAGGGCTTGAGGAGAGAGGGTTTGTGTATTTTTTGCTGTTATTCCTCCACTGACGGAGCACAGACTACGGTGGTTTACTATATTGTCCATAGTTTTGGTTGCATGGCCACAATCGCACTGTGGCTGGTCTTTAATGACCCACCATGTATCCTTTGGCTGGCCCTTGTACGTATGATGATGATAAACCTCATTATCATCCTCATGAGGATGGTTGGCTTTGTTTCATGTCACTATAAGCGGCGAGTTAAACTTAACACGTGAGGCGGACGTAAGCCCTAGTGCTGGATGCATGATTCCTCGTGCTCTGTTCTCCCCTGTCTCCACATCAGATGTGTGTTACGAGGCGGTCAATGCTGACGATGGTGTCCTCGTGGCCAATCTTTCTGATGGCAATATGACCTCATCGTGCTTCTGGGAAATAACGGTCTCCACGGGAAAAATCATTCAGTTTCAACTGAACCCAAATCTGTAAGTGAACCGTGCAATAGAGAGGGACTCATCATGGACATTTCATACACCTGAGGCAGAACTTATAGATCCTGTCTTGAGGTGATATGTCCAAGTGTCTTTCTCAGATGTGTTTACATTCACCGTCAGAAAACTTGTCAAATTCTGGGTTCAAGCACTGAGTTGTCAGCAAACAGTAGCCCCCTTCTCTCTGGCTTCCTCTCTCATTACACCCAACCCTGTTTTCCATAGCACAACATAATCATGAGCGTCATTGTGTACATAATCTGTCCCTTCACATAAACACATTTAAAGCAGTATTCACACAATCAGCCACACAGCCTTCTGATGAGATGCTGAATGTTGAAACTCGTGCAGCATTTGCTTGTCTTAAACCAATGTTGCTGAAGTTATGCACTCCTAGAAGGTTGTATGTGTAAAAAAAGGGGTTCTATTTGTAAAGGAGGGATATCGTCCTTTTTTTTCATCTGTTATAAATAGCAGTGGACTTCATGCGTGCGGATCCCTGCTGTAGCCTCATTTACATCAACCCTAACGACTCGCTCTGATTTCTCCAGTCCTCCCTCCCTCCACAGACCCCAATAACCAACATCCATTGGCACATTAGAAGTCTTTGGGTTAGATCGCTTTCTCCACATTCTGAAAGATTTGTGACACAAATGGCTGGACACAGCCAGATGAGAAATCTTAGCAAATCTGCTCCCTCCCTCTACTGTGAATTCCCCCCCCGTCCCCTTTAGCGTGACATGGGACTGCCACTGCTATTAAACTTGTGCTTTGACTCTCAGATGAATGACTTTCTTTGGCCCATGCAGCTCTTGATAACCCATGATTAAAACACACTCGTTGTGACGATATTATTTTTACCATGAAGTATTTGTTATTTATGTGCTTGTGAGACTGCGCATGCTCTGCCATCATGAATCATGTTTTACAACAGCCATTTCCTGTTACACATGATTATATATAATGCAATTAAATTAAATTTTTAAGTTGTATAATTCATTGTGACTTTATTAACCATTGTTAGTGCTGATCATTTAAATTTTTAACTGTCCTTAATTAAGGATTTTATAGCTATAAGCTTGGTCATTGCAGTGCCTCTACATTTGTACAAAAACTAGTCATGTGCAGCTTCAGCACACCATCCTCAGAATGATCTGCCTCTCTCTGTCTCATTGTTTCTATCTATCTATATGTCAATCTCTGTGTTTGGATTTATGTATTTATATGGCCACTGTGCTTGTAATTGTCTGTGCCTCTGTCTGTGCATTTGCAATTCTCTGTGTCTTTCTGTGTTTGTAATTGTCCGTGTATCTGTTTGTGTGTCTGTCTCTGCAATTCTCTGTGTCTCGGTGTTGGTCTCTAGATCTCATATTTGCCTCATCTACACAGAGCCCCATGAAGCATTGGGTCTTTTTGTATATAGGCCTGAATGTTAAACCTCTACACATATCAGTTTGCTTAAATATGTGTTCCTGCATAATTAAAAGTGGTTCCATATTATAGTGACTAATAATTATTAGCCAATAAAAACACTGCTGAATGTCTTGCTCGTTATTATACGGACTGTGCTGTCGTACATTAATTATGTTTTTCTTTCAGGATCTATGACTCGTACTGTGCATCTTTTTACAACGTTAAAAATGGGTCAGTGAGCCAAATGAATCCGTCCTACAATTCCCCAAATCCATATCAATATTACTCTTCGGAAAATCAGCTCATCGTCAGATTTAACAAAGGGTGCTCCAATAATTCAAGCTATATTATTGGGAACTTCACTGCTATAAACCCAAGTAAGTACTTGAGTGTCAGATGTTTGTGAATACAGTATATATAAATATTTCATCAGCAAAAAAAAATCAGCATGCATTGGTATGTCAAGATGGCATCTCCATGCTTCACACAACGGGTTTCCACCTGTCTGGTTTGACTCTTACAATCCAGGGAATTGACATATGTGCTCGGGTAGCAGGAATTTATTTTGTACTGAAATCTAATACTGGTGTAGTGCATTCAACTGAGTCACAGACGTAGCCTTGGAGGCAACACATTTATTTAACTCCAACACACGGGGTAACTTCCCCTTAACAGAATAACAATCTATGGTGGTGACCACCAGGCTAGCTACACTAATTACAATGTAACTGCTACTACGGACCAGGACCGACAGCTCGGGTCCAGGTCCAAGTGTTGGAGACTCGTTGAACGGAGAACGTAGAACGTAGACGATGGTTTTTTCCAGGATGAACAACTACCCTGGTCCCTCTCGGGACCCGGCGTATCTTCTCTGTGGCGTGGCTGGCTCCGCTCTTGGCCACGACCACCTGCCAGAATCCTCGGGAAGGATCTGGATCCCAACCACGTGACCCCCCTAGCCCCCACTTGGGGCCCCTTTGTAGACTTAACTGGTCACATGTCCTCTTGGGTCAACCAGAGTGCCATGGCCTTTAGTAACCTCATTACTACGGCCAGCACTCCCACACCCTGTCCTGTAGGGTTGGCACTGCACGCCAAGCATGTTGCTATCTAGCGCGATCAATCAGCACTCACCGGGCCCCTCTAGGGCTGGTACTACACCCACACCACGTGGTGTCCGTGATGTCATTACACTGCACGCTGTGCCTCTCTAGGGCCGGCACTGCACAGTGACATCCAGCGATGTCACCACATCGGAACTTTGTGATAATTTTTTGCATAGTGATTATAAACGTTGGCCGAAAAGGTGGCAACCCTATGCACAAAGGCCTTGTCATAGTCACCAGCTCAAAAGAGTTGAGATTATGGTATTTCTTGAATTAGGTTATTTTGCCAATAGGCTGGTGCCAAATTGTCCCCACAGTGTAGGGATAGGGCTGCTCAACATTAAGCCCCTCCAGCGCTAATGGCAATAGTAGGCATTGGGTGGGCCTATGAGTGGTGTTCAGAGGAAATTGGGCGCAACAAACTTGACATGGAGCTGATTTAATTGTCAATTTATAATTGCAATCTGGTAGAAATTGCAATAATAGGGCATCACCAGACGAGAGTGTGGTCTAGTGATGAAACCAGGATGGATTTCTCAGTCAACATAGGTCTATGAAAACTACGCAGTATGTATGGAATAAAGTTCAACAAAATACCACCTCATCTTGGTACAAATCAATTCCTGTCACCCTGAACACAGATGCCAGTTCATAGACTGTCCAGAAAGGTTACACCAGACCAGTTTTTTTTTATGGGGAGCAGTAGCATTGATTGCCTGCACGCTTGTGATGGGAGAATACACAAACGAAGCTACTGCATTAATCGCGTTCACCTATTCAGTCAAACACCTGCATGTGTTGTCTGGAACTAGCGAGCTGCCACCTGAATTAAAAATTAAAATCTTTTTTCAATGTCAAGCATGATAAATGTGCGTGTGCTCATGTGAATGCAACTGAATATGAAATAGAAATGGGATCGCACACCGATGTACAACAACAGCCACTCTGCTCTTCTACTTATTTTATTTTCTACAGCAGTGTTAACATCAAACATGTAGAGTTCTGTTTTATTTCACCTGCGTAGTGAAATATGGCCAAACAACCCCCATAACCGACATGGTGTAAGGAGGCCTTCATCCAGCAGTGTAATGACATAGGGGCTGTAATGTTTTTATTTTATTTGTTATATATGGGTGATATTTACAATGATGGAAATTCCACGTGTTTAATGCTGGAGGCCAAATTTTGCATAGGACATCACTGATATTTTTGTTTCCCAGAAAGTGGTACTAATTTTTTTTACCCCAGATGGATGATGGACTGACTCTACCACTACCAGGACTTGAATACGCAACTTTCTGATTAAGTGCTATTTAAAGTGCCCTTCCTTGCAATTGACACAGCTTACCTAAAAGTGTGTGGCGATAGTTCGATATCGTAGCCTTTGAACATTGGAGACTTGTCTATATCTTGCCTAAAACATATTTCCTCCTAATTAGATGAGATATTTGGATGTGGAGGGATTTTGAACAACACCTATGGATGGATATATTCCCCAAACTACCCAAATGACTACAGCTACAATATGCATTGCGAGTGGAGATTCGAGGCACCAGATGACGCAGAAATTTACATCTATTTCTACGGAATGGAGTAAGTACTGGTGGATCATGGTTACGTCACTCAGAAATTCAGGTGTGCGAAAAGCACGAATTGATATGCACGCAATTATATTTTTATTTCTTTAATCAAAATGTCTTCCTGGAAGAAAAAAAACCCGAGATGGAACGTTTTATATGACAGAGGTAACTAGGGTACACATTGCATCAGAATCAGTCAAAACTATTTTAATTTCGAACTTGTTGATTACTTTTTGACACATAAAACTTGGCCAAGATACATTTTATCTCTAACAAAATGTTTCTCGTGACAATGCTCTGAAACGCGCCTGACATCATTCCAGTCAGACAGCTGTGGAATCCAAGTTGACTCAGACCACTAAGCAAATGATTAATCACGAGATAATTTTTGCAAATCACAGAACCAAGTTACCTCATCAATACCAATTAAATAATAATGAAGTCCTTTATAAACAGGTGATAGTGCATACTGGATCGATATACAAGTCTAAATACACATTGAAAAATGCAACATTGCCCGATGGCAATTCGCCCGATGACGCTGGATGCAATTACCAGAGGAATGTCGTTTTCAAATTGTAAATGTTGTGGATTTACTCTCCAACACACCGATGGGCTGAAGTAGTAACTAATTGGTGCGTTGTTTACGTGACAAACCTTACTGGCTGTGTCGGGTGGTGGAGGGTTACGACACATTTATACTTACGCGATCTAACACAAACAACCTTTACTGTGAATAATATTGGTCGCAAAAGCCTACGTGTTAAATTGGTTTTCGTGTTTAGGCTGTTTTTTAAAGCAGCACTCTTTCTGGCTGTCCACATTCCAATATCATTTCAACACAGCTGTTTCAAGCACGTAGTGCCATTGTGTTGAAAGTCACTAATTACCCGTATATGATGATAACTCTATTTTACCCACAGCATTGAGGAATCCGATGGATGCACCGCAGACAGTCTCCAGATTTACAATGAAAGCACTTCGGTGCTCGGCAGGCTTTGTGGGACCAGTGGATACAGGAGTGTCACATTGACTTCACCAGCGAGGATTGTGTTCACGTCTGACGGGCAAAACGAAGGTCGTGGGTTTCAAATGAACTACAGAGGTATGGTCCAAGTTCCTGTGCGTTAATCACGACCTACTCGACTGTGCATTGCTTTTCATGTGTGCGTGCTGTATGTATATGATGAGTGTAGGCAAACCGTCAGACCTGTAATTGTGGCAGTTTTATGAAGCGTAACATGCTGACCTTGTTTTGAGTGTTGC
The DNA here is from genome assembly GCF_015708825.2 of Lethenteron reissneri. Lineage (NCBI taxonomy): Eukaryota > Metazoa > Chordata > Hyperoartia > Petromyzontiformes > Petromyzontidae > Lethenteron > Lethenteron reissneri. The sequence continues at coordinate 11,916,253 of NC_083803.1, read as the reverse complement.
TGCGATGATCACGAGGGGTCGAACGTGGCTTATGTAGATGTAGTGAGTCACGTCTGAGACACCAATTGTAGGAGGAAACACGTTTATTCTACACTTAGACACTTGTTCACACACGGGATAATTACAAACTGGTCAGAACAGCCGGCACGCTGCCTGACCCACGATGCCTGACCCACGATGCCGGACACTAAGACGTAGCACGACGGGTTCCATTTCAACAACAGACAGCCCTGATCCAGCCTCGGGACTTCCCTTTTATGCCCCCCAACGTGGCCTGGCTCCGCCCTCGGCCACGCCCCCTTCTGGAACCCACCAGAAGCTTCTGGGCTATTCCCCACGTGTCCCCTCAGTCACCTTTGGCCCACATCCCTTACCCCGGCCTATCACGTGTCCTCTTAGTCGGCCGGGCTGCTACGTCCTCTTCTGCCCCTTTCTGCCAGCAACCAGTGCTACGCATCCTTGTGACCCATTCCATGGCATTGCATGCTCTGCTGGCAGATCGGCTGCTACACCAACAATTCCCCTCTCTGTCAGTAACCAGCGCTACGCACCGTAGTGACCCATTCTATGTCACTACATAGATGAACAATCCAAAAAGAGGTGGTTCGGTGGCTCGGGTGTCCAGAAATCGTGTCAGCAGTCAGCTCATTCCACTGAAATCCTCAAATCTGTGGTGAAACCAGATTCTCTAATGCAATACATTGTTAAATGTAACAGTGACTGCATAAAAGGATCACCATATGATGTTGGAAGAAAGAGTCATACTTGAGTGATTTCCAATGTTTCAAACATCACCTAGAGATGTTCCCTGAAATTATGTGGTACCCTGCAATTACATTTCCCAGACAGAAGTTTCCTTCTCTTGCGTCATGATGCCAAGAACAGGGTGGCAATATAACTATGGATAAATGAAACATAAATTACAGCTAACCGCGGGACCGAGCAGGCATTACTGCAGAGACATGTGAAAGTGCAGCATAGGGTAGGAGGTTGATGTCTCCTTCCCATTATTCGTAAATGTGTATGTGTGCTGGCCACAAACGCCCCTTGCATTGCCATGCCAACAGCACTTACCTCCGAGATCATGCAGACCAAATGGGGTAGAGTTGGGTGAAGGCTTGTCTCTGTGCATGTATGTCCACTTCTGAAACGTGTGTAATGTGCATCGTGCCGTGGTCCCAGAAACGTAGGTTCCACTCACAGACATTGCACATCAGCGGCAGGTGGTATCTGAACCTATACATGAGTACTTGGTGCAGTGTGTAAATATTAGCATTTGGACGACAAAGGTACCCAGGCGTGTTCTTGGTCACACCATCTGAGAGAGACGTGGAGTGTAATTCTGTTGTGGCCCATACACTTTACTGTCATCCTATGCATACATTTCCTCTATTTTATGCAGCTGAGAGCCTATTGAGACGAACCGTCCCTTTGCATGGAAGACCTGTGTCACAATTCAATACAATGCAACATGTGAACAAATGGCAAATACATCTGATATTATAGACCTGATAGTAATATCAACCTTTTCCACAATGTTAAACACAAAACACATTCCTGCGGAGGGAGCTGGTAGGAACGTTGGCTTGCTCGGTCAATGGCCAGGGTCAACGGCGGAGTGGTGTATTCCGTAAATATTTCCAACTGTGAGGGCGGGCACAGGCCGGCGTGAGTGGGTTAAACGTTGAGTTTTACAAGAGCACCACGGGGTGACCAGCCCCTCCCCACCCAGCCCCACCCTTCCCACCCTTCCCACCCCCCACCCAGCCCCTCCCCACCCTCCCCTCTCCACCCAGCCCCACCCCTCCCATTTTTGGATGCACGACGGACGGACGGACACAATAATCCCCTGTGGGATGGTGTAACCAGGAGGTTCCTACAAGTGTAACAATACATTGACAATCATGCAGAATACATTCGGCAAAATACAACTGAATTTTCTGCAAGATATATATTTTTCTCGATGGGTACTCCTGGGAAGTAATTCAATGGTATTCAAAGTAATTCAGTAGTTATCACTTTTAGGGAGTTCATTCACCTTACAGCAATCTGAGGAATTGAAAGTGATGGGGTTTTTTTATTCAGGAAAATTACATTGTGGCATTTTATTCATCGTAATACAATTCAACTGCAGACTATTTAGCACAATAATGAGGAAAGTGTAACCATTGAAAAAGTTCTAGATTTGAAGCTTTCGTGACTGCAAGGATTCATACTCTTAGTTCTTTCGGTAAAGTCACGTAGGTAAAAAATGAAATTAAAATTAACAGCCAGATTAGCTGCATCACTTGATGCAGCTAATCTGGCTGTGACGGTCCCACCTGATGACGGAGACTTGTGTTGCCTCCGAAACGTCGTGATTTTTATTGTTTTATTTTTATTAATTTTAATTTCAATTTTTTACCTACGTGACTTTACCGAAAGAACTAAGAGTATGAATCATTGAAAAAGTGACAGTTTTTGACGGTTGTGGCGCATGAGGTAAAGATGACGCTACATGATGACACGTACCAGGACGTTGCTCGCATATAATCGATGGGCCCAGGTAAGATGGGCTATGCCCATCTATGATATGATTTTAAAATGGTGCTCGTGTAGCTTATTGTAAATGGTATAACTGACGAGCAGTGCCAGAGGTGATTGGCTAAATTGACAACGTTATTTCATCAAAGGTAATCTTTTTTTTATATAAACTGCACAGACTTTCAAATTACACCTCATCGAAATTACTGGAATTATTAACACAAATTATCCACATAGTAAGTTGTTAAAAAACAATTACAGTTCAGACAGTGATCCAGGTTTTATTTCTGGTCATGTCTATACATGACCAGAAATAAAACCTGGATCACTAGTGAGCACCCGGCTAGGTAGTAGAACACACTGTTCTAGAATTAGTAGGTTCTCACTAACATTGCTTGTTTCATCAAAATCATTCAGATACATGTGAGATTTCTGTGTGTGTATGTACATGTCACATGTGACATTGTGTATATAAGCATGATTCATGTGGCCGTTCAGTGTACATGTATTCTGGACATCTGTGAAAAACAGCTTCATAGATCATTGGCTTCTTTCAACGTACGTTCAACGTACGTTGAAAGAAGCAAATAGCTTATCTCAAACATATATGGAACTAGATTAATAGTCTTGTCGAATTATGTTTTGTTCTCTTCGTCATCAGTTACCGTGCCATGTGGGGGGAACATGTCTGGGTGGCAAGGTTCAATTTCGACCCCGTATATTAGTGGTGAGTACAGCCAGTACTGTGTCTGGACAATAGACACGCCACCCAACACCATCATCAAGCTTTCCTTCCAACAATTCAGGTAATAATTGTATAACATTCCTTGCAAAGATTTTGTGTGTGTGTGTTTTTAAAGATTATTGCAAAGTTTTGCTTAAGGTTTTAAGCTGTGGTGGGTGAATTAGGTAGCTTGAGTGGCCAGACAAAACTCACATTGTGGGATATAAACAAAGTTGTTATTGACTCTTCTTTTTTGTTGTTGTCTGCAGCATTTCATACGAGTACAAGATTGACATTTACGATGGAGCAACTCAGGAGGCCCCTTACCTTGGCCGATTCAGTGGATACATTGTTCCACCTCCAGTTCTGTCCACGGGGAATTCCCTCTACCTCTCTTATTATAGCCCGAGTAGATACTACTATCCACCATTCCAAATCTTCTATGAAGGTAAGACTAAGGCAATACTTTTGCTGAACCTATTGAACTATGGTTAAATCGAGTGTGAAGTATAGGACCAAGAACAGATCCTTTTATATAGACGAGCTCTGCAATGATTACATCATGGATAATTTTCTCAGAAGCTGATACGACATAATCTACTTCAGTAGCTGTCTCTTTCGTGGGTTTCCCACAATATAAATACTAGAAAGCAACACATACATGGTGCCTTGCCTGTTCTTCAGCTGTCTGGGAAAATGACAAGGATATATCTATATGTCTTCAACAGACTTGATCTTGTTTGGTTATCTGGTTTTTGTTTCCGGAGAGTTTAAGCTCATGTTTGAGTGTATTTTGTGAGGACTCAAACGATTAGGAGAGTCTCGTTTAGTGAGAATGACCTTGGTCACCAAAATAAGCAATAGCATGAACAAAATACAACAATCATAATAGAGGTTTTTTTAGGTTAGATCGCGTAAATATATAAATATGTCGTTAAAACCCGCCACCATCCGACAGCCAACTAAGAAGGTTTGTCACGTAAACAGAACATGCCAATTCGTCACTAGTACAGCACACCGGTGTGTTGGAGAGCCAAGCCACACCGTTGTGCTGTACTAGTGACGAATTGGCACGTTCTGTGTACGTGACAACCCTTTCTAGTTGGCTGTGTCGGGTGGTGGCGGGTTTTAACGACCCAAAAAAACCTCTATTATGGATGATATTGGTCAAGAAAGCCTCCTTGCGTGTTAAACAAAATACAACAATGAAGCAAATATAAATCCAAGCAAAAAAGAAAGAAATTTAAATCAGATTAAAGATCACATGACAAGAGTATTCGATACAGTCTAGAATAAAAACTTGGTTATCACCATATTAAAACATTCCCTTCATGTTTCCAGCCTAAAACGCTGCTCACTCTCTGCAGATCAGAGGTAGATTTCTTCATATATTTACTCTCTTGTCTCTGCATCAGGGAATGCTGATCTTGAAATATCTGCAACCAGTTTTCATGTTCTGTGGATCTTCATATCTTAATTTTTCCATCAAATGCAAATGTCCTGTATATCATTCACCAAATGTAGGAAACCAATGCAGGTTATTGTTCTCTGCTCTTATGACTATCATCACACCCTTGTATCAGCATCATCCAGAAGGAGGTCTTTGGTCATGGGGACTTTAATGTCCACAACAATTAATTCCTGCCATACCACTTGTAAAGTTGGTCTTGAATCTGATTCTTTTGGCTGTTAAATGCACAGGTCCAACTGCAGTTGGAATACCCTGGTTACATCTGGGGTGGAGCTCCTTTACTTGATAGCACTGAATGTAAAGCAGCTTCAAGAACTAATTCTATCAGGGACCATTCCTCTAACCCATACTCTGTTCAATCACCACATTGCATGTTTTATTTGTCACTGTGTTACCGTTCTCTTTAGAACTCCCTCCAAACATATTTTTGTGGCGGCGTGGGTTACCATTTGAAACGAGTGACCAAGCTACTCTTGTGCAGTGGGTTTTAAGGTCCCAGCCATGTGACCAATGGTGACATTTGAATGTACTTTTTATAATTCAACTTGGGCCAGCTGTGAGGAATTCAATCGTGCAAATGATTGTTAAATGATTAAGAATATGCTAAAGAAAAGTGTTTTGGTTTTGTCATCTTCCATGGCCATTTTATGCCACAATGTGAAGTTATGCTCTCTGTATGACACCTGCAAAGCCACATTTCTTTATCTTAAGCCTAGACTCCAATGGGAGTTGGGGCAACATTTGTAACAACATTTTTTACTTATGTTAGCATCTTTTTTTTAAGTTAGAAGTCCTTTAAATACATGCATTCGGAGTGTGATTTTAATAATATGATGGTTGACTAAGCACATGCTCACTGTTTTCATATCACCCGTTGTGTGGATAAAACAGCGATGAAGATCGAAACGGTTGCTGTGCTGCAGTCTCCCGGGAGAATCTCGTCGGGTGACGTGACCCCGTTCTACAACGACACCTTGTTCTTCGTGTGGGAAGTGAACGCCGGCCCAGGCCTCAACGTCAAACTCAATTTCTCATCGCTTAGGTGAGGCATACATTCTGCATGAGATGCACGTTTACGTGGGTGTTGACTTTCCTACCCCCTTTTCATCAACCAGCTCTGACCAGCATGGAGAAGTATGGCCAAACAGCCCCCATGACCAACGTGGTAGGCCTTCACCCAGGAGTGGATTGACAAAGGGCTGTACATTTGTGAATTTCAGCACTTAAGAAAAATGTGGCCACTCACACCATGTTTCAACAGTATAAGAAAGATTAACAGCATTGGGGATGTTGTCCTGTGGTGTAGCGGTTAGTGTCCTGCACTACGAACTTGGCGACCCAGGTTTGATTCCCGCTCACGGGCAGCACCAGTGACGATTATCTGGACTGGTCCTAGGCCTTCCCTAGGTCGACTCAGCTTCAAATGAGTACCTGGTGCAGTGTGTAAACATCGTCGCCGGGGAAACAAAGGTGGCCGTGCGTGGTGTTGGCCACCCACCCCCTCGTGTGCCATGCCAGCCTTCATAGGTGATCGCTAACAGCACTTGCCCCAACAGCCTGTTAAGGCTACACAGGGGATCTTTGTCTTTGTCTTTTTGTGTGTGTTTTAGACTGGAGGAGGACCTCCTGTGTCTCAATGAGAGCCTCACCGTCTATGATGGGTGGAGGTCTCCAAACACCAGCCTTGGCTCCTTCTGCGGGTCCAGGCCGCCCCCATCCGTGCGATCGACATCTTCTAGCCTCCAGCTGCTCCTCCGCCTCCGAAACAATCGGCCCTGTGCGTGGGAAGCCCAGCCAATGTTGTCATCTTCCAACTTCTTCTTCTTCCTCATGTATTTTCACCTCGTCCTATTACTCATTTTCCTCCACATCTCATCTCCTCCTTTGTCTCACCTCTCCTTCCACATCGCTGCAAACCAACTCGTAGCCTTTTGACTTTGATTGACGCATGCTGATATAGCACCACCTGGGTAAGCTAGTTTTCAAGTATAAAATAATACGCAGTCAATTAGTAGGCTACACCATGTAAGTAAATGCCTGTTGTACCACTTTCTAAGATAGAAATCGCATGCTGGTTCAGTTTGTCCATTTTTTTCGTGTAAATCCCAACCTTTTGTTTAGGAAAATGTCTGTGCTTATTGAGACTGAGAATGTGGATGTTAAAAAAATCGATTGCGTCGCAATCCTTACCTCTATTCTCTCATCTCACTTTACGTTCCTGCCCGCTGTCTGTATTTTAATGCTTTGCTGTCTCTTTCTGTTCCCCCTCCATGCGCAAAGCCTCGGCTTCACTCGTTCTCTCTCCTCGCCCCCTTCACCGGAATCAACTGCCCTTGCACGTCAAACAATCGCTTTCTCTCACTACCTTCCACTCTTCTCTTAAAACTCAATTATAATTTTCTCGTGCCCACCCCTCCTCTTCTTGTCCTCCCCACTCGCACTAACGCCTTCCCTGTCCCGATCTCCCCATGGTCGCCCATCATCGATCCACTCATCTCATTACCATCTTCCTTTATTCCACGCATCGTCACCACCACCTCATTTTACATATATCGCATCCACTCATCTTGTTTCATCTTGTCAAACATCTTGTATTATAGTTATATCACTGTACAGTGCCTTGGTTGAGGCTCTATATACATGTTAGATAAGATCATATTAATTAATGTACGTCAACTTAAAGGGTAGTTTCCAATGAACGTCACTTTTGATACAAAGTGACGTTCATATTAACACACTAAGTTTAGCGTGGAACAATGGACAAGCTCTTTTTCCTCTCACAGATATTAGAGGGGTTATGGGAGTATGCTTCTCCTGTCTACCTCTGCTTTGTAGACTTGGAGAAGGCATATGACCGTGTTCCCCACAATGTCTTGTGGGAGGTGCTGCGGGAGTATGATGTACCAGTGCCGCTTTTGTGCATTAACCAGTCCCTCTATTCCCAGAGTGAGAGGTGTGTCCGTATTCTTGGTGTTAAATCAAAGTCGTTCACTGTGGGTGTTGGACTAGGCCAAGGGTGCGTCTTGTCTCCACTCCTGTTTGTGATTGTCATAGACATGATATCAAGGCACAGCCGAGGTATGGAGAGTATCCAGTACAGGGGCAATGGAGGTGGCGTCGCTGCATTTTCAGATGACGTTGTCCTCTTTGCCTCGTCAGTCTGTGATCTCCAGCTTGCACTTGAACGATTTGATGCTGAGTGCGAAGCGACTGGGATGAGGATTAGCACCTCCAAATTTGAGGTCATGGTTCACTCCCAGCAGATGGTATTGTGTGCTCTCCAGGTGAGGGCTAAGAGCTGCCCTTAGTGGAGGAGTTTAGGTACCTCAGGGTCTCTTTCATGAGTGATGGTAGGTGGGAGTGGGAGATCGGGCGGTGGATCAGTGCGGCATCCGCAATGATGCGGGCGCTGTACCGTTCCATGGAAGTGAAGCGGGAGCTGAGTTCTCTAACAAAGCTCTCGGTTTACAGGTCGATCTACATTCCCACCCTCACATATGGCCATGAGCTTTGGGTAATGACCGAAAGGATGAGATCGCGGGTACAAAAAGCGAAAATGAGGTTTCTCTGCAAGGTTGTCAGGTTCACTCTCCGTGATTGGGTGAGGGGCTCTATTCCGGGAGAGCCTTCGAGTCGAGCCGCTGCTCTTCTGGATCGAGAGGAGCCAGTTGAGGTGGTTCGGGCATCTGGTAAGGAGGACCCCAGTACACTCCCCCTGGAACTCTACCAGAGAAACACGTCCCAATGGGCGAAGACCCCGGGACTGGCCCAGGACACGCTGGTGGGACTTGTCGCTCGGCTGGCCTGGGAACGCCTGGAAATTCCTCAGAAAGAGCTTGAGTCCGTTGCCAGGGAAAGGGAAGTCTGGACAGCCCTGCTCAAAACGCTGCCGCCACAAACCCCCTCCATGACAAGCGGATTGAAAAAGGAAAGAATGAACGAACAAACATGTCGAGCTAGTGAACCTGGATGCTTCTTAGTCATGTTAAAGCTCCCTATTTTTTGTTGCAGGGAAAGGGTTCGACCTGAGCTTTCTTGAAACTTCACAGGTGCCATCTATGAAAGGTCAGTGGTGAATTCATTACCAAGATGGAAATTATAACGCTATTGCAATATGATGTTTAGTTATCGATTAGACACAACTGAGGTTGAATGGCAGTGAATGACTGTGAAAATATGAACAATTTATGAGTTTGGCAGAATTATGATTCTCATGACACTCGTCCCTTGGAGCTCATTTGCTGTCTTGTTCTCCCTGTGCGTGCCCAGGATGCGGCGTCCAATACTCTGCGGGTGGTAGGGACCGCATTGTTGGGGGGACGCCCGCCACGAGTGGCAAGTGGCCCTGGCAGGCAAGCCTCCGCAATTACGGGAGCCACGTGTGTGGCGCCAGTCTCATCTCCGAGCGCTGGCTCGTAGCGGCTGCTCACTGCTTCATGTGAGTTGTCTCGGCCTCGCTGTGCGCTGCGTTGCACCACTATCCGAGTAGATAACCTCGCATTCAATAAACCTTCAGAGCCAGGGTGAACATCTGACTTCAAACGTATAACATGAATTTAACGAGGTAAAACTGATGGAAAAACACAGCACAAAATACAGCATCTGTTAATACTGAATAGCTATACAAGAGAATAAGCTACTGTGTTAAATAAGGGCACCGTGTAATCACCATACTGCAGCCTAAATGTACAGCACTGCACATAACACTGAACTGTGGATGAGATATTTCGTCATCCTTGCTCTCAAGATCGAAATAAGGTTACATGGGTACAAGTCTGACTCAATTTATTCAATTACAAGTAACATTCCCAATAATGCAAGTGGCAGGCTTCGTTGTTAACTAGGCCTCATATGCATCATAACAATTTAACAGCATTATAAAGGCATTTACAGCATTATAACGGCCATTCTAACATTAGAACAGCATTCCCAGTATTATAAGAACATAAACGAACTTACAGACAATGCTTCTTAAAGTCCCACAATGAACAGATAGCGTCTCAGTCTTCACTGAGACGCTATTTGTGCCTCCATTTTGTTCTATGTAATGGCTGACACCCTGCTGCGTGGCTTAGAGAATGTCAAATCGTAACTTCCTGGTCACGTGACCAAACTCAACATCAATACAGGAATATCCTGTGTACGCACACACCCACACCTGCCGTGAGGCAGAACATGAGTCCTGCTGCATCATCGGGGCAGGGCTTCTTTCGTTGTCGAAAAAAAACGGGAGACATTGACACATTTGCTAATAAATGCACAACATGGACCCCCAAAGCATTATGGAACCACAGAGCCATACTCACGCTGTGAATGTCAAAACTGAAATAACGACACATTTATATTTATGCGATCTATGATATTGGTTGCGAAAGCCTAAGTGTTAAACCAAAACTGAAACAAGTTCCTTTAAATTTAATTTAAACATAACTGAAAGTATTTTTAATTCTAAGCTGTTGAAGTCAAGGAGTTATTTGGAAGGAATTCTGTTGGGACCAGGTTGAGATAATTAACTTTTCTACACTTGAGACCAAAGTTTGATCGCAGGTGGCGGCTCGCGACAGAACTCTGCATCGGTCCGCGTCCACATCACCACGTGTCAATGTGGCATCCCCCTGACAGGTACAGCAGCAACGTCTACGAGTGGCAGGTGTACCTGGGCATCACGTACATCTATGACAGCGCTAACGCAGTGATAGCGAACGTGGCTCAGATCATCACTCACGAGCGTTTCAACATCAGCACCATTGACTACGACATTGCCCTGGTGCGGCTGAGTGACCCCGTCTCTTTCAACCACCGCGTCTCACCGATCTGCCTGCCACCGAGCACCAGCCATTTCCCACAGCCCGGCAAGACCTGCTTCATCTCGGGCTGGGGACGGACATCATTGGCTGGTGAGGCAAGCAAGGCCTGGTTTGACTGGTTTAGAGATGTGTATGCAGGTCGAGTTTTTTTGGTCCTAAAAGGTTAAAATTCGAGAGTGTAGGTCTGATTAAAAAAAACCCTGGTGCTTATTGGTGCCTCTTGGTATTGGGCCTTCTTATTGGCAACGTTAGGTCACTGAGGGCGTGGACATCTCGGTTGAGATTGGCGTCGTGCGCAAGGTACTGGTTGGCTTGTTGCATCGCAGGACCATGAAGGATGGTCTTCATTCAGCAGTGGATTAATCATGGCTGATGATGGATGGTTGTGGGATGTCTTGTATCTCATTGCCTGTGACTCGTCTGTTGCAGAGAGCGGCATACACTATGACCTCCTGGAAGCTCCCATGCAGATCTTCAGCCATGAAGCCTGCTCGTCGAACCTGATGAACGGGAACTTAATCACGACACGCATGATCTGCATTGGACACCCTGCCGGTGCAATAAGCTCCTGCCAGGTATGAATGTCACAGCAGCCAATAGGCACTGATTCAAATGTTTCTTATTGAGGTGCCTTTGTGCGTTGCTTTTCATTATTAACATTGGTTTTCCAAAAGTGCTCCATGCTGCCCTTTGTTTGCTGCTTTATCTCTTTTTTGATCTCAGACTGCTTTCAATAATTGGTCTTTGGTACACATACTCTGATGCTTTTCCAGTTGTGCTCCTCCTATAGACTACTCCAATTGCTTCGTGAACTGTTGCATGACTTTTGTTTTGCTAGCATTTATTGAGCTAAACTTTGTGGCCTTTATTTTTCTTCTTTATTTTTCTTCTATCACTTCCCATAGCTCATTCACATTTAAATGCTCTGATGACCATTTTCAAAACAAAAGCTGACAAGCATGCAAATACAAACGGAGAGATTAGTGCTCGATATTACGTTGCACAACAAAAGAAGGGACACGGATTAGAAAACATAAGCAGATTAAAAACACGTGTGACTCTCACTAAAAGTAAGCGGTCTTGGACGTCACTAGAAGTGGTAATTTCCAGTGGTCGAAGACTAATGACAGAGTTGAAGCCAAAGGAGGGAACACGCCCTAGAGGGGCCGTCCACCACAGGAACCGAGTTGTTAAGATTGTTACATCGCAGGACTGTGGGAGAGGGCGATGTCTTGTGGGGGCCTTCGTACAGCAGTGGATTGGTCACGGTTGATGATGATGGGCAATGATAAGGCAGCGTCGTGCATTATTTGTGACAGCCCGTTAGACATAATATAGGTTGTGGTTATATACGAATTTAAGACAGTGGTTTGTCGACAAGCAAAACTAAGGAAATCACGGTAGATTGCAGATCAGTGATGGTTAAACGTTAAACCTTGAGATTTCGGGTTATTTCCTATAGGTGAGCAAATTCAATAATATCATTAATTGTATGGGCGGAATGGAAGATGTTCACACCAAATCAAACATTATTTTCCAACAACGTATTTGTAGTGGTGCATGAGCACAAATAAAAACAACATCAACACATTCGTCAATAACACTACCTTAACAGAACGTATAATAGGTGACGTTTCAGGCAATGGCCCTTATTCATATATGATAGAACATTTAAGGTCCGTTCAGATGATTACAGGAAATTGAGAAGTCCTAGAATACTATTTTAAAATTCGTGGGTGTGTGAATCACACACCAGGTGAGTATCCACGGAGGTGTCTCTTTGGTACAAACGACTCAGGCCACAGAGTATGGTACAACCCATCTCAGCGCAGGACAATGAACAAACGCTCCTCAAAAAAGTCAACAAGATGAGAACAAATTAACCAAAGACTTATGTCTGACACGAAGCGCCAAAGGGTACTGAGACACGCGGGCATTTACTCCGTGACGCTTTGCGATATATCGACGACTGATCGCTGTTTCTGCGGCTGCAGGGAGACTCGGGGGGCCCCCTCGCCTGCCAGGGCACAGACAAGGCCTGGTATCTGAGCGGTGTCACCAGCTGGGCCTTTGGCTGCGCCCTCCCCATGAAACCCTCCGTCTACACCAAGACCAGCAAGTTCCTGCCGTGGATCAAGCGGTACACAGACCTGCCCTGAGGACGGATGAACGATGCACACGGGCGGTAGTTCTACAATGTTCATTGCTCGTCAGGGCCACCAGATGGTGCTCTAGACGAGTGGTTTGCCGCTTGCGTTTGAATTTAATTTTAACAAGCCCCAAAGTTACTTTACGTGATATCTCATCAAAGTTCGAAAAACGTCATGTTTTGAGGCTCAAAGCTAATAATTGCCAACTTGACTTTGTGTTTCCCAATCTGAAATCAGTTTATTTTCATATCGTTGTGTTTGTACATCGTTGGGTTAAGGAAAATAAGCGAAATTATTAGATCAGGGAAGTATATTTTACTTTGATTTAGGGAAAATAGATAATTGTTTTTAGACAGATATGTTTTAACTGTCTTGGGTGTATTTGTCATAACTGGAAAATGAAATAAATATGTTGCTTTGCATTAAGGTATGTTATGTTTACTGTTGTATATATTTTCTGTTCAAGTACTGATATGTCATTCATTTGCCGAAGTGTTCTCATGATTAGTACTGGCTTGCACCGGTTTCACCTCCAGCTACTTAACACCAGGCCCGCAATTAAAATACACAAAGCTTTAGGCAGGCATGATTATTGTGGTATAACAATACATATCCCATAAAATGGCTGGAGGGACAAAGACAAAGCTCCTCCCTTGTTGGGGTAAGTTCTTTTAGCATGCACCGATGAAGACCAGCATGGCACACGAGGGGGTGGGTGGCCAGCACCAATGCCCAACCTCCTTTATCTCCGCAGTGGCGATGTTTACACAGCAAACCAGGTACTCATTGAAGGCTGAGTCGACCTAGGGAAGGCCCAGGACCAATTCAGATAATAGTCGCTGCTGTTGGCCGTGAGCGGGAATCGAACTCGAGTCCCCGGGTTCGTAGCGCTGCACGCCAACCGCTATACCACCGTTCCCCCACATACTGTCACACCAGCACGGCGATTGCACAACATGGAAAGAGCTGGGGAGCAGAAACTGAAAAGGAAATAGTTGACACGGGGATGCGTGTAGAGAAGCAGAGGACAGCAAGGGGGGGATGGGGGGGGCAGGAGAGAGAAGTAGGGAAGGTGAGTTTGTGAGAGGAGCAGGAGGGACGGGGAAGAGGAGTTGTGGAGGAGCCAAGGAGAGACGTTGAGGATGGGATCTGGGGCCAGCTCAGCACACCTCACCACGTGGTTTGCCGGCATAATTCACGTTTACGAGCATTCGTAGCAATTCAAATGGAGCCGCGCGGCTGGAGCGGTGCCGCATAATTGCTTGAGGCCGACCTAAATGATCGGCTTGGCCAAATGGGAGCAGGGCTGCATGGGAGGAAACCGGAGAACTCGCAAGAAACTCTTGCAGAATTTTGGAAGAAAAAAAATTCACACAGAAAGCGCCTGAGTTGGGAATCCAACCCAGGGCGTTCTGCCCGTGAGGTCCAGGTGTTACTATTGCACCACCCTGTCGCCTCATGCAGACGTGTTTACTGGGATAAAAGCTCGTTATTGTGAATAACTCGGCTATCAACTGTCATGCAATGCGTATAATGGGAAGACCTGCGTGCGTGGACAAACCAGAGTGAACTTGCAAGTCTGAGCCCACTCAGACGTGGTAGCTGTAACGATAGCACACAATTTGCAAAAAAACATCGAACAAAGTGGAAAGTGCAAAGCATTGAGAGATGCATGGTATTATATTGAATGGTGGGAAAACATGGATTAGAGATTAGAAATGCGGGTTAAATAAGACCATTCAAATTGTTGGCCAAGTAAGTTGACTTGGGCAGGACACGTATACAGAAGTGATGGTGGCCCGAAGGTCAAGAATAGGGAAGGATATACTAATAGGGTTTTTCCCCTTTTTCTGGCAACAAAACTGACACCTTTTGCAAGGAATCATGCTTACATTAACCACAATACTTGCAGTCAAATGCAAAAAAAAACCAATACTCTGGTTTTTTTTTGCATTTGACTGCAAGTATTGTGGTTAATGTAAGCATGATTCCTTGTTAAAGGTGTCAGTTTTGTTGCCAGAAAAAAGGGAAAAACCCTATTAGTATATTTTGGTACTGGCAAAGGAGGTCCCATGAAATAGCGAAGGAGTTGCAGCCGCGGCACGGAACGTGTCCAAGAAATGGAGCTTGATGAGCCTGATGACGACCGCTTGTGTTGCGATCGAAACGTCGTGGTTTGTTTTATTTTATTTCTATCTACGTGACTTTACCGAAAGAACCAAAGAGTATGGATTCCTGCAGTCACGAAAGCTTCAAATCAACATTCATTATAATTAATATTCCCTCTGTACGCGCACGGGAATTGAATTAATGACAATTTCGTTTTATGTGTATTTTTTTTCATTTGTATTTTTGTACTCGCATTTGGCGCCCCACTTAACTTGGCGCCCCAGGCGACGGCCGAGTTCACCTGCACGGACGGGCCGCACCTGCAAGTAACAGTCCCAGCTTCGTTGTTACGAAATGCAAAGCAAGTGAAAGAAAACAAATAAGTTTCAGAAATACTATTCAGAAAGTTTATTGTACAATTGACAGAACTGGGTAATAAACAACTCTGAAATATAATTCATACTAAGATCGACTCTTAAATCGTCAATTCTCACAAAGGGGAACTGAAAATTAAATTCAGGTAGCCCGTGATTGATGAAAGGGATGCGTTCTGCAAAAACTCGGTGTAAAAATTATTTTCGGAAATCGGCTGCTCCCATTCATTTAACACAAAAATGAGGGAAATGTGTTTCACCTATATCACTTTTCATAATACATAAATATTAAAACGATTGAATAGTTCAAAACAAAATTAATTCACCTTTTCAGGCAACTTGCCAAAAAGATCGACTGCACGTTTGAAATGACTGTAAAGGTGACGTGGAGGCGTTTACTGTGGCACTGCGGGGATACCGTGACGCTGTCAGCGGACGGGATGACGCAGCCTTCTTCCCGGTGCTTCTTGTTTGATCTCATGGTGTGTGTCGTATGAAATTTCGTTCTCGCAAATTTATATATTTTTTATTTCATTCATCGAAACGTGTACATAGTTTGTCAATTGCATTAACGCGAAATTTCAGAATCAGAACTCTGATGAGGCATTCAGCTCTTTCGAGATATACCTGTACTGACATTTGCAGGATCAGACAGGAACCAGGAACATGCTGCAACAGGATACGTGTGAAAGGCCATTATCTGATACTAGCAGCCAATACGTGAAGATCGTGATGAGAAAGCATACTGGTTCAGCCGCTACGACCTTCCAACCATGCTCTTCACTCCATCGGGGACCACTATGAACCACAAGTGACACGTTTCTGTAAAAACATACAATATTTTGCTCTTATCCCACTTGTATCTACTTTCCCCACTTGTTTGTTTTAAAATTAAGTAATGACATATCCCTGGATTAACTCCATTTTGTGAAATATTATCCCATTCCATTCTATGTGTGTGGTTTATAATGAGTATATACTGCCTATGTCATCATACACACACGAAAAACACGATTAAAATCCATGGGCCTAATGTGAGTGTTGGTGAATGGCAATTTTGCAGAGATTTGTCAAAAAAATGGCCAAATAATTTTCCGTCAATTTGGCAATTATTTTTCAGTGAGAGGGCCATATGGCAACACACCAATCGGGTCATATTTCAGAGCTGCAGTTTTTGTTTTCGAACCAAGAGATGCCCATTGATTACCCTGCTGTCACTATTATTGATGTTTTCTGCTTTAAAGCAATGAGCCCTCACCACCGGCATTAGGAAGCCTCATACTCCGTTCCCCGTGATCAAGCTCTGAGCCCTGCAGGCCCGATGTGACCGTTGAGACGAGGCACTCCTGGTCTCCTGTGGTCCTGATGCAGGGCAGGTTCAGGAACTCGGACGAAGTGGCACCGTGGGTCTCAGCCCTGACCTCTGCCCCACCTTGCCTCGGGGCTTTCTTCTCGTCCTTCCAGATCAGCACAACAACCAGGACCGTGAAGAGCAGCGAAATGCCCAGAAACCCAGTCATTAGCGCGACCTGCTTCCTCCTGATTTCAAAAGGGGTGTCAAACAAAGTGGACAGCCAATTTACAGTCACATTCACAACTTCACACAAGAACCAGCACATTCCAGATGCCGGTGTGTAGACAGGCTTATACGTTATCATTTGTTTCAGGAAACGTTTGACTGGTTCATTTTGCATCAACGAAAAAGTCCACCCTTAATATTTATGCGTGTTATGGGCACCAAATCTCCACGACGCCGAGCTGTACGGGAGTGTGAAGCGAGCGTGAGTTGGAGGCTGCCTGCGCTCGCCTGTACGCGTTGACGTCGTATACGTGGCACGAGCCCTCGCCCTGGCACGCCTGGCCTGATGATGACTTGAGGCACGTGGAGTCGATGGCAGCACCAAAAACAATCGGTGCAGGGATCCCAGCTGTAAAAAGAGACAATGACCCCTTCTCGACTGCCACATGCAAAACCAAGCCACCACGAGACCTCACGGTATGGGTGATTTTCCACTGCCGTGCCAAGCCGAGCCGGGACCAAACCGTGATCCGATGGCCTCACAAGACATCCGTATCTGGCTTGGGGCCAAGCAGGGCCAGGGGCTGGGCTATTGACCCGTTCATAGCATGCAAAAAGCTGCTTTTTAACATTTGTAAAAGTATAGTACTTAACATTTTAGTGTACTATATATTCTAACAGTTACGCATGCATGAAGAGCACATGTCATTTACTGTTAAGATGTGTATAATTGACTCCTACGAATGGTTTACGGGCTGTGCTTGAAGCAAACGCCCCTTTCACAAACTCGAGATGGTCTTCAAATCCCTGTTGGGCGATGACTCAGTTCATCAGTCCTCTGGGATTGATCAAATTAGCTTTTACCTGCTGCTCTCGTCATATACATCAACAAAAACATTCTATGGGGAGAACGGTTATTGTCATAGGAACGTAATATATTTCCACCGGTGCCTCAGGGTGACCAAGCCAGAAGAGCATGGCCCAACGCTTATATCAGCAGGGAAACGCATCGAGAACTAAAGTCACACATTCCATTGCCTGCAGATACATTTCACCTCTTGCAATAGCAGGTTCAAGCTGTGTGGTGCAACGCTTAGCACACTGGGCTGGCAAGGTCGCCGGTTCGATCTCCTGGCACGGTAGTTTGAACAATCGTGCACCCCCACCGCCTCTTTCCATCCAGCGGTATGGATGGACACACTGCAGTGTAGAAAGTGGGCCAAGCATCATCTAGATGTGCTCTCTAGAGCTCCCTCTCGTTTGAGGGCCTTTTTTGTTCCAGCAGTGGCGTAACCAAGCAATTGCAGGGCTACACCTTTACCGAGTGCAAAACGATTTCCTTACCCAACACTCGGGTAATGAGGGTCTGTATCCCCAGAGCAAAGGAAGTCAGGTCTTTTCTGATGCCTCTGTAAACACACGCGAGAGTCGCAAGTGAGACACAGCGACAGAGGAAGAGTCGACGTCCGACGAAGACTCGTCAAAACCGAATGAGCGGAACATCGGGTCAGCACATTGACAGTTGGGTTAAATCCTATTCTCAATCCCAGGGAAATTATAGAATGTAAAAACGACCATGTGCTTGTTTTTCTTTTACTGAAGTTGACCTAGAGCAACACTGAGCGCAACAAAAATGTACCGTGTACCACTAGATGGGTCCACAGCGACCAACAAAACCAAAGCGGGACTGCCTGATATTTCAGTGAACGGCAACTACTCAAGCGGCTCAGTTTTATAGTTACATATTGGTTATGAATAATGCTAGGTATTTTGTGGAAGCAACGTGGAAGTTTGGAATAGAATGTGGCATGGGGCGTTGTAAATCTAATCGGTGGAAAAGAAGGTTGCGTTGGGTGGGACACGTGCACGATGGAAGAGAGCAGCTTGCCAAGACAGGCATTGGAGTGGCACGTGGGCCAAACACCAGATAGTGGGATACACAATGTGATTTCTGTGCCAACGATGGGGTGTGATCCGATAGCGCTGGAATGCACCGCATCGATCGCAAGCCATCGTCTGAGGTCACACATAATGTGACAGAGTGCAATGCAGTAGAGTGCAGAAATGGTTAATACAGGTCAAACACTTCAAACAGTAATATAGTTAATTATCGCCTATGATCTAGCTGTTTCTGGGTTTCCTCCAACCTGCTTTTGTTTTGCCTTTTTATTTAATTTTAATCCCGGTCTGCCTTCAAGATGGGGATGTATGTTTTCAACCAGCGATGAATTACCGTGGCTGATGACGAGGACTAACTTTTAAAATCCTCACGAAGAGACCAACCTCCCACATGTTATGCTACCACACGTACAAATGGATACTTCACTGCGCCACCTTCCTACGTTCGAGGCTGCAGCCTCGTGCCTTCACTGGCTGCCATTACGGTCCAATGTTGTGGGCTGCGGCAGAAACGTGCCGTATGAAGAAAGTGTAGCTTGGCGTGAAGGCCAAGGCGTTGAAGAACGCGGCCACGGAGGAGCTGAGCATGAAGAGGATGAACTTCCTGTGGCAGTCGTCTTCCCGAGGGCACTGCTCCAACAAGGCTGAGGAATTGTGCGTGCCTCCGGCACCGATGCAAGCGCACTCCTGGTAAACCTGACTTGCCCACATGGTGAAACACAAGACATGAAGATTAACCAGGGAGGCCAAACGGATCCGAACAGAGGACCTCTGCAATGAGCGGCAAATCAAACGGGATTTGATTCCACCATTGTCCACAAGCGCGCACGGGAATCGCACACACTCAGAGATATCACACACACACAGGAATCACCCTCAAGAATCAAACACACACATGCACACAGCTATCAAACACAGGAATCAAGCACACACACAGGAATCACACACACACACAGGAATCAAACACACACACAGGAATCAAACACGTGCACACAGAAATCACACACAGGAAGCAAACACACGCACACAAAAAGGAAACACGCACACCCGCAGGAATCAACACGGGGCAATGGCGGCTCTGACCGTGTCCCTGCCGCTGCCCCGCATGACGGAGCACCCGGCGAGGCAGGGCGACGCGTAGGTGACGCCGTCCGCGCCGCACACCGGGTCCCACGCGCCTGAGGAGCACGCGCAGTGCGCGTTGCACGGAGCCAGCAGCGACCCGCCCGGCAGCACTGTACCACTACGGACACACACAGATTCCCCCAGGTAGCTCGCACAAGCTGCTGGGAAAGTGCTGTTCGCTTGCCCCTAGGAAGGTCGCGACGGCGCATGGAGGGGTGGTGTGGGCACCACCACCCCTGGCCGTCCTTGTCTCCACCGCACAAATT
Source organism: Lethenteron reissneri (assembly GCF_015708825.2). Classification (NCBI taxonomy): domain Eukaryota; kingdom Metazoa; phylum Chordata; class Hyperoartia; order Petromyzontiformes; family Petromyzontidae; genus Lethenteron; species Lethenteron reissneri. The sequence goes on along the minus strand of NC_083803.1, from coordinate 11,896,286 downwards.
GTTGTGTCGTCCGGTTGTGCGCGGTGGAGTACAACACGGGTACTTATTCTTGTCTGGCCAGCATGGAGGAGTTGGCCAAAATAATAGCACGTGCAGAATTCGTGCAGAGAGTCGCGAACAAGAGACAGGTTCTCGAGAGCTCCCTCTAGTTGGAAGCCCTTCCAGCCAGCAGTGGCATGAGCAAGAGATTGCAGGGCTGCACCTTTACCTTTATTCCAGTTAAATGAAAGTCCAGTGGGATGAGAGTGGGGGCATGGCCAGGGTGCTCGTGTTCACCCATCATACGGGACGGTAACGCCGGCGACGCGCGCCCCTCCGCATCCGATGAAGAAGTACGGCAGCGTGAGGAGGAATCCCGGGAACTCCATCGCGAGGACCAGCAGCGCCAGGCTCAGCAGGGACGGCTTGGCGCGCTTGCACACGAGGCCGCCCAGGAATATGCCGATGGCCACAATGGGCAGGCTCACCGCGCCTGGCTCGGGACATTGGGGAGGGTGGAAAATCATTTCAAGTGCATTTCTACCATCACAGGCATCTGCCATGGGGCAATGGGTAGCGTGCTGGGCTGTGCCGCATGAAGGTCACCGTTCAAATCCGCCCTTCCCCCGCCACTTATTTCCACCCAGCAGTATAAATGGGTTCACCACGGTCAGTCAATCATGAGGTCGGGTGTGGTGGTGGGGTGAAGCGTTGGTACGCCAACCTCGTCCAAGACCAGCATGGCGGAGTAGGGCAGCCGTGAGAGAAATACATTGCAGGTTAGGCAGTACGGTTTTCTTTTGGGTTGGATCGCGTAAATATATAAATGTGTCGTTAACCCGTCACCACCCGACGCAGCCAATTACTAAGGTTTGTCACGTAAACAGAACGTGCCAATTAGTTACTACTTCGGCACACCGGTGTGTTGGAGAGTAAACCCACAACATTTCCAAACTTGAGTACGACGTTTTGCTGGCGATTACAGCAACCAGTTTCATCAGTCCATTTGGGTGGTGGTGGGTTTTACGAAACATTTACATTGAAGCGATCTAACCCAAAAACACCGTTACTATGGACAATGTTGGTCGCGAAAGCCTACGCGTTAAACAGTACAACAGGGTTTATTTGCACAAACCAGTGCGTATTAAACAGTTCATGTCTCATGGTCGGGGTTACAAGTACGCAAGTGTGTGCGGGCGTGTGTCGACTTGCCACACCTATAATGAGGTTGCTGCGTGAAGCCGTCTCGCCAAACTGTTCCTCGAGGTACTTGGCCTTGAACGTGAAGAAGCCCATGAAGGCGTTCATGAGCATCACGTAGTTGATGAGCATGCACACGTACACGGGGTTCGCCATCAGGCAGCGCAGGGACGGCAGGAAGTCTACGGAAGCAAAGAGACTCCCCGGGCTCGTGTAAACAAAGCAGTTGCCATGAAACATCTACAGGCGCTCATCTCCCGCTTGCAGCCCTGGACCGGTGGCGAAAGTACCACATTCCTATCCAAAGGACGATCACCGTTGTCTTCCCCACAAAGTGGTACTCGTATTATCGACCCCGGATGGAGGGATGATGGGCTGGGTCACAGAATGTATGTATGCTGAACTTCTTTCGCATCGTACGTAGCAAACCATGTTAACTAGGATTTTCTAACTAGGATGTGAACTCTCAAACTTCTGCTTGCGAGCCGATCGCTCTAACACTGAGCCACATGGCCGGGTCTCTCAAGTTGGGAGACGATGCGTGCACGGGCCAGAGAGGTGGCTAGGGAGGGGTCAAAGGGTCAAGGAGCAGCCCTCCGATTGCTGTTTGGTCTCCACTGGAGGGTACTCTACAGGATACACTGGCCTACTCTTACACACTGGCCAGGAGGGGTATCATAATCGTAAATATCCTCAATAACGGGGCAGATTTCATTCGTGAGCTGTGCAAATTATTTTGAAACACGTTATTTTTAAAGAGAGCGCCTATTTAAGACGACATGGCACACGTGAGGGTGGGTAGCCAGCACCATGCCCGGCCATATTTGTCTCCCCTCTGCTGATGTTTACACATAAGACCAGGTATACTCATTGAAGACTGAACTCACCTAGGGGAGGGCCCAGCATGGGTTGAGATATTAGTCACTGTGCTTGACCGTGAGCGGGAATTGAACTCGGGACGCTGGGTTCGGAGTGCAGTAAGCTAACCACTGTGCCACTGCTCACACTCCTCCCACCCTTACCAGGACTCGTGGCCTCCTCCTCCCCCCCCACTCATGACCGCCCAACGCTACAGCCGATGCACCACGCACATGACCGTGCTCCATTGACGTTCACATTTTTTGCCTCGGTTATAATTGGGGCTTTTTTTTTCATCAAGAAAATACACGCGGCGAAATAATTGCATGAAGTGAAAATACAGCAGTCATTATAAAATGCCAAAATTATTTGATGGTGATTTAAATCGAATATATTGGGAGCAACTATTGTACCAGGAATGCATACAATTCTGATGACTGCCAATTTGAGGTCAATCTCTTCATATAAACACAATTGTATTATAACTAGGCTACCTCTAGCAAATTTGTTTTAAAAGCAATTATAAAAGTGGTGGAATTTCTTACAGCCCATCCGTCAAGGATTCCACGTGCTGTGTCCACCTTGGGGAGAAGTTGGACCATACCTCACCACACGGATTAGCGCGGGACGGTGAAGAGGGGGCCAGAAACGGTTCAGATATCACTCGCCCCACTCACCGTTGGCTGCTGTAGGCAATCAAACTCAGGTCGCCGGGTTCATTGCGTAGCAAACAAAGCACTGCGGCACCACCCCAACCTTTTAGTATTATTATTATTCATTTCGCTGAATCACCTTACCTTTAGCCAGAGATCTGATGGTTTCCGGAGTGAGATGCAAGCTTGCCTCCGTGTTTTCAGGACGCACGTTACTCTCTGTGTGCCGGCTGGCAAGCTCAGTACTAGCTTTGTATTTATTTTTGGCCGAATCTTGTACAGTATTCCTTTCAGCAAGTTCCGCTTCAGCAATGTGACCGACAATGTCAAGTCCCCTTGTATTAATGACCGTCCTTTGCTCATTGTTGGCAGAGTGCGCGCCCTCCTCCTTGCCAGACGCTTCATGAGCTCTCTCTCCCGCGCTCAGAGCGTCCAGGTCTCCGCGCCCGTCTCCCACCGTCGCCACTGCCGCAGCCGCCATTGCAAACTCCTCCTCGTGGGGCACAGAGGCCGGGAAGAACCAGAGCGGGAGCGCGGTGAGCAGCGTGATGCCCCCGGCGATCAGGAAGCCCAGCCACCAGGCCCCTACCCAGCGGGAGTCCTGCGGAGAGATGGTCACCTCCTCTGCGGCGGTGCGGAGGGCCAGGGGGGGTCCAGGGAACGGTGGGAATTGGAAAGAGGTGTTAGGGTGCGCTGCGTTTGTAGCGCAAAAACTAACCAAAAAAAAACCCCAAGACAAATGCACGCTCGCACAGAAATGGTTTGACATACGCAAGTGAAATGTGGATGTCACGGGAGGAGGGCGCACAAACAGTGAATGCACTTGGCATGTGGTGTGGACAAAAAAGTGAACACTCCGATAGGAATATGGTGAAAATGTTGTTGAGAAGCAGGAATCATTGTTGAGAAGTCTAGAAGGAGAGGAATTATGGCACATGCAGGGAATGTACCGAAGAGCATCACAGTTGCCCAGGTGACTATGCGGAAGAGCAATCGGCTGCCAATAAAATCCCGGTTGGGGGCTGACTCGGCCCACCTTTCCTCTGCGGCCGATAAAATATCATTCTGGATGCGTATGTAGAGCGTGAAGCGTAAATTCCATGGGGTGTCAGTCGGAGAAGTCACATGAGTTGTGCTTTACATCCCCGGTAGGAACATCCAACAGAGGAGATATTTATAGCGTTGAACTCATCTCTATGAGCGGATTCCAACGAGCTATGGCACATGCATCTCGGATGCATGGATCATGAGGCATAGATTGCATGCAGTGTCAATGGGCGATGTCACAGCAGTTGTGTCTTGCGTCTCCAGTGTTAGGAACATCCCACAGATCGCGTAAGGACAAAATTAACAGTGGTTGTCCACTTGAGAGACTCACTGCCAACATAGGCATGTGAAATTTCCACCGCCGGTTCAGGGCTGTAAACAGGAGACGAGAAGGGGAACGGGAAGAAGACGGACGAGCTTGTGACACAAGAAGAGCAGTCGGATGGGACTGTCCTCGGGGGGGGGGGGGGGGACAGGGGGGGGACATTCACCAAACCTGGACAGCATCTGTCGTCGGCATCGACGCTCGGTTATGACGGGTGACACTAAATATATCGGTAACAAAGCTGAAGCCATCCACTCACTGCTCTTGAGAACCTGGTTTAATCACCGTGGGTCACCTCGATTTGCTCTCAGGATCTCGGGGAGAGGGGACAGGGGGTACTGGCTCAGTGCTCTGACCCCCCTGGGCAATACACATATATTCGTCAAATAAAAAACAATCTAATTTCCTCACCACAGCAGAAAAAACTACTCTATATGAAGTTGATCAAACCTCTCAAGAAAAACGCTGCTTAAAAATTGCCTTGACTTTTCCTGCATCAGGGACGATTCCTATATTTTGTGTTTAAGATTATAAGCAAACAAATAATATGCTTGCAGAATACACCAGGAGAAGACTCTCACTATTATTAAAGTGCGTCGTCAATTATTCTCAACCGCATGTTCTTTGGCATTGCCGAATACTTCACATTACGTGCTGGAGCTTCTTCAGCTCCAGAAAACAGAGGAGAGCGTAACAGATCAATCGTGTGAGTTGTGTCATGGATGCCTCTCTCCAACCACAAGCCCTGCAGCGAACGTAGCAAGCTCGTCATAGACAGTGGCTTCTTGACAACGTCAGCCTTGCCGGGCTAGACCGACCAGACCTGCGCAGGGGCCTCTCCGAGGGAGTACGTCACGCTGCCTCACCCATATTGACGAACCCCACGTCCACGAACAGCTTCGTGCAGACGGATCCAACCAGGAAGCCGACTGCAGGGCCGATGAGCCCCACGGTCATTACGCATCCTGTGGCACACACAGGCAGTGTCAGTGATGCAGACCTCGAAGGGTGTCCACTTTCACCAACTCTCGGAGCAAGCGCTGCACGCATTGAGCGCCTTTCGAAGTGCCAGGCGGCTCAGAGGTAGAGCAAGCGGCAGTGTAATGAGCAAGCAATCGAAGGGCTGCACCTTGACACTTTGACCCCTCCCTCCCATAGCCACCTGTCTCTGGCCCGTGCACGCATCGTCTCCCAGCTTGAAAGACCCGGCCACGTGGCTCAGCGGTAGAGGGAGCAGCTCACAAGCAGAAGGTTGAGAGTTCAAACCCTGGTTACTGGGGTTGACTCAGCCCATCATCCCTCCCTCCGGGGTCGATAAAGCAACTAAAACGTTGTGGGAAAGTCAACAGCAGTTGTTCTATGACTCTGACTTGACTTTTCGGATGCACATAGCACTGGAGACGAGCAGCTCAACCGGCCAGATGAGCAAAAAAAAGCCAGATGACGATTCCTCTGAGGCCCCCTCGGACCTGGCGCTTGAGGCGAACTGCCCTACCTGCCTCTATTCTCTCGCTAGTGCCCTGGACGCCTGAACACACAGGAGGGGAAGAGGCACCGACCGCACGCACCCAGGTAGAAGGCGGAGTTGTCGGCGCGCGCGTGGTCGTCCAGGAAGGAGATGCCCAGGGGAGTGATGGGCGACTCCCCGATGCCCCTGAGCGCGTTCCCCACGAGTATGAGCACCCAGAGTGACGACTGCGCCTTGTGCTGGCAGCCTGGGGTAGAGACGCACGCGTACGACGCAGCCGGAGGCCGACAGGCAAGCTTCAAGTTAGATTTAATGGACCAAGTGAGAACTTTAGAGACCAGGAGAGTCTCAATGGGCCACAGTGACCTGGGTGGCCGGAATAACAACAGGTATGACGTACAAAGCAGAACAGACGAAGCGAACATAAATCAGAGCAAAAACAACCAAATAGAGTATATATTATTTGGGTCTTTCGGTAAAGTAATGTAGATAGAAAATAATTTTAAAAAATGAAAATAAAATAATACAAAAGAAAAACCACTAATATAGACTGCAGCCTGGTTTTTAATATGAGTGAGTGTACTGGCAGTCTATAATGTAGACTATAGTCTGGTTATTAAGTATGGTGAGTGTCTTGGCAGTCTATAATGTAGACTGTAGCCTGGTTTTTAAGCTTGGTGAGCATATTCGCAGTCTATAATGTAGACTGTAGCCTGGTTCTTAACCTGAGTGAGTGTACTGGCAGCCTATAATGTAGACTTATTCTTTGGTTCTTTCGGTAAAAAAATAGAAAAATGTAAATAAAATAAAATAAACCACGACGTTTCGATCACAACACAAGCGATCGTCTTCAGGAGGAAAGAGGGGGAGGTCACCGAAGGCAACCGTTGTTAAAGGTTTCAAAAAGTGGGCGTGGCACAAGCGCTCCGTCGGTGGAAGCATGGAACCATGCAGTGCCAACAAAAGCCATCTGAGGATCCAACCAACTAGAGATTGAGTGAGAGCACTGTCATCTCGTGACCCCCTCTTTCTCGGAGTGCGAGTCTCTCGCGTCACGAACCTTCCCCACCACTGCCCGAAGCCGGCTCCGCTGACGTGGGCTCCTGCGGGAGGCTGGACTGCTGGCCGCGTGGCACGCACATCCACTGGGGCCCCTCCCCGTACGTGTGACTCTGGTAGTCGTATCTGCAGATGAGCGCAGCACGGGGGGGAGGCAGTTCCATCCAGGGGTACGACAAACCAACACCGGGTGCGCAGAGGATGTTTATTCTTACTTGCGGCATTATCAAAGGTGGTGATGGTGACGATCACAATCATGATCTTTTGATGTGGTGATGACAGCAGTTACGACGATGATCGTGTTTGCATGGATGGAAGTCCTTCTTACCTCGCTTCTTCCTAGTCAATCCCACTTAAATACCCTCAGTGGCTCTCTAACCGATTCCAAGTTACAATTTGTTTAAATTTCCCGGGCTTTCACCCTTAAATACTCCTTGTACAATCAAATTCCAATGCCTCGCAATCTGCCAATCTGGTGAACGCTCAGTGAGCGGCCAATAGGCGCAAGTTAGGCTCACGCCTGGCGCATCAGAGCCTCGGCTACGCCTTTCAGTGACCCATACATATGCTTAGCTGTATTTGTCAGTGGTACGGGAGGATTTTGAGCTGATTTGATTTGCCGATGACTCGTATCAGCGGTATAAAGATGGGCCTCTGTGAAGGAGGTTGATGAAGGCCGCTACTGGGTAGTGGGAGGCAGTCGACCTCCAGCAACAACGGAGGGCGGAGGAGCAATGGTGACAACTATGAACAGATTGCTGGGTTGTTAAAAAGTTTCAAGTTGGCACCGTGGGGAGTACAGGTGGTGCATCTACCAGTGGTGGCCTATGCAGAATGTTGGGCACAGACTATGTAGGTTAGACACGAAGAAGAAGAATATCTACCAGCGAGCCTCAAAGTGCACCTAGACTGACACAAGCGTTGTGGTGACATCATTGAGATTTAGTGGCGAATAGCGGCTCTTGTCGCTGAAGTTTTAGGTGTATACGAGTGTGATTCTTTGTATTACGAGTGTCTGACTGTGTGTGTGTCTTTGTGTGGGAGTGTAAGGAGGAGCTCACCTGCCCATAAGGAAGTGCGGCAGGGCTATGAGCAGGGTGCCCAGCCCCATGAGGGTGGCTCCGTGTGTGTCTTTGTGTGGGAGTGTAAGGAGGAGCTCACCTGCCCATGAGGAAGTGCGGCAGGGCTATGAGCAGGGTGCCCAGCCCCATGAGGGTGGCTCCGGCTGCGATGATGCGAGGACGATGGAAGCGCGCCCCAAAGTAGCTCACAGCCGTGATCACCAGCAGATTGCCTGGTGGCAACAGCATAATAGCAAGCTAGGATCCACTCACAAAGTGACTACAATATCACAACAGCACATGTACCAAGATAGGTATATTTTGAGACCACGTGGAGAAGGCTCACTGCTAAGTGGTCAGAGGACAGGTATGTCCTCTGACCTCCTGCAAGCGAGCGTTCGGCACTTCACGTAGCCTCAAGGTGCACCTAGCCTGGCACAAGCACCGCGGTGACATCACCGCCACTCAGTGGGAAGTGGCGTTTGTTGTTGTGTTCAAGGAGGACCAGGATCAAATGTACGAGGATCTCGACCCCAGGTCTTCAGCTTTCTCTCCGTGAATTTGGGAGCTCGTAGGAAAGGTGTCTGCGGCCATACGTACCCATCTCAAAGCCGCCGTCGATGATCCCAGCCACGGAGCTCGGCAGGTTGAAGTGGCGCTCGATGGAGGTGATGGAGCTCTTCATGTAGCTGCCGGACATCGCCTTGGAGAAGAAGAGCAGCGACAGACAGAGCAAGAAAACCTGCAGGGTGCGGGGGGTACGTGAGAGGAGTTGGGGAGTTATGGTTTGATAGACGAGGACTTTGCATCCAGGCCGTCATCCTGTGTAGAGAGTTGATGGTCTCAGCCTGATCACTAATGACGGCTCAAAAAACAACTCATGTGAAATTCGATTATGCGCTTCATTTGGCTCAGTGCCAGCTGTGATTATTAACATATTGGTTTTACTGTCACGTGATGAACATTACCCTCGCATGCATGGCGAGTGGGAAGTGCTTCCCTCTACTATGTGTAGACCAGAGGTCACTTGAAGAAGGGATCTCAGATGCAGCTCTGCAGTATCCCCTTGTGGGGTCTGTTCTCCAACGAGGAGGGTTGTACTGCTATGGAAGATCTTAAAAGACGCTTTGTCTTGTGACCCGATGCCGACAGCTCGATCAGGGTAAGGTTGGGGGAAAAGGACAACGTCAAATTAAAGAGGCATACAAGTTAATGTGGTTGTTCAGTGGACGAGTGGTGACAAAATTCATGAGGTGCACGTTTTCTAAACACGAACACAAACTGTCATTAAATCGGCTTAATAGCAATGTCATACACAGCCTATTGCCCGGACACTCCATGTGGCTTGTCCATAAATTTAAATGTATTAAAGAGACATGCATTGGAATCTGCAGATTAAATGTGCCTTAGAAACATATCCTATTGTTATTATTGTCGGCCTGTTGATGTTCTGATGCAGTTGATGTTTATGTAAGTATGTTGAACTTTTGTCGCACCGTACATATCCAACCATGCTAATCGGTTAAACCAGTGTCTTCGAGGAATGTCAAAGCCTTCTCACGGCGGCCCACCTGTAACGTGCTTTCACGTCACATTAAACACGACTAATACCATCACCTGGGGGACGAAATGGACTGCATTGAAACGAGATAACGAAAATCCAAGACATTTCAAAGTCTCATTAAAGAATGCCAAAAATAAAACAAACAGCTGTTATTCCGCGGATACAACCTGGCTGTGTGTCATGGTCTGTCCAAAACGAGTTTGAAGCTTATCGACGATAATAAAAAGTTTAAAATGACGTGAAGGCATGCCACTCTAGTGATGTCATCGACATTATTAATAAACATACCAGTGTCACCGCAGTGATATCAAGTTTGAAGCTTCAAGCTTGTGACGTGCATCATGCAATGCACACGTTTCTGTAAAATAGCAGCTGTTTGTTTATGGTGGCGTCCTTCAGACAAACAAACCTTGATGTTGGCAAACCGAGGTCGCCTGACCGGAGGGGCAGGAAGGGTCTGATCCATCTTTGTAGTCTGTGACAAAACATCAATGTTAACACGAGAATCATTGTCGCTTCTAATCCATTCGTTTATAATTTACCCAGGCCACAAAGTGACAATCCCTTTGTAATAATAAGCTCGGCGTCTCGGCAGTAGAATGAGTGGCTCACAATCGGAAGGTTGCGAGTTCAAATCCTTTTTGGGGGTTGACTTAGTCCATCATCCCTCTGGGGTCGATAGAATGAGTATCGGTTTGTGGGGAAGTAAACGGGGCTTATCCGATGGGCAAACTTACCTCCGCCAGGCCCAGCAACCCGAGTACCAAGCAGCTTACGAAAATCTATTGCGCAAACCAAGATTGATCCCACTTCCAATTGGCGAAGAGATTGATTGCCTTAAGTCCACCATTACCCACGTCCACGCACACTCACGCACTCACAAACACACGAAGACAGACACGAATCCCCCGTGTAGCCTTAACAGACTGTTGGGGCAAATGCTGTTAGCGAGCACCTATGAAGGTCCATGAAGGCCCCAAAAGCACACGAAGGGGTGTGGGTGGCCAACACCACGCCCGGCCGCCTTTGTCTCCCCAGTGGCGATGCTTACTCATTTAAGGCTGAGTCGACCTTGGGAAGGCCCAGGACCGGCTCAAATTATCGTCACCGGTATTGGCCGTGAGCGGGAATCGAACTCGGGTCCCCGGGTTTATAGCGCAGCGTGCTAATCTCTACACCACCGCTCCCCACTCCAAAATACACATGCAGACACACACGCACATATCCACACTTGCACGCACACCCAACACCAACACACGCGTGAAAAAGCACACTCTTCTCCCACAGACACGCACTGTAAAAAATAGACAAATATCTCTCGTATAGCCGTTTAGCAGACTAGATTTGAAGTTTTCGTGACTGCAGGGATCCATACTCTTTGGTTCTTTCGGCAAAGTCACGTAGGTATAAAATATAAAATAAATTAATTTATTTTACGTGACTTTACCGAAAGAACCAAAGAGTATCTAACCGACTGTTAACAATAACCTATTAAGGCGCTATGAGATTTTTCACTTTCACGCTCAGGTTTTTAAAAACGCAAGACAAAAGTACATCGAGGTACACCCCTACCTGGTTCTACGTGTAAACATCGCCACTGGGGAGACAAAGGCGGGGCGTGTGTGAGAGTTCAGGTGTGTGTGGGTCGTTAATGGTCGACTTAAGGCTGCTGCCATGCCAACCGTACCTACGTTCTCAAGGCAATGTACGCGTAAATCCCATAGGGACTCGAAATTGGAAGCAACCTCGCCTGCGAATTTTTTTTTTAAATGCATGAGACGCCCTGCGCTCAGGTCCCAGGTTTGTAAACATGGGGACGAGCATCGTCTCAATGGTCATTGAGTATAAATTCACAATCTTAGTGAATTAAGTACCGTGACTTGAGTAACATGTGGCTAAAACAGCTTCTGACCATTGACCCAAGTCACATTTTACCCACACGGTACACACAAAGTGCTAGGCTAAACAGGCAGCACGGAATTATGGGATTCCAAAGTCAATCACATTGAGCATCAGCAAGGAAAGACACTTGACCGAGCAGACTACATTTCTACTATGCCCCCATCGCAGATGTAACGCCTCCATTAAGGGTTAGGCCGTTGCTTTGAGGCACGGATGACCGCACTGCTGCCTTGGCAGCCAAGCCACTCTCCTGGCACCCAGAGCTTCTTTCGGCGCTCTGCCCAGATGAAGTGGACAGGGAAGCTGGGTTCTGGGCTCTTCGCTTGGCGATCCTGAACATCCCCCCCGCCACTCCCCCGCCCCCCCCCCTGTCAGAGCTTGCTCCAAAATGACATCGTCGCACGCCAATCTCCCCCCCCCCCCACGGTCTTCATCGCAGCCGCAGTCGGCTCGTGAATCCACTCTCGCCATCTCGAGCTCCGTTTCCCCGCATCTCTTCTGCTGCCCCTTCCACTGTCCCCATCTCTCGCCGCGACGCATCTCCCACAAGTGTTCCCCGTCTCCGTACCCACGCGCGTGTGTGCGTCCACGTCTGTCCCTCGTTCTCTGTGTTGTTCCGCGTCTCAATAGCCACGTGTCTGCGCCTACCGCGTCTTTTCCCATGTTTCTGTTTTATCGCCCCCCACCCCCATCCGTGTCTCCCCTCCGCACCGTCTGTATGCCGTGATCTTTGGTCTTTATACGTCTCCGCCGACGTCTGTCGCTCACCTTCGCCTGTGCTCCTGTCGACCGCGTCTCTCTCGCGTGTGAAACCTGACTCGGAGGTGGCACTTAGGGGAGGGGAGAGGAGGGGGAGCGGGGTCCTCGGGGAGACAAAGGCGGCTCTGCTATATTTATTTCTCGCTCACTCGGTAACTGCGGCAACTGTGATTATGGAACAGTACAGAGCTGTGCTTGGACCGGGTTTGATGCCGCCTCCGCCACCACACAAACAACCCCTGCGTCCAGAATGTTCTTAAGCTGTGAAATGTCTTAAACAATCTTATCGGAATCATCAGCGGCCGGTAACAGTGTTTAATTGGAAAAAATACGACTCGCTTGACGGGACATCTCGATTGCATGGGTGACCAGGGTGTCCCATTGGTAAACACGCATGGCAAAACACATAAGGAGACAACACGCGCTTCCACAATCCACTGCTGGATGAAGCCCCTCCCCCCCCAAGCCACCGCCACCTCTCACGATCCTGCCACCCAAGTTCATTAACCCGAACAACTTAAACAAAAATGCTGCCGGTTTGGTTTGGGGTGCCACGGTGGCGAGATGTTAACGACCTCGCCTGGTGTGCAGGCTGCCTTCGTGGGTTCGATCCCGACCCCCGACGCCTGCTGTGTATTTTTGGAGTTTGCGGTGTATCTCTCCCCGTGGTCGCGTGGATTTTTCTCCGGTCCTCCGTTATTTTCTCTCCACATTTATAATTAACATCACGCGTTGAAAGTATTTTGGCTGCTTAAAATTTCCACACGATAAGCCACTTCGTTGAACTATCATTTATGGCCATGTCGCATCTGAAAAATAGCTACGGAGCTCAGTAAACCTCACCTGGTCAAATAAACAATAGTTTAGACGCTCATATGGCTGATGGATAAAACATATATAATAAACCCGTCTTTTAATAATATAATAAATGACCCACCGTACCTTAGCTTACAAACTACCGAGCGAACTTGTCCTATTGTGAGGCAACAGGTACAACCACCACTCCCATGCAAAAGCAACAGCCTCCAATCGCCACTAAGTGACGGCGGACGTCACTGTTAGCGCTTGTGCCAGGCTAGGTACACTCTGAGCTTATCGCGTGACGCGTGGAAGGCTCGCTGAGAGGAGGAGGAGGAGGCCACGGCGTAGACCCGAGTGGCTCAGCGGCAGGGCCAGCGGCTCGCGAATCGGAAGATTGCGACTTCAGATGCCGGCTGTTGGCGACGGGGGGGGGGGGGTGAATCAGCCTCCGAGAGACAATGTAATGATCAGCACTTTTGTGTGTGTGTGGTGTCAACATTGCTTCTTCTAGGCCAGGTATCGACAGACTGCCGCTTTTTGACTCCCCCCCCCCCACCCCGTTGGGAGCAGCCGTTTTTATATGTTTTACTTAAATCTGAAACGTAATTTAACGCAAAGATAATTGATTAAATATGGCTGCGAATGGGTCACTATGAAATGTATTGGTGAAAACAAAATGGACAGTCAAACTGTATTGTTAAATAATAATTAAGGGGGGGGGGACGGGGACGGGATAAATCGACGTTGTTCATTCTATCACCTATTTTATTTGGTTTATTTAAGTCAGAATGTGTTTGTCATCTGCTGTATCCCTGCTGCGCTTATGTGTACAAGTAGCTCTGCGTATGATGCGGCTCTCGAACTATTTTGGTCAAAGACAAAAACTAAAAAATTAACTTCTTGTTGGAAAGGTTTGCCGACCCCTGTTTCAGACTCACCTCCGCCACAGGAATGTGGGCTGTAAACAATTAATAATCACTGCCTCAATGCTCATCTCAGCAGGAACTCACGATTACTCGATTTGTGCTAAAGCGCACAATTGTTATTGTTATTATTCCCAATAAGAAAACGCACTTTATGGCGGGACCCCCGGGGTCGCATAACAATAGATCAATGAGACAAACAATGGATTATGGTACAATGAGACAAACAATGCATTATGGTACAATGAGACAAACAATGGATTATGGTACAATAAGACAAACAATAGATCCGGTACAATGAGACAAACAATAGATCACGGTACGATGAGACAAACAAAAACATTGTTATTGTATCAAATCGTGATAATCTATCAAAAACACAGTGGTGGGTAAATCGTTCGGTCCCATTTCTCATTTCGACACAGATCCCATAACGAGTGGATGGGCTATGGGTGCAGCAGGTTGGGGGGAAGGGGGCGTGGTTTATTTTTCAGAATAATATAGAGCCGAGTATTGTCAACATTGTAGTTGTAGCATCATCGCCAATAAAAGTGTAGCGTGCAATAACATCATCTAACAAGGGTGTGATCACATAATCCACTTGCATTATGCACGTGTGAAACTGCCCATGTAATAATAATAATGATAAAGCACCCCAAAACATATCTAGAAACGGGCGTCACTAAATAATTTCCACTTCTGTAAGTGTAACGCCACTGGGGCGAATTTATTTTTGGATGAAAACCGTGTGCCACTGACGTCAAAGTACGAATGGAGGGAAACAGTCGCCTTTCAATTCATCGGGACATTTTGGACCCACGCGCTTTACCTTACACAACGCAAATTCAACCTCAATTAAGCTTGGAGAGCTGAATAGAGTTCTAAAGAACTCACGAACACCTCGTTAAAGACTCACCGCAGAAGATCCCTGGGGTTTGATCTTCCACGAAGATCGTGGTCCACCCTAAATCGCATTCCGCTGCACAAACCGTGGCAGATGCGGATACCTGATGCACAAATGTAAAACTAAAAACTCTCCAGTAGCAGTGTGCGACTGTGGTCACCCAGAACAGACCGTACGACGTATAACGACGCAATGCCCCATCCACAAATACGAAGGAGACATCACAGCGATGATACACTCCGCTGCTCCTGACGGGCAGTCACCCGGCTTTGAACACCAACATGTGACGTTGTAAGTTCTTTCTCTGCGTCTACATCGTCGGCCGTACGAGAGGTAGAAGAAAAATGTACACATGCCGTGTCAACCAATACGGTTCACCCCGTATTCTTGTACAGGGACATTGAGTTTCCAGGTCCATACGGCGTGCAGCCGTTTCAAATACGGGCAAAAATGTTGTTGTCTATTTGTGTTTCTCTCTTGTGATGATACTTGTAGCATGAACGTTGAGAATTATAAGGCGCACGGGGTGACCAATAAGGTCTGAACTGTTCTGTAATAAGGTAGGGCACTGATTAGGGCCTCCCTTATTATTGACGTTTGTCGGCACGCACGACGTTTACACAGTGGCGCACCGTACGTGTTTTACGGGGCTGCGTGCTCAAGAGAAAGAGTTGTGGACTCGGGGTGCTGAGTATTCTCCAGGCGTCGCTGTCTCTTCTCACGGCAGAACGACGACAGCTACAAGCGGAGTTTGCCCCACGTGCAAAACACCAAACAAGCGACGCATTTTGAACTCCGGACAACTCGCCCCCCCCCACCCTCCTTCACACATTCGTCGCTGGACCAAACTCTGACCTATTTTGTGCACCCCTAGGAGTCCGTGTGACTGATGCGATGTGTAAACCGTGGTATTTTTGTGTTGTTGTTGGTACGTGGGAGGGGAACGCGCGTGTGAAGGAGGCGAAATGTTTTGGACCACGTGTTTTTCTGGCCACTCAGTAGCCACGCCAACGCGAATGATGATAAGTTTAACATCGTAGCGGGCGTTCGCGACCAATATTATATTATCTCCATATACTGTATATATAAAAGGCAAAGTTGTGAATATGTGTGTCTGTTCAAAATGTTTAGCGTACTTACCGACATGTAACAAACTGGAAATTTGCCATGTGGGTAATTTCCAGACTGTACACCATGCAAAAATTATAAAAATACACTTTTGTTTTTTTTGGGGCGGGGGGGGGGAGCTCAATAATGCATATATTTTTGCACGCCAAGTGAGCTGTGACGTCAAATCTGTCATGTGACCCTCGCATGTGGAATCGTAACGCATTGTAGCGTAGCGGTTAGCGCGCCGCGCTACTAACCCGGCGACCCGAGTTCGATTCCCGCTCACAGCCACCACCACCACCACCACCGGTGACGATTATTTGAACCAGTCCTGGGCCTCTCCTAGGTCGACTCAGCCTCAAACCAGTAACTGATGTGGCGTGTGAACATCACCACTGGGGAGACAAAGGCGGCCGGGCGTGGTGGTTTCAAGTCCCGGGCGAAGCCGGGTAGTACAGCTAGTTCATAATAAAGGGTTTTGTGTTACTCTTTGGTTCTTTCGGTAAAGTCACGTATAAAGAGAAAATAATACAAAATAATACATTTTCTCTTTATACGTGACTTTACCGAAAGAACCAAAGAGTAATTACTGCAGTCACGAAAGCTCCACATTAAGTATGGTTTTGTGTTAGATTGCGTAATTATAAATGCGTCGAAACCCTCCACCACCCGACACAGCCAATCAGTAAGGGATCTGTCACGGAAACTAAACGCCAAATAGTTACTACTTCAGCCCACCGGTGTGTCGGAGAGTAAATCCACAACATTTACAATCTGAGTACGACGTTTCGCTGGTAATAACATCCGGAATATTATGGAAAATCGCCCGATGATGCTGGATGTAATTACCAGCGAAACGCCGTACTCAGATTGTAAATGTTGTGGATTTTACTCTCCAACACACCACCGGAGGTCTTGATGCTCTTCAACAATTAGCTGGTACGACACGAGCAACCTTGAAATATGGTCCCGGCGTGTTAAACTGTTGAAGTGCGTCCCCCATAGGGAAAAATACAATAGTCGATGATTAGTGCCGGATTATCCGAGTAACAAAAGTAGCTACATACAGTATGCTACGGTCCACGCACTTTCAAGGGCCCCGCGCTAAATGCTTTCAAGCTATCAATTCCGGTTCAGTGATTCTGCATTTGCTCTATTACTATAGTACTATACTGCCTTCAACTTTTACGAACGACTGGGCGTTTAAGGTTAGCGATGTGTCGTTTTATCTGGCTGTATAGCAAATGAGAACACACAATTATTTTACTATGCAAATTAAACAAAAACGTTTGAATATTTACGTGTTTTATTTTTATTTAGGGCCCCTTTGTAACATATGCTACAGACCGCGCACTAGCTTAATCCGGCACTGGGTCCCGGCATGTTAAGCTGTTGAAGTGCGTCCCCCATAGGGAAAAGAGTGGACGGTGTGGCCACGACCACGCCCGGCGTTTGTCTCACCAGTGCCGATGCTCATCGCACCACACCGACTACTCGATTGAGGCCGAGTCGACCTAAGAGAGTCCAGAACCGATTCCTATCTTATTCCCCACGTATTGTATCCGCATCGCAGCGCGCTGAGCACTGCGCCACCGCTCTACCGCTGCTAGGAACACACACAAACACACACGCCTCTTACACATCAGTGAGTGGGCTCTCCCTCTGCGCGTGTCTCGCTCGCATCACGTGAGAGCGGGACGGTACAAAAGGGTGGATTTCACGAGGCAGGCGGCTCCTCCACACGGACACGAGGCAGCGACGCGGACCCAGTGAGTGAGGGCACACGGACTCCGTGAGTGCACGTGGACCCAGTAAGTACACGCGGACCCAGTAAGTACACGCGGACGCAGTGCAGTGAGTGCACGTGAACTCAAGTGATTGAGTGCACGTGTGCCCAGTTAGTTCACGTGGACGCAGTGAGTGAGTGCACGTGTGCCCAGTAAGTATACACGTGAGTGAGTGCACGTGTGCCCAGTTAGTTCACGTGGACGCAGTGAGTGAGTGCACGTGTGCCCAGTAAGTACACGCGGACGCAGTGAGTGAGTGCACGTGGACTCAGTGAGTGCAGAATCAGTGTCGAGTGATGCCTCATTGACCAACGCGGTGAAGTATGGTCATGACAGAACCCCTCGGAAAAAGTCACGACACTCTTTAATGGATAATCAATGGGCATATATTATTGAAGTGTGCGATAGTTGAGTACAAATGAAAGTACATGTCTGCAGAGGCCGGCATCTGCTGTTCACGTACCTACACCGGCGGTGGAAATTCCACGTTCATATACCGGGGGCGGGTCAGCCCCAGGGGCGTAGCGCTTTGTGGAAAGTCAGCGAGAGTAGAATTCACGAGTCGTATTAATGTGAGCAATAGTCCCGCTATTCCCAATAGCCGTAAGGTGATTGATCGTAATTACAAGGCGAAGTCACTCCTTGCACATCGGGAATTCGATTAAATGCGACGGATCTGGCGCGCGCTGAAGTGAACTGGGTGAGCAATTGCAGGGCGTTTATTTAGGAACGACCTTCATTCGTGCTGGACGTCCAGCGAAGCGCACGCACGCGCTACGATGCGACGATGTAACAATGACTGTTCACGAGGTTACGGGACACCGACGGAGGGAGGGGGATGCGTTTGCGTTGAACTTCTTTCGCGCCGTACGTCGCCGCCCGTTGCTCGTTGGAGGTGCGCGACGATCGTCTCGTTTGCGACAATTCGTATCGCGCCGTGACCCATCAAGTCCTGCTCGCGAGCCGCCACTGCGCGGAACGAGCGTCTTCGAGTCGGCGCCAGCGGTGCGCTCCTCGGTCCGCAGAGGGGTAAGTTTTACTTGATACAGCTGTCGGGCTGTGACGGTTCCACCTGAAGACGGAAGCTTGTGTTGCCTCCGAAACGTCGTGATTTTTATTTTATTTTACTTTTATTAATTTTAATTTTTTTTACCTACGTGACTTTACCGAAAAAACCTAAGAATAAGAGGGGTAAGTGTTGGAGCTTTCAGGCGAACCGCGTTGTGTCCGTCGGGTGCTGGTGGCGGTCGTGGTGGGGGCTATGCGCGTGGCCTGTGACCCAGCACTGGGCGAGGCGAGGGTTAGTGGATCGCACCGATGTCGCGAACCTCGCTGCCCGTGGGCGCACGCGAAGGAGCTTAGCGATGCGCTCGCTCGCTCGCCAGGAGAAGGGGGCACTGCGGACGCGTGCCTCGCCTGTTCGGCCTACGTTGGTGATGTCGAGCGTGTGGGATTTTCTCCGGGTGCTCCGGTTTCCCTCCCCACGTATAGAGGCCCGCAGAGCTTGGGGAATTGTTGGCTGGCCGCGTGGCTCCTGCGCTTCCCGCTTGTCTTTGGGGTCCTCCACGCGCCCTGAGCCGTTTCCTCTCTTCGAGAGCGAGCGAATACTCTGCACGTTCCAAGTTCGAAATTATTATTGTCAGCAGTAGTAGTGGCGTTTTGTCCACTCCTTATGCAAGGTAAAGGTGCAGCCCTGAAATTGCTCGTTCACGCTACTGCTGGCGGAATGGTCTCCACCATAGTGACCTCTGGAGAGCGCGTGGTCTTCTCTTGCACACAGGCCAGGCAGGCGTCTGTGGAAAGCGTGGGTGCACACACACACACACGAGCTTCACCTCACCTGCGCACGACTTGCATCCTGATCGACTGTGGCCGTACCCATTTAGATCTGCTGGTTGGACGGATGCCGTGCCGGGAGGTGGAATCGAACTGCCTAGCTTTGGGGTGGCGATCCCAGTGTGCTCGCCATTTCACCACGGCAGCCTTCGTTGCGTATGCCTGAATTGTATTGACGCGTGACCCACTTTTAATGAATGCTGCATTCAGCTGCCTGTGGTTGTGTTCGTCTTGTTAATCTCGATTAAGAGCCAGCGCTTTGGCAGCGATCGGATTTGGCTTTGTCCGTCGCCTCCTCGTGCCAAGCGTCAAGAACACGGTCGCACCTCGGAAGTCGGGGGTGTCCCGTTAGCGAAGTTTCAGTTTAATTTATTAGGTATAACCCTTTGAGCCATGCGGCTCTTGACTCGGGTGCAACCGCAACAAAACAAAAACATGAACAAGAAACATCTTCAAGTGACTACACGCAAAACACAAAAATCCAGGAAAAAACGGCAAAGTCTTCCAGAAAAAAAACACCGAAGTGGCACCTGGTGGCGACTGGGTCGTTTCCAGACAGGATCCGCAACGTTTGCGCCACACTTCGTCACGGATAGGAAGAGGTTCACTCTATTGTGCTGCGGTGGTGAGATGTTAACTACTTCGCCTGGCATACAGGAGGGCGTGGGTTCAATCCCGACCCTGACGCCAACATATGTGGAGATTGCATGTTCTCTCTCTCTCTCTCCGCGTGGTCGCATAGATTTTTCTCCAGGTCCTCCGGTTTACCCTTGCAAATTATAAACATGCGTTTAGAGTATTTTGCTGCTCTAACTTTGCACATTACAAGCCACTTCGCTGAAATGTCATTTGTGGCCAACTCGCTTCTGAAATAGAGCTATGTAAAACAAAATGTTTAAGCTTCGTTTAAATGTGCAGCCCTGTAATTGCGTGCTCATGCCCCTGTTGGCGGAAGGACTTCCACTGGAGCGAACTCGGTCAAGATGGTATTTGGACTTTTCTTCCACGTTGACCAGACGTCTTGGAAGAGGTGAAAGTACCCACACAGGTGTCAGTTTTGTTGCCAGATAAAAGGGTAAAAAAACAATTATCATATTTTTTATTGGCAAATGAGGTTCCAATGGTACCCACACTCTACCCTATCACACGGCGACATGCACATCAACTGTGAATGACCTCTTCGCCGCTAAACAACCACACGCATGTAACTGGTATTGGCCTAACATCCCAATGCTTAAAATTACTCACTCAAAATTACTCACTCAGAATTACACGTTACAACATCGCCCCCACCCCCCCTTCCCCCTTACTGTGAAAACTTGGCAGGACCCTCTTGAAAATTAGTTTTGAGACTCGGTGAGGCTTTCCTGGGCAAACAAGCGGAATAATAACACTGCTGGGTGGACATTGGCGGAGGATTTGAGAAACTAGACCCCGTTGTGTCAACTTCCGCGCCCGTAAGGTGGAATCGAACCGGTAACGTCTGGATTACAAGCGCAGCAAGCGCGATTGAGCAGCTGCTCCACGGGTTACGTTACTTCGACCCAACTACTGCTGCCTCAGCGGGATCGACATCGCGTGCACGGCGCTTCGTCCTGCGTCGAGCTGGGTCCCGTAGTTTGTACGGAATGCTCTTGTCGATGACATTCTGCCATTTCACTAGCGTTCGGTTAACGAGCCAGACTGTGACCGATGAGATTCTGAAACCGTAGAAATCGGTCCAAATTGTGTTTGCTTAAGTGTACGCTACCTGATAATACTCATCCGGAAAAAAAGGCGAAATGCCCGAGCGACTTATCTTTTGTATTTACAGTTTACAAGTCAAACATCGAAAGTTATTTGCTGCTCAAACGAGCATGGCAACAGGTGGCCATATCCTGTTTACAGCCCTGAACCATTGGTGGAGATTCCAAATCCCTATGGTGGGGACGAATATCCATAGGACGACCACTGTTGCTTTTCCCACAGCATGGCACGTGTTTTATTATCCCCGGAGGGATGATGCTGTCAATCCTCAACCAGGATTGGAACTCGCACACTTCCGATTGTGAGCCGCTCACTGATATGGCAGTGCTGCTCTGAAAAATGGACAGTTTGGAGAAACGGAGACGTTATACCAGATGCAGGTTAAACGAGCAGAAAATACAACCTCTTTGCATATCCGTAACTCCACGTGATTAAAGAAGCATTTTGTTTACACATCCAATCAGTCACATGGCTTATCAGCAGCAATGGTGTATTACAACTCTGGGCCGGTGTTTGCATCAAGTGTCTCATCAGCAGAGTCAGTATTTATTAAACCAATGTTTGTGACGTGCTAGATTAGAATCAGAATCTTTATTTATCCTGGAGGAGTCCACTGAGCTATGAAGCTCTTTTTCACAGGTTTCCAGTCATGTTATTTTATTAATGCTCGTTTACCCAGGAAAGCCTCACTCAGTCTCATGCCTCTTTTCCACGTGGGTCCCGCCACGTTTCACTTTGCTCAAGAGAGCAAAAGTCTGGTTGCCACATCTACGCCTCTATATAAGGAACGAAACAGGTGGACTTCTCCACAAATCTGGCTGTCGCCTGCTGAAGCTAGTTGTAATTCATGGCGAAACGTCGTACTCAGATTGTAAATGTTGTGGCTTGGCTCTCCAACACACCGGTGTGCTGTACTAGTGACGAATTGGCCACGTGCTGTTTACGCGACAACCCTTATTAGTTGGCTGTGTCGGGTAGTGGCGGGTTTTAACGACACATTTATATACTTACGCGATCTAACCCAAAACGACCTCTATAATGGTTGGCAGGCCGTTTCGGTGAGACGACGCTAATGTTGTGTTCCGTATACCAGACAGGTCAGCAGGAAGGAGGTCTGAAATGATGGAACGAGAGGGTAATAGACAATTGCAACAAAACATTACCGACCGAGACAGCGGAGTTGCTCATCACAGTTCCTGCGCCCAAGGGGAAGGAAAGACCCGAGGCCAGGTGGTAGTGAGGACACTCGTGAGGCGCAGACTTTGGAGGTCGCATGCTGCCTACGAAGCAGCTTCGGGATCTGGCGCATGGTTCCAAAGCGCTGGCAATGAGCGGGGTTCTTTTCTGTTATGGAACCGTTGCTCATCCATTGCTCATCCGATACCTTTGTCGGGCATTCGTCCGCCGACTTGACGACACTCGTGTTGCTTTCCGCACGTGGCCGGTTTGTCATCTTCTCCCCCAATTTAGGTGCGGTGGCGTCAACGGCTGTGGTAATGGTGGCATCTTGATCTTTGAGAGAAGCTCGGCGTTTGATGCCATTGCGCGCGGGCTTACCGGTGCCGATGTTGCGTAGACTGTCCAGGTTTACCTGCTTGCGGGGCCATTGGTTTGTTCAGGCTCCTCTGGTGAACCCCCTCCCCTCCCCCACTCAGGGGGCCCTGACCTCGACGGCGCACAAACATCGGCGCGTGCGACTGACCGCACGTTGGGTTAACCAAACCTGGCCCCGTGCAAAGGGGTCTGCTGATAACCACGCGCGGTGTGTACGCATGGTGGGGGACGCTAATGCAGCGGTTAGCGCGTTGCGCGATATTCCACCCTGGCCACCCGGGTTCGATTTCCGCTAACGGTCGACAACCAGTGATGATAACGTGAATGGGTTCGGGGCCTCTCCTAGGTCGACTTAGCCTCAAATAAGCACCTGGTGTGATGTGTAAACATCACCACTGCGTGGCCACCCACCCCCTCGCGTGCCGTGCCGGTCTTCACATAGTATGTGCTCGCTGCCAGCACTTGCCCCAAACGTCTGCACGGCCAGGAACGTTGCCTGATTTGCAGGCGTCCTTGCCACAGTGGCGAGTGAACTGCGCTAGAAAATGCCGAGTTTTTCCTGGCCACGTACTACAGGGGAGAGTGGCATCTCCACTCGACCGGGCACTGTTGTAAGGTGAGGTGCGGATGGCCATGTGTGTTTGGGGGGGGGGGATGGAGAACAGACGGTGCATTCCTGCCTGCCCGCGTGCATTCCCGTTCAGCAGCGCGGCCTTGACAGGCGAAGGGAGAGGGGTTTTTCTCTCAATATTGACTCTGGCCACGCGCATTGAGTGCGCGCCCTGGTGAAGCCGGCGAGCCGTGTCCGCCACCGCGCCCCGTGTCACCGAGACGCTCGCCAGCCACTCGCGTTCCCACTTCGATGAGCAACGTCGCATTGCACGGCGGCACTTTACACGTCGCTCGTTGTTGTTTTTTTAAATATCAAATTGCAACTGAGTACGGTGGTGATGTCTGATTTAAAAACCCCAAAAAAGTTCACTCCTTTCGTGGCTCCGCCCATGCTGATCATCTCGTTTATTGACGAGGGTGCGGCGTTTGATGGTAACCAGGATAGCACTGGGAAAGACAGCCCTGTGATATGTGCCGTCTGTTGGAATTGCGACCGTGGCGTTTTGCTCTCCCTCGCAAAGTTGATCCCTTCTTTACTGAGGAAGAGAGAGAGAGGAAAGGAAGAGATGTACAGCATTAGTCCAGTAAACCCTCGCTATGCGCGAGTTCTGGATTCGCGAGTTTCGCATATTGGCGAGTCGCTAAATGTTAACCAATTCCCTCTTCGCGACCCGACTCCCGTTTTCGCGAGTGCACCATCGTTGCCAAAGTGGTGCGCACAGAGTTTTTTTTTGTTGCATTTAAAAACTCTTTGCCAAGGTGAGGCACGCACCCTCTGCTGCCCGCTTTTGTTCTCAGTCTCACACGAATCCCGCTATTGTGCATTTTCGACTGTGAGTTTCAGAGAAAGTGTTGCGGCGAGCGCTCCCCCCTAGGGCTAAAGCGATAACTTTTGCGGCCTTGTTCTCAAACGCCCTCATTCCCGAGGTGCCATCCTCCTGAATTCCTCACCGACACCACCACCTCCATCCGTCGTCAAATCATAGAAGGTCATAACAAAAACCTTCTTTATAATGTATTATTTATTGTGGTCATTATTATTAAACATTTACTAATTCCCCCGATGTTGACTCGTACCAGGAACGTAACAAAATTGTTCCCATTGATAAAACGGTGTCGGCATTCGCGAACGTTTCCAAAACGTTACCTTCGCGGATAGAGAGGGTTGACTGTACTAGCGTATGGCAAGACTTTGGAATTCCCTCCCAATAATGTTTCCCCAAGTTATTATAGCTTTTCTTATTGCAAGAAACGTGTTAACAGTTATCAATTACAACTGTGATAGTGAAATGTCTGGCTTGTTTGTAACTTAACTAGAACTTTGCTTTATGATCTATTCAAAAATAATTTGCCCGAGTCCACGTATACTGTATAGTAAACATGATTTATTATTTAACATTGCTTTACGATTATGCAATATTTTTTTCTAATGCGAAGCAGTTTTCTTTTTACTCTGATTTCGATTCGCTGCATTGTGCTACTTTTTTAAAATAAAATTTTGCTTTTGCCATTTTGATGACTCTTGCAACTGAGACAACCTGGGTCTCTTAAGTTCTCAACCGGTTCCACACGTGAACTTGAGCTTATTGCTTTAGGTCTGTACTCAGCAACTGTGCAAAAACAAAGGCAGCAGTGGTTGCCCTCTGGAGAAACTGTTCGTCCCCATGCCGAGGCAACGTGTTATTTGCACGATTTGTTCTGCAAAACGCAGATTAAGCACTGCCCCGTGCCTTACTTCGAGTTGGGCAATAACAGAGACACGGATGCTCCATAATACTGAGGTCAGGGTAAAGTGCATGGAAATGCCTGTAGACCAAGCGCTGTTCATGCCCCTTTCGGCTGGCATGGCGCAGTCACATGCACAGTTTTCACCGATGGGCAATTCATGCCTTTCCTCATCTTTAATCTGGTACAACGTAGTGAATGTTCACTGACTCTCCCACATGTGTGGGGGAGTCATTTAATGTTAAGTATGAGGAATTGTATCGCCTTGAAATACAGCAGCTGAAAATAATTGTGAAAATAATCAACGAATTGCCTCTTTCCAAGGTGATAGAATTCCAACAGCAATGCAGGCAATAAGCGCACAACTTTATCTATCTGTGATGAACGCAGCACTTTCCATCGTTTTAATTCAGGGGGCGCTGCAAACCTACACGCCCCTGCATTAACGATGGAGGCGCAGGGACAGACGTTCGATTGCGTTGGAATCGATCTGCAGATGGCGGTCTTCTCGCACGGCCAGCAGCTCTGTGTCGCCTTATCTCGATCCCGCAATCCCAAACAGGTGAAAGTCCGCATCGAACCGAACCCCTAGCAAGGACATCTACTTAAGGACGATTGAAATTCACACGAAATGTCCTTTTCAATAAAGTCTTCCAGATGTAAAATGACATAAGCTTTTAATGAAGAAATAAAATTATCTAATGCGTCGTTCGTGTGCAATTTTTTTCGTGACTTTCCTGGCCGAAGGCCGTAAATGGTTGTGAGGGGGCACCACAGGTGCCCCCGAACAACCCCTAGTTTGCGTATATTTTCGTACTCTACTGCGCCAAGCTGCTGTGCGAGCCCATTGAGATTCCATGTGACTCCAAATGATCCGTCGCGCTGCAATTCCGTTAGCTGTGGAGCTGACTTACGCGATCAGTTGTAAAGTATCTCTTTTGTTCGTCCGTTGTTTCCCCATTCCCAGCAGTGCCCACACGCTTTGCGTTGGAATTCAAAAAATGAAGTCAGACAAAGAGCAAGCCTACCCTCCCCAGCTCAAGCCACCTCGGTGGGCCAATATCAAGGTGCGAGTTCAAACAAAGGGTTGCCACCTGTCCAATGTGACCCGGACACTGAGAATTGGCATCTGTGTTCTTGTGGCAGGAATTTATTTTTACTAACATTTGGAGGCATTCGCATTCCTGCACCTCCGATTAGCACGGGCAGCTATGTACGATGCAAAGAAGTTCAACATACCGTACATATTCATGATGCCTCAGCAAGATGTTTTTATTACTTTGTTGCTTTTAATTTTGTGGCTTTCATTTTGTCATTGTGGTGACACAGGCCGCTCTTGCAAATGAGACTCATCCTGGTATCTTCAGGTCTCAACTTGTTCCACGAAATAACCTTGAAAATATAAAACGTTTGCTATCTTGACTGCCTCACTCCATTCTGTAATGCCGTGCACCAGCTTCCTGTTAACCCCAGCATCGTCCACTCCACAATCGTTTATCATAGCCCTCAAAATAAATAATGGCATCAGTCGCTGTCTTCATTCTTTTCCTCCCATTGCCTCCACTCCAAAATCACAACGTCTCGGTTCTGTACCACAATCACTATCCTCTCGATGTGGTAAACTTGTTCTGTCTCTCACACTGTCTACGCTTTTCCATATTAATCTGCCACTCATTCTCACTCACTCTGTCTGCCTCTTGCGACCACGTCCTCTCTCACACAAAGACAAATACAAGGATGCCCCTTATAGCCTAAACAGACTGTTGGGGCAAGTGCTGTTAGCAAGCATCTATGATGGCCGGCATGGTACACGAGGCGGTGTGTGACCAACACCCCAGTGGCGATGTTTACACATCGCACCAGCTACTCATTTGAGGCTGAGTCGACCCAGGGGAGGCTCAGGACCGTTCCAGATAATCATCACTGGTGTTGGTCGCCGAGTTCGTAGCGCAGTGCGTTATCCCGCTACACTACCGCTCCCACATAAAAACACACACACACACTTGCCTCTCTCCATCATTAATCTCCGTCTCTGTCTCCCCCTGACTCCCCCCCGACTCTCCGCACCCTGCAGGTCTTCTTGCTCTGCCTGTCGCTGCTCTTCTTCTCCAAGGCGATGTCCGGCAGCTACATGAAGAGCTCCATCACCTCCATCGAGCGCCGCTTCGACCTGCCGAGCTCCGTGGCCGGGATCATCGACGGCGGCTTCGAGATGGGTGCCCACTGCTACTCCCCCCAAGCCCTACGCCGCGCCACTCATTCAAATATCCATGTTCCATCTCTTGGACAAAATGTAAACGTAGAACTGCACGTGAATAATCCAATTTTCTGAGATAAAACATCTCGTTTGCAAGGGTCTCCAGTGTGCCGATTGACACATACGTAGCAGACACGTAATGATTTGTAAAGAGGCACATTTAAAATCTGCGGTTTACTCACCCATGCGTGATGGAGAGTTGGTTGGCTGGGTTAATGCAGCACTTTACAAAACGGTTCTTATTCGAAACGGCAGCGGGTGTGTGCGAGTGTTCGAGGGTTTGTGTGTATCTGTGTGGGGGCAATGGCGCAATGGTTAGCGCGCTGTGCTCCAAATCCAACGACCCGAGTTGCATTCCCCGTTCACGGCCAACACCGCTGACGATTCTCTGAAACAGTCCTAGGCCAACTCGGCTTCAAATGAGTATTTTCGTGTGGTGTGCAAACATCGCCACTAGAGAGACAAAGGTGGCCGGGCGTGGTTCTGGCCATCCATTCATTCGGATACCGTGCCAGCCTACATAGGTGCTCGCTCACAGCACTTGCCCCAACAGTTTGTGAAGGCTACACGGGGGGTCTTCGTGTGCGAGTGTGTCTGTGCGAGCGCGTGTCAGTGAACGTGGGCTGCAGGACGAACAACTTTCAAACAGGCAGTTCTACGTTTACATTTTGTCCAACCGGCGACCACTGTGCATAACAGGTGCTATAGGCTGCTGCGGGGCTACGTTATGCAACAAAATACATTGTTTCACTGTACTCTGATCATAACTTGCCCGCAGTCACCCCCCTGTGATGAGGTCGAGTCAACAACAACAACAACAACCGCCGTTCGCCACCAAGTGGCGGTGACGTCAACCAAGGCGCTTGTGCCAGGCTTTGTGCACGTTGAGAAGCAGAGTCCACTAACCCCATGACCCGCACTCATTGAAGCAGTGGATTAACGAAAGGTGCTGCGCTGGTACGCGTGCAGCGCGAATAATCGCGCCGAGTGTGGAACAACGATACGCGTCATTCCCCGCTCGTAATTAAATGTTGTGAGGTGACGCATGTTTGGGCGAAGCGCATGGCCAGGTGTTGGTGGAGTTGGATAGCTTCGGCGACTAAATCAATCTCCACCGCCGCTCGCCTTCCTTGCCCCCAGCTGCTGTATGCAAGAGGCCCTTTGGACGGTTCGCCCAGCAGCAGAAAAAATATATTTATTTTTTCACGTGGAAATTTGCTTTCTCCCAGTTTTCCGGTAAACACGTGCCAATCAGTGCGTCCGTGGCTAAACTGCGCACTGGAATTGATTATCGGTTCCTGCCTTTTCGGAACCGGCAAGCGATATGGAGAGCACATGCTCATACACGGTGTGGGTTTTAGTATCGATACCAGGTGAACCGTCGCGAGAGGAGTGGTGACATTCCGTGCCGTAGATCACGGAGTCAACAATGTTTATATCGACTTCAAAGCCCAATTTGAGAACAGGAGCTCATTCATCCATGGGCTTCCTCAACCCTCACCTTCCAGGCAGCATTCCAGTTGCTGCCTTTTGCTAACAATGGGGACTTTTGATCCCCACTGTGTTCGCTTCCGTTCAGCCTTGCTATTTGTTATGACAAACCCTAGTAGGCCAACATTGTTCTTTGGCGTCGTGCTGCAACACGTGTACTCATGTCGTGTTCTCAACACCATAAAATAATCTAACCCGCGGCCATGCCGAGCCATGCCGAGCCATGCCTTGAACTGCCCGAACACAGCAAATTTCTTGTCCAAACAAAAGCTTCAAAGGCCACGTATCTCCGCACGCTCGTCTCTTCCAACTTCCATCATCTACCCCCCACCCCACCACCACCTCCTCCAAAGCAATCGTATATTTCGTATATGTTTAAACACATCCCCATTGGCCCTACCCGACATTATCATGATTGGTTCCACGGGCAACTTTGGGTGAAAGTGACGGTTTGACACATTTTCTGCAGACCGGACCCGGACATTTTTTTCAGTGAGCCATGCGTCTACCCAAACTATGCAGTATCCTGTAATTTAATTCGGCACAGAACCACCAGATCATAATTAAATCAATGCCACCTCGAACACAGATGATAATTACTTTACCCCGTACAGGTGAACATCCAAAATTCAAAATGTATGGCAACCCGAGTGAAGTGTGCAGCTTTCTTAACAAAAGGGAGCCACACAAGCCCGCTCTCAGTGTGCTCCGTGGCAAAGTTAAATGTACATTTACAAACAGTCTCAAAACTTCAGTGGAGCATGCCAGCGGCCATGGCCCCCTTGCTGTGACCAGGGCAGGATATCGAGATCCCTGTGCGTGCGAATTTGATCTCTGATGGTTATGCACAGCAACGCGGTCATCTCAGTATTCGCTATTGTCATCTTAGTCTAAAAGGAGTGCTTGGCGCAGTCGTGTGAGCAACCATCAGCATTGGGAAGACAAAGATGTCCAGTTTTTAATGGCTGCAGCATAGGTGCTTCCTAACAGGACGAACCCAACCGATCTAAAACAGCAATAATACAGCTAAACCGGGGAACACCTCTCTCTCTCACTGCTGTTGCCACCAGGCAATCTGCTGGTGATCACGGCTGTGAGCTACTTTGGGGCGCGCTTCCATCGTCCTCGCATCATCGCAGCCGGAGCCACCCTCATGGGGCTGGGCACCCTGCTCATAGCCCTGCCGCACTTCCTCATGGGCAGGTGAGCTCCTCCTTACACTCCCACACAAAGACACACACGGAGCCACCCTCATGGGGCTGGGCACCCTGCTCATAGCCCTGCCGCACTTCCTCATGGGCAGGTGAGCTCCTCCTTACACCCGTACACAACTAGCGGGGGGCGATGTTGTAATTGAGCCATGACTGGTCTGATATCCATAATGAGTATCTGCTCACATGGAGAGGTATGCTAACCAGCGCCAGTGGAACCTTCACCCCAGCCCGCACCCCTCGTCGGTTTAGCCCAGAGACTGCGTCCTAAAAGCAGGGAGATAAAATCCTATTGACAGCGGCACCGGTCGAGATGGAGCGGCGAGTGTCCCAGTGTCCCAGTGTCCCTCTCTCCACTGCCCCACCCCACTCACTTCTTCCCCTTTGCCCGTCTACCGCTGCCGTTGTAAAAGGCAATAGCATACTCAAGAGACTGCCGGCGGGAGGGGCCTCCACTCTGGCGAAATCGAAAGGGTGTTTGATTTCCCCTTCCATGTTGACCGTATGTTTTGGGAAGAGACTGGTCATGCCCACACTGTGGTCACACATCCATCCTGCTGGCTGGACAGACGCAGCGGGAAGGGAGATGGAGGATTTGAGAATAGGTACTCGTGCTCAGCGCGTGTGTCCCGCGCGCAGGTACTCGTACGAGAGCATCGCCCTGGGGAGCGTGAACGTGACTGCGGAGAGGCCCGTGTGTGCGGCGCACGAGGTCCAGTGGGGCGCCTCCGGCGAGCTGTCCCAGCGTCCCCCGCTCGACACCCAGGGGCCGCAGTCGCCACGGCCGGCAGACGAAAGTAAGAGGTCAATGTCACGATGATGTAACAGGCACAGACAACGGGGCGTTAAAGATGTTTTAAAACACCAAATAGGCACCTGTTCACGCGGCATTAGGTCTGCATTGGCCGCGCACACTTGTGGTAAAATGTGCAAACGACTATGCTTTGATAATGTGTGCTTTTCACAAGCTATTAATGCTCTTTGGTTCTTTCGGTAAAGTCACGTAGGTATTTATACGTGACTTTACATCTTTAACGCCCCGTTTTCTGTGCCTGTTACCTACGTGACTTTACCAAAAGAGCATGGATTCCTGCAGTCACGAAAGCTTCAAATCAAGCTATTAATGCTCTTTGGAATTTGCATT
The DNA here is from genome assembly GCF_015708825.2 of Lethenteron reissneri. Taxonomy (NCBI): domain Eukaryota; kingdom Metazoa; phylum Chordata; class Hyperoartia; order Petromyzontiformes; family Petromyzontidae; genus Lethenteron; species Lethenteron reissneri. The sequence goes on along the minus strand of NC_083803.1, from coordinate 11,865,310 downwards.
GTCCTTGTAGTGTTTGCCTTTTGGCAGCATTTGGTCAAGCACTGGTGAGACAAAGGCATCAAAGAGGCTTTATCTTGTGTAGGCCAATCCGTTTCAAGGACAATGCATGCATTATCAAATCATGTTTCACCACAAGTCTGTGTGGTTAATGCAGACTTGTTGCCACGTAATGGGTGTCTATTTTGGTGTTTTAATATCTTGACTGTATTATGCCAAAATGGGTCAAGCATTTTTTTTTCTTAAAACTGAGTGACTTATCTGGATGACCAAAATGTCAAACGCAATAACACAAATTAACATACAGCAAGGATGCAAACACGAATCAGAGTCAAAACAAGTTTCTTGGCTAGGAGGAAGCAGGCGAACAGCTGTGTGTGTCTCTGTGTGCGTGCTTAAAAATCGTGGGGGAGCCGCAGTGCAGTCGCTTAACACGCTGCAATACGAACCCAGTCACCAACATTAGATTCCCGCCCATGGCCAACATCAGCGGCGATTATCTGTACCGGTCCCGGGTATCCCCAAGGTGGCCAGAGCCTCAAATAAATACCTGTTGCGATGTGTGAACATCGCCACGAGGGAGACAAAGGCGACAGGGGGCCGCGGGTGCCAGCCAGCCACCCCCTCATGTGCCGTGCGGTGCTCGCTCACCGCACTCCTCCCAACAGTCCGTGAAAGCGACGAGGGGAATTTTTCTTCTAGGTTCTTTCGGTAAAGTCACGTAGAAGGGAAATAATAAAATTAGAAAAATAATCCATAATAAAATAATTGTCACGACGTTTCGGCCACAACGCAAGCAGCCGTCCTCAGGTGGAAAGACAGCGTCTGAATGAACACCACCAGGCTTGGCAGCGTATATTTAAGCTTAACGTGATTTTACCGAAAGAACCTAGAAGATGAATCCCTGCAGTCACGAAAGCTTTAAATCGAAATTTAAGAGGGGAATCTTTGTCTACGAATTCGCGTGCGCACCGACCGGCAGTGCGTCAGTCTCTCTCTTCACCTGGGTTCGTTCCTCCCCGCCCCCGGCCGCTTCTCCCCGACTTGTACAATGTCTCTTTTATATCTCGATTCATTAAGTCTCCCAGGTATATCCCCTTCCAGCGTTACCTTCTGTGGAATGCACGTGCTTTGACAGCATTCTACCTCCATCCCCACCCCCACACCCCGCCAGACCTCGTTTCCACTCACCCTTGCCCATCGCTCGTTAATTAGGAGACGTTGGCAACATTTTTTTGCTTCTGTTTAGCGTTCCCCGTTTCTATCCGGCGCTAGCCCCCCGGGAAACTCCAGCAGTGAATCTGTTATGTCTCCCGTGCCTCTCTACGATCTCGATACGGCAACTTTACTTGGTCACTGCACGAGCAGATTCGACATTTGAGCAAAAGTAGGCAAATGGCGACCACGTTACAGAAGACGTTGAAAACAGCGTAAATCAATGTTACATGACATCAAATGCCTTTCATTCAACGAAAATAGACTTACGCTCTCACCATGGATGAGGAAAAGGCATTTGACAGGGTTGAATCGGCCTCTCTGTTTTCGGGTGATGAACAAATTCGGCTCCCCCCCCCCCCCTCGTTCATCAACATGTGCGGACTCCTACACGCTAATCCTATGGCCTCGTGTGGTTGCAAATGGCTTAACATCTGGCAACGTTGCCTTAAGCAGAGGTACAAGGCAGGGGTTGCCCTCTTTCACCTCGGCTGTTTACCCTGACCACGGTCCCATTTGCTGAGAGCATTAGGAGAAGTCAGCAGATCTCAGGAGGAAGATGTGGCGCTACAGAAAACAAAGCAACCCTTTATGCCAACGATGTCCCCAAATCCCGTTCACAAACTATGAGGTCTCAATTCACCGCTATTTTGGCCTGAGTGAGGAAGCATGGGGGAACTTTTGGATATAAATTTAATGTTTAACACGTAGACTTTCGCGACCAATATCATCCATATTAGAGGTTTTTTTGGGGGGTTAGATCATGTAAATATGCGTCGTTAAACCCGCCACCACCCGACACAGCCGACTAGTAAGGGTTGTCACGTAAACAGAACATGCCAATTCGTCACTAGGACAACACACCGGTGTGTTGTAGAGCCAAGCCACAACATTTACAATCTGAAACAGAGGGACTTCTCCTTCCCCCTGTCCCTTTTCTTCCCCCGGTATGATAGTTATCTTCCTGCTTACCCATGTCCCCTGCCCCATGTGTAATAAAAGACTCGACCACGATATCTGGCTTGGTGTCCTTTATTCGGTTCGTTTGCTGTCTCCCACACGGCTGTCCTCCTTTGAGACTTTCCACACGGTGCCGACGCTGTTGTTACACCCGTCACCACTAACAGCCCCGCTGTTGGTCTCTGTCGCTCCCGTAGCCTCTTAGCAGCCTCGCTGCTGTTACTCTCACGCAGCCTCCCTGGCTGTACTCGCTGCAGCTCCTCCTCGTGTCGCTCCCGTAGCCTCGGACAGCCTCGCGGCTGTTTCCCTGTCGCTCCCGTAGCTCCTAGCAGCCTTGCTGCTGTCTCCCATACACAGCCTCCCTGGCTGTACTCGCTGCAGCTCCTGCACCGCTCTCCCTCTCCAGCAGCCCCACTGCTGTCTCCTCCCGCAGCCCCGCTGGCTGCTCCCGTGGTTGGTCACCGCTGGCCGACGGTGCCACCCTTCCCTGGTTTCGCCCTGCGTGGCCTCACCCTTGCTCAGTCTCCCACTCTCTCCCGTCTCCTTCCGGTTTCTCCCCTTAAGGACCCGAACCTTTCTCCCACGTCACATAACTCCACCTCTCCGTGACGTCACATCCGGAAGGTCGCTTACGCCCACATTACACATGTAAACCTGCATGCCCACCCCCACCAGGTCGTCTCCACCTGAGTGGTGCAGTGAGCCATATCCCACCACCCCCCTCTCATAGGGCTCCTGTGCATGGAGCTTCTGTTGCCCCTCTATTCTGCGATCGGCGTTTTGTACCGGGCTCGCATTGAGTTGTAATCAAAACAATAAAAAAACACACACGAAGCTACGCAGCTCAGTTATATCACAGTTGCGTGCAACAAACTACGTTAACCGTTAAAAACTTAATTATTCAGTTATTTTTAGTTGTGTAATGAGAATGATGAGCTTCGATGCTTATTAGTGACAATAAATAAGCAGATGACACACTTCCCGCACATATCTGTTTCTCCGCGTAAAGACTAGATTTCTTTAAACATCCCATCTGCCACACGGTCTCCTGGGAGTGCCTATTATATGTTTTAATTATTAATTATTATTTATGTTTATTATGATCTGAGTTCGAGATGATAAAGAATGTGGTGTTCCTCGATTTTTTTCGTCACGAAATCTGGGTCACCCCGAGCTACTTGGGGGGCCATACGCTTTTGTTCGATATGCTTCTGCTCAGCGGCTCCCGGCTGCGTCGTCCGCGTCTCTCCCGCAGGCTGCCAGCACGAGACGCGGTCGTTACTCTGGGTGCTCGTGCTCGTGGGGAACGCGCTCAGAGGCATCGGGGAGTCGCCCATCACTCCCCTCGGCATCTCCTTCCTGGACGACCACGCGCGCGCCGACAACTCCGCCTTCTACCTGGGTGCGTGCGTGCGGTCGGTGGAGAGGCCAGATCCCGGCGAGCGGTCGGACAATCGGAGGCCGTCCTTCAGGCTTGCCTGGGACATCAATAATGTTTAGTGGTAATGATTGAAAGGTTAAAGTCCAGTCCCGTAATTGCTTTCTGAAGCTGTTGCTGGTGGAAGAGCCTCATCTCGAGGGAAGTCAAAGAGAGAAGAGGGTATTTGGCCTACTCTTCCAGATGTATCGGAAGAAGTGGGAGTGAGTACCCACACTTTACCCCATCACATGTGATCTGCCGGTCGACTGACTGGTAAACCCATTTAAACTGCTGGGTGGAAAGAGGCGGAGGGTGGGGGGGAGATTTAAGAAACCTGCCCCGTTGTTTCAGCTGCCCTGCCAGGCGATAGAATCGAACCGATAACCTCTGGATTGCAAGTCCAGTGTGGCAACCATAACACCACAGCAGCTTTGCCTTGTAATATACTAGCTTTACTACCCGGCTTCGCCCGGGACTTGGATTCACCACGCCCGGCCGCCTTTGTATCCCCAGTGGCGATGTTCACACACCACACCAGTTACTCGTTTGAGGCTGAGTCCACCTAGAGGAGGCCCAGGAACGGTTGAAATAATCGTTACTGGTGGTGAGCGGGAATCGAACTCGGGTCACCGGGTTCGTAGCGCAGCGCGCTAACCACGACACTACAATGCGTTACGCTTCCACATGCGCGGGTCACGTGACAGATTTAACGTCACAGCTCACTTGCCGTGCAAAAAAGATACATGCATTATTGAGCTCCCCCCTCCAAAAAAGTGTATTTTTATAATTTTTGCATGGTGTACAGTCTGGAAATTACCCACATGGCAAATTTCCAGTTTGTTGTATGTCGGGAAGTACGCTAAACATTTTGAACAGACAACATATTCACAACTTTGCCTTTTATATATATGGAGATAACACAGGAGGCACCTTTTGAGTTCATGATGCTGTCTGTATGTGACCAGTTGTATTTTGCCCTGCAGGTGAACCAAACGGTATTTTTGCGTGACGAAAGGTAATAGACATCTGATACAGCATGGGGTTATTGAGCAGACAATGCAGAACGTTCTCTATGAATACAGAGGTCGCGGCCTCAGACTGTGCTTCAAGCTTTGTTCACCGTGACTAATTGTGTGGCTACGAGCCATCGCGTGTCCACTATGTACATGTCAATGAACACCCTGGACACTCGCGAACTAAATGTTCCACCTTAACAGATTTTCCTGGTGACTTATAAGCAAAGGAATCATTCATTTTACAAAGTGCCAGCTCAATCTGGGACCCTTCCCTCTAAATACGGAAGCGAGTGCTTAATTTGTCACTCGATAATGTGTCTTTGTGCGATGCATGTCCACGTGTGTGTGTGTGCAGGCTGCATCATGACCGTTGGTCTCATGGGCCCAGCTGTTGGCTTTCTGATTGGTTCCTTCTGCGCGAGACTGTTTGTTGATCTGGGATTCATTAACATGGGTAAGGTTGGCCCAGATCGCTGGCACAGAGTGGCGTCGCAGACATGGCTTCCAGAGCAAGGGGGTCTGCAACCAAAATATAACACGAAGAGAATTTTTTGTTCGAATTCGGTAAAAAAAAAAAACAACTCAATATTTCAAGAGCCGAAATGCGTGTGGCAAATGCGAGACGGTGGTCCTTGATAAATGACGTCACGAAGCGGTCCCTAAAGAGCCGCAGGTTCTCAACGGGGGGGGGGGGGGGGGGGGTACGTGGACCCCTTGGGATACGGGGTAATGTCCCAGGGGGTATGCGAGGTGATTTATACATGTGTCAAAATTATATTGTACATGAAAGTCATTTGTGAATAATGTACGAATCTGCCAACGATAACATATTCTTGGGTCTTTCGGTAAAGCCACGTAAATAGATCAAATAATAAAAAATAATAAAAAATAATGTCACGACGTTTCGATCGCAACACAAGCAATCGTCATCAGGTGAGAAATATCGCGGGAGCCATCGCCACATGGAGGTGGAAGAGGATGGCAAGCCGCCATTTACAAACAGCTAACGGTGGCTGTGTATGTGAACGTAATTCAGAGAGTCGAAAATAACTGCTAACATAGGTAGGTAGGGAGGGAACATCACAGCCAGTTATGACATAAACTGGTTAATAACGTCTTTCCAATGATTGCTCAGTCTTGGCAAGTTCCCAGCAAGAGGGTAGCCAAAAAAGGGTTAAGAACCACTGCTCTAGAGACCAGAGCAGTGGTGGGGAACTTACAGACTATGACTTCGCTTCACCTGGCCACGTGAGGCCTCCCACTTGGAAATGGTGGCCCGCAAATAATATTGATCCGTCACTGCACAATTAAACAACTTTTCACGGTGATACTGCGTTGGCAGTGGTGCATAAGCACAAATCAAAAATGTTCAACACAATGCAGTCGGTCAATAACACCGCGCAAACGCCCTTCTTCGTAGCACATAGAGCTCCCTCTAGCGGATGCAGTGGTGGCAACAAGCAATTACATTCAACCTTCTAAGTGATGTAACCTCACATGCCTAAATATTATTATTATTATTATTATATTTTGGAACGTTGCTGGGATTTCTTGCTTTGCGATGAGAAGATGGATACAGGCATGTGTCAACAATGACTGGTCATTCTGCTCGTGCTTGCTGTGTGAAAGTGTGGTGAGCGGAACCTGAAGTAAGAGGCCATGATAGTCTCATTTGCAAGAGTGACCTGGCTCACCGAGATGGCAAAAGCCATAACATGAAAACTAAACTCAAAATAGACTAAAAGGATGAATCTATATTCAATTAAACCTATTTCTAGTAGCGAGGAGGAGACATCTCTACAGAGTTCAGATCGCATCCAAAGCGATTAACTCTTTTTATATCATCATACAAACTATTTAAATTAGAAACTATGTTTTTTTACCAGGTAAGGCCCACTGAGCTATATAGCTATTTTTCAGAAGTGACCTGGCCAGAAATGATAGCTCAACGAAGTGGTTTATCATGTGGAAATTTATAGCATCCAAATACTCTAATAGCATATTGATTCTAAATTTGGAGAGAACAACCGGAGGACTCGGAGAAAAATCCACGCGACCACAGGGAGAACATGCGAACTCCAAATACACAGGCGTCAGGGTCGGGATCGAACCCAAGACCTCCTGTATACCAAGCGAGGTAGCTAACATCTCGCCATCACGGCACCCCCTAAGCGAGACCTCATAGCAGCATCGCCCCCTTGCTGGCAGACTCATTCTCAGGCCTGTGTTGTGCACGCCATGTGCCGCGCGGGACGGTTGCCACTCCTTGGCTAGACAGCGTCAGGGCATTGAAATATTTGATGATGTAAAGCTCTTTGAGTTGTCGGGACGTACAAACAAACTCCCAGAGGTGGGACAAAGTCATTGTTATGCAAGTTCAAGTCGAGTCTGAAGTCATCAAATTCATGACTCGAGTCTGACTCGAGTCCAAGTCACATGACTCGAGTCCACACCTCAGAGGTGGGACAAAGTCATTGTTATGCAAGTCCAAGTCGAGTCTGAAGTCATCAAATTCATGACTCGAGTCTGACTCCACACCTCTGCAAACTCCCCATACACGTTTCCCTCGATTTACGAAAGAGATGCATTCTTCAAAAGAAACACGGCTTTCCAAATTAATTTAATCCTAAAAAGTAGGGTTGTGCTTCAGACATTTCAACTCTATTCCTTATCTAAAAATATACACGAATATCACTTTTCAAAATACAATAATTATAATAAAGAACTTGAATATTAAAACGATTGAATTGTATTTTTTTTAAACAGACATAATGAACCTTTTCAGGGAACTCACCAAAACATGATTCATGTTGGAATGACTGGAAAGTTGATGTGGAGGCGTTATCGTTGCACTACAGGGCGCTGGCATAGATGGATGGCGCAGCCTCCTGAGTGCTTCTTGTTTGATCTCATGGGGCGTGCCGTGTGAAATTTTGTTCACTCGTAAATTCGATTTCATTCATCGAAAAGTGTCCATAATTTGTCAATTGCGGGAACGCGAAATTTCGCAAACCGAACATTCGCACAATCGAGGGATACCTGTATTTGCAAACCCTCATCACCTGTGTATCTCAAAACATTTACGTGCACTGCAAACACTGCGCACCCTAACACCTCTTTCCCCTTCCCACCGTTCCCTGGACCCCCCTGGCCCTCCGCGCCGCCGTCCCCTGGTTGCGGCCGCAGAGGAGGTGACCATCTCTCCGCAGGACTCCCGCTGGGTCGGGGCCTGGTGGCTGGGCTTCCTGATCGCCGGGGGCATCACGCTGCTCACCGCGCTCCCGCTCTGGTTCTTCCCGGCCTCTGTGCCCCACGAGGATGAGGAGGTGGTGGCGGTGGCGACGAAGGCGGGAGACGGGCGCGGAGACCTGGACGCTGTGAGCGCGGGAGAGAAAGCTCACGAAGCAGCCGGCAAGGAGGAGGTCGCGCACCCTGCCAAGAGCCAGCACGAGCCGGTCGTCAAGGAAGAGGACGTCAACGCTCAGAAGGTCCTGCTACAGCGCGAGCTGGGGCAGAAACCACTCGCCACTCCAGTCAGTATGGCGTCGCTGGCTAAAGGTGTGTGCGCCCCTACTCTCTGGAGGGAGTGGTAGCATAGTGGATAGCGAAGCTGCCATCCCAAGTTCGATTCCCACCAAACAGCTGGGAATCGAACTTGGGACGGAGTGGTGGTTATCTGAAGCGGTGCTGAGCCTCTCCCTGGTCAATTCCGCCACAAATAAGTACCTGCTATGGTGTGCCTAGCCGAGTTCCTAGCTTTATAGGTGTCCGTTAACAGCGCTTGTAGATTACACGGGGATCTGTGTTCATGACCTCACATGCATCGTTTCCCCAGCAGCGTGTGGACACTCAGAAGCGATGTGGTTCACGCACTCGGTTAGCACTTTTGCCCATGGATAACATCAGAGGCAAAAAAAAACAAATATCTGAACCTGTTGTGGACCTCCTATAGGCTGATTTAGTCTCAAACGAGTGTCTGCTGTGGAACGTAAACATCAGCGCTGCGGAGAAAACAATAGTGGCCAGGGGTGCACAACATTCTGGACAGATCTCTCAATCTGTCCCTTCTGTATGGGATAGAAAGTTGCCCCCTCACCTACATGTGTTTTCTCCGGGTGCTACGGATTCCTCCCACGTGGAAAACATCCATTAATTGCCCAAAAACATCTTAATATCTCGAGAACCGCAGACCTTGGGAAATTGTTGCAGCGGGCTCCCCACCTGGCTGTTATCCCGGTTGTTTATGGTTCTTCCTTGCGCCTCTCTTCAAGTGATTATCTCGTTGAGTGAGCAAATACTGCGCGGCGTCATGTGTCTGTGTGCCTGTTGTGGGGAGCGGTAGTGTAGCGGTCAGTGCGCTGCGCTATGAACCCTGGCGACCCGGGTTCGATTCCCGCTCGCGACCAACACCAGTGACGATTATCTGAACCGGTCCTGGGCCTCTCCTAGGTCGACTAAGCCTCAAATGAGTACCCGGTGCGGTGTGTAAACATCGCCACTGGGGAGACAAAGGCGGTCGGGCGTGGTGCTGGCCACCCACCTCATCGTGTGCCGTTCCGGCCTTCATAGGTGCCCCAACAGTCTGTTAAGACTATATGTAAGGGCTGCTGCCCCCCGATTCCTCTCCCCCTTCCTCCTCCTCTTCTTCCCTCCTCGCTGCTGCCGTTTCCCCCCTGCGAGACGTAACTCTTGGCTGGCCCTTGGCCACCTCGGGTCATCCACACCCACTCTCCGCGTGCATTCTCTCAAACTTTAGTAGGAGACTGCCTGCACACCACGGCCCACACTCGTAAACGCGCAGCCACTCAAACGCGACGTCTTCCGCTCTCACAACCATGCTCGGCGATGCACACACGGAGCAGAGGTCAGGGGTTACAGGACGAAACGCGCACTCGCGGAGTCCTTCGGGCGCAGCGTTTCTTCCCCCGGGATACCGCGCACCCAGCCACACACGCAGCGCGGAGGTCAGTGTTCGCAGGATGAAACGCGTACTTGCAGGGTCCTTCGGGCGCAGCGTTTCTTCCACCGTGACACCGCGCACCGCCCACACGCGTTACGGCGAGCGCACACACACCACCATGCACTTTCCTCACACACATAGAAACCACACGAGGCTGTTATCGATCACTAACGATTTATTCCCGGCGTGTCTGCGAGCTACTATTACCCAAAAACCAGTCTGAGTCAGCAGGACAAGGCTAACCTATCTCCCGATGGTCTAAACCCAACCTACCTCGCCTACTTGGAATGAATCTCCCTAGGCTTTTACGCTAAACCCCCACTCTATCATACGTACTCACGGTTCGCCTCGGATGTGCGGGAAGCCGAGGAGAGGCGAGGCTGCACGAGGTTCTCGCTGGGAGCGCTGAGACTCGTCTTACGGACGATCCTGTTTCCGGCAAACTGACTGCTCCGATCCTGACTTGAGAAGAGCACGACTAACTCTATCTCTACCTTCTCTCGCCTTTTGTTGTTCTTTACATCAAAGAGAATTCGGCGCTGATCCGCTGGCCTTTCCGGCCAATCAAGTGGCTCGGATTTTCTGCCATTCTCCCCGGACCGGTGCTCTCTCAGACGTCCGACAAATGTGCACAAGCACATTTGTCCTACCAATCAGAGGGCCTGCTCTGTTTCCCGCCATTTGTGACTCCGCCCCCTACCTGCCTGCTGACCCGTGTGTGTTGTGTGTGTCTTCTACCCGCGGTGGCTGAGCAGCCCCGTCGTGACCGTGTAATTACAACCCAGGTCACGGTGCCGCGGTGCGAGTTAGCCTCGGGGGAGATCGCCCAATTCCCTGGCCGCAGGAAACCGTGAAGATTAGTCCCATGAGAGGGCTTCTGGGTGAAAACCTGTCGGCCAGGTGACCTCCCCTCGGGGCTCTATGTGGGGGTGTGGGTGTGTGTGTTCATGTGGGGGGTGGTGAGGGAAGAGCCGCGTCGGCCCCGTCGCTCGGTGGTGGCAACGTCGCGGCCACGGCGTCGGCAGAGCGGCCTCGCCGCTGTGGCATCACATATACGGGGGTTCTTTGTCTTTGTGCACATCACCTCGGGGAGAGGAAGTGCAGTGGGGAGCGCACTGCCCTATAAACCCTGTGACCCGAGCTCGATTCCCACTCACGATCAACACCAGTGACGAATATCTGAACCGGTCTTGGGCCTCATCTAGGTCGACTCAGCCTCAAATGCGTGTAAACATCGCCACTTGGGAGACAAAGGCGGCCGGGCGTGGTGCTGATTACCCGCCCCCTCTTGTGACGTTCCGGCCTTCATAGGTGCTCACTAACAGCACTCGCCCCAACAGTATGTTAAAGGTTATAACAGGGGAATCTTTGTCTCTGTACGTCACCTCTCCCTGCAGAGTTCATGCCGTCGCTGCGCGCGCTGCTCTCGAACCCCGTGTTCGTTTGTCCTGCTCGTCAACTACATCTTCCTCATGAATTGGATCGCGGGCTCCTCCACCTTCTCGCCCAAGTACATCCAAGAGCAGTTCGGGCAGACGGCCTCCAAAAGCAACCTCATCATCGGTTCGCACGCCACGCGCTCCCGTCCCAAGTGACCTCCTGCTGCTCAAATGAGCTTCGGGGCGCCGGCGCTCATCTCTGGTTTTGCGGCCATGAGCCGGCGGCGGAAATTCCACCTTCCTAATGCGGACGGCGAGTCTTGCCACCGGACAACCACCGTTGACTTCCCCCGCAAAGTGGTACTCGTTTTGTCGGAGCCCAGTGGTGGGCGGTGTGAACCCCCAGCCGGGCGCTAAGCTCGCAACGTTCTCATCACGAGCCGCTTGTTCTACCGACGACTCACCCGGACGGTTAACGTACCCCTTTCCAAAGAAGCTCTTTGTTTTATAATCACAGTTACACCACAGTTCTCCTCGCGGTACTGGGCATTAAATAAGTGCAATATGTTGGTCTACGTCGGCAAAGGTGCCTGCGCCAGAGCTGCGTGAGTTCCACGGCATGATGACTCCCTGCGTTCTAAAGTGGTAGTCGTGGAAGGAAATTTGACTCCCACAGACTCACACCTGGATCTAAACTGAGGCTTTGATGCCATAGTTTAGATCCAATTTGCGCAAATCCACGGCACGCACGCCCCTCGCCCAGCCTCACTCGCCCGTCTCTCACCGCCACAGGCGCGGCGAACCTCCCCATGGTGGCTCTGGGCATCTTCCTGGGTGGCGTGATCTGCAAGCGAATTAATCCCTCGCTGCTGGGCCTCGCGACGCTCGCTCTGTGCCACCGCCTGCCCGCGCTGCTGTTCATGATCATCTACTTCTTCATCGGGTGCGACGGAGCTCACGTCGCCGGCATCAGCGTCCCGTACCAAGGGTAAGCGCACTACGGCCAAGCAGTCAGAAGTAACGACGATCGTTGTTACGTCTGGTCGTCGCGCCATTATTATTGGGCAAGGCTATCGTGAAGGAATGGTGCTCGTTGTGTCACAGATAGGTAGAAGTCATGGCCAACGGAGGGTAATGCGGCTACGTGGTCTACCCCCCGCCCCTCCCCCAATTGGGTAATTTGTGGTGCAAATTTTAAAATAAAACTTTGAGCAAAGTTGTCTGTCCACGCGCTGGGCAGGACGGCGGGCTCGCTGGGCGGGTCGCTGCTGGCTCCGTGCAACGCGCACTGCGCGTGCTCCTCGGGCGCGTGGGACCCGGTGTGCGGCGCGGACGGCGTCACCTACGCGTCGCCCTGCCTCGCCGGGTGCTCCGTCATGCGCGGCAGCGGCAGGGACACGGTCAGAGCCGCCATTCTCCCCCCCCCCACCACCACCACCCCTCCCTTCGCCGCAAGGCACTCAACCGGAGCAAAGGATTAGTGCGCGGGTGTTTGCTTACTCGCTTCCAAAATAGCGTCACGGATGTAAACGTTGTGAGGCGCCCTGTCGTTTTGTTGTTTCACGTTTGGAAGTTCAAGTTTGTTTCGTTGAACGAGGTGGCGACTCAAGAGGTCAGGATGAGTCTCATTTGTAAGAGTAACTGGCCCTGGTTCAACAAAATGAGTAGTAGAATGATGAAGCAAAAGCAATGACGTTACAGAAGGAATAAAAAAGCGCGACAACATAAAACAACGTAAAATAAATTTCCTGTAACGAAAGCTAGCTCGGACAAATTACTTTAAAAAACAATTCGTAGTAAAATACGTTACCTTCGATGCCATTCCTCGTTAATGACCCTGTGCTCATCTTCACAGCTGTTTGACCAATGCATATGCATTGGGAACTCCTCCTCCTTCTCCTCCTCCGGCACCGCGATGTGGAACGGCACGGCTGCGCTGGGCCAGTGTCCTCGTGGAGACGACTGCAACAAAAAATTCCTCTACTTCCTCGCAACGGCTCTCACGTCATCCTTGTTCAGCGCGCTCAGCTTCACTCCGGGTTATATGCTCTTCATCAGGTGTGCCGCGTTTCCATCCGCTTCCTCGACACGAGCCCCGCTCACGCGTGCAGCGCCTCCTTCACCATGAACGACAGTGGGTTGCGCCATCGACCTCTGCTCGAGAACACTATTTAAAAAAAAACTGTAAACGAATTTTTTTTTAAACCAGGTAAAGTGCCACTGAGCTCTATAGATCGTTTTTTTTCCAGTACTGACCTGGCTACAAATGATTGCTTAACAAAGTGGCATATCGCGTCGACATTTATAGCAGCCAACTTCTCTTAAAACGCACGTTGATTCTAAATGTGGAGGGAAAACCCGGAGGACCTGGGGAAAATGCACGCGACCACGGGGAGAACATGCAAACTCCAAATTTAGAGGCGTCGGGATCGAACCCACGACCTCCTGCATACGAGGCGAGGTAGTTAACATCTCGCCACCATGGCACCCTGGCACAGTCAACACCGCCAACACCGGCACAGAGGGTGGGTGGGAAGGAGGGCAAAAGGGACATTTAGCCCTGGGCATCACACAAAGGAGGACCTCACAACTGTTGGAATCATTTTTTTTCGTCACTAACGAATAATGGGGCCTAACGTGGCATTCTGCCCCAGGCCTCCAGCACCGGGCCTTCTGGAAAACCTACGGGCGGCGCTGAGCACAAGTATCGTAACAAGCATCATCAGAAATTCCTTCACAGCAGGGGTCGCGACCAGCATCGGATTTCACGGTTGCGCTGCGCAGCTCTCGGATGCGTATTCGTGGCGTTTTGCGTGTCGTTTGGCTCGGTGTCCGACGTTTCCCTGTGCTGGGATAATGTTTCGGTAACGGTGGACCTCGTGCCAAACAATGCGCGGTACAAAAAACACACACACCGGAGAAGTCTAGCGGTACCATGACTCTTCCCTGTGCACTTGCGTGTGGGCGCAGGAGCATCCGCCCAGACCTGAAGTCATTTGCGCTGGGAATTCAGTCTCTGCTCACGCGAACCCTTGGTAAGGTGGACACAGCCACAGGTTATACTTGCGTACTTGCACCGCCTGGAAAACCCACCGCTCCTCCCTTTCCTGTCACATCTCACAGTTCCACGTGCTCAGTTCACTTGGCCCATTTCTCCCATACAATCTCTCCGCGCAATGTTTTCGAACTGCCACCGAGAGCCGTAGCCAGGCATTGTGGTTGCCGTGGCGAAGCGCCATCCTCGCGCCCTCCAACCACTCACCCCCTTGTCCCCAACCCCCCCTCGCCCCCGCTGCTGTGGCGCTGGCACCACCCTCGCGAAAGCCTCGCCGCCACCGCTTGATTCGTTTCCCAACAATTCGGCGGCCGGCGTCCCCTTTGGGGAAGTGCTGGCAAAACTCGGCAACGGAGCGTCGAACGCGCCACCGCTGGGCCGTGCCAGTCTCGCGCAGCACGAGTCAGTGCCCGCGTCTCTCCTGCAGGCGGCATCCCCGCTCCTATCTACTTCGGAGCAGCCATTGACTCCACGTGCTTGAAGTCGACTGGCTCGGCCTGCAGCGGCAGGGGCTCGTGCCGCATCTACGACTCCAACGCCTTTGGGTTTGTCGCGCAAAACTCTCTCCACTAGGATTGCCACCTCCGACTTACAAAAGTAACTGGTGCGTACGGTGGGAAGAATAAGAAAATCTCGCAATAGGGGCCGTCCATAAATGACGTCACGCACCTGGGGGGGGGGGGGGTCAGACATTTGTGACGATGACGTGACGATGGGGTTTGAGAATGTGACGTCACATCAAAATGCGCAACTTTAAATAAAAATAGACAACACGTTCTACTTAATTAAATAGACTTTTTAATGTTTTCTCCTACAACATCAGAGTGCAGCGCCACAATAGATACGCACTACAATGACAATAGTTTCAAGCGATTTGAAGCATGTTTTTTTTTGGGGGGGGGGGGGCAGAGCTTTGTGACGTCATATTTGAGGGGGGATCTGACTTTTTGTGACGCCGTGTGACGAGGGGGGGGGGGGGGTCAAATATCGTCCAAAATCGCGTGACGTCATTTATGGACGGCCCCTAGGCGTGACCCGTGAAGTGACCAGGAGAGGACAGTAGAACAATCTCGTTCGCTCAGGTATGAGTGTCATCCCCCCTTGTTATGCACGGGCTTTCACCCTATACTCGTTTCCTTCCGCGTGCCAAACGCTCATCGCTGGAAGGGATTGATGGTGGGTGGTTGACACTGGGACGGAGTGGAAACCTAAAGACAGGATGTGCCCGAGAGGATGGCCACCACAGAGATGGGAGTGATAAAATCAGCTCATCCACGGAAGTGAGATGTTTTGTTGAATCAAAGGACTGCCGGGGTGTCGACAGTACGGGGTGGCCTTCATCTAGCAGCGGATGGACTGTGGATTATGATGACATTAAATAAGTATTTGTATCTGCTGTTTAATGCGTATGAATCAAATATTCACCCTGCAGCAGTTAACCATATTTAAGTAAACACATCTGTCATGAAGTTCATTCGCGTGCTAGTAACACAGGCTTCATCCCACTGGCCCCGTCCCACCTGTGCAGGCGAATTTACATTTCCCTCTTAGTGGCACTCTTCCTGGCGGCGATCGTCGCACTGGCCAACGTCTACCGGCTCCTGCGGCGCCAGGCGAGGCAGGAGAAGGGAGCGCGGGCGGAGGTGGAGTGCGCGGAGACCCAGGGGCGAGCCCCCGGCTTCAGCGCCGTCCCCACCGTCAGCGCGACGAGCGAGCAGCAGTCGCTCAAGCCGCCGTCGGTGGTGGACGTGGACTGCGGGCCGCGTACCCACCTGCCCTCTACGCGGGACAGGGAGACGATCTTCTGATCCTCGCACACTGCCACAGGCACTTCCTACTTCGTGCGCGCGCTCGCTGCTTGGTGCAGACGTTCGCTGTTTGCTGTTCAGTGGCCGCCCTTGGATAAAACCGCGGGTGCATAAACCAAACATTCTGCGCGCTGTTTGCTTCAAATTTGACGTTAAAGATCCCATGAAGTTATTAGAAAAGCGTCATGGTCCAGTTTTAAAAAAAAATACTCACAAATCACCAAATTGGGTAAAGGCACATAGCAACGTCACCCCTACTGTACCCCTTCCACTATAGTAATATCCAAATGTATCCATGGCCAGCAATCGAACTTAGGTTGTAAGGTTTATGACTCAGTGCGGCAACCACTGCTACCACTCCCCCATTTTTGTAGATCAATATCAAAATACCCATGGAAAATAATTTTCATTACTTAATGTGTTTCAGGAAATGAGAAATCTGGAGCCAAAAATTACGAATCTTTTTTGAAAATTCCAATTCAGAATGGGATTATTTGTATGCATGTCCATTTATTTTAATATAACCAGAGGGCATTATTTGACGTTTCTTTTCCCTGTTTTTCATGGTGCAAACAGAACCACTTTTATTACGAATGGAGAAAAAAGCTCACGGTATTTGTAAATTTTCATCCGTGATGAACGAACCGTCTACAAAATTCAAACGCATTATCACCGTGCCACCTCGTAAAACGTCGTCTCCAAATACAATTTAAACAAGTTTAGTGTTCTTTGCGATGTGAGAAAAGGGCACTGCTTGAAATGTTAGCGTGAGGAACGTTTTTTTAATGCAGGAGGCAATGTTAGTGACCGCTGTGTGGGTGTTTTCAGACTGTCCTTAAGTGTCCCGAGGGTCATATCTATCTCAAAACAAACTCAAAGCACACGTGTGTGTGTATATCGGGCTTAACGTTGTCATTTCATATCAGTGCATCAAATATCATCTGAAAGTGGAGAACTTCAGTTGCCTTGAACCACGTGGGAATTTGTATTCTCTTAACGTATAATTAGAGAAGTGTGATGCGATCCATGTTTTTCCCCCATTAAATTGTTAACAACCCACGAATTCCCACTCACAGACGCAAGACCAGCAATGCAACCTTCAAAGTGGCCTGTTTCGACTTCACACGCCACTTTCTCGTATTCAGATGCGTAAGCTGACACGGTGTGACAGAACAACATCCTGGGCCGAACTATTTCGCGTGGTACAGTCGGCCTGCAGGCTCAGTCTTGCCTGCAGAACTTGAGTGTAAAACAGCTATGCAATTGGGTATATTTTTAACGGTATGCCAATATTTAAGTCAAATTAATATGAATTGTTGCAATATATGATGTAAATCATGCGCATTGTTCAAATATATGTAAATTAAGAATGTGTGGTGCATTAACATGAATTAAATCAATGTTGCTGTGAATTTGGGCTTATTGTTACCATTACTAAATCACGCTTGCAAGCACGGCCGAGTCACGGTATATTCTTACTCTTCACGATGTTCCACCATCAGTCGCGTATATCACTGAAGTGTCAATGATTTGGTTCATAACTATTCCACAAACACTACATATTTAAATGTGATTATATCAGGAACATTAATGTATGAACAACGGAACGCCCATCGTGCAGAAGTAGCGATTAATCGGCTCTGGGTAGATTTTCGCACAGCAGGACGAGAAGAGATGGTTGATGGCTTTGGGAGGCGACAATCTAGCAGTGGGAAGATGATGGCTGATAAAGATGACTCAATGTATGCATTGACCACAATACCTGCGGTCGGAATGCAAACAAAAAACACAACTCTGATAATGTGTGCACTCCTTTGACTCCTTGTAAAAAAGGTGTCAGTTTTGTTGCCAGATAAAAGGGTAAAAAACCAATTATCATATTTTGCTACTGGCAAAGGAGGTTCCAATGGTGTAAATGCTTACCCAGAGCTCTCATACTCTGATGGTGCATTGTCTTTGAGTTGTGCGCCGTTTGGCGTCATCTGGTCCAACACCATGTGAGACTAGGCTCTAAGAAAAGCTGTCTCGGGTGTGGACCAATCCATTTCAAGGACAGTGCATTCATTATCAGAGTTGTGTTTTTTGTTTGCATTCCGACCGCAGGTATTGTGGTCAATGCAAACGTGACTCCTTGTAAAAAAAAGGTGTCAGTTGTGTTGCCAGATAAAAGGGTAAAAAACAATTATCATGGCTCAATAATTATTGGTGATGATATGATCACATGTTTACATTGTCAAATTGAAATAATTAATGTATTTATTGTAATACTTTATTAATGCTATTCACTTAGTATTGGCCGAGTAGCCCAGCACTAAAGCGAGCGGCCGCATGCGGAAGGTTGCGAGTTCGCTTCCTAGTTTTGGGTTCACTCGGCCCATCATCCCTTCGTTGTCGATCAAATGAGTACCAATTCGTGGATAATTCAGCAGCGGTTTTCCTCAGTATGGACTCGCCCTCCTCATAGGAACGTGGAATTTCCACCACTGGCCCAGGGCTGCGAACGGATGAGCACCGCCTCGAAAAAGGCTCATTTGAGGAATAACTACTTTGACACTCGTCTCCCATCTTCTTGTTGCATTTGTTAACGTGCAGTTTGCCGTTCTCTACGTGCTATGTACGTGGTGTCTCCATGTGTGTTCCCTCGCTACGTGTTTCATCCCATTTCCACCTGATGATGAGCGCTTGTGTTGCGTTCGAAACGTAGTGATTTATTTTAATTTAATTTATTAAAAATTTATTTTATTTCTACATACGTGACTTTACTTAAAAAAAACAATGAGTATAAGTTCTGCAGTCACGAAAGCTTCAATCTTAGATTAACTACTTTGCCATTTATAACAGACGCATACATACTATTTGGAAATGTCTTAGTGTCTGCATGCGGCTGTCTGGTTTGACCACTCGAATGCGAAGTTGTTGCTCTCCACAACAGAGGTGTTTTTTGGGGGTTAGATCGCGATTTAACCCCCCCCCCCCAAAAAAAAAAACCAACCCCCTCTATTATGGATCATATTGGTCGCGAACGCCTACGTGTTCAACGGATCGTTGCTCTCCATCGACATCGTCGGCCGTACGGAAGAAAAAAAGTGGCGTCGAGGGATGGGCTTGGAGGGAGGAGGAGGAGGAGCAGCAAGAAGGAGGCTGATTGCGGTGCTGATGCGGGTGCGAGGACCGCGTCGAGCAACGTCGCAAGGCGCCGCCGAGGTCAAGCGTAAAACCCGTTGACGCCGAAGGAGGAGGACTTAGAGGGTGCTGGGCAAACTCTCGGATCGCAGGCGCTTCGGACTGAGAGCACGGGGAGGGGGTGGGTGGGGGGGTCACTGCGCTGCGTTAACAAGGCGAGGGTGAGGAAGACGTGAGGGGCCCGAGGTAACGTACTGCGCGAACGGCACTTGCCCCCCCCCCCAAAAGTGCGTTGAGCCTACACGGGGGAACTTTGGTTTTGTGCACGGCGTGCCCGCGTGTGTTCGTGTGCGAGAGGACACTGCGCGTCGGACGCGTGTCTGTGGGTATGCGCGCCGATATAAGCGGCGCGCATGCAGGATGGGTAATATTAACTGCTGGGCATCTGCGAAAAAGAGGTTTACATCTCATCGGATTCCTCCACTGTGAATACACATTCCGATGGCTGATTTTAAGACGAGCACACCTGTGTACGCGTTTATGTCATGCGTGCTTAAAAAAAGCGTCACGACAATGATGATGATGCTGCTGCTGCTCTTGATGATCACACAGGGAACTACTGGGCATCGTTCAGTGTCCACGCACTGCTGGCGTGGGGCTCGCGCTGCACGGACAGGTAAGGGACAATGGCTGGGTAGCGGCGTAATCAGAGAGAACAAAAGAGTGCTGGATCGATGGCAGGGTGCGCCCCACCCCCTACCCAACACGTCGGGAAGCAAACAGCGGCTGGTGGCCCGAATGTTTGTAAGGCGACTCGCCCTAGGGGGCCCAACATGCCTCTCAGCTCTGGGCCAGACTCTAGTTCTGTACCGTGGAGACAAAGCCACCCCCCCCCCCGTGTAGTGTTCAAGAGGACTTCCCGGGGGCAAGGGGGGGGGTAAGTGCTGTTGGCTTTGACGGACGGAGCAGTGTACGAACACACGTGATGTGGTCGGAGACAGCGTGAAGCTGCGAGTGTCGTTGACGCTTGCACACCGCGCGGTTGGCTCCGTACGGTTGGAAGGAAATTCAAGGTGCGTGCGCGCACCAGCCGCTCAGAATCAACCCACGGGAGGCTCAATACCGTTCCGGTATTACTCACCATTGAGAATTATTAGTCAAGACCGGTAGTTTACATTCCATTTTCCCGATGCTACGATGGAATCGAATGTTACCAATAATATAGGTTTATTTGGGTTAGATCGCCAGATCTCGCGGTAAGCCTGATGAAGCTAGTTGTAATTACTGGCGAAACGTCGTACTCAGATTGTAAATGCTGTGGCTTGGCTCTCCAACACACCGGTGGTGCTGTACTAGTGACGAATTGGCCACGTTCTGTTTACGTGACAACCCTTACTAGTTGGCTGTGTCGGGTGGTGTCGGGTTTTAACGACACATTTATATATTTACGCTATCTAACCCAAAAAACCCCTCTATTATGGATGATATTGGTCGCGAGAGCCTACGTGTTCAAATAAAATGTTACCATTAAGAAGAACACATTACTCCAACCAACAATTAATTCGAGAGACATTTCATTATTCTCTCTAATCGAGCTGTAAACAACTCCTCTAGGTTTCTCATAGATGATGCCTCTCAAGCCGCTATTGGTTGTTCCATGAGCACTTGTGCTATGCAGTAATGACAGAGGAATTCGAGTTAAAGTTAAATTCAACCTGTTGGGAACCGTTATTTTAACACCGCAACCCACCTATATACTTACCCGGCGAACACGTCAACCATACAATAGCAAACAATGAAACATACACGAACAATTTGGGCTGCTGGCATGAAGCATTTCATGTCCTTTATTCGTCAGGTGTGGTCAGAAGGTGAGCCTGTGCCGGTCCTCTCCTCGCCTCTCAGTGCTTGCGTGACATTGCACGCAAGTTCCACTTTTACGAGAGGCTTTAAGGTCACACATTTTCGCCTCGCTTATACGAGAGGCTTTAAGGTCACACATTTTCGCCTCGCTTATTCCCCTCCAGGACCAGGATTTGAACTCACAACCTTCTGATTGCGAGCCATCCAACTGTAGCGCTGAGCCACCTGGCCGGTTTGGCAGGTACTTCCAGTGGCAGGTATTTCACCTCATGTCCTGTGTCGAACGATGTATCGACATTTTGGTGGTGTTTTTTTCAAACATTCTTCTTGCACTGCATTCAGGTGGTTCTTTGTTCACAATGTACGCGCGTGACTGTAGCTGTGACGTACACATGACTGGAGTGAACTATTTTTCTTTTGTAAACGTGACACTTTTTTTACTGTTTGGCCGTGTCGGGTGGTGGAGGGTTACGACACATTCATAAATAACGCGATCTAACCCAAAAACCTTTATTATGAATAATATTGGTCGCGAAAACCTACGTGTTAAACTGAGCCATTGGTTTCTGTTGTACTGAAGTCAAATGTGATGCACATTTCTGCAACTGCAATGGTGATCATGATTATTATTGTAGTGGTATTATTGGAGGGATGGTGACATTGCCTCGCGGAAGTGCATGCATCGCTCATTGTAGATGTTCATGGTTCTAATCCAGCGGCCGCCCTGGTTATTACTGTCAGTTTAACAACGATGGTGTTACAATACTACGCACTGTGTGCTTCAAACAGCAGACGTCAAGAAGCCCGGATGTAATTCGCAAGAGTAGACCATTGTGTGCCGGCGTCAGGGTAAAAAAAGTTGCCAAATTCGACATTTACGCCGCATACATCACAGTCTCATGCCCGAGGTCACTCCTCAAATAAGACCGTCGTTGTCTCTTCTTGAGTTCCCACCTGGCTAAACAAAACAAACTTGAAACAATTTGTGAGCAGAGTGAATAAAAGAGAGAAAAGGAGGAACAGCCCCTTGTGTTTGCGTACAGTTTGGGTTGGATGGTGCCGGTGTCAATGTAAATTCGCGATGCCACGTGCCATCTGGTGGTGATGGTGTAATGGACGTTTTGTTGGAATCTCAGGCGCATCTCAGACATAAACTGCACGAATTGGAAACGTCCATTAAATTAAGCACATTCTGCACTTAAGGTGCCTAAAGAGGTTCAACATGCAAATTGTAGCCAAAACACTGCATCGAAAAATCATAATGTACAACACGAAAAAAAAGTTGATGATTGGAAATTCACAAATGTTATCACTTAGGGAGAAAAATTGAACGATAAGACACCATATAAATAGAATATTATATTTGAGCACTGTTATGCAGAGCTACAAAGTAAATATATACTGAATATATGTATGTTTCAAGAATGGAACTGTGTCTCAGATGAAACAGTTGCAGATGCCACACTTGAAAGAGTCAACTATGCCTTTCACAGTATTTAAAGGGGATAGCTCCTGAACCATATATTATTTCCGTGGACATGAAAGAACCAAAAACAGCTTATGGAACAGTTAATTAAACAAGTGACTTTATATATATCTGAGGGACACAACACAGCTTAATCCGTGTATATGTATACCCGGGACAGTTATTAAAGGTGCTTATTTAGGAATAGCACGTGGCTTGTGCTCTTTCTTTTAAGGTGAAATGGTGTGGAAGTTATCATGGAATCAAACGGACCTGCGCTTCAGATCATTAAACGCAACAAGATAATCATTCAAAAGTGTCTACATGGAAATCTGCACACAGCACTCGATCAATCATGTCAGGAAAGTATGCTTACGGACAATGAATACAAGACTGCTTTTGCTGAAGCTAACCCCGTTCAACAAGCTCGGTACCTTGTTAACCTGATGATTGACAAGGGAGAGGCAGTCTGTATGAAGTTTCTGCAGGTTGTACTGGTACCACTGAGATCAGAAAGCCATCCCTTGGATGAGTGGATCACCGTGAATGAAGAGGAGCTGCGTGGAATGGGCATCAGAGTGAGCAACACCGAGAACCATGTCATCCGTGGAGAAGCTTTCCGTGAGTGCAGTGATTTTTTTTTTTATCTCTGCCGCCTTCGTTAATCTCGCCTCTTTTGGCCGCCAAACCTGGCTTGTACACGTTAAGCCACAAGGCCAATGTCGACGGTGGTAATTGGTCACAAAAGCGAATGCATGATTAACACACATCAGTATGTCCACATTGAAACCCAGGATCTCAGCAGTGCCAGCTCGATGCTGTGACCTCTGAGCCACCCAACCACATCTGGCATTCCATTTGTTTTAATCGCAAATTGTTGAATGCGATCTCCTTCGCATCGTAAACTACGTTGTAAAAAAGAGACAAGGCTGGTGTGCTCAAACTTGTTGTCGTGTGTACTTACAGGTCTTACACGTGAACTTTATGTATGTATGTTTAACTTCTTTCGCACCGTATGCAGCCAACCGTGCTAATCGGAGGTGCGGGGGAAGGACAACAAACTAGACACAAAAAGCATTTCTAAAGAAATTCATTCGAATTTTAGAATTTTAAAGTGCTCTAGTGGCGACCTAATATCAGAAGGAAGAGCGTTACAGACGGCCGCAGAAGCACACCAGACGATATCCCATTCTCTGCTCAATCAGTTACTTCTGTTTGTCCGCTCTCCTGATTCCACCACTTTCACAAGGTTAAAGTTATATTTCTTCATTGCCCATGGAAGATTGCTCCTTTTAGTGTTCTACAGGATCACTCGAATGTATTATTGTAATGTATGAATGATTGTCGGTTGAATTTTTTCATGATTTCAATTTTGTTACACAACTCGAATTGATATAATCAAAACTCAAATGCTTGTGAAGTTCATGCTATAATTTGCATTGAATTCAGTTATATTATTTTTTCATAGTATTATTCTGACTACATGATATTGATAACCTGCTATGTATTAAATATCTATATCTGAAGGCTATATACTATATTAATTTTGCCTTCTGGTTTTTGTTACATTTAGGAAAACATATGAATAAATACAAAACGTATTTGAAAAAGCTAACTGCGGTTTCACATGACTACAATGCATTGCCTGGAGAATTCACAAACTTATTAGAGAAGATGGTTAGTCCTGTGCTGGTGCATTACTACCACAGGGATGAAAAGAAGACGCACGAGTTCTTTGGAAGAGCCAATGACCACGAGAGGATGATGCAGGAAGCAAATTGCAATGGGATCACCTACGAGGAACTCTTTGATCCGATGAAATCCAACGGAGAGATACCTCGTCTGGTCGTTGTGGTCGGAGTCCCTGGCATTGGTAAAACCACCATGAGCAAATTCATTGTGAACAGATTGTCAACAGCTGGCGACATCATATTTGATCAAAAATTCGAAAATGTTGTCTACGTACGATTCAGAGAGCTAAATGAAATAGGTGAAGTGTCACTCAAGGATCTGCTTGGAAACGTGCATGCTGACTTGGGAAAGGTGGCTCATGAATTGATTGAAGACCCAGCAAAGTTATTGTTTCTAATGGATGGTTTGGATGAATTTGGAAGGTGTCTTGATTTATCCAAGGCTTGTAATGATCCAAACAAGAAAACAAATGTAGAAGCCGTCATTGCTGGTTTGGTGACGGGAAGGCTTCTGCTCGAATCCTCCATCCTGATTACCACGCGACCCCTAGCGATGGAGAAGCTGGATGAAGCAAAAGTGGACCGTGCCGTTGAAATCGCCGGGTTTTCTGCAGACGAGAGGAAATCATTTTTCCACAAGTTCTACAAAGACAACGTGCTAGGTGAGAGAGCATATCAGCTTCTGGAGCAAAATACACTCTTGGGTAGTTTGTGCTACAACCCTTCATTTTGTGAGATGGCAGCCATAACCATTGAGGATCAAATAAAGAATAGAGGTACACCTGAGTTTTGCCCACAATCTACAACCGAACTCTTCACACGTTATATCTTTGTCCTCATCAAGCGCCATAGAAACAAAGCAGCAGGGGAAAAACACATTGCGTCTATTGCTAAAATGGCTTTAGAAGGTGTTCAAAACAACTTCCAGATATTCACACAAGCACACCTGCAAGAGTTTGAGATTGAAGCTGATGAAGTTTCAAGCACATTTATCAATAATGTGTTTAAATGCGATGGCGTGAAGCGTGATACATGCTATTCATTTTCCCACCTGACAATTCAAGAATATTTTGCGGCCTTAAGTGTATATTTGCAACCAACACATTCATTCTTCAGACAGCTGTGGGATCGAATACGTCCATCAAAATATTCAGTTTCTCACATCCTAATGAATATTAACAATGAACAAGACGGGCGGTATGACGTGTTTCAGAGGTTCCTTTGCGGACTGGCATCCAACACTCCCTGGACGATCTTAGAAGGCGTCCTTTCTAGGCCATCCGCTGGTTCTCAAAACAAGGTCAAGGAATGGATCAGACACAACATAGTGAACCACATGGGAGACAAACAGAGGCTCATCAGTCTGCTTCATTGCGTGTATGAGCTACAAGACCCAAAGGCCTTGAGCAACGTCACTCGATCCATGACAGAGATTGACTTTTCACACACAAAGCTGTCCCCGCTGGACTGTACTGCAGTCACCTGGCTTCTGCAGTATCGAGATGAACCATTGGAGAAAGTCGACGTAGAGTCATGCGGAATCGGCACTGAAGAAATCAAGAGACTCCATCCTGGACTGCACAAGTGTAAAGCATTGTGGTATTGTTCACATTTTATTTATATTACAAAGCAAAAGCCAATGCTTCTCACTGATCAATGTTCATATTATCCAGATATCTACCTCCACCATGACAACAGACCCCTATATGTTTATGCAAATTTAAATTAATCTATGAATGATCTTCTAACAAAATCAATAATTACCTGGGTGATTGTCAATTCATTTGAAAAGCAATGCTGTTGCTAATAAGACAGCACCGTCTCTTCTCCCGTGATGATGATGTGTTTGGGTACAACCACAACGGCACACTAATGAATAAAGCAGAAGAATTGTTGGCTGTAGTATTAAGTGTCTGCGTTGATCATGTTTACATGATTGTTCATCTTCATCAGGTAACATGTTTGGTCCAGTCGTTCCCGTGCGTTCATTTGACAGAGGGCTCTCCCTTCTGCCGTGCGTGTGAGTGTAGGCTTGGTGGAAACGACCTGAAGAATGAGGGAGTCAGGATCCTGGCGAACGGAATGAAGGGGATAGATGGGCAATTGGAAGTCCTTTAGTGAGAAACCACCTTACACCTCTCACCAAGTCTAGTTTTGTCTCAATATTCCACATAAATGGCTAAGTTTCTAATTATATACACATTTTTACAGTCCCATTGTTGACATGTTCAGTTGTGTCGGTACGATGTTGTGTCCCACAACTTTATTAATGTTCCGTTGTTGGCATGGCTCTTACAAATAATATGGGAAACAAATCTGCAAACTCTGTCCCACTGTGTTGAAGTGACTCACGATATGTCCCACTGTCGGGATGGCTCCCACTAAATCCATCTGTTTTTTGGAATGATTCTGGATAGGTCCCGCTACAATGTTAGTGTGACTCCCGCGATGCTCCTCTGTGTTCGTACGACTCCCTCCTATGTCACGCTGTGTTGAAGCAACTCCCTGCGAGAGTCAGCTCAGGTGTGGGCGCTAACGCCTTTAAAAGTTGTCCACTAGTGCAGAAAACAAACAAACAGCCACCCGCTGAACATGAGACAGAGTCCAGTTACAGATTGGGGTTTCCTTAGATTTATTCTCAATCTCATCTCTTTAATTGTCACCGTTCAAATATAAAATAAGCCGCAGTACAATTGATACAAATAAGACCTCAGCTCGTTTCATATCTCACCACGGTCTTGCCGAGAGAGCAAAATTCAATGGGCAAATGTCAGGGCCGAGTCAAAATAAATTACAGTTTGCCAAGAACAATACAAGGGACTTTGCAAGGATTTGCGAGTGTTAAAGGGCAAGTAAATAACTCACGTCACGTGAACAAAGTGCACGTTAACGGCAGTAAAAATTCCA
This sequence comes from Lethenteron reissneri, assembly GCF_015708825.2. Taxonomy (NCBI): domain Eukaryota; kingdom Metazoa; phylum Chordata; class Hyperoartia; order Petromyzontiformes; family Petromyzontidae; genus Lethenteron; species Lethenteron reissneri. The sequence goes on along the minus strand of NC_083803.1, from coordinate 11,838,451 downwards.
TCTGGATTTGAAGCTTTCGTGACTGCAGGAATCCATACTCTTTGGTTCTTTCGGTAAAGTCACCGAAAGCAGTTGCCCTGCTGTGATTGTGTCACCTGATGACGATCGCTTGTGTTGCGATCGAAACGTCGTGATCTATTATTTTCTACCTACGTGACTTTACCGAAAGAACCAAAGAGTAAGGCAGTAGAAATTACTTGGTCACGTCACAACACGATCAACACAGACTCAACGTTATATTACTAAATACACGCGAGGCTAATCGCTATCACTGTCACGCAATTACTTATCTATCACACTTTCTCTGCCTTTTTAAACTCTGGTCTAGAGCACTGTTTTTAAACGAGATGGTGCCAATTGTACCTGACGAGGTTACGTCTCGGTGTTCGGGCGAGGTGGCTCACTCGTGTGGTGCAGCCAAGAGAATCTCGGTAGAGGCCCCACCGAGCGGTTTCAGGCTGACCACGATACACAACATTTTCTTTATATCCCCGTATAGATGGACACAGATGGTGGCGAGTTCACTTGTACTGCCTTCTAGCGAGGCAGGGTGTTGGATCCTCGACGGCAATAGCAAGGCAGTTTCACATTCTTACGTGCGATCCAGCAAACGCTCGCTGCCTCCACGTGTGCTGGATTACAGGCCACGTGCATAGCCACCACCGCCGCTCACCTAAGACGTCACAAGGCCCGTGATATGTCTCCCTCTTCGAGTAGTAACACGTCTGCATTCTCGTTAAGTTGAAATGACTCCGTTGTTACCCTCCCCAATAAAGCTGTGGTTCGGCTTTTCTTTTTTCCCGTTTAGCCTGATCGGCTGCTCACTGACAGTCCATGTCGGTCCTGCACTCCAAGACATCATCAAGGCCAACAAAGAATTGAGGGATCTCAGGTATGTTTCCGTGAAGGCTCTGCTCTTTATTGCTGTTGCAAATTTGACGCGTATACTCTGTGCGCAAGTTATCGTTTGTTATGTATTTAGTGTTCCTGAGGTGAAGCGAGTGAGGCAGTGTCTGAAGCAATTAGCGAAACTAACTATTCTTACAGCCTTCAATACCGACATATTTGAAAATAGACAAAACACGTGTGCGTGAAGGAATATGGTTAATATTAACAACAGATCCTTTCACATTAAAGTAGAAAACATGGTCATCATCAGCAATGCTCATTCCACTGCTTCATGAAGACCTCACCAAGCTGTCGCCATCCTTCTCGGTCATGAGTTGCAACTATTTATGGAGTCCCTGCACACAACACGCCATCTCCTCTTGGTCATGTTAACTCCTTTTAACATCGACAGCTCGGTGAAATGGCGCCGCGGTGGCGAGATGTTAACTGCTTCGCCTGGAATACAGGAAGTCGTGGCTTCAATCCCGACGCCTGCTCTATATTTGGAGTCTACGTGTCTCTCCCCACCCGTGGTTGCGTGGATTTGTTTTTTTCCTAGTCCTCTGTTTTACCCTTCCCCATTCAATGGCGGAAGGGGCTTGGATGGCCTGGTGCGGCCGTGTGTTTGACACCCCTGGTTTAGATTATTTGTCTACTGCTATAAATGTCCACCTGATGATAAGCCACTTCGTTGAGCTGTCATTTGTGGACAGGTCGCTTCTGAAAAAAACGCTACGTGGCTCAGTGTGCCTTACCTGGTAAAATTGAAAGTTTAGTTACGACTGCTTCCCCATTATTCAGTCTCGATTACCCGATCTTAATATTGTGATAAATTATACGAATACTACATTCAATAATACGTGCCGTTTAGTATTTTTTTGTAAATGCTATATTCTAAGTACTTTTACGTTGCATAACAGATTCAAATGAAATGTGTAAACAGCGGAAATGGTATTGTTGGTGAAGCTCATGCTCGTCTCCGAAATTCGTGTGGGTTCAGGAAGACATTTTCTGTCTCTCGTCCCGTCAACGTGGGTTTAGGCTGAGCGGGAACCAGATAAGGGACGCAGACTTCCAGCTCCTGGCGCATGGGATGGCGAGGAGAGAAGGGCGTTTGGAGACGTTGCAGTGAGTGCCATCCTGACACCGCCTGACCATGTCTCCCCCCCCCCACCACGTGATGCAACATCGCCTATGTTAAACAGCTCCACACGTGATGCGTCTATAACCCTCTTGTATAAAACTAAGGTCCCCCAAGTGGCTTCAACAAGGGTGTTGGGGCAAGTGCCATTAGCGAGCACCTATAAATGGCTGCCACAGCAAAGAGGTGGATGGCAAGCACCACGCCTGGCTACCGTCACATTCTCGCACTGCATTAGGTACTCATTTAAGGTTGAATCGACCTAGGGGAGGCACAGGACCTATTCAGAAGTCCATCACTGATGTTGGCTGCGAGTGGGAGTAAACTTATGGTCGCTGGGTTTGTAGCTCAGTGGCTGATCAAATCTGTTTTTGTTTGTTTTAAATCGTCAGTTACTCTTTTGAAATGTTTAGATTTGGTCACTGTAACGTCTCAGCCATAATACATCTCTGTGCTGAATGCAAAGTTTTAAATTTTTCTGTTCCGGCCCAAGAATCATTTAGTTGACAACAAAAATAACAATAATGTATATACAGGGTCTCCTCGACTTACGAAGGAGTTAGGTTCCAGAGGTCTGTTCGCAAGTCGATTTGTTCCGAAGTCCAACTTTACTCCTGTTGATTCCAAACATGTTGTACGGCGTGTACACTAAACACGGGGAATGGCTTTAAACGTTGTATAATCTCCTGTAGATAGATATTCCACTGGTTCTTCATGTTCTGCAGATGTAGATGCCACCGGTTCTTCATGTTCTGCATATGTAGATGCCGCTGGTTCTTCATGTTCTGGAGATGTAGATGCCACCACCGCCATCTATTGCACGGCGGTTGAACTTTCGACTTTCGGTCTGAACAGGCAACCGAACATATGGACAGGTTTTGTTCGTATCTCTGAAAGTTCGTAAGTAGAGATGTCCCTGTAGCGTGTAACTGAAATTCAAGACGCTCAACAGAAGCAGTTGAAAAATACAACTTCACAGAGTAAAAAAAGTTGATGAAGCCCCCGCACGGCTGCCGATGGAGATGTGGCAGCCCCTGTGAGAGTGGCAAGGACCCAAGGCAAGGTCCAGGAGGCAGCACCGAGCCCAGTCCTGAAACAGCGCAGGAGGGAGATTGGGAAATAAAACGATACGGTAATAAGATAATGAATATGCCGTGTTGTCGAGGGACATAAAGGAGACAGGTTTCAGGATGTGGCAAGTGGTAATGTTCAGCGTCAGCTGCCTCCTCGCCTCGGGGGAGAAAGTGGGGAGCCGAAAGCAAACAACATCAAACTGGTCTTCTTTCCAAAACCTGAGGTCTACTCTTCATTCCTCACTGCTAGATTAAATATTTACTTCCTCGCGTGAAATTACACCTGCGGATATTTTCGGAAATATTATGTGGTTCACACCCTTAGCTTTTGCCTGTTTTCCACTCTATGCTTCTGGTTGATATATTGACATTTGATGTGTTTACGTGCCTTTTAAAAAAAGACAACCAGCAGTTTACATGTCCAAAGTATTTTACGCGTTTACCCAATAATTATTTTTAACATCTACAGTTTATAAAAATTGCGAAATAATTTCCTGGATTCTTGTAAAGTGTATTCGATAGGCGGGGGTTCAAACATGGAGTAGATGTAATTCAAGCCTCCATGTCACGAGCCATGGAAGGTGGGAAGTGGTAAATATTGAATATAGCAATGATGAATGTTACATGTGTTTAGGCACTGTTACCAGTTGGATGAATGGCAAGGTTGTTTCCGCATTGAAAGCAGTAGGAATTGATGTTTGAGTTGATTCCAGTTAAAGTGAGTTTGTGCTCAAATCAGCATTGAGATGGAACTCAGTCATGAGGCAGTCGTGGAAATTCCGCATTCCTTTGGCGGAATCGAGCCTATTCATAGGGCACCACTGTTGACTTTCCCAAAAAGTGGTACTCATTTTATTATGTCTGGAGGGATGATGGGCTGAGTCAAACGCCAGCAAGGGTTTGAACTGCAACTTGCCTCGTTCTACCACTGAGCTCCCTGTCAAGTTCTAATTAAAGTATCATTAAGAATGAGTTTGGAGTTTTTTTAATGGAATCAATATATCACGGAATGAAATACTAAAGTAATCAGGGTTAGAAGGAACAACATATTTAACACAATTACAAAAGTTACTAATCCAATTGCTGTGGAATGTAGCACACAACTGAGCAATACAAGTTCCAGGAGCTGTATAATTGTGAGCAAAATTAGCTATTCATCAAAGAAAGCCATTATCAAAGAAAGCCTCACAAAGTTGCATAATTTTCAGAATGGTCCCACATTGAAATATTTGGCAAAAACATGTTATTAAGTGGTGTTTTTGCACGTGGCTGGAAACCAAGATAACGTTCAAAGGTATACATAGATAGATTTATTAACTCCCTTTCTGGACTACCATCTCTTGACAACATTGCAATTCAGTTGATTTATGAGTTTTGAAAATCTACATGTGATTCATGGGGTGTTCAATCACTGTGCGATGAACCCGATGATCCGAGTTCCATTAATTGTTTTGTCCAAGTTAATGGTTGTTTTCCACGTGGGATTTTACTGCTTTTCTCTCCCTTTAGAATTAATTACTGCGCATTGACGGACCAATCATGCCGTGCAGTGCGTGACATCATCAGGGCCAACTCATGCTTGACGAGTCTCTGGTAAGTTCTGTGTGAAGGAGCTCAATTCTTATTTTACCAGGTAAAGCCTATTGAGCATTGAGCTCTACGTTCAGAGGTGACCCGGCCACATGATAGCTTGAAGAAAGTGGCTGATATCATCACGTGCGGGAATTTAAGTATCAGCCAAATAATCTAAATGCGCGTTTATTATAAACGTGGAGGGGTTAGAACTGGAGAACCCGGGGATAGATCCACACGACAACCATCGGGAAGGAGAACACACGGACTCCAAATTTACTACATGCGTCGTCAGTGCCCGGGATCAAATCCACAACCTCCTGCGTACCAGCCGAGGGAGATAACATCTCCTCGCCATTGTGGTGCTCTAGGTTACTGCCGGTGTGTGTACGTGATAGTTTGACTACGTTTATAAAGTCTCACTGATGTCAAGAGGAATGATTAGCTCTAAAAAATAAATGATAAAACTCATGATACATATATCAATGTTCAAGGATTTTCTTTACAATACACGGAGCACCGTTTCAAGCAACCTTTTTCTATCAACATGTAATAACTCTCCATGTAAAACATCTAGCTTTTTCCACAAAATGATGTAGTAATAATTGATGCTATTCACATAGAAATAATGTGCTTATAACATTGTCTGTGATAGAAATTGGGGATGCTATCTAATACATATAGTATAGTTTGCCTGAATGACTCATATACATTCTCATGTTTTGGAACGGATAGAAGCTGAAACTTGGCAGAGATGAATATATGTGTGCACATATAAATGAAAAGATTTGAAAGCGAAACTCCGCAATTTGGGCCTCCCAACAAATGATGGCCTGCAGATTGATGGTCTTCACTCAAAGAGAAGGATCAACATACACATATGAATGCTGTGCTCTGTATTAACAAAACATTGTTTGAAAGCAAAATTACACGCGTCTTCATTGCTCATATACGTCATGATGGTAAATATTAATCAATAAATATATGAGACCCTGAAATTATTATGGGTTGAGTGAGACAGGGCTGTTATTCCCCCCATACACGTGAGTTTAGGCTAGGTGGTAATAAGCTCAAAGACCAAGGAATCAAGCTCCTGGCGGAAGGGATGGCGGGGAGAGAAGGACATTTGAAGGAGTTATTGTGAGTATCAATCTGATAACTCCACACTTTGTTCAATCTGCAGAAACTCACAATGAACCATCACCACTCGGGAGACAAAGATTGCCTGTATAGCCCGAACAGACTGTTGAGGCTAGTGCTGTTAGCGAGCATCTATGAAGGCAGGCACATCAGGGGGTGGGTGGCCAACACCATGCCCGGCCGCCTTTGTCTCCCGAGTGGTGATGTTTACACATCACACCAGGTACACATTTGAGGGTGAATCGACCAAGGGGAGGCACGGGACTAGTCCAGATAATCGTCACTTGTGTTGGCCGTGAGCGGAAATCGAAATCAGGTCGTTCGTAGCACAGCGAGCTAATCATTGCACTACCGCTCCCCAAATTTTTGGCACACACACACACATATATACATGCTACAAACATTCTCTCACATCAATAAACACAATACAGTATGTACACGAATAGAAATTAATATGATACATAATCCTAAGAAGGGCCATTGTAAAAAACAGATATTTTGAATTTTTTAAATGGGATCTTCGAGTATCCTAGATACTTAAATAACCACTACATATTATCTTCTTGGTTCTTTCGGTAAAGTCACGTAGTAGGGAAGTAATAAAATAATAAAAATAAAACATAATAAAATAATTCTCACGACGTTTCTTCCACAACGCAAGCAGCCGTCCTCAGGTGAAGAACATGTCTGTCACCTGAAGACGGCTGCTTGCGTTGTGGCCGAAACGTCGTGAGAATTATTTTATTATGTTTTATTTTTATTATTTTATTACTTCCCTACTACGTGACTTTACCGAAAGAACCAAGAAGATGAATCCCTGCAGTAACGAAAGCTTTAAATCGAAATTAAATAAAATTTTATTATGTTTCATTTTTATTATTTTATTATTTCCCTACTACGTGACTTTACCGAAAGAACCAAGAAGATGAATCCCTGCAGTCACGAAAGCTTTAAATCACTACATATTAAGTAACCACTCACTACTCCACTACTATTACACAGAATCATACGGGAACAAATCACATGTGCAATGCATTAAAAATGCCGGGTGTCGTGTATTAGAACAATTCGGTTTCTTACCTAGACATGTAGAATTTAAATGTTCTATTTTATGTCTTGGGTTTATTCTGGGCACTGATTTCCTTCCACATGTAAACGTACTTATAGCTTAGCAAGGTCTCAAGAATTAGTGTTCCTTCATGTCTACAGCCAATTCCATCTGGCTACAAACTGAAAACACAATTCATATTGCCATTATTTTTCTGTTGTAATCTGTTACTCCCCCAACAAATAATTCCACTTCGCGAGTCATTTTCACAACACAATGTCACGTTCTTAACATCTCTGGATGGAAGAGCACACGACTGACATCATTGCTGTCATGAGGTTCCTGGAGACCAGGAACTGGAGTTCAAGGGACAGCATTTCACGTGGAGCCCTCTTATTAATTTGCACCAAAATCTCACATTTTTTGTCAGGGCCCTATATTGTGTGAGGCCCCGGCCAAATGTCCCCTTTGACCCCCCCCCCCTCACCCACCCCCTGTCTCTCAGCAGCCTTGACTGACACATTTATTTTATTACTCTGACGTTACTTTGTCAATGTCAATGCACGTTCTATGTCGGATTCATATTCTCTTCTTTTTCTTCAGCTTGCAGGAATGCCTGCTGACGAGCATGTCAGGTCCTGCACTCCACGACATCATCTATGCGAACCCAGGCTTGAGGGAAGTCTGGTAAGTTCTGTGTGTAAGAAACTGTGAAGGCTGTGCTCTTGCTGCTGTTGCTGCATGTTTCAAACACACGCATACACTGCAAGTTAGTATTGGTTGGTGTCTTGCTCTGTCTCCATCACTCTTGTATCTATATGTCTCTATATCTCTCTTCGTGTGTCACTGTGTCTGTCTTTGTGTGTCAATGTGTTTCTGTATTTTTGTATGCCTCGTTATGCCGATGCCTCTTTATCACCCCGTGTTTCTCTATCTCTTTGTCACTCTGAATTTATATGCCTCTCATTGGTTGTCTCCATGCATTCCTGTCAAACTCTGTGTCTCTTTATGAGCCTGATTTTCCTCACCTCCTCAAAACCCCACAAGTGTTGAGGCAGCCCTGAACCCAGAAGCCCAACACATGCACATGGCCGTCACCACCAACACCACCATGACCAAAACCTTCCGAGTGATCATCACACCACCAATACCAAGACCCGCCATTCACCACTAAGTGACGGTGGTGTCACCATGGTACCTGTGCCAGGCCAGGTGCACTTTGAGGCCACGTGAAGTGTCAAAGGCTTGCTGGCAGGAGGTCACAGGACAGACCCAGGTGCCATGGGTTGACTGTCGCCTACTGTGCCAGCTTGCTGCATATTAGATGCCCGGCGCTCTGCTCGTTGTTATGAGCGTCGCTCCTCCACCTGCTGTTGTTGGGGGGCGACTGCCTCAAACTGCTCGGTAGCATCCTTCACAAGCCTCCTGCACAGAGGCCGATCTTGACAGCGCTGGTACCAGTCATCGGCAAGTCCACTCAGCTCCACATCCTCCCATACCGCATCAAACCATCTTTTCTCCAGCCCGTGTCGTGCCTGTTTAGCCCCCTCTATTCTGCCCCACCACCACAATTATAATCACCACCATCACCACCACAAGACTACCCCAATCCCTTCCATTCCTACTGAAGCATGATTGTGATTGCCCAACAATATTTAAATATTACTCATTACACACCACATGGTGTATAACACGACAAACTCGAACTATTAATAGTTCGAGTAGTATTAGCAGAATCAGTAGGAGCATCGGTAGTGGCCGTAGCATTCTTGGCAACATCAGTGTCCTTGGCCGTTTCGTCAGCAGCACTATTTGTGGATGTTGGGTCTGGCCTCAGTCGTCACATCCCTCTGGACTTTCGTAGCTGCTGCCGTTTGGTCTTCGTGTTGGTGTCGTCAGCTCTGAATGAGCCTAAATCGAGCTGTGAGGATCTCCCTGAGGCTCAGTGTGAACCCAACTCAACGCCAGCCTCCTGCGTGTGTGTATGTGTGCTGCAGGTTGAGTGGCAATGACTTCCGTGCAGAAGAGAAGATGGAGTTGAAGAGGAGATGGACTCACAGAGAAGATCTGAAGATTACATTTTAATCTGAGAATACCCAGACGTTGGAAAATTAACTCACAGAGCAGCTCCGTTAATTTCATTTAAGTGGTTTTTAAGAATTTGGAGATATCCATCAGAGAGACGCAATCGGAAAAGACAGATGTTAAAAGCAGGACAAAATGTAAATGTTGCGCTGAACTTGAACTTTTTTCGCACCGTACGTAGCCAACCTTGCTAATAGGAGGTGCGGGGGAAAGACAACATAATATCTACGTATACATGATTAAATAAAGAGAGATTATTCAATAAAGAGGTGGAAGAGAGCAGATTGGAGCGCTTTTGGAACTGGACAATGTACGCAACATAGCCATGTTAAGTAGAACGTCTTTGATGCATCACTATCTGCTATGACACATGAATCAATAGCATGGTCGTGAATGATATAATCGAAACTAAAACTTAACACTGTGCAAGATAGCATGGGGAGATGTTTGCTCAGAATCGCATTGAAGCAGAAGGGGGGGTGACATGTTTTAGATAACACAAGCCAGGTTACACGCACCGCGAAATGTGCTGGAGTGAACATCGACCGCGGAGAATGGAGTGATGGAATCGGCTTCGTGTGCCGGTGCTCGGCGCATTATTACAAGAAAGGATCGTGACATATCGCGATGGCGTGGGGGAGACCTTCATCCAGCAGTGGATAGAGCACGGGTGGTGATTGACGATCAACGCTGGCCCCCCGAGCTGCTATTGACGAATGTGTTGGGGAGTTTGTTTGTTGGTTTGACAATCCGGGCCGAGTTGACAGACACGCGCTGACGTCTGTAATGTACTTTTTTTATTTACAGAGAAGTACACGTGCATGATTACCACGAGCAGAATTTGCCGTAATCACTTGGAATGAAATTTTGGCTTCATAGGATGCTAGTTTACACGACAGTAGAATTAACACAACTCCTCTTTCCCTTTGTGGAGGTGAAAACCATTGGAAGTTGTTGGAGGCTGCATGACTATGGTGGCATTCCGCAATAAGGAGATTGAACGCGATGTACAGAGTGTTGAGACAAAACAAGCAAACATCCTGTCGCACATGTGCTGGCTTGCGACTCGCTGAGACCATTCGGTGTCCCATGTGAAGACCGCGGCGTTGGACCCAACATTTCAAAAATTGTAAATAACGTGAATTTTAAATAAACTTTGTTCTTGTTCCATAACTCAGACCCTGTCCCTTGGGAGTTATTGCAGTGTCAGAGCTTGTCCTGGTCCTCCCCTATGTCGACTCGGCCATAAATGAATGATGCAGTGTGCAAACAGCAGCAGGGAGATGAATGTGACCAGGCGTAATGCTGGCCACGTCACCTCGTGTTCCATGTCAGTCTTTGCTGTATAACAGCATTTGCCCCAACAGTTAATACGGAGTTTTGTATGCGTAGGCTTTACAAGTAATAACATAAACGAATGATTCGTCGTTAGTTTATTTTGGGTTAGATCGTCGTGTAGGTAAAATTATTCCACCACCTGACAGAGCAAATCAAATCAAGTTGTCACGTGGGCAAATGTGCCAAACGCTTTTGTGCTTTTTTTCTTAAGAGTAAAGTAAAGAGGCGGAGTGAAGGGAGGGAACCGAGCTGTAGACGAGCGGCAAAGGTATTCCATAAACGTGGAGCAGCGACGCGGATAGACTCTTCAGCTAACAAAGTTTTGTAGCGAATGTGACATTCTGAGGCTTGATTCGGCGCGCGTTCAGTCCCAGCCGACGAGGTGACTCATCCTCGTTGAATCCCATGGCCACTTGAGCCCCAGTTGTCAATCTGCCGCGTTTGAAGCGAGAATTCGTTCGTGCTGGCGTGGAGCGAGACACGGATCGCTGCGGGCGAGCGGGATGGATATAAATCAGCGGGAGGAGGAGGAGGCGGCGCTACACAGGGGAGCGAGAAGAGACGCGACGGAGGAGAGTGGCATAGCGCTCTGCGAGTCTGCGTGCGGGCACAGGTGAGTTGCTGCACACACACACACAGGTAAGTGTCTACGCACACGCAGCGCGCACGACACACCGACGCAGGACAGCGCTCGCCATCAGAAAAAATGAACGAGTTCAACTGCTGGTCAGGACATTTGAAGTGCATTTTGTTTCTACTTTTGTGCTGTCATCTCATTTCCAGTGTTTTACTGGAGTCCCATGCTCGCATCGTGCCAGCGCTTTGGAATCAAATGTTCGCATGTGGTCTGGCATGCTGTTGTTGACGCTTTGGTATGTTTTGACACGCTTTAGGTGCCAGGCAAGTCGTGTTGAATTCGATCTACCATTCGCTAATAGGTGATATTCTCGATGGCAATCAGATATAACATTCTTCATAGAAAATCAGTGTGAAGTTAGATCAGGGAGGGGTTGTAGTGATCAGATCTTTACCGTAAAACAGCTGATAGAGAAGCGTTGGTAGCATAGGGAGGAGCGTTAGATTTGCTCCGGAGACTTTAAGACGATGATTGTGTGTGGTGAGAGGCTATGATGGGACGCAGCGCCATGCACAAATGGGTGGTTAGACATCCGAATGGTGTGGTGTTTGTTGTACCCGACGTTGTTTTTTCAACGCTGTGCAAAAAACTTTGGACGCGCTAAGCACTGAAGAGAATATGACGGGTAAGTGTAGGAGAGATGGTTAAGCAAAAGAAATAAACGGCTCTTCTCGATGGGACGCGTGTGTAGGATGGGGGAAGGGCCAATTCACTACCAAGACATGCAATCGGCGTGTTCTTCACGAGCCTAGCGACCAAGGGGATGGCCTAATGAGGCCAGTTGGTGGGCGACTGTCAGGGCAGATCTCGAGAGGCCCGACTGTTCACAATGCGGGAGCTGATGGGATGTGGCGCCAGGAATAGAAAGCGTTGGTGAGGTGTGATGGTGGCATCAAAAGCTTCGGTCGTGATGGCCTCTTGATCTTATTCGATCACCTACCTCTCTCTCTCTCGCCCTGTACTGCACTGCTGTGACTGGTTCACGCAGATTACCTTTGCAGAAGGCACTCGTTCTGCTAATGGGAACTTAAAAAGGCAGGCGCCTCCAATGGAACACTCATCCAGATATCAATTTGTACGTGTCCCCGCTGCAGGCAATGCAGGTGTGGATAACTGTGTCGGTAATATTTATAATAGATTCTATTGCACCACCTTAGGGGATATTCTACAGGTCAATGGCATATCATATAACCAATGAGCAATCATTGCTTCGAGAAATGACTTTGACTTCTCGCCACAAACAGCAATTTCCTTTGCAACTCCCCTGCCCACTCCCCCTTCCTGACCCTGAAGCATAGTCCACGTGTCCATCTCTTAATTATTCCACGAATTTTCACCAGGCCGATAGATAAATTATGGTCCTCTTGGCTTTACTGCTCATGCCTTTGTTGTTGCAGGTGGTGGGCAGTGGCGCACGGTTATGATCCAGCGCTGTCGAGGCAATAGTTTGGTGAATCGTGCGGCGATTTGTGATACTTCTAAACCCTCCTGGCTGCGACTTGGACAGGAGGTAGCTCCATCAGCTCCTGAAACTCATCGCACCGATGCTTCTCCACTCCACGATCTGCCGCGTGTGAACTCCATGTGACACGTTCAAATGGCACAGAGCGTGTTGAAACTGAATTCCACCAACCTTACCAACGTCTCGTCTAACAGATGTGTTCTGAACGCCTTCCAACTGCTGTGCCCTCCGCTCAATTTGTCCTACGCGAGCAGCGTTCTCGTGCAGACTGCGCTCGTCATCTGCATAGTGGCCATCGCTGTTGGTAACACGCTGGTCATCGTGTCCATCGCCTACTTCCGAAAGTTGCAGTCACGCATGAACGTCTTCACGCTGTCCCTGGCGCTCACCGACTTCCTCGTGGGCGTCCTCATCATGCCCTTCAGCATGCTCAAGACCGTGCACAACAACTGTTGGTTCTTCGGCCGATGGTTCTGCAAGATTCACACGAGCCTCGACTATGTCATCTGTACGGTGTCCATCCTGCACCTCAGCTGCATCGCATACGACCGCTACAATGCCATCTGCCACCCGCTGTGCTACACGCAACGGGTGAACAGGGCCAAGGTGGTCGTGATGTTGGGCGTCTGCTGGGTGGCTCCTGTCATCTACGTGGCGCCCATAATGCTCGGCTGGAACATCATCGGCATCGAGGAGATCGTGGCGAGCATGACCTGCCCCGACAGCTGCGTCATGTTCAAGAACATTACCTTTATGGTGATGGACACGGTGTGTGCTGTCATTCTGCCTATGATCCTAATGGGGGTGGCGTATGCGAAGATCTACAGGGTAGTGCGCGATCATTCGAGGAGGATTCACTCGCAGCATCAACAGCAGGTGGATGGCAACGCCCTCAAGCGGGAGCACAATGCCACCAAGACACTGGGCCTCATCATGGGAGCCTACTGCGTGTGCTGGCTGCCATACTGCGTGGTGAATGTGGTGGACGTATTCAATAACTATCAGACTAGTAGTTGGGTGTGGAGCGTCGTCACGTGGCTGGGATACATCAACTCCGGCTTCAACCCCGTGCTCTACGCACTCTTTAGCCGACCATTCCGACGAGCATTCGCAATTGTCCTCAGCAAGAGGATTTTCACCTCGGACACAAGAAATATGGATCTTTTCAGAGAAGATTAATTTTGAATCCAGGGATAAAACAGTTTACTCACCTACCATCAATACCCATTGTGACCAAGAGGAATATTTTTTGCACAGATGGCAGGTTACTGAAAGATTATGTAAGGGTGTGCTTTAAAGGAAATTTTGATAGCATAAAAAGCAGGAAACGAGACTCAGCGATTCACCAGGAGTGATGCACTAAAAACAACAATGGAATGATGCATGAATAGAATTGTGACCCTTCCACTAAATCTCCGTGGAGGGGTGGATGCGTAAACCAGTCAACAGCGCAAATGTGAAGTGGCAACCAAGGCAAAAAGTGGTAAAAGGCAAGAATGGTAAGATCTTTATGGACAAAGAGACAAAAATAGATGGACTGAGCATTGTGATAGTACTATTACATCGATTAACAGTGCAGACTGATAGGTATTTGGTGGAACTTGATGTTCAGGCTTATAGCAGAGAAAGCAAGATAAACAATAGGCTGATTTATAACTGTTCCATAGATTTCCAGAAAGCATTTGATTCGACTAAGCAATAAATAACGTGGGAAACATTGAGATCATACGGCGTAAGGGGACTAATGGCCACGGGAGGTAATGACAGGGGCATAATTAGTGAGTGGGTAGACCGGTGGCTACGGGAATGTTCGAGAAGGGAGCGTGGTCAGGTGACGGAAGAGGACGGTGGAGTCTGCCGGTAGAGGGAGCGTCCACAATCAGCGAGAATGATCGAGAATGCTGGCGTGGCCTCGTGTTGGTGTTGCAGTTGGGATCTCCGCCTGATATCAAGTGAACGTGTCTTCAATCAAGTGCCATCTCAAGAGAAGTGTGTCAAGTCGTCATTACATCTGCACTCATATTTGGTGTTCGCGAGGTGTGGCTGAATGATGAGCACCTATGATCCATTGCTGTTTAAATTACATGAGCGGACGTGTGCAGGTGGGGACTTACAATGCCTCATTTGTGTTGCTGCTGATTTGGCAGCGGTGCACAAGCACAATGTACAAAATATCTCCGGACATTCGTCAATAATGCTGAAAAAATAGGTAACATTTTGAGCAATGGTACTTGTTCATAACATGTCAATAGAGAAACAGAGTGGATGATACGGGAGGCTGCACTCTGCACCATGGGGCCTGAACAAAATTCAATGTTAAACTTTTTTTCATGATCAGTTTCTAAATTGGTAAATGAACAGCTATGTAAAAGGATATATTGAGTAACAAACCATTCAATAACCAAAACAAATATTGCGAAATAAACTAATATATTTAAAAGGTTGATTTTATGTATACAGGGTGTTTACAAAAGATGGACCCAATTTGAAATCGCTATATCTCCGCAACCACGAACCACCCGTGCATGAAGCTCTTACCACTTGAAAGGGCGGGACATAGAGTTTCAAATGATTACCGCTCGATGCCTCTTCCAGCGCACAAACAACCCCTAGCCTCAGTCATTCGCAAGATGGCGACCCCGCAACACAAGGCGTTTTGCGTTCTGTAGTTCAGCAAGACTGAATCCGTAATTGCGGTGCAGCGTGCGTTGATCCGCCAATGTCAAAGAGCATGATGGCACAAAAGACCGTGTTTTTGTGCCACCATTAGCGACTGATCTGGATGACCTCAAAAACAGAATCACGGCAACGGTTACTTCAGTGGAAGAAGACACTTTGATAGGCATATTCTTAGGTTTTTTCGGTTAAGTCACGTAAGTAAAACATCAAAATAAAAATAAAATAAAAATAAAAAATAAAAAATCACGACGTTTCGGAGGCAACACAAGTCTCCGTCATCAGGTGGGACCGTCACAGCCGAATTAGCTGCATCAAGTGAAGCAATGATTCAAGATGTAATCCCTTATAAGCAAGTTGAAGGGAGGTGGAGAGGGGGGAGAGCTTATCAGACTGTGGTAGCCAATGAATGGAAACGTATCGGGAGGGATAAGTTTCCATTCATTGGCTACCACAGTCTGATAAGCTCTCCCCCCTCTCCACCTCCCTTCAACTTGCTTATAAGGGATTACATCTTGAATCATTGCTTCACTTGATGCAGCTAATTCGGCTGTGACGGTCCCACCTGATGACGGAGACTTGTGTTGCCTCCGAAACGTCGTGATTTTTTATTTTTTATTTTTATTTTATTTTTATTTTGATGTTTTACTTACGTGACTTAACCGAAAAAACCTAAGAATATGAATCTTTGCAGTCACGAAAGCTTCAAATCTAGAACTTTGATAGGCGTTTGGGACGAATTCAACTATCTTCTCGATGTCGTCCGTACAGCAGATGGGGGGCACATAGAGCATTTATAAAATGGTTAGTAAAACTTGATAACTCGTTAAACCGTTTGTAACTTTTTGTGTAATTGTAACATGTTGCCATAGTGAAATATACTGCTTTGAAATTGGGTCCATCTCTTTCAAACACACTGTATTTTAAGAATTTGTGATTTACTTATTCGTCTGTTACCAAACAGCTACTGTTAGGTTGTGGTGGTGCCACCGTCTGAGCTTCGACCGCCGCATCACCACACAGATCTGGAGGGTTGAGTGCTGACTGTGCAACAGCTGAGTGACGTTGCAGAAGGAAGATAGGAAGATTAGGCATGGTTAATTAGCCACGATGACCTCTTGACTGATTTTTTTAAAGCCATAATTAGCGTCGTGTGATTCAGTGGAAAGGCTTAAGGCTCCAAGGGCTAAACAGAGGCCAGTCTGTCGAGATTTGTACAGCCCAGCAAACACGAGAAACGTCCCAAGTCACCATCACCATGTTTTTTTTTATTACTCCGTACATTTATATAAATATAACACATCACCTCTCAGCTTAACATTAAGTTATACCTAATTAATACGCCCGTAGGGTCCGCTGAATCTAAACAACACGTGCTTCCTCAAGGGCACTTTGGAGATGCCTCTCGGGTGCGATTTTGTTGGAAGAAGACCTCTCGAGGCGTCACACCTCACTCCCTAATTGTTCCCGAGCACTTGTGTGGGAGGCACCGGCTACTGCTCATTAAGTATGGACAGAAAATGCCATCTTGATGCTTATGCGGAATTTACAAGCGAACAGGAGCTCCGCGTGTTTGTTTCTATTTTCCATCTCGATGTTGTGTCTATCCTCCATGTCTCTCCGTACTCCGATCCATATATATATATAAAACTCTCTGTCTCTTTGTGTGTGTCTTTCTCTCTCTCTGTCGTTGCGTCTCTCTCTGTCTGTCTCTTTGCGTTTGTATTCTTCCACGTATTTCTACAACTAAATCTTCGTGCCATAGTCTGGATGAAAGGGATGCATTTCCTATTATCATTGCGCCTACCCTTTGAAGATTATGAAAATACGTTTTACACTGGACACGTGAAATTGTATAAAGTAATTCAAGCATTCACAAACCGATGCTTAAATAAACATATTCAGAAGAAAACACAGACTTACAGAAACGAGACAGCTATGGTCAGATTGTATGTGGAAAGTACGAGTTTAAAATGTGAGGCAGACGAGGTGACACGCTTTTGCGAACGTTTCCCATAGTGGCATTCGAAAATATGTTCTCAGATTTTTCTGAGTATATTTTCACTCAAACTCCCAATACGAATAGGCTCCAGCAAATTTTATCAAGAACATCATAAAGAAAGCTGCAGAGTTGGGGCTCAGGAAAAATACTTTATCAGCAAAGCAATGGGCATGTCTTTCAAGTTTGATAAGCATTTGGAGATACCTCTTGGAGGGGCACAACTCGAAACCACTGCAGAGTATGTGTACCTTGGACAGCTGCTGAAGGAGGACCATGAGATGTGGATGAGAGTAGATTCGGAAATCTGAACTTGATTATAAAAAGTTAAATTACAATGGGCCTAAAGAAGATCGTGCATAATCAGTGTATCGTACCTGCTTTGACGCATGGTTCGGAATCATGGTCAGTAACGAAACAATTGACTAAAACATAAAGAGGGACGCGTGGATTAGAGAATCAATGCAGGTTAATGGCATCGTTCAAACTCTTTATAAAAGTAAGTTGGCTTGGGCACGAGCCGTTGCTAGACGGTGGTCAAGAATAATAACAACGAGGTGGCAGCCAAATGAGCTTGTTCGAGAGGACGTCTGCCCAAGAGATGGAGCGAAGAGATCGGTTCCTGTCCAGGCGCTGGGTGGATTGTTTAATCGCACGATCGTGAGAGGTGGCCAGTGGCTTGGGGAGGCCTTCACTCAGCGGTGCATTGATCATGGCTGGTTGTGATGATGAGCACGCGACTAAAGGCAACGTTGAAAGTGAGGCTGACCCTGCCCGTGGAGTGACACCAATCAACCATCCGGGTCACTACGTTTGGAGGGCACAGATTCGCCCCGATAACTAAATGCCTCCATCTATCTACTCCCGCATCAATTCAGGATCAAGTTTCAGCTTCCATCACTCTCTGTGACAGTGGTTCGTAAACTGGGTCTGGGGTGCACGCTGCACCCCCTGGGGGTGCGAGATGCCCTTTCTGGGGGATTCGATATTTATTTTAGAAGGTGAATCATCGAAAGACAAATTAAGCACGGGAACGTAGGTACAACTACTTTGTTTCATCAAACCTATGCATTCATTAGTATGATACATTTACTTTTACGACGGAGAACCAAACGTCTGCAAGGCTACAGCAAAGGTTAAGAACCACTGCTCTGTAAGATGCTCCATCAACTCGCGCTCATCCACCTTCCCATCCCGCTTTCTGTTTGGTAGCGCATTTCCATTGACGTCATGCTTCTCAGTCGACGTGAAACACAAGGCGAAGGAAGGTGGTGGTGGTGGTGATGAAGATGTGTTCATGGTCCTCGTCAAGACTGGAGCTCAAGCCCCCCGCAGCAGAACATCGCCTACGCTCCATCAACTGCCCCACACACAGTCCACGCACACACGCACACTATCTCGCGTTTAGTTACAACAACATGAACAACAAACCGGCGCTGTTTGCCCTACTTGTATTCCTACACCTGTTCACCCAGAAACGTCGCAAGACTCGTTTAATTAGGCGCCTCGTTCAGTCCCTGCCGACGAGGTGACTCTTCATCATCATTGAATCCCATGGCCAATTGAGCACCCCCACCACCCACCCCCCCACCCCCGAGTTGTCGATCTGCAGAGTTTGAAGCGATAATTGGGTTCCCCGCTGGCGCGAGACGCGGAACGCTTCGAGGCGGCGCGGATATAAATCAGCGGGAGGAGGAGGCGGCGGCGGCGTCACGCAGGTGAGTGGCTGCACAGACACACATAGGTGAGCGAGAAGAGACGCACGGAGGAGCGTGACACAGCGCTCTGCGAGTCTGTGCGCGGGCACAGGTGAGTTCCTGCACACACACAGGTGAAAGGCTGCACACACACATACACACACAGGGATGAGTGGATGCACACACTGCAACAAACACGAGAAACGTGATTCGATATCAGAGGAGTGCAAACTCACGTGCAGACGTCGACTATACCGTTCGTCATCGTAATCATCATCATCATCACCTCTCTGAGGTCGATAACGCCATTAAGTGCTACGTTGAGGAATGGTTCCACGGGTGGACTCGTCGTCACCTCTGGCCGAGGAGTTTATCTCAAGGAAGCAGGAATCAACTTCAGCTCGGTCAGTTGATTGCAGGCAAGACCCATTGACCTCTCTCATTGGCGACCCTTCGACTTGTTTTTCTACACCCATGGGTTAGTCGAATAGAGGCGGTCGTGAGTGAGTGATGAGCAAGTATAACCCGTAAAAACAAAGTTTTTCACTATAAATCCTTTATATGCGTGGCGGCTAGAGTCATCTCGTCCTCTGGCTTGAGATGGCTGCCACCTATGGGTCAGATGATTGCATGGCACCATTAAGCAATTGGTAATTAAAATAATATTTTTGTCCTAAAAAGTGTAAAATTTTGGAAATATTTTTTCACGAACATTAATTGTCAAGCACAACGAGTCTGTGTGGAAAATGTCAGCTCGATTGGATCACGGGAAGTGGGTTAAAAAACGACCAAAAGATTTGCACGTTCGTAAGCGCGCAAGCAAGCAAGCGCGCAAGTGAACTTAATATAAAGGATTAAAAAATCGCGCGACGTTCCAGCAGAGTGATAAAGTTGGAATGTTGCACAATCGGAGTTGAGTCGATGTTGTTTTTCAGGCGAACAATCAACAAGTTCACCCGTGTATCTCCCCTCCCGCAGATGAGGTCCAACACTTTTAACGTTTTCATTTTCGAATCGAGGTCTGCGAAATGTTATAATTAGAGGGTTGAAGGGCGTTTAATATAAATGTGACATCCGATTTTAATATTAACTTTACCTTCACTATGAACCCATTATATACACCATAAACCCATTACATACAGCATGAACCTATTATATACACCATGAACCCATTACATACACCATGAACCTATTACATACAACACGAACCCATTACACCAATAACTCATTATATACAACATAAACCCATTACACCACGAACCAATTACATACATTATGAACCCATTACAACATGAACCTATTACGAACATGAAACCATTACACCAAGAACACTTTACATGCAACATAAACATGCACCATGAACCCATTACATACACCATGCATGAATCGATACACGTGGATTCCTGCTCACACACTCATCGATGAAACTGAAGTGAATTATTTGATGATTTTGCGTTGGTGTGCCATTCAGACTCTGTCTTCACGACAGACTTGTTATCCACCTGAGGACGGCTGCTTGCGTTGTGGCCGAAACGTCGTGAGAATTATTTTATTATGTTTTATTTTTATTATTTTATTATTTCCATTCTACGTGACTTTACCGAAAGAACCAAGAAGAACAATCTGCGTCTGTTGCCTACACCTAACGCTGCCACTGAACACAGTGAAGTTTCCATTTCAACCGTGCTCCTGCTGATCGCTGACAGATGAATTTGTCCAAGAGTGTGAACGCGTCGGTTATCATTATTGATCCTGACCCGTCAATCTCTTCCAACATCTCTCAATTCGGCAGAGACCTCCAAACGCCACTTGTTCAACATCTCCCGGACAGTGGCCACTTGTTTTCTGGGACTCTTACGAATGCCGTCTCTTGCATCGACTACCGCACTATTGCCTTCCAAAAATCCCTCGCCCTCAAACACCGAAATAAGCAGAATGTCACCATCACACATCTCACTCCTACCCTTAAATAAGACAACATCGCTCCAATGTTCGTGTTCTTCCACTGGCTCCAGCCCAATATTACGTCTGCTACAAGACTGCTCTCACTGTGTTCAAAAGCATCCATTGAATCTCCTCTGCCATCACAATCTCCAATTATATTCGCGGTGTTTTCTTTCCCTCCGATTCGCGTTGTGTTTTGTTTGCCACCGTTAATTGCGTGGTTTGTAAGTTGCGCAATGTGCCCTCAGGCGTCCCTTCACCTTCTCCTCAACGTTGTTTTCGATGCCGCTGCCCCCCCCCCACCCTTGTCAAATAGCAGGGCATCACCTGTTTAACAAATCAAAATAAATGTATACTTAATCTTCTCCGTCTCACGTGTTCTCCACTTACAGCAACCGGGGCCCTCTCGGCAACTCCCACAGTGGCACGTCGTCACGCACCTCGTCCTGCTGCCGCCTCGCTAATAATTCACCGTTCCCGTTCAAGTTTAAACTCAAGACCTCCCTCTTTTCTGTATATAGCTGTCTCTCAAGTGTCTTCCTTCGCACTTTTTAACCAGAATGTACATCCCGTTTGTACGCCTCTTCCCCTGCCACCTCCCAAGAAAGATTAAACAAAATCCTCCTCTGTCTGCACGTCACCCTGAGATGCGCTCGTATTTAGACGCTTTATGAATAGACACTAAATGTGAACTTCCTCAACAGACGGCACATCAGCCAGCCACTCACCTGGGGTGACTACTGCACCCGAAGGCACACAGTTACAGACGCACACACACATGGCGACACGCATTTACATAGAGACGCATGTAGACACGGAGACACATGCATACACATGGAGACACGCTGAGACACGGAGACACACACAGAGACACTGATACGTTCAGAGACACGAATACACTTACACAGATATACGGAGATGCCCAGAGATATAGAGACACACAGATATGGAGACCCACACACAGACACAGAAACACACAGACACACACGGACACGAATACAGACACATGGAGAAACACACACAGACATGGAGACATTGAATAATTATATTCATGCAGTTGGGCAAATTCTCGTCACGAATTTTGGCAGTGCCACTTTCTTTTCTTGTTCTTGGTGAGATCAATCTAAGCGAGGGATATCGTATTATTTATTTCTCTCTCTCCACTACAACGCATTCGCACTCACCCCCAGTGAGTGTTGGTTCGGTGTGCCGCGAAGATTAATCGGGCTCGAAATTGTGTGCTGTGCCGTGCAGTGAAAGTAGGTTAATAAACAATGCAGTGCACAGCAAAGACAAAGATGCCCCGCATAGCCTTAACAGACTGGCGTAGCAAGTGCTGTTAGCGAGCACCTACGAAGGCCGGCACGGCACACGAGGGAGTGGGTGGCCAGCACCACGCCCGGCCGCCTTTGTCTCTCCAGTGGTGGATGTTTACTACAAACCGCACCAGGTACTCGTTTGAGGCTGAGTCGACCTAAATTAAATATCATCAGTAAAATATGAATGTCCAAAACAAAAGTTATCAACGTTGTCACTATTTCCGGATCAACCTGCATTTGCAACACAGCCACGCAGACCACGTGGAGGATAGTCACGGACCATCGGTGGAGCGGGGACTGCACTCTGACAAGCCACTGCCTAAGACAGACCCAAGTAGTTTGTGGACACGCAGGAATATCCAATATCCCATAATATCGTTTATTTTGTTTAGATTGCGTACATATAAATGTGTCTTTAACCCCACCACCACCCAACACAACCAATTAGTAAGGTTTGTCGTGTAAACACAACATGCTATTTAGTGACAAGTTCAGCACACCGGTGTGTTGGAGAGTAAACCCACAACATTTACCATTAGAGTCCTTTGATGTTTCGCCATTAATTACATTCAACCTCATCAGGCGATAGCTATAACTGTGGAGAAATCCTTCTGTAGCTATCAGAAAGATTAAACATATTTGTATTTCTCTCAATTTTAAAAGATTATTCTTGGCCAGTCGTAATTAGTTAAGAACAAAATCTTAACATTATATATAAAACTAAAATTGAATGTCATTGTTGGTACGCGTGTTCTGCAACTGCCGACAGTTGTATTTGGGAGTCTTTCACATTTCTTTAACACGCTTCTTTAACATATTTAATCTCACTCCTCAGTTTTATTCACTTCCACTTCCATGGTGAACTGGATGGATGGGTTTTGCGAGTTGAGATAATTTAGAAATTCATTAAGTGTATCATTACCGTGTGGCCAGACCACTAATCTGTCATCCACATGTCCAAACCAACTAGAGGCTTTAGTATACATGAAGATAGTGATTTTGATTAAATCTTCCATGTACAGATTCACAAACGCAGGAGCAAAGGAGAGCCCATTGCTGTTTCCTTCCTTTTGTTTATAAAAATCACCTTTACGTAAGAAATAGGTGTTGTTTAGACAATGCTCAGCTAATCGTGGGATATCTTTGGGTTAACCTGTTTAGTTACCAGAGTAGTGAGTCATTTGATAGACTCGTTCACCGGAACCCTTTTGAACAGATAAGTTACATCAAAACTTACCAGAATATCATTTGGGTTAAGCTTAATATCTGTAATTATATTTACAATATATTCTTATATTTAGAAGAGTGTTTTAATGAATGCGAAGGTCCTGCTGATATAGGGCTGTATTTGTTTGTTTTGTATTGTGCTCATTTGTATGTGGCAGAGCCTATTGTACTATGGGTCTTAATGGGACATCAGGTTTGTGAATCTTTGGCAACCCATAAAGTCGTTGTGGTTTTGACGCCCTTTGTTTCAACAGGTATTGCTCTTCCTTGGGATTGAATGACTTGGCAATGATTGCAGTCGTCTTACGTTCCAATGCATTGGTTGGGTGTCGTTTAATTTAAAGGTAGGTACCTTCATGCAGTAAATCTCTGATTGTATAATTTTAATCATCACGAGCCATCACAACAGTTGATCGCCCCTTATCATAAGCAAAAATTTTGATATATTTATTTGTTTCCAATTTCCTTAAGGCTTTTGCCTCAATGAGACTAATATTTGTTTTTGTCAATTTACCCCTCAATTATTTTAGCAACTCTTCATTTAAAGCTTTTGTGACGGCAGGAATTCATATTCTTTGGGTCTTTCGGTAAAGTCACGTAGATAGGTACAAATTAATAAAAATAATACATATAAAATAAACAAATAACTACGACGTTTCGATCACAACACAAGCGATCATCATCAGTGGAAAGAGGGGAAAAGCTGCTGAATGCAGACTGTTTTATATGGTGGAGTCCTAGGGTCATAAACGAAGTGGGCGGGGCTAGTGATGTTAATGTGAGAAATTAGCATGTTAATGTGAGAGATTAGCATGTTAATGTGAGATCGCAGAGCCACCGTGACGCAGAGGTTGGCGTCCAGAGGTGGCCACGTTAGCGCGAGAAATTCAACCTGTTAATGTGAAATCAGAGAGCCGAAGCCACGGGGGAAAAATACAAAATAAACATCGGAAGGTGGCAGGATGGGAACATCACAGCCAGTTAAGACTTAAACTGGTTGATGACGTATTTCCAATTCGTTCATGAAGCCATCCATATATACAGACACAGACACAATTTCAACCGAGAAGATGGGTACAAACTCGGCAATAAATTCAGCAGCTTCCCCCCTCTTTCCTCCTGATGACGATCATATTGTGTTGTGATCGAAACGTCGTAGTTTTTTTGTTTATTTTATTTTTATTATTTTTATTTATTTGTACCTATCTACGTGGCTTTACCGAAAGACCCAAATAATGTTTTAGCAACCTAATGCCTAGTAATTTCAGCTTGATTATGTGAGAGACGTCGAACTGCTGAATCCACTTCACCAATTATCTCATCGACACGACTATTGTTGGTCTCTTCAATGTTAGTCATGTTGATAACCGTTCTGTTTTTAATACGTCGATGGGGATTAACTTTGAGCAGCCAATAATAGGTATTTCAATGTTTGGGGCCCACAAAACAGAAGAATGTACGTCCATAATGTATGTTCATTAACTGTGAATAACCCATCCAATAATTCTAGATGTCCATTGTAATTTATATTACGACATTAACCCCGCCCCCCCCCCATCTGGGTTTCGCACCTGATTGGCTCACTGTGACGACATCACATTTAGCCCACCTGTTTTTAAGACCGTGACAGGAGGATTTCTCCACAATTCTCGCTGTCGCCTGATGAAGCTGGTGAGAATTACCGGTCGAAACGTCACAGTACTCCAATTATCAATGTTGTGGGTTTACTCTCCAACACACCGGTGTGCTGAACTAGCAAATAATTGCCATATTTTGTTCACGTGACAAACCTTACCACCAATCGGCTATGTCGGATGGTGGTTTAACGGCGCATTATATTTACGCGCTCTAACCCAAAAAAAAACCTCTTACTATGGAAAATATTGGTCGCGAAAGCTTGCGTGTTAACCGAGCCAATATTCCAATCAGCTGCGACCATACGCATGTCGTATGAAACGTTGCTGGTCGTCGTGTCGCTCTTCCTATTCTCGAACGATCATAATTTTATTTTTGCTCTTTTCTTCATCATAGCTTCCAATTGTTCTCATGTCATCATGTCGTTTTTTTAATTTATTCTTGCAGTGCGCAGTGTATCCTCTCACGTCAAAGAACACATTCTGAAGTCAATTCAAAATACCTCTTTTCAACACTAGGGTATAATTTTAACGTACTCCTGCCAAGGGTGTTCATTTCACGTAATATGCATTTCTAAACAACGTAAAACTGAAAAATGAAACAAAATTATCATTTTAAAAGCGAAAACATTTAACAATATGGATACTTTGTGCAGTCATTGTTGACTGGGCAAGGTCCCCTGTCGCACCTTGATACAGTTGAGAACCCAGTTTAATTAATGGGCGGCTGAAATCCAAATTTCAACCCAAGATCTCAGCAGTGCTGGCACAGCGCTTTGACATGACGAATTAGCCCCCTGGGGCACGACTGAGAATCATTCACAGAACTTCATCCAGCGGCGAGTGCACTCAGCTTCAGCAGGTCCTGAACATCGCGCCAATGCTTCTCCACTCTGTGCTACACCACGTGTGAGCTGCATGTAACATTAGACAATGGCACAGAGCACGATGGAGCCAAACTTCACCAACATCGCCAACCTCACCAATACCTCCTCCGGTAGCTGCGTTCTCAACGCCTTCCAGCTGATGTGTCCCCCGCCCGAGATGTCCTACGCGAGCAGCGTTATCGTACAGACTGCGCTCGTCATCTGCATAGTGGCCATCGCTGTTGGCAATACGCTGGTCATCGCGTCCATTGCCTATTTTCGAGAGTTGCAGTCACGCATGAACGTCTTCACGCTATCCCTGGCGCTCGCCGACTTCCTCGTGGGCGTTCTCATCATGCCCTTCAGCATGCTCAAGACCGTGCACAATTGCTGGTTCTTCGGCCGATGGTTCTGCAAGATTCACACGAGCCTCGACTACATCTTCTCCACGGCGTCCATCGTTCACATCAGCTGCATCGCATACGACCGCTACAATGCCATCTGCCACCCGCTGTGCTACACGCAACGGGTGAACAGGGCCAAGGTGGTCGTGATGCTGGGCGGCTGCTGGGTGGCTCCTGTCATCTACGTGGCGCCCATAATGCTCGGCTGGAACATCATCGGCATCGAGGAGATCGTGGCGAGCATGACCTGCCCCGACAGCTGCGTCATGTTCAAGAACACTACCTTTGTGATTCTGGACACGGTGTGTGCCTTCATGGTGCCCATGTCCATCATGGGGGTGGCGTATGGGAAGATCTACAAGGTCGCGCGCGATCAGTCGAGGAGGGTTCACTACGCAGCACCAACAGCAGGTGGATGGCAACGCCCTCAAGCGGGAGCACAATGCCACCAAGACACTGGGCCTCATCATGGGGGCCTTCTTTCTGTGCTGGCTGCCGTACATCGTGGTGAGCCTGGTGGACGTGTTCGTCCACTTCCAGACAAGTGGGGAGGTGTGGAGCGTCGTCGTGTGGCTGGGATACATCAACTCCGGCTTCAACCCCGTGCTCTACGCACTCTTTAACCGACCATTCCGACGAGCATTCGCGATCATAATCAGCAAGAGGATTTTCACTTCGGACAAAAGAAATCTGGATCTTTCCAGAGAGGATTAAAAACAGTTTACTCACCTACCATCATTACCTCTTGCGACCAAGAGGAAGGGTTACATACAGATGGCAGGTTACTGTACGGACAATGTCAGTGTCCCTTAAATGATACGTTGACAGCATAACAAGCAGGAATGGAGACTCGGCGATTAATTTTAATATTTCCAATGTGTGTATCGTGCTAGGATTTGTAAATATTTACTATTTACGCACCACGAGCGATGCACCACACACAACAATGGAGTGCTTCATGATAGGAATCGTGACACTTTTACTGAATCTTCGTGGAGGGGTGGCTCCGTAACGAAGGGGGAACACTAAAGCCATGCAGCAGGGCACTGTGCGGGCAGACCCTAGAGATCAGGTGTCAACTTTGTAGCAACTTCGTGATGTAGCGGATGGAAGGAAGCAATGGCAAAGTGCGCTGGCATCCACTTGATGACCTCTTAACTTTCATTACTGATCAGCTTTTAGGGCACTATCTATGCGTATGATACTATGCACTCCATGTGTCTACCTCAGCAAGGCTAAACATTATTCTTGGATCAAATTTGGATCATATGTTCAACTGGTTCTCAAACAATAAACGTTGTCAATGTAGTCTGATTGTGTTATGTATCGTCATGTTTATTTATAGGGTGCTTTCTTTTGCCTTCTGAGCTTTTGTTATGTCAATGAATATTGATAATCCTACGTCAGCATTGTTCTTATAACCTCAGTTTATGGTTAATTGAAAAATGATTACGTGACCCTGATCATGTAGGAAGTGTCTGGACCACAGAGGAAATCAATAAATGACATCTCACACTTTTGCCCACATTCTTAAAGAATATTAACTGCTAAAATGTTTCAACCATTAGACTCTGGGCAGAGGAACAAGTGGTTAGACCTTTGCTTGTCTATATATAAAACAAAACTTTGGCTGTAACTATGTTATCTCTGCGGCGATGGAATACTTGTCTGAAATGTAGTGTCGTGATAAGATTCGTAAATTATTGTTTTTGTATTTTGTGGTGTGAGCTTTATTTCTGAGCCTAAACGGGAACGTGTCTTCACAGTCGTGGTCCGTCTAGGTGTTTTGGGTGATGGTTGGGCCCAGAAACCACAGGCGACACACAACTGGAGCTCACAGAAAGGCTCAATATACACACACAATAACTTATTGTCAGATTAGGCTTTACAGTTGAAATTAAACCAAACAAATGTATATTTACATGAACAAAATCACAGCGAGTCCACAAATTAAAAGTGCAATTCCTTCACTTATTTTCTATCCGTGGGCCCCTCACCGATATCCATTCAACAGCATTCCAGGTGAGGAGTCCCACGGCTTCAGTGGAATTTGTCTGTGAGGCTTGCACGATCCACCATCCCCCGAGCACTGCGCACAGGCCTGTATCACTCAACCGCAGACTATTACCCAGATCTTCAGCTAGCCCTATGAATTAATTCACCCCTGAGCCACAAATTCATGCTGATCCCCACGACTTTAACTCAGGATATCAGCAGTGGTGAATTCATGTCTGAAATTACAATTAGAAGCCCCACGAGAGAAAGACAGCTCCGAGCCAGGATCTTGACAGTTTTGCATCGGTGCCATTAAACTGAATTCATTCATCCTACGCTGAACCATGGGGATTGAATGCAGGATCTCAATAGTGCTGGCGGATTGTTCTCACTGAACTTTCTGCGTTGGGAAACTGCTCTTGTACCACAATCTCGAGCTAAATCCCGAGCGCTTCCCCATGTGACACGGAGTCAGGCTGTCGACGTTGGCACAGCAGTTCCCGGTCCAGGTCGATCAGCTGGCGGAGGAAGCCGTCGTTGGGGAAGATGGAGCGGTGGGCGAGCAGGGCACGCACGGCAGCGCGGAGGCGAAGGCCCACGCGCAGCATGAGGTAGGCGAGGACGAGGGATGCCGAGCGGCTGCGGCCCATCACGCAGTGGACGAGCACGCGACCTGGCGAGAGACGCACGCGGTGCAGTGAGCAGTGAATCACGCAGTGCACGAGCATGCGACCTGGCGAGAGACATACGCGGTGCAGTGAGCAGTGAATCGCTCAGTGGACGAGCACTCGCGTTTGAATACGAGACGCACAGCGCAGAGGACAACGATGGAAATATGCGATGGTGACATTTTGGCAACATCCGAAACTTTTTGCATTTCACCGTGCGCTTGTAGAGCTGCGTGGATGAAGTCCGATGCTGGCACCAGGTGAGGACGCATATCGTAGCTGGGGAAGTCATCGGCGGGCAGGCCCAGGTAGGCGACATCACCCACACGTGCGTAATACTCGGGCCCCACGGCCGGGCAGCCAGAGCCATGCGCCGCATTCAGGACGTGCGTAAAGCCCATGGAGCCGAGGCGCCGTAGGTCGTGAGCTGCATTCCTGAGTCACGGATTGGGTGTATCAACGAATGAGCTTGGTTTTAATGGAACTGTCGAACTCGTACCGGGCCGAGTTTGAGAACTCTCTGTCCGCATGGCGGCCCACTTTGGTGGTGCAGTTCTCGATTCGTTTTTCTCGAGGGCTGGATTCAGAAGTATTGTGACCCCCGATTTAACTGAACCAACCTCACAACGATCTCAAGGGGTTACCCCAGCACAGAGATGTGCCATGTCACTCACTCTACGGCGTCGCAACTTCTCAGCCATATTTTAACATTACATAGTCATACATTTGAATACAAATTATTAATGTAAAAAGCCGAACCTAGCACATTCACACCTCCGATTAGCACGGTTGGCTATGTACGGTGCAAAAGAAGTTCAACATACATTCACGCACTTAACGTTGTTTAAAAATGTTTTTCATTTAAAACATCTGGGACACACGGCTGCAGTCGGGAGACAGGAGCAGCAGGCCAAGCTCGCAAAGCCTCATTGGCATATCGAATACGGACACTGACTCTTGGCATTTCCTGGGTCAGCAGAACATGATTATGAGCTGTCCCCATTTATCTTGAAACATCTGGCCGTGCATTGTCGCAAGGAGAATCCTGAAACGGGGCTCAACAGGCTGGAGTTCAGTCATACACTGAATGAGGCTGAAATAAATAAAAACTCCGAAGCCTGGACATCAATGCAGTACAAGCTGAGACACAGCGCACCTCTCTGCAGTCTGGCCAAAACCAGAGGTGGTGGGCGTGTCCCTTGCTAAGACTGCCCAGTGGGGTGGAGCTACGTGGCAGTGGAGACCGATCCTGCAGAGGGACTACCTCTAAGTGAATTCTTCAAACGGGGACTACAACTTTGGTGATAATTCATCCAGTTAATGCTACACGCCTGTCACACAAGCTTTGGGCTCACAGAGTCCGGCACAAGGCACGGCTCGGATGCGCCAGTGGAAAATGTGTTAGGAAGGTGGAATCGTCTCGTGAACCGAGGTGAGCTTCCACATGCTTGCAATTTCAGCAGTTGCCACAATCGTGGTTGTTTATTCACGTGTGCAACTGTAGTGTTGCGCTATTCCACCAGATGACCCTTTAATGGCCATAGTTAAAAAAAAACTATTCTGTCAGTATAATTAGCAAGCAGGTGGATATTCGTGCACTTTAATAACCTGGGAATTGATCCGTGTTTTGACAATAAAACCAGTGTTTTTTTTTGTGGCCCGAGACATTGCCACGTTGCACCCACAGTGGACATGGGACTGTTGAATGCCCTACTTTGGGACCAAGCCATGCGCTTTGCTCCTTACTCATTGCCAATGTAGACATCAGGAAACACCTCGTCCATGTGTTCGTATCGAGCGCCTCCTGAGCGCAGCAGCTTCTTAAGCTCAATCATGCCCGGCGGATTTGCGCCTTCTTCATCTTCCTCTTCATGACGAGGCATGACACCACCCATCCCCGTCTTCCTTGCCATGCCTGCGGTTATAACTGTAATAATTTGTCAAGTTAGGATTAATTTTCAGGGTGAACTATGATACAGGACGTGAGAATCAAATGAGATGTCTACACCAATAAGCAAGGGGGTGGGGTGCTTATCTGTTTATGGCCCCAAGCCAACGGTGAAAATTCTAGAATCCTTATAAAGATGTTATAGAAAAAGTTCCGACTTCCCACAAAGTGGTACTCATTATTTCATCCTCCCATGGGATGAAGAATTTAGTTGATTCCTCAACCAGGATTTTAAAATAAAAAACCTTCCATTTGCAAGCCATGTGGTCTAACCACTGTGCCACCTCGACAGATTTTGGAAAGCATATTGTTGACTACCCAATCATCACAAGAAGACGTTTTAAAGGTTGCTAGGAAGTTGGGCAAAAACTGCCCCCGAACTACACAGCATGTGCCATCACCTGGCACTCCCTTTCCCTATCCGCTGCCAAGACCCTTATCCATGCCTTCGCCATCTTTCCCATTGACTATTTTAACATCATCTACAGCTACACCAAATACATCGTCGAAACATTTCAATGATCCTGAATGCTGCTGCCAAACTTCTCTCTTCTGCCTTTGGAATGGGACCATAATATCAAATCCTCAGAACTCTCTTACAGCAATGTTCTTCCATAATTTATATGGACACTAGCTGTACTACCCGGCTTCGCCCGGGACTTGTATCCACCACGCCCGGCCGCCTTTGTCTCCCCAGTGGCGATGTTAATACGCCACACCAGTTACTCGTTTTGAGGCTGAGTCCCTCCCTCACCACTCTCCCTCCCTCACCACTCTCCCTCCCTCACCACTCTCCCTCCCTCACCACTCTGTAGAGGACGTGAAACTTTGATGAATTTACCTCAGAGTCGCGTGGTGGGTGTCGAGGCCTAGCACCGTGCAGAGCCTCCGGCCTCGCCTAAATTGCCCACCCGGCTGAGGCTGGGTACGGGTGACGTTCCCCCCCCCCCCCCCGCGCTACAATAATACTGTCTAATCGCTATAATTTTATAATCTACCGACCCTATAATAGTAATTGCACACATTGTGGTGGGGGGGGAATGAAGAGGACGTGAAACTTTGATGAATTTACCTCAGTCGCGTGTTAATGCGTGCGCTTATTTTTAACGGGAATTAAAAATGGCGTCCACCCCGCGGCGAAGGCGTCGCTACCCGTTGCCAGGGGCAACCGCCGTCCAATGAAAGCGGCGAAGGCGTCGCTACCCGTTGCCAGGGGCAACCGCCGTCCAATGAAACTGCGTATGGTCCGGCGACCCACAGACAGACAGATTCGCGATTTTATATATATAAATGCTCCTGCCATCTACCCCTACCTCACTTTGTTTTCCTCCTTATAACCTCTGCTCCAGTCACAAAAGCCATCTGTCAGTATTTTTAGTGAAACCAATTTATTACTACCAGGTAATGCCCACTGAGCGAGATAGCTCATTTTCAGAAGGGACCTGGTCACGAATAATAGCTCAACGAAGCGGCTTATCGTGTGGAAATTTACAGCGGCCAAACACTCGAAACGCATATTTCTAAATGTGGAGGGAATCACCGGAGGACCGGGAGAAACATCCACGCGACTACGGGAAGAACATGCAAACTTCAAATGTACAGGCGTCGGGGTCGAACCCACAAACTCCAATATACCAGGCGAGGTAGTTAGCATCTCGCCACCATGGAGCCGATAAGGTTAACACTTTTCTGCCCGTCTCGTCGTCTGTATGCCAACTCCTTCCTCCGTTTAAAGTTACGATTGAAAACTTTCCTTTCTTCCTCTGCCTATGATTATTGATTCCACTTACAGTACCCTATTCATTTTACATATACTTGAATGTAGGATTATTAGCCCCCTGTTCATATCCCTAAGCCACAGATCTCCTCGTGCAAAATTCAAGGACTAATTCAGGTGCGGCCAGATTTTACTGTGTTTGGAGAAAATGTGCCAATGTTCATCATTACAATTGGACAAATCTAAAAGTCATTGTGTTTGGGCAAAGTGTGCATTTGGCACTAAACACAATCTCCAGAAACAAAAGGAACGTCACATGACTAGTCAGGTGGAGTGTAATGACAGAAACACCACGCACACATACACACCACTTGCATTCATAAGTATACACCAGCTCCAGCGAGAGGCACAAGAACTGGATGGCATTAAGTAAGAAAGGAATAATACCCATAACTACCGTTGATCAATACCACCATATGCACCAATATCGTCACCATAATAAGCACCGCTACAATTACGCAAAGTTCTCATTACACACAAAGTGCTTCCCACAAATGAACCACAATGCCTTGCTGATCTCAATGAGCATAAACCATCCCGCGAACTCCGGTCATCCTCGCAGCGGCTTCTGGCTAATCATCGAACAAAGACGGTCACTGGAATGCGCGCTTTCAGATGCGCTTCTGCGGCCGTTTGGAATGCTCTTCCTCCCGATATTAGGAAGCCACTGAAGCGATGCACTTTTAAATCTAGATTGAAAACTCATTTCTTTATAACTGCAGTTTGTGTTTAGTTTGTCGTCCTTCCCCCGCACCTCCGATTAGCACGGTTGGCTACGTATGGTGCGAAAGAAGTTCTACATACAATAAATACCATTACCATCATCACCACTACCATGATTATGTGTGGTTTTATTCATTTAATTCTTGACAGGGGTGGTGGCAGCGGGGACCTAGTCCTCCTTCTTTCCCAATCCCACTCACAAACATGGACACAATATAAGTATACACAAAGATCACTCGTGCAACCTGCACATGCTGTTGGGGCAAGTGCTTTTAGTGAGCACCTCAAGCCAGCACGGCGAACCATTAAGGGGTTGTTGTGGCTAACGCCACGCCTGGTTGCACGTCTACTCAGTACTGATGTTTACACACCACACCCCGGACTCATTTAAGGCTGATTCGACCTACACACATGCATATATACACATGAAAACAATGGTTGACCCTAAGAGCACATGCAAAGTCTGCATGGAACTCACCCCACAGCCGACACCAGCCTCTGCAAGATTACAAAGTCGGGCAATAACTGGACCAAGTCTGTGCCTAAATTAGCCTGGCTGGCAGAGGCCAACTACATAAATAAACCCACACAGTACAGTGCCAATAAAGGACATGCAAATTAAGGTCGATGTTAGGTCATCAGAGCCAGTGCTTTTAGACGCGATCTCATCACCAATTCCTTCTCTGAGATCCCAGTTGTTGCAATGTCAACAAAGTTTCCAATTATAACTCTTGCCATGAATTCTGGCACCTTATGTGAGAATGGCCACTGACAAATGTAATCACATGACTTTTCAAGTCCCTTCAACAGCCTCTTAATCACACTGACAGTCTGTATTTGCCTTGCAGTGTTTTTCACCTAACAATTAAACTAAACGTTTTATTTAGTTTGTGTATGCCAAATTAAAGCAACAAACCAAATGAATATTGTTTCTTGCACTCATTAATGAGTGCCAAGACCATCAACTTGGTACCCTTGAGAAGCTGGTTAAGCAACAAAGCAGAACAATTTGGCAGATAAAGGCCACTGCAAGTAAACAAAACAAA
The DNA here is from genome assembly GCF_015708825.2 of Lethenteron reissneri. Classification (NCBI taxonomy): domain Eukaryota; kingdom Metazoa; phylum Chordata; class Hyperoartia; order Petromyzontiformes; family Petromyzontidae; genus Lethenteron; species Lethenteron reissneri. The sequence continues at coordinate 11,804,144 of NC_083803.1, read as the reverse complement.
CAAACAAAGAAACACACACAAAACACTGTCCTGCTCAAATACACGCATCTGGGAAACAGTATTCCTGATGAACATGTTGCTTTATTTTTTGGTAGCAAGGTAAATTCTGGTCTATACATTTTATTACCCACAGTCCACCAGCATACTAATTGTATTCCGTGTTGTTGCACTGCACGTGTTTGTGTTGCATATGTTTAGTGTATCAAGATGAGAGACTTCTCTCTATGGTTATCACTCAAATACCAAGCCAGGCATACGCAGGCTTTTTCCTTGAAGTAGACGAGCCTGATCTGGTGTCAAAGTTGCTGGGAGAAGTCCATTACGTGTGATCTGGGTGTGAGAAAAGCTCCTCTTCTTCAGAACGTGCCATATGTTCAGGCACTACCGCCTCACCCTGCCTCTCTACTAGAGCAAAGCTGCTCCCCCTCGCATGTAAGCGTCGATGTTTTACCAGAGTCTTCGACGCCCGGAACCTCTTCCCACACTCGTCGCACGGATACGGCCGCTCCCCCGTGTGCGTGCGCCGGTGCACGGCCAGACTGCGCGACTGCCTGAAACTCCTCCCGCACTCCGCGCACACGTACGGTCGTTCGCCGCTGTGGGTCAGCAGGTGCCGCTTCATGGCAGAGCGCTGCGAGAAGCGGCGCCCGCACTGCGCGCACGCGTGGCCACGCTCCCCCGTGTGCGTCAGTCCGTGTTCCTTGAGGGTGCCCTTCGTCTTGAAGCCCTTGCCGCACGCGTCGCACTCGAAGGGACGCTCGCCAGTGTGCTTGCGCTCGTGGGTCTTAAGCAGCGCCGCGTTGGAGAAGCCTTTGCCGCAGAAGCCGCACTCGAGGCGCCAGCCGCCCGTGTGGGTTCTCCGGTGAGCGGCCAGCCCCGTCGCGCGCGCAAAGCTCTTGCCGCACTCCTCGCACACGAAGGCCTGCGTCGTGCTGTGCGTCGCTGCGTGGCTGCCGAGGGTGCTTCTCTGCGCGAAGGCCTTCCCGCACACCGCGCACATGTACGGCCTCTCACCGGTGTGCGTCCGCTCATGAATCTTCAGCACAGATGGGATCATGAAGCCTTTCCCACAATGGCTGCATTTTAAAGGCCATTCCCCAATGTGGATTCTCAATTGAGAGACGAGGCTCGATTTTATCCCCAATTCCTTTGCACATGCCAACATCTTTTTCCCCCTATCACTCTTCTTGTGACTCTCAGGCAACTCCTTACCATGAGACTCAAAAGAGGGTGAACTCGTCATCAAGTGGCTTTTCCGATGCCAGGCCAGGTTACGAGGCCTCTTCAAGTCTTTTCTGAATGTCTCACATGTACACAAATGCCTGTCAGTGCACCTCCTCTCTAGGTGGCCTGAGAATGCAAAATTCCCCGTGCACTTAACACACTTTCGAGTCTTCACTTTGCAACCTACAGATGACCCAGCTAACTCACTTTGGAAGGACAATGAAGAGGAGTCTATGGAGACCATCTCCCCAGCATCCACCTTTTCAGTCTCTTCAATATATGACCTTTCTGCAAAAGCACGAGGTGCAGAACCTGCCACGTGGAAAGAGAGGGGAAGCCATAGGCAAAATTAATATACACCAAAACTTTTCCCATTGCGGGTTTTTCCATTGCGGATTTGACTATTCGCGGAAAATTTATTGAGGTACACTTCGCCAATCACGCCCCTGTCACTTGACCATTCACGGCTGTCTGCGAGATTCCTGTGCGCATCGTAACTGTGCTACTCGAGATGATGCTGCCACGGAAGTACACACACGCCGTCTTGTCTCCATCTCGTCTCTCGTGAAGTCCATTGCGGGTCCCAGTTCACGTGCTTCCAGCATCCAGTAAGGCAGTGGGGGTTGAGCCGCACAATTTTTCTTACTTTATCAGTGCCCTTAGTTATTTTGCAGTGGCCCCTAAAATAAAATTAAGTGGTTGTGAATATAGTGAAAAGAAGCAGCGGCAGGTGATGTCTCTGAGAAAGTTGAATTACTAGAGCGACTTGTGAAAGGTGAGTGATGCTTAATTAACCATGTTATTTTCAGATTAATTTTTAGGTATACGTGTATAGCGCAGTACACTGTATTATGTTTCACATTCTATACATTTACTGTACGAGTTACACTAACACTATAGAACATCTTAATCATATATTACGTTAAATTACGTTCGGTTTCATGTTTAGGTTAATATAGGGCAAAGTAAAATAAAGGAGGGGTGGGTGTCGTATTACAAACGGTGAACCAAATCCTAGTTTTCCCATTTGCCTGAGTTTTGCCGATTGCAGCTAATTCCAGAACATAACCCATGCCACGATGGGCAAGGGTTTCGTGTATAACTAAGACGGACACTAGGTGCGCAAGCCAGCATGGGTAAGATTCTCCCACTAATTTTCTTATTTTTGCAGCAGCGATCAGATGACATTGAGACACAGCTGTGTTAGTAAGATGCAGGAAACAAAGGGTTCGCTGAGAAAGCCCAAGCATTTCAATGGATAAAACTGGCCGTTCTGCACAGATGGGTTCATGAACAGACTTGATGTGCTACTATCTGCTGGCCACTTTATAGCCCAGCGGGTTCATAAGTCTCACATCACACAATGACGAGTGCTTGTTCCACCAAACCTTGCCTCCAAATTGCTGGATTAAAAGCGTACGCCACTATGCCTGGAAAATCCACTGCAATTGTGCAACTCTGTGTTCTACCGACTTACCTTGCAAGAAGTGACATGTCGGACTTGGGAGACACGTCTTGTCAAACCCAATGCAGTTTTATTAAGGAATTAAATTTAGATGCTTAAATTGTGTGTGTGAAACTAACATACCATTGTTTCCATTCCCCGAACAAATATTGGTCTTGACCAGCAATTGCGCACTCTGCTGCCCTGCCTCTCCAATTGAGAAGTCTTCAGGCCCAATGTAAGATCCTCCAGCCTCAGGAGCCACTCCTGCATCCTGTTGCACCTCTTCAGGTCTGAAGCTGTTTTTTCCAGCCCACAAGTCCTCTTCTACAGTTGACGCTTGTTCCAAATCTTTAAAGTCTTTAGATGCCGTACCAGCTCCTCCTGTTTGGGGATCTCCTGCAGCCAGCTCTGCCTGCAAGTTTTCCATCTCTCCAGCTATGAGGCAATGTTGTTCAGCCTGGCAGTCCTTCAAAGGTACTAGAGCTTTTTGGAAGTCCTGCACCTCTCCAGACTCCATGGCTACTTCTTCGGTATAGAGATATAGTGGAGCTGGCTCTGTCTGCGAGTTCTCCATATTATTAGTCGTATAGAAGACTTCTCCAGCATGCGGGTCCTTTACTTCAGCTTTATCTTCTTTGACATTCTCCATTTCTCCGTAACATACAGCATCTTCAGCCTTGCGATGCATCTCTAGGGTCAGCTGTGCCTGTGAGATATCCATCTCCTCAGACCTTAAGCAGGTTTCACCAGCCTGAAGATGTTCCATGGGAAATGGATCTTCTTTCGAGCCATCTGTGTGTACAAACTCCACAACGTCCTCTCCAGCATGGACATATTTTACAAGTGCAGTCCCTGTCACCACGTTCTCAGTCTCTCCAGACATTGTACAATCATCTTCGGTTGCCTCAAAAGCTTTTGCTGGATGAGTTTCTTGCGGAAGGTCTTTCTGTAAGCCTTGTACCTCTGTGGACCCCATCCCAACTACATCAGCATCGAGGTTCTCTTCTGGAGCCAGGCTTTCTTGCGACTCCTCCACCTGCTCGTAGCTCAAGGTGCCTCCTATATCCGAGACGTTCTCTCCTGAACCTGTAGAAGCAAGCGCAGTACACTCAGATTATCGTGGATCATGGTATAAGTGTACAAGAAAGTGAAAACTTTCCGATCTTACACAATCCTCCATATACTTGTGCCTTTATTATCTATCCTCACTGTACTGTCTGCCCTGTGCTCACTTCCCTCACAGGAAAAGAGATCCGAAAGACGCCGTGACCATCTGCCATGGTCCCACAATACCCACCTCACTCCCACACAAGAGCCAATGTCACAGCTCCATCTCCATGGTTGTCATTCTCTTGGGCACGTTTGCTCTTTTGGATACAATTTTGTCACCAATCTCATCCGTTGACCATCAGCTCTTCCAGCTAATGTGGTCTGCCCAAGGTAACTTATTTTTTCTTAAGTCAAAATTATATCTCTAAATAATGGGTGTGATGTATAGGTAATAAAATAAGTAGCAAAAAAAAACACAAGGTTGTCTTAAGTTTGAAAATAAAACTCACACAACGCACCTCCACCTGGGACTTCTATTTCCACCTCAGAACACATCTCATACGCTTTGCTTCCCTCCTCCACCGCCACGAACCGCTCCTCTGTGGAACCACAGAGATCACCACCACAGGGATGGTGCCCGTCTTGTGCCGTGACACACACACACAGGAACATTTACGGTAAAGTGGCATTGACTATATGACAGAAATGGTGCTACGGTAGGTGCACTTTAGTCAGGCCGCATGGAGAGGTGAAGGCTTGAGAACGGAAGTCATGGGACGTAATATATTTTGGAGCTTAAAATACCAGTGACTGGCATATCCACACTCTTAACTAGAATGAGACAGCAATAAATGCGGCTTTAATATTGCCCTACTGGACAGGCAGTACCTTGTAATAAAACTATAGCCATATATGTCGAGCATCTGTGAGTTTCTTATACAATCCGGGCCAGCCTAAACACCATTAACACTCCCAAAACTCAAGTAAATTTTTTTATCAATAACAAAATTCCAAACTCACGTTGGACAGCCCGCACACAGAGCCCGGGTATACATTAATAAAATGACACCCAGATCTCCCTTGCAAAAGAGACAATGTTTCATGAGTCTCAGTGGGTTTAGTTAATCTCCTGGTTTAATAAATGACACATACAAACAAAAGCTGTGTGTTGTTTGTGTTACTTTATCATTTTAAAAGACAAAACCACCTTACCTGCAGTCCTATTCTCCACCAACAGTTGCAGGCCATCCCAGGTCTCCTGAACATTGCCATTCCCGGACTGCAAGACAAACATCACCTGCTGGCCCACAACAGGGCTCTCTACGTGCTGCCCACCCACGAGGCCTGCCATCCGAACAGACATCCGAATGAGCCATCCATCATTATACACGTCTGTGGTTTGCAAAGGGTGTTTTGCCTAACACATACAATAATTTATCATGATCAAGACATCATCATAGTTAAAGCCGTTCATGCCACCGCACCTCACCAACGTTTTCCACCCTCCATCAGATCCCACAGCTGCTGCAGTCATCTGTCCAGACAGTACCCTACGAACTTCTCTTAGATCTTCACTTTGGTCTTTTGATTCATGAGACCACTCCAATGTCTGTCTCGGTAATCGGCCCTCCTTCATCGTGCACATGTCCCACCCAGCATGGCCGTTTTTGCCTAATCATATCGACACAACTTACTTCCCATGATCTCATCTGGACATCTGCACTGCTTATCCTGTCTGGTCTCCACACCAAGATCATGACACTTCTTATAGGTAAATGGTTACAGCCACTGCTTTGTAAGAAGTGCAACTTGTGCAGCACAACCTCACCATGGCTGTCTGGGTCTCCCATAATCAGCCACGTCTGCTGTCCATGCGGCGCTGCACTCTCCTGGAGGAGCTCAGGCACAGACGACACAACCGCCACTTTTCCTTCTTCACACGCTCTGCTCTCCTGCAATATCAACATCTCTCCCTTCTCATCCCCTCCAGCCTCTGTAGATGAGAGACAGAATCATACCCAATTGCCAAGTTTCACAGAGGCGCCTACAATCGTGAAATTCCTACTTGCAGTGCAATACAATTTCACAAGATCAAGCACTATCTAGGACTGAGTCTGGGTGAACGCCATGCGTAAACAGTTGTCATAGACCGATGTGGGGCTACGTTATCAGCATGGGGCAGTGCAGAAAAATCCAGTGTAGTACTGTATTTTGGTCCAATATATGTCTTCTGCAACTGCACCAGTCAGCACTGACCAGCATTATCAAGTGTTGTAAAATAATTATAATTCCCAAAATCAGCATGGGGTGGTAATCAACCAGCAGTGGAATGATAAAAATGGCTGTATATGTATGTGCACACATTATAAGCACTCACCACCGTGCTTCAGCATGTGCTTCTTCAGTGAGGCAGCCCTGGTAAATGACTCATGGCAGAATTGACACGCGTGCTTCTTTGATGCAACCTCCATTATTTCTGGCCTGATGCCTCCCCTCGCATGTACGCGTCGATGTTTCGCCAGAGTCTTCGACGCACGAAACCTTTTCCCGCACTCGGCGCACGGGTACGGCCGCTCCCCCGTGTGTGTGCGCCGGTGCACGGCCAGACTGCGCGACTGCCTGAAACTCCTCCCGCACTCCGTGCACACGTACGGCCGCTCGCCGCTGTGGGTCAGCAGGTGCCGCTTCATGGCAGAGCGCTGCGAGAAGCGGCGCCCGCACTGCGCGCAGGCGTGGCCACGCTCCCCCGTGTGCGTCAGTCCGTGTTCCTTGAGGGCGCCCTTCGTCTTGAAGCCCTTGCCGCACGCGTCACACTCGAAGGGACGCTCGCCCGTGTGCTTGCGCTCGTGGGTCCTAAGCAGCGCTGCGTTGGAGAAGCCTTTGCCGCAGAAGCCGCACTCGAGGCGCCAGCCGCCCGTGTGGGTTCTCCGGTGAGCGGCCAGCCCCGTCGCGCGCGCAAAGCTCTTGCCGCACTCCTCGCACACGAAGGCCTGCGTCGTGCTGTGCGTCGCTGCGTGGCTGCCGAGGGTGCTTCTCTGCGCGAAGGCCTTCCCACACACTGTGCAGACATACGGCCTCTCACCTGTGTGTGTGCGTTCGTGGGCTTTCAACTGCGCAACTTTTAAGAAGGCCTTTCCGCATGCCTCGCACAGGCATGGGCGGCTCTGTGCATTGTGGATCCGGGCCTCGTGCCCAAACAGAGCTTCCGTCGTCTTGAAACGTTTCCCGCACTCCGCGCATTCGTGTGGCCGGGTTTGGGAGTGGGTGGCGTGATGGCACACCAGCCCACACGTGCTAGAAAACACCTTGCCACATTCCGCACAACCGTGTGGGTGTTGCTGTACGGGCGGGCGACGTGTCCCACACACGGCGTGCACACGCCGGCGGTGCTGCGTGAGGCTCCAAGCGAGGACAAACGACTTCCCGCACTCGTGGCAGCCGTGTGGGCGCTCGCTGCTGTGCTCCCTCTTGGCATGACAGAGCAGAGCCTGCTTTTGCAGGTAGCTCTTGCCGCAGAGCTCACAATGGAAGGGCCGGTTGCGGGCATGTGTGAGCTGGTGTGCAGCCAGGAGGGCATCCGTCTCGTAGTGACGGCCACACCGAGGACAAGCGTGCAACTTCTCAACAGCTTCTGCAGATGACAGTGAGAGTGGCCTATATGGCTTAAAACTATTTAAAATATGTTAAACATGGGTTGATGAATCACAAATATGAGTGGGATTTCCAAACAAAAACGGACTGTGAGGTGGCAGTGCGAATACAGTACAACATTCTCCTAAAAACACAAGAGAATTGGATGAATAAAAGTATTTTTTTTACACTGATCTAGCATTGGCCTCAAATGATGTAAACTCAAATATTTTTTTTACTGTCACATACAAATGCACAAATTAATTAGATGATATTTCTAACATGTTCCATTAAATTAAGAGTATACTCAAAGGATATATATTTTTTCTTGCAAGAGAGAAGAAGTGACAGTGATCACCACCTCACCTGTGTGCATTATTTTCTCATGTTTCTTCAGCTTGTAGTCGCTCAGGTAAACTTTGCCACACAATGCACATACATGGTGCCGTCTTCTTTCCATGCAAGCTGAGGGCAAAGGATGAACATGTAAAACAAATTTAACCACGTGCTTTTAGCAGCCTACTGTAATCCTAAGTGCACTTTTCTGGGTTAGGCTGAAACCCTGAAAATACCCGCAGCAGTGCTTGGTAAAAGCTTGACAGAACGAAAGCTCAACACGCAGCCCAACCAGGAAACCTGCACGTGGAACACAAAACTCAAGTTACAAGACTAAAGGGACAATGAGAGGTGTCCGTGTAGGTAGGTATGTTGAATTCTTAACCAGGCAAGAGATCAACCTCTTGTGCTTGAGGTGTCCAAGTGAATTCAGGGGTAAATACAATGTCAGAGCACTGGAAATTATAATCAAACTGAGCTATCAGCATCATTTTTATTCGGAACTTTCAAAGTGAACAGTACATCACTTTGTGTCAAAGAACCTCTGTGACGAAACATGAAATCCCTTCAGACGCATTTTATATACACTAGCCCACCTTGCCCAATACCCTGCAAAGAACGCAGTGTCCTTCTGTATTCAAAAACCTACATGTTTAATCATCAGAACTCGAAAAATAAAATAAAAATCAACATTTAGCATAATGCTATATTGCACAGTTATTTTTGACAGTCATGCCAATTAGCTCACTACACTACAGAACCTGCAAACAAAACCAGCGGCAGAAAACTCGCTTTCGGTTGGCTCAGAGCACTGACAGCTGATTCAAAACTGAATCATCATGGTGAGTGACCGTCTGAGTGACTTTGCCACCTCCTCGTCTATCCCACTGAGACTCACCAATGTCACCAGCGTCAATAAAGATTCCTCCTCCTACATCTGTCCGAGACTGCTCACCCTCTCCTGGGCTTGAGGTTCTTCCTGTGGATGGTGGCTCTGAATCGTTGGCATCCATTTATCTCGATCAGCCTCAATTCAACTTTGCAGTTTAGCTTCCAAAGCTTTCAATCATTCTTACCTGGGGAATCCAAAAAGTAAGAAATTAGCACTGATAATCAGGCGCGGTTCGTCCACTTGGGACGTTGGGGCACCGCCCCACCAAGCAGCTGGAGATGAGAAATAATTTTTATAATAAAAAAAACTTTTCAATAAATAGTTAAGTTGTGTTAACATTTTTTAATATAATGATTCTTTCAACGTGGATTTCCTAATCAAGATAACATTTTAAGTTATTCATTTTAGAAACCACTGCATCACCAAGGTCTGATTTGTGCCTCGGGGAGGTCTCACAACAGCCCCATCTAGTTGAAATGTCACGAGCCGCCAATGCTGATAATGCTCTTTGAGTAATGGTACAAACGTATGAAAATATTTCACATGGAATATCCCTTGAAATAGAACATACGTTTGCAAGGCTGTGCAGTGTCCAGTGACACATACATAGCAAACGCAAATCTTTAGACTCGAAGACTTATACAGCTGGCATCTATATGTAGTTATGTTAACGATGTATTACATTTCTCGTGCAGTTACTCAATCTTTAATAACCTGTACTGGGAAATATATATGAATGGATAACAGACAAACTCAGTCCCATTATCACTTTAAGATGTTTTTTGTTCATGTTTTTGTTTTTTGTTTGTTGCGGTTGCACCCGATTCAAGAGCTGAATGGCTCACAGGGCTATACCTAATAAATTAACTTGAACTTGAAGTGTGTTTAAAATAAGTGTATTAGTCCTGTGATTAAGCTTTATTCAAGTGCTATTATACCCCCACTACTGCACAGTAAACATTGATTCACGGGCAAACGAGTGACTGGGCTCACGAGTTATTCAATTAAATTAACAATGAACATTAGATGGAATTGACTCGCCTGAACAATACACGACTATGGCCAACGACTGGGTACAACCCGCACTTCCCGACAAGCGCGTTTGGCTCCGTGCGGTGCGAAAGAAGTTCAAAGTACAGTTCGTTCTCAATGCATTTTTAAACGCTTAACATTTTGGCACACGTAAACATCTTGTATTCCCCAAAAATTTTAGTAATAATAAGTATAACCCGTATAAACAAAGTTTTTCACTCTAAATCCTTTATATGCGTGGCGGCTAGAGTCCTCTCGTCCTCTGGCTTGAGATGGCTGCCACATATGGGTCAGATGATTACATTGCACCATTAAGCAATTGGTAATTAAATATAATATTTTTGTCCTAAAAAGTGTTAAAATTTTGAATTTTTTTTTACGAACATTAATTGTCACGCACACCGAGTCTGTGTGCAAAATGTCAGCTCGATTGGATCACGGGAAGTGGCTTAAAAAACGACCGAAAAATTTGCACGGTCCTAAGCAAGCAAGCACGCAAGTGAACTTAATATAAAGGATTTAAAAAGATACGAGAACACCGAAATATAGACAACATCACTTGAACACTCAAGCTCCAATAAAGTCCAGGGAACAATGATACCGATAATTAGATTGTATACAGCGTTGTGTATGCAAATGAGTGAATGGACGAATAACCATGATTTTATGCACGGAATGAATCAATGAATGGTTGAGGTGATGAGTGTATGTATGAATACTGAACGTACATTCGTGCATGACCTCTGGTTGCCACCTCTCCCGAGTCATACCCGAACAGTTCGGCAATTGTAATGATGTTCGGGTGGCAGGAGTTGTTTAGTGCCGATATCTGATAACGGTAATGTTTCACTTTATCACAGTAGCGTGCGCAGTTTTTCTTTATAGATACAGGCTGAGATACATGCGAATATGACGTGGGAAATGTGGAAACCCTTAGCACGAACGGATAAAATGCATCGCTGGGAGCGAACTGCCCGAGGTCTCAATCAATGCACTAGCGAATAGGTGAACGAATTAACGTACAAATAGGTTACATTTGTAACTACGTGAATGAGTTAATGAACGAATGAGACATTGCATGAATGAGTGAATGCACGAACGGAGAGGGGGGATGAGCGAGGCAGTTGCGGCCTACTGCGCCTCTCACCCGCGGTGATGGCCCAAGGAGCCCGCCTTGCATCCCACACGCGCCCCGTCGCGTTTATTAGAATCTTACACGTTCAATTATTATTACTATTCACGTTATATCTTTACCTATAAAACTCGATTATCGCCACTGAAAAACTTCATCTCGGCGGCGTAACAGCGGCGCTGCTTGTCCGGCCCAGAGGTGCACCGCGCGACGCAGAGGCTTGTGGGAAACGCGGACAGACCCGGCACGTGTTACCCCTGCAACGTCGGGGTCAACGTCGGGTCAACGTTGGGACAAAATCGGGCCCAACGTTCCACGTTGACGAGGACGGTGTGGGTGGCCGATGTTGTTCTACGTGTATGTGTGTTGAACTTCGTTTTTCACCGCATGTAGCCAACCGTGCTAATCGGATGAGCCGGGGTGAAGGACAACATACCGCAAAGAAGGCAAAGTTTGTCACTCGAGATTCTAGATGATGATGATACTGGTAGGAACCGCCAGGTTACACCAGCCCACAGGGGATTATTGTGTCCGTCCGTCGTGCAGGGAGGGGCTGGGTGGGAGGGGATAGGTGGGGATGGGGCTGGGTGAGGAGGGGCTGGATGGGGAGGGTGGGGCTGGGTGAGGGGTGGGGCTGGGTGGGGAGGGGCTGGTCACCCCGTGGTGCCCTTATAAAACTCAACGTTTCACCTACTCACGCCGCCTTGTGCCCGCCCTCAGTCAGGCATATTTGCGGAATACACCACGCCACCATTGACCCTGGCCATTGACCGAGCAACCCAACGTTCCTACCAGCTCCCTCCACAGGAATGTTGCATGTTTGTGTGAAGACAGGTGTTAGGATCCATCTCTAACAGAGAGGGTCATTGACCAAACATCTGCCAGTTCACCTGCATTTGTTTGACGACGCCTGACTATTGATGAGAAAGACAATGTCAAAACTGGTCCAGTTTTGCTTTTATTAAACGAAGGCTGCTGATGCTATGCCCTCCAAAGAGGCGATGTGGCTCAGGGTGCATAAAATGTACTTATGCTTGTCAAAGGGCATGTCTGCTTATTTTATTTATTATTCTCAACGACGCTATTTTAAATAGGTAACTCCAAGTATACAGGATAACGTAGGCTTACTTTCATGACCAATATGATCCGAGGTTTTTTGGTTAGATCCCATAAATGTGTCGTTAAACCCACCACCACCTGACACAGCAAATTAGTAAGGTTTGTCAGCTGATTGTATTACTCTATCTAATATCGAGGCGTCGGGGGTCCAAATATACAGGCGTCAGGATCGAACTCACGACCTGTACACACTAGCGAGATAGTTAACATCTCGCCACCGTGGCACCCTCTGACGATCCAACGACTTATTTAGCACCACGAGCTGTTTTTATTGCTCCTTGATGGACGACCTCAGACATGTTCCGTTATTTTTTAATGATCGGTCATTGTCCCTTCTAACAGTGACCTTCCCAACCCACCTTTGTTAAGTTTGACTTGTCATTAACCTGTGCTCTCCAATATACATTAATTCCAAGCATGCAGTTCTCTAAGCTATTTTTTTACATAGATTTTTATGACCACGTAATCATGGGTAGAACACACCGAAGACTTATCCCTGTAGGTCCACTGGTATGTTACTTGTCATGATCAAATTCAGTTTTCCCAAAAGCCATTCAACCCTGCTTTTGTCTCTGTTGTTATCTTTTGGATTCCTGGTCTGCCTTCAAAAGCTGTGCGAGGAACACATTCGTGGTTTTCTTGTTGTCCCTCAAACAGCTATTTCAAGTTTGTAATGGTTAAGTAGTTAAATTCTAATCTCATATAAATTATCTATAAATCTGAAGATCAGGAATCGTACTTAACAGAAAAAAATTGCATTCCTAGAATCTATCGGTATTAACCTTGAACCATTTGCAACCACATGTTAACATGCATACCACTTCCAATGTAACAGCAGGACATCTTGGAAAACATTGTATTTTCCTGTTTTACTTATGTACGGTCCCACTATATAGAGGACTCTTGCCTATACCATGCAACACATAATTTAATAAGCTATACTCTTGCTGATGAGAAAAAGAAAATTAATAAATGATCGTTTGCCTGCTGAAACAAACATTATTGGAGAAGACTTTGTTTTAGATAGCTGAAATACTAAAATGTGAAATAAAAAAAATTACCGATGCACCATTGCCTAATATTTAATTAGCAACAATTTACCATGGCAGTACATTGTCATGATGTTTTATTTTGTATCGTGCTAGGAATAGGGAAACCCCATATTTTAATGCACAATTAGATGCAAGTATTGAGAGTAATATTTGGTTTTATTCTGATCCAGTGTCTAGAAAATATGGGATTTTAAGAGTCTGCCTAACCATGTTTAATGCTATAGCTTGATGTTCAAGTGCTTAAGAATTTCCATAATTCCAAGAAATGCATGCACTCATATCACAATGTTTTACATCGTTTATTCACTTAGTCATATACAGAAGAGTTTCTGATAAACAAATATTAACTCCTACGCATCCAATCTTTCCAATTTCAGACACTTCATTTCTTGGGTTCCTCTTCAAATTCAGGCTCTGCAATGAGAAAGAGATCATTTAGAATCAACACTAATGAACATAACAAATACATATCAGTAAATAACAGAAAACTCATCAGGAACACTACCTGATAACATAATATATTTAGTAGACTGTTCCTGATAATGGCTCTTCACAGCACAGAGGACAAAGTTTAATTGGCACAATTTGCAGCGTGGTGCTATGAAAAATGTGACGTTCACATACTAGCAGTTCTGTATTATTAGGCTTGTTCACCCAATAAATCCTCACTCAGTCTCAAGACTGTTTCAGAAGGAGTTTCTGCAATCAGGATAACGATTCCTATTTTCCCCAATTGAGTAATTTGTGAGTACATTTTCTACGACGCCGGCAAAAATGGCACACTCTTGAATAACGCCATGGGATGTCTAACGTTCACTGTGAGGACAGACAACGCAATATTATTAGGGTTAAGACACTGGCAGTATCTGTGGGCTCGTAACACGAACCTCTGCACTACCGCCGGGCTGCGTCACCGCTCTATTGTAAACCATGAATACATGTGCATAATTAGTCGCAGAGTCTTAAACAATGTTAAGCATTGATACATAACTGGTGTGACACATCAAGCAAACAATAGCCATATAACAATTCAAAATAAAAAAAATGTAGGCTTACATTGCATATATCAAATTATATAACAATTACTTCCAATACATATGTAGTTACCCTATAATCACAATACGACATAATTTATAATCAAAACTACTACAGAATTTACAGAATCATACTACTACAGATTCTGCAGAATAACACAATCGTAGACTCCACAAATTCACAACACTCCCGATTCTATAATCACGCTACAATAGATTTCAATTACACCACTATGCTACAAGCATGACAAATATGTTCATGAATGAAATGTTAACCTGGAATCAGACAATTAATTGAACCGTGGAGGATGTCACTCATTACACTCCTAAGCCTGACTATGGCAGCGGCATACCTTTGAATTTCAGCTCAGGAAACTTGGTGAGATCTCCGCCTCCGAAGAGTCGCTGAAGCTTGGTCATCTCGTCAGCGAGATTCCGCTGAAATTCAGCACCGGCATCCACTGGCCCGCCTGCAGCCCTATCATCGAACAGGACAAAACACATTCACAACATTTCTAGATTTGAAGCTTTCGTGACTGCAAGGAATCATATTCTTAGGTTTTTTTTCGGTAAAGTCACGTAGGTAAAACATCAAAATTAATGAAAATAAAATAAAACAAAAAATCACGACGTTTCGGAGGCAACACAAGTCTCCGTCATCAGGTGGGACCGTCACAGCCGAATTGGCTGCATCAAGTGTAGTCAATTCGGCTGTGACGGTCCCACCTGATGACGGAGACTTGTGTTGCCTCCGAAACGTCGTGATTTTTTATTTTATTTTCATTAATTTTGATGTTTTACCTACGTGACTTTACCGAAAAAAAACCTAAGAATAACATTCACAACACTTACACTGCTATATTTTTTCACTACGTGACTTTACCGAAAGACCCAAGGAGTGTGAACACTTATAGAACACACTTGTTTAATATCTAGCCAATTGGGTTGAACAATGACAAGGGCAAAGCACTGCAGTCAGAAATTAACTATGGGGTCGATAAAATGGCTGCCATGTTGTAGGAATGGTGATTTTTTTTTTACCATTGGTTCAGGGCTGTAACCTGGAGATGAGCTCCACCCCACACCTGTCATGTTATATCACTGTAACAAGCAATCTGCATTCACCCGAGTGGCACCACAGCACTCTACGAATTTGACTGATGTACCTTTAAATGAGGTGAATGACTCGGCACTACATTATGTGCGCTGCAGAGAGCCACCAACCAACTTCAAACCCACGAATTTCTTCATTTCCTACGTGAGTCAAGCCAGTTTTTCTTTATAGGAGCATATTTAATCTCAAGAACTGCTGCAATTGTATATCTATTGTATTGCGATTTCTTAAAAATATATATTCAAATTTATCGAGAGGTACGTCAGAATAAATGTTCAGAAAATTGGATGGGAGACAACGGCATTAACAGTGATATTTTGGGTGATGGCCCTTCTTCATGAGAAAGAAAGGACAGAAAACGTGTATTTACAGTTGCAAATGTATTTCACACTGTAGGTTGTTGAGAAAAATATTAACATTTAACAGTGACAAATATCAGTGTGCAATGCCAATTCCAAACGTTGCACTGATCAACTTTCTTAAAATGTCCCATATTTATCAGGGCCCTGTAGTGTAAGGTGTAAGATCTCCAACGGTAAACATCTTCAGGTAAGTTTTTTGTGTTTTCTATTGATGCTCGACCCACTTGCTCTTGGTGTTGTACTCGTGGATCTTGTCCACAAACAGCTTCTGGATGGGGTCGAGCTGGCGTGCTGTATTAAAGGCGACGGCCGAGAGGCCCAGGTTGCACCGGAGCTGCAGGGCTAGAGTAGCCCGCAGTGGAGTGGAGCTCACGAACAGCCGCTTCACAATCATTCTGCACAAACACAGGCGCGCACAAAACGCAGCTCCGTCACACGGCGAATGCCGATTCCCTTGAAGGTCAAGAGGTCGGCATGGCCAGAAGCGTCTCGGCACAAAGTAGGGCCCCCTGTGTGCAGACAGTGAGGCAGGAACGGCTTACTCAGCTGCAGAAGAGACACACTGAGAAATGCAAGGATAAATATAAGCACAAAGACAGAGGAAGAAGATATCATTACAATGGGACACATAGTCATGGAGACAGACAAAATAGAAACAGAGCTATAGACATGCAGACACAAGAGACAAACATATAAACATACATATGGAGGCAGACATAGAAAGATGCAGGCATGAAGAGACACGCTTCAAGGAGTCACTAAAAATGCTCTGTGTACGAACAAATGTTGAACGTGTGTAAAAGACCGTACTGACGTCCTTGATGGTGGCACACCTCGCAATCGCTTCCTTCTTTTGCTAGATCCCTCAACTGTTGCAAGGTCGACAACCCTTCATGCAAGGTCTTAGACACAATAAAGAGACGGACACATGAAGGCCGTCTCATGGCCCTTTGGTCGCCTTACTGTGGGTGCCACTTCCAATGCCCGTGGCCGGTAACCTGCCCTTCCCCACCGCGCAGCGCACGTATCCCAACCCCATAATTCTGACATTCCCGGCGCAATTTAACATTTTCTCGAGCGCCCCGAGTTGCTTCCCCGATGCCGCTCGCCCTCGCTCAGAGGTCGCCGTGAAGCGTCGGACTCGGACTCGGGCCTAGCCTCGCCTAGCCCCTCGCCTTCACAAGGTCGCGACGGCCCACTCAAACCCGTCGACCCTCCGCCGCGGATAACGCGAGCGGGCCGAGGGGGGCGAGCACCTTGCGCGATGTCAAAAGCGCGTGTCCCCTTTACGACCTCGCCTCCCGCCATGGGAATGTGGAATTTCCACCACTGGGATATTCAGGGGCTGAACGAAAAAAAACGCGATTTTTTTGGGGTTTAGCGCGACACCAGGATTACAACAAAATCCACGTGGACTCTTTAACGTCTGCACCACACGGGTGTGGCGCGTTCTTAAGGCGAGTGCCTCGGCCCATCATCGACACCGGGCGGCCGGGGCGATAAAGCGAGAGACTTACTTCTTGTTCGCGACTCCACCGCACGAAGACAGCCTCAGGGTTACGTGATGCTCGGAATCGACTCCGCGCTGCCGCCTCGATTCCTTTCGCGACTCTCGCAGCTAACGATGCGAGAATCGAATCGACGCGGTGTACGGATCGATCCGTTTGCATTCACGTGAGTTTACGCAATGCAATTGATTCGCGATATCCGTTCGCTTTTCGCCATGAGGGGAAATCGACGTGGGGTCGTCTAACCTCCTGCGAGCGTTGGCGATTGTCACCGCTTATGAATTGTTCATAGGCGGCAAAGGCCTTGTGCATTGAATCACGAATTGTGATCGTGCGCGAAGAATCGATGCCGCGCTTAAGCCAAGGGCAGGAGGGTGATCCGGAAATGAGACTAAGCTGAGATGTCATCAACGGTTTCGTTAAAACTATTATTATTTATAATTATTATAATTTTTCTTGTCCATCGCATTAAGTTCCAATTACCAAGTAAATTTAGTACAACGCAGTTGCAGGCATTTTTTTTTTAAATAAATATTTTACGTAACGAGTCGTGGTCGCTTTTCGAGGAAGGCCATGGCACCCAAATTGATGAATCAGACTGCGGGAGGAATCCGATGAGCTCAGTTTCTCAGTTTCATTTATTTGGTATAGCCATGTGAGCCATTCGGCTCTTGAATCGGGTGCAACCGCTACAAACAAAAAACAAAAACATGAAACAAAAACATGAACAAGAAACATCTTAAAGTGACTATGTGCAAACAGAAAATCCAGGAAAAGACAGCAAAATATTCCACAAAAAGCACCGTACACCAACACTGTGTGCAAAGATCCCAGTGGGATGCAAGTCAAACAACAACAACCACAAGACAACTTAGATTAAGGCCATCAGTATAACTCCGTAATACAACTAAGAAACACGGCCAAACTAAATTTTATTTTTCGAAATCACCAAAATAAAGCCATAAAAGCAATGTAACAGTGATCATAGGAACTGTGACCGAATTTTCACAATAAACGACATAAACAACATATACCACCAGACCCTGCAGCCATAGCTGGCTGCATGAGTCACTCCACAACAGCAGGAGCATCAGTTGGAGTATCAAAAATTTTCAATGCACCTTTAAGATCTGCACACTAAATCAAGAGCTATAAAGCTCTTGCGTCCACAGATGTCCAGTTGTGGCTGGTCAGAACGTAACAAACAATACAAAGAACATTACATGAGTGCAAAGTATAGGAAAACAAATAGCTTAAAATATACAATTTAACGAACAAAAAAATGTCAAGTAAAGCCCACTTAGCAATTAATAGTTTTTTTTTCAAGAGAGACCTGGCAACAAATGACAGCTCAACAAAGGGGCCTTATCGTGTAGAAACTTATATCAAACAAAATTATCCAAATAAACGTGGGTACAGCGAATTATTACTCTGTGGAGGCTCTGCTTCTTGGCACCGGCACACGCACACAAGTGTCCCGTGCTCCGAGAGTGATTTCACAACTGGCATGTGGGACGCCACGATGCTCTTCTTTCCTTACGCCTTGCACAGGGCAACATCACGTGTCAACCCATACGGTCTACCCGTATTCTTGTACAGGGAAATTGAGTTTGCAGGTCCATACGACGTACAGACGTTATTATACGGGCAAAACAAACGTGTTTTTTTAGTCTATTTGTGTTTCTCCCTTGTGATGGGACTTTGTAGGATGAACGTTGAGATTCGTAAGGGCACGGGGTGACCAATAAGGTCCGAATTGGTCTGTAATAAGGTAGGGCACTGATAAGGGGTTGACAGATATGCATTCGAACGCATTTACCTATGGCTATAACGGAATCCACAGATTAAGTCTGGGCATACCACAGCATACAACAGCCACGGGTTGTTTGGCCCTGGGGTTCTCAACCGGGGGCTACGTGGCAATGTCACCAAGGGGGAGGGGGGGGGGTACGCGAGGTGATGTATACATTTGTGAAAGTATATCACACACGAGGGTCACTGGTGAATAATCACGTAAGAATCTGGCAATATAAAATAACTACGATCAAATCTTCATCCATATGGTAACTTAGAACGATATAAAAGACCTTTCTAGACTCATTGATCGTAAACAGTGTTGCTTTCAAGAGTAAACAGCGAGCGAGAAGAAATTACGCCACGCAATGCAAGAGGGTCGTTGATTTCTTTTGTATGCGCTTGCAGTTACTGGCGAGTTTGAATACCTCGCAAAATGAGCAATTGGTTAAAATACTGATGTTCATTATTCATACATTTATTTCTCAAAACCATGTTGGATCGGGCAACGGGGGGGGGGGCGACTCGGTTGAAACAAATTTCAACAAGGAGTCGCTAAAAAAAACAGTTGAGAACCACTGCTCTTGCAGACTGGATGACTTCACTAACACAACGTGCCGACTCAATGTACCGCTGCCAACTATTGTACGTTCACGGTGATCCACTGGGGGGCAGCAAAAGCGAACTAAACAAACTTTGCGCATGGGGGTTTCGGTCATTGCAACTCGTAGCGCGCCACCGCAGCAGACTTCGCTCAGAACGAATCAGAGGCGCGAATGAGGGGCCACGAGACAAAGCGGGCAGACAGAAGCCACGATTACGCAGTCGAGCCGGCGATGTCATCGATTGCCCAATCCCGCGGGATTCTTTATTTTACGAGTTCCCCCCCCCCCCCCAGCCAATTATTGAGTGATACACGCCGGAGGAAAACTGGAGCACCCGGAGCAAACCAACGCGTGCCAGGAGGTGCCAACACTGTCCCGTCGAAGGAACAGATGGAGATTAGTCCACACTTGCTGTGCCGCCGTCTCCTGGCGAGCTGGGGGCGTGGCACCTTGACGCCCACCTGGACAGGAATTTCACGACATTTGCGTGATCCACCGACCCTCGACTCCCACAGTGCTGGGTTACAGGGCCACGTGCGTAAGCCACCGCCAGCCGCCCGGGTTTTGCTGTTGCGTGTGAATGTGCCCTCGTGGTTTAGTGCGTAAAGGAAAAGGCAGTCATTCGTGGTTCTTCATGCGTAGCTTCGCCGGCCAAGTCGTCAATTATAAAAAAAATATATGGAAATTGAGTTGTGCTCTTGCGGCACAACTGACGATGGTTTGGCACTGAACTGATACAAACTGTGCGACCTATGAACATATTAAATGCGCGGGCGTATGCACCGCAATGGCTGTGTTTCGTATCGCTTTAGTGATGGGTCTCTGGTAGTAGGGGTTCCCACTTGCAGTAATTTGCAAATTGTAAAATGATGTTTTGGTAAATTTAGACTACAATGGCTTACTTTTGCGAATGACGTCACTGGATCTTTGACGTCCATGGTGAAACGGAAGCCGCATGTTTGTAGTATTAACCAGGGCGGCATGCCGAATTCACACCGCGATCTGCAACAAGTGGCGAACGCAGTACCGTTGGCTGTCTGTGTATTTAGAATCATTATTTATACGAGAGGAATCCGATAAGCTATGCAATTATTTTCACAGATGTTAAGCAGGGGCGTGTCAGAAAGTCTCCACAACAAACAATACAAAACACCATAGGAGTACAACGTAGAGGAAAGGTAAATAAATCACTTACAAATATACAAATAAAACGAATCTATCTTACCTTACCACGCAAGATTATAGGATTATAGGATGACGTGTGGCTTTTTTTAAAGTGGCTGTAATCTGGCGAATGGGAGACGTGTCAATAACACTGCGTGCCCCAAGGGCTGTAACGGAGATCTTTCCTCGTCATGAGAGACATTGCACGGACACGAGTCGTGTTTACCTGGAGTTGGATGAAGCTGCGGTGTGGCGAGTTAAAATCACTGTTGGTCCACAACGCCAGGCGTGGGACATGGCCGAGGAACATTTACAAACACCAACGCGTCTTGTTCACAAAACGCCACAATTTTTGTGCTGCCCATTGCACAACCCTTTACTGTACGGTTTCTATATAAAATACAACTCCTGTATGTAAAAGCAAGTTAACATTTGTTATGGATTTTACTTAACATTTTACGGCGCTTTTAGAGGAGTTATCTGTTCCTCCATTTGTGTTAAAACTACAGGTAAGGCCCACAGAGCTATATAGCTCTTTTTCAGAAGCGACCTGGCCACAAATGATAGCTCAACGAAGTGTATTTTGTTGAAATCTATAGCATCCAAGTACTCTAGATGCATGTTTGTAAATGTGGTGGGGAAAAAAAGCGCAGGACCCGGGAGAGAGAGAGACACACAAACTCCAAATATACAGCAGGCGTCAGGATCTGGGTCCAACTCACGACCTCGTGCATAGTTAACGTCTCTCTAGTCACGCGCTGAAATTTTATCCGCGGCGCGGTTGATCCTCAATGATTGAGTCGTGAGTCCATAAAAGTCGAACCACCGCTGCGGAGAGCATCCCAAGGTGAGTAAGATAATCTGTGTCCAATCCCCACTGCCTCGCCCTGCAGCGGCAACCACGTTCGAGCGCACATATCAGTTGCCAGCCCCGATTAACGGGTGGGATGAGAGCCCTAATTCGAAGCGATGTGGTTACAGTGATGTCTCTCTATGCCATACGATACTAAGCCAATATTCACGGTGATAATTACGCGATCAGTTTCCCAAAGACTGTTGCAATATTTTACTTTTGGTATCGTTTTTGTGCTTTGTGTTTCATGAGTACGAATAAAAAATGCTTAAGCGTTATTCAGCCGCAGTTCGCTCAACAAAACGTTTCATACAAGTCTTCTAATCATTACTACTTTACAATCTACGTTGCTTGTAACGCACACATGCTGTCATTTGCACAATAAATACAAAATAAAGTATTCACACGGGACTACAATTACGACTGCATAAACACCGTGACATCCATGAGGTGTATCGGAGATTCCATAGCAAGGTAGGGTTCGAATGTTAAAAAAAGCATTGTAGAAGAGTAATCTTGAATATGAAGTGGTCATGGTTGGGAATTATGTAGAGCATGGAGGCAGAAAGTGAGTAAGTTAGAGGCGAGCACTGGAGTGGCATTCAATATTTGGGGACCAATGGGGGCATTTGATGGTAGATAGTGGGAGACGGAGCAGGGCTTGAGACGGATCCAGCAGAAGGAAGTATAATTTCGATGTAAAGCTTTCGTGACTGCAGGGATTCATCTTCTTGGTTCTTTCGGTAAAGTCACGTAGAAGGGAAGTAATAAAATAATAAAAATAAAACATAATAAAACAATTCTCACGACGTTTCGGCCACAATGCAAGCAGCCGTCCTCAGGTGAAAACCAGGTCTGTCGCCTCGACTGACCTGAGGACGTCTGCTTGCGTTGGGGCCGAAACGTCGTGAGAATTGTTTTATTATGTTTTATTTTTATCATTGTATTACTTCCCTTCTACGTGACTTTATACCGAAAGAACCAAGAAGACAGAAGGAAGTAATTGCGAGGGGTGTTGACCTCAGTGGCATCGACGGCGATGATCTCTCGACCCTTGGTTAGAAACTCCTTGCAACAAACACCAGCGCAGCCTTTTTTGCTGCAGTCGCTAGAGGAATGCCTTGGATCCGAACGCTATTCATAAGCACGTAGGGATTCGCCAACTCCGTTATTATCGGCCATGATCGACCCATGGAAGGCCTCCCCAAGCCATAGCCATCTCTCACGGTCCTGCAATATTACATCTGGCACCTGCACGCGAGCTGACATCATTGCTCCTTCGATGTGGTGGACACTCTCTCGTTCTTCTCGACCACGGGCCATCGTCCCTTTCGTGTGTACTGCATGTACGTTAAACTTCTTTCGCACCGTACGTAGCCTAACCGCGCTAATTGGATGTGCGCCGGAAGGACCTTGCCCTACCCATGCCAACTTAATGTCTATATATCTATTCGTGTTTCTCTTACTTGGGTTTTTGTTTGCATTGTTTAGCTGTTGTTGCGATCCCTTCATTAAGTTCCGTGTTTTAATCCACGTGTATTACCCGATAAGATACACTCATTAAAACGTGCTTTGCATTATTACATGCGGTTTTCCAAAGACCTTGCACTTGCTTTCTCGTTGATCTCTCTTCATTATTTTCATCCCGGTCTGCCTTGAATAACAGTTGTCCGAGATGAATCGTCATGAGTGTTGTATTCGTGTTTTCTGGTCTGGCACACAGAGTGCTGCGGTTCGGAGGCGCTTTGCCGCACATAAAAGAACCCGTTTTTCTGAACGGGGAAAATAAACATCCTCTATGACGAAAGAGCTTTAGGTAGATACAAGTATCCACTGGTAATTGTGAACAAAACAATGAGACCTTGCTTGGCTTTGCAATTTCGGTCATCATTCGTGCACTGCAGACTCGTGTTATTGGGCATGAAACAAAAAGCAAATAGCATTACATTTGGCTCAGAAACACACTCTATTCGTGATGAGAATCCAGGATCGTATTTCTAAATCGCGCCTCTTTCATTTTTCGTGCGTGTGTCGGTCACGATTCACCTGCTCTACCCACTCGGCGGACGCGTGGGGGATGGGGGACGGACACGCGCGGAATAATTTGCGACGCGTGACGGCGGCTCGCGGTCTGCCTCCTGCCGCTTATAAAGCCCTGCCAGGACATCGCCCCCCGGTCGATCGGCAAAAACCCTGGCCGAGCATGGCTCTTCCTGCGATTCGTGCTTGGAGCTTGGTGTGGATCGTGTGCCAGACATGGTAAACGACGGACGGCTCTGCCCGTGCGGTTATCGCTGCAATCGGTGTCAAATAAAATTGATATCCTGCAACAAATGTAGGCAGTGACAATTGGCTTGCGAATTGAGTGGCGTACGACGGTGTGCGGCACACGTGCCACACACCGTTGTACATCTTGTCACGCGTTAACTTACAATGCAGGGAAACTTACAATGCAGGGAATGATTGGGATATGGGTGCCACGGTGGCTAGGAGATGTTAACTACTTCGCCAGGTATACAGGAGGTCGTCGTGGGTTCAATCCCGACCCTGACGCCTGCTGCTGTATATTTGGAGTTTGCGTGTCTCATCATCATCACTGTGGCTAGGAGATGTTAACTACTTCGCCTGGTATACAGGAGGTCGTGGGTTCGATCCCGACCCTGACGCCTGCTGTATATTTGAATTTTGCATGTTCTCACCGTGGTCACGTGGATTTTTCTCTGGGTCCTCCGGTTTTTCTCTCCATGTTTAGAAACACGCGTTTAGAGCATTTGACTGCTCTAAATTTCCACATGATAAGCTGCTTCGTTGAGCTATCATTTGTGGCCGTTTCTCGATTTCCCTCCCTGAGTGGGCCTTGCCTGGTAAAATAAATATAGTTTGGCTTAGTTGCATTGCTTAGTTTTAGTTGACGATGCGAATAACCAGTAGCGGAGTTGAGAGGAGGGTATTGCTTTTACAATAGAGAGTGTTTTTACTGAGAAGCCTCGACCAATGTTTGAATCGCGAAGAGTCCGATACGATTGGACTTTGGGGCGGTGACATGGCCCAGCGGTAACGCGTTTGCCGCTTGTTAATATGTCCGCGGTGTGTATCTGGTAGGCCGCGCTGGTTATTACTGCGGGTGTGTTAACCATACAAACACGTGCCGTCTGCTTCAAAGTGGGCGTTAAAAATCTAGTGACATTGGCACGATCAAAATTTGACCAAATTTGAGAAAATGGCTGAAAAATTACGTAATCGGAAAGCCATAGCAATTGTTGTCCCCCTACTGCAAAGACTGAGCATGAATGGGGACGTTTCGAGACTAGGGGATTTCCTGGGGGAAACTAAGTGGTGATGATACGAAATAAAATTGCAAGTGACTGAGGATTGCGACCACGGCGATGGGGCTTTGGGTCGGTTCGCATGCAGGATTAAAGGCTACTGCAGGACTGTGAGCTCTGCCAATGAGGTCGGTGATGCCTTCATATCAGCAGTGGATAGACAATGGCTCATGATGATGGCTGTGTTTTTGTCTGTTACGAATGGATGTCCCGTGTGTGTACAGGATTGCTTTCTCCCAGGAGTCTGAACAGAAGAGGAGGGATATTGTGAAACGGTCAGGCATAGATGGACTGGATGAGTTGATAAAAGAGTCCAGCTATGATGGTAGACTCAGGCCTAACATGTATGGTGAGTGTGCAATTCACAACAATGCAACGTGAATGTTAGATACAGGATGTCAATCTCTGCATCTGAAGAAGGGATTCACCACTTTATTTTACAAAACTGTTTTCATAGCAATATGTTGGTTGATTTATAATACCTTGCGATTTCTTCTGACCCTTACGTTTCGCGTATGCAAACTACAGACCGTTTACTCGAGGCGTCCAAAGCGTATCAAGCCTGAAGCCGCCGGGTGGCTCAGCGGTAGAAGGGAGCTTCTCGCAATTGGACGGTCTCGAGTTCAAATCCTGGCTGGGAGTTGACGCGGCCCATCCGCCATCCCTCTTGGGCCGATAAAATGAGCAGAACTTTCTGAGGAACTCAACTTTAGTTGTCCTATGGATAGATTCTGTTCCGACATATAGGACTTAGGAATCGCCACCATTGGCTATGCACGGGAGATGAGCGCTGTATCGATGCTCTCTTGAGCTGGAAATCACTTTGACTATTGCTTAACTCTGAAAGGGCTTTCAGAGAATATGGTGTCTGACACATCATTTTTTATAGAGCCACTGCAAAGCCCGTTAATGTTTTGACAACCGTTGCTGCGGGTAGGCGTGGTGAGTATCTCAATGTACCACGCCGCATGATTTAAGTGTTTCCAGTGTATTGGTTCCTCATTTGTAGGTTGTTTGATTAATTGTGTAATTGTGTAGTTGATCATGGCCTTAGTGTGAGAGTTTGGATGACCTCTTCAGATGCCAATGAATGAAATGGGTTTCATTAAAAAAATTAGGCGTGGTGGTGTTACAATGACCAAAGCACATGGAATGTACGTGATCGCGTCAGATCTCGGAAGCTAAGCAGGTTTGAGCTTGGATAACAGGAGAAAGCAGTGCATAAAAATCCACTGTTCTGTACTCCATCCCACCTTCAACCCACGCTGATCAGCGGGCAAATTGTGGCCAAGTATCCCTCATGGCCTGCAAGGTGTGGGGAAGCCCTCATCCAGGGGTTGATTGACAAACTCGGCAGTGCATATTATACGTTGGTATTTAATCCTCAGTTTAACACGTAGGCTTTCGCGACCAATATCATCCATAGTACAGCACACCGGTGTGTTTGAGAGCATAGCCACATTGTAAATGTTCTGGCATTGTAAATGTTGTGGTTTTGCTCTCCAACACACCGGTGTGCTGTGCTCGTAACAAATTGGCATGTTCTATTTACATGACAAACATTACTAATTGGCTGTTTCGGGTGGTGGTGGGTTTAACGAAACTTTTATATATTTACGCGATCTAACCCAAAACATCTGTATTATATTTAATCCTCGTTTGCCTTTTCTGTGTCTGTGAATTAAATAGTTAAAGTGAATTTACCTATTAAAAATGTAAGTTCTAGCTGAACATGCACGCTGTAGTTGTACGACTGCGTGATTGTAGCCGGCATAGTTTTTATATATAAAGGAAGTAATTGATTATATTTCCACCTCCCCAACCCCTCTCTCCCATATTCAGGGTCCCCAGTTCTTGTCAACTGCAGCGTCCTAGTGAAGAGTTTTGGGCCTATAGAAGAAAGCACAATGGTAACAGCGCAGGCTGAGCTATCGGGTCACGGGGCCGTGACATGGTTTGGTGACAGCACATTCGCCGCTCGTTGACGACGGTTCGGGGTTTGAATCCACCATGCCACCCTCGTTAATACTGTGGGTGTATTAACCGTAAAAATACGCGCCGTTTGCATCGCCGTGGGCATTAAATATCATGTGACGTCATTAATAACGTGTTGGCCATTGTGAATTTGAAAACAAAAACTGGCACATTATTGAATCAAGGATAAGTGGAGTAATATCACAAATAACCCCATGGTTATTGGTCCCCCACATCTCCACGGATAAGAGAAGTTCTCCTGTTTCAGGAGTCGGGCTGATTTAGCGATTAAGTTTCACTCGCACATAGAAGACAAACGCACAAGAAAGCCACTTGCATTCGATTCACTTACAGAAACATATCGCAGTCCGTGTTTAATTCACTAAGCAGCATTAATGGCAATTGCTTATGATGTTGACTGCAATAAATTGATGACTCTAAATTGTGGTTGTGTTGTGAAAGTGGAACTTTACAAGATAGCTGTTAAGTCTGATGGCACCGTTGTGGAATGAGCTCGCATCCACAAAATCTGAAATCTTAACCATCTAAATAAAAGTCTATTTCGGAGAATGAATCAGTAACTACCAATTATTATTTACACTCGAAGCGCAGGTGACTATCATAATTATTCCCAAGAAACTGTGATAGCTATGATGTATCTGAACGTACGATTTGATTCTGTGTTATAATCCATCCAGCACTCTGTCAGTAAGGGTTGATGATTCGTGTAGATAATTGTTAAACTCGCAAACTCACTGGGCTACAAGTTAGCCAGAAGATTACAATACAGCATGCGCATTATTGAATCCATCTGTGTGAAGCTTCGAGTTTATCTCTCCATGCACAGGGTTCCTCGGGGTACTCCGGTTTTCTTCCACACAAAGTAAAACAATCGTAGTTACATTTATTTTGTTGCGAAACTGGACTCAAGATTAATAAGGTGAAAACAAAGGTACTCTACAATAACGCCACACGATGACACGCTGGCTGTTTTCAGCTTAAGAGAATGTCTCTTCGAGATGCAGAGACGATTGGCTTGATGATCGCGGCTACAACGGCGGTGACAATTCTCGTGCCACGTGCGCGTAAATCATGTTTTGTTTATTTGGGCGTAGGACTACATGGTGTTGATATACCTGCAGCAGAGCTGGATTGACTCTCGCATTGAGAGCATTTACTCTGCCGGCCACTATCAAAATGACTTCTTGGACCTCGCAAACAACTACATCGACACCGTGTGGACGCCCGACCTCTTCTTCGAAAACGAGAAGAGTGCAGCGTTCCATAACGTCTCCACGAAAAACAGGATGCTGAGAATATTCAGAAACGGAGCCGTGTTCTACTCCATAAGGTCAGATGTATGGAAACGAGTGTCATATGTGTACGTGTGTGTGTGTATATATGTATGGCGAGCGGTGGTGTAGCGGTTAGTGTGCTGCGCTACGAACCCGGCGCCCCGAGTTCGGTTTCTCGCTCACGGCCAACACCAGTGAAGGTTATCTGAACTGGTCCGGGGCCTCACCTAGGTCAACTCAGCCTCAAATTAGTACCTGGTGCAGTGTGTAAACATCACCACGAGGTGCTGGCCCACCCACCCCTTCGTCTGCCATGCCAGCATTCATCGGTGCTCGATAACAACACTTGCCCAAACAGTCTGTTAAGGCTTTCATGTCAAAGTTGTGATGTCATAGACACGAGGTAGCTCGTTTCTTGTATCGAGTACGGTTATAAGAGCTGGGGGAAAGAGGCCCTTGCAACGAAACGCTTTTGAAGTATTTAAGCAACAATAATATAACGGGACATTTTTTGCCAGTGTCAATGTAAAAAAATAAGAATAGGCTTTACCCTTTCTGGCAATAAAACAGGTGCTGAAATGTTCAAACACCAAATATAAACATTTAGCATGGAATCAAGTCTGCATTATCCACACGTACTTGTGGGAAAACAATACAAACAAACATCCTCTGTCAAATACAACACCCGAAACGTCGTGATTTATTTCATTTTATACCTACGTGACTTTACCGAAAGAACCAAAGAGTATGAATTCCTGCAGTCACGAACGCTTCAAATCAATCTTAACACCTGTTTCATTGCCGGAAAGGGTATAAAACCTAACATAATAATTATAATAAAGAATGCGTGTGTGTGACGTGTGGGCAATCCAATGAACGCGTGCTGCACCGCGCGCGCGTGTTGCAGCACGTGTTGTGGGAACGGAGGCGTCAGCCACACTCGCACAATTCCCGGGAGATGCGTGGTTTTAGTCTCCGCGTGGCATTCTCCGCATTCGCACGAAACAAAAAGCGGTTTGTTACGCGCCTTGTCCTTTTTTCCAGGTTGTCACTGACCCTCGCTTGTCCTATGAACCTGGAATATTATCCGTTGGACACCCAGGAGTGCCGAATAAACCTGGAGAGCTGTGAGTGACACCGCAATGTGAAGTTAATAACAAACATTGTAGGATTTGTAAAGCGCACAGTTTATGTTCGCTCCGAGCGAGCGAGAGATCAAGATTCAGAGGCACGGGAAACCAGAGCCGAGCGGGAAGGCAGTCAGAACGGGCGCTACCAACACTTGCACAAGTTCTGTGGCCCTATATTGGGATGCTTCACCAAGTTACTTTCTGAGAGAGTTTATATGTGGGAGGAAACCCACGTGTGCGTGTGGGGTAACACTCAATTCCCCGTCCGTGTGGATATCAATCCGCTTGCTGTACTGCCGTCAAACCCTCGCCGTATGCGTGACAGGGAGCCTTCGACGTCTGCTGGTAGGGGAGAGAGTTTCACGAGTTTGTCTGATCCACCAACTCGCGTGACGTTCAACGCAGCTGGTTCGATAGCGATTCGCTAGTTTCATTCAGCCACATGCAACCCCTGACAATAGCTACCTTCATTGATCTTTTTTTCTCTATTCGGACGGTGGATAATTCTAACTTTAGGTTCTTAGACCTCCGGCCCACATACAATTCACAATTATTGTGGTGCCGTAGGCTGCCTCTGGGTTTGTAATTGTCAGTCGGCGAGGGCAGTGGGTCCATACTGCTGCTCCTCTGCAAGGCTCTGCAGAGAAGTGGTTCACGGAGCCTGTTGCGCATACAATCTTGTTTTGACAGAACACCAGAATGTATGACTGCACTGTGGCTGCGAAATTTTAGTTTGAGGATTGACCGGGTTCTGCAAGCTGCGTTGAGAATCACTGATTTAGAATGTATATATTGATACTCTGTACGCGTTCGGCTACTTGTGTGTGAATATATATTTAAAAAAAACATCTCAACGATACCATTTGATTTCTGTTGACATCCTTATCTATTTGCATTAATGTTATTACGTTGATTGTGTTTTGAGATTCACGTTTGTGGGTTTTACTGTCGATCTACCAGTTGGATACACGACTCAAGACCTCATTTTCCAGTGGGACGAGAAAGAGCCTCTCGTTGTAGCTACAAACCTCTACACTCCTAAGTTCAAGCTGTCTAATCACACAGACCTGGGCGACTGCTCCAAAGAGTACTTGACTGGTAAGCACTTTAAGAAATCAACCTGACTCTGATCATCCTGCACGTCACAACCCGTCTAGGCTGCCTCACGAATGAGTACAGCCGTGATGGGTTTCACGCTTCCAAGTCGTTTTTTTTGTACATCCGCCAAAGAGATAGAGTGGTAAAATCAGGCCATGTGCAGGTGCTAGATGGATTGTTGCATCGCAGGAACGTGCAAGGTGGTGGCGGCTTGGGGAGGCCTTTATACAGCGGTGGAATGACCATGGGCCATGCCTGATGATGATGATAAGTTGGTTCTTCGATTGCCTTAAATTGGCCGGTTGCAATGTGGTGCAATGTCGCTCTATCATAAAGTTAAAACGGCTGGATCCACCGACTCCATGGCAAGGTGTGGGACAGAACTCATGAAAGCCACGGAAGCAGTTTTAATTTGCACCCGATTAATGCGTGTTGCATATATGTTTGTTATGCACAACAATAATGTGTTTTTACGTCCTATTGCCATGAAGCAAAATCAAACTAAGTGGGCTCGTGAAGGGCCCATCGCTGGGGTGATGGCCATTGGTGGAGACTGACGTTAGAATAGTACCCAAAGAGTAATGCACCTCAGGAAATTACCATTGCATTGCGATAAATATGTATGTTGAACTTATTTCGCATCATATGTAGCCAACCATGTTCATTGGAGGCGCGGGAAATATTCCTCCTTTCCATGTTTGACTCTCGACATAAAAAAAGACCATGTGGGCAATTAGAAGAAGGTATACGTTGTCTCCATATTTATTTTGCTATTTTGCTACTTTTATTCCGAGAAGTAGTGTGCAGGTGTGAGATAATTTATGGCATCGCAGGACCACAATGGTTATACTGTGGATGCCAACTGGCTTATTTGCAGGTACGCATTCTTGCATCAACGCCACCTTCTATCTGCACCGTGACATGGGCTACTACCTCATCCAGGTCTACTTTCCCAGCTGCCTGCTGGTCATCATCTCCTGGCTCTCGTTCTGGCTCAGCGTTGAATCCACGCCAGGCTCGCGTGAGCCTGGGGATCACCACCATCCTCACCGTCACCACGCAGATGACCTCGGCGAATGCCGCCCTGCCAAAGGTGCAATCCTCATTTTCCACGCCGAGCACCCTTCGACTCTCGTCGCTTTTCGCCGACGTGTGGACCATCGTGTGGACAAAGACAAAGATCCACCGTATAGCCTTAGCAGACTGTAGGGGCAAGTGCTGTTAGCGAGCACCTATAAAAGCCGGCACGGCACACGAGGGGGTGGGTGGCCAACACCACGCCCGGCCGCCTTTGTCTCCCTAGTGGCGATGTTTACACATCGCACCAGGTACTCATATGAGGCTGAGTCGACCTAGGGGAGGCCCAGGACCGGTTCATCATTATGCTCACTTCTCCAACATGTGATGCTGTAGGGGTGCTCCGTTCTCGCAAAATGCCGCCACCACTAAATGAAAGCATGTTCGTACGTGGGGAGGTGGGAGGGTAAGGCACCCCCTGCCCCCACGCTAGTTACGCTACTGGGATACTGGGATCCATGTTTGAATCTGAGCCAGTTTTGCAAAAACACTTAAAACAGTGTTGATAAAAAAACTCTATTATGGATGATATTGGTCGCGAAAGCCTGCGTGTTAAATTGTCCCAAGGAGCTGACTGTATTATCCGCACGGCGCAATCGTGATAAATTGGACTCATGAGAGTGCGTGAGAATAAGGGTGCAGACTTACAGCATGGACCAGAAACACGGGCACCGCTCAAAAATTTCAAAGTCAAAACCTCTGAAAAGTGAGGACAGCCATGAAGCACGGAGGCAGAGTCAAGTGAAATTAGTTTCTTGCATACCAGTGCCACTTTGCGGGAAAGTGAACGGTGGTTGTCCTCGCTCCCCGCCATAGTAATGTGGAACCTCAAGGTTGTAAACAAGAGATGAGCACTGCTTCATTGCTCATTTGAGTAAGACTTCACTTTGACTAATGAAGCTGTGATGAATGGTTTTGGTGCGGAGGGGGCATTACCCAACAGTGGATATACAACGACTGCCACCACCGCCGCCGCCGTCGCCGCTGCTGCTGCTGATGAGCCGAACTCTGCGCCTAATGCCCACGTGTCCCCGTGCAGATGTCCTACATCAAAGCGATGGACGTGTGGATGGCCGCGTGCCAGGTGTTCGTGTTCGCTGCTCTTCTTGAGTCCACCGTGGTGAGCGTGACGAAGCAGCACGTCATCAGTGGCAAGGCGGAGACCAGGGATCAGGTGCGGGCACGTTTTAGATTCGAGTGGTTTTTCTCTCGATTCTGTCTGTGACTAATTGTGCAAAAAAACGTATGTTTAGTTTTTTCACGCTGAATCTCTCCGAATTATTGTGTAACACGTTTGATTATACTTTTTTCGCATGCATACTTCTCAACTATTGGGTAAAACCATTTTTTTTAATGTACGCAAACATTTTTTTACGTGAAATTTAATCCAGAGCTAAAAACAGAGGGGGTGGGGTTATGGAGAATCCAAATATAAACTCCGATTTGCAAGTCTTTCAGTGTGCAGGGCTTCTTTGTTCAGGGACTTGTTTTTCAATCGTTGTACGACGTGGCGGGGTATAATTGGTCTCGCTCATTGGGCAGGGTCAGACAAAACGTCCAAGCTCGTGTAAGCCTTGTGCTAGGCAGCTAAACGTACGACCTCCGTCGTCAATCAGCCACATGATTGGTTCATCTCCCAACTGACAGACACTGACAGAAACTGACACGACACTGACAGCAACTGACAGCAGCGAGTGCGGGCAAGGCTTCTTACAGGCGTCTAGGATGTTGCATAAACCGTCGGTGTCTTGCCCATCTGCGTGCAATCTACCAAATGTCACCCGCTGATGATGTTTCTTACAACGATAGTACGACGAGTAACAGCCGCTCGCGAACAACGTCGTGAAATGTGACCGTGTCCACGCAGGCCCGTGAGAGATCGCTGGTGCGATCCCGTCAAATCGACTACATTTCACGCGTCCTCTTCCCGCTGGCCTTCGTGATATTCCTCACCATCTACTGGTTATCCTACAAGAACACACCCTTCTTCGATTAGCGCTGCAGCAATAGAGAGGCCCTCCTCTGCTGGACATACTCGACCGCGCCTTTCAATGTTGGGCCATCCAACGCGCACATTGCCCTCCACGTTTAAGTAATGCATTGCCACGATGTATTTAAAAAAAATGAAATTACTGTGTGGCGTTCGGTGGACGGTGGCCCCATTGGACGAGGTAATCTGTGGATAAGGCGTTTTGTGCAAAGCGGCTCACGTGCAGCTTTTCGTGCGTGCAACCGCATTGATCTACATAACCACAGCGATAACCAGGTTAATACCCAGGCCACTGTTGTAGATGCGACTCATCTTCTTCTCTTGAGTTCTCACCCGGTTAAACAACAGTAACTTGACAGGACATGGGCGAATTCCCGTGGGGATTTCGCCATGTATTGCGGTAATAAATGTGGCATCTGAATCATTATCATGGTTGTGGACAATGTGAGAATTGGAGAGTATAATAAAATAAACGAGCAGAAAATTCGCAGCGTTCACATATCTATCGCTCCACGGATACAAAAACGAATTTACTTAAACATCCCATCTGGTAGTGCAAAATTTAAGCTAGATTGATTAATTCATCACAAACATTGGTTAACCACAAGCAAAGTCGGCACTGCTTTCACCATTCAGTGTCTCATTTGGAAAGTCAGGCTTGACATCCAGAGTTAGTCTTGTCTGGAATCTATGCTAGTGAACTGTCAGATGTTTAGACATGGATCTTGGTTAAATGCAAAACGGATTAACATGTAACACAAAATAGTCATTGACGTGGTTGTAGAGACTATAAGTAGCAAAGACTATGACGATTATATTATTGGTTCTTTCTGTAAAGTCACGTAGAAGGGAAATAATGAAATAATAAAAATATAAAACAATACAAATTCTCACGACATTTCGCCTGCTACACAAGCAATCATCATCAGGTATGAAATCCACAGCTTTACTTTACCGAAAAAACCAAGAATATGAATCCCTGCAGTCACGAAAGCTTTAAATCAAAATTATGACGTTTCTAAAAGTGTTTTAAATAGATGACAATATATTCCAATACTCAGCTGCCTGGGTTTTAACCAGATCTAAAGCGTATGACCATATTATTCATACTAGCTTGTTTGCCCGGCCTAGGACGGAAGCTGTAATATTTGCGAAAAATTTTAGCAGAGTATAATTGTATCTTGTGTAAATTTAATGGCAGTGAATCTTGCACGAAAGTATGTCATCAAACACTTCACTGCCTTTCACTGTATTAATGGAAGTGATTTTTGCACAAAACGAAGTCATAAAACACTTCACTGCATTTTACTGTATTAATGGCAGTGATTCTTGCACAAAACTACGTCATTAAACACCTCACTTCATATCACTGTAGCACTGTATATAACTTATCTTCAATTTGTTCAAATTCCCTGCTCTGATACTTTATTCTCTCGGTCGCTGGGGTTGAAATAAATTGGAATTCGATACAATTTCTGGAAAGTCACCCAGAAAAGTCTATTTTACCATAATATAGAAGCATAAATGAGACTTACCTTTTGCCTCAAGTGCTGAAGAAATAAATAAAGACACCAAATCCACTTTTTTGCTGCGTAGAATATGTATGTATTTATTAGATTCACTTTCAATAAAGAAATCTCAAACTTAAAGCGAATTTGCAAAAACAAAATTCCGCTCGACCTTCTGCGTGAGTGTAAAATCCACCCTATCATGAATATTAATGACGGGGGGGGGGGGTGCGGCATGTGGAGTGACGTCACGCGCGTTACACACAAACAGACATTCTTGGCTCATTATAATACTAATTATTTCGTCCCTGCACTGGCTTCCTGTCAAGTACAGAATTGACATCAACATTCTCCTTCTCACGTTTAAGGCCTTCAATTGGCTGGTTCCTAGATATCTCGCCGCTCTGCTCAAGTTGTATGTATCACCGCGAAAACCTAGGTCAGCTGATTCTGGTCTACTCATCATCCCAAAGACAAGACCGTGATGGTGGTGGTGTTGTTCGATGAGAGAAGGAGTATTCAGCAGCCAGGCTCCGCGATTGTCAAATCCTCTTCCTCGGTCCATTGAGGATTCTGAATCTGTTTCACTTTTGAAATCACCATCTTAAAACGCACCTATTTGTACTCCAGGCTTTCCCTGTAACTCAAGATTGAAAAAAAAATTGTCCTGCTTGGATTACTCTGCAACCATTATAATTCGCTTTTATTATAGTTCTTAATTTTATTGGAACTTTCAGAGTCGTCATTGATATTGTTATTAGTATTAGCTTTCTATTTCGCTTAGAATTAACCAATATTTAGGAGTGTAGTTTTATTTTCATGTAGAGCGCTTTGAGATACTTCAATATAAAAAAGGCGCTTTATAAAATAGAGGTTATTAGTATTATGATGTGGTAATAAAGAGTTGTGCTGCATGCTTGTCACCTTTTTTCTCCCTGTCAGTTAACGACGGCGTATGGAGCAGGTGCACACACACGCACACGCACACACGCACACAAAGACAAAGACAAAGATCCCCCGTAGAGCCTTGACAGACTGTAGGGGCAAGTGCTGTTAGCGAGCACCTATGATGGCCAGAACGGTACACGAGAGGGTTGGGTGGCCAGCACCACGCCCGACCGCCTTTGTCTCCCCAGAGTGGCGATGTTTACACACCGCACCAGGTACTCATTTAAGGCTGAGTCGACCTAGGGGAGGCCCAGGACCGGTTCAGATAATCGTCACTGGTGTTAGCCGTGAGCGGGAATCGAACCCGGGTCGCCAGGTTCATAGCGCAGCGTGCTAACCGCTACACTACCGCTCCTCACACACGCACGCACACACACACGCGTAGATGCCGTTGTGTAGTCACTCACGGCAAGTTCATCGCTGCTTGCTTGTTGTCGGGGTGTGTAAAGCACATTCATGAGTTGTCTGAAAATTTGATCATGTGTCTCTCCAAACGTGTCATGCAATGATCCTATACATAACTTTAGAGTATATGAAGACTGCATAAACGTCTTACACACTTAAACCATATTGCATATATCATAGTATGTACTTGCCAACCCGTTCAGAGGCTAACATTTTCACGAAGTAAATCACATTTCGGAATTGTAACAAATAGTAAATGTACTTAGATTTATGATTCATGGTTTTAATTTTAGTAATTGTATCAATCATGAGCCTCCATTAAGTGTGTTGTCCACCGGTATAGGAGCCATGCACACTGTCCGGATATAATCTCAGAGTTACCGCCAGCTCGAGTCAGCGTTGGTCAAGAGGCCGAGTTTATAATTCAGGATTGCATTAAAACGAAAATTGTAATGTGTTTCGTGGCTGTGCTTTATTAAAACACTCATCGACACCTGCATTTTGTGATTTGGAATGTGAAGGCTGACGGAAATTATGCTCAACGGTCAAGTTTTTTCAATACGCTCCACCCCTGTCGACACAGCAGTATAAATGGATACATCACAGCCAGTTATGGGGAGATCGTGGGAGGTGGGGGGAATGGGGGTACTTCCAACTCTTCCAACGCGTCTGGTCGACGTGGAAGATTGGACCAAAAACACTGCGGAGTTCACTCTTTTAAACACCCTTCCACCAGTGAGCAATTGCAGGACATTTACTTGATTGGCCACCACTAAAATTGCATTTAAAACTCTACTTGCGCCAGAATACAAACAATTTCTTGCTGCAAGCCACGCACAGCGGTCACTGTGGATATCCCCTGGGCCATCTGCGGGCTGTGGAGATCACCTGGTGCACAGGTCATGGCCTCTGCAACTTAACCTCGCCTTTGACGAGGCCAGCGATGGCACGTTCGTCGCTTGAGGTTCACGGTTCGGTTCTGAAAGTCACCCTGGTTAATACTGCGGGTTTTTTTTTTTTTAAACGTCAACACGCGCAGTGTGCTTCAGTGGACATTAAAAACACATTCCTACGGAATAGTCAATGGCCTGCAGGGTCAACGGCGGCGTGGTGTATTCCGCAAATATGGCCGACTGTGAGGGCGGGCACAAGCCGGCGTGAGTAGGTTAAACATTGAGTTTTATAAGGGCACCATGGGGTGACCAGCCCCTCCCCACCCAACCCCAACCCTCCCACCCCCCACCCAGCCCCACCCTCCCCACCCAGCCCCTCCCCACCCTCCCCTTCCACCCAGCCCCACCCCTCCCATTTTTGGATGCACGACGGACGGGCGGACGGACACGATAATCTCCTGTGGGCTGGTGTAACCAGGAGGTTCCTACCAGTAATATCCCCTGTTGTTCTCTGAAGAAACGTAGGCTATGTGGGCCCAGATTTTAATAATTATGCACAAGTCACTTAATTTGTCCACAGCAGTCGCAGTTCCTTACTGCGAAAACTTGGCAGGACCCTCCTCAAATAGAGTTCATGGGTAAACGATTGCGACAGTGGAGAGGGTGGAGAGCGATCGACCGACCGATTCAGATTCAGCATTTGGAGAAATGGCCGTGGCAACTATGCACTTGTTGTCCTGGGTATGACTCGCAGGCTCAACCTTCCTTGCTATTATCATTGCTCGTCGTTGTTGATTATGGGCTTCAACGCGCGGTGCCGTTTGTAGCCGAGAGAGAAAGAAAGCAACAACTGTGTAGAGAGCGACGCTTAGTACCGCAAAAGGCACGGACGCTTCTGTCGTTATTTGGTTAATGAATCAGACGAACCGCGCGCCGTGATTGTGAATCCACGCGGTCAAAACGCAAGGCGCAACGTAGCGCGAAAGAGCCACGGACCCCGACGTGAAGTGATCAACTCAGCAGAGTGGCGACGCGATGTCTTTGCCAAGGTTGTGTCTCCACGTAAAACGTGCGAGTGTTCATTTATAGAACCCACGCCGTGTCTGGGAGTGATTTTGTTCTCTGCAGTTATGGTTCAACACAAGCAAACGGTTTCGACATTCGGGCTTTCTCATACCAATGCTGGTGAACTTCCAGACGTTTATATCCAAGGACACGTGCACCACCACGACCGCCCCCGGTGGCGGTTATTCACGTCAGTAACCCAGCACTGTGGAGGCAGTGAGGGTTGGTGGATCACGCAAATGATGCGAAACTCCTTTCCCGTGGGCGTCGAGGTGCCCCGTATTCTGACTTGGCCAGGAGAAAACGGCTCAACAAATTCTGGACGAATGTCACCTGTCCCTTATGTATGAGTGTTGCCCCCTTGCACACGTTCATTTTCTCCGGGTGCTCTGGTTTCCCCGCCCCCCCCCCCTACATATATCATATCATTTTGCTGAAAACATGACCGCGTTACACCAACGGCGTTGACCGACACAGCCAACAACTGTCCGGCCACGCAATTATCGGGCGAAGGCAGCAGCGACGAAAGCGGCAAAGAGGACAGCGAGACGAGTCCACTCCTAGAACCGCCAGTCCGGAGCTCTCACTCTCCATTGCTTTTATCCTACTCGGCGTGGCCTGGCTCCGCCCTGGCCGCGCCTTCCTTCTCGAACCGAATAGAGGGTTCCAGGGGCTTCCCGATGAGGTCTTCTGTAACCCTTACCCCAGTTCTTTCGCCCTGCCGGCCCACCCGTGTATATGCTCGACGGCGTGTGCGCTAACTGTCCACCGCAGTTGCCGCTGCTGGACAGCAGTCGGCGCTGTGTCACTACACATATATAGAGGACCGCAGAGCGTGGACAAGTGTTTGCGCCAGTCCATTGCCTGACTGCCTTACCGTTTGTCTGTGGTTCCTCCTCGCTCTTTTGAATCGTTCTCTCTCCGAGAGGGAGCGAATACTGTGTGCAATACAAGTTCACACGATGATGAATTATTACATTGGCCCAAAGTTCACTTCCAGAAGGTCGTGTGGCCGATTGGTATTAAAAGATAAAACATTTTTTTTGTAGAGAGACATATGGGAAGGAGACGTACTGTCTGTATTTGTTGTGTAACATTATATGTTTTTCATGTAATTAAAGTGATTAATGACCGTAACATGGAACCCCTGCAACATTTACTTTGGTGTGCTGCTATCACATTTGATTACCGCGGACCTAATGGGCCGTGTGTGTCGGGTGACCGGATAACACGTGCGGATGACACGTGTTTTCACTCACCTGATGTACGTACTTGAGGGCGTTCATATATACACGAGGGTATTCTGTCACCTAACAAGACATGGTATGCTTAACATTTTAAAGTAACCTTCTTCCATGTTTTAGTTCTGCCATCTCAAATAGATTGTTTCCACTTTAAGTCATAATACATTTCTTGGTTTACAGAGCGTTATCATGAAGATTGCATCTCAAAACGCTGTGGAAATTGTCACGCACAGAGGCACGAGTAACTACAGACGCGCGCGATGGCAGCGAGAACGGATGCCAACAATTGCCTACGGTTCTGTGTTCCTATATTGGGGGTGTTTGGATAACTCCATTAAACAGTGTTTGTAAGCGTGGAAAAAAAGCGGAGTACGCTGAGAAAACGTACGTGTGCGAGCGGGGGGTAACGCTCAATCTACTGCACAGATGGAATACAGATGGAAATTAATACAATTGCTGTACTTCCATACCCTGGCAAACTCGGATGGTGACGACTCCGTGTGATCCAACAACCCCTTTCCCGATTCGAAGCTTTCATGACTGCAGGAATTACTCTTTGGTTATTTCGGTAAAGTCACGTGGAAAGAAAATAAATGTAAATAATAACAGAATATCATAATAATAATGCATTCTATTATTTAATTCATTTAATGTATTTTCTTTCTACGTGACTTTACTGAAAGAACCAAAGAGTAACCCCTTTCCCCTTCCCTCAAAGGCGCAGGATCAAAGGCCACGTTCAGCAGCATGGCCACCAGATTCGTGGACACACCCGTGCTCTTTCATTATACAGTTCTTATTTTTTGGGTTAGATCGAGTAAATATATAAACGTGTCGTGAAACCCGCCGCCACCCGACACAGCCAATTAGTAAGGTTTGTCACGTAAAGAGAACGTGCCAATTCGTCACTAGTACAGGAGAGCCAAGCCACAACATTTACAATCTGAGTACGTCGTTTCGCCAGTAATTACAACTAGCTTCATCAGGCGACAGCCAGATTTGTGAAAACCTCCGTGTTGAACATCCTTGCTCTTAAATTTAGATTTAAAGCTTTCGTGACTGCAGGGATTCATATTCTTAGTTCTTTCGGTAAAGTCACGGAGAAGGGAAATAATAAAGTAAAATATTTTTATTATTTTATTTTATTATTTTATATATTTTTATTATTTTATTATTTCCCTTCTACGTGACTTTACCGAAAGAACCAAGAACATGCTTGCTCTTATTTGTACCCATTCCCTTCGCTCGCGGTTTCGTTGTAGGACACGCGCATGACTCACGACTCTGCGAGTGGCCTCGTCGGGGAAGATGTCGGGACGTGGCCGTCTCCGTGGTTTGGCCACACGAGCCGCGTGTGGCCACCCTGTAATGCCCCCTCCCCCCCCGTGTCGTTCAAGTCCGAGCCACTTCTGCCCAGCCCGTGAGCTGGGTGGGCTTTCTGCGCGGCGGTAAACGTTTTCGTTATTGTACACTCACTTGCCCCGTAAAGCCTCACTCTCGAGACTCGTTCAGGAGGGTCCTGCCTTGTTGTCGCGGGATGGATCGGATGTTGCAATGCGCTGGTTTGTCAAAGTCAAGTGATTTGCGGTGAAATTCGTCATTTTTTTAATGACGGCGCGGGTTCTGTAACCGTCCACTGTGAAGGAGACTGCGAGTAATGTGTAATAGTCCACGCACACACCACAGGCTCGAATGATGTGTTTAAGTACACGTTTATTAAGAACAACACATTACTGCAAATGTCATCTACACCGTATTTTGAAAAATAAAATATCCCAACGTATCTGGTGTCCAGAGTGGTGTGTGCGTGTGTGTGTAGTGCGCTCGGGCGAAGCTTGCATTATGCCCGTAGTTGGATGTTTAATTGCGTCTGTCTATCAGCACGCCTTCAATAACTGCCTCTGGCCAGGGTGAGCACTCGAAAGTGGACGATAATAACAACATAGCGCCTCTCTTAAGCCCGACGCAAACACTAACGGGCAGCAGGTGCTGCAGATGCTGCTGCTGACACGTGCTCGCTTCCGACACGACGCACGCCCCTCGTTTGTTTTGTGGCAGCTGCTCTTTTCACCGCTCACATTGGGCCCCATTACCAAGGTCGCACTTATCAAGTGCAAATAGTCTCGCCAACAATTGACGCTGAAAGGCAATCTGCGATATGTCCACTGATCCAATATCGAAAGTGGACAACAGGATACGCGGCACAATTACATCTTTATTAAAGTCAACCTAAATATCTTGCACATGCGTGTATTTTGTAACGTTTTCCAACATGTGATTGTCTTCCCGAGTATTTTTGTTGCAATGAATGCACGCTATCTGCTATGTCGTATGTATGAGAAACGTTACAGAATCCATGCGTGTGCGTGCTTTTTTCTGTCTTGGATTTAGTAAACACAAACTTTCGTTAGATTTCGTCACGATGAACATTTCGCAAATTCTTTCATAAGTTAATTTCCTGAAACGTCACCTATTTCATATTTTCTCTTTGAGCGCCACACCATGTTATTGACGGATGAGAGTTTAAGTGAATCCTCCAGGCTTGGCGACGTCGCATCACGCGAGGCATCACACTCGCTGGTTGTTCTTTTTATCACTCCATATTTTCCAGAATGCTGTTAATCTGACTCGGACCAGAGATCATTGGTGGAAGGCACGACCACTTGAGTGCAATATACGCCTATCAATAATAACCATATTCGCCCATAATTATACACAGCTGCTGGAATATTATTAAGTCCTGGATTCTTACAATCATACGAGCAGGTTTGTAAGTAGCATGAGGACAGAAAAAGGCGAGATGGATATTTCATGTCAAAGTCACTTCCGGTACAGAGATCTGGACTGTTCTGGACTATTCCAGCTGACATCAAGCACTGATTACAATTCCGAGTCGCCTTGTCTCTCGCTGACAGCTAGAGCTGAAATGAAACCATAAGTGCTCACGCTATCACGCTCCTAGCGCAGGGCTTTTATCACGAAGGAAGGCACTACTGTCTTTTCAAATACACGGTCTGGATTTTCAGTTTGCACATACATAATCACATAGTCACTTTAAGATGTTTTCTTGTTCATGTTTTTGTTTTTTGTTTGTTGCGGTTGCACCCGATTTAAGAGCCGAATGGCTCACAGGGCTATACCTAATACGTAAACTTGAAACTTGTATCAGTAGGGGGCGATGTTGCTATGCGCAAATCTCATATCGAGTAATGTTCAGGTAATTTTTCAAATTTGACAGATTCGGACCGTGACCCCTGCACGCAATGGCCCGCTGCTCTATTTCTAACGACGCCACTGGATCGTTAAGGTCCACTGTGAAGCAGACGGCGGGTCAAGTTGCTGGTTAAACACCAGCGGTGTTAACCCGGGCGGCCCCGGAGCTCGAACCGCGACGGGCGGAGATGGGTGTGGACTGAGCTGAGCCCATGGGGTTTCAGAGGTCGCGGCTATATTAACTCGTGGCGCCGGTCGCGTCGCGCTGACGAGGGCTTGGAGGCGGCGAGGAGGATGTCTGGCGTGGCCGTGCTGTGCGTCTCGGCGTGGTTCATCTCTCTCTTTAGGTAACAGAACAACAACAACAACAACAACGACTGACTTAAAACTTTCGTGACTGCAGGAATTCATATTCTTTGGTTCTTGCGGTAAAGTCACGTAGATAGAAAAATTATAATAAAAAAGAAAGTGATGAAAATATAATAAAAAATAATGTTTCTATCTACGTGACTTTACCGAAAGAACCAAAGAATATAACAACAACAACGATAGAAACCACACTGCGTCGTCGTATTCCCATTACCACACCCATACTAGACCGTTTCTCGCACAATGATGGTATGTACTGGTTGTTCTATAGATAGCCTCGCCCCTGCCATATGACTGTGGAATGTTGAGCACCGATTCAGGGCTGTTGATAGGATATGGGCATTGCTTTAATGGTCATTTTTTATCCAGGAAATCACTGCCTTTTGACTTGTTTTATGATGTGTTTTTGGGTTGTATTGCGTATTTTTGGGCACGATATCAGACGTTTCGCTCAATGTGCTCAGAAGAATCTTGAGGAACTTTACATTCTGCTCCACCGTGCCGCATTGGACCTTCTCCAGGAACCTAATTCAAACGTCGGACATCATCCCGAGAAACACGCGTGTCAACCCGAAAACGCATCACAGAGCCATACGGCACAATCGCGAAAGGGCTACATAGGCCTGTAGTGTTGGTCATCAAGACATCGTTATTACTACACGTTTTTAAACGTGTATTAAATCTAGAATTGTCTAAATTGGCGGGAAAAAAGTGCGTTAAGTTGGAATGCTCGGGTGAATGGAGAGCAAACCCCATCTGAGACATCACTTCGGTGACGAGATGTTAACTACCTCGCCTGGTAAGCAGGGTTCGATCTCGATCCGGACGCGAGGTATATTTGTAGTTTGAATGTCTCTCTCTCTCTCTCCCCGTGGTCGCGTGGATTTTTCTCCGGGTCCTCCGGTGTTTTCCTCCCAATTTAGAAACGTGCGTTTAAAGTATTTCGCTGAAATACATTTCTACATGGTGAGGCACTTCGTTGAGCTATCATTTATGGCCAAGTCGCTTCTGAAAAAAATAGCTATACAGCTCAGTGGGCCTTACCTGATGAAATAAAAAAAATGTTTAGTTTATGTCTGTCATAATGACTACAAGTCACCAGAATGGGCCACAAATTGTAGTTTCTCTTGTTATGAAAAGTGGCATTAGTGATAACGTGACGTACCCTTCGTGACAACAACAAACTGTGTGCAATGATACAATTGGAGGAAAAATACGTTAAAATTGGCTCTGAATCCCGTGAGTGGAACACCGCAGGGCATGTGATGCCATTTAATACAACCAAAATAAATAATCAGAACATTCGCCTCGTTCCCGTATTTGTGTCTCCACGTTCAAAAGTACATAACACTCTTGATACTTGGAACATCCCATCGGCCACACGGCCTCCTGGGAATGCATTGTCTTCAGCAGCATTGGTTTAACGCATTCAGTGTCTCGTCAGCAGATACAGGCTTGCCATTGCAAGTTGAGTATAGGAAGGAGTGGATGCGAGGAGTTTGGAGACGTCGCAGCCCTGCGAGGTGGCCTCGTGTCTCAAGAGTTGTCTTCTGCAGTAGATCTCAACGTCTAATTCCGCGGGCCATTGCTCGGCCACAGGGCCGTGCGCGAGACGTGGTGCGCTCAACTTTTGTAGATACAACAGTTTTGTGTTGTTGCTGCTGCTAC
Organism: Lethenteron reissneri; assembly: GCF_015708825.2. NCBI lineage: Eukaryota > Metazoa > Chordata > Hyperoartia > Petromyzontiformes > Petromyzontidae > Lethenteron > Lethenteron reissneri. Next base: position 11,759,593 of record NC_083803.1, on the reverse strand, counting down.
ACAAAACACGACAATATCCCTGTCCATTGCACAACTCTTTATTGTAAGTCTTAGAAACACAAGTTAATGTATATATAAAAAAATTGTACGGATTTTTATTGATCTTGTTTTTTTACAGCCCTTTGGAAAACGTAGTGTTCATTTGGAAAAATCTTATTGGAGCGTGCATGCTTACTCCGAGAGTGTGATCACTGTGTGAGCGTTGACAGTGGGTTGAGCGGGTCCAGCAAGGTTGAGTACCACCGGTTCTAACCCGTGTGTGTGTGGGGGGAGCGGTGGTGTTGCAGTTAGCGCGCTGCGCTACGAACCTGGCGACTCGGGTTCGATTCCCGCTCACGGCCACCAACACCCAGTGACGATTAATTATTTGAACCGGTCCTGGTCATCCCCTAGGTCGACTCAGCCTCAAATGAGTACCTGGTGCGGTGTGTTAACATCGCCACTGGGGAGACAAAGGCGGCAGGGCGTAGTTTTGGCCACCCACTCCCTCGTGTGCCGTGCCGGCCTTCACAGGTGCCTTCACAGGTGCCTTCACAGGTGCTCGCTAACAGCACTTGCCCCAACAGTATGTTAAGGCTTTATACGGTGGTCGAGAAGTTCGCGGCGGCGGCGGCGGCTGTGTAACAGCGTGATCGCGTCTCTTCCGAGTCTCCAGCCTCTCGGCCCAGGCGCCTGGGAACTCGAGCAACAACAACAAACCGTCGCCCTTCCTGTCCATGGACAACGTTATCCGCGACACGGGCTACGACAGCCGCATGCGGCCCAACGTGGACGGTGAGAGAGAGAGAGCGGCCGGCCTCCCGAGTGCCGCCGGATGAAGCTCGTGCAGGGCCTGTAGCCATATGTTATAGAGGGGCCCTAAATTAAAAACAAAACATTAATATTAAAACACATTTTTTTGTTACTTTCATAGTAAAGTAATTGCATTTTTTCATGTGCTATACAGCCAGATCATACGACAAATCGCTAACCTTAAACACCCAGTCGTTCATTAAAGTAGAAGGCGGTATAGTACTATAGTAATAGAGCAAGTGCAGAACCGCTGGACCGGAATTGATAGCTTGAACGCATTTAGCGCGGGAACCCTTGGAGACCATCTGGAGAAGATTCCAGGCACGTGTTGACAATGATGGCGAACAAATGGTGACTGACTTTTTGAAGCTATTAACATGCATTTATTATCATGTTACAGTGTGATGATATCCGTTCTTTTTTCCATGAAAAACGATAGTCCCATAAACAGTTTAAATATATTTTTGAAGCACCCTGTGAATGTGTGCGCCTGGTTATGAATTCGTTTTTTGTTTTCTGTTTGAATGGTAGGGCCTCCCGTTGTCGTAAACTGCAGCATTCTGGTGAAGGGCTTTGGACCCGTCGAAGAGGCGACCATGGTGAGTCTGGAGGCGGTGACGTTCCTTCACGTGACGTATGACGTCACAAACATTCGCAACGTACACAAACTCCGCAATATTTTTTCGCGATCTGGACTCGGTGGGATCTTATGTTGGTTGCGCATCTCCTACTGTGAAGCGGGATCCGGTGTGGTGGTGGGGGGGGGGTAGCGATGGTGGCTTCGACGAGCAGTGGCTATGATGATGCCCTTGGCCATGATGGCGTTTCGATCTCAATGGACGTTGCTGTAACTCCATGTATGCGTTCGTTTCTTTGAACGCGCGCCGTTCCCCAGCGACGCTGGAATATGAACCACAACGCCGTGGGGTCGACGCACCCTTTAGCCACCGTGGTGGTGTTGTTATTATGTATGATCAACGAGATTATATATATACATACCTGTCAACCCATACGGTTTTCCCGTATTTTTGTATAGGGAAATTGAGTTTTCAGGTCCATATGGCGTATAGCCGTTTCAATAAGGGCAACATTTGGCTTTAGTTTTTTTTCTTTTTGTTTGTATTTCTCCCTTGTGATGGGACTTTGTAAGATGAACGTTGAGATTTATAAGGGTACGGGGTGACCAATAAAGTTTTAATTGGTCTGTAATAAAGTAGACACTGATAAGGGGTTTACAGGTATGTGGTGTCCAGTGGGTGGTGATGGTGAACGTGGTGATGGTAATTCAAACATTGCTAATGACGAACGTCTTTAATAAAATAACGGTGGCCTTATTATTCCCTAGGATTACAGCATCAACATTTTCCTGCGTCAGACCTGGAACGACCCGCGCATCCTGAGCGTCTTGAAGAGCATAGAATACAACACTGACTTCTTGGATCTTGGGAACAGTTTTGTTGACTCCGTGTGGAAACCTGACCTCTTCTTTGAAAACGAGAAGAGTGCAGCCTTCCACACCGTCACCACGGACAACAAGATGCTGAGAGTGTTCAGAAATGGGGACGTGTTCTACTCCGTGAGGTGAACTCTCTGGGAGGGAAAGACTGAGGTTTTTGGCATCTGGCAAATAAGGGGGGGGGATGTATTCCAACAATCTGCAGAATGTATCTGCTGGTAACCGGCCTGGTGGCTCAGCGGTACGGCCAGCGGCTCGCAATTGGAAGGTTGCGAATTCAAATCCTGGTGGGACTGAGTCAAACTTCAATGCCGAATTTGAACTCAGACCTTTCCAGTTAAGAGCCGGCCGCTCTACCTCTGAGCTACCACGGTGGCGATGCCCTCTCGTGAGATGACAGTGCAATTGGCTAAGTGAGCAAGGCCAAATTTCACTTTTAAAACCCCAACCATTTATTGAACCAGTTAAAATATGGAGCCAAATTAATTTATGGGAGCGTTATCCTGGAGCACCAAATGCAAGTTTGCTTCTGTTGTCGATTTAAATTCAGATAAATAACCGGTTAATTTAATTTTCGTGTCCTGGCTTTGTTTCGGTTCATCTCTCTGATGAGTTTATCAACCCGGGATTTGAATTCGGAACCTTCCGCTTGCAAGCCACTTGCTCTACCTCTGAACCACGTGGTCGGAGTGTGCTATAGTGGCCATGCACACTCATAAAATAACGGTCATTAACCTTCCACCCGAGGCAAAAGCACCACCACAAAGGTGTAAAGAGGGAAATTATGCTAATTTTGCCCAAGAAATACACTATATTCATTGCATCGATATACTAAGTGGATAACTGTCGTATATATCTATGTTTATTCAATTAAAAATATATACGTTTGCCGTGTGGATAACATGTTTTCTGTGTTTCAGACTGTCTCTCGTACTTGCGTGCCCCATGAGTCTGGAGGTTTATCCCATGGATGCACAATATTGCAGCATCTATCTTGAGAGTTGTGAGTGAAAGCACATTAAACAGTATATCATCGCATAGCAGGTGGCTGGCTGGCGCCGCTGAGATCCTGGGTTCCAATCCAGGTTTTAGTCGCCAAGTCATGATTCAAAGTGGGTTCTCAGGTGTAACGAGTTTAGGCAAATTAGCCAATGCAACTAAATTATCTAAATTCCAGCTCTGAAATGTAGATATCGGTTTCACTGTCATACGATGAAAGTTCCTCTCGTATGCAGGGTGGATGGAAAAATACTGCCCTCTATCTACTGTGTGGACCAGAGTACACTTGAAGGGACCTCAGAGGTAGCTCTGTGATATCCGGTCTCCCTCTCTTCACACAAAGCATCGCACTGCTCTGCCAGAGATCCCTAATGGTTTCAGCATCACCTGACGCGATGGCAATGGTGCAATTGGGATCAAATTGCTTAAAAATTGCAAACGTTTTATGAATAATATGTGATTAAAATAAACATACATTGGAGGTGGCTGCGTGGCCCAGAGCGATGAAGTGGCACCTGCATTAAACTGGGTTCTCAGGTGTAGGGAGTTGAAAGTCCTGATCCAGTTTTCGACTAGTGCACACAAAAACACCGTAACATGATCTTTGGTTTGTCGCCTAATCTGGCCTCTTCCAATTTGGCCTAATCCAGCTCGGCCTATCCCAAGCTTGTGACAAATAACCTACACAGACCACGTGTACCAAGTGTGGATGCCAAACGTCTCACGAAGTGACTGCGGTATCGCTTTCAGGCACTTTCTCTGACACATCGTTGCTTGGCTCGCTGCAGAGGTCCCAATAAAATGTCCTTGTCTCATGACATGAAACCGATAGCATAATTGGAATTATTGGTAAACATAAAGGAATCTAATATTTATCTAAAGGCACGGCTCCACGCCCTCACGAAACGTTACACTCCGCTTGTGTGTGATGCTTTGGCTGCCTCTGGCGAGGGGCTGCCCTGGGATTCATTGCTGGGCCCCAGTTTCCTCATCCTGGGCTGTGCCCTCGTGTTGTTTGTGGCTATCGTCGGTGGCGTGACTCAGCGGTAGCCGCTCGTTGCGGAAGTTAGATTACAGAGCAGCCGTCCTGTTTAATTCTGCGTATTAAATAAATACACTCCGTCTGCTTCACGGTGGACGTTAAAGGTTCCGTGATGCCATTCGTAAGAGGAGACCGTTGTGCGCCGGCGTCATTGTCAGACTTGTGGAAAATAACCTCGAAATGACACCGTTGGAATATACGTAGCATCATCGCCCCCTTTTACGATGAAATCCGGTTTAAAAAAAAACGTAACTTTCATTGTGCACTTTCAGATGGATATACGACGAATGACCTGATATTCCAGTGGAATGACACGGAGCCCGTGAGTTTCGGAGCTGGCGTTTCAACCCCGAAATTCACACTCTCCAACGAAACGTTCCTCGGTGAATGCACGAAGGAGTACACGTACGGTGAGTAGGAAGCAGTTCGTCCGGCTCAACACGACAAACGTGCACGGGGATGAACGTCGCGTCGTTTGCTTTTAACCCAGTGGTACTCAACATTGATGGCATCAGGACCGTCAAGACCACGGGTCCCCACACCCACCTTCCCAACCCCCTTGCCCCCCCCCCAGGTTATTTAAGCCAAAATACACAGACATCATATGTCCATGCCCCTAGTCACTGCAGTGTTAGTGAGGCTGTCACTTTATCTCATGTAACTTAACCCTTAGGTTTTCACAGATAATATTGAGCCATATTTTATTTTGTTTTCCCACCTATTTTGGCAAAATTTAATTTAAAAAAATTCTCCATGTTTCTCTTTATTGAGAGAGACAGATGGAGATGCAGCACATGATCCAGGGAGTATGACTTCCTGGGTCATGTCCTGATGATGTTTGTCGCAAAGTAAAACGAAATGTTGCATATCTAATTGATTAAATTGGTTGTGAGAATTGTTTTTCAACTTCCCAGTGAGCTGAAACGATGATAATCGGCGCACTCCTAAACGCTTGTGCTCTAGGTGGAAATTGTTTGTGTTTGGTTGTTGTGTTGGACCTTAACCACACGAATTTGGTTGGATCGTTTGCACGGCCTAACCCAAAAATAAGTAATGATTTATGTTGTGTATTTGTGAGCTTTGCCGACATTTCCCGAGCACAATCGAAATTTCCACCGCTGCTTGAGGACTTTAAAGAGCATATTAATCCCTCCACATACATGTTTGAGCAAGAAATACATTGTGAATTTTTCCTTTTGCTTATAATTATAAATTGTCGATGGTGAGATCAATGTAAAGATGCCGATAATGATGATGCCAACTGATTTCTTACAGGTACATTCTCATGCGTCAAGGCCACGTTTTTCCTGGACCGTGACATGGGCTACTACCTCATCCAGGTCTACATACCCAGCTGCCTCCTGGTCATTATCTCCTGGCTCTCGTTCTGGCTCAACGTGGAAGCCGCGCCGGCTCGCGTGGGCCTGGGGATCACCACCATCCTCACCGTCACCACGCAGATGACCTCAGCGAATGCCGCCCTGCCAAAGGTGCTCTGTGATTACGATACAAATCAACTTTGCTCGTGGCTGTTATGAAGATCAGGGCCACTCAGAGGAAGAAGGAGGGTGTAGAGGCAAAAGAGGAAATTTGGCCCGGGCCTCACAAAAGTTTGCCCCACAACGTGCCTGTGGATGGTAGAATCAGGGGCCCTATGCGACATTTTGCCCTGGGGCTCGAGGAACCTCTGGGGGCCCTGATTAATCCTTTCCCATTCCGATGACGTATGTATACGTATGGAGACGTCGTCAGTTTTTAGTAAAAAGGCCATGTGGATGGGTGTGTGGCACAGTTTGTAGACAGTTATGATAGAGTGCGGTCGTGTCACTACACTTGTCTGCAGTGAGTACAATGTATTTAAAAACAGCGGCGCTATGATTTATTTTTAAATAAGTTAACGCTAACGGCTTGCTTGTTCAGAGATTCGGCGGCGAACGGGACCTACCCTGCAACTTGCAGACGTCTCGGAACGGGAAAGGGTGAAGATGTAAGATGTGCCTGCCAAGGGTGTCATTCTCTAGCGGGGTTGTCCGGGTCACTGAGGCCCTCGAGCTTCATTGTCAGGACAGTGCCCCAGTAAAATGAAGATTAGCTCTTACTTTTTTATGATATTGCGATCAAGATGTCACCATGGACAAGCTTCTGATGGTACCGCGGCGCCAGCACTGTCTTCCCCTTGCAGCTGCTGCCCGGTAGCCACGTGACCTACAACATCTGAGATGAACGACAATTACTTTATTAAACATCTACATTTTCAGTAAAAATAGCTCAAGCCACGTGACTTTTCACAATTTTTATAACAATAAACTTAATGCAACTGGTATGATCCATTTTGACCCATTTGCAGGATATTTTCACGATCTGCCTCACATATACGCGAGTGAAACAACTCGGCGTCAGTTGTCAAAACGCTTCTCTTTCTGCTTCTTCCCTCGCACTGCTCACTTTGAATGTCCTTCCATTCTCTCTTTCCCAAGCACGGCTCACCTTGCTCAATAAAAAAGAAACGCGTTATCAGCTCTTTATCACAACTCCGATGGTGCTGTTGTTTTTGCTGACCGCTTCACACGTTGGGGCCTTTGGGCCATGTGGTCAGCAACTGCGTAAAAAAATGTCCATTCCAACAAAGCACAGAGCCACTCCATCCACACCCACATCTACACTTACATCTACGTTTATTTTGTTTAGCCAGGTGATAACTCAAGTGACCAGGAAAGTCTAATTTGCCAGAGTGACTTGGGTCACCAAAATTACAAGAGGAATAATATAAATACAATAATACGGCAACTAGAAAACAGTGGGAAAACAACCACATAACAGAGGGGATCGAAGCAGTACACAAACACGAATCAATAATAAATGAAAGACATTTCCTGAAACAAAATTTAGCTCGGACAAATACATTAAAACAACCGTTCTTCGTAAGTTACAGAAACATTAAGAGGCGCAACGCCTACGAGTTAAACTCATCAAGAGGCGTGATTATTTGACAGGTATCCGTCAAATACAAAGAAGGCAATCGTGAGAATTGTGTTGGTTTAACGACACGAATTGTGACTTATCCTCCCAGGTGTCCTACATCAAAGCCATCGACGTGTGGATGGGCGCATGCCAGGTGTTCGTATTTTCTGCCCTGCTGGAGTTTGCCGCTGTGAACATGGCCACCAGACGACACGGAATCAGCCCCAGCCATCACGACGGCGACCATTGCACCAAGGGAGAGGTGCGGGTTTGTTTTGCAAAAGGTTCCAAATACGTTTCAGCTTCCGAGAGAGTGGAAGCGGCATCGGCAGGAGAACGTGTCCTCTCTCAGGCGGCCTCAACGCCACAGGCCAGAGAAGGATGGTCGGTTGCAGGGCAAGCCGGGGGTTTTTCACACGAATATTCGTCTTGATGGGAATAATTCCAGGAGAGTGCACGTGGTACAAATTATGGAAAATTATTTCACGAGTCAAAATAGAAATGTACGGCAAGGTGTGTGAGGCGTGGTGTGTTCATGTCCCTGTGTAGGTGAGCGATGAAGAATGGCGCTACCAGTCTTTGCTGCATGCTCGTCGGATCGACTATATTTCTCGCGTCATCTTCCCAACCGTCTTCATGGTTTTCAACATCTTCTACTGGGTCATCTACCTGAAGCTCTCCTTCCACTAGAACCGCGCTGGGCAGCGCGGTGAGAGCAACACGAGAGGTGTCTCCGATCCAAACACGAGGTCCGGTGCCGCTCGTGCTCAGCGCGTGCAGCTGCACAGCAACACCCCCCCTCCCCCCCCTCCCCCCCACACACAAATTTAGGGCCCCACACGACGTTCAACATATGTCTCCGTGTGCGTGTGTGAGTGCATCTCGTCTGTTTCTTTTCATCGTTATTCATCCATTTGCGTAGAGCCCCGAATATGGTCCCTCTAACCTCCATTCGTGACAATTGGTCGCCACATTATGGTGTCCTCAACCAGACAGTAGTATGCAAACTATCAAGGGGTGATCATGGTCAAAGTCGTCGATGCCACCACAACCTTGCTTTCGCTCTCTACACAGTAGACACGCGACCTCCAAATATCTGCCCTGACAGTCTCCCACCCTGTGGCCTCAGGTCTTCTCTTCACCTTGTTTGCTGGACTCTTGAAGACCATTCCAATGTCTGTGTTGCTAATTGGCCCTCCACCATCCTGGACACACGTCCTATCCAGCAGAACCGTTTTCGCCTGATCCTGTCTACAGCACTCACCTGCCGCGTTCTCTTCACGACTTCTGCGTTGCTTATCCTGTTTTTTCCCCGCAAAATGCATAGCATCCATCACAGACACCGTTCCCAACAACTTATTATCACAGCAGCTTAGTTATCTTTGTTCCTGATCCACACAGGAACACAGATAGACCCTGCCTCAAACACCCTCTTTACACTCGTTTGATATGAAAAACATGGACTTGGCGAGTGCACTCTGCGGTCACGCGGACACACGGCCACTGTCGCATCATTATTCATGCACTCGCATTAAAATCCTCAGTCACGTGTTACCCGTAGTGCTGAGAGTTATGACTACCGACTGCTCAGACGATTGATCCGAAGAGCAATGTTTCTATCTCGGAGCAGAACCCAGTGATGCCAATTTCTGCGAGGCCCTTTGAATTTTTGATATTAATGCACACAGCAGAAAGCAATTGATAGGCCCGTGTTAATGCCTCCCCTATGTCCATTCCGGCGGCTCAGAGGTCAGAGTGCCGAGGTCCTGGGTTCTAACTCGGGCAGCCACCTTTGATGAAACCTGGTTCAAGTCCAGTTTGAAATGACCATCACGTTAACTGTGGTTTTATGCTGCGTTTGCCTTAAGTTCCAGCTCTGAGAATCGAAAACATAGGTTCGACTGTCATGCGATGAATGTTGCTCTCACATGTAGAGCATATGGGAAAGTACTGCCTCCTAATGTCTGGGCCGTAGATCATTCGAAGGGATCTCAGAGGTAACTCTGTGATATCCTATTCCGTGGGCCATTCTCATGAATATTCTGAAAAACTGGGAACAGGACACGTGCACGTAAACGGTAACCACAGATACATTCACCTTGTACGATTTGCCCATGATACTGGGGAGTTGAGATCATCCCCAGGTTAGTTTTACGTGATTATTCTTGGCTGCCTCTAGATGGTTATATATATATATGCGTGTTTGTGACCACGCGTGTACATGCAAGGTATCCACCAACAAACATCACGCTTCCCCAGAAGCTGCCAAAGTGGGGTAATGCTCAGCGCACGAAGATTGCCGGTTCGATTCCATTTCCTGACGCGGCAGTCGAAACAACGCAAAAATATCCTCATCTCGCCCCGCTGGTGCCTCTGTCCACCCAGCAGGATCAACGGGAACGCGCCAGTTACGACTCAGGGGTGGGGAACCTTTTTTCTCCCAAGGGCCATTTGGATATTAATAATCATTCGCGGGCAATACAACATTATCAACTTAAAAATGAGCCTGTTATATTTGGTCAAACATTTAATTAACTCACCCCTAATGTTATGGCTGGAACTGCTTCTCTTTGGTTAGGCGTGTGATGTTAGCTGATATTGATGATGTTGCTACTGGCAACTGCTTTTCCAGGTTTTCTCCTAGATTTATTGAATTTCGAGTCCCGCCTGCGGTTGCCTTGGCAGGGCCCGACCAAATGATTTCGGGGGCCTTATACGACCCGCGGGCCGGACGTTCCCCACCCCTGAGTTACGTCAATCGGCAGGTCACGTGGGGTGGGGTGAAGTGGGGGTACGTCGACCTCTTCCAACACGCCTGGTCGATGTGGAAGGGTGGACCAAATGCCCTGTTTAGTTCACGCTTGCGGACGCCTTTCTGCCAGCGATTCTCTCCATCAGACAACCGCTGCTAAATTCTCCACAAACTGTTAGTAATTTGATCGACCCCGGAGAGATGATGGGCTGCGTCAACCTCCAAAACAGAAATTGTGTGATTACCCGCATTGTACAAGGGCAGCGCATTAAGACAGCCTGGGCCTTTTAAATATCTAAATATAATCTGAATGTAATTGACCGATTTTGATTGCTGGATATACAGCTTTCCATTGCATTTGTTAGGTAGCAACAATAATCATAATCAGGACTAAAGAAAACACACTGTCAACACCAAACGTGTTTGGTTTTGTCAGGACAAAACGTTAAAATAACAGAAGCAAGTGTCACTTGACAAAGTCACTAAAATAATTGTGGAGCAACGTTTTTGCCAAAGCAGCAAATTAATTCGAGGCGAGATACGTGCAGGTACAGGATGTGGGGGGACAGCTGTTTGACTGAGTGCAGCAGTTCAGTCAGCCCGAAGGATTCATCTCTTGACTCATTCTATTTAACCAAACAGACCATTCTGTGTCTATCATCTGGTCGGGTGGCCTAGCGCGAGCAGCTCTTATTGGAAGGTTGTAGGTTCAAATCTTGGCTGAGGAGGTTGAATCAACACATCAACCCCTCTGGGGTTGATTAAAATGAGTACCACTTTGTGGGGAGATCAGCTCGTGGTTGTCTTACATGGATAGCCTTGTGCGCCACCGGGAATGCGGAATTCCCACTACCGGCTGTCAACACGAGATGAGCACCGAGTCAAATGCTCGGTTTGAGCTGGGAGTCAACATTTGACTTGAAAATAAATCCAGTCACTTTTTACTTCCACGTTTTCGAATACTGTGATGAGGGTCAAACGATGTTATGCACAGCTCCACTCTCAACAGTGTACACTCTTTTACACACTAATATAACGTGCTTTGACAAATATGCAAATTAAGTGTGTTCATATAAATCTACATCTTTCTGAGAAATCTATGTAGGTTGCATTTATGGAATTTACATATTAGGATAAACAATCATGTTTATGCTAAAATGTTGGGAATTGTATACTGTAGCATTTTATGAAATGAAAATCCTTTCCATGTCAGTGGTGTAACACGCGAGAAGATGTATCCGTGTATATGCTGTTTATTGAAATAAAAACCTTGATTTAAACATTAAAACGCTTACGAGTAAACACGTTCCAATGAACTATTGGTCAATACTTTTACTGCATACATGTCTATAATAATCAGGAATCTGACGCTATTCAAACTTAATAATCAGGATTATGAAACTCTGTAATAATTGAGTCTATTCTATTTTTGCATATGGAAGGAGCACAGGCAACAGTGGCTTACTCTATGACCACTATCACACGACTGAGGCATGTCTTTAATTTTCCATCTATGAAGGGGATGTGCGCATCGGCCTGTCGATGTTCCAATGCGTTTGATCATTTGGCCAGCGCAGCAACAGAAGGAACAGCGATGGGGGAAGTCGACTGTCCACCGGTGAGCGTGCGAGCCACCGCGCGCCTCACAGCGCGTTCTCGATGGTGGAGCACGCCTTGCGCAAGCGCTCCACGCGCTCCATCACCATGCGCCGCTTCTCCATTGTGTCCTCATCCTCGCACAGCAGCTCGGCGAGGTTGCCCTCCTGCGCGAGCGCCGTGAGCTCCACGCCCAGCGCCACCACCAGCTCGTCCAGCATGTTGAAGCGCACCGCCATGGGCACCATGTCCATGAGCCGCGTCAGCGCGATCTGCGGCACGCGGGGGGATCGCACGCCCGATCGGATCGAGTTTTTCGTGGGCCGAAGCAGAGTTCTTTTCCACTTGATTGTTTTAGTATTGTGGACGTATGCATGTTGGACTTCTATTGCACCATGCGTTGCCAATTGTGCTACTCGGAGGTTTGGGGAAGGACAACAAACTAAACACAATGATCACTACTACACCTGTTTACCCAGGAGAGCCTCATTGAGTAGTCCCAAGACTCTTTTTCAGGGGGGTCCTGACAAGCCTTTGTGCACGTGTGTATATTTTATATACATGTGTATGTGTGTATGTGTGTGTAGCGGATGGCGCACTGCGCTACGAACTTGGTGGCCTGAGTCCAATTCCTGCTCACGGCCAACACCAGTGACGATTATATGAACTAGTGCTGGGCCTCCCCTAGGTCGACTCAGCCTCAAATGAGTACCTGGTGCGGTGTGTAAACATTGCCACTGGGGAAACAAATGCGGCCGGGCGTGGTTGCTGGCCACCCACCCCCTCGTATGCTGCTGTGGCCTTATTTAGGTGCTCGCTAACAGCACTTGCCCCAACAGTCTATTACAGATTATAGGGGGGATCTTTTCTTTCTGGGGATGTGCATGTGTATGGGCACGAACCTGTCTGCATGTGTTTAACGTACCTTGAAATATGAGCGCAGATGTTTGTTCATCACATGCAGATCCTCGTCCAGGCCGCCCACATCAAGTAGACTTTTGCCCTTATACGTGTTGGGATACTTGTGGGAATTGGAGGAAATTTGAGTATCTCCATTGACTTCAAGATCATGCTTGTGCTCTTCTCTTAGGTTATTCTGATAGAGCATATCCTACACATGCAAAGACAGTCGTAGCAACACACAGTCCAATAAGTAACCAACACTGCTGTAATGTATATACTATAGGTAGCGGAATATATATTTTTTATATAACTGCCATAGAGATTGGTACCCCAGTCGGAGTGAAGTACACCCCTGGAAAAAAGTGTCCTAGAAACAAAATATTTAATTGCCTCGGCCATTTTGTATTATTTGGTACCCCGGGGTAAGGCCATAAAGATCATATGGTGGTGTGTTGATCTTTATTACAGTATGCCACAGTTTTGATAGACCTCGGCTGAAATGAGTGTGTTCTTGTGTAAACCACTCTTATTGGCCGTATACGTAAATCGAGTACGAATAAAGATTTGCTACTTTCGTTGGTACCAATTCCCGCTTTGGGCCATGCACTGTGTCTGTGAAAGCGAGTCCACACGAGGCGATATTCGGGAAAGGGATTTATTTAAGCCCCACACACTGCAACACATTCACACCTCACAAGAAGCTTTTCCCTTCGGGAGCCCCGGAAACACGTCACATAGTCCCCTGTTTATATCTCCCCCCCCTCCTTATCCACCCCCCACGATCTTTCTGGAACCTTCCAGCAAGCTCCTCTCATTTCCGCGCTCTCTACAAAAACTGTTCCTTGGCCTCTCTCTTTCGATAGATAGATAGATCGTTCATTGTCATTGTCACCAGTACAACGAAATTTAAAATGCTCACCAGTCAGGGCATCATCCCAAATCTCTTCTCCGGTCCTCAAGATAATCCCCTGCCTTTTTCTTCCCGGCTTCGTTCAGAATCGGAATCTTTATTTATCCTGGAAGAATCCGATGAGCTATGAAGCTATTTCTCATGGATGTTCCCGCCACCTTTTCTTTTCCTACTCATCTCGGGGGGGTGTCTCTGTGCCCTCGCATAGCACCAATGTGTCCCTACACGATGGCTCTTACAGATGTAGTGCGTTCAAGCAGAGTAGAGACAGCTTGTAGAGGCAACACGTTTATTCCAATAACAACAGTAACAGAGGGGAAGCGGCCCCTCCACCTGATACCTGGGGAGGTATAACCTCCGGGCTAGTGTGCCCTATCAACTGGGGCTACGTACTCCCAGCCCTCCAGCTAAGGGGTCCTAGGGGAGGCTAGCTGACACAACCCAGCCAAGGTCCTCGGGTCCCGACCACTGGCCCACTCAGTCCCTGCCCTTTGGTCGGACGTCGGGTTCCCGGGGGTTCCCAGAGTCCGACCACTGGTGCACTCAGTCCCGGCCCTTAGAAGGACGTTGGGTCCAAGGGTTCCCAGGGTCCTAGCCTAAGCAGGTCTTCAGCTTGACGATGACTGCCGGACCCATCCAGAGGTCCGGCTTTTATACCCGTTAGAGGGTCTCTCTGCCCCTAGCCACGCGTTCCTTTTGGAACTCTCTAGGGGGCTCTGGAATACCCCCCAGCCCCTCTCTTGGGGTCTGAGGAGCCCTATTTGCCCAACGGGCCGACTCATCTTACCCATTCAGTATACCACCCCCTTTTGACACATGTCTGCTACTACAGGTAAGGATGAATGGGAAATGTACACAGTGCCCAACCATGCTCCTACACATACAGTGAGGGGAAAAAGTATTTGATCCCCTGCTGATTTTGTACGTTTGCCCACTGACAAAGAAATGATCAGTCTATAATTTTAATGGTAGGTTTATTAGAACAAATACTTATTTCCCTCATTAAAATGCAAATCAATTTATAACATTTTTGACATGCGTTTTTCTGGATTTTGTTGTTGTTATTCTGTCTCTCACTGTTCAAAAAAACCTACCATTAAAATTATAGACTGATCATTTCTTTGTCAGTGGGCAAACGTACAAAATCAGCAGGGGATCAAATACTTTTTTCCCTCACTGTACGTATTTGGCAGAGTTGGTGTTACGAGTTGCGCCGCGCGTGTGCCGAGTGGCGCGCGGTGCGCGTGGCGGGCACCTGCGTGTAGACCATGCTCTCCATGCGGAAGAGGGTGACAATCAGGACACTTGCTCTCTGCTCCTGGCCTTGCACCTGTGCTCCCACCTTTGCCTGCCTCCAGGCAAGGGTGAGCGTGCAAAAACACACAAGTCGGCGTTCGTTCAATCAGTGAAATTAGCGACGAGAATATTCGTCAAGCTGACCTGGGTTTAATTGGGTCAACGGTGATACCGAGTGGACGGAAATCGTCCAGCGTTGACGGTGATTACGACACGTAAAATATTTTCATGTATGTGCTGTGAAGAAGGGCCATTGCTTGAAATGTCATCGATTGTATATTTTTCCTTTAAAGGACACAGTGTTATTGACAAATGTTGAGGGTTTTTTTCTGAATACATGGTTTATGGGGCAATGAGGGATGATATGGAGATGTTTGGGGGGTTTTTGGGAGAGGTAGTGGGGGATATCGGGGAGGGCAGTGGGAGATGGAGGGGAGGGGTGGTGGGGGATGGGGGAACCTCGGGCCAAGTGTGGAACTGATAATTTTCATTGTTAAACACATGCAATGGAATTGAATCAAACACAGGATTGAAAGATTTTGCTGTTGAGCTCGAAGGACATCGTAAGAAAGTAGTTAAATAAAGGGTCACCTTGACGAGACGGTTAAACTCGGGAAGGAATTGGAACACGTCATCGGCGAGTCGCATGCACACATCCTGCACGCTCCCTGCACCACTCACGCAAACCCACACACATGCGCACACTCGTTAAGCACTGCTCACGCAAACCCACCAAGACATATCCCCCTATAGCCTTAACAGACTGTTTGGGCAAGTGCTGTTAGCGAGCACCTATGAAGGCCGGAATGGCACACGAGGGGGTGGGTGGCCAGCAGCACGACCGACCGCCTTTGTCTCCCCAGTGGCGATGTTTGCACACCACACCAGGTACTCATTTGAGGCTGAGTCGACCTAGAGTAGGCCCAGGACCGGTTCAGATAATCGTCACCGGTGTTGCCTGTGATCGAGAATCGAACTCGGGTCACACCGCGCGAACCGCTACACCACTGCTCCCCACTTTGCGTCGGTGTCAACTTAAAAACTGTGCCCATTTTTATTTTATTCACACGCAAATGACTTAATTCCGAAAACACGAGCAATTGTTACCCCTTACTGTGACAACTTGGCGGAAAAAAAAGTATAGCGGAGACATTTCACAGTAAATAAACAAGGGGAAAGACAAAATATAATAATAACACATCACACTCTCTCTCGACATTGTGACTATCGACGCTGCGGCACGTACCACAGGTGACAGCGAGCATGTCGAGGGCCGGTTGCTCCAAGCGTTGCAGATGAACTCGAGCGAGGTTCTCAAAGGCGTGGTAGCTCACGAACCCCGGCAGCTCTCGCCCCCAGCGATTATCCATGTACTCCCGAATCAAAACATCCAGCTCTTCCAGCCCTGCGAGAAATGAGCACACAACCAGCACGTCGGATTGAACAATTACAGAAGTGGTTTCCAACCTATGGTCCGCAGATCACTGCTTGTCCACAAAGGCATGATAAGCGGGCAGTTACTACGATTTGGAGTAATTGAAATTTATAAAAAAAATAGATTATTGGTGCACGGTAGTCCGTAGAAATTATGTGAGGGTTGACATTGACAGTGAGTTCAAAAGAGTTGGTAAGCTTTGGTGTAGACTGTAGACCAATACAATACCCCATTAAGTTCACAGATTCAATAATTTCAGACAAAAATTCGCACCAGTAAATACTAGGGATGAGTTTCTGATGAAGTATAACTTCAGGTTTTTTATTTTAATGGAAAAATTTTGAATTTTGTTACCCCTTACTTGAATTTTTCCCATGTCGTTTGCTGCGTATGTGTCTTTGGGCCAACAAAAGTGAGGTCCACTCGATTCCACGTGACTTCATATTATTTGTTGATGCAGATAAGTAATATTCAGCTGTAAGCTGTTTTACACAAATAACTCTTCCAGAAAAATGCAAAATAAAAAAAAATTCACAGCATGTGAACACAACCATTGCAGTAGCGATAATCTTACACGCTTCCTCGGCTGTCTTCAGATCCTTGAGCCACGTGCGGAAGTGCTCTCGCGCGAGCGTGTACAGCATCATGTTGCGTGGAAGATTACGGCTGGGCTCTCCCCGGGCGAGTCCTCGCACGTCCTCATTGTATCTCATCACGCGCTGTGAACACACAGCAAGCACACACACGCGAGACATTGGGGGCGGTGACATGGACCAGCGGTGCAAACTGACGATGCCTGAACCGCCTCCAGTACAGCGCTACAGGGGGAAGACACCGTGACCAGGCCCAGGACGCGAGCTGCGTCTGCGGTGAAGAACGGATGACGCTTACTCCTGGCAGTCGCCTGCAACGAGGAGCCGCGCACAGCCGATGAGTTCAGCACCGCTGCTATGTACGGCAGCAAGAGCCGTTTATGAGAATGCTGTCGAAAGAGGTCACACGTTTGGCGCAACGGTGCTTCGTTGACTATGCATGATGAAAGAAATATTACTGACCGTGTGCGGGGGGGGGCCCTGTGCCTCAAAGAAATGGTCGCCATTGATTTTCAAAAAAATATTAAGACAACAAATAGAAGAGCGGCCCTAGCGGCAACGCACTTTTCTGCTCGTCGTGTGCACGCACCGCGTTGATGAACAGCTGCTTCGCTCGAGCGTCATCCGGGATGGACTCGCCCTGTTTCTCCAGCTCGGCGCGTGCTTCACGCAGCTTTTCCGCCAGCTCCTTCCGCAGTTTTGGCAGCGTGCGCTGCGACACGACATCATTCACGGCGAGGGAACAGATATCAGTTTGTACGTTGTACTTTGTTGTTAAACTTGTTTGCCCAGAAAAAACCTCAACAATGTTTCCCAGGAGGGTCCTGCCAAGTTTTTGTAGCAGGGGTTGACATTGCTACGTGTAGTGATATATTTGCAATTATTTATGGGTTATTCTTTATCACTGGGTTGTTGTGCGTTATTTTCTAGCTATGGGAGCAAACCAGAAAACCTGGAGGAAACCGTGCAGAACACTGGGAGAACAATACAAACTCCACGCAGAAAGGCGCCCGAGTCGGGAATCATACCCAGGCCCCCTTCTTGCTGCGAGGCACAAGCGTTACCACTGCGTCGCCACCCTGCCGCCGCCCACCTTGATGTTGTCCACAAGTTCCTCGGTGAGCTTGGCAGCCAAAACGGTGGTGGTGGTCATCTTCCCACCGTTGTGCACGTGGCTAACGGGACAGAGACACCACAGTGCAGCAAGGGTCAATCGCAGATATCATCGGTCAAAGTCAACTACGCATCATACTTCACAGCATTCCACCCGCAGTGTGAGAGATGTGGAGAGTGGAAAAGATAAGGGAGTGAGACGACCCTACGCACACAAAGACGGTGGAACAAAGGCTGAGGAAGAGGAAGGCACGCAAAGTACCAGCTGCCAGCATCACCGAAAAATGCTGCGAACACCCACGCCGCTCAGAAAAGTAGTCCGTCACGCGCTAAGCTCCCGTTATAGTGGGAGCGGTGCAAGTAAAGACAAAAAACGTTCCATTAAAGAAAAAACGCGTTAAAGTGAAAACGCACAGTGTGAGCGCCACGCGTTAAACGGGGATTTACTGTTGGTGGAAAGATTGTTGTCAAAATGTGTTTACAATGCTGTTGTCTTTATTGAATCACACCAGACTGAACTCATCACTTGAAATTTCATGTGCATGTATCCCCTTACCCGTTTATAGATTACTGCAACAATCACCCTATATCCATTTTGATATTTCTGTAAATTAATATTTATCGTGGATTTTTTTCGTAACATCATTTGTCAGAGCCAACATTCGTAACGGGGCAGTTATTTTATTTCATATCGATTTATGCTTGTGGTGTTTTAAAATGTCGACTGTCATGTGGTTGTTGTTGCTCTAAATGCCACTCAGCGATCTATGCTCCCGTTTCTATTTGCTTCATCGTTGCGATTTATTACACGGCAATCACTTTTGCTATATGGGTGACCCAGGTGACTCGTTAAAATGAGACTCATCCGGGTAGCCTTGAGTGCTCGCCTGCTTACAAAAAATAAATTTGACACCTTGGGTTAAAAACAGAAATAGGCCACAATCACGGCCCGAGAAGATGTGGGCTGGAGGCGGGTGCAGGCACTGAGCACGCACCAGAAGACGGGGTGCTTTTTGAAGAAGGCAGCTTCTACACGCGACGCCTCGGCCAGCGTCTGCTCTGCCTCCACGTCGCGCTGGCTCCGGCACTTGACCAGCACGTAGCCCTTGCGCAGCGGGAACACCTGGTTCTGCAGGATACGCAGAGCGTTGCGCTCGGTTCCCTCATCCATCAGGTCCGGCTTGGTGAGGACCCCTAGGGTGGAAAAGTTGCCATTCTGAAATAAGTAGGAACGACGCGCCACTTGCGCCCCGGGCACTGGTGCATTATTCACGTGAAAAACGTCCACGCTTGCTTAATAAAGAGCGCGTCTAAAAGCAGAATGGAAACTGCTAACGGCAGGAAAACCAGGCAGACCGTCCATGTGTCCATTATTATTACACTTCGTTACTCAGTTGAGCCTCACTAAGTACGCAATAATTTTTCAGGAAGGTTCCGCCAAGTTTTCCAATTGGAGAAATAATTTGCAAGGCAGTTTGTGGTGCGCCGAGGACTGTTGTCGTTACCAAGGGTACGTTCGCCAGTGGGGTCCACAGCCTGAGCCATCTTAAGCGCCTCAGTTGTAGCAATGTCCACATTGCAGGGGATCACCACCAGATTGATGGTCTCCTGCCGGCCGATGTGGTCACGAATCAGGTCCTTTATCTAAAGGAGAAGGCAGAGTCAAACAAGCTGATGTAGTCAAGATTACATTGTCGCCGAACGGTCAAGATAAACGTCAAGAGGTCATCATGGCCAAAGCCACCGATGCCACCACCGCACCTCGCCAACGTTTTCTCTCCTCCACTACTTTCCGCAGCCACTGCACTGTGGACGCGCGACCTCCAAGATCTGCCCTGATGGTCTCCCACCATCTGGCCTTGGGTCTTTCCTGAGGTTAATGTGCCTTGCGTGCAGCACGCTATGTTGGACATACCCTGCTGCAGTAGTTATCAAACAGACCCTGATGGTCTCCGTGGTAACGTGTGGAGGTGAAGCCACCATTCCAATGCCATCCCGCGACAATTTGTGTAAACGTCCAGGTGGCTCAGTGGTAGAGCGAGCGGCTCGCAAGCGATATCTGGGTGACACATTAGGGGCAGCACTTTCCCACCCACTCTGCCATGTTGGGGCGACTATGGTCGCATGGCAGTCAAACCAATATTCACATTCTCAGAGATGAAATATAGCCAAATTAAGGGCTAAATCAAATGAGAAAATTTATTTTTTCGTGTATTGTTATTGATGACTAGGCTGAGACAGTCAACTCCCTAAACTTGAGAATCCGGTTTTAATCCCAAGTGGCTGGCTGGATTCGAACTCATCATCTTATCGATGCCAGTTCCATGCCCTGACCTCTTATCCACCTGGCCTCCTCACGTTACTTTGGGAAACACACGCAGCAATCGTCACTCCCTCCTGTAAAAACTTGGTAGGATCCTCCTGAAAAAGAGTATTCGGACTCAGTGAGGCTTTCCTGGGTAAACAAGCCCTACACAATGATTACATTTTGTTGGTTTGGCTTGAGTTGTGCAATATTAGTGGTGCCATGTGTCCATTACGAGCGGGTTCCGGAATGTACGCTCCGCTACGTTCAACAAGGTGGTGAGCATTGGTGTGGTGAGCACATGCCTGAGTCTCAATGTCGACGGCTTGGCCAGCAAGGGCTACGCGGGCGATCCCGGGCAGGTCGATGAGGGTGAGATCGGGAACACTATTAGAGGTCACCTCGAGCTCGATGAGGGTCTTGCTCACGCCCAGATCATCCCCTGTCAACTCTGACTGGGCTGTGAGAAACAAGGGACGTTGTCAAAATTAAGCCTGAGAGCAGGAAGAAGAAGATGTAGATGCAATCGCGTTTTATTTGTTTTATTATGAGTCTATCATTGTGCATTAAATACATGGAGTAAAAAATACCGCCTGCTAATACCGCGGATGTATTAACCATAAATATACACGTCGGTGTACGTTAAAGATCCTGTGACATCATTCAAAGTAGAGTAGCCCATTATGTGCTGGCGCCACGGTCCAATATTGCCACAGTGAGGAAATGACCGGTACTCTCAAACGACTCGATTGCGATATACATGGCAGCGATCATCCGCCCCCTACTACGGGAGCGGGGGTCTGTCACACAGAATCCTCTACCCGACAAACACAAGAACAAAAAACCTTGAGTTCAACCACTTCATGAATGCAGTCTGATCAGACAGCAATGCACATTCGAGATGCTATGAGCATTATTTTTGCATTTCTTAAATGTTTATTTACGTGTGGGTGTGGAGGAGTGCAGGGCGCTCTACAGAAATATGACGAGTCCTTGAAATATTGAGGGGCACATTAGGGAAATGTAAACTGGGTGTGTCATCCCCAATTAAGGTTACATTGGGCACGGCCTTGCCCATATAATAAATTACGGAACAAAAATCGATAGATATAATAGAGATTTCGAATCCATGCTCGATGCCACGCCAGACTGATCCCATTGCTCCAACCCATCATGTGGCATTCCTTTCCACTGGATAGACGATGGTCATGCATTGCATGATCCTTCCATATTTCACGGACTCGTTGTGTCACGACCCACGGCGCCGTACCCTGCAGGACGGCGTCGCCCACACTTTCTGGAGAGTCGAGCTTCGTGTTGACGGTGCGGCCCTGCACGCGGTACTTGATGCGTCCAACCCAGGGGCCCGGTGCGCGCTTCAGCTTCAGGGCGAGCGGGCAGCGCGTCACGATGCCTGCACGCAGAGACAGAGGAGGAGGTTGTGATCCGTGGGACACGTGTGCAGGGTGGAGGAGAGTCGGGGAAGACCTAAAGCCAGAACGTGAGAAATTGTGAGCGGTTTTTAAAATTAGGTGCGAGGATCTGACAAAAGGCAACGATGTCAAAGTCTGGCACTGTTAGTAATCATTTTACTTGGCTATAGCAGCATTCATGCAAATTGAATCTCAAAACGCTGTAGAGTTCTAACATGCCCAGATTGCGTGCAGAAGCGCAAAGACCTACAGACAAGCGGGAAGGCAACCAGAAGAAATGCCAACAATTGCCCAAGCTCTGTGGTCCTATATTGGGGTGTTGCGATGTCTTTTCGCTCACCACTGCCACGTGGAAGCTGCACCCCAGACAGAGCCTCCAGCACAGAGCTCTTGCCCGAGCTTTGGTCCCCGATGACGGCCACAGCGGGGAGGCCCACGTCCTGGTCCACGCCCAGATAGCGCAGCTGGTCGATCAGGTCGATGTAGGGACGAACCTTTCGGTCAAAAGAGTGAACCAGAGACGCACCCTGGGGGGCTGAGCACGACGAGTTGCCTGCAAATGAAAGTGTGCAGGAAATGAACATGATCGTTTCAACTTTGAAATCATAATACTAATGATGTTAATACAAAACAGTACAGGCTGTCCTCTACTTACGAACACCCGACTTATGAACATCCACACTCGTGAACCGGCTTCCAAGAGTTTATTTTTACATCGACCTGGATATACGAACTCGCACTCGTGAACCGAACCGTGGAACTATTTGTTCAGCAGAGCGATCCTCCACGAGTTAAATTAGTCACAGCAACCCGCCTGGGGTGTTTGTGTGTGTGTGTATGTATGTGTGTGGATGGTTGAGAAAAAGCGACAGGCCCACTCTAATCGTCTACAGCATCCCACGTCAGAGAATGAGGAGGCTTACCGCAGCCTTCGCTCGGAGGTTCGGAGAGCCGTGAGGCGCTGCAACGATGGTTGGTGGTCGCGGGTTGCTGAGGAGATGGAGTCTGCCTCAGTGCCCCGCGATCACAAATCCCTATTTAACTCCATCAAAAAAGTTACCTGCAGCGCCACACCTATTAACATCATTATGGTAAAAAACGGTGATCCAATCTCCGACCCCCAGGAACAGGTTTGCAGATTTGCTGAGCATTTCTGTGAGGTCCTGTGGGGAGGGGAAATCCCTCAGCCAGGAAAACATCGTGGCACAAAGTGGTGCCTCAAATATTGGAAGAAGAAGTCACCCCCTGTGAGTGGCTGGCTGAGGTGCCATCTGTTGATGAAGTACTGAAGGCGATCCAGAGTCTGAGACCAGGAAAGGTACTGGGCAGAGATGATCTCCCAAGCGAAATGCTGAGGGAGAGTGGCGTTTGTGCACAAACTGCCCTACATGACATCATAACAACAGTCTGGACCACTGGACGGGATCCGCAGGATTGGAAGGATGCCATGGTGGTCCCCCTCTTTAAGAAGGGGGAACGCACAGACTGTAACAACTACAGGGGCATCTCACTCCTCAGTGTGCCGGGAAAGGTCCTGGCAAGGATTATTCAACATATCCTTGCTAGCCACGCTGTGGAAAGGCTTGCGGAGCCCCAATGCGGTTTCAGGAAAGGGCGGTCCTGCTCAGATGCCATATTTTCTGTCCGTCAGCTACAGCAGAGGTGTAGGGAATTCCAACAAGACCTACATCTCTGCTTTATTGACCTGGTCAAGGCCTATGATACCATCAGTAGGCCTGGGCTCTGGCTTGTTCTTCGTGCTTTCGGAGTCCCTGACCCTCTGCTCACGATCGTGGCTAACCAGATTTAAGGTCGTACCACCACTCCAAAAGCCCCCCCCCCCCCCACACACAATACAGGCAGTAGGCGCCACGAGACATATATAATTACTTTTCTCTCGTTTCCCTTAATACAACGGTTAAAAGTTCAAAAATTTGCCACAAATATTAAGTCAATATTAAGTCAATATCATAGTGAGTGGAACGCGGTCTGAAAGTCACCATAAACGTGAACACAATCACTTAGGATCCGAAATGGTGTATTAGTCCTTCCAATGATTGCTAAGCCAGAATCCATCTTCTCGGTTGAAATTGTCTCAATGTATAATAACAAATAGTATAACATTTATATGCTTAATACAATGTACAAAGTAATATATAGTATCGTAATTGTATAGTGAATATACAGCAGTGTGATATACATTAGGGTGGGTAGAATAATACATAGTGTAATATTAAAATGTATAAGGTTTATAGCAATATAGTATATAATTTAATGTTGGGTTTGTCTATGGCAGTATATAGTACGGTGTAGACTCATGTGATGTAAGAAAATAAAGTTTAGATGGAAGCATATTATATTTTTTACGACGTAGAATTGTAATGTATTACTTACTGTTAGTAACTCAGCTTATTGTAGAGTATATTTAGTATACTGATGATACTATGTAGTTTATACTTTAGTTGCTTACGTGGTGGTTTTAGTTACTGCAGCTACATACTCTTAACACTCCTTCCCTTTATTAATGCTATCCCTATCCCCTCCCTTTGATGCTGTTAATCCTGCATAATGCACGGGCATAAGTAGTACTAATCACATACCTGCATTTCCCATATCCCCTCCCTTTGATGCTGCTAATCCTGCATAATGCACGGGCATAAGTAGTACTATTCACATACCTGCATTTTCCATAAATATTCCTCTTGATATGCAAATTCTTTTGTCAAGGCGCCCTTTCCCCCCCATTCCAACCCAGCTTAAATATATGTTCCAAGCATGGTGCTGTTTCATTCAGACGCTGTCGCCTCGACAGACCTGGTTTTCATCTGAGGACGGCTGCTTGCGTTGTGGCCGAAACGTCATGAGAATTATTTTATTATGTCTTATTTTTATTATTGTATTACTTCCCTTCTACGTGACAATACCGAAAGAACCAAGAAGATGAATCCCTGCAGTCACGAAAGCTTTAAATCAAAGTTCCATCGGTGAGCTCCTCCGGCAGGCAAGGCTGCATTGGCTGGGTCATGTAGCCCACATGCCCAGCCACCGCTTGCCTAAACAGCTTTTGTTCGGCCGGATAGAGGGGGCTAAACGGGCGCGGCACGGGCTAGAAAAGAGATGGAGTGATGTGGTACAGGAGGACGTGGAGCTGAGTGGACTTGCCGATGACTGGTACCAGCGGTGTCAAGAACGGCCTCGGTGGAGGAGGCTCGTGAAGGACGCTACTGGGCAGTTGGAGGCAGTCGCCCTCCAACAGCAACGGAGGACAGAGGAGCGACGCTCCTCTGTCCGCCGGGTGGCTAAAGCACAGAAAGTTGGCACAGTTGGGGGCACCGCTGGTGCATCAGCCAGTAATCTCAATCAGTCGACCTGCGGCACCTGGGTCTGCCCCGTGACCTACTGCCAGTGGGCGTTCGACACTTCACGTGGCCTCAAGGTACACATAGCCTGGCACAAGCGTCGTAGTGACGTCACCACCACTTAGTGGCGAATGGCGGTTGTTGTTGTGTAAGTTGGCACAGTGGGGAGCACAGTTTGTGCATCTGCCAGCCATCTCAGTCAGACCATGGCAGCTGGGTCTGGTCCCTGACCTGCGAACGGGCCTTCGACACTTCACATAGCCCCAAAATGCACCGAGCATGGCACAAGCGTCAAAGTCACGTCTCCGCCACTTCGTGGCGTGTGGATGTTGTTGTTTGAAAGTGTGTGTGTACATGCACGCGCCCCCCCCCAAAGTGTGTGAGTGGGGGGAACGATAATGCAACGGGTAGCGGACTGCACGAACAGACCTCACGGCCCGAGTTCGATTCCCGCTCACGACCAACACCAGTGACGATGATCTGAATGGGTCCTGGGCCTCCTCTCAGTCGACTCAAGTCTCAAATGAGTACCTGGTGCGGTGTGTAAACACCACCACTGCAGATTCAAAGGCGGCCAGGTGTAGTGCTGGCTACGTTGTCTGGTATGCAGGAGATCGTGGGTTCGATCCTGACCCTGATGCCTGTATACTTGGAGTTTGCGTATTCTCCCCATGGTCGCGTGGATTTTTCTCCGGGTTCTCTGGTTTTTCCCTCCACATTTATAAACATCCGTTTAGAGTATTTGGCTGCTATAAATTTCCACATTATAAGCCACGTCCTTGAACTCCATTTGTGGTCAGGACGCTCCTGAAAAATAGCTACAATGAGTGAAAAAAGTATTTGATCCCGTGCTGATTTTGTACGTTCGCCCGCTGATAAAAAAAAAATGATCGGTCTATAACTTTAATGGTAGGTTTATTTGAACAGTGAGAAACAGAATAACAACAAACAAATCCAGAAAAACGCATGTCAAAAATGTTATAAATTGATTTGCATTTTAATGAGGGAAATAAGTATTTGACCCCCTCTCAATTAGAAAGATTTATGGCTCCCAGGTGTCTTTTATACAGGTAACGAGCTGAGATTAGGAGCACACTCTTAAAGGGAGTGCTAATCTCAGCTTGTTACCTGTATAAAAGACACCTGTTCACAGAAGCAATCAATCAATCAGATTTCAAACTCTCCACCATGGCCAAAACCAAAGAGCTCTCCAAGGATGTCAGGGACAAGATTGTAGACCTACACAAGGCTGGAATGGGCTACAAGACCATCGCCAAGCAGCTTGGTGAGAAGGTGACAACAGTTGGTGCGATTATTTGCAAATGGAAGAAACACAAAAGAACTGTCAATCTCCCTCGGCCTGGGGCTCCATGCAAGATCTCACCTCGTGGAGTTGCAAAGATCATGAGAATGGTGAGGAATCAGCCCAGAACTACACGGGAGGATCTTGTCAATGATCTCACGGCAGCTGGGGCCATAGTCACCAAAAAAACTGTTGGTAACACACTACGCCGTCAAGGACTGAAATCCTGCAGCGCCCGCAAGGTCCCCCTGCTCAAGAAAGCACATATATATGCCTGTCTGAAGTTTGCCAATGAACATCTGAATGATTCAGAGGACAACTGGGTGAAAGTGTTGTGGTCAGATGAGACCAAAATGGAGCTCTTTGGCATCAACTCAACTCGCCGTATTTGGAGGAGGAGGAATGCTGCCTATGACCCCAAGAACACCATCCCCACCGTCAAACATGGAGGTGGAAACATTATGCTTTGGGGGTGTTTTTCTGCTAAGGGGACAGGACAACTTCACCGCATCAAAGGGACGATGGACGGGGCCATGTACCGTCAAATCTTGGGTGAGAACCTCCTTCCCTCAGCCAGGGCATTGAAAATGGGTCGTGGATGGGTATTCCAGCATGACAATGACCCAAAACACACGGCCAAGGCAACAAAGGAATGGCTCAAGAAGAAGCACATTAAGGTCGTGGAGTGGCCTAGCCAGTCTCCAGACCTTAATCCCATAGAAAATCTGTGGAGGGACCTGAAGGTTCGAGTTGCCAAACGTCAGCCTCGAAACCTTAATGACTTGGAGAAGATCTGCAAAGAGGAGTGGGACAAAATCCCTCCTGAAATGTGTGCAAACCTGGTGGCCAACTACAAGAAACGTCTGACCTCTGTGATTACCAACAAGGGTTTTGCCACCCAGTACTAAGTCATATTTTGCAGAGGGGTCAAATACTTATTTTCCTCATTAAAATGCAAATCAATTTATAAAAATTTTGATATGCGTTTTTCTGGATTTTTTTTGTTATTCTGTCTCTCACGGTTTAAATAAACCTACCATAAAAATTATAGACTGATAATTTCTTTGTCAGTGGGCAAACGTACAAAATCAGCAGGGGATCAAATACTTTTTTCCCTCACTGTATAGGACTCACCACTGTGATCTCTACATTGGGTCAAACTTAACTTCTCTTAATGATCGACGGCGTGTGCATCAGATCTTATTTATTCACGATGTACTTATAATAAAATCCGCAGACTACCTGCTGGATCTCCTCTCTGTTTCAAAGAGCAAATTTCACCTAAGGTCTTCGCTCATTTACCAGCTTCACATTCCATATTGCAATACAAATACTGGAGGAAGAGCCTTTGCTATTGATGCCCCCAGGGTCTGGAATGCTATTGCCAATAAACTGCAACTTGAATCACTACTTGAGATATTCACTTAAAACTGCTCTAGAAGAGTTGTACACCCCTCGCTGCCACTGCTATTCAGTGGCCTAAAATAAAATAAAATGTTTCGCTCCGAATGACCGCTGCAAAGTATTATCTGTATTTTGATTTAGTGTGCTGATCTTAAAGGTGCATTGGAAAATTTGATACTCCGACTGATGCTCCTGCTGTTGTGGAGTGACTCATGCAGCCAGCTATGGCTGCAGGGTTTGGTGGTACATGTTGTTTGTCGTTAGTTGTAAAAATTCGGTCACAGTTCCTATGATCACTATTACATTGCATTTATGGCTTTATTTTGGTGATTTAGAAAAGTTGTTTGGTTTGGCCATGTTTGTGTGTTGTAGTACAGAGTTAGACTGATGGCCTAAATCTAAGTTGTCTTGTGATTGTTGTTGTTTGACTTGCATCCCACTGGGATTTTTGCACACAGCGTTGGTGTACGGTGCGTTTTCTGGAATATTTTGCTGTTTTTTCCAGGATTTTCTGTTTGCACAGTCACATTGTCACTTTATGATGTTTCCTTGTTCGTGTTTTTAAATCCTTTATATTAAGTTCACTTGCTTGCTTGCTTGCGCGCTTACGACCGTGCAAATCTTTCGGTCGTTTTTTAACCCACTTCCCGTGATCCAATCGAGCTGACATTTTGCACACAGACTCGTTGTGCGTGACAATTTATTTTCGTGAAAACTTTTTTTCCAAAATTTTCCACTTTTTAGGGGAAAAAAAATGTATATTTAATTTAAAATACCAATGTGATAAAAATGAAACTCTTACTCAAGAAAAACAGAAATGAATAATAAAATAAAACCGATGCCACGCATATAAAGGATTTTTTAATCCTTTATATTAAGTTCACTTGCTTGCTTGCGTGCTTACGACCGTGCAAATCTTTCGGTCGTTTTTTAACCCACTTCCCGTGATCCAATCGAGCTGACATTTTGCACACAGACTCGTTGTGCGTGACAATTTATTTTCGTGAAAACTTTTTTTCCAAAATTTTCCACTTTTAGGGGAAAAAAATGTATATTTAATTTAAAATACCAATGTGATGAAAATGAAACTCTTACTCAAGAAAAACAGAAATGAATAATAAAATAAAACCGATGCCACGCATATAAAGGATTTTTTTAATCCTTTATATTAAGTTCACTTGCTTGCTTGCTTGCGCGCTTACGACCGTGCAAATCTTTCGGTCGTTTTTTAACCCACTTCCCGTGATCCAATCGAGCTGACATTTTGCACACAGACTCGTTGTGCGTGACAATTTATTTTCGTGAAAAAATTTTTCCAAAATTTTCCACTTTTTAGGAAAATTTTTTTATTTAATTTAAAATACCAATGTGATAAAAATGAAACTCTTACTCAAGAAAAACAGAAATGAATAATAAAATAAAACCGATGCCACGCATATAAAGGATTTATAGTGAAAAACTTTGTTTTAACTGGTTAATTTTTTTTTTGTGGTTGCACCCGATACAAGAACCGAATGCCTCACAGGGCAAAACCAAATAAATGAAATTGAAACTGAAAACATCCACTTCCTCTTTAGCCCCCCTCCTACCTTCAGGCCTCATCCTCTTCAAGCCCCACCCACCCCCCGCTTCAGCCCCCCCCCCGCATCACAAGGCCCCAACCACCCCTTCCTGCAGACCAGGGCCGGGCTTGTGTTTGCAAAGGCAGCGGTGTCGCTTAAATCTTGCTTCCTCCATCCTTGCACACGTCACCCATCTTCCTCATTGCATCTTCATAATACTGTACCCACGTTTACTCTGGTCTGGAATTATATCCTCGGAATATTTTGCATTCATATAACATGTTTAACTTGTTTGTACAATTTAGCTGCAGCCGCCTCTGATTACCGCGGTTGGCTACGTATGATGTGAAAGAAGTTCAACATCCCATAAGGCGCGTTAATCTTTAGATCAAGGTTATTATTGTTATCATTGTTGCACTCTGTTTCAGCAGGAAAGCCCACTGATTCTCATTACTTTTTTTTGAGGCGGGTACTGTCAAGTGTTCGCTCGGTCACATCACCTACTCGGGTGTCACCGGCATTGTATAAATGTTCAACAAACAAAAAAATGTGGATTCACGGTGGTCTGTGTACGCGCGTCGTTACGATTCACAAACACGGAGGAGGAGGCATCACCGCCGCAGCCAGACACTTCACCACTCGCATTGTCATTTAACCAACCTCAACGCCACCTTGTGGTTGTGGCTCCACATCAACGACCAGTTACGCGACGAGCAATTGCAATTCAAACAACACAGGGCGATACGCAAACGTCTGGCTTGTCACACTCGCACCGCACTCAAAGAGCCTGTGAATACAACCCGCCTTGTTATCAGAGTCAGACGGCTCCATGATCGCACGAACACTCCGGAGCGCTGGATGAAGCAGAACTCTTCGTTCACGGCACCGGCGGTGGTGGTGGTGTGAGCGTCGTTTCCGCGAACAGTTCGTTATGAAGCCGTCGGGGTTTTCCCGTCACCCGACATCGTCATTGCGCGCCTTCCCTGCCTCTGAACAGAGGGACGCGCAATTGCTGAGAATCGACGCATCTAGAGCCACCAATCTCATATTTAGACTGCCCCACCCCCGCGATAAAACTGTCACAAACCAAAAATTGTCACTGGGTAATGTTATTTCCTAATTGCTTATGCCTCAAAAGTACAGAAAATGGCCATTATTCCCCACAAACTTTGCTTTTGTGACCAGGACACAAAGCTAAGTTAATAATCCACTCGCTTACCCGATCTTGCCGTGAGATCCACATTGAAACATCACACGTGTTTTCCTCCAGTTGCTTTGGTCAAACCTCCCTGACCCATTCTGTACCCCATACCGCCGGCAATATTCGTGCCTCAAACACTCAATCTCAACATTAAAGTAAACCTCCCTAAAATTATTCGCAGTGCGTTACCTAATTAATAAAAAAACATGACAAGGCATTGAATGCATCTCTTAATCTCCAGTTTCTCAGGTGAACGTTTATAGCCAGGGGGGGAGGTCTCGCTTAGACAACATCTCTATCCCAATGAAGATCTGAGGTGCAAACAATGAATGCACAAAACAAAAAGTACGGAGCGAGTTATCCGCATTCACTTGTAGATGCGGAGTTGAAAAGCCAGAACAAAGTCAGAACAAAGTCAAAACGAAGTCGAATGAACTCTGGGGCTTGAGTGGATCCTGAGTTTGTCAGGGCAGAGTGTCACTCAAGCTCGGCCCATCAGCGGGCATCTTCTTGCTGTAGTCTTGCTCAAACGCTTCCAGCTGCGATGCAGAGAAGTGATTCTTCCAGTCACCCACCTCCCCTAGCGAGGTGAATGGGGGGGGGGGGTAAAAATATATAAAGACAGTGGGTTGGAGAAGAGGTGCAGTAGGACAATGTTACCGTATACACCTATCGGGGAACTCCAGTGGTGAGATGTTAGCTCCCTCGCCTGGTATGCATGAGCGTGTGGGTTTCATCCCGATTCCGATCCTGACTTTTTTTACACATGTCGAGGAGTATCGCGAATAGCCAATGAGGGCGGGTTGGTTGAGAGGTGACGTAAGGGCATGGAAGATGTAACTTTGAGAGGTGACGTGAATAACTTTCGGAAAGTACTTACGCTCCATCCACTTTCGGAAAGTACTTTCCGAAAGTTGGTGGAGCCTAGGCTCCTCCCTCCGGCTAGGCTCCACCCACTTTTGGAAAGTACTTTCCGAAAGTGGGTGGAGCCTAGCCGGAGGGAGGAGCCACGCAGGAGGTTTAAAGGGACCCCCGTTGCCTGCGTTCGTGGTTGGGGCAAGGGTGAGGACCTTATGTGTAGGACATCTCACCTCGTCGCCGGGCGGTGTTGGCTAAACCCCCTCCCGGGACAGACGAGTGAGTAGAGATAGGGGTAGCCGTAGCAGGGCATTGTATAGTTCGCGGGGTGTCTGTGTGAAGGACCGAGGCTAGCGTGCACCTACAGCTGGTGTGAGTGTTGGATGTGCTGTGCGTAAATAAACGACGAGCAGCCCGAGTAACATTCCTCGTCTCCGCGTGGTTGCACCACACTACATATATATAAGACTAGCGGGAAGTACCCGGCGTTGCCCGGGTGAAAAATATCTTTCAAAATTTCTCTTCAAAACCTTACATATACAGAGATACTAAGGTATTGTGAAAGCCCGGTGGGCCGTTTGCCAATTTCTTCACCAAGAAAATTATAAGAGGCTTGCCCAAGTCCAAGAAGTTATAGAAATTGTGGGGTAAATAATTAATGTAAAAGGTTTCCGAAGATTGTGGACCCCACGTAGGTATATATACCTACACACCCTACATACAACAGAGGAAGTAGTATGTATTGACTCGGTAGTTGTATATACTGACTGTGCAGTAGTATCTACTGAGCCAGTAGTAGCCACTGACTGTAGTAACTACTGACCGTAGTAGTATTTACTGGGCCTACAGTAGTATCTACTGACTCTATAGTAGTGACGACTAACTATATAGTAGTATCCACTGACTATAGTAGTAACTACTAACTCTATAGCAGTATCTACTCACTCTAACGTAGTATCTACTGACTCTAGTAGCTACTCACCGTAGCAGTATGTACTGACTGTATAGTAGTACTAGCTTTACTACCCGGCTTCGCCCGGGTACTTGGATTCACCACGCCCGGCCGCCTTTGTCTCCCCAGTGACGATGTTCACACACGACACCAGTTACTCGTTTGAGGCTGAGTCGACCTAGGGGAGGCCCAGGTCCGGTTCAAATAATCATCACCGGTGGTGGCCGTGAGTGGGAATCGAACTCGGGTCGCCGGGTTCGTAGCGTGGCGCGCTAACCACGACACGACAATGCGTTACGCTTCCGTTGTAGGATTTGTGTGAGGCGCGCCGATCCGCTGTAGGGTTTTAGTGAGGCGCGCCGATCTGCTGTAGGGTTTTAGTGAGGCGCGCCGATCTGTTGTAGGGTTTTAGTGAGGCGCGCCGATCCGTTGTAGGGTTTTAGTGATGCGCGCCGATCCGTTGTAGGGTTTCAGAAGTAATGAGACAGTTGTTTTTGCATAAAAAATGTTAATGGTTGTGGTTTGACGCTTGAACACACCGGTGGGCTAAAGCAGTGAACTATTATTCTTTTATGAAGGTGACACTTTTTTACTGAATGGCCGTGTTGGGTGGTGGAGGGTTACAACACATTAATAAAGAAGGCGATCTAAAGGCAGTAACCAGTGGCGGCTGGTGATATTTATTTTTGGGGGGGCGCATTTTTTAAATTTTATTGAGGGGGGCAAATAAATATAAAGCAGTACCAAAAGCCATTTTGACTACTTGAATATAAATTTTGATGATCTTTATTTACATTTCAGACCAAAAGAAGTACCAAAAAGCATGTTTCCTACTTGAACATAAATGTTTCTCTTTTATATACATTTCAGACCAAAGTACCAAAAAGCATGTTTCCTACTTGAACATAAAAACGTTAGTTTCATGCTATTATCAATATGGCTGCGGCTACTTTCAAGACGTTTGCATTTGTCAGAGAGATGTTTGAGGTCTCTTACCCCCGTCGTTGTCCACAAAACTTCAGTGCCGACACTTTGAAATAAAAGACAGGGAAAACAAAAAAGAGAATTGCTAACATCACATCCAGCCAGCCACCTCCGTTTCTCATAACAAGCGCGGGTGAAGCTTCGTGTGTAGCTTCGTCCTCTGTCACTGGCCTGCTGCTGGATTTGTAAATCGGGTTGGTCCGGTCCGAGATCCTTTATCTTTTTTATTTCTTCCAGCGAAAGCCTTGTGAAAGGGTTTTTTTGTAAATAAATTACAGAATTTGGATGAACTGCTGCCATTGTTTACACAAAAAATTTGATCAGCCTAGCAAGTGTCAAAGTGGTGTCGCCTTCGCACTCGCAGTAGTGGCCTACAGCGTAAATTTGAATGACAGGTGACGAGAACCAATCAGATTGGATAAAATAACATGTATCCAATTCTGATTGGCCAGGGACGCAACGACTTGCGCCCCGAGGATAATCTTTAAGAAACCAATTAGAGACCAGCTTCAGGTCACATGCTGTCCGAAAATGTAAAGTCTCACATAGACATCCATTTGTCCGGCGCCCCGCATAAAACACATTGAAAAACATAGAAAATAGTTGACCGATTAAAGCCAGTTTTTATTAAATGCTGATGCTTTTCTTACTACCAGCCGGCACATCGTATGAAAAAAATATTTTATTTATGTATTTTTATATAAATTTTGTATATGTATATTTCTGGAATATTGATGGGGGCGGCGCCCCTGCGCCCTCTATTGACGAGCCGCCACTGGCAGTAACGTTGTTTATGATTAATGGTCGCGAAAGGCCACGTGTTACAAATCGACAAACTTTACTTAATAAGCAGGCTACAGTGTACATGATAGACTGGCAGTACACCCACCCAGCTGAATAAGCAGGCTACAGTCTACATTATAGACTGCCAGTACGCTCAGCCAGCTTAATGACTATTTGTCGAATGAACATTGAAAGAATCCATTATTGGCGCGTGGGATTAAACATAATTATACAGTTGTTGTTTCATGAGAAATGGTCATTGTTGTGGTTTTACGCTTGAACACACGGGTGGGCTAAAGCAGTCAAGTCTTAGTGTTTTAGGAACGTGACAATTTTTAGCAGATTGGGCGTGTCGGGTGGTGGATAAGGGTTACAACACATAAATAAATAAGGCGATCTAAACCGAATAACGTTGTTTATGAATAATGTTTGCGAAAGCGTACGTGTTACAAATTGACTAACTTTATTTCATAACCAGGCTACAGTGTACATGATAGACTGGCAGTACACCCACCCAGCTGAATAAGCAGGCTACAGTCTACATTATAGACTGGCAGTACGCTCACCCAGCTTAATGACTATTTGTACAGTCACCATTTAAAGAATAGATTCTTGGCGCGTTGGGTTTAAAAGTAATATTAATTGCACACATTGTGGTGGGGGGGAGTGAAGAGTACGTGAAACTTTGATGAATTTACCTCAGAGTCGCGTGGTGGGTGTCGAGGCCTAGTAGCATGCAGAGCCTCCGGCCTCGCCTAAATTGCCCACCCGGCAGAGGCAGGGTATGGGTGGCGTCCCCCCCCCCCCGCACTACAATAATACTGTCTAATCGCTATTATTTCATTATCTACGGAGCCTATAATAGTAATTGAACACATTGGGGTGGGAGGGGAGTGAAGAGGACGTGAAACTGTGATGAATTTACGTCAGAGTCGCGTGTTAATGCGTGCGCCTATTTTTAACGGGAAAAAAAAATGGCGTCCACCCCTTGGCGAAGGCGTCGCTACCCGTTGGCAGGGGCAACCGCCGTCCAATGAAAGCGGCGAAGGCGTCGCTACCCGTTGCCAGGGGCAACCGCCGTCCAATGAAAGTGCGTATGGTCCATCGACACACAGACACACAGACAAACAGACAGATTAACGATTTTATATATATAGATATACTGACTGTAGCAGTATTATATTCTTAGTAGCAGTATTGGCTGACTGTAGTGGTATACACTGACTGTTTTAGTATCTAGCAACTCGATAGCAGTATCTACTATGACTACAGCAGTGCATACCGACTGAGGTGTGACCTGCTTTCACTACAGCAATGCATACTGACTGTGGTGGCACCTGCTATCATTACAACAGTGCATACTGTGGTGGAACCTGCTTTCACTACAGAAGTGCATACTGTGGTGATACGTGCTATGATTACAGCAGTGCATACTGACTGGTGGTACCTGCTATGATTACAGCAGTGGATACTGGCTGTGGTGGTATCCTATGACTACAGCTGTGCATACTGACTGTGGTGGTACCTGATATGATTACAGCAGTGAATACTGCTGTGGTGGTACCAGCTATCACAGTAGTGCATACTGCTGTGGTGGTACCTGCTATGATTACAGCAGTGCATATTGTGGTGGTACCTGCTTCTACAGTCTGCATTATAGACTGCCAGTACACTCACTTTACTTAATAACCAGGCTACAGTCTACATTATAGACTACCAGTACACCCATTTTACTTAATAACCAGGCTACAGTCTATATTATAGTTTGCCAGTACACTCACCCGGTTTAATAACCATTGCTACAGTCTACATTATAGACTGTCAGTACACTCACCCAGCTTAAGAACCAGGCTACAGTCTACATTATAGACTGCCTGTACACTCACCCAGCTTAATAACAATTTCTACTGTCTACATTATAGACTGTCAGTACACTCACCCAGCTTGATAACTATTTGTATAGTCAACATTATAGACTGGCAGTACACTCATCCGGCCTAATAACTTTTTGTACAGTCTACATTATAGACTGTCAGTACACTCACCCAGCTTAATAACTAGTTATACAGTCTACATTGTAGACTGCCAGTACACTCACCCAGCTTGATAACTATTTGTACAGTCTACATTATATACTGCCAGTACACTCACCCAGCTTAATAACTATTTGTACAGTCTACATTATAGACTGCCAGTACACTCACCCAGCGTAATAACTATTTGTACAGTCTACATTATAAACTGCCAGTACACTCACCCGGCCTAATAACCAGGCTACAGTCTACGTTATAGACTGCCAGTACAGTCACCCAGCTTAATAACCAGGCTACAGTCTACATTATAGACTGGCAGTACACTCACCCAGCTTAACCAGGCTACAGTCTACATTATAGTCTGCCAGTACACTCACCCAGCTTAATAACTATTTCTACTGTCTACATTTATAACCAACTTATATTAAACGGGAATAGGCCGATTCTAAAGGAATCTGCAACCTTCAATTCATTTGCGCGATTAAAAGAATCGATTTTTGGCGCGTTGGGGGTTTACATTATTTAATTACAGAGTTTGATTTGTATTGGCATGTTATGTTTTAAAGTTTTCAGAAGATTTTAAATGTATTTTTCCCCCGAGCAACGCTGGGTATATCGAGTTTATAGCACAAAGTCTTCGCCTGACAAGAGTGGCGTGTCGAGGCCTAGTACCGTGCAGAGCCTCTAGCCTTGCCTAGATTGCCCAGCCAGCTGAGGCTGGGGGCTGGGCCGCTACCCCCCCCCCCCACCCCGCGCTAGAATAATACTGTCTAATCGCTATAATTTTATTATCTATCGACCCTATAATAGTAATTGCACACATTGGGGTGGGGGGGGGGATAGAAGAGGACATGAAACTTTGATGAATTTACCTCAGCGTCGCGTGTTAATGCTTGTGCATATTTTTAACGAGAATGCAAAATGGCGTCCGCCCCGGCAGCGACGGCGTGGTGCCTGTTGCCAGGGACAACCACCCGTTACCAGGGGCAACCCTCGGTCGGCATCCGGCGTGCTTCTTCCCGCACTGGTCGGCAAACGTAAATAAATAAATAAAGATATATCGCACTAAATCGATAATCGGACGGCTTTAAAGTTTAGGAACGAAAAAACGGGAATGCCTATTCCCACCGCGGGGCTGGAGGCGTGCCTCCCGGCAAAACATTTTCTCGGCGAACCCCATGATCTGAGAGCCAAATCCCCTGCAAGCGAGTGTACGCAGACGGACAGACAGACGCACAGACAAAAAATAATTAAATAGGTTAGATGCTCCAGATTATAAGACCCACCCCCACCGTTTGGGGGGGTGGGTCTTATAAGACACTGATGTGTCTTGTAATCAACCAAAACATAAGCAGTACCTTACCGAAAAAGAGTCTTTAGACTCGGTGAGGTTTCGCTGGGTAAACAACGACACTGTGAATGTAATGAACCAGGTGCAGCTTGTTATGGACGGATTCCAACGCCCACATTGGTTGATAACTCCCGATTGCAAAGTGGGCAAATGCCCAAGGGAGTGGTTGGAAAAACCCCACAAACTGGACTTGAATCCTGGATCTCAACGCGCGAGCAAACCGCCACACCATGGTGATGGTGGCGGTGATTTTGCACGCTCATTCAGATTGTGTGGATGTGACGATCTGGGTTGGAACCTGCAGTGGTCATGCAGTGATGTGTGTTGTATTTATGCCCCTTTTTCCAAAAATTAATATTAAGAATAATTAGGCCAAAAAATATATATATAATTAAATAATGATAACAACCCACTACTCGTCACATTCCACGCCGGGCATCTGGACAACGTGGAATGCCATCAAAAACAGCAAACGTCAGGACCTCTCCGCCACCTTTGTCTTCCAACGGTTCGGCACAAACATGCAAGCCATCAAATCCAGAGAGGGGTCTGGCCTCGGGATGACCCACGCAGAGGGAGCAAGGGAGTTAGAGGGTCGCGAAAAGGGTTCATTCCTGGGATGTCTGTTTTTCTGTTGTTGTTGCTTCTCTCGCATGAGATGCACAGAGGGGTTGCGAGGGAGGCTCGCAAGGGAGTTGTGGCGGAAGCTTACCGAGGCATCAACACCAACCATGGGTGCCATGCCTCGAGGGGAGACGGGACGAGGAGGGGTCGTTAGGGGCTGAGTTCGGTATGAGCCGACAGAGTTGCGCTGATGAGCAATCAGCCTCGAGGAAGGGTAGAAACGCAAGAGTGTGAGTGCCAGCGACCGAGCACCACCGAGCACCACCGAGTGCCACCGAGCGCCACCAAGTGCCACCGACAAAAGGGTGTCAGCCATCAGCGGACAAGTGGCGAGCGTCTTGTCGACCCGTCATCCAACAGGGGAAAAAGCCTGACCGACCGCCTGTGAGGAAGAGTAGAGTGCCATCGAATGCGCCGTGTGTTTAATATACACACACATCGACCAGCACCCGCTGAGAACAGACAAGACGTCCAGCAGTGGACGACGGAATCATCGCACCACGA
Organism: Lethenteron reissneri; assembly: GCF_015708825.2. NCBI lineage: Eukaryota > Metazoa > Chordata > Hyperoartia > Petromyzontiformes > Petromyzontidae > Lethenteron > Lethenteron reissneri. The sequence goes on along the minus strand of NC_083803.1, from coordinate 11,721,089 downwards.
CGGCAAGTGTCGTGCTGACTCGTCATCCAACAGTGGAGGAGCTGCGCGCTATCCGACGACGGAATCATCGCGCACCACGACGGCGAGCGTTGTGTCGATGCCACTCATCTAGCAGTGGAGAGAGTGGGCAAAAGAGCAGGGACACGCCCGAGCGAGGGAGCAGGGCGGGAAGCTGCTGCTGGTGGTATACCCCTCCCCCACCCCCCGCAAGCTAACGACACGACTCCTGGCTCTAAAAATAATAATAATTAATTTTACAAGGGGACAACGCACACACAACATGCATACGAATAAGACTATTTCAAAAGTTATCTTTGTGTTTCGAAAAGGGTTGCAATTTCAAGGTGGTGCGTTCAATATCAACTGATCGCACAAAGCAGTTGCTGCCGTCGAGTTACATGAATAAGAAGTGTTTTAGTCATTTATTTTCGTTAATTGCATAATCTTGCCGATGAATCTATTGATGTATACTTTTGCCTTTGCATATTAGAGTGTAATATGTTTGTTTAGAATTAAAATCGCTTAACACAAAGTGGTTGAGTGTTTCTTTCCAAGTCCATGCAAAACTCTTATTTATAAGAACTGTATCCTGCGTTGATATATGAATTTGGAGACCTAACATAACATGAACACACTAAAATAATCAATAAATGTTTAATCAAAGATAATCGTTTTATCCTGATTGATACAACTCTGGATAACGAAGCAAAGCCTAATAATCATAACTGCACACATTAACATAATCTCAAGCATTTGCATACATTAATACGATTATCTCCGTGATTATCATTATTTACGCATATAATTGCATACATTAGCATAATTTCCGCGAATTATGCATTTTTCCAAATGTTTTTACTTTTTATAAATGTTATCAAAATTTCATGACCCGACATATACAACACGTGGATCAGCAGTCGTGTGTTTGCTGCTGGTTGTAGAAGTTTACGGTTCGAATCCAGCGTTCCCCTTGGTGAATAATGTACTTTTCCAATTTGTACTCATACTTTATATATTTTTTACGCACTTATGTTTAGTAATTTGATTACCTCTGCTATAGTTTGGACTCCAAACGGTTTTTAACATTGTAAATTTCTGACCCATGCCTCCACTGGACGTGTGAAAAAGAACTTCACAGCTCATCGGATTTCTCCAGGATGTTATAAAGATTCCGCTTGTGAATAAATGCAGTGTGGTATTAACCGTAAAATACGATGTTGCACACTCGAAATGAAGGACGTGGGCAGGTGCTCCAAATCGAGGACAAGCACATTTATTGTGGTTAATAGCAATCTTGTGAAGAACAGCACCGTCACTCTGTAAAATGCACCAACACGTGTCACACACAGCAAGTATTCCGAGTCGCCATTAACCATGTGGCTGGTTCCTTCGGAGTGGGCAGGTAGGAACTTGGTTGGACAGCGCGGCGTTCAGGGGGGGGGGCAGTTGGATGAGCATGTTTACCCCCCATCCTCCCCTACATCGTCAACCAATCGCGGCGTTGCTCGTTGTTCGATGAGGGATGGGATGGCATGAGTGGGCGTGTTTACACCCCACGACAGATACATAATCTCTGGTGGGCAGTGTGGAACCTGCTGTTCCGACCTGTATCCCTGGTGGGCAGTGTGGAACTTGTTGTTCCTACCTGTATAAAAGATAACTTGACTCAAGGTACCCAGGCAGCCAGTCAGGTAGCCAGCCCCCTTAACTATCGGCCCCTCCCCCTTGTGTAGGCCCCTCCCCTTACCCCCCTCCCTTAGGCCCCTCCGCTGACCCCCCCCCCTCCCTTAGGCCCCTCCCCTGACCACCCCCCCCCCCATATCCTTAGGCCCCTCCCCTGACCCCCCCTCCCATATCCTTAGGCCCCTCCCCTGACTCCCCCCCCCCCTCAGGCCCCTCTCCTGACTCCCCCCTTCCTTAGGTCCCTCCCCTGACCCTCCTCCCTTAGGCACCTCCCCTCTTCGTACCCGGCAGTAGGTCTCCTTCAATCAAAGAGCTGTTTATATTATATATATGCACGACAGACAGACAAATAATCCCTGGTGGGCAGTCTGGAACATTGTTCCTACCTGTATTAACCCTTTTCTACTACTGATAAACCATCTTTGTCTTTGACAATCACATTTGCACATCACTATTCGAATATTCCTTTAATCCTAAGCTGTATGTCTATCTATACCATCCACTTATATCGATATCTTACACCCATTATATGTACTGTATGTGTACAGTATACGTACTGTATATCACCATTGTACAGCTTACTACTTTACATGTGTTTTATTCTCAACAGCATTGCAAGTAGTAATACTCTGGGTACATGGGCATGGTTATAGACTAAACAGTATTATAGTTAGAGAATTACAATGACAGTAGGTAATTACAGTGCGTCATCCCTTTACAATGCACAGTGCTAAAACCCCTCTAACTGCATATATCACAAACGAACAATTCAAAGCCAAGCTTAACGTCTAGAACAAGTCTAGAACAAGTCTAGAACATTTATATAACGATCAAAAACAACCTTTGGATCCTTTATCTGTAAAATGCATCAGCACGTGTCACACACAGCAATTATTCCGAGTCGCCATTAACCATGTGGCTGGTGTATCCGAGCGGTTATTCAATAACTCTGCGAGCCACCTACAGGCCCAACTCAGTCATCACATGCTGCTGTACACACATGCATTGATGCACTGCACAGCACATCAGGACTTTCACAGAACCACACTTTACTCCCTTGCTGCACAAGGACATAAATAAAAGAGTGATCCATTCCTAATGTGCCACACTCTCCCCCACATAATGAGTGTCGTCTCGACACTCCACCTTTCTCCTTGCAAACATTTTGCAGTCTTTTTCCTTAAACTGGTCATGAAAGGAGTTTATGAAATCGTGAACACAATTTATCTAGGGATCATATCCATTCCAAGATAGCGCCACTCCAGACGCTCTCTATTTTGGGGTGAGCTCCAACTCTTTAACGTCACAGCTCACTTGCCGTGCAAAAATATATGCATTATTGGCTCCCCCCCCCCATCCCCCCAAACAAAATGTGTATTTTTTTCATTTTTGCATGGTGTACAGTCTGGAAAGTACCAACATGGCAAAATTTCAAGTTTGTTGCATGTCGGGAAGTACGCTAAACATTTTTAACAGACACACATAATCACAACTTTGCCTTTTATATATATGGAGATATATTTTATGAGAAGCAACCTGGGCACAAGTGATAGCCCAACGAAGTGGCTTATCACGTGGAAATGTATAGCAGCCAAATACTCTAAACGCATGTTTCTATAAGCGGAGGCGAAAACCAGAAGACCAGGAGAAAAATCCACGCGACCAATGGGGAGAGAGACACGCGCACTCCAAATATGCGCAGGCGTCAGGGTCGGCATCGAATCCACGACCTCCTGTGCTGAAAGTTGGCCTCACGGTCTGCATAGTCGCTACAAACGTGTCTATCGTTGGGCTGATCCGGATGATGACTGCTAAATATTCCCAGTAAAGCAGATGCCATCATCGAGACAGTAACTGCATTAAAAAGACACGGCCTTCTCTCACAGTAGGCAAGGAGGCGTACGGTCCCAGTCCCCGCACCGCCTGCGTTCGCGCGGTGATGCTGCACAGGTTTCATCAGCACAATAGTTCACCTCCATGAACTCGTGAGAGTGAGCTGGTGACTGTTAGGTATATGGGTGTTATGGAGAGTTGACGCGTTCAATGAGTGTGGATACGTTCAATGAGTGGTACCGAGTTCCACGAGTGCTGGTAAGGTTTTTTTAAGATATATATTTTTGGATATGTCTCTCTCTGCTTGTGTGTCTGTCTGTGTGTCTCCGTGTCTGTGTTTTGTCTCTCTCTCAAATGTATCAATATTTGGATGAACGTAATCAAACCAGGTGAGGTGCTGACTGTTGTGTTAGCCGACTCTCTGTGTTGTATTGCATTATATTTCACTAGGTTTGTTTTCTACCTGATGACGATTGCTTGTGTTGCAATCGAAACGTCATATTCTATTTAATTTTTTTTCTACGTGACTTTACCGAAAGAACCAAAGACTATATAGTTGTGTTTCAGGTGCACAGGGCGTTGAGAGAGATGCATTGGTAGGGTTGACGCGGACCGGGATGAGGAGCGAGCGACTCGCGTTGCCCTTGTACGCTCCTGAGCTCTTCAGAATAGACGCGCGAACACAGGGTAGGAGATGGGGGGGGGGTCCTCTTGACCCATCGACTCTTACGCAACAGAGCTGAAACCGAGCTCAAGGGGAACCGCACAAATGTTTGTTATTTGCGGCAATGCCTGTGTCTACTGACCCCCATTGTCTGCAGTTTGACATCCACGCTTCTTATTGCGCAGCACACACGCTTGCTCTGCGTTGCCAAGGAGTTTCGTGAGAAATGCAAATACTTCCGTGTATCCACGTAGAAAAAAATATCACTACTGTAATGATCCAAGAATGTCTGTGTCCCGCGCGTGACGTCACTCCACATGTGCCCTCCTCATTATTATTCACGTGAGCCTGCATTCATTGACGAACGCAAAAGAAGGTCGAGTGGTTATTACATTTTGTTACGCAAATTCTCTTTCGATTTTACGTATCTCTATGTAGTGTTGTAAATAAAGGCGGACGACTTCTTGTCTTTTTTCCAGGGCCACATTATTACAATCTGTATAACACTTGTTTTAGTTATGCCTCCGTCGCTCATTCGCTCCCTCACTTGCCGCGTCCCTATCCTATTCTCTGCTCTCCTTTCCTCACCCCTCTCGGGGTGAGGACGTTCGGACTGCGCTCGCGCCTTTAGCGTCTTACTCCTGACCCTAGCTGCTCTTGACATTCCCACGATGATGCTCACAAACCGCCTCTTCTGGCTGCCTAGCGCGGACATGCAGCCGTTGTCGAATATGCGCGCGTTGAACTACTACATCCCCCCCCCCACCTCCCCGTGATGAAAAAGCTAGCCGTCCCGGCTAAAACACAACCAACACAACGCGCGATTAGTGGCACGGGTTAAACAACAAAAACAACATTTTAACAACGTAACGCAATCAGTGGCCCAGGTATACCAACAACAATAACAACAGCAGTAACAATGATCTACTGCAATAACATGTGTATGAGCAGTGATCCGTCACCCCTGAATGGGACAACTTGGGGCACGGGAGGGGAACGCTCGATACTTGTCAAGGAGCCGCGTCTTGTCCTCGTTGCGACTTTTCCTTCGTGACAATGGCCATTTGCCGGTGCACTGGCACCCCGCTTCCGTGTGTCCGGGGTGCATCCCGAGGTCGCGGCTGACCAACCGGCTCCCGTTCCAAGAGCCTGCCAGCCAGCTCATCCCGTGCTAATAGTAGCGGTCCTGCAGGCATACGAGGGGCAGACCGCTGAAGCGCGTCCACATGTGACCGTACCACAGGTTCGTCGGATACATCCAATACAGGCTGCTTCGGGATGGGGGATGACACATCATAGGGAGGAACAAATTTCTTAAGGCGCGACGTGTGAACGTGCCATTGGTGCCAGTCAAAGTGAATACGTACACTCTGGTCCCATCGAGTTTCCACAATCTAGACGGGACCCTGCCAGGGCTGATAGAGCTTTGGCGATGTGCCCACTGGCACCATGAGGCAATGCAGCCAGGTCTTGTCCCCCACACGCCCAGGGCTCCCGCGGAGACCGTGTGCCATGCAGGTGCTCGTTGGCTGCCTGTTGTCGCGCCGTGTTACCCAGTGAGGCCTATATCTTGCCTCATTCAGTCGGTCTAACATCGCCTGCATCATGGGGACAGGTACGGCCGACGTCTTCCCCGGCGCACGTATGCCCAATCTCACCAAGGCAGGGGCCTCGGGCTCTCGTCTGTAAATTAAATAAAATGGTGAATACCCGTTCAGGCACGTGGGGCCAATCTGTAAGCAGCTAGGGCACCCGGAACGTGCAGGGCCCAATCGTTCTGCGCTGCGTTCACCTGTTGGCATAGCATAGACATCAGTGTCCTATGCCGGCGGTCGACCATCCCGTCGGTTTGCGGGTGGTACGGGGAGGTCCGAATCTTTTTCGTCCCTAGCGAATCGCACACCTCCTTAAGCAACCGGGAGTAAAATATTGCCCTGGTCGGTGAGCAGTTGTTCTGGTGCGCCTTTATCAAGGACATATCTCTGCAGGAAAGCCTCGGCGATTGAAACCGCATATTAGTCCACCAATGGCCACGCCATAGGCCATCGGGTGAGGTACTGGACCCTTATGAGCAAGTACTTGTGGCCTCTCGGGGTGATGGGGAATGGACCCAAAATATCCAGGGCAACAATCTCGTTAACACGGGAGACCTGTATGGATTGTAATGGGACCTGGTATGGCTGTGCAGGCGCCTTCAGCCGCACGCACTCGTGGCACGATTTAATTAATTGATGCACATCGTTTTGCACGCCTGGCCAATAAAAATCTTTGCACAAGGTCAATGCGGTCAGAGGGTGAGAGACGGTCAGGGTTGACCGTGGAGGTGTGTCGGTGGCATCGACGGCTATAGGTCGCGATGACCTTTTGACCTTGACTCCGGGAAAACTTCATCGTAATATTTACTTCTCTGTCTCTTAAACACACGGGCTGAATTTCGCGATTGCGAAAAGTCCGCGAGATGGAAAGGTTCTGCGGATGAACATTGCTCGCAAACGGAAGGCTGCGGGTTCAAATTTTGGTTTTGGGGGTCGATACAATTTGGTATCACTTTGTGGGGAAGCGATCGTCCTATGGAAATAGTTACCCCCACCATAGGAATGTGCACTATTAACCACAGGCTCAGTGCTGTAACTATAGATGACCATCAATTTCTCAATGCCCATTTGAGCAGGAAATCACACTGACTTTTGAGAACCCGTTTCGCGTGGGGTTTATGCCCCATTAGCTAACGCTGACATCTTTTTACCACTCATGGCCGAGCAGCATAATTGTGTAATCGTCGCTATTGTTTGAAGTGCGTGTCGATGCGAGGCTGTTTGCGTTTTCAAACGTGCTTTTTTGCTCTTAATGTGTGTTCTGCGGCGGCGTTTCCATGCGCACGGGCGTGGGGATGTGGCATTGATGGGTGGTTACATCGCTGATATATAACTTGCAGCAGCAGCGGGTCTATTGCTCGAGCAGGGGGAGCCAACGGAGGGACTCACAGGTGAGCGAGTAGTCTCATGACTCACAGGCACCCGTTCTGTGTCAATATTCAAGGACACAGTCATATGACGACTCAACTATTCAGTGGGTAAACTCAGATTTTGTTTTTATTATTTCAATCCGTGAACGGTCCAGAATGGCTGTTCTGGGAATTTATTTGGCACGCCTCATCCATTCTCGTATTGATTTGATGATCACAAACCTGTTGATAAGATTATTACAAATATGCGGTACACTAATATAGGATGATTTGATGAAGGTATGCCTTGTACTCCAACAGTTGTGCCTTACTCCAATAAATCATGTTCCAAGCCAGCCTAACAGCGTTCCGGATATATCGAGATATCAATCCTTGCAAATACGGCCACACAATGAGCCGAGTTATTAGTGGGATGGCTACATTTACTCTTTCCGTGACCGTATACAAGTAATCACATGTTCACATTCGCATTTGCAACGGGGTTTGACGCATGAAGGATACTCGGTGGGGAGTTGCAATCTTTTCCCTCATCTCCGTGACGAACCCGCTATTTGATCCAAGAAACCCGCCCACGCCGCACGTGTAAGAGCGAGCGAGAGTTCAGCCCCGCTGCCTGCCGCAGCCAAAAATCCGTTACGCGGAGGGTCACGACAATTTTTGGCGCGTGCAACGTACGATGAACTTCTTTCGCGCTGTACGTGGAGGTGTGATCCAGAGCGGTGTGCGAAGTGCTTCTTCCACCGCTCAGCTACAACCGCGCACCGCGTGCCTCCCAGCGCCGGTGTTCCAGTGCGAACCGAGACACACTTCCCACGAGGTGACGAGGCTCATTGCGGTGATACTGCCTCCTGGGCTTTGACGTGAAAGCAAACATCTCGGAGAAGCCTCACAAGAGCCGTTGTGGGATTCATACGCAGAGCGAGGGAAGCAGGCAGACCGTGCAGCGTGCTTTGCGCTGCCCACCACCCTGTTCCATGCCCCCTGAAAGCGCTGCCACACGTTAGGCCGGTACAATTCACGATACGCACTTTATGAGCGGATATGTCAACATAGATGACCATCAATTTCTCAATGCCCATTTGAGCAGGAATCCCTCTGACTTTAGAGAACCCGTTTCGCGTGGGGTTTATGCCCAATTAGCTAACGCTGACATCTTCTTACCACCCACGGCCGAGCAGCAGCATAATTGCGTCAAAAATTAAATCCGTAATTTTATATTTAGATATTTTAAAAACATTAAAATATTTTCTAATTATGTCGCTGCTCCACAAACAGTTACTTGGGATATTTTGAAATGTGCCTATTTTCAATGAGAAAACGCGTCATTCCTTCACATAAAGTCCTGGTCACAAAAGCTACGTTTGTGGGGAAGAATAGGCATTTTCAATATTTTGAGGCATAAGCAATTAGAAATTAATACTTACTACCCAGGAACAAAAATCGTATTACATAGTGTAATTGTTTTTCTTTCTGACCGCCACAACCCTGCCCCGCAGAAGCTGCAATGCTGAGGCGACTCGCGGGCAGTTCGGTTCGTGGTAAATTGGGTCTCTGGCTCCTGGTGGCTCTGGGCTGCATTGTAGCGGCATTTGTTCTGCACAGGTGAGGATATTACGAGTCTCTGAAACAACAACGGAAACAACCCGTGCAACGCACGCAACAACCCACATTTGCATCCGCGCAGTGTGTGAAGTCAATGTCGCGTACGGTTTGTGCTCGCGGCGAGCGCGAATCGCAATGGAACGACTTCAGATTTGTAAAGGACGAGAGACCCCCCCCCCCCCCGCAATCACGGCAGAAACGTGAGCACATGTCGGAACAACAAACAAAGACCGCCCCCCCCCCCCCGTATAGCCTTTGCCAGACTGTTGGGAGCAAGTTATATTAGGTCGGAACAATAACGCTCAGAGACACGTGCAGGGTGTCTACCAAAGGCATTGTGCGAAGCCACGGGAGGTTAAGACGTCACCACAATGCAGTTGTTCAGGCACTGGGTGGTTTTGCATAACGTCCAAGGCTCAGAGATCTGTGTACACTCCACTTACGTTTTTTGCGCAATGTTGGAATTGAAGATTCTTAAACCGAGCTGGTGCCAGCTCGATGAGATCTCTGAATTTCTTATCGGATAAACGACAAGGGCAACTTGTGAAATATCGTCGCAAAGAGAGCATCCGTGCGAACCTGCGGAATGTGAAACGTTTAACGAAAGCGATTATTGTTGTGGCTCGACAGACACTCGTGCGATGTGGGCGAGGGAGAGAAGGTTTGGCAGCCTGAGCTGGTAAATCACGCAAGGTGAGCATCGGGCATCTGTTCGTCTCCTGTTTACAGCTTAGTGCCAGTGGCGGAAATTCCACGTTCATATGGTGGAGGCGAGTATATGCATAGGACAACCACTGTTAACCGCCCCACAAAGTAGTACATCTGATCTGGCCTTTGCACCAAAACGTGGCACTTCGTTTCCCTTTAAGGCAGTGCCACTGACGAATGCCATCGAGCATTCTTGAAGGGGAGTGGGGCAACTCTTGACCGAGCAGCCAACCCACCGTGCCTCGCAGGACGACGCCAGAGTTCAAGAGGACGACCGGGTGGGGGACACCCATCGTGTGGAGCGACACGCTCGACCCCGCCCAGGTGGACAGCCAGGATGCGGGTGGCCCGCCTCTCCGCGTGGTCGTCACCGTGTTCGCCATCGGACGGTGAGGCGCGCGACGGCCGTGAAGTTGACGCACCCCCTCCCCCAGCCCGCATCGACGCGCAGACCACACAGCCTCTTTTCACGTCCCTCCACGTACAAGGTACGGGACAGTGTTGTTTATACAGCGACTCCTCTACTTACCACCCAGTTAGGTTTCAGAGGTCTGTTCGTAAGTACATTTGTTCGTAAGTACAACTTTATTCCTGTCGATTCCAAACACGTTGTACGGCATGGACACAAAACCCGAGTAATGGCTTTAAAAGTTGTATAATCTCCTGCAGATGTATATGCCACCACCGCCATCTATTGCGCGACGGTTGAACTTACTACTTTGGGTCCGAACAGGCAACTGGACATACGTACAAGGTTTGTTCGTATCTCTGAAACTTAGTAAGTTGAGTGTTCGTAAGTAGAGCAGTTACATTATACAACCCATAGCCCACCACGGACATTCTGGAAGCGCATGATTTGAGCAGCATTGATTCGACGCAATCAAAAATTCGGCTTTGACAGAGAGCGTGTGCACGCCTCTCAGTCTTTCTTGGGACTGCTTATCCGTGGCTTGCCTCTGGCACGACCTCGAATGCTCAATCTCGGCTCACGCTTGAGTTGCTCAATTGCTTCCAAGACGCGTGGATGAGCGGCTCAGCCGTGCCTTGGGGCTCAGGCTCAGCCTCATTGGAATCCTGGGCCCGGATGGGACTATGGTGTGAGCCAGCGCAAACTTTAACATACGACTTAACGAACACCACTTTGCGTTAAATTCAACAGTGGGTGTCCTGCAGAGACGCCGTCAATGGCTCAGGGCTAAGAACAGGAGATGAGCCCTGCCTCGATACTCCTTTTCAGCAGAAAATAACTTCGACTTTTGCCTTTGACTCCACAGATACCTGGACAAATATTTGCCTAGATTTTTGGGGACGGCAGAACGATATTTCCTGCTGGGCTACGAGGTCACGTACTTCATCTTGACGGACTTTCCCTCGAAAGTACCTGTGATTGACCTCACACCCGGACGATCTCTCGTCTCAATTAAGGTGAGTAAAAATACACAAGATGATGGAACGTTTGGCTGTCAATGGTGAGCCAGGCTGCTCGAGCTCTAGCAAATGAGACTCACCTGATCTCTTTAGTTGTCACATAGATAAACAAAACAACGATTTAAACAACAATTTGAAGCTCACTTGTGTGTCTTCATGAGGATAACACCGACTTCCAAAGCGGAAGTGCATCACGATCTAACGAACCTAAATTCACAGGAAGAATTGAACGCATTCGCCAACAGCAGTGCCCTAACATGAAGGGGAAAAAACACATTACAGGCAAATGACCCGTATTCACACTGTTTGTCATGAGGAAGGGCCGCTTCGCATGGTTGGCTATGTATAGTGCTAAAGAGGGTTCAACACACATACGTACAGACGCATTGTGTTTATACGTATGTGGTTTATTTCCCTTCTATTGAATGCGGCGTGAATGATGGCTGTGTTCGGTGTTTGTTGATCGCACTGCTATGCACTCCCGTGCAGGATGACCGGTTTTAAAAAAAAATACACAAGCGCTATTTGCCAAGCTCTTCAACTCGCCTTGTATGCCCATGTGACGTGTTTGTTTGGCAAACATTTTCTTAAGATCATTACGAAATTAACGATAATTCAATTAATAACGCACACACTGTTAAGAGTTTAGGCTCAGGGAGAGAATCGGAAGCTGCCAACAAATTCCCTTCACTCGGTGGGCTCTGTCCAACAAATATGATGGGTGGTGGCGATGTCTGAAAGGTCAAGAAGCAGGCACGGTGGCAGGACATTTGCATGGACCGCATGAAGACCATCGGCGACCTCGTCGAGAGCACCCTCACGGGCCTAGCCGACTACGTCTTCTGCTTCGACGTGGACCAATACTTCACGGGCCCCTGGGGCCCGGAGGTGCTGGGGGACACCGTGGCAGTGATCCACGCGGGATTTTTCTCAAAGGGGCCGCTCACTTTCCCGTACGAGCGGCGGCCCATGTCGGCAGCCTACATCGCGCACGGGGAGGGGGACTTCTACTACCACGCCGCCGTGTTCGGGGGCTGCTGCTCAGGCGTAGGTGAACGCGACGCGAGGGATCTTTCGGGGCATCGTCCGCGACAGGGAGAAGGGGATCGAGGCGATCTGGCACGACGAAAGCCACCTGAACCGATACTTCTTAGAAAACAAACCGAGCAAAGTGCTCTCCCCCGAATACTCATGGGATCCGGCGATGAGCTGGAAGGATGTGCCCTCTGTACGAATGACGTATTGGCCGAAAGAATACAAAAAGGTTCGGGAACACCCGTAGAATTGCACAAACAGGTGTAGGTTATTTCCTTATTTGCCACCTTGCTAGCTTGCATAGTCAAAGATGATCGCACTCAGGATGGGCTGGCAAAAAGACAACTCCTTAATAATAATGATAAACTCACGCCATAAATCCCACCCTCGTTGTCCAAAACGGCAGGAAGACAATGGCTCTGCTAACTTTTACTATGACGACAAATGTAAGTTGTCTACACAGGGAAGGAAAGTACTAAATTATAATATTTCCACGACCTTTGTTGACCAGGGACCCACCAGGTTTTCTGAGCAAGGGTGATGTCTCTCTGTGCATTTCCAGATGAGCCATATGCAGGTAACCGTTCAGCATTTGATTTTTGCTTCATAACTGTAGACACACCTCCCATTAGCACAGTTGGCTATGCATGGTGCGAAAGAAGTTCAACATACATACGTACGTACACGAATTGCATATTTTATTTAAACGGTAAATGTAACAAGTACAGTATTATTATTACTCCTGGTAAATGTCAGGGGCGCGAGACATTCGCTGACCGTAATCCTGCATCGGCTCAACTGTGACCGAGATAAGGAGGTTCCTGAAGAAGCTTCCAGTCAACTGAGCGATCTGCTCAACAGCACGCAGTGCAACCCCAAAACAGAATCGGAGAGATATGTATTGATCATGTGAGAACAATTCATCTGTTATTATTTTGTTTGCAGTGCAAGTGTGTGTGTGGAATAGATACGTGTTGTTAATGTGACGCCTCCTTTGTGAACACAACAAAAAATGGAGTGGGGGGGGGAGACCGGTGCTATGCCACCTTGCATCGCACAGGGTCAGCTGTCATCAGGGGGCCCCTAGGTAAATTTTTGCTTGAACACTGGTGTCGCGCGAGCCAATGGTGACGAAGGGAGTCGAGGGCGGAGATTTGGAGAGATTATTCGCTCACGTGAACGGAAAAAATATTAACCCGTAAAAACAAAGTTTTTCACTATAAATCCTTTATATGCGTGGCGGCTAGAGTCCTCTCGTCCTCTGGCTTGAGATGGCTGCCACCTATGGGTCAGATGATTGCCTGCCACCATTAAGCAATTGGTAATTAAATATAATTTATTTTTTCCTAAAAAGTGTACAATTTTGGAAAAAAAATTCACGAAAATAAATTGTCACGCACAACGAGTCTGTGTGCAAAATGTCAGCTCGATTGGATCACGGGAAGTGTGTTAAAAAACGACCGAAATTTTGCACGGTCGTAAGCGCGCAAGCAAGAAAGTGAACTTAATGTAAAGGATTAAAAAATTAACCCGTAAAAACAAAGTTTTTCACTCTAAATCCTTTATATGCGTGGCGGCTAGAGTCCTCTCGTCCTCTCGCTTGAGATGGCTGCCACCTATGGGTCAGATGATTGTCTGCCAGCATTAAGCAATTGGTAATTAAATATTTTAAAAAAATTCCCTAAACAGTGTAAAATTTTGGAAAAAAAAATTCACGAAAATTAATTGTCACGCACAACGAGTCTGTGGAAAATGTCAGCTCGATTCGATCACGGGAAGTGGGTTTAAAAAACGACCGAAAGATTTGCACGGTCATAAGCGAGCAAGCAAGCAAGCGAACTTAATATAAAGGATTTAATAACTGTTATTCGCGTGAACTCTGTTCGCAAGGGGACAAAGGTATCGACGTAAACGATGAGGTGCAAACACACAATGCCAGGCATGTAAGACGTGACTGCGTGCAAAACCAACATCTCCAATGGGTGGAGGCTCCCAGCTGGGTTCGGATCAATTTTTCGATTAAAAATTGCTATTAGCTACTTGTTTTTTAGGTCGATGAATGGCGCCTTTAAAAAAAATGTCAGCCGCCTCAACATCCTGCCTCCCAAAGGCGGAACACCCCGACAAGCCACTGCCAATGTGACGCAACCTGATGATGATGATGCTTTATGACGTCGCCCCCCACCATCCCACATATCACCTCCCGTCAAGCGATACACGTGGGAACGGAGGAGAGACTTCCTCCACTCCGACCCCCCCAGCTTTGTTCGCGTTATCGAGCAATTTAAACGATAGTCAGTAGATTAAATGGGTTAATTACATTACTCAAGTAATCGGGAATCCCAGCTGTAGCAGAGTTGGAACTGCGCTTCCCTGTCAATCGAGGCACGAGTGACACCTGGAGGTGCAAACTGAGAATGTCTCGAAAAGAGAATGACGACATTCGTTTAAACGACGCCACGACACCTTGGGAGATGGCTGCCGAATTGGCTTCCGAAGCGAGTGGATGAAAATGGCTGCCGTGTTATAGCGCCGCCGCGTGGTACACTCGCGTCATCGCCTCTGTGGGTTGGCAATGGCGGTGATGGCGCTGATGTTGCCGCCATGACCTCGTGGAGTTGTGCGTGGGAGACCTTGAAGACGTGACCAGAAGCCCCCGTGCTGTTTGTCCGTGTGGCCGATCGGGTGTCTCTGGCACCGGGAGAGCCGGAGGGCTCCCCGTGGACTCGTGCGAGAGAGCACGGGGCAATGAGTCGGTGGCGGCGATTGCCGCACGGCACGGCGGTGCGAGCTGGGTAGAGTGATCGTGGCTGGGCAGGATTTACAACACAGCAATGATAACTTTCCAGATAACGACAAACAACTGGAAACAGAATCTTTATTTATAATGGAGGAATCCGATGAGCTATAAAGCTCTTTTTCACAGATGTCCAGTAGGAGCAGGTCAGAAAGTTACAACCACAAGCAATTCAAAAAGACGATAGGAGAGCAAAGTATAGGAAAGGTAAACAAATCACTAAAACAATTAAAATATTCACACAAAAATGAACCGAAACTGGTTTCTCCAGTTAAACAAAACACGGCAGGGCATTATGGTTTATCAGCTGCTCCTCTTGTAACTAAATCGAGTGAAACGTTTGTTCTCAAGAATTTCCACACTTTTTATAAGGTCGGTTGCTCTGTCAACTTGTGCCGCACAGGTAGAGCTGTCATCAGCCGGTCCCCTAGACAAGCCAAAAAACAAACACAAACTGCAGCTGGGCGCTGGAATGATTGAGAATATCAAGCTAGGCGCTTTGAGATGTGGAGGCGAATTTATAAAGCGCCGTGTGTGCACAGATCCTGATCACGCGTTAACACATTCCTGCGGAGGGAGCTGGTAGGAACGTTGGGTTGCTCGGTCAATGGCCAGGGTCAACGGCGGCGTGGTGTATTCCGCAAATATGCCCGACTGTGAGGGCGGGCACAATCCGGCGTGAGTAGATTAAACGTTGAGTTTTATAAGAGCACCACGGGGTGACCAGCCCCTCCGCACCCAGCCCCACCCTCCCAGCCGGCCCCTCCCCACCCAGCCCCTCTCCACCCTCCCCACCCAGCCCCTCCCTGAACGACGGACACAATAATCCCCTGTGGGCTGGTGTAACCAAGAGGTTCCAACCAGTATAATATAGTCCTGCACGCCTTGCAGATTTGTCCTCTGCGGATTTAATTTGTAAAGTATGCTGTCATGAAGGAAAATCCCATAAAATATACTTCTTTGCACAGTCACTTTGCTGTACTGCGTGTTACATTATTCATGCACGAGGCCCATTTCCCTAAAAAAACGGGATCATATATGTAACATACGTAAATATACTCCTACATTAATATTTAATAATAATAATAACTTATGTCTCCATGAATGAATTACAACGTTCAAACATTCCATAACACAAACCTATTAAGAAAGATCAATCAAGCCCCAAAGAGCCCTGCCGCTCGGTTTGGACTATGGATTATTGGCGTAAGGCACTACCACTAGAGTGCAAAGCGCGTCTGCCCCCCCGCTGAAGGCGCAGCCCCCCTTCTCCACTCGCACCGTCAAGTCCAGACGTGTTGGTGCAGTCGTTGCACAGCGGGCGAGGGCTCGAGACGATGGCTGGACAAGAGCAGCTCGTATCGCCGTCACGTTTAATATCGACTTCACGTGTGCTGGACATTGACCCTCGTGTCCCCCTTGAGTATGTGTGTGTTTGTGCGACGGGTGTGTGTGTTTGTGTCTGTGCAACGGGTGTGTGTGCGTGTCTGTTCGACAGGTGTGTGTGTGTCTGTTCGACGGTTGTGCGTGCGTCTGTGCGACGGGTGTGTGTAGGCCTGGGCTCTGGGTTGTCTTTCGTGATTTGAAGCTTTCGTGACTGCAAGGATTAATATTCTTAGGTTTTTTCGGTAAAGTCACGTAGGTTTACCTACGTGACTTTACCGAAAAAACAGTCCCAGATATTCTGCTCACGATCATTAAGGACCTTCATGATGGTGAGTGGGCCTGGGTAAAACTATGTGGCAGGGAGTGGGAACCATTCCCTGTACACCTTGGGGTGCGACAAGGATATCCTTTGGCTCCAAGATTATTTAATATCTATTTTGACCACGTAATTCGTGAAGCCTTCAATAGCTGTACAGGGGAAATTTACATTTGTTACAGATATAATGGGAGGCTGATCGATGCCCAGGAGCGATCAAGGGATGGCTCCCTATTGGTCAACCACGTTATGTATGCCGATGCTTTGGTAATAGCTGCTCATTCAGAGGAGGAGCTGGAAACGCTGCTGCTGAAACTGGAGCGTGCCACTAAGAGGTGGGGTCTTACCATCAGCCCCACTAAAACTAAGCACCTGCCTGGGTATTCTGTACCATCAGACACTCCACCCCCACAACTCCCAATCGGTGATGGGGCAGTAGTGGAGAGAGTGGAGTTTCCCATACCTGGGCAGTGTGCTTATGACCGGCTCCATTTTAACAGCAGACGTCTCACTCCGAATCAGTTGAGCGGCAATATATTTTCATCAGTTGCTAACGCTGTGTGGAAGCTACCTGGTCTGTCACTTCACGCAAAGCTTTGGGTCTTCTTGGCCACAGTCATGCCCTCATATCTCTACACTTGTGAACCGTGAACCCCCGTAATGGAACATCTTCGCTGGTTAGAAACATTTAGGCTGGCCTGCCTAGGATCCATCCTGGTTTTAACCAGGCTGGATTGTGTGAGCTCACAAATCCTTGTAAGATCTGGACAAAGTGTCATCGGTAAGCTCCTCCGGCAGGCAAGGCTGCGTTGGCTGGGTCATGTAACCTGCATGCCCAGCCACCGCAAGCCTAAACAGCTTTTGTTTGGCCGGATAGAGGGGGCTACACGGGCGCGGCACGGACTGGAGAAGAGATGGAGTGATGTGGTACAGGAGGATGTGGAGCTGAGTGGACTTGCCGATGACTGGTACCAGCAGTGTCAAAATCGGCCTCTGTGGAGGAGGCTCGTGAAGGGCATGTTAGTTTGTCCGTGAATGGAAGTGTTGTGACAGTTGTCTTTTGAGTGGTGGTGCAGCGGTTAGCACACTGCGCTATGAACTCGGCCACTGAATTCGCTTCTTTTCCACCAGATAATATCGGTGAATACAAAGAAATATACGAACAGGTGCGGGGCCTCCTCTAGGTCGACCTAGCCTTAAAAGTGTGAGACTACCCCAGTAGACATGGTTCGTTGGCCCAAAGTTGTTTTGATGGTTCAATCCACAGGACAAACGTTGGATGAAGGGATCCTGGCCTCTTGCGTTCTCACCTGGCTATACAATTAAAACTAAACTCAACCATGTATATTTTTTATTTTACCAGGTCAGGCCCACTGAGCTATATAGCTCGTTTTCAGAAACGAATTGGCCACAAATGATAGCTCGAAGAAGTGGCCTATCGTCACCTGGAAACGTATAGCAGCCAAATACTCGAAACGCGCGATGTTGATGGTAAACGTGGAGATAAGAGCCGGAGGAGCCGGAGAAAAATCCACGCGACCACGGGGAGAACGTGCAAAACGTAGAGGCGTCAGGCTCCGGTTTCGAACCCACGACCTCCTGTATACCAGGCAAGGTAGTTAACATCTCACCACCGTGGCACTTGACTTGAGCACACCTC
This sequence comes from Lethenteron reissneri, assembly GCF_015708825.2. Lineage (NCBI taxonomy): Eukaryota > Metazoa > Chordata > Hyperoartia > Petromyzontiformes > Petromyzontidae > Lethenteron > Lethenteron reissneri. Next base: position 11,703,012 of record NC_083803.1, on the reverse strand, counting down.
GACGTCTGTCGCGCTAGACTCTCCGCGAGACTCCGCAAGACTCCAGAGTACTCCGGGATGCAGAGGCCCGGAATGAAGTTGGTGCGGGGGGTGCCCATGCTGGACTTCCTCGCGGACAAGTGGAGCTGCGTGGAGCAGCTCCAGGCCTGCTCCGATGACCTCGTCATCGCCACATACCCCAAGGCTGGTGAGATCCACCTTCGTTAACATCATCATTATCTTCAGCAGCACCAAGCTGCAACACGATCATAATTTACATCAGAATCATTATTTGCAGCAGCAGCAGCATCGTGACGTAGCCAACGGCAGATATGATTAATTAGCCGGGTGGCGGGGGTGGCTATGCCTGTGGCCTTTAATCCAGCACTGGAGGCGAGGGTTGGTGGATCACCACACAAATCGTGTGAACCTCCCTTTCTGTGGGCAACGAGGGGCCCGTACCCAGGCTCACCAGGTCACAGCAATAATGTGGACTCCATCTGTTGGGTCGCATGCATGGGTTTGCACTGGGTGCTCCGGTTTTCTTTCCACGTGTAAAACACTCATCGATTGACCGGTAACGCAACACTATAAGGAGGGCCGCAGAGCTCAGGCAATTGTTGGCGCCGGCTCACCGCGTGGCTGCCTTCCTGTTCGTCTGTGTCTACTCGTGCCTCTGAGCCGTTCTCCCTCTTCGGGAGTGAGCGAATACTGTGAGCGTGATCCATTGAAATGATCACCATCGTCATCATCAACAGGAGCAGCAGCGAGAGTGTCAAACGTCACACACTAGACACGTGTTGAGTGATCGGGCAGCGTTGGCTTTTTTCTGCTACCTCACCTCGCATTTTTTTCCACCTCCCATCATCACCCCGGCTCTCCCCCTCCCAACTGATCTCCACCCAATCCACATGCTGCAGGCACCAAGTGGATGCAGAAGATCGTGGATCTGGTGATAAACGCCGCGGACTTGGCACACAACCACCGCGCGAACATCGATGACCGCATGATCTTCATGGAGTGGAGCTGCGGTCCCGGGGAACCGCCAGAGCTTCGTAGTGGTGATGTGATGGCATCGTCATCATCATCACCACCACCATCATCACGATATCTTCACCATCATTGAACGGTGACACGGCCCAGAGGAGTCGCATTCGCCTCCGTGTTGCAAAGACCTGGCTGGTCAATACCGCGGTATTAACCATAATGCACCACCGCATTGGCTGCTTGGCACTGGACGTTAAAGATCCCGTGATGTCAGTCGAAGACGAGCAGGCCATTGCGTGACCACGTCACGGTCTAGGTTTTTCTTCTCCAAATTAGAAGAAAAACCTTGCTGATTACTTAGTTGGGAAGTAAATATCAATTGCTACCCCCTTTACTGTAATCATGGACAATCTGGTCTTGAGTGCGAGTGAGACTTGCCTGGGCAAACAATCAGAAGAGTGCTCATTGTAACTGCTCAGTCCTTCATTGTTACCACCAGCACCATCATCATCGTCAGCATCAATAACCTCATGATGCTAATCAACATTAAAATTAACAATACCAGCTCGGTCCCCAGCATCATCGCTTAAAATATCACCATGACCACCGTTGGTAGCAACATATCCATGAACAATATCTTCCTCGTCATTCTTGCTACGAGTATCGTTGTCACCATGATCATCATCATGATGATATTCAGCAACATCGTCAATTACATCACCACTACCATCAATAGCTATTAACAAATCCCACCATAATCACCGTCACCACTTAATATCGCCATCACCCGCACTCAGCGTAGAGCAAGCAGCTCGCAACCAGATCCTGGTCGGAGGTTGACTCAGCTCACAAATCTCTCTGGGGTCGATACAAAAAAAGTTCTTACCAGGAAGTCAACAGTGTTTGTCCTTTGGATAGACCAGGGGTCGGCAACCAACACAACAAGAAGAACAATTTATTTTGAATTCGGTAAAAAATATATATTTCAAGATTAGCGTCATGAAGAAGCAGTTCCTTAAAGACCACGTGCGGCTCCGGTGCCGCAGGTTGCCAACTCCTGGGATTGACTCACTCCCTCCACGGGGGATGCGGAACAATCTCCACCACTGGCTCAGATGCTGTAACCAGGAGGTAAGCACGACGTCGATGCTCATCGGAGTAGGCAGTCAGTTTGACTTTGTGCACTATTGCAGGCGTGGAGCTGCTCGATGAATTTCCGTCTCCTCGCGTCATCAAGACCCACGTTCCCTACAAGCTCTTTCCCTCTTCCTTCTGGGCGGAGGACTGCAAAGTGAGATTATCATAGCAATCGTCCATGTCGTTATTATCCTCATCATCAATATCATCAGCAGCAGTAGTAGCAGACTCATCGACAAAGGCATCAGCAGCAATAGCAGCATCTCCAACATCACTACCTGTTCTGCCTCACGGCAGGTGTTTTGCTCCGCGCCAGGAGTGGGGGCGTGTGTACACAGGAATTTCCTGATTTTGAGGCTGAGTTTGGTCACGTGACCAGGAAGTTGCGATTTGAGATTCCCGCTCAACCACGCGGGTGTCAGCCATTACGCAGAGTGCTGAATGGAGTCACAAATTATGTCTCGGTGACCACAGGTACATCTGTTCATTGTGGGACTTTAAGAAGCATTGTCTGTAAGTTCGTTTATGTTCTTATACTACTGGGAATGTTGTTATAATGTTAGAATGACCGTTATAATGCTGTAAATGCCTTTATAATGCTGTTAAATTGTTATGATAAATACAAAGCCTAGTTAACAACGAAGCCTGCAACTTGCCTTATTGTGAATGTTACTTGTAATTGATTAAGTAGAGTCAAACTTGTACCCAAGTAACTATATTGCGATCTTGATAGCAAGGATGACGAAATGTCTCATCCACAGCTCAGTGTAGTGCTGTGCATTTGGGGTGCAGTGTGATGATTACACAATGTGCCTTAATTTAACACAGTAGCTTGTTCTCTTGTATAGCTATGCTGTGCTAATGTAGGTGCCTGGTCCATCCAGGATCTATTGTTTATAAACATGTTATCTAAGACAATGTTATGATGCTGTAGTGTTCATTCATTGTATTGATATTTCCAAGTATTAACAGATGCTATATCTGTGCTGTGTTTTTCCATCAGTTTTACCTCGTTCATTTCAATAAATTACGTTTGGAGTCGGATGTTCACCCTGGCTCTGAAGGTTTATTTGATGCGAGGTTAACTACTCAGATAGTGGTGCAACGCAGCGCACAGCGAGGCCGAGACACTATCATTGATGTTTACCGGAACGCTGCTCGGCAGGATTGGAGTATGGATTTATCAACGTAAGGCACTACCACGAGAGTACAAAGTACGCGTATCCACAATAATCTGATGTCATTGTACCTGATACGCAAGCACACCTTGCACCGCAGCATCGTGAGAACATTTCAAGGCAGCCATCTGGAACGCTCCTGCTTCTGATATTCAGAAGCCACTGGAGCTGTGCACATTTAAAATAATCTAGATCAGTGGTTCTTAACCTTTACTGCAGCCTTGCACCCCTTTGGTTCTCAATTGTAAATAAACATAATGTTAATAAATACAAAGGGTTTGATGAGTCACAGTAGCTGTGCTTGCGTGTCCGTGCTTAGTTTGTGTTGTCGATGATTTACCTTCTAAAACAAATCTGGCCACGTATCGCACCCCCAGAAAGGGCATCTCGCACCCCCAGCAGGTGCGTGTACCCCAGGTTCAGAACCACTGATCTCGATTGAAAACTAATTTCTTGAGAACTGCCTTTTGTGTTTAATTTGTTGTCCTTCCCCCTCACCTGCGATTAACACAGTTTGGCTACATACGGTGCGAAAGAAGTTCAACGTACATACTTGAGTATCAGTTTCTCATTCATCAGTGAGTGGTCTCTATGGGTCTCTGTGGGTTTCTGCAGGTCTCTATCGTTATATATCAGTCTCTGGATCTCTGTGGGTCTATCAATTTATTCCTTTCGATATTCAGAAGCCACTGGAGCTAACACGTTTAAACCACCTAAATTGGAACCTTCATTTCTTTAGAACTGCTTTTTTGTGGTTTAGTTTGGCGTTCTTCCCCCCTCACCTCCGATTAGCACGGTTGGCTACGTACGGTGTGAAATAAGTTCAACGTGCACGCATACACAACAGCACAGAGAAGGAGGCTCTGTGGTCGATGGTTGAATGTGGTGTGGTGAAGTGTATTCGCGCGAAGTCCATAACACGCACAGTGGCGAGGTATATCGGCGTCTCAACTGACGCCACATCCACTCATTCGCTCCCGTCACTCGGCGGTCAGCCGTGTCCATATCATTCTGCTATCGCCACTAACATGGTGAGCATATCGATAGTTACGTTTTAATGTGCGATTTTATGGAGGGACCGTGCATTTTCTTGGTGTAATCTGGGATTGTTTTTTGCTGCCTTGCGCCAAGATTGTATTCGCTGTTGACACATCGGCAGGCTTCGATGCACTTGTGCTATTTGTACTTATGTAATTCTTTATTTTTATTCTATTTATATTGCATCCAGTGCCAGATGATCCCAGTAGCAAAAGTAGCATCATGCAACGGGTCCCGCACTTTCAAGGGTCCCGCGCTAAACGCTTTCAAGCAATCAATTCCGGTCAAGCGATTCTGCACTTGCTCTATTACTATAGTACTTTTCTGCTTTCAACTTTTATGAATGACTGGGTGTTTAAGGTTAGAGATTTGTCGTATTATCTGGCTGTAGGGTTCCAGAGAAAAATCCATGCGACCATGGGGAGAGGGGACAATGCAAACTCCAAATATACAGCAGGTCGGGATCAGACCCACGACCTCCTGTATACCAGGAGAGGTAGTTAACATCTTGTCACCAGGGTGCCAACGTGTGCGCGTGTCCCAACTGCCCACAGTGCCGTGGGGCTCCTGGTATGATCACGTGACCAGCTGGTGGAACACGAGAGAAGCACCCGATCCTCTACTTCTTCTATGAAGACATGAAGGAGGTGAGGCTGTGAGGCATGAAGGAGGTGAGGTTGTGAGGCATGAAATTGTGTCTGTGTAGTGGTGTTACGGGACAAACACACACCGTTTACAGCTAGCACCCTTGGCTTACCTACAGGGGGCTGTGGGCTTTGGATCCCCCGCGCCCCTCCCAACAGGTGGGGGCTGCAGAGTGTGCTGTGATCCCTCAGAACACCGCTCCTCGGTGGGCTGTTAGTATAAAAGACTGGGAGCCAGAGAGATAGGGGCAGTGTTTGCGAGCTGACGTCCGAAGACCCAGTTGAAGACTGAAGACCGGCTAGATAGACCCTGGATTCCTCTGACCCACAGTCCTTCTCAGGGTCGGGCAGAGCAAGCCAGCAGTGTGACCCCAGAGCCTCAGAGCCGATGTCCTTCTAAGGGCCGGGTCTGTGTGGCTGGTGGTTGGGACCTGAGCCTTGGCTGGGCCAGGTTAGGTAGCCTGACCTAGAGCCCTTAGCGGAGGACCTGGGAGCGTAGGTAGATAGGCAGATAGCCTAGGGGTGTATCCCAGTATAGTACGGGTGAAGGGGCCATTACCCTTTCAAGAGTTGTACACGTTGCCTGTTAAAGTGTTAAGATATAATGAACAGTGTTGTCTCCACTTCGCCGTCTCTGTCGAGTCAGAACTCACTACAACTGGTGCCAGAAGTGGTCTTTGTAAGTACTTACCATGGATACGAGACAGACAAATCGTACGTGGGAGCCGGGAGATGAAGACAACTCTGCTGGGACAAGGGCCGGCACGCTTGGCAGAGAATGCCGAGGTGCCACAGGCGGCCCAACAGCCGCCGCAACAGCAAGAAGAGTGGCCGCCATCGGGAGATGGTCTCCAAGCGGCTCACTCGTCTTGCGGAGCTACTGTAGGCCGCAGCCTCCAGGCTAGAAGAAATTAATCGCGGGGGGCTGAGGGCGGGAGGACAGCGAGGTGATGGCCGGTGGTCAACGGCCGTTCCCACCATCGCGACCACGCCACGATTTGAAATTGCCGCCATGGGCGAAGCTGGTGCTGAGGGGGGGGCCCTAGCATACCACGTGGACAACGGAGGCCAATCAACAGCCACTGCATCGTCACCAGCAGACGGGCGCTGCCAGGACCAATCAGCAGGTGCCACGTCATCACCGGCGGATGGGCGCTGCCGGGACCAATCAGAGGGCTCCGCGTCAACAGTGGTGCGACAGCCGATAGGAACCGCCATTCCCTCCAGTACTGACAGCAACAACATTAACAGTGGGCAGCGGTTGTTATAGACGGAGCCATCATTCCAACAGCGCTTGCCTGTGTTAAAAAAATTCATGTCGGAGGGCGGCGACTGGGGAGCGTTCGAGCGGAGTTTCCTCGACCATCAGGAAATGTGCAAGTGGATGGACGACAAGGTGCTGCGTGCGCTCCCAACGACATTGGATGATGATGCCCTCGCCACCCTCATTACAACTCCGAAGTCGGCGAGCTCTACGCTGCAGTCGGCACTCCGGATCCTGGTTGCAGTCTATGGTCCACCATTTCACTATCGATACCAATTCCACGCCCGACACAGGGGTGAGAAAGAGTCTCCCCTTGCATATGTAATGGATTCCGGAGACACTTGTAGAGGTAACTTCTTTATTCCGATACAACACTCCAACAGTCCTGATACTCTCTTACAGCCTAGAGACACAGCCTAGGGACACAGCCTACTCTGGCTACGCTCTCGGGTCCTCCGGCTACAATTGCCCTAGGGGAGGCTACCTGACCCGACCCAGCCAAGGTGCGGGTCTAGACTTTGGCTTCCTCGGAACTTGCCCTTACAAGGGCGTAGAGCCGGGAGTCCCCGAGTCCCAACACTGGCCCGCACAGAGTCCCGGTCCTTACAGCTGCACAGCAACACCCCCCCTCCCCCCCCCACACACAAATTTAGGGCCCCACACGACGTCCAACGTATGTCTCTGTGTGCGTGTGTGAGTGCGTCTCGTCTGTTTCTTTCCATCGTTATTCATCCATTTGCGTAGAGCCCAAAATATGGTCCCTCTAACCTCCATTCGCGACAAGTGGTCGCTTCATTATGGTGTCCTCAACCAGACAGTAGCATTCAAACCATCAAGAGGTGATCATGGTTAAAGTCGTCGATGCCACCACAACCTTGCTTTTGCTCTCTACACAGTAGACACGCGACCTCTAAATATCTGCCCTGACAGTCTCCCACCCTGTGGTCTCAGGTCTTCTCTTCCACTTGTTTGCTGGACTCTTGAAGACCATTCCAATGTCTGTGTTGCTAATTGGCCCTTCACCATCCTGGACACACGTCCTATCCAGCAGAACCGTTTTCGCCTGATCCTGTCTACAGCCCTAACCTGCCGCGTTCTCTTCCCAACTTCTGCATTGCTTATCCTGTTTTTTTCCCCGCAAAATGCATAGCATCCATCACAGACACCGTTCCCAACAACTTATTATCACAGCAGCTTAGTTATCTTTGTTCCTGATCCACACAGGTACACAGATAGATCCTGCCTAAAACACCCTCTTTACACTCGTTTGATATGAAAAACATGCACTTGGCGAGTGCACTCTGCGGTCACGCGGACACACGGCCACTGACGCATCATTATTCATGCACTCGCATTAAAATCCTCAGTCACGTGTTACCCGTAGTGCTGAGAGTTATGACTACCGACTGCTCAGACGATTGATCCGAAGAGCAATGTTTCTATCTCGGAGCAGAACCCAGTGATGCCAATTTCTGCGAGGCCCTTTGAATTTTTGATATTAATGCACACAGCAGAAAGCAATTGATAGGCCCGTGTTAATGCCTCCCCTATGTCCATTCCGGCGGCTCAGAGGTCAGAGTGCCGAGGTCCTGGGTTCGAACTCGGGCAGCCACCTTTGATGAAACCTGGTTCAAGTCCAGTTTGAAATGACCATCACGTTAACTGTGGTTTTATGCTGCGTTTGCCTTAAGTTCCAGCTCTGAGAATCGAAAACATAGGTTCGACTGTCATGCGATGAATGTTGCTCTCACATGTAGAGCATATGGGAAAGTACTGCCTCCTAATGTCTGGGCCGTAGATCATTCGAAGGGATCTCAGAGGTAACTCTGTGATATCCTATTCCGTGGGCCATTCTCATGAATATTCTGAAAAACTGGGAACAGGACACGTGCACGTAAACGGTAACCACAGATACATTCACCTTGTACGATTTGCCCATGATACTGGGGAGTTGAGATCATCCCCAGGTTAGTTTTACGTGATTATTCTTGGCTGCCTCTAGATGGTTATATATATATATGCGTGTTTGTGACCACGCGTGTACATGCAAGGTATCCACCAACAAACATCACGCTTCCCCAGAAGCTGCCAAAGTGGGGTAATGCTCAGCGCACGAAGATTGCCGGTTCGATTCCATTTCCTGACGCGGCAGTCGAAACAACGCAAAAATATCCTCATCTCGCCCCGCTGGTGCCTCTGTCCACCCAGCAGGATCAACGGGAAGGCGCCAGTTACGACTCAGGGGTGGGGAACCTTCTTTCTCCCAAGGGCCATTTGGATATTAATAATCATTCGCGGGCAATACAACATTATCAACTTAAAAATGAGCCTGTTATATTTGGTCAAACATTTAATTAACTCACCCCTAATGTTATGGCTGGAACTGCTTCTCTTTGGTTAGGCGTGTGATGTTAGCTGATATTGATGATGTTGCTACTCGCAACTGCTTTTCCAGGTTTTCTCCTAGATTTATTGAATTTCGAGTCCCGCCTGCGGTTGCCTTGGCAGGGCCCGACCAAATGATTTCGGGGGCCTTATACGACCCGCGGGCCGGACGTTCCCCACCCCTGAGTTACGTCAATCGGCAGGTCACGTGGGGTGGGGTGAAGTGGGGGTACGTCGACCTCTTCCAACACGCCTGGTCGATGTGGAAGGGTGGACCAAATGCCCTGTTTAGTTCACGCTTGCGGACGCCTTTCTGCCAGCGATTCTCTCCATCAGACAACCGCTGCTAAATTCTCCACAAACTGTTAGTAATTTGATCGACCCCGGAGAGATGATGGGCTGCGTCAACCTCCAAAACAGAAATTGTGTGATTACCCGCATTGTACAAGGGCAGCGCATTAAGACAGGCTGGGCCTTTTAAATATCTAAATGTAATCTGAATGTAATTGACCGATTTTGATTGCTGGATATACAGCTTTCCATTGCATTTGTTAGGTAGCAACAATAATCATAATCAGGACTAAAGAAAACACACTGTCAACACCAAACGTGTTTGGTTTTGTCAGGACAAAACGTTAAAATAACAGAAGCAAGTGTCACTTGACAAAGTCACTAAAATAATTGTGGAGCAACGTTTTTGCCAAAGCAGCAAATTAATTCGAGGCGAGATACGTGCAGGTACAGGATGTGGGGGGACAGCTGTTTGACTGAGTGCAGCAGTTCAGTCAGCCCGAAGGATTCATCTCTTGACTCATTCTATTTAACCAAACAGACCATTCTGTGTCTATCATCTGGTCGGGTGGCCTAGCGCGAGCAGCTCTTATTGGAAGGTTGTAGGTTCAAATCTTGGCTGAGGAGGTTGAATCAACACATCAACCCCTCTGGGGTTGATTAAAATGAGTACCACTTTGTGGGGAGATCAGCTCGTGGTTGTCTTACATGGATAGCCTTGTGCGCCACCGGGAATGCGGAATTCCCACTACCGGCTGTCAACACGAGATGAGCACCGAGTCAAATGCTCGGTTTGAGCTGGGAGTCAACATTTGACTTGAAAATAAATCCAGTCACTTTTTACTTCCACGTTTTCGAATACTGTGATGAGGGTCAAACGATGTTATGCACAGCTCCACTCTCAACAGTGTACACTCTTTTACACACTAATATAACGTGCTTTGACAAATATGCAAATTAAGTGTGTTCATATAAATCTACATCTTTCTGAGAAATCTATGTAGGTTGCATTTATGGAATTTACATATTAGGATAAACAATCATGTTTATGCTAAAATGTTGGGAATTGTATACTGTAGCATTTTATGAAATGAAAATCCTTTCCATGTCAGTGGTGTAACACGCGAGAAGATGTATCCGTGTATATGCTGTTTATTGAAATAAAAACCTTGATTTAAACATTAAAACGCTTACGAGTAAACACGTTCCAATGAACTATTGGTCAATACTTTTACTGCATACATGTCTATAATAATCAGGAATCTGACGCTATTCAAACTTAATAATCAGGATTATGAAACTCTGTAATAATTGAGTCTATTCTATTTTTGCATATGGAAGGAGCACAGGCAACAGTGGCTTACTCTATGACCACTATCACACGACTGAGGCATGTCTTTAATTTTCCATCTATGAAGGGGATGTGCGCATCGGCCTGTCGATGTTCCAATGCGTTTGATCATTTGGCCAGCGCAGCAACAGATGGAACAGCGATGGGGGAAGTCGACTGTCCACCGGTGAGCGTGCGAGCCACCGCGCGCCTCACAGCGCGTTCTCGATGGTGGAGCACGCCTTGCGCAAGCGCTCCACGCGCTCCATCACCATGCGCCGCTTCTCCATTGTGTCCTCATCCTCGCACAGCAGCTCGGCGAGGTTGCCCTCCTGCGCGAGCGCCGTGAGCTCCACGCCCAGCGCCACCACCAGCTCGTCCAGCATGTTGAAGCGCACCGCCATGGGCACCATGTCCATGAGCCGCGTCAGCGCGATCTGCGGCACGCGGGGGGATCGCACGCCCGATCGGATCGAGTTTTTCGTGGGCCGAAGCAGAGTTCTTTTCCACTTGATTGTTTTAGTATTGTGGACGTATGCATGTTGGACTTCTATTGCACCATGCGTTGCCAATTGTGCTACTCGGAGGTTTGGGGAAGGACAACAAACTAAACACAATGATCACTACTACACCTGTTTACCCAGGAGAGCCTCATTGAGTAGTCTCAAGACTCTTTTTCAGGGGGGTCCTGACAAGCCTTTGTGCACGTGTGTATATTTTATATACATGTGTATGTGTGTATGTGTGTGTAGCGGATGTCCGGCAAAACAACCTCCTACCTCCTCGCGGTGCCGGACGGGCAACACTGTCGTGGGCAGTGCTGTGGGGGGAGGGCCAATGCCCATTGGCCTCTCCCCTCATGGCGTCTGTGACCACCACAGTGGCTAAACGGGGGCTCTGGACGGGTGTGAGGGGCTGGTAACCCCTCCACCTTCAATTCATTACCACTAAACCACGAATTAAACATAAACCTGTAACAAATAAGCTTGTGCCGGAGGCCCCGGGGGGTCAGGCTTTTATGACGTCTCCTGGCCAAACCCCATTTGGCGGAGCCAGGAGATTGAATTTTCACCCTCGGGGCTCCTCCAGAAACAACAAAAAACCATTGCGGATGGCCACGTGGAATGTTCGAACGCTCACTGCGGAGGAGAGGCTGCCACTCCTCTGTCGGGAGCTGGACCGGTACCGCCTGGATCTCTGTGGCATTCAGGAGGTCCGGTGGACCGGTTCTGGCTCCTGCCACCATGAGGGGTGGACAGTCCTCTACTCGGGGCAGGAGACTGCCAAACAACAGGGTGTGGCTCTTCTTCTGAACAAAAGAATGAAGGGGGCGTGGGAGCGTGGCGGTGAGGTGTGGGAAGCTGTAAGCCCCAGGATACTTTGGGCTCGCCTTCCCATCAACCAGAGGCGAGGAGTGGTGGTCGTGGTTACTTATGCCCCCACCGAAGACGAACATCCGTGGAGGGATGCAAGCAAAGCCGATGAGTCAGACGCTTTCTATGACCTCCTGTCACAGGTGCTGGCTAAAGTGGCCACTCGGGACAGAGTCATCTTGTTGGGTGACTTCAATGCCCGAGTTGGTCATGATGCTGACACCTGGTCTGGAGTGATTGGAAGGCATGGGCCAGATCAGCTCAATAATAACGGTAGGAGGCTGCTAGATTTTTGTGCAGCCCATGGGCTTGTAATTACCAACACGCTCTTCCGGCATCGGCGCATCCACACAACATCATGGATACATGCCGGGTCCAAGCAAGAACATCTGCTGGACTACATAGTGACGGACCAGCGGATGCGAACCCATGTCCTTGACACCAGGACCTACCGTGGAGCTGATCTGTCCTCTGACCATCGACTAGTCATCTGTAAGATGCGCCTGCCTTTCTTCCACTCCGGTGGTGGGTGTACACCCAGGATCCCATTCCAACCAAAAGTGGCCTGGTCTCAGTTAGCTGATGAAAGTTGCAAGCGAGAATTTCATCATCGCTTGCAGCTGGGGTTGGCATCGTCCCCCACTCCACCTGATGTCGAGGGTAAATGGGCGAGGTTTAGGACTGTGACTCATGCAGCTGCAATGGCTGCTTTGGGTACGCGGTCCAGACCTCCCCAGAAACCCTGGCTGACAGAGGAGGTGTTCAGGTTAATTGAGAAAAAGCGACAGGCCCACTCTCATCGCCTACAGCATCCCACGTCAGAGAATGAGGAGGTTTACCGCAGCCTTCGCTCGGAAGTTCGGAGAGCCGTAAGGCGTTGTAAGGATGGGTGGTGGTCGCGGGTTGCTGAGGAGATGGAGTCTGCCTCAGTGGCCCGTGATCACAAATCACTATTTAACTCCATCAAAAAAGTAACCTGCAGCGCCACACCTATTACCATCATTAGAGGAAAAAACGGTGATCCAATCTCCGACCCCCAGGAACAGGTTTGCAGATTTGCTGAGCATTTCTGTGAGGTCCTGGGGGAGGGAAATTCTCTCAGCCAGGAAAACATCATGGCACAAAGTGGGGATAACCCTGCTGAGGCTGCGGTGCCTCAAATATTGGAAGAGGTCACCCCCTGTGAGTGGCTGGCTGAGGTTCCAGCTGTTGAGGAAGTACTGAGGGCGATCCGGAGTCTGAGACCAGGGAAGGCACCGGGCAGAGATGATCTCCCAAGCGAAATGCTGAGGGAGGGTGGCGTTTGTGCACAGACTGCCCTATATGACATCATAACAACAGTCTGGACCACTGGACGGGTTCCGCAGGACTGGAAGGATGCCCTGGTGGTCCCCCTCTTTAAGAAGGGGGACCGCACAGACTGTAACAACTACAGGGGCATCTCACTCCTCAGTGTGCCGGGTAAGGTCCTGGCAAGGATTATTCAACATCGCCTTGCTAGGCACGCTGAGGAGGGGCTTGCGGAGCCCCAATGCGGTTTCAGGAAAGGGCGGTCCTGCACAGATGCCATATTTTCTGTCCGTCTGCTACAGCAGAGGTGTAGGGAATTCCAAAAAGACCTACATCTCTGCTTTATTGACCTGGTCAAGGCCTATGATACCATCAGTAGGACTGGACTCTGGGTTGTTCTTCGTGCTTTCGGAGTCCCTGACCCTCTGCTCACGATCATTAAGGACCTTCATGATGGTGAGCGGGCCCGGGTAAAACTACGTGGCCGGGAGTCGGAGCCTTTCCCTGTACACCTTGGGGTGCGACAGGGATGTCCTCTGGCTCCCACATTATTTAACATCTATTTTGACCGCGTAGTTCGTGAAGCCTTCAATAGCTGTACCGGGGGAATTTCCGTTTGGTACAGATATAATGGGAGGCTGATCGACGCCCGGGTGCGATCAAGGGATGGCTCCCTATTGGTCAACCACGTTATGTATGCCGATGATTTGGTAATAGCTGCTCATTCAGAAGAGGAGTTGGAGGCGCTGCTGCTGAGACTGGAGCGTGCCACTAAGAGGTGGGGCCTTACCATCAGCCCCACCAAAACCAAGCACCTGCCTGGGTATTTTGTACCATCGGACACTCCACCCCCACAACTCCCAATTGGTGATGGGGCAGTTGTGGAGAGAGTGGAGAGTTTCCCATACCTGGGCAGTGTGCTTATGACCGGCTCCAGTCTATCAGCAGAGGTCTCACTCCGAATCAGTCGAGCGGCAATATCTTTTCATCGGTTGCGTAACGCTGTGTGGAAGCTACCTGGTCTGTCGCTCCGCACGAAGCTTCAGGTCTTCTCGGCCACGGTCATTCCCTCCCTTCTCTACGCTTGCGAGACGTGGACCCCCCTGGTGGAGCATCTTCGCCGGTTGGAAACATTTAGGCTGGCCTGCCTACGATCCATCCTGGGTTTAACCAGGCTGGATTGTGTGAGGAGCTCACAAATCCTTGAAAGATCTGGGCAAAGTCCCATCAGTGAGCTCCTCCGGCAGGCAAGGCTGCGTTGGCTGGGTCATGTAGCCCGCATGCCCAGCCACCGCATGCCTAAACAGCTTTTGTTCGGCCGGATCGAGGGGGCTAGACGGGCGCGGCACGGGCTGGAGAAGAGATGGAGTGATGTGGTACAGGAGGACGTGGAGCTGAGTGGACTTGCCGATGACTGGTACCAGCGGTGTCAAGATCGGCCTCAGTGGAGGAGGCTCGTGAAGGACGCTACTGGGCAGTTGGAGGCAGTCGCCCTCCAACAACAACGGAGGGCGGAGGAGCGACGCTCACAACAACGAGCGGAGCGCCGGGTGGCTAAAGCACAGCAAGTTGGCACAGTAGGGGGCACAGGTGGTGCATCAGCCAGTCATCTCGGTCATCTCGGTCAGTCGACCAGTGGCACCTGGGTCTGCCCCGTGACCTCCTGCCAGCGGGCTTTCGACACTTCACGTAGCCTCAAGGTGCACTTGGCCTGGCACAAGCATCGTGGTGACGTCACCGCCACTTAGTGGCGAATGGCGGTTGTTGTAGCGGATGGCGCACTGCGCTACGAACTTGGTGGCCTGAGTCCAATTCCTGCTCACGGCCAACACCAGTGACGATTATATGAACTAGTGCTGGGCCTCCCCTAGGTCGACTCAGCCTCAAATGAGTACCTGGTGCGGTGTGTAAACATTGCCACTGGGGAAACAAATGCGGCCGGGCGTGGTTGCTGGCCACCCACCCCCTCGTATGCTGCTGTGGCCTTCTTTAGGTGCTCGCTAACAGCACTTGCCCCAACAGTCTATTACAGATTATAGGGGGGATCTTTTCTTTCTGGGGATGTGCATGTGTATGGGCACGAACCTGTCTGCATGTGTTTAACGTACCTTGAAATATGAGCGCAGATGTTTGTTCATCACATGCAGATCCTCGTCCAGGCCGCCCACATCAAGTAGACTTTTGCCCTTATACGTGTTGGGATACTTGTGGGAATTGGAGGAAATTTGAGTATCTCCATTGACTTCAAGATCATGCTTGTGCTCTTCTCTTAGGTTATTCTGATAGAGCATATCCTACACATGCAAAGACAGTCGTAGCAACACACAGTCCAATAAGTAACCAACACTGCTGTAATGTATATACTATAGGTAGCGGAATATATATTTTTTATATAACTGCCATAGAGATTGGTACCCCAGTCGGAGTGAAGTACACCCCTGGAAAAAAGTGTCCTAGAAACAAAATATTTAATTGCCTCGGCCATTTTGTATTATTTGGTACCCCGGGGTAAGGCCATAAAGATCATATGGTGGTGTGTTGATCTTTATTACAGTATGCCACAGTTTTGATAGACCTCGGCTGAAATGAGTGTGTTCTTGTGTAAACCACTCTTATTGGCCGTATACGTAAATCGAGTACGAATAAAGATTTGCTACTTTCGTTGGTACCAATTCCCGCTTTGGGCCATGCACTGTGTCTGTGAAAGCGAGTCCACACGAGGCGATATTCGGGAAAGGGATTTATTTAAGCCCCACACACTGCAACACATTCACACCTCACAAGAAGCTTTTCCCTTCGGGAGCCCCGGAAACACGTCACATAGTCCCCTGTTTATATCTCCCCCCCCTCCTTATCCACCCCCCACGATCTTTCTGGAACCTTCCAGCAAGCTCCTCTCATTTCCGCGCTCTCTACAAAAACTGTTCCTTGGCCTCTCTCTTTCGATAGATAGATAGATCGTTCATTGTCATTGTCACCAGTACAACGAAATTTAAAATGCTCACCAGTCAGGGCATCATCCCAAATCTCTTCTCCGGTCCTCAAGATAATCCCCTGCCTTTTTCTTCCCGGCTTCGTTCAGAATCGGAATCTTTATTTATCCTGGAAGAATCCGATGAGCTATGAAGCTATTTCTCATGGATGTTCCCGCCACCTTTTCTTTTCCTACTCATCTCGGGGGGGTGTCTCTGTGCCCTCGCATAGCACCAATGTGTCCCTACACGATGGCTCTTACAGATGTAGTGCGTTCAAGCAGAGTAGAGACAGCTTGTAGAGGCAACACGTTTATTCCAATAACAACAGTAACAGAGGGGAAGCGGCCCCTCCACCTGATACCTGGGGAGGTATAACCTCCGGGCTAGTGTGCCCTATCAACTGGGGCTACGTACTCCCAGCCCTCCAGCTAAGGGGTCCTAGGGGAGGCTAGCTGACACAACCCAGCCAAGGTCCTCGGGTCCCGACCACTGGCCCACTCAGTCCCTGCCCTTTGGTCGGACGTCGGGTTCCCGGGGGTTCCCAGAGTCCGACCACTGGTGCACTCAGTCCCGGCCCTTAGAAGGACGTTGGGTCCAAGGGTTCCCAGGGTCCTAGCCTAAGCAGGTCTTCAGCTTGACGATGACTGCCGGACCCATCCAGAGGTCCGGCTTTTATACCCGTTAGAGGGTCTCTCTGCCCCTAGCCACGCGTTCCTTTTGGAACTCTCTAGGGGGCTCTGGAATACCCCCCAGCCCCTCTCTTGGGGTCTGAGGAGCCCTATTTGCCCAACGGGCCGACTCATCTTACCCATTCAGTATACCACCCCCTTTTGACACATGTCTGCTACTACAGGTAAGGATGAATGGGAAATGTACACAGTGCCCAACCATGCTCCTACACATACAGTGAGGGAAAAAAGTATTTGATCCCCTGCTGATTTTGTACGTTTGCCCACTGACAAAGAAATGATCAGTCTATAATTTTAATGGTAGGTTTATTAGAACAAATACTTATTTCCCTCATTAAAATGCAAATCAATTTATAACATTTTTGACATGCGTTTTTCTGGATTTTGTTGTTGTTATTCTGTCTCTCACTGTTCAAAAAAACCTACCATTAAAATTATAGACTGATCATTTCTTTGTCAGTGGGCAAACGTACAAAATCAGCAGGGGATCAAATACTTTTTTCCCTCACTGTACGTATTTGGCAGAGTTGGTGTTACGAGTTGCGCCGCGCGTGTGCCGAGTGGCGCGCGGTGCGCGTGGCGGGCACCTGCGTGTAGACCATGCTCTCCATGCGGAAGAGGGTGACAATCAGGACACTTGCTCTCTGCTCCTGGCCTTGCACCTGTGCTCCCACCTTTGCCTGCCTCCAGGCAAGGGTGAGCGTGCAAAAACACACAAGTCGGCGTTCGTTCAATCAGTGAAATTAGCGACGAGAATATTCGTCAAGCTGACCTGGGTTTCATTGGGTCATCGGTGATACCGAGTGGACGGAAATCGTCCAGCGTTGACGGTGATTATGACACGTAAAATATTTTCATGTATGTGTTGTGAAGAAGGGCCATTGCTTGAAATGTCATCGATTGTATATCTTTCATTTAAAGGGCACAGTGTTATTGACAAATGTTGAGGTTTTTTTCTGAATACTTGGTTTATGGGGCAATGAGGGATGATATGGAGATGTTTGGGGGGTTTTCGGGAGAGGTAGTGGGGGAAATCGGGGAGGGCAGTGGGGGATGGAGGGGAGGGGTGGTGGGGGATGGGGGAACCTCGGGCCAAGTCTGGAACTGATAATTTTCATTGTTAAACACATGCAATGGAATTGAATCAAACACAGGATTGAAAAATTTTGCTGTTGAGCTCGAAGGACATCGTAAGAAAGTAGTTAAAAGAAGGGTCACCTTGACGAGACGGTTAAACTCGGGAAGGAATTGGAACACGTCATCGGCGAGTCGCATGCACACATCCTGCACGCTCCCTGCACCACTCACGCAAACCCACACACATGCGCACACTCGTTCAGCACCGCTCACGCAAACCCACCAAGACATATCCCCCTATAGCCTTAACAGACTGTTGGGGCAAGTGCTGTTAGCAAGCACTTATCAAGGCCGGAATGGCACACGAGGGGGTGGGTGGCCAGCAGCACGCCCAACCGCCTTTGTCTCCCCAGTGGCGATGTTTGCACACCACACCAGGTACTCATTTGAGGCTGAGTCGACCTAGTGTAGGCCCAGGACCGGTTCAGATCATCTTCACCGGTGTTGCCTGTGATCGAGAATCGAACTCGGGTCACAGCGCGCGAACCGCTACACCACTGCTCCCCACTGTGCGTCGGTGTCAACTTAAAAACTGTGGCCATTTTTATTTTATTCACACGCAAATGACATAATTGCGAAAACACGAGCAATTGTTACCCCTTACTGTGACAACTTGGCGGAAAAAAGAGTATAGCGGAGACCTTTGACAGTAAATAAACAAGGGGAAAGACAAATATAATAACAATAACACATCAAACTCTCCCTCGACATTGTGACTATCGGCGCTGCGGCACGTACCACAGGTGACAGCGAGCATGTCGAGGGCCGGTTGCTCCAAGCGTTGCAGATGAACTCGAGCGAGGTTCTCAAAGGCGTGGTAGCTCACGAACCCCGGCAGCTCTCGCCCCCAGCGATTGTCCATGTACTCCCGAATCAAAACATCCAGCTCTTCCAGCCCTGCGAGAAATGAGCACACAACCAGCACGTCGGATTGAACAATTACAGAAGTGGTTTCCAACCTATGGTCTGCAGATCACTGCTTGTCCACAAAGGTATGATAAGCGGGCAGTTACTACGATTTGGAGTAATTGAAATTTATAAAAATAGATTATTGGTGCACGGTAGTCCGTAGAAATTATTTGAGGGTTGACATTGACAGTGAGTTCAAAAGAGTTGGGAAGCACTGGTGTAGACCAATACAATACCCCATTAAGTTCACAGATTCAATAATTTCAGACAAAAAATTCGCACCAGTAAATACTTGGGATGAGTTTGTGATGAAGTATAACTTCAGGTTTTTTATTTTAATGGAAAAAATTGAATTTTGTTACCCCTTACTTGAATTTGTTCCATGTCGTTTGATGCGTATGTGTCTTTGGGCCCACAAAAGTAAGGTCCACTCAATTCCACGTGACTTCATATTATTTGTTAATGCAGATAAGAAACATTCAGCTGTAAGCTGTTTTACACATTGAACCCTTCCAGAAAAATGCAAAATAAAAAAAATTCACAGCATGTGAACACAACCGTTGCAGTAGCGATAATCTTACACGCTTCCTCGGCTCTCTTTAGATCCTTGAGCCACATGCGGAAGTGCTCTCGAGCGAGCGTGTACAGCATCATGTTGCGTGGAAGATTACGGCTGGGCTCTCCCCGCGCGAGTCCTCGCACGTCCTCATTGTATCTCATCACGCGCTGTGAACACACAGCAAGCACACACACGCGAGACATTGGGGGCGGTGACATGGACCAGCGGTGCAAACTGACGATGCCTGAACCGCCTCCGGTACAGCGCTACAGGGGGAAGACACCGTGACCAGGCCCAGGACGCGAGCTGCGTCTGCGGTGAAGAACGGATGACGCTTCCTCCTGGCGTCGCCTGCAACGAGGAGCTGCGCACAGCCGATGAGTTCAGCACCGCTGCTATGTACGGCAGCAAGAGCCGTTTATGAGAATGCTGTCGAAATAGGTCACACGTTTGGCGCAACGGTGCTTCGTTGACTATGCATGATGAAATAAATTTTACTGACCGTGTGCGGGGGGGGGGGGGGGCTGTTCCTCAAATAAATGATCGCCATTGATTTTCAAAAAAATATTAAGGCAAAAAATAGAAGAGTGGCCCTAGCGGCAACGCACTTTTCTGCTCGTCGTGTGCACGCACCGCGTTGATGAACAGCTGCTTCGCTCGAGCGTCGTCCGGGACGGACTCGCCCTGTTTCTCCAGCTCGGCGCGCGCTTCACGCAGCTTTTCCGCCAGCTCCTTCCGCAGTTTTGGCAGCGTGCGCTGCGACGCGACATCATTCACGGCGAGGGAACAGATATCAGTTTGTACGTTGTACTTTGTTGTTAAACTTGTTTGCCCAGGAAAAACCTCAACAATGTTTCCCAGGAGGGTCCTGCCAATTTTTTGTAGCAGGGGTTGACATTGCTACGTGTAGTGATATATTTGCAATTATTTATGGGTTATTCTTTATCACTGGGTTGTTGTGCGTTATTTTCTAGCTATGGGAGCAAACCAGAAAACCTGGAGGAAACCGTGCAGAACACTGGGAGAACAATACAAACTCCACGCAGAAAGGCGTGGAGTTTGTCTTGCTGCGAGGCGCAAGCGTTACCACTGCGTCGCCACCCTGCCGCCGCCCACCTTGATGTTGTCCACAAGTTCCTCGGTGAGCTTGGCAGCCAAAACGGTGGTGGTGGTCATCTTCCCACCGTTGTGCACGTGGCTAACGGGACAGAGACACCACAGTGCAGCAAGGGTCAATCGCAGATATCATCGGTCAAAGTCAACTACGCATCATACTTCACAGCATTCCACCCGCAGTGTGAGAGATGTGGAGAGTGGAAAAGATAAGGGAGTGAGACGACCCTACGCACACAAAGACGGTGGAACAAAGGCTGAGGAAGAGGAAGGCACGCAAAGTACCAGCTGCCAGCATCACCAAAAATGCTGCGAACACCCACGCCACTCAGAAAAGTAGTCCGTCACGCGCTAAGCTCCCGTTATAGTGGGAGCGGTGCAAGTAAAGACAAAAAACGTTCCATTAAAGAAAAAACGCGTTAAAGTGAAAACGCACAGTGTGAGCGCCACGGGGATTTACTGTTGGTGGAAAGATTGTTGTCAAAATATGTTTACAATGCTGTTGTCTTTATTGAATCACACCAGACTGAACTCATCACTTGAAATTTCATGTGCATGTATCCCCTTACCCGTTTACAGAATACTGCAACAATCACCCTATATCCATTTTGATATTTCTGTAAATTAATATTTATCGTGGATTTTTTTCGTAACATCATTTGTCAGAGCCAACATTTGTAACGGGACAGTTATTTTATTTCATATCGATTTATGCTTGTGGTGTTTTAAAATGTCGACTGTCATGTGGTTGTTGTTGCTCTAAATGCCACTCAGCGATCTATGCTCCCATTTCTATTTGCTTCATCGTTGCGATTTATTACACGGAAATCACTTTTGCTATATTGGTGACCCAGGTGACTCGTTAAAATGAGACTCATCCGGGTAGCCTTGCGTGCTCGCCTGCTTACAAAAAATAAATTTGACACTTTGGGTTAAAAACAGAAATAGGCCACAATCACGGCCCGAGAAGATGTGGGCTGGAGGCGGGTGCAGGCACTGAGCACGCACCAGAAGACGGGGTGCTTTTTGAAGAAGGCAGCTTCTACACGCGACGCCTCGGCCAGCGTCTGCTCTGCCTCCACGTCGCGCTGGCTCCGGCACTTGACCAGCACGTAGCCCTTGCGCAGCGGGAACACCTGGTTCTGCAGGATACGCAGAGCGTTGCGCTCGGTTCCCTCATCCATCAGGTCCGGCTTGGTGAGGACCCCTAGGGTGGAAAAGTTGCCATTCTGAAATAAGTAGGAACGACGCGCCACTTGCGCCCCGGGCACTGGTGCATTATTCACGTGAAAAACGGCCGCGCTTGCTTAATAAAGAGCGCGTCTAAAAGCAGAATGGAAACTGCTAACGGCGGAAAACAAGGCAGACCGTCCATGTGTCCATTATTATTACACTTCTTTACTCAGTTGAGCCTCACTAAGACGCAATAATTTTTCAGGAAGGTCCCGCCAAGTTTTCCAATTGGAGAAATCATTTGCAAGGCAGTTTGTGGTGCGCCGAGAACTGTTGTTGTTACCAAGGGTACGTTCGCCAGTGGGGTCCACAGCCTGAGCCATCTTAAGCGCCTCAGTTGTAGCAATGTCCACATTGCAGGGGATCACCACCAGATTGATGGTCTCCTGCCGGCCGATGTGATCACGAATCAGGTCCTTTATCTAAAAGAGAATGCAGAGTCAAACAAGCTGATGTAGTCAAGATTACATTGTCGCCGAACGGTCAAGATCAACGTCAAGAGGTCATCATGGCCAAAGCCACCGATGCCACCACCGCACCTCGCCAACGCTTTCTCCCCTCCACTACTTTCCGCAGCCACTGCACTGTGGATGCACGACCTCCAAGATCTGCCCTGACGGTCTCCCACCATCTGGCCTTGGGTCTTTCCTGAACAGGCGGTGAGGTTAATGTGCCTTGCGTGCAGCACGCTATGTTGGACATACCCTACTGCATTAGTTGTCAAACAGGCCCTGATGGTCTCCATGGTGACGTGTGGAGGTGAAGCCACCATTCCAATGCCATCCCGCGACAATTTGTGTAAACGTCCAGGTGGCTCAGTGGTAGAGCGAGCGGCTCGCAAGCGATATCTGGGTGACACATTAGGGGCAGCACTTTCCCACCCACTCTGCCATGTTGGGGCGACTATGGTCACATGGCAGTCAAACCAATATTCAAATTCTCAGAGATGAAATATAGCCAATTAAGTGCTAAATCAAATGAGAAAATGTATTTTTTTGTGTATTGTTATTGATGACTAGGCTGAGACGGTCAACTCCCTAGACTTGAAAATCCGGTTTTAATCCCAAGTGGCTGCCTGGATTCGAACTCATCATCTTATCGATGCCAGTTCCATGCCCTGACCTCTTATCCACCTGGTCTCCTCACGTAACTTTGGGAAACACGCAGAAATCGTCACTCCCTCCTGTAAAAACTTGGTAGGATCCTCCTGAAAAAGAGTCTTCGGACTCAGTGAGGCTTTCCTGGGTAAACAAGCCCTACACAACTGTAATGCGGGCGTAAACGACCTTCCGGAAGTGACGTCATGGGGGGAGGAGTTACGTCACGTGGGGCAGAGGGTTCAGGTCTATAAGGGGAGAAACCGGAAGCAGTAGGGGGTGATCGGAGACTGGGGAAAGTGTGAGGCCACGCAGGGCGGAGTGAGGAAGAGAGAGAGTGGCGAGATCGCCACACACACAGACCCCGAGGATCGGCACCGTCGGCCAACGGTGACCGACCCCGGGGCTGAAGTAGCAGCGAGGAGACTGCAGAGAGAGCAGCGGGTCTGCAAGGGTGGAGTTGGGCAGCTGGGGTCTGCACGACGGGACAGCAGCGGGTCTGCAAGGGGAGAAGTGGGCTACGTGAGCGACAGCAGCCTGGGGGCTGCAAGAGCGAAGAGTATATAAGGGAGTGCTGTGAGTGGGCTACGTGAGCGATAGCAGCTGGGGCTGCAGAGCGAAGAGTAAGAGGGAGTGCCGTGAGGGAAAAGAGATCGAACCCAAATAAAGGACACAGGACAGAGAGAAGCGTCCGAGTCTTTTATTACACAACTGACACCTTTTTACAAGGAGTCATGTTTGTATAGACCGCAATACCTGCAGTCATAATACAAACAAAAGACATAACTCTGAAAATGTGCACTGTCCTTGAAGTTGATTGGTCCACACCCGAGACAGCTTTTCTTAGAGCCTAGTCTCACATGGGTTGGACAGTGCACATGATCAGAGTTATGTCTTTTGTTTGTATTATGACTGCAGGTATTGCAGTCTATGCAAACATGACTCCTTGTAAAAAGGTGTCAGTTTTGTTGCCAGATAGAAGGGTAAAAAAAACAATTATCATATTTTTACTGGCAAATGAGGTTCCCATAGTAATAAAGCCCTACACAATGATGACATTTTGTTGGTTTGGCTTGAGTTGTGCAATTAGTGGTGCCGTGTGTCCATTACGAGCGGGTTCCGGAATGTATGCTCCGCTACGTTCAACAAGGTGGTGAGCATTGGGGTGGAGAGCACATGCCTGAGTCTCAATGTCGACGGCTTGGCCAGCAAGGGCTACGCGGGCGATTCCGGGCAGGTCGATGAGGGTGAGATCGGGAACACTATTAGAGGTCACCTCGAGCTCGATGAGGGTCTTGCTCACGCCCAGATCATCCCCTGTCAACTCTGACTGGGCTGTGAGAAACAAGGGACGTTGTCAATATTAAGCCTGAGAGCAGGAAGAAGAAGATGTAGATGCAATCGCGTTTTATTTGTTTTATTATGAGTCTATCATTGTGCATTAAATACATGGAGTAAAAAAAACCGCCTGCTAATACTGCGAATGTATTAACCATAAATATACACGTCGGTGTACGTTAAAGATCCTGTGAAATCATTCAAAGTAGAGTAGCCCATTATGTGCTGGCGCCACGGTCCAATATTGCCACAGTGAGGAAATGACCGGTACTCTCAAACGACTCGATTGCGATATACATGGCAGCGATCATCCGCCCCCTACTACGGGAGCGGGGGTCTGTCACACAGAATCCTCTACCCGACAAACACAAGAACAAAAAACCTTGAGTTCAACCACTTCATGAATGCAGTCTGATCAGACAGCAATGCACATTCGAGATGCTAAGAGCATGATTTTTGCATTTCTTAAATGTTTATTTACGTGTGGGTGTGGAGGAGTGCGGGACGCTCTACAGAGATATGACGAGTCCTTGAAATATTGAGGGGCACATTAGGGAAATGTAAACTGGGTGTGTCATCCCCAATTAAGGTTACATTGGGCACGTCCTTGCCCATATAAGAAATTACGGAACAAAAATCGATAGATATAATAGCGATTTCGAATCCAGACTGATCCCATTGCTCCAACCCATCATGTGGCATTCCTTTCCACTGGATAGACGATGGTCATGCATTGCATGATCCCTCCATATTTCACGGACTCGTTGTGTCACGACCCACGGCGCCGTACCCTGCAGGACGGCGTCGCCCACACTTTCTGGAGAGTCGAGCTTCGTGTTGACGATGCGGCCCTGCACGCGGTACTTGATGCGTCCAACCCAGGGGCCCGGTGCGCGCTTCAGCTTCAGGGCGAGCGGGCAGCGCGTCACGATGCCTGCACGCAGAGACAGAGGAGGAGGTTGTGATCCGTGGGACACGTGTGCAGGGTGGAGGAGAGTCGGGGAAGACCTAAAGCCAGAACGTGAGATATTGTGAGCGGTTTTTAAAATTAGGTGCGAGGATCTGACAAAAGGCAACGATGTCAAAGTCTGGCACTGTTAATTAGTAATCATTTTACTTGGCTATAGCAGCATTCATGCAAATTGAATCTCAAAACGCTGTAGAGTTCTAACATGCCCAGATTGCGTGCAGAAGCGCAAAGACCTACAGACAAGCGGGAAGGCAACCAGAACAAATGCCAACAATTGCCCAAGCTCTGTGGTCCTATATTGGGGTGTTGCGATGTCTTTTCGCTCACCACTGCCACGTGGAAGCTGCACCCCAGACAGAGCCTCCAGCACAGAGCTCTTGCCCGAGCTTTGGTCCCCGATGACGGCCACAGCGGGGAGGCCCACGTCCTGGTCCACGCCCAGATAGCGCAGCTGGTCGATCAGGTCGATGTAGGGACGAACCTTTCGGTCAAATGAGTGAACCAGAGACGCACCCTGAGGGGCTGAGCACGACGAGTTGCCTGCAAATGAAAGTGTGCAGGAAATGAACATGATCGTTTCAACTTTGAAATCATAATACTAATGATGTTAATACTAAACATAACACTCGACTTATGAACATCCGCACTCGTGAACCGGCTTCCAAGAGTTTATTTTTACATCGACCTGGATATACGAACTCGCACTTGTGAACCGAACCGTGGAACTATTTGTTCAGCAGAGCGATACTCCACGAGTTAAATTAGTCACAGCAACCCGCCTGGGGTGTTTGTGTGTGTGTGTATGTATGTGTGTGGATGGTTAAGAAAAAGCGACAGGGCCACTCTAATCGTCTACAGCATCCCACGTCAGAGAATGAGGAGGCTTACCGCAGCCTTCGCTCGGAGGTTCGGAGAGCCGTGAGGCGCTGCAACGATGGTTGGTGGTCGCGGGTTGCTGAGGGGATGGAGTCTACCTCAGTGCCCCGCGATCATAAATCCCTATTTAACTCCATCAAAAAAGTTACCTGCAGCGCCACACCTAATAACATCATTGTGAGAAAAAACGGTGATCCAATCTCCGACCCCCAGGAACAGGTTTGCAGATTTGCTGAGCATTTATGTGAGGTCCTGGGGGAGGGGAAATCCCTCAGCCAGGAAAACATCGTGGCACAAAGTGGGGATGACCTTACTGCGGTGCCTCAAATATTGGAAGAAGGAGTCACCCCCTGTGAGTGGCTGGCTGAGGTGCCATCTGTTGATGAAGTACTGAAGGCGATCCAGAGTCTGAGACCAGGAAAGGCACCGGGCAGAGATGATCTCCCAAGCGAAATGCTGAGGGAGGGTGGCGTTTGTGCACAGACTGCCCTACATGACATCATAACAACAGTCTGGACCACTGGACGGGTTCCGCAAGATTGGAAGGATGCCGTGGTGGTCCCCCTCTTTAAGAAGGGGGAACGCACAGACTGTAACAACTACAGGGGCATCTCACTCCTCAGTGTGCCGGGAAAGGTCCTGGCAAGGATTATTCAACATCGCCTTGCTAGCCACGATGAGGAAAGGCTTGCAGAGCCCCAATGCGGTTTCAGGAAAGGGCGGTCCTGCACAGATGCCATATTTTCTGTCCGTCAGCTACAGCAGAGGTGTAGGGAATTCCAACAAGACCTATATGTCTGCTTTATTGACCTGGTCAAGGCCTATGATACCATCAGTAGGCCTGGGCTCTGGCTTGTTCTTCGTGCTTTCGGAGTCCCTGACCCTCTGCTCACGATCGTGGCTAACCAGATTTAAGGTCGCACCACCACTCCAAAAGCCCCCCCCCCCCCCACACACACAATACAGGCAGTAGGCGCCACGAGACATATATAATAACTTTTCTCTCGTTTCCCTTAATACAACGGTTAATAGTTCAAAAATTAGCGAAAAATATTAAGTCAATATTAAGTCAATATCATAGTGAGTGGAACGCGGTCTGAAAGTCATTGTAAACGTGAACACAATCAGTTAAGATCCGAAATGGTTTATTAGTCCTTCCAATGATTGCTAAGCCAGAATCCATCCTCTCGGTTGAAATTGTCTCAGTGTATAATAACAAATAGTATAAAATTTATATGCTTAATACAATGTACAAAGTAATATATAGTATCCTAATTGTATAGTGAATATACAGCAGTGTGATATACATTAGGGTGGGTAGAATAATACATAGTGTAATATTACAATGTATAAGGTTTATAGCAATACAGTATATAATTTAATGTTGGGTTTGTCTATGGCAGTATATAGTACGGTGTAGACTCATGTGATGTAAGAGAATAAAGTTTAGATTGAAGCATATTATATTTTTTACGACGTAGAATTGTAATATATTACTTACTGTTAGTAACTCAGCTTATTGTAGAATATATTTAGTATACTGATGATACTATGTAGTTTATACTTTAGTTGTTTACGTGGTGGTTTTAGTTACTGCAGCTACATACTCTTAACACTCCTTCCCTTTATTAATGCTACCCCTATCCCCTCCCTTTGATGCTGCTAATCCTGCATAATGCACGGGCATAAGTAGTACTAATCACATACCTGCATTCCCCATAAATATGCTAAATTCCTCTTGATATGCAAATTCTTTTGTCAAGGCGCCCTTTCCCCCCCCCCTTCCAACCCAGTTTAAATATATGCTCCAAGCATGGTGCTGTTTCATTCAGACGCTGTCGCCTCGACAGACCTGGTTTTCACCTGAGGACGGCTGCTTGCGTTGTGGCCGAAACGTCGTGAGAATTATTTTATTATGTTTTATTTTTATTATTTTATTACTTCCCTTCTACGTGACTTTACCGAAAGAACCAAGAAGATGAATCCCTGCAGTCACGAAAGCTTTAAATCAAAGTTCCATCGGTGAGCTTCTCCGGCAGGCAAGGCTGCATTGGCTGGGTCATGTAGCCTACATGCCCAGCCACCGCATGCCTAAACAGCTTTTGTTCGGCCGGATAGAGGGGGCTAAACGGGCGCGGCACGGGCTAGAAAAGAGATGGAGTGATGTGGTACAGGAGGACGTGGAGCTGAGTGGACTTGCCGATGACTGGTACCAGCGGTGTCAAGATCGGCCTCGGTGGAGGAGGCTCGTGAAGGACGCTACTCGGCAGTTGGAGGCAGTCGCCCTCCAACAGCAACGGAGAGCAGAGGAGCGACGCTCACAACAACGAGTGGAGCGCCGGGTGGCTAAAGCACAGCAAGTTGGCACATTTGGGGGCACCGGTGGTGCATCAGCCAGTCATCTCAATCAGTCGACCTGTGGCACCTTGGTCTGCCCCGTGACCTCCTGCCAGCGGGCGTTCGACACTTCACGTGGCCTCAAGGTACACATAGCCTGGCACAAGCGTCGTAGTGACGTCACCGCCACTTAGTGGCGAATGGCGGTTGTTGTTGGCACAGTGGGGAGCACAGTTTGTGCATCTGCCAGCCATCTCAGTCAGACCATGGCAGCTGGGTCTGGTCCCTGACCTGCGAACGGGCCTTCGACACTTCCCATAGCCCCAAAATGCACCGAGCATGGCACAAGCGTCAAAGTCACGTCTCGTGGCGTGTGGATGTTGTTGTTTGAAAGTGTGTGTGTACATGCACGCCCCCCCCCCCCCCCCCACGTGTGTGAGTGGGGGGAACGGTAATGCAACGGGTAGCGGACTGCACGAACAGACCTCACGACCCGAGTTCGATTCCCGCTCACAACCAACACCAGTGACGATGATCTGAATGGGTCCTGGGCCTCCTCTCAGTCGACTCAAGTCTCAAATGAGTACCTGGTGTGGTGTGTAAACACCACCACTGGGGATTCAAAGGCGGCCAGGTGTAGTGCTGGCTACGTTGTCTGGTATGCAGGAGATCGTGGGTTCGATCCTGACACTGATGCCTGTATACTTGGAGTTTGCGTATTCTCCCCGTGGTCGCGTGGATTTTTCTCCGGGTTCTCTGGTTTTCCCTCCACATTTAGAAACATCCGTTTAGAGTATTTGGCTGCTATAAATTTCCACATTATAAGCCACGTCCTTGAACTCCATTTGTGGTCAGGACGCTCCTGAAAAATAGCTACAATGAGTGAAAAAAGTATTTGATCCCGTGCTGATTTTGTACGTTCGCCCGCTGATAAAAAAAAAAGATCGGTCTATAACTTTAATGGTAGGTTTATTTGAACAGTGAGAGACAGAATAACAACAAACAAATCCAGAAAAACGCATGTCAAAATTTTTATAAATTGATTTGCATTTTAATGAGGGAAATAAGTATTTGACCCCCTCTCAATTAGAAAGATTTATGGCTCCCAGGTGTATTTTATACAGGTAACGAGCTGAGATTAGGAGCACACTCTTAAAGGGAGTGCTAATCTCAGCTTGTTACCTGTATAAAAGACACCTGTTCACAGAAGCAATCAATCAATCAGATTTCAAACTCTCCACCATGGCCAAGACCAAAGAGCTCTCCAAGGATGTCAGGGACAAGATTGTAGACCTACACAAGGCTGGAATGGGCTACAAGACCATCGCCAAGCAGCTTGGTGAGAAGGTGACAACAGTTGGTGCGATTATTTGCAAATGGAAGAAACACAAAAGAACTGTCAATCTCCCTCGGCCTGGGGCTCCATGCAAGATCTCACCTCGTGGAGTTGCAAAGATCATGAGAATGGTGAGGAATCAGCCCAGAACTACACGGGAGGATCTTGTCAATGATCTCACGGCAGCTGGGGCCATAGTCACCAAAAAAACAGTTGGTAACACACTACGCCGTGAAAGACTGAAATCCTGCAGCGCCCGCAAGGTCCCCCTGCTCAAGAAAGCACATATATATGCCTGTCTGAAGTTTGCCAATGAACATCTGAATGATTCAGACGACAACTGGGTGAAAGTGTTGTGGTCAGATGAGACCAAAATGGAGCTCTTTGGCATCAACTCAACTCGCCGTATTTGGAGGAGGAGGAATGCTGCCTATGACCCCAAGAACACCATCCCCACCGTCAAACATGGAGGTGGAAACATTATGCTTTGGGGGTGTTTTTCTGCTAAGGGGACAGGACAACTTCACCGCATCAAAGGGACGATGGACGGGGTCATGTACCGTCAAATCTTGGGTGAGAACCTCCTTCCCTCAGCCAGGGCATTGAAAATGGGTCTTGGATGGGTATTCCAGCATGACAATGACCCAAAACACACGGCCAAGGCAACAAAGGAGTGGCTCAAGAAGAAGCACATTAAGGTCGTGGAGTGGCCTAGCAGGTCTCCAGACCTTAATCCCATAGAAAATCTGTGGAGGGACCTGAAGGTTCGAGTTGCCAAACGTCAGCCTCGAAACCTTAATGACTTGGAGAAGATCTGCAAAGAGGAGTGGGACAAAATCCCTCCTGAAATGTGTGCAAACCTGGTGGCCAACTACAAGAAACGTCTGACCTCTGTGATTACCAACAAGGGTTTTGCCACCCAGTACTAAGTCATATTTTGCAGAGGGGTCAAATACTTATTTTCCTCATTAAAATGCAAATCAATTAATAAACATTTTGATATGCGTTTTTCTGGATTTTTTGTGTTATTCTGTCTCTCACGGTTTAAATAAACCTACCATTAAAATTATACACTGATAATTTCTTTGTCAGTGGGAAAACGTACAAAATCAGCAGGGGATGAAATACTTTTTTCCCTCACTGTATAGGACTCACCACTGTGATCTCTACATTGGGTCAAACTTAACTTCTCTTAATGATCGACAGCGTGTGCATCAGATCTTATTTATTCACGATGTACTTACAATAAAATCCGCAGACTACCTGCTGGATCTCCTCTCTGTTTCAAAGAGCAAATTTCACCTAAGGTCTTCGCTCATTTACCAGCTTCACATTCCATATTGAAATACAAATACTGGAGGAAGAGCCTTTGCTATTGATGCCCCCAGGGTCTGGAATGCTATTGCCAATAAACTGCAACTTGAATCACTACTTATGAGATATTCACTTAAAACTGCTCTAGAAGAGCTGTACACCCCTCGCTGCCACTGCTATTCAGTGGCCTAAAATAAAATAAAATGTTTCGCTCCGGATGACCGCTGCAAAGTATTATCTGTATTTTGATTAAGTGTGCTGATCTTAAATGTGCATTGGAAAATTTGATACTCCGACTGATGCTCCTGCTGTTGTGGAGTGACTCATGCAGCCAGCTATGGCTGCAGGGTTTGGTGGTACATGTTGTTTGTCGTTAGTTGTAAAAATTCGGTCACAGTTCCTATGATCACTGTTACATTGAATTTATGGCTTTATTTTGGTGATTTAGAAAAGTTTTTTGGTTTGGCCATGTTTGTGTGTTGTAGTACAGAGTTAGACTGATGGCTTAAATCTAAGTTGTCTTGTGATTGTTGTTGTTTGACTTGCATCCCACTGGGATTTTTGCACACAGCGTTGGTGTACGGTGCGTTTTCTGGAATATTTTGCAGTTTTTTCCAGGATTTTCTGTTTGCACAGTCACATTGTCACTTTATGATGTTTCCTTGTTCGTGTTTTTAAATCCTTTATATTAAGTTCACTTGCTTGCTTGCTTGCGCGCTTACGACCGTGCAAATCTTTCGGTCGTTTTTTAACCCACTTCCCGTGATCCAATCGAGCGGACATTTTGCACACAGACTCGTTGTGTGTGACAATTTATTTTCGTGAAAATTTTTTTCCAAAATTTTCCACTTTTTATGAAAAAAAATGTATATTTAATTTAAAATACCAATGTGATAAAAATGAAACTCTTACTCAAGAAAAACAGAAATGAATAATAAAATAAAACCGATGCCACGCATATAAAGGATTTTTTAATCCTTTATATTAAGTTCACTTGCTTGCTTGCGCGCTTACGACCGTGCAAATCTTTCGGTCGTTTTTTTAACCCACTTCCCGTGATCCAATCGAGCTGACATTTTGCACACAGACTCGTTGTGCGAAACAATTTATTTTCGTGAAAAAAAAATTCCAAAATGTTCCACTTTTTAGGAAAAAAATGTTTTATTTAAAATACCAATGTGATAAAAATGAAACTCTAACTCAAGAAAAACAGAGATGAATAATAAAATAAAACCGATGCCACGCATATAAAGGATTAATAGTGAAAAACTTTGTTTTAACGGATTAATTTTTTTGTTGTTGTGGTTGCACCCGATACAAGAACCGAATGTCTTCTTGGTTATTTCGGTAAAGTCACGTAGAAGGGAAGTAATAAAATAATAAAAATAAAACATAATAAAACAATTCTCACGACGTTTCGGCCACAACGCAAGCAGCCGTCCTCAGGTGAAAACCAGGTCCGTCGAGGCGACAGAGTCTGAATGAAACAGCACACGAGCTTGGAGCATATATATAAGCTGGGTGCATTGACAAATGAATTTGCATATCAAAAGGAATTTAGCATATTTATGGGAAATGCAGGAATGTGATTAGTACTGCATATGCATGTGCATTATGCAGGATTAACAGCATCAAAGGGAGCTGCAGTTACTGCTGCTGCAGCAGTTGCTGCTGCTGCTGCAGTTTCTGCTGCTGCTGCAGTTGCTGCTGCTGCTGCACTTGCTGCTGCTGCTGCACTTGCTGCTGCTGCTGCAGTTGCTGCCTTATCCATTTTAATATAACACTATGTATTATTCTACCCACCCTAATGTGTATCATACTGCTATATGTTTACTGTACAATTACGACACCATACATTACTCTGCACACTGCACCATGCCAGTGAGTGGAACGCGGTCTGAAAGTCACCGTAAACGTGAACACAATCAGTTAAGATCCGAAATGGTTTATTACGTCCTTCCAATGATTGCTAAGCCAGAATCCATCTTCTCGGTTGAAATTGTCTCTGTGTTTGTATATGTGGATCGCCTCATGAACGAATCTCTCATGATAGCCAGATGGCTTGCAGAGAACCTCTGTCTTGGAGAAGTCAATGTCATGTGAGCCCACTGAATTGTAACAGTGATCTGCCACGGCTGAGGTGTTTGTCCTACCGTGTTTCAGGTCTGCCTTATGTTCACGGATGCGGTCCGAGACATGTCGTTTGGTTTCTCCAATGTAACTGCTACCACAGAGGCAACTTAGTTTGTAGACGCCAGGGTACTGTATGTCTGGAACCACATCTTTTACAGACGGGACCAGATCACGGATTTTTTATGTACACAGTCCCGTCTGTAAAAGATGTGGTTCCAGACATACAGTACCCTGGCGTCTACAAACTAAGTTGCCTCTGTGGTAGCAGTTACATTGGAGAAACCAAACGACATGTCTCGGACCGCATCCGTGAACATAAGGCAGACCTGAAACACGGTAGGACAAACACCTCAGCCGTGGCAGATCACTGTTACAATTCAGTGGGCTCACATGACATTGACTTCTCCAAGACAGAGGTTCTCTGCAAGCCATCTGGCTATCATGAGAGATTCGTTCATGAGGCGATCCACATATACAAACACAGAGACAATTTCAACCGAGAAGATGGATTCTGGCTTAGCAATCATTGGAAGGACGTAATAAACCATTTCGGATCTTAACTGATTGTGTTCACGTTTACGGTGACTTTCAGACCGCGTTCCACTCACTGGCATGGTGCAGTGTGCAGAGTAATGTATGGTGTCGTAATTGTACAGTAAACATATAGCAGTATGATACACATTAGGGTGGGTAGAATAATACATAGTGTTATATTAAAATGGATAAGGCAGCAACTGCAGCAGCAGCAGCAAGTGCAGCAGCAGCAGCAACTGCAGCAGCAGAAACTGCAGCAGCAGCAGCAACTGCTGCAGCAGCAGTAACTGCAGCTCCCTTTGATGCTGTTAATCCTGCATAATGCACATGCATATGCAGTACTAATCACATTCCTGCATTTCCCATAAATATGCTAAATTCCTTTTGATATGCAAATTCCTTTGTCAATGCACCCAGCTTATATATATGCTCCAAGCTCGTGTGCTGTTTCATTCAGACTCTGTCGCCTCGACGGACCTGGTTTTCACCTGAGGACGGCTGCTTGCGTTGTGGCCGAAACGTCGTGAGAATTGTTTTATTATGTTTTATTTTTATTATTTTATTACTTCCCTTCTACGTGACTTTACCGAAAGAACCAAGAAGATGAATCCCTGCAGTCACGAAAGCTTTAAATCGAAAAAAGAACCGAATGCCTCACAGGGCAAAACCAAATAAATGAAATTGAAACTGAAAACATCCACTTCCTCTTTAGCCCCACTCCCACCTTCAGGCCTCATCCTCTTCAAGCCCCACCCACCCCCCGCTTCAGCCCCCCCCCCCCGCATCACAAGGCCCCAACCACCCCTTCCTGCAGACCAGGGCCGGGCTTGTGTTTGTAAAGGCAGCGGTGTTGCTTAAATCTTACCTCCTCCTCCATCCTTGCACACGTCACCCATCTTCCTCATTGCATCTTCACAATACTGTACCCACGTTTACTCTGGTCCGTAATCATATCCTCGGCATATTTTGCATTCATGTAACATGTTTAACTTGTTTGTACAATTTAGCTGCAGCCGCCTCTGATTACCACGGTGTGAAAGAAGTTCAACATCCCATAAGGCGCGTTAATCTTTAGATCAAGGTTATTATTAGCATTGTTGCACTTTGTTTCAGCAGGAAAGCCCACTAGGAAAGCCCACTGATTCTCATTCCTTTTTTTGAGGCGGGTCCTGTCAAGTGTTCGCTCGGTCACATCACCGACTCGGGTGTCACCGTCATTGTATGAATGTTAAACAAACACAAACAAGTGTGGGTTCACGGTGGTCTGTGTGCGCGCGTCGTTACATGCGTTTACAATGCACGCGTCATACACCTTGACACCTTTCACAAACGAGATGTCCCATCTCAAAGGGCCGCGGAGTTTACACGGTAGTTTCCGCGTAATATGAGTCGCGCATTCGAGGAGTTTTAATGTGCAATATATGCGCCTTGCTCCTAAAACTAAACTACTTTCATTTATTTTACCAGGTAAGGCCCAATGAGCTATATAGCTTGCTTTTTTAAGAAGCGACCTGGTCACAAATGATAGTTCAATTAAGTGGCTTATCAAGTGGGAATATATAGCAGCCAAATACTCCAAACTGCGTGTTTAATGTTAATGTGGAGGACCCGGAGAAACATCCACGCGACCACGGGATGAACATGCAAACTCCAAATGTACAGGCATGGTCAGGGTCAAGATCGCATCTACGCCCTCCTTGTAGTACCAGGCGATTGAGATAACGTCTCGTCACCGTAGCACTCCCTGCAAGATTCGCGGGGCCAGAGTTTTGCCGGCGCCTACGGCAGAGCTGCTGAAGACATCCACTCACAACGAGGCCGCGTGGCCGGATGGGATGTGTGCAATACAAAGCTTTCTCAGGTGTGGACCAATCAACTTCAAGGACAGTGCATATCATTATCATCATCAGAGTTGTTTCTTTTTGTTTGCATTTTGACTTCTTGTGTTGAGGTTATTGCAAACATGATGCCTTGTATAAAGGTGTCAGATTTTGTGCCAGTTAAAAGGGTAAACACCTATTACTATTACAAAGCTTTGTTTTATTTCTATGCAATTCGACAGATTACGTAAAGCATTGTCTGCTTATTTATTTGGTTTCTCGTATTCTCACGCACCGCCGCGAAATGGTTATTTATGCGTACAATATTATTTAATGTAAATTATAAACAAAGATATATCCAAACACCTCGTAACGAATTATGACCACAAGCCTCACCCGCGTCCGCACTGTAACAATGACAGCAGCAGATGCGGACACTGGACGATGATGCACGAATGTCATCTTTTTTTAAACCTCTCCGGCAATGTGCAGCAGCGACTGTAGTTACCACCCAGAAACAGATCGTGGATCACACAGAAGCAACTCAAAAAAATAAACATCCCGATTCACAAACACGGAGGAGGAGGCATCACCGCCGCAGCCAGACACTTCACCACTCCTGGCGTCATTTGTTCGCATCGTCGTTTAACCAACCTCAACGCCACCCTGTGGTTGTGGCTCCACATCAACGACCAGCCACGCGACGAGCAATTTCAATTCAAACTTCACAGGGCGATACGGTAACCTCTGGTTTGTCACACACCGCACTCAAAGAGCCCGCGAAATACGCCCGCCACGTTACCAAAGTCGGACGGATCCATGATCGCACGAACACTCTGGAGCGCTGGATGAAGCAGAACTCTTCGTTCACGGCACCGGCGGTGGTAGTGGTGTGAGCGTCGTTTCCGTGAACAGTTCGTTATAAAGCCGTCGGGGTCTTACTGATATCGTCATAGCGCGTCCGCCCTGCCGCTGAACAGAAGGACGCGCAATTGCTGAGAATCGACGCGTCTCGAGCCACCAAACTCATTTTTAGACCGCCCCACCCCCGCGATAAAACTGCGTCACAAACCAAATATTCTAGATTTGAAGCTTTCGTGACTGCAATTATTCATATTCTTAGGTTTTTTTCGATAAAGTCACGTTTTTTCGGTAAAGTCACCTACGTGACTTGTTCTTAGGTTTTTTCGGTAAAGTCACCTACGTGACTTTACCGAAAAAACCTAAGAACATAAACCAAATATTGTCACTGGGTAATGTTATTTCCTTATTGCTTATGCCTCAAAAGTTCAGCAAATGGCCATTGTTCCCCAAAAACTTTGCTTTTGTGACCAGGACACAAAAGCAAAGTTAATAATCCACTCGCTTACCCGATCTTATCGTGAGGTCCAAATTCAAACATCACACGTGTTTTCCTCCAGTTGCTTTGGTCAAACCTCCCTGACCCATTCTGTACCCCGTACCGCCGACAATATTCGTGCCTCAAACACTCAATCTCAACATTAAAGTAAACCTCCCTAAAATTATTCCCAGTGCGTTACCTTATTAATAAAAAAACATGACAAGGCGTTGAATGCATCTCTTAATCTCCTGTTTCTCAAGTGAACGTTTATAGCCAGGGGTGGGGGAGGTCTCGCTTAGACAACATCTCTATCCCAATGAAGATCTGAGGTGCAAACAATGAATGCACAAAACCAAAAGTACGGAGCGAGTTATCCGCATTCACTTGTAGATGCGGAGTTGAAAAGCCAGAACAAAGTCAGAACAAAGTCGAATGAACTCCGGGGCTTGAGTGGATCCTGAGTTTGTCAGGGCAGAGTGTCACGGAAGCTCGGCCCATCAGCGGGCATCTTCTTGCTGTAGTCTTGCTCAAACGCTTCCAGCTGCGATGCAGAGAAGTGATTCTTCCAGTCACCCACCTCCCCTAGCGAGGTGAAGGGGGGGGGGGTAAAAATATATAAAGACAGTGGGTTGGAGAAGAGGTGCAGTAGACAATGTTACCGTATACTCGTATCGGGGTAGCCCCGTTCGTGAGACGTTAACTCCCTCGCCTGGAATGCATGAGCGTGTGGGTTTTACTGGGTAAACAACGACACCGTGAATTTAATTAGCCAAGTGCAGCTTGTTATAGACGGATTCCAACGCCCACATTGATTAATAACTCAAGATTGCAAAGTGGGCGAATGCCCCGGGGGTGGTTTGATAAACCCAACAAACCTGACGTGAATCCTGAAACTCAACATGCGAGCAAACCGCCACACCGTGGTGATGGTGGCGGTGATGTGCACGCTCATTCAGATTGTGTGGATGTGACGATCTGGGTTGGTGGAACCCGCAGTGGTCATGCGGTGACGTGGATCAACAGTCGCATGTGTGTCACTGGTTGCAAGAAGTTCACGGTTCGAATCCCACGTTCCCCTTGGTGAATAATGTACTTTTCCAATTTGTGCTCATACTTTATATATTTTTTACGTACTTATGTTTAGTGAGTTGATTACCTATGATATACTTTGGACTCCAAACGTTTTTTTTATATTGTAAATTTCTGACCCACGCACCCACTACTGGACGTGTGAAAAAGAGCTTCACAGCTCATCGGATTTTTCCAGGATGTTATAAGGAATAAATGCGGTGTGGTATTAACTGTAAAATACGACGCACCATTTGCTTCACAGTGGACTTTGAAGATCCCGTGACGTCCGGCGTGATGGTCCATATATAATTTGTATGACCTCGCAATTGCTATAAAGTTCACAGCAATCATGGCTCTCTACTGCGAAAACTTTGGCAGGACCCTCCTGAAATGAAGTCATGAGCCTCTGAGGCTTTGTAAGATACACAAGTGTTACTGGTAGGAATCTCCTGGTTCCAACAGCCCACAGGGGATTATTGTGTCCGTCCGTCGTGCATCAAAACATGGGAGGGGTGGGCTGGGTGGAGAGGGGAGGGTGGGGATGGGCTGGGTGGGGAGGGGCTGGGTGGGGAGGGGAGGGTGGGGAGGGGCTGGGTGGGGAGGGTGGGGCTGGGTGGGGGGTGGGAGGGGTGGGGCTGGGTGGGGAGGGGAGGGGCTGGTCACCCCGTGGTGCCCTTATAAAACTCAACGTTTAACCTACTCACGTCGGCTTGTGCCCGCCCTCACAGTCGGCCATATTTGCGGAATACACCACGCCGCCGTTGACCCTGGCCATTGACCAAGCAACCCAACGTTCCTACCAGCTCCCTCCGCAGGAATGTGTTAACGGTAACGTGCTGAACTGTCTATGCAGGCAGGACACGTTCCTGCCCTGTGTGTAGATGTTTCTATTGGTCAAACATCCAAAGGAAGGTTAATCATGAACACGATCCGCTCCAGGTATTACTCGTTATCACTCGTAATTGCAGAAGTTGTTTCAATTAAAACTGAATTCAAAGCTTCCGTGTGTTTCTATTAACCACGGACACTGCATAGCTCTCCGATACGTGTTGCGTCGTGTATTATACGGATCAATGTGCGACGTTTCGCTCGATGCGCTGGGAGCTTCTTCGGGAACCGAATAAAAAAAAAACGTCACGAAAACTGTTCAGCCGGATGAGAATCAGAGGCCGAAAATAAATAAGTGACGCACACTTCGCAGCCCAACGAGAGCCCTCCTCCTCTCATTGAGACAACAATAGACGCACCTCCGATTGGCATGTTTGGCAACGTGCAGCCGACGAGACTCGAGCACTGCACCTTTGCGTTCATTATAAATGCCACTGAAACTCTCGCCATGCCCAAGTGCGTGACGCACGCGCCGAGCCCTAACCCCGGGTCATTTTCCGCCATCTGCAACATGTAATTTTATATTTTATTTTACCAGGTAAGGCCCATCACTGAGCTATGTAGGTCTTTTTTTCAGAAGCGACGTGGCCACATGACAGCTCAACGAAGTGGCTTATCACGTGGAAATTCGTAGCAGCAAAATGCTCTACACACGTGATTTTTTTCTTTTTTATGTGGAAGGAAAACCCGGAGGATCCTGAGAAAAATCCACGGAGAGAGACACGACAAACTCCAAATATACAGGCATCAGGGTCGACATGGAAACCACGACCTCCCTATACCAGGCGAGGTAGTTAACATCTCGCTACCGTGTGTGCCCTCTATACCATCGCAATGATCGCTGTTTTGGAATGGAAATTGTGAGTAAGATTCATGGTCGAGGAACGGGGAAAAAATGACGAAAAAAATGACGAATGGAATAGAATGGGTTGTGTTGGGTGTATACCCCTTTTATAGGGCTTATACGTTA
The DNA here is from genome assembly GCF_015708825.2 of Lethenteron reissneri. NCBI lineage: Eukaryota > Metazoa > Chordata > Hyperoartia > Petromyzontiformes > Petromyzontidae > Lethenteron > Lethenteron reissneri. Next base: position 11,663,475 of record NC_083803.1, on the reverse strand, counting down.
GTTGATTATATGCCTAGACGTTCATATTTTTCTTGATCATATATTGGCTCGTGCGGTTGCGCCGTGTGTTTTTCATGTATACTGAAGAAGAATGATGCAGAGTGCACGTGATTGTGATACCAGTTGATGTTATGATCTATTAAATATTCAGATTTGTACTGTACGGAGTGTCAGAGTGGTTTAATTCTGTTTCATGAGTCGTATTGCTTCAAACAGCCTGTACTGCTGGACGGATCTATGAACCTGGTTAGTATCGTGGAGAAGGTCTTATAATTGATATAGGACAACTCCTTGCCACGAGCTTGCGATAATCAATTAAATGAATAATACATTGTAAGACTCTCCACATACAACAGGTGGATGCCCCTTTCCCCCACTTGCCACCGACTTACGGCATTTTATTTGTAAAGGAAATATGCGTTTACGCAGCCACTTAAAATATTTCACTTTGGGACCTTCGTCACATTCGCGATGCCATGTGACCGCCGTTGGGCTCCGTGACAAACTCGTAGCGGTCGACTCCACCTCACCTCCTTCATGCCTCTTTCTGCGAGGTCGGCAGTGGGCACACTCACCCTTGCGCATGAACGGTGACACGGTCTGGTCCATGAGGGTGGGCGGCAGGTGGCTGTAGTTGCTCATGGGGTTGTTTTTCATGACCGAGAACGAGCTGAGCCGCACCACCTCCTGCAGCTGCCGCTCCGACAGCGGCCGCTCGATGAAGTCGGCAACCCGAGACACCTCCCGTAGGGGATTCTGACCCCCACGGCAGATTGGAAGCAGTGCTCAGGTAACTCCGCGTCTGAGACCACGTCGCCCTGTGCACTCTGGCACTGGTTAATAAGGTTGTTGCCCTCGCGACTTGAGCAGAGGCAAAGTCCCCCCCCCCCCCTCATCACCGACCCGGTTCGAGTGAGGTACCGGAAACATGCGCACACGTGGGCCACGCAAGCCGCTTGTCGCAAAGGTTCGCAGCGCGGAATACAGGAAAGCCACCCTGGTTAAAGTGTGTGTGTGTGTGTTATGCAATAGCTACTAATAGTGTACCTATTCATACTGCCGATTTAACAAATGGTCATTAGAAAGATCTTGACTTCAAGCTTTCAGTGACTGCAGCAATTCATATTCTTGGGTCTTTCGGTAAAGTCACGTAGATTCTTGGATGTTTTAATTTAGGTTCTTAGATGATTTAATTGAAAAGAAAGCAAATGGCTCAATGGGACACCCTGTCTATAGGAAAGCCACCCATACGGATGCCTACCTAAAACCTAACTCCCACCATCATCCATCCCAGAAGAATTCCCTCATCAAAACTCTACACCATAGAGCTCGATGTATTTCTGACCGTCATCACCTCGCCAGTGAACTGGAACACGTACACCAAGCTCTCAAGACGAATGGATATTCAGACTACACAATCCGCAAAGCTATCATCCCAACCGTTGCGAAAGAACCATCTGAGGACCCTATCAAGACCATCACCTTGCCATACATAGCAGGGGTCACTAAAATATTTCCAAAATCATAAGCAAACACAAGATCCAGGTTAGATTGAACACAGTACATAACATTCGTGATCTGATCCAATCTGTGAAATATGTGATATCTGACATGCAATACCCCGGTGTCTACAAACTAAGCTGTGTCTACGGCAGTAGTTACATTGGGGAAACTAAGCGACATGTCTCGGACCGTGTTCGTGAACATAAGGCAGATCTGAAACACGGTAGGACCAATACCTCGGCTGTGGCTTACCATTGTTTTAATGCGGTGGGCTCACGCGAAATTGATTTCTCTAAGACAAACCTCACCTCCATCATGCCTCACAGCCTCACCTCCATCATGCCTCACAACCTCACCTCCATCATGCCTCACAGCCTCACCTCCATCATGCCTCACAAACTCACCTCCTTCATGTCTTCATAGAAGAAGTACAGGATCCGGTGCTTCTCTCTCGCGTTCCACCAGCCGGTCACGTGATCGTACCAGGAGCCCCACGGCACTGTTGGCAGTTGGGACACGCGCACACGTTGGCACCCTGGTGACAAGATGTTAACTACCTCTCCTGGTATACAGGAGGTCGTGGGTTCGATCCCGACCCCGACGCCTGCTGCTGTATATTTGCAGTTTGCATTCTCTCTCTCCCCGTGGTCGCGTGGGTTTTTCTCCGGAGCCCTCCTGTTTTTCGCTCCCCATTTAGAAACACGCCTTCAGACTCTTTGGCTGCAATAAATGTTCACATGATCAGCCACTTTGCGGAGCTATAATTTGTGTGGCCAGGTCGCTTCTGAAAAACTGATATATAGCTCAGTGGGCCTTACCTGGTAAAATAACAAATATTAAAATTTCGATTTAAAGCTTTCGTGACTGCAGGGATTCATATTCTTGGTTCTTTCGGTAAAGTCAAATATTTAGTGTGCTTTGATTGTTTGCTCTAGTTGTCACGGGACTGCTCATGGTAGAACGAGTCGTCAACGCGGGTGGAGAAGTGAGCAAAATGAAGTTCACGGAAGCATCGACCGTGTTCGTATCGATAGAAGAGTAACACGCAGGCATTTGACTGCCCCCTCTCCCCACCCCCGTGACTCGAGCGAACGGGTGAGTGCTGCGTCATCAATAAAGCTGCCCCGCTTCGGGTAAAGTTCCCCTGGAGAGAGTGAGGCGGTCCAAGGAGCAGGGCCACGCGGTGGTCGCCGCCCTCACCGCTGCCGGCCACGAAACGTGGGAGGTATTCCTCCCAGGAGCCGGGCTCCGGCTGCTGCCGATTCATGCGGTCGAAGTGGAAGTAGGAGACGGCGTTATCTTTAGCGTTCCGAGCCACATAGATCACCTGGGCACAGACGGGAGGGGGGGGGGGCGTTGGAGGATCAACTCAGAATCGGAGTCTCTATTGAGATGGCAAATCCAATGAGCTCAGAAACTGTTTTCACAGATGTCCAGTAGGGGGCGGGTCAGCACATTTCTACAGCAAACAATGCAACCACCGACAGCGGTGCAAAGTATAGGGAAGGCAAGCAAGTGATACAATCAGTGCCGGATGAAGCTAGTGCGGGGTCTGTAGCATATGTTATAAAGGGGCCCTAAATGAAAAAAAACACTTACATATTAAAACACACATTTTTAACTTGCATAGCAAAGTAATTGTATATTTTCATTTGCTATACAGCCAGATACTACGACAAATCGCTAACCTTAAACACCCAGTCGTTCATAAAAGTTGAAGGCGGTATAGTACTATAGTAATAGAGCAAGTGCAGAATCGCTGAACCGGAATTGATAGCTTGAAAGTATTTAGCGGGGGACCCTTGAAAGTGCGGGGCCCGTAGCATTATGTAGCTACTTTTGCTACTAGGATAATCCGGAACTGGATGCGATATAAATAGATAAAAAATACGTAATTATATAAGTACAAATAGCACAAGTGCATCGATGCCTGCCGATTTGTCAACAGCGAATACAATCTTGGGGCAAGGCAGCAAAAAACAGCCCCAGACCATACTCTTAGGTTTTTTCGGTAAAGTCACGTAGGTAAAAAATAAAATTCAAATTAATGAAAGTAAAATAAAAAATCACGACGTTTCGGCGGCAACACGAGCTTCCGTCTTCAGGTGGAACAGTCTCAGCACGATTGCTGTAACACGCACAGTGGCGAGGTATATCTGCTGTACAGTGGCGGCTCCTGCAAAATCTCTCAGGGGGGGCAAATGTCTGGATGATTGATAAGGATAAGGTCCACCCATGCAATGGATAAATTAACAGCTTAAGCATGTAAAGGCAACTTCACTTCTTTAATATTAATATTAATGAAAAATAAAGTGACTCTTACAATACATCTTGTTTGTTTCTATACTCACTATTAAAACAAACCACTCAAGTTTATTTGATTAAAGATTCCACTAGGTGGCCACAAATTATATTGTTGGATGAAACGTGCTTACGTATGATGACGTAAGCACGTATGATGACGTTAGCACGTTAGGGCGAGCCCTCCCGGAAGCCATAGAAAATGCATTGCAGCGTCCCCGTTCGAAAAAAAACATCTTTGAATGTAAGTCTATGGGGCCACTCGGGGCGATTCTCAGCCAGAGTGAAATCGCCCAAAAAGAGGCGGTACTCCACAGAACGTGACATGACGCTGATTGGACTATATCCAGAGGCTGCAGTGACGGCTAGCGTGACTCTGTGGTTGAATGACATTGGTGGTGCGTCGCCCAATCGCCCTAATGAAGAAACCGCCCCTGCTGCTGTATCAAGTACTTGATACAGCAATCGTGCTGTGACGGTTCCACCTGAAGACGGAAGCTTGTGTTGCCTCCGAAACGTCGTGATTTTTTATTTTACTTTTATTAATTTTAATTTCATTTTTTACCTACGTGACTTTACCGAAAAACCTAAGAGTATGAATCCTTGCAGTCACGAAAGCTTCAAATCTAGTCCCAGACCACACCAAAAAAACGCACGGTGCCTCAATATAATCGCACATTAAAACGTGACTATCGAAACGCTCACCATGTTAGTGGCGATTGAAGAGTGAAATGGAGACGGCTGACCGCCGAGTGACGGGAGCGAATGAGTGGATGTGGCGTCAGTTGAGACGCAGATATACCTCGCCACTGTGCGTGTTGCGGACTTCGCGCGAATACACTTCACCACACCACCTTCAACCATCGACCACAGAGTCTCCTTCTCTGTGCTGTTGTGTGTATGTGTGCACGTTGAACTTATTTCGCACCGTACGTAGCCAACCGTGCTAATCGGAGGTGAGGGGGAGGGGGAAAGAACGCCAAACTAAACCACAAAAAAGCAGTTCTAAAAAAATGAAGGTTTCAGTTTAGATGATTTAAAAGTGCGTTAGCTCCAGTGGCTTCTGAATATCAGAAGGAGGAGCGTTCCAGACGGCCGCCTTGCATTGTTCTCACGATGCTGCGGTGCAAGGTGTGCTTGCGTATCAGGTACAATGACATCGGATTATTGTGGATACGCGTACTTTGTACTCTCGTGGTAGTGCCTTACGCTGATAAATCCATACTCCAATCCTGCCGAGCAGCGTTCCGGTAAACATCAATGGTAGTGATGTTGGAGATGCTGCTACTGCTGCTGATGCCTTTGTCGCTCAGTCTGCTGCTACTGCTCTTGATGATATTGATGATGATGAGGATAATAACGACATGGACGATTGCTATGATAATCTCACTTTGCAGTCCTCCGCCCAGAAGGAAGAGGGAAAGAGCTTGTAGGGAACGTGGGTCTTGATGACGCGAGGAGACGGAAATTCATCGAGCAGCTCCACGCCTGCAATCGTGCACAAAGTAAAAACTGACTGCCTGCTCCGATGAGCATCGAGGTCGTGCTCACCTCCTGGTTACAGCGCCTGAGCCAGTGGTGGAGATTGTTCCACATCTCTTGTGGTGGGAGTGAGTCGATCCCTGGGGTCGGCAACCTGCGGCACCGGAGCCGCACGTGGCTCTTTAAGGAAGTGCTGCTTCGTGACGTTAATCTTGAAATATTGAGGGTTTGTTTTTTACCGAATTCGAAAGAAATTGCTCTTCTTGTTGTGTTGGTTGCCGACCCCTGGTCTATCCAAAGGACAAACACTGTTGACTTCCTGGTAAGTATTTTTTTTGTATCGACCCCAGAGTGATGATGGGCCGAGTAAACCTCCGACCAGGATCTGGTTGCGAGCCGCTCGCTCTACCGCTGAGTGCGGGTGATGGCGATGTTAAGTGGTGACGGTGATTATGGTGGGATTTGTTAATGGCTATTGATGGTAGTGGTGATGTAATTGACGATGTTGCTGAACATCATCATGATGATCATGGTGACAACGATACTCGTAGCAAGAATGACGAGGCAGATATTGTTCATGGATATGTTGCTACCAACGGTGGTCATGGTGATATTTTAAGCGCTGATGCTGGGGACCGAGCTGGTATTGTTAATTTTAATGTTGATTAGCATCATGAGGTTACTGATGCTGACGTTGATGATGGTGCTGGTGGTAACAATGATGGACTCAGCAGTTACAATGAGCACTCTTCTGCTTGTTTGCCCATGCAAGTCTCACTCAAGACCAGATTGTGCATGATTACAATGAAGAGGGTCGCAATTGATATATACTTCCCAACTAAGTAATCAGCAAGGTTTTTTCTTCTAATTTGGGGGGGGGGGGAAACCGAGACAGTGACGCCGTCACGCAATGGACTGCTCGTCTTCTATTGACGTCACGAGATCTTTAACATCCAGTGCCAAGCAGCCGGTGCATTATGGTTAATACCGCGGTATTGACCAGCAAGGTCTCTGCAACACGGAGGCGAATGCGCCTCCGCTGGGCTGTATCACCTCGTCACCGCTCAATGATGGTGAAGATATCGTGATGATGGTGGTGGTGGTGGTGATGATGATGACGATGCCATCACATCACCACTACGAAGCTCTGGCGGTTCCCCGGGACCGCAGCTCCACTCCATGAAGATCATGCGGTCATCGATGGTCGCGCGGCGGTTGTGTGCCAAGTCCGCGACGTTTATCACCAGATCCACGATCTCCTGCATCCACGTGGTGCCTGCAGCATGTGGATAGGGTGGAGATCAGTGGGGGGTGGGGGGGGAGAGAGCCGGGGTGATGATGGGAGGTGGAAAAAAAAGGCGAGGTGAGGTAGCGGAAAAGAGCCAACGCTGCCCGATCACTCAACACGTGTCTAGTGTGTGACGTTTGACACTCTCGCTGCTGCTCCTGATGATGATCATCATTTCAACGGATCACGCGCACAGTATTCGCTCACTCCCGAAGAGGGAGAACGGCTCAGAGGCACGAGTAGACACAGACGAACAGGAAGGCAGCCACGCGGTGAGCCGGCGCCAACAATTGCCCGAGCTCTGCGGTCCTCCTAATCGTGTCACGTTACCGGTCAATCGATTAGTGTTTTACACGTGGAAGGAAACCCGGAACACCCAGAGATAACCCATGCATGCGACCCAACAGATGGAGTCCACATTTTTGCTGTGCCGCGTTGCCCTGGCGAGCCCGAGAACGGGCCCCTCGTTGGTCGCGGAAAGGGAGGTTCACACGATTTGTGTGGTGATCCACCAACCCTCGCCTCCAGTGCTGGATTAAAGGCCACAGGCATAGCCACCCCGCCACTCGGCTAATTAATCATATCTGCCGTTGTCTACGTCACGATGCTGCTGCTGCAAATAATGATTCTGATGTAAATTATGATCGTGTTGCAGCTTGGTGCTGCTGAAGATAATGATGATGTTAACGAAGGTGGATCTTACCAGCCTTGGGGTATGTGGCGATGACGAGGTCATCGGAGCGGGCCTGGAGCTGCTCCACGCAGCTCCACTTGTCCGCGAGGAAGTCCAGCATGGGCACCCCCCGCACCAACTTCATTCCGGGCCTCTGCATCCCGGAGTACTCTGGAGTCTTGCGGAGTCTCGCGGAGAGTCTAGCGCGACAGACGTCGAGTGGTGCTCAAGTCAAGTGCCACGGTGGTGAGATGTTAACTACCTTGCCTGGTATACAGGGGGTCGTGGGTTCGAAACCCGAGCCTGACGCCTCTGCGTTTTTCACGTTCTCCTTGTGGTCGCGTGGATTTTTCTCCGGCTCCTCCGGCTCTTACCTCCACGTTTACCATCAACATCGCGCGTTTCGAGTATTTGGCTGCTATACGTTTCCACGTGATGATTGGCCACTTTTTCGAGCTATCATTTGTGGCCAGGTCGCTTCTGAAAACGAGCTATATAGCTCAGTGGGCCTGACCTGGTAAAATAAAATAAAACATGGTTGAGTTGTAATTGTATAACCAGGTGAGAACGCAAGAGGCCAGGATCCCGGTATCCAACGTTTGTCCTATGGTTGGAACCATCAAAACAACTTCGGACCAACAAACCATGTCTACTGGGGTAGTCTCACACTTTTAAGGCTAGGTCGACCTAGAGGAGGCCCCGCACCTGTTCGTATATTTATTTTTATTCACCGATATTATCTGGTGGGAAAGAAGCGAATTCAGTGACCGAGTTCATAGAGCAGTGTGATAACCGCTGCACCGCCACTCCAAAGACAACTGTCAGCAACACTTTCATGCACTGACAAACACGCCGTTCATGAGCCTCTTCCACAGAGGCCGATCTTGACACCGCTGGTACCAGTCATCGGCAAGTCCACTCAGCTCCACATCCTCCTGCACCACATCACTCCATCTCTTCTCCAGCCCGTGCCGCGCCCGTTTAGCCCCCTCTATCCGACCGAACAAAAGCTGTTTAGGCATGTGGTGGCTGGGCATGCGGGCTACATGACCCAGCCAACGCAGCCTTGCCTGCCGGAGGAGCTTACCGATGGGACTTTGTCCAGATCTTTCAAGGATTTGTGAGCTCACACAATCCAGCCTGGTGAAACCAAGGATGGATCGTAGGCAGGTCAGCCAATGCTCCCACGCCCCCTTCATTATTTTGTTGAGAAGAAGAGCCATCCCCTGTTGTTTGGCAGTCTCCTACCCCCAGTAGAGGACTGTCCACCCCTCATGGCAGGAGCCAGAGCCAGTTCACCGGACCTCCTGAATACCACAAAGATCCAGGCGGTACTGGTCCAGCTCCCGCCAGAGGAGTGGCAGCCTGTCCTCTGCAGTGAGTGTTCGAACATTCCACGTGGCCACCCGCAGTAGTTTCTTGCTGTTTCTGAAGGAACCCCAGGGTAAACATTCAATCTATTGGCTCCGCCAAATATGGTTTCGCCAGGAGACGTCAAGGACGCCTGTCCCCCCGGGGCCTCCGGCACAAACTTAATTAGATTTTTAATCCGTGGTATCGTGGTCATTTATTTGAAGATGGAAGGGTTACTAGCCCCTCGCACCCGTCCAGAGCCCCATTTGGCCGCTGTGGTGGCTACAAACGACATGATGGAATGGTCAATCTAAATTGGCCGTCCCCCCACGGCACTGTTCCCCACAGCGTTACTGTCCGGCACCAACGAGGAGGTAGGGTGTTGTTTTGCCGGACAGACACAAACACACACACGCCCGTCGCACACACACACCCGTCGCACACACAAAAACACACACAGACCCCCGTCGCACAAACACACCTGTCGCACAGACCCGCCCCCCGTCGCACAGACACACACACACCCCCGTCGCACAGACACCCATCGCACACACACAAACACAGCCGTCGCACAGACACACACACACCCGTCGCACAGACACACACACACACCCCCGTCGCACAGACACAAACACACACACACACCCGTCGCACAGACACAAAAACACACACACACAGCCGTCGCACAGACACAAACACACACACCAGTGGCACACACATACCTTGTCGAACAAACAAACACATACCTGTCGCCGGATCCCACGCTCAGAAAACGAATCCCACTCTAGCCGAGTGAGCTCTGGGCGTCGTCACACCGCCGACAAAACCGCAGTTGTGCGCGCCGATGAACCTTGGATTCGAGTCAATTGGCACCGAGTGTCAAAGCCAATCGTTTAGTATCCGATTTAAGTGCAGTTTGCGCGAGCGAAGGCTGTCTGGGACATCGGTAGGAGTGGATGCCGATGTATATATAAAATACGCTCCCTTTCCACGAGCAGGTCGTGCCACTCGTGAACGAGACGCGTATGCGAAGTAAAGGAGTAGCCCCTGCAAGTGCCTGCTCGTGGCCACTGCTGACCGAAGGGGCCACGGCAAACTCCACGAGAGCGAAACTCTGTGGCGAACGAGTCCACGTCAGCACGCGTGACGTGCCACTCTTCTTCGTGGTACGACGAGGTTCAGCAATACGCTTTGGTTTTATTTGATTTGCGCGAGTTTACTGAACTTTGGGCCAGTGATGTGAATTCACCCTTCTCTACGAGCAGTCAGTTTATGGCCGAGCAAAGACCGCTGCTGACTTTGCACACAAAAAGGCCGTGAGCTAATGGTGGGAATTCTACATTCCTGTGGTGTGGGAGGCGAGTCTCTCCATGGAACGTGCAATGTTGAATTCGCCGCAAAGTTGTACCTATTTTATCGATCCCAGAGGGATGATGGACTGAGTCAACAACCCCCAACCAGAATTTGAACTGGCAACCTTCTGATTGCGAGCTGCACGCTCTAGCGCTGACCCACCCGACAGGACTGAGCAAGCATCACAGACAGACGCGGGCTTGTGTGAGCTTTGGTTCGGTCGTTCTTTCAGAATCAACATCTTTCTTTTTTTCATAGTGGAGGAATTCGATGAGCTGTGAAGATCTTTTTCACAGATGTCCAGTAGGTACGGGCGGGTCAGAACGCTACACCACAACAAACAATACCAAACGCGATAGGGGTGAAAAGTAGAGGAAAGGTAAACAAATCACTTTACAAAGATATACAAATATAACGAAACAATGTTTTAATCTTACCAGGTAAAGACCACTGAGCTATTCATAATTATTAGGGCTCTGCTGCTGAGCTACCTTACGAAAGTGCCTCATAATACAGGCATGCACGTGGACTTTCTGGAGTTTTTGAAAAAATATATAAATCTGGTTTCCCCCCCCCTCCCCCTATGGTGTTGAGAAATAAGTAAATACACGTGCCACGTTCGGACGAATGGTCTTACCGGCCCGTGGGTTGCGACCCTGTGACCTTGTTTGAAGTGAGGGAGTGGATGTAGGGAAGGTGGGGGGGGGCTATGCATACTCAGGGGGGACACGAGGGTCAATGTCCAGCACACGTGAAGTCGATATTAAACGTGACGGCGATACGAGCTGCTCTTGTCCAGCCATCGTCTCGAGCCCTCGCCCGCTGTGCAACGACTGCACCAACACGTCTGGACTCGACGGTGCGAGTGGAGAAGGGGGGCTGCGCCTTCAGCGGGAGGGGGGCAGGCGCGCTTTGCACTCTAGTGGTAGTGCCTTACGCCAATAATCCATAGTCCAAACCGAGCGGCAGGGCTCTGTGGGGCTTGATTGATCTTTCTTAATAGGTTTGTGTTATGAAATGTTTGAACGTTGTAATTCATTCATGGAGCCATACGTTATTATTATTAAATATTAATGTAGGAGTACGTTTATTGTATGTTATATAAATGATACCGCTTTTCAGGGAAATGGGCCTCATGCATGAATAATGTAATACGCAGTACAGCAAAGTGACTGTGCAAATAAGTTTATTTTATGGGATTTTACTTCATGACAGCATAATTTACAAATTAAATTCGCATAGGAAAGACCTGCAAGGCGTGCAGGACTATATTATAACGTGTGATCAGGATCTGTGCACACACGGCGCTTTATAAATTCGCCTCCACATCTCAAAGCGCCTCGCGTGACATTCACAATCATTCCAGCGCCCAGCTGCAGTTTGTGGTTTTTTTTTTGCTTGCCTAGGGGACCGGCTGATGACAGCTGCCCCTGTGCAGCACAAGTTGACAAAGCAACCGACCTTGTAAAAAGTGTGGAAACTCTTGAGAACAATCTTTTCACTCACTCGATTTAGTTACAAGAGGAGCAGCTGAGAAACCATAATGCCCTGCCGTGTTTTGTTTAACTGGAGAAACCAGTTTCGTTTTATTTTTGTGTGAATATTTTCATTGTTTTAGTGATTTGTTCACCTTTCCTATACTTTGCTCTCCTATCGTGTTTTTGTATTGCTTGTGGTTGTTACTTTCTGACCCGCCCCTACTTGACATCTGTGAAAAAGAGCTTTATAGCTCATCGGATTCCTCCATTATAAATAAATATTCTGTTTCCAGTTGTTTGTCGTCAGCTGGAAGGTTATCATTGCTGTGTTGTAAATCCTGCCCAGTAACGATCACTCTACCCAGCTCGCACCGCCGTGCCGTGCAGCAATCGCCGCCACCGACTCATTGCCCCGTGCTCACTCGCACAAGTCCACGGGGAGCCCTGCAGCTCTCACGGTGCCAGAGACACCCGATCGGCCACACGGACAAACAGCACGGGCGCTTCTGGTCACGTCTTCAAGGTCTCCCACGCACAACTCCACGAGGTCATGGCGACATCGCCATCACAGCCACTGCCAACGCACACAGGCGATGACGCGCGTGTACCACATGGCGGCGCTATAACACGGCAGCCATTTTATCCACTCGCTTCGGTAGCCAATTCGGCAGCCATCTCCCAAGGTGTCGTGGCGTCGTTTAAACGAATGTCGTCATTCTCTTTTAGAGACATTCTCAGTTTGCACCTCCAGGTGTCACTCGTGCCTCGATTGACAGGGAAGCGCAGTTCCAACTCCGCTACAGCTGGGATTCCCGATTACTTAAGTAATGTAATTAACCCATTTAATCTACTGACTATCGTTTATATTGCTCGATACCGCAAAAATAGCTGGGGGGGGGGGGGAGTGGAGGAAGTCTCTCCTCCGTTCCCACGTGTATCGCTGGACGGGAGGTGATATGGGGGGGGGAGGGGTGATGACGTCATAAAGCATCATCATCAGTCGCGTCACATTGGGAGTGGCTTGTTGGGGTGTCCCGCCTTCAGGAGGCAGGAATTTGGGGCGGCTGACATTTTTTTTAAAGGCGCCTGTCATCGACCAAAAAAATAAGTAGCCAATAGCAATTCTTAGTCGAATAATCGATCAGATCGGCTGATGGACCCAGCTGGGAGCCTCCACCCATTGGAGATGTTGGTTTGCACGCAGTCACGTCTCACGTGCCTGGCATTGTGTGTTTGCACCTCATCGTTTACGTCAATACCTTTGTCCCCTTGCGAACAGAGTTCATGCGAGTAACAGTTATTTTTCCGTTCAAGTGAGCGAATTATCTCTCCAAATTCCGGCCCTCAACTCCCTTTCGCCACCAGGGGCTCACGTGACACCAGCGTTCAAGCAAAATTTAATCTAGGGGCCCCCTGATAACAGCTACCCCTGTGCGATGCAAGGTGACGTAGAACCGGTCTCCCCCCCCCCCCCCACTCCATTTTTTTTTATTTTGTTCACAAAGGCGGTGTCACATTAACAACACGTGTCTATTCCACACACACACACTTGCACTGCAAACAAAATAATAACAGATGAATTGTACTCACATGATCAATACATATCTCTCCGATTATGTTTTTGGGGTTGCACTGCGTGTTGTTGAGCGGATCGCTCAGTCGACTGGGAGCTTCTTCGGGAACCTCCTTGTCTCGGTCACAGTTGAGATGATGCAGGAGTACGGTCATCGAATTAGAGGCCGACCAAAACTGAATTTCTGGTTTCGGCTGAAACCGAAACCAGACCGAAAGTTAAAAATTTACTTTCGGCGAAAACCAAAGCCGAAACCGAAAGTTTAACTTCACTTTCGGCCGAAACCGAAAGTTTAACTTCACTTTCGGCCGAAACCGAAGCTGAAACCAAAGTTTAACTTCACTTTCGACCAAGACCGAAACAGAAAGGTATATAACCGAAGTTAGCGAACACAAGATTTATGAAATACTAGCTTTACTACCCGGCTTTGCCCGGGACTTGGATTCACCACGGCCGGCCGCCTTTGTCTCCCCAGTAGCGATGTTGACATACCACACCACTTACTCGTTTGAGGCTGAGTCGACCTAGGGGAGGCCCAGGACAGGTTCAAATAATCGTCACCGGCCGTGAGCGGGAATCGAACTCGGGCCGCTGGGTTCGTAGCGCAGCGCGCAAATCGCTACGCAGTCGCTGCCCCCCCCCAGGTGCGTGACGTCATTTATTGACGGCCCAAAACAATCATTGCGGCTGTAACCTCACTCGCAAGCTGCTGCTGACGTGTGTGTATGTATGCAGCCTATCGCCTAGCGCCGACTGACCGGCTGATAGACTTAGCACTAGCGTTATATTCTAAAAATAGATCTTCGGTTGACGACCGAAAGTCAATATCAGTTTCGGCCGAAACCGAAACCAGACCGAAAGTAAAAAATTGATTTTCAGCCGAAACCGAAGTAAACCGAAAGTAAAAAATTGACTTTCGGCCGAAACCGAAAGTATGCCGAAAGTGTCCATTTGCCAACTTTCGGCGCCGAAACCTAAACGGAATTTCAGTTGGCCTCTACATCGAATGTCTCGCATCCCAGCGAGCGCCTTTGACATTTACCAGGAGTAATAATAATACTGTACTTGTTACATTCACCGTTTAAATAAAATATGCAATTCGTGTACGTACGTATGTATGTTGAACTTCTTTCGCGCCGTGCATAGCCAACTGTGCTAATAGAAAGTGTGTCTACAGTTATGAAGCAAACATCAAATGCTGAACGGTTACCTGCATATGGCTCAACTGGAAATACACAGGGAGACATCACCCTTGCTAGGAAAACCTGGTGGGTCCCTGGTCAACAAAGGTCGTGGAAATATTATAATTTAGTACTTTCCTTCCCTGCGTAGACAACTTACATTTGTCGTTATGGTAAAAGTTGGCGGAGCCATTGTCTTCCTGCCGTTTTGGACGAGGGTGGGATGTATGGCGTGAGTTGCGGTTGTTCCCGTTTATCATTCTTATTAAGGAGTTGTATTTTTGCCAGCCCATCCTGAGTGCGATCATCTTTGACTATGCAAGCTAGCAAGGTGGCGAATAAGGAAATAGCCTACACCTATTTGTGCAATTCTATGGGTGTTCCCGAACCTTTTTGTATTCTTTCGGCCAATACGTCATTCGTACAGAGGGCACATCCTTCAACCTCATCGACGGATCCCAGGAGTATTCGGGGGAGAGCACTTTGCTCGGCTTGTTGTCAAAAAAGTAGCGGTTCAGGTGGCTCTCGTCGTGCCAGATCGCCTCGATCCCCTTCTCCCTGTCGCGGACGATGCCCCGAAAGATCCCTCGCGTCACGTTCACCACGCCTGAGCAGCAGCCCCCGAACACGGCGGCGTGGTAGTAGAAGTCCCCCTCCCCGTGCGCGATGTAGGCTGCCGACTTGGGCCGCCGCTCGTACGGGAAAGTGAGCGGCCCCTTTGAGAAAAATCCCGCGTGGATCACTGCTACGGTGTCCCCCAGCACCTCCGGGCCCCACGGGCCCGTGAAGTATTGGTCCACGTCGAAGCAGAAGACGTAGTCGGCTAGGCCCGTCAGGGTGCTCTCGACAAGGTCGCCGATGGTCTTCATGCGGTCCATGCAAATGTCCTGCCACCGTGCCTGCTTCTTGACCTTTCAGACATCGCCACCACCCATCATATTTGGTGGACAGGGCCCACCGAGTGAAGGGAATTTGTTGGCAGCTTCCGATTCTCTCTCTCTGAGCCTAAACTCTTAACACTGTGCACGTTATTAATTGAATTATCGTTAATTTCGTAATGCTCTTAAGAAAACGTTTGCCAAACAAACACGTCACATGGGCATACGAGGCGAGTTGAAGAGCTTGGCAAATACCGCTTGTGTATTTTTTTTAAGAAACCGGTCATCCTGCACGGCATTGTGGAGTGCATAGCAGTGCGATCAACAAACACCGAACACAGCCATCACTCACGCCGCATTCAATAGAAGGGAAATAAACCACATACGTATTAACACAATGTGTCTTTTTGTATGTGTGTTGAACACTCTTTAGCATTATACATAGCCAACCGTGCGAAGCGGCCCTTCCTCGTGACAAACAATGTGAATACGGGTCATTTGCCTGTAATGTGTTTTTCCCCCTTCATGTTAGGGCACTGCTGTTGGCGAATGTGTTAAATTATTCCTGTGAATTTAGGTTCAATAAATCGTGATGCACTGCCGCTTTGGAAGTCGGCGTTACCCTCATGAGGACTCACAAGTGAGCTTCAAATTGTTGCTTAAATCGTTGTTTTGTTTATCTATGTGACAACTAAAGAGATCAGGTGAGTCTCATTTTCTAGAGCTCGAGCGGCCTGGCTCACCATTGACAGCAAATCGTTCCACCATCTTGTGTATTTTACTCACCTTAATTGAGACGAGAGATCTTCCGGGTGCGAGGTCAATCACAGGTACATATGAGGGAAAGTCTGTCAAGACGAAGTACGTGACCTCATGGCCCAGCAGGAAATATCGTTCTGCCGTTTCCAAAAATCTAGGCAAATATTTGTCCAGGTATCTGTGGAGTCAAAGGCAAAAGTCGAAGTTATTTTCTGCTGAAAAGGAGTATCGAGGCAGGGCTCATCTCCTGTTCTTAGCCCTGAGCCATTGACGGAGTCTCTGCAGGACACCCACTGTTGAATTTAACGCAAAGCGGTGTTCGTTAAGTCGAATGTTAAAGTTTGCGCTGGCTCACACCATAGTCCCATCCGGGCCCAGGATTCCAATGAAGCTGAGCCTGAGCCCCAAGGCATGGCTGAGCCGCTCATCCACGCGTCTTGGAAGCAATTGAGCAACTCAAGCGTGAGCCGAGATTGAGCATTCGAGGTCGAGCCAGAGGCAAGCCACGTATAAGCGGTCCCAAGAAAGACTGAGAGGCGGGCACACGCTCTCCGTCAAAGCCGAATTTTTGCTTGCGTCAAATCAATGCTGCTCAAATCATGCGCTCCTAGAATGTCCGTGGTGGGCAATGGGATGTATATTGCAACTCCTCTACTTACGAACATTTGACTTACGAACTTTCAGAGATACGAACAAACCTTGTCCATATGTTCAGTTGCCTGTTCGGACCCAAAGTAGCAAGTTCAACCGGCGCACAAAAGATGGCGGTGGTGGCATCTACATCTACCGGAGATTATACAACTTTTAAAGCCATTCCCCGTGTTAAGTGTCCATGCTGTACAACATGTTTGGAATTGACAGGAGTAAAGTTGTAGTTAGGAACAAATCGACTTACGACCAGACCTCTGAAACCTAACTCGGTGTTAAGTAGAGGAGTCCATGTATAAACAACACTGTCCCCGTACCTTGTACGTGGAGGGACGTGAAAAGAGGCCGTGTGGTCTGCGCGTCGATGCGGGGGGGGGGGGGGCGTCAACTCCACGGCCGTCACGCAATTCACCGTCCGATGGCGAACACGGTGACGACCACGCGGAAGGGCGTGCCACCCGCATCCTGGCTGTCCACCTGGGCGGGGTCGAGCGTGTCGCTCCACACGATGGGTGTCCCCCACCCGGTCGTCCTCTTGAACTCTGGCGTCGTCCTGCGAGGCACGGTGGGTTGACTGCTCGGTCAAGAGTTGCCCCACTCCCCTTCAAGAATGCTCGATGGCATTCGTCAGTGGCACTACCTTAAAGGGAAACGTAGTGCCACGTTTTGGGGCAATGGCCAGACCAAATGTACCACTTTGTGGGGCGGTTAACAGTGGCTGTCCTATGCATATACTCGCCTCCACCATATGAACGTGGAATTTCCACCACTGACACTAAGCTGTAAACAGGAGACGAACACATCCCCCGATGCTCACTTTGAGTGATTTACCAGCTCAGGCTGCCAAACCTTCTCTCCCTCGCCCACATCGCACGAGTCTCTGTCGAGCCACAACAATTATCACTTTCGTTAAACGTTCCACATTCCGCTATTTCGCATGGTTGCTCTCGTTGTGACGCTAATTCACAAGTTGCCCTTGTCGTTTATCCGATAAGAAATTCAGAGATCTCATCGAGCTGGTACCAGCGCTCGCTCGGTATAAGTATTTTCAATTCCAACATTGTGCAAAAAACGTAAGTGGAGTGTACACAGCAGAGGTGTGGACTCGAGTCATGTGACTTGGACTCGAGTCAGACTCGAGTCATGAATTTGATGACTTCAGACTCGACTTGGACTTGCATAACAATGACTTTGTCCCACCTCTGAGGTGTGGACTCGAGTCATGTGACTTGGACTCGAGTCAGACTCGAGTCATGAATTTGATGACTTCAGACTCGACTTGGACTTGCATAACAATGACTTGCGCGAGTCATGTGACTTGGACTCGAGTCAGACTCGAGTCATGAATTTGATGACTTCAGACTCGACTTGGACTTGCATAACAATGACTTTGTCCCACCTCTAAGGTGTGGGACTCGAGTCATGTGACTTGGACTCGAGTCAGACTCGAGTCATGAATTTGATGACTTCAGACTCGACTTGGACTTGCATAACAATGACTTTGTCCCACCTCTGAGGTGTGGACTCGAGTCATGTGACTTGGACTCGAGTCAGACTCGAGTCATGAATTTGATGACTTCAGACTCGACTTGGACTTGCATAACAATGACTTTGTCCCACCTCTGGTACACAGACCTCTCAGCCTTGGACGTTATGCAACACCACCCAGTGCCTGAAGAACTGCATTGTGGTGATATCTTAACCTCCCGTGGCTTCGCACAATGCCTTTGGTAGACACCCTGCACGTGTCTCTGAGCGTTATTGTTCCGACCTAATATAACTTGCTCCCAACAGTCTGGCAAAGGCTATACGGGGGGGGGGGGGGCGGTCTTTGTTTGTTGTTCCGACATGTGCTCACGTTTCTGCCGTGATTGCGGGGGGGGGGGGGTCTCTCGTCCTTTACAAATCTGAAGTCGTTCCATTGCGATTCGCGCTCGCCGCGAGCACAAACCGTCCGCGACATTGACTTTACACACTGCGCGGATGCAAATGTGGGTTGTTGCGTGTGTTGCACGGGTTGTTTTTGTTGTTGTTTCAGAGACTCGTAATATCCTCACCTGTGCAGAACAAATGCCGTTACAATGCAGCCCAGAGCCACCAGGAGCCAGAGACCCAATCTACCACGAACCGAACTGCCCGCAAGTCGCCTCAGCATTGCAGCTTCTGCGGGGCAGGGTGGTGGCGGTCAGAAAGAAAAACAATTACACTATGTAACACGATTTTTGTTCCTGGGTAGTAAGTCTTAATTTCTAATTGCTTATGCCTCAAAAATATACAAAATGCCTATTCTTCCCCACAAACGTTGCTTTTGTGACCAGGACTGCATGTGAAGGAATGACGCAAATGCACACCACGTTTTCTCATTGAAAATAGGCACATTTCAAAACATCACAAGTAACTGTTTGTGGAGCAGCGACGTAATTAGAAAATATTTTTACGTTTTAAAAATATCTGAATATAAAATTACGGATTCAATTTTGACTCAGTGGACTTTGCGTGACATGTCCGCTCGGAAAGTGCGTCTCCTGTATTGTACCGGCCTAGCATGTGGCAGGGGGCATGGAACAGGGTGGTGGGCAGTGCAAAGCACGCTGCACGGTCTGCCTGCTTCCCTCGCTCTGCCTATGAATCCCACAACGGCGCTTGTGAGGCTTCCCCAAGATGTTTGCTTTCACGTCAAAGCCCACGAGGCAGTATCACCGCAATGAGCCCCGTCATCCTCATGGGAAGTGAGTCTCGGTTCGAACTGGGACAGCGGCGCTGGGAGGCACGCGGTGCGCGGTTGTCGCTGAGCGGTGGAAGAAGCACCGCGCACACAGCTCTGGATCACACCTCCGATTATCACAGTTGGTCACGTACGGCGCGAAAGAAGTTCAACGTACGTGACACGCGCCGAAAATCGTCGTGACCCTCCGCGTAACGGATTTCTGGCCGCGGCAGGCAGCGGGGCTGAACTCTCGCTCGCTCTTACACGTGCGGCGTGGGCGCGTTTCTTGGACCAAATCGCGGGTTCGTCACGGAGACGAGGGAAAAGATCGCGACTCTCCACCGAGTATCCTTCATGCGTCAAACCCCGTTGAAAATGCGAATGCGAATATGTGATTACTTGTATACGGTCACCGAAAGAGAAAATGTAGCCATCCCACTAATAACTCGGCTCATTGTGTGGCCGTATTTGCACGGATTGACATCTCGATGTATCCGGAACGCTGTTAGGCTGGCTTGGAACATTATATATTGGAGTAAGGCACGACCGCTGGAGTTCAAGGCATGCCTTTATACAATCATCATATATTAGTGTACAACATACCGTATTTGTTAAAATCTTATCAAAAGGTTTGTGATCATCAAATCAATACGAAAATGGATGTGGCGTGCCAAATTAATTACCGGAACAGTCGTTCTGGACCGTTCCCAGGTTTGAAATAAGGAAAACAAAATCTGAGTTTACCCACTGAATAGTTGAGTCGTCATGTGAGTGTGTGTCTTTGAATATCGACACAGAACGGGTGCCTGTGAGTCATGAGACTACTTGCTCACCTGTGAGTCCCTCCGTAGGCTCCCCCTGCTCGCGCAACAGATCCGTTGCTGCTGCTCTAGTTATATATCAGCGATGTAACCACCCATCAATGCCACATCGCCACGCCCGTGCGCATGAAAACGCCGCCACAGAACACACATTAAGAGCAAAGAAGCACGTTTTAAAACGCAAACAGCCTCGCAGCGACACGCACTGCAAACAATAGTGGTGATGACACAATTGTGCTCGGCCGTGGGTAGTAAGAAGATGTCAGCGTTAGCTAATGGGGCATAACCCCCACGCGAAACGGGTTCTCTAAAGTCAGTGTGATTTCCTGCTCCAATGGGCATTGAGAAATTGATGGTCATCTATGGTTACAGCACTGAGCCTGTGGTTAATATTGCACATTCCTATGGCGGGGGTAAAGGCGAACAATCTCTGTGACTGTATAATTTGAAAAACCCCGTAACTTCGCTTTAGCACTGTTTTCAAATCACCTGAAGCTGTTAACTGACAAACGTATCTTCACCGATGGACGCTTGAAAGCGAAGAGTGAATGAAGTCGAGTGCTGATCCTGTCTGAAGTAATTTAGCAAATAACGAAGACCAAAGAGAAGCATTAGAGTTACGTGGAAATTGATCAGAGTATCGTTTTGCCTTGTCTAAATGTAATGGCAGAAGAATGAAGAAGAAGAATGTCATCAAACACTTCACGGAATTGCACTGTAACACGGTTTTAACGGTAGTGAATGTTGCACAAAAGAAAGTCATAAAACACCTCACAGCATTTGACCACAGCACTGTATTAATGGCAGTGGTTGTTGCACGCCACTAAGTCATAAAACACCTGAAGCAATGTCACAATAGCACTGCCTTTAACGGACGTTCAATTACTAGCAACTCACTGCTCTGATAGTTACTTATCCTCCGCTTTCGCTCGTTGGGGTTGAAAACAATTGGAGTTCGATACAATGTCTGCAAAGTAGCAGATAAATGTGTATTGTAGGATAATTTGGCAGCCTAAAGTCGACTTGCCTTTTGTTGGACGTGCCGAAGAAATTAATAAAGGCACCAAATGCACTGCGATGCGACGTAGAATTATTTATTGGCCTCACTTTCTATAAAGATACGTAAAATCGAAAGCGGATTTGCGAAAAAATATATAATAGCCACTCGACCTTTTGGGTTAGTCAAAAAATCCATGCACACATTAATAATGAGGGGGGGGGGGCATGTGGAGTGACGTCACGCGCGGGACACACACATCTTGTTTTGGCTCGTTATATTAGTTGCTGCGTTGATTTCTTTATTAGCTTTATTTTCCATAAAGAAAGGTCAAATGAAAGCTAATTTGCGTAAACAAATTTTCGTTTCCGCTCCATCTTCTTCATGCTGAGTGACGTCACCCGTTCACGATCATTAATGACGGCGGGAGGGGTCCATGTGGAGTTCCCCACCTGTTCATGATTATTAATGAGGGGGGCTGGTCGACGTGGAGTGACGTCACGCGCGTTACCCACAGACATTCTTGGCTCATTACAGTAGTGATATTTTTCACGTGGAAACACGAAATGGGCTTGTGCTAATACTAATGTTATACCTGGAGACATGAAATGTGGCAGTATTTGCATTGCTCGCGAAACTCCGTGGCAACGCAGAGCGAGCGTGCACGCTGCGCAATAAGAAGCGTGGATGTAAAACTGCGGACAATGGGGTGTTAGTACACACAAGCGTTGCCGCAAAGCACAAACATCGGCTCTGTTGCGTAAAAGTCGAGGGGTCAAGAGGACCCCCCCATCTCCTATCCTGTGCTCTTTGGTTCTTTCGGTAAAGTCACGTAGGTGAAAATAAAACAAAATACAATAAAAAAGACTAAATTAAATCACGACGTTTCGGAGGCAACACAACTCAGAGAGTCGTCTAAAACAAATCAACACCTTACCTTGGTTGATTACGTTCTTCCAAAGATTGCTACATTTGAGAGACACAAAACACAGACACGGACACACACAGACAGACACACAAGCAGAGAGAGAGAGAGAGACGACACAGAGACACACAGAGAGAGACTTATCTAAAAATATATCTAAAAAAAAAACTTACCAGCGCTCGTAGAACTCGGCAGCACTCATAGAACGTTTCCACACTCATAGAATGTATCCACACTCATAAAATGAATGCACACTCATAGAATGTATCCACACTCATAGAATGTATCCACACTCATAGAATGTATCCACACTCATAGAAGGTATCCACACTCAAAGAACGTACCCACGCTCATAGAACGTTTTCACACTCATAGAATGTATCCACACTCATAGAATGTATCCACACTCAAAGAACGTTTCCACACTCATAGAATGTATCCACCCTCATAGAATGTATCCACACTCATAGAATGTATCCACACTCATAGAATGTATCCACACTCAAAGAACGTACCCACGCTCATAGAACGTTTTCACACTCATAGAATGTATCCACGCTTATAGAATGTATCCACACTCAAAGAACGTTTCCACACTCATAGAATGTATCCACACTCATAGAATGTATCCACACTCAAAGAACGTATCCACACTCATAGAATGTATCCAAACTCATAGAACGTATCCACACTCATAGAATGTATCCACACTCAAAGAATGTATCCACACTCAAAAAACGTATCTACACTCAAAAAACATATCCACACTCATAGAATGTATCTACACTCAAAGAACGTATCCACACTCAAAGAACGTATCTACACTCAAAAAACATATCCACACTCATAGAATGTACCCACACTCAAAAAACGTTTCCAGACTCATAGAACGTTTCCATACTCATAGAACGTATCCACACTCATAGAACGTATCCACACTCATAGAACGTATCCACACTCATAGAACGTATCCACACTCAAAAAACGTATCCATACTCATAGAACGTATCCACACTCAAAGAACGTATCCACACTCATAGAACGTATCCACACTCAAAAAACGTTTCCATACTCATAGAACGTATCCACACTCAAAAAACGTTTCCACATTCATAGAACGTATCCACACTCAAAGAATGTATCCACACTCAAAGAACGTATCCACACTCAAAAAACGTTTCCATACTCATAGAACGTATCCACACTCAAAGAATGTATCCACACTCAAAAAACGTTTCCATACTCAAAGAACGTATCCACACTCAAAGAACGTATCCACACTCATAGAACGTATCCACACTCAAAGAACGTATCCACACTCAAAGAACATATCCACACTCAAAGAATGTATCCACACTCAAAGAATGTATCCACACTCAAAGAATGTATCCACACTCAAAGAACGTATCCACACTCAAAGAACGTATCCACACTCATAGAACGTATCCACACTCAAAAAACGTATCCACACTCAAAAAACGTTTCCATACTCATAGAACGTATCCACACTCAAAGAACGTATCCACACTCAAAGAACGTATCCACACTCAAAGAATGTATCCACACTCAAAGAATTTATCCACACTCAAAGAACGTATCCACACTCATAGAACGTATCCACACTCAAAAAACGTATCCACACTCAAAAAACGTTTCCATACTCATAGAACGTATCCACACTCAAAGAACGTATCCACACTCATAGAACGTATCCACACTCAAAAAACGTTTCCATACTAATAGAACGTATCCACACTCAAAAAACGTTTCCACACTCATAGAACGTATCCACACTCAAAGAATGTATCCACACTCAAAGAACGTATCCACACTCAAAAAACGTTTTCATACTCACAGAACGTATCCACCCTCAAAGAATGTATCCACACTCAAAAAACGTTTCCATACTCAAAGAACGTATCCACACTCAAAGAACGTATCCACACTCATAGAACGTATCCACACTCAAAGAACGTATCCACACTCAAAGAATGTATCCACACTCAAAGAACGTATCCACACTCAAAGAATGTATCCACACTCAAAGAACGTATCCACACTCAAAGAATGTATCCACACTCAAAGAATGTATCCACACTCAAAGAATGTATCCACACTCAAAGAATGTATCCACACTCAAAGAACGTATCCACACTCAAAGAATGTATCCACACTCAAAGAACGTATCCACACTCAAAGAACGTATCCACACTCAAAGAACGTATCCACACTCAAAGAACGTATCCACACTCATAGAATGTATCCACACTCATAGAATGTATCCACACTCAAAGAACGTATCCACACTCAAAAAACGTTTCCATACTCATAGAACGTATCCACACTCAAAGAATGTATCCACACTCAAAAAACTTTCCATACTCAAAGAACGTATCCACACTCAAAGAACGTATCCACACTCATAGAACGTATCCACACTCAAAGAACGTATCCACACTCAAAGAACGTATCCACACTCAAAGAACGTATCCACACTCAAAGAATGTATCCACACTCAAAGAACGTATCCACACTCAAAGAACGTATCCACACTCATAGAATGTATCCACACTCAAAGAACGTATCCACACTCAAAGAACGTATCCACACTCAAAAAACGTATCCACACTCAAAAAACGTTTCCATACTCAAAGAACGTATCCACACTCATAGAACGTATCCACACTCAAAGAACGTATCCACACTCAAAGAACGTATCCACACTCAAAGAACGTATCCACACTCAAAGAATGTATCCACACTCAAAGAACGTATCCACACTCAAAGAACGTATCCACACTCATAGAATGTATCCACACTCATAGAACGTATCCACACTCATAGAACGTATCCACACTCAAAAAACGTATCCACACTCAAAAAACGTTTCCATACTCATAGAACGTATCCACACTCAAAGAACGTATCCACACTCATAGAACGTATCCACACTCAAAAAACGTTTCCATACTCATAGAACGTATCCACACTCAAAAAACGTTTCCACATTCATAGAACGTATCCACACTCAAAGA
This sequence comes from Lethenteron reissneri, assembly GCF_015708825.2. Lineage (NCBI taxonomy): Eukaryota > Metazoa > Chordata > Hyperoartia > Petromyzontiformes > Petromyzontidae > Lethenteron > Lethenteron reissneri. The sequence goes on along the minus strand of NC_083803.1, from coordinate 11,638,520 downwards.
ATGTATCCACACTCAAAGAACGTATCCACACTCAAAAAACGTTTCCATACTCATAGAACGTATCCACACTCAAAGAATGTATCCACACTCAAAAAACGTTTCCATACTCAAAGAACGTATCCACACTCAAAGAACGTATCCACACTCATAGAACGTATCCACACTCAAAGAACGTATCCACACTCAAAGAACGTATCCACACTCAAAGAATGTATCCACACTCAAAGAATGTATCCACACTCAAAGAATGTATCCACACTCAAAGAAAGTATCCACACTCAAAGAACGTATCCACACTCATAGAACGTATCCACACTCAAAAAACGTATCCACACTCAAAAAACGTTTCCATACTCATAGAACGTATCCACACTCAAAGAACGTATCCACACTCAAAGAACGTATCCACACTCAAAGAATGTATCCACACTCAAAGAATTTATCCACACTCAAAGAACGTATCCACACTCATAGAACGTATCCACACTCAAAAAACGTATCCACACTCAAAAAACATTTCCATACTCATAGAACGTATCCACACTCAAAGAACGTATCCACACTCATAGAACGTATCCACACTCAAAAAACGTTTCCATACTAATAGAACGTATCCACACTCAAAAAACGTTTCCACACTCATAGAACGTATCCACACTCAAATAATGTATCCACACTCAAAGAACGTATCCACACTCAAAAAACGTTTTCATACTCACAGAACGTATCCACCCTCAAAGAATGTATCCACACTCAAAAAACGTTTCCATACTCAAAGAACGTATCCACACTCAAAGAACGTATCCACACTCATAGAACGTATCCACACTCAAAGAACGTATCCACACTCAAAGAACGTATCCACACTCAAAGAACGTATCCACACTCAAAGAATGTATCCACACTCAAAGAACATATCCACACTCAAAGAATGTATCCACACTCAAAGAACGTATCCACACTCAAAGAATGTATCCACACTCAAAGAATGTATCCACACTCAAAGAATGTATCCACACTCAAAAAATGTATCCACACTCAAAGAACGTATCCACACTCAAAGAATGTATCCACACTCAAAGAACGTATCCACACTCAAAGAACGTATCCACACTCAAAGAACGTATCCACACTCAAAGAACGTATCCACACTCATAGAATGTATCCACACTCATAGAATGTATCCACACTCAAAGAACGTATCCACACTCAAAAAACGTTTCCATACTCATAGAACGTATCCACACTCAAATAATGTATCCACACTCAAAAAACGTTTCCATACTCAAAGAACGTATCCACACTCAAAGAACGTATCCACACTCATAGAACGTATCCACACTCAAAGAACGTATCCACACTCAAAGAACGTATCCACACTCAAAGAATGTATCCACACTCAAAGAACGTATCCACACTCAAAGAACGTATCCACACTCATAGAATGTATCCACACTCAAAGAACGTATCCACACTCAAAGAACGTATCCACACTCAAAGAATGTATCCACACTGTTGTGTATATGCCCCCTTTTTAATTTTTTTAATATTTTTTTTTTAAGAATTATTCTGCCAACATAGATAATATCGTTTTTTTTAATAGACGCGGCCACGTGGGAACGAACACGCCCCCACACTTCCACAGAGGCCCCCACACTTCCACAGATGCGCGCATACCTCATTTCAAAGGAAACAGGACATGAAAGGGGGGCAATAAGGTAATAAACTCCCCTAAATTCACACAAGAGGAACAAGGGAGGGGGGAATTGCAGGCGGGGGGTTGCAGAACCAGGAGACACGGAGGAAGAGATAATTATATTCTTAACAAAGAAACAGCATCGACGACAAAAAGCACAGATGGGTCTTTGAACCATGTTAAATACACAAGTTACCAACTTAACCATAAAGATTAAGCAAACAGTATCCATCCTCACTCCAATTGAAAACCAGACAAAAATTGCACCAGAATCGCGACCCATCATTGTTAATTAAGTACTGACATTATTTACCTTTAAAGAATATCTACACGGCCGGGCCGAAGCATCAAAGAATAATTATGGCATCTATTTCGCTCCAAAACAAATTCCTAGCCGGGATATCAGATCAAATAATCACAAGAAGTCAAATAATAAGTACGGAATTAAAGTAGAAGAGAAATCAAGGGCGGAGAAGGCTCTCAAAATTAACCAAACACAACACCCATGGGAAGCGAGCAACACGGCCGCCTTTGTCTTTCCGAGAGGATCTCCACACACAGGCACCAAGCCAGGAAATGACACCCATAAAAGTTGGGGCAAGGGCTCAAAGGAAATTAACACACGCCTTCGAATAAATAAGCATGCGCCGGATGCTCCCACCGTGGAAACAACCGCCTTTGTCTCCCCACAACACGGACAAACACGCACGCGAAACACACGGACGGACACACACACGGACGCAGATGGTTCAGCCCACAGGAAGGTTTTATGACACAGCCTTTGAACAACTCGGGAAGCCGAGTGGAAGTTTCCGATATAAACCGAAGGAAAATCCATACAACTCAGATCGACAGGGGCTTTGGCCTCCATCACAGTTCGTCAGGGGCTCTGGCCCCCATCACATATCGTCCGGGCTTCGGCTCCAACACACATATCATCCGGACTACGAGCCCATCTTCGGCTCCACCACAGATCTTCACGAGCTCCGGCCTACATCTCATCTCGTCTCCGGGCTAAGGCCCCACCAGAGTTCTCCAGGGCGACAACCATCTCTCCTCGTCGCCGCCAACGAAGAAGCTTTTCGTCATCCAGAAGGACGAGGATCGCGCGGTGCCGAGGCATCGCCTGCCGCGCACGAGTGTACGAGCCAGGCGCCCTTGCCGTGTCACCACGCCGAGGTGCATCGCCTGCCGCACACGAGTGTACGAGTCCAGCTCCCCTGCCGTGTCGCCACGCCGAGGTGCATCGCCTGACCACGCAAACGAGCGTGGCCGCGCGTCAGTCATCGTACGGGGTCAGCCAAGAAAGGAGTCGGAAAGCGAGCCGCTCACCCTCTCACCGCAGCTGCGCAAGCCAGAGGGTCCTTCTCCGAAAGTCGTTCGTACCCACAACTTCCCCCACCAATAGACCCACACACGCACGCATTGACGCCCCACTCACCTGTGAGACTATCCCATCTAGTTCACCCTTACCATCGTATCAACCCTAGTCAATTATCAGAAGACTGATTATCAACTACATGAACCATCAGCTGGCCATGCGGAATCGCGGCCCATCGAGTGATTAAGAGTCCGTCGGTTATAAGAGTAAAGTTGTTACCGTGTCTTTCCCTTGTTCCGCTCATCACATAGGCGATCAATAGACTCGTCAAGGCAAACTCAAACTCTCGGAATCCTCATTACGAATCGACCGAACACAGAGAGAGAATATCTTGTCAAACCAGTTTCCTTTGTCCCAGAGTCTCGCCGAAGAATTAATTACAACAGAGCCAGATTCGCTCTCGCGCCCACACGCCCTCACCCACCATTGTATCAAACATTCCGTTAAAAAGGATTTTAGACTTGCCGATGAATCTATTGACATATACTTTCGCCTCTGGGATACAATAAGTGCTTTTTATTACCGCCATATGAAGTTTGTCATGCTTGTTTTCAAACTCGACCAGTCGCCGATTGTGATCAATACATGGGCGAACTAATGATGCCTGGTAGAAAAGTAGAGGTTACAATTGATAGAAGTGTTTTTAGTCATTCAGTTCGTTAAATGCATAAGTGTTTATTCATTCATTTTAGTCAAATGCATAATCTCGTAATTGCATAAGAGTTTGGTTATTCATATTAGTTAATGCATAATATCGCAAATGCATAAGAATTTTTAGTCATTCAGTTCGTTAAATGCATAAGTGTTTATTCATTCATTTTAGTCAAATGCATAATCTCGTAATTGCATAAGAGTTTTGGTTATTCATATTAGTTAATGCATAATATCGCAAATGCATAAGAATTTTTAGTTATTCAATTTAGCTAAATGCATAAGTGTTTATTCATTCATTTTAGTCAAATGCATAAGAGTTTTCGTTATTCATATTGCATAATTGCATAATGTCACAACTGCATAAGTTTTTGTCGTTCATATTAGTTAATTGCATAATCTTGCCCATGAATTATTGACGCATGTTTGACCTGCATGATAGAATGTCACGTGCTTGTTAGAATAAAATTGTAATCCAGAAGCATATCGAGTGTTCCTTCCAAGTCCATGCAAAACTGTCTTATTCTTGACAACTGTATCCTGTGATGAGATATGAAAATGGAGACCTAAAATATTATAACACACACTAGGATAATCGGTAAATGAATCTATGATAATCGTGTTATCCTGATTGATAACCCTGGATAAACGAAACTAAGCAAATTATCGTAACTGCACACATTAACATAATCGCAAGCCTCCGCATAAATTACTACGATTATCTCCGTGATTATAATAATTTATGCATATAATTACACGCATTATCATAATTTATGCGTATTAATACACACACTATCATAATTAATGCGATTTGCGCATTTTTCGGAAAATTATTAATTTTTTTTATTTTTATCAAATTTCATAATACCAACACATACAACATAATGGGCGGCGTCGTCCGGGATCTCTCACAGACAGTGTTTTGCATGGATGATGGAATGAATCACTTCGTGTTAACCAGAATATCAGGATCGAACATTGCATGGTAATTGTGAACGGGCGGAAAACAAAAAACGCCCTCTAAGGTTAAAACCCAGAATAGCAGGTTAAAACAGAGACAGTGGAATTAAGATAATATCGTATCAAACCAATTGCATCCTCTGATAAATGGTGTTAGAGGTACGCACTCTGAATCGGAAAATAACAGATAGCTCGAGTCAAATTGACTACACTCTGTGAGATAATTGTTTTATATGCACTCTGAAAAGAAATGTCAAAGTAACTTCCGCCATACCTAAGATGCTAGGATTGAGAATAATTTTTGAATGGGTTACGGGATGCGGGGAGCTCGTATTTAAACGTACCGACCAATCTGTTACAAAGCAGTACAGTCAGAGAGACATATGGGAAGGGAGCTGTATCGATAACACGAACACACCTCGGGGGAAACTAATTGACTGGATAAAAGGTAACGAAGGCGAACACGATGCAAAAACTGCAGAGAAGGCAGGACAGGACTCATTCCTTCTCACACAGGCATACAGACAGGGATTGTGGAATGAGGGAAAATTTGGAAAGGAAACGGGAGAGAAATCAGTGCTCGCGACACCAGCGAAACTCACAGACGTGGATCCACAGAATAAATATGGAAGTGACATTAAATCACACTCTTGGGTACGTGGACAGAGTCCAGGGATTGATCGCACAAAAATTATGGATATCGAACAAAAAATCATTGACAAAGGGAAACCCTCACAATTCGAGAGAAGGGATGGAGAGATACATATGCAAACAAAAACATGTGAGACTGACAACTTCACAGATAGAGGGAGGAAAAATGTTAAAGTAAAATCGCCAGGACATGGTACACTAAGGGCAGAGGCAAAAACTGAAGGGAAATGGCAACACGAGCGACACGGCACTGGGCGCGCACACAGAAAATGCACACCACTTAAACACAAGCGACACAGCACAGACCAAAGTGACAGATTGCCTGATGATAACTTGTTTGATGATGACGCTGTCGGCAATCAACTTTCGGAATACCTATTCACCAGTAAAACCCTTAAATTGATGGACAAGGCTCTAGTCAGAATTCCCGATTTTGACCCCCACAATAAGACTATGGATATCCACACACATATCGCAACCGTAGAAGAGGAGGCAATGATTAGAGGGCTGAGGAGACGGGATGAAAAAGCGAGTTTGTTGAAACGGACCTTACATAAAGAATCTATTCCATGGGTAAAGTCACTACCACACAAGGTTAGAAATTATTTTAAACAATTGAGCCTGGCAGTGATTCGGAAGTTTGGAGAATATTCGACACTCACTGAGGGGTTTTATGCTGTAAAATCGATGACCCAGGGCATGGACCAAGATCCACGTGACTACCTCGTCCAATTTAAAAGAGCGTATTACGCAGGCGATGTGAATCAATACCACGAAGGAGATAAAATGTTCAAAATTATGTTTTTTGAATCCTTGAGCCCAGAGATTACAGAAAGGGTGAGAATGGTTTTGAATCCAGAAACCGCATCCTTACGCCGCATAGAGAGCAAGGCGTACATGGCATGGTTATACAGAGCTAAGAATCATAATTCGGATCCAGAACACAGGGAGAGGGATGAGGAACCCAGCCTCTCAGAGAGGAATAAAAATCACCGAGCAGTCCCACCATGCAGGACGGAGCAGAAACGCACGCACACATGGCAAAATAACCCAGAGAGAGGTTGGCACGAGAATGAGAGCGGCACAAAGCCGAACATTCAGGAGAATCGCAGGAGGGGGAGGTTCAGAATAGAACCATACCAACACCCCATGCCACGACACACACAAGATCAAAATTACCCACAAAGATGGCGAGGTAACAATCCAGGAAAAATTTGGCACCCAAATGGGAGAAATACTGGGCTAAAAATGTACGAGAATCGCAGGAGGGAGAGGTTCAGAGCAGAACCATATCAACACCCCATCCCACGACACACGCAAGGTTCAAATTACGCACAGAGATGGCAAGATAACCACCTAGCGGGAAGGTGTTACACAGACCGCGGAGGTATGGATGCGAACATTCAGGAGAATCGCAGGATGGGAGGTCAAACACAATCGATCCAATTCCGACCAATTCCTCCACCGGCTATACCAGGAGGGAATAGAGGAATAACACAGAATGCGGTCCAAATACGTGATGAACCATCCACAGTGAGTGCGAGCGAGCGGCCAACACGCGCCCCACCCGCCGAGGTGTTAAACCCTGAGCAGGCTGCAAGTGACAGGGCTGAATGGAAGAGTGATCGGACGGTGGATAGCAGACAGCAGAGACAAAGAGAGAACACAGAGACACGCCCTGAGGAGCGCAGGCGTGAGCCTTTGAATGGAAAATATCCAAGGGAAACCAAAAATTATGTGGATCGGAGTGCTAAAATGGAGACGAATGTCCATGACGTATCGGGAATGGTGTTGAAATCCAACACACTCGTAAAAACAAAGAGGGCAACATTACGAAGGACAGAATTAAATCGACACACTGACTCGGCAAATGTGCATGTAATCGCAGAGAGAGCGAATGCCACGAACCAAGTGTCAAAGTGGGTCGTGTGCGCGAATTCTGGTTACGTGCAGCACAATTTTTCACCACACACTCCCACGACGCGAGAGAGTGAGAGAGGAAACTACAAAAACGAACCCGAAAACCGTGATCAAATTATCAAAGTGATAAGTGGTAAACCAGGCAACATGAGGAAGGTAACGCATAAATGCGTTCGAAACCGCTACCTAGCGTTTCCCAGGATTTAACAAAAACAAAAATGAATGTTCATCAGAGTTATGATGTATGAGAACCGATGTAACGCAATATCGATGTTAACGTGTGTTATTTTCTTTGCTTAATTCAAATGTAACCAGGATTTAACAAAAACAAAAATGAATATTCGCCGGAGTTATGATGTATGAGAACCGATGTAACGCAATATCAATGTTAACATGTTGTTATTTTCTTTGCTTATTTCAGATGTAACCAGGTTAAGATTGTAATACGTGCACGCGCGTCGTAAGAAATAACCGCCGAGAGTAAGGGCGGCTGATGGGATTCATGACAAAAAAAAAAAGGGGGGGCATTACTTTGTTTGAAAATTCGCCAGTGGCCAAATCGACCCCTGATAATTTTCAAAAGGGCGGACTGTTGTGTATATGCCCCCTTTTTATTTTTTTTAATATTTTTTTTTTAAGAATTATTCTGCCAACATAGATAATATCGTTTTTTTTAATAGACGCGGCCACGTGGGAACGAACACGCCCCCACACTTCCACAGAGGCCCCCACACTTCCACAGATGCGCGCATACCTCATTTCAAAGGAAACAGGACATGAAAGGGGGGCAATAAGGTAATAAACTCCCCTAAATTCACACAAGAGGAACAAGGGAGGGGGGAATTGCAGGCGGGGGGTTGCAGAACCAGGAGACACGGAGGAAGAGATAATTATATTCTTAACAAAGAAACAGCATCGACGACAAAAAGCACAGATGGGTCTTTGAACCATGTTAAATACACAAGTTACCAACTTAACCATAAAGATTAAGCAAACAGTATCCATCCTCACTCCAATTGAAAACCAGACAAAAATTGCACCAGAATCGCGACCCATCATTGTTAATTAAGTACTGACATTATTTACCTTTAAAGAATATCTACACGGCCGGGCCGAAGCATCAAAGAATAATTATGGCATCTATTTCGCTCCAAAACAAATTCCTAGCCGGGATATCAGATCAAATAATCACAAGAAGTCAAATAATAAGTACGGAATTAAAGTAGAAGAGAAATCAAGGGCGGAGAAGGCTCTCAAAATTAACCAAACACAACACCCATGGGAAGCGAGCAACACGGCCGCCTTTGTCTTTCCGAGAGGATCTCCACACACAGGCACCAAGCCAGGAAATGACACCCATAAAAGTTGGGGCAAGGGCTCAAAGGAAATTAACACACGCCTTCGAATAAATAAGCATGCGCCGGATGCTCCCACCGTGGAAACAACCGCCTTTGTCTCCCCACAACACGGACAAACACGCACGCGAAACACACGGACGGACACACACACGGACGCAGATGGTTCAGCCCACAGGAAGGTTTTATGACACAGCCTTTGAACAACTCGGGAAGCCGAGTGGAAGTTTCCGATATAAACCGAAGGAAAATCCATACAACTCAGATCGACAGGGGCTTTGGCCTCCATCACAGTTCGTCAGGGGCTCTGGCCCCCATCACATATCGTCCGGGCTTCGGCTCCAACACACATATCATCCGGACTACGAGCCCATCTTCGGCTCCACCACAGATCTTCACGAGCTCCGGCCTACATCTCATCTCGTCTCCGGGCTAAGGCCCCACCAGAGTTCTCCAGGGCGACAACCATCTCTCCTCGTCGCCGCCAACGAAGAAGCTTTTCGTCATCCAGAAGGACGAGGATCGCGCGGTGCCGAGGCATCGCCTGCCGCGCACGAGTGTACGAGCCAGGCGCCCTTGCCGTGTCACCACGCCGAGGTGCATCGCCTGCCGCACACGAGTGTACGAGTCCAGCTCCCCTGCCGTGTCGCCACGCCGAGGTGCATCGCCTGACCACGCAAACGAGCGTGGCCGCGCGTCAGTCATCGTACGGGGTCAGCCAAGAAAGGAGTCGGAAAGCGAGCCGCTCACCCTCTCACCGCAGCTGCGCAAGCCAGAGGGTCCTTCTCCGAAAGTCGTTCGTACCCACAACTTCCCCCACCAATAGACCCACACACGCACGCATTGACGCCCCACTCACCTGTGAGACTATCCCATCTAGTTCACCCTTACCATCGTATCAACCCTAGTCAATTATCAGAAGACTGATTATCAACTACATGAACCATCAGCTGGCCATGCGGAATCGCGGCCCATCGAGTGATTAAGAGTCCGTCGGTTATAAGAGTAAAGTTGTTACCGTGTCTTTCCCTTGTTCCGCTCATCACATAGGCGATCAATAGACTCGTCAAGGCAAACTCAAACTCTCGGAATCCTCATTACGAATCGACCGAACACAGAGAGAGAATATCTTGTCAAACCAGTTTCCTTTGTCCCAGAGTCTCGCCGAAGAATTAATTACAACAGAGCCAGATTCGCTCTCGCGCCCACACGCCCTCACCCACCATTGTATCAAACATTCCGTTAAAAAGGATTTTAGACTTGCCGATGAATCTATTGACATATACTTTCGCCTCTGGGATACAATAAGTGCTTTTTATTACCGCCATATGAAGTGTGTCATGCTTGTTTTCAAACTCGACCAGTCGCCGATTGTGATCAATACATGGGCGAACTAATGATGCCTGGTAGAAAAGTAGAGGTTACAATTGATAGAAGTGTTTTTAGTCATTCAGTTCGTTAAATGCATAAGTGTTTATTCATTCATTTTAGTCAAATGCATAATCTCGTAATTGCATAAGAGTTTGGTTATTCATATTAGTTAATGCATAATATCGCAAATGCATAAGAATTTTTAGTCATTCAGTTCGTTAAATGCATAAGTGTTTATTCATTCATTTTAGTCAAATGCATAATCTCGTAATTGCATAAGAGTTTTGGTTATTCATATTAGTTAATGCATAATATCGCAAATGCATAAGAATTTTTAGTTATTCAATTTAGCTAAATGCATAAGTGTTTATTCATTCATTTTAGTCAAATGCATAAGAGTTTTCGTTATTCATATTGCATAATTGCATAATGTCACAACTGCATAAGTTTTTGTCGTTCATATTAGTTAATTGCATAATCTTGCCCATGAATTATTGACGCATGTTTGACCTGCATGATAGAATGTCACGTGCTTGTTAGAATAAAATTGTAATCCAGAAGCATATCGAGTGTTCCTTCCAAGTCCATGCAAAACTGTCTTATTCTTGACAACTGTATCCTGTGATGAGATATGAAAATGGAGACCTAAAATATTATAACACACACTAGGATAATCGGTAAATGAATCTATGATAATCGTGTTATCCTGATTGATAACCCTGGATAAACGAAACTAAGCAAATTATCGTAACTGCACACATTAACATAATCGCAAGCCTCCGCATAAATTACTACGATTATCTCCGTGATTATAATAATTTATGCATATAATTACACGCATTATCATAATTTATGCGTATTAATACACACACTATCATAATTAATGCGATTTGCGCATTTTTCGGAAAATTATTAATTTTTTTTATTTTTATCAAATTTCATAATACCAACACATACAACAACACTCAAAGAACGTATCCACACTCAAAGAACGTATCCACACTCAAAGAACGTATCCACACTCAAAGAACGTATCCACACTCAAAGAATGTATCCACACTCAAAGAACGTATCCACACTCAAAGAACGTATCCACACTCAAAGAACGTATCCACACTCAAAGAACGTATCCACACTCAAAGAACGTATCCACACTCATAGAATGTATCCACACTCAAAGAACGTATCCACACTCAAAGAACGTATCCACACTCAAAGAACGTATCCACACTCAAAGAATGTATCCACACTCATAGAATGTATCCACACTCAAAGAATGTATCCGCACTCATAGGATGTATCCACACTCAAAGAATGTATCCACACTCATAGAATGTATCCACACTCAAAGAATGTATCCACACTCAAAGAACGTATCCACACTCATAGAACGTATCCACACTCATAGAATGTATCCACACTCAAAGAACGTATCCACACTCATAGAACGTATCCACACTCAAAGAACGTATCCACACTCAAAGAACGTATCCACACTCATATAATGTATCCACACTCAAAGAACGTATCCACACTCAAAGAACGTATCCACACTCAAAGAACGTATCCACACTCATAGAATGTATCCACACTCATAGAATGTATCCACACTCATAGAATGTATCCACACTCAAAGAACGTATCCACACTCAAAGAACGTATCCAAACTCAAAGAACGTATCCACACTCATAGAATGTATCCACACTCATAGAATGTATCCACACTCATAGAATGTATCCACACTCAAAGAACGTATCCACACTCAAAGAACGTATCCACACTCAAAGAATGTATACACACTCAAAGAATGTATCCACACTCAAAGAATGTATCCACACTCATAGAATGTATCCACACTCAAAGAACGTATCCACACTCAAAGAACGTATCCACACTCATAGAATGTATCCACACTCAAAGAACGTATCCACACTCAAAGAACGTATCCACACTCAAAGAACGTATCCACACTCAAAGAATGTATCCACACTCATAGAATGTATCCACACTCAAAGAATGTATCCGCACTCATAGGATGTATCCACACTCAAAGAATGTATCCACACTCATAGAATGTATCCACACTCAAAGAATGTATCCACACTCAAAGAACGTATCCACACTCATAGAACGTATCCACACTCATAGAATGTATCCACACTCAAAGAACGTATCCACACTCATAGAACGTATCCACACTCAAAGAACGTATCCACACTCAAAGAACGTATCCACACTCATATAATGTATCCACACTCAAAGAACGTATCCACACTCAAAGAACGTATCCACACTCAAAGAACGTATCCACACTCATAGAATGTATCCACACTCATAGAATGTATCCACACTCATAGAATGTATCCACACTCAAAGAACGTATCCACACTCAAAGAACGTATCCAAACTCAAAGAACGTATCCACACTCATAGAATGTATCCACACTCATAGAATGTATCCACACTCATAGAATGTATCCACACTCAAAGAACGTATCCACACTCAAAGAACGTATCCACACTCAAAGAATGTATACACACTCAAAGAATGTATCCACACTCAAAGAATGTATCCACGCTCATAGAATGTATCCACACTCAAATAATGTATCCACACTCAAAGAATGTATCCACACTCATAGAATGTATCAACACTCATAGAATGTATCCACACTCAAAGAATGTATCCACACTCAAAGAATGTATCCACACTCATAGAATGTATCCACACTCAAAGAATGTATCCACACTCATAGAATGTATCCACACTCATAGAATGTATCCACACTCAAAGAACGTATCCACACTCAAAGAATGTATCCACACTCATAGAATGTATCCACACTCAAAGAACGTATCCACACTCAAAGAATGTATCCACACTCATAGAATGTATCCACACTCATAGAATGTATCCACACTCAAAGAACGTACCCACACTCAAAGAACGTATCCACACTCAAAGAATGTATCCACACTCATAGAATGTATCCACACTCATAGAATGTATCCACACTCAAAGAATGTATCCACACTTAAAGAATGTATCCACACTCATAGAATGTATCCACACTCATAGAATGTATCCACACTCAAAGAATGTATCCACACTCAAAGAATGTATCCACACTCATAGAATGTATCCACACTCAAAGAATGTATCCACACTCAAAGAACGTATCCACACTCAAAGAACGTATCCACACTCAAAGAACGTATACACACTCAAAGAATGTATCCACACTCAAAGAATGTATCCACACTCATAGAATGTATCCACACTCAAAGAACGTATCCACACTCAAAGAACGTATCCACACTCATAGAATGTATCCACACTCAAAGAACGTATCCACACTCAAAGAACGTATCCACACTCAAAGAACGTATCCACACTCAAAGAATGTATCCACACTCATAGAATGTATCCACACTCAAAGAATGTATCCGCACTCATAGGATGTATCCACACTCAAAGAATGTATCCACACTCATAGAATGTATCCACACTCAAAGAATGTATCCACACTCAAAGAACGTATCCACACTCATAGAACGTATCCACACTCATAGAATGTATCCACACTCAAAGAACGTATCCACACTCATAGAACGTATCCACACTCAAAGAACGTATCCACACTCAAAGAACGTATCCACACTCATATAATGTATCCACACTCAAAGAACGTATCCACACTCAAAGAACGTATCCACACTCAAAGAACGTATCCACACTCATAGAATGTATCCACACTCATAGAATGTATCCACACTCATAGAATGTATCCACACTCAAAGAACGTATCCACACTCAAAGAACGTATCCAAACTCAAAGAACGTATCCACACTCATAGAATGTATCCACACTCATAGAATGTATCCACACTCATAGAATGTATCCACACTCAAAGAACGTATCCACACTCAAAGAACGTATCCACACTCAAAGAATGTATACACACTCAAAGAATGTATCCACACTCAAAGAATGTATCCACGCTCATAGAATGTATCCACACTCAAATAATGTATCCACACTCAAAGAATGTATCCACACTCATAGAATGTATCAACACTCATAGAATGTATCCACACTCAAAGAATGTATCCACACTCAAAGAATGTATCCACACTCATAGAATGTATCCACACTCAAAGAATGTATCCACACTCATAGAATGTATCCACACTCATAGAATGTATCCACACTCAAAGAACGTATCCACACTCAAAGAATGTATCCACACTCATAGAATGTATCCACACTCAAAGAACGTATCCACACTCAAAGAATGTATCCACACTCATAGAATGTATCCACACTCATAGAATGTATCCACACTCAAAGAACGTACCCACACTCAAAGAACGTATCCACACTCAAAGAATGTATCCACACTCATAGAATGTATCCACACTCATAGAATGTATCCACACTCAAAGAATGTATCCACACTTAAAGAATGTATCCACACTCATAGAATGTATCCACACTCATAGAATGTATCCACACTCAAAGAATGTATCCACACTCAAAGAATGTATCCACACTCATAGAATGTATCCACACTCAAAGAATGTATCCACACTCAAAGAACGTATCCACACTCAAAGAACGTATCCACACTCAAAGAACGTATCCACACTCATAGAATGTATCCACACTCATAGAATGTATCCACACTCAAAGAACGTATCCACACTCAAAGAACGTATCCACACTCAAAGAACGTATCCACACTCATAAAATGTATCCACACTCATAGAATGTATCCAAACTCAAAGAACGTATCCACACTCAAAGAACGTATCCACACTCATAGAATGTATCCACACTCATAGAATGTATCCACACTCAAAGAATGTATCCACACTCAAAGAACGTATCCACACTCATAGAATGTATCCACACTCATAGAATGTATCCACACTCAAAGAATGTATCCACACTCAAAGAACGTATCCACACTCATAGAACGTATCCACACTCATAGAATGTATCCACACTCATAGAATGTATCCACACTCAAAGAACGTATCCACACTCAAAGAACGTATCCACACTCATAGAATGTATCCACACTCAAAGAACGTATCCACACTCAAAGAACGTATCCACACTCATAGAACGTATCCACACTCATAGAATGTATCCACACTCATAGAATGTATCCACACTCATAAAACGTATCCACTCATAGAATGTACCCACACTCATAGAATGTATCCACACTCATAAAACGTATCCACTCATAGAACGTATCCACACTCATAGAATGTACCCACACTCATAGAACGTATCCACACTCATAGAACGTATCCACACTCATAGAATGTATCCACACTCATAGAACGTATCCACACTCATAGAATGTACCCACACTCATAGAATGTATCCACACTCAAAGAATGTATCCACACTCAAAGAATGTATCCACACTCATAGAATGTATCAACACTCATAGAATGTATCCACACTCAAAGAATGTATCCACACTCAAAGAATGTATCCACACTCATAGAATGTATCCACACTCAAAGAATGTATCCACACTCATAGAATGTATCCACACTCATAGAATGTATCCACACTCAAAGAACGTATCCACACTCAAAGAATGTATCCACACTCATAGAATGTATCCACACTCAAAGAACGTATCCACACTCAAAGAATGTATCCACCCTCATAGAATGTATCCACACTCATAGAATGTATCCACACTCAAAGAACGTACCCACACTCAAAGAACGTATCCACACTCAAAGAATGTATCCACACTCATAGAATGTATCCACACTCATAGAATGTATCCACACTCAAAGAATGTATCCACACTTAAAGAATGTATCCACACTCATAGAATGTATCCACACTCATAGAATGTATCCACACTCAAAGAATGTATCCACACTCAAAGAATGTATCCACACTCATAGAATGTATCCACACTCAAAGAATGTATCCACACTCAAAGAACGTATCCACACTCAAAGAACGTATCCACACTCAAAGAACGTATCCACACTCATAGAATGTATCCACACTCATAGAATGTATCCACACTCAAAGAACGTATCCACACTCAAAGAACGTATCCACACTCAAAGAACGTATCCACACTCATAAAATGTATCCACACTCATAGAATGTATCCACACTCAAAGAACGTATCCACACTCAAAGAACGTATCCACACTCATAGAATGTATCCACACTCATAGAATGTATCCACACTCAAAGAATGTATCCACACTCAAAGAACGTATCCACACTCATAGAATGTATCCACACTCATAGAATGTATCCACACTCAAAGAATGTATCCACACTCAAAGAACGTATCCACACTCATAGAACGTATCCACACTCATAGAATGTATCCACACTCATAGAATGTATCCACACTCAAAGAACGTATCCACACTCAAAGAACGTATCCACACTCATAGAATGTATCCACACTCAAAGAACGTATCCACACTCAAAGAACGTATCCACACTCATAGAACGTATCCACACTCATAGAATGTATCCACACTCATAGAATGTATCCACACTCATAAAACGTATCCACTCATAGAATGTACCCACACTCATAGAATGTATCCACACTCATAAAACGTATCCACTCTTAGAACGTATCCACACTCATAGAATGTACCCACACTCATAGAACGTATCCACACTCATAGAACGTATCCACACTCATAGAATGTATCCACACTCATAGAACGTATCCACACTCATAGAATGTACCCACACTCATAGAATGTATCCACACTCATAGAACGTATCCACACTCATAGAATGTATCCACACTCATGGAATGTATCCACACTCAAAGAACGTATCCACACTCATAGAACGTATCCACACTCATAGAACGTATCCACGCTCATAGAACGTTTCCACACTCAAAGAACGTACCCACGCTCATAGAACGTTTCCACACTCATAGAATGTATCCACACTCAAAGAACGTTTCCACACTCATAGAACGTTTCCACACTCATAGAATGTATCCACACTCAAAGAACGTTTCCACACTCAAAGAACGTATCCACACTCATAGAACGTATCCACACTCATAGAATGTATCCACACTCATATAACGTATCCACACTCATAGAACGTATCCACGCTCATAGAACGTTTCCACACTCAAAGAACGTACCCACGCTCATAGAACGTTTCCACACTCGTAGAATGTACCCACACTCATAGAATGTATCCACACTCAAAGAACGTATCCACACTCATAGAACGTTTCCACGCTCATAGAACGTTTCCATACTCATAGAATGTACCCACACTCATAGAATGTATCCACACTCATAGAACGTGTCCACACTCATAGAACGTTTCCACGCTCATAGAACGTTTCCACACTCAAAGAACGTTTCCACGCTCATAGAATGTTTCCACACTCAAAGAACGTATCCACACTCGTAGAACGTTTCCACACTAATAGAACGTTTCCACACTCAAAGAACGTACCCACGCTCATAGAATGTATCCACACTCATAGAACGTTTCCACTCATAGAATGTATCCACACTCAAAGAACGTATCCACACTCATAGAACGTTTCCACACTCATAGAACGTTTCCACACTCATAGAACGTACCCACACTCATAGAACCCATCGCAACTCCTAAATACCAATCATCACTCATAGAACGCGTCAACTCTCCATACACCCATATACCTAACAATCACCAGCTCACGCTCACCAGTTCATGGCGGGTGAACTATTGTACTAATGAAACCCGTGCAGCATCACCGCGCGCACGCAGGCGGTGCGAGGACTGGGACCGTACACCTCCTTGCCTGCTGTGAGAGAAGGCCGTGTGTTTTTTAATGCGGTCACTGTCTCGAATATTTAGCAGTCATCATCCGGATCAGCCCAACGATAGACACGTTTGTAGCGACTATGCAGACCGTGAGGTCAACTTTCAGCACAGGAGGTCGTGGGTTCGATCCCGACCGTCACGTGACGCCTGCCGCATATTTGGAGTGCGCGTGTCTCTCTGCCCATGGTCGCGTGGATTTTTATCCAGGTCTTTTGGGTTTCGCCTCCACATTTAGAAACATGCGTTGAGAGTATTTGGCTGTTTTACATTTCCACGTGATAAGCCACTTCGTTGGGCTATCACTTGTGCCCACGTTGCTTCTCATAAAATATATATATATAGCTTAGTGGGCCTTAGCTGGTAAACGAGTCTGCAGTTTTATAGTTTAAGTTGCCTGGCCCTGGTGAGAGCCGCTCACAGCTTGCCCCCAACACTTTATTTGCGTCGCTCTCCGTCACCAACAGAGCCGTGAAATCACGGATTACACACACACTGGTGATGGGTATAGGGCGCAGGCATGAATCCAGATTCGCCGTATTGGTAAAAACGCACTTTCTATGAGATACATGTTAATATCCGGATTCATATTAATTACATTTTAAAGTTGTTGTTGTTGTTGTTTTTTTACATAACGAAAACAGCCATTACAATCCCGACAATCCATTGCTGTGGAGGCAGCGAGGGTTGATGGATCACACACGTGCCGTGAACCTCCGTGAGCGTCGAGGAAGGAGCTATACCCCGGCCAGCCAGGAGAGTGCGGTGCATCAACATGTGGACTCACACCACCTCTTACACCTGTGTAGGGGCAGAGGTGGGACAAAGTCATTTTTATGCAAGTCCAAGTCGAGTCTGAAGTCATCAAATTCATGACTCGAGTCTGACTCGAGTCCAAGTCACATGACTCGAGTCCACACCTCTGTGTAGGGGGATAGGGTGTTGAACACTTTGCAGGCGTGGGTTTACTTCGGGTGCTTCGCCCCCCCCCCCTCCTCCTCCCCCGACATGTATAAACGCTGATTAATTGATGGAAACATCGTAATATAGAGGACCACAAAGCTTGGACAATTGTTGGTAGCACCGCGTGGTATACAAAATCAAGTCTAATTTGGCAGTAAAATAATGTTTTACTCTGTTTTAAAGTGCGCTAGCTATGAGGATGTAACTAAAACGCGAAATCGTCCACGTGATGGCCATCTAACGCAGCGGTCGGGAACCTATGGCTCGCGAGCCATATATGGCTCTTCCAGTGACGGCATATGGCTCCCAGACAATTTTTGAGTTGAAAAAAAAATCAGTTTGGAACTGATTTTAAAATACTTGTGATATTTGCTTAATAATACCGTGTCATTTTAAAGTAAACAGAAATTAGTTTTGAAGATAAATTGCACGGGTCACGCCTGCATGAAGCTCAACCAGACTACAAGGCCATCAGCAAAACCATGTAGCACCAGAAGTCGCATTAAAAGCAAGACATATTTAATGTATTATACGTTAAAAATACTATATGGCTCTCAATGAAATATATTTAGAAATATTTGGCTTTTATGGCTCTCCCAGTCAAGAAGGTTCCCGACCCCTGATCTAACGTGTCAGGGCAGGGATTCGTGTCGGTCTCGAGAGAGAGCGAGTGTGGTCTCACGTGACCTGACGCGCGGTTGTTTTTGTAAAACAATTATCATTTAAACGTGTACCCAACTTCAGAATATCGCCGAACAATAGCTGAACGCAAAGTCACAATGGGAATATCGTCACCTTTTAATGTGTAAAAATACGCAGCGGAACAACTAATTATGCCCCGGAATGTTTCCACTACCAAGCTGAAAACATTCCCAACAGCAAATCACATTTACGCACATATATGAAAAGGGTTTGTCATTCTGTTTGAATTTTATAAAACCACGGAACACCTTCATCATTATAACTCTGCCTTAATGAGATCGGAGATGCTTAGAATTTTCGGCAAGAGCAGGAAGCCATCTTGATTCGACCATTGCTGCAAACGTTCAAGAAGCAAACCTTTGCGATGTGGAGACAGGATTGAGACGAATAAATTGGTCTCAGCGAGGTGAGAATGATAGGGTACATCTTCACACTTGTGAAGAGTGGCAGTATTTTCCATTATCGAGAGACAAGTGGCAGCCATTAAGGAGGAGTGGGGTTCTTTCTTCCCATGGGGAGGACATCAGGCAGAGTTGCCCAGTAAACGCTCAGACTCTAAAGCCACTGCAAGTTAAGAAATTCCTAAATATTGACACCACACACGCAAGCACTGAAAAATAATTAACTGCTAAATGAGGGCGAGGTGCATGACATCTTCTTAACGGGTGACATTGATGCACAAGCTGTAAACGGTGCAGAGCCGAGGGAGTGATTGGTTAGCTTAGCATTGGCGTGAGCAATGGGAGAGTCGAGCGTCCATTCGCAAAGACAAAACAATAACGGAAACCTTTTTTTCAAAGAGAAGAAATGAATGCAACGGACGTGGACGCGTCCAAATGTTCAAGCTGGACATGACAGTGAGTCGACTGTCACCGACAAAGTCTCGCTGATGGCCATTCAGAGATGTCTCGGTCTTTCGCCAGTCCAACACAGGCAGGAGGGGGAATCTGCCTCGTGCATCGGTCCATGATGGTGGAAATGAACGTCGTGGGTCCCCGTGGCAAGTAACGCCGGTCCTAGGGCCGTGCCTTAGACCGCCACCAGCAGCAGCAGCGTCCCAGCACACACTTCGTGAGATACATTCCGCACTCAGGACAGCGAGTCTGAAGATGCCGACCAGAGACTTGCTTTCCCTTGAAACGTAGTTTGAAGCAGGACGGTCGCTGCCCCGTATGCTAACAAACGAACGATAAGAACAAATCCACCTCGTTCTTTACGATCATTCTGTTTGGGTGGACGTCTGTGGAGTTTATCGACGCAGTCATGTCCCACGCATCAACAAATGCCACATTCATGTCTTTGAACACCTCCATTGTAACTTGGTTCATCCGAAACGTGTTCCAGTTGCTGTAGAATTCCAGGTTGGTCGAGTCTCGGGTGTTGGCCAACTTCACGACGACTTTCGTCTTGGGATTTCTGAGCAGCAGCCTCGCCACGGCCGCTCCGATGTTTCGCATTCGCCTGCGGAAAACCTCGACGGGGAAGACGACGAAGTGAGCGCCGAGGGAAATGGCCACCACGGTGTGGCTCCCACCGAAGGTGTCGTCGATGCGCTGGGCGATGTAGCGGGCGTCCTGCGTGACTGTGTAGGCCTGCGTGATCAGCGGGTACGCGTGGCAGTACCACTGCAGGGAAATGTTGTGCTCGATGTCGACTGCCAATCGTGGCTGTTGTCTTCCTTTACCGGGCTTCTTCAGGGCCAAACGTTTCAACTCTACGTTAAAC
Source organism: Lethenteron reissneri (assembly GCF_015708825.2). Classification (NCBI taxonomy): domain Eukaryota; kingdom Metazoa; phylum Chordata; class Hyperoartia; order Petromyzontiformes; family Petromyzontidae; genus Lethenteron; species Lethenteron reissneri. Next base: position 11,617,285 of record NC_083803.1, on the reverse strand, counting down.
TGAGATTTACGGGGGAAAAAAATATATATAGTCATATAATATAGAAAATATATAATCATATAATATATAAAATATATGATCATAATCAACATTGCAGGAATGGTTTGGTGACGCTGCTTCGGCAGCGGCGTAAAATCACGAAACTAAACAAAAACTCAACGCCTCCGTCATTAACACTGTGGCCTTAAAAGGATATACATACATACATGTAATAAAGCAGCGTTTCAGGAAATGACCCTTCTTCATATCACATCATATTCATACAACTGGCTCGGTGCACCTGCGAGAGAAATGTTCGTTTCTTCTGACTTTTAAAAATAATAACTGTCAACATATTCATCAACAAGTCCAGTCGAAGTAATTTTCCGATCAAATTGGCATTGAGGCGGTGTTTAACTCTTGTTTACAGCCCCGCGCCAGTGGTGGAAATTCCCTGTTCCTATGGCAGGGACGAGTCTCTCCATAGGGTAAACGAGGAATCAAACTCGCAACTTTCTGCTTGCTAGCCACCCGCTCTATCGCTGAACCATCCGACCGGATAATCTTGCTATACATCACAATGTGGATGCGTGCAATTGCTTAATTGCACCGTATCTCATGACGCTGTGGACAAACTGGGCGTGCTTATTGATTGAATAGATGCAGTTAGTTATGTGCAGATGAAAAGGGGAAGGCTCTGAGCCTTGACTTGAACAGGGGTAGGGAGTCAACAGCAAAGGTGGCAGGGGGAGTTCCAGACTATGGGGACAGTCGAGAGGATTGAGCAACCTCCCGCAGGCCTTTCAGGAAAGATCTCCAACTCACATGAACATCCTTATTCACATGGACATTCTTACTCGCGTGAACATCCAACTGAGAGAAAAAAAAACAAGACCTCTCGGGGTCAGCGAGGCCCGGCTCACGCGGACCATCGACACCTGCACGTAGTGTAGGCCAGACGAACACGGCAGTGGGTTTCTCCTTAAGAGTGACCATGGTTGACCTCGCACAGAAGGGGGCTACCCACTTTACCGATCCCCAGTCGGACGTACAACGGAGAGGGATTGGAGATGAACGAAGCCGCGCGATTTGGTAGGCAACGGAGAGATGGACCGGATTTAGTGCCGTGGTCGCTGCTGATCTGACCGACCGAACCTTGGGAAGAAGAGACCGGCCCGAAGTCGAAGGATCCGCTTTACCTCTGACAAACTCGTTGAGATATTCCCACCATTGTCTTATGGTTGAGTCGCCAAGTAGAAGAATTTCCTTTTCCTTCAGGCAAGCTCGGATCTCTTGCGGATCGTCGAAATGCTTCATGTCGCACAAGGTCGAGTGCCAGACGTTGCCAAAGTAGTGGCCGCTCGGGTACGCGGTTCGCAATCCAGGGACGCATGGCTTAGGTGGCCTCGTTGTCGATTCTGTGACATGTGTACAACACAAATCAAGCCACTGGAGATGTTGCGTCGTTATATTGGCAACGTGACAGAGCAAAAAGCGATGGGGATCCCAATTATGAATCAAAACATTGGCTGCAAAATCCTACACCATCACGAGTTTCCAATTCTACAACGCTAGGAGTCTCTAGTTCACCTCATCATTTGAATAAAAGCCGTTTGTGTAGAGTAATTATAACAAACAAAAACAGCCGTTTGGAAAATGTTAAGTGGAAAACGAGAAGTATAGATGTTGTGAGTCAACTGTAATGAGAGTGCCTCGCTCAGGCGACGGGACTTCACACTGGGGTTCTCTGCCGTGGCCACGTCGGCTTCTCACGTGTAGATTGCAGCGTCACACAAATCCTCACCGTCCGTGATGGAGGCATGGACGTGATATGAAACTCGCAGCGGCACCAGGATGTGGTCCCTGCAATGAAACACGCACAATGCGTTGTTGGCGTCGTAGGTACGTGCTTTTGAAAACGTTGGACCAACGTCGGGCCACAATTGAACCAACCTTCCATGCTTACCGGGGTAATAATAACAACAATTAAAGGGTTACCTTGAAAAAAGCCTCCTTTCATCTTGAGTGAACACTTTCCAGTATTTTGTGAAGGACGTGTATCCGTGGATAGAGTAGCAGGGGAAGCCGCTAGGCTTTTCGCAAATCAAGCCTTCGCCCAAACGCTCGTCAGTGAAATTGCAGACCTCTTGGGTTGTGTTCAGGAACAGTTCGCACACCGCGGTCTTTTTGGCCTCGCCCGCCACGAACGTTCCCCAGAAGCTGACTCTGTTTGGCACGGACTCCCTCGCGTTCTCCAGAATCCCCACCGCCTCACCGGGGTGGACCAGAATGATCTCCAGCCGACTCTCTCCCGGCCACAGGATTCTGAACTCCACGGTGTAGGTCCCGTCGCTGTGGTCGGTCACGGATGCCGAGGCCGCGGCGCCAAGGTCTGCGTTGTAAATCCGGGCCATGACGAAGTCGCCCCCGTGCGACTTGGGTTTGCCGGTGGCGTCTCGCATTTCCAGCTTCGCGCGCAGGGATTCGCCGACAAAATGCTCCTCCCGTCCGTCCACAATCGTGACAACGCTTTCCGAGGCCGAAGTCACGAGCATGGGATTTGTGGATATTGGCAGGTGCCACGTGGATCGGCTGTAACCCGGCGCGTGCTTGTTGCGCTCGGCTGTGGACAGCGTATCGGCCCCTCTGATGGTTTGATAGTTAAACTTCGGCTTGACACGATGATGATGATCCCTGAGAAGCTGAAGGGAAAAGTGGAATGAAGCCCAGTAAACGTGCAACTTTGCCATGGGGTTGAACCCGTTTGATCAACGTTGGCCCAGCGTTATATGTTTACTCGGACGGTGCAAACCACATGGAACCCTCTTCCAGACACTGAACTATTCCTCCAGTCTCAACCTATCCTTACTCTCCAATCGGAAGACACTCATGCCACATCTGCAACTGTTACAGATAGACAACATTCTATATTAAGTGATGGTGTGCACCATTTAACTGTTCATATTTATTGATGTGTTTAACTGTGGTGTCATGTTCATTTGTACAAAAAAAATGTAACTATACAAGTAATATGTTTAAAATGTGTGTACACGTGTCATTACGTGTTTGCTATGTACGTGTCAAATGACACCCTAGACACCCTTACAAACGATACATTCCATCTCAAGTGATTTCCACTTTAAATACTGTAACACGATTAATTTAAAGCATGCAATTAACACTATGAACAACAGATGTATGGGAATGTGATCACCAATGACAATTCTGTAAAAAGTCAATGATACATCGCTTCGCAAGAACTAAAAATCCATAACATCCTGCAAAATTCCAATAGTTTGCGCAATTTTCGGGATCGCAAATACGGTCAATCTTTGCTACCCATTGAGGACCATTGGCAGACGAATGCCCGCATGCAGGCCGGTGCTGTGTTCACGTTGTGCCACAGAGGAACAGCTGCCATCGCTCGACTGCAGCAGAGCATGGCAATGGTTGAAATAAAATGTCATTATGTATGTTGAACTTCTTTCGCACCGTACGTAGCTAACCGTGCTAATCGGAGGTGCGAGGGAAGGACAACAAACTAAACACAAAACGCTGTTCTAAAGAAATGAGTTTTCCATTTATATTCAAAAGTGCATAGCACCAGTGGCTTCCTAACATCGGAAGGAAGAGTGTTCCAGACGGCCACGGAAGCGAATTTTAAAGCGCACGATTGAGTGACCTTCTTTGTTGGATGGTTGTGATGGTGTAAGACGCTATTCTCTTCAAGCGTGTGGCAATGTGTTCAGGAGCTACATGTCAATGTCGCGGTCTGCAGGCCACGAGAAGAGGGCTTCATTAGAGAGTTGGTGTCGTTTTGATTTTCCTCCTCCGTCGAAGGAGCGCAGACCACAGTGGGTTACGATATGATCCGTAGTTTGGGATGCATGCCCATAGTCGAACTACTGTGGTTTGTCTTTAATGCATCTCTATGGCTCTCTGTGTGTTTGTGTCTCTTTGTGTATCGATGGGCTCCCTCTATGGCCCATAGTTTGGGTAGCATGGCCACAATTGCACTGTGGGTGGGAGACAGTCGCCTTCTCGCGGTGGCTCCACCCGTTATGTTCCCGTGTCACCTTGAACACAACTAATAGAGTACCGTCATCTGTGCGTAATGGGCGCGGTGAATTCCAATCCAGATCTCTAAGGCACTTCTAAAAATATTTTTTTATTTACCAGGTAAAGCCCACTGAGCTGAGCTCTTTTTCCGAGGCGGCCTGGCCACACACGATGGCTCCTCGATGTGGCTGATGTCATCGTACGTCGGAATGCATAATAGCAGCCAAATTATCTGAAGGCGTGTTCATTCTAAACGTGGAGGGGGAAACCGGAGGAACCAGAAGAAAAATCCACCGACCAACACGGGGAGAGAGAACAGACGGACTCCAGATATACTATTAATTTTTTTTTAAACAAAAAAATGTATTTACCATGTAAGGCCCACTGAGCTCTTTTTCAGAAGCGACCTGGCCACAAATGATAGCCCGACGAAGTGGATTATCACGTGGAAATGTATAACAGCCAAATACTCTAAACGCGTGATGTTGATTGCAAATTTGGAGGGAAAAACCAGAGGACCCAGATAAAAAAGCGTAGAAAAATCCACGCGACCACGGGGAGAACATGCAAACTCCAAATATACAGGCGTCAGTGTCCGGATCGAACCCACGACTTTCTGTATACCAGGCGATGTAGTTAAAATCTCGGCACCGTGGCGCCCCAAGGTATTGTTAGGATCGGCATTGTACCCACGACCTCTTGCATACCAGGCGAGGGCGATAACATCCCATCACCCTTAAGGACAACGGCAAACCGAGGTCACTCATGTAGGTGAACAGAAATGGCATGGAGGCCTTCTGCCCTTGTACAGGAGTATGTATATGTGTTTGTTGAACTTCTTTCGCACCGCACGTAGCCAACCGTGCTAATCGGAGATGTAATTCGTTCGGTATAACTCTGCCGGACGAGGGCGAGTCTTTAGCATAGGACAACCACTGTTGACTTCCACACAAAGTGGTACTGGCTTTTATCGACCCCCCCCCCTGGAAGGAGTGATGATGGGTTGCGTCAACCCCCCCCGCCCCCCCCCCAAACTCGATCAATTGAGTTCTCAACAATTTCCGATCGGGAGCCGCTGCCTCTACCCCGGAGTCACACGGCCGGACTGCTCGACTGTATTTTGCCTCTCGCCAAAGTGTGAGCCTGTGTCGCACCACGCGCGAGAGCCGGTGTTTGTCTCCACGCCGGCACGTTTCTTTCCATTTCACAGCGGTCACCGTGCGGAGGATGTTAGCTTGCCTCGCCACGTTACATTTAACGTTAGTTAACGTTAGTTAAATGTAACGTGGCTTTTTATTCGACACGTGTGCGTCGATGGCCCAGCCATGGATCGAGGGTCGAATTCGAACCGCGTTGTGTGATCGGCATCGCGCTCGCTGAAGGTGAATGCCTTCAGGGAAGTCGTGTACTCTATACGCAAATGCGCACAATTCTGTGAGCCTTTACTTCGGTTATCCTTGCAGTTTCGTACAAATGATATGTAAATTAAGAAAATAATACAACGGTGAACTGGTTTTTGTAAAAACAAGTCATCAAAAACTTTTCAAACTGTACTTCTGATCAGGCCCCATGCTGTTAAGTTCAGTCTCCATCGCCGTATTAACTCTGTCTATGTGATGTTTCTGATAATTATGCGCAATGAGGAAGGACCATTGGCCGAAACGTCACTGATTCTCTATTATTTTCATTTCAGGGCCACAGTGTTATTAACGAATGTGTTGAGATTGTTTTTTTTTATTGTGCTTGTGCACTACTGCCAACGCAGCATCAAAAGTAATGTGTTTAACTAAGTTAGGCAGACATGCTTTCCATCACTTATCTGTCCCTCCACGTAGAAAAACTACACGTAATGTTTTTTTACGCATGCCATCAGCCACACTGCATTCTGCGAGTGCGCACTTTCAGTAATGCTTACTTGAACTCAACAATAGCATTTTAACACAATCATATCACCTCTCACAAACAAAGGATACAACCCCTTACCTTTTTGTTATCATAAAATATCAATGGCAACAAAAAACCAAATATCACAGTTGAAAGCAGCACCATTTTGGTGGTCATGTCGTTTCCAGGCTCGTTCGCTGAGCGCCGTGAACCTGTAACTTCACCAACACGACACAAACACACACACCCAGCCATTTATCCTGTAACTTCACCAACACGACACAAACACACCCAGCCATTTATCTTGTAACTTTACCAACACGACACAAACACACACACATCCATTTATCCTGTAACTTCACAAACACGACACAAACACACACACAGCCATTTATCCTGTAACTTCACAAACACGACGCAAACACACACACCCAGCCATTTATCCCGAGAGGATTGAATGTAAAAAAAAAGTTCGTGCATTCATTCCTTCATCATTCCGTGTCCACCACACCAACTTCGTCAGATCAATTGACGACCATTGCAGGGGCCCACCGCGCACGATCAACAATGGCGGCGCTGCACGCGGCTTCTAACGAGGAGACGACACCGGAGCGGACAGCCCCGCTCACCGATGTTTCTCTCTTCGTCGGCCAAAACCTATAGCGCTGTACAAGGGCGTGTGGTTCAGGCATCGCCTGCAGATCGTCCATGGCCCCTCCAGACACTCGCAAGAAGTGCCATCATCTGAGCAGCTGATGGTGTTGTTCGCAGTCGAGCGTTCCACGGTTGGGAAGCGAAAGTAGAATTGCAGGAGATGGCTTTACACAAATAAATGCTGTTCTTCCAAATGCCATTTCTAAATGTTTAGATAATGAATACTGATTTAGCAAAACGTGTGGCGGTGTGCGTTGCGTCTATGTTGTGATGGGTTTTCTAGCCACTTACGAATTTTACCATTAGAACGATCATTTATGCTGTTATCACTTTCAAAAACGTAGCAAAGTCGACCGCCAATAATGGCCAATATACTGAATATGTATGGCTCATGCATACAGCTTGACAGCCCTCAAGCCATGACCTCAATTTAAAGGGGTGGGGGGGGGGGGGCAGTGAATACAATGCCCCACGTATTGGAGCACGACAAAATCAATGTTAAACAAATATCATGCAAATATTAAGCGCTAAACAGAATGAGAAATGATAACAAACTGCTCAAGGCTATCGTACATTCGATCTAGCTTTGTGTAAATATTGTGCCAGGCTGTTGGAATGGGGCGGTGACACGAGGCCAGCAATGGCGCGTCCGCCGCTTGTTGCAGAGCTGTGCGCGGTCCGATTCCAGTGGCCGCCCTGGTTAATACCGCTGGTGTATTAATTATGCAAAGGTGTTCCGTCTGCTTCACAGTGGACGTCAAATATCTCGTGGCGTCATTCGCAAGAGCAGGCCACTGTGTGTGCCCGCGCTATGATACAAATTTGCCAAAATAAAAATATATATTCGCAGGTTACTCAATCGGAATATAAATGTCAGTTACTGCTCCTGACTGTGAATACTTGGCAAGAGCCTCCTTGAAAGGCCTGGGTGAGGCTTCCCTGAGTTAACAAGGATAATAATAATAATACCAATAAGCGTGTTCGCTATTGAGCTACCAACGAGGGCATTATTATCACCAACGGCGGAGTCAGGATTTTCAGGTAGAGGGGGGCAACCCCTCCAGCAAAGAAAAATTATAGTTGTTAGTAAGTAAGGACTTGTCCCTTGCTTTTTATTCGACGCGTGTGCGTCGATGGCCCAGCCATGGATCGAGGGTCGAATTCGAACCGCGTTGTGTGATCGGCATCGCGCTCGCTGAAGGTGAATGCTTTCAGGGAAGTCGTGTACTGTATACGCAACTGCGCACAATTCTGTGAGTCTTTACTTATTGGCAATTAGGGACCCAGACTATTGTCATATCATCTCATAGAGTCCCTGACACATAATAATATGCTACACAGTGGCAGTGGGGTCGCGAAATGCCGATTTACTACTAATAAACTCCAATGATCGATCGGATCATTGGGGGGGCATGTGCCCCCCCCCCCCTACTGGCTCCGCCAGTGATTATCACGACCTTCGCTCAACCGCTAAGCCACAGTTTCAATGACAGATGTGTGGTCTTTTCCTCATAAAATGCCTGTGCAGAAAGTGTCACTGCATTGGCGTTGTCGTATGCCAGAAAACGATATGATGAAATATTGGCGCTTAATTTCTTACCTCTCTTGGCCGTTTCACAGCATGAGCGGAGCCAATGCACAGTGGCTGTCCGTCTCTTGCCCAGTCGGCATTCGAAACTCTGCAACAATAATGCAACTGGCCTCCCTCAGCCCCTGCTTATAAGACTCGTGGCGAATCGATGCGAGCGCGACGCGTACCTTGCGGTACTCGATTAAGAACGCAGGAGAAATCATTGCGCATCTTGCTTCGCAAATCCTGTCAAGGTCGCGAGGGTTATGTTTGCACACTTTCCGAATGACTTGCGAAGAGTCATTATGGACCACGTATTAAAACCAATGACGTTTATAAGGCATCCGGGTCGCTCGCACGATACATCAAGATCACCGCATGGCTGGCGAAGGATCTCGCCACGCCATCACCATGACTCACAGCCCTGCGATGCCTAAATCCATCTCACTCCTGCACAGGGAGCGAGGTTATTGCTCCATCCACAACAGTGGTCAGTCACCCTCTGAGCCGCGCTCTCAAATAGTTTTTATTTGATTCCATCACCAGTCACGCCATCATCCCTTCTAGCGAATTGTCCTTCCTAAATCGCCTTCCCTCCTTCACAGTCAATACGATGTCTCGAACTCGCAAACGTCCTGGAATCCACGCGCCCCTCTTCCTGTCCCTTCAACCGCTTGCGGTCACCTTCGCGATGTTTCTGTGCTGACGTTTCGTAATTGATCGTTTTGCTATTTCACAGTGTCCACATATCATGTCTTTAAAACCCCCTACCACTTTAGGCACATTCCTCTAGATTTGTAAATTTTTTTCCAAAAGTACCCTGACCTGTTCTGACCCACCTCTTCATTTCACGACGATGAGTCTGTCGCACCCGAGCCACCTGCTCTGGGTCTTCCAGTAGAAATTGTTACGGGTTTACGTGACAAACCTTACTAATTTCCTGTGTCGGGTGGTGGCGGGTTTAACGACACGTTTGTGTTTATGCGATCTTACCCAAAACACTTCTGTTATGACTTCCAACAATGAGTCACGCGATTTAGGTCACAACTGTAATGTGGCTTTTGTTTTTACACATCTTGACTATGAAGTCCAACTCTGCAGGTGTATCCATTCAGTTATTCACACATTCCCCTGGTTGCTTTTTCAGCTGTTGTTTATGCTTCGAATGCTCCAACCCAATTGTCTGAAAATATTTGGCAATCCTCCTGGTAACAGCCCCGGTGAAAATATAGCTCCGTGAATGGTGAATGTTCAGAATAATATTGCCAAGATCTTCGTGTATGATCGACGTGCAGCGATTTCTTCCCATTTTTATTTAGACCCTGCCTTGAGAGGGCGTGCATCATGATGGCACACGTTTCAACTGAATCAAACGCCTTTTTATACTTTTATTGTCGGGCCATCGTTCTTGAATGTTGTTTCAGCTTTAAGTGAAACGGAGCTCGGTTGTTGGCGAGGCTTGAAGGACAACGTACAATGTTTTTCTTTAGGATAAGGAATAAAAGGTGATTGTTTGAATAAAGTATGAGCTATTATTCAAATCGGACATGTGGAGGAGGAGGAGGATAAAAAGAGACGCACTCCTCAAGACAGCATCGAAAATAACATCAGAAAACATGACACGGGGATGACCTCAGACTTCACAGCAAACGATGGCGGCGTGAAAGCAGAAATACTTCGCTTGATGTGCAGTGGGCAAATGTAGCAGCCATCGGGGTGCAACAGGCAGCACATCCACCACAGTCGTTGGGCACAGCAGCCCTGTACCATGCATCCCGCCAGAGCAGTGCCAACCTCGTGAGGCAGGCGATAGAATAGTGGTACGCGGACCCCTGGGGGTAAGTGGAAATGTCCCAGGGGGTACGTGAAGTGATTTTTAAAATGTGTGAAATTGTGTCAGACACCAGAGTCACTGGTGAACAATCATGTATGAATCTGCCAATATAAAATAACTACAATAAAATGTCAATGCATACAGTAACCTAGAACGGCATACAATACCTTTCTAAACGCATTGATCGTAAACAATGTTGGTTTTCAAGAGTAACAAGCGAGCGCGAACAAATCACCTCACGCAATGCAGAGCATCCGTTGAATTGTTTTTATTAGCTTGCAGTTGCTCGCGAGTTAGGATACCTCACAAAATGGACAATTGGTTAAAATCTTGGCATTTATTGTTCGCACATTTATTTCTCAGAACCATGTTGGGTCAGGCAAAGGGAGGGGGGGGGGGTACTCGGTTGGAACAACATTCAACAAGTGGGTACAGTAGCCAAACAAAGTGTCGAGAACCACTGGCGAAGAGCAGCCTGTGGTGCCACAGCAACGGAGCAACTCCACCGGCGCTGCCATCCCCTCGCACCCCTCCACACGAACGCACGCACACCCCCACTAAACACACACACGCACCCACTTAGGGTCTCGTAGGGGGTCACCTGGTACCATGGGTTTTTACCCGAGGGGCCCCTAGCGGGGATGTCCCATGGTTTCCCAGTACCAGGAGATTGGCCGACCCCCCCAGGACAAAATGCAATGCGGCCCCAGTGAATTGGCTTTAATTGTGTGTTGACCGACCCTCTGTGTTGTATTACATTACATTTCGATATTTTACTAGGTTATTTAATTTTAGTGTGTCCTCCTGATTTTCAGGCTTGCTTGCCGTGTCATCGCACTTGCAGCATCACGTTTGTTGTCCACTCATTGATATGCAATGTTTTTCTCGAACCCCCTCCCTCTCTCTGCCTCCGCCCCCCTCTGTCTATTTTAGGCCACCCCACAGAGACGATCACCCCTCTCTGTTACCTGTGTTGCTCTCTCTATGTATCTTGGTGATATCTGTCTACTAATATGTCTGTCTATAGTTTTCTGGTTAGATTTTATGTGGCTTAAAATTGTATGGGCACGACGAAGCTCACCGAGCTAACCGCAATGAGACACTCACAGCACGGGGAAGGGGCCGGGGGGGGGGGTATTACGCGGGCAGCACAAGACGAGGAGGTGGGAGGGAAATTCCTGGACCCACTGCAGATGTGTATTCCGCGAGACGGCCACCCCGATCAAACCGGTTGAGTCCAGGGTGGGGAGGACGGGTGCGTAGACAATGGATCGAGGCGTAATGGGAAAGCAACGCTCCAGGTAGGGACGGGGCATCGGTTTAAAATCGAAAGGTAGGCGCCCGATTGGCCGCACAGGATAACCCCACATGACCCTGGATCTTTGGATTCCGAGGGCATAAAAGGAGGGAGCGGAAACACGTTGAGGGGAGTTCTCCTCCAGCCGTTCAGCTGCCAGGTCCGACTCCTAGTCGCTCGCAACGTCCGAGAGACGCTAGCCGAGTGCTGCTACGACTCGATCCCAGGCAGAGACCTCTCGGATCCTCGTCCCCCTGACTCCCACAGCGTCCGTGGGACACCGCGAGTGCGTCTGCGTGGTGAGAAGTAGAGTGGGGGTACACCCAGGGATTGAATAGGGATAGACTAGGCGCTGCTCGCAGAATGTTTACTCCGGGCCGTACAGGGCTTTCTTCAGAACGCGCCATTAATAAACTTCAGTTCAGAAGATCGGTGTCGTGTGATTTCCGTGTGTGTGGACGAACTTCGGCGTGGTGTCTGTGATTTTTGAGTAGAGCGACTGCGTGCGGGGCGGGGTGTTTGAGAGAGCGAGCGCGGGGCTGCAGGGTGTCGGCACGGGGTTGGGGTGTGAGGTGCGCATCTATTACCATATATACGACCGTCATTGTTTACTGCGAGTTTTCATTCGAGTGTGTAGAAAACGCGCACCTGCTGTGCCGCGTGAGTGATTAAGGTAAGGGTCGGGGGTACTAAATCCACTATCTGCCGTTTGCGCGTAGATTACCATCTCTACGACCGCGACCGCTCGCGTACGTGTTTGCACAGCGCGCTTTGCGCAGCGTGTTTTCACAGTAGAAATAGCCTTAACGGCAAGACGTTGTTGTATATATATATATGCCTTTTTCCAAAATTGATATTAAGAATAATTCTGCCAATATTTTTTAATAATAAATCGGGGGGTAACGTGGGGCACAATTTTTTTTACAAAAACCCTCACCCCGCTGCCCTCACAAGCCAGACAAGAAGGCAGCTGGAGATGAGCCGTAAAAATGTAACACCCCACCGTGAAGGAAGGTAGGAGCCAGGCCTTGATTAAACAACGTATCACTCAAATAAAAGTAGAACACACACACGTACCTAAAACAGCAGGGGACCCAAATCTCCCCGGACGAGGGATGACGAAATAGTCCAAAACTTAGCGACAAGAATAAGTGGACATTATAGACTGCCAACACACTCACTCCGATTAAAAACTAGGCTACAATCTACATTAGTGGGTTATTATTTATCATATATTATTTTAATACTAATGTTATTCATCTTATTTTTATTGTTCTATCTACGCGACTTTTCCGAAATAACCAAAGAAGGAATTCTGGATAAACAGAAACCAAATAATAATTATGAAGTATTAGATCGAGGGTCATCCAGAAGAATAAAAAAATAACCCGTAAAAACAAAGTTTTTCACTCTAAATCCTTTATATGCATGGCGGCTAGAGTCCTGTCGTCCTGTGGCTTGAAATGGCTGCCACCTATGGGTCAGATGATTGTCTGCCAGCATTAAGCAATTGGTAATTAAATATGTAATTTTTTTTCCCCTAAACAGTGTAAAATTTTGGGAAAATTTTTTCACGAAAATTAATTGTCTCGCACAACGAGTCTGTGTGGAAAATGTCAGCTCGATTGGATCACGGGAAGTGGGTTAAAAAACGACCGAAAGATTTGCACGGTCGTAAGCAAGCAAGCAAGCGAACTTAATATAAAGGATTTAAAAAGGCGAAACAGGTCAATCACACATAACCAAGATAAAATGTATCCCATAGAGAGAGAGCCTCCCAACCGCCTTTATCTCCCAGCCAGAGGTGTGGACTCGAGTCATGTGACTTGGACTCGAGTCAGACTCGAGTCATGAATTTGATGACTTCAGACTCGACTCGACAAAATGTACAAAGACTTGCAACTCGACTTGGACTTTAACATCAATGACTCGTGACTTCACTTGGACTTGCGCCTTTTGACTCGAGAAGACTTGCTACTTCCCATGAAAACTGGGGGAAAAAATGTTCACACGGCCGCGCCGCTCTCAGTTTATCTGCATCTGTGAAAAAAATGTGCACCACCTGTATGCATGCAGAGAGCACGCGCGCTGCCTGCACGACATCAAATCACTGTAGTCCCACGTTGTTTTGATTGGACAGCATCTAAGCAGGCACATTGCAAGACAACCAATGAAGCGCAACAAGCAACAACGCGCCAGTTGGCAAAATGATACCGAAGATAGTTTCGTTTGGCTATAAAAATTACGATGTAGTCGACAAAAAACGAGTTGCAATTTGCAAAACATGCGGGTCGAAGATTACAGACGGTGCTGCCACAACGTCTAACTTTGTTCGACACCTGAAGTTGCACAAAGAAAGGTAAGTTTTGAACGAATGCTGAGCACCTTATCGGATGTACCGTAACTTACTAGCTGCTGCATATTTACTGTATCAACGAGACAGTAAACGCACGTCTCCCTTGCTGGTTAATGCTTACAAAAATAGGGATTTTTGAACCCCGATTATATGAGGTACATGAGTGTAGCACACTCAGATGGAAAACCTCTTCAACATCATGTCAACGTCCGTTTTAAAGTATCATTTCTACCTTGCTGCTAGACGGATAAACACAAATGTATATCTCAGTCTCTCCAACACACATGAGACAAAAACAGGCCTTCCAGTTTTACTCTTTCAATCGTTCAGTTTCAGAGTGGCTGGTGTGCTGCCTCATTGAGGTCGTTTATGTAATTTTGGTTAATCACAACTAAGCTGAACTGTCGCTGAAGACATAAACTATCACAATTAAACAATGAATGAGGCAGCAGTAGACCTGCAATTGCTGTGTGATGCAGCAAGGCACCATGGAATCTGGTGTGCAGGAGAGAGTGAACTTTAAAGCAGGGGTTCCCAAACTTTACCATGACAAGGCCCCCCATATACCAGTAGATTCCAGCCAAGGCCCCCCTGACATGGGCCGTGCCACACTCTTTTTTCTGTGCACCTCCTTTCACAACTCGATGGAGTTGGTGCATCCCTAAACCCATCCAAGTACAACAGGAAACATAGTAAGACATATACACTGTAAAGAGGAAAATGATGACACAGTCACAGAAGATCCACCATTAGCCTTATGACTTTTGAAGCAGTGAAAATATTCTTAATATTGCATACACTGAAACTGAAATGTATTATCGTATACCGTAGTGTACAATAGATATGGCTGCAACAACAAACAGGACAAAGGCACTATAGGAGTGCAAAGTATAAGAAAGGTAAGCAAATTACTTTAAAAAATATAAACGTATAAAACTAAACAGTTTTTTTTTTATATTTTATCAAGTAAATCCCACTGAACTATTAGATTATTTTTCAGAAGTAACCTGGCCACAAACGATATGTGGACATACTCTTTGGTTCTTTCAGTAAAGTCACGTAGGTATAAAATAAAAAAAATTAAATCACGACGTTTCGGGCACAATACAAGCGTCCGTCATCAGGTGGGACAACCACAGCAAGAAACAATGGCTGAAGTGGGAAAAATGGCTGCTGTAACAAGAGGCTATATAGGTGGAGCCAGAGAGGGGAGGAGCCAGGGAGGAGAGATAGAGAGGGGGATGTGGGGTAGGGGTAGTGGAGTGCTGCCAAGTGGAGTGCTGCTCGAAGGGATTAAAGGGCGAGCATAGACAAAATGTAGGGGGGGTTGGGGAGGACAGCGGGGCTGGGAGTGGGGAGCTAAAGCAACAGGAGATGCGGATATGAAGACAAGACCATAACGCATTTAAGGTTTAATCTGGTTCATAACATCCTTCCAATGATTGCTCGATTTGTATCCATCTTCTCGGTTGAAGTTATGGCTCTGTTTATATATCTGGATGGCTTCATGAACAAACCTTTGATAATAGCCCGAAGGTTTGTAGAGCACCTTGGTCTCGGAAAAAACAATATCAGGAGAGCCCACAGCGTTATAGCAATGGTCAGCCACGGCAGAGGTATTAGTCCTGGCGTGTTTCAGATATGTGGACATTTAAAGCAGTAACATAATCACTCTGGACACCTTTGCAAACGAGAAGTTCCATCTCAAGGGATATTCAAGGTGAAATATTCCCGATGTGGACAAAAAAACTAAAGAAAAATTATACCATCACGGGCAGTCTGAGAGACAATTCTGTAGTCCGGTACAACGCGAGCGCATTTCCTTGTACATGCACGCCTTCGGTTCTGTGTCCTCTTTACAAGCAGGGCTTGGCAGGTGCTGCGTGAAGGTTCGTCAGCGATGGTGATGGCTTGGGGAGGCCTTCATCCAGGAGCGGATTGACCGTGGCTGACGATTATGTTGATGTGTGATTAAAACAAGTCATGAACACCAATTATGTGAGAATGACCTGCGATCTGTTACTAAGAACTTAACGTGATGGCGATAGTGTCCTACATCCGGCAGTGGTTATGCAGTATCTTTTTCAGTTCTCGTTTTGAAACGGCAGTTGCTTTGTCTATATAAAACAAAAAAAAACCCCCTTAGAATTGCAGCCCAGGGCCTATCTTGCAAAAAAAAACAAATTCGAATTTACATTCCTTGTCAAACTGCTGGTCAGCAACTTGAAGTGTATTGTGACATCGCAAGACTGTCATGCTTTATGGCGTGAAGATATATTACGATGCTTAAAATAAACGCAAGATAACAGGACATAATACATCATTATCGTTGCATCACACGACATTCAGTGCATTTTTTAAAACGAAACCAGGATGTCAGTTGCTTTTGAGAATTGGATGCGAACACAACTTTGCTTTGTTGACGGCATTGTTTAAGCATCCTTAGCTTTGGATTTTTACGTAAAAATGTGGAGCAAGTTGCAAGGTAATATCAACGGAGGTCATTTTTAATTTCCCACGGCTGATTGTCACTGAACTCAAGAGGTGTATATTTAAACAGTTTCTGAGCGCAGGCCCAAAGGTCCAAAACGACAAGCGGTCAGCAACAAACAGCACTCAAATTTTAATTGATAAGAGGTATAAACACATTCTTAGGTGTTTTCGGTAAAGTCACGTAGGTAAAACATCAAAATTAATAAAAATAATAAAATAAAATAAAGATCACGACGTTTCGGAGGCAACACAAGTCTCCGTCATCAGGTGGGACAGTCACAGCCAGATCCACCTGATGACGGAGACTTGTGTTGCCTCCGAAACGTCGTGATCTTTATTTTATTTTATTATTTTTATTAATTTTGATGTTTTACCTACGTGACTTTACCGAAAACACCTAAGAATATGATTCCTTGCAGTCACGAAAGCTTCAAGTCTAGGTATAAACACCTTTGTTGAATTCTGCAAGGTTATACGTGCGAGAGAGGAAGCAAATAGAGAAGGGCTGTTACTTGCAGTGTGGTGAATGGGTGAGTGAGTGGTGAGTTAGTCGATGAGTGGGTGAGTGGTGAGTGAGTGGGTGAGTGAGTGGGTGAGTGAGAGGGTGAGTGGTGAGTGGGTGGTGAGTGAGTGGTGAGTGGTCAGTGGGTGGGTGAGTTGTGAGTGACTGGTGAATGGGTGAGTGAGTGGTGAGTTAGTCGATGAGTGGGTGAGTGGTGAGTGAATGGGTGAGTGAGTGGGTGAGTGAGAGGGTGAGTGGTGAGTGGGTGGTGACTGAGTGGTGAGTGGTCAGTGGGTGGGTGGGTGGGTGAGTTGTGAGTGACTGGTGAATGGGTGAGTGAGTGGTGAGTTAGTCGATGAGTGGGTGAGTGGTGAGTGAGTGGGTGAGTGAGTGGGCGAGTGAGAGGGTGAGTGGTGAGTGGGTGGTGACTGAGTGGTGAGTGGTCAGTGGGTGGGTGAGTTGTGAGTGACTGGTGAATGGGTGAGTGAGTGGTGAGTGAGTCGATGAGTGGGTGAGTGGTGAGTGAGTGGGTGAGTGAGTGGGTGAGTGAGAGGGTGAGTGGTGAGTGGGTGGTGAGTGAGTGGTGAGTGGTCAGTGGGTGGGTGAGTTGTGAGTGACTGGTGAATGGGTGAGTGAGTGGTGAGTTAGTCGATGAGTGGGTGAGTGGTGAGTGAGTGGGTGAGTGAGTGGGTGAGTGAGAGGGTGAGTGGTGAGTGGGTGGTGACTGAGTGGTGAGTGGTCAGTGGGTGGGTGAGTTGTGAGTGACTGGTGAATGGGTGGGTGAGTGGGCAAGTGAGTGGGTGAGTTGTGAGTGAGTAGTGAGTGAGTGGTGAGTGGGTGGGTGAGTGGATGAGGGGTGAGTGGGTGAGTGAGTGAGTGAGTGGGTGAGTGGGTGGGTGGGTGAGTGAGTGGTGAGTGGGTGGTGAGTAATGAGTGAGTGGGTGAGTTGTGGGTGAGTGAGTGGTGAGTGGGTGGGTGAGTGGATGAGGGGTGAGTGGGTGGTGAGTAATGAGTGAGTGGGTGAGTGAGTGTCTGTCCAGCTAGTTGTGCCTCAGGCTTGTTCCATCTAGGACGGTCCTCTAGTTGCTACCGTGGGTGCACACCAGGCTCAACATCCCTGGTGAGTCGGTACAGTCAGGAGCTGCCAACACACCAGGCTCAACATCCCTGGTGAGTCGCTACGGTCAGCAGCTGCCAACACACCAGGCTCAACATCCCTGGTGAGTCGGTACAGTCAGCAGCTGCCAACACACCAGGCTCAACATCCCTGGTGAGTTGGTACAGTCAGGAGCTGACAACACACCAGGCTCAACATCCCTGGTGAGTCGCTATGGTCAGCAGCTGCCAACACACCAGGCTCAACATCCCTGGTGAGTCGCTATGGTCAGCAGCTGCCAACACACCAGGCTCAACATCCCTGGTGAGTCGCTATGGTCAGCAGCTGCCAACACACCAGGCTCAACATCCCTGGTGAGTCGCTACGGTCAGCAGCTGCCAACACACCAGGCTCAACATCCCTGGTGAGTCGCTACGGTCAGCAGCTGCCAACACACCAGGCTCAACATCCCTGGTGAGTCGGTACAGTCAGGAGCTGACAACACACCAGGCTCAACATCCCTGGTGAGTCGGTACAGTCAGCAGCTGCCAACACACCAGGCTCAACATCCCTGGTGAGTCGCTACGGTCAGCAGCTGACAACACACCAGGCTCAACATCCCTGGTGAGTCGCTACGGTCAGCAGCTGCCAACACGCCAGGCTCAACATCCCTGGTGAGTCGGTACAGTCAGCAGCTGCCAACACACCAGGCTCAACATCCCTGGTGAGTCGGTACAGTCAGCAGCTGCCAACACACCAGGCTCAACATCCCTGGTGAGTCGGTACAGTCAGCAGCTGCCAACACACCAGGCTCAACATCCCTGGTGAGTCGCTACGGTCAGCAGCTGACAACACACCAGGCTCAACATCCCTGGTGAGTCGCTACGGTCAGCAGCTGCCAACGCCAAATCCTGGGCGGCGGTTAACTAACCCGGAAAACTCAGCTTGTCTGAGCCTGGGCATGTGGAACCCCGGGTGGATGAAATTCCACCAAAAGGGTCTTTGGACCTTCCACTGCAACCAGGACCATCTCCAGTCGTCTTGACTACGTCTTGCCACTGGGTACAGATGGGGCTGGTCGAGAGAGTGAGGTTGATGCTGCGCAAATCACCCTCACTTAAATCCAAGTTCTCTGCGCAAGTCATGGCACTTTTTACCATCGTCATTATCCAAGTCCTGTGGCGATGGGTGAGCGACGAAGCAGCAGGCACGGATATGCTGGAAGCTGTAGTCGCAAACCTCCACGCAGGCGGCTCAGGATATTGGTCGTTCTCTCACTGGACCGAAGCAGCAGTGAAGTCCGGCAGCACCCTGAGTGACTGAGCAGCCCTATTCAAGATCACACTGCTCACCTCCATAGTTAGGAAAGAGTTAGAAAAGGTACCCTAAACATTGCCTGCTTCAAAACATCCTGGCCAGTCTACCGCAGCTGGTGGGATCCCATACTTGCGGTCGAAAACAGACCAAAGTGATACCACGCACTGTTGGCACCTGGAATGTGTGCACTTTGCTGAACACATCTGGATCAAAAAGATCTGAGAGACGCACCACTCTCGTGGGCAGAGAGCTAGCCAGATATAATGTGGAAGTTGATGCCCTTAGTGAGACCCAACTGGCCAATACTGGACAGGTGACTGAAGTGGGTGCAGGTTACACATTCTTCTGAAGCGGACGATGCCAGGAGGAGAGACGTGATGCTGGTGTTGGTTTTGCAGTAAAAAACCACCTGGTCAACCAACTGGCAAGCCAAACCAAGGATATAAATGACCATTTAATGACCTTAAAGCTCCACCTATCAGGTAAAAAGGAGGCCACCATCATCAGTGCCTATGCCCCTACCATGACCAACTCTGACGAGATCAAAACCAAGTTTAATAATGACCTGGAAGTCATTATTGCTGCCACAGCCAGCTCTTGGAAGTGACCATCAATCATGGAATGGAATCATAGGTGCACATGACATTGGGAAATGTAACAGCAACGGCCTTCTGCTGCTGAAAACATGCTCTGAATTTGACCTGCTCATCACCAACACGATATTCCAACTACCAAAGCGCAAAAAACTCATGGATGCATCCTCGTTCACACCACTGGCACTTGATTGACTACGTCATCGTGAGGAGGAGCGACCGGCACGATGTCAGGGTGACCAAGGCAATGTGTGGTGCTGAATGTTGGACTGACCATCGTCTCATCATCTCCAAACTTAACGTCCGGATTAAGCCTATCAGACGCACACAAGGAAAAAGACGTGTAAAGCGTCTTAACATCACTCGCCTACAAGAGGAACACATACAGACGCTGAGGCAGACTGGACTGCTCTCAAGACCGTGTTGCATTCTACAGCCCTTGAATCACTTGGTGTTCCCATACGTACACATCAAGATTGGTTTGATGAGAACGATGCAGAAATCCAAGCACTCCTTGACGAAAAACATCGCCTGCATAAAGCATATCTTAATGACAGCAGCTCAAGCTTAAAGAAAACTGCCTTCCTCAACATTCGCAGGGTTGTCCAGCGGAGACTCAGAGTCATGCAAGACACCTGGCTGTGTGCAAAAGCTGAGGCGATTCAGTCCTACGCTGACAGTAACAACACCAAGTGCCTCTATGATGCACTCAAGCAGGTCTATGGTCCGCAACACTCAGGAACTTCACCTATACCTGAATGCAGACGGAACAACACTCCTCACAGAGAAGGACAAAATACTTGCAAGGTGGGCTGAACACTTCAGCGCAGTCCTCAATCAGCCATCGTGCATGAATGAGGAGGTTATTGCGAGACTGCCTCAAGTTGAAATAAACCAGTCCCTTGCTGTTCTACCATCCATTGAGGAAACCAGCAAAGCCATAAGCCTCCTCTCATCAGGCAAAGCTCCAGGATCTGATGCCATTCCAGCAGAAATCTACAAGGCTGAAGGGAATCGCTTAGTCGACAAACTGACCGACCTCTTCCAGTCTCTGTGGAAATTAGAAACCGTTCCCCAGGAGTTCAAGGATGCCTCTAATCCATATATATAAGAGGAAAGGCAATCCACAGGCCTGCACCAACCATAGAGGCATCTCCATACTATCAATCACTGGCAAAATCTTGGCAAGAATCCTTCTGAACCGCCTAATTGTCCACCTAGACCAGGATCTGCTACCTGAGAGTCAGTGTGGTTTCAGAAAAGACCGCGGAACCACTGACATGATATTTAATGCCCGGTAGTTACAGGAGAAATGCCAAGAACAAAATGCTGATCTTTATATGGCTTTCGTTGATCTAACAAAAACATTAGACACAGTCAACCAGGAAGGCCTATGGAAGATTATGGCCAAGTATGGGTATCCAGACAAGTTCATTGGCATCGTGCGCAAACTCCATGATGGCATGATGGCCAGCGTCAGAGACCAGCAAGAACTCTCTGATCCATTCCCAATCACAAACGGGGTGAAGCAAGGCTGCGTTTTAGCACCAACGCTCTTCAGCATGGTGTCATTCCAGAACCACAACACTGGGATTAACTTCATCTACCGTTTTGACGGTGGGCTATTCAATCTGCGGAGGATGCAAGCCAAAACTAGAGTGGAGGAAGTCACTGTTCGAGAACTTTTGTTTGCTGATGACTGTGCTCTGGCTGCTGGCTCAAATAAAGATCTACAGGACAGTATGGACCACTTCTCCGCAGCTTGTAACAACTTCAGCCTAACAATCAGCACACAGAAGACTGAAGTCTTATACCAACCTGCTCCTGGGAAACCCTACACTGAGCCCACCATCTTTGTGAATGGGAAAAAACTTTCAGCCGTTGACAAGTTTACTTACCTTGGTAGTACTCTGTGCACATAGATGATGAAGTTAACATCAGGATTGTCAAGGCCAGTGCAGCCTTTGGACATATACGTGACTCGGTATGGGAAAGGACTGGCATCAAGCAGGAGACAAAACTGAAGGTCTACCTGGTTGTCTTACCAACTCTTCCGTATTGGTGCCAAGCCTGGACAGTCTACCAGCGCCATGCCAAGAAATTGAACCATCTTCACTTGAGCTGTCTGAGGAAACTGTTGAGGATCTAGTGGCAAGACAGAATCCCTGACACGGAAGTCCTCAGCAAGGCCAATATCCCCAGCATCCACACCTTGCTTGCAAAGGAACCGCTTAAATGGGCTGGGCACGTGACCAGAATTCCCTGCGCGAGACTGCCAAAACAAGTCTTCTTTGGCGAGCTGAAGAATGGCAAGTGAGCGCAAGGTGGCCCCAAAAAGCGCTACAAGGATACCCTTAAAGCTTCCTTAAAGAGCTTTGGATTCGACCTGAAAAGCTGAGAACCCCTAGTTCAGGACAGACCTGCCTGGAGAAGAAAGTACAGGATGGTGTAGTCCTCTGTGAGAGTAGGAGAAGCTCCTGTGCAATCTTGAAGAGGCAGCAGCGCAAATCTACCAAGGAAGGACTTGTGGCTGCACCTCAGAGCTCTACATCCTCCCTGACCTGTCCAGTGTGCCACAGGGAATTCCGGGCTCGGATTGGCCTCTTCAGCCATCTGCGCACTCAACAAAACCCAACAAAATGACAAACGTGCCATGGTCATCATCAACTTGATGGACGAACAAGAGAGAGAGATGTTTTGGTTCTTTCGGTTAAGTCACGTCTAAAGATAAAATAATAAATTAAATAATAGCATATTATGTATGTTTAACTTTTTTCAATGGTGGCATTCTTTAAACATCGTAAATGCGGGTTGTAAGTCGGAAGATCGTACACACAAATTATATGCACTCAAAAGATGGACTTTAAAAACAAAAAATCCTGACAAATAAACACAGTAACAGACAAGCTCGCACTTTCTCGATTATAGTATAATGGTGATGATGTTATAATTGATTGGCAACGGGCCCATCCTTCAATATCATTCGTGATTTTAGGTTAATCAAAATCTGTTTGTCGTGTCAATTTTAAACAGAGTATTGGACAACTGCCGCGCTCATTAAAACAACCGAGATCTTCCTGCCAGACCTGTTCGTGACCGGAAAAAAAGTAATTGCACAAGACACCCAACCCACCAAGTTTAAACGCACATACACCGCAATTCCGAAATATTACTCAATTCACCTTTCTTAAGGTCAAGTGCAGACATCATCATGTTAAAACAAAAATTTATCCTGGTGAAAGTATTTTGTAATACCCTTCATACATGCAGATGCTCTTTAACAATACGTAAACACGTCATATTTCGGACATTGTAAACACGTTGTAAGTCTTTTGTAATCAATGTCATAACAGCTGTGATTATGAATCTCTCTCTAGCTTAAATCATCAAACCAAGTGTGTGTTGCTCCCACGTTCCAGCAGACCTCAACATTCGCATTTACGTAGCAAACACCGTTAGTGCCCCCCCCCCCCCCGCCATTCGAAACAGCAAACCGCTTGAGTTGCCGTTGAAATCAACTTAAAGTGTGACCATGAAAACGCCTACGACGTTACGTGTTTTGGAGCTAGCATTGTGAGCTGAGTTACAAACACAAAATGAAATATTTGTGCACGATCAAATATATTTGCATTTTGGCAATATATTTTTTTACCTCGTTTTGTAAAAAAAAAAAATTCGCTCCGCCTCTTTGTCTTGCGGCTATCTCGGAATTGGTCGTTAAACGTGTTGATCGGGAGTGATCGAAAGCGGAAGGAGGGGGACATTGCGACATGCTTTGAGGACATGGACTATATATGGTGGCGTGTATTACGTGACACTCTCAATATCAATGCAGGGGTCGACACACCAGCAGCCTTAGTTGCCGTTGAAATCGACAAAGTGTGACCATGAAATCACCTGTGAAGTTACGTGTTTTGTGGCTCGCATTGTTCATATTCGGTATCTATAACTTTCACTGGATCTTCTCTGGCAACACGTGTAACAATGCATTATCTACTCGGGCAGACCATGCCACAACGAAAAAGCAAAGGATGCATGAACCTTTAGCCGAACAGCTGGATGAAATTGAGAGCATGTTGGGGAAGCTAATCGAAGGTATGTTACAATGTTAATGCGATTTACCTGTCTTTTTTGCACATATATGAATGAATGTCTGCGTGTCTTGCACATATTCCGTGGTCTGCGCAGGATATATATTCAGACTTGACTTCCCATAAAATGTAAAATTGAAGAAAAAAAAATGTTGCTTTAACATGTTTTGATTTAAAGCTTTCGTGACTGCAGGGATTCATATTCTTGGTTCTTTCGGTAAAGTCACGTAGAAGGGAAATAACATGTTATTGTATGACCTTCTTATGCCCTTCGTTGCGCAAGGTTGTACGATATTTTGCGAACAGTTGCCGCTGAGAGCGTTTCTTTTTGTCTTTTTTGCACTCCTCTGAGCTCCCGTGCCCACCCCCCCCCCCGTGCCAGATTATCCTAGGAGCACAAGTAGGTGCATATGTCGTAGCTACGGGCCCCGCACTTTCAAGGGCCCCGCGCTAAATGCTTTCAAGCTATCAATTCTGGTTCAGTGGATCTGTACTTGCTCAATTACTATAGTACTATACAACTTTTATGAACGACTGGGTGTTTGAGGTTAACGATTTGTCGTATTATCTGACTATATCAAATGGAAAAATACAATAACTTTATGCAAGTATTTTTTTTTTATTTAGGGCCTCTTTATAACATATGTTACACGCCCACACTAGTTTAATCCGGCACTGGTGCCCCCCCCCTCCGCCCGTCTACCGTTCTGCTGTAATGCTCACCGAAGCCGACTCCATCGAGGGCGATAAAGGGCACGGGAAATTAAGATTGATTTGATGACGTGTTCGAGTTTTCAGAGCGCTGATATGTGGATTCGTTTTGAATACGGTATTGCGTGTGCCACGAAATGCTATATTCTGATTCCATCTGTGCTGTGTCTATATTGTCCAATATCCAGGTTTTTTTTGGGGGGGGGGGGGGGTTAGATCGCGTAAATATATAATTGTGTCGTTAAACCCGCCACCACCCGACACAGACAATTAGTATGGTTTGTCACGTAACAGAACGTGCCAATTCGTCACTAGTACAGCTTACCGGTTTGTTGGAGAGCCAAGCCACAACATTTGCAATCTGAGTACGACGTTTCGCCAGTAATTACAATTAGCTTCATCAGGCGACAGCCAGCTAGCTATATCTACAGTTGTTTCGCCAGAGCGTAGAAGCTGCGGCGACGTTGTGAACAAACGGATGAATGCACCTTGATTCGTGACGATCGAGCAGTGATCTCATTGATGTCGTGGTGTCAGCTAATTAAAAGCAGTGACATTCAATGGCCTTTCTTGGTTGAACGATTATAAAATCCGCATGTCTAGTCGAATACCTTCACAAAAATTTGCGACAATTATTTAGAGACGCTGCACTGGGAGTGGTGCACAAGCTCGATTAACGCAAACACACTCATCACCAACACTGCGCTCTCAAATATATCATAGGTGACGTTACGGGCAAAGGGCCTTCTTCAGAGCACAGAGATAGGCCAGAGAAACAAGGAGGATAATCAGAGTTGGAGACAGCACTTTACCACAATGGAACCTGATGGATTTTTTTTTATATATATGCAGTATAAAAATGTGAATGGCTGATGGTTTATATCATCTCTGCGATACAACACCCGCGTGTATGTTCCCGTATGTATGTCACAGCGTAATGTGGGTGTTTCAGTGGGCACTCTGTGTCGGTTAGGGCACATGCTGCGTGCTCTAGACCAGTGGTTCTTAACCTCTACTGCAGCCTTGCACCCTTTGGTTCTCAATCGGTAAATAATTATCATGTTAATACATGCATAGGTTTGATGAAACAAAGTAGTTGCATTCTTGATTTGAAGCTTTTGTGACTGCAGGAATCCATACTCTTTGGTTCTTTCGGTAAAGTCACGTAGGTAGAAAAATAAAATAAAAAAATAATATTTCACGACGTTTCGATCGCAACACAAGCTGTCGTCCTCAGGCGGAAAAAATAATCCAGCAGTGGAACTGCTGAACCAGCGAGAGAGCTTTTACAACAAGGTTATCATATATAACCTTGCCATAACCTTGTTATAACCTTGTTGTAACAACAAGGTTACGTGAACAACAAGGTTATCATATATAACCTTGTTGTAAAACTATTTTGGTTATCAAATATAACCTTGTTGTAAAACTATGTTGGTTATCATTTATAACCTTGTTGTAACTGCTGGATTATTTTATTCCGCCTGAGGATGACCGCTTGTGTTGCGATCGAAACGTCGTGATATATTATTTTTTATTTTATTTTCATACCGACGTGACTTTACCGAAAGAACCAACGAGTATGGATAACAATGCCCTTATATGGCGAATGAGATATTTCTAACTTGATTTGGAGTTTTCGTGACTGCAGGAATTACGTCCTATGCTATTGTTTAATTTATTTTTTCTTTCTACGTGACTTTACCGAAAGAACCAACGAAAGATATTTCTAGTTTGTGGAATGAGGGCCTCTCAACGCCATTCGTAGCAGTCGTTGTCAAGCTGTCATTGGTCTGTCATTCAACAATGCACTCAGCCTGTTGTTATTCTTTTTTTTTGCAGATAAGAAGAAACCAATTTGCTCCGGCAATTCGTGGATCTCCCGGCCGGACACGGTGATTTTTTCAGAATGGGGGAAAGAGTTAACTCTCCGCGAGAAGCGCAAAGTCTGTGCCGGCTTCCTCGACTACGGCTACAATATATACTTAAGTGACCGCTTGCCTCTAGACAGAGATATCCCAGACTACCGACCACAAGGGTGAGGAAAAAAAATCGACGTCGTGGTGTACGTAGATAATGATCATTCAACAGAATTCTAATGAACGATTCTCGCTGTCTGTCGAGCAGTGCTTCTCAAGTTTGTTTGACTACTGAAATATCCCCTTGTTGAATTTTGTTTCAAACGAGTACCCCCCCCCCCCCCCTTGCCTGACCCAACATAGTTCTAAGAAATGAATGTATGAATAACGAGCATCAACATTTTAACCAATTGCCCATTTTGTGAGGTATCCTAACTCGACCGGTAACTGCGAGCAAAAACAACAAATAATTCAACGGACGCTCTGCATTGCGTGGCGTAATTTGTTGTCGCTCGTTGGTAACTCTTGAAACCAACACTGTTGACCATCTATGAGTTTATGAAGTTATTTTATATAGTTCTCGGCTACAATATGGATTTATAATGTTGTTTTGTATTGGCAGATTCATACGCGATTTTTCATCAATAACTCTCACGTACGATATAATTTCACACAGTTATCATCTCGCATAACCCCCCTGGCACATTGCCACGTAGCCCCAGGGTAACCACGGTTGAGAACCACTGCTCTAGGGGTGTTTTAGTTTTTTTGCAATTATAATATCCCACGTCTCAAAAAAGTAAAAAAATAATTCGTCAGCGGGATATACTCAGAATTAAGTAACATGACACATGGACTAAGACAACCACACCATCACCTAAGGCACTTATAGTCTCAGTCCTTTAATAACGTCAAAATGTTTGTTACCAAGCGCACGATTCAAGATAGAACATCCCAAACACCCAATCCGAATGCGTGCAATGTAACGAGACCTGCCAGCCAGGCCAAATCTGCTCCTCCTCTTTCTTTACGCAAGCAAGTGATGTCCGAGTGTTCTCCCATTCTCTCGCTCTCACTCTCTGCTGCACAAGGAACCACAATCACCCGACAAGACGATTCTGGTTCAAGGTGATTGTGTCCCCGATTATGCCGATGGCCGTCACGAGCCTCCCCAGCTCGCAATTTGCCTTTGAGTACCGCTCCCAGTGTCACACCCAGAGATCCCTGAGTCACGTTCAGTTAAACGTCTAAACACCCTTCACAGTGACCGCGCCCGGTGACCTTACATTGTCCGGATGAAATCAACTTCCGAGTGTAAATTGTTCAGAGATGCGGAGCACATTAACTAAACGCTACCATTCACCGCAACCCAACGAGTATCTCTGCTCCTACGTTTGCTCTAAAGCAGTGGCTCTCAACCGGGGATACGGGGACCCCATGGGGGTACGTGGCGATGTCCCATGGCACACGTGCGGTTATTTCTAAATGTGTGAAATTATATCACACATGTGAGTCATTGGTGAATGATCATGTATGAATCTGCCAATATAAAATAACTACGATGACATTTGTATCCATATGGTAACCTATAAGGATACAAAAAAACTTTCTACATTAATTTATCGTAAACAATGTTGGTTTCCAAGAGCAACAAGCGAGCGAGCACAAACTACATCACGCACGTAGAGCATCTGTTGAACTGTTTGTATGTGTGTGTGCCGGTCTCCTTCATAGGTGCTCGCGAACAGAACTTGCCCCAGCAGTCTGTTAAGGCTATACGGGGGATCTTTGTCTTCGTGCCGATCTCTATGTGTGTGTGGATGCGGTGTGGAAATAAACATCACCATTAGGGAGACAAAAACGGTCGGACATAGTGCTGGCCACCCACCCCCTCGTGTGCCGTGCCGGCCTTCGTAGGTGCTCGCAAGCAGCAATTGGCCCAACAGTCTGTTCAGGCTACACGGGGGAATCTTAGTTTATTGTTTTTGTGTGTGTGTTGGTCTCTATGTGTTTTAGATGCAGCACCAAGCAGTATCCCTCGGATCTCCCGGACCTCACCCTGGTGCTCATCTTCTACAACGAGGGGCTGTCCATCTTGCTGCGAGCGTTGCACTCGGCCGTGCGGAACACGCCCGCCCACCTGCTCAAGGAGGTCATCTTCGTCGACGACAAGAGCGACCTGCGTAAGGCTTATCAAAGCAATTGCGACCCACGGTCTTTTTTTTTAAATCATATTAATGTAAATAACAAAAAAATCGATCATTTTAATAGTCGTAATTTTCATCGTTGAAAATGTTTGTCGACTACTAACTGCTGTTTTTTATTTTACCAGGTAAGGCCCACTGAGCCTATGTTGCTCTCTTTCAGATGCGACCTGGCCACAAATGATAGCTCAACTTTTTGGCTTATCACGTGTAAATGTATTGCAGCCAAAGAATATAAATGCATGATTCTAAATATGGAGGGGAAAAACCGGAGGACCCAGATAAAAAAAATTCACGCTACCACCTTATTTTATCCCATTGATGCTTACAAACCTTTTCATATGATGCTTGGAGTATAGGGTACAATAATGTAGGATTGTTATGGATAAGCATATCTCGTACTCCAGTGGTGGTGCCTTTTTTCCATAACCCCCTACTTCAAGTCAGCCTCGTAGCGTTTCGGCTAATAGTGAAAGATTAATCTCTGCGGCTAATATCAATGGTGAGTTATCTCCCCCCCCCCCCCAACCCCACCCCGTAACATTCACTCGCCCCCAATGACCAGCATGGTGAAGTATGGTCAAACAACGCCCATGGACAAGATGGCATGGAGAGGCCTTCACTCCGCTGTGTATTGTTATTAATACTCAGTCGTGTATTAAGCAGACGCCTGCTTGACGGGTGTTAATGTCCTCTGATGTGCATTCTGTATAATTTCCACTTTGATTATGCTCAACGTGATTTTCTGCTCACATGAGCATTGAGGCGGTGCTCATGTTTAACGCCCTGAGCTCGGAGAACAAGTTCCCCATTCCTATGGCGGGGGTGAGTCTAAGCTTAGGACAAACTACTATTGGCCTCTAAAGTGGTACTTTTTATCGATCCTGGAGGGATGATAGGCTGAGCCAACTCTCGACTCGGATTTGAACTCGTAACCTTCCGATTGCGAGCCGCTCAGTCGCATACAAGAAAGTAGTAAACAAATAGCAAACATATCGATGCCTTGTGATAATATATTCAAATTTATTTTGGGCGCCACGGTGGCGAGATGTTAACTACCTCGCCTGATATACAGGAGATCGTGGGTTTGATCTCGGCCCTGACGCCTGCTGTATATTTGGAGTGTGCGTGTCTCTCTCTCCCCGTGGTCCTTGTGGATTTTCTCTCCACATTTCGAATCAACATCGCGCGTTTCGAGTATTTGGCTGCTATAAATGTCCACATGATGAGGCACTTCGTAGAAGCTATCATTTGTGGCCAGGTCGCTTCTGAAAAAGAGCTACATTGCTCAGTGGGCCTTACCTGGTACATTAACAAAAATCGGTGGGGGGCGCAAGTCTAATAAGCGTTGATACCAGATGCAATTGAGATTAATAATCGATACAGTTGAGATGAATAATGAAATAAACTAACATGAAGAGCTATTGAGTCTGCTTTAGAGAGTATGTGGCCTACTCTTTCACGCTGATGAGACATCTTGAGCGAGGTGGGAGTAACCAAACTTTACCCCACCACACGCAACCTACCGAGTGACTAATTGTGGTGCGCCCACGTGTACTTCTGGGTGTACAGAAGCGAGGGGTTCTCGTTGTTTCAACACGTTCCAGTGACCTTTAAATACAGCTAGACGCTGCTGCTCATGTGATGCGACCATCTATTGGCGTCTCTTCCTCAGCCGAACTGCAGGAAACGATGACGAACAAGGTGCAGGAGTTTGCAAGGGAGCGGACCAACATCACCATCCGGATCATCCGGCACAAAAAACAACTCGGATTGAGTGCTTCCCGTGTGTCCGGTATCAGAGCTGCTTCTGGATCCGTTGTGGCAATTATGGATGGGCACGTGGAATTCCCGGTTGGCTGGTACATGATACACACAAATACACACACACATACTATGCACCCATTTCTTTAAAATGTTTTTATTAATCTCGCAGTGTGACCACATTTTTCAAAACCCACGACGCATCCACACTGCCTGGACCGCTCAAGTAATTTAAGGGCGACCTAATACCTCCGTGTGATCGTTTGAAACTATGACTGTTCACTGGAGTTTGACGCATGTCGAAAAAGTTGTTCATGGAGCCTGTCTCAAGCGATTAAAATCGTCAGGCGGTGAAATTCGCACGCAGTTATTCGCTTGTCACGTTGTTGCAATATCACGTCACCTTGACGAGCCCCGAAGCTGAACTTCAAGCTGGAACATTCTTTTTATTTGACAGGAGGCAATTCCTCCAGCGAAACACCTGCTGGGGACATAAGCTATTTTTAACTCGTACAATATCGGCGGTGTGTGGGATGAGCAGTGGTTAGTACGCCCAGGGCCGGATGAAGGCACGGGGCTTTAGGGGCTGCAGCCCAGGGGCCTCCGCCAGCCAGAGGGCCTCCAGAGATTAAGTGAAAAGTTATTTCACTTGTGAATGCTGAATTTGATTTGTTGTTAGCCTTGTAAAAATAAATTATATTTTTCTTTAACTTTTTTTTTAACTTTTGAAAATAAGTACGCTCGACTATGAACCAGGCGACTTGCACTTGATTCCTGGCCATGGCGAGCATCACTGGCGATGAGGTCTAAACCACCCACTTCACCATCCCGCACTGACCAGCGCGGTGAGGTATGGTAACACAATCCCAATTAACCGTGCAGCATTGGAAGGCCTTCAAAGGGCATATGTTACATTACCCTGGTGGAGGAATGACTGGAAAAACGCAAACGTCATCCAGAATACGAACCTCATCAAGGATACCACCACCAAATAAAATAATTTCCTAATACGACTGCAGCACACAACAACTAACGGTGACACATCGTGAACTCACGATCAATGCGAGCCTATGAGTCTCTGTGACTCTGTGGGTCTATAGCTCTCTGTGTGAGTCTATGAGTCTGTGTCAGGCTATGGGTCCCGGTGTGAGCCTGTGTGTCTCTGTGTGAGTCTAGGACCCCTCTTTTCATGAGCCTGGGGTCCCACGTGGACAGAGACGGCATTGTTTGTCGTGAGCCCCCGTGTCCTCCTCTCCTCCCAAAACGTTGTTCCACCATTGTAATCAAGTGACAAATGACTTCCCTTATCACCGTTTCGTTACAGGGCGGAGCCTATATTGGCAAGGATAAAAGAAAACCGGAGGGTGATCGTGTCTACGATATTCGACCAAGTACTATACGACAGTTTCCTGGTCAATCGTTTCGAATCGCAAGCACAAGCGTACGATATGCAGCTCTGGGCCGTCTACAACAGCCCTCCTCCGGACTGGATCGCCAACAACGACCCCACGGCCCCCATCCGGTATGAGATGAAGCACCAAGACGGCACCCCAGTAAACGTGGAACGCTGGGCCAACGTTGGACCAACGTTGGTCCACATGGCAATGGAGGCCCAGCGTTGGCGTGGTTACTGGGACGATGCAACACGATGTGTGCATGTGGAATTCACTCTGGATGGCAGGATGGCACATTGGTAACGTTGGTGCCTCGCAGGGAGATTCCTGACTCGGGAGCCTTTCTGTGTGGAGTTTGTGTGTTCTCTCCCCCCCCATTTTTTTACCAGCAGCAGGGAAATGAAAACCTCACGCTCTATATTATCAGCAAAAAAACTTTAGTTTTCATCGATTTCAAGAACCCAAAGACAACTTCGTAACAAGGAGACCGCGATTGTTATTCTGTCCAGCATCGATGACAATGAGCATGAAAATTATGCGTGCGTTTCACAACCATGTAATTTTCCTATCAGGAGCCCTGCCGTGATGGGCTGCATGGCAGCTAGCAAGAGTTACCTGGAAGAAATTGGCTTCCTGGATGAAGGCATGTTGGTGTATGGAGGAGAGAATGTGGAGCTGGGAATAAGGGTAGGTTATTACGTACATGCATGTAAATTAAGTGGTCTGGATATCTTGAGTCCACATTTCATAATGACGATAATTTGGATGATTTAGACACGTCATCAAAGTAGCGCCTCGACACGTTTTGATGGACATCCGGTCGTGGGGATGGATGCATGAGTTCTCCGATCTAGCACTGTAAAGGCGACGGTTAGTGGATCACAAAAATATGCATGAAATTCCCATCCCATGGGCGTCAAAGAAGGCTCTAAACCCCTGACTCGCCTGGAAAAGGCTGTACAGCAGGATGACGAATCTCCATCTGTTTCCATCCGTACGGGGAAAGAGTGTTGCCCCCTTGTGCAAGGCCTGGGTTTTCTCCGTGTGCTCCGGTTTCCTCCCACTTGGATAAACACTCAGAATAAATTGGCAGAAAACATTTGCAGGACCCTCTTGAAAGGTAATTGGACTTTTAATGACAATAATAATATCTCCTGGGTAAATAAGGACTTATTATATAGACATGTTCAAAGACGTGTTGATCCGTGATTTATGTGTCATCAACGTCTGGCAACAAAAAAAATGAGTGGTTTAACAAGGCTGGCTCTGCTGATGAGATCCCGAACGTTAAAAACAGCCCAGAGTTTGGTTGATCAATCATATATTGCTGAATGAAGTTGATCTGAGAGATAGTCGCTATCATCCCTCAAAAATAGCACACAATTTGAGCTTAGGGTTGTATTTATATAGGATTACTGAGTGAAACAAGTTACCTTTTTTAAATGTTAATGTCGAATATAGGGCGACACAAACTATACGTGCGTACACTTAAACGTGCCCCCATTCTCATGTGGTTCACATTCTGCTGGTAGGTGCTTTTATGGCCATTTGTGTTTATAATTCCCACCAAAAAATAAGCCATCGGTTTTGAAGTGTCAAGGGCAATTGCTGCAATGGTCTCCAGTGCGTCTTTTCCAATGGCACATCTAAGTCGCACAGGGATTTGATTGCAGCTCGGCATGGGAATTAGCCAGTGGGAAAAAAAACACCTATACCGTGATGGCCCGGATGTGCCAGTGGAAAAGGGTTATAAGTGTGTGTGCGTTTTTAAGGTAGGAGGGTGGTGTTATGATGGTGGTTATCTCGATGCACAACAATCCCAGAGATCCGACTTCCAGTTCTGAATATGGTTTGATCAACATCTCAAGATGACACATTTAACACACGCAATGCTTATTTAATCTCTTAATTTTGAAGTGTAACCCTTGACTGCCCACTCGTGGGCTTGCGTCAC
The DNA here is from genome assembly GCF_015708825.2 of Lethenteron reissneri. Classification (NCBI taxonomy): domain Eukaryota; kingdom Metazoa; phylum Chordata; class Hyperoartia; order Petromyzontiformes; family Petromyzontidae; genus Lethenteron; species Lethenteron reissneri. The sequence continues at coordinate 11,583,674 of NC_083803.1, read as the reverse complement.
GCCGTGTCGGCAGGCCTGGCAGTGCGGGGGTCGAGTGGAGATCCTGCCCTGCTCTCGCGTGGCTCACATCGCCCGATACTACAAGCCCTACGCGCCGGACCTGTCGATCCACATGCGGCGAAACGCTCTGCGTGTCGCCGAAATTTGGATGGACGAATACAAGTGGATGGTCTACATGGCTTGGGGTGTGCCTATTCAAGTAAGCTCAACCGTGTCCACATCTGTGCAAAACATAAATGCAAAAGTGCCATCGGCAGCAGCAATCGCCAACTTATCACCGTCCCACGCGGTCTGGTGATGTCGCAATATATTTCACTCCTCTTGGGTGCACTTCCTCCCTTGACTGCCATTCCGATGTTAGCATCTTCGTGTCCTGCCTAAGGCCACATTTCTCAAATGCCAACACGAGGTCACACCTGGTTGAACTACAATTTTTAAAGTCACGTTTTAAATTTGTGTATGTTCTCTAATCCGTTTATTCCTCTGTCCTGTAATTACAAGCATGTACGAGTGCATGCACACTTTGCAGCATTTGTTTAATTTCTTTCACCAATGTCCACACCTCTGACCTTTGTGTCTGAGCAGAAACGCACTGATTAAAATGTTCGTCTTGAGGCACATTGACATGTCGCTTTTCACTATCAAGTTGAGCTTTCCGAAAGTACTCCAGCACAATCTCGTCCACCTCTCTGTGTCACAATTCACATCTCGATCCGCCTTCGGCAGCTTTCCTCGACATGCAGATCGATGTTTCCCAGCCGTGCAAAATTGCAAGCAACTCTCCTTTCTCGCACTTATCTCGAGCCCAACTTTGTGGCCTTCTTCCTGAGGCTTTTCGCGATCATTTCCTGTAGTTGATTTTGATCGGTTATTCCGATGACTTTATTGTCAGAAAATCATCATCAGATAGCCTGTAGGTGTCCACTGCACATTGCCATTTGTTTCCACTTTCCTCTGCCTTGTACAAATATTCTCAAGTAGTGTCAGCAAATATAAGATGCTTAATACTTTCTCCTTGTATGTTGATGCCTTTATTCCCCCCAATATTTGAATAATATTTTCGACTGCTGCAGTGAATATCCTTGTTTGAGAGCGTATCTCCTTTGCTCGACTCCCCTTGTGATTTGTATTCGTGTTGTTTAATGCAGTGTGTTTGATAAATGTTGTTCCTACATTTTCTAAGAGCTGGAATGAGTGCATCAAGTTACCACTACAAACTTACATTCTGTAGACTACAGAAGCCAGGCGTAACGTGTCTTGATAATAATTTGTCTTTCTATAACTTGATTGGGAGCATGTCACGTGTACCACACCCGTAACAAACTTTAATATGCAGATTTATCTTCTCACTGTCATCGTATCGTCATCGTGTTAGGCACAGGAGTGGCAGCACACGATGAGCACGCTTTGATCACATATTTTTCTGCAGGACTCGGGCATTGACATTGGCGACATATCCAAACGAGTTGCTCTGCGTTCCCTGCTCAAGTGCAAGAGCTTCAAATGGTATCTGGAAAACGTCTTCCCGTCGTTCGAGCTCCGCCATAAAATTGTCCGCTACGGAGTTGTGAGTAATGTTCGTTCTTGTAATTTTTTATTGCGAGGCGTATGAAACATGTCACTTAAAAGGCCGATGAAGTTTGCCGTTGAGATGGAGTGCGTTATGTTTTTTTACGTAATAAATAATGAGATTCTAAGCTTTATTGGCTTGTGAAGGATCGTAATGTGGCCCAGAGGTTGCATGTTGTTGCAGAGGTTCGCGGTTCGATCCTGGCAGGCGGCCCTGGTTACTTCTGCGGGGGTGTTGATGATGAAATTCGAGCATATCTGCTTCATAGGGGACGTTCAAAATCTCGCGACGTCAATTGAAAATAGTCGGCCATTGTGTGCCAGCGTCACGGTCGAATTTATACAAAATTGCCCACAAAATGAATTGGGCTTTGCTACGTCGCCCCCTACCGCGAAACCACTGCACACTGTGTCTGTGAAAGGCAGCGCCTTCGCGATCACCTGGTGCTACAAGAATGGAGCGCATGCCAAATGTGCACACGATGACACTGGATAAGATCTTCGTTCTAAATAAAACGTCAGCCACCAGAAATCCCAAGCTGACTGCAATTTACCAAATAAACATATAGGATATAAGTGCTGTAGATTGTGAAGTTGCGAATATGAATATGCAGGCACGCTTATTTTTAGTGAACTTCAATGCAATTTCAAATTTCTGGCAAATTATATCCGCAATGTTCTGTCGTGAAAATATTGATATCGCAGCAACCATACATCGTGCCTAATGCTCCCTTATTTCGAACAGAGCTTACAATCACAGTTCCACAAGACTGTACACCGAAAATGTGTTCTGTTAATGTGTACTTGTTATGCTTGACAATGTTCTTATTTCATTGTGCAGTTGACAAACAGCAAAAGAACAGATGTATGCTTGGACAGAGGAAACCCAGAGAAAAATAAACCGATAGTTTACCCATGTTTTGGATACCAACCACAGGTAAATCGAATTTCTAATGTATAAGATGCAGTGCCGGATTATCCGCGGAGCAACAGTCGCTACACATGCTATGGGTCCCGCACTTTCAAGGGCCCCTCGCTAAATGCTTTCAAGCATATCAATTCCGGTTCAATGATTATGCACTTGCTTTATTACTATAGTACTATATTGCCTTCAACATTTATGAACAACTGGGTGTTAAAGGTTAGCGATTTGTCGTATTATCTGGCTGTATAGCAAATAAAAAAATGCAATTACTTTACTATGCAAGTAAAATATTCTAACAACATATGCTACAGGCATACAACATATGCTACAGGCCTCGCACTAGCTTAATCCGGTACTGATAAGATGCATCATCACCTCCTACACACCATACCATGTGCTCATCTCTGTATTCATGCCGATGCAAAGCGCTTAACATTTTTGATTCGCGTTATTTTTTTTATATTTAACCTGGAAATTCCTTCAGGTAGAATATCTGACCTGCAAGGGTGTCCATGGTGCCTCTTTACTCGCCCACAGCAAGCACGTCGCAGTTCAAACCTAAAACTTACGCAGCTTGCTGTTTTTGTACGGTGCATAACGCACCCAAATACATTCGCAAAAACGTCACGCATTATAGATGCCACACACGGCCGGGTCTCGTATTGAACGTTCTTTGGCTCTAACGGCTGAAGACGCGGTGCGAGTTCGCACCCAAGATGCAAACGAGTTGCGACTGGGGGCTTCGTTCGCGCGCGTCTGCGAGGTCGTTCCACGGCGATGTGGCTCTGTGCCTGAGCAAGAGGTCGCATGATGGGGGCTTCCACCCGGGGGGCAGCAGCGACATCGTCGCTATGAGTGTCGGACCGCGGAGCCTTCGTTGTCGTATTACGACGGTGGTTGAGTTTGAAGCGGGAGTTGCATTGCAACGTCCACATCTGCGGATGTCGGAATGCCCGTCTTCGATAGGTGGGGCAAAGAAAGCCACGTCAGGAATTAGGCACACAGCAGCACGTGTAATAGAAACCATTTATGTCACATTTGCCTTGATTTGCTCAGTATAGCCAAACCGCGATGCAGGTTGTTGATCGGAACGCCCTCGGCTCATCTCGCACCATTTACCGGAAACCCGCGTGCGGTTTGTTTTGCAGTTGGTCGTCCAAACCTCCTCCAATTTTGTCATCGTCGGGTTTAAGCTCACCAATTCGGAGCAAGGAAGAACGACTGTCGGCATCTCTGAGAATGGAGAGGACTTGTCTCTGTTGGATATCGACGTTTCTGCGGATCAAGGGCGATTCCTGCTGTTTGAGGTAAGCTCGTGTTGACGCTATGTGCCACACGTGTAAGATGCTGTACGACGCAGGTTAAACACGCCTGTACGTTCATCTTTAACTAGGGATCCAACAGGTTTAGAGAAATGAGTGTCTGCGGCAGGCAGTGAACGCTTTCCATCGGTGCTGACCAATGGGGATTTGTCCAGCTGAGTCCGAGGACTGCGAGGCAAACGGTCTAGCAATGTGAACACACCTGGTGCACCTCCAGAAGATGCAGCCGAGCCAGGCATAACTGCTCTTGGATTACAACCGGCAACGGAAACCTACACGTTCATATTTTATACCAATATTTGTTCTGCGGTGGATACATAAAAAAAAATTCCAAAGGCTGTACAGTATTCGACATTTTTAATTATACTATTAAGTAAACAGCCGTCCTATATTTATCATAGAGCGTTTCTCTGTTGCACGTAAAATGAAACAAACTGGAAAACCCGCCCATAAAGGGAACCTCCATTCCTTTGAAAGGGAAACGTGTCCCTTATTTACCCCTCAGAATCCGGTGCGTCTCCTCTTCGCAAGTGAGCTTGCTCGACTCACTTAGGCTTGCCTCTGATTTCAAGTGAGCCAGCTCCGATACCACGCTTTACTTGAACCGGCACTCATCCGTGTGGTCCCTTAGCCACGCTCGCGATTTCCCCACGAGGCTGAGCCGGAGCCCCAAAGCCACGGCTGAGCCGCTCATCGACTCGCCTTGGAAGCAAACTGAGCGGCTCAAAGCCTGAGCTGAGCATGAGTGTAGGAGGCTAAGCCGGAGCAGAGCCGTGACTAAGAAGGCGGCTCTGGCAAGATTTGGATATGGACACACGGGCATGGCGGTGTATTATGTGGTCATCCGCCACACCATTCATGACATATTAAAGTGAATATGAATGTCGGGGCCTTAAAAGTGGTACGGAATTCAACTCGATTGAGAATGCACTTCAAGCGCGAATAAATATGAAGCCTGCCAGAAGACACAAGTATTCTAATCATTGTAACCTTTCGATCACTAACTCATAAACTTCATGGATAGCACGTGCATAGGATACATTAATATCCAGTAATATTTTGTCCATCAGATGGATCATCGGAAAGGGACAGAGCAGGAGGACTCCTTTCAAAGCTTTCTGCGCTTTCTAATCGGATGTATTCCGTGTTGTGTTTGTGGTGCGCAGGATGGTCAGGTGAAATCTCAAGACAAGACAAAGTGCATGGAAATCGTAGATGACATCACTAAGGAACATGGGGTCGATTTAGTGTTGCAGCCCTGCTCTGGCCAGAAGTGGACTCTGGCATATTACCAGAAATCCTAGAAAAGTGCAATGTGTATATAAGGCAGTCTTGATTTGAAGCTTTCGTGACTGCAGGAATCCATACTCTTTGGTTATTTCGGTAAAGTCACGTGGGTAAAAATAAAATAAATCACGACGTTTCGGGCGCAACACAAGCGTCGATCATGAGGTGGGAAAGCATGGTCTGCTGCTGAGGCAGACTGTTTAACAGACTGTTTAACAGTCTGCTTCTGCATTTTATTTTATACCTACGTGACTTTACCGAAAGAACCAAACAGTATATAAGGCAGCTTAGATATTTTTTTAATATAATATATACATCGTTTAATTGTACGTAAGTTGTGTTTTATCGACAGCAGAAAGTAAAACTCCCTGCAGTGTTAACAAAAGTTGGTATGGCTAAGGTGGACTGTATAACACTGTTTAACACTACTACTATCATCATCATCTCTATGGAGTAGATCACCAATTAACTTCTGAAATTCAACTTCAGTATACGAGATTTCTTGAATGACAAACTGCTCTACATAGGTTGGCAACTTTTGCAAATGGTCTTAATCTCAACCTCGTGATCAACCAATCCCTCAGTTAATGCATGTTCCCTATAATTCCCCACACCATCCTCTGGATGTCGTCATCACAGAAGTTAAGTTAAATCATGTCATGCTCATGACACCGGTCACTTTTAGTGGCAACATCTTATACGTTTCCCTTTACCGACAGACTTAATTTATTCAAGAAATTCCAGGCCCCAAATTTATTTTCTCCAATCAGGTACTCATCTCCTCCACATCTCCCTCGACTTAGAGAGAGAGGCAGTCCGTCATAGGCAGAGGAGGTGAGGAAGGTCTTGAGCCTGGACTTGAACAGGGGCAGGGAGCCGACAGATGGCTGATGTAAGATATTTCCAGAAAAATGGGGGCAGCAGAGATTGATCCGGGATCAGACTGGGGGCAAGTGGATATACTCGAGTATTGAGGGGATGTGATCTCGTGAACGGATGCGGTGAAAAGTCAGGTAGTGGGATTTTCAATCATCTGGAGTTTAGAAATTAGGGAATTGAGGAGGCCACGAAAGAGAGAGTAGAGACAGGGTGGTTCCATAGAGCGGCGTTCTTCGTTGCAAGGCTCACGGGCCACTGGTTGCCTTTAGTGCAGCCCTGACGTGCAGCCCTCGACAATGCACAACACGTGACAACACCCCCATGGTGAAGAACACTGCCACAGAGGGTCATGATCAGCTACAAGGCACTGCTACCTACTCAACATCTTGACAAAAGCATGACCAATTCCTCGTGCCTAACATCTGCGGAAAACAGATGCACAGCCTCTGCTGCATTCACCCTGTTCCCTAGCAAAGCCAAGACAGACTAAATACTCGATCTCATTTTTCTGCTGCAAGGCAACCCTGGTAGTGTTGCACTAAAGTTTTGCCAAACACCTCAATTTGATTTGTGGATAAAGAGAAGATTGTGGATGCAGTGCCCATCCCATTCCCTGCAGATCATACGATTCCTATATGTGAAGTTGATGTATTCGTGAATTATTGCAGTATTCTATTAAGCCAGAAGTTCTGTCAGAAGTTGATTACCCGATTAAAGTCAACTGAGCTGTACCTCTCTTTGCCAAGGGCGACTTGGCCAGCAGAGCAGTTATACATACGTTATTTAAAAATAAAAGTGCATGATAATAATATTTTCTGAAACACAATTATGTACATTCATACTTGAAACTTTCTGATCTCAATGGGGTCCGTTTAAGGCGGGCGGGGGGGGGGCTGCGTCTCCGGAGCCGCGTGCGGCTCTTTAAGGAACTGCTGCTTCGTGACGACGTCATTTATTAAGGAACCACCGTCTCCGTATTCACACGCGTTGTGGCTCTTGAACTATTGAGAGGTGTTTTTAACCGAATTTGAAAAAAAATGCCTCTTCCTGTTATTTTTGGATGCCGACCACTGTTTTAAGGAAGTCCAGATATGGCAGCAGAATGGAGATCCCAAGCGGAACCAAAAGATGATTCCAGCACCTTGGAGCAGTAACTGTACAGTAAACGCTTTTGAACCAAATTGTGAAAATCTCGGAATTGTCAACAAAATGATCAGGCGTGCGCCACGGATTTTTAGGGCTTACTAATCGTGTCAATAAATCTGACAATGCGAACATTTACGGCCATTTACTCCATGAAGTAATATAATTCTGGCCTGATATTAATGGGTATACAGTTTTACATAAAATATATATTATATTTGTGTTGGGTGACTTGATGAAATTTTACTTTAAGATTATTATATTGGTGCGATCAAAATAATTGCTGCTGTGTCTTACATTTATCTGAAATTCTGTATTTAAAAGATTTTATATATGTTTTCCAATGTTAATATGCGTTACATTGCATGAATGACAAGTGACGACTCATTTTTTTGACAAATCTCAAAATAAAGATTTAACACGATCATTATATGTGCAAAGCAATGGTCTCGCAGAAGAATTCAGTCTAGATGAACAGTCTGAGCACCGATGGTCAGACTGACTTCGTAACTCCAAAGTTGTTGGCCAGGCTTGGGAAAACGTAATCATTGCTGATGTCAACTGTGTGCAGAAATGTACTGTATTGTTGTAGTAATTACAATTGAACAAAAATAAGTCAGTTACTTCCTGCATAAATGAATATTGTAGAAGTTCTCTTCTCCTGTTTACAGCTGTGAGCCCCTGGTGGAAATTCCTCAGTCGTATGGCAGAGGCGAGTCTTTCCACGGGACAACCACTGCTGAATACCCAGCAAAGCGATACCTATTTTGTGACCCCGGAAGGATGATGGGCTGTCAGCCGCCTTAACCAGGATTTGTACTCGCAACTTTCTGATTGTGAGCTACTTACTCTGCCACTGAGCCACCTGAACGGTCATTTACAAGCCTGTTCTATTGCAGCAGTAGCGGTTAATGGTAGTGTACTGGGTAAGCAGGGAGAGCAAGACTTGCTGTAGGCAACACGTTTATTAATACCTCAGGGTCCATAACACAAAGGGGTGCCCTTTACACCCGATACCCGAGGGAGGCAGCCCCTCCGGACGAATGTGCCCTCACTCTGGTTATAGTTTTACCCTAGACTGGTAAGCTCTGAACCCGACTCCAGCCAGGGGTTCGGGTTCTGCCCTTTGGGCTCTTCGCTTCAGTCTTCAGAGTGGCTCTTCAGATCCCCTGGTCTTCAGGTCTTAAGGTGGACGATGACTGCCGGACCCGTTCAGGCGCCCGGCTTTTATACCCGTTTCAGGGTCTCTCCGCCCCGAGCCACACCTTCCTTCTCGAACTCTCTAGGGGGCCCTGCAATATCGGCATCCCCCCAGTCCCCCTCTTGGGGTCTGATATCCCTGGTGGCCCAACGGCTCAACTCATCCCACCTATCCTGTCTACCACCCTCTGTTGGCACGTGCCCGATACTGCAGGTAAAAATCAATGGCGATAACCATACTGCCCAACAATGGCACGACAAGTAGTATGGGAAGTTAGCCAAATGTAATTATGAGCATCCAATATTCAATTGCCAAAGTAGCAAATGGAGCTGGTAGGTCACAGCGTGTATGATTGAGAATGCTTGTCAGGCCCCAGCATCAGTGCAGTTGGGGGACATGGTTGGATTCCGCAGGGGACAATTCTAATAATTTCAGCTTTAATAACGTCAATGCGCTGCACAGGTTCGAGAGAGCAACTCAGAGGCGCGAGGAACCACACACAAGTTGGAAAAGCAGCCAGGCAATGATCCCGACACAACATTTCCCTTCTCCCCCACCCCAAGATCTGCGGTCCTTTAACCTATGAAGGCGTTATCAGCCAATTCATGAATGCTTACATTCGAGAGCACCTGGAGAGAACCCACGCATGCGAGGGGGCAATACCGAATACCATCCAGACGGGACAGAGGGATTCATCTTCTTGGTTCTTTCGGTAAAGTCACGTAGAAGGGAAGTAATAAAATAATAAAAATAAAACATAATAAAATCAAATAATTCTCACGACGTTTCGGCTACAACGCAAGCAGCCGTCTTCAGGTGAAGAATGAGACACTGCCAAGCTAGGAACTTATATATAAGCTGGGTTGGAGGTGGAAGAAGAAGAGAGCCTTAACAAAAGAATGTGCATATCAAGAGGAATTTAGCATATTCATGGCAAATGCGTAGGAGGTGGGCGGGGGGGGTTTCAAAGTCATATTATGCCCATGCATTATGCAGGATCAGCAGCACCAAAGGGAGGGGGGGGGGTAGCATTAACAAAGGGAGGGCATGTTAATAGTATGCAGAAGCAATGAAACATGTGAATGGGAAAACGGTGGCAGGAGATCCGCAGCAGAGCAAATAATGCATTCCCTGTGGAGAACACAAGATACAGAGGGAGTTCACATTCTGCTGTATCGCCCTCTCCTGGGCAAGTCAGGCGATTATGGCTCTTCGATGCCCATAGGATGAGAGTTTCGCTTCATTTGTGTGATCCGTCAACCCTCGCTACCTCCAGAGGGTTGGATTACAGGCCACCACTGCGATGATAATTAGGTGGCAGTCACCTCCATTATTGTCCCATTTGCACAGAACTCAAAAGGCAGCGGGAACTTCAGTGATTTCAACATTCTTGCAGTTATTGCCTGGAACATTGGCCCATTATTTCCAGTACTCTCTACCCTAATGGCCTCATCATAACAGGAGCACTGTTAACCTAAGTGACATCACATCAGAATTTTATTTAAACTGGAGGAATCCAATGACCTATGACGTTTATATGTCCAGCAGGGGCGGGTCAAATGTTACAACAACAAAAATACAAAAACACACAGCAGTGCAAATGATAGGAAAGCTAAGCAAGGCACTACATCTAAAAAATAAATTGGTGGGGTGATGTGATGTGGGGTGGGTGATGTGATGTGAGGTGGGTGGGTGATGTGATGTGGGGTGGGTGGGTGATGTGGGGTGGGGTGGGTGGGTGATGTGGGGTGGGGTGGGTGGGTGATGTGATGTGGGGTGGGTGGGTGATGTGATGTGGGGTGGGTGGGTGATGTGATGTGGGGGGGATGGGTGGGTGATGTGATGTGGGGGGGGGGTGATGTGAGGTGGGTGGGTGGATGGGTGATGTGATATGGGTGGGTGGGTGATGTGATGTGGGGTGGGTGGGTGATGTGATGTGGGGGGGGGGGTGGGTGATGTGATGTGGGTGGGTGATGTGATGTGAGGTGGGTGGGTGATGTGGGTGGGTGATGTGATGTGGGGTGGGTGATGTGATGTGGGGTGGGTGATGTGATGTGGGTGGGTGATGTGATGTGAGGTGGGTGGGTGATGTGAGTGATGAGATGTGGGTGATGTGATGTGGGTGATGTGAGTGATGTGATGTGGGTGGGTGATGTGATGTGGGGTGTGTGATGTGGGGTGGGTGATGTGATGTGAGGTGGGTGGGTGATGTGGGTGGGTGATGTGATGTGATGTGGGTGATGTGCGTGATGTGATGTGGGTGATGTGATGTGGGTGATGTGAGTGATGTGATGTGAGTGATGTGATGTGGGTGATGTGATGTGCGAGATGTCACGTGAGGTGGGTGGGGTGCCGCCCGCTCTTGTTCTGCATCTTGTCGCCGGGCGACCGACTCCGACTCGTCTCCTCTCCTCCTTCATCTCGCCGCGGGCTTCCCCCCTTCCCAGCGCCGTCGGTCACTCCGGCACCACCGGACTCAGCACGCAGTACGTGCTCTCGCTCTCTCTCTCTACGTGTGCTCCCATCGCTTCTTGCAGCCTGCGTGTGCTGTGGATGCGTCTGTGTCTGTGCAATGTGTCTATGCAATGTACGAATTGCGTGCGCGTGTGCTGGCCGTTATTAATGTGGATGCTCGCTAACGCCGCTTGATGCCCTACAAGGTTGTGACGCTTCAATGGGGGAGATGTCTTGTCTTGGGATATCCAGTCAGTGTGTGTACACGTGTGTGCTGTGTACAGTCAGTGTGTGTGTACACGCGTGCGCTGTGTACAGTCAGTGTGTGTGTACACGTGTGCTGTGTACAGTCAGTACGTGTGCTGTGTACAGCGTGTGTGCACGTGTGCTGTGTACAGTCAGTACGTGTGCTGTGTACAATGTGTGTACACGTGTGCTGTGTACAGTCAGTGTGTGTACACGTGTGCTGTGTACAGTCAGTGTGTGTACTGTGTACAGTCAATGTGTGTACGTGTCAACCCATGCCTCCCGATTCTGTTCCGTGACCTGCCAGCGAGCCTTCGACACTTCACGTGGCCTCAAAGTGCACCTAGCCTGGCACATGCGCCGTGGTAACATCACGGCCACTGAGTAGCGACTGCGTGTTCACCCGGCCGGACTGCGCGATGAGCTCGCGGCTCCTGCGCTCATCTGGCACGAGATGCAAGTCACTTTATTGACAGCCCTGTAAACATTGGCACAACGTTGGCACAACGTTGGCACAACGTTGGCCTTACGTTTGCATGTTTACTGGGATTTCATTAAATCAGAGCTTAGGGAATAAATGTTCTGAGCCCCTGCACGTTGTCCAAAACCTGGGGTCAAATCGTCCTTCGAATCACAGCAATATTGTTAGACGAAATGACATTGTGATTGCAACTCATTACGAATGGCACATTACAACTGTGTTTGGCACCAGCTCTGACTGACATTCCATTTTCCATCGGTGAGCTCCTCCGGCAGGCGAGGCTGCGTTGGCTGGGTAACGTAGCCCGCATGCCCAGCCACCGCAGCTTCTGGCTCATAAACGGGCACGGCACGGGCTCGAGAAGAGATGGGCTGATGTGAGAGTGGGTGAGGAGGTGGACGCCACCGTGGCGAGATGTTAACTGCCTCTCCTGGTATGGTATGGAGGAGGTCGTGGGTTCGATCCTGACCCTGATGCCTATATGTGCTCTCTGTGGTTGCGTGGATTTTTCTCCGGGTCCTCCGGTTTTTCCATCCACATTTCGAATCAACATCACGCGTTTAGAGTATTTGGCTGCTATAAATGTCCACATGATGAAGCACTTCGTAGAGTTATCATTTGTGGCCAGGTCGCTTCTGAAAAAGAGCTACATAGCTTAGTGGGCCTTACCTGGTACAAGAAAACATTGGTGGGTGGTTGATATGTTAGAGTGGTGGCACGGTGGCTAAAGCACTGCTACAAACCTAGAGACTCGATTCCCCGCTTACAGCTTGCACTAATGGCGAATATCTGAACCAGTCCTGGGACTCTCCTAGGTCCACTCAGGCTTACATGAGTGTGAATGTGAGCGTCGTGCTATCCACCCACCCCCTGGTGTGCTGTGCCGGTCATCATGAATCCTTGCGAACAGCACTTGTCCTAACAGTCTGTTTAAAAGGCCACTTGGATTAGTGGATACGGGATCTTTGTCTTTTGTAGCACGGGCTAGAGAGGAGCTTGGTTGGAGGGGTATGGGGGAATTTGAGCTGAATGGACTTGACTTGTAACATTTAGCTGTTGAAGGCAGCATCCCTCCAAGCTCAACTCTGCAAGGTTGTCATAAGGTCTACCAACGTTTTGGGTTTCCCGAGTATCACATCCTATCAAAGCGACACAGCCACTTTAAGTGCAGACAAAGTGACTTGATTCAAGGTGCGTATGAAGCGTGCAGTTTTATTTTGCTATCTTTAATGCTTGGTAAATTGCCTGTTGAGTTGAGAAGGTATCTCTGGCACGGTCAGTGACTCAAGTTCGTTAGGCGACTTCCTGCCTGGCAACGCTGCCCAAGGAGCAACGAAGTGCAACGATGCTCACTTCAACTGAACGACATCCTGATATGATTATTATTATTATTACTGAGGCTTGTTGGCCCAGGAAAGACTCGCTGAGGCTCAAGACACTGTTTCGGGAGGGTCTTGCCAAGTTTTTCACAGCAGGGAGGAAATGTCGCTGTGTGTGTGTGATCCCAATTGAGCAATTTGCAGATAATATTTCAGCATTGACATGGGTTTAGCTATGGAAGGACACCGGAGAACCTGAAGTAAAGCCACGCAGAACAGGGAGAGATCATACAAACTCCACGCAGAACAGGGAGAGAACATACAAATTCCACGCAGAACAGGGAGAGATCATACAAACTCCACGTAGAACAGGGATAGAACATACAAACTCCACACAGAACAGGGAGAGAACATACAAACTCCACGCAGAACAGGGAGAGATCATACAAACTCCACACAGAAAGGCACCCAAGTCAGGAATCACACACAGGCACGTCTTGCTATGAGGCACGATTGTTACTGCTGCTATACAGCAGCAATGAATGATCCTCATGTTCAAGATGGTCTAAGTTAGATTTTCAATGTCTTCTTATTTTAAATATATTGTTTACTATCTTATGGATATGTGATGTGTATATATGAGTGTGTCTGTCCATGTGCATGTCTATTGCGTATTGTCTGACTTCTGTCCATGCGATCAGTATTGCATATAGTGTGTACAGTAGGTTGCGTGTATACACGAGTGTGTTTATACACTCAGATTTATGACGAGATTATCTCTATTCTAATCCTAGAATGGCTTCACGTCTCGAATTCCCATTCATCAAACAAGAGCATGAAGACAATCCAAGCCCTTGGATGTGTCCTGACCTGATCGTGACAGGTGAAGATGTTAACGCTGGTGAGATGACTAAACACACGACCTACTGTTGAATTCGTGTAATCGTTTCAACACCGAAGGAGCGCTGCCGCGTATTTGGCAGCGTAAAATAGTTATATTGAAACGGAGATTGCTATTGAAGTAGTTCCATGGAATTCTCTACCGGGAGCTAAATAACGTGAGGGTCTACTGGCTGTAGGAGCTTTAGAATGGGTATTTCTTCATCACGTTGCCCTGAATAGAATTCCAATTCTGCAATCTAAATCATGTTGTGACACCAATACATGTATTTTACATTATTTGAACAAAGTTAACTGTCTCATTGTGTCAGCGTGTGGCCCGCAGAATTTTGCATAGAACTCGAGTGTTTCTGAAGTCAATTCAGAAGCGTCAGATCCACCATCAACTCGCTACGCTTGAGAAGTTGGTTTAACCACAGGGGGCTGAAACCCAGATTTTAATTCGGGATCTCTGGGACTGTTTCTATGGTGCATGTGTATAGTATTATCCCACTGAGCTGCCTGATTGTAACAGTCAAGTGTAACTGTACGTGTGTAGGAGCAGTCGTGAAGCAAGAAGAGGAGGGAGGTCTGGGCACTGAGATAATGAGGATTGTGGTGAAAAATGAAGCGGATGAAGATGGTAAGACCCCGTCTTCCTGTGTGCAGCTAGAGGGAAACCGTCAAAAGAAGTTTTTTCTGGAGATACCAGAAGAGCGTTGACTCTGGTTGGCTACGTACGGCGCAAAAGACGGTTAACATACATACTGGTGACAGAAGCAAATAATGTCAAAAAGGAGAACCCATGCATATGCATGATTCTTCTTCCTTGTTTAATTGTACCTGCAGGGAGATCCTATAACCATCTCTCCCTTTTATATTTGATGTATATATAGATGGTCATGAGTGAGTGACTGAGCAACAGATTGTGTGAGTGACTGATGTAAATTCTAATTATGTTTGGAAATGGGAAAAAATATTAAAATTGGTACAGGTATAGTCAAGTCTGCGTGTAACTCGTGAAATCCCAGAAACAAAAAATTGCCTAAAATATGGAGACATTGTTACGGTTTTTTTTCGCTTTCATTAATCAAAAAACATGGTTTGTGTTCTTAATGATATCTCCAGATGCAGATATAATTAAATTTGGAGACAGTGAGAGATCAGATGAGACGGAGAATTCCCACGCATATCTGGCCATACCGGACCAGAATTTCATCGAGGTGGAATTATTGGCAGAGGACATCGGTCAAGGTGAGAGGCCCTTTTGAACGCATCACATTACAAAAACAGCGTGAGCTCTGTTTTATCAACAAACCTAACCCTCAAAACTTTCCTAATGTCACTCAGGCATCACTGCTTCTTAAAGGAAGATGCTACCCAAACTATTACCCTTAGTAGATACTTATCTCGGCTGTGTTACCCACACTGACAATAACTTTAAGCTTTGTGTTCCCGAAAAAAAATGAGATTTTCAGGAGGTGTCGCTGTATCGTTTGGGGTAAATCGCTACGGTGACGCTTTAAAGTTGTAGGTCATGCCATTAACTGCTCGTTGTCTGAATGCAACTTTAAGTGACCGCGCGTGCATTTTTTGTTATTTATTATGTGTGGCAGATGAAGTCCTGTGCGAGGAGTGTGGGGAGGGCCTCGGCAGATTCTTCAAAGTGAAGGTGGATGAAGCGAATGGCGCTGGCCAGGCTGCGAAAGCCTGCGCGCAGTGCGGAAAGATGCTCGCAGGCTCCACGTTTTACATTCACAGGCAACAGAGCAGCACGCACGCTGGCAGTGAGCAGCAATACTCAAGAGCGATGCGCGGGAAGGCGTCCGCACGGGTCGAGAAGTCAGGGGTGCGAAATGTGATGACCAATGCCGGTGGGAGGAAGCACCACATGTGCCAGGAGTGTGGGAAGGGGTTTTCTTATCATTGCGAATTAAAGGTGCACTTTAGAACACACACAGGCGAGAGGCCGTACGTGTGCAGGGAATGTGGCAAAGGGTTCACGACGTGTTCCAGTTTAAACATGCACTACGTGACGCACACCGGCGAGAAGCCGCACATGTGCGAGGAGTGCGGTAAGAAGTTTTCGCAACGTTCTAGTTTGGAGTCGCATTATAAAATACACGCTGGCAATAAGCCGCACGTGTGCATGGAGTGTGGGAGGAGCTTCATACAACGTTCCAATCTGAAGAGGCATGCCAGAACGCACACGGGCGAGAAGCCCCACGTGTGCGAGGAGTGCGGCAAGGGCTTCGCGCAGCTGTCCAGTTTGGAGCAGCATTTTAGAACGCACACCGGCGAGCGTCCGTACGCGTGCAAGGAGTGCGGCAAGAGGTTAACGACTCGCGCCGGTTTGGAGCAGCATTCCCGAACGCACACGGGCGAGAGGCCGTACGTGTGCAAGGAGTGCGGCAAAAAGTTTAAAACGAGGTCTAGTTTGAAAAAGCACTGCGTGACGCACACGGGCGAGAAGCTGTACATGTGCGAGAAATGCGGGAAGAGGTTCTCGCAGCGTTCCAGTTTGGACACCCACTATAAGATACACGCCGGCAACAAGCCTCACGTGTGCGAGGAGTGTGGGAAGGCGTTCTCGCAGCTTTCCAATTTAAAGAAGCACTCGAGAACGCACACCGGTGAGAAGCCATACATGTGCAAGGAGTGCGGGAAGGAGTTCTCCCAACGGTTCGATTTAAAGAGGCACCACATAATACACACCGGCGAGAAGCCGCACGTGTGCAAGGAGTGCGGCAAGGGGTTTTCCGAGCGATTTGATTTAAAGAAGCATTCTAGAACGCACACAGGGGAGAAGCCGCACGTGTGCAAAGAGTGCGGCAAGGGGTTTTCGCGAAGTATTACTTTAAAGAAGCATTCTAGAAAACACTACCAAATGGAAATCTTGAGTTAAAATGTTACCATTCATATTGAAAGAAAATGTGTAGTTTTTTTTCCATGAATTACATTCGCATATTGCTATCGTACCCTTTTCACTTCACTGAGGACCGACAATGTTGAGATTCCGTGGCCAAGGTGTTATATAACGAGAGGATCACATGATGGTGTCTGCCACCTCCCTCGCTTTCTTGCCCGATCGACCTCATCAATGAAACCACCACAGCCAGACCCGTGATGTTGGCTCACGAACCTCGGTATTCAGGTTTAGCTTATCACACAGAATCCAGCCACAAACCATAAACAATATTGTATCTTTCATACGTGGACTAGGGAGATCACATCATTCCCTTCATCTCTTGCAACAGTTTGGTTTACTACAATAATACAGCCGGCGTATCATTTCATAAAATGTGTACATATTTTATATAATCGATTGTCGTATGCACATTTCTATGCATTTACCGTGAGCATAATGTATTTAAAATAATTGATGTGTCATTACATCGACATTTGATTTAAGCTGTAAGAACCCGATAAGCTATGAAGCTCTTTTTAACAGGTGGCCATGCCTGGCAACAACCTCCTTGATCCTTGTATCAGTCGAGCACGGGGTGATACGAACTTCGCTGTGATCATGGCAGTCGTGTTTTCAACTGGGAAAGAACGTGAGAAGTCATTTTGGAATTCAGTCTTAGCCGTGCAATTTTATGTAAACGTGACGGTTAATGATGACGTTTTTAAGCTGCTGCAGTATTGCATGTTTGTCGTAACTGCAACGTTAATCTTCACTAAATGTACCCGATCTATGTGCTGTGAAGAAGGGCCATTGGAGGGCCACGGTGTTATTGTCCAATGTGTTGAGTGTTTTGTTATTTGTGCCTGTCCACCACTGACAAACGCAGCATCACAAATAATTAGTTTTGTTGTTTAGTTCCATCTATTCATTTATATTAAATGATTGTTGAGTGAAGAGATGTGGATTTTCGTGTGTGTCTCTAAAATTAACCCACGTACTTCTTTTTAGAGCATGTAGCTGTCGCCACGTGGCTTCCCATCTCGGCTATCACCGACGTGAATATTATTGCCTATGACAGTAGTTCCCAAGTTGTGGTGCCGCGAGAAAAATGGTCCGTGGACGTGTGGCAGATGCCACGGTGTTGAAGAGTCGTGTTAATTTTGAACGACACCATCGGTGCACGGCGGTGGGGCGAACGCGTTTTGAAGGTTTGCGAATGACAGTCCGCGCGGGTCCACAAAGGTCGTGAACATCGCTCATTCACTACCGCCACCAGCGTGTGACATAGAGGGAGACCCCTTTGCGTTCCAGCGTGGCTCCATCACCATCGAGACCCGGAGCGATTTTTGTCACCGACCTCGGAAATGGAAAGAGGCGAGACAGGTTTGTAGTGAATATGAAGATGGAAAAACAACCGCGCAAACTTTCTGATGTCTACAATTTCTAATGAACACGCCGGAGTTACGATAGGTGTGTGCCCGTGTATTCAAATAGTCTTAATCGTTTCGTGGTTTATAAGCAGCAGCAGCAGTATCCGTGGTCAATTCATTGCTGGACGAAGATTTGAAGCTGTCTGGTCCTCCTCGCGTCTTGTTTCACGTTCACAAATACGCCGCGTGAAAGCCTCCGTTGTGCATCGTGAATAATAAAGATGGTTGGGAAAACATCGTCGCCACCGTAATTCATGATGTTGTTATCGGCACTGCAGAAGAAAAGGGAGTTCCAGACACCATGAAACACAAATTTCGAATGTTCCATTAAACAAAACAATCCTTAAGTCTTCAATGTTTAAATCCGAAACCCATTCTATAAACACAGATTCAGAAGAACGCTGACGGAAGAGTGGAACAAAGCGGATATCCATGGTGCACATCTCACACAAATATCTCACCCACCGGCTTTGACCTCTGGTCCATAATAGAGATTTTTTGGGGGGGTTAGATCGTGTAAAAATATAAATGTGTCGTCAAACCCGCTACCACCCGACACAGCCAACTAGTGAGGGCTGTCACGTAAACAGAACGTGGCCAATTCGTGACGAGCACAATGGGCAATATTTGTCGCGAAAAGCGTCCGCGTTAAATGTGACTGATGTTAACCATCAACCGCAATCAGAACATCAACACCGTGCACGGGCCGACGTTTCGGGCAACGACCCTTCATAAAAAAAAACCAGTGTGGGTATTGACGCACGTGTCGATATTATGTTAACGTGGTTGTTGTTGTTGTTGTTGTTGCGTTAATTAAATGCCCTTTGTGCAAGCCACTGCCAACGCAGCGGGCAGAGGTAATCCCGCAGGTGATTTGTCCATAATAGAGATGTTTTTGGGGTTAGATCGCGTAAATATATAAATGTGTCGTCAAACCCGCCACCACCCGACACAGCCAACTCGTAAGGGTTGTCACGTAAACAGAACGTGGCCAATTAGTCACCAGTACAGCACCACCTGGTAAGTTGGAGAGCCAAGCCACAACATTTACAATCTGAGTACGACGTTTCGCCAGTAATTACAACGAGCTTCATCAGGCGACAGCCAAATTTGTGGAGAAGTCCGCCTGTTTCGTTCCTCATATCGAGGCGTAGATGTGGTGACCACGCAGCTGTGTTCTTGTACAATGAGTGTTGGGGGGGGGTGTTACTGAGTCAAGGTACATTATGTAAGTGCATTATGCGAGCCCTTTGATCTTGTCCTTCCTAACTGTCGTGTATTAAAATAGCCGTACCAGGTGATTTGTTCATAATAAAGGCTTCTGGGTTAGATCGCGTAAGTGTCAATGTGTCGCAAGCCTCCACCACCCGACACGGCCAATTAGTCAAAACAAGTGTGTCACGTTAACAAAACGCGAATTACAGTGAGGGAAAAAAGCATTTGATCCCCTGCTGATTTTGTACGTTTGCCCACTGACAAATAAATTATCAGTCTATAATTTTAATGGTAGGTTTATTTGAACAGTGAGAGACAGAATAACAACAACAAAATCCAGAAAAACGCATGTGAAAAATGTTATAAATTGATTTGTGTGCGTGTTGTGTGTGTGTGTGGTGTGTATGGTGTGGGCGTTGTGTGTGTGGTGTGTGAATTCTAGACTTGAAGCTTTCGTGACTGCAAGGATTCATATTCTTAGGTTTTTTCGGTAAAGTCACGTAGGTAAAACATCAAAATTAATAAAAATAAAATAAAGATCACGACGTTTCGGAGGCAACACAAGTCTCCGTCATCAGGTGGGACCGTCACAGCCAGATTAGCTGCATCAAGTGAGGCAATGATTCAAGATGTAATCCCTTAAAAGCGAGTTGAGGTGGGAGGAGAGGGGGGGCTCATCAGAATGTGGTAGCCAATGAATGGAACGTATCGGGAGGGAGGGGGGCGGGGCCAAAAGGGTGGGCGACGGCGTGGAAGCGATTGTGCGCAAGCGACACACTGCTGCACACGCCAACGTCTTGGGCAGGGAGGGGGGAGGGGGAGGCCTGATACACATGATAGAAAATAACGAAAATGCCCATGTTTATACCAATGCTGGCTGAACAATGAAGAGATTACTGTTTAACAGTAACAGTAATCTCTTTACTGTTCTCTTCATTGTTCAGCCAGCATTGGTATAAACATGGGCATTTTCGTTATTTTCTATCATGTGTATCAGGCCTCCCCCTCCCCCCTCCCTGTCCAAGACGTTGGCGTGTGCAGCAGTGTGTCGCTTGCGCACAATCGCTTCCACGCCGTCGCCCACCCTTTTGGCCCCCCCCCTCCCTCCCGATACGTTCCATTCATTGGCTACCACATTCTGATGAGCCCCCCCCCCCTCTCCTCCCCCCTCAACTCGCTTTTAAGGGATTACATCTTGAATCATTGCCTCACTTGATGCAGCTAATCTGGCTGTGACGGTCCCACCTGATGACGGAGACTTGTGTTGCCTCCGAAATGTCGTGATCTTTATTTTATTTTTATTAATTTTGATGTTTTACCTACGTGACTTTACCGAAAAAACCTAAGAATATGGTGTGTGAATGTGGCGTGTGTGTGGTGTGTGTGTGTGGTGTGTGTGTGTGTGGCGTGTGTTGTGTGTGCGTGGTGTGTGTGTGTGGTGTGTGTGTGTTGTGTGCGTGGTGTGTGTGTGGTGTTTGTGTGTGTTGTGTGTGGGGTGTGTGTGTGCGTGGTGTGTGTGGTGTGTGTGTGTGTTGTGTGTGTTCGTGGTGTGTGTGTGTGTTGTGTGTGTGGTGTGTGGGGTGTGTGTTGTGTGTGTTCGTGGTGTGTGTTGGTGGTGTGTGTGTGGTGTGTGTGTGTGTGTGGTGTGTGTGTGTGTGTGTGGTGTGTGTGTGTTGTGTGCGTGGTGTGTGTTGTGTGTGTGGTGTGTGTGCGTGTGTGTGCGTGTGTGTGCGTGGTGTGCTGTGTGGTGTGTGTGTGGTGTGTGTGTGTGGTGTGTGTGTAGGGTGTGTGTGGGGTGAGTGTGTGTGTGCGTGGTGTGTGTGGTGTGTGTGGTGTGTGTGTGGGGTGTGTGTGCTGTGTGTGTAGTGTGTGTGTGTTGTGTGTGTGTGTGGTATGTGTGTTGTGTGTGTGCTGTGTGTGTGTGGTGTGTGTGTTGTGTGTGTGTGGTGAGTGTGGTGTGTGTGTGTGGTGTGTGTGGTGTGTGTGTGGTGTGTGTGTGCGTGGTGTGTGGTGTGCTGTGTGGTGTGTTTTGTGTGCGTGGTGTGTGTGTGTGGTGTGTGTGGTGTGCTGTGTGGTGTGTGTGGGGTGTGTGTGTGTGGTGTGTGTGGCGTGTGTTGTGTGTGCGTGGTGTGTGTGTGTGGTGTGTGTGTGTTGTGTGCGTGGGGTGGTGTGTGTGTGTGTGGGTGTGTGTGGTGTGTGTGTGTGTGTGTGTGTGTGTGTGTTGTGTGTGTGTGGTGTTGTGTGTGTGTGTGTGGGTGTGTGTGTGTGTGTTGTGGTGTGTGTGGTGTATGTGCGTGGTGTGTGTGTGTGGTGTGTGTGTGGTGTGTGGTGTGTGTGTGTGTTGTGTGCGTGGTGTGTGTGTTGTGTGTGTGGTGTGTGGTGTGTGTGCGTGTGTGTGCGTGGTGTGCTGTGTGGTGTGTGTGTGTGTGTGTGTGTGTGGTGTGTGTGTAGGGTGTGTGTGGGGTGTGTGTGTGTGTGCGTGGTGTGTGTGGTGTGTGTGGTGTGTGTGTGGGGTGTGTGTGCTGTGTGTGTAGTGTGTGTGTGTTGTGTGTGTGTGTGGTATGTGTGTTGTGTGTGTGCTGTGTGTGTGTGGTGTGTGTGTTGTGTGTGTGGTGAGTGTGGTGTGTGTGTGGTGTGTGTGTGTGTGTGTGGTGTGGTGTGTGGTGGTGTGTGTGTGCTGTGTGGTGTGTTTTGTGTGCGTGGTGTGTGTGTGTGGTGTGTGTGGTGTGTGTGTGGTGTGTGTGTTGTGTGCGTGGTGTGTGTGTTGTGTGTGTGGTGTGCTGTGTGGTGTGTGTGGTGTGCTGTGTGGTGTGTGTGTGTGTTGTGTGCGTGGTGTGCTGTGTGGTGTGTGTGTGGTGTGTGTGGTGTGTGTGTGTGGTGTGGTGTGTGGTGTGTGTGTGTGTGGTGTGTATGTGGTGTGTGTGTGGTGTGTGTGTGCTGTGTGTGTGTGTGTTGTGTGTGTGGTGTGTGTGGTGTGTGTGTGTGGTGTGTGTGGTGTGTGTTGTGTGTGTGTGGTGTGTGTGTGGTGTGTGTGCGTGGTGTGTGTGTGGTGTGTGTGTGCTGTGTGTGTGTGTGTTGTGTGTGTGGTGTGTGGTGTGTGTGTGTGTGTGGTGTGTGTGGTGTGCTGTGTGTGTGGTGTGTATGTGGTGTGTGTGTGTGGTGTGTGTGTGTGTGTGTGTGTGTGTGTGTGTGTGTGTGTGTGTGTGTGTGGTGTGTGTGGTGGTGTGTGTGGTGTGTGTGTGTGTGTGTGGTGTGTGTGTGTGTGTGTGCGTGGTGTGTGTGTGGTGTGTGTGTGCTGTGTGTGTGTGTGTTGTGTGTGTGGTGTGTGGTGTGTGTGTGTGTGGTGTGTGTGGTGTGCTGTGTGGTGTGTGTGGGGTGTGTGTGTGTGGTGTGTGTGTAGTGTGTGTGTGTTGTGTGTGTGGTGTGTGTGTTGTGTGGGGTGCTGTGGTGTGTGTGTGTGGTGTGTGTGGTGTGTGTGTGGTGTGTGTGTTGTGTGCGTGGTGTGTGTGTTGTGTGTGTGGTGTGCTGTGTGGTGTGTGTGGTGTGCTGTGTGGTGTGTGTGTGTGTTGTGTGCGTGGTGTGCTGTGTGGTGTGTGTGTGTGGTGTGTATGGTGGTGTGTGTGTGTGGTGTGTGTGGTGTGTGTGTGTGGTGTGTGTGGTGTGGTGTGTGTGTGTGTGGTGTGTATGTGGTGTGTGTGGTGTGTGTGGCTGTGTGTGTGTGTGTTGTGTGTGTGGTGTGTGTGTGTGGTGTGTGTTGTGTGTGTGGGTGTGTGCGTGGTGTGTGTGTGGTGTGTGTGTGTGTGTTGTGTGTTGTGTGTGTGGTGTGTGGTGTGTGTGTGTGTGGTGTGTGTGGTGTGTGTTGTGTGTGTGGTGTGTGTGTGGTGTGTGTGCGTGGTGTGTGTGCGTGGTGTGTGTGTGGGGTGTGTGTGTGTGGTGTGTGTGTGGTATGTGTCTGTGGTGTGTGTGTGGGGTGTGTGTGCGTGGTGTGTGTGTGTGGGTGTGTGTGTGGGGTGTGTGTGTGTGGTGTGTGTGTGTGGTATGTGTGTGTGGTATGTGTGTGTGGTGTGTGTGTGGGGTGTGTGTGCGTGGTGTGTGTGCGTGGTGTGTGTGTGGGGTGTGTGTGTGTGGTGTGTGTGTGTGGTATGTGTGTGTGGTGTGTGTGTGGGGTGTGTGTGCGTGGTGTGTGTGTGTGGTGTGTGTGTGGGGTGTGTGTGTCGCGCGAGTCGTCTTGCCACCGCATCTTGTCGCCCCCCCCCCACCCCTTCATCCCCCGCCCCCTCCAACCTTCGCGTTCTTCTTTCACCATCGCCGCCGCGGACTTCGCTCCCCCGCGTCCCCCCCCTCGTCACCTCTCCCTCGGCCTCCTCCTCCTCCGGCTGTCGCCCCTCGCCATGCCCAGGAGGAGTGAGAGGAAGAGCGGCCACGCTCGGCGCCTCAAGACGACGGCGCCCGAGCGCAGGCGCCGGGAGGAGGAGGCGGAGGAGGCCCGGCGGGTGCCGAGGCGAGCCGCCGGGGCGGGCGGCGTCAGCGGCGCGGGCCGCCGCCGCCTCCTCCTCGACGAGATGAAGACGACGACGACGGCAGCGGCGGCGAGGAGGAGGCGACCACCACAACAACAACAGCAGCAGCAGCGAGAGGACTGGCAGCTCTTGCACCGCCGCGAGTGGGGCTCCCTGCACGAGTAAGGTGCCCCCCACCCTCCTACAGCCCCCCCCCCTACACAGCCCCCCCCCCACACAGCCCCCCCACACACACACAGCCCCCCCCACACACACAGCCCCCCCCCCCACACACACAGCCCCCCCCCCACACACACAGCCCCCCCCACACACACGGGCAGCCCCCCACACACAGCCCCCCCCACACACACAGTCCCCCCCCACACACAGCCCCCCCCCACACACACAGCCCCCCCCCACACACACGGGCAGCCCCCCACACACAGCCCCCCACGCACACAGCCCCCCCCCACACACACAGCCCCCCCCACACAGCCCCCCCACACACACACAGCCCCCCACACACAGCCCCCCCCACACACAGCACCCCCCACACACAGCACCCCCCACACACAGCCCCCCCCACACACACAGTCCCCCCCCCCACACACAGCCCCCCCCACACACACAGCCCCCCCCCCACACACACGGGCAGCCCCCCACACATAGCCCCCCACACACATAGCCCCCCCACACACACAGCCCCCCCCACACAGCCCCCCCACACACACACAGCCCCCCACACACACACAGCCCCCCACACACACAGCCCCCCCCCCACACACACAGCCCCCCCCCACACACACAGCCCCCCCCCACACAGCCCCCCACACACACACAGCCCCCCACACACACAGCCCCCCCACACACACACCCCCCCCCCCACACAGCCCCCCCCCACACACACAGCCCCCCCCCACACAGCCCCCCCACACACACACAGCCCCCCCCCCACACACAGCCCCCCCCCACACACACAGCCCCCCCCCCACACACACAGCCCCCCCCCCACACACACGGGCAGCCCACCCACACACAGCCCCCCCCACACACACAGTCCTCCCCCACACACAGCCCCCCACACACACAGCCCCCCCCACACACACACAACCCCCCCCCCCCACACACACAGCCCCCCCCCCCCACACACACGAGCAGCCCCCCCCCCACAGCCCCCCCCACACACACAGCCCCCCCCACACACACACAGCCCCCCCCCCACACACACAGCCCCCCCCCACACACACAGCCCCCCCCACACACAGCCCCCCCCACACACAGCCCCCCCACACACACAGCCCCCCACACACACACAGCCCCCCACACACACAGCCCCCCCCCCCCCACACACAGCCCCCCACACACACAGCCCCCCCCCCACACACATAGCCCCCCCCCACACACATAGCCCCCCCCCCACACACACAGCCCCCCCCCCACCACACACACACAGCCCCCCCCCCCCCCCCCCCCACACAGCGACTTGCATGAGCAGCGAGGTGGCCATTGGAACCAAAGTCTTAGAAGATGTTGTACGGTTCTGCCGGTTGGTGGTGATGATGATGATGGCGTGGAGGGTGGTTGGTGGTGGTGGTGGTGGCGTGGAGGGTGGTTGGTGGTGAGGGTGGTTGGTGGTGGTGGAGGGTGGTTGGTGGTGAGGGTGGTTGGTGGTGGTGATGATGGCGTGGAGGGTGGTTGGTGGTGAGGGTGGTTGGTGGAGGGTGGTTGGTGGAGGGTGGTTGGTGGTGGTGATGATGGCGTGGAGGGTGGTTGGTGGTTGGTGGTGGTGGTGGATTTAAGAGCTCGCTCCTCAAGTCCGCCCGTGTTGGCGTGCGAGCATCGCGAAGCACCACTCGGACATTTCCCCCATTTAGCTCCCGCACAGAGAGATCCCCCGCCGCCGCCGTCGCCGCCGTTACACAAAGAAACCAACAACACGACGGTCGCCACGGGAGAAGTGAAGACAACGCGATCAGTGGCGTGGTCGTGGGATATGTAAATATGAGAGAGAGATCAACAATGCCGCCTTCGCATGTAAGCAGTCAGTCTCTCGCCTTGGGCCGCGGTGGTTAGGTTCCTGATAACGCCCGCGGTTGACGAGACTAAAGACTTGTGGAAAATAGGGGGTTAGGTTCCTGATAATGCCCGCGGTTGGTGAGACTGAAGGCTTGTGGAAAATAGGGGGTTGGGTTCCTGATAACCCCCGCGTTTAGCGAGACTGAAGGCTTGTGGAAAATAGGGGGTTGGGTTCCTGATAATGCCCGCGGTTGACGAGACTAAAGACTTGTGGAAAATAGGGGGTTAGGTTCCTGATAATGCCCGCGGTTGGTGAGACTGAAGGCTTGTGGAAAATAGGGGGTTAGGTTCCTGATAATGCCCGCGGTTGACGAGACTAAAGACTTGTGGAAAATAGGGGGTTAGGTTCCTGATAATGCCCGCGGTTGGTGAGACTGAAGGCTTGTGGAAAATAGGGGGTTAGGTTCCTGATAATGCCCGCGGTTGGTGAGACTGAAGGCTTGTGGAAAATAGGGGGTTAGGTTCCTGATAATGCCCGCGGTTGGTGAGACTAAAGGCTTGTGGAAAATAGGGGGGGTTAGGTTCCTGAAAACCCCCGTGGTTGGAAAGACTAAAGACCTGTAGTTACGTGATCTAACTAAAAAAACCTGTATTATGAGCAAAACCCAACTTCATACTGAAGGCGTTGTTTTTACTTTAAATGTTTTTTTTAATCCCGCAACACAACCACAACATTCGGGTGATTATCCCCCTAATTGGGAGGCTGATTATGGTTAATCGGGTTCTACTTAAGGTATTATTATTGGATCTGCATAACAGACAGGCTGAGAGCCAATGCGTTATTGCTTCCAACCTTGGTGGAAAGAGTTCAAAAGCTCTCAAGAACACATGAATGTGCGAGGTCTGCGTTTGCAGGTGAATGGTATTTTTCATGTCCCCGTGTTGCAGTTATACCATCTGGTGTATTTTCTCATTCTCTACCTTTCTGTCCACGTCAGCAGTGTTTCGTGGTATGTACACTAGTTTACATGTATACATGAGTGTGTTTATATATATTTTAATCCTAGAATGGCTTCACACTACGACTTGCCATTCATCAAACAAGAGAATGAAGAAAATCCAAGGCCTTGGACGTGTCCTGACCTGACAGCGACGGGTGAAGATGTTAATACTGGTGAGATGACTTGGACACACAACCTACGATTGAATTCGTGTAATCATTACAACACCAGATTAAAATATCACACACCTCTCTGCAAGCGTGAAATGGCGCTGCGTAATATTTTGGTCGAGTGTGATAGTTCTATTGAAGCAGCAATTCCTTTTGAAATTATTGTGTGCAATTCTTTCCTGGGGCCATTCCATTATGTGGCTTCTGCTGACTGTCGGCTCTGCAGAAATTATATTTATTCATCGTATGATGAACACACACTTTACACACTTTGCATAAAGTGCTTATGAAAGTAATGACACGAAATGAGGGCATGTGCCAGCCTTGTCCATTGATAGCTAAGACATGTTGACAACAGCAAGGAGACCATCATCATCATCATCAGTCTGAAATGCCACCACCTTTGCTATTGGATTAACTATACACAGATGACAATTATCATTGTTTCATCCAATCCCATTCTCATTCCCCACCCTCAGAAGAACTCCCTGCCTTAATGACCTCATCATCACACTACCTGAGCTTTGTAAAAGCGATAATTCACGCTCTTATCTCTTGCCAGGCAGGCATCTTGAATGAAGTAGTGCCATTGGGTTAATTTGCAATTTGAGTTGTGTTTATGACTGCCCGTCATCCACCGCATTCCTGCCATCACCGTGCCCTACTTAAAGCCATAGTAACAGTGAAGAAATGTCCAACTGACGATGGTTATAATAATGTAAATATTTAGTTTTACGTTTTATATAGCGTCATTAATGCAAATTCTACCTCACAATTGCTGAGGAACCGCAGACGAGCTGGAAGGTAGCCAGGTGGTGAGACGGCACCAACAATTGCCAAAGCTCTGCAATCCTCTATATATGAAACAGTTTTCTGCCAATTAATGTTTATACATGTTGGAGGAAACCGGAGCACCGAGGGGTGAAGCACACCTGCAAGGGTGCAACGCTGTCTCCCATACAGAAGGGGCTGATGACAATTGTATGCACTTTGCTGCACTGCCTTTCTCCTGGCGAACCAGTTAACGGCACCTCCTCGACCCCCACGGGAAGGAAGTTTCACAACATTTGTGGTATCCACCAACCCTGGCCTGCACAGTGCTGGATTGCAGGCGTGAGTAGTTATCACCACTCAATAGTTCTTGATCTCCTTGCTGTGGTTGTTAAACCGAAGGCACGTGTTCCCGAATACGTTGTCCTACCTAGTTGTGTTCGATAATGTTTTTAAAGTAATTTACAAATTTCTAAGTAAACATTTTGCAGCCATTTGAACTGTGCCAAGACCATCGACTTGCTACATTTGCGAAGCTGGTTTTATCACGGGGAGGGCATAACACCTGGATTTAAATCTGGGTGCTCGTGTTTCTGTGGTGCATGTGTATGGTATTGGCCACTTGAACCAGCTGATTGTGAATAAATATAATTTAACGTACGTGTGCGGGAGCAGTTGTGTTGCAAGAAGACGAAGGGATACTGGGCTCTGAGATGCTGACGATTGTGGTGAAGACTGAAGCAGAGGAATATGGTAAGACCCCTTGCTACTACATGCAGCTTGATGGAAACTACACAATCTGAGATGCCTCAATAGTTTAAGACATTAAAAGAGAGGTCACAGGTTACGTTATCCCTACAATTTGTTTATGTTTGGAGGGTTTTAAGGATGCTGATTGAAGCGTATATTTCCTATTTGGAGCTCCACAAACTCTTGAGGCCAAGAAGGTATGAACCTTTTCATGTTGAGACTAGCGCTATGAAAATGTGTATCTGGAGATTTCAAAGAGTGCTTAAATAATGACCTCAAAATATAAGTCGCTTAAAGTTAAGGTATTTTTTGGAAAAAAGTATAGTAAAAGATAATAGCAGGCAAATGTTACTTCCACTTGGAAGTAGAAGATTCAAAGAGTCTGAGACAACATATTAAGACTTCTAAGTGTTGATTTGAAGCTTTCGTGACTGCAGAAATCCATACTCTTTAGTTTTTTCGGTAAAGTCACGTATTGGTATAAAATAAAATAAATCCCGACGTTTCGGGCGCAACACAAGCATCCATGGCTTTCCCACCTGATGATGGACGCTTATGTTGTGCCTGAAACGTCGTGATTTATTTTATTTTATACCTACGTGACTTTACCGAAAAAACCAAAGAGTATACTTATAAGTGTGTTGTGAGAAATATCCATGTTTCGCCTGTATGACTGCCTTGTATTGTATATCCACACACAATATATATTAGAGCTCCCATTCATTAACGACAAAGATGCACGTTGTTAATTACAGCTCCAGAAATGAATGCAATTAAATTGGAAGGAGTCGATGAGAGCTCAGAGGAGGCAGAGGATGCCCATGGATATCTGGAAATCCAGACCGATAATTTCATCGAGGTGGAATTGTCACCAGACGACATGTGCCAAGGTATGAATCTCTTTTGATCGCATCACATTACAAATACGACCTCTGTAGTTTAATGAAGTCAAATAGTGATTCGATTCGTGTGTGTACCATGGAGACTGCGAGTGAGATGGACAGACGGTCCCGGCTGTTACGACGTTACAATGTGTTCCTGGAAACTCCGTAGTCATAAATCGGATCGTCTTAAATGGCACCTTATTTTCCCATAGATGGTAGAAACGGTAGAAACATCACTTGCACATGTGTTGTTTCCTTTTATTAGCCACATTTAACAGGGCCTAATAGATAAACATCCACAAAAAGACTTGAATAGAAAACTCCCCATGAAGTCACGTCGGAAACCAGACCGACTCTTGTTCAAATGTGTTCATAGTCATGCCGGACGATACGTCGTAAATCAAGTTGCTGCTATCGTATATCGATCCATGGTACCGTTATATAAACATCGTAAATGTGGATAGTCCGTAAATCGGAATGTCGTAAACCCGAGACCGTCTGTATTGAGCAGCGGTGAGTAATACTGTAGTTGTATCCCATCTGACGCAAGCTCGAGGAAGTCACTTAAAGGAAGATGCAACCCAAACCATTTCCCTGAGTGAATATTGATCTTGGCTGTGTTACCCAGACTGCCAAGAGTTCCAAGTCACGCTTAGCAGAAAAACAGCGATTTCCAGGAGGTGTAGCTGTATTGATTGGGGTTAACTGCTGCAGTGACACTTTAAAGTTATGGGTCAGGCCATAAACTGACCGTCGTTTGAATGCAACTGCAAGTGACGCAGTTTGTTTTTTAAAATGTGTGGCAGATGAAGCAGAACTCCTGTGCGAGGAGTGTGGGGAGGATTCCGGCAGATTCTTCAAAGTGAAGGTGGACGAAGTGAATGGAGGTGGCCAGGCTGCGCAAGCCTGCGCGCAGTGCGGGAATATGCTCGCAGGCTCCACGTTCTACATGAAGAGGCAACGCAGGAGGATGTACACCGGAAATGACCAACAATACTCGAGAGCGATGCGCGGAAAGGCGTCCACGCAACATGAGAAGTCGGGGGTGCGCAATGTGATGAGCAATGCCAGTGGGACGAAGCACACGTGCCAGGAGTGTGGGAAGGAGTTTACACATCATTACGGTTTAAAGGTGCATCTTAGAACACACACCGGCGAGAGGCCTTACGTGTGTAAGGAGTGTGGGAAAGGCTTCACGACGTGTTCCAGTTTAAAAATACATAGCGTGATACACACTGGCGAGAAGACACAAGTGTGCACGCATTGCGATAAGGGGTTTAAAACGCGGTCCGCTTTGAAGGCCCATTATAAAATACACACTGGCGAGAAGCCACACGTGTGTGAGGAGTGTGGCAAGGGATTCATAAAACGTTGCAACTTAAAGACCCATGTTATGACGCACACTGGGGTGAAACCATTTGTGTGCGAGGAGTGTGGGAAGGGGTTTTCGGAGCGGTTTTATTTAAAGATTCATTCTAGAACGCACACGGGAGAGAAGCCGCATGTGTGCAAGGAGTGCGGGAAGGGATTTTCACGACATTTTGACTTAAAGGTGCATTCTAGAACACACACTGGGGAGAAAACCACACGTTTGCAAGGAGTGCGGGAAGGGGTTTTCACGGAGCATTCGTTTAAAGAAGCATTCTGTAACACACTGCGATGTGGAAATCTCGAATTAAACATTTTCCATCTGGTTTGAAATTCTCATTTATTTTTGTCAAGCTCTGCCCAGCTGCATTCCCGTAATGCGCTTCTCGTATCCTTACGTTTATACGCGCAATCATGAATTACCAGCTCCATGGTTTGAAAAATATCACAACTAGGGATAACGATTTAACTCCCAAAATAGCTATGATTATTAGAAGTTAGTGGTTTAGACATCAACTATAAACATAGGAATTAAACATTTCTGATCCCATTCTTTGCATGTATCGTGAACATAAAATCATTTGTAATAAATTTTTATATTCAACATTTACAGGACAAAGACACGTGATTTTGTTGTTGGTACATTGTTTTTAATTGATGCGTCGTAATTGTGTGATGCAGCCGAGTGGTGGCGCGTTTCCTGCTTGCTGCAGAGTTCTAGGGTCAAGGCCCTGCCGCCCTGGATAATCATGCGTGGGTATCGACCCGCACCGTCTACAGTGGACATTAAAGCTCCTGTGACGTCATTCGGAAAAGAGTCGGCCATAATGTGCCGGTGTCATGGTCTAATTTGAAGGGAAAAAAACTCTAATTACTTAATTGTAACAACCAATAGCAACATTGTATCCTGCAGAGAGTCGAATGCCCCGTTGCAGGCCGGTGCTACGTCCGCTTGTGCCGCAAAGAGACAGCTGTCATCAAGGGGACCCCCCCCCCTAAGCTAAAATAGCACAACTAGGCATCGCAATGATTGAGATGAGGTGTAAGGGGCTGTGAGATACTCGGGGATTTAAGCACCGAATACTTTGATGAAAATCTTTAGTCCTTGTTCGTGTAGTGATATTCAGTCCTTTATCTCGATGAGTTCTCAAAGCTCGCTGTCAAGAGGGGGTCCTGCTTGCACTGTTAACCCATTTGCTGAGCACGTGGCAGTCGAGTAGAGAGTATTTGTTTGACCACGTGTGAGCTGAAGAGACCACTGGAGTCTCATTGCAAGAGTGTCCTGGGACAAGCAAAAAAATAAAGCAATGAAATAATGAGAAATCAGAGGGAAAAGCAACTGTCACGTGAGAAATATTAATATTGCGTACATTTCTATGGTGATGCTGCGTTGGTAGTGGGTGCACAAGCACACAACTCTACACTCTTCAACCGCTGCTTTAAAAAAAAGAAATGTAACAATTGGCGACGTTTCTGGCAATGGCCCTCCTTGATAGCACGTGTACAGTTACTACATTTATTTACAGAAATATTAAACAGATTTATGGTGACGTGCCAATATGTAAACGGACCAGGATATACAGTATGTAAAATGCATATTTTGAGTGATTATTGCAGAGTAAACATTGGCACGAGGGGTTTACATCATACGTTGAAAATTTAACTAGGCAAATAATGATTCGCCCTCCCTGCGGTGTGGCAAGCTGTCAGTTTCGATCGCGATTTAATTCAATCGTTTTTTGTCATCTTTGCCGTTTCGTTTGTATTGTTTCTTCATTAGCGTTAATATAACAGCATATAATTTCCATAACATTTACGTACGTTGCACATAATCGATTCTCATCTGCACAACTCCAGTGTCAATGATGAGGAGGACGTTTTGCCCATCGCAGTATTGCAGATTTGTGCCTTTCCTTGAACCTTCCTGAGCTTGATGAAGTGTTGTTCATCTCTTAATCGATCCTAAATGTGACTGATCATTGGGGATGTGGTTCATTACTCGTGGAAGCCCACGCTGTATGACTCGATAATTATATCGCTGTTCTCGCCCTGCTTGCTATAGGACCAAGCGACATCAGCTACCACCAGTCCATGGGCCAGGGCAGCTTCGCTAGCAAGATTTTAGTCGTATACCGCGAAACGTATGCGGCGACTGAGAGTGAATTAGTAATACTAATTTAAACTTCTAAAGCGCCCTTCCCCCGATGAGGAGATGGCAAGGAAATTACTTGATAACCTCACTCATTCAAATCGTTATCACATAATTCAGCATTAATGGCCACACACAAAAAATGGAACCGGTAAAGTGATGCGGCCACACGAGCTACCGAGGAATGTGACATCTGGGCCGGACTCATCGACTCCACCACAGCTCTCGTTCATTCCGGTTTTTTTTCATCACAACTTTGCCTTTGATATATATGGAGATAGACTAGCTGTTCGACCCGGCTTCGCCCCGGGACTTGGATCCACCACGCCCGCGGGTAGCATGACAGATTTGACGTCACAACTCACTTGCCGTGCAAAAAAATCTCTGCATTATTGAGCTCCCCCCGCCCCCAAAACAAACACAAAAGTGTATTCCTCTATTCGACCTTTAATCCACCCGCAATATTAACCAGGGGCGACCTGCCGGATATCCGAACCGCGAACCTCTCCGGCCAACCACGTCCACGTCGAGTGTGGAGGAGGAGGGGGGGGCAGAGCTTTGAGTGCCACCCCACGCAGCCCATCCCTCCCTATCTTTCTAGATTTGAAGCTTTCGTGACCGCAAGGATTCATACTCTTAGGTTTTTTCACGTAGGAAAAATAAAATTGAAATAAAATAACAAATCACGACGTTTCGGAGGCAACAAAAGTCTCCGTCCTTAGGTGGAAACCGTCACAGCTAAATTTATTGTATAGGTTTTTTCGGTAAAGTCACGTAGGTAAAAAAATAAATAATAAAAATTAATAGAAATAAAATAATAAATCACACAAATCTTCAAATCTAGAATCAAGTGATACTCGTGTGTTCGCCCTCCCCTTTGTCTCGAGTGCCGCGTCTCGTCGCTGCGTCTCACCCCTCCGTTGGCTCCATCTGGTCGCTCACGTTCGCATTAAAGTTTCACAGTTCCTGGCGTACGTGGACAACGCTTTTGTTGTTGTTGTTTAATTCGTGCGTCCTTGGGCGTGCGTTCTTGTACATCAGCATTGAGAAGACAAAGGCGGCCGGGGAATCTGTGGCAGACACCTAGCCTGGCACAGCAGTCAACCCATGGCAGCTGGGCCTGCGCCGTGACCTCCTGTAGCTTAGATCGCGATCCGAGTTCGACTCCCGCTCGCGGACAAACCCCCAAGTTGACCGTCATCTGAATTGGTTGTTGGGACCTCCCCTAGGTCGACTCAGCCTCAAATGAGTACCTGGTGCGGTGTGTAAAACATCGGGGAGACAAAGGCGGCCGGGCGTGGTGTTGGCCACACACGTGTGCTCACCACGTGTGCTCGCTAACAGCACTTGCCCCAACAGTTTGTTAAAGGCTCCCACCGGGGGGGGCATCTTTGGTTTCGTCTGGCACCGCAGGCAGCCCCATAATCAGCAGCGGCGAGAGCCTCGATGTGCACCTAGCCTGGCACAAGAGCCGTGGCGATGCCACCGACACTTGAGTGGTGACAGCTGTTGTAATGTTTGGACTTCATTCTGTGTGCCCTGTGTGGATCTTACTGTGTTGTGTTGTGGGGAGCGGTGGTTCGCTCACTGCGTTGAATTGACAAACACGCACGGCTACTGCAAGCGAAGACTGTCTGAGCTGTTCACCGGCCTCCTTTAGGGCAACTCGGCCGTAAGTGCTGTGTGTAAACATTGGGACCGGGAGACAAAGGCGGTCGGGCGTGGTTCTGGCCACACCACCACCCCTTGTGCTTGCCTTAATAGGTGCTCGCAAACAGCAGTTGCCCCAAAAGTCTCTTAAGGGGCCATCCATTTAGCACGTACGCATGGAGGGGGGCGGTTAACCCAAATGCGTTCGCTTGCGTATGGGGGGGGGGGGTCTACTGACAATGTGCGCATAGGAAACGGAGGGGGGGATGGTGAAGCCTCGATAATAATTTGTCTACATTGGCCTTCAAATGAGCCACAGTTCAGTGTCTCCAGCTGTCAGACAGCGAATACTGCCGGGAGAGGTGGGACTGTGGGAGAGGTGTCACTTGCATGTCACTGACTGCAGCTGTCAAGCAGCTCGGCAAAATAAGTGGCCAAGGTACGCAACTGAATTATGTAATGCAGCCGGCGGTGGACTATCTGTTTGCTTAAACACGTTTATATTATTCATCCTTGATCATGTCTGCGTGGATTAAATATCGGCCGTTCTATAGGATTCGGGGGGGGGGGGGGTGCGTCAGGCGTACATACGCAGGGAGGGGGGATGGGTCAAGTTTTGACAGATTTTTGCGTACCTATTAAATGGATGGCCCCTAAGGCTATAGGGGGCATATCCTTGTCTTATATAAACGTGTCGCAATTAGATTTCAAAATTTATTTCTTGACTCCTAAGATGGATTCACTCATTGAGTTGGCATTCATCAAACAAGAACGAGAAGAACGTGCATGTCCCGAGCTGCACCCTGACTTGATTAAACATGAAGATCCAGATGCTGGTGAGATCACTTGGCACACAGGGGAATGATGGACCACATTTTTTGTTCACGTTCCAAAACTAAAATCTCCATTTCATTCTGCTCTATTCTAGTAATTTTTATTTCTGTACCAGGGTCAAAAGATTATAATTTGCTTCTTTGTATGGAAATATTAAATTGAGCAGAAATGAATGCCTTAATATTCTATCAGGATATAAAATAGAATTTTGTTAGCTGAAAAACACAACTGGCCATAAGTGAAATAATTGCTACAACTGCAAGACACTCTCAGTGCAATAACACACACTTGCCTAAACATTGAATAATATAAAACAAGACCCTCCTAGAAATTATGAATTAAACTTACTGCTTCCTGTAAAACAGATTCATGCCATTGGACCACGTGTTGGATCTATATGCACACACCTCTACAGGTTCTATATAGATTGGCACGAAATTATTTAGATTCACTTCACTCCCACTGGGATCTGCAGATTCCACCACTATACATTCTAAGATTGACACGACGGTAGATCTAGAGGTTCACGGCGATGATTGTCTTCACGCCAGTCGAGTGTGAACGCATGTGCACAGGAGCGGTCATGAACAAGCAAGAAGAGGAGGGGAGTCTGGACACCGAGATGCTGGGGATTGTGGTGAAAACTGAAATGGAGAGAGACAGTAAGAGTCCTTCCTACAGACACAGAGAGCAGAACCATGCAAGGAGCTCTCCGCCGGAGATGCGGTGTAGTTTTGGGCATGGTCGATGGTGTCAAGCAACATTGAAGTCTAAAATATCTAAGAGAATGATCCAGGGAAGGTTTATCATTGACCGCTTGCAGGAGAGGGCAGTTCTTGTAAACTGGCTTTTGTCAGAAACTAAGGATGCAACTTTTCAATTATTGGAACAATGTATTGAATATGTTGTTGATCATATGAATACTGTATTTAATATTATGATTAATCCACTGCTGCATGAATCCCAAGTGTGGATCTCTCTATGCTTCAATAAACATATTACAGTTTTTGTTAAATGGTTTGTTCATAGCAAAGTTTCTGAACACTTTCTTCTTCAGGTAGATTGGTAACTGGAGTTGTGAATGACATTTGGTCTGGTGCTGCATGACTCAAAGAGCCAAACTAAGGCACAAATCCGATTTGTAAAAGTAGTGAAAGAAACTTGATTTGGTTTGTGTCACTGCTTGTTATTTTATCAATCAGACCTCCCATCAAAGACAATTGTGTGTCTTCTACATTACATCTCCAGATTTGAAGACAGATCCATTTGAAGCCAGCGAGACTATGGAGGATTCCCGTGGATGTTCGGCCACTCCAGACCAGAGCTTCATTGAGGTGGAGTTATTGAAGGAAGACCTTGGTCAATGTAAGATTCCCTTGATCACATGACTGAGAAAATGCTTTGTTTTGGTTTTTATCACCAATATATTATATGTGCCTCAATGAATAAGATCATTGTCGAACAAGATGAGAGCATGGCTTGAGTCCATTGGGTTGTATTTTGTTGAGACAGTTGTGAAATATGAAATCTTTTTATCCCATTTGACACGAGCACTTCCCTGTTGTCACTGTCTATTAAAAGACACAACCTCAGCACATCAGTTATCTAGTAGATATAGACCTAAAACGTATGTCCTAGATTTTGATAATGGTTTGAAGAGTAAATAATGAAATAAATACATTTCAAGTGACATCACTACAGTCATGTATTTAAAAGGCCAGAAGTTGTGAACGCCTCGTAATGCTATTGTGCCGTCAACTGGTGTTTGTATTTTGCTTTCACCTCACTCCACAGATGAAAAAGAGGAAACGGCGGGACTCTTGTGCACAAAATGCGGGAAGAACTTTGGCAGATGCTTTGTAAAAAAATGTAATGAAGTCAAATGCTCCGGACAGAGGCTGCAAACCTGCAGCGAGTGTGGGGAGATGCTTGAGGGCGCCGCATGGTGCATTTATAGACGGACTACCAGGAGGACGCACACAGGAGAGGAGCGACGCTTGCACTCGACGCGCGAGAAGGCATCTACACAAGTGGACAAGTCGGGAGCACGTGAAGTGACGAGCACTGCTGGCGGGGGGAAACACGAGTGTAAGGAGTGTGGGAAGAGGTTTCCGTATCACTATCAATTGCAGATGCACGTTCGGACACACACCGGCGAGAAGCCATACGCGTGTACAGATTGTGGGAAGCAATTTTCACACAGATCTTCCCTAAAGCTTCACTTAATAACGCACACCGGCCAGAAGCCACACGCGTGCACGGAGTGTGGGAAGGAATTTACACGCCGGTCCCACCTGGAGACGCATTCTAGAACGCACACGGGCGAGAGACCACACGTGTGCACCGAGTGCGGGAAGGCGTTTCCGAGGCGTTTTAACTTAGAGGCACATTTTAGAACGCACACGGGCGAAAAGCCACACGTATGCTCCACGTGTGGGAAGGGATTTTCGCAGCGTTCTAATTTAGAGACGCACTCGAGAATACACACGGGTGCATGGCTACACGTGTGCAAGCAGTGTGGGAAGGGCTTTGCACATCCTTCTAATTTGGAGGCACATTCTAGAACGCACACGGGCAAGAAGCGACATGTGTGCGCCCAGTGTGGGAAAGGGTTTTCACGAATAAACACTTTAAAGAAACATTCTAGAACGCACACTGTTGAGTGAAAACATCTGGTTACATTCTACTTGAACTAAAAGCTGCGGTGAGTGTTTTCAAGTTTATCCAGACTATGGACACCGAAATGCCATTGGCTCACCATGTACCCTCATATGTAAGCTGTAAAAATTAAATAGAAAGGCTGTTAAAATTACAGTAATACCTCCATATGCGGATATTCAATAATCGAAGTTTCAGTATAATGAAATTTGGATTTATTACCATTATATTAATGGGGCAAAAAAAATGTATAAATAAATAATAAAATGCTCCATCTACGGTACTTTCAAAATTAGAGTAAAATTATAATAAGACACGTTTCTTGAGCATTGCGCACATTGAAAATGGGTCATAGAATGTTTGTTTAGATCCGTTGCGGCCAATATGCGCATAGCGCATAGCAATGCACCATGTTACGGCGCGATGGTGTTTGGTGGGCAATGCAATCTTTTGACTGCACCGAAGATGACGCTGCACTCGTGAGTGTGAATATATTTTACAGGACAGTACACTCTTCATTTTATTTGTCAGCGTTTTTATTTCAATCCTGTACAGTATGAAATATATTATTTTCAATATAAATTGTCTTACAATATGAATGGTAAGTTATGAAGTATTTGTATGATCAAATGGTAAGTTACGAGATACTGTATAAGGTTTGTAAAAATTTGCTCGTTCATGATTTTTTACCCTTATTGATGCTTAAATTCTCAAATCTATATTTGCCCTGGTGGCATGTATGTATGTACTCTTTAATGTTGACAGTATACAGATGTTACCGTGATAGAATTTATATATTTTTTTTAAATAAAACCCTCTTGTCAATCCATTGCTGAATGAAGGCCTCCCCACACTGTTTATTGAACTTCTTTCACACAGCATGTAGCCAACCCCGCTAATCGGAGGTGCGGTCATGCAGGTTGATTAACCATAATTCACTGCTGGTCAGTGCAGGTTGGTGAAGGTGGCCGTGATCAGTTCAGATATTGTCACTGATCTTCGCAGTGGCTGACAGTAAAAACATTGTTTTGATTTTATGTATTTGGCCCATCATTCTGAAAAAAAAAACTCGGCTTAATGATGCTCAAAATAGCTCCTTGAATCAGCGTGTTGCTATAACCTGAATGTACTTTCAATGCGACAATCAGGGCACAGTAAAAAGTCAGTATTTTCCACTCTAAAGTTGTAACTTGTGAGCACAACTGTCAGTAAAAACGCTGTGACAATGCACATGTGCAGAGTGATGTAACAAACGCTGCTTTTATTGAGTTTTCGCTCGGAAGTAGTGAAAGGAATTGAAGCAGAATAAGCATCTGTGAATTGTTCATCATACTTCAAGCAGTTTACAAACTCCCCTGCAGAAAGGCGATCATGCTTGGAGCACTTGTTCCAGGCTGGCAAGTCAGTGCACTACATCCTGCCCAGACCAAGTGACAGTTTATAATGCTTTGTTATAATTATGTACAATTGAATACTGCCATATTTTACGAAGAGAAAATCCCATAATTTTTTGTTCTCAACATCTACAAATCGTACACTTGCACTTCGACACCCAGCAGTAAACATGCTTCACATTGTGCTTTTGTGAAGTTTGTGCATCTTCTACCACTAGCTCGTGGGAATAAAGACGGCCTTCATGACTGCATACAACAATGTGGCGCAACACGCATGCCCTCTCCGGGCAAGTGATGATATTCACCAACAACTGGGATAAAGGTAGAAACAGAATAAGTATCTGAGCTTAAGGAGACAACACTGAATAAGTGTGGCCCTGTTTAGGTTTATGCTACACGTATAGGATTTTTTAAGCCTGGTGGCCCAATGGGGCTGCATATGTTAGGCTTACATTAGTATTGTGATAGTTCCCTGTAATGCTGTGCGGCAGAATGCCTGTGACCTCGGTGTGCGCTGCGCATCATGCTTCCAGTCCGACACGGCAGTTTGCGCACACTTTCCTTCGAAGCCAACACATTCGATATTCACTGTTACCAGTGCCAGTAAAAAAAACTAAAGACTACAGCAAATCAAATCGGTGCATTCACATTCCCGCGTATGTAGATCAGTGCATTGAATAAAAACACAAAACCGTAAACTAAGTGAAGGAATAACGAATGACAAACATTTAGATGCAAATCAAGATTTCGATGTAACTCTTGCGTACTGTGACCCCATAGGGGCAGCGGTGGTATTGAAGGTTGTGAGTGTTGATCCCGTACACCGCACTGGCTTCACAGTGTCTTCCTTGGCATGGCACTCCCAGAAGACCTGGGGGGGGGGGGGAAACAAGAGAGCTTTACATTTCTGTGAGAAAGACACAAGTGAGATTTTATTCAAAAAAGATCTTGCCATGTACCGTGTGGAATTTCAAATGTACTTTTTTTAAACAAAATTTCATTTGCATGGATTCTAAAACACTTTCCAACATACTTTTTCTCGGAAGTATTCAATCGTCAATAATGACATGACGTTCCAAATGGGGACAACACGATTACATCACTCTGTGTGCGACGTCACAGGTTGGCGCGATGCTCAACGACTTCGTCAGGAGGCATTCCGGCCGCCAGGATGCAGATGCCGAGGAGAAGCGATTTAGCGCTGGTTTTGATCGCCAAGCTTTGGGCCATGAAACCTTTGGTCAATTTAGACGCTTATCTATAGGGAAAGTCCCTCAGAGCAACACAAATATATACAGTACTCAAGTTTGTTCATGTTCAATCATCTCTGCCAGCGTTATTGTGCTCCTGTGTGACTGGCAGACAGCCAACTCATTATTACTTTCCACGTTTCTTGGAAAGAGTTAAAAATCTCGCTGAACACATGAAACATTGATGTCTGCCTTTACAGTTTGAATGGTGTTTCCCATGAAAGCCTCACTGAGTTTCAACAATCTTTTTCTGGAGGGTCCTGCCAGGTTTTTCCGCTGTAGGCGGCGATGCCGCTTTGGGTAATCGCAATTGAGTTGTTTTCAGGTAATTTCTCAGCGTTGGGATGTTTGGCCAATTCCAATTTCATTGTACGACCGTCATAGCTCTGGGAGGAAACCGAAGAACTGAGACGAAGCCCGTGCAGAACAGGAGAACATCCAAACTCCACGCTTAGGCGCCCGAGTGGGGAATGGAACCCAGGCTCTTCTTGCTTGCGAGGCGCCAGTGCGACCACTGCCCGCGCACCTGTCCCCTGTCGCGGAGGAGGGCAGTCGCGGAGGGAAGGGCGGCGCGCGGGCGGCCGTGGCGCCGTGCTGAAGGGGCGAGGGCACTCGCCGCAGACCCTGGGCCGCCACGACCGGAGCCGCCAGCGGCCGCAGCTCACTGAGGGCCAGCTCGGCGTGGTAGCTGCGTGGGTTGGGAAGCAGGAAGCCGTTGTGCTGGCGTGGCCGCCGGTCTGCAGACACCGAGGCGCACACACGTGCATGTGCGCGCACACTTGTGAGGAGCGGGAGTGAAGTGGCGAGCGTGCCGCGCGACCAACCCAGCGGCTACCTGAGTTCGATTCCCACTCACGGCTACCAACACCAGTGACTTATCCTGGGCCTCCCCTAGGCCGACTCAGCCTAGAATGAGTACCTGGTGCGATGTGTAAACGTCGCCACTTGGGAGACAAAGGCGGCCGAGCGTGGTGCTGGCCACCCACCCACTCGTGTGCTGTTCCGGCCTTTATAACCGGTTGACGGTGTGTACGTGCATCACAACGTGATGTAACGGGCCCGCACATTGCCTCAATGAAATTAATATTTTAAAAAGGAATGGGAAGAGTACTGCTACATTTATCCAAAGAACAATATCTTATAGTGGTGGCTCGACCAGAACATTAGATCTGATACAAACAAGGCGGGACCCGGTGTTGGGTCAAAATTAGTCGCGCCTATGTACAAAATATTTACACAAAATACCGCAACCATCGAATGATGCCGCAATCATTCTTCGAGACAAATTTGACACCAATGATTACACTCATTTGCCTATTATGGGACGTGTATTAATTATTCAGAAAGATTGTAAAGAACAATCAGCCACATGAGTAAAATGGTTTAAGAAAAGGTTATTTTAACCATTGATCACGTCCATCATTCACATGCTGGAGAAGACTTGATATTAAATACGTTGTTTTTTTTAGATGAAATGGCATCCGATTCAGTGGAAACGGATGCTTACCCGTGGATACTCAAATTTCCAGGCCGCGGTTGGTAAATTTATATACAAATCATAAACCATGTATACATGAAACCGCAATTAGCAAATCCGCGGTTGGCAAGGTATTCCTGTATAGCTCAGTGGGCCTTAACAGATAGCTTAGTTTATAGTTTAGCTGTTACAAAGCAGCGCATAGGAAGGACAGCGCTGCGCACTGCCCAACAGCACCCACTTCTGGCGACGCAAACGTACAGCGCGTGGGCTCGGGCAGCACGGGGTCGTCGAACGTGTGAAGTGGGAAAGACCCTGCCCCTCCTCGGAACGCCTGTGGTAGGACCCCATGCATCGTGGGCCCCAGCCCCAGGGGCCACACTCCAGTGACCCCTCCAGCTGCCGTGGCCGTGATGCTGGTGACCCAGAGAGGCGCTGTGCGGCCGAACAGCGGAGCCAGCCCCGGCTGTACCACCTCCATTGCCGGGGTCTGTGTGCACACATCGCCACAGCCAAACAGAATTACCACTGCAGTTGTAACCACAGCGCAATGCGTTGAGTATTTACACAGTGTCTAAGGGGTGGAGTTGGCCACAGTGGTTAACGCACCTAAGTTTGATTCCCGGCCATGGCTAACAAGGGTGGCAAGTGGTATCTGAAGGGAGCTCTGCCCGTGACCTTCCGCTGGACAAGGGGCGATGGTGCTGGGCTCGGTGACGTCATCGGCATCATTAGCCGCGTCACGCTTCGCGAGGCTTGTTCGGGGTTTCCCGCTTTCAGGAGGTAGGATGTGGAGAGGACAGTCATATTTAAAAGGGCCCGAGTAATGTAGAGATGACAATTTTACGTCGACTCATCGACTCAATCAGTGAATCGTGCCGGCTCCAATGACACGAAATAGTAGAGCGCGCTTGCTCCCGTGACCTGTGTCTCGCGAGGGCGGGCGGACTCGCCTGTGTCTCGAGCAGCTGCATCTCGGCACGCACGCGCTCCTCCTGGCTCACGGGCAGCCCGTCGACGAGCAGCAGGCGCGGGGTCTGCAGCACCAGCACCGGGCGGTGGAGGCAGCGGCGCGCAAGCTGCAGCGCACGCGATACACGCACGGCGCGACAGAGACACGCGATCACGGATCAGTTGGCTCCCTGGTGGAGCGAGCAGCTTGCAATTGAAAGGTTGCGAGTTCAAATTCTGGTTTGGGGTTGAATGAGCCCTTCATCCCTCCATCGTCGATAAAATAAGTACCACTTTGTTGGAAAGTCAACGGTGGTACTATGGATAGACTTGCCCTTCCCATAGGAATGTGAAATTTCCACCTCTGGTGAGGCCCTGTAAACTGCAGATGAGCACGGCCTCATTTGAGCAGGAAATCACTGACTTTTTTTCTACTAAAATAAATGATGCATGTATTGCTTATGCTATACAAGGTCTGTGGAGCATGAATGGGCGTGTGGAGATTAGGGGGGGAGGATGTGGTACGAATGGAGATGGCAATGACAGACTGGATGTTTCGATAAACACTCAGAGCAAATTAAAATGCTTTCATATACAGCGTTGCCAAATTGACTATAAAAATAGCTTGAGTTATGTTTTCAACATCAAAGGGAACTCAAAACATGTCATTGTCATTCTGGACACTGGGAATATGCAAATATCATAGACTTTAATTTATTTTTGGCATCCTATGAATCATCAAGAACATCTCATCCCACTTGTCTCTTACAACACATACAGCCAGGCAGGCAGCGCTGTGGCGAGAGCACGAGACTCACAGTCCACAGGTTGTGAGTTCAAGTCCAAATTCGTGGTCTAATAGAGGGCCAGACTGATCCCTGCAATTTATAATAATCTGCTTCCATTTGTCAATCCCCCACGGAATGAAAGCCTCGCCACACCATGTCAGTCATGGG
This sequence comes from Lethenteron reissneri, assembly GCF_015708825.2. Classification (NCBI taxonomy): domain Eukaryota; kingdom Metazoa; phylum Chordata; class Hyperoartia; order Petromyzontiformes; family Petromyzontidae; genus Lethenteron; species Lethenteron reissneri. The sequence continues at coordinate 11,539,638 of NC_083803.1, read as the reverse complement.
GCTTGTTTAACCATACTTCACCACACCAATCAGTGTAGGTTGGTGAAGAGGTAGGGGCACAGGGCTAGAACTAGTTCAGGTATCACCACTGATGTTGGCTGTGGCCAGGTATTGAACTCGGCTTGCCAGGTTTATAATCTAGTGCGCAAACCACTGCGCACCATGGCTTCACTGGCCACTTCCATAGAAATGTGGAATTGACATTATTTTTCTCTTCTCCGTGAAAATGACAAATGTAAACTGTTGAATAAAAAAAAAACCTCAACATAATTCGACTTGCAGCTGCTCATCTTAATTACTGCAATCCCTTTAATTGCATGGGGTGGGTGCGTTTCTTGTTTAACATTGTTGCCTAATGAGTGGAAGAGGCATTAACTGGGTTTCCAGTGAGAGTAATCTCAGTGAGGCTCGGGAGCTGGTTCAGCTTCTCCAGCTCAGACATGTCCTGCAAGGCAAAAAGACACACACACATCGAGCAACTCAGCACTCTGTCAAGACACATGGGCAAGCTCAGGTGCATTTCAGGCCAAAACAGTCAAATATTATTTCACGCTCAAAGAAGGCAGTGCTCATTTGACTAATCCACCCTGGAGGAATGATGCGTTGAGCCAAACACCCAACCAGGATTTTAAAGTGCAACCTTCCGAATGGGAGCCGCTCACTCTACTGCTGAGCCACTTGGCACTTCAAGTGCTCTTAAGTATGTGGCTTTTAAAGTTAACTAATGTAATGCCAACAAGTACTGTTGTGCCAATTTTATCTGCAGACACTGGGAAAGAAGTGTCTGATACTCATTGAGTGCTTGCAGCTACCATCCACAGCACCATGGCAGGTTACTGAGACAAACACTGCAGTGGCACCCAGAGGTTGGTGGCCAACGGGAAGACCTAAGGCCACAGGATGGGTTCCTGTGAGAACAGAAGTTGCAGCCGGGTGTGAAATACACAACACCTGTAAGATCTGGCAGAAGGAAGGAAGCAATGGTTAGGTGTTTTGGCATTAAACGTATTGGCCATTATTAATCCTTGACCATGAGCATTGGATTACAACCATAATAATCTGTTGACCTTCAATGCATTGAAGACTGTTTCAGCAAAGTCCTGCACTGGGATATTTAACCAATTCCTCAATGTGTCTTTTAATTTGTGGAAGGAAACCAGAGTACAGTACGCAGCAAAACCCCACACACTAAAAGTAAATAGTGCTCATAAATCCACATGTATGGGTCAGGCATCCATTTGCTGTGCTGCTATTTCTGGCCACGTTGCAAACCAACAGATTGGAGGCATCATAGCACAATTCTCCAACCTGCCTCCTGGGTGCTGGATTACATGCAAGTCCCCCCCCCCCACCCCCAGCGTGTTATGGTTATGGGGAGCTGGGGAAGATGCACTCCACCTGCTGCATTAGAAGTGTGATGCTGTGTGTGAGGTTCCCGAGGCTTAATGACCCCTTTCCATACACAGCCATGATGTGGCACAGCTGCTGCCACTAGTTGGCTTTCAAGCACTCATCTGACCCACATTCTGCTGCCGAGAGTGCCGTCAACTTATGGCCTGTTTGGATGATATCCATCTTTCATTAACATGTGGCAAATGCCACATTTGTAACATTCTCTCCCTACATATAATGTGTATATGCGTTGAGGTCAGCTTGCTCGAATGTTTGGGACAGCTGAATAGCCTAGTGGTCTGTGTGCTTGCCACTAGAACATGTGGAGCCATTGGGTCGATTATCACTACAGCTGCCTGGTAATTTCTGCAAGGAATTTCAGAAGACAATGAAGACGCTGTGATGTGGTTCACAATAGTAAGCGATTGTATGCAGCATTACAGCCAAGTTTCTAAACTTAACCTGATTGCTCCCAACTAATCCATACAGTAACGAATAGCTGATTCTACACAATTAAAGTTCACAAAATCGCATGTGAAAGAAATAATGAATATAAATAAGTTGCTGCTCTTTATGTGTATGGGTTTTCTCCTTATTTGCAAATGCTAAACAGTCCCTTAAATATGAATATGCCACACATTCCAATGCAGGGCCCCACTGAAATAATTATTATATCGCCAAGATAACTACTATACATCACATTTATTCAATATGAATCAGTGTATCAGAGTGATAATGAGAATTCATTTCATGTTCTATACCTAATCATCTTGCAATGTAAAACTGAGAGTGGCAAGTTATTGACTTTCGAATTAAACGATAACGATCTATAAACTGTAATCAATTTGGCATGGCGGGTGATGAGCTGCAGAGTGCAGCACACAGGATACGAGAGAAGAGGCAACGTGTTGTATGCAACAGGTAGACAAGAAAGCCCGAGTCACATGGCGAGACGAATACAGGCACGGCAACACAAGTAGGTCTGCGTTGATGATGACGATAGTGACGGTGACGACGATAATAACAAAGATGATGATGATGAACTATGCGCTAAACGCTAGTTGCCTGCGTGCGTGGGCTGCCCCACCTGCAGTTTGTTGTTGTCCAAGTACAGGCGCTGCAAGCGGCAGAGTGGATGGAGGTTGGACAGCTGCCGGAGCCGGTTGTCCCTGAGATGGAGCTCCACCAAGGAGCCCTGCCCAAGGAACGAGCTCTCCCCGAGGGACCGTACGCGGTTGGCATCCAGCACAAGCTCGCGCAGTGCCGCGGCGCCCTCCAGGCCCTCCACGCGGCTGATCTCGTTGCCTGCACGACAGGGGACACACGGGGTTGGATTCAAGGGAAGGATGTCTATGGCCAGAAAACGTTGGCATGCAAATAGGCAGTAAATGATTCAAGCCATGAAACAAGGTCAAGCAGTCATAATGGCCGTGCCATTGATCTCGCCATTGCGGCATTCCTTTTGCCAAATCTTGCAGATGTTGCACCGTTAACACCCCGTCGTCAAGGTCTGCTCTTACAGAATCCCACCAGCTGGCTTAAGTCTTCCCTTCGATGGCTGAATTTTTGATGCCACCTGAATGCCACTCCACGTGTGTTTACCCTGTCATGCCGTGGTATTCCTCATATTCATCGATGTGTAAATCTTTATAGTGGCCAAACACCGAAAGGTGGTACACCTACTTAAATATACAATAGTAGTCTTATTCTTTGGGTCTTTTGATAAAGTCACGTAGATAAGTTCAAAAAATGATAAATTAAAATAAAAACTACGACGTTTCAATTGAAACGTCGTAGTTAAATTTTTTTATCTATCTACGTGACTTTACCGAAAGACCCAAAGAATATGAATTCCTGCAGTCACAAAAGCTTTAAGTCAATAGTAGTCTTACCAAGTCCAAAGAGGATACATTAACATAATCGCTCTAGAGATTGGCTACATTTGGTAATATTGAGCCGCTTGGTCAAAAAGTCTCGTTGCCCTGTGGAGAGCCTGGTCCGTCTCACAGTAATGTCGAATATTCACCATTAGCTCATGACTGAAAATGCAGATGAGTGCCAACGAACACCCAAAATCTTCTAAGTACTACAGATACCACAAAGAAAAAAGCAATGACTAGTGAAACATGAGCTAATCGATTTAAACATGTGCACATTTGCCCTTCCCTCTAAAGACAATTGCACTTGATGGTGTCACAAAGCGAGTGCCTTTAAAACATCAACTCGGATGACACCGGAGTGAATTGTTATGCTCATACAAGCAATGGCAGGCGCACAGGGTGCACATCGAGCAGTGGTCACCCCGAGGCGGCATTGGGAACGATTCTGCTGGGGCACACTGTACCTTGCATAATTAATGAGCCTGCGTTCGTGCGCGTTTCAACGTGACCAAGCGCACCCTCTGATTGTGCTGCGACACTCTGTGCTGTACACGGTGTTCCGTTTCCATGGGGCATCAGTGCTGTCGGCATGCAGATGCATGAACCGATGGGTGCAGTGGTCGTTTAAAACACAGCAAACACCGCGGTTGGCTCTGGGCTCCTATTGCCATTTCTATGAAACTATCGTTACAGGATAGCCTGGCAATGAGATCTCACCTATGGCCCATATCCTTAATGACCCATGCATGCGAAGATCAAAGTAACTGTTTAAGGCAAGGTGCACCTTTTCAAACCATAAATCGAGGAGACGTGGGGTAGTTCGTCAAAATGAGTTTTCTTTGAATTGTATCAATGTTAAAACATCCCACAAAAATATTGTTTTAATGATGTCATATATACAGAAATAATACGAGTGATGTTTAGTTACCGTAGATAGTTTTTCTTGCAGAATAATTTCAAACGTGGTTGCAGGTTTTGCCTATGAGTATATTAGACTAGAAATGCTTATTCCTTAAAAAACAATGAATTAATAAGTACCAAAACATAAATACGGTTGTGTGTGTGTACAGCTGTGCTTTTATTTAAATGTGTTAACCCATTTCCCATGCTAACCTAGCCAGTGACCTCCTTCCAGTGAGCTCTGGCCATTCTAACTGGCTTCAAAGTGCACCTGCTCTGCCACAAGCTCATTGCTGCAGAGCCATCGCTTGACATTTTGATATTGGCGCCCGAGACAGGTGCTATCTTCGCACTCACCCATCCATGCCTCCCGACCACTACTTCTCCACTATCTGCTTTAGAATTCGGCTGCCCATTTGGGCAGTGCGGGAGAGGTGCCCGGGGCAGCTGTCCCACCCGCACCGCCCTTGCTACAGCACTGCGTTGTGTGTTGTTGCCGTGTGGGCGTGTGGGCTCAGCGCTCGCGATCGTGAGCTGGTTGCGAGCGTGACGCACCCTGCAGGTAGAGGGTGCGCAGCCCAGTGAGCCGGCCCAGCTGCAGCAGAGCGAGGCTGGAGATGCGGTTGTAGGCGAGGTGCAGCACCTCCAGCCGCTCCATGACGGGCACTAGGCTCTCGCACGCCAACGCGTCCCTGCACACAGCATGGAATGCATGCTGCGCCAGCCTGCATGTATTCTCGGTATTCAATTCGATTACCTCTGCCACGGGTCTCCTTAGGCCACCATCCAAGTGAGGTTTGTTTAAACCATAGCTGTGTGCGGTTTTACCCTTCTCGGGTATTCTTTAAAGCAACCTACTTCCTGAGTTAATTCAAACTGCTTGTGTGTGAGGTTCATTTAGACCACCTATGTGTGCATTATTTTAAACTGTCTGTAGTTCGATTAAAACTTCTGTGTGTGTGATTAATTTACACTGCAGAAAAGTGGATATTGCACACAACAGATTTATTATTTATTTAAGCCATCCCTACCTGAAGGTTACTCCAAAACACCTTTATGTAGAGCTGTGTGTCCAGTATTTATCCGCATTTTCCTCTCCTCGAAGTGTGAATTTAAAACATCCTAACCGGCTGCATATTCTGTTCATGTACACCTGAGTGAACTGGGCCTGCTGCTGCACCTGGTGGCCTTGGCGACGTTCTGCGGGCCATATCCGCTGGAGGCCACCTTCTGGTAGAGCTGCTGGCGCCCGGTGAGCGTGGCGGGAGGGCGGGCACGCGGCACCACCGATTCGATCTGATTGTAGTTCAGGTTCAGCACCTGCAAGCGGCGCGCAGTGCAATGAGCGCATGGCTGGGCCCTCAAGGCGAGGGACACTGGACCAGGAGGGATGGGCAGGATGCATTGCCAGGTAGCACCGTGTTTACAGAGACTGATGCAAAATCGAAAGGGTGAGAATACACATCCCTCTAGGGGCTCCACTCAGTCATGATCCCTTCAAGGGCAATGGAGTAACACTTTAGAGGAAGTCATCAATGGTCATCATTTGGATAGACTGGCCCTTGTCATGGGAACTTGGAATTATCACTGTTATCTCACGAATGGAAATGAGTACCACCGCATTATCTGAGCAGAATGACACTTGAATTTTTTTATCCAGAACAATGTGTAATTGTACACATGAGTTACTGTATGAATATTGCCTCATGACAATGTAACCAATATGTGACATGCAAAATTGATTTTGTAGGTTTTCATATATATCATACACAGTACTACATGTGCCAGCCTCGCAAAGACAGTGCTATATAGCGTTGCTCTACATATCAATGAACCATACAAATGTATGTTTAAGATGGTGCAGTCACAACAGGGTTAATAATGAGAAGTTTAAAACATTCATACACCGGACATGTTGTATATTACACAGGAAGTGCTGATGGAGTATAAATGAAAATCAATAAGCCATATTTAGTGACGTGGAAAGATACGTTATTCGGCTGTACTTTATTCAACAAATGACCGTGATGAGTAATAGGAAGGCTGTTTTAGACATTAAAACTAGCGGAGAACATGAAGCCATCTCCCATCACACAGAGATTAAGGATGGGAGATTACGAGAGAAGGCAGCTGCCAGAGATGTTCTGTCATGATGCACGGCACAAGGACTTGATTCGTCATTGCCCCAACATCAGCATGAGCCACCCCCGGTCAAGGAGGGCATGTGAACGTGCTGCGAGCGTGCAGGAACAAAATGCACCAGCAGGTGGCGACATCTCGGGCTACCTGCACGTTGGACAGGTGTATGAGTCCGCTGAAGGAGGACAGGTTGTTCTGCTCCAAGTTCACATTGCGCAGGTTCACGAAGAGATTGGGAGGAAGCAGGTCCACAGTCCTGCATGGACAAAATGGCACACGAATTAGCAGAAGCTACAGAACTCGCAACACAACTGCACATGCATGTGCGGCAACACGTCAGCATGCCGGTTGTGGGAACGTGGATGGCAGAGTGAATGTGGCATGGTTTGCAAGTATCGGCTTGCAAACAAAATGTGGGATTGCCACCATCGATTAAAGGGTCAGCGTCAGCAATGAGCAATGTCCGACGCTTTGTTTTACTGCAGAGCTCTCCTCCTTTCCATTTATGTGGCAAATGTGTTCGCAGAAGTGCGATGAATAATTTAACCCATGGGAGTCATTATTGGCAATGGTGCAGTGCACACATTTTTTCGTCAGACCACCTGCATGGACGTGAAAATACGAAAACTTCATCGGTTAAACCGTGCCCTTTTTCTGGTGATAGCACTATAAATTATATTTTCACAAAAGTGAATTAAACCTTGGAGATGTATTTGTGTATTATAATTAGAATGGGATTTAACTATCCAAAAAATATACAATAGATCTCGCAACACTTTTGGGTGCCTAGATATTAGGTCGATTACCTCAAGTACTTTGCATGTGGGAGGAACTTAGAACAACTGTAGAACACCACATAGAAGAGGGAAACACTGCACTAACAACGTGGCAAGCCACTGACCAAGGAAAAAAAGTTTCCCGACAATGGCAAAGATCCTCGAATTATCCTTACCTACCGCAATGGACAAGCGATGTTGGTGAGCACCTATTGAGGTCAACATAGCACACAAGGTGGTAGAATACCCAGAAACATGCCTGGCCACATTTTCTCCCCAGTGTTTGTTTTTAAAACTGCACCAGGGACTCATTTGAGGCTGATTTAGCAGACGAAACACATGGGTTCAGATACCATGTGCCAATGATGTTGAGCATGAAGGGCAGAAATTGTATCCCAGGTCACCAGGATTATAGCACAGTGTTATAACTAATTCACCAGCACTGCTCATGACCACATACATGTGTATAAACGTGCATGCTTACACACTCCCATGCACAACTCATACTGACCTGAGGTTGAGGGCGGGCAGGCTCAGTTCTTGCAGTCTGATAAAGTCAGCATGACCCAATCTCTCGGCCACCAGATCAGAAGTTAACCGCCCTCCAAATGTGTCCCGCGCGGAGTCACACTCCGCCACTTCCTGTAGCAGGCAACACGAGGGTCAGACAAGATCCCCAGTTAAAGATACACAGATCTGGGTTTTTATTACCCTTCCATCTGAGAATGAATCCAGCAACTGATGTGCTACCTTGTTTTTCATCCATTGGATTAAGTGAGTCCAGTTGTGAGCTTGTGCAATAAATCAGCCAAAGCTAAATTCAATGTCTCCATGCTCAAATGATAATTGAGTGGTCCTAAACTAATGGTCGAGATTATGTCGTAGGGTCTCTGTTTAAGTCGTTAGTGTGGGGAAAGGATCATGAATTAATTGTATAAATTAACACTTTAATATTTTATATATCTCCTTGGTCTGTAACCTTTACTGATGAGGCTGACACTTTCAGGGGCCCAACCAACATTAGCTGAGCATGGTTCTTTTCACTGATTATAAAGCGTTTATAAAAATGAAATGTGTATGTGCTCCCGTGCTGCTGACTGCTTAATACATTTCTTGAAAGCCTTTTGAAGCAGTATTTGTAAGCAACAAAAATACAATTACATAAAAAAAATATTCCTATCCCAAATATTGTGACTTTACCGAAAGAAACAAAGACTATGGATTCCTGCAGTCACGAAAGCTTCAAATCAAGATGAAGGAAACGTAGTGTCACTGGCAAAAAATGAAAGCATGCACATGTCAGAGTGTGTTTAAGCAATAATTCGGCCTATCCCTTAGGATGCCTCTCTCAAAATAATAAATTAACCGGATAAAATCCCATTGGACACACAACCATCTGGGATTATGTTTTTCAGCAGCATTGGTTTAAGACAAGCAAAACTCTGGACTGGTGACATTCAGTGTCTCATCAGCTATCAGGCTTGCTTAAACCAACGCTGATGTGGATCCTAGCTCAATGTAAAACTACATCGTACATAACGCAATATCACCATTCGTGTCACTGTGGAGAATAGAAATCTCTGCACGTACTTTGTAAAACTACATCGTACATAACGCAATATCACCATTCGTGTCATTGTGGAGAATGAAAATCTGTGCACGCGTTGCTTTGTCACTCTATTTACCCACCAACACACACCACTCACCCACCAACCCGCCATGCCACCCGCCCACCACCAGCGTACCCACCACAGCATTGCCATCCAACGCCTTAAGTGCCGGCAGGTGGAAGATAACAAAGAGGCGGTACTGCTCCATGGTGCTGGCCAGGGGGTTGCCGTGCAGGTCCAGGATGACGAGGCTCGTGAGGCCCTGTGCCGCACGTGCACAAAACGCAATGACGCAGAATCAGAATTTGTATTAATCCTCGAGAAATCCGATGAGATATGAAGCACTTTTTCACACATGTCCAGTGGGAGTGGATCATAGAGTTACAGCAACAACAATAGAAAAAAACGATATTAGTGCAAAGTATAGGAAAGGTAAGTAAATCACTACAAATAAGTAAATTAATAGATAAAGTATATAAGTAAAATTGCATAAGTATATAAATTCCCAATCTTGGGCAAGACCGCAAAACAACAGAAAAAAACAGTCCCAGACCACACCAAGACAACACACAACCCCTCAATAAAATTCAACTATTAATACATGGGTAAGGGTGAGAGTTACAAAGCACATTTGCAAATTCAGGTTGTATCCAGCAATTATCTTCTGCTTCATTATAATTCGTTAAGGAGGATTTACATTGTTCAGGAAGGAAACAAAATTGTTCCAAAACGTCAGTGCAGCAGACGGCACACATGGCTCCTCACACTCGGGCACCGCAGAGACACTCTCTGAATTACAACCCAAAATCACTTTTGCTTCTTGGAATAAAGTTACTGCTTCATTAATCATATACAACCACAGATGAAACAGATCAAATATTTTTTCGATTTAAAGCTTTCGTGACTGCAGAGATTCATATTCTTGTTTCTTTCGGTAAAGTCACGTAGAAGGGAAATAATAAAATAATAAAAATAACAAAATAAAAAATTCTCACGGCGTTTCAATTGCAACGCAAGCAATCAAATATATTAATAGCATTTTATATACTGTCACTGAAAGAAAAACACAACTTGTAGCTTTGACTGTAATTCTTTGTGGCATACGTTTGTTTACTGTCAAGAGTCATACAAACCAGAAACTACACGATTGGGTTGCTGCTGTTGCTACAACTAATTTTTAAGATTATTTTCGAGGAGGGTCTGACAATTGGGATCTTGCAACTCTTTTTAACGTGGGAGGAAACCAGATTAACCAGAAAAATTATCCGTAAAAATATCTGTACAATAGAACCTGGGGCAAGAACATCCACTTGCTGTTCCGCCATCTCTAGATGACAAGATGACGTGAGCGCGTGAGGCAGATGGTCAGGATTGATGAGGATATTAAGGACAGTGCAGGCAGTCTTGTAGCTGCTCTCTAATTGGACGTGGAGCCAGTGATGGGATCTAGATATCGGGAGAGCTGCATTCTCGTTCGTGGCAGAGAGTGGGAAGTCTGGCAGCAGCACAACAGCACTGCACCCCCCCCCCCACCTTAATGCGGTATACGTCTCGGCTGCTGGCCAGACTGGTTGCTGGCGACGTACAGCTCCGCGAGTGAGGAGCAGCGCTGCAGGCCAGCCAGCGATGCCAGGCGGTTGGAGGCAGCAGAGAGTCGTGCCAGTCGAGGCATGCCCTCCAACCCTGCGTCCTCCAGCCCCACCAGCTCATTGCAGTCGATGCTCAGCGTCACCAGCTTGGTCATGTGGTGCAGTCCTGCGCATGAGCATGACGCAGCTCAGACACGGCACGCTGGGTTGCAGTGTTTGTGGAGTACTGTAACACGCAACTTTTGCAATAATTTATTAACAATAATTTATCCAGAAAAGCCTCACCGAGTCGCATGACCTTTGCAGGAGTTTCACAGTAGGGGGAGACAAATGCCATGGGTTTTTTTTTTTCCACAATTGAGTAAACTCTAATCCAATAATTATCAAAGGTACCGCCAATCACACGATACTTAACCTTCAGTGTAATCATATTTCTCATGCTTAGCATATGACTTCATACTACAATAATTTCAAGTTTAAAAGTCAAAACGATTCCAAAGTAATAATAATGAGATAATCGTGTTACCATTTCCGTGGAACATTTTGACCTTACAGCCCGTTTGGTATCATGACATCCTTAACATTTTAATATCTTGCATTTATCTTATCGTTTCATATTTAGATTATATATGGAAATTAGTATACAAGTCATCAGAAAATAAGGCATGTACATTACACTTTTATAAAGAACAAAGATCAACAGACTGTTGGGGCAAGTGATGTTAGCGAGCACTTATGATGGCCAGCACCACGCCCGGCCACCTTTGTCTCCCTAGTGGCGATATTACACATCAGCACCAGGTGCTCATTTGAGGCTGAGTCGACCTAGGGGAGGAGGCCCAGGACCAGGTTCAGAATAATTGTGAGCGGTGTTGGCAGGCCGTGAGCGGGAATAAAACTCGAGTCGCCGGGTTCGTAGCACCGAGCGCTAACTGCTGCACTAGCGCTCCCTATAATAATATACACACATATGTATAATATATATATACATTTGTACATGCAAGTGTCAGACTAAGCACCTTGAGGATTCTTAGCATTCGGTGTCACTGAGGCTCACTGGGTCAGATTAAGTTACTTTGGGGATTTGTAAGGTTGAGTATGAATACTCGTGACTCTTGATACTGGCTTGTGAATGCCAGTATCAAGAATATCATACCGGATTTGTGCATGGTTTGTAATGTAACTACCGTAATCAAGGTCAGGCCATGTCTTCATTAGCTGATTGGCTTAGCAGATCCCTTAGGTACATTAAATGTATCCCCTGCGGCCAGCGCTACTGTAGTGTAGGGATTAGATGTCACCAGTTGAATTGTAATTGCCTGTGTTTGATTCTCAAGTGGGTTTTTTTTTCATAAAAATTCTATTGTCTACAAAATATAGATTAATAATTTTTGTTTTACTATTTATATTTTACCAGGTAAGGCGCACTGAGCTACATATCACTTTTTCAGAAGTGACCTGGCTACAAATGAAGTGGCTTATCATGTTGAAATTTTTAGGAGCCAAATACTCTAAACACCTGTTTCTTAATGTGGAGGGGAAAACCGGAGGAACCGGAGAAAATCCACACGACCACGGAGAGAGACAGGCAAACCCCAAATATACAGGCGTCAGGGTCCAGATTGAACCCACGGCCTCCTGCATACCAGGCGAGGTATTTAACATCTTGCCACCGTGGCGTTTGAAATATACACACATTGTATAAATACATGCAATCTTAATAAAAGGTTTTTTAATCCACTGCTGGATTAAGGCCTCCCCATGCCACGTTTGCAATGGAGGTCGTTTTAAGGTACTTCGCTACGCTGGTCAGTGCGGGTTTGAAGGCAAGTGCCTCGGACAGATTCAGATATTCGTCACCAACGAACGTTCACAGTGGCCAAAAATTTAGTTCATGTCACCGGGTTGATAAATTAGCACGTGATCCACTACTTCTTCACCCCAATTAAATAACAAAATTTATATATTATATATATCACACGTGTAATGCGAGCTACAAAATGTTGTGTTCCTACCAGGGAAGAGAGCACGGAATTTTCTACTTTAACAAGCAGTGCTTAATCTCCTACATTACAGCAGTGCTGGCCACCAGGGACTAATCTGAATGTATAAATGTGAATTTCACCTTATAAATATGGATCAGATTTGCCAATTAGTCTTATCTGCGAAAGCGTGCATTGGATTTGGCCGTCAGGCTGTGCAGTGTTTGCCCCTTGGGTCCGGAGCGAGCGCACCGTGGAGGGTGCTCAGGCGGTTGTGGTCCATGCTGAGCTCGGCGAGCTGCAGGCAGCCCTCGAGGCCGTCGAGGCGGCACAGCTCGTTGTGGCAGAACGACGCCCAACGCAGACTCTCCATCCGCTCCAGCCCAGTCAGGCGCGTTAGGCCCAGTCCATCCAGGCACAGCGACGTCACCTTTCACAACACATTGCAGTATTTTGGTGGGCCCCCTGTCAGTCAATTTGTCAATTTTTACGTGTCAACAAACCCCTCCTCTCACACTTTGGAACTCCCTTCCCCCCACCTTATGCTGTTAGATATCGACCCCTTTTCAAAGCCAGACTAAAGACCTTCCTTTTTCCTCTGCTAATGACTGACTGCCTCGCTCTGTAAAATGAATGTGCCCTCTGTCTCTGTACAGTGCTTGGAGATGTGGTCACATTTAGATGCTATTAATCTGAATTGTAAAGTGATGCGTTGTGCCTACACGGCTCTCTAAGATCTCTCCCAGAGTAGATGTCAGAAATGATCTCGCTTTCTGAATTCCCTCTGAGATGATATCTCAATAAAAATGGTGGATCATGTAGATTTCATAGTGTGCTGTGAAACTCACAACTTGCTGGGGCATGAGGTGGCTTGATGTGACAGTACTGTAAGTAGGCCCAAATGCTGTGAGTGTAGGTTATGAGTGTAGGGTGGAGTACTGACTGACCTAACCGAGGCTGTCAGCCACAACACGTCAATACCAATCAATGGCCGCACATGTGTCCTTAAGTACACAAAAGTGTATATTTTCCCTCGGGTCCCAGAGAAGTAACCCTATATCAGTGGGTTAAACTTAATATCCTTGCTGGATGCATGTGGCCTGGGTGCCATATGTTGGACACTCTTGGCCTATAGAAACACATATTCCCTGTCTTTTAATGAGAGTTGCTAGTGAGATGCAACTGCCACAGAATAGACACCAAGAAGAAAATGTAAAGCACGATGTTGAGATACTGTAAATACAGATTTTGGATGTTCGATACTGACTGCAACAGTTGCGGGATTTGACATACGGAAGAAAGGGACAGTGAGATGTGGTGGCATCATTGGCTGTGATCGTTTGATTTAGAATTTCTAACCATCTGATTCCTGATTGAATATGGGTAACTTACTCCAGTGGAGATATCATGCTATTCAGAACCTGTCATTAATTTATCCAGGAAGGTTCAGGAGGGACCTGCTTTGGGATGTCAAGATATTTTTTAAGAGTACCCAGAGCAAAGCCCACGCCTATGAAAGGATAATACTCAAAGGTCAGACATACCCGTCCACAAATCCACTTACAGACCAGGGAGTTTGGGAGTTTCACAAATTTCTAAGTGAACCCATTTCTCCGAAGCAATAAAACCAAAATATGTTTTATTTCACCAGGTAAGGCCCACTGAGCTATATAGTTCTTTTTCAGAAGCGACATGGTCCGTAAATAACAGCTCAACGAAATGGCTTATCATGTGAAATGTACAGCAGCCAAATACTCTAAACACATGTTTCTAAATGTGGAGGGAAAAACCGGAGGACCCGGATAAAAATGCACATGACCATGGGGAGTGAGACACGCAAACTCCAAATATGCAGGCATCAGGGTCAGGATCGAACACCACGGCCTCCTGTATACCAGGCGAGGTAGTTAACATCCCACCACCGTGGCGCCCTCGTGTGTGTGTGTGTGCGAGGTGGCTCCACTGCGGTAGCGTCGATACCTGCGAGTACCACGTGGGCTGCAGGTCTCCCGTGCGCTCCACCCGGCCCATCCGCCGGCCCTCCAGCAGCTGCGCCGTCGGCAGCAGGCTCAGACAGCGAGGCCGCGCCGCCTCCGTGCAAGCGTGCGCCAGCAGCAGGGCCTGCTTCCACGGGGAGCCCAGAGGGCAACGTCAAAGCTGACGGCACAACTTGCCCACTGCCAATGTCGATCGAAGCAACGTTTTTATATTCACATTGCGTGAGTGCGGGACTCCAAACTGCTGCAGCTGGCAGACCATGGGAGTGCACCGCATCCCACAGGGCCGCGTCACATGCACCTGGGAGATGTGCGAGCTGGCGGCCTGGCGCAGTGCAGCGGCCACCTCCTCCTCCGTGATGGGCACGCCATCAAGCGAGGCCAGTGAGCGTAACTGGCCCACGAAACGCAACCTCGCGCATTCCAGCTGGGTGAGGTGAAAATACAGGAGGACAAAGGCAACAGTTCAGCTTCAGGGGAGAAATGGAAACGTGCTAAATTGCTGTAACCGGCAATGGTTTAAACACGCAACTTGCGTTTTGGAGGATAGTAGTTAAATAATAGCAATATCATCAAAAGCCATGATCATTCCACTGTTGGATGAAGGTCTCCCCAAACTAGTATAGCAATCAATCTGGCAATCGCACATGAGCCGATTTAATCGCTCCATCTCATCGGTGGACGTGCTCTGAGGCGCGTTACCTCCCTTTGCTGGCACTCCGTCATCATTGATGACCATCGTAGTAGTCCTCCACACTGGAATATGTCCAAGTTAACTGCAGTCATTCGTTACTGGGATAAGACCGATGAAGGACAGCTGTAAAAATACGATTCAGAACTTGGGGTCTCAGCAGCGTGACCTAATTAGACTGACATGAGCTCCACGAGCCCTCTGAGCCACTGGACCATCTCGTAGATGATATTGATTTGTCTCAAAGGCTTGTGCCGGAGCACGACATGTGTGCATGCAGCGTGCAGACCTTGAGCCAGGGGTTGTGACGTGTATCGAGGGTGACAAGCGCGCAAGCGTGGCGTCGCAGGGAACCCGCCGCGTCCCGCACGCAGCTCAGACGGTTCCAGCTGATGTCCAGGTAGCACAGCCGGCTCAGGCCCTTCATCCCCTCCAACGTCCCCAGCTGGTTGTGGCTCACGTCCAGGTACTCCAGGCTCGGCTGCAATCGACGCGTCGCGGCCGCAGCACCACGGTGGGGCAAACGAGCAAAGAATCGTTTACAATAACATTTGCGAAGGCAGGGCATCACATCTAAATGCACCGCTATGGAAAAATATAAATAATTCAATCGATGCACCTATAATTTTCCTAAGCATTAAATAGCATTGCAATGCTATTTGGAAAGACAGAGCAACACAATGAATTAATAACTGTACCAATGTTTTAAATCAATGCAATTACCATGCAATTTGCAAAGACAAAGCACCATAATCAGGCACAGTACCACAACTACCCAGCACTACATTGGAATAATGAATAAATATATGTTTACCATTTATTTTATAACTTGAGATCCAAAAGTAGTACACGGTTGATCAATATATTTCTTGATCGAGCATTACCTGGACTGGAGATTAAGCAAAACTCTGTGATTGGTTGGTTATGATTTCTCACTAGACACACCTATTGGCAGATGGCTGAATAAAAAATAGTTATTAAAAAATCAGTGCATTTAATGATTGAAATGTTTCTCTTTCATGCCTCGCTTGACCTAATAACCAAAATGAGTCCCAATGTATATTGTAGCCTTCCTGTGTACGCAGCCAAACCGGAATTAGTCTCCCCGGTGGTTATGTTTACACACCACACCAGCTACTGGTGTTGTCCGTGATCAAGACTCGAACTCGGGTCGTCGCTTTCATAGCGCAGCGCGCTAACCGCTACACTACCGCTCCCCACAATCATACACACACACTTTCACACACACACACATGTCCGCACGCGCGTACACACACTCCCAGCGCGAGGCCGACTCACTGCAACAGTTCGCAGAGAATTGCTCCTCTGAACAAAATATTTCCGCGGTTCAGTTTGCAATGGTGAGTTCGCGTTTTAAGTAAAAAAAACGATGTTTCATATAAGCTGGTTCGTAAGTTGTGAGTTCGTAAGTCGATGACTGCCTGTACATTGGTGGTGAGACCATGTGGCAGCTAGTTTAATAAAAATATAATTGCGTACAATTCGGATAGACAGGACGAAAAATACACACTGTACCTCAATGGAACAATCAATCAACCCATTAACCAAATGTGTCACTCATGTCATCAGTTAATATTGCAAGTCAATTTGGTTTTATGAAGAATCCAATTACAGCTGCACCTCTGACCTCAGTTATCAAATCTGTGTCTTCTATTTAATCATGCGAGAGCTTGCCATGAACTACCCTTGTGTTTCAGTTCCAGATAATTGCTTTTCTGTGTATTGTTTGTAATCACATGCAATAACCACTTTATACTACAATATTTTTTTATTGCATACAGAATATAAAAGATATAGCATCTCATAATAAGTCGGCCCATGTAATCCTTTCTACGTGACATTTCCTGTATATTTTTTATAGACAAATATGTCAAATTGAGCGCATAGACTGTCACTGAATATGCTAATGAAGCAGACAGATTCATAAATCCTGCTGGAGTAATGATGCATTGGAGACTGCCGTTCCAACAAGCTCAAACTGACAAAGTAGGTGCAACACGAGAAAGAAAAACAGGCAGACGAAACATAAAACAGCAACGCAGATGCACGCGGGGAGAATGAAGACAATTGCATGCGAAGACCAATAATGTACAAAGACAAGACAGACACTCAATGATTGAGTCGAACCGGAGGAATTAACAGGACATTGTGTCTACAGAGGTTGATAGTGACGGAGATACAGAGGCAAGCAGACAGAGTTTGGATGGAGAGGGGTTTCACAATTCTCACCATGTGTGTAAGGTCGTCGAGCCGTGCCAGCTCATTGAAGCTCACCACTAGCCTCCGCAGGAACACCAGGCGGTTAATATCCTTCAGCCGAGTCAGGTTGTTTCCGTGCAAGTTGAGGACCTGCAGATATTCAGCAATGTTGCAGGAAAAGTCCAGGCGTGGGGCTGGGAAATGAGACCTTGGAAGCAAAGCTCAAAGGAACAGTGAAGGCAGCACAGTCCAAGGCCGTTTGCTGGAAATAGTTTTTCCCACAAATGTATTTCAGTGTCAACCTTTGTATTGCCGTATTTGATTTTCTGATCAATTAATTAATATATCAATGTGTTGTGTCTAAGAGGTATATTATTTTGTCCCAATTTGTCACCACTTAAAATAGAATTACTGTTGTCGGTACAGAACAAGTACGATGTGACTACTTTACCAACACCCCTGGGCTGCGCTGTAATTTGTGTGGATTGGTTCACCCTGGCCATCTTTCTAAGTGACAGGTGGCAGCTTCAGATGACGGAAGCTGCGAACTCTGCCTCAGGTTTCCCAGTCCCAGGTGACACATGCATGTAGAATGACAATTGCAATGCAAAATTGCAGAATATATTCCAAAACCAAATAGATGTTTTGACAAATCATTGGTGTTGGGCTAAAACTATCCATTGATGATACTGAACATGTTATTTTAGTTTTTAACTCGAGCGTCTTATTGGGATTAAAATCTGGGTCTCTGCAGTGCTGGCACAATAGGAACTCCATACTGTGACACTGCCCTGAGCATCCCTGCCACCTCAATGGTGATGATGATGATGATGCATAGAACTGCTGCCTTAATAGTGCTCAAATAATTCCCAAAACCCACACGGCTTGGGAAGGCTGTCATCCAGCAGTGAATTGACAAAAAATGGGCTGCACGTGTGTGTGCTTTGTACATTCGGAGTAGTGGCCGCCTTTTGGAGAAACTGGCCCCGAGTGTGAACATTTTGTATTTCCACTGCTGGTTCAGTGCCACCAGTGAAAATGAATACTACCCAATTACTTGCTTGAGCAGGGAGGCTCTTTGACTTTCTTTAACCCTGGAAAGTATTGAATATTTGCTCGCTGGGCCTCACTGATCCCTCACTAGCGATGCTGACACAGTTCTTTTGTGGCCTACCACACATATTCCCCCTTTCAAAAATTCATCTGCGTGTGTTGCCTGCTTTCTCACCGTGATGTGGTTGAGTGATGAAGTCTTGGTTAGACTCAGCAGAGAGGCTTCATCCAGGCTGATAAGTTTAGGCCGTGGCCGGACCGTGGGTGGCATACTGAGCACGTTCTCGTCTCCCACGTCCTCGCCAATGCTCACGTGGGCTGAGCCACCGGGCCAGAGGATTGCTGGCACCACTGCATCTCCCCCCTTCCCCTTGCCATTCATGCTGAAGTGCACACATGGCTGCTTCTGCGGGAAACAAACACTGGTGTGAGTCAACAATACTATTTCTTATTATTGTATGTTTAACCAGGCTAGTACATGAGGCATACATAGTTATCTTAGAAAGAAGTGTTCATGGCGAAGGTGATGAAGGTTGTTTTAATTCGTTCTAGACAGCGCTGCGTTCCACAAATGTGATGCAACCTCACGTTTTCACAGCTTGCATTTAGTCATTAAAGGGGTTTGTTACGTCTAATCCATCAGCTGCCCCTCCCCAGGGTGAGCTGTCACTTGCAATTTACACTGAGCGATTCCATTGAAATATCAATGCTGGGCCTGTGAGAGTCTAAAGGCCACCAACCTCCCCTGTCTATATTTGCTTTCATGGCCACTCTGTGGTGCAGGTGTATGGGTTTGCTGAAGGGTGATTGAGCTTTTCTCACAACTCTCTCACCACCACAGCTTGAATTCACTGTAATTATGAATCGCTCATCATTCAGTAGAATTGCTACATGAGGCTGCAGGCTTGCATGTGGTGGGCTTAACATCACTCCGTAGAAAACAACGCACTCTGCAAGCAGCAACCTACATTGACCAGCACGGTGCGGTATGGTCAAACCCCCACGACTGGCATGGCATGGGGAGACCTTCAGCTAGGCGTGGATCGACAAAGTGCTGTAAATAATACGTCTTTTTTAAAATAAATGTCTGCACTGTAGTTCGCAATTGCAGTTGGCTAAAGGCCAACTTGATAGTGTAAGGTTTGTGAGCTCGAAGCAGGCCCCCATCTCCATCCCCATGGTGATATTCTGCAGACTTTATTGCAGTATTAATTAAAAATGAAGCCCTTTTGGAAGACAGTGTCTGTGGCTTTAATACACCACTTGACATTAGAATTTCATAAACGGCTCCGCGTGGCTGTGTTCTAGTCACATTTATATGTACTGTATAATTACCGAGCCCACAATAAATGTGAACAGTAGAAATGGGGACAGTCATGCCTTGAATTTAAGCTTCATGCACCCTATTGGAGCCACTTGATATAATATTTTCACGTGAACGATGGAAAGAGTTCAGGATGTATGTCAAATACGCCACCTAAATGCTTTATTAAAGGTGAATGAACCCAATCTCAAATAAATGTGGGAATGTGGGGTGCCCTCATCTCCAGTGGTGGTCCTGAGTTTATGGTTGAAATACCCCATTTCTGTGGTGGGGATCAGTCTCTCCACAAGACAATTGTTGCGGTGCTTTTTTGTATTGACCCTGGATGACAAGGCTGAGTCAACCCTGTCTGGGATTTAAACTCATCACCACTGGGAGCCCCACTTCTTTACCTAACTGACTGCCCAAACCATGAGATGGTATGGGCAGACTTTCATTCAGCAGTGGACAGACAATGACTGAGGGTGATGATCTTGTAAACTGGATATGTTAACTATCTTACATTAACTGGAAAATATGCATTTTACTTTATTTAATGGTCAAAACTTTTTAGACTGTCTCTTCCAATGTCTGTGCCAGTTGGGGAATTAATTTTAGCTCAGAAGAGAGAAATCAATTCCTTTAATTTATCTGTGGTCGGTCACACACAACGCGGCAGTGCAAATGCAAGGGCATCCATCTCGGACAAGCCGTGTCTATAAATAAAGAATCTCGGAGTAATTGCTTTGCAGACAGGGTGGCTGAGTTTGGTGGGGGGGGGCTCATATCCTGTGCTGCCTCAACAGCTCTCCCCTCAGGCAGCCTAGAAATAGATCGCTGCTACACACCGTCTCATGGCATCGCAATGAGGGCGGACGACTCCGAGGTGAGAAGCAGGCCGTTTGTCAGCAGATATTTGGACTGGAAAAATGTTGCACTCTGATTTGAAGGCATAACATTGGTTGGCGTTTACAAACATTTGGACCGCCTGTGTAAGCGCACGCCACTGGTCCACATCGGCAGTTGTACTCCACTCCCACCGTATGTGCTGGCGTAAAGTGTACAAAACCAAAAAGGCTGTGAGGTCAGGCAGAGGTCCAAAATCCACTACTTGATAAAGTAGAGCAGATGCGGAATGCCACGTGTTTTCACATACGCTGTTAAGACAGCACTTAGCAATACAATACCGAAGTGTTATATATGTGTAGACATAGAATGGATTTTAACAAAGGACTCTGAGTATGTTTAGAACATTGCTAAACATTTCATGGAAACAAATCACAAACCAGCAATCTTAATTTTGTTGCGAGTTTCTTAAATAAACTAAAGGTTGCTAAATGAGTACTTGAATGTGGTTGCATAAGCATTACGGCCCACGTGGAACGATGTCATATCTAGGCAAATGCATATGTTTGGTATGTCTGCATACTAGAAGGGAATCAATCTTGAGTTGAAGCTTTCGTGACTGCAGGAATCCATACTCTTTGGTTCTTTCGGCGAAGTCACGTAGGTAAAATAAATATCAGACCACGACGTTTCGATCGCAACACAAGCAACCGTCATCAGGTGTGAAACAAACACAGCAGGAGGACTGCTGACGTAGGAGGTTTTTTGCTTGTGTTGCGATCGAAACGTCGTGATATATTATTTTTTCTTCTACCTACGTGACTTCACCAAAAGAACCAAACAGCATAGAAGGGCATCTTTTGCAGCAATGTGTGAGACTGGGATGCAGATGGGTGCAGGATAACAAAATAAATGTTTGCAAGACCTGCTCCATGAATACCAATCCATGCTCAAGTCATGCCAAAGACTATAACTCCTTTATAGCACACGTGTTTTGTATCAGGAGCATACCAATATTAGTGTGTGCAGAGTACTGCTTGATAATAACAATTATAATCCTTGATCAAACAAAGCTTCGCCGAGTGTCAATTTCCTTTTCAGGCCGTTCCTGTCCGAGAGTGTTTGGCCAATTCCTTCATGAACACTTTGCATAAAGAGAGAACTGGATTAAAGAGACTTCTACCTGCAGAGGCAGAGATAAATCCCACGACTCGCCAGGCCATCATTACAATCATCATAGTTGGGCGACTCTATTGGTAACGCATGACACATTTCTATTTGATTTCATTCTACTTAGTACGGATGTGGATGCAGAAGAATTTCTCCTCTGATTGAATACAAACGAGTTTTGTTATCTGGTTCCAGCTCAATATCTGGGTGTTTTTAAAGGATTTTAATGTTGATTTTGAGGCAAGTGCACTAAACTTCAGGCTCCCCAGACACATTGAATTTGAAGACAGTGTATGTAGTAAAAAAAGAACGCATTCATTGCTAACCACGTACATGAGGCATATAATAAAAACACCTGGAGTGCACCTATGCCTGTTAGATCATTATGGTGCTTGGATGGGTAACCACCATGCATAACGAGTGTTATAGGATGTGGGGCTACGTGGGGGACAGCAGAGGACGATACAGCAAAATCCATAGTTGCACTGAAAAGCCATAGTGCAGTTCAGTATTCTTCACAAATGTTTAGATCGGGGCCACTTCTGCCGATAAGATGTCAGTGTGAAGGCCGCCACACATTTGAAACCATTGGGTTTGGAGGCACGATGTGGCGTTTCCACATTTTTGCATTGCCAGGGGCCGCACTAAAGGCCACCAGAGACCGCCACTGGCCCACGGGCCTTGCAATGAAGAACACCGCTGTAAATGCTCCCACATCTACCGACCTTCACCAAGCCGCACTGACCAGTGGGGTGAAGTATAGTAACAAAAAAAATACACAACCCGCACCGCATGGTGAGGCTCTCATCCAGCAGTGGATTGACAAAGGAGAAGTCTGCTGGCAAAGGACTGCGACTTTGAAGGACCTCAGCTGTCAGCACCCTGGCCTCTGTGTCCTGTCACCCCCGATGCGACTGCATTTTTATATTGATTAAAACTACTGCTGCAAAGCTATTGTTGGCATGCACCGTGTTCCATGCACTACTATCACTCGCGGGAAATGACGTCTGTACAAAGTATTCAGACGGTAAAAATTGGGTAACCATCAGATCTGTTAATGTCCACTAAAAATGAGCGATGTCCGTGAACCGCTGAATAAACCGAGTGACCTGAATGTAATTGCTATGATGTTTTTTGTAGCAAATGTATCCTTAACATCCTTTAAATGTACTGTAGGCTTTGAAATGCGTGTAATGTATACAAAATTTCTGCAGACACAAACAAGTCTATAAATGTGTTGATCACCACCGTGCATTTATTGCCAATTGAATATTCTAATAATCGTCCTGAATCTACCCAAGAAAACCTCTTGGAATCTCATGACTTTTTCATGATAGTCCAGCATTAAATAGTTCGGCCAATTCCTCAATGGGCAGTTTATATTGATATGTGGAAATGGGAAGTAACTCCCTGAAAACAACACAAGCATGGGGTTATGCTCATTTGGCAGCTCTAAACCAGCCAGGAAATTTTCTCAATTCCATAACAGCGACCGGTCTATCCATCATATTAGGTTTGTTGGATTTCAACATAATTATGTTAATTTTATCTACCCCAGAGATATAATGAGTTGAATGGATACTAAACTGGGATGTAATTTCCTTTCATCTGTAACTCAAGTGCTTGACAGTGCTACTCAGCCAGATTAAACATGTATTCAAAAAAGACTAATATTCTCTCTGCTTTTTGTTCACCGAAAATGGAGTGAACATTTTCTCTGGATACAAAACCTTTAATTCCAGCAAGCTCGTAGAACCACCATCCACGCATCAGTGATTTGGGGATGATTTCCGATTTCGCTCAAGACGTTTCCTCCAGCCTCACCTGTGTCACGTACTCCAGATCGATGATGTACTCTGGCAGCACGAGGTCCCTGTCTGGCACGAACCACAGGCACTGCCGCAGGGCACACTCACACTCGCGCCCATGCTCATTGCCATGAGGCTGGGACAGGCAGCACTGCTCCCCATCGCTGGCACCTGCACTCGCTGCCTGTCCATGCTGGTCAATGTCACTCGCTTCTGCTTCTGTTGTTGTTGTTGTTGCTGCTGCTGCCATCAAATGGAACAAAACATCAGCTTCGTGTACAATGTTGAACTTGTTCTGGACAAATGTCCAGCCTGCTTTGGGCCTCAGTTACGCTGACATAATTACCGGTATTTAGTTTCCACTGGGATCACATAATTCCAAGTTTGAGTCCTGGTCAAGCATATCAGTGGAGAATCAAATGTGAGTTTGTAGATCGAGTTGTTATGTCATGAATGCCTGGTGATGCAGTGTACGAACAATGTTACAAGCGAGACAAAGGTGGGCAGACACAATACTGTCTCCAACACCAACTTCTCTGCATTTGCCACGGTGGCGAGATGTTAACTACCTTGCCTGGTATGCAGGACGTCAGGGTTTGATCCCTGACCCAGATGCCTGTATATTTGGAGTCTGCATGTTCTCACCGTGGTCACATGAATTTTTCTCCGGGTCCTCCGTTTTTTCCCCTCCACATTTAGAAACATGCGCTGCGAGTATTTGGCTGCTACAAATTTCCACGTGATAAGCCACTTCGTTGAGCTATCATTTGTGGCCAGGTCGCTTCTGATAAAAGAGCTATTGGCCTTACCTGGTAAAATAAAAAGTGTTTTATAGTTTATAATCCACTCTGAACCCGGCAACTTGCATTCTGGCCATTGTTGAAATCAGTGGCGAGTGATATCTGAACCGGTCCCTGCTCCCCCTTCACCAAGCAGCACTGACCAGCGTGGTTGAAGTATGGTCAAACAACCCCAATGACTGAAAGGTGTGAGAAGACATTCATCCAGCAGTGGATTGGCAAAGAGCCGTGGATGTAAATTATGATTATGGTAAATTACAGTTTTAAAAACATAAACCTATATCGTATTTATGATAAAGTTTGTTTTTGGTTAGTATGTTACATGAATGTAACACTCAAACTTATGTAAGTTTTAAAACATTCCTGAGTACACTCTAAATGAAATTATCAATCGTTTGTCTTCATTTGAACACACCTTATGCCTTGTGAGCACAGAAAGGAAACAGCTAATGCCGCAATTTCCTTGTAAGCTAAATTTTACTCGCCAGTATCGTGTATTGCACCTTAAAATGATCAGTTTGTCAAAGCCACAGTTGGCAGCACGTGCCCATTATCTACAGGAAACACAAAATCGCTGTAGTTAGGCTCTGATGTGTTTTGTTAGATGCCATTCACCGATTTCTGACTGACAAAGAATATTTAATTTGTTACGAAGATGGTCTACCTAACAATAAGATCAAGAAACAGATGCATGAAATATTGAGTATTTTATTTTTTTAAATGCATCTCATTAACAGCCATGACAAAGACTGCTAGAGATAGGTCTTCTCTGCGCTATCAGCATCCATCGTGGCCTTCCAATGCCACAATCCTTTTCAGGTTCTGCCCAAACTAATTCCATTACTCCATCTCCACAGATATTGCCCGTTATTTTGCTGCCACCAATCTCATCCATCCGATGTTAATCTTGACCACGGGCCATCAACCCTTCTAGCTATATTTCCTGACCTTAGCATCTTACTTTTCTGAACATCAATATTATGTCCAAAATTTGCATCTGTTCTCTGATTGCATGTGTTCCCCTTCATGTATCGCAGTGTATTTTCCCGCATGCATTTCTCCTGGATTATTTTAAAATGTATTAATTTTTCCATTTTCTTCATCAATGTCCAAAATTCCAATCCGTGTCATTGCAGGCAAGAGGCACTGATGGAAATCATTTCTCTTCAGGCGAATTGCTATGTAACTAAGCCGAGTACAAACACGGCTTAGTAACAAGACAATTCCACACCTTGGTAGAGGGTGAAGCATATCTCATACAGATTGACATGTGTTTGTATTCGTGTACGTGAGACAGACAAAGCCTGATTAGTCTGCATAGTCTGTTAGCAGGGAAGCATGCTGCAGTTAGCACAGATGCCTCTGATTCTTTTCAGCACTCCTCCAGCTGCTGATTGGTCCACAGGCTTTCATGCAGATCAGGGCTCCACTCATTACCACACAGTGAATCAGGCAACACTGCAACATGAATTTATCACAATTCGGCAATAATGCCAAAACAAACTCGACGTGAGCCGGGCCGACACAGCACAGTGGTTATACATTGAGGAACAAGTAAGGACAGTGGAGCCACATGTCATATTGGTGAATTTAACTTGTGTGAAACTGTTCTAATTTTTTTCAACGTTATTCATGCAATGTAATAAAGGATGCTGCCATTGTGTAATGGTTTTCATACAATCCAGAGGTTGCCAGGCTCAACTTGGGCTCCTGGCATGGCCGTTGAAACAATGGACTAGTTTCTTGAATCTCAACCGTGCTTTTGTCCACTCAGATGCACAAATGAGTACAAATACGGCAAGTCTATCGGTAGGTTGTGTGGTGGTAAAGTGTGGGCACTCCCACATCTCCCTAGACGTCTGGCCAGGTGTGGAAGAGTAGGCCAAATACCCTTAAGGGGCTCCCTCTAGTGGGGGCCTTTCCGCCAGCAGAAACTGCTTGCTCACACCATGTGCGTGTAATCGTGGAGGCTGTGTTCACCTGGAGCAGTGTTTTGATCCAATCGGCAGACCCTTTTTCCTGGGCCGAAATATTGAGTCGCAGTTTGGGTAGTCGCTGGCACAAACCCGACCAAGTTCCCGGGCCTGTGCACTTCGACCCAGGTACACCTTGACCACCAGCAGCTGTCCTGAGGAGCGAAATAAATGCACCCACACACAAGCAATAACACCGATACCTCTTTTAGGTTAGGAAAGCTATTACAGCAGGTGCTGTTTAAAAGTCAAATCAATGTGCCTCTCTGCTCAAAATAGCATGGGGTGGCACGAATGTAATGTCTGTTAGCAGCCCGAAATCGGTGATGGAATTTACACATTCCTTTGGTGGGTCCAATCTCTTCATAGGACAACCACTGTCGATTTCACAGAAAGGTGGTACACAAGTGCCGTTAGAGTTTGAGCAAATGATGAAGATTTTTTTTTAGTCAAGCACTACACCTTAATAGGAGATGGAAGCAGTGCCTTGCCCAGCCACCTTTGTCTCTCGAGTACTGATGCTGACACACTAGACCAAATACTTAATTTATACCACATTGGAACACAGGAAGTCCAGACGAGGCTCAGATACAAATTTCCACTGATGCGCATGAGCAGAAATTTATCAGAGATTAATAAGAAGTTTATCGCAAACCACCACTACTTCCACTTGCAAGTACATGTATTTGCACAAGCGTATGGTACATATACATGTATGTCCATGTGTCAATGTGTTTGCGAAAATGCAACAGTTAGCGTGCTGCACCATGAACCCGGCGACCCGATTTTAATTTCCGCTCAGGGCCAACATCAGTAATGATTATTTCAACCAGTCTTGGGCTTCCCCTAGGTCGACTCAGCCTCAAATGAATAGCTGGTGCAGTGTAAACATCCGGCGTGGTTCTGCCCATCCACCCCCTCGTGTGCCATGCAGGTCTTCATAGGTAGTCGCTAACAGCACTTGCCCCAACAGTCTGTTTAGGCTATACTGGGGATCTTTCTCTCTGTAGGCCTAATTTGGCACAAGCACTGCGGTGACATCACAACCGTTTAGTAGTGGTCAATGGCGGTTGTTGTTGTCGTCGTGTTTGCGCGTGCGACACGAGCGTGTTTATACCATATCGAAATGGTGCAGGGTCGACGGCATTCATTTCATCCACCTCTGCCTTCTGTAGCAGAGCCTCGATGCGAGGTCCCTCACTCAAACTCAAGCTGTTGGCCAGGGTGACTGCGCCGTCCTTTCCCAGGTCCTGAAAAAAGCCATCCAGTGAGGTATGAAGGCAGTGTAATTTACATTGCGGTCATATATAAATATCCCAGCAAAAAATACACCATATCCTTTATCTTTGAATGTTAAAAAAGCACTGACAAAATACAATTAAAACGTTGCGAGAACTAAGTCCAGTCTCCGTTGCAACACAAATGGTGTATACAACCGCATTGAGCCATATGATTGCATTTCATGGCAAATTTTATTTTTGCAGTTGGAAATAAGGAAATATATTGATACCATCAATATTATTCTTATCCAATACAGAACACTTGCCTTGTAGGGATGTGTGAATTTCAGCCAAAAGGATGCTAACCAATGAAGCTGCATCAATAACATAATAACTGCTAAGGAAATGTCACAAATGTGAACAGACATTATAGTTATTACAAGTGGAAATTGCACGACTGACCAAAACCTAACTTAATGACAATTAGATATGAGTTACAGGTTCTCCACGATTGCAATTTCTCAACTTGCCTCCATCTGGCAACACAAAGGAAATGGTTCGGGGTAGTCGGATGGCTTGGTGAGTATCATTGTAATTAATAAGGGCGACCTCACCCAGTAAGTCTCCGCATCAGGGAAGCCATCCTCAACGACTCGCAGAAGATCCCCATTGGGCTCCGTGCCATCCGGGTCCCACACGCAAAAGAGGTACTCGATCAGCTTGTGATAATGCCTGGATTGAAGAGGAATTATAATAATTATTATTACGCGTTTACCCAAGAAAGCCTCGTGACTTTTATTCAGGAAACCAAGAATGTAAATATTAATTTATGAATTAAGATTGATTCGTATGCTTCGAATGCACAAGTAAAATTGTGTGTATTCGACCCAATTATTTTAGATCCTTGCAAACATTTCCTGTAGATGGATGGCTAGGACCAATGGGACAGGACAAGCTGGACACTGCAAACAATAGTAGCGAGGGGACATCCAGTACAAATGAGACGGAACAATCAATCAGTAAAAACATCACAAAGCGGGTATGTGTAGAAAGGAGATCAAACAAATGAGACGCAGTACAGATGAAGCGGGCACTAAAGGCATGATAGTACAGGTGATCCAGTACAGACAACAAATGAGAGACAATACAAACAGGACCAAAACTAATGAGCTACCTGACCTCAAATCGTGGCAAATTCATTGAATCTCGGGGAGGAGATGAATTGTGACAAAACCAGATGAAAACAAGTGGCCGAACAAATGGAAAGAGCACACGTGGAGGTAGCACGTACAGATAAAGCAAAGGTGGCATCATGAAGCAAACCCACCAAGGGACATACAGCACTGCAGACCAGCACGGAGATGGGAGAGGCATAAAAAAAATCAACGAGACAACACGTGAAGACAACACACAATCAGACATCACATGAAGACTACTTTCACAGGGACAATGTAAACGTCATGCAGATAGCACGTGTGTGACATCTAAGCAGGAGTCTCGAATGGCAAGGAGACTTATAAAAAATGTATTACAATTACACACGTTTTCCAACTTTATTCAACATTTATATTTGCCCTCTTTGCTGTGAAACAGGTCCACTGGCAGAATATTTATTATTTACAATGACCCATTACTTGGGCGGGTGCGTCTTTTAAGCCGCTGAATATGGTATGAAAATGGATATATATAAAGAAAATTCCGCGTGTTGTTGAAGCTGGACATCTGTGAAAAAGAGCTTCATATCTCATCGGATTCCTCCAGTCTAAATAAAGATTCTGATTCTGACATATCCCCGTTATTAATAATCCAGTAGTCATTATGACAGCGGTGATGTTTTTTATTTTTATTCAGTCGGTGCTCACTGCCGTATGTGCCCAGTTCGGCCTTACTTGGAGATGCCCAGCTCACGGTCGTGGTCGCGCAGAGCCTCCACCCTCTCGTCGAAACGCTGCCTCAGTGCGCGATTGTGCACGCGCGTGACGGCACGCGCGCGCACCCCCGTCGCACCGCACGCGTAGAAATCCCACGCGCAGAAACGCGACAGCAGCAGCTCCTGGCACGACGTGAAGCTGGGCGATGGGGCGGCGGAAGGGAGGGCACGACCATGCTCTTAACTTTGGCGTGTCAAGCTAAGCATGTTGTCGAATACCGCAGTATGAAATAAGTATCACATTGTGAATGTAGGTATGTTGAACTTCTGTCGCGCTGTACTATGTAGCCAACCGTAGTAATCGGATGGGCGTGGGAAGGACAGCACAAAAAGCAGTTCGAAAGAAATTAGTTTTCAATCTCGATTTAAAATTGCATAGCTCCAGTTACTTCATAATATCGGAAGGAAGAGCGTTCCAGATGGGTGCAGAACTCCATCTGAAAGTGCACGATGGGGTATCCCGTCTTTGTTCGATGGCTAGCCAAAAGCCGCTGCGAGGATGACCGGAGTTTGCGTCATGGTTCATGCTCCTTCACGAGATGAGCAAGGTACTGTGGTTCATTTGAGGCAAGCATTTTTTGTGTAATGAGTGCGACCTTATCATGTGAAGAGTCAACAGGAATGTGGAATGTCCCATACTAGCTCAATAGACATAAGTACTATCCCTAAGTTTTGGTTTACAATTGTTTACAGCATCACCTGTCTCCATTGGGGAAGTAAGTAACCAGCTCAGTGACAATGGCTCAATATTTCTGATCAACTCCCTGTATGGGCATGTCAGACCGCCCAGAACACATGTATATGATAAGCAAAGAGCAATTCGTTTTTGGTTGAAGCTTTCATTCGTAAAATTAAAATAATATCTTCTTCATCTGATTTAAACCTCTTTCAGCTACTTGCTTTCTGTTGGGTGTGTCAGGCCATTCTGAAGAAAACGCTCAGAAAAACAAGTCTACTGGCTGAAACTCTGTATGCCACCACCAACAATTCCTCCACGTCCTCTTTGTGGATGATGATGGTGCGAATGCCGGAGCAGCCTTTACCAAACATTATCAGGGCCACAGCTCTCAAAGCGGACGTTCCCCCCAGACTCCAGCTCAATGGCGAGACGACGCTCTGCTTGCTCCAACTCTTCCCGGCACCGCCGCATAGCCATTGCATGCGCCAAATCTATGCTGCACATACAGACAAAGATCCCCCATATAGCCTTAACAGACTATCGGGGCAAGTGCTGTTTGTGAAGGTCAGCCTAGCACACGAGAGGATGGCGTGCCCACCATTATGCCATGCCTGGACACCTTTGTCTCCCTATGATTGATATTAACATGCCTACATTACTGTCGACCTCAGGAAGAGTCAGGACCGGTTAGTTCAGATGTTTACCACTGATGTCATCCATGACTGGGAATCGAATTCACGTGGCCTGGAATTGAATTCAGGTTGCCAGGTTTGTAATACAGTTTGATAATCAGAATGCCACCAATCCCTATACATGCAAGCATGGACATACGCATATATAAAGACGAACACAGAAAAAAACATTAACAAAGATTCACAATTTTGTGATTTATATTGTAAGGGCAAGAGCTGTTGGCGATTACCTACTGCAAGTGGTTTGGCACGCACAGGATTAGTGTGGCCAGTACACACACACACCAACTAACTACCTTCATCTTCTCAGTGTAGGTTAAGCAAAAAAAGGCAGGCTTAGACGAAGTTGGTTGTGCATCATGGCCAGGAGATTCCACCCAAGTAAAATGATCATAACATAATGCACAAACTACAGTACCATTGTTCCCTATGCAAAGTCAACTGCACAGAAACATGCACAGACAGAGAGAAGGAGAAGTTAAGTCACTGTGGCACACCAGTAACAGGGTTCAGAAGGTTAACCATAACTCACACGTGGATCTTCTGACACCAGTACTTGACTCTATCCTGCAGGGCCTTGAGTTTGACATGGAGTTTGACCCTCTTGCCAGGACGCTTATTTCCAGCATCACGTTGGCCTTCATCTGACGAGTGCTCGCCTGATGACTCCTGACTGCTGTCGTTGGCTTCTTCTTCCTCTTGTTTGTCCCCTCCTAAGTGTTCCACAGAGGCAACGGAAGGACTTGTTTCGGCCTCCAGGAGCTCTCTCTCAACCTGCAGTGTACACAAGCAAGAACACAACACTGCATGTTCACCGCGTGATTCCCTCACATCCATCTTTTCCACCTCGTCGTGCCAGTTCAGAATTTCTGCCAGGTCACCACTTGAAAATGGAAATACTGTGCCATCAACATTTGTCAGAATAATGGGAAAATTGTCACTCTATTAAGTAATTTGTGTGTTTTTATGTTGAAAATCAGCAGAAAAGTTATTTTAATTAACATGCAAATCAGAGCCAAAAATTTAAGGTGGCCCATGTGATAAAAATGGCCCATGAATGACTACACATTCTATAAGGGAATACAGTGTAATGTAGAAGGTATGAATATAGATAAGATAAGTTAATAATCCAATAAACCATGATGTTCAGACAGTTGATAAATTTAGGGAAATACATTTTGCAAACATGAAACTTCTTGCAGATATAATAAGTTGACTGGTTAAACATAAGTCGTATGCTAGTCTGCAAGTGTATTGCATGTCTCTTTGTATTGAAATATGGGCCCATGAAACCACCAAAATTAAAATGGGAAGTGCCACGTCATAATGGATTCGTAATTCTAAATGTAATAAAATAAACGTCAATGATGCATTTTGGTCTATTATATCTATATTTCAATCTATGACAAAGGTAGGAATATAAAATGTAAACATGAACATACATTAAATATACAAAAAGTGCCTTTTGGACTAAAAACTATTGTAAATTCACATACAGTCCATAAATAATAACGATATTTCAAACACAGGAACGTAATGCCACAAGAGAAATATTTAATCTGACAGCTCCTGCAGAGGTGTGTCAAAACCTGGGAGGCAATGGCAAAACAAGTCTCACTCGTTCCGGATATACCCTACTGAGATGTTTAGATGTAATACTGATTGCTGTGCAAAGTTTTTACTCCTACCTAAGGTGAAGGCCAGCCTCCAGAGATGCTCGCCACTTGTTAATTAGATATCCCTTGTGCCTGCATACCCATCAGGTTATTTTTTTTATAAATAATGTCACTTATTTATCAATAAATAATGAACTCATCATAAGACTTCAATGGGGTTTGGGTTTCTCGCAAATATATGACTCCAGAGGCAATACTTCTGAAGTGTCATCTGACAGGGCCTCTTATTGACATACCATTTTTCTGGCTTAAGTAAATTAAGAAGGATGTTCCAACCCCACCACACAGCTGAGCGATTGAGATATTTTCACAAATCTACATGCCTTGCCAGCAAAGTACTGGATTACAGATGTGTGCCAACACTACCAATGAGATGACTGTAAGGGTGCCCGTGTGAATTTTGATTTAAAGCTTTTGTGACTGCAGGGATTCATATTCTTGGTTCTTTCGGTAAAGTCACGTAGAAGGGAAATAATGGTTTGAGTACGTTACTCACAATTAGAAGGTTTTGAGTTAAATTCCGAGTCAGAGTTTGACTGGGCTGATCTTCCCTCAGCGGTTGATGAAACATGTACCACTCTGTGGGACATCAACAGTGGCCATTCCATGCAAAAATGCTTATACTGCTACAGTTAACCCTGAACAGACATCAATAATAATTAATAATGAAAATTTTCGCTGTGCCGGCCATGGAGATTGTATGCTCATACATCACCATACTGATCACTGCAAGTTGAAAGGGGTCTCAGGACTGGTTTAGCCACTGATGTTAACTTTGGCTGGGAATAAAACTCAGGTGACTAGGTTCACAGTGCAGTGCCCTGACCACTCTACCACCACTACCTCTGACATCAATACTTGCACAAAATGACCCTTTAACCACCAAGAAGGCTGGATTTTTGCTGCATAAGTCTGGCTTAGTGTTGAAGTGTTGGGAAATGTGGACCTTACATAAACCACGACATTGTTTGTGAGGACAAGAAAATGTTGAGGTTAAAAAACGTCTGCCCCCCTCCCCTCCCAATAATAGGAAGTTAGAATTTCTAGCATGGGATCAGGGGCACCAACTGAGATGAATGACACCCAATTTCTAGTGTAAGCAGGGACACACTTTGACACTCACCTAGAATCAAGGATAGATGGGGCTGTGGTGGATATTTGCAGGCAGATAGGTTAGTAGAATTTATTTTATCAACTGGCTCCAGATTTCTACAGCCAATTGCAGGGTTGTCAAATTCCCTGCCATGACATTTTTACGTGGCTTGCACATCTGCCCGGCACGTGAGGCTGTATCATCGAGTGGGTCATCAGTGGAAATCGGCACGACAAAATAACACAATTAACACTTTGAGCACTTGCCAAAAATATATATAACATGTTCTGGGCACAACCATGCTGACGTGCGTGGATTGCGGCTTTTTCGACAGAAAAGCACGTCATGTTAATGCTATCAATTACATGCCAGCGCCTGTGCTTGCAGTCACACTGTGACATTCTTACAGTTTTCAGAAAGTGGATTGGGTTTGAACCAGTTAAAAGGGACTGCCTTCACCAAACTGTGTGACACGGGGATAAATTGCACAGCACACAACATGTGGTCGTGTATGACTGCAAAGGATTATTTTTATGAAATGACACATATGTGAAAAGGATTGTGTGGCCTGTTTTAAGAGTCACAGTCATAGCTTGAGCCAGTCTGTTTCGGTGTACCCAGGGGAGCCTGTATAGTGGCACTGAGTGACATGATGGAATGAGAGTGACTCACTGTCTTTCTGAGAAATTCTAAATATAGACCTTACATTCAATACTGTACTTGAAAAGCACTGTACAAATCAATGACATGCCAAATACTGTAGTATTTTTTTTTTCCAAAGCTTCATGAGGGTCATCTAAAAAGTGAAGACTTTATAAAGGTAACTTAATGTTAATACACACAATTAAATTCGGAAACTATATATTTTTCTGTGAAACCTATTATTGAACACATTTTTTTGAACAAAATGTTATTATTTGCCAGGGTGGACTAATACAGAAAACGATGTAGAATATCAGTGTGAAATTATATCGCAGTTTAAAAATTATCATGAGCCACAATCAATCCACTTCTGGATGAAGGCCTACTCAAGGTGCCGCCGACAAGCACGGTTTGCTACGTAAGGTGCGAAAAAAGTTCAACATGCATACAACAATCAATCCAGCACCTGCACATGAATTGATCTCAACACTCCATCTCTTGGGCAACACATCCTTTCAGACATGCTCCTTGGCTGCCAAAAATAATAATGGCTGCCACATTATTATTCTTGACCACCATCCATCATCCCTTCTAACGACGGCTCCTGCCCAAGCCAATTTACTTTTCTGAATAGTTTGGATGATGTCATTAACCTACATTTATTCTCATCAAATCTCCTCAATTCCTTCTTGAATCCATCTGTGCACAGCTTTAAGTGTAATGCCCTCAAATGCATTGATTTTCTCCAGGTACTCTGGTTTTCTTCCATATGCCAAACACCATTAATGGCCAAACATCCCAACGCAGAACCCTTCTGACGTTGCTATATAATCCTCCTAACAAAATCCTCCATCATTAAAAAAAATATAATGCATAATTTTAAACACAGGCCTTAATCTGCTCCAGAACTGCATGGCTCCCTGTGGGCTCAAGTGAGAGCAAGTGTTTAATGTGCAGTATGCAATGCTGTGCAGTAGTGAACTCCATGACCTCCACAATTCCGTGCTTATTAGCAACCCCAGCTCGTCTCCCTGTCTCCCCAGCACGTGGATCTTCAGCATAGAGCGGTGAGGTTTCAGAACACCAAGCATCAAATGGAACCAGAGGCACGTTTCCCTGCAGCACAGCAAGGAAGGGGTTTTGCATCGACCTGCTGATACCCCTTTTTTTGCAGCAGGCTATACAGGTACCGCATTTCTTGGAGGCTCAATCAGAACACATGGCGAGCTGCCAGCCCTTCACTCCACGTCCACTCGATCAATTGCCCCCCCCCCCCCCACACAGAGAGTGAGCTGCTCACTCGTTTTGACAATGGCGCTGCCAACTCTCCAATCCATGCCCACTGCTCAGGTAGCTCCTCCCACTACTCAGGTAGACATGCCCTTTGCCCTGTTTGATTACTGAAGGGTTTGTCTGTTACCCAATAGCTTCTAGGAGGTAACTGCTTATATGCCAAACTAAAAGCTGGTCATCAGAAAACATAATATATTTCTCATCAGGCCCCAAAGTGTAAAGTGCAGCCTCCAACTCGTATCATCCTCTATATCTCTCTGGCCGATGTATGTGCTTTGAAGGATGGACATTGCCCAAAACGTCACATAAGAAATATATTATTGTTTTATTTTAATGCTAATGTGTTGAGTTTTTTGCCCTTTGCCCGCAACACGAGTTGAGCATGAGGCCGTTAAATCTGTGACAAAATCCCAATTCTCAAAAGGCTTTGGGACACTGGGACAGCCTTTGTTGAACCACTACTGTGCTGGCCATATCAGGATGATTGGTAGCTTTAGCAAGCTAGCACAATGGGTTATTGTGGACCATGAAGAAAAGTATAGCATTGTCTGCCACATTATGAACAACCAAAAAAGCCATAAGGCATACAGAAAACCGAGTAAAATGTGTAGATCTTGTTTACAAGTCACTCATGTGAGGCATGTATGGAAAATATGGTTACTGTGTACAATGTCATGGAATGGAAAACGTAAATAAATAAACCATTCAAGGTTTTTGGTAAACGATTGGTGGCACAATGTAATACATAATCACAATATACTTCCAACACTGGAAATGCTATACATTATACTGGTAGGAACCTCCTGGTTCCACCAACCCACAGGGGATTATTGTGTTCGTCCATCGTGCATCAAAAAATGGGAGGTGTGGGGCTGGGTGGAGAGGGGAAGGGCTGGGTGGGGAGGGTGGGGAGGGGCTGGGTGGGGAGGGTGGGGAAGGGCTGGGTGGGGCTGGGTGGGGGGTGGGAGGGGTGGGGCTGGGTGGGGAGGGGCTGGTCACCCCGTGGTGCCCTTATAAAACTCAACGTTTAACCTACTCACGCCGGCTTGTGCCCGCCCTTACAGTCGGGCATATTTGCGGAATACACCACGCCGCCATTGACCCTGGCCATTGACCGAACAACCCAACGTTCCTACCAGCTCCCTCCGCAGGAATGTGTTTGGGCACAGGTGTGATTGGCAACGTGGTGAGGTAAGACAAGGACCTCGCTGGTTAACACGGCTTTCTCCATCTAGCCCTCCATGTCATTTCATAATAATAATAAAAATTACAAAAAATAGTTCACAAATACTGCATACAGTTTATCATCGTGATATGTTATTGATTTTATCTCTATGTGACCGTCCACTGTACATTATGGATGACCAAAGGCGGTGAAACAAAATTGTTTTTGGGGGAAGCTGTGAGATCGGGGGGAGTGTGGGTGATGTGGAAGTGCATTCGCGTTGCAAGCCACGAGTATCACACTGCACAAAGTAGACCCAAATTCACAGACAATTCAGTTTCTGAATGTTCCAAAAATTCCACCATGGCATTGCCATAGTTCTTCCCAACTTGATCTATTATGTCAAATCTCAACCAGATCCAGAAGAACGCTGGCGAACAGAGTGGAACAACGTAGATGTCCAGAATAAATACCTCATTCGAGATCCAAACATTGCCCCTCTAAGCTTTGACATTCCTCGAAGACACTAGTGTACCATCAACTGCAGCATAACATCAACAGACCGATGCGCACATCTTCTTTATGCATGTCAAATTAAAGACCAGCCATATTGCAATTGAGGCCATGCAACTCAGACTATGGACCACATAATAAACCACTGTAATCTGTGCTCCTTCGGAGGAGGAATAGCAACATTATACAAATTCTCTCATGAAGCCCTCTCATTGCTTGCAGACTTCGACATTGGCATTTAGCTCCTGAACATATTGCCATAAGCTAGAATAGAATAGATGCAGCAGCATGCAGTCTACCAATGGCAGAATGGACCCCATGATAAGT
This sequence comes from Lethenteron reissneri, assembly GCF_015708825.2. Classification (NCBI taxonomy): domain Eukaryota; kingdom Metazoa; phylum Chordata; class Hyperoartia; order Petromyzontiformes; family Petromyzontidae; genus Lethenteron; species Lethenteron reissneri. The sequence continues at coordinate 11,502,279 of NC_083803.1, read as the reverse complement.
TGCTGAGGTTTCGCAAAACCACTGGTATTTCTGCCAAAATTAAGCAGAATCATGACCAAGGTAAATTCATGAACTGGACACATAGGGCTTTGCCACTGCTACAGTGTACGTGTCTCTATAGTCAACATGTCAATATCGCCACAGACCTTTTGTCTCCATCGTCCACATGCCAATATTACATTGCACATCGGGGCTGTGATGCGTCTATGAAATGGCAGTACAGCAAGTGTATTTTAGACCTCTCTATGCAGACCTTCGACTTATCCCCTCAGATTTATGAGTGTCTCTGGTCTTCAAGTCTCCTCCCACTTACAAGACATGAATTAATAAGGAGGCGACCAACCCTCCCATAGCAAGAGTTTCGTTACTTATTGAGGCTCTGCTGCATAAACTGAAGGCATATTGCAATGTGTATTTATGTATTTGCCTCTTAACTATTAATATATTTGAAAGACTGCTAAGCACTGTGTGCGTTATCACATATTGGCTGGAAGTACAGGATACTAACAAGGGCTGCTCTCGGAGCTACTGCCCTTTGTCGGCTGTGTTATGTACACTGCCGAATGTGCATATGAATAGAGGTCAGTTAACATGAAAATTACAGGCTTGGGGTGGGGTACGATGACTGGAGTTTGCAAACTGATGCCATAGGTAAAATGAGTAATGTCACATCATGTGGCTCCATTAGGATAATGTTACAATGTTCCTCTTTTCTCTGCAAGGAACTAGATATGTGGCTTTATACCCTTGCACCATCAAATCCATGACAAGCCATTCGCTGTGCTGAATTCAGCAAATCCTACATTATATATGAGACTTTGTTCACTTCAAATCAGCCGTGCCACTCACTCGTACATCACAAAGTGCCTTAAAACAAGGTTATTGAAATGTATGGCATGGCTGTTTCATGAAGTGCTTTATGTACATACAAAATATGATAGCTTTCAGATTATTGTCTGCCATCTGTTTCCCACTTTTATTGTAAGTGCATGTATTTACATTCACACATGCACCCGCATAGAAGCAAGCTCACTTATATAAGCACAATTTGAAAACAAGATTAAACACACGTGTATAAAAAAGTACATGTAATTTGCCTTAAGAACATAAGACTTTTGACTTTTAAACTACAGTAATAAGAGTATGCCACTGCAACCATCTACTTGGGGGCCACCCATTCAGTACGTACGCATGGAGAAGGGAGGGAGGGTTAACCCAAATGCGTGCGCGTGCGTATGGGGGGGTCTACTGACAATGTACGCATAGGAAACGGGGGGGGGGGGGTGGGGGGTGAAGCCTCGATAGTAATTTGTCTCCATTGGCCTTCAAATGAGTTAGATAGTCCGGCGGTGGACTATCTGTTTACTTAAACACGTTAATATTATTAATCCTTGATCGTTTCTGTGTGGATTCAATATCGGCCGTTCTATAGGATTCTGGGGGGGGTGCGTCAAGCGTCTGTACGCAGGTGGGGGGAGGGGTGTAAAAAGTACGCGTGCGTACAGGGAGGGGGAGAGGTCAAGTTTTGACAGATTTTTGCGTACCTACTCAATGGATGGCCCCTTGTTACAGCTCTAAGTACAGGTTCATCCCCTATTCTCTCTCTAATCTCAACTGGACATAATCTGACCTGTGACCACTATGAAAGTCTAAACTACAAAACTCTCAAACTAGATTCGAAGCTTTCGTGACTGCAGGAATTACTCCCTGGTTCTTTCGGTAAAGTCACGTAGAAATAAATTAAATAAATAATAATAATAATAGAATATTATCATAGGTGGAGAGAGAGGGGGGTTTGGGGCAGAGGGGGAGTTGTGTGGAATTCTTTCCCATGGGGGACGGACAAGCTGGACACTGGACTTCTGGACAAACGGGCATGGAACATTGTGTGGAGTTGCTGCCCATAGCGGCTGGAGGAGAGAGAGAAGACTTATAAACAAGCACGGTAGAAAAAACATAGTAAAGTTGTTGTATTGCATTATATTTCCAAGTTTACTATGTTTGTTTTCTCATTCATTTGTACCTGATGATAGTTGCTTGTGTTGCAAGCGAAACGTGGTATTCTATTATTATTTGACTTTACCGAAAGAACCAGGGAGTACAAAACTCTCATCATTTCATATGGTGAGTAGAACACATTTGCTGATTACATAGTCCGAAGGCCACAGTAGGAGGCTAGCACGGTTGGCGACGTATGGCTCAACATACATACACACAATACCCCTTCAACGTATGCTGAACTGTTTGTCACAATATGTCGTTGATGGAATTATATTGCAGCCTTTCATATTTACAGATACAGCTCTCCGCCTCATCATAATCACCGGTCCTTGTATTTGCATCTCTCATGATCCTGCAATGATATAATCCATTTCACTTCATTTTAGATGTTCATCTCTTTGAACGCGTACCCTTCTTTGACTGCTGTTTCAAAACTAACCTTGTCCATTGGCCATCCATCATCCCTTCTGGTGAGCTGTTTTGCCTAACCCCATTTACTTTAATGAGCAGGAAATGTTATGTCTCCAATTTCTGTTTTTTCCCTGCTATGTGCTGTTCTTTCCATCTCTCATTGTAATTCTGAGCATGCATCTCTCCATCCTTTTTTCACACCTCAGATTTTTCATTTTTCATTGTCAATATCCTGATTTTTAAAAAAATATGTATGAGTCAGGAGGGTACTGCATTGGGTTTTTATTTCAATAAATTTTCAGCCAATTTATGAGTGTTTATACATTGGGGAGGTAACCGGAGCACCCGGAGAAAACCCATGTGTGCAAGCGGGCAACACTATATCACCGTACAGATGGAAACAGATAGCAATTAGTCCACTTGCTGTACTGCCTTCTCATGGCGAATCAGAGTATGGCATCTCAACGCCCACGGGAAGGGAGTTTCAGAATCGTGCGATCCACCAACAATGCTGGATTACAAGCCACGTGCATAGCCACTACTGCTTGGAAAATGTAAACTCATTCACAAAAAGAAATGACATTTGGGCAAAAGGGATCCCGCAAAACGCACACACATGCAAGTGCTCACGTTCTTGATGACGAAGTGAAGCCTCCGTAGGCGATCCTCCAGGCCGCACACCAGGCCAGCCCTCGCCTCATTCAGCCGCTCCAGCCGCAGAGCCAGACTTCGCTTCTCGACATGGATTCGCATGCCATAATACACCATCTTCTTGGCCACCGTCGACTGCATGCACCGCCGGGTGAAAGCAATTCAAACAGAGCACAGCACAGTTGTAACTGCATAAACGCAGAACGTGGCTATAAAATGCATTGTGCAGCATGCCAGCTGTATCCATGATACAGTATTTTTTGGGTTAGATTGCGTAAATATAAATGCGCCGTTAAACCCGCCACCACCCGGCGACGCAGCCAATTAGTAAGGGATTTGTCACGTAAACAAAACGTGCCAATTAGTTACTACTTCAGCACACCGGTGTGTGGGAGAGTAAACCCACAACATTTACAATTCGAGTACTGTGATGTTTCTCTGGTGATTACATCTAGCTCCATCAGGCAATTACCCAGAATTGTGAAGAAGTCTTCCTGTTTCGGTCTTAAATAGAGTAAAGGTGATGTCATCACTGTGAACTTATTACGTGCAAAGACCAGAGAGGGGGTTAATGTCGTCACATAAATTTCAATGGATAATGTTAGTCTCGGACTATGCAGTACCTATTATTGGTTGGGTTGTGTCGTATGGAGGTGGGTTTAACGACACATTTATATATGTATGCGATCTCACCCAAAAAAACCTTTATTATGGGTAATATTGATCGCGAAAGCCTGATGCAATATTGCAGCAACAAAAAAAAATTAATGGTTTACATAATTTCAAAACAAAATGACAATTGCAGCAGAATATGTCGAGGAAAATTGTGTGCGTTAATGAGAAACTTGGTTCACATGCTGAAATGTATTGAAGCAAGACTCAAACTCATTCATAAAGGCTTCTTTGTTTATATCGTATTCAAGGAAAATGTGCATTAAATCAAAGTTCAATACCAGATATCCATCAGACAAAATCAACAACAAACTGAACACATTTCTTCTTGTGCAAGTTCTTAAATGCTTATGAACAGAGGCTCTCTTCAGCAAGGGAAAAATTGAGGACTCAATGTGTGTGGTTCCAGTGAGGTCCTTACCTCAGCCAGGTCCTTGAGGGCCCTGGAGGACACGTCGATGGTATCAAGGCGGCGCAGCTGAGGCAGGTGGTAGAGCAGGTGTGTGGCGTAGTTGCAGAGGAGGGAAACGGAGCATGACGCATACAATGGGTCTTGCAGGGACAGCTCCGTGAGCGCAGGCAAACGGCTCAGCTGCGTCAGCTCCTAATTGCATACCACGGACAGGCACATGGCTACGGTCACTATGGCGGCGTTGCCTGCATTTGCACTTGTGGCTGTGGCGGAACTCATTCATAAACCTCTCGCAAACATTTTCAACCTCTCACTTATCGAAGGTACATTTCCGCTGGAGTAGAAATCTGCTCTTATTCATCCAGTATCTAACATATTCTTTGGGTCTTTCGGTAAAGTCAGGTAGATAGGGTCAAAGAAAATGAAATAAAATGAACCTATCTACGTGACTTTACCGAAAGACCCAAAGAATATGAATCCCTGCAGTCACGAAAGCTTTTCGTCAAAATTGTAGACCAATCTCTATTCTTTCACCAGTTACTAAAATACTCGAAAAAAACTTGAATCACTAATAAACTGCTACCTAAAAACGAACAATCTCTTTCACAGTAAACAGTCTGGTTTTCGAGAGGATTGCTTCACGACCACAGCAATGGTGGATGTATGAAATGTTCTCTTCAGTAACCTGGATAAAGGTCACTACTGCGGTGCACTATTCCTCGACTAAAAGTCAGTGATACTGTTGACCATGATATTCTACTCACAAGACTTGGTCAACTAACATTTTCAGACAGTACAATAAAATGGTTAAAGACCGTTCTCAAAAGGTACTTCGTGATAACATTTTATCCATGAATATTAAAATAAGAAAGGGAGTTCCACAAGGTTCTGTGCTGAGTCCAATTATGTTCTCATTATATTTAAACAATCTTGGACTAAACTTAAATCACTCCGAATTAAATATATTTGCTGATTTTTATATAGAACCAAACATTGTTTTCCCATTCGATTACGCCTACAAATTGTTGAAGTTATCATTCTACCACTGTTTGACTACGGTGATGCTTCTTACATATCAGCTCCTAATGAATCACTATAAACAGACTAAAACCGCTTTATCATTCTCCTCTTCGATTGCACTGGATGTGCCAAACAGGACCCACCGTTGAGACCTCTACTTAAATTCCAATATATCACTTGATGCAAGAAGAACATTGGGCCCTGGTCATCCATAAAACCCTTATTGGAAAATCTGCGCTATACTTTGCGAATTAATTAACCCCATTGTCAAATCCAAGAAACCTAAGGCGTCGTTATAATTGCCTTTTAACTATCCCAAGAACAAGAATTGGAATAGGTGAGAAAGCCGTTGCCATTGCAGCACCAACGTTTTGAAACAACAACCTTGTTTCCTCATTAACATCATGAATCTTCCTTCAAAAAATATTTTGAAGCAAAAGATTAGTGCTGGATACAGCCACATTTGCGATTGTGATTTGTAAATGTTATCCTTAACAATGTTCTGAGAGTAAAAATTTTACGTACACTTTTTTATTGAGGGACTGTGTGTTGTCTTGTTGTGGTCTGGGACTATTTTGTTTTGTTTTACTGCTTTACCGAAACTTGGGAATTGATAATGTAATGAAGTTTTATTTATTTATGAAAGGGGCACCCCTTTGGTGAGATGTTATCTTCCTCGCCTGGTACACAGGAGGTCAGGGGTTCGATCCCGACTGACGCCTGTATAATTGGAGTTTGCATGTTTTCCCCGTGGTCGCGTGGATTTTTTATCCAGGTCCTCCTGTTTTTCCCTCCACATTTATAAACATGCATTGAGATTATTTAGATTATTTTGGTGCTATAAATGTCCAAATGATGGGCCACTTTGTTGAGCTATCATTTGTGACCAGGTCGCTTTTGAAAAACAAGTTAATACCTCAGTGGGCTTTGCTTGGTTAGTTGTATATGTTTGGGTGATGGGTTTACGTTCTTACCCCCCCCTCCTCCCTACTGGACATCTGTGAAAAAGAGCTCTAAAGCTCATCGGATTTCTCCAGTATACTTATATATTCAGGTTATGATTGTGAACTAATGCCAGAATTATTTACAGCTGCAAAATTTGTAAATTAAATATAAGTGTTTAAATTTTTTAAATAGTGTGCAGCAGTCCTGAGCCACTGATATTCAGATTCCAAAAAACACAGGATGAGATGTTACAATCCTTTGTGCAAGCACTTCCAAGAGTTCATGAACAGTGAGCCTGGTGAAATGTGGGGAGCGCATCGTCAGTAGTGACCTTTTGGTTCCTAGGGTGTTTCGGCCTTTCATACTATACACCCTCCCCAAAGGCGGCCAGCGACAGGGTGATCAATCCTAGAATTCTACATTCCAAAGATTGGCACGAGTTACTTCATAAGACAACCACTTTGTAGATTCCACTAAGTAGTACTAATTTGATTAATTCTGGAGGGACGTGGGCCAAGTTAACTTCTGACTAGAATTTGAACTTAAAGCCTTCTGATTGTAAGTTGAGCACTCTATCCACAGCGCCACCCTCCCAGATCTGGATGTGTCATGCTATGACAGACATTGAAAGCAATGCAGCATGGTGCTTCGACACCATATCCCATGAACCTGGGTTTATATCTCCAAAAGGCACATGGGTTACAACATCCCATGTACATTGAATGTGATGGTCTCATTAATTGAGTAATGTTCAGGAGTATAATAATTTGATGTTCAACTCTGGAGTACACTAAACTCTGCTTCAATGGTACAAACTCCACAGTTGGGACACAGTAATGCACTCCCTTTCCTCTGCAGCTAAAATTGCATGTTGCCTCCATTGGGACTGGTAACAGATGCTCATCGGCTTAGTCACTGGTAGCACTGTATCTGATCAGCTGTTAGTTTCTGATATATATGGAGGCTCCAATGATACGGAGGTTCTGTTGTATAAAACAAATAGGAGAATGGCAAATAATGAAAAAGATCAAGCCAAACACTGTATACACATATGGTACTGCACTGTACATAAAACAAACAATGGCCACTTTATCTTTATCATGACAACAGATATTCCCACTCTGTTTCACCGGCACACATATTGCCTGCAAAAAAGGTCATCTTGACCTGTCCGTTTCACTGGGCAAGAAGGAGCTGTGTGTCGAGTGCGTGCCCTTATGAAATAATGGGTGGCTGACAGAACAAGTAGGCCAACCCAGATTGCTTGGTTTACCTGTCATGCAAATAAATCACAGGGTAAATTTGGTAACAATATGAGAGCAGACAAGGCACACAATATATCGTAGTTAAAATCAGTAGCGCATACAACCATTTAGAATGTAAACTGTAAAGAGAACTGCAATCGTATATAGGAGGTGCACCATTTGAGAAAACATGCCCTCTTCAAAACACCCATAGTGAGACAGCGAAATGCATTCTACTCTATCAATAAAGCAATGTTTAATGATTCTAACATGACACAAGATGAAAATATAAGTGATTATATCGTCTTTGGTGGCTATTTAATGATTCAGTGCGTAACTAAGCGTATGAGACAAACCTATTTCATGCCATTAGTGAAATTAGTAACCAGAACGGGCTGTGTAAACACTGTTGTGAAATCTGTGGCAATCCGTATTTTCAGTCCGCCCGCAATAACGGAGCTCTCTCATCGGTGTCAACGCGTCAGCCTTCCCTGAAAAGCACGGCAGCTGCTGCGCATGATGCCAGGCGCCAAAATACAAACCAGCACAGGTGTGATCAGTCAAAGTGGATCAATTCAATCTCTCTTTCAATTAGAGAAACTGCTATTGAGGAGTGACACCAGTTTTGAATCATGAATTAATACAATCAACACTATTGGAAGAGTTCAAAGTGTCTTCAAGCTCAAGAAAGCATCAGCTGATGTTCAATTCTGCTGACAGTCCTAATCTAGTGGTGAAAATTCCTAATTTGTATGGTAAGGTCACTTTTCTCAACATATTCTTGCTTAACACGTAGGCTATCGCGACCAATATTATTCATAATAAAGGTTTTTGGTTTATATCGCATAAGTATAAATGTATGTGTCGTAACCCTCCACCACCCTATTTAAGAGTACGTTTAACACTATTGTTGTATTTATATATGTTGAACTCCTTGCACACTATACATAGCCAACCGTGCTCATCGGAGATGCGGGGGGAAGGACAACAAACCAAACACAAAAAACTTTTTAAAGAAATGCATTTTCAATTATTGAGGTTAAAGTTAAGAAATAAGGGACTTTGGGCCATTCAGTTTTCTTCCACATTCAAAAATAGTGAGAAATTGGCCGAACACCAAAATCAGGATCCTTCTAAGCAGGAGCCATGAGCATCCGTCAAACATTATACTTGTGCTATTTATTCAGCTTCATGGCCCTTTGTCAATCCACGGATGCAATGGCCCCCCACACTTTGTTGGTTGTTGGGGGTGTTTGACCGTACTTCTGTGTGGGCTAGCGAAGGGAAGGCCCAGGACTGGTTCAGATATCACTTGCCACGAACATTAGCTGTGACCTGGAATCGAACTCAGGTCTCCGGCTTCATGGCACTGTGCATTCACCACTGCACCACCAATCCACCCTTTATGCTATTTGTGGCTGCTAATTCTGACTTTATTTCCCTGCTCGAATCCATGTTGAAAACATGGATGTTTCATGTTTCAGTTATCCTGTCTTTACTGTGTTATTTATCACACCATTAGTATGTACCATTTCGCCTTGTCCTGGCTCAGAAAAATCACCCAGTAGTACCCATGTATTTGGACACTTCATAATATCTAATTGATTTGCATTGTGTTTGTTGCCAAGAGTCTAAGAAGGTTGTTTTATATAAATAACTCACCCCAATATTGCATGGGAATAGTAAAATAATTGACAGCCAGTCGAAAGCTGATTTAAACATATTTTCCACTTGCCAACGATATAAGTTGCCTTGCATATATATTCAGATGCACAACTCTCCGTTGTGGTTCTGTGTGTGTTTCCAAGGGCTGCTGTGCATGAATACTGCACTGACTGATATTTTTGTCCAATCATATCCCGCCTTATATTTCTTTAAAATTTACGAGTAAAAATCCAGGTCACAGACAACATCATCGCCAGGAGTACAGTGCTCTGCCAAGCTAAGCTTCAAAGAGAAGCCACTACTGTACAGCCATAAAATATTATTAAAGATTCTCCCTTGCTCGCAGAAGTCAAACATCCAGCCCATCTTGCCATTTTGCTCAGATACTATGGATGAACACTGAGAATGTTGCCAATATTAAACGTTTATTCAGAAAGGCTTTTTGTATGTAGTACTTGCAAATATGTTCTGCAATGAAGTGTTGTTCGAATTTTCACAATTGATTTATATACTCACGGTATTAACCAGGGTGACCTGCCGATTTCAAACCACGAACCTCTGCAACAAGCGGTGAATGCTCTATCACTGCGCCATGTTCCAAATGATTACATAATATTACATCAAATACTGACTGTTATTTATTATAGAGAGACTATTATGACAATAGTCACCTGCAAGAGACTTTGGATAAAATATGAGGGAGGAACATTTTACAATACAAATTGTGGTTGTGTGATACACTAACTATAATTGCTGAATGCTCATTGCACAATGTGATACCTTGAAACTTGAGATTTTATTTCCAGACAGATTCAGTCTTTCCAGCTCAAGGTTTGAATCCAGTGAGTGCCCTTTGGAAACAAAATAAATGTATTTTACACCAGTTTCTCTTCATCAGCAAACACCTCTATTCAATACAATGCACTACAACCAGTAGCATAAAAATTACATCGCCTGCTATTTTGTGATGAAACAAATAATACTGGCTGCAATATGGATTTATGGGTGGCCTTTACTGAATTCAATGAGCCAGAATATAGCTCATCATATTGAATTTGAACAAGGTAATATGTTTCATATCTTCTTTACAAATATATCTATAAAATATACTTAGGAGTTGGTTCAGCAAGTCAACACAATTATATATAAACTTACCAATGAATTCAATTTGATTATCTGCAAGATTTAATTCCTTCAAATGCTGCAGGCAATGAAGATTCTGAAAAATACATGTTTTAAATATTAGTTTTATAATTCACAATTACTCCTTTACTGTACATCAATATTCTGGATCTGTTCTTTGACACAATGCCATGATACACTGCTGCGAGAGGTCTGAATGAATGTCTTCATCTCGTGACGTCACACTGATAGTACCATTGAAATACAACTACGACAATAAAGCAAAAACAAAGTACGCCTCAAAGCCCCCTTCTAAAGGGATCACACATGTATTCAAAGTATAAGTGGCCTAGGGACGGGTGTTTTCCACATGAGAATTAAGCCAACATGCTGAGGCCCCCACCTCGATGGCAGCAATGCAGTTGTTGTTGAGCCACAGCACCTCCAGGAGTGGCAGTGACTCCAGGCCCTCGATGCGGGCAATGTTATTGCTGTACAGGTAGAGCTTGCGCAGCTCTCGGCATGGTTCCAAGCCTTTTATCACCTGGGGGGAAACGAGTGAATAGATTCTACATAATAATAGCCTTCCACCTGTTTGTTTTCATGACGAGGTGTCACAACAAATAAGGTCTGGAACGGTAATAATGGGCGTCTCAAAGCGGAGCTAATCAACGGGGGATGTGTCATCGCAGGTTAGTTGTGCTAAGTGAGGAAAATATACAAATGTAAATGGGGTCTGCAATGGCTAGCTGAGCTGTGGGAGTTGCTGGCCCTGCTGTTTATATTTACCATACTTCACATCCACTATACATTATGCAGGAATGTACTCTATAAATATTACACAAAGCACCATCATTGTTCATTGTACAATTCCTACCAGTGATATTTACGGGCTTATAGCAAGGCCGCATGAGACAGGGAACTCTCTTACAGAAGTTTACAGGTAAAACCGAAGTACAGTATTATGAGTTGGAAGATTGCAGTGATGGGCATCTGAGCCAATTTGGTCAAATTTTAATATAGATATGATGACTGGACATGACTTTATAACAAAAATAATATATTCAAAGCATCTCCCTGCTGAAACGAGTAAAAGGCTGCCACTCATATTTTTTGGCGTAAATTCCACATTCCCGTGGTGGAGGTCTGGAAGAGCACTGTTAACAATCCAAGAAGCCACTCATTGCAAAAAGGATGATAGGATGAGTTGACCTCTGAGATTTTAACTCGCTCCATTTTGATGATCAGTCAAGTGCTCCAACTGCAGCACCATCCTAACAAATCTTTATCAGGATGTCGTGTTTGCATCACACACCGCAAGTTATTGCATACATGTCCATGCCAAGACAGGAATTCTGGTATTTTATGTTACTGACTTAGATGGGTAACCACCATTAATAATTAGTTACAGGCTGAGGCGCTACACCGTGAGCTTCAAAACACATTTAATTGTTGTACTGTAAATATATGATCACATGCCTATGCATTCTGCCTTCACCAACCCGGTGAAGTTTAGTCAAATAAGCCATGTTGTGGGCAGCAGGCCCCCATCTGGCAGTATATTGACCTTAGGGCTGCCCATGTACAGAATAGTGCTTGATATGCACAATGCGGTGCCTTGCTGCCGTGGCTTTAGGGGGGGGGGGGTCTCACTGTGACGTGCGACTCGGCGATCCAGAGCTCCCGCAGCAGCCGGCATCCATGCAGACCCTCGATGTCCCGCACGTCCTGGTTGACCAGCGTGAGCACTGTCAGGTTCGGGAAGTTGGAGAGCCCCACCATGCGTGGGTATCCCGAGAAAAATATCTCGAGCCGTTCCACGCCAGGCCCCTCCTGTGCCAGCCGCTCATACGGCACACCGTTGCACGCACACTGCCACGGGGGGTGAGAGGTGGCCAAGGGGACATCACGCAGGACAACAGCATGCAAGGGATTTCATTCAAACGCTTGGGGCCAGGCTGCACCATGTACACTTGATTAGCCTACCAATAAAACAGTGTTAAACTGATTTTCATGAAAGCATTTGACCACATACCCTTTTTCAAAAGTAACAATACCACTTTACATGTTTAAGGAAAACAGTTTAGCTGCGAAAATCAGTAAGCAGTAAAATGGTTTAAAAATCAGCCGCCTGGCAAGTATGAACCATGTCCAATAAGGGAAGGCATTTATACAGTTGTTTCAGAATGGTTATGAAAATTGAGTATTACATGCAATTAAGAATCATTAAACCACAGGTTCACCAAATCCTGTCTTCCTGATAACATGAGCAATGGGGCAACACATGCCTGCTGGTGGCCCTGAGTCAGTGGGAGAAAGTCTTCTTCATGAGGACTACTTGGACACAAAGTGGTATTTAGGTACTCCTTTTATCAACACCAGAGATATTTTAGGCTTGTGATTCAAGTACATTAACCACAGGGCTAAATGACTAGATCATAATGAGGCCACAAAAAACAACACTGCAAAACCTTTAATGACAGCGACAGTTCTTTAATATGAAATTAACTCATTGTACAGCCCCAATATAAAACAATACCATAGCTCCAGTTGAGAACATTCTGTTTCTATGTCAAGCTTATTATTTTCATCAATGTCAGTCACTGAAAAAAGTGTTGATTAAGTCTATTCTTGAATTTTGTTAAAATGGGTTAACGTATCACTTTTTATAGTTCTAAGAATGTCTGCTTTAGGTATCATAGAAATTTATATTTTGCATGAGATATTTAGTAATAGAGAATATATTATTTAAAACTTTGACCTTCATCAACAACTGCTTGATAAACATGAGAGTGGTTTCATTCAGAGTTTAATAATTCACAATTAGCACGGGAATTGAAGGGCAAGATGTGTTTTATCATGCAATCAATATCCTTTAATTTACCAGATGAGAGTCTGAGATTCAGCATAATTTTTACAAGGCAGACATGAAAAACTATAGAAAAACTATATCAGTCGCTATTATTTTTTATTACTGTATCTGCATTTTCTTCAAATGTAATCATTTTCAATGACATTGTAGCTGTCACTATGACACAACACCGCACTCAAGCTCAAACAAATGTTTAATAGTACCATACTTAATTGGCAATCATGAGCCAGCACTTACAAAAAAAGTTATAATCTCTTTTAGGAGCCTGTCATTCAAAGTAACAAACACTTTTGATTTTACATGTTATGCATTTTAGCATTTCCTTCGGGTATGATGGGCTTAAATATAAATTTTTGTTTGGAAGAAACCTACAGTCTACTTTGCAGCAACACTGCAATCATTATAATCACAGCATTATGTTAAAGTAAGTTCGTTCATTTGTTTCTCAATCCGCTTGTCCTGGCGAGTCAGTAATATTTAAAAGCAAAGGATCAATATACATGAAAGAGAAACATACAATCGTCCGCAATGTTTTTCTTTGTCAGGATGTATTGATTCCTGGAGTTTATCAACTTGTAAAGTACACTCAAGCTGCAAGTAAAAGTGGAATTCCTTATTCTGTTTACACACTTTTAAGACCCGCTGTGCTCTCAAGCTGAATGTTATGGTCCACACTCTATCAAGTAGCTGTTCCCCTCACTCTCATTGAAGGCAATCGAGCAGCCAATCCCCATGCAACCTGCTGGAATTTGCTAGTTTTCAAAGCCAATGAAATAAAGTATTCTGCAAAAGCAACATCTCACTGCATTTCTCTGTGTCCAGGTTTTCCACCATTAATCAATTTCCATTAGCAGAGTAAAGCGCATGTCCATGCTACTAAGATATGAGTCTTATGCATATAGAATTTAGCTTAAAAATAGAATACATTACCAGCTCCCTGATGGTGTCTTCCATTGCAGCGTAGTTCTGGATATCTGCTCACACGTGTACTTGAGCTTCAGTAAAGCACATGGATGCAACAGCCGACAATTCAATTCCTCTATTCAACAGATAGCTCGGACATCTGAGAAAGAAAAAAAATGTGGGGGAAATTTTGTAAGTACAGTACGGCCTCAATTGTACATAGGCTTCCTTTGCTTTGGTTAAGTGCATTGTTTCACGAGACACAACACTGATGCTAAAAACGACTTGTTCCGCATCAGCCTTAAAATAATACGTATTTAACACACGCAAAACGAATCGGTCTTACGGTTCAGGCGTTCCATGATAACACCATGACATCCACGAAAGACTCCGCTAGCCCTGACGCAATTACCTGCTTCAACCACCTCAATGTAAAATGATTGCTCTTGCTGGGCATCAACATTAGCCACACGAATTAAGAAGAATAAGAAGAGAGACACCCACGCATTGACGCTTTGTAACGCACTGGGGGTGACCTTTAGCGAAGTCACTCGAGCGCTGTTAATCAGGAACTCAGTATTCTATTAATTAATAACGCTCGACGGTAACTTTGAAGTCTTTTTCTAATCTCGCACGAAGCTGTAAACTCCCGCCCTTCCTTTACCAATCAATGCATTCTCGTGATTGTAAGATGCACTCTTCCCTGCACTGTAGCGCAAACGTTTCACGTTAAAGTTCATTTATTTGGTATAGCCCTGTGAGCCATTCGGCTCTTGAATCGGGTGCAACCGCTACAAACAAAAAACATGAACAAGAAAACATCTTAAAGTGAATATATGACTAAGTGCAGACAGAAAATCCAAGAAAAGACAGCAAAATATTGCTGAAAAGCACCGTGCACCCACGCTGTGTACACAAATCCCAGTGGGATGCAATTCAAACAACAACAACAACTTAGATTAATACTCTTAGGTTTTTTTCGGTAAAAGTCACGTAAAAAGACATAATAGAAATAATAATAGAAATACAATTTATAATAATTTTATTTCAATTCTTATTTCTATTATAATATTATCATTTTATAATAATAAAAATAAAATTTATAATAATTTTATAATAATATAAATAAAATTTATAATAATTTTATTTCTATTATTTTTATTATTTATTTCTACCTACGTGACTTTACCGAAAAAAACCTAAAAGTATGAATCCTTGCAGTCACGAAAGCTTCAAATCTAGAACTTAGATTAAGGCTCCTCAGTCTCACTCCGTGCTACAACAAACATGGCCAAACCAAAAAACTTTTCGAAATCACCCAAATAAAGCCATGAAAGCAATGAAACGGTGATCATAGGAACTGTGACAGGATTTTCACAATAAACAACATAAACAACAACGTATACAACATAAACAACATTTACCACCAAAACCCTGCAGCCATAGCTGGCTGCGTGAGTAGCGGCCGCTTGTCGCGTTCATAGCCGTCCTCTCGGGAGACGCATTCCGCCGAGGACTCTTTCGTAATCATTCACGCGTTGTTAAACAGCAACATACGTCAACAACAATAACAACAACAACAACAATAATCATAATCGAGGTGTTTACTTTGATTCGAGTGGTCGCGCACGCCGCGGTGGGCAACGGCGTCCTCGGTAACCAGGGCGCCATGTTGGTTGCTATGGACGACGTCATTCTGGGCGTCCCCCCCGGTTGCTATGGCAGCCGTGGCTTCCATCGGAGTTACCGTCTCGGCGTCACGTGCACAGGTGACGATGACGCGTTTGTGTTTATCCCTTTGTGACGTCATTGCTAGTTAGATTTGATTGCGACGTGAAGCCTGAAATGGAAGACAAACATATATCAAAGGCGACGTTTCGGGCAATGGCCCTTGTTGATTTATACAGGCGCTATAAAGAAGGGCTATTGACTGAAACGTCGCCTATTATCGATGTTTTTCTGTTACGGCCGAAAAGTGTTATTGATAAATGTGTTGCGTTTTTGTTGTTGTTAATTACTTATGCACCACTGCCAATGCAGTAGCAGCAGCACCAAATAGTTTGTTTATGGTGGGGAAAGGGGCATTTAGAGTCTTGAGTGTCACTTCAGTTGCATTGATTCGCAGTGCAATGGATAAAATAGAAAACTAACTGACAATACGTGTATGAAAGCATGGAGAGGTGCATACCCATGGATTAGAGAACATGCACAGTTCTGGGGCATAATGTTGACTGATTAAAACATTATTTGGCTCAGGCAGTACACGTGGCTTGGAGGGGTGATAGCCAATGGTGGAGGAGAGGAAAGGAGTGACAGCCAAAGGTGAAAAACAAACCCAAGATGATGTCATCCCAGGAGATGGAGCGATTAAATCAGCTCGTGTGCGAAATGGATTGTTTCATTTCAAGCCTGTCATATTTGGCGACAGTTGGGGGAGGACTTCATCCTTCTGTAGATATACCATGACTGGTGATGACGTTATAACCTATTAAACGTTTGGCATAGCCAACCATGTTGTGAACAAACAATGCTGTTTGATTGATTGAGATGACACGTTTTACAATACTGTATTGCTGGGGAGCTTGAGGCAACCAGCAGCAAGGTCAATTTTAATTACAGTTATTTTCCACGAGAGCAACGCCGTAACTATGATGGCTATTTTAATCGTAAAATGGGTCAATTTGACCTCTAAGCAGGCAATTTGATCAATTTTTACACCTACAAATGGTGCTTCAGTCCGTGTATTACCTTCCCATATATTACATACTGCATTTAAAATATGAAATACCATTCGCATATACTATCCAATAAATGTTAACGGCATTTACAATTAGTTTTTTTTCTTCTTCCTGAAATTGAAAGTTATGTTTGCATTATTGCCTTTACCAGCAGTAATGGGAACTTTCCACCACTGGCTCTGGGCTGACAACAGAAAAAAAACACTGTCCCATTGCTCATTTAAGCAGTGATATAACGATTGAGATTGTTGATTATTCTTCATTGGCACCTCAGTCTACTCATGAGATTGTATTTTACCTGGCAGCCAACAGGTGATTGAGCGTGCCTTGATTTATTGTGCTGATGTTATTCTACTCTAGCCTGGGTTGTGTGCATATGGGCAGCAATTTCTGTAAATTCCTTTGAAACAGACGTCCTCATCCTTCAACACCAGTGTATCAGTTTTTCAAGTCTGCCAAATAGTCCCACTTTTTCAAGTTTATGATATGTACTGGCACAATTGTTAATTGTTACTTTGAACACCAAGAAAGCCGGACGGTTTGAGGTTCTGGGTGTGTTGTGACTGAGGTTGAATAATGCCAACGTTCACCTGGTTTCCTCCCATCGCCAGCAACCTATAAACTAAACTAAAACAAATTTGTATTTTAACAGTTAAGGCCCACTGAACTATATAGGTCTTTACCAAAAGCAAATCATAGCTCAACGAAGTGGCGTATGATGTGGAAATTTATAGTAGCCAAATAATCGAAACGCATTTTTCTAAATGTGAAGGGAAAACTGGAGGACCTGGATTTTAAAAAATTCACGCAACTACGGGGAGAACATGCAAACTCCAAATATACAGACGTCAGGGTTGGGGTCGAACCCCTGACCTCATGTATACCAGGCGAAGTAGTTAACATCTTGTCACCCAGCACCCTCTCTCTCTCTCTCTTTCTCATCAATCATTTCCAGTGGAAACAGACTTTGGTGGCACTTAGACTATAAAATCAAGACTTGGCTTGTTTGGTGACACTCGTGCCATGGTGATGTACTGCATGGTGTGAGAATAAATTGTAAACACAACTTCCGGTTCATGCCAGGTCACACATGGGTCATGCACATAGATTTTATAGACTGTATGTAATATAGAACAATAACTCATACACGTGTAAATGAGCATAGCTGGTTCTGTGCACCGCCAGGCTTACGAGGAAAAATACAATCTGGTTTCATATCTACCAATGTTCATGATCCAATCTGCAGTTTGTACGACTCGCATTCAAAATGTCGTGAGTTCAAATTTGAGTCGGTAATTGACTTTAGCCCAATGTCACACATAATTTATCATGTGTATCCCTTTAGCAATTAATTTCTGAATAGGCACATGGATATTTGTAACATCATACCTACAGTAGTGTTATAATATTGAGGGCAAGTTCGCGAATGTGGAATCTGAACTATGGCATTAATGGCAATGTAATGGTTCACACTCGTATACAGAGCTAAAGTGTCCCTAGAAGGTACAGTATTTCTATTGCTTCGAATCACTGAGCACAGTTTCCATGCTTCATGTGTATTCAGCCCGTGGCATTTAAAGTATTCCTCAGTGGCCAGCTGGTATGCGTGCTATTAAAAATAAAGTACGGTCTGAAATTATTGCTCATGTAAAAAAAACGTATTAAGGGCAGGCCTGTGTTGTGCGCTAAACTATTTGATATGCTGTTGTAGCTTTTTACGTGCCATTACTCGTCGTTACTTTTCGACTGGAAGTTGTAAATATATTGTACGTGTGTATGCATTTTTTGTAGACACATGAAGGGCAAAGGTCGCCAGGCCTTTTGTTTGACAGCCACGCTGGGGCAGGCAGCGTTTGCAATCCTCTTCAACAACAGCCATTTTTGGTTAAGAATGCTGTTTTAAAAAAAGAAGCCATATGGTGTGTAAGTGGAAGATCGTTACCGGTATTAAGTGTTCATTTTGGTGAACATTCAAAAATATGAGACCATGAAAGGATTGCCTAGTGTCATTATAAATGAGTTGTCTATGCCATTGCCTTGTTGCTTATAATTTTGAGTAAACGAGAGGGTGAGGTAGAAATGTAAAACATACATATTTACATTGTCCCACAATCAAATCAGAGTCATAAGCCACAGTATCAATCTGATGCAACGTGAAATGTGGTGGTCCTCTTTCCCATTGCGGCCCTAAGCCCGCGGTAAAAATTCCACATTCCTATGGCGGGGGGAGGGAAGCAGCAAGGGAGTTGAGTAACGTGAATAATGTACAGCATATACTGCATGCATTGGTACTGGTTATATCCCATTTGTACTACTGGCATCCATCCAGTCACAGGGGAATATTGTGTGTGCCAAAGCAATGAGCCAGCTCTACTGAAGCCGTGTGCCTGAATCACGATCGCTTCTTAAACATAAAGCCAACTGTTATTTTATTTAGTCAGTTTGATGGCTTCCGTTTGGTCATCAAGATTATATAGGTACATAACCCATCCTTCAAATATGTTTAGCACTCAGTTTGGTTCAGCCCATACACAATATTTATACAGTATTCAGCTCAGATACACATAAAACGACCTATCTGTAAGCACAGCTGAAATTAGCACTGCAAAGTGCAATATAGACCCTTAAGGAATGTGGGAGATTTGTGGTTTAAGATCGAGGTTGTTCCACAATGAAATGTGTGGTTTTGGTGTGACACAAAAATACACCGTTTTCGGTACAAACCGCTATCCAAGCGGGATTTACAGCATCCCTCCCAAACCAATTTTCATGCAGCTGCTGTCTTCAGCTGCAAACTCAGTTCTTTCACACTGCAGAATTAAACTTGGAACAAAAACGTTACAATTCTGCACTGTACTCTTTGCGATAAAGTATATCTACTGCAACTCTGCAAAGGTGTGGTCTGGGATACTGTACTCACAGTACAGGCGTTTCACTTAACGCGCGTTCTTTTTAGAATTTGCGATAACGAGCACCAATTTGTTCACAAAGCGAGCAAATGTTCGTATAGCGAACATTTGGGAAAACGCTTAATGGGCAATTTTCGCAGAACGTATCTCGCTTGTTAAGTGAGACACGCCTGTATTATATACTTTCATTTATCATAAAAAAAAAAACTTTTTGAACAACACATGGTGAGATGGATGTGGCTGGGAGCAGCGTTCCGGACCGGTCCTGCTGAGATGAATCACTGATTATATTATCAGTTACATTGGATACGTATTTTAGCTTACACGATGACGTATTGGTACATTCCGATGTACCGAGTTAAGCTACATACATAATCTATTACTGTACAACAAAGCCCTTCGCGTCCCCTGTCCTTGCATTTTTTTATAAACCAGACAATGAGCATGTTCTTGACAGGGAATGTGACGAGTTTGCTTTGAGAGAATGGCCGTGCATACTTCGGTGCAAGAATTTCCTGTAAACGTCTCCAGTGGCGTCAAATTCTACGGACTTGCCGTGTTGGTATGACCACGATGGCTTGCCTTGCTCGCCGGTGCAGACCTATATTTGGTCACGGTCACGTCTCAGCGGGAATCTCCCTCCCCTACCTCATCCTTGACTTCACATCTCACGAGCATATGCGCGCGCACGTACAACGGGATTGTGAAAATTGTCTCTGGAATTCCGCGACACCTTGTGAAAACCACTACGAACTCTTGATGTTCGAATGACCTATCCGGCCCCGCATTGTGAAACGGTGGCTGACGCTGCCCTCGGTGATGTTGCGACGCGAGTTAGATAATTTTAGGCTTGAGTTGGGGGGGGGGAGTCATTTACCCATCAACTTTTGTACAAGCGGTGGTTGTGGTGTGGGGGTGGCGATCCACTTCGCTGCATGTGCCAACCCATTAAATATCATTCGTGGTGCCACCCCTCCGAGTGTAATTGCCTTGCCCCACCCCCACTTCCCCTTGAGAATCCCACCTCAAACTCGCTCCCGGATGACGCGATGTGGCATTGCAGCTGGCTTGATGTTCTGCTGGAGGGGGGGGGCGGTGGTTCTGATGTCTCTCTCTGTGTGTGTGGCCTTCATAGGTGCTCGCGAACACGCACCTAGGGGGGGGGGGTCAGACATTTGTGACGATGTGTGACGAGGGGGGGTTAAGAAATGTGACGTCACATCAAAATGCGCAACTTTTAAATATATATAGACAACACGTTCTACTTAATTAAATAGACTTTGTATTAAATGTTTTCTCCTACAACATCAGAATGCAGCGCTACATTAAATACGCACTACAATGACAAAATGGAAATATGATTTTGGTGGGGGGGGCAGAGCTTTGTGACGTCACATTTTGAGGGGGGGGGGCTCTGACTTTTTTGTGACGCCGTGTGACGAAGGGGGGGGGGGGTAAAAAATCGTCCAAAATCGCGTGACGTCATTTATGGACGGCCCCTAAGCACTTGCACCAAAAAAAAAGTCTGTTTAAGGCTTCAAACGAGATCGTCGTCGTTTAAGCCCCACCTAACCCGTGCCAACTCGTGCGCCGTGCCTGCCTTCACAGGTGCTCGCTAACACCACTTGCCACAAAAAGTCTGTCAATGCTATAGAGGAGGAGGAGGAGGGGTGGTGGTGGGGGGGGGGAAGCGTTGTCTTTGTGCGCAAATGCAGCCCTGCCTCTCCGCCTCCACGTCATCTATGCGCAAGAACCTCGCCCTTTTGCGGCACGAGTCGGGGCTGTTTGGGAGCGGTCGTTTAAGCAGAGCCCCGTAGTAGTATTACTACTACTACAGGCATTGTGTGTGTGTGAACCCACCTACCATATTCAACCCCACCCCCCCAACACAGTCCAGGCAATTGCAGACAAACTCGATGCAAAGGGATAATTGACGCCGTACAACCCGCAGCGCAGTGCGTGGTGACGTGAGCGTGTGCGGCATTCGCTACACTTACTACCCCCACCACGCTCAGCTGTGGGGCTGACGCCGCTCACATTGGAGGCAGCTGTAGGCAGAGGGCAATTCGGTGCGTGGCAGTCAATTCCGCAGTCGGCAGTCGGTTTCGCTCACGAGCGGCCGCAGTTATTTCCTGATCGGCTGCAGCAAGGAAGCGGGCAAGGGTGGCTGGCTAGTGGTGGTGGTGGAGGAAAAGACTTGCTGTGGGTGGGATAC
Source organism: Lethenteron reissneri (assembly GCF_015708825.2). Taxonomy (NCBI): domain Eukaryota; kingdom Metazoa; phylum Chordata; class Hyperoartia; order Petromyzontiformes; family Petromyzontidae; genus Lethenteron; species Lethenteron reissneri. The sequence continues at coordinate 11,480,499 of NC_083803.1, read as the reverse complement.
AGTGTACACAAGAGGAAGGTCTAATTCATACACATTGATTGCGGGGAGGGAGGGGGGGTTAACGTTGTGTTGAATATTTGTCGTGTGTGAAGGTGGTGGTGGGATAGAGAGTTGTGTGTTTTGTTGGCACGCACCAACTCTTAGGCTGGAGGCAACGACAATGGAGCAGCAGCAGAAGCAAGTCAGTAGGGAAGCTGTGGCCGATGTAGGCATGGAGTCTGGACAACAACATCATCAGCAGGAGCATCATCAGCAGCATCAGCATCATCATCAGCAGCAGCAGAGCGAATGGGACTCCTTCGGTCCTGATTCCTGTGGCAGCGCGACTTTGCTTGGCCGTGAGTTGTTTCACAAGAGGCGACGCGTCTCAATGTTTTGGGGCGTAATGGCCATCGAATGGTCCTGTAAAAGGGTCTGCAGTATTTATGAAGAGTATATAAAACAATGCAACATGTCAAGTTGTGCGCTGTTCATTGATGAGATACATTTACTCTACTGTGTGTGTGTTTATAAAAGGCAACATTTAAGCGGTGTGGATATAAGTGTTGAGAAACGTGTTGGTATTTGAGATGAGGTATAATGCGAACGAGAGGTAATGGATGGAATGGCAGTAATAAGCTACAACATTGTAAAATCGACTATCAAATCGAATTGATTCGGAGCTCAATACAACGCGAACCCAATAGTTGACAACGTATTGCTGTTTGCTATCGTGAAAGAAAAAAAAACCTTAACATATTAAAAACCACACCGGTAAGTATGTTGTAACATTTTAAGAATAACGTGAATTGGGGAAATGAAAGCCTAGAGTGGGCTAACGCGATTAGTCCTGGTGAAACAATGGCACCATTTGCTAGGTATGTGGGCGCTTGAAAATCGGCACACATTGCCACTGCGCGAGGCTGTCCAGGCCCCGTCTGGGATTGAGAGTGGGACACATCGTTTTGCATTACGAGACGATGAATGTGCCCTTGAAGCGTGGCATTATGAGGAAGGATAGGCTTTGATCAAACTGACCAGAATGCTTGCTGAACGGGTAAGGTTTAATATGAATGAATACGTCAGTGTCAACTGTTGATGATTATTATCTCTTAGATTCTTTGGAGTTTTGTTTATATTCCAAACCTGCATATTCAGATCGGGACTCTGTCTGTGTAACAATACAAATTCTACGGTGTTATTAAACTAAACTATTTTCATTTATTTTACCAGGTAAGGCCCACTGAGCAGCATCACTCGTTTTCAGAAGCCACCTGGCCACAAATTATAGCTCAACGAAGCGGCTTATCACGTAGAAATTTTATCACAGCCAAATACTCTCAAAGCATGTCTTTAAATGTGGAGGGAAAAAACGGAGGACCCGGAGAAATATCCACGAACATGCAAACTCCAATTACACAGGCGTCTAAATATATATTATTTACGTTTAGGCAGCGTTACCTCCGTTTATATTGCCTCGCAGCAGGCACAGCAGATGCTATGGTGATGGTCACATTGCGAACTTACGTCCTGTGTGTTTACCTTGGTTGTGGCCAGCCGGTCATTTATTAGCCCTGAGCCCTTGTGATGGTCGGGCGTGATGGGGATGTAATTGACTGTAGTATATGATGGTATGAGGTGGAATTTGATGGAATATGATGGGACGTGGTCTGGGTGTTGCATGATTTGAAGAGCAGAGATGGTTACGATTGACTGTTATGAGATGTGATGGTGGTGATGGGTTATGACAAATTGCGATGTGAAAATGTTATGTGATGGATCATAAAGGTGGTGATGGTACATGGGTCGTGATGGAATGTAGAGTGATGGAGTGTAATGTATGGCGGGGAGGGTGTTATGGTTGCAGAGATGTGATGGCATAAACAAGATGGTTGGTGATATGATGGGGTAAGATTGTGAGCACACTTTGTGTGATAAGTTGTTCGTGAGTAATATGTGGTGATGCGTGGTGGAATGAAATGGGATGTGGGCTGTCAGGTGATGTTGATTGGATAGAATAGCAGCGGAGTGGCAATCTGATTCTTTTATCCAGTATTAGGTGTTAGTGGTGTGATGTGGTCGGATGATTCGGGGATAAGATGAGGTGCAATGAAGTGTGAAGTGCTCTAATAGTTTCTGATTGTTGGCAAACCTTGCTGGATATTGATGGCAGGTGAATGGGTGAGATTCACACTAGGGCGTTGGGAGTAGCATAGATTTGTGGTTATTTTCGTGGCAGTTATGCGGATGTGAAAGGGAATGCAGTTGTGGTGGTGATGTAAATGAGAGTTGATGAGAAGTAGGGAGCAGCATTTTGTTTGTAGCAGAACCAAATTATCTGGCCCAGTGGTGCTTTGGCAGAGCACTTCACCCACAATGAGAAGGTTTGGTGTTCAAATTGTGGTTGGTAGTCAACGAAGCCCATTATCGCCACCAACTTTGGCATCGGTAAAGTGAATGTCACGTCATTGTAAGTCAACAGTGGTTGTCTCTTGGTTTAAACTGGTCCCCGCCACATAAATGCGCAATTTTCACCACTGGCTGTAGGCCGCCAACAGAGATGACAATTGCTCTGTGCTCGTATTCGGAGGGAGATGCTAGCTTGTTTACTTGAACAAGATTGTGGTGGCGAGACTTAGATGGTTTGGGCCATGTGCTGAGAAGAGACGAAAAGCATCGAGTTTCGAGATGTTGCCGGCGCTGGGCAGATGAGTCGAGAGAGACTGAGGGTGAAAAATAAGTTAATAACTCGGTGGGCTTTGCCAGATGGGATGGGGATGGTTTAGTTTTATCTGAATGTGTTTGGGTAATTTGTGTACCTTTCTCCTATCGTGTTTTTGTATTGTTGTAACGTTTTTACCCACCCCGACTGGACGTCTGTGAAAAAGAGCTTTATAGGTCATCCGAATCCTCCAGGCTAAATTAATATTCTGATTTTGCTCGATGTGGTGGCACGAAAAAAAACATTAGAGCACAGCCGTGCACATACAATAATTGGACTTCTTGGCAGAAGAACAACGGCAAGATGGTGGCCGCAATGGGCTAGATTAGATAGCCAGATTCACAGCTGTGGTGGGGAGGGAGTGGCACTCTATTGTGTTGGTTGTTAGTGCGGCCGTGGTGGTAGAGAATATGGTGGCGCTGTAGTTGATAGTGATGGGAGTGAGTGAGTGTGGTTTTCTTGATGGTCTCAAGGACAATACTTGCTGATCTCGTAAAGGAGCGTAAACCATTATGCAAACCCCGGTCACCCTCGCAGCAGATTTTGGCTAGTCATCGAACAAGGTTTGGTTACACCATCGCGCTCTTTCAGATGTGCTTCTGGGACCGTCTGGAATGCTCTTCCTTCAGATATTAGGAAGCCACTGGAGCGATGCACTTTTAAGTCTAGTTTGAAAACTAATTTATTTAGAACTGTTTTTGTGTTAGGGTTTGTTGCCCCCTCTCCCACGCACCTCCGTATTAGCACGGTTGACAACGTAGGGTGCGAAAGAAGTTCAACGTGTGTGCATGCCATGCGTACGGAACGTGCAACACCAAACGCGTGGGACGTTTGAGTGCCCCCTGCTGGAGCCGGCGAGCTTCCGACACGACCTCGCCGCCACTGTGTCATTGTCACGGCCAGGGGTGGCTTTTATTTATGACTGCTGCTGCCATGGCAGGCTCAAGTTCAGTCGGTCAATTCATTGTGGCCACGAAGCTGACTTTTGTTGATTTTGGAAGTTCGGTGGAGCGTGCGGCAGTTGAATCGCTTAAAAACGTGTCTGTGCCGCCCCTTTTGTGTCAATCCACCTTTGCTTGGATGGGGCACGTGACTTGAACCACACTGGTCAGTGTGAGGCGTCGGAGCTATCATACGTGTAGTTCAACATCGGATGTTTCTGCTTTGGCCCGCTATTGACAAAGGATCCCGCAGTGACCCACAACGCCTGGTGGCCCGCCCCTCGGAGCACTATCCAGGCTCAGCCCTGCTTAGCTCCGGCATCGGGATGAGATTGGCCGCGTTCCTTATGATTGGGTCAAAGGGCAAAATGATTGCTTTGGAAACAAGTAAACCAGGTGCAGATTTGCTGAGACGGTAAATATGTGTACGATACTGTGTTTCTTCCTAAAGGGGAGACAATCTACAAGGTAGAATAAACGTAGGCTTTCGCGACCAATATCTACAATATAGGTTTTTTTGGGTTAGATCGTGTAAATATATTAACGTGTCGTTAAACCGAAGGTTTTCTCCACAAATCTGGCTGTCGCCTGATGAAGCTAGTTGTAATTCCTGGTGAAACGTCATACTTGGTTTGTAAATGTTGTAGCTTTGCTCTCCAACACCGGTGTGATGTACAAGTGACGAATTGGCACGTTCTGTTTGCGTGACAAACCTTATTAATTGGCTGCGTCGGGTGGTGGCGGATTTAACGACACGTTTATATATTTAAGTGATCTAACCCAAAAAAACCTGTATTATGGAAGGTAGATTCGCTCAACTCCATAAGTGACATGTCTGAACATTTTTTGTCGTGCGTGGAGTCAAGACGATTCATCCACTACACCCTTTAAACATGGTGGCCTTGCCTCCCGAAGGCGGGAAACCCCCCCCCCACCAACCACGTCGAGTGTGTACAGAAGCGGCTAATGCTCTATACGAATTTCAATGCAGTAATACGTAGAGTTGATATCTATTGGACGTGGCCAAGTACATTTTAAAACAAATTTTTAATGTACTGTTTATTGTTATACAATGTATTGTTGTAGAAGTTGCCATGAAACAAACAAAATGTATCGCCTTCTTTTTATTAAGTAATTTTTTAAACAGTTTTAAAGTTTTTTAAAAAACTATTTTACAAGTTAAGGCCCACTGAGCTATGTAGCTCGTTGTCAGAAGCGACCTGGCCACAAATGATAGCTCAACGGAGTGACTTGTGTGGACATTTATAGCAGCCAAATACTCAAAATGTACTTTCCTAAAATGTGGAGGGAAAAAAACCAGAGCACCCGGAGAAAACCCACACGTGCAAGGGGGTAACACTATCCCATACAGACCGAACTGGTGGAAGCAACATTTTTGTTGTACTGCCCCCTGACAAGCCAGGGTCTGGCCCCTCCTCGTCGACCATGAGAAGAGAAACATTTGCTGAAGTGGGCCACTTCAGCAATTGTTTCTTGCTGTGGTTGTCCCATCTGATGACGGACGCTTGTGTTGCGCCCGAAACGTCTTGATTTAAGTTATTTTATTTTATACCCACGTGACTTTACCGAAAGAACCAAAGAGTATGGATTCCTGCAGTCATGAAAACTTCAAATCTAGATATTCATGAGAAGAGAGTTTTAACAGCATTTGCGCTATCCACCAAGCCTCGCTGCTGCCTCCACCGTGCTAGATTACAAAAGCACGCAACCTTGCTGTTTGTGCGTCGGTTATTGTCACGTGCTTGAGTGCATGTCTCACACACGAGGGGGCTCGTTTCAGTACCGGACTCCCATACAATGCACGAGAGGTGCTCTTGGATTTGGGTTGGAAAGGAGGGGATTAAAGATAAGCAAAAAGCTTTTGGCCACACAAAGGCAGCCAGGCCAAATCGTGGCACTCGCATCCACTACCGGTAATCCACAATGTATTCCATCAAAATATCACTTAATGGAAGCACTGTCATATATTATACTGGCTGGTAAAAATCTGCGGATATTTTTTGTCTGATTCCAAAGGGGTTTTGAGCTTCTGCCTTTGACTGAAATTTGTAGGATTATCTCTGAGCTCATCTCACTTCTGGTAGAGTGTGGCAGGCTGATTTGTTTGTGCGTTGTGTGAGCATGTTAACATAATTACAAGGAGCTACTTGGTTTACTTGTATGTATGCTGAGCTTCTTTTGCACTGTACGTAGCCAACCGTGCTAATCGGAGGTGCAGGGGATGAACAACAAACTAAACACAAAAGCAGTTTTAAAGAAACGAGTTTTCAATATATATTTAAAAGTGCGTAGCTCCAATGGCTTTCTAATACCGGAAGGAAGATCGTTCCAGACGGCTGCAGAAGCACATCCGAAAGTGTGCAATGGCTAGCCAAAAGCTGCTGCGAGGATGACCGGAGTTTGCGTAATGGTTCATGCTTCCTTGACGAGATCAGCAAGGTAATTGTGGTTCATTTGTGGCAAGCACTTTGCACGTAATGAGTGCGACCTTACAATGTATTCGTTCAGCAACCGAAAACCAATGCAGCTCGGCGAGCAATGGACGCATGCGATGCACACAGCATCCTCCTTGGCCCTCGTTGAGTGCTGTACAATTATGGTGAATCCACTGCTGAAAAATGACTCACCCTGACTACGTTTGTCATGAGGGTTGTTTAACCGTACGTCACAACGCTGTTCAGTGCTAGTTGGTGGAAATAGGGGTGCAAAGGACCAGTTCGGGTATTATAGTACAGGCAGTTTCCTATATACGAACATCAGTACTTACGAACGAACCACCATAAGATATTATTATATTTCACCATCTGACCTGCGAATGTTCGGTCGTATTTACGAACCGAACCGCAGAACTATTTTGTTTGGCGGAGCGATCCTCCCAGCATCCCGCGTGATGCACGCCGCTTCTGACAAGCAAGCCAGCATAAAGATTCGAGGTAAGTGAAAATACAACAGATTTTTTTTTCTTATCGTGTTACTTTTTATTTGCTGCAGTTTTTTACAGTATTACATGGAAATATACTATTTATTCTAATGTATTAGTTTGGCAATGCTTCCCTTTGAACCATAACACATTTTATAATAACGACCTTACGTACAATTTACCTGTTGAGTTCCGAGATACGAACAAATCGACTTATGAACGGATCTCAGGAACGTAATTTACGTATTGTTACACAGTCTTGATCTGAACATGCTGGTTTGGAATATAAGTCGAGCTGCTGCCTGTACTCTCCGCAAGTGTTCACTGTTGCCAGGAATTGACCTCGCGTCCTCCAGCTTGTAGTGCATTGCACCACCGTGCCACTGCTCTACCACCCCAACCACGTTTGTGGTAAAGGCAGCAGTCCTGCATTAACTTGCTCGCATCACTGCCTGTGGAATAGTCTCCACTGGAGAGCCCCCCTCCCAGAGAGGATATTTTTGGCCTACTTTTACATGCGTTGTAGAGTCGCATTGATGGTACCATATTGGGTTGGAATTTGTTTTATCCTGCATGGAGATCAGACCTTGTGATGACGTGGCAGAGCAAGTGTCTCACAATTCGATTAAGAAACTCAGCCGGGAGTCGACTCGCAGTTTGGCACTCTTAATAAAATGAGAACAGCACCTGGTTGTGCGAAGTCGACATTGGTTGACTTGTCACCCAAGATCATGGGATTTTACCACTCACTTAGTTAGGGGCGGGGTGTGGCTTCCTGTCTGTTGATGGGCCCTGAGCCAGTGGTAGAAATTCCACACTCCTTTGGCAGAGGTCAGTTTACCCTTTTCGGTGGCCGGGCTTCATAGATAATGTAACTTGCGACAGACGGCAGCGGTCGATTTTGTATGCAAGCCTGAGACGGCCGTCGATTTTTTTCTTTTCGAAACCATGTTTGAGGCCTTAAAAGGGCACTTGCTAATGGGTCCACCCAGTGACCGTTGACCTGCTCACAACACCGTCATATATCCTACCAATAATTACTTTTGACAGTGGAGTTGATGGTTTATAGTCATAAAAAGCCGTGGCACGGCTTGTGAATGTTAATGCTGTATTGGGCGTGGTACCGTGCGTCTGTAATCCTATCTCTTTTGAGAAAGAACTGATGGATTGCACAGATTCGTCATGTGCACGATACCTTTTGCGCATTATCCACTCGAACACATGGGTAATTCCGTCTACTCCGGTTTTCTACCAAATTAATACATTCTTTGTCATGCAGTGGCAGTCAAGGTATGGAACACGTCCGAGCAGATGTCCACAGAGGAGATGAAATTGGTTCATGTGCAGCTGCTGGATGAATTGTTGCATCTTAGGATGAGAGGTGGTGACACCTTGAAGAGGCCTTCATCCAGCAGTGGAATGATTGTGGCTGATGATGATGAATGAACTGGCCAAATATAAAAAGCAAGACCCCCCTGAATGTGAGCATTTAGATTTCCAGTTGTCCTGACTATTTCTAGACCTATGATTATAAAAAGAAAAATAAACGTGCCCAAAATAACAGACTATTACTTGAACACTGTTTACAATGTGCATTTGAGCCAACTCTGACCACACACAAACATAGACACACTCTCCCCTTGCCGTATTCACACGGTTCAATTATTGACTACATTCCACTGCCTTTTAACAGCCTCAGTGGGCAGATGAACTTCAAGTAAGTGTTACCCGAGGCTGTTGTCAAGGGGTCCCCGTGGAAGGAGAGGAAATGGTACCGTTCCGTGACTGTGTCACCCCCGCGTGGGAATGGACTGCTCCGTGGCCAGGGCTGCACACTTGTGTGACCTCATTAGTGCAGCTGGGAGTGCCCAGCGGGACGGGGTGTGGGGGGTGCATGTGCCTCTGAGCATGTGTCTAATTTTTTTTTGCTGTGGGGCTCATTTAATATTAATTTCGTCTCCCGTATTCATTAGCACCTTCTTCCCTCTGCCTTTTACCAAACAATCAGGTGTGATTTAGACGGAGCCAGGAGACGGAAGGTCAGGGGAGTTACGGGGGTGTCGTTCCGTGCATCCATTGGTGACTGAACTGAGACCCCAAACTCGCCACGATTGAGCGCACGGTGCAGCTAGGGGTTGGGCTGGACTGTGGCTGTGGTCCACGTGTTCGTACAAGTCCCAGGAGGTGGCCAAGTGACTCGGAGGTCGGAGCCCTGAGTTGGCACCGCTGACCCGTTGGGTTCGAATCCAGGCAGCCTCCTGTGATTTAACCGGTTTGTCAAGTGTCGTGAGCAGATGGTCTGAGTCCCAAGTGACTCAACAAAAAACCCGATCTCTTATTCTGTTCTTCCGAGAGAGATTTTCGTTTTCATTGTGAAGTCACGCCACCCCTACCCCGACTGTCCCCACCCACCCACTACCCCCGCTTGCAGGAATGAACTGGGGCAGCTCGGCTGATGCGTTGCAAACTACCGCCCTCTCACCGATCTACTCGGTGGCAGAGGATTGTCCTCCGGCCTGGTCCGGGAGCTCGTACACGAATTTTGCTGGCTTGCATAATTAAATAACGCAATGCGCGTTGTAACAGGAACTCTGAAACTCGCACCATCACACCAATCCCATGGCATTTCTGTTCTCGTGAACGTTCTGCCAGAATACTGGCGCAGATGTAGCAGGCCTGCTGTGGAAGTGCTGCCCTCTACTGTGTGACCCAGGGGTCACTTAAAATGATCTCGGGTGTAGCTCTTGTGATATTTGCTTCCCAATTGAGTATTTTACCTGCAAGCTATTAATTTGGGAAACCCATAGCAACATTGCCTCCTACTATGAAACCAGAGCACCGTCTTGATAGCCTTGCGGTACAGGAATGGCATCAGTACCAAATGTACAGTACTAATGATTTTATTCGCTTGAAAGGATGTGTAGTGGAAAAATGCTGTTTGATTCATTAACTGCTCTTCATTACCAGCAACATGAGTTTGACTCCTAGCCATTAACAGCGCCATTGACAAGTGGTATCTATCTGAACGTGGCCTAGGTCCACTTAGTCTTAACTTAGTATCTCTTTGTGGTACCATTTGGATCGGTTCGGAAAATGACTTTCTGTATTTTCCCAGGGCGGAGTGGTGGCACAGTAGTTAGCTATCCACTGCTCTGTGGACCCGGGGTCCCGAGTCGTATTGCCGGCCATGAGTCAAACATCCGTGGCGTGTTTTATCTGAAACTCACTTTAGCAACCCACAGTGATCAGCATGGTGGCGGATGGTTAAACAACTCCTTTGACGGACACAGCATGGGGAGGCCCTCATTCATCAGTGTATAGATAAAGATCCGTTTTTTATGTTATCTCATGTATTTTCTATTACTGCTGTGGGTATAGAATACATTTTTAGTGAAGGATTTGCATTTCTACTAATTAACTTTCATTCGTGCATGCAGCGAATGCACGTACACTTTTATTGTACAGACTTTGTATTGTTTTTAATTATAACAACAATAATAATATTAATTCCTGGCTATTACTTACTTTTTGTTTTTGTTTCCGCCCCCAACGCCCTGTTGCTCCCTCTCATTTCAGCTTTTGGGGCGATGGCCGAAACTCTGAACGCCGGCACCGCGGAAGCCGACAAGGCTGGGCTTGATGCTGTCGCCAAGCCCAGAACCACGGAGTCACCACCAGCATCAGCAGCAGCAGCAGCAGCAGCAGCTACAGGCTATATGGAGATGGGGCAAATGAGCGACTTCGAGATCTTGGCGCATGAGAAAGGCGACGAGTCCGACGTTAGCCCGGCGGGTGTGCGGGTGGAGCTGGAGATGCCCAAAAACTGGACGTCCGACTTTGAGGCCCAGAAGGAGGTTTTCTACCAGGACCCCTCGCCGTCCATCTTTCAGGACTTGTCAACCGGGCACGGCGAACGTTTTGCCACGGCAGGCTTGAGCGAGGTGGATCTGAACAAGGCCGCGGGCAGCCCCCACAGCGATGAGGGGCAGCAGATCGAATCCTGTGACAGCAGCCCCGCGGACGACATCGTGACGGTGTTCCCCAAGCCGTCCGCCCTCTTCACCGAGAGCTCCGTCGCTTCCTTTCAGGGTCGGGGCAGCCCCGAAGCGGTGGGGTCTCTGTCCGGCAAGACCAGCCCGTCGGAAGACAAGACGCCTAAGAAAGCGACGTCTCCTGATAAGCCAATGGAAAAGCTCATCTATCTCGCTCAGGAAAAATATCTGGATACCACTGTTCCGCAAAAGAGGGAGAGCGACGGGGAGGTTTTGACGAAGAACCCAAGAAAGGACGAGCGAGCGGAGGCACTGAAGCCACGTGACGCGCACGTAGGCGAGAAACAACCGGTGGTGTACCACCCAGGGTACTCCGAGGCGGAAACCATCTCCATCTCGCAGGAGAGCAGCCCGCTGGAGGAGATCAGCCCCATTTCGGAAGAATTCACGGACAAACTGATCGTCGCCAGCGACGAGGTGCAGATGCGGCAGCCTTCGACGGAAATGGAATACTCAATTTCACTGTCCCAGGAGAGCAGTCCCGGAGAAGACTCGAGTCCCGTGACGGGCAACTTGGGCCACGTGTTCCCCAAACCGAGCGCCGCTGCCACCACCGTGCAGCAGCAGCAGCAGCAGCAGCTGGCCGGGATTGATTCCTCCGAGGAGAAGCAAGTCCCGATTGCCAAGAAGGACAACTCCCTGACGTCGTCGTACGTGAGCAGCTCCACCGAGGAGTCGAGCCCTGGCGAGGAAGGAGTACGCGTCGTGGGTGGCGGGAGCAAGTCCGGCGAGAAGGAAGACTTCGTGGAGGAAGTGGCGCCGCTGTCCCACGAGGAGGAGAGATCGCCCCGCAAGACCGAATCGCGCGCCGGGGTGGACGGAAAGGAGCCGGGTTTCGCCGTGGAGTCCCTGGGGGCGTCGTGGGGCAGCGAAGACGATTGGCCCGCGAGCGAGGGTGTGCGGGCAGCCGAGCCGGCGGCCTCCTCCAAAGGAGACCTGGGCGGGCGTGTGGCTGGCGGCAACGTGGCCGAGGAGCCGCACCTCGGGGGCAAATCTCCCGGAGTGCCGCCCACTCGGGGGGCAGCCGCGGGCGGAGGGCATGCGGAGGGGCCACGCGAGGAGCAGACCGCTGCGGACGCGCACGCAGGTGAACAAGTGTGGGCCACCGCCATCCAGATTTGGTTAGCAACTGGGCGTGTAAATTATGGACTTCGTCCTCAAGTACTGGGCAATGTTAAACTCCGTGTCAGTTAACGTAATGCAGTATTTGCCTTTTGGTTACTCGGCAGTGCCCCCTTGCCGATTGTCGAGCTTGACAGGAGAGCTCTGCCTGCAATGTTTGGCCAGTTTCAATTTGACATTTTCAGTGTGAAATCAAATTTTCCTTTTCATTTATCTTTTAAAGCAAATGTCTCATTTGTGTGTGGCATTACCTTGATGTTATAGATTTGTGGCTATTGCTTTTAGTGCTGTATATAAATAATAGAATTCACGGGACATACAGTGTCTACGAAAGCAAGCGTATCTCACGATGCTGTACAGAAGCGTGAGTTAATCGCAGGGATCAAAGCTGGTGTGTATAGATGCTGTGTATATTCACCAGCCTGCAGTGACCAGCATGGTGAAGTATGGTCAAACAACCAGCATCCCCACACATTCACTTTTTCAATGTTTAGTTAGCTAGCTGGCAATTGAAAATTGTGCAAGCTGATGCATATTTCTCAGTTTGTTTAAGGGGATTATGGTTGTGTGCTTTCCCTCTTTGCTGTCTGCGTCACGAAGCAGTAGTTTTCACCGTAAAACATTTTACCATTGTAAACCAAGGGGCAGCTACGCTTATGAAGAGAGGGTCACGTGCCCCGGGTGTGTGTTTGAAGGACGGCGGTGGGTTTTATTTCAGTTGCGTATTGTCATCCTTGGGCTGGGTCACACCACAGCAATGGGAATCCGGTGACTCACGACCCCGTGTGGCCGAGAGCCTGTAGACAAAAGCGAAGGGTGATGTGTGTGCGGCCGTGGGTGGTTGCCCTTGTTTCTGTACTGCGAAATGCAGTCATGCCGCTGCATACGTTTTTGCGGTTATGCCGTGCGGCTATGCAGTGACGGCAACGCGGTACAATTTGGAACACAGTGGCGTATAATAACAATGGCGTGAAATGCACCCTGGATTGGCCAAACATTCCAATTCCGAAATTTTCACTCGAAATAACTCGTTTGGGATTTCACGTAGCAGCAGCGTCACCTCCGACTGCCAACAAGGGTTAGGAGACCCGCCAGAGTTTTCCTTGAACGGTCGTAATAATGGTAATACTACTAACATGTGTTGCCGAGTCTGGAGTTGTTTGGGAGGTTTTGCACCACTGACACTTTGACTCTCAGAATGCGGGATGTAACAGCGAAGGTCAGGTGGCTGCCACGGCTTATGAATGTGGTCTCATAGAGCAAAAACGAGAGGCTGGTGGCCAAAGTGTTAATATATATATTCATTACAGCTTTGGAAACACGTGCTTCTTCTTTATATTTAAATATATAAAAAAATTGCCCTTTCAGTTTGTTTACTTTTTAAATTGGGAAATTTTAATGTTATCTCTGGACGTGCGTGTGTTTTCCGGTCCTTCATGAGTAAGCGAGCAAGAGAATAGAGAGTATAATTTTACTGAGAAGTGTTGCATTTTGCCTATTGCCCCCATGGAACAGCCCGGAGCGGTCGTGAGCCTGGCCAGGCCATCACCCGCTGGCGCACCCACTCACGAGCCAGCGCCTCGGCTGCGCACGTCCGCACGCACGCACGCATGCTGGATCGCAACGTGGTGTAAAGAAATGCTTTTGTAGAGATGTTAATGGAGGCGTTTGTGGCTTGATGCTCTTTTCAGGCGCGGCCGCTACGGCATGCTGGCCTGCCGGCTCGCGCGATGCTTTTCACGCCGTGCTTGCGGCGCCTCCTTTGCTGGAGGGTGCTATCGCTGGGCCAGGAGTGAGGGCCGTAGCGAGCGTGCAAAGTGACGACGATGAGCCCGTTGAGCCAGAGAAAGGTGAAGGGGAAGCGTTCGACGGACACCACGCGAAAGAGAAGTTTGCCCCTCCGAAAGCAGACTCCGTCACGGAAAAGGCGCCTGCAGCTAAGAGCGTTGCCGAGGAGGAGGAGGAAGAACGCGAGCACTTGGAAGCTGCCACGAAGGCGGCCATTTGCGCCGCGCAGCAGCCAGCGGCGCGGGAACGCGACTTGGGCTCGGAGCGAGTGTCCGAGGCCACCGGGGTGGACGCCACAGATTCCGATGAGAGGAACGTCGACACCGAGGAGGAAGATGAGGAGGAGGAGGGAAAAGAGCTCTGGGCAGCGGCTGCCGAGCGGGCGGAGACTAGGAGAGCGGTGGAGGGAAGCATGCAGGAGCTGAGCCGGGCCCTGGAGAAGATGAAGGGGGACTCTCGTCTGGCCATTGAGGAGGTCCTGCAGCGGGAGGAGGGGGAGGGGGGCGCCGCAGTGGCTGTCGACGCGCGCAAAGCCAATGAGGCCGTCTGCGCGGAGGCCGCGGTGCCTGGGCGCGCCGGGCGGCTGCCGGCGGAAGACGCCGGGAACGATTTTCCGCTTCCGGGCAACGCGGCGCGGGCGGTGGACACGGGAGCCGTGGAGGCCTCGAGCGTGCAGGTCCCGTTCACCGACATAATCGCCGCCGCTTCGGAGGAGGCTTTGACGGAGACGCCGGCGTCGGGGCGGACCGTGCGGAGCGTTTGCCCGGTCGCCCCGACCGAGAGCCACGTGGAGGACAAATCCGCGGTGGGGAAGCCGGTGACTCGGCAAGAGGAGACTGCTTTTGAGAAGGAGCGGGAGGTGAATTTAGGGGGCTCTGACATTTCTTTTGAAAACATCGACCGAGCGGGCGGTGAACTGAAACGGCGGCAGCACCAGCAGGAGGAGACTTCGGTGGCCGTGAAGGACGACGCCTCGAGCTCCCTCACAGAGGCCACGGCGCAGAACCTGGAGAACTGTGCTCGCGCGGCGGCGGCGGCGATCATCGTCGGCCACGAGGTGGGGCGAGGAGGAGGAGAAGGAGGCCCCCTGGAGTGTGAGGCACCGGCGCCCACGAGCGACGCGCGTGCCAAGGGGGATACCACCAGCACGTGGGACCGCGTCCCCACGGAAACCGATCCGGCGGGCGACTCGTCCGCGGAGTCCGAAGACGGAGCCGCAGCGCGGGATTCGCATCGCCAGGAGCAGTGGCGCCAGGACCAGCGAGTACCGGCAGGCGGCGAGACGCGCGGGTATCGTTCTGGCGAGGCCCCGCAGCCAGACGCCCTCCGCGCCACCGAGGAGACGGCGCAAGAAGCCCCGAGGGGCGAGCCGACGATGGCCCATGAAGAGCTCGAAGCAACGGCGGTCGTTTTTCAAGCGCCGCGTGAGCTCCAGAGCTCTCTGGAAAGCGCTCGCGTTGCCAAAGGGCAGGGGACAGGTAAACGACGACATGCAGTGCGAGCGGCGTGCGGCTAACCGGCATGCCCACCATCGCTCTGTGTAGTCGACGTAGCTCGTAACGGCGTGTGGGGGGGGGGGGGCGGGGGGTGTCTTCATCGCTTCGCCCCCATCGAGACTGATCCCATCTGCGCCCCCCCACCGTCGTGTCCGCCCGACTGCGTGCGGCGCGGAGACTCTTAACCGCTCGCCCTGTCGTGCGCGTGTGCGGTGCGATGGCTCGGCCGCCGCGCGCAGTCGCTTCACGCTTGCTTGTCGCTGCGCCTCTGACTGCGGAGTTGTTTGTGCTTTGCAGCCACCGGATGCAAACGGCTTCTGCCCCCTGCTGCTTTTTGCAGAACCGCCGTTCATTGTGTGCGCGTGTTTATTCGCGCCTGCGTCGGTGTGTGTGTAATCGCGTGCGCATACGCATGCGTGATGGTGATCGTGAGCATTGTGTAGCCACGCGCATACTCATCAGTATTCGTGTGCTCCACATTACTAATCCGTGCGACGCGCGACATCGCTGTTGTCTTTGCCCACTCATTTTTCCTTTCGTTCCTTTTTTTTTCGCAGCGAACGATTTCATG
This sequence comes from Lethenteron reissneri, assembly GCF_015708825.2. Taxonomy (NCBI): domain Eukaryota; kingdom Metazoa; phylum Chordata; class Hyperoartia; order Petromyzontiformes; family Petromyzontidae; genus Lethenteron; species Lethenteron reissneri. The sequence continues at coordinate 11,464,887 of NC_083803.1, read as the reverse complement.
GACTTTGAAGTGGGAAGCGCGAAGCAGCAGCCTCAGCAGCAGCCTCAGCAGCAGCCTCGGCAGCAGGAGCCTGCCGTGGCCGTGAGCGTCGCCAAATTCGACACGCCGCCCTCTGCCGTCCGCGTCATTGACAGCGAGGAGGAGGAGGACGATGACGATGATGAGTACGAGAACGAGTTCTACTCGGAGGAAACCGTGGCGTCTGCGGCTGCCCCCTGGGTCCAGAAGAGCCTTATCACGGTGGAGGAGGAGGAGCTCTCCAAACCGGGCAAGGTCACCGTGATTCCCGAACCCCTCGGTGGAGCCGCAGGGCCTCCCCCGCAGGCCGCCGCCGCCGCCGAACCAAAGGGCCCAGTCGCGGCTCCGGCGGCAGCAACGGCGGGACCTGCCCCCGCCGGCGACGAGGAGGAGCCCAAAGGCTTCCGTCCGGCGCAGCCGCCCCCCACCTGGCCGGGGTTCGGGCCCCCCACGGTGATCATCGAGGAGGCCGCAGAGGAAGGTGGTGAAGAGCGAGAGGAGCCCGCCCCTGAGGTGAGGCCCCGCGGGAAGCCAAGCGAGGCAGCAGCAACGGCAGCGGCGGCAGCAGCGGAGGAGGAGAAACAGCCGGAGGTGGAGAAGAAGCTGCCAGCCAAGGCGGAGGATGGAAAGTCACGGCAGTCCTTGCTGGAGAAGATCCACTTGCCAGCAGGTACCCAGAGATGCCCGGGGCTCTGTGCTGCGTGCTGGTGGATGCCAAGTAATCGTGGTTATTGTCATCGTTTTCTGTGGTCATCATGTCTGTCCTTCCCCCGCACCTCCGATTGGCACTGTTGGATACGTACGGTGGGAAAGAAGTTCCACATACGTCACGCATTTATAAATACGGTCAACATCATCACGACCACCAATACCATCACTACCATCAGTGCTATGATCATAATCACCAACATCATCGTGATCATCACCACCAATATACAGTTGATCGATTACCCGGCTTCCTTATCCGGCGGTCTCAGACAGATCCGATGAAACCGAAAAAACGCTCCAAAGACTGTAACCAGTACTACGTACGTCACCCCATGCAGAGTCTTCGAGATTTGGGTGGTAAGCATGGTTGTACAGTATATACGGTAACTTTTTAAATATAGGATATAAATTTTACTTTTCGTGTGTTTATTTATGCTAATTTCACATATAAAAAACATTAAAAACACTAAAAATACATGCTGAACAACTAAAAACATAATGTTATGCAAGAATTTGCAAAAATAAGCTATTTTGAATAATGATGTGATGACCCGGCATTTTTTTAAATCCTGCACCCCCTGTCCACTGGATAATCGATGATCTACTGTATCATTACCATCATCACAATCACCAATATATCAATACCATCATCATCACCACCAATGTATCAATACCATCATCACCACCACCAATGTATCAATACCATCATCACCACCACCAATATATCTACAACAAATAGTCCCCGTATAGCCTCAACAGGCTGTTGGGGCACGTGCTGTTAGCGCGCACCTATGAAGGCCTGAACGGCACACGAGGGGGTGGGTGGCCAACACAACACCCGACTGCCTTTGTCTCCCCAGTAGCGATGTTTTTACACACCGCACCAGGTGCTCATTTGAGTCCGAGTCGACTTAGACGAGGCCCGTGACCGGTGCAGATAATCGTCACTGTTGTTGGCCGTGAACAGGAATCGAATTCCGGTGACCGGGTTCGTAGCGCAGCGTAGCGCTAACCGCTACACTACCGCTCCCGGGTTTTACCCTCCACATTTAAAATTAACATGCGTATTTGGCTGCCATAAATTTCTACGTGATGATAAGCCACTCCTTTGAGCTACCATTTGTGGCCAGGTCACTTCTGAAAAAGAGCTATGTAGCTCAGTGGGCCTTATCTGGTAAAATAAAAAATAGTTTTAGTTTAATTAAAGTGCCTTACAAATTCTGCAAAAATTAATGAACACTACTATAATAATAATTTCATATGTAGGCTAATTGATGTTGCTTTTCGATGCGTCGGCGCGTCGAGCGTGGCAGGGCAACGTGCCATGACGATGTCCGCCCAGGAGGTGGAGCAGTGAGGTGAGCTCTTAATTCTAGATTTGAAGCTTTCGTGACTGCAAGGATTCATACTCTTAGTTCTTTCGGTAAAGTCACGTAGGTAAAAAATTCAATTAAAATTTATAAAAATAAAATAAAAATCACGACGTTTCGGAGGCAACACAAGTCTCCATCATCAGGTGGGACCGTCAGCTAGATTTGCTGCATCAAGCACTTGATGCAGCAAATCTGGCTCCGAAACGTCGTGATTTTTATTTTATTTTTTTATTAATTTTAATTTCATTTTTTACCTACGTGACTTTACCGAAAGAACTAAGAGATGAGCTCTTGTGCAGTTGTTGGGTAGATCATCGCATCACAAGATCATGAGGGATAGTGACGGCTTGGGGAGGAAATTATCCAGCAGTTGATTGGCCGTTGTGGACGATGATGATGAAATAATTGCCCTTCGATTACTTGCACTGCAAGCCCGCTTATTCGCATTCTTAACGAATCCGCCATCCATTTGTGGAACGCTGGAGGCAAAATAAATAGGCGAGGGTGCTCTCCCATTCGGCTGGCTCCTTTTTAAAAACTTGACGCGCGTTATGCCGTTGAGCTGCTTCCCAAATATAACCCTCGCGCCAACTGCGGCTGCTCGCCAACAGCACAGCACCGGCGCACAGAAGCACGGCCACGCCGGCACACAGGCGCATGAGCACACGCCTTTCACAAGAGGAGTCCCCTCCACTCGCTGCACTCCGACCGGCACCGGCCGTACGCCAAGCGGGGGACCCGTATTTTGAAGCGATGTTGGATTTCTGCACGGGGAAGGTTGCGGGCGGGGGGGGGAATTGGAGAACACGGGAAAAAAACCCGCCTCTATGCGATTGGCTGAGGCTGCTGCGGCTGCTGCGGAGCACGAGCGCTGCACGCGAATGTTAATGCGGAGCCGTGAGCGCGCGCGGCCGTGATCGCCGTTACCAGAGAGCGCGAGGGTCGATCGGTCTCGGTCAGCGGGGAGGCGGCGGTGGTGGCGGCGGCGGCGACGGCAGCAGCAATGGACGAGGATTACGGAGACTACAAAAAGAGAGGTACTTGCGGGGTTTAGTTCCTCGTACTCGTCGATGTTTCTGTTTTGGTCGCGTAACGACGTGCGAAGGGTCGCCCCGTCGCAGAGGTCCGACCCGGCGCGTCGTCTCCCTCGCGTCGTAGCCATGAACGGCGCATGAACGGCGAGAACCGGTTTCATTTTATTTTTGCGCATCGTCGGCAAAGGTCAAGCACTGGCTGGTTGAAGGCCTCCCAAAGCCGCCACTGTGTCTCACGGGCATGCAATGCATTAGTCCGCTGGGTGCCGCGTGAATGTACGGCAGGCGGAGTGGGTTCGCTGCGACAACTTGGAATGGTTGATGGTTGCAGAGGACAAACTCGCAGAGATAGGCGCACGGACACAGACACGCACGGACACGGACACAAGCACAGACACACGCCCAGCCGCACACACGCATGGACACACAAACGCACGGACACACGCAGATGGACACGGACAGATGAACGGACATGGACACGCGCATGGGCACACGCACGGGCACACGCACGGGCACAGATGTGCATGTACGGACACACACATGCACACATGACACACATGCACACATGACACACATACACACATGACACACATGTACATACACACACTGCGCACGACGACATAATCCCCTCCGCTGGAACCCGCCGAATGTGCCAGGCCTTTCCGCGTGAGCGTTCTAATTATACTCCGCGTCGCAACCCCGCAAACCCGCAACGCCACGACTCTCGCCGTGCGGCAAACTGGCCACAGCAATGCCCTTGAGTTTGCCCCGTCTGTGAGCATGCGAACGACGTAGAAACGAGTGCGCTGCTTTACCTTGCGTTCCGATCTCTTGTTCAGTACCGCTCAACTTGCCTCAACAGTGGCCACGTTCTATGAGCACTCAGACCTTTTCATAGGAATGTAGAATTTCCGCCACGGATTCGGCGCCACAAATGGATATGAAGCACCGCCATGGCTCGCTTAAGCGGAAAGGCGACGAGACTTTTGGAATTCCCGTTAGCTTGAGTCAGCAGGGGGCTTTCCTGTGACAAGGAGCTTAATAGCTCATCGGATTTCTCCAGGATAAAGAAAGATCCTGATTGATTCTGAGATGCCCACACACCATAGGATTGGGGAATTTATAGCACTGGCTCAAATGAGACTTGAAGTAAGCATGAGGGACACTTTGGCACCGTTTGTGCTTGCGTCTGCGCGAGTAGGTGTTTGATTGCAGGGTTCTTTTTTTCCCCCCTCTTTCTCTAATTGATGTATTTCTGTTTCTCTACGTCTGCAACTCCAGCCGCGCGTGGAATGACCGGCGCAGGGGTGTGCGCGCTGCCATCCGAGCTGTGCTGTGTGCTGCGTAAGCGTTCGCTCGGACAGCGCTCCCCCCCCCCCCCCGCTCGCTCACTCGCTTGGTCACGCGGCCATGGGGCGGGTGCCTTGGCGGGGGGAGGCCCTGCCGCTAAAGCCGGCAGCTGTCTATGTAATGCCGGCCCCCCCCCCAACCCGTGGCCGCTGCTCGGGCTCGGTCGCTGTGCGCGCGCGCGGGGCGGAGTTGAAAGCGGTGGGGGGGAAGAGTGTCGAGTCGAACATCTCGGCGTGCGTCTCCCCCGCGTGGGCAGCTCGCGGACCAAACGGCGCGCAGAGCGACCGCCCGCACTCGGGACGCACGGCACGGAGGGTTGCGTTCTGGGTTGTTGCTTAGGACTGGGCCCAGCGCCGTCCTCTTAGATGTAAAGTTTAAAAGTGGTCGTCCTGCTCGAGCGGAGATTATGCGGTGCACATTTCCCTTTGGAGCCAGAGCCAGTGGTGCAAATTCCGCTATTCCTACGACAGTATATTTAGAGCGTGTCCGCGAAAAGCTCACATTTTTTTCCCTCTTACATGAGCATTGGTTGGTGGCCCTGAGCCAGCAGTGGAAATTACACGTTCCTATGGCAAGGGGTAGTTTATCCGTAGGATGGTTGTCTTCCCACGGTTGACTTTTCTGGAAAATGGAGGTACTTGTTGCATTAATGACCTTTTCAAGGTAGAAGGCCACGTGAACCTTTGACCAGTATTAGGACTTGTAACTCGGTAACATTGCTTTTCCGTGCTCTCTAACTACACCTCTGACCAGACAGATCTCAAGCGAGTCCTGGGCCCTGTGTGACCGTCCGGCGTTGCCAAAGGAAGACGAATCCCGCCAGGGCGTGGTAGCAACCCCACCGCCCGTCCGCCCACTGTAGTTGTTAGGCCCGACAGCTGCCTGTGTGTGCGTGCGTGCGAGCGCATCCATGTGGGCATATGTGTGCCAGTGTCCCGTTACTCGTTGTGCTCTCTGGCCTAGAGAGGGGTGCCTCTCCCAAATTTGTTGGAGGTCAAATGTCGTGATGTGTGGCCCGCTGAACAATGCACTGCTCCCTTCAAAGCCATTGCCCTCTCTGCTTTAATAATTTAGCTTTCAAAGCCAAACCCCTTTTTAGCCGTGGGTGTTTTATGAACATGCACAACGCTTTTGTCAAGCCACTTGCTGGATGAGGGCCTCCCCACGGCACACAAGGTGGTGGGGGTCTATTAGACTATACTTCACCACACTGGTCACTGGTTTTGTAAAGGTGGTGGCTTTCACTCGGCCAATCGTTCCTTCCAGGGTTGAATAAAGTGAGTGTGTGAGCAGGAAATGGCCGGGTGGCTCGGAGGTACGAGCTCAGCGCTGGCACCGCCGAGTTAACCCCGGGCGCTGGTTCACGACTAATTCGGGGCTCTCCAATTGTGTGGCCTCAGCCCGGTCACATTGCCTGCACGGAAAATCCCACCATATTTGGATTTGCACGTTACTTGCCAGAATTCCCACCACTGGCTGTTACGTGACCTTGCATTGCTCTCTAGTGGAGAGAGTGGGAAAGTGCTGCCCCCCCCCCCCCCTACTGTGTGTATAAGAGGTCACTTAAGAGGGAGAATTCTGAAGCAGCTCTATGATATCTGCTTATGGGGAACTGTTCCTCTGACGCGGGGTGACGTGGATTCTTCGTCTTGTGATGTTTTGCCAGCAGCACAATTGTGAAAAAATGAGAGGGAAAGACCAAGGAATAGAGTATCGCTTTGTGGGAAGTCAACTGTGGCCATTTCAATGGCACCTGTTCGAATAATAACCATTTCAACTTGTAACACGGGGTCGCCGCTGCACAGCATTCGCTCGCTCTCGTAGAGAGCGGATGACTCGAGGTGCAAAGAGGAACCAGGGGGGGGGAGGCACACAGCCGCACGGTGAGCCAGCGCCAACAATTGCCCAAGCTCCGCGATTCTCTATTAAGGTGTTATTGGCCAATGATTGAGTGTTGCGTGTGGGAAGAAAATGGACCGCCCGGAGAAAAATCAAGCGAGCGAGGGGGGAAATGCTTTATCCCATACATACGGAACAGGTGGAGTCCACATTATTGCTGCACTGCCTGCTGGCAAGCTGGGGTATGGCACCTTGACACCCACAGGAAGGGTGTTTGATGACATTAGTGCGATCCACCAACCATTGCCTCCAGTGCTGGATTACAGGCCATGTGCGTAGCCACCACCACCACTCCCCTCAGAAGAATGTTTAATCTACCGTTGGTACAGGGCACTCTCAGCTTTGAGCACCATCTAAAGCCCCTATTGAACAACACCGTTGTGCATTGCTTGAGAAGTGTTGAGATTGGTTGTAGATGTAAGTGTGCTGAGTGTGGTATGAACACTTTAGATCATGTACATTGTGTGTTGAGGGCTGTTGGGAAGACATAGAACACGTATTATAGATCTATAATGCATGATGATTAGCTGCCAGGCTTGAGATATCTTGTAGGTCTTGTATCGAGGATCCGTCCGTGGATGCTTGAGACGCGTTCTGAATGCGTAATGCGTTGAGTGGAGTAACGCAGCAGACGGTTTCTCAGCCGCTTGTGATCACGGCGCGGCCTTCCGGCTCGGTCTTCCGCGAATCGAGCGTTCCCCTCTTGGTGCTCCTGGAGGCTGCCCCCCACCCCTCCTCCAGCCCCCCACCCCTCCACCCCTCCTCTACCCACAAGAGTAGAAACAATAATTGTTTTTTTACCCTTTTATCTGGCAACAAAACTGACACTTTTTTTACAAGGAGTCATGTTTGCATAGACCACAATACCTGCAGTCGTAATGCAAACAAAAAAATAACTCTGATAATGGATGCACTGTCCTTGAAGTTAATTGGTCCACACCATAGACAGCTTTCCTTAGGGCCTAGTCTCACATGTTGTTGGACCAGATGACGCCAACGAGGTACCAAAGAGTCGAAACGTTCGACACGCAGCGTCCCAGCCCGGAAACCCGCACCTGGATAGCCGGGTGGTGATTTTTGAGATGGCACGTACACTGGGTACTGTTTGAAGTTAACTACCTCGTCTGGTATACAGGAGGGTTGTGGGTTCGATCTCAATCCTGACGCCTGTATATTTGGAGTTTGCATGTCTCTCTTCTCGTGGTCGTGCGGCTTTTCCTCCAGGTCCTCCGGATTTTACCTCCACATTTAGAAACAAGCATTTAGGGTATTTGGCTGTTATAAATTTCCACATGATGATAAGCCACTTCATTAAGCTATTATTTGTGGCCAGGTCACTTCTGAAAAAGTGCTACACATCTCAGTGGTCCTTACCTGGTAAAATAGAAAAAATAGTTTAGTTTAGCTTAAAACACTTGCAGTGCATTGTGGGTGGGTTGGGAAGACGACAAGTGTGGCACGGCGGTCGTACGCGCTGAGGGACGGCTGCGACGCATTCTAATTGGCTTGGATCTCGGCAGTGCCGTCTCCGCGCTCCCAGTAAGAATACGAATACGAACCCTCGGCCTACCCTCGCCCCTAGCCGCACCCCCCCCCCCCCCCCCCCCCGTGAGAACCCGAGTTCGGAGTCCCGCTCACGACCAATAACGGTGGTGAATATTTGAACCGATGATCCGGAGCCCAATGCCCCGAGGTCGACTCCATCTTAGTTGAGATTTGGTGCGGCGCGTAATCATCGCCCCTCGGGGGACAAAGGTAGCCGGCACTGACCACCCACCTCCCCCCTCGTATATGGCCTTTGTTGGTGCTACTTGCGAACAGCACTTACCCCAACAGTCTGTTAAGGCCACACGGGGGGGATCTTTGTGTCTGTGCGGCGCGGCAGTCTCGGAGCTGGTGTACTGGCGGGACCCGCGGTGGAGCGGCGGGGTGCTGGGGGTGCTGCTGTTGCTGCTGCTGTCCATCGCACACCTCAGCGTGTTCACCATCGTCGGCTACCTGGGCCTGCTGATGCTCACCTGCACCATCACGTGGCGGGTGTGCCGCGGCGTGCTGTGCGCCGTGCAGAAGCGCGAGGACGGACATCCCTTCCGGTACGGAGCCCCTCCCTCCGTCCCGTCCTCCTCTCGTCCTCCACCTCATCCCCCCCCCCCTCCCATGGGAAGTGCGCTCGCAGCAATGAGCAGAGCGCCGCGTGGCTTCAGCAAAGCGAGCGGCGGCATCTTCCAAACGCCTTGGTCAGCTGACCCACAACTCCTGCGTCAGTCCTGTGACCTGCCAAACGGGCCTTGGACAGTTTGCGTGGCGCACGAGCAGTGTTGAGGCCACCACCGTCATTTGGTGATGAATGGCAGTGTTGTTGTTGGCATAAGCGTGGTGTCCGCTCATTGTGTTCATTCGTGTGACCTGTTTGTAAAGGGCCATTGGTCACGACATTAGCAATGCACCGCACAATCAACTGGAAATCTGAATGAATGTTACAAATGCCACATTTGAGGCTCTGTGTTTATGAGGGGCCTGGCCTTGCAGTGATTAGCAGACGGGGATGAAATCCCAGCAGCCAAGGTTTAATTTCTGGCTTTGCACATCAGTGGAAAGTGATATGCAAACCTGTCCTCGGTGACCCCGACTTTGAATCGTGGTGCTGCCAACGTTAACTCCCCTCATGCCTCATGCTGCCCTTGACGGAGCTGCTTTATAGCAGCACTTGGCCTTGCGGTAAGGGTTAACGCGAGACCTTTGTTTTTACGTGCAAGGCTGCGCAGGAGCTATAAAAAAAAAACAATAAACTATTTTGGTTGTACCATGTAAGGCCCACTGAACTATATAGCTCTTTTTTTGGAAACGACCTGGCCACAAACGCTAGCCCAATAAAGTGGCTTATGTGGAAAGTTATAGCAGCGAAATACTCTAAATGTATGTTGATTTGAAATGTGGAGGGAAAAATTGGAGGACAGGGAGAACAATCCATGCGACCACAGGGAGAACATGCAAACTTATAATTTACAGGATTGAACCCACAACCTCCTGTTTACCAGGTGAGGTAGTTAACATCTCACCACCGCAGCAACTGAGCACGAGAAGAGCCATGCTACTGTGGTACAGCACGACCTGGTTGCTAGGTTACTGTGGTACAGCACGACCTGGTTGCTAGGTTACTGTGGTACAGCACGACTTGGTTGCTAGGTTACTGTGGTACAGCACGACCTGGTTGCTAGGTTACTGTGGTACAGCCAGACCTGGTTGCTAAGTTACTGTGGTACAGCACGACCTGGTTGCTAGGTTACTGTGGTACAGCACGACCTGGTTGCTAGGTTACTGTGGTACAGCACGACCTGGTTGCTAGGTTACTGTGGTACAGCACGACTTGGTTGCTAGGTTACTGTGGTACAGCACGACCTGGCTGCTGCAGCAGTGTCATGTTTGGCCACTGTGGAGCAGGCTCGTTAAGGACATTATTGGGTGGCTGGCACCAACCACCCTGCAACAACAACGACAAAGTGGAAGAGAATAGCTTAAAACAACAAGCAGAGCAGCGGGCGGCTAGCACACATCACGTTGGTGCAGTGGACAGCATTTGCCAAGCACTCGAGTTAACTCTTAGCAGCAGCCCGGCCTGTCCCCTGCCTGCAGGCAAGCCGACGACACTGCAGGTGGTCTCGAATCACACCTAGGCTACAACAAGCGCTGCGGTAACATCCCTGCCACTGTGCGTGTGTTTGTTGTGTTTGTTGTGTTTGTTGTGTTTGTTGTGTTTGTGCATTGGCAAGGGGTGCATGGACAACGCTGCACTCCCAGAAACCAGGCTTCAGTTTCGGCCTTGGGGCCTTATCAGTGGAAAGGAAGCCTGCACCTGGGTCTCTCCCAAGTCGGCTCGGCCGAATATAAATACCTGATGTGGTATTTGAACATCGGCATTGGGAAGACAAAGAGTGCAAGTTGCGGTGCCAGCCACCAAACCACCCTTTGTGTGCCGTGCTGGCCGTCAGAGGTGCTTTCTTGACAGCACTTGCCTCGGCAGTCTGCTAAGGCTATACGGGGGATCTTTGTGCGTGCTCGTGCCAGGACGTACCTGGCGGAGGACGTGGATGTGACGCGGGAGCGCATGAGCCGCCAGGTGGAGGCGGCTCGTGTCTGGACCACGGGCGCCGCCACGGAGTTGCGGCGCCTCCTGCTCGTGCAGGACCTCGTTGACTCGCTCAAGGTGCTGCCCCCCCCCACCCCCCGCGTCGCACCCACTTGGCACCAGAACCACACACACACAAAGGGCACCCGTTTCGCCGCAGTACCACACACACACACAAGGGCAGTCCCGCGTCACACCAGTACCAGTCGCATAGATTTTCCCTCGCCTGCAATTCATCTGCACTCTTACCCTACCCACAGCGAACCAGATATTCACCCACAAAACACTTGTGCCACACTCACAATGTATCGGCACCGCACCCACAATACCACAATGCACCTGTGCTTCATCCACAATGCACTTGCTCTATCCTCGGCGCAAAACAGTTATTGCGATTTGATTAATTGCCTCGGTTCGCACCAGTGCTTCAATTCAAAAATGACACAACTCGCGCGTGATCCTGCACGAATCGGTTCGAACACGCGAGTCAGGTTCTAACACGCGCGATTCGATATGCGTGACGCGCCTGGCTTGAGTTGGCGTGCGCGTGTCATACATCGCACGCGCTCGGTGGGCGATGCACACGCCGTCCACGCACGCCGTTCGTCGAGTAATGCGCGGCGCGTTCGTTCGGCCAGGTGGCTATATTGGGCATGGGTTTTTACAGTCCGCGATGAGCACATTTGCTGTGGCGAGCATCAGGCTCGTCATCCGCACCTTCCACTGAGCGGGATAATGAGCTTAGCTTTCAAAGCCCGGGCCGCTACAGGTTGTTACACAATCTGGCTCGCCTGCAGCGTCGGCAGTTGCCGTGTCGATGATGGACGTTCCTCATGATCCCATTCCTCCTCCCCCCCCCCCTCGTGGCACGATCTCGCTGAGTACGTTCGTAAGCAGGCGGCGTGCCCTGTGCATTTGTCCGGATCCCCACACGGGGACGGTGTGGGGTTTTTTTTGTTTAACCCAGTTGCTAGGCTCCACCTCGGCTTAACTTTTCACGTGTTCAAAGCGGCAGCTGCCCGGAAAGTTATAATCTCGTGCAGGAATGCTCAACGAGGAATTGTAAAATACAGTTGAGGCACTTGCTGGGTGTGGTGGTCAGGAGATGGTGGCACGGCAAGCCGAGATTTGCTCCTCTCGTGATTTTTGCCTCCAAGGCAGCGACGACGTCTGTGTCTGTCGCCCCCAGCCACCCGTTCGTCTGAACTCCAGCAGTGGTTATTTTACGTGTGGGTGTAACTGCTCGAGGAGCAAGTCCAGCGATGTTGTTTTCTTCTCACAAGTTTGTGCTTTCTCTGTCATACAGTTTGCCGGCGTCCTCTGGCTCATGACGTACGTGGGATCTGTGTTCAACGGCCTCTCTCTCCTCATCCTGGGTAACGCGCACGCACGCTCGTTTGCTCGCTCGCTTGCTTTCTTCCAAAGCCGGCGTTGCCTCTGATTTGACTTTACTCTCCGATGGTTGCACAACCGCCCATGTTGTACAAACGCACTTTGGGTTTGCAACAGAGCGACATGTTGTTGTGTGCCACGTTTTGCGATCGCAGCTCATTTTCATGCAAAAACAAAAGACCCCAAGCTGCGATGGACCCGAGAGCACCCCGCTCCCTACCCCGTCCTCTTGCCTAGATGGTTTCGTCCATGTAGCTCGCCGTAGCCAGACAGGGAGATGTTTGTAATCATTCTTGCCCTGGATATGCTTCGGAAAACCAAAAAAGAAGCACTAGGCATTGACGAGGACAACATTTGTTAAATGTTGCAAGTAAATCATTTAAGACAAGTGTCATATTAACATATTAACTTGCATACAGAACAAGCAAAGCATGTTCGTTGCCTCCAATTCAGCAGTTGGCCACCATTTAATCTCTTGCAGAGGCATTGCTCTTGGCAATGCTGGTAAGCCCACATGACCTAATTTTCAGCCTATCACAGTAATGCGTGTGCAACATAAAAACAATGTCGTGTTACATGTTGGCATTCCAATAGCTACGTGTATATTATACATCCTTGGTTTGTAGCTAGTGAGCCTATCGTTCACAAATCAACTCTGAGATCTATATTCTAAGAAACTTGGATAAAGAGAGCAGTTCATCTTGGGCTTCACTCCAACACGACCGAACGTTAACTGCTCCGTAAAATTTCGATTTAAAGCTTTCGTGACTGCAGGGATTCATCTTCTTGGTTCTTTCGGTAAAGCCACATGTTTTATTTTTATTATTTAATTATTTCCCTTCTACGTGACCTTTACCGAAAGAACCAAGAAGATGCTCCGTAAAAGCTGAGCTGGTACCACACATGCAACCCACGACCAAAATCCAACGGCGTGTCACCGTGCGTTTCGTGGCACGCTGGAGCGTCGTTATTTTGTTGAGCAATGGGGAGAAACGTCACCACCTCGTGGTGATAACGCAGGAGGCCCGAGTCATGGCGAGCACACCCCCGCTGATTGAGAATCGCCAACCCACTATTGTCCGTCCCACACCATCATTTCCAAATGTTTTCCCAGTGTGAAAAGTGACTCTCAGTCGTCGCCCCCACTGCGAAAATCTTAGCACGGGGCCCTCTTCAACGAGAGTCCTGGGACTGGGTAAACAAGAACAAGAATAACACCACCGGTGTGTGCGTCTCTCTCCAATTCTCCACCAGGTGTGGTGCTCCTGTTCAGTGTCCCCATCGCCTACGAGAAGAAAAAGGTGAGAGGCCGACATTCGGCGCCTAGAGGCACTCAAAAGTCCCAGTGGTCTCCAGTACAAACGAGCACCGAGGCGGGGCGTTGCTCATCTCCTGTCACGGCCCTCCCAGAGCGAGTGGAGTCAATTCCACATTCCTATGGTGGGGGGCGAGTGTAGCCATAGGACAACCACTGTTGAATTTGCCACCAAGTGGAACTCGTTTTTATAAACTCTGGGGGGATGATTGCATGAGTCAAATCCACCCAACCAGGGTTTGAACTCTCCCTCCGATGTGTGTGTGTAGCGGCTAGCGCGCTGCGCTACGAACCTGATGACTCGCGTTAGGTTCCCGTTCATGGTCAACACCAATGGCAATTATCTGAACAGGTCCTGGGCCTCCCCTAGGTCGACTCAGCCTAAAATAAGAACCTGGTGCAGTGTGTAAAAATACCGCTACTAGGGAGACAAAGGCGGCAGGCGTGGTGCTGGCCACCCTTCCCTTCATATGCCGTTCTGGCCTTAGTCGGTGCTCGCGAACAGCTTTGCCCCAACATTATTTTAAGGTTATACGGAGATCTTTATCTTTGTATCGTGAGTGTGTGTCTTGTGAGATGTGTGCGTGGTTCGTGTTGAGTTGCACACATGTAACCGTGTTGTTTCTCACCCCAGACCGAGGTCGACCATTACCTGGCACTGGTTCAAGCGAAAGTGGACGATGCAACGGCACGGTAACGGATCCCCGAGCCGCATTCGTTCCCAGACGATTTGCTTTCAACCCCACCTCTCCCTCAGCGCGTGTACAATATTTCCTCGCCACGAGCGCCGTGTTTTAAATGAGACGCTTTGGCAGGCCGCTCGCACTCTGGCGAGCTCCGTTCGCTGTCTCGCCGGTTCGCCGCCCTGCATCGCACGCCATTATGGCCTGGCAGGGGAGAGCAGCAGGCCCGCTTGCCATGCGACGTGCGGTTAGTGGCGTCCATCTGCCGAGATAGCAAGGGTTAGGCGGCTGGAAGCAACTGCGTCGCATGCAGTTTCCGTGGACCGCAATTTGTTTGGTTGAGCGATGGCGCAGTGGTTAGAGCAGTGCGTCGCCAATCCGGCCTCTCCTGAGTTCGATTTTCAGCCACGGCCGACATCAGTGACAGTGATGTCCAGAATGTCTTCGTGGCAATAAAATGTCTAGTCAAACTGTATCGTTAAAGAATAACTAAAGGTAAAAAAAAACGGAAGAGACAGAGTTTATTCCATCAACTATTTGTTTTATTGAAGTCGGAATGTGTTTGTGTACACGTAGCTCTGCGTGTGATGCGGCTCTCGAAACATTTTTTGTTAAAGACAAAAACAAAACAAAATTACTCTTCTTGGAAAAAGGTTGCCAACCCCTGGTCTTGGCAGACGCAAGGTCAACAAGAGAAGTCGCTGTTTTTAGTTGATGATGGGAGTCAGCTTCCATGTTGCGTTCTGCAATCACTTGGCTTCTCAACCACGTCAGAATTCAATCCCGATCCCGAGCTGAGTTTTAAGAAAACTTGGCGAGTTTGCTTGGATGCAGCTGTTGTGAATGTGTTAATTTGATCATCCTGGCTTAACTCAATTTGTCGACATCATGTTTCGTGAAAATGCTTGTCCGTTGCCTCTACTTGCCAAAATGTATTACTTACCCTTTCAGGAATGTATTTAACATTTGTACATTTAAATACTTTCAGTGCCATTTACCTTCTTGCTCGGCCTTATTCACGTTGTTGCTAAATTGCTGCCAACGTCATTCTAGATTTGTAAAAATTTAAATGGCTTTAAGGTATATTTTGGTGTACTTAAATTGACGTCAGAATATTTATTTGTCCTGGAGAGCCTATGAAGCTCTTTTTCACTGACGTCTTCACATAACCCAGGAGGGCCCCCCGCCCCCGCTTTGTGAAAGAGGGCGACGCTGCTGTATCGCGCGTCTCGGTCGCCGTGGTGTCCCAACGGCCACTTAATCGAAGGGTGGCGACCGACGGTCGGGGACTCGTGGCCCGGGACGCAGTGGAACCGGACCGACTCCGCGGATGTTGAGTCCCTGTTTTGTGCCGCAGAGTGAAGAGCATGATTCCTGCCGCCCTGCGTCCAAACGAAGCCAACTCCTCGGCCAAGTGAAAAGCGCAAGCTCGACCGTGCTCGACCGTGCTCGACCGTGCTCGACCGTGCTCGACCATCGCCAACCCCCCCCCCCAACTGAACAGAAGCTGACGATAGCCTAACACTTCCGTTGTTACTCCGTACGTTTGACTTAAAAATCAAGTAGGATACCAATTTGCGTGTGACGTAACAAAGTGCATGAAACTACCAATACTTTAGAGTTTTTATTTAAATCGAGTTTTCTTTTGTGTTCTGTTTATTCGTCCCCTTAACATGCTTGAGGTACCGTGACGAATTGTAAATCGCGTTCGCGTTGTCAATGTTGCCACGACGGTCGCGCCGCGCAATGCCGTCGTCAAATGTAATCCAGAGAGCCGCCGTGGAACACGGCGGTCAGCCTCGAGTAGTCCGCGTCAAACGCATTCTCGTTTTAGATGACTTAAGAAAGCAGACATCGGTGGTAAGCTGAATTGGTGAACCCCGAGATCCATTACCGCACTCGATCACTCGGTCGCAGTCCGTCGCAACGTGCAGCTCTTAACCGGCGGTGGCGGCGGTGACGACGGCATCATCCTCGCCAGGCGTGCAGGACGAGTCTCTGTCCGCTGCCGTAAGGCCATGGGGCTTGGAGAGCGGCTCTGCCGGTGGGGGGGGGGGGGGGGGTGGACATGCCTGGGCCCCCACGGCCCCCACATCCCCCACAGCCCCCACAGCCCCCACAGCTCCCACGGCTCCCACGGCCTGGCCGTCTAGGCAAAACCTTTTAGCACCGGTTTTTTGTCTTCCGAGTCTTGAGCAACACCTGAAGAAATTTGGCCAAATTTCCGCTGGGTGAGTCGACAATAGCATCCCAACTTTATAAGTCAAATTTCGTTTGTATTGAATCCTCTTCACGAGCACACCCTACCCCTCCGATACCCTACCTCCCCCACCCCCCCACCCCGTTGATGACGGACGGACATCAACACTTTCAACGTGAGTTTCAAAGCGTTCGAAATATATTAATTTATTAACAACTTTCTGCAAGTCAAGCATGCAGTGGTGGCCGTTGAACAATTGGTTTGCTGAAATGTTTTCTTCTGTCTGTGGCCACTTGGGCCCTTGCACCTGTGATTCCTGTTGCTGCAAAACAACGTGCACTCGCTCTCCGATCGGCCGTCTCCTTCGCACCAAAGGGAGGCACGTTCAGGTCACCTAACTAACAACATAAGCTGTGTGTACAACCAATTTAAAATATACCAAAATAGCTCGAATTCAGTGTTCTCTTGTTATTTAAAAAAAAATGTATACATTTTGGCAAATCGGTGTTGGAGGTCAGAGTCAAAATGTCAAACGGGTCTCCCCGCTTAAAACGAGCACAGTGGCTTCGCTTCACTCGTTTCGCAGCCCTGAGCCGGTGGTGAAATTCCCACACTCCCTTGGACGAGGGCCGCTGTATTTATAGACAACTACCGTTGACCTCCCATAAAGTGGCCCTCGTTTTTATTGACCATGGAGGAACGCTTGGCCGAGGTCACGGTCCCGGCCACGATTTTGAACTCGCAGCCTTTCCGATTGCAAGTCGAGCACGCGGGGGGGTGCCCCTGGCTGGATACGCCGGAGGTAATTACCCCCCTGGGTTGCTGGTCTTAAGCGTTGCCCTCTTACCGGCAGGGTTCAGTCGCCGTGTTTGGACCCTCAAGCCCCACCTCCAGTCTGATGTATCACTGTGTTCAGCACGCGCACCCACCAGTCAGCCCGCCACGGTGCCAGCCCCCCACCAGCCAGCCATTCGGCCAGCCAGCCAGCTCGCCAGCTCTCCAACGAGAGGAGCATGAGCTGCAGGGCAATGCGCCGTGAACGGGACCCCACTGGCAATCCTATTTTTGTCTTTGCATGCGGCGCACACCACCCACATCATCCAGGCATGCCTCTATATTGAATTATAAGCACAGGTTGGTAAGAAATCTAGCACATCGAATAGATTTGACTCATCTCTTGGTAAAAAAAAAAATCCTGCATATGTGTGGAGCTATTCCCCCCCCCCCCCCCCAAGCTTCCTAGCAAAACAATCCTCCTGGGAAAGTCGTGAGACTTGGTGAGGATGCCGCACGTTAAAAACACAAGAGCCCATTGTCCTTCCGTCTTTTTAATCATTCCTTGCGACAGTTTTGCTTCTTTTTTTTCACCAATGGCTAAAGAGCTATCGTAGCGAGTGATCGGCTGATCGCGTTCGGTCAAGCGCAGGAGACGTTCGGACCCGTGGGGAGCGACGACGCCGCGCTGGCACCACCGAGGTCTTGGCTCTGTCCGCAGCCTTGCCGCGTCCGCCACGGTTCTCGCGCAGCGCATTGGGGTGGTCACCCTGCCTGCTCAGCCATCCGCTTCCCGTACAGCCTAAACAGACTGTTGGGGCAGGTGCTGTTTGCGAGCACCTAATGAAGTCTGGCACGGTACGCGATGGGGTGGATTGCCAGCGCCACCGCACGGTCGCCTTTGTCCCCCCGGTAGCGATGTCTAACACGGCACCAGGTACGCAGTTTGTTGAAGCGGAGTAACTAGGGGGAGACCCGGGACTGGTTTCAGATGATCATCACCGGTATTGGCCGTGAGCAGAATCGGAACCCGTTTTCAACATACTTGGTTGCGCGCTTCAATTGCCCCGAATTATAATATTTATCCAGGAAGCCATCCCGAAGTCGTACGACTCGTTTTTCAGGAGGGTTTTTTTTCTTCCCCCCAACGAAGTCTTCGGCCCATTTAATGACGGCGGCGTGTTTATGATGCACGTGGGAGCAAAACCGGAGCATCCGAGAAGAAGAAAGGACCCCCCCCCCCCCTCGCACAAATCTCCTTTCGCCCGTGGCTGGGAGGGGGTTGTAAGGCTGCGCAAGTTTGGCCCTTGAAGGTCGTCGCGTGGAAGGGCGAGGTTGTGTGCTTCGGGAAATTCTGTGTGGCAGGCGGAGCGACGTCTGGGGGGTGGGGTCGCAGGTTCAATGCATCATTGCTCTAGACTCTAGAGGCCGGGTCGCAAAAGCACAATGGGTTTACAAATGACAAAAGTTTAACACGACAAGAATACGTTTAAACAAGACCAAGTGTGATGCGAACACGGATGACGCTCGTAAACCTTGAATCGCATTTAATTCTGACATGAGCATAACATTTACGCCGATGTTGAGGCGAGGTCGTCGTAGTTAGTATTGTGTAACATTGGCAATGGTGGAGGTAGTGGGGGGGGAGGTAGCGGTTTGCACTTCAATGCGTTCGCTTTGAGAGCGGGTGGCACATCAGCTCCGTGTTGCTGCTCCCTCTGGCACCGCGTGTCCGTCACGTGGCGCTGCGTCGTCGCCTGCACCCCCCCAAATCCCCCCCCCCCAAACTCTCCCCCCCCCCAAATCCCCCCCCCCCCCTCTCCCCCCGCTACTCGACGCGCGCCTTCAAGCCTCGGACTCGCCACACGAGGTTTCAGTTCCTGCAGATGCTTGAACATTGAATGTGTCGTGTCGTCCCCAGCGCAATCCGAGCGGAGGTGCGTAATTACCAAGAGCTAGTCCGAGGGATGTTGCAAAGTTGCCCGAGGAATTTTCCAAAGTTGCCCGAGGAATTTTCCAAAGTTGCCCGAGGAATTTTCCAAAGTTGCCCGAGGGATGTTGCAAAGTTGCCCGAGGGATGTTGCAAAGTTGCCCGAGGATGGCCGGCGGTTGCCAGGTGGCAGAGCGGGAGAGAGAGATGAGCCGAGTGGAGGGAGCGAGAGTCGGAGGGTCTCCGTGGCCTGGCCCTTCCTTCGCAGCGATTGGACCCCGACGGTCGACGCCGCCAAGCGCTTCATCGAACCGCGGATTCCGCATGCCGACGCTCGATATGTCAGACGTGTTTCATAATGAAGTGCGTTCGCGTTTTTTTCGGCGGAATGTTTATGCATCGGCGCTGTGATTTTTTTCTTTCTTTTTCGGGAGAGAGGTTTTCACGTTAACAACTAAACAACAACAAAAACACCACGAACGATTTCGTCGATGTATCAGGATTAACGAGGACTTTGTCCCCCGTGATGTATCGGTCTCTCCGGCGCTTTTGTGTCCGGGGTGGAGGGGGGGGTTGAGATTTTGTTGCGTCCGTATGGGTGGTGGGTGGGGGGAGTACGGGGCGATTGTGTGTGCGAGAGTGGTTGGGATGATTGCGGCTGGGAAGAACCCCCTTGCGGTTTGCCTCCGTTGCACACGCTGACGCAGCAGCACTGGGTTACCGGAGCCGGCGGGGATGGGTTGGCAGTGGGTTTGTGTTTCATTTGAAGGGCATCCCTCGTGTGGGCAATCCGTTGTCGAGATGCCCAGGTGTTTTGGGGAAGGTGTTGGGCTTGCGTTGTGTCCAGCGTGAACACGTGGCTGGCCAGGTGTGGCAAGCAGCAGGTAACGGCCGACTTGACGAAGCGCGCCTTTGTTGGGATTTGGACAACGTTAAAGACCCATCGCAGAAACAAACCGCTGGCAAATATTCAGTTTTCACACAAAGTAAAAAATCAAGTGAAATAAAACCGTTGAAAAAAAGAGACATCCATTGGCTCGATATGGAACGTCATTGCCCCCCAAGTCTCCTTGGGGAAACAGGAGTCGCTGGATCTGTTTCACTCTCCCGACTAAACAAACGTAATTGCAATGAAATTATATAGTCTTGTGTATATGTGCGTGTCAAATTATGAGTCTCTGCGTGTGTCATCATAAGGCTGTAAGGGCATGTTGAGTGGCACCGATCTGCTCGTTCGTGCATTGTGCGCCTCCCACGCTTGATGGAATGCTGTTGCTCATGAATGGCTTTCGAAGTTACGGTACGGTAATATTGATTTCACACACAGCTGCTTAAGTGATCGTGCGACGTTTGTTGTTGACAACATTGCTGCTGATGCACCTTCTATAGCAAAGTCGAATGTCAGCTTGTGCTAGCCTTATTATTAATTGTAACAAATAAAGTAACCGCGTGTTTACAACATGTTTTTTTTTTCATGACTGCGGTTCCACATCATCGTTGCGTGACTACCAAACGCCATTCACGAAGTGCAGGTATCGAAGTGTGGTACGAGGGGGCCTAATGCCCTCCCACAGGACAGGGCTGGCACCATGGAGGGCCTGGGTTCGAATCCAGGTCGCCGCCCGTGGTGAAACCGGGTTCTCAAGTACTGTATAATCACGTTTCAGCCTGATCGGCAATTAATGCACACACAAAAAACAATTGAAATGAGACTTCTAACTTCAATTAGATTATTCCAGCTCAAAAACAAATATCGGCAACATTGGCACAAGTCACTCGGGTGAGAATTTAAATCGTGTGCCCCTAGTGTGGATACGAGCTCGACATCCGAAACGATTCTGTGATGTAATCCGGAACGAGATCCACTTCCTACTGAGAATTCCCGTTTGCAGAAGTCGTGGCTGCTGACAACAATGCCCCTATTATGATTGGAATGTACCGTGTTTTGGGATATTTTTTCTTAGACACGCGCATTATGCTTTGCGGCCCATTTTTAGTCTGAATCGAAGGGGGCGAACTGTTACATTTTGGTTGTGGAATTCTCACGCGGGGCTGCGTGCACCGTTTCAAGGGTAGTTCCGTCTTTATTGAGACATTTAACCACGAGCTTTCAGTCACGCTGGGCGTCTTATAAGAAAATAAAACTACACTATACGTTTAGGTTACTTTTCAAAGCCATAAAATGGTGACCATTTGCGCACCATAATTTAGACACCCTGCTTGCTGACTTGTTCTCTCGTACGCGCGCGCA
Organism: Lethenteron reissneri; assembly: GCF_015708825.2. Taxonomy (NCBI): domain Eukaryota; kingdom Metazoa; phylum Chordata; class Hyperoartia; order Petromyzontiformes; family Petromyzontidae; genus Lethenteron; species Lethenteron reissneri. Next base: position 11,443,834 of record NC_083803.1, on the reverse strand, counting down.
CACTGATTACACAACAGACGACACAACAGACAGGTACACGGGAGGACACTCGGCTCCCTGTAACGAGACTAATGCCCCAGGTCACTGCTGAGTTATCGCCTGGTTGAACAAAATCAACGTAGGACTGCCCCGCTGCTTGCCGAGGTTGGACGAGGGACCGATCAGTTATTCTCGGAAATCCCCTCTCCACGTGCGCTCGTGAACCAGCCCACGCACCCCAAAATGGTGAATCCGGGTTGTGGGGAGAACGGGTGTTCCTGTGCATTCACGACACCACAGTTTGCCCTCTTCGCTTTGCTTACCAGCCAAATTTTTTTTTTACATCAATTCACATTTAACAGGAAGAAGTAGCGGATGAAGCACGGTGAATCGCCACGAAAGTACGTCACCTTCAAAGGGGGCCTAGACGTCATTGCTGTGGGAATAAAGACTCGAAAAGATGAGCACGTGCGCTTAAGCGGAGGCGCACGTTTACGCTCTCGTGTGGAGCTTGTCGCCTTTACCGCGGTCTCGCACTTAGGGATTGAAATTCTGCAAGCTAGAAGCGACGAATGGGGCGCGTTTGTGCGTAAAACAATTGGTTTTTAAGATCCGAGTAAACGCAAGGTCACGTGGCAGTGACACTTTTAAATGAATATCACAGAACAAGTGCTGGTCTCTGCTCCGAATGCAAGGTAACAACACAAACCAATCGTGCCCCCCCCCCCTACTTAATCGAGCCATGGGCTGGAACTTGCTCCCGTTGGTGGCCCTCTGAACTTTGTGGTGAAAGTGTCGATTTCCCATGGCTGGGGCCGCGTTCTCGAGTCAGTGCCGGATTATCCTCGTAGCAAAAGCAGCTACATATGTAGTAGCTACGAGCCCCGCACTTTCAAGGGCCCCGCGCTAAATGCTTTAAAACTATCAATTCCGGTTCAGTGATTCTTCACTTTCTCTATTACTGTAGTACTATACCGCCTTCAACTTTTATGAACGACTGGGTGTTTAAGTTTAGTGCTTTGCCATATTGTCTGGCTGTATTGCAAATGAAGAAATACAATTTATTTACTATGCCAGTTAAACATTTGTATTTTAATAGTTGTGTTTTCAAAAAATATAATTTAGGGCCCCTTTATAACATATGCTACAGGTCCCGCAGTAGCTTAATCCGGCGTTGTCTGGAGTACAACCGCTGTTGCCTTCCCACAAAGCGATCTATTGACCCCCCCCCCCCCCCCCCACCAGAGGAACGACAGACTGAGCCAACTCCCCGACTGGAATTTCAACTGAGTCGAGAGCTTTAACCACGGCACCATCCCGGCCCAGACCAGCTAAATTTAACCTCCCCCCACCCCACCCCCCAGTTAAATTTAAAATGAGAAAAAAACTCGGTACATAACGAGAAGACTTAGGTGTGCCTTAGAAAATAGAGCACGCAGCGGACGAGATGACGCTTTGGTTTTAATAAAGGTCATTGAAATTTAAATTTGCTCGACTGAGTAGCGACTTGTGGATGCAGTTGGAGGAAGTGTAATCTTCAGCTTTGGGATATTTATCCCACCATGGCATCCTTGCAGTACTCCCAGGAGATCAGGCATGGCCGATGGTTCTGCCAGTCAGTCACATTGGCTAATATGTATTTTGATGGTGACCTAAGGCAAGAAGACCACAATGCAGTTCTTCAGGAGCTGCTGTGGCATTTAGCATATCGCACAAAGACCGAGTGGTATTTGTACACGCTTCTCCGTGTGTTATTCGGCTGTTACGATGGGTTTTCTCCGCATTTATAGATTTGATTAAATGGCCCACTACTAGTGGTGCACTGAACATTACCGACACATTCCTATTAACTCGAAGACCTCTACATCTAACCCCAAACTTCTAATGCGTGGGTTAAAATCGACCACTTTCTAAAATTGAAAAACAGAACATGGAATTGGTTCAAGTACGTTTCACACTATCCAGAAGTAATATCTGCGCGATTTAAAGCCAGTGATGTCTCTTAAAATACTACGTTTGGGAGATAACATTTCTCCTGTAACATTTTCCCCTTTGAATTGCAGAAATCAAGTACTCTAGGCTTACTAAATATAGTAATTCAACATTCTTAATGCAGGTTCCTGTTTAAACTTCCCGAACATTCATAGCATGCCTCCTTCCCAATACTGCAGTTTTACTAATCATCAATGCACAATGCAAATTCCAAAAGTAAAATTGAAAAGTTAAGTAAAAAATGCCCATTAAAATAAAATCCCATGCATGTGTAGGCAGCTTCGCCATTAGTTCCTCATTGACACATTTCGTTTTTTCAGCTTGCTAAAGTTGTGCTTCTATAATTGTCATCCAATTATAAACAACGCAATTCAAAAAGCTACAACATTTGAATGCATAATACACACAACTATCCTTACATTTCAACATTGTTCCAATTTTTAAACCAATAGTTGTGTTGCTCTGCTTCCTGACCGTCACGCGACCCTTTGACCTTGCCTGGTTTCCTGTCCGGCGAACGTGTGCCCTTCCTGGGCCGGCCGCTAGGGTGCAGGGGGTAGGGAGGAGTTAGGAGGAGGCGGAGGAGCAGGGACAGAGGGATGGAATGTGGAGGATGGAAAGAAAGCGATGGTGGTCACAGCGGCTACGTGGAAAGACGTGATTGGCCAGCTTCACGCTGGCACGGCTGTGGCACATATTTGGCTCTTATCAAGCCGGCTGTGGAAATCGGAAGCGGGTAGGGCGAGTGTCTCTCCTCGTGCCTCCGAATGGACCGAGGCTTCCAGTTTGGCAGACTCTGTCGCCATCCATCATCGCTGGCTGTGAGCGGCTGTGAGCTGCACCGACGGCTCCTTCTCTCCGACAGCTGTGGACACGGAGATGCATCGGGCCTGTATCACCTCTCTCCCCGAGGACAGATTGAACAGCGCTTGTGATCATCAACCGTGGCTTACCACTGCTGCAGCTCACACTGCGCGTCGAAGCCCACGACATCAGGGTTACTATTGATGGCCCTTTGCCAATTCGCTGTTGAGTGAGGGCCTCCCCCACGCCATGTCGATGCTGGGGGCTTGCATGACCAAACTTCACCACGCTGGGCAGTGCGAGATTGTGAAAGGGGTTGGGGGTGGCTGGGTCAGGATCAGTTTCAAATTAATAAAAGTAAAATAAAATAAAAGTCACGACGTTTCGGAGGCAACACAAGCTTCCGTCTTCAGGTGGAACCGTCACAGCCACGACAGCTGTATCAAGTAAATGAGAGATTGCAGGAGCTACCACTCCGTTTATATAATGGTTGGAGAGGGGGGAAGGGCCAAGTACAGCACACATAAACAGAGTGGTAGCTCCTGCAATCTCTCATTTACTTGATACAGCTGTCGTGGCTGTGACGGTTCCACCTGAAGATGGAAGCTTGTGTTGCCTCCGAAACGTCGTGATTTTTATTTTATTTTACTTTTATTCATTTTAATGTTTTACCTACGTGACTTTACAGAAAAAACCTAAGAATATGAATCCTTGCAGTCATGAAAGCTTCAAATCTAGGATCAATTTCAACTTCACGTGCCACTGATGTTAGCTGTGGCCGATAATCGAACTCTGATTGGCCGGTTTAGAGTGCCAACCTCGGGCCCCCCAGTGTAGTATATTTACCAGGCTGATGAGACTTGGATCGGTCAAAATCGGTTCCATGGTTGCTTAGTTTAAACGAATGGACTTGTGAAACATCAACATGACAAGCTCATAGACCAATTGTTGAAATGTCCGTTAATTTTGGGAAATACACTCCATTATATTATTAATTGCAGATGATATCTCCAACCTAACAGTATTAAAAATAATTACCACCAATCTTGAGTATAACAAGTCAATCCTCTATTCTCATTCAAGCATCCCAGACCTCTTTTGAAAGAGGATCAATAATACTCATATTGAGTCGTTAAATAGCAGTGTCATTTATGCAACCACATCTACCGCTGCTGCATTGGCGGCGGTGTTACAATACACAATTAAACACAAACTAGAAAGGGGCTCATCTTCTTGGTTCTTTCGGTAAAGTCACGTAGAAGGGAAGTAATAAAATAATAAAAAATAAAACATAATAAAATAATTCTCACGACGTTTCGGCCACAACGCAAGCAGCACCTGAGGACGGCTGCTTGCGTTGTGGCCGAAACGTCGTGAGAATTATTTTATGTTTTATTTTTATTATTTTATTACTTCCCTTCTACGTGACTTTACCGAAAGAACCAAGAAGATGAATCCCTGCAGTCACGAAAGCTTTAAATCGAAATTTAGAAAGGGGCTGTTTCCCGAAACGTCGTCCCTTACATAATCTTCTCTTTCTAAAGCCACGGTGTAAGTGACGAGCCTTTCGGGGGTTTAGCGAAGGACTATCGGTATCGCTCGAGTGAGATCCGTGCGCTTCTCTCTACGATGTCACCACCGATCACCCACTTGACCGGTAGCGCTGCTTTGCCCGGGCTCGCTCCTCTGCGTCAAAGTACCACACGGTGATGGCGAACCTGCGGGGACACGCACACGGGAGGCTCTGGGCGTCTCGCATCTCCCACCAATCACGCGACACCGTGGGGACGCACCAGCGCTAGCTCACCACTGCTGATATTTACACACTTGCGCCGAGAACTCGATTAAGGCTGAGTGGACCTAGGGGAGGCCCAGGACACGGTTCAGATATTCGTCACTGGGTCGTGAGCAGGAATCCCAACACGGGCCGTCGGGTCCGGAGCGCAATAGCGCGCTAACCACCGCGCCACCGCTCCCCCACGTCCCAGACACGTGGGGGGGGGGGGGGTTGGTGGGCCGGCACGGGCCGGAGCGCGCTGCTCACCGCGTGCCGAACGTGGGTAGCACCTCGTGGGGCGTCCGCCGGTCCGACCAGAAGAGGAGAAGTCGGTCGAACCTGGGCTCCACGTCGGCCGGCCGCCCCTCCAGGCCTCCCCCGGGGAAGATTCGCAGAACGCCCCCCAGCTGATGGGCGAGCCGGATACAACGACGCACGGGCGGAGGCGTGAGCGACCCCTCGCTCCATCACCACCACCACGATTTTACTCTTTTTTGGGGGGGGTATTTTTATTTTTACCAGGTAAGGCCCATTGAGCTACGTAGCTCTTTTTCAGAAGCGACCTGGCCACAAATGATGGCTCAACTAAGTGGCTTACCGCGTGGAAATGTACAGCAGCCGAATACTCGAAACGCGCGGCAGACGGACACCGGCATCACCGCCCGTGGGCGCCGCGGTGGCTAGGAGATGTTAACTACCTCGCCTGGTATTCAGGAGGTCGTGGGTTCGATCCCGACCCTGATCCGCCTGTATATTTGGAGTTTGCGTGTTCTCTCCGTGGTCGCGTGGATTTTTCTCCGGGTCCTCCGGTGTTTCCCCCTCCACGTTTTCCACTTCGTGTGAGCTATCATTTCTGATGGCCGGATCGCTTCTAAAAAAAATAGCTATACAGCTCAGCGGGCCTTACCTGGCACGAAAAAAAAGTTTTGTTCAAAACTTTACTCCCGTCCACATTTCCCCGTGTTGCAAATGCGGAGTCGTAAAAGGCCCCGTGGGTTGTAAACCCGCGCCGGTGCCGGCAGAGGGCAGCAGAGGCCCTCTTTGTCGTCTGAACGGGACCCCCCCGCCCCCCACCCAAGTGGTCGAGACCAAGCTCACTCCGGGGCTGGAAACAGCATTGGGACCTTTTTGTTGTTGCCAGTATCAAAGTATGAAAAAACAAGGTTGGGTTTTCCCCATTTCTGGCAACAAAACGGGTTGTTAAGATGTTTAAACACCAAATAGAAACCTTTTTGCAAGGAATATGTTCGCCTTTTGGCGTTATCTGATCTGACAATGGTGAGACGTGATCAAAGGATGCTCTTGTTTGCATGTTCACCAAAAGTACGTATGACTACTACAGACATGATTCCCTGCAAATGGTCTCTAGTAGGTGTTTTAACATCTTAACACCCGTTTTGTTGCCAGAAAGGGTAAAACGTATTCTTATTTTTGGCAAACTCCCGGGGTTGTTGTTATCGCAACATTTCCGTACGAAGCAAGCGTTTGTTTTATTGTACCAGGTAAGGCTCACTGAGCTGCTATGTAAATGTTTTTTTTAGAAGCAACCTGGCCCCACAAATGATAGCTCAACGAAGTGGCTTATCATCATGTGTAGATGCATAGCAGTAGCCAAATAACCCTTAAACGCGTGATGTTGACATGTGGAGTGTAAACGCGGAGGACCCGGAGTAAAATCCACACGACCACTGGGAGAGAGCGAGAGAGACACGCAAACTCCAAATATACAGCAGGCGCCAGGGTCACGGATCGCATCCATGACCTCCTGTATACCAGGCGAGGTAGTTAACATCTCAGACGGGACCCCTGGGACATGCGGGGGTCTGTTCCGTGACCTCCTTCCTGCCAGCCGGCCTTCGACGCTTCACGTGACGGCATCAAAGTGCACCTGGCCTGGCACAGGCGTCGTGGTGACGTCACCCACTTCGTGGTTGTGGTATGTACGAGTGCGTGTCTGCGTTTGTGTGTGTTAGGACAAAGAAAAAGATCCGCCCGTATAGCCTCAACAGACTGTTGGGACAAGTGCTGTTAGCGGGTAGCACCGATGAAGGCCGGCACGGCACGCGAGGCAGGTGGGTGGCCAACACCATGCCTCTCCCGAGTGGCGATGTTCACACAGACCCTCTAGGTGCTCATTTGAGGCTGAGTCGACTTAGTGGGATGCCCACGACCGGTTCAGATAATCGTCACTGGTGTTGGCCATACTTCATCGTGCTGGTGAGTTTCGGGTCGGTAAAGGGGAGGCCCGCACAGGTAACGCTGCAGCGAGATGTTAACTACCTTGCCAAGTATGTGGGTGGCCGTGGGTTCGACCCCGATCCCGACCCTGATATGTGGAGTGTGAGTGTTCTCCCCGTGGTTGCGTGGATATTTCTCCGGGTCCTCCGGCTTGTTTTCCTCCACATTTAGAATCACCATGCGTTTAGCGCGTGTGTATGCTGTAAATGTCCACATGATAAGCCACCTCATTGGGCCATCATATGTGACCGGGTGGCTTGTGAAAAAGAGCTATAGAGCTCAGTGGGCGTTACCTGTTCAAATAAAATTAGTATCAGTCTAATTTTTAGTTTTGATATATTACCACTGATGTTGGCTGTGGCCCAGAACTCGACAGTGCAATGCGCTAACCATTGGCCCACCGATCCACCCTCAGTGTGCGTACACAGTGTTCTAATTGCTGTGTGGTAGAGTCAAATTCCTCTGTAAGTGTGTGTGTGTGCGCTCCGTTTGAATTGCTTTCTATGTATGTGTTTAAATTGCAGGGTATGTGTATGTATTATAATTACTGTGTATGCCGCAAGGCATGCTTGTTATGACCATGTACACGTGTGTGTGTGTGTTGTGTATAAATACAGTAATGCCCGTGTGAAGTCGTGGCATCGTGAGTTGTAAAAGGCAAATCAGTTACTCATTACAGTCATTACTAATTCGCTTTGCTGCTTTGTTAATCTGCTGTGTGATCCGTGGGACTGCAAAAACACTTTGTCCTTTTAGAAAAAGCAACCTGGTCAGCGAGGCGTTTGAGGGCACCCCGTCATTCTATAAACTCTAAAATAGCAGTCATGCAATTGCTGGTGGAAGGGCCCTCCACTAGAGGCAACTCTAGAGAGCCCCTCTAAGAGGGTGTTTGGCCTACTCTTTCGTGCATGCCAGACGTCTTGAAAGAGCCTCCACTCTGTGTTACTGGCACGAGGTACGATACGGTATGTTATATTTTCGTTGTAAACTTATTCACCGCTAAGACGTGGGTGGACTGGGCTGAATTAGGCAGAACAAAAATCGTGTATACCAAGAGTACACTTTTGTGCTGCAAGTTAAATTCCTGGGATGGTCAACGTTTGACAGTTGTATTTAATTCCAGGTGGCACCTTGGGATTAAAACTCAGAATGTTGACATGTTTGACATTTCAGGGCAGTTCGTACGATGCAGCCTTCGGCCCTTGAGGCCACGTGCTCACGCTGATATTGACTGAAAAATGAGCGGGCACTTAATTTCAAAGGGCTGCACTGCTCTCTGTTAGCTTTCAAGTTTGAGAGCACCGGGTGAGGTCGATGCAATGCTCTCATCGGACGACCGAAGCTGGGTGCTGGTTACCCTTCATTACTCCGTTCAGGTTCGTTTTCAGGTCATTGTCAGTCCACTGCTAGATGAAGGCCACTCCGCGCCGCGTCGGTCGTGGCCGTTGTTTGACCATACTTCACCACGCTGGTCATGCGCGTTGGTGAAAGGGGGCGCCCAGAACCGATCCAGGTATCGTTTATCACTGATGACGATTTGTCAGAAACGATTTCACGGAACTAAATTGAAAGTTACTTTTATAACATTGTACAGAGCATGGGGGAATTACAAGAGATTACTTTGAAGAGCTTCAGTTGTAATAATATTCTCAAAAGTAACTCTCCCGACACCGTGGGTGTGCGAGTACAGGCATTGTGTACACCAGGGGTGGGGAACGTCCGGCCCGCGGGCCGTATAAGGCCCGCAAAATAATTTGGTCTGGCCCTGCCAAGGCAACTACAGGCGGGACTCGAAATTCAATAAATCTAGGAGCAAACCTGGAAAAGCAGTTGCGAGTAGCAGCAACATCATCAATAGCAGCTAACACCACACGCCTCACCAAAGAGAAGCAGTTCCAGCCATCGCATTGGGGGTGAGTTAATTAAATGTTTGACCAAATATAACGGGCAATTTTTTTAGTTGATAATTTTGTATGGCCCGCGAATGATGTTATAAATATCCAAATGGCCCTTGGCAGAAAAAAGGTTTCGCACCCTTGGTGTACACCAAGAGTGAACCGTGCAACTCGGGCTGCGTCAGCATCTGGGGTTGTGTTTAGGGGTTGGGCTAATAATGCTCGAGGATTTTTGTTGGCTAGTTCTGTTCGTGTTAAAAAAAATGGCTACAGTCGGTCTCGGATAGCTGCGATTTCTATCTCCTGCATTTCACTCGAAGTGATTTCTTTCCTTGCGGCGACACTCGCCACTCCCGACGGACGGGGACTAAAAATCCTGCCCCACTTTTGACTTATTTCTCAGCTGGCTGGAACAAAATCAACTTGAACCAGCGTGCACCGGCCGCTTGCCAGCTCACCTGGAAGACTTTGCTGTTTTTTCCTGGATTTTTCTGTTGCGCGTAGTCACTTTAAGATGTTTCTTGTTCATGTTTTTGTTTGTTGCGGTTGCACCCGATCCAAGAGCCGCATGGCTCACAGGACTCTCCCTAATAAATTAACTGATAATGAACTGAACCTCTGCCCTGCACTACGGAGCGGCGTGGTGGCTTTCTCCACGCTCGCGGTGTTCACACTCTCGCCGGCGTGGCCGGGCGAATGTGGCGCGCGTGCGGGTCCCACCTTGGCCTCCCACCGCTGGTTCAGGTAGTAGATGCAGGTGACGCAGCGTCCGTCGCCCGTGGGATTGTCCACGTGGCGCACGTATCCCGTGCCACGGCCCGGGTAGCACGCCACCATGCCCTGCGCGCCGATGGCACGTGCGGACATAACGCAATTAGTAGCACGGTGCGAAAGAAGTTTTCACGTACGCACATCGTCATCACGATCCGCGGGCAAAGGTAGCCGGGTGTGTCGAGCTGGACATTTCATCACGCGTTTCCACTTTCCTCTGCCTTGTGCCAATACTCTCAAGTAATGCCACATATTTCTGGCACCAATCTCTCACATCGCCAGTCAAGCCATTCTCTACTCTTAGGTTATTTCGGTAAAGTCACGTAGGTAAAAATAAAATTAAAATTAATAGAAGTAATAATAGAAATTTAATAATAAATCACGACGTTTCGGAGGCAACACAAGTCTCCGTCATCAGGTGGGACCGTCACAGCTAAATTTACTGCATCAAGTGAGGCAACAATTGCAAGAGACGAGCCCTTAAATACAAGTTAAGGGGGGAGGGGCTTACCTACGTGACTTTACCGAAATAAGCTAAGAGTATGAATCCTTGCAGTCACGAAAGCTTCAAATCTAGAAGCCATTCTCTGTTAGGTCTTCCCATTGTTTGCGAGGAAGTCAACGGTGGATGTCCTGTCGATAGACTCCCCCCTCTCCCACCACGGCGATACTGGTTCAGCCGGGCTATAAACGTTATATGAGCACCGAAGCCTCAATGTAAATTTGAGCAGCAGCAGCAGCAGCAGGAGATCAACTTTGAATAGAGACAACGAGACCACAATCGCGGTGTCCTGACGCTCATCTCAGACCAGGGGAGAAGCGTTGGTCCGGAACGCGGGGATACAAAGGCGGTCGTCTTATGCGATGTTTACAACTTTGGCTGCACGACACAGTCGATGTTGAACCCACTTTAAACACCGGTAAACCGCGAAACAGAATGAGCAAAGTCATGATCTGCTTTCGTCCATCACGCCGTCCGATGTCTCAGTCACAACGCGGGAGCCACATCTCACGACTAAATATGAAATGGAAATGTACGAGTAATTGTTAGAAAGTCAAAGTGTCACGATGCTCAGGCGAATCTCAGGCAGTACCGTTCTGCCTTGGGCCAATCGTGTAAATTCCACTTTCCTGCACGGACGTACGCGGAACTTCTTTCGCACCGTACGTAGCCAACCGTGCTAATCGGAGATGCGGGATTCGACTTTCCTGTGATAGACAACAGTTTATTTTTCTTTCGCATCGGACAAACATTGCTCACTTCCCATCAAGTGGTGTTCAATTTATCATCCTCGAACGGATGATGATGATGGGCCAAGTTTAACGCCCACTCAGAATTTGAACTTGAGACCTTCTGACTGCGAGTCAGGGCACGCTGCCACAGCAACATCCGCACGCAAGTTGTGTTCTACTTTGAGTGCAGTGCTTGCACAAATACCATTCTATCTCTCATGCCGTTTCGAATCCCACTCGTCTCCGAATTCCACCTTAATTCCTCTACTCATTTCATAGACACACAGTGTAGCAATGCAGACAGCAGACCCCTCGTGTCACTTTGAGGCCGGGTATTGTAATTGAACGGGCCCATTAATACTCCACAGGTGAATCATTCACTTGATACAATCCGATCTGCACAATACACAAACACACTCGGTAATGCGTTGTGTGCAACCGATTTACCGTGCTGTAATATGTGCACCGCACGCAATATATCGTCCATCAGAGACGGTCTAAGTTACAGCAGAAAACCGAAATTAACCTTGACCACCGAACCCGCTCGTGAACAGTGCCATCCTCAATAGGCGTTCACTAAATAGGCACAGCGCCTCATTCTAGATTTGAAGCTTTCGTGACTGCAAGGATTCATATTCTTAGTTTTTTTTCGGTAAAGTCACGTAGGTAAAAAAATTAAATTAATAAAAGTAAAATTAAAATAAAATAAAAATCACGACGTTTCGGAGGCAACACAAGCTTCCGTCTTCAGGTGGAACCGTCACAGCACGATAGCTGTATCAAGTGAGAGACATTCCAAGAACACAGTATTTGTATATATATTGCCGCCTTTGGGGAGGGTGTATAGTATGAAAGGCCGAAACACCCTAGGAACCAAAGGTTCACTACTGACGATGCGCTCCCCAAATTTCACCAGGCTCATTGTTCATGAACTCTTGGAAGTGCTTGCACAAAGGATAGTAACATCTCATCCTGTGTTCTTTGGAATCTGAATTTGGTTGAGGGTGGGAGGAGCCAAGGTAGGCCCTGGATATTAGTTTTGTGAGGTTCGGTGCGACTGAAGCGCCTCATTGCCGTGACGACTGTCGCATGGGACTCGTTTAGCCAGGGGAGCCCAAGTCTCGGCGGTGTCGCACGACGACCCTAACAATTCTAAATTTGAAGCTTTCGTGACTGCAAGGATTCATACTCTTCGGTTTTTTTCTGTAAAGTCACGTAGGTAAAAATAATAATAAAATAAAAATAATAGAAGAAATAATAGAAATAAAGAGCCCGACAGAATCTTGTAGCTTAATGCATTAATTTAAAACGACATCTCGAATGGTCAGTTATTAGGCATGTAACAATGCATCTATTTTCTTGGTTCTTTCGGTAAAGTCACGTAGAATGGAAATAATAAAATAATAAAACATCATAAAATAATATTATATAATATAATTATTTTATTTCAGTTTTATTATTTCCCTTCTACGTGACTTTACCAAAAGAACCAAGAAGGCAGTAAATTTGGCTGTGACGGTCCCACCCGACGACGGAGACCCGCGTGCTGCCTCCGACACGTCGTGATCCACCACTTCACCTCCTAACAAGTTTTCGCCGGAGGGTTGGCCGACGGTTTTGCTTCGTGGTCTCAAAATTTGGTCGTTATCCTTGTCTCGTATTCCCTCTCTCTCTAAACGTGGGCACATGTGGGCCGTGACGTCGGCACACAATGGCCTACGTGCCCCATTGCACACCTCCTAAGAGCAGCGGTTGGCTTCGTGCGGTGCAAAGGAAGTTCAACATACGTGCATAAGTTCATCCGTCGAACAGGGCTGTGAATGGGATGTGTGTGTGTGTGAAAATAAGGATATGTTTTACCCTTTTTGTTAATAAAACAGGTGCCAAGATGTCCAAACACCAAATAGAAACCTTTTTGCAAGGAATCAAGTGCCGCATTGACCACACGCACTTGTGGTGAACATGCAAACAAAAACGTTCGAATAATATTTGGCATTGTCTTTGAAACCGATTGGCCAAACACCAGAGCCAGCCTTCTTTATGGTCTCGTCTCACGAGTGTCGGATCAGAGAACGCCAAAAGTGCGAACAGTACCGGGGATAAATGTGTGTGTGTGCGTGTGTGTTTCTGGTGAGGTTTCTCCGTCGTCACGGTGTCCACTCGCTCCTACCTGACCTCCTGACCTCCTACCTGACCTCCCAACCCTGGAGGCGTCGCGCTACCCCACCCCCACTCACTCGCGCGGTGTGGACGTGAAGGCAGTCACGTGCTGCAATGGTGATGAAGCATCAGCAGCAGCAGCAGCATGAGCGTGAGCCCCTTCCCTGGGTCCGCAATTTCGCAGCACTCTTACTCCACAAATAATCACCATCGCTTCTTTCAAACCGAGAAATATCGAACACCATTACCCTCAAAGTTCATTTTAAAATGTTGACTATGAAGTTTTACTAATTTGCGGAACCACCCAATACGTTCACTTGCACGCGCAGGCCCAGAGATGGCAAACTTTCAATGGCTGTGACAACAGCGCGCATAACAAGCCGGGAACGTCTCAACTCTGAGCTGTAGGAGGAGAAGCAAAATGCACAGTTTGAGTGTAATGAGCAACAGCTGCCTAAGCAACACAACGTCACACAGCTTAGATCGTGCCCCTCGGTCAGCCACAGCTGTAGGGGCTCGTTGTGTAAAGACAACAAAACAACATTGACACAACCGAGGCATGCACTCCTAGAGCGTTTTTTTGTTTGTTTGTTTCTTGTAACTTTCTGACCGGCCCCAGACTGGACGTCTGTGGAAAAAAGAGCTTCATAGCTCATCGGATATCTCCGGGATAATTAAATATTCATATTCTGAAAGATTCTGATGCACAGCCCGCCGCGTGAAAGAGTCCCTTTAACGGCTCAACATCATCAGCCACGGTCAATCCACTGCTGGATGAAGGCTTTCCCCAAGTCGCTGCCACATTCCGTGATCCCGCGGTGAAACGGTCAACTCGGCACCTGCACCCACAACTGATCTCATCGCTCCGTCTCCCCGGCTGGACGTCCACTCGGGATGCGTTGCGTTGCTCGGCTCCCGCTCCGTTGCTGTTCCTGATCATCGGTCATCGCCGGCCCTTCTCGCCGCGACGCGCTCTGCCCAAGCACCACTCTCCTGAACGGATTCAACGGCGTCGTTCATCTGCCTGCATTCTCGGATCTGCGTGTTCCCCCTTTCCGAGCACGCGTCACTCCACGCTTCTTCAACGGCTTCTTCCACGCTTCTTCCACAACGGATAGCGAGTCGTTCTTGAAAAACCATCGGGGTCGGAAATTTCTGAACGAAGAAAGCAACTGCAATGTTGTGCCTCCATGCCGATAGTCCAAACGGCATAGAAATGTACGAATCGTCCTTGACACTCGATTTAAAGCTTTCGTGACTGCAGGGATCCATCTTCTTGGTTCTTTCGGTAAAGTCACGTAGAAGGAAAATAATAAAATAATAAAAATAAAACATTATAAAATAATTCTCACGACGTTTCGGCCACAACGCAAGCAGCCGTCTTTTCCTTCTACGTGACTTTACCGAAAGAACCAATAAGACGAGTCCTTGACACTGTATAGGAAACAAGTTTTGCTGGCTGGCTGGAGGGACGAACGGAGGGACACATCCAAAGGACGTGCGCCGGCTTGCTAGTTGAGATTTTAGAACACCGTTTTGTCGCCGAGAAAGAGAACGCGCCATTTTGAGTCCGCGGGCGTGATTGAGGCACGAGGTTGCACCGTGGCCGGGTCGTGGGTAAATGAGACGCGTATGGCGCAGTCACATCGCCCTCCACGTGCCTCTTGTTTTCTCGCTGCTGCCCCCCCCCCCCCCCCACTACAACTTCGTTGGCCGCCGGGCGATTCAAACAAGCGGGAGTCGCTTGAGTGAAGAGTGAACTATAAAACTAAACTTTAACGCCCACAGAGCTATGTAGCTCTTTTTTTCAGAAACGACCCAGCCACATACGAGAGCTCAACGAAGTGGCTGATCATGTGGAAATTTAGAGCCGCCAAATATATTCGTAACGCATGTTTCTAAATGTGGAGGGGAAAAGACGGAAGGCTCTGAGAAAAACACACGCGATCACGGAGCGAGGGAGAGAGAGACACGCAAACCTCAAATATAGAGGCGTCAGAGTTGGGAACGAACCCACAACCTCCTGTATACGAGGCGCAGGGGTGCAACTGTGGGTGGGCAGGTGGGAGCGTTACGCGACGCATGAGGGGCCCAGTCGGCCACAAGGGGGCCCAGAATCATCAGACGAACAAGTACAAACATTTGAAGATTTATTCATGAAAAAATATCTGCGGTCTATAGTGGGCCAAGCCCCGATGAACGCATCTGGCTATCGTTCAATCGACGCACGATAACTTAATTGTGAGTATTGTACCTTTAAATATTTATACTGTCACTGTGAGACGGTCTTCCTCTAAACCCAACACACGGCGCAACTAAAATAATACATGTAGTTGTAGCCTACGCATTTAGCGTGCACGGGTTAAAACACATCAGTGGCCATTTCAGTAAGAAGTGAGTCGGGAGAAAGGAGAGGGCCCACAGTCGAGGTTTGCATAGCCCCGTTAGAACAGGTAGCTGTGCCCGTGGCCAGGCGAGCGAGTCAACATCTCACCACCGGAGCGTGGCGCGGGAAATCGTGTCGATGCCTCCTGCGTGGAGCCCTCTCCACCCTCCCCCCACAGGGCCCACACACACCTCACGCAACGCCCAATACTCGGATCACTATAATCGGTTTCATGTTGCGTTCCTGGTAACAGCATGGGAAAACCGGTAAAAAAAAATAAAGCGGTTACCATATAAAAAAACGGTTACCGGTTTGCCGCACATGTAGACATGTCTCGAGCAATGAACGTGGGGGCAACTGTCATGACGCCGGGCCTGCAGTTCAAAGGTCGCCGGTTCGAGCGCATCTCGCCCCCCTCTCCGCCTCTGCCCGACCAGCAGTGTCGATGGCGCTTCATCAGGCGACTGCTTGCCAGCTCGTGCATAGTGGGGTCAAGTGTGGGGAGGCCCATCTCTTCCGTAGAGTCCGGTCATCACGGAAGAGTAAGACAGACGCCCTCGAGAGCGCGCCGTAGTGGAGGTCATGATTGGTCAATTTTAAAAACTTTGATGATCATCAGTGGACCAGATGTTCAATTGTCTCATTTGTCTTACAATTTAAAAAAAAAACCCTATTATTTTTTAATTTAATCGTCATCAGGCCCCGTGATGTTGAGTGCAGTCACTCAGCCCATCTCTACTGGCCTTTGCTCTAAAACGTCATATATATTTTGTGTGCGTAAGGTTTATTTAACACGTAAACGAATATGCAAATAAAAGCAATTCTGGGGGGGGGGGGGGGGGTCCCAAGACATCAAGACCGCCCTGTACAGCATGTGCTCATTATGTACAGCCCTGCACATTTCATTTGAAGGTCACACAGACACACGCGCGCGCGCGCGGCGTTCTGATTCGAACATTCGGAGTTGATTTAATTTGTTGTCGTTATTTTGCCCCGCGTTGCTATTTATAGACTCTCTCTCTCTCGGCAGGGGTATTCCTCTGCTTGAGCCGGAGCACGGTCACGTGAGTTTGTTGACACGGGCTCCGACAGAGTGAGCACACGAGGGTGTGCCATCCGCAGTGCAAGCGTGGCAATGAAGGGGTGGGGGGGGGCGTTTTGTGCTGGGTTGATAAACTACACGCACAGCTACCGCTGAGGTCAAGGTAAAGGCGCGGCCCTGCAATTGCGTGCGCACGCTACTGCAGGCCGGAAGGGTCTCGGGACGTGTTGGAATAGGTGGGCGTAGCGCGAGAGAGCAAGCCCCCGAAAGAAGGGGGGCATTGGTTTACTCTGTCACGCTGACCCGACACGTAGCGGGAAAGGGCGAGGGGACCCACACTTCATCTCACCACGCGCGACTCGCCGATCGACTCAATGTGGGTTAAACCCACTCGTTACGCCGCTGGGCGGACAGGCGGTGGGTGGAGTGGCGGTGGGTGGAGTGGGGATTTGAGAAACTCATGCAGTGATTCCAAATGCCAGCGCCGGGAGATGGAATCGAACGGTGGGTGCTGCTGATAGTTCCATCGCTGTGGCAGCTCCCTTCACGAGATCGGCACTGATAGAGAGAAAGATGGAAGTTGGAGAGGGGGGTGGGGGGTGTGGGACGAGTCTCATCTTCTCGGAACCTCCACGTGTCCGCCGTGGCGTCGGTGCCACCCTTCGTCGTGTCGAGCTGCCGAGGGTCGCGGGTGTTGGTCCGACTCAGCTCTGCGATTGTTTTCTCATCGATTTCACACCGGCGTGCGCGCGCATGGAATATGCCGGCTGACATTGCAATAACGACACTTCAAGCTGCTAAGCGTGCATGAATAATTGATTTGACATTTGCGATTTCTTCACGCGAGACGGCTGTTTTATTTTTTGCTCTGATGTATATTGGCGTTATTGCTGTACTCTGTTTTATTTGTTTTGCGTTTATTATTTTGGTAACCCAGGTTACTCTTGCGAATGAGACTCGTGCTGGTCTGTTGAGTTTCTAACCTGGTTAAACTAAATACACCTTACTTGACCCCTCTATGCGCTACTCGCCAGCTGTGTAGATATGAATATGGACGGGATGTACTGCGTGTGGATTTATTTTTTCCGCCTGAGGACGACCGCTTGTGTTGCGATCGAAACGTCGTGATATATTATGTTTTTATTTTATTTTATTATTCTACCTACGTGACTTTACCGAAAGAACCAAAGAGTATGGATTCCCTGCAGTCACGAAAGCTTCAAATCAAGATATTGCTATGAACTATTTTTTATTTACCAAGTAAGGCCCACTGAGCTGTATCGCTCTTTGGCACCACAAATGATAGACCAATGAAGTGGCTGATATCGTGGAGGAAAAACCGGAGGACCCGGACAACAATCCAAGTGACCACGGTGAAAACATGCAAACTACAAACATACGGGCATCAGGATCGGGATCGAACCAGGCGAGGTAGTTAACATATCGCCACCACTTAAGCATATATACACAAACAACTCTGACGATATAGTGGTGTAATTTACGAAACTAGTCCATTGCACACACATTTGTCCGTCCACGTAAAAAATAATCTAAGTATTTTTTACGCATTCCATTATCCACACGGCATTCCGAGAGTGCATACTATAAGAAGCATCGGTTTCACACGAGCAAAACTCCGGACAAGATGTTGACATTCAGTCAGGCTCGCGTGAACCCACGCTGGTGAACCAAACACCAGAGGTTTAGGGGCAAGCAGCCTCGATGGTAGCACGTGGCCGTGAACCGCGCAGTGCTACGCGTGGCCTTCCACACGCCAGCACGCGAAATATAAACGCCCTGCCGTACGACACTCTCATAATACCGCGCCACGCTGTCTGGAATTGTACTACCCGATGTAATCCTAACATAAACACAATGGCAGGATAGGGATATATTCAAGTGACAGAGAAAAATCTGCTCAGCCGAGCTGCGAGGAGGAGTATCTGCACGTCTTGAGCAGCTTCTTCAGGATATCCGCACGCAGCTCGCCATAGTGGCAACTCCCCTCCACGCACGCGCACGTATACGGCCATTCGTAAATCCACTGCTGGATGAAGGTCTCCCCACCCCGTGTGGGTTATAGGGGCTGTGTGACCATACTTCACCAAGCTGGTCAGTGCGGGTTGATGAATAATTGGGAAAAGGCTCAGGACCGGATCAGGTTAGCCGTCAGTCCGATATAATAAATAAAAACCTCAGGTCGATGGGTATTGCGCTAAGCACTGCGCCACTACTCCCTCTTGGTGTGTGTGTGTGTGTGTGCACTACAGATGCAATCTAAAGGATCTCCCGTGTAAAATATACGGGAAACTGGCTAAACGAGGTCATCAAAGTACAAGTGTCTCCATCCACATACGAGCAGTGGGACGCTAAGTCCACACAGGGCTGGGATTTGAACTTTAAACATTTCTACTCTGTGCCACACGGCCGGATAAAGGCATCCACACACTGATTATAATCTACGGCAAGGTCGAAGTTTTTTTAGGCACGTGGTTTGAGGATAGTGGGCTGTTGAGGGATTGTTGCGCCTAACATTCGGTACACTTTAGAAACACGCCGCTGGTGCCAGGAGTACGTGAAATATTGTGGCGTGGCTGTGCTGTGCGCTATTACCGCTGCCAGGGACACATTATTTGGTAAGTGAACCGCATTCTGACCGCACTTAAAAATTCAACGGCCCACTGTCCCAAAAACGCCCGTGGTTCTGTCGGGCGGGCTTCATTCTTCAGACCTCCATAGACAAAAAAAAATCATGACCAGTGGGGTAAGGTGGGAGAGGGGGGATAGGTGGGAGGGGGGGCTTCGGCCGTAGCGCGCCTTGGCGCTCGTCCCAGCGCGCGTCCCCATATCGCTCCGCGTTGAATTGGCCGGCTACGCGTGGATCGTGCGCGACCGCACGGCGGACCCGGCCTCCCTGCGCCCACCCTCCCTTCCGACAAACCCCTGGCGAGCTTGAGCGTTCGTTCGCACATTGCACCCAGGTGTTGGAGTTCCGCGTCGATGTTCTTCGAACCCGTCGAGAACTCGAGAGACCCGGATGGTTTGTCATTCGCAAGGGCGAGTGACCAGGGTCTCGCGAAATGACACGAGCAAAAAATACGTCAAATAAAGTCGAGCGATGAAGTGAGATGGAAATCCGAGGCAAAACAAAAACTGCGTCACGTGAGAAAGCGAAAATATTTTGCACGACCACGATGTTAAATAATTGGAATGAGATCAACTGTTTGAAATATCGCAGCCGACTGCCTACATTTATTTGCCAAGTGTTTGATGTCAGCCGACTGCATGTGGACTGTCCGTGTAGCTTCATTACACGTATACCATCGTCCCTCTAGGATATTAATAAAACTAGTACCACTTTGTGAGACTTCAATAGTGGTGACCCAATGGAAAGCCAACCCTCCACTACAGGGATGTGGAGCGTCCTCCGCTGGCCCAGGGCCACCAGCAATGCTTGATTGAGCAGGGAGACACTTTGAATTGACCTTGCAGCTAAAATCCTGCCCAGCCAAGTGGGGCGATGGTGAATCACCCAACAATGTGGCCATCGAACAAAGACGGTCACTATATCGAGCACTTTGAGATGCGCTTTCGCGGCCGTTTAGAATGCTCTTCCCTCCGATGTATATATTAGAAAGCCGCTGGAGCTATGCACTTATCAATATAGAACGAATATAGATGTCTTTAGAACTGCGTTTTGTGTTTAGTTTGTTGTTCTTCTTCGCACCTCCGATTAGCGCGGTTGGCTACGTACGGTGTGAAAGAAGTTCAACATGCATACAATCGCAAGGTGTAAGTTCAAATCTAGCTGGAACCTTGGCCAATCTCTCCAGGGTAAATCACCTTTGGTTGGGCAGGAAAAAGTGGCTGTGTACCCTTCAGCATTGGGGTGCCCTTTTAAAAGTGATGCTATCACAGTTGTTGTGGAGTGACTCATGCAGCCAGCTATGGCTGCAGAGTTTGGTAGTACATGTTGTTTACGTCGTTTATTGTGAAAATTCGGTCACAGTTCCTATGACCACTGTTCAATTGCTTTTATGGCTTTATTTTGGTGATTTTCGAAAAGTCTTTTGGTTTGGCCATGTTTGTTTGTTGTAGTACAGAGTTAGACTGATGGCCTTAATCTAAGTTGTCTTGTGGCTGTTGTTGTTGTTTGACTTGCATCCCACTGGGATTTTTGCACAATGTTGGTGTACGGTGCTTTTTCTGCAATATTTTGCTGTCTTTTCTTGGATTTTCTGTTTGCACATAGTCACTTTAGGATGTATTCTTGTTCATGCTTTTGTTTTTTGTTTGTTGCGGTTGCACCCGATTCAAGAGCCGAATGGCTCACAGGGCTATACCTAATCAATGAACTTGAAACTTGAACTTGTCTTCCCCAGTCGTATTCCAGTTGTGCAGCTGACGGTGCCTTTTTGGGGTGCACTTTGTAAACGTGATTTCCGACCACGTGGCGAGAGACGCCACCCCGATGACCGTCTGATGACCGCAAGGCTCCTGTAAATACTTCTCCTTATTTTTGTAAAAAAAAACAGTCGACAGTGTTGATGAACTGGCTCCTGCCATGGTAATGGGGGATTTCAGCTCACTGGCTCAGATCCACCCTCCCTCCCTCCCCCATAAGTGGAATGAGGGGTCTTGCCCGTGATTTATTGAGCGGAGAGGCGCACGCACTGTCTGTGGCTTGTTATGTGGCGTCTCGGCATGGTGCTCATCTCTTCTTATCCGCTTGTGAGTGTTTATTTTACTCATGCGGCGGTTACTTTGGCTGTCGAGATAAGCGGGTGTCTGTACAGATGTCTGCCGTGCGCACTGCCACGTTTCCTCCCGTTTGCAGCCAAGTGTGTTTTTTTGTTGGATTTCCCTGACCCACATTTCACTTCCTGCAAAACTTCCCCAACTCATAATAATTATGTCGTTTTTTGTGAAGCTAACCGTAGGATCGACAATAAATCCATTCTTTCGCAAGCAATGGGATTCCCCGTGCACTGTGAACAAACATTTTTACAATGAACAATGGAGTGATGTATTGTACAATCGACTTGTTAGTTTAACACTAACGCACAATCTGGATGCACGTGTTCCTGATTTGTGGCTCCATCCAAAAAATGCAAAAAACATGCCCCGACACGAATTTTCGGATTAATTCGATAGCGTGACGTCACGTGAAACGACATCGCGTGTTACTCGTGATATGAGTGCTGTAACAACACGCGGTTAGCACCGCACCAGATATCTTAAAAATAATTCGCATAATAATAATTATTATATAAGTTCCCGCACATTGTCAATACACTGCTCGATGAAGGCCTCCTTCCCAAGCCACGTTAAACATAGCGGACATTTCACCATATCCCACCTCGTTTTACCGTACCGATCGGTGGGTAAACTGTGAAAGAGGTGCCCAGAAACGGTTCAGACATCACTCGCCACCGGTGTTCACCGTGGCCGGGACTTGAACTGTGGTTGTCGCGAGTTCACGGCACAGTGGTCTCGCCCACATTCATGTGGGGCCCCTTGCAGGAATGTCACCCAGCTGAAAGTGGAATGCGCAAGACACAAGCAGCGCTCTGTTGCCTCTTGACGTCCCCGTTTCACTCCGTTTCACCCACACACCATCCCGCCCGCCCGCCCGCCCCCATTCTCTCCCCCCTCCCCATGCCGCCGCCACCGTCATCGCCCGCTCCTCCTCCATCCGCCTCCCCCCGCACCCAGACAGCGAACGCCCGCTTCGGCACGTTGCCCCATGCGCGGCTCGGTGTCACATTAAAAACGGCCTCCTCCGTCAGCCTCTGTCACAGGGGTGGGGAACCTTTTTTCTGCCAACGGCCATTTGAGAATTGGTAACATCATTCACGGGCCATGCAAAATTATCAACTTAAAAATTAGCCTGTTATATTTGGTCAAACGTTTCATTAACTCACCCCTTATGGCTTATGTGATGGCCGGAACTGCTTCTCTTTGGCGAGGCGTGTGATCTTAGCTGGCATTGATGATGTTGCTGCTACTCGTAACTGCTTTTCCAGGTTTGCTCCTAGATGTGTTGAATTTCGAGTCCCGCCTGCGGTTGCCTTGGCAGGGCCACACCAAATGATTTCGCGGGCCTCATACGACCCGCGGGCCGGACGTTCCCCTCCCCTGTCTATCAGATGCGGCTGTGGTGCCAAGAGGTGACTCTGTAGGTGCGACCAGTGGTTATGCGCCGCGCGACGAATCATGCCAACAAAACAATTGGCGAATGTGTTTTTTCTGTTTGTTACCGGTCGTGGGCCTTACCTAGGTCGACTCGGCATCAAATGAGTAACCTGGTCGTGTGTGTAAACATCAGCGTTGGGGATACAAAGGCGGCCGGGTGAGGTGTAGGTTCACCAACCTCCTCCGCGTGCCGTGCCGGCCTTCATAGTTCTTTCCCCGACAGTTGAAGGCTATATGGGCGATCTTTATCTTCGTTTTGTTTTGCAGATAACACACGTACTGTTCAATGATGGGAAACCTCATCACGACAAACACGTGTGACCCAACACGAGAGGAGCACAATGCCGTTCTTCAGGAACTGTCGATATTTTTTTTTGTTTGCATAAAAACACGCGGGCTCGGTGCTTCTTGTACGAAGTGATTTCGACCAAAAGCAACCACAATACCTCGCTGATCACGTCGTCATGCGAACTCCGATCATCCTCGCAGCAGCTATTGGCTCACCCATCGAGCAAAGACAGTCACAGCGTCGCGCGCTTTCAGATGCGCTTCTACGGCCGTCTGGAACGCTCTTCCCCTTCTGGTATTGTGAAGCCACTGGAGCTATGCACTTTTAAATATCGATTGAAAACTGATGCCTTTAGAACTGCGTTTTATCGTGTTTACTTTTGTTGACCTTCCCCCCGCACCTCCGATGAGCGTGGTTGACAACGTACGGCGCGAAAGAAGTTCAACATACGTACGCGCGTACACTGCGCGCGCTCGTGGGTGCTCCACGCCTGCGTGAGCGAGCGGGCGGATGGGCGCCACCGTCCGAGAGGCCGTGCGAGCGTGGGTGGGTGAGCGTGGGTGGGTGAGCGTGGGTGGGTGAGCGTGGGTGGGTGAGCGTGGGTGGGTAAGCGTGGGTGGGTGAGCGTGCGTGCGGTCGCTCTACTGTCTTGTGGATTGTGGTGGTCATCCGACTTGCTCGGCCAGTGCGTGCCGTTATCATCAATGCCATCAAAGGTCACGTTAAATCCACTACCGATCTACTGCAGGGTGGACACCTCCCCGTTTGATGCCGAAACAGGATCGGTGTTGCTGTGTGGCAAGTCCCGCCCAGGAGTGTGTTTTACACACACCACACAGGCTGTTCCCCTATAACGCGGCAGTTGCGTTCCTGAAGAACACCGAGTGATGGAGACATCGCGTTATGATACCCATCGATCCAACGGGAAGGAATTCAAATCAACAAAGTTGTATGCAAAGCGAGACTAGTAATATAGGGCAAAGCACAGTCCGCGATAACGGACATCTGTGAAAAAGAGCTCCATAGCTCATCGGATTCCTCCTCCAGTGTCAATAAATATTCTGATTCTGATACTAATTTTTTTGGTCATTTGTGGCACCCCCCTCCCCAGGTCACTCTTGCAAATGAGACCTATTCTGGACCCTGGCGTTTCTTCTCACCTGGTCCAACAAAATAAACACCGAGCGCGGATACCTCGTTTCCTTTTGCTCCACGCGTGGGAGCCCAATGCCTCGTGACACAATCACTCAAAATGGCCCCCAGCACCATCACCTTTCACAAGCTAAGCCGGCTTTAGCCTGGACAGCGTCGGGATTGACGACCACAGCACAAAACAGGTACTTACAAGCTCCATCGGTACTCGGTTGCGAGCAGCGAGGCGAAGGGAGTGCAGCAATAAGTATAACCCGTAACAAGTAAACCCGTAAAAACAAAGTTTTTCACTATAAATCCTTTATATGCGTGGCAGCGAACTTAATATAAAGGATGTAAAAATATATTCGCCTGTGGAGGACGCGGGGATCGATCCCTCGACCTTTGGCATGGGAAGCGAGGGCGCTACCAACTGCGCTACTCCGCCACAGCCTGTGGAGGGGTTACACTCTGGGCTCTTACACTCTGACGTTCAGCCAAAGCCATGAATGCGTTCTATTTGAATATATGTAAAATAAATTTTTAAGCCTAAAAAGTGTACAATTTTGGGAATTTTTTTTCACGAACAATAATTGTCTGGCACAACGAGTCTGTGTGGAAAATGTCAGCTCGATTGGATCACGGGAAGTGGGTTAAAAAACGACCGAGAGATTTGCACGGTCCTAAGCAAGCAAGCAAGCACGCAAGCACGCAAGCAAGCAAGCAAGCACGCAAGTAAGCAAGCAAGCACGCGAACTTAATATAAAGGATTTAAAAAAGAGCCATTGTTGTATTGCACTGCTCGCTCCCCGCTCTACCAACCTGCACTGAGCAACGTATGGTCGGACACGCTAACGTGTGGTCTGAAAGGGTAACGTGTGGTCTGACAACCCGTATCGTGTTGAGGGGGGAGGTCCTCATCTAACAGTGGATTGGCAAAAAGTGCTGCGCACGTGCATGCAGCGGCGTAAACAATCATGGCCATAATTGAATAATTGTGTCTGGTCTTGAATTGCATCCAGGAATGGAAAGACAATCTCCGTGCTGTTTCGGTGCAAACGTGCTACACCGCCCCCCCCTGCCCCCCCCCCCCCACAATCTGGGTTTTATTCCTGACCACGACTAACATCTGTGTTGAGTGATATCTAAACCAGTCCTGGCCAGGCCACCCAATATTACCAATCAGCATTCTGACCAGCGTGGTGCAAAGGTGGTGGGAGGGGGGGGGGGGGTCGAATAACCCCCACGGGGCCTGCACGCCTGTGGAGCTGACCAGAGTGGAGAAGCTAAGGCGGGTATGAGCCTGGACAATTGCTTGGATAGGCACTCAGGTTTTCCCTCCCCACCCGTCCTACTCAGCGTGTTGACCGCGCTCCAGGCTCTGACCCTGGGTGACCACGCGGCTTCTGTCCGCACGGCGCCCAGGCTCTGGAATTCCCAGCCCCTCGGTGTTCAGGAACTCAGAGACAATGAAGACCCCCACCACCGTTTATAATGCCCTCCCACCCCCTCTCTCCTCTCTCTCTCTCGTTCTATATTTGATCTCTTTCATCTTTTTCTCGCCGGTTCCTTCTCACTAATTATCCTCCTGTATTTGCCTGCCGCTCTGAGATCCATTGTTTAAGTGCGCCTCATACATCAGATTTTAATTTTGTCGTGTCAAGGCTCTGAAGCGATGTTGTTCGGCAGCAGAGGGCATCTAGCAGTGGATTGACATGTACACATACTGCAGAGACAAAGATCCTCCGTGTAGCCTTTCACCGACTAGTCGGGCAAGTGCTGTTAGCGAGCACCTTTAAAGGACCCCACGGCACACGAGGGTGAGGGCGGCCGCCTTTGTCTCTCCAGTGATGATGTTTACATCCCGCACCAGCTACCGACCACACGCAAGGGCTGGAGCGACCTAATATAGGCCCCAACTTCGATTCATATATTCGTCACTAAACGTCGGTCATGAGCGGGGCATCGACCTCGGTTCGCCGAGTTCACAGCGCAGCGCACTGACCGCTGTGCAACCGCTCCGCGCGCATGCCGCACACATGTGCTGCACACTGTGTGTGCGGCGTGCGTGTGCGTGTGTGCACGTGCACAATGGAACTGGGATACCCATGTGGTGCGGGGTCACGCGGGGTCATCTGAGGCCGTGCGGGCAGGGCGCGCACGTCCGCTGTGAGGAAAAGAGCCCCCCACACATCCTGGAGACTGACTTCTATTGTCAACACAGAGCTCAACAATGAAGCAACATAGAATCCAGTCGTCGGGGTGACCCAGGTCACTCTTACAAAAGGGGCTCCATCCTGGCCTCTTCAGTGCTCACCTGGTTGAGCAAAATAAAACTTGACTGTATTTGGGCGCCAGTGGGATCTCCAGTTGCCTTTCTTTCCCTGAGAGCGGACTTGTGACTTTGAGGCATCAAACTGGATGTGAGCGGACAATGGACATGGCGCTGTTTCCACTCATTTCATGTCAGGTGATCTGACATGAATGCTGAGCCAGCTATGCACTGTTGATCCTGGATGGTGCTTGCGTGGGCAAGTAGAGTGTCATCGGCTGTGAAGCTACGGTGTCGGCAGCAGAGGTGCAGTGGTCCAGAATCCGTTGATGTGCTCTAAATCTAAGCTCCACCAATCTGCAATGACTAGCATGGTGAAGTATGGTCGCATAACCCCCATGACCCGCGCCGCTTGGGGAGCCCCTCATCCAGCAGTGGTTTGACAAATGCACAAAACCGTGGATTGCTCATGACTGGGGTGTGTAGGGGTCAGATGTGAAAAATCCAAGTGATTTCCTGCTCAAGTGGTCATTGATGGAGTGCTCTTGTCCTGATAACAGCCCGGATCTGGTGGTAGAAATTCCAGATTCCTATGGTGGGGGTGAGTAAATCCATAGGACAGCCACATAGCGGTGATAAGTAATGGCATGTAATCCTGTGGTTTGGTATTTTTGTTAAAGGCATTTGCTACATTCGTGCTGTTATGGCTATGCCTGTGGGAGTGCATTCGTGTCTGTGTGTGTCTCTGTGTCTCTGACTCTGTGTCTCTGTGTGTGTCGCCGTGTCTCTGTGTGTATCTCTTTGGGTCTCCGTGTCTCTGTATGTATCCGCGTCAGTGTGTCTCTGTATCTGTGTGTGAGTGTATGCATGGCTCTGTGTCTGTGTGTGTGTCTCTGTGTGTGCCTCTGCGTGTGTCTGTGTGTGTGTGTCTCCATGTCTGCGGAGTTGAGAGGGGAGGGCCGGGGTGGTGGCCGTCGAGAGCCTGCCGCACCACACCATGACTAGAGTGGAGGGTGGCAGTGGGGGCTTGAGGCTCTTTCCTTTCCAGTCGCCAAGAAGCTCTGTTGGACAGATATGGACCCCAACCATGGGAATGTGGAATTTGATCACCACTGGTATAGGGCAAATAAGTGCTGGTCCATTCCTCGTTTTAGAATGGAGACTCTATGACTTGAGTTTGCCTCTGACCAGTGCATAACTTTGGTAATCTGATGATACTCATTATTTTTTATTACCGCACAAATGCACTACTCCCGGACACTGCCCCCCTATCGAAGCCCAAGATGATCCCATTTCAGGCCCCAGCCTACAGATCCAAGTTCATGTTCTTTAACCAGGTGAGGACTCAAGAGCGCAGGAGAGAGTCTCATGTGGAAGAGCGACTGGTAGACAACAGAAGTCAGTGGTGGTGCCCGCCCATCACGAGGCCCAATGCAGACTTTCTTTTTGGGCCCCTTTCAATTCATGAAGTCCTCGTCAGATGTTAGAAATCGAGTTGCCATCCCGAAAGCGCATTCCCATGTTTACGCGTGGTCATCAGTTGGGAAAGCCCAACTCTCGCGATCACCGAGTCGAAGATTCATGTTAACACAACTTTTTTGTTTTCCTTGCAAGTCGAGGTGCACTTTGACTTGAGCTCTGGGGGAAAAAAAAACCACGGGGCCCAGCTTGGGTCGGCTGCCCCATGCAAACCCGCCACTCGCTCGCGGTGACCTGGCTGCTGCTACTGGCACCGCTCCCTCCACACGGCCACTCGAAGTGACACGCAACGGCAGGTCCGGTGAAATTGGCACCGCGAATTGAAAGCTGTTCATTTAAACTAACTCCTGTGAAACGATTGGGCATTGGTGGTGGTGGTGGTGCGGAGGGAGTGTTCTTCTCACTCCATACTGTGTACGAGTTATATTCAGGTACACAGCGGTACGCAATAAGGAATTGGCCAAAACCTTCGTAGGCAGCGTCCTGCTGAAAATGAGCACCGGTACTCAGTGAGGCCTTCGCTGGTGATATAAACACTGCTCATGCACTGCTACTCATAATAATTGTCAATACTTGCAATCAAGTATACTGGCCCCTGTCATTGAAAAACGGATGTTATATCACTGGCTTAGGACCATGAATGGGTTTGAGCGCCAGGTCATGCAGGCGGTCACTTTGAATGTTTGACTTTGAATAACTTTACAGGCCGCATAATTACGTTAATGTTTTTTTGGCGACAATGATGACGTTGATGACGATGATGACATCATGTGGAGCAACAGCGAGATTTCACGGCGTGACGATGAGTTGTGATGGGAGATGCGAAGTGAATCTCAGGGATATTTCTGGGGAATGAGAAACAGAGGCAGCGTTGTTCAGCGGATGGTCCACTGTTATTGGGGCAACGGCCCAACAACGGTTCAGATCAAAGCCATTCCCCAGTGTGTTCACTCGATATATTTTCGCGATAATTACTGCTTGGCCACTTTGGCAGCTTGAGTCGTCGTTGACCGACGTGCGCTCACCGGGTTGATGATGGCATTCGCCGTGAATCCTCACCGAACAAAGTTCAATTACAGTTGTTGTTGTTGTTCTACATCAACGTCGGCCCGGCACCTCCGATTAGCACGGTTGGCTATGTACGGTGCGAAAAAAGTTTAACATACATAATACAAGGCAGCAGACGAGTTATACGTGTGTGTTTGTCGATGTTAGGAAAGTGACCATCGCTTGTTCTAATTCCTGCATCCACCAACCTGATTGGCTGCGAGGCGCTTTGAGACTAATTCGGGCAAAGGCACCGCGTAAAATCGAATCTAAAGGACACCGCGGCACAGACCGACCGCGCAACCGCTCCGCGCGCTCACCCGAGTGCGGCAGGTGATGGTGTAGCCGCCGAGGCGACGTCCGCAGGCCGCCACGAGCTCGTCCATGGCGGCGAGCAGGCGGCCAGTGGCGGGGCACGAGGCCTCTCGGCCGTCCACCCAGGCCGTCCGGTCCCCGCGCACCACGGCCGAGTCGTGGCGCGGACTCACGAGCTGGCCCGCGCGCAACAGCCCGGCCGTGCGCAGGCCCTGCACCTGCGTTTGCCCAAGTGACACGTGGGTTGGGGGTAGACGTTGGGGCGCCGCGGTAGCGAGATGTTGACTACCTCGCCTGGTGCACAGGAGGTCGTGGGTTCAATGCCGACCCTGACGCCTGTTGCTGTATATTTAGAATCGACGTATTTGGCTGCTATAAATGTCCACGTAAGCCACTTCGTTGAGCTATCATTTGTGGCCAAGTCGCATCTGAAAAAGAGCTATATAGCTCAGTGGGCATTACCTGGTAAAATAAAAAAAAGTTTAATTTAGACCCAGCAGAGTCCATGATGGGTGGTCAAGGATCAGTTCAACTAAATAGGTACAGTATTTTCATCATTATCATCACCACCACCATCAAACGGCATCAGCCATGGTCAATCTACTGCTAGACAAAGGACTCTACAGCATCATATCGGGCATCAGGGTTGTTCGACCATACTTCACCACGCTGGTCAGTGCGGGCTGGTGTCAGGGTTGCCCACGACAGGTTCAGATATTGTACGGCCACCGGTACAGGCCGTGGCCAGGTAACACAATTTGGTCGCTGGGTTCACCAATATGCCAATCAGATTTGACTTTGCAAAAATCGAGACTTCACAGCTTGGCCCAAAGGTAAAAACGTTGTTTTTAAAACATCATCTCAGGGAGACAAATAATTAACGAGATAACGTCTTTGCGTATAAACAGACTCGCACAACTGTTGCATCTGGAGTAAGTTCTCAATGAACCGTTAGTGTGTAATTGCTGTATGAGGTTGATTGTATACATTCAATCAAATATGATTTTTTTTAAGTATCTGTTCACGTGTCATTACGTATTTGCTATGTATGTGACAACTGGCAGCCCTGGACACTCTGGTAAACGAGATGTTCCATCTCAAGGGATTGTCCAGGTGAAATACTTTTACCGCTTTACAATGCAGTTGAAATATGAGCACCCCATACCTCGGCCAACACGTAACTGCCGCTCTCCTCTCCCAGGAATCTGTCCAGAATACAGAATCCAAATCTCTCCATGTGTGGCACCACCAGCCCCAGCGCCATGTCCCGCAAGGAGCTTCCTCCTCCTGCTGCTGCTGCTGCTGCTGCCGGGCCGCCGTTACACTCCACCTGTAGTCGCTCCGGAGATTGCTGCTGCTGCTGATGAGGATGTACATTATAGCTATTGTCATGATAATAATCTCGATCATGATTATTGGTGTGAAGACTGTTATGGTGCACGGGAGGATCATGACCTGGCACCATAGGTCCTCCGTGCTGATGATACTGCTGCTGATGATTGCAATGTATATCTCGCTCAGAGTCTGGGTGATAGGATGGAGGTTTGGAGAACTGTGTGCCGTGGCTGGAGTTGGCATCCCACCACCACTCCACCTCGGGTCCTTCTCCAGCTCCTCCATGGCCTTCACCCCCATATGTGACACCTCCATGTCCCCCGTCTCCACCATGTCTTCCTTGCTGCCCAGTGCCTTCGTGCGTTACGTCTTCAACTCCATGTGTTACGGTCCCTGGATATCCTCCATGTGGCGCGTCTCTTTCACGTCCTTCTCCCGCATGGGATAATTCTCCAACTCCTCGTTGCCTTCCACGTGTTACATCCTGCGCGTATCTCCTTTCTTCTCCACGTGCTACATTTCCCCCATATCCCCCATCTCCTCCTTGTGTTATATCCTCCCCGTGTCCCCCAATGCCACCATGTGCCATATTTCCATAATATCCTCCCCCTTGCCCATGCGCACCATGTCCATGTGTTTCCTCTCCCCCATGGGGTAAATCTCCACCAACACACTCTTTAGTTCCTCCACGTGCTACATCTCTTCCGTAAATCCCATCTTCCACGTGTGTCATGGCTCCTTCATATCTTCCAACCCTTCCATACATGACGTCTTCTCCATGGCCTCCACGCCCTCTCACGCCTCCATGTGCAACATCTCCTCCGTGTCCTCCGAGCATCGTGCTTTCTCCGAGTATCACATCGTCCCCCCCATATCCTCCACGGAGGAACGCATTGCCACAAGATGATCCGCTCGGCACGAACATCTCCGGATGTGAACGAGCACAAACTTTCCCAGCGACGTGACCTCTCCGGCTCAGCCCACGGTAGGTCGGCGCTCTCCGATTCGCACCACCACCACCACCATCGCCACCGCCACCATCAGAAGGACCGTCCTCAAGCGACGGCGCATTGCACTTGCGCTCGCATCCCGGCAGCGCGCTCCCGGGCACGTTGAAGAGCTCGGTGATGGATGAGCCTAGGGACGGCCACCCAGGCACAGACGCACTGTGCGGTCCCACATCCCGAACCCAGTCCCAGTCTGCAAGACCCGGATAGTTTTTGTAAACGCCCTCGTTTTCTTCCACGTCTTCCCCTTGCTCGTTCTCCTCCTCCTCCTCTTGTCCGAGTGGGTCGTGGCCGGGCATCGTGGGTGGCCCGTTGAGATCTAAGCGTGCCCTCTTTGCACCGAGCACCCCGCGGTTGGGCAGCTCGTACTGCCCGGTTTCGTGGCGTCTCTTCATGCTGCTGCTGCTGTTGCTGTTGCTGCTGGATGGAGGCACGGGCGCCGTGGCCACGCGGCATGCTTGCTGTTCATGCCCGGATGAGCGGCGGAGAACATCCACACGCGGCGGCGGCGGCAGCGGCAGCCTCCTCTCCCAGCCGTGTGTGCGCGTGCGCCACGATCACAACACGCAAGCCCTCTCCCTCCCTCTCTCTCTCTCGCGTGCGCTCCTCGAGCCATTGAGGTCCTCGCCACTCACCCCACCCTCTCCCCACGTCCTGGATATGTTTTTAAAGTAAACCAACACTCCCCCCCCCCCTACGTTCAAACCCACCCACTCACAAATCAAATCTAGACACTCGCCCTAAAAACAAAGATCTCCCGTACAGTCTTAACGGACCGTTGGGGCAAGTGCTGTTTGCGAGCACCTATGAAGGCCGGTGCGGCTCTCTAGGGGATGGGTTGCCAGCACCACGCCCGGCCGCCTTTGTATCCTTAGTGGCGAATATTTACACACCGCACCAGGTTCTCATTTGAGGCTGAGTCGACCTAGGGGAGGCCTAGGACCGGTTCAGATAATTGCCAGTGATGTTGGCCATGTTGACCGAATTGGCCGTGAGCGGGAATTGAACCTGGGTCACTGGGTTCGCAGCGCAGCACGCTAACCGCTGCACCCACCCACCCAGCATACGCCCACCCACTCACCCACCCATCCATCCACTCACAAATATAGCCATTCACCCACCCATCCACTCACCCACTCACAAATCTTGCCACTAGTCCACCCACTCATCCACTCACACATTTAAACCATTCACCCACCCCATTCATTTACACATCCACAAACCCAGTCAGAGAGCCTGCCAGCAGCCACACTCTCCGATGGAGCCAAGCCTGGATTGCACGCTTCCAAAATCACAACTCGTCCGGTAGATGTTGCACAGCGTCCGCTGAATGCCACGGCGTGCGACACGTGCAGGCGGATAACACACTCAGGCAGGGCTTCAGCCAGTGGGGTCGTCCCGGGAGTGAAGGGTTGGAGGTCCCCTAACAAATATTCCACGAGTTATAATCTCTGCCGACACGTCGCCATTCGTTCGTGAGCAGAGAGAGACTTGCTCTACGTGGAGGACAGCGCAGAGCCTGAGGTGGGGTACCCACGGGGAGGGCTCCACGCAGAGACGCTGCGCGTGCCACGAGTCGCGGCTCCGTGCGTTGCTGCCACTTTGTAAAGAAAAGGGCCTGCTCTGTGTTTACCGTGTACTTATATACACGTCGATGCTTTCTTAACATTGCATTATGATGTGGAAGGGTTTTTTTTTTCCTTCTAAATTTGCCCTTCTGTTTGGTAAGAGCCAGCGGTGGAAATTACACATTAGGAGGAGCCCAGCCTAGCCATAGGATAAGCGCTGTCGTCCTAACATCCCAACGCCCTTGTTCGCCGATAGCACAACCCCTGGGCATGCATTGCGTATAATATGCATATTAATCGGCCAGAGCGGTGGCACGGCGGCCCAGGAGAAGCGTGCTGTTGTAGAGGTTCACGGTGTGAATCCACGGGCCGCCCTGATTATTACTGCAGGTGTATTGACCGTAAAAAAAGAAATACTTCGCGTCGTCTGCTTCACAGTGCGTGTTCGATATTCCCCGTGACGTCATTCGCAAGGCCCATTGTGTGTCGGCGTCGTGGGCCACACTTTGCGAAATTTGATTAATTGCGAGAAAAGTATTCATTCGGAATATGCACGGCACTCACCGCGTCCTCCTGCAAACGTTTGGCAGGACCCTCCCGAAAAAGAGTCAAGAGACTCCGTGAAGCTTTTCTGGGTACACAAGCAGAGTGTTGATAATAATCTGATCTTGAATGGCAGTCGGTGGCAATTCCAGCTGAGGACGCAAAGCGGACGCATGACGACCTCTGGTGGTAAAAAAACCCCTCCAGGTTTGAGAATTGGCGTTTAAAACCAGAGGGCAATTGAGATGTCTTTCAAGAGAGACCAGCCAAGTACAAGCATTTGATTAAAACACATTGAGCAGTACACATAAGGGCTCATGAGAGTGAACGTGTCATATATGGAAATAATTGCACCCATTTCTTTATCGTGAACGACTGTTTGATGTGGCAGGCAGACATGTCCTATTTCCCTCACGATAGCACAGCATGAGTTTCCCTAATGTCCCGTTATGAAAGCCAATTTTGTTTTTTACCAGTGACCGTGATGAGACTCGTCTCCCCATGCCCTTTCGCAAGCCATCTCAACAACAAACCACACACATTGTTCCGCGACCCGGGGGTTGGGGACCCAGTACGCCAAGCAGCCAGCAATGAGCAGCAACTATCAAAGTTGTAACAGATAAAGAGTGGAACACGTTTCTTGAATGAGGAAAGCTATGGGGTTTTGTAAAGAGAGATTATGGGAGGGAATTCCAATGAAGTGTGTGGGGGGGGCACGGGGTTCTAATCTGGGATATTCAAGGTGCTTGAGGAATTTCATCGACGGCACTGATAACACTGGTCAACAAAAATAAAAATAAAAATTCTGGCCTGGACTGTTGCAGCTGTTTTAGACTAATTTCAGGGTGCTGATTCCAAATCTGATCTTAGATTTGCTCTATCACATCTCATTTTATGCTATCGGAATACCCCATTTTCATTGATTTTACCCGAAATTAACTCTGTAACTTATGATTGCAAGTTGTTGCGAGTCAGTGACTGCTTTAGTGTTAAAATACGGTGCTGTATTTTAGGATAGTGTGTTTATAATATAATTTTATGTCGATATCCACATTTATTTAATATTTTCTTCTGCAGTTTTTATTGAAAATGCAATATTTGATATCTCAAAAGCCTGATGTGATAGACAAAAACTGATGCCAGATTTGGAATCAGCACCCCAAAATTACATTAAAGCCGTTGGAATACCTTATGCCAGAAAAAGTGTGTTGACCAGTGTAAGCAGACTGTAGCCTCATTTCTCCATCTGCTTATCCGTTGGTGTCGCACTCTGCTAATGGAAATCCCATCGCTCGCGCGGCATCCCCGGTTGGGAATGCGTCTTCGGTGGGACGCTTTGGTGGGACGCGTGCAACACTCCGAAGCGGTTTCGACGTTCAGTGGCTGAAACAGCGGTCAGCCTCGCGTGATCCAATGCTGGTTGAACTGCCAAGTGTGTAATTCTAGATTTGAAGCTTTCGTGACTGCAAGGATTCATACTCTTAGGTTTTTTCGGTAAAGTCACGTAGGTAAAAAATAAAATTGAAATTAATAAAAATTAACTAAAAAATAAAAATCACGACGTTTCGGAGGCAACACAAGCTTCCGTCTTCAGGTGGAACAGTCACAGCACAATTGCTGTATCAAGTAAAGAGTGCCAATTGTGTTTCGGCAACGGCCCATAGCTATTAGAGATATGTATTCTTTGGGTATTTCGGTAAAGCCACGTAGATAGAAAAATAATTGTAAAAATAAAAATATCACGACGTTTCGATCGCAACACAAGCAATCGTCATCAGGTGACAAAATATTGCGGGAGAGTTGCTGAAACAGGATGTTATATAGCTTTGAGATTGGTGTAGCCCAAGGGTAAGTGGGTGGGGCTCGAGATGTAATTTGCGTGTAAATGTAAGATCGGAGAGCTGATATGGGTTCCTGGTTCGCCAATAAACTCTCTAATACACAACAGAATACTCGTTGGCGTCCTTGTGGAGGCTCTAAATCCCATTAATGGGACTTTGTAATCGAATTGCTGCATGAAAGAAACCGCGTGCCCCGTCGCCCAATCAGACTTCAAACATTTTAGCAAGTCACCAAAAAAATAATAAAAATAATATTCTGTTTAAACACAATTATGAAAACAAAGACGAAGTTAGTGTCCGTGTGTTACAACCGCAATTACCTGCAAAAAATGTTTTATTAAACAAATTCTAAAATAACAAGTAGCCAATAGGGTGGCGCGTACCTCCGCGGTAGCCCCGCCCACGTGCCACCGTCGCGCGTTCCCATTGGCCGCTGACCTCGTGCATCGAGTTGGGGCCCGCGCAAGCTGAACAACGACCCGTCGACACGAACGGCGTTCATTGTCATCACTGCCGACGTTCATTTGCATCGCTGCCGACGTTCTTGACATCGTCCCATTGTTATAGAGGTGGTGTGTTCCTTCGTGCGAGTGCGAGCGGCACAACGCCAGAACGTTGCCGGCTTCAAGTACACGGTACGGTGCTAACAAACACAACAACAACGACACACAAAAGACAAAGATCCCCCGTGTAGCCTTAACAGACTGTAGGGGCAAGTGCTGTTAGCGAGCACCTATAAAGGTCGGCACGGCACACGAGGCGGGGGGGGGGGCAACACCACGCCCGGCCGCCTTTGTCTTCCTAGCGGCGATGTTTATACATCGCTCCGGGTACTCATTTGAGGCTGAGTCGACCTAGGGGGGGCCCAGGACCGGTTCAGATAATCGTCACTGTTGTGTTCGCCGTGTGCGGGAATCGAACCCGGGTCGCCAGGTTCGTAGCGCAGCGTAGCGCGCTAACCGCTGCACCACCGCTCCCAATCTTGGGACGCTCAACGGCAGTCGATGCAACGTGGTTCTGTTGCCCTCGGCCATAGGAATGTGGAGTCGCCGCCGTCACCGTTTCAGGGGCTGCTGCTGCCAGGGGCAGCGGTGAGTGCCACATGGGCGGCAGCGTTCGCTATCGGTACACGGCTGCCCCCCCCCCGGTCTCGTAAAGTGAGTGCCAAACGACACCCGCCGATTGATCCACTGCTGGATGTGAGGCCCTCCCCGTGCTCTCTTGGTGGTGGTGGAGATCGATTGGCCGTTGCCTTGTTGTTGAAGGCGAGGGTGGAGGAGGCGTCAGCCACTCATCTCAGTCAGTCGACCCCGTGGCACCTGCTGGGTGTGCCCCGTGACCTCCTGCCAGCGGGCGTTCGACACTTCACGTGGTAGCCTCAAGGTGCACGTGGCCTGGCACAGGCGTCGTGGTGGCGTCACCGCCACTTAGTGGCGAATGGCGGTGCGCATTGCACCATGTCACACGATTCTTGTTGCTGGGTGGTAAGCGTTATTTTCTAATTGCTCATGCCTCAAAAGTATAGACAATCAATGGCTTTTATCCCCCAAAAACTTTGCTTTTGTGACCAGTTCTTCACGTGAAGGAATGACGCAAATGCACACCACGTTTTCTCATTTAAATTAGGTATATTTCAAAATATCAATGTCCTGGCCAGAAGTTTGTGGGGAATCATAGGCATTTTCTGTACTTTTCAAGCATAAGCAATTAGTAAATAACACTACCCAGGAACAAAAAAAAATTACAAATGTGTTACACAGTGTTATTAATGGAGTGGAATTATTAACAGAGTTTGTGGGGCATAAAAGCAATTTTCTGTACTTTTGAAGCATAAGCAATTAGGAAAATAACACTACCCAGGAAAAAAAATGTTTTTGTTACGCAGTGAATTATCGATGAAGACACAGAATGAGGGGCAGGGGAGGGGGACCATTCATCGGTCGGCTGACTGCGAGACGACCGCCTCGTCGACTCAAACGATCTCGGCAGCAGCGGTCGTCTGTGACACTGAGGGCCCTCATCATGGGACCTCCCTTGCCAGTACTATATATCACAATATAAGAAGAGGTTTTTACTTGTGGTGAGCATGCACGCTCATATATGTGTGGTTAATGCAGACACGATTCCTTGCGGGAGGTGTCAGTTTGGTGTTTTAACATCTTACCCGATTTTGTGCCACAAAGGGTAAAACCTATTCTTATTTGTGTCAAACTCTGGGGCTGTTATCGCAACATTTCCGTACGAAGCAAGCATTTGTTTTATTGTACCAGGTATAGCTCACTGTGCTGCTATGTAAATGTTTTTTTAGAAGCAACCTGGCCCCACAAATGATAGCTCAACGAAGTGGCTTATCATCATGTGGAGATGCATAGCAGTAGCCAAATAACCCTTTAAACGCGTGATGTTGATTCTAAATGTGGAGGGAAAAAGCGGAGGACCCGCAGTAAAATCCACACGCCCACTGGGAGAGAGAGACATGCATTGCCGGAAAGAGTAAAACCTATTCTTACGAGTGCTCTTAACTGGACCCGCGGTTGTCATTGGACTTCCATGTTGCGTTGGTAGGGGGGTCTTGTTGTTGACTGTCAAACCCGTCCCTTGTCGCGGCGTGGATGCAGCCGGGATGGGCGAGCACGACGTACAGATGAGGCAGGCGGGGAAGGAGGAGCCTCTCTGCGTATCGCCACTCTTGGCATCGTTCAAAGGTAAAGGGGGGGGGGTGATGTGTGCACCGACCTCGCTGGCTCTGTCGTCGTCAAAACCCACCGCTTGTTACTGAAGAAATAAACGGGTATTGTTGAGGGCGACGATTGTTCTGTAAATTCGACCCATTGCCGCCGGTACATTTATTTTACTGTAATTGTTGTGCCGTGTTTATCAATTACGCACGGTTAGGAAAGGTTTAGCTCCTGTTTGTAAACGATTAATTCATTCAGCTTTGATCAAGTGAAATATGTTGTGAAGGTA
The DNA here is from genome assembly GCF_015708825.2 of Lethenteron reissneri. Classification (NCBI taxonomy): domain Eukaryota; kingdom Metazoa; phylum Chordata; class Hyperoartia; order Petromyzontiformes; family Petromyzontidae; genus Lethenteron; species Lethenteron reissneri. The sequence continues at coordinate 11,405,568 of NC_083803.1, read as the reverse complement.
CCGGTTCCCGTCATGGGAACGTGGAGTGTCCGCTGCTGTATCAGGACAGGTAGCAGAAGAAAAAAAACACTGCATAGAGACTGATTCTGTTTCTAAGCACTGCTAAAGGAGTCCCTGAAAGTTGACTAGGTTTGTGGATTTAAAGAACTCGCATATACAACACGACGTGTTGTTTGATGAGGGGTTGATACTTTGCTTATGAAGCAAAACAATTACAAGTGACTTCCAGGAACTTTCTCGTGCTTCAGTATGTTGACGTGTTAAAAACTATGGCACGCCACTGTGTCATAAGACGTTCTCTCATTGCCGAAACGACAAACTCGGACAGGCCGGGCCACTTAGCTGTGTGGTTACACGATGGAGCAATTTGATCATCAATTGTGATGAAGTGCGCAGTGAAGCAAGTCTCGCTGTTAGCGGCGAGATGAAGGCGATGCAGATGTGTGTCACGGCTGGCATTCGCGTAGGCTTCCAGCTGGAGCTGGACGCGCGTCACGACAAGTACGAGCGGCTGGTGAGGCTGAGCCGCGACGTCACCATCGAGAGCAAGCGCACCATCTTCCTGCTGCACCGCGCCACTGTCAGGCCAGTCCCCTCCCCCGGCTGGGCGACGTAGCCGGGCGCGGTGGCTCTCCCGGCTACTCGCCCGCACTCGCCCGCACAGTAAAAACCAACCTTTTGCCAAACCACTGCTGGGTGAGGGCCTTCCACTTCCGTGTCGGTCGTGGGGGGCTCGACCATACTTCACGCTGGTCATTGCCTGTTGGCGTTATGTGTCGCAGGGAATGAAAGGTTCGTGGGTCCTGTGGCGTCTTGTGTGTGTGCGCGTGGGACCTGTGCAGCGGGGCGAGGCTGGAGGATCTGCTGCTTGAGTCGGAATCGAAGCTGAGCGCCGTGCGGCAAAAGGTGCGCAGCATCGCCCTGGAGCTGCAGGGAGAGAACATGTACCAGTACCTGAGAGCCTTCACAGCAGGTAGCCTCCCTGTGCCCTCTGGGCTGTTGTACTGTTACACTGGTAGCACTTAGACGTGCATTCATCCGTGAACATGTGCAGTTCTTTTTGTCACGCCACTGGACGGGAGCCTTCCCACACCATACGGGTTGTTGGAGTTATTTGATCATACTTCACTATGCTGGTCAAGTAGGGAGCATAGATGTGAAAGTATAGCAGTACAATACAATACATTAAGTAGCATCTAATCTCACAACAAAGCATTTTATTTTCATAACTAATCCTCCACAAATATCAGGGCCACTCAACTCACTGTGGAATAACCCAGACGCAACATCATAGGTCCTCACCATTTCGATTTAAAGCTTTCGTGACTGCAGGGATTCATCTTCTTGGTTCTTTCGGTAAAGTCACGTAGAAGGGAAGTAATAAAATAATAAAACATAATAAAATAATTCTCACGACGTTTCGGCTACAACGCATATGCTTGCGTTGTAGCCGAAACGTCGTGAGAATTCTTCTATTATGTTTTATTATTTTATTACTTCCCTTCTACGTGACTTTACCGAAAGAACCGAGAAGAAGGTCCTCACCAGTTATCCAGTTTATATTGTTTACCTGCTATAAATTTCCACGTGATAAGCCACTTGATTGAGCAATCATTTGTGGCCAGGTTGCTTCTGAAAAAGAGCTAAAAGCTCATCGGGCTTACCTGGCAAAATAAATAGTTAATTATTAGTTACCCTTCTAGGTGGTGTCTAACATTTAAAATAAATAAAGCCAGCTATGCAGACCTGTTAAGTGGTTCACTCCGCCTGTTTAACAAACACATGCTTACCTAGCCATTTTATGTGGGCAAGGCCAAGTGAAGTGCACCACCTAGCCCACACAAGTGTTTCTGTTTGTGCACTCAGGCTGTGCTCAATGTGAATCATTAAGCTTCGATGTGGCCTATACCTGCACTAAGGTTATGAAGCCTTTTCAGAGCAACATAATAATGCCTACCTGTCTCTGTTATTTTGCCTTTAAAACATTTGACTTGGGAAATCTCTTGAGATGGAACATTTTGTTGACTCGCAGGCCTGCAGGAGTACGTGGAGGCGGTGTCATTCCGCCACTTCCTGAGCACGCAGACGCTCATCACCCGGGAGGAGGTCAACCAGCAGCTGGTGTTCCCGGGAGAGGTGCTGCTTCCACCCTTGGTCCACTTGGCGGCAGACCGTGGGCCCTAAAACGTCTAATTCTAGATTTGAAGCTTTCGTGACTGCAAGTATTCATATTCTTAGGTTTTCGGTAAAGTCACGTAGGTACTTGATACAGCTATCGTGCTGTGACGGTTCCACCTGAAGACGGAAGCTTGTGTTGCCTCCGAAACGTCGTGATTTTTATTTTATTTAACTTTTATTAATTTAAATTTTTTACCTACGTAACTTTACCAAAAACCTAAGAATACTAAAACGTCTAGTTTATCACCTGTGCCTCCAAACGTGACCACGTCACACTATTTGAAATGCTTCGTGGGCTTTCCTACATTTGGCTGTCCCCTCTCGTTTGCTTCTACACTCCTCCCTATCCCATCCAGTGTCACTTACATAATTTGAGAATTTTGCATCTGAAATGAACGTAATATAGTGTACGTATGTATGTTGAACTTCTTTCGCACCATACGTAGCCAACCATCCCAATCGGCCGTGCGGTAAATTGCATATCCGCCATTCAGTGCAGGTGCTCATTGTTATTGACGGGGTTGTTGATCTGGCAAAGTGGCATGGTCAGAGTACCTCACTCGCTATTGGAAACTCATGAGTTGTAATTCCAGTTAAGGGCTAACTCGGACAATCTTCCCTCCACAGTCAACAACACCACTTTGTGGGATGTGAACAGTAATTTCGAATGGAAGGCTGGTCCCCTCCTTAGCAATGTGGATTTTCTAATCCTCGCTGAAGACTGCCAATGAAGTTTATCAGTACTCAATGCATCTTTGAGTGTGGGGACACTGAATTTTTTGACAGGGCGAGTTGGCGTCTTCCTGTTTAAACAGTTCCGGTTAACTTTCAAGCACAAAACCATCGGATAGTTATACAAGTGTGTGTTTACCTTCTCTTTCCCGCACTCCCACCCCTCGCCTTGTGTTTCTTCACCACCAGCCATCCGTGAGCCTGGAAATCACGTTGACCGATTACATCCTGGGTGTGGCCGACCTGACAGGCGAGCTAATGCGCCTGTGCATCGCAAGTGTTGGCGGTGGTGGCGGTGGCGGTGGCGGCGGCGGTGGCTGCGAGCCGGACCCAGACACCCCCTTCCGTCTGTGCCGCTTCTTGCGGGAGGTGTACGACGGCTTCTGCTTCCTGGGCAACCTGGGGCCCTACGAGCTGTCGCGCAAACTGCACGTGCTGCGCCAGAGCCTGTCCAAGTGCGAGGACGCGTGCTACGCGCTACGCGTGCGTGGCTCCGAGGTGCCTCGGCACATGCTCGCCGACCTGGTGTCTCTCCGTGGCGGGGGGGGTGCGCGCGGTCTCGCCGACGGTGAGCGAGACGGTGACGCGGGGTTGTAGCTCGCGCGTTCCGCGTCCAACGCCGCCAAGTTTACCTGCGTTATTTTTGATATACACGCGCGCTCGTGTGTTTTGACTTTAGTGTCGTCTACATATTGTCCATACAAAGTGCGTCGCTGCTCAGCTGATAGTGGGCCGTGCTCATATCTGCTGCCTTGAGCCATCGGTGGGAATTCAACAAGGCTCGGGTGGAGGCCTCGCTCCCCATAGGGCAATCGTTGATGATTTCCCGTACGTGACAGTCGTGTTGTTTACCCATGGAGGTGATTGGCTGAGCTGACTCCTGATTTCGTTTTGTGACCTGGCTATCAGTTGAACTTCATAACCGCCCCATTGCAAGTTGTATGAAAGTGTCTCTTAAATTTCACTGCAATCGGCAGAGCTCTTGTCAGATTTATATGTGGGAATGAACGTGGAAGATGACACTGCTGAACTACCTCTGAAGGCTTAGCCATAACAAGATTACCCTACTAGTTTAGTAGTTCGCTCCATAGCTATTATCTAATTTGAAACTATACTACAGGGGCTAAGCCTGGCCAATTAAAATCTGTATGGGATGTTGCGATAATTATTATTCAGGATTTGTGTGGGAAGAAGCTAGTTAGTGGAAGGACCCACATTTAGACTCCACAGATAAGCAGGCACTCGCATGTCTGTCTTACAACCCATTTAGTTTCGTTGAATTCAACAGCCTCCCCACACAGCCGCTCTACTGGCGTGTTCCACCACTCACGCACTACATGGATTACCCTTGGTTGGAGGCCAGTATTTTTAGACTCGGTAGTTCCGACTCTGTGCTTTATACAGGTGTAGCGTTACCTCCATCAACATCCTGGTCACTCTTGTCACGTGTCCACCTAACTCTGATCCACTCGCCACCCACGAAGCTCCATCCCTTCTCATGTTCCTGAACAAGTCAAGTGCCAGGTCACCCCTTGAGCTGACCAGACTGGCTGCAGTGTTGTATCAATGGCTTTTGACACCGATATAGAAGAGTGTATAGCCACTGGCTTGTTTGTAATAAAACGACTTTTAATAGGCTTTAAAATGCAAACAAATGCCTCGATACCTTTTATGTATTAGTTCATCCTGTTGGCGATTCGCATTCGATATGGATGGCACCTCGGCTTTGTAATGTACGTTGAACTTCTTTTTCGCACCGTACATAGCCAACTGTGCTAATCGGAGGTGCGCGGTAAGGACAAACTAAAATAAATCAAATCGGAGACAGAGAAGTTCAACTGCACATGGCAACTGGCGGTCTCTTCAGAGACAGGACTTGGGCCGGGGCTTTTGTCTCGTGTCAACAAGGTTCAGTTTTGGAAGAAATTTTTTTTCTTAAGTTTCATTCTTTTCATACCCCATGGTATATAGTAAAGTCTCAACTATTATATTATATGGTTCTTTCGGTTAAATCACGTAGAAAAAGAATAATCAAAGAATGAAAATGAAGTGAATAAAAAATAAAAAATATCACGACGTTTCGATCGCAACACAAACGGTCGTCATCAGGTTCCTGATTTTTTATTCACTTTATTTTAATTTTATTATTTTTTTCTATCTACGTGACTTTACCGAAAGAAGCATAGACTATGAATTCCTGCAGTCACGAAAGTTTGAAGTCAAAAGCTCAACTGTTACCCATTTGTTTTCACTCATCTGTCTCGCCTCTTATTTGTCCTTTGAAGAAGGGCCATTGTCCGAAACGTCACCTGCTTCATACCATTCCTTTTGAGGCAACCGTGTTGTTGGCGAATGCGTTGAGCTCTTGGCCATTCGCGATTTCTACGCCGCTGCGTTGGCAGCATCGCCAAATCATGTCTGGTTTTGATCAGCTCGGGAGCAGTCTGGGTAGCAGCAGGCTTGGGTGTGAGCGCGGGTTTGACTTGAACCCACTCGCCACTGGAAAACGGCCTCTGAGGGGCCATCCATTTAGTACGCAGTACGCAAACATCTGTCAAAACTTTACCCCTCCCCTCCTCTCCCCACCTGCGTACGTACGCTTGATGCACCCCCCCCCCGAATCCTATAAAACGGCCGAAACGATCAAGGATGAATAATATTAACGTGTTTAAGCAAACAGTCCACCGCCGGACTAACTAATTTGAAGGCCAATGTAGACAAATTATTAGTGAGGCTTCACCCCACCCCCCCCGTTTACATTCTCCATTGCGTACGCACATTGTCAGTAGACCCCTCATACGCAAGCGTACGGTTTGGGTTAAACCCCCCTTTCCCCCCTCCATGCGTACGCACTGAATGGATGGCCCCTGACTTCGTGTCAGAGGTCGCAAACGGGTTTTGAATCCTTACCCGTACCCGGCCGCACCAGGGTCGCAAATGGGTACCCTACCCGATACCCGGCTACCCGTACCCGGCCGGGTACGGGTAGGGTACGGGTATCGGGTACCCGATTGCGACCTCTGGGATGAAGCTATGTTGCAGGCGCGGGTGGGTTGATTCTAGGAACTTGAATTGTGAGAAGAGACAAGACGTTGGGAAATGAGTGACAAACGGTGACTCACCAGTGACTCACCAGTGACTCACGGCCTACCCGTACCCGGACGCACCAGGGTCGCAAACGGGTACCCAGGTATCGGGTAGGGTACGGGTATCGGGTACCCGGTTGCGACCTCTGCTTCGTGTGCTACCGCATTGCGCTGTCGCTCGCTCGAAGCAGCAGAGGGCGCTCCAATGCAAAGTTAAGACGCTCGCCTTTACTCGGAGGTCTAAGAAATAATACGGAATGCATCATGTGCAGTGCATCTAAACCCATGCACACCACCGTAGAAGTATTGCCATAATCTATTGCAACAGCCAAACAGAATGCAAAAATTTCACGCCGTTTTTATTTGCAAAGGTTAGCCTTGGCCGAACACTTATTTTGGGAAAATCATATGAATTGGCCAGTGTATTGCCATTTGAGAGCGAACGCATTGCGTTTCATTATTTTGCAAGGGAACACGGTGAAACCGTGGCTCCACTGAACGGGACTGTCGGCTAATTTAAGTCTACGTTTTGACTTCAGGCTTGATTTGTATGTTGAAAGAGTGCCCAAGTGACCCACTTTTGGCGGAAGACCATTATCCACATTTTTAAATTCGTCTTTTTGGGAGTCGAAGCTTGATTACGAGTACCATTTGTGGCGGTGAATATGTAGATAATGGTCTGTGTGTCATTTGGGTTCGCAGCGCGGTATTTGTAGGTCAGACGTTTCAGCCACTGCTATGTCTATTATAAGTCAGATATGCCGCTGTTAAGTACAACGACTACACATTTAATCGAAGATAAACGGGCTGCCCCGTGCCCGTTTGCGAAAGCCAAGAATGTGTTTTAGTCGCGGCCAAAGTACTGCCCACCCCCCCCCCCCTCTATAATGTAATATTCCCCATGACCAAACGGGCCCCTTTGTAAACTGCAGCCATGTGCACCTTCATCGGCTCAAATATATACTCTCAGTAAATCAAGGGCTGCTCAGCTTTGAAGAATGGGGGCACGATGTGAGCCATGTAAACAGCAGCGGATAGCAGTGCTGAGGCATGGTTTTAATGAGGATTTGTGGGTGGCGTGTGGGGCCAGAGCGTGAAAGTGCGAGCACGCTTGCGTTACTTGCGTTCATCAACATCGTCGGTCATGGTCTATCTACTGCTGTGCGGAGGGCTCCACGCGTTGCCATGCATCACGGTGTCCGCGATCGCGCGCGAATAGAATGCGTACAGAAAAACTGCCGGGAAAGTCGTCGTGATGACAATGCACCCACGTGTAGATTGGTCGACTTGAAATGTTGGTGACGTGGGTCGGAGCGAGGACCGGCATTTGAGAAATGTGGTTGCGGTTATGCAAAAAAATATATTGCGAGTGCAAACTTCGTGCGGTCGTTTACAAAATGTTCATTTTGAAGAAGAAAAAAAAAAGTCCTGCAATAAATAGTGCAAAATGAGGAGTGGTTTCTAACATTTTCCAATTCAATAACGCGGACAATGTTACACGGTGCTTTTAATTTGGAACTGTTTATAACTTGTGCACTCGGCTTAAAATACTAGTGGCTCGCACGCCGACAGCTCTGTGGCCCGACCACCCCCTGCCACCGTCACAAGTGAACTTTGCGTGGAGCCACGTGCAAATTGCAATATTCCTGCTCTTGCGTGTGGTCTCCAACATGATGATGACATGGGGGCCCTGTGGCCATGCCGTGTCGAGGTTCAAAACGTTTTGTCTCGGTATTGTTTTACGCAGATTTTACATGGCCTGTTTTAATTTTGTAATGCGTTTGCCCATATTAATACAGTCTACTCAAGTCTCCAAATATTTTGCTGGTTTTCCTTTGGAGGCAGTGCCAAGCTCCACATAGTGATCAGGGAGTCCCTCTTCACAAGGGAGTTGTAGGTAATGATGGCTCTACTGTGCTGATGATACCTAACAAGAATGAAACTCATTATCCCGTTTTGACGGGACAATTGTCTAAAGCCAGCCTGTGCGTTACATATATAATGTTGGGTGATATCACGTGACATGAAAGGCAGGATGGGAGGACCAATGTGCTCGTCACCTTTACGGCCCCGAGCCGGGGTGGTAGGAATTCTGCACTATGATGTCAAGGGCCCAGTCCAGGACGTCACCTGCTCTTTTACCACAAAGCGGTTTTCATTTTTCACTCCCAGAGTAATGGCGGGCTGAGTTGGGCCCCAACAGCAATTTTAAGTAGTGACCTCCTGGGAGTTAGTCGAGTGTTTTGATCACGTTGTTGCTCATCAGAATAACTCGTAAGAAGGAAAAGCCACCAGGCGAGTGCCCATTAATTTTTTCGGTAAAGTCACATGTAGAAATAAAATAAAATGTAACTAAGTAAATTAAAATTTATGTAAATAAATTACATTTGTTTAGTTACATTTTACTTCTACATACGTGACTTTACCGAAAAAACCAATGAGGAGTACAGTCATTTCTGCAGTCACGAAAGCTTCAATCCTATGTTAGTGCCCATTCGTGTATAATCACACAGCTACCAATGAGGATGAATTGCAGGATATGGTGGAATCACTTCACAAATAGATCTGCAAAGTTGAACTTGAGATAATTGTGATTTATACACAAAAATCGACAGATTTCCCGTATACCCTAAACATACTGTTGGGGCAAGTGCTGTTTGCGAGCATCTATGAAGGCATGGCTTTTGGGGTTCCAATTTCTTTTTAAGTGGCCAATAACAGTGAATGACGTGATGACCATTTTAAATGAGTGGGGTTATCAAGTGATTGACTTTATTGGTCATGTAAATAAATGAGTTCCTAGCAGTTTTTCTACCTTAGGTGGTACCGATTTCTTCTCTGAACCATGGACTAAAATGATGAAATACACAGATGAGCAAGAGTAGGATGGGATGCTTTTGGGAAACTGAATTTGATCATGAAAAGCAGCTTCATCATTAAGCCTGAACGGGAGCATTTTCACTCTGCCAACGATGACACTGGGATAAAGATGGAACTCAAGTAAAAAGAGCATGAGATGAAGCTAGCAAAGACGCATGCGTGGAAATATGCTGAGAAACACAACGTGGTACACATGGACCAGTACACAATGCAATGTCGAGAGATCATTGTGAATGAGGGATAAGTTAAGGGGACTTGGGCAGGAGGCGTCGCTCAAAGGGACGTTGGCCGATGGTCAAGACCAATGACGGAGTGGCAGCAACGGAGCCAGCGATGGAATCGGCGCGTGTGTGTGGGTGCTGTGTGTATTATTATATCAGGATCGCGAGAGTTGGCAGTGGCTTTCCGATATCTTCACCCAGAAGTGGATTGATTATGGCTGTCGATGATGACAATATAAGATAGTGTTAATGGTCAATGTGATCAGGTTTTTTAAAATCTTATTGATACTTGAAATGTGTTCAACATGGGGTGGCGACGTGGACTCACGGGCGTGCATTCGCTGCTCGTTCTAGAATTTTACGGTTCGAATCTAGCGGCTGTCCTGATGAATACCGCATGCGTTATTGCCGTAGAAATGTGCCAATCGGACGTTCAAGATTCACAAGAGTAGGCCAGCGTGTTGCCGGCGTCATGGTCCAAATTTTAACAAAAATAGCCCGGCGAGTTACTCAAATGGGAATACACACAGCAACCATCGCCCCCCTCCCCCCACCCCGACTGTGAAGACTTGGGCAGGACCCTCTTGAAAATATAAAAGAGTCACGAGACTCGGCGAGGCTTTCCCTGGGTCCACAGCCCAACGGTGGCAACAGCAGAGCCAGTCCCGGTGTGCCGAGTGCATCCACAATTCCGCCATTCACCAGACCCTGCCCCCGCCGCCGCTGCTCCTGGCGATGGGTCACAGTAACGGCCAGGCGACGACGCCACAAAGGTCACCAGAATCCGCGACTCGGGATAGTGGCGCTCGTCTGCTGCGGGGCGGCGCAAACATCACGCGATGCGCAAGCGCGCGTGCACATGTGGCTGTAAGCGACTCTTTTTGTGTGCGTGTGATGATGGTGATGATGATGGTGTCCAGATGTGCCCGTTATTAATACGAGCGCTCGAAAAGCGCCGTCCGCCTTTGCCAGGCAACGGGGCGGGCGCGTTTATCCGGAGCGTGGCTAATTGGCAATTACAATGGGAAGCGCCCGACACGGAACGATTGAGCTCAGTGCGCTTATTGAGATTTTTTTTTTACTTTGTGTGCGTTGTGCGCGCCCGGGCCGGGACGAATCATCATCATGGCCGTGATTATTATGATTGTTATTGCCTATGGCGACGTCACCGCCTGTGATCTGGCTCAGGAGTTGGTGGCTCACGCAAAGATGGGAGGCGTCCGCCCGCAGGGACCAGGTAGCGAGCTTGGGTCGGTCGGTGCAGCGACTAGAACTCAAATTTTTTTCACTAAATTCCAATGAGCACCGAATACTTGTTTGGGAAAAAAAATCGAATGGAATGGACAAAGTGTTCGTGTCGGTCCAGAAGCATGTTCCCTACTCCCGTCCAGGGGAACCCTGCCGACAGACATCCTTATCATTTTTTCTAGTGAATACGTTGAGGACGTCGTGGGCTAATCCTTAACGATCTCCGACTAAAGCTGAACTCGTCAATTCATTAGCTCTCTGAAAGGCGAGGACTCCATAACTGATAAAGAGGATGCAAATATGAACAAAACTGTCGTGTAAAGTTGTGTTGCTATTAGATACTTTCCCTCGAGACAATCGGTCACATCGATCAACGGGTGGCCCAGAACTTTGACACGAAAATAATCCGGCGCTTAAAGGAGTCGCGCCACATCCGGGTCATGTCACCCCCCCCCAGATGCCGTCAATTGGAGATGTCACGCGTCACGCCTCGCCACCCCCAAATGACGCAGGGCACGTCGTGGCTCTAAGAGACGATGGCCTGTAGCTGAGGCTAATAAACGGAGCGGCAGGTGGAATCACGCCACAGTGCACATCCACCACGGAGATGGAGCGGTGAAATGTGCCTCGTGTTTTTTTTTTCCGTGAGCTCCGAGGGATTGTTGCGTACGCGAGATCGCGAGAGATGGCGGCGACTTGGGGAGAGATCTTCATTCAGCGGTGGATAGATCTGTGCGCGATGGGTCGCCTATGAAACCGGGTAATAAATAGCGCGTTACGTCAACACTGCTATTTTGTGCCGCTGGTCAGTGCTGGGTTCCCACCAAGTGGGCCCAACAGGAGGTGCCGAACAGGTCCCGCTATCGCTCAGTAAGATCATCGGTGCGCCACCCGATGCGAGACGCTGCCTTCATTGTCTCCTCCACCGCCCGAGCGGCATTGTCAGCGGTTCTGTCTCCGAGACCCACGCTCGGCCGGCTCCGCGTGGTTGCGTCATAGCTGCCCGCGTATCGCCTCCATCAAACCGCTCGGCTCTCCCTTCCCTCCGTCCGTCGCTCGGCCCTCACTGCGTAATCGTTTTGAGAAGACAACCGAAATCGATCAGATTGTTTGCAAACTAGATTGCGTGTGGGGGTGGGGGCGGCGGGCGGGGGTGGGGGGCGAGGTTTGTTGTTGTTTTCAAAATGTCGCGGAAATGTGACCGCGTGTGACCCGAAAAATGTAGGGTTCAAAATAGCAGCGGGCGGTTATCGTCGCAATCGGTTTGCTTCTGTGCGTGGATATTGCGGTGTTCTCCGCGTCCTTTCAGAGTGGTCGGGGCCTTCCCCACCTCCACCCGGTTTGGACTCGAATTCCATTCAACGCAATCCCTCTTTCTCTTCGAGTGAAGCGACGTCATCCAGAAATATCTTGTTGACCTTTTGTTTATTTTGTTTATTGCTACTTTTGCCCTTGCCCTCTTGAGGCGACGTCGCCCGTTTTACGATCAAAATGCCGATTCCAATCAGCGCAGTTCTTCAAATGGCCATCATAGTTCATCACCGTGACATCATCCTTTGGAGTATGCTATTTATATCTTGTAAGCAACTCAACACTATGAAGAAGGGCCATTGCCTGAAACGTGTCCTATTATAAATGTTTCCCTCTCAAAGCAGTGTTATTGACGATTGTGTTGAGTTTGAGTGTTTTCGTTATTAGCGTTGCTTGTGCACCCCTGCCAACGCAGCAGCAGCAGCATCTCCAAATAATGTATTTGATATTCATCGGTAGAGTCCACCACCGTGGTACGTGTGTTGAGTTCGCGTGGGTGAAGATGATGCAATAGAGAGGCAGCCGAGAGCCGGCAAGAGCGCTTTTGGACGAGACGCCCAGAAGTTCGCTTCCCCGAGTGAAGCCCACGGCTGAACCTCGCAGTGAAGAGCCACAGAGTGCCAAGGGCTGTAACCCGTGCGCGGTGCCTGCTGCGACACGTGCATCGCGAACAGTGATGGATAATAACATGGAACAAACGCTGAACGGTGGCGTACGAAAATTAAAGTGCTGTGGAGCGGCGCACGCCCCGGAATTGCGGAGACAGAAAGAGTGGCACGTGGAGTAAGGAGATAACGCGCGCGGATTGCAGAGTTCGTGGGAGGCGTGAGTGGGGTCCGGCAGGCGCGAGTGTCGCTGGAGGAGTTGAGTGGACCATGAGTCGCGACGCAGGACGGAGTGTGTAGCCAACGGAGGCAACGTTGCGTGAAGATCACGCACCCCGCGGATATGGAGCGGTGAAATCGACTCGTGTGCAGATGTTGGATGGATTGCCACGTCACGACGGATCGAGGAGGCCTTCATCCATCTGTGAATAGAGCAAGGCTGATGATGATGATGATGAACGTCTGAAGGCTGGAGTTGTGATTAAACATGTCCCGCCATATCAATGTGGAATTTCCACCACTGGTTCGGGGCCACTCGGGGAGACGCCGCTCCACACTCGTGTGAAAAGAAATTGATCTCGACTTGTCAGTCTTCACTTGCCTCATGTTCATGTGATGTTGGGAACAGTGGAGAAGACTGGGAATAGTTAATATGACGTCAATAATAGGACTCCGGGGTTAGTGTAAAGGTTAGGGTTAGGGAGAGAGTTGATGTTCAGGGCAATTAGCGGAAGCTACGGTTATGGTGAGCGTGGCGATTATCACTCGGATTGGCCAAGGTTAGCATTGGTTCGGGTAAAGGCTGCGATACGGGATAGGGTTCGGAATGGGATAGCTTGCTAAATGACGTGGGTTTACTCTCAAGCACACCGGTGTGCCAAAGTAGTAACTAATTGGCACATTTTGTTTACGTGACAAACCTTACTAATTGGCCGTGTCGGGTGGCCGTGGGTTAACGACACTTACATATTTACGCGATCTAACCCAAAAAAAAAACTTTATTATGAATGCTTGCAAAAGGATTACGGTGTGGGTTCTAGTTGGGACGGGGAGTCTCGCTTAATGTTTAACAGAGCGTCGCGAGAGTGCTTTGGTTTCTCAACGTCCAACAAAATCGAATGCGTCTCGCCGCTCAAACGAGCGTGGAGCGGCCACCGCCTCCCGTGTATTGCCCCGAATCGGCTGCGGAAGTTCCCCGTCCCTGGGATGAGTAGACCGACAGCCAATCGTTGACCATCGTACAAAGTGATGCTGATTCCATCGGCCTCGGAACGATGATAGGCCCGCTCAACCGGAGACCGGGATTTGTTTGTTAACTCGCAAACCTTCTGATCGCGGTGTCGATCGCTCTAACCGTTCTGCCACCCGGGTGGATTAACTCTTAAGTGGGAAAGATCTCTGCCCCCATTGCTGTGAGGAGTGTGGGAGCTCTGGGGAGGGAGGTGGGAGGGGGGGGCGCTTCGAGGTTGTGGCCCCCTTCAGGGGTCATTGACGCATCCCGGGGTCGCGCCGATGACGGGCGAAGGATTGCAGGGGTCCCCCGGGGGAGGAGAGGCGCAGGGGAGGGCGCCTCCCATGAGCTGAGCGGCGGCTGGGGCTGGGCTGGCGAGGGGAGGGAGGGGAGGAGGTGTGGAGTGGGCTCATGAGAAACCCCGCGGTGCTATCATGCGGAGGTGGCTGTGTGGTCCCCAGGGTGCACCGCGCGGCTACCCGTGGAAGGTCACCGCTGAGATCAGGGATTCAAATCCAGAGCTTCCGCCAGTTTGACATTAAAGCAGATTCTTTTTCGTCCGTCGTGTGTGCGCGTCGCGCTAATCGCTTCGTTCACAAATTAGTGGCTGCGCAGAAGAAAAAAAATAATTGCCAAATGTCCGATGCTGCATCATTTCCGTGCATAGCGCACATTTCTTGACTTGAAGCTTTCGTGACTGCAGGAATTCATATTCTATGGGTCTTTCGGTAAAGTCACGTATATAGGTTTAAAGAAAATAACATAGAATATTAAATATATATATATATAAACTAAACATTTCAATCGAAACGTTGTAGTTTATTATTATTTTATTTATTATTTTATTTTAACCTATCTACGTGACTTTACCAAAAGACGCAAAGAATAAGAAATAGCACACATATCCTTTTGTCTTATTTACGTATGTATTAAATTCTGGTCGACTGAACTCATTGTGCATTTGTTCATCTGTTGTCCATAACATGATAGCACTTGGTGGGGATTCCACCGTGATTCTGCTATAAAAATAGATGCCCCCCCCCCCACTCTCCAGCCAAGGAATGTGGAATTTCCATCGCTGATTTGTTTGGGCCGCCAGTGGAGATGAGGTCGTTTAAAGCGGGAGAAACAATCAAAGAATTGATGTCTACGGAATAATCTACAAATTCCATTCGAAGCCTAAATTCAGCTAGACGCATATTTGTGGGGATCTGTTTATTTGCAAAGAATTCCGTAATGAACGAGCCGCTTGCTCGCAGACCGGCGAAGTCATCAGCGGTTGTCCTTTGGAGACGATGGCTTCCCAGTCAGGGGAATACCGCATTTCCACCACTGTATCAGTGTACACGATAATCACAATCATCGCCATGATCTATCCTCTGCTGACTAAAGCCCTCTCCCAGCTGTCCCTCTTGGTTTTTTGCGAGCTGACGTCATGGATTCCCCTGCAGGGTGGACGTCTTCCCGGACCTTGTGTTTCCTTTTTTTGGCTGCCACTCCGTCGTACGTCTCAACCATCGCCCACCAATTATTCTCGGGACGTGTCCTGCCCGAGCCCAAACGTGTTTGCTTCTCTGGTCCGTGTGTTCCCTGAGACGGCGGAGTTTCTCAAACGTGTTCGGCCCGCGGATCATTCCTGGTGACAAAACGCATTCACTTATCTCTCTAAATGCCACTAATACTGAATGATTCGTATTACCGGAACATAAAAAAATATACGCAGCTATGATTTTTTTTGAGGGAGGCATTTAGATCTTAGGATTATGGTAGATTTATCAGGGTAGTTTACCAAACTTTTGAAATTAAATATCAGTAAAATATTAATGACTGTCCGAAATATAAGGTAGAAACATTGTCATTATTTCAGGGTCAACCTGCGTTTGCATCCCAGCGCGCGGACCACCTGGATGACCCTCGCGAACCACACGTGAGAGTCATTGGTGAATAATCATGTACGCATCTGCCCAAATAAAATAACTACGATAACATTTTAATCCCTATGGTAACTTAGAACGGTATAAAATCCCTTTCTCAACTCACTGATCATCAACAGTGTTGGTTTTAAGAGGAACCAGAGAGCGAGAACAAATTACGCCACGCAACGCAGAGCGTCCGTTGAATTTTTGTATTCGCTTGCAGTCACTGGCGAGTCATGATACTCACAAAATGGACATTTGGTTGATATATCGATGTTCATTATTCATACATTCATTTCTCAGAACCATGTTGGGTCAATGTGGGGGGGGGGGTACTCGGTTGAAATAAAATTCAACAAGAGGTAGTACGGTAGCCAAGCAATGGTTGAGAACCACTGCTCTGGACTGATGGACAACATGCGGTCACACCGCCACGCTGATTCTCGATCACCAAGTTCCGTTTTCCAAATGCGCTTCCACCTGCTGCCGGTCGCCTCTCTAATTAATCATTTTGAGCCCGGGGACCGCCTTGGGTAACTGCCCCAAAGGTAACCCAGACTCTGCCGTGTGTTCCAGTGGTGTTCCTCCGATCGATATCTTCATGTGTTTCTCGCGAACTTGTTGTACGCGAATTTAGTTGTCTTAGGGAGCGGTGGCGCAGCGGTTAGCGCTGCGCTACGAAACCCGGCGACCAGAGTTCGATTGCCGCTCACGACCAACACCAGTGACGATCATTTAAACCGGTCCTGGGCCTCCACTAGGTCGACTCGGCCTTAAACGAGTACCCGTTGCGACGTGTAAATATCGCCGTTGTGGAGACAAAGGCGGTCGGGCGTGGTGCTGGCCACCCACTTCCTCATTCGCCGTTCCGGCCTTCATAGGTGCTCGCGAACAGCACTTGCCACAAAAAAGCATGTTCAGGATATACGGGGGATCTTTGTCTTTACCTTCAGCCTCACTTTGCAGCCTTTTAATTTGTAATTGTAAAAAAATTACTCCAGTCGTTTCCTGGAGTTAATTTCAATTGTTTGCTGTCGCGACTATTCCACCAGCAAATCTGAGATGCCTAAACGTCTTCTCTGTTTACGTTTGCATCTTCATATCCATCGTCCAACTTTCAGCAACACTCGGTCGCTGTGAATAATGTTGGCGAAGGGGCGCAACCTGTCCCGGCTGACCCCTTCCGATGTGCAAATTCTGTTACCTTCTCCGTGCAACCATCGTCGTGTGTCTTTCCCATTGCTATTAAAGTGGGTTTCGTGTGGGGCTTTTGTTAAATAAAAAATATATATAATTTTATTCAACTTAAACATAGATTCTAATTAACGGTACCCATTGGAAGAGTGTGGAGGTGGCAATTTGCGGGGTGTGGGGGGATGGATTTGTGCTGGGTGACTGATCCAAAGGTTCCGGGGGTGGAGGAGGAGGAGGAAGATGCGGCGTGGGAAGAAGGTGGCTGCTGATGGGGTTTCTGGGGGGGGGGTGGTGGGGGTTCTGGGGGGGTCGGGTGGTGGTGGTGGTGGTCGTCGTTGCTGGCTGTGGGCCATGTGGGGGGTGGGGGGGGTGAGGGTTGACTGAGAATTTTGTTTTGGGGGCCTGGAGAGGTGTCGGGGTCTCCGCTGACGCACGCTGCTTGGGACCCATGCCGCCCCGTGCTCTCGTCGCGATCATCAGCGCCCCGGCTCGAGAAGGACGCGGCGTCGGCGGCTGCGGCTCCGATTTCAAAGGATGACGCAGTGAATCGCCTCGTTCAGACGAGGCAGCTGGACGCGCGAGAGACGCGGCCGCCTTCGCCACTCGCTCATTCGGGGGGGGGGGGGCGGGAGGGGGGGTCGAGGAGTGTTCATCTGGCGCGCATCACCAGACACCCACAACGCAGCTGAGAACAACAACACAAAAAAATTCGAAATTCTCCCAATTTTCGAAGGTGCGGGCCCAGCTACCTGCGGAAGGGGACGGCAGGGAAACGTCTTTCCGTCGGGTGATGTCAGCGCGTGGCCGAGGCCCTCTCGGCAGGAGGGGGCTGCAGGTGGCGTGGGCCGGGGAACAGTGCCGGGTTTAGCCAGTGCGGAGCCTGTAGCATCTGTCATAAAAGGGCCCTGAATAAAAAAAATACACGTAAATATTAAAGCACGTAAAAAAAATAACTAGCATATTAAAGTAATTGTATTTTTTCATTTGCTATACAGCCACAGATAATACGACACATCGCTAACCTTAAACACCCAGTCATTCATACAAGTAGAAGGCGGTATAGTACTATAGTAACAGAGCAAGTGCAGAATCGCTGAACCGGAAATGATAGCTTGAAAGCATTTAGCGTTGGGCCCTTGAAAGTGCAGGGCCCCGTAGCGTTTTGTCGCTAATTCTAGATTTGAAGCTTGCTTCCCACTTGATACAGCAATTGTGCTGTGACGGTTCCACCTGAAGACGGAAGCTTGTGTTGCCTCCGAAACGTCGTGATTTATTATTTTAGTTTTATTATTTTGCATTATTTATTATTATTATTTATTTATTTCCCTACGTGACTTTACCGAAAAAACCTAAGGGTTATGTCGCTATATTTGCTCCGAGGATAATCCGGCACTGCCGGGGAAGTTGTGTTCGTTGTCTACTTTGAGAAGTGAGAATGACAAGGAGATGCGAACAAGCTGTGAACCGTTTCTTTGTGTGTGTATGTGTGTGCTGGTTGTTGTGCTCCAATTACCTACACGATCTAAAACACAAAGCAAAAAAAAACTAATTACGAGTCATAGTATTGGTCGTGGATGCCTTCGTTCAAAATGTGCAGCGTTTTAAAGTTAAATAGTTTGTGCAATTGATGCACCGTATTCTATGAACTATAAAACGCACTTTTTCATGTGTATTTTAGAGCAAAAGTTGGGGGATGCGTCTTACAATCCGATACGCGTGTGAGCAACGAGCTATACAACGTGGCCCAAACGTCAGGAAACAGGGTTATTCAATTTTAATTGTTTATTATTTAAGTAAATATTGTATCCATTATCATTATTAATATATATATTTTCTTCTTCCTTTACAGATGACATTTTTAAATGGAAATACAGTTGACTAAAGACGAGCGAGTTCATTTCGTTTTTTTATGTATGCTAATATAAAAAAAAAACAAGTCCTGAATTCATTTCAAAAGAAAATTCATGCATGAATTAACGTTCATGTAAGTCTGTTTGAACATTTTAGTTTTAATAAATGAAGTAACCCTATGTGATTTTTTTCTTCAAATAAATATAATAACGCTGTGTGTCCTCACTTGTGGCCCACCCTGTATGCACATAACTTCACTGGCACCGGGCACAAGTTTGGGGGGCGTCTTACTTTCCAGGCGTCTTATAATAATCCTGAGATTATGGTGACAGAAAAGAGTATGCTTCCTTACGCTTTGCTTTTTTCGGTAAAGTCACGTAGGTAGAAAAATAAAAAAATATATATAAATTACGACGTTTCGATCGCAACACGAGCGGTCGTCCTCAGGCGGAAAAAATAATCCAGCAGTGGAACTGCTGAACCACTGTGTTTCTTCCTTTAAAAAACACACACACAGACAGACGTGTGGAACGCACAGCGCTTTTTATTGTTGGAATGCACCGGACAGAGGTTTTAGTAAATGTGCCACCGAACCGACACCAGCAATAGACAACTGCGTAGCGGGTTTCGTCCGAATTATGACTCGTGGTGCCTAGACTGCGCTGATGAGTCCTAATCATAATGACACCGCTTCACACATTTGTTCCGACGGTGACCTTAGGCAAAAGGACCACAATGCACGCGTTCGGGAAGTGCTGATGGCTTTTGCACAACGCGCAGAGAGGCTGAGTGCTCTTCGTTCGCGTCGCCGTGTGTTGCTTGACACATTTGGCTGTTGCTGTTGTTAAATCTGTGGCCCTGCAAGCGGGACAGGAGGATTGATGCATGGAGAGAGAGAGAGAGTGGGGAGAGGTCGCTCCCAAGCGCGACTTTGATTTAATGCGCGCGCGCTCGCCGCTTGAAGTCTTTTAAAATCGTTGCCCAACGCTCAGGCGGACGGCGCCGGTGATTTGCGCAGCTGCCTCGGCTTTTTAATGCGCGCCGAGAGGGTAACGTGGAGCTGCTGCCGCGCGTTTCTAATTTGTGTGCAAAGGACTGCCACGGTTTTGTCTGACGCTCATCCAGGTGGGATGCTAGCTGCCACGTGCGTCTAACGCGTGTGCATGTGAGACGGAGCCGCCACGCGTGCGTGTGTGTTTTCGTTGTTTTAAGGTAGATGGTGAAGCGAAGCTGCCGCGTGTGTGTTTAACGCAACAGGGAGGAGAGCAGTTTGCCATAGCTATGACATACAGATGTAAAATAACGGGGTGGGGGGGGGGGGGTGCTTCCACGTGCTTCTAACAGGGAGAGTTGCCATGCGCAAGGGGCCTGCAACCAAAGTATCAAGAAGAGACATTTTTTGTTTGTCGGTGAAACGCCCAACGTGAATACGAGACGGCGATCCTTCACGAAATAGCGTCAGGAAGCAGTCATTAAAGAGCCGCACGCGGCTCCACGAGTCGCGGGCTGCCGACACACTTGGCCTTGCGTTTCTCGAGCATGCAGATGATCGAATGCACGGACTGCTGCCACGTGTGTCTAACGAGAGAGTGAGCGAGAGAGTGAGCGAGAGGTGGGGGTTTACATAAAGCAAAGTAAAACAATTAAAACAATTAAAATTGAAAAAATTACGAAATGATGAACGAAGCAAAGTGCCGACTACACCGAGCATCCTCTTATTTCCACTGATCGTAAAAAAAAAGAGCGAGGGAGCTGCTGTTCGCTGAGTCTAACGCGTGCAGCAGGCCGAGAGAATGCATTGGGCCCTCTGCAGGGAGGCGCACGCTTTCCCGCGTGGGTGCAGCCCGCAGGAGCGCCCCCTCCTCCGTCCGTGTGTTTGCATTGCTAATGAGGCATTGTGATGAAGGTCTCGTTACGTCAGGACCATTATGCCCATAATTCGGCAGCCGCTGGACGGTAACCACAGCGCGCAATCTCTTTACTCCTTGAGCGAATACGGTGACCACGTGTGCGTCATAACAAGGGTCCCGGAGTGTGGTGGTGGTGGTGGTGGGTCGTAGGTGGTAATGTTAAAGGCGCAGCTCTGCAATTGCTTGCTCACGGCACTGCTGGCGGATAGATTCGTCATCAGAGAGAGAGAGAGAGAGCAACCCCTGTCGGGGATTATGTTGCCTACTCTTCTACGATGTCCGTGGAATAAACGTGTACAGATTCTAGATTTGAAGATTTCGTGACTGCAAGGATTCATATTCTTAGGTTTTTTCAGTAAAGTCACGTAGGTAAAAAATTTAAATTGTAATTAATTTTTAAAAAATTAAATTTTAATTAATTTAAATTTTTTACCTACGTGACTTTACCGAAAAAAACTAAGAATATGAACGTGTACAGAGTGCGTGGTTCAAATTGGGAAAGTGCGCGACGGGTATGAGGCCCCCTGGCAATGTGGTGACGAGTTTTGGCGACTCCCGGGCAACGATCGGCGGACTCGCTCCAGAGGTCACGAGGACTCCACGGCACATTTGTTGGGCAACAAACAAACTTCTGGTAATCGTCACGGAGGGAAGGGGGGGGGGAGAATTTGCTGCAACATTTTCTGTTGCCAATTTTTTCGACCTCCAGAGGCATGATGGGTTGAGTCGCCGAGTCGCTGTAACCTCTTGAGGGTCATGACTCACGAGGGAGATGGCTACGAGGAGAAGACGCTATTTTGTGTTTCGGAACAAGAGTTGGGGGGGGGGGCGTCTTACGATCCGGTACGTGTGTATGTGCTAGTGTAGTGACAAGGAGGCTCGTGAAGGACGCTGCTACTGGGCAGTTGGAGGCGGTCGCCCTCCAGCAACAACGGAGGGCAGAGAGGCGACTCTCACAACTTGATGCAGCAATCTTGCTGTGACGGTTCCACCTGAAGACGGAAGCTTGTGTTGCCTCCGAAACGTCGTGATTTTCATTTATTCATTTTACTTTTATTAATTTTTATTTTATTTTTTTACCTACGTGACTTTACCGAAAAAACCTAAGAGTATGAATCCTTGCAGTCACAAAAGCCTCAAATCTAGAATTAATATGGGGGTCTCAGTCGCGTAACGCCGCACGGGGTTTCGAGATCGCCACGTGGCGGATGAACGCACGCCGAGTCCATAGCCCCCACCCCACAGCCCCCCAAGACAGCCGCAGCGCGTCGCCAGTTTGTGTTAAAATGACGCAAAAAAATGCACTTCTTAAATTAAACAAACGCAGAGCTCTCACTCTCTCTCTCCACCCACCCACCGAACCACCCCTCCCCTTCTCCGCTTCCAAACAATTGTCTGGCATTCTGGCAACTATTAAACCGCGGCAGCGCCACTTTAATTGGCAGCAGCAGCAGAAGAGGAGAAGGAGGAGGAGGATGCTGATGATGAGGACGTCTGGTGGCGTTGATCACCGTCAACTTTCTGTGGCGTGCGTCCATTGCCGTCTAGCGGCGGCGGCGATTCGCGCGACGAAACCGGCGACCCGAGTTCGATTCCCGCCCACGGCCAACATCGTTGACGAACGTCTCAACCGGATCCTGGGGCCTCCACCCAGGTCGACTCAGCCTTAAATTGGTGCCTGCTTGTGAGGTGTAAATATCAGCACTGGGGAGACAAAGGCGGCCGGGCGTGGTGCTGGCCACCCCCCCCCCCAATCGTGTGCCCTACCGGCCTTCATAGGTGCTCGCTAACAGCACTTGCCCCGAAACAGTCTGCAGAAGGCTACACGGGGGGATCTTTGTCTTTGTTATTGAGGCTTAAACGGCAATTACCGCCGTTTCGCTTTTCCGTTCACAGTTTGTTGCTGACGCAATTCGACTGAATAACTCCGCTCGCCAGAGTTGGAGCCCCGCTCACGGTGATCTCATCACGTGGGATCACGTGGGAGGGGGGTGGCTTTCACTCTCCGGTCGGGGGGACTGCTCTTGGGTGATTGCTGACGTAACGAGGCAAAGGCGCAGCCCCTGCAGGTGCCCGCTTGCGTCACTACCGGTGGAAGGGCCTCCACCAGAGGAAACTCGAGTGGATGTTCCTTGTCGGGTGGCTGGGCTCATTGCACCGGTGATAACGAAATTGCTCCAGGAGAAATCGCAAATATAATTTTATTGACGTATGGGGGGGCGGGGGGGGGGGACTAAACATTTTTGTAATTTTACCATGTAAGGCCCACTAAGATATAAAATTATTTTTCAGAAGCGACCTGGTGATGGCTCAGCGAAGTGGCTTATCGTGTGGAAATTTATATCGGCCAAATACTCGAGAGGCAATTAACTTTAATGGAATTAACATTTAGCTGTGCTTCATGTTTCGGGACCCCATTTCAGCCGCTTATTCGCTAATCAAAGAAGCAGTTTCCTCTTTGGACCCAATTTAAAACTCAACAAAACTATTTTTATTTTACCAGGTAAAGCCCACTGAGCTATATAGCACTTTTTCCGAAGCGACCTGGCCACAAATAATAGCCAAATTACGTGGCTTATAATGTGGAAATGTATACAGTGATCCCTCGCCACTTCGCGGTTCAAGTTTCGCGGCTTCAATGCATCGCGGATTTTTCGAACTGATTTAAAAGCCTCATTATACCTGTGCAGTAACACCATCATCATCATCATTCATCATCACATTCATCGAACTGCACAGGTCTGTCATCGTCGTCATTGTCATCGTCATTGTCATCGTCGTCGTCGTCATTGCTGGAGTCAAGTCTCAAGATACTACTGTCATTGGTGAGTGTAGAACACCATAATACGTATCGTATGAGAGAGAGAGAGAGTGAATGTATAATATTAAGGTTTTGTAATTAAATAGATTTAAGTAAAATATATATATAAAGTATAAATATACATATTTTAAACATTCTGGTACCCACACACACACATACGGAAATTCCTAGGGGGCCAATCCTACTTCGCGGATTTTCACCTATCGCGAGGGGTTCCGGTCCCCACTAACCGCGATAAACGAGGGATCACTGTAGTAACCAAATACTATAAACGCATACCTTCTAAATGTGGTTGGAAAAACCGGAAGACCCGGAGAAAAATTCAAGCCATCACGGGGAGAACATGAATACTCCAAATATACAGGAGTCAGGATCGAATCCACGAGCTCCTGCATACCAGGCAAGGGAGTTAACATCTCGCCACTGCGGCATCCATCTCTGTATGCAACAGCAACCTCTGATTCTTAAAACTTGTTGGAGACATCTGGTAAAAAAAGTTCGTTTTTTGTAAAATGTTAAGATTTTATTTTCCGACCAGCAACAGGAAAAACAACCCTGCTTTTGTGACAAAAAATCCGAATTAATATAGGGTAACATGAAGAAAAAAGAAGTTCACCACCAACATCATGATCAACATTGCCGTATACAAAAAAAAACTAGTCAAATCTACGTTTCTCTATTTATTAACGAGTCCAGTACTTGTATTTGACGACATTCAAGAAATTACGCTTCTTAATGTTCGAGATATATATATGTGTGTAATGACAGGGTGCCACCTGTCGGCCTGAAGGGCTAATCGCGCTTGTGGGTACATCACGTGATGCCTAATTATGAGGAGGGCGGATCTGGGGTGAAGGTGAGAGGCGGAGTCAGTCGAGAAGCTCCGGGAACCTCCTCGATGGTTCTAGAAGAGGGCGTGGCCGGAGGCGGGGCTTGGAGCGTATATAAGGGGGACCGAACCAGAGGGAACCAGAGGTTCGCTGCTGTTGCGGGTCCTGGGTCCTGGCTGCGTCGCTGCTCGCCGTCACCTCTCTACGTCGTCCGACCTCGTGGCCGATCTCCTGCAAGGCTCTCACCGTCGTCATCGCTGGGCTCGTCGGGCAGCTGCGTCGTTGGATGCCGACGATGGGGTTGTGTGTTTGGGTCGGCTATGTGTAGCTGCGTTACGTAAATGTATCGCCCAGTGTGCTCTTAATAAATAAGAAGCCTTCTACACGACGCGTCTCAGAAGTCACCCACTACATTTGTACACGAGATCATCTCGTTGATGCGTCCATGTTGATGCGCTCCGTCAAGAGTGACATAGTGTGCTCATGTCCCGCGATGTCCGGCTGAGGGCTATTATTAGGGTCGCGGGTGATGCCAATCCCAATAACCGATACCGCTGGACAAAAGCGCACGCGACGGTGTTGATTACGAGAGCCATTGCTCCGTGCAGTCGCGGTGCACGGCGCTGGACTTTGCGTCGAGAAACAAATCGCTGTTGACAACCTTTAGCTCTGGTCAACATTTTCCTGCTCGTGTCAAACATCTTCGCAGCGTTGGCTTGTGACCTGGGTGACTTCAAGTTTTATTTTACAATTCGCTTGGTTTTTTTTTTACTACGCAGAGGACATTTCTGCTTCACGGCGTCACAAATGGAGTTTTAAATTTTACGCGGAGAATATCCAGCACTTTGGATGAGGTCGCTTGGGCGCCGCGCGAGGTGTAAAACTAAAAAAGAGCGGATATAAACACGATATTTTTTAGCGGTTTTTGGACGTCAGCTGGGTGACAGTGTTGTTACAGCGCTCTGCTCAAATTGAGAAGAGTGAAAGTTAACATCGCTCTGGGCGATTGACTCAGCCCATCATGCCGAGGGGTGGATAAAGTGTCGCTTTGTTACGAGTCATCGGCTATTCGCATCAGAACATCACATTTGGGGTTACAGATGCCTGATGCAGAAAATTGAAACTCACTGACGCGCTCACCCACCACCACAAACAATCACTCACTCGGTAACTCACACGCTCACTCACTCAACCGCTCACGAACTTACTCACTCGACGAATCGCTCACACGATAATTCGATCACTCACATACGCACTCACTCGATCACTCATTCACTCACACACTCACCCAGTCACTCTCACACTCATCCACTCACTCACTCACCCTTTCACACACGACTCGTGCACACGTAGAGACTCAAGGATGCTGCACAAGAACGACTTCACATGGCGGACACATCTGAGTGAACAACGGTGCCACTTTTACTCATTCCCCAGAACCATATCCAAAGCGCTTGACTGTTATCTCTTAAACATAAACGTCACACTGTGAAGTGTAGCTCGTTCTTCATCCGACATCATCAGTCATCGCCATGGGGAAAAACTGGCTCCAGGCCATGTAAAAGTCTTCACGTCTAACTCTGGGCCGCCAGTGCGATGTTGAGCAAGGCCTTTTTTCGCAATGACCTTTCGCATGACCTTTTTTCGCAATGAACTTTAATGGCATTTCCAGATTTAATAGCTCGAAGTAACCGCGGATTAACATGAGCTGTGCTTCATGTTTCGGCACCACATTTCAGCCGCTTATTCGCTGATCAAAGAAGCAGTTTCCTCTTTGGACCCAATTTAAAACTCAACAAAACTATTTTATTTTACCAGGTAAGGCCCACTGAACTATATAGCGACTTGGCCACAAATAATAGCCTAATGAAGTGGCTTATAATGTGGAAATTTATAGTAGCCAAATACTATAAACGCATGTTTCTAAACGTGGAGGGGAAAATCGGAGGACCCGGAGAAGAATTAACGGGACCACGGGGGGAGAGAGACACGCAAACTCCAAATATACAGCAAGCATCAGGGTCGGGATCGAACCCCCATCCTCCTGTATGCCAGACGAGTTAGTTAACAGCAGCTGCTTGAACCCAAATAAAACAAACACCAGCCTCCTCAACAGCACGGACAAGACGAACCGTTGAAACGTTACCGACGCATGGAGCAACCAAAGCCAGACGAATCGATTCGAAAGCAACTCGGACATTGTATCATGGTACGGATGCTGCCGCGGTCAGCTCGCTGGACTTGCAATGCAGAGGTCGCCGCTTCGACAGAGTGACGCAGGTTTCTGAATATCCCCCGACCACCACCACCGTCGCCTCTGTACACCCAGCAGCTGTACACATGGGTAACATACAACTGTTAGTCGATCGGGAGAACGCATACGTGCGAGTAATATGTGGTTGCTCCCACTTTAAATCACGATAATGCATTTGTTGTTATGGAATTCCATACCTGTACACGCTGTTTAGTTTGTTAATTTCGTTGTCCTTCCCAGCACCTCCGGTTCGCACGTTTGGCCACGCACGGTGCGAAATGCGTTCTACACAACGCCCACCTCTTGCGAGAGCCGTATCGTCAGCGTGGACGAGCAGGCCAACATTGGCTACGGAGCGACTGCCCAGAGCTGTTTGCACTGGCGAGAGTGGCAGTTGCATGGGGCGATGTGTAATACAATGGGCCCCAGGTTCTTTGTCGAGAGCCTGGACTCTGTGGTTGGGCTTGTGGCTAAAGGACAACAGCACATAGCAGTGGATCGCGGTCTGTCGCGATGCTTTTGATTTCG
This sequence comes from Lethenteron reissneri, assembly GCF_015708825.2. Lineage (NCBI taxonomy): Eukaryota > Metazoa > Chordata > Hyperoartia > Petromyzontiformes > Petromyzontidae > Lethenteron > Lethenteron reissneri. The sequence continues at coordinate 11,378,772 of NC_083803.1, read as the reverse complement.
CTCCCCGCTCTGCGCTCGCGCGCTCTGCGCCAAGGAACTATGAAATTGCAGTTTGGCCAAACAAATTGGGAAGTGGTTAAGACTCTGCGACCACAGATGGAAAAATGGGAATATAATTCCTCTTAAATAAATGCCAGTGCATTAAACATTTAAATTATTTATATACCTATATAACATTGAAATACTGTACTTTCTTTCGTCTCCTTAAAGTATCGTGTACAGGTATGGAATTCCGTAACAACAAAATAATCATTATAATTCTTGAAGGAGCTGTATATAAATAGGAGCATATTCCCGTGCTGCAGAACACGCGGATGATGTGTGCGGGATATTAATTTTAATAACCAGGTCTGGTGTGCGCGGTGGGGGTTGTTTGGTTTTTGTAGAAGTGAGAGTCGTACGTTTAATTCCCCCCCCCCCCCCACCACGCGCCATAAATGACTCGGTTTTAGCTCTCTCTTGTGTGTGTGTGTGTGTTTTTTGCGGCGTGTACTTTGTGATTGTGGTCGGAAAATGTGCGTGGGTAAATGTGGTGTTGTTATTTATTTATTTGCGTTAATGTTACTTTCGCTGTCACTCTAAGTGAGTTTTTAAACAAAATTAAACGTACATGGAATTTATTTAAACCACGTGAGAACGCGATAATTGTGTTGGTAAGTATTCGTTGAGAACAGCAATCCGGTTCCTGCACAAGCGCTCATTCCATCGCTCCATCTCCGCGCGGTGAACCTCCGCTTGGGAATGCTGTTTTTGTTTTTCCACCTTTGGCTGCAGTTCCATTATTAGTCTCGACCGTCGGCAAATTAAGCGTCGAAGGGTCCTGCGCAAGCGAGATGAGCTCTCTTCGCAGCGGGATGTCTCCAATGTGCGCGTGTGTTCTCTGAATCCAAGAGTTCCACTTCCTCTACGCATAATATACCGTCTGTGTGTGTGTATATATATACTGTATGTATGTAGACTGTAGCGGAACATCGCGACGCAACGTTGATGTCTCTGTCACTGTGAGCCGCGCAGGAATCGCGTTGAGGTTGTGAGGCCAAGGCCAGGGGGGTGGGGTGGGGGGGCAGTAGCTAGGGGGGGTGGGGGGCAGTAGCCAGGAGGGGTGGGGTGGGGGGGCAGTAGCAAGGGGGGGGGTGGGAGGCAGTAGCTAGGGGGGCAGTAACAAGGGGGGGTGGGGGGCAGTAGCTAGGGGGGGTGGGGGGCAGTAGCTAGGGGGGGTGGGGTGGGGGGGCAGTAGCAAGGGGGGGGTGGGAGGCAGTAGCTAGGGGGGCAGTAACAAGGGGGGGTGGGGGGCAGTAGCTAGGGGGGGTGGGGGGCAGTAGCTAGGGGGGGTGGGGTGGGGGGGCAGTAGCAAGGGGGGGGGTGGAAGGCAGTAGCTAGGGGGGCAGTAACAAGGGGGGGTGGGGGGCAGTAGTCAGGGGTGGAGGGGGGGCAGTAGCTAGGGGGGTGGGGGGGCAGTAGCTAGGGGAGGTGGGGGGGCAGTAGCTAGGGGAGGTGGGGGGGGGGCAGTAGCCGGGGGGGTGGGGGGGCAGTAGTCAGGGGAGGTGGGGGGGCAGTAGCCGGGTGGGGGGGGGGTCCATGGAGGATGTCGAGGAGGCACTGCACTTGTCTTGCGAGGCGCTGTGATCACCACAGCAAGTGGCGACTGCGCGTCGTCTGCCGTCACGTCCCGACGTTTCCAAGCCCGCCGTGCGTGCGTCTCGCGCGCGTCCTTGGCGAGACGGATTCGTCGCCTCGGGTCCGGGGATCTCGCCCGGGTTTCAGTGAAAGGAAATCCACCCTCAATTGCTTTTGCGGCGCAGATGCCACCGGGGAAGGCGGTGCGAGTCAGCGGGTCCGCCCGGGCAGGCGGGCGGGCGGTGAACGCGTGGATGATGAACGCGGCCGTCGTGTAAACACGCGGCGGCCGCGCCACCGTCACGGTGGGGCTTAGGGGACGAAGACGCCACCACCAGCACCAGCAGCACCGCAGCAGCACTCCTCCCTCGTGCGACCCGGGCCCTGACACGGGGAAGCAGCCTCACTGGCGGCATTCCTGGGCCGGACTATAACTTAGCCACGGCCCCCCCACTTCAAACGATGCCGCCACGCAGGTTTCGTTGCATAGGCCATGTTGCACTGTGCGCGTTAGGGTATAATGGGGGGTGGATGGGAGTGGTGGCAGAGTGCTGAGCGCGTTCTGATTCCCATGGTGGTGTTACGCTTCCTTACCCAGGGACATCTCTAGACTCTTTTTTTACAGAGGGTTGGGGGGGTGCTGCTCGGTTCTTCTCGCAGTAGGGGGCGACGATTGCTTTGCTTCTTGTTCCCTACGGCGACGTAATTTGCGAGTGATGTTTTTCGTTTCCAAATTTGACAAATTTGTGAGCATGACACCGGCACCGCGTCACGGGGTATTTAATGTCCACGCTCAAGCAGACGTCGCGCACTGATTGTGCGGGCCAATGCACCCGCGGTATTAATTAGAGAAGCCCCAAACAAATTCGAAACGCAGACTTCGTTTTATTGCGACAATCGGCGAGACGCGCTACCGCTGGGCCCACGTCGTTTGGCGGACGGTCTCGTGATCGCGTGGAATCGACGGCTCGGATTCTCCTCCCGTCTCTCACCGCGAGGCGTCTCCTCCGCGTGCCTCTCCTCTCGTCGCATCCACCGTCCCCGCGTCTCGTTCCAGAGCCTCCTCCTCATCCTCCTCCTCCCAGCTCACCCCTCAGTCTCTGCCCTGTACCGGGGGGCATCTCCAATGCCCTACTCACTTCTGAACGAATCCAATTCGTGATAACATCGCACTCGGTACACACAAAGTGCTTGCCACAAATGCACCACGATGCCTTGCTGATCCCGGAGCATCAATCATCACGCGAACTCACAGCAGCGGCTTCTGGCTAACCAATCGCGCGCATTCAGACGATCTTCCTTCCGATATTAGGAAGCCACTGGAGCTATGCACTTTTAAAATTAAAATTGAAAAACTCATTTCTTTCGAGCTGCTTTTTGTGTTTAGTTTGTTGTCCCCCCCGCCGCACCTCCGACATGCTGCACCTTCGTGAGACTGTGATGTATGAGCTCGATTACTCACGTGCAATTCCTGGCCATGATGCTCTTCGCTGGCATTTGGTCTTAAACTTTGCAAACCATCCCTCCCCAACGCTGGTGCAGTGAGTACCTGGTGAGGTGAGTACCTGGTGTGGTGTGTAGTGTGCTGACCACACCTCGTCAATACAGACAGGTCAGTAACCACGTTTGCTTCAGCCGTTATGGACACATACTCTGTAAGTAGGTTATGTTACAGTAAAATCAGTGTACACGTCGTCATTACCATCTCCGTGGCCACTAGTGCACTCGCACTGCAGGATGACTCCTCTGTCATTACCTCCCGCGGCCACTAGCCCATTCGCACTGCAGGCTGACTCTGTCATTACAAATGCATCGATTTGGTGAAACAAAGTAGTTGTACTTACATGCCTGTGCTTAATTTGTCTTTTCGATTAAGTACCTTCTAAAGAAGATCTGGACATGTCTGGCGAACCCCAAAAAGGGCACCCCCCCCCCCCCCCGGGGATGCGTCCACCGCAGGTTAAGAAGAAGAAGAACCACCGCTCTAGAGGTTTCGCAGCGGCGCTGTTCGCACTCACCGCACCGCGAGCCCGGCAAGCTGTGTTCGATTCTCAGTCGGTTGGCGAGTGATATCTTAGCCCCCCCCCCCTTTCACTTTACCAACCCGCACCACTGACCGGCGTGGTGAAGTATGGCCAAGCAACCCGACCCTCATGCCCGACGCGGTGTGACGAAGCCTTCATCCAGCAGCTGCGGAATGATCGTGCATTGACTGTGTAGAATGCACTCACTCACTCACACTCGCACACACTCACACTCACTCACACTCACTCACACTCGCGCACGCGGTGTATGACACCTCGTCACGCGTGGGGCTGGTTGCACTCCACACCGCGGGTGGTGTTTCACCCTCCTGCACTGCGCCACGCGGGCAGCTCGAGGGACAGCGTCACTCGAGGCGTTGTGTGCAACTCGGTCTGCAACTTGATCGTAGGCTTTGCGTTGGCGCCTTCAGCATTTGCACGCGACTACCCTGCTATCACTCTTACGCGTGCTCTCTCTCTCTCTCTTACGCGTGCTCTCTCTCTCTTACGCGTGCTCTCTCTCTCTTACGCGTGCTCTCTCTTTCTCTCTTACGCGTGCTCTCTCTATCTTACGCGTGCTCTCTCTTTCTTTCTTACGCGTGCTCTCTCTCTTACACGTGCTCTCTCTCTCTCTCTTACGCGTGCTCTCCCGACGCGTGCTCTCTCTCGACGACAACGGCAAAGTGGTTCGGCTCTGAAGCAAATCGCTTCAAATGGGCACTTGCGGTGCGTGCGTTTGTCAAAACGGACAAAAGTGAAAGTTACGGCCCCAGCGTCGCCCCCCGAGGCGGCCGTGATGGATGGCCCCGCGCCGCCGCGCGCAACGCGCCGCGCGCCTCTGGGGCGGGCGCGGCGTCGCGCGGGCGACGTTTTTATGGCCCGAGTCGGTCGCTCGGGGGACTTGGCGACCGCAGCCGATCGAGCCCCCCCCGCCCCCCCCCCCCCCCCCATGTGATGGGGCGGGCGGCTCTCGTGTCCCTGGACTCGCGTGGCGCTCGGAGGCCGAGAGGCGCCGTGCTCAGCGTGGGACCGTGACCCCCGGTGTCCCCGCGGGGGAAGAAGAAGGCGCGGGGCCGGTGGAGCGCGCTAACTGGAAGCACGTGGTGTGTTTACCGAAGAGCTTACCCGACTTCCGCCGCCTCGTGACGGACGAGCACGGAGGGCTGGCCCCGGGCGGGCGGGCGAGTGGCCCAAGGAGGGAGGGATGGAGGGAAAGTGAGAGAGGGCGTTCTGAGCGGAAGAGCGTGGCGTCGCGAGGATTGCCGCGGAAGAATTGGGCGCTGGGAATACCTCTCGCTCAGAGCTCCTCGAGGAGCGCTGAGCGAGAGTGGCGGTGCCAACCCAGTGGGGGTTCTGGGTCCCCCCTCCCCCCGCCGCCACCCCCATCCTTCCCCTCCACCTGCACCCGTTTAAATTGATGCAGTCCTACTCACGCACTCGTCATTAACCACACGTGGTCACTCTTCATCATCGTGTATATTTCACGCAATCGTCATGTTCATAGACTGCCATCCTTCTCATCAACTCGTCACACTACTCTGCTGTACAAAGTGCACATTCATCGTTCAGCACCTTGGTCGAGGTGCGATATTAGAGAGGAGCTCTTGTCCACCACGTGCATTGGAGCAGCGACTGCGAGGCAAACAATGTGACCCGATGCATGCGATGGAGGGCCCGTTCGTCAAACCACCGCTGTACGAGAGCCTCCTCGAGACGCCGAGCAGTGCGGGTAGGCGTCTAGATGTGCCCCCCCCCCCCCCGCCGAGCAGCCTATAACACCTACTATGCATGATCGTCGCCCTTTCCAAGCACTATCCAGACTCGAACCGGCTTAGCTTCCGAATATCTGACGAATCGGACGCATTGCGGGTGATTTGGTCATAGGCTTGGCCATCGGAATCATCGGTCACGATCACTCCACTGCTGGGTGAAGGATTTCCGAAGCTGCCACAAAGTAAATTGAGGTTAATGTATGAAGCAGGGGACCTTGGTCTGGCTCACATCTATATCGTACTATTTTATAAAGAAAATGAACCAAGTTTTGCTGGCTGGAGGAGGGATGGACGGACAGGCGGTTACGTCCAAAAGATGTTGGAATTGCTCGTGTTTATACAGAACAAGTTACGTGTTCAAACAGCGTTGGAATTGGTGTGTATTGATACATATATAGTTCGGTGGCGAGATTATATCTACCTAGGCCCGGTATGCAGGAGAACGTGAGTTCGATCCCGATCCTAACGCCTTTTTATTTGGAGTTTGTGTATCTCTCTCCCCGTGTTCGCGCGGATTTTTCTTCGAGCCCTCCGGTTTTTTTCACCTCCACATTTAGAATCAACATCATCAACATCACGCGTTTAGAGTATTTGGCTGCTGCTAATGTCCACGTGACGATACGCCGCTTCGTTGAGCGATTATTTGTGGCCAGGTCACTTCTGAAAAAGTGCTGTGTCGGTCAGTGGACCTTACCTGGTAAAAAAAAATAATATATATAGTAAATACGATCTTCTTGGTTCTTTCGGTGAAGTCACGTAGAAGGGAAATAATAAAATAATAAAAATAAAACAAAGTAAAATTATTCTCACGACGTTTCGGCCACAACGCAAGCAGCCGTCCTCAGGTGAAGAACAGGTCTGTGGGAAAGAAAAATCGAAATTTAGTTAATACGAGTTATATATATACATACTTGTGTTGTTGACGTGCGTGTGTGCATGTGAGCGTAATGCTTGGGCAGGGAGCCCCAGGTGGAACAAACTCCCATGGCCTGGAGGCTCCCAGTGAACCCCATCGTCTGGCACGCGTGCCTCTGCGGTCTCTACACTGCAATGGATACGCGGCGGCGGTTGCGTCGTGTCGTGATTAGTGGGGCCAGGTAACTCTCCCCGGGACTCGGCCAGGCCCTTCACCACTGGGCGACCCGCGCCAGGTGCGCTGTGCCCTTGGTGTTCTGCACACAAGACAAAAGGCAAAGGCCCCCCGTGTAGCCTTGACAGACTGCTGGGGAAAGTGCTGGAATCGAGCACCTATTAATATCCGGCAATTGCACACGCGGGGGTGGGTGGCCACGCCCGGCGGCCTTTGTCTCCCCTAGCGGCATGCGTTATACACCGCACCAGGTACATATTTGAGGCTGAGTCCACCTAGGGGAGGCCCCGAACCGGTTCAGATAATCGTCACTGGTGGTGTTGGTCGTGAGCGGGATTCGAACTCGGGCAGCCGGGTTCGTAGCGCAGCGCGCTCACCCGCTGCACTACCGCGTCCCATAACCGCTACACACGCGTGCACGCGTGCACATGCGCTGGTGTGCCGATGTATCGGCCGCAATGTGGACACATGAACAGCACTTGACCCAAAAGTCTGTTAAGGCTATACGGGGGATCGTTGTCTTTGTCGCAAGGCGGCCGGGCGTCGTGGTGGTCACCCACCCCCTCGTGTACCGTTCCGACCTTAATAGGTACTCGCTAACAACGCTTGTCAATCCACTGCTGGACGGAGGCCTTCCCAGTCCGCCGCCACGTCTAAGCAGTTCTGCGATGCCATAATCCATCCAGCGTGCCCACCAGAGCGGAATTCGTCGCTCCATCTCTGCTGTGGATGGACGCGAAGACGCGTTCCATCCCTCGTGTGCGCCTCCGTCACTATTCTTGACCCTCGCCGCGTCCTGAACAAGTCCCCAAATAAAATTCTTAACAGTTACAACGATACCTTTAACCTCCGCGAATGATCTCTAAATTGTCATCTCTCATTGTTTAAGCAGATATATTCGTCAAATAGGTTTTTTTATTTTAAGTGGCGGTGGGGGGTTAGATTGCGTACGCGATCTTTGGTACGCGATTGAACCCCCCCCCCCCCCCCGGTAAAGTCACGTAGATAGGTTCAAATTAATAAAAATAAAATAAACTAAAAACCACGACGTTTTGATCAAAACACAAGCGATCGTCCTCCTGTGTTGTGATCGAAACGTCGTTTTATTATGTTTTATTTTTATTATTTTATTATTTCCATTCTACGTGACTTTACCGAAAGAACCAAGAAGATGAATCCCTGCAGTCACGAAAGCTTTAAATCGTAAAAAAACGAAACGTTGTAGTTTATTCATTTACGTATTTTTATTAATTAGAACCTATCTACGTGACTTTCCAGATAGACCCAAAGAATATGAAAACCTGATTCAATCACAGCCGGGCTGAATCCCCGAATCGAACCCAGGCTCCCAGCGGCGTTGGCTCAGTTCTCCAACACAGGCACTACGGAGGCCCCCGTTCTAACTGCACGTTCGCTCTGCTCGCGTGAGTGTTTGAATGCGTGAGGCCCCGAGTGTGTGACTGTGTGGAGGAGGAATGCTCAAACACGGCGAAGAGATGCGGACGGGAGGCGGGGTAGGGGCACGCAGACTTCGAGAGACGAACTGAACGTGTTTTTTATTAATGTTGGTATGTTAACATTTAAAGTGTAGGCGCACATTTATAATTCTTGTTATTCCAAAGAAATAGCAACCAGAAAATTGCATGTATATGCAAAGACAAAGATCCCCCGGGTAACCTTTAACAGGCCGTAGGGGCAAGTGCTGTTAGCGAGCACCTATGAAGGCCTGCACGGCACACGAGGGAGTGGGTGGCCAACACTACGCCCGGCCGCTTTTGACTCCCCAGTGGCGATGTTTACTTTACATCACATGAAGAACTTCAAACTCTGCCGGTGTCAATAAAGTTATGCAAGACTGGTCACACACACACATACACGCACATGCATACCGGATGATAGGATGCACCCATAACTTTGCTTTTAAAAACGCAGGGGAAAGAAAATGCGTCTTACTATCTTGAGAATGCGGTACGCACAAATAGCTGTGTGCTAAAAACGTGATGCAGCGTGGAAGGGACACGACGTGCGTTGGGAGAGGTGACCACTGAGACCTCAACTCATCCGGGAAGGCCTCGTCTGAGAGTCTCTCAGGGGCGTCACGCCGCCGTCGACCGCGTGGGTCGATTGCTTTCAGCGAGAAAGTGGAGAAACGCCGATCCACCATACCTGGTCTCCGAAGCGACGGATAACAGCCGTGACTCCATCCAGGGTCAAACTTTGACGGTGATGATGACTCTGATAATGGTGTGCTGTATCGATGATGCCAGTTTGTTGGCTGGCTGCTGTCTGGGCGCCTCATCACCCCGGAGCCACCGAAACTAGCTGGGTAACTGGCTGCACGGGATTTTTCCGTCTAACAAATAAACATCGAAATGGCGGAAGAAGTTCGCAAGACGCAATAACAACAACAAGAAGATAGAGACACCGACGAGGTGAGAGTAACGAAAACAGAAGACTCACCCACCTCTGATGAGCGTGGTTGGCTACGTACGGCGCGAAAGAAGTTCAACATTCGTACACTGAACATCTCTCTGACGTTTCATTTTGCGCTCCGATTAATGTAAATCATTCGCCAGAATATTGTTCAAATCATACAAAATCAATATTTAAAAAATCTTACAATACATATTATGTTGACATTTTATTACTGCATGAAAAATCCGATTCCTTTCCATGCTGTGAGAAGGGAGTGCGAACGACAGCTTTCTCTTATTTGCCGTTGCCCAGCAACGGCTTCTCTCCTCGTTTATATGAAACATAACTATTTAATAATAAAATAATACAAATAAAACATAATAAAATAAAATAATTCTCACGACATTTCGGCCACAACGCAAGCAGCCGTCCTCAGGTGAAGAACAGGTCTGTCGGAAAGACAGCGTCTGAATGGGAGGCCCAGGACACGGTCTTTCCAACAGACCTGTTCTTCACTTGAGGACGCCTGCTTGCGTTGTGGCCGAAACGTCGTGAGAATTATTTGATAATGTTTTATTTTTATTATTTTATTATTTCCCTTCTACGTGACTTTACCGAAAGAACCAAGAAGATGAATCCCTGCAGTCACGAAAGCTTTAAATCAAAATATAACTATTTAAATTAACTTCGTTTTTATTTTACCGGGTAAGGCCCACTGAGCTATATGCAGATCTTTTCCAGAAGCGACCTGGCCGCAAATGGCAGCTGAACGAAGTGGCTTATGGCGTGGAAATGTGTCGCAGCCAATTACTCTAAACGCGTGAGGTTGATTCTAAATGTGGAGAGAAAAAACCGGAGCACCCGGAGAAAAAATCCACGCGACCACGGGGAGAGAGAGAAAGAGACATGCAAACTCCAAGTAATACAGCAGTCGTCAGGGTCGGTATCGAACTCGCGACCTCCTGCATACCAGGCGAGGTAGTTAACATCTCGCCACCGTGGCGCCCCACATTTCAAAGTGAAGTGTTTGCGACACGGACCTTTTTCGCCTTCGCAATGACCATGGTAATGAGCCAATTAGTCTTGAGGCAGACGCCACCAGGCGCGGTGCACCGTGTTTGCGATGAAAATCGAGGCGCAAAGTCCAGGCGTTTTGGGACTCTCGCTTGGTTCGGTGATGACTCCGAGGGCCACCTGAACGGAAGTCGGAACAATGTCAATTCCCTCTGCGCTAATGTTTCGCGCGAGTGACTTTCGATGGATTGCCATCAGGGGAACGCATCAGCCGCAGCAGCCACATCCTGCGCGTGTCGTTGGCTACGTACGGCTCGAAAGAAGTTCAACATGCCATACGTATACAGCGCCGTGGCTTTGCAGCAGGGTTCGTTGCAGTTTAAATGCAGGTAAGTATTGCGATCGTTTACAGCAGTTTGTAAATCCATTTGCTGTATGAAGGCTTCCCCCCATGAGTGTCCGGTTTAGGGGTTGTTTGACCGTAGCCCATCACGCCGGTCAGACGACGCTGGTCGGTCGTGTGGTTTGGATGAAGAGGGGTGGGACCCAGCACTTGGTTGCGATTTAATTTCACCACTGACCGTGGCCTGGAATTGAATTGTGAATGGTTCCATGATCGCGTGTGTGCGTTTTGCGCGTGAGCGAGCGTGAGGGTATGTGAATGTATCTACGGACCACGTGTGTCTTCCAGACGCTTGTGCTGCTCATGAATCACGAGTGAGTGTTCGCCTGGGCGTGCGTGGCGGAGTGGTGGCGCAACGGTTTGACTCACTGCGCTACGAACCCTGCGACCCGAGTTGGATTCCCGCTCACAAGCAATATGGGTGACGAACATCTTTGACCGCTGTCGGGCCTCCCCTAGTAATTGGTGCGACGTGTAAACATCGCCACTGGGGAGACAAAGGCGGCCGGGCGTGGTGCTGGCCACCCATCCCCTCCTGTGCCGCGCCGGCCTTCATAGGTGCTCGCTAACAGCACTTGCCCCAAAAGTAATACTAAGGCTATACGGGTGATCTTTGTATTTGTGAGTGTGTATGTGTATGCTCACGACCAACACCAGTGACGATTATCTGAACCAGACCTGAGGCCTCCCTTAGGTAGACTCAGCCTCAAATGAGTACCTGGTGCGGTGTGCAGTAAACATCGCCACTGGGGAGACAAAGTCGGCCGGGCGTGGTGCTGGCCACCCACCCCCCTCGTGCGCCGTTCCGGCCTTCATCGGTGTTCGCTTATGGCACTTGCCCCGACAGTCTGTTACAGGCTACACGGGGGGATCTTTGTCTTTGCGTGTGTATGCATGCATGCATGCACGCGCGCGTGTGCGTTCGCGTGCGCGTCATATCCCCGGCGCCGCGCGGCTCTGCCCGTGTCTGTGCGCGTCCGGTGCCAGTGACGGGGGCCGCAGCCTCCTCGACCACCGCTCCTCGTTCGTTCGCTGGCGGCGGTTGTCTCGGGGCTCTTAATTCGTCCCGCATTGCATGGCGCGGCCGCCAATTGTCGGCGAAGGACCTCCTTGATCGACGCAACGAAGCGAGAGACCCAAAGGCTGCTCCGTCTACACCCTTCACTGTGCGTGCGGGGTTTTTTTGTTTGTTGTTGTTGTAAATATCCACCACCACCACCACCTCTTCCTGCCACCTCTTTGCAGCCAGCGGCATAAATGGGTTCGCCGCAGCTCGGGCTGTGTGTAGGTCGCGTGCGACGGGGTGAAGTGTGAGTGCACGGCGTGGAACAGGAGGCCGACATCCACGCTCGAGCGGCTCTCTCTCTCTCTCGAGCAGCTCCGTCGAGCGGAGGATCTTTCCGTCATCGGGGGAACGAGCATTGTGATTGCAGGGCTGCACCTTTATCCTTTTTTTGTTACACCTTTGCATTTTTACTTAAGTAATGGAGAGGCGTTGGGAAGAAACGTGGTTTTATTTCAAAGCTTCTACCCGGCTCCCAGCAAACCCAATGGACGAGTTCTACTTTACTCTGCGCTCTATTATTCGCCAAAAAAACCATCGGCGTCTGTACACCAAGGCGCCCCGAGCGATCGTTAGCCCCCGTCCCTTGCATCCCCCCTTCTTTCTCGACCCATCTCAAGCATCCCCACTTAAACCTCCAACACTCCACCCCCGCCAATCCTAACTATCCCAGCGACCCCCAACCGCCGTCTCCCTCTCGAGCGTTGACACGCAGCCCTTCCGCTTAGGATCATCTCCGCCGATCACCGTTGAGCAACTCCCCGCGTCTCCCCCAGGGAGAAGCGCGCTCCGAGGCCCCCCCCCCCCCGGCCAACGCGCGGCTCGTGGCCAAATTTGACGTCTCGGGGGGCGTGGTAGCTGGCGGCCTTCCTGAAAAAACGTTTGTGTCTTTTTTTTTTCAAACAATGCGGCCCGTCAAGCTGCCGTCTGCGCCGTGGCGTCATTAATAATTGTACAACGGGATTGGCCTCTGGGCGATCCCACGTCAATTCATAAACGGAAATTACCTACACCACATAATTCTAAAGCAACATTGCTAAATTGGACTGATCTAATTCATTAGTTTATCATTTATATACGTATTTTTCTACTTTGCACTCCTATCGTTTTTTGTATTGTTGGTCCCATATACGAGAGTCCATTTCACTGGCTGCTGAAGCTACGGTAGGCCCCCGAAAGCATGCCCTTAGACACTGGCTCTGTAACTCCACCTTCCAGGTTTTGGAACAGAAGGCAGCTGCACGGCAGACTGGTCACGCCAAGAGACATCGCAGTCCTCCCACTGGCACACCACCACACCGACACCCCAACACCCAACACACCAACACCGCAACACACCAACACACCAACACCCCAACACACCAACACCCCAACACCCCAACACACCAACACCGCAACAACCCAACACAAACACACCAACACACCAACACACCAACACCGCAACACCCCAACACACCAACACCCCAACACACCAACACACCAACACACCAACACACCAACACCCCAACACACCAACACCCCAACACACCAACACCCCAACAACCCAACCCCCCAACACACCAACACCGCAACACCCCAACACCCCAACACACCAACACATCAACATCCCAACACCCCAACACCCCAACACACCAACACACCAACACACCAACACGTCCGGCACGCCGACTCGCCCACGCACCAACAAGGGCCTGAAAGGTGATTCCCCAGATCATGACTCGGCCCCAGAGAGCACCACCACCAACTTCCCCAGCTCCCCACGACAAGATCAAGTAGCGCAAGAACGATTGGTAAACGCTGGTCAGCAGAGCTCAACAGTTAATTTGCCACTCTAACCAAAGCATGGTCCGTGCGATGTCGTGATCTGAATCCCGATCGAAAGGAGTTAAGAAGCTCATTCAAGGTCAGATGTTCCCGGAGCCATTCATCCACAGCACGCTCCAGGAGCTTAGAGAGAAAGATTAGAAGTAGGAAATAAGTTATCAAAGAACTCTGGGTCAAAAGCCGGATTTCCTACGAAGGGGAGTTACAGCTGCCACTTTAAAGGTGGACGGGACGTCACGCATTCTGAAAGACCTGCTGAACAGACACCAACACAAATGGGCCCAGGGGAGAAACATGTTCTCCGGGAGAAACTTTCGTTGGGAAAGGGTCCCAATGGGCACCACGTGGTTCAGAGATCAGAGGAGCGAGCTCAGAAGAAGTGACGCCGTGGAATTTCGATTTAAAGCTTTCGTGACTGCAGGGATTCATCTTCTTGTTTATTTCGGTAAAGTCACGTAGAAGGGAAATAATACAATAATAAAAATAATACATAATATTTTATTGCTTTTTATAATAAAAATGTAAACATAATATTTTATTATGTTTTATTTTTATTATTTTATTATTTCCCTTCTACGTAACTTTTCCGAAAGAACCAAGAAGATGACGCCGTGGAGTTAGGTGCTGCGCCCTTAAAAGGAAGAGGCAAGACATCAGAATGAAGAGGAGCAGAGAACGATACAGACGGCTGGGAAGGAATAGTAGCTATGTCATCAGTGATATATATAATATTATCTTGTACATATGTAATACGTTATTACATTGTATACGTTATTACATTGTAAATGCTAATTTCCCAGGTTCAGTTAAAGTAATGTTCTGTTTCACATTGGTTGCGGGGCGCCCTGCAGTCAAAGTTGGCCACGCTCGCGTGTGCACCTGCTCATGTTTGTTACGATAACCACGACCGCTCCACTGGTATCACTCACAATGTGTGTGTGTGTTGAACTTCTTTCGCACCCTACGTAGCCACAACCGTGCTGATCGGAGATTGCGGGGGAAAGACGACAAACTAACACGTAAAAAGTCAGTTCGAAAGAAATGAGTTATCAATTCAGATTTTAAAGTGGCTTCCTAATATCGGAAGGAAGAGCTTTCCAGACGGCCACAGAAGCGCATCTGAAAACGCGCGATGCGGTGGGCGACTTTGTTCGATGACCAGCCAACAACCGCTGCGAGGATGACAATCCAATTCTCAAAAACCCTGCACTCTGTCATCTACGCATATACATGGTGACCGAATTAATTGTACGCATGTTTATTTTCAGCCACTTAATCTGCCGACTGTGTGGACATTGAGATGTCGCGGGTTGTCACGTTTTTCCAGAACCCTCCCCATCTCCCCCACCCCCTCAGTAGCCGTACCCCACGCGGGGTTCGTGCGCCTCTTACCCGCATCTCCGAACAACCATCACTCGATCCAGACACTCGCGCACACGGACGCGATGCTTTGCGTGCCGCTTACGGACGCGCTGCGGCATTTATAAGAGTCAGGCAAATTCCCGCTGGTCGCCTGGATTTACCACTACGCAGGCTTGTTCTTCCAGAGCGGTGCAGTTAGGAAGCCGCTGGAGCTGTGTGCTTTTAAATCTAGCTTGGAAACTCGTTTCTTCAGAACATCTTGTCGTGTTGAGCTTGTTGTCCTTAGTAATCAGGGCGGCCGCTAGATTCGAACCGTGAACCTCTGCAACAAGCGCTGAACGCGCTACTGCTGGGCCGCTGCCTCAACTCCGATTAGCTACGTACGGTGCGAAAGAAGTTCAACGTACATACGTGCATGCACGAACACGTAGCACGCGCCACAGCCTGGCGACGCAACAAAGTTCCGTGCGAGTTGCGTCGGCGCACTTTGCGCGATGCCAGCAACTTGCTAGACGACTGCTGAATGGTGGCGGAAATGACTGTCCAGGTAATACGAAAGATGAGAGGGCACCTGGTGGCCCCGGGCAAAGATGACCTCTCGCAGTGCCACTGCATAGTCCCCCCCCCCCCCACTCGGCCCACGCTTGCCAGCGCGAGGGGGGGGGGGGGCCGCCTCGGACGCGTGCTAATTATTTGGAGAATTTGGCTCCCTTTTGCAAAACAAAGTGGCGCCGGGTGGATTTACGGCCGCGCTCGCAGGGCGAGAGCCGCGCAAATTTTCTGAGCGATTACGCCACAATGATGGATTAGAACCTCGTTCCCGTAAAAACCCCCCCCAAAAAAAAATCGCATTCCTGGAGCGGCAGAGTTTTAGTGCGCGCGGTCGACAATAAAAGCCGCATAAGCGGCCCCCAGGTCTCCAGACGCTCGCGCCGCTGCGCTCATAAATCGCCCGCGGGCCGAAGCCGGTGGCCGCGCGGGCCCCCGAAGGAAGCGGAGCGCCGCGGAGTCGGCACGGTGGCCGGGCCCGAGCGCCGCCGTCGGCACCGCGGCCCTGAACCGGCGGCCGGGCTCGGCAACGAGCGACCGAGCAAACGCTGAAGGATTCCCCAAGCAGCTGAAAGGCGGGTGGGCGGGTGGGGGTGGGTGCCTCGGATTCATGAAATGAAAAACAATGACGAGGCTTAGGGTCAACGGTGGTCGTCTCGTGTATTAGACTCGCCACCCACCCACCCCCTCCCCGCCCCCGCCATAGGAACGTGGAAATTCCACCGCTGACTCAGGGCTCTCGAGGGAGAGACGAGCGGCGGGAAGTCGCTTTGTTTTCCTTGACCGATGACGGGAAGTGAAACTGAGTGCGGTAATTGAACCGATCCAAGCCGTGGGCCGCGCGGTCGCCGGAGTACACGGGGACACGCCGGGCGGCGCGCCTCGTCGAGCGGAAAGCCAAACCGTCGCTCCGCGCCGCCGCGCAACACAAATAATCAGCGGCGCTTCGGACACTGCTGATTAAGGGGGGGGGCGCCGCCCTGTGGAACATTTGGCGCTCGTTTTTCACTCGTTTATTATGCGGATCGTGGCAGTTTTAATCACAATTTACATTACTTCTGGACGTCGCGGGTTTGCCCGCGGAGCGGCGAGCGCCTACGCCGGGGGCAGGGCAACGGGGGTCCAGGCCTCCGCTGAGCGGCGGGGATTACGGCCATGGCCGAGGTCCGCGATGGAACGCGCCGCCAGAGACGGAGGAGATGGAGCGGTGAAATCAGCTCGTGCGCGCGGCGCTAGACGGATGAGATTTTGCATCGCGATCCGGGCTACGCCACTGGGCAGGAGGTGTCGTACCTCGAAGGGATGGCGACCGGCGGTGGAGACCAATGACGGAGTGGAAGCCAAGCGCATTCGAGTGTACGGCTACCGCGGAAATGGAGCGATCGGATCAGCTCGTGTGCGCCAGCTGAATGGATTGTGGCGTGACAGGAACGTGGGAGGTGGCGACGGCTTTGAGAGGTCTTCATCTAGCAGTGGGTTGTGCACGGCTGGTGATGACGAGGATGTCACGTGACGCTGTGTGTGGCAGAGTCCGAGCCAAAGTAGCGGCGATCACGACTGATTGATGCGTCGCGTGGCTGGTCAAGTTTGGGACAAACTCACCCCGGAGTATTGTGAATTATGTATCCAGCAAAGCCACACTGAGTTGTGGGACTCTTTTTTCCGGCGAGGGTCCTACATTGGGTTTTGATTTCAATAAGTTTCAGACAATTCATTCGTGTTTTTACACGTGGGAAGAACCCGGAGCACCCGGATAAAACGCACGCCTGGCGCGACGGCGCAACACGCTATCCCCACACAGATGGAAACAGATGGAGCTTAGTCTACTTGCTGTACCGCCTTCTCCTGGCGAGCCAGGCTATGGCACCCCTCGCTTCGACAGTCCACACACCACGGGCTAACAGCAGCCGCGTTGCCCGTGGTGTGAGTCGCCGATCTCCAACCCCCCATCCACCCACCCACCACCACCACCACCCCCCACCGCGTCTCACGTGCGGTGCACACCTTGACACCTGGCTCCGTATCTGCGGGCAGAGCCTTTGTTTTTTCCCCCGGGGCATGAGGCCCGTTAGATCTCCCACGAGTAACTCGAACCACGTGCGCCGTCGCTCCCGCTCGCGTTTGATAGCGAGCAAAGAAAAGAAATAAAGAAATAAATTGGCGAAAAACGCCACTGAATTCGGTTCAAGAAATAAACTCCAAAAAAAAATGGTGCATTTTCACAGCGGGTCTGCAAAGCTGTCATGGCATCGCGCGAGACGCGTGCTTGAGGGGGTTTTTTAAATCCTTTATTAAATCCTTTATATTAAGTTCGCTTGCTTGCTTGCTTGCGTGCTTGCGTGCTTGCTTGCTTGCTTACGACCGTGCAAATCTTTCGGTCGTTTTTTAACCCATTTCCCGTGACCCAATCGAGCTGACATTTTCCACACAGACTCGTTGTGCGTGACAATTAATTTTCGTGAAATTTTTTTCCAAAATTTTACACTGTTTAGGGAAATTTTTTTAAATATTTAATTACCAATTGCTTAATGCTGGCAGACAATCATCTGACCCATAGGTGGCAGCCATCTCAAGCCAGAGGACGAAAGGACTCTAGCCGCCACGCATATAAAGGATTTAGAGTGAAAAACTTTGTTTTTACGGGTTAATTTCCCCCCCCCCCCCTCCTTAGCCAAGAAGCCAATCAGACACCCGTGCGACTCGTGTGGACGGTGTGTCTGACTGACAGCAGGGGGGGGGGGGTTAAAGCAGCACGTTTCAAGTCCGCTGTGAACGTGTAAAGGCGTGGGACCTGTGCGTCTGGATATCGGGCGACTTGGTGTGGAGGGGTGCGAGCCGATCGAGGCGTTCGCGTGCAGACAAGCGCTGCCCGGCTTTTGGTTTGTGCTCAAAACCCCCACGTGGATAAGGAGGCCCAGACACCGCACCTTGCTGGCACCGCACGAGCTGGCACGGACTCACAGGAATTGTCTCGTTTTGTTTTTGTCGAGGGTTTATAACCAAGCCTAGGGCGCGCCTCTTTTCGGATTTGGGAAGCTAAGCAGAGTTGAGCCTTGATAGTACCTGCCACGCTACTCCTGCTGCTCAGTAAAATCTATTGTTGGACTGGCACGCGCTCCCACATTTATGGATCCCACCTTCAACTCGCACTGCTGACCAGCAAATTACCCACCCGTGACCCAGACAGTGTGTGGGAGGCCCTTAGCCAGCAGCGGATTTGACGAAAAAAAGGGCTGCGCATGTACACGTGGCTTTGGACGATACGTGGGTGTGACGACGATACAAATGTTACAGTCAAACGTCAGAGTGATTTCTCTTCTCAAAAAAAATCACGGGGTATGTATCACTCGTTGCCGGTTTGCAGTCCTGGGACTTGGTAAAAATGTCACATTTTCATCGTGGTGGTGAGTCAATCCATTAGGACAACCGCTGTTCAGTTCCCGCAAAGTGGTACTGATTTTATCCGCCTCTGAGGATAGATGGGCTGAGTCGACTCCTGTCGGGAATTGGCAAAGGCCAGGTCCCAATCGCATTGCGCCGCGCTCCTTTCTCCGATGTGCCAGCCAATCAGATTATTACAAAATCATTCTTTATTGGCCATATAAATGAATTGGTACCATTACAATTGAGCTACTTCAGGTGGTACCAATTGTTTCTCGGACGCTTGAAATTATAGCGGTGACAAGCCGGAGCTTAACTGCCATAGAGATATCATCGTTCTGAGCAGCTGGGCTTCATAAGAGAATGTCATCCCATGGGCCGTGCAATCAAATCGTTCAGCTGTAATGTGTTCACGAGTTCCAAAATAAATTGGAACAATATTTGCCCACTCCACAATCATCACGGCATCTCGCCGTGCGGTGCAGGTCACAGGAGGCTCAGCGGTAGAGCACCTCCGACTAGCACGGTTGGATGCGTACGGTGCGAAAATGTCTTCTTGGTTCTTTCGGTAAAGTCACGTAGAATGGAAATAATAGAATAATAAAAATAAAACATAATAAAATAATTCTCACGACGTTTCGGCCACAACGCAAGTAGCCGTCCTCAGGTGGAGAACAGGTCTGTCGAGGAGACAGAGTCTGAATGACAAGCCCCAGGCGTGGAGCGACTATTTAAGCTGGGATGGAGGGGAGAAAATGGTTCAGCGTTCATGCATACAGAATGAGCGGCTCGCAATCGCAAGATTGCACGTTTTAATCCTGGTTGGGACATGGCTCAGCCCATCATCCATCTAGGGTCGATAAAATAGGTTAACAGTGGTTGTCCTATGCATACCCTTGCCCCCAGCATAGGAATGTGGATTTTTCCGCCACTGACCCAGGGCTGTAAACGGAAGCAGAAGCTCCATATGCCAACCAGTTCTGAGTTTTCACCAAGTGGCAATCATAAACTTAAGTTGCCCTTATTCGCTGTGGAATAATCACGATAACGGTGAATATTGTGATTAAAATACGTGGCTCAATCAAATGCCGCAGTTCCCGAATGCCTTCGCTGCCCATGCCGGAGCGGGAGCGCATGCGTGCGAAGTAGCTCTCGGTCGCTGCTCAATACAGAGGCCGCGTCACTGCATCTCAGCGCACCACGCCTCCCATTAAAATTATTGCCACCTCTGCTCTGGCCATTTAGTATATAATTACACCCCCCCCCTCCGCCTCAAATCGTTGAATGATGACGTCACCATGCTGCTGCTCTTTTTAAGACCGGAAGCAAGAGCAGAGCCTCGCCATTCTGGCGAATTGCCCGATGATGTTGGATGCAATTACCAGCGAAACGTCGTACTACTCAAAAATTGTAAATTGTGGTTTCACTCTTCAACACACCGGTGGGCTAAAGTAGTGAACTATTTGTGTTTTGTCAACGTGACACTTTTTTGCTGATTGGCCGTGTCGGGTGGTGGAGGGTTACGACACATTTATAAATAACGCGATCTAACCCAAAAACGTTCATTATGAACATTTTGTCAATAGTTTTCTCCCCGTTTTGTTCTCGGCCCTCCCATCGTCGAGAGGCGTAAATCATCCGTTGGGATCGCTCGCAGAGCAGCGCGATCCGTCGTGTCGGAGAACGGCCCGCGGTTGCGGACATCACAGAGCTACGTGCGAGATCCCTTCACGTCACGTCTGGTTTACACGGTCGGGGGCAGCACTTTTCGCACCCGCTGTGCCACGGAGAGTAAAGTCCATCGCATGGCGGTCGGACCTATATTTTAACTTTCATAAGTGAAATATGGACAATTAAGCGCAGAACAAAATGTAATGCTGTGGATTTTGTGTGCGTGTGCAGTGATTGGTGACTGGACTGAGACCATCATCTGGCCACACCCGATGTTACCCGCTTTAATCCGGGGCAGCTGAATCCTGGATCCGAACCCAGGGGTCTCAGCGGTGCCCGGCTCAGCGCTCTGACCTCCTTCGCGCCGGGAGTTTTTGAAGTTGCCGCTCTTGTGCGTGCCGCTTTCAAAATGCGTTTCGGCCGCGGCCGCTCTTGGCCGAGACTGCGATGGGCAAACGAGCGACTGCTGCTGCTGCTGCTGCCGCTTGCCTCGCGATCACCGCGAGAGATATCGCTTCGCGTCGCCCTTCAGACTCACGTTTTCCTTTGAAAAATCAGATTGAGGTGCGTAGCTGCACGTGCCAAAGTTTTTTTTTTCTCTCTCTCTCTCTCTCGCTTTTGAATCTGCTCTAAATAAAAAAAACACAGTAAAGATGTTCGCTTAGGAATCTGCCACGGGCCTTTGTTTCGCTATAATAGAGATGTCATGCCTTGGCGAGGCACAATACGGACGAGAGGCACCACGATGCGACGGGCACCGCGAAGCGACGGGTGTATTCCCCGGGGGAAGGAAGGGGGACGTCTCACCTGGCTCCGAGCGCACCTCTTCCAAGTGTCCTCGGGGATCCTCCGATCGACTCCGCTGCAGGTGACTCGGCATCACCTCTGGAGGAGGCGAGGAAGGTGCCCCGTGGCACGCGGACGCCACTCCCAGCCGCACACCATGTGCGTGGCGGCCAAGTGACCAGCAGGTTGCGTGTGCAATGCGGCGCACGCCTCGTCTACTAAACCACCAGCTCAATGAAGCTCGAGTTCGTGGCCGCGTGAGCCATTTGCGTCTTGACGTTGCCAGCCTTGCTCGTCACATGCCGAAGGTGTCGGTTCTGGTGGCCAGCTCTTGAGGTCCGCACTACTGTCCATAGTATGGGGGGGGGGCTCCTCTGTCGTTGCTGCGTTCGCCCTCCGGAATGACCGCAACTGCCAACTCGCTCTCCTTACCTGCAATTCCATTTGTCGTCAATAATACCGGGTGATACATTTTAAGATTCCCACTGATTTGAACGACCCTCTTTTCAAAAAGGTGGTGGAATACAGTTGCCGTGAAAGTTCACATCCATTTGTTCGCTGCATTATGTTCCAACGTGTATGGCTGTCCGCCTCCACCACTGAGCGCTGATCAGCGTGGTGAGGGATGGTCAAGTGACCACCACGACCCGCACGGCGTGGGGAGGGCCTCATGCAGCAGTGGAATGACACACAAGTCTGCACGTGTGCATGCACAGATTCATTACAAACAACAACAACAGGCGCTTGTGCCAGGCTAGGTGCAAGCGGTGTACAACGTCTCAGCAGGTGCGCCGCTGTGTTTTCGGAACTAAAGGAAAGGAAAGAGCTTTCGTTCGCAAGCTCGGGCAGACGAACTCCCCTCCGTGCCGTTCAGTGGCCGATCCAGCAGCAGCGAGGGTTGATGGATCACCGCACACAATGTTGCGAATCGCCCTTCTCGTGGATGTCAAGGAAGAGCCATGCCCTAGCTCGCTAGGAGAAGGTGGTACAGCGAGTTGACCCATCGCCATCTGTTTCCATCTGTACGGGTGTCGAGTGTTGCCCCCTCGTGCAAGGCGTGGGTTTTCCTCGGGTACTCCGGTTTCTTCCCACATGATGTGTAAACATAACACATGATGTGTAACACATGATGTGTAAACATAACTCATCATTAACTTGCTGAACACATTTAAAATAACCCCCAATGTAGCAGCAGCAGCAGCAGGACCCTCCTGAAAAAGAGTCATAGAAGTTCGTGTGGCTTTCCTGTGTAAACAAGCAAATCAGTCACCACTGCGCCTAAGTCCCACTCCTAAAGAAACCCACACGCTCGCACACATCCCACGCGGTTAGCGCGCTGCTTCACGAACACAACGACCCCGAGTTAGCTTCCTGCTCACGGCCAACACCCAGTGACAATTATTTCAACCGTCTCTGGGCCTCCCCTAGGTCGAACTCAGCCTCAAATGAGTACCTGGTGCGATGTGCCGGTTTTAATAGGTGCTCGCTCACAGCACTTGCCCCTAGAGTCTGTCAAAGGCTACACGGGGGATCTTTGTCTTTGTGTGGACACGTCGGTGCGAGCACGTGCTCACGGGTGACGAGACGAGCTCGCGGCTCCGAGATGAGGACTGACAGCGAACACCCGCGGTCATTCGTCACGGCAAGGTGCCTCGAGTTCAACGCCCGACGGCACGCGTTCGTCGCAAGCACCTCTCAAAGAAACGCATCGATCCCCTTCGTTCATCTCTCCGGCTCCCCGTGTCGCCGCGCAGGCGTCCACGTGGGCGCTGGCTGCATTTTAGACGTTGAGTTTTCCCAGAAACGGAGCCGACAAAATAATAATAATAATAATCGGGAAACATCCATCAGCACGCCGCTCGCCGACAGATCTCTCGGACCCAACGTTGACACCTTTGCTCAACGCGGACCGGTCCCGCACACCTGCCTCGCGGAGCGGTGGCGGCTCCATCACGGACCATCACACGCGCGCTGCACACACAAAGACACACACAGACACACACAGACACACACACACAGACAAAGATACCCGTGTAGACTTTTTTTTAGCACACTGTTTGGGCAAGTTCTGTGAGCGAGTAGCACCTTATGAAGGCCGGCGCAGCACGCGGCTAATGGGGTAGGTGGACAACACCACGCCCGGCCGCCTTTGTATCCCCAGTGACGATGTTTACACATCGCACCAGGTACTCATTTGAGGCTGAGTCGACCTAGGGGAGGCCCAGGTACCGGTTCAGATAATCGCCACCGGTGTTGGCCGCGAGCGGGAATCGAACCCGGGTCGACAGATTTTCGAGCGCAGCTTAGCGCTAACCGCTGCACCACCGCTCCCCACGTGTACACACACACCACACCACACATACACGTGCACACACCCACGCGCGCGTGTGTGTGTGCACTACGTACGTGGCGAGCTGCATTGAATTCCTAACCAGTGGCGAGTGATATTCAAGCCAAGTTTGTGGGTCAATTCAATCTTCAACAACTCCCCGGTACGGTGTGTCGTGAACAGCATCACGTGGGGGACATGAGCAGCAGAGTGGAGCGTTTGCCACAACACCCCTTGGTGAGGTTCACGACACATTTATATATTTACGCAATCTAACCCGAAAAAAAACCTCTATTGTGGACAATATTGGTCGCGAAAGCCTACGTGTGAAACCCCTGGGTGTGTCGGTCCGACTTGAATAGTTGCTCGCTAACAGCATTTCCCCCAGCAGTCTGTGAAAGGATTTCGTTGCCGTGTCCAACACAGCTTCCTCCGTGTCCCCTCGTGTTTGGTCGGGTGGCGCTTGACTCGCAAGCAGACGGTTTCGAATTCAAGTCCTGGGAAGTCAACCAACAGTGGTTGCCTTATGGATAGCCGCGCGCCCGTCATAGGAATGTGGAATTTCCACAATTGGCTCACTCGCTTGTCCAGCGAGACACTTAAACTCCTTGACGAAATGTTGCATTCACGATGACTCCCATTTGAGTTTTGGGAAACAAAAGTGCATCTCACTGCATCAACGGAACAAGTCTCGGGGCCTTCATCTCCGTTGATGGCCCACAGACCGGTGGTGAAAATGTTCACGGTTTCGAGGCTCGGGCCAGTCCGTCCATAGCCCGCCCGCTGCGCTGAATCTATCCTCGAGCGGCAGCTGGACTCGTAACGCTCCGCCTGAGTCGAATCGCTCTAAGCCTGACACCGTCAGAGCCGCCTGGTAAAACGATGACTCCAAGGTTCCGTGCAGCGCTTGCAAAGGTCACCGTCGAGGCGACGCGCGGTCGTGACATTTTGCCGTGAAATTCCGACGGTTCGCGCGCGCGCTCTTCCACAATTCACTCGCCCCCCCCTCCCCCCACGTCCACTTCGCTGCCTCGACACACGTGACCTTCCCAACGTCGGCGAACATTTTCATTTAATTGTAGCTGAGCCACCCTTAAACCACCGCGCTAATTCATTTTGCCATTCACTCCGCGCTATAAAGCAAACTTCAAAGGCGGTCACCGTTTTTTTTTCTCTCTCTCTCTCCAGAGGCCCGTATTTCCACGTCGCATGGACTACATCTTCCACCCCCGCGTTTATCGCATTCCTGGCGCCGTCTTCAGCCCGATGCCTCAACGAGACGGATCGGCTCGGCTCCATGTTTCATCTCCGTATCCCCGCCGCTCGGTGGATCAGTGGCGGCATGATTCACGCCGATGACGACGATGATGATGATACTGCTGCTGCTGCTGCGTCAGACTCCTGAGTCAGAACCCGGTACCAAATCCGGTGGAGTGGCGCTGCGGTCAGAGCCCTCGATATGCAATCAAGACATCATCCGCGAGTTCAAATTCCGGTCGTGGGTCAAATCAGCTCATCCTCGCGTTCTGTGCGGTGGACGAAGTGACCGGCGCTCAGCGAGGGGCCAGCACGCGGCCGTCCTGCGTGGAGCGACGCCACCGCTCCGGGCGTGCGGATGACCTCCCCGCTGGGTCGGGGCCACGGTAGCGGGCGGTGTGCGCCACCAACGCAGCGCTCGCTGGAGCGGGAGACGCGAGTCCTGTAATTGATGGGCACGGAATACCTACAAATTCCATTCGGAGCCTAAAGTCAGCTCCCCAGACTAAAGACACACACTCGCGGGGAATCTCTGTTTATTTGCAAAGAATCTCAATGCTTGCGAGCTTTCATGCCGACTGCTTGTTGACGTTACGTGCTGTCATCACTCTTGCCGCTGTAATTGTACAGATCTGACGAATGCCTCTCGATTGTTTTGCCGCGACCCCGTGACCCCGACTATAAATAAAAGCCTGCGACCAGAAGGGAGAAAAAAACTGCACACGGAAATTTATATATATGTATAAAAACCTTGGTGTCACGGGGCATGTTGCGCCATTGCAATTAAGGAAATAAATTAAACAGGTGTAACCGTAACATATATGTATAAACACACCACCGTTTGCATCCAGGTAGGGGTTGTATTCCGCCCCCGAGGGGCTTTGCAGGTTTGCGGGAAGGATTGCCAAGGCTGATTGGACAAGTCCCTTGTAATCGGAAACGTGCGCAGCCTCCAATCCGATCCGCTTGGCACGGAGGAGGTGGCTGGGCGCGTGTCACGGCGCCACCTCTGCGCCTGCCTCGGCCCCTTCCCCCGCGTGCGTTGCACTCCTCTAGAGAATCTTCTGCTGGCTGCTGGCTGCTGGCTGGCTGCTGGCTGGCTGGCTGCTGGCTGCTGGCTGGCTGGCTGCTGGCTGGCTACTGGCTGGCTGGCTGCTGGCTGCTGGCTGCTGGCTGCTGGCTGCTGCTGGCTGCTGCTGGCTGGCTGGCTGCTGGCTGCCTGGCTGGCTGCCTTCTGGCTGCTGGCTGGCTGGCTGCTGGTTGCTGGCTGCCTGCTGGCTGCTGGCTGGCTGATGGCTGCTGGCTGGTGGCTGGCTGCTGGCTGGCTGCTGGCTGGCTGGCTGGCTGCTGGTTGGCTGCTGGCTGGCTGCTGGCTGGCTGCTGGCTGCTGGCTGGCTGCTGGCTGGCTGGCTGCTGGCTGGTGGCTGGCTGGCTGGCTGCTGGCTGGTGGCTGCTGGCTGGCTGCTGGCTGGCTGGCTGCTGGCTGGCTGGCTGGCTGCTGGCTGGCTGGCTGCTGGCTGCTGGCTGCTGGCTGATGGCTACTGGCTGCTGGCTGCTGGCTGGCTGCTGGCTGGCTGGCTGGCTGCTGGCTGCTGGCTGGCTGGCTGCTGGCTGGCTGCTGGCTGGCTGCTGGCTGGCTGCTGGCTGATGGCTGGCTGGCTGCTGGCTGGCTGCTGGCTGGCTGGCTGGCTGCTGGCTGGCTGGCTGGCTGCTGGCTGGCTGGCTGCTGGCTGCTGGCTGCTGGCTGATGGCTACTGGCTGCTGGCTGGCTGCTGGCTGGCTGGCTGGCTGGCTGCTGGCTGCTGGCTGCTGGCTGCTGGCTGGCTGCTGGCTGCTGGCTGGCTGCTGGCTGGCTGCTGGCTGGCTGCTGGCTGGCTGCTGGCTGATGGCTACTGGCTGCTGGCTGCTGGCTGGCTGGCTGCTGGCTGGCTGCTGGCTGGCTGGCTGCTGGCTGGCTGCTGGCTGGCTGGCTGCTGGCTGGCTGGCTACTGGCTGGTTGGCTGCTGGCTGGTGGCTGGCTGCTGGCTGGCTGGCTGCTGGCTGGCTGGCTGCTGGCTGGCTGGCTGCTGGCTGCTGGCTGGCTGGCTGCTGGCTGATGGCTGCTGGCTGGCTGCTGGCTGGCTGCTGGCTGGCTGATGGCTGGCTGCTGGCTGGCTGGCTGCTGGCTGGCTGGCTGGCTGGCTGGCTGGCTGCTGGCTGCTGGCTGGCTGCTGGCTGGCTGGCTGCTGGCTGCTGCTGGCTGGCTGGCTGGCTGGCTGGCTGCTGGCTGGCTGCTGGCTGCTGGCTGCTGGCTGCTGGCTGGCTGGCTGGCTGGCTGCTGGCTGCTGGCTGGCTGGCTGGCTGGCTGCTGGCTGGCTGCTGGCTGCTGGCTGGCTGCTGGCTGCTGGCTGCTGGCTGGCTGGCTGGCTGCTGGCTGGTGGCTGGCTGCTGGCTGGCTGCTGGCTGCTGGCTGGCTGCTGGCTGGCTGGCTGGCTGCTGGCTGGCTGCTGGCTAGCTGGCTGCTGGCTGGCTGCTGGCTGGCGGCTGGCTGGCTGCTGGCTGCTGGCTGGCTGGCAGCTGACTGACTGCTGGCTGGCTGCTGGCTGGCTGCTGGCTGCTGGCTGCTGGCTGGCTGGCTGCTGGCTGGCTGCTGGCTGGCGGCTGGCTGGCTGACTGACTGGCTGCTGGCTGGCTGTTGGCTGGCTGGCTGCTGGCTGGCTGCTGGCTGGCTGCTGGCTGCTGGCTGCTGGCTGCTGGCTGCTGGCTGGCTGGCTGCTGGCTGATGGCTGCTGGCTGGCTGCTGGCTGGCTGCTGGCTGGCTGCTGGCTGATGGCTGCTGGCTGGCTGCTGGCTGGCTGCTGGCTGGCTGCTGGCTGATGGCTGCTGGCTGGCTGGCTGCTGGCTGCTGGCTGCTGGCTGCTGGCTTAAGGGCAAATGCTGCTGTGTTAAAATAGCGCAATTAGTTCTTAATATTCGGTATTAAAGCCATTCTTAAGGAGCAAGGATGTAACGAATGCACTACGTCTCACAGAGGGGTAAGGGGGCGATGTTGCAATGTGGTTTTGACCAAATGGAGTCGTAATTTACGGGTAATTTTCCAATTTGGTAACGTTGGACCGTGACGCCGCACACATGGACCTACTCTTTTCCAAAAATAACATCACGGAGCGGAGTGTTGTTCATACGCCCGCAGTATTAACCAGGGCGGCCTCTGGGCCCCGGACGCGCGGCGAACGCGACAACCGCGTGCCGAGGCGCCAATCTGCGAGCTGCACGGCGTGCGTCCAGACGCTGCGCGATTGGAGCGCTTGAATCACAATTGTAAAGTTTGCGAGTTGAAGCCCCGTTGAGAATTATCAACTTAGCCACTCATCCCATTATCATCATCATCATCATCATGCCATTATCCTATCATCCCAGGGGGCCAATAAAACGAATTTGTAACACTCCGACGAGATGGCTGATGGTTAACGTGCATCCCAAGAAAACGTCAACTGAGGGCTTGATTAAATGAACTCTACATTGTGAGACACCAACCGTGGTTGTCCTACGGAATAACTCGCTCCTGCCATATGAACGAGGAATTTCCACCGCTGGGACTGGAGACCGCGTTGAAGATGAGTGCACCATCGCGCGTTCGTCCGAGCACGGGGTGGGGGGGAGGGGGGTTCACGTAAATGGTCGACGGGAGAAAAGTGAAGGGATTTGAATAATTTGTCTTCCCATCTTCTCACGCGGCTCATTTGTGACTCAATTGATCGCAGATGTGCGGCTGGATCCCACCAACCCGAAACTTTCCCCGGGGGCCCTCAGGCAGCGAGGATCAGGGGGGGGGGGAGCGATTCAACGGCGGCGCGTGCTCTCACTCGAAGCCCTCTTTACACCTCAACCGCCGACAACCGATATCCTTTAAATAAACTCAATTTTCGTCCAGGGAGAAAGAATTTATTTTTAATTACGCCGCTCGATTTGAATAAATTGCAAGCAGCCTTTGATGTGTTCCCCGTAAAGTGTTCCCCCTTCCACCTCCTGCTCTTCCTCCTCCTGCCATGTCCGGTCTGCAATCACGGTGAAGAGGTAGCGACAGGTGGCGTGTGTGCGTGCGTGTGCGCGTGTGTGCGTGCGTGTGTGCGCGTGTGTGCGTGTGCGCGTGTGTGTGTGTGCGCGTGTGTGCGTGTGTGTGTGTGCGTGTGTGTGTGCGTGTTCACGTGTGTGTATGTGCGTGTGTGCGTGTGTGCGTGTGCACGTGTGTGTGCGTGTGTGTGTGCGTGCGTGTGTGTGTACGTGTGTGTGCGTGTGTGTGTGCGTGTGTGTGCACGTGTGTACGTGCGTGTGTGCGTGTGTGTGCGCGTGTGCGTGTGTGCGCGTGTGCGTGCGTGTGTGTGCGTGTGTGCGCGTGTGCGTGCGTGTGTGTTCGTGTGTGTTCGTGTGTGCGTGTGCGCGTGTGTGCGTGTGTGTGCGTGTGTGTGTGCGTGTTCACGTGTGTGTGCGTGTGTGTGTGCGTGCGTGTGTGTGTACGTGTGTGTGCGTGTGTGTGTGCGTGTGTGTGCACGTGTGTACGTGCGTGTGTGCGTGTGTGTGCGCGTGTGCGTGTGTGCGCGTGTGCGTGCGTGTGTGTGCGTGTGTGCGCGTGTGCGTGCGTGTGTGTTCGTGTGTGTTCGTGTGTGCGTGTGTGCGTGTGTGCGTGTGCGTGCGTGTGTGCGTATGTGTGCGCGTGTGTGTGCGTGTGCGCATGTGCCCGCGTGTGCGCGCGTATGCGCGTGTGCCCGCGTGTGCGCGCGTCTGCGTGTGTGCGTGTGTGTGCGCGTGTGTGTGACGGAGGAGGGAGAATTTGCCGCGACTGCCATTACAGACGTGGCTGGGTGATTCAGAGGTCAGCACAGCAGGCACTGCTGGAATCTTGCATTCGATATCGGGCAGCAGTTGCGATTACACCGGGCTCTCAAGTGGAGCGACTTGTTGGACTCTTTGTCACCGATTCCAATTCTTGTTTCCCGGGATAGCTAAACGGCAATTGGATGGAAGTCTTAAGTTTCTCGGAGTTGACAATAGGGTTAATGAATTAGCGAAGTAGAGTACAGATTTGCCAATGAGGATTTTACGGATGAATAGGGCCCAATGTAGATATATATTTTTGTCCTGCATCAAGTGATGTGAGATTGAATTTTAAGGAGAGGTCACAACGGTGGGTCATGTATGGTACATCCAGTGTAAATCGAAGAGCAGAATGATAAAGCGGTTTGAGTCTGTTAAATGATTCATTCGGAGCTGATCTGTAAGCAGCATCACCGTAGTTTGACACGTAGGCTTTCGCGACCAATATTTAGATCGCGTAATTAGAATTGTGTCGTAACCCTCCACCACCCGACACAGCCAGTAAGGGTTGTCACATAAACAACGCGCCAATTAGTTACTACTTCAATCCACAACATTTATTATGAAACATCACCGTAGTCAAACAGTTGTAGAATGATAACTTCAACAATTTGCGGGCGTAATCGAACGGCAAAACAATGTTTGTTTCTATGTAAGAATCATATTTTTTATTGATTTTCTTTGAGATGTGATCAATGTGGAGTTGGAATGTGAGTTTGGAATCGATTCGTAAACCCAAGTATTTGAACCACTTCGTGTGTTCAATGATTTTGTTTCTGATATCAGTGACAGGTGACGATAATGAAATCGGATTTTTGTTTGAAGAAAAGACCATGATCTTCGTTTTTTTAGGATTTAGGAGCAACTTTAGGGATGGCAATTGATGTTGAATGAAATCGAAATCATGTTAGAGATTCTGCTTGGCTTTGTTTGGAGATTCACCTGATACCGGCGTGACTGTCATCAACAAAGAAAGATTTAATTATGAGCGATTCAAAGTTTAGCCCAAGGTTTTTAGGTATAATGAGAACATACTTGGACCCAGCAAGGAACCTTTATTATGGATAATATTTCGTCGCGAAAGACCTGCGTGTTCAACTGACTCACCTCTACACTGAGGATACTTGAATTAAACCCAGAACATTTGAGAAACTGCACACCTCCAATTAGCACGGTTGGCTGCGCGTGGCGTGTGACAGGATTTCATCCATCATACATTCATTAAACACGATCAAGGCAGCACATCACATTTCAATACGCCTACATTCATTCTTCTCCAAGTCTTCCAACCGTTGATGACATCGCCTCGACTCGATTGAAGACCGACGCAGGAATACTCCGTCACACTTACAGCTAGTCGCCTGATGACGCTCGCCGTAATCACCAGCGAAACGTCGGACTCGAATTGTAAGTGTCGTGGGATGACTCTTCAGAACACCGGTGTTGCTGAAGTCGTAACTGATTGACACGTTTTATTTACGTGACAAATCTTTCTAATTGACTGTGGCGGGTTTAACGACGCATCTATTTCGATTTAAAGCTTTTTTGACTGCAGGGATTCATCTTCTTGGTTCTTTCGGTAAAGTCACGTAGAAGGGAAATAATAAAATAATAAAAATTAAACATAATAAAATAATTCTCACGACGTTTCGGCTGTCTTTCCGACAGACCTGTTCTTCACCTGAGGACGGCTGCTTGCGTTGTGGCCGAAACGTCGTGAGAATTATTTTATTATGTTTTATTTTTATTATTTTATTACTTCCCTTCTACGTGACTTTACCAAAAAAACCAAGAAGACGACGCATCTATATTTACGCGATCTAACAAAACAAAAAAAAGTTTTTATTATGAATTCAAGAGATGCCCTGCTGCGGAAACTTGCAAAAAAAATCCGAGGCACATCAGCTGGTGTGCTGCAAACCGCTGCCCCCTCCCCCCCACTCCCCCCCCCCCTTCACGGATCTACTCAAGTTGTGGAGCGTTGTCCTCCAGCCTGGTCCTGTAGCTCGCAAGGTGCGGTGCTGCACATTCCTGGGCATGACATCCACGTCTCGGGATGCTGATTCCGGAGACCCATTTGACGCGGCTCGCCTTCTTCCCTTTGATTGGCAGCACACGGCTGCGGCCTGAACACATCGGAGAGCCATTGTGTGTGGCACCTCTCGTTACTGCTGCTGCTGCTGTTGTTGTCGTGGATATCCAGGTGGGAGCAGGAGACGCTCCAGGGACATTCATTCATTTTGCCTCATGCCTATCTTCTCGTCATCATATTCCAGTTGTCCTTTGAATGCCGCGTGGTGACGCGGGGACATTCCTGTTTGGCTCGCTCACAAGGGAGCGGTCGTTCGGGAACAATTGGGTGGAGGCGGTGAAGGCGCGGCCCTGCAAGTGCCTGCTCACGCCACTGCTGGCGGAAGAAGGACCTCCGTTGGAGGGAGTTCGAGAGAGACTCGTCGACGGAATATTTGACCGACTCTTTCACGTTGGTCAGATGTCCTGGAATTGGCGGGGGGGTACCCACACGTTACCGCTGACGGTCGTAGACTAAATGCAGTTTGCATATTGTATCTGTACAGCTGGGTGGACAGAGGCGCTGGGTTTGGGGGTGGGGGCAGGGGGGGGGGTTAAATAAATATCGGTTTGTGAAAGCCCACGTGTTAAACTGGATTAAGAAACTCGCCCCATTGTTTCAAAATGCAGGCGCCGAGAGGTGCGATCGAACCGGCGGCCTCTGGGTTGCAAGTCCGGAGTGCGTTGGACAAATATTGAAGAAGAAGAAAAAAAACCGACCAACACGCAAGCTCGTGGCCAGTGCGTGCAGTGCGCTGCAACTTCGGAAGGGGAAGTTGTTCCTGGAAGGGGAGCGATTCCGTGTCCGCCCGCTGCAGACACCGCCACTCCCCAGTGTCTCACGGGCAGCACGATCCATCATCACGGGGCCCCAGCCATCGGGCTCGTCGTGAAACGTTTTATTGGAAGCAGCTCGCGGCGTGCGCTCTGGCTCGGGCCCGCTATGGCGTGCTCACGCTGATTAGACTCACTTGTCAACAGGCGCGCCCGTGAAAGCCAATACATCGCAATCATTTTACACTTGGCGCTGTTGCCGACACACAGCCACGCTGCCACAACAGCCGTGGTAGCGCCGCCCGATTTGAATGTCATTGTCATGGTTTTTGTTGCTCTGCGTTGTTCAAAGTGCGCCGTACTCGTTGACGGGAGAGCCGCTGCTGCCGTGTCTTGTATGGAGTGGGTGAGCACGTTGATGGCAAGCAGCGCGGTTGCCTCTGCTGCATTTGCCAATCCACTGCTGGATGAAGGCCTGCCCGTGCCGTGTTGGTCGTGGGGGTTGTTTGACCATACTTCACCGCGTTGGTCAGTGTCGGGTGAACGTGACAAAACTGGGGGGGGGGGGGGAGCGGGGGGCGGTGGGATGAGTGCCAAGACCGGTTCAGATATCACTCGCTACCGATGTCAGCCGTGACTGACAATCCTACCCCGGTGGCCGGGTTCGTAGCGCAGTTCGCTAACCGCTGAGCCACCGCTAAACGCTCCGCTTGCAACGAGTGCCGCTGCGAGGAGAGGTCGAGTGTGTGCGAAGGGCCTCCTGTCAGCAGCACGCGAAACAAACGCGTGCTGCTGTTTGCGCGTCAAATGCAACCTTCAGGTCGCGCGTTATCCCTGACACGGCAATGTGAGTAGGAAGTGCGGTGTGCACACGCGGCGGTGGCTGGGTGCGTCGCGCAGTGCAGGGCCGCTTCTGCTGCTGCTGCTGATGATGATGATGATGCTGATGATGATGCTGATGATGATGATGCGGGGTGGGAGCTTCCAGTTCTGGATTCAACAACAGCTGCTTGACCGCACACAGTTGTACATAAAGGCAAAGATCCCCCCCCCTCCCTCCCCGCTGCATAGCCTGAACAAACTGTTAGGGCAAGTGCTGTTAGCGTGTGACTATATGACGGTAAGGGTGGGTGACCAACACCACGTCCGGCCGCCTTTTTCTTCCCAGTGCTGATATTTACACACCGCTGGTTTACTTAAGGGCAGGTCCAGGACCGGTTCAGATAATCTCCGCTGGTGTTGGCCGTAGCGCGGCGCGCTAACCGCTGCACCACCGCCCCCCACACGCGGTTGTACACAGACGCGCGCGGTGCACGTATCCTGTGGTGGGAATTTACGTGCTATTGGAAATGCCATGAAAAACATGGTGTTTATTTTTCATTTGTAATAAATGGACGGCCTATATATATACACACACACACTCTCTGACCTCCCCTCTGTCTAAGGTGCTTGATTTGCTGTGAGTTTATCTTGGATGTGCCGGCTGCCAGCTCGCGCTGATATTTGTTCACGGTATTGTGTTTTTTTATTCATGACGCACGTGCCCACGTCCACGCCGTTGGCTCAGAGTTGTTTGGGGCGGTTTTTTTTGCATCACGGCCGCTGAGCACAAGGGCTCAAGAGCTTAAAAAAATAAAACGCCGTGTGGTCAGCGACGAACCGTACTGTCGAAGTTCTAACGGGTATGGAGCCGGGTTGTTGTAAGACCTTGGGGAGAGAGACGAGTATGATGTTGACGATGGGAAAGAGAATTCAAAAGTGGAGCAGTGCGAAGGCAGAGCCATGGAGAGAGGTACTGTGACCTCCAGTGGGTTTGTGTTTTTTCTGCTAAAGGCCTACGCGGCCAGAACCACGCCCGACCGCCTTCATCTCTCACAGTGGCGATGTTTACACACAGCACCAGGTACTCATTTGAGGCTGAGTCAACCTAGGGGAGGCCCGGGACCGGTTCAGATAATCGTCACCGGTGTTGGTGGCCGCGAGCGGGAATCGTCCTCGGTTCACTGCCGAGTTCGCAGCGCTGCGCGCTCACCGCTGCGCCACCGCTCCCACGCACGCGCGCAGACACGCACGCACGCAGACACGCACGCAGACACATAAACACGCAGACACGCACGCGGACACGCACGCAGATACGCACGCACGCAGACACACACGCAGACACGCACGCGGACACGCAGACACGCACGCAGACACGCAGACACACACGCAGACACACACGCAGACACGCACACGGACACGCAGACACGCACGCAGACACGCAGACACGCATGCACGCAGACACACACGCGGACACGCACGCGGACACGCACACAGACACGCAGACACGCACGCAGACACGCACGCGGACACGCAGACACGCACGCAGACACGCACGCGGACACGCACGTGGACACGCACGCAGACACGCAGACACACACGCACGCAGACACGCACGCGGACACGCAGACACGCACGCGGAGACGCACGCAGACACGCACGCGGACACGCACGCTCACTGGAATGCGCAATGTCGTCTCCCTTTAATTAGGTGCAACACAACATCGTTAAAACGTCAATATTCCTTTTATTGGTGCGAATGTGAAACGGTCGCTTGTCGACTCGACTTCTCCTCTTGTTCATTACGTTGCCCCCGCGCCGCAGTTAAACATTTTACAGCGATGGATGTGAATTTCCCGCTGCAGTTTAAAGGCCTCCCCCCCCCCCTTTCTGCGCGATAAACCCGGGCCGGACTCGCTCCACGCGGCACCGTCAGGAGGAGGAGGAGGAGCACGTGGTGCCGGGCCAGGTAATAAAATAGCACGGTGGTCACATTACAAAACAACCCTCGGCGCTTTCACTTTGCTACTTTAATTTCTTTTTTTTTTGTAAGTATATAACACGTCACGTTGTGAGCACGTTTGTGTCGAGGAGCAGAAGTAATTTATAGAAAAAAAATGAATTTTCCTCCTTCTTCAGAGATGATTCAAATGTCCCAGCTATGTTTTTGTTAATTTTGGAGCAACACGTATGCCGGTAATGATTTTGACTTTTCTCGCTCCTCGTCGCTGCCAGTGGGCGCTGTGCCCTGCCCTGTGTCCCCATGCCATGACACGCGTCCCGGTTGCAATCCCACGAGACATTGTCAACAAGTCAAAGTGATTTCCTGCTCAAAGTCATCCCTTAAGTGGATCGTGCCTTGCGCTCGCATAAACAAATCCTCGCACAATGCGATGTGCCAGCAACCGTTTTATTATACTGCCTTTAATATAAAATGAGCTTACTTCGTAATACTGTTTGATTATTGTCAGGTTTGTCAGCTACTCAATTGCTGCTATTAGGTAACTATTCAAATGGAAATTGTAAAACTTGTTTACATTTTGAATTTCGTTGGCCCCCGTGGTGTACAGTGCAGTCTTCGCCTCTTATTAGCCCATCTCCCCTGGTCTCTATGAAGAAGGGCCGTGACCAGAAACGTCGCAAGCTTTATATATTGTTTCCTTTAAAGGCCATAGTGTTATTAATGAACGTGTTTCGTGTCCTGCTCAAATGAGCACTGAAGCGATGCTCATCGTCTGTTTATATCCATGAGCCAGTAGCGTCAATTCCACGTTCTTATGGTGGGGGCGAGTCTATCCATAGGATAGCCACGATTGACATCTCCCACAAATTGGAAATATTTTATCGACTCTGGAGGGATGATAGGCTGATTTAATCCCCTAACCAGGATTTGAATTAGTAACCTTCTGATCGCGAGCCACTCACTCTCCCGCTGCGCCACCTGGCCAGTGCAGATCACTTACACAGCCTCAGCAGGGTCATCCCCACTTTGTCCCATGATTTTTTCCAGGCTGAAGGATTTCCCCTCCCCCGGGACCTCACAGAAATGCTCAGCAAATCTGCAAATTTGTTCCTGGGGGTCGGAGATTGGATCACCGTTCTTTCCCCTAAGGATGGTAATAGGTGTGGCGCTGGAGGTTACTTTTTTGATGGAATTAATGAGCAGTTTGTGATCGCGAGCCATTGAGGCAAACTCCATCTCCTCAGCAACCCGCAACCACCACCCATCGTTGCAGCACCTCACGGCTCTCCGAACCTCCGAACAAAGGCTGCGGTAAGCCTCCTCATTCTCTGACGTGGGATGCTGTAGACGATGAGAGTGGGCCTGTCGCTTTTCTCAGCCAGCCTGAACACCTCCTCTGTCAGCCAGGGTCTCTGAGGAAGTCTGGACCGTGTACCCAAAGCAGCCATTGCAGCTGCGTGAGCTACAGTCCTAAGCCTCGCCCATTTCTCCTCAACATCAGGAGTAGTGGGGGACGATGCCAACCCCAGCTGCAAACGATGAAGAAACTCTCGCTTGCAACTTTCATCAGCTCGCTGAGACCATGCCACTATGGGTTTGAATGGGGTCCTGGGTGTACACCCACCACCGGAGTGGAAGAATGGCAGGCGCATCTTACAGATGACAAGTCGATGGTCAGTGGGCAGATCAGCTCGACGGTAGGTCCTGGTGTCAAGGACATGGGCCCGCATTCGCTGTTCCGTCACTATGTAGTCCAGCAGATGTTCTTAATTGGACCCGGCATGCATCCATGATGTTGTATGGATGCGCCGATGCCGGAACAGCGTGTTGGTAATTAGAAGCCCATGGGCTACACAAAAATCGAGCAGCCTCTTACCATTGTTATTGAGCTGATCTGGCTCATGTCTTCCAATCACTCCAGACCAGGTGCTAGCATCATGACCGACTCGGACATTGAAGTGACCCAACAAGATGTGACAGGAGGTCATAGAAGGCATCTGACTCATCGGCCTTGCCTGCATCCCTCCACGGATGTTCGTCTTCGGTGGGGGCATAAGTAACCACGACCACCACTCCTCACCTCTGGTTGATGGGAAGGCGAACCCAAAGTAGCCTGGGGCTTACAGCTTCCCACACCTCACCGCCACGCTCCCACGCTCCCTGCCACGAGTAGATGACTGTCCACCCCTCATGGTGGCAGGAGCCAGAGCCAGTCCACCGGACCTTCTGAATACCACAGACATCCAGGCGGTACCCGTCCAGCTCCCAACAGAGGAGTGGCCGGCTCTCCTCCGCAGTGAGCTTTCGAACATTCCACGTGGCCATCCGTAGTGGCTTTTTGTTGTTTCTGGAGGAGCCCCGATGGTAAGGATTCAGTCTGCTGGCTCCGCCAAATGGGGTTTGGCCAGGAGACGTCTTAGACGCTTGTCCCCCCGAGGCCTTCGGCACAAGCTTAATACATTTTTTACAACGTTGTTTAGTTATAGTTAATTGAAGGTGGAGGGGTTACATGCCCCTCGCACCCGTCCAGAGCCCCCATTTGGCCGCTGTGGTGGTTACAAACGCTATGAGAGGAATAGCCAATCTAAATTGGCCCTCACCCCACGGCACTGCTAACCACAGCGTTGCCGTCCGGCACCACGAGGAGGTAGGGGGTTGTTTTTGCCGGACCTAAACCTACACCAACACCTACAACTACACCAACACCTACCCCAACACCTACACCAACACCTACACCAACACCTACAACTACCCCAACACCTACACCAACACCTACAACTACACCAACACCTACCCCAACACCTACACCAACACCTACCCCAACACCTACCCCAACACCTACACCAACACCTACAACTACACCAACACCTACCCCAACACCTACCCCAACACCTACACCAACACCTACAACTACACCAACACCTACACCAACACCTACACCAACACCTACAACAGCAACCGCCATTCGTCACTAGGTGTTGGTGACGTTACCACGGCGCTTATGCCAGGCTGGGTGCTCTTTGAGGCCACGTGAAGTGTCGAAAGCTTTTCCTAGCAGGAGGTCACGGGACAGGCCCAGCAGGTGCCACGGGTCGACTGACCGAGATGACTCGCAGCTGCACCACCTGTGCCCCTACAGTCTTTAAATCGAAATTTAACTTGCTGTGTGTCAACTCGGTGATGTGAGGGCCGCTCTTCTGCCCTCCGCTGTTGTTGGAGGGCGACCGCCTCCAAATTGCCCAGAAGCAGCGTCCTTCACGAGCCTCCACTGCCTGCCACCTCCACCAACGCAACCGACCAGTTCGGGTTCAGGTGAGCCGGTGGTTCAAGTGACCTCTGGTAGCGCTTTCGCCGCTTGTTGCACGAGGTTCGAGCTTCGCGGCGCACGCCGTAGGTGCCGTGACGTCACTCGCAAAAGAGTCGGTCACGTGCGCAGGGGTCACCATTCGGAATGTAACAACAAAAAATACGAATTAGAGGGAAATGGACTTTTTCCCGAAACGTCGCCTATTTTATATAGGGACAGTTTTAGTTTGCGTTTTGTTGTTGTTTTACAAATGTGTTGAGTTTTAGTGACATGTTTCATTTCGAAAGAAGTTCAACATACCCGCAATGCATGTTTTCATTTATGCCCCACTGCCGATGCAGTTTGGCACGACACTTTCTTCTGCGTGGGTAAAGTGACATCGCAGCAAAACCCTGACAAAGTCCATCACCTGCTTGAAGCTCAACGCTGCCACAATCCGAGCAATGCATGGCCCGTGAACACCACGTCCCCTGTTTAAACGTGGCAATCTTGTCGGGCGGGCGGAGGCTCCTTTCTGAAAATAATTTTGGACGGAAAGAAAAAAAAGCACGTGGCCCGAACCAAAAGCCGAACCGGACCCATCGGGCCGAGCCGCGTCTGTGACCCCCCCCTCCCCTCCCAACGCAGCCTCCCTCGCGATTGCCAACAAGCAATGAGCGATGTCCCCGGCACCGATTGCACTTCCGAACCGATTCGCCTTGACCCGTGCGATGCTGACGCGCGTCGGTGCGTTTAAAACGACGACAACAACAAGAACAGCAACACGGTTGCCGAGCACAAGCCCGGGGCGTCAAGCAGGCGGCAACAAACAGCACTCTCGAATTTGTACTCGATAAAGAAGTGTGGCACGTGTGTTGAATTGAGCGAGGTTTTATTTATTATTATTATTCGAAGAGCTTCAGGGGGTTCAGAGTGCCGATGCTCGTGGAGACTTCGCGTCGCGTGCGTTATGAGCGCCCCTGGGCAGCAGCGTTGTGTGCGGGGGGGGGGGGCAACGAGGCGGCCGAGCTGGAGCCCGGCCCGGCCAGGCGAGCCGTAGAGGAGGCGGGGGGGGGGGGTCTCTCCCTCCGAGCCCGGGCGGGGCGAGGGGGGGGGGGCTTTGTTGGCGGCCAGCGTCGCCGCCGCCTCCAGTCGAGACCACCGGCGCCGCCGCGCGCCCCGAGCACGCCGCGTCCTCCATCCCCCCCCCCCTTCTTCCCCCTCCTCTACCCCCCCTCCTCTACCCCCCCCTGCCTCTACCCCCCTCCTCTACCCCCCATCTTCTACCCCCCCTCTTCTACCCCCTCTCCTCTACCCCCCTCCTCTACCCCCCCTCCTCTACCCCCCCCCTGCCTCTACCCCCCTCCTCTACCCCCCATCTTCTACCCCCCCTCTTCTACCCCCTCTCCTCTACCCCCCTCCTCTACCCCCCCTCCTATACCCCCTCTCCTCTACCCCCCCCCCCCTCCTCTACCCCTCCCCCTCTACCCCCCCCCTCCTCTACCCCCCCCTCCTCTACCCCCCTCCTCTACCCCCCATCTTCTACCCCCCCTCTTCTACCCCCTCTCCTCTACCCCCCTCCTCTACCCCCCCTCCTCTACCCCCCCCTGCCTCTACCCCCCTCCTCTACCCCCCATCTTCTACCCCCCCTCTTCTACCCCCTCTCCTCTACCCCCTCCTCTACCCCCCCCCCTCCTATACCCCCTCTCCTCTACCCCCCCCTCCTCTACCCCCCCCCCCTCTACCCCCCCCTCCTCTACCCCCCCCCTCCTCTACCCCCCTCCTCTACCCCCCCTTCTTCCCCCTCCTCTACCCCCCCTCCTCTACCCCCCTCTTCTACCCCCCCCCTCCTCTACCCCCTTCCTCCCCTCCCCCCTCCCCTCCCCCTCCCTTCCCCCTCCCCCGTCACCGCCGCCCCGTGAACGGCTCCTGGAGACGGCGGCGGCGGCCGGCGGCTCCGCGTGTTTACGGCGTGGCTGTTGCGCAGACGCCAATGGGGTGGAGGGGGGGGCACGGGGTGGGGGGGGCACGGGGTGGGGGGGGGCACGGGGTGGGGGGGGCACGGGGTGGGGGGGGGCACGGGGTGGGGGACATGGGGTGGGGGGGGACACGGGGTGGGGGACATGGGGTGGGGGGGGGGGCACGGGGTGGGGGATACGGGGTAGGGGGGTGGGCACGGGGTGTGGGGGGGGGCACGGGGTGGGGGATACGAGGTGGGGGGGGACGGGGTGGGGGGCACGGGGTGGGGGACACGGGGGAGGGACGGGGTGGGGCGGGCACGGGTTGGGGCCACGGGGTGGGGGGGGGCACGGGGAGGGGGGCACGGGGGGGGACGGGGTGGGGCGGGCACGGGTTGGGGCCACGGGGTGGGGGGGGGGGCACGGGGTGGGGGACACGGGGGGGGCACGGGGTGGGGGACACGGGGGGGGGACGGGGTGGGGCGGGCACGGGTTGGGGCCACGGGGTGGGGGGGGCACGGGTGGGGGACACGGGGTGGGGGGGGGACACGGAGTGGGGGACACGGGGTGGTAGGGACACGGGGGGTGGACACAAGGTGGGGAGGGACACGGGGTGGGGAGGGGACACGGAGTGGGGGACACGGGGTGGGTTGGGGGACACGGGGTGGGGAGGGACACGGGGTGGGGGACACGGGGTGGGTTGGGGGACACGGGGTGGGGAGGGATACGGGGTGGGGAGGGGACACGGAGTGGGGGACACGGGCGACCCGTGTACGGAGCGAGATCGATATCCAATTGCGACGTCACTCTCGCTTTTTGGAAGTGGCTTTTAATGTGATCCTGTGCCTCTACCCCCGTTGTTGTTTTTTTAAATTTTATTTAAATGTTTTTGAACTTTTCAATTATACATCGAACACGTAACGGAACGTATGCCAGTCAAGGTACTTCACATATCGCCACCGTGGCAAAGTGTCATTTTAAACCCCAGCACCTTGCTTTGGTAGTCTAATTACAGTACAGGAGTAACTTATATTACGTCCATTGGAGGAGGGCTTGGTGGATCACGTAGATCTAATGAATTACCACGATGCTCCCAGCTTGCTGCTGTGGAAGTGCACGTGCCCCAACAGTCTGTTGCAGGCTACCCGGGGGATCTTTGTCTTGTTGTGCGACCCCCTGGTACACCCCCACGAGGTTGCTCCGGGTTCCCCTGCGTGCCAAACCGTCATTGAGGAATTGTCTATACTTGCTCATGAAGGACCCTCCAGAAATATAATATTGCGACCGAAAACGTGGCGTTCTTGGATTAACATTCAGACGTATTTATATTGTACCAATAAAAGTAAGTATTTGCTTGCAGTGGTATTATAACAAAATGTTATTACTCTGAAAAACACGTTTTGGTTTTTTTAACGACACCCCCCGGTTCTACTTTGGCCTTGTGTGGAGAGCGAAGGGGGGTGCTGTGTGAGGCTGACCCAGACACCGCGCGGTGTGGAATGAGACTCTGGATCTCTCATTGGGCCCATGGCGCAGAGCGCGGCCGTGAGAAGAATCGATCCACCCCCATCCCCCCCCCCCCCCACTCCAGCACGGGGCTGTGACTGCCTGAGAAGAAGTCACTTCTCAAGGAATATTGTGGGCAGTTGCCATCGCTTTTAACAGAAGCAATAAATAAACTCAATTTTTTTTATTCTTATTAGAGCTTGCGCTTTGTTTGTACGGCACTGTACTCTTTGACAGTCACTCGTTTATTCCTCCGCTCGAGCTGAGGACTCGGTCTGCCAGACGTTGACTGTTTGGGTTCATCCGACACTCCGTGTTCAACCACCGCCACAATGCAGGTGCCAACAATACTCTCACTCGCCAACCCACTCACACACCCCACTCACCCACTCACTCACACACCCACCCACCTACTCACCCACTCACCCACCCACCCTCTCACCCACCCACCCTCTCACCCACCCACCCTCTCACCCACCCACCCTCTCACCCACCCACCCTCTCACCCACCCACCCTCTCACCCACCCACCCTCTCACCCACCCCCACCCCCCACTCACCCACCCCCACCCCCCACTCACCCAATCACCCACCCACTCACCCAATCACCCACCCACTCACCCACCCAAATATCCACCCACTCACCCACCCAAATACCCACCCACTCACCCAATCACCCACCCGGTCATCCACCCAATTACCCACCCACTCATCCACCCAATTACCTATCCACTCACCCACCAAATTACCCACCCACTCACCCAATCAGCCATCCAATCAGCCACCACGCTGCAGGTAGCGACACTTCTCTTTCCGCTCCTTCCCTCGCACTGCTCCAATTTGGAATGCCCTCCTGGCGTCGTCTCTCCTCGCCAGCATCACCAGGCCGATGCACGCATCTCCTTGGTCGTAGCGTGGTTGTGGCCATGCAACCAAAACTATGGACCCATATGGTAGGCCACTGCAGTCTGTGTCCCTTCAACGGAGGCGCAGGACCAGCAAAACTACACGAACTCCCTCCTAAAGCCCTCTCGTCATGGCC
This sequence comes from Lethenteron reissneri, assembly GCF_015708825.2. Taxonomy (NCBI): domain Eukaryota; kingdom Metazoa; phylum Chordata; class Hyperoartia; order Petromyzontiformes; family Petromyzontidae; genus Lethenteron; species Lethenteron reissneri. The sequence continues at coordinate 11,335,944 of NC_083803.1, read as the reverse complement.
AGCAGCAGACCTCGACATTGACATTTACATCCTGAACACATCGTTGCCATACGCAATAATAGACTTTCGCAAGTTGTTATAATGACCTTGCTCGATATATATATTTTTAAACCTGTATGAACTCATCTATTGCAACGTGAATCGTGCTTGTTTGTTGCTGGGCGCTCGGTATTTTGAGCTTTTTCTTTAGCCTGCGCTCAGCATCCGCGATTTGAAGGGAGAGACTGCGTCGTCTGACCGCGCTCTAATTGTGACGAGCGATGGTGCAGACGGTGACTGCATCCGGCCGTGCCGCTGCTGCAGCTGCGAGCTGCGAGCGTCGCTTTCATTCCAGCAGCACGCGCCGCACAGACGTCGGATGTCTGCAGCGATGTCCCACTTTGCTCTTCCCTCGCTCGAGCAAAGGACACGAAACTTTCACTTCATCCCGAGATGATCCGAGCAGCGCCCTTCTAACGATGGCTTGACCCGTGATTGAAGTTGTCCCCATCGTTATTGTTATTCGGAAGGGGTGGGCGTGAAATGCGACGAGCTTGTTGCGAGATCACAGCAGTCTGGATTTGTTTTTGGTCTTGTTTATTGTTTCCTCCTTATGTTGCATCACGGGGACCATCAACGCACAGGCGCACGAGGGGGCCCCCGGTTGGAATCACCGGTGGCTGAAACCTGGATGCACATCCTGAGCCACCGGGGTCACCACCGGGGTCACCACCGGGGTCACCACCGGGGTCACCACCGGGGTCACCGCCGGGGTCACCGCCGGGGTCACCACCGGGGTCACCACCAGGGTCACCACCGGGGTCACCACCGGGGTCACCACCGGTTCGCACCGTCAGAATTGTGGCGCGGTGCACGGTGGACACATTCTTTCTCGCTGATTGGAAACTTTTTTTTACGGTGCTTTGGGCCGCTGATGGGAACAATGTAATGTTCCCTCCATTGAAGATCTCTCAGCAGCAGCAGCAGCCTCTACACCAGTGGTTCTGAACCTGGGGTCCACGCACCTCCTGGGATGCGAGATGCCCTTTCTGGGGGTGCGAGACATGGGCAGAAATTTTGTTTGAAGGAAAATCATCGAAACACTAATGACACAACCGGCACGTAAGTACAACTACTTTGTTTCATCAACCATATGTATTTATTAACATTATATAGAAAAATTACGATTGAGAACCAGAGGGGTGCAAGGCTGCAGTAAAGGTCAAGAACCACTGCTCTACGCCATGGGTCAGGACCAAGGTCACTGCCGCCCGTCGCATCTCCGTGAGCAGCGCCCACCCCTGCTAGGAACGTGGTCACCATCGTGCCGCTGCTGCTGCTGCTGCACAAGGACAGTGGCAGCAGCGGCAGCAGCAGCGGCGGCGGCGGCGGCGGCGTTCAATCCACACCGACTGTGCGAGACTCTGGAAGGCCCGGCTCTCGAGGGTCACCGAGCGTGGCTCCACACACCCTCACGGTCGCGCTCATGTATGCCCCCGAAATATTGTGCGCATTATATAGTGGCATTGCTGTGTTGGTGTTGTTGTTGTTGTTCTACAGTATTTTACACGTTGAATATATTTGTCTTGACACTTGATGAGGCCAAACCGTGCTCATTTCAACAACATACGGTGACGAGTGTGGTGAAGTATGGTCAACCAACTCCCATGACTGACAGTGGCAACACAGGGCAGGCCTTTATCCAGCAATAGACGGCGAATGGCTGCTGATGCTGACGGCGACTATGTTGTATGGGTCAACTGGGAAGCCGAGCATTGTTCACAAGTTCATATCCCGACTCAGCGGTGGGATCTAACCATCATGCCTCTGAGGTCGATAAAACTAGGAGCCACTTTGTGGAAAGTCATCCTATTACATACTGGCTCCGGGCATAGGAATGTGGAATTATGACCGTTGCATGGGGCCCGCCGTTTGAGATGAGAGTTGCGTGGTGGCAGTGGGACCGTGACAATCGATGTGTGTACGTACGTTGAATTTCTTTCGCACCGTACGTAGCCAACCGTGCAAACCGGTGGTGCAGGGGTTAGGACAACAAACTCAATACAAAGAAGTAGTTCTACAGGCACGGCCGGTGCACTCGCTGCTGTGATAGTCCGTTCACGGTTCTCTCCCTATCGCCGCTCAGTAAGTTCGGGTAAAGTCTGTAATTTAATTCAAAATGAGGATCAGTTTTACAAACACTGGATCCAAAAAAAAATCGACTTTCCTCCTTCCGTTCGCCCGTTGCCCACCCCCACCACTTTTTGAAAACAATTATAGTAATCGCAGCTGATAATTTGCAAGTGTAATTATAATTGGGAAAAATAACTCATTTTTTTTTCGTAATGTAATGGGGCCCAGGTTTGGCTCGCGTGAATGTTGCTTCCACGCAGCGTATCCACAACATCTGTTCTGCTCAATACCCAGCGGCTCTGCGGTGCGCCTGCACAAAGAACTCGGAGAGACCATTCTTATTCCTCCTCTTCCTCCTCCTCTTCTTCTCCTGATGTCATGTGTGTTCAACCTTTTGCGCCGGGGCTTTTGCTTTAGTTTTTTTTACATCTCTTTCGACATCGCGTTCCCACACTCGGGAACTGCGACGCAGAGACCCGCGCCCCAGGTGGACGAAGCGTCATCTCTCTCGGGTCTCGTCTAGCACGCTGTAGACGGGGTGCTATTTGGTTTTCTATAATTCAGAAAATTATTAGTTGGTGAATTTTGATGACTGAAATGTTTAATAAAACAGCGGAAGTGATGGGTTTTTTTTGTACGTGACTTGCTGAGTTAAGAAATACATTAATTCATGAGCGAGCCGATTAAATGGGGGAGCATATGAGCGTTCAAGCTTGTAAAAGAGCTTCATAGCTCATCGGATTCCTCCGGGATAAATGAAGATTTATGATTCTGAGTGTCCTCTCGTACACATGGGTTATCTTTAAGTGTGTCATTATCACCACACACGCATTGGGAAGTATTTACATAGTCCATGTGCGTGCATGACTCTCTTTCGATGGCAACTGACGTGGAATTCATGCAAATATTAGTACAGGGAAGACTCAATGGGTCTCAAGACTCAGGCGTGTACTGTGTGAGATGTTTAGATCGCTTCCTCATCGGGAGTTTTGCATGTGGGACAAAAAAAACACTGGAGTGCCAGGATAATTATCACCAATTGCATCCTTAACAAAAACACACGATCACATTGCGAGCTCACGTCACGCGTGATGATGTCATCGGGGAGGGGAGGGGAGGGGGCGAGCGCATCACGTGGGACGCCGTGGCCTCGGCCGACGAGGCTGATCCTTTTGGCACTGGTTTTTATTTCATATCAGCACGTTTTACGTCACCTTTTGACAGGGTGCGTCCCTAATAGCGACGCAACTTTACTCTCCGGAGTGTTGTTTACATCGGGTTACCTTCACGAAACAAACCAACCTCGTGCATTTAAACGAAATGACGTTTCGCGCTACAACGATGGAAAGTCCATTCTTCCGGCGCGATCTGTTCGGCCGTGAGAGAGGGTTTGACTTGGGCAGCCGGAGGGCACCGCGCGTGAAGGGAGGGGAGACGATCGGTGAAGAGAGAAGGACAGGGTTCACGCCAAGGTCAAGTGAAGCACATGAGACAGGCGGCTAAATGGTCGCCAGCGGTTGTCAATTCCACATTCCCGTGGCAGGGACGAGTCTTGTCCATAAGAAAAACAAAATTGACTTTCCCACGAATTGGTACTCGTGTATCGACCCTGGAGTGAATATTGGCTGAAGTCAAAACTCCAAACAGGATTTGAAATCGCGACATTCTCATCGTGAGCTGCTTGCTCCACCGCCGAACCAGCCGGCTGCTTGAGTGGTAGCTCAAGGGTTGAGTGAAGCGCTACGGGAGGGCAAAGGTCAAGGGTCGAGTCGGGGCAGGGTCGAGGGGGGTGGCGAGGGGCTGGCCAAGGGCAGGTGACGTGCACGCGCAGGGCAGGCAATTGGAATCCCACCTCTGAGTTCGGGGCCGTCCATAAATGACGTCACGCGATTTTGGAAGATTTTTGACCCCCACCCCATCGTCACACGGCGTCACAGAAAGTCAGACCCCCTCCCTCAAATATGACGTCATGAAGCTCTGCCCCCCCCCCCAAAACCATATTTCTATTTTGAAAATAAAACAAGCTTCAAATCGCTTTAAACTATTGTCATTGTAGTGCGTATATCATGTGGCACTGATGTTGTAGGAGTGTTGTTATAACAATTAGTGTTGTTATAACAATTCTATATTTATTTAAAGTTGCGCATTTTGATGTGACGTCACATTTCTCAACCCCCCCCCCCTCCCTCGTCACACATCGCCACATATATCTGCCCCATCCCCCCCCCGTAGGTGCGTGACGTCATTTATGGACGGTCCCTTACAAACAGCCCGAGTGACGATCGTGGGAAGACGACAAATTCCCCGTCGTGGCGGCGTAAGAGGGGAGAGCGACTTACACGCATACCTTGGGGCGGCCTAAACAATACGGTATCATCATCATTATTATTATCCTGCAGCTGACTCAAACCGGAAGAGTTGGAGATTTCCCAGGACAGCAGCTACCCGGCTCAACGAGAGGACGTTCCTGGGAAAAACCAGGACAGGTGGCAACGCGAGCAGGCGAGGCCTACCCCCCCCCCCGCTTCAGCTGACAATATCCAAACGCCGCTGAAATGTCTCCTCGCTGAAGCCGCCTTGCAGCTACAGAGCCCAGAGCAGCCCCGGCGGGGGTGGGGGGGCAGCTGATGGCAGGATGCCATGGCGTGAGATCACGATGAGTTTTCCCGAATGTCACATTTAAAGGTTCCCATGTGTCCTGCCGTCTGCGCTGATCGCATGCGTCACGTCCCCCTCGATCGCGGCCGGCGAGCGGCTCCGGCTCTGGAAATCCCAGCGACGTCGACCGAGCGAGAGCTGAGCGAATCGCCGGAACAACAACAACAACAGCAGCAGCAGCAGCAAAGCGACTCCTTAAACCGACACACCGAGCGAGACCTCCCTTGTAGATTTACACCTTTCTTCTCTCCAAAGAAAACACGAAGAGAGATTAATTAAAGAGAAAATAAATACGAGTCAAAGTTTGTTTTATATTGTGCAGTGTTGCACTACGTTAGTAGGGAACCCAGACGAATGCAACATTCACGGTCGTTGATGCAACGGCGGTGATTTTATTTTTTTGTAGTAAATCGTATCGAGTCAATGTTTTTTCGAATGTAAATTGTACGATTTTTTTTTCTTTTCCAAACTCCTTGGAACGTATTTTTTTGTCATTCAACGTAAATATGATTCTCTCGGTTTCCTTTACAAACTAAATCAACAAATAGATGCCGCGGCGATTATTTTTGAACCTCCAACAGAAAAAAATCGCGCGCCTCGTGCCGTTCCTGTGGCCAGCGCCTGGCCCTGTGACGTCACAAAGCCAATACGACAATTCCCTCCACGTGACCTTTTATTTCGGCTCGACGCGACAACTTTGCCAGCTCATCGCAAGCTCCTTCAAAGCGAATGCCAACGCCGTAACAAAACTGCTGCAGCAAGATTTGAAGCTTTCGTGACTGCAAGGATTCATATTCTTAGGTTTTTTTCGGTAAAGTCACGTAGGTAAAAAAATTTAAATTAATAAAAGTAAAATAAAATAAAAATAAAAATCACGACGTTGCGACTTTTTTTTTCCTACGTGACTTTACCGAAAAAAACCCTAAGAATATGCTGCAGCAAAGGCGACTGTCATGAGTAACACATTCTTGTTCATTGACCATTCACCTGCACATTCCTTAGAATAGACGCACGCATGCATGGATGTGCACACGCACAGACAAAAGATCCCCCGCATATCCCTTAACATCCCTTTGGGGCAAGCGCTGTTAGCGAGCAGCAGCAGCACATATAAAGGCCGGCACGGCGCACGAGGGGGGCGAGTGGCCAGCACCGCTCCCGGCCGCCTTTGTCTTCCTATTGGCGATGTTTGGGGTGCTACGGTGGCGAGATGTTAACTACTTCGCCTGGTATACAGGAGGTCGTGGGAAGGATTTTGACCATGACGCCTGCATATTTCGACATTGTAATGGTCTCCCCGTGGTCGCATGGAGTTGTGTCCGGGTCCTCCGGGTTTTCCCTCCGCATTTAGAAACGCGCGTTGAGAATATTTGGCTGCTATAAATTTCCACGCGATAAACCACATCGTTGAGATGTGGAAAAATAAAAATAAAATACTTTCATAGCTCGTCGTTTATACGCCGCATCGGGTATTCATTTGACTTGACCAAGGGGAAACCCTGGACCGGTTCAAGTAATAGCAACCGGTGTTGGCCGTGAGCGGGAATCAAACTCGGGTGGCCGGGTTGTTAGCTTCCACGCTAACCGCGACGCGACACACACCACACACTCGCTCACTCACTCCGCTTCTTCTTGTTCTGAGCCAAGAGTCCCAGAGTAGCATGGGGGAGGCATCTCGCATCTCTTAAAAATTCTAGGGGCTGGCAAGGCCGATTATTTTAGAGGGCCGATTAAATTCAGCACAATCCAAAGTGGCCCCGTGCTCAATCAAGCTAGACATGCACATCCACTATCATCTCCACGACGAGAAGACCCGAGCCATTGATGGAAAATCCACATTACCATGACGGGGTCTGTTTATAGGATGATCGGTTGTGGGTTCCCGCGTGTTATTGTCCCAGAGGAGGGCTGAATCTACCCCGAACAACCTGAGTGCACTCCTGTGCCTACGCATATACACGGTGATTGGTATTATTCAACTTGACCCTTAGCTACGGCCAAGGTCAACTCAGAATAACAGGACGAGACAAGGAGGTGTTCCTGATGCGGCCGGACGTCGCTGCATCGCAGCGTTCGTCTCGCAGTCAGAAGTCCTTAAGTTTTATAATTTCGGGTCGGTAGTCAGCTCCCCCGTCATCGGCCGTGTTGTTCCACTGAAAAATACGCTCCACTTTGTAGGAAATCCACATTGGTCATCCTGTGGAGAATGTGGCCCTTCGCCATAGGAATGTGGAATTTCTAACACTGACTAAGTGCCACGAATAGGGGGCGCGTGCCCACAATGCTCATTGCAGTTTTGCGCGGGGGGGGGGGGGTGGGGGAACTGACTTTCATTTTGACCTCTGAACAAGACCACTTTAAGCAAAGACAGATGCTGGCTGAAAAGCACACAAGCATCCGACGATCGGTTTGTCGAGTTTATTTCTGCCCCCTTTCAATTCGTTATTTATTTTTTATTTTTTGCGACCTGTCGTCGGCCCTGCCGCCACGGTGCCGCGCGCGTCTGAGCCTGCCTCGGGCGTGACCACAATGAGCGCTTGTTCAAGCGCACGATATGCGAGCCATTGCCTGGGTGGCTTCAACCTCGTGCCCATTTTCCACTTCATCCCTCCGGCCGGCTCCTGCGTTTGGAGAGGGAGACAGAGAGAGGCTCCATATTTTGGGATACCAAACCTCGCCTTGAGAGGGTTCGGGAGTTCCGATCGCGGCGTGCCGAGCGGGGGTCGCCTTGGGTCAGCGCTGTTCCCAGGCGCGCGTCTCGGGATGAAATGCCACCGTGCGGTTGTGAACGTCGAATGGGGATGGCGGTGTTGCCGTGTCATCATCGTCATAATTTTAATTACTTCTTACTTGTGTTTAAAAGCAGTGCCTCCTCACTTCGACATGGCACGATCGTCATATCTCTTAAAGGTCCGAAAACAAATTCTGGATATTTCACATCTCTGCGGTCGCAGCCAGTCAATCCATAAGTGAATTTATAATAATACAAATATATAACAACAACCGCCATTCGCCACGAAGTGGCGGTGACGTCACCACGACGCTTGTGCCGGGCTCTGTGCGCCTTGAGGCCACGTGAAGTGTCGAACGCCCGCTGGCAGGAGATCACGGGGCAGACCCAGGTGCTACAGGTCAACTGACTGAGACGACTGGCTGATGCACCACCTGTGCCCCCTACTGTGCCAACTTGCTGTGCTTTAGTCACCCGGCGCTCCGCTCGTTGTTGTAAGCGTCACTCCTCCGCCCTCCGTTGTTGTTGGAGGGCGACTGCCTCCAACTGCCCAGCAGAGTCTTTCACGAGCCTCCTCCACAGAGGCCGATCTTGACACCGCTGGTACCAGTCATCGGCAAGTCCACTCAGCTCCACATCCTCATATACTACATCAGCTCTATCTCTTCTCTAGCCTCTGCCCCGCCCGTTTAGCCCCCTCTATCCGGCCAAACAAAAGCTGTTTAGGCATGCGGTGACTGGGCATGCGGGCTACATGACCCAGCCAACGCAGTCTTGCCTGCCGGAGGAGCTCACCGATGGGACTTTTCCCAGATCTTTGTCAGCTCCTCACACAATCCAGCCTGGTTAAACCCAGGATGGATCGTAGGCAGGCCAGCTTGAATGTTTCCAATCGGCGAAGATGCTTCATTAGGGGTGTCCACGTTTCGCAAGCGTAAAAAAGGGAGGGAATGACCGTGGCAGAGAAGACTTTAAGCTTCGTCCGGAGCGACAGACCAGGTAGCTTTCACACAGCGTTATGCAACCGATGAAAAGATAATGCCGCTCGACTGATTCTGAGTGAGACCTCTGCTGTCAAACCGGAGCCGGTCATGAGCACACTGCCCAGGTATGGGAAACTCTCCACTCTCTCCACAACTGCCCCATTACCGATTGTGAGTTGTGGGGGTGGAGTGCCCGATGGTACAACATACCCAGGCATATACAGTACTATGTACACATCCCGTCAATCCACTGCTGGATAAAGGTCTCCCCGAGCTGTCGACATACGTCACGGCTCTGCGATGTCACAATCCACCCGGCACCTGCCCACCGGCCGATTGAACCGCTCCATCTCTCCGGTGGACGCTCCCCGAGGGCGCGTTCCTTCCCTTTGGCTGCCCGCGCCGTCGGCATTCTTGACCGTCGGTCATCGTCTCTTGTACGGGACGCGGCCTGCCCGATGCCACTAATTTTCCTGAACACTTTGAATCACGGCACGCCTTCGATCCACGCGTTCCCTCTTTCTGTCTCCCACTCGAATTCCAAACGTGCATCTCCCCTTGCCCGTTTGCGCGCTTCTTTCAGCGAAAACCCTCAAACACGAAACATCGCAATCGCAGCTGCAAGCAATTCCAGTCGAGCGCGCTGACAGGCCGAACTATTCCTCCCCCCTCGGCGAATCTGACAAGAGTCGGCGTCGTGACGCACCGGTGGCGCTCATCACGTGGGCTCGCGGCGGGGTGTCGGGGGGGGCGCCGCCGAACGGATCCACTCTCGCGTCCGCAAGAGTCCCGTGTCCTCGTCGAACAACGGCGCGCTCCGCAGGTTTGCAGCGCGGTCACGCAAACGATGCCCATCGAGGGAGGGCCCTCTGCGGTGGGCGCAACATGAACGACGCGATCAGCTCAGCGGGGGTGGTTCGGCAAACGGTCACGCGGGGCCACGATATTTGATTTCGTGTCTGCGCGGTCGCGCCCAGGCTATTGCATGGCGCAAGCTCGCCTTGCCCAATCGCGTCGTTGTCGCTCGCGGTCTCGAACATTGAACGCCGTGGCGGCGCTCTGTCGTCGCAAAATGCAGCCACGACAGCTTCGTAGTGTGGTGGTTGTCAAGGGGGCCCCAACTCGTAGGTTTAGCCACCAAGGAATGGGGGGGGGGGGTGAGGGGGCAAGGCACCCCCTGCCCCCCACGCTGGTTACGCCACTGGCCCTGCTCACAAAAGGTCAACTTGCAACTTGCCCGCTCAAGCCACCACTGGTCCTGCAATCTCCACGGGAGGCATCTCGAGGGAGAGAGACAGAGTGAGTGAGCCCCTCCGGAGGATATTTTGGCGACTATTTCACGCTGACCAGGCGTCTACACCTTCGCTCACCCCATGGTGGTTTATCTACGGACACTGCAGAGACGTGGCTATGCATGCAGCTTGCATCACTCTTTCAGCTGCCGCGCCGGGACGTGGAATCAAACGGGCGATCTCTTGATTGCAAGCCAAGTGCAACTGATGGCTACGCTAAAGTAAACTATTTTTGTTTCTAAACTATGTTTTTATGTTACGAAATTAGGGGCCACTGAGCTTTATAGCTATTGTCCAGAAGCGGCAAATGATAGCCCAATGAAGTGGCATATCATGTGGGGATTTGTAGCAGTCAAATACTCTAAGCTCATGTTTCTAAATGTGGAAGGAAACCACCGGAGGACCACGGTGAAAAATCCACGCGACCACGGAAAGGGAGAGGCGTGCAGGCTGCAAATAAGCAGCAGGCGTCAGGGCCGGGATCGAACCCACGACCTCCTGCATACCAGGCGAGGTAGTTACCATCTCGCCACCGAGGCACCCCACTGCGACAGCTTCCTCGAGTCTTACGATAATTAATTCATCTGCCTTACTTTCATGGCATTTAAAAAAGAAAATACAGAATTATGACTACTTGCGTTGGATGGTGGGCGTTTTGGAACGGTAACTGAAAACAAATGAAGAATGTTGTACAGAAGTTGAGTCCAAACTTAGCGATCACTTTTCTTGGCCTGGGCAACTGCGTGTGTGTCTCTGAGTGCATGTGTGTTTGTGTGTGTATGTGTGTGTCTGTGTGTGTCTCTGAGTGCATGTGTGTTTTTGTGTGTCTCTGAGTGCATGTGTGTTTGTGTCTGTGTGTGTCTCTGAGTGCATGTGTGTTTGTGTGTGTCTGTGTGTGTCTCTGAGTGCATGTGTGTTTTTGTGTGTCTCTGAGTGCATGTGTGTTTGTGTATGTGTGTGTCTCTGAGTGCATGTGTGTTTTTGTGTATCTCTGAGTGCATGTGTGTTTGTGTGTGTCTGTGTGTGTCTGTGTGTGTCTCTGAATGCATGTGTGTCTGTGTGTGTCTGTGTGTGTCTCTGAGTGCATGTGTGTCTGTGTGTGTCTGTGTGTGTCTGTGTGTGTCTCTGAGTGCATGTGTGTCTGTGTGTGTCTGTGTGTGTCTGTGTGTGTCTCTGAGTGCATGTGTGTTTGTGTGTGTCTGTGTGTGTCTGTGTGTGTCTGTGTGTGTGCGAGTGGGGCAGTGATAGAGTCGCTACGAATCCGGCTATACGAGTTCGATTCCCGCGCACGGCCATTACCAGTGACGATTATCTGAATCGGTACCTGCGCCTTTCCTAGGTTGACTCAGCCTAAAATTAGTACCTAGTGCGATGTGTAAAAGCATTGCCTTTCGAGAGACAAAGGCGGCCGGGCGTGGTGTTGGCCACCTACCCCCTCGTGTGCCGTGCCGGCCTTAATGGGTGCTTGCTAACAGCACTTTCCCCAACAGTCTGTTAAGGCTATACGGGAGCTGTTTGTATATATGTGTGTATGGGAGCGGTAGTGTAGCGGTTAGCGCACTGCGCTGCGAACCCGGTCACCCGAGTTCGATTCCCGCTCACGGCCAACACCAGTGACGATTATCTGAATCGGTCCTGGGTCTCGGTTATTTGAATCCTAGGTCGACTCAGCCTGAAATGAGTACCTGGTTCAGTGTGTTCATCATCGGTCTTTTGCGAGACAAATGTGACTGAATGTGGTAATGGCCCAATAACCCCCACCCGTCTGCCCTTAATGGGTGCCCGCTAACAGCACTTGCTCTGCTACTGAACCTGGAGCTGGCCACGAAGAGGTGAGGACTTCACTAAAACATCACCTCTACTCAAACAAAACATCTGCCTGGATACTTAGTGTCACTGCACAACTCCGGTGGCTGAGCGGGTTGAGAAATGTCTGTACATGGGCATGAGGCATCGTGCTCGTAGTCATCTCGGGTTTGGCAGCAGACCTCTCGCTCTGAATGAGTCGAGCAGCATTTATGTTTTCATTGGTTGTGCAATGCTACCTCAAGGCTACCTGACTTCTCACTACACGTGCAGCTCCAGCTCCATATCAGCCACGATTATGCCCTCTCTTCTCTAAGCACGTGAACCATGGACCCACCCCCCTGTTTACGGGGAACCCTGTGCTGGCTTGAACTCTTCGGGCTGACCTGCCAACGATCCAGCCTGGGTTCAACCCCGGCTGTATTTTTTTGCGTGTGAGAAGCTCAACTATACAATGAAAGACCTGGGCTTCATCCCACGAGTGAGCGCCTCCGGCAGACGATAATTAATTGACTGGTTCATGTAGGCGGGATGCTCAGCCACTACATGCCCAAGCAACTTGTGTTTGGCCAGAAGGAGGGGAATAAAAGGCCACGGTACCGGCTAGAGAGGAGGAACGATCAGCTTGCCGACAACTGGCACCAGTGGCACCAAAGCATACAACTGAGCAATTGGTGGAAGCCGCCCGCCAGCAATAATAAGAGGCTCACAACAATGAGCAGAGCGCTGAGCGGTTAAAATACGACAATCTGGCAGAGTCAGGAGTGAAGGTGGTGCATCTGCCAGTCGTCTCTGCCAGTTACCGCACAGCATCTGGTTGTGCGTGGTGACCTCCTGGCATCAGGATCTGGTATGGCACTAGCCTGGCACAAACACTTTGGGCCGGGTAGTTGTGGTTGTTGTTTTGTTGTTGTGTGTGTGTGCACAACCCAAGCGTAGGTGCTGGCTAACAGCACTTGCCCCAACAAGCATGATAAGGCTACACGTGGGATCTTTGTCTTGTGTCTGTGTGCGCGTATGACTGTGTGTCTTTATTTTGTGTGTGTGTGTGTTGCCACCCCCAGTGACAACACGCGCTGGCTTACATCCTCTGTGCATTCTTCGCATGTTTACAATGTTCACAGGAGGAGAGAGAGTCGACCGCATTTCCTCTTTGCGCAATGACCTGAATACGTTTCGTCGGGGGCGGACTGGGGGCGGTGCGGACGGAGGAGTAATAATTCCGAAGCCTCGTCTATAACATTTACAAGAAAACTGATCCGAAATACCCTCCCCCCTTCCTCTTCACGAGCGCGTCACAACAACGCATTTCACTCCCATTCGCGAGACGTATTGGGATTTTTTCTGTGTATTTTTGTAACGCGATTATCCCGGATCACGCATAACCCGGGATGCTGCCGTGCCGTGCCGCGCCGTCGTTGGCAGGAAACTTTACAAATCCGGAGGGGATCGCCGTCGCTTCGATTCCATTGTATCCCGGCGCGGCGAGTTGAAGGAGTGGTGCGATTTAAATTTCGATTTAAAGCTTCTTTCGTGACTGCAGCAGGGATTAATCTTCTTGGGTCTTTCGCTAAAGTCACGCAGAAGGGAAATAATAAAATAAGAAAAATAAAACATTTTTATGTTTCGATTTAAAGCTTTCGTGACTGCAGGGATTCATCTTCTTGGTTCTTTCGGTAAAGTCACGTAGAATGGAAATAATAAAATACTAAAAAATAAAACATTATAAAATAATTCTCACGACGTTTCGGCCACAACGCAAGCAGCCGTCCTCACACACGCGACACGCGCGACACGCGGCCGTCGTCCGGGCCTTGCGATGTCCGATTGCCCATGCCCTTCGCGAATGGCACCAACTTGTCGAACTCGCGCTGTCGAGTGGTGTTTTTTAAATCCTTTATATTAAGTTCACGTGCTTGCTTGCTTGCTTACGACCGTGCAAATCTTTCGGTCGTTATTTAACCCACTTCCCGTGATCTAATCGAGCTGACATTTTGCACATAGACTCGTTGTACGAGGCAATTAATGTTCGTGAAATTTTTTTTCAAAAATTTTACACTGTTTAGGGAAAACAAATTAAATATTTAATTACCAATTGCTTAATACTGGCAGACAATCATCTGACCCATAGGTGGCAGCCATCTCAAGCCAGAGGACGAGATGACTCTAGCCGCCACGCATATAAAGGATTTAGAGTGAAAAACTTTGTTTTTACGGGTTATACTTATTTAAAATTCAGGACGCCACGGCTTCGTTCGCACGAGTTGGCCATTGCGCGCTGCCACGTGTTCGACGTGACGAAACGAGCATCCGGCGATGATGGATTTGCTCCCAAGCGCGGGAGGGTGCCAGGGTGTCGTGGTCAGCACACTGCACTCGCAGTTGCACAGGTCGACAGATCGATCTCCCGGCACGGCAATTTGAAACAACAGCGCACGATTCTGGAATTCTCCCCACACCACACACCGCCCCCTCCTTCCCCCCCGCCCCGCCTCTGCCCACGCAGCACTTTAAATGGTGACGAACGACACTTTTTGTTCCGTCGGCAAGTCGCGCGTGGTGTGATAAAACGTGGGTACACACCCACCTCTTCGGGGGGGACGCCTTAGCCAGCGTGGAAGAGTAGGCCAAACACACACTCGCGATGCGCTCACCTGTCTGGAGGCTTACTGTGGTGGAGGGCCCTTCCGCTAGCAGTGGCGTGAGAGGGCACTTGCAGGGCCGCGCCTTCAGCTCACGTCCCCGATCGGTGCCGAGGCAGAGGTCGCAGCTGTGTCGTGAACGAGCGCCGTGGGGTGCACGTGGTTCGTCTCCTCCTGCTGCTGCTGCTGCTGATGGACGCCGCCGCCACACGCCGGTTACCTGCGACCATCTATCACCATCCGCTATCACCATGTATGCCCTTGTTTTAAAGAACATTGTTTAACTAAACATTTGCCAGAGACGCGTAAAGTGGAATGTTGATTCTAGCGATGAGCTTGGATCGTCTCTCTGGAACACATCAGTACCTTAAAGCGTAGATTATGTACGTACGTACTCTACTGTATATCAGTATGTGTATATGAGTACCTATACGTGTGTGTGTGTACGAGTGGGTGTAGTGGGGAGCGGTGGCGTAGCGGTTAACGCGCTGCGCTACGAACCTGGTGACCCGAGTTCGATTACCGCTCACGGCCAACACCGGTGATGATTATCTGAACCGGTCCTGGGCCTCCCCTAGGTCGACTCAGCCTCAAATTAGTACCTGGTGCGGTGTGTAAACATCGCCACTCGGGAGACAAATGCGGTCGAATGTGGTGCTGGCCACAAACGTTACGTTTACGGCCTTCATAGGTGCTCGCTAACAGCACTTGCCCCAACATCCGTTCAGGCTATACGGGGAATCGTTTTCTTTGTGTGTATATGCACACACACTATGTGTGTTAGTATGGAGGGTAGTGTAGCTATCGCCTGTGAGCGGGATATCAGTGGTGAACATTTGAACCGATAATAAACCTCTCCTAGATCAACTCAGCACCCCAAATGAGTACCTGATGCGGTGTGTAAACATTGCCGCTGGGGGAGACAAAAGCGGCCGGGCGTGAGGTGCTGGCCACCCCCACTCCCTCGTGTACCGTTGCCGGCCTTCATAGGTGCTCGCTCACGACACTTGCCCCAACAGTCTGTCACAGGCTACGCGGGGGAATCTTCGTCGTTGACATTGGGCGGAGCTGTGCGCAGCGCGGTGCCATTTGTGGTTCGCGCGTTTTGATTCCCAGCCACGGGGAAGGTCAAGACCGGTGCCTGAACTCGGCCCGGCGCCATCGCCTCTCTCCCCCCCACCCCCACCTCCTTCTCACCAACGCCGCACGAGCTGGATAAGACCAACGGAGTCATTGTCTGTCAGCGAGCGCCTATTAAGGCGAGCATGGACAAGACGGCTGATGGTGACATTCGGTAGCACACACCTGATTTAGGCTGCGCAATGTTGTTTCGTTTTTTTGCTAACAATAAAACCAATTTATTGATTATTTTTGTATTTTATCATGCATACTCTTTTTTTTTCATGTAAATCCCACTGAGCTCTACAGCTCTTTTTCAGAAGCGACCTGGTCACAAATGATAGCTCAACAAAGATTTTATAGCAGCCAAATACTCGAAACGCGTGATGTCGATTCTGAATGTGGAGGGCAAAACCGGAGGAGCCACATAAAAAATCCACGCGACCACGAGCAGAGAGACACGCAAACTCCAAATATACAACAGGCGCTAGGGTCTGGATCAAACCCGCACATTTTCCTGTATACCAGGCGAGGTTAGTTAACATCTCACCACCGCGTATAGTTTGAGAGTATTTGGAGCAACCGCGTGCGCACAGTACAAGCAGAACTCGATTGTGTATCTGGCTGCCGAGTCACAACCTCGTCCATCAGCAATCCGTACGCTTTGACAAAGGCTGCTGCTGGTGCTTGGGTAACATTGGTCTGGAAAGGCAATAGGGCGATGGACTAAAACAATGCGTGCTTCTCTGTGTGTAGAGACTCGGAGTGGTGCAAAGCGGTACATTTGTGATGTTGGGGTCATTCCAAACCTCCTCGGCACAAGCCAGGCTCACATTCCAATCTCCAGGCGTGTGCACGGACACGTATCGAACGCAGGTTGTCAGGATTGTAGCACTTAAACTGACTCGAGAGTCAATTATTATCTTACCATTTGCAAGGATGGTGGTGATAACGAAGGCGATGTTGAAATGATAAATGGATTTTTTTTAAAGTGTACAAGTTGCATCCTCTTGTCAATAGTGCCGTAAATTTCACAATGTATCCACATGTGTATAAATTAGAAAAATGCCAATTATTCCTTGTAAATAACCTGCTGATTATACTTTTTAAAAAATGTAAATTGCACAAAATTCAGAGCTGGGCAAAGTGCGATCAATGTCTAACACAATTGATCAAGCTGACAAATACGGCAACAGAAGGACAGACGGACAGACAGAGAGACAGACAAGGTCAAGAGAGAGAGGAAGTGATGTAAACAAAGATTAGGTCGGGGAGCTGAGTAGGCTGAGAGGTGATAGCACCACGGACACACACCCAGACACGGCCCTGACGAATCATTACCAGCGGCACATTCGCCTGAAATGTAAACACCGTAAGCAACCTCTCAAAGCACAAGAGACGCAAGTGTCGTCAATATGTTTATTTAGACTATTGCAGGCGGGTATGCATTGAGTATAAACATCATATGCCCCCGTAGCAGTGACGATCATGATGGCTACAGGTTGGCAATACAACTGAAGCACTGTTTCACATTTGCACTCAATTCACTCGACTACCACCGAAGATATCCAGCTTCGATCGGTTGATGTTCCACAGATTTTCCAATGCCGCGTTTGCCACGGTGCTTAGTAAAGTCACCATTCGTGGAAGCCATCAGTTGCACAATCTGTTCCAGCCAGACAATAAACAGTGATGCTTGCCTGATCCCGGCTGCTGATCTGAGTGGCTTTACAAACTGGTTGAGAGTTCCTGCTCAAATGACCATTTAGGTGATGCCCATCTCCTGTGCAGAGCCATGAGCCAGTGGTGGAAATTACACGTTCCTATGGTGGGAGCGAGTCTCTCCAGAATACAACCGCTGTTGACTCTCGCCACAAATTGGTCCTCTATTTATTGACTCACAGAGGGATGATGGGCCGAATCAACCCCGAAGCAGGGATGTAAACTAGAAACGCTCCGATTGGGAACATTGGCCAACTTGAGTTCTACACGTGGAGTTGTGGTGACACGGTCAATTATTTGATCTCACGGTAAAGGGGCAGCCGTGCAATCGCTGGCTCACGCCACTGCGGGCGGAAGGGACTTCACGAGATGAAGCTCAAAGGTGAGGTCCCTCGAGGGCCGTGGATCTCAAAGTTCGAGGTTCCCCAGGCCACCGGTGGATCCGTGACGGTCCTCCAGGTGGTCCGCGGGGCTGTGATGCGGGTTGATCCGGACATTAATGACGGCGTTTACACATTTTGTTTCGGTCATTAATGAATATTTAACTTTTGATAGTTAATTAAAAAAAAAACTAAATTAAGTTAGATAAACTACCCAGATTAAATGACCTTAACCCTAAGATTGAAACGATCTAGCTGCGTTAAAAAAAAGTGTTTTTTGTATGTTCGGTTAATATGACTCATATTGTGTTAGTGGTATTTAGAGAGAGAAGTGAATGCGTTTTGTCACCAGGGCTGGGCGGGGGAGAGGGGGGTCGACGGAAAAATTTGCATCGACCGAGCGGTCCGCAGGCCAAGAAGGTTTGAGGAACCCTTCTGTCTAGAGGGTACGTGGCCAACTCATCTGCGTTGGCCGGACGTCTTGGAGGAGACGCGATGCACCCACCGTTAAAATTCCGCCGCTGAGTGAACAGAGGCGGAGGGGATGCAATAAACTTAACGTTTCTCGATTTCTGCCGCGCTGGGAGATCGAATCGATCTGGCGACCTCTGCATCTCAATGGTGTCGACTGTAACTGGGTGAGACTTCTGCTCAAGTGCCCGATGGGCATCGTTCTCACTCGCGGTTTTTATACCACGAATGTGTGGGGGGGAGGGGGGTTAAAAGTAATTTGAGGCAAATGTCATAACAGGAAATATATTTGATTTAATGTTGAGTTATGTTCATGCCATATTTTCTATATCTTC
This sequence comes from Lethenteron reissneri, assembly GCF_015708825.2. NCBI lineage: Eukaryota > Metazoa > Chordata > Hyperoartia > Petromyzontiformes > Petromyzontidae > Lethenteron > Lethenteron reissneri. Next base: position 11,317,693 of record NC_083803.1, on the reverse strand, counting down.
TGAAGATCCGTTGCCCTTTCGCTGAATTGTATTTGGTTGTTTTTGCTCTGAGTTCTATTTCCGTTTTGTGATGCACTTTATTTTAAGTTTTTACTTTTGTCTTTTGTTTTTCGTCACACGGGCCGCACTTGCAAACGAGGCTCTATCCCGCGCTGTTGTCGAGCTTCTGATTTTAAAGGTCGTCATCTTTTTTTTTTACTTCAACTTGACGATGTCGCGGAAGTTCCACATTCTCACGGCAGGGGCCAGTCTTTCCATAGGACGAGCCGCTTCATGCGAGATGCATATCGACCGCGACGGTCGGGGCCACGGGGCGTGGAGAGACGGATGGAGACAGGAGGCGGGGGCGGAGAGGATGAGCCGCTTGCTCGGGCTAACACATAGAGACACACACAGACACACATAGAGACACACACAGACAGAGAGGATGTTTGCAAGGAGCCGCGGAGACAGTGGCGGGGTCTGTTTTGGTTTCACAGCGCGCGATTCTGGCGGCGATTAAAAACAAACAAACAAAAAAACCCCATCGTGGTGTCAAAACACAAAAAAGAAAGCATCGCGCAGATAGTGAACACAACGAGGGGAAGAGAGAGAGGGAGGGTGACTGGAGTCGCTCTCTTCTTCCGTGTGGCCTGCGAGGAGCGACCGTTGGTGGTGCGGTGGTGGTTCTGGTGCGGTGGTTGCGGTGGTGGTGGTGGCGGCGGTGGTGGTGGTGGTGGTTGCGGTGGTGGTGGTCGTGGCGGCGGTGGTGCGGTAGTGGTCGGGCGGTGGTTGTGTTGGTGTGGTGGTGGCGGTGGTGCGATGGTGGTGAAGCGATGGTTGCGCTGGTGCGGTGGTGGTGCAGTGGTGGTGGTGTTGGTCCGGTGGTGGTAGTGTTGGTGCGGTGGTGGTGGTGGTGGTGTTGGTGCGGTGGTGGTGGTGTTGGTGCGGTGGTGTTGGTGCGATGGTGGTGGTGTTGATGCGGTGGTGTTGGTGCGGTGGTGGTGGTGCGGTGGTGGTGGTGTTGGTGCGGTGGTGGTGTTGGTGCAGAGGTGTCGGGCGCGTTCCTGTTGCTTCAATCCCAGGAATCGGCGCGCGCTGCGCGGGACCCACGCGACAGCGTCGCGGACCTCAGCGGTGGACGCGGCGGGGATGTTGTTCAGATCGCCGTCGATCTCGGGCAGGGTGCGGCTCGCCTTCCGTGTGACCGACTACGCCTCAACAACCCGTGCCCTCAGCCTGTCCTGCGAGTGCGCGCTCCGCCACCCCTCCTAACCCCCCCCCCCCCACCCTAGACGGCCAAACGCCCACCCAGACCCAACGCTCCCAGAGTGCTCGGTGCGACCCCCCCCCCCCCCGCCACCACCCCCGTCCGCAGCGGCGTCCGTCAGAGCTCCCGGGTACAATGATGGTGAAGGCGGCCCGTAGAACGCGCGCGTCGATATTGTCTGGCAAGATGTTCATGGCCCCGCGCCTCGGAGAAGGGCATCTTGTGTGGTTGTTGTTGTTGAGGACTGCGAATATAACTCCTTGCATAGTCGGCGCGTGATGAACACCCCCCCCCCCTGCCCCCCACGCACATCACGAGGCGCCTTCATCCAGCGGCAAACGCCACGAGTCTGGGTTGGGATGGGTTTTTTTCTTCTTTTCATGTCGATTCCCTTCAGCTGCAGACGAGCTCCTGCCGCGCTGTAATGGTTACCGCACCGCGATTCGCAGCGCGGAGGTTGCCCGGTTCGACTCGATCTCCGGGCGCGGCGGGGGAAACAACGGTGGGCGTCGCTTAAATTCGCCGCCTCCCAACGCTTCCAAAGACGCGTGGCTCGTGTGTAAACAGAGGCCCAGAATTCGCTTCTCGAGGGGGCTGTGTAGAGATTCCTCGAGTGGAGGTCCTTCCGCCAGCCGAGACGAGAGCGAGACATCGCAGCGCTGATCCTGTACCGGTTCATCTTGAAGCATCGCCACTCCATTCACCGTTGGAGTGGTGAATAATAATAATAATAGTTCAATTTGTAACGCGCGCAAATTTGCAGACGTAGTGGCCGCAACTCAGAGGCGCGGAGCCAAGCTCAGAGTCGCTCAAAAGCACGTGATTGTAGAGGTGAGTTTTTAAGCCTCTCTTGAAGGAGGCGATGTGGCAGAACGTAGCCCGTGACCACGAGCTCGTGTGCCACGGGGAATCGGTCATTTGTACATCTGGATTATTAGACGCGAATGGTATCAGCCCTGTTGGTGATGATATCTCACACGTGTCGTTAACCCAGAGACGCCTTGCCCAATCTCAAGACACCTTTGCAGGATGTTCCTGCGTTGAGTAGTTTTAATAATTCCTTGTTGAGTATTTTTTGCTCGTGTGGACAAAAAAAAACCCGGAGTGTATGGAGAACAACCAAGAATCGCCTAGAGGATAGTACCTTTGCGGGAAGTCAGCAGTCGCCGTCCTATGGAAATTCCTGGCTTTTTCCATGGGAGTGTGGAGTTTCCGCCACTGGCTCAGGGCCACACAATGAAGATGAGCGCCACCACAGCGACGGTTTGAGCAGAAGGAGATGCATGTGTGACTTGACAGCCCGTTTCCTAAGAAGCCCATACTTTGGCCAGAGAGTATATTTCCAAATGACTCGGGTAATTCATTTGGCAGCGATCTCCAACCCACGGCCTGGATTCATTGCACGTGGGACCCGTCGTGGGATTCTAACCCTACCCAGGGGACTCAGCGGCGCTCCCCATTGTAGGTTCCACATCGTCCCCTCGAGTCGCCGGCGGCGCCGGAGTTACCGCGCGCCCCAGGATGGCACGCACGGGGGCCACCGAGTGTTTACAAACGGGGGAACAAAAACAAACGCGGTTATTTTAGTGCCCTCTCTCCGCGTCTCGGCGGTCTCCAAAGCTCCTGCCCGATCAACAGCCCGCTCCGAGTAAAGAATCGCCGCATCTGATAGCGCCGCGGGTCTTTTTGTGGTAACGGAGATTCGCCGGCGCTGACACTTCTATCTGCACGGCTGCACAAAGCGTCCCACTGTCTAAACTGCGGCAACCGCGCGACGTGTTTATCGCTCGAGAGAGAGGGGGGATGGCGATGCCGACGGGGCTGTAAGTGTGTCGATAGTATCGTCCCTTCGAAGACACACACTCAGCGCGCCGATCGGCATCTTGCGCCGACGCTAAAGAACAACACGCGCGAGATTCGAACACAATGGGCGAAGCGCTCCTCGGCGGGCCAAGTTCACGTGTGTACGTGTGTGCATGCATGTTGAACTTCTTTCGCACCGTACGTAGCCAACCGTGCTAATCGTGATCTCGCTGCCTCGCGAGCTCGTACGGATTCACGATCTGGTTTGCATCTCGATTATATATTTTTTTGTGCGAGGACTGTTTTGTTCGTTTGTTTGCTTAACTCCGAGCTAGAGAGGCAGGGCTTCGTTCCAGCTGGAGCTGCCCGTGGCTCAGCACAGAAAGAAAAAAAATATTTCCAGCGCCCGGCTCACCACATCCAGCACACATCCTCCAGCGTCCCGGAAAATATTCAGTGAAAATGTAATTTACCTGGCTTTCAGGTAATTTTCATATTTGGGACGCGAGCGGTCACATGGCGATGTCCCAGGGGGTATACGTGAGATGATTTCTGAGCGAAATTATATCAGACATGAGAGTAATTGGTGAATGGTCACGTATGAATCTGCCAATTTAAAATAGCGACAATACAATTTAAATCCACATGGTAACCTTAAACGATCTCAAAGACGCTTTCTAAACTCGGTGGTCGTAAACAATGTGGGTTTTCATTATTCATACATTTATTTCTCAGAGCCATGTTGGGTCAGGCAAGGGGGTACTCCGTTGAAACGGAATTCAACAATAGGGTTGAGAAGCAATGGTGTAGAGCAGTGGTCCTCAACCCTCTACTGCAGCCTTGCACCCCTTTAGTTCTCAATCGTAATTGGGTCAAGGCTCAAAAGAAAGCAATCCCTTGGTGTGGACCAATCAGTTTCAAGGGCAATGCATATATTATTATAGTGTGTTTTTTGTTTGCATTTTGACTGCAAATATTGTGCTTAATGCAGACATGAATCCTTGTAAAAAGGTTTCAATTTTGTTGCCAGAAAAAAAGGGGAAAACCCTATTATGAAGCAAAGTAAGTTGTACCATTACGTGCCCGTGCTGAGTTTGTGTTTTCGATTATTTAACTTCTAAAAAAAAACATCTGGCCGTGTCTCGCACCCCCAGAAAGGGCGTATCGCACCCCGAGGATGTTAAGAAAAAGAACCTCCTCGGGTTAGAGGGTGATCGCGCAGCCAGCCCAGCCTCCCAGCCACTCCTCGCGACCAAACCAAGCATCAGGAGACGCTGCACGCAGTGGTGCACACATCGAGCCATGGTCAATCCACTGCTGGATGAAGGCGTCCCGAAGCCGCCTCCTCCCACGTTCCTGCGACGTATCAACCGCACGCCAAACGAGCCGACCGTGTGTGGTTTTTTTTTACTCCGCCGTATAACAAAACACAATGGCGTGGAGTCGTTGGTGCAGCGATTGAACCTGGTATCCTGGGTTGGATACCGGGCAATGGCTAATGCCAGTGGGGAGTGATATATGAACTGGTCCTGGTTCCACCCCCCCCCTCGCCCGCCTCGTTCTTGGTCAAACTACACCCCCCCCCCCTTTTGCCAACGCATCGTGGGGGGGGGGGGGGGCCTTTATCCAGCAGTGGATTAGCAAAGCACTGTGAATCAGCACGCGCATGTACAGCAGCCACCGCCGCCGCCATTGTTGCTGCACGCGCTTTTTCACTGCGCGGCGGCGCCTCCGTGCGCGATGGGCATCGCCGCCGATTTCACGCGCGGAATGGTTGTTTTTTTTTGCGCCGAAATGCCGAAATTGTTTCGGGTCGGTTTTAGCCGTCGTCGGCCTGTGAAGGAATTGTCGGCCGGAGCACGGCGCTCCGGACAATAGGAGGAGGGCGTTGACGATCCGCGTTTCCCCACTGTGAAGGGGGGATGGGGGGGTGGCAAACGTGTCCACATCGGCTTCTTGCGTTGTGGCCGAAACGTCGTGAGAATTAGATTGTTTTGTTATGTTTTATTTCTTTTTTTATTTCTCTTCTACGTGACTTTACTGAAAGAACCAAGAATATGTCTCTCCACACCGGTTTGCGGGCTGCACGCTCAGGGCCGGATTAAGGCGCGGGGCTTTAGGGGGCTGCAAGCCTAGGGGCCTCTGCCGGCTGGAGATGAAGTGAAAAGTTATTTCGTTCGTGAAAACTGAATTTTATTTGTTGTTAGCCTTGTAAAAAACAAAAAACATTTTTTTTATTTTTATTTCACTTTGTTTTCCTTTTGCAAATATTACTGGGGGGGGGGGGGCTTCACTGTACCTGCAGGCCAAGGGGGACTTACAAAATATTAATCTGGGGCCCTGGCTGCACGTGTTGGGATTCGTGAAGCCGGTTTCTCGATCTGCGCTTCTCCCCTGGGCAAGCGGTGGGACTGGCCCGAGTCGACTCAGCCTGAAATGTAAACGTGCCGTTCTCTCCCAAAGCTCACGAGGAGGAAGGGAACGGCGTGTCGGGGTGGCGCTGGCCACCCACAGTCGCTCGTCTCCTGCCAATGTAACCATTTGCGCAGAGCAATATCCCACATTCACCGAAATATACACGGAGGGTCTTGGTTTGTATGTATGTGTAGTGGATTCAACTGAGTCGCAGACGTACTTCTTGAAGGCCACACACATTTATTAACACCAACACATTAACACAAATGGGTTAAGATGCAGCTCTTGTCAATCTACTGCTGGATGAAAGCCTCCCCACCCTGTGTCGGTCTTGAGGGTTGTTTGACTATACATGAGTGTGACTTGGTCAGTGTGAGTTGGTGAAAGTGTAGCATTTGAACGGTGCGTGTGTTTGGAATGCCAGCGGCGGCCGTGTGGCTGATGGGATGTGTCAAAGATACTTCAGTAGATTGACAAAGGGGTGGAACGTATTATTATTCATGATATATGGATGATGATGATGATGATGATAACGATGGTGATGTCACCCACTCTGATCAATCCACCCGTGGACAAATACCTCCCCGAGAGTGTGGCCAACCCTCGCGGTGCCTTCATCCGTCTCTTCTCATCTCCGTGGTGGTCGTCCCCTTGAAAGTCCTCCCTCTCTTAGCTACGATTCCATCACCAGTCTCGTCCATTGCCCTTACTGGTAATGCGTCTTTCTCAAGCCAAATCACTTTCCCAAAAAGTAAACATGATGTCTGACATTTCCAATTGACCGCTCTCTCTGTCTTTATTTTTTTTATTGTACCAAGTAAGGCCCCAGTGAAAACGCGGAAATGTGTAGCAGTCAACTACTCTAGACGCTTGTTTCTAAATGTGGAGGTGAAACCCGCAGGACCCTGAGAAAAATCCACGCGGAGAGAGACACGCAGACTCCACTTATACAGGCGTCAGGGTCGGGATCAAACCCACGATTTCCTGCACACATATCCACAACAGTCCCGTTATTACTGCGCCCACTATTCCTACAATCCTACGCACATTAAGTTGCTAGAAACAACTCCGACGCGGTATCAGTGCATCACGCGGGACAGGCGGCGTTCAGGTGAGACGGACGTGGCCGGGCGGCAGAACGACTCCCCGTGGGAGCAGTCTTCCCCAGACCCCCTCCGACTGAACCGAAACGCGCCCGCTCCAGGATGCACGAATTTCAAGATGCGCTACGATGCTGCTGCTGCTGCTCAGCCCCTCCCTCCTCCACCACCGCGGGCTGGCAGCTCCCGCGTGGTGGCGGTGGTGGTGGAGGAGGAGGGGGGAGGGGGGGCACGGAGGTGCTGCCGGGCTCCGCTCGATGCGCTCCGCAGATGCGAGGCCGTGCCGACGGTGGTTGCTGGGCGTGCCCCCCCCCGCCCCCGCGATGAGATCGGCACGGGATGTGCGCGGGACCTGCCGCGGTGGGGGGCTGCCACGCGGTGTTTGTGATGCTGGAGCCATCCGCCTCCTGGAAGCGTTCGACCGGCGTGCTGCGTGTCTCGATCAGAGTCATCCGCGTGATTCCACTGAAATGGGGAGGTGGGGAGGGCGTTCTCTTGACCCTTCGGTGGCTGCAGCCAACGCCGTGGATGGCAATTCCACATTGCCATGGCGGTTCGCCAGTTTTATCCGTATGATGACCAACGTCGGCTTTCCGCAAAATCGGTATTTGCTCCTCGGCATCGACAGCGAAACGAAGTGCGGCCAAAGTCCGATCGAACCCGGCTGCCGTGTGCGCGGGGTTTCAATAACCCGACAATCCATGTGTCAGGCCATTTAGGGGGGGATTCCTCTATTCTTTAGGAAGAGCCGCTCGCTCATCTGCACGCGCGGGCAACTCTCCAGTCGGCCAAGGAAATCACCGCTCCGCTCTCTTTTGTTCATTCATTCATTCGTGTCCACGTTGACCGTCGTTTCCGATACGCGCTGCAGCTCTGATTTATTGCGGGGGGGGGGGAGTTTTTTTTCCAAGTTTTTTTGTTTTGTTAATTCTCTTCCGCCGTCAGGGATTTTTTTTCTTTCCTAAATAACTCGCCATGCGATGTTCCGCGCAATGAGTAACTCGTCTTGTCCACGCCGCTTCATTGTCGCAGAACACTGAGAACTGGTACAGGGTTAAAATGGTGTTTGTTGACAGCGTGGGATGAATGGGATGCGTACGCGCGCGTGTACTATGTATGTTCTCTCGTCCACAAATGTGATGAGCAGATGCCTGCTGCCCCAAACACACTGCGTGCTATGGGCGATAGAGACGTTAGCACACTCAAGGCTGGAAACTGCTCTGTAACTCATAATAAAAAATCCAGCACATTCGTCAATAACACTGTGGCCTTTAAAGGAGAAAAAAACAGACATATCGTATGTGACGTTTCGAGCAATGACCCTTAATAACACCAAATAATAATGTGACTCATAGAGGTGTTCACTCATTGTTGGCTTTGTGATGCCACCAGGAAGAGTTAATCGTTTTTAAAAATATATATTTTTTTTTAAAAGCTCTCATTTTCCTACGAGTTCAGTCAAAATAGTTTCTTTCAGTTGAAAAAAGTGTTCCAACAGAAGTTTATTTTACGGTCCGTTTGTACCAACGGAACTTTTAATTGCATTCATCGATTAGCTTTTTTCCTAACACGTGGTGCGAAACGTCAGACGTCGTTCTGAACAACACGTGACACAATCGGTAAAACAAAAAAAAACACCACAGAGGGCCACACCGCAGCAGCAGCAGCACAATCGCGAACGCCTGCGTAGTGGCACGTTCATCGACTCGTTGAGAAAGACCGCACTGGCGACGGCGGTGATGTGTGAGGCGCTAATTCACACAGCAGGGTCGTGGCGCGGTGCAGGCGTTCGGCTCACAACGGGGAAGCCCACGAGTTCAAATCCCGGCCAGGGTCAACCCATAACAACCTCTGGGGTCTATTCAATTGGGAGATTTCCTCTGAGACCAACACGTGCAAATGCCGAATCTGGGCAGATCAATTCCAGGTTAAGAGTGGTTGTTACGAGAGTGACACTGACCCCTTCCATGAGAATGTGGGATTTCCACCACTGGCTAGGTGCCCTCGATTAACCTTTAAACTGCCACCAACTTCCCACCCCATCGAGCGCTGGGCCACCGAAACCCTGCCACGGGATGTCGGCCGACGTTTCGCTCCCCGCGCCTCGTGGAGCAGAACGCCGCCGCAGCGGGGCGCGTTCTCCCCCGAGCATCCGGGGAGGGGGTGGGGGGTGAAAGGAGCGGTTCTGTCTCTGCCGCTGCCGCTTACACAGAGAGAGGAGACGCGGGATGGCTCCAGATGACGGAGAGATAGCGCGAGATAAGCAACCGCATTGTCGTGGCAGGGCCCTGGCAGCGTGTGGCGTTACGTGTTTTGGTTTTCAGTGACGCCCGAAATATAAACTTTCAGTGTTGTGCTCCCAAAGCCAAGTTTAGCGAGTTACGATGGAACGTTTCACCGACGGAGCAAACAATTACACTCTTGTTGCTTGCAATGGCCCTTTCACCCTAATAGCCCGTGTGACCGCGTGCGTGTGTGAGCAGAAGCGGTGCGGTGGGTCGCGCTACGAACCTGGCGGCCAACACCGGTGAGGAGTATCTGAACCGATCCTGGGCCTCCCCTAGGTCGACTCGGCCTCAAACGACGAGTACCCGGTGCGATGTGCTAAACATCGCCACCGGGGGAGACAAAGGCGGCCGGGCGTGGTGCTGGCCACCCACCCCCCCTCGTTGCGCCGTGTCGGCCTTCATAGGTGCTCGATAACAACACTTGCCCCAACAGTCTGTTAAGGCTATACGGGGGATCTCTGTCTTTGTGTGGGAAGCGGCGGTTAGCGCGTTGGGCTATGAACTCAGGTACCCGAGTTCGATTCTCGCTCGCTGCCAACACCAGTACCATCACCACTGGGAAGACAAAGGCGGCCGGGAGTGGCGTTGTCCACCCACCCGCTCTTATGCTACACGCTAACAGCACTTGCTCCTACAGTGTGTTAAGGCTATCCGGGGGTCTTTGTCTTTGTGTGTGCGCGTGTGTGGGAGGGGGAGCGGTAGTGCAACGGTTAGCGCGCTGCGCTACCATCCTGGCGACCAAAGTTAAATTCGCGCTCACGACCAACACCAGTAGCGATCACCTGAACTCATCCTGGGACTCCCCTAGGTCGAGGTGTGTAAACATCGCCACCGAGGGAGACAAAGGCGGCCGGGCCTGGTGTTGGCCACCCACCCCCTCGTGCGCCGTACGGCCTCAACAGGTGCTCGCTAACAGCACTCGTCTCTGCAGGCTGTTGAAGGATATACGGGTGATCTTTGACCTTGGTGTGTGCTGTGGGAAGCTGTGGCACAGTGATTTGTGTGCTGCGCTACGAACCCAATGACCCGAGTGCAATTCCCCGTCACAGCTAATATCAGTGGTGATTATCTGAACAGGTTTCTGGACCTCTCCAAGGTCAACTCAGCTGTGAATAAAATTGGTGCTGCATCGGCATTGGAGAGAGACAAATGTGACCTGGCACGGTGTTTGCCACCCACCAACCCTCGCGCGCCGTGCCAGCCTGAATAGGTGCTCGCTAACATCACTTGCCCCGACATTCAATTGAAGACTATAGGGGGTTCTTTGTCTGTGTGTGTGCTGTGGGGCGCTGTGGTGCAATGGTTAGCCTGTAGCGCCACGAACCCAGCCACTCGAGTTCAATTCCCGCTTGCAGCCAACATTGGTGATGCCAATCTGAAGCGGTGCTGAGCCTCCCCCGAGTAACTTTGTGCGGTGTGTAAACATCAGCGTGGGGCAGACAAAGGTGACCTGGCAATGTTGATGGTCACCGCTCCGGCCTCGTGCGGCCTTAATCGGCCCTTGTGAATCGGTGTTCGCTACCTGCACGTGCCCCAACAGTCTAAAATGCTGTGGCGTGGCCCTCCAACTTCGATATCGGCGTTGCCGTGACAGTGACGACTTGGCACACTCTGCTCACGTGACGCAAACATTACTAGTTGGCTGCGTCGGGTGGTGGCGGGTTGAACGACACATCTATATATTTACGCGATCTAACCCAAACAAAAACCTGTATTATATGGAGGGGGGGGGTCTTTGTTGAGTTTTTTTTTGCGGAAAGCGGTGACCAAGTGATTTCACGCATCCCGGGTGCGATCCCAGTGAGCGAGGTCCAGGATCCTCAGCGGTGGATCTGCCGGTGTCCGAACTTGTCCTATGCTCCTCCCTGGTTCGTTTCCGCCTCGAGCGAGGATCTGGTGTGTCACGTGGTGGTACATCAGCACTGGGGTCGAGACCAGAGACCAGATTAGCAGAGCTGCTGGCTCCGTCGCGTCCTTGCTTTCAAGGCTTTATTTTGGTGATTTCGAAAAGTTTTTTGGTTTGGCCATGTTTGTTTGTTGTAGTACGGAGTTAGACTGATGGCCTTAATCTAAGTTGTCTTGTGGTTGTTGTTGGTTGCTTGACTTGCATCCAACTGGGATGTTTGCACACAACGTTGGTGTACGGTGTTTTTTTCTGCAATAATTTGTTGTCTTTTCTTGGATTTTCTGTTTGCACTCAGTCACATATTCACTTTAAGATGTTTTCTTGATCATGTTTGTGTTTTTTGTTTCTTGCAGTTGCACCCGATTCAAGAGCCGAATGGCTCACAGGGCTGTACCTAATACATGAACTTGAACTTAAATAACGCTGCGCCGGCCTTAATAGGCGCTCACCGACAGCTCCCAGCTCTCCCTCTCTCCCTCTTCCTCTCTCTTGTATTGCACGAGGCGCATATAGGGGATTCGCAGACTTTGTAAGCCTGTAGGTGCACTGTATGATGGTGGCAGTATAAAGCTGGCTTCAATTACTCGCCATAATTCACAACATCAGCAGCGAGTGGTATCCTAACCTCTCCTGAGCCGATACCCAGGCCTTGAGATATGAGTGGCCGCAGCAGTGCGTAGTAACGGCCACACGACCCCGTCGTGTGCTGTGCCGCCCTTAATAGGTGCTCGCTAACTACTACAGGTTACCCTATGGGCGGCCGTGCAAAGTGGGGGGTCCTAAACTGCACGTGTCTTTAATTTCTGGAGCAATAAAGGATGCAATGGATTTTGTTAGAATTCAATGTTACGTTGCAAATTGTATTTAAAGCTTAAACCTTTGGCAGGGAAACATTTAAGTTATTAACATAACGTGTGCTGCGTTGTGTGCCATGTATTTTGGAATGTTGCGCAACGAATGCGTTAATACGGGCAGTCAATCATGTTATTAAATCTCAACATTATAAAGTAACAATATCCCCCAAGTGGCAAAGGCTGCCAGGAAGAGTGTAACGATCCCTCCTTTGCGCAAGTTAACGCCACTGCACACACCGCGCGTACCTGATGGTTGCTAATCTCTAGAAACTGGAGGAGGAGGAGGAGGGTGGGGTCGCGAGTTCAGCTGCCCCCCGCCCCTCCCCTCGCCCCCCACAGCCCCCACCCGCGTGACGTCACGCGCTGGACGTGTAGTCAAGCGCAGGGGGGGAGGCCTCGTCCTGGTAACTCGCTGGACCGGCGCCTCCTGGACGTTCCGCGAAAATGGAGCTTCGTTGCTCATCGGTATTCCTCCTCCTCCTCCTCCCATAGATGTCAACCCCTTGTTCAGTGCCCTACCTTATTACAGACAAATTCAGACAGTGCCCCTTATACATCTCAACGTTCATCCTACAAAGTCCCATCACAAGGCAGAAAAACACGACACAAATAGACAAAACAAAAAAAGCTGCGCGTATTTGAAACTGCTGTACGCCGGATGGGCCTGAACACTCACTTTCCCTGCACAAGAACACGGGACAAGCCGCATGGGTTGACAGCTGTGCCCTCCGCTCCAGATACTGACTCTGCTTCCGTAAACCGCAGCCCTCGTTGCGTTCGTGAGGAATGCGTCGCAGCGTCGATGAATGAAAGGGATAGATATTAGTCAAGCGGCACAGCGGCTCCGGGAGGGCCTTCGAGAGCTTTACGTTGCGGTCGTCGGCTGCGTCGGTGGTGGTGACTCAAGGTGGGCGGTAATGGGAACCATAGTCTTAGTTCTTTCGGTAAAGTCACGTAGATAAAAATTTAAATAAAAATTAATAAAAAGAATAAAATCACGACGTTTCGGAGGCAACACAAGTCTCCGTCATCAGGTGGGACCGTCACAGCCATCATCAGGTGGGACCGTCACAGCCAGATTAATCTGGCTGTGACGGTCCCACCTGATGACGGAGACTTGTGTTGCATCCGAAACGTCGTGATTTTATTATTTTTATCAATTTTAATTTCATTTTTTACCTACGTGACTTTACCGAAAGAACTAAGAGTATGAATCCTTGCAGTCACGAAAGCTTCAAATCTAGAGGTAATGGGAACCGTCGCCCACCCCGTGAGGCCGCATGCCCGTTCCTGTTGTCAGCAGAGGGAGGGATGATCAGCCGAGGCAGTTCCCAAGTCTCGTGCCTTAACTGCAGCGCCGCCCGGCTGGATCGTCGCTGTGAGCGAGTGGCTGTTGTTGTGAACGTCGTCACATAATTGGCCAATCGCCCGATGTTTAATTTATCCTCCATTTAATTTGTCTCCCAAGTTCTGCCAAATGCCCCCTTTTCTCCCTTTCTCGCCGCCCTCCATCTCGCACCCAGGTTGCGGAGGTCACCGTTCGGGCATCGCCAGAAGTGTGGTCAAAATCCCTCTATTTGTGGTCCGGACTCCGTTATCGCCGATTCCCCTCCCCCCCCGCCCTCGTCACCTATAGTTAGAAACCGCGGCACCGCGGCAGCAAATCACTGCAAACGAGGACAAGGCTTCTTATTTCCGTTGCAAGCCCCCCCCCCCCGCCCCCCCCCCCCCCCCAGCTCGTGTGTGCTTTTGCTTTTAATCAGCGTCGTTTTTCTGCCAAGTAAAAGACCGTCTGAAGGCCAAGAATTAGTCGGGAAGGGATTCCAGTCATCCATCCTTCTCCTCCCTGCTCCGCCACCCACCGCTGATTTTCTTCCTCCGCATTCGTTTGGGGCCGCTGGACAGCTGCAATGGCCACGCTCGCGGGAACTATTGACTGCTAACTTCTGACGGTAACGCCAACCAACTTGTCAAGCTCCGTTGTCGAGTGTCGCTTCAAGATGCCGTGGCATCTTTCGCAAGAGTTGGGCCATTGCGCTCTCTCCCACGCTTCCAACGTGAAAATGCAACCGCCGACCACGGAATTTGCTCCCGAGTGCGGGAGGGTGCCAGAGTGTTGATGGTCAGCACACTGGACTTGCAGCGCGCTGCTCGCCCCATCGATCTCCCGGCACGGCAGCTGGAACGGTGCACGTTTCTGAAATCCTTCCCACACCCCGATGACTTCAGTCCACCCGGTGGTATGAATGGGTACATTCCAGTCGAACAGCAGGTCGAGTGTAGTGGGGTAAAATGTGGGGACTCCCACCCCTTTCAATATGTCTCGCCAGTGTGGAAGAGTAGGCCGAATCTCCCCTCCAGTGGCCGTCTAGCGCTCCCTCTAGTGCAGGTCCTTCCGCCACCAGTAGCGTTATCAAGCACTTACAGGGCTGCGCATTTACCTGTGGGATGGTGGGGATTCCACCAGTGGCTCAGGGCTACCAACGAGAGATGAGCGCAATGCCTATGCGAGTTTTGGGGACTTTGTCAATTCCCTTGCTGATATTTTAGCACATCAGAGGATTTCTCGAGTGTTCACGAAATTTTGGAATCTGCTCTTTGGTGTTTTCACTCGTGCGTTGTAAAACGAATGGGCGAGATGCTTCGTCTGTGGACACAATTGTGGCCCATATCATGAATAATAATCCTGAAAAACGTATTAAAATTGGCACATGTGGAGTGTTGTTTGTAAAACCGATACGCAGACTGAGATGAGAGGTAATTCTGCTGGATTAACACTGTTGTGAGATCACGTGTGTTGAACTTCTTTCGCACCGTACGCAGCCAACCGTGCTAATCGGAGGTGCGGGGGAAGGACAACAAACTAAACACACGCAAATAACAGTTCACACTCACAATAGAGGTTTTTGGGTTCGATCGCGTAACTATATAAATGTGTCGTTAAAACCCGCCACCACCCGACACAGCCAACTAGTAAGGGTTGTCACGTCAACAGAACGTGGCCAGTTCGTCACTAGTACAGCACACCGGTGTGTTCGAGAGCCAAGCCACAACATTTACACTCTGAGCACGACGTTTTGCCAGTAATTACAACTAGCTTCATCAGGCGACAGCCAGATTTCGTACTCAGTTTTGCATCGTTCTTCACAGCTCTGCGGCTTCACTGTGGATCACCAGCCGAGTACAAGTCGGGCCGGTGGCATAGCCCCGGCGGCAGCGCGTTGGTCGCCTATTGGAGAGGTTCGCCGTTCGAATCCGGCAGCCGCTCTGGTTAATACTGCGGTGCTGTGTACCAACCGACATGAGCCCCACGGGTGTGAGGGTGTGGTGGTGGGGGTGGGGGGTGATCGCCGCTCCGCTGAGCCGGGTCAGGGTCACTGCTGCGGTCGAACTCAGTGAACTCCACGTGGAGCGACCAGCGGGCAGTGCCAGTGGGTGGGGTGTCAGGGGGGGGGGGGTGACCCCGTGGTGCCACGGGGCACGGGGGGAAGGCGATGCGCGGGCAGCACCAGTGGGTGGGGTGTCAAGGGGGGGGTGACCCCGTGGTGCCACGGGGGGGGGGGGCGATGCACGGGCAGCACCAGTGGGTGGGGTCTCAGGGGGGGGGGTGACCCCGTGGTGCCACGCGGGGGGGGGGGGCGATGCGCGGGCAGCGCCGGCGCGTGCGGTGCCACGGGGCCGACACCGCGCGCAGGGAGGGGGTGCGGGATGAAAGCCAGATGGGGGGGCAGCGTTAACGGTGGAGAGAGGAGGAGGCGGGGGGGGAGGAGAGATGGGGGGGTGAGAGAGATGGGGGGGGCAGCGTTAGCGGTGGAGAGAGAAGTAGGCGGGGGGGGGGGAGGAGAGATGGGGGGGGGGGGGAGAGATGGGGGAGAGGGAGAGATGGGGGGGGGGAGAGATGGGGGGGAGGGTGGAGGCCTTACCAGCGCGTGCGTAGATTTTGCCCGGAATCAATTAAAGCCGCGTCTTCCAAGACGACGGAGGAAATTATTTCCATAAGGAAGGGGCACCCACTGGCACACTCACAAAGCCTTTTCAAGTTTTAGAGAAAGAATACTAAAATGGGGGGGGGGGGGGTGGAATGCCGCGGAGAATGTCTCTACCTGCACGCTGTTATCTCTCTGGCGAAGCTTTCTTTTCCCGTCCGTTGTGTGCGTTGTTTATCAGTGTCGTGATTTAACTATCTCTCACTGTCTCTCCCTCCCCTCTATCTCTAACCTCCCCCCCCCCCGCCCCCGTCCCTTTCGCACAATGAGATGGAGGCACGTGCTGGGGGGGGAGGGGAAGGAGGAGGGGGTCTCGCATTGAAAAGGGGAAACGTAAACAAGCGCGCGGAAATAAAAGGACGCAGTGTATTTTGACGCTCAATATCGATTGTCGTGTCTTCATCCGGGAGGTTGCCTTTTCTCTCTCTCTGTCTCTCTGTCTCTCTCTCTCTAAAGTAGCCACCTTTTCTCTCTCTTTCTCTCTCTCTCTAAAGTAGCCACCGAATCGCGTTACGCGCGGCTCGAACGAAGCGTCCGCGGTGCGCATTCTGCACACCCACACACACGCATCCACGTGCACGCGGGCGGATGTGTGTCCGTGTGTGTCCGTGCGTGTTTGGGCCAGTTTTGATAAGAGCGTTCTTTTGTGAATGGGGACAACCTGAGACAGCCCTCTCGGCGAATGTTGCTTTTTTCTTGACCCGAGAAACCTCCACCCCCCCCCCCTCCCTCCCGTGGGGGCTCGTTCGTCCCATCGTTTCTCACTCCTCTTGTCCTGGTGAGACGTCGATCAGTGGCGCTCCACACCTCCCTGTCCAGCACGGGGCAGTTGTCCTCGACAGATCATCTGCCAAACGTCTCTGAGCGACGGCCTCTCGATTTTGAGCCTCGAGACTCAGTTGACATTTGCTGGGGTGACTCGAGGACACGTGGTTGGTGGTGGCAAAGGCGCAACCCTGCAATGTGCTGGCTCAAGCCACTGCTGGTGAAAGGGCCTTCGCTAGAGGGAACTCTCTCTTTCTAGAGAGAGCTCCTCTGTAGGGTATTCGGCCTACTCTTCCACGCTGGTGGGAGTACCCACACTTTCCTCCACCGCCACGCCTGACTGTCATGTACACAGCTAAACTCATGGGCGGATGGGGGGGGAAAGGGTGGTTTAAGAAACCTGCAGCGTTGTTTCACCTGCCGCTCAGGGAGATCTAATGAAACCCGCTAGCCTGCGAGTGTACAATCCAATGTGTTAATCGTTAACGCAACAGCAGGAGCAAAGGGGAACGCTTAAAGTTCATCCTAACTCTGAACAGCGTACATACGCGCACACGCGCACACACACACACGCACACACGCACACACACACACGCACACACACACACACGTGCACACGCACACACACACACGCGCACACGCACACACGCGCACACACGCACACACACACACACGCACACACGCGCACACACACACACGCGCACACACACACGCGCACACACGCACACACACACACGCACACACGCACACACGCGCACACACACACACACGCACACACACACACGCACACACACACACGCACACACACGCGCACACACACACACGCACGCACACGCACACGCGCACACACACGCACACACACTACGCGTTCGGGTTCTTAAATTTGTAAATGAGCGCCAAGCGTCGTCGCAAGGCTGGCACAGTGATCGCGCACACGGTGCTGTGGCAGCGCGAGAGGCTTGCTCGTTGATTTGTCATCGCCATCGTCATCACCATCGTCATCACCGTCTTCATCATCGTCATCACCATCTTCATTACCATCGTCATCACCATCGTCATCACCGTCTTCATCATCGTCATCACCATCGTCATCACCGTCTTCATCATCGTCATCACCATCTTCATCACCATCTTCATCACCATATTCATCACCATCTTCATCACCATCTTCATCACCATCGTCATCACCATCGTCATCACCGTCTTCATCACCGTCTTCATCATCGTCATCACCATCTTCATTACCATCGTCATTACCATCGTCATCACCATCGTCATCATCATCGTCATCATCATCGTCATCACCATCGTCATCACCGTCTTCATCACCGTCTTCATCATCGTCATCACCATCTTCATTACCATCCTCATCACCATCGTCATCACCATCTTCATCACCATCGTCATCCCCATCGTCATCACCATCTTCATCACCATCGTCATCACCATCTTCATCAGCATCGTAACCACAATCATCATCACCATCGTAATCACCATCGTAATCACCATCGTCATCACCATCGTCATCACCGTCGTCATCACCGTCTTCATCACCGTCGTCATCACCGTCATAATCACCGTCTTCATCATCGTCATCACCATCGTCATCACCATCGTCATCATCATCGTCATCACCATCTTCATCACCATCTTCATCACCATCGTCATCAACATCTTCATCACCATTGTCATCACCATCGTCATCACAATCTTCACCACCACCATCATCATCACCGTCGTCGTCTTGAGGTTCACGGAGCCGTGGTGCAATTAGTGCGCCGTGTAATTCATCGCCCTCCCTTTGAACAATCTTCTGCAGGAATTCTGAGCGAGACACACTCGCCCGCTAAATTTAGGCTCCGAGCACCTATAAGGAAAGCATTTGGAACGTTTCCCTCCTGAGCGCCGAGTCTCTCCGGTGCATTCCATACATGGATTACAACTACTTATGCTGGCGACGCGAGGCTGGGAGGGGGGGGGGGGACAATCGTTCTTACAACCGGGCCAGTGATGGAGGGAAGCCAGCGTTGGCTTTTCCTTTCAAACACAAACATTTAGATTTATTTTACATTTTAAACAATTCTTAAATTAAAAGTTAAATGTCCCGTTGTAAGTAAAAAAAAAGGCCCCGTTTGGGTCCATGTTGTCAAAGAAACCTTCACAAAAATAAGGAGCCTTTGGGTAGAAAGGGAATCTGTGTCAGGACGTGGTGTGGGTGTTGTGAGTGAGCTTGGAAGTGAGTGATTTGAAATCCCACCGAATGCTTATCGCCGCAGGAGTCACGGCAGGACCTCTCTGTGGCATTAAACGCTGTATTCTCAACGTCTGCTTTGTTCAGTGTTTACGCTGTGAGATTACACGGGGAAAACTGCATGCAGACACGGATATAGCGTAGGTTCGCAGGAGGGATTGGGACGTCTGCAGTGTCAAGGCTACAACACTTTTACAGATAAACACAAATAAATTGTACTTCCATTGGTACCAATGAATTGAACGAAGAAAAAACAGCGCATTATAATATAGTTCTGCATTTGACTAAATTCCAGCTCTGAGAATGAACATCGGTTTGACTTCAGTGACGGGAGATACAATTCTGCCCCCTACTATGTGGACCAGAGGCCAGTTGATGGGATCTCGGGGGTAGTTCTGTGAAATCCACTTCCATGGACCGTTGTCTAACACGAAGCGTGGCGCCACTCGAGGAGAGATTCGAACGGATTCTTCGCCTCTTTCTGTCCAACACCGTTGTTGATTTATTTAGACGTATTGTTTATTGTATATCCTATTGCGGTAAGTTCTGGCATGCGTTTCGTGTTCATAATTTATTGCTTTGGCTCCTGTTAGTTTGCTTATCCCCTCCCTGTAATGCCCTGCAACTGCCGTCGCTGCTTGGCTCAATGGGCCTTGCCAGCTGAAATAAAGAGGCTTGCGATGTGACACTGAGAGCGAAGACGGGGCAACAATTGGAAGACATTCACAATGAAAATTTGGGAAAGAAAGCGATTTTTTAATTTAATATCCATAGTTTCTTACAAGTCAACACAGGGAAATTGGCCACTGACGCGTGGATCGGTTGTAATTGTGGGAACCCCTCTGCCGGTCGGGACACGGGCTCATAAACACGGCAGGGGCCCCCGGTCATACGGCTCAGAGGGCCCTCTCGATCCGCGGGACGTCCAGGGAGACCCCCCCCCCCCATCCCCTCCAGCGCGGGCAGAAAGAGAGACGGGTGGGGAGAGGGCAGGGGCGCGGATAGGCCGCCTAACTGCTGCTGGACGTCGCCGGCTAAATTTGTCTCGCATACGTCGCGGGCGTCACAACCGATGGAGATGAGAGAGCTCCGCGCCAGTCAAAACGGCGACGCCGCCTTCCAGAGTCAATCAAAATCGCTCGCTGAAGTTGTCCTCCCACCGCGTGGCGGTTTTATTTATTTATTTCCTTCTCCTGCGCTCCACGTGGCAGCAACGGGTCGCGGTTCCGCCGGAGCAAGGATTACGGTTTGAAGCGGCGAACGAGTCGTGACGAGGAGCGCTAATTTTTGTTACCTGATTCCGGTTGCTTGGCACACCCAGTGCCGTCTTCATTACGCCGTGCATGGTTGCCACCTGTGCTGGACGGGGGATTTGTTTTCCCCCAGAATAAAAAAAAAACTCGAACACGTTCGTGTAATAAGAAAGCAAGTCACAAACGTTTTGTCCCTTCTCCACGACGCGTACATCGATGTGCCACGCGTGTGCGACGAAGAAGAGCCATTGTCCGAAACGTCGCGTACTGAATGTCTTCAGAGGTGATGTTCTTGCGAATGGCAACCACGTTCAGGAGCTGAGTGCCGCCAATGTCGGAGTCTTTCGACGTTTCGTTTGGTATCCCTCGCAGGCGTTGCCCGATCGGTTTTTGGTGCTTTCAAATTGCCCTTTTATCGCGACATTTAACTCTTCTGATCATTCCTGGATATGAATTGACGACATCCATTTCGCCTAGGCCAGGGGTAGGCGACCTTTCAAAGAAGAAGAGACATTGATTTTGTCATCGTCTTTGAACAAAATAGTTGGAGCCGCATCACACGCAAACGCCGCGTGTGCACATAGCAGTGGGTACACGGCGGCTGACCAATAGTGACCTAAATTAACTAAATAGGTGATGGAATTAACTGCGCCCATTCAGTATATTACCCCTCCCCCCTTGGTAATTTTTCAACAATACAGCTTGACTGTTGTACATTTTATGCTCGCCAAGACATTCCATCGTGGCCAATTCCCTGCCACATTTAATCAATTGTCTTTACGTTAAATTACGTTTGAAAAAGATGCAACGTTTTGCTTTAATCGACCGGCCGCGAATGGGTGGCGGTGGAAGCCAAAGGGCCCCCATGCGGCTCCGGTTGCCGCAGGTCACAGAGCTTTGGCCTAGAGCCTTCACCTTTCCTGAGCCTTGCACCCCTTTGGTTCTCAATCGTTAACAACAACAGACAATGTACAATGTTAATAAATAAATAAAACACAAAGGGTTTGATGAAACAAAGTAGCTGTACTTGACGTGCCCGTGCTGAATTTGTCTTTTCGATTCTTACCTTCTCAAAAGAATTTGGCCACGTCAGACGCACCCCAGAGAGGGCATCTCGCGTGCACCCCCAGGGGGTTCCGTGCACCCCCAGAGAGGGAATCTCGCGTGAACCCCCAGAGGGTTCTATGCACCCCCAGAGAGGACATCTCGCGTGAACCCCCAGAGGGTTCCATGCACCCCCAGAGAGGACATCTCACGTGCACCCCCAGGGGGGTTCCGTGCACCCCCAGAGCGGGCATCTTGCGTGCACCCCCAGTGCTGTTGACGAATGTGTCGAGGTGTATTTTATTTAGTAGTATTATTAATAATAATAATTGTGCTTGTGCACCACTGGCGATGCT
This sequence comes from Lethenteron reissneri, assembly GCF_015708825.2. Classification (NCBI taxonomy): domain Eukaryota; kingdom Metazoa; phylum Chordata; class Hyperoartia; order Petromyzontiformes; family Petromyzontidae; genus Lethenteron; species Lethenteron reissneri. Next base: position 11,296,423 of record NC_083803.1, on the reverse strand, counting down.
GGAGCAGCAACAGAATCCCCGACTAAGTGGAGGTCCCGGTGTAACAGGCTAAAATAACCCCTGCCCCGATTAAACCCGGGGGGTATAGTTTGGCCCAGGCCAGAGTATACCCGGGGGGATAAAGTGTCCTAGGCTAAACTAAACCCCCCGGGGGTTTAAACTAAACTGGGCCAGACCATACCCCTCCAGGCCAGAATATACCCCATGTGAAAGTTAAAAACGAACTTCAATAGATATCTTAAAAGCGTATAAATAGAAGTAATAATCTCAATTTGATCAATTGAAGCATTTTTATGGTTAGGGATAGGGTTATTATTAAAGTTTTTTTTCTGGTTGAAGCAATCAAAGTCTATGTGTTTATAGGTTTTAAATAAAATGTGGTAAAAAATTAGTAATTCATGTGTATATCGCTCAACACTATTACTATCATGGGGGTATGATTTGGCCTAGAGGGGCATAATTTGGCCTAGGCCATAATATACCCCAGAGTATAAATTGGCCAAGGCCATAATATACCCGGGTATAATCTTAATTTTGGAGCTTTCGTGACTGCAGGAATTATTCTTTGGTTCTTTCGGTAAAGTCACGTATAAAGATAAAATAATAATCTAGCCTAGGCTGTTTTAACCCCGGGTATTCTACGGCCTGTTACACCGGGGTCGCCCTCGTGTCGAGGAGGCCGTTGCACGCTGCCCGTGGGAAATCTGTCAACTCTTCCCCCGGGCCATCAAGGGTCCCAGTTGTCGTCAGTCGGCGTAACAAGAATACTACTATATACTCTTAGTTCTTTCGGTAAAGTCACGTAGGTAAAAAATGAAATTAAATTAATAAAAAAATCACGACGTTTCGGAGGCAATACAAGTCTCTGAAACGTCGTGATTTTATTATTTTATTTTTATTAATTTTAATTAATTTTTTACCTACGTGACTTTACCGAAAGAACTAAGAGTATGAATCCTTGCAGTCACAAAAGCTTCAAATCTAGAAATACTACTACTACTCATGATGACGGAACGCCACTCAAGACGATTGACTCACACGGAGTTCTCTCCCTCGTTGTGGAAGAGCGAGATAGCATTCGTCTTCGTCCCGCGATGTGTCCCCGTTCTTTGCGCGTCAGAAGTTGCAACCCTTACGGCTGTACCAACAAATATTGTCCGATGTCCTGGGCCCCCACTAAATGCTCTGTATATCTGCCCGCGCTGTCTTTGTGTTTTTTTCGTCAGCGTCTCCGTCTGACTCTGTCGTCCGGCACTTGTACACCTCTTGTCCACTCTCCATCGTTGTCTCTGCCTCCACATCCCTCTCGGTGTGTTGTCTCCACGTCTGCGTTGGTCTGCATGTGGTAAGCGGCGGTGTAGCGATCAGCGCGCTGCGCGATGATCCCGGCGACCCGAGTTCGATTCCCGCCCACGGCCAACGCAAGTGACAATTGTCCGAACCGGCCCTGAGCCCCCCCCCCTTAGGTCGACTCAGCCTCAAAATGAGTACCTGGTGCGGTGTGTAAACATCGCCACTTGTCTGTTGAGGCTATACGGGGTATCTTTGTTTGTGCGTGCGTCCGTCCGTGTGTGCGTGTGTCACCAAGGGAGACAAAGGCGTCCGGGCGTGGTGCTGGCCCACCCACCCCCTCGTTAACAGCCCTTGCCCCAACAGTCTGTTAGGGCTACACGGGGGATTTTTGTCATTGTTGGGCTCTTTGTCTTTGTCATCTGCACAGGCCCCACGCACAGAGATCTCTGCCCACGAGGGGTGTCACACTCGCCGTCTGCGCTTCGTGACGTGACTGTCAGTACCTGCCCGCTAATGTGTGTTGCGTGTTACATGACCGGTGCTTTGTCACTCCACTGCTGGATGAGGGCCTCCCCACGCAGCGCGGGTCGTGGGGGTGATTTGGTCACACTTCACGGCGCTGCTGGTCAGTTCGTGCTTGATGAAGGCCGCGAGCCATAGGCAAGGGGGGCGTTGACGGACGGTGTTCTGCTGCGCTGTCTTCCACCAGGTCACGGTGTGGCCCTGCAGCCCGTATCACCTGTCATGCCTGCACCACACAGGCTCGGCCTTGCTTAGCTTCCCAGGTCTTGACGAGAGCAGGCGCGTTGCGGGTTTGGGTTAGGACAGTGTCCGTGTGGTGTAGACGCTACAGGGACATTGGAGTTCAATTGCATCGTTCGTGTTTTTGTTCCAAAAACTATCGTGATTAAGACAATTCAATGGGGTTGGAGAGGCCCCGTCGCAGCTCGGAGGGATGGTGGGTGATGGTCAGGAATAACGAGGGAATGTCAGCCAGTGAACGGAACGCGTTCGAGGGCACGTCCGCCCTGGAGAAGGAGCAATACAACGACCTCGTGCGCAAGTGCTCTGTGGATAGTGAGTGGAGGTGGTGGCTTTGGGAAGCCTTCGTCCAGCAGTGGATTGATCATGGTTGGTGATGATGATGATGATGAGTGAAGCAATATTAAATGTTGTTAGATGAATGTGAGCGGTGAAGGGTTGCTGGACTGGGTACATTCCAGTGGTGACGGTCCGCTCACCGCTGAACCAGCCTGCGCTGGGTCATCAGTTTAATTTCCACAGCCACCCAGTAATTTTTTGGGAAATGCATGGAGGATATTGCAAATTCAAAGTGATTATTCAAGATGCCGTGATACGATTTTCAAGAGTCAGTCATTGCATACAAACGCCATGGCCCAACCCTGGCATCACTGACGATTAATTTGAAAGTAATTTAATTCCAGCATAACACTCAAACGTTCACCCTCTGGGGCCGCTCGTCGGTTTTAAACGACACGTACTGTCTTAGCGAGAAGTTCCAGCAAACGGATAAGTGGAAGTGCAGTCGAATGGTAATTCTAGCCAGATGGTACGATAGCGTTACACGCGTGCGCTTTAGTGGTTTAAATAAATTTGCTCGCCAGGTTTTTTTTTTTTTTTTGGGGGGGGGGGGGTCAGGATTCTCCTGGCATTCACGTGCGGCGACGGGGTGGGCGATCTGTCAGCTGGCAGGAGCCAGGCGCTCTTGAATTGCGCGGCCAAAGACGCCCTTGTTTACGCGTGGCGCGCTTACACTGGGCAGACCCACAGAGTCAAGCGCTACGTCACTCAACAATCACGTCGGGCATTTCTACGAAGGGAAGAAGGAAGGGATGTCGCTTTTTGCGAACCAGCCGGGCGCGTTGCGTTCGGGATGGGATTGTCACGCCTGCAGGAATCGTGGGAGATGGTGGCTACTTTTGGGAGGGACTTCATTCGCTAAAGGACTGAACACGGCTGCTGCTACTGCTGCTGTTCATGATGATGACGAGGGCTTATGCTGTCCGAGCCAGATACGCTTCGGCTCTGCGGTGGAGATTTACCTAAAAAACACAAATTAACGCTTTTCAAAGAGACCCATAGGACATTGTGTGCTCACGATGTAGGCAGAGCCTGAGAATGTAGTGAAAGCAAGCTTCCTGCTAGAGAATATTATTGCGTTCTGATGACTCGAGATGTACCGCGTGGAAGGCGCGATACTATTCACCGGCAGTTGTCCAGACATCGCTTCATATCGAAGTGCGCATGGAGGAGGTGACGGCCGATCGCTCACTCGGAGCAAGCCACAACCACCCACGTGGAATCCCTCTCACGTGGACCCCTGCAGTAGGCGCGCATCCACCTGCATTCTGACCCTCTATTGGTTCACACTACACCACGGGCAAGGAACCCCTTGTCAATCCAGAGCAAATATCATCAAGCTGGGTGGGTTTTTAACATTCTGGGTCTCATCAGCAAGAGTCGGAGGTGCGAAACGAATGTCTCCTGGATCACCAGACGCTAATGTGCGAGAGCGCTCCGTATAAACTGCGGGGAATCCCCGTTAGACGCGACAAAAGCGGCTACCAAATGGCTCGGCGAATCGGCAAAGCGCTGCAGCGTCTCTCCTCTATCTGGAGGCGACGGGAGGACGGAGCGATGATCAGTGCCGGATTATCCCAGTAGCAAAAGTAGCTACATATGTAGCTACGGGCCCCGCACTATCAACGACCCCGCGCTAAATGCTTTCAAGCTATCCATTTCGGTTCAGTGATTCTGCACTTGTTCTATTACTATAGTACTATACCGCCTTCAACTCTTATAAAGGTTATCGATTTGTCGTATTGTCTGGCTGTATAGAATATACAAAAATACAATAACGTTACTATGCAAGTAAAAAAAAATATGTGTTTTCATATTTACGTGTTTTATTTTTATTCAGGGCCCACTTTCTAACACATGCTACAGGCCCCGCACTAGCTTAATCGGGCACTGGATCGATAGAGATTTTGTGTGGACAATGCCGAGGCCGCGTTCAAAGGCCGCTTCCACTTTTCCATGTCACGTGATACGGAGTTAAAGCGACACCCCCCCACACCCCCCACTATAACCCATTCAAGCTGCTTTCCCAAGCATCGCTCAAGCAATGAAAGGAGCGCCGCGTTTAATGGCGGTGATTGGTGCGTAAAAGTGACAGACAGCCCGTCCCCTCTCGGCGCGAATTCCGGCACCGTGGAAGCGGACAATTAGCCACGGCTGATGGGGTTACACGGCTCCCCTCCCTCCCCACGCGCCTCGACCTCATCACCCACCCTCTCCCGCCCCTCTCCCGCCCTCCTCGCCCTCCTCGCCCATCCTCCCACTTCCCACGCGCCTCCTCTAACAATCTCGCGCATACCTCCAGCTCCGCACTGATCCTGGCGTCACATCAGCCAGGCGATGCCCTCTTCAAATGAGCATCGATGCATCCGACGCCACGGAGAGCCAAGGTTGACGAAGTGGCACGTACGTGTAAGGTGTCCGAGGAGTCAAGCTCTTCTCTGTGGTTTGAACCACGTGACGCAAAGTCTACGATAACAATCTGATGAGCCTTCGCACCCACCACTCTCTGGGGTCAGAATTAGTTGCCAGTTATCGTAACGACAAGGTAAATTAAGGTCATTTAGGACATCTATATATAAAAAAAAAATTAAGACCTTCATCTGTACATCTAGAAAACCTATAGGGTACTTCCTAACAACGTAGACATCTGAGATTTGGCTTTTAGGACACAAACAACAGGAAAAAAATTCAGAGATTGTTCATTTTAAGGCCCCCAAAATCTCGCTATTAAGTGCCACATAAACATCTTTGCGCGTGCCATTCAGAACCCGTTCAAAATATAATATTGCGGGTTGTGTCGTTTGATAGAGCGTTAAACAGCAAATAAAGCGAGAACCATTGTTCTATATTTTATTGTTTTTGAGATATTTCGGATGAAAGCGTTTTTAAATGAACAAGTACACATTTCATGATATTCAAATCTGAATAATTCTAAAACGGTCAAAGATAGGAGAGTTTCCCCCCATATACTATTGAGTTCATTCATTTTAGTTTTTTCTCATTTAAAAAAAGAACGGAATCTTTAAATTGAGCGATTGCGGATGGCTACGTCTTTAAATATAAGAAGTTGAATCAAGTCGTCATCAATGTTTGTTTGTTTTCTTGCGGAAAAATACACATTTTTGGGGTAGTTTATAGTGTCTGATCGTGGATATAAATTGTAAAAAAAATCATATCAGGTGAATTATTATATTTATTGAAAACGTTTGCCTGGTGAAGACATGCTTTATGTACTAGTATGTTATAATTAATAGTTCTATAAGAAAAATAAGAAAGGTCATGATTAAACACGGGTATTTGCAATCCGGCAAATCAACAATTGAATGCAACGAAATAACGCTAGGCAAAGTGCGATGAAATCCATGGGCTCGAGTTATTTATTACAGCAATATTTATGAATCAAATAGCCGTATTTAATTGTCACTATAAAACGGATTTCCATGCAAGTGATTCTCCATCTGTGAAGCCAAGCGTGGTAATAGCCAGTAAACATGGAACATTGGTTATGACATTTGCTGGGCCAACATTGCATGTTTATTGGCTTTGAGTTTTCACCTGCTTTCAAATCTCTCTGGATCTTTTTCCAAAGTGTCTCAAATTGTTTTGCATTCAGGAAGCTAACCAGACGTATAATTGCCCCCGCATGCCTGTAGTCCATTACTGGGCGAGGTAGGTCCTGCTGCATCGTGAGCTCCATTCGGCTCACATCGCCGCACTCCCCGACGGGATTGCGAGGTGCTACGAGATGGGCCGCGTGGCCAGCGCAGCAAGTAGGTTACGGATCGCACAATTTGGCAAAAGTTACACACCCCCAGGGTGGTGTCGATGGATGATCACAGGTGCAGCGCTCCCCACAGTAAGAGGTATCCTCTGCGTCGACTACAGCAGTCGACGCAGAGGATAATCTTTGCCCGGACATCTTATGTACGTCTGAAAAATTACACACCTCACATGTCGCCTCATTGCAATTCAAGGGTATAATGCATTCCGATTTGACAGATAATCAAGAGGACGTGTGACAGTTTCTGTGAAGAATAACATACCTGGCATTCAACGTATTATTGTATCTGACCCGGGCTCTTTTGAATGTATCACACTCACAATTTCTGCTCAAAGTAACCAACATTTTACTCTAATCATGGGAACTCCTTTGCCAGTACCAAAATATGATAATAGGGGTTTCTCATTTTTTCTGGCAACAAAACAGCTGTGGTAAAATAGTTAAAACACCAAATTGAAACCTTTGCAAAGAATCATTTCTGCATTAACCACAACGCTTGTGGTCGGAATGCAAACAAAAAACATACTCTGATAATATATACATTGTCCATGAAACTGATTGGCGTCCTCTGGTCTAACACCGTTTGAGACGAGTCTCTGGCGTGGACCAATCATTAAAAGGTTTCAGTTTGGTGTATTAACATATTAACACCTGTTTTGTTGCCAGAAAAAAGGGGAAACGCCTATTATAATTTTACTCTAATGTGTTGGTATAGACCACCAAATGGTAAAATGTCAAATTAATCCCTGGATAAAAGTATGTCACCCATTTCAAAAGGTAAACTATTGATTATAGGGGACCTACATTTGAATTGACTAAATCTACCACGTGATGCACTTAACTTTCCAAACCTGTAGAATATAAATCAATTCATTATTTCAACCACTAGACCCAGATCGTTCGTCAATGCGTGATATACTACTAACAAATTCATCCAGTACATTTTCTAAAGTGGGAGTCTTCGGTAAGCATCTCAGTGACTATACCTTTATCTTTGGAATTCCTCATACAAAAATAACTAAGACACCTCATGAAAGCATTTTAACTTGGTCTTTAAATCACGGTGACCTTCCAGCATTTATACATTCTGACGAGGATAGGGTGGAGAAAATCCCAATTTTTAAAAGTGCTTGGACATTTTAAGAAACAATTGCTACAAATAATTGACAAACACATTTCATCGACATGCATTTAGATAATTTAGATTTGTTTGCTTCTTTAAATGTCCACATGATAAGCCACTTTGTTGGGCAATTAATATGTGGGCAAGTCGCTTGTGAAAAATAAGTCAATTATTCAGTGGGCGTTACCTTATTGGGCGTTATCTTATTGATTAAGTGATTTGTTTATCTTTCGTATACTCTGCACTCCTATCGTGTTGTTGTGGTGTTTGTAGTTGTAACGTTTTGACCCCGTGCCCCTACTGGACATCTGTGAAAAAGAGCTTCATAGCTCATCGGATTCCTCCTCCAGTGTCAATAAATATTCTGATTCTGCATATAAACATATCACTTTATCCCTGCATTCATGTTTGCCAAGTCCGTGACGCTAAAGTATTACAACAACAAAAAAACGTTTGGAAAGTGATTTGAAAAAAAACTTTAGTAAAAAAAATTGATGGGTTGGGTTTTTAATGTTATGAATGAAACAGAACCCGACTCGTGCACGATGTCTCTCTCGCCAAGCGTGCACCTCCTCCGAGCAGCCTCCCCAGAGCCCGAGGGCTGCCCGCATGGAACACGGCACATCGCCCCGATGTTCCATTTCCGAAAATCTCATACAAGCAAAGTGGATTGTCGTGCATTTATTGCTTGTCTGTGAGTGATCTATGCGGACTTTGTTTCGGCGTTGGCGTCTCCCGGGAGACGCGCGGCTGTCGGGAGGAGCTTTCGTGTGCGCGGTGTTTTTTTTGGGGGGGGGGGGGGGGTTGTTGTGTCCAAAGCTGGGACACTCCCAGAGAAACGAGAGACTTGGCGGCTCAAGAGAGAGAGGGAGAGAGCGAGCGGCGTTAATCTCGCTCGTGGTGTGGGGCCTTGCGCCACGTGTCCCCGGGTGTGCGGCACGGACACCGCAAGGAGCCAACGCAGCAGGCTTGGTTACCGTCAGAGAGCGTGGTTATACCATGCACGTACGTTGAATATGATTTCGCAACGTACGGAGCCAGCCGTGCTGATCGGAGGTGCTTTGCAGCGAGAGCATCATCGGCCATGATCTCTCAGCCCGACTGGATGAAGTACTCATAAAGTCGCCGTCATCTCTCGCAGTCACGCGATGCAACAATCCACTCAAGTTTGTGGACATCCGTGGAAAAAGAGCTTCACAACTCATCGGATTCCTCCAGTCTGAATAAAGATTCTCAAAACTTATCACGACGCAATGACTCGTGCTGTTGGAGAATTGTCGCTACTTCTCAGGCAACAGTTATCTGACTGTGGTTTGTATTGTCATTTTCCCCGCACCTCCGATTAGCGCCGGTTGGCTTACGTACGGTGCGAAAGAGGGTCAACACGCACACGTACATCGGTGGCAATTGGCCCCGTCCAATTTCCTCCAAGGCCAGTCGAGGACTTTGAAAGCGAAACTCTGCAACGTCAAAGAAGGCAACCGTGGCTGACAAACAAACATGCGTCTTTAAAGACGCGTGTCTTTAAAGCCATGTGTCCGAGCCAACTTGGGTTACAAGAAAAATGTTTGTTTTTTTTGTTTAATATTGATTCACGTGTGTCCATTATTTTCGATGTCTTCTTTCGAGCGGTTGTTTTTGCCCGAATGTTCTGCTTCCTTCGTTGACTGTCGCTGTTTGTTTTGCTGTTGGCATTCTCGTGATGCGGGTCACTCTTTTGCATCTGCGACTCATCCTCGCGCCTTGAGTTCTCCCCTGATTGCACAAAATACTTTCAACTTGAAGGACATCGAAGCAAGCCGACACTGTTTTTGATTGTCACCTTTTGATCGAAAATACATGTGATATTAGTTTCGAAGGCCTGTTGTTGAAATCATAAATACAATTATTTACTGAGATACAGCAGTGGATTGTCGTCGATTTAAAAAAAATATCTCCATGACAATTGAAAGACATCAAATTCTGCTCGCCCTTATTCACAAACAAGAAATGTGGCTACATGCAGTCGCATTATCAGCTGGACAGACAAGAATACGGGCAAGCAGGCAAACAAACAGTTGTCCAGATAGACACTCAATAGACAGGCACACAGACTATCAGACAGACAGACGTACAATCGGACAGACAATCAGACAGAAAAGCAGACAGACAGGCACACAATCATACAGACAAGCATACGGGCGCACATGAAATCAGACATATAGACAGTCAGACAGACTGTGAGCTCCCTGTAGGGGAGACCCATCCGCCAGCAGTGGCATGAGGGAGCAATTGCAGCGCTGCGCCTTCGCCAGAATGAGGGGGGTTCCCCAAATGTGCGGGTTCCAGCCGCCAGGGGAGACCCCCCCCCCCCCCCACCCCTTGGCAGCTCGTGTCTCCTCCCCCCACCTACCAGCCGGGGATGAATCCGTCATTTAGAGGCGGCAGAGGCAAGGGTCGCCAGCCAGCCAGGTCACCAGCTCAGTGGGGTCACACCCTGAGTAATGCCTGCTAACTCTATCAAACACAACGGAACACATACCGATCGTGGCTTTCCAAACTGACAACCTCGCTTCCTTTTTCCATCATAACACGACCGTAATTCATAGCGAAACTGTTTTTAAAGCTGTCGTATAAACAGATGCCCCGCAATGATGTATAATGCAGGTAATGTCTTTCTTGACTATTCGTGTGTCCGCTGAGTTGCGGGGAGCGGTGGCACAGCGGTTTACGCGCGGTGCTACGAACCCGGCGACCCGAGTCTGATTGTCGTCTCACGGCCAACAACAGTGACGATTATCTGAAACGGTCCTGGGCCACGCCTAGGTCGACTCAGACTCAAACGAGTACCTGGTGGGATGTGTAAAAAGCCACTTGGGAGACAAAGGCGGCCGGGCGTGGTGCTGGCCACCCACCCCCTCGTGCGCAGCGCTCGCCTTCATAGGTGCTCGCTAACAGCACTTCACCCCAAAAGTCTGCTAAGGCTACACGGGGGGATCTTTGTTTTTGTATCGAGTTGTGGAAAAGGAACTGAACATGACTGATTTTCCATGGAGTTATTTAAAGGGGGAAAAAAACAGAGGCTGGTGCTTTAATTTACTCTCAGGCATCTGTGGATTAATCCACAGAGTCGATCAATTTCCCAAACAGTGGAACATTTCCGTTCCCCCGTGAGGAGCTCTCATTTAATAACCATGTTTTATGCGGACGAGTTATTCCAATTCAGTTTTCAGCCTCAAGAAATATTGAAACACGCAACCAATTCCCTTCCGCTCCGCACTACACAGACTAAAACCATGGTGCTTATTTGCCCGCGCTTTGTTTTGCGTGGCTTCATTAAAGGGCGTGCACGCGTGCATAGATGTGAGACAATTTAATCGGAGCGAGAGTTTGCATGATAGCATCTTTGGCTTCATCAGGAGTGAAATAAAACGCCCACACACACAGACGAGAGGTGATAGTTTTGAGACCAGGATATTACACAAAGACAAAGATCCCTCGTGTCGCCTTAAGAGACTGTTGGGGCGAGTGCTGTTTGCAAGCTCCTATGAAGGCCGGCACGGCACACGAGGGGGTGTCTACACACCGCATCAGGTACTTATTTGAGGCTGAGGCGATCTGGGGGAAGCCCACGACCGGTTCAAATAATCGTCACTGTTGGTAGCCCTGAGCAGGAATCAGATGCGGGAGGCCAGGTTCTTCGAAGCGCAGTGCACTAACCGCTAAACTACCACTTCCCAGGATGAATATTGAGCTTGATTGTGGGATGACACAATATAATGACAGTAAGCCAGTTGTCCAGGAGAGCCGACTCGTTTTCAGGAAGGTCCTGCTTCATTAAGTTTTTACTTGAAGACGTTTTCAGCCAATTAATGATGAGTCGTGTTTATTATGTAAGTGGAAGGAAGCCGGAGCACCCGGAGAAAACCCACGTGGAGTGACGCGTGCTCTTATGTTTGATTTTGAATTTTCTTTTTGATCATTAACTATGTGTCATTTAAGTTATATATATTTTAAATAAGGTCAGCATAATATAAAAAAAATGATCTGTTGTAGTACCGTCTGGCATCAATGCCGACAACCTATGGGTACAGAGTGAACACGCAATTTAAACATTGTCGCTCGTTTCGTCTTACTCTTGTGTGTCATGTTCAACACGTGTCCCATACACGCTTTCCAGATATTTCAACATTGGCTGCAGGATCATGAGCAGCAGCAGCATTCTTCAATGTTAAAGGCGCAGCCCTGCAAAAGCTTTGCTCACGCCACTGCTGGCAAGCGCCGACACGAGAGCGAACTCCAGAGGAGGGCATTTTGGTCTACTCTTCCACGTTCACCACACGCGATCTCCCAACCGACTAGCCGTGGTATTTAGTGGAGCAGATGACGTAAATACTTGCTCAAATGCTAATACAAGCACCAAAATTAGCACGTATTAACTCTGAGGGTCAATTTATATGAAGAAAAAAAACCTTCGCCACTTAAAAATGAAAGATGGTCTCTACTATTCTAAGATGGCTGCCATTTTTGCTGGCGGCCATCTTTGATTGTAAGTGGCTAAGATTGTTTTTTTTTTCTGAAATGATACACCATTGTGAATATCTCTAGCAAGTTTCGTGTTTGCATCACAATTTAAACGAATCCTGTGGGAAAATAATTTGCTCATTCGCTGCACTATTACCCATGTGCGGGATAATAATGGGCGGTGGTGGGGGTGGACGCAATAGAAAAAGTTTCACACTTCATTCTAAACACCGAGACAGGAGATGAAATCAATTCGGTGACGTCAGGATTACAATTCTAGTGTGCCGACCCTTACACCACGGACAGCTTCGCCCATTTCATTGCAGTCTCTATCTAAACTAGTTTCTCCATCGCTTCTCTCACCTGCCATCCCGAGCACATTGTCGTTTACTGGTTGCGTGGTTATAGGCTTGCAATTTTAATGCAATTTAAATGCAATTTAAATGCAATTTAAATGCAATTTCCCACTGCGACATCTCTGCGAAACCACTCGTGTTTCTTCATGTCACTCTGATGGCCGCTTTGTTTTTATAATCCACGTGCGTGTGTGGCCGTGTAACTTGTTCGTGTTGCCAGTCATGTGTGCATGAAAGACAATATTCGTGTGCATATCAAATGAACACGAACACCCAGGCACTGTGGGATACCTTGTTCATCTAAGTTTGTAAAGATGTGGGTGTGCGTGTGTGCAGGCTGCCAGTTATACGGTCATAAATTAAGTGTCTTCTTGGTTCTTTCGGTAAAGTCACGTAGAAGGGAAATAATAAAATAATAAAAATAAAACATAATAAAATAATTCTCACGACGTTTCGGCCACAACGCAAGCAGCCGTCCTCAGGTGAAGAACAGGTCTGAGGACGGCTTGCTTGCGTTGTGTCCGAAACGTCGTGAGAATGATTTAATTATGTTTTATTTTTATTATTTTATTATTTCCCTTCTACGTGACTTTACCGAAAGAACCAAGAAGATGAATCCCTGCAGCCACGAAAGCTTTAAATCGAAATTGCGGCCTCATTCATGTCCCCCATTCTTGCCACTTTCCTGGGTAATTTTGAGACCGTGGTTATGCGGAGAACGCCGTTGTTGAAAACGCGCGACGCCAATCAACATGCGATATATTAGGGCAAAGCTCTCGTGTTATGCAGCTGTGAGTCAATGGCTACAAGGCCACGCCACTTGCGAGCCGTGGGTTCTGAACGTCCCGCCGCGGCGGGAGTCAGGCATTCCTCTTGGCCCAGAAGACGGCTCTTGAAACCGTAGCCCACAACGCGTTATTGCACGGTCACAGTTTTGATAGCCGACCCGGGGGGGAAATGAAACTTTGGATCAACATTAAGTCCAACGGTTCAGACCACATGCCAAGGCCCCCCCCCTCCCCCACCCAGTGTTGCATGTGTACTGCGAAGGTGGCGGGCGTTTTATTTGGTTTACATTTTGTAACGCTGCCGCCCCAAGCCCAACGCTGTGTCACGTCGCGACCGCACGTCTCATTGACTCGTTGCCCCTCTCTCCGGACGGCGTGTCTTTGCAAAACAAAAAAAAAAGGCAATTTAAACAACAACAAAATCCGCGCGCCTGTTACTCGAGCCGGCGCTTTTACTTTTCTAAGGTCGGACATCCGGCGTGGGTGTCCGACTGCTCGTGAGCCGGGGGCTGTCACGCCGCTTTAGCCACGACCCCGCCGGGAGGAAACATCATCCACGGCCACCAGCGCCGGACTGCGGAATCACTCACACGCCTCGGCCCGTCGCTAACACAAGAAAGCCCTGACCCAGGGATTTGTAAATTGGCGGAACGACGGTAAACACGGGTGCTGGCGACGCGGGGCAGCCGCACGACTTCAAAAGAACAATTCCGGCCTCTGGGATTCCCACCAATGCACACGTAACCTCCAACCTCCTTTCATAAGCATCGCCTCCACCCCCTCCCCACCACCACCACCACCCCCCCCCCCCCCCAATTCCTCAGCGCCCCACATTTTCAAACTTCCGACCCCAACGCCCACACAGCCGAGAGCGCTCGGCCGTTAAGCTCGAACAAAGCGCTCGAACCCGCGGACCTCTCGCGCGCGCTAATCGTCACCCAGTTACAGCCGTCTGCTTGCAAAAGTGTGTGGCCCCGAAACACTCGGCGACGTCGTTGCTCAAACCATCGTTGGGCCAATGTGATAACCCATATCGTAGATTTGATCATTGTCCACCGCTTTAGTACACAGGCAACGGAAGAATTGACTTTGCACTGCACGTGGTTTCACCGCCCCCCCCCCCCCCCAGTGATTTTGGGGTTTGCGATTATCACCCATTGAGCTCTCTGCTACTCAAATGAAAGACAATCGGTTTTCGGCTGTGCATGACCTTTTCAGTTTGTGGTCGTTAAACAGTTTCACCTGGATAATGATTCCATACAGATGGAACTTGTCGTGCATCGCGGTGTCAGGGTTGTCGCTTGACACACGCACAGCGAACACGTAACGGGCCACGTGTACCGACGTCTTAAACCGAGGACATCACACGCAGTCAAACACACACAACGACTATGCAACTGGCTGTGCAGAACAGTGTGCTGCTAGCCAGGATAATTTTAAAAAACTAAACTATTTTTTTTTATTTACCAGGTAAGATCCACTGAGCCATGGTTTTTTTGAAGAGCATTTTTTCATTCGCATCAGTCATTTGAAATAAAGTTGCAGGTCTCTCGTAATATCTGCAGCGGGGCTAGCTTTTAAAAATAGGTCATTAGTTGTTTAAATTGAAACCTTTGTATTCGTGAGCGACAATCAGGGTGACAAACCAGACCAAGGGCACTCGCAATTTCGCTGCGTTGGTCAGCAGGTCCGTAATCCGATAATCGTTCAGAGAATTGCGGTCTCATTCATGACCCCCCCCCCCCTTCTCGTCGCTTTCTCGGTTAATTTTGACCGTGGTTATGCGGAGAACGACTGGATACGAAGTCGGCCTTCGCACTCTGTTACACGCGGTGTAAACTCTTACAGTCGGTGGTGCTTACCGCTAAGCGCGCCACCGGGTTTTTCCGTGATATTAAAGTTATAAAATCGGCATTTCACGTTCACAAGATATCTACCGAGCTTGCTTTATCACATCATCTTGACGTTGCCCAGATCCCGGGAGGGAGAGAGAGAGAGAGTGTGTGCGTGAGTGTGTGAGCGCGCATTCTCTCACGTTCAAGGTTTTCAAGGCTTGGAATTCTGAGCTCTGCCAGTTGTTAACTAGGTGTAGTCTCCTTTCATCGGACTAATGTAAATATTTATCTTGTACCAGATCAGTTGGGAATTGAAGGATTCATGGATACAATTAAACGGAGCCACGGTGAACGATAACAGTGCATATTTAGTCATAACAAATTAGAGTTAAGCTTTTGGGAATTCACTCCATTTGTGTTTGTCCCCACGGGATGATAGTTACTTCTAAAATGAACATTGATGAATTGGTGCCCATCTCCTGTCTACGGACCCGAGCCAGTGGTGACAACGCCACATTCCCGCGGCAGGAGCGATTCTCTCATCACGAGGACAACCACCGCTGACTTATTTTGGTGACAAAATGCTACTTATTCTACTTATTTTATCACCCGTCCGGAGGAGGCGATGATGGGCTGAGTCGACCCCCCAACCAGGCTTGGAACTCGCGGCCTTCCGACGGTGATCCGCCTGCTCTCGCGCTGAGCCAGGCGCATGGGTGTGGAGTAATGGAATTCGGCGAAAGGCAGTGACGTTTTGTCTCGACTCGTCTGTAGCGGCCGTACCAATTAGTGGACGGTTATAGGTGCTGAGCAGATGGACCCAGGTGTGCTCTTTACGAACGAAGCATCACACCAATGTGCCCAATTTTTTTTTTTCATTAGTTTTTTTTGTATCTGCGAGTCTCATTAAAGATGCCAACATCGAGCAGACGTTGGCACGTGGGTGGAAGCGTTGTTCCGACGTTGTTCCGACGTTGGCCCGACGGGATATAACATTACGCAATCAGCACGTGACTTGCCCTGCAAGCACGTCACGCGACCACCGCACAATGGAATCGAGGCCTTGCTCGGCACTGGTGGGTCATTTGCAGGACATTCATCCCCCAGCCTTGCAGATATTGCACGACCTTTGCCCGGATCCGACAAGGAAAAGTCAAACGCAACAGGAGATCGGTCGGGGTTAGCAATAACTAATTGAAGCACCCAAACAGCGCGGCTGGATATTGATTGCAGTCATTGGTACCAGCGAGTGTAGCTTGTACGCCTTGAACCCAGTGACATCGGAGCCATCAGAATAATGATTTTCTGTGCATTCGTCCCACGTGCCACCCGACCACCCCGTTCAGCTTTTGAAAGCAACGCGATTGCTTGCGCTTGAGGTTGATCTTGTGGCGCTTGCTAAGGACGTGTAACCACCGTGTACAAGAGTGCAACAGGGTGCTGTAGGCATCGTGATCGGCAGAGGAGAGCGCAATCAAGAACAACAACAACATCCATCGCTCTCCACCCACCCACCTGCACCAGCGTGGGTGAAGTATGGTCGAATATCCCTCGCACAGCCCTCGCCCGCCGGCGGATTGACGGAACGGGTCGTGTGTATGGGACACAAAGAAAGAGAGAGAGGGCGAGCGAGCGAGCGAGCGAGGCGCTTGGCGACGTGGCCAGACGCGTGAAGCTGCTTCGTCTCTCCTGTCCCGTGAGTGTCGACATCACTGCGAGATGGCGCGGTTTCGTGCCCGACGGAACTTTGCCAGCCGAGAAACTCGGCGAAGAGGGTGGGGAGGGAGGGTGGTGGTGGGGCGGGTGGTGGGGAGATACCGGTGAGATGATGACAACACCGTCGTCTGCGGGTCTTCGTCTCGAGTTAACTCGCTACTCACATCGTTAGCCACATCACCTCAGTGTTATCCGCTAGGGAAGTTGTTGAATAAAAGTGTTGCCTCCCAGTCCAGAGTGTGTGCCTCCGTGTTGGTGAACAACACTACACCTTTTTTGCAATAGTACGTTACTGCTCTAATTACATTTAAATAAATCGTGGAACGTAAATGAAAGCGTTTTCATACAACAACAACAACAACAACGAAATTTAAACCGCGTTTTTAAAGAGCGTTTCAAAAGTTATTTTTACACTGTTGTTAAAAAAATATCTCACGGTGGTTATCAAAGGGGGTGCCCCGACTCGTAGCTTTGGCCACCGGGTTTGGGGGGGCAAGGCACCTCCCCCACCCCCGTGCCCCACGCGAGGTACGCCGCTGCCGTGCCCAGCCAACGTCGCTTGCTACCGCAGTAGCCACGCTAGAAATCGCTGCTGGGCACCTGGGGCTGCTTTGTGCAACAAAAACAAAAAAATGCGCACAGCTGAGTGAGACCAAATTAAGCGCAAACACCCAAATTGCGAGCGTGTGCGCGTGAGTCTCCGTGCGTGAGTTTCACCCGTTTTTACCCAGGAAACGAAGCTAAGCTAAACACTTTCTTTTTTTACCAGGTAAGGCCCATTGAGCTTTCTAGCTCTTTATCAGAAGCGACTGGGCCACAAATGCTCGCCAAATGAAGTGGCTCATCACGTGGAAATTCACGTTGTTCAATGTGGAGGGACAAAGACCGGAGCGCACGGCGAAAAATCTACGCAACCACGGGGAGAACATGCGAACTCCGAATATACAGCAGGCGCAAGGGTCGGGATCGAACCCACGACCTCCTGTATACCAGGCGAGGTAGTTAACATCTCCTAGCCACCGTGGCTAGATTTCAGGAAGGTCCTGCTAGGTTTTCGCAGATATCGCTATGTGCAATCATCACTGAGTCATTTGCGAGTCATTTCTTTTCAGCGTTGGGTCGTTGTTCAATGCCAGCTACATTTGTAGGTGTTTTTTATTTGTTTTGGCCATGGGAGAAAAGCGAAGAACCTGGGGAATCCCTTAGAGCACAAGGGGAGCCCATCGAAGCTTCAAACATTGAGGCAGCCGAGTCAGAGATCGAGCCCCAAGCCGTTCTCGCTCTGAAGCGCCGCGGAGCCGAGATGTTAACTACCTCGCCTGCTATACAGGATGCCGTGGGTTCTGCCCGTGGTTTCGTGGATTTGTCTCCGAGTGCTCCGGTTTCCCCCTCCACATTTAGAATCAACGTGCGTTTGGAGAGTATTTGGCTGCTATAAAGTTCGACGTGGTAAGCCACTGCCTTGAACTATCATTGTGTGATTGTCAGGTCGCTTCTGAAAAATAGCTATATATCTCAGTGGGCCTTACCTGGTAAAACATTTTAAAATGTGTTTAGTTTTAGTTTGAAGCACGAGTGTTTCCACGATGCCACCCTGCCGCCCAAAGTGTGCGTGTGTGAGTGAGTGCGTGAGTGAGTGAGTGAGTGGGCGAGTGAGTGAGTGCGTGAGTGAGTGAGTGCGTCAGTGCGTGAGTGAGTGAGTGCGTGTGTAAGTGAGTGCGCGAGTGAGTGCGTGCGTCAGTGCGTGAGTGAGTGCGTGAGTGAGTGCGTGAGTGAGTGCGTGCGTGAGTGCGTGAGTGAGTGAGTGAGCGCGCGAGTGAGTGAGTGAGTGCGTGAGTGAGTGAGTGCGTGAGTGAGTGAGTGCGTGCGTGCGCGAGTGAGTGAGTGAGTGAGTGCGTGAGTGAGTGTGTGCGTGCGTGAGTGAGGGCGTGCGTGCGCGAGTGAGTGAGTGAGTGCGTGCGTGCGCGAGTGAGTGAGTGCGTGCGTGAGTGAGTGCGTGAGTGAGTGCGCGAGTGCGTGAGTGAGTTCCCCGTGGCCCCCGCGGTGACTGGCTCGAGACGCCTGAGATCGCTGCACGCGGAGAGGGCCCCCGTGGGGATTGGTCCAGAGATGGCACCCGCCGCCTCGAACCCTGCCAGTGAACATTCAGACTCGCAGGTGCCGACTTCGCGAAGCGCCCGGGCGCTTGACGATTCACTCGCAAAGCTCAGCCACGACGGCTCCCCTCTGCGGTTCACCCTCGCCTGGCGAAACAGCGTAAACGCGTGAGCCGTGCGGTGAGTTGCAGACTTCAAGCCGGAGTGGCCCTGTTCCACTGACACCGCTGCCTTGTGCCGTGCACAGGGAGAGAGGGAGGGGAGAGATCTACGACAGAGAGAGAGAGAGAGAGCGCGCGCCAGGGGGCTGGGAGGGGTGAGGGTGGCAGGGGGTGATTGGAGAGTTGCTCCGGGATTGTGTGAGCGGATCAAACACTTTTGTCGAGGAGCCCTACACGAGATGAAGCGTTCCGCCGCTAATTCCGCACACGTGTGGAGATGGCGCGGCGCGCGTTCTGGGGGTACGCGTTTGGCTGCTGCCTGGCCTAGCCGATGGGGGGGGGGCGGGCTGGGGGATCGGCGTCACGTGGTGTAAGTGGAGCAGGGGGCCCTGAAAGTCTGCAACTCACCCCGTGGCCCCACGCGCTTACGTTGCTTAAACAGGCGAGGGGGTTCAGCGACGATGTTGGTTTGCGACGGCGTCGTGCTGAGCGTTGGGGTGAATTGCCCCCCAACCCGCGCGCCTTTCACGGAGTCTACGCCAGCGAGTTGAATGTTTACTGGTAGGGTCGACGATTTAGACACTAGAGGTCATTTTACTTTTAATGGTAATCGTCCAGTGAACTGAAATCGTCTCGATGTAACCCAGGGTCGCCCTGGCAAAAGAGGCATCGGTGCGCCACCCGTCTCAATGAGTCAATCGCATCTCCTGGTTCTTGACTTAAAGCTTTCGTGACTGCAGGCATTCATACTCTTTGGGTCTTTCGGTAAAGTGACTTTACCGAAAGATCCAAATAGTGATTCCGGCAGTCACGAAAGCTTCGAATCTAGTATGAGACTGACTGAGTTTCAATTGCAATTACATCAGCATTGTTGTTGTTTAATATCACGAAGACAATTACATTGTGATTGCGACTCTCTACGGATCACGCCAGGCCACGCACGACGCGTCATACTGGGGGGCCTGACGCATGTGGACGTGCATCTGTGTGTATGTTGGACTTCTTTCGCACCGTACGTAGCCAACCCGTGTGATCATCGGAGTTGAGGCAGCGGCCCAGCGCTTGTTGCAGAGGTTCACGGTTCGAATCTAGCGGCCCGCCCTGATTAATAATGCGATGTGGTATTAACCGTTAAATACGATGCGCCGTCTGCTTCACAGTGCGCTTTAAACATCCCGTGAAACATCTCATTCGCAGGAGCACATGTAAAACTAATTTATTTAAAACTGCTTGCTGTTGTGTTTAGTTTGTTGTAGGTGCAGAGCAACGACTCCAATTTCACGTCCAACGTGGTCAGGCCAGACAACCGCGTCAGCAGCAGCGGAGTGGCATCGCCGCGATGTCTCCGTCGTATTTACGGATCGTGCCATTGCGTCGTCACACGCTGTGCGGTCCGTTCTGGATGACCACAGCTGCTGGAAAGTTTTGAATTTTTATTTTATGCATCAGGTGTGTCCGCACCTCCTGCCATGGTTTGTGCGGATGCGATGTCGGGTGCACCACGAAGAGCTTCGTCGAAGCCCGCACCTCCCACGAGCACGGTTGGCTACGCACGGTGCGAAAGAAGTTCAACGCACGCACGCGCGAGCGCAGGCCGCCGTGTGCCTGCGTCGTGTTTGCCGGCTCGCCAAATGTGAAACTCACCAGCAAATGACTCGATTGGATGTTACACAGCAATCATCGCCCTGCGAACACGTGCCAGGGCCCTCCTGCTCCAGAGAGCGAGGAGACTCGGCGAGGCTGTCCTCGGTTGACAAAGCATCATGACAAAAAACTACAAACAACGACACCCCCCGCAGCATTCGCAGCGGTGCTTGTAACTGGCAATACCTGGGGGCCGGCGATGGTGGCCGTGATTGCATCGATAACGGCAGCGGTGATGTCACCGCCGACTGTAAAGGGAATCGCGGTGATGCGAAGATGTTGACACCGATAGAATCATAATAGGAGCGAGTTAACACGACGGCGGCAATGATGCTGATGTTGACGTGCGTAGCGATGATGCTGGCGGCGGCTGGGGGTAGTGGCAGGCGCAGTGATAATGGGGGGGGGGGGGGTGATGACAGTCGTTGGGGAATTATCCACCAGGTGACCCACCGTGCCGAGGCCTATTTGCGACGGGTGACCTTTTCGAAAATGGCAGAGTGTGTCGCAACGGCTTTGCCAACAGCGAATACGTACGGAGTGTATTGTAACAAACTCCATTAAGTCATGGCCGGTATTCGAGATGATTCAATGTAATGTGCCTTCAATTGTTAGCAGATGATGCTTAAAACATGAGCTCATGTACGTGCGAGAGGAACGCAGCATTCCGATCTTACGAGTTGGCACAATTATTTTATAGCGATTGAAAGGGGGGCGGGTGGTGGTGGGGGGGGGTGATCGAAATTAAATGAACTTCGTATTAAAATTGACCTCGGCTCGACATTAATAGTAATAATTACTTAATCAGAAAGCGAAACCGAGTTGAAGAAAGGCCAGAATTTGGGATGTTTGGCCCACGCCAGTTACCATTTTGTGTGTTTTCTTAGGAAAGCGAAGAACACGGAGGAAGCCCATGCAGAACAGGGAGAGAAGAGACGAACTCCACTCAGTTGAACACTTTGTAGGCTGTCGCGACCAATATCATCCATAATAGAGGGGGTTTTGCTTGGGTTTGATCGCGTAAATATATAAATGCGTCGTTAAACCCGCCACCACCCGACACAGCCAACTAGTAAGGGTTGTCACGTAAACAGAACGTGGCCAATTCGTCACTAGTACAGCACTAACCGGTGTGTTGGAGAGCCAAGCCACAACGTTTACACTCTGAGTACGACGTTTCGCCAGTAATTACAACTAGCTTCATCAGGCGACAGCCAGATTTGTGGAGAAGTCTACCTGTTTCAGATTGTAAATGTTTGTTGACGTTCGCTTCGCAGTTGCATGTTGTCTTCATGTCATTGCTTTTCTCACGTTCGGTGGCCCAGGTCACTCTTGGGCATGACACGTCCTGGTCCCTCGGGTTCTCACCTGGTGCAACAAAATCGACTTGAAACCGGAACAAAATTTCGTGTCAGCTCAGTCATCAATCACTGCACACACCCAAAAAAAATCCACATTTTAATGTAGTTTTTGATCACTTTGATAACAGCGACGAGTGTTAACAATGACGGTTTGATTGCCATGCGGTGATCACGTGCTACTCTGCGCTCTTAGCGTGTTGTTGTACTGTTTGTTGTTGTACTGTTTGTTGTTGTACTGTTTGTTGTTGTACTGTTTGTTGTTGTACTGTTTGTTGTTGTACTGTTTGTTGTTGTACTGTTTGTTGTTGTACTGTTTGTTGTTGTACTGTTTGTTGTTGTACTGTTTGTTGTTGTAACGTTCATACCCCGTGCCCCGACTTGACATCTGTAAAACAAAATAGTTCATCGGATTCCTCCAGTTTAAATCAATATTCTGATTCAGTAGAGAACCCCGATGTAGCGATTCATAAGTAAACATAATTTTCCAGAGCCGTACACTGACAATCTGGCACAGGGTGATATGCTGCGAGCTGTGAGAGCTCCTCGTAGACCGGCTCGTGAGATGGTGCCGATTGCACAATCGGCATTGGAGTTGGGCGAGAAAATATCAAAATGAACAGGATTGTGTGTAACCACAAAGCAGACTGACAATGCTTGCGCGGGCGATGACGCCAAATATTGGGAGGCTTTCGTACAACGGTGGATAAAGAATGGTGGATGATTGTGGTAGGGGGGGGGGGGTGAACTACACACGAATACAATGAGGTCAGGTTCGGGGTCACGGTTGAAGCCTATCTCCACGATCTGGATTGCGATGCAAATGTAACCTTTGTGCTCGACGCTGAACAGCTACGGAACGCGACTAACTTCGCTTCCCCCTTTCTTTGTTGCACCGGCGGCTGCTGCTACCGCTGCTGCTGCTGCTGTTGTCGCTGTTGTTGTTGTCGCTGTTGTCATTTATTCGAGGGCGTAAGACGTGCGTCGTCCGTCCGAAGTTTGTCCGCGCCCACTCCGCGTAAAGTTACAACATGAAACGAACGCTCACGCGTGACATTACCGCGGTTTATCTGACCTGCGTGCGCCTTCAAGTGCCTCGTAGGTTGCCGTCTGCCGGGTGGCTTTGCGGAATGCAGATAACGTCCCAGTGCGGGGGGCGGGAAGGGGGGGCTGGGGAACACCGTGAGCTCGTGCGGTGACCCCGTGGGTTCCAAGACCTTTGCAAATGTCAGCAGCCCACAGCTACACGTGCTGCCGTTGCCGCTGGTGGCATGCGCAGCAGCGCGATGCAGCCTGGGCACGCCACCGAGCCGATTGTAGGACGACGCGTCGGGGTCGATTTGTGCATCTTGCCCCTGCCGCGTGTGATCGGACGACGCAACGAAGAGATGTGCGATGCGCAAGCCGTACACGGGGCTCCCTGCACGAACGGCACGTCTCGGTGCGTGGCGTTTCATAATCCGTGCGCGTTCCGGCCTGCACTCATGCTTGTGTCCCGTGATGGGGGGTTTTTTCTTGTCATTTTACAGATTAGAATTATATTTTCTTCTGTGCTGACCCAACTGAGTTGTTGTTGTTGTTGTGTTGTTGTTGTTTCACGGAGCGAATCGCGCTTAGGCGTTCCACCTCAAGTGGCCAATGCTCTTCTGCACCATTCGCCAAAACTCGCTGCCACGCAGAAGACGGACTTTATTTCTCAGATTTACCAAGAAAAGCCTCACTGAGTCTCGTGACTCCGTTTCAGCAAGGCCCTACCTCGTTTTTATTTTTTTGCAGAATGTTTATGGTTAATGCCGTACACACCGCGGTATTAACCGGGGCGGCCGCTGGGAATTGAACCGCGAAGCTACCACTTGGGGCCACATTGCCGCCATTCGATGGCCTCCTTCACGCGCACGTGCCGAGCACGGTACGTCGAGTGGAAGGCGCACGGGGGGTGTCCTCTACGCCTCCTCCTTCCCGTGTCTGTCCCTCCACGTGTCGGTGTACACGTTCCATCGGGCACGCGGCTTTCCGGGAGAGAGATGGGTTTTTGTTGTTGTTCTTCGACAGCATTGGTAATAGTCGAAGCTGTTAGGGTCACGGCAGAGGACAAATGGAGCCAAAACCTTTGACGCCTTCCGTGTGTGTGTGCGTCTGTCTGTGTATGTGTCTGTGTGTGTGTGTGCACGTCTGTCTGTGTGTGTGTCGTGGTTTAGCGCTACGCTGCGCTACAAACCAAGGCGACCCCAGTTCCATTCCCGCTCACGGCCAACACCACCGGTGACGAGTATCTGCACTGGTCCTGGGCCTCCCCTAGGTTGACTCAGCCTCAAATGAGTACCTGGTGCGGTGTGTAAACTTCGCCACTGAGGGAGACAAAGGCGGCCTGGCGTGGTGCTGGAGCCACCCCCCCCCCCCCCCCCACCTTGTGTACCAAGCCGACCTTCATAGATGCCGCTCGCTAACCACCATTGCCCCAACAGTTTATTGAGGCTCTACGGGGTATGGGGCCATCCATTTAGTACGTACGTATGGAGGGGAGAGTGGGGGGGGTTAACCCAAATGCGTGCGCGTGCGTATGGGGGGGTCTACTGACAATGTACGCATAGGAAACGGGAGGGGGGTGACACCTCGATAATAATTTGTCTACATTGGCCTTCAAATGAGTTAGATAGTCCGGCGGTGGACTGTCTGTTTGCTTAAACGCGTTAATATTATTAATCCTTGATCGTTTCTGCGTGGATTAAATATTGGCCGTTCTATAGGATTCGGGGGGGGGGGGTGCGTCAGGCGTACATAGGGAGGTGGGGGGGAGGGTGTAAAAACTACAAGGAGGGGGGGAGGGGGTCAAGTTTTCACAGATTTTTGCGTACCTACTAAATGGATGGCCCCTATCTTTGCGCGTGCGTGTGTGCGTGCGTGTGTACGTGCGTGTGTGTGCGTGTGAGTGCGTGTGCGTGCGTGTGTGTGCCTGTGCGTGTGTGTGCGTGTGTGTGCGTGTGTGCGTGCGTGTGTACGTGTGTGTGCGTGCGCGTGTGTGTGTGTGTGTGTGCGTGTGTACGTGTGCGTGCGTGTGCACGTGTGTGTCACCCGGGCGTGAGGAGGGACCTACACACGCGGCTGTGCTCTCTTTGACTTTTTCGCGAGAGAGAGAAACACCCAAAACGACACAAAAACAGCCACTTAGAGTGCCCTCTCCCCCCCCCTCTCCCTCCATCTCTCCATCTCCCCCTCTCTCGCTCACGCCGCAAAGGGCTGTCCGGGCTGGCGCGTCGCTCAGGGAGTTGGGCACGAGAGGGGCTCCCTGGCGAGTCGCGCTTTCAATGGGGGGGAGGGGGGGGTGCAACATTTGATCTCAGAATGTTGCGGTGGTGGTGGTTGTCGGTGGTGGATGTTGGTGGTCGTGGTGGTTACGGTGGTGGTTATGGCTGCTGTGGTGGTTGGTGGTGGTCGGCGCTTGCGGTCGTGGTGGTTGTGGTGGTGGCCGTCGTGGTGGTTGTGGTGGTGTTCCTGGGGGCAGCTGCGGCAAGCTGAGAGCGCTGCAGCAGCTGTCGCTGAGACCCGCGGGACGTGCGGCCACTGCTGACAGACGCGAACCACCGGGGCTGCGTGTCTGTGTGCTCGAGAGGGTGGGGGGGGGGTGCGGCTAGGTGTCTCTGTGTGCTAGAGAGAGGGGGGGGCTGGGTGTCTGTGTGCTAGAGAAGGGGGGGGGGGGTGTATGTGTGAGAGTCTCTGGGTGAGAGTGTGCCCGTGAGAGTGAGTGAGTGTAGTGAGTGAGTGAGTGGAGTGAGTGGGTGGGTGAGTGAGTGAGCGAGTGAGTGAGTGAAGTGAGTGGGTGAGTGAGCGAGCGAGTGAGCGAGTTAGTGAGTGAGTGGAGTGAGTGGAGTGAGTGCAGTGAGTGAGTGAGTGGAGTGAGTGGAGTGGGTGAGTGGAGTGATTGAGTGAGTGAGTGAGTGGGTGAGTGAGCGAGTGAGTGAGTGGGTGAGGGAGTGAGTGGGTGAGTGGAGTGGGTGAGTGGAGTGAGTGAAGTGAGTGAGTGAGTGGAGTGAGTGAGTGGCAGTGTGGCGGTCAGACCGCTGCACCACTATCCCGACCAGCCAAGTTCGATTCCCCGCTCACGGCCAACACCGGTGACAATTATCGGAATGAACCGTTCATGGGCCTCCCCTGGGTCGACTCAGCCTCAATTGAGTACCCGGTGTAGCTTGTAAACATCACCGCTGGGGAGACGGAGACGGCCGGGTGTGGTGTTGGCCACCCGTGCCGGCCTTCGTAGGTGCTTTCCACTAACAGCGCTTGCCCCAACAGCCTGTGTGGCTCAAGATTCCCTCTCCGCTCCCGCCGGCACGAAACTCCTCGTGTCTCGACCCCTTCTGGACCCGCGAGCTCTGTCGACCCGCACTCCCGTGGTTGTGTTCGCGGTTGCTTTTCGAAACGTATCACAGAATCCGCAACGGCCCCGCGGATCGGAAGGTGGCCGCGGAAACCTCGGATCGGGAACCGCACCGCCGATCAGCGCGGTTGGCTACGTACGGTGCGAAAGAAGTTCAACAGAGTACATGATGGGGCCGCATTGAGAATGACATGTTTCAAATTCCCATCAGGCCCCATGCTGGAGAGTGCAGTATTCCGCTCATTTCCCCCCACCCTATTTGGCCTCTATGTATGTGTCATGGAGAAGTGCCAATGCCCGTTTCGTCACCTATGATGTATTTTCCCGATTTAAGGCCACGGTGTCATTGACGAATGCGTTGAACGTCCTATGGATGCGTGTTTTTTTTTTACCGACAGAGCAATAGCGTTCCTACTTGGTCTCATACCCACCGGTCAGTTGGCTCAGCAGTCGCGAGTTCAGATCCTGGTTGGGGGGAGGGGGGTTGAATCGGTCCCTCATCCCTCTCTCCGGAGTAGGTTAAATCATACTTTTAGGTTTTTTCGGTAAAGTCACGTGGGTAAAAAATAAAATTAATAGAAGTAATAATAGAAATAAAATCCGTTTCAGCCCCACTCTGTGGGCAAAACAGCAGGAGCCTCTCTATGGAGACCCCCCTCCCCTATCCTTCCCCACCCCCTCCATAGGAATGTGGAATTTCCACCACTGGCTTAGGGCTGTAAAGAGGTGATGAGCACCGCCTCACCGCTCGTTTGATCAGCCAGGAGATCGCTTTTTTGACTTTTGGCTTGGTCCGAAAGCCACCCCCTCCCGACCTCCCTCCTGCAATCACCCCCCCAACCCCCCCCCCCCCCTCCGCCCCCTCCCGGCACCGGGAGTAGAATTCTGGGGCCCTTATCCGAGCTGGCATCTTTTACAAGGGTTATGAATTTTACGGGGCATGACTATCCGTCAGCGTTACTCCGTCCAGAGCACATACCCCATCGGCTTGGCCATTAGTCGTGACAAATTGTAAATGCTGTTACCGCTCACCTTTTTAGCTCCACTCCTATAATTTATCCGAGCAGACTGTGAGTAAGGACCTGTGACTTTCACAAGCCGTGATGACTTACTGTTGACTCTGCGCGTGTGGGTGTGTGTGTGTGTGTGTGGTGAGCGGTGGTGCAGTGGTTAGCGCACTGTGCTACGAAACCAGTGACCCAAGTTTGGCTCCCACTCACGACCAATACAAGTGGAGACTGGGCTTCACTTGAGGACCTGGTGCGGTGTATAAACATCGAAGGCGGCCGTGTTCGCTAACAGCACTTTCCCCAACAGTCTGTTAAAGGCTACACGGGGGATCCTTGTCTTTGTGTGTACATGTGCACTATAAACAATGGGCTCATGAGTTATAGTCCGGCCACAAGTCACAAGTTGGGGTCAATTGCAATATATCCGTTTGGGGGACTCTAGCAGATTGAGTGTCCGTACTTAGTATAATTGGCATGAGACAATTATGTCCAATATCGAGATGGCCCAGGGCATAACTTCTGAGGAATATTATTTGGGTCTTTCGGTAAAGTCACGTAGATAGGTTCATAGAAAATAACAAAAAACTGCGACGTTTCGATCGCAACACAAGCGGCCGTCATCAGGAAAAGGGGTGACGACCGCTTGTGTTGCGATCGAAACGTCGTAGTGTTTTGCTATATTTTTCGAACACATCCACGTGACTTTACCGAAAGACCCAAAGAATATGAATTCCTGCAGTCACGAAAGCTTTAATTGAATATTTTCTTGGGAATATTTTACGTGGCGACCCCCGGTAGGATTTTCGGGGGGGAGGAGGAGGAGGAGGAGGGGGGCGCAGGCGAGTGTCAATGAAGCCGTGGCCGAGCCAGGCTCGCTCCGTCGGCGTCCCTGCCCCGCTGGAGGGGGACATCTCCGCGGCCCTGAGCCACGGGGCGAACCCTCCACACCCTCGGTGGCTCCGCCGGTGCGTCTTTGGCCGTCCTTGCTGACAACTCGTTCGCGTGCGCGTCGTCGTCGTCCGTAAAGACCATCTCACTTGGCGGTGCCCGCCTGCGGCAAGCGGAACTTCAGCGGTTCCAATTTGCAATTTGTCTATGCGGCTACTGGTAAATGAGGCAATGGCCATGTAAAATGGGTGCGCTATCAAGTAATGTATTTGTATGCACTCAGGCTCGTCGTTCCCTCTAGGGATAATACATTTAAATTTCTATTTAAAGATTTCGTGACTGCAGGGATTCATCTTCTTGGTTCTTTCGGTAAAGTCACGTAGAAGGGAAGTAATGAAATAAAAAAAAGAATAATAATAAAAAATATAATAAAAAAATAATAAAAATTGTATTACTTCCCTTCTACGTGACTTTACCGAAAGAACCAAGAAGATTAATACATTTACTCACCGCTTTGTGTGGGAAGACCAGCGCAGTTGTCCAATGGTATGACCCGCTCCGGTCATAGGAACGGTGAATATCCCACCACGGTTGTTGACGGGAGATGAGCAACACAATTTCAATGCTCGTTTGAGCAAGAGCCCACGATGACTTTGGACTCTGTATCAACGGGATAAATGAATGAGTGCGACCAAACCAGTGCTCCGACGTTGGTTGTAACCAGTGTCTCCTGCGACACGCGGGTGGTGATGATTGTTCGTGACTGCTGGGACTGGGCCCTGCTCCCCCGCCCCCCCGTGAGCCCATTTCGACGAGGCGGCCGGTAACCTCGAGCACAAACAGAATATTCATGCCAATTAAAGACCCTCCCCCCCACCGTGAACCCAAGCAGCCACAGGAGTAGCCCTTGTAGCCCAGACTGCCAGTGTCAATGTTTAAAATCCACCAAATGTGAAAATTACCAGCGAATAAATGTTTAAGGTAATTTACGAGCGTCTGCGTATAAACACGAGCGCGCTAACAGCCCTCACTCTAACAGCCGCCGCCGCGCGCACTCTGTAAACAGTCCTCGTCTCTTAACAGCTTTTGCCTATGTCTCGCCCGCCATAACTCACCCATTGCCTCAATTCGCTGTGTTTACATCGCGTATACAACTCACCCTCAATGTAAAAAGAAAATATTTTCAACACTTTTCGCCCCCCCACCCACCCACCCACCACCACCCACCAACCCACCAACCCACCGCCAGTCGAGACGTCGAAACGCTCGGGGTCCCTGACGCGCGCTTAATTGGCAAACCGATGCCGTTTCCAATTTTACGCGCAAATTCGAACCTCGCAGCGATTTTCAAAGTGCCGTTGTCCGTCGAACGGCCGCCGCCGCTTGCATTGTCACTTTCATGCGCCCTGAATGACTCCACAGTTCGCCATGTGACAGTTTTATTTCTGCCCAGAAATTATGCGCCGTTAATTCGGCCGATGGCTGGACACGCGGCATTCCTAGGGACAGGGCCCCCTCACTGGCCGTGTGTTCGGCGCTGAATGTCGCTTTTTGTGGGTTCTGCGGCCGAGGTATGCGCGTACTATCAATATCCCTTAACATATTTTTTTTTGTGCGCATAAACAAGATAATTGCAGCTTTATTTACACGCGGGCGGTAACGTACGCCCAGCTCGGGCCAAGTTTTCCCGCCGGCGGCGGATTCTGGCTTCTGAGAACTTATCAGATGAACGATTTTGTCATCGTCCATCAACACAACGGTCTTCGTGAGCGCGGCGGTGGCGGCGTTGGCGTCATCGACGTCAATAGCGCGGCAGTCCCCCCCCCCCCCCCACTCTCTGTGCGGCTTGAAGGCCACGCGCATCGCTGTGTTTTTTCTTATTTTTCTTATTTTTTATTTAATTTTTTTATTAAAAGTTTTTTATTCACTTTACTTTAATTTTTTTATATCGACGTGACTTTACCGAAAGAACCAAATAATATTAATTCCTGCAGTCACAAAAGTTTTAACCTAAATTTTAAGGGAGCCTAAATAAAAAAAAACGTAATTATTAAAACACAAACATTTTTAACTTGCATAGTAAAGTCATTGTATTTTTTTAATTTGCTATGCAGCCAGATAATACGACAAATCGCTAACCTTAAACACCGAGTCGTTCCTAAATGTAGAAGGCGGTATAGTACTATAGTAACAGAGCAAGTGCAGAATCACTGAACCGGAATTGATAGCTTGAAAGCGTTTAGCGCGGGGCCCTTGAAAGTGCGGGGCCCGTAGCTACATATGTAGCTGCTACTACACATGTAGCTACTACACATGTAGCTACTACACATGTAGCTACTACACATGTAGCTACTACATATGTAGCTACTACATATGTAATAGTTACTTTTGCTGCTAGGATCATCCGGCACTGCTCCACCCACAATTCCCTGGCTCTTGACTCCTCATCTGCGACTCCGCTGTCTGCCCCACGTGCGATGACCAGGCCAGATATCTGTGCGTCCCTCCAATCTTTTATTGTTGAATAATAATAATCATTATTATTAATCGACTCCCATGTGCCTGGGCACCTCCCGTAACCTCTTCCAATTCGCACGATCCAGGCAACAAAACGTGATGAACGCTTTGCTTCTTGAGAACGCGTGGCTCCCAACAAACCCGCAGCGGTGGGATGGAAACTTGGGCAACGTCACGAATCGTCACTAAAGCGTCGGTGCTGGGCGATGGGTTTCGACACGAGGGCACGGAATCTCGCTCTGTCACACGCGCGCCCTGAGTCGCTCTGGCTCTGCAGGGAGTGACATCTGAGTATGAAAAACATGAATATGTGTTTACCCCTTTCTGGCAAAACAAAACAGGTGCTGTTCAGATGTTCAAACACCAAATAGATACATTTTGCAAGCAATCAAGTCTGCATTGGCCACACGTCCTTGTGGTAAAACATGTAAACAAGTATCCTCTGATAATATGTGCATTGTCTTTGAAACTGATTGGCCTATACCAGAGGCAACCTTGTTTATGCCCTCGTCTCTCCAGTGTCAGACCAGAAAACAACGCCAAAAGGCGACCCGTACAAAGACAATGCACGTATCACAGCATTTATAGCGGGGTGAGAAGCTACCTACTTTGATACTGGCAAAAGGTCCAATGATATCGTGACATCTGAGCGGGTGACATCTGGAGCTCGGAGGTTGCATAGCCACACACGCTCAGCTACAATCCCAGTGATTCGTGTTTTCATGTATGATCAACTTTCATTAAAACTAAGCACGACAGGTCAATTGTTTATATTAAGAGCTCAGCACTGCCATAAAAGGAAAAATAGAAAAGTATGCAATAGACGACGTTCCAGGCGACGGTTCTGGGATACACATGTCCTATTAAGGCCACGGTTGTATTGACCAATGCGTTGAGTTTTTGTTCTTATTGTTGGCACCGCTGCCAAAGCAGCATCGCCAATCAATGTGTTTAGTGATTTTTACACGGTGCTTTTTTGGAGTGACCACGTTAGATTGCAATACCTTTTTCAGAATCAGCTTATGTTCATTTTACGAGCTTATTGCCAGTTGTGGTCGCGACCTGTCCGCGTTTGACCCGGTGCGGCCCGCCAACTGGCATCTGTTTTTTGCGTCGCGACAGGGAACTGATGTGTACCGATATCTGGTAGCGGCGGTTCTTGCTGTGTCGAACGTTAATACGGGACACTGCACAGACCCACAGTTGTTTTTACGGGTTGGGCCACGTGGAAGTTTTAATGCCAAAAAAATTATTGTCGTTTAACCCTCCGTAGCGCGACGAGGTCTGTCGCGCTCGCACGGATGGTGTGCATCGTCCGTGCCGTGGATTGATCGCACGGCGAGCGAGAAATCTCCTCCGCCGGTGGCTTAAGACTTTTCATGACTGACTTCAACACCAACTCAGAGAGGACACAAATGGGGCTCTTGCTTACAAAAAACACACGCAAACTCCCAGCCAAATACTGTAGGGGTCTTTATTTACTTTTATTGGATAAAAACCCAGTGCTGCCCGAGACGCACACGTGTCTGGGCTCGCTTCGTGGAAGAGGCTCGCGGAGCCTCGCCTGTCAGTCGTTGCTGGCACGGTGCTGGACACTGGCACTGACAGGGGCCGCATTGCACTGAGCCGCTTTTATTCCGCCTCCCCACACGTCCACGTCGACACACTCTGGCCGGTCGGCATCTATATAAGCATCGCGTTTAATGGCCTCGCAGTTCTATATATACACACACACACACACCCCGCGGCAGGTAAAATAGACCCTTCAAGCAAACATTGCTCAATTTCAGCCCGCACCATTTGTAATGGCAATTACGGAGCCCGCGTGAAATGTAACAGCGCCTTCAATGGTTCCTAAGTGTGCCCAGTGCACACCGTGGTGGTGAGGGGGGGGGTGGGCCCCCCCCCGGGGTGGGCCCCCCCCCCCCCCGCGAAAGCGGCTCACTGCCAGGTGGCACCGCCACCGCCGTCTCGCTCTGCCCCGTGCGAGGGAATTTTGCGTCACGGGCCCAGAGATGTGCGCGCGCCGAGGCACTCACGTGGGGGCAGGCGCGCGGCGAGAGAGGTGGGTGGAGTGTTGTGGCCGGTCGCCAACGACTGCCTGAGCACGTGTGGTCAGTGCGCGGCTGTGGACACTGCCTTTTTTAAGCACACCCTATATAAGCACCGTTCGGTTATAAGCAACACACCCTTCTTTACATCACGCCACGAAACACGTTGGTAAATAACACTGGGCTCGAAATGGACAGTAGGCGATGTTTCGGGCAATGGCCCTGCACAGCAAGTGCCACGAAGCAGGACCATCCCTGTCAACCCCTCATCAGTGCCCTACCTTATTACAGACCAATTCAGACCTTATTGGTCACCCCGTGCCCCTTATAGATCTCAACGTTCATCCTGCAAAGTCCCATCACAAGGGAGAAGCACAAACAAATAGACAAAAAAATGTGCCCGTATTGAAACGACTCGACGCCGTATGGACCTGAAACGCAATTTCCCTGTACAAGAACACGGGGTAAACCGTATGGGTTGACACGGTATGAAGGACCATTGCGCGAAACGTCACCTATCGTTTACTCTTCACTTCAAGGCCAAGCAGTGTCATTGATGAATGTGTTGAGTGTTTTGTTTTGTGTGCTTGTGCAGCAAATGCGCACGCAGCGTCTACGCTGTGTGCCATGCATCATCCACAGCGTCCGTCCGTCCGTCACGCTCAGGATCTCCCAAAACAGTTCGTTCCGCGGGCAAACGAAGACAAACAAAATGCGTCTCTTGCCGAGGAGGTTCCCGCAACAATCGTCACCTTTCCGAATTTCCAAGATTTCGATTCTTAAAATTCAAGAAAACTCATCGGAACATCCAATTGGGGGCGGGGGGGAGGGGGTTCGTCATTTGTAAACGATGATGGCGTCGTTGGAAGGCCCCTTTCACTGCGTCGCTCCAAACCGAGTCATGGACAGCAGAGGAAATTGGAATGTCGAGGGTCATCGTGTCCACCTCCAATATCGTCTGTCCGCAAGTCTTATTAAGCGCAGACGCTTGTAAATGTGGACACCAATTGCAGGGGGTCTATTTGAAATCCAAATCGCTTGCTTTGCACTTAATCTATATCCAAGCGCAAATGCGCGGGCAGCGCTAGTAACCAAAATAGTTGGTGGGAGGGAAGACGAGGGCAACTTCTGATACAAGCACACTGCGAGTGTGGGTGTGCTTATAAACGGTTGATTCTGTACATTATACTAACTGGCATGCATCCATACACAGTACATACTGAACGTTATTGTGTTGGTCAGGTGACCTATTTATATATTTACGAACCAACATTCATGCACCCGTGAATCATTTTAAAATTCAAGCTTTTTTGTTTTATTTTAAAAGAACATTTGGCTACAGAAAGGAATCGTTGCTATAAATAAGTCTTCACGCAGCAGTGCCTTGGGAATGCATGATGATGTTACTGAACGTGCGTCTGTGTTCACACGAGAACTCTTAAGCATTCACAGCCCAGCTTCGCGTTGCGGCTGATGGTTTCGCAAGCGACTGCTGCCGTTTTATAATAAACACGCCGAGAGATTCCTGCCAGTTTCTGACCGTAAACATCATGAGCCGCAATTCCAAATGTACTTCACGAAAACCCTGGTGGGGTAGAATGAGGGAACTCCCATTTCTCTCGATACATCTGGCCGGCGTGGAAAAGTAGGCCAAATACCCTCTAGCGCTGCCTCTAGCAGAGGCCCTTTCCGCCAGCAGTGGCGTCAGCAGGTAATTGCAGGACTGCACCTTCACCTCTTATCCGCTGTTAATCGCGGACAGTTTTCATACCTCAAAGCACTTCACGCAAAATGTTAAGGTCGCATTTCCACATCCTGGTTGTGGGTAGACTCAACTCATCATCCCAGCAAGGTCGATAAAATTGCTACCGTTTTGCGGCAAGTCAAAGGTGGTTGTTCTGTGGAGGAAATGGCCTCCGTCATAGAAATGTGGAATTTCCACCACGGAGTCAGATCTACCAATGTTGATGAGCATCATTGGTTGCCTGGGCAGGGAGAGCCTTTGATGTTGTACATGGGCTAACGTTTAAAAAGAAAACGGCCAACACCGCTGCATTGGTGTTCGAGGTCGTGCTGCTGTGTTGCTGTGCCTCGTGCTGCTCGACACGACGTCCGACGTTTCGCTCCCCTTGTCGTACTTTATTTGTAATTGTTTTTGTTATTTTTGTGTGACCCGGGTCACCCTTTGCAAATGATGCTTCCTCCTGGTCTCTTGAGTTCTCACCTGAATACACACAAAAAATATACAAAAAAACATTTAGAAAAAATGTGCTGGGAACTTCTACATAAACTGTAATGCTTTAGTTCCAGAAGAGGCTCCGCGCACGTGGAGCGAAACGTCGGACATCGAGCCGAACAGCACGCGGCAGCACGGCGCGAACACACAATGGGGGGGGAGGGATTGGGGCGAGCAGCGAGAGTACGTCGCTGGAAAGGGAAACGTTGCAGAGAGCGAGAGGAGAGTGGAGGGGGGTAGGGATGGAACCCGTGATTCCAGCCGTTTGCGGTCCTCCTTACATCGCTGTAAACAGAGCACCAAGTGAGACGAGTGGATCGACCACAGGGTATTTATAGACCACACACACTCCGCATTAGACGTCTTGTTCCACCGTTTAAGTGCAGTGTACTCCTACTCAACGTGAGAAGTGTATTCACAACGATCGGCCAACCGAGGCACGGGTCCCAGATTATGAGAAACTCGAGGGTTTAGTTGCTTGTTTTTGTTGTTTTATTTTATTCATCACGCAGTTGCCTGGCACGGGACCCAACGGGCAAAGCGTGCGGCGGCCAGCAATGCGCAAGTTGATGAATAATTATTAGAGATCGGGCAAAGAGGCGATGGGGGAGGGGAAACGTTGCCTGGTCTCGTTAAACAAAATGGAAAGGGAGCACGACAGGGTGGCCAGGTCAACCCCACGCCCGGCCGCATTTGTCTCTCCCCGCTACTCATTTAGGGCTTCTTTTGAAAAGGTGAAATGTTTTGCCGTACCCGATCGAGAACCGAGACCGTGAATGTCACCGTCGGTGGTCCTAAGCCAGCGACGAGAAGAAGAAGAAAAAATAATTCCACATTTCCATGGCGCGACTCGACGAGACTCTTGTGTTAGACAGCCACTGTCGGCTTGTCACTGAGCTGTGCAGCCTCAGCAGGCGATGGGGTGATGCCGCTGGGTCCGGTTCATCCGAATTAACATTCTTACCGTCCTGGTGAACACGTGGCCCCCACCGGACACGTGGCCCTCAACGAGCACGTGGTCCCCAACGAGCACGTGGCCCCCACCGGGCACGGCGCTCCCACTGACCAAAGAGTCGCGGCAGCGTTCAGCATTCAAAGTGCAGAGCAGCGGCTCTCAAGCCTGCGGCATGGTCACCGTGCAGGAGAAATCTCGTACGGGAAACGTCGGCGCCACGTTGCAGCGTTAAAACGCACAACGTGAAAGCAATGCCCAACACACACTGAACCCACAAACACGCGACGTGGTAACACTGAGCACATCAATCAATACACACGCGCGAAACAAACGCATGCATATTGACTCAAGTCGTCGATGTTATATCTTTCTTTCTCTCTCTCGCTGTGTATTGTGTTCTGATTAACCTGGCAAGGTGGGGGGGGGCAGTCGTCTTGATTTGGGGAGGCGCGATCTGTTCATCGTCCCCAAGATGCCGGACTGGTCGTGGCTGAGCGCCGCTTCTTCGTGGCTGCTCCTATCATGTGGCAGTAACTCACTCGACCTTGATGAGTCGGGCTGAAGGCTCCGGTCACTCTTGTAAATGAGGCCCTGTCCTGGTCACGAGAGTTCTCAGCTGATTACCAGAGGTGTGGACTCGAGTCATGTGACTTGGACTCGAGTCAGACTCGGGTCATGAATTTGATGACTTCAGACTCGACTTGGACTTGCATAACAATGACTTTGTCCCACCTCTGAGGTGTGGACTCGAGTCATGTGACTTGGACTCGAGTCAGACTCGAGTCATGAATTTGATGACTTCAGACTCGACTTGGACTTGCATAACAATGACTTTGTCCCACCTCTGCTGATTACACAAATACTAGTGGAGCCGCGGGCCTCAAGAGTTAGCGGCCGAACGATGTTTCTTGTCCGTTCCGCCAAATCTGTGCTCGTTACGAACGATTGTATTAGTGTTTTATTGATTGTTATTTGATGGTATTAAACAGTTTGAGGACTACTAGCCCAAGGTATCTCGCTGCCCAAATGACCACTCACTCAGTGGTGCTGCCAGTTCACATTGACGGCTCTGAGACGGTGGTCGCGGTCTCCGCATTTCCCGTGGCAGGAGAACAGAAACTCACTCCACGGTAGGGCCACAGTCGACTCTCCACGAACTGCTACTCATTGTATCCACCTCGGAGATGATGATGATGATGGGCTGGGTCGACACTCAAATCAGGATTCGAACTCACAGTCGTCTCGTTGGGAATCAACTCTGTGTGTGTGTTCGTTGCCACAGCCATCACACGTGGGGCTTGTTTAAGGGGTGCAACGGCGGTGAGATGTTAACTACCTCGCCTGGTATGCAGGAGGTCGTGGGTTCGATCTCGACCCTGACGCCTGCTGCTGTATATTTGGAGTTTGCGTGTTGTCTTTCCTTGGTCGCGTGGATTTTTTTCTCCGGTTTTGCCTCTACGTTTAGAATCTGTGCGCGTTTAGAGTATATGTGGGCAGGTATAAATGTCCACACGGTAAGCCATTTCGTAGGTGCTATCACTTGTGGCCATGTCGCGTTTGATAAAGAGCTACATATCTCACTGAGCCTTACCTGTTAGAGTAAAAATAATGCAGGTTAAATCATCTTGACTTAAAGCTTTCGTGACTGCAGGAATTCATATTCTTTGGGTCTTTCGGTAAAGTCACGTAGATAGGTTCACATTAGTAAGGAGGATGACGGTCGCTTGTATTGTCATCGAAACGTCGTAGTTTTTTGTTATTAATTTGAACCTATCTACGCGACTTTACCGAAAGACCCAAATAATATAAAAGTTGCATTTATCGTTCAGTTTAAAAGTGAAAGCGCAGCCCTGCAATTGCTCGCTCACGCGACTGCTGGTGGAAGAGCCTCCACCAGAGACACCTCCAGATAGCCCCCCCCCCCCCCCTAGAGGACATTTGGCCTACTCTTCCCCACCCACCATGCATCTTGAAAGAGTTGGGAGTACCTACACTTTACTCCACCACATGCGACCTGTCGGTCGTCAAACTGTTGTGTACCCATGTATGCCGCTGGGTAGAGGCGGTGGGTGCGGTGGGGGGGCTGGGCGAGCATTTAAGAAACTTGTTTCAACTGCCGCGCCTGGAGATCGAATCGAACCGACGACCTCTGCTTGTGCTGCTCACCACCGAGGCAGCAACAGCAGCAAGTGGGAGTTGGGGTGGGGGTGGAGAGAGAGGGGGAGAGAGAGAGAGAGCAAAGCGGCTCGTGAAATCTCCGTTGTGAAAATAAATCATTGTCGGCAGTGTAAACGTCACGAATTGTTGTGTGTGAATGTCGAGGTTGGTGTGCATGGGCCCCCTTGGTTTCTCTCGGGCCGTGCGCCGAAGGTGCCGAGGCCAGTGCGGCTCGCGGGGGCCCTCCCTCGCGCTCCCACAGTCACCAAAGGTAAAGATCCCCCGTGTAGCCTCAACAGACTGTCGGGGCAAGTGCTGTTAGCGAGCACCTATGAAGGCCGGCGCGGCACACGAGGGGGTGGGTGGCCAGCACCACGCCCGGCCACCTTTGTCTCCCCTAGTGGCGATGTTTACACACGGCACCGGCTACCCATTTTGAGGCTGAGTCGATCTAGGGGAGGCCCGGCGCCGGTTCAGATGGCGTTGGTGGCCGTGAGTGGAAATCCAACTCGGCTTGCCCAGTTTGTGGCGCGCTGACCGCTACACGTCTCGCTCCCCGACCCCGCAGTCAGCCGCACACACGCAGACACAAGCGCACGCAGGTTGTGTGTGTGAACCGCATTTCGCCAGCTTTATTGTATTTGGGCTTTAAATAATTAGGGTACAGTTGTACAGCCAGACAGTCGCGAGGAGGAACGCACCCCTCCTTGTACCGGTGTCCCATACGGAACCATTTTAAAGCTAAATACGCGATGCGATATAAGACGTCTCCTTTAATTTACAAACACTTCCCAACACATTTGCAGCACACGCGCACCGCGAATACGCGTCTTGCGAACGCCGAGCTGATTCCTCGATTCAAAGATAAAATTTCGACTCATGTTAAAACGCGGGTTACTATTAGCCCGTACGATGCGAATCGCAACCATCCGTGTGTGTGTGTCTCTCTCTCCCTGCTCGAATAAGCATGGGGGAGGTGGGGGGGGGGTTCCCCTCTTCCGCTGTTGGTCCACTTCCCGAGCCAAACGGCGAATGTTTCAAACTCCCACGGTGGGAGCACGAATCCATCCACAGCAACCCCCCCCCCCCCCCCCATTGACTCTGCCTGTCACGGGGCTCCGAGGACTAACGCAGGCGAATGACATCACCACTCGAAGTGTGACGAGGAGGAGTGGCGGGGTGCTCGGGACAGCACTCGTCACGGCCGAGAGAAGGGACGGTGACGGGCGGAGTGGCAGGCAGCCGGGGAACGGAACGCGTCCGAGGGGAGGGGAGACCGCCGTGGAAGGAGATGGAGCGATGAAATGAGCTCGCGTGTGGAACGGGCGCTGGGTGGGTGGATTGTTAACATCGCGGTGATCGGAGGGGGAGGCCTTCGATCCAGCAGTTGGTTTCATTCTCCCCCCCCCCCCCCCACCGAGCTGAGATGTTGTAAGTCACAGCGATCGACCACCAGCACGCCGCTCGCGATGACCCTGGCGCGCTGTTCAATTGCCAGGCCGGTGGCTGCGAACACGCGCCGTGCGTCTCTCGCGCTGCGCGTCTTCAACATCGATGTTGGGGGGGGAGGGGGGGTTGTTTTTTTGCTAACTACGAATAATTATTTGGGTCTTTCGGTAAAGACAAATAGATAGACAAGTAAGACAATTATCGCGACGTTTCGATCGCAACGCAAGCAATCGTCATCAGGTGATAACATAGATGTTCTCCTGCCTCGGCAGCTCTCTCGCCTGATGCGGATTGCCTGCGTTGCGATCGAAACGTCGCGATAATTTTCTTATTTTTCTATTTACGTGGCTTGACCGAAAACCCCAAAGAATATGAATTCCCGCAGTCGCGAAGTTTTAAGTCAAGAAATAACTACAAAGTCGATGCTCGCGTGCATTTGGTCGATGTATCTTTGGCGATACTTAGGGAATGCTAGAAAAAAATATATTTATAATGATGTCTAAACACCGCAATATACATTTATAAACATAGTATACGCTGTCAGTGAGCAACGCAATTGTCCTATAAATACAGCATCATCTATATATATAGACTATATATTGTACAGCAAAGTTTATTATATGTCTCCAAACTCACCACGTGTCTGTACAGGATGTTGACCGTGAGCGAGTGTTCCACCTCGCGTTGCGGGAATCATAGGAAACAAAGCAAGATTCGTAAGATTGTCAACTTTTCATCTCTCATAGCCGGTCCACATTCTTCATCTTTTTGGTGACGATGACAAATCTGGAGACGGGACGTGTCGGTGCCGACCAAACCAGTTTTCGGAACAAGAGATTAAAACAGACATCGGCCGTTCCGGCAGACGGATCGTGGAGAGGAAACCCCCTTCTGTTGACAATTGCTGCACAACACGACCAACTGGAAGCTGGTTCCGTTCACTCGGCACTCGGCAGCACGCGCCGCAGTCACTCCCACAGGTTGCCAGCGGGTTGTGTTGTTGTTGTTGTGTTGTTGTTGTTGTGTTGTTGTTGTTGTTGTTGTTGTGTGCTAGGGGAGCGGTTAGTGTCGCGGT
Source organism: Lethenteron reissneri (assembly GCF_015708825.2). Classification (NCBI taxonomy): domain Eukaryota; kingdom Metazoa; phylum Chordata; class Hyperoartia; order Petromyzontiformes; family Petromyzontidae; genus Lethenteron; species Lethenteron reissneri. Next base: position 11,255,955 of record NC_083803.1, on the reverse strand, counting down.
TAGCGCGCTCGCTCCACCGCGCTACGAACCCGGCGAGCCGAGTTCGATTTCCCGCTCACGGCCCAACACCGCCGGTGACGATTATCTGAACCGGTTCTGGGCCTCCCCTAGGTCGACTCAGCATCAAATGAGTACCTAGTGCGGTGTGTAAAAACACCGCCACTGGGAGAGACAAAGGCCGGTCGGGCGTTAGGTGTTGGCCACGCACCCCCTCGTGCGCCGTGCCCGGCCTTCATAGGTGCTCGCTAACAGCACTCGCCGCAGCAGTCCGCTAAGGCCGTTCCGTTGGGGATGGTCGTCGTTGTGTGCAGCTAGACGTTATTATCCGGCACGGAAACTGTAGAGGCGCTGGGAGGAATAAAAAAAAATGTATATATATACGTCGCAGCATTCGCACGCGTAGAAAAATACATCAGTCGCTGCTCGAGCAAAATCAAATAAATAGCCGTATAAAAAAAACAAGGGGGATCAAAACATATTTGAGCGCGTTGTCCACCATCGTGGGGTCATCGCGGGGGGGAGGGGGGGGAGGCCCTCTCGCGTCGTCCTTCACAGGTCCTTGATGTCCACCGCCGTGCAGCGGCACGTCTTCACCTTCTGCACCCGCTTCAGCTTGAAGGGCGGCTGCAGGTCGGGGCACTGCAGCTCCACCACGGTGGAGATGATCTTCTGCGGACGGCAGAAGGCGCACGACTTAAATGCGTCCTCCTCGCCCTGGCGCCCGTGGCGCGGGATGTAGAACGAGTTGCACTGGCCGTAGCAGAAGCGGTTGATGATGGTGTGGCTCAGACAGCCCTCCTCGGTGATGGTCTGCCGCAGGGGCTGTGACTTGCACCAGTCCTGCTTCAGGTAGCGCCGCTCGGTGATGATCAGCGCCTCGTGGCTCGAGTCCAGGATCTGCTTGTCCCTCGCCTTGGTCGGCTTCGCGTCGGACGTGTTGGGCCGCTCCTTGTCGGGCGGAGGGATGGCGCCCTGTGGCACCACCCGCGCCTTGCGCGCCGCGCCCAGCGCCAGCCCCAGGCTCCAGAGCAGCACGAGCGTGAGCAGGGCACGCCGGGACATCCTGCACCGCACCGCACCGCACCGATTAGTCCCCGAGACAGCCAAGAGGGTCGAGGTGTTTCTATCCCGTCGCTCGCTTTACCCACGAAAACCTCAATGAGTCTCATGCCACCATTGGAACCTCATTTGCCAGTAAAACATATGATCCATCTTCTTGGTTCTGTCGGTAAAGTCACGTAGAAGGGAAGAAATAAAATAATAAAAATTAAACATAATAAAATTATATAATAATATTTTATATTATATGATAATTGGTTTTTTACCCTTTAATCTGGCAACAAAACTGACACCTTTTTTTTACAAGGAGTCATGTTTGCATAGACCACAATACCTGCAGTCGTAATGCAAACAAAAAACTTAACTCTGATAATGTATGCACTGTCCTTGAAGTTGATTGGTCCACACCCGAGACAGCTTCTCATGCCCCTCTTTGCTCAGGAGGGTCCTGCCAAGTTGTCGCAGTAGGTGGCGGTGATTGCTGCGTGTATTCCAACTTAATTATTTGCGACGGGGGAGGGGGGAGAAGTTATGATTGCCGAGAGGAAGGCGAGACCTGGTTGAGATTCCAATTGCCACCGTGCTGTATTGTACCGGGGCTAGGACTTGAACTTGGGTCAATGGGGATTTATGTATATTCACTGGACCGTATACAACATGTGTGAGTATGTGTGTGTGAATGTGCAAAAGTGCACGAGAGAGCTGGGACGGTTATAGTCAATAAGTCGACAAAAAACACTGTAATAATTTTTTTTAACTTAAACAAAATGGTGACTGCCATCCTCCCTCCCGAAGGCGGGAAACTCCCGCAAGCCACGTCCATCGTGACAAGGTTCTTGATGCCCATAATGTCACCAAGCCCCGCTCAGAATCTCCAGTCCAGCGGCACGAGTGGTGCACAGATGTGAGACCTGTTTCTTTGCAACTATTTTCGTGTGGTCTGATTCGTCGAATAACGGAACCAATCATTAGTTGAGTAAGTATTAGCTAAACGATCATATGATATAACCCGAGATGCAAACGCACACACTGAGCCGCGTGTTTACGCAGGCACGGTTTAGTGAACGACTGCGTTACGCCCATGGCGAGAGTGACTGATGAACCATGAATCATTCACTCACTATACGAGTGTAGGTCACAGCGTCTCCCTGTCCACAAGTGAGTGGCTCAGGGCTGATCTCTATTGGCTGCTCTGAGCCAATGGGGGCAATTCCACATTGCTACCATAAAAATGTGTGGGAGCTGTGGCACAGTGGTTAGCCGTTCACTCCCCTGTGATCTAAGATTGATTCCTGCCCACGGCAGACATCCGTAGCGGGAGATATCTGAATTAGGTTGTGACCTCACCACAACATCATCATCATCATCCAGCAGTGGAGCGACCAAGGCCTGTACCTATACACAGTGTTGAATGAAAATCCAAAGTGGCGATGCTAATATGCGCATGGAGGCAGTGCTCATTCCTTTTGGCAATCTTGAGAAATTGCTGAAAATCCCGCATTGCTATGGTCGAGAAACGCCGTCGTATGAATGTTTGTTGAACTTCCTTCTCACCGTACTTAGCCAACCGTGCGAATCGGAGCAACAGGCTCCCAGTCTTATCATCATCATCTATGATCAATCCGCTGCTGGATGAAGGACCTCCCCAAGTCCTCGCTTCGGCTCGCGACGATCCACCTGGGGCCTGCGCACGCGCCGGTCTAATTGCTCCATCTCCTCGGCAGCGAACGTCCCCGTGTGGTTTTTCCTCCTTTGACTGCCACTCCGTTGCTATCCTTGACCCATCGCCCATCGCCTCATCTGGCTGTGACGCGTCCTACCCAAGCCCCCGCTCACTTTGTCTGAACAGTCAGAATGAGGCCGTTATCCATAGCAAAAGTTGTTTTGTTTGTTTGTTCAATACTCGTGCTGTCGTCGTTAAACCCGCCACCACCCGGACGCAGCCAAGTAGGAAGGTTTGTCACGTAAACAAAACGTGGCAACTAGTTGGTGAGTAAACAAAAAACCCCACAACATTTACAACTTGAGTACTGTGACGTTTCGCTGGTGATTGCAACCAGCTCCATCACACGATTCGTCAGAATTGTGAGATAAGTCTTCCTGTTTCGGTCTTAAATCGAGTAGAGGCGATGTCATCAACGTGAGCCAATCAGGTTTGAAGACCAGAGAGAAGTTAATGGACTCTAATGAATAAAAATGCATCATGTCAGTCTGTGAATATGCACTGTTCACTTGCGGGCGCTCTCGAATTCACGGGTTCCTCTTTATGTCTCTCTACCTTACTCCCATCACGCATATCACCATATTTCTTTGGGCACTTTTCAGTTTTTGTTCCATTTTTTTCCCCGTCAATTTCAATATTTCTGAACCATACGTCGCAGCCGGTAGGTACGCACTGATTGAATCAAGTCAGTCCACTTTGTCCTCCATGCTTGGTGAAATTAGTACCGCCTGAAGGTCGTCCCTGTCATAGCAATGTTGAATTTGCATCACTGGATCAAGGCTAACAAAGGAGATGAACATGGACCACAGCTGACACTATTCTGGGAACATATTTACTCTCACGAATGAAATTACATCACTCTGTGTAGAGTTGCTCTGACTTCCAGTGGGCAGAAGAGTAACATGGAAATCCCGGTCAGAGGTCGACTCAGTCCATCATCACTGCCGGGGCCCATAAAATAGTTACCACTTTATTGTAAGCCGCAGTCGTCAAATTGATGTGACCGGGCTCGGCCACGGGAAAGTCGAGTGTTGGCGATGGCTCGGGGCTGCAGAGACGAGCGTGTGAATGAACACAAAATATAATGTTGGTCAAGGCCGTAGCAAATTGAGTCAACAGTGGGGGGACCAAATCTTCCAGGGGGTCTGGGGATCCCCCTCCATTAAAGAAATCTACATTTTAAAACGATTTTTCTGCCATTTCCTGCCTAGAATATAATACAATTCCCTAACACATGGGATGGACTTTTCATTAATTTTTTTTACAATAATGTATAATAGTGTATTGTATTACACTGCTCTGTTTTTTTCTTTTTTACCTCTTCTTGTTTCATTGTATGTAATGGCAGAGATTAGGGATTAATAAAGTACAACCATAACCACAATCATATAAACATACATCTATTTATAGCAATATATTGGGGGGGGGGGACATTTTGAGCATATTTGAATATTGGGGGAGGGGGGGATGTGCCCCCCCCCCCCTCCCACAATATATATTATAATTACGGCCTTGATGTAAGTGCACGCCCGTATTGCCGACGCGCGCGATTTGATCCCAGTGACGACGTAAGATCTCGGAAGCTGAGCAGGTGTGAGCCTGGAGAGTGCGCGAACGCCGTGCACGCCGCAACAGGTGCTACATGGAGGCGCTGTGCTGCCGCCGAGGGCAGTGCTGCGACAACGCCACGGCTGCCCTGCACTGCCTCCCCCGCCTACTGACCAGCGCGGTGAAGTATGGACACATAAACCGTCACGGCCTGCACAGAGGAGAGGAACCTCATGCGGCAGTCGATTGGCAAACGGAGGGTACTGGGGTGCATACGGTACATCCAATGTGGGCTGTTGCAGTGTCTCATGTAACATACCACGTATTTCTACGTCTACAGGAATGACATCTGAATATGTATCAACACATACGTCTCAATGTGCGCAAGAATTATAAGTAATAATTTCCACCACTTTGCCGATCCACTGCACGATGGAGACATCCCCCAACTCCACGTCGAGTGTGGGGGTTGTTTCGCCGCACTTCATCACGCTGGCCGTATGGAGTTGGCGAGGTCGGGATCTCACTCGGATATCACTCGGAGTCAGGCTGGCTTGAACCAGTGCTGGCGGACATCCGGATGCTGTTAATCGAGGGCCCTGTCCGTGAGACATAGGTCCAGGTTTCGTCGCAGAACTCCTGAATGGTGGAGTTTGTTGTCCTTCCCCCGCACATCCGATGAGCACAGTGGGCTACGTACGGTGCGAAAGAAGTCCAATGTGCATACGCAACACTGAATGACCATTGGCGTCGCTGTGGGGAAGGAGGCGGATTGTGTGCCTGTTTATTGCGTGTCTTGTGCTCTCCACAATGACGCAGACGACGCTGCTCTGTTCGGCGAGTACAGGATACGTCTGGGGAGTAAATGAAGCTTCAATTCCCGTCGCATCCGTGGCGCCTGCGGCTCTCGCTGTGTCCAGCTCTCATCAGGGGTCGCGGGTCGTTGAACGTTTATAGAGGGGGGGGGGTCATAGGGACTCGTAATATTTGAGATTTAAGGCAGGGGGGGGGAGTCTGCCACAAAATCTCGAGTCGCACTGACAGGGCTGAATATAACCGCGGGGGCTCCATCGTTAGTGCCGATGAGGCTGTAAATTCCACGCTCGCTCTGGCTCCTGGAGTTGTCCACAATTACGTGGCCCCTGTGGCTGCGTCTTATTGGGGGGTGGTGGTGGGGGGGCGGTGTCGGCTAAAACCACGGCCTTCTGTCCTCCTCTGCCAGAGGTTTATTTGTGCCCAGTATAAAACACATGTTGAGCGTCGGGTTAATGCTGAACCTAATGAATCGCAGCCCTGAGTGATCACCGCGTGTGCGGTGGCGATCGACGACCGCGTGGAGCGGGGGCCGAGGGTCGGAGGGTGGGGGAAGTGGTGGGGGGGGGGGAGCAGCGACCTTCGGGTGCGGCAAAAAAAAGAGAGAAACGCACGCGGGGGACACAACAACAAAGACACACTTCCGCGGTGACCTTTCGTCTACTCTTCCGGATTGAACGCACCGCACCGATGGACGGGCGACGCGTCTGAGATGGTGGGGGGGGGTGGGGAGGAGGGGCACGTCACATCCCGCAAAGAGACGGAGCGATGAAATCCAGCCACGCGCTGGGGGTGTTTGGCGGAACAATTTACGCCGCTGAATCGCTGGCGGGGGCGGCGGCGGCGTCTTGGTGGAAGCTCTCATCCGACACGGCCGTGCAGTGGGGCACGATGGGCACTGGGCCATACTTCACCACGCTGGGCAGCGTGGGTCGGTGGAGGTGGGAGTGCGGGACAGCGATGGCTTTTTTTTTTGCCGCAACTGCCATGAGCGCCTGCTAACACGGCACAGGCTCCAGCCTGCTTAGCGTTGCTCGTGAGCCATTCGAACGAAAGGCGAACTGGCGCGGAGCGCTGCGCTCAGAGCACTCGTCCCGTGCTGGGAAGGCCGCGGGTTTCGCGTCCCACTCGGGGTCAACTCGGCCAATCGCCCCTCCGCGGTCGTTACACACAAAAAAAACACTGCGCCTGCAACTCGTGCCAAATCAACCGCGGCTGTTCTTTGGTGTGACCATTTCCTCGCCGTGGGAATGTCGAATTTTTCCACCACTGCCTCGGCGCCGCCGATGCAGACGAGTGCAGAAAATGTTGCGACGCTCAACTGAGCAGAGCGACGCTGGTGTTAGAGATCCTCCGGGCCAGGCGTGGGCAGCTGTCTCTTTAGACAGCCGAGAGGCGTGGGCAGCCTCGATAGACAGCCTAGAAGCGTGGGCAGCTGCCTGTGTAGACAGCCTAGGCCCTAGAGGCATCGATGCCTGTAGGCTGTCTATGGGCGTGGGCACTACACCCCGCTATCTTCATGAGTGGATCAGTGGCACAGCGATTAGCGCAATTGCACTGTGAACCCGGCGACCCGCCCCCGTTCAGCTCCTGGCCACGGTCAACTTCAGTGGCGAGCGATATCTAAAACTGAGACTGGCCACTCCCGTCAGCTGCACTGACCAGCGTGGTGAAGTATGGTCAAACGACACCCACGACTAACACGGCGGGTGAAACCCTTGATCCGGCGGCGGTGGACCGATAAAGCGACGCGCATTTTCTCTCAACGTCAGCGCCCTTGTCGGCTCACGTGTTGCAGCATGAATGCGGACCGCGAAGTGCCCGTGGCTATGGAGTCTCGCACGTGTTTACGACGGGGCCGTTATCTTCTGGCGCCCCGAGGCCGCTGCTATCTGATGCGCCGTCGCTCCTCGCATGGGGGCGACGCGAGACGCGTTACCGACGTCGAGAAGAGTGCGAGACGGTGGTTTTGCAAAGAGATTGCTCGTGATTACAGCGCGAACGTGGGGTTTCATTATCAGCCGCGGACAGTCCGCTGCTGGACGAAGGACCCCCCCCCCCTTCGTCCAGCAACTTGATACAGCAGTCGTGCTGTGACGGTTCCACCTGAAGACGGAAACTTGTGTTGCCTCCGAAACGTCGTGATTTTTCTTTTATTTTTCTTTTACTTTTATTAATTCAAATTTTTTACCTACGTGACTTTACCGAAAAAACCTAAAAATATGCCTCCCCCCCCCCCACAAAGCCGCCACCACATTCCCCGCGATCCAGCGATGCAACAACGATCGAACCCGATTTCGCCGCTCCATCTCCCGCGGGAGGACGTGCTTCCTCTCGGACGCGTTCCATCCCCTGGCTGCCACTCCGTCGTTGCTCTCGGCCACCGTCATTCCCGGTGGCCGTGACGCGCGCTGACAAAGCCCCGCACTCTTCTCGACCGCGCGAATTGCCTCTTTGGCGCCTGCGTGTGTAAGCGCGTGCACGTTCACACGTGCGCACTTACGAATCGCGACTCACCGTGTAGTCGCTCCGTATTATACATTTGCATGTAACGCGACGGCTACAACAACGTTAGCCGCGCGTGGTCCTCTCCGGCGACACCCTTTAAGAGTGTGCTCCTAATCTCAGCTCGTTACCTGTATAAAAGACACATGGGAGCCGGAAATATTTCTGATTGAGAGGGGGTCAAATACTTATTTCCCTCATTAAAATGCTAATCAATTTATAACATTTTTGACATGCGTTTTTCTGGATATTTTTGTTGTTATTTTGTCTCTCACTGTTCAAATAAACCTACCATTATAAGTATAGACTGATCATTTCTTTGTCAGTGGGCAAACGTACAAAATCAGCAGGGGATCAAATACTTTTTTCCCTCACTGTACGTGGGAGGAGTGGTGGGGCAGTGCTTAACGCACTGCGCTGTGTACCATCCGAGTTGGATTCCCGGCCACGGCTGACATAAGTGGCGAGTGACCCGTTCCTGGTGGTGGCCTCCCCCTCCCCCAGCTACGCTTCAGCAACCCCGCTAACCAGCGTGGTGAAGTATGGCCAAACAGCCCCTCATTACCGAAACCGAAGCATTCATCCAACAACGGATTAACAAAAGTCCGTAAATCATAGATGCATTGTTACGGTGCTGGGAATGTGTGTGGGGTTACTATTGAAATTGAATATCGTATCTCTAAACAAGAGACAATTGCGTTAACAGCGTCAGGAAGCTGTTCATACAACTGGGTGGCGTGGGCGGCTTTCAGGTTTGGCCATTCGGCGGTGACCGGGGCACATCGGCATGGCTAAGCCGTGCCACTGAAGACGCCTCAAACTTTGCCGTCGGGTGTCGCAAACGCACGACGCACGATTTGGTCATTCTCTGTCGAATTTTTCCGCCGTGGACTGGAATCGAACCTTGAGCGAGTGAAGAGCTCACCGCTTTTTTTTTGTTTCGCGTCCTTATGGAGAATGTAACAAAATGACTCGCCTCCGTCTCGTATGTGGTCGCTCTACGTATAACAACAAAAACAAACGTGTACGCATCCTATCAGCCGCACAGCAATCCTTCCGCGAGTGTATCGCATGAGCAGCATTGGTTCGACACAAAGCACAACCTAGAACCGGTTTTGACATTCAGCGTTCTCGTCAGCAAAGTTCGGCCTAGTTGAACCGATCTACGGTTGTGAACTGCCAGGTGCTTGACCGGCGAGTGCCGTGATCTCTTCCTCTCCATTCACAGTCCTCTTACACGACTCCAAACACCCCGAGCGGAGCGCAACTTGGTGGAGTGCGTTGCGTGACGAGGCCGAGGGCGAGAGTTTGGCCGCTCAAACTCGGGGGCTTTTACAAATGTCTCCGCCAGCGCCGCCGATGTCACCGAGTAATCGCGTGGGCCCTGTGCTCTGCAAAGTTTCCCGTTCGCGCGGCGCAGTCGTGTGAGCTCGGTGTCGTCCTGCCGTTCCTCGGCTCGCCGGCGAAGCGTTTGCCGCTGAGAGTGAACACGCGAAGCGACTTTGCGCGTGTCCCTCCCTCTCTCTCTCCCTCTCCGGGAGCTGTCGATCACTTCAGGGTGGTCTCAAAGTGCACCTAGCCTGGCACGCGCTACGTGGTCACGTCCCCGCCACGGGCGCAATTGGCAGCTGTGGTTCGTAGCGATAAAGCCAAGAGACTCGCGCGCACTTTGCGTGGCCAGCGCCCGAGTCATCTTGTGCCGCACACGGAGGAGTACCCCGAGGATCAAATAAAACTGCGCTCTTGGACGTTCCGTTACATTATAGAGGCAATATAAATGCAGGTTCTGTATTATTATTATTGTTGTTGCTGTTGTTGTTAAATAGAGAAGTGGATGCGTGACGACGCGTGTGATACATGGCCATGCTGCTGTGAGTCTCGGGTACAATGACACCACGCATCGGTCAGGCTGTGGGTTCCCGTGCGGGCAGCGACTCGTGCTGTCGATTAACGAAAACCAAGGCTGACGCCGAGTGGGGGGGGGGGATGGTGGCTTCATCCAGCAGTGGATTGACTCCCGGTTTTAAATCATTATTATGACGATGACTTTTATCCTGAAAGTATCATTGGCGGATCGATGGGCATTTTTTGTTCTTTCATATTTGAACGTGACGCCATGTATGGGAAGTCGTTTGTCCATACTTCACCACGCTGGTCAGCAACAAGTTGTTAAAGGGGATGGGGTTGAGCGGCATGCAGAGCTCGAACGCACGTGGAACGACCCCCGAACGCACGTGGAACGACCCCCGAACGCACGTGGAACGACCCCGGCAACGCACGTAGAACGACCCCTCGCACGCACGTGGAACGACCCTCGCACGCACGTGGAACGACCCCGGCAGCCGCGTGACTCCCCCCGCAGTGGAAGCCACGTGTGGGTGTGTGTGTGTAACCGTTTTCAGAATCGATTATCGGTTCAGAAACTCGGGAACCGGCAATGGAACGAACGCACCGATCTGCGCCCGCTAAAGCACGAACGGCACGGGCGCATTCAAGGCACCGCGTGAAAGGGCTCCAACGCGATACATCTCAACACGTGCGGCAAACCGGTAACCGTGTTTTGTAGCCACCCGTTGTGTGTGTGACAAGTTGTCGCCTCACCTCGTGTCTCTGTGGCAGGCGGAGAGATCTTGCGAGTGGCCGAGCAGTGGCTGCTTGCTGTCTGCGTGCCGCTCTCTCCCTCTCCTCCTCCTCTTCGTCTCTGCGCGTGTCTCTCACGTGCAATGCGTGCGGCGTGTGGATAAGAATACGCCCGTGCGCTAGAAGCCCCAGGGCCTGCGGTCACCGCTGCGGAGTAGCGACTGCCGTGAGAGCTGCCAGCAAGCCCGCGCCTTTATAAAGGCGCCCTGACTGACAGCTCGGCTCGGGGGAAAGTGCGGGGGCTGAGCGGGGGGGCTGAGCGGGGGGGGGGGCTGAGCGGGGCTTCCGCTGGGCACGAGCGGAGGATCGCCACCAACTTCGTAAGCTCGACCCTCTTCTCTGCCGCCGCCTCCTCCTCCTCTTCACACCCCCCACACCCACACCCCCCCCCTTTCCCCACCCCCAGCAGCACACACCCTAACTTGCCACACACACTCTTAACACCCCACCCCACCGCACACACACACACGCACCCATACACGCAGAAAGACAAAGACAAAGGTCGCCCGTATAGCCTACACAAACTTTTGGGGCAAGCGCTGTTCGCGAGCACCTATGAAGGCCGGCAAGGCACACGAGGGGGTGGGAGGCCAGCACCACGCCCGGTCGCCTTTGTCTCCCCCGTGGCGATTTTTACACATCGCACCAGGGAATCATTTGAGGCTGAGTCGACCTAGGGGAAGCCCAATACCGGTTCAGATAATCGCCACTGGTGTTGGCCAGGTTCGTAGCGCAGTGCGCTAACCGCTACACTACCGCTCCCCACTACACGCACGCACCCAACTTGCTCCCACACGAACACAAAAAGATCTCCCGTATAGCCTTAACAGACTGTTGAGGCAAGTGCCATTCGCGGCACACGAGGGGGTGGCTGGCCAGCACCACGCCCGGCCGCCTTTGTCTCCCTGGTGGCGATGTTTACACACCGCTCCAGTTACAGTACTTATTTGAGGCTGAGTCGACCTAGGGGAGGCCCAGGACCGGTTATGATAAAATGATCACACTTCCACATACACACGCGCGCGCGCGCTCACCAAAGATCCCTCGTTCTAGACTGCAGCAACGAAGGCTGTTGGTGAACACCACTTTAGATCGGCTCGGTCTCAGCGGGAAGTTGTGGTGGCCAACCCCACGCATGGATACCTTTGTCTTCCTTACAACGTCTGATGTATTTACGAACTAAAGAAGCCAGTTTCCTAGCTCAGTGCACGAATCACTCCGCCACCGCTCCCACCCATCAGCGTTCATACATCGGTGATATCGCCATCATCATCATCATTAGCCATGGTCAATCCACCGCTGGATCAAAGCCTTCCCGAAGCCACCGCATCTCTCACGATCATGCGACGCAATTGATCCACATCGCCACAGGTCCACGATCCACATTGAGAGAGACGCGTTGTGTGCTCGCTCTCGTGTCAAAGCTTCGCCGGACCTCGGCCCCGTCGGAACCAATGAAGCGGCCACCAAGACCACCGACGGGAGAGCAGGAATGTTGTGAAGTTTATTGTCTGTCCCCTGGGGTGACCCTGCCGAATTTATTGATTCACGGTCATGAAGAGCGCAGCGTCGAGGGGGGAGGGGGGGGTGGAGAGAAAATGTGAAGTGTGAATAATGGACGAAGGGCAACGATAATAATAATCACCGTACATTTCAAAATTGCTATCATTTCGGACAACTGTAATGCCCCGTACACGAGCGGTTCTGATCTTTAATTAACAAAAAATATATATTCTTCCAGCACCACGAGAAGAAGCGATTCCAAGCGCGGAGCCCGTGGCGTGGCTGCGAAGACACTGACCTCACTCCCTCGCGTCAATCACCAGTCGTCGTAGTAGTATTGTTGTTGTTATTATTATTATTATCACGAGTTGTAGAAGTAGTAGTATTATTATCACGAGCCGTATTATCAGGGCTTCGTTTCTCACGGAATGTTTTCCGGGACAATAATTTGGGGGGTTTTTCTCTCGGATCTTTAAACGAGACGAAGATCCGACGCTGTCGGGAATCTTTACTCAGAGAGGAGACCGAAGCTATCAAATGTGGGGTCTTAACTGGGACGTGGGCAACACAGTGGCTCACTCTTGCGAATCGTGCCACGGATTCCTTGGCTTACGATTTAAAGGAATAATACGCGGCGCGTGTTGGAGATTCGCGGTGCACAGCTGGGACTCTCTGAGCGACTAAAGAAATAGAATGAATCGCCACCGAACATCGCAAACTCGGACCAACTCCCGTCTCATCACGCCGGGTGGGACCGCACTCTTCTCAATGACTTCTCTTTCTCAAATGAGGACGACGATGTGACGATGTGACGCTACTCTTTGGACGATGAAGTTGGATGGTAGATTAAGATGACGCTGGCGGTGACGATGTGTCGATGATGCATTGGATGTTCATGAATGATGATGATGATGGCCATCATCATCATTCACTCATAGTAATCATAATAATAACAACAACATAACTCATTGATCGATTATCCATGCGCTGTATACCCGCTGCTTAATTGAAACCGGAATGGTCCAGAATACTGTCCCGGGAATTATAGCGGCACGAGGCACGTCACACCTCGCCTGACGTTGTCCTCCTGACGCTGATAATTAATTAATCCTTTGCAGCGCATCACAGGAATGCGTCGTGTGTGACAATAAAAAAAACAGGACTTCGTCTGAAGCTGCTGCTGCTGCCGCCCCTGCCACGTTGACACTGGTGCACAAAGCACAATTAGCAATGCACCTCCACGCACGTGTCGTAGGTGACGAGTCGGGCGATGGGCCTTCTTCGCGTGCTGCCACGGAGAGGCGTGCCTTGTACTCTCGTTGTAGTGCCTTACGCCGATAATCCCTATTACTCCTAGGCAGCCTAGCGACGGGAAACAAAAAATCGAGCGGAAAATTAACACCCGAAACAACCCCCCACCCACCTCCCCCCACCCGCCCAACAACCTCCACCCCCCCACCCTCCCCCCGGTCCCGGAGTACCGGGACCGGCTTAACTCTCCGCCACTGTTGTTGGTCGTGAGCGGGAATCGAACTGGGGTGGCCGGCTTCGTAGCGCGGTAGTTTAGCGCGCTACGCTACCGCTCCCCAGCACACAACCACACACCGACATGCTGGAGCGACTGCATAATAGAAACCCCATCATCATCATCGTCATCATCATATGAGACATGGTCAATCCACTGCTGGATGAAGACCTCTTCCCAAGTCATCTCTCGCGGTCCATGCTGTGTAACAATGCACGCAGCACCTGCACACGAGCTGATTGAATTTGCTCAATCGTTCGCCGCCGCTTCTCCGACTCGCGCGTTCCTCGTTGTTGCTGCTGCCGAGTGGAACATTCCGCATTCGCGTTGCGAGATCGCTCCATTTGATTGCGTAAAGCCCGGGCACGCTCCGCCGATAGGTTAATCAGTGCGCACCGTAATGCCGCGTGCGATGTGCGGCTCAGAGACGTGGTCATTAGCGAAGCGAATTTTTCACAACATCTGGAAAATCCGCAGAGAAGCAATGGAAAGACGGGGTGGGGGTGAGAGGGGGGGGGGGTTGAAATTGCATTGAGAGACAGAAGGAGGAACACGCGGATTCGAGAGTTAGAGACATCATCCAACGCGTTACGAAGCGCAGTGGGGTGGGGGGGGGGGCTTGGGGCACGGCTGCCCCCTTTGCCTGCCCAGGCGATGATAGTCCAAGGGTCGCGGACAGTGACGGAGAGGCGGCAAAGGAAATGGAAACGCGCAAGCGAGGGTACGTGCGCCAGGGAGATGGAGCGAGGAAGAGCAACCGCTCGTGTTCAGGTGCTGGACTGTGTGAGATATGCCGACGACTTGGGGGTGGGTGGGGGGGGGGGGCCTTCATCCAGCAGTGGATTGACCATGGCTGCTGCTGCTGATGATGATGATGAGACGTGAGTGATTTGTTATGATTCGCCCTCGGCAGGTGAAGGAAGTCTCTCGCTGGAGTCTCTGCCACTCCCGCCTCGTGATTGTAGAGGGACGCGCGGTGACGTGTTCCACATTGCCCACGCACAACGGAGCGTCATTCGGGGTTCCCCACCACCACCACCTGCTGGTGCTGCTGCTGCTGATACTACTGCTGCTGTTGCTGCTGCTACTGCTACTGCTGCTACTACTGCTACTGTTGCTGCTGCTGCTACTGCTGCTACTACTGATACTGCTGCTGCTAATGTTGCTGCTGCTGCTACTGCTGCTGCTACTGCTACTACTGCTGCTGCTACTGCTGCTACTACTGCTACTGCTGTTGCTGCTGCTACTGCTGCTACTGCTACTGCTGCTGTTACTGCTACTGCTGCTACTACTGCTACTGCTGTTGCTGCTGCAACTGCTACTGCTGCTGCTACTGTTGCTGCTGCTGCTACTGCTGCTGCTACTGTTGCTGCTGCTGCTACTGCTGCTGCTACTGTTGCTGCTGCTGCTACTGCTGCTACTACTGCTGCTGCTGCGCTGATCACTCATCGAGCGTGCGTCCCGCTCGTGACGTCGGCGCGTTTAACTGCCCCGTGGCAAATGTCACCGCACGCGTGAGCCACACGGAGCCCGCATAATCGTCATCACCATCATCATCGTCATCACCACCATAATCATCGTAATTACCACCACCATCATCATCGTCATCACCATCGTCATCACCACCATCATCATCGTCATTACCACCACCATCATCATCGTCATCATCATCGTCATCACCACCATCATCATCGTCATTACCACCACCATCATCATCGTCATCACCACCACCATCATAATCGTCATCACCACCATCATCGTCAGCATCGTCATCATCATCATGATCGTAATCACCACCATCATCATCGTCATCATCATCACCATCATCATCGTCATTATCGTCATCATCATCGTCGTGTGCATGTGCAGCCCCTGTTGGAGATCCACTGCTGGATGAGGGCCTCGCCATGCCGTATGTAGTCGTGGGTGTTATTTGACCATACTTCACCGCGCTGGTCAATGCGGCTTGGTGAAGGTGGGAGCATAAACGTACAGTCCAACAATGGATGTTGCTGCACTGCCCCAACGCGCCCTCACCGCCCACTCCCGCTGCACACAACCTACAGCACCTGTTTTATGCGTGGTGGTGTTCGCCCATCCAAGCACGGTCCAGGCTCGGCCTTGCTTAGCTTCCAATGTGTAGCCGGATTGAGACGAGGTCATCGACTTCGTCTGCATCGGCTCAGGGCCGCGAGTTCAAACCCCGGTCGAAGGTCAACTCAGGTCATCGTCCATCCCGGAGTTGATAGAACGAGCAACTCTTTGCAGAAAGTCAGCAGCGGTTGTTCCTGTGGAGAGCACTGGGCCCCGTCACAGGAACGTGGAATTCCCACCACCAGAATCGCCCTCAAGGTCAATTAAGCAGAGAGAGAGAGAGCGGTCCCTTTCTCGAGGAGAGGGAACTTGAAACGGAGCTGTCAATCCCTGCTGTGGTTATGATGAAGGCCATGGTGGCTGTATTGGGGTAATTTTTGTATAAAATCAGGGTGCGCGAGGTGCTTCCGTGATTTTATTTTGTTTATTTCGTGAGCGGCAGAGTAGCTCACGGCAAGATGCCACTCTCTGTGTGGAGACTGTGTGGGTAACTGTGAAAAAAAGAGCTTCATAGCTCATCGGATTCTACCAGTCTGAATAAAGATTCTGATGTTCTATCCCCGTGTTCTGCACGGGTTTCCTCCAGGTTGCCCGCTTTCTGCCCTTAACATAAAATTAATAAACCATGCAATGTCATTTGCAGGACCCTCCTGCAAATGAGTCGTCGGACTCAATGTGATGTTTCCTGGGTAAATAATCACGTGTCATTTTATATATTTCTAGTTTTTAAATACGAAAAAAATTCTAACAGTTTGGAAGTAAAATAAACCGTGATCCAATTGCGCTGACAATCGTGTGAGTTGTATGTCCAGTATTCATGATGTTGAAGTTATTTCGCACCGTACGTAGCCAACCGTGGCAATCGGAGGTGGCGGAAAGCGAGGGAAGATCCCGATCCCACGCTTGCCCTGTGAATGGCCCCGAGATTCCGCTCGACGCTTCGTTCAACATTCACGAGTCCCCGGATCGGCTGCGATCTCCGTGGCAAAAAAAGACTCCTTCGTCGTGACGACGAAGCGTGGGGAAGGAGCGCCACCCGCTGAAAGGAAATGCCCCACTGCAGCTGTGTGAAAAGCGTCAACTGCGAATGCCTTCTGTAGCACGGTCGTGGCTATCAGTGTACTTAATCGTGAAGATCACAGTGCGCATTAAACTAAACCATTTTTTTTATTTTACCACCTAAGGCCCACTGAGCTATATACAGCTTTTTTTCACAAGTGGCCTGGCCATCACAAATGTTAGCTCAACGAAGTGGCTTTTACCATCGTCACGTGCACATGTATAGCAGCCAAATGCTCTCAACGCTGTGATGTTTATTATAAATGTGGAGGGAAACACCGGAGGAATACGGTGAAAATCCACAGGCCCACGGAGAGACAAACACGCAAACTCCAAATATAGAGGCGTCAGGGTCGGGATCGAACCCACGACCTCCTGCATACCAGGCGAGGTCGTTAACATCTCACCACCGTGGCACCCCTTCAACAAGCCCCACGTGTGGTGGCAGTGGCAACACACACAGACTCGAATCCCAACGAAACGACTATGAGTTCGAATCCATGATGATAATCAACATCATCATCATCATCTGCCATGTTCAATACCCACGCGATAATCATCATCAACATCACCACCAGGTGTGGTCAATCCACTTGACTGGCAACGCCGCCAATGGCAGGCGACACGCGTGGATTAGTGCAGTGGAGTTTCAACCGGGGGGAGGTTACGCGGATTCCTGGGGGCTACGTGGCAATGTCCCACGTTATAAACGTGTGAAATGATACCGCACGTGAGAGCCATCGGTGAATAATCACGTATGAATCTGCCCAATGTAAAATAACTACGGTAACATTTTAAAATCGATGTGATAAGTCGTACTCTTAGTCTTTGGTTCTTTCGGTTAAGTCACGTCTAAAAATAAAATAATAAATTAAAATAATAGCGACGTTTTACAGCCCTTTGCCAATCCACTGCTGCTGGATGAAGGCATTTATTATTTTATTTTTAGACGTGACTTAACCGAAAGAACCAAAGAATAATTCCTGCAGTCACGAAAGCTCCAAATTAAGATTCGTACTCTTAGGTTTTTTCGGTAAAGTCACGTAGGAAAAAAATAAATAATAATAAATAAATAATAGAGAAAATAATATAAATAAAATACTAAATCACGACGTTTCGGAGGCAACACAAGCTTCCGTCTTCAGGTGGAACCGTCACAGCACAATTGCTGTATCAAGTAAAGAGAAGTCACAAGAGACCCCACCTTATATATACCGAAAGAACCAAAGAGTATGGATTCCTGCAGTCACGAAAGCTTCAAATCAAGATTGGATTTGTACAATTTCGCGCTTTGTCAGTCAACTCCCGGACGAGGGCCTCTCCACTCTTTGCGTGCCGCGAGGCTTTAATTGACCATACTTCACCACGCTGGTCAGTGCGGGTTGGTGAAGGTGGGGGAAGGAGGGCAGAGCAGTGGCTTTGACTGCACTGCCCTCTACTGCGCGAGATGCCTATAGCACCTGGAATGAAGCCCTTTATGGGTCTCATACAAGACGCAATCGTGATGCTGCATTCGTGATTTACAGCCCTTTGCCAATCCACTGCTGCTGGATGAAGGCATACCCTTGCCAAGTTTGTCATGGTGGTTGTTGAAGCATACTTCACCACGCTGGTCAATAGGGTTGGTGAAGGGGGTGCACGGTTTGGCCATGTTTGTTTGTTGCAGTACAGCGTTAGACTGATGGCCTTAATCTAAGTTGTCTTGTGGTTGTTGTTGTTTGACTTGCATCCCACTGGGATATTTGCACACAGTGTTGGTGCAAGGTGCTTTTTCTGAAATATTTTTCTGTCTTTTCTTGCATTTTCTGTTTGCACATAGTCACTTTTAGATGTTTTCTTGTTCATGTTTTTGTTTTCTGTTTGTTGCGGTTGCACCCGATTCAAGAGCCGAATGGCTTACAGGGCTATACCTAATACATCAACTTGAACTTGAACTATCCCCTTGAGGCTCTTTGGCTGCCCCCTTGCGGGCAGCCGTGTTTAAAAAAAAGTTAATCTTAAACGTAATTTAACGTCAAGATAATTGATTCAATATGGCAGGGAATGGGTCACCGTGGAATGTTTTGGTGACAACAAAATGTACAACAGTCAAACTGTTTTGTTAAACAATAACTATGGGGGAGTGGGTGGGGTGAAAAACTAAATAGACGCGGGTTTATTCCATCACCCATTTTGTGTATTTCAGTCAGAATGTGCTCGTCACTGCCGCGTGTTTGTGCACAAGTGGCTCTGCGCGCGATGCGGCTCTCCAACAATTTTGGTCAAAGACAAAAGCAAAACAACACCAGTAATGGCTCTTCTTCTTTTTATTATTTTTATTTGAAAGGTTGCAGAGATCCCTGCACCGATGGTCGCGACCGTCGCCCCGTGTCGCGCGCGTCTCTCCACCACCGCGACTCTGCCGCCAGAGGGCGCGCCAGATGCTCACGCGGGGGGGATGGGGGGGTGGGGGACCATCGCAAGAAACTAAATCATAAACTTAAAAAAAATGTACCGGGGTTAAAGTACCCTAATCTCTATGGTTTATTTTTTTTGGTCAGAAGCGACCTGGCCACAAATGATAGCTCAACGAAGTGGCCTATCGTGTGTAAATGTATAGCAGCCAAATGCTCTGAACGCATGATGTTGATTCTGAATGTGGAGGAAAAAAACTGGAGGACCCGGTGAATAATCCACACGTCCTCGGTGAGATGGAAATGCAAACTCCAAATATACAGCAGCAGACATCCGGGTCGAGATCGAGCGCACAACCTCCTGTATACTAGGCGAGGTAGTTAACATCTCATAGCAAGCCACGCGTGCCCACCACCACCACACGTGTGTCAGCTTGCGTGCCATTTCCATGGCCTGCGTCCGCGTTTTTAAGAAACATTCCCAAAGCGCTCCAATCTGTTCTCACCCGCCGTTGTACTCCACCATTTGATCTCGGTCCGCATGCAACCACTACCTTAGGCAGGGCTGAGCAAAGCAGGACGGGGTGGGGCAGAGAAAACTTGCCACGGGTCCCAGACAAGATGGCCCCACACAACGGGCCTGAGTTTTGTCACTAATTTAAGAGGGAGGTCCCACGTGGCATTCTGCTCTTGACCTCTAGGCAGAGGTCGCAAACGGGTTTTGATTCCCTACCCGTACCCTACCCGAAACGGCTACTCATCAGTGACTCACGGCCTACCCGTACCGGTACCCGACCGCACCAGGGTCGAAAACGGCTACCCGTACCCGGCCGGGTACGGGTAGCCGGGTATCGGGTAGGGTACGGGTATCGGGTACCCGGTTGTGACCTCTGCCTCTAGGCCGAGGGCTGCCAAACTGCGGTACGAGTACCGGCAGTGGTAACGCTCTCTGTCTCGCCCAAGGGTCGGCAACCAAAATTCAATGTTTTTCGAATCCAGTAAAAAAAATCGATATTTCAAGAACCACAATGAGTGTAAATACGAGACGGTTGGTCCTTCATAAATAACCTCACGAAGGAGTCCTTCAAGAGCCGCATGCGGCTCCATAGCCACTTTGGTGTAGCCTCCCCTAGCCAAATGGTACGGTCAGCGCAGCGCCTGACGTCCCCACCTTCAATCTGAGTGGCAGATTCTTCTCAGTGACTGCAAGTTTGAGTCTTGTGACCGTTTCACGGACGAGCTGTTGTTGGCACAACTTGTCGATGTGGCAGATGTATTTACACGTCTTAATCAACTCAACGCTAGTCTACAATGTCTGAAAACAACCTGTTTTAACGTTTATCACAAAACAAAGGCATTTGTAAACAATAAAAACTGCAGTTTATTATTCCAGAAGTAGAGGGAGATAATGCTCAATAATTTCCAACATTCGATGGTTTTCTCACTGAAAACGAACTGAAACTTCACCCAGACCTGATCGCTTGGCATTAAAGAGTACTGCCATGGTCTGATCTTAAATTTCAGTGACTATTTCTCGGATGATAGAATAAAATAAAACTGGATTAGTTTTTACTTGAAGGAAACTGTTGGCCAGACGACGACAGAAGGTTCACGTGACGGTGAGCTTCGGCTGGAGTTCAGCAGAACGCATCTTGGTGATGTTTGGCTCAGGAGAAGAAAGGATTATCCCCAGATTTCAGACAGGGCATTGACATTTTTTATTCCATCCTGCACAGCTCATCTGTGTGAAATTGCCTTTTCTGAAACGATTTCCATTAAAAACAAGTACATGGCGAGGCGAAGCATACAGGACCAGACCTCCGGCTGAAACGAACCCAAGATTTCACCAGACATCCGACAACCGTCAAGCAAGCTCACCCCTCCCATTAAAGACATCCCCAAAACGCCAAAATGATCTCTGGAGGGGGTACGTTTGTAATGTATTTTTTTCCTATTTACAACCTTTATACGATTGCCGTAATTGATCAATACTATTTTATGAACGCTCAAGGTGTTGATGTTGTTGTAATGCACAGTATCTTACCTATGTGGATGAATAAAATAAAATTGTGGTCCTTGCAGTTGTACGGTTTTAAATTAGTGGTCTGCAGGGATCCTCTGGTCGGACCTGGCTTTACTTAGGTGTGCTTATTATATTTAGGTCTTGCTCTAGAGATCTGCATACGAACCCTCGAACAGTGATACGATTCTAAGGGGGCGTCCATAAATGACGTCACGCTATTTTGGACGATTTTTGACCCCCCCCCCCCCTTCGTCACACGGCGTCACAAAAAGACAGACCCCCTCTCAAATATGACGTCACAAAGCTCTGCCCCCCACTCCCCCCCAAAAAAAAAACATGCTTCAAATCGCTTTAAACTGTTGTCATTGTAGTGCGTATTTAATGTGGCGCTGCACTCTGATGTTGTAGGAGAAAACATTTATTAAAAAGTCTATTCAATTAAGTAGAACGTGTTGTCTATGTTTATTTAAAGTTGCGCATTTTGATGTGACGTCACATTTCTCAAACACCCCCCCACCCTCGTCACACATCGTCACAAATGTCTGACCCCCCCCCCCCTAGGTGCGTGACGTCATTTATGGACGGCCCCTATCGTGCGTTAAGGTTCCATCCTCCTCTCCAAGGGCGGCTCTCCAACGTATAACGACGCAATGGCCGATCCACGAATTCGAAGGAGACATCACAGCGATACACTCCGCCGCTCCTGATGCGGTTGTCTGAGCTTGACCACCTCAGTGTGAAATTGGTAGTCATTGCTCTGCACAGGGCCGGCTTAAAGGTTATTGTAGACCCGAGTCAGCCACTTCTGTTGCGTCGGCATTCAGTGATAACTTTCTGCAGTTGCTGCTGCTGCTCATGTTCATCCTGTCACTCGCTTGTTCCACGCGGTTCTTCGTCCAACCGTTGGACAGATGTCGTTACTGACACGTTCAATGTTTAGTCTGCGCCCTCATTCGACGGGAGCGCGCTCTCTGTGTGTGTGCTACAGATAAGCAGATTTAATTTGAAATTATTGGAAAAAAAAAGGTAAGCCTAAAAACTTTATAAGCGAAATGTCTTAAACTGTTTTTGGTTTACTTTGATTATCATATCGGATGACGCAGCTTTTTAAAAGGATGCCGTTCATTTTCATCGATAACATATTCAATGTTCTGACAGGACGACCGCATGGCAAGCGCCATGTTTTACTTCCGCTTAACGATTTGTCACGACTGCAGGCTCTTTGCCAACAAATGAAATAGCAAACAGAATGAGAAAAAAACATTTGGGGGGTTTTTTCGAACAAAATTTTTTTTTTTTCAAAATTACTGAATGGAATAATAATTTGCCATATTCCCGCAGTTAACTTTATATATTACTAGCTTTACTACCCGGCTTCGCCCGGGACTTGGATTCTTGTCTTGGATTAATACACGGCCTACGCGGAGGGAGGGGGGGGTGCGTGACGTCAACAGGCACAGTTGCGTGACGTCAGCAGGCACACTCGTGACACTGCCGCATGTGGGTGACATCACAGGTGTGACGTCACCGCTCACTTGCCGTTCGAAATATATCCATTATTGCGTCCTCCCCCCCCCCCCCCCCAAATACAAAAGTAATTTTTTATACTTTTTGCACTGTGTACAGTCTGGAAAGTACCCACATGGCAAATTTCCAGTTTGTTGCATGTCGGGAAGTACGCTAAACATTTCGAACAGACACATTCACAAATTTCCCTTTTATATATATAGATTATATTTACTACCCGGCTTGGCCCGGGACTTGGATTCACCACGCCCGGCCGCCTTTGTCTCCCCAGTGGCGATGTTCCCACACTACACCAGTTACTCGTTTGAGGCTGAATCGACCTAGGGGAGGTCCACGACCAGTTCAAATAATCATCACCGGTGGTGGCCGTGAGCGGGAATCGAACTCGAGTCGCCGGGTTCGTAGCGCAGCGTAGCGCTAACCACGACACTACAATGCGTTACGCTTCCACGTGCACGGATCACGTGACAGATTTGACGTCACAGCTCACTTGCCGTGCAAAAAATCTCTGCATTATTGAGCCCCCCCCCCCCCCTCCAAAAAAAACACAAAAGTGTATTTTCATAATTTTTGCATGGTGTACAGTCTGGAAAGTACCCACATGGCAAATTTGCAGTTTGTTGCATGTCGGGAAGTAGCTAAACATTTTGAACAGACACATAATCACAACTTTGCCTTTTATATATGGAGCTAATTTCAGAAGCGGCAGGGACTCGGGCTACTTGGCTGCTATTTTAGGCGAAATTAGAAAAAAAACATTTAGCACCTTGGCCCTTAGGTCTATACTTAATAGAATTCTCGTATCATTGCATTTTCTTTTCTTAGTAGTCTCTGTCTTAAATTTTGACTTAAAGCTTTCGTGACTGCAGGGATTCATCCATTCTACGTGACTTTACCGAAAGAACCAAGAAGAAGTCTCTGTCTCATAGTCATGTTTGATCTCGCCGCTCACATATTGTTATTGGCCTCTTGCATTTTGTATTTTTGTATTGCAAATCATATACTCATATGTTATTTCTTACATTGAAATTTAGCAATATTTTTTAGGAATTTATTTTTTTTAGGTGACCCCACCCTCCCTAATCTTCCAATCTGTCAGATGGATATAAAATAAAGCATGAGTCAGGACACGAGAAGAGGAAGAAACGAGAACAAACGATGCATTTTTTTGGTTCTTTCGGTAAAGTCACGTAGAAGGGAAGTAATAAAATAATAAAAATAAAACATAATATTATTATATTATTTTATTGTTTTATTTTTATTATTTTATTACTTCCCTTCTACGTGACTTTACCGAAAGAACCAAGAAGATGAATCCCTGCAGTCACGAAAGCTTTAAATCGAAATTTAAACGATGCATTATTGAAAGAGATCAAAGGAACTGTGTTGAAGTTCATGGACAAGGATGTGAAGAGTGATAGTACAAAACCTCCAATGGAATCCTCACCATTAATTATAGAGTTGGATAATTATAATAGTAAGCCTTGTGAAGATGTTGTTCTTGAAGCAGAATATCATTCGTGCGTAGAGGGTAGATCAAGTGAAGAGCTGGCTAATGCCCCTTTGGAAGCGGATGATGTGGTGGAAAAAAATCACAGAGACAGACTTAAAGCTTTCGTGACTGCAGGAATTACTTTTCTTGGGTCTTTCGGTAAAGATGTGTTGCGATCGAAACGTCGTAGTTTTTTGTTATTTGTTATTTTCCTTGAAGCTATCTCCGTGACTTTACCGAAATACCCAAGAATATCACAGAGACTCCAAAGCTATCATCGGATGCTGACTTTACTCGTAGGCCTGCCAGTGATCCTGCACTCAGGACAGAAGTCATTGCAGATTTGAGATCCTATCTTAATTTTGGAGCTTTCGTGACTGCAGGAATTATTATTTGGTTCTTTCGGTTAAGTCACGTCTAAAGATAAAATAATAAATTAAAATAATAGCATATTACGACGTTTCGATTGCAACACAACCAATCATCATCAGGCATGTGTGTCCTTGTGATGTCTGTCTGCTTGTATGTCTGTCTATAGTTTTCTAGTTTGATTTTTGTTGCTATTTCTTTTATGCCTGATGATGATTGCTTGTGTTGCAATCGAAACGTCGTAATATGCTATTATTTTATATAATTATTTTATCTTTAGACGTGACTTTACCGAAAGAACCAAAGAATAATTTGAGATCCTGTTTTGCTGATATAACACCATCTCAGAATATTGACGATTCTGACGTTTCCATGTCAGGTGGAAAAATGTTGCACCACTTTCTAGACACACGATGTGCCAGGTGTGAGGTATTGGAAACAACAATGGCGAGAGGTCTCACAACATCTGGCTATAAAGAGAGTCGTGCACGAAAGAGGAAACAATTTCATTCTAGATTTGAAGTTTTCTTGACTGCACGGATCCATACTCTTTTGTTCTTTCGGTAAAGTCACGTGGGTATAAAATATGAAATAAATTAAATCACGACGTTTCGATTGCAACACAAGCAATCATCATCAGGTGCGAAAACTGCAGCCCCTCCCCCGTCCAGCAGCATCCACGCAACGCTACCCTCCACCCCCCTCCCTTGGCCCTCCCCCCTCTGTTACTTATATAACCTCTTACCACAGCACCTCTCCCACTTCAACTAAACATTTCTTGCCGTAGTTTTCACACCTGATGATGATTGCTTGTGTTGCAATCGAAGCGTCGTGATTTAATTTATTTTGTAATTTATAACTAGGTGACTTTACCGAAAGAACCAATGAGTAAGGAAACAATTTGCTGATAAAAGTGGCACTGATTTCTGCGTGGACAATTCAAGTAACAGATTCCGTAGCCAATGCTTCTATCGCATCACGGATCAACTTATTGTGCAGATGGAAAAAACGGCGAAATGCATATACCACATTGAATGATCGATTCTATTTCTTTGGAGGTAGATCGTTGTCCAGAAGAAATTTTTTGTGCGGGCCAATTAATTTGCTGCTGCATATTCGACAGATCTTGAAAAATCATTCACTGAGGAATTCCTGTTGTTCCTACATTTGTATGCAGAGAAAAAAAAACAGTAGCAGATATGCTCAAAGCCCAAAATATCTGACAAGCTGATCAGCAGCTTTCCGAATGCTTACATTTGCTCTCAGGATGTATCTTGCTATCTTGGGAACGAATTGTCAAGGGGGGCATTCTTTCTCGAAGCTAAAGCTGATTTAAAAAAAAACTGTCTCCAATCAACCATGTGACAACAAAGCCGCCTTTGTCTTCCCTTGCACTGCTCTCTATTGAGAATGAGATTGTGTGGAAATAAACACTTGAAGATGTTAATGCTATAATTGGTTCTTTACCCTTCTATCTGGCAACAAAACTGACACCTTTTTGCAAGGAGTCATGTTTGCATAGACCGCAATACCTGCAGTCATAATACAAACAAAAGAACATAACTCTGATAATGTGCACTGTCCTTGAAGTTGATTGGTCCACACCCGAGACAGCTTTCCTTCGAGCCTAGTCTCATATGGGTTGGACCAGATGACGCCAAAAGGCGCCTTTTGGCGTCATCTGAGTTATGTTCTTTTGTTTGTATTATGACTGCAGGTATTGCGGTCTATGCAAACATGACTCCTTGCAAAAAGGTGTCAGTTTTGTTGCCAGATAGAAGGGTAAAGAACCAATTATCATATTTTTACTGGCAAATGAGGTACCCATAGTATGTTAATGCTAATTTTGCAATGAAAAAAATCTCGAAAAGTTCACCTCCGGTGTTCATTTATTTCACCTTGTGAAAAAATCATTGACATTGACATGACTCTGCCACTTTGTATATGCAATGTGTGGCTATCCTTACTATATAAATATATTTATTCAAGAAGATATCTTGTCTTCTTGGTTCTTTCGGTAAAGTCACGTAGAAGGGAAATAATAAAATTATAAAAATAAAACAATAAAATAATTCTCACGACGTTTCGGCCACAACGCAAGCAGCCGTCCTCAGGTGAAGAACAGGTCTGTCGGAAAGACAGCGTCTGAATGAAACACCACCAGGCTTGGAGCGTATATTTAAGCTGGGTTGGAGGGGGAAGAGCGCCTTGACAAAATAATTTGCATATCAAGAGGAATTTAGCATATTTATGGAAAATGCAGATATGGGATTAGTCATTACTTGTGGAATGCGTAGGAGGTGGGCGGGGGGTTTCAAAGTCATAATATGCCCGTGCATTATGCAGGATCAGCAGCATCAAAGGGAGGGAGTAGGGTTAGCATTTATAAATCGAAAGATATCCTGGTTACATTTTGTTATCATGCAAACTCAAAATTATGGTTATTTGTTTTTTTCCGTTGGCCCTTTAGTTTCCGTCGGCCCCAGACACAGTGCCGACTGTGCAGCTGCATGAGCCACACGACTAAAGAAGGGCCGCTGTTTGTGATTTCCTAATAACCAACCTCCTTTGTGCTTCTCTCGTGCTCAAATTGCTCACTCTGATGACTTCGGTAATCTATGTGTTGCAGTCTCTGATTTCTCTTGTTATTTAATGGGTTTGCAAGAGTTGTTTTTTTTATTTCTTACATCTTTTGTTTTCCATTTCATTTCAATTATTCATGTCTCTTCCTTTCATCATCATGATTTTCCTGATTTCAGATTACTTGATACATTTAATGAGCATCGAATGCTCTACCACTGTGCCTGCCTTTGGAAGACTACAGCTATCGTAATTATTTTACCCGTGGCACACCGGGGGAAGGGGAGTTAAAGATCTTACTGCACGGAAAGAGGAGAGGGAAGGGATGCCGGGACGGAAGTCCCCATGATGGACAAAGATCGCACGGCTCAAGATGAGCAGCAGGGAGAAAGGAACGCGATGTAGGAACGGGAGTAGAAGGACAGAGCGGGTCAAGGTGTCAGGGATGAGACGGTAATGAGGGTGCCACGGTGGCGAGATGTTAACTATCTCGCCTGGTATACAAGAGGTCGTGGGTTCGATCCCGATAGTGACGCCCGCTGTATATTTGGGGTTTGCGTGTCTCTCTCCCTGTGGTCTGTGGTCACGTGGATTTTTCTCCGGGTCCTGCGGGTTTTCCCTCCACATTTAGAAACACGCGTTTAGAGTATTTGGCTACTGCTAGAAACTTCCGCATGGCAAGACACTTCGTCGAGCCAGCATTTGTGATTGCCAGGTCGCGTCTGAAAAATATAAATTTAGCAGCTCACTGGCGCCTCACCTGGTATAATTAAAAAAATGTTATTGGTTTATGAGTTTGGAGGGACGAGAGGGGAAAGGAGCTGTAACAGAGTTGAGCTGCACGAAGCAGCGTCTGCTTTCAAAGGGGGCGGGGAGGAGAGAGATTCAGAGCAGGGGAGGCCACAGAGAAAGTAAAAATCTGATTCTTTATTTATCCTGGAGAAATCTGATGAGCCATGAAGCTCTTTTTCACGAACGTTCAGTAAGTCACGTGATTTAAGCGAGGTTTGAGCGAATTTTACAAATATTTAGATGCAGATCCTTTGATGCAGTCATTCCTGCTCTTGCAAACTATGGACTTAAATACAGATGTACATTTAAATTATACAAACCATGCAAAACGATTGAGCAATTACGGCAAGCCTGCTCGAAGTAACGTATATAAATCATAAGTGGAGCTAAGCGAAGAGACACCGTCTCACCAAGGTTTTTAATAGAGGCAAGCAAAACTTGGGTTCAATTTAGATTATTTAAAAGTGCGTAGCTCCAGTGGCTTCCTCATATCGAAAGGAAGAGCATTCCAGACGGCCGCGGAAGCGCATCCGAAAGCACGCATTCCGGTGACCGTCTTTGTTCAATGGCCAGCCAGAAGCCGCTGCGAGGATGACCAGAGTTCGCATGATGGTGTATGTTCCTTGACGAGATCAGCAAGCTTTTGTGGTTGATTTGTGGCAAGCACTTTGTGTGTAATGATTGCGACTTTTAAATTTATTTATTCAACAACCGGAAGCCAATGCAGCTCAGCGAGCACTGGACGGACATGGTCGGATCTTGCTGTGTGGAAGCTACCTGGTCTGGCGCTCCACACGAAACTTTTGGGCTTTTCGGCCACGGTCCTGCCCTCTCTTCTCAATGTTTGCGAAACGTGGACCCCCCCCCCCCCCCCCCCGCGAATGGAACATCTTCGCTGGTGAGAAACATTCAGGCTTGCCTGCCGACGATCCATCCTGGCTTTAACCAGGCTGGATTGTTTGAGCTCACAAATCCTTCACAGATCTGGGCACATTCCCATCGGTGAGCTCTTCCGGCAGGCAAAGGCTGCATTGGCTGGGTCATGTAGCCCGCATGCCCAGCCATTGTATGCCCAAACAGGTTTTGTTCGGCCAGATAGAGGGGGCGAAACGGGTGCAGCACGGGCGAGATAATATATGGAATGATGTGGTACGAGAGGATATGGAGCTAAATTGACTTGCCAATGACTGATACCAGCGGTGTCAAGATCGCCCTCTGTGGAGGAGGCTCATGAAGGACGCTACTGGGCAGTTGGAGGCAGATACGCTCCAGCTACAACAGAGGGCAGAGAAGCGACGCTCACAACAACGAGTAGAGCGCAGGGTGGCTAAATCACAGCAAGTAGGCACAGTAGGGGACACAGTTGGTGCATCGGCGAATCATCTCAGACAGTCAACCCATGACAACTGGCTCTGTCCCGTAACCTACCAGCGGGCGTTCGACACTTCACGTGGCCTCAAAGTACACAAAGCCTGGCACAAGCGCCGCGGTTACATCACCGCCACTTAGTGATAAATAGCGGTTGTTGTTGCTTACATATGTGAATGATATAAATAACAATCGCCAATCATCATTAAGTGGCTGCGACGTCGCCATGGCGTTTCGTGCCAAGATAGGTGCACCTGGAGGTCATGTGAAACATCGAAGGCTTGCCAAGCAAGAGGTCAAGGGACAGGCGAGTGTGTTGCGAATTGAGATGACTGGCAGATGTTGCCACCTGTGTTTTAACTCGGGCTGAACGATTAATAGATTTCAAATCGAAATCGCAATTTGAAACAATACGATTAGCAAGTCGCAAAGGCTGCGATTTTTTGCGATTTTAAAAGTCATGTTACTTTCTTATTGAAATTGTTTTATTTAACTTAGCAATTATTTTATTTTGATTGTTATATTTCAATTAAAATATTTAAATAAATACTTGTTGGAAGCAATTCATATATTTTAAGTTCTCATCCTTGCATTCGAATTTCTAGAGCAGTTCACATTTTGATGGTATCATGTGGTGATGCTCCATCACATGTTTTAAATCGATTACACAGTGAATATTGAACTGAAGCTTGACGCAAATCAAATCGCAATATCTGTCAGAAAAACGCAATTAGATATTTTCCCAAAATCGTTCAGCCCTTAGTTTTAACCACCCAGCACTCCGCTAGTTGTTGTGAGCGTCGCTCCTCTGCCCCAATTAGAATACGCACCAACACACAGCAACACCGCAATAGCGTATTCACACATGTCAATCCGCACAATCCGCACATACACACATTACCACGTGCACCATATTAACAGACAAAGCAACACATATAATACATACGTACTTAGAAATACGCCTGCAGTGATAACAATCACTAATGCACACGTAATTTTACATACACATATGCAGCTGAACAATAGCAATTACTGTAGTACTTTACATACACACTCACACAACCCTAACCATAGAAAATGGGAACACACACACGTATACAGTACTGTATACTCAAAGACAAAGATCCCCCGTATAACCTTAACACACTGTTGGGGCAAGTGCACCTTCGAAGGCCGGCACGGCACACGAGGGGGTGGGTGGCCATCACCACGCCCAGCCACCTTTGTCTCCCTAGTGGCAATGTTTACACACCGCACCAGGTACTCATTTGAGGCTGAGTCGACCTAGGGGAGGCCCGGGACCGGTTCAGATAATCGTCCCTGGTGTTGGCCGTGAGTGGGAATCGAACCCTGGTCGTCGGGTTCATAGCGCAGCGCGCTAACCGCTACACCACACACTCACAATAACACACTAACACAGACTGACACAATGGCTATAGACAAAAACAAAGGTCCCCCGTGTAGCCTTTAGCGGACTATTGGGGAAATTGCTGTTAGCGAGCTTGGGGCCGTCCATAAATGACGTCACGCGATTTTGGAGGATTTTTGGTCCCCCCCCCCATTGTCACACGGCGTCACAAAAAGTCAGCCCCCCCCCCCAAAAAAAAATATAAAACATGCTTCAAATCGCTTTAAACTATTGTCATTGTAATGCGTATTTAATATGCCGTACACTCTGATGTTGTAGGAGAAAACATTTATTACAAAGTCTATTTAATTAAGTAGAACGTGTTGTCTATATTTATTCAAAGTTGCGCATTTTGATGTGACGTCACATTTATCAACCCCACCCCCCTCGTCACGCATCGTCACAAATGTCTGACCCCCCCCCCCCCCCCAGGTGCGTGACGTCATTTATGGACGGCCCCCTTCTTATAAGACCGGTATGGCGCACAAGATGATGGGTGGCAAGCACCGCGCCCGGCCCCCTTTGTCTCCCCGGTGCGGATATTTAGACACCGCACCGAGTACTAATTTGAGGCTGAGTCGACCTAAGGGAGGCCCAGAACTAGTTCAGATAATCATCACCTATATTCAATCGAATTGGGGTCGCCTGGTTCTAGGCACAGTGCACTAATCACTGCGCCACCGCTCCCCACTATGGCATATACACTAACACATGTACACACATATTCCTCATATAACAACCCCCATTCACCACGAAGTTGGTGGTCACGTCACCACGGCGCTTGTGCTAGGCTGTGTGCACTTTAAGGTCACTTGAAGTTCACGGGACAGACCCAGGTGCCATGGGTTGACTGAGATGACTGGCAGATTCACCACCTGTGCCCCTTACTATGCCAACTTGCTGTATTTTAGCCGCCTGGCGCTCCGCCCGTTGTTGTGAGCGTCGCTCCTCTGTCCTCCGTTGTTGCTGAAGGGCGACTGCCTCTAACTGCCCAGGGGCGTCCTTCACGAGCCTCCTCCACAGAGACCAATCATGACACCACTGGTATCAGTCATGTGTAAGTCCACTCAGCTATATATCCTCTCATACCATATAATT
Source organism: Lethenteron reissneri (assembly GCF_015708825.2). Lineage (NCBI taxonomy): Eukaryota > Metazoa > Chordata > Hyperoartia > Petromyzontiformes > Petromyzontidae > Lethenteron > Lethenteron reissneri. The sequence continues at coordinate 11,224,436 of NC_083803.1, read as the reverse complement.
CCATCTCTTCTCTAGCCCATACCGCACCCGTTTATCCCCCTCTATTCGGGTGAACAATGGCTCTTTGTATTATTGGTTCTTTCGGTAAAGTCACGTAGAAGGGAAATATGGGCTACATGATTCATCCACAGCAGGCTTCCCCGCCGGAGAAACTCACCAATGGGACTGTGTTCAGATATTTCAAGGATGTGAGCTCCTCACACAACTCAGCCTGTTTAAAGTGAGGATGGATCGTAGGTAGGCCAGCATGAATGTTTGTAACAGGCGAAAATGTCCTATTCGGGAGGGTGCACGTTTCACAGGCATAAAAGAGGGAATGACCATGGCCGAGAAGACCCGAAGCTCCGTGTGGAGCGACAGACCAGGTAGCTTCCTCAAAGTGTTACACAGCCAATGAAAATATATTGCCACTCGACTGATTCGGAGTGAAACCTCTGCTGTCAAATCAGAGCTGGTCATAAGCACACTGCTCATGTACGGAAACCTTTCCACTCTCTCCACAACTGCCCCCCCCCCCAACTGTTTCATTACACAAAATAATCAGGCAGGTGCTTAGTTTTGGAGGGGCTGATGGTAAGGCCTCACTTCTTAGTCGCACGCTCCAGGTCAAGCAACAGTGCCTCCAACTCCTTCTCTGAGTGAACAGCAATCACCAGATCGGCATAGATAACATGGTTGACCGATAGGGAGCCGTCCCTTGACAGCACCTGGGCATCAATCACCCTCCCATTATATCTGTACCAGATGGAGATTCCTCCGGTACAGCCATGGAAAGCTTCTCAAACTACGTGGTCGAAAAATCTTAAATAATGTAGGCACCAGAGGATATCCCTGTCGCATCCCAATGTGAACAGGGAATGGCTCTGACTCCCGGCCACGTAGCTTTACCAGGGCCTGCCCACCATCATGAAAGTCCTTGATAATTATGAGCAGACGGTCTGAGGCTCTAAAATCACGAAGAACAACACAGATCCCAGGCCTATTGATGGTATCAGAGGCATTGACCAGGTCAATAAAGTAGAGATATAGTTCCTGTTGGAATTCTCTATACTTCTTCTGTAGCAGACGGACAGAAAATATTGCGTCTGTGCAGGATTGCCCTGGCCTGAAACCACATTGGGGCTCCGCAAGCCTCCTCAGCGTGCCTGGCAAGGCGATGTTGAAAAATCATTGCCAGAACCTTTCCCGGCACACTGAGTGAGATGCCCCTGTAAATTTGATAGTCTGTGTGGTCCCCTTTCATAAAAAGGGGTTCCACCAGGGCATCCTTCCAATCCTGCGAAACCCGTCCAGTGGTTCAGACTGTTATTATGTCACAAAGGGCAGTCTGCACAAAAACATCACCCTTCCTCAGCAGTTCACTTTGGAGATAATATCTGCCCAGCGCTTTTCCTGGTCTGACTTTGTATCGCCTTTTGTACTTCCTCAACAGATAGCACCTCAGCCAGCCACTCACAGGGGGTGAACTGCTTCTAATATTTGAGGCACCGAAGCCTCAGCAGGGTCATCCCCACTTTGCTCCATGATGTTTTATGGGCTCAGGGATTTATCCTTCCTCAATATCTCACCGATATGCTCAGCAAACCTCACTGCCACGCTCCCACGGCCCCTTCATTATTTTTTTTTTCAGAAGAGCCACTCCCTGTTCTAGATTTGAAGTTTTCGTGACTGCAAGGATTCATACTCTTAGTTCTTTCGGTAAAGTCACGTAGGTAAAAAATGAAATAAAAAAATTAATAAAAATAAAACAATAATTTTGTTTTATTTTTATTAATTTTAATTTCATTTTTTACCTACGTGACTTTACCGAAAGAACTAAGAGTACCACTCCCTGTTGTTTGGCTGTCTTCTAACCCGAGTAGAGGACTGTCCACCCCACTTGGCGACTGGAGCCAGAGCCAGTCCACTGGACCTCCTGAATGTGACAGAGATCCAGGCGGTACCGGTCCAGCTCCAGACAGAGGAGTGGCAGCCTCTCCTCTGCAGTGAGCGTTCAGACATTCCACGAGGCCACTCGCAGTGGTTTGTTGCCGTTTCTGGAGGGTATGGGTTCAGTCTCTTGGCTCTGCCAAATTGGGTTTGGTCAGGAGACGCAATAGACTCCTGTCCCCCTGAGGCCTCCGCCACAAACTTTGTTTGATATTTGACACCTTAGTGGTAAATTAATTAAATTTGTCGTGGTGATCAGCCCATCGCATTCGTCCAGAGCCCCCATTGGCCGCTGTAGTGACTACGAGCACCATGAGAGAAAAAAACAATTTGAACTGGCCTTCCTCCCATGGCACATTCACCACAGCGTCACCGTCAAGGATCCCCGAGGAGAAATGGGGTTGTTTTCACCTCATGCACACACGACAGTGAATATACATATGTATCCATACATGCACACGAACACACATGCAACACATACAATGGCATACTCCCACGAACGCATATATACACGCAAAACAAAGATCCCCCGTGTAGCTTTCACAGACTGTTGGGGCAAGTGCTGTTAGCGAGTACCTATGAAGGCCGTCACGGAACACGAGTGGGTGGCCAGGATCACGCCCGGCCGCCTTTTGAGGCTTAATCGACCTAGTGAGCAGGAATCAAACTCTTTGCACTATTGCTCCCCACATACACACTCACACATAAATACACGCATTTACACATTCGCTCATAGCAACAACAACCGCCATTCGCCACTAAGTGGCGGTGAGGTCACCACGGCGCCTATGCCAGGCCAGGCGCAGTCCGAGACCACGTGAAGTGTCGAAGAATCGCTGACAGGTAACGGGGCAGACCCAGGTGCCATGGGTTGACTGAGATGCACCACCTGTGACCCCTACTGTGCCAAATTCATTTTAGCCGCCCGGCGCTCCACTTGTTGTGAGCATTGCTCCTCCGCCCTCCGTTGTTGTTGGAAGGCAACTGCCCAGTAGCGTCTTTCACGAGCCTCCTCCACAGAGGCCGATCTTGGCACCGCTGGTGCTGGTACCAGTCATCCGCAAGTCCACTCAACTCCACATCTTCCTGTACCGCATGAGTCCATATCTTCTCTAGCTCACGCCGTACCCGTTTAGCCCCTTCTATCCGGACAAACAGAAGCTGCTTGGGCATTGGATGGATGTGCATGCAGGCTACATGACCCAGCCGACGCCGTCTCGCCTGTCGGAGGAGCTCATTGATGGGACTGTGTCCTGTCAGATCTTTCAAGGATTTGTGAGCTCCTCACACAATCCTGCCTTGTTAAGCCCACGATGGCTCGTAGGCAGGCCAGCCTGAAATACATTATGCAAACACAATCCCACTCTCAAACACACCGATCACGCACACTGGCACACAAACGCATTCACGTACACATTATCATACACACACATATAAACCTAGTACACACATACCATCATACATGGAAACCCACTCACGGAAACACACACATACACCACGTGCATAGTCGGCTGAGAGTGGTGATAAATTATACCCACATAGCGACTCAAAAAAAACAGCCGCCATTCGCCACGAGGCGTCGGTGGCGTCACTACGGCGCTTGTGTCCGGCCAGGTGCACTTGGAGGCCATGTGCAGTGTCGAAGGCTCGCTGACAGGACGTTACAGGATAGACCCAGGTGCCATGGGTTGACTCACTGGCAGATGCACCAGCAGTGCCCCTTACTGTGCCAACTTGCTGTATTTTATCTGCCCAGCGCTCTGGTCATTGTTGTGATTGTCGCTCCTCTGCCCTCCGTTGTTGCTGGAGGGCGACTGCCTCCAACTGCCCAGCAGCAGCAGCGTCCTTCACGATCCTCCTCCACAGAGGCCGATCTTGACAGCGCTGGTAGCGGTCTCCGGCAAGTCCACTCAGCTCCACATCCTCGTGTACCGCATGAGTCCATCTCTTCTCCAGGCCATGTCGTGCCCGTTTAGCCACTTCTATACGTCCAAACAGAGGCTGATTGGGCATGCGGTGGATGGGCATGTGGGCGACATGACCCAGCCAACGCAGCCTTACCTGCCGGAGGAGCTCCCTGATAAAAAATGTGTCCAGATCTTTTTAGGATTTGTGAGCTCCTCACACAATCCAGACTGGTTAAACCCAGGATGGATCTAGGGAAGGCCAGCCTAAATGTTTCTAACAGACGCACATGTTTCATTAGAGGGGCCCACGTTTCACAAGCATCGAGAAGGGAGGGCATGACCGTGGCCGAGAAAACCCGAAGCTTCGTGTGGAGCGACATACCAAGGTAGCTTCCACACAGCGTTACGCAGACAATGAAAGAATATTGCCGCCCGACTGATTCGGAGTGAGACCTCTGCTGTCATACCGGCTCACGTAGACACACACATTCACAAACCCATACACACGTACACATCCACTCACGTACACACACCCTCAACACACACACACACCCTCTATACAAACCCACACACACACGTACCCACATACGCACTGTGTGCATGCGTGTGTAGATAAATTACTGTATACACACACTTTGACGCAAACACACATTTCCACTCATACAAAGCCACACATACACATCCTCAAACATACACAGTGTGCATGAATATAATTGTACACTCACAAACACACACGCGCGCGCTCAAACACAGACCTAGACAAAGACACAAAAGATATAGTCATCATCACACACGTATACACACACACGCAACGCGTGCATGTTATGGATTATAACAAAAGCCGCCAGTCGCCACTAAGTGTCGGTGACGTCACCACCGTGCCAGGCTAGGTGCACTTTGAGGCCACGTGAAGCGTCGATGGCTCGCTGGCAGGTCATGGATTATGAAGACGCACAAACCCACTCACAATAGCACTGCACACGCAGATAACTCACACAATCACCACAGAACCCTCAATGCACACAGCATGCCCATGCTTGTGAACGTGTATTTGATGAATTACACAAATACCCCCCCCCCACCCAGAACAACCTTTAACAGACAGACTGTTGCGGCAAAGTGCTGTTAGCAAGCACCTATGACGACCGATAAAGAGACACGAGGGGAGGGGTGGCCAGCACCACACCCGGCCGCCTTTGTCTCCCCATTGCTGATGCGTATGCACCTAGGTGCCCGCGGTTCATTCATCGGGTTCGTAGCAGGATGCGCTAACCAACGCGCCACCGCTCCCATGGGCACTGCGCACACGGATACCTGCCCCCCCCCCCGTAAGGCATTGACAGACTCATTGGGGCAAGGTGCTGTTAGCAAGCACCAATGTAAGGCTGGCACGACACGCAAAGTGGCGGAGGGCAACACCACAACCCGGCCGCCTTTGTCTCTTCCCCGTGGCGACGTTCTAACGCATCTCACCAGGTAGCCCATTTGAGGCTGAGCCGATCTAGGGGACCGGTTCAGATGACCATCATCATCGCCGGTGTTGGCCATGAGCGAGCCGTGAAGCGAACTTCTCGTGCGCCGGGCTCCGGGGGGTTCGCGTGCGCAGCGCGCTAACCGCCGCGCCACCGCTCCCCTCGCCCGCATGCACGCGCGTGCACACAAAGGCAAAGGTCCCCCGTGTAGCCTCAACAGACTGTTGGGCCAAGTGATTGTGACGAGCGGCACCTATGAAAGCCGGAACGGCACACGAGGGGGGGTAGGGGGGGGCCAGCAACCCCGCCCCGGGCCGCCTTTGTCTCCCCAGTGGCGATGATTTTTACGCACCGCACCGGGGACACACACGGGAACACACACGTACACACACTTATACATACACGTATACACATACACACACGTATACACACACGTACACACACACGTATACACACGTATACACATACACGTATACACACACACGTAGACACACGTATACACACACACGTATACACACGTACACACACACGTACACACACGGAAACACACGTACACACACTTATACATACACGTATACACATACACACACGTACACACACGTATACACACGTACACACACACGTACACACACGGAAACACACGTACACACACTTATACATACACGTATACACATACACACACGTATACACACACGTACACACACACGTATACACACGTATACACACACACGTATACACACACACGTAGACACGTATACACACACACGTATACACACGTACACACACACGTACACACACGGAAACACACGTACACACACTTATACATACACGTATACACATACACACACGTATACACACACGTACACACACACGTATACACACGTATACACACACACGTATACACACACACGTAGACACGTATACACACACACGTATACACACGTACACACACACGTACACACACGGAAACACACGTACACACACTTATACATACACGTATACACATACACACACGTATACACACACGTATACACACACGTAGAGACACACACGTATACACACACGTAGACACACGTATACACACACACGTAGACACACGTATACACACACACGTATATACACGTACACACACGTAGACACACACTCGGGGGGGGGGGGCGTATTCCCCCCTATAATCGCGCACTTGGCCCAGCCTGGAAGCCTTCTCCTACACCCCCCCCCCCCCTTTTCATCTCCCCGCATGGCTTCCACCTCTCCTCGTCAGCTCCACCGTCTCAGATAGAGCAGAAACGTGGCGACAGCAACGCAACCGCGCTACCCAAATCACCCCCCCCCGCCACCCCCCCCCCGCCACTCCCCCCCGCCACCACCCACCCCCCAACACCCCCCCCCCCACAACCCGCCGCCACCCCCCACCACCACCACCACCATCACCCCCCCCACCACCGCCGCCCCCACCACCACCACCCCCCCACCACCACCCCCCCCACCACCACCCCCATCACCCCCCATCACTCCCCCATCACCCCCCCCCCCCACCGCGCCCCCATCGCCACCCCCACCGCCACCCCACCACCACCTCCCCCACCCCCCCCCACCACCCCCCCCACGACCCCCCCCCACCCCCACCCCCCCACGACCCCCCCCCACCACCACCCCCCCACCACCACCACCCCCCCACCACCACCCCCCACCACCACCCCCCCAACACCACCACCCCCCCCACCAACCCCCCCACCACCACCCCCCAACACCACCACCCCCTACCACCCCCCCCACCACCACTGTCGTGCGCCTCCTAAAATCCGCGCATCCCCACGAATTTAAAAAAACTCAACGCGAGCCTCATCACCGCGGAGTAAGTGGGGGGGGGGGGGGTGTAAGGGGGAGGGATCCCTCCGCGGCGTGGAAGTAGTGCGCGTCGCGAATAGCATTCGCGTTCCTATTCGGCGTCTACCGGAGCTCGCGTACAAACGGGGGGCGGGGCCGTGTGTGGACACGCGGAGGGGAGGGGGGGGCAGGGGCGGAGTGGGCGGTGAGAGGGCGGAGCGGTGTGCGGAGGGGGGGGCTACGAGGGAGAGGGGGGGAGAGCTACGAGGCAGAGGGGGGGGGCTACGAGGGAGAGGGGGTTACGAGGCAGGGGGGGGGGCTACGAGGGAGAGGGGGGGGCTACGAGGGAGAGGGGGCTACGAGGCAGAGGGGGGGGGGGGCTACGAGGGAGAGGGGGGGCTACGAGGCAGAGGGGGGGGGGGCTACGAGGGAGAGGGGGGGCTACGAGGCAGAGGGGGGGGGGCTACGAGGGAGAGGGGGCTACGAGGCAGAGGGGGGGCTACGAGGGAGAGGGGGGGGGGCTACGAGGGAGAGGGGAGGGGGGGCTACGAGGGAGAGGGGAGGGGGGGGCTACGAGGGAGAGGGGAGGGGCTACGAGGGAGAGGGGGGGCTACGAGGGAGGGAGGGGGGGGCTACGAGGGGGGGGGCTACGAGGGAGAGGGGGGGGGCTACGAGGGAGAGGGGGGGGCTACGAGGGGGGCTACGAGGGAGGGAGGGGGGCTACGAGGGAGGGAGGGGGGGCTACGAGGGAGAAGGGGGTGGCTACGAGGGAGAAGGGGGGGCTACGAGGGAGAGGGGGGCTACGAGGGAGGGAGGGAGGGAGGGGGGGCTACGAGGGGGGGGGGGCTACGAGGGAGAGGGGGGGGCTACGAGGGAGGGAGGGGGGGCTACGAGGGAGGGAGGGGCGGGGCTACGAGGGGGGGGAGGGCTACGAGGGAGAGGGGGGGGCTACGAGGGGGGCTACGAGGGAGGGAGGGGGGGCTACGAGGGAGAGGGGGGCGGCTACGAGGGAGGGAGGGGGGGCTACGAGGGAGAGGGGGGGGCTACGAGGGGGGCTACGAGGGAGGGAAGGGGGGCTACGAGGGAGGGAGGGGGGGGCTACGAGGGAGGGAGGGGGCGGGGCTACGAGGGGGAGGGGCGGGGCTACGAGGGAGAGGGGGGGGCTACGAGGGAGGGAGGGGGGGCTACGAGGGGGGGGGAGGGGCTACGAGGGGAGGGCTACGAGGAAGAGGGGGGGCTACAAGGGAGAGGGGGGGGGGCTACGAGGGAGAGGGGGGGGCTACGAGGGAGAGGGGGGGGCTACAAGGGAGAGGGGGGGGGGCTACGAGGGAGGGAGGGGGCGGGGCTACGAGGGGGAGGGGGGGCTACGAGGGCGGGCAGCAGCACGATGCGGCGCAGTGGCCGACGGGGGCGCCCGCGTGTGCACCGCGCCGCGCAGGGATACGGTAACGTGACGTCGCGTGTGCACGTGGTGTGTGTGTACACGTGGTGTGTGTGTACACGTGGTGTGTGTACACGTGGTGTGTGTGTACACGTGGTGTGTGTGTGCACGTGGTGTGTGTTTACACGTGGTGTGTGTGTGTGTACACGTGGTGTGTGTGTGTACACGTGGTGTGTGTGTGTACACGTGGTGTGTGTACACGTGGGTGTGTGTGTACACGTGGGGTGTGTGTGTACACGTGGCGTGTGTGTGTGTACACGTGGTGTGTGTGTACACGTGGTGTGTTTACACGTGGTGTGTGTACACGTGGTGTGTGTGTACACGTGGTGTGTGTGCACGTGGTGTGTGTTTACACGTGGTGTGTGTGTGTGTACACGTGGTGTGTGTGTGTACACGTGGTGTGTGTGTACACGTGGTGTGTGTACACGTGGGTGTGTGTACACGTGGGGTGTGTGTGTACACGTGGCGTGTGTGTGTGTACACGTGGTGTGTGTGTACACGTGATGTGTGTGTGTGTACACGTGGTGTGTGTGTGTACACGTGGTGTGTGTACACGTGGTGTGTGTACACGTGTGTGTGTACACGTGTGTGTACACGTGGTGTGTGTGTGTACACGTGGTGTGTGTGTACACGTGGTGTGTGTGTACACGTGTTGTGTGTGTGTACACGTGGTGTGTGTGTGTACACGTGGTGTGTGTGCACACGTGGTGTGTGTGTACACGTGGTGTGTGTGTACACGTGGTGTGTGTTTACACGTGGTGTGTGTACACGTGGTGTGTGTGTACACGTGGTGTGTGTGCACGTGGTGTGTGTTTACACGTGGTGTGTGTGTGTGTACACGTGGTGTGTGTGTGTACACGTGGTGTGTGTGTGTGTGTACACGTGGTGTGTGTACACGTGGGTGTGTGTGTACACGTGGGGTGTGTGTGTGTACACGTGGCGTGTGTGTACACGTGGTGTGTGTGTACACGTGATGTGTGTGTGTGTACACGTGGTGTGTGTACACGTGGTGTGTGTACACGTGTGTGTGTACACGTGTGTGTACACGTGGTGTGTGTGTGTACACGTGGTGTGTGTGTACACGTGGTGTGTGTGTGTACACGTGTTGTGTGTGTGTACACGTGGTGTGTGTGTGTACACGTGGTGTGTGTGCACACGTGGTCTGTGTGTGTACACGTGGTGTGTGTGTGTACACGTGGTGTGTGTGTACAAGTGGTGTGTGTGTACACGTGGTGTGTGTGTACACGTGGTGTGTGTACACGTGTTGTGTGTGTGTACACGTGTGTGTGTGTACACGTGTGTGTGTACACGTGGTGTGTGTGTGTGCACGTGGTGTGTGTGTGTGTACATGTCGGCGTGGATGTGTGCGTACACGTGGGTGTGTAGGTGTACACGTGGTTGTTGTTGTGTGTACACGTGTGTGTGTGTGTACACGTGGGTTTTGGGTGGGTGTGTGTGTGTACATGTGGGTGTGTGTACATGTGGGTGTTGTTGGGTGTGTACACGAAGGGTGCTGTGATCGCTTTGCGCGTGTTTTGTTTTCGCACTACGTATACATGTGTAAATAATGTGAAGCTAAATATAGAATATTTCATAATTCCATAGCAGCGTGTACCCATGTGTGTACGTGTGGGTGTGTACATGGCATGGCGTAATACTCCACACGCAGTAGGCATTTGCAACAATATAGTTTACGCAATATACGCGTGATACGACGAGTATGTTAATGAATTACGTAAAAATGTGGACACGTGGATGTGTACACAAGCGTACACAGGGCAACGTAATCTCTTAATACTTTATAATGCAAGTTAAAGCTTCGTTAATTACATAGAGCCATGGCACGCATGTGAACACGCCGTTGTGTACTCGTGTTCGTGTACACGCGGAGTGTCGTGTACACGTGTACACGGCACAGTACACTGCAGCAGTTAAAACATTAACACTAGAGCCCGTCTTTTAAAATACCACAGTATACTGTACTAACAATCGTGGTCAAGTGTTACATTGTGGTGAGTACACGTGAGTATGTGTGTGTGTATATACACGTGTGTGTACACACACATATACACGTGACACACACACACAGCCCCGTGTACACACACACACACCCCACGTGTACACACACACACCCCACGTGTACACACACACACCCCACGTGTACACACACACACACAGCCCCGTGTACACACACACATACCCACGTGTACACACACACACCCACCTGTACACACACACACCCCACGTGTACACACACACACCCCACGTGTACACACACACACACAGCCCCGTGTACACACACACACCACGTGTACACACACACCCACGTGTACACACACAGCCCCGTGTACACACACACATCCACGTGTACACACACAACACCCACGTGTACACACACACACACCCACGTGTACACACACACAGCCCCGTGTACACACACACAACACCCACGTGTACACACACACAGCCCCGTGTACACACACAACACTCACGTGTACACACACTCAAACCCCACGTGTACACACACACACAGCCCCGTGTACACACACACAACACCCACGTGTACACACACACAGCCCCGTGTACACACACAACACTCACGTGTACACACACTCAAACCCCACGTGTACACACACACAGCCCCGTGTACACACACACAACACCCACGTGTACACACACACAACACCCACGTGTACACACACACACAGCACCGTGTACACACACTCAAACCCCACGTGTACACACACACACAGCCCCGTGTACACACACACAACACCCACGTGTACACACACACAAACCCCACGTGTACACACACACAAACCCCACGTGTACACACACACACGTGTACACACAAACTACTTGAACCGTCACGCGTGCTGAACGAGCATCACTTCACGGCACATCACCGATGGCACACGCAGTCACTCCACTGCTGGATGAGGAGGGTCACTGGGGGGTGTTGTGGGACTCGTTAGACCACGTGTACACACACAGCCACGTGTACACACACAGCCACGTGTACACACACCATGCGTATTATACTTCACGCTGGTCGGCGCGGCCTTTACTCAGTAAGTTGTTGTTGTTGTTACGGCGTTGTGGCGGCTAACATCGTGTTTGCAATGCCCTGTAACCGCATGAGAAGAAGAAACAAAACCGGTTACGGGGTGTTTCTTTTAAAACGATAAACGAAGGGAGCTGCTGTCAGGGACGGTAGTCCGCCCTGGGCCTTGCGATCCGTCCAGGGGGGGGGGGGCGCCGATTCCGTTCCATCTCCCGGTTGAATTCAACGGAGAAAGTTTCTCAATCCACTCCCACAACTCTGTGATTCGGGGGTGGGGGGGGGGTAACCACCCACCGATTCCAACACGACCGCTCAGCGTGGAAGAGGAGGCCAAGTGCCCTCTTTAAGAGCCCCCCCCCCCTCTCGTCGGAAAGGGGGGGCCCTTCGGCCAGCAGTGTCGTGAGCGAACGATTGTCCGAGGGGTTTGCGGCAGCGTCTGAGCACGCGGTGACTGGCACCGCCGTGCGGTTTGTCCGCCCGCGTTGCTGCCGTGGCTGAACTGCCACTGGGGGGGGGTGACGGGTAAACCGGTTCCGGCCCTTTGACACGGGTAATCGATACTGACGAACGTCACAGCCGGTTGATCGTGTGTGTGTGGTGTGTGTACACGTGTCTGTGTGGTGTGTGTGGGGCGTGTACACGTGTCTGTGTGGTGTGTGTGTACACTTGTCTGTGTGGTGTGTGTGGTGCGTGTACACGTGTCTGTGTGGTGTGTGTGGTGCGTGTACACGTGTGTCTGTGTACACTTGTGTCTGTGTACACTTGTGTCTGTGTGGTGTGTGTGGTTCGTGTACACGTGTCTGTGTGGTGTGTGTGGTGCGTGTACACGTGTCTGTGTACACTTGTGTCTGTGTGCACTTGTGTCTGCGTGGTGTGTACACGTGTCTGTGTACACGTGTCTGTGTGGTGTGTACACGTGTCTGTGTACACGTGTGTCTGTGTACACTTGTGTCTGTGTACACGTGTCTGTGTGGTGTGTATACGTGTCTGTGTGTAAACGTGTCTGTGTGTACACGTGTCTCTGTCTTGCGTCTGTCTCACTCGTGAGTCTCGACGTGTTTGTCGTTCGTCTGGTTTGTGTCTGTGTCGCTCGTGTGTCTGTGTATGGCTGTTGGCGATGTATGTTAGGGAGACAAAGGCGGCCGGGCGTGGTGCTACCCACGCACCCCCTCGTGTTGCCGTGCCGGCCTTCATCGGTGCTACGCGCTCACAGCACTTGCCCCAACAGTCTGTCAAGGCTACACGGGGGAGCTTTGTCTTTGTGTGGAGGGTGGGTTGGGGTGTGGGTGAGTGTGGGGGTTGGGTACGTGTGTGAGGGTGGGTTGGTGTGTGTGTGTGTGAGGGTGTGTGTGTGTGTGTGAGGGTGTGTATGTGTGTGAATGGGGGGTAGTGTGTGTGTGAATGGGGGGTTGGGTGTGAGTGTGTGAGGGTGTGTGTGAGGGAGTGTGGGTGTGTGTGAGGGTGTGTGTATGTGGATAGTGGGTTGGTGTGTATGTGTGTATAAATGGGGGGTTGGGTGTGTGTGAGGAAGGGAGGGTATGGAGAGGGTGAGTTGGTGTGTGTGTGACTGGGGGGCTGGGTGAGTGTGTGTGAGGGTGTGTGTATGTGCTCGCTAACAGCACTTGCCCCTACAGTCTGTTAAGGCTATACGGGGGATCTTTGTCTTTTTGTGTGTATGTGGAGGGTGGGTTGGTTGTGTGTGTGTGAATGGGGGGGGGCTGGGTGTGTGTGTGAGTGAGGGTGTGTGTGAGGGTGTGTGTGTGTGAGGGTGTGTGTATGTATGTGGAGGGTGGGTTGGTGTGTGTGTGTGAATGGGGGGTAGGGTGTGTGTGTGTGAGGGTGGGTTGGTGTGTGTGTGAGGGTGTGTGTGTGTGTGTGAATGGGGGGTTGGGTCTGTGTGTGTGTGAGGGTGGGTGGGTGTGTGTGTGTGCATGGGGGATAGGGTGTGTGTGAATGGGGGGTAGGGTGGGTGTGTGTGTGTGAGTGAGGGTGTGTGTGTGTGAATGGGGGGTAGGGTGTGTGTGTGTGAGTGAGGGTGTGTGTGTGTGAATGGGGGGTTGGGTCTGTGTGTGTGTGAGGGTGGGTGGGTGTGTGTGTGTGCATGGGGGATAGGGTGTGTGTGAATGGGGGGTAGGGTGGGTGTGTGTGTGTGAGTGAGGGTGTGTGTGTGTGAATGGGGGGTAGGGTGTGTGTGTGTGAGTGAGGGTGTGTGTGTGTGAATGGGGGGTAGGGTGTGTGTGTGTGTGAGGGTGGGTGTGTGTGTGTGAATGGGGGGTAGGGTGTGTGTGTGTGAATGGGGGGTAGGGTGTGTGTGTGTGAGTGAGGGTGTGTGTGTGACGTGTCGTTTGTGTCTGTCACGCTCGTGAGTCTCGACGTGTTTGTCGTTCGTCTGGTTTGTGTCTGTCTCGCGTGTGTCGGTGTCTCCCGTGTCTGTGTCGCGTGTGTCTGTGTATGGCTGTTGGGGATGTACGTTAGGGAGACAAAGGCGGCCGGGCGTGGTGCTACCCACGCACCCCTTCGTGTTGCTGTGCCGGCCTTCATCGGTGCTACGCGCTCACAGCACTTGCCCCAACAGTCTGTCAAGACTACACGGGGGAGCTTTGTCTTTGTGTGGAGGGTGGGTTGGGGTGTGGGTGAGTGTGGGGGTTGGGTACGTGTGTGAGGGTGGGTTGGTGTGTGTGTGTGAGGGTGTGTGTATGTGGAGGTGGGTTGGTGTGTGTGTGTGTGAATGGGGGGTTGAGTGTGAGTGTGTGAGGGTGTGTGTGAGGGAGTGTGTGTGTGGAGAGTGGGTTGGTGTGTATGTGTGTATGAATGGGGGGTTGGGTGTGTGTATGTGAGGGAGTGTATGGAGAGGGTGAGTTGGTGTGTGTGTGTGAATGGGGGGCTTGGTGAGTGTGTTTGAGGGTCTGTGTATGTGCTCGCTAACAGCACTTGCCCCTACAGTCTGTTAAGGCTATACGGGGGATCTTTGTCTTTTTGTGTGTATCGGGAGGGTGGGTTGATGTGTATGTGTGTATGGATGGGGGGTTGGGTGTGTGTGTGAGTGAGTGAGGGTGTGTGTGAGGGTGTGTGTGTGTGAGGGTGGGTGTGTGTGGAGAGTGGGTTGGTGTGTATGTGTGTATGGATGGGGGGTTGGGTGTGAGTGGGTGGGGGTGAGGGTGTGTGTGTGTGAGGGTGTGTGTATGTGGAGGTGGGTTGGTGTGTGTGTGAATGGGGGGTTGGGTGTGAGTGTGTGAGGGTCTGTGTGTGTGTGTGGAGGTGGGTTGGTGTGTCTGTGTGAATGGGGGGTTGGGTGTGAGTGTGTGAGGGTGTGTGTGTGAGGGTGTGTGTGTGTGAGGGTGTGTGTATGTGGAGGTGGGTTGGTGTGTGTGTGTAAATGGGGGGTTGGGTGTGAGTGTGTGAGGGTCTGTGTGTGTGTGTGGAGGTGGGTTGGTGTGTCTGTGTGAATGGGGGGTTGGGTGTGAGTGTGTGAGGGTGTGTGTGTGTGAGGGTGAGGGTGTGTGTGTGTGAGGGTGTGTGTATGTGGAGGTGGGTTGGTGTGTGTGTGTGAATGGGGGGTTGGGTGTGTGTGTGTGAGGGAGGGAGGGTATGGAGAGGGTGAGTTGGTGTGTGTGTGAATGGGGGGGCTGGGTAAGAGTGTTTGAGGGTGTGTATATGTGCTCGCTAACAGAACTTGCCCCTACAGTCTGTTAAGGCTATACGGGGGATCTTTGTCTTTTTGTGTGTATGTGGAGGGTGGGTTGGGTGTGTGTGTGTGTATCGGGAGGGTGGGTTGATGTGTGTGTCTGTGTGAATGGGGGGTTGGGTGTGTGTGAGGGTGGGTTGGTGTGTGTGTGGGTGTATCGGGAGGGTGGGTTGATGTGTGTGTGTGTGTGAATGGGGGGTTGGGTGTGTGTGAGGGTGGGTTGGTGTGTGTGTGTGTGTGTATCGGGGGGGTGGGTTGATGTGTGTGTGTGTGAATGGGGGGTTGGGTGTGTGTGAGGGTGGGTTGGTGTGTGTGTGTGAATGGGGGGCTGGGTGTGTGTGTGTGTGAGGGTGTGTGTGAGGGTGTGTGTGTGTGAGGCTGTGTATATGTGGAGGTGGGTTGGTGTGTGTGTGTGTATGGGGAGGATGGGTTGGTGTGTGTGTGTGTGAATGGGGGGTAGGGTGTGTGTGAGTGTGTGTGTGAGTGTGTGTGAGGGTGTGTGTAAGGGGAGGGTGGGTTGGTGTGTGTGTGAATGGGGGGTTGGGGGTGTGTGTGTGAGTGTGTGTGTGGAGGTGGGTTGGTGTGTCTGTGTGAATGGGGGGTTGGGTGTAAGTGTGTGAGGGTGTGTGTGTGTGAGGGTTAGGGTGTGTGTGAGGGTGTGTGTATGTGGAAGTGGGTTGGTGTGTGTGTGTGAATGGGGGGTTGGGTGTGTGTGTGAGTGAGGGTGTGTGTGAGGGTGTGTGTGTGTGAGGCTGTGTATATGTGGAGGTGGGTTGGTGTGTGTGTGTGTATGGGGAGGATGGGTTGGTGTGTGTGTGTGTGTGAATGGGGGGTAGGGTGTGTGTGAGTGAGGGTGTACGTATGACGTGTCGTTTGTGTCTGTCTCACTCGTGAGTCTCGACGTGTTGTTCGTCTGGTTTGTGTCTGTCTCGCTCGTGTGTCTGTGTCGCGTGTGTCTGTGTCTCCCGTGTCTGTGTCGCGTGTGTCTGTGTATGGCTGTTGGGGATGTATGTCAGGGAGACAAAGGCGGCCGGGCGTGGTGCTGGCCACGCACCCCTCGTGTTGCCGTGCCGGCCTTCATCGGTGCTACTCGCTCACAGCACTTGCCCCAACAGTCTGTCAAGGCTACACGGGGGAGCTTTGTCTTTGTGTGGAGGGTTGGTTGGGGTGTGGGTGAGTGTGGGGTACGTGTGTGAGTGTGTGTGTGAGGGTGTGTGTAAGGGGAGGGTCCGTTGGTGTGTGTGTGAATGGGGGGTTGGGTGTGTGTGTGAGGGTGTGTGTGTGTGTGAATGGGGGTTTGGGGGTGTGTGTGTGAGGGTGTTTCTATGTGGAGTTGGGTTGGTGTGAATGGGATATTGGGTGTGTGTGAGTGTGTGTGAATGGGGGGTTGGGTGTGTATGTGTGAGGGTGTGTCTATGTGGAGTTGGGTTGGTGTGTGTGTGTGTGAATGGGGGGTTGGGTGTGTGTGTGTGTATGTGGCGGGTGGGTTGGTGTGTATGTGTGTGTGAATGGGGGGTTGGGTGTGTGTTTGTGAATGGGGGGTTGTGTGTGTGTGAATGGGGGGTTGGGTGTGTGTGTGTGAGGGTGTGTGTATGTGGAGGATGGGTTGGTGTGTATGTGACTTGGGGGTTAGGGGTGTGTGTGTGAGGGTGTGAGGGTGTGTCTATGTGGAGGTGGGTTGGGTGTGTGTGTGTGTGTGAATGGGGGGTTGGGTGTATGTGTGTGAGGGTGTGTGTATGTTGAGGGTGGGTTGGTATGTGTGTGAATGGGGGGTTGGGTGTGTGTGTGTGTGTATGGGGAGGATGAGTTGGTGTGTGTGTGTGTGTGAATGGGGGGTTGGGTGTGTGTGTGTGTGTGTGTGAATGGGGGGTTGGGTGTGTGTGTGTGAGGGTGTGTGTATGTGGAGGGTGTTTTGGTGTGTGTGTGTGAATGGGAGGTTGGGTGTGTGTGTGTGTTCATGGGGAGGATGGGTTTGTGTGTGTGTGTGAATGGGAGGTTGGGTGTGTGTGTGTGAGGGTGTGTGTATGTGGGGAGCGGTAGCGTAGCGGTTAGCGCTACGCTGCGCTACGAACCTGACCACTCGGGTTCGATTCCCGCTCACGGCCTACACCGGTGACGATTATCTGAACCGGTCCCGGGCATCCCCTAGGTCTACTCAGCCTCAAATGAGTAAGCATTGCCACTGGGGAGACAAAGACGTTCGGGCGTGGTGCTGGCCACAGACCCCCTCATGTATCATTCCGGCCTTCGTAGGTACTCGCTAACAGCACTTTCCCCTACAGTGTGTTAAGGCTACACGGGGGACCTTTGTCTTTGTGTGTGGAGGGTGGGTTGGTGTGCGTGGATGGGGGGTTGGGTATGTGTGTGAGGGTGTATGCAGGGTGGGTTGGTGTGTGTGAATGTGGTTGTTGGGTATGTGTGTGAGGGTGTGTGTATGTGGAGGAGGGTGGGTTGGTGTGTGTGTGAATGTGCTTTTTGGATATGTGTGTGTCGAGTGTGTTGTTGTGTGTGTGTGTGGATGGGGGATGGGTATTTGTGAGGGTTTTGTATGTGGAGGGTGGGTTGGTGGGTGTGTGGATGGGGACTTGCGTATGTGTGTGAGGGTGTGTTTGTGGAGGGTGGATTGGTGTGTGTATGTGAATGTGCTTGTTGGATATGTGTGTGTAGAGTGTGTTGTTGTGTGTGTGTGTGGATGGGGGATGGGTATTTGTGTGAGGGTTTTTGTATGTGGAGGGTGGGTTGGTGTGTGTGAATGGTGGGTTGGGTTTGTGTGTGAGGGTGTGTATGTGGAGGGTGGGTTGGTGTGTGAATGTGAATTGGGGGTTGGGTGTGTGTGTGTGTGTGTATGTGGAGGTGGGTTGATTGTGTGTGTAAAAGGGGGGTTGGGTTTGTGTGTGTGATGGTGTGTGTATGTGGAGGGTGGGTTGGTGTGTGTGAATGTAGTTGTTGCGTATGTGTGTGAGGGTGTGTATGTGGCAAAAACAACCCCCTACCTCCTCGTTGGTGCCGGACGGCAACGCTGTGGTGAGCAGTGTCGTGGGGGGGAGGGCCAATTTAGATTGGCCATTCCCCTCATGGCTTTTGTAACCACCACAGCGGTCAAATGGGGGATCTGGACGGGTGCGAGGGGCTGGTAACCCCTCTACCTTCAATTAATTTCCACAAAACCACGTCTAAAATATCTAATTAAGCTTGTGACGTCGACCCTGGGGGGACAGGCGTCTATGACGTCTCCTGGTCAAACCCCATTTGGCGAAGCCAGGAGACTGAATCCTTACCCTCGGGGCTCCTCCAGAAACAACAAAAAACCACTGCAGTTGGCCACGTGGAATGTTCGAACGCTCACTGCGGAGGAGAGGCTGCCACTCCTCTGTCGGGAGGTGGACCGGTACCGCCTGGATCTCTGTGGCATTCAGGAGGTCCGGTGGACCGACTCTCGCTCCTGCCACCATGGGGGGTGGACAGTCCTCTAGTCAGAGCAGGAGACTGCCAAACAACAGGGAGTGGCTATTTTTCTGAACAAAATAATGAAGGCGGCGTGGGAGTGTGGGGGTGAGGTGTGGGAAGCGGTAAGCCCCAGTCTACTTTGGTCTCGCCTTCCTATCAGCCAGAAGCGAGAAGTGGTGGTCGTGGTTACTCATGCCCCCACTGAAGATGAATATCCGTGGAGGGATGCAGGCAAGGCCGAATGATTCAGATGCCTTCTTTGACCTCCCGTCACAGGTGCTAGCTAAAGTGGCCCCTCGGGATAGAGTCATCTTGTTGGGTGACTTCAATGCCCGACTTGGCCATGATGCTGGCACCTGGTCTCGAGTGATTGGAAGGCATGGGCCAGATCAGCTCAATAACAACGGATGGAGGCTGCTAGATTTTTATGTAGCCCATGGGCTTGTAATTACCAACACGCTGTTCCGGCATCGGCACATCCACACAACATCATGGATGCATGCCGGGTCCAAGCAAGAACATCTGCTGGACTACATAGTGACGGACCAGCAGATGCGAGCCCATGTCCTTGACACCAGGACCTACCGTGGAGCTGATCTGCCCACTGACTATCGACTTGTCATCTGTAAGATGCACCTGCCATTCTTCCACTCCGGTGGTGGGTGTACACCCAGGACTCCATTCAAACCCAAAGTGGCCTGGTCTCAGCTAGCTGATGAAAGTTGCAAGCGAGAATTTCATCATTGCTTGCAGCTGGGGTTGGCATCGTCCCCCACTCCTCCAGATGTCGAGGGGAAATGGGCGAGGTTTAGGACTGTGGCTCATGCAGCTGCAATGGCTGCTTTGGGTACATGGTCCAGACCTCCTCAGAGACCCTGGCTGACAGAGGAGGTGTTCAAGCTAGCTGAGAAAAAGCGACAGTCCCACTCTCGTCGTCTACAAGCACCCCACGTCAGAGAATGAGGAGGCTTACCGCAGCCTTCGCTGGGAGGTTCGGAGAGCCATAAGGCGCTGCAAGGATGGGTGGTGGTCGCGGGTTGCTGAGGAGATGGAGTCTGCCTCAATGGCCCGTGATCACAAATCGCTATTTAACTCCATAAAAAAAGTAACCTGCAGCGCCACACCTATTACCATCATAAGGGGAAAGAACGGTGGTCGAATCTCCGACCCCCAAGAACAGGTTTGCAGATTTGCTGAGCATTTCTACGAGGTCCTGGGGGAGGGGAAATTCCTCAGCCTGGAAAACATCATGGGACAAAGTGGGGATGACCCTGCTGAGGCTGCAGTGTCTCAAATATTGGAAGAAGAAGTCACCCCCTGTGAGTGGCTGGCTGAGGTGCCATCTCTTGAGGAAGTACTGAAGGCGAGTCTGAGACCAGGAAAGGCACCGGGCAGAGATGATCTCCCAAGCGAAATGCTTAGGGAGGGTGGCGTTTGTGCACAGACTGCCCTACATGACATCATAACAACAGTCTGGACCACTAGATGGGTTCCGCAGGATTGGAAC
Source organism: Lethenteron reissneri (assembly GCF_015708825.2). Taxonomy (NCBI): domain Eukaryota; kingdom Metazoa; phylum Chordata; class Hyperoartia; order Petromyzontiformes; family Petromyzontidae; genus Lethenteron; species Lethenteron reissneri. The sequence goes on along the minus strand of NC_083803.1, from coordinate 11,204,154 downwards.
AATGCCCTGGTGGGTCCCCCTTTTTAAGAAGGGGGACCGCACAGACTGTAACAACTACAGGGGTATCTCACTCTGAGGAGAGGCTTGCGGAGCCCCAATGCAGTTTCAGGAAAGGGCGGTCCTGCACAGATGCCATATTTTCTGTCCGTCTGCTACAGCAGAGGTGTAGGGAATTCCAACAAAACCTACATCTCTGCTTTATTGACCTGGTCAAGGCCTATTATACCATCAGTAGGCCTGGGCTCTGGGTTATTCTTTGTGCTTTCGGAGTCCCTGACCCTCTGCTCACGATCATTAAGAACCTTCATGATGGTGCGCGGACCCGGGTAAAACTACGTGGCCGGGAGTCGGAGCCATTCCCTGTTCACCTTGGAGTGCGACAGGGATGTCCTCTGGCTACCACATTATTAAACATATTTTTCGACCAAGTAGTTTGTAAAGCCTTCGGTGGTTGTACCAGAGGAATTTCCATCTGGTACAGACACAATGGGAGGCTGATCGATGCCCTGGTGTGGCCAAGGGATGGCTCCCTATTGGTCAACCACATTATGTATGCCGATGATCTGGTAATTGCTGCTCACTCAGAGGAGGAGTTGGAGACGCTGCTGCTGAACCTGGAGCTTGCCACTAAGAGGCGGGGCCTTACCATCAGCCCCACCAAAACAAAACACCTGCCTGGGTATTTTGTACCATCGGACCCTCCACCGCCACAACTCCCAATTGGTGATGGGGCAGTTGTGGAGAGAGTGGAGAGTTTCTCATACCTGGGCAGTGTGCTCATGACCGGCTCCGGTTTGACATCAGAGGTCTCACTCCAAATCAGTCGAGCGGCATTATCTTTTCATCGGTTGCGTAACGCTGTGTGGAAGCTACCTGGTCTGTCGCTCCGCACGAAGTTTCAGGTCTTCTCGGCCACGGTCATTCCCTCCCATCTCCACGCTTGCGAAACGTGGACCCCCCTAATGGAACATATTCGCCGGTTAGAAACATTTAGGCTGGCCTACCCTAGATCCATCCTGGGTTTAACCAGGCTGGATTGTGTGAGCTCACAAATCCTTAAAAGATCTGGACACATTCTCATCAGGGAGCTCCTCTGGCGGTTAAGGCTGCGTTGGCTGGGTCATGTCGCCTACATGCCCATCCACCGCATGCCCAATCAGCTTCTGTTTGGACGTATAGAAGTGGCTAAACGGGCACGACATGGCCTGGAGAAGAGATGGACTGATGCGGTACACAATGATGTGGAGCTGAGTGGACTTGCCGGAGACCGCTACCAGCGCTGTCAAGATTGGCCTCAGTGGAGGAGGCTCATGAAGGACGCTACTGGCCAGTTGGAGGCAGTCGCCCTCCAACAACAACAGAGGGGGGAGGAGCGACGCTCACAACAACGAGCGGAGAACCGGGTGGCTAAAGCACCGCAAGTTGGCACAGTAGAGGGCACAGGTGGTGCATCGACCAGTCATATCAGTCAGGCAACCCGTGGCACCTGGGTCTGTTCCGTGACATCCTGCCAGTGGGTGTTCGACACTTCACGTGGCCTTAATGTACACATAGCCTGGCACAATCGCTGTGGTGACGTCACCGCAACTTAGTGGCAAATGGCGGTTGTTGTTGTGTGTGTGAGTTCGTGTATGTGGGAGGGTGGGTTGGTGTGTGTGTGTGAATGTGGGTGGTGTTGGCTCACAGAACTTGCCCCAACAGTCTGTTTAGGCTATACTGGGGTCTTTGTCTTTGTTAGGTATGTGTCTGGGTGTGTGTGGAGGGTAGGTTGGTGTGTGTGTGTGATTGTGGTTGTTGGGTATGTGTGGAGGGTAATTTGGTGTGTGAATGTGGTTGGTTGGGCAGGTGTGTGTAGGTGGCTGTATGTGGAGGAGAGCGGTATTGCAACGCCTACCACGCTGCACCACAAACTGGGTGAACCGAGTTCGATTCCTGCTCATGGCCAACACCAGGGTCGTTTATCTGAATCGGTCCTGATATTGGCCATGAGCAGGATGACTCGGCTTAAAATGGTGCGATGTTTAAAAATCGACAGTGGGGAGACAAAGGCGGCCGGGCATGGTGCTAGCTAGCCACCAACCTCGTGTGCCGTGCTGGCCTTCGCAGGTCCTCGCTAACAGCACTTGCCCCAACAGTCTGTTAAGGCTATACGGGGGATCTTTGTCTTTTGTACGGTGTATTTTGAGCGGTGGTGCAGTGGTTAGCACGCTGCGCTACAACCCGGTGACGATTATCTGAACTGGTCCTATGCCTCCCCAAGGTCTACTCAGCCTCATGGATACCTGGTCCAATATGTAAATATCACCACTAGGGAGACAAACAGCACTTGCCCCAAATGTCTGTAAAGGCTGTACGGGGGATCTTTGTCTTTGTTGGGTATGTGTATGAGGGTGTATGTGGAGTGTGGACTCGGTGTTTATGCGTGTGGACAGTGTGTGTGTGTTAGTGTGTGGACTAGTTGTGTGATTGCCTATGTAGACCGTAGGTGTTGTATCTTACGTGGGTGTATATATGTGTTTATGTGGGTGTTTGGATGTACTGGTTTTTTCTAAGGCGTGTGTTGGGACTAGGGTTAGGTGTATATATATATACACCGTGGTTGCAGGTGTGGGGGTGTGCCACTTCCGATTAGCAAGGTTGGCTATGTATGGTGTGAAAGAAGTCCAACATGTATACACAGCCTTTGGTTGTATGCACTTGTCTGTGTGAACCGTGATTGTGTTGGAGTGGGTGCATGTGTGTGTACGTAGTGTCATGGTTTGGTATACGTGGGTGCATTGGGACTGCGTCTTTGTGGGAAGTGGTGGCACAGTGGTTAGCGCACTGAGCTACGAGCCTGGCGACCTGAATTCGATTCCTGCTCATGGCCAATATCAGTGGTGAACATTTTAACTGGTCTTGGGCCTGAACAAGTCTTTGGCCCCTAGGTCGATTTAGCTTGAAATTAGTACCAGGTGTTGTGCGTAAACATTAATATTGGCGAGACAAAGGCGATTAGGCATGGTGCTGACCACCCACCCCCTCGTGTGCCATGCCAGCCTTCATAAGTGCTCGTTAACAGCACTTGCCCCAACATTCTGCTACAGACAATTCGGGGATCTTTGTAGTTTGATTAGTGTGTACAAGGGGCCTGGTAACCCCTCCATGTTGCAACAATTCCCCCAGGGGGAAAGGCGTTATGACGTCTTCTGACCAAACCCCAATTGGCAGAGCCAGGTGACTGTTTCCACCACCCCCACCCCCCCGGGATTCCTCCAAAAACAGAAAGCAACTACTGCGGCTGGCCACGTGGAATGCTCAAACACTCACTTTGGAGGAGGAGGAGGAGAGGCTGCCATTCCTTTGTCGGAAGCTAAACCAATACTGCTTGAACCTCTGTGAAATTCTGGCTCCAGTCACCATTAGCGATGCACAGTCCTCCACCCTGGGCAGGAAACTACCTAACAATAGGGAGTGGCTCTTCTTCTACAATGTCTTGGAAGTTCTGAGTTCCTTACTGCTGCGGGCTCGCTTCCCGATCAACAGGAGGCGAGACATCAGTGGAGGGATGCAGGAAAGGCTAATTAGTCAGATGTCTTATACCTCCTGTCCAAGGTGCTGTCTAAGTGCCCCCTTGGGAGTCATATTGTTGGGTGACTTTAATGCCTGAGTGGGACATGACATAAGCAGGTAGGCTGGAGTAATCGGAAGGCATGGGCCAGATCAGCTCAATAACAATGGGAGGAGGCTGCTCTGCTTCTGTGCAACCCATGAGTTTGTTATAACTGAAATGCTGCTTTGGCATGAGCTCATCCACACAACAACCTGGATGCACACCGGGTCCAAGCAAGAACATCTGCTGGACTACATAGTTACGGAGCAGCTAATGCAGGCCCATGTCCGTGACACCAGGACCTACGGTGGAGCTGATCTGCTCACTGACCATCTGTAAATGGTGCTTGCCATATTTCCACTGCGGTTGTAGGCATCCATCCAGGATCCTATTCAAATCCACAATCGCCTGGTCTCGGCTAGCTGATGAAGATTGCCCAGCAAGAATGTCATCATGGCTTGCAGCTGGGGTTTGCATTGTCCTCCCTCCTGATTCGGAGGAGAAATGGGCTAGGTTAAGGACTCTGACTCATGCAGCTGTAATGGCTGCATTGGGTACAGAGAACCTGGCTGACAGAGGAGGTGTCCCAGGTTCGCTGAAAGAACACGGCAGGCCCACTCACACCACCTACAACAACCTACATCGGAGAATGAAGAGGCTTACGGCAGCCCCCCGTTGGAGGGTCAAATTACTCTTTAATTCCATCAAAAAATGTACTTGCACCACAACACCTATCACCATCCTTAAGGGAAAATGTTTATCCAATCTCTGACCCCCATGAACTGGTTTTCAGGTTTGCTAAACATTTCTATAAGGTCTTGGGGGAGAGGAACCCCCTCAGCGGACATAACAGCATGGGTCAAGGTGGGGTTGATCCTGCTGGGGCTGGAGTGCCTCAAATATGGGATCAAGTAGCTGCTCCCCTGTGAGTGGCTGGCTGATGTGCCATGTGTTGAGGAAGTGCCAAGGGTGATCCAGAGCCCAAGACCATTTAAAGTGCCGGGAAGAAATTACCTCTTAAGCAAATTGCTGAAGTAGGGTTGCGTTTGTATGCAGACTGCCTGATCACTACGGCTGGTCTGCAGGAGGAGTTTCGCAGGCTTTGAAGGAGGGACCGCACTGATTGCGACAACAACAACTGGGGGATCTCTCTCAGTGTGCCGGGAAAGATCCTGGTAGGAATTATTCAATATCGTCTTTCCAGACATGCTGAGGAGAATCTTGCGGAGCCCCAATGTGGTTTCAGACTGGGGCGTCCTGCACGGACGCCATTTTCTCTCTCCATATGCTACAGCAGAGGGGAAAATAATTTAAACAGGACCTGCATCTCTGTTTTATTGACCTGGTCAAGGCCTATGATACTATCAATAGGCCAGGGCTCTTGGTTATTCTTCATGCTTTTGGAGATTAAGACCATTTGCTCACAATCATGAAGGACCTTCATGATGGTGGCCAGGCCCTGGTAAAGTTGCATGTCCGGGTGTTGGAGCCATTTTTTGTCCACCTTGGAATGCAACAGGGATGTCCTCTGGCCCCTTTTCTATTTAACATCGCCTTTGACCGTGTAGATCAAGAAGCTTTCCATGGATGGTCCCTGTGGAATTTTGTATAAAACGATGGGAGGCTGACCGGGTGCGATCAAGGGATGGCTCCCTTTTGGTCAACCATATTGTGTATGCGGATGATCTGGTTATTGCTGCCTACTCTGAGAAGAAGTTGGAGATACTACCTGCTGAACCTGAAGCATGCTGCGAAGAGATGGGGCTTTGCCATCAGTCGCACAAACAAAGCACCTGCCTGGGTATGTTATGTCGCCAAATGCTCCCCTCCTTCAACTCCCCATTAGTGATGGGGCAGTTGTGGAGAGAGTGGAGAAGTTTCCGTAGTTGGGCAGTGTGCTTGTGACCAGCTCCGGTTTGGCAGCTGAGGTCTCGCTCCTTTTCATTGGCATTATCTTTTCATCAACTGTGTAACGCTGTGTGGAAGCTACCTGGCTTGTTGCTCCATACAAAGCTCTGAGTCTTCTCGGCCACAGTTATGCCTTCTGAAGGAACATCTGCTGCCGGTTTGAAACATTGAGGCTAGCCTGCCTACGATCCATCATGGGTATAACGTGACTTGATTGTGTGAGGAGTTCACAGACCCTTGAAAGATCTGGACACGGTCCCATCAGTGAGCTCCTCCTGCAAGCAAGGTTACATGGCTGGGTCATGTAGCCTGCAGATAGATGGGGTCAAACAGGCTTGGAACGGGCTCGAGACGACATGGACTGATGTTGAGCTGATTGGACTTGGTGATGACTGGTACTTGCAGTGTCAAGATCGGCCTCTGTGGAGGAGGTTCGTGAAGGACGCTACTGGGTAGTTGGAGGCAGTCGCCCTCCAGCAACAACAGAGGGCAGAGGAGCAACGCTCACAACAACGAGCGGAGCGCCAGGCGGCTGAAGCGCTGAGTTGTCACAGTGGGGAGCACATTTTGTGTCCATCTGCCAGTCATCACAGTCTGTCAACCCATGTCACCTGGGTCTGTCCCCTGACCTCCTGTCAGCATGCCTTCGACATTTGATGTGGCCTCAAAGTGCACCTAGCATGGCACAAGCGTCGCGATGGCGTCACCACACAGACGTCGTGGTGAACCGCGGTTGTGCCTTCGTATGCATGGTTCGGCGTATAGCGGTGTCTAGACTGGGTGTGTGTATTTTAGGCTGTTCTACGTGTATGAGATGTGTACATGTGAGTGTCGTTCGTGTACACTGTGCTCGTCTGTATGACTGTGCGACTGTGTGTCGTTGTCTTTTCTCTGGTCGCTGGCACCACAAACCCGGGCCATTCGATTCCTGCTCACGACCAATGTCAGTGGTGAATATTTGAACCGGTTCCTGGGTCTCGCCTAGGTCGACTCAGCCTTAAGTGGGAGCATGGTTCATTTTTGTCAACGTAAATGTGTACCGGGAAGACAGGCGGCCAGGCATTGGTGCCGGTCACACAACCCCATTTGTGCCTGTGTCTGTACACAATGGCTGAATATGTGTGTGTGTATATATTGTGCTTGTGTGTGTGTATATATATTGTGCTTGTGTGTACACATTGGGGAGCGGTGGCGCAGTGGTAAGCGTACTGCACTCCGAGAACACGGCAATCCGAGTTCGATTCTCACTCACAAACCAATATCGGATATTTGATCCGGTCCCGTGCCTCCCCTAGGTTGACTCAGCCTTAACTAAAATGAGTTTCTCTGGTGTGGTGTGTCAACATCAGCTGGTCACCACCCACCCCTCTTCTTAGCAGCACTTCCCCTACAGTCTGCGAAGGTTATACGGGGGATCTTTGTCCTTATCTTTGTGTATACAGTGGTTGCATGTCACGTGTGAGTGGGTTTGTGACTTTGTGTGTGTGTACACAGTGGTTGCCTGTAGTGTGTGGGTGTGACTTTCGGTGTGTGTGTGTGACTGTTAGTGTGTGTGTGTACACTGGTTGCCTGTAGTGTGTGGGTACACAGTGGTTGCCTGTAGTGTGAGTGACTTAGTGGGTGTACAGTGGTTGCCTGTAGTGTGTGTGTGTGACTTTCGGTGTGTGTGTGTACACAGTGGTTGCCTGTAGTGTGAGTGAGTGTTGGGCTGTGTACAGTGGTTGCCTGTAGTGTGTGGGTGTGACTTTCGGTGTGTGTGTGTACACAGTGGTTGCCTGTAGTGTGAGTGAGTGTTGGGCTGTGTACAGTGGTTGCCTGTAGTGTGTGTGTGACTGTTAGTGTGTGTGTGTACACAGTGGTTGCCTGTAGTGTGAGTGAGTGTTGGGATGTGTACAGTGGTTGTCTGTAGTGTGTGTGACTGTTAGTGGGTGTACAGTGGTTGCCTGTAGTGTGTGTGTGTGACTTTCTGTGTGTGTGTGTACACAGTGGTTGCCTGTAGTGTGAGTGAGTGTTGGGCTGTGTACAGTGGTTGCCTGTAGTGTGTGTGCCTGTTAGTGTGTGTATGTACAGTGGTTGCCTGTTGTGTGTGTATGACTTTAGGTGTGTGTGTACATAGTGGTTGCCTGTAGTGTGAGTGAGTGTTGGGGTGTGTACAGTGGTTGCCTGTAGTGTGTGTGACTGTTAGTGTGTGTGTACAGTGGTTGCCTGTAGTGGGTGGGTGTGCCTGTTGGTGTGTATACACAGTGGTGGTTGCCTGTAGTGTGTGTGGGTGTTGGGGGTGTGTGTGACTTAGTGTGTGTGTACACTGGTTGCCTGCAGCGTGTGGGTGTGACTTTCGGTGTGTGTGTGTGTACACACAGTGGTTGCCTGTAGTGTGTGTGACTGTTAGTGTGTGTGGACAGTGGTTGCCTGTAGTGTGTGTGACTGTTAGTGGGTGTACAGTGGTTGCCTGTAGTGTGAGTTAGTGTTGGGGTGTGTACAGTGGTTGCCTGTAGTGTGTGTGACTGTTAGTGTGTGTGTGTACAGTGGTTGCCTGTTGTGTGTGTATGACTTTCGGTGTGTGTGTGTGTGTGTACACAGTGGGTGCCTGTAGTGTGAGTTAGTGTTGGGGTGTGTACAGTGGTTGCCTGTAGTGTGTGTGACTGGTAGTGTGTGTGTACAGTGGTTGCCTGTAGTGGGTGTGTGTGCCTGTTGGTGTGTATACACAGTGGTTGCCTGTAGTGTGTGTGACTGTTAGTGTGTGTGTGTGTACACTGGTTGCCTGTAGTGTGAGTTAGTGTTGGGCTGTGTACAGTGGTTGCCTGTAGTGTGTGTGACTGTTAGTGTGTCGGTACAGTGGTTGCCTGTAGTGTGTGTGACTGGTAGTGTGTGTGTACAGTGGTTGCCTGTAGTGGGTGTGTGTGCCTGTTGATGTGTATACACAGTGGTTGCCTGTAGTGTGTGCGAGTGGGTCTTTGAATTGTGGGATGTGTGTGTGTACACAGTGGTTCCCTGTAGTATGTGAGTGGGTGTGTGTGACTGTGTGTGTGTGGGTTTGGCTGTTATGGTGTGTGTACACAGTGGTTGCCTGTAGTGTGTGTTAGTGGGTGAGTTTGGCTGTTGGAGTGTGTGTGAGTGGGTGTGTGTGACTGTGTGTGTGTGAGTGGGTGTGTGTGAGTGTGTGTGCTGGTGTGTGTGAGTGCGTGTGTGTGACTGTGTGTGTGTGAGTGGGTGTGTGTGAGTGTGTGTGCTGGTGTGGGGAGCGGTAGTGTAGCGGTTAGCGCGCTGCGCTATGAACCTGGCGACCCGGGTTCGATTCCCGCTCACGGCTAACACCAGTGACGATTATCTGAACCGGTCCTGGGCCTCCCCTAGGTCGACTCAGCCTTAAATGAGTACCTGGTGCGGTGTGTAAACATCGCCACTGGGGAGACAAAGGCGGTCGGGCGTGGTGCTGGCCACCCACCCCCTCGTGTACCGTTCCGGCCTTTATAGGTGCTCGCTAACAGCACTTGCCCCTACAGTCTGTTAAGGCTATACGGGGGATCTTTGTCTTTTGTGCTGGTGTGTGTGAGTGCGTGTGTGTGGCTGTTGGTGTGTGTGTACACAGTGGTTGCCTGTAGTGTGTGTGAGTGGGTGTGTGTGACTGTGTGTGTGTGAGTAGGTGGGTTTGGCTGTTGGTGTGTGTGTGAGTGGGTGTGTGTGACTGTGTGTGTGTGAGTAGGTGGGTTTGGCTGTTGGTGTGTGTGTGTGAGTGGGTGTGTGTGACTGTGTGTGTGTGTACACAGTGGTTGCCTGTAGTGTGAGTGGGCGTGTGTGACTGTTGGTGTGTGTGTACACAGGGGTTCCACGTAGTGTGAGTGGGTGTGTGTGTGTGACTGTGTGTGTGAGTGGGTGTGTGTGACTGTGCGTGTATGAGCGGGTGTGTGTGACTGTGTGTGTGTGTGACTGTGTGAGTGAGTATGTGTGACTGTTGGCGTGTGTGTACACAGTGGTTGCCTGTAGTGTGCGTGGGTGTGTGTGACTGTATGTGTGTGGCCTCAAGGTGCACTTGGCCTGGCACAAGCGTCGTGGTGACGTCACCGCCACTTAGTGGCGAATGGCGGTTGTTGTTGTGACTGTGTATGAGTGGGTGTGTGTGACTGTGTGTGTGAGAGTGGGTGTGTGTGACTGTGTGTGAGTGAGTGTGTGTGACTGTGTGTGTGTGAGTGGGTGTGTGTGACTGTGTGTGAGTGAGTGTGTGTGACTGTGTGTGTGTGTGACTGTGGTGGGGAGCGGTAGTGCAGCGGTTAGCGCGCTGCGCTATGAACCTGGTGACCCGGGTTCGATTCCCGCTCACGGCCAACACCACCAGTGACGATTATCTGAACCGGTCCTGGGCCTCCCCTATGTCGACTCAGCCTGAAATGAGTACCCGGTGCGGTGTGTAAACATCACCACTGGGGAGACAAAGGCGGTCGGGCGTGGTGCTGGCCACCCACCCACTCGTGTGCCGTTCCGGCCTTCATAGGTGCTCGCTAACAGCACTTGCCCCTACAGTCTGTTAAGGCTATACGGGGGATCTTTGTGTGACTGTGTGTGTGTGACTGTGTGTGTGTGACTGTGTGTGTGTGACTGTGTGTGTGTGACTGTGTGTGTGTGAGTGGGTGTGTGTGACTGTGTGTGAGTGGGTGTGTGTGACTGTGTGAGTGGGTGTGTGTGACTGTGTGAGTGGGTATGTGTGACTGTGTGACTGTGTGACTGTGTGAGTGGGTGTGTGTGACTGTGTGAGTAGGTGTGTGTGACTGTGTGACTGTGTGACTGTGTGTGTGAGTGTGTGAGTGTGTGAGTGTGTGAGTGTGACAGTGTGTGAGTGTGTGAGTGTGTGAGTGTGTGAGTGTGTGACTGTGACAGTGTGTGAGTGTGTGACTGTGTGACTGTGAGTGTGTGAGTGTGTGAGTGTGTGAGTGTGTGAGTGTGTGAGTGTGTGAGTGTGACTGTGTGAGTGTGACTGTGACTGTGTGAGTGTGAGTGTGTGAGTGTGAGTGTGTGAGGTGTGAGTGTGAGTGTGTGAGTGTGTGAGTGTGTGAGTGTGAGTGTGTGAGTGTGAGTGTGTGAGTGTGAGTGTGAGTGTGTGAGTGTGAGTGTGTGAGTGTGAGTGTGTGAGTGTGAGTGTGTGAGTGTGAGTGTGTGAGTGTGAGTGTGTGAGTGTGAGTGTGTGAGTGTGAGTGTGTGAGTGTGTGAGTGTGTGAGTGTGTGAGTGTGAGTGTGAGTGTGTGAGTGTGAGTGTGTGAGTGTGAGTGTGTGAGTGTGAGTGTGTGAGTGTGAGTGTGTGAGTGTGAGTGTGTGAGTGTGAGTGTGTGAGTGTGAGTGTGTGAGTGTGAGTGTGTGAGTGTGAGTGTGTGAGTGTGAGTGTGTGAGTGTGAGTGTGTGAGTGTGAGTGTGTGAGTGTGAGTGTGTGAGTGTGAGTGTGTGAGTGTGAGTGTGTGAGTGTGAGTGTGTGAGTGTGACTGTGTGATGGTGTGAGTGTGTGATGGTGTGACTGTGTGAGTGTGTGACTGTGTGACTGTGTGACTGTGTGACTGTGTGAGTGTGTGTGTGTGACTGTGTGAGTGTGTGTGTGACTGTGTGAGTGGGTGTGTTTGACTGTGTGTGTGACTGGGTGTGTGTGTGTGACTGTGTGAGTGTGTGTGTGTGTGACTGTTGGTGTGTGTGTGTGTACACAGTGGTTGCACGTAGTGTGAGTGGGTTGGTGTGTGTGTGGGGGATGGGGAAGGCTGATGTGCACACACACACACACACGCTATCACACACACACACGCGTGTGTGTGCTCGAGTTTAACTCCGCCCAGCGCCACCCCACGTCCTATTAACCCCTCCCCTACCCCCTTCCACCATCACCACCATCAACCTCCTCCTCCTACTCTCAGCCTTCCCTCCCGGGCAAACATCATCACCATCATCACAAGCTACAACCACCATCACCCTCGACGTGCATGTGCCTGTAAGTCTCTGTGCCTCGCTGCCTGTGTTTGTGTGTGTGCCAACAGCACTTGACCCAACAGTCTGTATAGGGCTATCCGGGGGATCTTTGTCTTTGTATGTGAGTCTGTGTGTCTGTGTGTGTGTGTCATGTCTCCGTGTGTGTCTTTGTGAGTGTCTGATGTTCCGTGTGGGGAGCGGTGGCGCAGTGGTTAGCGCTACGAACCCGCCTGCCCGGGTTCGATTCTCGCTCTCACGGCCAACAACCGGTTGACGATTGTCTGGACCGGTCCTACGGCCCTCCCCTAGGTCGACTCGGCCTCAAATTAGTGCGGTGTTGTGAAACATCGCCGCGAGGGAGACAAAGGCGGCCGGGCGTGGTGCGGCCAACAACCGGTTGACGATTGTCTGAACCGGTCCTGGGCCCCCCCCTAGGTCGACTCGGCCTCAAATGAGTGCGGTGTTGTGAAACATCGCCGCGAGGGAGACAAAGGCGGCCGGGCGTGGTGCTGGCCACCCACCCCCTCGTGTGCCGTGCCGGTCTTCATAGGTGCTCGCTGACAGCACTTGCCCCTACAGTCTGTTAAGGCTATACGGGGGATCTTTGTGTTTTGTATGTCAGCCTGTGTGTGTATGTGGCTTTGCATATATGTGTGTGTGTCTGTGAGTCATTGTGTATGTTTGAGTCTGTGTCTCTGTACTGTGTGTGGCTGTATGTGTCTTTGTGTGTATTTGTCTGAATGTCTGTCTGTATGTGTGTATGGGAGTCTGTATACGGCACTTGCCCCAACAGCCAGCGAGGGCTACACGGGGGACCTTTGCCTTTGCTTTAAATGTGATTGTGGTTTCTGTGTGTGGCTGTCTGATGGGATGTATGCGAGTCTCCGTGTGTGTGTATGTGATGTGTGTGTGTGTGTATGTGTGTATGTGATGTGTGTAATTTATGTGATGTGTGTGTGTGATGTGTGTGTATGTGATGTGTGTGTATGTGTGTGTATGTGATGTGTGTGGATGTGTGTGTATGTGATGTGTGTATGTGATATGTGTATGTGATGTGTGTGTATGTGTGTGTATGTGTGTGTGTGTGATGTGTGTATGTGATGTGTGTGTGTATGTGATGTGTGTGTGTATGTGATGTGAGTGTGTATGTGATGTGTGTGTGTGTATGTGATGTGTGTGTATGTGATGTGAGTGTGTATGTGATGTGAGTGTGTATGTGATGTGTGTGTATGTGATGTGAGTGTGTATGTGATGTGAGTGTGTATGTGATGTGTGTGTGTGTATGTGATGTGAGTGTGTATGTGATGTGAGTGTGTATGTGTGTATGTATGTGTCGTGGGGAGCGGTGGTGTCACGGTTAGCGCGCTGCGTTACGAACCTGGCGATCCGGGTTCGATTCCCGCTCATGGCCAACACCGCCAGTCACAATTATCTGAACGAGGTCCTGGGCGACCCCTAGGTCGACTCGGCCTCAAACGAGTACCTGGCGCGGTGTCTGAAACGTCATCACTGGGGAAGACAAAGGCGGCCGGGCGGGGTGCTGGCCACCCCCACCCCCCCGTGTGCCGTGTCGGGCTTCATAGGTGCTCGCTAACAGCACTTGCCCCAACAGTATGTGAAGGCTATACGGGGAATCTGTCTCTTTGTGTGTGAGTGTTGCTGTGTGGATGCCTGTCTGTGTGTGTGAGTGAGTCTGTATGTCTGTGTGTGTGTGAGTCTATGTCTTTGTGTGTGTGTGAGTCTTGTCTCTGTGTGTGTGTGAGAGTCTTGTCTATGTCTGTGTGTGTGAGTCTATGTCTGTGTGTGTGAGTCTGTCTCTGTGTGTGTGTGAGTCTGTATGTCTCTGTGTGTGTGAGAGTCTGTCTCTGTGTGTGTGTGAGTCTGTATGTCTCTGTGTGTGTGTGAGTATGTCTCTGTGTGTGTGAGTCTATGTCTCTGTGTGTGTGAGTCTTGTCTCTGTGTGTGTGTGTGAGTCTGTCTCTGTGTGTGTGAGTCTTTGTCTCTGTGTGTGAGTCTTGTCTCTGTGTGTGTGTGAGTCTGTCTCTGTGTGTGTGTGAGTCTGTACGTGTCTGTGTGTGTGAGTCTGTATGTCTCTGTGTGTGAGTCTCTGTGTGTGTGTGTCAGTCTGTCTGTGTGTGTGAGTCTGTATGTCTGTGTGTGTGTGAGTCTGTATGTCTGTGTGTGTGTGTGAGTCTGTATGTCTGTGTGTGTGAGTATGTCTGTGTGTGTGAGTCTGTATGTCTCTGTGTGTGTGTGAGTCTATGTCTGTGTGTGTGTGTGAGTCTGTATGTCTGTGTGTGTGAGTATGTCTGTGTGTGTGAGTCTGTATGTCTCTGTGTGTGTGAGTCTATGTCTTTGTGTGTGTGAGTCTGTCTGTGTGTGTGTCTGTATGTCTCTGTGTGTGTGAGTCTATGTCTCTGTGTGTGAGTCTCTTGTGTGTGTGTGTGAGTCTGTCCGTGTGTGTGTGTGAGTCTGTATGTCTGTGTGTGTGTGAGTCTGTATGCCTGTGTGTGTGTGAGTCTGTTTGTCTGTGTGTGTGTGAGTCTATGTCTCTGTGTGTGTGTGAGTGTGTGTGAGTATGTCTGTGTGTGTGTGAGTCTGTATGTCTCTGTGTGTGTGTGAGTCTATGTCTGTGTGTGTGTGTGTGAGTCTGTATGTCTCTGTGTGTGAGTCTATGTCTGTGTGTGTGTGAGTCTATGTGTGTGTGTGTGAGTCTGTATGTCTATGTGTGTGTGTGAGTCTGTGTGTGTGTGTGTGAGTCTGTATGTCTATGTGTGTGTGTGAGTCTGTATGTCTGTGTGTGTGAGTCTATGTGTGTGTGTGAGTCTATGTCTGTGTGTGTGAGTCTATGTCTATGTGTGTGTGTGAGTCTGTGTGTCTCTGTTTGTGTGGGTCTGTATGTCTGTGTGTGTGTATGTCTCTGTGTGTGTATGTGAGTCTGTATGTCTGTGTGTGTGTGAGTCTATGTCTCTGTGTGTGAGTCTGTATGTCTGTGTGTGTGTGAGTCTGTATGCCTGTGTGTGTGTGAGTTTGTCTGTGTGTGTGTGAGTCTATGTCTCTGTGTGAGTCTGTATGTCTGTGTGTGTGTGAGTCTGTATGTCTTTGTGTGTGAGTCTGTATGTCTTTGTGTGTGTATGAGTCTGTATGTCTCTGTGTGTGTGTGAGTCTGTATGTCTGTGTGTGTGTGAGTCTGTAGCTGTGTGTGTGTGAGTCTATGTATCTCTGTGTGTGTGTGAGTCTGTATGTATCTGTGTGTATGTGAGTCTATGTCTCTGTGTGTGTGTGAGTCTGTATGTCTCTGTGTGTGTGAGTGTATGTCTGTGTATGTGTGTGTCTGTATGTCTGTGTGTGTGTGAGTCTGTAGCTGTGTGTGTGTGAGTCTGTGTCTCTGTGTGTGTGAGTCTGTATGTATCTGTGTGTATGTGAGTCTATGTCTCTGTGTGTGTGTGAGTCTGTATGTCTCTGTATGTGTGTGAGTCTGTATGTCTTTGTGTGTGTGTGAGTCTGTATGTCTGTGTGTGTGTGAGTGTATGTCTGTGTGTGTGTGTGAGTCTGTATGTCTGTGTGTGTGTGTGAGTCTGTAGCTGTGTGTGTGTGAGTCTGTATGTATCTGTGTGTATGTGAGTCTATGTCTCTGTGTGTGTGTGTGAGTCTGTATGTCTCTGTATGTGTGTGAGTCTGTATGTCTCTGTATGTGTGTGAGTCTGTATGTCTCTGTATGTGTGTGAGTCTGTATGTCTGTGTGTGTGTAGCGGTTAGCGATCCGGGTTCGATTCCCGCTCACGGTCAACACCAGTGACGATTATCTGAACCGGTTCTGGGCCCTCCCCTAGGTCGACTCGACCTCAAATGAGTACCTGGTGCGGTGTGTAAACATCGCCACTGGGGAGACAAAGGAGGCCGGGCGTGGGATGCTGGCTGTCTACCCACCCCCTCTTGGGCCCATCCGGCCTTCACAGGTGCTCGCTAACAGCACTTGCCCCAGCAGTCTGTGAAGGCTATACGGGGGATCTTTGTCTTTGCCTCCGTGGCTGTACGTGCCCGTGTCTTTGTGTGTATGTGGCTGTATGTGTCTTTGTGTGAGTGCCTGTGAATTTGTATTTCGCTGCGCGTGTGTGTACGTGTCCGTACGGGGGAGCGATGGCGCAGTGGTTAGCGCATCCGGGCGGCCCGAGTTCGATCCCCGCTCACGGACAACTGCCAGTGACGATTCTCTGAGCCAGTCCTGGGCCTCACCTAGGTCGACTCAGCCTCAAATCGATATCTGGTGCGGCGCGTAAATGACATCGCCACCGGAGAGACAAAGGCGGCCGGGCGTGGGGTGCTGGCCACCCCCACCCCCTCGTGTACCGTTGCCGGCCTTCCTAGGTGCTCGCTAACAGCACTTGCCCCGACAGTCTGTTGGAGGCTACGCGGGGCATCTTTGTCTTTGTGAGTCTGGGTGGCTGTGCATGTCGTGACATTGGGAATGGTGGCGCTTTGGTTGGCGCATCGGCGACGATTATCCGAGCTGGCCGTGGGCCTCCCCTCGGTCGACTCAGCCATAAATGAGTACCTGTGGTAGACATCAGCCACCCACTTCCTCGTGTGCCGTGCCGGCCTTCGTTGGTGCTCGCGAACAGCACTTGCCCCAACAGTCTGTCAAGGCTATAGGGGGGACCTTTGTCTTTGTTTTGTGAGTCTGTAAATGTGGCTGTGTGTACCTGTGTCTAGGGTATCGTAGGTATGTTACTATGCGTGAGTTTGTTTTATATACGTGGGTGTATGTATGTATGTCTTTGTATGTCAGTGCGTGTGTCTGTGTGTGTGTATTTTTGTGTGTGGTTGTGGCTATGTGTTATGTGTATACGTGTGTGTTCGTGTACGTATATTTATGTATTTGTGCATGTCGCCCGTGTTGATTGTGTACGTGTGTGCCAATGAGCCATTGTGTACATGCCTGTGTATTTCACAGTGGGCAATGAATGTTGTGTCTGTGTGTGTCAGTGGGCCTGTGAATGAATCTGTGTCTCTATCGGACTGTCGGTGTGTGTCTGTCTCTTTGTCTGTATATACACGTGGCTGAGTATGTGTGTCCGTGTGACATTGCCGAATCTTCATCGGTGCTCGCTAACAGCACTTTGCCCAAACGTCTGCTGAGGCTATACGGGGGATCTTTGTCTGCGTGTGTGTGTGTGAGAGTTGTGTGTATCTGACGGGATGAGTGGGTGGGCATGAGTCTATATGTGGGTGTCCGTGTGCATGTTTGTTGCTGCTGGGGTGCGGTCGTGTCGTGGTTAGTGCGCTGCAGCGCTACGAACCCGGCAACCCGAGTTCGATTCCCGCTCACGGCCAACCAACACCAGGGACGGTTAGCTGAACCGGTCCTGGGCCTCCCCTGGGTCGACTCAGCCTCAAATTAGTACCTGGTGCGGTATGTAAACGTCGCCACTGGGGAGACAAAGGCGGCCGGGCGTGGTGCTGACCACCCACCCCCTCGTGTGCCGTGCCGGCCTTCATAGGTGCTCGCTCACAGCACTTGCCCCAGCAGTCTGCTACGGCTATAAGGGGGATCTTTGTCTTTGCGTGTTCTTGTGAACCTGTGTGTACGAGTGTGGGGAGTGACGTAGTGGTTAGCGGACTGCATTATAATCCCAGGAACCTGAGTTTTCTTTCCCGGTCACGGATAACATCAGTGGTCATTTATCGTTGAGCATTTCCTGGGCTTCCTCTTGGTTGACTCGGACTTAGATCAGAATCGGAAGAGAATATCTATTCACACTGGAGGAATCCGATGAGCTATGAAGCTCTTTATCTCAGATATCCAGGGGGTTACTTTGTGTAGTGTGTTGGGTACGCTGCCGGCCACACCATCCTTAACAGGCTAGTTACCCCAAGGGTTGCCTCTTAAGGAAAAGAGCTAGCAATCAAGTCTCGTGGCGGCCTTAATAAGTGCTTGCTAACAGCACTTTCCACAATAGTCTGTGTGTGAGTCTGTATGTCTCTGTGTGTCTGTGAGTCTGTATGTCTCTGTGTGTGAGTCTATGTCTGTGTGTGTGTGAGTCTGTATGTCTCTGTGTGTGTGTGAGTCTGTATGTCTCTGTCTGTGAGTCAGTATGTCTGTGTGTGTGTGTGAGTCTGTCTGTGTGTCTGTGAGTCTGTATGTCTGTGTGTGTGTGTGAGTCTGTATGTCTCTGTCTGTGTGTCTGTGAGTCTGTATGTCTGTGTGTGTGTGAGTCTGTATGTCTCTGTCTGTGTGTTTGTGAGTCTGTATGTCTCTGTGTGCGTGTGTGAGTCTATGTCTGTGTGTGTGTGCGAGTCTGCATGACTCTGTGTGTGTGTGAGTCTGTATGTCTAAATGGTGGTGGACCTTGGTATCGCATGTGTATGGCTGTCTGTGTGCTAGGAGTTTGTGTGTGCCTGTGTGCTCCTACGATTTTTTGCGCGCGCGCGTGTATGTGTGCGTGTCTGAGTGTGTATGTGCGGCTGTCTTAACGTACGGTTGTGTTGCACGTGTGTGCCTGTGGATCCGTGTGCAAGTTAGCCGGGCGGCTGTGGCCACGCACGTGCTCTGTAATCCGCCATTGTGGAGGCGAGGGGCGGTGACGCGCACTAATCCTGTGACGCTGCCTTGCCCATGGCCGTCGAGGACGTTGCCACACCCTGGCTTACAGCAGGTGGACTAATCGCCATCTGGTTCCATCTGTACGGGGATGGAGTGTTGCCCCCTCCCTACACGCGTGGGTTTTCATCTGGGTGCTCCGGTTTCCTCCTATTTGTAATTTTTTTAAACACTCATTCATTGGCTGAATTTGTTTTTTTATTATGAGAATAGGTTTTTCCCGTTTTTCTGGCAACAAAACAGCTGTGTTTAGATGTAAAAACACCAAACTGAAACCTTTTACGAGGAATCATGTCTGCATTAACCCCAATACTTGTGGTCAGAATGCAAACAAAAAACATACTCTGGTAATATATGCAGTGTCTTTGAAACTGATTGGTCCACACCAGAGACAGCTTTCTTTCGATCGGTGTTAGACCAAAGGACGCCAAAAGGCCCTCATGATAAAGAGCCCTACATTTCAGTGTGGTTTTTATCGCTAAATAAATAAATTATTACGATGCGGGTGTCTGTGTATTTGTGTCTGTTTGTGTAATCGTGTATCTGCGAGTCTGTTGCGACCTTACTTGTGTGGCTGTGTGTCTGTCTCGGCGTACAGGCAGACCTCGCTTAGCGCTCAAGATGTGTTCCTGAAGAATGAGCGCGAATCGAATCAGCGCTAAAATGGTCATTACACCATTGCACACATGGGGATGCATTACCAATATGGTTTTTTATTTCCTATGAGAAATATATGAGGGCTTCATTGGGGTATGTGTCTGTGTGGGGAGCGGTGGCACAGTGGTTAGCACGCTGCGCAAGAACCCGGTGACCCGAGTCCGATTCCTGCTCACGACCAACACCAGTGACGATTATCTGAACTGATCCTGGGTCTCCCCTAGGTTGACTCAGCCTCAACTAGTACCTGGTGTGGTGTATAACAAAGGCGGCCGGGCATGGTGCTGGCTACCCACCCCCTCATGTGCAGTGTCGGCGTTAATAGGTGCTCAGTATCAGCACTTGCCCCAAAGGTCTGTTAAGGCTATGAGGGGGGTTTCTTTGTTCCATCACCTGTTGCCAAAACCTTCCACACTTCACGTGGCCTCAGAGTGCACCTGGCCTGGCACAAGAGCAGTGGTGACGTCACCATCACTTGGTGGCGAATGGCGGCTGTTGTTGTGTTGCTCTGTGTTTCTGTATGCGATGCAGTTATCTAGGCTAGAGTGATTGGACAGCGTGCGGTGAGATCAGCTCAGTAAAACAGTAGGAGGCTGCTAGACTTCTGTGCAGCCCATGGGCGTGTAATCACCAACATGCTGTTCCAGCATCGGTGCATCCATAACATCGTGCATGCATGCCATGTCCCAGCAAGAACATCTGGACTCTTTAGTGATGGAACAGAGAATGGGGACCCATGTCCTTGACACCAGGACCTACTGTGGAGCCTGTCTGCCCACTGACTAGCAATCAGTCAGCTTGTCATCTGTAAGGTCCTCCTGCCATTCCCCACTGCAATGGTGGGCATCCACCTCCGACCCTATTCAAATCCTCATTGGCTTGTTCTCAGCTAGCTGATGAAATCTTCAAATGAGATTGAATCAACACTTGCAGCTGGGGTTGGCGTCGTTCCCCTCGCATCCTGATGCCAAAGGAGAAATGACCGAGCTTTATGACTGTAGGTCATGCAGCTGCTTTGGCCGTATTGGGTACGCAGTCCAGACCTCCCTGGAAAATCCTGGCTGAAGAAAGGAGGTGTTCCGGTGAGCTCAGAGAAAGCGGCAGGTCCACTCCCACCGTCTCCGACATCCCAAGACATCCAAAGAATGAGGAGCCACGCGTTGCTGGGAGGATGAGTGGTGATCGCGGACTGCTGAAGAGATGGAAACTGCCGCAGCAGCTCTTGATCACAAATCACTCTTCATCTCGATACAAAAGCAACTTTCATCACCACTCTGATTACCATCCTGCAGGGAAAGAGTGGTGATCCAATTTCTTGAGCCCCAACAACAGGTTTTCAGATTTGCAGAACATTTCTGTGAGGTCTTGAGGGAGGTAAAATCCCTGAGCTCAGATATCATGGGGCATGATGGGGGGTTGACCCTGCTGGAGCTGCGGTACCTCAAATATTGGACGAAGTAGCCACCCCCTGAGAGCACTTGGCTGGTATATCATCTGTTTAGGGGGTGCAAATAGCAATTCACATTCCGAGACCAGGTAAAGCACCAATCGAACTGCTGAGGGAGGCTGGCGTCTGTGCAGACTACACGAAGTTACATCATTACAGCTGCCTCGAGCCATAGAATTCTTTCCGCAGGATTGTATGGATGCCCTGGTGGGGGTTTCCCTTCTTTAAAAAGGCGGGGGGGGGGTTGCACTGATTGCAACAACTACAGGGGCATCTTCCACCTTAATGGGCCGGAAAATGTCCTGGCAAGGATTATTCAACATCGCCTTGCCAGACACACCGAGGAGAGGCTTGCGGAGGCCCAATGTGGTTTGAGATCAGGGTGGTCCTATATCACTGGCCAACACACTTTTTTGGCATAAGGTATTCCAACGGTTTTAAGGTAATTGTGGGGTGCTGATTCCAAATCTGGCATCAGTTTTTGTCTATCACATCAGGTTTTTTAGATATATCAAATAATGCATTTTTTATAAAAACTGCAGAAGAAAAATATTAAATAAATGTGGATATCTACATAACATTATATTATAAACATACTATCCTAAAAATACAGCACCATATGTTAACACTAAAGCAGTCACTGAGTCGCAACAACTTGCAATCATAAGTGACAGAGTTAATTTCGGGTAAAATCAATGAAAATGGGGTATGTCGATTGCATAAAAATGAGATGTGATAGAGCAAATCTGAGATCAGATTTGGAATCAGCACCCTAAAATTTGTCTAAAACAGCTGCAAAAGTCCAGACCAGAAAAAAATGTTTTTTTTGTTGACCAGTGATTCTTTGGCTGTCTGCTACAGCAGAGGTATAGGAAATTCCAGCAAGACTTGCATCTCTACTTTATCGACCTGGTCAAGGCCTATGGGACCATCAATAGTTCAGGACTCTGGGTTATTCTTTGTGCTTTCTGGGCCCCTGACCTTGTGCTCGCAACCATAAAGGGCCTTTATAATGGTGGGCAGACCCGGGTAAATATCCGTGTCCAGGAGTCAGTCATTCCCTGTTCTACTTGGAAAGTTGGAAAGGTTTCCATGCTTGGGCAGTGTGTTTGTCGCCATCTCCATCTTGCCAGCAGAGGTCTCAGCGGTATTATCCTTCACCAGTATAACGCCGTGTGGAAGCTAACTGGTCTGTTGCTGCGCGCGGAGCTTTGGGTCATCTCAGCCACAGTCATGCCCTCTGTTCTCTATGCTTGCGAAACGTGGACCCCTCTAATGGAACATCTGCATCAGTTTGAAACATTCATGCTAGCCTGCCTACGATCGATCCTGGGTTTAACCAGGTTGGATTGTGTGAGGAGCTCACAAATCCTTGAAAGAGTTGAGCACATTCCCTTCAGGCTGCGTTGGCTGGGTCATGTTGCCTGCATGCCCAGCAAAAGCATGTCCAAGCAGCTTCTGTTTGACCGGATAGAGGAGGCTAAATAGGTGCAGCATGGGCTGGAAAAGAGATGGACTGATGCAGTACAGAAGAATATAGAGCTGATTGGACTTGCCAATGACTAATACCAGCAGTGTCAAAATCGGTCTCTGTGGAGGAGGCTCGTGAAGGACGCTACTTGGCAGTTGGAGGCAGTCGCCCTCCAACAGCAACGGAGGGCAGAGGAGCGACGCTCGCCACAACTAGTCAAACGCCGAGCAGCTAAAATGCAGCACAGTGGGGGGTACAGCTGGTGCATGTGCCAGTCATCTCAGTCAGTCAACCCATGGCACCTGAGTCTGTCTCGTGACCTGTCAGCGGTTCCTTCAATACTTCACGTGGCCTCAAAGTGCAAGCACCGTGGTAATGTCACTGCCACTTCGTGGCGAATGGCGGCAGTCGCTGTGGTTGTTGTGAGCCTAGGTAGCCGTGTGTGTAGTGACAGTAGGAGCAGTGGCGCGTTGGTTAGCGCATTGTACTACGAACCCGGCAAACCGCGTTCGATTCCCACTCACAGCCGTCCCGGCCTTCATTGGTGCTTGCTTCAAACGTGTGTTAAGGCTAAACGGGTGATTGGTGTCCTTTTTCGTCTTTGTGGTTGTAGCTGAGTGCGTGAGATGTGTGTACCCTGCATGTCCTTTAGCTCAGCTCGGCCGCAAAAGAGTTGTGTTGGTATAGTGCATCAGCACCACTGTTCGAGAGACAAAGGCGGTCAGGCGTTTGTGATGGCTACACCACTTATTTGTGCGCGGAGGCAGCGTTAATAGGTGTTCACGAAAAAAAGCGTGTTTTGTTGTTAGTGATCTCTATGGGGCTAATTGGGAGATCCTTTTGTGCGTGTCTATGTATGTGGGTATGAATGTCTATTTCTTTGTGTGTATGGATGTTTGTATGTATGTGTGCACGTGTGATGTGTTTGTGGGGAGCAGTGGCACGGTGGTTATCAGCACACTGCACTACGCACCTGGGCACCTGAGTTTGATTCATGGCCCAAAACGTGTCCTGGGCCTCCCCTAGGTCAACCCGGCCTTGAACGAGTACCCGATGCAGTGTGAACATAGCCTTTGGGAGGCAAAGGCGGTCGAGCGTGGTGCTGGCCACCCCACCCTCTCGTGTGCCGTGCCGACCTTCATAGCTTCTCGCGAACAGCACTTGCCCCACCAGTCGGCAAAGGCTGTACGGGGAATATTTGTATCTGTGTGTCTGTATAGGAGAGATCTCACTAACAACACTTGCCCTGACAGTCTGTGTGGCTAAGCGAGTGCTGTGTGTGTGTGTAGGGGGGGTGCTGTCTTTGTCTTTTGTGTGTGGCGTCCCAGCTGCTTGGTGGATTTGACCATTGCAAAACCGATTCCAACCTGGGCGCCCCCCCCCCCTCCTTTAGGTCTACCCAACCTAAAATGTTTAATACACGGATTTGCACTGTGGTCATGTTCCGTTGCACGAAGGGGGCGCGGGTGGTGCTGCGTTTGATGGCTCGGGGTGTGTTGACGGTGATGCTGCGTCAATTTCGTCAATTCTTTGAGCGCACGAGGGAATCGATGTCCCCCCCCCCCACCCATTAATTGTACGCTGATTCACATCATCCCCCCACCCCCCCAGAGGTCGCAAACGGGTTTTGATTCCGTACCCGTACCCGGCCGCACCAGGGTCGCAAACGGCTACCCGTAACCGTACCCGGCCGGGTACGGGTAGCCGGGTATCGGGTAGGGTACGGGTATCGGGTACCCGGTTGCGACCTCTGCCCCCCCCCCCGCGCCTTGCCGCCACTAGAGGCGCTACGATCCGCACGCCGTGGGTGCTCGTCGTCTGTGTTGCCTGCACGAGAAGCCGGGGTGGGGATGGATGTGTCTTGTGTGGGGAGCGGTGGCGCAGCGGTGAGCGCGCTGCTGGAAGGACCCGAGTTCGATTCCGCTTCGCGAGCAAATATAACCGCGGCGAATGTTTATCAAGCGGTCCCTGGGCAGCTCCTAGGTCGACTCGGCCTTAAGCAAGTACCCGGTGCGGTGTGTAAACATCGGCGCTGGGGAGACAAAGGCGGCTTGGCGGTTGTGTTGGCCACCCACCCCCACCCCCTCGTGTGCCGTGCCGGCCTTCATAGACGCTCGCTAACAGCACTTGGCCCAACAGTCTGCTAAGGCTACACGGGGAATCTTTGTTTTTCCTTTGTCTATGTGGAGCATGAGCGCTGTGGTTCGTGCGCTGCGTTATAGTTCAGTTCGATTACAGGTGGCAACTCCACCTGGTTTGGCCCTCGCCTAGGTCGACTCAACCTAAAATGAATGTTTTTTTGATCACAGTGCCAGCGTGACAAATCGGCCATCGTACTTGCGCTGGCCCCGTACGGACACGTGTGTGTGTGTATGTGCTGTTCCAGCCTTAACAGGAGCTCGTCAATAGGGTTAGCTTCAACATTTGGAAGGCAACAATGACACGCACCTGCACAGAGATGAAATGGATTTATCACAGTTGGGGGGGGTTGTCCTAAGATTCAAGAATCTTGTATATTTTTGTCCCCCACTTCCGAAACATCTGACCGGCGAGGAAGAGTAGACCAAATGCTTTCTGGTGGGCCTCTCTTAGAGCGCGAGCAAGCCATTGCAGGGCTGCGCCTTTACCCGTTCGCTGTGTGTCGCGCTCGTCACGCTTCCTCTCGTCTATGTGCCCTGTCTCGATCGGACGCTGCTATTTTGCTCCATTAGTAGGAATTTTAAATTAGCATCCAATTTGCATGCGCTTTGCATAAATTGTAAATAATTGATTGTCGCACGCGCTGTTCGATCGCGAGTGTCGGAGTGTGCGAGCTAGATTCGCGTTGTCGTGTAGCTACCTGGGTCGTTCAGAGGATGGTTTCGCTCATGAGGAAACCTCACGTGAACAATTCACAAGCATCCTCGTTGTGCGTACAGGGTGTCATTCTCATGCTTATTGCGTGGTATTTTTTTCATTGGGATTTATGAATCGTGGAATTCTATTCGACGATAGTTCAATATGTGGAGGAACTAAATGCCAATGTCTGCTCGCCACGAGAGGGCTTCAGGAGCGAGTTGATGTCATTTTTCTGGTCCTCCATTCAAGCAGCTCTGACTATGGTGGTTTACAGTACGTATGTTGAACTTCTTTCGCACCGTACGTTGCCAATCAGAGGATGCGGGGGCAAGGACGACAAACTAAACACGAAAATCAGTTCTAAAGAAACGAGTTGTCACTCGAGATTTGAAAGTGCGTAGCTCCCAGTGGCTTAGTAATATCAGAAGGGAGAGCGTTCCAGACGGCCGCAGAAGCACATCTGAACGCCCACAATGGCTTGCCAAGAGCCGCTGCGAGGATGACTAGAGTTGGCGTGATGGTTTATTCTCATTGAGAAGATCAACAAGGTGTTGTGGTTCCTTTGTGGCAAGCACTTTGTGTGTAATGAGTGCGACCTTATAGAACGGTCCATAGTTTGGGTTGCATGGCGACAATCACACTGCTGTAGCTCGCCTTCAACGTATCTGTATGGGTCTCTATGGAGCTTTGAGCTTCTATTAATCTCTGTCTCTCCATGATTGTGTGTCTCTGTATTTCTATGGGTCTCAATTCATCTCCCGAGTCTCTTTCTCTAAGGCTATCTATCTCTGTGAGTCTATGTGTATCGTGTTGTGCCTACGGGTTTACGATATGATTCATAGTTTGGAATGCATGGCCATCGTCGCACTACTGTGGCTAGTCTTTAATTTTCCGTTTTTGGAATAAGTCGTTGGTTTGACACTAACACGAAACTGAATGCGTACATGTCCCTTCCAGCGTGGATGAAATACTCCGTTTGTCCGAGTATTTCCGACCAAGCTTTTGCCTGGAAATGTTTCCCTTTATCAGGATAGGTTGGACATATAATTTATTTATGAATTACAGTCCTATTTGATTGACATGCCATGCCGGAAGTAAAATAAAACACTGCAGCATTATACTCCGAATGATTACCCATGGCCACGGCTAACATTGGCGAGTGATGTCTGGCCCAGTGCCGTGTGTGTGCACGCGTGCATACTGGCCTTAATAGGTGCTCGCTAACACCACTTGGCCCAAAAGATTGTTCAGGCTATAAGGGGGATCTTTGTATGTGGATCTGTGTGGAGAGAGATTTTGTGTGTATGTGTTAGCTTGTGCGTGTGTGTGCTCACGTATACGAGTCTGTGTGGAACAGTTTGTGTGTGTGTATATAAGCGTGTGTGGGGAATGGTGATGTAGCGGTTAGTGCGCAGCAATGCGATCCCGGTGACCCGAGTTGGATTCCCTCTCACGGCCAACACCAGTGACGAATATCTGGACCTCCCCTTGATGGACTCAGCCTCAACTGAGTACTTGGTGCGGTGTGTGTAAACATCGCCACTCGGGAGACAAAGGCGGCCGGACGTGAAGCTGGCCACCCACCCCCTTCGCGTACCGTGCCGGCCTTCATAGATGCTCACTAACACCACTTGTCCCCAACAGTCTGTTCGGCTACACGGGGGATCTTTGTCTTTGTTTGACAGTGGCTGTGTATGCAGGTCTGTGTGGCAACAGATTGTGTGTGTGTACACAGTGGTTGTGCATGAAGGTCTGTGTGGCAACAGATTGTGTGTGTGTACACAGTGGTTGTGCATGAAGGTCTGTGTGGCAACAGATTGTGTGTGTGTACACAGTGGCTGTGTATGCAGGTCTGTGTGGCAACAGATTGTGTGTGTGTACACAGTGGTTGTGCATGAAGGTCTGTGTGGCAACAGATTGTGTGTGTGTACACAGTAGTTGTGCATGAAGGTCTGTGTGGCAACAGATCGTGTGTGTGTACACAGTGGCTGTGTATGCAGGTCTGTGTGGCAACAGATTGTGTGTGTGTACACAGTGGTTGTGCATGAAGGTCTGTGTGGCAACAGATTGTGTGTGTGTACACAGTGGCTGTGTATGCAGGTCTGTGTGGCAACAGATTGTGTGTGTGTACACAGTGGTTGTGTATGCAGGTCTGTGTGGCAACAGATTGTGTGTGTGTACACAGTGGTTGTGCATGAAGGTCTGTGTGGAGACAGATTGTGTGTGTGTACACAGTGGCTGTGTATGCAGGTCTGTGTGGCAACAGATTGTGTGTGTGTACACAGTGGTTGTGTATGCAGGTCTGTGTGGCAACAGATTGTGTGTGTGTACACAGTGGTTGTGTATGCAGGTCTGTGTGGAGACAGGTTGTGTGTGCATGTGTTCGCGTGTGTGTGTACACAGTGGTTGTGCATGAAGGTCTGTGTGGCAACAGATTGTGTGTGTGTACACAGTGGCTGTGTATGCAGGTCTGTGTGGCAACAGATTGTGTGTGTGTACACAGTGGTTGTGCATGAAGGTCTGTGTGGCAACAGATTGTGTGTGTGTACACAGTGGTTGTGCATGAAGGTCTGTGTGGAGACAGGTTGTGTGTGCATGTGTTCGCGTGTGTGTGTACACAGTGGTTGTGCATGAAGGTCTGTGTGGCAACAGATTGTGTGTGTGTACACAGTGGTTGTGCATGAAGGTCTGTGTGGAGACAGGTTGTGTGTGCATGTGTTCGCGTGTGTGTGTACACAGTGGTTGTGTATGAAGGTCTATGTGGCGACGGGTTGTGTGTGCATGTCTTAGCGTGTGTGTGCGTACGTGCGTGTGTGTGACGGGCCGTGTGTGTGTGTCCGTGCCTCAGCAGTGTAAATGCCGACCATGTTGGGCAAGCGATCGGAGATGCTGAAGGCGCGCGCCACGACGGGCCCCGTCTCGTGGAAGCGCTGGAAGGGCCCCCTGGGCGCCGGCATTGAGTCTCACTCCAACGGACACCACCACCACCACAACCATCACCACCAACAACAACACCACTCCCCGCACAACCACCACAGCGGCGGCGGGAGCAGCGGCGGTGGCGGCGTCCTGCAGAATGGACGAACAGGTGGGTCATGGGGTCGGAGGTCGGGTCGGACCAGCTGGAGTTGCCACGGCAGGTTCGCGTCGGAGTGCATCATTATTCTGTGGCTAGCGAGTCCTATGATCGGCCGTGATCTATCCACTGCTGGATAAATGTCTCCCCAAGCTGTCGCCATTTCTCACGGCTCTGCGATGCAGCGTTCCATCCAGCTTTAGCGCAAGCCCGGATTTCACCGCTCCATCTCCACGGTGGACGTTCTTCTCGGGCACGCTCCCCGGGAACTCGTGGAGAGTTTCCCGATGGAGACGAATTCCCTTCTCCCCCCCTACTCACACCAGAGGAACGTGGAATTTCCACCACTGGCTCAGAGCTACGAATGGAAATGAACACACCTTGGCCAATCATCACAGCTACAGCAGCTTGCGGGGGGGGGGGGGGTCTTATTTTGGGTGCCGCAGTCGTGAGTTCGACGCCTGCTGTATATTTGGAGTTTGCATGTTCTCCCCGTGGTCGCGTACATCTTTCTCCAGGTCCTCCGTTTGTTTTTGTTCCTCCACAATGAGAATCAACATCACGCATTCTGAGTATTTGGCTGCAATACATTTCTACATGGTAAGTCACTTCGTTGAGCTAACATTTGTGGCCAGGTCGCCACACTCGCTTGAGCACGGGGACATTTTGACATTGAACAGTAAGATTGGTAGAAGAGATTGGTAAACTTGCCCTGGGTTTCCTGCTTCACCAACTCACACTGACCAGCGTGTCGAGGTATGGCCAAACAAACCCCTTGACCGACACGGCATCGGGAGGCCTTTATTCAGCAGTGGATTGACAAAAGGCCGTACATCATCGTTATTATTATCATTGCTTGTATATTGCATAAAACAGATTGCCATCAGAGGACTCTTTTTTCATGGTAGACCTGAGTCAAAATCTAAAACACTATACTATAAAACTTTTTAATTTTACCAGTTAAGGTCCACTGAGCTATGTAGCTTTTTTTTCAGAAGCGACCCGGCCACAAATAACAGCTCAACGAAGCGACTTACCACGTGGAAATTGATTGCGGCCAAATACTCAGAACGCGTGATGTTGATTCTCATTGTGGAGGAAAAAAAAAAACAGAGGACCTGGAGTAAAATTCACGCGACCACGGGGAGAAGATGCAAACTCCAAATATACAGCAGGCGTCAAACCCACGACCACGGCGCCCAAAATAAGAACCACCCCCCCGCAAGTTGCTGTATCTGTGATGATTGGCCAAGGTGGTGGCCCACTGGAGACGCTCACGATCATCGTTCCCTACTCGCTGGTCGTCATTCGTTCTATGCACTCGTCAAGTTCATTGAATTCACCGCAGTAATTGTACAACTTTCTGGAGTTCAACATCGGTGGGACGTTACACGCGCGGTTGTCGTGTTATTTGTGACGGCGTGCACTGCCAGAAGAAGCGGGACCACGTGACACGTGGTTGGTTTCGTCACGGGAGAGCGACTCGGACCTCTGACCTCGTGGCTTCACAGGTCAGAGGCGCTGAGCTGACACCGCAGAGAGGCCTGGGTTTCGAATCCTGGTGTCGGCCACCTGTGATTCAACGTGATTCTCAAGTATGGCGAGTCGGGTGATTCAGCCGAGACGCCAAAATGCTCCACCAAAAAAAATCCATTGCATAAAGGAAAAATTTAGGTTTCCCTCAACTTAGCAAAAAAATTGTGTTCTGAGCTTTCGGCTTAACTGCCGCGCGATGGGTAACTCTATACGAGGGCGCGTGGGGGAGTGCAATGCCTCTCGTGTGAAGAAGAGGTCGCGGAGATCTCGGAATGGATCTCACCCGAGAAGTATTTCTGCGATATCACCTTTCTCGGGCTGTTGTCTCGCACAGGTTGATGCACTGCTCTCTGCAAGAGTGACAAAGGGGTGCCCCGTCTGGGGAAAAGAGACTAAATTAGTGTTTTTGACATTCCCATTTTTACTTAAAACTTTCACATTTTAAAAAGGTGGCTCGGTGGTAGAGCGAGCGGCTCGCAATCGGAAGGTTGCAAGTTCACATTCTAGATTGAGGAGAGATTAATCATTGACCACTTTGTGTGGACGTCAATAATTGGTTGTCCTATGGATCGACTTGGTATCTGGCATAGGAATGTGTATTTTGCACCGTTTGTTCATGGTTATAATCCATAGAGTGAGCAACAAAAGCAATGACTTTTTTGAAAGAGAGTTTGCGGCTGGCCCGGTTGTTGGTGGGTGCTTCTTGCTGCCCTTTGAGCTCCGAGTTTTGTGGTTGTTGGTGGGTGGTTCTTGCTGCCCTTTGACCTCCGGGTTGTGGTTTCACCTCCAGGGGGCGGAGGCATCCGTGTGGGTTCGGCTTTCCAGGCCACGATCCCAGAATTCAGCCCCGGTGAGTGACGACACGGCACCCGACACAACAAACCTGGCACATCTGCACGGAACGGAAACCCAGCGTCGCCAACCAAACAAAGTTTTCCTAGCATATCCTCTATAGGCTAGCCGACCAAGCACACTCAACCAGGAACAGATGCTTCCTGGCATAGCCTCCTTAACCTTTTCCCGTTCTGATGACGTATGTGTACGTCATAGGTTTTTCTTCCGATTCCGCCCGGATGACATGCGTGTACATCATCAAAACGAAACTGGACGAAAAAATAAATTAACTTTATCGGTACCGAGGTTTTCACGAGGCCGTGCGGGAGGGTGTGTGGCACAGTTTGGCGCCGGCTATCATAGAGTGCGGTCGTGTCGCTACAGTTCTCTGCGGTGAGTACGGTGTCTTTTAAAACAACGGCAAGATGCCTCCTCTAATTAAATTTAACGCAACTTGCAGACGTCTCGGAATGGAGAAAGGTTAAAATAACAAACCTGGCTGCCTTCCTGATAAACACTCAGTGGCTCAGCCAAACCCATAATGTGCAACCCAACACAGCCTCCCCTGCACTGCCGACCTGGCCGAGCGCACACAGCATGGCACGACCGCTCCTCTCGTTGTGAAACCTCCCCTCTCCCGGGCGTGCCGCCCATTCTGCGTCCCTCCCTCCCGCGTGTGCGCGTGGGATCACAGTGATGCCGCGTGAGCGCACCAGGGATCGCGACAGGGAGGACGTGCCGGTGTGGTCGCCTCACCACTCCATCCCCGAGGAGCAGCGTGAGTGCATGCCCGCCCACTCACTCGCTCCCCCGACTGCTCCCTGGTAGTCCCCTCCCGTGGGGTTCGGTGGTGGCGTCGTCAACCAGAAAGGAGTATCTGCTGCTGCTGATATTGCATCTGATAATAATGAATTAACTGTGGCTTATATGTATTCTTTTATATTAATATGTGGAGTCATTCGTGAAAATTGACAATTAAAACGCTGCGGACGTTGTAACATCGCGCACAGTTTCCCGCACACGTCAGCGCGGGAACAACCGCAGACAAGCGGCAAGGTGGCAGTGTGTCCACACGCTCTGTGTTGCTGCACTGGGATGTGCACGGCCACTTCCGTTGTCGAGCCTTCGAAACACATGGGAGGAAACCCGGGGGGTGCCCGGAGGAATCCCACACGTGCGAGAGGAGGGGGGAAGGGGGCAACGCTCAATCCCCGTAAAGACAGAATATATGTAATCCGCTTGCTGTACCGCCATCGTTCCCTGGCAAGCCGGGGGATGGTGACTTCGGCCCCCGCGGGTCGGGAGGGAGTCGCACGTGTTCGTGCGCGCGATCCACCAACCCCCAGCGCTGCATTGCCGCTCACGTGAAGGGTCTCGTCACGGAGCGTGAACCACCATCACGCGAACTCCGGTCGTCCTCGCAGCAGCAGCAGCAGCAGCAGTCGCGACTTTTGGATCGCCATCGAACAAAGACGGCTACCGCATCGCGGCGCTTTCATTTGCGCTCTCGCGGCCGTCTGGAACGTTCGTCGTTCCGATCCTTGGAGGCCACTGGAGCTATGCACTTTTAAATCACCTGGATTGAAAACTCATTCCTTTAGAACTGCTTTTTGTTGTGTTTAGTTTGCTGTCCTTGGCACCGCACCTCCGATTAGCACTGTTGGCTACGTACGGTGCGAAAGAAGTTCAACGTACACACACACACGCGCCATTAGGGGCCTAGAGGCCACGTGCAGCGTAACCAGCAGCGCCCACGGCGCACTCCACGTACCCCGGCCGCTCGCCCGCGACAACCCGAGCCTCGGTGGCTAGGAGATGTTAACTACCTCGCCTGGTATACAGGAGGTCGTGAGTTCGATCCCAACCCGGACGCCTGCTGTATATGTGGAGTTTGCTTAACTCTCTCCCTGTGGTCGTGTGGGTTTTTCTCCGGTTCCTCCGTTTTTTTCCCTCCACATTTAGAATCGACGTGCGTTTAAGAGTATTTGGCTGCTATAAACATTTCCACGTGATAAGCCTCTTCGTTGAGGTCAGGTCACTTCTGAAAAAGAGCTACGTAGCTCAGTGTGGGCCTCATCTGCTAAAGTAAAACATAAAACGATGCATTTAAATGGAAGGGAGAGAGCGAGCGAGCGGGGATTTCGATTGTAAGCTACGGCCAGTGGCGCTCACCGCCGGACGTGCTGTCGGTTGTCGTTGCAGTGGACGAGTACCTGTCCGTCGCCAAGGAGGTGCACGGGTACAGCACGGAGCAGGTGAGGGTGGCAGTGCGCTCCACGTGCCGTGTGTGCGCGCGCTGTGCGTGTGTGCACCGCTGAGTTATGCAAATGATATGAACTCCGATTTATAGCTTTCGTGACTGCAGGGATTCATCTTCTTGGTTCTTTCGGTAAAGTCACGTAGAAGGGAAGTAATAAAATAATAAAAATAAAACATAATAAAAAATTCTCACGACGTTTCGGCCACAACACAAGCAGCCGTCCTCAGGTGAAAACCAGGTCTGTCGAGGCGACAGCGTCTGACGCTGTCGCCTCGACAGACCTGCTTGCGTTGTGGCCGAAACGTCGTGAGAATTGTTTTATTATGTTTTATTTTATTATTTTATTACTTCCCTTCTACGTGACTTTACCGAAAGAACCAAGAAGATGATATGAACTCGGCGATCCGAGTTTGACTCCTCATGGCCAACACCAGTGACTATTAGCTGGACTAATGCTGCGCCTCCAATAGGCCGACTCGGCCTCAAATGAGTACCTGGTGCGGTGTGTAAACATCGCCACTGGGGTGACGAAGGTAGCCGAGCGTGGCGCTGCTTACCCACCCCCTCGTGCGCCGTGCCCATCTTCAGAGGTGCTCGCTAAAAGCACTTGCCCCAACAGTCTCTTAAGGCTATGCTGGGGATCTCTTTGTCTTTGTGCGTGCTGCTTGTGTTGCGGGTACTGCGTGCGCAGGCCGTGTGTACTGCGTGGGCTGTATTCTGCACTTAATGAGGAGTCCTTTTTCAGCTTGTGGTATGAGCGAGGTCAAAATTACGAAAGAGAAAATGAACTTTGACCAGAAGACTGTATTCTGCTTCTTGGCCCTGGCACTGCTTATCGGCTCTACCATTTACAGCAGCCTGTCCCATGACTCGAGCTCAGCTTCAATATCATACATGGAATAGGCGTGCACCATTGGAGAGGTGTGTGGCCGGGGTGTGCTGTGAATGTCAGCCAGCTCCCCGCAATAATCTCTTATCATCATCATCAGCAGCGCCCTCATCGCCATCGTAATTACATACACCCAAATCGTCTCATAATCTCATAAACCGTGCTCAACTCCCTAAATGTGTTCAACTTTGAATAACAAAACAGATAAGCGGACAATACGTTTCCTTCATGTATCTGTCTCTCGACAGAAAACAAATTAAAATAGTTCTTATGCAACCCATCAACCCCGCGGCCTTCTGGGAATGTATCATTTCAGCAACATTGATTCAGTTCACGCAAACTCTGGACCGGTTTCCGCATACAGTGCCTCATCAGCAGAGTTGGGCTTTGCTTGAACTAACGCTGGTTAACCGGCCAAATACTACAGGCAAGGACTCCCCCCCCCGCCACTTTAAGATTCAGCTCCCGTCCCTTCCCCATATAAACTTTCACGTCCCCACTCGTGGTGCCCTCCTGGGTATGGGGCCGTGAGCCCAGTCTTTCCCCCCCCCCCCCCCATCACCGGGCCCTGTCGCTCCGAACCCCGGCCTCGACCTGCTGTTCCGCAGCACTTTGTGTTCCCCGCTTTGTTACCGGGCTCGCGTTGAGCTGTGAATTATTTTTATAACAATGTTAAAAAGCTCCCAATGATTTTGCACGACAACTCTGACGGCCGCGTGACGTCGTGGTTGCTCGCCAGGCGCTGGGGCTGCTGCTGTGGCACGCGCACAACATCGAGCGCTCGCTCGCCGACATGCCCAACTTCGCTCCCGACGCCGACGAGTGGGGGGAGACGGAGCGCGCCCTCTTCGAGCAGGCGTACGGCTTCCACGGAAAGAGCTTCCACCTCATCCAGCAGATGGTACCACCCCCCCCCCTCATCACGCACACGGGGGATACACACGCATCCTTGTCATCGTCGTCACCATCACCATGTGCTACGGGGATGGATGCATCTTCTCCACCGTCATCATCATCACACAGGAAATAAGATGAAACCTCATCCAGCCTTTTGTGCATTATGCAGAAAAAACCAGCAGCAGTTCCTGAAGAACTGCATTGCGGGTTCTCTTGTCGAAGGTTACCGTCAAAAATCGAATGTGAGACCACCTGATAGCGGCAACAGCAGCGATGCAGCGATCGACAACTGTGGACCGGTTTCCTTCTCGTTAGGACTCATCGGCACAGTAGAGCAAATCAGCAATGTCTGTCTGGACACCATCTATGTGGAGTGCCCACATCCACACACGGGGGGCCCCATTAGCTTGGCTCGTGCTAACAGGAACCAAGAAAAAGCCAGGAGGACCGCAATGGACTTCTTCAGGAAATGCTACTCGTTTTGTTTGTGATGCACAAAGGCCGCGTTGCCCTTTGCCCCCGTGTCCGTGTCGTTTGGAATCCTTGGCAGCGCTGGAGGTGACCCCCATCCACAGACACCTTCCCACGGTCATCAGTCGCAAGTTCGCCGCCCGGCGCGTGTCGCCTCAGGGCCACCAATTGTGGTTCCTCAAGTGTAGGCCAGCGGCGATGACGCCGGGAAAGCTCACTTAGCATCGTGGGTAATTCCCATGATGCTGTGCAACTTCTAAACTGTCATTTTGGGTTAGGCATTAGTGGTAGGGTTGTAGATCATACACACGACTAGCTTGCGTTAGGTTTAGTGGTCGGGTTGTAAATCACATGACTTGCTTGGGTCAGGGTTCGTGATGTACATGCACAGCCCTTGTTGTCAATCGATTGCTGGATGAGGGCCTTCGCCAGCAACCTGCGGAACATCGAGGTAATTGGACCATACTTCACCACGCTGCTCAGTGCAGGTTGGTGAAGGCGGGGAGGATAGAGGCTGGAGCACAGTGCAGTACAACGATGATTTTGCAGCGCTTACCTCTGCTGACATGGTGGCACCGCAGCGGCCTACAGCACCTGCGTTATGCACGGTGGACGCCCATCCGAGCTCTACCCAGACTGAGGCCCTGCTTAGCTGCCGAGATCTGACAAAGAGGGGGCGTTTGCGCGCGGTGTGGTGAGAGGCGCAGTTCCTGTGGTGAGCAGTTGTCCGTCGCATCCATGGCGAGCTTAGGACGCCTTGCCGCGACCGTAGCCGGGTCCACAGTTGTCCGTTCGCCACAGTTGATGGACGACGAGCAGCCCTCAATCACCTTGGGCGTTACGGTGGCTAGGAGATGTTAACCACCTCGCCTGGTATACAGGAGATCGTGGGTTCGATCCCGACCCTGACCGCCCGTATGTTTGGAGTTTGCTTGTTCTCCCCGTGGTCGCGTGGATTTCTCTCCGGGTCCTCCGGTTATTCCCTCCACATTTAGAATCAAAATGCTTTTAGAGTATTTGGCTGCTTTACATTTCCACGTGATAAGCCGCTTCGTGGCCGGGTCACTTCTGAAAAAGAGCTACATAGCTCAGTGGTGCTCACCTGGTAAAATAAAAATAGTTTATAGTTTAGTTTGTCCAAGCACACGCTGCTGGTGCTGCACACTCTCTTTTATTGGCTCAATATCTATGGCTGTGCGACTCGCAGATGGCAGTGAGGTGGTGACCGCCAAGCTGCTCTCTCCCTTAAACATTTTTGGCCACTCTTCAGGTCAGGCTACGCCCTCTCGGGGAACATACGCGCATTTCGGAAAGGGGTCTCCTCTTTCAGACTTTTGGTGAACTGCTCATCCTTGTGCCACTTTCTTTTGGATGTCGCGTTCTAAACGAAGCCAACGCATTCACCTCTCTGAATGAATCGTATGATGGCGATGATGATGATGATGACAGTGGGGTAGTGCAGTGATGCACCCAGCCAAAGGAGGAGGCAAATATTGTTTCCTTACCAACATTGTTTCTGTGCACCTATATGAATGCATACACACACACATACGTACGTACATACGTATGCGCACACGTTCACGTTCATTTTTTAGACGGGGGGGGGGGTGGGCAACTGCCCTCTTGGCCCCGCATGGCGTACCCCAAGCCTCTAATGCCGCTGCTGCTGCTGCTGTCGCTCTCGTTCCCCTCCTGTCGCGTGCCTCATCCCCGGTGGCTCTTCCCGCCTGGTCCCGTCGCGCGTTCCCCTGGAAGCTGCCGGGAAAGTCGATCGGCAGCCTCGTGCGTCACTACTACACGTGGAAGCAGACGCGCACGCGCACCAGCGTCATGGACCGCGAGGAGCGCAGGCAGGCGAGCCGGCGGGCGCAGCTGCACAGGTGAAGCGCG
The DNA here is from genome assembly GCF_015708825.2 of Lethenteron reissneri. NCBI lineage: Eukaryota > Metazoa > Chordata > Hyperoartia > Petromyzontiformes > Petromyzontidae > Lethenteron > Lethenteron reissneri. Next base: position 11,167,847 of record NC_083803.1, on the reverse strand, counting down.
GGGAGCACGGCCGGTCGCTCGCCCCCCTCACCCCCGCCCACTTTACACCCTCGTCATCATCGTTGGCATGGCGACATGGCCCACGATTTCGCGGTTTGGATATGGTGGGCCGCCCCTGCTTTTGGCTAACCATCGAACAAAGACAGACACCGCATTGCGTGCTTTCAGATGCGCTTCTGCGGCCGTCTGGAACGCTCTTCCGTCCGATATTAGGAAGCTGCTGAAGCTATGCACTTAGAAAATTATCTCAATTGAAAACTCATTTCTCTAGAACTGCTTTTTTATGTTCAGTTTGTTGTCCTTCCCCCGCACCTCTGATTAGCACGGTTGGCTACGTACGGTGGGAAAGAAGTCCAACACACACACGTACAATACTGCGGTGCGTGCGTATTGACCACGATGTACCACGCGCCGTGGATAGTCGAGATCCTGAGATGTTGTTCAAATAACGAGCAGGTCCATTGTGTGCCGGCGTCGTGGTCCAAAATTAGAAAAATTACTCGGCAGATGATATGATTAGGAAACGTACGGAACACACGGCAGATTGTCGCTCCCCACTTGGCAGGACCCTCGTGAAAAAGAGTCGTGAGACTCGGCGAGGCTTTCCTGGGTAAACGAGCAGAATAATAATCACCACTTTTACTAACATCACCAATATCACAATCACCACCACCAGCACCCCCACTATCATTGCCAGTAACCACGATGATTACCACCATCATCACCTTCATTACCATCAACGCGGTCACCACCGACACTTATCGTTCTCAACACCGCCACCACCATCACCGTCACCATCACCACAACCGTCGCTGCCATCGTCGTCACTCCCACTGTCACCACGTTCTCTCCGCCGGCAGTGACGAGGAGCTTGACGGAGCGCAAGAGGAGGAGGACGAGGAGGATAATGCCAGCGACAGCGACTACCACCCCTACAAGAAGATGAAGAGGGAAGTAAGTGCGCCCGCCCTCCTCTGACATGGGTGCAATGATGGTGTGGTCACCGTCAGCACCGTGTGGCGACTTCGTCCACACAAGAGAGCAATCCCCGCCAATTTCTCCCATTTGATGGGGTCTCTCTAAAAATTTAGACTTTTTTGAGTGCACGTGCAAATCTGCTGGAAAAGCCTGTGGAAGTTTAATGGCGTTCGTACGATATTTAGCAACACTAAAATTTGCGTTTTCCGCCACCAGCACAATCCACTTCCCACCCATGTGGCGTGCACGACCAGGAGTCGCGCCCGGGTGGCCGGGTTGGTTAGTGCAATGTGCACATAGAGTGCTGCGACGCCGTTTCCCCTGCATGTTGTGCCGTGTCGTAAAAGTTCGCTCGCAAACGACATCCGCTTTAAACAGCCTTCGCAGATAACCTGAGATATGGTCTTTCTGCGAATGTGCCGTACAGTCGTCGCTTTGCGCAGACTTGCATTGTAAACGCATGCGTACACACGCGTGCTCAAGCAAAGGCGTACTCTTACACGCACGTGCTCGTACGCGCGCGCGAACTTACGCGTGAACTTACGCGCGAACTCACGCGTGCCAGGAGCACCGCCGGCGATCCCGCGCAGGCCGAAGCCGCGCGGTGCAGAGACGAGACGGGCCACCGGCCTCGCCGCCCCCCCGGCACCGGGCCCACCGCGCCCACCACCACCACCACCACCACCACTCGGGCCGCGACCGCCGCCACCCGCCGCGCCACATGTACCTGGAGCAGTCCGACCTGCAGGTGGTGGTGGCGGCGTGCTGCCCGCCCGCCACCGACGGCCGTCCCGCCTGCGGGGATGCCCGGCCCGGCGAGGCCGGGGGTGGTGCCACGGCCGTCGGCGCAGGTGCCGCAGGCGCCGCAGTTGGTGCAGGCGGCGCGTCGTCCTCGCTGACCGTGCGTCTCGACACGCAGATCGTGGATCTCAAGAAGCAGGTACCGCTGGCACATCGGGGAGGCCCGTCTAGAACTAAACTACGTAGCAGCAGGCAAATAATGGAAACGCGAGTTTGTTCTAAACGTGGAGGGGCAAAACGGGAGGCACCCGCAGAGAAATCTACGCAGCCCACGTGGGGAGAGAGAACAGGCGGACTCCAAATATGTCTATAATACGGATAAAAAACTTTTTATTTTGACAAGGCCCATTTTACAGAAGTGGCCACAAATGATAGCTCAACGAAATTGCCTTATCGCGTGGAATTTGATAGCACGTTGATTTTAAATGTGGAGGTAAAAACCGGAGGACCCGAAAACAAAAATACACAGCGGCAGGTGTCGGGGACGGGATCGAACCCACGAACCTCCTGCATACCAGGCGAGGTCGTCAACATCTCGCCACCGCGGTGCCCCTGTCACTGGGCCTCGGCCTGTAACAGCTCAGTACACCTCCCGCCCAGTAGTAGCGGGGCCGTGAGTGTTGGCCTGTCAGCTGTTGCCCTTTCTTGAAGCCCCCCCCCCCCATTACCGTACTCCGTAGGTGTTGACACTCATGATACTGCTGCAGTGTGGCTCTCCGATGTTGTCTTTTATGAATCGTACCGCACATTGTTTGGCACGATGTCCGGCGTTTCGGCCCGCTCCACGTGCCGGGAGCTTCTTCAGGTACTGATAAAATCGAAGAAGAAGCTCCCTGCCGCCACACGGAGCGAAAAGTCGGACGTTGATTTTGTTTCCGAACGGCGCGCGGTACGTCCCGAGAACACGTCGGGAGGAGAGCCCTTATCGTAGCGTCACGTGGGGTGGCGGTGGTTGTGGACCACCGTTTCGTGGGCACAGTCTTATGGTGGTCCAACAGGCGCCACGTGCTTCAGACGGACAGGGCGCTCGCCTTCATGTGTAACCGTTGGTTTCCTGGTAAGGTGGAGTGGTGGTGCAGCGGTTGGCGCACTGCGTTTACGAAGCCAACGACCGGAATTCGATTCCCAGCCACGGCCAACGTCGGTGGCGAGGCGATGCCTGAACCGGGTCCTGGGCCTACCGAGCTTGACGGTCTAATACGAGTACCTGGTGCTGATACCGCACCAGGCACTCGTATGGGGGGGTGGTTCTGACCACAGCACCATGTCGCGTGCTGTTCTGTTATTAATAAGTGCTCATTACCAGCACTTGTCGTCACAGCCTGCAAGGATCAACACAGGATGTTGTCTCTGTGTGCGCGTCTGCGTTCTTGTGTACATACGTGTGGCACAGGCGCAAAAGATGAAGCAACACAACAGCTCGCTGAAGCAAAAGCTCAAGGATGGGGTGTCGGCTTACCGCCCGCAGGTGCGTGCGTATACGTGTGTGTGTGTGTACAGGTGTGAGATGGAGTCTACCCAGCGCCTCACTCGGAATCCCGAGTGCGTTGCAGTAATCAATAGGCACTCGCTGACAGCACTTGCCATGACACCCAGGGTGCGTGTGCGTGCGCGCATGCATGCGTGTGCAGTGGGGAGCAGGAGTGTCGTGGGGAGCAGTGCGCCACCACTGCTCTACGAACCCAGCAATCCGAGTTCAATTTGCGGCCAAACTTCGGTGACGAATATCTGAACCGGTCCTGGGCCCTCCCCAAGGTCGACTCGGCCTAAAATGAGCACCTGGTGCGGTGTGTAAACATCCGCATTGGGGAGACAAAGGCGAGCGGGCGTGTGCCGTGCAGGCCTTAGTAGGTGTGCGCAAACGGTACCCAAGAAGTCCGCTGAAGGCCAACACGCGGGAGGTTGTCTTTGTGTGCTGCTGCAGGTGAGTGGCGCCAAAGCAGCAGGATTCCTGACGTCTTCGCGCAGGTGATGGATGAAACGGAAGCCAGGGAGCCCCGCCCCCGCCCCCTGCTGGTGGGGCAGCGTCACGAGGGGCAGCGTCACGAGGGGCAGCGTCACTAGGGGCAGCGTAGAAGAAGTGCTCCACGGTGAGCACCGTCAGTTCAGAACGCACGGCGGTTTGCGGGGTGGCTCCAATCGGAGTTCCGCGCGGTCGACCGGTCGCCCGCTGCCCGGTCCTTCACGACTTCCCGCTCGCCCTTGTTCATCGGTACCAAGTCCGACGGCGAGGCAGAGTTAGCGCTGAAGGATGAATAAAAAAAAATTTGAAATGAAAACGCGCGAAAGCAACCTGTGGAAGAACTGCCATTCCTCGAAATTTTGATTACACCTCGACATCAACGCTGGAGACAAAACTAAACGAAATCGACAAATGCACACATCACCTCTGTCATGCAGAAGAACCACCGACGCTGCTGCTGCTGCTCGTGCAAAACAAACGTCGATCAAAACATACTTTGGCACTTTGGCCGATTTCTGACAGCTGTGAAGACGTGGACGTTGTGCAGTCCCGGTGCAGATCTACAGCGGCGGGTCCTCGTTCCTCCCACCCGGCGTGGGAGTGGGGCCCACCAGCGAACTCTTCTAGCCGAGCGTGGATCCCTTTGTCGAGGGCCGGAGCCGAATGAGCTCGGTGAAGGCCCTGGCCTCGGTGGGGGGGGGGGGGGGCGGAGGTGGCGGAACGGAATGCCCCCTTGTGTCACACGCGATTGCGGCCTCGCCCAGCGAGTTCACCACTCGCCGCTGGGGTCATGGTCGGCGGGACGCTTGAGAGCCGTGCGCGCGATGCGGCGGCGTTTGTGAACTCGCGCGATGCCGTGACTCCGTTCCCGCACCGCCGTGCGGTCACGGCACTGCGGGAACGCGTCGCCAGAGTCGCTCTGCACCAGCGGCAGTAGCGGCAGCAGCAGGCGGCGAGCGGCGAGCGGAGCGCCGCGGTCGTGAGCTCTGGCCTCGTCAGGATTTTAGAAGTTGAAAAGCACCGTGATCTTAACTGCGGCCGCGTGCAGCCTGCGCACGAGCGGAGCGCGTGGCGAGATTGTGGACGAGCACCTCCTCCTGTTTGATTCGATTCCACGTTGACTGACGGATACCGAGCAGCGTCGCTCGCCAACAGAGCCGCGCTCACATACACGTGTTTGTCTTGCTTGGAGTGAGGTCACCCTGGTGTGTGATGCGCCGCTTATACAGGTCAGACTCTGGACTCAACTTATGGACATTTAGTTCCCAAATATAACAATGATTATAAAAGAATGAATATTACCGATGTTTTTATTTTCACAATTCAGTGTGCTTTAACATATCTTGACGCTCACGCTCAAATGTCACGATGTGGACATGAACAAACAAAAAACCTCTGCGTATGATTAAGGTGACGGTGTCATTTACAGAAAGATTCCTCGACACGTGCTGCCTCATTGGGACGGACGAATCCATTGTTGACCCCCCCCCCCCCCCACCTGGACGAGTCCATTGTTGAACTCCCCCCCACCTGGACGAGTCCATTGTTGAACTCCCCCCCCCCACCTGGACGAGTCCATTGTTGAACTCCCCCCCCCACCTGGACGAGTCCATTGTTGAACTCCCCCCCCCCCCCCACCTGGACGAGTCCATTGTTGAACTCCCCCCCCCCCCCCCCCACCTGGATGAATCCATTGTTGAACCCCCCCCCCCCCCACCTGGACGAGTCCATTGTTGAACTCCCCCCCCCCCCCCACCTGGACGAGTCCATTGTTGAACTCCCCCCCCCCCCCCACCTGGATGAGTCCATTGTTGAACTCCCCCCCCCACCTGGACGAGTCCATTGTTGACCCCCCCCCCCCCACCTGGACGAGTCCATTGTTGACCCCCCCCCCCCACCTGGACGAGTCCATTGTTGACCCCCCCCCCCTGCCGCCTGGCGGATCGTGGTGGAGCGTACCACTGTGTTTTTAGGGGTGACCTGAGTGTGTAACCTGCCCACCTCTCTGTGTGTGTCTGCGTGCGGTGGTTGGCGACCGGCGAACCCGCTGCAGTGTGGCCGTGTGGTTGCTGTTGCGCTTGCTCGTGGTGCGGGCGCGTGTGCCGTGTTTAGTTCCCGTGTGTCCTGTCGCGTCCTCACGTACACGGGCAGCGCGTAACGCCGACGGTGTAGAGCGATGCGCGCCCTTGATGGTTTTAGGAAATCGTTGGCGCGAATCCGTGTGTTGTACAGGGGGGGGCGGTTGAAGATGCGTCGAATCGATAATAGAGGGTTTCTTTGGGTTGGATCGCGTAAATATAGAAATGTGTCGGTAAAACCTGCCACCACCCGACACAGCCAACTAGTGAGGGTTGTCACGTAAACAGAACGTGGCCAATTCGTCACCGGTACAGCACCACCCGGTGTGTTGGAGAGCCAAGCCACAACATTTACAAACTGAGTACGACGTTTCGCCAGTAATTACAACTAGCTTCATCAGGCGACAGCCAGATTTGTGGAGAAGTCCACCTGTTTCGTTCTTCATATCGAGGCGTAGGTGTGCTGACCACGCAGCTGTGTTCTTGCGCAATGATGGGGGGGGGGGGGGCGGGATTACTGAGGCAACGTACATTATGCATGTGCATTATGCGAGCCCTTTGAACTTGTCCTTCCAAATCATGCGTCGAATGTCAAACGCGTACTTTGAAAACATTCTCCCATGTTTCGTCGGACGTGTCAAGGCGGGAGGCTCCGTCGTTATTGTCCTCGTGTTGGGGCGAGCGCGGTCCACGTTTCGGGGTGGCCGTTCTCGTTCACGACGGTCGTAGGTGTCGTCGTGTCCTTCGAATTCCTCATTTACAACAACAACAACAAAAAAGCATTCTGATGGAACGCCGAGTGGCACCCGCACGCGTGTGTGTGTGTGTAACTGCTGCAGGGGTCTCGTGTCAAGAGCTTCTAACATCGCCGGTTTGGGTGTTGAGGTGCAATAATTGGAATTAGGCGGTTTAATTTGGCTTAAAATAGGAGCCGATTCAAATGTGTGGGTTTGCGTAAACAGTTTACGGTGGAAATGTCATGATGATTAGCCGCCAAGCGATAGAGCCCTCGTGTCATCTGATGCAGAACGTTTGTCTCTTGAATGACATCACCCTCGCCTCATCAGTACACAGTAAGAAAGCTGTAATCTCTTCCAATGCGGAATCAGTCTCACCCCATGCAGAGCTGCCACCTTACTAAAGTGCTTTTCATTGGGCTGGTTTTGTTCTTATCCGTCGTGTAACCCTAAAACTCCAAGTCAGAGATCCACACCTCGATAAATGTCGAGCTTTATTCTTGGGATGTGTTCCCACTTTTAGGGTTAATCCAGAGAAATCCGAAAATGGGCCAAGTGACTAAATTTCCGATGACGACGATGACGCGATGTTGCTCACCGCGAATATTAAAACACCTTTATTAACTATACGACGTAACTGCTGCCTAAAAAAATATGTGAAATATTTTATATTTAAATCATTAAGTTTCACGCAAAAGCGATGACAATTCTCTAACGTTGATCCGTTTAAGTGAAGTACAAATGCATGGCAAGGATTGGTCCAAAAGATCCTAAAATCCATTATTTGATGATCATAAAAAACGGGATAATCTGAAACTCATCCCAATTGATCTTCTTGGTTCTTTCGGTAAAGTCACGTAGAAGGGAAATAATAACAGACCTGTTCTTCACCTGAGGACTGCTGCTTGTGTTGTGGTCGAAACGTCGTGAGAATTTTATCATGTTTTATTTTTCTTATTTTATTATTTCCCTTCTACGTGACTTTACCGATAGAACCAAGAAGATGAATCCCTGCAGTCACGAAAGCTTTAAATCGAAATTCATCCCAATTGGTGGCTCGTCCAGTCTGGCCAGAGGAGGCCAGGGTGCGCATTCACCTGCATCGCTGTTGGGACCCCGAACACGTGACACGCACACACTGAGCGGGAGAAGCCCTTTGTGGTGACGCCACCGCCGCCTACACCCCGTTCCTCGCAGATCGAGTCATTGACAGATTGATGAAAGCTTGTGTCTAGCCTCTAGAGCTTACTAGAGTGGGTTTTTTTGTATTGTGTTATGATGTGTTAAAAACAATAGGTCACATTAAACACACAAACTTTGTTTCATATTCCGGAGCCGATATTCTAATAAATTGGGATGTGAGTAACAGCAGTTGTGTTGGTTTTGTCAGATGTATACCCTGCGTATTTCGAGGTTCGTGGAGGGTTGATGATCGATGGCCAAGACGAGTGAAGGAATCGGAGGATAAAAACGCGCCCAAGAGAGGATGACCACCGCCAGAGGTTGCAGCGATGCGCTCGTGGTGAACGAGTGACGAGGCCTACTTAACTTTAATTTTTAACAGACAACGAGACAAGAAGTCACAGCTTCTACAGATATTTTGCTGTGACGGTTTCACCTGAAGACGGAAGCTTGTGTTGCCTCCGAAACGTCGTGATTTTTATTGTTTTATTTTTATTAATTTCATTTTTTACCTACGTGACTTTACCGAAAGAACTAAGAGTATGAATCCTTGCAGTCACGAAAGCTTCAAATCTAGAGTGACGAGGCCCTTCGCGTGGACCCACCTGCCGCTCAGGTGCCGCTGTCCACTGCAGTTGTGATCCGTGGTCCGGAATGGAGCCCAAGTTGGCAGACGGTGGCGCAGTGTGCCAGGCGCTGGACCACCATTCCGCACAAGACCAAACACTCAGTCAAAGCCTTAACAGGCTGCTGGTGGTGCAAGTGCTGTTCGCGAGCACCTATGAAGGCCGGCACGGTACATTAAGGGATGGGTGACCAGCACCACGCCCGGCCGCCTTTGTCTCCCTTAGTGTCCGATATTAACACACCACATCAGGTACTTAATTCAGGCTGAGGCGACCTAGGGGAGGCCCAGGACCGGGTCAGATAATTGTCACTGGTGTGTTGGCCACGAGCGGGAGTCGAACTCGGGTCCCCGGGTTCGTAGAACAACGACCTCACACAAGTGCCGGAGGATCCTAGTAGCAACAGTAGCTATTACATATGTAGTAGCGACATAGCTACTACATATGTAGCTACTACATATGTAGTAGTGTATGTAGCTACGGGCCCCGCACTTTCAAGGGGCCCGCGCTAAATGTTTTCAAGCTATCAATCCCGATCTTGATTTGAAGCTTTCGTGACTGCAGGAATCCATACTCTTTGGTTCTTTCGGTAAAGTCACGTGGGGTATAAAATAACAATCACGACGTTTCGATCGCAACACAAGCAACCGTCATCAGGTGAGACCAACACAGCAGGGTAAATGCTGACAATTCCAGTTCAGCGATTCTGCAATTGCTCTATTACTGTAGTACTATACCGCCTTCAACTTTTATGAACGACTGGGTGTTTAAGGTTAGCGATTTGTCGTATTATCTGGCTGTATAGCAAATTTAAAAAAAATACAATTACTTTACTATGCAAGTAAAAAATTTACGTGTTTTAATATTTTTTTATTTAGTGCCCTTTATAACATAAGCTACAGGCCCCGCACTAGCTTAATCCGGCACTGCTCCCCACACATGCAATTTCATACGCGGGCTTTCAAGGCCAATATCATTTCTAGTTTATTTTGGATTAGATCGTGGGGGTACAATGTACATTTTAACTGAAAACCTCCATCACCCGACAGTGCCAATCTAATCAAGTCACGTGGGCAAAAATGTAAATGGGTTGGCAATTTTAACCTTACTCATCAGCCAGTGGCATAGTCACAATCCCGCTAACAATAAACACAATCACAACCTCACCCACCCTCACACCCCCCCCATCACCCCCCCCCCCCCACATCACCCCCCCCACATCCCCCCCACATCACCCCCCCATCATCACCCCCCCCACATCACCCACATCACCCCCCCCACATTACCCCCCCCCCACATCACCCACATCACCCCCCCCACATCACCCACATCACCCCCCCCCACATCACCCACCCTCACATCACCCCCCCCGCCACATCACCCCCCCCCCACATCACCCCCCGCCACATCACCCCCCCCCCCCCCACATCACCCCCCCCCACATCACCCCCCCCCCACATCACCCCCCCCACATCACCCCCCCCACATCACCCCCCCCCACATCACCCCCCCCACATCACCCCCCCCCACATCACCCCCCCCCACATCACCCCCGCGCCACATCACCCCCCCCCACATCACCCCCCCCCCACATCCACCCCCCACATCACCCCCCCCACATCACCCCCCCCCACATCACCCCCCCCCACATCACCCCCCCCACATCACCCCCCCCCACATCACCCCCCCCCCCACATCCCCCCCACATCACCCCCCCACATCACCCCCCCCACATCACCCCCCCACATCACCCCCCCCCCACATCACCCCCCCCACATCACCCCCCCCCACATCACCCCCCCACATCACCCCCCCCACATCACCCCCCCCCCACATCACCCCCCCCCCACATCACCCCCCCCACATCACCCCCCCCCCACATCACCCCCCCCCCACATCACCCCCCCCCCACATCACCCACATCACCCCCCCCACATCACCCCCCCCCACATCACCCCCCCATCATCACCCCCCCCCCCATCACCCACATCACCCCCCCCCCCACATCACCCCCCCCCCCACATCACCCACATCACCCCCCCCACATCACCCCATCATCACCCCCCCCCACATCACCCCCCCCCACATCACCCCCCCCCCACATCACCCCCCCCACATCACCCCCCCCACATCACCCCCCCCCCACATCACCCCCTTCCCCCACATCACCCCCCCCCACATCACCCCCCCACATCACCCCCCCCCCACATCACCCCCCCACATCACCCCCCCCCACATCACCCCCCCCCACATCACCCCCCCCCACATCACCCCCCCCACATCACCCCCCCCACATCACCCCCCCCCACATCACCCCCCCCCACATCACCCCCCCCACATCACCCCCCCCCCCACATCACCCCCCCACATCACCCCCCCCCACATCACCCCCCCCCCCACATCACCCCCCCCCCACATCACCCCCCCCCCACATCACCCCCCCCCACATCACCCCCCCCACATCACCCCCCCCACATCACCCCCCCCACATCACCCCCCCCCACATCACCCCCCCCACATCACCCCCCCCCACATCACCCCCCCCCACATCACCCCCCCACATCACCCCCCCCCCCTCTCCCACAGGAAACTCGGTTAATCTCAAAATGGAGCTGGGTGGGGTCAGTGGAGACGTTGCACAGTATTTGGTGACTGTGCGCTTTGTAACAAAAGCATGACATTTGGCTGGATTAGGCCAAACATTTTCAGTGAGGGAGCCACACTGAAATAATCCGATGACAGTGGCCATCTTTGGATGTAAATTGAGCCACCAGTGCAAACGAATATTCTGTACCCCATTATCTGCTATTCTAACCCACAGAGGAACAATCGATTTCCATGCCCGTGCCCACAAAGAGTCGAGTATTTGGGGCCTAGACAGCTGATGTGGGGGTCACCACATTTATGGGAGCATCAAGCGTGCAGGACACGGTGGCGAGATGTTAATCCCCTCGCCTGGTATGCAAGAGGTCGTGGGTTCGATCCCGACCGTGACGCCTGTATAATTGGAGTTTGCGTGTCTCTCTCCCTGTGGTCGTATGGATTTTTGTTCGGTTCCTCCGGTTTGTCTCTCCACATTTAGAATCAACACACCTTTAGAGTACTGTATTTGTCTATGGATTTCCACGTGAGCCAATTATCACGTAGCTTACCGTGAGCTCTCATTTGTGACCAGGTATCTTCTAAAAAAATAGCTATATAGCTTAGTGAGCTTTTCCTGGTTAAACAAAACCAGCAGGTTTGAACTCATTGACTTACTAACACAATTCGTCCCAGGGACCCGTTCGTAAGTCTAACGAAAGTTCGTAACTCGGAACACAATAACATTCTGTATTTAAACGCCAATACGATCAGTGTGATGAAAAGTGTTACGGTTCAACTAAAAAGGGAAGCGTCGTTAAACTCATGAATGAGAAGAAATATTGGACATTTGCATTATAACGCCGTCAAACAATATCCGTGCCGAGGTGGCCACGGGAGGTAATGACAGGGGAGTCAGCCTGCAGTACGAATGCACTAGTGGCCACGGGAGGTAATGACAGGGGTATCCGTTGTGAGTGCGAAGGGACTGGTGGCTTCGAGAATGATCGAGAAGGGAGCGCGGTCAGGTGACGGAAGAGGACGGGTGGGGGAGTCTGCCGGTGGAGCGAGCGTCCAGACTCAGCGAGAAGGTTCGAGAAGGGGGGCTTGGCCTCGGTTCATATATGAGATGCGCGGGAGACTCGGGGCTGTTGCAGTGGAGGGTCTCCGCCTGCCTGTCAAGTGAACGCGTCTTCAATGAAAGTGCCATCTCAAGAGAAGTGTGCCAAGTCGCCAGCGCCGCCCTCTTTCTTATTAACAGCTCCTCCCCCCGCCCCCACTTCCCCCTCCTCCCCCCGCCCCCAAACTCCCCCCTCCTCCCCCTGCCCCCCTCCCCCTCCTCCCCCCGCCTCCACTCCCCCCTCCTCCCCCGCCCCTCCTCCCCCCACCCCCCACATCCCCCTCCTCCCCCCCCCCCCGCCCCCCCCCCCCCCCCCCCCCCCCCCCCCCCCCCCCCCCCCCCCCCCCCCCCCCCCCCCCCCCCCCCCCCCCCCCCCCCCCCCCCCCCCCCCCCCCCTCCTCCCCCCAGCTGCCCCCAGAACTCCTCCCCATCCCCCCCCCCCCCCTCCTCCACTACCCACCCCCTTCCCCTCTCCCCCCGCACCCACTCCCTCCCGCCCACACTGCCCTCCCCCTCCCCCGCCACCACTCCCACTCCTCCCCCCGCCCACTCCTATCCCCTCCCCCGACCCACTCCCCCCTCCGCCCCCCCGCCCCCACTCACCCCCTCCTCGCCCCCCCCGACCCCCACTACCCCCCCGCGCCCTCCGCCCCCCGCCCCCACTCCCCCCTCCTCTCCCCGCCCCCCTCCCCCCTCCTCTCCACTCCCCCGCTCCTCCTCCCCCGCCCCACATCCCCCGCTCCTCCCCCAGCCCCCCTCCTCCCCCCGCCCCCACTCTCACCACCTCCTCCCTCCCGCCCCACTCCCCCATCCTCCCCCCGCCCCCACTTCCCCCCGCCCTCCTCTCCCCCCCTCCCCCTCCTCTCCCCCCCACCCCACGCCCCCCTCCTCTCCACGCCCCCACTTCCTCCCCCTCGTCATCCACTCCCCCTCCATCCCACGCCCCCACCCCTACCCCCCGCCTCCCCCGCCCCCCCTCCTCTCCCCCGCCCCCACTTCCCCCTCCTCCCCACGCCCCCACTAACCGCCCCCATCCCTCCCCCGCCCCAACTCCCCCCGCCGCGCCCAATCCCCCCATCCTCCCCCCGCCTCCCGGAGCTCCCCTCCCCCTCTCCCCCCGCCCCCCTCCTCCCCCCGCCCCCTTACTCCCCCTACTCCACCCCCGCCCCCACTACCTCCCCCCTCCCTCCCCCCGCCCCCACTCCCCCCTCCTCTCTCCCGCCCCCACTCGCCCCCCTCCTCTCCACTCCCCCCCTCCTCCCCCCCCCCCCACTCCCCCCCTCCCCCCCCCCCCCTCCCCTCCTTCCCCCCCCCACTCCCCCCCTCCTCCCCCCCCCCAGCTCCCCACTATCCCCCCGCCCCCACTCCTCCTCCTCCCCCGCCCCTCACTTCCCCCCTCCTCCCCCTCCTCCCCCCGCCCCCACTCCTCCCTCCTCCCCTACTCCCCCACTCCTCCCCCCGCCCCCACTCCTCCTCCTCCCCCCGCCCCCCTCCCCCCTCCTCCCCCCGCCCACCACTTCCCCCTCCTCCCCCCGCCCCCACTCCTCCCCCCGCCCCCACTCCTCCCTCCTCCCCCCGCCCCCACTCCCCCCTCCTCCCCCCGCCCCACTCCTCCCCCCGCCCCCACTCCTCTCCTCCTCCCCCCGCCCCCACTCCCCCCTACTCCCCCCATCCTCCCCCCACCCCCACTCCCCCCTCCTCCCCCCGCCCCCACTCCCCCCTCCTCCCCCCACCCCACTCCCCCCTCCTCCCCCCACCCCCACTCCCCCCCCCTCCCCCCCGCCCCCACTCCCCCCCTCCTCCCCTCGTCCCCACTCCCCCCTCCCTCCCCCCGTCCCCACTCCCCCCTCCTCCCCCCACCCCCACTCCCCCCCCTTCCCCCCCACCCCCACTCCCCCCCCTCCCCCACCCCCACTCCCCCCCCCGCCCCTCTCTCTCTTGGCCCCGCCCACTGCCCCGGGAAGCCCCGCCCTTCGCCGGCACCCTGAGTGGAACACGTGGAGGCTGAAATCTTGACTTAAAGCTTTCATGACTGCAGCAATTCATATTCTTTGGGTCTTTCGGTAAAGTCACGTAAACAGGTTCAAATAAAATAACAAAAACATTTATTTGAACCTATTGACATGACTTTACCGAAAGACCCAAAAAATACGTGGAGGCTCAGATGATAATCATGTTGTACTGGAGACACCCCCCCCCCCCCCCCATCTTTCCAAATGCTTTTGAGCACAGGGGGACTGCCGCCACTAGACCCTGGACGGACGTTTGGCAGCTTAGTCATGCCAACCTTGAAGAGATCGGTGCTTCTTGCGTCTCGAGATGGCTATAAAGTTGGGGAGGGGGGTTAGTGATGGGCAATGGTTAACGGGTGAGTGGCTGATGCACCCCAGCGAATTTGGTTAATGAGTGAGCGATGTGGCCGCGACGCTTGTTAATGGGTGAGTGTGGCTCACGCGCACACGCGCGCATGACCGGGTGGGGCGAAGTGGCGACGTTTATGTTCCTCGGCTCTGCTAAAGTGCGGCAGCAGCAGTAGCAGGGGGGCCACTGCGGCTCAAGAGAGACGACCCCCAGGCGCAAGACCACGGGGCTTCTGGCCACGCCGAAGGAGCCACCACCAGCAGCCAGGAGCCACCACCAGCCACCAGCAGCCACCACCACCAGCCAAGAGCCACAGGAGCCACCAGGAGCCACCACCAGCAGAAGCCACCACCACCAGCCAGGAGCCACCAGCAGCGAGAAGCCACCAGGAGCCACCACCAGCAGCCAGGAGCCACCAGCAGCCACCACCAGCAGAAGCCACCACCACCAGCCAGAAGCCGCCACCAGCCACCAGCAGCCATCACCACCAGCCAAGAGCCACAGGAGCCACCAGAAGCCACCACCAGCAGCCAGGAGCCACCAGGAGCCACCAGCACCAGCCAGGAGCCACCAGGAGCCAGGAGATTACCAGAAGCTGAGCCGGCATCAACCCCCCCCCGCCCGCCTTCGTTACCTGACCCGGAGTCACAATGCGACTCGCGTTGGTGCTCTGCGCTCTGCTTGGTAAGTTTGTTTGTTTTCTTTGCGTTTTACGCGCGCGCGTGCGTGTGTGTAGTGTGTGTGTGGTGTGTGTGTAGTGTGTGTGGTGTGTGTGGTGTGTGTGTAGTGTGTGTGGGGTGTGTGTGTGTGGTGTGTGTAGTGTGTGTGTGATGTGTGTGTGTAGTGTGTGTGGTGTGTGTAGTGTGTGTGTAGTGTGTGTGATGTGTGTGTGTAGTGTGTGTGCTGTGTAATGTAGCGGCTAGCGCGCTGCTCTATGAACCCGCTCACGGCCAACACCCAGTGACGATTATCTGAACCGGTCCTGGGCCTCCCCTAGGTCGACTCAGCCTCAAACGAGTACCTGGTGCGATGTGTAAACATCGCCACTGGGGAGACAAAGGTGGTCGGGCGTGGTGCTGGCCACCCACCCCCTCGTGTACCGTTCCGCCCTTCATAGGTGCTCGCTAACAGCACTTGCCCCTACAGTCTGTCAAGACTATACGGGGGATCTTTGTCTTTGTGGATTGGAGAGCGGTGGCGCATCGGTTAGCACAAACGTGCGCACCCGGCCATTCCCGAGTTCGATCTCCGCACATGGCTAACGTCAGCGGGCGGCGCCGGTTATTTTTGGTTATTTCCCATTAAAACATTTCATCTGGATGATTATCCTCCCCCTTGGGTCGACTCCGCCTGAAGAGTGAGCGCCCCCCGATGCGGTTGGGTAAACGTCAGCGCTGGGGAGACAAAGGCGGCCGGGCGTGGAGTTAGCAAAACCCCTCTCCATGGCAGCACGTGGCCCACCAGCCGACTCGAGGCCACGTGGGGTGTCGTCGTCTTCTTCTATGTAATGACGCGTGCGTTGTGTGTGTTATACTCGCCCCCCCCCCCCCCGTGTTACCCCCCGTGCCCCCCCCCCCCCCGTGCCAGGCGTGACTCACGGCTACTTCAGGCAATGGACACGTGACACCAACTTCGGGAACGGCTCCAACTGGGAGGGCGGTCGCCCCCCCTGTGCCGCAGAGCGAGCCATCTTCCCCGCAGACGAGGTGTCCAGCCTCCTCCTACATCACTGGTTGGGCAGGGGTGGTGGGTGGTGGTGGGTGGTAGTGGTGGGTGGTGAGTGGTGGTGGGTGGTGAGTGGTGGTGGTGGTGGTGGGTGGTGGTGTTGGTGAGTGGTGGTGGGTGGTGGTGTGTGGTGGTGTTGGTGAGTGGTGGTGGGTGGTGGTGGTGTGTGGTGGTGGTGGTAGGTGGTGGTGGTGGGTGGTGAGTGGTGGTGGGTGGTGGTGAGTGGTGGTGGTGGTGTTGGTGAGTGGTGGTGGGTGGTGGTGGTGGGTGGTGGTGGGTGCTGGTGGGTGCTGGGTGGTGGGTGTTGGGTGGTGGCAGTGGGTGGTGGTGGTAGTGGGTGGTGGTGGGTGGTGGTAGTGGGTGGTAGTGAGTGGTGGTGGTGGTGGGTGGTGGTGGCAGTGGGTGGTGGTGGTAATGGGTGGTGGTGGTGGGTGGTGAGTGGTGGTGGTGGGTGCTGAGTGGTGGTGCTGAGTGGTGGTGGGTGCTGGGTGGTGAGTGGTGGTGGTGGGTGGTGGTAGTGGTAGGTGGTGGGTGCTGGGTGGTGAGTGGTGTTGGTGAGTGGTGGTGGTGGTGGGACTGTCGCCCGGGGACAAATTCCACTGTGCCCCCCCCCCCCCAATCACACCACCACCCCGCAACGCCTTAAATTAAACTGCGAAGTACGAGGTGCTTCAAAAAATGCTTTTTTTACACTTCTCTGAGAATTTGCAACAATACCACGAAGAAAGGCGCCCTCCGGGCTCTGGAGACCACCTGGAGAAGATTCCAGGCGCGCGTTGACAATGATGGCATCAGTTTTTGTCAATCACATCAGGTTTTTGAGATATCAAATATTGCATTTTCAATAAAAACTGCAGAAGAAAAATATTAAATAAATGTGGATATCTACATAAAATGATATTATAAACACACTATCCTAAAAATACAGCACCATATTTTAACACTAAAGCAGTCACTGACTCGCAACAACTTGCAATCATAAGTGACAGAGTTAATTTCGGGTAAAATCAATGAAAACGGGGTATGCCGATAGCATAAAATGAGATGTGTTAGAGCAAATCTGAGATCAGATTTGGAATCAGCACCCTGAAATTAGTCTAAAACAGCTGCAAAAGTCCAGGTCAGAATTTTTTTTGTTGACCAGTGTAATTGATCAATTGTGTAGTAATGCACGGACGCACGCGTTCACAATGGGAACGCGCCTGCGAGCGCGTCTCGGTTGACGGTGACGCCGTTGCGGTCTCGTCGTGAGAAAGTCGAGCCCCCCCCCACCCCCCCCCCCCCCCAAGTGGGGAAGCCGCCGAGAGGCGAAGCGCCCTGCGTCCCTGTGATGAGCCTGATCGACACGTGTGCATGAATCCATTGGTATTCATGACAAGCTTAAAATGTCAGTTTAACACGTAGGCTTTCGCGACCAATATCATCCATGATAGTTTGATTGAGATTTACGCGATCTAACCCCCTAAAAAGCCCCTCTATTATAGAAGTTTAAAATGTGATTCACTCTTTGAAAATTAATGTAACTAGAACCCAACTAGTGCCCTGTCCAGTTATCTATAGTACTGGTAGGAACCTCCTGGTTACACCAGCCCACAGGGGATTATTGTGTCTGTCCGTCCGTCGTGCAGGGAGGGGCTGGGTGGGGAGGGAGGGGCTGGGTGGGGAGGGGAGGGTGGGGAGGGGCTGGGTGGAAAGGGGAGGGTGGAGTGGGGAGGGGCTGGGTGGGGAGGGTGGGGAGGGGCTGGGTGGGGAGGGGCTGGTCACCCCGTGGTGCCCTTATAAAACTCAACGTTTAACCTACTCACACCGGCTTGTGCCCGTCCTCACAGTCGGGCATATTTGCGGAATACACCACGCCGCCGTTGACCCTGGCCATTGACCCTGGCCATAGACCGAGCAACCCAACGTTCCTACCAGCTCCCTCCGCAGGAATGTGTTTACCAGTGCCCTGTCCAGTTACCAGTAGTTACCAATGTTTCCTTGGCTGCAGCGTCTGTTGTTCTAAGACATTGTGTCTCGTCACAAGGTCTGTTTCCAGGGCAGTTGCTCATCACGGAATGATTGTGTCAACCAAAGTATTGACATGCAGTGTTTAAAGCGACCTCAGCTCAAGACCCTGTAGAGAGGCAGTGGGGCACCACGGTGACGAGATGTTAACTCCCTCGCCTGGTATGCAGGAGGCCGTGGGTTCGAACCTGACCATGACGCCTGCTGCATATTTGCGTGTCTCTCTCTCCCCGTGGTCGTGTGGATTTTTCTCCGGGTCCTCCGGTTTTTCCCTCCACGTTTAGAAACATGCGTTAGAGAGTATTTGGCTGCTATAAATTTCCACGTGATAAGCCACTTCGTTCAGCTATCATTTGTTGCCAGGTCACTTCTGCAAACGAGCTGTAAGCTCAGTGGGCCTTACCTGGTAAAATAAATCAATAATAGTTTTAGCCTCACCAGCTGGTACCCATCCTGCATGTTGATGATAGTGGAGTTTCACGGTGGCGATGATTGATAGAGCTTGACTTTAACGATGATTGGGGTTATAATCGTAACTGTTTTATTTACCAGGTAAAAAGCCCACTGAGCTATTGAACTCTTTTTCAGAGGCGACCTGGCCACACACCGAAGTGGCTGATGTCATACGTGGGAATTGATAGTCACAGCGAAATGATCTCAACGTGCGTCGATTCTAAACATGGAACCTGGAGAAAAATCCACGCGACCACCATGGGGAGAGAGAACGTGCGGATTACAAATATACAACCACAGGCACCGCCAGGGTCCGGGATCGAACCCGCGGCCTCCTGCGTATCAGGCGAGGGAGATCTCGCTGCGGTGGCTAGATGTGTTAGGTACACTTTATGGAATTGCCTCTGTTGTTGGGAGATTATTGGGTCCATCTCTGCCTCTAACCCAAGTGTCATGCTCTATCCACAGTCGGTCTCGGTGTACGTGGATGGCAGCTTCTCCATACTGGACATGGTAACGCTGCCCACCTCCTCACCCTCCTCTTTTCCTACCCCACGTACTCGCCGAACACACGCAGACGCACGGAACAAAGACAAAGTCGCCCTGTAAATGTGTATAGCCGACATAGACTGCTGGCGTGTAGCTAGTAAATGCCAGCATGGCGCGCATGTTGAGGCCAGCCCTACTTCTGACCGCCTTTGTCTCCCCAATGGCGACGTTTACACACCGCACCAGGTACCCATTTGAGGCTGCATCGACCTAGGGGAGGCCCAGGACCGGTTCAAATAATCGTCACCGGTGTTGGTGGCCGTGAATGGGAATCGAACTCGGGTCGCCGGGTTCGTAGCGCAGTGCACTAACCACTGCACTACCGTTCCCACGTCTGCATACACAACACACGCACACAACACACACTGCATACACAACACACGCACACAACACACACTACATACACAACACACGCACACAACACACACTGCATACACAACACACGCACACAACACACACTGCATACACAACACACGCACACAGCACACACTGCATACACAACACACGTACACAACACACACTGCATACACAACACACGTACACAACACACACTGCATACACAACACACGCACACAGCACACACTGCATACAGAACGCACGCAGAGGAATTCGTCGCGCTGCCCTGATTATTCTCTTTCAAATGTCAAGTGACTCCCCCCGTTTAGAAACGCTCGTCTCCGTTCAGTTCACTGACTGATCGGTTCACGGACCGCTCGGTTCACTGACTGATCAGTTCACTAACTGATCAGTTCACTGACTGATCAGTTCACTGACTGATCAGTTCACGGACTGATCGGTTCACGGACTGATCGGTTCACGGACTGATCGGTTCACGGACTGATCGGTTCACGGACTGATCGGTTCACGGACCGATCGGTTCACGGACTGATCGGTTCACTGACTGATCGGTTCACGGACTGATCAGTTCACTGACTGATCAGTTCACGGACTGATCGGTTCACTGACTGATCGGTTCACTGACTGATCAGTTCACTGACTGATCAGTTCACGGACTGATCGGTTCACTGACTGATCAGTTCACTGACTGATCAGTTCACGGACTGATCAGTTCACTGACTGATCAGTTCACTGACTGATCAGTTCACGGACTGATCGGTTCACGGACTGATCGGTTCACTGACTGATCAGTTCACTGACTGATCAGTTCACGGACTGATCAGTTCACTGACTGATCAGTTCACTGACTGATCAGTTCACTGACTGATCAGTTCACGGACTGATCGGTTCACGGACTGATCGGTTCACTGACTGATCAGTTCACTGACTGATCAGTTCACGGACTGATCAGTTCACTGACTGATCAGTTCACTGACTGATCAGTTCACGGACTGATCGGTTCACGGACCGATCGAGGAGTTTCCACGTTGCGACTCCGTGCGACCCCCGCTACCCCCTCCCCCGCCTGCTCCCGAAACCCGGTCAATGATTGAGCCTCATCGCGTGCCGCAACACCACCTGTGCCCCCCGTCACGTGCCTGCTTTAATGTGCGCTCGCAAACACAACGCGTTGCGCCACAAAGACGATGAGTCAACGCTGCAAGCCACGGGAGGTGGAGGCGAGTCTGCTGACGCGCGCATTAACCGGAGCCAACGATCAAATTGTGACTGGGTACCCATTTTGAGCTGAGTCAACCTAGGGGATGGCCCTAATACAAAAGACAAAGATCCCCCCGAAAGCCTCAACAGACTGTAGGGGCAAGTGCTGTTAGCGATCACCGATGAAGGCCGGCGCGGCACACGAGGGGGTGGGTGGCCAGCACCACGCCCGACCGCCTTTGTCTCCCCAGTGGCGACGTTTACTACACACCGCGCCAGCTACTCGTTTGAGGCTGAGTCGACCTACAATACACACGCAGAGCCACATATGCAAGCCGACACACATCCTCACTCCAACCCGACCTTTACCCATTATGATGACCTCCCCTGACCCCTACCCCCCCACCCCACCACCAACAGTACCTGCCGCTGAACTCGGAGCTGATCCTGGAAGAGGGTGCCACCCTGAGTGCCAGTGACGGCCGCAGCGACCCGCCGGCAGGATGCGTCGCGGGTACGGGACCTGAACCCCTCCACACCCTCCTCACTGCCAAGTCCTTCGCCCATGTCGAACGGATCGCTCGCACCGCCTCCGTGTGCTGTCATCACACGCGCTCTCTCTGAGTGTCAGACTCGTGTTGCCTCCCGCGTAGACCTGGCACCGCTGTTGTCTCCTAAGTGCCGTCTCCATCGCCCATTGTGTCTCCACGCTGCCCTCTGTGTCACAGAGTCGTGCTGCCCCTGAGCTGTCCCATTGTGTCTCCACCGCTGCCTCTGTGTCACAGTCGTGCTGCCCCTGAGCTGTCCCATTGTGTCTCCACGCTGCCCTCTGTGTCACAGAGTCGTGCTGCCCCTGAGCTGTCCCATTGTGTCTCCACGCTGCCCTCTGTGTCACAGAGTCGTGCTGCCCCTGAGCTGTCCCATTGTGTCTCCACGCTGCCCTCTGTGTCACAGAGTCGTGCTGCCCCTGAGCTGTCCCATTGTGTCTCCACGCTGCCCTCTGTGTCACAGAGTCGTGCTGCCCCTGAGCTGTCCCATTGTGTCTCCACGCTGCCCTCTGTGTCACAGTCGTGCTGCCCCTGAGCTGTCCCATTGTGTCTCCACGCTGCCCTCTGTGTCACAGTCGTGCTTTCCCCTGAGATGTCCCCACGCTGTCCCCGTGCCACCCCCCCCCCCCCCCCCCCCCGTTCTGTCCCCGCGCCGTCGCCTACCGCAGGCGACGCTCACTTCGTGCCGCAGGCCGGGTGGTCGTGGCTGGACGCGCGCCTCTGGGCGACGGCGCGCTCGCGCGACGATCTGCTGGCCGGGCGGCCGCTGTCCACCGTGGACGTGGAGCGCGTCCCCTGCGCCGCCGACGACGTCGAATTCCGACCGCTCACCTCCTTCCGCGTGGGCCTCCAGCGGGGACCCTTCCAAGCCCGCTCTCTCTCCGTCATGGGAGAGGTGCTCGCGAAACGTCGCGCGGCTGGCGGCGGCGACGGTCGTGGGGGTGGTGCGGTCCCCGTTACGGTGCACCCCAACGCGGTGCAACCGTGATGGGGCTCACCGGTCGGAGGGGCCCCAGGCGCTTAACTGTTTTCACTTGTTTTTTTGTTTGCATTCTGATCGCAAGCATTGTGGTTGATGCAGACATGATTCCTTGCAAAAGGTTTCAGTTTGGTATTTTAACATCTTGACACCTGTTTTGTTGCCAGAAAAAAGGGGAAAACCCCATTATCATATTTTCACTTAACTATTTTTATTATAAATCTCGACTTGAAGCTTTCGTGACTGCCGGAATTCATATTCTTTGGGCCTTTCGGTAAAGTCACGTAGATAGGTTAAAAAAAAAACTACGACGTTTCGATCGCAACACAAGCCATCGTCATGTTTTTTTCTTTCTTTTTCCACCTGATGACGATGGCTTGTGTTGCAATCGAAACGTCGTAGTTCTTTTGTAAATAAATGTTTTACCTATCGACGTGAATTTACCGAAAACCCCAAAGAACATTTGTATTGTACCAAGTAACGCCCACCGAGCTGTATAGCTCTTCATTAGAGACCTGGCCGCAGATGACAGCTCAACGAAGTGGCTTCTCACACTCCGACCGCACGGCCCCTCGCTCTCGCCGCAGAACTTCTCGACGGAGGCGTCTCTGCGGAGCTACTTGCAGAGCCGCTCGGGGAAGCTGCAGTTCCACGGCGGCTCCATCTCCGTGCAGCCCGACGGGACGTGCCTGGATCCCAGCGGCTGCCTGTGCGGGAACGACCGGGTGAGCGAATCTTGACCAGGCCCGGCTCCCTCCCAGCGTTGACACCGACCCCTACAGGGGCGTTCACCTCCCTTCCCCGTCGACCACTTTACCTCCTCAACTCGACCTGCGATGAGTCGCCTACCCAGCGGGTCCACTGATCGTCGCGATTCCAGTTCATGGTTCGATTTGAAAATCGAACGCTCTGTTTCGTCTCGATTCGTGACTGATTTGTTCTGTCTCGCTTGTTCTGTGTCTCGTTCTCCCCATGTCTCGTTGTCCCATGTCTCGTTCTCCCCATGTCTCGTTGTCCCATGTCTCGTTCTCCCCATGTCTCGTTGTCCCATGTCTCGTTCTCCCCATGTCTCGTTTGTTTTGTGTCTCGTTTGTTCCATGCATCATTTGTTCCGTGTCTCGTTCCATGGCTCATTTGTCCCGTATCATTGATGCAGTCTTTGTGTGCTCCGTCAGCATTATCTGGACGGAGCTTTGAGCGTTATCCCCCCTGAAGATGCTCTGGGTTCCCCCCACACAAAGCCAAACACTTACTTGGAATTGGCCTAACAACCCAATGTAGCAGGAGCCTCCTGAAAGTCTGGAGATCCCTAAATATAGCACCTATCTCCGGCACGTGCTGGGCACCCAGCCTCTCAAAATGCCTTGCACCACATCTCAGCTCAAATCGTTTCAATGCCGAAGGGACCCCTTAATCACAGCTGTCCCTGACTGCACAAGTTGACTCGGCACCGGCCTACAAGTTGTCATCAGTCCGTCGGTATGGGGCGATCAAATAATTTACGAGCAATTTTTCACTTTTGCCAAATTTGGACCACGAGGACGGCTGCTTGCGTTGTGGCCGAAACGTCGTGAGAATTGTATTTTATGATGTTTTCTTTTTATTATGTTATTATTTCCCTTCTACGTGACTTTACCGAAAGAACCAAGAAGAGGTTGGACCACGACGTCGGCACGCAATGGCTCACTCTCCTTCGAATCACGTCACGGGATCTTGGAATGGCCGCGGCGATGCAGGCAGCGCATAGTATTTTACGTTTAATACACTCGCAGTGTTAACCAGGGCGGCCGCAGACTCGAACCTCACAAACACAGGCGGCGGCAAACCCGGCCACCGCCCGAGTCCGCCGAAAACTGACCGCCGGCTCTGCCCGAATGTCCTCCCCTCCAGCACAGAGACCACATCTGCTCGCGGCTCTACGGCACAGTGGAGGGGGGAGGCTGGCCGTGCCCCGAGCTCACCTGCCCCACGGGGCTCCTGGCCGAAGGGAACTGCTGCCCTGAGTGCGGTACGTACTCGCGAGGGCCTCGCTCCGGGCCAAACTGTCGCAGGGCAACGCTATGCTTTGCCCTGCATGGATGTATGGCATCAGTTGATGTGTGCACGTGAATTAAACCTGTGTGCATGCTTGTACTAAAATAAAATATATATTTTTTACCAGGTAAGGCCCACTGAGCTATATAGCTGTTTTGAGAAGCGACCTGGCCACAAATGATAGCTCGACGAAGTGGCTTATCACGTAGAAATGTTGTAGCAGCCAAATACTCTAAACGCGTGTTTCTAAATGTGGAGAAAAATTGGAGGACCCGGAGAAAAATCCACATGACCACGGGGAGAACATGCAAACTCCAAATATACAACAGGCATCAGGATCGGAATCGAATCCACGATCTGTATACCAGGCGAGGTAGTTAACATCTTGCCACCGTAAGCCTATGCAATAATACTAATTTACAGCCATTCGTCGATGAACTGCCTGATTTAAGCCACATGCTGGCAATTATTATGAGGCTAAAAGAGTGGTCCTTAAAGGCAATTTCGACCGCGTAACATGCAGAGGACCTCACGCCAGATGGTGCTGGTGGTGATGAGACTGCGAGGCCCATGGAGGTTGTGCATTGATGATGATGCTGCTACAGATGCAGGGTTTGAATCCCAGTGAAGGCTGCGATGGTGATGCATTGGTGGCATCGCTGGCATCCGACCTCTTGACCTCGTGATCTCCTCTAAATCTCACAGGTGCGTTGATGCGCTTGGAGTACAATGCCAAGTTCGACCTGGAGAATTATCGCAGCCGAATCATTCACAGCTTCCTGGGACTGGTGAGACGAGATCTGATGTTTCAGCTCCATCATCATCATCATCGTCATTGTCACCACCATCATGATCGCCACCATCCTCAACAATCAAATTATTGATTGCTGAATCAAATCTCCATCCTGAATCGTAACAATCGAATCACTGCATGTAGTCAACGTTGTGTTTGACAGACGGCCTGCTGTAGTTTCAC
Organism: Lethenteron reissneri; assembly: GCF_015708825.2. Classification (NCBI taxonomy): domain Eukaryota; kingdom Metazoa; phylum Chordata; class Hyperoartia; order Petromyzontiformes; family Petromyzontidae; genus Lethenteron; species Lethenteron reissneri. The sequence continues at coordinate 11,142,593 of NC_083803.1, read as the reverse complement.
AGTAGGCAGAGATCTTTGACGTCCAATGTGAAGCAAATTCGAGTTCCAAATTTAAAATTATTTTTTACTCAAAGAGACCACAATAACCATATTCGCAAGAGTGATCGGAGTCACATGACAAAAGAAATACAAACAAGGGAAGCAGATGGCACCCAGTATTTAACGGTTTACGTACCCGCAGTGTTCATCCCGGGCGGCCTAATGGATGCGAACCGTCGCCCCGTGTCTTTTTTCCGATGCTGGCAGGACGATTTCAGGTTTGTGTGGATGGCGATGTCCAAGGTGCGGGGGGGCACCGCCGCCGCGATGGCGTCCGGGGGCGGTGGCTGGGCGCGACTCCTGGGCCTGTTCGGCGAGGGCGCCGCGGCGGAGGAGCCGCACGTGCAGCTGCTGCTCACCGGCACGGACGGCGCTTCCGGCTCCATGGACGCCGCCTTCGCCCTTGCCAGGGCCATCGTGGCCGACGTCGACCGCTACGGCACGTGGCGCGCCAACGCGGAACCACGCGGCGGCGTCGCCGTCGTTAAAACCGCCCCTCTTTGTCGACCGCCGCTGCTCGATGAAAGGGGGGCCCTCCTCCTCCTTACGCCACCGCCGTGCGGGCCGTGGGGGGTTGTTGTTCGGCCGTATTGCGGCCACACGGGCTCAGTTCGGAGTTGGTGAATGCGGGGAGCATGGACGTGGAAGCGCACGGAACGTACAGAACAACAGCCGGATTTCGCCGCAACGCTCTGCTGCTGTGATGTCGACGAAGCCTTTGCCCGGTCATCCGATGGCTGCACAAAAACTCTGGTCTGCCCCTCAGAATCCAGCTTATTCCAGGAATGAGCGCTTATTTAAATGTTGGTTTGATTGCGATCACCGCGACAGCAGAGCGTGCGGTGCAAAGGTGCAGCACCTCCTGGAGTGGATGAGATGCAATTTGCAGGACCTCCCAGACGTAGTTCTGTGGGGTCAACTTTCGCTGGCACGACGTTGATGGTCCTCGCATTACCCTCGACTCGTTTCACCATTGTGGCGGCGTGACGTTAGGAGCGGATTTTCTATACCATCGAGAGAACCACGTGGTTCCCTTCTGCTACTCCACGTGATGAGGGGTAAAGTCGCAAGCCCTGCAGTTGCTGCTCGCGCCACTGCTGACGGTGACCGAGAAAGCCCCGTTAGAGTGTACTCTGGCCTACTCTTCCCCACTGACCAGATGTCTTGGAAGAGGTGGGGAGTACCCACACTTATAACGATGGAAGGGTAGGCCAAAGTATTGTGGGTGTACAAAATACACCACAAGATGAGGAGTTGGCCATTGTGCGCCAGGCATCATGGTCTAAATTTGCCAAATTTTAAAAGCACTTAACTGGGAAACACCACCGTTATCGCCCCTTACTACAGAAACTTGGCAGGAACCCTCCTGACAAAAAAGCCTTGGGTAAACGAGGCGAATAAAAAAAAGAATCAATAAGCTGGCAACAAAAAGCATTTGGAGAGAACAAAACAAAAACCTACTCGTCGCGTTTGGAGCTCGCCTCACGCTCGCCCTCCCTCCGTCCCCGTACCCCCCCCCCCCCCGTGCCGCAGGTGAGAGCTACGGCGTGACGCACGTCACCCTGCGCACCTCGGAGGCCGAGCCTGTTCAGCCTGGGGGCTCCCCGGCGGTGCTGGGCATCGTGCTGGGCGTCCTGGCCCTCTTCATCGTCCTCGTGGGCCTCTCCTACGCCGCGTACACCCGCCGCAAGCGCAGGTCCACAGCATGACACCCCTGTCATTACCTCCCGTGGCCACTAGTCCACACTGTAGGCTGACTCCCCTGTCATTACCTCCCGTGGCCACTAGTCCATTCACACTGCAGGCTGATTCCCCTGTCATTATCTCCCGTGGCCACTAGTCCATTCACACTGCAGGCTGACTCCCCTGTCATTACCTCCCGTGGCCACTAGTCCATTCGCACTGCAGGCTGACTCCCCTGTCATTACCTCCCGTGGCCACTAGTCCACTCGCACTGCAGGCTGACTTTCCTGTCATTACCTCCCATGGCCACTAGTGCACTCACACTGCAGACTGACTCCCCCTGTCACTACCTCCCGTGGCCACCAGTCCACTCGCACTGCAGGCTGACTCCCCTGTCATTACCTCCCGTGGCCACTAGTGCACTCGCACTGCAGGCTGACTCCCCCTGTCACTACCTCCCGTGGCCACCAGTCCACTCGCACTGCAGGCTGACTCCCCTGTCATTACCTCCCGTGGCCACTAGTCCATTCGCACTGCAGGCTGACTCCCCTGTCATTACCTCCCGTAGCCACTAGTCCATTCGCACTGTAGGCTGACTCCCCTGTCATTACCTCCCATGGCCACTAGTCCATTCGCACTGCAGGCTGACTCCCCTGTCCTTACCTCCCCTAGCTACTAGTCCATTCGCACTGTAGGCTGACTCACCTGTCATTACCTCCCGTAGCCACTAGTCCATTCGCACTGCAGGCTGACTCCCCTGTCATTACCTCCCGTAGCCACTAGTCCATTCGCACTGGAGGCTGACTCCCCTGTCATTACCCCGGCCGGGTACGGGTAGCCGGGTATCGGGTAGGGTACGGGTATCGGGTACCCGGTTGCGACCTCTGGCTATCGGTGCTGCACCTTGTGTCGGGGAACTAATTCTGAGGCCGCTTCAACAGCAGTCCTCCGAACATCCACACGAGGAGCGCACCAATAATGCCCGACAGCGAATGTGCGTTGCGCGTTGCGTGGCTGTCGAGCCAACACTTTTATAACTCTCAAGTGCTGGAATTCCGACAAATTGAAATCTATTTGGCTGAGACCATCGGCTCACTAGGCTCGAGAACTCCGTTTAACCACGGGTAGCTGCCTGGATTTGAACTCGGGTTCTTGACCTGGCCAGCTCAACGCTCTGACTGGGGTTCAGGGGCTTCTATACCAGCCCCTGGACCCAATTTCCTCGCACGCATCCCTCTCGCTCTCTCAACTCACCCCCCCCCCCTTCTCTCAACCCCCTCACTCGCCCCCCCCCCCCCTCTCTCACACCAGGTCGCAGCAGGCAGAGCTGAGTGAGGGTGAGGTCAGCCAGGGGGTGGGTGAGGCCCCCGGGAGGCAGCTCGGACTCTGGGCCAGACTCTCGGCCGCCCTGGGCAGGAGTCCACAGCCGGGGGCCGGGGACGGATTCGAGAACCCCATGTTTGATACCCCCATGCAGAAGGTACCGTCCCTCCCACAACCCCCACACCCCCCCCCCCCCCCACACACACTCCCCAAACCCCACACCACCTACCCACCCCCACACAACCCCACACAACCCCCACACCTACAAGACCCCCCACACACCCCACACACCCCCACACCCCACCACACCACCACACTCCCCAAACCCCCTACACCCCCCACACCCCCCCATGCAGAAGCAACCTCTACCCTTTATCAGATTCAGCTTCATCATTGCCTACATTATAATCCGTTCCATCATAATCAACAGTTCTATAATCAACTGCACTATCATAATCAGTTCCATCATTATCATCAGCGCTGTCAGCGATGCAACATCAAGATCATCATCACAAGCAGCGGCGGTAGCGCCTTGCCTGCAAGACCGGTAGAGTGTAATCGGTGTCTGTCGTAGCCGACTGCAATAGTCTGCCGTGGTGCAGTCATTGTCCTAGTCGTGGTTTAAATCACAGTGCTGCCCTCTGCAGTGTGAACACTCAAAGTGACTCCCATCATACAACGGTCTCCCATCTCCAGGCGCTGCCAATGTCCCATGTTCTAGTTTCCCCGTGTCCCCGTGTTTTAGTTTCCCCATGTCCCCGTGTCCCCATGTCCCGTGTTCTAGTTTCCCCGTGTCCCTGTGTCTCACGTCCCCACGTGCCGTGTCCCTGCAGGGTCTGTACGGCCTCTACTCCGAAGAGAACGTGGAGCCCACGGCTCCCCGTGTCAGTGGCACGTGCTTCACCAACCCCGTGTACGCGGAGAGTGAGGCGCATTAGGCCGATCTGTCCCGACCCGACCGAACCCCACCGGACCTGACCATGCTGAGCTTTTTGCCGATCAGTCCCAACCTGCACGACGCAACTCAATCTGACCCTGATCTGACCCCCTACCCAGTCCGATCTGACCCTACCCAGTCCGAACTGATCCTACCCAAGAAAAGCCGCAGTGTGGTCTCCGAGCCCAAACCATGGATCCTACCGTATGTACGACTCTGCCCATTTCCATCATTCACCGGCAGGATCTGAGATGTTCGTCACGTGGCTGCTCCTGGAGCCGCCCACTGGCTCACTCACCAAACCTCCGTATGAACATAGAGACACAACGCCCATCAACGACCCACACCGTGCGAGAGAAAAATTAAACCCATCCCTTACCCGACCCTGTCCGGTCTGACCTGACCGGGGCCGTAGCCATGTGTTCGGCACGGGCCCTGGTGCAAGAGATGACTCGGCGCCTTCCCGTTCAATTTCGCTCCCTCGCCGTAGCCCGGCGCCTGGGCTCCCTGCAGCCTGCGGGCTCTGACACCGGCACACTCGATGGCTCCGCTACTGGAGCCGACCCAATCCAGCTCAACCCAGCTCGCGTGCGATTCAACGCAAGGGACCGCAGAAGTTTACACGCCACGAGTGATGATTGCAGCACCAGTATTTACCTGATCGTGCTAGGGAGCACACCACACTTATGCACAGTAACACGTGAGATATCCTTGATCCCGTGCATGTGTTTAAAAAAAATATTTTACCGAAGCTCATTCATCTTTTAATTTATCGGTGGGATTACCTCGATTGCAACGTTAGTCTCCAACACCGGTCTTTGATGAAGGAAACATTTGTTTGGAAAATGTTTTTTTTACACGTTTAATCTCCAAATTAGAAAGTTAAATCAAGTCCTAACTAAACCACTGAGATGGCTTGTTGTACCTCTCCAAGTGCCTCGTTGGTGTGGTCATATTTTTAAAGCCAGGATATTTTGGTGATGGCTCATGCGAGAACGAAGGCATATCGGATCCAGTGCCGGATGAAGCTAGTGCGGGGCCTGTAGCACATGTTATAAAGGGGCCCGAAATGTATTTTTAAAAACACACAAATATTAAAACACAAAGTTTTTACTTGCATAGTAAAATAATTGTCTTTTTTCATTTTCTATACAGCCAGATAATACGACAAATCTCTAACCTTAAACACCCAGTCGTTCGTAAATGAAGAAGGCAGTATAGTACTATAGTCATAGAGCAAGTGCAGAATCACTGAACCGGAATTGATAGCTTGAAATCATTTAGCGCGGGGCCCTTGAACGTGCGGGGCCCGTAGCATTATGTAGCTACTTTTGCTACTGGGATAATCCGGCACTGATAGATTATGGGTTATTTCCATGCAATGGCTGAGTGGGTGAGGCTTAGTCGGCCAAGCTTAAATGCAGGGTTTGCCCTGGTGTGATTTAATTCAAGGATTGGGGTAAATGTTAAAGTCATTGACTATGAATGTCGTTCACCCACGAAAGCCTCAAGATATCCCAACCTCTTTTTTTAAGGAGGAGGTACCTACACTGGGATGTTTGGCCCATTTCATTCGAAGGATTGTTTGGCATCTCCGTTTACCCAGCATCAGTGCTGTCGAGATGAGGCTCGGAGCAGCGGTCACCCAACATCTTTTTTGGACACGCGCACCGTCATCGTCACCGTCAACCCCTTCGCCCAACACCTTCCACCAAAATCACACTTTCCACAATAAAAACGACTGAAAAAGCGCTGCGAAATGTCGATTTTTAAAAAATCCCATTGAAAACAACGAACTTCCTTTTGCATTGCCGGAGCAGTGAAAAAGATGTATTAAAATCTGGTGTCCTGTGACTATCACGGGGACTGCGACAGTTGCCACGGCCGTACGGAGCACCCCTGGGTAGCGCCCCCTTGCGCCCAGGCCGCGTGCGGGACTCGTGTGCAACCGAGAACGAAGATTTCCCGGCGGCGGCCTCTGCAACTTGCAGGAAGGGTTGAGCGGGTGGGGGGGGGTGCACGGGGGAGGGAAATGGGGGGGGGGGGGAGGAGGAAGTCACGCGATCAGTGGCCGAGCCATTTCCTGACATCAATCGGATCCCTGCCGGGCGCGTTCTGCGTTATAACGGGCGCATCGTGTGTTAGAACAGGCGCGTTCCACGTTATGTGAAATGTGTTCCCGAATGTACCGCGTTATAGCCAAAGCGCGTTATAGTGCGCACACGTGTTAAGCGACGACTTACTGCGTTTGTAGCAACGAAATCTGGCTTTGTCTTTTCGCACCCGCCATAGGAATGTGGCATTTCCACCACTGGCTCACGTGCCGAGCCAGGAGGTGAATGCCGCACAGACTCCTTGACTAGATCACATTCCTCGTGAGAACACATCATGAGTTCATCGTCAGCATGGGCAAGTAATACATTTTCAACCTCGTGTAAATCCACTGCTGGATGAAGGCCTCTCCGAGCCCTGACCATTTCCGATACCACTCGCCACTGATGGTAGCCGTGACCCTGGCATCAAACCTATGTCGCCAGGTTCATAGCGCAGTGCGCTAACCACTGCTCCGCCGCTCCATCCATGCCACGCAGAACATTTTTTTTTTACCAAACCTCTCGGTCTCTCCACGTGGGAATTCAACATTTTTAAGTCCATCAGCATCTGGGCTTTCCAGCTCAATGATACCCAAGAGTATTTGTTTCAACAGCGAATGCTGGCGGTCGAGAAGTGGCCGTACCATAGTTCCCCAGAGGGCAAACAGCAAAAATGTTGACTCCAGCTGCTCCGTCCGTATGGATCAAGTGTGGCGGTGGCAGCGGCGGGGCGATGTTACAAGTTGACATTGTTCTAGCGCCACGGTTGCTGGATCGGTTTCTATCTTTTGGGTCTCATCAGCATCGTTAGGCTCGTTAGGCTGATGAGACCCAAATGATAGAAACTGATCCAGCAACTGTTGCGCTAGAACAATGTCAACTTGTAACATACCAAACAGGTCTCACCGTGTGTGGAACACTCTCGCCAAGTGGGTCTCAGCCTACAACCACCGGGAGGCGATCTCTCTGCCTCGAAACAGATTCATCGAATCACCTAAGAAAAGTCACGAGTGTACGACGTTTGGTTATATCATTGCTGTACAAGCGGAATTACAAACGGAGTTTCCAATACGGTGCGGTGACGATGACGGACGCGCTTTGCTCCGTCAATAGCTGCGCGATGATCACACAGCAAATGTGTTGAAATGGGCCATCATCCCTCAGTAGAGGAGGTCTCCACCAATCAGAACCAATTATTCTCGTGCCACGAAGAAGGGCCATCGCCTGAGAGGCAGTGTTGTTGACAAATGCGCTGAGCTTTTCCATGTGTTCACGGTAAGTACACGCGTGGGTCCGCTCCTCCGGATCAACAACACACGACAAACACCACGTGGCAGCGTGGAGGCGCTGCTGCTGTTCGTGCTGCTCAGCTGTGTTCTGCGCTCGACGATTTTGCTTCTTGGAGTCTCTCAGTGCAACGAGAAAACCGAGCATCTCTCGTCGCAAATGAAAGATGTAGTTCGCTTGTTTACCAACTTCGTTGCTCTGTGGGTCCACCCTACGCCAACTCCATCACCAATTCCTCTCAGCCCTTCCTCCTTGCCCCCACCGCTCCCCCATCCCTCCCTGCACCCTCCCCTACCTCCCTTCAGCACCCCCTTCCCTCCCTGAACAGCCGCCGCCGCCACCACTAATCCGGCGCAACTCGCTACTCCCGATCGTGGCTGGGGATTTCCCCATGATGACGGGTCGTGGCTGGGGATTGCCCCATCATGACGGGGAACCGTGGGCGAGATAGGTGGGGACGCGCCGCGCGCAACCGCGTGCTTTCCCGCGCCGCCGATTGACAAATCCCGGTCCCTCTATAAAACCGCGGCGTTCGCGCTCAGAGGGAACAAGCAAACGCAAGCGAGACACTCGGCACGGGCACGCAAGAGCCCCCTGCCGCACGCGCCGCGCCGCGCCCTCACCCCCCGAGTTGCAGGGCGAGGCCATCGACGGCCATGGGAACGCTGAACGGGAGGACGGCACCGCCGTGGAGCCGACGCGTTCCGCGTGGCGCTCGTGGGGTGCCTGCTGGGGTTCGGGCTGAGCGAGGGACCGGGGGCCGCGCGTGTGCGTCCAAGTGCTGGCCCTGGCAATGGCCCGATTGTCGATCCAGACGATGGCCCGGGTACCGACCTCTCAAGCGCGGCGCTCAACCTCATGGGTCGGGGCCTGACGCGCTTCCCTTCGGATCTCCCCTTGGGCACCGTCGACGCTCTCCTCTCCTTCAACAGCATCTCTCGCCTCCCCGCCGCATCCTCGCCGCCGGCACCCGCGCCCCGACTGCGCACGCTTCTGCTGGGCTATCAGACGGGGCCTCGGGGCCTCTCCGTGGAGCGCGGCGCGTTCCTCAACGCGCCCGGCCTGCGCGCCCTGGACCTGGGCGGTAACTCGGGCCTGCGTCTCGAGGACGGAAGCTCTCGAGGGGCTGACGGAGCTGCGCTCGCTCAGCCTCGACCACTGCGACCTCGGGGACGATGTCCTCGCGGGCCCTCTGCTCGGCCCGGCCGCGTCTCTGGAGAGACTCGACCTGAGCGGGAACCTCCTCCGCCGCGTGCGCGTGGGCGCGTGGGCCCGGCGCCACTTCGCCTCCTCGCTGCGCCACCTCAACCTGAAGCGCAACCGCCTGGAGCAGATCTGCGCGGGGGACCTGGACAACCTGAGCGGCGCCAGGCTCCAGGTCCTCGATCTCTCGTCCAACCGGCGTCTCTACGACGCGGCCGGCTTCGACTGGGCCTCCTGCGGGAACCCCCTGGCCAACGTGAGCGTGGAGACCCTGGACATCTCCTCCACGGGGATGGGCAGCGGCCGAGGGGATCAGCTCGGGGGCCTCGCCGCGTTCTTCGGCGCTGTGCGCGGCGCGGCGATCCGAGCGCTCGTCATGAGCAGGATGAGCGGATTCGGTCGCTCGCTGGGCTTCAGGAACTTCCGCGACCCGGGCCCCGACTTCTTCAAGCCGCTCGGCCAGTCGGGCCTCCTGAGGCTGGACGCGTCCCACAACCGCGTGGTCACACTGGGGGCCTCGCTCTTCGCGGGCCTCCGAGACCTCCGCGTGCTGGACCTGAGCTTCAACATGATCCAGGAGATCGAGGCGGGCGCTTTCGCGGGCCTCCAGAGCCTACAGGAGCTGCGCCTGTCGCACAACGCCCTCGGCTTCCTCTCCACCGACGCCCTCTCCAGCCTGGAGGGCAGCCGCCACTCCTTGCGTTCACTCGACCTGAGCCGAAACTTCCTGGGCGCCGTGCAGGGCGGCGCGCTGTCCCTGCTGGGCGCGCTCACGGCGCTCAACCTCAGCGACAACGCCCTCTCCGAGGTGCCCGTCGCCTCCCTGCCGCGCCTCGCCTCGCTGGCGCTCGACAGGAACCGGCTGCGGAACGCGTGGGGAGTGGAGCGCATCTCGGCCGAGCTGGCGCTGCTGGACTTGTCCTCCAACAGGCTGGAGGACGCGGGCGAGCTGTGGAGGGTGGCGCGCCTGCCCAGGCTGCGCGTGCTGTCGCTGGCGCGCAACCCGATGTCTCGGTGCCATCCCCAGGGCGGAGGCGCCACCACCACCACGTCCGTCAGCGGCAGCAGCAACAGCAGCCTGCGTATCCTGGACCTGTCACACACGCCGGGGCTGGGTGCCGCGCTCAGCAGCAGCCGCGGTGCCTGCGACTTCCCTTTCCGCGCGATGAGCTCCCTGCGCGTTTTGTTGCTGGGCCACAGCGGGCTCAGCTCCCTGCCAAACGGCTTCCTGGAGGGACTCGACGCCCTCTCTCACCTGAATCTGGCCGGCAACCGACTCCAGCGCCTGTCCCCCGACGCCCTGCAGCAACTGGGCTCTTTGGAGACGTTGGACGTGTCCGAAAACCGGCTGAGCGCCATCGGAGCCGCCACGGAGCCGCAGGCGGCGTCTGCCCTGCCGGCGCGTACACAGATACGGCTGGGAGATAACCCCTTCCACTGCGACTGCGAGCTCCTGCAGGATGCCCTGGGGGTGGGGGGCGACGCCCTGCAAGCGCTGCTGCAGGGACGCGGGGAGGGCGCCCCGCGCTGCGCCTCCCCGCGCCGATACGAGGGACAAACTGTGCGCACAGCCTTGCGCCACGGCAATTGCACCGTGCCTCACCACGACGCCCTGCGGTGATTCTTAGAGCCGGGGGTCTCAGTGGCACCACGACGCCCTGCGGTGATTCTTAGAGGCGGGGGTGTCAGTGGCACCACGACGCCCTGCAGTGATTCTTAGAGACAGGGGTCTCAGTGGCACCACGACGCTCTGCGGTGATTCTTAGAGACGGGAGTCTCAGTGGCACCACGACGCCCTGCGGTGATTCTAAGAGCCGGGAGTCTCAGTGGCACCACGACGCCCTGCGGTAATTCTTAGAGACGGGGGTCTCAGTGGCACCACGACGCCCTGCAGTGATTCTTAGAGGCGGGGGTCTCAGTGGCACCACGACGCCCTGCGGTGATTCTTAGAGGCGGGGGTCCCAGTGGCACCACGACGCCCTGCGGTGATTCTTAGAGGCGGGGGTCCCAGTGGCACCACGACGCCCTGCGGTGATTCTTAGAGGCGGGGGTCTCAGTGGCACCACGACGCCCTGCGGTGATTCTTAGAGGCGGGGGTCTCAGTGGCACCACGACGCCCTGCGGTGATTTTTACTTGCACCCAGGTGGGGCAAACACAAAGTGTAGCCCGGTCTTCGACCCCTCCACCCCAGGGTGTTGTCCCCAGGCAGCAAAGTCAGACGTGCAGGTGGGAGGCGGAGGGGGGTGTCCAGTCCCTTTGTTAAACTTCGGGGTGAGCCGGTGCCGGATTATCCTCGTAGCAAAAGTAGCATCGTGCTACGGGCCCCGCACTTTCAAGGGTCCCGTGCTAAACGCTTTCAAGCTATTATCAATTCCGGTTCAGTGATTCTGCACTTGCTCTATTACTACAGTACTATACTGCCTTCAACTTTTATGAACGACTGTGTGTTCAAGGTTAGTAATTTGTCGTAATATCTGGCTGTATAGCAAATGAGAAAATACAATTACTTTATTATGCAAGTAAAAAAAATCACCTGTTTTTGTTTGTTATTTAGGGCCCCTTTATCACATATGCTACAGGCCCCGCACAAGCTTAATCCGGCACTGGGTGAGCCCATTGTGGGGCCATGCCCATGGCATCAGGGAAGCCGCATACGGTATAGGGCGTAATGCAGTGGCTTTTAACCGGGGGTGCACGCACCCCCTGGGAGTACGAGATACCCTTTCTGAGAACCAAAGGCGTGCAGGCTGCAGTAAATATTAAGAACCACTTGTGTTAATGCATGAGGGGAGAAGACGCCGGGACAAGCAACGGTGTAAAGAGGCCCAGCCAATCCCAGATCGTGGGACAGCTGAAGTGAATGCGTCTCCACGTGCGTACGGCTCTCCCAAATTCACGGGGACATTGACGGACAGATGTTGAGACGAGGCGAAGGTTAAGACACCTGAATGCCCCCCCCTCCCCCCCGCGTCACGAGGGAAATTCCCCCTCGTGCTTCCAGGACTAAGGGGCCGTCCATAAATGACGTCACGCGATTTTGGACTATTTTTTACCCCAACCCCCCCCCCCCCTTGTCACACGGCGTCACAAAAAGTCAGACCCCCCCCTCAAATATGACGTCACAAAGCTCTTCCCTCCCCCCCAAAAATAAAACATGCTTCAAATCGCTTTAAACTATTGTCATTGTAGTGCGTGTTTAATGTGGCGCTGCACTCTGATGTTGTAGGAGAAAACATGAAAAAGTCTATTTAATTAAGTAGAACGTGTTTGTCTATATTTATTCAATGTTGCGCATTTTGATGTGACGTCAAATTTCTCAAACCCCCCCCACCCCTCGTCACACATCGTCACAAATGTCTGACACCCCCCCCCCCCCTAGGTACGTGACGTTCTTTACGGACGGCCCCTAAGTAAGTTTCGTGTCTCCCCTTGTCCCGCGGGGGGCCCTGTCGCGTCTGCGGTGGGACGTTACGGCGTCCAGCAGAGAGAGAGGTTTCGAGTGAACCAGAGCTGGGAGCAGAGGTCCTAGAGGTGGAGTTCACATTCCCGACACCGTGACGCCGTCTGTCTCTGTCCGTGGTCACGCGTTCTCTGGTGCAGGGAGAGGTTTGTGCCCAGTTCGAGTATATTGCCGCACTTCCCTGTCGACAAGTGTTTTTTTTGGCGTGGAAATCATTTCCCAAATCCCAGTCCCCCGTGTGCTCATTTGCTGCCGAACCGTAAAAAGGCGCCCACAGAGACTTCGGTGTGGGTTGTCCTCCAAGGTGCAAGTCCCGGTAAACGGCGAGAATTATACAAAAATGATACAATAAAGGTCCTTTGTTGTTAACTTGAGCAAATTGTGTGAGGTCTCTCCAGTGCCGGGTTAAGCTAGTGCGGGGCATGTAGCATGTTAATAAAGGGGCCCTAAATTAATAAAATGAAAACACACATTTTAACTTGTGTCGTGGCATAGAGTAGTAGCATAGCGCTGGTTGCTGGCAGGAAAGGAGATCTGTGGCGTACGGCAGCCCTGGCGTCAGCAGGCCACGTAATACTCCAGAGGGGGGGTCTATGGGTTAGGGTACAGAAGGGGCACACCAAGAACCCGCTGGTAGGTTCCAGAAGGGGGCGTGTCCGGGGGCGGAGCGAGGCCGCGCTGACCGTATAAGAGGGGCCCCTGTAGGGGACATCGGGAGCTGTTGTGTGGAGTGGGATCCCCGAGGTGCTGCTGAAGTCTTCGTCACCGTTCTTCTCGTCGTCTTCACCGTCATTCCCATCGTCGTCTTCGTCTTCACCATCTCGGGGCGCCAGCAGTCAGGCAGCCCTATCAACTGTCCTGGCTGAGTAGCGTCGCAGGCAATAGACGTACTGATTATTAAGCGTGTTAACTCCGATGGTGCGTGTTAATAAAGAAGTGCCTCCAAGTCTTATCGTCTCCGAGTCGGTCACTAAACCTGCATAGTAAAGTAATTGTATTTTTTTTATTTGCTATACGGCCAGATAATACGACAAATCGCTAACCTTAAACACCCAGTAGTTCATAAAAGTTGAAGGCGGTATAGTACTATAGTAATAGAGCAAGTGCAGAATCACTGAACCGAAATTGATAGCTCGAAAACATTTAGCGCGGGGCCCTTGAAAGTGCGGGGCCCGTAGCATCATATGTAGCTACTTTTGCTACTGGGATAATCCGGCACTGGGTGTGTTTATTTTTAAACCCGGGTGGAAAAGATTGAAACTCGGCATCAGCAGTTCGGCGAGTTCAGTCGGAGAAAGCCGCGTTCGGGACGTGGAACTCAGTGCACGGGTTCCCGTTTAATTGGCGCCGCAGCGCCACCTCGCGGGCCTCTTCACGCGGTGAAAACCCCAAGTTCCTTGGGGGGATCGAACTCCTTCGAATCGATCTTGAGGTTCTTTGTCGCGGGGGTTCTCTCGGTTGCTTGGGCTTCTGCCAGCGAGAGCGTCAGATCGCGAAATGTTGACTACCTCGCCTGGTATGCAACGATCTAGATCCAAGTCCCTGGCACATTTATATTTGGAGTTTGCGTGTTCTGTGCGTGGAATTTTCCTCCGGGTCCTCTGTTTTTCCCTCCACATTTAGAATCAGCATGCGTTTTAGACACTTTTAGAGTAGTTTGGCTGATAAGCCAATTCACTGAGCTGTCATTTGTGCCCAGGTCGTTGGTAAAATATTAAATATTTCTTTGTACAGGGCGCTTCAAAAAATGTTAACACTTACATGCGATTATCGCTTTTAATGTATAAAGAACGGAGAATACACTCTAACATGATAACAAATGTCATGGTAATAGCTTCAAAGAGTCAAAGAGCCTCCCACTTGTTCGCCATCATTGTCAACGCGCGCCTGGAATCTTCTCCAGGTGGTCTCCAGAGCTCGGGGGGCGCCTTTGTTCGTGGCATTGTTGTAAATTCTCAGAGAAGCGTTAACATTTTTTTGAAGCACTCCCGTACACTTCAGTAATTTCCGGGGCGGATTTCGTCGCTTGGGGCAAGAGCGTCACCTCGTGGGAAATGAGTGCGGAGGTGGCCTGAAGTGGAGCCCAAGGGCACCCTTCGCTCCGGGGCTGATCGCCGTGATAAGCCACTCGTCTCGGGGTGGTGAAGGTGCCGAACGTCCATCACGGACAGCGGAGTGGAGGAATACTGCAACACCGCGGCGCCGTGTCTCTCTCTCATGGCGATGCCTCTAAACGGGTGGCTTTGGGGCTGTCCATAAATGACGTCACGCACCTGGGGAGGTTCCTACCAGTATAATCTACGCATATATCTTGGAAACTGGCTGGCCTCCACCAGAGAGGGCCTCCTTTAAGGCCCTGTCTCACCTGTGTTAGACCAGACGACGCCGAAAGGCGACTGCGCAAAGGCCATGCAGATATTTAAAAAAAAATCATGAATAGCTCAGTTATATATCTATCGGACTCTTGGACAAAATAACGGGGTCCCAAAGACACTCCACAATTATTATTAATCAATTGGGATTACACGGCGAGCATCGCCCCCTACTGCCAACACGTGGCAAGGCCTTGATGTAGAGGAAGCCGTGAGGCTCCGTGAGGCTCTCCTGGGTAAACGAGCGGAATGATAAGTATGATCAATAACCACCGTCACCGTGATCACAACAACATGCGTATGTTTAAATAAATGACTTCCTTATCTGTCAAGGAAAGCCACAGAGACCAACGGTTCTTCTTCAGCAGTGGTTCCTGCATCTGTCTATAATGTTGACAGCCAATTATTGAGTATTTATGCAAGTGGGAGGCACCGGAGAAACTCCCACGCGTGCGAGGGGGTAACACGCTATCCCCGTACATGGAGATTGATCCACACTTGCTGTACCGCCTTCTCCTGCTGAACCAGGGTAATGCCACCTCGACGTCCACGGGAAGGGCGTTTCACAACATTGGTGCGGCGATCCACGGACACGTGGCCTCACATTGATGGATCACAGGCTACGCGCATAGCCATCACAGCATGGCAACCTCATCACCACCACCACGATAATCTAGATTATCATCGTCAACGTCACGAACAGCACACCACCATCAACAGCCACAGCGCTACTGAAAATAATACTGATATCGATTTAAAGCTTTCGTGACTGCAGGGATTCATCTTCTTGGTTCTTTCGGTAAAGTCACGTAGAATGGAAATAAAATAATAAAAAGAAAACATAATAAATTATTTTATTATAATAAAAAATAATAAAATAAATTATAATGTTTTGTTTTTATTATTTTATTATTTCCATTCTACGTGCCTTTACCGAAAGAACCAAGAAGATGAATACTGATATCATCATCCTGATTATGGGCATTATTGAAGCCATTCGTTGTCACACGTGGTACATATACTGCTGGATGAGGACCTTCCCATCATCAGCACCATAATTAAGATGCCATCATCATAAGATCACCGTAATCTCCACGGCCATAATTAACGTCAACGTCATTCAAAAACCACAACCATTACCACGACCATCACGAGTCATCATCATCAATCGTGAATAGCATCAGCATTGCCCATGTGACTCACTCTTAAACATCACCACGAACAAAATTATGACTTCATAATCACCACCACCATCACAATCATTCATATGACATCACAATGAGTGATGTCATTATAACTGTAATGCTATGATAGTGACGATAATAATAATGATAACAATGATCATCAGCCCAGCAATCTCCTCTGCTGGGTGATACCAACTCATTATTGGCAAACACCCCTCCACCCCCTTCGTTGTAACTGAATGGTACAGTCCTGGCCAGTCCAAGTCAGGGGGTCAACTCCACAACGAGATAGCACGATGGGGGGAGGGGGGGGTGCGAGGGGAGGGGGGATTTAACGATCGGGGATGGTTGGAGGAGGGGGGCGGAGCTTCTCGACTGTCTGGTTCCCATAGAAACCGCCGCCCGTCTCAGATGCGAGTGACGTCACGTCGCCAATGACGTCATGTCGCGTTAAACATATAGCGGTGACGTCACGCGCCAGCGAGCGTGCGTTTGCACACGTGCGGTGGTGGCTTGCCGCAAATGTGCAAGCGAAGACAAACAGCTGGGACCCCCCCTCCCCACCCTCGTGGCGCCTTGAACAGATTGTTGGGGCAATTGCTCTGCAGCGAGTAACCTGTATGACAGCCCACGCGGCACACGAGAGGGTGAGTCCCGCAAACACGCCCGGCCGCCTTTGTCTCCCCCAACCGCTGACGTTTGCACGGACCACACCGGGTTAATCGTTTCATGCTGAGTCGACCTAGGGGAGACTCAGGACCGGGTGATTTACACGACACGCGAACGCATCACGAGGAGGCAGTTTGTGTTCTTTAATTTACAAAAAAAAGAGATTCTGTTGAGTTTCTTTATATTTTTATTCCAAAAAAAATGGGTGATAAACAGTCCAATTTCGTAATGATTGCAATGATATTAAGCCGAATGGTTCCGTCTCTTCGTAGGAGATGATGATGATAATGGGGGTAAGGATGATTATGGTGAGGATAATAGCGACGATGATATTTATAAAGATGATGGTGAGGAGGATGATGGTGATAACGGTGGTGGTGGTGGTGAAAAGTGGTGAATCCGTGGGCGGTGCATTAGGCACTGTCCAACTTTTGGCTCCCCCCTTGAGAACTCACAAATTGTGTTTTTATTGTCATTTTTACCGGATAAATGTCATTGAATGCTTTTTCATTTAAAAGGCTTCACGTTTTGGGGGAAACTGGACATCTCCCACCGCTGACGGAAGGACTAAAGTTGGGCAACACTGCCGGAATGAGTTTTGTATGCAAATTGACGCAGTGAAAATTCGAATTTGTCATTAAGAGTCAGCATTAGCATAGTGGCGTCGGGATTGTACATGCATCTGCGTAACGATTTGATGACGAATTGTCACCATTCAGGGTGGCGATGCGATTCAGCGGTCTGTTTTTGGTGGCTTTGCAATTGTGGAGACTGTAGCGGAATTTCGTGGCTGTAAGCGTTACGTGAACCCATTGCACACATCAACACAGTCGAGTTTACGAATAGTCTATTATCGAAGTCTAAACACGCGTGATTTGGTTGCACGTGTTACGAGTTTGTTATCGATTTTAGTCGAATGAGCGATGTCAAAAATGCTGGCAAAGCGAGCGGTTCACATCCTGATTAGGGGTTAACTCAGCCCATCACCATCCCTCCGGGGTCGATACAAAACAAATATACAAGTACCAAGTTGTGGGTAAGTCAACAGTGCGTGTCTTATGGAGAGGCCCACCCCCGTCACAGGAACGTGGAATTCCCACCACTAGCTCTGTGTTTGTAAACAGCAGATGGGCACCGACACGGGATCGGTTCAGACATCACTCTTGGCTGTCAGCCAACTCGGTTCGTCAAGTGCACGTAGCGCATTGCGCTAACCACTGCGCCACCGCTCCCCGCATGTGAACTATGATGGTGATGGTTGGAACTCCAGCTAGAGGGCGCTGTCTGTGGGCTTAGCACGCGGGGGGCTCACAAACATCAGCAGACGGCTTCAATTCCCGGTCGTGCTCAGGTAAATGTTACATTCACATGGCCGAGACAAGTCGGTCCATAGGAAAGCCACTTCTGATTTGCTACAGATAAGTGAGGTCCCACTGGCTGGTGCCAATTGTATCGGTCCTGGAGAGATAATGCTGGTAATGATGATTACGGTGGTCGTGATGATTTTAATGGCGATTATGGTGGTGGTAATGCTGGTCATATTGGTTCTAATTATGAAGGTCGTCATGATTATTGGTGGTGATGATCGCGATGATGGTGGTGGTAGTGAAGATGGTTCTAGTGGTGACTAACAGCACTGCCCACGCATTTGCACGGGGATGTAACGTGGATTACACGCTCTGTGGATTTACCGATATTCGTTTCCCAATGACACTCCCTGGCCTAACTTTTAGTCATCAAAATGTACAAAATAACATATCAACACCAACGATTTTACATACCAGCAACACATTTATAAATATTACTCAGACAGTTGTACAATTATTTTACAAATGAGGCAAGTATAACCACAATTAAAACTGCATTATAACCACTAACCATAACAGCCACATTACCACAACTAAAACTACATTGTTAACCATCATAGCTGCAACGTAACCACAGCAATGGCATTATAACTACAACCATTACCGCGTTGTCATCACAACCAGAACGATAACCACTTAATAACTACAACCACATAACCACAATAGCACCACAACAGCCACATTGTAACCACAACCATGAACACTACATTATAACCACCACCGTAACCACAACGGCCACGTAACCAAATTAAAACCACAACCCCATTATAATCGCATTATCACCACACCTCAGCAAGAGCGTTTGTAGGTGTTGTGCGCGTGTTTCCCTCCCCCAGAGCCGTTTGCGAGATCCAGAACGTGAGTGACGGACGGGACGGACATTTGTGAATGCCGTGCAGACAGATGGGGCAGATTTGACCGTGCCGCATTAAGTTTTTTTTTACACAACCGAGTCCATCCCAGAATCTGATATCAGAAATGGCTGGGTCGACAGCGACGGGAGTTGGGGGGGGGGGAGAGATTCGGGGGGTGAGGGCAGAGGGGGGGGGGCGTGCTGGGGCCGCGGGGCGGATGTTGGCAAGAGTTGGCGGAACATGATGCACATCCGGAGCCTCGGGCTCCAGGGGAAGAAGCTGGGGGGGGGGTGGGGGATGGGCGTTGAGTTGGGGTCGTGGGGTGGTCCTGGGTGGGGTTGAGTTGGGGTGGTCCTGGGTGGGGGTTGAGTTGGGGTGGTCCTGGGTGGGGGTTGAGTTGGGGTGGTCCTGGGTGGGGGTTGAGTTGGGGTGGTCCTGGGTGGGGGTTGAGTTGGGGTGGTCCGGGATGGAGGGTTGGGATCGAGGGGTGGGAGACTGAGATGGATAGGGGTGTGGGGGACTACCAGAAGGGAGGCTGAGAAAGGCGGAGTTATTGGGGGCTGATGTGAAGATTGTGAGTGGCTCGGAGAGGATTGTGAGTGGCTGGGAGAGGATTGTGAGTGGCTGGGAGAGGATGGGGTTTTCTTCGAGGGGGGCCAGAGATGTGGTGTGGGGGGCTGCCAAGGGGGAGTTGGTGGCCGTGGTAACCGTGATGTCCGAGAACCACCACCCCATGCCCCCCACGTGTTATTCTCACCCTGCCACCCCCCCAATGCGTGCTGTCACTCACCCCGCTGTCAGTCGCACACGCGGTCAGGCACGGACTGCGGTGATGTGGTGGTCGTGGGGGAACGAGGCTGTCCGGGCTGTGTTTGCCACATTTCGCGTTTGTGTTCCTGAGCGAAACAGCCGCGTTGTCTTTACTTTTGGTATATAATCCACAATTCTCAACTCCGTTCCATTGCAAGGGTGACTGGCCTTCATCGCGGGTTTTGTAACGCACCAAGCGTGCTCTTACGAGCAGCAGTATCATCATCATCATCATCACAGTTTCTCTGTTTATGATGATTGACGTCCGCGCTTTTAGAATAATTGTGTGTCATGCATGGGTTTGCCCCGGGAAGCCTGACTTGAGTATCAAGACGATTAAGGATGATCCTGCTGCATTCGGATGTTTGGCCAATTCCTTGACTCACTGCCGGCTTCATGTGACAGAGTAGCCGGAGAAACGTGGCGTATTCAAGGAGATAACAGCACTGCCAATCTCTTGGCCACACCTCGCCGCTCCCGCTGACAACACCTGACAAGCTCTGGTGGTCAAATATCTCAACACTTTCCAGAATAAACCCTGCTTCGCTTCAGATATCTGACGATGTCGGACACATTTGGGGTAATTTGGTCGGAGTGTGATGGATGTTGTGACATTACAATATGTGGCCAACATTTATTTTTCCCCATTAGTACTTTGCCGGCTATATCCCGCGTGTGCTATCGGCATCATGTCATGGGTGTGTGCAGAGAAAGGTCCACCGAAGGATGTATCACAATATTAGTGACATCTCAAGCGGAATCTTATCTACATCTCGTGATCGGACTGAGACCACCAACTCGCTACAGTACTCTTGCGAACTGGGTTTCATCCCAGGTGGTGGAAAATCTCAGGGGTGCCAGCTGAGAGGCCTGACATCTGAGCCAGATGACCATCTCAAAGTGATTTATTGCTGAAATGAGCATTGAGGCGATCCTCATCTCCATTTGACAGCCCTGAGCCAATGGTTGGGATTTATAGAATGTCATGGTGAGGGCAAGTATCTCCATATGTCGATCCCTGTAAAGTATTCATTATATTACCATGTGCAATTTATGTGACACACAGGGGTGATTCGATTCATTTTCGCAATTTAAGGTAAATATTCTATTGCAGAATAACAAAGAAACTCAATACATTCGTCAAGAACGGTGTGTGGCATTATGATGAAAAGTTATCATAGGCGATGTTTGTATTGCTTTTCTTTTGTATTTTTAGTTTAAACGGGTTTTAGACATAAATAAAACACAATTAGAGCAGATAACATAGTGCTGTGAAAATTGAAATAATTTGGGAAGACATTTGAAGAGCTGGCAAGTGAAGCAGCCATTGCTCTCGATTATGCATGTGTAGTGACTGACTTGGAGATGTCACTTATTGGGTGCAATTCTTTAATTAAACACCGAGCACACTTTGTGCACTTTAGACAATACACACCCTACACTGTTACACACTCTGCTGTCGCTCACTTATACTCAACTCTACATTGGTTGCTAGCCTACACACAACGCTAGCCGTCTGACACTGACGGCGCTGAACTAAGACAGCCAACTGCGTTTAGCAGCGCTATTATCAAGTGGTGACGACAGCGACGAAGGCACGAGACGACAGCGATGAGGGCGACGATCTTCAGCAGCAACGACGACGACAGGGATCCCACTACAAACGACAGCCCCAAGCTCCTGCTCGAGGTCCCCTTTTATCCTGTTAGCGTGGCCTCGTTCCACCCCGGCCATGCCCCCCTTCTGGAACCTACTAGCGGGTTCCCGGGCTTCCCTCACGTGCAACTTCTGTAACCTTTCCCCTATCACGTGGCCGGCTGTCAGTCAGGGCTGCTACAAGCTGCAGATCCCCTTCCCTGCCAGCAGCCAGCGCTATGCTACGTAGTGACCAATTCTATGTCACTACACATGGATGAGAGACGCCAGTGAATCCACTCTGGGAATAAACCATCATTACACTCCAGTCACTCGCTCACCGGAAGTCAGTGACCTCCTTATCACTCTTCTATCGCTACTACCTTGGTTACTGTTCCCGTGAACTTCACCCCAGTAAACATGCAATGTTCCATGTTTACTGGGACTCTGTGATGCATCCCCCTCTCGCCACACCACACGCATGCCTAGGACCCCGAGCATTAGCCCCCGGCATCAGATCTCCCCATCTGAGGTTTTTCTTTTCTCCCGAGGCACCTATAGAGAGCGAACTGGCCCAGAGTTTCCGCATAGTGGAAATGATTGTCAAAGTCTGATGTGCAGGAGGGGAAAGCGGCCAGCCCCTGGGATAGAGAGAGTAGTGTGCAATGCAGTGAAGCGACAGCATCAGGGATGGGCGATCGCACAGAGTGGAGTTGGGACCTGGTAGCGTGACAACCGGTGGCAAAGGGCGCCGTCTATCCTGGGGAGTAGGGAAGCCTTGAGTGTAAAGGGATTGAGGCGGGTCTCACTTAACGAGTGAGATATGTTCTGCGAAAATGTATCGGTAAGCGAAAATTCCTTAAACGATCATCTTTTACCCATCGACTCCCATGTTACAAGCAGGCACCTGTTCTCGGCGTCTGCAATTAATTATTTATCGCCCCCCTACCCCAACCCACCCATACCCCCCAACTACCTCCCCCACCTACCCGTTCCCCCCAACCACCCATTATAGTGACACCACGAGGCCCCCCTCCTCTACACTTCGAAACACGCACGCACACAGCATGGGACAGCTGGTATACAAATAACGGCTGGCTGCCGTGCACCCCCTTGCCACCATGGAAGCCATCCGATCGATCGGTCTGCACTCGCTATGTGAACATTTTTGCTCGTTTTGTGAACAAATTGGTCTCAATTATAATTGCTCATAATAGCAAATTATCGTAGAAAGAATGCTTCAATAGGCGAAAAACAAGCGCTAAAGGTGTAAGAATCACAAAAAGGTGGAGGCAGAGCTAGGAGTAACAGAGAGGTCGCTAATTTGAAGGGATAGGGTCTTCTCGTTGAGGTGTAAATTAACAGACAGGTGGGGCAGAGCTAAGGATAGGGGTAAAAGGGCCCTCGGGAGGGAAACACTGTCTTGCTTCAAAGGCCACACAAGGGTCATCGTTGAGACTTGATGCGTGTGCTCCCATCGTCTCTTTTCCTTAGCTTTAAATTCAAGGATGAGTTTATTGCTGTACAGATATAAACCTCAATTTTACGAATGACTGGTTTACGAAATTTCACGTTAACGCAATTGACAAATATTGGACCTTTTTCAATTAACGAAATCTAATTTCCATGTTAACGAATTTCACGCGGCACGCGCCTTGAGATCAAACAAGAAGTACCTGGGAGGCTGCGTAATCCATCCGCGACAGCGTCACGGTTTCCCTGCATTGCAACAATAACGCATCCACATCACCTGTACAGTCATTCTAACATGCAGATGTTTTGGTGAGTTCCCTGAAACGGAAATAGTTTGTTTTAATTAATTCTAATTTAATCGTTTTCATATTTATGTTCTTTTATTATTTTTGCATCGCGAAAAGTGATATCGCTGTATATTCCCAAATGTTTGTGTTACATTAATAAGAAAAGCCATTACTATTTATGAAATTTCGTGTTACGCCTGTTTTTTTTTTTTAAAGAACCCATCCCTTTCGTAAAGCGAGGAAAAACTATACTGTATTATCTATTAAGAGCGCTATTTGTTGCTGGCCCATTGGTGTTTTGAGCCATTGGGCCTGCTGTACTCAGCAGCCATGATAGGAAACCTGCACGGGAGGAGCTGTAAAGGGAAGAAATTAACTGGCCACATATGTGGGGAAATGCATAATAATGTGAAGGTGTTTCATTGACGAACAAGGTTATCTTGGGCAGGAGCTTGCTCATATTTGGAGCTACGGAGCAGGAATATTAACTAAAAACGGAGATTCCGTGCGCAGAAAGCGATTCCAACCGAAACGGAGGTCGAACCTCACGCTCGAACACGTACACGAGCAATGTGCTTAATCCCATCCTTTGTACCCGTGCTTAAAACCCACGCTCCTTACCCTAGCCCTGACCTTGACCATCACCCTAACCATAGCCCTAACTCTGAGCGGGTGCGTGGATTTGAACAGGGGTTTGAGCACGCGTTCGACCAAGAGTTCGGGTTGTCGTGCTTCGATTTGCCGAATGCAGCCATTAGGGTATCGCCACTCTCCACCGGTTGTTGATTTCTCGCCGTTGGTTGCCATTGGATGATAGACTTGTGTCGTGTGTGCGTAACACGTGCACGAAACAATGGCCTCTAACGCGTCACGGCGCACGTGACGAATGCAGCAGCAACAGCGAGTGGGTTGCTGACCCCCAACCGCGAGCAGCATGAGTTCGTTGTGGTTTTCAAAAACTTTGGGAATTTCCTCCACGGCGCGATTACAACATTTGTAAATATGTTAGCAACCTTTTTGCTGGACTTGCTCACCCCACGCACACTTTGACGTGCCACTAACCTCGCTGCAACCGCGCACGTGTATGGGTATGTACAGCTGTACGTACACACGTGTGTATGTGTGTGGTTGTGTCGGTGTGTAAACATAGCTTGAGCAGACTGTTGGGGCAAGTGCTGACAGCGAGCACCTATGATGTTTACACACCACACCAGGTACTCATTTGAGGCTTAGTCAACCCAAGGGAGGCCCAGGACCGATTCAGATTCATATCACCGGTGTGTTGGCCCTGAGAGGGAATCGAACTTGCCGGGTTAGTAGCGTGGCGCACTAACTGCTGCACCACCGCTCCCAGCACTTTGAGGCCACACGCACGGTCACACACGGACCTGGGGAGGCTAAGCAAGCTTTGGGCCTGGATAGTAATCCAAGCAATGCCCAGTAAACATGCAACGTTGGGCCAAACATGAACTGGAGAGCAGAGGGCAATGCAGCAACGTCGGTTGTTATACTGCACCTTCTATGCCCTCGCGTCTGCGCTCCGTCCCTGACGAACTTGTCTTCTTGGTACTGCGCGTAAACATCAGTTCTAGGGATACAAAGGCGGTCAGGCCTGGCTCTGACCACCAACAGCACTCGCTGGGCCCAGCAGTTTGTTTCAATGCGACGCGGGGGATCTCGTTTTGGCAGGGCGGTGCGTGACATTGTTGAACTGTGGCAGGACTGACGGTATGAGGGTGTGTGTGTTGGGGTGTGTGTGTGTGTTGGGGTGTGTGTGTGTGTGTTGGGGTGTGTGTGTGTTGGGGTGTGTGTGTTGGGGTGAGTGTGTTGGGGTGTATGTGTGTGTTGGGGTGTGTGTGTGTGTTGGGATGTGTGTGTATGTTGGGGTGTGTGTGTGTTGGGGTGTGTGTGTGGCCTCATCGTTGGGAGCGATGGGGTAACGGTTAGCGCACTGCGCCTTCCGAACCTGACGAACCGAGTTAAATTCCCACTCACGGACAATTGCAAGGGCGGATATATTGTCTGGGCCTCTCGGAGGTCAATTCGGCCTTAAAACGAGTGCCCGGTGTGGGTCAACATCAGCGCTGGAGGGACAAAGGCGGTCGGGAGTGGTGCTGGCCACCCACCCCCTCGTGTGCCGCAGTCAGCCATCATAAGTGTTCGCAAGCAGCCCTTGCCCCAAAAGTCCGTTGAGGCTATACGGGGGATCTTTGTAGTTGTAAGTGGGAGAGGGGATGTTGTTCATGCGCGCGTGTGTGTTGGTTTGCAAATGTGACGTCCGTGTGCGTGCGTTTGTGTGTGGGGGAGGGGTGTCCGGGTATGCGCGTGTGTGTGTGTGGTGGTGTGAGTGTTGAAAGGTTGCCCGTGTGTTGATGTGTTGGTGTGTGTGTTCACGCGTGTGTGTGTGTGAGTGTGTGCGTCTTTGTCATTGTACATGTTGTACACATGCCTGTTGGTTGGTGTGTGTATGTGAGTCTGTATGTTGATGTGTGTGTACATGGGTGTTGGCATGTATACATATATGTGCGTGTGTGTGTGTGTACACGTATGTGTGCACGTGTTGGTGTGTGTTCACGCGTGTGTGCATGTGTGTGCACGTGTGTGTGTGTGCACGTGTGTGTGAATGCATGTTGGTGTGTGCGTGTACACGTTTGTGTGCACGTGTTGGTGTGTGTTCATGCGTGTGTGAATGTGTTGTGTGTGTGAATGTATGTTGGTGTGTACATGTAGGGAGCGGTGATCCGAGTTCGATTCCCGCTCACGACCAACTCCTGGGTCTCCCCTAGGTTGACTCAGCCTCAAATGAATACCACGAGGGAGGCGTGGGGCTGGCTACCCACCTCCATATGTGCTCGCTAACAGCACTTGCCCCTACAGCCTTTCCCTCTCGGGAGTAGTATGGGGAGTTTGATTCCCGCTCACGGATATTTACACCAGTGGCGATCATCTCAATATATCCTGGACCTCACCCCTAGGTTGACTCGGCCTCAAATGAGAACCTCATGCGGCCAAGCGTGGGTCAGGCCACCCAAGCCACGTGTGCCGTGCTGGCCTTCAGAGACGCTCACTAACAGCACCAACACACAATCCACACGTGAGTAGTTCACGTGTGGATTGTGTGTTGGTGAGTGTGCTAAGGCTCATCGTGGGGGTTGGGGGGCATCTCTGTTCTTGTGTGTGCAGCGAACTAAGATGAAGGCATTGTCGCACACACGCGGACCCACGTCGCCACAGTAGACGTATACTGTAGCTTTACCCACACAGCACGGGGTGTCAATCCGCTTGGTAAAGGTCTCCCCACAATGTCCCACAGTTGTGAGGATTGCCTGACCATCATACACCACCACGCACGTGCATTGTACTCGAGTCCACTTGTTGATTGACAACGGCGGAATCGTGACGCTGTCTCCATCACGAACCGTGGGACAAATTGCCACATCCACGTCTCTTTCACTCGTTCCATGATTTTGTGAATCTGTCCCCAACGTGCCTGGCGTGTGGATAGGAGGCCACGGAATTGACCTCAGACGTAGTTCTGTGACATCCCGCGTTCTAAGAGACCCTTCGCTGGCACACGGTGGTTCACTGCTTAATGCGAGTTTTCCAAACGAATTGACACCTTTATCTACTAATCCTGTTAAGAACGAAAATGTGTTAATTTCGTGTGCCGGAGGAGGGGAGGGGGGGAAGTAAAAATGACACAAAACCACAAAAAACTCACCACCCCAGTGAGCATGCAACGTTGGTTCAACGTTGGTCCAACGTTGCAATGTTTTAGGGGACACGAGCTGCGAAATTGACCTCGTGTTGAGGTCGAGCAGGTGCTGATGGGTTGCTGCATCGCCGGGTCGTCAGAGATGGCGACCGTTTGGAAGAAGCCTTCATCCAGCAGTGGCTCGATCATGGCTGCCTGCTGGTGGTCATTCAGACTCATCGCAATCAGCCATGCTCACTCAACTGATGGAGATGATCACCATGGCCACTATCATCAGCCACGATGATGATGATGGTTATCATCTCACTCAACTGCTGAGATGATGGAAGATGATGATCATCATAACCATCATCATCAGCCACGATTGTGATGATGGTTATCATCTCACTCAACTGCTGGGATGATGGAAGATGATGATCACCATGTCCACTATCATCAGTCACGATGATGATGAATGGTTATCATCTCACTCGACTGCTGGGATGATGGAAGATGATGATCATCATAACCATCATCACCAGTCACGATGATGATGATGGTTATCATCTCACTCAACTGCTGGGATGATGGAAGATGATGATCACCATGACCATCATTATCAGTCACGATGATGATGATGATGATGGTTATCATCTCACTCGACTGTGGAAGATGATGATCATCATAACCATCATCATCAGTCACGATGACGATGATAGTTATCATCTCACTCGACTGCTGGGATGATGGAAGATGATGATCACCATGACCATCATCATCAGCCACGATTGTGATGATGGTTATCATCTCACTCAACTGCTGCGATGATGGAAGATGATTATCACCATGACCATCATCATCAGTCACAATGATGATGATGGTCATGACGATCATGGCTGCCTGCTGGTGGTAATTCAGGCTCATCGCAATCAGCCATGCTCACTCAACTGATGGAGATGATCACCATGGCCACTATCATCAGCCACGATGATGATGATGGTTATCATCTCACTCAATTGCTGGGATGATGGAAGATGATGATCATCATGACCATCACCATCAGTCACGATGATGATGATGATGGTTATCATCTCACTCCACTGCTGTGATGATGGAAGATGATGATAACCATGACCATCATCATCAGCCACGATTGTGATGATGGTTATCATCTCACTCAACTGCTGGGATGATGGAAGATGATGATCATCACGACCATCATCACCAGTCACGATGATGATGATGGTGACGATGGTTACCATCAATCATCCGTGGTCAATCCTCTGCTGGATGGGGGGGGGGGTTGGAGGGACATGAATAGTTGGTGCTGATGATGGTGGTGGCGTGCCACGAGAGGGCGTGCGTGTGGCGTGTCCCGATCACGGTGTTGGTGGTGGTTGGTGGTGGGGGGGGTGCAAGGCGATGCTCACCCCCCCCCCCCCCCCCGTGATTACGCGGCGATGTGCGTCACGGCGCCGCGCACAGCTCCGCTCCATCCTCCTCTTGCTCGATTCCTCCTCCTCCTCATCCTTTCCCCCCTCCGCCGCATCCTCTCCATCCCTGTAGCTCGCTCCTCTGCCACTCCATCCCTCTCTCCTCTCTCTCGGCCTTGCGTCGGGCACGCATCTACCCGCTCGTCGCTGCTGCTGCTGCTTGCTGCTTGCTAGTGCTGCTCCTGGAAGGGCATCGGCTCGTCTTGAAGACCCTGGAGTGACCAGGGAGCTCCGTGCAAAAGCACAGAAGAGGTGAAATGTTCGCGAAAGAAATGCATTTAGTGTATGTGTGTGTGCGTGTGTGCATGTGTGTGCGTTCGTGTTGGGGCTCGGGCAAAGGCCCTTGCAGGGGAAATAGAGGGGTGTGCTTGGAGAGAAGGAAGCATGGCCATTGGGGGTCGAGGCGAGGGGAAGGATTTTACGAGAGTGGGTGGGTTCAGGGGAGAGAGGTGTGTGTATGTGTGTGTGTGCTGGCCATGCGAGCCAAGCTTGTGCGTGGGAGGAGGAGGAGGGGGGTGATAACAGCGCCCCTGCTGTCAGCCTGGCTAGCCCACTGCTGCCTGAACTGCTGCCTGCCCGTACCACGTGTCTACTGTCTGCCTAAACCACGTGTCTTGAGTGTCTACTGTCTTCCTAAACCACGTGGCCACTGTGTGCCTGAATCACGTGTGTGCGTGTTTTACTCGTTTGCCTGTCGTCTGAGTTTCTGTTGTCTGCTAGAACCACGTGTCCTTATAAACCAGGCGTCTTCACATTTACCTGAACCACGTGGCTGACTGGCTGTCTATTGCCTGTCTTAACCACGTGCTTACAGCCTTGATGGACTTCTGTCTGAATAGCTATCTGTGAGCGAGCCTTCGTGGATGTGAGTGCAAATGCTCTGCGATAACGTATTGAACTTATTCAGGAAAGCGTCAATGAGTTGCAATCCTTTTTTTTGGGAGGATCCTGCATTGAGCTATTTGGCCAATTCGTTTAAAAATAAATACATAAACTTGTGTTCTTTCGTGTGGGTAGGAAACAGCTCTAATCCACCATGCATACGAGGTTAAAACACCCTCTTATCCACTAAGTGGTGACATCACGGCGTTTGTGCCAGGTGAGGTGCACTTTCAGGTGCGCTTCTGCAGACGTCTGGAACGCTCTTCCGATGTTAGGAAGCCACTGGGGCTATGCAATTTTCATATGGATTGAAAACATTTCTCTAGAACTGCTATTTGTGTTTAGTTTGTTATCCTTCCCCGCGCCTCCGATGAGCACGGTTTGCTATGTATGGCGTGAAATAAGTTCAACATACATACTTTAAGGCCACGTGAAGTTTCGAAGGCTTGCTGACAGGAGGTTACGTGGCAGACCCAGATGCCATGGTTTGAACTGGCATACGGGTTCATAATTCATAAACCCATTCGCAGTGCTGACATCTCTGGACACCACCACCACCATCACTGGGTTTGGGTGTTTCACAAATCTCTGATCCTTCAACCCCTTGCCTCCTAGGATCACAGACAGGTGTGTGTCGCCACATCCAGCCGAGGTCACCATCATCTTCATCGCTGCACCAAACTCCTCCTGGTCCTGTCACCGGAGTGGGATGAGTAGTAACTCAGTGTTGAGGATGGTTGTGTTTGATGAATTATTAACTATGTACCGTGGGCATAGGAACACAACAATGATAATAGTGACAATTATTTATCCAGGAATTCCTGAATCTCAGGACTCGTTTTAGAGTGTCCTGCCTTGGGAATGCAAACCTGTCAACCCATACGGTGTACCCGTATTCTTGTACGGGGAGTTTTCAGGTCCATACCGCGTACAGTCGTTTCAATCCTGGCAACAATAAAACAAAAATTAACATGAGTGTGTGCATCAACATATCAAGCAAGCAGCAGCATCAGCATGCAATATCACAGACAGCATGATGAGTGGCATCATTAACGACAATTATCAAAATTAATGCATAAAACAGTGTTTAGTTAAATAATTTTTATCTTCTTGGTTCTTTCGGTAAAGTCACGTAGAAGGGAAATAATAAAAAATAAAATATTATGTTTTATTTGTATCAGTCACGTAGAAGGGAAATAAAATATGTTTTATTTTTATTATTTTATTATTTCCCTTCTACGTGACTTTACCGAAAGAACCAAGAAGATGAATCCCTGCAGTCACGAAAGCTTTAAATCGAAATTTTACATAATTTTTGTCTATTTATTTGTGTTTATCCCTTGTCATGGGACTCTGTAGGATGAACGTTGATATTTATAAGGGCACGGGGTGACCAACAAGGTCTGAATTGGTCTGTAACAAGGTAGGCACTGATAAGGGGTTGACAGGTATGGGAATGTTTTGACCATTTTTATGAATTAGTGTTTGGCTACATGTGGGGAAGAAGCCGGAAAATCGGGAGAAACCAAGCGTGTATACAGAAAAGGGATTTTCACTCTAGCACTGCCATCTACTGGCCACCTGGTAGCACCATGCTACACCTGGAAAACCAGGTGGTGGGCCATCCACGTACTAACCAGGATCGACCTTTCTTAGCACTGAGGTCTGACAAGATCAGATACATTTTTTGTGATTTTTACGTCGGCATCGGGCAGAGGTCACAAACGGGTTTTGATTCTTTACCCGTACCCGTACCCGGCCGCACCAGGGTCGCAAACGGGTACCCGTACCCGGTCGGGTACGGGTAGCCGGGTATCGGGTAGGGTATGGGTATCGGGTGCCCGGTTGCGACCTCTGGCATCGGGGCAACGTAAGTTTGGGAACTGCTTCAACCACAATTTTCATTGCAGGGGATTAGTCGTCTGTGATCCCTTCAATTAGTGGCGTTTATGGACCTCCTCTGCCTACCAAACATTGCCCCCCCAAGGCTACTGTCCCTCTCAAAATCAGAATTGTCCTTTAGAAATGTGGTTAGGACTGGATATGACAAACTACATCCGGTGATGCTGTCACCTTAAACATACTGTACTGAGGAAGGCGAAAGCCACCACAACTGCCCTCGGCCCAGTCACGGTTCACGGACCCGAGTGCCGAGCGGTGTGGGTGGTGATGTGAAGAGATTGGGATCGGATGGAGGGAGAATGAGCCGCGGACCTGCCCTTGGGCAGATAATTTGCAATCAAGGGAGATGCAGTGTTAATGATGACGAGTTAATTGATTACTGTAAAAAAAAAAGAACAACATGCCTTTCACGCCGCGTGGTGCTAACTTCAGTCGGCTAGAATAATTGATCAATTTTCTAGAAAGGGGTTTGATTTGTCGAATGGCGCCCTAAATAGAGAAGGGCTTTATCGGTCAAGTTAGCTTGGAGTTCAATTATCCCACCATTTACAAAAGTCAGCGTGTGACCCACTTCTTAAGAGACCATATCAAGGGGCTCATCTCCTTTGGCGGTCCTAAACCAACGGTGGAAATTCCACATTCCCATGGCATGGACTCATATTCTTGGAAGACCATCATCTGTGTTGACTTCCCACACAGTGACACTGATTGTATCTTCCCTGAAGGAATGATTGGCATGGTTGACCCAACAATGGAATTTGAACTCAGCCTATAAATGCTGTACAGTAACAGTAAATGGAATAAAGTACACAATTTCCTCCGTGGCCCTGGCCTCAATGGCCCGCAGTGGTGACTATTGGTGAAGCTGTTAGTGGTGTGCATGGCAGTGTGGAGCAGAGGTCGCAAACGGGTTTTGATTCCTTACTCGTACCCGTACCCGGCCGCACCAGGGTCGCAAATGGATACCCGTTCCCTACCCGTACCCGTACCCTACCCGAAATGAGTGACAAACGGTTACTCAGCAGTGATTCACGGCCTACCCGTACCCGGCCGGGTACGGGTAGCCGGGTATCGGGTAGGGTACGGGTATCGGGTACCCGGTTGCGACCTCTGGTGTGGAGGGGTTAGGGGTAAGTGACTTTGCATGCATGTGGGGGTGTGATGATGGATGCATCGGTGATGGGTATTGGATTGATGGGTGGTGGTTGTTGGGGTTCATGGGTGTTGAGGTGTTGGCCTCATGACCTACAAGTGTAATGTTGGCCTTAGTTGGTGCCCAGGACTCTCCACCAACAACACGTGTGTGTGGTACTGCATACATGTATTTATATAGTGCGAGGCAGTTGTGTATACTGCAAATGTAGTCAAAATTGGAACGTCTCTCTACTCATTGTGGCTGTCCTCTCCTGCATTACTGGGCCCTAAGCCGCTTCTAAAAAAAATCCACATTAGTATGGTCGGATCTAGTCCAGTACATTGATAAGACTTCAATACATCATGTGGCGTTGCCTCATTATACCGAGCCTTAAAGAACTGATGATAGTGATGCAGACAATGAGTTGACTGACCAGGGTATGTTGTAAGATAATGTTGGATAAATTATTGACAATAAATGTCGATACGAGCAGCAAGTAAAACGTATGCATGCAAGTAACAGTACATATGCATTTTTTCTTCTACTTATGTATTAAACCATATCACGGTTGGATTGTATTGCAATACTAAAAATTGGCTTATTCTTATTACGAAGTCCATGGTGTTCTGCAGCTCAGCTATTAAATTTGCAAACAAACTCAACATAATTCGTCATTAACACAGTGGGGGGTTCCTTAAAAGGAAAATAACAGGTGACGGTTCGGGCAAAGGTCCTATGCGCCACTGCCAATGCAGTATCACTAAATAATGTATCAAATAAGCAGTTAAAATAGGTATCCACACACACACACCTGGCACACATCTGGCACACATCTACATCAGCACATTGGCACATCTACAAACACGCTCACACAATGCAAAGATCCCCCGTATAGCCTGAACAGACTGTTGGGGCAAGTGCTGTTAGCAAGCACCGATGAAGGCCGGGACGGCACACGAAGGGGGTGGGCGGTCAGCACCACGCCCGGCTTCCTTTGTCTCCCCCAGTGGCTATGTTTACTACACATCGCACCACGAACTCTTTTGAGGCCGAGTGGACCTTGGGGAGGAGACCCAGGACCGGTTCGGATAATCGTCACTGGTGCTGACCGTGAGCGGGAATCAAACTCGGGTCGCCAGGTTCGCAGCGCTAACCGCTATGTGAGCACACGTGTGTGAGATGTCTACACACACGTGTGTGTAATGTCCAGGTAAAATGTTAACGTGTGTGGAAATGACACACGTGTGTGTGGACATTACACACGTCCACAATGTCCAGGTAAAATGTGCACGTGTGTGTATGTGTGTAATTTCCACACACGTGTGTGTAATGTCCAGGTAAAATGTGCACGTGTGTGTGGACACTACACACACACACGTGCGCGTGTGTGTGTGTAGTGGCCTTCACTGGCCCCGTCCAACAAAAATGCGAGAGGGCATCTTTAAAAAAAAACACGCGCGGCGCGCGCTCGGGATGAGCCAATCGGAGCGCGCGCCGCGCACCACGTGACGCGGGAATCCCGCACCACCCCTTCGTGTTGAAGGAGCCCCGCCCCCCCGCACGCGCCCCCCCCCCCGGGCTGCCCCGCGTTGGTTAAAAGAGAAATCCGCGGAAGTTCCCCCCCACACACACACCGACCACATGGGTACACGTGCTTTGTAACACGGCGAAACAACAGCACTTCTAAGTCTAGATTTGAAGCTTTCGTGACTGCAAGGATTCATACTCTTGGGTTTTTTCGGTAAAGTCACGTAGGTAAAAATAAAAATAAATTATAATTATTTAATTTCTATTATCATTAATAAAATTTTTATTATTTATTTATTTTTATACCTACGTGACTTTACCGAAAAAACCTAAGAGTATAGTTCTAAGTCTCTTTTCTCAGCGATGCGTGCCTTGTCCTCGCTCCGGCGAGCATTGTGAGGCATCGGGTGGGCGAGTTCGTCTGTGTATTCCACGTTCCTCTGGCGGGGGCGGTTTCTTCGCAGAGGACAACGCCCGTTTCGCTGGGGATCAGTGCTCAATTTTCACACGATGTGGTGACTCATTTATCATGTATCGACCCAGTTAGGGAGGGATGATGATGATGATGGGCTGAGTTAACCCCAAGACCAGGATGTGAACTCGCACCTTTCCGCTTTGGGAGCCGCTCGCTCTGCCGCTGAGCCGAGCCTCGTTATCGAGTTTTGTAATTTAATAGTTACTGTACATCGTATCATCTCTAACCTGAGCCTATCAGCAAAACCACTGGGGCTGTGAAAGTTCGGCCCAGGTTGGGCCTGGATAGTGGTGGGACAGGCAGCATTGTAACGAGACGGGAAAACTTGACTTGCATCCCACTGGGATTTGTGCACACAGTGTTGGTGCACGGTGCTTTTTCTGCAACATTTTGCTGTCTTTTCTTGGATTTTCTGTTTGCACTTTATCACTTTAGAGATGTTTTCTTGTTCATGTTTTTTGTTTGTTGCGGTTGCACCCGATTCAAGAGCCGAATGGCTCACAGGGCTATACCTAATCAATGAAACTTGAGATGTCAACTCCCTCGCCAGGTGTGCAGGAGGTCGTGGTGTTCGATCCCGACCCTGACGGCTGCTGTACATTTGGGGTTTGCGGTGTCTCTCCCGGTGGTCGCGTGGATTTTTTTTCTCTCTCTCCGGTTTTGCCCTCGACATTTAGAAGCACGCGTTTAGATTATTTTGCTGCAATAAAATCTCCACGCGAGAAGGCCATTTGCGTTGAGCTGTCATTTCTAGCCAGGTCGCTTCTGAAACGAGTAGATCAGTGGACTTTACCGGTTAATAAAAACAATAGTTTAGTTTTGTATTTTTTTTTAGTGATTTGTTTACTTTCCCTATACTCCGCACGCCTATCGTGTTTTTGTATTTATTGTAGCGTTCTGACCCGCCTCTACTGGACATCTGATCTTCGTAGCTCATCGGATTTACCCAGTATCAACACATATTCTGAGACCAGAGTGACACCAATCAACCTCCAAGCCGTTACCTCTTGTGGGCCCAAATTTGGACAAATTTGCCTTTTCTGACGTTTCTATTTGCAAGCATAAAAGAAACTGAACACTTTCGTCAATAACACTGTGTGGCCTTAAAAGGAAAGTACATAATAGGTGAGATTTTGGACAATGACCAAAATCTTACCTATTATGTAGCACATAAAGAAGAGTCATTACCTGAAATGTCCCTTTTTGTATCGTTTAAGGCCATACAGTGTTATTTTAAAACGTGTTTAGGTTTATAATGCAGGTTTTTTTTGGGGTTAGAAAGCATAAATATAAATGTGTTGTTAAATCTGCTACCACCCAACACAGCCAGTTAGTAAGGTTTGTCACGTAAACAGAACATGCCAATTCGTTACTAATACAGCACACCGGTGTATTGGAGATTAAATCCACAACATTTACAATTCGAGTAGGTTTACTCTCCAAAACACCGGTGTGCTGCACTAGTAACGAATTGGCATGTTCTGTTAACGTGACAAACCATACTAATTGGCTGTGTCAGGTGGTGGCGGATTTCCCGACTCATTTATATTTTCACGATCTAACCCAAAAAGCCCTTACTATGGATGATATTGGCAGCGAAAGCCTACGTGTTAAATTCCGATTTAAAGCTTTCGTGACTGCAGGGATTCTTGGTTCTTTCGGTAAAGTCACGTAGAAGGAAAATAATAAAATAATAAAAAATAAAACATAAGAAAATAATTCTCACGACGTTTCGGCCACAACGCAAGCAGCCGTCTTCAGGTGGAGAACAGGTATGTCGAGAAGGCAGAGTCTGAAGACGGCTGCTTGCGTTGTGGCCGAAACGTCGTGAGAATTATTTTATTATGTTTTATTTTTATTATTTTCCTTCTACGTGACTTTACCGAAAGAACCAAGAAGATAGGTGTTAAAGTGTTTCGTTTTTTTTATTGTGATTGTGCGCCACTGCCAATACAGCAGCAAGCAGCATTGCCAGATAATTGATTCAAGTGTGAGCATAGAGGTTGCCAACATTTGTGCCACATTTCAGCTCTCAATCCCTTCTGGGACATCGTTCGAATGTGCACCTCTTTTGCATTTTTACATATTTCTATTTTGGCTCCGTAATCTTGACCAATGTTGAGTAATTACACACAAACACCGACGCTGTGACTCAGGGTGACTTCCTGAATTAGCACTCACATGCGCGTGGAGACTGTACGCATGTGTGTTCACTGAGATGTATATGTGCAAGTGCAGCCCTTTTGACAATCTACTGCTGAATGAGGATCTCCCCACGCTGTGCGGGTTATGGGGGTTATATGACCATACTTCACCTTGCTTGTCAGCGGCTAAACTATATAGCTCTTTTTCAGAAGCTACCTGGCCACATATGATAGCCGAATGAAGTGGCTTATCATGTGGAAATTTATAACGGCCAAATTCTCGCAATGCATGTTTCTTAATGTGGAGGGAAAAACCAGAGGACCCGGAGAAAAATCCATGCAACCAAGGGGAGAACATGCAAACTCCAAATAAACAGGCGTCAGGATCAGGATCTAACCCATGACCTGTATACCAGGCGAGGTAGTTAACATCTCTCCATCATGGCGAGCACGGACCCTGAAGTGTAGAAGTATTATAGAACAACGGATTTTTCAGCACTACCATCCTCTGCACATAACATAGCCACACTGCAGCCCATAACACCTGTTATGCATGGTGGTGGTCACCCATCCACGCACTGTCCAGGCTCAACTCTGCTTAGTTTCCAAGATCTGATGAAATTGGGCACATTGCAGGTGATTTGATCAAAGGCTTACTGGCCATTATATGATTTAGCAAATAAAAATGTTGATCTTCAACTCAATGGGGTATTTTACAGGAAAGGTGAGTTAGCAGCATTGAGAACCTGGGGTTTACCTCTGGCAGTAATTGGTGATGAACTCGGGCTCTTCTTTTGAAGGGTGATGGTCACACACCATGAGCACTGCATGTGCCAGAAGAAGAGAACACGAACGCAATGGGAATTGTTTTTTCCTTTATTTTGTCGATAATAAATATGCTCCCAGCCGCTGTTTGCATGAGCCATGGGTCACCATGAGCAGACAAAGCTGAAATACATCTTTCGGATTCTTAGGATTTTTTTGGGGAAAAATCCGGAACTTTAGAGAGCCATATTAAACCCGAAGATTCGTAGATTTGTGAGAAAATATATTTGGAGCGAAGCTGGCATGTGAATAATTATCCGGTTTCATTGCAAATCTAGGGACTAAAAGAGCCATACTAATGTAGTGGGTTCTACTGAGGCACACACTTGAATTTGGAGGCAACACGTATATTACACGACCACAACAGGGTAACTACATAAACGTATACTGGTTAACTAGACCACAACGGGTAACTAGACCACAAGGGAGTAACTACATAACGGGGTAAGTCAGTAACACACTGCCTGACCCACGATGCCGAGCGTAAAGACCGAAGACCGAGGACCGAGGATCGAAGAGACGTAGCATCGTCGGGTTTCATTCCAACAGACAGCCGCGATTGCTCTCGGGACCTCCCCTTTATGCTCCCGAGCGTGGCCTCGTTCCACCTTTGGCCACGCCCCCTTCTGGATCTCACCAGAAGGTTTTCGACCGAGGATCACGTGCCCCTCAAGCCACCCTTTGGGCCCCCTCGCTACCCTGTCCCGGTCACGTGCCCTCTCGGGTTCACCTAGACTGTCACGTCCTTACTTGCCCTCTCTCTGACTGTCACCAGAACCATGCCCCCTAGGACCCGCTTCCATGCCATAGCTACTCTGGTGCCGGAGACTTGTCATATACCCTCTAAGTTGTACTCCCTGAAGCCGTCCCATATTGCCTACAACCTTTACGAGTAGACAGCTCATTCCTCTAGCAGACCTGGTGGATTTTCTCTCATCTCAAATTACAATTTTAAGCGTACATTTCCAAAATGTCACCTCTTTTAAGCATGTTTTCCTTCATCTCCCACCCTCCTCCAACCTCACGCTCTCGACTGTCTACAGTCTACCAAAACCAAACCAACACCTCATGCCTGTATTCTTTGGTTCTTTCGGTAAAGTCACGTAGATCCCACCTCGGTCTAAAGTCTCTCCGCCTCTCTGCTCAATGTTGGTGATTTCAAAATCCATGTTGATGATTCATCTAATTCTTTCTCAGCCACATTCCATTCCATCGATCTCTCCCAACTTAATCTCATCTCCCACTCATCGCCACACTCTCAATCAGCCTCGTCATCTGCAACACCATGTTCATCGCTCTCACCGCTATTTCGTCCTTTAGTGTTCT
Source organism: Lethenteron reissneri (assembly GCF_015708825.2). Lineage (NCBI taxonomy): Eukaryota > Metazoa > Chordata > Hyperoartia > Petromyzontiformes > Petromyzontidae > Lethenteron > Lethenteron reissneri. The sequence continues at coordinate 11,104,513 of NC_083803.1, read as the reverse complement.
TGACCAACACTTCTCAAATGTCTCCTTTTTTTCTCCCTAGGCCACCGCCTTCCAGGTCCAACATCATTTTTCAGCACAACCAGACATCTATCTCCTTCACATATCTGCTCCCACATTCTGTCTGAACTCGCTCCTCTGAAAACTCGTGCCGCTTCTAGAACATGCTTGGCCACCTGGTACACAAACACCAAGTGTCACTGTTCACTCACATCCGGCCTTGACGTGATCTCCTTACGGAATGGTTTTAGGTTGTTTTTTTCAGCTCATTTTACATACATACACAAACTGGAATAATCCTACATCGGCAAACATTCCACTCTCAAGTCAATATTCCGATTTGATTGTGCATCCCCCTAAACTTAGGCAATTTGAGTATATACCTCCTCAAAAAGCCACATTTATAAACCTTGGATCAGAGCAGTGAGTTTTCAGCACTGAGGTCCTGCGTTCAAATCTAAGTTCTAGCCACCCATGATTCACGCACGGTCGTAATTATAGTGAGTTGATGGTCTTATCCCGGAAATCAATTACTGTAACAAACAAAAATCACAAGTTTGGTCATTTTTAGGTTAATTTTTTTCACGGGATGTTCTCTGACATGTGGTGATGCAATGTCCTGCAACACTTCCTAATTGGCATTGTGGTCTGATGATGACGTGACACCAACAACACCAACGAAATAAAGAAACATCATTGGTCAGTGTAAGCGTCTGAGACAAAGAGCCAGACTATGGCACAACGTCTAGAACGTTCCAGGGGTGACTAAGATACTTTTATATTGAGCCCTCACTGTCTGCTGTTTAATTTGCGCTTTGGCTATACCAGCTCTTCAAAAACCTGACCCTTTAGCTTCTTCTAAAAATACCACCCTTATACGCAAGCTGAACGTCAATGAACAAACCACACACGCACTCTGATTCGCTGTGCGTTAACTTGCATGCCGTGCGCGCGCAGTTGAAGAAAGTGCAGTCCGATGTCTTTGGTTTAAAGTAGTGGTTCTTAACTGTTACTGCGGCCTTGCACCCCTTTGGTTCTCAATCGTAACAAAAATAATCATGTTTATAAATACATATGTTTGATGAAACAAAGTAGTTGTACTTACGTGCCCGTGCTTAAGTTGGTGTTTCGATGATTTACCTTCAAAAGAAATCTGGCCACGTCTAGCACCCCCGGAAAGGGCATCTCGCACCCCCAGGTGATGCGTGCACCCCAGGTTATGGAAGGGTGCAGTCAAAACAATGAACAATTCAAAGACTGCGTGTAGATGTGTACATGCGCGGGATGTTCCGGGCAGTTCCGACAAGCGTTAGAAGCTCCGTAAATAGCGAAGAAAAATAAAATAAAATAAAGTGTTCGAGCCACGGGCATGAGCGTGACAGTAACACCGCTGGTGAAGTCGATTTAGTGCTCCTGACCATAGCTTTAAAGTAGTTTTTTGTACATAAATTAATATTTAAATTCGTGTTTGACAGCCTGGGGTGCACAGCATCGCATGATTGTGTTGAAATAATAGGAAACTAGTTTTCTCAATTTAGAACACATTTCCAGCACTTTAAAGTTGTGGTTAATCATCGGTCCAGTCACGACGTGGATTTTATACTTCAGGCATAGCCCGCCAACCAAATGGGCCTGTAATTCAGATTGAAAAAATATGTCCACCTTTCTTAATAAATGGAGAAATGGTCGTGAAATTCCACAGCATTGGACGTACTCGGACAAACTAACTTGTCATCCACGCTGGGATGGGGATGGTGCATTCATTTTCGTGCTTGTGTCAAGCCGTGATTCTTCCTTAAATCAGATTTATTTTTTGTAGTATCTGTACACAGCTAACTTGAAAATGACACCCCAGGGCAGGGTGGCAATGCATTAAGAAAGACCCGGTTTGGATGCATGACTCGGATGCCTTTCTGTGTTAAACTTTCTGTGTTCTCCCTCTTTACTGCATGTGTTTCCTCCAGGTTTTATGGTTTTATTCTATAGCCAAAAGCATTCATTTGAACTGGTATTGGCCAAACCTCATGAGTACGTTGACTACGTACGGTGGAAAAAGAAGTTCCACGTGCATCCATACAAATATTCCAACTCGTGACCCTCCTGAAAATGAGTCTTTAGACTCAGTGGAGCTTTACCGGGCGTGAATCAGTTCTTGTTATTTTGATTATTAGAATGAGCTTGACATTTATTTCCAAGAGGTTGCCCAATTAGTGGAACTGCCCAGGAGATGCAGTAGTTTGTTTCTGTTTTATCCTCCTTGTCGCAGGTAACAGCGTCCATTGAGGTTGATTGCCTCATTCAAGGGAGACCTCGGAAACCCGAAAGAGGAATTTCTTGAAATACATGTTTTGATGAGTGGACCTTGGATAGGACTAAGCACGGGTGGTGAAACAAAGTTGAATTTTCACGGACTCTTCCCTTAAGGGTGATGATTTAAAGCAGATGAGACTGTTACATTAATGTCATCAACAGCAGCCATGATCAATCCACCACTGGATGAAGGCCTGTCAATGCCATCGCCTTCTCTCACAGTCCTACGATGTAATAATCCACCTCGAGTATGAATGCACTACAGTACGTCGACACATCCCACTGCCACCACAGGTCAAGGAGGCATGATGGCCAATGCTGCCAATTTCTTTTCTTCATTCCCGTCCTTCTGCTCAATCCCGCGGTTGTTTGCAAATTGACGTGTGACCTCTAATGTCTCTCCTCGCAGCCACATTACCACCATTACCACAGTCTGGCTTGAGCTCTTCACCTTGTCACACTCGTGACACGTTCATCAAGGACCATTCTTAGAATCTCAGCAACACCACCACATGGGTTTTGGTCTTCCTCTTGGTCGCCATTCCAATGCCTGTATCAGTCACCTGCTCCCCACCACCCTGCAGACGTGTCCCACATCCTCCTCTTCCTAGTCACATCCACGACGCTTTCCTGCCACATTTCGTCCCAAACCTCCCAGTTGCTTATCCCATCCTTGAGTGAAATCTCCTGCATCCTCAGCTTGCACCTGTACTGCATTGGACACGTGCAGTTTGAGTGTCACACATATATACAGTTGCCATATATCCAGTAATGTTTGCCATATAGGTTAATTCTGAAGTTTGCCATCAAATTACATTGACGTGTTTAATATATTCCCGAGGGGCCACTAATTGTGGGTCAAGTTTTAATGAGAACAGGTCGCGTCGCTTTAGTGTTAATTGTCGCTTGTGGGCAGAAATGCACGCACGCTCAGGCAGGGAGGTAGGTGGACAGGGCCAGAGGAAACCAACCGCACGTTCACAGCTAGAGAGACAAAGAAAGCAACCCCATCCTCATCATTATCATCATCATCATCATCGCGCCATTATCCCTTTATAGTAAAAAAAAAAGGACTACGATGAATGATGATGACGATTCTTCTTGTGTGCGGTAGGGTTTTAATAAGCAGTGGTGAATATCTGAAATGCCGCGGTTGGCGAATGATCACTGTGGGTAGTAGCGTTGCAAAAATGGTCCACGGTTTGAGATCGGTGACTGCCGTCTCTCTTGTGGGTTTTCGTAATTGTCCTGCGGTGTAGGAGGAGATGGTGCAATCAGCCGTGCGATGAATGATGATGATGATGATAATTTACAGACCTTTGTCAATCCGTGCCGTTTCAGTTGATTGGATTGTCTGTCCATACTTCACCACGTTGGCCTGTGTGGGTTTGGCAATTACGGGGTAGCGTTGACGGTTGAAGCATAGTCCAGTACAACGATGGATATTTCTGCACTGATCTGATGAGACCCGTTGCACTCGAGATGAGTTGTGCTCCCAGCAATAGGAATGTCACGTTTCCACCACTGACTCAGCACTGCCGTTGTAGATGATGATCGCCAATACTTTGATAGAAAAGGAGATGATCTGACTGTTGTTGACCACAATATGACGAAAAGAAACGAAGACACTGACAAAACATCGCATTGTCATTTGCTCGCCTTTGACCATCTTATCAGATGCGTGATGGCAGTTAATGATGTAAATATTGACAATTGAATGCTTAATCATAAAAAAAATTCATGTTTTATTCCAATTGTGCTATCTTGTTTATGTCATAGGATTAATTGTCCACTTGCACACACCTCGTGTGCTTTATAGAATGGCCCATTAAAGCAGATTTCACGGAACTACTTCTGGGATCTCTTCCAAATATGCTCTTTCAAGGTTATTTTGTTAACCGGGTGAAAACTAAATAGGGGGTGATGATTGCTATATATAATCCCAATTGAGTAATTTGCCACAAATTTTCAAATTTGGAAAATTTGGACCCTCAACCACACTCCTGGTGCTACACCTTCCCATGCACCCTGCTACAGAGAAATATTAATCGCTTGGGAAATATATGAAAATTTTCGAAATCATACATTTTGTCAATTTAGATGAGAAACCAATGTTTACATGATTGTTATTATTTAACATGATTGTTACTGGACTGACACCATGAATTCACTGGATTAAATATACAGTAGACTCTCGATTATATGCTTTGTTTTTTTCGGTAAAGTCACGTAGGTAAAAAAATTAATTTAATTAAATCACGACATTTCGGGCGCAACACAAGCGTCCTTCTTCAGATGGGGACAACTTAGCGAAAGCGCACCGCACATAAAAAAAAATTACCTACGTGACTTTACCGAAAAAACAAAGAGTATGAATCCTTGCAGTCACGAAAACTTCAAATCTCGATGATACGCGTGCGGTTTATCCGATTTACGGATTATCTGCGCACACCTGAGATTTGGACGTAAATGAATAACTCATGGATTTTCCCTTAAGCCCAAATTAATAATAATAATAAAACAGTTATACATTGTTATTCTTGGAAATGTTTATTACAAATCACGTGCTTAAACCGAACAAATACTGTACTGTTGAGGCGATCACGTGATCGCCTCAACAGTACAGTAGTTGGATATCTTTACAACAGTGGGCGGGGTTTGATTGATTTTGATTGACGTGCCTCTGCAATCCGCTACGTGCGCGGAGTCTTCTGCGCGGGAGCAGGAAAGCGTCCTCACTGAGCACGCGCATCGTCGGACGGTCGATACAAAACAAACTCTTAACTGAAAATAGTTTATACCTATATTAGTCGTTTCATTTTTGGATTATCCACAATTTTGAATTCTTTGCGGCCATCCTCACCGTCATTAGCGTGGATAATCGAGAGTCTGCCGTGTATGTATCAGAGTGTCTCTGTGCTGTTTGGAGGACTGGTAAGTGACGTAGAAGGGAAGTAATAAAATAATAAAAATAAAACATAATAAAATAATTCTCACGACGTTTCGGCCACAACGCAAGCAGCCGTCCTCAGGTGAAGAATGAAACACCACCAAGCTTGGAGCGTATATTTAAGCTGGGTTGGAGGGGGGAAGAAGAGCGCCTTGACAAAATAATTTGCATATCAAGATGAATTTAGCATATTTATGGGAAATGCGTAGGAGGTGGGCGGGGGGTTTCAAAGTCATATTATGCCCGTGCATATGTATTACTTCCCTTCTACGTGACTTTACCGAAAGAACCAAGAAGATGAATCCCTGCAGTCACGAAAGCTTTAAATCGAAATTTGACTGGTAAGTGGTCGGCTTTTTTGATGAGTCTCAGCTCGTGGAAGAAATTCCACATTACTATGACAGTGACCAGTCTGTCGAAAAACAACCCCGCTATATTAGCCTGTCAATGAAACTGGTTGTGAGAATTTATTGACTCCTAGGGGATGATGACTAATAAAAATAATACATCTTTTTTTTTTAATATATCGTCATTCATGTAAATGCTTCTCGAAACGCCGTAGAAATTGTAATAATCACAGTTTTCTTACAGAGGTGCGGGAAGCCCAAGACAATGGGAAGGCAGCCAGATCTGTGACAACAATTGTCCAAGCTCTATGATCCTGTATTGGCATGTTTAGTCAACGCCATTAATGAGTGTTTATACATGATGAGTAATTATGATGATGGCACTCGTGATGCTTGTGGTACTCAGTGAACCCCTGGTTGGGATTTAAATTCGTGTGCTCGCACACGGGAGGAGCTCTGCCGCTGAACAAACTGAACCTCCGGCGCCTCGTTGCCTCCGGAGCGGTGGTCGTGCGATTGAGACTGCAGCAGAGCGAGCAGAGGGTTTGTCTTGTGGGCGTTGAACAATGGCGAGTAAGGAATTGTGTGATTTTTTTAGCTGTTGTACAACATTTTATGATTTATATTCTTGATACAGTGGTCGCCGACATACTGCGTCTTCTTGGTTCTTTCGGTAAAGTCACGTAGAAGGGAAATAATAAAATAATAAAAATAAAACATAATAAAATAATTCTCACGACGTTTCGGCCACAACGCAAGCAGCCGTCCTCAGGTGAAGAACAGGTCTGTCGGAAAGACAGCATCTGAATGAGCACCACCAGGCTTGGCAGCGTATATTTAAGCTGCGCCTCTGTACATGTGAACTGCATTCGTTGCTGAACACCCAGAAAACGAAGGCATTATTTATTTATATTACAGTGCCTGTGCAGCGGTGTCCCCTACCGCCCCTCTCTCTCCTGCACAAAGCACCGAATCGATTGCAGTGCTGTTTGTATACCCTCCATGCGGAGGGGCACCTGGATTTTGAACGGGGATTTTTTGAACGTCCGGATCTAGGCCCCCGTGCTCGCACCTAGCCCTTTCAATGTGGAGGCCCGTCAAGTTCAGGGCTGCTAGCCCCTGGTGCCACACTCCCCTCTGACTGAGGAGGTTCCGTTTTTTCGTGGTGAGCCGCCAAGCCTCCTCTGTGGCCGTGGCCGAGAGTTCCGAGTACCATGACCTCCTGGGCCAGTTGGGGGCTGTGAAGGGAAACAGCGGGGACACATATTTCGTGGTGGTGAGATGTTAACTCCCTCGCCTGGTATACAGGAGGTCGTGGGTTTGATCCCGGCCCTGACACTTCTATATTTGGATTTTGCATGTTCTCCCCATGGTTGTGTGGATTTTTCTCCGCATTTATAAATTTGCATTCAGAAAAAAGAGCTATGTAGCTCAAGTGGGCCTTACCGGGTACAATAAAAATAGTTAAGTAGTTTTAGTTTTAACGCCCCATCCCCTTTGACATGACAGTGCGCCCGGCACACATGTTTAGAGTCCGGGTGCCTGCCACGGAACGGAGTTCACATGTACGGAGTCGGAGTGTATTGGTGACCGCCGTATAAAAACTTGGCTGAAGGTAAATACGGAGCTCTGCTTTCTGTTTCTGTAGCATTTCATGGAATTTCATGGCATAAATACAGGACCCCCGCATCGGCGGTTTATTCATGTTGATATAGATACATGTGTGGGCGGTTCCCCCATTGCTAATGTACATTTCATACACTTTAAACATGTGGATAATCATCACTATAATTATGAAGTTGCTTTTTAGTTGGGCTGTTGTATGGCAATCAATTAAGACTGTAATTCAGATATGCATAATCTGTCCTTTCTTGATAAGGGAGAAATGCTAATACCTTTACCATCATGTAGAATGTACTCAGCAGAAGTGACGTTTTCATGACCCAAACAGTTTTGTGTGTCTGTCAGAGCATTCAAGTATTTGTCTGCTATAAATTTCCACATAAGCCACTTCGTTAAGATATCATTTATGGCCGGGTCACTTTTGAAGGAGAGATATATGGCTCAGAGGGCCTTACTGTGGTAAAATAAATGGCTTCGTATTAATTTATCCAAAAAAGAATCCATATTTGCTACATTATAGACAAACACCTTCAAATGGTGCCCCATATGTAAGGTCTAATTTGTGGAACTGCTCTGTCTAAGGGCGATTTCACGCTTTTTGTCATCAATCGACAATTTGAAGCAGTCCCACCCCACATCACCATCACCGCCGTCATTATCGTCATCGTTGTCATTATTGCCATCTCACGTCTGCAATATGAGCCACACCTGCAAAGGGCTGCGTAACCTCGCCGGGAAGTTGGCAAGAAATTGTCACGTGAATATGCTTGTTCCTGCCGTAAGAACATGGAATTCATTACAACTCCATCAGGAGCACAAAAGCAGAGGACCACCACCCAAGGCTGCTTCGGGCCTGATGTTCGCCATAACTGGCAATCGAACTCAAGCGCGGTTTGCCAACCACTCCATCCGCTTTACCCTGATACTGATATCGGCGGTGGTGGCGCACGGCTGTACTCCAGCGCTCTGGAGGAGGCGAAAGTTGGTGGACCATACAAATGCCGTGAGACTCCCCACCGGTGGGCGTCAAGGAGCTGTACCCTGGCTCGCCAGGCGAAGGCGGTGCAGCAGGTGTGGACTTATCTCTATTTGTCCCATCTGTGTTGGATAGAGTGTTACCCTCATTCATTGGCTGAAGACATATTCACATGTACAGTATGTGCCTCTGTGTTGCAGTTCGCAGCTCGTTGTGTGATGCATTAACTAAATATAAAAATATGGATTTTGTTATAGAGGCCCCGAACCTGTTCGTATTTACACCAGTGATGTCATTCTGGTCGTCAAATTCATCGTGCGGTATGCTAACCACTGCGGCACACACACACACTGCGCTCCACCGTGACCCACGCGTCGTCCGCAGGCTCCGCGCACCGCCATGGACTACGCCACCATGGACTACCAGCAGGGCTATGCCGAGGGCCGCAGCCCACTGCTGCACGACAAGGACCCGCGGCTCCCCACGGGGGACGACCCGGGCCCCCGAGCCGACCCCGACGACCTGGACGAGTCGCTGTGCCGCTTGCCGCTGGCCGACGGCGCGTGCGGCGGCGTACGCACCGAGCTGCTGCGCCTGCCCGTGCACCACGACCACCACCACGACCACCACCAGCAGCAGCAGCAGCACCGGCAGCACCCGGACGACCCGGATGGCCGCGGCGACCCCACCGTGCCCTCGTCATCCTCGTCCTCCTCCTCATCCGTCGCGGCCGAGGACATGAAGGACCCGCTGTTGTCGGCGGCGGCTGAGCCGGGCGAGCTGGAGATGGGGGCCGCGGTGGAGGGCTGCAGCCGGCTATTCGACGCGACGAGGATCTGGCGCCTGTCGCTATACCCGGCGGACGGCGCGGCGGCGTCGGCTGCATTCTACACGGGGTCGCCGCACGCGGACAGCGTCGACTCGGCCTCCTCGCCCGCGCCGCGCACAGGTGCGAGCGCTCGCGTGCGTTGCTTGCGTGTGCGCGCGCGTGTTGCTTGCGTGTGCGCGCGTGTGTGGTGGGGGGGAAACGGGAGCGTAGCGGTTCGAGCGCTGCGCTACGAAGCTGGCGACACGAGTTTGATTCCCGCTCACGGCTAACACCAGTGACGATTATCTGAAGCGGTCCTGGGCCTCCCCTAGGTCGACTCAGCCTCAAATGAGCACTTGGCGCGGTGTATAAACATCGACACTGGGGAGAAAAGGCCGTCAGGCGTGGTGCTGGCCACATCACCCCCGGATGTGCCGTGCCGGCCTTCATAGAAGCTAGCTAACAGCACTTGTCTCAACAATATATTAAGGCGATACAGAGGATCGTTGTCTTTTGCAGCGAGGACATGCACATGCACACACGTAAACGCATAAACACACGCGCGTGTGCAATACGCGAACCAAAAGATTTGGTCCGGATCAGTCCGAAAATATGGCGGCGCAGAAAGTAACATCACTAACATGGCGTCACGCCTGCGGTTTTTCCATCAGACGTGGCGTTGTGATGGGTGATGGTCCCTTTTGTAAGCATGAAGCCTTCTTAAATCAGCGTGGAATATAAATCATCCATAAAAATAATGTCGTTAAAAATCCAAAACGTTTTATTTGAGAAGTCATAGTATCACCACACGCAGTGCATACGAGGGGAGATCGCAAACTCTGCGTCCATTTTTACGGAGGAGCTTTGCAGCCTCCTGTTGAAGCGAGACATGGACATTGTGATCGCCCCTCTCGTATGCAATAACATTTTTACTTATTAACATATTTCACCTGGATAATTCCGTGCGATGGAACACTTCATTCGCAAGGGTGTCCAGCGTGTCAATTGGCTAGAACATGGCAAACATGTAGTGGCGCATGTACACACAGTGTTTATCTATAACTTACACATGTCTGCACAATGCGATACAATTTATACACTGTGTATGAAACTGAAAGTTCAGTGTTAACCTGCATCAGACCACGCTTACGTTCAGATGCATAATTTGGACGTTTCGAATGTGCAGGATTTAATTTACGACGTGATATTAAGGAGTCATTTTTGTACTCATGTGCGTGTGTGTGTGGTATTTGAGGAGGTGAGCGTGTGCTGGATTCATTAGTGAGACTGCTCAAAATGAGATTGGATGCTGATGGGTGGGGCGGGCGTGGGGGGGGGGTGGCGGCGGGCGAGGGGGTGCGGTGCGATTGATTGTGGCCCCCGTGCCGCTCGGCACGTTCACCGCCTGCGCCCACGCGCGCTAACGCAGCCGCTGCGGACCCCTGCACGCCCGTGTTCACCATCGTGAGCCGTGGTCTGTCTGCTACTGCATGATGAGGCCGCCCCGCGCTGATCCAATCTGTCACGGGGCTGCGGTGGCACAATCCGTCGCGCTTATCTGTGTGGATTGATCTCAATGCCCCCATCGTTACCGTGTCCGAGGCAGGTAACGGTGACTCTATTTGTATGCTCACCGTACAAGCGTGGGCTTGAGTGTGAGAATGGATTATTTATAGTTTGCGCAGAAACACGAACCGTTACCTCTCGACTAGGTGAGCGAATGCTCGCTGGGAGCTGGTGGCCATGCACGTGGCCTGTAATCCAGCACTGTGGTGGAGGCAGTCGGGGGGTAGGTGGATCACACAAAACACGCTGGGCTGTGAGGTCGCCATCTCCTGGCTTGTCAGGGTATGACAGTACATCAAGTCGATTCATTTCCATCGGTATTCCATCTGCACGGTTTCCTCCCACGTGTATAAATACTCAGCGGAGTTGACCAAACATCCCAATATAGGGCCACAGAGCTTGGGCAATAGAAATATTCAAATCCGAACGGTAAACATAAGAAAAAAGATGCGTTCCTTCATTCGAACTATGACCCACAATTGGGTGAAGCTCGATCATCTCGCGTTGGTTCATTCACTCTCATGCTCCGTTATTATTAAGTTATCATTCAATTTCAAACCTTAGCCACTCGCAAAATAAAGTGTGTGCGTCTTTGTTTTTGATGGCAGTGGAGGGTGGGAGCGGTGCGGGGAGATGACAGGTAATTTTAATGTACAGCACAGTGCGTTTTTTAATGATAATTTGAGCCACATCAAATCGTTAAACGGTTGCCTCTGGTGGTGTCTGTAATTAGAGCCAATTAATGAGTTTTCAAAGGGTTGAGCACTAGTGGCTGCCTAACGAGGTTAACCCCCACCCCATCACGGCCACTGCTGGTCAGGAAAAGATCAAAAGGGCAACTTGGCTTCCCACACATTCATGCAAAACCAGCAGGACTCTTAGGTGCCGTTCAAAATTGTTAGCAGTATGTATTAATAACGAATAATAATTTACGTAACTTTTTGCAACCCATTGCTGGATGAAGGTCCACCCATTCTATGGCCATCATGGGGGTTGTTTGACCATACTTAACGATGCTGATCTCTGCAGGTTGGTGAAGGTGGGATGGTTAAGGAAGGTCCAGTACCGATCGTGATATCACGCGCCACTGATGCAAGCCGTGGCCAGGAAACAAACTCAGGTCACCGGGTTCATAGTGCAGTGCGCTGTCCACTCTCCCACCCCCTCCATTCCCCCTGATCTATCTATAAATATGGACATCTACTGTACATTTGTGAAAAAAAGCTTTTTGGCTCATCGTATTCCTGCAGTATAAATACATATTCTAATATATGTATAATTCGCAAGTGTCTGTCCGTCATGCTGTAGATCCCCCAAACGGTTCATTCCCTGGACATATGAAGACAACCAACATTTTTTCTCTTGCCAAGGAGATTCCTGGAAAATCGTCGCCTTTCCGAATTTCCAACGTTTTGATGCCAAAAATTCAAGAAAACTCCTGGGAACATCCAATCGGGCGCCATTTGTAAATGATCATGTAATTGGAAGGTGCCTTGCACTGCATCGCTGAAACCAGGACCTGATTAGTAGAGGAGAGTGGAAGATCGAGGGTTATCGTGGCGTATCCACCTACAATATTGTCTGTCCACAAGTCTTAGAAATTACTTCAAAGCATATGGCTATTTCGACACTAATAATATACGGTATAGACATTTCAGGGGGTGCATACGAAATCTAAATTGCTTTCTTTTCACATATTTTATATCCCACGCAAATGCGAAGGTAGTGCTGTAGTGAATAATGTCCTTTATTCACTCAGGAAACCCTGAATGGGTCCTCAATACTCTTTTTCAGCAGGGTCCTGCATCTATATATCTAAGCCAGTTGAAGCTTCCTGTAAACCACGTGACTTCTGTGTGACCACGCCCACTCTGAAACCCTCCCCTCTCCCCGCCCCCTGTGAAAACAGACGCTACTACTCCTTGCAGCTCACGCCTGCTCGCTGCTTCCTTCTGTCTCCCTCTCTTCCCTCCCCTCTCATCATTGTCATCACCCTCTCATCCCCGACATCTTTGCCCGGCCATTCCTTCTCCCCCTCCTCCTTCTCTTCTTGCCCAGCCGCTCCTCCTCCTCTATTCTTGCTGCTCACCATGAGTCATCCGTCTTGGGACTTCCATCCTGGCATCGCTTTCCTTTTCCCAATCCTTTCTCTTTTCTCCATGCATTATATCCTTAACTTTGCTCCCCATCCTGTGGTGTGCCACGGGTACAAAGCTTTATTGGGATGACAGGTTGGTTTTAGTTTGCATATGTGGTGGGAAGCGGAAAAATAATAATAATGCAATTTATAACGCGTGCCAATTTGCGGACGTAACGGCCACCACTCAGAGGCGCGGAGCCAAGCTCAGAGTCGCTCGAAAACGTGGTTTTAGAGGTGAGTTTGTAAGTCTCTCTTGAAGGAGGCGATTGAGGTGATGCTGCGAATGTGCAGAGGGATATCGTTCCAGACTGTTGGGGCTGCCACCGAGAAGCGGCGCATAGACATGACCATCCTGGATCTTGGTATCAAGAGGAGATCGTGAGTCGCGCTGCGCAGGCATCTGCCGTGTGCTGAGCTGCAAGTTGTCAATAATGAAGAAAGGTACGGCGGGCAGGCAGATGCATACACAGGAGTCAAAAGTGAGCAGCTCCTACGGGACGACGAGCCCCACGGCCTACGTGAAGGGAACCGCGTTCCTCGCTTGCTGTCCCGCTTTGCAAACTGAGCCCTCTTGCTTCAGGGTGGCCATGGACACGTGGTATGGCCTTCGTATGAAATACAGCACAACGTCACACATCCAACCATCTTATATTCTCCCTGACCAACTAATCGGCCAGACCCAGTACAAGTACATATTGCATAGCTGATGAAAAGGTAAAGACACTCGACTGATTCGGAGTGAGACCTCTGCTGCCAAACCGGAGCTGGCAATAAGCACACTACCTAGGTATGGAAACTTTTCTAGTCTCTCCACACCTGCCCCATCACTCCTGGGGAGTGGAGGGGGTGGAGTATTTGATGACAGTTGAGGGGGTGGAGAGTTTTCCCCACCTCCGATATCCCGGAGTTGGCTAAATAAGCTGAAGTTCAACATGCCTATAACTCAAAAGACCCAGGTAGGTCCTTAGCTTTTGTGGGCCCCTATGCTAAGGCCTCACTTCTTAGTGGCATGCTCTAGGTTTAGCAAGAGAGCCTCCAACTCCTTCTCAGAGTGAGCAGATATTACCAGATCAGCATATAGAATAACATGGTTGACCAATGGGGAGCCATCCCTTGACTGCACCCGGGCATCAATCAGCCTCCCATTGTATCTATACCAGATGTAAATTCCTTTTGTACAGCCATGGAAAGCTTCTCAAACTATCTGGTCGCAAAATATGTTAAATAATGTAGGAGTCAGATGACATCCCTGTCACACCCCAAGGTGAACAGGGGATGGCTCTTGACTCCTGGGCTTTATCACCATCATGAAGGCACTTAATGATTGTGAGCAGAGAGTCAGGGACTCTGAAAGCACGAAGAACAGCCCAGAGTCAATAAAGCAGAGATGTAGGTCTTGTTGGAATTCCCTACACCTCTGCTGTAGCAAATGGACAGAGAATATGACATCCTTGCAGGTCCGCCCCAGCCTGAAACCACTTTGGGGCTCCACAAGCCTCACCTCGGCGTGCCTGGCAAGGTGATGTTGAATAATCCTTGCAAGGACCTTTCCCGGCACACTGAGGAAGATGCCCCAGTCGTTGTTTCAATCAGTATGGTCCCTCTTCTTAAAGAGAGGGACCACCGGGGCATCATTCCAATTCTGTTGAACCTGTCCTGTGGTCCAGAAGGTTGTATTGATGTCACAAAGAGCAGTCTGCAGACAAATGCTACCCTCCCTCAGCAGTTGGCTTGGGCGATATTCTCTGTCTGGTGATTTTCCTGGTCTCAGGCTTTGAATGGCACTCCACACTTCCTCAACAGTGTTTGCACGTCAGCCAGCCACTTACAGGGGTTGGCTGCTTCCTCAAATATTTGAGGCATCGCAGGCCCATTCGGGTCCACTCCAGATTACCCCATGATGTTATCTAAGCTGAAGGGTTTCTCCTAGCCCAAGGCCTGACAGAATTACTCAGAAAACCTGCAAACCCGTTCCTGGGGGTCAGAGGTCAGATCACCATTCTTTCCCCTAAGGATGGTGATAGGTGTGGCAGTACAAGTAACTTTTCTGATGGAGTTAAAGAGTGCTTTGTGATCGCGTGCTACTCAGACATCTTCTCAGCAACCCATGATCACCACTCATCTTGGCAGCATTGCACGGCGGCTCTCCAAACCTCCGAGCGAAGGCTGGTAAACCTCATTCTCGGACATGGGATGTTGTAAAAGGTGGGAGTGGGCCTGCTGCTTTCTTTCAGCTAGCCGGAACACCTCCATTTGCCAGCATCTCTGCGGAGGTCTGGACTGCGTAACCAATGCTGCCATTGCAGCTGCATGAACCACAGTTATGGACCTCACCCGTTTCACACATACACAAGAGAGAGCCCCCCTATAACCTTAACAGACTGTTGTGGCAAGTGCTATCAGTGAGCGCCTATGGAGGTCGACACGGCACACAGTGAGCAGCGTGGTGCTTCATGGACCCACCACCCCGGGTGGACTGTGCTCACAGCAGCATTGCACACACATCCAGGACCTGAATTCTCAGGTCCTGACGCCTCCTCCATCGCAATATTGAGTCAAAAGCATAGGCCAGCCTCTCTCCACGTGGCCCTGTCGCCCTACACACACAGCCCTGTCTCCCTGCACGCACAGCCCCTGTTTCCCTACACTGTGTCCCAAAGCCCATGCCAGGGGTGGACCACCATTTGACCACTCGACCGCATGCCTCTGCAAGCCCAGGGCATTGGACAGCCCTCTTGCAAAGCTATGGCGCATGTCCCTTGTGAGCCACATACAGACCCACACCCTTGGCCTGTTCTCATGACCCCTCCGATTCCACTGTGTCCCCGTAGTTACCATGGATTGGCGATTATCGATCTCCGGTCAGGTCTTGCACGTGATGTACACCTCAGGCTTCTGTCATGGATGTCAACCTGTGTCTCTTCGGGCCACTGCTGGTTTCGCAAGGCCGTGGGAGGTGGTCCGTGGAAGTTTGACAGATCTCGCGATTTGGAGGCGTTTTAGTTTCGAAACACGCGTCATCGAGACGCGGTGGTCCGCGAAAGTGTTCCGGGGGTTGACACTGGCAGACCGTGGATCCAGAAAGATGACGAACCACGGATCTATACGACGATGCCCCTACCTGCAATTGTTTTCCCGCACAACCACCTCCACTGGATTCCCCACGCGATGAACCTCTTCGTCGTCTCTGCAATCTTGCTACCTACAAGTCTTCTTCAGGCAAAGGCAAAGGTCCCCCGTATAGCCTTCGACAGGCTGTCGGAGGCAAGTACCGTTAGCGAGCACACACGCCGCGCGTGTAAGCAGTGCACATCGACACAGACGCAAGCACTCGGACACGTGCGTGTGCGCACAGCCCCCATGCACACACGACCACACGGCTGCGTTGATTGGTCACTAGGCCAGCACAACAGCCCACAGCCCCCTCAAACACGACGAGAGGCCCCCATCTCACTGATGCATCTGTATCTCCCCCCCCTCTCTGTGTGTCTCCCCCTTCTCTGTGTTCCGCCCCCCTGCCCCTACTCCCCATTCTCTCTGTGTATCTCTCCCTCTCTTTTCCTGTCTCTCTCCATAGACCCCCCCCCCCCCTCTCCTCGCTTCTCTTCCTTTGTCTATCCCATTCTCTCTCCCTTCTGTTTATGTCTCTCTCTCTCCCCGCCCTTCCCCCCTCTTCCCCTGTCTCTCCCGCTGCGCATCTCTCCCTCCTCGCTCTTTGTCCCCTCTGCGTTCTTCTCTCCCCGTCTCCCTCTCAGCGTCTCCCTCTCAGTGTCTCCCTCTCAGTGTCTCCCTCTCAGCGTCTCCCTCTCAGTGTCTCCCTCTCAGTGTCTCCCTCTCTCTCCAATTTAGCGTCTCCTGGTCGCTCTGCGTCTCACATACACCCCCCCCCCCCATGGTCGCTCCTCTGTCCCCTCTGTGTGTCGCCCTCTGTCATCCTGTCTCTGTCCCCCCCCCCCCCCCCGTTTCTCCCCTTCTCTCTCTCTCCCACCCCACTCCGCTCGTGGTGCCTCCTCCCCATCTCTCTCGCGCTCCCACTCTCCCTGTCTCCCTCCCCTGGCACTCTGCCAGTTGTAAGGCTGCACACTGAACCCCAGCAGCTATTAATAGCCCGCTCAGGGTAAACATTCTGCCTGGCTGTTGAACAACGCGCGCTGGCAACACGCGCACGCACGGAGTCGCGCACGCACGCGCACGCACACAGAGATGCACACGCCACATGTGTGAACACAACGATGCACACGCCACATACGTGAACACAACACGCGTACGCGTTCCCAAAGCCACACGCACACACACTCACATTTCACTCCCAGCTCATGCACCCAGCAATATACACAGTCATATATATACACACACACGCACAGTCACAAAGCGCACGACCTCACGCACGCGCACGGAGTCACGCACGCGCAAAGGCACATCCGCGTACGCGTGTCCTCGTACACACCTCGCCTGCAGTGTCACACACGTACAGACACAGCCGTGCACGACATCCATACGCATCTACACACACATTCACATATACACATCGTCACGCATATACATATATATGCACCCAGACTGTCATATATACACACACACGCACAGAGATTCCGTCTTTATCTTTTGACAGACTGCTGGGGCAGTTTCTGTTAGCAAGCACCTAATGCAAAGACGAATATCCCCCCGTATAGCTTGTGTTAGACTGCTGGGACAAGTGGTGTAAGGGAGCACCTATTAAGGCCGGCACGGCACACAAAGAAGTAGTATTACCATTTGTCTCATCGGTGCTGACGATAATAAGACACCGCATCATGTACTCATTTATGGCTCAGTGAACCTAGGGGAGGGCCAGGAGCACTGATGTTAGCCATGACTGAGAGTTGAACCCAGATCACCAGATTCATAGCACAGTGTGCTTAACCACGATATCACGACTCCCCACACAACTAATGCACACGCAGTCCCACACACACACAAAAAAAAAGATCCCCCGTATAGCCTGAACAGACTGTAGGGGCAAGTGCTGTTAGCGAGCACCTATGAAGGCCGGAACGGCACACGAGTGGGTGGGTGGCCAGCACCACGCCCTACCGCCTTTGTCTCCCTAGTGGCGATGTTTACACACCGCACCAGGTACTCATTTAAGGCTGAGTCGACCTAGGGGAGGCCCAGGACCGGTTCAGATAATCGTCACTGGTGTTAGCCGTGAGCGGGAATCGAACCCGGGTCGCCAGGTTCATAGCGCAGCGCGCTAACCGCTACACTACCGCTCCCCATAGTCCCACACACACACGCATTTTGACACATTATACACACGGACTCTCTTGCACAGTATCGCCGACGTGAAGACACACCCACGCACACAGCCACGCACACACAGCCACACATCCTTAGCGTCACAGTCACACACACATGCACACATACACCCACGCACTGTCATACACATGCAGCCGCCCCCACATAGCCACATACATACACAGCCATGCACACACACACACACAGCCATGCACACAAAGACAAAGATCCCCCATATAGCCTTCACCGACTGTTGGGTCAAATGCTATTAGCGAGCACCTCTGAAGGCCGGCACGGCACGTGGGTGGGTGGCCAGCACCACGCTGGACTGCCTTTGTCTCCCCAATGGCGATGTTTTTACACAACGCACCAGGTACTCATTTGAGGTTGAGTCGATCGAGGGGAGGCACAGGACCGGTTCCGATAATCGTCACTGGTGATGGTCGTGAGCGGGAATTGAACTCGGGTCGCCGGATTCGTAGCGCAGTGCGCTAACGACGACGCCACCGCTCCCCACGCACGCACGGCATTTATACGCACTGCTGTTCACGGTCCGTCTCAAACAAAGGAAACCGCTGTGATGCTGTAGACATTGGGTAAACGAAAATAAGGAAATTATTGTGTTATTCATACTTCGTAGGTAACATGTTGCATTTTCCTCCCATGGGATGTTATGAATGACGTCACACACCGTATTAATAGTAATACACGACTGTAATCATTTACCCTGCATTGTTACTAATGTTACCGTACATATGGAATGCATGAAATTGTTTCTAATTTCCGGGCTCGACTTGCCCTCGTCACGGTGATGATAATAGTGATTATTATTATTGTTGTTGGGCTTGTCTTGGCGTTGCATAAGTAATGCAAGTGTTTGTGATTTTCTAATCGTCTTGTTTGTCCGTGTGCTATACCACAGTTAGACTTGTGTGTGTGTGTGAAAAGGCCATGTCAGACTCGTTTTTGTAAAATATTTGGCTTTTGTATTGAACAATGCGACGTCCCTGACCAGTCTGAATTTGGCATTGATTTTTTTTCCCTCTCCCCCTGTGTTTGCCTTACGGAGCCCTTTAGGAGAAATGCTTAAATGCCAGATGCACTGGTTGGGTGGCTGGGCTGCGTTGGGAATATGGGTTGGGTGGTTGGACTCTATTGGGTAGATGGGTTGGGTGGCTGGGTTTGGTGCCTGCATTTGGTAACTGGGTTGAGCGATTATGTGTGGTAACTCACGTGAGTGGCTGGGTTTTGTGACCGGGTTTGGGTGGCCAGGTTATGGTGACTGGGTTAGGCGAGTTTGATGGCTGATTTTCGTGGATGGGCTCAGTAGCTGAAATTAATGGCTGCATTTGGAGGCTGGGTTTGGTGGCTGGGTTTGGTGGCTGGGTTTGGAGGCTGGGTTTGGAGGCTGGGTTTGGAGGCTGGGTTTGGTGGCTGGGTTTGGAGGCTGGGTTTGGAGGCTGGGTTTGGAGGCTGGGTTTGGAGGCTGGGTTTGGAGGCTGGGTTTGGTGGCTGGGTTTGGTGGCTGGGTTTGGTGGCTGGGTTTGGAGGCTGGGTTTGGAGGCTGGGTTTGGAGGCTGGGTTTGGAGACTGGGTTTGGAGGCTGGGTTTGGAGGCTGGGTTTGGAGGCTGGGTTTGGAGGCTGGGTTTGGTGACTGGGTTTGGAGACTGGGTTTGGTGGCTGGGTTTGGAGGCTGGGTTTGGAGGCTGGGTTTGGTGGCTGGGTTTGGTGACTGGGTTTGGAGGCTGGGTTTGGAGGCTGGGTTTGGAGGCTGGGTTTGGTGGCTGGGTTTGGTGACTGGGTTTGGAGGCTGGGTTTGGTGGCTGGGTTTGGTGGCTGGGTTTGGTGGCTGGGTTTGGAGGCTGGGTTTGGAGGCTGGGTTTGGTGGCTGGGTTTGGTGGCTGGGTTTGGTGACTGGGTTTGGTGGCTGGGTTTGGTGGCTGGGTTTGGTGGCTGGGTTTGGAGGCTGGGTTTGGAGGCTGGGTTTGGTGGCTGGGTTTGGTGACTGGGTTTGGTGACTGGGTTTGGAGGCTGGGTTTGGTGGCTGGGTTTGGAGGCTGGGTTTGGTGGCTGGGTTTGGAGGCTGGGTTTGGTGGCTGGGTTTGGTGGCTGGGTTTGGTGGCTGGGTTTGGTGACTGGGTTTGGAGGCTGGGTTTGGAGGCTGGGTTTGGTGACTGGGTTTGGTGGCTGGGTTTGGTGGCTGGGTTTGGAGGCTGGGTTTGGAGGCTGGGTTTGGAGGCTGGGTTTGGTGGCTGGGTTTGGTGACTGGGTTTGGTGGCTGGGTTTGGTGGCTGGGTTTGGAGGCTGGATTTGGTGGCTGGGTTTGGAGGCTGGGTTTGGAGGCTGGGTTTGGTGGCTGGGTTTGGTGACTGGGTTTGGTGGCTGGGTTTGGTGGTTGGGTTTGGAGGCTGGGTTTGGAGGCTGGGTTTGGTGGCTGGGTTTGGTGGCTGGGTTTGGTGGCTGGGTTTTGGAGGCTGGGTTTGGTGGCTGGGTTTGGTGGCTGGGTTTGGAGGCTGGGTTTGGAGGCTGGGTTTGGTGGCTGGGTTTGGAGGCTGGGTTTGGTGGCTGGGTTTGGAGGCTGGGTTTGGTGGCTGGGTTTGGAGGCTGGGTTTGGTGGCTGGGTTTGGAGACTGGGTTTGGAGGCTGGGTTTGGAGGCTGGGTTTAGTGGCTGGGTTTGTAGGCTGGGTTTGGAGGCTGGGTTTGGAGGCTGGGTTTGGTGGCTGGGTTTGGTGGCTGGGTTTGGAGGCTGGGTTTGGAGGCTGGGTTTGGAGGCTGGGTTTGGTGGCTGGGTTTGGTGGCTGGGTTTGGAGGCTGGGTTTGGTGACTGGGTTTGGAGGCTGGGTTTGGTGACTGGGTTTGGTGGCTGGGTTTGGTGGCTGGGTTTGGTGGCTGGGTTTGGAGGCTGGGTTTGGTGACTGGGTTTGGTGACTGGGTTTGGTGGCTGGGTTTGGTGACTGGGTTTGGAGGCTGGGTTTGGTGGCTGGGTTTGGTGGCTGGGTTTGGTGGCTGGGTTTGGAGGCTGGGTTTGGTGGCTGGGTTTGGTGGCTGGGTTTGGTGGCTGGGTTTGGTGGCTGGGTTTGGTGGCTGGGTTTGGAGGCTGGGTTTCTTGGACGGGTTGAGTGACTGGATTTGCTGACTGGGCTAAGTGACTTGATTTGGTAGATTGGTTTAGCGACAGGGTTTGGTGGCTGTATTTGGCAGCTGATTTTCCTGCCTGGGTTTCGTCAGGGGGTGGGAAGGCCCCCTCCGGTGCTAAGGGTGCTAAATTGTCATATTATTTAATTGGTTTCAAGTTCCGTGAGTGCCCGCCACAGGATGGATTTCAATGGTCGCTCGTCGGAGTGTGTTGGTGACCAACTATTGAAAGAATTTGAACATAAGTACTGAGTGAATCCCAGTATATAGAGGCTCAGGGGATTTCACAGGTAAACCGCTCATTATGACACGGCTGTCATTACCATCGCGAGCCTGGCAGCGGGGGCAGTGCCGCCATGCTCGCGACTCGCTGGATTCACACGTGACCTCGTGTCCTCCGTGCTGATTAATAGGCCGAGTGTGTGCACCTGACCACTCGATCACATCGATATGCCACTGTGTGTGTGTGTACGCATTTATGCTCACTTGTGTATATTTATATATGTACGCACAGGTATTTATATACGGGCAGAGCCCCGGGTTACGGAAGGGTGAGGTTCCCGCGAACGATCCGTAAACCCGAATTTTCCGCGTGTCGTCGAAAACTGAACAATTTTCCCCCACGATCAAGATAAAATCCCATAGCCGGAAATAGTTGTGAGTGACAAAGGACTTAATTGTTAGACGAGCAAGAAGGAGAGGGGACAGGCATTACATTATCGGGGTCAACATCAGCAGTCGGAGGTTCCAACGGCAGGGCTGCAGCTCCCTCTGCAGCCCTGCAGAGGGAGCTGCAGCCTTGACATCACGCCTCGTGCCCGCCGCGGTATTCATCAGCAACCTCACCGCACTGCACGATTTGCGCTTAGGGGGCGTCCATAAATGACGTCACGCGATTTTGGACGATTTTTGACCCCCCCCCCGCCCTCGTCACACGGCGTCACAAAAAGTCAGACCCCCCCCCCCCCTCAAATTTGACGTCACAAGCTCTGCCCCCCCCCCCCCAAACCATATTTGCATTTTGAAAATAAAACATGCTTCAAATCGCTTTAAACTGTCGTCATTGTAGTGCGTATTTAATGTGGCGCTGCACTCTGATGTTGTAGGAGAAAACACGTATTAAAAAGGAGGCGTTCGAAAGCTTAAATTTAGCATAAAATTCACTTGAAAATATTCAACGTCTAACTAAAACTGCAGATGTTTAGAATATGATATTGAAATTATCCTATAATTATAAAATATTAAAAGTTATTATAACTATAAAAAAAATACTTGAAACTTTGTAGTAGAACGAAGCAAAATGGAGAGCACAATTACAACAATCACGTGTTCATTACACAGAATGAAAAGCCCTGGTAGAATCATTAGAATCAAAATGTTTAATAACAATCATTAAGAAAATGTTCAAAATGTATGCTTCTCCATTCTCCCATGGAGACGCAAACATGCACCTTCATGGAATAAATAAAAGGTGACCTTAGTAAATTTAAATAATCAAATAGTTAATAATGAAAATTCATCAAAATTAGTGTTGTTATAACAATTCTATATTTATTTAAAGTTGCGCATTTTGATGTGACGTCACATTTCTCAACCCCCCCCTCCCTCGTCACACATCGTCACAAATGTCTGACTACCCCCCAGGTGCGTGACGTCATTTATGGACGGCCCCTTACGTAACTAACGCTAACATTTCCGCATATCGAGTTTTTTAGTAAGTCGGGGTCTGCCTGTGCTCTCTGTGGAATTATGCACATTGAGTGATTTACCGATGACCAAATAATTGGCAAAGCGCCCGATCTCATGCGATCTTCGGAACTAAGCAGGGTTGAGCCTCAATAGCACTGGCATGGGTAACCACTGTGCATCACAGGTACTATAGGTGGTGGGGCTGCGTGGCAGGTAGCAGAGAGCCAATGTAGCAAAATCCACTGTTGTACTGCACTCCAATGCACCCACATCTATGCTGCCCGTCTTCATCAGCCGGCACTGATCGGTGTGGTGAAGTATGGTCACGCTTAGTATGGCTTGGGGAAGCCTTCATCCAGCAGTGGATTGACAAAGGGCTGTACTTGTGCATTGAGTGCTTACTAGGTCTGAGTTTCTTATACAACACAAGGACCCGAGTTTGACTCCTGGCCTCTGGCCCTGTGGGTCACGCTTACTCACCTGGCAAAGCCTCACTGGAGGGCCTTGTAATTGTGAATTGTATACCTTGTTATGTAACGATATACACTGGACATAAAAGAGCACGTTGCATTGTAATTGTGTGCAATGGATGTTAGAGACACAATGCGTAACTCATGTGTGTGTGTGTGGGGAGCGGTTGTGTAGGGGTTAGTGCACTTTGCTATGAACCCGGAGACCCGAGTTCGATTCCCGCTCACGGCCAACACCAGTGACGATGATCAGAATTGTTCCTGGAGCTCCCCTCAAATGAGTACCTGTTGTCGTGTGTAAACATTGCCACTGGGGAGACAAAGGCGGCCGGGCGTGGTGCTGGCCATTCACCCTCTCGTGTGCCGTGTCGGCCTTCGTAGGTGGTCACTAACAGCGCTTGTCCCAAAAGTCTGTTGAGGCTACAGGGGGGATCTTTGTCTGTGTGCGTGCATTGCGTGCGCCGCAGAGGAGAGCGTTTCTCCGTCCCCGCACGGAGGAGCGCGCGACGGCAGTGGCGACGAGCACACGGACCCCGGAGGCGCTGGCGGCGCGGCCCCCCAGGACAAGAACCGGCGTGGGCGGACCCCCAGAGACTCGCCCGGGCAGCAGGCGCA
The DNA here is from genome assembly GCF_015708825.2 of Lethenteron reissneri. Taxonomy (NCBI): domain Eukaryota; kingdom Metazoa; phylum Chordata; class Hyperoartia; order Petromyzontiformes; family Petromyzontidae; genus Lethenteron; species Lethenteron reissneri. Next base: position 11,080,608 of record NC_083803.1, on the reverse strand, counting down.
GCACACTCAGGCACGCGCTGCAGCACGCACCAGCAGCACGCACCAGCAGCACGCACCAGCAGCACGCAGCACGCACCAGCACGCAGCACGCACCAGCAGCACGCAGCACGCACCAGCACGCAGCACGCAGCACGCACCAGCACCAGCAGCACGCAGCACGCACCAGCACCACCAGCACCAGCAGCACGCAGCACGCACCAGCACCACCAGCACCAGCAGCATGCAGCACGCACCAGCAGCAGCACGCAGCACGCACCAGCACCAGCAGCAGCACGCAGCACGCACCAGCACGCACCAGCAGCAGCACACCATTGTTTGTGAACGTGCGCACACGTGTGTGTCAGTGCGTGCATGCATCGGTTTGTGTATGTGTGTGTAGTCGTGCAATCATTGCTGTGTGTGTACTGTGTGTACATACACACACACAGTGCGAAGCGGTAGTGTAGTAGTTAGTGTGCTGCACTACGAACCCGTGTGACCCAAGTTCAATTCCCGCTCACAGTCAACAGGAGTGATGATCATCTGAGCCGGTCCTGGGCCTTCCCGAGGTTGACTCAGCCTCAAAATGACTACCTGGTACGATGTGTAAACATCGGCACTTGGGAGACAAAGGCCGGGTGTGGTGCTGCCCGTGCCGGCCTTCGTCGGTGCTCGCTAACAACACTTGCCCCAAACAGTCTGTTCAATGCTTTACGGGGGTTTCTTTGTCTGTGCATGTGTGCGTGCGTCGTTCCAGGCGTGCAGCCAGTGCGGGAAGGCATTCCGTAGCGGCAGTGCCTTGAACAAGCACTACCTGTCGCACAGCCAGGAGCGCAAGCACGTGTGCGAGGTGTGCCACAAGGCCTTCAAGCGGCAGGATCACCTGTGAGTGCCATGCTGGTCTCGCACTCACTTAGGCCTCCGCCGGCATTATCGTCATCATCGTCATCAGCAATCTCCATGACTGTTATCATCGCCGTCACACATCGCCTCCTACTGGCAGGCTAATACCACTTGCAAACCAGCCCGCCGTACAAATTGTGCCGCACAGGGACAGCTGCCACCAGCGGTGCTCTTCGTGTGCAGGTATCTGCGCGTGCGTGCGTACGTACGTGCCCGCGCGTGTGACACCAGTCTGCCGTGCCACCGACAGGGCGAGCCACATGGTGACGCACCAGAAGAGCAAGCCCTTCTCCTGCTGCGCCCAGGGCTGCCTCAAGAGCTACTGCGACCTGCGCTCGCTCAAGCGCCACTACGAGTCCCACCACAAGCTGCCCTACCCGCCCGAGGGAGGGCAGCCCTTCCCCGCGACCTCCCCCGCCGTCGCGCGCTCCGAGGCCCACCAACCGCCTCCCGACGGGTGCCCCACCGACGCCAAGGCTCCGCTCAATGGCCTCGACCCTCCGTCGCACTGCCCCGACGACGATCCCACGACACGGTTATCGCCGCCGCCGCCGCCGCAGCAGCAGCAGCACCGGCCGACGGGCGACGCGGCACAGACGCTGGATTCCGCCGGCCTGCCGGACGACCCCGGGGCGTTTCAGCTGCGCGTCGTGAGCGTGACGGTCAGCGCCGAGTACACGGAGGGGGTTGCGGCGGCTCAGCCGGATGCCAGTTTCCTGCCGCTGCCGGTGGGCGGCCACGGCTTGCACCTCGCGCCGGCCATGCCACCGGTGCAGCCGGCGCCGCACGATTCCCAGAACCACGCTCCGCCGATGCCGCGGCAGCAGCAGCAGCAGCAGCGGCAGCCGGACGGCGTGGGCTCTGCGCGCACGCCGGAGCTGCTCTCCGTGCCCAAGCTCCCGGAGCCGGCGCGCCCCGCCAGCTGGCCCCACCCGGCCGCCAGCCAGCTCCTGCTGGCGCCCCCGGGCGAGCCCCCGCCTCCGCCTCCGCCGCCCCTCCCCCCGCCCGCGCAGCACGGCCCGTGGGCCGCGGCCTCGTTGACCCAGGGGGCCGGCGACCGCCTCCTGCCCTCGCTGCCCGCGGGCGCCGATGGGGCGGCTGCCTCCCGCAGCGGCCAGAAACTGGACTCGTTTGTGCAGGCGTTCGCCAAGAGGAAGCCGGCCGTGCCGGGCGCGGTGCCGAGCGGCGCGCCGGGCCCGCCGCTCCTCCTGTCGGTGTTCGGGGAGAGCGACCTCGGCGACCTCGGCGACCTTGGCGGTGGCGGCGCCGTCGCGCGGCGGGCGGCGGCCATGGAGCAGCTGTCGCCCGTCGGGGCGCAGCAGTTCACGCTGCCTTCCACGCACGGCTGTCACCAGGCGCAGCAGCAGCAGCAGCCGCCGCCGCCGCCGTACGCGCTGCAGGTGCAGGGCAGTCTCCCTGCACCGTTCCACAACCAGCAGCAGCAACAGCAGCAGCAGCCACACGATGCGTACAGGACACACGAGTTCCAGCAGATCCAACAGCAGCTCCTTCATCAGCATCATCATCACCCTCACCATCATCACTCGCACCATCAGCTGCAACAACAGCAGCAGCAGCAGCAACAAACTATGCAGACTTTGGAACAATCCTGGCAGCAGCAGCAGCAGCAGGTGCAGCAGGTGCAGCCAGTAATGGCGCAACACAAGATAGAAGCCATACAGCAGCAGCAGCAGCAGCACTTTCCGGCAATGTCCCTCCATCAGCAACCTCAGCACGGCTACCTCCGGCTGGCGCCACAGACGACGCAGGCGTTTGCGCCGGCGCCCGCAGAGCGTCCGCCGGCCTCCGAGTGCGGCGAGCCCCCGAGGCTCGGGAAGCCGGGCGAGGCGCGCCGCACGTACGGCGCGCACTTCCTGCAGCCGCCGGTGCTGGGGCAGCAGGCGCTGCGCCCGCCCCACGGCGGCGCCAAGCTGGCGCAGCAGCACGCGGCTAACACGCAGGTGCCTGTCAGTGTCTCGCCGGGGAATGAGAAGGGGATGAGCGAGTGAGGGAGGGAATGTATGTGCGTATGCTGAACTTCTGTGGCGCCGTACGGAGCCCACCATGCTAATCGGAGTTCCGGGGGAAGGGCAACAAACTCAACACGTAAAATAAATAGTGATCATTTTGAAGATTTGACAATGAACAAGATATGCTTAACACTAATGACCTGCTTACTAACCATCAAAACATGATCTGGTTTCCAATGTCTCTGTCTCGAGACATTGGCATAATTTGAACGTAGCCCCCATTACCCCCTGCCCACCAAAATGGAAAAGATTGTTGGAAGATAGTGAGGGCATATGTGTGTATGTTGAACTTTTTTCGCACTGTGCATAACCGACCGTGCTAATTGGAGGTGCAGGGGAAGGACAACAATCAGAAAGCGTGCGATGCTGTGACCGTTTTTGTTTGATGGATAGCCAAAAGCCACTGCGAGGATGACCGGAGTTTGCATGATGGTGTATGCTCCTTGACAAGAATGAGTGAGTTAGCGAATTTTGTGGGAGTTAGTGACTTGTGTGCGTGGACAGGCAGGCGGGCTGGCGAGCCATGAGGCGAGTTAGCGACGGAGAGACTCGGTGATTAATTTATTGAGTGGGGTGAAATGGTCAGTGAATATGGGAGTTGATGAAGTGGTAAGGTGAATGAGTGAGTATTTGAACGATGGTGAAAATTAGTCAATGAATGGGTGAATCAGTGAGTGAGTTAATGGGAGAGAGAATGAGTTGAGCGCCATTGGGCGCTGACTAACGACGTTGAGAAGCCCACCTCCACTGGACTGACCCACCCCAACTTGGACATCTGTGAAAAAGAGATTCATAGCTCATTAAACTCCTGCAGGATAAATGGGGGCACCACGGTGGCGAGATGTTATCTCCCTCGCCTGGTATACAGGAGGTCGTGGATTCGATCCCGATGCCGACCCTGACTCCTGCTGTATATTTGGAGTTTGCGTGTTCTACTTGTGGTCGTATGTATTTTCCCTCCCCCCCCCGTTTTTCCCTTTCATATTTAGAAACATGCTTAGAGTATTTGCCTGCTAGAAATGGCCACGTAATAAGCCACTTCGAGCTATGGGCCTTACCTGATAAAAATCATCTGGCGGCTTTAGAGGAAAGGGGGCGCCGTATTTTCAAAAATGCCGGATAATCACATCATTTAAAATAGCTTGTTTTTGCACATTATTGCATAACATTATGTTTTTAGGTGTTGTGTGTATGTGTTTTAGTGTTTTAAATGTTTTACTATATGAAATTGATATAAATAAATAGACAAAAATAAATATCCTACTGTTAAAAGTTACTGTATTTACCGTACTTACCACTCCATTATCGAAGACTCTGCATGAGGTGATGTACGTACTACGCTCTTGTTCCAACTACCGTGTGTTTGGCGATCGCCGGACTAGTACGGCCTTTGGAGCGGTTTTGCCGGTTTCGCCGGATCGGCCCCGAACCGCCAGATAATGTTGGAAGCCGGATAATCACGCACCGGATATGATCAACTTTTGTTGAGTTTATAGTTTTACGTACCTTCTATCACGGTCACCCATTCCTCATCCCTTGCACGCCTCTGCCATCTAAATAATTTCATCAAAAATAGTTTTGTTTGATTCTGATTCTGGCTTTGCTCGTGCGGCTCGTGCAGTTCCAGCCAGTGGCGGGCACGGCGGGGCCCGGCCCCATCTCCGTGCGCCACCTCCTGTCGTCGCGCCTCCTTGCCCTCTCCGCTCACCGTCCGTCGGCGCCGCCCGACGGCTCCGCGCACGGCCACACCTGGGCGCAGGTGAGTGTGGGGCCCGAGGCTTCGCACGTCCGGTATGGTTCCCTCTCCAACCAGCCAGATGGAAGTTGCCGTGTGGTTACAGAACACCGGGAAGTGAGTGTGGCGTGTGCAACTGTGGCGTGTGTGAGTGGTGTGTGTGACTGCAAGCTGCGGTTTGGCATGGAGATCTCGCTCTGAATCGGTCGAGTGGCATTATCTTTTCAACAGTTGCGTAACGCTGTGTGGAAGCTACCTGGCCTATCACTTCATGCAAAGCTCTGGGTCATCTCAGCCACAGCCCTCCCTTTTCTATGCTTGCAAAACGTGGAGCCCTTTAAAGGAACATCAGCACTGGTTTTAAGCATTCAGACTGCCCTGCGTACAATCAATCCTGGGTTTCACCAAACTGGGTTGTGTGAGGAGTTCACAAACCCTTGCAATATCTGGACACAAATCCCATGAGTATGCTCCTCCGGCAGATGAGACTGCATTGGCTTTGGCTGGGTCATGTAGCCCGCATGCCCAGCCACCGCATGCCCAAGCAGCTTCTGTGTGGCCGCATAGAGGGGGATAAACAGGTGCGGCACGGTCTAGAGAAGAGATGGACTGATGCGGTACAGGAGGATGTGGAGCTGAGTGGACTTGCCTAATGCCAGTACCAGCTGTGTCAAGATGGGCCTCTGTAGAGGAGGCTTGTAAAGCATGCTCCTGGACAGTTGGAGGCAGTCGCCCTGCAACAACAGCAGAGGGTGGAGAGAGGAGCAACCTTCACAACAATGAGTGTCGGGTGGATAAAACACAGCAAGTTGGCACAGTGTGGAGCACAGGTGGTGCATCTGCCACCAGTCATCTCAGTCAACCCATAATACCTGCGTCTGTCTCGTGACAGGCACAGCGAACCGTCCTCACTTAATGTAATGGCCTAAAAGTGCACCTAGCCTGGCACAAACTCTGTTGTTGTTGTTTTGTGACTGCAGAGCGTGTGTGTGACCGTTGCACTTATCTGCAAATGTGCTGACAAAGTTGCAAGTGACCGCATCCTACGACCTCATCACGTGACTGCGTGACTGCGTCACGTGACCGTGCCGTGTGCAGGGCCTGCAGAACTCGGTGCCTCCGCTGCCGCCACACCATAAGCCGACGTCTCCCGACAGGTGGAGTGAAGCGCCCTCTGCACCATCGCATCACCCCTGTCCGGCTGTGGATAATGTCAGCTGATAATGGTTCTGGGCTTCTCCTAGATGGACTCCGCTTTAAATGGGTGCCTGGTATGGTGCTGTAAATGTTAGCACAGGGGAGACAAAGGGGAGTGAGCTCCACGTATTAATTTGGAAGCGTCCGTCTGTGTGTATGTGGGGAGCAGTAGTGTAGCGGTTAGGGAGCTGCGCTACGAACCAAGCGACACAGCCAACAACAGTGACGATTATCTGAACCCTGTCCTAGGCCTCCTCTAGGTCGACTTGGCCTCAAATGAGTACCTTGTGCGGTGTGTCAAAATATCGCCACTAGGTAGACAAAGGTGATGGCCACCCACTCCTTCGTGTGCCATGCCGGACTTAATAGGTGCTCGCTAGCAGCACTTGCCCCAACAGGCCATTGAGACGTTACCGGGGGATCTTTGTCTTTGTCTGCGTGCAGCGTCTGGGTGGCTGGCGATGGCATGGAACGTGCGGCCCTGGCGTGCGCGTTGTGTGGCCGTGCCTTCCGCAGCCTCCCCGCGCTCAACGGTCACATGAGGCTGCACAGCGCGCGGCCGCCCGCCCACGCCGCCAGGGTGAGAGATCGGACACCGCCACCGCCTCCATTCTCATCGCCCGCTGTTCCCCCCGTCGCCGTCGCTCGCGCTCACCGTCGTCCCCGTCTCGTCCTTGGCAGGATACGGACGGCACGAGAGCCCTCGCCGTCGCGGACGCGCAGCCCCGTGGCCTCGAGCCGGCGCTGCCGGCGTCCCTGCCCGTCCTCGCCGCCCCCCTCCCGCTTTCCCTGCATGCCTTGCACACAGGCGGAGAGGGCGACGGGAATGGCGTGGTCGCCGTGAAGGCCGAGCCCGAGACGCCACCCGTGTCGCCGCCTGCCGAGAAGGTGGCGGCGCCGCCCAACGGGGACCCCTGCGCGGTGAGGTTTACGCATCGCACCCGACGCACCGCGCCCATACCACACCGCACCCACCGCACCCAACGCACTGCACCCATACCACACCGCATCCCACCGCATATTGCAGGGCTGCACCTTTACTTCTTAATATTTAATATAAATTGCCATCCTTCCACCCGCTAGGAGACCCTCGGCCTCAAGAGCCACCCAGGAACGATTCCGGGCCTCGCGATCGGCAACGGGGGTGGCGCTCCCGGCTCCACCGTGACCCCCACCGCCCGCACCACCGACACGCAGCAGCAGCAGCAGCGCAAGCAGCGGCCGCGGCCCCAGCCGCTCATCCTCCCTCCGGCGGCGGCGGCGGCGTGCGGGGCACCCCCACCGGGCCTCGGGGGGCTGCCCCCCCAGCAGCAGCCGCCCCCCTCAGGGGGGCTGCCCCAGCCGCCGGTGCTCTACCAGAGCCAGCTGCGCTCGCCGCGCCTCGCCGACCTCATGGAGCGCTCCCCGCTGGAGCCGCCGCCCTACACGCCGCCGCCCATGCTGAGCCCCGTGCGCCAGGGCTCGGGACTCTACTTCTCCACGCTGCTTTCGGCCTGTGCCGGCGGGGGCGGCGGCCCGGGGCCTCCGCCCTCGCTACTCCTCACGCCCAAGGCGCCGGCGACGCCGCGAATCCTGCTCAGCCGCTCCAGTGAGTGGCTCTTTGGCCCACGTCGTCGTTCCATTGCCGAGGTGGAGGCCGTGCGGAGACATGAAGACCGCAAGATGTCGCAGCGACGCTAACGCTCGCCGCGTGTGTACTTGCGGTGTGATGGCCGTGCGTGCAGGCAGCTTGGAGAGCTCTGGACCTTTTTCCTGCTACGGAGACGACTCCTCCATCAGCATCGAGCCGTGAGTTGCTCCGCCCATGTGTTCATTGCCCCTTGTGTGCATGTGTGCGTGTGTGTGTGTGCATGTGTGTGTGTGCATGTGTGTGTGCGTGTGTGTGTGCATGTGTATGTGTGCATGTGTGTGTACATGTGTGCGTTAGTATAGCAGTTAGTGCCCGGCGCTACGAACCCGGCTACACGAGTTCGATTCTCGCTCACGGCCAACACCAGTGACGATTATCTGAACCGATCCTGGGCCTCCCCTAGGTCAACTCAGCCTCAAATGAGCAGTTGGTATGGTGTGTAAACATCGCCGCTGGAGAGACAAAGGCGGCCGGGCATGGTGTTGGCCACCCACCCCCTCGTCTTCCGTGCCAACCTAGGTGCTCGTTAACAGCGCTTGCCCCAAAAGTTTGTTCAGGCTATACAGGGAACCTTTTTCTTTGTCTTTGTGTCTCTAGGTGGGGAGCGGTGGCGCAGTGGTAAGCACACTGCGCTACAAACTCATCGAGCTGAGTTCGATTCCCGCCCATGACCAATAACAGTGGCGAATATTTGAACCGGTCATGGGCCTCCCCTAGGTCGACTCAGCCTCAAATGAGTACCTGTTGCGGTGTGTGAATATTGCCACTGGGGAGACAAAAGCGTCCGGGCGTGGTGCTGGTCACCCACCTTCTCGTGTGACCTTCCTAGGTGCTCGCTAACAGCGCTTGCTCCAACTGTCTATTAAGGCTATCAGGGCGATCTTCGTCTGTGTATGCCATTGTAACGCTTACGAGTTCATTGTGAGTGCGGATGCCTGTGTGTCAGCTGATTGCCTAAACTTCTCGCCCCAAACAACCTGTAAGACCACGCACGTTTGGGGGGGGGGTGGGAAATCTTCTTTGCCTTTGTTTAGGCGCATCAACATCGGCACGCGGTTCCAGGCGGAGGTGCCGGGGCTGTGCGAGCGCGGCGGGCCGGGCGGCACGCACGGTGCCGACTTGCTGTGGCAGCCGTGGCCCTTGCTGGAGGACGACGCGGCCACGCAGCGCCAAGGTGCCGCTCCCACTGCCGCGGCCCTCGCACCGAAACCGCCGGAACGACTCACCGCAGCTGCGCACGCGCCCGCCGCACTCGCAGTCCCTTTCCGTTGTCATCGTCACCTTTACTCTTAGTTTTTTCGGTAAAGTCACGTACGTAAAAAATGAAATAAAAATTAATAAAAATTAAATAATTAAAAATCACGACGTTTCGGAGGCAACACAAGTCTCTGTCATCAGGTGGGACCGTCACAGCCAGATTTGCTGTATCAAGTGAGGCAGGGATTCCAAGATAACTTCCAAAATAACTTGCATCTTGGAATCCCTGCCTCACTTGATACAGCAAATCTGGCTGTGACGGTCCCACCTGATGACGGAGACTTGTGTTGCCTCCGAAACGTCGTGATTTTTGATTATTTTATTTTTATTAATTTTTATTTCATTTTTTACCTACGTGACTTTACCGAAAAAACTAAGAGTATGAATCCTTGCAGTCACGGAAGCTTCAAATCTAGAATCGTCATCTTCATTATTTTTCCGTTTTTTGTTGTTGTTGTGGCAAGAACACAAGTCGCGTACAAAGCGTCGATGGTTTCTGCGGGAGGGTGACAGAAAAAGCGCCGCGGTGGGTGGGGGGGGGAGAAAAGGGTCAGGTCAGGGGAGGAAGTAAGCATCATTCTATGGGGAGATCGGGTGTGGGGACAGGGGTGGAAAAGACACAGGCTCTAGATCGTCCAACATACACGTGTCTTCATGTGTTGGGGTGACAACCGATTTTTCTGGGTTTTGTTTTTTACGCAGGAGGAGAGTCTCAACTCTTTTTCAGGAGCGTGCCGCTAAGTTAACACGATGGGCACGTGTCTCCCGATTGAGCAATTAGCCGGTAATTTTTTTAAAACTTGGCCTACTCTTTCATGTCCACCTTAAATCGAACGTGGTGCACTTGATGGTCAATGCACTCGCAGTATCAATCAAGGCGGTCTGCCCCATCGGAACTCCGAACCTCTGCATCGAGTGGTGAACGCTCTGCCACTGGGCTACGTCACCGCCCTCACCCACACTCAGGTTCTGTTACAAACTTTAGTTTCATATTCTTGGTTCTTTCGGTAAAGTCACGTAGAAGGGAAATAATAAAATAATACAAATTTTACTATAAAATTCTCACGACGTTTCGATTGCAACACAAGCAATCATCATCAGGTGTGAAAAGTACAGCAAGAAATGTTTAGCTGAAGTGGGAGAGATTATTTTATTATTTCCCTTCTACGCAACTTTACCGAAAGAACCAAGAATATGAATCCCTGCAGTCACGAAAGCTATTAATCGAAAATTAAACTTTAGTTGATACGGAGCCTCGGAGTGTCACCCTCGCGCTAACAAGTATAAACATTCACAAATTGTCGGTTTGATTGGGCCCTCTTTGACGAATGTTGGGAGTGCGATTCTTCTTCCGTATGGCTGATGATGTAAATACAGAGCAACAACTACGATGTCTCGTTCAGGTGGTCAAGTCAGACAACCGCGTCAGTCGATTCGCAGCAGGGTGGCTCCACAAATGAGGCAACCTCCGTCAGCATTTAAAAAAATCATTCCTTGTCATGCACGTGGGGTGTCACCTTGAAGGTAGTTTTAGAAATATGGCTGATTTTCGGTAATGGCTTGGCATGTGCACACAGATAAAAACGAGTGTGTTTGTGAGTACGCGCATCACAATGGTAGTTGAAGCGTTTTCTATTTCTTTTTAAGAAAGGTGAACAGTCAAAATGGATGGTCAACATGACATTCGCAAGGACACCAGGTGGTTTAGGGAGGCCTTCATCCAGCATTAATTGTTCATGGCTAATGATGGTGATGATGATGATGATGACCGCTCAATTGATTGGTCTGTATTGCTTTATGTCGATATTGATTCCCTGCATCGTTAAAGTGTGTAAAATGGAACTGCCCTGCTGAGCAGCAACATTCAGCGATTGCCACTGATAGAGCCTTTTGCTCAGGTCTGGTTCACGCCATGCGTGTTTTAATATTTACCGAAAAAAATAAATGTGCATGTTTTTGTTTACGTGAGCGTAGGCAAGGCCCCTATTTAAACAGCTTGGAATGTTGGGACTTCCCCCCTCCCATGGGAAGTTTCGCCTCTCACGTGCCGTGTGAATGATTGCCATGTGAATGCCATGCGATTGCCGTGTGATTCCGAATTCGATTCTTTATTTATATACGTTTCACTTCTTTCGTGCCGTCCGTAGCCAACCGTGCTAATGGGAGGTGCGTGGCAGGACGACAAACTAAACACAAAAAGCAGTTCTAGAGATATGAGTTTTCTCGCGAAATCAGTTTTCATCCCATGAGCTTCATCGGAGGAATCCGATGAGCCGTGAAGCTCTTTTTTCACAGATGTACGGTAGGATCGCCATGTACATGGCGTGCGGTTGCCGTGTTAATTGCGCGCGCGGTCCTCCCTCTATACCCCCTCCCCCCCCACCCCCCAGTGGAGCAGCTTCTGGCACTGGCTTCGTCGAGTGCCGTGCCGGGCGGCGGCACGAACCGCGAGCTGGCGCTGCACGTGTTGCACCAGGCGCGCGGCGACGTGCTGGTGCGTACCGGCGTGGGAAGACAGGCAACTATTTGTAGCAATCTATTTTTATTTACTAGGTAAGGCCCACTGAGCTATATAGCTCGGTTTTTCAGAAGCGACCTGGCCACAAATCATAGCTCAACAAAGTGGCTTAACATGCGTAAATGTATAGCAGCCAAATACTATAGACATGTTGTTTCTAAATGTGGAGGGAAAACCCAGAGGAACCGGAGAAAAATACACACGACCACGGGAAGAGAGACAAGAAAACTCCAAATATGCAGGCATCAGGGTTGGGACCGAACCCACAACCTCCTGCAAAACAGGCGAGGGATAAAAACATCTCACCACCGCAGCGTCCTATCCAGCAGTGGCTTGCAAACAGAGGTTGCAATCGGGTACCCGATACCCGTACCCTACCCGATACCCGGCTACCCGTACCCGGCTGGGTACGGGTACGGATAAGCCGTGAGTCACTGATGAGTAACCGTTTGTCACTCATTTCCCAACGTCTTGTCTCTTCTCACAATTCAAGTTCCTAGAATCAACCCACCCGCGCCTGCAACATGTCTTCATCCCAGAGGTCGCAATTGGGTACCCGATTGCGACCCTGGTGCGGCCGGGTACGGGTAAGGAATCAAAACCCGTTTGCGACCTTTGCTTGGCAATGGGCTGCAACGTGTGCCTCCAGCAATGTGTGCGTCCTCCCGCAGGCCGCCTTGAAGACTCTGCTGTCTGGAGAGGTGACGCCATGGCAGGGCCCTCACCTGCACGGGTACCACTACGCAGGTGCGCGCACGCGAGCGGCAAGCCACGGCCACGCGCGGGGCTGAGCGGCACGCATGACCACTCTGCACATGTCACCAGACCGGCTGTGGTGTGGCAACCGCTCAGATTTAGTTTGGTGGGGACCACAATGCACTTCTTCAGGAAATGCTGTTGCTGTTTTTTGCATATCCACAGAGGCCGTGTGCTCTGCACTGCACAGCGTACACACCCGGTGCAGCGCACGTAATCACACAGCGTGTAGACACAAGCGCAACACGCATGCACAACCACGGAGCACAACCACGGAGTACAACCACAACCATCCACATGGCCGTGCACACGACACGGCACACAACAACATCTTGCACAATCGTACAGTGCACACAGTACCAACACACACAATCACACACACAAGCACACACAGCTGCACAGCATATGCAACTATAGAGCACGCAAACACTGCCACACAATACACAGACACACACAACCACACAAAGACAAAGATACCTCGTGTATCCTTGACAGAATGTTAGCAAGCACTTATGACGGCCGGCACGGCACGTGAGGGGGTGGGTAGCCAGCACGATACCCGGCCGCCTTTGTCTCCTTATCGGCGATGTTTACACAAAGCACCAGATGCTCATTTGAGGCTGAGTCGACCTACGGGAGGCCCAGGACCGGTTCAGATAATCGTCACTGATGTTGGCCGTAAGCGGGAATCGAACTCGGGTCGCTGTTTTCGCTGCGCAGCGTGCTAACCACGACACTACTGCACACACAACCACATGCACAATCATTGACAGATATTATCTCACGAACAGTACACGGTTTAAATTCGACTGGTCTTCAACAATAAACTGTCCCAGATGCCCTACCGACACCGCAAACACACCAACACATATTTTGGGATTATCAGAGATTCTATCAAGTGATCAGCTATCATTTTAATCACATTCAAAGTTCACAACTGATTCCCAACCCTGCCATTTTTCATTTCGGACTCAAAACCCCCCGACCGACAAAATATACCCAACATTCGAATTTCAAACTTTTAATGCAAGCGGCCGAGAAAGCCATCATTTACCTGGTAAAATAAAAAAAAAGTTGATAGTTTAATCTCTGCGATGTATCTCTGAGACACCTTGAGACGCCATGTCCATTGAGGTGTTGTCGTGTCTGCGTGCGTGCGTGTGAATATGCGCGCACAGGCTCGGACAGCTGGAGCAAGCAGGAGAAGAAGCAGTTTGTTCGCGCGATGATGGCACATGACAAGGACTTCCTGCTGGTGCAGAAAGTGGTACGGAGTGGCCCGGTGGGGGAGGGGCAAGGGGGGGGGAGCAAGGGGGGGGGAGGAAGGGGGGGGGGAGCAAGGGGGGGGGAAGCAAGGGGGGGGGGAGCAATGCGACAGGAGGAGAGACACGTAACGTTGCAGCGGGAGAACGAAGGACAGAGAGAACGAGCGGGGGGTTGTGGATGTTACTCTGACATCGCTGTGCTTGTCCTCCGCTTTGCTTCCATTATTTTTATTTTAAAATTAATCAAATTGGTTCACCAGGAAAAGGCCAGCGAGATTAAAGATCTCGAAGAAACAGGCGGTCTCCCAAAACGTCTGAACCACTCGGTCACTTTTGAAAAATGGGACTCTCCTTGTCTCTCGAGTTCTCGTCTGGTTATGAGCAAAATCAACTAAAAAACTAGAACAGACTAAATGAGGTGTCGAAGGAGAGCACTACAAACACCGGCGCGGTGGAGATCGCGCTCCTCCACCCCGCGAGCCACAAGCCGCCCCTTTGATCAGGACCTCGTCTACCCCATGTCTAGCGGACGTGAAGGTGGACACGTTGAAAAGAGAGCTCCCCTGAATATTGGTGGCAGCGATGTTTAGGTTTGTGTATAGCATCGTCGGTCATTCAAATTGCATCTCAAAGTCGCCGAGGAACCGCAGACAAGCGGGAAAGCAGCCAGGCGGTGACGCGGTGCCAACAATTGTCCAAGCTGTACGGACGGTCCTCGATATTTTAAGTTGTTTTCAGCCAATTGATGATGGCAGTTTATACAACAGGCGATTTTGCCGTTTGCTCGAGCTAATGGTGACTTCTTTAATCTGGGTGGATATTTCCACAACCCACGAATTAATTAACGATTGGATTTGCACACGCAAACATACTATTCATATGCAGTACTTATACAGGCACACATGCCGTACACGCACGCACACATACAAGACAAAGACCACCGTTGAGGAGAATGCTGTTTGCAAGCACCTATTAAGGCCTGTACGGAGCACGAGGGAGTGGTGTGGCCAAGCTACATGCCCTGCTGTATTTCTCTCCCCAGTCAGTGGTGATGTTTACACATAACAGCAAATGCCACTGATGCTAGCACCACATGCATATGGAGATATACACTCACTCACACGCACGCCTATTTGCACACATACGCACACGAGTTCTCACATGCACATGTGGCTATACAAAAAAAATAACTATATTTATTTACAAAGGTAAGGCCCACTGAGCGGCGATGTAGCTCTTTTTCAGAAGCGATCTGGCCACAAATGATAGCTCAATGAAGTAGCTTATCACGTGGAAATTTATAGCAGCTAAAATAATCTCAATGTATATGTTTCTAAATGTGGAGGGAAAACCCGGAGAAAAATCCAAGCAACCACGGGGAGCACATGCAAACTCCAAATATGCAGGCGTCTGGGTCGGGATCGAACCCAGGACCTCCTGTATACCAGGCAAGGTAGTTAACATCTCGCCACCGTGGTGCCCCATACACACGCATGGGCGCGCACACGCCCCGACACATACGTACACGTACGCACAACGTGCACACGCGAGCGTACACGACCAACGCAGAGAGACGCGAGCGCGTAAACTAAGAGGGAATGCAACGTAGGGTTAATGCTATTTATATTTTACGATTGTTAATTAATCAATAATGAATACACTTCAAACACTTTGCTAATTCGTGCTCATTATTTATTCAACAATCAATATGGCTTGAGCCCATAGCTGGTGCGATGTGAAATGAAGGGGACCGGGGCCTTCCCTTAAATGGATACTCTCGCAGCAATTACCGCCTGCACTCCCGATCCAGCTGCCACTGCTCTTTAGCAAACTCACAGAGGTGCCCGAGCAACGACAACAAATCAGAAAGAAAAAAAACTCAACACATTCGTCAATAACACCGTGGCCTTAAGGATATAAAACATGTAACAGGCGACATTTTGGTGGGCAATGGTCCTTCATCGAAGGCAACAGAGAGGCCATTTGAGAGAAAGGGCTACGAAGGGTGGGAGATTGCACTTCACTCCATGGGGCCAGATGAGAATCACATTTTCTAGAAATGTTTCGCAGCAAATCAGGTGGCCTTTTAGAAAGCTCAATAGAAAAATAATGAGCGTGGTTGAAGGGATGGTGATTGATCCGCATAAGAACCTTACGGCAGCAGAGGCGACGGTGGCACCAAGATGATTGCAATGGAATTGTTCTGCCGTGAGCCCCCCCCCCCCCCGTGCGAGAGAGCCCCTCAGTATCAGAATGTTTATTTACATTTTTTTTATTGAGGCAATGCGCGGGCCCCTTACATCACGTTGTGTGCCGCACGTACACACCGTCAACATCAACTCAACCGGTTATGAAAAGCAGGCGATAGAAAGATGGGGTGCGGACTCGCTGCCCCAACCCGAGAGGGGTAAGGGTAGTTTTTTTAAGTAAGGGGGAGGGGATGACTAGGGGAGGGAGGGAGGGAGGGAAAGAAAAACATGAGAGGCGACCTGGACGAGCGTATTTATCTTCCACCCCTCCGAGTCCGGCTCCCGTCGAGTCTGTAGGGGTTATACTCCTGTCTCCCGACCCTCCATCCGGCTGAATTATTTCAGAAGGGGATCATTTGGCCTCGAATTCCCCCTCCTTGCCCTTGAGCTTATACCAAGGTGTGCTCGAAGCATACTGTACCACTGTTTCCAGGAAGGTGGTTCGTGGTTCTTCCAATTAACCAAAATAACGTTCCTGGCTATAACATTGAAGGTTTGGAGGAGAGCGTGTTGATGCCTTGAGCCCGCGGGAGGCTTTGATATCCTCTATTGATGGGAATAGATCTGTGCCACGTAAGTCATTAAAAAAAACCACGCGCAATCTTGCCGTAAAGCTTCGCCACATCCGGGCAATACCAGAAGGCGTGGAGATAATTCTGCACTGAACCTGGAGGACATCTAGGGCAGTCTGGTGATATCTTCATACATTTCCCCCTGCTCTCGTTACTTAAGTATACCCCATGCACAAACTTCAATTGAGTTTGAGGGAAGGAGCTCTTGGGCCTGCTTTAGGAGCTCAACTTATCCTATTCCGAGTCTGCGGTGTGATCTCGTGGAGCGCAGACCTATCCCACAACTTCTTAGTGACTGGTCTCAAGACAGGGTTTCCCCTTTCCCTGGAGCCAATAAGCCTCGGATAGGCTATATTTATCTTTAGGAGTCTCTAACCAATTGATAATTGGGTGAATTAAAATCCCTAAGTCCTTGTCCAGGGATTTCACTATTGCATCCCTAATTTGGCGGTATCTGAAGACTGTGGGATATATTTAATTCGCACCTCTTCAAAGGGTAACACCCCATCCGTCCAAAGATAATATATTTCCTTTATCCTATCCAGGTCGAGGCCTTAACAGCAGTCCCAGCGTCATGACCTTTCCCCCCTATCGTGAGTAAAGGGTTACCCAGTATTGTCGACCGCCCTATGGAGACGGGGTTCGCAAGTAGGCTTCTCATTCCCTACAGCTTGCCCGAGTCGAGGTGACCGCCCACAGCGTTTGTGTCCCTCGCGGTCTGGTCTTGATACTTGCCAGCGCAGATCCCTCGAGGGAGCATGGTCTAGCCGACTCTTGCTCCCAGCACTTGGCAATTACTTGCTCCTGTGTGTCGTACCAGCCCTGTGATATTGTCGACAATCTGGGAGGGCCAGGCCGTCCTAATCTAATGGCTACGTGAGGTGGGAGTAACCAATGCGCGCAGGTTTGTAGTTCCGTATCAATGAAATGATCCTGGAGTGTAACGTCGCAAAGAAGGTCTTCGGTTATCTGAGTGGGGACCATCATGAGGTAAAATCATTAGGGAAGGATCATCATTTTCATTAGATGTCCTCTGTTATATCGAGAAAGGGGGGTGTCTGCCCAATCAGCTAGCAGTGCAGATGTTTTCTGAAGTGCCTTGCAGTGAAGTTGATCGAAACAAGCAAATTCAGGGAAGAGGGCACCATGAGTCCGAGGTCTCTGATATGGTATGGAGAACATTTCATTGGGAGCAGGTCTTCTGGAGGTTTGGGAGATACTGCTGATAGGGGCATTAATTCCGATTTTGTTACATTTAGCAGAATCTTTACTTAGACTGGAGGACGAATTCGTTGAGCTATGAACTAACTCAGCAATTGGCCAGTCAATTTTTATATTTGGAATACGATGCCGGCAACACAACTGTCTGCTCTTCTTCAAATGACGCCACAGTGGACATTTAACGTTCACTGTGAAGCAGAGCGTCATGTGGTTAAGTGGGAAAACACCTCCCATCTCACGGCTTTAGCGATCGCTGTTCTGCGGCTTGGCTCACTGAGATGGTGTTTGCCAAACACGTCCCCGTGGGCTCGACTATTCGGCGACTGACCGCGCGATTCCCCGCCACGTCGTAACTGCACTGCTCGTGATGATGCTGCTGCTGCCGTAGAAGAACGCACACGGTGTCATCTTGTCTCTATCTTGTCTCCCAAGTGGCCCATCGCGGGTCCTAGTTGACTCGGTATTTCCAGCACAGTAGGGTGGGGGCACAGGTGGTGCATCGGCCCAGTCATCTCAGTCAGTCGACCCATGGCACCTGCTGGGTCTGCCCTGTGACCTCCTGCCAGCGGACGTTCGACACTTCACGTGGCCTCAACGTGCACCTAGCCTGGCACAAGCGCCGTGGTGATGTCACCGCCGTCATATTACAAACCGTGAACCAAATCCTATTTTTCTCATTTGCCTTTGAGTTTGCGGATCATGGATTTGCCGATTGCGGCTATTTTCAAGAACGTAACCCCTGCCGTGGTGGGAAAGGGTTTGGTGTACACCCGCGGTATTAACCTTAGCGGTGGGCTCAGCGTAAATCCTGCGGTTAAAATCTGCCAGGCCACGAGCAGCAGCGAGCTAAAGCCAGGACGATCCTGGGAGACTGCAGGCTGATGATTAACGCTTAACAGAGTTGGTACTTACGCTAATAGCAAAAAACACCACCGCTCGGTCACACGCGTGAAACAAGACGAATTTCCAACACCTCACACCAGGCCAACCTTAAGTGTCCTCCCCTGAGATATTCCTGTGATACCCCTCTGTTAAAAGAGAGAAATCATGGGAACTAGCACCGTATTAAAAGTCCGTGGCAGCTCCACCAGTGAGTCCGCTTTCTCTCTGCCTTTTAACCGTCGCAGTCGCAACACTCTTGTAGCCGCTGTCAGCATGAGTGGAAAGCAGTCGAACAGTTTTGGTGTTTTCTATTCATTAACAATGTTACACCGGACAATCCCTCGAGATGGAACGAATCATTTGCAAGGGCCTCCAGTGCTGTCAACTGCCATTTATAGAGAATCCATAATGGCACTTGTATGTACATTGGAAATCTATGACTTTTACAGTTTGCATTTATACAATGCATACCGCACCCAATTAAACACAAAACCAAACACATAAATCCCAAAAATAATGGTGAGCACCACAGCTCCAAACAGAATGCTTTTATAGCTGTAACAGTTGCACATGTCGTGCCGGTGATTTGTGACTAAAGATTTTGGTGAGTTGAGCTGAAACGCCTTCACGAAGCAGTGGCTGGATAAGAAGATGGCGGCTTGGAGTGACAGGCCCAGGTGATAGATGGTGGCACCAGTGACCGGCACAGCACGCAGCAAACAGCTGGCAGCAGCTGGCAGCAGCTGGCAGCAGCAGCAGCAGCAGCGGCAGCAGCTGGCAGCACTAGTAGCTGGAAGGCAGGCAAGCAGCAGTAGCAGGCAGGCAGGCTGGCAGGCAGCATCGCCGTTACATTGAGCAAGCACTGGTACTCATGTTAATGTACAATTATTGTGAGTACAGTAAGATGTTTTCCTTTAGATCTTCAGGATCGACCAGAGGGTCACACAAGCAGTGAGGTGCCTGGGTGGCTCAGAGATCGGAGCGCTAAGCTGCTACTGCTGAGATCCTGGGTTATCCAGGCACCTGCCTTTGGTTAAACCGGGTTCTCAATTTCTGCACGAAAAAAACCCACCACCTTCAATTGAGCTCTGTGCTTAATTTTACTGAATTCCACCTCTGATAATGAAAAATATCGATTTCATTGTCTTGCGATGAACATTGCTCTTGGTGGGGAAGTGTTGCCCCCTAATGTGCAAATCAAGTCACGTGACGGCATCTCAGGAGGTGGCTCTGATATCCACTTACGTGGGCCGTTCTCTAACACGAAAGCTCTGCAAGAGTTGGCTACTTTGACCCAACGATATGACGCTGATGGTGCAATTGGGGATATATTTACTAAACAACAGGAGTGGGAGACCCCCTGCTGCTCCCACGGTGGAGGAGCGGATTGGTTGCCTTGCACCGTGACACACTCGGGGTGGGAAGTAACTGCCTGGGGTCACGCGCTCGCCTGTTCCGGCGACACGGACTTGGAGTGACCGTCGGACTCACTTCCCCCGTGCCTTCCAGCAGCCAAAAGCAGCCAACAGTAGCTCCGTGCCGGGCGTGATGATGCGGCGTGGCACCACCGCAACGCACACGCGCGTACGTTCACGTGTGTGTGTGTGTCGAGCGGCGGGGTAGCAGTGTGCGCTACCATGCTGGCAATTTTTTTTAAATCGGTTTTGGGTGATGCTTTTTGCGTTTAGCTTGTCCTTCCCCTGCACCTCCGATTAGCACGGTTGGCTACTTACGGTGCGAAAGCAGTTCAACATACTTACGATTCCTATCCTAAACATTCGTGACGACCGATTATGATGCATGAACGTCAGTGCCGGGGAGACGGCATGGCTTGTGCTAACACCACGATCCTCGTGTGCCATTCTAACCCTTAATGGATTTTGGTGAGCAGCACTTCCCATCCACAGTCTACAAAGATCAACAAGGGAGGACGACATCTGTGTGTGTGCATGTGTGTGTGTGTGCACGCGTGCGCATGGTGGGGAGCGGTAGCGCAGTGGTTCGTGTGCCGCGCTCCTCTGCAGCCTGAGTTCGATTCCCACTCATCGGTGACGAATATCTGAACTGGTCCTGAATCTCCCCTTTGTCGATTCGGCCTTCAAGTAGCTACCTGGTGTGGTGTGTGTGCACAACGGCGGCAGGGCGTGTTGCTGGCAACCCACTTCCTCAAGTGCTGCGTTGAATTAACAATATTTCTGCTCGCTAACAGCCCCAACAGTCTGTTAAAGGCTATAATAGGGGATCGTTGTGTGTGTGTGTGCCTGCGTGCGTGCAGGTGAAGACGAAGACCATGGCGCAGTGCGTGGAGTACTATTACAGCTGGAAGAAGCTGCTGAGACTCGACCGCAAGCACAGCGCCCGGCACAACGAGGGGGGGCACCAAGGGAACGCGGTAACAGCCACGCGCCCCCCCCCCCCCCCCCAACGCACACAGTAAACATGCAACGTTGGGCCAACGTTGGCCTGTGGTTGGAAGTTCTAGACCAAAGTTGGCCCCATGATTCCATGTTTACCAGGCACACAGACAAAGATCCCCCATATAGCTTTAGCAGACTGTTGGGGCAAGTGCTGTTAGCGAGCACCTATAAAGGCTGGTACGGCACACGAGAGGGTCGGTGGCCAGCACCACGCCCGACCGCCTTTGTCTCCCTAGTGGCGATGCTGACACACCGCACCAGGTACTCATTTGAGCATGGTCAAGCATGGTCAGACACGCGCACTCACAAACGCTCGCACGCTGAGCACATAAAGATTCACATCCCCACAACCACAGAGATCAGATGAATTGTCACAATTTCGATAAAAGAATATTTAAATTTTCGTCCAATTATCACCGTCTCATTTGTATTGTATGTATGTAAATTGCCTGTTCTGTACAATTTTGTTTGCTGCATTAACATACTTTTGACATGAGTTTATTGTCCACGTATAATTTGTATAAATCCTCACTAATTAATTCCCACACCCATGGCTCGATGCACGTAAGAATAAATTTCAGTTTTAATCAATGCATCGTTATGTGCCCAATATATAAACGCGCACACTCGCGCCGCCTTGCGAGTGCCATTCGCGAGCACCTATTAAGGCTGCGACGGCGCACGGCGGGGCTGCGGTGGCCACCCTGCGTCCTCCCGAGCGATGACAGCCACCACCATCTTCCTCCTCTAGCTGCAGCCGGTGCTCGGCGGTGGCGGCGGTGGCGGCGGCGCTGCCAGCGAGGGCGCCTCGGAGGAGGCGATGAGCCGAAGCGGGGAGGAACGCCCGCAGAATGAGGCGGACGCGCTGGGAGGCATCCCGGGGGGCGCCCCCCCGGTACCGGCGGCGCGGCACGCCGCCGTCACGCGCCTCGCCCCCTCCTTCCCGTGCGACGTCGTGGGCTGCCGGGCTGTGAGTGACCGCACGCCAACGCCTTCCTCTCCCTCTCCCCGTCCACCGCGGCGTTGCCCGTCTCTCCCTCGTTCTCCCGGGGCCGCCGCGGACGTGGGCCCCGCGGCTTCGCGTCACGTGGGCCCCGCGGCAGCGTGCGACCCACCGCTCGCTCCCCGTGTTTGTTCGTCGCTCAGGGCACCTTGGCTGGACTAATTGGGGTGCCAATACCGCGTTTCTAGTTTAAGCCCACTCAGTCGCTTGTCAATGCAAGGGCCATTTTCAGTGACAAGCGACTGATTTGTGAACGTGTCGCAGGGAGCGGTGGCACAGTGGTTAGCACACTCGGATTAGCAGGGTTGGCTACGTACGGTGCGAAAGAAGTTCAACGTACGTGCATACGCTACGTTACGAACCCAGCGACGTGAATTCGATTCCGGCTCACGACCAATAACAGTGGAGAATATTCTAACCGGTCATGGGCCTCCCCTAGGTTGATTTAGGCTTAAGTGAGTACCTGGTGCAGTGTGTAAACATCAGCATGAGGGAAACAAAGGTGGCTGGGCGTGGTGTTGGCCACCCACCCCATCGTGTGCCATGCTGGCCTTCATAGGTGCTCGCTAGCAGTACATTCCCTAACCGTCTGTTCAAGGTTATACGGCAGAGGTCGCAATCGGGTACCCGATACCCGTACCCTACCCGATACCCGGGTACGGGTAGGCCGTGAGTCACTGGTGAGTAACCGTTTGTCACTCATTTCCCAACGTCTTGTCTCTTCTCACAATTCAAGTTCCTAGAATCAACCCACCTGCGCCTGCAACATGGCTTCATCCCAGAGGTCGCAATCGGGTACCTGATACCCGTACCCTACCCGATACCCGGCCGGGTACGGGTAGCCGGGTATCGGGTAGGGTACGGGTACCCGTTTGCGACCCTGGTGCGGCCGGGTACGGGTAAGGAATCAAAACCCGTTTGCGACCTCTGCTATACGGGAGGATCTGTCATGGTTCTTTGATGGCCCGCCAAAGGTCTTTGAGAGAGCCATTTGGTCCCATCCCTGCTGTAAAGCTTTCTGCTGTTCTCTCTCATTGTCTCGAAGAGCTGTTTCTCATTGCCCTCATTTTAGGAAAAATGCAATGTGGTCCAAGATTGCATGTCTCGGGGCACGATTAGCTGTAGGATGGACAAGACCACAAACCATTATTTTCTGTAGGCTCAGCATACGACAACCATTGATTTCTTGAAAGACGTTCATCATTCCGCTTATAACTTGAGAACGAACAGCAGATGAAACTATTTGTCAAAACGTAGAAAAAAATCTGCCTGGCAAAATTGCGAGTTCGTTTTTTTTGTTTTGCCAGGATCGTGACATGACCTGGAGAGTGGCCACAAAGGGTTTAATCGGTGGTGCGATTGCTCTCCGGACACATCTATGACATTACAGTGCCCTCTGTTGGTGCGTTGCGAGAGGTCTGTCCGTCGCTCCGCTTTTAACTCGAGAACCAAAAGTAGCGCGAGGGTGAGCCTCGTGCTTCCGTGGTCGCCTTCCTGCGTCGTACACGGCCGTGGTGACAAGATGGCACTGAAGCTGCCACCGAAGTTCGTGTTTTTGGCAATGCAAATGACACGGCTAATTTGGAGCTTTCGTGACTGCAGGAATTACTCTTTGGTTCTTTCGGTAAAATCACGTATAAAGAGAAAAGAATAAATTAAATACTAGCATGCTAGTAAATAATGTATTATTTATTAAAATAATAAATGAAATACTAGCATGCTAGTATTTAATTTATTATTTTCTCTTTATACGTGACTTTACCGAAAAGAACCAAAGACCAAATGACACGGCTTTGCTTTGCTGCTCACCGTGAGTGCCGGGGAAATAGCATCGTACTGTCGTGCGTTGGCATTTTTTTTCGGGTTTTAAGGAACATGCGCCAGAAAAGGAAATCATCATTGTAGTTTGTTTCTCTAACCGGGCAAGAGTCAGGTGCGTTGCCACCTTAGCGCCCTAGCGCAGTGTAATTGCCGTAACTTTCAGGATGGCACCCATGCACTACAGAGCGGTGCAGGCAAACTCCTGCCTTGTAGTGTAACGCTTTTTAAACAAAGCTTCACACCTTTTCCAGACAGCCCGAAACTCACAGCCGAAGTACGTCGCTGCAAGGCGAGAGTCCTTCGTTGCCTGCGCCACTTGCTCATTGGCAACACGGCGATCACGCGATACGTCCATCGCGTCAAGATGCTGCTGCTGCCGCTGCTGCTGCTGCCGCTGCTGTTGCTGCCGCCCCTCTCTCACGCCGCGTGCCGCTGTCTCTCTTTGCTCCGCCCGGCCCCTGACCACAGCAGAGCTTCGCCTCGAAGCAGGCCCTCAACGGGCACGCCCGCGTGCACCTGGGCCTCGTGCAGCCGCCCCCGCGCGCCATGGCTCGCCCCCGCGGCCGCCCGCTCGGCTCCGGCGCCGCCAAAATCGGCGCCGTCACCGCTGCCGCCGGATCGGGCGGGGGGGTCGGAGGGAGCGGCAGCAGCGGCAGCCGGGGCGGCTCCCCCACCGCGTCGTCGACGCACAGCGGCGACGCCGAGCTCCTCGCCGTGTTCCCATGCCGCGAGTGCGGAAAGTACGTGTGTGTGTGTGTGCGCACGCGCACGCACACGCAGATCAAATACAGACACAGATTCCCCCGGAGAGCCTTTCACAGACTGTTAGGTCAAGTGATGTTCACGAGCAGGTATTACAGACAGCATGGCACACAAAGGGGTGGTGTGGCCAACAGCATGCCTTGTAGCACTTGCACTAAGCAGTTTGCTACTGCTCCCCACACATGCGTACACATACATATAAAGAGAAAGATCCACCGTGTAGCCTTAAGAGAATTGGGGCAAGTGCTATTAGCGAGAAACTATGAAGGCTGGCACACCACACGAAGGGTGGGTGGTCAGCACCATGCCCAGCTGCTTTTTTATCTCCAGTGGCGATGTTTACACTTATTTGAGGCTGAGTCGAACTCACGTCGCCGGGTTCGTAGCGCAGCGTGCCAACACGTGCTAACACGTGCACACACACGCATGTACCGTGAGGCAACGTAGCCTTAGACTCGACAGCGAGTCCTAAACCAAGACATTACGCGTGCAGCATAATAATGCGTTCAAACCTCATTCATTTATTGATGAAGAATTCTATAAATACAAATAGAGAGAAACGTGTAAATATACATTTGTATTAAATTTGAGTGATACATCAAATAACTGACTGAAGAAGCTGTGATGTTTTGACTCAAATAGGGGAAATAATTTATTTGGGTTTCTTTTTAAAATATGCAAATATATTTCACATGCCGCTAATGCTGCTGAAAAAAAGCGTAAAATGTTAATTAAAATTAAACGTGACACAAAATGAGTAAATGGTACTTGGGTGTGAGCTCAAAAGTGCCACTTTTATAATAAGTTCTGGTAATTAGACCATATTTTTAATGTCTGTTTATAAAAGTTGCACCTCTTGAAGAGCTATCACAATATATTGCATTTGATAATTGAGCCAAAAGTGTAAATAATTACTCATTGGGCAAATCTTGTTTGTAGTATACAAAAACTAAGAGTGATGCCGATGTAATTGCACGTACAATATTAAGGGCAAGACAAATATTGAAAGTAAATTAACATTGCTTTTGTAAAACAATAGCATGCTGCCCTCTTATTTGGGTGAAAATTTAGCTAAACGATTTATTCTTTGCAAATTTGACATTTAAAAAATGAAAGTAAAGTATGTACATTTTATTATACACTTTGTAAAAATATTGAAGGGAAGAGAAATTAATATTTATTTACATATTTGGACCAAATTTTTAATGAAACAGAATGCAAAGCAATGTTATTTTTAACCAAATTTGGCCAAATGTTCATGTACATTTTTTTATAACATCTGAAAATAATGCACGTATATATTATTTAAAAAAATATGAACATTGAAGATTATGCTAAGAGTAGTGTATGGAATTAATAATTGGACCAAAATGCGCAAATTTTTGGCCACAACTTAACCAACTTTTTTATTTCGTTTTGGATATAAATTGGAACAAAGCATTCACGTATTATAATTATTGCAAATATCAGAGATACATCAATAAAATGTCGTATTTTGATACTTGGGTCAAAATTGGGAGAGAGAAATATGATATGATAGTCATTCTTGGAAGAAATTGGGCAAAACATGTTTTTAAATATGTAAAATGTTTCATTATGTTTTTGGAAAAAACCTAAGAAATCATAAATCACGTCATAACAAGATACATTCTGAAGTAAGTCAATAAACATTGAATTGCATAATTGGGCCTAACCCATTCTTGGCAAATATTTTACCATTTTGTTTTCATAAACAAACGAAAAATAATGTCTTATTTAAAAAAAATCTAATATTGGACATGAGACAATCATTATTGCATTTAATGTGTCAATATAATGGGTACAATGCGGAGCTACTGATCATTTTTGGCCAAATTGAAAATTACGTCTTGTGTTTAGACAAAATTTACATTTATGCATACACGGTTTATAAAAGTTGTAACTTTTAAAAATATGCCCTGAGCAGAGCGCATGTGCGTGGTGCGCGTTTCTCGTCATCTGCCCTCGGACACGAGACTCACCCAACCTCGCTTCCCACCAGGGTGTTCTACAAGGTGAAGAGCCGCAACGCGCACATGAAGTCACATCGGCAGCAAGAGAAGCCAGACAAGCAGAGTCAACAGAAGCAGCACGAGCAGCAAGAGATGCAGCAGAAACAGCAGCTGCAGCTGCAGCAACAGCAGCAGCAGCTGCAGCATCAGTTTCTGGAGCAAATGCTGGATGGTTCGAATCATACTCCTCGGCCCCCATCACTCCTGTGTCCCGCCGCCCCAGACCTTTTCCTCCCATCCATGTGACCTCACCAGGCTTGGCAGATCAGCTGGGAGCTTGGAGAAGAGACGGAGCGATCCCTGGAGGGAGCTCCGTGAAGGATGGGGGGGGGAGGGGGGATGGAGGGGAGAAGGAGCTCACTTGCGTGGAGAGGCAGTGAGCGACGCAAGGGCAGTTGGGAGGCAGGGGGGGCGGTGGGGATGGTGACGAGGGGCTGCACCAGCAAGAGGAAGCGAGGGGCAGTGGGGGGGGGCAGTGATACAGGCTCCCCCAGGTGGGATCACACCTGGAACACCAACTCAACCTCGGCCGTATCTCGAGCCGTAGGACTCGCGTACCCTCGCTTCCCGTGTGCCAGTTTCCCTCCGCCCGAGATGTAAATTCGGCATCGTGCGCATGTTGTGCTGCTGCTGCTACTGCTGCTGCCGATTGGCAACGTCCGTGCCGGTGGAAGACGCCAGGCTGCGGCAGTGAGGGCCGCCTGCCGTTGGGAGGCCTGTGGTCAGCATGAGTGCTTTTACACGATTAGGTATTGAGCTGTTACTTTCATTGTGTTGGGTTTTGTCCCTCGAAGGAGAACGATATCACACCGCGCTGTACATTGCTGTTTTTGGCCGTGGCTGTTTTTGCCGCTCGTGCGTGCGTTTCTATGCTTAGGTTAGGGTGGGTGATAGTTTGTACGTAGGTGGAGTTTATATGGAGTTGAGTTTCTTTTGTAGCTATGGAATCCATGCACTTTGGTACTTTTGAACAGACTTAACTGTGGCAGTTTCTGTACCCCCCGACTGTGATTTCATGCAGTTTTTATTTGAGTATTTTTTAAGAAAAAGATTTTAAAAAGTGAATAGGTTGAGCACCGACAGTGTGCCTCTGCTCCAAGGCGGCGACAACTCTGAATGAGACTCTAATCTCTCAATCCTGCGCCTCCCACTAACACCTCTGTCTCTTTTAGCAACTTTCTCTCTCCCAGCAAATATTTTTGTAAATTCTCCTTCATTTTCTCTCTCTCTCTGTTCACTACCTTCCCCCTTTCTCTCTCCCACCCACTTTCAGGCTCTCTCTCTCTCTGCTGGGTGTTCGTGCCAAACGTCCTCTGCTGCTGTGCTATGCTTGAGTACGTGTGTCGTGTTTGTGTATTACCTGCCTGTGTGCCGGTACAGCATGAGGGAAGTGTGGTTGTTGGGCAAGGGATATTTTTAGGATGTGGGGAACGTTTCTGGGCACCGGCTGAAATGCAGGGTGAGATTGGCCATTGTTGGGTAGGGGTAAAGGTGGCATGGCGTGGGGTGGTCCAGTGTCCAGGCACCTCATGAGGGTCAGGGCGGCCTGGGAATGGATGCCTCAACCCAGCTGTGTCCCCCTTGAGTGTGGCCTCGTCACAGTTCGAGACGTGGCACGGTGCTATGTGCGGCAGCTGGAACAAGCAAAAACCAATTCAATTATCACAAGCCAGCAAGCTCGGTGTGCTAGCCCTCCAGAATAAGCGTCCCCTCTCTACTGAACTTGCCTGGTGCTCTCGGTGAACGCTGCGTCGCAACTGTTCATTGTAACGGCTTTTGGGGACTTTTATTTTGATAGGGTGGCATGCCGCAGTGCCCAGCTGGATAGGTCAATGTCGGAGCCAACTTTTGTGCTGCGTAGCCAGAAGATCAAAAAACGGAAAATTACGTTCTTTTTTTAATCGAAGAACATCTTTTTTAAAATCTTGAATATATACAGTATTGGCCCCACGCAATTGTTATTTATGAAGATAAACAGCAAAATCATGTGCCTGAGTGGTGAGCGTGTTCCAGTACTGAGTGCCACTGGTTGGTATTAGGGTAAGAAATGCAAATCATGACTTCGAGTGTTCATACAAAATTACCCAAAATATCAACAGATAAGCACAACGATCACGTATGTCAGTATTTCTACCATAAGGCGTAACGTTAACAGTTACCATTTCAGGAACTAAGCAACGCAAAATGTTTTGTAGAAAATAAACATTGAACCAACAATTGGTTGACATTTTGGCCAAGGGGCCTTACGGATGGGGGAACTTTACTACAAATCAAATGCACACACAAGCTGTATATACAATGCAGTAACAAACATATACTTTACGTAGTACGGTGTATTATAAATTATGCGCACACAACAGCACGTCCTATGAAAAGCTACAATGCATGACACATTGAAATGCATTGTAAATTATTCATTTTTACAACGTTAAGCCATTCGATACTGTATATAAAATGCACAGGCACTCAATGGACTCTACGCTAGGTGGAACAGAAGTAAGATTTTTTTTAAAGACTGCTAAAACGATGAGCATTTTCACAGCCCATGTAGGCGGTCGTACAAACAAAATTGATTATTAATAAACACAAAATTAATTTGAAAACACCCGAGTATTTTCAACATTCAATGGTTTCCAGTTACCGTACGAAGGACTGCCCTTGAGTTTAGCACCGGGCTTGGTGCTCCACGATTGTGTCGATTGTGGGGGGCCCCCTGCACTTCAGAGTGGGGGGGGGGTACAGCACTGGGCATGACCCCATGAGTGCGGTGGGTGCTCGGCCACAGGTTAACGGGGTTGTTGGGTTGGGGGGGGGGCATAGGGGGGCCGCAATCGGGCAGGGAGGGATCAGGAAAAAAAAACTTCGGGCACGCGGGTTCTTTCTCGTGGTTTTTGTACGTTTTAAAATTTACAAAAAAATTACAAAAAAAAGTCGTTTTGCCTGTGACATGATGACAAAACAGATCTAAGAGTATAGTTGTACATCTTTTGTACGTGATACTTGAATGTAACAACTGATTTCGATCTGGTTGCACTTAAAACTGAAACACGGCGCCTTTCAATTGTGTACTACGGCCTGGCACTATTCTAACAGTTTCCATTTTTACGGCTTTTCATAGATGTGTGAGCACGCATGTTCTGTTTGGAAAAAAATTAAAGAATGTGACATTGTGGCCTGCGCGTGGGTTCCTGCGTGCACATGCAAACAACCGCGGTAGGGTTTGGTTGGAAATTCAATATTCATCACTTGCACCTCTCAAAGCAACTGTTTGCTGAAGCTGGCCAACTGCGAATTTTTATTAAATGAAATTCTGAAAATTAAAAGTCCATAAACGTGTGTGTCACACCAATTGCTCATTCCCATCAGTGTGATGCATGTGTACTGTATATCGGTATTTCTATTCATTTTAATAAAACAAATGAAAGGATTCACAGCAAAATTGAAGGTTGCGTTACAACTCCACGCAACCGGCCACCTTCAAATGCCAGTTGGTTTGAGAAGTGTAGACGATGCTGTTGTGAATTTTAACTTTAATATTGAACTTACAACCAATTCTGCTGCTGTGTGCAAGCCTGCAAATGCAGCTGGGGCTTGCGGTTAAAGCCCTCAGCTCTGAGACGCAACATTTTCGTTTCCCCCCAATACGGTCTAATAAACGTTTAATCGGCATTGGTGGTGCCATAGGAGCCGTTAATAGAACATCTTGGTGGTGGAGCTCAAAGGACAGTGAGAATGGAATGAGATTTTAGAGCAGCAGGCCATTTGTCTCCCGTGCACGTGCGGTGATGAATTCCCACTACGATATCTTGTCAACAACGCCACACACTCCGAGCCTCCACGAGATACCAAAGTAGGTTGATTACCCAAACATCCATATGCTCATTGGATTTGAATTTTTATAGGTTTTGTTTACAATTAGCATTGAGTGTTGAGAATTGTGTACTATTCGTTTTTAGAGAACTAAAAAAGTTATTATCCACGAATAATTATAAACTTCTAGGCTTCAAATATTACACCCCCGAGATGAATTTCAACCAAATCACAAGACAAAGCTCAAGGGTGACCGACCCTTTAGAAGTTTAGATGAACGTTAATTGCAAGTGCAGTCTGCATGTCCCGTTCCAAGTGAGCATTTTGTGCGTCAATTAAACCACATTGCGGTTTCCCATTCTGGCTCTTGGCACCGAAATTGTGGCTCTTGGGATAATTCTTAATTAGGACACTGCCAATGGAGTCCGAGGAGTCCCAATGCTGATAAGTTGAGATGTAAGTCGTAAGTTCCCCCATGAAATACACGAACCTGCCAGGGTTATCCTCGCCATTCATCGCTGTTGACACACTAAGCAAACTACTTGGATGTCTACTCGTCAATATGACAAGAGGGGATAAGTAGCTCAGTGATTCACGTACTGAACTGGACGTTTTGAGCAAACTTACCGTCGCGGCTAAAATAAGTGGCCAGTGATACCCGAACATGTCCTGGGACTGCCTTCAAAGATAAAGATCCCCCCCATAGCCTTAAGAGACTTGGGGCAAGTGCTGTCAGCGAGCACCTATGAAGGCCGGCATGGCACACAAGGCAAGAGAGTGTTGAGCACCACACCCGAACGCCTTAGTCTCCCCAGTGGCGATGTTTACACACTACACCAGGTGCTAGCCGACCGTAGGGGATTCCCAGTACCGGTTCAGATAATTGTCAATGTGGTGATGGCCGTAAACAGGACAGAAAAAACTCGGTTCGCCGGGTTCATAGCGCAGCGCGATAAACACTGCACTACCGTTCCCCAACCACCTTCACCCACCTGCGCTACGAGCGTGGTCGGTCAAAAGTCCCTGAGAATGCAAGGCACAGGGTGGACTTTGTACAAGTGGCTTGACAAGGGGATGGACTACAATTATAAATGAGGTGGCCCTTTTGTGAAAGATACAACCTCAATAGATCACTTAGGCAAATAATGATTTTACAGAATTCTGCCAATAGGGCATTCATCTAAACCCATAAATAGTGAAATACAAGAGTGCACGTGCAGTACATTTTCCTTCACAATGTTTTGCATACAACACTTTACATGAAGAGGGGTAATTTTATCAAATGTGAAAATACAATAAAGGAATTCAAAGCTGGCTAATCCACACTTCACAACTGATGTAATTTTACAAAAGAAATTCCACAAATGAATAAGTAAAATAGTTTATTTTAATATAATACATTAGCTATGTTATTAAGCAAAATGTGCAAATTTGCATATTTTAATGTAAAATATATATTAGACCATAAACTACCCATTCTCTTTCATTGGGAAAAACATTCTACTGAAATCTGATGAAATTTATAGCACTGCAATTAAAATCATTACAAGGAAAAAAATCTTATTTTTTTTTAAATACTGTGGTGTTGTAGGAAAATCAAGTTTTCGTACCAATTCACTGCCAAAGCAGTTGCACTAATGAACAATTGGTATCCAACTCTGAAATGACCGATTGAAAAAATAAACATCACACGTACACCTTTACATCACAAGGAGGTTCAAAACACAAAAATGTTACATTGCAAAACGGTCGTAAACTTTAAACTATGTAAGACTTCATCTGTTTATGGAAACGTTACACAAGTAAATGGTTATACAGCAATCGAAAGGAAGACAATTTTTTAATGATTGTCTTGGAACCCATCACACAATGCAGGCGCACACCCTTCTGAGGACGCGAGAATGAGTACAAAAATATCCTCACCACCTGCACTACAACTGTTCTTTTTATTTATTGGCGCATTTTCCTTTTAGAAATATTTACATGTGAATACGCATGGATACCTTGCCAGAATTACAATCAGAAGACAAATGGTCATTGCACATGTTAGATAATTTAGTGTTTTTATGCTTTTTTATGCTATTTACTTTTGCTTCAGGAGAAGTAGCCCTACCCAGAGGTAACAACTATGAAACTGAATGCAAACATCGAAAAACAAGTTTTCTTCTTACAATAACCCTACAGGGTTCTCAACCACAACCTTTTGTTCAGAGGGCATGGGGTACACTTGCCAGGCACCACTCAAAACTTTGTGAACCATGATCTCGCTAGCTCTGGATTAGCATTTTTTTAAAAACACCTCTCTCATGACACGGCCACTTGGGCCTCTCTCCTCACTCTTTCCGCCATGGAAACAATTCACATTCGGCTCATCTCTGGAATGTTAGGTACAGCGCTGCACG
Source organism: Lethenteron reissneri (assembly GCF_015708825.2). Classification (NCBI taxonomy): domain Eukaryota; kingdom Metazoa; phylum Chordata; class Hyperoartia; order Petromyzontiformes; family Petromyzontidae; genus Lethenteron; species Lethenteron reissneri. The sequence continues at coordinate 11,048,169 of NC_083803.1, read as the reverse complement.
CACCAACAATGCGCCAAAGCTACCAAGTGCTTTATTTACGTCGCCGTAAGAGAAGCATCGCCACACTTAAAATGTTTCTCGTTGAATAATCAGGTAGTGCCTCTTCATCTTAAAACTTCATACCGCCCACGCGGAGTGTTATCGCTGGAAGGCAGGTGGGCATCAGGGCGAGCCCAGGAGCTCCTTCAGGGTTTTAGCGATGGCTCCAGGCTGCATGGACGCGAGCGTGATAAGGCCGGGTCCCATGGCGGTGTGCAGGCTCCGTGCCAACCTCACCGTGGAGGCACGGATGTTACCGGTCCCGCCGGACATCATACCCGTGCCCGTCATGTTACCGAGCAGGTGCCAAAAAACCGGCAGCACGTTCCGCTCGACGGCCTGTGGCTTCTTCGTGTACAGGTTCTCCACTAAATCTGCGGTCACAAAAACGACATCACGACCTCTCATCAATGCTTCGAGACCCGCTGGCTCACCGTAACAATGAATAAACATACACTGCTGTAATAAAGTGCACGACAATCATACCACCAATGATCATCATACTGGCTTAACGGGATTTTCCATGGAACAAACATATGTAGTGACATCGAAGAGGTGAGAGTAACAGAACACTGATATGGTATGGTTTATTTAAAATTGCTTAACTTATGTTATGCTCCTATTAATGTAGTTACCCAGAACATTTTTTTTTAAAGCCTAAACAATATTTTTAAAATATCACAATAAATATTGTGAGAAGAATATGAAAACGATAGCCGTCTCTTATTTTCTGTTACACAGCAAAGGGTGTTTCTCTACTCGTATACTTAATCATCTATTACTTATATTTCCTACTGATGGCACAGCTACCAATGGAACAGCCGATGAGAATTTAAAGGTGCGGTTTACACCTGATAAAATGAAACGTTTGACTGAGAAGCCTAGAATGATAAAAGGAGTTGCTAACAGTCCCATAGGGCTGAACTCAGAAACACTTTTGGTTGGACTGTCACCAAATGTACTTAATCAGCCACATTGCATTAGATTTCTCTTCCACCAAACTAGATTATAGCCCAACCTTACAAGGACATAACTTCCAAGTGATCATTCAGTTCCGCTGTCATGTGTGGATGCTGGAGTAGTAATGAAAGGCCACGTGTGTTAGATGCTCCTTATTTTACAATTCATGAAACCACCATGAGATGAGCCGTTTGGAATTCTAATGTTCAATGCAGCAGTCGGAAAGAGGAACCATACCTGCGAGACGTTCCGTCATATCCAGTTTGACTCTTCCACTTCCAAAATGGGCTTTATTGGAGAACAACTGCAGCAGATGGATATTGTCTGTAAAAGATCAAAAGAAATACGAAAACTGATTTGAAGGCCACGTGAAGACATTTTTCATGAAGATGTAATCCAGACAAGTGGAGAGTAAGCAAAGATGACGTATTTCATGATTATCTGTATGGCTTTGTATCGAGTGGGATGATGGTTGAACGGTATGTGTGGCACAGTAACTCGTAAATGCGTAACCTGAACTACACCATGATTACCCAATCATGGTATGTAATGATTAGCAAGGAAAAGGAACAGTTTCTACACATTTAGCTGTTTCATTAACAGGAAAAGGTTGACAACTTTTTATTGGTGCAGATAGTCTTCTTCAATTGCTCAAAATCAGCCCACAAATTCTCATGTTAAACACCACACACTGTCCACACTTGTATCCTGTGCACAATTCAATATGAATGTGGCACCCACAACTATCAAAATATCGGGGTGCATCAAAACACTAAACGGACTACTACGAGCATGGAAGCTGCCATGCTGTGATGGTGAGCACACTGGACTTGCAATCCAGAGGTCGCCGATTCCATCTTCCGGCACCAGCAGTTAAAACCAATGAGCCAAGTTTCTCACATCCCCCCCCCGCCACTGCCTCTGTCCACCCAGAAGTGTGAACAGGTGAACAAGTCGTTGATCGGCAGCTCGTGTATGATGGGATGAAGTGTGTGTATTCCCACATTTTCCAACATAACTGAGACCAATGTGGAAGAGTAGATAACATGCCCCCTCTTGTGGAGGCCATTCTGCGAGCAATGTCGTGAGCGAGCAATTGCCGGGCTTTACCTTCGTGTTAGCATACTGCACTCATTTTGTTTTACTGCTGCAACATTAAACATAATGAATGGTCAATTACTCCACTCCACCCCCCACGTTTAGTTTATTGGATAAATTTTTGTTCAGACTGCACGGCACTGTGCCCAGCCACCTTTTTTACCGTCAGTGCTGATGCCGACACATAAAGAGGCACCCAATGAAGGCTGAAACACTTAGGAAGGGACATCACGCGAGTTTTTTAGCCACCAATTGCTAATGGTTTTTGTCCATGGGTCGGGATCAAACCTGATTTTTTAGGTTTGTAGTAAAGCACACTGACCACAGAGCGACTGCTCCCCAAAGTCTACAAATGTAGCCCAAAACCAAATTGTGCACACAACGAATCTCGGATTTGAATCTGGAATGTCAGTGGTGCTGACTCAATGTTCTGGCCACCCGAGACACCTAACCACTGCTCACTCTGACCTACGCGACCAGCAGCTGCCACAAACTGGGAGCTATCGGTCGCCTTCTTGATGTGGCCGTCTCTCACCGATATGTTGCATGAGTGTGTCGATGACGCTGGTGGCAGCGGTGTAGATGCCGCTTAGCTTGGAGTTGAGGTTGTTGTCCACCACGGCTGGCACCACCGACTGCACCACTTGCACCAAGTTGTCCTTGAGCGCTGGGATAATGAGCAGCAGTGACTCCAGTGCTGCCTGGTTCACTTTGCTGTTTGACTCTTGGAGTCGTGGCGTGAACACGTCAAAGAACTGCATTCATTAAAACAAAAGGAAAAACAAATTGGCATAATTCACGTCGAGGAATGGCGCAAGGGTTTGGTAGAGAATACAAATTTGCGTCACTCCCAAAGCCACTAGCTTACATGGTAGCCAGACGGTGGCAGTACGTAAAATGTGCTTGTAAATGGTCTGGGAAAACAGTTTCTGAGTTGTATCCCATCATACACATGTCTGGGTCTTATCCTGATACTGTGGTTTCCTCTCACATATCCCAATGCAAGCCCCTCCTGCAAGAGTCCTGAGACTCGGCAAGGCTTTTCAGGATAAACATGAAATATAAAACATCAAACATATGATAACGTTCATCTAAACAGGGGACGACACCTGTCTAAATGACTGTCTATACACAAAGCACCACATGTAAGCATTACGTTTGTAAACAAGTTTTTGTAAATTATCACTTGACACTATTGGATCAAACTCGACACAAAATTTTCACCGATACTGGTATCCCAATGCAATTCATCGTCAAACTTTGACCATCTTGAAAATCCATCAAATATGTACAGATTCTATTTGTGGCATGAATTGAATTATTTATCAATGGCATTCTTATATTATTCATTGGCCTGAAAAATCACTGCTCAGGAACGCTCCATTAGGCTGCACGGAGCGCATTCACAGTGGACGATCGGTTTTGCGTCAGGGGTCATTACCCCTTTATTTGGGCTGGTTAATTTGGACGCGACACAGCACACGGAGCACATCAGTGTGGGCTCAGAGACCGTGAAGAATGGGGCCGGTCTGTGCAAACAGCCCTCCCCCCACGTGCCTCACTCAAGCCTTCACTCTGTTTTGCTCTCCTCCTTTAACCGCCGCACACACACACTGCTTCCGCCGCAAATACATGCATTCTCACGCAACGCAACCTTGTCGTCAAAACACTCGACATCACCAACACCACGCGCCCCCCCCCCAGGACTGCACCACGACCCGGTCACAGAACAAGAACCATGCCTGGCATCTAATTATATTCAATATTCAATGATAATGCGACGTGTGCCACGCACAGTTAAATTGAATTTATGGCGGTGCCCATTTCATGGTTACACAGCCCTGAGCCTGTGGGTGGAAGTTCCACATTCCTCTGGTTGGGGCAATTCTTCGTATATGACAGTAAAGTAAATTTTTCCCCAAAAAATCGTCTCAACTCAGGGCTCAGTCGAAGTGCCTTCGGCTCATAGATTACTTGAACAAAACTACACAAAACACATAAAAAACATCAAGGACGATTCAAGTTTCTTAAAATCATCAGGCCCTGTTCTTCACAAAGGGGCTGGCAAAACTTACCGATCAAATAGGATTGCCACCTTTTCCACAGACCAAAACTGGGCATATATTTCAGTCAGCCGAGGTCTGTGAAAACTGCAGTATACTGTAAGAAAGTTCAACATAATGCCACCAGACCTTGGTACAAACAAACTCCTGCCACTGGAACGCAGATGCAAATTGCCGGAGTGTACGAGTCAAACCCAGACAGGTGACAACCCTATGATCAACTGCTCACCTTGACCACGTTAGAGGCCACACAGTCGGGGTTGGCATGGCAAGTTTCCACGAGCATTTCGATGCCCTTGATGCGCTCGCGGAAGTCTTTGGATGCGAGCAGTCCCGTCACGGCCTTGAGGCGCTCCGAGTAGTCGCTTTGGCTGCGTGCCAGGGGCCGATAGGGGGCTTCGCGAGGAGGCATCGCCTCCTCCCTGGCCGTGGAAGCGTTGAACAAGTTCGGTTACATTTTGGCGGATCAGCTCTGCACACACGATTATTTTGTTATCATTACTATCACGGAAATTTGTTTACCCAGGAAAAAGCCTTACGGAGTCTCAAGACTCTTTAAGGAGAATCCTGCCAAGTTTTCGCTGGAGAGAACGATGACTGACGTTTTCCTATTCTGGCAATTTAGAAGTGATCTAAAAATGTGGCTATTTTGGAACGTGGTATGCCAGCACACAATGGCCTACTATTCTTTAGATTAAGGCAAGGGAACTTCAACATCCACTGTGAAGTAGACCAGGGTGGCCTGCCAGATTAGAACCGGAAACCTCTGCAACAAGCAGCAAACAGGCTACCGCTGGGCCGCGGCACCGCCCAAGACGGCAGAGAATTCTCTTCTCGCTGTGCATCATTGGGTACTCCACTGCAAAAGGACAAAGGGGACATACGGCTGTTCTTACTTGCAGTCCTCTTGAGCCGAATGTATTCCAGGTTTTCTCGACAACCCATCATGAGGTGCATTTACATTATGAATGTGATTAAAATGTATTACAAATTAACCTTAAAAAACGATCATTTGCAATGTGCAAATTATACACTAAGGATACCATTATGCCAATGGAGGGGCCCTGATGCATAACAAGGACATGGTCAAAACAAACCATTCTTAGTTGTAGACTCTTTACTAGTCTGTCGTACAAAAGTTCACCACAAGCACAACAGACATTCATACATACAAAGTCATAAACACGACAGTTACAATAGTAATGGAATTCAATAGACTGCCGATGCAAAATATGTGATTATGTTAAGTGAATGTTGTGTATAATTGAAGAAAGCCCTTTTGATGGAGGCTGGTGAGAAATTAAATAATATAATCAAGGACAAGATATTAGTGGGAAGGCTTTAGTAACAAGGTTGTTCAATAAGAATGAACTGGTAAATTTGGATGAATGCTTAAAAACATCTATTAAGACGCACCCGATATCTATTGCACTATTGCACATTATTTCTAAGTGCACATTTGGTGCTGCCAGTGGGCTGAAAATCACACCGACCCTGAACGACTGGCCTCGACGTTATCGGTAGAATTTAGTCTTGGAGAATTAACCACTCGGCGAATTGCAAGATGACTGGCGAAATGGATATTGGGCTGAGATCTGCTGGTCCAGTAATAGGCGAGATTTTTGGAACTCGAGTAACAAGTGCATGCTTACACAGCTTGTGAACAGCGCCAATGACTAAGCTGTTATGTATTAGTTTGGCTAGGATGCCACGGAGTTCATGGACATTTTGCTTACCAAGCCTATATGGATGTAGTTCGCTCCCATAGCAGTTTTGGCGATTGGCTCTGTTACCATCTCCTGTTGGTAAGCACAAGCTCCAGCTCCATCACCGAATAATGTGAAAGCTGCGTGAGATAGCTATCAGTGATGATGAGACGACGGTGGTGGTGATGGTACAGCCACTGACCTGGCCCTGGTGTTGGTGCCGTCCCTCACGTCCTGAGCGGGCCGCGTTCCCAGGCCGCTGCCAGGGCAGAGACCGACGCCCGTGTGCTGACGATATCTCGGGAGGGGATTCTCCAAGGCCCTGTAGGACCACGAAGACAGGACATATGGTGACATGACGCACAGACCCATCACAGATGGAGATACGGCACAGACACGGTTAGCATTACACTCTGCACCGACAACACCTCAAGGCACTCACTGTGTGGTTACTTAATAGTGCACATTGGTTCACAAGTTAGTTACATGGAAGTGCATACCAATGACAGTGTTTGCTGGACAACAAAAGAAAATGCTATCCGTAGTGTGGTTTTGGCGAAGACTTACTTTATTCCTGAGCGTGGTCACGGTGTCACGCACGTAGTGCAGATCCTTGGGCAGAACATACTTATCAATCATTTTGTCAAAATCCGGGTGGCCCATCATGATGAACAGCATCTTCTTGCCGTAGTACCTGTGTAGGTATAAAACATGCCAAGCGATATACTCAGTTGAAATCACTCACACAACCAATGGTTAATTATAAAATGAACAATTAAAACATTGCTGAGATTTGGAGACAAGATTCAATAAAAAAATAAGTATTTTTTTGTAAAATGCTTACCATTTATCTAATTTGTTTCTTTATTTTTTATAAGAATTGTAAAGTTTAGCTTGCTCCATTATCTTGAAAGCATATAATTCATATATAATTTGCAAAAAACAGTCAATGGTTAAATTTTCACACCATTGTCAATCAATTGCTAAAAGGCCTCCCCACACCAGACTGGTCATGAGGTCGCTTCAGCATACTTCACCACACCAGTCAGTAGAGTCATTGACCAGCGAGTTGAAAAGGGGGCAGGGCAGGCCAGGACCAGTTCAGATATCACTCGTCACCGATGTTAGTCGTGGTAAAGAATATAACTCAGCTCGCCAAGTTCGTAGCATAGTGCGTAAACCATTGCACCACTGCTCCAAGACTTATGCTTATCATATACAAATCGAAGCACCGTTACATGGCTATAGTTAAGATTTCCACAAAAAATACAATCTCAGCTCAAGTGTCGAGAGAGGCGTCGTGTGCAAAGCGGAGGGGGCACCTGGTCTCGGGGGAGGCGTCCTGTGCGAAGGCGGTGGCTGCGAGCAGCACGCGGTCCGTCACGTCCTTGATGCCCGCCAACAGCCGTGCGGCTCCCAGCCGTTCCACCACAGGGATGAGGTGCTGCGCTGTGCACTTGCGCACGTATATGTTGCGGTGCCTGTGAACGTTTTGCAGGGTCAGGGCCATGGCGGTTGTTATACAGCTTTATAGTTTGTAGACATTAATGACAACATTCTTGAAAAATGACAATAGGTTTTTGCGCTAGTCTGACACTTGTTTTCCAAAACCATATAAAATATAAATTATAATTTCAGACGCGTTTTTACAATTTTGTAATGCAGTCCCCAAGAAACCGATTACTGTGCTGCTGTGACTTGAGTTCCTGGAGGCTGAAAAGGTGTTCACGACTAAGATGCAAGTTACCCGCATGTGGTGTGTACTCATTGCAGCGTGGTGCTTTTTGGGAATTTTTACCGTTTCAAAATTAATCTCGCATTTACCCTAGTGTAATAATTTTCACGTCCAATCTGTATAAAACAAAACCACCGGAAGTTCCCTTCAAAAAGCTATATGTGTTCCGTAAAAAATAAACGAGATTCTCTCCGTGCATCTCGGGCCACTCACGCAAATCCCCCGTTGATGAGCGCAGTCAGTGCCCGTGTCGCTGTCACATTTGCAACCATGGTTTCCAGTGCCTTGACGATATCTTCTCGCATGAAGTTGTTGGTTTCTCCGGACTTGTGCAGCAGCACCTGGGTCACTGTGTCCAGCTCCTGGTCCATGCCCTTCTTGAGGTGAACGAACATATCACTGATGCAGCTCACCGCAGCGCGGGCAACCGTTGAGCGAAGGTTCTTTGCCTGTGAAATTGGAGGGACAGTTTTACTCTATCACTAACAATGTGGCTCAAAGTTCAGAGCACTGAGCTGGCACGACTGGAGATCCTGGGTTTGAATTAAAGCAGCCAAACTTGTGATTAAACCAGGTCCTCAAGTAAGGAAAGTGGATTGTCTCAGCCTGGTCATTAATCATATAATATTACAAAAAAATTGCTGGCTGGATTCCTGGCTGGCGTGCAAGTGCGCATGTGTGGAGCGTCAAACTTGCGGGATGCCGTCACCTGCATCCCACGGCATTGAGCCGGGTTTGTGTATCGTGCTGACGTCACGGCTCCCTCACCCACCCTCTACCCCGGACATGTATATCGTGCAAATACATTAGAAGATAGAGGAAGATAAGGGAGGTAGAGGAACGAGATAAACGAGGGAGTAAGAGAGTGAAAGGGCATGAAACGGAGAGGAAATAAAGAACAAAATGTAAAGAGAGTGAGGGATAAGCAGTGGGAGGGAGAAGGCAAAGGTGAGAATAAGGAAAGCAAAGGTGTGAGGTGAGGGAGAGACAGGGGGGGGGAGGGAAATGGACGAGATACAATGGAGGGAGGAGAGGAATATAGATGGCATAGGTAGAAAAGAGGAAGAGGAAACAGAAACAACATGAAACATTGAGATACATTGGGATATAAAATGAACCAGTTTTGCTGCCTGGGAGGGATGGACAGATGGTCATGCCCAAAGGATGTGCGGGTTGCTTTTGAATGGAGAAAAAAAAACTATCATGAAAAATTGTTCTGCAATTAATTTGGTAAATTTAGTATACTTCAGAGAACTCTGGAAAAATTAACGCACACTGCCCATCTGATAGGCCTGTAACGATTCACCATCCTCACTATTCAATTAATTGTTGAGCTTCAAGGTCGCGATTAAATTCAAGCAGCTACATTTTTGCAATTTGGTGTAATGCAAGCATCTATAATGATTCTAAGTGTGCCGTAAACCCAATTTCAACTAATTGATGTACTGCAACACTGCTACCGTCCAGCATCTGTTAAAACTTTATTTCCGCAGATCATCCTTGAAAACACTTACTTTTTGATAATATTCCCCATCCAATGCAATGTCTAGTTTAAAACAGAAACGTAAGCACTCAAAATAAGTGACTCCACGTACGAGGGGTATCACAGTCTGCCCGGTCGCGCTGCAGAAACGCAAGACGAAGCTCACCTCCTTGGTGACAGCAAAGGAAACCTCGTGCAGACGCGTCGCTAGCAGCTCGGGGTGGAAGGTGGCGAGCCGCTGTGCGTACGAGATGCCCAGCATCTTTTTCTCCCTGCATGAGAGTTTGAAAAACAATCTATTATCCTTCACCAACCTTCACCAAAGGTGGACTGAGAGAAGGTCGTAAGTTGAATATACATTTAATGCAAGGGGTTGTCACCTCAGACTTTTGACTTCATTATTTCAGCTGGTAAGACTCACCGAGCTCAGCAGCTCTGTTATAAGAACAACCAGCCCAAGACCGTCAGCAATGGTGGCAGTTACCGGACATTGCATGGAGGGTATGTGCAAGGTGACAACAGAAAAACTAAAAGTATTTACACGATACATGCTAAAACGTACTGCAAACAAGATAAATAGTGTGAAAAAATCCTGTCACAGACGTATGTTCGTAAAATATGTATACAGCCTCAAATTTAATGGAACTTCGTTATAGCATTCACGATTGTGGCAGAGGTAAGCCTGCAGCATGGCCTTAACACATTTTAAATATAGTGAATGTGGAATATTAAGCCTGGTTACGAGGACATTCCAAATGTGGATGATACACAAGAGAAGGCCCTGAAACCAATCTAAGTGCTCAACTGGCACTCATATGTCCATCTAAGGTTGTATTTTTTTTATGGAGGGAGAATGTCAGTTAAAAACCGAGCTGATATGGATTGAAGAACTCTGCAGATGTAAGTCCAAAAAATGTAAATTACATTTAGTGTAAAGCTCAGTGATTACTACTATCAGGGGCATCTCTGGCAAGTGTTACAATTGGCAAAGGAGTGATGAAGAATATTTAGTTTATTAAGGAGAGTATTTGCAAATTACAAATGAGCTACATCTCAGACATCAAACAGAGGTAGGATGGGTAGCTTCAACAATAGGAAGTTGGATCCTGAGAAGATAGCATTGCTTACTTCTAGAGAAAACAAATTTGACGTTTTACATTTTTAAGTCAATATGCGAGTGGAAAGTATGGGCAGAGTCGATCATGAGATCAAGGCATTTGTAGTAGGTTGTCTGTTCGAGAGCTGTAATTGGTGGGGCTAGAAATGGTTAATCCGTGTTCAATGAGGATATAAAATTAGTTTTACTAGTATTAAAGAACAATAAGCAATCACATTCGAAAACGGTGTGCAGATAGATTGCCCTCTCATTCCAATTGGATGGCTGTACAATGAAAAGTTGGCTTTAATATAGGACAATCAAACAAGTTACATGGTTTCATGCCTCCTTTTTGCAGACCCCCTAATGAGTTCCCTTCTTTTGGCTGCCAGATCATTGCCATTTGAACAATTGACAATCTTGATACATACAAATCCAGTGTGAACCCCAACAAATACTACTATAATGGCAAGTTGCTTTGAAGCAAATATGTTAGCATTAGAGCTAAAGCCAAGCATAAACTCGAAACAATGTTGCCACTACCACTCACCAATCATCTTTTGACAAAAGCATGAGCAGCTGATCGATGTCTGCCTCGGGGGTTGAGGATGGCTTCAGCTGTGCCGATGCCAGCTCCTCTGCTGACACATGCAAGGAATCCTGGCCTCTGGAAGTCTCAATATGAGGTTTGATTTTCTCAACTGAAAGAAACACAATGTGGCAAATAAAAAATCCATCATTTCACCAAAAATAACACACCATGAGCTGCTCTCAAAGCACATTTCAAACATATTAAATTAATATAAATAAATGTTTAAGTCATTGTCATAACTGCTTAACCAATGCACAGATAGGAAATTTCAATTGAGAAGAAATCAGGAAATGTTGTAAATGTGTGGTCGGTGGCAGATCTTGCCAGGTTTGTGCTGGCCACTTGTGTGCACGGCAGGCAGATTGGGTGTAATGAGATTGGTCTTCGCAGCACTGGGTCTCTTCTTTATTTCTGGAACTGGGGAGTGTCTGGTCTGGACGATATTAGTGGGGTTTATCAGACGTTCAGACACAACGCCTCCGTAGACAGTCAAACCTGCCCAAAAAACACACAGTGACCAACATTAACATTGCCACAGAACTCAGCGTACACATAGCATTCGCAACACTTAACATCATGCTGACAGAAACAAAAAATTATGCTATTGTACAACTGAAAATAGCATTCTTAAACCATTTAGTAGTATATACCGAGATTGCATGCTCGTCACCTACTCCAGAATTGTCAGGGTTTGGAGTCGCAAGTCAAGAGTCAATTATTTTTGTAAATTTTTTACCATCTCATTGGTATTTTTCTATATGGTCTGATTTGTACAGTTTTGCTCACTCTATAAGCATAACTGTAACATTACATTAACATAAGCTCCCCCGCCCATGCTGCTGACACTTGGGGTTATGCCCATTTTAAACCTTTATAAACAGTTTGCCTTTAGAGGCTAACCTTATTTTTTTTCCCTATGCTGATGACGACCGCTTGTGTTGCGATCGAAACGTCGTAGTTTTTTATTTTCTTTGAACCTATCTACGTGACTTTACCGAAAGATCGAAAGAATATGAATTCCCACAGTCACGAAAGCTTGAAGTCAAGATTTGTATACCAATTTACCAACCGTGGCCTGGAAATTTGAGTATTCACAGATAAGCACGGTGTTAAGGAAGTCACATGATGTATGACAGCATGACATCACTGTATTGTGACGTCATTCGTCTGCGGTCGCCATTCTATGAATCTAGAACACACGGGTCCGCAACAGGCATTTATAAGTTTAGCAGGGCCTTGGTCCTCCTCCGGGCCACAGTGCCACCTGTGTAGCCGATTGGCTGTCCATCTGTTCTGTTGTACACACTGTCCTGTCATTCTCGCAGCGCATAGACCGTGTCGCATCGCAACCACATTCACATTAACCCTTTCCCGCCCCGAGATGTCTGCAAGTTGCAGGGTGGGTCCCATTCACCGCCGAGTCTCGGAAGGCCCAAACGGTGCCATAGCGCCGTTGTTTTAAAGACATTGCACGGTACTCATCCAAGAGAATTGAAAATTCGGGAATTTTAAGCAACACACCAGAGACTGAGCTGTCGTCTATGCCGACTCTCCCGGGGTCGATAGACTTGAGCTGCTGCCACAAATTCTTGAAGTTGTCATGAGCGTGCGGATTCACGTTCTCCCGGCTGGGAGGGTCCCTCACGACCAGCTGTGGGAGTATTGCTTTACTGCTCTCATCCTTCTCGGGATGCTTCAGATGGATCTTGTCCAACATCGGAGACCGTAATGAAATGCTCAACTGCAAGGAAACACCCAAAGACATTTAGATTTTTCATAATAAACGCAGTACCAGCGTACGAAGTTGTATTCCAGTTGTGCTACCGCATCACGACATTGGATAAAAATAATTAAATTTTAAATTCCAAAATCACATTTTGCCAGAAAACAGCCCATCATAGAACTACTCGTGAATATCCCCCTATGCCAGTATTTTTTTGCATATCAATAAAACATATTTGTCAGAGCTTACACAGACCGAATTAATTATTTAAATGCTAATTTATTATTTTTTGTGCATTCATTGGTGACCGCATCCAAGACAACTCCCAACACTTGAGAACCCAGTTTAATCACAGATGGCTGCCCACATTCTAATCTACGATCTCTGCAAGGCTCAGGACTTTGAACAAAATTAGCCTCCCGAGCGTCCCAGCCACCTCAACTGTAGATGGAGGACCACTGCCCAAAGACAAGTATTTCTATCTTCCAATGAAAGTGTAAATGCACGAGCGAGCTCGATACATTTTCGACACACAGCGCTCGCAGGTGTTTACAAAGTACAGTCCTGTCGCCGTGCTTCACTATGCAGCCCCTAGCAGGTGGATATCATTTACCGACAAGCGGCTGGCATCAAGTGACTACATTAAAAAGTAAACGGAGGTGAAAGCAGCGAGTGCTACTCACAGTATTCCCACTTTCGCTGGCACCATGGCTGATGTGAGGAATGCTTTTACCATTTACCCCATTCATCGATTTCCTGTGATCGTTCCTGATATATGCTTCGGAACTTTTCGCTTCTTCCTCTGCAGAGGTATTTCCAAACTCTGTGTTGTCATTGACCAACCCAAACAACATTCCTAAAGTGGAACGCAAAACAAATGTTATAAGGAGAGGGAAAAACTGTTATCCATTTTAAATAGGTAATGTCATGCGAGCAATATTTGTATAATTAGAAAAGGAGTGATTATTATATTACAGCAAAAGCTGTTGTTATCTGGCACTTTACCATCCGGAATACTCCAGTATCTGTCAAGCACAGCCATACAAATCTTCCGTCACGTATTTGTAAAAATTCCGACAGCCATCCTGCATCTCGCCGTGTGCTTATCGTAGATCTGTTTGCTAGAGCTTCAAGACACTGCTCAGTTGTGGCGCTAGTGGAAGGATGTATAGACAATACTGTACACGACTGTATATTGTACAGTAGCAAACTCCGGTAATCCTCATAGTGGCGGCTTTGGCTAACCAACAAACAAAAACGGTCACTTGCATCACACGCTTTCAGATGTGCTTCTGCAGCCACCTGGAACGCTCTTCCTTTACGATATTATAAAGCCACTGAAACTATGCACTTGTAAATCTAAATTGGAAGCGAATTTTGCGAGAATTTATTTTTGTATTTGGTTTTGCTGTCCTCCCACACCTCCGTTTAGCACGGTTCGCTACAGTACTGAGCAAAAGAAGTTCAACATACTGCTTCTCGACAATCAACTTAGAATTGTCGACAACTGACTAGCGAGTACCTCTGTAAAAGAGTATATAATTTATTATATCATAGCAAAAATGCAGGCTTAGCTTCTTTCTTGAAAAGTTTTATGAATTTGCAAAAAATGGTGAACCATGACTATTACTCTTCAATAACCGGAATATTTGATTAACTGGCACCCTCCATTCTCCATGAATGCCAGACAATAGGTTTTTCTGCATAATAACGTGCAAAAAATAGAAAAAACGCAATGCGAGTTTAAACGGCATCCAAAAGGCAATCCCATGGGTATAGGAATTTGTGCACTTTTTCACAACACCTTTTCCAACAACGGCCACGTCTTTGGTAGAGTGCTGCTGCTCAGAAGCTGTTGCACCATCCATAGAGGCTGTGAACACAAATATCCGTCAGAACGAAATGTTCATCGGTGTAAATCAAGTGCTCAACAGGAGAAAACCAAATTTCAGTGAAAGGCAACCACACACACGCATTCAGATAGTATCTTCCAGAAACAAATGATAATCAGCCACAGTTCCATGCAATTATTTTTGCAAGCATTATTCAGGATGCATAACAGAGTATTTGAAAATGTCCCGAGTTTTTAGGTTTTTTTCAATGGGAGGAAAAAATTTCCACGACGTTTTGGCCAAAAAGGCCTTCTTCAGGAACTACTGAAAATGCTACCTTTTTGCAGTTGATTTTTATGCCTGCTGGTTTTGGGCAGCGTATCCTTGCTCTGAGAACTGCCTGCAAAGATATTCTCCACACGCTTGACTCCTTTCTCGGTGTAAGCGCCGCCTGAGTTAATCTGCTGCCCAGTCGCATTCATGCCCCTGTCAGTCTGCGGGAGGCCTGCGAAAGCACGCAGCCCCAGCATGGCAAAAGTTAATAAAGCATGCTCAAAGTCACCATTGCTAACAACAAGACCTTGAACATGTAACACATGAAATGTGCAGTAAAGCTGATTAATCTTTCACTTTTGTATGTGTAACTATTGGAAAAGTAGTAAACTACCTTTAGGAATAGCTTCCAATATAGGGTCAGGTTTGGTGATGAAAGATACCTCTTCAGTGCTGTAAAACAGAATACAAAAGATACAATGTCCATGGCTTCCACGAGTACTCTTCTATAAGAGTGCACTGGTCTATGCTACAAATGACATGATTGCATTGTGTACCAGATAAAGCATACAATTAATATTAATAAGTGCAAATCGAAACATTACTTGGACATTGAATAAAGAAAAACAAGCTATCAGTGCAGGTTTAATGCTCATTTATATCACATTTTTTAATTATGCATTTCAGATGCACAAACATCACATGTGCCATCCATACATTGCATCTTGACACACGCACGATTCATCTACCTTTTTGATGCAGACTTTGTTACAAACGCTTGCTGTGCGGACGGTGAGGGTGCATTTCCACCAATACTGGCCTTGACCCTCCTCTCCTGGCCAAACTCGGAAATGGGGGAGACGTTGGTCGGGGTCACGGTACGCGGGGTCACGGTACGCGGGGACGCCCCCCCGCAACTTGCGTCCCCGTCCGGTGGGTTGCTGTCTTTCAGCCACTGTGCATGCTTCTTTGCAGCGCTCGATCGGAGGCTCCGCAATGAGTTCTGTATCTGGACATTGGGAGGAGCAGGGAGGTGGGACCAACGTTCAATGTGAAGGGCTGCTAATCGCGAGCCCACTTGAAAGACTACAGGGTGTGCCGTGAAATTACCGTGCATCCAAATTGTGAGAAAATTAACATGTTTTACATTTTATAGCATGTATGCATGAGCGTTTGTCATCCGTAGTGGGGAGACCTCTCAAAGAAAATGCAATCTGAACAAACCCCGAGTATACAACTTTTCTGCAATTAGAGATGTAATGGAAACTGGGCAAATTACAGGGTTACCCAAAACTTGGGATTAAATACCGAAACAAACCACTAATTGCAAATATGCAAACACATTTTGCCCAACAGCTACCCTTGGGTTTCCCGAACGCTAGTTAAATACTTCCAAAGAAAAATGCTTTTTGGAAAGCATTACATAATCCACGGACGTACAGGATTTTTTACTAACTTGATTAAAATGCAAAGGCACACAACAGCAATAAATAACTTGAACTATTAAAAAGGGTCATGCGTTAACTCGGAAATACTTTTTGCAGCGTCCACTCGGCACACACACCCCCTCCCACGCACTTGTTTATGATTTACCTGGCCTAGTTAGTGGGGTACAATTTCTTATCGTACAAAAATGCACAGCACTTGTACAAATTCCATTGACATTAGAGATTAAGGTTGTTCAAATACATGTAACAAATATCCATTTTCATTAGAAATGTAACCATTTGCCTTTGTGACTCAATACATTGTAAAATATGGTCATATATTTGGAATGTAGCAACACTTCAATTCCTTAAACACAATCATTCAACTCGCAATACATGTATAAAGCAATGTGTGTATAGATTATTTTCAATTCGTATGTGTTGTGTGAACTATAATTGTGCAACGTAAATCCTGGAGCAACTACACATTCTAACTTGATCACATATTGGCTTCAACAAAATGTATTATTTAATCAAACCACCACTTACAATTGTAATATATTGATAAATGGGCGTGTAGTGGCTAGCAAACTCAACACTGAACTTGGCAACCCGAGTTTAATGCCTAACCATGGCAAACATCAGTGGCGAGTGACTGTCTGATCCAGTCCTGGATTCTCACCCCAAATTCACCAACACGCACTGACCAGCATGGTGAAGTATGTTCAAACAGCATCCATAACTTACATGTTGTGAAAAGGATTCAGGAGAGAGTTTGCAAAGCTTTTATATTCCTCAATTGAAGGATCGAAGACTGCAGCAGAATTACTATATAGCCGTGGGCTAGCAGACCTCAACATCAACATCGAGCTCCTTAAAATATTGCGATACGCAATAGAATAGAATGCTGCGAGAGGCATTAATCCTGCCAGAGTAAATTTAGTTTTACATTCCAAAATAATAGCTTTGCTTAAAATGACGTGCCTTTACATGTGAACAGCACGCCCACCTCTTCCAACTGCACCTCTTCCGTCTCGCTGTACGGTAGAATACCACTGGTCTTGCGCTCGTGGCTCTTGTTCGCCTTCTCGTGGTCCTGTGTGCGCTTAACGACACGGTCAAACGGATCCCTGGCGCCGCTGCCGCCGCCGGCGAGAACGTCGCCGTGGTGCTGCTCCCTGTCGTTGAAAGGGACGCGCGGGCTCATGGTCGCCTCCATCGGCGGCATAGGCCTGCCTGTGGCCCGGCAGGCGGCGCGACGCCGAGCGCGCGAGCGTGGCCTTTGTCGGCACCGGCGACTCGATGCCCTCCTCTGCGCACGCAGGCAAGGCACAGCAGACAACATAGCAACAGCGTAACCGGAACAGCTTCACACATTTGTTTTTTGTTAAGACACGAGTGATACAATTGTTTTTTTTTATATACATTTGACACATTTTTTATAAAGGTAATTAACTCATGATTGGAGTTCACTACCAATGAGCTGAGCAGCAGAGAAATGCAAATATTGCATTCACACTGAAGGTATTGTGACAAAGTGCAACAAACGAGGACATACGTCGCTTCCAGTTGACAATGAGTGCAGAGCCCATGTAATCTTCCGTTTTTAAATTGCTCAGAACAGTTTAATGTCAACAGTTACTTTGTTTAACTAGTGTATTCTTTAACCGGATGCTCAGGTGAGAGAATATTTTGTTGACACTGTGGTCCTGGTGACGGTGTAGGGTGATTTGTCACCAAGGATAGGAGATACAGCACAGACTGTGTTCCGTGAAGTTGACACCTTCCCCAATCGTAAATATCATGACGCCAAAATGACTCCGACAACTCTGGATGCATTGAGTGAAATACCAATTTTTTTTTTATTTTAATGTCTTTGAAGGGCATGTTTTCTAAATTCTGCTCTTATAGCATACGCTTCAAAAAGTTTAATATAAAAATGGATTACCAAAGAAAATATCCTTACAAAATGGTCTTCACCATGCCTAACATGCTACACGGCTTAAAACTTAATTCCGTCTAATACCCGTACCCATTTGAAGCTCTTCTGTAAAACGCTGCGGCAGTTTTGTGCGAGGACGGGGAAAGTCCTCAACATGTTCGGAAGGCCAAGAGTATGCGGAGCGGCCCTTGTGTGTCTGCTCAGCGCTAGCGGTGGGGAGAAGGTGGCTCACGTCCACAAACACGCTGTCACGCGTGGCCGAGTGGCACACCACACTCGAGCCCTCTGCCCAACTGTGCACCGCGGCGGTGTGCTCCGCTCTTGTCGCTCGTTTCGGGAGCATTGAATTTTTGTTGAGGTTACTCGCAAATGGCTCTAAATTTAAACAGATACACATATTTCAACAAATAAACAACAAATAAATAACAGAAGTAAAGCAAATGAAGGAAAAATTGTTAAAATAATTAGTCAATCTTCATTTGAATCTAACTTTTTTGACAATGTTTACAGTGTATATCACCGTGTGTTTGATTAAGCCTGTGATGACAGCTATGGGGTACCTTGATGTGTAAACCACTGGTTAGTGGCTTTTCCGAAGAACGGGCGTTCAGTTTCAACACCCCTTCCCCGCTCTGAGTCCAACTCCTCGTTAAAAAACTTCCCAGCCTTGTGGATTGCAGCAAGCGGTCTGTGTGTGGCGAGGCCTACAATAAATAGAAGTGGCCAATCAATTTATTTGCAATTTTACAAGAACTGTTCGTTGAGGACACCGTGTTCCACACGCACCAATCACCTCCGTTCCCCAGAGCACAAGCAGATGTCAAAGCATTTTCACACCACAAAGCAATTACTTCCGCGTGCAAGCAGGCCACACATGAAAGTTAAATTATTTCCATTAAATGTTACTGCACACTAAATAAAAGCACACCCCATAAAACTGTTATTAATCCAGTGGCTATACATTTTAAAAGTTTGAACACAATTTTATGCTTAACATTAATGAGGTAGTTTTTCCCGATAAGTCACATTTCAAAGCGGAACGCATTCCACAAACCTAGCATTTATAATATTGACGTACAAAAGTTAGCACATTTATGTGCACCATGAAACTAGACTTTACCGACAAATAAACTACGGATAGTAAGTACATGTCAAGGAAACACAGGTCTGCATCACACTAATTATACAAGGACCAAAGCCTGGAGGACAAATTGTACGTGCTCAATATAGAACAAACTTTAGAACGTAATGACTCTGATCTTCCACCGGCAAAGCAGCCTTTAAAAAATAATTGGCTAGGCATCCTTTCGGACGAACAATCAACACTGAGTTTGCCGACACATCCCAAATATAAAATAGCGAAGCTTCAATCACCACACACACACACACCACACAGAGGATATTTACCAGTAAATGAATTGAAATCCTGTCTGCCATGGACGGATGCTGGTAATGGCAATTCTTCACCTGGATTCGCCATGGGTCCTTGAGACCAGCACTCGGGAGCGAACCGTGAATCCTGCAAAGGGGCCTTTCGTTTGTTACCGACTCAGCGCCGCATACATCGCCTGTCCGCAGCAAAAAGTGAACGGCGAGTGGGGGTGGCGCTTGTAATACGAAAAAAATTAACCCGTAAAAACAAAGTTTTTCACTATGAATCCTTTATATGCGTGGCATCGGTTTTATTTTATTATTTATTTCTGTTTTTCTTGAGTAAGAGTTTCATTTTTATCACATTGGTATTTTAAATTAATATGACATTTTTTTCCCTACAAAGTGGAAAATTTAGAAGAAAAAAAATTTCACGAAAATAAATTGTCACGCACAACGAGTCTGTGTGCAAAGTGTCAGCTTCATTGGATCACGGGAAGTGGGTTAAAAAACGACCGAAAGATTTGCATGGCAGTAAGCACGCAAGCAAGCAAGTGAACTTAATATAAAGGATTTAAATAAAAAACAAAAAGGACTCCATCCTTACCGACGGGAAAACGTAACCAACAAAACTCAAGGTCTTTTTCATGGAATTCACATTTGGGCATGCGCTATCTGCGGTTTCTGAGGCTACAAGTTTAACATTAACAAAAACAAATGCTGACGAACGTTTTACCTGGGCAAGAGTGCCAAGCACACCAAGTTGGATGCAGAGGGTGGGTGGGTGAGGGGGGGTGTTCGTCAGTCATAGTACCCCTGCTGTGAGCAGTAAATTCCATCGCCAAAGTACACAACATCCTTTTATGGCCAACTCCAGGACTGGTGGTGGGCAACACATTTCAGTGAAGCGTACAAACAAATAAAATATATGTACGGCATTTAAGCGTGTGTTGTTGCTCCGTTTTAAAGAATTCTGTGGATCAACTTACACCGACAATCTCCCGAACGAGGCTCCTCCTCCATGGGTATTCGAGAGATCGAGTAGAGGCAAGCTCGCGGAATCTCCCATGAATATTTTACTTAATTTCGGACACGTAGAGCCATGTTTGTTCGATAACTGCTGGAAGCGAGCCTCCCCCTACGCAATGTGTATTGGTGGGAGCTTATTCAACCAAACTTCACCGTAAATGTTGAGTCTAACAACCGATTTTTCCGTACTGCCCTCTGCTACTCAACACGTTCTTACCCGGTCACTACACGTGCCTGCCTGCCTGCCTTTCCATTGCGAACGAAGCACTCGCTCCAAAAACTGCCACCATTTACCTGTCGCATGATGGACATGCTGCCACCCGGCAGCCTGTTGCTCTGTGGGATGGACTCAACTGACGCCGACCGAATGAGGAGCTCTTCCTCCCACGGCAGGCGGCTCTTGGGACGTCCCGCGCTCAGCACCCGCCGAGAGCCGACGGGGGCCGTGCCCTCTGGGTGCTGCTGCTGCTGCTGCTGGTGCTGCGGTGGCTGGTGCCGAGCCGACAGCTCCGCCTCGGCGCCGTCGGCGCGGGAGCTGCGAGCGCTGGACGATCCCCCGGCCAGGATCCACTCCATGTCGGCGTCGTGCGTGGCCGCCTCCCGCGCACCCCGCGCGCCAGCCGATGACGGGAAGTGCGTGGCGTACTCCACGAGGCCCGAAGCGCCCAGCTTGGGCAGCTGCCGCCTGGCCAGCCGCGCCTGCACCGCGGCCATGAGGCCGTCCACGTCGGCGCTCAGCTCCACGGCGTCGACCGCGTCCACCAGCGGCGGCAGCTTGCCGGGGCCCATGAGCGCCGCGAGCACCGCGAACGTCTCGAGGGCGGCGTGCCGCACCTTCCGCTTGGGGTCTGCCAGGCTGGGCGCCAGCACCCGGCACAACTCGGGCAGGTTGAAGCGGCTCCGCGGGAAGGAGAGCACGGCCGCGATCACCGTGCTCAGGATGTCCTCCCGCACGCGCGCGTTGCTGCGGCTGCTGCCGAGCGCGCCCAGGAGGATGTCGAGCACTCGCTGCGGCGGCACGGCCTCCATGAGGCTCAGGAAGATCCTCAGGCACTCCTGCTTGGTCACCTCCTTGCCGTCGCCCAGCACCTTCACGAGAGCCGCCACCAGGGGCTGAGCGTAGCGGCCCAGCTCGCTGCGCAGCTTGCCCACCAGCATGCCGATGAGCTCCAGGGCGCCGTGCGACACCTTGAAGTGCACGTCGTCGAGCACGTTGCTCAGGAAGCCGACGAGTCCCAGGACGTTGCACGCGGCCAGCGTCCTGCCGTCGGCGCGGACGATCGCCTCCTTGAGTTTGTCCACGGCGCCCACTCGCCGCTTGTAGTCCGTCTCGTCCACCAGCTCGTGCATCACGTGGCGCGGCACGATGCCGAACTCGCAGTCCTCGAGGCCCGACGCGGCCACGACGCTGCCGCCGCCGCTGCTGCCGTCTCCGGGCTCCCTGGGAGAGGCCGCACCGGAGGCCACCGCCGCCGTCGTCGCCACCACGACGCTGTGGGCCCCACCGCTCGCCGCTCGCGACCTCTTGAGCAGCTTCTCCACCTCGGCCCTGAGCGAGGCGGGCAGTCTGCGCAGACAGCCGTCGAAGACCGCGTCCCCCACCAGCGACCACACGTGCTCCAGGCACTTGAGCGCCGCGGGGTCGTGCTGGGTGGGCCCCGTCTCCAGGCCGCCACCCGGCGGCGTGAGCTTCTCAGCGGCGGCGCGCACCACCTCGCCGAGGTCCTCGCGTGCCGAAGTCTTCCCGCGTGAGCAGCACGGGCAACAGGAGCAGCGCCTGCGCGCTCACGTCGCCGTCCCGGCTGCGCACCCCGTGCTCGAGCAGCGCGCCCACCACGTGTCCGCGCCGGCGCGAGTGGCGCCCGTACACGTGCAGGGTCTGCAGCGCGGCCTTGCGCACCGCCGCCTGCGGGTCGCCCAGCTGCGCCACGAGGCGCGGGGTCACGACGGCCATGCAGCGCTCGAGCTGCGGGCCCAGCTCGGGCACCACGTCGCCGATGAGCTCCAGGCACTCCTTCCGCAGTCGCCACGCCTCGCCGCCGCTCAGGAGGGCGCCCAGGGCCTGGAAGAGCGCCGCGCGTTGCTCCGACAACGCCGCCGACGCCGGCGCCGACGAGGAGGCGAGGCCGCCGCCCGCGTCCGCCGTGGGGGGGTAAAGCGAAGCGCGGCCGCCGCCCCGACTCGAGCCGGGGGGGGCCAGGCCGAGGCGGAGTCGGCCCAGGGCGGCCGCTCGCTCCGAGTCGCTCCCGCGCCGGAGCTGCTCGAGCACCGCGGGGTCCTCCATGGGGCGCGGGGACGCGACTCCCTCCTCCTCCTGGGATCTCGGACTCCCACCGAGGCGACGGGGAAGGGGAGGTCGAGGCGGTGTTTGACGCGGTGGCGATTCGGAAACAATGCTGCCCCCCCCCCCCCCCCGTTAGGTGCGGCCGCTCTTACAAGTGGCCCAAGGCGCAGGACGGCGGCGGCGTTGCGGCGTTGGCGTTGAACGCGGCCACTTGGAGAAGCGGTCAGGTCGAAGCGCGCGGGCTGGCGGGGTTTAAACAGCGGAACGGGCGGAAGCCGCGGCGCGAGGCAGAAGAGAGACGACGCAGAAGAAGGAGGAGGAGGAGACGGCTGCGCGGGGCCCCACGGATGAGCGTCGATCTTCGTCGTCGTCGTCGTGGCGGCCGCCGCGGTCCAACGAGGGCGCCGTGCGGACACCGCGGGGCCCCCCCCCCGCGCCGCGTCTCCCCTAGCAACGGCGGCCTCGCACCCTCCTCGCCACAGCGGCGGCAGCAGCAGCCATCGGCTTCGACGACGATTTTAGTTGTGAAGTGGAACGGCGGTGGGTGGCGGGTGGCGAGGACGGGAGCGGCGGCGTTGTTTGTTGTTGACGTCCCGGAGCGTCCGCGCAGATTAAAACCCCGCGGCGGCGGCGCCGAGATGGCGGCCACGCGATCGCCAAGGGGGGAGGGGCGGGGCGAGGGGAGGGGCGGGGCGAGGGGAGGGGCGGGGCGAGGGGCGGGGCGAGGGGCGTGGCAAGAGGCGAGGGGCGTGGCAAGGGGCGGGGCGGAGGGGCGGGGCGTCTTTACGTGACGCCGCTTCCCGCGCGCGCGCTCGCGGGAAGTGACGTCACGCGCGGCGGAAGCGGCGACGGGGGCAACGCCGTGGCGACCCTGGGGCCTGGGGAGGCGGTGGCGCTGTCGCGTTGTGTTTGGTGGTGGTGGTGTTGTGTTGTGGTGTGTTGTGTAGTGTTGTGTGGTGGTGTTGTGTTTGGTGTTGTGTGGTGGTGGTGTTGTGTTGTGTGGTGGTGGTGTTGTGTTTGGTGGTGTTGTGTTTGGTGTTGTGTGGTGGTGGTGTTGTGTGGTGTTGTGTAGTGTTGTGTGTAGTGTTGTGTGGTGGTGGTGTTGTGTGGTGTTGTGTAGTGTTGTGTGTAGTGTTGTGTGGTGGTGGTGTTGTGTGGTGGTGGTGTTGTGTGGTGGTGGTGTTGTGTGGTGTGTCTGGTGTTGTGTTTGTGTGGTGGTGATGTGTGGTGTTGTATGGTGGTGTGTGTGGTGGTGGTGTTGTGTGGTGGTGGTGGTGGTGTTGTGTGGTGGTGTTGTGTTTGTGTGGTGTTGTTGTGTGGTGTTGTATGGTGGTGGCGTTGTGTGGTGTTGTGTGGTGGTGTATGGTGTTGTGTGGTGGTGGTGTGTGGTGTTGTTGTGTGGTGGTGGTGTTGTGTGGTGGTGTGTGTGTGTGGTGGTGTGTGTGGTGGTGGTGTTGTGTGGTGGTGGTGGTGGTGTTGTGTGGTGGTGGTGTTGTTTTTGTGTGGTGTTGTTGTGTGGTGTTGTATGGTGGTGTGTGTGGTGGTGGTGTGTGGTGTTGTATGGTGGTGTGTGTGGTGGTGGTGTTGTGTGGTGGTGGTGGTGTTGTGTGGTGGTGGTGTTGTGTTTGTGTGGTGTTGTTGTGTGGTGTTGTATGGTGGTGTGTGTGGTGGTGGTGTGGTGGTGGTGTTGTGTGGTGGTGGTGTGTGGTGGTGTGTGTGGTGGTGGTGGTGGTGGTGGTGTTGTGTGGTGGTGGTGGTGTTGCGTGGTGTGGTGGTGGTGTGTAGTGTGGTGGTGGTGTGTGTGGTGGTGTGTGTGGTGGTGTGTGTGGTGTTGTATGTGTTGTTGTGTGGTGGTTGTGGTGTTGTGTGGTGGTGGTGTTGTGTTGTATGTGTTGTTGTGTGGTGTTGTGTGGTGGTGTGTGTGGTGGTGTGTGTGTGGTGTTGTGTGGTGTGGTGGTGGTGGGGTGGTGGTGGTGGTGTGTGTTTGTGTTGTGTGGTGGTGGTGTTGTGTTTGGTGTTGTGTTTGTGTGGTATGTCTGGTGTTGTGTGGTGGTGGTGTTGTGTGTAGTGTTGTGTGGTGGTGTAGTGTTTGTGTGTGGTGGTGGTGTTGTGTGGTGGTGGTGTTGTTGTGTCTGGTGTTGTATGGTGGTGTGTGTGGTGTTGTATGGTGGTGTGTGTGGTGGTGGTGTTGTTGTGTGTGGGCCCCGGTAGTGTAGCGGGTAGCGCTACGCTGCGTTCCGAACCTGGCGACCTGAGTTCGATTCCCGCTCACGGCCACCAACACCCATTGACGATTATCTGAACCGGTCCTGAGCCTCCCCTAGGTCGACTCAGCCTTAAATGAGTACCCGGTGCCGTGTGTAGTAAACATCGCCACTGGGGGAGACAAAGGCGGCCGGGCATGGTGCTGGCCACCCACCCCGTTGTGTGCCGTGCCGGCCTTCATAGGTGCTCGCTAACACAACTTCACCCAACAGTCTGTTATAATAGGGGGGCATCTGAGAAGCGGGGAAGAAAGGAAGTAGTCTTTCCTCTTCCGGAAGAGTACTTCTATGTAGCAGGAGAAATCTCCCAGAAGAGGAGGGCCACCCGTTGGAGGAGTGTAACGATGGAGCACTTTTACAACGACTGTCAAATAAAATTCACAGTAATCCATTGAGTGTCTGTTCACAGATACTTGGCAAACACGTAATGACATGTGTGTAGATATCACCTAAATATAACTTTCGCGGTTTGTATTTTGTACCGCGGTGGCGAGATGTTAATTCCCTCGCCTGGTATACAGGAGGTCAGGGTCGATCTCGACCCTGACGCCTGCTGCTGTATATTTGGAGTGTTCATGTCATCTTTCTCTCGCCTTGGTCGCGTGGATTTTTCTCCGGGTCCTCCAGAAACGTGCGTTTAGAGAATTTGGCTGCTTTAAATTTCCACACGATAAGCCACTTCGTTGAGCTGTCATTTGTGGCCAGGTAGCTTCTGAAGAAAAAAATAGTTCAATATTTGTTTTTATTGTTTAACTGCTGCCAATCAACACCAGCTCACAAGCCAGCACTGCTGAATGGCTGAAGAACCCAGACATCGATTATTCTAAATCGTTTGTAGCTATTCCAAAAAATTGTTGCTTATCTCTGCAACACGTCGTACGAAAGGTGGATACGGGTTCTGTATAACGATTTCTCGCTTCGGAGATAATGGTTAAAGTCAAGGATCAATTTAAGCAACGTGACTTGCTGACCTACGACTGGACATCTGTGGAAAAAAACAGCTTCATAGCTCATCGGATTCCTCCAGGATAAACACTTTTTCTGATTCTGAACATTTTCATTGGCTTGTTTGTGCAATTATTTTCATACAATTTGTACACATCGTAAATAATCGATAATAAATTCACTTTTTAGTTCACCGTTTCAGGTTGAGTGGACCTGGTGGGAGAACAGACACGCAATGCCACTGCTCATATGCTGTACTCCCCACCCTACCAACTCTTCTCTTCCCTTGCATGCAATGCTTTACCAAAAACGCCATAATTTATCCAATAAGTCACACCACAAACAACAGTTCGTGTTAAATACTTTATCCTGGATTACAACAACGTACATTCAAACATGAAGCATTACAAATGTCGCTCCCACCCTGCAATTTGACGAGAATAGAGGCCACATTTGTCATTCACACAATGTGTAGCATTTCCAAATTCATAATCCTATTATCGAAAGACAATGGCAAGCCTTTATGGCAATACCCTAAATATTGCAACGACATTTCGAATACTTTTTTTTCAAATCAAATGGTTCAGGTTTTGCCGAACAGGTAAAAAACAAACTATTCAAATCTTTTAATATTCCAATGTTTATACTTCCACTTCACAAAGCTCATGGCTGACATCTGTGCTAATCCAAAGCACTACATACAGGTGACATCATGACAAGGGGGCATTCATACGCGTTACAGAGATAAGCAGGTGTCAAGCTTGACAGTCGATCACTCCGTATCACTCGTGTCTATTCACGTGCTAACTTAAGAAAAATTCATAATGTGTGTGAACCCTGATAAAGACCCAATTTAAAAAGTATTCAAAGCATGAATAGATGCATGCTGAGATTTAAAAAACAGCATGTACAAATAAGAGACACCATAAAATTAACACGTAGGCTTTCGTGACCAATATTCATGATAAAAGTCGTTTGGGTTAGATCACGTGAATGTGTTGTACACCCACCTGCACCAGACAGCCATTTAGTGAGTTTGTCACATGACCAGAACGTGCATTATTACTTCAGCACACCGGTTGTGTGTTGGAGAACAAACCCACAACATTTACAATTGAGTACGACGTTTCGCTGGTGATAGTGAAACGTGTATTAAGGTGCGGGAGATCTGAGGGAGAGACGACACGAACGGTTGATGTTGTGACCATCGCTGGTCCGGATAAGATGTTTATGTTGTAATCAGAAGAGCTTAGCCACTTTTGATAGTGGGTCGTGGGCACGAGTAGCATTTTTTTTGGTACGGTGGCATCTGTGGTTAGTACAACAATGTTTAGCAGCAGTAGCCCAACAAATGTTCACAACTAGTTGAAGAACTTAAAAATACTTAATTCTTGATTTGAGGCTTTCGTGACTGCAGGAATTCATACTCTTTGGTTCTTTCGGTAAAGTCACGTAGTTAGAAATAATACTTATTCCGGAAATGTTTATGAATTATATCCTCGAGTCTGGGACTGGCTTGGAAATTTAATCCGATATGTATGATAACGTGGATAGTGATCATGATAGTGATAATAGTACGTCAATGCTGTTTAGCAGAAAAGCCTGAGTCGCAAGACGGTCTCTTTTTCAAGAGGATCCTGCATTGAATTGTTTCACCAATTCCACGAATAAGTGCTTGACATTTGGAAGAAAAACTGTTTACTCATCAAATCTCGCATATACGAGGGAATACCACTCAAAGCTCCATGCATAAAGATGAAAGACTCAAGAATTCTTCTGCGTGGACTGCCATACCAAAAATGTTAAGAACTGAACCTGACCCAAACTAGGATCGTAGTGCAGCATTCTTCATATTTACTACACACCTATCGGTTGTGCCATTCCACCAGGTTTACCTTCCCGCGACTTCAGAAAATAACATCTAGTTTCGATGTAAAGCTTTCGTGACTGCAGGGATTCATCTTCATGGTTCTTTTAGTAAAGTCACGTAGAATGGAAATAATAAATATAAAAATAAAACATAATAAAATAAATCTCACTATTATGTTTTTTATTATTATTTTATTATTTCCATTCTACGTGACTTTACCGAAAGAACCAAGAAAATAACATCTCATTGTTAAGTGGTCGAGGACGGCGCTGCCCCCGTGACGGTCATGACTGCGAGATATGCGTGAAGGCCCTCACTCTGCTTAGTTCTCCTCCGTGGGGCCCGGGGAGCAGATGCCTCGTCCCTGCACGAGGAAGTCGGGGCCCCCGTCCAGCTTCCTCGGGTCACCGTGGCCCTGGGCCACGCAGCTGTACTCCAACCCGGCATCCGCACGGCCACCGTCGTCCGCGGAGCTGTCATGACAAAAGCGGAGTCCAGTAGGTCACCAAGATAGCATTTACAACGAACGCGTGAGAATATCGCCTTCGTGTGTTTTTGGGGTTTGTCCCGCAACGTTGTCCGACGTTTCAGTCCGTGCGCTGTGACCTTTTTCGGCACATGGAGTGAAACATCGGACATCGTGCCAAGCAACAGGCAGTAGAACACACGGCACGACCAGAATACAGTACTCATCACAGAGCTGTGCAGCTTGATGGTGAAAATCTGCATAGTAAAGCTTAGGAGAGTACACGTACAGCCTTTGGTCAATCCACTGCTGGATGAGGGCATCTCTGTGCCGTGCGGGTCGTGGGGGTTATATTCTCATACTTCACCATGGTGGTGATTTCGGGTGGGAGCATGATAGTACAATAGTGGATTTGCTGTACACAGAGTAGCTCCACAGCCTATAACACCTGTTAAGCGAGGTGGTTATCCATTTAAATTATGGTATGTACACAGTACAAAGAAAAAATATGTCAGCACAAATATAAGCAATTGATTTAAATACATATATGTTATTTCAAAGAGACCTTTTTTTACGGAAACACCATGTGACAGTCGAAGAGCGACATCAGATGTTTAGGAATTGGGTTGATTTCTTAAAATTGGGATCTAAACAAAAAAACGTGTGCCTGTTGATGTGTTGTGAACAATACCAAACGTTTCAGAAAAATACTTCTCTTCGTCCCTCTTTCCTCGCATTGCTCAACATTAGAACTCCCTCCAAATCGTCTCTGCACCCCCAAGTTCCTTTAATCTTGACTTAATTAAAGACGCATCTTGGGTTATTATCTGCTATACTAGTGCAAAGACGACTTGGACGCACTTGTCTTGAGATGGTTTATTTAAGGTGCCACGTGCTCGCAATCGAACAGGCGGAGACCCCCACTGCAACAGCCTCGAATCTCCCGCGCGTCTCCCTTAAATACGATCAGAGGCCACGCCCCACCTCATTCCCAAACCTTCTCGCTGGTTCTAGACCACTCACTCTACCAGCAGACTCCACTGTCCTCTTCCATCACCTGGCCATGCTCCTATTCTCGATCATTCCCATAGCCACCAGTCCCTTTGTACTGCAGGCTCACTTCCCTGCCATTACCTGTCGTGGCCACTAGTCCATTCACACTGCAGGCTGACTCCCCTGTCATTACCTCCCGTAGCCACTAGTCCATTCAGACTGCAGGCTCACTCTCCTGCCATTACCTGCCATGGCCACTAGTCCACTCACACTGCAGGCTCACTCCCCTGCCATTACCTGCCGTGGCCACTAGTCCATTCACACTGCAGGCTGACTCCCCTGTCATTACCTCCCGTGGCCACGAGTCCATTCACACTGCAGGCTGATTCCCCTGTCATTACCTTCCGTGGCCACTAGTCCATTCACACTGCAGGCTGACTCTCCTGTCATTACCTCCCGTGGCCACTAGTCCACTCACACCGTATGTTGACTCTACGATCGTTACACAAGCAACGGTGTCTTAGCTGCTTGCTATTTTACGCTAAATATCCCCCTTTTCACCTGTGTCCAGCAATCATGATTAAAAAACCTAAAAACTTCTGTTCATATGTCTATTGCATATTCAAACATAAAAATGGAAATACGTAGTAACGTATACAGTCTTAAGCTTGAACATGAAGTTGCTGCAGAATATGCTATTACATGCACCCCCAACTTCTGCATTTCCAAATTGAATTATGTAATCTCTCCTAATGCCCATGTTCACAGCATGTGTGCTGTGTAGGATGAGCAGGAGGTACATTGCCAGTCTGCCAATTTGACATGAAACCAAATTGCAACGATTTCTGTTCAAATCCGCATGGCCGCTCATAGGCCAAGCGCAGCCAGACACGTACTCGAATTTTCCTGAGAGACCAGACGAGTCGTCTTCACACTCCTCCTTGGACGCCCTGGCCGCTGCACTCCTGGCACCTTTGCATAGTGCATGCGCCTGCTGTTGTTGTTGATGCTGATCCGTTTGATATTGTGAGCTGGCATTGTTATACAGGCTCTGGTCATCCGTCATATTTTTCGCTTTAAACATGGAGCTGGGCGCACTGCAAAAGATAGAACCAGCGTTTGTTTTGGGGGACTGCCTGCACTCAGAAGTTGCTTCATCCGCTAAGCTTCTCGGCACTGCCACCGCAGGCTCGTTCATCAAAAATGTTCCCATTTTTTCTTGGATCGCCGGTGAAAGCTGCCTGAGCCGGCCCGGGCTCCGCTGCCTGCCATGGGGTGGCGGGCTGGGCAGCTTCCGTTGGCCGAGTGGGGGGCTGGGCAGCTTGCGCTGTTCTCCGGGTGGGCTGGGGAGAGGACACGGAGTGGAATGGCCCGGCTGTAGGGGCGGACTGGGCAACCTCCGAAAGGCCTGCCTGCGCTGCAGGTGCTGGCTTGGCTCCGTCGCCCAAGGTGGAGTGCTGGGGCATGCGCCCCTGGGTGGTGGGCTGAGCTGGCCATCGTGCGACAGTGGTTTGAAGTGCCTGCTACTCAGAAGGGGTGGACTCGTCTGTTCCTCCTCCGTGGAGGGCAGGTGGACTTGTCTCCACTGTCGGGGTGGACTTGCATTCCTTCGTTGAGATGGTGGACTCGGTTGTCTGATTATCGGTGGACTGGCCTGTTCAGTCAGAGGTGGACTTGACTGTTTGTCAGGGCAAGGGAATGTTACTCGCCTCCACTGTGACGGTGGGCTAGCACCCCTGCATTGAGGTGGTGGGCTTGGTTGTCCAGTCCAAGGTGGGCTGGCCCGCCTTGTACATGGTGGGCTGTGGTCTCTTGTACTAGGTGGGTTAGTCTGTGTGGTTCTAGGTGGGCTTGCTTGTCTAATACCAGGTGGGTTAGTCTGTGTGGATCTAGGTGGGCTGGGGTGTCTGGTTCGAGGTGGACTTGGCTGTCTGGAACTAGGTGGGCTAGCCTGTGTGGGTCTAGGTGGGCTGGGGTGTCTGGTTCGAGGTGGACTTGGTTGTCTGGAACTAGGTGGGCTAGCCTGTGTGGATATAGGTGGGCTGGGGTGTCTGGTTCGAGGTGGACTTGGCTGTCTCGTTCTAGGTAGGTTGGCCTGTGCGGCATGTTGTGCCAGGCTTTCCCGTCCTGTCTGAGACTTTGTACTTGAATCTTTATGTTGTGTAGGTGGACTGGGTTGTCTCCAGTGGGGCGGTGGGCTGGCCTGCCTGGCTGTAGGTGGACTCGACTGTCCATCTGGGTTAACTATATGACTCTTTCTCCATTTTGCAGGACTTTTATTTTTGTGCTGAGATGGGGGGCTGGGAGGCCTGGCTTGAGACACGCTGTCCTGCCTGTCTCTGAGTGGTGGGTTGCCTTGTGGAGGTTTTGAATCGGCACTTATGTCCATGTAGCTGCCATCTCCCCGCTCCTTTGCGTTGGAATGTTGGGAAGGCGGAATGAGCCCATCGTCAATATTCATGAGGCTGTCGGGGCAAACTACAGATTTGAGCAACCGGTATCGTGTGGGCAGTGGAGGAAGAACTCCCACAGCATTAAAAAGCTTCGGCTTGAATGGTATGCAACTTGTGCTGCTGTAGCTAGGCATGACAGGGATCCTGCTTGAATTGGTTTTAGGTGTGATAACTGGCACAACCCTGCTCAGTGGTATATGGGGCTCATTGTTTTCCTCTGGCAGAGATGGCTGGGCGTGGGGAATGATGGCTTTTAAAGGACCAGATTTTTTTAGAGAGGAAACCTTGTTGCTCTTTGGCTGCTCATTCTTGTTCCCTTTAAGCACGCCGTGACTTGGCAGCACGCTGAAGCCCTTATCGAGTGACGTCTTGATCCTGCTGCTCCTCGGCTGGGAGCCCTGCGCGGCACTGGATATCTTCGGCCTTCTCTGCTTGTCCATGAGGACACTCTGCTTCGCCGTCTGGAACGTCGTCTCCAGGCACTTGGCGATGCTCTTCTGCACGCGGTGCAGCTCCCGGAGCGTCACGTCCTCCTGCTGGTTGGCGAGCGAGTCGGCTGACCGCGAGCGCCTCCTGTTTGCGCCCTTTGATGGGCTGCCTTGTGCCGTTTTGGGCCGGTTGCCCGACTGCAGTTTCCCCCCCTCCTCCTCTGACCATTCCGGGTCTGGGGGCCCTGGCGACATGAACAGAATGCGACTGCTGATGGCCTCCTTCAGCTTCAGTACCAGCTCGTCCATCTCGCTCGAGTTGCCCACGATTTGCATCACGTGCTGCTTCGCGAAATCAATTTGCCGCTCGTCTTCACGCTTTCTGTCCCACGTCGCATCCAGAACGCCGACCTCGACATGCGCCTCGTCCACGATTTCATCTGCGAGTGCGTCCAGAGAGCGCAAGAACGAGGTCCTGCCCTGCTCCGCCATGCCGCGGTCGAGCGGTGCAATCGCGGTGCGTCCCACCGCCGCGCTCTCGGTGTCCCTCGACTCGGCAAACATGGGAATCTGCGGGGGGTAAAAGACGTCCTTGAACTGCTTCTCAAGCGCGCAGTGGTGGGACATGGACCTGTTGCCCGGCGGCTCCGTGCCCTCCAGCTGGCACACCGCGTTGCACACGAACGTGTGCCCGTTGCCGGGCGGCCGCGACTCGCATCGCCGGCCATCCCTGCGAGCGCACGCGTGCGTGCCGCTCGGCGAGTCGGTGCTCATCTCGCTCAGGGACTCGTAGTCGGCGGCGATGCCGCTGTCATCCGAGAGGGCTGTGGCTCTCTCGTCCGCGCTCGGTGACGGGGCGGCTCCCACCGCATGCAGAGCGAGATGCGCCATCGTAGCCGCCACGCTCGAGTCCAACCGCATCTTGGCGATCATCTTCTCCTGGAGTTTCTCGTGCGCCGACTTCATGTAGCCGACGATCAAGTTGAGGGCCCCCGACGTGGTGCTGTTGGTGCTGTCGCCGATGCCCTGTAGCTTGTTCACCGAGTAGCGCAGCACCTGCTGCGGTAAGTCAAGCCCTTCCATCTTGTCACTGCACTGCGTCGAAAGTCCGAATTTCAAACTCTTGAGCAGCGCTTCGCCGGTGAGCACGGCGCTCTGCATCGTGCTGTTGATCTCCTCGCACTTGAAAAACAGGAAGCTGATCATTTGCTGCAAGCTCTGCTGGGTCTCCACTATTTGGTCGGCAGAATTCATCATGTCGTCGTAGTCGTGCAGCGTGCGGTTCAGATACTCGTAGACGGCCTTGTGAGCCTCCACCATTCCGTCGGGAAAGTCGATCTTACTCCGCTCTTCCTGCCCGTCCGCCTCGCTCGGACGCCGCTCCCGCTCCGGATTACCATCCTCCCGTGTCTCGCCGACATTTTCAGGCACGGCTGGGCAGTGATACTCGAAGTCGTCCACTTTGCTCGACGCCTTTATTTTCGCGATCAAATCTTCGGCAAATGCCGGCTGTCCCGCGATCACCTCGGACATCACGAGCGAGGCGCTATTGACGATCCTCTCCCTCAGCCTCTCCTCCACACAGACGTGCACGATGTCCTTTTCTCTCGGGACGTAGTAGTAGCCGACGTGGCCGTCGTCGTCCGCGTCCGAATCGTCCGTCGTGTGTTCCCCATCGTCGCCGCGACGGCCGCTCGAGGTCGTCACCCAGTCGGACCGTGAGCATCGCTCGCTGACTGCTCCATCGCACGAATCCCGCAGCGGCTCCTGCGCGCAGGACTCATCTGAGCAGGTGAGGCCCAAGTGGCCAGGTAAGGAGGGCAGCACGTCCGCGTGAGATGGTGTACACCCCATGGCAAATTCTCTTCAACCTGTAAAGACAGGACACAGATATTACAGGTGTGCGAATGCAAATATTTACAATGCACAAACCGTACTTTGTTGAGGAAATGAAATGACCAAACCATGACATAAACGTTCGGCGTTGTTCTGGACGTGTCGGAACATTCTTGAATGAGTGTGCATTGTTTAAAAAAGAAAAACTATACAAATAACACAGTGATTTTATTTAGGTTAACAACAATCAGTTTATCAGCTGTTCACGTCGATCACTGAACAACTTTTATTTAATGACAACCAAGTTGTGAACAAATATCAACTTTTTGGTTCTTTCAGTAAAGTCACGTAGAAAGAAAATAAATTAAGCAATAGAATACGACGTTTCGATTGCAACACATCAGGTAGAAAACAAAGCTAGTGACCTTAGAAATACAATGCAATCCAACACAGAGAGTCGGCTAACACAACAGTCAGCACCTCACCTGGTTGATTACATTCATCCAAAGATTGCTAAATTTGACAGAGAGACAAAACACAGACACGGAGACACACAGACAGACACACAAGCAGAGAGAGAGACAACACAGAGACACACAGAGAGCGACACACAACATAGACACACACACAGAGGAAGAACTTAGAGTAATTCCTGCAGTCACGAAAACTTCAAATCAATAAATATCAAGTTCATTAAAACCATTCTATAGTCACATTATACAACATTAAAAAGCTATCTACAAATGTAATACATTATTATATATATACAGCCAACCCAGTGCTCTCGGGGGGGAAATATAAAACAAACAGTTGTTTAAGTCACCATTTATTTCAAATTACATTTGAAACAATTGCCTTGTTTGCATGGCAGCTGGTTGGCTAAGCAGAGCTCGGATTAAAGAGAACACGACGGACAAAATAAGCCTCATCGCTCCGTACCTCCGTGGCGATGACAAAACGCAGCCAACGTTGTCCATCTTCCACGGCAGCCGCCCTTCGGCACGGACTCCATGTGATCGGTGACGCCGCAGCCACTCATCAAAACAACAACAGCAGCAGTTTTAATTGTATTTGACACCTTATCGTCGATTCGCTCGCACATTGTCCACGGGTCGCCACCAGCGCAATGACGACACTCGCCTGCCACGTCCGTCGCGCAAGGGAAAAACACGCAGATGGTGGCGCGAGGTATTAGGGTAAAACTCTAAGCTGATTAGCGGGATTCTCAGGCGAGATCTGGCGCGTGCCTCGTGGTGCCACCTGAACGGGATGGCGCTGACGGAGTGGGTGACGGCGGTGCTAGAAAGCTGTGCCTGGGAGGCTAACCCACACAGACACACAAACGTGAGAAATGTTCAATTGCATTAAGCCACAGTGGCTTGGGGAGAACCATGGTGGCGAGATGTTAACTACCTCGCCGGGTATGCATGAGGTCGTGGGTTCAGTCCCAACCCTCATGCTTGTATTCTCTCCTTGTGGTCGTCGTGTGTATTTTCTTCCAGGCCCTCCCGTTTTTCTCTCTACATTTAGAAACATGTGTTTAGAGTATTTGGCTGCTATGCATTTCTACATGATAAGCCACTTCGTTGAGGTATCATTTGTGGCCAGGTGGCTGGCCACATACTAACCAGTCCCCATGACCCAACAGGCGTGGGGAGTCCTTCATCCAGCAGGGGATTGACAAAGAACAATAATTCACAATGTAAGTGCACATGTTTACCTCTGCTCACACTCCCCAATTACCAATTTTTTTGTCAATTGCACAACTAGCAGCGAGACGTGGTGACGCGTGGCATCTGCCCTGCCCGTATGTTCCCTTCATCAATGGTGAGTGACACATTTTCTGAGCCAAGCACTCACTTCATAACGCATCTCATCAATAAGTGACTCCCCCCACAATCGATCATCAGCCAGGTCCATTTTTATTTAATCGATCACCACAACAGTTATGAAAACAACACGTAAGAAATCACGACAGCAGTCTAGCGTAGACATCCACTCGTCTACAGAGCCGGTGAGCCAATGTGTGAATCCACGTCTTAGTAGGCGTTCTATCGCCGTGCCGAGTTTCACGTTGATCGGTCCTGACGCATTCAAGGTCACGTCCCCGCAGACATTTTCAGATCAGTCCCAAGTCTGGAAGCTCCCAGCGTGACGTCCCCTTGCTGTGCTGTGCGGTCAAATCCCACCGTGACTGAAGGAGGCATTCGCAACCCAGCCGCCACAGCCCGGCGCAAAATATTCAAGCGTCGACCTTTCAGAGCTCGGCTTGTATAAAAACCTTACGTAAAAACATTTTAAGACCTGTGGTCTATTACGTGAACATGTCAAGGCAATAAAATAAGTATAACCCGTAAAAACAAAGTTTTTCACTCTAAATCCTTTATATGCGTGGCGGCTAGTGTCCTCTCGTCCTCTGGCTTGAGATGGCTGCCACCTATGGGTCAGATGATTGTCTGCAGTATTAAACAATTGGTAATTAAATATTTAATTTGTTTTCCCTAAACAGTGTAAAATTGTGGAAAAAATTTTTCACGAACATTAATTGTCTGTCACAACGAGTCTGTGTGGAAAATGTCAGCTCGATTGGATCACGGGAAGTGGGTTAAAAAACGACCGAAAGATTTGCACGGTCGTAAGCAAGCAAGCACGCAAGCAAGCACACAAGCAAGCAAGCACGCAAGCAAGCAAGCGAACTTAATATAAAGGTTTTAAAAAGATGTAACATCCAAGGCAGTAAAATGAGTTTTCGTGGCTCGCGTTTGTTTTATTCAAAACGATGACTCAATCGGTCAGTTATATTCTACGATCTCAGCCTTCTCACCACCTGAACTGGAACCCAAGTAAATAAGAGGAAATATACTCTTTGGTTCTTTCGGTAAAGTCACGTAGGCATAAAATAAAATAGATCACGGTGTTTCGGGCGCAACACAAGCGTCCGTCATCAGGTGGGAAAGCATGGTCTGCTGCTGATGCAGACTGTTTTAAAAAGGTTTGAAATGGGTGCAGCCCAAGGGTCATAAAGAAGTGGCTGGGTCTAGTGATGTTAATGTGGGAAATTATCATGTAACTGGGCACGGAAGTGGCTATGTTAATGTGGGAGATTAGCATGATGTTAATGTGGAAAATTAGCATGTAACTGGGTACGGAAGTGGCTATGTTAATGTGAGAGATTAGCACGGAATAACAGCTAAAATAACAGCTGACATGTTGCGCCCGAAAGGCCGCTTGTGTTGCGATCGAAACGTCGTGAGTTTTTTTGCTTTCATTACTTTCACATTTTATTATATTTTTTTTATTTGTATTTTCTATCTCCGTGACTTTACCGAAAGAACCAATAATATGAAATCCTGCAGTCACGAAAGTTTTAAGTGAAGACATATATATTTTAAAAGTGTCATGCACAGTGCATGTGACACGCATTTCAACCCCTTCACACTTCTCAGATGCGCACGGAGTCTCATGCAATTTTTTTTCTCACTGCCAACCCGCTTCGGCAGACGCAAACACAAATCGCGCACAAACGCACACTACTGACACGCTTCTGCTTTGTAAGGCTGAGATGTCAATGTAGAGCGACAACTACAGGGTTACGTTGCGGTGGTTGAGTCAGACAATTGCGTTAGGCGGAGCGGAGTGGTGCATCGTCTCCCTCGTCATGGTGAGTCGGGCAGTGAGTCGTCAATATGATCCGTGCTCTTTGTTTTTTTCGGTAAAGTCACGTAGGTTTTTTTAACACCTGATGAAGGAAGCTTGTGTTGCCTCCGAAACGTCGTGATTCAATTGAGTTGTTTTATTTTATTTTATTGATTGTTTTACCTACGTGACTTTTTCCGAAAGAACCAAAGAGTATGAATCCTTGCAGTCACGAAAGCTTCAAATCTAGAAATATGTTCCGTGCTCTCTTCTGGGTGACCACATTCGCATGCTGTCAGACAGTTTTTTTTTAAATTTCCCATATGTGCATTGGGTATTGGCATCTGCTGCCGCCACCGTTACAGTGCGGATGGCGGTTTAAGGGTCGTAGCCCATAAGCTTGGCGGAATAACGAGGCCAGGGATCTGCATCATAATGTCTTGCACGAGATGTGTTTGTGACTTGTTGTGAAATGACAAGCACGTTACGCGTTAAGGCCATTCTATTCGCACGAAAACGGCGCAGAACTCACACTCACACCTCCCATTCCCCAGGCTACCGTGACCGTTTAAAGGTGAAGATCTACACTCGCTTTCCCCAATTATGGCAATTGGTAAATCTCACACATTCACCATAGGAAACCTAAC
Organism: Lethenteron reissneri; assembly: GCF_015708825.2. Lineage (NCBI taxonomy): Eukaryota > Metazoa > Chordata > Hyperoartia > Petromyzontiformes > Petromyzontidae > Lethenteron > Lethenteron reissneri. Next base: position 11,009,978 of record NC_083803.1, on the reverse strand, counting down.
AGGCCTGCAACACCGATTCTATTTTTGGGTGCTCTCGCCATCAAGGGGCAACAGTGGCGAGTGAACCTGCAACACCACACCACCGTGCTCGTGCCACGTTACCGAGGGCACCGTTCCACCTCTCCCGCTCACCCGTTTGTGTGCGGAGCGCGTGCTCCACGAAGAGCGGCGCTGGGCACCTCCCCGTCTCGGCTCCTGGCGTGGAGCTCTTCCCCCAGTAGCCAGGGCGTGCGCACGGCGGCCCCCGCCCGGCACGTGGGCCAACTCGGGCACCCACAGCCGCACGCAGAGGTCGCAAACGGGTTTTGATTCCTTACTCGTACCCGTACCCGGCCGCACCAGGGTTGCAAATGGGTACCCGTACCCGTACCCGGCCGGGTACGGGTACCCGTTCCTTACCCGTACCCTACCCGAAATGAGTGACAAACGGCTACTCACCAGTGACTCACGGCCTACCCGTACCCGTACCTAGCCGCACCAGGATCACAAACAGCTACCCGTACTCGTACCCGGCCGGGTACGGGTAGTCGGGTATCGGGTAGGGTACGGGTATCGGGTACCCGATTGCGACCTCTGGCCGCACGTACTCGCCCTGCCGCCGCCACCGCACCACCAACCGAAGCTCGGGGCCCGAGCTGCAGCGAACGCGTGCGTGCAAGAACGTGCGCGCGAGTGCGGTGTTCGTACGTCGGTTTTATGAGCGTGTGTATGTATGTTGAACTTCTTTCGCACCGTACGTAGCCAACCGTGCCCGTGTGTTTGTGTGGGAGTATATGCCCGTGCACGTGTGCGTTCGTGTTGCGTGGATTTGTACGCGCGTCCGACTGTGTTCGTGCGCAAGTTTGTGTTTTGCGCGAGCGAGCGTGCGTCTTCACGCGTTTGTGTGCGGTCGTGGGTGCTGCTGGCCACCCACCCCCTCGTGTACCGTTCCGGCCTTCATAGGTGCTCGCTAACAGCGCTTGCCCCTAACAGTCTGTCAAGGCTCCACGGGGGATCTTTTTGTCGTTTTGCTCACCGTGGGGTCGTAGCCAATGGCCTGCTTGATCATGCTGAACTTGCGCGGGTCATTGCCCACCCCGGGTCGCGCACTGCCGGTTCTCGTAGTTGCTGCCCACGTCGTGGTCGATCTGCGCAACGCGACAAGCGACTCCCCCCCCCCGTCCCTCGCTGTCCCCCCCGTCCCTCGCTGTCCCCGCCACGCGGACGCGAGACCCCCGGCCCCGCGGCACGCAACGAGGGGGGGGGGGGGGGGTCACTCCCTGCTGCTGCTACTGCTGCAGCAGGGCGCTCGTCTGCTGTCCGCGCTGACCGACTGACGGCAAATACGTCGACCCCAAAGGGTTCAAATCGGCGAGACTCCGACCGAAAAACCTTTTGGGGGGGGGACACTAAAAAACGAAAAATGCGCACAAACCAAAAATATAATTTAAAAAACTGATCAAATTTTACTTAAAATGTAAGTAAACGTTAAATGCAAGCCCCTAACCCAAGGAACTTGCCGCTCACACTCCGGTCAACGTCGTCATTGTGTCATTTCGTTCTATAGGACTGCACCCCTGGCCCTAATTTACCATCCCGACTGCAAACGGTGCAGATAGCAGATCGTTCTCACCGCGTTGATGTCACTGTGCAGTCAAACTGTGGTCAACATTCAGAAGAACATAGATCTTTTGTCCCTGAGGTTTTCTCCATTCCTCGCTCTCAAACGCCACCTCACTGAGTAATTCGTGCAAGAGACATTGAACTGTCACGCAGGCACGGGTGAGTCTACTTTTTGGTTGAAAGAGGGGTAAGAGGTTACTAAATGACTTTCCGTAGCGGTAACAGGGGAATGTAAGCCACTCTGTGAACACCCCAATAGCAAATTAAGTAATAACAACCTCGGAGAGTTGTTATTCGACTCACCTGTTTCTCATAGAAAGGCTGTGAGTAAATACGACGTTTTGGGATCTGACCCTGATCATGAGGCCTGAACCATCGGCAGCGGCTGCCACCGCACTGCACTAAATCGGGCTGAGTTTATGAATTGCAGGTAAACAACAAAAATGTGAGAATTCCCCAGGTCCTTTTTTAATCGTTTTTTTATTATATATTTTTCTCAATTTAATTCCAATTATGAGATTGGAATCGTGTCAGGAGGGAAAGTGTCCATCTGGAGCTCTCGCAGAGCAATGCATCACCTGGTTTATAGCAACAGATATTGTAGAACTATGAGACCCCTTTAAAGTGACCTTTATTTAACTTATATTGTACACTTCCCTACATACCCTGCTACAAGGGCATGTTGGATGGTAGATCTACCATCAATTAATTATCCTCAGAGGTTACATTTAGCTCAGTTACATCAAAAAACGAAATCACGTGATGTTTGTTTGTGTGTCGAGACATTGTGCGGTTGCAGACCATTAAATAGCTACACTTGTAAAGCCACGTGGGTATAAACTAAAAAAAATCACGACGTTTCGGGCGCAACACAAGCATCCGTCATCAGGTGGCAAAGCTTCAAATCAAGATTGTAAAGCCAGTTTCAGCACTGGTGGGTGAAACCTGGATTTGGATTTGAACCCAGCTGAGTGCCCTGTACACTGAGCAACCTCCATTCCGAGTGGGTCTTAAAACAGCAAACATCCGTGAGCCTCAAACGTGTTCTATTTAAGCAATCACAATCAACAATATTTATCGTGCGTTCAGTAAGTGCACGTTTTCTCGTTCATGCCCATTTATTTTACACTCCCAAGTGCTCGTAATTCAGTTCACTTGAGGCACCTTTCCAAGCGGTGAAGAGTTTCTCGTCCTGTTTCCATGGCACGTGTTTGTCCCTCAGGCCTGCGTGGGACACAGCGGCGAGTGCTTTCATTAAGCAACCCCCCCCCCCCCCCCTTAACCTCCTTGCGTTCCTCTCTTAGAGCCTCACCTCTTCGCCATTGTCCATTATCTTCCTATTCCCTCCCCCGCCCCTTCAATTCTCCCCTAACCTTAAACCCTAGGTGGCTAGGAGATGTTAACTATCTCGCTTGGTATACAGGAGGCCGTGGGTTCAATCCCGACCCTGACGCCTGCTGCTGTATATTTGGAGTTTGCGTGTCTCTCTCCCAGTGGTCGCGTGGATTTTACTCCGGGTCCTCCGGTTTTTCGATCAACATTTAGAAAGATGTGTTTTGGGTATTTGGCTGCTTTACATTTCCACACGATAAGCCACTCTGTCGAGCTGTCATTTGTTCCCATGTTGCTTCTGAAAACGAGCTGTATAGCTCAGTGGGCCTTACCTGGTAAAATAAAAAAAATAGTTTAGTTTATAGATTTATGTACCCTCTATCGCGGCCACCCATTCCCCATCCCTTGTACGCCTCTGCCATCTAAATACTGTCTTGCTTTACCCTATTTTTGTTGTTGTAAAAGGCGCTCTAGATATATAAAATTACAATAAAAATGGGGACGACCATTTCACGAGATGCATTACACCTGAAGTCGAATGTGTTTTTCGTACTTCACGACCTCAACTGCGCGCACCGTTCAGCTGGAAAATCTTCTCCCCCGCACTCGAGGCAAACAAAGTTGAAGTAGTCTCGCCACGGCAGCTCAAACAGCACCCTGAGGCAGAGAGAGAGAGAGGCAGCCCTGAACAGCGCTTGCACCGCGAGCACTCCCCAAGGCACGCGCAGCCAACGTAGTGAAGATGATTCTCTTAAAGATGTGCACGCAGTTGGCGTTGGCGTTGCACGTAAACAGCCGTACGCGCAAGTCTTCAGGTTTGCGTGAAGGAAATCGTTTGTGCTCGTGTCGTAATTGTGCTGTACAGCGGCTTGAGATGCGGTGGCATACAAAAAAAGCAAAAAAAAGCGAAATGAAAGGTAAAGGCACAACCCTGCAATTGCTGGCTCACGCTCACTGCTGGCAGAGGGGCCACCACTAGAGGGAGCTCTAGAGAGCCCCTCTGGAAGGTATTGTGGTTTACTCTTCCACGCTGGCAAGTACGTCTTAGAAGAGGTTTGAATACCCACACTTTGCCACACCATACGCCACTTGCCGATGATCTCTGATGAACCTGATTATACAACTGGATTAAATGCTGAATATGCATCAAAAATTGCGTAGTAATGTGTGGGATACAACACTTTTATAAGTTGGGAGATATTTACCACGCATAAAGTTGGACCCTGTAACAATGTCAAGCTTTGTGCGTGCTATTATTTGGGTCTTTCGGTAAAGTCACGTAGATAGGTTCAAATAAAATAACAAAAATAACAAAAAAATACGACATCAGCTTGATGACGACTGCTTGTGTTGTGATCGAAACGTCGGAGTTTTTGTTATTTTTGTTATTTTCTTTGAGCCTATCTACGTGACTTCACCGATAGACCCAAAGAATATGAATTCCTGCAGTCACGAAAGCTTTAGGTCAAGATTATGTGCGTGCTTTTATACATGTCCATGTTTATGCAAACTGGTGCCTGAGTCTATTAAAACGCAGGAGATATTCCCACGCAAGTCGTGCCCCGTGACCCCGTTTTGTTAAATCAAACCGCGAACAAAAGCCCTGTGCTGCAGTTCAAACAGAAGATTGACGACAGTCAGTTCGTCAACAGAGCCCTTTAACATTGCACCACGTGCCACTTCACCTCCCGCCGTGCTCCGCTGCCTCTCACAACAGCCACTCCACCGTCGGGGCAAATCCACCGCTGAGATCGTCCGGGCAACCATCTCACCCCAACCCATCCCGACCCCAGATGACGGCCGCACACTTTGCGACGCGTGCGCCAGGACGAGGGGAGTGGCCGCACCAGTGGGTGCTCTACACCAGTGGGTGCTCTACACCAGTGGGTGCTCTACACCAGTGGGTGCTCTACACCAGGGGGTACTCTACACCAGTGGGTGCTCTACACCAGGGGGTGCTCTACACCAGGGGGTGTTCTACACCAGTGGGTGCTCTACACCAGGGGGTACTCTACACCAGTGGGTGCTCTACACCAGGGGGTGCTCTACACCAGGGGGTACTCTACACCAGTGGGTGCTCTACACCAGGGGGTACTCTACACCAGTGGGTGCTCTACACCAGGGGGTGCTCTACACCAGGGGGTGCTCTACACCAGTGGGTGCTCTACACCAGGGGGTGCTCTACACCAGTGGGTGCTCTACACCAGGGGGTGCTCTACACCAGTGGGTGCTCTACACCAGGGGGTGCTCTACACCAGTGGGTGCTCTACACCAGGGGGTGCTCTACACCAGTGGGTGCTCTATACCAGGGGGTGCTCTACACCAGTGGGTGCTCTACACCAGGGGGTGCTCTACGCCAGGGGGTGCTCTACACCAGGGGGTGCTCCACACCAGGGGGTGTTCCACACCAGTGGGTGCTCCACACCAGGGGGTGTTCCACACCAGGGGGTGTTCTACACCAGGGAGTGCTCTACACCAGTGGGTGCTCCACACCAGGGGGTGCTCCACACCAGTGGGTGCTCCAGACCAGTGGGTGCTCCACACCAGGGGGTGCTCTACACCAGGGGGTGCTCTACACCAGTGGGTGTTCTACACCAGGGGGTGTTCCACACCAGTGGGTGCTCTACACCAGGGGGTGTTCTGGTCGGCCACTCTCTCCGCCTCGTACTTCTTCCAGAGGTCGCAAACGGGTTTTGATTCCTTACCCATACCCGTACCCGGCCGCACCAGGGTCGCAAATGGTCACCGGGTATCGGGTAGGGTACGGGTATCGGGTACCCGGTTGCGACCTCTGACTTCCCGCGTGCTTCCCACTTGCTTCCCACTCGCTTCCCACGTGCTTCCCACGTGTTTCCCACTCGCTTCCCACTCGCTTCCCACGTGCTTCCCACTCGCTTCCCACGTGCTTCCCACTCGCTTCCCACTCGCATCCCACGTGCTTCCCACGTGCTTCCCACTTGCATCCCACGTGCTTCCCACTTGCTTCCCACTCGCTTCCCACTCGCTTCCCACGTGCTTCCCACTCGCTTCCCACTCGCTTCCCACGTGCTTCCCACTCGCTTTCCACTCGCTTCCCACTCGCTTCCCACGTGCTTCCCACTCGCTTCCCACTCGCTTCCCACGTGCTTCCCACTCGCTTCCCACTCGCTTCCCACTCGCTTCCCACGTGCTTCCCACTTGCTTCCCACTCGCTTCCCACGTGCTTCCCACTCGCTTCCCACGTGCTCCCCACTTGCATCCTACGTGCTTCCCACGTGCTTCCCACTTGCATCCCACGTGCTTCCCACTTGCTTCCCACGTGCTTCCCACTCGCTTCCCACTCGCTTCCCACGTGCTTCCCACTCGCTTCCCACGTGCTTCCCACTCGCTTCCCACGTGATTCCAACTCGCTTCCCACTCGCTTCCCACGTGCTTCCCACTCGCTTCCCACGTGCTTCCCACTCGCTTCCCACTTGCTTCCCACGTGCTTCCCGCGTGCTTCCCACGTGCAATGAATACTGCTGCTGATGATAGTGATAACAAAATAGCAATACGATTGATGCCGATTACCGCACAATTATCATGATAGTGATGAAGATCATGGTGATTTCGATAATATTGATATTTCTGATGATGACAATGCCATTGATGACAGTGATAACCAACACAAACTCGTGAATTATCGTGAATTCTCAAGTGGCTTCTGAGCCACCAGAGAACAGTTCGTCCCATGGCTGTGGCGCGTCCTGCCAGCTTTCCCTTCTCGCTGTCTCTCTCTCTCTCTCTCCTCCCTCTTCTTACCCTTCTCTCTCTCTCTGTCTCTGCTCTCTGCACTTCTCGCCTGTCAGCGCTCGCTTTGTGTAACTCACACGTGGGGCCACGCCGCCCAGCGCCATCATCTGTTATGCAACCTCCACGTTTCTGTGACACAACGGAGTGGCTGCGTCGTAACTACGCACACACAGAAACGTGTTCACACACACAAGGACAAAGGTCCCCCGTGCAGCCTTAACAAACTCTTGGGGCAAGTGCCGTTGCGCGTGCAGCACCACGCGCGGCCGCCTTTGTCTCCCGGATGGCGATTTTTACGCACCGCACCAAGTACTCATTTGAGGTTGCGTCGACCTAGGGGGAGGCCCGGGACCATTTCAGATAATCCTCACCGGTATTGGTGGCCGTGAACTGAAATTGGACCCGGCTCGTGTGGTTCCTGGCGCAGCGCGCTAACCGCTGCGCCACCGCTCCTCACATTGCACGCGCACACACAGAGAGAGGCGCGTGGAGGCTGCGACCACCAGAGGGCGCATGGCAGCTGCTGCCCATGATGATGATCCGATCATCATTGATATCCACATTTACACAACCCGCACTCACCGGCACGGCGAAGTCTGCTGAAACAATTCCCATAGCCTACACGGTGTGAGCAGGCCTTCATCTGCGACTTGACAAATCACTGAACATAACAATATAGGAATTCATCTTCCTCGTATGGGTGATGCAGGTTGGAGTGCAACCGCTGTGATTTCACAGTGAGGTGGTGAAGGAGCCAGAGGATTGCCGAGTCGAGAGTAGCAGGAGTGGTGAATCGCTTCTGTGATGATGCCTCCTCCTCCTTATCCTCAGTAATTGTGAAGCGCCCACGGTTCTGTCCTGGGTAGTGACCACCAGGCTCAGACTGTGGTGCATAGGCGAGTTCGGGCAAATGCCCGGTGGGCCGGTCTGCGTGGGGAAATTGCAATTGTGATCAAAGTAAATACATACATTTATATTTACACACCATTTAGATATATTATTGTAATTCAAATATTGTATTGCCTCTTGTTGGGTCAAGTTCTTGGCCGAAAAGACGTAAAATTTTGATTTAAAGCTTTCGTGAATACGAAAAGACGTCATCGTTTTATTTTATTTTATTACCGATATTTTCGCCACGTTCCTTTGGGGGGGACGCTGAGTCGGCATTAAGTCCCCCGTATTCGGCAGCCCCAAAAATCCTTCCTCACCGGCCCCATTTGTTGTTGTTTTTCGGACCCAGCCCCCCCCCCCCCCAAGTGGAGCCAATGATGAGCGCACGCCAATTTGTGGCCCGGTGTGTTCACAAACGCCTGAGCCGATTTTTGTTTGTTAGTCCCAGTCCGTCACTGGTCACCACAGCCGCCACCGCACACCTGCCAGCGAGTGTTTTTCATTTTCCGTTTGTGCATCGCCAAGGATCCCGATGGTAAATGCACAACATGCCATCATGATATTGATATAGCGATTTGAAAGAGTAATACTAATAAATTGTTATCTCTGGAAGGCTCGTTGAGTCTTGAGACTCTTTTTCAGCAGCCACATTTGAATGTTTGGCCAATTCCTAAAGTGAGTGTCTGGCTTCATGGGGGACAGAAAACAGGAAGCACCCGAAGTAAACCCACGACAGAGAGATATGAGAATCCATCGTTGTGCTGTCATCTCCTCGCTGTCTCCCAGGCAGCCTCATCCCTTCCAAAAAATATCCTGAAACAGAACATCAGTGCTGCAAATGAGATGTGTGACGTTCATCTTTACCCATGTATCGATAGTTAACTTTTAATGTGCAATTGTATTCAAGGACCGTGCGTTGTCTTGGTGTGGTCTGGGACTGTTTTTGCTGTTGTTTTACTGTCTTACCCAAGCTTGTGAATTGGTGTACTTGTGCAATTTAACGTATTTCTTTTTAGTGATTTGCTTACCTTCCGTATATTTTGCACTCGTATCGTATTTTGTATTGTTTCCTGTTGTAACTGACTCACCCGCCCAGACTGGGCATTTGTGAAAAAGAGCTTCATAGCTCATCGGATTTCTCCAGGATAAATACAGATTCTGATTCCCAAGGAGTCTCCCATTCAAGCACTAAACTGGCTCAACTCTGGAGAATATAAACGCGAGATGATGGAGTCCAAACAACAATCAGTCCTCATCTTGAATCCATTTGCAGCAGCTGCGTTGTCACTGGCTGCTCGCAAATGCGCATGAATAATAATTTCATTTCAGATACTTTATTAAAATAAACTTTTTTTCTGTCTGGTTGTTTGGCTGGCGGGAGGGAGAGAGTGAGGGAGAGAGGGAGGGAGGGAGGGGCGGACGGTCAAGTCCTAAAGACGTGTGGGCTGCTACATACAATATATATTGTCCTTATATGGCAAGAGCGTTATTGACGGATGTGTTGAGCTAATGTTGTTATCTGCGCTTGCGCGCCGCAGATATCGCAGCAGAATCACCAACTAATGCGTTGGATTATAAACAGTTATTGACATGATCATGAACTAATATTCGATGCGGCGGAGCAAGCGATTCAGGTGAAACGCGCTCGAAGTACAAAACAACCCCCAGCGGTCAGAGCGGACCAGCTCTCGGGGTGCGCAGGCAGTACAACTGCACCCGGGGCCCACGTGACCGAGGATCCCAGGCCCCGGCTGCCACAGCCGCGCCTCGACACTTTGCGCACCGCGCTTGCAATCCAGACCATCGATCATAAAACATCCGCATGTCATACCCAGGCAGTCCAAGTGCAAGAACCGGGCTCAAAATCCCTGCTTGGCTTTCGATGACACACGTGCGACGAGATGGGGGCGCGTCGAGTCGAGGACCCTCGGTTCATTGCGGTGGTCGGGGTTTGCCGCATCATCAATAACTCCACAGGGTCATCGCCCGCGGTGGGGTCAGCCGCGGCCTTCGCCGAGCGGGGAGGTAGAGGGCACCTTGAGCTCCCTCGTCTCTCTCTCCGAGCCCATCGCCCTGTAGCCGTAGCTCGTCATCATGGAGGAGCAGGCCTCCTGCACCCTGGACACGCTCTCGAAGGACATCTCCTGCCTCCACTTGGAGGCCACGCGGAGCGCGTCCCTGGGACGCACGGAGAACGCGGGCCCGTCCGCCGCGGCGCCGCGCGTCATGTTCAGAGCGAACGAGAGGAGCTGCGGATCGGCGCTGATGCCGGCGAAACTGAAGAGGCGGCGCAGGGCGACCACGGGCTCCTGCACCAGGTCCTCGTATCGAACCAGGGCGTAGCGGTGGCGCAACAGCGCGGACGCCACGTCATCCAAAGAGCCACCTCCAACATCATTGTAACCACCACCACCACCAGGATCTGCACCACCGTCACCACCGCGGTCATCTGAATCGTCACCATCAGCGGCATAACCACCTCCCGCGGCACCAGCAGCAGCAAATATATCTCCGAGGCCTCGCATGCTCCGGCTGATGTTGTGGTTGGCGTCGCAGACGACCTTCAGCGTGCTCAGGTCGTCGCCGAGGTCGTGGAAGGCGCGCCCCCTGGACAGGTGCACGGCCCTGGGGTCCCTCACGAGGTGCACGACGCGGAGGCGCAGCGCCGGCTCCTCGAGAAGAGCGCGCAGCGCCGCGAGCTCCATCAGCCGCGTCTCCTTGATGACGGCGTGCTGGTGCGCCAGGCACGACTCCCGCACGCCCCGCTCCAGCCTCTCTCCGCCGCACGCGCGGAGGCAGTCGCTGCCCCGGGGCGCGTCTCGTTTGCCCCCGGCCGTGGCCACGGCCGTGCCCGTTCTCCTCCGCGCCCCGCGTCCCGTCGGCTGCGCGCTCGCGTTGCAGGCGGGAGGAGCGCAGAGCGCGCGGCTCTCCGAGAACTGGAAGAGCTGCGACAGCGTGGCAGACCTCATCGTCTGCTCACCATCCTCCTCCTCCTTCTCCTTATCCCCGTCAACAGCATCGCCGTCACGCCGACGGTGTTGGCGAGGAAGCGGCTGTGGACGATTGACGGGGAGCTTCAGGTACGGTGCGAGGGCCGCCGCGCGGCACTGGAGGAGTGACCCGAGCAGCGAGGCGACCTCCGCCTGCCTCTCGAGCATCCCCGCGGCCGCGTGGAGGGGCCGCGCGTCCCACACGTGCCACGCGGGCTCGGGCAGGTAGAACACGTCCGGGTGCCGGTTGAATATCTGTCCCAGGAAGGAGGAACCCGAGCGGAACGTGGTCAGGATGAGCGTGTGCGTGCGCGCGGGGCGACTCGTGCCGGGAGGTGAACTTGCATTTGGACCGTCGGCGTAGCTCTCGACGACGTCGCCGTCGGCGTGGCCGTGGTGGAGGCGACGAGAGGCGCCTCGGGGGGAGTTGCCCAGGCGGTGCAGCAGCAGCCGCAGCAGCGGGAGGGAAATCAGCACCAACGCGAGCAGGAGACGCGCGAGGCTGAGCGTTCCGGACCCCATCTAGGAGGGGCGGGGGGCAGCATGTGGCGAGGGAGTCAATTGATTACCGATCGCATGAGCCACGTACCCCCGCCCACGCACACAAATAACTCCTCCTGCTCATCCAAACTACCTGTATGCACTGGCGGAGTCAGTCTCAAGACTGTTTCGGGAGGGTCCCGCCTGCTACGTTGCGATTGCCTTCGTGTGCGAATGGAACTGGAGGATCGGGATGAAAATGAAATAAATAAAATCTAAACGCGGAGATTACCCACCACGGCACACGATGGGATTAGTGCATACGCTCCGCACAGATGGATTCAGGAGTCCATTGCTGGACTGTCATCTCTTGACCAACCTCGCAGGCAAAGCCTCCAACTCCGGGAACCCCTAAGGCAACCAGTCTCTCATTCAAACACCCTCCAGGCTCAAACCTGCTCGGCTTCCGAGGTTTTGGATTCCGGACGATTTGATCACCGGCATACACGATTTTACATAACGTATATTACAGTACATTCTAATTTACGCTATGACGCACAGAGATAATTGAATACGGCGCCGCAATGCAAACTCGTTCGGGAATGTGTTACAAGTGTTACAAATAACATTCCTTACCGCACTTCGCATTGTGGCGTCCGAGTGATGGATGGAGTGGCGATGACTCTTGCCTCTTGCAGACTCGCTTTCACAACTCCGCAGGGAGCAATCGCCGAACGCGAACTAACCCCCACAAGTAAAGCTACCCAAAGAAGCGAGGGTCACCACCGCGACACGTTCTCGCAAGGAGAGCGTTGCGCGATGACGCCTGCGTTGACCGGGGGACATTCCGATGTGTGTGTCCCTCGATGGTGTCGAGCGAGTTGACGTTTTGAGAGCGAGACCACCACCACCACACGAGACAGAGCCGCACGTGTCTCCCCGCTCAGCTGCGGCCGTATCCCGTGCAGGGCGAGCAGCTGATAGTCCGTGCATGTTTTTGCAGCGGGGACAGCTCACACGTGGTGCTTCATAAAAATGTGGGGCTTGGCCGACACTGCGGCTATTCATGTGATTATATATATACACACACGCACGCGCGCGCACAGTATCTGCAGTTCAGGCGTACAAATACAAAAATGAAAGCAGCAACACAAAGGCATGAAAAACAGATTCCACCTCTTTCTAGCGCTTTCGGGCTGTTGGGCCATCTGTGGAAAAAAATAGCTTTGTAGCTCATAGGATTCCTCCAGTATGAGTACGGATTGTGATTCTGAAGCAGTGTTAGCGAGCAACGATGATGGTGCACCTGACATCACCACGCCCGGCCACATTTGTCTCCCCGGTGCTGATGTTTTAACACCGCAGTCGGCACAAACGTTTAGTGCCGATTTAGTCCAGCGAGGTATCGTCCAAGTTGTACCATCAGGGCCTTCTACAGCATCCTCTGGAGCTGGTCGTGTTAGGCAACATCTCCGGGCTGAGCTGCGATGAGAGTAGAATGTGGTTCATTTTGACGAGCAGAAGGATAACGGGTTTTTTTTTAAATCTCATCGCCGTACTCAACAATGATTCGATCTCGCGTTTTGAACGACAACGGTGGACGATATATTGGGAGAGAATGTGATCTGATGTGGCCGCCCCAAAGCCCTGACTTGACAGCAATATAACCGCGAATTATGAAGGAGAGCACTGCACACTTAATACAGTATTGATGAATATGGAGGAACTCAAAACAGCTGTCCTGGACTATACGTTCACAGTCTGCGGCCAAGATCCATTTTGGAAGATCGTGTCGGGGGAGAGCCTGGGCACGAATCAGCTGTGCCCTGAGAGAGTGGAGGCCACAACGACGCGCTGTTCCAATCGGGGGGTGCAGTTTTTTTATGAAAAAGGCCACGCTGTAGAAGTCACGATATTGCAAGATATTGAGAAATGAAAAATGCTGTCCAGATAAACAAAAAGAACAACAACAAAACGCGGAACTTTTCTTGGAAGTCTCCCCAAGTTATTGTCATTGCGATTAGGTCGGGGAGTAACAAACAAAAAAACGCGGTTTTTGGCTCTCAATATTTACATTTCGATGGGGACACTGGGCTGGGGCGAGGGACTGTTCGTCACCAATAATGGTCCTGAGCGAGTATCACACTCACCGCGTTGGATGCCACTGCTCGTTACACATGCACGGCACGTGCACCACGTGCGTGTGCTGTTCCAATGTGGAAAAAGAGACCAGGGAGGGAATGTTCTGACATTACACTCGACACTTATGGCCCAAAGTCAGTGGAAAATTCTGACCAAACGACCCACAATACGGCCGATTTAGTCACATCTCAAAAGCAAATTTGAGCACGGATAGTGTTTGTATGGGAAACCAACGTGCGTACTAGGTGTTATCGGATACTTCGGGGCTACGTTTGCGAGCGGCAAAGGGTAGAGTGGCACGAGTACACATTGTTGTACCGTACTTCTATATCCTCCCGCGTTTACCTTCCCCGCCTTCACCAACGGGCACCGACCAGCGTGGTGAAGTATGGTCAAACAACCCCGACGACCAGCACGGCGTGGGGAGGGCCCTCGTTCAGCAGTGAATAATTTCCCACTATTATTAAGTGAGAAATAATTTTACGCGATCTAACCCAAAGAAAGCCTCTTATGGAAAATTCTGTTCGCTTCCGAGAGACGTGTGGATTTGAGATTAACCTATCTAATCTATTCACGTTCGTTTTGTTGCAGAGGTTTGACGCCAAAGGTGAAACAAACAAAAAACGCCTTGTTAGGAGTTTGCCTGTGATCCCGTCTGCGGCATACAACGATTTCTTGCGCTTATGTAATTCTACGCTTCGTGTCCTTAATTTAAGAAGGGAAGTTTCATGACCGAATCGCTCACTCCGCTTCGCGCGGAGCTGGAGCGATTGTTAAAGTCGCCGCCGCGTGTTGAGAGTCGTGGGTCTTTGGGCCCCGTTGTAGCTGCAAGTCGCTTACTTGGTCTTCCCCTTCACGCCACTCGGCTAAATCCGAGTTGATTTGAGAAGCGGTGTGAGTTTGGGGGGGGGGGGGGGGGTAGAGTGATAAGCCACTTCGTTGAGCTATCATTTGTGGCCAGGTCGCTTCTGAGATTGAAGCTAATTACTTAGTGGGCTTTACCTGGTCAAATAAAACGTTTTTGTGATTTGCTTACATTTCCTATATCTTTCACTCCTTTACTGGACATCTGTAGAAGAGCTTTATAGCTCATCGGATTCCGAGTTGTGCCAGGCGGAGGGCGGAGTGTGCGTGCAGCAGGGGCACAAGGGTCGCGCTTGCGTGGTGACAGCAGAAGTGGGTCGGATTCACGACCTTTTTAAATCCTTTATATTAAGTTCACTTGCTTGCTTGCGCGCTTACGACCGTGCAAATCTTTCGGTCGTTTTTTAACCCACTTCCTGTGATCCAATCGAGCTGCCATTTTGCACACAGACTCGTTGTGCGTGACAATTTCTGTTCGCGAAATTTTTTTCCAAAATTTTACACTTTTTAGGAAAAAATAAATTATATTTAATTACCAATTGCTTAATGGTGGCGGGCAATCATCTGACACATGGGTGGCAGCCATCTCAAGCCAGAGGACGAGAGGACTCTAGCCGCCACGCATATAAAGGATTTATAGTGAAAAACTTTGTTTTTACGGGTTAATTTTTTACCTGTGTAAGACGTTGTACCTGCGACCATTCACCCTGAGGTCAAGCAGGGCTGAGTCTTGTTTACCCTTAGCTGGGACATTGCCTGGGAAACACGTGTTTTATTTAGGCTTTGGCTGCGAGGTTGCTAGATGACAGTTCATCAATGGATTCTTGAAACTACTGTCTATTATTGTACCCGCATTTAGGCAGAAAAGCTTCAATCTGATCCTCGTTGACTTTCTTTTCAGGAGGGTCCTGCCAGTGTTCTCAGGAGAGGGACTATGAGTGGTGAAATAACATTTAGAAATGTAAACATTGAGAAATGTACGTCTCATTTCTCTAATTCGGCGCACAATGGCCTTCGTGTGCACCGCGGCGGCTAGGAGATGTTAACGACCTCGCCTGGTATGCAGGAGGTCGTGGGTTAGATCCCGACCCTGACCTCTGTTGTATATTTGGAGTTTGTGTGCCTCTCTCGCCGTGGCCGCGTAGATTTTTCTCCGGTCCAACCGGGTTTTTTCCTCCACATTTAAAAACACGCGTGTAGAGTATTTGGCTGCTATAAATGTCCACGTGATAAGCCACTTCATTGGGCTATCATTTGTAGCCATGTCGCGTCTTAAAAAGAGCTACATCGCTGTGGGCCTTACCTGATCAAATAAAAAGTTTCAGTTTATTTTTACATTTTCAAATGACGTCTCTGGGTCTTTAACGTGCACTGTGAAACGAGCAGCACGATATACGGCTATGATACCAGATCACGACGTTTCGATCGCAACACAAGCAATCGTCATCAGTTCTGCTGAAGTAGCCTCCTTCAGCAGTTTTTACTTGCCGTGGTTGTCCCACCTGATGACGCTCGCTTGTGTTGCGATCGAAACGTCGTGATCTATTATTTGTCTACCTACGTGACTTTACCGAAAGAACCAAAGAGTATGGATTCCTGCAGTCACGAAAGCTTCAAATGAAGATTGATTATTATACCCGCAGTGATAACCAGTGGGAGTCGCTGGTTTCGAACCCTGATCCTCTGCAATAAGCGGCGGATGTACTAGAGCTGGGCCCATAGCCTGACCATTAGGATTTATAGTCAATTCACCAGAGCAAACACTTTGTTATTTTGTATATGTAGGGCCCTCTTTTAAACGCTTAACATTTCTGCAACACCGCCACCCCTGCATGTGGCAATGGACCGACACGAGGGATGCGAATACATTTGATAGATGTGGATGTACTTCTGTATTGTCACCGAAAACCTGCCCGGTAGATTGAAAATGATCAGGTCGCTGTTCATCCGAAATTTCCCCTCGAGGGGAGCTCCGCCTTGCTGTGACAAAGAGGCGTGGCAACCTCGTAGAGCCGAGGAGCCCTAGTCGCTAAAGTCGAGGACAGGTTGCACCCATACACCAGCCAGGTTCTTAGCGAGAGGCAAAACAACAGCTCCCTTCACCAACCCACAGGGATCAGCTTTCCATTTTCATATCATCGATCCCATTCTCAACTCGCGAGTTTGAAGGGGATGGGAAGTTTGTTTCATCGCACATTCAGTTTTTCTGCATAACTTTTCGTGCAAAGATAAACATTTGGGTTTTTCCTCCCTTCCCGATGGTGCAGGGTGATGTCATTGCAGCATTACCACCATTACCACGGTCTAGGACTCTAGGCCCTCTGGGACTGGGTGGCGTCCCAGCTGCGCCCTCTCACGAGGACGTGGCCCACGAGGTGGAGCCATGAAACCCAGCCAGGCAACATGTGGACCCCAGCTGCACGGGGCTTGCCACACGCCCTGTATTTGGCATCGGCACGAGCAGGCTTTGAACAGCAGCGAATAGAGAATGATCAGCCACAAGCTTTCATAATCAGCCACGTTCTACCCACTGCTGGCTGCAGGCTCTCCCCCCCCCCCCCCCCCACGAACCGTGGCTTTGTCTCAGTCTATTGATGCAAAGATCCACCCAGCGCCTGCACTCTGGCCGATTTCATCGCTCAATTTTCGCGGTGGACGTCTTCTTTGGCGCATTGCGCCTCCTTTGATTGCCAATGTCGTGATACTAAATCACCGGCCATCGTATATTCTAGTGACGTCTCCTGCCAAAGCACACTTTTCTTGTTTCTAATTTCCGTATGTTAAATCACGACAACCTGCTCGTGTCCGCCTGTATATTATCAATTCTATTCAGGTCCACGTTGAATAGATCTACAGATGCTGCGCTTTTCCAGTTGTGTTCCACCAACAGATATCTCCAATTGTTGAGTGAAATTGCTGGACACGACTCCTTGTTTTTCTCACATGTATCCTGAGCCCAACGTTCACCGCTTTCCAATGGGCCATTACCTGCTTATAAATATCATCAACCATATCTGAGGCAGGAATTTCCAAAAATGTTACTCTTTTTATCCCGTTACCCAATTTTATGTATAATTTGCTATATAATGTATGCAAGAGTATAAACGCGCACGCTTTATTTACCTTAAATCTAAAACTATCTTGGCAGCATATTGTTAACAAGTGTTGTACCAACCGACATTCCATTCGCTATTTCATCGTTTGCCGTTACAAAGCAAAGACTGATGTTCGGTCCAAGGTTTCAATCATTTGTTGCTCACAGCTAAACCAAAAATGCATCTTTAAAACAGACGCACAGACTCCCGTTACCTCTGCATGTCGTCATCGCATAACTCACTCACAATCTATTCGGAGTCACATTCAAATTATAGCCACTCATCTCGACTTGTAACGTACAACGTATTCGCTCATTCTGGAAGAGCGAGAACGACTCAAAGATGCGAGGATCCACAGACACTTGAGAAGGCAGTCGCGCGGTGAGCGGGCACCAACAATTGCTCAAGATGTACGGGCCCCTGCATGAAAATGTTTTACGGAAACTAACCGGACCACCCGAAGGAAACCCGCGTGTGCGAAGGGGTAACACACTCCATGCCATACAGACGGGAGAGGTGGAGAACACATATTTCCTGTACTCCCTTCTCCTGGCGAGCCGGGGTACGGCAACATCGATGTCCTTGGGAACGAAGGTTCACAACATTTGCGTACGATCCGCCAACCCTCGCCTCGAGTGCTGAATTGCAGACATGCACCACCATCGCTCAGCATCATTGCGCCCTTCACACATATATATAGGCAGACACATCTAGTGAAAATGTTTTGTGTTTGTTTGTTACAAATGCTAGCTTGGATGTAAATGTGAATTGGTAGAATCCATCTTAAAAACCGTATGTTGTCACACATGCCCACCAGACCGACACGGCAAGACTGCAGTGATTTCTAAAGTTTATTACAATTATCAACATGCGTTTCTTTACTATGGTAATCATTAAGGTCGGTCTTCGGCCACTAAAATGGTTTTGTTAGAAAAATATCTGGCACATGCTTGATCCACCATAAAAAAGTGTCCAGAAAACGAGTCTGGAGGATGCGAGCCGACCTCCACAAGTGGGCTCTGGGAGATGAGCCAATGTCTAAAAAACGCCCTTGAAATAAGCACACGGGCCTCACGCAGCGTGGCTATCAGTTGTGCAACATCTTGACGGAGTTTCAAATCCCAAGACTTTCGGAAAAACAAAAACATTCGTCTCCAAGCCAGATCGGCGCTCGTGTACGAGGGCCGATCTGGCTCAATTGACGCAACCATCGTTTGGATTTCCTATAAACTCCGAGGCGTTGTGCAAATAACTCGGACGTATTTCTCATTGCAAACTTTGAAAGAGACGCTCTCACTGACGCGCGGCAACGGCACTGCGGGCATCTCCCAAGGCAGGTCTAACCTCAGACGGCGCTAACAATGGGCACTGTGTGGACTCCAGTAGAGCGTATCAACGATTCACCTGCCCCAGCAATGCCACGATTTAGGGGCTGCAAGTCAATTCAAGAGTTGATGCTTTTTCGTTTCATTTTTGCCATCTTGTAAGTATTGTTTTCTACCTTCCGTTAATAGAGTTGCATCTGCTCCATAATCCCAAATGTAACATGAGCATAACATCGTTTGCATAAACTCGTGACTCT
Source organism: Lethenteron reissneri (assembly GCF_015708825.2). NCBI lineage: Eukaryota > Metazoa > Chordata > Hyperoartia > Petromyzontiformes > Petromyzontidae > Lethenteron > Lethenteron reissneri. The sequence continues at coordinate 10,991,229 of NC_083803.1, read as the reverse complement.
TTTCTTGCACGCCATTTAATGTATCGCAGGCGTGCGAATCGTCGTGAATCGATACATCGTCACATGCCTCGTGGACAGACTGCACGGCGCAGATACACACACACGCACGCACGCGCTACAGGCTCCTCATCGTAACTAATAGCTGCGGCCAAACAGAGTGTACGCTTTGGCCGGCTTGTTGCAGCCGACGCACGGTGGTTTGGAGGCGTCGTCCATCTTCTTGAGAGGGTTGAAGGGGATGCACAAACTCTTGGCTCCCATTGACGGGGCCCCCGGCTCCACGTCTGCATCCCTGTGAAGACGCACAACCGCCACAGTGACATTCAACGAGCCTTCAAATCGCATTCCAATGTTACTTCATTCACAGCCCCTTTCGATTTAAAGCTTTCGTGACTGCAGGGATTCATCTTCTTGGTTCTTTCGGTAAAGTCACGTAGAAGGGAAGTAATAAAATAATAAAAATAAAACATAATTAAATAATTCTCACGATATTTCAGCCACAACGCAAGCAGCCGTCCTCAGGTGAAGACCAGGTCTAGACGCTGTCTCCCCAACAGACCTGGTCTTTTTATTTTTTATTTTATTACTTCCCTTCTACGTGACTTTACCGAAAGAACCAAGAAGATCACAGCCCCTTGTCAAATCAGCACGCGATTAAGGCCTGCACGTGCCGTGTTGGTCAAGGGGGAGGGGGTCGTCATTTGACATGATCGCCGCATGGAAATCCGTCCGTCTCCGAGCTGCAATTTTTCCAAATTAAGTGAAAATTATATTTCATGTCATTGTTTATGTGCGATTACTGATGACCAGGCTGATAACATCAACTCACTACACGCTTGGAAACTGGTTTGACAGGCAGTTGCTTTGATACAACACCTGCGTCTCAGTTGTGTCAGGCTGAGAATAGAACCACTTCCCTGACCACAAAAAATAGTCACACCTAACATATACGACACATTTTATTGAAACTAGATAGAAGGTTTTACAGGGTCCGCTGTGAAAACTTACGACCACTTTATACAGCACGTATATTGCAATTGAATGGGCAACATGTCAGGGCTTATGCCGATGCTGTATTCACGACAATTTACCAATTCCTCCTCTTGAGCATTTGCGTGTAGGAAGAAACTGCAATGCGTGGAGAAACCCCATGCGTTGACAGCCTGTCCATTACAGAACGAGCAGGCGTGGATCTTAAGCCACACAACGGCACTCTGCTTCTCCAAAGCTGTAAACCGAGCAGCACTCGGTGTCCAATTTAGTCGAAAGTCATTTGAGATTGGCAATATTGGATCCAGAGATTAATCTGTTGTAAATAGTCAACACTAAAAACTACTTGGACTGATAAAAAATATATACAAAATACATTTGTATTCCTTTTATGACAGTAGTGGAATGTGGACGTAAGTTGTTGGGGTGCCACGGTGGCAAGATGTTAACTCCCTCGCAGGGTACGCAGGAGGTCGTGAGTTCAATCCCGACTCTGACGCCTGTATATTTGGAGTTTGTATATTCTCTCCCCGTGGTCGTGTGGATTTTTTGTCCGGGGCCTCCAGTTTTTCCCGCCATATTTAGAAACATGCGTTTGGAGCATTTGGCTTCCATTAACATCCACATGATAAGCCACTTCTTAGAGCTATCATTTGTGGCCAGGTTGCTTCTGAAAAAGAGCTATATAGCTTAGTCGGCCTTACCTAGTAAAATAGTTTTAGTTTTGTAGATTAGTTTGTTTAAGTTTATAGATGTTTTTGAACGGACAACAGTTTAGTGTCCAGTCCCTGCTGGCTAAGACTTCAAGGCAAATGGAACCATTCTGAAAGAGCTTAAAGAATCACAAATGCCACCACGTGCCCGGGCTGCCGCCCACCATGCTCGCGCGTACGCAGACACGCACCTTTCATTGTAACAAGTGGCCGTGAAAAGACTCCATTTCTTGGCCACATGCAAAATAGCTAAACCTAACCATCGCACGTGTTATTTGCAACTGAATATATTCCAGGGTCCACTAAAAGATAAAAACCTACAGCCACTTTGTAGAGCGTGTATGTTGTATTTAGAATGCAACATGTCGGGGCTTTAATGGATGCTGTATATTTACGAATATTTAACTTGCTGGGTGTGTGTTAAGCCGGCATAAACGGCACGTTATCTAAACGCGCTTGACCATATGCGGGTAGAGGCTCGGCAGGGTCCGGACAACATGCGCAGCCCACGCCGTGACTATTTAAACAAGGCAATTATCCTGGTACATGCCGACGCAATGCAGATACATTCCTGAGCCTTCGGGACAGGCTGCCGCGTGTGCTACACAACGCACCTGGCGGTGATCTTCTTGATCTCGTCCTCGCAATCCATTTCCAAGCAGAAAGGAACCTGCGCCACCTGCATAGGTACAGAGAGGGATGTGCATGTGCGGGGTCACGGAGGGGTCTCGCACGTATGGCACTGGCAGCTCAACGGTTAGGCTGTGCCAAGAAAATTCGGTGACCCGATACCCGGCCCAAGCAATGGGTGGTCCCATCTCCGTTAGTGAGCAGCTTCTCGGTCTCTTTCTCTATGTTCACATTTGGTCGGTCACTTCGCAATTCACAAGTGTGCTGTTGTAGGCGTGAGTAAATGTCAAATGCATTAGCCAGTTGTTTTACAGCACACATTCGGCATGCTGCATGAGACAACGGTTTACTATAAACATGCCTGCCATTATAAAAGTCAATCTGAGCTCATTTTCTCAAACAAATTTGAAGCATAATTTCGCAATACTATTAAAACGAATTCATTTTCTTAATTATATGCTTGCCAGTTTAAGCAACACGTAACAATGTTCATGTATTTTAGTGTAAGCTGCACAACGATTTCTCACTAGACATAGCAATAATTGTAATATTTCTGTTAATTATTTAGCCAGGAGAGCCTTACCGAGTCCCAACTCTTTTCACATTTCGATCGGGATGTTTGGGAAATCCCATTCGTGACCATTTGGCTTCACTCGAGAATCCGGAGAATAGCCCACCGCACGTACGACGGGGTGACAATCAACACTTCGTGGCCACCACGCAGCAGCGCATACAACGCCTAGCGCTGCTGCTGTGCCACTGCCGTCGAGACCATTTGTGATGCGAGCGAGAACACAAGGTGCGCAAAACGGGTGGAGGGGACGATGACCAAACCCCAGACGACCTCACCTTGCCCTGGTCGATGGCCTTTTGCAGCTCCGCCATGCTGTCGGCCACCACCATGTGAGTGTGCAGGTCCGTGCTCGCCCTGCGCGCCGAGCACAGCACACGACCGTCATCCATCGTAAACGAGTCCAACTAAACGCCAGCGACCCCACGAGAGGGCGGCGGCAGTTCTCACACTCCGGTCCCCACGTTCCGAGCTTCCAGGTGATAATAATTGACAGCGTCTCATCGATCCACTTCTGGATGAAGGTCTTCCCACACCGTGGCAGTTATGGTATTCATTAACCATACTTCACCATGCTGGTTAGTGTGATTAGTGAAGGGGGATTTAGGACTGGTTCAGACATCACTTAGCGGTGGCTGGGAGTTGAACTTCAGTCGCTGGGTCCGGAGCACAGTGAGCTAGTCAATGCGCCACCACTTCACCTCCTCGTTCAAGTATCTAACGTTGACTTCTTTAAATGTCTACTGCGAGCATTAGTTTATTTGTGATGCCGTAACGCGAGAAGGAGCTTGGCAGGTATGTATGGAAGCACGTCACGTATTGTCTCATATCATAGATGCAATTCAGTCGGTGGAGGTTATGCATGCCTTGCACAAATATCCCTCTTGTGGCCTTTGTGGACTGATGGGGCAAGAGCTAATCACGAGTACCTCAGCAGGCGAGAATGGTGCGCGAGGGGGTGGTGCGTCTAGCACCACTCGAGACCGCCTTTGTCTGCTCAGTGCTGATGTTTTACACACCACACCAGGTACTCATTTTCGGCCAAACGGACTGGGGGAGACCCACAACAAGTTTCTGATATCACTCACCAATGGACAGGAGTTGAACTCAAGTCGCTGGGTTAATTAAAATAGTGAGTGATTCAGTGCTAACACCGAAAACAGTTGAAGGACGTTTTAGGTATAATGACCAGCAGCAACGGGGGAAGTACCGTCTGGTGAAGAGTAAACAAGCAACCAGAGTCACGGCAGTGGAGAAAACTGTACCCTTATCACTCAGATAAACACTGATGACTTCGCTTCTCAGCTACAATCCTACAAGTACTGGGTCAAGGAGAGAGCAGAGGAAGGAGCACGCCAAATGACTTTGCATAATGACAGTCAGTGTACAGCAATCAGTCAATTTAAAGCTAATTGTCAATGTGACGTTAATATTATTAAGCTGACAGTATAAAGCTACAAGTGTAAAGCTAACAGTCAGTATAAAGCTAATAGTATAAAGCTGACAGTATAAAGCTAATAGTATAAAGCTGACAGTATAAAGCTGACAGTCCCGAGGTCAGTGTTTCTCAACTCCAGACTTCACAACCCCCACCATACAGCTTTTCATGATTACCAACCATCCGTTGCATGCAGTGTGCAGTGGCTTCGTTAATGTACGCATTTTAAAGGTTGACAATGATGTCAAAGTGGACCCCCGTGGGATGGGTGGCAAGGACTGGGCAGTGGAGAGATGCCGCTTTTGGGTGTCGCTACAGGTGGGCACACGTACTTGGCGTAGAGGCTGCTCTGGATGTTTTCGAGCAGCTCCTTGATGAAGTCCACGGCCTGCTCCTCCTTGCGCACCAGCTTCTCGCCCGAGTCCCTCCGCACCGCCACAAACTCGCAGTTGCGCACGTCACGCGGGCCCAGCTCCACGCGCACCGGCACGCCCTGTGTGCAGCATCGCGGCAACGTCGACATCACCCATCAGCGCCACTGAACGGGGTGGAGCCAAGTGACGTTAAAGAAATGGACAGGAGGTGGCCAGGTGGCTCAGAGGTGAGATAGGCGAGCGGCACTGCTAACATCCTGGCATCGAATCCAAGCAGCTGCCTCCGATTAAACTGGCGTCCTAAGTGTCGTGTATTGATGGACTCAACCACCAATGACTGCACAAATAAAGACTATCATATTAAATCTGGTTCTGCATTCAATTTGGCTAAATTCTGTCTCTGAGGAAAATATTAAGCTGACCGTCATGCGGCAAACAGCAGGGTAGGTGATAAATTGCTACCTCCTCTCCTGTGTGGACCAGATGTATTTCAGTGGTATCCGCTTCCGTGGGGCATTTTCTTAACATGGATGGTTGCCGTGCTTTGTGAAATCTCAAAATTACCTTTTTGTCTCGTGACATGACACCGATATCATGATAGTGGATAACGTTTGGGGAAAAAAAAAACACTTTAAAGAGTGTATAGAGGTGAAGGGCGTGGGGGCTGGGAGGAAAGCACGGCACCTTCAGCTCCCAGTGGTTGAATTTCCAGCCCGGCGAGTAGTTGTCGCGCGTGTCAGCACGGGCGCGCACGCCAGCGTCCCGCAGCCTGCGCAGGTACTCCTCGCACTTCTCGTACAAAGTCTTCCGCTCCCCCTCGGCCAGGTTTACCGTGACGCCGCACGAGATGATCACCACCTGTATTGCGAGGTCGCAAGGAACCCCGCGGACAAAGTGGCATTCATCCCATCCCATCAATCGCACGAGAGGACTCGTCTTATTATCCCCTGTGTCCACCCCCCCCCCCCGGCTACATCTCTGGCCCAACACTCGGGATTCATAAATTTTAAATGTTTTACTTAGGCTCATACAATATATGCATCAAACCGCACAAGTCAGAAGAATAAATCATTGTGAGTTATGTCAATTCAATGCTTTTACAATTTGAAAAATAGTACAAACGAGGCAAATATGTATAAGTAAAAACGAGATAATAAAAACTGGACAAAAATAATAATGTTCATACGATCGTAACCTCAAATCGTGACAATACATTGAGTTTTTATCCTATGGAAAACTGGATGGAGCCAGTGTAGAGGATAGAAAGGTAACTGACACTCCATATTCTACCTTTACCCCACACTCCATTTTCTTCCCACCAGACCTGAGGTAAATTACAATTGTACTGTAATTGTGTCACTCATAATGAATGGAAATCACAATGTAATTGTAGCATCAGCCAGCAATGTTGCTGAAAGTTAATTATAATCAACCCCGGGTCACTCGCCGCCACTCCCTATGATGGTACCTGCAAGCAGGCCACGCGAGGGGGCACCACCAGGCCCTTGTCGTCCCCGTGAACCATCGTCATCACGCCAATGGTTCTCGTCGTGAGGCCCCACGAGTTCTGGAACGCAAAGGCCTTCTCCCCGGGACGCTCGGGGTCTTCAAACTCGACCTCGAACATCCGTGAGAAGTTGGTGCCCAGGTGGTGCGACGTGGCGCCCTGGATGACACAGACGCAATGAGCCAGACGCCCGTCTTGGGGGATGGCCGCTAGGCGGCAGCTCCAGGAGCCGGTGTGAGACGGTGTTTTGACTCCCACAGAATTCTCACCCCGGGATCAACGTAAAATACATTATGTGAACCACGACCGCCCCAAGCCAGTTTAGACCATTCTTATTTACTCACAGCTGTAATTATGTTATAGTCAATTTGCCTTGTACCTTAAGACAAACCAAAGCAAATTTGCACGTGGTTATATGAAACATTGGGCAAAAACCATAACCCTAACCACCGAACTCTAATCCTAACCGTATAAAGTATGCTCAACCTGCGGGGGAGCAGGGAGTCATTTTGATATTCTTGCAATTTGTATTTGTACCCAGGGGTTCAAACAATATAATATTCCGAATGTGGGAGCGGTCATTTTTGCACAGGGGAAGTCAAATCACAATAACAAAATTTGTACTACGATGTTGGGGTGGGGGCGGGTGTTCACACACACTCTACAGGAGTCAAGATACAATCTGATGCTGGCACGTGGATGGCACCAGGCCCGTTTGCGCGGGTGTCACGCGGCGCGTTAAACGGCCGCTCATCACGCTGCCCGCTTGCCTGGATGGCACGGCCGCTGGCAGAGATGAAGGCTTCCACGGTGGTCGTGTAATCGGCTCCAGCAAACTTCTCCTTCTCGGTTTTCTGTCCCCGCACGACCGGAATGGCCAGCAGCTTCTCATAGACGTCTGCATACAAGTCGAGGATCTGACGCACCTGCCGGGGAGATGCAAATGCCGCATCGTGAGGGGGGCGTGTGGCGCGCTCGTACAGAAAACACGCTCAACCGTGCTCCCATGCTGTGAGCACTGTATTGCACGTGCGTGCTAGGAAAATACACAATTTCATTAGTTAAACGTTACGTTAATCGTACACGTACTGAATTGAGTGCATAAGAATACATGCAGCTCATTTTCAATTTCTGAAAATAACATGCAATGGTTACATTTTTTTTAATGAGGTGAACGACGTTGTGCAAATGAGACAATGAAAATCAATATGAAGGATATAAAAAATAACACAAATATAATTATACATTTCTAAATCGGATCAACACCCCACATCCATATATCTAATTCAGCTGAAATCTCCTGTGAATCACGTGACCTCTTTGTGACCACCCCCACTCTGGGCCCTTCCTGCTGAATTAAGTCAAATCTAATAAAAGTCTAAAATCTGAAACCCCCCCCCCACTCTCCCCGACCCCTGTGAAAACAGAACCTGCTTCTCCATGCAGCTCACTTCTGCTTGTTCCTTTCTATTCGCTTCCTCTGCTCCCTTCCCTCTCATCATCATCACCGTCTAATCCCCGACATCTTTGCCCGGTCATTCCTTCTCCCCCTCCTCCCCTTCCTACCCGGCGATCCTCCCCCTCCACCCTTCCTGCTGCTCACCTTGAGCCGTGCCCTCTACGTCCGTCTTGGGACTTCCAACCGGGCAGCCCTTCCCTTTCCCGATCCTTTCTTTTTCCATGCATTAGATCCTTGAATCGACTTCCCTTCACATGGTGTGTGCCACGGTTGGACGTTTCCAGCAAGTTCCCGGAGTATCTCGGCTAACCCCACGCTGTTACCTTTGCCCCAGATTGGTTGTTACTTAACCGCGCCCGTACCCGAGATTCCCTTTCCAGGCCAGCAGGTGTCACCCCGTCATTACACTTGTATCAAAAGCTGCTCTTTGCCTTCCCCCCCCACCAGTGTGATGTAAGAACGTGTCGCTTATAACTGGTGGACTTATATCCAGCTACCACTTCACTACTCCTACCCCCCTCTGTGCGGAAGAGGTTGGGATTTGTTTGGATGCCATGGTGGCAAGATGTTATCTGCCTTGCCTGGTATGGAGGAGGTGGTGGGTTTGATTCCGACCCTGACACCTGTATATTTGGAGTTTGCATGTTCTCCCCGTGGTGGCGTGCATGTTTCTCCGGGTCCTCCAGTTTTTCCCTCCACATTTGGAAACAAGTTTAAAATTAAATTGCTATTATACGTTTGCACGTGATAAGCCACTTCGTTGAGCTATCATTTGTGGCCAGGTCGCTTCTGAAAAAGACCTTTCAAGCTTAGTGGGGGCCTAACCTGATCATAAAAAAGAAAGTAGTTTGTTGGTGGTGGAAGCGTAGGAGAAACCTCAATTTTGGCGTCCTTTGCATTGGCGTATGCCGTGTGGCCCTCCTGCCACAGGAACTCGCGCGTGCGCAGGAAAGGCTGTGGGTGCTTGAACTCCCAACGCTAACGATGCACACACACACGCACAGAAACAACAAAAAACATCAGCCGCCATCCGCCACTAATTGGTGGTGGCATCACTATTGTGCCTCTGCCAGGTTGGGTGCATTTCAAGGCCCTTTGGTGAAGGCTTACTGGCAGTAAGTCATGGGAGATACCCAAGTGTTTTGAGTTAAAAAGACCACATTTTAAACACAATAAGAATTAGAATCAAATATTCAATAATTTCAGGGCAAACCGAAACAATGGAGCCTTTTAACCTTAATCCTCAGGATAATTTTTTAATGACGCAACAGTGATTTCACAATGTTGTTTGTCGAGAACCAAGCTTTGAGATGGGTAGAGGTTTCGAGAGTTTGAGCAAGTTAACTGCTCGGTAGAGAGGGCAGACTCACCACCACACTGCACCACTGGTTCAGCTTGATGGGCAGATCCCGGTGCGACTGCACCCACTTCGCAAACGCGGGGTACATCACTGCCAAAAGAAGGAACGCGCGCTGGCATTACCGACCAACACGATTACATCAGGATTGACGCACGCAGCTCACACGCACAGCTGACAAGCAGCGGTGCACTAACGACGGCGTCTGTGCTGAACACCAAGTGATCCCATTACCTTTAGTGCTTTTTAACTACTGCTGCTCAATCAGTGTGCAAAGATTTGCCATCCACTTGCAATATGATGAATTGTCACGAGACATGGTGTCAAGATTCAAGATTTTTTTTTATTGCCATTAATCTAGTACCTCGAGTGCCTACAGAGATAACGGGAACCAATTCCATGCAACATGAATAATAATGTAAAGTTCTTGTCAATTAACTGCCGAACGATAGCTTCCCCTTGCTGTGTTTGGCCATATTTGATGAAGCTGATCAGTGCGGGTCAGTGAATGGGGGCCCAGATATCGCTCGCCACAAAAACGTTAGCCACGGTCAGGAATAAAAATTCAGATTGTCGTGTTCATAGTACAGTGTGCTAACCACGTGCTGGAATCATCGAAAGTATCCTGACCGCAATAATCTATTTTAATTAATGAATTGATGCAAAGTTAGAAGTCTATTGCTCAGCCAAAACGTTTTCAAGACGAATGGTCATGTGTCCAGTGGATGCATTTTATTTGATATGCAGTAAGGTTGGAGAGATTGATGACAAAAAAACAGACCTGTCTCGCTGGTTGGACGGATTGCTACAGGTTCTGCCAGGTCCGTTTTGCCTGATCTGGTAACCCATGCAACCTGAAGTAACAAATAAATTAAACAGTTATAAAACAGGGGAAGACATTTTAAGGTATTCTTATTCATTCCTGTAATTTTCTAATAATCACCGAGAGAAGACTTAAGCCTGTACCAGGGGACAAGCTACGTGCTGCACATCCCACAGTGAATCACTCTTTATTTATCCTAGAGAAATTCAAGGAGCTATGCAGCTCTATTCCACAGAGGCATGTCAGAAAGTTACAACAATACAAAACAATGAAAGGAGTGCAAAATATAGGAAGTATAATCAAATCAATAAAATAAAGAAACTACAACTAAACTCTGTTTTATTTCACTAGGTCAAGCCCACTGAGCTGTTAGTTTTTTTTTCAGAAGCGACCTGGTCAGATATGATAGCTCAACAAAATTGCTGATCATGTGGAAATTTACAGCAGCAAAATAATCTAAATGGTCCCCCTCCAGAGCACGACCCCGGAAGAACAACACATTGCTGAACCAAACGTATCAAAAATGAACCCCAAATGAAACCGCATCATCGTACATCGCAGCGCAGTCACTAGAAACGAGCTTACATTTTAGATGACTCACCTCGGGAGCGAAGTCTGCAATGTGGGATTTCTCTCTCTCCAGCGCCGCTTGGGACACCAGCATGGGGAAGTAGCAGTTCTCTACACCCAGCTTCATGATCTCAGCGTTGAAAAACTGCTGGATGGCCTCCCAGATGGAGTAGGCCCAGGGCCGCAGGATGTAGCAGCCGCTCACATCGTAGTACTCGACCAGCTCAGACTTGGTGATCACCTTCAAACGTGACGTGTCAATAACGACATTAATAATTATGAGTCGCCAGAGAAATTGAATGTAAATGGTGATTGAGGCACGCCATGGTGTTGCTCACTGGCTGAAATCACGTGACATACGTCACCGAGTTTGCAGAACGGCGAGCAAAACACTCCATAGCTGAGCGGTGTATTGCACACACAGGACAGCGATGAGTCCGAGATTCTTACCTGGGAGTACCATTCTGAGAAGTTTTCCAACTTTTTCACTTCCATGCCCAGTCTAACGTACACACACACACACACAAATGCACAGATGTGTCCAAAAATTTACCAATGTCAAAACAAAATGAACATTTGAGGGATGCCTTTGAAAAACGTTATAAGACACCAAATGTAATGGTCCATAAAGCAGGGTTTTTGTTGCAAGACTGCAGATTAAGTGGTGGATAAACTGTTAACTCAATTGAGCAGTCACCTGTCGGGAGATGATTCAATAACAAGAGGATTGGAAAGCGTTCCAATGGAGCTGGCACGGGTTATTATAAAACATATCTGTGGGTTATCACGTTTCCCCACCACATCCCTCATATAATGCCCATTACCATCCCAAAAACTGTATGGAATTGGTGATCAAATACAATTCCTAAAAAATAATAATCTATGATCAAACAAAACAAAGATCACCCAGTATAGCTTTAACAGACTGTTGGGGTAAGTGCTGTTAGCAAGCACCTATGAAGGCTGGCACGGCACACACGAGGGTGGGTGGCCAGCACCACGTCCAGCCGTCATTGTCTCTCTAGTGGCAATGTTTACACACCGCACCAGGTACTCATTTGAGGCCGAGTCGACCTAGGGAAAGCCCAGGACCATTTCAAATAATCCTCACCGGTGTTGGTGGCTGTGAGCGGGGAAATCGAATCCGGGTCGCCAGGTTCGTAGCGCAGTGCACTCACCGCTACACCACCGCTCAGACAAACAAACACTCACTCACCTGGTTTGTTTCTTGGGGCCATCGCTGCTGCTCGAGCCTTTGTCTTGTTCCTTTGGCTTGCTGTCCTTGCTAGCGCCCGCACCTTTGGGTAACACCTCCTTCTTCGCCTCCTGCTTCTTGGACTCCTGCTTCTTGGCCTCCTGTTTCTTGGGCTCCTGCTTCTTGGGCTCCTGCTTCCTGGCGCCGTTCTTGGCATCCCCGGTGCCGGCGGGTTTGTAATCGTGCCCCGTGGCCGCCTTGTACTGTTCCTTCAGCGCCAACAGCTGCTTCACAGCTGCCTCCACTTGCGCCTGAAGTTGATGGAAGTGACGTCAAGTGCATTCAACAATAAGTCATACTAATTAAAACCATCTGTCAAGCCTTTTGTAGATGAAGGCCACCACACTACACAAAATGTAATAATTGCAGACTTATCACAATGGTAAGCAGTAGATTGTCAGGCATACTATACATTTGTTATTCACTGAAATACTAAATTTAGAGTGAACTGAATTTATAGTGCAAATAAACATTTTGAAGAATTAAAATAATACAACTTCATTATTTTTCTCCATAATGCCTCCAACGAACACGCAAACACAGGCAGTTGCAACATGCGCTGGTCTGCAATATAATATCTTTGTAAACATGTTCATTTATGCAGCCGCTGGTAATTTCCCAGGTCGGGCTGCGTGTTGAGAACTTCTCCAGCGCTCACTTTGTGCTGCTGCAGAGCATTGACCCGTGAAGATCAGATTCAGAATATTTTCTATATACTGGAGGAATCCGATGAACTATAAAGCACTTTTCACAGATGTCCAGTAGATGCCCACAGCGGTGGTCGCAGCACGTGGAGAAAGCCCGAAAGAAGAAATGCTCAATGCGCAGCCAACCCACAAAACCACATCTGGAAGATAGGAGCTCTTAGCCGCAACTGCAGCTCTCTTTAATAAATGCGACTAGGTGAGGTGCCACAAAATATGGTGAACTAAATATTATGAGTCAGTCCGTTCACTTATATTTAATCAGGTAGGAGTATATTGCAGCAATACATTTAACCAATAAATATGTCATATCTAGAGGAGACACAAAACACATCCCCCATATAGCCTTAAATACAGCCGAGGCAAGTGCTTTAGCGAGCACCTATGAAGGCCAATACGGCACATGAGGGGTATGTGGGTGGCCCCAACCATGCATGGCTACCTTTGTTTCCCCAGTGCTGAGGTTATAACACTGCACCAGGTACACACTTAATGTCAAGTCAATCTAGGGGAGGAGGCCCAGGACCAGTTAAGATATTCGTCGCCGATGTTGGCCGTAAGCAGGAATCACACTCGGCTCACCGGCTTCGACACAAAAGACACACACCTTTTCAGCCTTGCTGGTTTTGAGCAACCTCACGGCCTCCCCCTGCTCGGCCACCTTGTCAAACAGCTCCTTGGCAAGGGCTCCTCCGTCCGAGGGACCTGCTGCTCCCTTCTCTCCGCCCGCCACCGCAGCCACCGAAGCCACCGCAGCCACCGTAGCCACCGGAGAAGCCACCGCAGCTACCGCAGCCACCGGAGAAGCCACCGCAGCCACCGCGGCAGGGGGAGCATCTGCTTTGTAGTCTTGTCCTGTCGCGGACTTGTACGCAGTCTTGGCAGCGAGCAGCTGTTTCACCGCGGCGTCGATCTCATCCTGATGAGCAGCAGGTGGAAAACGAAGGAGAAAGTGAGAGGCACAAGATCTAGAGGGCGACACCATGAAACAAGGTGCCACGGTGGTGAGATGTTAACTACCTCGCCTTATATACAGGAGGTTGTGGGTTCGATCCCGACCCCGATGCCTATATATTTGGAGTTTGCATGTTCTCCCCGTGGTGACGTGGATTTTTCTCCGGGTCCTCCATTGTACAACATGATGCCAATAGGACATTTTAATAGAGCATGGGGAATAATCAAGGATTTTTGAAAGCACATAATAAGTTCCAGCTCACCTTGGGAGCCTTTTTCCCCTTCAGCTCCCTCACTTTGTCCCCCTGCGCCGTCACGCTGTTGAAGAGCGCCACAGGGTCCGACGAGCCACACTGCTGCTCGGACGTGCAGTTCTGCGCTGGCGCTTTTCCCGGTTTGTACTCCTCCCCGGTCTTCGTCTTAAACTCCAACTTCAGCGCCAGCAAGGCCTTCACGGCCGCATCAACTTCCTCCTGTGGAAGCAGTGACGCAGTACAACACACCGGTGAGCTCACTCTGACAGAGCTCAAGCAATAAACTTTATACCTCACTGTGCAGACACTATGTTCATGGCGGAGCGTGGTTGGCATGGGCCTTGGCATAAGGAATGGATTTGGGGACCAACTCCCGCCCAATTTCCCCCACTACTTTGTAGCTGGGAGAGTGCAGGCCCATTCCACCCATGGAACCAGGTGCAGTTGCGACTTCCTGCACGCTCGAGAGCTACGGCACTGCACAGCGCATTTTGTGTGCACGTGTGCGTACGTCCGTTCATTGCGGTGCAGCAGAGGCCATCTGTGCCGCGTGCCGTGCCGGGCTCGTGCCGTACCTTGGCCGCCTTTTTTCCCTTGAGCGTCCTCACCAACTCCCCCTGCTCCGACACCAGCTGGTAGAGCCGTGCCGCGTCGCACGCCGGCGCTGCGTTGGGGGGGCACGATGCCACGGCCGTGCCACTCGGGAAACCGGCCGCCTTCTGCAGCGACAACAGGAGGACAGAAAGGGGCGCAGCACTGGCCCTTCAGTGGTTGAGCGAGCACTTGCTATTGGTAACTGAAGCACTTCTGGTTGTAAACTTTTATTAACCCGGTGGCGTAGTGTGATTGGCATTGGCCCGGATTAAAGGAAAGTAATGGGACTACTTCTCTCCACCTTCCTCCCTCTTCGTAACCCGGCGACTTGGGCCCTCTGGCCCGTGGGTCCAGGTGCAGTCGCACTGCCTGCACACTCGATACTGAAGCAACTTTTTCAACTGTTGCTCTACCCATGGTTATACCAATCGATCTTCAGTTAACTGCCTCTAGTCGTTTCCACAGATGAGCTCCGAGGTTTAGTCGAATTATTATGTTGAGTTATATATTGCTATATGGTTTTTCATTGAACTGGGACCCCATAGCGTAAGGGGGGGGGGGGGTCCTTGCCTTTAAGAATGGCAGTTCACCAGCATTGATTTAAGCAAGCCTGATGCGACACTGTAAGTCGAAACCAGTCCAAAGTTTGCTTGTCATAAAACAATGCTGCTGAAATTATAGACTCCCAGAAGGCCATGCGGTTGATTATTTGTGTAAGAAACACTTTAGTTTTTTTATGTGGAGACACCGATACGTGAAGGAGGTCTGCTTAAATATTTTGTACTGGTAGGAACCCACTGGTTCCACCAGCCCACAGGGAATTATTGTGTCCGTCCGTCGTGCAGGGAGGGGCTGGGTAGGGAGGGTGGGGCTGGGTGAGGATGGGAGGGTGGGGCTGGGTGGGGAAGGTGGGGCTGGGTGGGGGGTGGGAGGGGTGGGGCTGGGTGGGGAGGGGAGGGGCTGGTCACCCCGTGGTGCCCTTATAAAACTCAACGTTTAACCTACTCACGCCGGCTTGTGCCCGCCCTCACAGTCGGGCATATTTGCGGAATACACCACGCCGCCGTTGACGCTGGCCATTGACCGAGCAACCCAACGTTCCTACCAGCTCCCTCCGCAGGAGGAATGTGTAAAGGGCTGTCAGGTCGCTGCGGTGTCTCTCTGAAGCGTCCCCACCTCTTTCTTGCCAGCATCAGCCTTGCTCTTCTCCCTGGAGCCCGACGTTGGCATATCCTTGGTGTGTCCGTCAGGGATGTAGATGAGCACACAGGGAGCCTCCCTGCAGCTGTGTGGGCTGAAACACAAACATCTTCCGCATTGAGCCACATGTAATTTTGAAGAAAACATTTGTATAAGCATGCGTGATACGAAGAGTGATGTGGCCAGCACCACGCCCAGCCTCGATCACAGCTGCTTCTTCTCAATAGTACTCGCATCAATACACCACTGCACTCAGTACTCATTTTGGGCTGAAGAGACCAAAAGAACCCCCTGGGTAGATTTATAAACTGATTACCAAGTGTGCATTACCTGCAATTGGACCCTCGTCAGGCACACACATTGCAATATACACAAGAAAACACACATTCACACGTATAAGAGATGTTAATAAGAGTTTTTAACCATCCATCTCTCCCAAGTTTCAAAGACGTGTCGGATTCAGGGTGACAATTTAATACAGGAATCATTATCTGCCACTGTGGCGCACGGTGTAGAAGCTGTAGTGTGCAAGGACACCGATGTCCCTGAATCGGTCATAATTCTCATGCGCCCGACTTGATACCATGCATTGCGAGCCTAATATATGCAAAAAAAATCCATCAACTAATGCTTCGGCTCATGCTCATACATTAGCACACACTTACAAGTACAGCCCCCTTGTCAATCCACTGCTGGATGAGGGGCCTCCCCACACCGTATAGGTCTTTGGGGTTATTTGACCATCCGTCACAACATTGGTCAGAGCAGGTTAGTGGGGAGCATACATTAGTGCACAGTACAGTGACCCAACTACCCCCTGCTGACAATATAGACCCACAGCAGTCTGCAGAATCCATTCCACTGATGTCGGTTGCCCATCCAAGCATTATCCAGGTTAAATCCAGCTTAGCTTCTCAGATCTCACAAAATTGTGCACATTCTGGGTGGCTTCGTCATAGCCATAAAACAAGAACACATGCGTGCATAAAACCGTTTAAAAGTGCTGTCCTGAAGGCGGTGGTGGTGCGGTGTCTCTGCAAGGCTCGGCGAGCTGCACCTACCTGATGGTCTCATAGGGCTGGTCGCAGATGTAGAAGCCGCGTCGCTGCACCTGGATGATGTCGCCTTTCTTGAGCTCCGCCAGGCACGGGTCCCCAATCATGGCCGTCTCTTTCTGCACGCGCCCGCACACGGTGTGTCATGGCACGGACGTGGCCGCGGGGATGGAGAGGCACGAGCGGTTGGAGCGCGAAGCACAGGGTGTGGGCGGTGCGCAGCTTTGGGTGTGGAGCACTGACCACGAGGGTGTGAGACACAAGACAATGGGGGGTTCGTTTACAAAGTGTTTGAGGAATAGGGTCTTGGGTATAGAAGATGAATAGTGGGGCACAGCACATGGAGTGTGGAAAATAGGTCATGGTGTGTGGAGCATGGGGCATTAAGTGTGGATCACAGGGTATCGAGGAGGAGGGGTCTTGGATATACAACATGGAGTAATGGGACACGTGGCACAGTGTGTGCAACACAGAGCAATGTGCCATCGGTACAGGGCATGGGTAGCAGTACACGCGCACGCACATGGTGGGTAGCACGCGGGAAGAAGACGATGACGCACTTCGCAGGGCAGGGGGCGGGGGCCAGGGGGGTGCGGGTGCAACCAACCTTGCTGTTGCGGTTGATGAAGTCCTTGAAGTCGTCGTCCTTGCCCAGCACGGCCTTGGAGATAATGTGGTCGTAGTGGACACACACGGCGGGCGTGGCGGGGCCGCGCGCCGTCTCCGCCAGCCACGTGAGCTTCGTCGTGTTCTTGAAGTCTTTGTTGTCCAGGTTCAGCGCCGCCTCCACCGACGACACCGCGCCCGCCGCCGTCCTAAGCAAAGCCGCGGCAACAAAGCGTCTCTTGCAAATCGAGGTATTGAATTAACAGTATGGAAAGGGTAAAACGTGGTAGATTTTTGCAAATAGAACCTCTTTGCACCAATTTTGCCTCTGTTTTGGGAAACCTTTTGGATCAATGTGGCCAGTTTTCAATGGGGCAAGTCCCTTAGAGATGAACGGACGGACATAAACGCTTTCAACAGCTGGCCCGACAGCAATTATAAAAACAGAAATACATGATCAACTATAGAGCATCGTTGAGAGACTGAATACCGCGCGTTCACTCTCAATGCGAAAAGTTTGGATTTTGGTGCAGCGGCAAGGTGTTCCGCACCGGTGGATCTTGCCGATGCGGAGGTTCCCCCAGTTGATGAAGGTGACGACTTCGCCCTCACGCAGCGTCTCAGCGTCGGCGCCGTCGATCAGCACGCGCGGCCCATACCACACGGTCTTCATGCCGACCGCGACGTTCTGCCGGCAGCACACGCAAGGGCGACCCCGAGTCAATCCCAGAAGGTCACGGATTTGCTCGCTAAATTTCAGGGCAATTGGAGCCAGCAGTGGCATTTTCAACCATAATTAATGTAGTTGCCCGGATCTGGACAAATGTGTTAGTCTCCCTATAATAGGCAACTGGAACAGCAACGTCCACTCCGATGACACGAGGTTATGTAACTACCCAATGTTGTTGCGTGCTATGTGGACCAATCACTGTGCACTACATCATTTAGTAACAAACTCGGGTTTAATTGAAGTTACAGAACTCTGTCACTCATACCACGTTGCCAAAGCAAGTTGCAGTTGTTGTATAATAGGCTAGCATTTCGGGCTAAAACGGCAAACACCAACACCACTAGCCAGTCAAGGAGAGAGGCCGCATGCTTCTGTAACATGAGAAATAAGTGTAAAGCCACGCGGTTCATTTAACATTGAGCCTGTGTGACTGTAGCCAACAGTGAGGGGTGTCCGTCTTACCTTGGGGTGGTGGTTTAACATGTAGGCTTTCGCGACCAATATCATCCACAACACAGGTTTTTACCTTGGGGTGTTTGGGTGCATCCTTTTGCTCCTCCTGGGCCCCGGCCACAAGAACGGTGACAGCGCCCTCCTTCTGCAGCGCTGTGTAGCGCGGGGCGATTGGGTCGATCACCTGCACGCACACCGGCTCGCACGTCAGCCCTCGAAAAATCGGCAGGGACTCCCACACACGATGAGGATTTTCAGCTTCCCTTAATTGTTCACAAGGGGCAGATGAACTTTCTTAACAGTACAAGAATCCCTCTGATTATCTATGGATGCCATATCATGATGCTTTGTAATTTTTCCCCAAATCGGCACTGAACGTACCAAGACCCTGTAATGTTCATTATAATTATCACACAGAGAAATCCACTGCTGGATGAAGGTCTCAAGCCATCACCATCTATAGCTTCTGCACACAAGCTGATTTAATTGCTCCGTCTCTGCAGTAGATGTCCTTTTGGGTATGTTCCCTCCTTCAACTGCCACTGGGTCAATATTTTCGATCCCCAACCACCTTTCGGTCTTCTTAACAGTCTGTCTGATGGGTTTAGGATCGTGTAATGTGACAATCAATACCGACGTTAACTTAAGTGAAGTTGCATAATACCCTACTCCAAACAATGAGAATAGAACAAGCAGGTAAAGTTGGCATAAATTCCACGTGGCGATGACGTCAGTGAAGGGGTGATCAGATGGAGAGCACACAAACGCATTCCACTATGTGGCGTTTAAAAGGAGTTTCCCACCCTCTGGTGTTTACCCACCTTCTTGTTAAAGGCCCAGATTTTGTCCCATTCCATGTTCACGACCGAACGGGAGGAACCCTGCGGGTAAAAGGAGAATCACACGTGCGGTGAATACAAAAGCAGTGGACTTGCGTCCGACCTGGCATGACGACGAATCGATTTCAACAACTGGACTAACAAACGGTAGTGTCTTGTAATTTCATTTTGTTCATAAATCAGTATTGTGCCTCATGTAGCAAATTGACTTCTCATGAAATTATTAAACATTTATCCAAAATAAGTTATTAATGAAGCTAAATGTGATATGCATTTAAAGAACATAAGTTCGAAATTATACTTCCCAAAACAATGTGACCATAACAAATGGGTTTTAAAGTTACATCCAACGGGAAAACAGCTGAAGATGTGGACACACCCCTTAGCCAGGAAGTGCCGTATTCTAAAATACTTTGCAAAAAAGGAAAATTTATATAAGCGTGTCAGGTCTGGCGCACACGGTGATGCGGACGATGTTGTCCGCGTAATGCTCCATGCAGCACGTCATGCGACAACGCAAGGCGTGTCGCGTGTGGTACCTGGGCGGCAATGAACTGCTTCAGGCCCTCCACGGTGAGGCCTCTCCTGAGCACGCCCCGCACGGTCGGGAAGCGGGGGTCATCCCTGGGTGGGACAATCGCATCAAATCATCCTCCCGCAGCAACAGTAACAATAACACTTTGGATTGACGTACAAGTACCATTGTAACATTGTTTGGCAATACGTGTAGCGGCAGAACAGTGTGACGCAATAGTCTGTACCGAAAAACTCAGTGTAGCCTTTAAAGTATTTTATAGATGCACTGCTGGATGAGGCCCTCCCCACACTATGGGGTTATTTGATCGTACTTAAGTATGCTGGTCAGTCGGGGTTGGTACAGGCCAAACAACATATAATGACACAATGCCCGATCCCCACATAGGAAGGCGACATCACAGCGATACACTCTGTTACTCCTGTTGCGGTTATCTGGCTTTACCACCTGAATGTGAAAATGTAATTTTTGCTCTGCATCTACATCCGCCATATGAGAGAAGAAGAAGGGGTTGAGGAAGGTAGGGAGCATGTTTGAGTACAGTACAGTGGATGTTTCTGCAATGCCCTCTGCTGTCCACAATATAGCCCTGCAGCAGTTTACAACACCTGTAAGGATGAATGGAGCGAACTCATACAAGCACTTTCCTCCAGGCCAAGCCTCACTTAGCTTCTGAGATGTGATGAGACTGGATGCATTCCAGGTAATTTGGCCGTCGAAATTGGATTTAAATCATATCTAAAATGCAACCGCATCTCAAGAATTAGTTTAAAAAATTGTGGGACACACACATTCTGGGGTAACAAGGAAAAGTGAAGTGAGGAAATAAACAAATGATTTGGGGAAGGGGTAGTGCAGTGGTTCGCGCACTGCGTTATAAATCCAGTGACCTGAGATTTATTCAAACAAGTCCTGGGCACTCCCTACTCCACTTCACCAACTCGCACTGACCAACGTGGGGTAGTATGATCAAACAACTCTTGATGACCAGCACGGTGTGGGGAGGCCTTCATTCAGCAATACATTAACAAACGATTGTAAATGATAAATATGATAGAAGTGGGATTATGATGATGATGATGATAACAACAATGATGACATGCTATGGAAAAAACGCAACTTTTGACAAATCTATCTTGACAGAATCGGTTGGGTCAGCAGATGAGCAAATTATTGAGTCGTTGAATAACCACCGCGGGGAGACAAGGCGACGGACAATCACTCACCAGCCCTCCACGAGTCCCTCCTCCACGAACCAGGTGAGCTTGCGCTTGGACAGCACGGTGTTCATGAGGTTGAGGCGCGCGTACGCCCACACGTACGGGCGCCGCAGGCCGAGCGACTCGATCACCCAGTAGAACTGGTCGTCGCGATCGTGATACTCGGTGGTGCGCAGTGCGTGCGTCACGTTCTCCACGCTGTCCACGATGGGGCACGCAAAGTCGTACGTCGGGTAGACTCTGCGGCCGGGAGGGGGGGGGAGGTCGATGGGGCGGCGAGATGGTTGTTACGGACGGAGAGATAGCGGCATCGCCACTGTAGAACCTAACCACATGACTCGTTTTTCTATGTATTTACTCCACTCTCCAGAATATGCTTAATTGTTAATGGCGAACTGTTATTATTGATTAACGTTTCTATCATATTTAGGATTCTTGTGGATCATTTACTGTATTGCTTTATTAAACGAATTACTGGTAGAGAGAGACACGGCTCACCTGTACTTGCTCCCGGTACGTGGGTGTGGTTCGTTCTTGCAGCGGTAGAGAGTGGGGTCGCGCATGCAGCCGTTGTTGGAGTTCATATCGATCT
This sequence comes from Lethenteron reissneri, assembly GCF_015708825.2. Classification (NCBI taxonomy): domain Eukaryota; kingdom Metazoa; phylum Chordata; class Hyperoartia; order Petromyzontiformes; family Petromyzontidae; genus Lethenteron; species Lethenteron reissneri. Next base: position 10,969,806 of record NC_083803.1, on the reverse strand, counting down.
TGGCGCGCAGGCAGCACGTCTGCCCCAGCTCTGAGCCCTTCTTCATCTCCTCCCACAGCTGCAAATTCTTCTCCACCGCTGCACAGACAACACCACTGCCGTCGTCACCACCACTCCAGAGGTACAACCGCCATGATGATGAAAATTATCATAGAGAATATTAATTTAAATGAGGCAGCTGATGTTCATGTTAATCAGCGGTCTCTACATCACATGGGACGTATTTGCTCGGGGTGAAAGAAACCAGCATTTTGTAAGAATAGGCGAAGTGAATTAAAAAAAGCTAATTTTAAAGTATTCCAACGAAGCAATCTTAAACACACATATATGGGTTATCACATTGATTTCAAGGACACCCCTCAATTGGCCCAACATCCCCACACCAGACCGAGCTGTGAGACTAGGTGACGACATTATTGGTGTGTTATTCTGCACTGTGATAGAGGCGGAAAATCTCACAGTTGCTCCTGTTCTTGGACTCAACGCGCTGCTCCCGCTCCTGCTTCATGAGTTCGGCCGGCGTGTCATCCACGTACGCCTTGCCCTCCTTGATCAGCTTCTCGGCGTACGTGGCGATCAGGTCAAAGTGGTCCGACGTGTAGGTGAACAGATCGGGCTTGATCTTGAGCATTGCCACGTCCTCCAGAATCACCTGGTGGCCACGGAGCAGGAGAGAACAACAACAGCAGCAATTTGAGTTGATAAGGCAACTGCATCTCAAGCCGCTCAACAAAAATAAAAACTACATTTTGGTAGAAAGGGAGTGGGATGGGGGGGGGGTGGTCAATGGAGGGAAACACGGGAGGGAGGGAGAGAGAGAGAGAAAGAGCAACACGGCCCAGAACCAAGCAACCAGGCTTGAGCACCAGCAACGAGTCCTAGGGACAGCCGGGGCAACCAGGGCAGCACCAATGAGTCTCAGGGCATCCTCAGCAGGCCATAGACCAGGACCCATACACCAACGAGACCCAGGGCATCCCTCTATGTCGTGCTCCTAATAATAGCCCGAAACGTAATGGTAAGTTTAACCCCAACGTTGAATCCTTTAGCAAAACTCTAACCCGAATGCTAAACCCTAACTTCATGGCTTTTCACCGAGAAGTTGCAGAGACCGAGTAGAAGGTAGGGAAATAAATGAATTGGCATGTAACAATTAATCAATTAATTAAAATACATTATTTTACTCTCAATTAATGCGTAGAATTGTGCATACAATAATCAACTCTTCATTATTTATGCAAACACAATCCATTCAGGTGAATGAGAGAACGAGACTATAAATTATACGGGGGGAAAAATATTGATGTCAGCTTCCCTACTCTCTTCACAGTGACCACTCTAACCTTCTCAAAGTCCTCCTTCTCCTTGGCGGGGTTGGTGTCGTCGAAGCGCATGATGAGCTTGCCGTTGAACATCAGCTGGTAGTACTGGTTGAGGAGGGCGGCCTTGGCATGGCCAATGTGCAGGAACCTGCCGAGGCAAACCCACAGCGTATGCACTCGCAGGCACAAGACGCACAACCTCCATCACTCGGAATGCTGAGAGGCATTTTACTTAAGAACGTATATGATGGTGTTGAGGATGTTCAGAATGATGATGATCATCATTACAATGATGGTTATCATGTTGATGTTCATGATGATGATCCTAAAGAAAATGATCATGATGATGATGCTTATGAACATGGCTACGCTGATCATGATGGTAATGATGGCAACGATTGTGGTCATGATTATATATGAAAATTAATTATTATGATGATGCTTTCATACCCGCTGGCCTCCGGGGGAAACCTCACGACCACCTTGCCCATCTCAGCGCCCGGGAGCTCCACAAATTTGCCCACGTCCTCCTTCTTCTCCTTCCCCTGTAAATCGATAGTCACCGTGAAGCAGCCTCCTTACACACACAGTGATACCTCGGTTCACGAACGCTTCTGTTCACGAACAACTCGGTTCACGAACGCTTCTGTTCACGAACAACTCGGTTCACGAACAGAAAAGTTCATAAAAATTTGCTCCGGTTCACAAACTCCGCTTCGGTTCACGAACAGGAGCCGCGGCCATTTTAATGCTATTTCCAGGCTGTCTACATGGTCGTGACTTCCTGTAGGAAGATCGTGGAGAGAAGAAGAGACACAGAAAGAAGTACTGTGAAGACACTTTTAGTGACTTTTTGCTTTTTGGTGTGCTTTTTAGCACATACAGTACTGTACTACTGTACTGTACTGTACAATACTGTACTTACTGTATTGTACAGTTCACCCGTTTGAGTGCTTACTGAAGTCATCTCAAGCAAGGTTAGTGTTCTCTCTTTATACATTACTATACTGTACAGTACTAATGTGTATTGTAATTTGTTTCATATTTTTGTGCTTCAAAAACCAAAAAAAAAGGTCAGAACGGATTAACCGGATTTACATTGAACCCTATGGGAAAATGTGCCTCGGTTCACGACCAATTCGGTTCGCGACCAGAGTCAGTTCACGAATTAAGTTCGTGAACCGAGGTATCACTGTACATCTACCAAATGCCCCAGACAACCAAAGCACATTAACAGCCCTCTTTTCAATCCACTGCTGGATGAAGGCCCCCCCGACCTTACTCTCAAGGAGGTTGCTCACCACGATTCACCATACTGATCTTTGCAGATTTGTGAAGGGGTGCCCAACACCAAGGTTAATAAATCACTTACCATTGGTGTTAACCGTGGCCAGGAATTGAACTAAGTTCACTGGGTTCACAGTGCAAAGCATTCACTATTGCGCTAACACTTTAGCCCCTGCATCTACTGAACATATCCTGAAGTTGCCGAGGCATTAGGTGCCCTGCCGTTTCAGCCTACGGAAGAAGACATAATTGTGAATTTCGCAGACACAATGACTTCAAATTACCCATAACGCACCTGATATCATCAGATCACGGAAGGAAAACAGGATTAAGCCTATCGAGTACTGAGATAGGTGAGCACCAGGCATAACAAATGTTATAGGCTGCAGGAATACGTCGTCAGAAGCACAGGGCAGTGCAGCAAATGTTGTCAAGTACAGTACTTCTATGTGCTCCCCACCGTCACCAACACACACTGGCCAGTCTGGTGAAGCATGGTCAGAAAGATCTTCATCTAGCAGTGGAATAACAAAGTAACTGTGCAACTACCACAACTACTACTACTCACTCCCGGGGCGGCAGAGGCGCTGGTGGCAGCAGCAGCAGTGGGTACGCAGCCCTTGAGGTTCCACGCCTTGGAGACGGCCTGGAAGGTTGCGTTGGCAGATAGAAAGGCAAACCAGCGTGCCACGTGCGTGGACGCCTTCTTCTGATCCAGCATCACCTGCCACATGTTGTTGCCTGCCACAGGACAGAGCCAGGATGAGAGGTGACGTGTTAAAGCTATTTTTATTACGAATAGAAAACGACCAACACCGAGCCACACTCGCAGACTTGGCAGCATTTATAGCCCCCTCCTCAAATCCTGTTTTTCATATCCATTGGACTAAACAAGTCGACGTGGCAGCTGTTGCAGTGGTGTTATTTATCCCGGCTCACTTATAAACAATTGGATATTAAAATTAATGTTTGTTTCTGGGCCGGGGATTAATGTGTAAACTGTATATTTTGTTTACCGACGCCCTTGGACATATGTAAAACTAAAACGACGGCGTGGCAGTGTCGCACACCTTTCAACGCGGCCCACACACTGATGTCGGCCAGCGAGAGGGCATGCCCGACGAGGAACGTTCGCAGTGCCAGGCTCTCATCCAGCTGCTGCACAGCGGCCGAGAACGAGGTGGTGCCGCAGAGCATGGTGGCGCCAAACTCCAGCCAGTGGTCGACCTGCACACAGCGACCGGCACAGGCGCTTGTCAAGTGCCTCGCGCAGAGTGGACGTGTAATAATTCTACCCCCCCCCCCTCCCTGGCCCCAACGAGTCGATGAATTTACACGATTTGATGAATTTTGCGATTCTATTAAATGTCGGGATTGAATGGATTATCATTTCGATTTAAAGCTTTCGTGACTGCAGGGATTCATCTTCTTGGTTCTTTTGGTAAAGTCACGTAGAAGGGAAATAATAAAATAATACAAATAAAACATAATAAAATAATTCTCACGACGTTTCGGCCACAACGCAAGCAGCCGTCCTCAGGTGAAGGTCTGTCGGAAAGACAGCGTCTTCAGTCTTCAGACGCTGTCTTTCCGACAGACCTGTTCTTCACCTGAGGACGGCTGCTTGCGTTGTGGCCAAAACGTCGTGAGAATTATTTAATGTTTTATTTTTATTATTTTATTATTTCCCTTCTATGTGACTTTACCGAAAGAACCAAGAAGATGGATTATCATTATGTGGGGATGCAGTTTCACTTTGGAACAGATTATTTTTTCGACTCATCTTTGGCATTTCATTTGTATTGTTTCTTGGTTATTTATAGCTCGTTTATACAGTTTTGTTAGATTCATCATTCTGTACGTCGAAATTATTTCGCACCGTACATAGCCAACCGAGCTAATTGGAATATTAGCATCACAGGTTACTGACTGGGCAATTGTAGATGCTGCCATTACCTCTGTCTGTTCCAGGAGGTTTGCCCCATACAGCCCATGGCTAGGGCTCTGACGTGCGATGAACCGGCAGATGGAGTTGGGGTCGTTGAACGTCACACTCCTGCCAAGAAAACGAACATTTTGGTCACTCATGTGTTTGTTTCAATCAGTATTGATCAACGTGGGTGCGGAGCGAACATTTTGAATGGAGCTCAGGTGGCAACTCATCTTGTGATTGCGCTGGATAGACACATTCACTGCATTACCTTCCCCCAAATGTAAAACTACCCACAATGCCACTGCCACAGTGAATTACAATCTAATTGCATAACTAAGGACCATAATTTTTCCATAGAATGCATTATATTTGGGGTGGAACAGTAGAACACTGCTCTATGAACCCAGCGACCTGAGTTCAATTTGCAGCCAGTTAAAATAAGTGGTGAGTGATATCCGAACTGGTCCTGGACCACCCTTCAACAACCCGCACTAATTAGCATAGCCAAACATGATCAAACAACCCCCATGACCCATATGGCATGAGGCCTTCATCCAGCAGTGGACTGCCAAAACACATGAGGTCTTGAAAGTCCTAACTTGATTGTGACACAACCAACCAGCTATATACACTGGGAAAATGTTATTTTACCTAGAAGATAACCATTAGAAAGATCTGCAAAGGCATGACATTACCTCACTTATATTTGGGAAACATTTCATTTGTGCATTCTCTGCTTTAGGACTTAACCAGTGACGAATGAATGATGAAACCGACTAAAAGTAAAAAAAAAAATTAAAGATTTTTACACTTATCTGTGTTATGCCATTTCTGTATGATTCGAATCATTTTTATAGTCAAAATCGCCAAATTTGCGGAGCTCCGCTGCAAATACAGGAAGAGACGAGAGGTGAGGCAGCGACGAGCTCAGCCTCCCCTCTGATTGCGCAACCCCTCAGTAACTGGATGGAGCACGGGCAATAAGCGCGTGCCTGTTACTATCTCTCTGTATGCCACCAATGTAATGATTACATTGGTGACATACATGTAATAATTACATTGGTGACATACTTTTACTATAAAAATCATTGGAATCATACAGAAATTACATTTATAATACAGATCAGTGGAAAAATCTTAATTGTTATATATTTTTTTACTTTTCGTAACAGCAATTTTCATTGGAGTATGACAGGTGAGGCTCTGCCTCCCCTGCCTCCCCTGACCTCACGTCCCTGCTACACATCCCATATTGTAATTAACCTGCTTGTCTTTGTTTTAGTCCTGGACACTTACTCGGACACCCGGAGGCTCGTTTCCTGTCCTCGCACCACTGCAATGAGCAAGGAGTCCTTCACTTGCTCAACAGCCACCAGCACGCCTTGAGTTCACAAACGACAGCACGCACAGACCGAGTGATCGACAGGCAGCAGATGAGGCACAAGAACGATGATGTCATCTCAACATGAAAAGAATGCTGCAATGCTCATTTGCCAATGAAGACGTTCGACATTTTTGTGTATTTGAGCAAAACTTTTGGTGAAACAATCTTAGCAGTACACTCCAAGGTTTGAACCCCCCCGAGGTATTCCTGAGTAACTGACTACAAAACTTCTCTATAAGATACGTGCACAGGCGTATGCAAAAGCAGCCTGCATCGTTAAGACACACTGTACTACAAAGTACAGAAATGGGGCTTAAAAGGAATACATCATGATTCGTCACTGGGCCAATTTCATGTATAATTTGGTGATGGTGCTGTGTTAGCAGTGGTGCACGAGCACAAATAACAAAAACTACTCATCACATCGGTCAACTTTGCCTTAAAAGAATAAGTATATTCTAGACGACGTTTCGGGCAATGGTCCTTTTCTTCACATCACATAGACAGGCCAAATGTGAAAGTGATGTATATTTCATAGTGTCGAATTGAAAATGGTAGGTTCTGAGTTTACGGTGCCATGTTCATAGCACGTACGTGCATATCAACACAATTCGCACAAACTTACAAGGACGTGTTTTACTCAGGTCAGCTGTTTATTCATGTACCCTTACACTGTAGTTTGAGGAAACAGTCCAAATGCATGTGTGGCCACAATGTTTCACTTCTCTGCAGACACGGGGCATGGCTGTTAAGTTTTCTTAAGTGACATGCCTAAGAACTGATGATCATCGCTTTCAAAAGGAACAGCTGTGAGTGCCAAACGTCTTGTCTTTTTGATGAATTCACTTAAACCACGTACACAAACCCTTCACAATTGCATGGCCCATCAAATGGCAGTGTCCCATGGTCTGTAACTTCGGGAGCCGCCTCCACTCATCGACAGACAGGAATTCACCAAAGTGGCTCAGCGTCCTGTATTGGGTTTTTTTTTCTCTCCCCCAAAAGTATTTTATTAACAAGACGTTTCAGGTACACACACGGAGGATATGAAGGGAAGTTGACACCAGCACATACACAATACGGATTACAGTCCAATGGAAACCTGTCGAAACCGCATGTTTCAATAAACTGTTTCAATAAACTCGAGAACGTTGGTGTCTTCCTAAGCTCTGATACCCCTGTAGGAGAAAGGTATCAATTAAGAGGGGGACGACCTAAATGCCCTAATGAATGATCTTAAAAAAGCAATGCCCACTGGAGGAGAGAGGTAGTGATCGGGTTCCATGTTTGGTGGCAAGCTTCCTCCTCGCCGGTTAGGTTGGCATTCAAGATGCTCTAGAGTGGCAATGTTTGACAATGTATTGGCCCATTCATGCAGTGCTGGGGGAGCATGCTACTACTTCCAGTTTGACCATAAAACACCATCGGTTGAGCAACAACACAATGAAACAACATATTCGTTGCTTTGTGCGTTGAGACGGTGGCGGGCGGGGGATGATCCCATAGTTTATACAGAGTTGCTAATTGTCAATAACAGCCGGCAATCTAAGATATTATTTTTTAACCAAGCCCTAAATTTGGTGATGACCAGGAATGATGAAGAGGATGAAAGTGGAAACCGTTTCAGAGTTTTCTTTAACAGAAAAAAAGCTGCTGGATGATATTGCCAATTTATTCAAGAAACTCTTTGGCTAAGAAGTGTTTTGTTTCCACGTAGCCACACAAGGCAATTGGGTTTCTGTGTAGTTGAGAAGCTGAACAATCAGGTTTTTGATCAGGTTGGTTCCCTCAGCGTTGAAACCATTTATAATTTTACATACGACGCTTATTATCTCTATGCAAAAATTAACTTTAATGACATGTCACAGCTTGCTACATGAAGGCTTTAGTGCAAAGCGTGATGCCGTTGTTGTTGCTGCACTAATCTTAGTGAGCCTCAAACAAACATTCAGTGTTAAATACTGTATAGAGTTAAGTATAATATACATACTTTCATGGTAAATTGATGGTGACAGCGGTGTTGATGATGTTAACTCTGATGGGACACTGGTGGTTGGTGAATGAACATGGCATTAGTCATAATCGTATTTAGTAATCGTGAAGATGTTATTGATATCCTCGCTAATGATGTTGTTTCGTGATGACGACGGCAGCAACAGCAGCAATGTCCACTTCAGCAGCGTCAGTACCAGCTGCTGCAGATACTGCCGAGCACATCAACGATGAGCCCAAAGCCGACGATGCTGCCGATGACGATATATACACAAAACCACGAAGTGACCAACTTTGAGGGCCGGGTGCACTAACAATTATCACGTCAATAAGAACAATGACAGCTGTGATGTCCCCCCCCCCCCAAACACACTCCTTCCCACCCAACCTATCAACCCGTCACCAAACCCGGTTGTCCGTGCTGGCTCAAAGGCTCCTCACCGGCAGGCGGGCTCGCCTCGTTCACCACGAGCTTCAGCTGCATGTCGACACGAGCGAGGGGACACGACGGAGCCACACGAAGGCAGTCTTCACAGCAGCAGTAGTAGCAGCAGCAGCAGCAGCGGCGGCCTCGTCCTGCTCCTCGTCCACCGCCTCCGCTGTCGCAGGCCCGGGCCACGTTGTGCAGAGACCCCGGCGAGAAGGAACCTCCTCCCCCCCCCAGTTACGTCACTTTTCTGAGACGAATTTACAGCGGCCATCTTGGGTAGGGAGACTTCTTCCACCACCCCCGCCCGCGTGCGCGTTGATGACGCGAAGGGGCGTGGCGCTGAGTGGGTGGAGGCTGCCCCCCCCCCGCCCCCCGCCATCCACCCCTAACGAGTTCTCTCCTTTACCAAGATGGCGAATGGGATGCTCGCTGCTAAAGTCAACGACGTCAACACCAGGTGGTCCGTGGTGTATCGATTCATATCGATTAGAGACCAGGGGTCGGCAACCAAAATAACAAGAAGAGCCATTTCTTTCCAATTCGGTACAAAATTCAGTATTTCAAGAGCCGCAATGCATCTGAGTACATACGTACTCATCGTCAAGAAGCAGCCCGTAAAGAGCCGCATGCGGCTCCGAGGCCGTAGGTTGCCGACCCCTGGATTAGACGAAAACAACGTCCCCCCCCCCCGGTGTAGCCTGTAACAGAAAGTTCTAAAATTAAGACTGTAACAGACTGTTGGGGCGAGTGCTGTTGGCGAATGAAGGCCGGAACGGTACACGAGGGGGTGGGTGGCCAGCACCACGCGCGACCGCCTTTGTCTCTTACCAGTGGCGAAGTTGACAACACCGCACCGGGTACTCATTTGAGGCTGAGTCAACCTAGGGGAGGCTCAGGACCGGTTCACGTAATCGTCACTGATGGTGGTGGTGGCCATGAGCGGGAATCGAAAGGTCTGCGCTAACCACGACGCTACCGCTCCCCCACTCTCTATAGGACCGCACATACACACGTGTAGTTACGATTGCGTTAGTATTACACTTGCTACTGTTCGTGTAGTTACGATTCCTTTAGTATTACACTTGCTATTGTTCGCTTGTTTACCCATGAAAGTATCACCGAGTCCCAAGACTTGTCTGTCGAAGTCAATTTGCGGTGTCCTCTTTCAAACTTGGGTACATTTGGATCGCACATGGCGTGGGTGCAGGCGAATGTGTTGCTTGAACCTAAGTTAAAGTTTTATTAAGCAAGGCATATCCATCTTATACCGCCTGTGTGTGTGTCATTGCACATTGCAGTTGCATGTCAACGTGTCATGATGCAATCCAACAACCAACGACGAGGATTTCACGATCGTTGCAACAACGCAATGAAGGTGTAACGTCACTAATGTGTACCCTGGTGGATCGATGAATCTACAATTTGACTGGAGACACGGCTGTGATGAACCTGTACAAGCTTAAACAATTACCGTCTCTACCTTATTAGCACGTCGGCGTTCGCGACAAATGATTCGTAATTTAAAAGGTTGCTAAATTGGCTGTGTCCGGTGGTGGCGGGTTTAACGACACATTCACTCGATCTAACCCAAAACAGCACCTGTATTATGGATTCGTTATTGATTTTGGGTCAGATCGCATTCATGTGTCGTGCACCCTCCACCCAATTAATATCACGTGAACAAACGTGCCAATTTAACACCAATGTGGCCTTTAACGTTCCGTGGCCAGTTAGACAGAAAAAAATCGTCTAACGTGATTTTGTGCTCTGCCATGTACTTGTCTTTCAGTGACACACGAATTATAAAGTTAACTGAAGGTGTTTAATGAAACTGTCTGCAGGTAATTAAACCCAATGAGCTCCCTGGAAGAGAAACTGCGAACCTTTCTAACTGGGCGACCACCTTAAAATAAATGATCGACGGCAAAATTTGCTTAGCACAACTTGCATATGAATTACCATCATCATCGGTCAATTTCATGGCTTAATTGCCGAAGACCTGTCCATAATGTAGCCAACGCTCACGGGCTTTACGTTGAGAAACAATGTCCAGTGTAATCGAGACGGCCAAACAGAGTCCCGTATTGGGAGTGAATTCAGCTGGTTGTTGCCCTAAATTCAAGGAATTTGGTGATTAAAAGTCACGATGGTTATGCATTGTGAAGAATCCAGTGATGCAATGCGAGAGTAATGTGTGCAGAACGCCGCCCAGGGTCTCGTTAGTACACATTATGTACACATTGTGTGGCGATAAAGTTTTACAACGGACAAGTCAATTGTGTCTCACCGTCGTTTCTTCAAACACACGCAACATTATTTGAAATGCCGTTTTAAAATGCATTTTCAACTTTATTTTTGCACCAACATCAATTTTCACAATCCCACAATTCATTCTCGTTAACACATTGGTCCACTATTCTTACCTCAAGCATTTAATGTAGATTGAAAATCAATGTTTTTTTCATTAATTAATTGGACAGCATTAAATGTGTTCGCCAAAATTCGAATATAGTTCTAATGTGAAAATGAACAGATGCATCCTTAAACTTAATTGGCTTGTGAAGACACCTGTATGGCTTAACCTTTATGGTTCCTGAAAGTTTATAATAGAATTTTGAGACTGCTTCAAACCAAGCTCACCAACAAACTCGTAACAACTTCACTAAATTAACAATTACAACAATAGCATTGCCAATATCACAACCACCAAAACAGTTTGTAATACAATACATTGAACTTTTAAACAGTTCAAACTGAAAACAGGCAGGATAACTTGCCCAGACCTGCAATTCAAAACGAGTGAATCGTATGGCCAGGTTTGTGTAAAACGTGAGATCAGGCTGGTAAAAATCCAGGTAACAATTTACCACTCAACAATTATGTCAATGAATAAGATGAACTGTTACGATTCAGGATCAGAATTTGTTTTGCTATTGTGGTGATCCAATCAAAATGCAAATGCATAGAAATAATAGATTCCTACACAATGTACTGCTTGTATAATGAGCTTAAATTCACATGTATGAATGAAACGTATGCCTGGTCAAAATGCAGTGGTTCAAAGGCCATACGTGGGCATCCAGGTCGCACAGATTAAGAAGCACACCTGTCTCACGCTGACAGAAACTTATAAAAATGCATAAAGTAACATCCCGCCAGGCTTGTAGCATAAATATATTCCAAATGATCCAGTGCATTGCACACTGGATTTTTAAATAGAAATATGAGAAACTACTGCACCTATACAATTACATATTGTACCTTATGCATTCGAAAAAAATGAAGGCCTGGTCTTGCACGCATTTTTTTTCTTTTGCAACGAGGTATGCGTTTCTTCATCTCAAAGATTTGACAAATATTTCCTAGCTTGAATAAATACCACTTATTCGAGCAAGAGTTAAACTGAAATTAGATGCAATGTTTTCACATTAATCAGAGAGCTCATCAACGCAAGTTCACTTTACGTGCCAAGCTGCTCTCGCGGCTGGGTGGTGTCAGCTGCCATGTAACTGTGCGACATTCAGCGTAGGAGGTGTCGTGTCACCATCAAAACCGCGTCTCGCGCGGCAATGTCAGGGCTTCAACGCGGCCTTTGTGGTGGGCGGCACGCGCGCTGCATAGTACTCGTAGTCTGTGAGCGCCGCCAGCACCCCCGCTGAATTCATGTGCTTCACCTCCTTGTGGTATTCGAAGGAGTTGCCGTGCATGTCCGTTAGCTTCCCTACATGCAGACATGCGAACAGCACCAACACGCTTACCATCAATACAAAAATAACAACTATCACCAAGTTACAATAATAAGTATATTCTTTAGTCATGTAATTACCCCACCCCTCTGCACCAGACTCCCTAGCTTTCCCTCCCAATAGCAATTCAAAGAATTGTCACAATTTGGGGCTTGTGATTTGCTTCAAGAACCGATTGTTTAGTGGGTTTCTTGGATGTTCTTCTTCAACATGCACAGACGATTTTTACAGCATTGCTTCTGGTCATCAGTGTTCGTTTTACTATTCAAATGTGTATAAGTCCGCACCTCCCACAGCATGCAGAATGGCTTCCGGAGCACACGTGTCCCATTTCTTGCAGCCGAGGCTAGCGAACACATAGGCCGACGCCTTCCCCTCAATCAGGAGCAGAACCTGGGGTGACAAGAGTCGCGTGACATTTTCACCCACGCATGCAAAGTTGGTGACCCACGCCGAGCCGTGGGTCACCAGGATCGACACATTGCCGAGGGTGCAAGTGGTACGGTCACTCCGAGGTGCGTAGCAATGTTTTATATGTTTGGAGGGTAGGCAGCTATGAATGTCCGTGTCGAGAAGCCAATGAGAGCAGCCGTCTCCCCTGCCAACTATGTTCTCACTCCCATGACTGCCCCAGCTGCAGTTTCAGCAAATATTGATCCAGATGTGGTCATTCTGTATAAATCCACATTATATTGCATTGTTAGTGGCAAAAATACATGTACTTCAAAACCTTCTGATGCAATCGAAGTGTCGTCAAATAAACCCCGTGGCCGACACGGAATGGGGAAGCCTTGATTCAGCAATGACAATTGACGAAGACCTGTACATTATTGAATATTTAACAGGAGGCATGACACTCGTGGTAAGGTTGACCTCACCGCACGATCCCACTCCGATGCCCATGCGCACCTTGTTGCCGGCTCCTCCGACCCGCAGCACATCGGTGGGCTCCATTGCATCCACACAGGCGCTCACCACGGGGTTGCTATGCGAGCGCGTCGTGGTGATGACGCGCTTACCCGCGGGTACCGATGCGGGAACATATCCAAAAGCTCCAAGGCCCAGCAGCCCCCACACTGTACGGCCCATCGTGGCACCCTCGCCCGCCTGCGGCATACGCAAGCACACGAGGTTTCGCAATTTCAGGAGAATTAATGTGCAAAAAAAACCTTTAAATTCACAAATGTAAAAAATATATGAAATATCTAAAATATTCAATGTGTTTTCGTGGATCAAGTGAAATGAGAAAGCACGGAGGTCACCGTAATATGTTCATGTGCATTTCATATTTAAACTGCACGAGATAAAAAGCACAAACCTGGTAGTTGAAAAACGGCTGGTTAATTACTCCAGCAATCGCCTTTCCCTTGTAGGCGATGCCGATGAGCACCGTCACATTGTCGAGGAGCCCTGTCGACGGGAAGAGTGGATGGGGATCAGCTGTGGTGAAAAGCAGCTGTGATGTCACATGACAAACAAAAATGTAAACGGGGCAAGTGCGAAGTGTTTAAGGTCAAGAAAGAAAATAAACCACCTTCAGTGTATTCCTTCGTGCCATCGAGAGGGTCAACCCAAACCACGAGCTGTGAAAATAAGCATCAGGTTCTGTTTTAATGATCACTGTGTGGCAACCACAAGCTCTTTTGTGGTACAGTATTCCCTTGCTCTTCACGAACTTGCTATCCGCGAATCGCATCTGGAACTCTATAAGACTGCATCGAGAGAAAGTGATGAGATCAAGTAATAAGATAAAGTGATGTGAGAGATAGAGAGAAATTCTCAGATTTAGAAGCATCTGCAGACATTTAATGTACGATATTCGTAGGCCAATATTATCGGTGAAGTTTGCTATTCATGAGCATCTCTGAAATGTATCCCTTGTGAATAACGAGGAAATACTGTACTCCACATCATCGTACCAGAACTGCCAGTCTACTCATGATATCGAATGGTGGGTTTTGATGCTTATCAGACATTACACAGTAATTGTGACACTCAATAAAAATTACAACGCCTCTTGCTTAATACATTTCATTGTATGAATAGTAAGAAGAATCATGAACGCACTTTGTTGAGTGACAGAACATGTGTGATACAACATGTGTATTGCATGGCAAGATCCCATATCACTTGTGAGATTTTATTCGGACACAACAACAAAGCAGTGAACGTGAATGTCTTCCAGAAATGGCTATAGAGGTGACTTCTCAACTAGCTGCCCCTTTATCAGGCGCTTACTCATCGGCTAGTTGATAACCGGTGCGGTGGGAGAACGTGAACGCCGATTAACTGCCACCTGCTTGCGTGCCATACACACCTCCTCCTCCTTCACGTTCTCGTACTCCGCAGGACACTTGTGTCCCAGGATCTCCTCCATGAATCCGTGCTCCACCATCTGGGCATCCACCTCTCCAGGTGGCAAGTCCTGGCACCGACAAGTGGCACTGTTAAACACCAAGCAAGGAGAAGCGGCCGCCTGGGCTCAGGGTCAGAGTACTGAGCTGGCACCGCTGAGTCCATTTGTGGTTAAAACAGATTCTCAGGTGTAGTGAGGTGATGGTCTCAATCCAGTCACCAATGACTGCACAAAACGATATAAAACATTTTTTTTTTACTTTATTTCGTTACATTCCAGTCGTGAGGATTAAAAAATATCCGTTCAACCGGCATGTGGCATATATCTCTATAGCAGGGCACGTGGGGAAGTGCAGTGCCCCTGGTGTATATAGAGAGATTATAAGTATCTTCTTGGTTCTTTCGGTAAAGTCATGTATTATATTATTTAATTATGTTCTATTTTTATTATTTTATTATTTCCCTTCTACGTGGCTTTACCGAAAGAACCAAGAAGATGAATCCTTGCAATCATGAAAGTTTTAAATAGAGAGATCATAAGTAGTTGTGCGACGACTCATCCCGCAGGCTGTGCTATAACATGGCCGATTCCGCTGCTTTGCGAGAGTTCTGAACAGATACTTCATCTCCTGACATGATGCTGAGAGATTGTGCTGATGGTACACCATCTGAAGAGCAGAAAACTTGTCAAATACTGTTGATGTAATCATGAAAATTTCTTTAAGAACATTTCTCGAAATGTTTTGGGTCAATTCGAAGTGCCATAGTGAAGACCAAGATTTTAGAGATCCGGATCTGCTTATCAAAAGATAACCAGCGCTTTAGGGGAATACAGGGTTTGAATGAACAGAGATGACGTGTTTCAGCAGTACACCGCCATAGCAACTCAGTAATGAGTAAGAACCTAGTGAGGACCAGAGAGGCAAAGCCTTGAGGAAATATGGTGAGTAGATGCTCAGAGGTCAAAACACAAGTGTGGGCGGTTTAGGGTGAGAGATGGAAGGTACTTTTACGTGTTAAATGCACAGACGCCAAGCACTCCTCTCACCGCACCGTGCCACCACAATGTACCCACCTCCTCGCCGATGATGGTGAGCTTTGGGAACTTGAGGGCGAGCGAGGTACAGATGCTCTGCTGAGCCAGGCGGTCAGCCTTGGTCTGAAGGTCATTAACATTCTCCTGCGCACCGCATCGTAAACCCCGTTAACACTCCCCCATTCTTGGGGACTCACCCAACGTTTACCAGCAATAACGAGAGGCAAGCTCCGTTAAGACAACTACGAGCAATTTTCCTAAAAAGACGGCTCCGTGTGAGCCGACAACATAGATCAGTGTTGTCCATGTTGTCAGTGCTGTCAGTACACACCCATCGAAGCGGATGAGCGCAGTCATCATTACCAAGGGTTTAGTGGGGGTTAACACAACAATTTATGTGGGCTCCGCTCAAGGTCATGGCTTGCACAAATGTTTCTTCAGCCGGCAAGCACAGCCACTTTTTTTACGGGCCACCATACCTGTGCACTGTGTGGTTAAACCCAATTCCCATCGGCAATCCTAACCACTCCCCAAGGGCTCAGCCACTTCTTCCCAGACACATAGCCGAGAGCCTAACCCAGTCCTGGGATGACAACCTAATCCTTTTCTACAAATAAACGAGACCTTTTCTACAAATAAACATATGGACTTACGTAACTTCTTAAAGACTGACACCCTAACAGGGAGAGCTTACACAGAATCCAGTGTGCGAGTTTGGTGTGCACACAGGCAAAAAGCAAGGTGAAGAGGTCATCACGACAAGTGCCATCGATACCACCACACCTTGCTTCCATCCATCATCTCAACATCACTTCATCTTTGACAGAAAAGTGGAAACTAGTAAACTATTTGTTCATGTAAGTGTTTCATTCAGGTCCTGCATTAACATATTTCTTCCAATTTCATCTAAGGACTATTTTGCATGCAGGAGGAAATTCCAGTATTTGAGAAAACCATACTACCTTAACAGCTGATGCTCAAAGGTTCACACAGCATATCTACTGATAACTTCACAT
Organism: Lethenteron reissneri; assembly: GCF_015708825.2. Classification (NCBI taxonomy): domain Eukaryota; kingdom Metazoa; phylum Chordata; class Hyperoartia; order Petromyzontiformes; family Petromyzontidae; genus Lethenteron; species Lethenteron reissneri. Next base: position 10,953,305 of record NC_083803.1, on the reverse strand, counting down.
ACCACTGGGTTTGAAAGTTTCATACAGATGGGTGATCCATCAAACTTTGCCTCCAAGTGATGGATTGAAAGGTGTGCACCGTCACCTATTATACACCTTTTTCTTCCAAGGACATTTAAATTGAAATATCTGTTAGAGTTTTTTTATTCGTGCGTGTGCACCACTGCCAATGCAATACCACCAAATAATTTTCTTAATTTATTTGTGAATTTGGTTGTGCACAAATTAAAGATATGCACGCTGCACAACTGAATCACGGGAAGGGGGATCGGCTACGTGATTAGGGAGCACAGGAATGCAACTGTTATCATTCAGGGTGTCTGGGAAGTGGCATGGCGTGGCATAGCGTGGTTGGCATGGGCCCTGATGCAAGGAGTTAAATGGGGCCTCCTGTCCAAATTACTCCATATTCCCAGCCTGGCGCCTGGGCCCCTCTTTCCCGTAGGTCCCCGGTGCAGTTGCACCGCCTGCACACTGTGTATGGGACGAGGACAACTTTGCAGAGCGCAGGGGAGACAGCTCGGGTGTGCACACCTTGATGACGATGCCGAGATCTCCGGCTCGGAGGACGCTCCGCACCAGCTCGGCCGCTCGTTCCGCCACTCGCCCCGCGCTCGCCAGCACCCGCAGCACCAGGGGTCCGCTCATGGTGGGGTCCCCGCTCGCTCCTCGATGCTCACCGCCACGTACAGCCTGCCAAGACGACACAGACACCCCGTAGAGTGTTAATAGCGGGCTGGGGCAAGTGCTCTTGAAGCAGCGATGTGGCCAAAACCACGCCAAGCCATCTTGGTCTCCCCAGTGCTGATGTTTACACACAACACCCGGTTGTATATTCAATACTCTTAGTTTTTTCAGTAAAGTCACGTAGGTAAAAAAATGAAATTAAAATTAATAAAAATAAAATATTTTAAATGAAATTAAAATTAATTAAAACAAATTTTATTTTATTTTTATTAATTTCATTTTTTTACCTACGTGACTTTACCGAAAAAACTAAGAGTATGAATCCTTGCATTCACGAAAGCTTCAAATCTAGAACGTATATTCAATGTTGTGTAATTACTAGAAGAGGCCCAACACACGTTCAGATATTCAACACTGGTGTTATAGCCGTGGCCGGGAATCAAACTCAGGTGACAGGGTTTGTAGCCCAGTGGGCTAAACCACTGCTCCACACACATGGCACACCCTGAATAAGTGACACACGTACAACAGGCACACGAGGTTAACGTGCCCGCACACGGCTGTATTGAAATGTACCAGAAATGCCAAACGTCGCCAGGAGGCGCGCTGTTCGGTGTGCGATAAATGCAAGCACAGTGCACATTGCTATGCACGACCAATGCAAGTTCGGACGCACAAACTTCCAACACATTAAAACAAACACTTGGTACTGATCTCTTAAGCTAAGCAGGTTAAGTTAGCTTCAATTGTGCGTGGATGCCCCAACATAACGCTTCAAACAGAGAATGTATTGTTTTAGGTTGTTTGCGAGGCTACGTTGATGGCATTATAGAGCAGTATAACAAAATATTGTTGTATTGTACTATATCGACGTATCTGACCGTATTCTTCTACCAGCGTGGTGACAAATGACAGGGCACGCGTTCTGAGGCCCCTCATCCAGCAGTGGATTGGCACACGGGGCTGTAGTGTCATACACAAAGACAAAGATCCCCCGTATAGCCTTAACACACTGTAGGGGCAAGTGCTGTTAGCGAGCACCTATGAAGGCCGGAACGGCACACGAGTGGGTGGGTGGCCAGCACCACGCCCGACCGCCTTTGTCTCCCTAGTGGCGATGTTTACACACCGCACCAGGTACTCATTTGAGGCCGAGTCAACCTAGGGGAGGCCCGGGACCGGTTCAGATAATCGTCAATGGTGTTGGCCGTGAGCGGAAATCGAACCCGTGTCGCCGGGTTCATAGCGCAGCGCGTTAATCACGATACACTACCGCTCCCGCTACACACACACACACACGTGCACAGGCACACACACACACACGTGCACAGGCACACACACACACACGTGCACAGGCACACACACACACACGTGCACAGGCACACACACACACACGTGCACAGGCACACACACACACACGTGCACAGGCACACACACACACACGTGCACAGGCACACCTGATGCACAATGTCAACTACTAGACATCTGTGAAAAAGAGCTCTGTAGCTTATCGAATTCCTGCAGTACAAATATTTTGATCGAACACCAACACCGTCTCTTTAACTCCTTGCACTAACAAGACACGATCAACAATAGACCCACCGACATTGACGTACCACCACATGATGTAACAATGTAGCAACAGCACACTAAACAACAAGCCCACGCCACCAAAGTGCTGTGGGTTTGTTGTCCGTCCCTATCAAGCCCTGGGTTCTGTTGGGCGAAGTTACAGGAAGCAAGGTCACAATTGACCACACGGTGGTACTGGTCAGTGGTCACATCAATGAAAATTGAACGCCCCTTGCTGTGGCCGGCACCACGCAACAATTGACACCCACTGGGACTGCCTTGCAAACGAGAGGTTTCATTTCGATTTAAAGCTTTCGTGACTTCAGGGATTCATCTTCTTGGTTCTTTCGGTAAAGTCACGTAGAATGGAAATAATAAAATAATTAAAATAAAATATAAAATAATTCTGAAATAAAACATAATAAAATAATTCTGATAATTACTTTATTTTGTTTTATTTGTATTATTTTATTATTTCCATTCTACGTGACTTTACCGAAAGAACCAAGAAGAGATGTTTCATCCCAAGGGGTTTCACTTCCCAGGTGAAGTATTTAAATGAAGACAGCCACACACGGGGACACCACAAACACGTGGGAGCTGTGATGAGTGGCGGTGACAGTGGGGGGTGGGTGGGGATGGGGGTGACAATCCAGCGGTGGATAGAACATGACTGGCCTCGTCACAGAGACGTTCTCTCTCTCTCTGTGCCGATGTGTGCTCTCTCTCTATGTATCTTTGTGATATCTGTCTGCTTATATGTCTGTCTATAGTTCTCTGGTTAGATTTCTGTTGCTATTTCTTTTATACCTGACGACGATCGCTTGTGTTGCAATCGAAACGTAGTATGCTATTATTTAATTTATTATTTTATCTTTATACGCGACTCTACCGAAAGAACCAAAGAGTAATTCCCGCAGTCACGAAAGCTACAAATTAAGATCGATGCTTTGAAGTTCAGTGATCGGGAACCGAACTCGGTTATCCCACTACTACTACTACCAACCAGCACAACACAAGCAATGACACAGAGTAAAACACGGACATCACCACCACCACCCCGCTACCCTCAACAGCAAGTTGCTGTCAGCGAGTGGCAGCTACGAAGGCCGACACGGCAACCACCACGGGGGGTGGTGGGTGGCCACCCACGCGCCCGGCCGCCTTTGTCTCCCCCAGCGACGGTGTTTACTACACACCGGGTACTCGTTTGAGGCCGAGTTGACCTACACGCGGCGCCACGAACACTTAGAAGTGGGGCAGGAAATAAGTAGAGCTACACAGCGCCACGAGTTACTACCGCACACAGCAAGTACACAGTCTACAGATAGTATTAACACTGCACACAGCAAGTACACACAGTCTACAGATAGTATTAACACTGCACACAGCAAGTACACACAGTCTACAGATAGTATTAATACTGCACACAGAAAGTACACAGCAAGTACACACAGTCTACAGATAGTATTAATACCGCACACAGCAAGTACACAGTCTACAGATAGTATTAATACTGCACACAGCAAGTACACAGTCTACAGATAGTATTAACACTGCACACAGCAAGTACACACAGTCTACAGATAGTATTAACACTGCACACAGCAAGTACACACAGTCTACAGATAGTATTAATACTGCACACAGCAAGTACACAGCAAGCACACACGACTCTACAGATCGTATTAACTTGAACGAGTGTACAAGACTAGCTTTAAACACAGCGCCTCTTACAAACGCTACCTCTTGTATCGGACCCGCGGTATAACGAAGACGACGACGCTGCTGCTGATGTCGATGAGAGGGAAAGAGACGATGACACACAGACACCACCAGCACCACCAGCACCAGCAGCACCACCACCACCAACCACGAGAGACAGAGAGACACGGGGGGGGGGGGGCGAGACGCAGCGGTGTGGCGGTGTCTGTGCTGAAGGCCGCCCGCGTTAAATGGCCCCGCGAGGCCCCCCGGGGAGGGTGGGTTCAGAGCAACCGGCACCGCCTCCTCCTCCTCCCCCCTCCTCCTCCTCTTTCTCCTCCCCCCTCCTCCTCTCCGTCCCCCTCCCCCCCTCCTCCTCCTCCCCCTTCTCTCCCCCCCCTTCCCCTCCTCCTCCCCCTTCCCCTCCTCCTCCTCCTCCCCCTCTTTCTCCTCCCCCCTCCTTCTCTCCGTCCTCCTCCCCCCCTCCTCCTCTCCCTCCTCCCGTTCCCTTTTCCTACCCCCCCTCCTCCTCCACCTCTCCCCCCTCCCCGTCCCCCCTCCTCCTCCCCCCTCCTCCTCCCCCCTCCTCCTCCTCCCCCCTCCTCCTCCCCCCTTCTCCTCCCCCCTCCTCCTCCCCCCTCCTCCTCCTCCCCCCTCCTCCTCCCCCTACTCCTCTCCGTCCCCCTTCCTCCTCCTCCCCCTTCCCCTCCTCCTCCCCCTTCCCCTCCTCCTCCCCCTCTTTCTCCTCCCCCCTCCTCCTCCTCCCCCTTCTCTCCTCCCCCCTTCCCCTCCTCCCCCTTCCCCTCCTCCTCCCCCTCTTTCTCCTCCCCCCTCCTCCTCCCCCTCTTTCTCCTCCCCCCTCCTTCTCTCCGTCCTCCTCTCCCCCCTCCGTCCTCCTCCCCCCCTCCTCCTCTCCCTCCTCCCATTCCCTTTTCCTCCCCCCCCTCCTCCACCTCTCCCCCTCCTCCTCCCCCTCCTGGTGCTCGGGGGGGCGCGTGGTGCCCGGGGGGCCGCGTGGTGCTCGGGGGGCCGCGTGGTGCCCGGGGGGCCGCGTGGTGCCCGGGGGGCCGCGTGGTGCCCGGGGGGCCGCGTGGGGCTCACGGTGCCACGCGGCAATCTCACGGCACTTGCCCGTGCGCTCATCTCTCTCTGTCTCGCCAGTCGTCACCTCAACTCGACACCAGGGTCATACCACTCATACATGTGTTGGGTAAGCAGCAAGTGGTGCAGGACTCTATCAAGCACCGTCTGCCAATGAGTCTTACGGTTCAAATGGACGCAGTGCTTGATTTAGTCGCGTTAACTTTCAACACGGGTTCTTTACACTTCATCTTTTACCGTATTTTATTTCACGTGTACACTCTCGCGTTCTCCCTCGCAAGAGATGTCTGGCCTCAGTGGACACTCACCACGGAATGAGGCAAGTAGTACTTAGACCGCACTGGAGGAAGCCCATGAGCTATGCAGCCCTTTTTTAACAAATGTCCAGTACCTTGTCATAAAGACCATCCCTCTGTCTAGAAAGTAATGTGGGGGCCCCCCCTATACCCTGGCAATTAGTACGTGCACCGTTTTCGAGGACATTTTGTCTTTCAATAAATAAATCTGGAGCTGTGCTTTGGTGTACACTTTTCTTTAGTTAACTCGGGTAACCCTGTGTGAAGAGCGGGTGGCGTAAGGGTCAAGGTCCCTGTTTGCCCGGTATGTTGAACCCACAGACTGCACCTTAACCCTAACCGTGCTGTCCGCAGGCCCGCACAGAACCCACACACACCAAGAGACGTAAAACTTATCTCAATATCCCTCTTCTATAACCTTTCGGGCTCACACGGAGCATCCATTTACAACCCGCTCTTCCAGGTCCTTGTGCATCCAACTACTTCAGCTGTGCCAAACATCACGTCCCATTGCCTTCCATTAGTGCCTTCTTTACACATTACAGGTGGTTAAACACGTTGGGAACTGCTTTTTCTGAGGCTGTTTGTGTCTGGGTAGGGTTTGTGAATGGAAGGGTATTACAAAAATAGCATCTATGGTGGAATGAATGAAACACAACTGCAAATATTGGTGTAACTTTACGTATTTAGGCCTAAATGCAGTTTGTCACAATTTCTAAGTTTACAATTTACCATCAGGATAAAAACCTACTTTAAATACCTTTAACAAACGATTAAATGTTAATGTAAAGCAAAAATTATCTTAGGTATTACCTGTGCAATGTGACTGAGATGTAATACCCTAATGGAACATTCCCATTGAATCCTGAGATGTCATCTAAAAACGTACATCATCATAAATCTACCCCTGCCTAAATATACACTCAGAAATGTTCTTGTAAAATCGATAATCAATCTCAATAGGTCCTTACGTGGTTAAAATAATCAGAATTCTCATCACCACAGCTTCCATACACTTCACAAATATGCATGGAATTATTAGAAGAAAAAACATTTTAAATGTGTGGGTAAAAGCCAGAACCTGCTGTAAATCATTGACGTAAAAAAAAGCTTGGTTGTAATATTGCCCACTATTATGCAGAGGAGGACGATGACCTGTAGGAATCACACCAGAGAATGGAGTCAACAACCCAGTGAGCAATAACATTTTACAACAGAATGCGAACGTTGCCATTTGACTCGCTGCAAAGCTTGATACAGAAGAAAAAGCATCACTCGTGTAAAGGCACAAAGGGTGACCAGCCACACCATATGCAAACCATCGTGAGAGTAGAATTTGGTTCAACGACACTACATGACCCCGTAAACACCCTCCTTAAGAACTCAAGTAAGGATTTCATGCATGGAGCACTCCAAGAAGTCACGACTAAAGTGTGCACATTTCTTTCCATGCAGATTGCCGATACTCTAGTTTTAAAAATGTAATACCATTCTCTCAAAGTCACCATCAAGCAACATCCTCAAATTGCAACGGTTAGAGAACATTACTCGTGCCATACTTGGTGTCCATCATAGACAACTCGACTCAGCCACCGCTCTCCGTACTCTTCTTTGGCTCCCTTTCGCTAGCAGGACAAATGAAAAACTCGCCTTTCTTTTTGATTGCGCCTTCACCACCACGTTCCCACCATACCTCGCCTCACTGCTCTCTCCTTGCACAAAAGCTCATGGTAGAACCCTACGCAGCATCACTCAAAATCTGTTTCAGACACCGATGTCTCGACGTGTTACAGCCTCACGTGGGTCCTCTACTGTCGCCCCCTCGGTGTGGAACTCTTATCCCTTTGCACATCCGCAACATCAAACTGCACTCTTGACTTTTAAGAAGCATCTAAAGGCCTGTTTGGTCAGGCTTTTGAGCAGCCGAGCTTGGCGCCGTGCCCCTTGAGTTTTTCACTTGTCTGCAACATCTGGCGCATTGTCATAATTGTGTGCAAAAAAACCTCTGTAGAGACTATACATGGTTCACTTGTTCATTCCATGGATACACGTTTCCCAACATGTTGTTAGTGACCATGCTGCAATAAGCATCCATGCAGTCAACACCTAAAGTGTGGATGAATTCCTGGAAACATCCATCTACTTCTCAAAGTTTTATTCAACAGAGATCAATAAAACATTACCTCGCTTCTGGCTTTCGCAGATATCCACGGGAATTTTCTCCCTCCCCCCCTCAGATTGGGTCAGCACTCGCACAATCCCTACACAAAGCAGAGAATAATTAATCAATCTGTACAAATTGTTGTACCAATAGGACAGGTTTTCTATAAAATGTTTAGTCTCATTGCAAAAACATTTATATTTCATTTGACCAGGTAAGGCCCACTGATCTATATACTGTAGCTCTTTTCCAGAAACGACCTGGCCACAAATGACAGCTCAACGAAGTGGCTTACGTAGAAATTTATAGCAGCCCAATACTCTAAAAGCATGTTGATATTAAATGTAGAGGGAAAAACCAGAGGACCTGGAGAAAAACGTATGCAACCATGGGGAGAACATGCAAACTCCAAATATACAGGCGTCAGGGTCGGGATTAAAACCACGACATCCTGCATAACAGGCCAGGGAGTTAACATCTCGCCACCACAGAGGACCTGGAGAAAAACGTATGCAACCATGGGGAGAATATGCAAACTCCAAATATACAAGCGTCAGGGTCGGGATAAAAACCACGATGTCCTGCATAACAGGCGAGGGAGTTAACATCTCACCACTGTAGCACCCCTAATCAGAGTTCAATCCCAATAAAAGCTGTTTTAAAGCTATATCAGTGTAATGCTGTGGTCAATAGCTCTGCAGAAAATACTAAATGTCAGATACAACATCTATCCACATCTGTTGCTGAGAACTAAGTAAATGAATGCGTTTGGAGACCTATCAGTTTTAGTACTAATTCTTTTGCCACTTGCTGAACTTCCAACATAGTTTGTGCTGCTTGTTTTGATTTTTGCAAGTGCTCATGTCATGCTTTAGGTTAGCTTTTCTAAATATTGGACATTTATCCAAAACACACAAACAACATAAACAGGGTGTTGTACCATTTATTTGAAAAACCATATACAGTATCTGCAAATTATGGGCCATAACAGTTCGTTACATACACATAAGCGCGAATTAATAGCTGTTGAAACTTGTATCCATATATGCCTGGTCAATCTCTATGTGATAAATGGCAACAAGTAGACATTTATAAAACGATGTATGATGAGGCTAGACTTAAAAGCCTTTCTCCAACAACCACCCCTTGAGTTGAGTATCAAAGTATCCTCTGATGGTTAGCTTCATGGAGACTTCATTGACTCTTATAAGTGGTTCCTCTCCAGATAAAGTTTTTACGAGTTCTCGGACTTCTTTCTCCAGAACCTGTGGACACATTAACTGCATCAACGACAATCTCAATGTAAAGAACATTCATGTTATCAGTGCACACCAATAGCTTGTACTAAATCATACAGGCATGCAGCCCGATAGTCGTAGAGCCAGGATTTGATGAAAAAGGAATCGTGTTATGCATCATCTTTAGTATTATTACTATTATTGTGAATGTTGTTCTTTCTCATTTACAAAGCTTGGTTCACTTCACTTATCTAAACGGAACAAAATCATACTATTTGCATTCATAATAATTTACAGATTATGAATCCATTGCTTCCCTGTGTTGTGTTGATCGTGTGGTTGTTTGACCATAATTCACTACACTAATCAGTGCTAGTTGAGATATCACCACTGATATTAGCCATTGTTAAGAATTGAAAGCAGGTTGCCCAGATCATTCAGCAGTACACTAATCACTGTGACTGCTCCCCCACTTTATTTGCAAATAAATTGCAAAAATAATTCATAGATTCTCACATGCACGAGTCGATGCGTGCATATTTAGTACATTATTGCATTTTTGTTTGAATAATCAGTGCAATGTTACAAGCCTCATGGAGACTATCTTACATTTATGTCAAAAAACCAAAACACTTCCAATGATTTAAAATCACTAAGGTGACAACATAAATCAGCAATTGTATTTAAAAATAAGACATTTCAACTACATCAAGGAGATCTCGTCACCATTAGCATGAAATTTCACCACAATTACTGTAGGCTAAAGTAGGTAACAATAAGTTGACGTGGGGAAGGAGTCCACGTACATTATACAGCTCAATAGAATGTCCAGATTATGCAGTTCATGCTTCTCACTTGTGAAATACCAAACAATCTGCTGTTTTATGAGCATCCGTATTTCCAGTTGCCCAAGGTATATTAATGAGTAACGTCAATTACATTTTTAGCAATGCATGTGTAATGCGACAATAAGACACTTACCCAGATATCGCCTTCGATGTTGCTGATGACTGTCAACTCCCGATTGCCGTGAGTCATTTTTTGATACACGGGGATGTTGTGCATTCGTGTTCGCTTCACAAAATATGGAAGAGCAGGTGGTGGATCTGATAGGGACAGTATTATTTAACGCCCATTAATAGCCAAGTACCATTAACCACACGGTAATAGGCAAAAACCATATCACCTATTGAACAGAGTTCAACAGAATTACATTTCAATGCACGCATTAACTTTGTAAAATGAATGCAATGAATCCAGTTGCCATTAAATAATTCAGCAGTAGGCAGCCAACACAAGTAGATGATACAAATAATTTAGTTTGGGCTGTTGGTCACGATGAATGGCAATCAGCTTCCAAATTGTGCGACTTTTAAAATATACTTGTACACAAATCCAACCGTAGCTATTAAGGGACGAAAGGGTAAAAAAAAACATCCCTTGCATGGCAGCAAATATGTGGAACCAAAGGAAAACTATTTTGTATGTAAAGATTTAACTTCACCAGGCAGGTCTTTTGCATGTTCCAGTGGGTGAGTGTACAAAAGTGTGGAAGGAAATTGCCTCCTTCCACTTGACTTTCCACTTAAGTGACAACTTCACGGAACAAATGCCTTCCCTGTGTAGTCAATGACCATCTTGCAAATGTTTTCACGTTAAACCAGGTCTTTAAAGAGACGACCATGAGGTTAGTCCACATTTTAACACACATTGACCAGCATCTCAACAATCATGAGACAAAGGTAGTATGCCTATCGCAACTGTTCATAAGCATCAAACATGTTTTGTAAGGACACAGTAGATTTGGCGAGTGATACATAGTTTCACAGGTTTCGGATAAAGTTCAGTTATGGCACGGGAGTAAAATGAAGTCCGACCTTCTCAGTTCACTTTCTGCAAGGGCCTACATTACATGAAGGCTGGAATATTAATACTGCAGCTGCTCTGTATAACAAAACCATTCCTTCCCAAGCGGTCTCTAAACTGCATGCACTGCTCCATAACTATGAATGTGCTTTTTGAGTTATACCTCCATTTTAAATGTTATCCAAAATGAATTTCACCTCATTTAAGTTTGAAATTATATTTCTTTTTTTCATTGTGTTACCTTTGATTCTGTATTTCATTAATATGCCATGCTTTGTTGTGACCCGTCTTTCTTGAAAAAAAGAGAGTCTTGTTTTGGTTTCAATGGGTTCTCACCTGGTTTTAAATGTAGGTATTTTTCAATTAAACAAGTAAATGAATGTACTGTGCAGATTCACTAAGTGCCTCACACTCATGTGAACCATTTCCCATTCCGAGACATCTGCAAGTTGCAGGGTGGGTCCCGTTCACCGCTGCACCTTGGAACGTGTAAGCGGTTAGCATTAATTTTATTTAGAGAGGTTTAGTGCCGTTGTTTTTAAAGACATTGTACTCTCCGCAGAGAACTATAAGGACACGATTGCACTCTATGATAGCTGGCGCCAAATTGTGCCAGACACCCATGGTCTTGTGGGAGCCTCGATACCAATAAAGTTATTTTAGTGTACGTCATCGGAACGGAATTGGAAGAAAAACTGATGACGTACATGTACATCATCGGAATGGGGAAGAGTTAACATGTGGATTTGACTAAGACGGTATGGTTATTAGCAGGCCCACTCTCACCTCGTGGGGGGCTCCACCCTGACGGCGTTGGGTAGTGCTCGTGCTTGGGAGGCGTGGGAACTCGGAGTGGAGGAATCAGTCTCTCAACGTAGTGAAAATCGTCGTATGATATTTTTACTCCGGTGTATTGGTCAGGTTGAGATGAAACTTTTTCACAAAAGCACTGTAACAGAAAATAAACACACGCAATATTAGATAAACGTACAGCCTTTTTTGTCAATCCACTGCTGGATGAGGGTTGTCCCACCCTGATTAGTGCGGGTAGGTGAAGGCAGACAGCATAGACGTTGATGCATAGTACCGTGCAATGCATTTTGCTGTCGTTCCCTTTGCTCACGTGGCCCCGTGCAAGCGACACATGATACATAACTAGATAAGATACAGAATAAATGCATTATCACCTCCGATTAGCACTGTTGGCTACGTACAGTGTGAAATAAGTAAAAAATTACACTGTATGTAGACGTTTTAATGCACAAAATTCCTGTGGATTTAACATTAACCCGTGTGGTGTCCAATTAAATATCAACTATTTCATAAGGATTCAATTTCAGAATTATTGCATACAGCCTTTGTTCATTTACTCTCCGGTATAGAAGTCCAACTAGTTATGTATAGTTTAGTGGACCAAATAATATATGCTAGGGGGGATAACGCTCATATTCCAGGCGCTTGCATGAACCGCTTTAGTTGTGCAATATTTGTTGATGTATTGCTTTTACATTCATAACAATGTTTACTGAGGGATGTAAAATCATGTCATGAGCACAACGCTATCAAGGTCTCGCACTCAGTTCCTCCGTATGCAATGACACCAGCAACTGAGATGCAGACATTATTTAAGCAGTAAAAATGCTGTGACGTGGTACATTTAGACGCTGTCTGCAGTACATTCCAAATGCATTCTCCGTGCCAAATTTGCAATAATGCGGCAGCTATCAACGTTGACAGCCATGAGTAACCGGTGCGAATTCAACATTCCCATGACAGACGGCAATTTTCTGACAGAATGAACATCCTTTACTTCCTACAAAATGGTACTCGTATCGATTCCAGATGATGATAACACTCATGACGGGCCGGGTCAAACGCCGCCCGTGTGCATTTGAGCTGTCGACCTTGATACCACAGCGACACCAGCGACAACGGTATACGTCCATGCTGACAAACCAAAGCACAACAGTCATGCCGTTTGTATCCGACTCATTGAAGTAAACCCCGTGCGTGCACCGTTGGCCGATTAAACAATCACTGCTACAAGACATTGTCTTCTTCGCGAGGCGTTGTAGTCTTGACGGACAGTCAATGTTCCTTCATGCCGTAAATGTTTGATGAGTAACTCAAACCCCCTTGTCTGCGTCACGAGCTGCGATTGCCATCGTTCTGTTGTAAAGATGCGCGCGTGGTGGAGGTCTCACCCGGGCCGGGCGCACGAAGCCGGCAGCCGCGGGGATCAGCGCCCGGCGCGTCGCCGCCGCCACCACCGCGGCAGCCGCCGCCATGCTCCTCCAGGGCGCCGCCATCTTTCTCTGCGAGGCGAGCACGTGACCGCCCTCACGTGACCCCCCGCACGTGACTGACTTCCACCCCAAGACAAAGGTGCCCCGTATAGCCTACAACAAGCTGTCGGGGCAAGTGCTGTTAGCACCTATAAAAGCCGGCACGGCACACGGGGGGGGATGGGTGGTCAGCAACCACGCCCGGCAGCCTTTGTCTCTCCTCTCCCCCCCCCCCCCCCCACAGTGGCGAAGTTTACACACAGCACTTGGTACTCATTTGAGGTGCCCAAATACAAAGATCCCCCGTGTAGCTTTAACAGGCTGTCGGGGCAAGTGGTGTTAGCGAGCACCTGTGAAGGCCGGCACGGCACACGGGGGGGATGGGTGGTGAGCAACCACGTCCGGCCGCCTTTCCGTCCCCCCGTAGCGAAGTTTACACCCCGCACTTGGTGGTCCTCATTTGAGGTGACCGATACCAAAACCCGCCACAACGGCGCCTGTGCCAGGCCAGGTGCACTTTTGAGGCCACGTGACGTGTCGAAGGTTCGCTGACAGGTCACGGGACAAACCACCAACCACCACAACCACCAACCACCACCAACCACCACAACCACCACCCCCCACACACCACAACCACCACCCCCCACACACCACAACCACCACAACCACCCACCACCACAAACCACCACGTCGTGGATGGTGTAGGGGGGGGCTCATGCACCCCCCCCTCCCACCACGTGACATCCCATCGCCCACAGCAACCGAACCCATCCCGGGACCACGTGACCGGCTCCCCGTGTTTCCACGGCAACCCCATCCATCCCGACCACGTGACGCGGATATCACCACGGGGCAGCGTCGCTCGCCCACGTGGTTCGCCGCGACGTCGCCCCCCCCCCCCTCCGCGCATGCGCACTGCGTCCCCCCCCTCCTCTCTCTCCCTCTCTCTCTACCGCCTCCATCTTAGGCGCCTCGCAGGTGATGCAGCGCTCCGGTCTCGTCGCGAAGCTTCTCTTCTCCCCTCGTTCTCCTCTCCCCTCGCTCTCCCACCGCGCGTGAGGGAGGCCCTGTTCCGCTTGTAGTTGTATGAGCTCCGTACGGCTCGCGGGGGTGGTGGTGGTGGTGGTAGCCGAGGGGAGGTTTGGCACGAAGGCCTCGGGCCTAGCGCGGCGCCGTCCTGGGCCGGTGGCGTGAACCGACTCGGCGTGGCCTCCCTCCTCGTCTGTGTCCAGCCTCTCGCTCTCTCTCTCTCTGCGTGTTAACTCGGGAGAATGTTTCGCTTAAGATACAGCCGGGCACGTAGATTGGTGTGCGGTGGAAGGGGGGGGCGTCATATTAAAGGGGTTTGTACGAGGGGCTGGTTATGAAAAGCGAATCGTGGCGACTTCACGTGGTGTGAGGGTTTTTAATGCGAGGCCGATTCTAGGGTTCCTATCGCGGCGGGAGGTTTGATTATCTTTGTACGGCGTCTTGTGGGTCGTATTTGCGTTTGTTGAACTTAGTTCGCACCGTACGTCACCAACCGTGGTAATGGGAAGTACAATCGCACTAGTGTATTCATAAATGGTTCATTTCAGAGTTATTTTGTTGGTGTTGAGGGGTCGGGGATTCTTGTGGGAGGGCTTCATGGCACAGCGGATTGTGTTGTGAACTCGTTTAAGAGTCGGGCTGAACTAAGTTCACCAAGATTTTTTTTAAAGTTTTGAAAATGGACCGCCACACGTGTTTTGGGCCGGAGCTCAGCGCTTGAAGCCCGAATGACTGCGTGGGCTCAGCGACCAGGGGTTGTATTACCCTCCTTCCACGCGTATTCTAAAGTCTTACATGTACAAATGAGACGAAGTCATCGCTCATACTCCACTGATCGTACATCTCCACCGATTATCTTTACAGCTTCAACATGCAGCTGTTTGTACGAGGTCAGAATGTCCACGCGTTGGACATTTCTGCGCACGAAACCGTCCATGAGCTGAAGGTAAGTTCTTGCAAGTCTGATGCGACCTTCACTCGAGTCCAGATTACAAGTATGGGGAATTACTCCTTGAATATTACTCACATCGTCAGCCAGGGTAAAGCCACTGCTGGATGTAGGGCCTTCCCAATACCTGTGTTGGTCATGAGGTTTGTTTAACATTACAGTACTTGACGCTGGTCAGTGCGGGTTGGTCATGGGCAGCTCCAGGATAGGTTCATGTCACACCAGATAAAAGCCATGGCTGGGAATTGAACTATGTTCGCCTGGCTCGGCACATTTTCCTGCTCGTCAAATTCCGAGGGAACTCTTCTCCAGATGGTATTTGGCCTATTCCATGCTGACCAGACACCTTGTTGGAGATGCGAGTGCCCACACGTTACACCACCACTTTACACCTCTCAAATAACTTGCATAGAAACATTTAGTAAACGTGGCCGTGTCTTGTGTGCGTGCAGGAGCGCATTGCTCCTTTGGAGGGGATCCCTGCCGAGGAGCAGGTCCTCACGGTGGCTGGGGCCCCCCTGGAAGATGACGCCGTGCTGGAACTGTGCGGCCTGGCCGAGTACGCCACCCTGGAGCTGACGGCTCGCCTCCTGGGAGGTGTGCCCCTACGCCGCGCTACCTGGATTTTGCCAAAACGCGATGATGATTGATGCAAAGGTTGCACGTGTTTGCTTTGCTGACCCGGTGTGATGCGTGTGTGTGTGTGGTGCCACAGGTAAAGTGCACGGCTCGCTGGCGCGTGCCGGAAAGGTGAAGGGTCAGACTCCCAAAGTGAGTTGAAACCACATGTGTGTTTTGTGTGAATATGGCAGGGTATGTGGATGTTTGTGTTGAAGGCAAAAGGAAGTTTTCCCGAGCGTTATTATTGCTGGGAGGGAGCCAATTCACAGTTCTGGTCAGAGGCAGTAAGAAGCTGGTATAGATTACCTTTGCCCTAAGTATCCATTCGTTAAGTGTTCATTTTCACCATCCTAACAGCGATGGAAAAATTACATTGTTATGCAATTTGAGTTAGTGCTGGCATTTAGACCTTTCAATCGCTGTATTGTAAACCATCGCCTTCAAAGCCATACATTTAATGTTAATTTGTTTTTCTAGTTAAATTGAGGCCACTTGTGCAAATGAGACTTTCCATGGTCTCTTGAGTTATCAGGTGACTACAAAATGAACTTACAACAGTGGGGGTAGGGGAAGGATATTGACCTGTTGTGTCTGGTTATGCTCTTCAGGTCGCCAAACAGGAGAAAAAGAAGAAGAAAACGGGACGCGCCAAGCGACGAATCCAGTACAACCGGCGCTTCGTCAACGTGGTGCCCAGCTTCGGCAAGAAGAAGGGCCCCAACTCCAACTCTACATAAATGCTTCTAAAATCTGTTGCATTGTTTGCTTAATCACAATTCTAGAAATACACCCTGCAAACAAAACCTTCACTGTGTGGTGTCCTTTATTAAAATCTATATTTGTTTACGCGTAAAAATGTGAATAATCGGTAGAAATGTTTCTTAGTGCTCGACCAAGTGAATGCCATCTGCGCTTGATGTACAAAAGTGTTGTCAAACTGCTTCATAATGTCAAACTGCTCAGAGCTTGAATTGTTTAACATTGACATTAAGTAACCCGGCAGGATTTTAAAGTCAACTTAGGTGGATGGGTGGTGGCTCTCCTGAGAGATCAAATCTGTGCAGCCACGTTTGATTAAATTAGGTTAAATAGTTGATGTGGCCTGGTCACCAATACAAAAAGTTTGCTTTTGCACAACTTTAGATTTAATATGAGCTCAAACTCTGGTTTGAGGGAAAACAGATGAGTGCATGACAATTTTGGGATTCTACCAGGCTTGTTTTCTGTGGGGGGGGGGCAGTGATGTGCTGCTTTGGCATTGGTTCTTGTTAATGGCACAATTTTAATCAAGGATGGGAGACAGAATCGATGTTTATACTGGAAGAATATGGTGATCTTTGAGGCTCTTTCACATCCAGTAAGGGTGGATCTGGAATTTACAGCTCCAAAAAACAGACTCGAAAATGCGGTCATAAATTATGCTGATTTCTCAACATTACATGCAAGGCAGCAACCAACCAATTTCTATTCGTGTTGAGAGATTTTGGAAATGCTTACTGGAACTGTTCATCTGCAATGCGGTACATGGATGAATATTGTTTTTTGGGTATCATCTGCGAGGCTGCGAAAGACCAAAGTGCGAGAACCCTTTGCCACAATCTGCTGAAGATCAAGATAGGTTTAGAACTATTTATACTGGCGGTATCTAGTAGTGGGTAAGAACGTTACAACAATACAAACACGATAGCCGTGCTAATTACAAGAAAGGTAAACGCCCAAATGCAAAACATTACCAGGCAAAGCCCACGGATATTAACTTATTTGTCAAGCAGCTTGACCACATGAGAGCTCAACGAAGTGTAATTTATGGCAGCAAAATCATCTGAATGCTTGTTTCTAAATGTGGACGGAGGACCCGGAGAAAACATCCACGCGACCACGGGGAGAACATGCAAACTCAAAATATGCAAACCCCAGAACCTGCATACGAGGCGTGGAAGATAAGATCACAACCACCGTGGTTCAGAGGCCGATTGCATGAAAGGCTTTTCTTGAAAGCTATCTCAACCTGTCGCATAATGAAAGAAAAAACCCGTGGAGGAATTTAAAACTCCGTATGACGAAGCAGATCACAATTCGAGACGGACATCGTCGCAATATCCACTTGGTGAAAAACTGCCCGTGGGCGTAAACGTAAATAGTCTCAGTCCCCAGTGATTTAAAAGTCACGCCAACCTTTGCTCAGAAACATCCCACCACTACATAAAAACCTCCGAAAAGCCTTCGGGCAGATCATCGCCTATCTCAGAAAGCCACCGTGCCATAACGTGGCCAGCAGATGTCAGAATTGGGTTAAAAACGCTCCCCGAAAAAAAAAATCAACCCCAACGACCTGGGGGGGGGGGTGGTGACGGACGTCGCGAATTTCCGCGTGCGGGTGGCGCCCCCGTGTGGCCGCGACAAAACCAAACGAATCCACGGGCCCACCACACATCACGGGGGTGGGTGGTGCTGGTGGGGTTCGTTCGCCGTTTGACCTCCAGCCGACGACTGCTTTAGCCGACAGCCGCCCAATGTTGAGCAGGGTCAGGCTCAGGGTCCGCGTTGGAGTTGGGGGTTGGATCCCGGCATGGCAGAGCCCCAGGCGCCAGCTTGTGGCCGCGACGGAGAGGGCAGGAGCGCGCCGAGGAGGATATTGCACAGCACCGTCTACCACTTCGTCGTTGTCGTCGTCAGCGGCGGCGGCATCGCCAACCTCCAAGGAGGTGCGAGAGACGTTCGTCCGCTTCTTCAGGGAGAAGCACGGACACGCGTTCGTGCCGTCCTCGAACGTGAAGCCGCGGGCCGACCCGAGCCTCCTGTTCGTCAACGCCGGCATGAACCAGGTGCGGTGCCGTGGACGCGAGGGGGCGTGGGACAGCCGAGAGCACGTGGTGCCGAGAGGGCATGGGTACTGAGAGGGCATGGGCCAGGTTCTGAGAGGGCATGGGTACTGAGAGGGCATGGGTTCTGAGAGGGCATGGGCCGGGTACTGAGAGGGCATGGGCCAGGTTCTGAGAGGGCATGGGTTCTGAGAGGGCATGGGCCGGGTACTGAGAGGGCATGGGCCGGGTACTGAGAGGGCATGGGTTCTGAGAGGGCATGGGTACTGAGAGGGCACGGGCCGGGTTCTGAAAGGGCATGGGTACTGAGAGGGCACGGGCCGGGTTCTGAGAGGGCATGGGTTCTGAGAGGGCATGGGTACTGAGAGGGCACGGGCCGGGTTCTGAAAGGGCATGGGTACTGAGAGGGCATGGGCCAGGTTCTGAGAGGGCATGGGTTCTGAGAGGGCATGGGTACTGAGAGGGCACGGGCCGGGTTCTGAGAGGGCATGGGTTCTGAGAGGGCATGGGCCAGGTTCTGAGAGGGCATGGGTTCTGAGAGGGCATGGGTTCTGAGAGGGCATGGGCCAGGTTCTGAGAGGGCATGGGCCAGGTTCTGAGAGGGCATGGGCCAGGTTCTGAGAGGGCATGGGCCAGGTTCTGAGAGAGCATGGGTTCTGAGAGGGCATGGGCCAGGTTCTGAGAGGGCATGGGCCAGGTTCTGAGAGAGCATGGGTACTGAGAGGGCATGGGCCAGGTTCTGAGAGGGCATGGGCCAGGTTCTGAGAGGGCATGGGCCAGGTTCTGAGAGGGCATGGGTTCTGAGAGGGCATGGGTTCTGAGAGGGCATGGGCCGGGTTCTGAGAGGGCATGGGCCGGGTTCTGAGAGGGCATGGGCCAGGTTCTGAGAGGGCATGGGCCAGGTTCTGAGAGGGCATGGGCCAGGTTCTGAGAGGGCATGGGTTCTGAGAGGGCATGGGTTCTGAGAGGGCATGGGCCGGGTTCTGAGAGGGCATGGGCCGGGTTCTGAGAGGGCATTGGCCAGGTTCTGAGAGGGCATGGGTTCTGAGAGGGCATGGGTTCTGAGAGGGCATGGGCCGGGTTCTGAGAGGGCATGGGCCGGGTTCTGAGAGGGCATGGGCCGGGTTCTGAGAGGGCATGGGCCGGGTTCTGAGAGGGCATGGGTTCTGAGAGGGCATGGGTACTGAGAGGGCCAGGTATTGAGAGGGCATAGGTAGAGTGCTGAAAGAGCATGGGTAGAGTGCTGAAAGGGCATTGGCTAGGTTGTAGGTCTTGAATTTGAGGTGATAGACGAGGCATGGCCCGATAACTAGCTACGAAAGTCATTTGAACCAATATCCCACAAACAGCATGTGACATAACTTTACATTTGTCAGACAATCCCATTCTATCACCTGTACCATATTGTGTATCCATCACCGTGCCAACACCTGTACCATCACCCGCACCATCACCTGTATCGTCACCTGTACCATCAACCGTGCCACAATGCCTGTACCGCCACCAATGTCATAATCTGTACCATCAACTTTGTTATAACCTGTGACGCCCCCCCCCTCTCCTGTGCTACATCCCCTGCGAAATGACCTGTGCCGCCCCGTGTGCCCGCACTGTGCGCAGTTCAAGCCGCTGCTGCTGGGCAGCGTGGACCCGCGGAGCGAGCTGGCGCGCTGCACCCGCGCCGTCAACAGCCAGAAGTGCGTGCGCGCCGGCGGCAAGCACAACGACCTGGAGGACGTTGGGCGAGACGTCTACCACCACACCTTCTTCGAGATGCTGGGAAACTGGTCCTTCGGAGACTATTTCAAGGTGGCCCATGACGGGCGGTGGTGGCTAGGCACGTGGTCTGTGATCCAGAACAGTGGGATTTCGCAGTGTTGCACAGTCGGCAGGAATCTATGAACTTACTTATATATTTGTACTCCTATACTTTATTTACGTTTATTTATTTTTCTTTACGTGCTTAACTTTCTTATACTTGGCACTCTTATCGTTTTTTTCTATTATTGTTGTAACTTTATGACCTGGCCGTACTGGACGTCTGTGAAAGAGAGCTCCATGGCTCATGAGATTACTGCAGGATAAATACAGATTGTTATATTCTGAGTAGTTGTAGGAAGTTGACCCAGCACACGTTAGAACTGCCAGGTTGCTAACAATGTAAGGCTTTTTCTATCTTTGCGTGTTCAAATGTGTCGAGTAGCTACAAAAACAAGCACTAATATTTTCTAAGATAATTTTTGCAATGAGAATTTTTACTTGCTTTTACAGCAAAGCAAAGGCTAGATAACACATACTGAGCAGAGTAACGATGATATTGCTTTGTTCAGAAGTTGGATCGAGGCAGGAAGAGGACTGAACTGGTTGCATCTTGCATGCGAGCAACTGGATCAAGATTAAGCAGAGACACTTTCTGGTTTTGTAACATTTTCAGGCCTCATTCCACAATTTACGTCTGGTGTATGTGGCGCGTGATGTTCGAATAACACTGTGGTATCGTTTGTGTTTTTTTTTTATAAACACGCAGAGAGAGGTTTGCCAGATGGCTTGGGAGCTGCTGACGGAGGTCTATAGAATCCCCAAGGAGCGTCTGTACGTGTCATATTTCGGAGGAAGCCAGGCCCTGGGGCTCAAAGCGGACGAGGAGTGCCGGGAGATTTGGCTGCAGCTCGGGTAAGTGGGTGGGTTTACCGTGGGTAGTGGCAGCACCAGCACCTGCGTGTGCCGGGGTGGGGGTCAGGACGTCTGCTCGGGGCCCTGGTGCAAGGAAAATCTTTATCCACTTTCCCTCCTCTTCGTAGCCTCAGGCCAGGTCCTGCCAGGCTGTGGACCTCTGTGCAGTTTCACCGCCTGCACACACGATAGTTACACCACTGCTTGCTATCCCCACCCCCCGCCTGCCTCCCGACCACCTCCTGTGCTTCCCAGCGTGGCCGCGCCCCACGTGCTGCCCTTTGGGGAGAAGGAGAACCTATGGGAGATGGGCGAGGTGGGCCCATGCGGCCCGTGCTCCGAGATCCACTACGACCACGTGGGCGGGCGGGACGCGAGTGGCCTCGTCAACGCCGGGCACCCGGACGTGGTGGAGATCTGGAACCTGGTGTTCATGCAGTACAACAGGTGCGCCCGGTGGTCAGAGCAGCACAAGCGGGGCATGGGCCAGCGGCGACACAGCGACGGCCTGCCATCCTGTGAGAAACCCAAGACGTAGTAATCTGTGAAAAAGAGCCAAATAGTTATTTCGGGATAAATAAAGATTCTGACTGATAAACATTCTAAAGATTCTACATCATGAGGCCTCCTTTGCCAGTACCAAAATATAATAATAGGGTTTTTCCCCTTTATTCTGGTGACAAAACTGAAACCTGTTGTAAGGATTCATGTTTACATTAATCACAATACTTGCAGTAAAAATGCAAACAAATGCTTACCCCGAGCCCTCATTACTCTGATAGTGCGTTGTCTTTGAACTGTGCGCTTTTTGGCGTCATCTGGTCGAACACCTCATGAGACTAGGCTCTAAGGAAAGCTGTCTCGGGTGTGGACCAATGAGTTTCAAGGACAATGCATCAATTATCAAAGTGTTGTTTTTTGTTTGCATTCTGACTGCAAGTATTGTGGTTAATGTCAACATGATTCCTTGCAAAAGGATTCAGTTTTGTCGCCAGGAAAAAGGGGAAAAACCCTATTATTATTCTAAAGATTATAAAACACAATAATGAAGGAAGTGTCTGGGTGCCTCATGGGCTAGAGCACCTCGCCGGCACCGCTGAGATTCTCAGTCCGAATCCAGACATTGCTCTGTAACAGGGCAGATGGGAAACGGCTGCCCCGTACTGCGTGGATCGGAGATTACTTAAATAGATCTCAGAAGTAGTTTTGTGACATCTGCTTCCGTGATTCATTCTCGAGCATGGTGGGATGCGCTGCTCTGCGAGAGTTCCAAATGGAATCTACATCTCGTATCGTGACATAGCAAAATTTGGATAACATTGGGGAAAAGAACCCAACAATTGTCAATTTTATCATTTTGTCTGATAAACCTGTACTGCTCTTGTAAATCTGTTACCCGTGTTTAATATATGAGTGGTTGATACCAATGGCACCTGGGTCTATTCGGTGACGTCCTGCCAGCGGGCGTTCGACACTTCACGTGGCCTTAACGTGCACATAGTCTGGCACAAGCACCGTGGTGACGTCACCGCCACTTAGTGGCAAATGGCGGTTGTTGTTATTGTGTGAGGAGCGGTAGTGCGGTGGTGAGCGCACTGCACTATATAGCAACCCAAGTTTGATTCCCACTCACGACCAATGTCAGTGGTCTATATTTGGACCAATCTTGGGCCTCTCCAAAGTTGACTCAACCTCAAATTAATACTTGGTATGGGTACGGTGTGTAAACATCAGCACTGGGGAGACAAAGGTGGCCGGGCGTGGTGTTGGTCCACTGACCCCCTCGTATGCCACGTCGGCTTCCATAGGTGCTCGCTGACAGCACTACACAGGGGATCTTTGTCTTTGCGCGGCAGGGAGGAGAACGGAAGCCTCCGTCTCCTGCCGCGCCACAACGTGGACTGCGGGATGGGCTTCGAGCGCCTGCTGGCCGTGCTGCAGGGCAAGCGGTCCAACTACGACACCGACCTCTTCACGCCCATCATGAGCGCCATCCACAAGGTCGGCCCAGCTCCCCGCTGCCCCCGGTGTGCGGTTCCATCGGAACCACGGTGCAGGAAACTCCTACTCTAGGCTGTGCTAGCACGGTTGGCTACGTACCGTGCGAAAGAAGTTCAACACACATACATAATATATATACGTAGTTGCCATTTAACGATGCTTTTGTTACATTGACTGAAGTATTTTACTCCAAGGTGCTGCACAGTGTTGTTTGTGGGAGATTGGTTCAGATGACTCTGGCAGTCACTGGAGGTGCAACGGTCAGTCAACCACAATGTCAAAACTATTTTTTGTATTCTTAAATCAAAATCAATCCCTGTAGAAAATCGCAGCGCTTCATTAGTTAGGATTGCAGGGATACGTTGGGTGGCGGTAGGGGTTGGGAATCGTCACAGGCCTACCGATAGCGGGTTGTGGTGTGCACTTCACGATGCGAGCCTGTGCTGTGCACCGCGTCCTGCAGTGGTGCGTACCGCTGCATCGTGGCTTTGTGCTGTGCCCCACAGCCACGTGCTGAGGCCCAGTGCTGCAGGTGGTTGTGCGCGGTGCAAGACGTGCGACGTCGTTGGCACTCTACTGTGTGCCGTGCTCTACCGTGTGCCGTCGTGTTCCACAGTGTGCCGCGAATTGCCACAAGGATGCACCATCCTTGTTGCGCCCTAACCCCCGCCGCGCGCCGTTCCCGACTCGCAGGGCACAGGCGCGCGCGAGTACCGCGGCCTGGTGGGCGAGGCCGACGAGGGCCACGTGGACACGGCGTACCGCGTGCTCGCCGACCACGTGCGCACCCTGGCCGTGTGCATCGCTGACGGCGTCTACCCCGGCATGACCGGCGCCGAGTACGTACCACGGCCTGGCACACGAATACGCAGCGTTACATTGCAAAGACAAAAGAGAAAGATTCCCCGTGTAGCCTTAATAGACTGTAGGGAAAAGTGCTGTTAGCGAGCACCTATTAAGGTCAGCACGGCACACGAGGGGGGGGTGGGTGGCCAACATCACGCCCGGCTGCCTTTGTCTCGCCAGTGGTGATGTTTTTACACACCGCACCAGGTACTCATTTGAGGCTGAGTCGACCTAGGGGATGCCCAGGAGCGGTTCAGATAACCGTCACTGGTGTTGGCCGTGAGCACAAATCGAACTCGGATCTCCGGGTTCGTAGCGCAGCGCGCTAACCACTAAACTACTGCTCCCCACAATGTTACACACAGCCTGGCACACACACAATGCCCATGCCATACCTTGGCGTACACACAGTGCCCTACACCCATGTCACATACACACCATACCAGATCATACACAGCCTGGCAACACACAGCACTCAACACCATGGTGACTATGGCACACATATCCTTGTATGGACACCATGACACACACCATACAGCAGTGATCTCGGGAGATGTGTGTATGTGTGCTTGCGTGTGTTGTGTCCGTGTGTTGATGGATTTCCTGTTGGGCCCGTGTGTACCTAGGCTGGTTCTGCGACAAATCCTACGTCGCGCGACGAGATTTGCCATCGAGACGCTGCGGGCCCAGCCAGGGTTGCTGGCCAGCCTGGTGCCCACGGTGGTCGACATCCTGGTGCAGCTTCCCCTGATCTTCTGCCCTCTCACCGTTGCCACGCCGTCGTGACCTCGCCGTCACGTTGACCTGAGAATTACCAGACCTCACCTTGCTGTCACCACACCACATTGATCTCACAAGTGCCACCCCGGCCGTGATCCGTATTGCGACCTTCATCCTCGCCCTCGCCCCTGCTTCACCATTCTCTCCCTGCCCACGGCGCCCTCACTCCCCACAGTCCTCTTGGTGACAGAGAACGATGCAAAACCTATTGCCGTTCGTGCACATTGATGACGCCTGCCGCGCTTGTCTTTCGCAGGGCGACACGTACCCCGAGTTGAACAGAGAGGCTCAGGTGGTGAGTGTTAAAAACACGCACCAACAAACTCCCCATATTTGTATAACACTGCTGTCCCCCGTTTGTTTGTGATTGGACGCTTTGCAATTAAGATTGCCTGTGCCGCGAACCGACTCTGTTCCTCCGCCCCGGTCCACGGTGCCTGTGCCGGATTATCCCAGTAGCAAAAGTAGCTACGATATGCTACGTGCCCCGCACTTTCAAGGGCACCGCGCTAAATGCTTTCAAGATATCGAATCCGGTTCAGTGATTCTACACTAGCTCTATTACTATAGTACTATACTGCCTTCAACTTTTATGAACGACTGGGTGACTGGGTGTTAGCGATTTGCTTTTAAGGGATTACATCTTGAATCATTGCCTCACTTGATGCAGCTAATCCGGCTGTGACGGTCCCACCTGATGACGGAGACTTGTGTTGCCTCCGAAACGTCGTGATTTTTATTTTTTATTTTATTTTATTTTCATTAATTTTGATGTTTTACCTACGTGACTTTACCGAAAAAACCTAAGAATATGAATCCTTGCAATCACGAAAGCTTCAAATCTAGAAAGAATGTTAGCGATTTGTCGTATTATCTGTGGCTGTATAGCAAATGAAAAAAATACAATTACAATGCAAGTAAAAAAAATGGTTTTTTAATATTTATGTGTTTTTATTTTATTCCGGGGCCCTTAATAACGTATGCTACAGGCCTCGCACTAGCTTAACCCGGCACTGCGCGGTGCCCGCCCCGGGCGCGGTGCCCCTCGCGCAGGTGATGGACGTGATCAATGAGAACGAGGCGGCGTTCCTGTCCTCGCTCTCCCGGGGCCGGCGCCTAATGGAGCGGACCGTCGCCAAGATGGGCACAGCGAGCGCCTCCTTCCCGGGTACTGGCGGCACGCGCCCCGGGGTCAATTGTAGTCGCAATTGCAGCAGCATTTGTAGCCAAAGTTACAATTACGTTTTGCGACGTCACTACACTTGTGGCTGCGGCGACTGTATATCCAACATTGCTGGGGTGACAGTGCGGTGATGTCATTCGAGTGTGCCCAGCCTGGCTATGTACATGCGTGGCTCTCTTTTTTGTTAACTCACTGCTGGATGATGGCCTCCCCATGCTGTGCGGTTCACGGGGTTTATTTGATTTGACCGCGCTGGTCATTGGGGAAGGCATGGAACATTGACGTGGGGGCATAGAACTACACTACGACAGTGTGTTTTGCTACACTCCCCTCTGCTGCCGTCACGTAGCTCGGCAGCCCATGACATCCGTTATGAATGGTGGTTGCCCATCCAGGCACCATCCAGGTTTAACTGTGCTTAATATAGAGACATCTGAAAAGCATGGGCACATTGCTGGTGATTTGGTCATAGGCTCAGCCCCAATGCATATCCTGGAAAACAAGATTGATTTGAGATTGATTTGTTTTTCACGAGTTCCGTCGTTAATCACGGGGGATTGGATCGAGTTTAAAACAGCAGCGTGCGCTGGGGAGCGAAGTGACGTGGAGACGAGCGGCACGCTGTGTTCCGCCCGTGCTCGGCGCGTGTGCAGTGGACGTGGCATGGTCGCTGCACCGCGGCCTCGGCTTCCCCTTCGACCTCATCCACCTCATGCTGGACGAGCGGGGCCTCTCGCTCGACACGGTCGCCTTCAACGAGCTTGAGCGGGCGGAGGTGGGTGCAGCAGCACACACGCCAAGGCACACCAAGACACCACACCAAGACACAGATTGGCTACGTACGGTGCGAAAGAAGTTCCACATACATACGTACTCCACAACAGCAAAAACAACCAACATTCGCCACTAAGTAGTGGTGATGTCACCACAGCGCTTGCGCCAGGCTAGGTGTACTATGAGGCCACGTGAAGTGTTGAAGGCTCATTGGCAGTTGACGGAATAGGCCCTCTTGCTTTCGGTTGACCGATCATGGTGACTGGCAGATGCACCACCCGCATTCCTCACTACCACTTGGCTGTGGTGTAGGCACCTGGCGTTCTGCTCATTGTGAAATCTACACCCACGCAGACACGTGCACCTACTGCACTCACGTCCACACACACGGGCGAAAACGCACGCACACTGACGCGTGTGTACACGTGTACACGTGTACACAACTCGGCAGCGCACGCCGACACACGCCGTCTCGACGCGCGCGTGTGGTGCATGCAGCTGAGGAGAGCGCAGCAGCAGAAGCAGGAGGGGGAGAAGGGAGAGGCCCCCGGGCGAGAGTCTCTCCTGCTGGACGTGCACGCACTGGACGAGCTGCGCAGCAGAGGTGTCCCCGCCACCGACGACGCCGCCAAGTACGCGTACGAGCTGCGCCCCGACGGCCGATACGGTACGATGGCCCCCGAGGTGCACGTGGTACTCACGGAACACACGGGGTCGCACGGCATCACGGCGTCCGCAAATGTGATTGTAAAGTGGTACCTTGTGTCTCATCTGTATGGCTACGTCTCGGCGAGCCGCATCTGTTTGCGCGCCACTGCCAGGCCCGTAGGTCACATCTGGGCTGAAGGGCGCCAATTGAAGAACCCTGGCTTAGTGGTTCTAAAGCCTACGGTATAACCACGCCAGACACAGCAGCGCGGACACAGGTGCACGAGTCTCAAAGTGACGCCCGTGGTCGCGGCCGTGGCGTCGGCGTCTGTCGCGGTGCAGAGTTTGCCCGGTGCTCGGCGCGGGTCGTGGCCGTGTGGCGCCGGCCGGGTCTGAGCGACGTCGTGGGGGCCGGAGAACGCTGCAGCCTCGTGCTCGACGCGACCTGCTTCTACAGCGAGCAGGGCGGCCAGGACGGCGACACCGGCGTCTTGCTCGCGGTCGACGCCGCCGGGCAGCAGGTGCGGGCTACGGGCGGGGCATTCGGCCAAGAGACGAGAGGGGCCGGCGTCAGCATGCGGTTGCAACCGTCGAACCGACGCCAGCCCTACGTCGGCCCGACTTGGGCCCGACGTCGGCCCGACGTCGTTCCGTGTTTTACTGGGTTGCGCCCCGCTCGTGTTGTCGCAGGACATCGTGGCCATGGTAGAGGACGTGCAGGTGTGCGGGGGGTTCGTGCTGCACCACGTCGTCACACGTGACACCGTCCGCGTCGGGGACCGGCTGCTCCTCGCCATCAACGAGGTCTGAGATGCTACCGCATTTAAACACGTCGCAAAACCCCGGTCGAATCGCGCTTGTTTATTACAGCGTATGCCGTGGCCAGCATTTGTACACGCAATCGTTTTTGTTATGTCTATGGAATAGGAATACAACTAAATCTGGTGTGGTGACGCACTCCTGCGACCCAGCGTTTTAAAGGCAAACGGATCGTGTTCGATGTGGAAGTTCCTAATCTGCTGGGCTGCGTGATGGCCAGGAGATGGCAGTATGGTAAATGGGATATGAACTCATCTGGTCAGAACTTTGAATTATCCCAAAGTACTGTACGCGTATCGTGAACTTGCTCGACGAATCGAGACGAATTGAGGGGCACCACGGTGGCTAAATAGTTACTACCTCACCTGGTATGCAGGAGATCGTGGGTTTCGATCCCGACCCTGACGCCTGTATATTTGGAGTTTGCATGTTCTCTTGTGGTCGCTTGGATTCTTCTCCGGCCCTCTG
Organism: Lethenteron reissneri; assembly: GCF_015708825.2. Classification (NCBI taxonomy): domain Eukaryota; kingdom Metazoa; phylum Chordata; class Hyperoartia; order Petromyzontiformes; family Petromyzontidae; genus Lethenteron; species Lethenteron reissneri. The sequence continues at coordinate 10,924,782 of NC_083803.1, read as the reverse complement.
GTTTTCCCTCCAGATTTATAAACTTGCATTTATTTGGCTGCTATATTATTTGGCTGCTATACATTTCTATATTATAAGCTGTCATTTGTGGCCAGGTCGTTTCTGAAAAAGAGCTATATCGCTCAGTGGGCATTACCTGGTAAAATACAAATATGGTTTTATAGATTCATTTAATCGTTACTCACCGAGTCATTTCCCACACGTGAATTGTTTCTGGGGCCTCAGGCTCGACTAGTGGTTTACGGTTCTTCTGCCCCCCCTACGTGCCCGTGAAAATAATTTAAAATTTACACAAATTATATGGCAGTGTTACATTCAGACTCACGGAACCAAGAAATCTCCAAATGAGATGAAAAAGTAGAAAAAGAAAATCGTTGAGAGGATAAAACCGTGGCAATAAAATTGACTTGTGTAATAAATTGCAAACGCAAATCGTGACACTTCATCGAATCGCCGCGCCGTGAATCGTTCCGGACCGAGCGGTTGGTGGCTGCGCCGGCGTCTGGTCGAGCGCCGGTGCCGACATCCGCATCGCTGTGTCCTTAGGAGCGCCGCCTGGGCTGCATGATCAAGCACACGGCCACGCACCTCCTAAGCCAGGCCCTGCGCGACGTCCTGGGCAACGCGACGCAGCAGAGGGGCTCCCACGTGGCGGCCGACCGCCTCCGCTTCGACTTCTCCACCAGGGTGAGACACGCTCGCTGGCAGTCGGGCCGGCGTTGCGGCGCCGCGGTGGCAAGATGTTACCTACCTCGCCTGGTTTACAGGGGGTCGTGGGTTCGATACCGACCCTACGCCTGCTGTATATTTGGAGTTTGCATGCTCTCTCTCTTTCTCCCCGTGGTCGCGTGGATTTTTCCACGGGTCCTCCGGTTTTTCCCTCCGCAATTAGAAACCTGTTTAGAGTGTTTGGCTGCAGGTGTACTTTCAGGTGCTGTACAACAAAATTCATGGAGATATATTTGTTTAATATTTAAGATGCTGTACACCAAGCAGGACGTGCACATCGTGAGGAAACCACCAAAATCCATGGAGATATTTTGTTTAATGTTTAATATGCTGTACAACAAGCGGGACATGCACATCGTGGGGAAACCACCAAATCCATGGAGATATGTTTGTTTAATATTTAAGATGCTACCTTGATAGGAGACAGTCATGGGCAGAAGAGAAGAGGAAGGACTTACGCCTGGACTGTAACAGGGAGCTGACAGCTTCGGTGGCCCTTAGGGGAGGGCATTCTCTCAGAAGGGGCAGCAATAGACCAGGAGCAAGCAGACCTCCCATTGAGTGGATGTCGACAGACTTGTCACAGAAAACCTTGGGTTCCAAGAGTAGAGAGCATGCGAAGAGAAGTCGAGGGTCATGTTACATTTACCGAATTCCACTTCCATTGTGATATACACACAAAGATATCCCATATAGCTGTAGCAGACTGTTAGGGCAAGTGCTGTTAGCGAACACCTATCAAAGCCACCATGGAACACGAAAGAGTGGGTGGCCAGCACCGTGCCCGGCTGCTTTTAACTCCCTAGTGGTCTATGTTTACATCGCACCAGGTATTCCTTTAAGGCTGAGTCAACCTAGGCGAGGCCCAAGATAGGTTCAGTTCATCGTCACCGGTGTTGGCCATGAGCGAGATTGAACTCGGGTTGCCGAGTTGATGGTGCAGTACGCTAACCGAGACACTACCGCTCCCCAAAGACAAAGACCCCCCATATATCCTGAACAGACTGTTGGGCAAGTGCTGCTAGCGAGCACTTACCACTACCCCACACACGCACAAACACGAGCACATTAACCCCACACGACCTTTTCCATTGGTTTCGTCACCTGCTCACCCGCCGTACATTCCGCCCAGTCACCAGCAGCTCAGCCGAGCGAGCGCCCGCGCGTTGCCATTCTTCCCGTGCCTTCTGCAACTGGTTGGTGCCGCGTGTTTGGCCGTGTGTCCCCCCTCCCCCCGCCGCCACGTGCGCGTTCTCAGACGCCCGTGTCGGTGGACCAGCTCCGCTCCGTGGAGGCGGCCGTCTGCCGCCTCGTGTCGGCCGACGAGAGGGTGTTCGTGGCGGAGGCCCCGCTGGCCTCAGCCCGCCGCATTCCGCACCTGCGCTGCGTGGACGAGGCACGCGCGACCGCACGGGTGGACACGTCAATCCCTGCCTCATCGTTTTAGGAAGCTGCCCTTTGGCCTCTTGTGGTGGACGAGCGGAGTTGGGTGGACGTCCGTCCGGTATTCTGTCCGTGGGTGGGCAGGTCGGGTACCTCGGCCTAGTCGCCCTTCGATTGGTAATTGTCGGTGTCATTGCCGAATTGTAAACTTAGAAATAGAGCCACAGTGGAAATTCAGATTGGTAATTGGCGCTTCGAGGGAGTTTTTTTTAACCCCTTGCTCATGTGCCAGTTGGCTGGCTGTAATTTGTGGGTGGAGTGTATGAGGAGTGTCACCCTTGCTCACTTCCGTCTTCTCTCGAGACAAAGCGATCATCGTCTCAGCTCCAGTCGAAGCTGAAGCAACATCCAGTTCTCCTATGTTTTTCCATTGTCCGATGGATGCACTTGGCTCCTCACCAAAAGAGGATCACAGCAGCACTCACACACGCATCTGGGCACAACACAGCGGCAGGGCACAGCACTAGTTGCCTCGTATAGGACGATAGCTTTATTCTTAGCGGATGCGTCACCCTATTAACACTGATGTTCTGATTGCCCTATTTCACCCCAATGCTTTATGTCAAAATAAATCCCGTTTCACATTTCCTCCGAGGGCCACTGCAGTTTTCCATACCCGATAGAGATTCAGTGCTCTCGCCTTACTCGTCCAAATACAGGATGTGCAAAGCTTACAGGAAGCCAGTGTACATTATTTCCCAACGTTCATGTCTCTTTAGACTACGTCTCTTTTAACGAAAGCTTCATAATCTGTAGACGTTCTTCATAATCTAACACGACGAGCCATGTTCCTAGGGCTACTCGCGTCTTACAAAGACCAATGCGTGGCCCTCAGCATTAGCGGCAGTAGCAGGCGGTAGCCATGTCAAGTGACTGCCTGCCTGCCTCAAATCTTGCTATGGAGCTGCTGTCTCTCATACGCCGCACTGGGTGTAGCCCCACTGTCAGTATTTCAATCAGTTGGGGGGGCGCTAATTCATGTTTTGAACAATGAGAAGCTCGCGTCCGTGAGTGGTCACACACCCCCAATGATCTGGGTGTACAGCCCTGTCCGGCCTCACTCGGGCTTCAGCGCTCATCCAGCGACGAGTCTGATGAGACCACCTCGTTGCTCTCGTCATCCAACCACCTCGTGCTATTTATCTGTCGTGGTAAACTCACCGGTTGTACGGAATGAGCGAACTGAAGGGAGGCTTCGAGTTGTGGAGAGAGACGGACGAAAGGGTGGAGGGCAGCGGAGAAGAATGGAGTTGTGCGCTGCGGTGCGCAGGACTACCCGGAGGAGGTGCGCGTGGTGTCAGTGGGGACTCCCGCCGAGCAGCTGCTTCGACAGCAGCAACACACGGACGGCGCTGGCTCCGTGGAACTCTGCTGCGGCACGTACGTACACCGCCGCCGCCGCCACCGCCGCCACCGCCGCCACTGCCGCCACGCCAAACTTCTCACCGCTCGCGTGGCTTGTGCTCCTGATGAGACTTTGCTGTAGTGATTCGTGGGTTCCAAGTTTCCAAATGCTTTATTTGGACACTCGAGGTCAGACGATTCATGCTTCTGCTTTGATTCAGTCATAATTTGGCATCATGAGTTGATTCACAAATCGGGTTTTATTCTTCCGGTGAGTGTAGTGGATCTTAGCCGTCAGAGGGGTCGCATGATCCCATTACAAATCACTCTGATTGAAAATATCGATTCTTACAAATGTGATTTATGCAAGTATCACGAGCCTATGAAACTATTCATCCATGCATTGGTACATCTCTATTGGCCACCCACCGGTACAAGTTGCTAAAATGGTCAAGACTGTCGTGTCATGTGACCTTGCACCTGTCGTTTGTGGCTCCCCCCCCCCACCTGCCCCCCCCCCCCCTCCCCGCCTGACCCTCAAACTCAGTCACCTACAGCGGACGGGGCTCATCGAGGATTTCGTGATCGTGTCTGAGCGAGCAATGGTCAAGGGGCTGAGCCGCGTCGTAGCCGTCACGGACCGGGAGGCTCGCGAGGTGAGATCGGGTGAGGCCTTCAGGGCACACGGGGGAGAGATCACCCCGTGCCCGCGATGGCTGCTCGCGATCGGGCAAACAGGTATTGTATGTTGAACTTCGTTGGCACCGTACGTAGCCAACCGTGCTTATCGAAGGTGTGGGGGAAGGACAACAAGAAGTCAACACACCACGGAACTACGCAGCATTGTGAAGGTCTCCAATCCTCGGACGTTTGGTGATTGAAAACATTCACAATCAAAACCTTCATAGTGCAGGACTGGTAGATGTTAATTGCATGTTCTGAATCTTTTTTTCATTACATTACAATTGTGCTATTGGTGATCATATGAGCGTGCAGTGAACCACCTTGTGTCAAAATAAGATGTCATTTATCTGCAAGGGAACCCTTATCCACACTAGGAGCACACATTTTATTTTGCCCAACGTGCCAATCAAACCAACATTTGTTTTGTTCTAAGCTGCAATTTTCAGAATTTAGGGGAAAATGATATGTAATATGGTTGAGCTTTGTGTGTGCAGTCATTGGTGACTGGGCCAAGACCAACTCGTGTGTGTACACGTGCGTGTACGTGGTAGTGTAGCAGTTAGCGTGCTAGTTGCCCGGGTTTGATTTCTGCTTACGGCCAACACCAGTGACAATTATCTAAACCAGTCCTGGGCCTACCCTAGGTCGACTTTGCCTCAAATGAGTAGCTGGTGCAGTGTGTAAACATTGCCACTGTGCAGACAAAGGCAGACGGGGCTTGGTGCTGGCCACCCCACCCCCCTCCTGTGCCGGCCTTCATAACAGCACTTGCTCCAGCCGCCTGTCAAGGCTATACGGGGGATCCTTGTCCTTTGCACGTGTGCGCGAAGGCTCGCCGGACGGGAGAGGCGCTGGCGCAGCAGGCGGACTCGCTGGGCGAGCGGGTGGCCCACGGTGCGGCCTCGCTCCCTCGTCTGCTGGGCCTCTCCAAGGAAGTGGGCCAGCTCACCGACGTGGGTCTCGCTCCGCCGTCACCTCGCCTCCAATGCAGCTCGATTACTAGAGTCGTTTTACGACAACCAAGTTGGTGAATGTTTTGGTAAAATTTTTTAAAGCGTCTGATGATTTGGGCGGGGAGGGGGAATGGAAACGTGCATCATCATGGGACTTGAACAGTGGAGTTTGGGATGTGTATGCAGCTCTGTATGCGCAACACTTTTTCTAGTTAACATTCAGCTTCCTTATTGCTGACACAAGTTTGTTTACAAAGCGTAGCATTAAATATTTAAGAGCGACTCAGTCGACAAAATTTGACTTGTTTATCACCCAGTTTGCCCGCTCGAGTAACACGCCGGCTCATTGAAAGATCTATAGCTGCTTTATCTACACTAAGATGTCAACAGGGATACGCACAGGGCGGCGGGCACTGGTGACACGTTGAGTTCATGTCTCCTTTTCGCCGACCTCCACAGGTTGTGGACAGAGCGGTGATGCCTCAGTGGCAGCGGAAAGAGCTGCAGCAAATGCTCAAGACCATGCAACGCAAGGCCAACACAGCGGTCCGCAAGCTCAGGACCTCTCTGGTAACAATAATAATAATAAACTCGATTATCTAAAGCACAATTCTCACACGGCCTCAAAGCGCTTTACATGAAGCTTAAGTTATGGAGAAAGCATGTTGTAAAAGGAGGTGAATTTTAAGACACGATTTAAAAGTGTAACAGATTCAGATTCCCGAATGGACTGAAGAGGAAAGGAATTCCACGATCGCGGAGCATGTGGCTCCAAAAAGCTCCGTCTCCCATAGAACAAAGTCTTGTCTTTTGAATATTGAATGAGTCGATCAGAATCAGCAGATCTAAGTTTTTTGCAGTGCAATATAAAACTGAAGCAGATCGGTGAGTCATTTAGTAGCCAACTCATTCAAGGCCTTTAACACGAGAAGAAGAATCTTCAAGTGGATTCTGTACTCTACAGGGAGCCAGTGCAGGGAGGAAAGAAATCGACGATTGAAGGTTAAGGGTACCGTAGATGTGAGGATGTTGTCGACTGTACAAATGCATTTTTGATCAAATTCCGCTCTATGCCGTGCGCTGAGTTCAGGCCGAGAAAGCCGCCGAGACGCTGGCGGAGAAACACGCGAACGAGACGCTCATCGTGGACGTGATGGAGGCGGAAAACCTGTCGGTAATTACAGAATGAGCGACCGCGTGGTGGCATCGGTGCTCGCGCAATTCCAGCTCGGTGTCACAGATTGTGCACAGAGCGCCCGCCACGACGGGCAGTGGCCCCGCACTGTCTGCCGGCTGCCAACGCCCTTGATGCACTGCACGATAAGCAGATTGCCATGCATCGATTAATATCGCAATCCAACACGTGACTATCGTGATAAGGGAGCGTTGGGTAATGAAGGGAGTATTTTCAGCTTGCGTTTCACACAACTGCATATGCAGTGGTTAATGGGCACGCAACGACGCGTTGATTCGTCAGCTACACGGCTCACAATGCCGATTGTGCGCGCGAGAATCAATTATTTTCAATCCATATACAGTGCGTTGGAATCGATTCACGCAACCCCCTGACACCACTAGAGGCGACCGCTTGTGTTGTGATCGAAACGTAGTTTTTTGTTATTTTCTTTTCACCTATCTACGTGACTTTACCGAAAGACCCAAGAATATCGACAATCACCGCCATGTACAGAGACAATGGACTCTGAAATTAAGTTGACAATTCAATGAATTGCGTGGTGGGATGGGTGGATTGGGGAGCATCAAGGAACACATGCCGACTGAACAAGCGCACTCTCACGCGTGGTTCTATGCAGGTGCTGGTGAGGACGGTGAACGAACTGAGCAGGGCGGTGCCTGACGCCCGCGTCCTGCTGATGAGCATTCAGCCCGGCGGGCAGCTCCTGTGCGCCTGTCAGGTGCCAAAGGTGAGCGTCGCCAGCGAATGACCCGCGGCCACGGGGGGGGGGGGGGGGGGGGGTTCTGGATCAGTGGAGCGGCAACCGGGACACTTTTAGAGTCTCATTCTCAGCCCAGCACTTGGTACACATGCTTTTATTGACTTGGCAAACATTGGGGCAGCAAAAGTGTGAGTGCTCAACGCCTGAGATCGGGTTGAGGAATCTCTCGTGAAACCCTGGGTTATTGCATTACATAATAACGAACAATGATTTTAATTACTTTCTCAATCCACTGCTGGATGAAGGCCTCTCCATGCGGGGGTGCCCAGGACAGGCTCCAATATTACTCGCCACTGATCTTAGCCTTGGTCTGGCATTGACATGCGGTCGCATTCCATGTCCACGTAAACTGCCTGTACATGCCAGCCAAGAATAGATATCCTGAGAAGGTATTTTTGCCTAAATCTGGAGCCATGAGGTACCTCTTTGCTACACAGCTGTCCGGCCAGCCTTCGGCAGTAGAAAACACGGCAGGCATGCGAGACGCACATTGGGACACGAGAGTTAATCCATTTTACTTTTATGGCTATAGATTACTTTCATGACACCGTTATACTAAAAATATCATTCACCCCCCCCCCACCCCTTATGATTTATGAATTGATTCAGTATTATTAAATTAAATAGCTTATTTAACAATGTGGTGAATGCAGTGGTCACGAGTGCCCACAGGGTTCATGTGAACCCATTACCTACAAACATCTACATTATTAGGCAAATAATAAAATTCACGTTTTGACATTAATACGCATAGGTGCATCAACGCAGCGTCACACCTCCTTGCCAGAAGATATTGCCGAGCTTCGTGCTGGTTAAGACTTCGGCGTGGGGGCACTGTCACTGTGCCTGCCGTTGCAGGAGATGGTCGATGCATTCCCAGCGCTGGACTGGGCCCAGGCCGTGTGCGGTCCCATGGGCGGGAAGGCGATCGGCTCCCAGTTCCTGGCCAAGGTCTCGGCCACAATTGGAGACCACGGAAACAGCACTGCCGCGATCGTAGACGCAGCTCTCCGGCGTGCGAGGGCGGAATCGTGATGGCCGCCAGTTTCACCACAAACTTCCTCTCTCTGCTGCTCAAGCTTCAGTCCAGAGCCCCACATCTGGCCCAGCTTTACAAGTCTGATGATCTTGATAATGCGTCTGCTGGTTTGTGGGGTTTGAAAATCGGATGAGACGTTTGACATTTGCGGGCTTGAAAAGAAGTACTGTGACTGATCAACAGAAAACCACTTGGCCATGAGGACTTGGCTGTTTGGAAGAGACGTCAATGCGTCTGTATGTGTACTACGGGTTTTCTTTCGGAGAAAATCTCAACTAGGCCACCACAGCAATAGACAATCAATGTGCGGCATCACGCATCCCGTTTAAACCGGCCCCATGTACCACGCATACAGGGGCCCATGAGACGACGCCTCCCCGTGCACCGGCATCCACAAACAATCTCCCGGGTCGGAACCGACATCGCGTCTGCGGGCTTCCCAGCCACCAGGGTCCATGCAATGTGCGTTGGTGACCGTGCATCTCCTCTGAAAAAGCATCAGTGTACCCCGCCGAGCATAAATCAAAGAACATGTCCTTGTGTTTTTTTGTCAAAACATGGTTTATTAAAAACGGCTCGCTGAATAGACACGTAACGTGCTTCACCTTTGCCTTATAAAGCTTTTCATACAGGTAGCATTCCAAAGGGGGCTGCTCATCAACAATGGTTATGTGAATTGAAAAACGATTGTGTCACATACCGCAAAAAGGTTAATTGTTTTTATATTACAAAAGGCAGAGTATTACTCTATTGTCCCTTTCGTTTAAGGCTTTGTTGTTCTCAGCAAAAATATCGATACTGAGGACCAATTACAGACTGGAATGATTCAACCCTGTAGAAATGTGATGCATGGCATGAATAAGGTGTGGCAACTCAAGGCCTAAATCAAATATTTCTTTCTCCCCGTATAATCGTGAATGTCTTTATGGACATTTGGTAAACGCATTTTTGAAATTAAACTGACAGAAATGGACACTATAGACTACTAATCAACCTTGACATTGGGTGCAAGTAACATTGGTGACTTTGAAAGTATGCTGCACAGCTACCGACAGTATACCCCCAGTATCCTTCCCATCTACACTCAGACGAGTACAGCCTTGACACATCTGCTAGCCGTTTGTCTCAATTTTTTCTGCTTGCACTGTATGTCTTCTACACTATTTTTTTGCCTTTTGTTGGCACTTTTTGTCTGGTCTCGTCTATCTACCCTCACCGGTCTGCTCTGGCATGAACACAAAATGAAGATCGGACGCAACTTTACATTAAATGCAGAAGCAACATTTGATTAAGGAAAACGATTCAATGCGTGAATGCATCAATCTTGACAAGAATTGACTTTCATCAACGCATCGTCCAGTGATTCAATTACATGCCCAGTTTGGATCACCCTTGCTAGGATGGCGAGAAGATCAACGCGCCAAGAGCCCCCTTTAGGAACTGCTGATCTCAGCCTGTGATCGCTTGGGGACGCAAGGTTTCTTAAACCCAGGCCAAGCTTTCACATCTCAATGTCAGAAAGCTTATGTTTGTTCATCAATCCATTTGTATTTTTTTCTCTCCATAAAAGAGCAAAGGGCTCAATGTACAGCAGAGAACACGTAGAAATACGACGTACAATACTTGCGTAAAAGTAAACAAGTTGTATACAAATTCCACTGAAATGCAACAAAAACACACATTCTTCATTTAAAAGCATAATGAGTAATGACTGCACTTGTCTGCACGAGCTAAGGTTACTATGGCATAGGCAGCGGGGAAAATGAATGTGTGATGGCAATTGCAGCACTCAGCTGGTAAGGGTAACACACAAAGTGGGTGAATGTTATTTAAATCTACATTAACACAGACTACTGGGTCTAAACTGGCGAGAAATTCATCACAGGCAACTAGTAAAAATTTGTTTCACTTCGTAGCACACGGACGCACCCTCCAGGAATGTATGTTGTGAATTTGATGATGTAAATTGATGTTTTGTGTTTATAAAAAGTAGAGGCAATAAAAATCCGAGAGGTTTTGAGTGTTGCTAAGCCAGAAACGAGTTGAGATCAGTGACAATACTTGCGTACTTAAAAAAATATAAAAGACGCAATCCAAAAAAACCTACCCAGGCTGTCCAACATGAGTATAAAAAACTTTGTTATAAAAATTGCAAGTGACTTTCAGGCGAGTTGTCTGAGGACTCCAGCAGTGACTTGTGTCACCCTGCTGCAATTTCACTGGACCCACTACTACAGTGTCGCCGAATTCCACTTGAAAATACTTTTTCTCATTAAGAAATCTTAAAACTTGTGTTGGACAACTTGTGACGTGCAACCCAGGTACGGGTCTACAAGAGCTCTTTTGATTGCGGATGCGTCAACCCTTAATGGCAACACTTTGAAAAAACACTGAATATTTGCCACTCATTAAATAGCGGAAAGATAATTTAAAACCTCAGAAGCTCTCGTGCAGACACTACACATGTCTGCACATTCCCACTTACACACAGGTGTATGTTTGTCTCGCACAGACGAAGGGGAGTAGGTTAGTATACACAGGACGGAGAGCTGGGACAGCCCTGGCGGTCATCCCCACGCCTCACGATGCAGCAGCATCACCAGGGAGTACGCGACAGGGACGTATGGCAGTGGGTGGCTGAAGCCTGCTTGCACATACACATACACAGGGATCCCTCCGTTAAGCTGAACAGACTGAGACAAGTGCTATTAGCAAGTGCCTATCAAGGACAATACAGAATGTAGAGTTTTTATGTATAACTTAGCCCCCCGCATGATGTTGATCCTTACCTTTAACACCGGCAAACCTGGAAACACTTGTTTAAAAGGCCACAAACTGCTGATGAGTAAATTTTATATATATAGTTTGCCTGCTGACACAAACGCTGCTGGAAAACGTTCATCCGGAAGGCCCAATGTGCATAAAATCCCACATTCTCTGGTGTTAAAACAGGCCTTGTACCGGTTTACAATGAATCGCTTATTAATAGCAGCATTACACAAGCAACCCTTTCCCAATTGTGACTAGTTACGTCTGGCTGCCTTTGTCATCCCAGTGCTGGTGTTGAACATACCACACTGCAAATGGCACTCACTTTTGGCTGAATATATCCATGTCGAGGTGTAAGGGCAGCACAGTGGTGAGCGCACTGCACTGTGAACCTGGCGACCTGATTTTGATTTCTGCCCACGGCTAACATCAGTGGTGAGTGATATCTGAACTGTTCTTGCACCCTCCTCCACTCACCGACCCACTGACCAGCCCTCATGAACAACAGGGCACACAGAGGCCTTCACCCACCAGTGGATTGACAAAGGGCTGTAAACAATCATTACTCCATGTGCTGCATTGGAGGAGTCGAGTACACCGCGTGCACTTGGTAAGGCATCACTCAGCCTCGAGGCCAATAACGGGGAAATTTACAAGATACCTTCACAAAAATCTCTCCCTAGGCACCGTAATTCTGAAGCGTGCGTCGATAACGTCTCATTGGATCGACTCCAGTTACGAGGCGCCAACTGTTACATCGATTGTGATGTGGGTGTACATATCAATTTGGCACTAGTTACCAGCAATCCAATTATTTATCAAAGCATGAATAAAGACCTTCCGCCACCTTAGGAGTGTACAGTTTCCACCAAAGGCTCAGGTATTAATTTTAGCCCTTGCATGGATATTTGCTTTACAATACAATTAAAATGTATACAACATCGAAATGCAACTTCATCTTAATGCATTGTACAAAGCAGTGGCAAGTGTATTATACTGAAAGAGGGGGCATATATTTTCAAAAATTAAAGACTATAAACCCGCACCCCTTTGGACATGACCATCCCATCCATACATTCCTCCCAGCCAGCAAAATGTATTTCAAATACCGAATTTAGTAATTGCTGGCAGAAAATTAAACACTGCATTGACGTTCACGTATGTATAAACGTACAAGGTCGGTCATAATCCCCGTGTAAAGGGACCCTGTGGCAGGATCATTACCGCAGGGCAGGCTCCATGCAAGCAACATCAAGAGCTCGCCTAGACGCTCCGGGTGGCGCAGGCGGCTCCACCAGCCCAGCACCGGTGAACTCCGGCTGTCAGCAGATTTCCCACCTGCGACACAAGCAGCACAAGCAGTGTCGGTCTCGCAAACACAGGGCAGCGCCTCTGATACACAACTGCCACTCACACTACTCGGTGTTGCCAATGGGAACCGATTTCAAGCTGTGGATCAAGACGTATAACAATTCACAATAACCGCTACACTATCGCTCCCCACAATGCTGATTTCACAACCTTGACCAGTCAGAAAATCAGTTGCAAAAAAACATTGAACAATGCCCAGCGAACCTTCATGATGAGGACCAACAGGGATGGTTACTTACGATCTCCGGCACTGTCGCTCTGAGCATTCTTCTGCGTGTGCGCCCTCCGGGAGATGACATAGCCCACAACTATGCAGACAAACAAGGAAGTCAACCAATCAGGAGTTTGCCTCTTTAGATTCCAAGTATTTCAATTAAAAAAGTATAAATCAAATGTAAAAAAAATAATTCAATGCACAGTTAAGTATATAAAAAAGAATATCTGAAGCCTATTTTTACACTTCATTTCTAAAAGATATATTTATCTGAAGAAAATAAGAAAACAATAAATTTAAAAAGGTGCTCTTTTGGTTCAATCATAACATTTAAGCACATGGTTACCACATGCCATATTTTACAAAGTAAGACTACATCAACGATAACCAATAACAGGTCTGTGAGCTTTCTACAATAACACAATCCCTGACAATACAACCTGAAGAGCATCGATTAGCACGGTTGGCTACGTACGGTGCGAAAGAAGTTCAACATATATACAGCATAGAGATGGGGGGTATTTCCTTCAGTAATTCTCCAATCTGTCCCCCTCCCCAAGAATGACTTAAATCTGCTGATGTCACAGTAGTCTATGCTGTGATTTTTGCTGAATGATGGACTACAGGGCAACCAGTTTCCCTGCGGTGTGTGGTGTGTGACACAACACACACATGTACCATACATAGCACGCACAATTGCACCGCACATGCGCATGTGCTGTGCGTGTTGTGTGCGGTACGTGTGCATGTTATGCGTGGTTCGCGTGTCTTGCATGGTACACGTGTGCGTGCTGCAAGTGGTACATGTGTGATACGTGTGCTTGTGTGGGACAGGATGGCAGCACGTACGGTACAGCAGGCAAATCGCTGCGGCCCAGTAGGCGGTGAGCTCCTGGTGGTGGTGTACCAGGTAGTAGGCCGGCAGGCTCGAAGCAAAAGGTATCCACGCCAGGTTGGTAAAGGCCAGCAGGAAGCCAAAGTGTTTGTGCGGGATGTCGCCCGTCGATAGACTGCGCTCCTGTTGCCGTCCGAACCGCATACACACAGCCAAACATGTGTCTTTGTAATCATCATGCCTCTAAGTTCCTTTCATTAGAAGACGTATTGATATTACAATTTTATGACGGATAAACAAGCACGCTTTGTCATTGTCACATAATAAAAAACAGAATTGGCCATGCAACGGAATCAGGATGCTTTTGAAATAGTCTACAAGGCTCAGTGAATTACAATACTTTTCAGAAGACGAGCCTAATATAATCCTATGGGAAGCTGAACATAGAAGGTATATATCTGAGGAAAAATGATCATCTTTGGCAAGCTGCCTAAAAGCCGGACTTGGACTCTGTAAGGGGTGTGAAAACTTTCTGGCCTGCAACGTGGATGTGACAGGCCCGAAGGTCGGTGAATGCTCGGCAAACAACTGGGTGGGCGGCTCACTGCAAACATGCTAGCAATAACTATTCCCAAGTGTGATGTCACGCTCGCTCACGCGACGCTTAAGAATGTGACGTTACTCGCTCACGTGACATCGTGTCACTAGATTTCCACGTGGCACTCTTGGCCCGTAGGGCGCTAGAGATTCTCAATGTGGCCTGCGCTGAAAAAAGGCATAGCAACAGCTCCAGCAGGCGAGAAGGTTTTCGTTCATGGGCCTCAGCAGAAATTGGTTATCATTTGCGGTAGCATAACTTTAGTTGTACCTATGTATTTATAGGACTAGAATGAATTATTTGATAACTGAATGATTTCAAGTGGATATCATAACATTATTTTATTGTTGACCACATTAAGAAATTAGAACTGGTATATGTATGCCACCTCAGGTTTTACCAACAAATGAAATACCTGGTCTGGCCTCATGAACCATTGCAGTGGAGGAGGTTAAATTAATGAGTCCAACTTTTTTGGCTCACCTCGTTCCACAACACGTCAGCCACATAGATGAACTGTAAGGCAACGTAGAGAAGTAGGGCAGGCGAGAACGCCTCATTCTTCTGGAGGTCTTGAAGAACCATGACCAGGCTGATGATGGCCTGTAATCCACAAGCATGCAGTCAGAAAAAACCTTTACATGGCCTCTTAACAGAAAAACTCCCCTGTGCACTGGCATCTTCACATGAAACTTCCAGCATGCAGTTTTAACCGAATGAAAAATCCCATCCCAGAAATATCCTACAAAGTAGAAAGTGTTAGAGACTTACTTACCCAGCCAATAAATCCAGGCCGCAATTCAAAGAAACTCTTGAGATCCATGTTTCCAATCCGGGGATTCAGCTCGCGTCCAAAGAAGAAGTCGTAAAAGATGTTTCCTGATAAAGTGGACGTTTATGAAGTGCTTCATCATCACCATTACATGGCACCTCTTAAACAAAATATCACTACAGATGAGTTCCATATTTTTGACTGTGGTGAGAAGTCGAGGAAAAATAAAAGTGGCCAAAAGCTGAATGAGCTCTAACTGAAATATTTTGTGTGACTTATCACAAATAAATCGTGTCTATGAGTAACATAAAAAAACAGGATTTAATGCAGCAGGATTGCCCGGGTGCAGAAAGACAGTTTGCATGAATTTTGTGTACAACAGCCAGGCGCTTTGTTTCAGGCACGTTAGCCACTCTTGTTGCCGCTCTATCATTAAAACAGTGTGCATGGGTTTCACTTGATGTCTTGGTTGGGTGTGTGCTAACACCAGCTTCAGCGGGTGCTCACCGGGGCGTCTGGTAGTGGCGACAGCAATGTGCGAGGCACAACGTGCGCGCACGAACAGGTACGCGGAGAGCAGGTAGGCAAGCAGCACAGCCGACACGGCCAGCTGCAGGAACTTGTCGTGAACAAAGGCAACGTAGGCCTCCTTGTACTTGGCGAGGCTGAATGCTGCGATGCTCAACACCAGGGCGTGGATCCCTGTGGTGGAAGCAATGCTCAAGTGAGACATTAATATGCAGGCCAGCAGCTTCATATTTATTTCATTTTAAATGTGCAATTGGCATCATGTCATAAGACAAAGTATCCATTGGGAACTCTAAGCAAAGCAATGCGACCTTTCCCATTGAGAATAGCCGACAGAAGCGGATATTGCAAAGCTGTCTCAGAGATCCTTTCAAGTGAACTGCCAGAGAAAGTAAAGTTCGATTGCAACGAATATTTAGAATCTCAGAGCTGGAAGTCCAGTTAATAAAACCATAAACTCATCAACTCACGATTGAGAACCCAGTTTAATTTCAGGTAACTTCCTGGATTCCAATCTAAGATCTCAGGGGTACCAGCTCAGCTCTCTGACCTCTGAATCTCCACAGTAGCTTAAACTTATTATGGGCAGGCAGAGCCATGGCCCAAGCACGTGTTCAGGTGATTTAAGTTACTTAATAAATTACATAATTTATTCAACATACATTTACTTTATTTTGTCCATGTTTAAAAAATTATTTTTCTGATTAAAAAATATACCACTCATCACTGGACTAGACTATCATGAATGCCAACTGAAATAACCAATCAACTGTGAAATTCCCTTCGGAGTGGCAATATAAATTAATTTACAAAGTGTTCAACTTTAACATGCCATTCCCAAAAACATTGTGACAACACAAGCTTGCCGCCTATTGATCTGCATCCCACAAGAAGGTTCTCGGCCGTTCTGAAGTAATTTGCGGGAAATATATTTTCATGAAAATTTGGCCAGAGCATCGGCTTACTCATGCGAAGACCAAACATCACGGGGTCTCCCGTGGAGCTGCCAAGCAGCACCACCAGCTGCTAACCTACCCCCCCCCCCCCCACTTGAGACATTCCTCACTTTACAGTAAACGTCTGCATAAGCAGCACAGAAAAAAACCGACACTGACGCACAAAACTCACCATTCAGCCTGTACTTCAACCGCTGCTCCGTGTTTGGTGGCACCCTCTCCGTGACCTGAAAATTCAAAAGCAATAAAGCCATCTGTTACAAACACAATAAGAGAACCCTGTCGCTATTAATGTGAGAAGTGGGACGCACGGAAAAATTGAACAGCCTTGCCATGTGCCCAATTATGCACGTAAAAATATCCAGAGACTCCATAAAAGTGACAAATGTGAGAAGCCACACACGTGCTTAATCTCAACTGCATTAATTCAAAACAATGTCTCACTACTGGCAGTTAATGCAATGCATCCAGTAAACATATCGTCAAATGTGGCTATGTCACAGTTAATGTGGTTATGTTTCAAGCTCAGAAGTGGTCATCCACCTCAGGCTCAATTCAACCTGTCTTTAGCATTTGTTTCCATCAGTGGGGATCCTCTTGTAGTGTCAAGACACATATTCCACAAGGTTTAGTTTGTGTACAGTTGGCCAAAGTGATGACAAAAACATAAACACCCCTGCAGCATACACACTCAACTCAAACACCCAGGGTAACATGCATAAAATGTAAATTTTACATGCAGCTAAATTAAATGCTTAAACTTCATACACATATAGAGACATCTATGTGGCTGTGTTGTTGTCGTATATGTATTTGAGAAAGTTATTTATTGACAATCATGCTGCCGAGGGACTGCACATGTTCAGGTGACAAATAAGGCCCTTGGGACACTGGCTTCTTCAGCCTCACATTGACAGATTCCAAATTTACGACACATTCACCCTTACAAACAGTCACATTGGAGAGTCTTGGCTGTGTGCTGCGTACATTAACCATGTACAGCTGAGCTCAACTTGCAAATATTTTCGCTAGTTGGCAGCTTTATTGCAACTGTAGGTGAACGTGCATTTACTCATCACACCAAGTACAACCGTTACACTGCAACTCTAAATCCAAAACCGCTTTGTGCAAAGCGCCTGAATAGGTAAAGGTGAGACACATGCACCCCCATTATCCATGACCCCCCACCCCTCAGCTCCCTGAGCACCAAACAGTGCTCGCGAGCACATACATTTCCAAGGGGCAGGCGGCAGAGCAGGGCCTGGAAGAGACACCAGCCAAGGCAGAGAACCAACGTGCACATGTCCCACAGCGAGGCCAGGCCCGGGGGCGGGGCGGGGGGGGACAGCAGGCTGCAGCCGTCCGAGCAGCACACATGCAGGACGTAGAGCAGCACCAGCGGCAGAGCCAGCGGCAGCAGCGCCGTGCCTGCCGAGCCACACACAGCCGCCGGGTGTCACCGGGGGAGAGAGCCCGAGCAAGGCTCGCGAGTGAAACCCCTGCCAGATTCAACATTTAGAAGGGGAACAAAGCCACTCAACGGATTCAAGTGAATCGCGATTGGTGCAAGCAGCAGCCACGCATTTTACATTATTTATTATCATTGTTGTTAGATGTTATGTAACATTAGCATAGAAATCTGATATATTATTTCACCCTGGATGCATTGCCATCGGCCAAGAGAGGCCTCACGGAAGAAGTGACCACAGTGGAGGACTAAATGACAATTTTTTTTTTTAATAAATTGCAATAACTTAAATATATTGCCCTCGGTAATCTACAGGTTTCAAATATCACTAATTTGGTATAATAACCATAATGTATTGATTCATAATCCCTATGCAACATGACCGAATGTCAAAAAAATATTTTTTAAGGCCCACCTCTACTTTTTTTTGCAGTCAGGAACCAAATCCGAAGGCAAATATCCGTTGTTGGTCGATGTCATTTAGCCATTTAGTAGATAAGGAAAGATGCAACAATCAATACATTAAAATCAATTATTACTCAATACATACATCAAATAGTGCAAGTAAGAAGCAGTAAGTGATTTATAAGCAAATGACATGCATGCACAAAACAGCCAAACAAATTCAGAAAAAAAAGACAGATGGGAAAAATGAGACGAGAGATAATCGCTTAATCGAATCAGTGGGGGGGGGGGGTACATCGTTCCATGCCTACCAAATTAGGCATGTGTACATCCAACTAGCGGTGACCAGTGAGGGACTTGAACCCAGTTACACAGGTGCAGTCACCGCCTTAGGCACCAGACCGACAGTGGTTCAGCACAGCTGCTCTCGGCAGCGCTGCCAGCAACACCCCGCAGGCGACACCGACCTACCGAACGTCACCCCGAGCCCCGGCTCAGGGCAGATCTCTTCCGGTTTTGAGGACAACTTGGGAAGTTCCACGGGGGGCGTCTCCTTGGGCTGATTGATGCCCTGCCGACTCCTGAGGCGGTAAATGACTAACGGGCTGCTCTCGCTCGCCACGGCACCCATCTTCTTCTTCTCCTTCATCGCCTTTTCCTCATTCATCACCTTTTCCTGAGTAGGAGACCAAAGGCAGGAGGGGCACACGCACGGGGATCGTGATGCTCCAATGCCGGCGAGGCGCTTGCACGTTTCTACCCTGCGGGTTCCAAAGCGATGACCTCGTCACCATGTCATGCGCAGATATCCCAGTATCTGTGCATGCATGTGTATAGGTGTGAAGCACCAACCTTTAGTTGTGTGAAGCATCTTGATGTACATTGTTTATAAATTGTGCGAGACAAATGAGCAATGTTATTCTAATTTTTTTTATTAATTCCAAAATGAAACCACCAAAATATAGCCATTTGAGACATGTTTTTTTAACAATTAACTGAGCAATACAAGGAAGACAGAGGATGTACAAATGGAATCACTAACGAAGACCAAGGCATTTTGACGAGACAAAACCACACTGCAGAGGCAAACCACGCACCTTCACGATGACGGCCGCTTGCTTCCCAGTTTCCGCACCATTGTTTTCTTTGCTGATTTCCTTCACTTTTGTGATAGCCTAGGAACACAAGAAAATCACTTTCCAAGTATCACACTTTGCTAACATTCTGTCCACCTTCACAATTTATGCACCGTATTGGAGGGATTACTTTACTGTTGCAATATATTTGAAATGTTGTATATTGTCATTATTTCGGCTTAGTGATCATCTTTCACTTTCATATCGATCTATTATAAGAACGCTCTTTGTTTACCTAGGTAATCCTGAACATTTGGCATGCTGGAGGAGACCAGAATAGCCGAGAAAAACCCATGTGTTACAAGGGCGTAACACATAAAGCTCCATACACACAGGTTCACGATTACATTTGCTTTACTGCCATCTCCTGGCCACCTCGCAGCCTCATTTTTATTAATGCATCTTCCACACAATTTAATGTATCTTAATTGTGTTACGTTTAATAACCGTGATGAGTATCATTGGAACATTCAATATCACAAATTACATTCTTGCTTTTAGAAAAAAGAGAATGTCTGTTAAAATACAAGTAAAGTATTTGCAGCCTGTGATTTTAAAGTACTTCCAACGCAGTGGTTAACAGAGCAATGACCTATTAATTAAAATCGATTCTTACACTTATGATAAGAGTAAATGGTGTGCGCGAGACTTGATTACTTTGGATTTTTTTTTATATGTTGCAAGTTATCGGTTCACACAACCCCCTTTGTAGTTCACCACAACGTTAAAATATTCGTGAATCAAATCACCACAGAGGCGACTCGTGACATGCCTACAGGCTAAATAACCGGTGTTCTATTATAAAACCAATTTCGACTCTTTTACAGAGTTTCGCCTTGTTGCAGTGCCAAAACCCTGCCTGCGTTACCTGCTTGACGGCCGTGTGGTTGGTGGTAGTCTGGATGGGCTCCTCTTCTCGCTTGGTGGCCCTGCTGCTCTTGGCTTCCTCATCGTTCTCTTTGGGGGAACGGATTGGGGAGCGAGCGCGGGGGCGCCTCCCGGGCGAATTGGATCGCCTCCCGGGCGAATTGGATCGCCGACCCGGGGACTTGGAGCGCGAGCGAGAGCGAGACTTCCGGGGTGTACGGAACGACCCGATCTTCTGCTCAACAGGCACGCACATTCGCAAAAGAAATCTAATCACTTGCTCGCTTGCTGGTTTTAAACCGAAACATGTACACCCGTTTTGACAATGCACTATTGAATGAGGGCCTCCGAACAACATGTGGGTCTTGGGGATTATTTGTGCAGATTGAAGGTGGAAAGTACATTACAACAATGTATATTGTTATAGCTCCACAGCCGACAACCTGGTGTGAAAAGTGAATAGCCAACCAAGCACGATCTAGACTAGACCCTGCTTCAATTAAGATATTTGACGAGCTCAGCTGCATTCCAGGTGATTTGATCACACAGGTTCCTATTTTGAAAATGTTATTTTACGAAATTCGAGATTATATGTATTTTTGTGATTTTTAAATATGCTGCACCACATTCATGCATATTATTCTCTTTGAGTATAAACTTGCCCCCACTAAAGAGGGCATAGAAATCATTTACAGTATGACTATAATGACAATTGAAGCCCTACTAATAGAACCATCCAACACATATATCAGGGAATAAGATGCTACAAGTGCCCCAAATGCAGACTTGAGTACATTCTCAGCTGTGGTAATGGTAAACGGCTTCATGCCAGTGTTCAGAATGGAAATTTAATCGTCTCATGATAATTAAAAAAAATGTAATCTCTTAAAAGTGATGGCCTAGAAATAAAGCCTTGATGGGGATCAAGACTCTTTCTTGAGGATCCCACATTGGGATGTTTGGCCAATTCTTATTCACAAGCATTGCCTTCCTGTAAAAAAATGTAAGCACCCAAGAAAACACGCATACTGGTAGGTAATACTCAATGCTTCACACATGCAGATTCAGTGCAAGACAGTTCGGATTCAGAGTACTGTACATTGCGTCTAAATGTGACCCCATCTCAAGAATCCATCGCTAAACCCGATTTCCGAGTGAAGTGCACTTGATATCTGGGTTCATTACCTGATGACAAAAAATGTGTTTGAGTGAAACGTCATATTTTGATGTTAAATTCAGTCATTCAAAGACTTAAGACACCAGTGAGCTTTCTTGGTCAGAATTTAATCAATACTTTGGCACGTATAGATGATGTATTTGTAAACGTGACCAATTGCCACGTGGCTTACCCCACTATCGACTCTGTATTTGAGATCTGATGAAATTGTGTACACTCAGGGTGATTTGCTCATGAGATAGAGTCACTGGAAGAAACACCAACTTGTCATACTAAAATTGGAGGGCTGCTGTGAAGCACAGGTACCTTGATGGAGCTCGGCTCCAGCTCCAGCTCGGTTCCGTCCTCATACTTGACGTTATAGATGCTACTTCCTTCGCTGTAGGACAGCACCTGCACCTTATACCACATGCAGCTGCCGGGCCAGCGCGCCATCACCTCCTCGCCTATCGTGAACTTGCTGTGCACCATTTTCCTGCGCGCTAACAAAAAGCAAATGACAGTAATGAATCCGTGTTGTCCACAAGTTTTACGTGCAAATATTAAGTTAGGTAAAACTTACTGAAGATAGTTTATTACTCAACCATAAACCAGAAGCTTCGACAATATTGTTTAGGTCGGCCAGCATCAATCCAAACGCTGTTTTTAGCGTTGAGCAACTAAGCGAACCAATTTCTTAACAACGATCGATTAAATAATACGGTATGTATATACAGTATATGCATACCGATATGTTTAACATCGCGCTCTTTATTCATTCCCGCACAAGCCCTCCACATGAGGGCACATATCCAACGATTTTCCTCATTTGGGAAGCGCATATTACATGGCACACCAGATGGTTCGTGCACGGCTCTGCAGCGCTGCGCACACATTTATTTCAGTGATGCTTTTATTGCCAATACACTATCATGCAACGGGTGTAATCGTTTAGGCCGAATTGAGAGAAAGTCCAGACCAAGTATACCACTTAATATGCGTACTGTTAATTTACAAGGACACTGCTTCCAAATCGAAGATGCCCTGTCACGCATTCTATACCACACACACGGGGAACACTTGTAACCACCATCAAGAGCAGTAGCTGTCACGCACGTGGGTGGGTGTGTCCGTGTGTGTTTAAATTAAGGCTGTCATGCCTACCTACGACCCATCCTGGGTTTTACCAGACTGGATTGTGAGCTTACAGATCCTTGAAAGATCTTAGATTTTTATCGGTGATCTCATCCAACAAGGATCGCATGACAAAGCAGCTTGTTTAGCCGGATAGAGAGGTGCTAAACGGACGCGGCACGGGCTGGAGAAGAGACGTGACTAATGTGGTTTATTCGCCCTACAACAAAAACAAAGGAGCGATGCTCACAACTACGAACGTAAATTAGCATAGCCGGGAACACAGGAGAGTACATACGCCAGTCATCTCAGTCGACCGATAACGCCTGGCTCTGTCCCATGACCTGCCAGCCGAGCTCTCAACCCTTAAGGGAGGCGCTGGGCGTGCACCTAGCCTGGCACAAGAGCTGCGGTGACGTCGCCGCCAGTTAAGACGAGCGTGGCGGCGGCTGTTGCCGTGCGTTTAGACGCCGCGCAAGTAACGGCCCCGTACGGCCCCCCAGTTGAACCCCGCAGGGCCCCCCACGGGCCCGCAGTTGAACCCCGCAGGGCCCCCCACGGCCCCCCAGTTGAACCCCGCGGGGCTCCAGGCAAACTCCGCGCGCCTCGGCATCGACAATCGCTCCGAGTTGACTCTCGACAACAGTAACGCTCTGCGTGCACACCGGCTTCAGACAGCCACCCACCGACGGTCATATTTAAACAAGGCTGTGGAATTGCACGTGGTAAGAAGTTACGATCTTAAACGCGTTTGTTTACGAACCGCCTCGGGTCTCTCTCGTTTTGAATCTTTACGGGCCGCGCTCGACTAGCCTAGGCCTCGCGAGGGCGGGAATCGCGGCTCTCGTACCCAACCGCTGTTGTTGTTGTGGTGGGGTGGGTTTAACGTTTAAATGATTTACTTATTTTACGTCAACGTTCGCCCGCACCTTTGGCTTCGGCTTGAGACGGAAAAAAAACTGAAGCGAAATAAAACAAAAAATAAAAACAGAAATCCCGCGAAATTTACGCCTCCACCAACCGACTTCCTTCTCGCGAAGTTGGGCGCGAAACTCGCCGATTGGCCCCGCGCACACCACGTGGGGCACTAACCACGCCCCCAACTTCCGCCAACTCCTCCGGCCAATCGGAAGGCCGCTTGCCATTGCGTCACCCGCTAACCCCCCCCCCCCGCTGGACGTTACGAAATGACAGCGTCACCACAGGAGGGCTGCGCGGTGACGTCAGCGTTGCGCGATGACGTCGACGTTGCGCGATGACGTCGCCCCGAGAACCGAACGCGCCGCGACGTCATCGCTCAGCAGCTTTTGCGTGCCGTCACGCCTCTGACGTCATGGCACGTGGAGCGCGGTGCGTCGTGACGTCAAACGCGCGATCATCCGTTTTTTTGTAGAGGGATGACGTCGCAGGGGGGGAGGGAGGTCACAGTTTGCGATGACGTCACTAAATACAAGCGGTCGTCTGCTGCGGGGGCAATGGAATCAGCACAAAGCGTCAGAGTCCACGTGTCGCTTTATCTGACGATCTTGATTTAAAGCTTTCGTGACTGCAGGAATCCACACTTTTTGGTTCTTTGGGTAAAGTCACGTAGGGTATAAAACACCTGATGACGGACCCTTGTGTTGCGCCCGAAACGTCGTCACTTATTTTATACCGACCGAAATAACCAAAGAGTATTCATCTCACCAGCTTAATCGAAAGACAAATTTCACTATGATCACCGTTTCATTGCTTTCATGGCTTTATTTTGGTGAATTAGAAAAGTTTTTGGTCTGGCCATGTTTGTTTGTTGTAGTACGGAGTTAGACTGATGACCTTAATCTAAGTTATCTTGTGGTTGTTGTTTGACTTGCATCCCACTGGGATTTGCGCACACATTGTGGGTGTACGGTGCTTTTCTGCAATATTTTGCTGTCTTCTCTTGGATTTTCGGTTTGCACTTAGTCTGCACATAGTCACTTTTAGATGTTTTCTTGTTCATGTTTTTTGTTTGTTGCGGTTGCACCCGATTCAAGAGCCGAATGGCTCACAGGGCTATACCTAATCAATGAACTTTAAATGAACTGGGCTGCGCTCCTGACTGTTCTCGCACGTCTAGTGGTGGCATTTCCACGTTTACGTGGCAGGGTCCAGGACATCCAACCCACGGGATGAACCACCAATCGCCGACTCTTTCCGACATCGTTCTCGTTTGGGGCAAATGTGCGCAGGCCTTTGTAAATCCACTGCTGGATGAGAGTTTCACCCCCCCCCCCCGAAGCAGTGAAGGTTATTCGACCATACTTCACCACTTGGTGCAGGTTGACTTCCGGGAGCCGTAGCCATTGCCCACCGTCAGACCCTCAAGCCCGATGACCACCTGTCTGTGCACCCATTCACTTGGTTCAATGTGTACACATCAGGAGGACTGGGGAGACAAAGGCGGCCGCGCGGGGTTGCTGGTCATACCCAGTCTCTCGTGCTGGACCTGAAGAGGCGCTCGCTAAAAGCACTTAACCCCTACCACCTACAAACACACCAAGTCTACACAGATACCCACCCCGCCGTATGTCCTCCGCATACTTTGGGGCAAGTGCCCTTAGCGAGCGCCTATACGGGGCACGAGGGGGTGTTGGTGGCCAGCACCACGCCCGGCCGCCTTTGTCTCCCTAGTGGCGATGTTTAAACATCGAACCATTTGAGGCCGAGTCGACCTAGGGGAGACGCAGGACCTGGCGTTGGCCGTGAGCGGGAATCGAACTCCTGTTTGAAGGGCAGTACGCTAACCTGCTACAACACCGCTCTCTTACATAGATCGATTCAGACCGTATTGGTCACCCCGTGCCCTTACAAATCTCAACGTTCATCCTACAAAGTCCCATCACAGGGGAGAACAAGTATAACCCGTAAAAACAAAGTTTTTCACTATAAATCCTTTATATGCGTGGCGGCTAGAGTCCTCTCGTCCTCTGGCTTGAGATGGCTGCCACCTATGGGTCAGATAATTGCATGGCACCATTAAGCAATTGGTAATTAAATATAATAATTTTGTCCTAAAAAGTGTAAAATTTTGGAAAATAATTTTCCACGAACATTGTCACGCACGACGAGTCTGTGTGGAAAATGTCAGCTCGATTGGATCACGGGAAGTGGGTTAAAAAACGACCGAAAGATTTGCACGGTCGTAAGCAAGCAAGCGCGCAAGTGAACTTAATATAAAGGATTTAAAAAAATACTTTTGTTGCCCGTATTGTAATGGCGGTACGCCGTATGGACCTGAAAACTCAATTTCCCTGTTAAAGAATACAGGCAAACCGTGTGGGTTGACAGGTTTGCATTATTATAATATACTAATTAATTGAAAAATACTTTGTTCATTCTTTTAAATGAGGGATCAAACTAATTTGAAGAATTTGACCCACTAGCCTCCCGTCATATCTAACCAATTATTCACGAATATCATCACACAGGGGACAAAATAATGGACAATTTAGAGGTCACCAAACAAACACGAGGAAGCTTGATTTATACAAAGCTGGTCTAACAGCAAACACGTCATTATAGAAAAGACAAATGAATACCATAATGCCCGACTTTTCAGGCTACAAAAACGAATTTAATTCAGTGGATAATGATGCAGTCAACTAAATCTCCCACAAACCAAGGCCTTAAAAAATATAAATTATAAAACCATAGGTCACTGCACTGACTACATGAAGTAACGAATACAAACCAATCGGACAAGTAGATGCTTTTTGCCAAAACTATTCACAGCATTGAAAGATATTAAATTAATGGTAAAAACAAATGCATTTATTGTTACTCCAGTATCTGTTGCAACCACCCATCTTAAATCCCATCATATCCCAACCACTCGCCTGAGAATCAGCCAACAAAGTGGATCGAGATCCACGGGTGGATTGCAACAGAGGTCTTGTGGATCTCAGGGCAAATAAGAACACTAAAATAAGTATACAATGCACACACATTTCAGTTTTGGAAGATGGAAAATACAAATCTCCGACTAAGAATTCATACCTTAAATAACTAATTTCTACCAATAGATGGTGCTAGTACTTTGTCAGTAGTCTAGTGGTATTTGTAGGTCACAGCATTCTGGTGGAGCTCGGGGCCTGCTGAGATCCACCAAAATGAATCGGTGCTTGGTGTATTGGCCACCGTTGCCTTGGATGCTCCAGAATATGTAAAACTGCTAATGAAAGCTGAAGGCTCAAAATGGTAATGAATTGTTTTTTTATTTATAATACATTTTACCCAGGAAGCAACTCCATGCCAACAACACCAGGGCAAGGCCTGCTGGTGGTCACTTGTTTAAATGCTGTATTAATCAGGCTCATCATTGCTTACTTTTTGAGAGCCAATGATATTTGGTTGTCTCAGAGTAACTTGGTCAAAGGTGTGCACAAAATATTCCTCCACTTGTTAATTCCTCGCAACATAAAGGTTAAGGGGTGAAGATTGGTACAGAGGTCACGCAAAGCCCCTCCACCACGACCAACATGCAAAAGTAACCTCTCAGACAACATCTTTATTAAGTTACTTTAATAAGGTAGCATGCAACTGATAACGCCACACGGTTCACTAAAAGCATGAAAGGACAGTCAGTAGAGTGAAAATTAAAAATCTGTTACCTACGTACAATACACCAAAAAAAAAACTTTATTTGCACGCAAGTTTAACTGCCAGAAACACGTGCACGAGCCTCATGTCGGCAAACTAAAAAAATAGAAACTAAACATTTCATTTGACAAATTTCCAATACCTCTGCGTGAAATTGTATTTTCCGTAAACACCTGCGGCTGCTTAAACTGCAAAAACGTCTAATTGTTATTTTTAAAAATAAAATAGTACTAACGCAATATTTTAACAAAAGCCTGCTTGTGACGGGAGTACTTTGAGTGAAGATACTCAGCTCAGAGCCCCTCATGACACACGACTCGCGCTGCCCGACAGCTGTTTTTTCTTGTAAGAAGAAACGAGTTTTGTTTCTGGTCCACACACAAAAAACAAGCGTTTAGTGGCTTCAACAACGCAAAATGTAAACATCAGTTAGAGCAGTACGTGACTTGTCTATCGTTATTAATAGTTATCTTCCTTCACAGAAACACACATGAAGCGGTGAGCTACAGCAATATTAAAGTGTTTTGGCATGTAACAAAAATTTTTTTTTTTGTTCTTTATGTTTTTTTTCCTCTCTCCATAATTTCTAACTAAAGCATGGGTTTTAGAACTTGAAGTGGTGGTTGTGATTTGTTATTGTCACGTGATTAATTTAAAAACTTATAGCGATAAAGTGTGAGTGATTTTTTTATTTACTTTTCTAGTATTAGTGAAATTTGGATCCCGTACATTTCATCAGTGGCATTGCAGCTGAGATTAACGCGCCTGCGCGGAACGTGCCATGCCTGGGCAGTGGCAGTACCCTCGTGTAAGCAGAGAGTGATGAATCGCACCGCCTGACCAGCGCTTTTGCCATCACAGGCCCTCATACCGGCACTTTAAAATCGCTCTCAACTGAATTAAAAACGACTCCGAGTGTACTTATTCAATTACTGTCCCCCCATGGAGTTTGTGATTCTTACGACAATTTAACACGCACAAGCCTACCCCAGCCCTCCCACATTGGACGAGTGACCACCAGGGTACATCTATATTATTATAACGGTATTTATTATTTCCCCAGTCAGGATCAAGGACGTTAGAGGCAGCAGCCTCATTGCAATGCCTTGTGGACCAGGCAAGGCAGGCTTGTTGAACCTGACAGACCTCATGCTTGGGCTCCGCTGCTGCGAGTTGTCCCTGGAACGCTACGGTGGAGGCGACTTTAAATCCGGCTATGCGAAGGGAGGTCAAACTAAGATATAGTCTCCTCCCGCCATGTTGTGAGCTAGCTGGCGCCACTTGCGCAGGGGACAGGCGCACGTCCCTGAAACTCCTAAAACCTTCATCTACCCAATCGTGACCTGATCACACCCAGTGGCTGCCAGCGCAACCAAAATTAACCGCCGTCACAATTTGGCACTTTTTGCTCGAATATTCGAGACTCCGCTGCCCTCTCACGACGTGCTGAGTCGGTTGAGCTCCTCTCGAATAACTGGAATAAACAGAAAAAAAACAGACACTTGTCACGAGACTATTTTTAAAAATCTACGACGCAACTGTGTTCACACGCGCTTGCGAGTAAAAACTATATTTGCAATTATAGCAACGTGGGTAAAATAAATAAGGCAGCCTAATTCACTGTGATGATCTTTCCATAAATGGTCAAAAATGTGCTGTGAAAGAACCCCTACATTTAACTGAAGTGGCAATTGCATATAATGGAGCAGTGTGCCATTGCAGTAATTAAACCCAGTGCAAAGAAAAGTGTTAATAAGGTTATATTTTCATTAAAAAGTGACATCTCACCATTAATGATCTCTTCTTTGACCTTTTGTAGTTCTTTCCTCATCTCCTCCATTATCTCCTGCAAAGGAAGCATGCAGCGTCATGCACATGGAGGGGTTCTACAAACGCCCAGACAATAGGGGCTCAAATGAGCTATGCATGACCGGCAGCAGCACTCACATGCTTGAGTCGCTCGTTTCCCGTTTCGGGTGCTGCACCATTGGAGGATCCGCCATTGGTTATAGATTTTGTCCTGTGGTGATTTGAACACAACGGGAAGTCGTTAAAGCGTACATCCGATTGGCACAGTTGGCTACGTACGGTGCGAAAGAAGTTCAACAGAATACACGCATAATGTAACACGTCAACTAAACAAAGAGGAATAACCGCAGCTGCTCATCGCATTCTACTCGCCTGGCGATCACGGGGGATTTGTTTCCAGCGACAGCGTTGCTCCTCTCCCATGTCCTCCTGCTCACATCTGTCAAGAGGAGGAAATATTTTCCGTTGTGGTAATTTATCCACCACTTAGGCAATAACAATTCAAATAATTAATAATTATTTACAGATCTGATGGATTGAGGATCTACCCAATATGTTAGTGCAGATTGGTGAAAGGGAAGCCCAAACTAGCTCGGATATCAATTGCCACTGATGTTAGAGTGGCCGGTATCAAACTCAGGTCGCCGTGTTCAAAGCATAGCGCGCCAACCAATGAACTACCGCTCCACCCCGAAAATGTTTAAACCATCTACGATCCGAGCTGCTGCATGGATTGCTGCTGACCATGGTATGCAATGGTGGGGCTGAATGGGTCTGCTACATTTAGACTGTGGTCACAGCAGGTCAGAGCACATCCCCCCCCCACCCCACCACCTCGCCAACTAAGTGCTGCGATGGCTTTCAGAAAAAAAATGACACATCCACTTAAGCAAGGGCTGGGCAGTCGACTAGCTCCGAAGGGACGTGGCTGTTAGATTTACCTGCGGTGCTCACGGGAGTGGAGCTCCTCGCTCCACCTCCAGCCTCCACCTCCTCCTGCATGGATACGCACAAGAGCACACAACAGACAACGAGGCAGTGTTTCGATTTGACTGTTGGGGTAACATGTTTCTCGCAATAAGCTAATAAAGTCATGGTGGTACATCATGGGGTGGTGTGTGGCTGGCACGAAGCCTTCCCAGCAGTATTTGTCTCTGGAGTAGTGAAGATGTTGAATGCCACTACTACACCAGGTACTCATTTTAGGCTTCGTCAGCTATGCTCCCCATCTTCATTAACCCACACTGACTGGCGTGAAGTAGGGTCAAATAATCGTCACGATTCGCACGGCGTGAGGATTATTTGTATTGACTAAAGGACTGCACAAGTACAAATTGCCCATGATGTGCATGGTCAGTATTGAACAACGGTCAGATAATCCACTCAAGCTATAGAGTCTGTTTTCAAGTTACTGAATCGAGTTTTTCAGATAACAAGTTTTTGTATGGGCAGATGGACTGCTTCTTCCTGTCGATATCAAGGTCATGATGGATGACCCGAAACATCTGGTGTGACACAAAGGGGGTTAGGCACCCATGGACAGACACACACGCACGCACGTTTTCACCCAATAACGTGCGCGCATACACCCCCTACCCTACAACTGTGCAGAGCTGTTCGGCACACATTTATTTAGCCAGCAGCCCTAAGGCTTTGCACATTCATCCGTTTAAGAGATAATGTACTCAAACACCTACCAGTTTTTCATCTTTTGGGTCAACTTTCTCAGACGAGGTCCCCGTTTCGGCAATCCTCCTCCTGCACATGCGAGCAAAAAGAGATGCTGATGGTCATACACATGGAAATACAGATCTCCACGGGCTGTCGGGCGTAACACTTTTAGGCCCCTGGATCACACGGATAAAGACAAAGCACAGTTAATTTCACGAACTTATAAACATACACCTATGTTTTGTGGGCATGTGTCCAGAGCCGTCTGACATAAGTTTGAAGCTTCATTAAATGATAAAAACGTTATATTTACATTACGGTCAAATACACTGCCAGAGCATCCACTATCACTATCACAGCACTGATCCTTACATATAAAACTCGATGGGTGCGATGTGACTCGAGTGCAATATTGAGGTACATGACCCGACCCCAACTATAAATGTTAATTTAAATCGGCGATTTTTGAGGCCACTGCTCCCCACGCCCTGCCCCTTCCCCAGACCCGAAAACACAAAGTTTCCCAGGCCTTAGGAGAGAGCAATCCCCACACTTCTCATGAAAGCAGTGTTATAGCAAGGCACCGCTTCATGTTGCGCATTACCGCGTTGCGTCATACTGATGTTCCCCACACACACACTATCAAAATTTCTCCTGCACACACACACTATCAAAATTTCTTCTGCAAGGTATCCATGCTGCAGACTGCCCCCCCACGCACTCCCCCCAAAATAATTTTGCACCCCCCCCCTCCGTTCCCCTTCAGGGGGGCAATTCCAATTGGTTGACAATTGCTGATTTAAAGTCTCATGAATGAAGCTTCAATCTCAAGTTGAATAGCCCAGGACACAGCCTAGGAAACTTGGTGGAGTGTAAGAATTCAACTCCCCCATCCCCCATTCACAGCAAATCGTCAATATTTGTTGTTTCAATTTCATTAAAAAATCGATTCGTTAATGTTTCAAATGTAGTCTTGTTTTAATAATTTATAATTTCTATCCGTCTCATTTGCCCAACTGTGTTGATTCCTTTTAGCCGGCATGTAACATTGGCATATACTTTTGCTTATAACTTGTATAAACCGTGAATAATCGATTCTTACACACGTGATTTGATGCATGTATCAAAAGTATACATTTTATGATTCCTGTAAAGCTCCTTGGAATAAGGCACTATAAAAATCTACATAAGATAGCTCATGATCATGTTGAGAATTATCTATATATGGGAGGTCACACCTATTAAAAAACGTGAAGTGATGTCAATGGGAATGAGTGTTGTCGCCTCCCCTGCCGCGTGGAGGTCACTGGACATATCAAGAGATGACAGTACACACCTGCGTGCCAGCAGGGCGCTCATCTCTTCCATGAGGCCACCTCCTACAAGCGGCACAGGCACACGGGACCCCTCCCCTCGGGACGAGCCCGGGCTGGACACGGCCACCCCACCATCTTCGGACTGACATCACCACGCACACAGAGACGCACATCTCCACTTTCGCATTCAACAGACTGCTGGAATAAATGCTCTTATGAAGGCCGGCAGGGCGCACAATGCACACACACGTATACAGGCAAGAGACTGCAAGGTGGCCAGGTGATGATAGAG
Organism: Lethenteron reissneri; assembly: GCF_015708825.2. Classification (NCBI taxonomy): domain Eukaryota; kingdom Metazoa; phylum Chordata; class Hyperoartia; order Petromyzontiformes; family Petromyzontidae; genus Lethenteron; species Lethenteron reissneri. Next base: position 10,892,715 of record NC_083803.1, on the reverse strand, counting down.
CAAGGGGGTTTGTGAACCCACATGTGAGTCTTAACCACTGATAAATATGTATTGTGTCTTCTTCGTGCTGCATGAACCACGTTGTCTGCAAACAATGGCTGCCGCAGCTAGAGCGGAGAGAGTCAAAGGGACAGTGAGGAGGTCCACTCACCCGGTAAACCTTGCGAAGGCGCGCCGAGCTTAGGGCAGCAGCCAAGCCCGTCAAGCAGGGCCCGTCCTCAGCCTGTTGCTGCTGCTGCTGGGAGGCGGCTGCTGCTGCTGCTGCCGCTGTGAATCCCGGAAGGGGGGGCGGTGGCGGCGGCACAGGGGTGGCCGGGGGGCACGCAAACACAGACGAGGAGGAGCAGGGGGGTGGAGAAGGTGGCCCGGGGGAGCCGGGCGGCTGAAAGGCACCTCCGAGCAGCACGGGCGGGGGCCCCGGAGGGGGCGGTGGTGCTGGGTGGGCGGCCATGCCCACCAGGGGGGGAGGAGGTGGAGGAGGAGGAGGAGGCGGCGCAGGGGGTTGTGGGGGGCCGACTCCCGTCGGCTGAGCACCCAGTGATGATGGAAGAGGCGGAGGTGGCGGTGGAGGTGGAGGAGGAGGTGGGGCGCCGGCCGGCAGGAAAACTGAACCAAACGCACACATGGGGGGTGGAGTGCAATTGTAATGCAGCGCTTTGCAGGCAAGGCTGGTGGATCATCTAATGTTCCAAGTTTCAAGAAATTTGCAGCCTATAGTTTTATTGTACATGCATGTGTACATGTAGAGCTCCCCCCCCCCGTGTCAATCACTACAATATAAGTCTATCCATGCCAAGCTGGTTGTGGAGGTTATTACAATACCTCAGCAAGATGGTCAGTGCAGGTTGGCGAGTGCACAGATGTTGCAGTATAGTACAATACAAAAGTGGATTTTACTGCACTGCCCTCTGCGCGAAAACAAAGCCCTGCAGTTGTATTTGTAGATGCAGAATGCATAACGGACACGTTTTTTTTTATAATATTAGGTGCTAATCAATGCATCCGTGAAATTCCATCCTTACACCCAACAAACGTGCATCAAATCGTGCATATGAGAATTACTTAATAATCGTAAAGACTATATACCAACTATTTTATAATGTTACACTGTAGACTTTTGGAAAGAGCAAAACTGTACAAACAAATTAGGGAAGAAATGACACCTACAAAAATGCACAAAAAAAATCGATTCTTGAATGGAATCACAACCCCCGAATAGTGACGATTCATCCAATCGCTTGGGGAGAGTGAATCATCGGTAGCCTTACAAAAACATTACTCAATCATGAATCGCACGACCGTTTGGAGAAAGAGTCTTGAGATGATCGAGAAGTAACAGTATTTCACTTGCCAAAGAAAAGATGACGATGATCGCTATTGTAAATTACATGCGCAGAAAATGGGGAGTCGTGGCGAAATTCATTTTTCTGAAGCCGCGTGCCCACTTCATGAAACAGTTGCCCATGGAAACAGTTTCATAAGCACAAACACAACAGAAGAGCCTTTTGAAAGCGATCAGCTTTTCATCTCGCCATGGGTTAAATAGGACAGCGATAAAACAAAACAAAATAACCCAACAGAGCTGCACAAGAACATCAAGTCCCCCCTGCGGAAAGCGGTGCTTTCATGGTGCAACTCAAACATGTAAATGTGAACACAACTGCACAGGACTGCTCCCAATCACGTCACAATACCCACATTACAAGTAATACGCACATACAGCCCAAGTGCTGCATTACAACACAGCTTCAATTGTCTAATTTGCAATGAAAAAGAACCAGTTCCTTGATGCATAATTAATTTCTTTTGGGTTAGATCAGCATGGAGGCATATCACGATTTTAACCATAACCCTCCACCACCCGACAGAGGTGGTGCTATTATAATGATCTGATGTTTTCTGTGCCGTTGATGTGGACTGTGATGTGCATTTAGATTTTTCTGTTGCCCATACGTGGGGGTTTGAACATTATGCCCTTTTGAGTGTCTAGAGGAGACCCTAACACGCAGGCGTGTGGCTCAATAGAAAAAAAAATAAACCACCACGAGGACGACGATGATGATGGTAATGATGACGACAAATGCTCAAGAATCTATTCCTGCATGCACAATTCGACGCACGGATCTCGGGCAGTACGAATTGACCGCAACAAGCGAAGAAATCAATCAATGGGGACGTACCGACGAGTCACCCATCGGCACCGCACCTTGCCATGGGGGGGAAGGGGTGCTGGGGGGGGGGAGGTTGGCTTACCGAGTGACGAGGCATCCGGCTGGAAGTCGCCGGCGTCGTCAGCAGAGCCCGGGTCCTGCTCGAGCCCAACGGGCAAGTCCTCTACACCCTCGAGGCCCTCGTCCTCCTCGTCCTCGTACTGTGGACAACACGCAGAGTTTCACACGTCTCACCCTCCATCCCGTGTGCAATAACAATAACCATAATGTAGAAGCTGGATATTAGCGCACCGTATATAAACTTCTGATGCGAGTACACTTTGGATATTAGCACCACTGGCCTTGCTCCAAAGGAGTGTGCTCATGTCCAGATTGTACTGTAATAATAATAATACATCTTCTTGTATTAGGGATTCATCTTCTTGGTTCTTTCGGTAAAGTCACGTAGAAGGGAAAAAAACATAAAAAAAAATCTTATTTATTTACTTTATTATGTTTTCTTATTATTACTTTATTATTTCCCTTCTACGTGACTTTACCCAAAGAACCAAGAAGATGAATCTGGGCAGTCATGAAAGCTTTAAATCAAAATGTAACCATAATGATATTAGCGCACCGTATATAAACTTCTGATACAAGTACACTTTGGATATTAGCACCACTGGCCTTGCTTCAAAGGAGTGTGCTCATGTTCAGATTGTACTGTCGTAATAATAATACATCATTTATTCCCCAAGCTTAATTCCTCACCAATACAGGAATAGCCACGTGACTATGCACAGCATTAACGAGAGGAATACTGGATGTGGTGGTGTGCTTGGCTCAGAAATATGTTACGCGTCGCTGACCCTGAGGGACGTAAGATAAATTAAGCCCCATTATTCGTCACCATTTGCCAAATTACTTTTCCAAATGTCCTTACAAAAGAAGCCATCTTCAGCACCATTAAAGCAATGCTTTATTTGTTTTAATCGACCCACATCGAAAATAAGATTTCTGGCGTACAGACTTAAAGATAATCCAAATAAATGTAGAAGCGTACAGATCATATGTGGGGTTGACTCTGGAATGACGGCTGGGTGAATATTACAATTTTAGCAAACAAAACCAAACGGGGCTAGCACGAATAGCACCAATTACCGAGTCTGGTGCAGGACGGTAATTGCACATCACTCCAAACTGGCATTATGGAGCTTTGGCAAAGCTTTATGGAACTGTGGCAAAGCTTTAGGAGGGCACGCATGATGATAATTAGTGTTGAGTGCAGCAGGGTTGTGGTCATCCTCAGCACTACGACGCACAGCAAGTGCGCGCGCATGTATTGATAGAATCCGTGATGGGAAATGGGGGGGGTGGGGGGGGAGTCACTCAAACTCAAGTACCTCTCCACATCGCTGTCATAAGCATCTTTTACTTTTCAGCTGCCCTGCATCGATCGGATTATAACTATGATAATAACCATTGTCTCAGGCAAGGTCAATCGCCTAAATGCATACGCAGCGCGCTCACAACAACCGTGCGTTGTAATCAAAGAGGGGGGAGATGGGGCACGTGTGCTCACTGCCGCGTTCTCCTTCTGCTGGGCCTCCAGCCTCTCCTGCTCCAGCCTCTCGTGCTCCGCGTGCTCCAGGCGCTCCTTCTCCTGGCGCTCCCGCTCCTTCTCCGCCCGCTCCTGCTCCACGCGCTCCTCCTCGCGGCGCTCCCTCTCGCGGTGCTCACGCTCCAGTCGCTCCAGCAGCTCACGGTCCGCGCGCTCCATCTCCTGACGCTCGCGCTCCTGCTTCTCCCTCTCCTGCCTCTCGCTCTCGAGCCGTTCCCGGTCCTGCCGCTCCCTCTCCAGGCGCTCCAGACGCTCCAGGTCCTGGCGCTCCCTCTCCAGGCGCTCCCTCTCCTGCCGCTCCAGACGCTCGCGGTCCTGCCGATCCCGTTCTATGCGATCCAGCCGCTCGCGGTCCTGTCTCTCCCTCTCCACGCGCTCTCTTTCCAGGCGCTCCAGCCTCTCCCGGTCCTGTCGTTCCCTCTCGAGACGCTCGCACTCCAGGAGCTCCTGTCTCTCCTGCTCCTGCCTCTCGCGCTCCTGCTCCAGCTCCTTCTGACGTTGCCGCTCCGCCACCTGCAGCTGCCGCTCCTGCATTTGCCTGCGAAGGCCGTGGACGAATAATAACGGTGCCAACAACTCCGTAAAGCCGAGTCGGGAAACGGTACTCAAAATGTCATGGGCCTGATAAACATAGTAACCTCATGCAGAAACAACTGATACAAACCCCGAATCTTATATTATTATATTGAGATACGAACAGGACTCTCACCTCCTCTGCATCTCCAGCTCCAGTGGAAGGGGTCCATTTGGGTGCTGCGGGTGCTGGGACTGCTGTGGGTGCGGTGGGTGCTGGGGATGGGGCGGATGTGATGGCTGATGCTGCGTGCGGGAATTCTGTCGCTGGAGCATGGGTCCAGCTGCAAGTCGCACGCACGCAAGTGCACGCAAGTTTACGCAAGTGTACGCAAGCACAGCGACCAGGAGTGTAAACACACGGCCAAAAAACGCACATCATCGGCAAGAGCTGCAGGTGGCAATGGGTGGCGAGTTGTTAATGGTGTGTTAAGCGACACAAATTCCCTGCGAACACAAGTAGGGCAAATGGGAATATGACCACCGTGACAGGTTTGAGCACACACAAGCCTTTTGAACGCTTTTCAAATAAAGTTGAAAGTATTTTATGCATTGGCTCTTCCACCCACCCGTCTGTCTATAACACTTCAATAAAAGTTGTGTTACGATTAGGAACTCATCCTAGACAAAAGATAAATTGATCAAAGGGTTACCCAAAACTTGAAACAAAACCAGCGGTAAAAAGGATTTACCTTAGCATTTGCACCATAACGTCCCAAGGGAGTGCTTCCCCCCTAACTCCTTTCACCATGACGTAATCGAATGTCAAGTGAATCTCAGGGTGTCCCGCAGTGTGCCATTATCTCGTTGTTAAAGCAAATCAAACATCTTGCGAACACAAGCAAGTTTTGACGACGGCAAGTAAAATATATTAAACACCCATCTAATATATCACCACAGATTTGAAGTAGGCACAGCACCCATTAAGGGAAGGATAGTGAAAGGGGTAGTAACAAGTGGCGTGCCTCAACTTGTCGATACGTCAACCCTTAGCGGTTCAGCACAAGCTGTCGTCAGGGACACTTGCGATATCTGGTCAATGCGCGTGTTGGTCTTGCGTGTGCGCAAGTCACGTGTGCGCGTTTCTTCGCGTTGCGAGATCGTCACGAAAGCACGCTGGGTGTGCGGGTGCGCCAAATGCCACATGCACGTCAGTCACGCGTAACCGCCGCTCCTACACACACGCGTGTGCGTGTCGCGCAGAATAATTACCGTGCAAAACGATATCGCGTGAACTAAGACGGTCAACTGCATCGTGCACTTTCATTCTTTAGAAAGGATGTTTACGTTTAGTTTGTTGTCCTTACCCCGGACCTCCGATTTGCACGGATGGCTCCGTACGGTGCGAAAGAAGTTCAACATAGATACATACAGGTTATCTGTGCGTGCGTGCGTGCGTGCGCGTACGCTGGTCGTGCGTGCGTGCGTGCGCGTACGCTGGTCGTGCGTGCGTGGCGGGACGTGGGTGTCCCCTCCGCGGCCGTCCTCACCAGGCTCCTGGGCATTCAGCACGTCCAGGGCGTGCATCATGGCGCTGGCAAACACGTGCGCGTCCTCCTTGCTGCCGAAGTTCAGGCCATAGACCTGGCGCGCGTCGCGCCACTGGTGGAAAGTGGGCGTCGCCTGGTTGTACTTGAGGCCGCGGATTATTGCGCAGTTTATCACCACCTGCGTGCCGCGATCGCACATTCGCGAAGAGGTTCATTAGCGGAGGGGAGGGGAACGAAAAACACAGGTAAAATCGAACGCAAGGCCGTAGTGACTATTTACACGCGAATGCAGCAGTTCATAGCCACCAGACAACTGGTGGTTGACAATCGGTATATTTGGTTGTCAGATCCGTTCCACCATCATGGAAGCAACCTCTGTGGTGTCTGGGTTCGCACACTTGGAAGCACTTCTGCAGGGCTGCACATTTACGTACCTTCTGCCTCCAACCTCGATTGCACTCCTCAATCTGGTTATGAGTCAGGTCTCAAAAAATATATCTCTTCCATGAGGCAGTTTTAAATTAACGATACTAATTTGTTTTTGATATAGCGCCCTCTATGCTGGGGCGTCTCAAAGCACTTTACATCTCATCTCAAACGTCTGGAAGGAGATCTCTAGCGGCAGCTGTCCCTGTGGGCACAACGTGATACAGCTCCTAGCCTAAAAATGGGCATTAGTCTGTCATCAGGGGGTGGCGATTGCTGTGTGTTATCCCAATTGCGGAATTTGCGAGTAATGTTAGAATTTACCATACTTGGACCCTGACCATAGCACAATGGCTTACTCTTTCAAAATACTTCACAGGATCTTTAACATCCAATGTGAAGCAGACAGGGCATAGTATTTCTTAGAAATAAATCCTTAGTATTAATCAGGGCGGCTGCAGATGCGAACCGTTAACCTCTATCACTCGCCTTTTGCCCGTCCAAGGACGGGTGTATTGCAGTAAATCTAAAATTTGCAAGCGAAAAGCAGACCGCGACGTGATATTCATTGCAATAATGCGTGTGCAATTTGTAAAAGCGCGGTGACACAGACTTATTTCATTTTAAGGTTATAGTCCCTTGTTCATCAGGACGTCCTTTTTACTTTGAGGTCTCAACAGCGTTACGGAGATCGCGTGACGCGAGGGTTCTGCCTCCTCCCCCCTCCTCCTGATGCCGACGAGGGGGGAGGAGACGCCTCGGCCACCCATGTGGAGTGACGTCAGCCGATAATTATTATGAATGGGGGGGGGGGCGTGTCCATTTGGAGAACGTCACCTTATAATGATTATTAATGAGGGGGCTGTTTGATGTGGAGTGACGTCACCTGCTCATGATTATTAATGACGGGGGGGGGGGTGTCCATTTGGAGGACGTTATCTGCTCATGATTATTAATGAGGGGGGGCTGTTCGATGTGGAGTGACGTCACTTGCACATTTATTATTAGAGGGGGGGGGAGTACTAAATATTGATTGACGTCCCCCGCTCATGATTATTAATGAGGAGGGGTGGGGGGGGTCCATTTGAAGGACGTCACCTGCTCATGAATATTAATGAGTGGGGCTGGTCGATGTGGAGTGACGTCACGAGCGTTAAGGACAGACATTCATGGGTGATTATAGTCGGTATAAACGGCAATCGTGCTACCACTGGGTCGTGTCACCACCCCAAATAACCATGAAGCTCATGGCAAGAGAGCGTCTGGTCCATGGTTTCATGCCCTACGATCAATATTTGAGCGTATAATTACGCATGCTGTATAGGATGATTGTACGGTGCGCGCATTGGAGTGGTTCCTTGTGGAAAACCATACTGCAAATGCGGCAATCACATGGCTCACACGCTTAAACCTGGACGTATAATATACGCACTTGACCTACGCTAACGACGATAAATTATTACAAATTTTATTATTGTTTGTGCTAAATGGGACAACTCTTCAAATCCATCCACCATGCAACAGTTTAAAATAATCAGCTCATTTATCTTTTAAAATATTTTTGATTATACAAATAATGTAAAAAGAAAAGATTGTGTACTTTCCGTACATGTTATTAATGTTATAATTTTGAAACAAGGGGGAAAAACACTGTGGGGGGTGAAAAAATGCACGTGAAATATTGATACAGTTTCACCAGAGTAATGCAGAGCCACACTTAAGAAGAGATACGGCGAATGCACCCGCGCGTGATTTGTGAGCGAGCCGAGAACGTGACGTAAACCCACAGAGAAACTGGACATGGCATGGTCATAAAAGCATGCTCTTTCCAGTGCGACGCAGTGATAACTTCCAGGTTATAAATTTTAACAACTCAGACCTTACCCCAAGCCACACAGTAAATTATAAATACAAAGTGCTATGGTTGATATTTGTTAATTAGCAAATTGTTTGTACAAATGCTTATTTCATTATGAAAACAAATTAATAAAAACCAAATCCCGGGAAGGAATGTTTGAGGGAAATAAATATCGCGACCAATAAATATTCATAACCAAGCTCTTCTTCACAGTTACCATCGGCAGTACTCCCAAACTGTGCCCCCCCTCCCCCCCTCAGTGATTCAGGAAGGGCTTTCCACACAAAGCAACTATGCTGTTCTATACTGGGACTTTTAGAATGAACAGAGCAAGTTGGTGATTTGAAAAACCATCCCCTCACACCGAGGAAATGAATAGACTTGTATTAATCATGTACAGCCAGTGCTCGAACTGAAACAAAACCATCAACTCGGCAACTAACCCATCCAGCCCGGCTTTTCACAAGCGGCACCCCCTGGGTGAGTGCATACATATATGTAATTCAGCTTGCTGAAAGACTTGTTTCTTTTTTAAATTGCAGAAACATTGTGTTTCATCGGCTTTTTTAGTAAGCGCAGCAGTGGCAAAAATCCAAGACCCTCCACCGCTTGAAGAGAGCAGGGATGATATCGGCAACGGCTGTAGAAATGAAAGGCAGGGGGCCAAGTGGGGATTGTGAGACGGTGGGGGCAGGCGCTGCCACTCCGAGCACCACGCAAAAGGCAGCACGGCCATGCAAATGTTTGAGGTGATAATTGATGATTTTCCCCATTCGAGTCGGGTCGCCCCTGTTAGGAGGCGCGTCTGTTTCTCGGTGAGCCCAGTTTTCAAAGCTAAGCCAGCAGTTTCAAACGCCCACAGCAAGTCACTTCATGGGGCCTGCAGTGAATGATATATATTTAAAGAGGAAATTATAAGGTGCCGAAATACAGATGTCTGTGCAAAAGTGAAATGCTTAAATATTTGCAAAAACCTACGAATGTAACTTTGCCAAACTGCCTGTTAAACAGACCGTGGGTGTCCACTGCGGTTGTTTAGTTTTCTATTGTTTTTGTTGTTGTCCTTTTTATCCAGACAAAACCAGCCACATGAGATGAACGAGGGCAGTTCGCAGATGGAATCAATTTAGTTTAAGCTACTTGTAAAGAGGAAAAAGTAAGACAAAGAGGGGGAAAAGAATAGGGGTTTTTGGATCCAATAAAAAAATGAAATCCGTGCTGCATTCCCCCAAGGTTGGATTTAAGAGACGCAGCACCGAGTGGGAAACAGGAGCCACTCGGAGACACACACACCTAGCACTGCAACATACTTCTGAGATTTAAATATTGAACAAAATAAATCACAGTGAGCGCAACAACAGCACTTTGCTCAAGGGTCCAACTACGCCGTTTCAAATCATGTGACATATGCCGTTTGACTAAATCTACAGCCCTTTGTCAATTCACTGCTGGATAAAGGCCTCTCTATGCCATGTCATTTATAGCGGTTGTTTGACCATATTTCACCACACTGGTCAGTACAAGTTGGTGGAAGGGCGACACCAATTCAGATATCACTGGCCACTGAGCCCCGGCGGCTGGGATCGGACTCTGTCCAGGTCACAGTTGAGAGCGCAGTGCGTCAACCATTGCACCAAGGTCTCAACCCTAAACAGCGTAGGATATTTAGATTTACACAGATATGAAGGGCTGCTCCTTTCACTATTTAAAACATATATGCAATGCATCGTGCCTCACAGCTTTTACACGCCACTGTTCTACGAGCCAGTCCTCCGATCAACCACCTTGTTCCACTGAACAGAGCGACATGCGAGGCAGATGTTCTAAGATAATTAAATAAACCCCACACACCGCTGGGGAATAATACGTGGGATGATGAAGAGCGACGGACTCGGCACACCGAGCGGTAGGACGTATTTTAGGCTTTTTCACACAACAGAGGCGGTCACTGTACGACGCTTGTATTCCCACAGTGAGCGCAGGGTCAACACAGTCGCCATGACCACCAAATTTTGCACAAATTCAATGTGAGCAACCATAGGGACAAGCCCCATTTTGAAGCACTTTAATAAATAACTGCTTTTAAAAACCCATAACAGTTCACGTTCCAAAAACCACGTCCGTCCTCGTTCTTTCCAGACTGGATCCCTTGGGCATAACAGGAGAGCTTGCATGCACTGTGCTGCCTGCACAGTAATCGAGTTCCTCCATTGCTAAAACCCTCAAGCTGATCTCCTACACGCAAGTGTATAACAAACACACACAAGAAAATAAAACCCCTCTTCTTGCATTGCCAGGCCCCCCCCCCACATCCCCACACCAACCCCCACTACAACATAAGCTTTGCCCGCGTGCCACACTCATCCAAACACCTATGTTCCACTCTCTCCTGGGACCACCCCAGTTCCTTCACTCAAGGTCTGCAATGACCCAGAGGGCCCCCTGCTAAATCCCAGCCCTTCCTGCTCAAGAGTTTTCCAGATCATACAAACACCGTCTGACGAGTTCGTCATCATTTGCAGAAATTATTTATTGTCACCCTTAGGCAACACTCCCAAACTGCACCCGTCCCCCCCAACTCCTCTGTGATCAGGAGGGGCTTTCCACACAAAGCCCCCTACGCATAAGCCAGCAGTAGGTGATGACGACTATAATGAAAATTGTGAAACTGGAAAACTTGACTTAATGTTCTGCTGCTGTCTAAAGTGATACGTTGACAATTTTGACCCTTGGGATCTGAAACTAGGCTGCGTGCTTCATACGCATAAAATAGTGATGTCATTTGGCATACAAAAGTGTGTTTTTTCTGTCTAGAAAACATCTTTTCCGTATTTTATTTCTCCACATTTCTCAACTCAAAAATTTGATAGAAGCTAAGGCCTTTGTAGTCCAAGTCAAAGTTTAGCCGAGTCCGTTAGGTTTTGACACGTCTCTCTTGTGAAATAGATTATTATGTTATCGGGTTCTTATCTGGAAAAATTATGACACCGACTCATTGGGTCAAAGGTAGGACTGGAGTATCATCATGGGACTACATCTCTGACAGGGGTAGGACTGTAACAGGGATGTGTGTGTGTCTTTGGCTTGGTTATGAAGGCTGTCTGTAAAAAGGCTCTCGTCTTCATGGAGTCTAATCTGTGCATGTTAAGACAGCCTTTCGTTCACTGACATGGACATTTTTCGATTTAAAGCTTTTGTGACTGCAGGGATTCATCTTCTTGGTTCTTTCGGTAAAGTCACGTAGAAGGGAAATAATAAAATAATAAAAATAAAACATTATTAAATAATTCTCACGACGTTTCGGCCACAACGCAAGCAGCCGTCCTCAGATGAAGACCATTCAGACGCTGTCTCCCCGACAGACCTGGTCTTCACCTGAGGACGGCTGCTTGCGTTGTGGCCGAAACGTCGTGAGAATTATTTTATTATGTTTTATTTTTATTATTTTATTATTTCCCTTCTACGTGACTTTACCGAAAGAACCAAGAAGATGACATGGACATGTGGGGCAAGCGGCAACTCAACCCATACAGGGCCAATAGTGCCACAGTCTTGAGGCCCAAATCGTTCATGGGCCCTGGGAATGAAAATACGAGTCCGAGTTTGCATGAGTCTGACTGTTACAATGTTTTCTCTTATAACGTTCTAAATGCTGCGTTTTTATTTGTATCACCGGACCAAGTTTACCGTTACGATGTATTCATATCTGACCCAAATTTCCCTTGAAAAAGAGACTTTTAGTCCCAAGAGGCTCTTGGCTCGTAATGAAGGAATTGTATTAACGCATTTTGAGCCTGGAAAATGTGCACTATTGTGAAGTCCTCACTTAATAACCATAAAAAATACAGTACATTATTTTAAACCCAGCGATTAAGAAAAGTTATTTTTCAAGTAAGACTGGCAGAAAAATGGAAAGCTACCTCCATATAATAACTAAATCCACGTTGCACGATCCAACAAAATTAATGAAACCGCACCAATCAAAAGTGGAGAGGCATCTAAAACTGGAAATCCATTCAAAATAAAGAATCTGTAGCAAACATCACAAATAATAAACAACTTTGAGAAAACGCACAGTTACACCGACACTTTGTCACTTCCCACCCTCCTCCGCCACGCTCCACCCTTCCTCCTCCTCCACGCTCGTCCTTTCTCCACCGCCAGGCTCTACCACCCGCCACCCTTCCTCCTCCGTCACACTCCAGCACCCTTCCTCCGCCACGCTCCATCACCCTTCCTCCTCCGCCACGCTCCATCACCCTTCCCAGTCGCAGGGCATGTGCAATCGTGACATCATGCAACTCACCTGGTGGTCCTGGATTTTGCGCCCGACGACGCGGAAGGTGTTGTTGCCCGTGTGGTGGTAGATGTGCACACGGCTGAATCCCAGCGAGCCTCCCGACGGCACCCACTTCTTGTTGGTGTCGTCGTAGATCATGACGGAGGCACGGGCCTGGCAGATACTCTGCTCGCTGCTTGGGGGGGAATGGGCAGAACCGCTGGGGTTTGAAAGACAGGGACCCCCCGCACCCGTGTCAGCTTTTGGCACTTGGGACAACAAACGCAACTACAAATTCCAGCACGACGCCTGAAGTTTAATGCTCCCCCCCCCCCATATCCACACATAGGAGGTAAAACCAGCCCTGTAGGATTGTAGGGGGCTCTAAGATGAGCCACCCTTTGTCGAAGGTTCAGCAACTCTGATAAGCACGGTTGGCTACGTGCGGTACAAATTAAGCTTGACATACTTACATACAACCGCTATTTTAAATTCCTGGAGTCAAGTAAAAATAAATGTTGTACAAAATTTAAAACACGTGGTAGTTTTTTTTAAATGATCTTTCTTTGTCTATATTGGGGATAGAGCCAGAGCAGAATGCACGATAGACTGAAGCAGATCGTATCGTTATATGTTATGCTTAGGGTTCAACATGTGTCAAGTTTGTGTAACTTGTGTTGCACTCCCACCCCCTAACTTGTTGTATGCCTCCCCATTTCAACTAAAAAGTCTACAGGCCTGGGTCAAACCAATAAACATACCATGCAATTTCACGTAGAGTACTTGTACAGTATTTAAATGGTCACAGTAAAATAAACGTGTACATGTACAGCTCTGTTGTCAATCCACTGCTGGATGAGGGCCTCCCCATGGGTCGTGAGGAGTATTTGGTCATACTTCACCATGTTGGGTCAGTGCGACTTGGTCAAGGCAGCGAGCACAGATGTGGGAACATAGATGTCAAGTACAGTATAACAATAGATGTATATGCACTGCCCTCTGCTGCCGAGCACGTCGTAACTTAAATACGATTATCTTCTTGGTTCTTTCGGTAAAGTCACGTAGAAGGGAAGTAATAAAATAATAAAAATAATAAATAATAATTGTATTACTTCCCTTCTACGTGACTTTACCGAAAGAACCAAGAAGATGAATCCCTGCAGTCACGAAAGCTTTAAATCGAAAATTAAATACGATTACTTTGAGAAAAATCAGTGTTCCCATTATTCATGAATGCTCATTATTCATTAATCATGAGAAGCATCACTGAAGCTTCAGATGATTTCCCCCGAAGGGTCCCAATAGGATATTTGACCCCATACAGCACAATACTTATGCCAATTAATACAAGAAAGAACTCCTCTAATCCACGGCACTATTACCCATGTCTCCTATTATCAGTGGAGGCTATAGAAAACCTATCTTTGGCCCTAATTGTTACTATTATGCGCGATTTTTACCTATAATGCATAGCAATCTTGCTTACCGATGCTCATGATCTTTTCATGGACAACAGGAGATACGCGGCAATAACAAGAGATACGCGGCAAAGAAAGGGAAACAAACAGATACAGAGAATCACAGAGATAGACACACAAAAAGGAGACAGAAAGACACGAAGACGCCATTACTATTATCTGTGATTTTTTTTCACAAACAAGAGAAGTCGTCTGGCAAATTAATCTTATAGAAAGTATCCTATTATCCGTGGGTTTTCCATAATTTAGAATTAACCACAATACTTGTGGTCAGAATGCAAATCAAAAACACACTCTGACAATATATGCATTGTCTTTGAAACTGATTGGTATTGTGGTTAATGCAGACATGGTTCCTTGTAAAAGGTTTCAGTTTGGTGTTTTAACATCTTAACACAGCTGTTTTGTTGCCAGAAAAAAGGGGAAAACCTATTCTCATATTTTGGTACTGGCAAAGGAGGTCCCATGATGTAGATGTTCCATAATTATTAGCCTACGGATAGGAGGTGTAAACTTATGGATATCACCACGGATCAGTGTTCTCCTGTGCAAGCATGACGCCTCTGCACATGATGATTATTGATTGTGCTTCATTTGGAAATGGGCATAAATAGATGACCACTCCTGCCTCCAAGACCCATGGGTAGTCTCAGTTTCCATATTTATCACAATCGTTAGTACAGCGATACTTGTGTGCAGGCTACATGCGTTCGCAATTGTTTGCCCGAGGAGAGGTCAGAATGTTTAGACAATTAATCATTTAATAAATAACAATCACACAGACCTAATACCAGACTTATTTTTCAGATTATTAATAAACATGACCAACTTATAAATAAATCCCAATATAAACTGAATCGGTACGTACTCTGAATATCCCTTTATAAACGTTGACAGGCCTCTATACATGCATTATTGCACATACGTACAGAATAAATTCATATATAATTAACTACTCCCAAAATGAAAAATTGTTTGCAAGGGCTACAAATCGAAAGTTGTAAGTTATTTGAAGAATTTTCAGTAACGATTTTCATTAATTCATCTATTAATACATGACTGCATCTAATATTTATTCTGGTAGATATATAGTAATACATATTTTTCAAATTCTAATTCAAGTGTGTTATCAGAATCATTGAGTGTCAATTCATAACTCTCAGAGCAAGCAGCATGTCAAAAGAGATCAACACTGCTTATGGGATTCCCTTTATGTGACCTCTAACTCAGACGAGGATTGCTACTGCTCTCTCTCTCACGCACATTGCGAGAGGGGTGTGCATCACGTGGCCGTAGCACTTCATTCTTTTTTTTTTATATTCCCAAAGATGAATTTTCTTTAAAAAAAATAAGTAACAGTTTTAATATTCTTGGTTCTTTCGGTAAAGTCATGAAGATGGGAAACGATAAAATAATAAAAATATAAAACAATCAAAAACACAGCAAGAACATTTTCTTGCTGTGTTTTTCACATCTGATGATGATTGCTTTGTGTTGCAGTCGAAACGTCGTGAGAATTTAATTGTTTTATTTTATTATTTTCCTTCTACGTGACTTTACCGAAAGAACCGAGATTATGAATCCCTGCAGTCACGAAAGCTTTAAAACAATTTCAATGTAATACTGTACATTTGTTTTTAAATGCAGTCATTGTGTCACGGATGAGACCAACAACTCACTAACAGTTGGGAACCTGATTTAATCACAGGCCGCTCAAACCCAGGATCTCAGAGCATCACGATGCTGGTGGTGCCAGCCCAAGTGCTCCGATCCTGAAGAAACCCAACCACCTCAGGGGTGTCCAGTTTGTCTGAGAGTATACTTTCACGCAAAAAAATATATAGTATATACAGTACGACACACGAGAGAGATATGAAAGTGACGAGCGTTCTAGTCAACGCGTTTTTCTTGCGCGTTTTAATGTTCAACTCGTGTAGCCTTCAGCAAGGGTTATTATTTACATTGCGTGCACAATTTCAAAACATTTGTTTTGCATTTACGCCGATACGGTTTATGAATATTAACGAACACAACAAGAATGCGTGCCTCCACGTTCCAAACTTTTGGGGGGTCTAATAGTACTGAAAAGTCACTGGAGGCAACACTTGTGGGAGCATATACCCCCCCAGATTGGAAGCCAAAACTTCTGGGAGTATAAACTAAACTGTGTCTGCCAGACCAGCAATCCTTGATCCACAGAAAAATTAGTATGCATTGCTTTTTCCTCATTACTCCCACATTGGACATGTCCAAAATAAACACAAGTATGATTCACAGCCTTTCTTACAAATCGCTAAACGCTGTTCCGTGGTCACACATGGATGATGTGGGCGCTTTAAGAAATGTGCTTCTGGGTTATTTTGTTCCACACGCAGGCGAGAGGGAAGTTGATTGAGAAGCATGGCATATTAGGGTCAATGTCGTTTATTTATTTATTAAATATGTTGAATTCTTATTTGAACCACTTTCCAACCCCAATCCCCATTGTCATTCATCACTCTACCCACATCAAACCACAACGCTTACGATATTTACGGGATTACATTGACACTTTCGAACAACTTGGCGAGGACAAAGTGACGGGAGCAAATTTGGGGCAAACGCCTTCTACGTCAATTAACTGCACAGCGACACACCTCAAGCGAGTCGTCTGGAATGTGGTGGCCAACTCCTGTTACCAGACACCACATGTACAACATCTACCAAAGCCTAAGCAGCCAACTGAAAAGTCCATAACCATCAACTCCATCCCAACCCTGACCTCCCCCAAGCCATCGCAACTCAGGAAAAAAGCATTCCACAAGAAATAATATTGACACTAACTGCATGTCACAAGAGAAGGAAGGGCACTGCCAAACACAAAACAACTTTTAATGGTTTTGCCAACACGCTTAACAGTGTCCTAACAGATGCTCGACACTAAATTGTTAAGATAATAAATCATTAAATTAACAAATATATTAATCGCCAATGTCCTTACAACTCCAAGGGAGCAAACAGTACCGTGGCCACCTTTTTTTATACAATTAATTCACAACCCCATGGCAAATTTTGCCACGGGGCATCACAGGGTTTTAAGAGGTCGCTGGGGCAGCTAAAATAGACGCGCCAAAGAACTGTCGTCAGCTGCTGTGGGGCAGAGATATTTTTACAGGGATGTGTCACATTTTCGCAGGGTTAGCTACCTAACCATGGTATGGTCACTGCAGCACATGCCACCACCACGACCACACAAAAAAAGAAGCACTAAAAACCGTACCACGTCCTTGGCCCCATTTCATGAGGCCGTTCCCAAAAGTGTAAAGGGCCCTATGTCAATGGCCTGAGAGGCGAAGCTTCCTCAATATCCTTGTCCTGCACGAAGAAACACTTTTCCTCCTCACTGGGTCCTTCCCACCAAAATGCACTCGTGCTTTTCAGGGTAATTAAACGTGCCCCACGATGTTCATGAAGAGGTCTTTCTTATAACACTTGATAACAAAGCTGCATTTATTTTACAGTATACATGTTGCCGATGAGCTACATTAACCGGTCCGAAAATCAGTCCAGAGTTTACTAAACAAATACTGCCGAAACATTTTTGGGTTTTAAGACTGATACAGCGATGCATTTAAATTTTGCTTTACATCGTTTTTTTAATGTGGTGGAACACACCGTCTCCTTATTACTTTATTACGACAGTATTGACTGGTGCGAGAATCATAGCTGTCAACTCCTTATCAGTGCCCACCTTATTACAGTCCAATTCAGACCTTATTGGTCACCCCGTGCCCTTACAAATCTCAATGTTCATCCCACAAAGTCTCATCACAAGGGAGGAGCACAAACAAATAGACAAAAACATTTGCCCGTATTGGAACGGCTGTACGCCCTATGGACCTGAAAACTCAATTTCCCTGTACAAGAATATGAGTAAAGAGTATGGGTTGACAGATATGGAGACTGGTAGAAGGATCATGATTTTTTTGAGCATCTTAAACTGCAGTTGTACAATTTACCACAGAGCAACGTGTTCTTCGAAAAATGTGCTATATTTGGACACTGAAATGAGCAAATGCCTCAAGAATGCACAAGGCGATTGATTAAATTAGACCACCACTTGGGTCCACTCGGGTCCACCGGCTGGTCAAAAACTATGCCCCACTATCCCGATTTGTAAGCGGCTCGTTGCAATTGTGTGCCGTTTCCCTGCTGGCCATGGCTATATGTAGACATACAGTGGAGTATTTTTGTACTTGCCATTTTACTGTCCCTTTAGTGCCCTCTGCAATTGCACGCCTTTCATCTCTCCCTCCTGGGTAGGCCAACCTTCTTGTGTAAATAGTAAATACACACCGTGCATTGCAAGTGAGCACCCGTGGTGCTTGTGCTGGGCTCGCGAAAACATTGCCCGGGGCACCATCGCTCACACACCTTGCTAATTGTTTAACGCGCTCAGATTTGCAGATGATTGCCAAGTCCAACTAACAAAGCAGTCCAAGTATTTTGCTACGGAATTGTCAATGGGTTTCATTTTTGTGCTTGTTTATTGCTGGAAAGGATCGCCAAGTCTCACATTTTTCACGTGCGAGTCCTGCAAGGTTTTCGAAGTAGTGGGTAACGTTGCCATGTGCCAAGGCCATAATTATAATATAATTTGGGGGGGGGACATCCCCCCCCAATATTCAAATATGCTCAAAATGCTCCCCCCCCCAATATATTGCTATAAAAATATTTCTGTTTGTATGATTGTTGTTATGGTTGTACTTTATTAATCCATAATCTCTGCCATTACATACAATGAAACAAGAAAAGATAAAACAGAGCAATGTAATACAATACACTATTAGACATTATTGTAAAAATAAATAAAAAGTCCACCCTATGTGTTAATGCATTTTTTAAGATTTTAGGCAGGAAATTCGTTTTCAAATTTAGATTTATTTTTCTGGGGGGGGGGGGGGACCCCCCAAACCCCCTGGAAGATTTGCTCCCCCCCAATGTTGACTCCATGGCTACGGCCTTGCCATGTGCAATCCCAATTGAGTAATTTGCAGATGAATTTTCAACATTCTGATGTTTGGCTAAGACTAGTTAGTGTACTTAGGGGATTTTAGTTTCTGCTCTGGGAGGAAATCAGAGTGCCACGGAGGAGACCCACGTAGAACAGGGGGAGAAGTTGAGAACATACCAAGTCCAACACAGCAAGGCAGCTGTGTAGCAGAGGTCGCAAACGGGTTTTGATTCCTTACCCGTACCTGTACCCGGCCGCACTAGGGTCGCAAACGGGTACCCGTACCCGTACCTGGCCGTACCCTACCCGTACCCGGCCGGGTACGGATAGGGTACAGGTATCAGGTACCTGATTGCGACCTCTGGGATGAAGCCATGTTGCAGGCGCGGGTGGGTTGATTCTAGGAACTTGAATTGTGAGAAGAGACAAGACGTTGGGAAATGAGTGACAAACAGTTACTCACCAGTGACTCACGGTCTACCCGTACCCGTACCCGGCCGCACCAGGGTCGCAAACGGGTACCCGTACCCGGCCGGGTACGGCTAGCCGGGTATCGGGTAGGGTACGGGTATCGGGTACCCGGTTGCGACCTCTGCTGTGTAGAGGAATCTAACCCAAGCCCCTTCCTCCACCCACAATCATTTTGCCCCTTGTTGACTTGCAGTGCAGCACTTCAATTAAATGTACGGTCACAAAATGGGTTACGTGGCCATACCTTACTACTCTGATCAGTACAGTAAAATGTCTTAATCGTACGCAGTATTCCGTATTGTAACTCTGTGCTGTGAAGCCATTTGAAATGTCCACATTTAATAATTCGTTAACGAGCTTGTATCGAATTTGATTTACAGTGTCCATGCTTACAGTACATGCGAGCTCCATGCTGCAGTAAAGCTGCACTGTATAATGAACACACATGGGGGAATCTTTAATCCACAAACACACGTACTGCTCTCCCATCAACACAGTACACCAAGCGTGTGTCCCACACGTGCGTATTCAGTGATGCCACTACAGCACACACTTTATATACTGCACACTAACAGTGTATACTGGCCATTAGTATATAGCTATATATAATGTCCTATTCACATGCAAACAATGCGTCTATGCGTGTATGTATGTATGCAGCACATGGCATGTTACATACACATCGTTGACAGATTCACATGGTATATATGCACTAATTTTTCTACGCTTTTCCAATTTTACTGCACCGTATTAACGTAGTCTCTATACGTCGACGGTACTCTGCCGTGTTATGCAACACATACATCTGCGTCTGTCAATGCAGAATTGTGCTTCCAGAACGTATGGACGAGGGACAGGTCTCGATAATATGAATACGTGAAGGACCCCTGGGCTCCACTTGCACATGTGCACACACGCGCAGGAAGGAGCATGCACCCAAGTATGTCGTATTCAAGCACACCACAGAGTTCGTGCACACAAGCAGTGTGTGGGTGTGTGGGGGTAATGTGATATTATACTACCCGTGCACACCTACAGGAAATCGTGTGTGCACTGGGTATGCACTATGCAATGCATCCCGTATCATGCAGTGAAGGTGGCTATGAAATGCACTGTTCACGATATTTGATGCACAGTAATTGCGTATCCATTCACGAACATGTGTATATTAAGTAAACACAGTAGGCATGTATTCGTGGATGAACATGTCTATATAGAAACGTGTCCATGTAGCCCAGTATGTGTATGTAGAACAGGGGTGGGTGTACACGTGCAGTACATGCACTGTGTGTTTAGAGTGTCCCGGGTCCGGAATGCATCAATCCGTAACGATTCGTGTATATTAATGCAGAATTAACTGTTCTAGGCGAGCACGAATCATCCCTTGTACCCACATGTGTTACGCATGTCACATCATCACATGTGTGTCGATGGTAAGTGGCTATGTATATAGCCAAGACACACGTGTACACGGCGCATTCCGAATGTTCAGCATCTGTAGAGAGTCACGCAGAACCGTGCGACGACGAGCCCATGGTCCGTGTGTGTGTCAATGTACATGTAACGTGTCCCTGCGTGTATTATGTTGTATGTTGTGTGTTGCATGTGGTATGTTGCATGTTGTATGTTGCATGTGGTGTGATGTATTTTGCATGTGGTATGTTGTATGTTGCATGTGGTATGTTGCATGTTGCACGTAGCATGTTGTATGTTGCATGTGGTATGTTGTATGTTGCATGTGGTATGTTGCATGTGGTATGTTGTATGTTGCATGTGGTATGTTGCATGTGGTATGTTGTATGTGGTATGTTGTATGTTGCATGTGGTATGTTGCATGTGGTATGTTGCATGTTGTATGTGGTATGTTGCATTTTGTATGTTGCATGTGGTACGTTGCATGTGGTATGTTGCATGTTGTGGTATGCTGCGTGTTGTATGTTGCATGTTGTATGTTGCATGTGGTATGTTACATGTGGTATGTTGCACGTTGTATGTTGCATGTGGTATGTTGCATGTGGTATGTTGCATGTTGCATGTGGTATGTTGCATGTTGTATGTGGCATGTTGCATGTGGCATGTTGTATGTTGCATGTTGTATGTTGTATGTGGCGTGTTGCATGTTGCATGTGGTATGTTGCATGTTGTATGTTGCATGTGGAGTGTTTGTGTGGGCGAATGTCCCGGGTCTGGACCGCACCTCATGGCTGCTGCTGCTGCTCGCCGCCGCCTCCTCCTCCGCTCTTCTTGCTCGGGACACCGGCTCGGATTTGACCGCAAATTATTATTTTTCTTTCCTTCTTAAATCACAGAGTAATCCACGATCTAGCGAGGGGGACGGGGGGATTGGGGATTGGGAAGAGAGGGGATTGGAGATGATGATGAGGTTGGACAAGGTCCGTGGTGGTGGTGGTGGTGATGTTGGTGTTCGTGGCTTTTTACAATGGCAGACGCACGTTTTTTTGTAACACGTTCACATATCTACTACGTTTCTTACAACAATAAAAAGACGGCTTTAACAACAGGGAGACGGGATAAAACGCGCACACGCCTCGTGTAGAAGCAGCAGCAGCGGCGGCGGCAGCAGCAGCAATCGCACGAACAAATAAATTAATCCGAAACAAACGATTCACATTTAGGGGATGAGAAGAAGCGATTGCGAATCCAAGTGAATGAAGGTGAATAAGGCAGCGGCACGAGAAAGGAGGACCCCGCACTTAGTGAGATGGACAGAGGGAGACGGGACACGACGCCGAGATGACACGAGAGAGAATCCCGGGGAGGGGAGAGGGCAGAGATGGGGAGATAGAGGCGAGGGTGGTGGTGGGTGGTGGTGATGAGTGAGTGGTGGTTGGTGGGGAGTGAGTGGTGAGTGGTTGGTGGAGAGTAGTGGTGAGTGGTTGGTGGTGGTGAGTGGTGGTGGGTGGTGTTGAGTGATGGGGAGTGTGGGTGGTGAGTGTTATGGGTGGTGGTTGGTGTGAGTGGTGGTTGGTGTGAGTGGTGGTGGTGATGAGTGAGTGGTGGTGGTTAGTGGGGAGTAGTGGTGAGTGGTGGTGGGTGGTGTTGAGTGATGAGTGGTGGTGGTGGTGAGTGTGGGTGGTGAGTGGTGTGGGTGGTGGTGGTGAGTGGTGGTGGTGGTTATGAATGAGTGGTGGTGGTTGGTGGGGAGTAGTGGTGAGTGGTTGGTGGTGGTCAGTGGTGGTGGGTGGTGTTGAGTGATGAGTGGTGGTGGTGGTGGTGAGTGTGGGTGGTGAGTGGTGTGGGTGGTGGTTGGTGTGAGTGGTGGTGGTTGGTGGGGAGTAGTGGTGAGTGGTTGGTGGTGGTGAGTGGTGGTGGGTGGTGCTGAGTGATGAGTGGTGCTGAGTGGTGGTGGTGGTGAGTGTGGGTGGTGAGTGGTGTGGGTGGTGGTTTGTGTGAGTGGTGGTGGTGGTGATGAGTGAGTGGTGGTGGTTGGTTTGGGTGGTGAGTGGTTGGTGGTGGTGAGTGGTGGTGGGTGGTGTTGAGTGATGAGTGTGGGTGGTGAGTGTGGGTGGTGAGTGGTGTGGGTGGTGAGTGGTGTGGGTGGTGGTGGTGATGAGTGAGTGGTGGTGGTTGGTGGGGAGTAGTGGTGAGTGGTTGGTGGTGGTTGGTGGTGTTGGGTGGTTGGTGGTGGTGAGTGTGGGTGGTGAGTGGGGTGGGTGGTTGGTGTGAGTGGTGGTTGGTGTGAGTGGTGGTGGTGTGGGTGGTGGTGAGTGAGTGGTGGTGGTGAGTGTGAATGGTGAGTGGTTGGTGGTGGTGAGTGGTAGTGGGTGGTGTTGAGTGGTGGTGGTGTGGGTGGTGGTGAGTGGTGTGTGTGGTGGTGGTGGGTGAGTGGTGGTGGTTGGTGTGTGTGGTCAGTGGTGTGGGTGGTGGTTGTGAGTGGTGGTGGTGAGTGGTGGTGGTGAGTGGGGAGTGGTGGTGGTGTGGGTGGTGGTGAGTGGAATGGGTGGTGGTGGTGGGTGGTGGTTGGTGTGTGTGGCGAGTGGTGCGGGTGGTGGTGGTGAGTGGTGGTGGTGTGGGTGGTGGATGGTGGTGGTGGTGAGTGGTGGTGGTGGTGTGAGTGGTGGATGGTGGTGGTGGTGTGGGTGGTGGTGGTGAGAAGGGGTCGGTTATGGGTGGTGGTGAGTGGTGGTTGGTGTGGGTGGTGGTTAGTGGTGGTGAGTGGTGGTGGTGGGTGGTGGTGGTGAGTAGTGGTGGTGTGGGTGATGGTGGTGGTGGTGAGTGGTGGTGGGTGGTGGTGAGTAGTGGTGGTTTGTGGTGGTGTGGGTGGTGGTGGCGGATGACTCCTCGGTCCGCCTGCACCGCTCGCTCACCCGTCTCGCTGTATCACTCAGAGACGCAGAGACGCGAGAGAGACAGAGGGAGGCAGAGAGAGGGAAGGAGGCGATGTCTTCTCGTCTCTGTCCCCTCCCTGGCCGACGAACAGACGCTGCGGCGGTGTTCGGATGTTGATGGTGGTGCTGGCGGTGCCGTGATGCCAGTGATGGAGACGCGCATCCCGTTACATCTTCTTCATCATCATCACCGCCACCGCCATCATCGCCATCTGCAGCTGTAACGGCCTCCAGACGCCTTAAATAGCTTCCGGTGCTGGAGGGTGGTGCACCCCCCCCCCCCCACACGGGGAGACTATAGACTGGGTCTACATAGACTACAGACTAGTCTACATAGACCACAGACTGGGTCTACATAGACTACAGACTGGGTCTACATAGACTACAGACTAGTCTACATAGACCACAGACTGGGTCTACATAGACTACAGACTGGGTCTACATAGACTATAGACTGGGTCTACATAGACTACAGACTAGTCTACATAGACCACAGACTGGGTCTACATAGACTACAGACTGGGTCTACATAGACTACAGACTAGTCTACATAGACCACAGACTGGGTCTACATAGACTACAGACTGGGTCTACATAGACTACAGACTAGTCTACATAGACCACAGACTGGGTCTACATAGACTATAGACTGGGTCTACATAGACTACAGACTAGTCTACATAGACCACAGACTGGGTCTACATAGACTACAGACTGGGTCTACATAGACTATAGACTGGGTCTACATAGACTACAGACTAGTCTACATAGACCACAGACTGGGTCTACATAGACTACAGACTGGGTCTACATAGACTATAGACTGGGTCTACATAGACTACAGACTAGTCTACATAGACCACAGACTGGGTCTACATAGACTACAGACTGGGTCTACATAGACTATAGACTGGGTCTACATAGACTACAGACTAGTCTACATAGACCACAGACTGGGTCTACATAGACTACAGACTGGGTCTACATAGACTACAGACTAGTCTACATAGACCACAGACTGGGTCTACATAGACTACAGACTGGGTCTACATAGACTACAGACTAGTCTACATAGACCACAGACTGGGTCTACATAGACTATAGACTGGGTCTACATAGACTACAGACTAGTCTACATAGACCACAGACTGGGTCTACATAGACTACAGACTGGGTCTACATAGACTACAGACTAGTCTACATAGACCACAGACTGGGTCTACATAGACTATAGACTGGGTCTACATAGACTACAGACTAGTCTACATAGACCACAGACTGGGTCTACATAGACTACAGACTGGGTCTACATAGACCACAGACTGGGTCTACATAGACTACATACTGGGTCTACATAGACTACATACTGGGTTTACATAGACTACAGGCTGGGTCTACATAGACTACAGGCTGGGTCTACATAGACTACAGGCTGGTCTACATAGACTATAGACTGGGTCAACATAGACTACAGACTGGGTCTATATAGACTACAGACTGGGTCTACATAGACTATAGACTGGTCCGCATAGACCACAGACTGGGTCTACATAGACTACAGGCTGGGTCTACATAGACTACAGACTGGGTCTACATAGACTACAGACTGGGTCTACATAGACTACAGACTGGGTCTACATAGACTACAGACTGGGTTTACATAGACTACAGGCTGGTCTACATAGACTACAGACTGGGTCTACATATAATATAGACTGGTCTACATAGACTACAGGCTGGGTCTACATAGACTACAGACTAGGTCTACATAGACTATAGACTGGGTCTACATAGACTACAGGCTGGGTCTACATAGACTACAGACTGGGTCTACATAGACTACAGGCTGGGTCTACATAGACTACAGACTGGGTCTACATAGACTACAGACTGGGTCTACATAGACTACAGACTGGGTCTACATAGACTATAGACTGGGTCTACATAGACTACAGACGGGTCTACATAGACTACCGACTGGTCTACATAGACTACAGACTGGGTTTACATAGACTACAGACTGGGTCTACATAGACTACAGCCTGGGTCTACATAGACTACAGCCTGGGTCTACATAGACTACAGACTGGGTCTACATAGACTACATGCTGGGTCTACATAGACTACATGCTGGGTCTACATAGACTACAGACTGGGTCTACATAGACTACAGACTGGGTCTACATAGACTACAGGCTGGTCTACATAGACTACAGACTGGGTCTACATAAACTACAGACTTGGTCAACATAGACTACAGACTGGATCTACATAAACTACAGACTGGGTCTACATAGACTACAGACTGGTCTACATAGACTACAGACTGGGTTTACATAGACTACAGATTGGGTCTACATAGACTACAGACTGGGTCTACATAGACTACAAACGGGTCTACATAGACTACAGACTGGGTATACATAGACTACAAACTGGTATACATAGACTACAGACTGGTCTACATAGACTACAGACTGGGTCTACATAGACTACAGACTGGGTCTACATAGACTACAGACTGGGTCTACATAGACTACAGACTGGTCTACATAGACTACAGACTGGTCTACATAGACTACAGACTGGGTCTACATAGACTACGGACTGGTCTACATAGACTACAGACTGGGTCTACATTGACTACAGGCTGGGTCTACATAGACTACAGACTGGGTCTACATAGACTACAGACGGGTCTACATAGACTACAGACTGGTATACATAGACTACAGACTGGGTCTACATAGACTACAGACTGGGTCTACATAGACTACAGACTGGGTCACATAGACTACAGGCTGGGTCTACATAGACTACAGACTGGGTCTACATAGACCACAGACTGGGTCTACTTAGACTACAGACTGGGTCTACATAGACTACAGACTGGGTCTACATAGACTACAGACTGGGTCTACATAGACTACAGACTGGTCTACATAGACTACAGACTGGGTCTACATAGACTACAGACTGGGTCTACATAGGCTACAGACTGGGTCTACATAGACTACAGACTGGGTCTACATAGACTACAGACTGGGTCTACACAGACTGGGTCTACATAGACTATAGACTGGGTCTACATAGAATACAGACTGGGTCTACATAGACATTTTGGATCTCCAAAAATGTGGCTTTGGGGCAATTATTTTGAAATGTACTTTTTGTGCGTAAACCTGCACCAGATGCACGTTTGTATTTGGTGGCTCCCAAAGCTGCTAAATCCTCAACTGTATATTTTAAAGCCAACTTTTTACAGTTGCCTTTAAAATGCACCACAAATTTTGCAGGGAAAAAATGTTGAACGTGTTTGAGCGTAGTTTCTCTTAAGTTAAAATCTGGATTGTAAATTACCAAAACATGCATTTTCAATGAGATTGTTAGATCCTTTCTTTAAGGGTGTCACACTAAAGCCATATCCAGTAAAGAGTAGAACATACGTACTATTATATAGCCATAAACAGATGTATACAAATCTACACTACAGTCTAAATACATACAGATAATAGGTATAAATACTGTAGGCTACATAATATTGCATACGATTTCAAAGTCAACGTGTCTTCCTGCTCACGTGAATAATGGTGGGGCCAGTCTTCCCATAGAACAACCACTGATTTCCCAATGTACATCGTATAAACCATTGACTAAACAAACTAGCTAGATTCGAAGCTTTCGTGACTGCAGGAATTACTCTTTGGTTCTCTCGGTAAAGTCACGTAGAAAATACAATCAAATAATAATAGAATGTATTCTATTATTATTTGATTCTTATTTGATTTTAATATAATGTATTCTATTATATTTTATTTTCTACGTGACTTCACCGAAAGAACCAAAGAGTCATTGACTATACAGTATATTTCAGTCTAGAAGAGGCACAAATATACTACAGACGAAACTTATAATTCAATACAACGTAAGTTAAGCCCCTTTGTCAATATACTGCTGGATGGTGGCCACCCCACGCCATGTGGGTGATGCAGCATGTTTCACCAGACTTCACGCTTAGTGCAAATTGGTGAATACCGCACTTGTCATTTGTGCATACAATACAGAATAATCGCCTGCCATTACAATATCCGTGGCAATTGGTATCTGCAGTACGTACTTTCTAAACATGCCTTGGGACTCCTCTACGTTGCCTCATCTAAATTAGTACCAAAAGAGTGTTGATTGATGTCAACATTATCACTGGGTAGGCAAAAGCAGCCGTGTCATGGCCACAGATGGCTTGATCAATGAAGGTCACATTCAAGATTAACTTGGGTGCTTGTTTGTATACAGTGCATGTACAAAACTTGACACTGGAAAGAGCGGGTAATGCCCCACGCGTGAAGAATTCGGTGTTTATTCGTCCATATATAGACAAGCCGAGCAGCAGAACAACCAAGGTCCAGGCCTGGAAAGTATTGGCAATTAAACCCATAAAAAGAAATAAGGGACCTTAGCACGCTGGCACGCACATACGTTCACCAGTGAAATTCATAGCACATAAAAACATGTACACACACATATGTATACATGTGTGTATCATACATACATACGTATATGTGTGTATCCATCTCAGCAGAGCTTAAAATGTTACCTCTTGCTATGTGTGAGTGAGTTTTGTTTTCTCTGGGTACTCCAGTGTCAACGCATGTTCCAAACAGTAACGCGAACGAATGCAATTGTCCAAACTTCCCAGAGCAGGATACTCATGAAGAAAGTATTGATCCTCGGTGGGGCTTTTCTTGATAAAGGACATTATCGTATTGTGAATACAGTATGGCACTCGTAATGAGTATTCACCACTTTAATTGTTATGGAAATTCAAAACAAAGTGTCCCCATATTCAAATGAGCACAGTGTGTGGTTGTCACGAATCCTAGTGGTGGCATTTCCACATTCCAATGGCAAGAGGCCAGATTATTCATTGGCTTTGCCGCTAAAAAAATTTTCGGAGGCCTGGGACAAAATGCCAAATAAGGCCATCTCGGCCCCTTCTGAGGTCTGCTTGGGATCTAAGACGCAGGGAAAACTGCCCCAACTGCCACCCCTATCGCAACCCACTTCTCTGCGGTCCTTCATCCACGGGGCCAAACATTGAGAGCCCAAATCCAGTGTACAAGTTGGCGCAAAGGCGTTTGATTTAACTTGCTGTTTGGTGATCACACGCAGATTTATATTTACTTGGGAAATATATTCATGGGTATGCAGTCGTTTCCGTAGAGTTGGTTGTATTTTTCATAAGCTGTCTTGTTATGTCACCTGGTTTATGAAAAACACCTACGCTGTAATATGGACGCTGCAGATTGTGTCCATCATGTGCACGGTCAGAACACAGTGTATCAGCACAGGACCCATTTAACATGTATCGACTTCTGTACAGTTCTTGGTAGTATGGTAATAATGACAACGGCTCCAGAATGTACCACATAAGTGGATAATCTATACTGTATATGTATATTTGTCTGGATAACTCCTCTTAGGCCGCTCCACACATGTTAACTTTTTAATATTCAAGTTTATTTAGTTTGACTTTGTGAGCGCTAGAGACCAGGATGAGTGCCATTTTCAAGCGTGACCTGCTTTTTGTGTTCCCCGCACCTCCGATTTGCACGGTCAACTACGTACGGTACGAAAGAAGTTCAATATACATACGGGTCAATCTGATGACAAAAGTAAAAACACAAAAAATATATACAACAGTGAAGTAAACTGAGATCAGAGCAAAAATTATTCAAGTAAAAATGCGGGCAAACCCCTCCTTACAGAAGACAAGAAAACAGTGCACATAGTCAATATGAAATGAAATACATTTCCTGTAATAAAAGTTGGCTCAGGAAATTAAAAAAACACACAAGCAGCCCGCACGTCCTTTGGAAGTGACCGTCCATCCCAAACTCCCTCTAGCCAACAAACACGGGGTTTTTTCCTCACATATTGTGGAATGAAAAGGTGGAATTATAACGTATCTCACGCATTTGCACGAGGTCTACGTACGTCACCACCTCGCGTCCAGCGAGGAATCCAGCCAGGCAGCCCAGGAATCCCGGCAGCCAAGACTCCAGCAAGAAAAAAACTGTTTTACTATATAGTAAATGAAAGTTATAGAAACAGGGTGATTATTAATTCTAGATTCGAAGTTTTTGCGACTGCAAGGATCCATACTCTTTGGTCCTTTCGGTAAAGTCACGTAGGTGAAAATAATAATGTAAAACATATTTAAAAAAAAAAAATGAAAAACCAATTTTGTTGTTTTTTCATTTTTATTCACCTACGTGACTTTACCGAAAGAACCAAAGAGTAGGGTGATTATTACACTCGTATGTAAACCAACAAAGTATATATACATCAAATACAACTCCAAGTTATCATACAGAGTTAACGATGTGACAATTGGAAGCTTGCGGTTTGTAGTTCACGTGAATGAGGTCAAAATAATAATGATAAAATGTTTCACCAGATAATTCAGATGTGGCTATGCAGCCCCAGCTCTGCTTATCCGCTCTATTATTTACGATGGCATGTGACGCGAGCTCCGTTTCAAAATCATACAATGGGTGGACGTGTTATTTGAGAGGGACGTGTTGACAGGGGCTCATTTTTGTCACAACATCAAAAAGTATCGAAAAACATTGCGAAAAATTCGTTTTCATTGTAAATATTCGTTTTTGACAGAAAAAGTCATCAGTAAATTGCTTCCCTTGAATAGCAACGGGCTTCGCACTCGTAATGATATATTTATTTACGTATTCATGCTTTTAATTGCAAGCTCCCTTGTAAAATAAACATCGAATCTCAACGGGTTCTCACCTAATTAAAGAAATTACTTCTTATAATGGCCATGGCAAAGCAGAAGTGGCCTGAGGCCCAGCACCACTTATCACTGTGGGATTGGCACTAACTTTTTCTACGTGTTTTTATTCATTAGAATATATTTCGCATGGGAAATCCCTTGACATGGAACATCTCATTTGCAATGGTGTCCAGGTCAAATATATACCATTTAAATGAATACAAAAACTTAAACAATGTACACGACCTCAATGTGAAACTGCAGAAGGTGTGAGTGCGGTGGGCCTTGCAAGCATCGGTCTCACAACGACGGCAGCTTCGTCTTGTAGAACGAAAGGAATTGTTACCGTGGGGTGTGACGGCACCAATGGCATTGACCGTGATGCCCTCCTGACCTTCAACTTGAACGCCATCTCAGAGGAGCTCCCTTCAGATGGGGGGGGGGGCACGCATGATGATGGTGGTGATGTTGGAGCAGTGCTGGTCATCAGGGGGAACTTTTCCCATAGCCACCCCCCCCCACTCTTCCTCATAAAATCACCATGAGCAATATTATATGGTTGTTAGGTCTAAAACGTGTGTGAGCTGGCACACACAAACACGCGCGCAAACAACTCGCGGTGTATTTAGCATTCAGGGCTCGGCCGCAACTGTGAAACCAATTTAGTTTTTTGTGTTTTTGTTTAAACCACACGAGAGCTCGACAAACACCTCGTGCCATCAGGCATTATAAAACGCAGCGTCCAAGGTGCAGAGGGAGAAGCCTCCGCATCTTCCTGGCTGTGTGTGGCCCACCTTTCAGCCATGTGGTTACGCACCCACCCATCAAACCCATGTGTGCAAAGACAGGGTTAGTCTACACCATTGGAACCTCATTTGCCAGTAAAAAATATATTATAATTGTTTTTTTACCCTTCTATCTGGCAACAAAACTGACACCTTTTTTTACAAGGAGTCATGTTTGCTGTCTCGGGTGTGGACCAATCAACTTCAAGGACAGTGCATACATTATCAGAGTTATGTTTTTTGTTTGCATTATGACTGCAGGTATTGTGGTGTATGTATATCAGGGTTAGTCTAGTCAGAATATTCAAGTGATTCAATGCTCAATGAGTACCGTGTGGCACCCATCACTGTTGATTCCCAGATAATAATAATGTCCTTGATACAGGAAAGCCTCACCAAGTCTCAAGACCTTTTAGGAAGGTTATGCAATGGGTTGTTTGACCATTCCCCTTAATTAGCCTTTGGCACATGGAAGAACATTGGAGTGAGAAAAGCCACACATAGGAAGGGGAAACAGTAACATTTCTACACAGTCGGGTTCACAAACCCTCTTGCTTTCCTAGCATGTCCTGGCCACCTAGTAGCCCAAGCCTCCAACTGGGATTCTCAGGGAGTGTCATATCCAAATACTAACCAGGCTCGAACCTGCTTAGCTTCCGAGATCGGAGTGGAACTATGTGCGTTAAGAGTGATTGGTCATAAGCCTTGAGTCAGTAAGACTGTGGAAGAGATGGCAGCAGTTGAGACGAAGTCAAGGAGTTCACCGGCGACCACTGGACAGGAACATCTCAGGAAAGGAAGGAATGTAAGAAAATGGGGAGTGGGCTCTGTCAAGGAGCGGGAAGTCACCAGCTGGCAATTCGAGCCAGTGGTGGACACTCAACATTCTCATGGCAAGGACAATACTTTTGACACTACATAATCTGATCAAGTGGTGGTCATGTCATTAAACTCTGAGCAAAATTATGATAATGATGAGTGCGATGAAGAATAAGATGATGGTACAATATTAACTGTCGAAAATAACCATGTACCCTGGCGTATGTGATGCCTGTGGACAGGGTATATTTTCACTCCGGTATATCAATGTTTTATTTATATCTGTCGAAAATAAAATGGGATTTGTATGACGGTGGGAACGGAAAATAAATGTTAGTCACCTCCCACGCACACATTCCTTCGAGAAACACATTCTCATCACAGCTCTATCAGCGCCATCATAATTTTCATTTTCGCACACAATAAATGCCTGACAGTAGCCATTCTCTATCTACTACCTGATGGAAAACACATTCGCCTTAATTACAAACTAAAGCTTATATGTTACTTATTTCATTCAGTTCTGAGCTATAATTGACCTTAATGTTGTACGGCAATTGGCTTGAATCTTGAGACCTGCCAAATGTAAATTAGCACTTGCCAAACATTCTTATGCACGACCCTCGTGAAAAAATAGTCTTGAGACCCTGCGAGCCTTTCCTGGATAAATAAAGATAAGTATTATTATCTAAGCAACAATACAACACGAACAGATTAATTCACATCATTTACATGCAACTGCATCTCAAGAAGTTTGACAACGCAGCCAGACGCATTACTGCATACTGTATATATTTGCGGTTCTGCTACTGCGTAGCGCTCCAATGTAATTTCGAGTCATGCTGTACATTGTTCAGCACGATGTCCGACGTTTCGCTGCACGTGCAAAGATATCCACGTGCTGGTTTCGTACGTGGACGAAAACGTCAGATGTCATTCCGAACAGCACGTGCAATGCAATCCGAAAACACATTGGAGAGTGGGACGATACTCTTTGTTTTTTTCGGTAAAGTCACGTAGAGAGTGGGACGAGTTCATAATGGGGAACAGGAAGGCATCGTATGTGTATTGTGGATATATATTTTATTTAAGATATGAGACAGTCCTGGGCAGAGGAAAACAGAAAGTCTCGAGCCTGGACATCAATAGGTACAGGGAGTCAAGAGCACAGGTGGCCTGTAGATGATATTTACAAACTACGGCTAAGATAAAGAGTAATCTCCCACCGAGATGAGAATAACTGGG
Organism: Lethenteron reissneri; assembly: GCF_015708825.2. Classification (NCBI taxonomy): domain Eukaryota; kingdom Metazoa; phylum Chordata; class Hyperoartia; order Petromyzontiformes; family Petromyzontidae; genus Lethenteron; species Lethenteron reissneri. Next base: position 10,859,388 of record NC_083803.1, on the reverse strand, counting down.
GGCTTCGACAGTAGAGAGCACTTGAGTTGGAGCAGAGTGAGATTAGTGGGGAGAGGTAGGCATGGCCAGGTCCGTGGGGGATCTTGCAAATGAAATAACAAACATGAAATATCACCACACGGCAAACGTGTCGAGAAACTGTGAAGGCTTGAATTAAAGTGCGGAAGAAAACAATGTCACATAACAACAAAAGCAATAACGCGTTTAATTCTCGCGTAATCTGATATTTTATATTCATTCCAAGCACCATGAATTTTATTATCCATACTAAATGTACTGTGCGTCTATTGAACACGAATGCCGGCCTCAAAAAAGGCACCAAGTGAGAGAAAATGCAGTAAAAATTATTGGAAATTGATATAATGTCGAATTATGTCCATGAACCTTATACACTGTGCCTTTTTTGTCCACTGAATTTAATGATGAAGTCTTCTGATATTAATCGATGTAGTTATCGCTTCATTACGCTTGGCATGTGTGACCCTTTGCAAAACGATGACATTTAATTCCAAACTAGAGCTTGTATATTATTTTGACTCTGCCTATATTTAATGACTTACTGGACTGCTGGCACGGAGCCCACCCGGCCCCCTCTATGAGCGGCCAGGCTGATGCGAGTGGCCTGGATGATGCCCTCTCAGCTGCGCCCTGCTGTGAGCCGCCCTGCTCCATATATAGCCTCGTGCTCGGCTCTAGTTTGGGAAGCCTTGGCGAGAGGCGAGAGAGTAACGCTGTTTATTGAAGGAGACAGTGCTCTCTGCTCTGCCTTCACCGCAGCGGAGGCGATCCGCGATGCCATCGGTAGTGCTTGTCGGAACTTTTTGGTTGGCTTTAGTTCCAGTTGCTGAGCACATGCCCAAAGGCCCAAATTGCAGGCAAACAGGACGATAGAAGGTGTAATAGATTAGAGTGAATATGTTTTTGGAAGGTAGCAAGGTGATAGGAACGTGGGAAAAGAGACGATGGAAGGCAGTTCCAAAGTCGAGCAGTGCGAGGGAAGAAGCAGAACGAGAAATTAACTGAAAGATGTGGCTTGCTATTGGGATGAAGTTTTATGAGCTACTGAGCTCACTTGTGTGGCAAGAATGATGATGATGGTGGTGGTGGTGACTAATATGGCGTGAAATAATTGGTGATCAACTAATGATAATGGTTAATTATTTACATGTGTAGCCCTTTTGTCAATCCACTACTGGATGAGGGCCTTCCCCATTACGTGTGGGTCATGGAGGTTATTTGGCCGTACGTCTCTATGCTGGTCAGTGTTGCCTGGTAAAGGCAGGGTTTATAGATGTGGGAGCAGAGTACAATACAACGGTAGATATTGCACTGCCCTCTGCTGCCCACAATCTAATCCAAATTGGTTAAATGCAAGACTATAATTACAATGTATTACATCGTGATGTTTCGCATCACGTATGAATTTATTTTGTAACAAAAATTCGAGATCTTTACACAATTGTGACATGATGATAACGATGATGGGGACACCCATCCACTGGCATAGAGATAAGTATATCTGGGACGATTAATCGATTACGTCAATTAATCTTCTACAAATTGTAATCAAAGACTTCGTTATTCTGGTCTATAATTTAGACCCATTCAAAAAAGGTGGGCCCCCTTAAATGTCCTGCCTCGCGAAGGTGGGAAACCCTGCTACAAGCCACGCCCAGTGTGACGCGGTTGATGATGGCAATGATATTACCAAGACCCGCCCATCACCTCCCGTTCAGCGGCACACGTGAGAAAATAGGTAACACCTTTTTTTTCGTGTTATCCAATTTTTCTGGTTATCTGATTTCCCAGAAAACATGAAACGTTGGGCCAACACTGAGCCAACGTTGGTCCTATGGTTTCAACCACATGGCAACGTTGGCAGAACGTTGCATGTTTACTGGGTAGTCGAGTGATTGAAACGATAATCTATAGAGTAACTACTTCTTTAAGCAAATAGTCCAGAGCTAATGATGACACTATGATGGTAAACCTCCGTTATGATGAAAATCGTCATTGCTCTAATCACACGGACGCAAACACTCTACTCTACATGACACCCCGATGGTGCTGCTGATGATGAATATGCATGACCTCATAATAATGCTGTTAATGATTTTTGCGCAAATGATGACGATGGAATTTACACATCCGATGGGCGTTCTCACAAGATTGTGCATACAGCACATGCTTCGGTTATTATTACCGAACCCTGCCACGCAACATGCATACAGGGGGGCCCCAAACACTCGCGTCCACAAATATACTGGGGGACCCACAGGTCACCCGGTCCCGCTCCGGGCCGGTAACCCATTTAAACTTAGTTCGTGTCATTCAAGACACTGCCTAATTCTGGTGGCATTACCACAATGCTAGCCCATCTAACCTATAATTGTAAGCCCATGTTCCATTATCTCTGCAAATAAAACTCCCTGCGGATTAGCCACGAGTGTGGATGCCGCTTTGCTTGTTTATTTGTATGTATGTATAGGGCTGTGTTGACGTATTTTATTTTGGGGCCATGTTCTGTGTAATACTTGTGGAGTCATTTCGATGCATACAGTCGTAAGCCCACGATACTGTGCATCAAAGCGCGTGTGCACGAATCAGTGTTTGCTGATCTGCGTGACGCTGTGAGGCAGGTGTTAAAGTGCAGCCCTGCAAATTCATTTCTCACCACGCACCGATGGGTAAAGGTTATTTATTTATTTTATTTCCACAGGTAAGGCCCACTAAGCAATATATAGATATTTTTCAGAAGCGACCTGGCCACAAACGATAGCTCAAAGAAGTGGCTTATCACGTGGCAATGTACAGCAGCCAAATACTCTAAACACGTGTTTCTAAATGTGGAGGGGAAAACCGGAGGACCCGGAGAAAAATCAACACGAGCACGGGGATAACACGCAACCTTCAAATATACAGGCGTCAGGATCAGGATTAAACCCACGACCTCCTGCATATCAGGGAGGGAGTTCACATCTCGCCACCGTGATGCCCTCATCATATATCATATGATAATAACTCTGGAGTAGTTGCAATTGTATTGCATCCCAAGGAGGGCAAATCATTCCCTGTCTGATTCATAATTGTGTTTTTTTATCAGGTCGTGTAAGTGAAATGTGCGTCGTAATCTCTCCTCCACCCAACACAGGCAATTCATAGAGTAGTCACGTGATGAACAAACATGCCGATGTATTACTGCTTCCGCACACGGGCGTGTTGAAGAGTGATCCACACACGTATCTCTAGTAAAGTCACGTAGAAGGGAAATAATAAAATAATAAAAATAAAACATAATAAAATAATTCTCACGACGTTTCGGCCACAACGCAAGCAGTCGTCCTCAGGTGAAGAACGGGTCTGTCGGGAATTCAGACGCTGTCTTCCCGACAGACCTGTTCTTCACCTGAGGATGGCTGCTTGCGTTGTGGCCGAAACGTCGTGAGAATTATTTTATTATGTTTTATTTTTATTATTTTATTATTTCCCTTCTACGTGACTTTACCGAAAGGACCAAGAAGATGAATCCCTGCAGTCACGAAAGCTTTAAATCGAAATGTATCTCTAGTAGTTACAGCCAGCATGATCAGGCAGTTGCGATGACATCTCCAGCATAGCAACAAACTGCCATTCGCCACTAAGCGGCGGTGAGATCACCACTACGCTGGTGCCAGGCTAGGTGCACTTTGAGGCCACATTGAACTGTTGAAGGCTCGCTGACAGGTCACAAGACAGGCCCAGGTACCATGAGTTGGCTGATTGAGATAATTGATAGATGCACCACCTGTGCTCCCTACTGTGGCAACTTAGTACACAGTACATATGCTGTAAACTGCACAAGGACACATTAGCAATATGCCCAACAGGCAGGTAGGTACATTCGTTCACGTGTATATGTAATACGATTGACTTAAAATTGCGGCACTAGATGGCGCAAAGGGATTTTGGTAATCTTTAAAGGTGGTTAATTCATTCTCACATGAACGAGCACAAACTGAACAACGGAAAACGGACAAAACGTTCTACCTTTGTATAATACATATACTGTATCTTACATGTTGAACAATTCATCTTTTAACATGAAACCAATGTACAGGTTACGGCGTTTTCAAGGCTGCTGTAAAGTGGATCTTAGTTAGAAGTACTATACAATACTAACAATTATATACACATCTGCATGAGATCGTTAACCTTAATGCTCGATTATTTTAATGCCATTTTTTCTAGTTGTTTTCACTTGAGCCATGTTTACCTACAACACTTTTACCACCCATCCTGTAAAGCGCAATCTCCATTACAGTATCCTGCCCTGTCTCTTCTCTGAATGGCGTTAGGCAAATTTACGCAGTTTTTATCGGTGTTTTATGAAGGCAGTATTAATGACGAGGGTATGTGATTTCATTTCTAAAACATCCTTTGTAAATGCTCGACACTGCCTACTCAGTTATTTTTTTTTTTTACAATTTTTACAATTCAATATTATCTTTCACATTATTTTCACCTGGCAGATATAATTTCACTTTTACTGTAACTGAGGTTGTGTTTATGAGTTTTGATATCAAAACGTTTGTATACAAATTGAAAGCCATTGATTTGTAAGCCTTGTTGTAATTGCAGTGTCCCAGTTTTCTCAGGGACCCAACACGTGAAGTCGTACCTCCAACTCAAAGTCAGTCATTCCCCTTGCCCTCTAAACTCAAAAACAAGGGTAATTGCCTCAAATGCCAGAACTTATGCATCTTATTGTTATAAAGCAATGTTCTTCTTGGTTCTTTCGGTAAAGTCACGTAGAAGGGAAATAATAAAATCATTAAAATAAAACATAATAAAATAATTTTCACGACGTTTCGGCCACAACGCAAGCAGCCGTCCTCAGGTGAAGACCAGGTCTGTCGGAAAGACAGCGTCTGAAGTCCGACAGACATGTTCTTCACCTGAGGACGGCTGGTTGCGTTGTGGCCGAAACGTCGTGAGAATTATTTTATTATGTTTTATTTTTATTATTTTATTATTTCCCTTCTACGTGACTTTACCGAAAGAACCAAGAAGATGAATCTCTGCAGTCACGAAAGCTTTAAATCGAAATATAAAGCAATGTTATCAACACGTGGTCAGTTGGCGTGTCCGTGCTCAAGCATTTTACCAGGGATAAGGGCATCATAATCATCAGCCATGATCAATGAACTGCTGGATGAAAGCCTCACCAAGCCATCGGCATCACTGATGGTCCCACGATGCGACTATTCGCCCAGCACCTGCACAATAAACAATCTCGTCGCTCCGTTTGCGTGGTGGTGGAACTCCCGGTTGGGGCATTTTCTTTGGCTGCCACCCATGTGCAAATACTCACCCACCGATCATCATCCCTTCGAGCGAAGTTTCCTGCCCAATGCCACTGACAGTGCTCTGCTTAATAGTCAAAATAATGTCTCTAACCTGTCTATATTTTCCAACCCACGTGTTCCTCTTTCCATCCCTCTGTATAAATCACAAGCATATACAAGGCCCCATGCTCATGGTAGCAAATGTTTGCTTTTGTTCGAACTTCTTCATCGGTGTCCATGTTCTTGATCCGTATGCTATAGCAGGTGGAACACATTGATTAAATTATTTTCTTTAGACACGTTGTAATGTTGCTTCTTATGATAAAATTTTCATTTTCCTAAAAGTGCTCTAACCTGCTTTCATCCGCCCCTTTACTTATTTTTTTATTTTCTGAGATCTAAAGTATCTACGTATCTAATTTCATTGTCATCGAAGCTGCCGACAGTCATTCAGTTCCAATGAGACTACAGCATCGTTCATTTCTGTAACGGGGTACAGAGTTACACACATCAACAAATTTGACGAACTTATTTATACATGGATATTAATATTTCGCCAGCGAGACGGTGATACAACCCCATGACCTCATGGTCAGCTCTGCCACCAGGGCAATCAAAACACGTTGGCGATTGCGCTAAAGATGACTGACGTAATCTATGAATGATGTAATTTAATAAGCGCAGGCTTTGGTGCAGCCGGTAATTGGCGAGTGATTATCTTTGCGGGAACAATGCCAGTGACAATGATGTCAGGCGGTGTGCGTTGAAGAAGAATCCAAACGTTTGTTTTCAATGTTGACACATTTTTTTACAATTGCTACAATTACAAAGGAGCAAACTAGAAACAACAAATAATAATGAGTTTTTAAGAAGGATGTAAAACATTTCACGGACAGACAAAATGAGTGACATGATTGAATTTCGGAAACAGCAGGGCACACAAGAATATAAACACGAATGATTAAAGAAAGACAAAGTTAGATTTATTGGACACATAATGAGAAAACAAGAGACTGAATATGATGTTTCGACTTGGAAATGATATGTACAAGAAGCCGGGAGAAGACAGAAAATAAAGTTACATAAGCAAGTTGAATAAATGGATGAAACACGGGAGCCTCTGATGCAAAGTTCTTGAGTAAATATCATGGACAGAGCTCAATGGAAGGAAGGCTATGATCGCTGATGTCGTTTAAAAGGTACATGGCACATAGAGAGAAAGAGATACATGTGGACCCATGTTAATATGTTGTAGGAACTGGAGGGGATATGTACATCGAGGGTGCTTAGAAGGGACCTGGGACTTATAAAATGTAATTTAACGTGATTTTTTTAAATCTAGGAAATCCTCACCGAGTATCAAGTCTCAACATCGCAAGACCAGGAGAGGGGTAACAGCAGGTATTTTGGGCCATCTGAAAAAAAAACAATGCAAATTGGTGAAATTTACAGAACAATGATAAAGTTGGGTAAAAAGCTACACACGTGTAAAGCTACTATAGTTTCACTTCAACTATAGTATTCACAATTGTTGTTTCATTGAACAAAAACTCTATGCATTTATGGAGCGTCATCCCTCCACGTACAAATATATTTTATTCTGTAAGCCTATGAGATTCCCAGACAAATATTACCCGGTATTATTTGTTAAAGCAAGCAACCTCTGAACCAATTTGAGTCAGGCTTCTTAAGTGTCAGATGTTATTGGCATGAGCAATACTGTCTAGAATGTTCTTGTTTAAACAAGTGCTGTTGGGTAATATTGGTATGAAAATCCCATAGATTGATGGACCAAAATATTTTATTTTCCTGCGGTAAGCCGAATGAAATTACATTTAGCTTCTGTACAGGAGTATCTTACGCGTGGAATACTGTATATCACATACAATGTAGCATTACCTTTCAGCAAGTACACGTCCTTCATGTTTAAAAAAATTCACATTTTGTAAAAATGCTACAAAACATCGGAGTATAAGTGATGTTAACTCGTATCAGTTATGCCTGCACGTATGTATCCAAATGTTTCATTGTCGTCAACTATCATCTATCTACTTTTCATACTCTTTGGTTCTTTCGGTAAAGTCACGTAGGTATAAAATAAAACAAATATTTGTTTTATTTTATATTACCCAGAAATATATATATTTTTAAATTTTGCTTTATTTTATACCTACGTGACTTTACCGAAAGAACCAAAGCGTATGGATCCTTGCAGTCACGAAAACTTCAAATCTATCTACTTTTGCTGTAAGCCTCTCGAAGTTGTCCTCAGTCGCGTGATGCCACAATCCATCCTGCCCCCACCACACGTGAGCTGATCTCGTCACTCTGTCTCCACATTGATCGTCGTCTCGTCCGTGGCTGCCACTCAATTACGAGTCTAGTCTATGGGCCATCAACCCACAGCGTGACATATCCTGCCCATCTAACATCAAACGTGTCGAACTACCACGCGCAACAACAAGCCATGGATATGGGAAAAAAGGGGAAAAACCCTATTATTATATTTTGGTACTGGCAAAGGAGGTCTAATGATGAAGTATGCCAAATGTATGAATAAATCAACCAACTGCTAATGGGGGGTAAAACACACTCCAGAATCATAATATACAACTTTAATGTAAAGGGAGGTTAAAATAGTAGAGATGAAAAGACGATTGGTGCATTTGGTTTCGAAGTAAGGAATGAGAGATTAAAGAGTCTACTGTACTTTTCAGCCAGCGGGGAGATGAATATGAATGTCTCTTTCAAAGAAGAGTACAGGATTTGGACATGGTTGAGCCCAAATTAGAAATGACATTAGAAATGAAAGCCAGATTGCAATAGAAGTATCTGCCCTCGGAAAATCTAAGACAGGATGTGTCGGCGGTGGGGAGGTGCAACTTAACACCTCAACGTTGCCAAAGAAAGGAAAACGCTATTCACATGTCAAAACAAGCCAACATCCAATACAACCCTAGTTCAAGAGGTAGGAAAATTTAGACTACAGTAACTTCAGCTATGGATTTAAAATTCATTGAGAAGCGAAATATGAAACGTCACCACTTTAATACTGTATTGAAATTGCTAACACGGCCAATGTAATTGCTGGCGAAACGTCGTACTCAGATTGTAAATGTTGTGGATTTACTCTCCAACACACCGATGTGCTGTATTAGTAACGATTTGGAATGTTCTGTTTACGTGACAAACCTTACAGATTGGCTGTGTTGGATGGTGGAGGGTTTAAACGACACATTTATATATTTACGCGATCTAACTAAAAAAATACTTGTATTATGGATGATATCGGTCGTGGAATCCTACGTGTTAAGCGGTAAATTAGATTCTAGACTTGAAGCTTTCGTGACTGCAAGGAATCATATTTTTAGGTGTTTTCGGTAAAGTCACGTAGGTAAAACATCAAAATTAATAAAAATAATAAAATAAATATTTGATTATTTTTATTATTTTTATTAATTTTGATGTTTTACCTACGTGACTTTACCGAAAACACCTAAGAATACGGTAAATTAGAGTTTACTGAGAGCGGGGGGCAAAGTAAAACACATCGATAAATAGAGAACAAGTTACCTTCAGGCACAACAAGCGTGTTGGATAACATGCAGATATTCAAAACGATGGAAAGTCAAACAAAAGATAGAATACACAAAACGATATGAAACCATCATGATAACAAGACAGGAAATTAACGAAGACAAGAAACAATGGATTGTGTCGTCATAACAAGTCATGAGACCATAAGAGCAGCAAAGAGGAGGTTGACGATTTAGAATTCACAAATAGTAACCCGTACCATAATGGAACCGAAATACGCTATAGACAAATATTAAATTAACGGAAGCATTCGATGCAGATCTAAATATCCAACACAGTAGCATCTTCCTACCCGCATACCAACGAGTGCCACCATTCATATATCCCAGCAAACAAATATGAACTGTTGCTTTTCCATCCTGCGATGCGAAATAAGAATACGACTACATTTTATCACGACAATGCTCAGATGTTCCACTTAAAGAAGCGACCACAGCTTTTCACGGTGTGCGAAACACGAGAACACGCTGTCTGGACGGATCAAATAACTGTTGACATTATCAAAGTAGCGGAAGCAGCTGTTGGAACAAAATTAGCGGACTTATTTTCGAGACATTTACACAGACATGGAGTGCCTCAATCGTGGACCGATGCATGCTTTGTTCGTATACTGTGCAGTATTCCGACGGAAGGCAAAAATGATTTGGAGAAATACGGATCCGTTCGCCATCTGAGCTCATGATGTGAATCGTTCACAACGATAATCGAGAACAGGATTGAGAGGCCAGCCAGCCACAGTCGGAAGCTGGTTTTAGAACACATTTATCTACCAATTAAACACATACATTCTCGCGATGAGCCAATTTCAATAAAATACCGTACGACTTGTGTGCGGCTATTGAAGACTACATATTGACGCGCATGTTATACTGGTAGGAACCTCCTGGTTACACCAGCCTACAGGGGATTATTGTGTCCGTCCGTCGTGCAGGGAGGGGCTGGGTGAGGCTGGGTGGGGAGGGGCTGGGTGGGGAGGGGCTGGGTGGGGAGGGTGGGGAGGGGCTGGGTGTGGAGGGAGGGGCTGGGTGGGGAGGGGAGGGTGGGGAGGGGCTGGGTGGGGAGGGTGGGGCAGGGTGGGGAGGGGCTGGGTGGGGAGGGTGGGGCTGGGTGGGGGGTGGGAGGAGTGGGGCTGGGTGGGGAGGGGCTGGTCACCCCGTGGTGCCCTTATAAAACTCAACGTTTAACCTACTCACGCCGGCTTGTGCCCGCCCTCACAGTCGGGCATATTTGCGGAATACACCACGCTGCCGTTGACCCTGCAGGCCATTGACCGAGCAACCCAACGTTCCTACCAGCTCCCTGCGCAGGAATGTGTTTCAGTGGGAAGTTACGCAGTGATATAAAGCTCTCACAAACCAAGGCGTTTGGTATAATATATTGCTAGCCTTACATTTACTTACATAACTCCTTGCTTGTAGCAGCTTTCTCACCATGTTTCGCCTGATGGCGGACGCTTGTGTTGCGTCCGAAACGTCGTGATCTATTATTTTTCTACCTACGTGACTTTACCGAAAGACCCAAAGAGTAATAATCATTTATGAAGATGAGTAAAGTAGCACGGTACAAATTAGAACAGGAGTCACATGAGGATATCCACTATTACAAGGCTATTTAAAAGGGACGTGTTTTACAAACACAGTATCGTAGCAATAAAGGAGAATGACAAATTGAGATACTCTGAACCACCTCACATGTGTGTGTTTCATACTTGGCTGAACAACAAAGTGTCATCTTCACAGCAATCTCATTCACGAATGCGCCAGGCGTTAGCGCGAACGCTTAACGATGGCTCGGCATTCAAATCGGCAAATGAGTAGAAGTAAATCAATCAATCACAAATTCCCCGTCGCCCTGTCATCATTTCCTGCAGTTCTTGTTGACGATATGCGGCGTTTAGGCGCCCTCTGGCGCACGGTTGCGATCTTATTTCGTGCGGATTCGAAACAGCCGGTTAAAAGATGTCTGGATTTGAAGCTTTCGTGACTGCAAGGATTCTAATACTCTTAGGTTTTTTTGGTAAAGTCACGAAGGCAAAAATAAATAAATAATAAAATTTTTTGAAATACAATAATATAATAAAATAGTATTATAATATAAATAAAGTAATATAACAACTATTTTATTTCTATTCTTATTTCTATTATTTTTTATTTTTATCCTACGTGACTTTACCGAAAAAAATCTAAGAGTATTAAAATATGTAATTTTTTAAATTCGTTATCCACTCGAATGTTTGTTCAGAGGCAGGAGGATCTTTGCGAGGACGTCTGTCTTGGCTCGGGATAGGCCGTCAACGTTGAGCTGCCTTAGGGGCCGTCCATAAATGACGTCACGCACCTATAAGGGGGGGTGGTCAGACATTTGTGACGGGAGGGGGGTGAGAAATGTGACGTCACATCAAAATGCGCAACTTTAAATCAATATAGACAACACGTTCTACTTAATTAAATCTACTTTTTTTAAATATATATAAATGTTTTCTCCTAGAACATCAGAGTGCAGCGGGACATTAAGTACGCACTACAATGACAATAGTTTAACGCGATTTGAAGCATGTTTTATTTTTGGGGGGGGGGGGGCAGAGCTTTGTGACGTCATATTTGAGGGGGGGGTCTGACTTTTTGTGACGCCGTGTGACGAGGGGGGGGGGGGGGTCAAAAATCGTCCAAAATCGCGTGACGTCATTTATGGACGGCCCCTTAGACGAACCAAGGTGCCGATTGATCGGCTCGTCTGGCTCTCAGAAGATGACCTTGTTTTGTTGTTGCCAGGATTGTTTGTTTCTGCTGCCACCCCAGAGGTCGACCAACTGATGACACCAGTGACGTGCGCTGAGGGGGGCGTGGCCTCACGGAGGGAGGCGTGTTAGACACTTCCCCCTCCCTCAGTGAGGCAGATGTGATAGCTGCCTCCCCTGATGGTTTTTCATTGCGGTTTCATGACGAGACCAGCGAGCCTAAATAGCTCCGCAAATTTGGCGATTTTAACTATAAAAACGATTGGAATCGTACAGAAATTACATTTATAACACAGATCAGTGGAAAAAAATATTCATATATATTTTTTTACTTTTCGTAACAGTTATTTTCATCAGACGTGGGGCCCAGCGGTTCCATACTTACTGGGAAGTTGAAGCAAAACACAGTTTCAATAGTTGTATCATTTTTAAATCCTTTATATTAAGTTCGCGTGCTTGCTTGCGTGCTTGCTTGCTTGCGTGCTTGCTTGCTTACGACCGTGCAAATCTTTCGGTCGTTTTTTAACCCACTTCCCGTGATCCAATCGAGCTGACATTTTCCACACAGACTCGTTGTGCCAGACAATTAATGTTCGTGAAAAAAAATTCCCAAAATTTTACACTTTTTAGGCAAAAAAAATATTTTACATATATTCAAATAGAACTCATTCATCGCTTTGGCTGAACGTCACAGTATAGGAGCCCAGAGCGTAACCCCTCCACAGGCCGTGGCGGAGTAGCGCAGTTGGTAGCGCCCTCGCTTCCCATGCCAAAGGTTGCGGGATCGATCCCCGCGTCCTCCACAGGCGAATATATTTTTTAATCCTTTATATTAAGTTCGCTGCCACGCAAATAAAGGATTTATAGTGAAAAACTTTGTTTTTACGGGTTATACTTATTACCAGAGGTGGGACAAAGTCATTGTTATGCAAGTCCAAGTCGAGTCTGAAGTCATCAAATTCATGACTCGAGTCTGACTCGAGTCCAAGTCACATGACTCGAGTCCACACCTCAGAGGTGGGACAAAGTCATTGTTATGCAAGTCCAAGTCGAGTCTGAAGTCATCAAATTCATGACTCGAGTCTGACTCGAGTCCAAGTCACATGACTCGAGTCCACACCTCTGCTTATTACCCAACTATGTTTGGATTGTGCTTTTCGTGGAATGTCACGGGGCGGATGTCCCATTGCAGTCTCTTGCCGGCAAGCAGTGCAACACTTTGTGCCAGAACGTCGCGTGAGCACTTCATTAGCCGCCCTCAGCGAAACCCGCTTCTGTAATGAGAGAAAGGGCCGCTCAAACTGTTATGACATAATTCACCCTAACTGTAATTAACATTTATATCTGCGAATTTCCAGTTCTTAGGTATTCCACCAGGGGGAACGCTAATGACGACTCTTTTAATGGCCAGTGTCATTGCCAAAGCAACTTGCCAAACATCATGTTGGTAGAAATTGTTCTTTGCAACACAATAACACAGCCCCGTAGCTGGAGTTGAGTCCCACCAGCCTTGGCACGTTGTGGATTTTAAACCCCTATCGATGATCGATGTTGCGCCAGACAAGAAGGTCAACTTGTTGATGGCCTTCCGTCAATAACATTGATACTGAAGAGTTTCTGAAGCAGATCATTAGCCTATGGGCCAGCAAGGTTGCGGCTGTGGTAAATGGGAATGACTGTGGACGTCCATGCAAACGAAATGTGTCATCTCGAGGGATTATCTGGGCGAAATATAATAATTTTAAAAACGGCCTTCCACGTGTTCTAATGACTGTTCAGACACACTCATCTGCGGACGCCTGTTACTTTTTATTTGCACCTTGTATATACAAACTCTGGAACAAGTTGGAGACGGCTGGAAAAAAAAGTGAAAATTAGTTCAAGTTAGTGATTATCAGGACACCATTTCTTCAAGTGGAGTGCGGGGTGAGAACCAGAGCAGAATACACGGTGGATAAAACCAGGTGGTACGGTTACTTTGTGGAGCCGTTAACCTTTGTGTAAAGTTTGTTTAAAATTGGCCATGTCGTGCCCTCCGTGAGTTTGTGTTATAGCCCCCGCCCGCTCCATAATGTAAACAAGGTAACGGTTACATCGCTGATAATTGTTTTTTTATCCTTCCATCTGGCAACAAAACTGACACCTTTTTTTACAAGGAGTCATGTTTGCATAAACCACAATACCTGCAGCCATAATGCAAACAAAAAACACAACTCTGAAAATATATGCACTGTTCTTGCTTGAAGTTGATTGGTCCACACCCGAGACAGCTTTCCTTAGAGCCTAGTCTCACATGGGTTGGACCAGATGACGCCAAAAGGCGCACAACTCAAAGACAATGCACCATCAGAGTATGAGAGCTCGGGGTAAGCATTTACACCATTGGAACCTCATTTGCCAGTAAAAAATATGATAATTGCAATTATATGAATACCGAGAATTTCATTGGACCAGTCGACATCGGAATGTCAGACTGCCCGTGACACCTTTAATGGCTGTCTTCGCGCGCCTTGTTTTGGTGATAGGTGTTGTGGGTTTGGCACCTACATAATAGAACGTGCGGGAAGGGAAAAGGAGGAAATTAATGCTCCAGGCGCATCGGATTGAGTTTCTGGAGTCCAAGTGAGGCCGCCATGACTCCCTGAGATGGAGGGGCAATGCACCAGGTTCATAACCTAATTGTTTTATGTATTTATTAATAACTCTGTGTTTGCGCGAATCATGCTAAATTACTAATTATAATAAAGTACGTAGGTGGTGGAGTGTACATCTTCAGTCTCATCCACTTATAGCATCGGCTCCCCGTGGGAGTTTGACTTCCAAATGGGACAAATTGAAACCAATGCGAGAAGGGAATTCCCACCGACTATAAGGGATTGGAACGCCCCACGGGAACATCTTTCTATTCGGCACCTCCTAAATCCCCACAGACCCGGGAACAGAGAACACGGAATGGCCACGATCATTCATTGCCATTCCGCCTCCGTCAGAGTCGATGGGCGTTCAAGTTTCCGTCTTTGCTTGGAATTACAACCCCACCTCTTGCAGATCGTGAACGACCAGCGGGTGGCGTGAGATTGACCCGGGGGGGGGGTGGGGGCTGCGTGAGACCGGTAGAGGGGCTGGGGGGACGAGGGGGGGGATGAGGGGGGGGGCGAGGGGGGGATGAGGGGGGGGGGCGAGTGGGGGGATGAGGGGGGGGATGAGGGGGGGGGGATGAGGGGGGGGATAGGGGGGGGGGCGAAGGGGGGACGAGGGGGGGGGCGAGGGGGGGATGAGGGGGGGGGACGAGGGGGACGAGGGGGGGATGAGGGGCTGGGGGGGGGATGAGGGGGGGGTGAGGGGGGTGAGGGGGGGATGAGGGGGGGGGCGGGGGGGATGAGGGGGGGGCGGGGGGGATGAGGGGGGGGGGCGAGGGGGGTGAGGGGGGATGAGGGGGGGGCGAGGGGGGTGAGGGGCTGGGGGGGGGATGAGGGGGGGGATGAGGGGGGGGGTGAGGGGGGTGAGGGGGGGGATGAGGGGGGGGGTGAGGGGGATGAGGGTGGGGACGAGGGGGGTGAGGGGGGGATGAGGGGGGGGACGAGGGGGGGATGAGGGGGGGGACGAGGGGGGTGAAGGGGGGATGAGGGGGGTGAGGGGGGGACGAGGGGGGGATGAGGGGGGGGCGAGGGGGGTGAGGGGGGATGAGGGGGGGGCGAGGGGGGTGAGGGGCTGGGGGGGGGATGAGGGGGGGGATGAGGGGGGGGGTGAGGGGGGTGAGGGGGGGGATGAGGGGGGGGGTGAGGGGGATGAGGGTGGGGACGAGGGGGGTGAGGGGGGGATGAGGGGGGGGACGAGGGGGGGGTGAGGGGGGGGGATGAGGGGGGGTGAGGGGGGGGGTCTCCCTCCCCCCTCGCCGCCGTCACTGCGCTGAGCCGCTACAGTGGCGGCGTTGTCCGCCTCTCTCCACTCTCTCTCGTCGTCGTCGCTCTGAGCTCCCCTCACTCGCCACGTTTCTTAACTCGCCACGTAGACTAGCAGCAGCATAGTAACGACGACGACAACAACAACAAAGTTTGCTGCTGCTGCTGTGGTGGTGGTTGTTGTTGTTTGTTGTGGAGCGAGCCGCGAAGAAGTGAAGTTGGCGGCGATGGTGGCGGCGGCGGCGAAGTCGTTCAGAGTTTTTGTTTAAACTTCGAGGGCTGCTGCTGCTGCGGTCACGAAGTGGAGGAGACGAAGAGGGAGGGAGGTGTGAGAGAGTGTTGGGGGTGTGAGAGAGTGTTGGAGTGTGAGGAGGGAGGTGTGAGAGAGTGTTGGAGTGTGAGGAGGGAGGTGTGAGAGAGTGTTGGGGGTGTGAGAGAGAGTGTGGGGAGGGAGGTGTGAGAGAGTGTTGGGGGTGTGAGAGAGAGTGTGGGGTGTGAGGAGGGAGGTGTGAGAGAGTGTTGGAGTGTGAGGAGGGAGGCGTGAGAGAGTGTTGGGGGTGTGAGAGAGTGTTGGAGTGTGAGGAGGGAGGCGTGAGAGAGTGTTGGGGGTGTGAGAGAGTGTTGGAGTGTGAGGAGGGAGGTGTGAGAGAGTGTTGGGGGTGTGAGAGAGTGTTGGGGGTGTGAGAGAGAGTGTGGGGAGGGAGGTGTGAGAGAGTGTTGGGGGTGTGAGAGAGTGTTGGAGTGTGAGGAGGGAGGTGTGAGAGAGTGTTGGGGGTGTGAGAGAGTGTTGGAGTGTGAGGAGGGAGGTGTGAGAGAGTGTTGGGGGTGTGAGAGAGTGTTGGAGTGTGAGGAGGGAGGTGTGAGAGAGTGTTGGGGTGTGAGAGAGAGTGTGGGGAGGGAGGTGTGAGAGAGTGTTGGGGGTGTGAGAGAGTGTTGGAGTGTGAGGAGGGAGGCGTGAGAGAGTGTTGGGGGTGTGAGAGAGTGTTGGAGTGTGAGGAGGGAGGTGTGAGAGAGTGTTGGGGGTGTGAGAGAGTGTTGGGGGTGTGAGAGAGAGTGTGGGGAGGGAGGTGTGAGAGAGTGTTGGGGGTGAGAGAGAGTGTTGGAGTGTGAGGAGGGAGGTGTGAGAGAGTGTTGGGGGTGTGAGAGAGTGTTGGGGGTGTGAGAGAGAGTGTGGGGAGGGAGGCGTGAGAGAGTGTTGGGGGTGTGAGAGAGTGTTGGAGTGTGAGGAGGGAGGTGTGAGAGAGTGTTGGGGGTGTGAGAGAGTGTTGGAGTGTGAGGAGGGAGGTGTGAGAGAGTGTTGGGGGTGTGAGAGAGAGTGTGGGGTGTGAGGAGGGAGGTGTGAGAGAGTGTTGGGGGTGTGAGAGAGAGTGTTGGAGTGTGAGGAGGGAGGTGTGAGAGAGTGTTGGGGGTGTGAGAGAGTGTTGGAGTGTGAGGAGGGAGGTGTGAGAGAGTGTTGGGGGTGTGAGAGAGTGTTGGAGTGTGAGGAGGGAGGTGTGAGAGAGTGTTGGGGGTGTGAGAGAGTGTTGGGGGTGTGAGAGAGAGTGTGGGGAGGGAGGTGTGAGAGAGTGTTGGGGGTGAGAGAGAGTGTTGGAGTGTGAGGAGGGAGGTGTGAGAGAGTGTTGGGGGTGTGAGAGAGTGTTGGGGGTGTGAGAGAGAGTGTGGGGAGGGAGGCGTGAGAGAGTGTTGGGGGTGTGAGAGAGTGTTGGGGGTGTGAGAGAGAGTGTGGGGAGGGAGGTGTGAGAGAGTGTTGGGGGTGTGAGAGAGTGTTGGAGTGTGAGGAGGGAGGTGTGAGAGAGTGTTGGGGGTGTGAGAGAGTGTTGGGGGTGTGAGAGAGAGTGTGGGGAGGGAGGTGTGAGAGAGTGTTGGGGGTGAGAGAGTGTTGGAGTGTGAGGAGGGAGGTGTGAGGAGTGTTTTGAGTTTTGTTTCGCGGATTAACGAGAACGGCGCCGCGAGAGGGAGAGACGCGGGACAAGGTGAGGACTGCTCCACTCCCTCTACACCACCACACACCACACGTGTAGCACTATTACACACCACACGTGTATCACTATTACACACCACACGTGTAGCACTATTACACACCACACGTGTAGCACGATTACACACCACACGTGTAGCACTATTACACACCACCACACACCACACGTGTATCACTACTACACACATACACACACCACGTGTAGCACTATTACACACCACACGTGTAGCACTATTACACACCACACGTGTAGCACTATTACACACCACACGTGTATCACTATTACACACCACACGTGTAGCACTATTACACACCACACGTGTAGCACTATTACACACCACACGTGTATCACTATTACACACCACACGTGTAGCACTATTACACACCACACGTGTAGCACTATTACACACCACACGTGTAGCACTATTACACACCACACGTGTAGCACTATTACACACCACACGTGTAGCACTATTACACACCACACGTGTAGCACTATTACACACCACACGTGTAGCACTATTACACACCACACGTGTAGCACTATTACACACCACACGTGTAGCACTATTACACACCACACGTGTAGCACTATTACACACCACACGTGTAGCACTATTACACACCTACACACACACCACACGTGTAGCACTATTACACACCATCACACACCACACGTGTAGCACTATTACACACCACACGTGTAGCACTATTACACACCACCACACACCACACGTGTATCACTACTACACACATACACACACCACGTGTAGCACTATTACACACCACACGTGTAGCACTATTACACACCACACGTGTAGCACTATTACACACCACACGTGTATCACTATTACACACCACACGTGTAGCACTATTACACACCACACGTGTAGCACTATTACACACCACACGTGTAGCACTATTACACAACCACACGTGTAGCACTATTACACACCACACGTGTAGCACTATTACACACCACACGTGTAGCACTATTACACACCACACGTGTAGCACTATTACACACCACACGTGTAGCACTATTACACACCACACGTGTAGCACTATTACACACCACACGTGTAGCACTATTACACACCACACGTGTAGCATTACACAACCACACGTGTAGCACTATTACACACCACACGTGTAGCACTATTACACACCACACGTGTAGCACTATTACACACCACACGTGTAGCACTATTACACACCTACACACACACCACACGTGTAGCACTATTACACACCACCACACACCACACGTGTATCACTACTACACACATACACACACCACGTGTAGCACTACACACCTACACACACACCACACGTGTAGCACTACTACACACATACACACACCACGTGTATCACTACACACCTACACACACACCACACGTGTAGCACTACACACCTACACCACACCACACGTGTATTACTACTACACACACACGTGTATCACTACACACCTACACACACACGTGTATCACTACACACCACCACACACCACACGTGTAGCACTACACACCTACACACACCACACGTGTAGCACTATTACACACACACACGTGTATCACTACACACCACCACACACCACGTGTATCACTACACACCTACACACACGTGTAGCACTACACACCACACGTGTAGCACTACACACCTACACACACCACACGTGTAGCACTACTTCACACCACACGTGTAGCACTACACACCTACACACACACCACACGTGTAGCACTACTTCACACCACACGTGTATTACTACACACCTATACACACACTACAGGTATCACTACACACATGTACCATGCAAAAGTGCACTATACCTGCATGTGTAGAGTACATGCAGTGTACACGTTGTGTGTACATGTGTAGAGTACAGGCAGTGTACACGTTGTGTATGTGTAGAGTACATGCAGTGTACACGTTGTGTGTGTATGTGTACAGTACATGCAGTGTACACGTTGTGTATGTATGTGTAGAGTATATGCAGTGTACACGTGTATTTGTAGAGTACACGCAGTGTACACGTTGTGTGTGTATGTGTAGAGTATATGCAGTGTACACGTTGTGTATGCATGTGTAGAGTACACGCAGTGTACACGTTGTGTATGCATGTGTAGAGTACAGGCAGTGTACACGTTGTGTGTGTGTAGAGTACATGCAGTGTACACGTTGTGTATGTATGTGTAGAGTACATGCAGTGTACACGTTGTGTATGCTGCATGTGTAGAGTACATGCAGTGTACACGTTGTGTGTGTATGTGTCGAGTACATGCAGTGTACACGTTGTGTGTGTGTGTATGTGTCGAGTACATGCAGTGTACACGTTGTGTATGTGTAGAGTACAGGCAGTGTACACGTTGTGTATGTATGTGTAGAGTACATGCAGTGTACACGTTGTGTATGCTGCATGTGTAGAGTACATGCAGTGTACACGTTGTGTGTGTATGTGTCGAGTACATGCAGTGTACACGTTGTGTGTGTGTGTATGTGTCGAGTACATGCAGTGTACACGTTGTGTATGTGTAGAGTACAGGCAGTGTACACGTTGTGTGTGTATGTGTAGAGTACACATGCAGTGTACACGTTGTGTATGCTGCATGTGTAGAGTACATGCAGTGTACACGTTGTGTGTGTATGTGTCGAGTACATGCAGTGTACACGTTGTGTGTGTGTGTATGTGTCGAGTACATGCAGTGTACACGTTGTGTATGTATGTATGTGTAGAGTACATGCAGTGTACACGTTGTGTATGTGTAGAGTACAGGCAGTGTACACGTTGTGTGTGTATGTGTAGAGTACACATGCAGTGTACACATTGTGTATGCTGCATGTGTACACACACCTAAGAGTGTAAGAGCACACACGAGGTGCACAATGCATGCGGTATCCTGCATGCACTGACAAAGATCCCCCGTGTAGCCTAACAGACTATTGGGGGCAAGTGCTGTGAGCGAGCACCACCACCGGCACAGACGGTACTACATGCACTGTACCCATGCACATGGTGGGAAGAAGCAGGTGTACACATCACCACGCTCTCGTGTGCGTGTTTGTGTGTCCACAGCTGGTGCGTGTACAGATGTGCGCACATGCATGTAGCTATTACCTCACACATACTTGGTTCTTTCGGTAAAGTCACGTAGAAGGGAAATAATAAAATATTATAAATATGAAACAATAACAATTCTCACGACGTTTCGACTGCAACACAAGCAATCATCAAGAAAATGTTCTTGCTTTGGATTTCACACCTGATGGCGATTGCTTGTGTTGCAGTCGAAACGTCGTGAGAATTGTTATTGTTTTATATTATTTTATTGTTTCCCTTCTACCTGACTTTACCGAAAGAACCAATAATATAAATCCCTGCAGTCACGAAAGCTTTAAATCAAAAATATTAACACACACATAACATCACATGGTGTGTGTTGTGTGTAGTTAAGCAAGTTGTGTACACACACACGTATGACTTGCTTGCAAACGATCCATAAACAGTCGTTATGCAGTGTGCAGTTACATGCCTGTGATGGATGAATACAGTCGTCTATAGGAGTTAGAGTGCAGTAGTTTAGGGATGTTGCCTGGAGTGAAGGCGCAGTGGTTAAAACACGACACAGTTTGCGTTTGTGCAGATGTCTATGTGTTTTTGTATTGGTTGCTGTCCTGTATTTGTTTTGCTGTTGTAATCTGAGCGAACCCAAGGATCACTCTTGCAAACGATGCTCCTAAAGTCCCGGTTTTAAGTTCTCTCACCTGGTTTAGCAAAATGAACCAAACACTACGACACTGCATTGTGCACCCGGCAGGTAACCCGAGTTCGATACTTTGGCACGGCTAACATCAGTGGCGAGTGATTTATGAACCCCCTTTCCCCCCCCCTCCTTCACCTGATCAGCGTGGTGAAGTATGGTCGGTCACATATCCAGCAGTGGATTGACAGGCTGTCAAGTCTACAATGCGGGCATATCACGACACAGTACACATCTCGTACTAAACCTCTGTTTTACAATAATACAAATGTAAATGTTTATATATATATACTACAAAATTTACACTGCACACAATAGCATTTGGTGGATATGGGCTTGCCTCTTGACATCTGGCACCCAGCAGGACTTGTTCATGAACTGGCCTGACACTGCTGATGATACTTTTTAAAAGTTAAAACCGACCCTACAAGGTGTTTGTCTGCTTTAAGCAAACGTTGCTGGGAAACACATTGGTCTGAAAGCCCCATAAACGACAAGACTAAAGTGTAGTCGTATGTTTATGTGGAGTAGTTTGTACACTACTATAAATGTGTCGCTGCGATGACTAATGCACTGACTGGTTTCAGGATGCTCGTGGGATTATACCAGAGCGGTGACGTGGACTGCTATTAGGGTTTGGGGTCGGGCCAGTATCTCAGTTACTGGCAGGGGATTCATGGTGGTAATTCAATGCTAATGTCTTCATAGAAAACACCGGACTAAAGATTCGAGTTTTAAACGGATGTTGCTGAGCACAGGCCAAAAAACAGCGACCAGCAACCAACAGCACTATTGAATCTTCTTGGTTCTTTCGGTAAAGTCACGTAGAAGGGAAATAATAAAATAATAAAAATGAAACATAAAATAATTCTCACGACGTTTCGGCCACAACGCAAGCAGCCGTCCTCAGGTGAAGAACAGACGGTCTGAAGACGCTGTCTTTCCGACAGACCTGTCTTTCCAACAGACCTGTTCTTCACCTGAGGACGGCTGCTTGCGTTGTGGCCGAAACGTCGTGAAAATTATTTTATTATGTTTTATTTTTATTATTTTATTATTTCTCTTCTACGTGACTTTACCGAAAGAACCAAGAAGATGAATCCCTGTAGTCACGAAAGCTTTAAATAGAAAAGCACTATTGAAGTTGTAATACAGTCGAAATGAGTGAATACGTTCATTGAATTGACCGAGGAATTGAATAGAGCTTGGGAAACGATAATGGGAGGCAATTCCAAAGAGGAAACGTGCGAGGGAAGAAGCAGAACGGGAAGTGTCTCGACCTGCAGCAGTGTGGTGGGTGATCGGTGTGCATGAGTTGGCACAGTGAGGGGCACAGCTGGTGCATCTGCAAGTCTTCTCGGTCAACCCATGGCACCTGAGTCTGTCCCGTGACCTGGCAGCGAGCCTTCGACACTTCGCTTGGCCTCAAAGTGCACCTGGCCTGGCACAAGGGCCGTAGTGATGTCACCACCACTTAATGGCGAATGATGGCTGCTGTTGATGTTGTTGCATGAGACCGAGTGCTCAATATGGGTGGAGATGCAACAACGCCACACCTCACCCATGTCCGTCCAGTGTGGCAAGCGATGCTATGCAGCCAGGATTTGGTCTTGTCAGTCATCCGCAAACCAATTCACTTTCCATTTATATCGTGTCAGACTCATCGGGCAGTCATCAATGCTTCAAACAGCCATCATAATCATCATAGTCACGTTGTGAAGAATAATCTTATCCCATGCTTTAAAACAATCTTGTAGAAGCATATTCTTCTTTAAAGGTATGGGTGTATACAGAAACACAATGATCTTAAACAAACTTTAAACAAATATACTGTGCCACAAAAACACAATGAGTAAATATATTGCCTGATTTATCTGTCATGTATACTGCTCTATCAGAATCAAAAGCTTTATTTAACCTGGAGAAATCCGATAAGCGCTAAGCTATGAAGGTCTTTTGACAGATGTCTATTGCTATATATTTTTTTACAATTTACAAAGGGAGCTGAGCCTTCAGTAGTTAGGGGGGCAGGGGGGTCTCAGCCCTCTCAACACTGCATGGCTGCTTTAACAAGAACACCACACATGACAGTACTAACTTTGTTGTCATGATTGTAACAAAGTTAGTACTGTGCTGCAGTTGTTTTCAGACACCAGGAATTTGACTTGAGCAGTGAGCGAATCTGAATCGTTCCAACCAATACAATCCTTTATTTCAACCAAGTGAGAACCCAGAGGATAATTAGAGCAAAACATCATAACTTGATCTACAAGAGAACGTGCAATAATATAGTAGTCCTTAGGATCTATTTAATATACAAATATAACAAAACTAAATGAGAACAATTGAAAATGCGCTCTGAGCTGTCCATTAACAGAGGGCAATGGAAAGTGGGCAGGGGGGAGCATTTGCCTTCCCAAATATTTGACAGGCCAAGACTTGTAATTTGTCCCATCAACGGCATTAATGAGCCCCATTTGAAATACTCAACGTGTGGCCCCAATGACTGTTGCCCCTACCAACCTCAGAATCATTCCCACAGGCCCAATAATGAATATCTTCTTTGTGCCTCTCAGGTCTGCCTCGCAAAGGCAATCTGTAATTACAGTTATGTATCAATAAGAGTGTATAACCCAACGCGCTTGACTCGACAGTGTTGTAGCCACTTGTGTAACGGTTCACGTGGCGGAAATAGCAAGTAATTATCGGATCATCTGCACGCCGCCAAGTTCTGCGCTGCTAGAGCGAGTGCTGCTGTGCTGTTGCGGGGCATGTCTGGGGATGTTAGTTAATAAACCTTGATTTGGAATTCATTAACCTAGGGCTGGGGTGGTTGGGTATTGTACGTGGTTACACCGGGGGGTGCCTTGTGCCCTCTGTGTGCCGCTGGCGGCTAAGCCACACACATCGTGGCTGTGGAGAAGAGTGGGTATTGGATTGTTGGGGAGTCGGGGGGGGGCACTGCTGACACCGATTTTCGCAGTTCAATTGAACCCCCGAAAAACCCACGGGCAATGGGGGCACGTCACGTTCCACTGTGTTTCGTTGCATTTATGAACGTATAGAAGAGGACTGAGTACGATGCGTACTGTTATTAATGGAGCATTCAAAAGTGATTAATAACTGTTAAGTTTTGCCTCGTAGAAAATATATTGGCTCGCAGTAAGATTTTTTAAAAAAGAAACTTGAAAATGAGACAAAAGGTGGGAGACAAGCCGATGGCTAAAACACACACGATCTCACGCTCACTAGAACGTCAGCACATGAATACAAACATACTTGTTTTTTTACAAAACAACCAGTGCCTTTAAATGCAGTGCCTGTAGAACATCCTCCACCAATACACTGTAAGACATTGAGGTTCCTCATCCCTTGGTCGAAACTGTAAACCTATTGAGCAGTGGAAGAAACCACCCGAGCCATCTTGCACGGGTTGCCTTATTTTAATCACCCGGGTTTGCCCAGATGGGGTGTAAAGTTCACGAGAAGTTGACTTGTGGAATCTGTAGTCGTGTCTCTGTGCTAAAGGTCATTTGACGTGTGCACAATTAGTGGGCATTTGTGACTATACTACCGCAGTCGCGCAGGGCACAGTGCACCAGTCATCGTCAGAACTCTAGACTGGCAGCCCAAAACTTAGACAAAACTTGCTTGTTGAAATTTCAAACTCATAACCAGATGCTTGGAAGGAATGGCCTTCTTGATTGTGGGATTTAATGCTCTTTTGTAAAGGTGGCGGGCATTGTGGCGTCTCTGAGTGACGTTTTTTTTTACTGAGGTATTTACTTTCTTATTCTTGCTACGAAGATCACTGCATATATTAAAATATTGCGTTTCTAGCAATTGCTGACTTGAACGCAAGTGGAGAGTAAGGTAAGCTGTGGAGTTGTGCTTGCTGTTCACAAAAAATAAAAATGCTACTATTTTCATGTCCTGTAGTAGCACATTATATCAGAAGTTCGGCAAATACCCTGCAGTTAATCTCCTTTGCATGTTCTATTTTATTCACAAAGGAATACACATTTGAGGATAAATCTAAATCTGTTGACCGCGATGACCGTTTGATGAAACTGGTTATTGGCAGGCCCAGTGATTTTGTGCAGATTTTGCGTATGCCTGGCTGGCTGGGAGCACGTCACGGGAAACTTATCATCGACCACACACTATTCCGGACGGATAATTGCTCAATGCGATTAATGTTACGAGTGCGCTTGTGCCCTGTGGGTAGGAACCACCGAATAACGCTGCCACCCACCGGGGGGCCACCGGAGCACTGGAGCGGACGGGCCATGGCTATGAATAGCGGTGTCGCGGCACGCAAGCCGTACAGGAAGGCGCCTCCTGAGCACCGCGAGTCGCGCCCGCCGGGAGCCAGGCACCTCGTTGAGCCCGCCATGACACGATATAAGTCAGAGGTAATCAAAGAGGTATCAGGGCAGATTCTGAGTTCAGTTCCGCCGACTGGTAATTTGTTGGGGAGGGAGGGCGTGGTGTCTGAGTTAGACAGCGGTGAGGGTACGACGACGTGGGAAAGGCATTCTTCTTCGGGGGAGGACAGGGCGACCGTACGGAAGGGAGCTCGAGCGGGAGACCGAAGCTGGGGGCATATTTCAAGCAAGGATATGGCAGAATCGCATCTTGCCTCTGCACGGAAGCTCCTTGCAAACCGGAGAGCCAAGTCGGCTGACTTCAGAGACATTTCGAGCGCTACGACGTGCAGCGACAGCTCGTCCGATTGGAGTGCGGGAGCCAATACCAAGTCGGCAAAGCTTTACAGCCGGCAGCAAAAGTTGCACAAGCTGCAGAAGCAGATGGCTGGTTCAGACGCGGTCCTCTACAAGTCGTCCATCGGCGCTGGCTCGCAGATGCGACGGTCGAGGACGTTGCAGCCTCTAAAGTTTTCGGCGGTCGTAGATGAAATCTCATCGCAAGTTTTAAGTCCGGTGACACTGAACAGCTATGGCATACGCAGAGCTGCGAGGGAGGTGGTCGTAGAGGTGAGGAAAGCGTTAGGGGTGAGGGAGCGGGACGGGAAGCACGAAAGTGCGCAGGCGAGCGATCGGCAAGAGAGGCGAGACGGGCACGGGGCGCACGGCGCCGGCAAGGAAATGACGCACAGTTCACAAGCGACAAGCTCGCACGGCAGGAGGAAGTGTGCGGCCACCCCGCTCGGTCTTACGAAGGATAAGCTGGAGGGCATGGCCATCGCCAGTTCGTCGAGGCGTGAGCCCGCCCGTCACTCGCCGCACGATGACACGCACACGGACACGGGTTCCCAGTGCAGCGAGGACATAGGCTGCAGCAGGAGCAGAAGCAGGGACAGGCGTCGCTGGGATGGCAGCCGCGCGGAGCAAGGGGCGCACACGCACGGGGGACGCAGCCAGGGCTGGGAGGGTGTGGGGACCGCTGATGCGGTGCGCCCAGAGGGAGCGAGTAGCGTTGAAAGCCCAAAGGTAATTTACGCCGAGGTGGTGCGGAAGGAGCGTGGCAGTGATGCGAAGAGAGCGCAGCAGACAAGAGCCTGCGAGGCTGCAGGAAGGGGGGATGGGGGGTGGCTTCAAGGTGGTACCAACGTTTTCGGTGCAAGCTCTGTGGACCCACCGTTAACTCTGGGCCCGTCTAAGAACTTTCAACTCTTTCAGTCCAAAAAGGTATTGGACTA
This sequence comes from Lethenteron reissneri, assembly GCF_015708825.2. NCBI lineage: Eukaryota > Metazoa > Chordata > Hyperoartia > Petromyzontiformes > Petromyzontidae > Lethenteron > Lethenteron reissneri. The sequence continues at coordinate 10,832,430 of NC_083803.1, read as the reverse complement.
AATAGTTTTTTTACCCATATCGCTTATTGCTATTGCTGGTGTTTTGACCAGGACTGTGGGTTTGTTCAGCGTTTGACATTGCAATAATTGTTTTTGTGTTGCTTTCTGTGCAGGAGGTGCTTCCAGATTCTCATAAATCCAGGTACTCAATTACCTCCAGTTTCCACTAACAGCAAGTGTTTGCCGCGCGCACTGTGCCACATGTTTGTTCAGCGGTGCACGCGCTGTTTTCACGAGTCAGGCTTGTTCAGCCGGCGCATGCACATCGTCACGTAGGCAGGACAGACATTCTTAGGAGAGAGCATGCATCACCCACCGCCTTCCCTGGCTGCTCTCGCGCCCCCACAGGCCACAGCACGAGGAGCACGTGAACCTTCCGGTGCCTCACTCGGAGAGACCGGGCGACGGGCCACACCTCGCACAGAGCGCCGAACTCGGGAGGCCCGGAGAGTCGCATGGCCCAGAGAGGGCCGCTTTGCCGGGGCTGGGCCATCCGGGCCTGCCCGTCAGGGTCAGTCCCGACACCGCAGCAGTTTCGAGGGATGGGCCTGGCGGGGAGCAGACGGGGCCGAGGAGGGAGGCAGACAGACGGGCAGCACAGCCAGGCCTGGAGGCCGAGCTGGGTCAGGCATGGGAGGAGATCCGACGCCTCCAGGATATGTACGGCAGGTGTGTTGCACGAGCATTACAAGCACGCGTGTGGGCGCGACACGCACCGATCGGTGCACAAAATCACACAACGCTACAAAGTGCTATTAGCGAGCATCTATTCAGACCAGGGCGGCACACAATGGGGAGGTATGGTAAGCACCATGCCCAGTCACCTAGATTTCCCCAGTGCTGATGTTTAACACATTGGTATCGGTGCATGAATGCAGGCAATGTTCGTAACATTGTTTTCCGCATATTGAGGCTTGCCTATTTTGATGTAACTGCTGTACAGAAATAAACTACTTGGTAATTTTACTAATAACGAATGTCTTAAGCCTCACATTTGTATGGGCAAGTGCTATTAGTGACCGCCTACCAAAAGCTGGGCTCAGTGCAAGAAGAGGCGCTGTAGTCGGCACAAAACATACCTGGCCGCTGTTGTCTCCCAATTATGATACTGACTACCTTACCGGGGATGATTTTGGGATGAGGCCTCTGAGGATTGCCCAGACCAGATTTAGATTCCGATTGTCACTTGTACCGTGACCAAGGCTGGCGCTCAGGTTGCCATCATCGTAATGCAGTGCGTGAATCACTTCCGTCGTCACGTGAGGACAGAGCGCACGCTCGTCCTCAAGAGGGTTGTGTTTTGTCCGTCTTTCTCAGAATGCAAAGCAGTTACTTGTCCTCCCAGAAGACTAACCAAGACCTGGAGGAAAAACTGCAAAAACTGGTGAGCTTCTCTCTCCGTGTTCGTCAACTTGTATAAATGCACACACGTGCACTAGGCTCTTGCTAAAAAGGACATCATGTGTTATAAGGGGTGTCACAGTGGTGAGATGTTAACTACCTCGCCTGGTATACAGGAGGTCGTGGGTTCAATCCCAACCCTGATGCCTATTTGGAGTTTGCATGTTCTCCCCGTGGTCGAGTGGGTTTTTCTCCGGATCCTCCGATTTTCCCTCCACATTTAGAACATGAGTTTAGAGTCTTTAGCTGCTGTACATTTCCACGTGATACGCCTCTTTGTTAAGCTATCATTTATGACCAAGTCGCTTAAAAAAAGAGCTATACAGTATAGTGCAGTGGGCTTTTCCTGGTAAAATAAAAAACAATTGTTTAGTTTAGTAACAAATAAAAGAAACGTCATCTTCATTGTTACCATTCATGCATGCATTGATTGATAATGCTGCAATTAATATTTAACATGCATCTGTGCATCTCATCATGTCTGTTTCTTATGGGAGGTGCCACTGATTTCCTGATTTCACGGATGGTGTATTCACAAATGCATTTATAAATATTGTACAACTCATAATGATAAAAATAAATATTCTTGTTAGCACGCTGCCAGCGCAGCAACAGACGGCGCTTCCCGCTCGTTGTGTGCCCACCTTGACGCACTGACAAGGGAACGGCAAATAAAGTTGCGTGCGCAACAAGGGCAGGGCAAGTCGCTGCCTTGGCAGTTGGGCCCTCGCCATCCAATGTAAAGTGTCCCGATAGGACGGTGTGACCCATCAATTATTTAAAGCTGCCACTGTACACTTCATGGCAGAGCCATTCTTTTTTTATCCAGTTCCCCACGGTGATGAACAATCTGTGCCGTCTCTGCCTCTCTCCCCACCTCTGCTTCTCGGCAGGCTTCTCTCTGCTACAAGTGGTATAATGCAGCTGAGTGTTTTCTAACGTTCAACTTCACATTTCTCAAGCTATGCACCCCCACCCGCTTTTCCACCGCCAATCCCCCCCCTCCTCCTCCCCCTCCCCCGCCTATCCGCTCGCCCGGAGTCTCATGCGTGTACATTTGGACGCTCGAGCTGCAAGCTGCACTTTCACTCTGGGACGCTTTTGGTTTCCTTTTTAAATGGGCCACATCCTCTGGGTGTTATTCCTGGTATATACGGAGGTAACGCCTGTAACGGGAGGCACATGACTGGAACGCGTATGCAGAGACGCAATTTGTCTGAGTAGAACAGCTTCCCAGCGACTCGCAGCACGCTCACGCTGAGGTTTTCTATGTAAGAGAAAGCGAAGAGAGGAAGGTAATGTTAATCCTTGACTGCCCAATGTCACTCAATCCACGACCATGACTCTTGTTTCCCTACTGCAATATGCAGCAAGCTGACCAGGATCCTGTTGCAGCAAAAACGTTCAGGGGAATGGTTGGAATTTTTCCTTTTTTTCCCTTGGACAAAAATGCACGCTTTTCCGTTTGAGCGAGTAGGGGTTGGGTTTAAGTTGGAGGAGGTGTGTGCACCTTGTCGGGGAATGTTTCACACTCCCTGCCATCACATGTGTGACATCGTATTTGATAACTTGTGAAACGTTCACCCCGCCCCCCATGCATGAGCTGAGCTGCGATCACGCTCCAGCATATGTGGGTTAAGTTGAATGGAGTACGAGCACAGCCAGAAAGCAGGTGCTCACCATGGCGCTTGGCTTTCGACGGATGAAAGACCTCGCTTGAGATAAAAAAATGCAACGACTAATATAATCGGTCTAATTCACGAACCTCCGTCATTCAAGGAAAATCGGTGGCTGAATCTGTCACTTGAATAATACGTTTCACAGTTACGTTATGTGACCGGCAAATTCTCCATTAACCCGTGAGGTGTACTGCAGGTGCGCGCAATTTATCGCTGGACAAAAATTCCCATTTGCATTGGCTTTGAGGGAGGAAGGCAACCCACAATAAGATGCGAGCACTGGTGACCTGACTGCATGACATGAGACAAATTAAAATCAATGTGACCCGTGCTGCCCACGAGTGCACGTTCCATTTTGTTTCGGAGGCTCAATCGCAAATCCTCCTCTGACATGGACAGTGCAATGGTGAGGGGGGCTTGCCGTCCCGTGGCCTTAATCCCTGCAGCCGTTCGCACAGAACCACCCGCGGGCTTGGGGGCGACATCACAGCTGTGCTTTCACGAGGTCAGTGCCAGGGCTGTCTGACTCACCAGCGAGTGCATACAATTATGCGAGTCAGAGCAGAGGGCTCCTGCCTGTGCCTGGCTTCCTTGCTCCTGCATCGTCCCCGCTTGGTCAGCTGCTGCCATTACATTTCCGACGCTGCGTTTAACTCTTGTCACCACCTGGTTTCAGTCTTTGCTTGGGATGAGCACTGCCTGCCACCAGTCTTATAACCGCGTGCAACGTCTCGCCGGCAAATTTCCTGCTTTCAGGCTCAGGCATTTGAGGAAGAGAAAACGAGCCTTAACGTGGAGATCGTGGCGCTCACGGGCAAGCTGATGGACGCCAAGACCACGATCAACAAGTTGGAGGAGGAAAACGTGGGCAATGCACAATTGTCACAGCCACTAAACAACCCCGGGCAATTTGAGTCTCCGCCGGACAGAAATGCTCTTAGCTATAGGTCATCCGGTCAACGGTAGAGCGAGCGGATCGCAATCAGAAGGTTGCGAGTTCAAATTCTGTTTGGGAGTTGACTTCCCCCTTCGTCCCATCGGGATTAATACACGAGTAATTCGTTACGGATAAGTCAACAATGGTTGTCCTCTTCTTGGTTCTTTCGGTAAAGTCACGTAGAAGGGAAGTAATAAAATAATAATAATAAAACATAATAAAATAATTCTCACGACGTTTCGGCCACAACGCAAGCAGCCGTCCTCAGGTGAAAACCATGTCCGTCGAGGCGACAGAGTCTGAATGAAACAGCACACGGGCAGCCCGTGTGCTGTTTCATTCAGACTCTGTCGCCTCGACGGACATGGTTTTCACCTGAGGACGGCTGCTTGCGTTGTGGCCGAAACGTCGTGAGAATTGTTTTATTATGTTTTATTTTTATTATTTTATTACTTCCCTTCTACGTGACTTTACCGAAAGAACCAAGAAGATGAATCCCTGCAGTCACGAAAGCTTTAAATCGAAAAATGGTTGTCCTATGGGAAGGCTTGTCCCTTTCATCGGAATGTGGAATTGGACTAGACTGGAGATGAGCACCGCTCCGGTGCTCAACATCTTGGTGGTTTGATTAAAATCAACATGTCTAACCGGATTGACCTTGGTTTCCAATTGTTATGCCGTTTTCATTGTACATTGTTATTTTTTGTAATTGTCGATTCAGATCCATTCTTGCATTCATGGTACAGGCATTGAATTGTGCAGCGGAGAATTGAGAAACAATACAAAACAAGTAGGGGCAGGGTTGGGGGGAGAACCAAGACAAAAAATAATTCTTTATTTGAATCACGACTCTCAACTGTGTATTCATCGAATCAAGATGCATGGCGGTGAATCATTACATACCGAGCTATTCCATTTGTCCATACACTGTCTCCACATTGCGATTTTCATAGCTCTGAATGTGAGCGCCACGGTGGTGAGATGTTAACTCTCTCACCTGGTATATAGGAGGTCATGTGTTCGATCCCGGCCCTGACGCCTGTATATTTGGAGTTTGAATGTTCTCCCCGTGGACGCGTGGATTTTTCTCCGGGTCCTCCGTTTTTTTCCCTCTACATTTAGAAACATGCGTTTTAGAGTATTTCGCTGCCATAAATTTCCACGTGATAAGCCACTTCGTTGAGCTATCATTTCTGAAAAAGAGCTATTTAGCTCCTGGTAAAATAAAAAGTAAAAACTAAATTTACGTGCAAAATTAATATCTGAAACCGGATAGACGGGAGATGGAATTTATCGTCTCATTAAACTGTAGCGAAGAGCCACACGTGTTAGCCCTGAACACAGGCCAGCACGGGGGTCGCAGCACGTTTATCCGACGTCGCATTGCGTTCCCGTTTCAGGAGCGCTTCAGGAAGGACTGTAACCTGGCCGTTCACCTCCTGCAGTGCAACAAGTCCCACTTCAGGAACCACAAGTACTCTGAGGTGACCACCACCGCAGCTGACGCCGGAAATAACGCTCGCCATTTATTTCGTGAAACATAAAGGCAATGCTAATTTAAGGAAATGCACGTTAATGTTAACGTTGTTATATATTTTTGCAAGCGTGTGTTAAAAAATCCAAACGCACGTATGTAGTATTTCTTTGTTGGGACACAAATGATAAGTAAAATTATCCTAAAAGGTGTTAAATGTATATAAATGCCCCACAGCATTCAGCTTTTCTATGTGTCCCAAGGTATTGTGTATATATGATTAATATTTTAAGTAATGTACAATTTTAGCAAATTATCATTAGACCTCCTTTGCCAGTACCAAAATATAATAATAGGGTTTTTTTCCCTTTTTTCTGGCAACAAAACTGAAACCTTTTTACAAGGATCCATGTCTGCATTAACCACAATACTTGCAGTCAAATGCAAACAAAAACACACTATGATAGTTTGATAGTGCATTGTCTTTGAGCTGTACGCCTTTTGGCGTCCTCTGGTCGAGCAACAATTGGGTCGAGGCTCAAAAGAAAGCCGTCCCTTGGTGTGGACCAATCAGTTTCAAGGACAATGCATATATATCATCATAGTGTGTTTTTGTTTGCATTTGACTGCAAGTATTGTGGTTAATGCAGACATGAATCCTCGTAAAAAGGTTTCAGTTTTGTTGCCAGAAAAAACGGGAAAACCCCTATTATTTTAGCAAATGACTTTTGTAGGAAGCTCAGACTTTAAGCCTCTTAAAGCATTCGCCGAATTCGAGCTGCTCTGCCCATTCTGCATGCACCTTTTTGTCCTTGGTGATTTTTTTATTCCACCACATTTGATTATAAATCTGGGAAACGATTACGAGCAAAGAACTAATGTGACTGCCGCTTGAGTGAGTGGCACACGTTCAGCTGCAGGTGTCGTGTAATTGTCCCAATAGGCCGTTTTAATAGCTGGGGTAATGTAGTAGGTACGGTTGGGTATGGTGCAAGAGAGGGACATTGGGTGGCAAAGCACAAAACACGCCTTCCGCCTTTGTTTCCCCCAACTGTGACATTGACCTTCGCTGTGAATTGCACAATATTAATGAAAATGATGATGATCAATATTGCCTGTGCTTAACGGTGACGATGCCCGCGCACACGCAGCTGCCCCAGGAGCTGCAGGAGCTGGTGAGCAAGCACATGGGCGGGGAGATTGGCGACGCTGCCAGGGCCTCGCCGTCCCACGGTCCCCCGTCGTCCGCTCACCCCAAGGACTCGGTCCCCACGAGCGTGATCGTACGCGTCCTTGAGAAGCCCGAGCCGCTCGGCCTGCAGTCGGCGAGCTCGCGCAGCGCCCCGCGGCCCCTGGCGGGCGACACCTTCGTCCACGTGGACATGAGCGCGGAGCATTACGAGCAGGACGAGGGCGACGACGCGGAGAACGACACGGCCGCCGCCGTCGCGGACATGGTTTACGACGACGCGAGCGACACGTGGGTGCACAAGGGGTCGTCGTCGTCGTCGGCCAGCGGCAGCGCGTGCAGCCGCCAAAGCAGCGTGGACGGCGCTGGCGCCCCGCGGGACAACGGCTGCGAGAGAAGCGTGCCGTCCCCTCGTCGGCTCTCCCCGTACCCGACGCCGGCGCCCGCCGGCGCGCACGCCACGCCGCCATCGCTGCCGCCTTCCAGCACGTACGGCGGGCGCCGCGCGTTGGTGGAGTTCTCCGGCGACGATCACGTGAGGATCCCCAAGAACAGCCCACTCCCCAACTGTACGTACGCCACGCGGCAGGCCATCTCCCTCGGCATGGCCACCAAGGAGGACTGCCGCGGCTGTCGGAAAAGCGGTGCCACCGCCGACGCCGCCGGGCTCGCATGCGGAGGGAAGTCGCTCGCCTCAAGGCCCCATCCAAAACAGCGCCGGGCACAACATTGTCGTCCCCGCAGAGCTCGATCACGGCTACGGCAAGACACGTGACGGTGTTCATCCTTGCATGGGCAGCCCCGGCGCGCATGAGCAACACTCGCGCCTTCCACCGCTGCCTCATCGTAGCCCACGCACCAGTGCGGAGCAGGATCTGATGCACTTGGCGCAAGGTGGAGGGGAGCGGCAGGGTCTGTATTACGAGCCCCCCACGTCGACGCCATATCCGGGGACGGTGGCATGGCTCGGTGGGCAGGGGCAACCGTGCGACAACGCTTGCTCAGACACGCACAACCGGCAGAGCTTCTGCAACTGGGAGACGGAGATGTTGGGCAGCTGGCGCCGCATGTTCGTGGACAAAGTGGCGCCAGACTCGGACAAGGAGATCTCCAGCCGCACTTCTTTCGACAGCGAGTCCGTGCAGCTGCTGTCCGAGGTTTTGGGTCAGAAGCGTGCGGGAGACGACGGGGGCAATGGCGAGTGCCGGGGGGCGGTCATGCGTCGCACCAGCGGGCCATACCACTCGGACGGGGAGGAGTCGTACACGGCGAGTCTGTCCGAGTCGCTTTTTTCGGGCCACGCAAGTCAAGATTCTGGCCCCGACACCGACCGCGTGGAGAGGAAGGCGGAGGAGCGGTGCGTGGGCGAGCGATCTGCGGAACGGGAGAAATCGGCCTGGCTCAGGGACGAGAGCGCTGTGGTCAGTCGCATGCAAGGACTCGCGCACGGGCTCGATGCCTCCGACAAGCCAGGAGAGACGGTGCACAGTGTGGAGGAGGTGCGTGGAGGACAGGGCCATCTACTGAGCAGCGAGCTGGGGGACTTGCCTCCACCCAGGGCTCACAAGACCCACAAACGCATGGGTGTGCATCACAACCTGCGCAGGAAAAACAGTTTCACCAAAGCACAGGAGGACGGAAGCATTCTGGACTTGGCAGCAGGCGAGGGGGCGCACGTGTTGTGATGTCGCAATTGTTCACACGCAAGTGATGTTGGTTAGCGATGGCACTTGCCGATGAATTTCTTGGATCACGTGCCATTCGCCTTGTCGTCGTTTAGTCACTGCCAGATTCAAACTGATTGTGAAATTGTATCAAACGGATGGCGTGTGAAATGTGCAAGAGTTGGTTTAATGATCTGTTTTTAAGTTAGCAAGAGGACTGTAGATTAAAAGCCACTGGCAACCCATGATGGGATGTTTCCTGTTTGGCTCATCAGTCCCGCTTAGGTGTGAACAATGTAAGGGATCTGTTTTGGTGTCACCACGATTGTTGTCAGCGCAGTGCTAACACAGATCACACGTCTGCGAAACAGACCCTGAGACAACAGGCCCCGCTCCTGCTTCTTCAGTTCTAACTTTCCTTATCGATCAACATCCGCAATATGCAATGTATTTTTAAATTACGAAAAATGGACGAAATTGATATAAGCAGGATCCTGGACTGTTATAGATGGCGAGGCCTGGGCTGTTGAGGGTTTCCTAGTTGTAGAGTCTTTGGATTTTAAAAATTCCCCCGTCTTCTCACGCCCTCTCACGGCTCATGGGTGCACGGGAAACTGCCAATGACGCGGTCTCTTTATATTTCAATTCAATAGACGTCATTGGAGCTGTTTGTTCGTTATCGGCTAGGTCAGAGGATCAGTAATGCCGGAGACTTCAATCTGCAAGGGGGTACACGACCTCGAGTTTTAAATTGACTTTAAAATGTCAAGAAAACATGGCATGCTCTGAACAGGAGCAATGTCTAACTAGCTTTACCTGCCTATGTGTTAGAATGTTACTTATCGTTTATTCTGTTTGTGTCGTCATGCTTATCACTTTATTTGATTGTACTGTACTGTTAGCAAATTGTAGTGAGGCGGCACAGGAGACGGTTAATGAGATTCCACGGCGAGCTTCAACACTAGAAATGTTTTGTCTTTTATATAACAAAAAAATGACATAGTACTCTATATTTGTATTCTTCGTATCGTGCTGCAGTAATTACGGATGAACCTATTTTAATCATGAACTAATATTTTTTTCCCTGATGTATACTTGCTAGTCTTGGTGCTGTCGCTTCGACTTATAGACTTAAAATATGCTGTTTACATGACAAAACACAGGACCAATACAGCTGACAGTTGAGTTTCAAAGATAAAATAACAGTGTTGGCACCATGCCCAGCTGGATATGACATGCCGATGCAGTATAATCACTTTGTATCTTACGGAGAGCGCAAAATTCGTCTTTTAGCGCAGCACTTTGCTTTCGCCTACAGTGGCACCTCTGATTTTGGTGGGAAGCAAAGGAGGGGAGGTGGTGTTGTAAACGGTCGAGTTTCAAAACCCCTGCTCTCTACAACAGTTGCTGCAGAAAAGACGTTTTCTACTTCACTTATAGAGCTGCTTCTGTACACGAGGATTACACGTGAAACGTACGTGCATGATGCAAACGTCAAGTGTAAGGTGAACTGCGAAAAAAACTGCGTTGACTTGTGCAGTACATAACACCATGGACTTGAGGGGATCTCCTTTTACTTAATGGACACGTGCTTTAGCAGTGGGAAATTAACGTCATTATAAAAAAAAATAGAAAACGTCTCCAGCAACGTCTGCTTTCCACGATCCGCGGCCGAGACTACCCAAATGTTTTGCTGGTGCAGGTATTTTCTAGCTATACCATATTTGGGATGAACAAGTAAACTTGTAAGTGTATTTATTCCAAATACATTTTTAATGTAAATGTTAAACTGACAACTTTTAATCCTGATCCGGTAAGCGCCAATTGAGAACAGGACTCTGGTTTTTAAGGGGGACTTGTGTTTAAATACATATGGGAAAACAAAACATCTTGGACAACAAAAGGATGTTTTTGTCCCAAAAGTCAGGCGGCTGACATGGCGGAACCAGCAAAGTACAAGCGTTGACGTTACAGCCGTGTATGTTTTCTCTGAGCCTGCATCGCTGTCGGTGGTGGTGGTGGTGGTGGTGAAACTCTTTAGGGAGGTTTTTACCGTTGCCGTCATTGCAGTGGCCCAATGTTTCATGTTTGCCAGGTTATTGCTCGGAACCCAAATGGGAAGTCACGAGGATGGAGCCATTCTTCCGGACACGCGAATGCATCCGGACACGCGAATGCATGCCGTTGCGGCAACTGCTGTTGCTGCTGTCCACCCTTTTTTTGTGCGGTCGGTGGCTGGTTGGGGGCTTTGTGGCAGTGTGTCGCTCTGCCTTGCAGTGTGTCGCTCTGCCTTGCAGTGTGTCGCTCTGCCTTGCAGTGTCGCTCTGCCTTGCATTGTGTCGCTACCAGGCCGTGTCCTCGTCAGAATCTATGCACCCGGCGCGGCAACCGGACTCGCGGAGCCTGCTCTCGATACTGGCTGTGGGCGCAGCTGGTGCTGAAGACTCTGTACCTTGCAGTCGACTGCACAGCCACATGCAACGTTGGGTCAACGTTGGAATTTGGTTGGAACTGTTGGAACAACATTGACCCAACGATCCATGTTTACTCCATTTGCTCGATACATTTCGTCGATACATTTCGTCATAGTCGTTATTAGTCAGTCGGTGTGTGTATGTTCATTTTATTCTCCTACGAACCAACATGTATACTCGGGAGACCTTGTTGGCGTGACTGAAATGTCCTTTGGATTTTATAGAAATTTTGTTTATCGTACATTCATTGTCTTTCCATTAACACAGCAAAATCAACGGGCCTTGACTTATTAAATGCACCACCAGGGAGTATTCGCAAAGCAGACCGTGTTGTGCCCGTGCCGGTTGAATCGACTTGAAGTGTAATGTGCGAGTGTGGCCGCCCACCCTCCTCACGGCGCCTCGGCTCGCCCCCGCGCGTGCTATTCAGGGACACTTGTAAACGCAGTATTTATTTTTGTCCATGAAAATGTAGTAGGGGTGTTCTGGGTGCAAGCCTAATCCGGACAATCAGGGCGGCCTCTCTTTGCCTGCACTTGCTGAAACGCAATAATAAAGTATTTGATCTTCCTGCGTCCGTGAGCCTTGTCCGGTTTGTGTACAGGTTATTGTTACACGGCCTCAATGCACTCTTCCCCCTCACGCTTCCATCTTGCCATCTCCCTTGTACCATTTATTTAGCTAATGCTTTTACACGTGACTTATACACAGTGCCATGATCCCTACCCATCACTTTCAACTACACTTAATCTACACTCACAATAAATCATTTGAGAATGCACATAGTTGCATCTTAGATATTCTTGGGTCTTTTGGTGAAGTCACGTAGATAGGATCAAAGAAAATAACAAACAAAATGACGACGTTTCGATCGCAACACAATCATCATCAGGAGAAAAAATAGCGGGGAAGCTGCTGAGGCAGCTGTTTTAAAGGTTTGAAATGGGTGTAGCCCAAGGGTCATAAACGAAGTAGGTGGGGCTTGTGATGTTAATGTGAGAAATTTGCATGTCAATGTAAGATCGGAGAGCTTCCTCCACGACAACGAAGCTGCGGAGGTGGCCATTGTATTGTGAGAGATTAGCATGTCAATGTAAGATCGCAGAGCCACCGCCACATCGAGGACATCAGCGACGGTGGCTGTGTTAGTGTGAGATATTTAACCTGTTAATGTTAAACCAGAGTCGAAAATAACTACTAACATCGGAAGGTAGTATGGAAACATCACAGCCAGTTATGACTAATAATGTCCTTCCAATGATTGCTCAGTTTGTACCCATCTCTGTTGAAATTGTGTCTGTATATATATCTGGATGGCTTCATGAACAAATCTTTGTTGATAGCCAGTGGGCTTGCAAAGTACCTTCGTCTTAGAGAAATCAATTTCGTGTGAGCTCATCGCAATAAAACAATTATCAGCCATGGCCGAGGTATTGGTCCTACCATGTCTCAGATCTGCCTTATGTTCACGAACACGGTCCGAGACATGTCGCTTAGTTTCCCCAATGTAACTACTGCCGCAGACAGCTTAATTTGTAGACGCCGGGGTATTGCATGTCAGGGATCACATCCTTCACAGATGGGATCAGATCACGAATTTAATGTACTGTGTTCAATCTAACCTGCATCTTGTGTTTACTCATGATTTTGGAAATATCTTTCGTGACCCCTGCTATGTCTGGCAAGGTGATGGTTTTGATTGGGTCCTCAGATGGTTCTTTCCCAACGGTTGGGGTGATAGCTTTACGGATTGTGTGGTTTGAATATCCATTCATCTTGAGAGCTTGGTGTCCGTCTTCCAGTTCACTGGCTAGGTGATGACGGTCGGAAATACATCGAGCTCTATGGTGTAGAGTTTTGATTCTTCTGGGATGGATGGTGGTGGGAGTCAGGTTTTAGGTAGGCATCCGTATGGGTGGCTTTCCTGTAAACAGTGTCCCATTGAGCCATCTGGTCTCTTTTCAATTAAAACATCCAAGAATAGTAAATTGCCATCCTTTTCCACCTCCATGGTGAATTTTATGGCTGGGTGTATGGAATTGATGTGGTTGAAGAATTGATTCAGAGCTGGTCGGCCATGTGGCCAGATGACGAACGTGTCATCTACGTACCTCTTCCACAAGGACAGACGTAGAGTGGATGCCTGGATGGCATCTGTCTCAAAATTTTCCATGAAAACATTGGCTACAACTGGAGATAAGGGAGAACCCATTGGGGTACCTTCAACTTGTTTGTAGAATGTTCCATTCCAGGTGAAGTAAGTGTTGGTGAGGCAGTGTTTCACCAGGGCCGGTACATCAGCATTCCGTCCTTGTTGGACCAAATCTTCAATAGCTGCAATGGTGTCCAGCACAGGAACTTTGGTAAACAAAGAGACCACATCGAAACTAACGAGCAAATCACATGGAGATTGTCAGATGTCCTTAATTAACGATACCAAGTGACCTGAGTTGAGTACAGCTGAAGTAGTCTTACCAGTGAATGGTTGTAAGGTCTCAGACAGAAATTGGGCCAGTTTGTAGGTGGGTGAGTCAATGGTGGAGACGATAGGACGAAAGGGATTTTTGGTAAGCCATATAATCTGGGTGGTCTAGCAGCAAAGGGTTTTAAGGAAAACCGCTTGGTTGGTTCGACCAGAGATGTCAAATCAGTGATGATATTGTTGGTTTTCGTAACGAGGCAGTTGGTAGGATCATTAAGTAGATGAATTTTGTTATTGTTTGTGGTTTTGTCCATGATGACTGTGGAATTGCCCTTGGCGGCTGAGAGGATGACGATGTCATCTCTCTTTTTTTAGTTGAGAAAGCTCAAAGCGCTCATCTTTACTGATGTTGCTAAAAGGTGTCTTAGCGTTTTTGACGATTGCAGCTATTTCCGATCTTGCCACGTCTGCAGTAATGTGCCCCAAAACCTGAAGGGCTACGTCGACCTGGGCAATGATATCATCAGCTGGGATGTGCATTTTAGATATTGTGATAATTAACCTTTTTTAAAGCCGGTGCGATTGCTAAATTGCAACGATTTGCTGCCACTGTTGTCTGCCAGCCGAGTTGCCCTTGACAAAGCTGTACAGTGATAATTGTTTTTTTACCCTTCTATCTGGCCTTTTGGCGTCATCTGGTCCAACCCATGTGAGACTAGGCTCTAAGGAAAGCTGTCTCGGTTGTGGACCAATCAACTTCAAGGACAGTGCATACATTATCAGAGTTATGTGTTTTGTTTGCATTATGACTGCAGGTATTGTGGTCTATGCAAACATGACTCCTTCTAAAAAAGGTGTCAGTTTTGTTGCCAGATAGAAGGGTAAAAAAACAATTATATTTTTTACTGGCAAATGAGGTTCCAACTGGTGTAAAAGCTGTACAGTTCAAGGGGCTTTCCTCGGGCAGTAAACTTCTGACTTCCCATCCTATTCCTCTGACTCCGTTACCATCACACCCACTGCATCAGTCCTTTTCCCCGTCACTTTCTCTCATCACTCCATCCTCTCCATATCACTCGTGCCCACTCAATCACTCCTCTTCTCATTGCTGCCCTAGCCTACCCTCAACAAGAACCAATCGGCATGCATAGATTATCTAAATGCAAACCGCATCTCAAGACACTACCGCATCAACGACGAGCTACACACCCAGGAAATATGGAACGTTGGGCCAACATTGATCTAATGGTTCCAACCACATGCCATCGGCCCAACGTGCGTTTACAGCGTATACCATTACTATTACCCTTCCATCACTCCCACCCAATTGCTGCGATCCTTATAAGATCTTTCCCTATCACCCAATTACTTAATCTATTCCCCATCACCTTGCCTCTCATGTTGCTGCATCAATTCAGTGCTGACCCGTGGTCAAGAGCAATGAACTCTTTCTTCAGTCGAGTGACTAAGAAAGCTAAACATCTGATCTGGGCCTATGAACTTGTTCTGGCCTCATACTTCATACTTACCACTGATTTCGCTGCTGCACAAATATACACGTGCACAGGTGATTTGGATTGGAGGGAAATCGTTAATACAGTAAGCGGTTTGCAAATGTTTGCGTTTTTTTGCTTATGTAAACCTACATGTTTCAGATATCCGGCATACTGTGGGTATATTTGTTTATGCACAGCTGGTGGTCGAAACTAATGACAGTGGCATCTAAACAAGGGAATGCCCAAGAGGATGCAACCGTGGACATGGAACGACGAAATCAACTCGTTAGAGGGATTGCTCCATCGAGGTCGCCAGCAATAGATTTTACTGCAATTCATTAACGAATTTAATTGTATGGTGATTACACAACATCCAAGCACCGTTTTTTTTTTATTTTGACGCCGAACTCAAACACTGCGCCCTCTCTAACCACACTCGGGAGAGGTCTCCTTATTTCAGTCTGATGCATCGTTGGGGCAACTGCAGCAGTCATAGCACAGGATAAGGCTGCATGGTGTGTGTGGTCAGCAGCACATTCGGCCGACTGCCTTGGTCTTAAAATCGGCTTTTAACAACATGTAATTACATGACATGTAGGCTGTGTGTGGCGGGATATATGAACTTTTAGGTTGAGGTGTATATTTGTGCAGTAGTTTCAGGCTGCCGCGCCCGCCGCAATAAGTTATAATGTCACGTTGTAAGCCTCATTTTGGCGCCCCTTTACCTTGGCGCCCGGGGACACGTGTACCCCCCTGCCCCCCCCTAGCTACGCCTCTGCTCGTGTTGGAATCGAAACTTCGTATTCTATCACTTCATTTATTTCCTTTCGACGCGACTTTACCGAAAGAACCAATGAGGAACGAGGAGCCCGAGAATCGAATCGATGTTGGAGGTCTCCGTCCCTCGTGAATCGCCGAATCGATTCACCTCCGCTGACGCAAGCAGAGACATACGCCGGCTTTGGCGTTCTGGGCCGCAGCAGCAGCAGCAGCAGCAGCGCCGCCTTCAGAGTTCCTCCCGGGCGATCGAGAGCGGTGAGAGGCGACGCGGGGACGTGGGGACGCGAAGTACACGGGGGTTCACCCCGGGCCAAGAGCACAAAGATTCCCTCCCCGGGACCCCGGCACGGGGACCGACCTCGGCTAGTCCGACTGCCGGGTTTCAGCGCCCCAACCCCGGCAGCACTCCCAGAACGACGCGCGTAGGCCGCGCCGGAGTCGGGGTTGTCGTGTGCTGGGTGTGTTGACTTAATTGTGTTAAGTGTTGACTTAAATGAATTAATAACTCGTTAGTTAAGTGTAACGTTAATGGTTGTCAATGAGAAATTGTTCCACGTGTCGGTTAAATGTTATTCGTATACAATGCCAATTCAAATCCACTGTACTCACGTGTCAATTATTCAGCACTGTTAACGCATTCCATTTATAATTACTAATGTACATTCAAAACATGTTCGTGCGCAAAATGAATAACTATTACTATGACCACTCAATGCTATGTAATCCAATTCATGACCGTCAATAAATAATGTGAAGGCTGTTGGGATATGACAACTTTGACACCGAATATGTTAAGTAATTGGCCGAAACATCAGCCAACTGTACAATTATTGATCGAGGGAATTTGCATCGCTACGCCACAGGGATAGAATCTCGCGTGACTGTACCATATGGTAACGCGGTGCAGGTAATACAAAAAAATCTGCCTGTGCTGGCTCATTAAATAAAGAGACGCGTGTCCTGTCGGTTCGAGAATAGTTAGGCAAGGTGAGGGAATGGCAGTCGTTAACCTTCAGCGGTCGTTTTAGAAGTGTCGCAATGAACTGGTTGTGTCAGGTGCGAGTGACGTTTGGGATTGTGCTTGGGTGTCGGTCATACAAGCTGATACCGACAGCAATGACCCACACATATCTGGGCATGCCCTATAAAGACAAAGATTCCCCGTATAGCCTTACCAGACTTTTGGGGCGAGTGCTGTTAGCGAGCACCTATGAAGGCCGGAACTGCACACGAGGGGGTGGGTGGCCAGCACCACGCCTGGCCGTCTTTGTCTTTCTATTGGTGGCATTCACACACCGCACAAGGTACTACCTACAGGAGGCCCAGGACCGGTTCAGATATTCGTCACTGATGTTGGTCGTGAGCGGGAATCGAACTCTGGTAAATGAGTTCGTAGCACAGTGTGCTACCCGCTACACTATCGCAAGCCCTACATAATACTAATATGCACACGCATTCCAGCACACATTGACACATGCACTGTGTATATATTCCAACAGGACCTCCTAAGACGCAGCGATTCGTTTTGGCCGAGATGTCTGCGGCCCATGACTTGTCCCCGGGGGAGCTTTACGAGCGGGTGTCGGAGCAGGGAGAGGCCGTGAGAGCCCTCAAGGCACAGAAGGCACATCAGGTATGGGAAGAGAAGAAGGATGGAAGGTACTAAAGGCTCCTCATCCTTCCAATGGGATGACTGCCTTGGAATTGGTTGACGAGGATGTGAAACCATGTTAAGGGAGGTAATACTAACTAATTTTACTGAATACTTAATAATAATGCCAATTATTCACGCAGAAAATTCTCACCGAGTCTTGAGGGTATTTTTCCAGGAGGGTTCAGCTGCAATGCGATGTTTGGCCAATTCCATTCATGCATGTTTGGTTTTGTGTAGGGGAAACTACGTATACAACAATACTTGAAAGTACTGGTTTTTACCCACACAAGTACTTACCAGAAATAAACCCAGCTTGGCTTTGCATGATTTGACATGGTGACATTTGATAAGAGCAAGATGGAGTGTAAACGCCACAGTTTGAATGGATTATCAATTGGCTGCCCCAGGCATGGAAGAGCAGACTGCTTTTAAATCCTTTATATTAAGTTCGCTTGCATGCTTGCTTGCTTGCTTACGACCGTGCAAACCTTTCGGTAGTTTTTTAACCCACTTCCCGTGATCCAATCGAGCTGACATTTTGCACACAGACTCGTTGTGTGAGACAATTAATGTTCGTGAAAAAATTTTTCCTAAATTATACACTGTTTAGGGAAAACAAATTAAATATTTAATTACCAATTGCTTAATACTGGCAGACAATCATCTGACCCATAGGTTGCAGCCATCTCAAGCCAGAGGACGAGAGGACTCTAGCCGCCACGCATATAAAGGATTTATAGTGAAAAACTTTGTTTTTACGGGTTATACTTATTCACCTTTTTCACCCTTCACCCCACCCGTGTATCCTGTGGAAATGCGTGGGCAGTGCAAGATTATTTGTAAAATGCAGTTTGACCCGATTTCCCTCTTTTACATAAAACAAACATTCAGAGTTTTTTTTACTCAAACCCCCGCTTAAAGTTTAATTAGTATGATACATATAGAAAAATGTTGGATATTGCAAACTACAACTCATATAAATTGTTTTTTTTGTTGCAATTTTGTCAAAATAATTGCACTAAAATGTTTTCTTGACTTTAAGAGGGATGGCAATAATGCTAGTTGTGATTGTTGATCAACGAATTTAAGTAGATGTTAAATCAACAAAAAAAGTGTATTTGTTATGGTGGTTCCATTTTTAACATCATTAGTTCAGTGGTTTGGCTGTAGAGTGTGCTGGCTGTGCAACTGCACCCAATCCCATTAATTGGAGGGGAAATTGAACAGGGGGCTTCATTAAATTTCTCCCAGTGTCAGTACGACAAAACCCCAAGCTCTGTATCTGTTGTCACTATGGATCTCCACCAGGATGAGGTCAAGGGAGCAGTCCAGAAGCTGCTGGAGCTGAAGCTGGAGTATAAGCGAGTGTCGGGGCACGAGTACCAGGCTGGCGCCCCACCCGGCAAGGTGAACGAGGCTGCCAACGGGGCCGCACAGGCTCCCGACTGCGTCCCCAGCGACACCGCTGCACAGGAAGCGCAGACAGACCACGTGGACCCATGGAATGTGCAGACCTCCAGCGCCAAGGGCATCGACTACGACAAACTCATCGGTATGGCTCCCGGCGGTGGGGCAGAGGTGTGGCGGCACACCAGTGGTTTAATCACAGACGAAAGCTTGAAAAAAAAACACAAGCCTATAAGGAGATAGCACTCAGAGGTGCATACACGGGTACAAAAAGCTACTTGCTGTGAAACCATCTCTTAGTCACTTCACAGCCCAGTGGGTTTTGGAGATTCACAAATCTTTGTGATGGATCAAACTGTCCCTTTCAAAACGCTCGAGCACGGGTGTACGCCACCACATCTGCGCACCACCACCATGCAACAACTTTGCCCGTATTGGTTAAATGTTCGTTCTCTTACCGGACGTTGGTTGTATTCCACTGTCAGTCAACTTCGGGAGCAGTAAAATCGACCAGCACCTGATCGACCGGATCGAGCGGGTCACTGGCAAACAGGCGCATCACTTTCTGCGGCGAGGCATCTTCTTTTCACACAGGTACTGGCGCTGCCATGATGGGGGTTCCAGCCCCTGTGCAGGCGCACCCATGATTTCTGCTTTACAGCCTCATTTTTATTAGACCTCGTAATATGATGCTTTGAAATTCAAGCCGTATTGTGAACCTCAATCGATTCGAATGTGCAGCGGTGCTGACACGGCTCACAAATGAGAGCAGCAAAACAACGAAGTTTTCTGGCACAGAAAATATCCGAAATGGGTAACGCAGGTATTACCGCTGACCTCAGTCTTAATCCCTCGCAGGGACATGCACCAACTGCTGGATGCGTACGAGGCCAAGAAGCCGTTCTTCTTGTACACGGGGCGTGGGCCCTCGTCGGACGCCATGCACGTCGGCCACCTCATCTCCTTCATATTCACCCAGTACGTGACCGGGACTTTGCTTGAACACATCGCTTGATCCGTATGACCGCTGGCAGATGACGTGTATGCACACAAACAGAAACGAGATATTACTGTTAAAAAGAGGAACTGAGGTGGTTACACAGTAGGGAGCACTTTTCCACAAGCTCTACAACAACGATCACATAAAAAAATGATTGTTTGATCTGATAATATTAATAAACCGCTGGGCAGGGGTGGCACATGCCTGTAATCACCACTTTGGACGCGAGGGTTGGTGGATTGCACACATGTTGTAATACTCCTTTCCTGTGAGCCTTGAAGTGCTGTACCCTTGCTCTCCAGGAGAATGCAGTACAGCAAAAATGTGGACTATACCTGTTCCGTCTAAATGGGATAGTTCTTTTCCCCTCACACACGTGGGGTTCCCCCACATGGAAACACTCATATTGTTTGAATTCCTGCAGTCACGAAAGCTTTAAGTCAAGATGGAAGCACTCGTTAAATGGCCGATTACACCTTAATATATAGAGGACCGCAGAGCTGGGGTAGTTGTTGGCACTGGCCCACTTATGTCACTTCCTTCCTATGTGTCTGTGGTTCCTCCACGCACCTCTGAGTCGTTCTTTGTTTTCGAGAGTGAGTGAATACTGAGAATGTTAAAATTTGAAATTATTATATGATGTTAGAAATCATGAAATCACCACCCTTGAGAAACTAACCTAGATCCAATTCTAGGATCTCGGCAGTGTCATTTGAAGACTGTCCTCTGAGCTTCCTTGGCCGTTTCCAAAACAGCAATTTTTTTTAAAAGAATAGTTTATTTTTCACACGTAACAAACCACAGTTCTTGACGAGCACTTTTGGTTCTTACTCTCAGGGCTTGCATAACACTTGGGCGGGAGTAAAAGTAATGTTTTTTTTCTAAGAGCATTGCATGCCATGAGTGAAGGCAACGTCGACTGTCCTTGGCAGGTGGCTGCAGGAAACGTTCAACGTTCCACTGGTCATCCAGCTGACGGACGACGAGAAATACCTGTGGAAGGATATGGAGCTGGAGGAAGCAAACAGGCTCGCTCACGAGAACAGCCGAGACATCATCGCATGTGGCTTTGACATCAACAAGACCTTCATCTTCTCCGACCTGGAGTACATGGGGTGAGGCGATTTGCTGAACACGGTCTTAGCCAAGGGAAAGTTTGTTCCATTGTCAGTGTGTACATCGGTTGAATTGCTGCTCCTAATGAAAATAACACTCTCCGCAGCAGCCTAAAATGCCTATTTTGTTCACGGTGGTCACCCATCGAAGTAGTATCCGAGTTTCAACCCTGCTTAGCTTCTTAAAATTTCGATCATTCTGGGTGATTTGGTCAGCAGAGAGCAGTACAGCAAAGTGTATGATTATACTCTCCTGCTTCAATGTCTGTGCTCCCCACCTTCACCAAGCCACACTGAGCCGCGTGGTGATGTATGGTAAAGTAACCCCCATGACCTGCACCATATGAAGAGGCCCTCCACCAGAAGTACATGAAAGAGTGATGTGGCTAATTGGTAGCCTGAGCCTCAACATTAACCTCAACCTTATCTGTTACCTCTCTCCCACATGTGGTTATGGGCATTCCCATGAATTGACTTGCCCATTACCACTCCGCATGGGCAACTCTAAAATTCTGATGGGTGGAAATATTTTTCAGAGCAGTGTATTTTTTAAATCCTTTATATTAAGTTCGCGTGCTTGCTTGCTTGCTTGCTTACGACCGTGCAAACCTTTCGGTCGTTTTTTAACCCACTTCCCGTGATCCAATCGAGCTGACATTTTGCACACAGACTCGTTGTGCGAGACAATTCATGTTCGTAAAAAAAAAATTCAAATATTTTACACTGTTTAGGGAAAACAAATTAAATATTTAATTACCAATTGTTTAATACTGCAGACAATCATCTGACCCATAGGTGGCAGCCATCTCAAGCCAGAGGACGAGAGCCGCCACGCATATAAAGGATTTAGAGCTGAAAAACTTTGTTTTTACGGGTTATACTTATTTGACTATAATGCTAAGCATGTTAGTTTTAGAGGCAGCTATGGTTGTTAGGGCTCTTTGGACTGTGTGAGAAATTGTTGAGCCTCAGAAAAGGTGGCCAAATATTGTTGAGCACACTCGTGACTGGTGAAGAATTGGCCATGTTCTGGAATAGGATATGATTTTATTCATTTGTAGGTTCCACTGCTCAACGCAGACCTTATCTCTTGATTGTGAATTGTGCGTTTATTTATTGTTGCTGTAAAAAGTGCATGTGTGTGTCCTTTAAAGGCAATCGAAAGAGTTCTACATGAACGTGGTTAAGGTGCAGAAGCACGTGACGTTCAACCAAGTCAAGGGCATCTTCGGCTTCGGAGACAGCGACTGCATCGGTAAAGTGGGGTCAACTGTCGTAATTTGCGAGTAGAAAAACTAACACTTCAGAACCCTACGCAAGTAAATCAGCTCCAGCAAAAACCCATATTGATGTGCAGTAATGGTGGTAGTGGTGTTGTTACAGATGGTGGTTGTCTGACAGTGATCGTGGTATAGAGTGCTTTGTTATGCTGCTGTTGATGACAGCGATGGTGCCGTGTTAATCGTGCAGTAGTAATGATTGCGTGCCTGGTGGTTTTTTGATAATGATTGTCTCGAGAAGAAGTTGATACTTGGATGGTGGTATTGGTGATGGTGGTGTTTTGGTATTTATTATGTAAGTGAAGCGATACTGTGACGATGGTGGTGATGATCATCGGTTGATGGTGTCTGGTAATGATATGTAATGGTGGTAGCGGTGATGATGATGATGATGTTGGTGCTCATGTCTCCACAGGTAAGATCAGTTTCCCGGCTGTGCAGGCAGCTCCCTCCTTCAGCAGCTCCTTCCCTCACATCTTTGGTGGCCGGACTGACGTGCAGTGCCTCATCCCGTGCGGCATTGATCAGGTCGGGCAGATGGTCAAGGGATGAAGGGAGGGGTTTTATATAGGAACACAGCACGACTTCCACCAGCAGTGTCTTGGCACAAGGGATATACATGAAAACTTATATAACAACGATGATTTTATCCCAGTTTATTGTAAAATAGATGATGAACCTCTTAGGCTTTTCACCTTGCTGAATATGAATGAAATGTCTGAGGCAGTGTACTACTGCTAACGCCGCCAACGCCAAAACTGCACTCAAGCTGTGTGTGCGCCGGGCATGGTGCTGGCCACCTACCCCCTCGTGTACCGTGTAGGCCTTGACAGGTGCTCGCTAGCAGAACTTGCAACAGTCTGTTTCGGCTATACAGCTGTACCGCATATGTATAGAGCTGTTTGAGACTTAGTGTTACAGAAGAATGGCAAGAATGATCTGACGTGTGATAAGAGAATAACGAAACAGCATTGAAGCAGAGTAGCCACAAGCTGCATGCACAGTTGGTTGAGAAACGACTATACGGAGGATCTTTGTCTTTGCATGCATATGTGACTCTCACAGGACCCGTATTTCCGGATGACGCGTGATGTCGCTCCACGCATCGGCTACCTCAAACCCGCGCTGCTGCACTGCAGCTTCTTCCCCGCGCTACAGGGCGCGCAGACCAAGATGAGCGCCAGCGACCCCAACTCATCCATCTTCCTCACCGACACAGCCAAGCAGATCAAGAGCAAGGTCCGCGGGCTGCAGTTTGACGGAGCTGCCCGGCCAGATCCAGGCACCGGCCCTGAAACACGGGAATGCGGAATGCACCAAAAAAAAACCACCACCACCACATTTGGGGGCAGCTGCCTGTTTGCTAATCGCCGGGCTATGCATCCATTGTTGCATGTTGCTCCTCGTGGGCGTACACCCCGCAGGCATTGAAGAGGCTTGGTCTGTACACTGTGGAACGAAGGATACAGTAAGAGTATAAAGGGGCATTGTTTACGACCAGTTGTCCATTTGCTCAGGAGGAAAAAAAAAAAGTCGGCACCAGGCATTGTAAGAATTCTATTATCTCCACGATTTGCTGACTTGTCACATTGTCCTGTGTGGTTTTTACTGTCTCGCTTAGATAATTTCTCATATGCTCCAGCTCATTTTGTTAAGTTTTGCTCCATTGGCCTAAATGTAATAGCATGTCATCTGCATAAACCGTGAACAATTAATGCACACCTGGGCGATTTGATGCGTGCATTGCGTATGCAGAAATGTATTGTAATTGACGCATGCTCGCATGCCTAGTGAGCAGAGTACAAAGGCTGTTATCGTCGTTGATGATAATGAGGAGGTAAAAATGTGTCCGTGCTTGTAAAACTAAAAAAATCACAGAGGTGAGCCCTGCCTCAAGTAGCGTCACTCACTCCTGCAGTCACAGCAACGCACCTGGACAATGTGCCGTGGTGGGGTGACATAAGCGTCGCGCGATGGCTTGGGCTGGCAGTAACCCACGCCGCCGTGTGCGCAGGTGAACAAGCACTGCGTTTTCCGGTGGCCGCGACACAATCGAAGAGCACCGCAAGCTGGGTGGGAACGTGGAGGTGGACGTGTGCTACATGTACCTCACCTTCTTCCTGGAGGACGACGAGCGGCTGGCGCAAATCCGCAAGGCGAGTTCAACCTTCCCACCCTGCACCGCCCCCGCACCCCCCCACCGCACCCCCCCACCGCACCCCCCACCCTGCACCGCCCCCACCCCCCCCGCCCCCCCCCACCGCACCCCCCACCGCCCCGCCGGCCGGTGCATCCTCTCCGTCGCCTGAGACGCTGCCCGTAGTGGAGATAGTGAGAGCCCTCCACAACGAGATCTCGTGTGCTCTTCTGTATAATTACAGCAGGTGGAGCAAATGGCAAAGATTTTGGCCATGTTGGTATCGATTGAGATGTGGGCTCCCTGTGTTTGCTTGTCACCTGAAACCACAACTTCTGAATTACAACTGCCCACTCTTGCCAGTTTACCAATTACGTGTACACTGAATCTGAAAAACTGCTTTTAACACCCCATGTGGCAGCTTTGCTCAATGTATGGGGTTAACCCAGAGTTGAAATCTATGCACTGTGTATTGGAGGAAAAAAATATAAAGTGACTTCCAGGACCACAATTGTAGCACACGAGTGATATCACAGCTGGAAATGCATGTGAGCCCTGGACACTCAGCCCAAATTTGTATATGCAAGAACTGTAAAAAAAAATTTTGGTGTTTAGATAGTTTACTGCCGTTGAAGATTGTCATGGTTCTGCAGCTACCGCCATTCTGTTGACCTCAGCTCTTTTCTAGTGGGTGGGAGATCGATTATGTTGCCATAAAGAT
Source organism: Lethenteron reissneri (assembly GCF_015708825.2). NCBI lineage: Eukaryota > Metazoa > Chordata > Hyperoartia > Petromyzontiformes > Petromyzontidae > Lethenteron > Lethenteron reissneri. The sequence continues at coordinate 10,807,600 of NC_083803.1, read as the reverse complement.
CAGCTGTAATTTCCTGGCTTCACCAACGTAGAGTCTCATTTCAGCATCGGCTGCCAGCGGGGTTCATACATTCGGTGCCAAATTCAGTGTTCCCTTTTTAGAGACACGAAAGGGAGCATTGTAAATTCAGCCATCTTTATTCCTAACTGTATCAGCCTGGCTCAAGTATCACCTCAGGCTTTCAGTCGTTTGAATAATGCTTGGCATTCCATTCCAAACTTGACACCATCAATCCCTTACAACCGTGTCACACGGCAAGCAGTAGGCAAACAGCCACAGCCATAGCCTCTGGTCCACATTTACGACACGTATCATGCAAGCCAAGCAGTGCGGCCATTGGTGCAGCTATCGAGTGTGCAGGTGCTGCAACTGCACTGGGGTCCATGTATCAGAGGGGACCTGTACCTGGGCTGTGAAAAGGGAAAGAAATTGATCAGGGCGCCCTATTTTATTCTTTCACCGAGGCACATGCCAACCACGCTACACTGCCAGATCTGGCTCTCTTGTGAATGGTGCGGCATGATCGGTGGCGGCCGTTCCGTGTGCATGGCACCACGTTTTGAGGTAGCGTTGTTGTTGTTGTCGTCACACGTTGGGGCTGACGGCGGTGTCCACTGCGCTCGGGGTGCAGGACTACACGAGCGGCGCCATGCTCACGGGCGAGCTCAAGCAGCAGCTCATCGCTGTGCTGCAGCCGCTGGTGGCGGCGCACCAGGAGCGGCGGCGCAGCGTCACCGCCGAGATGGTCACGCGCTTCATGACGCCGCGGCCGCTCAACTACACGTGCTGACCGCCGCACGTGCGATCGCTCCGTGCCACAGTCCAGCGTGTGCACCACTTACGAGCGCGCTCTCGAACACGCATGCAGAGACATTGGCACCCACGGTCTAGTTGAATTATCGGTATACTGAGCCGTTGACGGATCAAAAATCACATTTTGTCTCTCAAGATGCTGTCACGGGAGAGGACTTTTATGAGACAAGAGAGCAAATCCGAACTAACCCCACCCCCAAGCATTATTTCAATTTCCCCTTCCTGACCCTTATAAAAACGAAACAAATATTACATTTTGCACTCCCAGAATTACCGTGGACAAGCTCATGGACCCGGCTTTGGCGGCGATTGAGCCGTGATGCCAATAAATAACGGTGCAATGTCGTTGCTTCATGACAGCCCAAAAAGTAACAAATTAACATGTGAGAATTGAAATATGGTTACAACCCCCCATACTTCACCTCCATCACCCATCGGAACGTTTCCGCGATCGCTGATGACAGGCGGCCGGAGTGGGCCTCCTCCTCTATCCAGACTGCATCGCCGCGCTTCATGAAAGTCTCGGTGGCGATGGTACCTGTGTCGTCCACCGTGGGCATGATTGACCCCGCCTCGGCACTGAGTGGGGGGGGGGGGGTGAGTACTGAGTAGGGGTAATGTGTGGAACGTTCTGGCGGGGAGGTGAGATTGAGGGCTCTTTAACTGGAGGGGTCTTGTATGTATGTTGAACTTCTTTCGCACCATACGTAGCCAACCGTACTAATTGAAGGTGCAGGGCAAGGCCAACAAACTAATCACAAAAAGCAGTTATAAAAACACGAGTTTTAAATCTAGATGATTTAAAAGTGCATAGCTCCAGTGGCTTCCTAATATCGGCCACAGAAGCGCATCTGAAAGCGCCACGCGATGCAGTGGCCGTCTTTGTTCGATGGGTATTGGAGATTGTTGTTTTGGAGCGAGGGTAACTGTGTGTCTGATCGTCTTCGCCGCATGACCTTCAGCAACATATGTGTACCTGAGCGAGTTTATTAACAGTTCTGCCCGGTTGGGCCTCAGCAAGGTTTCTCTGTGTGGCAGTGACTGTTCTACGCCAGGGACTCGGGGGTGTCATCCAGAGATGGCACCCTGGGCGAGGCACCGTCTCGTGTCTCATCCCCCTGCGCACGCACGTGTGTGCCACCCACACACCCCGTGCTGCTGCCACCCCACACTCCACCCCGCCCACACCCTGGGTCACAGGCCTTTGGGGATATGCTCTCCCCGCCCTCAGCCTGTTGCTAAATTCTAAAAGGGCGAAGAAATTGCACTTGTTGAATATGTCAGGTTCATCCCATTTTTTTTTCGTTTTTTTTTGTCAAGGTAACCAAAACCATTAGTTACTTGTGTTAGTTGTACACTTATACGAGAGTGCGATATGAGGGATTCGATTTGAACAGTTTGTGATGCGCTATATTTTGGATGTTACAAATTTTACCTGATTGGTGTTTAAAAAAATTCCGTGCGATAACAGCGCTTATCCGACAGTCTCTTTAAGGCTAAATGGGAGATCTTCGTCATGTGTGTGTGCATATGTATGTGCGTGTATGTATCAGTGTGCATGCATGCATCTCTATATGTTTATACATCTACATGTACAGTGAGGGAAAAAAGTATTTGATCCCCTGCTGATTTTGTACGTTTGCCCACTGACAAAGAAATGATCAGTCTATAATTTTAATGGTAGGTTTATTTGAACAGTGCGAGACAGAATAACAACAAAAAAATCCAGAAAAACGCATGTCAAAAATGTTATAAATTGATTTGCATTTTAATGAGGGAAATAAGTATTCGACCCCCTTTCAATCAAAGATTTCTGGCTCCCAGGTGTCTTTTATACAGGTAACGAGCTGAGATTAGGAGAACACTTTTAAAGGGAGTGCTCCTAATCTCAGCTTGTTACCTGTATAAAAGACACCTGTTCACAGAAGCAATCAATCAATCAGATTCCAAACTCTCCACCATGGCCAAGACCAAAGAGCTCTCCAAGGATGTCGGGGACAAGATTGTAGACCTAAACAAGGCTGGAATGGGCTACAAGACCATCGCCTAGCAGCTTGGTGAGAAGGTGACAACAGTTGGTGTGATTATTCGCAAATGGAAGAAACACAAAAGAACTGGCAATCTCCCTCGGCCTGGGGCTCCATGCAAGAGCTCACCTCGTGGAGTGGCAATGGCCATGAGAACGGTGAGGAATCAGCCCAGAACTACACGGGAGGATCTTGTCAATGATCTCAAGGCAGCTGGGACCATAGTCACCAAGAAAACAGTTGGTAACACACTATGCCGTGAAGGACTGAAATCCTGCAGCGCCCGCAAGATCCCCCTGCTCAATAAAGCAAATATACATGCCCGTCTGAAGTTTGCCAATGAACATCTGAATGATTCGGAGGACAACTGGGTGAAAGTGTTGTGGTCAGATGAGACCAATATGGAGCTCTTTGGCATCAACTCGGCTTGCCGTGTTTGGAGGAGGAGGAATGCTGCCTATGATCCCAAGAACATCCCCACCGTCAAACATGGAGGTGGAAACATGCTTTGGGGGTGTTTTTCTGCTAAGGAGACAGGACAACTTCACCGCATCATAGGGACGATGGACGGGGCCATGTACCGTCAAATCTTGGATGAGAACCTTCTTCCCTCAGCCAGGGCATTGAAAATAGGTCGTGGATGGGTATTCCAGCATGACAATGACCCAAAACACACGGCCAAGGCAACAAAGGAGTGGCTCAAGAAGAAGCACATTTAGGTCCTGGATTGGCCTGGCCAGTCTCCAGATCTTAATCCCATAGAAAATCTGTGGAGGGAGCTGAAGGTTCGAGTTACCAAACGTCAGCCTCGAAACCTTAATGACTTGGAGAAGATCTACAAAGAGGAGTGGGACAAAATCCCTCCTGAGATGTGGGCAAACCTGGTGGCCAACTACAAGAAACGTCTGACCTCTGTGATTGCCAACAAGGGTATTACCACCAAGTACTAAGTCATGTTTTGCAGAGGGGTCAAATACTTATTTCCCTCATTAAAATGCCAATCAATTTATAACATTTTTGACATGCGTTTTTCTGGATTTTGTTGTTATTCTGTCTCTCACTGTTCAAATAAACCTACCATTAAAATTATAGACTGATCATTTCTTTGTCAGTGGGCAAACGTACAAAATCAGCAGGGGATCAAATATTTTTTTCCCTCTGTATGTATCAGTGTGCATGCATGCATGCATCTCTACATGTGTATACATCTACATGTATATGTCTGGGGCAGTTGTGGAAAGAAAATAGCAGTTTTCATATCTGGGCAGTGTGCTTATGACCAGCCTCATTTTTGTATGGAGCTGAATCAGTCGAGTGGCGTTATCTTTGCACCAGCTGTGTAATGTGTGGAAGCTACCTGGGCTATCGCTCCATACAAAGCTCCAGGTCCTCTCAGCCACAGTTATGCCCTTCCTTCTTTGTGTTTGCGAAACGTGGACCCTTTTGAAGGAACATCAACGTCGGTTTGAAACATTCAGGATGACTTGCCCACGATCCATCCTGAGTTTAACCTGACTGGATTGTGTGAGGGGCTCAGATCCTTGTAAGATCTGGCCACAGTCCCATCAGTGAGCTCCTCCGGCAAGCAAGGCTGCGTTGCCTGGTTCATGTAGCCCGCATGGCCAGCCACCGCATGTTCAAGCAGGATTTGTTTGATCGGTTAGAGGGTGCTAAAGGGGCGTGACGCGAGCTGGAGAGGACATGGGCTGTTAAAGTACAGGAGAATGTGGAGCCGAATGGACTTGCTGAAGACTTGTACCAGTGGAGTCAAGATCGACCTCTATGGAGGAGGCAGTCTTCCTCCAGCAACAACAGAGGGCGGAGTGTCGGGCAATTAAAACGCAGAAAGATGGCAGAGGAGGGAGACAGCGCATCCGTTAGTCATTTCAGGCAACCCATGGTACCTGAGTCTGTCACGTGATCTGTCAGCGAGCCTTGACACTTCACTTGGCCCCAAAGTGCACCTATCCTGGCACCAGCGCCGTGATGACATCACCGCCACTTAGTGGTGAATGGTGGTTGTGCGTAATTGTATCTCTGTTTGCGTGTATATGTATGTAATGTGTCGGTGTGCATTTGGTTAATTTGGCTTAATCACTAAAAACACCCGAAAGGATTTTGCGCATAGGAAATACAGTCCCTCGCAGATTAACAAAAGACCTAACAATTTATAACTTAACGTATTTACCTTTTTGCGTTTTTTCGGCACTGAGAATTTAGCAACTAGCTATAAAGAGGCAAGATAAGACTTCGATGTTGCCCCCCACCCCCCTATCGCGACGCCCCTCATGTCGGCCATGCCGGCACCAAGATCCCACAGTCCACTCCCACTGCCCACACTCACTGCCCACACTCACCTCACACACTCACTGCCCACACTCACTGCCCACACTCACTGCCCACACTCACTGCCCACACTCACCTCACACACTCACTGCCCACACTCACTGCCCACACTCACTGCCCACACTCACCTCACACACTCACTGCCCACACTCACTGCCCACACTCACTGCCCACACTCACCTCACACACCATACCCACTGCCCACACTCACTGCCCACACTCACTGCCCCACACTCACTGCCCACACTCACTGCCCACACTTACTGCCCCACACTCACTGCCCACTCCCACTGCCCACACTCACTGCCCACACTCACTGCCCACACTCACCTCACACACCATACCCACTGCCCACACTCACTGCCCACACTCACTGCCCCACACTCACTGCCCACACTCACTGCCCACACTTACTGCCCCACACTCACTGCCCACACTCACTGCCCACACTTACTGCCCCACACTCACTGCCCACACTCACTGCCCACACTCACTGCCCACACTCACTGCCCCACACTCACTGCCCACACTCACTGCCCACACTCACTGCCCCACACTCACTGCCCACACTCACTGCCCACACTCACCTCACACACCATACCCACTGCCCACACTCACTGCCCACACTCACTGCCCCACACTCACTGCCCACACTCACTGCCCACACTCACTGCCCCACACTCACTGCCCACACTCACTGCCCACACTCACCTCACACACCATACCCACTGCCCACACTCACTGCCCACACTCACACTGCCCACACTCACTGCCCACACTCACCTCACACACCATACCCACTGCCCACACTCACTGCCCACACTCACCTCACACACCATACCCACTGCCCACACTCACTGCCCACACTCACTGCCCACACTCACCTCACACACCATACCCACTGCCCACACTCACTGCCCACACTCACCTCACACACCATACCCACTGCCCACACTCACTGCCCACACTCACCTCACACACCATACCCACTGCCCACACTCACTGCCCACACTCACCTCACACACCATACCCACTGCCCACACTCACTGCCCACACTCACCTCACACACCATACCCACTGCCCACACTCACTGCCCACACTCACCTCACACACCATACCCACTGCCCACACTCACTGCCCACACTCACTGCCCACACTCACCTCACACACCATACCCACTGCCCACACTCACTGCCCACACTCACCTCACACACCATACCCACTGCCCACACTCACTGCCCACACTCACCTCACACACCATACCCACTGCCCACACTCACTGCCCACACTCACCTCACACACCATACCCACTGCCCACACTCACTGCCCACACTCACTGCCCACACTCACCTCACACACCATACCCACTGCCCACACTCACTGCCCACACTCACTCCCCACACTCACTGCCCACACTCACCTCACACACCATACCCACTGCCCACACTCACTGCCCACACTCACCTCACACACCATACCCACTGCCCACACTCACTGCCCACACTCACCTCACACACCATACCCACTGCCCACACTCACTGCCCACACTCACCTCACACACCATACCCACTGCCCACACTCACTGCCCACACTCACTGCCCACACTCACCTCACACACCATACCCACTGCCCACACTCACTGTCCACTCCCACTGCCCACACTCACTGCCCACACTCACCTCACACACCATACCCACTGCCCACACTCACTGCCCACACTCACACCCCACTCCCCATACCCTACAACCCACACTCACCTCACACACCATACCCACTGCCCACACTCACTGCCCACACTCACCTCACACACCATACCCACTCTCCACTCTCACCTCACAAACCATACCCACTGCCCACACTCACTGCCCACTCCCCATACCCTACAACCCACACTCACGCCCCAAACCCACTCCCCATCCCCACTCCCGCATCACATACCCACTCCCAGCAATCCACACTCACATCCCATTCATCCCATTCCCCACACCCCATACACCCCCGCCCATACACCCCCACATCCCACGCCCCGCACCCACTCCCCCACCCTCCAGTCACACCGCATACCCACACCCGTGATGTGGCCACGGTGTCAATCACGACACTGCCACCTGTCCACGTGTGTAAACATGAATCAATTCAAGTTCTCGTGTCTCGCGTCTCGCTGCTCATCCCAGTTGAGGGTTAACTCAGCCAATCGTCACCACCAATGCCACGCATCTGTGGTCAGTAAAATTGGTACCATTTGGTGGGAAGTAAAATGTGGGGCATCCTATGAAATACTGGCCATGCCATGGGAATGTGGAACTGCCACTGCTAGCTAAATGAACAGAAGCGCTGGCTCATCGCTAGTTTGAGCACACGTGAGTGTGGGCACAGCAAGTGTACACCTCCCGTTATGTCCGCGGCATCAAATAACCCTCACGACCCGGGGAGGCCCTCATTCATCAGTGGTTTGACAAAAAGGGCCGCGTGTTTACTAGATCAAGTGCACGCCCCTATTTGTACTGGCAATAGCGTTTGTTGTGTTCGTGCCAAACCCAATTTCTTTTATGCCTCTCCCACTTAAAGAAAAATAACCCTGGCAACCTCGCTAAAACCTTTAACAACCACCGCCTCCACCACTCCCCTGCACAACAGCAACCGGCACGACAAGGACTGCTCACATTCAAGTTCCCTTCTCAACAAAACGGTATCCCTCAGCACCATTGCCACGGCGGTAGCCTCAGCCCGACTCATCTTCTTGGTTCTTTCGGTAAAGTCACGTAGAAGGGAAGTAATAAAATAATAAAAATAAACATAAAATAATTCTCACGACCAGGTCTGTCGAGGCGACAGACCTGATTTTCACCTGAGGACGGCTACTTGCGTTGTGGCCGAAACGTCGTGAGAATTGTTTTATTATGTTTTTTTTTGTATTCCCTTCTACGTGACTTTACCGAAAGAACCAAGAAGATGAATCCCTGCAGTCACGAAAGCTTTAAATCGAAATTTAACTCAGCCCAACTGTCGAGATGCAGGGGCAGCGCGACGCGCGTGCAGTTGATGCTGTCAGAGCTCGTAAATGATTTGTGACGCCCAGCAGAAGCAATTGGCCCTTGCACAGTTGGTGCACCTCGTCCCCAACACCATCAGGGATCCCTAACGACCTTGCAAGCCCCACATTACCCCAGCAGCGCATGGAAGTGAAGTTGTCTGAGGACGAGCGGGAATGAGAGCTCGTGTCGATTAGCCAAGGGGGCCCAGTGAAAGTGGTTTCACTGTAAACGCCGGGCGAGAAAAGGTGATGTCTGACAATGGGAAGTAGCAGCACAACACGTGTGGGTGGCGCACACTGGTCACCCAGACCACCAGCCATGGATGCTACCTCGCCCAAAGATAACCAACTTCAACTATCCGCAAGTACTTATTCACCCCCGAACTAACCAATCATCCCTACCAACCCTGCACTAGCCCTCATTCTGACTCGGTGGGAGGTCGCTCATTCCCCTCTGCTCTCTGTTTCGTCTGCAACTCCACCCCCCAGCCATCCGTACGGTAATCTCTCTGCCCCGGTTCAAGTCCAGCCTCAAGCCCTCTTTTTATCCTCTGGCTAAGACCGCGACTGCCTTTATTCCCGCTTTCAAATGCACCCCCTGTGGCTGTACAGTCTTGAGATGTGTTCACGTTTGTACACGATGTGAATCCACAATTGCATTGTACTCGTGTAGTGTAACCCTATATACCCACACCCCACCTTTAGCGCTTGGACAGCCAATCCTCACTTTTTGTTCAGAGTTTTGGCGTTCACTGTGCCACCCAGTCAAGTTACTGAGGGCTACAACGTAAGGCTTGCTCTCTCCTACCCCCATCCGAAAGCTGTTTGGGGAAGATGCCCCAGCTGTCTTCTATTTTCCACGTTTCCAAGCCCATGCCAAGACTTTTGATCGTCTTACTTCCATAGCGAGTAGCGTTACGAGGTTTGCAATTCACTTTTTTCACGGCAATAAGTGCTGCTAATTCAATCAACGATTGAATAACCTATGGGATGAATACACTTGTATACATCCTCCCCGCTGTGCATTCAGGTTGTACAGCGTGCGGAGCGAAACGTCGGACATCGGACCGATCAACACGCGGTACGACCCGAAAACAGTGGAGAGCTTCACAACAGTTCAACCGTAAAACATGCCTACGCAGCAGTGTCTGCGCCTTCAGAAAAAAAGAACGTGTCATCTTCGCAAGGTTAATCAATGGTATATGCATTTAGGGTGCAGTGAATATAAATAAGTTTGTCATATGCGATCAATCCATCCACTGAGGGAGACTTTTAAAAAATGATTCTGTTGCGAAATACACCGGTGCCATTGGCTGTGTCGGAAAAAACATTAATTTTGGACAAAGGGAAGTCACACTGTCAAGGTGTAAAAATGTGATGTTTTTAGATGATCTTTATTCACATTTTCGATGCGTGGTACACTCCAACAAGAAACACGTGACCTGACGTTACAGGCAGTGCGCATCCATGTTTACAGAGCTCATTGTGGCAATTTAGATTTTTGTTGTATAGTTTAATTATGTTGTATTATTAAAATGCTTTCGTCTTTTCTGCCAATTGCATAACAAAAAAGGTGTTACCTGCATATCACGAGATGAATACATTGCCACATGGAACTCTTACATCACCTCGTGCTATATAAAACGGCCCGCTGAATGAGATAACGCAGAACTACGTCTAAGATGGGGGTCGAGGTGCCATACTTTGGCTCGCTCGAAATCAGTACAGAAAGTTGACGAATCGCCATCTGTTTCCATCTGTACGGGAATAGAGCGTTGCCCCTTATGTGTGCGATTCCTCCCAATTGTATACTCATTAATTGGCTAAACATTTAAAATAAAAACCTAATTCAGGACTTTCCTGAAAACAAGTCAAACGACCGAGTGTGGCTTCCCTGGATAAATTATTAAAGTACCTTCAAGTAACCTCGTATCCAGTTCAGGTGAGATGCCCTTTCCCACATATGCACTGCCATATTCACGTTTGTCACATGGCAGTCAACCCAATATTAGTACATTTCAGCTGCAATTTATCACTAAGAACCCCAATTCAGCATGATCATTTGTTTTGGTGCAGTCATTGGTGATCAAACCTGAGAGACCATCAACTCACACCACTTGAAAAATTCCAGTTTGACAACCGTTGCCCGACACCCGGATTGGAACCCAGGTTGTCAGTGGTGCCGAATCGCGGCACCAACCCCCGATCCACTCGGCCACCTCGCCTCGTCTCTCCTGCTTCTCCGTGGTGACCCAGTGTGTTGCGAGTCGGGCTTGTGGTTGCATCAGATTCGTGGCAGGGGGGGGGGGAGGATCGGTTTGGCTGCTATTTCGAGCTAGGAGATGTTTGTCGGGACCAGGGTCCATGTCCTGACCACGCCACGTGCCCATACATTAAAGGGGCGGTTTTTTTGACATTGCAGCAGAGTGATGGTGATATTTTAATGTATTTTTAAATCCTTTATATGAAGTTCACTTGCTTGCTTGCTTGTGCGCTTACGACCGTGCAAATCTTTCGGTCGTTTTTTAACCCACTTCCCATGATCCAATCGAGCTGACATTTTGCACACAGACTCGTTGTGCGTGACAATTTATTTTCGTGAAAATATTTTCCAAAATCTTCCACTTTTTAGGAAAAAAATTTTTCACTAACACAATCATATATTTTTCCTAAACACAGAAAATTATTCAAGAAAACAACAAAAATGTACCATATAAACAATCGTACAAAAACTGAAAACCTTATAATCCTTATATACGACTTTCCTTATATTTAATTTAAAATACCAATGTGATAAAAATGAAACTCTTACTCAAGAAAAACAGAAATGAATAATAAAATAAAACCGATGCCACGCATATAAAGGATTTATAGTGAAAAACTTTGTTTTTACGGGTTAATTTTTAAAAAAAATATCATTAGCAACGGAGTCGAAAGCTAAACTATATTATTTTTTCCAGGTAAGGCCCACTGAGCTATACTGTATAGCTCTTTTTCAGAAGCGACCTGGCCACAAATGAAAGTCACGTAGGTAAAAAAATGAAATTAAAATTAATAAAAATAAAACAATAAAATCACGACGTTTCGGAGGCAACACAAGTCTCCGTCATCAGGTGGGACCGTCACAGCCAGATTTGCTGCATCAAGTGAGGCAGGGATTCAAGATGCAAGCTCTTAAATACAAGTTAAGGGGGGAGGAGATGCTAAGAGTATGAATCCTTGCAGTCAGGAAAGCTTCAAATCTAGAATTAACACAAATGAAAGCCCAACAAAAGTGGCTCATAATGTGGAAATTGATAGAAAATGCTATAAACGTATGTTGCTTCTAAATATGGAGGGAAAAACTGGAGGACACGTAAAAACATCATCGCGACCACAGGAAGAACATGCAAACTTCAAATATAAAGGCGTCAGGGCCGGCATCGAACCGAGGAATTCCTGTATAGCAGGCGAGGTAGTTAACATCTCGCCACCGTGGCACCGCAGTCATATGCAGGGCGGGTGCTGGTGTAACGATTCATCATCGGTTCATATCGATAATCGCATCAGAACCAATGTTTTTCAATCTGTATATGCTCTATGCAATGGGCGAACGTGACCCCTGTAGCAACTCGAGGCGTTACATCCACCGTAATGTAAATTAAATGATCGATTTTTCAGTCGAATCGCGATGCTTAATCACGAGAACTCATCTAATCGCCGTGGTTTTGGCGAATGAGTCCACCCCGAGCTAACATTCTCACTCGGGGTGGAACACGAAGGTACACGTAGCACGTGTGTGGCTGTGTGCACATGCCAAACACATTTAGAGTGGGCAATATACATGGGACGGCACACCCCACCCCCATCCATGACAAAGAGAGCGTCGGGTCTTCAAAGGCCGATGAACGGTGGAACTGAGTAGGGGATGGCTGCTGGGGCATTGTGGAGCCTCGCATCCCTGGGTAGTCACGACATTTGTATGCCAAAGGCAGACCCGCACAACGTGACGAGGCCCTCATCCAGCAGTGGATTGACAACAGGCTGTACACATGTTAGACATGATGTCACGCATCTCTGCACGTATGCACATAAAGGCAAAGATCCCCCGTATAGCCTAAACATGCTGTTGGAGCAAGTGCTGTTCGCGAGGACCTATGAATGCACACGAGGAGATGGGTGGCCAGTACGACGCCCGGCCGCCTTTGTCTCCCCAGTGGTGATGCTCATTCCCGCACCAGGTAGTGATTTGAGGCTGAGTCGACTTAGAGGAAGGCCCATGACCGGTTCACACAATGTGACACGCACACGTGTTCCCGAGGATGTGAACGAATCACCCCCCCCCCACCAAGATGAATTTTCCACGCTTTGAAATCGTAATGATTTTCAAGAATCGATTATTTTTGTCTACCGTTTGTATTGTCCGTCTCTTACATCCTGCGCGTGCCTCGTCGGTCACATTTTGTTTAAATTTCGCGTAGCTTGTAAGGGAGCAGCCCTGCATGCAATGCCCTGCAAATGTTCTAAATACATTTTAAATCAGGGCCCACCAACCAACCCAGCAACCCCAACAACAACGAGTCAACTCTTTGCATCGGACAGCTGCTGCAGTGATTGCGACGTCTCAAATCGCCCCGTTCAACACGTGGCGCAGGTATTCTTAAGAATTCTCAAGCAACGTAACCACCGACAACGCAACGATTCGTCCTGAGAGGCTCTCGTGATCCGGATACAGTAGAGAGACGGTGGTGGTGGTGACGATGATGAAACGAATGCCGGCTGTAATGTAATGTGCACGTACAGCGATTTATGTTTTGTTGAGAACCTCCCCGCGCCGTGCCGGGTATTCTATCAAAGCGGGCGCTTTGCGGGGGGAGTTCACCAAATGAACACGTGGAACCGTCAAGTCAAAAGTATGCAACCATTATCTTAAATTATTTCGTGTACAGTGTTTAAGTAACGCAAGTTACGCAACGATAGCATCGCCAGGCAAACGATGCAAACATATCTCTCTATGAAATGTATCAATGGTGCAAATTTGCCACAGGCAATTGGGTGATCAGAGGCAGCATGAGAGAGTGACATTTGCATTCTCAATCGATGTTGGTGGTGGTGATGGGGAGCGGTGACGCAGCGGTTCGCGTGCGGCGCTACGAGCCCGGCCACCCGAGTTCGATTCCCGTTCACGGTCCATAACAAACACCAGTGAGGCTCATCTGAAGCGGTCCTGCGCCCCCCCGAGGTCGACTCAGCCTTAAATGAGTGCCTGGTCCCATGTGCAAACATCGCAACTAGGGAGACAAAGGTGACCGGGCGTGGTGCTACCCCCTCGTGTTAATTGGTGCTCGTTAACAGGACTTGCTCCTACAGCCTGTTGAGACGACAGTGTACGGGGGGATCGTTGTATATGGTGGTCGTGATGGCAGTGATTAGGATGCCCATCAAAATTGCGGTTTCCCAATAGCTGCAAATTTGGAGGGCTTAGTGCGGTGATTTCAAAAGCCACTCCACCCCTTAGCTACCACACACCCCCAGCCACCAGCCAAGTCACCCCACAACCCCCTCACCCCAGCCACTCAACCCTCAGGCACCACAATCCCATATCCACCGCACTCCTGGGCCCTCGCATTAAAATAATATCCACCCAGGAAAGCCTCAGTGTCGAGATTGTTACACGAGGCTTCTGATGAATTGGGATTTTTGGACAATTCTCTCAACGGCTTTACACGGGAGGGTACCGGAGAAAACCCAACACGCATACGCGGGAACACAGCAGAAACGAGATGGCACAAATAACATCGACGATTGCAGTAATGTACAATAATAGAAACGAGCCAAAATAAAATCCTTTCTCAAATCGAACAAATTATTCGGTGATGCTGCGTTGGTAGTAGTGCCCAAGCATAAATAACAAAACCTCAGCACATTCGCAAAACAACACAAGCTTTAAAGCCTTAAATGGAAAAACAACATAAAATAGGCGCGACGTTTCTCCTTTTAAATACAAAACGTCGCTTTCTACGCAGTCATTCTTCGACGAAGAAGTGCCATTGCCCGAAACGTCGCCTGTAAATTGAATAATCGGCCGTGACCCACCCCATCCCCCCCTTTTCGTGACAATTCGTCTGCTGGAGGATGATGACCGCTGCCATTATTCGTGATCCTTGCTCCCCCTCCATTCCGTGACCGCCCACGGCGACCTCAAAGTCGCGCCCGTCTTGCTCTCGCAAAGTGGTTTTCCTCCCGTCGACCTTAATGTGCCGTACAGTGAGTTGAACTTCTTTCGCACCGTACGTAGCCGACCGTGCTCATCAGGAAATGTATCATCCAATTCACAGATCGTTTGCTGACAGGGTGAAACATATCGTTTCTTACCCTCCCGATGATCAGTGACACTCGGAAGTGAGCGCAATCCGTTGGATCAGTTTAATCGATTACGTAATGACGATTACTCGTTACATGCCTCGTGCAGCCCTTTTTCAATCCACTGCTGGATGAAGGTCTCCCTCGTCAGTTATGGGGTTGTTTGGCCATACTTCACCACGCCGGTCAGTACACGTTGAAGGGGCGGAGGGGCAGGAGGGTGCTCAGAACCGTACTAATAGGGGTTTTCCCCTTTTTTTTCTCGCAACAAAACTGACACCTTTTGCAAGGAATCATGCTTACATTAACCACAATACTTGCAGTCAAATGCAAACAAAAAACAATACTCTGATAATTTATGCATTGTCCTTGAAACTGATTGGTCCACACCAGAGACAGCTTTCTTTCGAGCCTAGTCTCATATGGTGTTCGACCACATTACGCCAAAAGGCGCACAGTTCAAAGACAACGCACTGCCTCTTCTTGGTTCTTTCGGTAAAGTCACGTAGAAGGGAAGTAATAAAATAATAAAAATAAAACATGTGACTTTACCGAAAGAACCAAGAAGATGAATCCCTGCAGTCACGAAAGCTTTAAATCGAAATACAACGCACTGCATTTGACTGCAAGTATTGTGGTTAATGTAAGCATGATTGCTTGCAAAAGGCGTCAGTTTTGTTGCCAGATAAAAAAAGGGGAAAACCCCTATTAGTATGTTTTGGTACTGGCAAAGGAGGTCCCATCATGCCCAGGACCGGTTCAGGCAATCCCTCGACACTGATGTTCATCGTTGCCGAGAATCGAACTCGTCCGGGTTACCATTGCTCCAACGCTTGGTACTGTGGCTAATACCACACCCGGCCGCCTTTGTCTCCCCAGCGCAGGCGTTCGCGAACCGCGCCGAGCACTCATTTAAAGCCGAGTCAACCATTGGGACATCGATGTCAGGTTCTGACACCACTTGCGTTCGAAATTACCCAGTTGGGAGGAATGAAACCCATCCCAGTCAACACGCAAAGTTGGTACAACGTTGGCATCTGATTGCAACCGTTGGGCCAACGTTGGCTCAACGTTCAACATTTTATGGGAATGCCCGGTTAGCATTTTAATACGCTAACCATTGCACCACCGTTCCACACACACACACGTGGATGCATACAGAGCCAACGACCCCGCGCGTAGCCAGCCTCCTTACAGAGTGCTGTTAGCGAGCGCCAATTATAGGGCAGGCACCGACACAGAGGGAAAGTGTGGCCACCTCTGTCTCATTGACGATACACGCAGAAAAATGTGCACACGTACACACGGATCCAAATGTGAGTGCACAAGCTACAGGGACACTCGCACAAGACAATGACACCCCACCCCCAAGCAGCCGACCCTCTCAAGCCCGTGACAGATGACAATATTGGTGGCAAGCGCCGTTAGCGAGGAGCGGCACCCAGAAAAAGGTGGCACGTGCACACGTAAAACGCAGCTCGAGTCTCGGCTTGCTACGGTGCGGTCATCTGGACAAATCATGCCTGGGGTTCATTCCCCAGAACGTGCCGAGGTCACCACCTTCCTATGTGCATGCAGTCTATGTAAACTAAACTATTCCTGTTATTTTACCAGGTGAGGCCCTCTGAGCTATGTGGCTCTTTTTTTTTGTAAACGCATGTTTCTACATGTGGAGGGAGGGTGAAAAAAAATTAACCCGCAAGGACCCGGAGAAAAATCGACGCGACCACGGGGAGAGAGAGAGCGAGCCCACGACCCCCTTGCATACCATGCGAGGGAGTTAACATCTCCGAGCCACCGTGATGATGATGAGACGCGCAAACTCCCAAATATACAGCAGGGGTCAGGGTCGGGATCGAACCCACGACCACCTTGAATACCAGGCGAGGGAGTTAACATCTCCGAGTCACCGTGGCACGCCTCATCAACAACGACTCTTCGCCTCTTTATGCATCGGGCAACGTCACCGCCGCGCTTGTGCCAGGCTAGGTCGCACGCCCAGAGCACGTGGAGACTCGCGGGCAGGTCACGTGTAAGCCGACCGAGTTGACTGGCATCTTGATGCGCCATGCAATGTCTCTTCCCTCCCTCCACACTGCGCCACGTTGCAGCGATTTATCCGCTCCTCCCCGCTCCCCCCCGGCTATCTTGCTCGTCGTTGTGAGAGTTATTCTTTGTGAACAAATACAATAGACACCCTTCACCCGGAGCCGTCCCTAGAGGCGACCGCCCCGGGCCCCGCGCTTGGGGGGGTAAGGGCAGGAGGGGGGGCGCACGAACGGGGGAAGGGGGTTCGTGCGGCGAGCGCCACGCCTCGTCGGCCGCCCCGGTTTTCCGCACAGTTGCCGACGTTTTACTCCGCGCGCACCGATTTAAGGCCGAGTAGACCTAGGGGTGGAAGGCACGACCGCAGGTACCCCGCCGCCGCTCTTCACGCGTTTCGTGAGCGATGTTATGGCCCGCGAGGCTCGAACGGAACTCGGGTCACAGCAACAACAACATCCCGACCCACCCACCGCCTCGCCGCGTTTTATCCACCCCGCGCCCCTGCGCCCGTTGTTGTGAGCGTACGTGGCGGGCACGGACGCGGCACCGCGCCTCTCGACTCGCCCCCTATGGGAAGTGACGCCCGAGCGGAATTTTCCTTTGCGCGGTGCCCCGGGGGGGCTCGGGGTAGGCGGCTCCAAGCTCCGCGCTCCCCATTGGGTCGCCGCCTCACGCCCACGGGGCACCATTGGTCGGGGGCTCAGACGCCTTCTATTTCGAGGGGATGATCTCGGAATCTGTGAGCACGACCCTCCCCCCCCCCATGCATCCACCACGCACCCCACCGTCCTCCCGCACCATCCTCCTGCTCGCCGGCGCTCACTCTGTGTGTGCGCGCCACCCGTCCGCCCGTCCCCCGGCGAATCTGAGATAGAATTACCGCTCCCCTCCCCCTACCCAGCTACCCACCCACCCAGCCACCCATCCATCCACTCACCCACCCCCCTACCTCTGTGCTCCCGCTCGCCACAATCACCCCCCACTACCTCCATCAGCCACCTTCCTGCTGTACGCGTGGCTCCTCCTATCACTCGCGTGCAGTGCCGCCCGCGAAGCGCAGCTCAACGATTCACGTCCACGCGCCCACACGCAGAAGAGACACACACAGAAGAGACACACACACAGAGAAGAGAGACACACACAGAAGAAACACACACACAGAGAAGAGAGACACACAGAAGAGACACACAAACAGAGAGACGCGGAGAGACACACACAGAAGAGACGCACACACACGAGACACACAGAAGAGAGACACAGAAGAGAGACACACACGAAACACACACACGCGAGACACACACAGAAGAGAGACACACACACACGAGACACACACACACGAGACACACACAGAGAGACGCTGAGAGACGTAGCGAGGCGCGCGCACACGTGTGCACACGCGTCCACTCGACCCATTCAACAGCAAGGACAGATCCGGCGAGCGAGACGTCTCATTGCACATCATCACCACCACCACCAGGAGCAGCTGCATCGTCAGGGCACCGGAGTGAAGGCTGAAGTTTGGAGCGCGTGGAGGGGTTTGCGGCGCGAAGGATGGACATGGCTCTGGATTTCGCGGCTGGGTGCATGGGAGGTGCGTGAACTCAGCACCACCACCACCACCACAATCCTCTCGCAGCGCGGCGAGTTTGCACGATCCATTCATCCGCACACGAGGGTCGCGGTCGTGGTGATTGTGACGATGATGTTTCTGGCGCGGTGGGAAGAGGGGGGGTGGGTGTGTGAGAATGCTGCACTGCGTAGTGGGACGAGATGTGGAGAGAGGGTGATGATGGAGAGCGAGAGAAGGAGAGGGGTGGGGTGAAACGGCGAGCCCAAGGCGCACGCAAACGCGGAGCAGCAGCTGAGCCGGCATCACCGTCTGCAGCCCGCGGGCTCCGCGTTCTCGAACAATCCAAACCGGAGCGCACGAACGGTCTCGCCTCTCGCGTATCCCAAGTCCCCGCATCGTTCACGGTTGCAAGTAGTGTACCTGCCCGGCGTTGAATGACAGCCCCCCCACCCCACCGCCTCTCCTCCAACTTCTACACCTCCTGCCACCCCCAACGCCCCCCCCAAACCCTCTCCCCCTCGGGCCCCCTCCGCGCCCCCCCCCCCCCCCCACTGTTACGATTTTGACATTGATTTGGGGGTGGAGCGGTGGCGCAGTGGTTGGCGCACTGCGCTGCTCACCCGGCCGCCTTGAGTTCGATTCCCGGCTGCCGTTGCCAGCGAGGGGTATACATTTGTATAAGCAGCACCCCGTTCTGTGGCTCCACGTACACAACCGGCGTAGTTCTAGTCCGTCGGCCTATTATCAACGTTACCAATCACCATCAGTGGCCCGAGTGAACGCTAAACTGGGCACCCTCGTCCCGTCGCCAAGCCTCACTGACACAGTGTGGCGAGGTATGGTCAAACAACCCCCAATTGCCGACACGGCATTGAGAGGGCCTTCGTCGCAGTGGTGGATGCACGAAGGGCTGTACATGATTATCTTTCATTCTTACCTTGCCGGCTGTGAGCTGTGTGCGTGTGATCACTTTGCGAATAGGGTTGGAGGCTTCCTTTGTAGAGTAACCTGCATCGTGTAAATTGCCAAAGAGGCACGCAAAGCCACTTATCTCAGACGACCTCAGCGAGTTTTGAAGACTTGTCTTTCAGGGGCGTCTTGCATTTGGATATTTGCCCAGTTCCCTAGCGACTTAAAGCACTGTATATACAAATTGCATTCCATGTTGCATAACGATGGCGACGATTGTATTGGTGTGTTGTGTATGTATTACGTGTAAGTACGTGGCATTGTCAGGCATGATTTATCCACTGCTGGATGAAGGCCCTCACTCACACTGCTGTGACACAAGCCATCATTGCTCCTTCGCATGAGCTGATCACATTGCTCCATGTTCCCTGTTGTCTTTCTTGGGATCATTCTCTCATTTGGCTGCCATTCCATCAACAGTCGAGTCCCGTCGGCCATCATCGCTTCTATCGATGACCTGCCCCAAGCCCATTGCCTGAACATTCGGCGCGATGTCTTTGAGCTTCCAATGCTGCTGCTGCAATGAAGCGCTCCTGGAGGGCCACGTGGCTGATGGGATGTGTTTAACATGCAAAGATAATTTACCTGGAGAGACATATGTGAAGGAGGCATATTGTCTATTTATTTAGCCACTATTGAGACATCACTTTAATGTTTTTCCTGCCAAGAGTGCAATTCATGGGTGATGCCACAAAGCACGAATACATTTTACTTTGGTACAGAATGTATGATCCCAATATTGGAAAAAATCTCCAGGGATGTATCCAATCCTCTTCCATAATTTGTAGGTATTGCACAGCATGTCAGCTACATTATCATTCGGGCTATGTGTCGGTGGCCACTTGTGAAATAGGCCTTCGGGCCTGTGATCAGCATCAGTATGCGCAGTGGTGGAAATGGGCTGGAACGCCGCGGTGGTAGTGAACATTTTAACCCGACTGTGTTCCCGGTAGGAATCAAGAATTCATTTTTTTTATTTAATTTGTATGTGACTCACAGACAGACCCCTCGGGTAACAGACACGCACAGAAACCCACAGACACGCACAGAAACCTACAGACACGCTCAGAGACCCACACATGGAGCGAAACTCCTGCTCAGATTTAGTGAGGGTGGGGGGACTGATTTATTAGATCCCGCAGTAATTTCTTCCCCTATCCAGCCCTGGATATACAGCTGTGAGATGGTCAGGAGATGGCAGTACAGTCATGAATTCTTGATCAATCTGGTCAGAATTTTGAGTGTCACCTCTTTTGCGTGGTGGGGTTTCTCCTGGTATTACTGGGTCCCCACCCCCCATGTATTATTACTCTGCTTGTTTTACCCAGGAAAGCCTCACTTAGTCTCAAGACTCTTCCAGGAGGGTCCTGTTAAGTTGTCACAATCGGGAGCGACTTTGCTGCTGTGTGTAATCCCAATTGAGTAATTTACAGATAATTCGATCTTGATTTGAAGCGTTTGTGACTGCAGGGATCCATACTCTTTGGTTCTGTCGGTAAAGTCACGTAGGTATAAATAAAACAAAATAAATCGCGACGTTTCGATAGCAACACAAGCCATCGTCTTCAGGTGAAAATCGCGATAGCCGCGATGTCTGCTGCGAGCAGCACGATGTCTGCTGCCTTGTTTTATTTCTACCTACGTTACAGATAATTGTCCGGCATTGGGATGTTTGGCCAATACCAGTTACACTGTGCGTGTTTTTGCAGCTATGGGAGGTAATCAGAGAACCCGGAGTAAACGCACACATGTGCAACACGCCACACAGAAAGATGCTCGAGTAGGGGATCGAACCCAGGCCCTCCTTTCTGTGAGACACAAGTGCTACAATTGTGCCACCCTGCGGCCCACTTGATACCAAACATTCATGTAATTGGCAAAACATCCTAATTTGCAACTCTTCCGAAAAACCGTCTTGATACTCCGTTATATTTTGCTGGGTAAATAAATGGCAGAGTGAGCACAGATTGAAATTGACTCTTCATTGAACCAGTGGATGGGGGAGACTATGGTGCACGGTCCCATAAGTCAGCAACTCAACACAGTGGTTTCCAGATCATCCTACTGTGTCTACAGCCTCGTGTCAGTGGTGGAAATTCCACATTCATATGGCAGGTACAAATCGTACCAATCCATCGGTGAGCCACTCCATTTGGGTCGTGGAGGGTTATTTGACCATGCTTCATCACGCTGGTCAGAGTGGCTTGGGGAATGTTGGGCGCATAGATGTTGGAGCATAGCACAATACAACAGTGAATTTTTATGGTGATACAAACCAGTGACTAGTGAATAATAAAAACCCATTGATTCCTGCATGCACAGCAATGCGTGTATCGTTAGTTTCAAAACCAATATGAATCGATACATTGCATCATTCTACCCCTCAATAAATAGTGCAGGTCCACAGCAAGGGTTCCGAACTGATTGATACGCATGAGGTGTACACTACATTCTGAAAAGTGTTACATTCTCACGTTAACCCTAACTTGCACCTATGACCACATCGCCCGGAGTTAGCCTGATCTCGGCAGAGTTCGGAAACTAAGCAGGGCTCAGCCTGGGTAGTGAGTGGATGGGGGAGACTATGGTGCATAAAGCGAGTGCTGTGGGTGGATGCGGGGGCCACGTTATTAACAGAGGGCTGTGCAGCAAAATCCACTGCTTGTACTGTGCTCCAAACGTCTGTGTCCTGCCTTCACCAACCCGCACTGACCAGCATGGAAAAGTGCGGTCAAATAACCTCCACAACCTGCACGGAGCATCTCCAGTTTCGCCGCCCCTCCGACTAGCACAGTTGGCGACGTACGGTGTAAAAACAAGGTTCCGCATACACACGGAGCAGTTCTCCTACGGATTGGTACGATTTGTGCCTGCCATAGCTGTGTGAAATTTCCACCACTGAATCGAAGCTGAAGGCGGTAAGATGATCTGCATAACCACGTGGCATTTTTGAGTCGCTGACCCCGTGGATTCGTGCCTCATTGTGGCTCAATGAGAAAATACAAGTGCCCCTCAGCTGTTCCCATGTCAGCAATAACTTTAAATCTGCGCTCACTCCTGGTAAAGTCCGCATGTAGCCCACACACAATATGACAACCGTGATAATCATCCAAGCCGTCCAGCAAAGCCTCACTGAGTCTCGAGACTCACTAGCGTTCGGCTACATTGGAATGTTTGGCCAGTTCTTTGTGTGAGTGTTTGGCTTTGTGTGGGGGTTAAACAAACTACAATACCCACAATGCATACGAGGAGGAGACACACTCAAAGTTTCAAACAGATGGATTCTTGAATCCATCTGTTTGGAATCAATTACCGTATTGCCATCTCATGCCCAGTTTTCAGCCATGTTTTGATATTACACTTGCTGATCACAGGTCCAAACGCCCATAACACAAAGCGGCCAGCAACAAATGGCACTAACGATGTTGCCAATACAAATGCATTTCTTTAATTGAACAGAATGCACAAAAGCGCCGGGTTATTACATTGATGCATCTCGTCCGTGCATTGCAGGGGCAGTCGTGGTTTTTGCCGACCGCCCAAAACTTCTATCTGCCGAGTTTATTGATTGAAAGTTTTTTAAGGTTTTTTTTTTCCACAAAGCAAAGATTTGCGAGGGTCGCGCTGCCAAAAAGGATGGCAAAGTCCCTTCATCTCGTGCGTGCGCGCCGTGACCTCCTCGTCTCTCCCGCTTCCCCCAGTCCCCAGTCCACCAGCCCCCCCCCCACCCGACTTCCCAGCCCTAACCTCTCCACGGCAGGGGTGGGAGTAGGGGGGGTGCAATGGAAGGAACCAACCTGCCCTTTTAACCTGATGCTCAATGCGGAGCCCCTGAGAAATGGGTCTTGGCAGGCAGCCACCTGCCTCTCGCATTTTTCTCCGTCTCTGCTCTGCAGAACATTCCTTGCCTGGACGTTTCATTAATTTCAGGTTCAAGGAAGAGTTCGTTCCATGAATGAGCCCGGGGAGAAATTGTCAGGTTCAGCTTTTTGCAGAAACTGGTCTTTCAACGCAGGTGCATGCACGCAGAATGCTAGCAATGTCATGGTAATGATAGGGTAAGCAACTTTTAAGTTCATGGAATGGAACGTGGAAATGAAGGGTTATTAACGCAATCGGGGAGAGGAGGTTGTAACGGGAGAGATGTGCAGAATGGAAACGCATAGGGTAAGTGACTTGGAGGTGTTGAATGTAACGTAGCAAACAAATAATTGTGGATGTGACGATAGGTGGGCTTCGTGTGCAGGGTGCAGCAGGGTGCAGCAGGGGGCAGCAGAGTGCAGCAGGGTGCAGCAGGGTGCAGCAGGGCAGATGACTCACACGGGCATTGGAATGGCACACAGAAGGTCGGTGATTAAGCGGAAGTGATAATGATTCACTGTGTAACAAACAAAAATTTGTTCCTGGGTAGTAAGTGTTATTTCCTAATTGCTTATGCTTCAAAAGTACAGAAAAATGGCTATTATTCCCCACAAACTTTGTTTTTGTGACCAGGACATTGATATTTTGAAATTTACCTATTTTCAATGAGAAAACGCGTGCATTTGTGTTATTCCGTTCACATAAAGTCCCGGTCACAAGAGCAAAGTTTGTGGGGAATAATAGCCATTTCCTATACTTTTGAGGCATAAGCTAGAAAACAACACTTACTACCCAGGAACAAAAATCGTGTTACACAGTATAATGAGCGTAAGAGAAGCCGTCCTTAAAAAAAATTTGTCTGATTTACCAGCGACGGGACCAAGCAGTACGAATGAGGCAAGAGCGAGGTGTATTGGCATCCTTGGCATGACCTGTCACAAACATTCCGCTTAGGGGATGCAGGGGAGGGAGAGAACGGGTTTTCTGCCACGGGTTACCTTCATATTTGCACCGCCCCGACCCCCACCCCCAGTCTCCGCCCTGCCTCCTCCTCCCACATGCCCCCCACGTGCCCGAGGCGCTCGGGATACATTTCATTGACAAGGCCATGTGCCTGGCACGCGGTGCATGGGGCGTACGCTCTGCCCACTTGACCACAAGTCCAAACATTGAGATTATATTCCACTTGTGATATCGGCCTCATCTTCTCACGAGGGTGCAAGACAATTACGTCCAGGATTCCCGCAGAGCAGCGATGATGCTTCGTCACCCCACGTCTGAAAACGGCCTTTAGAAGCAGATGTTACACTATGAGACCTCCTTTACCAGTGGCAACATATAGTAGTCGGTTTTTACCCTTTAAACTGGTACAAAACTGACACCTTTATATTGAAGTTGATTGGTCCACACCTGGACCAATCAACTTCAAGGACAGTGCATATTAATATCATTATCAGAGTTGTTTCTTTTTGTTTGCATTTTGACTGCTTGTGTTGTGGTTGTTGCAAACATGAAGCCTTGTATAAAGGTGTCAGTTTTGTACCAGTTTAAAGGGTAAAAACCTACTACTAAGCAGATGTAACATCACTACTTGTGAGATCCCTTCAAGTGACCTCTCCTATACGCTTGATGTTGCTACACTTTCTCACAAACCTAGGACCATAGCGCACTGCGCTAACATAACCGCACCACCGTTTCCTTAACTTGCAGGCGCTCTTATAAACTGTGGACAAAAAACGTAATTTTAAGTTTCCCTGATCGTGTTGAATCTCGGAAGTTAAGCAGCTTTCTGCCCGATTAACACCTGGATGGGAGACTCGTTGTAAATACCACGTGTTGTAGGTGTGGGCTGAGGGGCGGTCAGTAGATGGCAGGGGTCAGTGCACCCCCAATCACCCCCCCCACCCACCGCCTAGTCTGCAGGTTCATAGCGTGACGCGCTAACCTCTGCACCACCTTTCCCACTCGTTCGCATACCTCAACTCGCACCTCGTCACGTACTGCTCCCAGAAAAGGCACGCGCGCCGCTGTTGTTGACTAAATCAGTGACTCGCCGTCAACTCCGCGAGGCTGGCGTCATCACCGCGTGTGCGGTGTTCTCGTGAAGAACATTCGCGAGGTACAACGCGTACACGATGCCCGTTGCTTTCACCGACAGCACAAAGTGCCACTGGTTATGAGCTTTCCTCTGCTCTTGCAAGGGCCATTTTAACAACAATGCAACAACGTGGACGTCCAGAATAAACACCTCATTCGAGACTCAAACATCATCGCGCCTCCTGGCTTTGGCATTGCTCAGAGACACCGTTTTAACTATCTATCAGTCGCATCAGAACATCAACAGGCCAATGCACGCATCTTCTTCATACATCGAAAATGAGAGACACGCGCCACAGATGTGTGATTGTGGCCATGCAGCCTAAACTTTGGTGCGTAGAGAAAACCACTGGACTTTAGCTCCTGAACATATTGCTGTTGCCATCATAAGCAAGAATAGAATAGCAATGCCTTTTACATTACTCAGGAAAAAATTTAGTCTGAAAGTTTTTTTTTTAGGAGGGTCCTGCATTGGGACGATCGGCACATTTCATAGACGAGTGTTTGGCTTCACGTGGGAGGAATTTGGGATGTGAGCAGCTTTACGGACTGATTTGAGGGTGGAGAGTGGAGACGATTTGAGAGACAAAGAAAGGAGGGGGGGGGGGCAGGAGGAGTTATTGGTGCTTGGGTAGAGTGAGGTTGAGAGTGGGGGGAGAGGAGATGGGGGGGCACGCGATACCCCCCCTGGTCCTCTCGCACCTGACCCGGACGCGTGTGGCTCTCCCCGGCAGGTGCCGCCGGAGTGGTCGTGGGGCACCCCTTCGACACGGTGAAGGTGAGGGCCGAGAGAAGGTGGAGAGCGTGTGGGGAGCCACCACAACGCGGGCTGTCCCCCTCCAACCCCTCCCGATGCCGTGTTATACCATAAACAACACACAGTTACATACACACAGCCTGCTACGTACACATACACCAAACTGCATAGCAATGCATACACACTATGCAATATGCACATACCAAAGACACGACAGATACATACTTACAACAACAACCACCGTTGACCACTGAGTCGAGGTGACATCGCCACAGGGCTTATACCAGACTAGGTGCACTTTCACGAGCCTCTTCCACAGAGGTCGATCTCGACACCGCTGGCACCAGTCATTGGCAAGTCCAATCATCTCTACATTCATCTTCTGTACATCACTTTTCTTGCCAATTCTATGTCCGTTTAACCCCCCCCCCCCCCCCCCCCGCCAAATAGAAGTTGCTTGGCCCTGCGGTGGCTGGGCATATGAGCTACATGAATCAGCCTTGCCTGCTGGAGGAGCTCATTGATGGGACTGTGTCCGGATCTCTCAAGGATCTATGAGCTCCTCACAAAACCCAGTCGGGTTAAACTCGGGGTGGAACGTAGGCAAGCCACCCTGATTGTTTCAAAACCGTGAAAAGTGGTCCATGTTTTGCAAGCCTAGGGAAAGGGAGGGCATTACTGTGGCTGAGAAGACCCAGAGCTTCAAGCTTCCACACAGTGTTACGCAGCTGATGAAAATAATGTCGCTCAACCAGGTACTCATTTAAGGCTCAGTTGACCTAGGAGAGGCTCAGGATCGGTTCAGATGATCGGCACACACTCACTCGCACACATATACACTCCATGCACACTCGTACACTGTCTACCGTGTATACCCGATGACAAGAGTGGATTCCATTCGCAAAACATATGATGGGTAATCGGATGCTAATTCCAGACGAATTAAACACCACCACTGGCACGCCTTGGTGGTGAACGGTGAGCAGAGTTGCTTTGACTCTGTGTGAACATTGGCATTTGGGCACTATCCAAGGGAAACTAAATAATGTAAATGTTATGTAACTATTCAGACGCTTGAGCTGCTGGCATTGATACATGCATACACACCTACAAAGATAGATCCCCTGAATAGCCTAAACAAACTTTTTGCGTTGTTAGCAAGCAGCTATGAAGGTCAGCCATGGTACACGAGGGGGTGGGTGGCCAGCACCAAGCCCGGCCGCCTTTGACACCCCAGTGGCTACACTTACACACACCTACACACCTACACACCTACACACCTACACACCTACACACCTACACACATACACACCTACACACCTACACACATACACACATACACACCTACACACCTACACACCTACACACATACACACATACACACCTACACACCTACACATACAAAAAGACACATATTCCCTATACATTCTTAACAGATACACACACGGACACAAATGCAATAAGTTAAGCATGTTTTCTAAACAGGAGCCCTTCACAACAAAGTGCAAGGTGTGTGTGTGTTCACGTGGGGAGCGGTGGCGCAGTGATAAGTTCACTACCCTATGGACCTAGTGGGGCTAGTTCGATTCCTGGCCACGACCAACATTAGCGGTGATTATCTGAGCCAGTCCTAGCTCTTCCCTTGGTTGACTCAGCCAAAAAGGAGTGCATGGCGTATACACACCATTAGCTAGGAAGACAAAGGTGTGGTGCTGGCCACATTACCCACAAGTGTGCTGTTCCAGCCTTCATTGGTGCTCGCAAACAGCACTTACCAGTACAGCCTGTATAGGCTAGCCGGGATGTTCGACTTAATTATGACAGAGTAATGAACGCCCTGTGTGAAGCTTAAATTAATATTTCCATCAATTGATGTAGAAAGCGGGTCATCAGTAAGCGAAATGTGCATGTTCAGGTTTGAGTACTCTTTCCACCTTGGTCACAGAATGCCTCAACACCTGAAATTGATCGACTTACCACCACCCCAGGCAGAAAATGCAAAAGTACGGCGTGTCGATCGTCAGTAGATCTTTCCTGGTAACACGAACTGAACTAGCCAGTGATTCGGCATGTCCACGTGTCAGTCGGGACGAATTTACCCGGGATATCCTCACTCATTCTCAGGATCCATTTTTTTCAAGGAGGGTCCTTTCTACACACTGTGTGGCATGTTTGGCTGAATCCAGCGATGCGAGGAAACTGGAGAGCACCGGTAGAAAACTTACCCCTCATGCGAGGGGATACACGTACAGCTTCACACGGATATATTATGTGCGGAAAGTTGTAAGTGGTTAGTACTTTGATGTCTCCTGTCCAAGCGCTAACCGTGCTCGACCCTGCTTAGGCTCTGAGACTTGACGAGGTGGAGTGCCTTTAGGGTGATTTAGCAATATGCAGTGACATCGCTCACACGCTCTTACCAAGACGCTGACCGTGACTTAAAACTGTTCTTTTTAAATTATCGTGGGGAGCGGTGGCGCAGTGGTTAGCACGCTACCCTACAAACCCAGCAACCTGAGTTTGATTCCCCACTCATGGCCAACGCCAATGTCGATTATCTGAACGAGTCCTGGGCCTCTCCTAGGTAGACTCAGCCTAAAACGAGTACCTGGTGCGGTGTGTAAACGTCGCCACTGGTACTGGCTACCACCCCCACGTGTGCCGTGCCAGCCATCGTAGGTGCTCGCTAACAGCACTTGCCCCAACAGTCTGTTAGGGCTACACGGGAACTCTGTGTGTTTGTGTGAGTGCAGGTGAGGCTGCAGGTGCAGTCCGTGGAGAAGCCTCGGTACCGCGGAACATATCACTGCTTCTCATCCATTGTCAAGCAGGAGTCGGTGAGGCACGCACCCACCAGCCTGGGTTCGACACCGGCTGTCCAACTTGTGCACTCCCTCGACGAGACTAAATGTGGCGGAGTAGCTAGCAGAGGGCGCAGGCGGTACAACTGCCCAGGCTACTAACGTGGAGGAAATTGGACCGGACGCCTCATTTAATTCCTTGCACCAGGGCCCATGCCAACAACGTCACTATGCCACTGGACCAAAAGCTAAACAAAAATAATACTAATGAAAAGTGACGAGGGTCTGTGTCCACTACCAGCTCCATTAACCTCTCGGCCTTCTGTACCGACGTTTGCAGGCTAAACTCTAGACCGGTTTTGACTTCTCCGAATATCACCAGCAGTGTGGGGGTCTGTTTAAAAAAATGCTGCTGGGTTTTTCTGGTGCTGTAGGTAAGAGACCTACAAGAACACCCCATTTAGGGCTGTTACAACAACATTGTACAAAGTGTCGTGGTGGATTGTGGGTAATGATAGATCTTGCTCCATCAGCTTGTGGACTTTGGGATACGAGTTCAAGACGTTGCAGGCACTGAGCCAGCACCGCTGAGATCACGGGCTCTGGCCGCCCGTGATCGAACCGCATTGCGAAGCGAATTGCGTCGATGAGCTCCGCTTCGTTACCAGGGAGACATGGTAATTTATTCGGTAGATTCCTGGTATCTGGATGTTGCCGTCGTGTATAAGTGCGTATGTATGTTAAATTTATTTCGTACCGCACGTAGCCATTTACGCTAATCGGAGGTGCGGGGTAAGGACAACAACTAACACAAAGAGCAGTTCTAAAGAAATTAGTTTTCAATCTAGATTTTAAAAAGCATAGCTCCAGCGGCTTGCTAATATCGTAATGAAGAGCGTTTAGTGGTCAACAAAATAGACCTGCAATTCAGAGGTTACCGGTTCAATTCCATCTCTCGGCACGGCATTCGACGCAATGGGCAAAGTTTCTTCAATACTCCTTCCTCTATTCACGCAGTGCTATATATAGACCCACCACGGCTGATTGGCAGGTCACGTGCGGTGGCATAATCTGTAGGTACTCCCACCCTCTTCCAAGATGGCTGGCCAGTGTTGAGAAGTAGGTCACATAGAGGGCCTCTCCCAGAGGTCCCTCTACTCGGGGCCCATCTGGACTGCCACGTGACAAACACCTCTGTGTCTTGGCATGGGAGGAGGGACTTCAGAAGTAGTTACATGATGTCCTCTTTTAGAATCTGTCATCCGACACCTCTGGTGATCTTAAACTGCTCTCTCCGCGTTATGAATAGAAATGTTATGCTTGATTGTGCAATTGGAACCTAGTGGTGTGGAAGAATAACACAAATACCGAGACTCCCCTCGACTAATACCACCCCGACTCGTTCTTCCACCGCACACCTTCCCCCCCCTAACCCCACCCCCAAAGGCCATGGGTCTGTACAAGGGCATTGGCTCGCCCATGATGGGTCTCACCTTCATCAACGCCATCGTGTTCGGAGTCCAGGGCAACGCCATGCGCCGCCTGGGCCAGGACTCCCCGCGCAACCAGTTCCTGGCGGGCTCGGCGGCGGGCGTGATCCAGTGCGTGATCGCGTGCCCCATGGAGCTCGCCAAGACGCGCATGCAGCTGCAGGGCACGGGCGAGAAGGGCACCAAGAAGAGCTCGCGCCTCTACAAGAGCACGCTCGACTGCCTGCGCAAGATCTACCAGCGCGAGGGCGTGCGCGGCATCAATCGCGGCATGGTGTGCACGCTGCTGCGCGAGACGCCCGCCTTCGGCTTCTACTTCCTCACGTACGACGTGCTCACGCGGCACCTGGGCTGCGAGCCCGACG
This sequence comes from Lethenteron reissneri, assembly GCF_015708825.2. Classification (NCBI taxonomy): domain Eukaryota; kingdom Metazoa; phylum Chordata; class Hyperoartia; order Petromyzontiformes; family Petromyzontidae; genus Lethenteron; species Lethenteron reissneri. The sequence goes on along the minus strand of NC_083803.1, from coordinate 10,777,082 downwards.
ACCCCGGGCTCATCCCCAAGCTGCTGTTTGCGGGCGGCATGTCGGGCATCGCGTCCTGGCTCTCCACGTACCCGTTCGACGTGGTGAAGTCGCGGCTGCAGGCGGACGGCGTGGGCGGGGAGAGCCGCTACGCCGGCATCACCGATTGCTTCCGGCAGAGCTACCGCCAGGAGGGGTGGCGCATGTTCACTCGCGGGCTCGTGTCCACGCTCCTGCGGGCCTTTCCCGTCAACGCCGCCACCTTCGCCACCGTGACTCTCTTCCTGAGCTACATGCGGGCGGGCGAGGGCAAGGCCGTCGACATGGTGCAGGGAGACCCGGCTGCCGTGGTCCAGCCGACCAACTTGTAAAGGGTGGAAACCAGTGAATAAGGATGGCCGTGGTGGTGGTGGTGGTGATGATAACGATGGAGGTGATGGAGGTGGTGACGGTGGCGGTAATAGAATTAAGAACAGGAAGCCTCATGGCGACACAAGCTCTGGTTGTGGCCTCGTGAAACATAAGAGGAGGTGGAAAGGGATGCAAGAATGTATGACCTCGAGTACTTGACCTTGTTATTGTTACTGTATTAGTATTATTATAACAGTGCGTGCGTGTGTGCGCATGAGTGAATGAGCAGTTTGTCTGGGTTGGGTGAGCGACTTGTTGGACGGTTGAGCGAACGGACACAACGGAGTAAGTGGGTTTTGTTGCGTGTGTGTGTGACTCTGTGGATGCACATGTGGATGGATGTTTCACTCAGCGGAAGTTTACGCGTGGGCTACGTGTGGTCCAGAATGTGAGATGCATGGTCACAAGTTTTCTAACCACCCCCCCACCCGCCCCCGTCTCATCGGAGCGAAACACGTGGTAGGCGCTGCGCAAGGTGCCAACGTAAACATCTCCATGTCCTCGGAAAATCTTGTTCAGCACTTTGATCCTTTCACCGTCGTGGACACTGTGATGTCTCCGGGGCCGCGTCACTCGCGAACTCTGTGCGAGGTCCCGCAGGCGGTCGGGACTCGCGCGCGTCGCGAGATCTGTGGCCGTGGAGCGGCCGAGGGAGCTTCACCAACCGTGGCCTCCGATTTAAGAATCTGGAAGCTCCATTTCCTACGTTAACAGGCACAGACATGTCCTCCAAAAAATAATAATTCATATATCCTGTACATATATAAAATATAACTAAGGGTAGACGTATTGACTGTGTTCATAGGCGCACTCAGCGTGCATTGTTTTGTTGTTTTCTTGCCATTGCTGCTTTGTTGCTGTATAAATATAAAGGGTGCCTTAGCTGGGCCTTTGAAGCCCCTTTTTGACATTTCCTTGCGAGTGTTTCAATCAGCGGTCGCCACTGTGGTGGACAGAGAGTTCGGGTCACCAGGCTGGGTTCGTGCACCACTTTGTGGTTTTGGCCTCACTACCGCAGCCTGGTAGTTTTCTTGTGTGGATTTTACCAAAGCACGCCCCTCTGCTGTCCAGCTGGATGTTAAAGACCCTGTGAGGTCACATGCGAGGGTACGATATTGTGTGCCGACATCAAAGCCAAACACCCGAATGTAAACATTAACTGCGGCTGAAATGTATTTGATTTACATTTTTTAAATTCGGAATTGAGGCCTCCCTTTTACACGAGGCCAAGAAGCCGACTTGACTCTTGCCTTGTTAAATGAAGGACATCGCCTTCGAATCCCGCCCCTCATGCACCTCATTGCTTATGCCTCAAAAGTACAGAAAATGGCAATTATTCCCCACAAACTATGCTTTTGTGACCAGGACAGTGATATTTTGAAATTTACCTATTTTCATTGAGAAAACGAGTGATTTTGTGTCTATTCAATCACATAAAGTCAGAAAAAGCAACATGAATCAAACTTAACATGTATTTATACTGAAGTAATAATACAAAAATTACTACAAAAGATGTAGACACCAAGGCGCACTACCACAGGCGGGACTGGCCACAGCCGACCGAGTTCTCTGTGAGGAGGAACAATCTCGAAAAACGACTCGCTTCTAAATCTTTTGTAGTCATTTTTTTTATTACTTCAGTGTCAATTCATGCTAATTTTGATTCATATATTGTTTTTTTTTTACGTGAACGAAAATACCCAAATTTTAAAATATTACTGTCCTGTGTGAGGAATAATAGCCATCTTCTATACCTTTTAGGCATAAGCAATTACGAAGTAACACTTACTACCCAGGAACAAAAATTGTGTTACAGAGTGTTATTATATCGCTGAGGCTGATGGCGACACCTTGGGGGGGGCTTCGTCCAGCAGTGGATTGACCATGGCACGTGGCTGCTGCTGATGATGAAGAGGCGAGGGCACAGATTGAGGCCTTTGCAGCAGCTAGCCCGCCATGACAACTCACTACCCAAATTCAGCTTCATGTTTCAAAATAACAGCAGAACTCAATTATATACCTCCATATATATAAACACAATTACTGTATAGTTTAGAGCAGTGGTTCTCAACCGGATACGCGCGGACCCCTGGGGACTACGTGGCAATGTCCCAGAGGGGGGGAGGCAATTGGATCGAAGGTCCCCACCCCACCATTCCTTGTACGAGGGCCCATGCTGACCACGCTCCAAGGCCACTGCTGTGATCACGGCCTGGGGTTCCCCATTGCTCCATGTTACCCATCGCGATGCACTGAGGTTGCCTGTGGTGGAAGGAGCGATATAAGAGAAGGAGGCGGCGAGTGTAGCCATGAGTGCCACTTGAGATTGCCTAGTGCCGGCGTGAGACCAGGAGGGTGGTTGCGAGTGGGTTTGACCTGCGAATCGTGTCACTGCAGCCAACAAAGAGCCTGGCTGCCGAACCGAGTAAATACAGAAGCTGCGTTGAGTGCAGCCATTTACTGATCGATGCAGACTTTTGTACTGGGTGACCGGAAGGCGAATTATCTGGGAGCCTTTAAGAGAGGTCGGGGGGAGGGAGGGGAGATGTGGTGGCCCTGGCTTGAAATATTGCGGAGGTGAAGGAGGGCGGGGGAAGTGGGGGGGGGGGGGGGCATTCAATGTCACCACTGCAGGGACGTGCATCGTACCGCACCGGTGCACGTCTCTCCAAGCAATAAAACATTCGAGAAGGAAAACTGCTGTGAGAAAAAATGTCGTTATTAAAGAAATGCGTTGCCGAGATGGGGGGGGGCAACAACAACAACAGCAAAGGGATTTACACTATGAGATCTCTTTTACCAGTGTCAAAATATAGTAGTAGGTTTTTACCATTTTAAACTGGTACAAAACTGACACCTTTATTCAAGGCATCATGTTTGCAATAACCACAACGCACGTAGTCAAAAAAAGGCAAACAAAAAGAAGCAACTCTGATAATGATAGTGCATATTATTATCATTATCAGAGTTGCTTCTTTTTGTTTGCTTTTTTTGACTACTTGTGTTGTGGTTATTGCAAACATGATGCCTTGAATAAAGGTGTCAGTTTTGTACCAGTTTAAAAGGGTAAAAACCTACTACAACAACAGCGTCAGAAGGATTCTCCTGTTATTGCAGACGTCTCGCGCTGCGTCAAATTGTTGCTTTGTTCACTGCTGACAATCACGGGTGTATTTATTTAAAAGCATTCTGGTACCCGTGTATTATTGCGCGACAATTTATTTTCAGCTCTCTCCTCCTCCTCCTCTCCCTTCCCTCCGCAGTGTCCAGATTCACCAGTGAACCAGGCGCGGGCCACTTCACCCGCATTTGGTTGAGATTAGTCAGTGTGGGATAGAGGCCGACCGAAATTCGGTTTTCGATCGGCCTCTATTGTGGCAAGTCCCGAACAGTCGTAGCTCATGGCGGTGAAGCCTCGGATGCGATCTTTCTCTGTGCACAGAGACGCACGCCACGAGGGAGACGCGGCCGCGATGGATGCTGACGGTGGATGCGCGAGCCACGCATCGAAACCAAATTTTGGTTCGACGCAACATTGTTACCAAAAACAACGCCGACTTGCGTCAATGTAGTTGATGGACTGGAAGGTCGCGACTGCATTTCCGAGAAATTCGTGGCGCGCGCCGCTTTGGGTCACGTGACCGTTCGCCACCCCCCACGCTGCCAGCGATTTGACGCATTGTTACGGCTCAAGAATGGGCGATTGTGGTTTTTTTTGTCTCGCCTCTATCATTTCTCATTTTTTGTTTCATTTTGTAGCACTTGGAATATCATTGGCATGACTTTTAAATGATGGGATCTAAAAAAAAACACAGCAACTTGACGCGTGCATCTCAAGCGACAATCGGTGCGTTCATCTTCTTGGTTCTTTCGGTAAAGTCACGTAGAAGGGAAATAATAAAATAATAAAAATAAAACATAATAAAATAATTATTATTTCCCTTCTACGTGACTTTACCGAAAGAACCAAGAAGATGAATCCCTGCAGTCACGAAAGCTTTAAATCGAAATTTAATCGGTGCGTTGTTGAATGTCCACTCCAATGGCAGAACACATCTCTGTCGAAGTCGACCCAAGCGCTGCGATCACACCGAAGCGATGGCACCAGGGCAGCACTACCGAGAGCCGCACTCCCGTGACTTTGAAATTCCTTTTGCTCGTTATGAACGTTCAACTCGCGTGGCACAGCACCGCACACGTGGGCTTATTGTGGGGTTTTGTTTGTTTGTTTGGGGTCGAGTCTTTCTTCAACGACGAGGAACGTGCTGCGGAGGAATGCAGCTTTCGGAGTGCGCAGGTCACGCAACTGCACTGGGACCCCACGGGCCACAGAGGGGAGGAAGGGGGGGGGGGGTCCCAGGCGCCGGGCCACAAAGAGGGACGTGAAATCGGACAGGGCCCCCCACTCCCCGCCCCCCACCCCCCAATTTAATTATTTGCAACAGAAACCCACGCCAATCCCACCGAGGTCAGCGGAATGCGTCCGTAGTGACAAGCGTGTTTGACGGCGTGTCCGGGCTTAGCACCCCGTGTGATGGGGAGGGGGTGGGGGGGGTACTTTAACCCTGTGGAGTTCGGGGGGACGAGATGGGGAGTGAGGCGTCAGCAAAGCGCAGCCCCCTCCCCCCACTCCCGACCCCCCCCCCCCCCCCCCGAGGCGTGGAGCTTCGAACGCGGATGGTGGAGCGAGCACGAACCTCCCCCTGGGGTTCCAGCCATGGCGGCTCTGTTTGACGCCGATTGACCGAACATCAATAATGATGTAGCCTCGTCCGACCGAGACTTGGTGACGCACGAGTCAAGGTCACGCTGAACGCAGCAGAGGGCACGCGCGTGACGAATAGGAGTCGTCGGGGGGGGGGCGTGCCGAGTTGCCCTCCCGACTGACCGCGAACCGGCACAGCGCGGCCACCCGGTCGACACTGGCCTCGTATGACCCTGGACACTCGTTACTACAGCCGTGCAACATCGTGGTGGGCAATAATTGGCCTTACCTGCCTATTTTAGAGCAACCATTGACCAGGATTGTAGCTCAGTCCAGATCGCTCCGTCCCGACGGCAATGACAATATGGGAATGTGTGTGGGTTTGGGCACGCAACTGGTCTTAAGCCTCCCCTAGGTCGACTCGGCATCAAATGAGTACCTGGTGCGGTGTGTAAACATCGTCACTGGGAGGCAAAGGCGGTCGGGCGTGGTGCAGGTCAGGCAGCCCCCTCGTGTGCCGTGCCACGGCTTTCAGAGGTGCTCGTTCACAGCACTTGCCCCAAAAGTATGTTAAGGCTATAGGGGGATCTTTGTCTTCGTCACGCAGCAGTAATATACAAAAGCCATCTCATACATTTACTGCGGTCAGCTGTACCGCATATGTATGGAGCTGTTTGAGACGTAGTGTTACATAAGAATGGCAAGAATGAGCTGACGTGACAGAATGACGAACGGCCGTTGAAGCAAAGCCGCCACTCTGCTGTGCAGTCGGATGAGAAACGTGGCACAAATGTGGTCGTTGGACAGCAGAGCAAGTGAATTTCACATCCTGGTTGAGAGGTTGACTCAGGCCATCATCCTTTCGAGGTGGATTAAAAAAACGAGTACCGCTTTGCGTAGGAAGTCAACGGTGGTTGTCCTGTGCATAGATTCGCTCCCACCATAGCAATGTGGAATTTCCACCGCTGGCTCAGGACTGTGGACATGGGATGAGTACCAATGCCTCAATGCTCATTTGAGCTGGAAATCACGACGGCGGCCAACATATAGCGATATTGTGACGATTACTGGGTCAGATTCAAGTCTCGACGAAGCCGCCTTAAAGCACCGCGTCAACAATGTTGGCGATTTCCATGATTTCGCTCAAAATCTGACGAGAATAAATATTTTAAATATTCACCAACGCCACGAGACATATGGGGCTCAACTTCACAAACCGCGTGGTTTCGCTGCTGTCCTAATTCCCCACCCCCGGCGGCGTTCCTCAACTCCAGTTCCCACGACACCTCCCTCCTCGTGGTTACCAACCTCACCCGATAGACAATAAAGCAGTGCACACCGCACGCACCTGATAATTGTCGATTTAAAGCTTTCGTGACTGCAGGGATTCATCTTCTTGGTTCTTTCGGTAAAGTCACGTAGAAGACGGTTCTTCACCTGAGGACGGCTGCTTGCGTTGTGGCCGAAACGTCGTGAGAATTGTTTTATTATGTTTTATTTTATTATTTTATTATTTCCCTTCTACGTGACTTTACCTAAAGAACCAAGAAGATGAACACCTGATAATTGGTAATCACTCGCTTGATCTCATCCACCAACAACATCAGATGCACACTCGGCATACTGTGTTGTCAAGCAACTCGCGTGCATGCCGCTGGTGAGCAAAGGTGCAGCAGCAAGACTTGAGGGTTCAAGTAAAAAGTCTACCGCAGCTCAGGTTCAACGATTGCATTTGGACGCACGCGCACACAAACACACGCGCGCACACACACGTCGTATGCTTGCAAGCGAGGCATGTTTGGCATGTTTACCGTTGCCAAGGTGGACAAGAGAGAAATGTGTCCAGCGCCGTGTCCCGTACCAAAGCCCGCGAGCTGAGGACACGTAGCGACGCAGACAAAGCGCGCAGTGTTTCCAAATTGGCTGGAGAGATTAGTCAAGACTTGTGTCTTCCAACAGTACGTGTCCTCCCAGATAACCCCCTCCCCCGCGGCATAATGCGCGCGTACCACAGCAGTGCAAGCGTTGCGGAAAATTTCGGTTCGTAATTCCAGAGGTGACGAGAACCAGGCGTGCCATCATCTTCCCGTGGCTGATATTCGTGTAGGGCGACGGCTGTCATCTTGCGTTGGAGGTGGTTCAGCCAGATCATTGCGTCCGGAGTGGCGGGGTGGTTGATTATTCGCTGTGTTTGTGAATCTCGGGCATTGAGTCGTTCTTCGTTCCGTGGTCTGTTCTGGGTGACCACAGTCGCAGTTTCAATGCGTCCAATGTTTATTCTAGATTTGAAGCTTTCGTGACTGCAAGGATTCATATTCTTAGGTTTTTTCGGTAAAGTCACGTAGGTAAAACATTAAAATTAATAAAAGTAAAATAAAATAAAAATCACGACGTTTCGGAGGCAACACAAGCTTCCACCTGAAGACGGAAGCTTGTGTTGCCTCCGAAACGTCGTGATTTTTATTTAACTTTTATTAATTTTAATGTTTTACCTACGTGACTTTACCGAAAAACCTAAGAATACGCGTCCAATGTCTATATTATTTTACCGGGTGACAACTGCAGCGGCAAGGATAGTGTCACTTGCAGGAGTGACCTGGCCATAACATTTTAATTTCGCGGCACAGAGTTTGCGACGGAGATATTCCGGGGTTGCCAAAGGTTTTGAGTGCATATCCGTGTTGACTCTTCAACGCCACCATCCGTCCGTGAGAGCACGGGCCAAGCCCCCTGTCCCTGAATTGGCGAGCAGACACGAGTTCATGCGGTTCGTCCTTGCGCACCGCAACGAACCTCGACCAGTTATCTGGATGACGCGCGTTGGCTGGCGTCTCTAGCACGCACGGAGTGGGCACCGTTTGGTGGGACAGGAGAACGCGTGGAGGGCACCCGGGGGGTCAACGACCAACGTCCTTCAGAATTTGGGTTCCTCGCCGGAAAAGGGGGGGGGGGGGCTGTCGACTCCGCAACCCATGGCGAGGCTTCCGCGTGACTCGATCGGCCAAATGTTGCTGCTGAACGCGACTAATTCAACGGACGGGACGAGTCCTTGTAAGGGTTATGTCGATGCGAAAGTATGTTCGCATACGTACAGGAACGGTTTAGGCTTAGATTGGTGAGGTGATGCAGCTTCCTCTATTGACGGAACACATTTCAGTGGGTTCACGCAAATGTCACGACCCACTCTGGCATGGCAACCAGTGGGCACATTATGTACATTTGACGAGAACAGTTATAACAGGAGGAGGTGGGGGCGGGTGGCAGGACGGGACTTAGAGGGGTCCAAAGGTTGAGGTGCCCACCTCTTTAAGTTGCCACCATGTGATGTATTCTACGTGAGGCGAGTTAACGATTCAACGCGAATTTCATTCGTGAATCTAAAATAAATTTTGTAACATTTAAACCATCTCGGATGCAGTTTATTCCCCCCCCCTGTCTCGTTTGTATCGTCGTTCTCCCAATTCCATTGGTCTAAATGTGACAGTAGGCATATTAATTAATGGTAAATCATAAACAGTCACGTGTCGTGAGCGTGACGAAACGATCGTCACTACGCGCCTATCGGATGTCGATCAATTTGTGTTACTCCGCGTTTGCGTTGCAATTTTAGCAAAGCTTCATATTGTATACAGTCGCCAAATAGTTGAAAGTGACACGCACATTAACCTACTTCTCGATTTAGTGTCAGCACACACACACACACCGAGTGCCGAGTCCTGCTGGGACATTGGGTCTTCTCTAACCAGCAGGTGCATCCAATTGGTTTGACCCCTTTCAGAAAGTCCCCCTTTGGCAACTGGCGGGCGAAGTTTTACGAGATGATGGCTGGTCGAGGTCTCGGTCTCATGAGAAGCTGGGGTTTTAAGTCCCAAACCTTTAAAAATCGATTTGCCTTCAAAATAAAAATGACATGGCCCGAACTCAGGGGGCGCTCTCAAATTGCCAGTTGTCGAAATCTGCTCCGTTCAAATGTAACAAATAATCATCTGATGCTCCTGTTGCTGCGTCAGGCAAGCACACAAGAGCCGTTCACACTCAGCAGAGTCGTGATTGCAACCGCGTGACCTTAAAAGGGAGAAAAAAACGTCAAATAAGATACGTTCTGGAGCAGTGGCATTTTAAGGAGTGTTATTGACGAATGATTCTCATTGAGCGATACGTTTTGCAAAGGGAAAGTTTGAACAACGGATGCCAGAACAATGACCTATATAGGTCAATGTGCTCGCGTGGTCAGACCCACCCCCTCCACTCAACAGTGTTCGCTCAGATGCAATAACGCCAATACGTTGGCATTATTGCATCAGCCAGAATAAAAATAACCACAGCCTCCATTCATTTGCCATTATTTTAATTTAGCTGATCTGCTTGTTGGCTTTGAATTCGCAGTGCTTCCCTGACACGTGTGTACAGTATATAGCTCATGAGTTTAAACATGGCTATACACTTTTACAAAAACACTCTCTTGCCAGATATCGAAATAAAACAACAACATGTTGCTGCTGTGTTGGCAGTGGTTGCACAAGCAAAAAAACACTCATTGTGAAAAAGGGACATTGCCCAAAACGTCGACTGTTATATATGTCGAACCATAGTGTTGTTGACGAATGTGTCGAGTTGTCTTTCCCCGATAAATCGTCATCGTTAAACCTGCGAGAGCGGCCGGGAGGAGGTGGTAAGGTTTGTACAACCGTCAGGCATGTAACGATTACATAATTGTGGGACCTCCTTTGCCAGTACCAAAATATACTAATAGGGGTTTTCCCCTTTTTTCTGGCAACAAAACTGACACCTTTTGTTAGGAATCATGCTTACATTAACCACAATACTTGCAGTCAAATGCAAACAAAAAAAAATATCAGAGTATTGTTTTTTTTATTTGCATTTGACTGCAAGTATTGTGGTTAATGTAAGCATGATTCATTGCAAAAGGTGTCAGTTTTGTTGCCAGAAAAAAGTGGAAAAACCCTACTGTAGATTACATAATTGATTTTAAAACGTCGCTTAATATAGATTATTGTGCTGACTACGCACACGTTCATTTGTGTTGGTAAAAATAGCGTACTGGCATTGCCAATGTACATATAAGCAGAGGTCAGTATTGCATCGAGTGAGACGAGCTTGAGTGATAAAGGAGACTGGAAGCCGGAGGCAATAAACACAAAAGGAGACACGGGACAAGCAAAAATGAATTATCGAACTGAGTCGCCACCCCGGGGTGCAGCCAGGAACATGAATCGTGGCGTTCTGAGTAGAGCATCAAGGATTACCCAACGCCTTAATTCTAGATTTGAAGCTTTCGTGACTGCAAGGATTCATATTGTTAGGTTTTTTCGGTAAAGTCACGTAGGTAAAAAATTAAAATTAATAAAAGTAAAATAAAAATCACGACGTTTCGGAGGCAACACAAGCTTCCGTCTTCAGGTAGAACCGTCACAGCCCGACAGCTGTATCAAGTAATTTTTTATCTACGTGACTTTACCGGAAAAACCTAAGAATATGGACCCAACGCCTCTCTTCACCTCGGCCGGTGCCAGCGAGGGCTGCCGCTGGAGGACGCGGCATCTTCGGGATGTGTTATGTACTCAAAACATGTAGCTCCAGTGCTGTTCTGGTAAAAAATGTTTGAAATTGAACAAACTAAAAAAAACATGTCAACAATGCATTCGTCAATAACACAGTGGCCTTAAAATAAAAATATATAGCAGGCGACGTTTCGGATAATGGCCCTTTTTCCTAGCACATAGTGTACTGTAATGTTGTAAAAACATTTGATGCATCAAAACTGAACTTCAACGTGGAAGCGTCGAAGAGGTACCGCCACGGAACGTTTGAATTGCGTGCGGCAGCGACTGAAGGCGACTGCCGCACGCGCCACGCGCCCACTCCTCCACCCTCGCTCCTCCACCCTCACTCCTCCACCCTGACTCCTCCACCCTCGCTCCTCCACCCTCACTCCTCCACCCTCACTCCTCCACCCTCACTCCTCCACCCTCACTCCTCCACCCTCACTCCTCCACCCACACTCCTCCACCCTCACTTCTCCACCCTCACTCCTCCACCCTCACTCCTCCACCCTCACTCCTCCACCCTCACTCCTCCACCCTCACTCCTCCACCCACACTCCTCCACCCTCACTCCTCCACCCTCACTCCTCCACCCACACTCCTCCACCCTCGCTCCTCCACCCACGCTCCTCCACCCTCGCTCCTCCACCCTCACTCCTCCACCCTCGCTCCTCCACCCTCGCTCCTCCACCCTCGCTCCTCCACCCTCACTCCTCCACCCTCACTCCTCCACCCACGCTCCTCCACCCTCACTCCTCCACCCTCACTCCTCCACCCTCGCTCCTCCACCCTCACTCCTCCCCCCTCACTCCTCCACCCTCACTCCTCCACCCTCACTCCTCCACCCTCACTCCTCCACCCTCACTCCTCCACCCTCCCTCCTCCACCCACACTCCTCCACCCTCGCTCCTCCACCCACGCTCCTCCACCCTCGCTCCTCCACCCTCACTCCTCCACCCTCGCTCCTCCACCCTCACTCCTCCACCCTCACTCCTCCACCCTCACTCCTCCACCCTCGCTCCTCCACCCTCACTCCTCCACCTTCACTCCTCCACCCTCACTCATCCACCCTCACTCCTCCACCCTCGCTCCTCCACCCTCGCTCCTCCACCCTCGCTCCTCCACCCTCGCTCCTCCACCCTCACTCCTTCACCCACGCTCCTCCACCCTCGCTTCTCCACCCTCGCTCCACCACCCTCGCTCCACCACCCTCGCTCCTCCACCCACGCTCCTCCACCCTCGCTCCTCCACCCTCACTCCTCCACCCTCGCTCCTCCACCCTCACTCCTCCACCCTCACTCCTCCACCCTCACTCCTCCACCCTCGCTCCTCCACCCTCACTCCTCCACCCTCACTCCTCCACCCTCACTCATCCACCCTCACTCCTCCACCCTCACTCCTCCACCCTCGCTCCTCCACCCTCACTCCTTCACCCACGCTCCTCCACCCTCGCTTCTCCACCCTCGCTCCACCACCCTCGCTCCACCACCCACGCGCCCACTCATCCACCCACGCTCCACCACCCTCGCGCCCAATCCTCCACCCACGTTCCTCCACCGTCACTCCTCCACCCACGCTCCTCCACCCACGCGTCTACTCCTCCACCCTCGCGCCCACTCCTCCACCCTCACTCCTCCACCCACGCTCCACCACCCTCGCTCCACCACCCACGCGCCCGCCCTCCCGCCTGCCCCTCTGCACGCAACGCGGCACGGAGATGCTGGCATGAGCCCCGCGCTGTTTGCGCCAAGTCCAAGAATGGAAAGAGGCCGGCGCGGTCGTCAGGGGACGGGCACCTCGAGAGTGGAGCCAACCAACCGCCCGAGCCTTCCCCACGACACACCCCTTATCACACCAATCGACAGCCGCACACGTCCAACAATAGCGGCACACGCGACACACGACCCAACACTCGACACGCCACTCCACTCAGTCATGTCACGCACACATACATACACACGCGCGCACACACACACGCGCGCACACACACACGCACGCACACACACGCGCACACACACACGCGCACACACACACGCACACACAGACACGCACACACATACACACACACACACACGCGCACACACACGCACACACAGACACGCACACACACACACCCACACACGCACGCACACACACACGCACGCACATACACAGACACACGCACGCACACACACACGCGCCGCCAAACAACCAATACGAGTCGCACACCCTCCCCCCTAAAGAACAACGCCGATTCGCCCCCCCCCCCCTCTTCCCTCTCCACCTTTGTACCCCCACCAGCAACTGAACCCCGGGACGCGTGACTCAGGTCCTCTCCGTGCGCCACCGGTGCCACACGTGGCCTGCAAGGACGCGCAATCATCGACTCAGCAGCGGCGGCGGCGGCGGTATTCACGCCAAGTATGAGCGAAAACAAATACTCGTCGCACCATTGGAACCTCATTTGTCAGAAGAAAAAATATGATAATTGCTTTTTTTTACCCTTTTATCTGGCAACAAAACTGACACCTTTTTTTTTTTACAAGGAGTCATGTTTGCATAGAAACCACAATACCTGCAGTCATAATGCAAACAACAAACATAACTCTGATAATGTATGCACTGTCCTTGAAGTTGATTGGTCCACACCCGAGACAGCTTTCCTTAGAGCCTAGTCTCACTCTGGTGTTGGACCAGATGACGCCAAAAGGCGCACAACTCAAAGACAATGCACCATCAGAGTATGAGAGCTCGGGGTGAGCATTTACACCAGGTCCTGCGTATCGTTCCTGCACTTCCATTTGCTTCCCCCTACTGCTCTCCCCACCTCCGTTAAGATGTATTTTAATACTGATCGTTTTCTTTCTGTCCACTCTGTTCGCCGTTCCACCATCGTGTACGTCATCTTCATATAGCATTATTTGGACATCGACATAACAGATGCTATCACTGTGCCCGAGTTTTGCATTGGTTTGATCATAAACTATAAGGTGCGTTCTGAAGCATGTCTCATGCGACCAAACGCTTCTGCAACCTTGCTCGATGCATAATACTGGTTGAATTCTACCCTGATGAACCTGAGCTCACAACAAGGAAGAAACACACTCGCACGGCCATACCCTGCCAACAAGCAGCTTACGTGCCCCAAAGGACTGCCACAATATTGACTGGCAGGACAGTGGGGAAAGAGTTACACGCCAACTGGGTTGTGCTGAGATTAAAACAAGATTTAAGGATTATTGCTACGGCAAGTGGCCGATGGTTTAGTGACGGACTGCCGAGGCAGTGACGCGGCTGCACATTTTGCACCTTCACGATGGCTTGATGGGTCTACAGTTGGGGCATCGCAGCTAAGGACGACGGTGGCAGGCGACTCCATCCAGGCAGTGGAGGCGTTAAACTCCACCTCACACCATTACCACTCTTGCAGGCGGTGTGATTTGTCATTGAAATGCAAAGGCAGCTTGATGGCCGTGGTGGTGATGATGCACCACCGTGCTGGGCTCCACCAGACCGGTTCTCCTGGGAAGCTGCGTGCCGCTGCGAGCGTTCGTCTGGTGGCGAAAGCGCTGATGATGTCACTGCCAAATGGTTCCAGTTTGTTCACTAAAACACCGGCATGATCTCTCACCCGAGACTGGAAAACCAGAGGCAGAGTTTGGGTCTTCTTAAACTGCAGACACGAACCATCATTTAATCATACGTGTGATGCTTTAAGACACACACTCTTTTAAGGACGAGTTTCCTCAGTATCTCGATTGAAAACACTTGTCGATTCCTGTAAACTTGTTTTGCACAAGTCTGCTTCGAAAGCTCCGGACAGGCACGCATGGATCTCGCATACCAGAGGGAGCACAAGTGGGCGTTCGGTACGTGCATGTAGGTGAATAAGCCAGAAAAGAGCCATTAGACCAGGGTAAAATAAACAAAATGAATCGCAGTTTAATTAAATGCCACACGCATGCTGCCCCAATAACACTCCCAACACAGCGACTTCCGAATGTAAGGGGATTTAAAATCACGTGAATACATTTATAGAAACTATGTCGACGCAGTAAAAAAAAAGTCATGTTCTTTCTAAAAGCAATTAAATTATGTACAAGAGAAACGGTTGTGATCAGCAAGCCAAGCAGCTGCCGACTCAGTGTTCAGGTTGCAGGGGTCCATGAAGACTGTGGCCATCACTAAGCCACGGTCCATCAGTAGTCACTTCCAATCTCTTCGACGGCAGTGAGTGCAGAGTGCAGAGCGGTCATTTCTTGAGTGCCTCCAGGGATCAAACTAAAGCTCCGTGCTTCGGCGTGCAACGCAATCAGAAAGTGCAGCCCACGAACACACAAGAAGTCCCTCGTGCGTTTGTGAGTTTGCCACGGACGAATGAAAATTTCAGTCATGCACGTTTATGGAATATACATCAACACCCTGACGCCGATTTTAATTTCCACGCTTTACTCTCGGGATTGACAAGATACTTTTAAGATGGCGTCCTGCATTCGCCACAAGTCGCGGCTGCCCCTGGGAGACACAAACACTTCCGTGGAGATTACCGACTTCATTATCATGGCTACCCGGCGAGCAGGGCTGGCAACCGCAAGGTCGTCTCATGCACGATGCTCCCGCATACGCTTCGAACGCTCGCGCCCCCGCGCTACGGCGATGCTGGTGCTAAGCCGCGCCACCCGGCGGCTCCCGTTCGCCGCCGGGACGATACGTAAGAGAAGGCTAGATTGCCGTGGATGTTGACAGCGTGGTGGAGCTGGGCGAGTCGGCGGGCACGGTGGAGACGGCACGGTCGAGACGTAGGGTGCCCGCGGGGCGCGAGCGGACGTAAGGCCCCGTTAGGGGCGGTAGTGCTCGCGCACAAACTGGAGCACGTCCTCCTTGTTGAGGTGGTCGGGGTGCGGCGTGGCGGCCTGCGAGTCGTGCACCCGCGCGCCTGCCCAGCTCCACAGCAGCCGTGTCGCGTGGCAGTCGCTGTGCGAGACAGCGCGTGACAGCACGTGGCCCACGCACGCAACAACCAACGGTCGATTCCAATTCAACAACACATTCTCTGTATGAAAGTGACAATCAGCAGGTCCATTCCCTAGCCACTGTTAGATGAAACCTTTCCCTTACATTTTGGATTAAACTGGCTCAAAGTGTGAACAATTTTAAAAAATGTATTTTATTTCGCTTGTTTACCCATCAGCCCCATATTTATTGACAGGCATTGCAATGGGAGATTGCTGGGGAACATTTTGGTGTTATAGACTCGTTTAGATTGTTGATGCCCTGGTACGCGCGGTGTTTTTCTCCATTCACTCCGGTTAAATCCCAAATGAAACAAAGCATTCACAAATGGAACGGACAAAACTTTGAAATTCAGAACCCTGCAAAAATGTCTCGGGACGATAATTATTATTGTTGCTATAATCAGGTTGATTTAAGTGGCAATCTCATCATAAGGTGCATGGAGAGGGGGGGGGATGGGCTGTTATCTAAAGGTCACCGGCCTGTGCTTGGGTTTAAGATCTCGCGATGATTAACCCGGGGAATGTTCCCGTGTCACCGCTTGGGCGAGCACGTCTCGGGGTTGGAGGCGCACTTGATTGGCCTGTGCCGGCAGCCTCACCTGAAGGTGGCCACAGACTCTGGCGGAATCTCGAACGTGGACTGGTTCTTCTCTCGGTTGAAGAAGTATTTCATGCGAGAGTTCTTGCTGTACGCCATACACCAGGGGTCTGCGGTCACTCGCACAATAGAGGCATCATCATCGTCGTCATCAGCATTACCATCAGCATAAACGTCATTATCTTCACCACCACCACCACCATTATGATCATCTAAAGTATATTCTTCTTCGTCATCATCAACATATTAATCGTAACCAAAAAATAAGAGACTCCAAATCTCTTATGCATATCACAGGTGCTCATGAGCCCGAGTTACACACACACAAGTAATCATTTAAAAAAAGCCTATAAAATAAATTAAATTAGCAAAATTACCTTCAAAGGAAACACTGAAACAAATATAGTGGAGGCCATTATACATTTTGGCGTGGTGACTTGAAAGCTCCATATTATTCAAGTATGGAGTCTTCAGTTCAAAGTGCTGTGCTTTGGCCGAGAAGGCGTCTTATGTTTGGCTTATATCCGACTTTCCTCCCGTCTTGGTTAACCGTGGGCACGGGGGCCCCGTCTGCTCGACCCACCCCGCGTGGTGCGGACAAAGTAGAGTCCCGACGGCAGGAAGTGGCGGTCGTCTTGTCCTGTGTACGACAGTTTCGGCATCCCGCCGGAACTCTTGGTCACCTTCATCTCCAGTCTGGACGCGCCCAAAAAGACAAAGTCCCCCCGTGTAGCCTTAACAGACTGTAGGGGCAAGTGCTGTTAGCGAGCACGAGGGGATGGATGGCCAACACCACGCCCAGCCGTTCTTTGTACTGTGTGATGTAAACACATATCAGGTACACATTTAAGGTTGAGTCGACCTCAACCTTAAAATTAGTACCTGGTGTGTTCATAGTGCAGTGCCTTCTCCACTGCTCCCAAAGATAAAAAGACAAAGATCCCTGTATAGGTTTAACAGACTGTTGAGGGAAGTGCTGCCAGTGGGTACCCACTGCTCCTACGCACGCTAACAAATGCAAGCATGCTGCACACACGCACACAACAAAGCCAAAGATCCCTCGTATAGCTTGTTGGGGCAAGTGCTGTTAGCGAGAATCTATGAAGGTGGTGGGTGGCCAACACCATGCCCAGCTACCTTTGTCTCCCTAGTGGCGACATATACACATCGCACCAGGTACTCATTTGAGACTGAGTCAACCTAGGGTAGGCCTAGGACCAGTTCAGATAATCGTCACTGGTGCTGGCTGTGAGCTGCAATCGAAGTCGAGTCACCGGGTCATAATGCAGCATGCTAACCACTACACTCCCACTCATTTACAGACGCGTATATGTCCACACACGCACGCACGAACCATGCAGGTCCAAACGCTATGATGATGATGAAGATTTCAAAACACTCATTTGAATTTCTAATGGTGGTGCTAGCAAAACAGTTTGTGGGGGAATTAAACCCCTCACCTAGAACAGGACAAGTAAGATACTTGGTATAATGAGAATAGACTTCGTGGGATCAGCAAATGGGTTCCGACTGTTCTAGATGGAGCCAGCAGTAAGAGCAAGGCTTGCTCGGGGGGGGGGGGGGGGGGGGCTAGAATTAAGGTCATAAAATAATAAAATAGGAATTGTGTAAAAAGTCATGCCCAATAACAAAGTCACCACGTTCATCTATGACTTTGCCTTGCAATAGCAATATATACAAATACATATATACAGTACGAAGATAAAGTTTCTGGCAATGCGCGTCAAGGAGAGGTCAAAGAGATTGACTGAGTCTCTGCTTTCTCTCCAAAGTTAATAGTCCGTTTGGCCGGGTTGGAAGTAAGGGTCAGCTTGGTTTCACACAGCAAGCACTGGCGGCCTAATTAATGTACATTTGTTGAACTTATTTTGCACCATACGTAGCCAACCGTGCTAATCGCAAGTGCGGGGGAAGAACACCAAACTAAACACAAAAAGCAGTTCTAAAGAAATGAGTTTTCAATCTCGATTATTTTAAAGTGCATAGCTCCAGTGGCTTCCTAATAGCGAAAGGAAGAGCATTCCAGATGATAGCAAAAGTGTGCTAGGCCACTGGTGCAGATACGTAATCCTGCGCCGTATCTCACAGTCTGCGCCAAGTCAGTCCCCTCCCGAGGGAACGACCGAGCCAAGCCATGGCACACGAAATGCAGGCAAGCGAGTATCTCACACCTGAGGAACACGCGGTCGATCTCCTCCAGGCGGTATCGCTCCTTCACCCTGCACGCATCACACACAGCCAGCACTGCACCAACCTGTTCTCCAAGCCGACACCTGACTCGCAATGTGGCTAAGCGCTGCAGGGATGGGCGGGTGAAGGAGCCATGCGAGGCAGTCTTCCCCGGCGACTCAGATCTGAGGGAGCTTCAGAAAGGGCTGAATAGGCCTCAGATGGAGGACCGAGAAAAGGACTGACAGTCGCTCATCTGTCATTTTATACCAAGGCCACCAAAAACCTTTTGACGGCCCTGAGCCTGGTGCCCTTGTGGCATTCAATGATGTTACTGTGGCCAGGGCCTGGTTTGAGTATTGCTCCAGTGCTTTCGATGCAGTGGTGGGTGATGTCATCACTGCTGTTGATACTCGAGCATACGCCTGTCCTTAATTTATTGAGACACAAATATAAGTGGCTTCGAGTCAGCCTGTGTGTCTGAATGCCCAGGCAGGCAGCCCATGTATTCACAAATAACGAGGCAGGTACACAGCGAAGGAAACAGACTTTTCAGCAGGATAATGAAGGGGATTTCAGAAAAAGAATTACCGATGCAAGTTTAGGAGTGTTTCATTTGTTTAATGTGTTTCAGCTGTAACAGTCAGCAGGACCAACAGTTCACTGAAATGTCTGCTGCTATTTATTATTGTACAGTTAGGTTTTATTTATTTCCATACCCAATTGCATGCCACAAACACGATGATTAGCCTGAGTGGCTGACAACATCGTGATGTGGGCCAGGACCACACCCAGTCACCTTTATATGTCTCCACTGGTGATGCAGATAAACAAACAAAAAATAACCAAAAACAGACATAAAAGCCAAACAAAGTGAACACACAACGATCTCCCATGTAGCCTTTAACAGAATGTTGGGGCAAGTGCTGTTAGTGAACACCTATGAAGGCTGGGACGACACACGAGGGGGGGGGGGGGGGTGGCCAGCACCATGCCAGGCCGCCTTTGTCTTTCCAGTGCTGATGTGTCCGCATAGCACCAGGTACTCATTTAAGGAGTCGACTGAGGAAAGGTGCAGGAGCCATTCAGATGTTTGTTACTGATATTGGTCGTCAGCTGGGATCGAACCCAGGTCGCTGGGTTCGTTGAACAGCTTGCTAACCGCTGCACTACCGCTAAAACCACCACATTACCACTCCCCATCACAAAAAGCATACAAACATAACGACAGACACACCAGGGCAAGCAAAATCATACACACACACAAAGACGAACACATGTCACTCACCGTATTGGATTCATGTCCGAGCGGCTGGGTTTCGCGATGGCTTTGACAAACTTCTCAGCCATCTGCATTCTGCACGCAAACATCCGCAGGGGGCAAGCAGGAAAGTCAAGTATGGTGAGAACCTGGACGGGAGACTGCCTGGGAATACCAGGTGCTGTAGCCTTTGGAAGCGATGTGGCGAGGAGACGGTTGTACAGCAATGAATTCTTGAATTCACCTGTACAAAACTTTTATGTGTGTGTTTTTTTTCCACATGCCAAACACTTGTTCAAGGATACAAGTCTTGCGAGTCGTGAGGCTATCTTGGGTAAATTAATGGCATAAAATATTATTTTCCATATTGCTCTTCACCTCTAAGTTTACAATTGCAATGACACAACTGACCTTTGCAGTGGACCTGTCCATTTGCTTTGTATATTAATGGAACGCAATTCATAACAATGTGCGCATATTTAGTGGGGCGTATCTGACAGGTTGTCAAATGTGTTGGGCTATGTGGTGGGCAGCAGGGGAAAGTGTGGCGATATCCACAGTTGTACTGTACTTCAATGCTACCACGTCTAATTATCCCTCACTGCCACCGACCCAAATGAACCAGCATGGTGAAATCTGGTCAAATAACCTTCACGACCCGCATGGCGTATGGAGGCCGTCATCCAGCAGCTTTTTACAGAAATGTTTAAGTAACCCTGAATTGTACAGAAAGTACAACAACACACAGAAACAAGATGAAAGAAATGTGAAATACAATGACAAATTATGGGAAACTGATATCGTGATAATCGTCACACCGTGAAGTGTGACACCGTATCATGTGAAGTGTAAAATCATATCGTGTATATTGCAATATAATATCGTGTCATGGGCAGTGTAATATCGTATCATGTGAAGTGTGATAGTAATCTTAGCTTCCTTATCTACTTCCGCCCCCGGCATCACAAAGCTTTAGTTTGAACTCCGTACGTTGCGCCCACCCCGTTCCTCACATCGCCCACATACTCACCATGGCCCCTCCCCTCCCTCCATCCCCCGCGATTAGATAATTCCTCGTCACAGCCATCTCTTAGACACACTGAAGCGGTTGTGCTTTCGCTACGTTGTCCCCACCTGAAGGACGCTTGTGTTGTGCCCGAAACGTCGTGATTTAAGTTAGTTCTTTTCATTTAATTTCTTTTATTTTTTACCTACGTGACTTTACCGAAAAAAACCAAAGAGTATGAATCCTTGCAGTCACGAAAGCTTCAAATCTAGAAGTGTAATATTGTATCGTGTGATGTGGTAACGTATCGTGTGAAGTGCAATACATCGTGTGAAGTGCGATATCATATTGTGAGAAGTGACATCGCAGAGCATGGGCTAGCCCGTCTCACGCACCGCATGTTGAAGTGCTCGCTCCGCACGTCTGTGCCGCACAGGATGAGCGCGTCCAGGATGTGAATAGCCGTTACTCTTCTCTGTGCTCTCCCCTGCAGAGGCAAAGTTCCTGTAAGTAGCCTACATCTATTGTTGGGGCGACTGTCGTTAGTGAGAAATATTAAGGTTGGCACGGTAAGAGAGGGGGTGGTATGGCTTGGTTGGCCGCCTACATTTCTCCAGTGCTGATGGTTAGACACCGCACCGCATCAGGTACTCGTATAAGGCTGAGTTGACCTCGGAAGAGGATTCAGGACCGGTTCTCATAGCACTTGCCACTGATGTTGGCAATGACCGGGAATCAAATGCACGCCGCATAAAATGACACACACATACACAAGTCACGCCATTGAGTGACGTTTATTTATAGACTCAATCCAAATAAACAGCTCGTTATAGATACCTGCCTAAGCCAGTGTGTCCTGAGCTGTCTGATGTGAGTTGTAAGTCTCATTAGTGAGAGAAAAAAATACTTTAAAGTAGTGGTCAAACATTATTATGACACTGTTAGTGATCTTCCTAATGACACCACTCCCCGACGTTTTAATGCAATGCCGATGCAGTGCATTACTCAAGTGCCCATTTAGGCAACCGAATGATTTAAATCCTTTCTCATTAACAAGCTTCAACCTTATGTTGGACAGAGTCTGGGTAGGCCTGGGTGCAGGTTTTAGTTGAACCTGTCGAGAGCTGCTGCAAACCGATCTCTCGTCTGCAAGAGGAATCTACGATCTTCTAGCTCGCACTGACTCATGGTCGGTCCACAGAATTTTTCCATCATTTATTGGGGGCTCGTTTTTTCACAGGCGGGAAGTGGAGGTGCGGCGTACCGCAACAATGGCACACAATAATGGCTTGCCGCTCCAAATGGCGTCACAAGCTCTGTAGCGTGCCACCACAGCGCAGGGCTCTGAGCTGTGGTAACGCTGCCATGGCTGTTGTTAGCCCATTGAAATGCACGCTTGCCAAATGGAAGCTCGAATAAAAAAAGGTTACTATATTGGGAACTCCAAACTTGGCCAACGGGTCATGAAGAGTACACACAGACCTACAGCCTTATAGGCTGTTGGGGCACATGCTGTAAGTGAGCACCTACAAAATCTGGCATAGTGCCCAAGAGTGGGGTTGGCTGCCATTGTTTACACACAGCATAAGGTGTTTATTGAAGGCTGACTTGACCTAGGGGAGGAACAGGACTGGTTCAGATATATGTCACTGATGTTGGTCGTGAGTGGGAATCGATCTTGGGTCACTGTGTTCGAAGCACAGTATGCCAACCGGCTTCACCACCGCTCCCCACACACAAATACACGTGCTCACACACGCATGTAGATATGCCCATACAGGAGTGCGCACACCCCCAAAAACAAAGATCCCCTTACAGCCGAAACAGATTGTTGGGGAAAGTGCTGTTAGTGTAGTGAGCACCTATGAAGGCTGACATGGCACACGAAGAGTGTGGGTGGCCAACACCATGCCCGGCCACCTTTGTCTCTCTAGTTGCAATGTTTACACATGTTTATGTTTACACATCGCCACCAGGTACTCTTTAAGGCCGAGTCGATTTTATGGCGAGGCACAGTTCAGATAATTGTCGCTTGTGTTGGCCGTGAGCGGGAATCGAACTCAGGTCGCCGGGTTCGTAGCGCAGCACACGCTAACAACTGCGCCACTGCTCCCCACACTACCTCACACGACGCAGACACATGCGCGTGCGCACGCACGGGAGTCACGCACCTCTCCACGGAGCTCCTGCACCGTCTCGACGAGCAGCAGTGTGTCGCGCGGGAGCTCCGTGCGCAGTCCCTCCGGCTTGCGCCACCGAACAGGCTGCCTCCCGTCCCAGCTGTAGATCTGGGTTTTCTGGGAGACACGAGTGCACGAGAAAACTTGACTCGGGTGACCGCACAGACAATGCCCAGTTCACAGTTTTGTGTGTAGGTATGTTGAACGTCTTCCGCCAACTGTGCTAATGGGAGGTGCGGTTCGGCAGGGTGGCAACGCAGTGGTAACGCTTGTACATCACGGCAAGAAGGTCCTGGGTTCGATTCACAACTCGGGAGCCTTTCTGCGTGGAGTTTGTATGTTCTCCCCTTGTTCTGCATGGGTTTCCTCCAGGTTCTCTGGTTTCATCCCATAGCTCAAAAACAAATCATTTAACCCTTTCCCATGTACGTACATGTACGTCATCAGTTTTTCTTCCGATTCCGTTCCGACAACGTACACGTACGTTTAACGTGTAAAAGGCTATGCCGGAGGGCGTGTGGCATAGTTCGGCGCCGGTTGTCCAGTCGTGTCGCTACAGTTCTCTGCGGTGAGTAAAATGTCTATAAACACCAGAACGCTTTGCCTATCTAAATAAAATTAATGCTAAATGCTTGCGCGTTCCGAAATTCAGCGGTGAACGGGACACCCACCCTGCAACTTGCAGACGTCTCGGAAGGGGAAAGGGTTAACTGGTATTGGCCAAACATCCCAATGCTGAAAAATGAACAACAAATTACTTAATGGGAAATTCAAGATAGCAAAATTTACGATTTATATAAAATAGATCGAGGTTATACTAACGTCAAACAAATTATACAAACGAGACAATAGTTTTTTTCATATCATAAATTGAACAACAAAAAAATTAGATGAGAAGTTATCGATTCTCAAATTATACATCGCAACCTCTGGATAGTGAAGTCATAAAATTACTGGGATAGATGAGAATCATTGTCTATATTAAACAAACATGGCACATATTTGAACATAGCTATGCAAAAGTTCAACATATTTGTACATTTCATTTTGTAAAAATGCAGGATGTTCAAACATGTTATGTAAATTTAGCAAATAAGTCATATATTTATTATTTATGGTCAGTACAAAATAAAAAAAAGCTCAATAACCCTTGGACCCCATTTCTTTTTAACTGTTGTTTAACCACAATGGCTCCATTCAGATGAATGGGTTCCATCCAAAAACGACATCTGCTACACAATTATGTACAGTTCACAGAAAAATAAATGCATAAATGTAAAAACAACTGTCCCCATGCACTCCGTCTGTCTTACAGCTGATCTACGGGGCACGCAACGATCAACAAATTCCTCAAGTAAAATCAATTCTCACGCGAAATTGAATCGTGTGAGAATTTACGCCTGACAACGGATGCTAATTATATACAAATTATATGCTAATGTTACATTCAGGCTAATGGATGTCGGGCAGGATTGGCAGAACATGCAGGTGTTGCTCTAGGCCTCAGAGCCGAGAGGGCCTTAAAAGGGGTCAACGGGGCCATCATTTTCCATTCGGCTCTGAGCCCCAAAAAAAACATTTTGTGGCCTCGCTTAAGGGAGTGAACAAAGCTGTATAAGACAGAAAAAAAGATATACAACGCCGATGGGTTAAAAAATATGGGACAAAAATTCCCTGCCAATTCTAAAATGAAATTGTGAACTGAAATCGTGAAAACATTTAATACTCAAGGCAGGGTGAACTGCTACTATCTGGCCAGAATTGGCATAAACACTTACAGTGTCAGCAGCAAATCAATTGTGAACCCATGCTGAGCGAACCCCACGACCCCCACGTCAGTGCCAATGCCGCCACTGACCCCCAGGCCGATCAGGAAGATGTGCTCCCCTCCAGCCACCATGCAGCGGTAGTCCAGCACGGGCCGCAACTTTTCCATCGACTTGGACGTCAGTGCCAGTGGTTGACGCCCAAAACTCTCCACGTCCTTTTCCTGCTTTGGGAGGGAAGGGCACAGGGGGAAGGATAAGGCCGGACAGGATGGTAGCAAACGGGTGGGAATGAAGCAAGGAAATTTCTGTTTCCACACAAGGCATTCGCATACAAGTTAACAAGCTCCCACGTCACCTATTTATAGTCCACTAAGGCTATTTAAGCCAGTCTACAGAGTGATTTTCTTTGCATGGAAGCAAAGAAAATCACTCTGTCCCAGATGATGGTGGTCAACACCATTGAACGCCTTCTGCTCCATTTCATTTTGTTTGCGAGTGGTATTTTGCACGCGACTGTCAGTTGCTAATTGAGAACCTCAGAACTGAGTTTGGCCAAATTAATTTCAAAAACAAAACTGCATAAGATGCTACATCTGTCACTTGTGACTGATTGGGCTGACATCGGCTCCTAAGATTTGAGAAACTGGGTTCATGCCAGGTGACTACCTGTAATTGGAACCCAGGTCTTCCTGGCAAAAGAGACTTTTCCTTCATTGGGCTCTCACCTGCCATCGTGCGTCCCGGGGGGTGGGGGGCGTGAGGAGGAGGTGGTGGAGGGGCAAGAGAAGGGGCTGCACGGTTGCCAACACAAGGGTTCACGCTGCGAGGAGGGGTGTGCTAGGGGAGAAGGGGGGAGAGTGGGTGAGGCCAAGGAAAGGGTGCGAAAGTTGGGGAGGGGCGGCTGTAGGGGTGCTGCTTGAGGGGGTGGAGCGCCTGGGGGTTGTCCCACACAAGGGAGGGGACCTGGGGGATGGGGGTGTTGGGAGTGGGGATGTCGGTCAGCTCCTCATACTTTTTTCTGTTACACGTTTAGTACAGTATGCAGATGTAATACATGTAGCTACGCTGTATGAACCCAGAATCTCAGCTGTGCTCGCTCTGTGGTCTGACACAGGCATAGCTAATGCCCTCGGGATCCTCATTATACAAATGTATCTTAAGATATTGAGATGGAGGTGACTGGGTAGCTCAGAGTTTCGAGAACATAGTCAAGATTACTAAGATACGTTTTGTTCAAATTTGGGTTTCAGCCGCCCGTGATTAACAAGTGCAGTGAGTTAACAGCCTTAGCCAGGTCAACAATTTATCAAAATACTTTTTTTTTACTTAATTTGGCAATATTCCAGCTCTGATAATAAAAATATATTTATCAGTCTTCAACTTTGGTTACTCGAAGCACTCTCAGATACAGTTCTGTGATATATCCTTCAATGGGTTGCTCTATTAACTCACAGGGTGATACACTACTCTCTGCGTGAGTCGTGAATGGGCACTTGTTCTCCTGACATGTTGCCGAGACCCGACAGCACAAGCAATAACATCGGCGAAAAGGCATGTCGAGACAGAGCAAGGTATCGAGGTACGAGGCAGGCCTGCAGCAGGGAGGCACAATAATGGGTGAATTTGCGTTGGCTCTCAGCAGTAGTGTTGTTTCAGGCCACATGTTTGTTGTGCACAGGGCCAGCGAGGTCTAAGCACGGGCAACGCTTGAAGGTGACGGGGGTGGTCATGTGGTCAAACGCGCAGCCCGAGCAGGAGGGGCGAAGGGTTCCGAGAAGTGTTGGACATGCTGCTAAAAAAAACTCGCTGCAGACTAAATACTGCGCCTTTCGTAATTGCATGCCGTTCTCCTGCTGCTGTTGTTCATCTGTTTGACTCAGTGTTTTTTATTCCACGCGTTTAATTTCGTTAACAGCCCTCCGCTAACCAGTGTTACAAACACGTAATTGCACCAAAGCCGATAAATATATTAATTGAATGTGATTATTTTATTACTTTATTATTCGCCTGTATATTTTAGAAAATTAATTTTAGATTATGTGTAGTTCTCCTGAATGCGTATTTTAGTTATTTGTGCCATCAATATCAGTGGCTGATTGTAAACAACACCTTATTTATTAATTCCCATGAAATGTACTGCTTTATATGGCCATCAGCCACAGGGGTCAAGAGTGAAATGCACAATTCCTGTACCACTACTACTCTAGGGGTTAGTAGCTTCTGTAAGACCAGTATTCACATACAGGTCTGAATGTTGGACTCAGGATGGAGCAATGTTATCCACCACAGGAATGAGGATGACGAGACGGATCTCAAGATGCAAAATGAAGAGACGTGGAGAAGGCAAGAGAGGGGGAGGGGGGTATCCAAGACGACTAAGCCATATCGTAAGAGACGAAAACCACATTGGAAGAAAGGTGATGAACATGGAAGCACTGGGGTCGAGACTGACATGTCTGGAGTAGGTGGTTCCAAGTGGTGAACCAGGATATGAATGGTTACAGAGTGGATGTGGAGATGGTGGCCCAGGACAGGAGTGAGTGGAGAAGACCATGAAGGAAAACTCCAAATTGCCAGGAGAGGTCATCTTCTTGGTTCTTTCGGTAAAGTCACGTAGAAGGGAAATAATAAAATTATAAGAATAAAACATAATACAATAATTCTCACGACGTTTCGGCCGTCCTCAGGTGAAGAACAGGTCTGTCGGAAAGGTTCAAAGTGTCCGCTAGTGAATGTCAACGAACCTCAATAAGTTCCGCAAACTTGGATTTGGGGTCGTTCATGGGGCGAGCGACTCGTGCTTTGTCCGGTATCTGGAACGAGAATGCGGTACACGGGGCAAGAGTGGAGAGGGCCAAGCACTGGCTTAGAAGCTGTGGAGAAGAATGTAGTTGATTAAGTCTTGTTTGGTGTATGCCGTGAGTTGGGAAAAGCTTGGCAAGGAGGTGGCAACTCACCCCCCAGCGCTCCAGGCAAGCCTTCCTCACCTCCGCCTGCCGTGGCTCGTAAAGGGTGCTGCACACACACACACACATGTTTATACACGCGCAAGTGAACATGCTCATGAGGACACACAGAAGCGCACAAGTGCACAGCAAATAAACAGGCGCATGGCCAAGCATGGCTGTTTTCTGAGCAACTTCACGTGTGCATAGATTACGATCCCCGCTCCTATCTAGTTCTAGATTGCCAGGCAAGCGTTTCAGATAGCACTCCCCACTGATGTTAAAACAAAACAAGGTCGCTGGATCTGTAGTGCAGTGCGCTAACTAATGTGCCATCACTCCCCACCTATGTACTTACACACAGAAACACTCCGCATGCACACAGACACACACGTATGCCTTGACTTAAAGCTTTCGTGACTGCAGGAATTCATATTCTTGGGTCTTTCGGTAAAGTCACGTAGATAGATTTAAAGAAAAACAGGACCCTGCGGGGTGGGCTAGTATGAACGAATAACCAAAGAATATAAACATAATGTATTATTACACTTGTTTAGCCAGGAAAGCCCCACTGAGTCGAACGGTTTTTGTAGGGTCCTGCCAAGTGTTTTCAGTAGGGGGCAATGTTGCTACAACTAATCGGACGATACGAAGGGAGAGTTTGAGGCCTAGTTCTAGGCTTTAGGCCTAGCTGTAGGCTTTAGGCCGCTGTGAGTTAATTTTTAATTTAAATGTTTTAATTATTTATGTAAAAGCTTTAAATGTAAATGTTTCTATTTAAAAACATCAGGGAATGTAACATTGTTAAACATTAATTCCCTTTCACACACGCGGGGGTACGATACGAAGGGAGAGTTTGAGGCCTAGTTCTAGGCTTTAGGCCTAGCTGTAGGCTTTAGGCCGCTGTAAGTTAATTTTTACTTTGAATGTTTTAATTATTTATGTAAAAGCTTTAAATTTAAATGTTTCTATTTAAAAACATGAGGGAATGTAACATTGTTAAACATTAACTCCCTTGCACACACGCGGGGGTACGATACGAAGGGAGAGTTTGAGGCCTAGTTCTAGGCTTTAGGCCTAGCTGTAGGCTTTAGGCCGCTATGAGTTAAATTTTAATTTAAAAGTTTTAATTAAAAGCTATCTCAGGGAATTATAAGGGAATGTTACACTTGTTTAGCCAGGAAAGCCTCATTAATTTAAATGTTTTAATTAAAAGCTATCTGAGGGAATTATAAGGGAATGTTACACTTGTTTAGCCAGGAAAGCCTGACTGAGTCTAAAGGTTTTTGTAGGGTCATGCCAAGTGTTTGCAGTAGGGGGCGATGTTGCTACACCTAATCGGACATCGGACGGACGATATAATCTATTGTAGGCTGGTTCACTTCGTTTCTACCAGTATAACAAAAAAATAATAAAAAACTACGACGTTTCGACACATACTTATGCTTGTGTCTGGTTATCCCAAACAAGGGGGCGGCAACCAAAATAACAACAAAAAAGAGCCTTTTTTTCCAATTTGGTAAAAAACTAAATATATCAATGCATGTGAATATGAGATGGTAGTTCTTAATAAATAACGTTACGAAGCAGTCCTTAAAAATCTGCATGTGGCTCCAGAGCCGCAGGTTGCCGACCCCTGTTCTATACCCTCCGCTATCGCACCCAAAACCCCTTGGTGCTTCCATCAAAACGAGCCCCAACCTCGTCCGGGTCGTGGACGCTGCATAGCGGAGGTACTCACGGTTCTAGTGCGAAAGCGTGGATCTTCGCCAGCGCCAGCACCTGCACCTTGGCGTGGCTGGGTCAGAGAGGAAGGGAGAGTCAGAGAGAGGAGGGAGAGAGAGAGTGGGACCCACGTGAGGTCAAGGTATGGTGCGTCAGGCCCCCTGCTGGCCATCGCAAGCCATCCATGACCACCCAAAATTTCAGAACGAACTCGGTTGACTCTTATAATGACATTTACCCTCTCAAAAATTTGATGGAATTTGAGGATTTGGGGACACGATTGGAATCACTAATTTCTGTTAAGTCCATGTGGCCCATGTTGAATTGTAGAGTGGTGTTATCATACAGATCAGGCTGCTTCTCAGCCATCCACTAGCTTACTCACCAACCTTGACATGTTTCAAGTGCAAGTTTATTCATTTAACCAGGTGGGAACTCAAGACACCAGGATAGTGTCATTTGCAAGAGTGGTCTGGGGCATTGCTCTGCCAGTAGGGGGCGATGATTCGAGATTAAACATGTTTAAAATCGATTTTGTAATTATTAACTAATTTTAGAATTTGGCAAATGTGTACCATGTCGTTGGCACACAATGGCTTACTCTTGAAAATTACATCAGGGGATCTTTAACGTTCACTGTGAAGGAGCGGCATGTAGTATTACCACGGTTGTTACATCGGCAGTAATAGAGGCCGCCGGATTCAAACCGTGCACCGCCGTGGTTAACTACCTCGCCTGGTATACAGGAGGTCATGGCGTTGATCCCTACCCCGATGCCTGTCTATTTGGAGTTTGCATGTTCTCCCCGTGATCACGTGGATTTTTATCCAGGTCCTCCGGTTTTTCTCTCCACATTTGGAAACATGCGTTTAGAGTATTTGGCTGCTTTACATTTCCACATGATAAGCCACTTTGTTGAGCTATCTTTTGTGGCCAGGTCTCTTCTGAAAAAGCCCTATATAGCCGAGTGGTAAAAATAGTAGTAATAGTAACCTCTGCAACAGGCGGCGAACACGCTACACCACCGGCCATACCTCTCGTTGGATGAGCACACGTACGAGAAGAACTCCTGGTCGCCCTTGAGGGTGGACAACGGCACGATCTCCAGCACCTCGTCGTCGCCGCCCTTCAACCGGTTTATCTCGGCGTTCACCGCCAGCATGAACTCGCGCACGTGCTCCACGCCCCCTCGCAGGCCCCGGCACACCACGTACCTTGGTCAAAGTTACGTGGTCGTGAGGATGGTGGGGGTGAAGGACAATTAAGGGGGACAGAGGGAAGTGAACGGGACAGGGTCGTGTGAAGGTCACCCGTCATTGGGGTGGATAAAGTCGCAGTGTGCATGCTGTCAAGGTATGTTTGATGAATGCGGCCTTTTTTTATCAGAACACAAAGTTTGGGTATTTTCAGTGAAAGCAGTGTCAGGCCCACAAATATCTCTTAAACTCCTCATATCCGCATCATAATTGCAAAAATAACTCTTTTTTTTGCACGTATCGCAAGTCTGATCTGTGACGATGCAACACATCGTCGTGGGGGTGAATTGTTCCTCCTCTAGTGGGCACAGCTGGAGCATAGACCCTGATTGTGCACTGAGCCTAAGTATAGTGCGTGTGGCGAGTGCGGTGCGCCACCTCTCTGAGTTGGCGGGGCGGCTGGTGACGGGCTTGAAGAGGCACACCCTGGAGAAGCAGCGGTACAGGAGGTAGATC
Source organism: Lethenteron reissneri (assembly GCF_015708825.2). NCBI lineage: Eukaryota > Metazoa > Chordata > Hyperoartia > Petromyzontiformes > Petromyzontidae > Lethenteron > Lethenteron reissneri. The sequence goes on along the minus strand of NC_083803.1, from coordinate 10,746,043 downwards.
ACTCCGACGCTGAAGCGCGTGAACAGGTCAAAGGTCTTGCACACGAAGTGACCTCCTGCACCACCACCAGGCAGGCCACACCCAGGCATTACGAGTGTGCGGGCTCAAGTTAATGGCACCAATACTTGACAGTGCCCATCAGCCCCATTCTGTCTGAGCTGTCCGATCCTCTGCTATCATTGGGGAGAGAGGTGCACCGGTGATGTAGCTATTGGGGATGCAGGTGGTGCAACTCAACTGGGGCCCATGAGCTGGAGGGGCCCAGGCTATGAAGAGGGGTGAAGAGTACTGGCGGTTGGCAGGGGGCCCTAGCAGTGTCGGCTTTAGGTGTAGGCATTTACCTGGAGTGGCTGCAGGTTGTTGGGTCCCCAAAAGGAGGGGTGATTGGTAGGCGTTGTGTCATGTGAATTGCCTCCACCTACATTGTTGGGAGACGCGCTCGTGTAAAAAGGCGCCATCGGCACGGCGCGATGTGAGGTGCCCGCCTGCACCCTAACCAGGCCGCGTGCCACACACGCACCTTTGCGGAGGACGGAAAGCGCCACCAGTGCCTGGCAGAGTAGCAGCTGTTTGCTGAGGATCTCCTGCAAATTCTCCTGGCCCTCCACCGAGAAGCCCTGTGCACACGGGCGCAGAGCCACAAATGAGGGTTGGTAGCTGTAGTGTGCGGCGGGTGCGTAGAAATTTTAGCAATTCGTCCCCCTTGGCGATTCCATTTATTTTGATGATTACGGGTAACGGTTCGATTCCCATTTGTACTCTCATCTGTATAGTTTTGCTTTCTCAATTTAGCCAAAACGTAACATTCGCATTGATTAGCATAAACTGAAAATAATACGTTCTTACACGATTCGACACGCGTATCGTGAGCATAATATCTGATGCACTGTTACACGCGTAATTTTGTGCCCGCTTCCTAGTGGCGTCAAAGCTACTGAGTGTGCAGGCGTACGACTGCACTGGGGGGGGTTCCATGGTCTAGAGAGGCCCAGGTGGCGGAATACAAAGAGTGGGGGGAGGGCGGTGAATTGGACTGGGGGGGCCTCTTCTCATTCCTTGCACCAGGGTCCACGCTGACCACGCTACACCACTTGGTGGATGACCATGTGGAAGGCCAACCCGGCTCGCGCGATGCCGCCGCAATGCACCCGCCACTCGGCCGCGGCGCTCACCCCGTCGGCCATGAGGAAGTGCACGCCGCGGCCCTCGGTGCCGCACAGCACAAAGCGGCGGAACTCCTCGATGTTGTCGGAGCGCGTGATGTCACCGTCCCCGTCCACTCCGTTAACGCCTGCGGGCCGACGCACGACACCACAATGCACCACAGTGCCTGCCAACCACTACCCGGCGTCAACGATGAACATCGCCCAACAGTGACAACTGCTAAGGGCGCACTTTTAAATAACCTGCCGAATAAATCGCAGTTGCTGAAAACAGGCCCGAAGGCCTATGACTAGCAATAGACATAAAGAAGCATCAACGCAACCTTTAACCAAATATTTTCAATTCTCACAATCACAATATGATCTGTGCATTGAATCGCACATGTAAGATGGTTTGTTTATTCGTACGTGTTGAATGCAGTGGGTTAATGTCACTCCTGCAGCCACAGAGGTGCTACCATTGACTGCAATTGGTAAATAAAGTAATAGATTATTGAATTGAATCGTCACACTGAATGGTGACAATTCGTTGAATAACTAAGAGGGTAGAGTATGGGGGATTAATCCCACCTCCACTCTTTATGGACAAACGAATGAATGGGTGGCAGCGTAGACACAACCATCACTGCAGGGATCGTCACTCGGCTTCCACAGTGCTGACGTTAAGTGGGTCCACCAGCACGAGTAATTAAATATCGACACTTTTCCGTACTGAGTGTACTAAATCTATTAACGACACCTCAAAGTGGTGACTTTCAGAGAGTCCTCCCTCCAGGAAATCATTTAGTTCCCCGCTGGCCAGTAAACAGATAAGCACTTGCAGGATTCTAAATTTCTCAGTCCTTTGCGCAGCTCAACTATTACAAGTGTGAAACATTACACATTGGTACACGGTTATTACTTCGACCTGATTTACTCAATTATTATGCAATTATCCGAGCGCTTGAAAGCGTCTTTTCAAGGTGCTCGGCCAAATGTTATTAAAATGGTCGTTTTTAACAACACAATGCTTCCTAAAAATACTGAAAATGTTTACAACACTGCAATATATATACTCAAATTTACAGATTGCGGAAACACATTATGAACACACAATGGGTGCACGCACACACGCAAACATTTGCGCACGCACTCATTCCAATTACTTAACTTCCTCCAATCAGTTCTTGCTATGTTGCTCGTGTTGTGTTGACGACACAACAGACCTGGGGTCAATTATAATTACAATACAATTACATTGCGATTGCAATTAGATGATTGCGGGATTTTGGGTGTACATCTGTCACCCTGTGTCTGTGCACATGGATCGTTGTGTATCCCTGTGTCTGTGATGTCTTTCACTCATTATTTTCCCCTCCTCCCATTACATTTTGGCCCTACTGTGTTCTATTTCGCTGTTCGTTTGGTAAAGCACTTTGAGAATCCGCGGCATTTGGGCAAGTGCCTACGGTGGCAAGATGTTAACTTCCTTGCCTGGTATACAGGAGGTCGTGGGTTCGATCTCGACCCTGATGCCTGTATATTTGGAGTTTGCATGTTCTTCTTATGGTCGTGTGGATTTTTCTCCGGGTCTTCCGGTTTTTCTCTCCACATTTAGAATAAACGTGCATTCAGAGTATTTGGCTGCTATAAATTTCCACACGATACGCCACTTTGTTGAGCTATCATTTGCGGCCAGGTAGTTTCTGAAAAAGAGCTATGTGGCTCAGTGGGCTTTACCTGGTAAAATATAAATAGTTCATAGTTTAATAGTTTAGTTTAAAGGGCAAATCCTAAATCCTGCATTACAAATTACACAATTGAAATTGTTGATTCACCCCAGGTCCGCCACACTGTGGCGCAACGCCTACCGTAGTGCGCCTCGAACATCTCGCTGGGAGCCGCAAAGAAGTCCTCGAGCTTGAAGTCGTTGGGGCCGCGCAGGGTGAGGCCGAAGCCCTTGGCATGCCACGAACGGCGCCACAGCACGTACTCTGAGAATCCACCGGGGCCCGCGCACACGTCGGCAAAGTAGAGCAGCTCGCCGCCCTTATCGTTCACCAGTGGTTGCTGCAAAGGACGCAAGCAAGCGCGCGCGCGCACACACACACACAGTGGTCACTACGGTCCGACACACTCGTGGTATCTGCCCTCCCGTGTGCCCGCCCTGGGCCTCTCTGCCACGCACGTTTATCGTCCACACGCGCCCACCCATCTGTGCACTACTGCATCTCTTGCCCATGCCTTGCAGACAACACGGGTGGAGTGAGTTGCATATAACTCAATGGCTGGCAGAGACTCACCCCATTTTTATCCTTTGGGTTGGTGAACATGAAGTCGAACACACAGTCCATGTTGGCCATCTTCACTGAAGCCCTGGTCATTGAAGAGAAGCAAATAGGTACAATTTAGATTGACAGATTTGATAATTTACTATAACTTATGACCAGGCGAGAGCTCATTGAGTATAATTCTCTTCTTCGTGGAATACATCCATCTCCCTTGTTTGTATTGTTTAGTATTTTTTGTCATGTACAGCACTTTGAGTACCTTGTAGAAAGGCCCTATATAAACGTAATTCATTATTCCAAATCTTATTACAAGTAAAACACAGACAATGTACACATGCAAGACGTATTGCTCCGGGTACTGCAACAAACAGGGTGTTCACAGGGTGTGCGGTGGTCACCACCGAGCCGCCCGTTGCACCTGTTGAGGAAGATGACTCCGCGGATCGTCTCGTAAGGGTTGGAGCGCGTACGCGCCTTCCTCATTTCCTCCCCGTCCAGCTCGTCGAAGACGCTCTGCAGCCACGGGCAGGCACGGACAGACACAGGAAGAGACCGTTCCAAGGATTGCTCATCGAGTGTTGTCAAGGCCCTGCCAATAGCGCTGTGCCATGTGGATCTTCTGCTTTCATCCTTTTCCAAACGGCAGGTCTTTGCCTCGAACTCTCTACCATATCTTAAGCTTTCATCTGCATTTCACTGTATTGGATACCTTCCTTCAAGTCGTCTCTTTTGACTTTTTCGAAACATTCATGCTGTCCATGTGCATCATCCTCCTGGTAAATGTGTACATTAAGCTCAAGGATGCAATGGTGGCATACCCTGCACTATTCTATAGTGGCCGAGTCAGGTAGCCCTGTCCAAGCAGTCATCTATATCGGCTCACAATACATGACTGCTTGATCCCATCATGTAACGAGATGGGAAACGTCTTGTATAGGGTCACGTAAGCGACGTTAACATGTATACTAAATAATTCCAGGTCCCTTGCCAATCCGTGTATTATGACAAAATTTTGCATCATGATTCAAGAACTGAGTATCTTGTGTCTTAAGTCATTCTGCCTTGTTAATACTGGCTCGTTTGTATAGTGTCTTGCATGTTTTGCTTTCTCTGTACGGTCTTGTTTGCATCTAGTGTCTTGCATGCTTTGCTTTTTCCATCTTGTTCTTTACATGATCCCGTGCTCTATGAAGCAACACGCATTGTTCCACTCCTAGTTAAGTCACTCCCTAACAAACTCTGACGAGTCTACATGGAAACATCTCCGTAGTGCCCCCTCACCTTACACCGCAGCACGTTGTGAATGGTTTGCAGGTCACAGAACTCCACTTCATCTTCGGGAGCGTGCTTTTTCTGCAACAGAAATAGATTTTAAAAAGTTAGGCGTCTAACAATCCACACATGTACTGACTAATTAATATCGAATATTATGCACAATATACGGTAATACCCTGATTTATACCCTCCCGTTCTACATACTTTCACTGTAACACTCAACTTATTGATACCCAATCCTGTTTTACGTACAGCGTGCCTTACCATAAAGTACTTGAGAATCACGAACTTTACCATTTAAACAAACATTTTTTACATTGCATGGCGACATTCATGGGCCAGATGGTGCCCAAGCGTTAGCGTTCCTGACTACAGCAGTCTCGTTCATGTGTACATGTACTCTGTTAATATTTTTTTCCCACATACCGTATTTATGGAGACTATGTTTATACAAGTGTAAACTATTTGTATATGATGAACTAATAATAGAAATAGTGTAATAGACAACATAATATCTTAATATATCAAAACTATACTCACTTTCACACCAATGGTTGTACAGTATAGTTGTGTAACGGGTTACTAAATATCCTCTAATCTTGATTTGAAGCTTTCGTGACTGCAGGAATCCATCCTCTTTGGTTCCTTCGCTTGTGTTGCGATTGAAACGTCGTGATATATTATTTGTATTTTGTTTTATTTTTCTACCTACGTGACTTTAGCGAAAGAACTAAAGAGTAAGTATCCTCGGTTAAGGTTCTGGACCACATCACGATCTACCGTCTCATCTCTTTGCTTTGATTTAACTACTTTCAAGAGACGTTCTGATTTTCAGGGACGGATCCTGGGTTTGTCCTAACCATCAATTATATATTATTTATACATATTGAATTCAAGTGTTGAACTTGAGATAATGGAGTGACGTAGAATGTACAAAGATATCTCTTAAATTGATCTCTTTTCCACATAGTAGGGGGCAGCATTTCCCACCATGCCACTGACAGTAATGTTCTTTACCTGACAGTCAATCAAATATTATTCTCAGAAATGGAATTTTGGCAAATGAAATGCATAAATAATACATTTTACAAATCCTTATAGGGGAAACACATACTAATTAACTGATTACTAACGTAGCATATAATTACAATAACACACATTACAACTCCTTACTAATCATAACAATTGACTGATTACCAATCTATTATATAATTACAATACCCCCCCACCCCGCTGATGACGTCACTCTGCTGCTCTATTTAAGAACGGGAGCAAGTGAGGGCTTCACCATTCTGGCGAATTGCCCGATGATGCTGGATGTAATAACCAGCGAAACGTCGTACTCAAAAACTGTAAATGTTGTGGATTCACTCTTCAACACACTGGTGGGCTAAAGTAGTACACTATTTGTCTTTTGTCAACGTGACACTTTTTTTGCTGATTGGCCGTGTCGGGTGGTGGAGGGTTACGACACATTTTTATAAATAACGCGATCTAACCCAAAAACGTTTATTATGACTAATATTGGTCGCGAAAGCCTACGTGTTAAACTTGTATGTAATGTGTTTTTTTTCAAGTCAGTAGTGACCATACTTATACTATCATCTCTCGACTCTTGAGAACCAGGTTTAATCACAGGCGGCTGAAGCCAGCTACTCAGAATATCAGCGGTACCAACTAAGCACTCTGACCCAGAGGTCGCAACTGGGTACCCGATACCCGTACCCTACCCGATACCCGGCTACCCATTCCCGGCCGGGTACGGGTACCCGTTTGCGACCCTGGTGCGGCTTGGTACGGGTACGGGTAGACCGTGAGTCACTGGTGAGTAACTGTTTGTCACTCATTTCCCAACGTCTTGTCTCTTCTCACAATTCAAGTTCCTAGAATCAACCCACCCGCACCTGCAACATGGCTTCATCCCAGAGGTCGCAATCAGGCACCCGATACCCGTACCCTACTCGTACCCGGCCGGGTACGGGTACCCGTTTGCGACCCTGGTGCGGCCGGGAATGGGTAAGGAATCAAAACCCGTTTGCGACCTCTGCTCTGACCTCTCAGCCATCCGGCCACCTCACAACTGTGTCCTTACCGGCCCAACTTGCATCCACCGCTGCAGGTGCTCGGCGATGGGCGGAGGCTCGCTGCTCTCTGGAAGCCACTTCACCTGCTCGTCCGCACTGGGCTGAAGCAAACAATGCAACCGTAAAACAACAACGACGACGACAATAGCCATCACGTCTGGCTACGGGTAATGAAGAAACATACGAACCCTTTCCCATTCCAATGACATACGTGTACATTCAATTCCAGAATCGCAATTTTTTTTTTTAATAACACATGCCGGAGAGAGGACGTTCGGTAATGCATACCTCAGGCTCACTCCTCCAGTCGATCTCTAGGCTGCCCTCGAAGCCGGGCAGCGTGAGGCCCAATCCACGTCGACCTCGCTGCGTGGACGCCTCAATGATTTCCTTGCGGCCCTGGCCATGCTTGCCCAGGCCCTCACCTTCACGGAAGCCCATCTTGGCCTAAAGCAACAGAATCACGATGACGACAACAGCACGGCATGGGGGCGGACGGGTGAGCACGCATTGAGAGTAAAAAAACCTCACCTAAGACGATGTTGCAATTGAGCTAGTGCATTGGGGCAATATTCCCCAACCCGCTCTCAATGACATGAAGACGTTGCCACCATGCAGAACTACTGCAACAAGCTTGGCACCAGCGAATTGCCTGGGAAGATGTCAGAGAACTACTTCAAGTCACTTCTATATACCTTTTTTTCCACACTAGAGTACACATTATATATACCCTCCCATGTGTTTATAAAATGTCAAACTAAAACTTTTCAAGCTCATTTTATCAAGCCAACTTGAAAACACACACTTGATGTGATGTTTTTATGTGCGTGTTTGGGTTTTTTTTGGAGAGACAATACACTCACAACACTTGATAACTAAGTTTAATCGTGGGTGGCTGAAACCCAAATTTGAAATTCGGATCTCAACAGTGCCAAATTGGTACTCTTCTGACTTCTGAGCCACCTGTCCATCTTCAGGGACAATGTAATGATATCCGGTGAATATTGTGTTCAAGCATGCATATCAGGTAAACGTAAACAAACCAACTTTTCACGTGGGTAAATTCAAATGTCATAAGTAGATGTAGTCAAATGTGTCAAACTGAACTAAATGTATCATACCTTGACCACTATACCTCCAGAGGTGCCTGAATTAAGATCAAAATCTTCAAGCCTAATTTTAATACAGAACCTAAAGAATAAATGGCCAGTGTATCTTGCCTAAATGATCTAACATTTATTTTATCATGGCACCACCAACATCACAGGCTTCTCATGTTTCTACGACGCAAGGTTTCCAGGTCACTCGGAATCACATTTCGTTGAGACACTGGGGCCCATGATCAGCAAGGTATAGCACAGGTGACCGAGCCCAGAAGCATCCTACGCCTCACCATGAGCCTCTGTGAGACGGAGTTGTAGATCGGTAACGCAGAGGCGGTGGGCCCGGTACTGCTGCTGCTGCTGCTACCGCTGCCATCCCCACCGGCGCCCAACATGGGCCTCTCGTTCTCCTCATCCTCGTCACCGCTGCTCGTGGACTCTGCCAACACACACCACCACCTCTCGTCAGATTTTCTCCCTCCAAAAATGTTCCTTATTGAAACAAAATATTGCGGCGTTAGTCTTGACCACCAGCCATCATTAATGTAACGTTCAAGCTCATTTACTTCGTCTAAAAGTCGAATGAGTGCAATACCAAGAATGCACCGTTAAGACGGTTTCAATACGTGTGATATCCCTTCCTTGGTTAAATTAGTGAGATGCGAGGTCTCGATAGTGGTCCTGGCCCATTTGGGGGTTTACGCAGAAATATTTTTTGGGAGATCCCTTTGGATTTGTAACAGAAATAGTCAACAGATAGAGATATCGCGAGATGAGAGAAGAGTTCGATAACACATGGATTAGAAATGAACTAATTATCATTATTGCCGTTTGAGCTGATATGATCCTTAAGTAGTTTTTCCCATGCATCAGGTGCGACTTGAAACTGCTTGAGGCCACATGCGTGTTCTTGTCTGCTTATGCCTTTTGAGCCACCACTGAGAAGAGGCAATGGAGAACCCAGGACCTTGCGTGATGTTGTCAGATGCCTCAGCCAGAGGACTGCTGCAGACAGACCTCTCATCTTGGGAGATGGGGCAATGCGTGACAGAGGCCAGTGGGAGGCATGAGTCTAGAAGACAGGCGGCGGCGTGACTGACAGCGAGCATGGATGGAGAGGTAAACAAAACACGATGACTGCGCCTGCCATTCGGTACATTCTCGTGACATCCCAGTGGGGCATACGATGGCAACTGCAGCCTCTACTACTTCGTAGGGCTTTCGCCGCTGTGCCGCACGGATCTCCGATGTTGTTTGCGGGTTGCACACCGCGCGTGGTCGGCGCTACGTCCAACAGCGGCAGGTCCTGAAGGTTTCCGGCGCGTGCAGCGAAACGTCGGACATCGTGCCAATTTCCAGGACAAACCCTCGTCAACCCACACGGCAAGCCACCGTCGCGCCGTGGTGGCAACTCCACATTGGTGGTGGGGGGGGGGGGTGGCAACTCCACATTGGTGGTGGGGGGGGGTGGCAACTCCACATTGGTGGTGGGGGGGGGGGTGGCAACTCCACATTGGTGGTGGGGTGAGGGGTAGCAACTCCACATTGGTGGTGGGGTGAGGGGTGGCAACTCCACATTGGTGGTGGGGGGGTGGTGGCAACTCCACATTGGTGGTGGTGGGGGGGGTGGCAACTCCACATTGGTGGTGGGTGGGGGGGGCAACTCCACATTAGTGGTGGGGGGGTGGCAACTCCACATTAGTGGGGGGGTGGCAACTCCACATTGGTGGTGGGGTGAGGGGTGGCAACTCCACATTGGTGGTGGGGGGGGGGGGGTGGCAACTCCACATTGGTGGTGGGGGAGTAGCAACTCCACATTGGTGGTGGGGTGAGGGGTGGCAACTCCACATTGGTGGTGGGGGGGTGGCAACTCCACATTGGTGGTGGGGTGAGGGGTGGCAACTCCACATTGGTGGGTGGGGGGTGGCAACTCCACATTGGTGGTGGGGGGGGGGTGGCAACTCCACATTGGTGGGTGGGGGGTAGCAACTCCACATTGGTGGTGGCAACTCCACATTGGTGGTGGGGGGGTGGTGGCAACTCCACATTGGTGGTGGGGGGGGGGTGACAACTCCACATTGGTGGTGGGTGGCTTTGGCAACTCCACATTCCCGTGTCGGGCACACCACCCCCCTCCTCCTCCGTCACGTCTCTCACGAGTTCTCGAGTCGACAACGAACATTGCCAGCGAGACTGGATCCTGTGGAGAGGAAGGACGAGGGAGGCAGAGAGGGAGTGGAGTGGGGGCAGAGAGGGAGTGGAGTGGAGAGGGGGTCGGTGTTTGACTCTCACCCGCCGCGCTGTTCAGCGGCTGCTGGGCTCGAAGTGACGGCGCCGCCGCCGCCGCCGCGGGGCCACCGCCGCCTCCGTCTCCCGCCGCCGTCCCGGGCGGCCCCGTGGCGCCCAACGCGACTCGCTTCGCCGCGGGCTCCCTTTCGTCTTCATCCTCCTCTTCATCGTCACCACCACCACCACAACCACCCTGCCCCTCCTCCTTCAGGCGTCGCCTCATGGCGCCGTCTCGCCGTCACCTCCCCGGGCAAGTCGGGGAGCGAGGGAGGGAGGTAGAACGAGGACACGGACACGCACAGAGAGAGCCACAGAACAAACACCGAGAAGCCCCCCGGCGTCTCCCGCCTAAGCAGCCCCACAGGACAGGGCGCGTTTCTCTGCACCGCCACCACAAACACCTTCCCGCCCGCCGCTTTCAACGCGGCGACGATCGCGCCTCCGTCGACACGGCGGCGAGCCCGCACGCCATCATACGTAGGGGCATTTGGCCGCGTGTCCACCGCCTGTGCTCAACAATCGACGAGGCCCTCGTGTTGTGCGTGTTGTGTGTGCGGGGTGGGGATGGGGGCGCTAGAGAGCCGCTGGCAAATTCGGTTGCTGCGTCATCGAAACGAGCAACTCGATAAGAGTTGCCTCGGCTCCCCCCTACCCCCACGTAACATGGCCGCCCGCGGTATCGGCTCGTTAACCCCCCACCCACAACACACCCCCAACACCCCCCACCTCCCACCTACAACACCCACCCCCCAACACCCCCCACCCACCCCCAACACCCCCACCCACCCCCCACCCCCACCCCCCCAACACCCCCCACACACCCCCACCTCCCACCTACAACACCCCCCACCCACCCCTACCCACAACACCCCCACCCACCCCCATCCACAACACCCCCACCCACAACACCCCCCACCCACCCCCAACACCCCCACCCACCACCACCCACAACCACCCACAACACCCCCACCCACCCCCATAACACACAACGCCTGCAATGATGTAGAGCAACAACAGTGGGCACTCGTTGTTTTCGTGTGGCCCATGTCCCACTGTGAGGTTGTACCCCCCCCGTTTCTTCGTCGTGGTTTTCGTTGGTATGAGCCAAGCTAGCGCGGGGGGGGGGAGCATGTTGCATGTGGGGCATGACTCCACCACACACGTGGCTTCCACACACAAGACTTCGCTGATGAGCCCCAATGAAAACGACACCGGTCCACAGTTGTCTAGGCATCACTGCTGTTTGCAAATGGTCACATTTGCTCAAATCGATTTTGATGGTGACCCAAGACAAGACAACCAACAGTGCAAGTTCTCCAGGAACCGCAACTGTTATTTGCACGAAATACACATTGATCGTTCTTACTTTTTTTTACACAATTGTCACGTGTTGCATGAAACGAGTGAAAGCGATCTGCCACTTGTGGAAGATGTAAAATTGTATAATCATTAGTGTCAGGTGGGGGCCCCATTTGGATGTATTTTGAAAAGGGAGACGTACAAATAAAAACAAACCTAATTATTGTGATTGTGTTTAATGTAACATTTGAAGGACGAATTATAAAACCCAGAAATGAATTTGCAGGTACGCCGATTATAACATGCCTGGTTTATTCAAGGAAAGCCTCGCCAAGTGTCAAGACTTGTTTTCAGGAAGGACCTGCATTTGAGATGTTTAGACAATTGCATTATCGTGGCTTCTACGAGGAAGCCTGGAGAAACCCCACCACATACGAGGGCATAACCCAAAGCTCTGCACAGATTCAAGAGTCCAAATGTTGTATTGCCATCTCATGACCACCTCGCAGCCCAAGCCTAAAAACACATTGTAATGAACTATAGAGTATATCCCATGGAAGTACTAACCAGGCTCAAACCTGCTGAACTTTTAGGATCTGATAACATCTGGCACACTCCGTCTGATGTGGTTATACGTTAGAGCCAAACAAAACCAAATATTTTTTTTGTAAAAGAGGTGGAAGCCTTTTTAGGCTCTTTGAAAGGGAACCTAGGGAACACTATACAATAGGGGCATTATTTAGTCGTTTTTTTTTCAAACGTTTGGATATATGACACCTTTTTTGAACGGAAGTCAAACTTGTTACATTCGTGTCGAGACTTCACAGTTCCCTTCATAAGGAAAATAGTCTATTCAATATAACCTGTTTCTAAACTGCAAAAGGCACAGTACAGGGTTTGTGCAATGTATTATTGCACACAGCCACGTGTCTTCTTAATAGCGACAATGTTCACACCTAAAAGGAAGTCAATGCAGTCTCAGAAGCAAGACATTTGCTATTGGTCAATTTCCCACTGCCACACAAAGCAGACATGTATACGAAGGAGTTTCCTGCTCAGCAATCTCATTCCTGCCCAACTGGTTTTATATCTCCCAACACATATGGTGCAGTCCTTTACAGGGGCGGATCAGTGACGCGGTGAGTTAGCATGCTGCGCTAGAAACCCTGCAAACAGTTTGAGTCCCGGGCACGGCTAACATCAGTGGCGAGTGTTATCCCTTTACAAACCGGCACTGACCCACGTGGTTAAGTATGATAACATAAAAACAGACATTCATGGGTAGGCCTTCGTCTATTTGTGAATTAATAGGCTGGAATATTTTATTTTAATAACTTGCGTAATGTATTTCCAGGCATGAGTATATACGCTTATAATGTAATCTCTTTGTTTCACCGTTTGTATTTACGAGCAAAGTGCATTTTAGGCTTCTGGCTATGGAGTACAAACCGACAGCCTCAAAACTGTACAGCCACCCATGAAGCACATACGTGCAGAAAGGATGCCAGCAAATACAGCCACCAACTGTTGAGATAGCTTTGTTGTGGACGTGCAACCGCTCGCGCATTGGAAAATGTCTTGGACCCCTGCCACATCCAAAAGAAGTCTGAATGATGTCCATCCGGCTCTTGCGAAGAGGAGGCAAATCCTTGCCAGAGGAGTCAATGACACAAACCTTGTGTACCACTTTCCAGTTCAAATTTATTTTGCTGGAATCACCTACATTATATAAGAACATACCAAAAAAATATTTAACACCAATCATTTGGCCATTACCTTATGCCACTTTACCTTTATACCCATTTACAACACACCATGTAATGTAGGAAAATGACAGCTGTCCATCTGAAAGTTTTTTTCATATAAAGAGAAAATCATTACTTGTGCTAACACCAATTAATGTATGTTTTACATTTTTCAGTTATAACAACACAGATTCAGGCAAAGGATGGATTTAAACTGTAACAAAACAATTGAAAACAAAATAAGAATATTAAGGGTGGGGGGAGATGAGAATGGAGTAGTGGAACAACATTGGTCCCTCACACACATGAAAAATGTTTCTTTTTGTTCTCAATTGACACCCAGACATGGCTTTCCAGAACGGGAGAATTCAAGACAATTGCTGCTGCTCCTCTGTTCAATTCAGCGCAGCTGTCTGTAGCTCTGGCAGAGCGCGTGGTCTCGCTTGTCACCCCAGCCACCGTTGACAGTGTGGGGGTTGATGGGCGACACATAGTGCATCTGCAGGATTTGCAGGGCGGTCGGGTAGAGGTGCGGCGCATTGGCGGCCACGTGCTCCGCGAGGCGGCGGGCCTCCCCCTCGGCGTCGCACGGGCCCTGGTGGTGCATGCCGCAGCCGCCCGTGTGGCACACGCGCGGAGCCTGCAGCACCAGCGCCTTGAGCGGGTGCGGCAGGCAGGCCACCGTCAGGTGCTGCAGCGTCCAGTCCCAGTTGTAGTCGTCGTACGTGCAGAATTCCTGCGTGCAGGCCAGCAGGTGCTTGTACGTCAGCCGTCCGATGGCCATGCCCATGTTGTGCCGCGATGACTGCCAGGGCAGCCCCTCAAGCTTGTCGCTCTTGCCCTCAAAGTTGTCCACCATGTCGTAGGAGCCCAGGCTCAGTATATCGCAGTCGGGGCACTCGCGCTTCTGCATGTCCCACATCTTCTGCAGGACGACGTAGAAGTCGGGCAGTAGATAGTGGTCCTCCTCGATGAGCAGCACGAGGCCGTCGTGGGCGTTGATGGCGTTCAAGCGGTCCCACACGAAGTGCAACTTCCACCACCAGTGGTGCTTGGTCTGCGTGAAGACGGCCTCGCGATAGTGGGCGTATTTATCTGGGAACTCGGCATTGTTGCACTTCAGCCGACGGGCTTCTTCCAGGGAGATGTCCCGGGGACAGTCATTGGGGTCCTGTCCCGGGAACTCGTTAGGGTAGACCTGCAGACTAAACGGGAAGAAGATCTGCAGCACGCGGCAGAAGTCAATGGTGCGCACGACCTCGTTGACCTCCTCTGATATGTAGTCGTGGCTGAGAACAAGCAGCACCTCCTCAATCCTCTGGGCTTTTCTCAGCGACTCCACTAGCAGCTTGAGGTGCTGTGGGCGGTTGTGAACTTGCACCAGGATGACCAGCCCATCCTTAGCTGGAGCCTTGATTTTTTCAGAGTTTCTGATGAACTGGTAAAAGTTTTGGTAGTATATGTACTTTTTCAGCTCCTTTGACGTATTTTTCACACCAATTTTCACGTCGAAAAAATTAGATGACACGTTGTCACGACCTCGGAAATAGTCATATTCATCTCGATCTTCGGATAAAATCCGGTTCTGCTCAGTTGCTACTGCATTTTTCGGACTTTCGCGAGGGGCCTGCTTCCGCGCTTTCGTGACGTTCCACGTAGCAATGCCGGCCACGGTTAGCAGCACAAACAAAATGGCCACCTTCCTCTTGTGTATTCGGAACCTCATTTCCAACAGGATTTGACCACCCTTGGCTGGGCCCTTCCGCTACCGAGCCCTGCTGCCACCGGGCCACGCGAGGCTCCGGGGTAACGCAAATAGTGCCGTTAGCCCTCGAGCTGGGTATACAGGAGCCGGGGGGACACCTGCATCACCGCACAGCTCAGGGGAGCACCCAGCTCTACATCAACCCAGGTCAGCATCCGGCCTCAGTTCTGAAACGTGAACACAAACAACAAACAGAATGTGTGATTATCAGGTGCTGTAAGCATTGGCCCAAGAAAAATGCTTCGAGGGAAAACATTAAAAACAAGCAACATAAACAATAACCAGCGTGCTTGTTTAAAATTAAAAACAAGCACGCAGGACACACTTTACCACAGATCACTCAAGACAATACAGGGCTCTGCAACTAATAAATATAAAGATAGCCCTTACAGGATATAGTACAGGCCTCCTGTTACATCTATACAATTAAAAGTCTGTGGGCTTATTTTGGCCATTTCACGCACAGTATTGCATACCAGCTCGTACCAAGTATAATCAATAGCCATTGAGAATTACGATGGTTACTGTGCTGTTCTGGTATAGGCAGAGGGAAAATGTGTGCAGTCCCATATAGCTGGTGTGGAGAATGTGCACTTGTAGACTGTTCATTAACGTGATATAGCAGCTGTTTACACAGCACTTCCTAACAAATCTAGTCTTTGTTGATACTGATCAAGCAATAGAGGGAAAAAAAACGAGATATATCTGCACATATAGTTGGCAAATAATAAAGCATTGCTTCATTGATTAAATTAAATCGTCATGCTCACTATACTGTACATGCATCGAATTATGTGCAATGATTCATAACGAATTTTCTGAAATCCACAATGTTCATAACTGTGCATGTCGCACAAAGCCACGTAATAAAACAACTTGTGACTGCCACGTGCTGCCTTTTGAACTTGAATTTTACTCGCTTACCCTACCCCAAGCCCATCCTTCATACGTCAGTGTAAGCGCTATGATATATGCTGTATAATAAAACAAGAGTGGAGCAGAAGTGCAGTGGTTAGTGCATTGCACTACGAACCCAGCGAACTCGGTTTAATTCCAAGCCATAGCTAACATCAGTGACGAGTGATATCTCCTCCTTCACCAAGCCGCACTGGCCAGCATGGTGAAGTATGGTCAAACAACGTCCCTCACCCCGTCTCGGGCCAGGTGGCCTTCCATCCAGGAGTGGATTGACAAAGGGCTGTACATTATTCGGAGAACAACTTAAATTTTGGTAGAACACTGTGAACGACTCTTTCCCGTACCATTGGTATACTTAGCGGCTTTGGTTTATCAGGGTACATCTTGCTGCTGAAACCCTGTTTGCATTGCATTCTAAACATGTGACAGGAAGGTGCGTGTGTCAATAGATTTAATATTATTTACTGTCCAGTATTTTATTTCAAAGATTTTAACAAACCCTTTACCTGTAAAATTATACATTTATAAGATTACACGTATAATTGTGGGTCGGGACTATTCCTACGGGACGCTTAACAGCAATTTAAACATTAAACTTTCACGGCCAGCACCTTGACTTGCTAAAACAATCTCACGAGTGATCCTGTGACGCATTATAGACCAACCACACACACAGCTATCGAAAGGCTGATCACATTACTCCCGTGTGCAAATCTAGCACCAGATGCTGTCCTCTGTACCTACAGAGGGCCAGAGAAAGGACCTTTTACGACCAGTTCGGAGCCAAATGAAACCGATATTCTTTTTTGAAAGGAGATCTGGATTTCAGTAAGTATTGTACAGCGATGAGAATATCAGAATAGTGCATTTAAACACAATGGGGTACAGCGGCGTTGCAGAGTGAATGTCCTTGCCACAGCTACTACGTCAGTGGCTAGTGATGTACAGTATAACCGGTTCTCGCAACCACCTTCCCCAGCCTGTACTGACCTGCGCGATGAAGTATGGTTAAACAACCCCAACGACCGACGTGGTTTGACAAGAGGATGCCATTTTTGTTTAATTAAACAAAATTATATAACTAACGATGGACACGCACACACAAATTATATTTAAAACAATCATAACTACAGGTTTGATCACATAAACAGCCTCATTGTGGGATAAGTTACTCTTCCCACTGCTTGTAATTCATGGCATTATTAGGATTCTGGGTCACAATTAAATCCACGAATCGTTTGAATGATAGTGCCTCTAATGGCTGGCATAATATAAACCCATTAGATACCACAAGCGGTATAAAGTGAAAAAACGTGGACACTCTCGCGCGATGCGATGCTTGATTATGAATGTAATCATCAATGTCGATCAACTGATCGATGCATTCCACCCGTCAACAGTAATCCAAAGTCTAAACAGCGGACAAGGTGGACCTTGGTATAGGAATGTTTACTCACCACCACTGTAAGCTATTTACTCAAGAATGGAGATTAACACCACCTAATATTCATGCAAGTGTTGGGCCTACAACCAAATGATCATAAATACCCGGATATCATAAAATTTCTGAAGCTCAGCAGATTTGACCCTGGTCAGTACTTGGCTGGATAACCTGCCAGGGCTCTCCACGTGTTGTAGGTGTGTGGTTACAATGTGTATTGCAAGTGCTGAGTCCAGAGGTGTGGACTCGAGTCATGTGACTTGGACTCGAGTCAGACTCGAGTCATGAATTTGATGACTTCAGACTCGACTTGGACTTGCATAACAATGACTTTGTCCCACCTCTGAGGTGTGGACTCGAGTCATGTGACTTGGACTCGAGTCAGACTCGAGTCATGAATTTGATGACTTCAGACTCGACTTGGACTTGCATAACAATGACTTTGTCCCACCTCTGAGGTGTGGACTCGAGTCATGTGACTTGGACTCGAGTCAGACTCGAGTCATGAATTTGATGACTTCAGACTCGACTTGGACTTGCATAACAATGACTTTGTCCCACCTCTGAGGTGTGGACTCGAGTCATGTGACTTGGACTCGAGTCAGACTCGAGTCATGAATTTGATGACTTCAGACTCGACTTGGACTTGCATAACAATGACTTTGTCCCACCTCTGGCTGAGTCTCTCCCGTCGTTTGTGTGGTGGGTATTCTCTGGACACCCTGGTTTTATCCCACACGAAGCCATAAACGATCATGAATTTTACTGGCCAAGGATTTCAATGTCGCAGGAACATCCTGAAAAAGTGTATTGAGACTCGACTGACACTTGTAATGCTACTTACCTACCTAGTCTTTCCCAGGTACAATACAGTAATTGGCAATACAAATGTGTCGTGCACACTTTCACACTATGACAATGACGCCAGCACGAGATAATCACTCAAACCTTGTTCAACGGCGGAGTCATTAAACGAAAAAAGCAATCTTCGTTGCACTGTCACCGTATCTACTGATCTCGCCCCACCTTGCAAAATTCTAACCACGCGTTAAGTGCTGTGCCAACAGCTGCTGCATTGACAAAGTTTCACTGCTTCGTTTTACTGCGATTAATAAGCAAGCCTGGCTGTTGATGACTCTGTGAATGTCAAATCCGATCTGAACTTTGCTTGCATTTAACCAATGTTGCTGAAAATATTTACTCCCACTGGGCTAATGGGATGTGTACAAAAAGAAAACCCGACTTGATTTTTAATGTGGCGAGACGGATACGGAAATTTGGCGTATTTTTTAAAAAAAATTGGGGATTTATGTGACATTGGTAAGTCCATGTTACTGATCTGATGGTTCACATCAACTCCCATTCAAGGTCCACGCGGTAAGATCATGGGACCAATTTGACCCCATCAAACCAGTCGTAGCCTTCCTTGCCTGAACTCCCTGATAATATTCAATAGAAAGCAATTAATTGACAGGCATGCACGCTCAGTTAACGCGATATATCGACACGCATCAGAACTGTAATGCCATGCATTATTTAAAAGACAATTTGTAACAAAGAAAGGGTATATGAGTTTGAAATGACATTGTAGCCTCAACGTTATCAACTAACGCATCACAACTACTGTATGCACCGTAGATCGAGCTATTGCTCAGATCGGGATAATACTAAAAGTGTGAGTTACGTAATTATGGTCATCATCATCATCAGTCTCAACATCATCACCACTAGCAATCGTGTCCCATTACCATCCTCATGACTGTCACCATACAATACATCATCACTATGACAACTAGACCCCCTATCATCATCATCATCATCAAGCGCGTTGGTAAGCATCCTCGAAGATCGATAACGATACGAACATCACCGTCAAGATCACTACGGACGTCACTGCCGTGATCACCGGCATCATTAACACCGCCGACAGCTTCGGCAGCATCACAAAGCGCCCTCATCACCAACACAAC
This sequence comes from Lethenteron reissneri, assembly GCF_015708825.2. Classification (NCBI taxonomy): domain Eukaryota; kingdom Metazoa; phylum Chordata; class Hyperoartia; order Petromyzontiformes; family Petromyzontidae; genus Lethenteron; species Lethenteron reissneri. Next base: position 10,726,721 of record NC_083803.1, on the reverse strand, counting down.
CAACGACCATCATCAACCATCCATCATCACCCACGATCACCGCCACCACCACCACCACCACTCCCCCCCATTATCATTATCACCATCCTCACCACCACCCCCATCCTCACCCTCATCCTCACCATCAACACCAACCCACCACCACCACCAACCCACCACCACCACCATCAGGTGCACACCACCAAACTCGCCCATCGCGGGGCCGTCTACGCCCAGAATCAGCGTGCGCTCGCCACTGCCACCACTCGCGTCGCGACCAAACCGCACTGACACAACACACACCACGACGACGACGACGACAACAACAACAACAACGCACACAGCCACACTTACCCGTGGTCACAATGCCGATCTTGAAGGCACGAACGAGACGAGACGAGAGAGAGAGGAGAGAGAGCGAGCGGCCCTCCCTCACCTGAGCGGGCTGCGGCTCGCGGAGGCGCCGAGCTGCCAATGAATCGAGGCCGCGGCGGCTTCCGCCTACGTCACGAGTCAGAGGCCTCGCAGCGGGGGGAGGCGCGCACATGGCCCCCACCAACGCGCCTTCAGTGTCAGCGGTGTGTGTCACACGTGTACACACGTGTACAGGGCCCAGCAAGGCACCTTCAGTGTCAACGGTGTGTCACACGCGCACAGAGGGCCCACCAAGGCACCTTCAGTGTCAGCAGTGTGTGTCACGCGCACAGAGGGCCCAGCAAGGCACCTTCAGTGTCAGCAGTGTGTGTCACGCGCACAGAGGGCCCAGCAAGGCACCTTCAGTGTCAGCAGTGTGTGTCACGCGCACAGAGGGCCCACCAAGGCACCTTCAGTGTCAGCGGTGTGTGTCACGTGTACAGAGGGCCCAGCAAGGCACCTTCAGTGTCAGCAGTGTGTGTCACGCGCACAGAGGGCCCACCAAGGCACCTTCAGTGTCAGCGGTGTGTGTCACGTGTACAGAGGGCCCAGCAAGGCACCTTCAGTGTCAGCGGTGTGTGTCACGCGCACAGAGGGCCCACCAACGCGCCTTCAGTGTCAGCGGTGTGTGTCACGTGTACAGAGGGCCCAGCAAGACACCTTCAGTGTCAGCGGTGTGTGTCACGCGCACAGAGGGCCCAGCAAGGCACCTTCAGTGTCAGCGGTGTGTGTCACGCGCACAGAGGGCCCACCAAGGCACCTTCAGTGTCAGCGGTGTGTGTCACGCGCACAGAGGGCCCACCAAGGCACCTTCAGTGTCAGCGGTGTGTGTCACGCGCACAGAGGGCCCACCAACGCGCCTTCAATGTCAGCGGTGTGTGTCACGTGTACAGAGGGCCCACCAAGGCACCTTCAGTGTCAGCGGTGTGTGTCACGTGTACAGAGGGCCCAGCAAGGCACCGTCAGTGTCAGCGGTGTATGTCACGTGTACAGAGGGCCCAGCAAGGCACCTTCAGTGTCAGCGGTGTGTGTCACGTGTACAGAGGGCCCAGCAAGGCACCTTCAGTGTCAGTGGTGTGTGTCACGCACAGAGGGCCCAGCAAGGCACTTTCAGTGTCAGCGGTGTGTGTCACACGTACAGAGGGCCCACCAAGGCACCGTCAGTGTCAGCGGTGTGTGTCACGCGTACAGAGGGCCCAGCAAGGCACCTTCAGTGTCAGCGGTGTGTGTCACGTGTACAGAGGGCCCAGCAAGGCACCTTCAGTGTCAGCGGTGTGTGTCATGCACAGAGGGCCCACCAAGGCACCGTCAGTGTCAGCGGACACGTACAGAGGGCCCACCAAGGCACCTTCAGTCTCAGCGGTGTGTCACACGCACAGAGGGCCCAGCAAGGCACCTTCAGCATCTCAGCGGTGTGTCACATGCACAGAGGGCCCAGCAAGGCACCGTCTGTGTCAGCGGTGTGTCACACGCACAGAGGGCCCAGCAAGGCACCTTCAGCATCTCAGCGGTGTGTCACATGCACATGGCCCCCACCAAGGCACCGTCAGTCTACTCAATGTCTCACACGCACATGATCCACCAAGGAATCGTAAGTTTGCTCGGAGTGTCACACGCGCAGGACCCTCACCTAGGAAGGCACCGTCAGTCTGCTCGAGTCTCACGCATAGGGCCCACCAAGGCATCGTCGTTCTCGGCAGAGTGTCACGCGCACATGGTCCACCAAGGCATCGTCAGTCTACTCGAGTCTCACACGCACATGGCCGACAAGGCATCGCGACATCTTCACAAGAGTCAAAATTCACAAAATGCACAGGGACCACAAGGCATCGTGACTTTCCAAAAGTCAAAATGCACAAGGCCCACAATATATTGTGACTTTACTAGAGTCCACGCACAGAGCACACAAGATGTCATGACTTCGGGAAAACAAAATACACGGGCTACAAGGCATTGTGACTTTACCCTCAAAGCAGTGTGACATTAATAGAGTCCACTACATTGGGGCCACAAGTCACCGTGACGTTACTAGCCCAAGACACAGGTACCAATAATACCTTTTTAGCGTCCAGAGAAACAAGGTCTACATAGCATCGAGATTTAAGTAATGGTAATACGAGGCATCGAAACTCTTTAGTAAAATGCAGTAACACTTCAGTCAAAATACATCAAGGGCTACAAGGCATCGTGACTATTCATACGGTACTGTACTTAAATACTAAGAGTCCAAAGACGCAGGGTAAATAAAAGAGTGAGGTTACTAGAGACGGGTAAAGTATAGCACGAGTTAAAGCCACGGGGTTTAAAAGGCTTCAACAATGATTCATAGCAAGGAACCGTTTCAGAGCTATTCATGCGTTATAATAAAAATCAGAAAATAGTCAACTTCGTCAGCTCCAATTAATTGTTTTATTTTACAGTTCTGGGTCTGCTTGCTTGAAACTAATTCTGCGTGATTATATCGGGATGTAAGGCCCCATAGGCTGATGGACTAAAACACAAAATGTATTCATGTTTAGACTCAGGATGGGGTTCTGCAGGATGGGGTGTTAATGTTTTTGTACAGCCGAGGTCAAAGCCGCATTATTTTGGCAGTGATGTTGTAATCTCCTTACACTATTGAACTTGGACATTTGTTTTTGCTGAGCATGGGCGAGAATTCCCTATACCCCTTTCCATCCAGAGTCCATTCCAGACTTCAATACAAGGGTATACGGACTTCTCGCCCATCGTATTGATCGCACCTCCCAATAAAACACTTTTTTTTTATTGGCGAGGCTGCTGCTGCGTTGGCAGTGATGCACAAAGCACAAATAACAAAATCTCAACACATTCGTCAATACCACTGCCTTAAATAGGAATACAATATATAATGGGAGACGTTACAGCCAATACCCCTTTTTGATTATTCTGCATTTATCGGCAACTGTAATATACTTGGCACGTGGCCGGCCGACATCTCGAGCAGGGGCACGTTTGAAGTGGTTGGCATTGGATGAGGGCAGCAAATGTTCCCTTGACGAAGATGGCAACGAGAGGGACTTCACCTCCCGTTGGACGCTGAGCCCCAAAACCCACGGGCGCGTGTCGCGTTTGGTGCACACATCCATGCGCTCGAGCAGGCGACGCGATGATGGGTCAACGTGCGCACCTTCTATTGGCGGCCACAAACACGTGGCTCGCTCTTCGCAATCGATGACTGCTGACACGCGAGAGTTGTCAATCCAAATGTGTGGCAGGAAAATGTATAAAATGTTGTCTCGTGTTGTTTTTTTTACCGTCTCGTTTATTTTGTTTAAAGTTTTTTTTCCTGTTTTTTTTTACAAGTTTATCTTCCTTCATCGGTCTATGCATTTGGATGCAAGTTGCATTGCACGAGACAAACATCTAATCATTACACACGCGATTCGATGATTGTAAATGTGAGCCGTAGATAATTAATTACTGGCCAAATCGTTCTTCGCACGGCTGATCTTGATGTAGAGCAACAGATATCATATTACACTGGCGAGGTTGAGCCAGATAATGGCATCAGTAGTAGCGAAGTGGTGAATCACTGTGATGCCTCTTTCGTCTTTATGAATCGGGCATTGAGTCGTTCTACTAGATTTGAAGCTTTCGTGACTGCAGGGATTCATACTCTTAGGTTTTTTCGGTAAAGTCACGTAGGTAAAAATAACAAGAATAAAATAATAAATGAAACTCAATCAAATCACGACGTTTCGGAGGCAACACAAGTCTCCGTCTCCAGGTGGGACCGTCACAGCTAAATTTACTGTATCAAGTGAAGAGAAATCCAAGAGACAAGATCTGTGTGACCACAATCTCCGCACACTGTCGGAGAGTTTTATTTTTATTTTCGACTTGTGCATCAAGTATCCACACCTGTTGCCACGATTGGTGCGGATACGGCTTCGGGCTGTGGGCCAGGAGCATCGCGAGGAGTTGTTTGTGACTCTCATCTGCACCTGTAGCGTGTGAAGTGCACCACGCCTGTGTTGTAGTCTTGCTGGAAAACCTCTATACCATGGGTGTAGTTTTCGTGGAGAGCCTCTATACCGATGGGTGTAGTTTTGCTGGAGTTTCTCTATACAATGGGTGTAGTTTTTCAGTAGAGCCTTGAGTGCAGTTTTGCTGGAGGTTTCACGCTTTGTGGACCACGTGTTTTTGTTTTACCCAACAAAAATGCCACGGATCGGGTCGGCACCCCCCAACACCTATCGAGACGCCGGCTGTGTGACGCGCCCGCCCGTGTGGCCGTGTTGGGGCTGACAGGTAGGGGTCTCCACTAAGCGAGGGAGCTCAAGCGAGGCCCTCAACTGGAGCAGTGTTTACCCAAACCTTTGTTGGCACGCGGACTGTCACTGTGAGCCCACGACGGTACGTGGCGGTCCACCATGCATCAAGAACACATTTTTGCATTTACAGTACGGTACTCTATAAGACATGAAAACCTATTCACTTTGCTTCTTATTGGCGAATCTGAATAGGTGCTCATTGGAGCAGTGAATATATGATTTTGTAAAAGAAAAAAGCGCAGAGTTCGAGGACCACTTGCCACGAACTTGTATCCACCAGTAGTCCGTGGACCGCAGATTCAGACCCTACTGCTCTTGGAAGAGGTGGGAGAAACTCACGCTTTACCCCACCACACGACAGTGGTGCACCCGTCTATACGATAGATGTGGGGGGGTTAGGAAACGTGTCCATGTTATCCACTGCCATGCCGGGAGATCATACAGATTTGATGAGCCACTACGAAAACAAAGCGATACAAACGATTGTATTGAGACTAAATCTCCTGTGTCTCTCGTAATATCACTCTGCTTTATTAACTCATTCAGACGCTGTCTTTCCGACAGACCTGTTCTTCACCTGAGGACGGCTGTTTGCGTTATGGCCGAAACGTCGTGAGAATGAATCCCTGCAGTCACGAAAGCTTTAAATCGAAATTTTACTCGGTGTTGTTTTACTCATAGTTTGTAGACAATACTACGTCGGTCTTCTCGTTTGTGTTGATGACTCTCTAATTCGTCCTTCCGTATAACTGGGAGAAGCATACAACGGGACGTCTGGTTTGCCGATCCACTCAGTGGCTTCGGAGCTCTTTCAGAAACTAAACAATGAAGCTCCAGGAGGCGGAGCGAAACTAGGAGCAGCGAATTTGTCAATGCACTGCTGGAAGAGGGCCTTCCCATGGTAACTTCATAAACTCCCAGCACGTGCAGCGAAATATTGGAAATCGTGTCAAACTAATAATCGGTGCAAGCTGAGCAGAAAGTCAAGAGACACACGGTCTATCGTTGGCGATGTGAATTTCAACCCGTGCATGGACTCGTCTATTACTATAGTATAATGGCGTTTGTCATTCGATGGCATGCATACGTGAATCTATATCATCACGGCCATATAGCATCTTCTTCAACATTAGCATCGTCGTCACTATCATCAAGCTGTAGGAGGGTTCATATCTCGTGAATAATTCCGGAGCCCATTAACCCCACCTCTTTACACCGGGGAATATTTTTCACAGATTATCCCCGGACAGTTCTGGGTGAAAGGCAGTCATCGACATCATTGAAATGATGTTATTTGCCAGCCTGCTAAAAATGTAACAATGCCTTTGCCGTACGTGATATGTTCGCAAAAGAAATAACAACATGTGCAGTAAAACAATTTCAAGGCTTTACAACAAAGAACAATTTTAATTAACCGCAAATAAATAAGTCAGCAAGCCACAGCGCCTCGATTCGTCAAAGGTAGATTTGCGCTGGCTCTTCTGATGGCTGTGGCCAAACAACCACAACAGCGTAGTATCCACCTACATGCACAGCAACATCAATATTCGCACGCGTCATTATACACACAGCGATGTCACGTAATAACCTTTCTATTTCCGCTTGTCATAGTTCAGAGGTGCAACCTATGCATTATTAAAGCTATGATGTCATACGTCATAATTCGTGTCTTTCACGCAAGCAGGACACGTGTGATAAGTACACAAGCTCGGCCATGCCCGTCGTGGGTTGAGTAAAAGTCGATTGGCTGTGCGCACGTTGCTGTTCCTAGGCGCAGGGTCCCTAACAGAGGTCGCAACCGGGTATCCGATACCCGTACCCTACCCGATACCCGGCTACCCGTACCCGATCGGGTACGGGTACCCGTTTGCGACCCTGGTGCGGCCGGGTACGGGTACGGGTAGGGAATCAAAACCCGTTTGCGACCTCTGGTCCCTAAGCTTCAGTCCTCTCGACCACCCCACGGTTGAACCTTCAGAGTTTACCCAGCGCTCCAGTAAGCGAGTCTGAACATTCGTTACCGAGCACTCTTTGTATGATGAGTCCAGTCCATCACGAACGCGCCGCGCCGAATCACACCCAGGGTCGGCTGTTAGGAGCTACAACGTTCTAAGTCTGTTGCAAGATTGTCTCAAACTCAAGGATAGATGCTGAACATCTGCGACGGGAGAATTGGGTCCAGGTATTGGGGCCAGAGACCCTGGAACTGCGCTCGCCGTACGGAAACAAGGATTACCCCCTTTCAAGTATTAATACAAATGAAAAAATGTTATACGCTGCACGTAGTCTGAGAATGTGCGTACACGTGTGTGTGTGTGTGTGCGTTCCACGTGGCATCTCCAGCATCCATTCAAACGAATCAAGAGCCATCCTCTGCGCCACGTGGGGCGTGTGTAACAATCATCGGGCGCGTGAAGCGTGTTACGACTTTGCATCGGAAAGGAGGGACATTTGGTAAACTTGGTATAGAAGACGCGCTGTGGTGGGAATGGAGTGTGAGAGGGAAGCCGTTGTCGTGACACACCGAGCTGATTATTTGAAGCAGCGTTTGGTGTAGGTGATCGCAAACACGACACGATCGTGTACCCATTCATCCGTGTTCAAGATCGTGGGATTTGCACTGATAAACCAGACAAGTTACTGCTTGTCGCATGTCTTATATAGAGCATCTAAAAAAAACCTCATCAAGGAAATGAACGACAAACGCTGTGTAGAAGATGTTCCCATACAGGAGGAGCCGTGTTCTCTGATGATTAAAATTCGGCGTGGGAAGGCAGAGAGGTGGTGTTTTAATTAGTGTTAATGAAAATAGCAGGCACAGAGACAGTAGCAACACAGAGACGTGCATGATAGCGCCTGTACGACCAAGTTCTCCTGAGTTGATTGCACCACGATCTCATCACATCTTGGATGCTAAGCGGGGTTGAACCCGTTGAGTATTTTGATGGATGTGTGACTTGGTGGTGTAGGCCTGAGAAACAAAGTAGCCATGAGATGGTGGTGGATTAATGAATCTTGTCTGTGCGGAGCTTTTTACGTCGAAACGGCCAAATATCCCAACGCGTGGCAAGTCCTTCCTGATATTGAGTGACGGGTCTCTGCGAGGCTTTCCTGGATAAATAAACGACATTTATAATATGTATTATTAGATTCCCTTGGACCAATGTGGCCAGGCAGATGTGGGGCCGCGGGATGCAGGATTCATGGGTGTCCAGAGATTTCAAAAATACATCTCACCGTGGGATCATTACTTCCATAATTCACCACCGCACCGTAGATCAACAAAGCCACCAAACATTTTCAAAGGCGACCTCTACCCCATTCCCCATCGCTCCCCGCCCCCGAAATGAGAGGCGAGATACATACTGTATTGATGTTCACTCTGGCCCAATGAGTCGCCTGCAGAGACGGGTCACGCCACACCATCTGAACACCCCGTGGGGCTTTCACGGCTAAGCCACCAGTGTTGTAGCCCAGTAAACAGGGGACGTTGGCATGTGGTTTGGTTGCAACAGTTGGACCAACGTTCACCCAACGTTCCATCTTTAACTCGGTGAGCATCTCAGTCGTGATCTTGTGAAGATTACTGAAGACCAAACAACAACGAAATACACATTATTTTGTGATCTAATTAAGGCTTTAAAAATCTCGTCATCATCACCATCAACACGACCTTCTAACATAAATTTATCATGACTATTTAATGAAAGTACAAACGCTGTACGCGGTTTTATCGCTCTCAAATGAATTACTGTACACGTTTACCTAAAGATGCACACACTTGAACACATACAGACATATGAATTTGATACTTGTAGAACTCGGATTATGCATTGCAACTACTGTATAGCGTATACAGGCTATGACAATTTCAGGAAAAATTATCCACTACTATGGACAATTAAATAACCTGACGTTTTGGGCAATGGCACTTCTTTAGAGCAAAAGCGGTTCACAGTTGGCGATCACACTTTACACTCTGGCGCCTTTAAAGTAAAATAACAATAGTTACGTATTTTAATTGACATATGAACAGTTTTCCTTGAACATATACCGATTAACAAACACTCCAAGATAAATACCCACCTAGACTTGTATAAATAAAATATCAACAATGTACAGCTCTTTATTAATCCACTGCTGGATGAAGGCCTCCCTTCACCGAGTTATCCACACTTCATTCTAAGTGCTATTCTGTTAGTTTAACACCTAGGAGGCTTTCGCGACCAATATTATTCATTATAGAGGGTTTTTGGGTTAGATCGCGTAAATATAACTGTGTCCATATTCTTTGGGTCTTTCGGTAAAGTCACGTAGATAGGTTCAAATTAATGAAAATTAAATGAACAAAAAACTATGACGATCGCTTGTGTTGTGATCGAAACGTCGAAGTTTTTTGTTTATTTTATTTTTATTAATTTGAACTTATCTACGTGACTTTACCAAAATACCCAAAGAATATGAATTCCTGCAGTCACGAAAGCTTTAAGTCAAGATTTATAAATGTGTCGTTAAACCCGCCACCACCCGACACAGCCAATTAGTAAGGTTTGTCCCGTAAACAAACATGCCAATTCGTTACTAGTTCAGCACACCGGTGTTGTGGTTTTACGCTTTTACAACCTACTACTCAAATTGTAAATGTTGTGGATTTACGCTCCAACACACCGGTGTGCTGATCTAGTAACGAATTGGCATGTTTTGTTACCGTGACACACCTTATACATTGGCTGTGTCGGGTGGAGGCGGGTTTAACGACACATTTATATTTACGAGATCTAACCCCAAAAAACCCTCGATTATTGATGCGATTGTGTTATTGTCGGTGTTCCATATCTCAGTTTACTCATGTAACTGTAACGCGTAGACACGGGGAGCCTTTCAATGACATTCAGGCGCAAGCCTATGCTTGCTCATGATTATACATTCCATATTTTAACATTCTATATTTCAACAATATATTTCACACGTGTGCCGCTGTTGAGTAACACCAATGTCACGGTGACATTCAGACAGGTGTCTTAGCCACGGCTGAAACGATGAAAATGTAAAACATCTATCCATCTTAAACCCTGTGTGAAAAAAAGGTGATGACCTTATTTTTGAAATCCATTTTACGTCACGTGACGTCTGTTCCAACATTTCACTTTGTAAATACGGTAAATACATTACCTTGCATTATAAAAACAATAAACTTGACTCAAAACTGGCAGTTTTTTGTGCCCTTAAAAAAAAACTTGCATTCATGTACAACTGTGCGCTAGTTGACTGATGTGTTTGGCTGCATCTGGTGGTGGAGGGTCTTGGCGACACAGATCATCACTGCCACTTTTTAACCAAAAATAATAATCAATGATGAATCAACCTTTCCACTGTAAGTCATGTCCTCTCGCCTCAGCAGATATTATTCAATGACGTGCCGCTATTAAAGCGGTGTTTCAAATAAGAATCGATTATATTTATTTGTATTAACGTTATGAATAAAACATACCGCAAGTGGCTGCTGCTGGGGTCATTCGAACATGAACACCATGTACTGGCTCGAGAATCAGCGAATAGGAGCATCGTCACATCTATAGTTGTGACTGATGAGAGTTCCTACACTTGCGTGAATTGTGCACATTCACAATGTTTGTAAGAAAACGAGCACACCCACATAGGCAATACAAAGAAAAATATTCCCCCTATAGCCTGAACAGACTGTTGGGGCAAGTGCTGTTCGCGAGCACCTATGAATGCCGGCACGAAACAAGAGGGGGTGAGTGGCCAACACCACACCTGGCCGCTTTTGTCTCCCCAGGCCTAATGTTTACATGCCGCATTAGGTAATGAGTCGACCTAGGGGAGGCCCAGGATCGGTTCAGATATTCGTCACCTATGTCGGCTGTCACCGGCAATTGAATATCACTTGATACAGATATTTTGCTGTGACAGTTCCGCCTGAAGACAGAAGCTTGTGTTGCCTCCGAAACGTCGTGATTTTATTGTTTTTGTTTTTTTATTTTTTATTAATTTTTATTTCATTTTTACCTACGTGACTTTACCGAAAGAACTACGAGTATGAATCCTTGCAGTCACGAAAGCTTCAAATCTAGAATTGAATACGGCTCACCGGGTTCTTAGCGTAGTGTGCACGTGTGTGCCCTCGACGCGCACGCACGTGCATGTACTTATATCCAGCAGCATAATGATTACAATAGGACATAGGTCCTAGTCCCCAGATTCCACCCAGGGGATGCCAAATCTGTCATTGCTGTTCAAGTGCACTCCGACACAAAGACAAAGATCCCCCTTATAGACTTTCGCAGATTGCTGCAGCAAGTGCTGCTCGTGGGTGACACGCACACAATCACACGTGAGGTCAAAGAGTATCTGTACATTTACATTATGAGACCTGCTTTGCCAATATCAAGATACAGTAATAGGGTTTTACCCTTTAATCTGGCACCAAAACTGACACCTTTATACAAGGGATCATGTTTGCAATAACCACAACACAACCAGTCAAAATGCAAACAAAAAAGAGACAACTCTGATAATGATATGCACTGTCCTTGAAATTGATTGAATCCCTTGTATAAAGGTGTCAGTTCTGGTGCCAGATTAAAGGGTAAAACCCTATTACTCTATCTTGCTACTGGCAAAGGAGGTCTCATAATGTACATGCTCACCCCGAGCACTCAATACTCTGATAGTGCGCTGTTTTTGAGTTGTACGCATTTTGGCGTCATCTGGTCCAACACCAGTGGAGACGAGGCTCTAAGAAAAGTCGTCTCGGGTGTGGACCAATCAACTTCAAGGACAGTGCATATCATTATCAGAGTTGTCTCTTTTTGTTTGCATTTTGACTGCTTGTGTGAGTGGGTGGTTGAGTGGGTGAGTGTGTGGGTGAGTGAATGAGTCCGTGGGTTAGTCGGTGAGCGAGTGGGTGGGTGAATGAGTGATTGGGTGAGTGATTGGGTGAGTGTGTGGGTGAGGGCGAGTGAGTTGTTGTGACCTGCCATGCGGAGGCTGAACCACAGCATGGACAAGCACTGGGCCCGCTCCGCTGACCCTAATCCGTGACCCCTATGCGGGATCTCGGGGTGGAGTGGCCTGGCGGCTCCTCCTCTGCGAGACGCCGAATGGGACGTGCGCCGCCACCGTGCCGTGCTCCTTGGCGCCCTCGATGTGGAACATCTGGTCGTCGAAGAAGATGTGCGGGCGGATCTTCTCGAGCAGCGGCCCCTTGGGCGCGCCGGCGAGGAAGAGCGCCTCGTCCAGCTCCAGGCCCCAGCTGCGCAGGGTCTTGAGCGCACGGCCGCCCGAACTGGCCGCGCTGCGCGCCGTCACCAGGTACGTGCGGATCGGGCAGGTGAGGCGCTCACCCTTGGCGTAGAACTTGCGCTGGATCCGCCCCAGGGCCTCCGCGAAGCCCTTGAAGGGGCCCTGCAGTGCGGAGGGCAGAGGGGACGGAGAGAGCGGCTGGGTGGGGCCGGCTCTGTGCGAGGGGAGCGCAAGCGGGAGCGCTCGTGCAGGCCACCTACAGCTGTTAATAAGCATGGTTTGAGGTTGTTCCGAGTCTGTCTCTGCTCTGGGAAGGAGGTGGGGCGAGTGCTGGTGGTTGGCTGGATGCCCAGGCAGTGCTGGCTTTAGGCAATGTAGGCATTTGCCCAGGGCGGTGGCAGATTGCTTGGACTTGGGAGGGGTAGCAATGTCTAAATAGATGGGCAGCCCCTGCATGTGACGCGGGGGGGGGGGGGGGCGGCACCTGAGATTGTGACGCGGGTGAGGGGGGGGGGCACCTGCGAGAGGGGCTGGTCGACGTTCTTCTTCTCATGCTCGAAGAAGGAGTCGAGGCCGTGCTCCTTGACGATCCTCTCCGACTCATCCGAGAAGAGCACCGCGTCACCGTCAAACGCCACACGCAGCTGCTTTGTCCCGGGCGCCACCTGTATCCCCGCGCCGGGGCTGAACATTGTGGCCGCCGCGATGCCTGCCCACGCGGCACGGCCGGGGATTCGTTTGTGCCATGCCCAGCGCACCACATCCACCATGCCCCTCTCTCTCCGTAGTTGTGGCCCTGGTCACTTTCCATATATTTTTTATATATTTGTATATATTTTTTTATTTTATACTTTATATATTTTTCAGACAGTGGTGAAGCCCTGGGCATGGGCAGTGAGGACACGTAGAGGTGTTTATGCAGGTGGCTGTGTGGGAGAAAGCAGGCCTGAGGAGTTGCTGTCATAGTCACCGTTGTCACCATCATACAGAGGTTAAGGAGCAGCCCTGCGATTACTGCCGCACACTGCTGCTGGTGGCGTGGAGAACTCCTCTCGAGGGTACCTGGCCTACCCGTCCATGCTGGCCCAGACATATTTACACCGCTGGGTGCCCGCGCCGGAAAGTCAAACAGGCCACCTCTGGATTGCAAGTCCAGGGTGCTAACCGTGACACCGCGACAGCTGTTAACTACCATGATTAACTTGGTCATCATTATCAATGTCATCTTCATCATGGCCACACCTACCCATCCTCAATCAACCAACAAACCCATATACCCATAATCCATGATCATAATCACCACCACCCTCAACACCACCATCATAATACACATGACAAATAATCACCGCATCTCCCAAAGCTCTTCTTGACCGGATTTGATAACTAAACATCACCCCAAAAAACGATGCCTTTCTTCCATACGACATCATTACCACCAACATCAATGTTATACGGAACCAATTTGACACCATCATCACCACCATCGCCTGAGTGGTGGGCTATAACCGGCGAGTGGTGCGCGCACCTTCCGCCAGGGCCTCCTGCACCTTCTCCTCGTCGGCCGACAGGTAGAGATTGGTGTTGTAGGCCTCCAGGTACCCGATGGGGCTGTTCCCTCCCGTCAGGCAGAAGCGCTCGATGTTGAGACCTGAGCGTCCAGCACCAGCCACATGCCGTGCGCACACACACGCTCTGGGTCAACCGGACTGTTCAGCCCCTGCTGTCTCATCGAACATTTCATCTCACAACCTCCGATATGCCTCAAACAGGCCTCCACTTCCTCCTTGTCAAGCCCCGAGTCTCTCGAACCAGACAAGGTGAGCGGTGCTTTCCTTTCACCACTCCGGTCGTCTGCAATTCACTCCCAACATAGACTAATTCCCATAGACCCACACAGAGACCCACAGACCCACACAGAGATCCATAGACCCAGACAGAGACCCATAGACCCACACGGAGACTCATAAACTCACACAGAGACCCATAGACTCACATAGAGACCATTAGACCCACACAGAGACCCATAGGCCCACATAGAAACCCATAGACCCACAGAAACCCATAGACCCACACAGAGACTCACAGACCCATACAGAGGCCCATAGACCCACACGTAGACCCACAGACTCACATAGACACCCTGTTGCAGCTCCAGGCTTCTGGAATTCACTCCCTCCTCCTCTCTCACTGTGCCGCACATCGGTGTCTGTGCCATCCTTCTGTCAGAATCTGAATGCTTTTCTCTCTCTCTCTCTAATTTATTCTCCCGTGCCTCTGCATGTCCTTTTTTAAGTTCAATTTGTTCACGTTAAATATGTAACAATGAAAGAATGAATGAAGGAGAATTTTCACACAACGTCATTCGGCCCTCCTGGTTTCGTGACCGAAGGATGCTGGACGCAGTTTCTAGCCGAACGTCGTATTCTAATCGCTAAATTTGGCTGTGAGAATTGCTCTTAAACTCACCGTTGAGCGAGCTGAAACAATTACAATCAGCGCGTTAAACACTTCTTAAGCGTGACAATTTACATTTTTGTCTGTCAACAAAAAAATGTGGCCACATCATTACGTGGCCGAACTAAAAACACTTTTATGGATAATAGTCATAATAACGATAATCTTCTTGGTTCTTTCGGTAAAGTCACGTAGAAGGGAAATAATAAAATAATTAAAAATTAAACATTATGTTTTCTTTTTATTATTTTATTAAATAAAAAAGAATGTTTTATTTGTATTATTTTATTAAATAAAACATTATGTTTCATTTATAATTATTTTATTATTTCCCTTCTACGTGACTTTACCGAAAAAACCAAGAAGATGAATCCCGGCAGTCACGAAAGCTTTAAATCGAAAAATAACGATATTTCTTATATCATGCTTTTGTACACAGGCAAGCCTCCGTGAGTCTCAAGACTGCGTGTCTTGTTTGCACCGGGATGTTGGCCACTTCCATCAACGAGCGTTTGACTTTGTATAGAAGCCAGAAGGAAACCTGAGAAATCTGGAGAAAACCCACCATGCATACGAGGGGGATGACACTGCACAGATGGGCTCAGGAATGTGTTTCTGCACTGCTGGCCACCTCACAGCATGAACCCACGACAATCGATATACCCAGGCAACCTCTCCCCGAAGTGGTAATTCGGCTCAACCCTGCTTAGAGCCAGTGTGTTCATACAATGTTCTTGATGCTAACCTGGGATGGATGGAATATGTTCCATGTTGCTTGTGTTTACTTAAAACCTATTCACAGCATCCTAAATGTAATTATTCAGCACTGTGGAGGCAGAGAGGGGTGGTGGATCGTACGATTGTTGTGCAACTCCCTTTCCGTGGGCATCGAGGAGGAGCCGTACCGTGGCTCTGCCAGGGGATGGCGCCGGTATGGAAAACAACGGTGCACTCCACCTGTTCCGTCCGTATGGGATAGAGTGTTTCCCCCTCGCACGCGTGGTTTTTCTCCGGGTGCTCCGATTTCCTTCCACATGTGTAAACACCCATTAATCGGGCGATCACACGATCATATACAGAGGAACGCAGAGCTTGGGAACGTGTTGGTGGTGCCGAGCTCACAGCCTGGCTGCTGCCGGCCTTGTCGCTCGTCTATGGCTCCTCCTTGCGCCTCGGACTCGTCCTCTCTCTGCGAGAACGCCGTGCGGCGACGCAGCGTTACACGTTGGCAGCGTTGTCATCATCATCATCATCGTGCCGTGTATCGTGTTTGCAACGGGACACTTTGTTTTAAGAAGTCTGAATCACCTGCAGCCATCTGTCCCATCGAGTATTCAAACGACGGACTGAATGTGAGCAAACGCCGGGTGCGTGAGTGGAGATGTGAATAGTGGCGCTGGTAAAGTGGCACGGCAGGGTAGTGGCGCTGGTAAAGTGGCACGGCAGGGTAGTGGCTATGCTTGCTCGTTGCTATTTACAGCCCGGGGTCAGACGTCCGTGGATGTCGTGCGGGAAGCAACACATGTCGCATTTATCCGCATGTACGCGAAGCAACAACAGCAGCAGCAGCAACAGCAGCAGCAAGAGCAGCAGCAAGAGCAGCGTCAATAGCAGAAGCAGTACCAGCAGCGGTGATAACAGTAATAGCAGCTGGAATAACAGCAGTGTCAGTGGCAGAATAATAGCAGCAGAGGCAGTAACAGCAGAAGTAACGACAGTGAAAATATCGGCAGCTGCAGCAACAGCAGCTATGGTAGCAGCAAGAGCAGCAGCAAGCGTGATTTGCTTAAAGCTTTAGTGGGAGGTGTGGCATTGGCAGTGCCTGGGTGGGTAGGGCAAGGTGGGTGGCACAGGCGTGCGGCTGCCGGCAGTGGGTAGTGCACGGCAGTGGTGTAGCGAGTGGGGTGGGTGGTGTCGCGTTTCTGACTGCTTGGTACACGCGGTGTGTTATGATAATGCGGTGCACAGTGGTGGTGCGGTGGTGGTGGTGTGTGTGTGGGTGACGTGGTGGTGTGTGTGGGTGACGTGGTGGTGGTGGTGTGTGTGGGTGACGTGGTGGTGTGTGTGTGGGTGACGTGGTGGTGTTGTGGTGTGTGTGGGTGACGTGGTGGTGGTGTGTGTGGGTGACGTGATGGTGGTGGTGTGTGTGTGTGGGTGACGTGGTGGTGGTGTGTGTGGGTGACGTGGTGGTGGTGGTGTGTGTGGGTGACATGGTGGTAGTGGTGTGTGGGTGACGTGGTGGTGTGTGTGGGTGACGTGGTGGTGGTGTGTGTGGGTGACGTGGTAGTGGTGTGTGTGGGTGACGTGGTGGTGGTGTGTGTGTGTGACGTGGTGGTGGTGGTGTGTGTGGGTGACGTGGTTGTGGTGTGTGTGGGTGACGTGGTGGTGGTGGTGTGTGTGTGGGGGACGTGGTGGTGGTGTGTGTGGGTGACGTGGTGGTGGTGTGTGTGGGTGACGTGGTGGTGGTGGTGGTGTGTGTGGGTGACGTGGTGGTGTGTGTGTGGGTGACGTGGTGGTGTTGTGGTGTGTGTGGGTGACGTGGTGGTGGTGTGTGTGGGTGACGTGATGGTGGTGGTGTGTGTGTGTGGGTGACGTGGTGGTGGTGTGTGTGGGTGACGTGGTGGTGGTGGTGTGTGTGGGTGACGTGGTGGTAGTGGTGTGTGGGTGACGTGGTGGTGTGTGTGGGTGACGTGGTGGTGGTGTGTGTGGGTGACGTGGTGGTGGTGTGTGTGGGTGACGTGGTGGTGGTGTGTGTGTGTGACGTGGTGGTGGTGGTGTGTGTGGGTGACGTGGTTGTGGTGTGTGTGGGTGACGTGGTGGTGGTGGTGTGTGTGTGGGGGACGTGGTGGTGGTGTGTGTGGGTGACGTGGTGGTGGTGTGTGTGTGGGTGACGTCGTGGTGGTGGTGTGTGTGGGTGACGTGGTGGTGTGTGTGGGTGACGTGGTGGTGGGGTGTGTGTGGGTGACGTGGTGGTGTGTGTGGGTGACGTGGTGGTGGTGTGTGTGTGGGTGACGTGGTGGTGGTGTGTGTGTGGGGGACGTGGTGGTGGTGTGTGTGGGTGACGTGGTGGTGGTGGTGTGTGTGGGTGACGTGGTGGTAGTGGTGTGTGGGTGACGTGGTGGTGTTGCGGTGTGTGTGGGTGACGTGGTGGTGTTGCTGTCTGTGTGGGTGACGTGGTGGTGGTGGTGTGTGTGGGTGACGTGGTGGTGGTGTGTGTGGGTGACATGGTGGTGTGTGTGGGTGACGTGGTGGTGGTATGTGTGGGTGACGTGGTGGTGGTGTGTGTGGGTGACGTGGTGGTGGTGTGTGTGGGTGACGTGGTGGTGGTGGTAGTGGTGTGTGGGTGACGTGGTGGTGTTGCGGTGTGTGTGGGTGACGTGGTGGTGCGTGTGGGTGACGTGGTGGTGGTGTGTATGAGTGACGTGGTGGTGGTGTGTGTGGGTGACGTGGTGGCGTGTGTGGGTGACGTGGTGGTGGTGTGTGTATGGGTGACGTGGTGGTGGTGTGTGTGTGGGTGACGTGGTGGTGGTGTGTGTGAGTGGGTGACGTGGTGGTGGTGGTGTGTGTGGGTGACGTGGTGGTGTGTGTGGGTGACGTGGTGGTGGTGGTGTGTGTGGGTGACGTGGTGGTGGTGTGTGTGGGTGACGTGGTGGTGGTGGTGGTGTGTGTGGGTGACGTGGTGGTGGTGGTGGTGTGTGTGGGTGATGTGGTGGTGTTGCTGTGTGTGTGGTTGGGGAGCGGTAGTGTAGCGGTGTGCTGCGCTACAAACCCGGCGGTCCGAATTAGATTCGCCACTAGGGAGACAAAGGCGGTCGGGCGTGGTTTCTGGCCACCCACCCCCTCGTGTGCCGTGCCTGCCTTCATAGGTGCTCGTTAACGGCACTTGCCCCAACAGTCTGTTCAGGCTACACGGGGGGGGATCTTTGTCTTTGTTTTCGCGGCGGTGTGTGGCGCCCCGGGGGTCGTACCGTAGTGGTTGATGGAGTTGATGAACCGCACGCCGACCTGCGCGTGGTTGTGCGAGATGAGGAGGATGTCGAAGAGCTCGTCGCTCTGCGGGTAGAGCTCCCGCAAGCGAACGTTCACGTTCTCCAGCGCCTGAGGGTGGGCGGAGGTGGTGAGGGGCAACCGAGGCAGAGGGGGCACCAGACCGGTAGTGTCTCTGAGTCAGTCACTACATCTGTATGAAAAACGGTATGCACATTTAATGTTTCCGTATTTAGTAACGAAAGTCCCGGTCATCCTTCCCACGCACACGCAGAACGCGACCAGATCTCTCTCATGAACAACCTCGCAAGCGTATGCCCCGCATACGCTTGGGACGGAGAGTGTCGCTGAGACTCCAGAGGGTTTTCCTGGAGAGTCCAGAATTGGAAAGTTTTGTCAAAAGTTCGGAACGTTTATTGTGCTTCATGTGAGAGGAGACCCCGAGCACCCGGATAACACCCACCACTAATATGAGCAGCAAACACTATTCAGAAGTCCACAAGGACCGGTTCACGACCTCACTTGCTACAACTGCCATCTCCTGTCCACCATGCATAGAGAATCGATGTTAATGGATGATTTTAGTTTATGACGGCAGCGCAAATTTAATGTTTACACGGCAGAGCATTGCTCTCTGGAAAGTGCATTAACAGCATTTAATAATAATATTTTAAAGCACTTTGTCCATGCACTGCTGGATGAAGGCCTCTCTAAACTGTGTCAGTCATGGAGGTTGTTTGACCCTACGTCACCATGGACCGGGAAGAGAGACCAATTTATTTGCCACTGATGTAAGCCGTGGCCGGCATCAAACTCAGGCCACTGGCTTCATGGCACAGTGTGCAATCCACCGCACCACCACCACCGCTACCGCTCCACCATTTCAACGTTGTTGCTGCCGCCGACACAATCCAATTCACACGAGCTAACAGTCAAATCAGTCAGCGCTGTAGTAGGGACATTCATTTCAGTCGCAATCTCTGGCTGCATCTAAATTTAGGCGGCCGTTCTTGCCGTGGTTGCGTCCCCGTGTTCCAACAGACAGCTGCACAATTATTATAATAATAGTATTAACAGTAAGAGTAGCAGTGGTAATAATCCGCTTTTATTGCGTGCAAATTCCGCGAACGGACATTATATGTTGGAGCGCTATCCGGAGGCGTGGAGCCTTGCTCAGAGTTCCTCAAGAAGCTTCTAAAGATTTGAAGCTTTCGTGACTGCAAGGAATCATATTCTTAGGTTTTTTCGGTAAAGTCACGTAGGTAAAAAAATTAAATTAATAAAAGTAATACAACTTGATACAGCTATCGTGCTGTGACGGTTCCACCTGAAGACGGAAGCTTGTGTTGCCTCCGAAACGTCGTGATTTTTATTTTATTTTACTTTTATTAATTTAAAATTTTTACCTACGTGACTTTACCGAAAAAACCTAAGAATAAGCTTCTAAAGCTCAAGAATCTTGGGAATCGGCGAGTGCGCCTGTGTCCGGGTGCTCACTGACGGTGGAAGGAGACCGGTTGCTGCTGCTGCTGCGTACGTGAAGCAGGGATAGAGCTCAAAAGCTGCTGCTCTTGTTGCTACATTCAAGTTCAAGTTCATTTATTAGGTATAGCCCTGTGAGCCATTCAGCTCTTGAATCGGGTGCAACCGCAACAAACAAAAAACAAAAACATGAACAAAAAAACATCTTAAAGTGAATATGTGACTAAGTGCAAACAGAAAATCCAAGAAAAGACAGCAAAAATATTGCAGAAAAAACACCGTACACCAACGCTGTGTGCAAAAATCCCAGTGGGATGCAAGTCAAACAACAACAACCACAAGACAACTTAGATTAAGGCCATCAGTCTAACTCTGTACTACAACAACACAAACATGGCTAAACCAATACACTTTTCGAAATCACCAAAATAAAGCCATGAAGGCAATGAAAAAGCAATCATAGGAACTGACGGAATTTTCACAATAAATGGCATAAACAACATGTACTACCAAAACCCTGCAGCCATAGCTGGCTGCATGAGTCACTCCACAACAGCAGGAGCATCAATCGGAGTATTGTAATTTTTCAATGCACCTTTAAGATCAGCACACTAAATCAAAACACAGGTCATACTTTGTAGCGATCATCCGGAGCGAAACATTTTATTTTAGGTCACTGAATAGCACTGGCAGCTAGGGGTGTACAACTCCTCTAAAGCAGTTTTGAGTGAAGATCTCATAGGTAGTGACTCAAGTTTCAATTTATTTGCAACAGCATTCCAGACCCTGGGGGCTACATGAGAATGGGCGACCGCCTGTTACTCTCCCTGACCTGGAGACGGCTGTCTGGTTGGGGGACGGGCTGCTCAAGGCAGGGTTAGGTGACAAGGGAGCTCGGCTTGGCCAGTTACAGATACGACCCCCGGCAAGGGGAGCACTTCTGCTGGTGATGACGATGATAGTGAGTGAAGTGGCAGCTGGAGGCGGTGGTCGTGTTGCTGATTAGGTTGTATTGTGTGTTGAGTGAGTGGATTTGGTGATGGTGGTGGTCGTGTTGGTGATTAGGTTGTATTGTGTGTTGAGTGAGTGGATTTGGTGATGGTGGTGGTCGTGTTGGTGATTAGGTTGTATTGTGTGTTGAGTGAGTGGATTTGGTGATGGTGGTGGTCGTGTTGGTGATTAGGTTGTATTGTGTGTTGAGTGAGTGGATTTGGTGATGGTGGTGGTCGTGTTGGTGATTAGGTTGTATTGTGTATTGAGTGAGTGGATTTGGTGATGGTGGTGGTCGTGTTGGTGATTAGGTTGTATTGTGTGTTGAGTGAGTGGATTTGGTGATGGTGGTGGCCGTGATAGTGATTAGGTTGTATTGTGTGTTGAGCAAATGCTTGTGGTGGTGATGTTGGGGGGCCGTGGTGGTGATTAGGGTGTACTATGTGTTGAGCGAGTGGTTGTAGTGGTGAAGACACATCGTGGTTTGGGTGGTGGAGGTGAGGCTGACTGTGAGTTCAGTGATGCTGGTATTGGGGGTGGGTAGTGTTTCGGATAGTTGCGTGGCTGGTGGTGCGTTGTGGCGGTCGCGGGTGTGGCCGAGTGATGGCGAGGGTGCGTGAGTGGCGCTGGTGTGGTGGTGGTGGTGACGATGGTTGGGTCCCCCTCTCTCCTCTTCCCTCCGTGGGGGGCCCGCACCTGCACGAAGGGGAAGGCGGGCCCCTTGGGGAGCGGCTCCTCCTCGTGCTCCGTCTGGTAGCGCACGTACTCCTCCACGCCCTGCGAGTCGAAGATGTCGCGCTCCAGGGACATGTCGAAGAGCGATCGGGACGACACGGCGATCGTGATGGCGTGCTGGGGCTTCGGCTGCACGCACGCGCAGAGTGCACGCGCACAAAAGACAAAGGTGCCCCGTGTAGCCTTCGCAGGCTGGTTGCAACAAGTGCTGTTCGCGAATGGCACCGATCAAGGCCTGCATGGCACACGAGGGCGTGGGTGGCCAAACCACCGCCTTTGTCTCCTGAGTGCTGATGTTTACACACTGCACCAGGTTCTCACTATTAAGGCTGAGTCGACAAAGGAGAGGCACCGGACTGGTTCAAATATATGCCACTGTTATTGGCCGTAAGTGGGAATCGATCTCAGGTGACTGGTTCATAGTGGTTAGAAAAGTGCACCAACCACTCCACTAAGGCTCCCAAACACGTGCATCCAGGGATTAATTTCTCATGGAATATTTTCCAGAGACCTCCACCCCCTGGGCCCGCTCATCATCGTCATCATCACTATCATCAAGGTGAGCAGAACTATTTTCCAGACCTCAGCCCCGGACAGCTCTGTTTTCAATGAATGAATCCTTGCATATGCCCTATGCCTCATTTCCATTACCATCTGACACCGTTCGGAACCAGGCTGCACTGGTCTGGGAATGATCGGGGTTCCACCAGCGCTCCTGGGCTATCTGTCCCCATGCCCGACATGCAATGGAAAGCTCCATACAAAAATTAGGTAGTTTCGTTTTTTAGTCAACGGTATTCTGGTCCATGTATGATTTCAAGGTTCTGTTTTTTTATCATGAGGACGGACACGCAACGCGGGTTTGGCCCTAAAACAGCCACGGGCCGGCATGTAAACACACGAACGTAGTCAAGCCAGGCGATCATGGCGCTATGGAAACAATTCATTAGAACCACATGGGAGTCCTGAGATTTAAAAAAAGTTTTTTTTAATGTGCTACGTGATACCAACTTTCTGATGCCATGCTCTCACACGGGATAATGCACTGCACACTGTGATAGTTCGAAGTTGACATATCTTTGTTTTATGACAACACAATGCTGAGAACTCAGTTGGAATAACAATGCTGAGAACCCAGTTGGAATAACATTCACGAAGAGACTATGGTTTGTTTGTTTTTATCAAGGAAAATCTCTTTTGAATGGGGCATCACGAGCAAAAAAAAGACGAAATAATCTAATTTCTAGAAGAGCCGATAGTCATCTTAGGGTGTTCAGTGGTGGTGCAGCTCGGGTTAAGACACTCGATCAGCTTAAACTCCAGGCAATTATTGTTTGCTTACACGAACCCTCGCCACCTGTCTGTGCAACGAGACGACGAGAAGCCGTTATATGATGCAGCGAATCAATTACATTGTCGGAAAATTGAGACACCCAGACACGAACCCTGCGCGGGGCATCGCCCGCCACGATAGCAGCTGCATCGGCACAGACTTTGTAAAGCCCAACTCCAGGCAGGGCGTGTCATCAGAGTCGGAATGACGCCCAGCGGTCGAGACGAACAACGGAGCGAGGGCCGGCGGGGTCAACACGCACGAGATGGCATCTACAGAGGAGGTGGCGCGATGAAATGAGATCATACGCAGCAGATAGACAGATGGGATGGTGACGGCTTAAGGGAGGGCTTCGTCCAGCAGTGGATTGATCATGGTTCTCGATGATGGACTCCAAAGCGAGCGTTCGAATATGTCGTCTGAATGACATTTCTGTGTCCGATGGCCTTGCGAAACATTCAGGTGTATATTTAGAGGTGCGATCGAGTGAGCGATGCCGCCCTGTTGTTGCCCAGTTTGCTGTGCCAGCAGGTAATGGCAAGCCTAAAATTATCCCGATGCCAGTTGCTGTCGGCTGTCTGTGAGGGTTATGCATCGTGCTGTTTGTGAGCTGCTATACATAGCCATTATCGCCCTGCACACGAACCCGCGGTGGTGGAGGGGCGTGCTACGCGCGGTGAAATGCTAATGGCTTTCAACCGCAGGGGTGGGCCATCTCGAACTTGCAGGCCGCGTGTTTACTGCGATTGTTTGCCGGTGCTGAGATCGTGAACATAACGGTGGTTTGAAAACACGACCGAGTCACCCGCAAAAGGGTCAGATCTCAGACGTTAAGCAGGGCTGAGCCTGGTTCGTGCAGTACTTTGGATGGGATGACAACCAAGGCGAAGCGTCAAGGCGTTGCAGATGTGGGGCTACTTGCGAGGTGTGTCCAGGAGAGGACAGTGCCGAGTGTCAACCCCCTAAGCTCGTATACTGCGCCCTGCTGGGTTAATTCTCCGATTTTCTGCCGCGTGCCCAATACTCAACAATTGGGGTTTTGCCAAACATCTCAAATTAAAAAAAAAGAAACGGGGGATTGCATAGCTTAGAGACTTACACTTTAACAAAGCAACTATAATGAAAGCTTCTGGCCTTTGAATGCAGGCGTTATGCAGGCGCTCGGAATCTCAAGGCAGAATAGGACACGAGAAACTTGGGGGTTCGGAAATCAACGTGGGAGGAGATATTTGTAGCGGTGATCAGCGAGGAGTAGGAGGGTTGCGATGGGTGAGACACCTGCACAGAATGTTGGAGGGGGACAGGTGACCGAGACTGAAGGCATTGGAGTGGTGATCAGGAAGGACCTCAAGCCAGGCGGTGGTGACGATGGTGGTGGTGATTAGGATGGAGACGAAGTGTGGTCCTCAAAGGTATCGGGTGTCGACTCCGCAACTGCAGGGTCAATGGGAATGGTGGAACCCGTGGAGAGAGGTGGTGGCATCAACGGAATTGACACCAATGGCCTCCTGACCTTGGTTCTGCGTGTGTGTTCATGTGAGCATATGTGAGCGTGCGCACGTGCCAGAAAGCACGTAAAGCCGCCGCCACAGACGCATTCGCACAAACAGAGGTTGGTCAACAGAGTTATTATAGGATTATGAAAAGACTTCACGTACACGCACGCACGCTACGTTGCAGCGTTACGCGCAATTACCCCACGCCAGACGACACGTGTTGTTAACGAGCACCTATCAAGGACAACACGCACGCACGAGAGGGCGGCTTGTGTTGCTTTCCCAGTGCTGGTGTAGGACAACAGCAGCAGGTGCTCGTTTAAGGTTGAGTCGAAGTAGGGGATCTATGGTAGGATGAGATCTAATACGAGCCAGCTGGGTCGGGTTCGCAGTGCGCTAACCACTTCACCACCGTTCCCCACAAATGAAAAGACCAAGATACCCCGTATGGCCTTACATACTGTCCGGGAAAACTGTTGTTTGCGAGCACTTATCAAGGCCGATAAGTATTTATGTTTAATTATTTGAAAGCACTTTGGGTGGCATATTTGTGGCAGAAAGGTGCCATGTGTTCACCAAAAATGAGTTCACTTGACTTCTTGGTGGTGTGGCTAGCATCCCAAAACGATGGTATGTATAAACCCGACTAAATACCCATCCAAGGCTGAGTTGAACGAGGGGAGGCCCAAGAATTGCCCTGACACTTCAAGTGCCGTGGCTGGGAATCGAACCCAGATGGCTGAGTCAAATCAGACGAAGTCACATTTGTACTTTTTCTACTGTTATTATTGAGACCCAGGAACGTGAAAGGGCCGAGCTGGTGCCGTCTTTGCTGCACGTGCTGGACATGCACCTGACCTCGCAATGTCACGAGGTCGTGGTAACGATGCGCATAGACTCGTCGATTCTTAACCTCACCACGCAGGTCTCGGAACAGGCTTCGGGAGGAGAGTCGATGTTTTTCTAGATTTGTCCACGTGGTGGCTTAGTAATGCGTGGCCAAGGGGGTTGTCTCAGCCAATCGTCCGTCGCTGCGTGGAGAGTAGAATTAGTACAGTAGCACTTTGTATGGGGAGTCAATAGCGGTTATCCTATAGGACAGACTCGCCCCCGCAAAAGGAAGGTGGAATTTCCACCATTGGCTCAGGGCTGTAAACAGGCACATAAGCACCATCGCCTCAAATCTAATTTGACCCCGGGAGTAATCTTGACATTTACTAACTTTCATTGGGCAACGTGACCCCTGCAACCACTAGAGGCCACTACACTCACTGTTACACATTGTATAAAGGGTGACTTCTAACAAACCTGCACCTAACAAACCATGTTAATGCGTTTACACATTTTAAAAGAGGGATCGTGCGCGCGTTAACCGTATATCATCTCTGTGCTATATTTGGCCAGGCTAAACAAAGTCGGTTACCATATTCTCCGGATTGCAAGACGCTCCGGAAAGTAAGACGCCCTCCGAACGCGTTCACGGTGTTAATAAAAAGCTAACTAAATGCGGTCTCGTACACAGATAAAATAAAGGAACGCACACACCATCTCGTATTACGAGACGCACCCCCCTTAGATTTGCTTTAAAATAAAGGGGGAAGTGGGAGTAAGGGGGGGGGGGGCAGTGCGTCTTGTAATCCTGGGAATACGGTAACCCTGTCACTCGCGATGATGGAGACGATCCCCTACAAGGCGTGTTCGTTTTGAGAGAGACACGCCGACTGCTTTCTCTCTGGAAAAGGGAGATAATGCGTTTGGAACCGATAATCGCACGCAGTCGTGAACACGATGGGCGTTACTACCTCGCGTGCGCGTGTCAATTCACTGCTGGATGATGATGGTGGCCCTCCATCCTCCCCACGCCTTTGTCGGTCATCGGAGTTGTTTGACCGTACTTCACCACTCTGGCCAGCGCGTGAAGGGAATCGTCGAATGCGTGGCGGGGCGTGATGTAAAGTCACCTGGCAGGCTTCGGAGAGGGAGGTGCGTTGTGAATTTCGGACAAGTGCGGCATTCAGTCCTTACCCAGGGGGTGGGGGTGGAACGTTGGAGCCAGCGTTGGTCCAGCGGTTTGAACCGCACGCTAACGTTGGCGTGTTCACCTGGCTAGGCTGGACATGACGGCACCATACTAGCCCCCGGGGTTACACTCACCACAGTACACACGCACACGTGCTTTGCGTGCGCTTCGTGTGCGCAAGCGAAGAGACAACCACGATCGTCCTAAACAGATCTCACTGGGGGCAAGTGCTGTGAGCGAGCAACCTATGAAGGCCGCCACCCAATCACGTGGGTGGCCAACACCACGCCCGGCCGCCTTTGTCTCCCTCGTAGCGATGTTTACACATCGCACAGGGTCGACTCAGCCTTATTTGAGGCTGAGTCGACCTAGGGGAGGAGGCCCAGGACCGGTTCAGATAATCGTCACCGGTGTTGGCCGTGAACGGGAATCGAACTGAGGACGGCGGGATTCGTAGTGCAGCGCGCTCACCGATAAACTACCGCTCCCTACACACACACAGTGACACACACAGTGACACACGTACATACACAGTCACACAGACACACACACAGTGACACACACACACAGTGACACACACAGTGACACACAAAAAGACAAAGATCCCCCGTATAGCCTGAACAGACTGTAGGGGCAAGTGCTGTTAGCGAGCACCTATGAAGGCCGGAACGGTACACGAGGGGGTGGGTGGCCAGCACCACGCCCGACCGCCTTTGTCTCCCTAGTGGCGATGTTTACACACCGCACCAGGTACTCATTTAAGGCTGAGTCGACCTAGGGGAGGCCCAGGACCGGTTCAGATAATCGTCACTGGTGTTAGCCGTGAGCGGGAATCGAACCCGGGTCGCCAGGTTCATAGCGCAGCGCGCTAACCGCTACACTACCGCTCCCCAGTGACACACACACAGTGACACACGTACATACACAGTCACACAGACACACACACAGTGACACACACACACAGTGACACACACAGTGACACACACACAGTGACACACGTACATACACAGTCACACAGACACACACACAGTGACACACACACACAGTGACACACACAGTGACACACACACAGTGACACACACACACACAGTGACACTCACACAGTGACACTCACACAGTGACACACACACACAGTGGCACACACAGTGACACACACACAGTGACACACACATACACAGTGACACACACACAGTGACACACACACAGTGACACACACATACACAGTCACACAGACACAGATACACACACACAGTGACACACGTACATACACAGTCACACAGTGACACACACACACAGTGACACA
Organism: Lethenteron reissneri; assembly: GCF_015708825.2. Taxonomy (NCBI): domain Eukaryota; kingdom Metazoa; phylum Chordata; class Hyperoartia; order Petromyzontiformes; family Petromyzontidae; genus Lethenteron; species Lethenteron reissneri. The sequence continues at coordinate 10,698,964 of NC_083803.1, read as the reverse complement.
CGTACATACACAGTCACACAGTGAGACACACACACAGTGACACACAAACAGTGACACACACGCATACAGTCACACAAACACACATACAGTGACACACGTACATACACAGTCACACAGATACACACACACAGTGACACACGTACATACACAGTCACACAGATACACACACACCGTGACACACGTACATACACAGTTACACAGATACACACACAGTGACACACGTACATATACAGTCACACAGACACACACACAGTGACACACGTACATACACAGTCACACAGACACACACACAATGACACACACGCATACATTAAAACAGTGACACGTAAATATAGTGACATACACAGCCACACAAACGCGCAGTGACATTGACACAAACCACACCAGAGAGAGACACACACACGCACAGTGACACGTAATTATATATAATCACACACACACACAAATGCGCAGTGACACAACCACACCAAAGAGACGCACACACAAACGCACAGTGAACGTGCATACACACACGTGCATATACACACACGTGCATACACACACACATACACACACACATACACACACATACACACAAATGCGCAGTGACACAACCACACCAAAGAGACGCGCACACACGAACGCACAGTGACACGTGCACACACACGTGCATATACCCACACACGGACCCACGCCACGCAAATTGCCCTTCAATCTCAAACCTATCTGCCCCCCCCTTCTACCCCCCGTACGTGTTACATAATAAAACAATAAATACCCCCCCTCCCCTCCTCCTCTCCTCCTCCAAATCAATCCCCGACCCCGATCGGCAGGTTACCGTGCGCGGACTGCGCGTCGGCGTGAGCGCATGGAAGCGCTTCTCCGCATCCCTCCACGCCGGCTCCACTTCCTCGGGGCCTCCGTTCCTAGCACCCCCTTCATCTCTGCCGCCGCCGCTGCTGCTGCTGATGATGCCGCTGCTGCTGATGATGCTGCTGCTGATGATGCCGGTGGTCGGCCCCGGATCTCCGCCTCCTCGTCCCTTGCTCATGATGATCACACGGCCACGGTCATGGGCGTCTTTGCAGCAGATGAATAAATGTTGTTGTGGTTGTGGGCGATTCGCCGCCACCCGCCTCTCCCTCCCTCCCTCCCACCTTCCTCACCCAACCCCTTCTCCTGCTGCTGCTGCTACTGCTGCTACTGCTGCTCCTCTGTCTCGGAAGGGCGATGGAGGTCGACACTGGGATGGAATTGAGAGTGGTGGGGGGAGGGGGATCAGAGAGCCGGGAGCCCGGGCGAGGCAGGTGCCGGCTCGGTTGGGATGTGACGGGGATGGATGTGCAGGGGGTGGGTGGGAGGGTGGGTGGTGCGCTCTCGTGTCCGGTCGTACCCCGCAAGCCGCTCCCTCACTCGCGTCCTCACTCACCAGCTCACCTCATCACTTCATGACCCAGCCACTCACTCGCCCACCCACCCATCTCCACCAAAGAAATCATTGCTTGACCCACACAGTCACGCTAAGTCACTCACCGAGTCAACCCGATCGCTCACTCACCGACTCACACTCACCGGTTTACTCATTCATTCACTCACTCACCCACTCATTCACTTACTCACCCACTCATTCACTTACTCACCCACTCATTCACTCACCCACTCATTTACTTACCCACTCATTCACTCACCCACTCATTCACACATCCACTCATTCACACACCCACTAATTCACAAACCCACTAATTCACTTACTCACCCACTCATTCACTCACCCACTCATTTACTTACTCACCCACTCATTCACTCACCCACTCATTCACTTACTCACCCACTCATTCACTCACTCACCCACTCATTCACTCACTCACTCACCCACTCATTCACTCACTAATTCACTTACTCACCCACTCACTCACTCACCCACTCATTTACTTACTCACCCACTCATTCACTCACCCACTCATTCACACATCCACTCATTCACACACCCACTAATTCACAAACCCACTAATTCACTTACTCACCCACTCATTAACTCACCCACTCATGTACTTACCCACTCATTCACTCACCCACTCATTCACACATCCACTCATTCACACACCCACTAATTCACAAACCCACTAATTCACTTACTCACCCACTCATTCACTCACCCACTCATTTACTTACTCACCCACTCATTCACTCACCCACTCATTCACACACCCACTCATTCACACACCCACTCATTCACTTACTCACCCACTCATTCACTCACTCACCTACTCATTCACTTACTCACCCACTCATTCACTCACTCACCCACTCATTCACTCATTCACTCACTCACCCACTCATTCACTTGCTCACCCACTCGGTCACTCACTCACCCACTCATTCACTCATTCACTCACTCACTCACTCACCCACTCATTCACTCACTCACCCACTCATTCACTTACTCACCCACTCATTCACTCACCCACTATGCTAGCTTATGGCAGTATGTTCAGGAGCTGAATGGCAATGTCGAGGCCTGCTCAGCCAAGATATTTGCTTGAGGAGAGAGTTCGTGTAGTTTTGCTGTTCCTCCGTTGAAGGAGGCTAAATTGGTTTACGATGTGGGTCCATAGTTTGGGTTACATGGCCACAAATCGCTCGATTGTGCCTCGTGTTTTTCAATTTCTACTCTTGAAAGTGATGTGCACAGCGACCTGTTGGTGTTCTTAAGCGGTTGATGGTTCCACCGGTGCCTTCGAGGAGGAGGAGGAATGTCTGTCACCCACTTCCCTTACTATAAGTCACCCAACTCGCTGACCCACCCATCCACCCAATCGCCCACCTCTAACTCGGCCGTGGTGAGGGGGCCATGTGGTGAGTGGCGTGGTGAGTGACTTTACAGCCCTCATTGGGGGGTACGGCGAGTGGACACTCACACACTGTTAATTATGTCAACGCGCCGTCTGTGGATGCATTGTTTACATAACATAGTCGACACACACGCGGCGCTTGGGAGTGTGATGTGGCCAACACCACGCCCGGTCGCCTTTGTATCCCCAGTGACAGTAAACTTAATTTTTATTTAAAGCTTTCGTGACTGCAGGGATTCATCTTCTTGGTTCTTTCGGTACAGTCACGTATTCCCTTCTACGTGACTTTACCGAAAGAACCAAGAAGAGTAAACCTAATGTTTAATACAATCATTTCCAGTCCTCTCCCAACCACCAAACTTTGCAACTTCCCGCCCCCCCCCCCTCTTGCAAACAGACAGGAGGAGGAGATAATTTGTTTCCGGATTTCAGCTCCGGGCAGCTCCAGATATGATTGAGCCAAGCCCATTTCTTCAGCTATTATTTGCCACAGATGTTAGATGTGGCCGGGAAGGCCACGGGGGAGCTTAAAAAAATACTCAATGACAAATGAAGCCCCGTAAACATTATACACATGCACTGTATGCCCACGTACACACCACAAGACAAATATCCTTAACAGACTGTAGGGGCAAGTGCTGTTAGCGAGCACCTATGAAGACCGGAACGGTACACGAGGGGGTGGATGGCCAGCACCACGCCTGACCGCCTTTGTCTCCCCAGTGGCGATGTTTACACACCGCACCAGGTACTCATTTGAGGCTGAGTCGACCTAGGGGAGGCCCATGACCGGTTCAGATAATTGTCAGCGGTGTTGGCCGTGAGCGGGAATTGAACCTGGGTCGCCTGGTTCATAGCGCAGCGCGCTAACCGCTGCGCCACCGCTCCCCACGTGGACACATACGCACCCACGATGCCAGCTGCCTGAAAGTTACACGTGTCACAATTCTTATGAACGGATTCATTAAAACATCCATGCTGTACGTGTGTGCAGACCCGTTAATGATTGCTCACAAGCACTGAAAATTAGGGGGCCTATGCATATAGCCATATAACTCGTATTCTGGTTTATGGTTATACCATACAGTGCCTCGATATGCGTCCAGGTACAAAGGTCATGCAAGAGTTACTTGTACTCTCTCAGAGAGAGAGAGAGAAACACTCAAAAGTGATTGTAACTTACGCACGTGTTCAAGCATTGCCCTGCTCCACGTACGCATGTCGCGTTGGTCGGTGTTCCAACGCCTCTGCGCTTCCAACATAGACACAGTTCTGCTCAGTGGCGTGGCTTATCGAGTGTGCAGGCGGTGCAACTGCGCCGTGGCCAATTGTCCGGGCTACCCTTTTCTACTGCTACCTACCCAGTCGCAGTTTACACACTTGACTCCAGTGTCAGCAGGCTGTCAGATCAAGTCTCATCTCCGTGAAAGTTTTTTTTTAAAGCTGGAGTTTCGGTAACTTTTAATGTAACTTATTGCACCATGGAGCGTGTCACCAACCACTGACTCTGCTGAAATATGCACTCATATCTGTCGCAGTGGTGGTAGTGATTGGAGCAGAGGCTGTGGCGGTAGTCAAAGCCGGAGCTGGATATTTGGGTGCCCGGGCCACGCTGCCAACCGAGCACACCCCGCGCCTGCTACGGCAAGTTCAAGTTTATTTAATTTAACCAAGAAATAATAAGTATGACGTGTTTGTGCAGGAAAGTATACACTGAGTCCAAGGAGGGTCCTGCATCGGTTTTTTGTTTTGTTTAAGATGTTTTCAGCCAATTTATGAGGTTGTTTATACAAGTGGGAGGAAGCCGGAGTACACGGAACAGAGCACACACGTGCAAAGGGGGCAACACTCGAACCCACGTAGAGATGGAAACAAATGGAGATTATCTTCTTGGTTCTTTCGGTAAAGTCACGTAGAAGGAAAATAATAAAATAATAAAAATAAAACATACTAAAATAATTCTCACGATGTTTCGGCCACAACGCAAGCAGCCGTCCTCAGGTGAAAACAGGTCAAGAGGATATGCAAATTATTTTGTCAAGGCGCTCTTCCCCCTCCAACTCGGCTTAAATATACGCTGCCAAGCCTGGTGGTGTTCATTCAGACGCTGTCTTTCCGACAGACCTGTTCTTCACCTGAGGACGGCTGCTTGCGATGTGGCCGAAACGTCGTGAGAATTATTTTATTATGTTTTATTTTTATTATTTTATTATTTCCCTTCTACGTGACTTTACCGAAAGAACCAAGAAGATGAATCCCTGCAGTCACGAAAGCTTTAAATCGAAATTTAAATGGAGATTAGTCAACTTTCTGTACTGCCTTCTGGCAAACGAGGGGTACGGCACCTCGACGCCCACGGGGAAGAAGGGAGGTGGCGGTGATGTTGGGAGAGGGGAAAAGGCTGCCTTTGAGAATGACGCTGGCGTTGAACACTCACCCACCCGAAATCCATCTCGGCGTGATCTCAGAAAGTGGTGGTGGGCACTTCGCAACGCCGCACCGCTCTCTCGGCCCGACCTTTGGGCGTGCATGACACACGACCCACCTCGCACACTCTTTATACTTGACCACCCAGACCCGCACCATCAACCCATTACCATCATCACAGCGCATCATCACGGCGGCGAACACAGGACTCGTGCACACTTCCTGTGCCCAGCCCCGCCTGGCCTTCAGAATTCCCTCTGGCTCCCTCCTCCTCCTCCCTGCTCTTTATCTCAGAGGCGTCAGTCCGTGTGAAGGATTGCCCAATTATCGTACAGTGGTTTTACCGTATTCCATGTTCTGTATTATACACATCACCCACACGCCGTGAATGTGACACATCTAAGGGCAATTAACCACGGATTCAACAACGAATTACATAGTATTATTATCATACAAATTGTACAATAGCAGATTAAGTAAAACACGTAGAAATAGAATATCGATGTTTTGATGACTGATCTATGGGATATTTCATATGGCTTATGTTTGATTTACAAGTAGATAATGTACAACATAGTTTGGTAGATTGGCCTATTGGCCTTTAAGGCCAATGTTTTCCAGCAGCATTTGTTTAAGCATGTACACTCTGGACAACGTTCAAGCTTTATAAGACTCATCAGCAGTATCATCCTTGTTTAGCAACTGCTGCTGAGCTACCATTTAATACATGTATATGCAACAGCCATCCACCTTCACGGTGGAGCATTTTAAGTGCAGCAAACTATTACATTTGCTGAGTCTAATCGACTGTACTGTCTCGATGCTACCATCTTAGTGAGCAAACCCATAAATAGATGTGTTTAACGTAATCTATTTTTCATCATGTGGGGTCACTGACACAGCAACACACGTATCCATTACTTGCAGAGGCCGACCGAAACTGAATTTCTGGTTTCGGCCAAAACCGAAACCAAACCGAAAGTTAAAAATTGACTTTAGGCCGAAACCGAAGCCGAAATTGATAGTTTAACTACACTTTCGACCGGGACCGAAACAGAAAGGTATATAACCGAAGTTACCGAACACAAGATTTATGAAATATGTCATGATGCAATGCTACTTAAATTAAACATGAATCTAGAACTAATCATTCAGAGCCTGCAGTAAGAGTCGCTAAATATAAAAGCTGTAGGTGTTACTTAGTAATTATATTCAAACAAACTAATGTTGTAGTTAAGAAACAATAGTTTTTCCGCATTCAGCCAGACAGGCTGTTGACCGGTCGTATCTACATTAGCAGACCATAATTGCGGCTGTAACCTCGCTCCCAAGATGCTGCTGCTACTGACGTGTGTGTTTGCAGCCTATCGCATAGGATTGCCTAGCGCCGACTGCCCGGCCGATAGGCAGAGTGATAGACGTAGCACGAGCGTTATATTCTAAAAATAGATCTTCAGTTGACGAATGACGACCGAAAGTCAATATCAGTTTAGGCCGAAACCGAAACCAGACCAAAAGTAAAACATTGACTTTCGGCCAAAACCGAAAGTCAATGCCGAAAGAGACCATTTGCCAACTTTCGGCGCCGAAACCGAAACTGAATTTCGGTCGGCCTATAATTACTTGTAGGTTTGCCTTCGACCAAATCGCCAAATCTCACCGGGTCTCGGATGCCAAGCAGGGTTCGGAAGGACTGGTACTTGGATGAACAACCACCGAGGCTTGCCAGGTGGTTTGTTGTAGGTATGGGGCTGCGAGGGTATGGCCAGGAGATGGACGGCAGTGCTGAGTACCACCTCCTAGGAAGCGTGGTGGGTTTTCTCCTACCACCTCCAAAAGCCAAAGGCGAATTCATGGAATTCACGGCCAAACATCCAAACTTAGCAGGACCCTCTTGAAAAGAGAGTATTGATACTTAGTGGGGCTTTCCTGGGCAAATGATTGGCATTGTTGGTACATTTTTATTTAAGTCGTATTCATGCAACAGACTCGTGGCTCTGTGTAAAAGCATCCATACTATGTAATAATTATACCCATGCATCCATATAGACTACATAACACGCAATAAAAAGGACATTGGTCGTGCATTTTGTTTAGCGCTGCGTGTCTTTTTCCAAGTGTTGTACGTCCATGCATCGTCTTTACACCAGGTCACGCCAAACTCTCAGCTGACGCCACCTCGGCATTTTTATCTGGCAAGGTATATAAGCAGGACTGAGTCTGCTTCTAGTGTTTGGATGGGTAGCTACCATGCAGACATGAAACAACTGCTGTGGGCCCACGTTGTCAGCAGATGACAGTGCATATAAGTGTGCTGTACAGTACTGCACCATGCTCCATCGTCTATGTTGTCCTACTTCACCACCGTGGGGGCATATCCAAAATGAGATAAACGACACAGGGGTAGAAGGGGTCAGGGCAGGGAGAAATGGGACACAGGAGAGACAGAGGTAGCTATACGCCGGGACGAAGTAAGAAATAAGGCCATGTAAAGATATTGCTCCTAGTATTGAGTGGGATACATTTGCAAACTTTTGAAAAGTGACGTACTCTATGCACTTGAACGTAAAGTTACGTGGCTTAGAATATAAAGTCACGACAACAATTTGGGGCACACCAGTCGATATTTTATCCGTAGACCCTGCAAACTCCATGGTTTGCTTGCCCTGAAACAATATCGCTGAAATCACCCCCAGCGGGCAGCTGATGGGTTGTATAAGAAATATATTTTTACGTGGACAGACGGAGATATGAAGGGGTCGTATGTAACCGCCTATTTATTTTGCTATTTATATTCTCCACAACGAAGCTAATGCTTTTTTAATATTTTATTTAGGCTATTTGCAATCAGGGGATCGTAGTCTTCATCGGTATTTCATATTCCAGAGTAGTACCGGGTTTGGATTTGAGACAGCACCTTGTGGGCTGGGAGGGAAAGATTGTAAGGACAGGAGGGTGGGCTTATAAACAACCCAGAATAGAGGTCAGTGTGCCATCATCTGTGATATATACATTACTAGCCGGGCTATTCTTAAATTTGTACTTAAATAAGCAGCGGTTTTTCAAGGAAGTAAACAAATATGAAGGTCTCTGAAAAAAATACCATGGTCGATTATACAACCAAAATCAGCCTACGCTTGATCTCGTCTGATTCCATAACCTAAGCAGGGGTGTGCCTGGTTAGTGCTTGCATGAGAGCCTGCCTGGCAATATCCTGTATTGAAGGTTTGAAATGGGAGTTGGACCGGTGATGGCAGCACTGTACAGAAATGGATTGACTCTTATCTGAACGGAGCTTTGAGTGCGCGGTGGCTTTTATCCGTGTACGCTAATTCCATGTTCTCGTGCAAGTTGGGCACTCGTGAATGGAAGTGGCTAAACATCCCAGTGCAGGCAGACTCGGCGCCGCTGTACCTGGGTAAACCAAAGGCTATACCCTAATTTGATGTACAGGTACCCCGTACTGTATTTAAACCTGTGTGCTTGGTGCTACAGTCACGGGACTAGGCAGGCAGAGGGATGGTGCCTGATGTCTCTGAGTGTGTACGGTATAATTAATGTCGATCAACATTCACCGCTGACGCGTTGTGACAACACGAATGCCAGAGCAATGGCTTGCGTCCAAAGGTCTCCTTTAAATGTCCCACGTGGATGCGCTGAGCGTGTACTGGACTCCAGTAGCTTAAGGATGACCACGCACTTAGCATCTTCAGCCAATGGCAGTGGTGAAATAATGCGGGGAAGGCAATGATCGAGGTGGTGGCTGGTTGTGGGGAGGGGTCAATATCAGAAGCTACGCGACCCACCTCTTCCCCCACCACCTATGCCCAAACATTTACAGGCAGCTTCTTAAGAGTGGCTGGGGAGGGGACCTTAAGTTAAAGTAAATACGACCAAAAAAAAACCAACCACTACTTTTTTTGAAGTTAAACAAATAGTCATACAGTCATCACTTTGAAATACAGTTCGGCTTTCCAGGATTGCAGGATACAGGGCGGTACTTTTACAGCACTTGCGTCATTGGGTTTAGGCCGAGTCGGTCGTTTGGTTACTTGACCATACCTCATCACGCTGCAAGGTCAATGTGTGTGGGTGAATGCGGTGCACATGGCCTGGCACAAGCGTCGTGGTGACGTCACCGCCACTTAGTGGCGAATGTCGGTTGTTGTTGGGGTATGGTCGAGGGCGGTGCTGCTGGATTCGTTCAGATACCACTGATGTCGCCATGGGCCGGAATCAAACCCAGGGTTCAAGGCACAGTATGACGCTAACCACCACGCCATTAGACTTGTTTTCAGAAGAGTCATGTGTTGCGATGTTTGGCCAATTCCATGTGCGAGTGTTCGGTAAAAGAGGTAATCACACACCGCGCCATCATTTCCTTCTGCTAGAGCCAACAGCAGATGTACAGTTGACATTTGAACTACGAGTTCTGCTCAAGTCCTGTATATCAAATTGTTTTACATTGAGGGTGTGGACTTTATGGAACTGCCACTGAGGCCGGATTGTGCCCTTTGGTGTGGGGGGGGGGGCTCAGAAGGAAGCCCCCCTGACTCATCACCTGTCCCCTCCCCCCCCAAAAAATGCCAATCGTCATTTAAAACAACGCAAATCAATTATTTGAATCGTTGTATTGAATATCATTTTTTAAAAATAAACAGACATGGTCTCCTTCTGTCTCCACATAAGACTTATTTCTCACGCTACCCGGATCGGCCCAATTATTTTATATTGACTCGTTATATCTGGGGAAATATTTCATCCTATTAAAATACATATTTATCACTACCTACCTCTCTGCCTGACACTCGTTCAACCTTTTGAAATACATAATCACCCAAACAGCCATAGATGCAATCAAGCGAGAGGAGAGTATACTGAAACTTGAGTTTCATCGAAGCAAAACGTTACAGCAACTGAGCAGACGAACCCCAGATAAATACATATCTCTCTCTCCCGTCACGGATGTTCGCCTCCAGAGGAACTACCCGGTTAAACTTCTTCAGTCAGAATGTTCACGGGCATTTGCGTCAAAGGGCCTTGACTCAATCACCTGGAATGTGGCCGATCCCGTCAGAGTTTGGAAGCTGAGTCAGGTGTGACTGTGGAGGGTGGCTGGATGGACGAGCACCATTCATTTACAAACAGGTTGCCATAGCTGCTGCTGCTGCTTGCCTGAGTTTGTCGGTGTCAAACAAAAAAACCATTGCCATACTGCACTGTACTATGTCACTACGACGTCTGCGTTCATCGCCTTCACCATTATATTCTTGCGTAATGTGCTGAGCAGCTCAATGGCAATGTCTGCGAGCCACGACGAGAGTTCGTGTCGTTTTGTTATTCCTCCTCCTCCTCTGTTGAAGGCGCGCAGACGACAGTGGTTTACTATAAGTGGGTTTTACTTTGGGTTTCAGGGTCCATACTTTGGGTTTCAGGGTCCATACTTTGGGTTTCAGGGTCCATACTTTTGGTTTCAGGGTCCATACTTTGGGTTTCAGGGTCCATACTTTGGGTTTCAGGGTCCATACTTTGGGTTTCAGGGTCCATACTTTGGGTTTCAGGGTCCATACTTTGGGTTTCAGGGTCCATACTTTGGGTTTCAGGGTCCATACTTTGGGTTTCAGGGTCCATACTTTGGGTTTCAGGGTCCATACTTTGGGTTTTAGGGTCCATACTTTGGGTTTCAGGGTCCATACTTTGGGTTTCAGGGTCCATACTTTGGGTTTCAGGGTCCATACTTTGGGTTTCAGGGTCCATATTTTGGGTTTCAGGGTCCATACTTTGGGTTTCAGGGTCCATACTTTGGGTTTCAGGGTCCATACTTTGGGTTTCAGGGTCCATACTTTGGGTTTCAGGGTCGTAATCGCACTTCTGTGGCTTCTGCCTTTAATATTCCGTAATGAAAGCTCGGCTTCACCCACCCACCCCCTGCACGGGGGTGGGTGGATTGACTAAGAGTGCTGTCTCTATTCGAGAACGTGCAATGTCAATGTCCAGAGATAAGAAAAAAAACCTTTGGTCTGCGATGTGAGTTCCGTGTTTGGTTTTGTTCTCACGCGCGTGCGACGAGTGAATCAAAAGTCCAGGAGGCCACCTCGCGTGCCATCGTCATCACCACCACTACCACCAGCCACGTTCACTCCACTGATGCGTGAATTCTTCCCGAAGCCGAGATGTTAACTACCTTCGCCTGGTATACGGGAAGTCGTGGGTTCGATCCCGGCCCTGACGCCTGCTGCTGCTGTATATTTGGAGTTTGCGTGTCTCTCTCTTCTCCGTGGTCGCGTGGATTTTTCTCCGGGCCCTCGGGGTTTCCCCTCCACATTTGGAATCCACATCACCACGCGTTTAGAGTATTTGGCCATTGTTATAAATGTCCATGCGATGATAAGTCACTTCGTTGAGCTATCATTTGCGGGGCCAGTTCGCTTCTCGGGTCTTACCTGGTAAAATAACAAAACATAGTTTTAGTTTAGTTCTAGCCGTGTCATGGTCGTAACATCAGTGGCGAGTACTTGTCAACACATTCCTGCGGAGGGAGCTGGTCGGAACGTTGGATTGCTCGGTCAATGGCCAGGGTCAACGGCGGCGTGGTGTATTCCGCAAATATGCCCGACTGTGAGGGTGGGCACAAGCCGGCGTGAGTAGGTTAAACGTTGAGTTTAATAAGGGCACCACGGGGTGACCAGCCCCTCCCCACCTAGCCCCACCCCTCCCACCCCCCACCCAGCCCCACCCTCCCCACCCAGCCCCTCCCTAACCAGCCCCTCCCTGCACGACGGACACAATAATCCCCTGTGGGCTGGTGTAACCAGGAGGTTCCTACCAGTATCACAGAGTACCGTACGTGACTGTACTGTGTAGTAGAGGTGTGGACTCGAGTCATGTGACTTGGACTCGAGTCAGACTCGAGTCATGAATTTGATGACTTCAGACTCGACTTGGACTTGCATAACAATGACTTTGTCCCACCTCTGAGGTGTGGACTCGAGTCATGTGACTTGGACTCGAGTCAGACTCGAGTCATGAATTTGATGACTTCAGACTCGACTTGGACTTGCATAACAATGACTTTGTCCCACCTCTGCTGTGTAGTGTGCAGTCTCGGACACCCAAGTCCGCCCTGGTCCCATCCCGCTCTGACCAGCGTGGTGAAGTATGGTCAAACAATCCCACACGACCCACAACGGCGCAGTGAAGCCTTTTATTTTATTCAGCACTGTGCTCTTGACGGAAGTGAGATTACAATGTATAAGAGAGGGAAGGGTAATAGGCCCTTTAGATTACCACATTTAATGGAGCACTTTGGAGGCCAATGGTTGGTGAATCACGTGTTTGTGAAACTCCCCAACCAGCTGGACGTGAACCTCAGCGTAGTATTTTGACCCCCCGTAAGCACACGTGCTGTGGTTTCTCGATGTACGGCTGATAATACGGTTTCCTCCACACGATGCAAGTTGAATCTCGAGTGAACACAGAGAACCGGTTCAGATTTCACACTCGCTCCTGATGTTAGACGTGGCCGGGAGAGCGAACTCGTTCGTGAGCGGTGCGCTAACCACTGCGCCACCGCTCCCCGCACATACACAACCGCAAATGAAGATTCCTACAAGAATCGGAATCTTTATTTATCCTGGAGAAGTCCGATGAGCTAAGAAGCTTTTTTTCGATTTAAAGCTTTCGTGACTGCAGGGATTCATATCGTTGGTTATTTCGGTAAAGTCACGTAGAAGGGAAATAATAAAATAAAAAAATAACAAAAAATTCTCACGACGTTTCGGCCACAGCGCAAGCAGCCGTCCTCAGGCGAAGAACAGAGCTGTCGGAAAGACAGCATCCTAAGGGTTATCTTTATTTTAAATAAGTTACAGAATGTTACGTGGGAAAATAGCACGCCTAACCCATTGAATCCGCGGCAATTGAGCACGTCAGTGGCTGTTTCGTCATGGCACACGTGCCATGAAGGAATATGCATCGAGTCCCGTCAGACTACGACGAAGCCCTCCGAACTTTCAGCGTTCTCCAGCAGCAGTTTGTTTAGGCGGAGAATATTGAACCTTTTTTGATCCCGATTTAAAGCTTTCGTGACTGCAGGGATTAATCTTCTTGGTTCTTTCGATAAAGTCACGTAGAAGGGAAATAAAAAAATAATAAAAATAAAACATAATAAACGAATGTTTTATTATTATTTTATTATTTCCCTTCTACGTGACTTTAACGAAAGAACCAAGAAGACGTTTGTGATCCGTTGGGTCCCATCGGTTGCGTGGGGTCAAAGGGGCGTGGCTGCTGGCTGGGCACAGATTGGCAAAGTGGGGTGAATGATTACTGTGCTGTTTCTTCTTCTTCTTATTCTTCTCCTTTAAATAGTGACTGTTCTTGATGACGATGGTGATAGTGTGCGGTTGACTCGCTTCTGGTAGTGTGGGTCGGTGGATGGATGCTAAATAGGTGGACGACGATGGTGGATTATGGAGACGCCAAGGGGCTGAGAAATGGGAAGGAGGGGAGGACGATTACGATCGTGAATGGTGGTCTTGACGATGCTGCTGATGACGAGTGAATTGTAGGTAAGTTGGTGCATGCATGTATAGATTGATGATGATGGTAACAACGCCAACGATAATAATACAGGAACGGATAACTCGAGTCGACCAACCCCTCGCCTCGGCATTACGACTCACGCATTTATCACGGGGAGCTCTGCTTGCCCCAACCACCCTGAGCTATTGTCGGCCTCGGTTACAGCACGCTCCGTGTGTACGCCGAGCAAAATACTTGCCGCGTGTTCCCATGTGTGACACTGCCGGCACAGATTGTGATACACACTAAGTGATCATAAACACGCGTGTCGTGCAGAGCCCTGCTGGGAGGGGGGTGGTGGTGGTGGTGGCAACGTTCACCACCCACATCTCGCCCGTTTCTAACCCCGGAAATTTGATCAACTCTCACAACTCAGGGAGGCAATTCTATCGGCGGGGTTTTAATGTTTAAATACTGTACATGCCGTTTTGTGGAGAATTATTGCGGCCTCTAGTGGCTGCAGGGATGATGTGAACCCACGTAATTCACGACACACGAACGGAAATAAGCATCCATAAGCCTACGTGTTAAGCCTACGTGTTGAACGTGAAAAATGCATTCTATTGTGCTATTAAGAATGTCAACTAATCGACAAACTGAAAACCCTCGTAATTATAACCAATACCTGGTCAACCGTTATACAACACACACACACACAGACATCTCACGAACGCCAACTACCTCGAACCACCACCGCAGGAAACCGATTGCTGGTGGGGCGCGTGCAGTTCCCTTCCTCGTCTGCTGAGGTTGGTAGCGTGCCCAGACGCCACCTGCCCGACGTGGCACGCGTCAAGCGGATAGCGAGCAACGAAGGATCAAACATCTCAGGAGACGGATGTGCCACTGAGGACCGAAACGCAGCGAGCTGGCCACATGTGGGGGGGCGGGAGCACAGGTGGTGCATCTGGCCATTAATTACGGTCAGTCGAACCCATATGACACCTGGGTTATGTCCCGTTAGCCTCCTGCCAGCCAGACTTCTACACTTAACGTGGCCTCAAAAGTGCACCTTGCATATTAATTCTAGATTTGAAGCTTTCGTGACTGCAAGGATTCATACTCTTAGTTCTTTCGGTAAAGTCACGTAGGTAAAACATTAAATTGTTTTATTTTTATTAATTTCATTTTTTACCTACGTGACTTTACCGAAAGAACTAAGAGTATGCACCTAGCCTGCCACAAGCGCAGTGGTGACACCACCGCTACTCGGTTCGAACGGCGGTTGTTATTGTTGTTGTTGTGAGTCCCTATGGAAGTGAACTCCCTGCCTGACCTGGGTTGAATTCACCGCCACGGATAACAGCAGTGGCAAGTAAAATGTATCTGAGCCTATTCCGGGCCTCCCCTCAGGTCAATGTAGCCTTAAAGATGTAGCTTGATGCGTTGTCATGCTCGCTTAAATATGTGCTCGCTGACAGCGCTTGCCCACCAAAAATATGTATAAGGCTGCACGGGGGATCTTTGTATGTGTGTGACAGAGATTTTCCATATCGCCTTTAACAGTCTGTGGGGCAAGGGGCCTTAATCGGTGCTCGCTAATGGCACTTTTGTCAACTGGTCTGTTAAAGGCTTCAGGAGGAATCTTTGTCTGCGTTTGTGGGGAAGCTGTATTGTCGCGGTTAGCACATTGCGCTACGAACCCGGCCACCTGAGGTCGATTACTGAACACGGTCAACACCAGTGACGATTATTTGAATCGGTATTGGGCCTCTCCTAGGTCGACTCAGCCTAAAATGAGTATCTGGTGCAATGTGCAAAACATAGCACTCGGTAGACAAACGCGGCCAGGCGTGATACTGGCCACACACCCCCTCGTGTTCCACACCGGCCTTCATTGGTGCTCGATAATAGCACTTTCCCCAAAAGTCTGTTAAGGCATTATGAAGGGATCATTACCTTCGTGTGTATCATCATCACTGCTGCATGAAGGCCTCCCCATGCAGACACGAACGCCCATGGTCCTAAAATGGCACAATCCATCTCGGTTCTGCACGTGAGCAGATCTCATCTCATCTCTGCAGCGGTCATCTTATTGGCCGTGTTCTTTCATTTGGCTGCCATTTCGTCACCAGTCTTGGTAATCAACCATCGTGCAATCTGGTGGTGTGTCTTGCCCAAGCCCATTTATGTTCCTTAACAGTCTAGATGAGGTCTCTCTGATCCATGTGTTTCCCTTTCTGACTCTTAATGCAATTCCGTGCCATATTTTATTTGCAAACTTTCGACCTTTTACTCCATGATATTTGTCAGTCTCCACGTTGTTTTAGCCTGGTCATAGTAGATATAATATGTAGTGATTGAAAACGTTATTCTTTAATCACATTATGCTGCTTTGCATAAACAAATTCAGTTTTCCAAAAGCACTCCATCCTGATTTCGCTCACCTCTTTAATCCATAATTTTGACCACAATATTCAGGCTTTCTAAGCAAACACAGCCATTTGTCAATCACTTCAGTCGGTTAACACCCTCACAGCTACATCTGCCCCTATGGCCTTTTGGCAGGGTTTCTTCGACACTTCGCATGGCTTCAAAGTTCACCTATCATGGACAATGTGGATTTATAAAACATCAAAATACAATTGTATCAAACAAAGAGATACTGGAATAGACACACCAATACAGAACATTGACACACCAAGACAATGCAACAATTTACACACAAACACCCAGAGACAAAACACACACCATACACTTACCCACAGATGCACAGAGGCACAAATATACACATACCAAGATAATACACCCATATAGATACACAAACATTTCTACACACACACACAAACCATACACTTACTTATAGACAGATCAATACTTTATACAACTCAATATACACACACAGACACGCCAAGATAATACACATCCAATATATACATGGATATAAAGCGACAAAATGATGAACACACATATCTAGACACACCATGATGATACAGGCACATGCATATTAACGATACAAACAATATGTATTCATAGGCAGATAAAACACTATTACACGTACAAAGACAACTAATTACACAACCATACATTATTTACATAGGCAAATACGAACACGCACACACATACCAACACGCACACACATACACATTCAGAGACATAAATCATCAGAATGACTTCTTTAGCGCCGTAACATGGCAAGCCATTACTGTATAAGGTTTTTTTTTTTACAAAGAATATATACACGTACAAATACACAAATAGATAGACACGCCAGCACACAGACAAGACACCAACACAAAGAGAAACGCAGAGAAACACCCACTAATACACGTAGTCATAGACACGCGTGTACATCAATGTACATTCATTACACGAATGCACATTCATAAACAATACACACACCATCACACGTACTCGTAGACACGCACACACATCGTAACACATGCTCATAGACGCCAATAGGAATGCACCCACAGACGCACAGAGATAATACAACATGACAATACACTTGTTCATAGACACACACACACGCACATCACACGTATTCATGAACACACACAAAGACAAATACACACACACACAAAGACAAATACACGCACACACCGTAACACATGCTCACAGACGCCAAGAGGAATGCACCCACAGACGCACAGAGATAATACATGACAATACACTTGTTCATAGACACACACACACGCACACACACGTATTCATGAACACACACAAAGACAAATACACACACACAAAGACAAATACACGCACACACCGTAACACATGCTCACAGACGCCAAGAGGAATGCACCCACAGACGCACAGAGATAATACAACATGACAATACACTTGTTCATAGACACACACACACGCACACACACGTATTCATGAACACACACAAAGACAAATACACACACACAAAGACAAATACACGCACACACCGTAACACATGCTCACAGACGCCAAGAGGAATGCACCCACAGACGCACAGAGATAATACAACATGACAATACACTTGTTCATAGACACACACACACGCACATCACACGTATTCATGAACACACACAAAGACAAATACACACACACAAAGACAAATACACGCACACACCGTAACACATGCTCACAGACGCCAAGAGGAATGCACCCACAGACGCACAGAGATAATACAACATGACAATACACTTGTTCATAGACACACACACACGCACACACACGACGCACACCCATTCATTACGCACGCAGCGTCGCAACAACGCGATAAAGGCCCCCTTCTCGGACGAGTCCACTCCACGCGTGGGGGGGAGGGGGGGGTGAATTAGTACCACCTTCCTTCTCGCAACATAACCTACCCGACATTTCAACAAAACCTAAACTCCGCGTGGCCATAAATAAGAAAACAATATTATCATCTTGCGTACAAGCGATTAAAAATACCGCTTCGCTTGTTTAAATTACGCGTAATAATTGACGGATGTTTTATAACCACCCCCCCGTCTCTCCCGGTCGCAGTGGTTTCGCCCGCCAGCTGATGAGAGCCGTCAGCCCTCTGACAGCGGCGGGGCGAGCGGCCCCGATTCTCGGCCGCAGTCGCCGGCCTCTCTCTGCTACTCCGCGTTGCTCCGACTCCCTCCACAGCCGCCTTTGTCTCTCTGCGTGCGCGTCCGCGGCCCTCTCCCCCCCCACCCTACCCTTCCCCTCCTACATCTCCGTCCCTCTCGTCCCTTCCCCGTGGCTATCCGCTGGCCCGCGCCGACCCCGTTGCAGCCATCGCCTTTAACCCTCGCCCTACCCGCAGCTGCGGCCGCCATTTAACGCGGCCGAGCTGCTCCCATCATCATCACCACCATCATCATCACCACCAGTAACCATCATCACCACTAGCACCATCGTCATCATCATCACCATCATCACCACCACCGTCGTCGTCAAAGCCAAGGAGTGGAATTCGAGCCTCTTGTAAGAGGGCCTCGTAGGTTCACACACGCCCACATAAAAGCGTCGTGTACGGGGTGGTAGTGGTGGTGGGTGGGTGGGGGGTTCTGCTTTCGTGACGGACGAGAAGAGAGGAGGAGGAGGACAGTGCCAGGAGGAGGAGAAGACGCTCAGGGGGAGGACGAGGCCAGCAACAGCAGCAGGAGCGGCACCGAGAGGAGAGGTTCCGAGCCGTCGCCGCCGTCATGGGCGACACCGGCAGTGAGGGCAGCGAGGCCCCGCGCTGCCAGCCGCGCTGCCGCTGCGGCTTCTGGGGGTGAGCGACTTGGGCTCGACACAAACCCACGGGGTGGTGGTGGTCGTGGTGGTGGTGGAGGAGGAGTTTTGATGGGATCTGATCTCGTCGGGTCGAATCGGATCGGTTCTGAGTCGAGCTGACTCGGTTGGGTTTAGGTCTCGATGTAGTCGTCCTGGTTGTTGTGGGATGGGGGGTACGTGGTGGTGGTGTTGGTGGTCTTGGTGGGTGAGATCGGATCGGTTTGGATGGAATCGGATCGAGATGGGAGGGATGGGAGCGAAGCGATGTGGCTGTGCCGGGATGATGATGGGCCCCCATGTGTGGCTATTATTGGGCCCCCCGTGTGTGGCTATTGGTGGGCCCCCCCGTGTGTGGCTATTGATGGCCACCGTGTGTGGCTATTGGTGGCCCCCCCCGTGTGTGGCTATTGGTGGGCCCCCCGTGTGTGGCTATTGGTGGCCCCCGTGTGTGGCTATTGGTGGGCCCCCGTTTGTGGCTATTGGTGGGCCCCCCGTGTGTGGGTATTGGTGGCCCCCGTGTGGCTATTGGTGGGCCCCGTGTGTGTGGCTATTGGTGGGCCCCGTGTGTGGCTATTGGTGGGCCCCCGTGTGTGTGGCTATTGGTGGGCCCCCCCGTGTGTGGCTATTGGGGGGCCCCCCCGTGTGTGGCTATTGGTGGGCCCCGTGTGTGTGGCTATTGGTGGGCCCCGTGTGTGTGGCTATTGGTGGGCCCCCCCGTGTGTGGCTATTGGTGGGCCCCGTGTGTGTGGCTATTGGTGGGCCCCGTGTGTGTGGCTATTGGTGGGCCCCGTGTGTGTGGCTATTGATGGGCCCCCGTGTGTGGCTATTGGTGGGCCCCGTGTGTGTGGCTATTGATGGGCCCCCGTGTGTGTGGCTATTGGTGGGCCCCGTGTGTGTGGCTATTGGTGGGCCCCGTGTGTGTGGCTATTGGTGGGCCCCGTGTGTGTGGCTATTGATGGGCCCCCGTGTGTGGCTATTGGTGGGCCCCGTGTGTGTGGCTATTGATGGGCCCCCGTGTGTGGCTATTGATGGGCCCCCGTGTGTGGCTATTGGTGGGCCCCGTGTGTGTGGCTATTGATGGGCCCCGTGTGTGGCTATTGGTGGCCCCCTCGTGTGTGGCTATTGATGGGCCGGGTCGGTGGGAGACGGGTTCAGGTTTCGTGGGGGGAGAGACTGCCAACGTGAGGCTGGGACGGGTCGGGCCTAGCTGGGGGGTAAGGTCAAGCTGGTTTGGTCTGCTCGAGTATTTTTAATGTGGTCGCGCTTGGGTTGGGTCAGGATTTGTGCGCCCTCGGTTCGATAATGTCGAGCGTAGCTTGGGGTGTTGAGACGCCAGGGGCTGATCGTTTTGTGGCCCTTGGCCCTTGCTGGTCGGGCCCGAGGTCAGGCCTGGGTCCCATAAGGTCGGGCCGAGTTGGTTGGGGTTGGGTCCCGTGTCCCCCCCCCCCACTTCCCCGGGTGGCCGCTCATCACCCTTGGAGCGAGTTTCTCCCTCCCAGCCCTGCTTCTGGTCCTGTGATGTATTGTCCCCTATCCCAGTCGGCCCATCGCCATCTCGTGCCCTTGTACCCGACACCCTCTGTAAACAATTCTACGCAGTCACTTTGTGTGCGCGCGTCATAGTACAGTACAACATGCTTCCATATCTCGCGTGTGCTTCGACACCGCACCTTCGACATTCCCGTCTCGTAAAGCCTTGCTGGGCCTGGCTTCCATTATCTCCCGAGGCACTGCTATTTGTTAAATGTGGCTCGTTACGAGTGTGCCGAGGGTTGTTTGTACTGCGGGTGGGTGTTGTGCTTGCGTGATGGAGGCGCCGGGGCAGGGCTGTTGTTAGGCGGGGGTTGGGAGAGATCCATCACCGTGTTAACAATTAAAACAATTTCTTTTTAAAATGACTCGACGACACTTTATAATGCGCCTACACTTGTGTGTTAACTCTACAACACACGTGTGTTACACACCCCGTCTGTACGTAATATACTCCTACCATACTCCCAGAGCGCGCGGACGGGCGGGTTTGCGGTGTTCATGTCGCGTTGGGCTTTAAGATTTTTGTTTTTGGTTATGGTTTTTTTTATTTTTATTTTTTCCTTCCCCGAATGGGCGTGCTATTGATGTGTCATGAGTGCCGGACGCTATGGCTGAAGCGGGGTGGTGGCCGCTTGGGTTGGGGGGGGGGGCTGCTGTGGTGGTGAGTGGCCTGCTGGCTGTGTGAGTGGCTGGGTGGAATGGTGGGTGAGTTATTACCAAAGTGGCCGGCCGGGTGGGTGGGTATGTGGGTGAGCTATTTGCAGGATGGGTGAGGTGTGTGGCAGGGTGGCTGAGTGGTTGGTTGAGTCGGTGTACGGGTGAGTTTTATTTTTTACTCTGGAGGTGAGTGGTCGAGCGAGTGGCTGGGTAGGTAGGCGAGTAAGTGGTTTGGTAGGTGAGTGAGGTAGGGAGTGGCTGGAAGACTATACGTGACTAGCTGAGTGGATGTGAGCGAGTGGCTGGGTCACTTATTGTTTGGGTGAGGTGAGTGGTTGTGTGAGTTGGACTCGTTGCTGAGTCGGCGAGTCGGCTGGTTAGGTGGCTTGGTGCAGGAGTGGCTGGTTTGTCGACTGTGTAGTTGGTGTGCAATTATTGTCTGGATAGGTTAGGGCAGGGGTCGGCAACCAAAATAACAAGAAGAGCCATTTCTTTCCAATTCGGTACAAAATTCAGTATTTCAAGAGCCGCAATGCATCTGAGTACAACGTACTCATCGTCAAGAAGCAGCCCGTAAAGAGCCGAATGCGGCTCCGGAGCCGTAGGTTGCCGACCCCTGGGTTAGGGGGTGGGTGGATGAGGGCTTGTATGAATAAGTGGGAGACATAAGTGAGTAAATGGGTTGCCGTATGGGTGGTGGATGGATTGGTGAGTCTAAGATAGAGGATGATGTAGGGATGCAATTGAATGAGGTCAATGGGTGGGCTGAGTGGTTTGGTGAGTGAGTGGGTTAATGAATGTTTGTTTGCCCAAGTTGTTGAAGTGAGTGACTTGTTTGGTTGGTGGGTGTTTGGTGAAGATTGGTGTTGGGTCAGAGAGTCAGTTGGTGAGTAATTTGAGGTGTGGGTAAGTGGTGGAGGTCGGTGAGTGAACGAGTAGGTGAGACAAAGCATGGGTGAGTGAGGAGGTGAGTGAAAAAGTGAGTGGTTGAGGAGGGTGGGTGGCCACCACACTGCAGAATTTTGGGAAGGACAGATGGGTCATATTCACACCTGGACACACATGCGCATACACACTCTTCACACACAGCTCGCACAACTGGAACCTACCAACCAAAAGTAAAAGTCAATATTTGCCATGGTGACATGTAGGGGGTAGAAGAGTGCCACTGTGACACAGAGTATGTTCTTTGTTTCAGCTACAGAAGCATGGAACAACCTGAATGAGGAGCTATTTCAGTCGATGCTAAAATACCACTTGCCTATGGGTGTACTGGCCAACTCTTATATTCATTTTATGTATTGAATTTTTTTTATCTTCTTTTACATCCAGATCTACCAAGACAATGAATCTGTGCTCCAAATGCTTCGCTGGTAGGTGACATAACCATCACTGCGATTTGTGCAGCACTCACAATTTGACACGCTTGCCTGCTCACGACAAATCGCGACATGGTGTTTAATCTGTATTTTTTCACCCTGCTCTCTATCTCTCGCCCCGTTCGCTCGCGTTGTCTGCTTTAACACCAGACTACTTGAAGAGCAGGGATGGCGAGGGCAGCTCATCGATGACGCCTACGCTGGGCGACGGTGGCGCCAGCGATTCCAGCGCTTTGCCCACGGAGCTGCAAGGTTCCCCTAACCTGCCCTGCCGTGGTGGCACAGCCTGCGCACCGCAGCTGGCGACCGTTACGGACGTGGCCGATGCCCCGGCCTCTCCAGCCGGCGCCAGCATCACCGCCACTGCTACAGCCGAGACGACGCATGCGCAGCCTTGCGCCCAACTGCAACCGTGTCCCGCCCCGAAGCCATGCGAGGGGGCGAGTACCGCTAGCGAAGAGGCAACGGGGGCTGCCCCCTCTTCCCTGCCGGCGCCTTCGTCTCGCCTACTGGCGCCCGTCGCGGAGATCGCGCTAATCTCCAGCGCAGAGCTGGAGCGCGTGAGTCCACCCCGGGAACCGCAGCCTGCACCATCGAGGGAGCCCGAAGCAGGAAGTTCCACCTCGATGTCGCCATCCAGCCGTTCCACAAACCAGGACTCCAGAGGTTGGTGCTGGCGGTGAATTCAAAATTACAATCGCAAAGGAGTAGCTGTTGTGTCGTGACAGTAAAAATGATAGCTGTTGCGTCGTGACAGTAAAAATGATATGACAAAGGATTGCCTGTTGCAGCTGTGATAGTTCATCAGTTCGCTGGGATGGGGTGTGAATTGCTGCACGTGAAACCCGGTAGCTTTGCTGTATATAGTTTAACGAATTGATGAAAGCGAACACTCTCTGGTTTACCATGAACCACAATTACGTTGCCATTTGCATTGTTTTGCCCACTGACCCTGCAGAACATTACAAGTATCTAATTTGTATTGTGTGTGCGCCTCTTGTGCCCAACAGAGACGGAGAGCCCTGTCTCCAGATTGCGTGACATCCCCCTGAAGAGACTTCATGACCCAGGTAATGCCGCCTTTGTGCGAGCGCACATGGGGCGGCAGGCAGGTTCTGATGATGATTTCCACGTGGATAACTCTGTGGCATGGTGCCTGTATTGCAGATGGATAGTTAAACTTGCACACAAGGCCCGTTTTACATCGAGCAGCATTTTTTATGTTTGAGGTTATTTAAAATGGTCAGTTTGTTTTATAGATCGGTGTTGTTTCGAGTTTGTTGTTGTTGACATCGTTTACTTCTGCGTTCACGTTATACCATTTTTATGTACACGTTTATAGAACCTACCATAAACTACGTGTAGATACACGTCTCTTGTTTATTGTACACAACATTTAACGTGAAGGAAAACACAACTCAAAGACAGATTTAGTTTTGTAGACAATTATCCAGGTTGTGTCACTGATTGTTTACAGTGAGTTCTTCTTTGACGGTGAAGGAGACGATAGAACCAGTCGAGTGCTTTGTCCCAGCGCTCTTGTGGCGTTGCCGCATTGACTAAATTACACGGGACCGATGGCACTCGGGCTGTAACGTCTCCCCCTCTCCGTAACATTCAAATCTCTTATTCTCATTTCCAAAGCTTCAAACCTGTGTTAAAGCAGCCCCGGAACACGGGCTGGGTGGATATCTACGTGATATCTGCCACGTGTTTTACGTTGGACCATGCGTTGTTTGGCGTGATGAAACTCCCAGCACATGGTGTGAAACGTTGGACAACATGGTACGATCCAAAAACACGTCGGAGAGCCATCTAGCACAACCACGACACCCTACGCAGTGAGAAGAGAGCTGTTTGTGTTTGTTTGGGTTACATCTTGTTTTAAGCGACGCACACTGCGAGTCCAGTGTGGAAGGTGCGCTGTGTTGAAGGCGACTAACCCTCGTGCTTCCTGCGCTGGCTGCAGATGGTGTGGACGGCGAGTCGGGCAGCGATTCCCCAGCCAAGAAAACTTGCGGGGACAAGGACGAGGATGAGGAGGAGAAGGGCAGGGCCAAGCAAAAGAACAAGCGCCGCTGCTTCACGTGCCGAGCCCGCCTGGAGCTTGTGCAGCAGGAGCTGGGCTTGTGCCGCTGTGGTATGTCTCAGGGGTCACAACAAGTCTGGGTCACCAGGGGCGCCACCATGGAGGGTTGCCACAGAGGCCGCCATAGGCTTCATGGGGGGGGGGTATGAAGAGAGATATGGGGGCTCGTGCTTGCGGGACATGTAACAATACGCCAATTCGATTTTAAAATATCGCTTTGTATTTATGGAACATGCGTTGGATTGCACGTGTGAGAATTGATCATCTGCAGTCTTGGCGGAATATATGCTGCTACTGGTATATTAAAGCTAATGGGGTCGACAACATGAGCTACAGCAAAACGAGAAACTACCCACAAAAGGTTGATATGAGACCAAAACAATCATTTCTTAAAAACAGAACAGTCACCCATTAGCTTGGCAGTCAAATGGCTGGGACAATACTTGCGTGTATGTGCATACTACTCGGCTACCTTTAAGTGGCATCAGTGACAATCGGCCGTGGCTTGGCCTAGTTTTGAATTCGGGATCTACAAGTCGAGGCGACAAATGTGTAGGTGTTTAATTAATAATTTGTAACACCGTGACATTGAGTAATCATGCTCCAGAGCCCGACTGTCACCAGACTAATTCTCCTGGGATGCTCCATGGATTCCACGTTACGACCACCTCGTTCCATTTTTCCCATTTAAGCCTCCTGGACACGTCGCCAAAAACTTAAAAAGCTGCGGCGTAAATTGTAACCTCCACAAACGTAATACTGCGCGCCTTCTTCGCTGGGCACAACGCGTTGTGGGTTATTACTCGCGTCAACCTGGCGAGCAGCGTTATCCACCGCCAGGATTGAAACCCCTTTTGTGAATTGCAGTGCGTGGATGCTGTAGCTGCTATGATACGTTCCCGTAGGTGATCGTGATTAGTGGGACGTGCTCGGTCGAGGCTGACCCTTTATCAGTCGCTTTGCCATCACAGTGGCAGACAAAGGCCATGTGATCCATGCCCCCCATACATAAATTTCACAGCTGGTGGCACCGCACAGTCCAAACAGCGCCACAGTGGCCTTTACGCAGTCTGGGATACCAAGAGATTCCATGCACTCTGGTAACCAAATTTCCATGTAGCAGCCCAAGCAGCACTTTGCTACAACTAGCCGATGTCTCTGTACTAATTCACTCAAGCATTTTCTTTATCACGACTGATGAAAAGAAAGTAACTGTTGCAGTGCTGATGGAGACGGCTATACAATTATATATTGTTTCTGCTGCATAATAAATGGTGAAAATTTGCGGAAGCCGCTCTGGTTAATGAATTTACTGACATTCATAGACTTTTTTCCAGGGGAAATTTAAGCAATTCCGGTAAGCACTGTATGTGTGAATAGAAAAATACACGCTTGGTATACGTTGACATCGGTGAAAAAGTGAAGACTGACATTTTGCATGATTTCTACCACCAAATCTACTTTTAAGGCTAGAGCACAAATCTATGTACGTGCTTTTCTCGAATGTAATCGGGGTCATTAATTAGGTTAGTTGCCTTGGAAATGCCGGTTACCCAAGTTTTTATCATTACTGATAATCCCAGAACCAAAAGGCAAACCAGAGACTGTGAGCCGGCAGTGGTGCCGGGCTCAGAAACGTGATGCTGTGGTGTTGCCCTGTCCCTTCTGGCCCCTCAGGGTTCGTGTTCTGCAGCCTGCACCGCCTGCCGGAGCAGCATGCGTGCACCTACGATCACATGGGCCACGGGCGGCAGGAGGCCCTGCAGAAGATGGTCAAGCTGGACAAGAAGGTGGGCCGGTCCTTCCACCGCATCGGCGAGGAGTGCTGTTGAGAGCGCGCCGCTGTGCAGCGACGAAAAACTTTTGGTTTCAACGAGCGCCACTCGGCTTTCTCTCCTTACTGCAAACAACGGGCCGACCTTAGGGGATGCGTCGAATCTTTAAAAAAAAAGTTCAGTTGTACGATGATTTCAGCTGCGATTGGTTATTGTTAAGCTAAAATAAAAGTTCGGCTATATGATATTTACTTATTTGTACAATATAAATTTTTTTTTTACTATTGATCGAAATAGTGACGTTTATTTCTGCAGCAATTCGCCACTGCCACGTGGCGTGGAGGTTTTAAGAGTGCCTGCCTCGGATGTGCTAGAACGTAAGAGTGAGCTTGATTTGTGTCGGCAGGTAGGCGTGTGTACCCTGGCAATTAAATACTTTGACATTTAAGCGTACCTCGGCTTGGCGCGTGCTGTTAATTGGTGGAAGTGTGTACACGTCCTCCAGTGGAGCTTCCTGCTATTAGAGGAGAGGAGGGCAGTGGTAGTTGTGGGGAACGCAAGGCCACTTCTTCAGGACAAGTGGCTTGGAACTCAGTTCCAGGAGACCAGGTTTCAGGCCACTGTTGCAGATTCAACTAGTGCGACTGAAATGGCTTGCACAGTTTAGTCGGTGACATTTCAGGATTTGATCTTGTGCCTATGCAGTAAGGCTGGTAAAACAAACAAACTAATTACCATGTGGATGGTTCACCCTCAGAATACTGGAATAACTCAATTATATGTGGTGGGAAGTATATATATTTTGTAATTCTGTTGCTTAGCCAAAAATGTGTGAATAAGCACATTTCAAGTGCACCCTTAGAACATCGTAGGCTTTTCCTGTACAGTTTTCTCTCTACGATCTGCAGGGACCCAACAAATAAAATGCCTCATTTTGCCGATTGGCTGGCGTGGCACCAACGCCCTCTGCCTGCTGTGCCCAACCCGTGGCCTGAAACTGATCGTCTGAGACTAAGCTTGAAACCACAAAGTGACTCCTTCTGTCCCGATGCTTCGGAGCCGATGATGTCCGCAAGCCAAGTTTTGTTTGCTCGGATCTGCATTTGGCCAGATAAGATGACTCAAAAGGAATTGTATAGGAATTTTTTGGTGAAAAGCAGGTAATGCAATTTTCATGAATATGTTTTGTAGACGTATGTATACCAGAAATAAGATCACTAACATAGCTTGACGTTATCAGTCCGTTAGACCTTTTTTGTATGTTTCCTTGACCGTTATTTTAGATTATTCCCATACCAATATATTTATAAATTGCTTAAATCTGGAATGGTATCGGGGCAATGTAAACTTTGGGAAATTTACGGTGAATATGATCTTTAAATATATACCATAATCTTATGATTCAGGTGGGCATATTTTAAATGTTGTCAGGACATTGAAATTGTCAGGATTGGTAAAAAAAAATAACTTTGTTTTCTAAGAAGCATATAATCCTCCTGCTTACTTGTAATACAGCTTTGAGAATAACACCGTATTTTAGGGATTAATTTCACTTATTTTGTTTCCACAAATTTTTTTTAATCAAACGGAGCGTTTTCTTTGCTTTTATTTCATCCTGTTTGTCTTTCCCAGGTGTACAGTGCTCCCCTGGCCTGCAAATGTTTTGCCAAAGCTGTTAATATACACGAGGGCCGATGGCCTGGTGGAGGGGGGCTCACTTTATTTAACTCTTCCGTTGTCTCTTGCCGAATCCTCGACTTGCAACAAACACATAAGCCGTACAATAACTGCGCACGTCAACATCAAGTATGCCAAGGAAGCGTTTTGTACTCCAAAGATGAACAACTTTGTTTAAGACTTGAGGAGTGGAGAATTTACGTTCAATACCAAGACCGGCCAACTTTTCCAAAAGCAATTTTGGTTGGAACAATGTTTGTACTTTTGTCAGATGTTGACACTTCAGCAGCAGTCGCACACTATTTATTAACATCCATCGATGTTAATCCTTGCTGGGAGTTAAACGGTCTACATTTTGACCGGCTGGCCCCTCTACGAGGTGATTTTCTGAATGCCATAAAGCTCAACTTTCATGTCCTCTCTCCAAAGAGGATGAAAAATAGTTTATTTGTCATGAATGTCGCCGAATAAAAAAAGAAGGAAAGCCCAGATGTTTAGATAATGTATTTAGAAACTCTTGCCCCTACCAGCAATGATTGGTACACAAACGCGGAGGGTTCCGACTTGGGCGTGTCTTTTAAGGACCGTGCCATCTTAAGATGATTACTGTCCATAGCCGAGTTTTCAAATTAGCTTTTTTTTTGCTCTAAAAAGTGAGTAAAATTGCGTTTGTAAAATCAGTTGGACAATAAAAAAAAACATTATACTGCCTTTAAAATGTTTCTCACTCAAAACCATAACATTTACACATCCCGTCCGCAAAATAAATGCATCCATCACGCAGCGAATGCGTAGACGGGGAAATATTGTTTGAATTTGTGTCGGTGGAGTCGTTTATCTGACTTCTGATTGGAAACCTGGTGCATGTATATGTAGTTGCTTGGGTATATGAAATGGTGCCCAGGATATGTTGCGGAAAGCGCTGCTTCTGCTGGCCTCCTGGTGCCTTTGGAAGAGTGTGCAGAGCAGTGACGTAGTGCTGTTGACATGGGACCTGGTGCAAGGAAATGAAATGCCCCCCCTCCTATCTAATTTCTTCCCCCTCCCCCTCTTCATAGCCTGACGACTAGGCCCCTCTGGCCCATGGGCCCTGGTGCAATTGCACCGTCTGTACTCTGGTTGGCGATGGTGCAGTTGCAGTCGGTTGGCCAGGCCCCTGTGCGTGCACGCATAATCCGATGACACTTTGGTCTTTGCAGGTTCTTCTCGGTTGCATGTTTACTTTGCCGAAACACTGACATATTAAACTATTTGTACATAGATCTGTGGCTATGAAGGTGCTAATTTTTTTTTTCTCTCTAATAAACCTTGAACATTAAAATGCAAAAATGTTTGCGTACGTGTGGTTTGAACACCTCGGGGCAAGTGTGAGGTATGTTAGAATGCATTTGGTTTTCCTGATTTAATAATGTAATATTTCGATTTAAAGCTTTCGTGACTGCAGGGATTCATATTCTTGGTTCTTTTGGTAAGTCACGTAGAAGGGAAATAATAAAAATAAAACAATCAAATTCTCACGACGTTTGGATTGCAACAGAATTTCATTGTTTAATTTTTATTATTTCCCTTCTACGTGACTTTACCGAACGAACCAAGAATAATGTAATAGGTACAATAATGCGCACCACCAGTTTATGATGATTGATTAGCAATGCATATACTCGTCAACGAGTGAAATTTATATAGTTCTTAAATTCAGCTTGATCTCAAAGTTCTAAACCAAACGGGGCGTGCTTGTTTTAGAAATTCAGAACCATAGGCAGATGATTAATGGATTTTCTTGGACCGGGAGTGGGTGGCTCATACAGAGTGCCGGAAAGCGAGTAGAGTGAGATGAGAGTGGAGAGGTAGGCAGGGCTTAGTACACGGAGGATCTAGAACATGGTGAGTGCGAACCTAAATCTGATATGTGATTGGATTGGGAAACGGTGGTGTCATTTGGGTGATGTGGCCTAATTTACGGATGTGAGCGAGAGGTCTGGCAGAATTTTGGATCATCTGGAGTTTGGTAATGATGGATATGGGAGGCCGTAGAGAAGATAGTTGTAATAGTCGAGTCGGGATGAAGACTGGGGTGAGGGTCTCGACAGCAGCTGGGGTGGGAGGATGGAGGTTTGAGTTGCTGCAGGGATGAAATGGTGGGAGCAGAATGAGAGCTTGGGATCACTGAGAATGCTACAGTTGTCCTCTGTGAGTGTAATGAGTTTAGGAGGTGCACACTGAAACTGAAGTTTTTATTAAATGGGGACTTTTTTTACTGATGAAAAGTTCTTCAATTTTTCAATATTTAACTGGAGGTTAAAAACCAATCCAAGATCAGATCGCATCAACAGAGGATGTTGAGAGTGGACAGCGAGGCGGTGTCCATAGAGTCAATCGCGATGTACAGCTGAGTGCCATCAGCGTTGCGGTGATGATTCACATTAAAACTGGAGATGATTTTGCCCAGTGGGATCAGATTTATTGAGAAAAGCAGGGGACCAAGGATGGAACCTCGTGGGACACCATGGCACGGGAGTTTCTGAGAGGAGGAAAGAGACAGTCCTTGTATTGAACGTACGATCGGATTGAGAAGTAAACGCAGAACCAGGAGAGGATTGTGCTGGAGACACCTCAAGCTGTACGGAGTGGGTGTTTGGTATCGAAAGCAGCAGAAAGGTCTCCGAGAACGAGAATGATTTTTTGTTTAATAGGTCATTTGTCACATTTCGCCATCCTAGTGAATTAATGAACTGTCACAATTGTAGTTGTAGGAGATTTTTGTTAGATTCATTTTTTGACATCTCATTTGTATTCTAATTCAAAATCTTCTGCCTTAAATTTTTCCCCCTATTTCTATTCGCGTAAATGTTACATGAGCATGTACATTGCAAACATTACACTGTGTAACAAACTAATATATATATTTTTTGTTCCTGGGTAGTAAGTGTCATCTTCTAATTGCTTATGGCTCAAAGGTACAGAAAATGGCTATTATTTCCCACAAACTTTGCTTTTGTGACCAGGACAATGATACTTTGAAATTTACCTATTTTCAATGATAAAACGTGTGCATTTGTGTCATTCCTTCACATAAAGTCCTGGTCACAAAAGCAAAGTTTGTGGGGAATAATAGCCATTTTCTATACTTTTGGGGCATAAGCAATAGAAAATAACACTTCCCAGGAACAAAAATCGTGTTACATAGTGTTATCTTGCATGACATGAAGTTCAATAGAGGCATCATAATAACATGCCTTGTCTCTTCCTAAACATTCAACGAAAACGCAATTCACCCAGCATCCTCGTGACAACGTGTCTTGGGACCGATGTGAGAGTGGTGGAATTAAATCCTGCCACTGAGCGACGAAACAATGAAGTCCACGTGCAGCCCTTTGTCAACAAATCCCCCCCACGCCGTATGCGTCGTGGAGGTTATTTAATCATCACCAAGCAGTGCAGGTGGGCATGCCCGTGGGAGTTTTAAAGTACCGTGGAGCTTATCGGCACTGCCCAGATTCCTCAGCCCAAGCTCTGCGGTCCTCTCTCTATCAAGATTTTATCGGACAATTAATGAGCGTTTTGCATATGGGAGCAAACCGGAGCACCCAAAGAAAACCACACGCGTACGAGGTTGCAACACTCTCTCCCGGACAGATGGAAGGCGAATGGCTGTCTGATGGTAATGATGTGAGTGGCGTAGCGTGGTTGGCAAGGAATAAACTTGGGGGCCCCCAGTCCAATTTCCACCCCCGTCCTCTCCGTAGCCGGGCAACACGAGACCCTACGGACCACGTGACCCGGTGCAGTTGCACCACCTGCGCACTCCCGATAGCTGTGCCACTGGGCGAGATGGATCCGGTTAAAAGTAAGATACGCGTGACCGCACTTGCAGTTATTTGGATTGACGGCCGGATAGCGACCTCTAGCGTCTCGTTGTGAAAATGTTTTGGGTCATTGCAGAGACCCTCTTCACGGGTTCTCATCACAAGACTCTACCAGAATAAATAAAAACTCAATAAACACAGTCAATAACACTGTGTGTGTGGCTTTCACAAAGTATATAATTAGCGACGTTTCGGCAAACGTCCCTTCTTCACAGTACATAGAGAGGTCAGAGAGTTAGAGTGGATAAGAGTCGGAGACATCGGGTTGGCGTCGGACCCCCGCGGAAATTGATTCTGAAAACGGTTTGAGTCACGAATGCGCGGATTGCCCTCGTTTCTGGGTCGATAGGTAAAGGCGCAGCCCTGAAATTGCTCGCTCACGCCACGTGGAGGATGTGGGCGCACCCACGATTTACCCCACTGCGCGCAATCTGCATGCAGGTCTCCTGTCTCTATCCGTGTCGAACAACGACCTTTTGTCTTCTTGGTTCTTTCGGTAAAGTCGCGTAGAAGGGAAGTAATAAAATAATAAAAATAAAACATAATAAAATAATTCTCACGACGTTTCGGCCACAACGCAAGCAGCCGTCCCCAGGTGAGGTCCTCGGGTGAGGACGGCTGCTTGCGTTGTGGCCGAAACGTCGTGAGAATTATTTTATTATGTTTTATTTTTTATTATTTTATTACTTCCCTTCTACGTGACTTTACCGAAAGAACCAAGAAGATGAATCCCTGCAGTCACGAAAGCTTTAAATCGAAACGACCTTTTGATTGCACGGTCAGTGGACCAACCATTAGGGGCCGTCCATAAATGACGTCACGCGATTTTGGACGATTTTTTTACCCCCCCCCCTCACCCCCTCGTCACACGGCGTCACAAAAAGTCAGACCCCCCCTCAAATATGACGTCACAAAGCTCTGCCCCCCCCCCCCCCCCAAAATTAAACATGCTTCAAATCGCTTTAAACTATTGTAATTGTAGTGCGTATTTAATGTGCCGCTGCACTCTGATGTTGTAGAAGAAAACATTTGTAAAAAAAAAAGTCTATTTCATTAAGTAGAATGTGTTGTCTATATTTATTTAAAGTTGCGCATTTTTATGTGACATCACATTTCTCACCCCCCCCCCTCGTCACACATCGTCACAAATGTCTGACCCCCCCCCCCCTCTATGTGCGTGACGACATTTATGGACGGCCCCGTACACCTTTGGCACTGCTGATTCAACTCTCGCGAGTCAACCACGGGGGTTGAGTCAACTACGGGGGTTGACTCAGCGGTCAGTAGAGTATCCCTCCGCGGTCGATAAAATAGATACCGTTTTGGAGGGAAGTCGATAGTGGTTGTCCTATGGTTAGACTCACCCTCGCCATAGGTTCGTGGAATTTCCACCTCTGGCTCAAGGCTGTCAACAGGAGATGAGCACCAATAAAAAATGAATAAATCACTTTGACTTTTTAAGCGATTGCCTAATTTATATTCGAATGATGTACCACGTAATAAGAATCATTATCAGCAAGCGTGGTCTATCCGTCACCATCTCTCGCGGCCCTGTCACTCAAGCATCCACCTACATCATGCACAGCAGCCGTTAGAGCATCCACGAATACAAATATATCGCCCACCGCTGCACGTGTGGCGAGCTAAAACGAGTCTTATCTATTAATCTATATCAATCGATGTTGTGTTACACGTCCCACCATACAAGAGGTATATGGGTGGGTGTGGCGTGGGTTTGGAGGAGATATCTGAGTTTGATGGCCCTTGCACTGGTCGCGTGATGGCGCTGTAAGCGCATTGCATGACTTGGGCTCAAATACAAGTAAGCTTGACTAGTATTTTATTTACCAAAATAAAGCACGCTGAGCTATGAATTTGTTTTCAGAGGCGAACGGGCCACACATACCAGATAACCGAAACGGCTTTATAATGGCACGTGCGAATTTAGAGTCGCAGCCAAATAATCTGAACGCGTGGTTTCTAAATGTAGGGAGAGCGTCAAAACCGGAGGAACAATCCACGCGCCCACCGCGGTGAGAGAGAGAGAGAGAGCACGTGGACCCCGAACATACAACCACAAGCATCGCCAGGGTCCGGTATCGAACCCACGACCTCCTGCGCACCCGGCGAGGGAGATGATAATCTCCTCGCCACCGCGGCCCTCCAGCCTCGCAGCCGCAGTGCAACAACGTCCTCTTACGTTTGTCTCAAAGTCCGACTAAATTGTTGGCCATGAAGA
This sequence comes from Lethenteron reissneri, assembly GCF_015708825.2. NCBI lineage: Eukaryota > Metazoa > Chordata > Hyperoartia > Petromyzontiformes > Petromyzontidae > Lethenteron > Lethenteron reissneri. Next base: position 10,664,727 of record NC_083803.1, on the reverse strand, counting down.
TTCCATCTTCTTGGTTCTTTTGATAAAGTTACGTAGAAGGAAAATAATAAAATAAAGCAATTTCATTATTTTATTATACATTTGTATTACTTTATTATTTTCCTTCTACGTGACTTTACCGAAAGAACCAAGAAGTTGAATCCCTGCAGTAACGAAAGCTTTAAATCGAAAAATGAAGATTCCAATTCGTTACTTTTATGTTTTTTTGATCCCAGAGCCGGATCGTGTGATAATTTGGAAAGAGAAAACATCGGAGGTCAGGAGGTCACCGACTGCTGTACTGCTGTGGGATCTGGCAAAATGAAGGAAGCGATGAACGAGATGTGTTGGCATCAATGGTATTGACCGTAACGACATCTTGACCTGAACCCTGGGCAGAAAATAAACGACAATGGAACACCTCGCCAATGTTCAGTAATAATCATAATAATCATAATGCAGTACTGATGTCAACTTGTAACGGGCACGGTGTTCTCTCGTTCTCGAACCCGGCGGCCCGAGCTCAATTCCCGCTTATGGCCAACAACCAATGACGATTATCTGAATCGGTCCTAGGTTGACTCAGCCTCAAATTAGTATCTTGTGCAACGAGTAAACAGAAAATCCATGCGCGTGTCGTTCACCCTCCTCCACCCGACACCGCCGATTCATAAAGTTGTCACAAGGGAGACAAAGGCGGCCGTGCGTGGTGATGGCCACCTATCCCGTCGTGTGCCGTCGGTGCCCCCACACACTTTCGACAGGTGATCCTCGTCTTTGTCCACGTGACGTGTCTAGGGCTGCATTCACGTTGAGGAGAGAACCCAACCGAGAAGAGGTCCACCTGGGAGATGGAGCGATTAAATCAGCTGGTGTACGGGAGCAAGATGGATTGTTGCATCGCGAGATCGTGAATGATGACGGCGGCTCTGGAAGGCGTTCACAGACACTGCATCCAGCGGTGGATAGAACACGTCTGATTATAACGATGTTGAGAAAAGCAGGAAAAATGCTGATGAAAGGTGTCACGTGATTCCGAACAATTCCACACATCGACGATGTCAATCGATTGTTTTGGGATCATCGCCTAAGTCAAATGTGCGTCGTACACCCTCACCCACCCGACACGGTCGATGAATAGAATCGTGACGCGGCAATGTATAACTGATTCAGCACACCGGTGTTAGTAGTTGTTGTTGTTGGAGAGTTGAGCCACACAAATTGAACAAATTCGCCGAAAACGTCCTCCAGTCTTGGGCCTTAAACAGGTGGTGTGATGTCGTCCACGTGTCGGATGGAGGACAGTTCACGACGCACATTTTTGCCGACGCGACCCAACAATCAAATCGTGAATCTTAAATGCTGCGAGTTAAATGTTATCAATGGTGTCTTTGCCGCCACAGCGAGGTATGCACGACGCTCAATAGACGCCGAGCAGCAGACTACGGTGGAGCACACATACAAAGATACCCCGTGTAGCCTCGACATACGTGTGGGGCAAGTGCTGTTGCCGAGCTCCCATGAAGGGCTGCACGGCACACGAGGTGGTCCAACGCCACGCACGGCCCTCTGTGTCTCCCCAGTGACGACGTGTCTACCCATCGCATTTGTGTACTCAATCGAGGCTGAGTCGACATAGGGGAGGCCCAGGACGGTTCAGATTATATCGTCACTGGCGTTGGCCGTGAGCCGAAATAGAACTCGAGTCGCCGGGTTCGTAGCGCAGCGCGCTAACCGCTGCACCACCGCTCCCCACACACTCACACACCCAGACACGCGCAGAGTTGACAAGATCTGCTGGTGCCACACCGCAGCAGTAGCTGCTGCTGCTTCATTTATTGGGGTTCGCTAATTGAAGAGGCAGGAGGAGAATGTGGCTGTCGGGCCCTCACTCGAACCTTCGAACCCCCCCGCCTCCACCCACGACCCGGTCACTGATAGCCGCAAGCATTGCACCTCCCCACGCTGTCGAGTGTGCAGGCGGTGTAACTGCACCGGTGGCCACGGGCCGATGGGACCCCAGGTGCCGGGTTACCAAGAATGGGGCTAATGGCACACAGGCGGACCCCTTTCAATTACTCTCCCTGCTGTGAATGCACTGACAATGAGTGATTTCAATAACTCGCTCTCCGTTTCGTATATCCGCACACAAGTAACAAAAACATGTATTTTGTCGATCGAACTACAGTATTGTCATCCAGGTTTAAACAGCGGCAGCTGTTTCTGTTCACCAGGTGGTCGGCGCCACCGATGATGCTGATGCCCTGGGACTCGATTGTACTGCCCTGGGACTCGATTGTGCTGCCCTGGGACTCGATTGTGCTGTCCTGGGACTCGATTGTGCTGCCCTGGGACTCGATTGTGCTGTCCTGGGACTCGATTGTGCTGCCCTGGGACTCGATTGTGCTGCCCTGGGACTCAATTGTGCTGCGCTGGTTGCCGCCCTGGCTGCCCCTTGAAGCCCATTGCTGTTGCAGTGGTTGTTGTTGTTGTTTTTGGTGCTGGGTCTTGGTTTCTTAGTCCCGGCTGTTCCGTCTCCCGTGTTTCTCTTCCCCCTTCTCGCTCCCCTCCCTCCAGCACCCCCACCACCACCACCTCGCGATCTGCATGCGGTCCAGCCCCCGTGTTTGTGTAAATAGTCTCGCTGCTGCTTTGTCTCGCTGAGTGCATCACGCGAGACGCGCCTGAGTGCGCGTGTTGCACGTTTGATTACGTTCCAATTTTTTTTTCAACTGCATCATTGCGTCTCTCGATGTGTGCGCGCGCGCATGGATCAACCGCGGTGACTGTGAGTCATTGTAGGGTTAATTAATATATGCACACGTTCGTTAGTTTCTCAATCGGCTTGTCCTGGTGAGGGTCGCGGCGGCAGCATGTTGAGTCGTGGCGGGTCACACCTCCCTTCCCCTGCCAACCGACTGCAGCTCCTCCTGGGGAATTCCCAGGCGTTCCCAGGCCAGCCAAGCGACTCGGCTATATGTGTTTTACTTGAAACAAATCTACATCAGTGGACGAAACGCTTCAACAAAACGATGTAATTACAAACAGAGGAAACGATTTGAAAATCATCACTGATTATGGTCGCACTCACAGTGGAAGGAGCGTAGTTGGCATGGTTGTCAATCGCACATTCACGCCACTGCCCTCCTTCAGAGACATCAAGTTTAACATGTAGGATTTCGCGACCAACATTATCCATAATAGAGTTTTTTTTTGGGTTAGATCGCGTAAATATAAAGATATAAAGAGTATAAATGCGTCGTTAAACCCGCCGTAAGGTTTGTCACGTAAACAGAACGTGCACATTCGTTACTGGTGCAGCACAGTGTGTTGGAGAGTAAACCCACAACATTTACCATTCTGCTACTACGTTTCGCCAGTAATTACAACTTGCATCATCAGGGGACAGCCAGAACCCAACAAAAAAAGCTATATTACAGAGACGTGAAATACACGTTTAGTCCAAATCAGCTGCATTTCAGGAAGAAACCAATTTAAACTTAATGGGTTGTGTGCAGTCATTGGTAATCGTGCTGAGACCATCAACATTTGAGAAACCGGTTCCATCGCAGCGGGCGGCTAAAACCCCAATTGAAACCCTCCACTCGTGTCAGTGGCGTTTTCTCAGCACCGCTGACACGGCAGTGATGAGCTCCTTGCTGCGGCGGACTCAACAGCATCCATAACGCGGCAGCGGCAGCCTGCAGCCGTTACAGTTACCTGGGTTCTCACGAACCATTAGGAGGTCCCCCCTCCCCCCTCCCTGGGAAAACTCTGCACTGCGTTGGTTCGACAAAGACTCGATGCGATCGTCCACGCGTCAATTTGCCACGCAACGTGCGTGCCACTTCTAGATTTGAAGCTTTCGTGACTGCAAGTATTCATATTCTTAGGTTTTTTTCGGTGGAGTCACGTAGGTAAAAAAAAAAATCAAAATTAATAAAAGTAAAAATGTGCGTGCCACTGCCAACGCAGTGTGGCAACCAAATGACTCCGGGGGGTGAGGGGAGTTCAAAGGCGTCACGGCAATAGCTGTGAATCTGTAGGCGGCTCAAACATCTTCGGTGGGGGCGATGCCGGGGGGTGGGGGTGGTGAGCAACAGCTGGGAAGATATCTGAACCGGTACGCGGATCCCAAAATGCATGACATGTTTTATTCGTGTGCGGTGGTCAAGGTGACTTGGAGTGCCGAGTGTCACCGACTCGCCTTGCCGCGGTGTGGTTTCTCCGGCTTATATGCGCTGACAAATGTCGTTATGGGAATGGGCCAAACATCCCAGCGTAGCAGGACCCTCGTGAACGAAAAAGGAGGCTTGAGACTCAATGCAGTTGAATTTGTAGAGGTCTACACACACGTGTACGATGCCACCTCTGGGGACTCGGAGCGCGATAATTTTGCATTTGCAATTCGTATTTCGCTGCTCAGCGCTCCATAAATTAAGCGGTCGCTTGTGCAGAACCCCCCCCCCCCCCCACATCGGAGTTACGTGAGGTCACGGAGGATGTCACACAAACACGGCGTTATTATTGACACGATGATTTGGGTTTTTTCTTGGTTATTAAATCGAATCCGCTCGTAGTAGGAATAGAGACATTAACTGAAGACATTGGTCAATAACACTGTGTACGTGCGTGGCCTTAAAAGGGCAAACATATATATATACAATAGGCGACGTTTCTGACAATGGGCCTTATTCATAGCACACATGTGAGTGACAATTGTGTTTTCTGTTGTTTGTGCGCCAATGCCAACGCAACAGGAATCACCAAATGAATTGTAGTTGTTGTCACCGACTTAACCAGGGGATGAAACACAGACCCGCTCATACACTTGATGCATAGCCTCCTACAAGGGCGACCTCGCCCCCCCCCCTCCCCCACCACCTGCTAGCCAAGTGTGGGGTCAGGGTTCATGGTTGGAGGTGTTGTTTGGTCAGCCCTCGCCCGTGTTTCGACTGGGAATATTGGCGGTTGCTAAATTAGGACCCATCAATACGCAGCTGCGGATGTGGCTAATTGGAATGACAGGGTGTCACTATGCAACAAAAACAAATCCCTTGGTTTTTTTTATTGAAAATCTCTAACAGGGAAGAAGGGAAAAAAACGAATCCTTCTGAGATGACATTTCTCATAATCACAAATGTCCGCAGGACATGAGTTTCCAGTTTATTTTCTTTAACCGAGTGAGAGTCTCATTTGCAAGAGTGACCTGAATCATCACCAACATGAGAAAAGCTAAAATTAAGTTAAAGTACAGCAACGAAATCAATAGACACCAAAACTAAAACAACTGCACCGCACGAGGTCGACGGTGCAGACAGCACCAGCAGTAGCTACATCAACACAGTTGTTTATAAACAGCTTTTTACGCAATCTTGATTTGAAGCTTTCGTGACTGCAGGAATCCATACTCTTTGGTTCTTTCGGTAAAGTCACGTGGGTAGAAAAAATAAATAAATCACGACGTTTCGATCGCAACACAAGCGGTCGTCCTCAGGCGGAAAAAAAATAATCCAGCAATTCCACAGCAAATTTCGATTTAAAGCTTTCGTGACTGCAGGAAGTCATCTTCTTGGTTCTTTCGGTAAAGTCACGTAGAAGGGAAATAATAAAATAAAATAATAAAATAAAAGAGTTCCACAGCAGTTCCACTGCTGGATAATTTTCCGCCTGAGGAGCCAAAGAACATCTTTTTACACGCAATTTTTCTATCTTTAAAGCTATAAGGTGCTTTGAATAATGTATATTATTATCATTAACAATTAGCTATTTTTCATTATACTGCTGGATCATGGCCTTCCCATGGTTATAGGTGGTGTTGAACCATACTTCACTATGCTGGACATTGTGGGTTGGTGAAGAGGGAAAGATGTGGGTGGCGGAAGGCTGGTTTAGATATCAATCTCCTCCACTGACGTTAGCCATGGCCAGGAATTGAACCAAGGTCACCGGAACCACCACGTCACCAGCCCCGTTCCATGTTAATAATGGTAATGATTTGTTTTGATCGAGTGCCCTGTGCTTCGGGGCGTCTGAGAGCACTTTACACACAATCAGCGCTTTACATCACATCTCAAACATTCGAAAGAGCACCCCCCAAGTGGCAGCTGGCAGTGTGCAGCACAAGGTGGCTCAGCACCCGAAAGTTTGGACCATAGTGCCAGCACACAATGGCCTACTCGTTTCTCAAGAGGATCTTTAACATCCACTCCGCTGCAAATGGCGCGTAATGGTTGATGCACAGGCCGCAGTATTAACCAGGGGCTGCTTACCGGATTCGAACCAGGAACATCTGCAGCGAGCGGGGGAACGAACTCCCACTGGGCCATGTCATGTTGTGTTTTATATGTTTGAGTCTACATCTAGCGTTATTAAAATAAAAACACTCACAAAGCAGCCGATTGAAGAAATGTGTCCCGCAGACTAAACATGCTCATTTAGTGAAGTCGACACTATATTTAGCCAAAATAGGTCATTTTCTAAACGTGTAAACAAAACGAAAAACCCCACAAACCTTCCCCACGGGCGCTGCCGCAATGACCTCAAATGTTCTGCGTTGGTGACATCAGCACGTGCCCCAACAAGGGCCTTGCCTGTGTCGCGGTGAGGGCGGGGAAACGCGTGGCCAGCAAACGCAGCCGCCACAAACGTCGAGGGCCTCGCTGATCGCACACGAAATGTCCGCTGTGTTTCTTCTCCTTTTTAAATCCTGTATATTAAGTTCGCTTGCTTGCTTGCTTGCGTGCTTGCTTACGATCGTGCAAATCTTTCGGTCGTTTTTAACCCACTTCCCGTGATCCAATCGAGCTGACATTTTGCACACAGACTCGTTGTGCGAGACAATTAATGTTCGTGAAATTTTTTTCCCAAAATTTTACACTGTTTAGGGAAAACAAATTAAATATTTAATTACCAATTGCTTAATACTGGCAGACAATCATCTGACCCATAGGTGGCAGCCATCTCAAGCCAGAGGACGAGAGGACTCTAGCCGCCACGCATATAAAGGATTTATAGTGAAAAACTTTGTTTTTACGGGTTATACTTATTCTCCTTCTGGCTGCCTGTGATCCAGCACTGTGCAGGCGAGGGTAGGTGGATTGCCGCACGGATGTTGTGGAACTCCCTTCACGAGAGCGTCGAGGAGGTGCTCGCGAGGTGAATGCGGTACAGCAAGTTGACTTACCGCCATCTGTTTCCATCTGTACGGGGATTTAATGTTGCTCCCTCGCGCGCGTGGGGTTTCTCCACGTGCTCCGCTTCCCGACCACGTAAATAATAAACACAATGTCATTAATTCGTGGAGAAGATCTTAAAATAAATGCCGCATTTAGCAGCACTCTTTTGAAAAAAAGTCTGATTACTCAGTCTTGCTTTCCTAGATAAATAAGTTAAAATATTAATTATGATCAATTATTAAGAGGTATGTATGTATGTATGGAGAACCTTTTTCGCACCCTATGCAGCCAACCGTGCTAATAGGATGATTTAAGGAGGTGGATTTAAACAAATCATTGTGAAATGTTATTCGGAAAAATCACATCTGGGGTTATTTCATGTACACATACTGCAGGTAGAGCGAGGACTTGAAAGCAACTAATTAACTGTCGCTAATTGAACACATGGGATTTGGGGACTTGAGTTTGATGGTGATGACCCCAGTCACCTACACGAACAATGACGATGACGACAGACACCAATGCCATTATGAGCCGCTCGGCGCTCAGTCAACCCACACCGCAATTACAATGAAGAGACCCACGGTCATTAGTGGGGGCATTGCGGTCACTCCACACAGAACCACAATCACACCGCTCACTACCACAATCAGACCGCTCACTACCACAATCACACCGCTCACTACCACAATCACACCGCTCACTACCACAATCACACCGCTCACTACCACAATCAGACCGCTCACTACCACAATCACACCACTCACTACCACAATCACACCGCTCACTACCACAATCACACCGCTCACTACCACAATCACACCGCTCACTACCACAATCACACCGCTCACTACCACAATCACACCACTCACTACCACAATCACACCGCTCACTACCACAATCACACCGCTCACTACCACAATCACACCGCTCACTACCACAATCACACCGCTACCCACCACAATCACACTACTCACTACCACAATCACACCGCTCATTATCACAATCACACCGCTCACCACCACAATCACACCGCTCACTACCACAATCACACCGCTCACTACCACAATCACACCATATACCACCACCAAAATCACACCGCACACCACCACGATCACACTATCACAATAATACCCCATAACTTTCTCCAAAATTGTCAAGATTTTTACCACGACCACACTGAACACCAGACATTATTGTCAAAGTGGCAGCTGGCGAACGATCAAGGTTCTACAAAATCCCATCAGCACACACCTGCTATTATTCTACTTCATGAGTCACCGCCGAAAGGCTTCAGACCAAACACGGCGTCGTCCAGGAAGCGAGGGCATTTACAGGCAACATGGAAAAAGCTGGCCACACAGATGGTGTTTATGTTTTATTATGCACTTCTTTAAATATAAAACAGCGAGCATTACGATTTTTTGCGGTGGAAGCGCAGAACCATTCTTTTTAAATGGGTGGTTGTGGCGAGGCCAGTATTCTCTTGAGATTGAATTCTCCGAGGATAAAGCGAATAATTGCTGTGGCACAAGAGAGCAGAGCCACTCTGAAGTGGCTGCGAATACGGTCCTCTCAAGCATCTGTCCATTAACGGCGTGGGTTCTCATCTCTTTTAGTCTGGGATGTTCTTCAAGTGTATGATGCATGGGGGTTACGTTTTTAACAACCGGGTTTTTTCCCCTGGTTGTTAAGTTTATAATGTTGCACAATTTGCCTACGTGTTCATTTCGCCTCTCGGAATGAAACGCTTGTCCTGGAATGACTGGTCCCAACTGCTGGACGAATCCAGCGACCCAGGGAGGCCGCGTTTCACTCGGTCATTCACGCACAACAACAACACCACACATTGGTGCCTCCACGAGCCCCGCTCCCCTTCACAAACCAAGCACCCTAAGCGTTCTGAATCGGGACTCGACTCAGGCTTGACTCTGGCTCAAGCGAGCCAGCTCCAACCCACACTTAACTTGAGCTGGCTCTGAGCATTGTCCCAGACATGCTGAGGATTCCTGTAAGCTGAGCCTGAGCCAAACCATGGTTGAGCCACTGCCAGAGGCCCAGCCGGAAACAAAAGCCGCGATTTAGAATACGGCCCTCGGTGTTGCAGAGATCGCCTCTTCAAACAGAATGCGACTGGACAACATCGTTCCACGAGACCCATGAGCCATCGAGCAAAAGTGTTATTGTATTTAATGTCCACGATGAAACAGACCCATGACTGATAACTTAGTATAGATCGCACCACCATCGACGTATTATGGAGTGGAGCATGTCTGTAATTACACTGAGAGGCAGAAAGAGGAACTTATGGATTAGAGAGGAGATACAAGCTAGAGCCACCATTGACCGTCAAGAAAAGTAAGTGGGATTGTGCAGGACGTGTCATGATTCGAACAGAGATGAAGGCTGGTGATCAAAATTAACGACAGTGGGCAGCCAAAGGGTAGAAACCACCCGAGAGTACCTCCACGCGGGAGACGGAGCGATGAAATCAGCTCGTGTGCTGATGTTGGATGGGTTGTTGAATGGCAAGACCGTGAGAGGGGGCGATGGCTCGAGGAAGCCTTTACTCAGCACTGGATAGATCATGAGTGATAATGTATTATCCATAATCCACCACGGCAGAGGAACACATTCCTGCGGAGGGAGCTGGTAGGAACGTTGGGTTGCTCGGTCAATGGCCAGGGTCAACGGTGGCGTGGTGTATTCCGCAAATATGCCCGACTGTGAGGGCGGGCACAAGCCGGCGTGAGTAGGTTAAACGTTGAGTTTTATAAGGGCACCACGGGGTGACCAGCCCCTCCCCACCCAGCCCCACCCCTCCCACCCACCACCCAGCCCCACCCTCCCCACCCAGCCCCTCCCCACCCTCCCCTCCCCACCCAGCCCCTCCCTCCCTCCCCACCCAGCCCCTCCCTGCGCGACGGACGGACGGACGGACACAATAATCCCCTGTGGGCTGGTGTAACCAGGAGGTTCCTCCCAGTATAATACACGTTGTATCCCATGTTGGTGTACTCCGCTGAACGTTCTCTACGGTTTACATGGAATGCTCTTGCCAACAACCCCGGGCAAGCCAGTAGCGTTTGTTTAACAGGACTACCACTGCTAATGAGACTCCGAAAGTTGAAATCATAAACAGTCTCGAGTTTGCCTGCATTCATGAAATGCCGCTGTAAAACATTGTGCCAGAGGGTTCATAGACTTATGGACTAAATGCAATTTTATTTATTTTTAGACCCTAAACGTTTTAAAAATCTTTAATAGAAACCTTCGCATTTGGTACTTGCACACACAGATCCAAGTGTGTCTCAATTTTACTTTCCTACATTGGGAATGTAAATTCCCTCAACAATTTTGTTCCGAAAACCAAAAGTAATGTGTTTTGTTTGGTGCAGCGTTACTATAACACACGCAGCACACGTGGGGATACAAACACACACACGCACGTGTGTAATTGGAAATGTTTACATTTTTCCCCGTAGCCAATTTTTTGCAATCACCGCACAGATTTCCGTTCCCGTCTACAGATCCTTCGATATCTCTCGCTCCATATGCGAGCTCCACAAAACAAGGACGGCCGCCACCGCCCTGATGTTTTAGGTTTCAAGCTTGGGTCAAAGGTCAACGGTGAGGAACCGCTCATGTCCTGGTGTTGAAACGTGTCAAGTTTGAACGGCGGGTTGAGTTCGGCTGCAGTTTTTCACCAAGAAGTCATGAAGCCGCTCACTCTAGGTTTACCCTGCTCGATTACCCTTGTTACGTTTTTTGTTTGTTTCTACAAACGTCACTAGGTGCTGCGGAGAAGGGAAATTGCTCGAAACGTCGCTTATATATTTATTAATTTTAAATACAGTGTTATTGACGGATGTGTAGTTTTTGTCGCTATGCTCAGGTTGGCTCCGAAAGAGCAAATGAACCCTATCAGTGGTACAACTATCGCGGATGCAGGTGGTGCAATTACGCAGGGGCCCCATGGGCTGAGTGGGACCCGAGCACCGGGTCACAAATAAATTGAAAGATATTTGACAGAAGGCCCGATTGAATTATTCGCTCCACTACCCATGCCAACCACGTCACTACGCCGCTGGACCAATTGCTTTAAAAAAATAGTTTTACTCGGTGAAACGGATACCGGTCGGTGTAATGATTTTTTTTCACTCAGCTCACCACGAGTTCAGTTTTCCCCTTCTACTCTGAATGGGCCGCATGCACAGTGTTCGTAGAGTGCTCTTGCCAATAACGCCGGGCGATGGACGCCCCAGAAGCAATTGTTTTAAATCGCCACACTCTATGCTTCTGATGCTGCTCATGACGATGATAGCGACAAACAATTGAAACCGGCTGCAATCAATAATCTCTCACCCCGCGTGTCTCCCGACGGCGGTGATTTGACGTGCCTCTCCGCTGGGGTCTGCTGTCTTTACTTGCGACAAATGTTTACCCCTTCAGCGGCAACGATATTCAATGTTGCACACCACAGAACTCGAGGAATCTCGGCGACTCCATTAATATAATTGTCTCCTTTGTCGACTGATGTTTTGACACTCGTGTAACCATCAGCCGCATCAGAACATCAACAACAGGCCGATACGCACATCTCCTTCATCAATGCAAAATGAAAGACACACAAGCCACGGTATGTCTGTATGTTTAACTTTTTTCGCACCCTACGTAGCCAACCGTGCTAATCGGTATTGCGATTGTGACATTATAATCTAAACGATGGACCATAGAGTAAACCCATACAGACACATATATACACATAAAGACCCATAGAGATCTACAGAGATGCATTAAATACAAATCACAGTCGTGCGATTGTAGCCATGCAATCCAAATTATGGACCAAATTGTAAGCCGCTGGAATCTGCCCTCCTTCCATTCCTCTCGTCGTGGCTACCAGACCTCGACATTGCCATTTAGCCCCTGGAGATTATGCCAAACGCAAGAATTTAATAACATACATTTTTCTGCAGATCAGATCCAATGTGGACTAAAGTTTGGGATAACGTTGTGCTGCTATTATGGACTTTAAAACACGCATTTTCGGCGACTGTAATTTAGACTTTAATGTCAAAATAATTATGAGTAAAGAAATGTGTCACCTTCTCCAACTGAAGTGCTTTCATACCCAGATGTTTCGACAGCCGATCGTGAGAACGTCTAATGTCTGCCATGTATCGTCACCCTCGCTGTGCGGCGCAACTGTTCCTTACGGAATACCTCCGAGGACAAACGCGTGCTGGGAAACGTTACGGAATCCATGCACTTGCACGGTTCTTCTTCCCTGTTTACCTGGCTGGCTCGTGTAAGTGCTGTTGACAGGACCCGAACAACGAGCCATGGAAATGTTTCCGTGAAGCAACAAGGAGGGCGGATGGAAAGTTACTTACAATCACTGTAAAGATTTGACAGCCAAGGTAAATGTTTAACCAATGTTATTGTTGGCTGGAATTTCTCATTAAAATAAATATGTACGTGGCATTGTTTGTGTTTCGATTAATTACGTCGCCTGTGCGTGTGTATGTATAATTTTACGAGGGGTGTACAATGTATTCACCCTCATACCCACGTACTGCCCTGGCCACCCAACGTGGTGCAATTGTATTCTTGCCCACGATTGCAGCAGTAGCAGCAGTGTGCTCAGGAGCTCAATGCAAATGTCGAGGTCTGCCAGCCACGGTGAGGGGGGCTTCTGGGGAGAGTTGGTGTCGTTATGCAGTTCATCCTCCGTTGAAGGTGCACGGACTCCATTCGTACACTCGTCTTCATTGTCCACTGATGTTTTCTACACTGGTGTAATGGTCCATAGTTTGGGTTGCACGGCCACAGTCGCTCTATTGTGGCTTGTCTTAAAATTTACATTCATGAAGAAGATGTGCGCATCGGCCTGCCGATGTTCTGATGTGGTCGATGGTTCCACCAGTGTCTTAAAGGAGGAATGTAAAAGCCAGGAGGTGCGACGTTTTGGGTCGCGATTGGGGGGTTTCTTCCGGAGGTCCGCTTTGAACGTGGTTCAACGAAGAAGCGACATCCTCGGCTGGCGCGTGCGTGCACGATTCGATGTTTTTGACGTCGTGGTCAGTGCAGCGGCCTCTAGTTGTTATTTACGCCGTCACTTAGATTTTCCACGACGACGCGAATTATGAACCAGCGTAACGTATTTCAACTGTTTTAATTATGTTATTAACATGCCACATATTTTAGTGCAGTCTCCAGCTCGTTTGATCCACTCCGTCTCTCTCGTCTCTTGATGTGTGTGCTATGAATACGGGCTTTGCCAGAAACGACGCCTGTTATTTCTTGTTTTCCTTTTAAGGCCACACACAGAGAGTGTTATTGACGAATGTTTGGAGTGTTTTGTTTGCTAACCCGCGTGCGTTCTCTCATCCACGTGCTCATATTTCTGTCTCGCAGTGTACCAAACGTCGAGCACGACAGATGAGGTGACTCGACACATTGGGCCATAACACTGTGGCCTAGGCGACGTTTCGGGCAATGGCCCTTCTTCTTTACAGCACACACATGGAACGGCCAGAGAGATCAGGTGGATAATCAGAGTTGGAGACTGCATTTTACACCATGGGGCCAGATGAGAACTACGTTTGTAACGTTTTGACCCCGTGCCCACACTGGACATCTGTGAAAAAGAGCTTCACAGCTTATCGGATTCCTCCAGTCTCAAGTAAAGATTCCGATTTGAATGTTTTCCGATTAACACTTTTTTCAAGTGTCATGTGAATTGTTAGCTATCATTGGGTAACAGACAAACCGTTTTAATAAATCAATATGAGTAAAGAAATTCATTTACATAAAAAAAGTTCCATTATATGTTGGTGCTGGGGTCGGGAGGTGTTTTCACATGCATTGAGATGATTTATATTATTTTAGTGCTATAAATGTCCAAATGATGGGCCACTTTGTTGAGCTAACATTTGTGGCCAGGACGCTTCTGAAACTTAAGTTAATACCTCAGTGGGCTTTGCCTGGTACGTGTTTGGGTGATTTGTTTACCTTTATACTATGGGTCTCTCGGTAAAGCCACGTAGATATAATAATAATAACAAGACGATCGCTTGTGTGGAGATCGAAACGTCGTGATTTTTTAAATTATTATTTTCCTATCTACGTGGCTTTACCGAAAGACCCATAGAATATGTATCCCTGCAGTCACGAAAGCATTAAGTCAAGATTTGTTTACATTTCTTGTTCTTACCCGCCCCTTATTGGACATCTGTAATAAAAAAAAATAGCTTTATAGCTGATCGGATTCCTCCAGTACAAATATTTTGATTCTGCTCAGGGAGAGAGTGGGGGTGGGAGGGTACCAGTGGCGGAGGTGGTGGGGGTGGGTGGGGGGCGTGTGAATAAATTATGTTAATCGCGATGTCCATCCAACCAATCAGAGAGAAGCGACGCGTGGACCCGGCTCACCAGCTCCATCTCCATGGCGACCACGGCGACAGAGGCAGGGCGCCCGGCCTGGTGATGATGTCCGCCTCCACCACCCAGCCTCGCTCCCTGCTCTCGGGCCGCGTACCCGAAACGTCGGCCCACTTATCCCTGTACGGGGGAGGAGCGGCACGGCACGGCGGCGGCACGGAGCGCAATTCGCGCTGCGAACCCGACATGCGATGAGTCGGGTCACGACCGCCGGTCGACAACAGCGGTGAGTGGCGACTTTGCGAGAGGATTGTTGGTGAAGCACGGAGGGACAGCGATGGAGTTGTCGCCTTGTGGCAATGCAGTTGATTGAACCTGCGAGTTCAGAGAGGGTGGTGAGGGGGGGGGTGAGCTCGGCGATTGTCATTCGAGAGAGGGAAGGGAAAAACCCCCCACCGCGCCTCGCTATTTCGTGAGTACGAGACGGTGACCTTCATGAAGGAGGTCACCAAAAGGTCACCAGGGGGGCAGACACTACCCACTACGTGCCTCTAGACCGCAGCAGACTGACACACTGACACACACACACACCATGTAATGCTCTACCGATGGATGTCCTTCTCTCTTCACGAAACTCAGATAAGCACGGTTGGCTACGTACGGTGCGAAAGAAGTTCAACATACATACACGTAGCTGTCAACCCACACGGCTTATCCGTGTTCTTGTACGGGGAAATTGAGTTTTCAGGCCCATGCGGCATATACAGACGTTTCAATACGGGCACACAGATATTATTTGTGTCTACTGTATTTGTTTGTTTTTGCCCTTATGATGGGACTTTGCAGGATGGACGTTGAGATTTATGAGGGCACTGGGTGACCAATAAGGTCTGAATTGGTCTGTAATAAAGTAGGGCACTGATGAGGGTTTGACAGGTATGAATTCAGTGCCGTATCCCATTTATTCATAAACTCGTGTGACAGCGAATAGTCATCGCTTATTGAATAGAGAAGTGGCCTGTACGTGTCATACCGCTCCATTGACAGGATGAACTCCTTGACTGATGGGATTGCTATGGCCACTTGGAATGATTTTGCCACGTGCTGCCCTGCCCTCGTGACTGTGCAAGTGGCTCTTGATTGACAAAATACAGCTCTGCCTTCTATAATATTCGTGCAATTATAGTCACTCTGTATCTTATTCTTGATTGGCAAAATACAGCTCTGCCTTCTATAATATTCGTGCAATTATAGTCACTCTGTATCTTATTCTTGGTTCTTTCGGTAAAGTCACGTAGAAGGGAAATAATAAAATAATACAAATATAAAACAATAAAAATTATCACGATGTTCCACAGCAAAAACATTTTCTTGCTGTGGATCTCACACCTGATGATGATTGCTTGTGTTGCAGTCGAAACGTCGTGATAATTTGTATTGTTTTATATTTGTATTTTATTATTTCCCTGCAGTCACGAAAGCTTTAAATCAAAATTTAACCACTCTGTATCTCTTTAATAAATATGCAACTTGATTATGTAATTGTACTACGATCATTCTAAATATAATTTTCCTGAGTCGACTTTCGTAGCAGGGAATGTATTATTTAACAACGAATTTATGTTTCTGCAATACGTTTTTTCGTGATCATTTATATTTGCATTATTGCTGTATTTAAAAAAGATAAATGTGTATTGCCTTTGCCATTCTGTTGATCCAGGTCACTTGTAACTCGGACGATGTCCTGGTCTCTTGAGTTCTCACCCGGTTAAACAATTCAAGTTAAAATCTTTAAACCCCTGCTGAACGTTTTATTTTACGACAGTGGCTTGGACACGTTACAAGAATAAACCCAGACAGGTTCCCGCACTTTGCGATGGACACAAAGGTGTAAGGAAGAAGGTGGATAGAAAACCAGGTGGATGGATGCAGGGGCAAAAGACCTACAAGATTAAGGATTGAAATTGAACGAAGCAGCATCACTAACCACGGAAAGGTAATCGTGGCGGAAAGTAATTCAGCCCCATCATTCGCAAAAGTGCTCAAGTTTCAGGATTACTGCGTGAATGCAGGTGAGAAGTAAAGAGACCAGGATAGTCTCAATTGCAAGAGTGATTGAATCAGGACAGCAGTAACAGCAACAGTATTGCTGCTCCATAATAAAGGTTTTGGGTTAGATCGTGTAAATATATAAATGTGTCGTTAAAACCCGCCACCACCCGACACAGCCAACTAGTAAGGGTTGTCACGTAAACAGAACGTGGCCAATTCGTCACTAGTACAGCACACTGGTGTGTTGGAGAGCCAAGCCACAACATTTACAATCTGAGTACGACGTTTTGCCAGTAATTACAACTAGCTTCATCAGGCGACAGATAGATTGGCTGTCGTCTGATGATGCTAGGCTGTGTCGGGTGGTGGCAGGTTTTAACGACACATTTATATATTTACGCGATCTAACCCAAAAAAACCTCTATTATGGATGATATTGGTCGCGAAAGCCTACGTGTTAAACAGTATTGCTGCTGTTCCTGCTGCTGCAGGCCATTGCAGGTTGCAGATGGAAGACCCTGATGAGACTGAGGGCTCTGCAATCCCCGTGGACCCCCTGGCCCCTGCGTCCATGCCTGCGTGGAGGGTTCTCCTGAGCGACCCCTGCCTCGCCCGCCTCCACCACACCTGCACGGCGGCGCACGGGGGGCAGATGCTCTACGTGGTGGGGGGTCTGGCGCGGCCGGGAGGGCCGCCTCTGTCGGATGTCGTGGCCGTGGAGCTGCGCGGGGGCCAGGACGGCATCACCGCGGTGGTGCGGGCAGTCCCGGGCCCCGCGCCGCCGCCCCGTAGCCACCACGCTGCGGCGCTCCTCTCCCGTCGGTGGTTGCTGGTGCTGGGCGGCTGGGACGGGGCGCGGCGCACGGCGGACGCGTTTCTGCTGGACACGGAGAGCGAGGGCGCCGGCTGGCGGACCCTCTCCGAGGAGCCGGGCAGCGAGCCGCCCGCGGGCCTGAGCGGGCACTCCCTCACGGTGGTGCGCGAGCCGGCGGGCCGCGCGGATGGCCGTGCCGAGCTGGTCGTGCTCGGCCGCGAGGGCGGCGTGCGCACACAGCGCCGCCACGGCTGCCTGTACCGCGTGCACTTGCATCTGGGTCGCGGCACGCTGCGCTACGAGCCGCTGCCCGCCCTCGTCGCGTCCCGCTCGGGACACTCGGCCACGATGGCGCGGGAGCCGAGCAGAGGAGGACACCGCCTCCTCGCGTTCGGCGGCAGGGACTCCAGGGAACTGGAGGTGGTAGCTCGCTGGCCGGCGCGAGGGCCTGGCTCCCTGGAGCTTGGCTCGCTGCCGGAGTCAGTCAGCTCGGAGGATGGGGCCCTGGAGCGGTACCTCTGGGCCATCGCGTCCCCGAGCCGTGGGCCCCCGCGTGCCCTGCGCTTCCATGCGATGACGCCGCTGGGGCCGCGGGTCGCGCTGCTGTCTGGCGGAGAGGAGAGCTTCTCCTGCGTCTCGTCCCCGTCGCGCCGCGCCACCAATTTGCGCCTCCACCTCCTCGACACGAGCCGCGCCGAGTGGCGGACGCTGCAGGCCGCGGCGCTGGAGCGCAGCGTGCACTGCGTGTGCGTGCTGGGGGGCCACGTCCTTGCAGTGGGGGGCCTCCCGAGCCGCGGGGGGCACCCCTGCCCTGAGCTCTGCATCCTAGAGTTGTCACCGGGACTCCCCGAGGCGTGAGCTTGGCCAGTAATGCGTCCGTGTGGCAGCCAGCCCCGTGGCGTGTGGACAGACGCAGCCTCTGCTGCCGCACTGCCAGCGCTGTCTGCCACTTTTAGGGGTGTATGCTTTTTACCACCATGTATGCCAGGTCACTCTTGCGTGACTACCAGGTGGTTAGCATGATAACTATGCATTGTGTCGTGTTACTGTTATAACTGCAATAATCATGTTTGTTCCGGAGCATTAACAATTGCAGAATTGAGTGGCTACCAAACCCTGGACACCCTTGCAAACGAGATGCTCCTTCTGAAAGCATGTTCCATGTGAAATATTGTAATAAATAATCTCTGACTCATGTCACCACCATGGCAGGGTCTCATGATCCAAGGGTCTCCTGGTCCCTTGAGGATTGCCCTGGGTGTCCTCCAGTGACAGCCGGTTCCTTGAGTTTCCTCTTGAGATACTCTCTCACCATTTGGTTCCTATGCTGTAGCATCGGGGTAGAAATAAATACAAATACATTTCAGCCACTCTTCACCACGCTGGTCACTGGGGATTGATGAAGGGGGTGCGGAGAGGCAGATCCAGAACTGGTACTGAAATCACTTTCCACTGTTTTCCGTAGCTGGGAATCGAACTCAGGTGGCTGGGTTCACAGCACAACACGCTAACCACTGTGTCACCTCTCCTCCACAATTGAAGCAGCACGCAGACTAAATTGTTCGCAAGGGAGAAAGGCATTTCGAGACAAGTTTCAAACAACACAGACACATTGTTGTTCTGTTGCCACCTATGTACCTCATTGGTCAACCGTGGCTTCCGTCACTTACGTTAGTTTTCTCTGCCCATGGCACAAGCCTTACGTGACGACAATCGGGAGAGTTCCCTCTGTTGAACGTTTTAAAGTTCATTGCAACGCTCTTTGACTTTATGCAGAAATGTGAATTTATATTTTTCACTGGAGTTATTGATTTAGTCTTTTTCCCAACAGAATAAAACATGATTACTTTCACACACACACACTGCTGTGAGTCTCTATAGTGTTACTGCCTCCTGCCCTCTCTCTCTTCTCTGCTGGCCGGAATCTCTCAACTCATTAGCACAACACGGTTGCTTTGAAGATCATTACCCAATCCAATCCTAATTTATGAATGGATTCTTGAGATTAAAGTCCAAAGTGAAAGACATTTCCTGCTGCTCAAACGAGCATTGAGGTATTGGTGCTCACCTCCTGTTTACAGCCCTGAGCCAGTGGTGGTACTCAATTTGTCAATTCCAGAGGAGTGTTGGGCTGAGTCAACCGCCAACCAGGATTTGAATTCGGAAACTTCGGATTGTGAGCGGCTTGCTCTACCCCCTCGCCATCTGGCCGGTTATTCATTGGGCACGACATTTTATCATCCTGTAAATGTTTGGGGAAGTGCTGTTCGCCAGCACATGTTCAATTCCACATGGCGAACAAGTAGGTGATGAGGCCAGTACCACGCCCAGCCGTCTTTGTCTCCCCAGTGCTAATGCTTGGTCCCACCCTAACGGGTATCCGCGCTTAGTTCTGCAGTCATGAGTCTCTCAGTGTCTCATTCATCACCGTCAAATAGAGCAGTACCACTCCCCTCCTTAATTACTTTCCCCCCTCCCTTACGTGCCTCTGCTCATTGTGTAATATGTTAGCCAACATCTATATATAAAAAATCAGCTCAAGTCTCTCGTATACATCTCTTGATGTCTGCGTGGCCACCCCCACTCTAAATTCCTCGCTACCCCCTGTGAAAACATGTATGTCTCTTGAACTTCTTTCGCACTGGACGGAGCCAATCATGCTAATCGATGCTGCTCCAGTTAAAGCTAATTTCTGCTGCCTCCTCTAACCCTCTCTTCCCTCCTCTCTCATCACCCTTTCATCCCTGACATCTTGGCCCGGTCATTTTTCCCCCTCCTTCCCTTCCTGCCCGGCGCTCCTTCTGTCTTCCTGCTGCTCATCATGAGCCGTCTTTGTCTTCGCCTGTCTGCCCTTGTGGTGTGCCACCGGTAAAAAAAACCCCTGGATAGGTGACTTTGATCATTCGCCGGCAGCATCTGAAATGTGCACCATGCGGCTGCTCCTGAAGTCATCCACTGGCTCACCAACCCCCACATGAACATTAAGATGCTGCAATGTGAAGGAATAGGAAGATTGCACCAACCGATGACTTTTCTTGGTTTGGGAGAAAGTCGTACATCCAATAGTGCGTGGTAAATCGACTTATTGAGTAATTATACAAATCATTTGGTGATGTCCGTGGAATAAACCAGAGCTGAGCTTGAACATGTGCTTAGTTGAGGTATTGCTGCTGTGGTGCCATAGTTGCCTGTTCAATTCCATCGCCCGGCGCGGCAGTTGAACAATTTTTAAAAAATCCACCCTCCCCGCACCCGCCTCCGTCCGCCCCACATTGCAATGGGTACACACCATGTTACTACGTCGACCGGCAAGATGCGTGCAGTGGGGTAAAGTGTGGGTACGCCCATCACTTCCAACACGTCTGGTCAACGTGGAAGAGGAGGCCAAATACCACTCGAAAGTTCGCTCCAACCTAGGCGCTTCCACCACCAGGTAGCGTGAGCAAGCAATTGCAGGGCCGTGCCTTGACATTTTTTTTCCCCAAATCGATTGAGATTGGTGGAAGTGAGGCTTCATTTCTCATGGAATATTTTCCGAGCCCCTCCTCCCAACTCTCAACGTCCCTGATCCCGAGAGGAAATATTTCCCGCAGCTCAACCCCGGGACAGCTGTGGCTAAAAATAAGCCTTGGGTGGGAGATGTGGAGAATTTGAAATAAAAATGTATTTTCTCTGTGATGTCACCGTATTGTTTCAGTGGCGTATCTATCAATGGATCACCACGTGTATGTGTATATAATTAGATAATCGTTTCCAGTTGCGAGGCGGTGGTAATGACGATGGTGGTGATATTGTAGGGGTAATTTCACACTTGTTTGGATTTATTGGTTTGACTTTCCCGCAGTTTGTATTTATATGTTTGTACTCACTGTTCTGGACATGTAAACGTGGTATTTTTTTAGTATCGATGCAGGGTATTGTGGGAGTTTTTGGAGGGTTTATTTGAACCGCAACTCAAGATTTCGTAGGAAACCAGCATTGGTTCTATGGAATTACTGGTTTCTGTGATAGAAACGTGGAATTTATACCACTGGTCCACGGATATATTTTGGTTAAACATATGGAACTAGGGTCACGTTGGTGCACTGGCAAAACAGTTGAAGGAGGGCACTCGGGTCATGGGCAGTTGTGTAGCTATCCGAGTGTGCAGGCGGTGCAACTGCATCCCGGTGTGTCGGAGCTCACGGGGCCCCAGCACCACGGGCCACGAAGAGGTGGGAAATTGTACAAGGGGTGGCCCCATTGAATGTCTTGCCAATGTCAACCAGGCTACGCTGCTGACCATGGGGTCACGATTAAACAAGGGCACTGGGGAAATGTTGGCAACGGTCTAATTCTGCAACGAGGTCACAGGGGTCGCCTATTTGTCGGGAGCACGATGTTACCTTGGTGTTTGCGCGGTGCACACGTGCCCTGGTAGAGAGACAGGCATGACAGTTAACGTGTGTATATGTGTGAAAACGTGTGCTCGCCTAGGTCGGCTTAGGCTGAAATTAGTACCTGGAAACGTCGGTCACTGGGTGAGATAAAGGTGGCCAGGAACGGTCCTGGCTATACCACCCCAAGCAGTGCGCCGTGCCGGTCTTAATCGCACTTGCCCCAACAGCCTGTGTAGGCTATGCTGGGATTCTATGGCTTTGTCTTCTGCCTGTTTGTGTGTACATAGTGTTGGGGGAGCCCTGGCACAGTGGTTAGCACACTGCGCTACGGGCCTGGCGACCCAAGTTTGATTCCAACACCAGTTACGATTATTTGAACCAGTCCTCGGACTCCCCTAGGTCGACTCAGCTTCAAATGAGTACCTGGTGTGGAGTGTAAACATCGCCACTGTGGAGACAGGCGATCGGTGTGGTACTGGCCACCGACCCCCTCGCGTGCTGGCCTTCATATGTGCTCGCTAATAGCACTCGCCCCAAAAGTCTGTTAAGGCTACACGGTTGATCTTTGACTTTGTACTTCCAGTAGTTGTAGTCTGTGCGCATCAAGTCACATCAAGGTCAGATTGCTGAAAACGCCATCGTCTTCGGTGTGCTAGCGCAGCCTTTGGCCGCCCGAGGAAGTGTGTCTTCGAAGACCAGGACCTTAAGGCCTATACCAAGCTCATGGTTGACTCAGCAACAGTGATCCCCATCCTCCCGTATACTTCAGAGGCATGAACAACCTACAACAAGCACTTCAAAGCACCAGAGAAGTACCACAAACGCTGCCTCCGAAAGATACTCCAAATCAGGGACGTGTGGTCACGAGAGGCAGGGGAGGCAGAGCCTCATCTGTCATACTCCAATGAAAATAGCTGTTACGAAAAAAAAAAGAATAATAAAATTAAATAAATATTAAGATTTTTCCACTGATCTGTGTTATAAATGTAATTTCTGTACGATTGCAATCATTTTTTTATAGTAAAAATCTCCAAATTTGCGGAGCTTTGCTGCAAATACAGGAAGAGACGAGAGGTGAGGCAGCGACGAGTTCCGCCTCCCCTTTGATTGCGCAACCCCTCAGTGACTGGATGGAGCGCGGGCAATAAAAGCGTGCCTGTTACTATCTCAGTATGTCACCAATGTAATGTTTGTAGACGCCTTCATTTCATGTCCTCGCCTTCCATACTCCAGGTAACTTATTTCACGTATGTGTATAAATATATTTAGTCTCGTCATGAAACTGCAATGAAAAAGCACCAGGGGAGGCAGCTATCACATCTGCCTCACTAAGGGGGGCGTGTCTAACACGCCCCCCTCAGTGAGGCCACGCCCCCTCAATTAGACCACGCCCCTCAGTGAGGCCACGCCCCCTCAGTGAGACCACGCCCCTTAAGCGAGGACACGCCCCCTCCGTGAGGCCACGCCCCCCTCGGTGTGTGAATCTGGCTCTGACACGAGCCAGTGCCTCCCCAGCCATCGACCTCACCGCACGTCACTGCTCCAAATTCGCTGGCAGGACAGGTGAACCAACAATGTCACAGCGTCCTCTCAAGAGCCAACCTCCTTCGCATTCAGGCGCTGATCACTCACAGCGACCTCTGCTGGGTGGGTCACGTCGCCCGTGTGCCGAGATTGCTCCACCATGGCAAGAGATCCCCAGGAGGAGGGAAGTAAACGTTCAAGGACATTCTTTTAGCCTCATTTAAAACATGCGACCTCAACTCATGCGAATCCCTAGCTCAAGGTCGCACAAAACTGGAGGAGAAGCATTCGGGTGGGCATTGTGCATCTTGAGTCTCACCGGCAAGCGGTATAAGGAAGCCAAACGGGTTCAGCGAAAGGAACCGCTCTGCAGCTCAATCCACCCACCCACTCACCCCGTGCAGAGCAGCTCGTGCCTCACCTGCGGCAGAGTATGTGGATCTCACATTGGGCTCTTCAGTCGTACTCTTAGTTTTTTCGGTAAAGTAACGTAGGTAAAAAATGAAATTAAAATTAATAAAAAAAATAATAAAAATCACGACGTTTCGGAGGCAACACAAGTCTCCGTCATCAGGTGGGACCGTCACAGCCAGATTTGCTGTAAGTCATCTCAATACACAGAACCACTGTGGAAGGAAGCTATCCTTGATCGACGAGGGACTGCCAAAGAAGAGAAGAAGACGCCGCCTGCACCCTCCATAGGTATGCCACAGAGAGAGAGAGAAGCAGGTAAAGGGACGTTGAGACAGAGACAAGCAGCGAGACGCATTGATACAGACAGGGACAGACAGACACGAGGAGGGGGCAGACAGGGTCACTGGGTTCACACAGAGATGCACGGAAAGACAGCGAGGGAAGGAGAGGTAGAGACACCAGCGGAGGCAGGAGTCGTCAGAGATCGTGAGGAGGAGGAGGAGGTGGCGGTGGCGCGATCCTTCGCCAGGGAGCTCTGCTCCCTCTCTCTCTCTCGCCCTCTCTCTCGTCTCTCCATCTCTCTCTCCTCTCTCTCTCGCCCTCTCTCTCGTCTCTGTCTTTTATTTTTTTTTACGATCAGTGGAAACAAGAAGATGCTCGGTGTAGTCGGCACTTTGCTTCGTTCATCATTTCGTAAATGTTTTTTTTTACATTGTTGAACTTAGCTTTACGTAAAACCCCCACCTCTCGCTCACTCTCTCGCTCACTCTCTCGCTCTCCCCCCCCCCTCTCTCTTCTCTCTCTCGCGCTCTCCCTCTGGCTCTCTCACTCTCTCGCTCTCCCCCTCTCTCTCTCCTCTCTCTTCTCTCGCGCTCTCCCTCTGGCTCTCTCACTCTCTCGCTCTCCCCCCCCCTCTCTCTCTCGCGCTCTCCCTCTGGCTCTCTCACTCTCCGGGCACCGCGCCGCAAAACTCACAGCGCAATTTCTCCACCACGACCGCCGTCGCTGAGCACCGCTCATTCACAACCGGGGGGAGCAGAGGAGGGACGAGCGGCCGCATTGGATGATATCAGCTGCTCGGCGGCGATGAGTGCAGCACTTTTGTGAGTCACATTGTTTGCCTGGAGATGGCATCGAGTCGGGATCACAGGCATTGAATCAATTTCAGACGTGTACAAGACACGCGCATGTACAGAGACAGATATCATTACGCACAGAGACTTACACACATGCCTACACAAACACACGCGTAAACATACAGAGAGACACAGGAGCATTTAAAGACGTCGACACACACACGTACACCAATCGTTAAGTGGTGGAGACGTCACCAAGACGCGTGTGCCAGGCTAGGTGCACGTACACATACAAACACATCGACGCACCTACCTACACACGTGCATGGACATATCGATAAACACACAAAAGGCAAAGACGCACGCACACACATATCCATAGACATACACACAAAGGCGCACACACACACCTAGACACACACACACACACGCCGAGACACACACACACCTACACACACACACCTAGACACACACACACCTAGACAAAAACACACACACACCTAGACACACACACACCTAGACACACACACACCTAGACACACACACACGAATTGTTCCACCACGCGCTTCTCACGATGCTGAACATCACCCGCGCTTGCGCGACCGGTGCCAGCGGCGAGGGACCGGGGCACCTGGGCAGCAGCAGCAACCAGAGCGGAGCGGGGGTTTACTTCGCGTCGGACGCCGTGATCGCCGTGCAGGTCACCTTCCTGCTCGTCTTCTACTGCTGCTCCACGGCGCTCAACGTCCTCCTCCTCGCCGTGGTGCTGCGCGCCGAGGCGCTCCAGTGGCAGCCGCGGTACATCCTCCTGTGCAACCTGTCCGCCTGCGACCTCATGTTCACCACCACGCTCATCCCGCAGGCCATCCACAGCCTCTCGCGCCGACGCTACGTGTCGCCGGGCCTCATGTGCCAGACGAGCATCCTCGTGTCGTTCGGCACCCTCTTCTGCATCCTGCTCAACCTCTCCTTCATGGCGCTCGACCGCTACTTCTACATCTGCCGGCCCATGCACTACATGGCCACGTTCACGTCGCGGCGCACCAAGGCGATGGTGCTCGGCATGTGGTCGCTCTCGCTCGCCGTGTCGCTCACCTACGTGTGGCTGCTGGGCCAGCACGGCTCGTACAGCGAGGTGCTGTCGGGCGGCGTGGTGTGCGAGCCCGACATCCTGGAGAAGTACACGAGCTTCCCGCGCGCGCCCGTGCTCTTCAGGAAGTGCCTGGCGGGCGCGTGGCTCGCGTTCGCCATGTGCGCCCTCGCCTTCAGCTACACGCGCATCTACAGGCAGGCGCGCCTCGCCGTCGAGCCGTTCAACCAAACCAACGAGCGCGCGCGCACCACCGTGCTGCTGCACGGCGCGCAGCTCTCGCTCTACCTCGGGCCGCTGGTCATCAAGTTCTCGCTCGACATCCTCCTGGACCAGGGCGTCATCCAGGCGGACTTCTTTACGCTGCTCGACGCCATCAGCCTCAGCATCATGGTGACCATCCCGCCGTGCGTCAACCCCGTGGTGTACGGCCTGCGCAACGAGGAGATCTGGAGGGCGCTCAAGGCCGCGCTCTGCCGCAGGCATCAGCCCGTGATGACGGTGGCCGCGTGAGAAGGGCGGACGCGGGCGGACCACGGAGACCTTCTTCTCATCGTAGGGGGGGGGGGGTGTCCTCTCGTCGCGGAGGTGGCTCCGTCTCGGAGACGCGCTCGCACCACGGAGATCTGCTCGTCATCGTGGAGGTGGGTCTCACGTGGAGGTTGCGTTGTGGACTCGCTTCTTGGAGGTGGCTCCCGTCTCGGGCACACGCTCCGCCATCATGCAAGATCGGTCCACCTTGGATCAGCACCCCGCCCGGGAGAGGTCTGTTATTTTTTTATTTAAATCACGGAGGTTATTTCACCAGGGAAGCCTCCCCCATCGCTCAACTGTGGAGCAGCGCTCCACCATGGAGTTTGATGTTCCATGGAGGCGCCTCCAGCCTGGGACCTCTGTTCATCACCGCATTTGGGTTCCCGGCGCCGTGGACGTCGCGAGGCGCGGGGAGACTGCGGTGGAGTTAGTGACACAGAGAGAGGCACAGAGAGCGAGAGACACCGAGAGCGAGAGACACCGAGAGCGAGAGGGACGAACTCGTAGCAAGCGCCATCTCCGGGCGTGCGCGCGTTGATTCGCGCGCCCAGGAACATCGGAGTGGAAACTCGCTCGCGCCGAATTGGACGGAACCGCGCAGGTTTGATAACGGAGTTCGACTCTCACCTCGACTTCTCTGTTGCTTTGGCCGAGCGAACGTCAGCCGCAACACACACGGTTATGGGGAGAGGTGACATCGCGTGGGGCATGTGCGCGTGTGTGTGTGCGCGCGTGTGGGGAGCGGTATTATCGTGATTAGCGCGCTGCGCTACAACCCCCTGCCACACGAGTTCTATTCCCGCTCACGGCCAACACCAGTGACGATTATCTGAACCCGTCAATGGCCTCCCCTAGGTCAACTCAACCTAAAATTAGTACCTGGTGCGAAGTGTAAGCATCACCACTAGGGAGACAAAGGCGACCGGGGGAGGGGGGAGCTGCCCACCACCCCCTCGTCTACCGTGCCGGCCTTCGTAGGTTCTCGCTAACAGCACTTGCCCCAACAGTATGTTAAGGCTACACGGGGGATCTTTGTCTTTGTGCGTGAATATATGTGTAGAGGTTCACGCAAAACACCCAGTGATTCGATGCATTAACGCCAGTAATTGATTTCGTCAAATTTGTGAAGCGATTGATAGCTGCTGTTTAACAAACTATAGCTGATGTTTAACAAACTATAGTTTGTTAAACATCAGCCGGTCGGCGGCGGTGGTGGCTGTGCACGTGCCCTGTAATCCAACAGCCAGGATTGGTGAATCGCAAACAAATGTACCAGGAGAATGTGGTGCAGCATAGTGCGGACTGATAACATTACATTCCTTCTGCGCGTGATAGTGTGTTGCGCCCTCGCGCGCGTGGGTTTTCAACGAGCGGCCGCTCCGGGTTTCTCCCACATGCGTAAACGCTCATCAATTGGCTGAAAACATCTTACTATGAAGAGGACCGCGTAGCTTGGGCAATTGTTGGCAGCGCCGGCTTCTCGCGATGGTGAGATGCATTCTGCATGATGGACGACGCGATTGATAAGACTGCATGTGATCAGTAATATCACGATCATCATCATCATCGTGGTGAATGTATTGGTTGTGTAAGAGATTGTTACGCACGTGACTTGGTGCTTTCGTTCATCGTGAGCGTAAAAGGATCGATGTTATACTCCAATGCGTCACGACTACATCCACGTTTGGCTGACGAAGCGCGGGCACCAGCGAGGCGCACGTGCCGCGGACTCTTCGCACACCGCACGCGGGCGCGTGCGATGCTCACCACGAAATCACCCGGAATGCACCCGGCCTCGCGGGAGCTGAGTAGGTTTGAGCCTGGTCAGTGCTGTACAGTACTTGGATGGGAGAGTGACCAGGGGGGGTGGTAGGCGTGGGGCCGCTGCCAGGAGAGGGCAGTGTTGAGTGTCACCCACCCCCCATCCACCCTCTCGTGTCCGGCGCCCTGCGAAGTTGTCCCTGGGTTCTCTGGTTTCCGTGTCCCACACGAAGCCAAAACCGGATTGGTGGTAATTGGCCAAATCTCCCAACGTATGTTGGCACTCCAAAATAGTGTTGAGACTCAGGGAGGATTTGCGGAGTAAATCCATTTTTTTTCGTAGAAGCGTTGGGATAAAGACGAACCCAGCGACCTAAGTTTGATTCCCAACCACGGCTACCATAAATGGCGAGTAATATCAGAACCGGTCCTGGGTCTTCCCTCGGTAGACTCATATTTACCTAAGTAGTTGGTGTAGTTGGTAAGCATCAGCGCTGGTGAGACAAAGGCGGCCGGTCACATAAACCTTTCACGCACCGTACCAGACTCAATAAGTGTTCGATTTTATGGCTGTGGCCTGGCGGGATATCGGCCTTGGCATAATCTTCACGCGGGATAAACAGGCACGGCAAAATACGCGGAGTATATGACACCTGGATTGCACTGGATATGAACTTGCAGCTCGATTTAGCTCTGAGTGCGTGGGGCGTGGGACTCCAGCTACGCGAACTGGATTCGTGTTCCGCGCTTTGCGAACCACCGATTTCAACCTTTCCTTTCTGTTTTTAAAATTAAACAAATTATTTGGTGACGCTGCTTCTGCATTGGCAGTGGTGCAAATGCACAATTAACAAAAACAACTCAACTCATTTGTCAATAACACTGTGGCGTTAAAAGGAAAACTATATAATAGGCGACGTTTCAGGCGATGCCCCTTGTTCATAGCACATAGAGAGGCCAGAGAAAGACTATCTCTCTATTATAAACCTTTCCTTTGAAGGCAGTGTCATTGACGAATGTATTGAGTTATGCTCTTAACTCTTCTATTTTGTTGTGCACATTGCAGGAACAATCTCACGTATTTATTCACAACGACGATGATGTAGGTGCGTGATACGATGGGTTGGTTGGTTCATGGATGTGACTGTCAAAATGTAATTTTTTTCTTCATATCGGAGTGGTGATAGTGAACGCGCGGCATGCTGTGACCCGGTGGCCACTCTGTCGAGCACGAAGCAGCCACACTGGCAGGCGATGGCCCCAAACCAAGTGGCGTAACGAGCGCCGGTGGCCAATGCTACGAGTTGCCCCCCCCCCTCCTTGACAACCGCCATGAGTTATGTTTTCAACGACAGTGTAAGAGAACACAAACCTATGTAATGATTCTAGATTTGAAGCTTTCGTGACTGCAAGGATTCATACTCTTAGGTTTTTTCGGTAAAGTCACGTAGGTAAAAAATTTACATTTATAAAAGTAAAATAAAACAAATTAAAAAATTCACGACGTTTCGGAAGCAACACAAGCCTCCGTCTTCAGGTGGAACCGTCACAGCCACGACAGCTGAATTTTTTAATTTGTTTTATTTTACTTTTATTAATTTAAATTTTTTACCTACGTGACTTTACCGAAAAAACCTAAGACTATGTAATGATGTGATTAGGCACGAGGAGCCGCGATATTTCGGCTAGGTGCGAGCGTGCGAGACAAATCAAATATTGGGGCACCACCTGACCGATTGCCGTAGCCCCTGAGCTGATGTTGTTACGCCACTGCCTCAACCTCGCGTTTTAAATTGGATGACCTCAACTATAGCTGCACGGGCAATTCCACGATTTCTGGCGGATCACATTCAGACTGTTTAGACACGCGCGGCAATCATTGGTTTTCATAACGAGATGGCTTTGTGATTTGGGGCAGGCATAGCACGTCAACCAATTAGAGCTGTGATTCACACGATACATAATTTGTGTCCACCTTTCTTGATCAGGGAGAATTTCTCAGCTGAAGTCGCCACGTTGGTGTCAGACGTACGCAGACAAACTGACATTCTCCTCCACGCCGTGAGTTGCTGGCCATCGTGCATTCATACTCTTAGGTTTTTCGGTAAAGTCGCGTAGGTAAAAAATAGATAAATTTGAGACGGTAAATCTAGCTGTGACGGTCCCACCTAATGACGGAGACTTGTGTTACCTCCGAAACGTCGTGATTTATGATTTTATTTCTATTATTTCAATTATAAATGTATCATTATTTATTTTTTACCTACGTGACTTTACCGAAAAACCTAAGAGTATGAATCATTGCAGTCACGAAAGCTTCAAATCTAGAATCGTGCATTCAGTTTCGTGTATCTGATTTATTCTAGAGATGTGCCATTTAAATAGACACGTGACTCAGAGAGTTTAGTGCAGTTCGATAACCACTGCGCCACTGCTCCAGCTACCAAAAGGGTCTTCTTTCTTGTGATCCCAGTTCCGTTATCGCTCGGTGCACTGTGGATTGTGGAAGCCTGGACTCGAAGTGAGAGGAAGTAATTCCACGTCACGGTGGCGAGGTGGTGATAATAATGATGAGGGGGGGAGAGGGGATGGTGGTTGTGGTAATGGTGCTCGCTAACCACACTTGCTTGAACAGTCTGTTAAGGCGACACGGGGAATCTTTGTTGTGTTGGTAATGACGCCAAATTAACCCTCTCCGGAATTTGAACTCAAACTCTGCTGCTTGCTCTGCTTCACGCAGAAATCTAGAGGGTCTCCACACTCGGTGGAATGTGAGATTATGATCACCCTGTATGCATATTGCACAGGGTCTGTGGGCCCTCTCTACGCACTCTGTACAATGTTGTATTCACATTTCCTTTCTTCCGTGTCACCCAACAGACGTAGGCTTATCCTTGTCCTCCCTTCAACTGAGCCTATTCAATAGAGAGGATTGATTGGTGAGGGAGAGGAGAAGGTGAAGGGCGATGAGGGGAGGGAGGGGGCTTGTGGATAGTTGTGAGTTTCCGGTCCAAAAAGTACCCATTCATCATCACCATCATCAGGCGTGATCGATTCACTACTAGATGAAGGCCGACCCGAGCTGAATACCAGTCTGGCAATCAGCCACGTATCGCTGCCCGTCTCTACCTCCCACTCTCCATTCCTGCCCTCTCTACCGCCACTCGCGCCCCCTCCCTCCTCCCATGCATATCCCAATATCTCACATCTCAGTTATCGCCAAAGCTCACGACGCCAGCTCCTGTGCACGAGCACTGAGCGTGGGAATCTGGAACGCGGGGGGTGGAAGGAGGCCGCCCGTCACACACGCGGCCCCTTTTTTTAAAACTGATGTGTAATGAATGGCAGGGCTGCCACTGTCTCAGATACACGGTTCGAACCCAGTGGTTTTAGCCGCCCCAGATTCAGCCGGGCTCTCAAGGGCTGAGATGGCCTCAACCGTGGCTGGCTATAATTGCAAATTTTTTTTTAAAGCTCGGTATGTTTGGTTTTTAACTCGGCTGGCTCATTCCAGCTCTGGGAATGTACATGTTTGGTTCGGATTGCCACGTGACGAAGCCCCTCTACAGGCAGGGCGCGTGTTAGAAGGTGAGCCGCCACATGGTTGCGGGTGAGAGGCCAACGTGGGGACCTCAAGAGATGGGGCCGTTCTCGAACACGGGGTGGTGCACTGCTTCGCATGGCCCAAGCGGGGTGGTGGGGGGGGAGGGGTGAGAAATAAAATCTGCGGTTGTTGAAACGCGTTAAAGTTGAACGCAAAGTTTATGTTCAGCCAGTCCAAGGAGGGGGTAGTGGTATACGCTGTGCGTGGGACCGCAGCGACACCCCCACGATGTTGTTCGCGCGGATGGGGCGCGCATTTCTTTCGGCGACGTGTCCGACGGTTCGGGCTTCACCGCGGTTGCAGTTCCGGCGATTCTTTTGCCGGATCCGTCCCCCTTGAGTTGACGAAAAAGGTGGACGGACGCGCGTTGTCCCTGACGCTGCGATTCCCAGCGAGTTACCGCAGTCGCCGCCCGCGGGCGAGTGGAGGAGGGATTCTCTCTGCGCGAGTTCGCCACGGAGAGATTTCGCTGTTCGGGTGGGAGGTGGTGGGCGGAGGAGGAGGGGGGGGGGTCAGGACAAAAATAAATAATTGGATTACGCAGAGCGATGGTCACGGCACTTATCGACCGTCGAGCGTTCTAATTAAGGGCCGCTTAATTGCCACGAAGTTTGGGCCATGCTCACGGTGGCCCCTGGCCTTCGTGGCCATCGACTGCGACGCGGTGAATTTCGTCCGTTTCCCCGCGAGGGCTCCCTGGGACTCGCGCGCTCCCCCCTCGCACCGGCACGCGGCGCGTCTTATCCCGCCTACTGATTTTCAAACGCCGACCGGGCGGGCTTGTTGTAAACGGTAGTGCGGATAAGCTGCGCCGGGGTCGAGGAGGAAATCGTTTTTAGTTTGGAATTTAAAAAAAAAAATTTAACGGTTACCTTGGTTGTTGTTATTGTTGTAATTTGCATAAAGCACATATCATATGTTTTCAGATGGCGGAGCGGGCTGTGAATATTGTTACCAGACGCACGTAGGGACACACACAGAGACATTCGCTGCTGCTGCTGCTGCTGCTGAGTCTGTTTTAATGACGGGATTATCGGCGTGGGTTCTGCTGTTGTCAACACGTAACAATATACAACGTTCGGCGTCCAGTCCAGTAAACATTGAAACGTTGGGCCAACGTTGGTTGACGTTGGCTCAAAATTTGGCAAAACGTTTCTGTAACGTCAACCAACGTTGGTGCAACGTTTTCTTAACGTCATCCAACGTTGGTTCAACGTTTGCGTGTTTACTAGACACTCTGCAAATGAATATGCACATAAGAGTTTTTTTCTTTTCTTTTGGGGTTAGATCGCGTCGATGTAAATGTGTCGTTAAACCCGCCACCACCCGACGCAGCCGCTGAGTCATTGTTTGTCACGTGATGGGGCAGCGGGATGACACGTGTGTGATAGGCCGTGACCCGGCTGACACGTGTGTGATGCCGTGAGCCCGGTCAGCGGGGAGAGAGGGGGGGGGGGGTAAATGTTTGGTTTGACGTCTTTATTATGTTGAATATTCGCGTTGCTATCGTTGATGTTTGTTGTTTTTTGACGATTGTCATGTTTTTGCACAAACCAAGCGTTTTGCAATTCTTGCAAATGATTACGAAATGTAGTAAATATTGTACATAGTAGATGATTTTAAAAAACAAAAACCCCAAACAACAGTACACGGTCCCTCATCAGGTGCTGTCTTTGACAGCAGCATCGAGCAGTGGAGGGAGCATGCACCGGTGCAAGTAGTACGCGCGTTACTTGCCATTTGATTACTGACTTGGATGTCCGTCACCGCGGGGATGTGAAGGCTGCTGCCGTAGCTCGTCTCGCACACGACGAACCAGGGAGGCTCTCCGTGCACATTCCCTGCACATCTGAGGGGGGCACCGTTAGTTGCAAGCTCACGGGCAATCCGCCGGCGTGATTGTAAAGGGCGGCGCGAACGATCCGAAGAAAACTGGGTCAGAGAACATCCCGATGCAGGGAGACCGCCTCAACAAAAGAGACCCGGGCATCAGTGAGGCTCTCCTCAAGAGATACGTTTCATATTCAAAGCAATGCTCGAGGGTGGTTCCTGTTTTGAGATGTTCCTTACCCTCAACCGCCCCCCCCCCCCTTTGAGCAACCCCCACATTGACCAGCGTGGTGAAGTATGGTCAAACATTCCACATGACCGACACGGCATGGGGAGGCCTCACATCGCTAGTGTATTGACAAAGGTGGCTGTGTATTATTGTTATATTTTGATCCGATAGTATTTGATGTTAGTGACGGAGCTTTTGCAGACTTTTACTGTGCTAGAGGCTCAGCTACTGCACTTGGAAGCTATCGCCTCTGCAAACAATGAGACGAACTAACCGCATGAGTTGCCATATACCGTGAGAATACGAATCGATTGTAATTGATGATTCGATGGTGCATCGTTGCATGCCTACACTGGGTGGTATTGCGGCTCAGTGGTATCACTCAGGCCTCGTAGCAAGAAGGACTGGGGTTTGATTCTCTGCGTGGAGTTGGTACGTTCTCTCCCACTGTTCTGCATGGGTTTCCTCCTAGTTCTCTCGTCTCTTCTCATAGCTAACAACATACAATCTAACTGGTATTCGCCAAACATCCCGATGCAGGACCCTCCTGAAACACAGTCTTCAGACTCAGTGTGGCTTTTCTGGGTAAATAAGTCATTCGTATGATTATC
Source organism: Lethenteron reissneri (assembly GCF_015708825.2). Taxonomy (NCBI): domain Eukaryota; kingdom Metazoa; phylum Chordata; class Hyperoartia; order Petromyzontiformes; family Petromyzontidae; genus Lethenteron; species Lethenteron reissneri. The sequence goes on along the minus strand of NC_083803.1, from coordinate 10,630,265 downwards.
TTCACCACTTGGATTTGGTGGACGTACGGTACAGCAATGCTTTCACTTGGAAATTTCAATGGCTTTGGCAAATTGCTGCAGCTTGGCCAATTCTCAACGATTCACAAGGAAGCCACTATGCCTTCAGGTGGCGTGGGGTTATCGCTTCGGCGTGACCTCACCCCAACTGCCCTGGCGGCCACTGACAGATATAACGGGTGACGCAAGTGTTTAGAAAATAAAAATAAACTGACGGCGTATTTATAATTTAACTTGCCTGATGAATGCCATTCGTACATTGCACAAGTAAATGCCGAACTACGGCGAGGGAGACGTCTGGGCCTCGAATTACTCGAGGTCGGATGAGTGCAGGCAGGTGAATGGGCAATACAGCATTTGCAGTAAAATTCCTATTTAAATGCAGCTTATTGGACGAGCCACTGCCGCGGAGCTTAATGCTTGCAACCCGTGACAGGCACACGAAAAAACTGGTTACAATTTAATTAACGCGGTGACCCCCCCTCCCCCCCCCCCCCCCCCCCCCCCCACGGAGAAGGAGAGAGGGAGACGCTCTATCTGTGCTCGAAGCGGGCTACCCGGTACCATCGGGGCTTAATTTCTCGCTCGATATATTTCTGGTTATTTGCTAGACGGTGGTATATGGCATGTCACAAGTAGGCACGGCCAAATGGCGAAGCATACTGAGTGTGGTGTGCCGGGCGCGGTAGTATTTTCCAGGTCGCTGACCCAGACAGACCCGACTGAAGTGAATCCCGAGGTACCGCATGCAGAGTCACGGAGGAACTCGTTCTCAGTTCTCAGGGCCGATGGCGTCGTTATCGTCTCAAATGCAGGAGCGTGCTAACGCAGTTTAAACTAAGTCCAATGTGGCCAACTCGTTAGATCTCCGAGGCTAGGTTAGTACTCTGGTTAGGAGTCTACATGGAATGTCAGGGCGTTACAGGCTTGGGCAGCAGGGTGACCAGGGAAAGTGGCAGTACAGCAGTGGGTTCTTGTTATTCTCTCTGGGTACTCTTGTCTCCCCCATATTGTCTCGGCATCCAAATGTAGGACCCATCTAAAACATAAATGCCATTGTTTTTATTGTTAGAAATCATTACCAAGGGAGGGGACAAAACGTTGGTGGTACTGTACTGACTCCTTTATTACCTGACAACCCATTCATTTGACAACATGTTAGCACTTAATTGTTATTGCCTGCGTAAAAAGGTAAAAAACTTATAATTGCCAACTTTTTGTCAATGCACTGTTTGACTGACAATGGACCTCTCGACGCTGTGTCGACTATGGGAGTTGTGTGGCCATATTTCACAACGTCGGTGGTGAGGTGCGGATTGGTGAAAGCGGTGCCCAAGACAGCTTCAGACATCACTTGCCAATGTGGTTACCAATGGCCAGGAATTAAATTCGCGTCGCAGGGTTCACAGTGCAGTGAACTAATCACCGTATCGCCTCTCCGCCCAATAAAGTAATCGGCACCACCAATATTTCACCACTGTAGGCGGTACATGAGGCAAGCCGAGCACCTGGTCTCGGCCCCTGGGCCAATCCGAATCGCAAAAAAATACCAAAACTAAAAATCTGTTCATGCTGAGGCCTACTCGGCCACGCGTGCTGGAGCATATTCCGATATTGAGCTGATGTCCACCTACACGCGTGTGTATGTGTACGTGTGCACTTGTCCAAGCAGATGAACGAATCGCGATCCTGTACTACAAACGATTGCCTCTTCTACCTGCACGCGTGTTTGCACGTTTACGATGACCTGGCAACACGCGTTAGGTGTCTAAAAATGATGTTAACGACCTGCAGAATGTTGGGTGACTTTTGACTGCCGCGAAGTCGTTAGGGTGAGCACGTCTCACGGAACACTTGTCTAACTGCACGGAGATCCTGTCCAATGTCTCGGAACAACAGGCAAACATACTCATCACGAACACACTCACCAAAACAACACACCTGGGAATATGCAGTTTACCGCACCGGCACTTTAATTTAAGATTGTATTTATTGTGCGCATAAGTTAACGGGTTTATCAAAAATAGAAACCCCGGCGACTTATTTGGACTGGTTTTCTTCAGAGAGATTATGACTCAGGGTGAGAGAAGAGTTGCCACTCTGTCATGCTAAAGCAGCAGTAGTAGCAGCATCATCATCATCATCATCTTCCCGAAGAAGACCAGTAACCTGAAACGTCGAGGTCTTCTCTCCACTGTTATCCATTGCGTAAGGCAGGCAGCTGGAGTGGCGACGTCCCACTCGGTGGGTGCACAACGACGCAGTCCTCTGACCGGCGCGACGCACGCGCCGACACGTCCGCAGGGAGCGTGGGAACAATTATTTTCAGAGTGGACAAAATGCTGCCAAAAACGAAAACATTCGCGCCGATCGATGTCGAGGATGTGCCTTTGCGTACTAATGGCGTAGCGCAGACACGAGGACACTTGTGTCAGGTGCGTATACAGTAACAGTAATGCCCCGGTTTACGTGGGGGGATGCGTTCCTTTAATGTGCGACGAATATTGAAACGACGTAAATCAAAAAGCGATTTACTGGGTGGGTGAAGGCGAAGGCTGAGAGGCGATGGACGATGCTGGCAGCGACGTAAGTGCGGGGGGGGGGGGAGGATTCGAGGCGATGATATTTGCGAAACGACATCAAAGAGGGAAGACGTAATTCGGGGAATTCCTGTATCCAACCAAGTGGACGCAAGATGCGAGCGTTCGCTTTTACGCAGAGCCCTGTCCAAAGTGCGCGGCCCGCTCCGTGGCCATACATCGATGTTTATTCCAACGGCTCACTGGGCTCTCCCTGTATGAAGCCATTTGACGAATGTAATTGTGAAGCGAGTAAATTGTTAATCCCCTTTGGTCATCCTCACGCGATCACGCCTTCCCTGTCGAAGAGCTGCACGGCGTTCACAAACGCACGCGCCGCATTAATCGTTACGTGGAGATCAAACAGGTGTTGTTTATAGTTTTTGTTTTAGCCTCGTTATTTCATCGTGTGGTGTGGTTGTCATGCTCGGTGCTGTGAGCGATGAGAAATAAAGTTACAAACGGTGCTTGTGCCACACGTGTCAGTTATAACAACCGCAGCGCCAACAACAACAACAACACGTGCGTTTACATGGTACGCATTTGTCTCAACGAAACTCACAGCGGTTCACGTCTCAAACATTGCGAAAGGCAACCCTTCGTGGCAGCTGTACCCCTGTGCGACACTAGGGGACTCAGCAGCGGTCTGTAAATGGACATTGGTCTGCCGGGAGGAGGGGGACGATTGCTGCTGCTGGGTGTAATCCCATTTGATTAATTTGAGGTTATTTATTTTGTTTATTCTGGAAAATGTTGAAACTATAGCCTGTTCGTTGCAAATGACGTGACGTGACATTTAACGTTCACTATGAAGCACGCGGCGCCTAGTATTGTACGGTTATGACACCCGCACTCATAACCAGGGCGGTCTACTGGATTCGAACCACGAACCTCTGCAACATGTGACAAACGCGCTCCCGCTGGGCAACGGCAACGCTATTGTTAAGACACCTTCACGTTTGAAACGTACAATGAATAATAATCAGAATAACCACATAATTAATAAAGTTATAGCGTTCCCACGCTGTGTCAGTTCTTGGGGTTGACTATACTCGGCTTGTTTGACCGTTGTTCATCACGATGGACAATGTGGGTGAGTGAAGGATGGTTGGAGGCTTAGGACCGGTTCAAATGTCACTCACCACTGATGCTTGCCGTGGCCGGGAATTAAGCTCAGGTCCCAGGTTTATACAACGATGTGCGAACCACTGCGCGACCACTTTCCCACTCAAAAAAACAACTACTTCACATTTTTCCCATGACCAAACCATGCCCCGAGTTTGCAGTTAGAAGTAGGAAAAATTACTCCACTTACAGAAATAAAAATGAGAATTCCGTTTCCCATTCACTGCAACCAAAATATATTTGAAAGGAAAACGCGATGCACGTAAACATTTGCTTTGGTCCTAAGTGGAGGCTTTTTTTTTTTTTACGGAGTCATAATATATTTTGTCCCATATATATTTGAAACCACGTTAAAATAAACAGCGCTCATTTGAGGAAGGAACACAAACAGCTGGAGTCCCAGCGATTGTCACGAAACATTCGAGCCATCCGTATTCATGTTTTGAAGAAGACATGGGCGCACGCACCGTCTCTTAATCCGCGGAGCAGACGACACTCACGCGATTTCACGGGGAGGGCCCCCATTAAGCGCCGCGTGTCACGAGCGGATTTAAATTAATGGCAACACTGGCGAAACGGGGCAAGATACACGAGCGTGCAAAATATTTTACGGAGCATTGGCGGCCAGATTAATTAAGGAGATTACTTCGGCCGCACCGCGACATCCCAGCGATGCTTGAACCGTGACCCGATATAAACCCAAATTTCGAGTGATCGATACGCGGGGGCTTTGCGGGGTAATTTGCTCGTTACGTTTGTCCGATAAGATTAACGCAATCAAGCGACTCTGTTTGCGGACGGTTACAATAAAGCAAATGTGAGCCGTTTGCCGCAGAACGGACGACGGCGGGTTTAAAGGCACCGCTCAAAAACACTCACACGGCACCAGCGACCCACTCGCCTCGAGTCACAGAGTGAGCTGATTTTCGTGAGATTTTGGAATGTGGTTATTCTTATTAACGGTGCAAATGTTCTTACAATTAGCTGCATGATGTGTTCATTAAGAAGTGGACAACCTCTCTTGAGTTTTTTTTGATCAGAACAAATGCTAAATTTTGGTGACAATTTGGATGCATTTTAGTTGAAACATTTACGTCCAGGACACCGGAACTCGCCTCGTGTGCAAATTAGAAATTATCGTCAGTGTCGCAGTTTCTCGGGTTCAGTAAAAAGCAACCAAATCGTTCTCTTCAGTGCATATGTTGTGTTTTGTGATGTTAGGCCATCCGTTAACTTGACAATAAAGACGTTGGCTTTTGTCGATGCTTATTGACCCCAGGCCACCCTTGTAAAATAGTCGTGAACATTTTAGTGGGTTCTTGTCTGGTTAAATACATCTTAATAATAATAATAATGGACATCATTTTGTCCACGCACTGCTGGATGAAGGCTTCTTCACACCGCATCGATCATCGGGCGTCGTTTCCCCACATCATCACCAAGTAGGACATTGCGGGTTGGTACGGGGGTGGCCCCGAACCGGTTCAGATAGCACTCACCACTAATGTCAGCCGTAGCCGGGATTCGAGATCACGTCAAGGGCTTCACAGTGCAACCAACACGAGGGTTAAAGGTGACCGACTGACCGGGTCGGTACGTGCGTGGTTCGCGTGTGCGCGCCACTGCGTCGTGATACGGTCATACCCCCCACCGCCTTCCTCCTCCTCGCCCCAACCCCCCTTCCCAACCCCACTCCCCACCACCCTCTCCTCCCCAGCTAATCACCATCCATCAGAACATTCCATTCGCACGTCCACTCCGAGCACCGTTCGCTGCCCGCCCCGCCCCTTCCAACTGCTCCGCCACCACTGCCCCCATCCAGCTCATCCCGGAATCCTCCATTCCCCTCTCCTCCATCGCCACGTCCCCAGCGCGTCTCCCTCCCCGTGTGCCCCTGATTTCCTGAACAGCGCCCGCGGCCCGATATAGAGCTGAGGGCGTCGCGGGGTACAGAGAACATTGGCACCGATAGCGGGGATGGAACTCGCAAATGCTTGGCGAGTTTGTGAGTTGGTGTTCGTGTCGGTCACGTTCTCCCCGCGTCTCGCTTCCTTTTAATCTTCCTGAGCGTGGCATCGACTCGGTTGCCTTATCAGTCAGACAGTCAGTCAATCAGACGGGTACAAGTCAAGTCGTGAATCAGCTATTTATTCAGGCAGTAAGACAATCAGTGAATGGAGTTTGTTAGTGAGTGTGATGGTGGCTATGCGCGTGTCCTGTAATCCCGCATTGTGCAGGCGAGGGTTGGTGCATCGCCACGTAACATTTTGTGAAATCCCTTCCCGTGGCGAAGCCATGCCCTGGTTCGCCAGGAGAAGACAGTAAGGCAAGTGGATCAATAATTTGTTTCCATCTGTACGGGGATAGGGGGTTGCCCCCTCACGCGCGTGGGTATTCTCCGGATGCTCCAATTTCCTCCCACTAGTATGAACGCTCATTAATTGTCTGAACACATCTGAAAGAAAAAAACCCAACGCAAGACCCTCCTAAAAAGAGTTCTACGATTTAGCGTGAGTTTTTTTGCGTAAATGAGTAGAATTGTTGTCGTCTTCTAAATTGAGTAATTCAGTTAGACAGTTAAACGGTCATCCAGGCAGTCAGTCACCCAGTCGTCCAGTCAATAATTCAGTCACATTCACTCTGACATGCGTGAGTCCATTGAGAGCAAACAGCTCTGCATCGCTGCGTGCACAGGGAGTGTGTACAGTCGAGTCAAACAAAGCGGGGGGCGCCGCGTCGTTACTCATTCTGCTTTTGCTTTAAACATTCGCGTAAAGTTTATTTAACACTGATTGTGCTTTGTATGCCCTCCTTTTAAGAGGGTCACGGTACAGGGCTGGAGACAAATCGCTTGTGCCAAGGTCCTCGCGACTTTGTTTCATCCACACTTTGTCCACTCTTCCCCATTGACAGGGCATCACGAACACACCCATTTTATATCAACACACGAAGACAAGGACCCCCCGTGTAGCTGGTAACACACTGTTGGAGAAAGTGCTGTTAGCGAGCACCCATCAAGGCCGACACTGCACACGAGGAGGTCGGTGGCCAGCACCACGCCGGGCCGCCATTGTCTCCCTAGTGGCAACGTTTTTACACAGCGCACGTGGTGCGCAATTGAGGCTGATTCGACCTAGGGGAGGCCTAGGACCGGTTCAGATAATCGCCACTGTTATTAGTCGTGAGCGAGAATCCAACTCGGGTCGCCGGTTTCGGAGCACAATGTGCTAATCACTGCGCCACCGCTCCCCACAACATATTATCTTTGTATATAAACCCGCACAAGGGCCATTGACATTAATAATCTATTCTGTAAGGGGTAAATGTGTAGCTGTAGTTCACATTCAGAATGTGTATTTATACTGGAGGAGGAATCCGATGAGCTATGAAGCTCTTTCCCACAGATGTCCAGTAGGGACACGGGGTCAGAACGTGACAACAACAAATTCAAAACAGTTGATGGTTGCTTCAAATAAGATTGCGGTTAATGTTCAAATTTGGTCGGAAAATGGCTTAATCTTTTAACAACTATAGAATAGGTCCAATTTGCAAATCGCAGTTTTTGCTCACTCACTCTCGAAGACATGGAACGACTCAGAAGGTCGACAAACCACGGACGATTTGGAAAGGCAGTGACCAGTTGAGACGTTCCCATATACCTTCCCGATCATCAAGATCTGCGGCCCTCTGCATATTAAATGAGTTATCGGGCAATTAATGAGAGGTTAACACGTGGGATGAAACAGGAGCACCTGGAGAAAACCCATACGTGGGATATGGCATCAGCATCCCCTCTCCCTGTACACTCACTCAGACATAATCCATCATAATCAAGCAGCACCAAGATCACCAGGACTGTCAGGGTGGGATTGGATTTCTAAATCCGTTGTAAAATATGAATTACCAAAAAACTGGTTTCTTAAACAATTATACTTTGGAAGATAGGGGGGGGTTGGGAGTGAGAGGGCTCCACTTTGCCCGGATGGGTTCCTTTGAGCGGATGTCCCAAGAGGTTAAGGGATTTTCACCCAAAATACAATTTGACAACCCTGACGATCTCCAGCAGCAGCAGCACCACCAGCATCATCATCCAACCCCTGTCTAGAACTACTACATGCAATCCACGAGTCAGCTGTCACACTGCTGTGATTGTTACCACGCTGGGCTTGCAATTCAGAGATCGTCGGTTTGATTCGATCCCTCGGCGCAGCAGTTGAAACAATGACCAAAGTCTGCCCCGCCGACTCTGTAAAGTGTGGGGTCCTCTCACTTCTTTTAACACGGCTGGTCAACGTGGAAGAGGAGACCAAAGACCCTCTAGATTTCGTTTTAGTGGAGGTCATTCCCCCCCCCCCCCAAACCAGTGGCCTGAGCAAGCAATTACAGAGCTTCTCCATTTACCTCCTAACTTTTATTTTTTTACAAATGATTATTAACAAGCCGCTATCACCATCGCTAAAATTCGTATCTGCGTGTGACACACCCACGTGCACGCAAATTCACGATACATCGTTCACCGCATTTTGACTCAAGTTGAGACTCAGGTGTGACCCCGGGCCCCAGGTAAACGAGACGCCGATAATGACCGTGGTGAGCCGGAACATGGCGCGTAGATTATTAGCGAAGTGCCGAGGTGGAGTGGGGGGGGGGTGCTGGGGGTAGTGCCGCGACGAGAGGATCTGATCTGTGGAGGCGTGGGAGTTAGCGGTAGGCAAAGACAAAGGACTTCACCGTGGGAGCTGAGGTGAACGTGCGTGGTGGCCTTTATAGCGACATTATCGAGCGCTCATGAAAAGGGCTGCACGCGGTCCCGATGTTAGCATTCATTTCCACCCACGGCCTCTCCGTGCAATCTCGACCGCACAGATGTGCTATGAAGATGGGTAATTACCCCAAAAACATAGGTGATTACATTTATAAATATGTTGTTTTCCTTAAAAGCAGTGTTGCTGATGAGTGAGTTGCGTTTTTATTTTATTCTATCCACACAGAGTGGATTTTCAGTTGAGTGAAAAGTCGCTCTTTTGAAAAATGGTTCCGTTTTAAGAGTGAAAAACATTCTTCAATGGAACTGGGCACACATGCATATATCGGACCACCCTACCTCTGAATAAGAATATTAAGAAACGTGTAGGAATATAGACCCTCTAGGAGACACGTGTAAGTTTGCTGAAAATATAGGAGAGACATGTAAGTATATAGACCCAGCAGCAGACACGTGTATGAATATACACCCAAGAGAATTGTGTTTGAATTGTTGGCAATGTAGCGGCCTCTAACAGCTGGAGCGGGTCACGTGAACCCGTGTACATGCCGCATATCACACGATATCAGAATAAAAACACAAAAATTCGAGGGAGGGATGGGAAGGAGGGAGGGACGGACGGACGCGCACGGCCCAGAGGACATGCGGTGGGTTTTGTGACTCTTCTGACGAGCTCCACGGCTGAGTTTCTAGAGTGCTGTGCACATTCTGATCGTCATGGTTCACGACGGGCCAGCGTGGTGGTTGAGCTACGAACACGACTGGTGGTGGTGGAGCAGTGTTGCAGTAGGAGTCACGAAATCATTCTCATCCTCCTCCACTCCAGCAGCGTAACGAGCGTGGGTGCAGGGGCTGCCTTGCCCCCCCCCCCCCCCTTGGTGGCCAAAGCTACGATTTGGGGCCCCCTTGACAATCACCGTCCGATATGATTTCAACAACAGTGTGAAAGAATAAAAACGTATTTAAACTGCGGTTTAAATTCATTTTTATAAAAGAAAAAAATCGTGGAAAACCATACAGCGTTTAACTTCCACTTAATGCTCGATTCACAAATATAAAAGGAGGAGCGATGATTCACCGCTTCCACTACTCCAGGCGCAATCATCGGACTCATCATCCACCCCCAACGTATAATCACAGCTGTTACTCTCCAGCAACGGAGATGGAGTGCTTAGCGAAATGCGTCACAATCCCGGCACCTGAATTCGATTCTGGGCCACGGCTACCGCCGCTGGCTCTTGATATGCGAACCGATCCTGTAACCAATTGTTCCCCTCCTCCGTCAAACAAACCGTAACCGACCAGCATAGTGAATTATGGTCAAACAACTTTCATGACTGCCCTGCATGACTGTCACCTGCAATACTCATCCCGCGTGTCGATCTGTAGCGGTCGCGTGCCATTGTGCCGAGTCTCTGTGCAGCGTCTGTACAATACCACGCGCCCGATTGCAGATCGAACCGTGTTCACGAAATGCCCCAATCACGGTCCCCTAACCCCATCTCGCCTCGGCGTGGCCTCGCACAACCCACTGTGAAGGGGTGGGGGGTGGAGGATTTCAGACAAATGATGACAGCTGATCGCCTTCCAGTGGTAGAATGCGTCACTCGTTAATTCACAGCGGCGGCGTTGCTCCAATTTTGTTGTCACGAGCATGCATTTTTGTTTCTGTAAGCCGCATACTTGACCAATCGCTTCGGTGCAATTACAAGGCCCGTACGGAGCATGGGGAGGTTTGGGGGGCTCGGATCGAGCACGTGATCATCCTTTGCACGTGTCGATGTGTGTGTGGGTGGCTAAAACACAGCGAGTTGGCACAGTGAGGGGCACAGGTGGTGCATCTTAGTCAGCCAACCCATGGAACTTTGCTCTATCCCCTGACATGCCGGCAGCGAGCCTCCGACACTTCACGTGGCGTCAAGGTGCACCTCGCCTGGCACAGGCGCCGCAGTGACGTCACCGGCACTGAGTGGTTCCCCGGTGCAGTTGCACCGCCTGCGTTCTCTTCGACAGCTTGCGCCGCTGCCCCGCACCTCCCTCGCTCAGTGGTCAGCGTTTGAATTCGGGAACTCGCTCCTCCGATGAACAAAACGGAGCCAGGTTCACGCGTCTCGTCACGCGCGCGCGAAACGGCGGCTGACGCGCGCGTGGATGGCGCGGCAACGATAACGCGGACGAAAGATAGCGACCGGGACGTTTAATTGTTACCCGGGGGCTGCTGATAATATCACCATAATCCTAACCCCCCCCGCCCCGGTGCCCCACCACGTGATATAAATCCACGCGTTCGATTTTCATTGTTCTGCACCCCGTGTCGCTAACTATGACCGCGTGTGGATAAGTGACGGACGTTTTTTGTTATTTTATTTTCCCGAGCGATATCGAGAGCGGGGAAGTCTAAAACCGGACGCGTGACTGGTTATTGAATCGGAATGTTTCGTTGGATTAGAGGAATCCGATGGAGGGTTTTTTTGTCACGGGTGAAAGGGCAGACCGAATCCAAACAATGAATGAAAGAGGCGAACGACACCAGTTTGATGTGGTTTTGTGAATTCGATCATAAGCAGCGGCGCACCGGTACACCTCCAGCAGAAAGTGTTTCATGTGAAAAGTGTGCCAAGAAGCACGGAACGATGCATGCTGGTGGAGGACACCGAGAGACAGGAAGAGAACCACATGGATCAGGGAACTAACTCAAGTGTGCGCTGTCGCGTTGACTGTGAAGAAATGCAACTGGGATTGGGAAATACGGATCGATAAAAGGGACGATGACCGATGGACGAGACGGGTAACTGAATGCCACCCAAAAGAGGGAAACACGACATTATTTAGGCAAATATCCCACAAGGCACAGACAAAGATCCCCCGTATAGCCTTTACAGACTGTGGGGCTCAGTTCTGTGAACGGACACCTATGAAAGGTGCACCTCTAACGAGCACACGAGGGGGTGGGTTGGCCAGCACCATGCCCGGCCGACTTTGTCCCTCCAGTGCTGATGTTTACACATCGTGATAGGTGCTTATTTGAGGCTGAGTCGACCTAGGGGAGTCCCAGGACTGGTTCTCATAATCGTCACCGGTTGTTGGTGGCCGTGAGCGGGAATCGAACTCAGGTGGCCGGGCTCGAATCGCAGCGCGCTAACCGCTACTCTAACGCCCCAATCCCTCACACGCGCGCCCACACACACACACACACGCATACCACCACCACCACCATCATCAGTGGCTCCCACGATCCCTTTCCAGCGTGATGCATCAACCCCTCGTGCCTGCAAGTCACGCTTCATCATGGCTCAGCTCCACAGCCGACACAAATCTCTCGCCCCCCGCCCTCTCTCTCATGCTGGGACTCGGAGGTTCTGAACGAAGAGGTCGTTTAATCAAATCGGCCGGCGATCGCGAGCTGTGATTTGTGCGTCCGTGCGCGCGCGCCGATGCACGCGCCTCTGTCCGTGGAACGTGAAGTGGGAAGCAATCGTGGCGTTAAGGTGATTCATGCACAGCAACGACGCGTACCTCCGCATACGAAAACAACAACGATGATGATTATCGATGTCGGTTTTTCATATGTAAAAAAAGTAGAAGAAAAGAAAATAAAATCAAAATCCATCCTTCCCTGCGGCGGATTTTCCCTCTGCAGAGCCCAAATCAAACGGCGAATTGACCGCGCCATGCGTGATTTATGTTATTTAATTACCACACAAGACCCTGATTTTTTTTTAAACCCTAAGCGCCCCCATATTTGCCCCGCGTACTTTAAATCCGCGGCGCTAATTAAGCGCGAGCTTATCGGCACGGAGCGGGACGCGGGGAGACCCGGAGCGTGAGATGAGCGGTGGACCCGGCCGGTCCCGAACGAGCGGCTTCTCTGCGCGTGCGGGTGCGCGTGGTGTAGCGGCGATGTATGTTGAGCTTCTTTCGCACCGTACGTAGCCAACCGTGCTAATCGAGGAGCGGGGGGGGGGGATCGGAGATGTGGGGGAAGGACAACAAACTGAACACAAAAAGCTCCGCTACAAACCCCACGACCCAAGTTCGATTCCCGCTCATGGGTCAACATCGGTGATGATTATCTGAACCGGTCTTGGGCCTCCACTAGGTCGACCCAACCTAAAATGAGTACCTGGTGCGGTGTGTTGAAAATATCAACATTAGGGAGACAAAGGTTTGCCGGGCGTGGTGCTGGCCACCCACCCCCTCGTGCGCCGTGCCAACCTTTATATGTGCTCGCGAACAAGCATGTTAAGGCCGAACGGGTGATCTTTGTCTTTGGAAGTTGTAGTGTAGTGAACAACATGATCCACCAACACATGGGGCTCTGATCACAGTGAGCGCCTAAGATGATGATGGCAAGCGAGATGATGATGGTGGTATGAGAGGGAGATGATAATTATGATGTCCTGATGAGAGAGGAAGGAGGGAGGTAATGGGGAACGAGGGAGAATAGGAGATGATGATGGGGAGACGATAATCATGATATCCTGTAGGGAGAGAGATGATGGAAGATGATGATGTCACAGGGAAGGAAGGGCACATTCCATCACGCGGCGAGGGTCTTCATCCCGCGGCTGTCAGGCCGAGGCGATGGCTGCCCTGCCAGTGATGCAGGGGACGGGTTTGTTGGGGCGAACGTTGTCATCTCTGAGATGCATAAAAATTGGGACGCATCACTGGGAAACGATTATCCCACGGCAGTGAAGGAGGGGAGAGCTGCACGTGGTGCAGTAGTAGGCAACTGACAACACACGGGGCTATTTAATGTATCACCATACCTGACAGATTTCCCAGGACAGCTACCTCAGAAATAGGACATCCTGGGAAAAGCAGGAGCATGAACCAGCACGCAAACTTTGCTCATCATCGCAGCGGCTTTTGGCTCGCCATCGAACAAATACGGGTCACTGCATCGCTCTTCCTTCCGATATTAGGAAGCCACTGGAGCTATGAAGCACTTTTAAATCAGTATTGCAAATTTATTTCTTCATAACTGCTTTTGTGTTTAGTTTGTTGTCCTTTCCCCGCCTGTTATACGGCGACTCTATGGATTCTAGATTTGAAGCTTTCGTGACTGCAGAGATTCATATTCTTAGGTTTTTTCGGTTAAGTCACGTAAGTAAAACATCAAAATAAAAATAAAATAAAAATAAAAAATCACGACGTTTCGGAGGCAACACAAGTCTCCGTCATCAGGTGGGACCGTCACAGCCGAATTAGCTGCATCAAGTGAAGCAATGATTCAAGATGTAATCCCTTATAAGCAAGTTGAAGGGAGGTGGAGAGGGGGGGGGGGAGCTTATCAGACTGTGGTAGCCAATGAATGGAAACGTATCGGGAGGGAGGAGGAGCGGTGATCAAAGACTGCACGCAGTGCTCAACACAATGAATGGAAACGTATCGGGAGGGAGGAGGAGCGGCGATCAAAGACTGCACGCAGTGCTCAACACAATGAATGGAAACGTATCGGGAGGGAGGAGGAGCGGCGATCAAAGACTGCACGCAGTGCTCAACACAATGAATGGAAACGTGTCGGGACGGAGGGTGAGCGGCGATCAAAGACTGCACGCAGCGCTCAACACAATGAATGGAAACGTGTCGGGACGGAGGGTGAGCGATGATCAAAGACATCACGCAGTGCTCAACACAATGAATGGAAACGTGTCGGGACGGAGGGTGAGCGGTGATCAAAGACTGCCGAGTTGTAGGCTCTCATGAAATTGTCTTTTCCGAGACCAAGGTTCTCTGCAAACCTCCTGGCTACCATCAAAGGTTTGTACACGAAGCCATACAAATATACAAATACAGACATAATTTCAACCGTGATGATGGGTACAAACTCAGTAATCATTGGAAAGATGTTATTAACCACGCAAAAAAGACTTAATTACACTTTTTTGGACCATCTGATCTGACAGGCATTATTTTAATTTACTTCACCGAGTGTTAACATCCCCACGTGCAGTCTTTGATCACCGCTCACCCTCCGTCCCGACACGTTTCCATTCATTGTGTTGAGCACTGCGTGATATCTTTGATCATCGCTCACCCTCCGTCCCGACACGTCTCCATTCATTGTGTTGAGCGCTGCGTGCAGTCTTTGATCGCCGCTCACCCTCCGTCCCGACACGTTTCCATTCATTGTGTTGAGCACTGTGTGCAGTCTTTGATCGCCGCTCCTCCTCCCTCCCGATACGTTTCCATTCATTGTGTTGAGCACTGCGTGCAGTCTTTGATCGCCGCTCCTCCTCCCTCCCGATACGTTTCCATTCATTGTGTTGAGCACTGCGTGCAGTCTTTGATCACCGCTCCTCCTCCCTCCCGATACGTTTCCATTCATTGGCTACCACAGTCTGATAAGCTCCCCCCCCTCTCCACCTCCCTTCAACTTGCTTATAAGGGATTACATCTTGAATCATTGCTTCACTTGATGCAGCTAATTCGGCTGTGACGGTCCCACCTGATGACGGAGACTTGTGTTGCCTCCGAAACGTCGTGATTTTTTATTTTTATTTTATTTTTATTTTGATGTTTTACTTACGTGACTTAACCGAAAAAACCTAAGAATATGACTCTATGGATATTTGCGTTTGTCTTCGTAATAGGCAAGAACCTTTTCTTTACGATACGGGTCTTAGTTAGACGAAACATTCTAAAATAGATAACCCAAAATAATAATAATAATCTGCGTTTTCGTGGAGAACCAAATAAATATTGTGTTAAATATATAAGTAACCATAAATATGAAAACACAATTCTTTAGAACTGATTTTTTGTGTTGAGGTTGTTTACCTTCCTCCGCACCTCCGAATTAGCACGGTTGGCCACGTACGGCGCGAACCAATTTCAACATAAATAGACACGATAAATGCACCCACGTGCGTGCCATTATTGCCCCCTATTATCTATGCAGCTACATGGGGAGTGTTTGAATTACGTGTGTACATACAGTATATATACAGTATATATATACATTATATCACCGTGCATATATATACTGTATATAGGCTACATAACATTTTAAATCTGGCCACAAATTGCCACTGGCTCAGGAGCAAGTCAGAGTATTGTTGAACGCACGTCTCAAAGGATCCACGGATGCATTCAAATATCACTTTTTAGCTCCGAGTCAGAGACGGTGAAAGTAAATGACCCCCCCCCCCTCCACTTACCTCCAATGGTCGATAAGGAATATGAAAACAAATTTGCAGGTTAAATAAAAAACGCACGTGCACACACACACGAACACAAACACATAAACACAAAGACAAAGACCCCGTAAAGCCTGAACAGACTGTAGGGGCAAGTGCTGTTAGCGAGCACCTATGAAGGCCGGAACGGTACACGAGGGGGTGGGTGGCTAGCACCACGCCCGACCGCCTTTGTCTCCCTAGTGGCGATGTTTACACACCGCACCAGGTACTCATTTAAGGCTGAGTCGACCTAGGGGAGGCCCAGGACCGGTTCAGATAATCGTCACTGGTGTTAGCCGTGAGCGGGAATCGAACCCGGGTCGCCAGGTTCATAGCGCAACGCGCTAACCGCTACACTACCGCTCCCCACCGTACATGTACACACACACACACGTACACACAAACACATGTACACACAAACACGTACACACACGTACACACAAACACATGTACACACACACACATGTACACACACACGTACACACAAATACGTACACACACATACACACGTCCCAGTGCGAGTGTGTCCTACTTCACGCGCACCCCTTGCTGACTGCGTAGACAGATGATCGCTCATTGCTTCGGGATAAAAAAAAAACCCACAACAAACGCCTTGCACCAAATCAACGTCGTCATGACAGTGGCCGGGATGGGCTGCTTTACCGATCACGAGGATGGGAAGAGAAGCGGTGTTTTGGCCTTGGTGTTAATGTCTCATATACAGTCATTAACGAGCCGGCTGCAAATTCGACATTCGTGTGAAATTGGCGAGTCTTATCATAGGGCACCCCAAGGTGAAATTCCCCACAAAGTGGTACCCATTTTATCGAGCTGACCTCCGCGACCAGGATTTGAACTCGCACCCTTGCGCTTGGGAGCCGCGCGCTCTATCGCCGGCACGAGCGATATCGGCATCAGAATCGGCGATGCACGCGAGCGCTTATCGACCTCTGCCCGCTATCGGAGAGACCGGTGGAAGCAACAGTCATAGTATAATGTGAGGATATATCCGGGTCACTGACGGATCACAACTCGTCACGATGATTGGCTCTGCCGGTCCTGGTCCATAGCCAATGGGGGGAAGCCTAGGGGCGTGGCCCTGACGTAACGGGAAGGTGACATCTGTAAGTAGAGGATTGGTTCTGCTGGCTTTAGCCACAGCCAATGGGGGGACGAGTCAGGGGCGTGGTCCCGGGAGCCTACGATGGAGTCTAGAAGATTCCATAGAGGCTAACCAGGATTGGTGGAAAGGTACCACGTGACCCGGGTATTAAATAGGGGTGGAGACGAACAACACGTGGTCAGAACTGGAACGAACGGAGGGAGAGGCCACGCGAGAGCGGGGGTCGAGGCTGCCACGTGGCTGCGCGCGTCTCTCTCTCTATCCCTCTCACGCTGTCTGTCAGCAGCGTGAAGGAGTGTTGTAAAGAAAGACAAATAAAGACCAGATTCCAGAAGTCGCTTCCACGACCTTTATTACAATAGCATTCAATTATGTATTGTACATCCCTTTCTCCAACCTTGGTGCTGTAGCTGGGGTTATTTCGATACAAAAAGAAAAAACTGTTTAATGGCCTCGGAGATTGCTTCATTGCAATAGCACAGCACACGCGTCTCTTCAACAGGACTCTGTGAATGGTGGTCATTTATGGAAAACATTATTTCGGGTTGTTTTCAGACTTGACCTCTTTGGCAGGGCCTGGCTCATCTCGCAATAATTATATTTATATTCTGTGGAAAGCCTGACTGAGCTTCGAAACTCTTTTTCAGGAGGCTGCTGCTGTTGCCCATCAATGAAGAGAGCGGAGAACACCCCACCCACACAAGCGGGTCTCAGAGATTCAAGAATCCATGTCCGTACTGCCATCTTCGGGGCCACCTCACAGCGCCCAGCCTAGAACAATGATGATTCCAGGTGTTGTAGGCGATGAGGGTGTTTGGCCATATTATGCCAGCTGGCCTTGTTCCACACATTACAGGATGTGCCGACACCCACCAGAATCATCTGCAAGGTGGGTTTTGCATTGATTTATAAAAAAAAAACAGGTTTAAAGGTCACGTGTGGCAAGGTGATGGCAAACACCACCAGTGTTTGGTGCAAAGACATCCACCGTGGAAGGGAGGCACGGTGTGTGATGCTACTTGTGGTGGGATTCAAACTCGGCTCTTCCTGACTTGTCGGCAAGGGTTGCGGCCTGTCCTGGTTTAGCCGGTATCGAAGTCATTTTGAGTCAGCTGCCATCAATGGGGAATCTCTAAGCCTTCTGCGGAACATTTTCTAAGTGCCGGTTTTGATGAAAAAAAACCCACTCGTGGTTTTACCCTCTTTCGGTATCGTGAGATATTCCTCTTCCAATGCTACGGGAAGAAGAACATGTTGTACTGTCACGTGAACGAGGCGTTTGCTGTGTGCAGTCTGAACCAAGAGACGCCCAGGAAGCAGGCCAGCTCGGGACAGCGCAGCCAAAGCCCTGGCGCGTGACCTGTTCTGTCCCATTCTCTTCACGTGGCGCGCGACACTCCCCGCTCCCCTCTCTGCTGTGACACCGCTGCCCACACACTCCTTTCTCCTCCTCCTCGGGGAAATTATATTTTGCAAAATATTGGCCCAGGATTCATCTTGAAGCATTTTCCAAAAGGACTTCCCCCCCCGCCCCCCGCCCCCGCCCCCCGCCCCCCCCCCGCCTCGCTTACATTTTTTTTGACGGAATTAGTTTTTTTGCCGTCTTCTGTGCTCGAGCCCCAAGCTGCTGCTAATCTTGGGTTCGGGCCCTACTCGGGCTTGGCTGAGCACACAGAGGCGCTGCCCGTCCACCCCGACCAGGGCCCTGATCATGCAGCCCGACACCGCGGTGGGCGCGATAAGTGACCGCAGTCCAACGTCAAACAATCCTGTCGGAAGGTTAAGGCGACAGGCAACGCCGCAGTGCATTCTGCTCTGTGGATGACAATGGGTTCTTAAGCTCGTGATACATGACGGGGAAGGGGGGGCATCTAATCGCGCGTGCAGGAATCAATGGTTTGTACATTTTGCGAATTGTATGCGCAGTGTTTATTGCAGTCATGGTATCCCTTTAGAATCAGAGGGTTGTTTCCCACTGAGTAAAGCCCATTGAGCTAAGAAACGTTTTTGTTCAAGGGCGACTCGGCCGGCAGACAACATCGAATCATTCCACAATTTCAATAAAAAAAAAGCGTAATAAAACCAATGATGTCGTAAAATGACTTTTACACTAATACTTTTGTGATTTTAATAGTCAGTTTAAACGAGGACAGAGATGGTGGAATGGAGCAGTAGCTACATTAAATGCGTTTAATCCAAATTCAGGCTGGTCGGATTGAAGAGAGACACGAAAGAGAACAACCAAGACGACGGAGGTGCTACAGCCAAACAAGAAATAAAGACGCGTTACATATCTTCTTGAATCGTATCGCCATCCTAAATCTTCAAGTGAGAAAATCACATTGGGGAGGGAGGGGCGAGGGAGGGAGGGGAGGAGGGAGGGGGTGTGAATCGTGGTAGCAGCCCGCGTGACGTGGGTTGCAGACCTTCAAGTGCAATTTCAGAAACATCAATGCGAGCCTCAGCATAATTAGAGCCAAGAAAACAGGGTATAAATCACACGCGATGGCAAGCGCGGGGGCACGTTTCATCGTGGCCACCCTCTCCTGCTTTACTTTACCAATTCTTTCCAATTTTGCTCTCCGCGATCACGAGACTGAGCCCTGTCTTCATGGCAGATGACATCACGTAATTACTTCTGAAGGTCCGTCAATAGACATTTTTGCGCCCCACACGAGTGGTATGTATGTCTTTTAGATGCCCTGCAAATGAATGTTCATCACACGGAAATGAAAATTAAACCTTTTCATTGCTCAAAGATGCAAAAACACCGAATTATGTGAAAACCAGATAGATTTTTGCACGCAGTGAATGATGACTGGGCTGGAGTCATCATCATCATCTCGCTGCACTTGAAAACCCGGTTTGAATCACGGGTGGTGGAAACCTCGATTGTAATCCCATCTCTCAGAAGTGCCGGCCCAGTGTCTCCTCCAACACGGTACTCGACGCATTTCGCCGTGGCTGTCACCTGTCCGAGAATTCTAACCTATGTTCGGATGCCAGAAATGGATTTGTACCAATATCTGGTACCGGTCTTGAGTTGAACTGTATTCCAACAGTATATTGCACGGTTTTGAAAAAAGCCCTGGTGCTGATGTGTTCAGGTTTGATCTACAGTGGGAAGATGTCGTAACTCTCCTCTGAGGCCGAATGATATGAAGCCACGGGCCGTGTCCAGCCGACATGCCAGAGGCTCCCAAACTCTGGCCACCTCCCCTGTGCGACGTACGGGCGAATGGAGAATCCTGGGCCAAATGGGGAATCCTGGGCCAAATTGGAACTCGCGAAAACATGAGTTGTGGGAGAATTAGGCCTCCGGGTGAGGGGTAGGGAAAAGGAGGGGAGGGTGGTCCGGCACCACTGAACGGTTTGGTTGTTACGTTTACGAGCAGCGGAACAGGCATCCAGACAGGCGCAGCGGCAAGTTCTGAGCCAAGTCAGAGATTGCAACCGACTGCCAGGGTGACTGGGCAAGGTCCGCTCGACAGCGCGTGATTGATGGCAATCCTAAAACAACCTTGTGTCGGGGAGGGGGGCGGAATAGCTTCGTGAAAGGGAAACGAACAGGGTAAATATTTCATGAGCGTACTTGACGTTCATCACACGATGAATGTGACACATGCAACCTTTATCTGGAATTCCTCTCGGAGCATTTTCCCCCCGCCACCACCCCCGCCTCGCTCCCCGCCACCGGCCCCGTTTGACGGGATTAACCGGTAAACAGTAATAATAATGACATTATGGAAAGGCTGCGATTTTTTTCGAAATTGGTGGAGGAACTTTTGGAAAGGAGGGTGCTGCCGTGGGTGCGACACGAAGGCGTTTAGCTTTTCGCTGAGCAGCCCGCAAACGTAGAGTGGTGCCGTCTCCTGTTTACATCCCGGGGCCAGTGTTGGGATTTCCACATCGCCGTGGTTGCGAGGCGAATTGCATCACAAAGCAACCACTGCAATGCAATAAGGTGGTGTTACTTGCAGAACCCGCGTGGTCAAATAAGCTTCACGACCCACAGCGTGTGCACAGTCCCACACTCGGCAGTGGACTGACCAGGGGCGGTTTCTTCATTAGGGCGATTGGGCGACGCACCACCAATGTCATTCAACCACAGAGTCACGCTAGCCGTTACTGTGCCTCTGGATATACTCCAATCAGCGTCATGTCACGTTCTGTGGAGTACCGCCTCTTTTTGGGCGATTTCACTCTGGCTGAGAATCGCCCAGAGTGTTCCCATAGACTTACATTCAAAGATGTTTTTTTTCGAACGGCGGGCGCTCCAATGCATTCTCTATGGCTTCCGGGAGGGCTCGCACTAACGTGCTTACGTCATCATACGTAAGCACGTTTCAGTCAACAATATTATTTGTCGCCACCTAGTGGAATCTTTAAAAAAAGAAACTGAGTGGATTGTAATAATAGTGAGTATAGAAACAAACAAGATGTATTGTAAGAGTCACTTTATTTTTCATTAATTTTAAAGAAGTGAATTTGCCTTTACATGCTTAAGCTGTTAATTTATCCATTGCATGGGTGGACCTTATCCTTATCAATCATCGAGACATTTGCCCCCCCCCTGAGAGATTTTGCAGGAGCCGCCACTGGGACTGACGAAGGAGTAATGTTGAATTGTGTAAGAATTAACGATGTTATTTACATATTTTTATTTGCGCGATTGTTGCTGCGTTTCCGTGTCACGGGCAGGACGCTCCATCTTCAACATGACACCATGTCACTGCCCACACCCACAGCACACCTGCTCTGCCCCACGCAATCTCTCCACGCGGTTCCTCCACGCGGTCCCTCCACGCGGTCCCTGTACACAAATTCCCCAACGAGCAGCCCTCCCCTCTCGCGGCAAAGTGTTCATTCAGGCCCGGCCAGTGTGAATCTGTTTGGGAATGCGTCATTGAAGCGAGTGGGTCGTGACCCGAAGTCTCGTACAAGGGATTCCACATCAGAACACGGAGAGGCGGACGAGAAAGTGGGTTGGAGTGCGTTTTCAAGGTTGGGCTTAAAAAACGAAACGCTGCGTGTTGATGTGTGTTTCATCAGTGTGCATTACTCGCGGTGACGTGCATTTCACAAAAGAGAATGGAACAAAAGCTCACGTGAGTGCACGAGTTGTATACAGAGGGGTACTCTTGGAATTAGAGACAGGCAGAAGGGGAGCATCAAAGTCCCCTTGATATTAAGAACATTAACAGGGGCTTGGGCAGGACAAGCAGGGATGATTTTATTTCAGGGATTTATTATTATTAAAGTATTTAACATCGATAATCCCTGAATGGGATATCTCGTATTCGAGGGTGTTGAAGGTGTCAAGTGACAAAGACAAAGATTCCCCCGTATAGCCTTAACAGACCGTTGGGGCAAGTGGTGTTAGCAGGCACCTATGAATGCCGGCACGGCACACGAGGAGATGGGTGGCCAGTACCACATCGAATCAGGTACGTATTTGAGGCTGAGTCGACCTTAGGGAGGCCCAGGACTGGTTCAAATAAATATAATCGCCAATGGTGTTGGTGTCCGTGAGCGGGAATCGAACTCGGGTGGACGGGCTCGAAGCGCAGCGCGCTAACCACTGCGCCGCCGCTCCACCCTGTCAAGTGACACACACACACATAGCGAGTACATGATGGCTTGGGTACACACGTTTAAGGGTTCTACAACTTACACAGTACAGTACAATAATAAAAGGACGAACGGTTGCATCGACGTCACTTGGGATGAGAACTCGCGCTCATGCAGGTGCGTGGCGAGCGCACACTCCTCCGCTGCGCAAAGCGATGCACGGGGGGAGGATGCGAAGCGAGGCTGTCAGGGAGTTCGCGTTCGTGGTGGGGGGTGGTAGAAGCGGTGGGGAGGCGATCTCCCTCGCTAATTGCCTCCCCGCTGTGGTTGCTAAGGGAGGTGCAGGAGCTGTTGGAGCCACGTGACAACAGCTCCGAGCAGCGAGGGATGCAGCTGCGACGATTGGCGCACGTGTTGGGCTCGAGGTTCGCGGATTTTACTTCACGAGTCTCTCCCGTCCCGTTCTGTCCTCCCCGTTGCCATTCGCTGGGATTGCGTGGCCACTGAGTGGCCGTGAACCGATGAATGCGCGAGTGACTCAAGCTGAGTACATTTTATTTGAAAAAATTAAAATGATCATTGTTGACATTCTCAGTGCGCCATGCAAGAAGTTAGCAAATATAAATATTCGATGGTCCGGAGTTGACTGGTCCTACATGGGAAGCGTATGCAAGGTGAAACAGGTGAGTCTTAAGAGAAGAGCTCAACAGGGCGAGTGGGCTCGCCAGTCTAACACTCATCTAGGAGTTTGTGAAACAAAACGCGATTAGCTGGGGAATGTGACTGCACCGGTGTGAACAATTTAAAGTTTTCGAGGTTATTTTGTTTCGAGTTGCATTTGCCAGCGTTACCTGGGCAGGGGGGGGGGGTCACCTAATTGACTAAAGAAACAGCAGTGAAGCAAAGAGAAATGAGATGAAAAGCAACCGCGTGACAGAAAAATAAAAATCACAAACAGTGCACAAACATCAACGTGTCATAAAAAAAACTGTCTTCGAACAAAAGTTGGCTTTAGAAAATTGATAAAATAAAAAAAAAACCCAGAATAAACTTAAGTTGCACAATCATCAACATATATTGAGGGCGATTACTGCACTCGTGCCACAGGGAGGATAACGAGCGAGCGGTGTAGGTGGAGCGATCCCTGCTGCGTTGGGGAGGGAGCGAAGCGTTGCGTCCCGAGTCGAGCGGCTCCGTGAGTGTTCATGCGTGCACGTGATTAATAATGAACACCGCGTGACCTCATGACGCTGTTCAGTCGGCTGAAACATTCACCCCCCCCACCACAGGGTGATGCGCCGCTCGCTGAGAGAGTTCATCTCGTGATGTGGAGACGTTGATGGCACAAGTCACCGCGAGGAGTGGCCCGGAAGGCACAAGGTTACCGCGCCAAGACTCGCGGTTACATTTCTGAATGTGCGTTTGGAAGTCTGCACAGTTGCCATGATTATTATTGTTATCACCACCACCACCCGTGTTTACACGGGAGAGCCTCAGCAAGTCCCAAACTCTTTTTTCAAGAGGGATCCTGCAATGTTTTTCGTAGTAAGTGGCGATGCTGCTGCTGCTGCGTGTGTAATCCCAATTGAGTAATATTCAGCCAATGGCTCAGCATTGGGATGTTTGTCCGACGCCCATTGCATTGTTTTGTGGGATTTAGTTTTTATATTAGCTATGGGAGGAAACAAGAAAAGCCTGAGGCTACCCCGGTAGAGCAGAGGAAGAACGCACAAGCTCCACACAGAAATGCACCCGAGGCGAGAATCGAACCTTAGTCACTTTTCTTGCCGTGCGGCGCGAGTGTTCATTGAAAACTCAATGCCTCGGTACGTGCCAAGGAAGCACCAGAACGATATAAGGGGGCACCCAGCTGGAACTGTGCCGGCCCTGGACATCAGCGGAACCTAACGCGACGTAAAGTCAGAGCGACGTCCGACTCAGACAAGCATCGACCGCTGAGAGTCCTGCAGAACCAGTGGTGGGAATGGCGCATTCCTATGTTGGAGATCAGGCGATCCCGTAGGACATCCCCTGTTGACGTCTCCACGAAGTGGTACCTATGTTTATCGACCCCGGAGGGTAGAGATGATGGGCTCAGGCAAACTGCCCCCACCTCCAAACCGAGATTTTTAAACTCGCAACCTACCGATGGCGAGCGGGCCGCTCTTTCTCCCGCTGGTTGGGCCACTTGGCTGGAACCTCGAGATTCGCATTCACACCACGTGCAGGCCCGTGCCCCTTGTGTGAGTCTGCCGCGAGTGGTCTTGAGCCCATTGTGGGTGTAATTACTTTTTGTTGCATCGCTTAGAGCCGTCGCAAACACGCGCTCATTTTTCTCCCCGTAATGGCCCGAATTGTCCGCCGCATTAGCGCGGGGCCCACACACGACACTCAGCGTGACACTCAGCGTGGCACGCGCTGAGTGTGCGCGCGCGTAATGCCTCTTGCGAGCGGGCGAAGCTCTGTCCCCGTAATGGGATTGTGACCCCCCCCCGCCCCACACACACCTCCCCGACGGCCGCGGCGCGAATAAGACGCCCGCTACGTCTCGTTTGTCCACATAACCTCTAAACAACATTCGCTCACAGGTGAACGAATGAACAAAAGTAAAGGCGCGGAGCCTGCAATTGCTTGCTCACGCCACTGCTGGCGGAAAGGGCCTCTACTATTAGATGAAGCCCCCCCCCCCCGCCGCCAACCCTCCTAAGTAGGGGGCCATTGGTTTCCTCTCCCACGCGGGCCTCCGACGTCGCGGAAGAGGCGAGAGTGCCCGACACTTTACCGCACCACACGCCACTCGTTACGCCCGTGGGTGGACAGGGGGTCGGTGGGGGGGGGATTTGAGGTACTCGCGCTGTCGTTTCAACTGCCGCGCCGGGAAGATGGAACCGAACTGGGGCCCTCTGGGTTGATAGTAGTCCGGCGTGCTCACCACTCCACCACTGTTGCCGCGTTCCCAAAGACAAATAGCAATATTCATTCGTGACAAAAAGTCCACTGAAAATATTTACACACATTAAATGAGCCTGGCTTTAGATAGCATCAGAATTATTCATGAGGGCGAAGAAATGCAAAACAGTATTTTGATTTCATGAAAACATATATATGGACGAATATATGGAAATGTGACATGCCTGCTCGCAGTCATCAAGTGCGATGAAAACATTCAAATTACAAGGTGGCTCTCATAAGTCAATTTGGCACGAGTTAATTAACCCATACGTTCATTTACATGGACATTTAATTGAGCCGCGGCGGACTGCGGGAAATCTGCGGAGGCAGTGTTTCTGTTTCTGGCGGGCCCCTCTCTCTGTGACTCGGTCCCCGTCATTGTCTCCCTGCTTCTGCGTCTCTGCTGAGTGTGCCAGTGGGGCAAATGCATCGGGGCACAGAGGCTGCAGGGGCTGCTGAGTGCATGGTGGGGGTGGGCATGAGATGTGGGCCCATGCTGACCACACTCCTACTGCTACTGCGCCACTGCTGTGGGAAGGGCAGCATGATGAGTTTAGGGGAGGCAGCTGTTCCATCCTCTCGCCCTTCCTAGCCAGGAAGGGCGGTGGGAGTAGTGGGGGGGGGGGGCGTCGGTGAGAAGGGAGGGCAACTGGGGTGGAAATACTTCTCATTAGCATTTTAATAGTTATTGCATTATAATCGTGTTGTCTTCTATTATTGCTAAACTGGAGTGGTAATGAGGGTTGTGTTCCTGTGATGTTGTACAGATCTCAGCCGAAATGCAAAAAAAAACATGCATGATTTAGCTCTATTCAAACACGCTAATCCTCTATGAAGGAGGCCTCAAAGCTCACACGAGTGGGAATTTACTATCCACACACCACCGAAATTCTACCCATATACACAAAGACAAAGATCCGCAGTATAGCCTTTAACAGACCGTTGGGGCAAGTGCCGTTAGCGAGCACCTATGCAGACCTGAACGGCACAAGAGGGGGGGGGGCGCTCAACACCACGTCCGGCCGTCTTTGTCTTCCCAGTGCTGATATGTACACACCGCAGCAGACACTTATTTTAGGCTGATTAGACTGGGGGAGGCCCGTAGTTGGTTCAAATATTCGCTATTGTTATTGGTTGTGAGCGGAATTTGAACTCGGGTTGCTGCCGTTTGTGGCTCAGTACGGGGGACAAGGATCACCCGTATAGCCTTAACAGACTGTAGGGGCACGTGCTGTTAGCGAGCACCTATGAGGCTAAGTCGACCTAGATGAGACCCAGGACCGGTTCAGAAAATTAATCGTCACCGGTGTTGGCCGTTGAGCGGGAATGGAACCCGGTTTGCCGAGTTCATAGCGCAGCGCGCTAACCGCTACACTACCGCTCCCTAGACGGACACACACACACACGCGGATAACTAGTACGCGAATATGCAGATATACGTCTAATATCTCGGGAATGCTGATCCGTACGTCCAATGGAGTTCCCTATTTAAAACCCTGCCCCATTGAATCGTGCGAAATCGACGACAAGCGCGACCGCGACCGCGACGATGCGAACTGCGTCGAGGAATCCATGCGGGCCGCGCCATCAGCGGCGCTGTCGTCCAGGGCCCCTTCGTCGAGCAGCGGACGATGAAGGGATCCAGGTGAGGTGCCGATCGACGAGATTATCTGCAGAACAGAATTTACTCTGACGCTGGGATTCTTCTCAATGGAAGCGGTTTTTATTTTTTAGAATACGGAGAACACATGCAGGCTGAGAGCTGGCCTCGACCATTCTTCCAAAAAAGCCCCCCCCCCCACTTGCACCATCCATTATACGACCTTGGCCGTTCCACCGTTAAGTATCGTAGGAACTTTATAAGCACGTCCGGAATTCATTTGTGGCTAAGTATTGGCTGAATTTCGTGGAGAAGGAGACCAAGCGGGTTGTTGCTCTCTGCATTCGTACCCCGGCCTCTTCTCGCGCGTCGCGCCGACCTTGCACAGCACCTTAGTAGGAGCCGCGTGGGCCACGCTGGTGCCCCTACAGCTTGTCCACCCGGCTCCACCCTGCCACGCTGGTGCCCCTACAGCTTGTCCACCCGGCTCCACCCTGCCCCGCTGGTGCCCCTACAGCCTGTCCACCCGGCTCCACCCTGCCACGCTGGTGCCCCTACAGCTTGTCCACCCGGCTCCACCCTGCCTCGCTAGTGCCCCTACAGCTTGTCCACCCGGCTCCTGTCACGCTGTCAGCGGGCCTTGCTGGACAGGTTCCGGACACAGGGCACGGTCTCTGTGCATGGTCAACGTCTACCGCTGGGGTCATTATGACAACCCGCACCATAGCTGTGCCTCTGCACAAATAATGTCGCGTCCTGTTGACGACTGTTCACTACGTTCAGCGGAGCTCTACGCGAAACATAGGGTGGGTATGCTATGGGGAGGTACGGTAGGTAAGTGGGTAGGTGAGGTTTCTAGCTGGAATATTGGTAGGTGAGTAGGTGCCTAGAGAGATGTGTTTTTATGGTAGGGTAACCGGTGAGTCGATAATGGTGTGGGTGAGTACGTAGACAGGTCGAGTATTTACAGCCACTTAACATTCCCCTGGTAGAGCGGGGGTTCTGTAACAAGGGAGCCACTAATGAAACCCAAATAGAGTCGTCAATTAACAAGAAATGTAGCTCAAATTACTGCACCACATCAGAATTGTGTGAAAACATTAATTGCTCAAAGCCAGGCGCCAATTAAAAATGTGTAAGACTAACATACGGACGGCAACATTTACATTATCGCCTTAATTAATACAAATAAATCCCTCCACAGAGCAAAAATAATTGACCACTGAAGAGTGCAATTACAGTCCATCGTATGTATTTTTTAAAATATATTTAAAACCATTTAATACATTCGCCAGATAGTTTACCTTAGCACGATGCATTTTTGCAATATTATTTGTTGGGACTTGGAAATAAATGGATAATGATAAACTCATAAAAGTGAGACGGATAACGGGCTCTTCACTACCACGCGTTGCCATTCTAGTTTGTTCCGAACAATAATTGCTCATCGATCGCAATGGCCCCATCTGTGCTGCAGCACTGATACAATGAACCCTAAATGTCCACGTCGTTGGTTGTCCTAGGTTGACGTAAGCCATACATTCACGAGGCAAGGGGAACACATTTAGATCCAGAGGGCCATGGACAATTCTCGGAGTCTGGCCCCGTCAGCTTCTTGGGCCACCAAGGCAGAGGGACTCCAACTCATACTTGTCCGAGTTGCTGGCTCGGCGGCTCGACGACACGGCGCATTCGCCGTGCGAGGACACGTGCCATTCGTCCCAGGGAAGACGTCCCCCGCCACAGGCGAGCGGAGGCGAGCGAGCGCGACTGAGCGCTGACTGCAGCTCTGTGCCGAGCGTGCCTCGGCACTCCACTGAACTAATTGCCCCCGGCCTCTTGAACCGGAATCGACCTTTGAGCGGGGGTCCTTCAGAAAGCTGAGGCGGCTTGAGCACCTGGCAGCGCTCAAAGACGCACGCTCTCCGCTCGCTGTGGCCTAGCGTGGTGGCGCGCGACCTGTGAGCCCAGAGCCTCTTCGGACGTTTGATGGATCGCGCACGTGCACGATAGATTTGTGAAGCATCCGAGCCCGCCGGGCTGCGGTGTGGCGAGGCGATTACTGCGAGCGGGTTGAGGAATCGGCTCTGTAGGGACCTTGGGGCGTTATTCCCTCGTAAGGGTGGTGCATTTTCTCCGGGTGCAATACCGTCCTTGACTGAGTTTATCTCTCGCTCTGTATGTGTCACGCCCTTTCTCAAAGACGTTGGCGATCATGGCCTTCCACTTAGGTCATGATATTAAATTAGTATATAACCACTTGTTAAAATGTAGTCGGCCAAACAGCCCAATATAGGACCACAGAACTTGGGCAATTGTTGGCGCTGGTGCTGGCTGCCTTCCATCCCCTGTGTCTGTGGTTTCCCTTGCGCCTCCATGTGGAATCTGTGCACGTTACAAATTCTATAGCGTTTTGAGATGCAATTCGCTGCAATGTGTTAAACACATTACTATTTTATAATTGGCCAAATATCAAAAATTAAAGCGTTCCTGGATAATAAACGGCATTATGAAATAAATGACATAATCGAGCCATTCTTGGGGATTCGCATTAAAGGAAGAGCTCCCTGTCGAACTCACGAGAGGGCCTATCCCAATGACAGCCATGCAGACGCCTGCCCCAGCCAATCCAAAACCACGGCCGCTCATGCACAGCACGTTCCGCTCATCAAGTCCTACACTGCGTGATGTCAGTCGTGACTGCGCTGGGGCTAAGACCTGCGACAACTTGCATTTAAACCCAAGCAAGATCTCAGCAGTTACGGGCTCAGTGATCTGAGACCCCCCTCCCCCACCTCCTCCTTACAGATCTGCTCAACAATGATTCAGCAAATGATTTTTTTACAGAGATTGCCTAAAATATTCGCATGGGCGGGGATGGAAATGCGTCGGGCTGCCGTCGAGCAGGGGGGCATGCGTGTTCGCGAACGCGCCGTGGCCAATTTGTGCTTCAGCGACGAGGCCGAATATCAATCAATCAATCAAAGCCCCCAAATCCACGAGCGGGCGGGTGACAGCCCAACATCGCTTATTTTCACGGTGGACATCCGACAATACTGTAGGTCACAGAGTATGTCTGGGAAAGCGATCTTTATACATGAACGTTGCCAATCAAGACGAACGGGGAGAGATGTCCCACTCATGCGAATGTTGTGTAAAATATAAGGAATGAATTTGTTGAGTTGCAACGCAGCACGCTTCTCTCCTGGCGGAGCACTTGCTCATGCGGCCATCGATAGCCCTCGAGCCAGAAGCGTTTCGGCAGTGCTAAGAAGAACTGACCACTGCTATTCATCCACAATTACTATAGCTTACATTATATAAAAAAGATAATGCACGAAACACAATTTTAAAAAACGTGCGTGGGGAAATTAACAAACTGCACAGCTCCCCCATGTACGTCCGGGTTGTGCCGCATTGTTGTTCGGCACGAAGAGAGGCCTCGGCACGTGGAGCGAAACGTCGGACATCGTGCCGAACAACGCGCGGTACAACCCGAAAACGCATTTTTTTTTCACACGCTGGTTACCTGCCTTGATTTTACCCACCCAGGAGCATAGCAAGGGGCTGCTTGGTTCTGACTTGCTTGTCTGCTTCTGCCATCTACATGACAAAGGCTCAGTACCAGCAGCAGCAGCCGTACTGACCATCTCGCAGCGGCTCCTCTCCCGCGGCCCACCCTGGCTCCTCCACCCCATTTAACCAGTATATATATGAGGTGGGGTCTCTTGGAACTTCTCTTTACTTGATACAGCAATTGTGCTGTGACGGTTCCACCTGAAGACGGAAGCTTGTGTTGCCTCCGAACCGTCGTGATTTATTATTTTATTTCTATTATTTGTATAATTTATTTGTATTATTTATTTTTTACCTACGTGACTTTACCGAAAAAAACCTAAGAATAAGGGAAATAATCAAGTGGCGATGCACAAACTTCAACGGAGCTGGGGTGGCACCGCACAGGCTGCCCACTGGCCACGCAAGACGCGTGCGTGGATCTAAAGAGGGGGGGCGGGTGAACGCGCGACCCCCCCCCCCCCCGGCACTGCTGCCACGGCGCTGCTCGTGTCAGCGGCGCGCGGCGCCTGTGATTCGAGGTTCTTCCAGCACCGTGGTCAGCTCCTCCACCTATCCAGAAAGTTCTAGATTTGAAGCTTTCGTGACTGCAAGGATTCATATTCTTAGGTTTTTTCGGTAAAGTCACGTAGGTAAAACATCAAAATTAATAAAAAATAAATAAAATAAAACAAAAATCACGACGTTTCGGACGTTTCGGAGGCAACACCGGCTGTGACGGTCCCACCTGATGACGGAGACTTGTGTTGCCTCCGAAACGTCGTGATTTTTGTTTTATTTAATTTTTATTAATTTTGATGTTTTACCTACGTGACTTTACCGAAAAAACCTAAGAATATGACTATCTATCCAGAAAGCCCCGAGACACGTGCGGCGCGAAGGCACGCGACTCCGTTTCTCAAATCACAACGCGAGCAAGCTTCCTGGCTGGCTGCTGGCTGGGCTTCTCTCCACCCCAATAATCATCGTATTGTTAGCGGCCGCGTGTGCGCTGCCACCGAAACGATCTGGGTCATTGGCAACGTGAGATTCTGCGTGTAACAAATACACATCGAGTTCAGACGGCGGAAGAAGTTCTGGAAAGTTTAATTATAATAATGACACGAAAGAGGTGGGAGTAACGAATAGAGAAGACTGAGATGGTTCATTTTAAACCTCTCTAACTTTGCAATTTGTGCTCTTATGAATGCATTTTTCTTCACCAGAATATTCTTTAAACCCTAGAGAATATAAGAAAACCCCATCAAATACATATTATCTTGTCATCAAAAAAAGCAATAACTTTTAGTGTTCCGAGTACAGGAGGATTGCGAGAAGAGTATGACAATGAAATCGGTCCCAGATTTCCGTTGTGGAACAAGGGGTTCACGACTCGTTTATTATTTTAAAAAAATCCCCCCCAATTAATTTTTATTGCGCAACAGTGATTCAACCCTTGCTAGAGAACGGCTCGCAGAAGGAGATACATAACTTTTTATGAGATCATGTCACGTAAACTTGCCTTATTCCACACACTAGAAGCTAGACTTTCTCACCACATGCCCTGATACAATGACATTTTTGTTCCCTGACTAGTTTAGCTATAATATTTGTTAACTGTCATATTGGGATTAAAGTTGCATTGGTAACCGGGCGACAACAATCAATTCAACACACTCGGAAACCGCTTTCATCACGAGTAGCTGAACCCCGCCTGGATTCGAACACAGGATCTCAGCAGTGCCAGCTTCCAGGCACGTTCCACATTTTTGTTTTACAAAGGAGCCGCTTTCCATGACCACCCCCACACATTTGGGTTAAGTGTAACACACCACTATTTAAGAAAGCACCGATGTAATGATTTCCTGGGTGTGCAGAAACCACACCCGACGTAACATCTGACAATAAACCAAACTAAGACACTCCACGGCAGTATTGGCAAAGCGGTAAATGCAAGAGAAGCATCTCGCTCAGATGTATTATTAATCGCCGCACAGGTCAATAAGTCAGGGGCGCCGGCCTCACTGGCCCTGTGGCGTGGGAGTCGTCACAAGCAGAGAGACGTCAGCGGTGGATCAGAGTCTTCGTGTGCGAGTCGCGACGCGGGCTTGTGTGTGATCAAAATTCCCTCTTCTGACATACACCGCTTGCCTCGGGCTCTCTCTCTCTCTCTCTGCCAGTACCGTCATCATCATCATCAAGGGCATTAGTTAAGAGGATCGGCAGGCGGGTAGCATGGGGTGGAGGAGAGTGGTGCAAGGTGTTAGGGTGACGCTGTCACGGCGTCCCCCTTCTCATTAGCGGCGAGCGCCTTGCGGCTCTCGCCACATTTCAAACGCCGACGCCATCCCAGTCGTGCCGCCCCACTCATCCTCATGAGTCGCCACCCCCCAACTCAACCCTTCCCCCCAACCCCCACCCCCTCCCCCACCCCCTCCCCCACCCCCTCCCCCACCCCCTCCCATCACCCCTTCCCCCCACACCTTCCCACCCCTCCCCTCACCTGTCCCCTCACCCCTCCCCTCACCCCCTCCCGCCACCCCTCCCCCCAACCCCTCCCCCACCCTCTCCCATCACCCCTCCAACCCATATCTCCTCCCACCCCTCCCCCCACCCCTTCTCCCCACACCTCCTCCCACCCCTCCCCTTACCCCTCCCCCCACCACTCCCCCACCCCATCCCATCACCCCTTCCCCCCACACCTCCTCCCACCCCACCCCTCCCCTCATTCCTTCCCCCCACCCCCTCCCCTCCCCCCTCCCCCTCCCTTCATCCCTTCC
Organism: Lethenteron reissneri; assembly: GCF_015708825.2. NCBI lineage: Eukaryota > Metazoa > Chordata > Hyperoartia > Petromyzontiformes > Petromyzontidae > Lethenteron > Lethenteron reissneri. Next base: position 10,597,010 of record NC_083803.1, on the reverse strand, counting down.
CCCCTCCCCTCCACGTGAACGCGCATCGCGGCCCGCGGATGAGGCAGCGGGGGCGGCAGGGACGAGGATGTAAAGTGACATCCATCTCCACCCCAACATGCCGTCGTGAGTCGCGATCGAGCTCCCCGCAGCGTGGACATTACTCGGCAAATGGCAAAGTAATGATGACACATTTCACTGAGCATCGTTGCCTTACTAATCGTCGTAAGCAGCTGCAGTCATAATTACCTGACTAGACATTCTCAATGGACTGCCGGATTTAGGGCTTTCCGACGACGACGACGACGATGATGACGCTGCCGTCACGCGCATCTTGTGGTGGCTCGCAAGTTACGATGACAATTCGGGTGTCTTCTCGGTGCGTGTTCTCGTGGCTAATTACGACGACGACGACGATGATGACGACTGCCAATGGCAGCAGCACGATGACACCGCTGCAAAGTCTGTTTCACCTTTTCACGAACCACCGTAATTCAGTCTTGATTTGAAGCTTTCGTGACTGCAGGAATCCATACCCTCTGCTTCTTTCGGTAAAGTCACGTGGGTAGAAAAATAATACAATAAAACACGACGTTTCGGTCGCAACACAAGCGGCCGTCTTCACCGTAATTCAATCATCCATCACGGTGTGTGTGGGGGGGGGGGTTCGAATATAAATCTATTCATTTTGTTTTACATCGTGGCTGTAGGGGACACGACAGCCAATTGTAAAGGCCGTACACAAATGTAAACAATCGATGTTTACTCGCAGGACTGTGAGTGTATCGCGAGCGTGAGAATAGATTTCAGATGACCAATCGTTACATGTCCAGGCACCACCGCTGTGGCACCGTTATCACTGCACGTGACAGTGACCGTCAATCATTAACCAACAAATCAACCAATCAATCAACCAATCAAAAGAACCAATCAACCAACCAAACAACCAATTGTGCCGTCTCTTGGAAATAAATTAATCGGCCACGGTTCTACACCGTTGCCTGTCCTCTGCTCTTCCCGATCGTTCCTTTTTCCCGGGACCGATCCACTTATCAACCTTTCTCCCTCCGTTTTCTGCCCCCTCGTCCCTCTTGCTCGTCTGCCCGCCGAGGAGGCATTTCTAGCGAGCGCCTCGACACGACGCCCATCCGCGCTCCGTGTCCTCAGGCGCCCACGCGACTTGACAGCTCCCTCCCTCCCCTCCACCACCCTCCCCCTCCCTCCCCTATCCTCCTCCATCCCCTCCACCATCCCCCTCCCTCCCCTCCACCATCCCCCTCCCTCCCCTCCCTCCCCTCCATCACCCCCCTCGCCTCCATCCCCTATCCCCCACCCTCCACCACCCCCCTCCCTCCCCTCACCATCCCCCTCCCCACCTCCATCCCCTCCCCTATCCTCCTCCATCCCCTATCCCCCACCTCCACCAACCCCCTCCCTCCCCTCCACCATCCCCCTCCCTCCCCTCCCTCCCTCCCTCCCTCCCCTCCATCACCCCCCCTCGCCTCCATCCCCTCCATCCCACCGTGCTGCCCCAATCCCTCCACATTCCCTCGCCCTCTTTCACTCCGTCCTCGTCCTCCCCCCCTCCCCCGACCCCCGACCCATTAATTCGCATCTCGAACATTGCCCCCCGGCCTCGGTAGCTATCGATCGGGGGCACGAGCAGACGATGCCATTGGCGGCGCGCTGGTAGCGCTAGGCAGCTGTGGATGATGCATCTTCTTAGCGGCGGCGGCGGCAAACAACACCCGATCAATTGCCTCGTTTGTGCGGCCAAAGGGGAATTAGCTGCCCCCTGCAGACATGGGCAGCATCTGCATAACATGTGATTCAAATCTCCCTCTTAAGTGTTCGTCCCCCAGAGATTGGGATTCGCTTTGACAGTCCTGTCTGCGCGTTCTCCCATCCATAACGCCATCGTCCACAGTCGATTGAAAATTTAAATACGGAATATAATTTCGCAACATGACAATTTGTGACTGCTATATGAATGATATCACCCAAAGTGGTTGGCAATTTGTTATTTTAATTACACGCGACACGGGCGATTGGTAATGAGTACGATGATCCCAGGGGTTCGGATTAACTCCCGTCGCCTGTAATGTCCCCCCAATCGCTCGCTCGTTGCCGCGTTGGCGAGGAACGACGTCTGCTGGGCTCGACGGCGACGGGGGAAGGAATCGCGAGGCGACGGTCAACAACTCCGTGCTCAAAGTGCCCATTGTTTAAAAGCAAGCAGAGTTGATAATTGTTTTTTTTACCCTTCTGTCTGGCAACAAAACTGACACCTTTTTTACAAGGAGTCATGTTTGCATAGACCACAATACTTGCAGTCATAATGCAAACAAAAAACACAACTCTGATAATGTATGTGCACTGTCCTTGAAGTTAATTGGTCCACACCCGAGACAGCTTTCCTTAGAGCCTAGTCTCATATGGGTTGGACCAGATGACGCCAAAAGGCGCACGATGCCGAGCATGAAGTCCGGAGACCGAAGAGCCGTAGCACGGCGGGTTCCATTGAAGAAGACAGCCCGGATCGGACCTCGGGACCTTCCTTTTAGCGTGGCCTCGCTCCGCGTTGGCCACGCCCCCCTTCTGGAACTTACCAGAAGGTCGTGGGCCTTCGACCACGTGTCCCTTATATCACGTTTCGGTCCACGTCCTGTCACCTGCCCACGCCAGCCAATCGGGCTGCTACGTCCCCAGATGCCCTCACCCCGCCAGCCACCAGAGCCATGCCCCTCAGCGACCCTCTTTTGTGCCTTAGCACATCCTGATGGCAAAGAGGGACATCTACACTCCGGTTCTCTTTAACAGCAACTGGTGCCAAGCGCCGTAGTGACCCAATATATGTCACTACACACGCACCATTGTATGTTAGTGCAGCCTCGGCTGAAGCTTGTGCCTTGGAGTGATATATAGCATGAAGCCTCGGCGTTTGGGCTCAGGTTAGTCTGTGCTAGAGTTAGGGCTCAGTTAGTCCGTCCTAGAGTTAGGGCTCAGTTAGTGCGTGCTAGAGTTAGGGCTCAGGTTAGTCCGTGCTAGAGTTAGGGCTCAGTTAGTCCATGCTAGAGTTAGGGCTCAGGTTAGTCCGTGCTAGAGTTATGGCTCAGTTAGTCTGTGCAAGAGTTAGGGCTCAGGATAGTCGGTGCTAGAGTTAGGGCTCAGGTTAGTCTGCACTAGAGTTAGGGCTTAGGTTAGTCCATGCTACAGTGGCTCTCATCAGTGTTGGGACTAGCGACAGTGTTTTCATTGAGAGAACCCTGCGCGTCTAGGGTCTGCTCTACCCAGTGCGAACATGCAAGGCAGGAGGCCGAACATTTCCCCATTCCAAACCCCGACCTCCCTTTGCGGCAGGTGACCGTGCGATTTCCACAGTCATTCCTGACACAGGCCACCCGGTGCAAAGCGTTCATTCACAACGACCCCCCCCCCCCCCCCCATGGCGCAAATCCCACGTGGATTGGTCTCCATCAACTCCTCCGCCTGCTCGTAAGTTGGAAGTGGTCGTAAAGTTGTAGGATATTTGGTTGTAAGTGGCTGGCTGGGGGGGGGGGGGGTGGAGGTGATGTCATTATCAGAGCTCTAGACCGCTGCGTGTGACGTGCACAACACAGCGTGTTTCTGCGGCTACTGATATTTAATATTTAAGTATTTGGCTTGAGAAGCAGTCACATTTTGAAGAAGCTACGGCGCAGCGTGTACACGTTGCACCGTAGGTAGGCGCTCGAACAGGAACGAAATGAATCCCAGGATAGATTGTTAACTCTTCAGGCCAAAATGTGGAGGGATTTGGCGTGGCTACCCCACATATTCAAATACTAAGAGGTTTTTAGGGTTGGATCGCGTAAATATAAATGCGTCGATAAACCCGCCACCACCCGGCACAGTCAACTGGTAAGGTTTGTCATGTAAACAAAACATGCCAATTCGTTACTAGTGTAATGACAGGGTGACACCTGTCGGCCTGAAGGGATAATGGCGGTTGTGGGGGGATATTGCATAATGCCTTATTATAAGGGGGGCGTATCTGGGATAAAGGTGAAAGGCGGAGTTAGTCCAGAGGCTCTGGGAACCTGCTCGAAGGTTCTGGAAGGGGGCGTGGCCAGAGGCGGGGCTTGGCCGCACCGGGGCGCATATAAGGGGGGCCGAACCAGAAGTTCGGCTGCTGTTGTGGGTCCTGGGTCCTGGCTGTGTCGCTGCTCGTCGTCATCTCTTCGTCTCCGACCACGTGGCTGATCTTCTGCAAGACCCTCTCCGTCGCCGTCGCTGCGCTAGTCGGACAGCTAGCGTAGCGTATGCCGGAGATGGGCTACGTGTTAGGATCGCCGATGTGTAGCTGCATTACGTAATGTATCGCCCTGTGTGCTCTTAATAAACAAGAAGCCTTCTAATCGACGTGTCTCGGAAGTCGCTCACTACACTAGTGCAGCGCAACGGTGTGTTGGAGAGTAAACCCACAATTGTAAATGTTATGACTAGTATGGATAATATTGGTCGCGAAAGCCTACAACCACTGTCGCAATTCGAATCGCACCGGTTACAGTGCCCCCATCTGCCAGCAGCAGAACCGATTGCGATGGAACCCACAAGACGGGAATCTCACTGCAGCTCAAGTCTAGCCCCCCCCCCCCCCCCCCAATCATCCACGCCATCCCTCGGTAGAAAAGTAGCACCTCCCTCCCCCAACAACAATTCCTATCAGTTCCCACAGGAATAAATACGTCGCTCCAAGATCTCCGTCCGCACCGGAGCACAGCTGTGGCTGCCAGTCTCATCCCCTCCCTCCCTCCAGTCGCTCTTCCATCCTCCCGCTCCCCCCTCTTCCTGCACCTTCTAACCACCCCCACCCCACTCTATGTGTCATCTCTTTCCGCTGTTCCTCCACTTTGTTTCCATCTCTCCTCCCCTTCATTTCCTTCCTCTTATCACTCCTTTGTCCGAGCTCCTCCCTTCCAGTCTATCAGGTGCAAACGACTCATGCTGGTGTCTCGAGTTCTCAACTGGTTACACAGATGCACGTGAAACGTGACAATTTCGCCATCTGTCCCTCTCTTCCCTTGCTGCCTCCAGTCTGTCTCCTCCTCCTCCTCATGACGAGTCTAGTATTGACATGAGGACAACAATGTCGCAGCAGCTTTTGGCGAGCCATAGAACAAAGACAGTCACTGCATCGCGCGCTTTTAGATGCGCTTCTGCGGCTGTCTGAAACGCTCTTCCGATATTAGGAAGCCACCGGAGCTATGCACTTTTAAATCGAGATTGTAACGAATTTTTCTTTCGAACTGCTTATTTTAGTTGATTTTTATTGTCCTTCCCCCGCAGCTCCGATTAACACGGTTGGCTACGTACAGTGCTAAAGAAGTTCAACATACACATATACAACAGATGTTAGGTTAATGCTGCAGTGGCAGTGCGCAAACCACTGTTCCACCGCTCCACCACCATAATGAAAGATGTGCAAGACTGCACCGTATATTCTTCGCGATATCTGCTGTTTTTAGCAATTAATTAACGTTCGTGTATTTTTTTCATTCCCACCTTGCAATTACCACACATCTTCTGCCAAAGTGTCACCCCTCAATGGGCTCCCATACGGCTTAACATGCGTGCCCCTTTTAACTCCGCCTTCACTGCCACTGCACGAAGTCCTCAAAGAAATCGCTTCCAAAAATTGTTTTGACAAGCGTGAGGAATTCGTTAAATGGGCTCGTCGCATGTGTAGTGGGTTGTATGGAGACGGAGTCTTCTTTAGGAGGCAACACGTATTCATTTAACAATAACACACGGGGTCCCTAACACGAAGGGGTAATGGCCCCTTCTACCCGACGACCTGAGGAGGTACAGCCTCCGGGCTAACGTGCCCTGGTCACTGGGACCACCTAATCTTAGCCCTCCGGCTAACGGGACCTCGGGGAGGCTGACCCGACCTAGCCAAGGGTCTCGACCACTGGCCCACTCAGACCCGGCCCTGATAAGGACGTTGGGTCCGGGGATCTTCAGGGTCCTAGTCTTCAGGCGAGCTCTTCGGTCTTCGCCCGAGCTGCTCTGGGGTCCGACTTTTATGGGGCTCCCAGGGTCACTCCGCCCTTGGCCACGCCCACTCTCTGGAACCTTCTGGAGGGACCTAGATTGTTGCGCAATCCCCAAGCCCCCACTGGGGGCCTGGGGTGTCCACCTCCGGTTCCTAACCGCCCTCCAGATTGCCTGACCCACGAGTCCGACTTGGTACAGACCGGACCCGCTATTGCCCCCTCTTGGGCCCTGACTGGAGCTACATATTTTCCAGTGGTGGTGGCGGCGTATTACGGCTGACAATTACCCACCACACATGCAAAATATGCCAATATTCAAAGTAAGGTTTGTAGAGCTTTTGTTAATCCACTGCTGGATGAAGACCTACCCAAATCCATGTTCCAGTGCATGGTGGTGAATGGTGAAAGTGACCAGCACAAGGTCAGACGTCACTCGCCACCGATGTTAGCCGTGGCTGGGAATCAAACTCGGATCCGTTTTGCTTATACCACGGTGGCACTGTGCCACTGCTCTACTCCCTCACAATAATGGTACTTTCATTTGGTGCTCTGGAGGCAAATGATTGAACCTTGGGTTTTGGAAGAAGCCACGCAGCATGACACCAGCAATGAATAGAAGAATTGGATACGTGGAAAATTAAACATTCTGAAAATTTCTCCATGAAAATAGAAATCCTATGAGAGACACCGCAGGGAAATTGACTCAGGACAGCAAATGTATTATCGTCCTCTTGAGGGGTTAACAGTCCTACCCCAGTCTTCATTCTTCACAGCAAAGCAGCAGTTATAATTCACCACCATTCAAAACCACATTCGAGCCACGATTTCACCTGGCCTTCAATTGTCCTGCCTTAACATCAATTTCCACAAATCCCGCTGGGAAACATCGTCATCATCGTGCATTCGACCGGCATGCACACATTCTTATATTCATTCCGGTCGAGTCACCCACCATTCATCTCTTCACTGCTACCAACAAGGTCTGCACATGAAACGTAAGCCATTGTGAATTGTAATGACAGTAAATCCGCATTTTTCAGAGCAGTGATTGGGTCAACATTGCAGTGTGCCCCAGCAACCAAGGCCTTCAACGCTCTCGGTTAACCTGTGCTCAGCATGAGGCGTCTTTCTCTCTGCTGCTGCAGACTAGAAGTATCTTCCCACTGGATATCTTGCACTTGCCGGGTCTCCGCATCAGTTCACATCCAGGCTCAAGAAATTCCTCTTATGACCGTGTCTCTCTCTCTCTGTGAAATGTCTCAATTCCCACTTCTACCGGTCAAAACGGTCGCGTCAATTGCCTTTGGAGCATTCGACCCCCGTAATTTTCTGCTGTAAAAGTCATCAAAAATACCGTCACACTCACGACACTTTATAAAAACGATTATTTGTTTGCGCGTAAAAAAAACGATTTGCTCGAACATTTGAACCGCCTCTTGAAAATGAAAAATACTGATTTAGATTTTGCAAGCGGTGCCAGAGGCGTGATTTAGCGTGGTTTATGGCCCAAACTCCCTACAGCAAGATAAAACATTCTGGCAGCAGTAGTTACAGCCTTCAGTGAACACGTCTATAAAGCCTTTTGCCATGCATGGATTTCACTTTATGGAGCTCGCCCAAGCAAATGAGGTCCCCATCTTCTTATCTGCCCGTCATGAGCACTGCGGTTTCGCTGTTAAATGTATTGCACCGTAAGCCATTACATCTGCCGGGTTCATCTGGATACAAATTAAGAACATGGTAAATAAACCGCATGTCTCACAATGACCTCCGTCACCTCGATTCCATCCACGTGTCTCGACATCACCGCTTATCATAAAAAAAAAGATCGGGCTGTTGCTCTGAAGAGCGTGAAACCGTTGATCGATGCTCGTTCGGTGAAGGCTGTCAACCTTCCACTCCCAAACCTTCCACTCCCAATCCACAAGCAAGCCTTTCGCTGGAATCATCATCACCACCATAACCGTGTCAACGCCACCACGACTGCCAAGCTTCGCCCACAACGACCACGCGCCTCACCATATAAGCACGCACTCTCAATTGCCTCGCCGTAAACCCCGAGAGAAACACGACACGGATGAACATACTGTCAAGCAGCAGTCGTAAAGCTTGCGTAAGACACGTCGCTAAAATAAGGGATGATGCTCGACGACGCTCCAGAATAACAACGGAGTGGAAACCTAGGAATTGATCGCGTCTGAAACCACGTCCATGGGGAGAGATGGAGCGATGAAATCAGCTCGCGTGTAGGTGCCGTGTGGATGATTACAGCGCAGGATCGTCATAGATGGCGGCGGCGGCTGTGGGAGGCCTTAATCCAGAAGTGGATTGATCTTGGCTCATGATGATGATGAACAAAATGTCTCAAGGCCGCGTGTCTGAACTTCGACGTCTCTCGCCACGACATGCACGTGCCACACACCAACACCACGTGACTCACCCTCAACACCACGTGACTCGCTCACCCTCAACACCACGTGACTCACTCACACTCAACACCACGTGGCATCTCTCACCCTCAACACCACATGACTCGCTCACCCTCAACACCACGTGACTCTCTCACCCTCAACACCACGTGACTCACTCACCCTCAACACCACGTGACCCACTCACCCTCAACACCACGTGACCCACTCAGCCTCAACACCACGTGACTCACTCACCCTCAACACCACGTGACTCACTCTCCCTCAACACCACGTGACCCACTCACCCTCAACACCACGTGACTCTCTCACCCTCAACACCACGTGACTCACTCACCCTCAACACCACGTGACCCACTCACCCTCAACACCACGTGACTCTCTCACCCTCAACACCACGTGACTCTCTCACCCTCAACACCACGTGACTCACTCTCCCTCAACACCACGTGACTCTCTCACCCTCAACACCACGTGACTCACTCACCCTCAACACCACGTGACTCACTCACCCTCAACACCACGTGACTCTCTCACCCTCAACACCACGTGACCCACTCACCCTCAACACCACGTGACCCACTCACCCTCAACACCACGTGACTCACTCACCCTCAACACCACGTGACCCACTCACCCTCAACACCACGTGACCCACTCACCCTCAACACCACGTGACCCACTCACCCTCAACACCACGTGACCCACTCACCCTCAACACCACGTGACTCACTCACCCTCAACACCACGTGACTCACTCACCCTCAACACCACGTGACCCACTCACACTCAACACCACGTGACTCTCTCACCCTCAACACCATGTGACTCCCTCACCCTCAACACCACGTGACTCACTCTCCCTCAACACCACGTGACTCTCTCACCCTCAACACCACGTGACTCACTCACCCTCAACACCACGTGACTCTCTCACCCTCAACACCACGTGACTCATTCACCCTCAACACCACGTGACCCACTCACCCTCAACACCACGTGACTCTCTCACCCTCAACACCACGTGACCCACTCACCCTCAACACCACGTGACCCACTCACCCTCAACACCACGTGACCCACTCACCCTCAACACCACGTGATTCACTCACCCTCAACACCACGTGACTCACTCACCCTCAACACCACGTGACCCACTCACCCTCAACACCACGTGACTCTCTCACCCTCAACACCACGTGACTCACTCACGCTCAACACCACGTGACTCTCTCACCCTCAACACCACGTGACTCACTCTCCCTCAACACCACGTGACTCACTCACCCTCAACACCACGTGACTCACTCACCCTCAACACCACGTGACACTCTCACCCTCAACACCACGTGACCCACTCACCCTCAACACCACGTGACTCTCTCACTCTCAACACCACGTGACCCACTCACCCTCAACACCACGTGACTCTCTCACCCTCAACACCACGTGACTCTATCACCCTCAACACCACGTGACCCACTCACCCTCAACACCACGTGACTCTCTCACCCTCAACACCACGTGACTCTCTCACTCTCAACACCACGTGATCCACTCACCCTCAACACCACGTGACTCTCTCACCCTCAACACCACGTGACTCTCTCACCCTCAACACCACGTGACTCTCTCACCCTCAACACCACGTGACTCTCTCACCTTCAACACCACGTGACTCTCTCACCCTCAACACCACGTGACCCACTCACCCTCAACACTACGTGACTCACTCACCCTCAACACCACGTGACTATCTCACCCTCAACACCACGTGACCCACTCACCCTCAACACCACGTGACTCACTCACCCTCAACACCACGTGACTCACTCACCCTCAACACCACGTGACTCGTTCACCCTGAACACCACGTGACCCACTCACCCTGAATACCACGTGACTCACCCTCAACACCGTGACTCACTCACCCTCAACACCACGTGACTCACCCACCCTCAACACCACGTGACTCACTCACCCTCAACACCACGTGACTCACCCACCCTCAACACCACGTGACTCACTCACCCTCAACACCACGTGACTCACCCACCCTCAACACCACGTGACTCTCTCACCCTCAACACCACGTGACCCACTCACCCTCAACACCATGTGACTCTCTCACCCTCAACACGTGACCCACTCACCCTCAACACCACGTGACCCACTCACCCTCAACACCACGCGACTCACTCACCCTCAACACCACGTGACTCTCTCACCCTCAACACCACGTGACTCATTCACCCTGAACACCACGTGACCCACTCACCCTCAACACCACGTGACCCACTCACCCTCAACACCACGTGACCCACTCACCCTCAACACCACGTGATTCACTCACCCTCAACACCACGTGACTCACTCACCCTCAACACCTTGACTCACTCACCCTCAACACCACGTGACTCACCCACCCTCAACACCACGTGACTCACTCACCCTCAACACCACGTGACTCTCTCACCCTCAACACCACGTGACCCACTCACCCTAAACACCACGTGACTCTCTCACCCTCAACACGTGACTCACTCACCCTCAACACCACGTGACTCTCTCACCCTCAACACCACGTGACCCACTCACCCTCAACACCACGTGACTCTCTCACTCTCAACACCACGTGACCCACTCACCCTCAACACCACGTAACTCTCTCACCCTCAACACCACGTGACTCTCTCACCCTCAACACCACGTCACCCACTCACCCTCAACACCACGTGACTCTCTCACCCTCAACACCACGTGACTCTCTCACTCTCAACACCACGTGACCCACTCACCCTCAACACCACGTGACTCTCTCACCCTCAACACCACGTGACTCTCTCACCCTCAACACCACGTGACTCTCTCACCCTCAACACCACGTGACTCTCTCACCCTCAACACCACGTGACTCTCTCACCCTCAACACCACGTGACCCACTCACCCTCAACACCACGTGACTCACTCACCCTCAACACCACGTGACTCTCTCATTCTCAACACCACGTGACCCACTCACCCTCAACACCACGTGACTCACTCACCCTCAACACCACGTGACTCGCTCACCCTCAACACCACGTGACTCACTCACCCTCAACACCACGTGACTCATTCACCCTGAACACCACGTGACCCACTCACCCTGAATACCACGTGACTCACCCTCAACACCGTGACTCACTCACCCTCAACACCACGTGACTCACCCACCCTCAACACCAAGTGACTCACTCACCCTCAACACCACGTGACTCACCCACCCTCAACACCACGTGGCTCACTCACCCTCAACACCACGTGACTCACCCACCCTCAACACCACGTGACTCTCTCACCCTCAACACCACGTGACCCACTCACCCTCAACACGTGACTCTCTCACCCTCAACACGTGACCCACTCACCCTCAACACCACGTGACCCACTCACCCTCAACACCACGTGACTCACTCACCCTCAACACCACGTGACTCTCTCACCCTCAACACCACGTGACTCACTCACCCTCAACACCACGTGACTCGCTCACCCTCAACACCACGTGACTCTCTCACCCTCAACACCACGTGACCCACTCACCCTCAACACCACGTGACTCTCTCACCCTCAACACCACGTGACTCTCTCACCCTCAACACCACGTGACCCACTCACCCTCAAGACCACGTGACCCACTCACCCTCAACACCACGTGACTCGCTCACCCTCAACACCACGTGACTCGCTCACCCTCAACACCACGTGACCCACTCACCCTCAACACCACGTGACTCTCTCACCCTCAACACCACGTGACTCTCTCACCCTCAACACCACGTGACCCACTCACCCTCAACACCACGTGACCCACTCACCCTCAACACCACGTGACTCTCTCACCCTCAACACCACGTGACCCACTCACCCTCAACACCACGTGACTCTCTCACCCTCAACACCACGTGACTCTCACACCCTCAACACCACGTGACCCACTCACCCTCAACACCACGTGGCTCTCTCACCCTCAACACCACGTGACCCACTCTCCCTCAACACCACGTGACTCATTCACCCTCAACACCACGTGACCCACTCACCCTCAACACCACGTGACTCTCTCACCCTCAACACCACGTGACTCTCTCACCCTCAACACCACGTGACCCACTCACCCTCAACACCACGTGACCCACTCACCCTCAACACCACGTGACTCTCTCACCCTCAACACCACGTGACCCACTCACCCTCAACACCACGTGACCCACTCACCCTCAACACCACGTGACTCTCTCACCCTCAACACGTGACCCACTCACCCTCAACACCACGTGACCCACTCACCCTCAACACCACGTGACCCACTCACCCTCAACACCACGTGACCCACTCACCCTCAACACCACGTGACCCATTCACCCTCAACACCACGTGACTCTCTCACCCTCAACACCACGTGATTCACTCACCCTCAACACCACGTGACTCACTCACCCTCAACACCACGTGACCCACTCACCCTCAACACCACGTGACCCACTCACCCTCAACACCACGTGACTCTCTCACCCTCAACACCACGTGACTCACTCTCCCTCAACACCACGTGACTCTCTCACCCTCAACACCACGTGACTCTCTCACCCTCAACACCACGTGACCCACTCACCCTCAACACCACGTGACTCACTCTCCCTCAACACCACGTGACTCACTCTCCCTCAACACCACGTGACCCACTCACCCTCAACACCACGTGACTCACTCTCCCTCAACACCACGTGACTCACTCTCCCTCAACACCACGTGACCCACTCACCCTCAACACCACGTGACTCACTCTCCCTCAACACCACGTGACTCACTCTCCCTCAACACCACGTGACCCACTCACCCTCAACACCACGTGACTCACTCACCCTCAACACCACGTGACTCACTCTCCCTCAACACCACGTGACTCACTCTCCCTCAACACCACGTGACCCACTCACCCTCAACACCACGTGACTCTCTCACTCTCAACACCACGTGACCCACTAACCCTCAACACCACGTGACTCACTCTCCCTCAACACCACGTGACTCACTCTCCCTCAACACCACGTGACTCACTCTCCCTCAACACCACGTGACCCACTCACCCTCAACACCACGTGACTCACTCTCCCTCAACACCACGTGACTCACTCTCCCTCAACACCACGTGACTCACTCTCCCTCAACACCACGTGACCCACTCACCCTCAACACCACGTGACTCACTCACCCTCAACACCACGTGACTCACCACGCACCTCACCCCCCCCCCTCACCACGACCACGTCACCCCCGCACTCATCACAAGACACCGCACCACCACCACCACAACGACGACCGACCACGTGGCTTTGGCGTGACTTCTCAGTGCCGCGCGCTGATTGGCTGCGGGCTGCCGCCCGCTCCCCCCGTGTTGCCGGTTCGGGAAGCTTCTCTGCTTCCGGGTCAGAGGTGAAGTCGCCGGGCCGCGTGGTGGAGGTGGCGGCGCCGCTCTGCTCTGCTCGCCGCCGACTGCGACAAACGAGCAGCACCACCCCCCCGTCCCGTCCCGCTCGAACAACCTCCTCCTCACCTCACCTACCCCGGCCTGCTCCCTGGTCTCTGCTTCTCCGGTCGCCTCGCGTACATTCTCCCGAGCGCTGCGAGGAAGGAGCCGCTCCCGCCCGCCCGTCACCATCACTACCCTCCTCCTGCTCCTCTCCCTGCCATGGCCAAGTGGGGCGAGGGCGACCCGCGTTGGATCGTGGAGGAGCGCGCCGACGCCACCAACGTCAACAACTGGCACTGGTGGGGGCAGACGGTGTCGGGAGGGGGGGGGGGCAGTGAGTGGAGAGAGCAGCCGAGCGGCGTGGGGGCCTGGGAGTTGGGATAATTGGTGGTGGTGGTGGGGGGGGGGGTCGTCGTCAGGATTAAAGCGGACAGCAGCGGTGTATGCGGTGGGGGTGTTGTTGTTGGGGGCTAGGGGTGGCCTAGTGGCTGAGCGTGGGGGCTGGTGCAATAATAATTGACTGATAGGGGGGGGGGGCTGGGGCCGCCTTGGAGGCCCCTCACGTACGTGGCCTGTGGTGGTGGTGGGGGGATAAGGAGTCCTCTGGGACCAGAGACGACTCGGCGGAGATGGGCAGCGCCTCGGGACGCAGTGGCGCAACGTGGTGCGAATCGGCCTTGGTGCTAGAAGGGAAATGGGGCCTCTTCTCCAATGCCCCACCAGCACTACTACCACCCGCATCTTCTCAGCGTCATGGATCCCGGCTCCTGGATCCCTTCACCGGTGCTGTTGCCCTGAACGATTCCACAGCTAGGCCAATGGCACCAAGGGAGATGAGAAACCCAGGGCACCAATAATACTTGGGATATCGGGAATTACTACGGTGACCCGTAGGGGACCAGATAGAGATACCTGGGGAACCATCCAACAGTGACGACCTGGGATCTAAAGACTGCAGACAGAGGGATATAACATAGGTCATTGGGTGGGGTGGGGGAGAGATCAAATCGAGCTTTGATTTCGGAGCCAGAGGGACCTTGCTAGCTGGGGAACTACTCAGGATGCGAACCAGTGGGGTCACGGCAGGTCGGGTTACCACGGGGCTTCGGGGTCCGGGGAGCCTTTAATATTGGGGGCAGAGTGACAACGACACCGGAAGATCTTGAGACACAGTGAAGGCAAGGGGGGAACTCTGTTTCTGCCTGGGTGGCTAAGGGGGCGCTGTCCCACGGCTGGGAAGGTGCTAGAAGGATGGATGATGGGGGTGGAGGCGCCGTCGCCTTTTGTTTGACGACGTTGGGTTGGGACGGGTTCAGGGGGTCGTGGTTTGGTTGCCACTCCTCGAGGCTTGTGCGGGATTCTGGTGGGCGCGCCACTTTTCGTTGAGGTCCCATCACGTCCCCGGCTCTCAACATTGAAACGAGGCAGTGGGTGGCCGCATTGTTCGTGCTGAGTAACCATGCTGCAGCTATCCATAACCCAAACCCCCCCCCAACCATATTGCTTACCCAGACTCTTAACTAGCTCCTTAACATCAAGTCAAACTCTCTCTGCCTTTTACCGCCCCAACCTCTAAACCTGTCCCTTACTAACCCCAAGCCTGCGTCTTCCCCATGTTGCTGTGAAACTTATTATCACGGAGGCTTTCGCGACCAATATCCACAATATATTTTTTTTGGTTTAAATCGCGTAAATATAAATGTGTCGTTAAACTGTGTCGGGTGGTAACGGGTTTAACGACTCATTCATATTTACGCGATCTAACCCCCCCCCCCCCCCCCCCCAAAAAAAAATTAACTATACAGTATTATGGTTACTCTTAGGTTTTTTCGGTAAAGTCACGTAGGTAAAAATAAATAATACAAACAATATGAATAATAATATAAATAAAATTATAAATCATGACGTTTCGGAGGCAACACAAGTCTCCGTCATCAGGTGGGACTGTCACAGCTAAATTTACTGTATCACTTGAATCCTTGCAGTCACGAAAGCTTCAAATCTAGAAGTATTATGGTTGCTGTGCAACTGTTACGATTCGCCCCGGTAACACAGATGCTGTCGCACCGCATGGCCCAACACTGCCGCCGGTGCGGATGTTTTCCCCCGAGCGCCGCACATGCGAACACAGCGGCCCCTAGCGCCTGGAGCGACGCATTGACCCCGCGTGGTGTGGAGCTGAAGGGAAGAGGCAAGAGGCCGAAACCGCCCTCTGATCTTGTGCGGTTCCGCACGTCCAGGCATTGTCCCGTGCTGGCGAGCGTGAATGAATGGGAATAAAATGTTTGACTTGCAGGTGAACCATTATGGGAGTGCGACGTCCAGCCTACATATGTTAATGACCACGCATTGTCCTCTCAAGAGAACTAAATGATGGCTTGATACGTTCAATGAAACTTCAAGCAGCTTTGCAGCTACGAGAGAGAGAGATGAACTGTCCCTATACATTTGTGTTGCGTCATTTACACAGCTGAGACGTTTAGTCCAGAATGTGTCGAGTGCCAGTGGCTCATTCGCAGCTGAGACAGTCCTCATAGCAGTTGCTATCAGTTGGACAAAGTGGTGGCGGGGGAGGTTACTTGGTTACTTTTTAAGCACCGCAGATGGTAACGGGTTGGTTGGTGATGCGGCTGATGACATTCACCTGCTTGTGCGCAATGCTTTGAGGGCAGCGGGATGGAGAAGATATGAGATTGAGGAGCTGTTTTTGTTTCTCACCTTACCCCAGAAATACAGAGAGGCAGGCTGCTCCATCCCCAAAACCGACTTGATTGAAGCAATTCCTGAAAGTGAATTGTTTTACTCTTGTTTGCATTTTGAATGCCAGGCTGATTTCAAGCCAATACCATCGATTTCGAACATTGTCCAAATTCCTACCACAGTGCTTGCTCCGATGACAGGGGTTAGGCATATCGTTACGAGGGCATGTCACAATGTATCGATGAAACTTGAATCTTCTGCTCATAATACATGCATCAACTTGATTGCAATTTATACAAATGATATGGCAAAGTTGCACTTAGGTTAATGGACTGAACAAAACTACAAATGACACAAACTAGTAAACAAGTGTCAAGTACAAAGTAAACCATAAAATAATTCATTCCCGAATTAACAATTGAATCACTGCACCGGCATAATCGTTACTGTGTGGTCACACTCACCAGCAAGTCATGAAGGGGTAAAATATTTAACTTAGAAATCACTTTTTCTCCCTCCTTACATTTAGAAATTAAGACGCCGGTCCGTGTCACAAATGCACTTAACCCGCGCTTATTTGCGATGGGGCCAGGACGGAGCGGGATGTGACGCAGTGGTCCGAGATGCTCCTCAAGGAGCTGCTGCTCGCCGTGAAGGTGGAGGGTGCCCAGGGCGTCTGCGAGGTCACAGAGGTGACGCGCATCGAGGGCGAAGCTTCCTGCAACAACCGCAAGGGCAAGCTGATCGTCTTCTACGAGTGGGACATCTGGCCTCGCGTGGAAAGGTGGGCGCGCACACCTTAGCGACCCCAGGATGGCGGAGCGATCACACGCGCACGCAAAGCAACAAACGCATCGACTGCGTCGGGGTTTTGCGGTTGTGCTGCTCCCTTAACTCTCCCATGTTTTTTCGGTGTGATGGCCGACGATTCGCTCACGAATTCAGTTCCTGGAGAAGTTTTGGAGGACACGGAAAAATCGCATCAGAGAGGATCTGTCTTCTATCTAGCTACGAACCTGACAGGATGAGTCAGCATTTTGTTTTGCCCCCCCCCCTCCTCCTGTCCCCTCAACAGGCGGAAATGGCCACAGGGCCTTTCTGCCCCCTCCTGTCTGGAATCTTTTTTTTTGTTCCAAACGGAATCTTTAGAAATGCTGGCGCCAGGTCGGATGAGTTCATGGGCACAGCCTTCACACAAGTTGTGTTCACCTCGCGGGTGCTGTCGCCCAGCAACCCTATCTTAAAAATGCAAGTTTGTGCGCACTTTTATATGGAAATATATCTTTTTTCCAAAACAAATTGGACTGATGGCATGCTGCAATCTAAATTAGAGTTGCGAATGTCAAAAATGTGTGATAGCGTGTTTTTTTGTATGTGACACTGAACCTTAAACATTCTTGAGATAGCTGTTATTTTTTTTACATTTAGATTTTTCCACAACCCATAAACACATTGGTGTACTTTTATAAACAGTTAATTTGTTGTAAATATGAAATGGGAGTTTTATGGACTGTAAATGTGACTTCCCATAAAGTACTTGTACAGGGTGTGACCGAAGTCTATTGAAGAGTTTCTCTGAATACTTTTAACTCTTAATTTGCTGACCACATCTAATAGCCCTGGCGCTACCCCGTTCACTTAATACATTTGGAGCAAACATTACGTTCAAAAATACACCACGATGGCAGTCAGCTTTTGTATGGCGTCTTGAGTTAACACTGCATTGAGAAGCTACACAATCCAAATTGTGTGTAATCCGTAACTAAGCACAAAAAACATTTCTAAAGAAATGAAAATGTTTCTGCTCACAAAGGGACATCAAAAACCGGAGTGAAGTATAACGGCATCGTGAATATCCCCAACCTCTCGGAGGAGAACGACGTGGACGACATCGACGTAAGTGGCACCTCCAGCCTTCTTGGCGCATGCCTCGTTGTCTTGCGACACGTACGCCACATCTCCCAGCGTCACGCACGCCTGCGTTTCCCAGCACGAGTGTGCGGTCGTAGAACCACGGAAGAGATTTATCCTTCTCGTCTAGCATTTATTAAGTTACTGATTTTCGATCGTATTCTCAAAGCAGCTGCAGAAATGTATCTCGCGAATCCCCCACAGGTATCGGTGAGCTTGAAGTCAGGCGAGCCGGACACCGACCTCCTGCAGCTCATGAGGAAGGCCGGGGAGGTTGGCATTCGTAAAGCGCTCGCCGCCTACATGAGCAAGGTGAAATCAGGCAAGTCGCGCTCGTGTGGCTTCGAACCAAAGAGCGTTAAACATCGCCACGGTTGGTTGTGACTTGCCTTGCGATGGTTACGCCGTGCAATTTACATCCTCGAGGCCACTCGATGTGGAAGAGCGATCGTTCGGTAATTCCCGTAATTTCCACTGACGTACGTACGCTCGCGCCTTGTGCAGAGTTCACTCAAGGAATGATCCTGCCTGCCAAGGATGGTGCTCCAGCAGAGAAGGACAACGGAGTTCAGGCCCCAAAGCTCAAACTGGACCCAGTGAAGAAGCAGGTATTGGGATTTCCTGACTTCTCCAAAGTCAGGGGGTCACAAGTTGGCAGGAAGGAGGAGGGTGACCATACAAAAGTGCCTTAGTCAAAGTCGCCACGAAGCTTGAAACTTTACTGCATGAAACCTTGGCCCCTGTCAGGACTTCAACAACCCTGTACGTATAAAAACAATAGGGTTGTAATATCTTAAGTCGTGAACAACAATCAAATATAAAAGCGCGTGAATGTTATACTTCATCATCAGTGGATGTGCCAAATGAAACGTTAATCTCTTGTTGGTGTTGAATGTTTCCAAAGGGAGCAGATGGTGGTGGGTCCATCCCAAAGGGGCCGGGCAACGGCGGGAAGTTCGAGACTTGCCGCGTGAACCTGAGCGAGACCTTCACCACCTCGCCCATGGACCTCTTCCAGGTCTTTGTGCGCCAGGAGGTATGGTCTAGCACTACTCGCGGTTAGCGCGCTGCACTACGCAACTCACCCGGTGACCCGAGTTCCATTCCCGCTCACGGCCAACACAAGCCACGATTATCTGAACCGGTCCTGGGACTCCCCTAGGTTGAGTCAGCCTCAAATGAGTACCGGGTGTGCTGCGTAAACTTCGCCGCTGGGGAGACAAAGGCAGTCAGGCGTGGTGCTGGCCACTCATCCATTAGTGCGCTGTGCTGGCCTTCATAGGTGCTCGCTAAAAGCACTTGCTCAACATCTAAGGTTATACAGGGGATCTTTGTCTTTGTGAAGTCCTGAACCGATGGAGTTCCATAAAGCAGTGCGCTTGAATTGTAGAGAATTACAAAGGATATTTAAAAGTTGTATTTTTATTGTCATTGACAGGACAACTAATGTTATTGGATTTGACAGTCGCTTTGTGTCTAAATGGTTACATTAAATGGTAACTCTTACACCAGCTGATTAGAAGAAATAATGTTGATGTGAATCGTAATGATCTGTGGCTGGTGCTGAGTGGATGTGTGTGTGCGTTTGACATTTCAGAGGCCAGACTGGTGGATGTAAGTGAAGGGCCATTACCTAAAACATTGTTATATGTTTCCATTTAAGGGCATTATTGGCGTATGTGAGATTTGTTATTTGTGTACCACTGCCAGCATATTACAAATTATTAAAACTTGAGTCTGTCTTGTGACATCCTGTCAGTGAGTCATCGACACTTCCTATAGCCTCAAAGTAGACCTTGGCTCCATAAGAGGTTTTTTGGGTTGGATCGCGTAAATATATAAATGTGTCGTTAAACCCGCCACCACCCGACACAGCCAACTAGTAAGGGTTGTCACGTAAACAGAACGTGGCCAATTCGTCACTTGTACAGCACTCCAGTGTGTTGGAGAGCCAAGCCACAATGTTTACAATTTGAGTACGACGTTTCGCCAGGTAATTACAACGAGCTTCATCAGGCGACAGCCAGATTTGTGGAGAAGTTCACCTGTTTCGCTCCTTATATAGAGGCGTAGATGTGGTTACAAAACGTCTGCGCTCTTGAGTCAACGTACATTATGCATGAGCATTATGCGGACCCATTGATCTTGTCCTTCCTGTCCATTGTGTGTATTAAAATGGCCGTACCAACAGTAATCGCTATTGAAGTATGGTGGCCTGTATAGGCATGCATTTAAACAATGTATTATTGTACCTCGGCTGGCACGAGTGCTGTGGTGACGTCACTCCCAGTGGCTAATGGCAGCTGATGCTGTATGTGGGGTGTTGCAGTGACGAGATGTTAACTCCCTCGCCTGGGGTGCAGGAGGTCGTGGGTTTGATTCCGACCTCCGGGTCCTCAGGTTTTTCCCTCCACATTTAGAAACATGCATTTAGAGTATTTGGCTGCTCTACATTTTCATATAAGCCACTTTATTGAGCTATCATTTGTGGCGAGGTCACTCCTGTAAAAGAGCTATATAGCTGTGTCAGCCTTACCTGGTAAAATAATAAAAAATGCATGTGCTTGTGGGGAGTGGTAGTGTAGTGGTAAGTGCGCTGCATTACAAACCCAGTGATCCAAGTTTGATTCGCGCGCACAGCCACTAACGACTTACCTAAACCAGTCATGAACCTCCCATAGGTCGACTCAGCCTCAGCTGAGTACCTGGTGCCGTGTGTAAACATCACCAAAAGGGAGACAAAGGTGGACATAGTGCTGGCCACCAAACCTCCTGGCGTGCGATACCGACGGGAATTGGTGCTGCTCGCTAACAGCACTTGCCCCAAAAGTCTGTTGAGGCTATATGACGGATCTTTGCATTGTGCTTTGCAGCTTGTGCAGGCATTCACACGTGCACCCGCTGAGGTGGATCCCAAGCCTGGCGGAAAGTTCAGTCTGCTCAACGGGAATGTCAGCGGTTACTATGTGCAGCTGGTACGCGGTTCTAGAGAACATTGCACTCACCAGAGTGGAAACACTCTTACCCTTGAACTCAACAACACTCGTCACACGCATCCTGCCAGCAGTTCGTATTTTTGTTATGACCAAATTCACTTTTAAACGGTCACTGCGTTGCACGCTTTCAGATGCGGTTCTGTGGCCGTCTGGAACGCTCTTCCAATATTCAGAGGCCATTGAAAACTAATTTCTTTAAAACTGCTTTTTGTGTGTAGTTTGTTGTCCTTCCCCCGCACCTCCGATTAGCGCGGTTGGCTGCGTACGGTGCGAGAGTTCAAACATACATATTTCTGCGAATGTTGTAATGGCCTCGGTTGGATAACCCTGGCTGTAGCAGTTGCGTTATGCTTTTTGTCACTTTCCAGGTCCCCAACGAGAGGATAGTGATGAAGTGGCGGTACAGGACGTGGCCAGCTGGTGGGTGACGGAATGGGCGCTGTTCTATGTTTAACCCGACGTCGTTATCTTTAGCGCCTAGTGTGCAGTATCATGGTCTAAAATAGGAAGACCACTTGCGTCCAATTTTCACATTGAATATTAATATTGTTGTACCTTAAAATAATAGGCACACTCAAGTGACGCATGCGTGTTTCCTAGTCGGCACAAAAACCTAAAAGGTAAATGCGTGTTTAAATAGTTAATTTTAAAGGGTTTGATATTCTGACAATATGGGCACTGCAGTTTTTCAATGCAAGGCTGAGTCAGATACCAGTGTTCACAAGGCCAAAAGTAGATTATTTTGGCCTAAATTAGTTTGATATTTTGTTGGACCAACCACTATCTTTTATCTAAATCTGTTGACATTTACAAAAGTATCCATGTGCAAACTCGTCATTAAAGATGAAGCAAATGAATGGATTCCGCCGTGTACAAATAGTACATGACGAATGCTAACCAGTTCTTTTAGCACAGGATGGGCATGTAAGGATTCAAACTGCTTCATAATTGTCCTGATTTGGGACCAGTAACAAACACCTACTGGAGGTGAATCAATGCGTGAGCCGACGTGTCCATTTCCCAACAACAGGCGTGTGCGTTTCAAAAAATAAGATTCTTGCAAGCAAATTTCGATGCACTTTATGGCGAGCGCAGAATGTTTTAATTGACGAATAGGATGTGTCGTACACGCTTCACAGCGCGAGCGTCAATGTAAAGCACAGCGCCTTCCATGCTTGTGCGCTGGCCATGGATGACGGTTGCTGTCGCTGCTGTGCGGACTTGCGCGAGCAGAGCACCACGCAGACGTGACCCTGGTGCTCACCGACAAGGGGGTGGAGACGGAGCTGGCGCTGTGCTGCGTGGGCGTGCCCACCAATGAGGAGGAGTTGACCCGTGATGGCTGGCGCCGCTACTACTTTGAAGGCATCAAGATGACCTTTGGTTACGGGGCCCGGCTCTACTAACTTTGACACCACGGGCTACGAATGAGGGATGCGTGCAGCCGAACGTGAACTATGAACACGACAGAACGTCCATCACACACGCAGGTTCATTTAGTGCAAGACTGCTGCTAAATGAGATGTGGAGCACAAGCGGATGGAGATGAAGCTACATTGCCACCGTCGGCTTTACTAAATGCCACCTAACTGAAAAGAAATGCTACGTAATAAATGGTTCAAACAGCAGACCATAGCACAGGCGCTGTTGGTAATGAATGCAGCGTTTGGCAATGACGATGGCCGTTTCAAATTTTACACTGCCAAAGCAGTTGTCCAGGTTCTAAATTAAATTGATCCAGCAAAATTGTCATGCCTCAAAGAAGTCAATGATGTCCCACATCTGATTTATGCAGTATTTAGCTTTTTCATTTTATGTATTCAGATGTTTCGCATATCGGTCAATTTCATATCTTAGGAAAAACAATGGTTGCCCCTAAGCTATAAAAAGCATGACTTGCATTGGACCTTTGGAGTTTGGAGCAGATCTCCGTGTGGAGGAAGATTCAACCGAAGTATTTGTATACAAACCTAGGCTGTGTCCAGCAAACAAGTTTGAAGCTTCGATGAGCATAAAGACTTGCATTTAAGAACTTGAGCCCTGTTTTTGTTCCAATGTCACTGCAGCGCTATTCTTAAATATACACCACTCAAGTGCTCCAGTGACTTAAAATCATTACATTATCTTTGTGAAGCTTCAAACTTGTGTTGAAAAGCAAGTGAAATGGGCTCCAAGGTCGGTATCTACAAGGCCAGAGCGATTTGTTGGGGTTTGCTTTAACACTGGCAGATGATGAACAGGAAAAAAGTACTTCAGGATTTGTGCATTTACTATGAAACAAAGTATCCCTGTTTGTTAGTCTGTTGTACATAATGTTTAAGCAAACAACTGAGGTTTTCTACTGCAGTAGAAGGAATATTTATGGTGTTTGGATCATGATGCTTGGCTAACATTACCACGTGTGAAATTTGGAAATAATCAACAAATAAAGGCTGTGTACAAATTTATCTTTAAAGGGTCATTTTTATTTCCACGAGAGGAAACATTATCAAACACCACGTCATTTAAAAAAAGGATTCTTAACAGAATCAATTTACCTGTGGTTGGTATATTTACAGAAGCTCACAGGACAAGGATTTTTGTCTACAGGAGGTGCACATAGAAATCATCTTGTACTGTTGGCAACGGTTAAAAACAAACCAAAGGAAAAATATTGGGGTAATTTTAACACATGAAAACTGTGCACAAAAACCAGGCCATTGAAGCATAATTTAAAAACAAAACACGTAATATGCGTGAGCAAAGCAGAGACCAAATAAAATGTTCGTGTTTTCTCTACTCACCCACGTTTAGTTGGGCCCAACCACGTAAGCACCACTACATTAGTACTGTTTTAATAGTAAACACTGATCTATTCACACACACAAACGCACAACAACAGCCTGCCACGTCCAACATTAAAAGGGGCCCACCGCAGACACCAGGCTGTGATGCGTGTTGCACAGGAACAGCCAAGAGGGGGGAGAGCGCACTTCAGAATTTCTCTGCAAGAGTGAAACCAGAGTCCGATGAGATATGCCCACGTTACCCACAAAGTAACGAGCCCGTGGCCTGTCAGGAGGTGGACTTGAGGATTTTTCCTACGATGGCAATGGCTGACTCGATGGTCCGGCAAAGCGCCTCCAGCGGGTCGGGCTGTCGCGTGGGGCTGGGGCTGCCTCTGGAATGGCTGCGGGTTTCGCTCGCCATTGCCGACTCGTCGCTGTTCTGCCGCGCCGTCACATCGCTGCAGTTTGCCTCGTCGCCTTGCCCATGCGCTGCAGAGGTGCTGGAGGTGGCGGAAGTGGCCATGACATCCGAAGGTCCATCTGCAAGCTTTGCCGCTCCCTCGCCAGGAGAGACCTCGGTCTTCGCGCCGCTGTCCTCCACAGCTACCTCGCCGCCGCCGCCGCTGCCATCGGCGTGCGCCGCTCTCGGGGAGTCTAAGCGTTCCGTGTCGGCCGGCCTGAACGATTCCCCGTGTTCGCCCTGCGCTGCGTCTGCCAGAGGCGCGTCCTTCCTGGTGGCCGCACCGCCCTGTGCCTCCATCTCTTCGCTTTGGTTGCCGTCCTCCCCGCCAGTCGCTGGAGAAGTACCAGCCGGCGTGCGGTTCGCCTCCGAGGGTGCGGGCACATGCTCGGGGGCCAGGGGGCCATCGTCCTGTTCCGTGCCGGGGTCGATGAGCGCCGACTCGCGACTCTCTTCAGTCTCGGCGCCGCTTGGGCTCGCCGGGGAGATGGGACCTTTGGCGAGGTCGGCGTCGGCCGAACCGCTGCTGTCCCGGCTCACTCTCCGCCGCTTGTGCGGGGTGACCCCCTCCTCGTCCGAGCTCAGGCCTGTCCGCACGGCGCATATGCGACATCATATTATTTACTATTGGAGAAAACAATTATTGTAGGCGAACTAAAATGAACTAGAAAGTTATCCAATGTCTTCAGGATTTGCAACTTTGAGCAATGAGCAGCGAGTAAAACTTTAGTGCGACAACTGGGTTCTTATATAAACACCGGCCTTGTTTTGTTCATTTTGCTCTTCATTAATTCACAACCATTTCAAACTCTAACCTTTACCGCTATCATGTACGAAAATACATGTTTGTGTTATACATTGGTATTTCATTATAAGACCTGACTATGCAGTGTCAGTCGTGCGAGTTTAACCATACGTCACCACACTGGTCAGTGTGAAATAGTGAAAGGGGGGCCCAGTACTGATTCAGCTATCACTCACCACTAATATTAGCCATGGCTAGGAATCAAAATTAGGTCGCCAGCTTCACAGTGTACTGCGCACACCACTGTCCCACAGCTCGACTTCATGTTACATCATCCACACTGAATCAGAGAGTACCAAATTCCAGGTGTGTGGCAACCGCAGCCACAGCATTACACAAGTCGCATTAAAGTACATGCCAACACGTTTTTCACAAACAGCATATCTTTCATATTTGAAGACATTGCGTAAAAGCAGTAAAGCAAACGTCAGCCTAAATTAAAATCTAATTCGTAATTTCACATATAGCCAATTAACTACATTTCCATCCAGTAAAGTTGTAGTCACACAGGTCTCACACGGCCCTGCAACTACGCCACTGCACGTGTAGATTGTGAAGGTATGCGAGTGAGCTCATTGAAAGCCTCCACTCTGGTTTGTACCCCCATCAAGACATCCTCCTGTCTCTTAAGGCCACGATACACCAGGACAATTGTAGGGAAAAACTAGCCAGCAAACACAACTTGTAACGTTTGCAGCACCGTTTTTTTAATTGTAAAATAAGTAGTTGCTCAATTATGGATCGTTTCTACCCCCAGTGGGCAAAGGGATGGCAGCTTCCAATCAGACAGAAGGTTACCGATAATTGTGTGTTCTGTAGATCAAGCACTGCTCATCAAACACACTTTAAACAAACTCAATGTTCAGTGGCGTGGCAGAACCCTCTCACTATGCCACTGTCGTACGAACTTTCTGCAATCGCTCAATGCAAAGGCATTGTCAGTGACAATTGCTGGTAACAATTTCCATGAAATATTGTCACATATCATGCTCTTCAGGGAGTCGTCACGGTGTTTACATGACCTGCCTCCTGACCCTCTTACTCTAATGTAGCTTTTCAAATTCATTTTCATAAAGAACCTTGGGATGCACTTGCATTTATAGACGCTATATAAACGTAAAAAACTGTAAACAAACAACCCTAAATGCACTCTGAAGCCAAGAGGCCTGATAGCCAGGATCTCTCTGTGGGACGCGATGCATCCGCTTTCCCCTGTCGACCTTGCCTTTTGCGCTGCCAGAGGCGACCGCCTGCTGCTGCTCGCGTTGCCGCTCGCGCTGCTGCTGCTGCTGCCATGCGCGGCATCGGCCCAGCAGCTCCTGCAGCGCAGGCAGCAGCGCCGGTTCCAGCTGCCGCGGGCACTGCACCGACAGCAGCAGGCAGAGGGCTCGCAGGTCCTGTGTCCCCGCGCATGCGCACACACACGGGTTACAACACATCACACCAGCACGGCATGACCAAGCCTTAACAAAGAATCAGCAACCAAGGTACAGATGCGACAATGGAGACAATACAGGTGGCATGGGTGAGACTATTTTAATGACGTTAAAGTTGATTCTTGAGCAAAACTGCGAGGCAGATCATGACAATTAAACTGTGGGAAGGGTTAACCAAAACAATCATAGCATGGTGCATCTAAAGCAGACATCCATGCTGTTGACTTCCTACTCCTGTTTAAGTCCAAACTCAAAAGAGCTTCCTGTCCTCGGCCTATGAATAAATAAACATTCCCATCGTTTCTTTGCGAGGGCTCGAGACGCGGCCGCAATTGAATGATGTGCAAATCTGCATCGGTGTTGTGGGAGGGAAGCGTGCGCGCAAGTGTGGACGCACCCCGTTCATGCTGGCGGCAAGACGAGCGGCGTCCGCGCGCTGGGCGAAGAGTTCGGGCTGCAGGCTGCCCTGCTCGCTCACCAGCGTGTTCACCAGGTTCGTCAGCAGGTTCGGGCAGTTGGAGCCGGACAGTATCTGGTTCTGCACCTGCGGGAAGATTTGATTTGATCCGTATCATTTGAGTAATTTTCTCTTTTCCAAAGCAGAATTAACTAACCGCTCGTGCTGGTGTAGTGATGTGTATGCATTGTTTTCACAACAGCTTTCCGAGTACGGTCGATGTCTGCAATTGAATGGAATTAAACATGTGCAGCTCCTGTCTCCCTCTCTCTCGTAAATGCATTTATTCAGACAAACATAAAGGACATATTTTAATTCTGCTTGTGAATTGGCTAAGTGACTGGAAGGAAAATATTTGCTTCAGTCTTATCATTTATTTTTAAACAAATTTGAATTAACAAGCAGTTATTCAAACAAAGAACGAAATGTAAACGTGATATGTAATTAATATTGAAACTATTCTGTGCACCAATAGGGCTACGCATCCTCCAATTGACACGGTTGGCTACTCTCATACATAACCGCTACACCACATGCACCCACATGCGCAGAGAAGTCTTTCGTTGGGATTGGCCAGGTTAACCGTTAATCTCATGCTCCGTCTCCCCGCGTCCCCGCTCCGTGCCGTGCTTTATTAGCACCGAGGTTGTAAAGCACGAGGGACAAGTATGGGGGTGCTTATGGTTTTTAAGAACCAATCGGGGTCTTAAATTCAACAAACATGCATATATTCTGGTTGTGCCCCATTACAATCCTGCTTTATATTCCTATTTACTTGTTCTCTCTGCCTCCCCACCTCGATGGCATTTAGGCAAGTTAACGATCCTTGGATTAACAATTAAAATCAATTCATATGCTGACGATATGTGCACGAAATAGCGCACGACCTCAGATTACTTTAGATTTGTACACACACTGTATGCAACTGGTTTATGCGACTCCTGCAGCCACGGCAGGTGCTATAGAATGTTCAATAAAATGTATTCTTTTATCTAATGGGCACGCTGAATCATCAGGTGGCAAGGCGGCATTTTGTTAAATGGTGATACGCAGTGTGTGGGCATTGAATCGCATTTATATTGCTGCATGTAAAACCGCAATGTATAAATCTTTCCACAAAAACTATTACGCTGAAAACGTTACAACTGAGTGCATAAATATATACACACACACTCATGCAAAGTACGCGCCCACGTGGACGTGCGTTGGTGCCGCCGCTCGGCTCATTCCCGCGTGCGCTGCGAGACCGCGTCGCGCGGCCGATGCCGTTACCTTCGGGAAGAAGCACGCGAGGAAGGTGTAGATGGCGCTGTTATTGAGCGACGTGCGTTCGTCCATTAGGATGCACTCGATGTACTCGGAGAACACAGGCTCCTCGCAAAGCAGCTTCAGGCACGCCTTGCCAGGCTGCGGGGAACGCACACAACACCCAACGCAGGTCACACACAGAAAGTAACCACCCTTAAGCCTCCCAGAGGCACGGATGGACCACAGCATTCTGGGTGGACCACACAGTACGACACTGCCTGGCGAAATCATTCGCTGACAGCGTTTTCAGCCAAATACTATAAATGCATGTTTCTAAATGTGGAGGCAAAACCAGGATCCGGAGAAAAATCCACGCAACCACAGGAAGAACATGTAAACTCCAAATATACAGGTGTCGGGATCGGGATCAAACCCACAACCTTCTGTATACCAGACAAAGTAGTTAATATCTTGTCACTGTAGCCAGAGATAGGGTAGATGATAAAAATACGAGTTGGAAATTGTACTTGACACTGTTGAGCCTGAAGAGAATTACATTAAAAAAATGTTTCCTGATGAAATTTTTAAAATACCTAATAGTAGCTATTGAGTAATAAACAAATCCTTAAATAATGTATTACTCCAAAAACGAATATGTACAAAAAGTAAAATTATCAAAATTGTTACTGGCACATCACATTATGGCTATCCCTTGTTCAGTGTGGTCAATAAAACGAGTATTAGCATAATACACTTTAACTTATACCTGGGGCCCAATTATCATATCAATAGGCTCAAGAAATGTTAGGATAATTTTTTTTTTAATGTTGCAAAAGCAGGCTTGAGGAATTTATAAACATTCAATGCAAATACTAATTATATTTTCGTTTATTCGAGTCCTTGGCTGTCTAATTGTAACTGAAAAAGAATAAAACGCGTTATGCAATCAAACGTTCGCTGCCCACCTGAGGCTGACAAAGCTCAGTCCAGAGCTTGGGGAAGAGCGTGAGATGGAGCGGCACTCCTTCGTACGCCACCAGCACACCTGATGTGGACGACATGCACGCACTTAAAAAGCACGACCAAAGAATTCAGACAGCGCATCCATCAAAGAGCACAGCCTTCTGACTTTTTTTTATTTACCAGGTAAGGCTCAACAAGCTGCATGGCTCTTTTTCAAGAAGCGACCTGGCCGCAAATGATAGCTGAACGAAGTGGCTTATCGCAAGGAAATGTATAGCAGCCAAATACTCTAAATGCATGTTGTTTCTAAATCTGGAGGGTAAAACCGGAGGACCCGGGAGAAAAATCCACGAGACCGCGGGGAGAACATGCAAACTCCAAGTATACAGGTGCCAGGGTTGGGATCGAACCCACAATCTCCTGCATACCAGGCGAGGGTAGTTAATATTTCGCCACCGCTGCACCCACCGCGGCATCCTTCACCACCATCACCAAGACCAACATAAATCTGTGCAAGGCTCACATGGCCCAGTGACGTAATAATGTGCATCAACATCTGGCTGGTACGGTATTACAAAAACACACAAGCGAGTCAAGGTCTTGGACGGACGGCTCGGCGGAAATGGCGAGTCCTCACAATGAAGGCCTTTTGTCGGAAAGATGGCTATCTAATTTTCTCTCTCAGTGTCATCATTTATCACGTGAAATCTACATCAAAGTAAGTTGACATACCGTTTGGTAAGATGAGGTTTTAAAGGAATGAACACACCTATTCTAAATTCAATTGGTTGATGTGCATATACAGTAAACCCTTATTAATTCGACACATGGGGCTCTGGCCTTGCCAAATTATCCAATATTCCAAATGATGTACAATGATACTCCCCCAGTGCCTCCTGCCTGAAAAAGAAAATCCCAATTTTTTTCTCCAAAAAAACTAACACTTAACATCAGTAACCAGCACTGCAGGCAACATTTTTTTATTTGTCTCGCAAAGGGATTTATACTTCAGTCCCTTTCTATTACTTCTTGATGTAGGTGGAGACGACATTTCTGAGCGGGTTGGCTTGCACAGAGTGCACAAACAAGGTAAAGTCCACAGCAACAGGTCTGCACTAACGCTCACCATGCGCGCCGCCACTAGACCGAGTCGTTTTGGTCGTGGTGCGCAGCATCACTCCACGTGTTTGCCAAAATTGGACCAGTCGGTACAGCGAATCGGCTCATGGCGAATTACTAATAGAATGAGCCAAGGTCCGTTTGTGTGTAACGTCACTCCATGTCGACCAGCCCCCCTCATTAATAATCATGAAGAGGTGGGATCCTCCACATGGATCCCCCCCCCTCTCATTAATAATCACGTACGGGTGTCGTCACTCCGCATGGAGCACCCCACCCCCCCCCCCCCACATTAATAATCTTGAGCGGATGACGTCACTCCTCATGGATCACCCAACTCATTAATAATCATGCGCAGGGGACGGCACTCCACATTGAACAACCCCCCACAATAATAATCTTGAGCGGGTGACGTCACTCCACATGGGGGTGGAGGTGTGCCTCTCCTCAACCTTCCTCAGCGTCAATTTACAACAGAGGTGGGACAAAGTCATTGTTATGCAAGTCCAAGTCGAGTCTGAAGTCATCAAATTCATGACTCGAGTCTGACTCGAGTCCAAGTCACATGACTCGAGTCCACACCTCAGAGGTGGGACAAAGTCATTGTTATGCAAGTCCAAGTCGAGTCTGAAGTCATCAAATTCATGACTCGAGTCTGACTCGAGTCCAAGTCACATGACTCGAGTCCACACCTCAGAGGTGGGACAAAGTCATTGTTATGCAAGTCCAAGTCGAGTCTGAAGTCATCAAATTCATGACTCGAGTCTGACTCGAGTCCAAGTCACATGACTCGAGTCCACACCTCAGAGGTGGGACAAAGTCATTGTTATGCAAGTCCAAGTCGAGTCTGAAGTCATCAAATTCATGACTCGAGTCTGACTCGAGTCCAAATCACATGACTCGAGTCCACACCTCTGATTTACAACCCT
The DNA here is from genome assembly GCF_015708825.2 of Lethenteron reissneri. NCBI lineage: Eukaryota > Metazoa > Chordata > Hyperoartia > Petromyzontiformes > Petromyzontidae > Lethenteron > Lethenteron reissneri. The sequence continues at coordinate 10,565,256 of NC_083803.1, read as the reverse complement.
CACTTCAAAGGCAGAACCCTCACGTCAAGTGATCTCTGTAACGCTATTGAGACATCAAGGTACAACGGACGTCATGATGAACAAGGGAATATAACCTTTAAATGAAATAAGTCGTGTCACCGCGGCCTGACAAATTGCACACGCATTCATTCAATATGACGTTGCTGTCTGCTTTTCGCTTGCAAGTTTCAGATTTACTGCAATACACACGTCCTTGGACGGGCTATAGGCTAGTACTGTATATATGCCGAAAGCGCAGCTGTGCAGAATTATCCCAATTCCAAATGATCAAATACCGAAATAACGAGGCTTGACTGTATTAAATTTGCAGTTGTCTACTTCCAATATTGTTTACTGGCAAAAAGTCTGTTTTCGTAGGCCCTTCAGAGTGAACACAAAATAACACTTTCCATTACCCGTCATTTCGTAGTATTGTATTACATTTTAATTCCAATTTTTAAATGCCACTACTCATTACTCATATGTTAAAACATAAATATGTATTTTGATAAGTACATGTATTATTTAACGGCAAGATATGACATTTTAAATATTGATTTTAAATATCTGCCAATGTGTGGCAAATGAGAGAGCTGCAGCGCCTGGTCAGTAATGGTTCAGCCACATTCACGCGACACTGCATTTGGCATTGTAAAACTGGGTCTATGCAGCACAAGTTCTGCACAGTATAAACCTCTACCTCAGACGTACCTGTTTTTTAGCCTTGTAATCTTCATCGTTTGTTCATCCACATTGTTTGCACATTAAATACTTCCAATAATCTCCCTGCATGTGTTCATTCTCTTCGCTATCGTCCTTCCTCAGCACTCATATTTCTGCCACTTTTTGGTTCCCTTTCACGCACTCATTCCATTCTCAAGACTGCGTCTTTCTCCTCACAAACCAAGTTCCCCATGTTGCCACCCCCCACCCCACCCAAACACTCACTGAGCTTGATGAGCGTCTCAGTGACCTTGTCCTGGTTAACTGCCACGCGGCACAGGATGTCCATGAAGTGGTGGTATGGCAGGAAGTAGTCCAAGAGCAGGCGGTCGTAGGCCTCGTCCCTGCCCTGCACAACACGCGAGTGTGCGCACCACGCCATCGTCAGCTGCACAGAATCCATTAAATATTATTTTTTACTATTCAATTTTACCAGGTAAAGCCCCACTGAGAAGCGACTGGCTACAAATGATAGCTCAACAAAGTGACTTATATGGAAATGTATTGCAGCAAAATACTCTAAATGCATGTTGATAACAAGTGGAGGGAAAAACCAGAGGTCCTGGAGAAAAATACATGTGACCTTGCGGAGAACATGCAAACAACAAATAAACAGGCGTCAGGCTCAGGATCGAGTCCACAACCCCGAGACGAGGCAGATAACATCTTGCGCCCAGGGCATCGATCGATATGGTTTGGAAACAAAGTTTTTAAGAAGCCTGCTGAGCGTTTCCCAGGCCATGTCCTTACAGGACTTAGAATCCAAAAGAGACTCTGCTGTGCGATGTAAAAACGTAAACAATAATTTTGAGGGCTTCAGAATCATTAAGCATTTCGATTTAAAGCTTTCGTGACTGCAGGGATTCATCTTCTTGGTTCTTTCGGTAAACTCACTTAGAAGGGAAATAATAAAATAATGAAATAAATAATGAAACATATTACTTTTTATTTATTACTTTATTATTTCCCTTCTACGTGACTTTACCGAAAGAACCAAGAAGATGAATCATTAAGCACTTTTAAAATAAATATAAAAACTTGCTTTTTATTAGGATTTTCTTAATGTGTTATTATGTCTTTGCTAGAAATTTGTAACAACACGAATTGATTTTGCCTACAATTTCAGTTATTGTTCATGCCTGTAAAGCACTATGTATGGACTTTTTTTGCACGAATAGTGCTTTAGAAATAAAGTTTGATTGATTCTTATTGTGTATGGCTGGATATATAACAACTTACAAGACTATGTCCAGATAAATTAGCAGGGAAAAGGCTTCACAGTTGATCGATAAAGAATAGTATTATTGTACAACTGGATATAAAGCCAATTAGATAAAATATATTAGAGCCCTAGTAATGAATAAAGTATGTACAATTTTAAAAGGCCACACATGTTTGTCATGCCAGGGTTTTGCAAGGTAAACATTTTTTCTCCAAGTATTCTATGAAGTCAAAGCACTTTTACCATGTGTAAATACACTTTATTTCCCCGTTTACATTTTTATAAGCAAACAACTGAAATACTTAACAAATGTTTGCATTGTGGATCGAGCACATTAATAGCCGAATGGTTATTCTATCAGTCTTGCAAATACTCAAGCACTCATTTGCTGCCAAAACCATCCTGGGGGACAAGGTTAGCCAAATAATCAATTACAGTGTAGGATATATTTAGGTTAAACTGTAAATGACTTTTACTTAATAATTCGCAACCTTCAAAGATTTAAACGCTGCTACTTTACCAATAGCAAACCAATACATAAGGTTTCAAGGACAACATGAGCAACAGAAGCAATATATAGAAGGATATTTCACAACACGAGGAAGGGTAGCTCAGGTCAATGACCTCGTGTTTTTCCTGGAAAACTCAATGCTCTGTTGTTTTTCAAGACCTTGGAAATGGCAATATATGAATATATAATAGGGTGCAGAGAACGTGCAGCAGCTGAGGTTCCTGACTCGCGCAAGCACGGCTCAGGCTGTCAGCGCCATCGCCCGATCGCATCCCATCGTCTCCCAGCCCATTACTCGTTAAGTGCTCTGCGCAACCCAGTCTTGTTGCCAAGGGGACACAGATTTCTTTGTGGTCATTAACACCTCTTTTTATTGTCTGCATCCCCATTTACATCACCAGTCCATATCGAGTGGTTTTGAAAGTGAAAAGGATTTGATTTGTGCACAATTCATGCTGCAATTCCATTAACAGCCATTGGGCCTCATATAGTGGGAAGCCGGAAAAAGAGATAACACGAGACGATGATGGAAAAAACATGATGTAGTGGCTGGGTTTTAAGTTTGTGCGCTATTGCCTGATGGAATTTAGGAACTGTAGGTTCAATAGCTCAGAAGCTCCTTCATTCTCTTGTGTGGCTGGGCTGGGTGGATTGGCTTGGTGGCTGGATAGGTGTGTGGTAAACCGGTATAAGTGTGGATGTCTGGGTGAGTATGTGGTTGGCTGTATGTATGTGTGAGTGCTGGGTGGGTTAGTGAGTAGGTGAATGTGTGGATGGCTGGCCAGCTGTGTGGGCGATTGTGTGGCCGTGTGGAGGAATTGCACCTTGCATGTCTCCACCATGCTCGGTAGCAGACACATGTTGAGCTCTGGCCGTGGAGGGCGGATTGTGTTCTTGCCGCTCATCAGCTTCATGTTCTCGTGGCACGGGAAGTACGGGCCGATGGACACTGGGAACGGAGATACGCAAATCGTGTTTGGGCATGTCGTCTAGCGGCACGCGCAACATCACACAATGAGGTTAGCGTCCCGGAGCACGAGCTGCCTCAACACACACACACACACAAACCTGAGCCAACTCAACTTACATGACTTATCATTTAGCAATCATGGGCCTGAGAATGTATTATTTACAATTTATGTACATTATAAGTAAATAGTATTCCAATGTTACATTTCGGCTGAATGAAGCCAACAAAACTGTACCCTACAAGAAATAAAACACAATACAGACTAGATGCTAAAAACGAGACATTTGGTTCTCGAGTCGAATCGCGACAATTATTCGAATCGTTGAGGTGGGTGAATCACAAACACAACGGCAAGGTGTTTCTGAGGTTCCATCGAAGGCTGCAGTTGTGGAACACGCGGGGGGGCAGGCCACTCACTGGGCATATTGTTGCGATGATAAGCAAAGTGGTTGTGCTGCAGGAAGGGCACCATCGTGTGAAGGCAGTCGTTGGGACACAACAAAACCAGCTCCTTCAGCACATCTGCACTCGCGAGGAACAGCAAACGGGAGTGTTTTAGGCAAGCAGAATTCCTCCGTCGGCTCAGTTAACCAACCAGCTATGGATGACTGGGCACAATTTATTATTGAAATGCAATGCTCTCTAACGAGGGACACATTAATTTAAAACCTGTTATCGTGTTGAATAGGAATTTCCCCCAACGACCACAAGAGTGCCCTGCCACCGACATAAATGGAACACTTCGTAAGAAATCCTTCCAATAAAACGTATAACACGGACATAAAGTGACAACTCGTCATCGAAGACTCTATAACAATGCCTGCAATATAAATTTTAATTTTTTTATCTTTACATAAGGCTCACACAAGGAGTTGCGTCGTCATTTAAATCGGGTCAATGATCACAGACGTGCCCTACCGAGGCAGGTGTTGCGCAGGTCAGGGGGGCTGTAGGAGTTGAGCAGCGTGAGCAGCTTGTGGGCAAAGTCCATTCTCTCCTGCCATTGGATGAGAGCCTGCTTCACGTCTGTACACAACCATGAAGGTGGGAGGGGGGACAGTTAAATCACAGGAAGCTTGAACACAATTATTCACTAAACAATAAGGGGTGTTTTTTGTTTAATTATTTTTTTGCAAAAATGACAGGGAAGGAATGTATTAAAACAGACGACATAATACAGCTGATGTAACTTAAAATTGAACATCCGAGACAAATGACAGAAAACATGGAAAGCATGCAGATGTGTCCGCATGGGAAATAAGTCGTGATGCATGACGATGGGTGACGGGGAAGCAATTCATGTAACATGGGTCTTGTACGCGGCACCATGGAGCACTAAGCACGTGAGGAAAATGCATCTGTGGTGGTCAGGACATTTAGAATACAGCAATGAGTGCAATGTCAAGTGGATGATGAAAGGGTGAGGTGGCGAGGGAATGAGAGAGGCCAGCAGATGGCTCGACCTGAGGCTTGTAGAGGCATACATCACTTTGTCGCTGTGATGTCAGGAGGAGGTGGTTGCGGGAGACATGGGGTTCTCGGGTGGACAGGGGGCACAAGCAGTGGGTGGGGGTGACACTCACCCTTGCGCTGCAGGAAGGGCTGGGTGGCCCTCAGCACGGACAGGAAGATGGAGAGCAGCTCCACCAGGTCCACCGTCACGTGGCATGCTGTTGCTTCGTGGTACATCATGTGTAGCGTGTTGAAGGACTGTGCACATTCAATCATGCATCAGTTGTTCATGGACACGAGTATGTAACACAGGCTCACACCATCATTACAAAAGGTAAACAAAACTGTTAACACAACTGACAAACGGGCATCCTAATCTTTACGTTTTTTTCTCAAATTGATTTAACAAAAGCTGTTTCAAAGGAACAAACAGCAGCCCGGCACAGAGCACTGTAGATGGCTGTGCCTATGAGTGATCCTCCTGCTGAAAGTGTGAGTGCGATAGCGATGCCCTGGCTCGTAGCACACGGCGAGTCTGGGATGCCTGAGAGATGCATCTCACCTCGTTCATGAGGAGGAGTCCTCTGTTCAGCAAGACAAGCAGGCGGTCCTCATCTGTCTCAAGTAGGATCCGGAAGGCGCTGCAGCACAATCATAATAAGAATAAACACATTTAGTATTCGTGCCCATTTGAAATCTCATTACTCAACAAACTAAATGAAAGGGATCCAATTACAATGTATATATATATTTAAGGTTCACTCCTAATGAACTCAGTTACAACACCCTTTAAAATGCACGGCTCAATTTAAACATCATTCAAGAGTGTATTCAATCTGTCTGGATTTTTTCCACGGTTTGAATGTAAGCATTGAGACACAGGTGTGAAGAGCATTTAAAATCTGAAGCACCACTCGTACAACAAAATATACACCAATGGGGCTCAATGGCTGTGCAATGCCATTTCCAGAGATAAAGTATTCATTAACGGAGCCTGACAATGGGCCTATTTTGCAGACCCATTTGGCATAATTCACATGGGATCCCCCATCATCGTTCTGCTTTTTTTGATTTTGTTTTGCTCTGTCCTGTATGAATCAATGTCCCTTCCAAGTATGCATATATCCCTTGTACTTGTCTATCCCAGCTCTCCTTTTTAAATCTATCCACACGTAATAATCTCTAAGCTCATCTCCTGTGCTCTGCCTCTTCTATAATCTTAAACATGTCCCTAATAGTACTTGCAACAATCCTCTCCCCACCATTTGTGAATCAATCTCAGAGCGATATGGTGTTTTGAGATAAGGCTGTATTCACGACATGAATAAAAAAAGATTAATAGTGCATAAACCCAGGCCTGCCCCAAGTGGTAGATCACACCTGTTATCCAGCACTTTGCAAGCAAAGTTTGGTGAAAATATATATTTGTGAAACTCCAATAGCTACTGGGATGCAGAAGTGGCCATGATATGGGAGTACATCACGTGCGTTCATCAAGCACTTGTGCGTGTGACCTTTCAGTGCCATTTCCTCCTATGCATGGGTTTTTATCGAGGCACTCCTTTCCTATCATATGCAGAACACTACTTAAAAAGGAACTAGGCAAACATCCCAACGCAGGTCCCGAGTGAAATAATAAAATCTTGATACTCGGAGAAGCTTTCCTGAATAAAAAGTAAGCACACAGGTACGGGCCCTGCAATTTTTGCTCATGCCACTGCTGGTGGCAGGGCTTCCATTCCAGGGAGTTCTATAAAACCCCTTTAGAGGGTATTGATCTTCTCTTCCACACTGGCCAGAAGTCCTGGACGAGGTGAGAGGACCCACACTTTATCCCACCGCATGCTGCCTGCCAATCAACTAACTGTGGTGCCTTCCATTTGTAATGCTGGGTGTACAGCGACGAGAGGGATTTAAACTTGCCCATTGTTTCTATTTAGTAACGCTTTCCTTGACTTGTGACTTTATTACATGCTCCTGGGCTGCATGACGTATAACGTTAACCTCCTACATTCACCGCATGCTCACCTGATGAGTGTGGGCCAGCACGAGCGACCGTCCAGGCAGCGCAAGTAGCTGGTGATGGTCGTCTTCTTGAACTGCTGCACGTCCTGCAATTCCTCCTCCGTCATGTTTGTACGCTTCGCCACAAACAGCTGCATCAGCGCGAAGAGCTCCTCCACGGCCTGGCGCAGAAAATGCAGGGGCACAACGCAAAATGAGCACACTCGCACAGAACGAATGACGCATCGGTGTACGATGTGCGCGAGTGGGAGGTTGGACGTGAGTGAATGCTGCCAAGACAGTAACTTCGTGCGAGTGCACAAAACATCAGAATGAGACAAAAAAATTACAGAAATCTTGCGAAGCAGTGCTCCCTGTGTGTCATCCATTGCCCTGTGGAAGATATTTTTCACTAGATATATTTTATGAAATGCTTCCAGACACTTTTTTTGCTTTAACAGGAAGAGGTACACCTTCCTATATACTCTGCTATGCGATTGTTCAATGATAGTCAAACTATACCTGGAATTTAGCAAACATGGTTTTGTTGTGCAGTCATGAGTGATTAGGCTGAGCCCATCAATGCATTATAATAAAAAAAAGATTAACCATGGGCACTGTGTCTGGATTGGGACAAAGTATCTTAAGCAGTGCCAGTTTGGAAAAGTTTTCCCTTTCAACATCTCTCATTTAAATTTTTTAAGTCCCAGGTGGGTCCCTTCCCGCTTGTGAGCTCAGCAGCAGCATTTTTATTTAAATCTGTGCATATTAACAGAACAAAACAAAAACAGCACCATTACACAACAGATTCAGAAAGGCTGCCGAAGCACACTAAGTTTTGCATTGCAACAAAGTGACAAAACCAAATGGCAAACCGCCTAAATTCGAGGTTGGCGTCTCACCGAGGGGTACTGGTTGGCGTGTGGCGTCAGGTTCTTGAAGGCCCACTGGATGTTCTGGTGTGACGCGAGCTGGCGCGTGAAGGCGGACGACTGCTGGCAGCAGAGCCGCAGCAGGCCGTAGTAGGCGGGCAGCATGGCGCGGTTAAAGAGCACCACGTCCTGGTCGTCGTGGTCCGCCAGGATGTAGTTGAAGGCGATGTTGCGCGCCACCGATGTGCTCTGCACCACGAGGCGTGCGTTCTCGGGGCAGCCTACGCAGGCCGCGTGCCAGAAGGCGAGCAGCACCTGCTTGTTGTGATTGGTGGCGATGGCGGGCTCTGAGAGGCGCGGCTGGTAGATCGCCCACAGGTCCTGGAAGTACGGCGAGAACATGAGCTTCTCGGCGCGCGACACCAGGCAGTGCGACAGCAGGCCGAAGTAGGGCACGAGCTTTGTGGTGCCGTGGAGCTGCGCATCGGCGTAGGGGCGCGCGCACGGAAGCAGAGCCAGCAGCGCCTGGTAGACGCGGTGCAACACGCCCGTTGCCTCGGGACCCAACGGCATTTCACGGCCCGGCGTGGTGAGGGAGCGAGTTGAGCGGAACATCTGACGGAACGAGTTGCTGGGTATGAGCGACACCAGGAGGTAGGCGGCCGCTGAAGAACATGGGGGCGGCAGAGGGCAAACGGGAAAGGAGAGTCAGAACGAGAGAGGTTTGTGCACAATTTCGCAGGTGGTCATAGCAGCGAGTCTGGAGCCACTTGGTAATTGGAGTATATTTTGTGGTATGCAAATTAGTGCAAGAGGTTAGGCATGATATGATTTTCAGAAATTCAACGATTGGAATTCTCACGCCCATGATACACACCCAAAATCAAACAGTGAATAATCAAATAATACATTATTTAAATGCATGCCTACAAAGGGCAGCGTACTTCAACAGGGATTACCGTTGGTAGGGCTATTTTAATAAACACAATAGACAGGAAAGACAAGTTCAAAGGGCTCGCTTAATGCACATGCATAATGTAAGTTGCCTCAGTAATCCCCCCCCCCCCCCCACATTGTGCAAGAGCGCAGAAGCGTGGTCAACACATATATGCCTCTATGTAAGGAACGAAACACAAAGACTTCTCCACAAATCTGGCTGTCACCTGATGAAGCTAGTTATAATTATTGGCGAAACGTTGTGCTCAGATTGTAAACGTTGTGGCTTGGCTCTCAAACACACCGGTGTGCTGTACTAGTGACGAATTGGCCACACTCTGTTTACGTGACAACCCTTACCCGTTGGCTGTGTCGGGTGGTGGCAGGTTTTAACGACACATTTATATATTTACACGCTCTAACCCAAAAACCTCTATGGATAGTTATCTATATATGCAAACTAAATGCAAATGTCACACCTAGTGCTATTAGTACCAAGAGGGAGGCAGGAAACTTTTAAATGAAGGGACACTAAACTACAAGACTTAAATGAGATACTACCACATCACAAAAATGGGTATTTTCTTGAATCGAAGTGCAGCTCGAATTGTGAAATGTATGCAAGTCGCACAGCGTAGCAAAAGTATAACATGCCGAGCACAAATCACATTATTGAACCTGTTAGGTTGATGATCGCACAAATAACATCCAAAACCTAAACTCCACAAACACCACAGCAGGACCTCCAAGACACTCAGCGCTGCGTGTCTGTGTGTGCACGAGCTCACAGGTGCGGACGCGCGGGTAGTTATGCGCCAGCAGGAAGCGCTCAACCCAGCTGTCCATATTCTGCAGCACCCACGTGTGCGCGAGCTTGTTGCGTGGCGTCTGCATAGCCAGCCAGTCCAGGCACTGGGCAGGGTTATACTCGATCACCTGTTGCCGGGGATGAAGAGAGGGAGTGGGAGGGGAGAGGGCAGGGTGGCAGAGCTGAATTAAATGTTTATACGACGGCAACGCCGAATCCGAATGAACAGGAACAGAGAAACAATCAATAGATAGAGACCTGAAATCCGCAACAGAAATGGTCACATCTTGAGCAAGCATTAACAAGTTACAAAAGTTATTACAATAAAGTTGTTGTGCTCACCTCCCAGATGCGCTGCAGTATGTAGGTGGTGAATGGTGGCATGCCGGGTGGACCCGCCGCAAATTCCATGAGCATGGAAAGCAGCTTAAAGAATGGCTGGGCTGCCTGCACGCTCAACGCACGGCCCGCCGTCAGCACAACAACTGAACAAGGCGGTTTTTCACAACAGGAACTTCATAAGTACGTCTTATATTGGATCGCGAGCTGCCTCGAAGGCAGGTACTCACAGACGCTCACCAACTGCTGGTATCAACCGAAACACGAAGGGCGACAAAATTAGCATGAGTTGTTTTTTTAGCACAATAAGAGTAAGGGTAATTAACTGTACCTCTGGACTGAGCTTTGCAATAGATGTAAACAGCATCGCGACGATCTGTGGGAGAAATGTATAAAGGCAGTTTTTGTAACGCAGCAATGTGCGACATATCAGCAATCTGTTTTTCTTCTGGGCATTATCATCACAATAAGATGGCACCACCTTAGTCAGAAGCATGGATACACAACAAAAATCTCCCTTAGAGCCCTTACAGAGTGTTGGGGCAAGTGCTGTTAGCGAGAACCAATGAGGGCCGACACAGCACATCAGGGGACTCTATTAAGACTGAGGAGTCAACCTAAGGGAGGCCCAGGACTGGTTCATATAACCATATCTGGTGTGGGCCGTGAACAGGAATCGGACTTGGTTCGCTGGGTTAAGAGCTTAGCGGACTAACCATTGCACCACTGCTCCCCGTGGACGCAAAAACACAGACGCACACACACGGTGTGTAACATGAAGTAGCTGGAGTTAATTCCTAATAGCATACAGCCGCTCTAAAAAGGAATCACTTAAAATACGGGAGGAAACGCCGAGCACAAGGATGAAAGACAAACAGAGCAAGGGGTACTCACATGCTCGGCCAGACGGTTGCTGTAGCGGCAGAGGCTGAAGATGAGGTTGCAAGTCTGCTTGATGTTGATGCCATCTCGGATTTGCTGGAAGAGGAATGGGAAACCCTGGAAAGTATATTTTTTAAAGGACAGTGTTAAGAGGAAAATGATTGTAAGAGAATACGAATGTTTGTAGTGTGAAGATTGTCGATGCAAGAATGGTACAGTTTCAATCTTAACTGGTAGTGGGAATAAACTGTTAACTTTCCCTTTTTGAAGGGAACTTACTTTTCCTCCTGTAAGAGCTGCCATGTCACTCTGGGAAAGGGTCAAGTGCCTAAAAAGAAAATCAGCAATGTCGTTTAAAAAAACACAGTCCCACACAAAACCCATTGCAGTACAGAGCTCACAGTGCAATGCAATTTTAAAATCAACAAACAATACAAGGCATGTCTCTTCACTTGACATGCTGCTAGAACACACTCCCAATTTATTTCAAATCAAAGCTAAAATAATAAATACAGGATTTGGAATATTAGAGAACATTTTGCATTCCCAAAATGTTGGCCACTTGGTACAAAAAGTCACACTGTGAGAGATTGCAATCCCTACTACAGATTGCCTGTAACCCTAAGTTCCCCCCATTAGGAAACAATTTACAAATAAAGAATTATGCATTTCACTTGATTATACCCACACCAAAGAAAGTGTTATTTTGATCTGTAAAGTTATAGCACATCATCACTTAATTACCAATGTGAACAATGTGGTCTACACTTTGATGGTGTGATCATTAGAAAAATTTAAGGACATGACTGGTGACCCAGAATGGCAGCTGAAGGGAGGAATTGCAGCCAAGAGGACCACACAGAGGTGTAGTCACGAGAGATCAGCTCATGGGCAGAAGCGAGATGGGTTTTAGCATCACTGAGGATGATGGAGAATAGCGACAACGTGGATAGGCCTTAATCCAGCAGTGGCTCGACAATGCCATGACAGTAACGACCATGGTGAAAGGCAATTCTCACCTCTCGGATCGCGACTGCTCGACGAGGTGAGCGATGAGTGTTATCATCTTTTCGAGGGCAGCAGGGCGGTACTTCTCTTCGGCGAGCGCCAGGATATCCTCTTCGGGCTCCTCCTCCTCGGCCTCCTCCTCCGACAGGGCTTCCCCTGCCGCCTGTGGCTGGGGCTGGGGCTGCCCAATGCAGGGAAGACAGGAACAAGCAGCAGAGGAATCAGCAGCATGACCAAAATCTCCAATTTACTATCCTAATTTTCTGACTTTCAGTGCGCTTATCAAAAATGGATTTTCGTCGAAAACAATCGCAAAACTAAATTCACAATAAACAAATTATCCACAGAGCACGTTAAATAAAGGTACACAATCTTAGCGTCGTAACCACCGCCCGCGTAAGTTCACTGGAAAAAATATAGCACCAAGTTGAGGCCGTGACAAGAAGGAAACCACCGGAAATGGAAAAGCAAAGCAAAAAAGCAGGGAAAAAAAGGAATGAAACAAGAGGGGGAAAGAGAGGGGTGTGTCTGTGTGTGGGGGCAGTGGCAATCAGGTGCTTCTCATACAAGACCTGTCTGCTCAAAACTAAGTCACTGCACAAATCTTATTCATGCGACAAATGTTGCCATTCGCTCAACCCGAGAACGCGCAAACGGAGCACAAGACATTTGAGATGTTTAACCCACATCCATTTGTCTTAGAAAAAGAAATACTGCATCAATCAACCTTGAAGGAATGCAACTTTTAAAATCAGTTTATTTTGCATTACTCTGTTTGAAAATTGTTTAAAACACCCGTGTTTATTATTTTGTTACTGTATTTGACATACACTGCACAACCTCTTTGGGCAAAGCACAACTTCAGTGACCTTACATTTTCAGGGACCTTGGTCCCCATGTAGAAGTGCACCATTGTGGAGATGGCTTGCACGGACAACAGGAACTGGCGCTAAAAGAAATAAGAAAAAACAAACAAATGCAAGTTCAAGTTTTCTCCTAAACGAACGATTCATCACTCATCATCAACACGAACGCACCGGCACCTTCATATGTTCCAACACCACAACAATTTCTAGAACTAGGAAAGAGAACATAAAAAAAAACACTTGAATAGCTTCCAGGTCCGAAACCACACGAGGGATTGCACGGCAGGTTGCAGGACTTGCCTCCTCCTCGCCCATCTTAATGAAGTCGCAGAAGAAGGCAAAGTATTCGGTGAGGTGGCGGCTATGTGGCTTCACGCCGTGCTCCATGACGGCCAGCAATGTCTTCACGAAGCGCGTCACGCACGATCGCAGGCCCAACTCCTCCAGCGGAATGAGGGCATCGTCCGGGCTGAAGGGGCAGCGTAAGACACGGGAATAGGGGGACAAGCACATGTTGCAATGTGGGAAGGAGTCGGGGTGGGGAAAGAGGGTTGTGGGGAATGTGGGAACGTCAATTAACAATCACTGATATTCGCATGAAGACGTAGGAGAAATATAATCGGCTATTAAAATCTAAATTTAGTTGAGTAACTCATCGTATTTAATACATAACTGTTTCTCCTTAACAGCCACTAATGGCATCGTGTACTCTGATGTGTCCTGTCTCTACCACAGAAAACCAATTATACCCTAAAAATTTATTTAATCTGTCATGTGTAGCGTATTTTGACTCGGGTGTATGACAAAAAACGTGCCCTTACTCCTGTTTGTATCCTGTTTGTGAGTAGAGTAAGATTCTTTGAAGGACATGCACATTTTTTTCTTTCTAAGAATTTAGATTGAATAAATAGCACTTGTGTCCAACTATATTTTCCCGTGAAACTCAGTAAAGAGACAGCGAGAGGGTTGGGTGCGCACCCATTGTCCGACACGGGCTGCAGGTAGAGGTGGGCATGCGTGGGCCGCAGCTGCTGGATGACGTGGATGCAGAGGCGCTGGAACATCTGCGCGGACGAAGGGGCCCCACGCCATCCGTCATTGGCACCCGAACACGAGACGAAAATAACAAGGGCCGAGAGGGGTGGCGCCCTCTCTCAGCAAACATCTCTCCAGCGGAAAAACACAGCTCGCAGTGCAAGTTTACAAAACGTGTCGTGTGATTTTAACACAAAAATCTCATTCAGATGCAGCAGCACAAGAACAACGCAAACGTGGTGGTGGCTTGAAATGAATGAGTGAAAAAGGTTCCGTGAGAACAAAAATATCCAATGAATGATTTAGGATTCAAATAACTTTCTTGTCAATGTTTCGTTACAAATACAGAACTGTAACTTGAGTTTCTTAGAGAAAATATTCTCCCTTAATGTACCTCTGTGTTGTAATTTTAGGACAAACTAGTGATGGTCACATGAAAAAACAAGACATCAGGGTCTTTTCAGAGTGCTTGCGTCATAGGATTTCCATTACGTACAGAATTTTAAAATTAATTATTTAAGCACGCTACAGAGAGGTAAGCCAACTGTTGCATGACCTACATTCTCTCAGCCAAACAGGACAACAACAAGCACAATGAAAAGAGGCACCCTCGCTTGCCCAATGGGGTAAATCTTGCTAGGCGTTTTAATGCCAAGAACAGCATGGGGTGGGGCGTGAGACATACAGAAGCATTGCAATGAGCTACACTGTAGAAAAAGAAACATTGTTACCTGTCTTACAATTTGATTGGGGCATTTAATCAGGATCTGCATCGGCCACCAGTCGTCGTCAGCCATTTGGTCCAAAAACCACTAGACAAAGTATAGAGAGAAACACAAGGTGTTAGATGCACATTTGTATATTCACTCAATTGCACTGGCAGACACAACAGCCAGGTAAAATAGAGATTTCACCATTAAGAACAGGATAACTGGTTGTGTATGGATGGAAACAAATCTTGAATCTAGCCTCCGAGAATAATGCTGCATTAGAAAAAAACATGATTGCTATTACCCGACAGTTTCCACTAAACGGATTGCAAGGGACCCCATGGGGATTACTTGAATTACTCATCACACTGGATTCATCCACTGTTGGAACTATAATGAAAGTAATTAATGCTAAAATTACACCCTTGATTAGGTGTTCGATTATTCGTGTACATTTTTTCTAACGTTCAGTAAAAAAAGGAGCACTCCTGAAGGCAACAACGACCAAAATAACGCACTGTCCATGAGAACGAAACCACAATGCATACAAAGTAGGCATGGACCGTGTTTCGTCTCTTAGCATCTCCATTCTGCCATCTCTGGCCTCGTTTAAACTATTAAAATCACGAACGTTTACGTGTGAATGTACTTTAACAATATAACTGCCATGATGAAGTTTCTTTTTAAAATTTGTAATTGTGGAATACTTTTGTTGTCGTCTGTTAGCCGAATTGCCTTCAAAAAAGGCCTTCTTAGCTCAATGTGCTTTACTCGGTGGGAAATAAACCTCCGATTCTGATATTATCATCAAGTGTTTCGCCACCACTTCAGAATCAGAAATTACAGACATTCCGGGAAATCTGATAGTCGCACCACCCACCCGCCCACTTGACCAATGAACAACAATTGGTAAGCTGATGGTTAGGCACCAAGAGGTACTGAACAACTAGCCCCTTGCCCCCCCACACCATGGGACACACAGCTGAGGTCAAGGCCCACCTCGCACGCGGCCTGGCTGTTATTGAACTGCTTGGTCAGGAGCTCGATCCACTGGAGCATGGTGGGCTGTGAAGAAAAAACAAACGGCATTTTTGACAAAGCATTATAACTATCAAAAGCTAACCATCGGTGTGTCCTGGATTCTCAATGATTTTCAAATTTGATGGCTGACAGTTAAGGACGGAAGAACACTGGCAAACAGAGTGGAACAATGCGGACGTTTAGAATAAACCCCCCTCGTTCGATACCCAAACATCACACCTCCTGGCTTTGACATTCCTCAAAGATACAGTATTAACCATCAATCGCATCAAAACATCAATAGGTCCCATTTCCTCATCTCCTTCACAAATGCTAAATTGATGACAAGCCACAGATTGTGGCCATGGAATCCAGACAACAGAGGAATAATGAAACTACACAAACTCTCTCCTGAAGCCCTCTCGTGGCAAGCAGACCATCATTGGTATTTAGCTCCGGAACATAATTCCATATGCAAGAGAACAGCGATTTAAAATGTTTGTCTTTGGCTAATTTTAAGATGGCTCACTGTAAATTCAGGGCCCCAATGAGCAGGAGATACGAGGCATGCAACAAAGCATCGATCCGATTCTTATGCTCACTATACATGCATCAAATTGTGCGAGTAAGAATCAATTATTTTCCGTCGTATACATTGTACGTAATTGCAGCCATTAGAGGTGCTACATTCACCAGTATTAAAGCTAAAACATGACAAACGCAAGGGGGTGAATCGTTACATGTGGAGTGGATATCCACTGCAGGAGCCACGAACAAAATGTTAATAGTCCTGTAAGGTTACACTCAACAGGAGTAAATTAATTTTGGCTACGTTATATAATCTAGATGTAGAAACAAACCAAAGATCCCCCCGTATAGCCTTAACAGACTATTGGGACAAGTGCTGTTCACGAGCACCTATGAAGGCCGGCACGGCACACAAGGGGGTTGGTGGCCAACGCCACGCCCGGCCGCCTTTGTCTCCCTAGTGGCAATGTTTACACACCGCACCAGCTACTCATGTGAGTCTGAGTCGACCTAGGGGAGGCCCAGGGCCAGTTCAGATAATCGTCACTGGTGTTGGCCGTGAGTGGGAATCGAACTTTGGTTGCCAGGTTCGTAGTGCAACGTGCTAACCGCTACACTACACATACACACAATTTATATCTACATGCAGCTGCAGCTCTTAAAACACTGCACTAACCCCCATTCACATGCTGCCAACCCGATGAGATGTGTTGGTGTAATTTCTGACAGGCCTTTAAGGAAGTGTTTGTATCTTGAAAACCTTTACCTTTTCCTTCGAGTGAATGAATGTTTCCAGCACAAAGGAGGTGCTCAGCTGAAAAACAAACACATACTCAGAAACATGAAATAATACACATGCCACCAAAGTGACCAAAATTACAAATGTACGAATCACAAACCGAATCTGCCATTCATGGGATAGGCCACGTACAGGGCTGTGTTGCACATACACGCACACACACTGCAGGTGCACCTTGGCAGTCATGAGGGTCACAGCCTTGGGGTCGGGCAGAGTGCTTGGGATGTAGCTGCACAGCTGCCACATGAATCTGTCCCACGGACAATACAACACAGAGCAACACAAGCTCATGTTTCATATTCAATTCAAGGAGCAAAATCCATTTATAATTTTTTTAAAAATCCCGATTCCACATGGATTAAAACACATTTTTTCAAGTACAATCCACCTTCGTGCAGTACTTATGTAATTAATGTTAAGTATGTAGAACTTCTTTCGCACCGTATGTAGCCAACCGTGCTAATCGGAGGTTCATCATTGTGAAAGTGATAACCTGGGCTAAAGAGAATTTAAAAAAATTTCCTACCCGAAGTAGGTGTGCTCAAAGATGTTCTTATCTTGGAGGAACTGCATGTTGTCGTGCCAGATCCACTGTAAGCGACACACAAATGCAACTCAGCCGACTTGCCTTTTACACGACGAAATGCTCACAGGTTCACACGCATTCACGATATGCAATAGCTTTTTGATGAATAAACGAGTGTGCGTGCCGTTTGCAGCAGACGTGACAGCGGGGTATACTTCGGACCTCGAGAAGCTCAGGGGGAATATCAAAGGTGGACTCCTTGCCCACATCCTCACTCGATTCTACCCGCTTGTAGAACAGCATGTAGGCACTGTGTGTCTGCAAGGGAAAAGTGTCGGCCACGCGCGTTACTTTTTTACGGCGATGCCCATTGCTGTGAGGGATGAGATGCTTCAGCATCTCACTCCAAATTCATACTTTAGTAAAATGTTACAATTGTTGAACTGCATGCAAAACTGAGCTCAGGCACACACACAAAGCTTAACAAATGCTTTTGAGTAGACATAAGACGAACCTTTTCAAATGAGAAGTCCATAAATTTGTCGGTAACAGAGTCGTATGTTTTAGTCTGAAACACAAGAAGCAATGTGGAGATTTAAACAAATAAACAATGGCAAATCCTCATGTTTAACACTCCAGAATTTCATATTTTACTTGAATGACTGCCGCTTATTGGTATTTCGCAGCGTAGTACTTAAAAAATGGTAAAACTCGTCAGTTACATAGCAGCGAGCAGTGTTTGTTAAACGATCAGAGAGGGCTTCGGTATTTGTTGAAAAAGATACCGTCATCTCTCCGCCGAAACACTCGGAAGCCAGCTGTGTCGAGTCAAAGGGCTTCACTTCCGCATCATTGAACAGATACCTTGAGGAGGAAGGACAAATATCAACGTTGTAATACAGGCGTTTGCATGCGGTCTAGTCGTCAAAACCAATACATTATTTACAGTGTTATTCTTTGGGACTAGGCGAGTAATGATGCATTGATTCATCAATTCAAACTGATTCTTAGGCCGATGATATATGCATAGAACTGTCCAAGTGAACCAATCAATTGGAAACTATATGTGCATGTTAGATATATACGAATGAAGTGGACAAGCCAGTGAAAAACAATACAAACGAGATGGTAAGAACATGACAACAACTCAGTCAATTCTTCAATAGAACTGGGACCATGTATATTGGGATGATTAATCGAATTACTGCTGGGTGAATCCTTAATTCCCTAAAAAAATATATCACTTCTTAAAAATGGACATTCCACTATCAACATTTGGAGAAGATATTATGAGCATGCATGATATTCTTAAATATTTAAGCAAAGTCTAATGGTGGTCAGCAGCTGGCCTTTGCTGCCAAACTTTTATCATCGGCGAGACTTACAAATGTTAAAATATGCATCGTCATCGATGTGGATTATTTTATTACACCCAATCGCCAAAGCCTATGTTCTTATAATATTCTAGCCAATGTAAATGCCTTAATCGTACGAGCTGTGTTTTGAACACTCTGCTTTCACGTGGTGGATCATAAACAAGTGCTTGTGGGGAGAGGAACGAGCCAGGTCGCGTGGACTCCAGCGACGTCTGACCAGAGATCTCCCCTGGAATCTGCTCTGGGGAGAGGCATGGGACAACACTGGGTAAGGCCACAAGGGCACCACAGGCTGCAAGAGAAGCCACCTCCCGCTACTTTGATTTCACACGTATACACTGCAGCCTGCGAAGGTGCAATTTATTTTTGTTCAATCCGCATGGTTCCACAATTGATGTGGAACAGATAGTCCTCTACTTACGACGACCCCATTGTAAGTCAAAAATATCGTAAGTCGAAGATGGCCTAGTCTACCCAGGAGTCTTAAAGAATGGTGATAATTTATCAAAACAGAGCAATTTACAGTACCGTACTGTATACACTATATACTGTATGTATGTATTAATTACAATACTGTATTGCACAGTAAAATGTAAAGTAAAAAAACAAGGTAAAGTCTTAGCCTACCTATATGATCTGCAATTTAACAGAAAGTTTTTTCAGGAAACAATCCTAACTTAACTCCGTCGACCGCTGGTGAGAGTGAGAGGCATCACCACACAAGGCGGGAGATGCGTACAGTACATCCCGGCAGCGTCCCAACGTACAGTATCGTACCTCGTACGCTGCTGCGTTTGCCTGCCCCGCGAAATTTAAAATATTTTACAATTTTGTCGTATCGCTAATCGCCATCGTAAGATCGAAATATCGTAAGTCGGACCATCGTAACTCGGGGACTATCCGTAATAAAAACGTCCAGAGCACCTCAAGTGCACTGTGGCGGTGAGCTGGTGTGCTCACCACTTGTTGTTGCGGTAGGCTGCCGGGTTGATGATGTCTCGGATGAAGCTGTAGTAATGGCCGCCATCCGCGGTGCCTGTGTGGACTGTCACGCCGATGAGGTCGTACTCGTAACTCTCCTCCGCCTTGGCCACGCCGCCCGCCCCCTCCTCCACCTTCAAGCCTGTGCGGCACAAGACACAAGAGTTACACAACACATGCGGCATTCATACTGCACAGGCTGTGGTTTAAATAAGCGTTTGAAATTGGAGACGGGAGCAATACAAACAAAATAGAATTAAACGACCAACGATAACAATTACCTCACCTGCCCCGATATTTTTTAACACAGGAATTAAGTGAATATCGCAAAATTGTATTCTCGAAGGTGAATCTTTGTCCTCGAGATAATGTTTAATGGTCCAAGTGCCCTGGATCCAAATTAACAATAATATAACAAGTGTTAATGGTTGAGACCAGACTTCTATGATGCTTCAAAAACAAGTGGGAGCATCAACTTGCAGATTTCTTCTCTACATTTGGTAAAGGTGTCTCAGAGCTCTGAAATGTGTGGTCATTACAAAAAAAGTATTTTAAGAATGCACCGTGCATATTTTCCCTCCTGTCAGCTGAAGTGTGACAATCGACTTGAATTAATGCTTTCCATCCTTGCCTGTCATTCACCAGCTATGTTGCTTTAGTCACTCACCTCTTCTGTTCAACAACATTCTTAATTACATCAATCCAGCTCATTCTCTGTCTTCCTTGTAGCGGAGTATGGATCGCTGTTTGTCGCATCCTTTCTCTATCAATTCACAAATCATGTCGACAAACTTCTTGATTTCTATCTTGCATTATCTGCACAAGTGCCATCTCTTGAACCCCTTTTTATATTTTCTTACTGCAGAGCACTTAAAAGCGAACACAGGAGACAAGTAAAGACCGGAGAAAAGTCTACACCGGGGAAAACTCTACACAGGGCAGTGTCCGACTTACGAACGGGTCCCGTTCCTGAGGCCCGTTCACAAGCCAACAAAGTTGGTAAGTCAGAACACAACAGAGTACTGTATTTAAATGCACAGTGTTAGAAAATGTTCTACGGTTCAACAAAAACGGGAAGCATTGTTAAACTCATAATATGCATGACTGTAACTAGTTCTGCGGTTCTGCCCGCAAGTGCGAGTCCGCTTTTGCAAGTAGGATGGTTAAAAACAAAAATATCTCATGGAAGCTCGTTCGTAAGTGCGGATGTTCGCAAGTCAGGCATTCGTAAGTCGGGGGACTGCCTGTATAACATCAGCAACTGGCGCCAGAAGTGGCAGCGGTTTTGAGCGGCATGCGTACCTTCGGCGCGGTCGCTCCGCCCCATGAGCCACCGCTCGGTGTAGGGCGTCATGTCGAGCCTCAGCGGGAACGAGAAGTGAGTGTTCACCTTCTCCTTCATCATTGTCACCATGTTGAACGTATAGCGCATGGTGTTGAAGCTCAGGATCTGCGGCAGCTTCTTGAAGCAGGCCCTGTCCGCAGCAGCAGCAGCAAGTTGTGAAAACGCGAGCAGCTTTGTTCACAATTTACACAGTTTTCAACACCACTCATGCTATGTTCAACTGGTGATCTTAATAGTTAAAAATGGTGACGCGTTTAACACTAACGGTACCCGAGAGAAGCGCTACTTGTATTTATCTCGAGGCGGGTGCCAGAGGTCTCATCAATTGTACAGTGTATAACAAAACATAAAAGCAAGCTTGAAGCTTTGAGTGATGGGGTCATTTGGAAAATAAAGCCACCATTGTTCGCAAACTTCATCTGAGGCTGCCATCGCACCGTTTCTCGGCGCGCACTTTCTTTCCACACTGCGAGCAGGTGTACATGTTGTCCCCTTCCAGAGTGTCCTTGACAGTCACCTCGTCCAGCGACTCCTGGAAAGGAAAAACCAAATCGGATTCATGCAAAGGCGTAACCAGACGTCACTACGTTGGTGTAAAAGTAGGTCCCCGTTTGCACACTTCACACAAGGAAATCTGGAAGGGTTGCTTACGTAGATGTTCTTCATATCTGCCACTTGGCACCGCACCGTGTAGAATTCTTCTACAGTTTGACTGACGTGGTCACAGTCCTGCAGCAGGGCACAGACAGCCGCGACTCCAATAAGCAGGATTGGCTATGTATGGTGTGAAATAAGTTCAACAACCTACAATACACAATTTTTTAATTTTACTAGGTAAGGCCCACTCTTTTTCAGAAGTGACCTGGCCACGCATTATAGCGCAATAGCGGCTTATCATGTGGAAATATATAGCAGTCAAATAATCGAAATGCACGTTTGCAAATGGAAAAAAATGGAGGACCCGAAGAAAAATCCACGTGACCACGGGGAGAGAGAACACGTAAACTCCAAATATACAGCAGGCATCAAGGTCTGGATCGAACCCACGACCTCCTATATATCAGGCAAGCTAGTTAACATCTCGCCACCGCAGCGCCCCATCAAACCCAACCCCCTCAGCATCCAGCTCATTGCCCAAAGGGCAGAGATGTGTTCATAAGCACCACGAGCATTTGGGTTCCCGCGTGCGTTGCAGCCAACTGGCAGCACTCACCAGCGATACGACGTTGTTTGTAATGACTCCGCCGAATAAGGTCTTGACGGTGTTTTTCTGTGGGGTGGAATTACAAAAAAACATCCTCACAATAATATCTGTACGTATTTCAATTATAAATTGAAAAATTATTTCTTTAGAACCTCCGATTAGCACGATTGGCTACGTACAGTGCGAAAGAAGTTCAACATAAATACAATGGAGTGATTGGAACATGCTGGTACAACTCAATTGTTAAAATTAACGTTTTAATGTCACTGCTCAAATTTGGGAAGCGCTGCCTGTGGCTGTTATGCCCTCACCAGTTCTGGGCTCATCTCCTCAATTTTGGTGATGAGGTCAGTGAAGAACTCCGTCATGTCCTTTTGCTCTCCCGTGTTGAGCGGCAACTTATCCATCATGTAGTTCTTGCAGAATGATCGAGGGTTGTAGGCCTTGCGCTCGCTCTCCTGGTGACGGATTACGCAGCACGCCATCGGGCAGCGAGAGAGGGGGGGTACACGAGGGAAGACGGGTGAGTGAAGAGTGAGACTTACCTCCACGTTCAGCTTGTGCCTGTGTGGCCCTCCCTAGGATACACTGGTGACCCTGGCATTGTATGTCATTCGTATAATGGCAGACGAACTGTCCCTTTGGAAAGTATACCTACGACAATGATTTATTAATATATATTTTTGGTCAGATTTCGCATGTAAAATGCCAATGTGTGTCATGAACCCTCTTCTACCCGATGCAGTCAAATAAATGAAATTGTCACGTGAAAACGTGTCAATGTTGATTGTTTTAGCACACCGGCATGCTGGAGCACAATTCACAACAGTTAACGGCCGGGTTTGACATTTCGCTGGTAGTAGCAACCAGCATCATCAGGCGCTTGCTAGAAATGTGAAAATCTCCTCCAGTCTTAGGCCTTAAGTAGCGTGATGTCATCAACACACTCCCACATCAATACCCAATCATACAATATTGTTGTGATCGAGCATGCCGGTGTGCTGAAGCAATATATATTGGCACACTTGTTCAGGTGACAACCATATTTATTTGACTGTTGGGTTGAGGAGCGTGAACGACACACATTGGCATTTTACTTAAGCGATCTGACCCAAAAATAAATAATGATTCATGACATTGGTCCTGAAAGCCAACATGTTAAATATACTTACTACAGCTGCCTTGTCCACTTTTAGATTTGTGATGCTCAAATTATGTTGTACTAAGCATAAAACATATTTGAGCTTCATCATAACATGAGTTACGGTGAAACTCTAAAAAAGAAAGTCCTTGTTTGTAAACAAACTGAACTAAAGCCTGACTGAAAAAACAGTGCACAATAAACAGCACCGCAGAAATTAAACATTTGTACAAGAACTCCAATACTTACCATCAGGTATGTGAACATCTTCTGTAGCTCAAACAAGGTGGTTTTGTGCTTCATGTCATCAGTATACTGTAAGACAAGATATATGCATTGGGTGATTATTTATTCATGAATGGACTGCGAATGACTAGCTGCTAATGATGATGATGACAAACATAACAATGACAACAATTAGGAGGATTATGATGATTACAAACACAAATGGCTGTTAGAACAAGGGTTACACTTTAGAATTTGTCAGACTGTTATAAAAAACGATTAAACTTTTTATATTATCAGGTAAGGCCCACTGAGCTAGATAACTCTTTTTCAGACGTGACCTGGTCATGTATGATAGCTCCACGAAGTGGCTTATCATGTGGAAAAGGTATAGAAGCCAAATACTCTAAACATATGTGGATATGTTGATTCTAAATGTGGAGGGAAAAATCCAAGCGACTACAGAGAGAGAACATTCAAACTCCAAATACACATGCGTCAGGGTCGGGATGGAACGCACGACCTCCTGCATACCAGGCGAGGGAGTTAACATCTCGCTACTGCGGCATTCATGTACGTGCCCCGTACACACATTAAAACATCACGGAAGCATAAAACACAGGCACACTGCGCAATGGGACGTGCGGCACCCACCTTGGCGGTGAAGACTGCCTGGCGAGCCTGCGGAATCATGTACAGCTGCTGGATGGTGGAGGCCATGTAGCAGGTGGCGCCCAGGTTGGTAAGGCCCACGAGGCGGCAGTCGGCGCGCACGTCATCGTGGGGCCAGTAGTCCCATTTGTACGGTGCGTGCGAGGCTGTGGAGAACGTCCCACACCGCCCCTAGGTGACGCAGCCACCAGAGAACTTGCCGCACAACCCAGCCTATCGGCAACGATGGTGAGGTAGTAAAAAAAAACTAAATTCCGTCGCTTGGAAAATACTGCTGCCATCATTGTTGGGAGAGGAACGAGCCAGGTCGCGAGGACTACTGGGATGATGTGTCGGATGAAGCTGTAGAATTGGCCACCATCCGCCGTGCCAGGACAATGGACGTTACTTTAGAGTGTTATTTTATTTGACAGTCCTTTACAGTCTACAGCTGGATGAAGGCCTCCTGAAACCATGTTGGTCATGGGGTTTTTTTTTATCATACTTCACCACACTGGTCAGTGCGGGTTGGCGAGTGGGAAGCCCAGGACTGGTTCAGATATTACTCGCTACATATCTTAGCTATGGAAGGGGCATCGAACTTCGATCACTAGGTTTAGAGAGCTGTGTCCTAGCCACAGCACAAAGTGCCCTGCCCTCGTGGGTGTCTTAATGCAAGTACCATGAACATGTGTAGGAAAAAGACCATGGGGTAAGGTTGGGCGTTAGGGACAAGGTAAAGACGAATCATCAGATGAAACTCGGTTGTCAGAGGGGGCAATATTCTTCACTACAGTGCCAATTGTGCAAGGTACAATTTCGGAACCCTGTAATTTGTGTATAAAGCAGTGGAACCCTCGATGTTATTTTTCAGGTGGTAGTATTGCCAGGAGACAGCTCTGTTGTTGAAGCACCAGGGCCCCAGTTTGTGAGATCCACAGCTTAAATCATGGCCAGGGTTTATATGGTGCATTGCCTCTCTGGGATAAATCGTATGCGCATTCAGGTGCACAGAAGTATAAACCGACTGCTCACTTGATAAAATACTATTTCATGGAGTTGTACTTAGGAATTCCACTAGAAAATCAAGATAAGCACATCCCAGTGCTCGTTAACACACATGGATGCCTTCCGTTTCTAAGCCACCCGATTATTCCAACCAGGAAATCACAAAACCTGGCGAACCCTCATGCCGGGACAACATATGATATCTCCCGCAAAATGTGCAGGTGTTTGTGGTTGTGTGCGCAAAGGGGTAGGTGCACACTCACTCTGCACGTGTTGAGCCATGACCCAGCAGTGCAGCAGGCGGTAACTCTCGGGGCAGCCCTTTACGAGCTCCACCAGGAGGTCGTAGGCAGCGCCCCGCGAACCCTGCGACTTGCACTTGGGCTGCTGGCGGTCCGCCATGCTGGGCAGCAGGAAGAGCAGGTTGAACACCTCCCTGAGGAATTCCTGCAACCCGCACCAATATCCTCCACTTAGCCTTATCGACTTTTGGGATGGTTGTTAGCGAGGACGTGGGTGCAACAGGACCCGTGTGCCTGGATGTCGTCTGCCAGCTAAGTACATGTCATGATTCATGGCTTCGTAAAATAAAATTTACTTTTACGCTCAAAATGTATCTAAAGAATGCAGAATTATGTACCAAGGAATGTATGACTTATGCAACTTCAACGTACTTGCATTTAGACTAACGGAACAAAACATTCAGAAGATAATACAAATCAAACAGTAGAAAGAAGCCAAAATATTATCAATTGTGGAATCTAATCGTGACCCTGAACTGAGCCATATCATCGAATCGTAGAAGGGAAAAGTGAATTTTAACACGTCTACCAGGTAGTCAATTTAGGCACTCGCGCCGGCTCCCTTGAGCCGACTGACCTGGCCGTCCCGTGTGAACTTGAACGCCGGTTTGTGCTTCATGACGGCCGTGCACAGCTTGAGCAAACCAAGGAGGCCCTCGTCCTCCATGCTGCTGTCCCTCTGTTCCACGATCTCCCGGCTGCAAAACAATGTAAACCGAGCAGTCCCCCCATTTTAGGCTGTGGAAGACTTTGGCAAAAGGAAGAGAAAAAAAATCTTCACGTTTGGGGTGACCAGAGATGGAATACAGTCCTGTTATTCATATATACATAAATGTCATATGTAGGTTTAACTATAATGATAACTCACCTCTGTATGCAGTCCGCCAGATGTCTAGCCATGGCATCTAGGTCCACCAGCGTTACCTGCAAAGCAGCACACATGAAAATAGCCACCAATTGTGTCACTAGTGTACGAGCCATGATGGATGCAATGTCAGGACCATCCAAGGAAACAACAATAATCAGAGCGACCACACTCCAGCATTTCGACAGGGTTACAGTGAGACATTTTGGCTGGACCAAGGTCATAAAAGCAGCACCTGGTTGGTGTCCTTCACGTGGATGTTGTTGATGAGCTTCCCGAGCAGCCAGAAGTAATCCTTGCAGCCTGGCCGAATTCCCAAGTCCTCTTCATCTTCATCCAAGTTCTGTGAGCCATACACGAGCAGAATTTAACCATGGATGAAAAGCTCCATACCCACTAGCACACCGATAAATGCACAGCCTCACGTAGTTTTCTATCTGGAATCATCGCTTCTGCCGAGGATGTACCAAGTCTATGTTGGAGATGGAGAAATGTGGCATGTAGTCTTTAGGATCTTTGTTCGATTTACAATTCATAAGGGGAAAAATTAGTCTGCTTTGGGTGAACTACACAGGCCTTAAGTTAATAGGAACTGCATGCATAAAAATGTCGTCTTTACATTGATACGCTACCACTTTGTAAAACTCCCATTATTGCAAATTAATCTTAGCCAATTTCCAAGCAGACACACTCTGGCTTGCTTGCTGGCACAAATGCCCAACACCTTAACGGGGCGCATGGCCTGAGCGTCCGGCAGGAACTTGAGCAGCGTGGAGACGGCGAGGAGCAGGAAGGAGCGGTCGGCCGAGTCTCCGCCCTCGAGGCGCGTGACACACAGCCGGTAGAGGCTGCTGGCCGCCTCAGAGCGCACCGCCACCTGCGCACAGGGCAGCACACACCACTCTGCGAGTGAGAGTCCTCGTCCGTCACAGCCGGTGACTCTCAGTTTCCCGGAGTTCTAACGGAGCCTATTGAATGCCCTGCCTGTGTAGGCTTGGCTTTGGATTTTTCCGACGATGTGGTTGGCAAATAGTTTTTAACAGTGCGGAATATATGCCATGAACGTGATAAGCCGCGTTTGCTGTTCAAAGTGATATGCCAAAGATACATAACTCAAGTAGCATCTGAGCGCTTTACTTTTCTTATGCAGTGTTTATTTAAATTTGTGCCACACTTGGTTACACATCCATGACCAGTCGGAGTAAAACAAATATTAAGCGAATTACTTTAAGTGACAACAAAACAAGTAAATGCATTTTAACACGTAGGCTTTCGCGACCAATGTTATTCATAATCAACGATTTTTGGGTTTAGATCGCGTTTATTTATAAATGTGTCGTAACCCTCCACCACCCGACACGGCCAATCAGTAAAAAATGTGTCACGTTGACAAAGACAAATAGTTCACTGCTTTAGCCCACCGGTGTGTTGAAGCAACAACATTCACAATTTGAGTACGACGTTTCGCTGGTAATTACAACCAGCATCATCGGGCAATTCGCCAGAATGGTGAGGCTCTCCTGTGTCTCCCGTTCTTATATAGAGCAGCAGCAGGATGACGTCATCATTAACTCATTAACTCATCAGGTGCAAAGATTCAAGGGGGGAGTGATTGTAATTATATACTAGATTAGTAATCAGGCTATTGTTACGATGCGAGTTGTAGATTAGTAATCATTTGGAATGTGTTTTATTGTGATTATGCTACATTAGTAATCTGTTAGTGGTTGTTTCCCTTATAAGTAATTGTAATGTATCTTATTTAATAATACGCTTCCAGGCCGCACTAAGCCTGTAGCTGTCTGAGCGATTAAAGTTATTTCTGTTTCTCTCAATTTCAATCGATTCTCTAATTAGTCTTTGCCAGTAGTAACTAGTTTTACACAACACTTCCACGTTGTCAAAATCAATTGAGTGTCCCTGTTGGCATGCATGTTCTGCTACTGCCGACAGTTGTGTTTGTGATAGTTTAATATTTCTCTGGTGTTCTTTAAGTCTTACACTAACGTTACGCCCTGTCTGTCCAATATAGCATCTGCCACATACACAATTAATCCGATATACACCTTCTGTTGATAATTTAGGTAATTCGTCTTTAGTGCACGTTACTAGTTGTTGAATTTTGTGTACTGTACCAAATCTTACTGTAATGTTTTGCTTTTGCAAAACACGGGCTAATTTATCAGTTACTCCTGAGATAAATGGTATTTTTATTGTTTTAATAATCTGATCGCTTTCAGCAGTGTTGCTTTGCGATCGTGATTTGGCTTTTAGTGCTCTGTTAATTTGAGCATTATTGTAGCCATTCTGTCTTAGTGCTTCTTTAACATGTTTAATCTCTCTCACTAGACTTTCACCATCTGACACTGTTTTAGCCCGATGTATGAGCGTCTTGATAAGAGAGGATTTCTGAGCTGGGTGATGATGCGAATCTGCATTCAGATAGGCATCAGTGTGCGTTGGCTTTCTGTAAACGCTGTGTGTTATTTTACCGTTTGGGCCATGCCCAAGTAAAATATCCAGGAACGGGAGTGTGTTATTCACCTCCATTTCCATGGTGAACTGAATGGCCGGGTTTTGTGCATTGAGATGATTTAGAAAATCGTTAAGTGTATCTTTACCATGTGGCCAGACAACCAAAGTGTCATCCACATATCTAAACCAAAAGGATGGTTTTAATGTGCTCGAGGCAAGTGCTCTGGTTTCAAAGTTTTCCATGTACAAATTTGCTATAGCAGGAGATAAAGGAGAGCCCATTGCTGCACCTGATGAGTTAATGAGTTAATGATGACGTCATCCTGCTGCTGCTCTATATAAGAACGGGAGACACAGGAGAGCCTCACCATTCTGGCGAATTGCCCGATGATGCTGGTTGTAATTACCAGCGAAACGTCGTACTCAAATTGTGAATGTTGTTGCTTCAACACACCGGTGGGCTAAAGCAGTGAACTATTTGTCTTTGTCAACGTGACACATTTTTTACTGATTGGCCGTGTCGGGTGGTGGAGGGTTACGACACATTTATAAATAAACGCGATCTAAACCCAAAAATCGTTGATTATGAAGTAAATGCATGTTTGTTCATTGGCGGTCCTTTAAAGATGTGAATGAGCAGTGTGAGCGCACAGTTGCAAAAATCGAAATGTACCAAACTGGGCCCAAGGCATTATCTGCTTCATTAGGCAAACTCAGATGGGAAGGCTCAGCAAGCAACCCGGCTTGTGAAACGCTCTTAATGATCACGTTATTAAGACACAAACAGTGTACCTACCACACACCAGTGGGCATTCCAGCGAATACAAATTAAAAGAATGGGCTCAATGTATGAGATAACTAAAAAACGATTGCACAAGCAAAGCAGTTATGATGGAAACAAACAACACCTCCCAATGCTTCAAATTTCAGGCCACAAATGTACACACAAATGTAGATTGAAAAAATCATCTCAATCTGACGGCCTGGGGATTTTAACTAGTAACTTGGTTATTGGCAAAGGGTGTTCTGGACTAAGGCACAGAACAGAATAAATATACCTCAAAGAAACAAACCAATGTCACATGCACTAAACGAAATTCCCAATAAATATGCAGCAACGCCTACATTAAAGCTATGGTGGTAACTTGCAGAGCACTAATCCATGTTTTACAGGGGTTATTTACCTTTGAGCCCCCCAACTCCACGCATAATTCCATTTCCCTTTGCTAGACATCCTATTCGTTACGCATTCAAAAGCCAATTAACAAGCGCAGACTATCACACACACCCCTGCAAGCACAGCCATCCCCAACCTCGTCTTTTGGATGGCAGCCACTGGGGAAGAAAGATTAAAACCGTGCCCAGCACCGCAAACGTCTACCATCTGTGCTACAATTACAACCTGCCGTATCAGGCCCCTGCCATCTGTTACTCCCAGCTGCTGTGCGGTTCGCCTGCAGTGCACGTGCTGATGAATGGAGCTTGTTTACCGCGTCACGTCGCTCGTCAATGGGCAACAACCTACTTAGGATTCTGTATGCTTAATGAGCACTCCAGTTTTCAATCAGACACACACACAGAAATTGAAGTGCATTACTTACAAGAGTGTACCATACCTACAGAAAATAACATAAACATTATTGCTGTATTGTTTAACCTTTTACCGTGGAACAGCATTGTAAATGAAATGTAAACTGAAGGGAAAGGTGCAAGAGGTTAGCCGAATATGCCCACAGCGCAACCAAACCCGCCAGATGCTTGATCATTAAATGTACACCACAAGAAATATTTAATGGCAGCCTCCGAATTGGTGGACTTAAAAAACACATGGCGTGGACGCGCAAATGTGTGGGCCCCAGCAGCTGTCAGCTAATGGCGACACACATCTTGCTTGGCAGAGACGTAGGGAGAATGTGTCTCCATGCAGACATCGACGCATTCAACAGACAGTCCGGCGCTGTTAAAGCCGAGTGTTTCATGCCGTCATTGTTGGTGGATAAAATTTCACGACACGATGTATAGAGGCGCACATTCTATTTGTTTTGTTTACAATACTTTGGCAACGTATAATGCCAACACAGATGTTCGCTTTCAAATTCACCTTGTTATGTATTGTGACATTATAAGTCAGCAAGGTCGGTGTGGTTGGAACTCAGCACAGAGGGGTCTCTTCCACCACCTCCCCTTACCTAACCAGTGCTTGTTTATAGTTCTTGGAAGTTCGACTGCTCCCCTCTCCATGTAAAATTTGTTTGTCACTTACAAAGAGACTCATAGTTTTAATGTGCTCTCACCTGTTAAATAGAAAAATGGAATGCCAAAAACGAATATCTTCCATTTCCAAGTACTGCAAATGAATGCATTCTTAATGTATAGATTAGTCCTCACACAAGACGCGAGAAAATGTCAAGTAAATGTAACAATATCTCCTGCAATCCTTTGCAGCAAGTGAGTCTCACATGTCTCACGTGCTGATGGGTAGATAAGGTGACCAATGACAAAATCGCACATGTACTTAATCATAATATAAGAGAGGGGGGGGGTGTGTAAAAAATAATGTAAAAATAGCCGCGACAGCTGTCGCTGTCGTTAACGAAACGAACCTCTGGCGCTAGCAGCGTGAGCTTGCAGAGCCAGTCCTGCAGCGTGCCGTTCTCCGCCAGGCTCTCCTTAACGGCGGGACAGCCGCTCGACCAGCTGACCAGCAGCCACATGGCGTAGTGAGTCACTGCAGACGGCACAGGCACGACATCACCACGCTTCCAGCCACTGTATAAACACCGTGGGTGAACAACCGATGTGTGCGTTTCACTGGCCGAATTACCCCCCACCCCTCTTCTTGTGTGAAGTATGTTTTGTTTCCAGTAGTTTACAAATGTACATCCTCTATTCTCGAGCTTACACGACTGGATTAAATGTATCTCCATTTTCGTACGAGGGAAATATTAATGCAAGTTGACTGCGCAGACGGGACAGGCAGCTGCTACAAGCTCTGCAACCAATTTAAGAGCGCTCTTGGCCTCTAAACATTTGCTCAATAACAGCAATGTGTGCAACAAGGGTTTCAACACCATCTATCAACAGATGTGGCACATGCAAAACATGTGCGAAATTTGGGGTATTTCATTATAATTTGACATGACGACTACATGTGTATTAATATTTACAAAGCACCGACAGTTAAGAGTATAATAATTATCTAACGACAGTTTAAAATCACTTGGCAGGTAACGAGACAAGTTTCCATTTTAATCTTGAATAATCACCTTCATGCCTGGACTTGTAATCAGACTGTGCCTTCAGCATCCTGGAAGGAAATCATACAAATATCTCAGAGCCAATAAGTCATCTTCAACATTAATCAATTTATATCTGATGTACAATGTGCGGTATGTACACGTTACATGATTAAATGAACAATGATTGTAGTGTGTGCCTGCGATGAGTGCAGGCACAGCCAAACTATATAATAACCGGTTACCTTTGAGGCAGATTGTCATATGTATACGCCACAGTCATGAGGTGCTTCAGGAGGTCGGTTCCATTCACGAGGTTTAGGAAGGTCTAACACAAACGCAGAGACATAACCCAGCGTTTGTTAAGCATCGTTCTCTGTTGACTCGTGCTGCATTTCTTTAGGCCATACAAGTGAAATAAAAGTTTCAAAATTTTAGAATTTTTTTTATTCGTTATCGACAGCAACATCGACACAATGCATTACGGCCAAAGAACACAATGTTAAATCCAACAACACGTACATTTTGCCTAAATATAAAGCAAGCTGTCAATAATAGCAAGCCATTCATATTTAAAATCCAATAATAATATTACATTCTCCACCAACCTGCACTCACCAGCAATTAATAAACAAAAAGCTGTACAATAATATTACATTACTATTACATGACTGCCACATACACCTTTGATTTCACCACTCCACAATTATGATAACATGCTACATGGCCACGGCCCTGAACCCCTTCGACATGAAAAAACTATGAAGCCCGTGCACTGGAGGAAGGAAGCTGGCACACCTCGGTGAGCCGCGGGATAACGTGGGTGCCCTTGCCGTGCTCGCCCGAGCTCTTGCGGGGTTTCCCGGCCCAGGCACGCTTGCGTGGTGCCTCCGAGGCGGGTGACCAGGCGAACACATCCACGTATGCCACGTCAAAGTCCACCGGCTCCACGGCGAACTGGCAAACCAGCTTCAGCAGGCATGCCAGGCAGTCCAGTTGCCACTGCATTCACCCCACCAAGTGCCGGTCGGCCAAGCACAGTTCAAGAAAGGAAGACGGATTAAATAAACAAGTTAGGAAAAAATAAAGCACGTGGATGGATTATGCGATTGCTATCCAACATGCTTTGGTTTGGCAATGAGCAGGGTGGAAGCCCGCAATGCGTAGTGTCAAAACAAAATGCGCTGCCTGTGTATTTGCAAATAGTCCATGTGCTGTGATTTGGTCTCTCCAAGTTTTGGGCAACTATTTGATCGATTTGGCTGGTTTTCATTATGGCAAGTCCCTAATAGCAATACAATAGTTATGCAAAAATGTAATTCATATTGGATCATCTTTACGAGAGTTATCCATCCATCTGTAATGGCTGGATGGATGGCCAGAGCTAATGCTTTCAAACTTAGTTTGAAAGCAGTAATAACACCTGTCAGAGATATCCTCCATTGTACTTCAATTACCAAATTTCCCATAATGCAGTGATAGGAATGCACGGTGACCACGCTGTTGCACACGTGCGAGTAACTGAGAAATATGTATGTGTAAGTGAGATGGTCGGGAGTGCCACTAGCATGGTAGAGATGACAATGAGTGGATGGCTTTGCAAGAAAGGAGCGAGGGGACGGGACGGTGCTCACCACACTCCACGGCTCGGCTTCCTTGGGCTCCAGTGTCCCAGAGAGCAACATTTCCAACAGGAGTTCAAGCCCACCCGATGCTATGAACTGTTCGGACAGAAAAAAAGTAACTCACTTTAATCGGAACCCAAAAGCATGCAGTATACACCAGATACAGATTCAACATCTAGAATTCTACTACGAGTATTTTGTTTACAATATATATGAGCAGTGGCAATGAGAGGCACCTTGCTGGTCCAGCTGCTCTTGCTATTCTCCATGTGGCTGTCGGTGGAGTCGTCAGAGTCAGGGTACAGGTCACTGTAACTGCCCTAGAATACACAACGCAGGTAACACAGAGGTTCAACAACATGTTGCCTACCAACCCCTAAAATCCAGTACATTATCGTCAATCACACTATAGCGTACACTGCCAAATAGTTGTGCGTGATTTAACATTCATCAGGAATACAAAGACAATCGTATAAGTACAGTATTGCACTGTGGGCTATAGGCTGACCGAAGAAACTGTTCGTATTCGACGGCTTGGCTTGCTAAGGGCCTCGATGATCTCCAGGGCATAGAGCAGCTTGTGGGGGCTCCTCAATCGCAGCAGGTCCTTCCACCGCACATCCGCGCTGGCCTGCACACACAGGCGACGGACGGAATGACAGCACAATGTCACTTTGCACATTGGGGGCAGCAGCGCCACTGTTTAAACAAGAGCTCGCAGTTCGTTTCGCGCCAGCTCAAGAATGCGGAATCATTCTGCGCGGGTGCGAGTACCTCCTCGTTGGAAATGTTCTGGAACGCCTGCAGCATGCTGGGACAGGTAGGAAGCAGCATGAGCAGCTCCCACACTCGGCGTGACAGGTGCTCCGCATGGAGCTTCAGGTCCTGCACAAATAAGGCCCGTGTTGTGACCGTCGCACTTATGTTTGGGAAATAGCAAGGGATTTACCAAGTAAATTAACATTAGGCATGTAAACATTGACCCCTAAGCGATTCAATGGATTCTCAATTATTCAAGATTTCGATTTTATTCTAGAAAAATTATTTTTTATATTGTTTTATATCGTGTAATTTGTATTGTTTGTTTAGACTCACATGGACTGTTCTGTTTACTCCATTAGCCTAAATGCAAAATTATGATTTGCATAAAATCAATCATTATCACATGTACGATTCAATGCTTTTGTCTGGAGCATACGAATCAATTTCAATGTATCGTGAAATACCTAATCAGCATTAACAAGAAGAACAAAGAGACCTGCAGAATCATATGAAACCAGAGTACAATCAATCTTGATTTGAAGCTTTCGTGACTGCAGGAATCCATACTTTTTGGTTCTTTCGGTAAAGTCACGTAGGTAGAAAAATAAAAGATCACGATGTTTCGATCGCCACACAAGAAACCGTCTCCCACCTGAAGACGGTCGCTTGTGTGGCGATCGAAACGTCGGGATCTATTATTATTTTTCTACCTACGTGACTTTACCGAAAGAACCAAAGAGTACAGAGTACAATCTTAAGAGAGGTACAAGTAACAAATGTGTAAACAGTGTATATATATTAATAATTTGCACGACATCAATTAACAGTATATTCACAAAGCACGTGAGTGGTACACACTTGGGCTTCCTGAGCGCTCTGCTCGCCGCTGGTTGGGTGGAAGGACATGGCGAGCTTGTTGGCGCATGCCTCTCCGTTTGACTGTCGCAACAGAGCCTCCACAGAGGCCACGACTGATGCCGTTGAACACGATGACGAATCGCCACTGCTGCCACCACCAACGCAGACTTCCTGATCTGCCGCGGAGGGTCGCAGAGACGCCAGCATCTCGAGCAGATCAAAGAGGGCGGTGAGCGGCTGTTCCTGCAGCAGGAGGATCATAGGAATATTCTCCTTCTGAGGAGGCGGCAGGCACGAGGCGGGCAGCTGCAAGCCGTCGCCCTTCCTCTCCCGCCGAGGTGCTCCCAGGGACACAAACACCATCTGTGGTGAAGAGACACGAGGCTAAGAGGCCTTGACAAGGCAGGAAGGTGATCGCACGGTAACTCGGAGAAGATTTACAACCAACCACATGCCCGGAGACAACATATGGGACACATGTAACCACGTAGGTTTCAGTAACCTTCAGCCAGGATATATATACAATTCTTAAATAAATAAAAATACCGATCTATATTTCAAGAGACAATTAGCTATAAACATCTGAAATGAGGTAGATAATGCATATGAAGCCGCATTAGCAAGTAATGTACATATTGACTCAATCTAGGAAGGAAATAGATGAGTGGGTTTTACTGAGCGCCTTAAACATTCACCACACAATCTTCCTTTTCTGGTAAATCGCCTGATGAAGCGGGTTATAATCACTAGTGAAACATCGTTCTCAAAAATTGTAAATGTTGTGGGTTTACTCTTGAAAACACAGGTGCGCTGAAGTAGTAATTAATTGGCACGTTTTGTTTACGTGACAAACCATACTATTTTCCTGTGTCGGGTGGTGGTGGCTTAATTACACATTTATATTTACACAATCTAACCCAAAATAAATCCCTTTATGATGGATGATATTGGTCGCAATAGCCTGTGTTAAACTAACGATCTTCCTGTTCGCCACTGCACCTGCATGTCCTTGAAGCCAAGGACGTGGAGTGTTTTTTCATCATAGTCTGTCGTGAGCTCGTGTCCAGACGAGATCATTCGCACAGGCCCCATCAGTCCGCCTGCACACCAAGTTAGAGAAAGTGGTTTAAATAACAGTCAAACGTGTCTCTCATTGTACATGTCTCTCATACGTATTATATTTTATTAAATGCTCTGAGCAGGCATATGCTAATGTTCCACACACAGAACACAATAACACAACACATCTTTCCCAGTGATGCCAACCAACATGTGGCTTGTGTGCCAGAGTTTTCAATTGCCCGAGCACTTGCTGGAGGTGGTGTGCGTGACTTGCCGAGCTGAGCCTCACCGTGGTAGTCGCCGTGGCGTCCCGAAGAGCCAAACTCCTGCACCTGCGCCTGCTGGCTCATCTGCTCCTTGAGCAGGCTCTCGTACCAATGCGTGACCTCGGCACGCAGGTCCGCCACTTGGTCCGTCGGGAACATCTCGATGGTCATCTGTGAAGAGGGCGAGTGGCCAGGTGGCTCAGTGATACGGTGATCGCCAAGGGGAAACGAGTAAACCACCCTTGCTTCACTGGCGAAAGTGGAGCCAGCAGACAAAGCTAGTGAGGTCTCACAGAAAGGATTAACGGATTTAATTGCAGATAGAACACTGCCAGTAGAAGCACAATAACAGGCCCCCTCTGAAGGAAGTCAGCTGCACAAGGCGGATTGGTTGCCAGAACTTTATTGTTTCGTGTACGAAGACACTCGGCTAGAATAGCGTAAAAGAGGAAAAGAAAAATTTCATTTCCTTTGATTCACATTATTTGTACCGAAAGCTCTATTGCTTCAAAGTTGTTTTGCACAGATGCTGTTTGCCATCGACCACGCATACACAAACATAATCCAATGAGTCCGTGAGATGAAAATATACATTCACAAGAATCAAGACTCCAGTGGCTTCATCATTGTTAAGGTTACGGTCTACGATTGCTACACATCATGTTAAATAAGTAACTTCAAAGCAAATGTCTTTAAATTATTTACAGATCACAAAAAAAATCAAGGTTGGACAAATTAAACTAAAATAAAAACATACAAATATTCAAAGAAGAAATGGAAAAACATCCCAGGGGGGAGGGATACAAAGGACTTCAAGTAAAATTAATGGATTACTTTGACTATTATAAGCCTATAACTCTTGGCTTAAAGCTTTCATGACTGCAGGAATTCATAATCTTTGGATCTTTCGGTAAAGTCACATAGATAGGTTAAAATCAATACAAATAAAATAAACAAAAAACTACGATTTTAAATATTAATGTGAACAATTTATGTCATGAACAAAGTTGCAATGTTAGGCTCGAGATAAACGATAAAAAAAGTCAGGGAGAAGTTTGCTCAAGCAAATTAAGATATTTGTTTGAGGATACAAGTGGAAACATAGCATAGAATGAATACCTCGGGCAAAACTTGGAAGGTGAATGAGGAAAAATAGATAAAATAAAGAAGTAAATGAGAATATGATGGAGTGCATCAGGAAAACAAAACCCTATCATAAAAAGCAATAGACCATTATAAACATGGACATCGATATAACAATATAACTTAAGCTGAAAAGTGCACAAATAGCTTGGAATAACTCTGATAGTCAAAGAAAGGAACATACGGATGATAAATTAAATTATTAAGAGACATCATAATGACTCTTAAGGAAAATAAGTGGGCTTTGTCCAGTTGAGACCGAAGAGAGTGACCACTGTGAAGATGGAGCAACGACATCACCTCATGTGCTGGTAATTGATTGCTTGCAACATCACGGAACCGTGAGGTCTGGCAACGAGTTGAGGAGGTCTTCCTTTACCAGTGCAAAGGATGACCAATAATGATGATGAATATTATAAAAGTATAGCAATATCTTTTGGGTGAGGGGGGGGGGCAGAAAAGAAGAAAACTCCCAAACCATTCAGAACCCGCTGCAAATTCTTCTTACCTTGTCGGGCAGGCCGGCTGGCTGACACACAATGCGGATGGGCATGGACTGCTTGTCGCTCAGTGCTTTCTGATGGCTGCTGATGCCGTGTCCCTCTATTTGCCACTGCCGCAAGTGGTACGCAAACCTGTTGTGTTGGGGGTTCAGCGGGTGAGGAGGAGACGACACGGACATGGCTACAACCACCTGGCACAGAAACCACCGAGGCGTCCTCTCGCCCAGCACGAGGACAGGATGGTACTTAACGACTACACGCATGCTCTGCCAAAGCCAAGGCCTGCATCTGACACCAGCTGTAGACACATAATTAACCATGGCTCAAATCCAACTGTGTTAATTCAGCCTTTGCAGGCTGCTGCGTATTTTTTTCTGAATTACTGTCTGTATTATTAAAATGAGTGCTAGTCAGTTTAATCAACAAGATTGAGATAAGCACACACTTTATTTAGAATTCCAAATTTACGTGCTCTATTGTTCAGCTGAATATGTGAAGCCTGGAATGGATTAATATACATTTGAATGTGTACTTCTAGAACAAAAAAATATCTGCATCTGTTCAATAAACGAAACAATCCCAATTAACGTCATTGGAGTGGGTGGCAGTATTTCAAGCCATTCTGCATTTACTTAGTGTACCTACTATGCCACACACAGCAGGCAGGGCTTACCTCCGCTTGAAGGCTTCCAGGTGGGTCTTGAGTAGCAAGAGGCCTCGCTCGATGACCATGAGGCTGGAACGGGGGTCCAGGGCCAGGCTGTTGGAGGCCTCCGTGAGGCTCTCCATGCAGCGGTTGATGAACTCTTGCTCCCGCTCCAGACCACTCTTTCCTAAAAAAACATACAAGTGTCGCACAAGCACAAACAACAGCACGTTCCAACCTGGCCATGGAAACACAAGAGGAGCCATGGGTGCCACACCAATAATTAGCTGTGACTAATGAGCTATCAGAAGAAATACAAGTTGCTCTTTCTGGGCATTTTCATGAGTTTTTTTAACGAGTTGCAGTACTGAAATAACGATTTCATGTCCAACAGGCCAGTGTGCAGTATCGATACACTGTAGCTCTCGACGTCTGCTGGCCAATATTCTTAATGCATCCTCTCACCAGCTCAGCCGAAACAAATCAATGACAAAAACAAACGAGTTCTCAGTGTGATTAGAAATCACGTGGGGGACACTGAAGTGGCAGGGGTTGCTGCTTTACCATTGATGTAGTAGGAGTTGATATACTGCACGGCTGCACGGCTCACATCCACCTTCTGCGCTCGCAGTGCGATCCCCCAAAGTTGGTCCATCCCACACGGCTGTGAGAAACGGCAGAATGGTGTTAAAATTGAATATCCCACATAAGCATTTATGCAGGCCCAGCAACGGCAAACAATACAAATTATCTCTATAATTCATGCATTCACTTTCATTTCAACACTAGTACATGACTATTTGGATTTAACATGCACACGAGAGATTATTACATTTCAATACTACATGGACACAGCATGGGAAATGCTGGTTTAAAAAAACTCAAGAGACATTGTAAATACTTTTTTCCAAGGACATGTTATATATTGTGCTCTTTAACAAGCTAGTGGATACCAAAACCATAAGCACATGTACCCTTGTAAAAGCAGCATGAGTAACTCTTGTCCCAACACAGCACAGGAAACAAGACTGGTTATATTTCTCCTACCCGACTACCTCACATACATCAATAACAAAATGCCAATTCTTTACCAGGAAATGTTCAACAAGTCTTTAAGATATATTTTTTAGAACGATCCTATATTGAAATGTTTGGCCAATTACAGTAACAAGTTTGGGATATGGGAGGAAACTAAGGTATTAAAAGCAAACAAGCCCACATACAACAAGGGGGTCACACTCGGCATAACCATCTCCTGGCCTCCCCTCAGAGCTACAGGCCCTATTGCCACCTGGCAAGATGGCATTACCGTAGTGTTTTTGGTCCCATAGCTTGAACAGGTTCAGCGGGAGTATGCTAATAATTATGAGTTGTTCTTTGATCAATCAATTAACACCATCCCCACTGTAAACAAACCAAGGGAGGCACCTCGGTGGAGGAGGAGCCGTCGTAGGCGCTGCTCGCGAGACGTGCCAGGTTGCAAAGTTGCTGGAAGAGGTTGAGCCCCGTCATGCTGATCGTCTCCGGCTTCAGCTGCGGCATCTGGGATAGGGAGCAGCACACACAAGAAAGATTTTCAGTCAGTCCTGTGATGACATATACAGATCGCGGAGACCCATCACTTAACGTGCACCTTGCTTCACGTTGTTCACAAATGCAATGTAGCTAAACATATAGGCTTTCGCGACCAAAATATCCACGAAAGGTGTATATGGGTTACATCGTGTAAACATAAATGTGTCGTTAAGCCCGCCACTACTCGACAACCAATTAGTCAAGTTTGTGACCTAAACAAAACGTGGCAATTAACTTTGAGCAGTCGATAATAGGTACTGTATATTCTCTGCATACTCTTATATCAACATCATGTATGTATGTTGATTAACCGTGAATAACCTAACCAATAATAGGTAATGCATTTTCTATGATTAACATAATCCATTATAACTTATATGACTATAATTAGCCTCTCCTCTGGTCTTTGCACCTGATAGGCCCACAGTGATGACATCACCTTTATTCCCCTATTTAAAACAGAAACAGGAGGATGTCTTCACAATTCTGGCTATCACCTGATGAAGCTGGTTGTAATCACCAGTGAAACGTCATACTTGAATTGTAAACGTTGTGGGTTTACTCTCCAACACACCGGTTTGCTGAAGTAGTAACTATTTGGCACATTTTCAATGTGCCAATCAATATGATATTGTATTTATAATGATATTGGTCACGAAAGCCTACATGTAAAATTGGCACATTTGGTTAACATAACAAACCTTACTAATTGGCTGTGTCGGGCGGTGGCGGGTTTAACGACACAATTATATGTACGCGATCTAACCCAAAAAAACTTAAATCTTTATTATGGGCAATGTAGCGAAGTCGTAATGAAAACAACAAAAAAAGCACAGCCTTTTTTTCAAATCATTGCTGGATGAAGCCTTCCCCATGCTCGTCACAAAAGGGTTATTTGACCATAATTCACCACGCTGGTCTGTGTGGGTGGGTTAAGATGGGGGGGGGGGGAATCCATGACTAGTTCAGATAACTCATAATTTATCTTAATTATGTAGCTTATCGTAATGTTATCTACATGTCAATTGTGCGAGAAGCATCTTTCGATGCGATATGTGCATTTGGAACTTAGAGGGCAGTGCACGTTACAGAATGGCCACTGGAAGATGGCATCACAGAAATACTTATTTTTGATGGCCCATTATCCAGATTATGTGGTGGCACCTTTTTACTTTGTCAGGTCTTGAAATAAATGAAAATCAAACCAATTTTTCTAATTTGCCATATTTACTTTAAACCAATTAAAACATTTATAGAGTAATTTATTATTTCCGATACCTTGAAATTACCACAATGGCACCTTAAAGCAGCTGTTGATAAAAATCAAAAGCAAAAACATCTCTGCCACCTTTTTCCCCCACGCATGTCAGACGCATATAGAGACCCATACAAAATCCCAACCGAGGGCACACACAGGCCAGCGGAGCCCAGTTGACACCAGACCACCCACCTTCTCCAGGAAGATGTGCTTGTAGGTCTCGATGCCCATGGCGTGCTG
This sequence comes from Lethenteron reissneri, assembly GCF_015708825.2. NCBI lineage: Eukaryota > Metazoa > Chordata > Hyperoartia > Petromyzontiformes > Petromyzontidae > Lethenteron > Lethenteron reissneri. The sequence continues at coordinate 10,523,298 of NC_083803.1, read as the reverse complement.
ATCCTTGCTGCGCACCTGGTTCAGGAACCAGTGGAGGGCGTCATCTGAGCACTCGAGGTCAGTAACCAGACAGTTCCACAGGATGTCCACTTGCTCCAGACTCAGCCCTGCACACACATGCACGCACTACTAGATGTGCTTGCGCAAGAGCCACTTGCTACGATTCACATTTGCACACACTAATTCCGTATAGATGGTTGATGGATACATTAAGAATGAGTGTAAATACTGTAGTGCTGTCAAACAGAAGATTTATTCTATTCAAGGTAAATGTTCAAGCTTAAATATTGTTTGCATCCAAGAGTCCAAATATGACATGCCACTTAATTGTATCTCCAATGTTACATTGCTAGCAATCAGCTGCACATCTCTTTGAAAGGTCAGGTTTTATTTACGAAGATAAGACTGAAGATATCTCGAGAATAACTTACTGAAGTTGTCTGGAGATCCCAGTGTGGAGAAGACACAAGTGAGAAACTGCAACCGAACTTGAACCTCGGTGCCGTGGCTATATCTGCAGTGAAGGACAGATGGTTAATGTGCATTAGTGACAAAATCCTATTGTTGACACAGGTAAGATCTTATAGGTAGAAAATATTATTAGATGGAGTGGTGGCGCAATGGTTAGCATGCTGTGCTATGAACCCGGTGAACCCAAGTCCTGGCGACAGCTGCTGACTTTGGTGGCAAGTGACATCTGAACCAGTCCTGGATCCCGCACTTTAACAAAAGTCAAACAGCTCCCATGATCAACAGGGTGTGGGGAGGTCTTCATCCAGCAGTGGACTGATAAAGGGCTGTAAAAAGTAGCTTAAGCTCTCTCTGCCAAAGACACATAACTCATTATTCTTAAGTCCACAGCAATGAACTGAACAACATGATTTTCATCCACAAATAATCACACAGAGAAAATGCATATTGACACACAAACGATAAAGAGTTTTTGAGGTCGTACAGAGTGTGGTGGTGCCTGTCCTCCTGTACGGCTTGAATGTACTCCATCACGTTGTCAAAAAAGAGCTTCATCATGTGCAGCTCCTTCTCGGCCCACCTGACCGGCAAACAAACCACAGCAATCAGTGCCAGAGCAGTTTATGATTAAATACGCACAAAAGCAATGATCCTACACAGCAGGTTCAACCTGGCTGGACAAGTTCATGGAACTTCAGTTGGTCATGAGTGTCACTTTATTCTAAATCAAACATAGCCCTTCAGATTTGAGAACCAATTGAGCAATCAAGCCAGCAACCGGCAATGAGCAAATGTGGCTACAAGTAGACCGTGAGCAACAGCTAAGTCAGGCAGAAGGCCAAAGGAAAACACATTAGTATTCTTGAGGACACATGGGCACAACTTCAAGAGTTAAAAAAATTGGAATGAGAAAAAGGATATTTGTTCCAGCTGGCTCATCTCTATAAATTCAAATTCTCCTTTGTATTCTTTTAATGGCCCACAAGAAAGAAACTGTATTAAATTAATTATAAATTCAACACAAAAATTGTCTGGGGATAGTTTATACCTTTTAGTGAAATAGACTCTGCCAGAGTGGCAAGGCTCCTGTGAATAAACAGACTGCATGCAATCATCGTCTCCATGTATCTTATAAGCTGCACTACCATGAGATTTAATTATATACACATTGTATTACACATTTTTACCGCACCTCCTATTATCACGGTTGGCTACGTATGTGTGAAAGAAGTTCAACATACATACATACCATCATACATAACGTATTATCAGAATCAGAATCTTTATTTAAACAAGAATAATCCAATGAGATATGAAGCTCTTTATCACAGATGTCCAGTCAGGGCGGGTCAGCAAGTTAGCGCACACGTAAAACACAACAGCCCCTTAAAAACAGATAAAGAAGATCGAAGACAAATTAAAGTGAACGTACATTGTGATCCAATGGGTGTCGTAGCTGCTACCGTACTGCTGGAACGTTCCAAACAGCTTGGGCAGGAGACGCAGCGACACGACCACAGACCTGCAGAGGATGGACACACACACTCACGATGAGCAAGCGCGGCAGTGTCGACCGTTGCCCGTGGGCTTGGAGAGATCGTCAGACGAGTTACAGTCAGGGGACAACAAGTTCCACGCGGATACATTTCATCACGAAGCTGGAACAACAAAGGGCTGTGCAACCTAACTGAAAACAAATAAATCACCACAGCGTGACTGCGCGCATGATCAGATTACATTTCCTCAGAATACATAAGATGGATTTAAAGTTAAGGGTTTTCTGGCGAAGGCCGTGGATTTAGGCTCTTTTGCTAATCATCGGGGAGCAGATTGGACCTGCAATACAAAGGTAGCCATTTCAATTCGATCTAATGATGCCGCAGTTGAAAAAACTATTCAGGTTTCTTAAACCCCGCTGCATCTGTCCAGCCAGCAGTATCAATGGGTACACCACAGTTAGTCAATCGGCAGTTCGTAAGTGGTGGGTTAAAGTGTGGGCAGTTCCACCTATTCAAAGATGTTTGCCCAGCATGGAATCGTAGGCCTAATACCCTCCCAGAGGGGCTACCATATCCCCTCTAGTGGAGGCTCTTCTGCCAGCAGTCGCATACGACAGCTATTTCAGGGCTACACACCTTTACAACCTAACAATGTTTGGAAGGTGAGAATTCCGGCATTTGTCACCTGTTGTTGGCAAGGTTCTCCAGGCAGCCCTCGATGAACTTCATGCGAATCTGCCGGTCAGTGAACCAGCACACAAGCGCGCACAAGAGCTTCTCTGCCTCTGCGATGAGCCCTTCTGCCAGATGAACCTGTAATGAAGAAGCAGTCACTTTACACAAAGGCCATTAAGAATAACATAGGGGATGAGAGAGAAGATTAAATCAATAACAGATTTATGGCATTTAATGAAGATACATTGGGCATGCTTGACATAAAAATGTGTAAAAGCATTTATTGAATGAACTACAGGGAAACTGTACACCTAAGTAATTATAATGGAAACAAATAGATTTGTGGAGATCATTATATGATGAAAAGGAAATCAAGACAAATTATGAAAAATTCAATCGGCAAATAATGAAGTTAAATAAGAAGTGAAGACTTCGGGGAGGAAGCATACATTATGAGATACAAGGGGCAACAGCGAGGTAGCGAGGTGTATAATGGATCTGAGCACGGAATCTGGTTCCACTGGGAGTTCCAGGGTTCAAATTCATGCAGCCACCCGTGCACAAGTTGGGTTCTCAAGTGTACCGAGCTGATGGTTCCCACACAGGGTTACCAATGACTGCATAAAAGAAAACCCATCATGAAACGTTTACTTGTGTATTAAATTGTGACAATGTGGTCATATTTTGGCAATTACAATTTTTTAAGTCTTGACTGCCATGTGACAACTATCTCGTAATCAGGACACATGGGAAAGTGAAACCTTTGTGCGTCTAATAAGTCCCACACCTCGAATTAGCATGGTTGGCTGAATCCGGTGCGAAAGAAGTTCAACATAAATACATACGCTTGATGGGATCACAGCAAGTGACCTACGATATCCATAACATGTGGTGACATTGCACTGCTCACGCAGAGTGCTCAGAATTTACATTTCTTCACCTCATGACGTGACTCATGGTACAACTGGAGTATTGTTTGTAAAAGTGAAAAAAAGGCACATTTTCAAAAGGGATGGGACCGAAGTTCGTGATATGAGCTTACAGCGTTTTCGTCCTGCACCAGGTCCCACAGCAGGGTGCTGCCCGTGCGGCACACGTTGTCGAGGTTGATGTCGGCCACCGTGCCACCGCCACCCTGGTGTTTGTGCATGGCCCCGGCTGTACGGTACCGACACAACACGGACCAGACCGCGACACAATTCAGCCCTAGTTTAGAAAAGCCTGCATATTTGTACCTGTACAGCCGTTTTGATCATTTACTACTGGGTTACGGCTCCCCCATGCAGAGTGGCTCGTGGGGGGATTTTGTACCGGGAAGCATAGATGGCGGAAGCAAAAAAAAGTACAGAGCAACAATGGATTTCGCTGCACTGCCTTCGACTGCACGTCACTTAGCCCCACAGGCCTAAGACATCCTGTTTGTGCATGGTGGTCACTCATCCACGCACTATTCGGGCTCAAACATGCTTAGCTTCTGAGATTTGACACATATTTTAGGCTCATAGGTCATGTAAAATTTAAGAAAACACAATCCTTTGAGAAATTGTCAGAGTGATTCGATGCCACACCACCATAAATAAACACAATATTACATTTATAAAGGGTAAAATGTTAGCATAGCATTAAAGCAATACAAAGGTTGTCTTATGCCTACCAACACGTTGAGTGTCAAGACATTATTTCTCCCGATGCATGGGTAACAGGAAGACTTCTGAGGCCATGTGTACATGCTGGTGGCAGTGCTGGTTATCAACTGGCTGCATACAGCAATGGGCAGCCTCATCCAACCATCCCCCATCTCCTCCCCCAACATTCCTCTTCCCCAGCGATTGCCAGGATTCAGGGCCATCATACAATTAAAAAAATCTATGAATTTTTTACAATCTCGTTTGTATTGTTTCTTCGTTTTTCCAAGTTAAAATTGCATATTATTTTCAAATGAAGGCCAATTGTCCAAAGTATCCAGATTTTACTTTCTTCTTAATGACGGCATGACAGTAATTCCATAACTCATTCGCACATGCACGCAATTCAATGCATGCATCATGAGCCAGAGAAGTGATTTTCACAGACGACTCGATGCACTGTCACACGGCCAACGAGCAGAGGAGGGCGTAAGCTCCGCATGATGCTCTCACCCTGTGGCATGTGACCCCTGTAGAGCGACGCGAGGTTGGGTAGACGCGGGGGCTGCAAGTGTGATGTGAGCTCGACGTGCGAGTTGATGCGAGCCAGTTCTTCCTCCTCCTCTTCCTCCTCCTCTTCTTCCTCTTCCTCCTCGCATCCCGAGCCAGACTCCTCCCCATCGAAGTCGGCCATGTTCTTCTCCGACTTGGCGCTCACCTGCGAGCTACTGCAGCTCACGTCGTCTGCGCTGAGCATGTCCTCGTCCAGTGGTCTGCAGCACGGGCGGAGAGATTCACAATCTCATTGTGTTTAACCCACTTGGCTCGTCCTACTTGTCTCACCCAATCTCACATTTGTGTTTAAAAAGAATTGAAATATTTGCATTTATATGGTACTTAAGTAACTGCATCTCAAAGAGCTTTACGTCGTATCTCATCCATTTTGAAGCCCTGCGGAAAACTGGATGAGTAAACCGCAGTGGCAACCATCCCTATGCGGTACAAGGTGTGCGCAGCACCTTCCAGCAAATGGGTATGTGTAGAGCCCCTTACTCTATCCACTGCTGGATGTGGTCCTCCCCACGCAATGCGGGTCCATAGGGAAGCAAAGTCATTGAAGCATTCGAGTACAGAACAACATATTTTATGAATTGCTATCTACTGCCCACCATGGAGCCTCCCAGACCTATGGACAACCTGCTCGTGCATGATAAGTTACCCATCCAAGCACTTAGCAACCCTGCAGAGCTGATGAGGTCGGGATAGCATTAGTGTTTACCGACATAATAGTACGATTATTAACTACAAGCAAGTATACTAAAGAACAGTTACAATGAACAATGCATATGTTAATTATTGGCCCACATATTAGAATAAAATCAGATTGAATAAATTTGTAACGGTTAATATCAGATTAGTTGTTCCTGTGAAGTCATTCCACCTATTTAAGAAGACCGGTTAAGTGACACACTTCGTCTGACTTTTTTTTATTCTTGTCATTATGATGCATGATGTAGTTTCAAATGAAAAGTCGAAAAGTTGCTGAATTTGGTTGTGAGAATTATTTACTAACCGATAAGTTAGAACAATAATATTTTGCACGTTAAACACTTGTACACGAGACAATGTAATTTGTTTGGCGATGTCGGTTGGAGGACCTTAACGAGACAATTTTGGCCAGATCATTCATTATAAGGCATGACCAAAAAGCTATCATAAATCATATTGGCTGTGAAAACCTATACATTTAAAATATCATGAGCTGTTAAAAGAAAGTTTAAAGAAAAACTTTTTTTATAAACTCAACAATGGTGCAAATGGAAAATGTTGGTTATCTTTGGCTCAAAGATTGATAATAATGTGCCATTTACCCGTCGTCATGGTGGTGGTGGTGATGGTGGTGGTGATGATGGTGCCTCTGCTGTGCGATAAATCCCCGGCAGTCGAAGATCTCTGCGTTCATCCCCTCTCCCAGCAGCCCGGCTGCCGTCCCCGCGTGGGCGCCTCCGCACGATACTTGCGGTTCACACCCAACTTCCGCACCCGCCACTGCCTGCACAACCCCGGTGCCCCCCGCTGCTGCCGCTGCCGCTACAACTGCCGCGGCCACCGCCGCAACAGTGGGAACCGTTGTCTCGCGATCGTCCGTCAGCGACCTCGGCCTCCTCTCCGCAGGCTCTGGGCCAAACCCGGCACCAACGTTCACTGTCTTCAAGCCCAGCTCTGAGGGGCACTGCCCCAGCTTCTCAACATCCGACTGGCTCTGTCGTTCCATTGGCCCCTGCGAGGAGAGAGCCTCTGAGTGGCAGTGAGGCATCCTATCCACTTGGCAAGGCTGGCCGAGCCGGTCTGCTGAGCACTGTCCCAGCCGCTCGCGGAGATCGTGAAGTGCCGACGCTGTCTCAGTCTTATTGCCGCGGCCCTGTAGGAGCACGGAGCTAGCAGCGTCTCCTCCTTTGGCTTGGCGAGCTGCAGCTGCCGCTGCCGCCGCCGCCCTCCTTCCAGCTTCCTCCCCGTCCTCCGTGTTGTCGTCCATGGGCGTGCGACTGCCCAGCGAGCAGCTGCTGGGGCCTTCGCTACCACTACTGCTGCTGCTGCTGTTGGCGTCGGCGTCGCCTGGGCTCGAGTCCTCGCTCCGGCCACTGCTGCTGCCCCCATCCTCGCGGCTGTTCGCCGTCTCGTCTGAACTGCCCTGCACAGACTCCTGTAGCACATGTCGGTATTCAGCATGCAATTAATGTTTTGGCACAGCACTACTGTTAAATTCATAGGCCCAAGGGTGAACCTTCAATGGAGTTTAATAAATTTGAGCAAAATATAAAAAAAATTCAGCAACTGCACTCATCTACAAAAACGCAAAGCTGAATACGGATACACTGAGGACATGAACATTGCCCAGTATTCAAGCCATCTCAAACGTTACCCAAAAGACACATATGCGGTATGATGAAACAGAGGTGTAGCTATTTGTTTAGTCAATGCTCGTAGACAACTAATCTGCAGAAAAACTGCTGTGAAAACCACACAGACAAAGAGAAATTAAAGAGTTGCTACTGAATAGTCCACGATGGGCCGTACTGCAGAAACTCAGGAAAGAGGTTAATTCAAGCACGATAATATATAGGCAGTGGGAGTGCAATGAGCACCTCAGAGTCCGACAGCTGGGGCTGCTGCTGTGGCTGTGGCTGCCGCTTGGGCCGGTGCACAGAGGGCTCCTCCTCCATCTCCACGTCACTGCCGCCACTTGGCTGTGTGTCGCTGTTGTCGCTGCTCTCTGGGCTGCCCACTCCCGCTGCTCATTGTGACACGCGAACGCACACGCACAGATTGTTACTGTCGACACTCACCTGATATGCAACCACAGTAGATGGCTGTCAGTGCTCCAAATTAAGGCAGAATTTGTCAGCACCACTCAAAATTAAAACGCGCCTTTTTTGGAAAGCTTAATAAATGTAATGTATGAAGCTGAATGAAAACATATACATTAGAGGATGCAGCTTTTCTGATGTTTGTCCAATTCATTGTATAAGAGTAGCAATACATATTTTTGTCACCGTGTCCACAAAGCGTTCAAGGAAAAGTGGTCATTTTCATTTGTGCAGCATTTGTTTACCTTTCTTAGCACCGAGGGGTAGGCTAGTGTTCAGTAGCGATGCAAAGGAACTCTGCTTGGAGAGCTGAGATTTGGCTGCAAGAGCATTGTTCCAGAGGGCTTTTATCAGCATTGATGCCAAATACAGCGTCTGGAGAGTGAGGGAGAGAACACAAGTTTTCGCACTGTTTATGAAATATGAATTACCATTAAATATGCAAAAAGGCAGTTATAGCCTCTTGAATTATCAGGCTAACCTGTCATTGCAAGGATGATTGTCGTGGGGAGAACCATTAAGACAACATATTTTGTGCTCAGTGAGAAAAGACAGCTGAGAAAAGGAATAAAAAGGGAAATCTGCTTTTAAGAAACCAAAAAGAGCAAAAATGTGGACAAAACAGAAACATTAAATCAGAGCTGGCTGATATAAGCTGGCACATCAGCACATCTGCAGTGCATTTGTGCAGATTGAGTTCTGCAACCAACATCACAATGGGACAGGAAGGTTTAGACAACTGTCCAAGTCAAACAGTAACAGTTACCACTCTAATGAAGCAGTCATTCTGTTATGTAAACATCCACCCCAAGTACGTGTCAAAACACACTTGTATGTTACCACCAGAAAACCATGCCCTCTGTGTCTGGGGCCTCATGGAGTTGGAGATCCCAAAGACACCACAGCTCCAAACATCTGTGATTACTAGGTATGTAATGGTTAAACTAAACTTTTTTTTAATTTTACCAGGAAAGACCAACTGGGCTATATAGCTCTTTTTAACAAGTGACCCGGCCACAAATGATAGCTCAACAACGTGGTTTATCATGTGAAAATGTATAGCAGCCAAATACTCTAAACGCATATTTTTAAATGTAGAGGAAAAAACGGAGGACCCGGAGAAAAATCCTAGCGACCACAGGGAGAACATGCAAACTCCAAATATACAGGCCTCAAGAGTCGGCATCGAACCCACGACCTCCTGTATACCAGGCAAGAGAGTTAATCTCGCAACTGTGGCACACTAATTATTACTATCATTATGCTTGCATACCCAGGAAAATCTCGTAACCTTTTCAGAAGGGTCGTGCACATTTTCAGGAGAGGGCGATGGTTGACATGTATATTCCAACTGAGTAATTTGCAGAAATGTTTTCAAATTTGGAACCATGATGTGCCGGCACACAATGCGAATGTTTAACGTCCACTTCGAAGCATTAACGTCCACTTCGAAGCAGACGATGTGTACATATACGGTTGATACACCCCCAGTAATACAAAGGGTGGCAGGTGGATTCCAACCGTGAACATCTGCTAATAATGCATTAATTTCTCCATTTAAAAAAAACATAGCATAACCAGGAGGGATGGTGGCGCATTTGGGAAAGGTTTCATCCAGCCGTGGATACATCATGGCGAGCGACTGGTGATGATGATTGGAAGAGGTCTCCAATCACGGGCCCACCTGCTCAGTGTGCGCGCTGGGGTGCAGGGCCGACACGAGCCCGAGCAGGTGACGGAGGGGCACAGGGTCCAGGTGCTTGATGAGCGACGGGAACAAGTCGTGGATGTAGCGACTGCAGTGCTTGAGCTGCATGCGGGAGAAAACCCCACGTACAGACAAACACGCAAACACTCACATGCTTGCATTGTACTCGGAACATTCATAATCTTAAACAGTTTCCAGTGCCAATCCATTAATAAACATTCTGATTATGATTAATGGCAGAGAATAAAACACTCATTGGAGTAATTTCATGGACAATATAAGTGCTTTATTTATTGTTTTCTGAATTGCAATTACGACTTAATGTTTCATATTCACGTAAGTTGTTTCTGTATTGCTTGGTATTCCAACCATGTGTTGTGTAGTGAAGATGCACGCGAAGACAAAACTTCATGTAGGGGCTTACGCCAGTTTATGTAATGTCATCCATTACTCCTCTACACATGTATGACGTTTTTTGACCCTTTAATCAAATGTATGGCTTTTTGAGGCAGGTTTTCCGAAAAAGAGACATTAGTCTCAATTAGTTCTCAACCGATTTGAAGTAAAGGACTGGTGATTATGATGAAGACATTTAAAAGATGTGTCTAGGATAAAAGCTAATCTTCAACTGTCCACTTTTTCATCAGCTACTTTATGCAATGTTTAAGCCAATAGCCTTCAGACAAATGACTAACAAGAAGTGAAGCAGGTCCTTGCGAACTTTAATTATACCACACACACACATTACCATTCAACACCGACCGGTATGAATTACCTGAGCGGCCATCCATATACAGTCTATGTGCGGTGTGTTCAGCCTGCCCTCGGCCGCCAAGAAATTGAGGATGACCTGGCACTGTTTCAGGATCTGGGGAGAGACAAGGCGTTGTGTTTGCAGACGGCCGGACTTGGCTCTCAGCCACTGGGTGTTCCCAACCGAACGGCGCGTCAGGGTTCCTGATCGCAGCGTTTAAAGGGCGGCCAAGCGGCACACTTGAGCTCTCCAGCTGAGCCATCTGCCGCCTTCATTAACTCTGAATTCAAAATCTGCCAGCATTGTTAACGCTCCTTGCCCCTGTTTCAGACAGAAAATCAAACTTGCCAAAAGAAATAAGCTTTATCTTGGTGGTTCTTTGTTTAACGAAAGACATGGTGCCACTGCACTTAGTGATCGGTAACTGGACCAGGTTCAGGGGTAAGTTTGTAACCATTGAAAGGTTATCGTTTCATAATTGCAATTGAGTGGCACTGTTGAGACGAGCTTATACGAAGAGATATGTTACTGCAAAGAGATAAAGCAGGTATTTTAAAAAAGTAAAATATTTTTAAGTTCATTTTCACAGCCTGTTTAAAAATAGAAACTCTACAATGAACAAAAACCAATAAAGAGGCTAAAATAATACTGTAACATTTTTTAAAAATTGTGTAAAATGACCCAATAAATTACATGTCGGCATATTTAAATGTGTATCTCATACATCTTACATGGTCCTTATTTTAATTCCAAATATCTACCATCAGAAATAAAGAAAAGTTAATTATCTCCGAATGAGAATGATTATGTGTTGAAGTATCAATAATTGTATTCTCACCTCAATGTGCAAATTTGGTCCAAAGATGTGCTCAACAATGTTGTGGTTAGTTAACCAGTCAGCCAGTTCCTTTGCAATGGTTCTGTAGGACATGACAATTATTGCAAGCTTTCATTTTAATCACATGATAAAGCAGAACTTTAAGTTCAGGGTACTTTGCCAAAGATATTTCAGTACTTTTACCACATACCAAGGATAAATGATAAGATGATGAAAAATTTACAAAGGCATTTTTTAAGTGGAATAACATTCAGCAAAAGAAAATTTAAATTACAATATGTTTCTTGGAAATATAACTTAAATGTTTAAGTTATTTTAAACAAGGTTTAAACAAAAAACATCTCAGCAATTCCTTGCACGGGTTACAGGGATCACATATTCATAACCCATCCACTGCATACACAATTGTAGGTTTAAAAATAATGGGTTTTAAAACAAATATGAATAACGCAGACACTAAATATATAGGTATGGCCCAGTCAGGCATAATGCACTCACACAAAGTCAAATAACCCTCGTATAGCATGAACAGACTGTTGGGGCAAGTGCTGATAGCAAGCACCTATTAGGGCCAGCACGGCACATGAGGGGGAAGGTGGTCAAGCACCATACCCGACCGCCTTTGTCTCCCTCGTGGTGATGTTTACACACCACACCAGGTACTCATTTGAGGCAGAGTCGATCTCGAGGAGGCCCATGACTGGTTGAGATAATTGTCACTGGTGTTAACAGTTAACGGGAATCAAACTCGGGTCCCCGGGTTCATACCACAGTGCGCTAACCGCTGAACTACTGCTGCACTACTGCTCCCCCACAGCCATAGAGACCCTTACACAAGGCCACAGATAGACTTACGTTTCTGCATCGGAGACGAGGGACTCGTTGTTACAAACTTCATTGAATGTGTGCAATTGGTTCTGCGGAGGGGAAAATAAGCATGAGCATCACACGTCTGTAATAATGTAAGAACATTAATCTGTCCATACTGTTTGTTACAGTATTTTAAGTTTCACGGTTGTGCCAAGGGCAGCACATGTAACCAAGGGGCAAGAAAATTACTGCCCTAGGATTGCTGCAGTTACATTTAATCGCTCTCGGTAGCACAGCCACCCATCTCATCTCACCATATTAATTAGCCCTAAGATCACTTACAGAGAATGAGGTCAAAGGCTGGTCCAGGAATATCGAACAAGGCCAACGAGCACATCATACAGTTGATTGTGCTGTGATAATGTAATGTGCCCTAACTCCAGTGACCCAGAATCGATTACTAGCCGTGATGTACAACAATAGTAATTAAAATCCAAAACAGGCGATGGTCTTCCACAGGTCGACCAAGCATACAAATGGAAACCTGGAATTATGTGGGTACACTTGAGAAACTGGCAGCCAAGCATACATGATGCTGCCCACACCACCCGCAATGTGCCAAGCTGCCCTTAATGCTTTAGTTGCTCACTAAATGCTAACGAAGAACATTTTCTCTGACTGACAGACCTTATACAGTGCACTGGTGTGAATTTGTCTTTTTTATTATTTTTATTTTGCTCACCGTGATTTGGCTGAGGCCAGCGAGCCGCATGGTGAGTGTGGGCGAGGTGAAGTACTTGAACGCCAAGTCGAGACTCTCGCGGTCAAACCCCAGTGCCGAGTCCAGTGGCTCCTTCACCGCACTCCACATGAGGTCCGCCATGTTCCGCGCGGCGCTCTGCCTCAGCTCCTGGTCCGACAGCCTGCACAGGTACCTGCGAGCGGGACAAATGAACGGAAACAATTATCTTTCACATTCTTTTCTCTCTTTCTCGCAATACTTATTTAAACTTCTTAGACAAAACACAAATTCGTGCATATTTATTTCAAATCTTTTAACCGACTCCACAACTACCATTTACAATTAAACGGTAATATATTTAAATAGCTCGCATCCTCGCGCATACCTTATTACGAAAGTCCGAAATGGAATAATATGTTGCATGACTGCAGGCAGATGCAGCCAAATCTTAATCTGGAAAAAAACAACCATTCATATGCGTTAGAAATGTCATCAGTATCTTCTAGACATGGAAAACAACAAGTGAATATAAAATTACCCCAGTGTATGTGAAGTTCATTTTAATAGGTTGTTACAGCCTACTTGACTGTTTTAATCTCTCTGGCAGTCTAAATGGCCGATTCTATTTCCCTTTTCAATTTCAAGATAAGGCCTTCCTCTTCTGATCTGTCTTGAACTGACCGTTTCCATGTATCCGAATGTATTATTCATTACAAAAGTCCTCTCTTCCCTATTCTTTGGTTCCTTCGGTAAAGTCACGTAGATAGAAAAATTATAATAAAAAATAAAGTGAATAAAATTATAAAATGTAAATAAAAAAACTGGAAAAAAACACTAATGTAGACTGTAGCCTGGTTCTTAATCGGAGTGAGTGTACTGGCAATCTATGTGGACTGTAGCCTGGTTCTGAACCTTGGTGAGTGTACTGACAGTCAATAATGCAGACTGTAGCCTGGTTCTTAACCTGAGTGAGCATACTGGCAGTCGATAATGTAGACTTATTCTGGTTCTTTCAGTAATACAAATAAAAGAAAGAAAAAAACCACGACGTTTCGATCACACAAGTGGTTGTCATCAGGAAAAGGGGGTTTAGCCTCTAAAGGCAAACTGTTAATAAAGGTTTAGAGATGGGCGGGGCAGCTAATGTTATTGTTGGAGAAAACCCCGATACCGGCAGGAGGTCTACACCAATCAAAGCATTGCACCTCGCTCCACACACCCACACTGCTGATGGTGGAGGTTGACAAGAATATACAAATCAAGTCATGACCCAAAGGGGTTGTGATGACATCTTTCCAATGATTTTTGAGCTTATAACCATCCTCTCGGTTGAAATTGTGTCTGTGTCTGTATATATGGATGCCTTCATGAATGATTTTTTGTTGATAGCCAGTCGGCTTTAAAAGTACCATCGTCTTAGAGAACTAAATTTCATGTGAGCCAGCTACATTAAAATAATGATCAGCCACGGCAGAAGTATTGGTCGTACCGTGTTTCAAATCTGCCTTATGCCCACGAACACGGTCCGAGACATGTTGCTTAGTTTAAATTATTTTATTCACATTATTTATTATAATAATTTTTCTACCTACGTGATTTCACCTAAAGAACCAAAGAAAATAAATTCCTGCAGTCACGAAAGTTAAGTAAAAATTCCTCTCTTCCCTTTTACTCATATCTTAATACTCATCTTAAAAAACAAAGCCCTCTTGTTCCCTGCAATCCCATAGAAGGCATGTGCTGTTCTTCATACACACGAATACTTTTACGACAACACAATTGGAGCACACATTGTGTTGTCGTAAAAGTATTCGTGCACAGTGCTACTCATATCTTAATACTCATCTTAAAAAACAAAGCCCTCTTGTTCCCTGCAATCCCATAGAAGGCATGTGCTGTTCTTCATACACACGAATACTTTTACGACAACACAATTGGAGCACACATTGTGTTGTCGTAAAAGTATTCGTGCACAGTGCTACAAGGCAAGAAAATGCTCCAAAGCGCAATGAACTAATGGGGTGAATATCCCTTTATGTCACAGTACAGGATAGATAAAGGACAAATAAAGGGTGTAAATACAGTTCTATATATGCTCCGGATGCAAAAAAAAATTGTGAGCATTGTGGGCAGCAGGCTATGGGATGTTGGCTACCAACAACAAGGCAACTCCTATGACTAATTGGGAATGGGACGCAAGCGTAGGATTGATCACCCTGTCGCTGGCCGCCTTTGGGGAGGGTGTATAGTATGAAAGGCCGAAACACCCTAGGAACCAAAGGGTCACTACTGACGATGCGCTCCCCAAATTTCACCAGGCTCACTGTTCATGAACTCTTGGAAGTGCTTGCACAATGGATAGTAACATCTCATCCTGTGTTCTTTGGAATCTGAATAGGTGAAGTGAAGTGGTAGGGGCGGTGGTCACGCAGCGTCCACCTTAAAAAACTTTTTTTCTGCACGGGAATCACTATCAGTTACGAATATCTACCGGTGGATGGCGGCACGTACAAAGAAACATTTTACACGGTTATGAGATGAATTTCTTCCAATAGGAAAACTCGGCCAGCACTCACGTTTGACACGAGGGTGATGAGTGCATGCGCGATGGGGAACGGCAGGGTTTCGGGTGTGCCGAACTCAAAGCACTCCCGCATTAGTGCAAGTCCGTTCTTCCCGCAGAAGAGGCAGACATAACGCAGTAGGTGCAGGGGCACCTCCACGTCCTGCACACGCAACAGAAACAGTGGCCGCGTCAAAGGCAATACCACCGTGACAGAAGACTTGCTCACATGGCCAAGACGGACACCCGGAAGTTTCAGTGATTTCTCGGCGGCGATGGCAGTTTACAGCACGACAAATGCAGTCCACAGTGTGTGGTCTTAACATGTTTTAGTCATCATAGGTGAGGAAATTTTATTAATGCTTCACAGTGGATAGCCACAACAATTGTTTTTGTTGCAATGTTTGTTGCTGTAATTTGCTGACTCGCTCCTACTGCAAATCTGTGAAATAGGGGCTTCAAAGCTCATCAGTCTAAATAAAGATTATCATTCAGATTCTGAATTTCACTCAAGGTAGGGGGGGGGGGTTTGCTTAAGTCGCTTAAAGTCAAAAGTGTACGAGCAGAAGAATTAACTTATTTTTTACTTCAACCCGTGGAGAACCCATTGCTCTGTAATGGAAAACCAGAGACAGCTGGAATTTTCACTCATTTCACAATCCTGTACTCGGAGCAATACAAGTCATCTGTTTTTCTACATTAGTGATGTTTTTTTTTCTATTTTCTAAGATTTAAGGATGTTCTGGCAAGAGAATTACAATTGGAGCACACATTGAAACGTTAGAGCAATTTTAAATGAACAGTGTTAGTCTTCTGGAATCGGTACGCCCATGTCTTCGGTGAAGCTAAATATTTTACGTTTTCCGAACTTCTTCTACCGTTTTGGTGGCAGGCACTAATGGAGTAAAGGGCAGTGGAGCCAGCAGCCAGCCAGGAAACTCCATTATACAATATATAGACTTACAAACCAATCACCTACTGTTGGGATCAAAATGATTAATTAAAGAGCATAAAAGAGCTGCATGCAGTGATTTGGAATGTACAAATAAGCCTGCAGAGGAACAAAGGGTTGTAAAAAGAAGTCTGCATTCAACTTACATTCATGTCACAAAAAGCTCCCAACAAATTGCTTTCTGCTGTCGAAATGTCCTAAAGAGAAATTTCAAACAAAACATATAAAGAAACCACAATGTACAGATAATTTAAATTCCCTTGCACACAATGGTGATGCATTTTATATACAGTTAGACAAAGGTTTAGAGACATAATGGAGACTGTATTTTAGAAATTCCAAGTTTTCAAGGGCAAAATCCAGCAGAATATTGAAAATTAGAATGACCTATTAGCACTGGATCACTAATTTACGAGCCTTCTTGGTTGCACAGGATTTTGGACCTTACTATAAAAAACACACACACCTGAAAATGTGTATATTTACAATTCTGGCTCTAATTTCGTTAATAATAAGAGATGCCACGGTTTAATTTAATGATACCCACATAATCCTATAGAATTTAACTAACTTGGAGATTTACAGTTGCTGTTAAAACCATTTACCAATGACAAGCACTCTAAACCCCAGCAGTCAGACCCGGAGAAAGTCTTGGTCCTGGGTTAAGATGCAACTAAAACACGTGGCTTTGTTTCAATATCCCATTTCAAACATATTCACCTCTTTAAACAACACAAAAAAAATACTCAACAGGTCCCGTATCATCATCTTTGTCTCTTTAAACAACTGAGATTGAGACAATAACAAGTCCTTTACCCTCTCTGCAAGGCTGTCTACAGCTCACTGTATAAAATAGCATTTTGATTGAGTTAAACGTTATGAAATGAGAGCACCATGTTCTGAAACTTCTGATGCATTACTCACCGCCCTTCTAATCCTGTCTGCAAAAGTGCACACGTGAATCGCTGACATTGAAATGCATTATATTATCAAACCAATAGCATTAACAAAACACTTCTAAGCAAAAGCAAATGAGAATGGAGTGCTCATAATGAATTCGAATGAGTTCCGATAAAGCAATTTCTTTTTCATTTGTCCTATGCAGTTTCACATTTATTCTATTATTTTCAACGATCAGAAAATGATCCATAATCATTAACCATCCAGCATGAGCGAGCAATACTTTTTAACGAATATGCCAAGGTCATCACAAAATGTTACCGTGATTTTACAACCCGTTTCCAAAGGCAACCAGACTTCAACATTTCCAAGTTATTTGTAATAAAGGGCAACAATATATATTTCGACAAGAATGAATTATTTCAAAACTTTTCACTCTGTGGGCAAGTTTATCATGTTATTAAGTAAAACTTGTGAACTTAAAAGTTAAATATTAATTCTCTGCCAGGAAGAGAGAAATGACAGATGTGGCCACTTATAAAAAATGATGGGCTTGCCAAGAAACACCCATTCCTGGACATGTGAAAACGAGCTTCATAGCGAATTGTATTTCTCCAGGTTTAATAAAGATTCAGATTCTGAATTCCACCCCTTCAATAACCTCTTTGAGCACGTTTTCAATACCTCGCAAATGCTAAACTGCAGAGATAAATGGCCAAGCATTGCGAGCGCGCCTTGCCTCTATGGTGGTATGCGTGTTGTGCTTGTAGGCCGTGTAGAGAGGGAACTGGATCTGGAAGATCTTGGCAATGCTCAGCAGCAGCTTCTCTTGCTCCTCAATGCTCCAGCTGCTCCAGTCCTCCTCCGCCGCACCAGGCGACCCGGCTGACACCTCCGATTCCTCGGCACCATCCCCCGAGCAGGCCCCTCCACCGTCGCCGCCACCGCCAACATCTCCTTCCCGCCGATCCTTTCCGTCCAAGACACGGGCAGCTGCACCCCCGACTGCGGAATCCAGCAGTCGGGGCGCATCCTTCACTTCAAAGTCCATCTGCATGTCGGCGTCCAGCTACGCACAGCACAGGACGCACAGCACGGCAATTACGCAACACGATCCGAGAGCTGGCACGGAAAAGATGCAAAATGCCAGTCGCTCAACAGTGACAAGGACAAAACCTGTTGAGCGTGCGACGCCATTTGCCAGCAATTAATTTGTTTTTGCAGTGAGCCAGGAACTTGTGGAGGATATGTATGCGAGGTGTCTGCAAAAATCAATGTGCTCGTTTTCATCTTTCAGTTATATCGATTTTAGTATCACCTGGCACACTGAAAGGATGTCGATTATATTCTGAATTTCATCAGACATGAATGTAATGCATAATGCAGACTAACAACACCAAAAGTACCGTGTATATGTCATCTAACTGGGCAGCTAAAACAATTTTGGTAAAACACAGCACACAAATATTTTGACAGCTTTGAATATAGCTGTAAGCTGGCAGACTGATACAATTTTAGTTAGAAGCAACCTTATTGACTTAAAGCTTTCGTGACTGCAGGAATTCATATTCGTTGGGTCTTTCGGCAAAGTCACGTAGATAGGTTCAAAGAAAATAACAAAAAACTACGATCGTCATGATGACGATCGCTTATGTTGCGATCGAAACGTCGTAGTTTTGTTATTTTCTTTCAACCTATCTACGTGACTTTACCAAAAGACCCAAAGAACATAGCAAACCTTATTCTTAATCCACCAATGATTGTATACCAAGTACATATATTTACAAACAAATGTATTAACAGATATGTTTCACAATGTTTAAATACATATCTCAGCCCATTTCCATTTTGTATTTAAATGGATGTGCTTCCATCCTCAGCTGATAGCAGTGCAGGGTCTGCACTTGGGGTCTTGCCTGTGGTTGTGGCTTCAAGCTGCTGGGCTGTAGGCTGTTCCGAAGGCAACATACAAGGCTCACGGCGAGTCGGATCAGCTCCAACAGCACCTGGCTGAAGCCCTCCAGATTCCTATATTCCTTGAAGCAGCAGAGGCACTGCCTGAGGTTGGGGAGGTAGAGACGCAGCATGTCGAGGAATCAAAAACGCACCCAAGCCATGGGTCAACTGTGAAATGCACTGGCTCGCTCAGATAATTGACAGTCAGGATTGTTCAAGCTTTAATGCCACGTGATGTCAAATATTTAGTCAAAATGAAATGAAAACGTCCACTTATCGATTTGTTCTCGGAATTGGTGGCAAATGCCGTGTGCACTCTTGAAAAACACGGACTGAAATGCGAGTCTTGGAATCGGTGTGGAATTCAAGCTAATCCCTGTTAACACTAACAGGTGGCCCATACCAGCCATAGATTGCCCAAATGGATAATGTTATGTTTGTTAAACAGAGCTTGCATATGTAGACCACGTCTTGCTGACAGCCGTTCAAGTGTCCACCTATTGTCATTACACACAGCCATTGATGTTAAAACTATTCCCATAAATACATTGTACAATTACATACTGTTAAAAATAAGTAGGGTTGCTGGCTGGCGTATCTAAATTTGCTACTTTATATTTTAAAAAACACTCCATTAAAACTATAAATATCTATCGTCTCAGTGAAGCGGAAACAACGTGAAATATTTGGCATCTGTGTTGGTTCCAACGAAGGCATTGTCATTCTTATTGCTAACAAAGGATTTTGCCGAACTCCCCACTGCTGCCCACCGTATCACCATGAAGAATATATAAAACTCTATAACACATGAAAGTTGCCCATCCAAAATTTGGAGAGGTTAGGCCTATTCCAGGTGATTTGGGTAATATTAAAATGTTCGAAATATATTGATATTGCATGTCATTGTGTCAATGAAAATTGTGCCTGTTCCGGAATAAAAAAATACAGCTTGCAGTGAAATACCATGAAGAATGAACATTTAAGACAATTAAACTTTGAAGGCAGTGTGGCTGCCAACAAAAACACGACATGTACACAAAATAGAAGACGATGTTCAGCATGACAAAAAGAAAACACTTGCTCCAAAGAGTTACAAAACCAAACACAATTTTCCCTGGAATGGGGATCCAGTAGTAATACGGTGATCATGTTTGGAGGCCATATTTAAGTGAATCCAAAGAACGTATGCTTTGATAAGCACGACCATAACAGAATGCAGAACATTCATTAGCCGCGCATTAATCTGCGCAGTAGTCGACAGGCACAGCTGCTGCTACCCGTAGACAATAATCAAGTGTTTTAGATACTCGAGTAATTCTAAAACTGTCAACGTTAAGACTTTAAATTCCCATTTTTGTTTTATTATGCATATAAAGTCCCGCAGGTTCAATCTTGCTAATTTATCAATTCTCAGCCTTTTATAATTATTATTCAGATAACCTGAGGCCAGATGGCTACACTGCCTGCAATACTTTTTGGCGACTAACCTTTAAAAGCTGTAAAGACTAAGTGATTATCTCTGGTTCATCCTATGTGCAAATAAAGAGATCACGTGGCTTCTTCTACGCCAAAATTGTGAAGGGCAACCGCTCCTGCACTTGCCATTTCTGGCTGGGAGTTCACAAGCAATCTACCCAACAGGTTGACCTGGGGTTTTCAGTTTGCTGCCTGCTGGTGTGGCCGCATGGGGTTGTGAGGCCATGAAAAATCACCGGGACCATGGCACTGCATGTATTAATTGGCTAAATGAAATCGTTTGACAGCTGTAAGAATACTTTTACGTTTAATGTCATTTATGAACATTTAGACTGCACTGATTTTCCATTCAATTTTATGTTTTTTTACTTGGTGCTTTACTCGTCTGTTACATTTTATGAATGTATGTATTTAATATACTTATTTATATTTTCCTTTGAAAATGTTCTAACTTGGATATATTATGATAATCGTTTATCTTTCGAGTACATGATTCATGGCAATATAAAATTCATGCAACTTATAAAAACGAATCATGCCATTCGTGCATTACCACATGATTAACTCAGAAACTAAATGTGATCACCAATTCGTTGAATGTGATTGAACAATCACACACTTAAGACAGTCCTCCAAGAAAGGTGACAAAAATGATGCCAATAACAAGTGGCCGTTTTCAGTCACACGACAACAAATAAACGACAAGAAATAAACGACACATTGTTCTAAAAGAAATGTGCAACGCATCCTTTAACGATAACACTCTACATTTCACCAGCAGACCTAGGATCTGAAAGAATGCCATGGGCCACAACAATTCAGAGTAAATTCAAGCCCTTGCTGGTGATCTCAAAGACAACTACAGCTGTGTTGAGCATGTTCACATGGAGGATTTATTTCCCCTTGTTGAGCATTAAGGCAGACATCTCTTGGCAAGCCAAAAGCAGCACAAAGATTAGTTGTTGTGTTAAAGTCAACTAATATGTTACATTTCTTGGTTATGAAACCTTCCCAACAAATCATTTCACATTGCATTTTAACACTGCTGGGAGCATATTTTATTAACTAAATTATCCATTATGAATTTTAGTTTGCACATAATTTTTAAACCTAACTTTTCAGCAGCACAACTTAAAACTGCTGTCAGCCTTTTCACCATCAAATTCAGTTTTAGGCAGTGTACATTATACATGAGCCAAGGCTGCCAAGCAAAGGTATTTTAAATATGCTACTGTTAACATTTGCACACATTAAGTATGAACACTGTACACAATGTAACATAACTGTGATTGGATAAAAGCGCTATATACATTCAAGATAAGATAATCGTTTTAAAAAATAAAATTCAAGAATGTCCATTTACAACATAGTCCCTCATTATTTACATTCGATTATCGTGTAAAAACTCTGGAAATCTACATACTGGCGACGAAGTGTATTTTGGAAAGCGCCAAGGTCAAATGAGACAAAGGTTGACGCTTGTTGTACTCGCAAGTTTTAATATTCAGTTAATAATGGCATGCACACATGACCTTGGTAGTCTGCAGAACCACACTGTTCCTAAAGGCAGACAATACATGTGATGGTTTGGAGTCCCTATACTAAAGGTGTTGTTCGAACGTAGTTGTTGAGCATTAAGGCAGAGAAATCTCATCGGTGTTCAGTAAAATGGTCAACTTGTTTGCCTTAGAGGCATTGAGGTGGGTGTGGAGGAAATGAAGTGAAGGTTAAAATGAAACTATTGTGGCGGTGCAAAACCCGAACTTCAGTCCTCATCAGGTAGTTCACAAATTTGCTTACATACTGTAAGCAGTGCACATATCGACATCTGCTTATGTGTAAGAACATTATAATTTTTGCGCAACATACTTTCATGTGCCAGTTTGGCCCATTGATTTTTCCCCTTGGGATTGCAATGGCGGGCCACTAGGCAAAGTTAGAATAATGTATAACGTAATGTCTATAGTAATGTACATGGCAATTTATACATGTATATATGCAGGATAAAGTAAGAGTATGTTCCTCATCAAAGTGCCACTGTGATGTGTATGTAATTATGGTTTCTGGCAGTCCTCGGCTAACGAACCTAATTCGTTCCTGAGACCCCGTCGTTAGTAGAACGGCTCTTAAGTCGAACAGTTCATAAGTCGGTACGGTCAGCGTTATGAAATGTGTTACGGTTCAATAAAAAGGGAAGCATTGCTAAACTCATAATTAAGAATACATATTTACATTTGCATCTCACACTGTAAAGAATACTGTATAATAACTAAAACGTAAAGTAAAGTAAACAAAAAAAACAGTTTTATTTTCATTTCAGTCCTGATGCTTGCTTGTAGTCGGAAGGGGAGCAGTCACCATAATTGCACACACACACGGGGCACGCTTGGACACACAAAGACACACACAAAGACACACACAAAGACACACACAAAGACACACACAAAGACACACACAAAGACACACACAAAGACACACACAAAGACACACACACGGGGCACGCTTGGACACACAGACACACAAAGACACACACATAGACACACACATACACACACAAAGACACACATGGGGCACACACATAGACACACACAAAGACACACACACGGGGCACGCTTGGACACACATAGACACACACAAAGACACACACAAAGACACACACGGGACACACACGGGACACGCTTGGACACACATAGACACACAAAGACACACACAAAGACACACACAAAGACACACACAAAGACACACACACACAAAGACACACACACACGGGGCACGCTTGGACACACAAAGACACACACAAAGACACACACACACGGGGCACGCTTGGACACACATAGACACACACAAAGACACACACAAAGACACACACAAAAACACACACACACCCCCCAATGACAACGATCTCCAGTATAGCCTTAACAGACTGTGGAGAGGGGGGGATGTTAGCGACCATCGACTATGAAGGCCGGCACGGCGCACAAGAGGGTGGGGGTGGCCAACACCATGCCCGGCTGCCTTTGTCTCCCCAGTGGCGATGTTTACACACCACACCAGGTACTGGTGTTGGCCACGAGCCAGAATCTAACTCGGGTCGCTGATTTCATTGCGCAGTAACCGGTTACACTACCGCTCCCCACACACTTTCACACACACGTGTCCGCATGCATACACACCCAAACACACTCAGAGCGCGAGGCCGACTCATTAGATCGACCTCTGAACAAAATAGTTCTGCGGTTCAGTTTTCAATCACAAGCTGGTTCGTAAGGGCGTTCGTAATGCCTGTACATAGCTTGACTGACGTGGTTTTTATCTATTTCCACTTGTTTACCTGGGAAAGCTACAATGAGTCTCAAGACTTTTTCAGGAGGGTCCTGCCAAATTTTCACAGCAGGGGGCGATGCTGCTATGTATAATACCAATTCAGTAATTTGCAGGAAATGTTTAAGCTTGGGAAGTTTGGCCCATACCAGTTATATTGTATGGTTTTTTGCTAAGGAAACCATGCAGATCCGGGGGAGAATATACCAACTTCACGCAGAAAGGCACCCGAGTCAGGATTTGAACCCAGGTGCCCTTCTTGCTGTGAGGCACGAGTCTTACCACTGTGCCACACTGGTGCATTCCAACAGCTGTTTCATGTAACTATGACCAATGGAAAACAAATTTCTATAAAATCAATCATATGTAATTGTACAATGTATTCCTGGTGAATGTAAAACAAAAATATATAAACTACACATACTTAAGCAAACATTCACACGCAATGTTTTTAAATGTATTATGTTGCGGATGAAAAAGGGATGCTAGAGTTCACAGAAATGCAGTGCTGGTGCACAAGTCCAAAGGTTCAACGTCAAAAAACCCCCACGGAATGTCACCCTCAGCGCTGCAATGTGGATGCAGATTCACAAAACTGGCTATCGTACAAAGTGGACATTAAAACGGCTACTGCCGTCTGCACACCACGCCAATCCAACAGTGCTCCTAGTCAAAAGTAGGCCATCATCTGGGATTATGAATGACCTCTGACAGTGAAAACAAGGCCCGACCAGTTCACACTACTGCAGCAAACTGACAGCAAACAACTAACATGGCCACCACATGTCCCAGCTCTTTGGTGCAGCAGTGTTACAGCACAATTACCAATGCTCACTTATTGAATTAAATAATTAGCCGAAAACTACATTCATTGCCTTCTCATAAACACATGTACTTAAATGGAGTTGCCTTGTTTATAAATCCATTGAATAGGAAACCATGTAATAAAGCAAAGAACTGTGATTTTCTTTAAAACTGGAACACTTGAATGAACACATCTTGACTTGTACAATTATTTTACCACCCACACAATACACAGATATAAAATTATATGCGACAGACGACTGCTGGTATATCTAGCGAGGGATAATCAATGAAAAAAATACGTGGGCTACAAAAATCTGGTCCAATAAACCTGTCCTCCAGCATATGTTTTGACGATCCAAGATAGGTTATCACTAATGTAATTCATGAAATATATGAATTATAGTACTGTATGTAATACTTTCATTGGTCATGAGATTTTAAAAAATGTAAAATCTATTTGGCTATGTAGACAGGCAGTGAGAACCAGATATTGCTAGGCCTAAAATAACCTCTTTTAATGTATTGCTCCATCATATTTACCCACATGCCTTCATAAATCACCACACATTAGAAACAAACCTCTCAGCATGAATTTGTTTTCATGCAAAGGGGTGGGGGGCAAGGGATGGCAAGTGACTTTTACCTGGAACAACATTGATTCTTTAAAAAACTTATTTATGTTCAGGTTCCCTGCAATGCCAAGAAGGCAAGCATGCGAATAGGTTTTCCCCTTTTTTCTGGCAACAAACAGGTGTTAAGATGTTAAAACACTAAACTTAAACCTTTTGCAAGGAATCATGTCTGCATTCTGACCACAATACTTGTGGTCAGAATGCAAACAAAAAACACTGATAATATTTGCATTGTCTTTGAAACTGATTGGTCCACACCAGAGACAGCTTTCTTTTGAGCCTCGTCTCAAAACGGTGTTAGACCATAAGACATCCTCTGGTCTAACACCGTTTTGAGACTAGGCTCAAAAGAAATCTGTCTCTGGTGTAGATCACTCAGTTTCAAAGACAATGCATAATTGACTTAAAAGCTTTCGTGACGGCAGGAATTCATACTCTGGTTATTTCGGTAAAGTCTCGTAGATAGAGAAATAATACAAAATCACAACATTTCAATCACAACACAAGCAATCGTCCTATTCTGATATTTTGGTACTAGCAAAGAAGGTCCCATGATGTAAGGCAAGCATGGATAAGAGCAATAAGTGGACTTAACAGCCATATAATTACGCTGTAGCCTCAATCAAAATATAACACTGTTTCTTGATTGCCACATTTCAGTCGAACCCAACGATTTAAGATATGTAGGGCAATCTGCATTTAGACAAGCAAATATAGTCCACCTAGCCCTGGTAAACATAAGCAATGAGAACATCAGTTCTCCAGTGCAACTCCACCAACCACTCATTCACCGTGCCAACTTTTGGCAGCTAGCAGTGGCTGCTTGGATTGTTCTGAATGTGATGAAAACGGCTAGGTTTATTGAATCCAATTAAAATAAACAAAAGCACAGTACAGGGATGAACTTTGGACTTGTGTAATTATACGCTATACTTAGAGCAGCATTAAAGCATGGTGAATGACCATGACATTTGGTAGACACAATACATAAAGCTTGCATTCTACCCTCACCGATTTTAATTTAATAAAAACAATTAATTTAAAAAGTATTTAAAACACAGTTGCCTGGTTCTGTCTAAATATCCGACCTTCACCTGAACGAATAAAATCAATCTGTGTCCCTTTCAATAAAAACATAACTCAATAATTCGATTATTTGAAATGTCACAGGCAGTTCGATCAGATGCAATCGTGACCCAACCTCATTATTATCATATGCAACAAAATCTTGGCAATATTCTTACGGATTTAACAATGTCATGCTCCTGAAGATACATTTCTCCACATCTATAAGCTATGAAACGTTTATTTTTACACACACTCATATCACTCCAAAGGCAGCCATACTATTTTAAACTGCTGGTAGATAATCTGACACATTTCACTCACATTTTTTCAGGAAAGTCTAGTCTCCAGAAACAGAAATGGTCATCTAATATGTACACTTTACAGATACAGATAATGAGTAGTGGGGTATAATGACCCATGCTTTGAATCATTTAATACTACTGGACAGGTGAGTTCTCAACATGCAAAATGTGCAATAATTAGAATAATCTTTCTGCTATTAATTATATTTTGATGTAATTGTTATGTACGTAAACATATGCACAAGCAGTAAAAGAAACAGCCAGCACAATAATCCACTGTCAAATCTAAAGAATCATCATTGCAGGGTTTGACAATTATATAAATACAGACTACAACATTCAGATGATTATTAATGATGATGACAGTGTATATTTTTCTGTCTTTGAAACATTTGCTTAAATATTCTAACCGAATTTACTAAGTTTTCTTGGAATTAGTTTAATGACTATCACCTTACCACCTACATTCGAATGTCTGTTAAATAATTATAAAATACAAATGAGCACAAATGCATTAAATTGAATTGAAATTCCCTACAGATAGATCTTTAGCCTGGTCAGACAGTTGCCCCTGCATTACCTTTCAGTCATTACAGTCAGCACCACATGCCATTCACAGACCCAGGAGCAGCTTGGACAGCTGTTTCAAGGTTCAAATAAACCAGGGCATGCTTTAAGAGGCCCTAATCTTACCTCTGTGGCCACGAGCTGATATAATTAAATAACTTGAGAACATGCTCCTTCTTGAGTGACGATACCTCATCATTTTCCGATTCCCCTGGAAAACAAGAGGTTGAAAGGGCAATTAGACCAGTCGAATACAGCATTAAAGTAATGTTTTTTCATACGCTACATACATATCTTGAACCGAATGTGAACGAAAATATCATAATACACAAAAGGGTGTTCATACACACTGTACAAATTCAAATGAAACATTTTTTTTAGATTCATCACGGTAAACTATTTCCAACCATAAACTTGATTGCAGGAAAGGTAATTTACATTTTTGTAAGACTAATAACAGCACTTATACTGCATTAGATAAATCTACCATTATTAAATTATGACACTGCAATGTTAATCTCATATACTCGGAACAACGATCTTTTGAGGAGTCATATACCGTCTGATATAAAACCTGGACTCTGGGTTTAATTTAGCTAAGGAATTTCTGCTCGCGCCAAAGCCATGCATCCTTCAATTACATTCCCTCAGGTCTCTAGGACTTTGCCAAAAACAATAAATCACAAACACATTTGATACAAAATTTGCCACTCCACCAATGACATTCATTTGTAACAGGGGACAGGTTAGTAAACAAGACACAAGCAACTGAAATAACTCTCCGTATTTATAACAGCAATTTCTACACTTAGCAATACTGTATAAATTATGCATGGTCGGGTTTCAACCAATGCACCAGCGCTAGAATACATTGACTAGACACACCTTATGAATACATTATGATTATGAACTGTGATCTCATATCAACTCCTGTGACTATGCAACAACTGATATGCCAATCAACAAAATGCAATGGGAGTCGACTGCATTACATGATTTAGTCATTATGCCGTGCAGTACGAGTAACGAATTAGGGTGAAAACCTAAACAATGTAAAGCTTGTAGTCCAGC
Source organism: Lethenteron reissneri (assembly GCF_015708825.2). Taxonomy (NCBI): domain Eukaryota; kingdom Metazoa; phylum Chordata; class Hyperoartia; order Petromyzontiformes; family Petromyzontidae; genus Lethenteron; species Lethenteron reissneri. Next base: position 10,495,193 of record NC_083803.1, on the reverse strand, counting down.
GCCAAGCAAGTACAGTCCACGCTTCCACGGTACGGGCAAAGATCCTTCTTCAGTCAATGGCAGTTCCTGGTGCCGTCACCTCATCCACACAATGGTGCCCAAATTACGGAAAAAAGCCACAACCAAAATCAAACTAAACGTATGACAGATCCACGGGGACACGATTTTCGTCACCTTCCACGACCGGAATGCGTGCCCGGCTGTGATCGGGCCCCTTTTGCGATTCTGATGTCACCGAGAGCAAGGGAGCCTAACGACGGTGAAAGGCTCAAAAGGGGGCTGTCTAATTAAAACTAAAGGTGAAAGGCCGAATCGGATGCGGATCGGTGGGGCTAAAGGAGTGCGCGGTTGTGCAAAGGCGAATGGAGACGTGGCAGACATGACAATGTCAAAACATTCTCCACACAGCCAAGGAACCAGTCTCTCCACCTCTTAAAAAAAACGCTCTCCACACTACAATTACAGACAAATAAAAATAGAAACAAAATCATGAGCACTGCCTTATAACAAAAACATATGCAATCAGCTGCCATTGCAAGGGCAGTTGTTCATGACGAACGTGGAGATGTGTTTTTAAGATTTGTGCTTATTATGAATCATTGCCACGGTCTTGGTTTTTAAGAATGAAACACCACAACGCTCCTACAATCAACCCTTCGTGAATCGCGACTCCATACATTAAATTGGAAAAAGGGAAGGCTCAACTGGTTTCAGAATTTAAGAGGGATACAAATCTAACATAAGCTCAACAGCAGCACAAGCCCGCCTTCCTCCATCGATCCCCTCCCTTTCGAACGCACGTTACTGTACAACACAATAACCATAAGACGCACACTAATACACAAACACGGTCTTACACAAAGACACGCACACACATAAGATGCCCTCCACAAGGCTGTGTGAAACTGGCCACACGGTTTTCCTTCCCCGTGCAATTGTCGGCGAAAACGCCCCGGCATCTCCCCATCACCAACAATGGAGTAACATGTGAGAGCGAGACTCCGTCATCCCATATGTTTACGATCTATCTCTCTCACACACACACAGCTCATCCCCGCTAACCATCACAATACGGCGTCGTAGTCGTAATTAAAGCCGGCTACTAGTCGACGAGTAACAAGCAACGAGTCAACGTCTAATCGTTAAAATAAATATATATGTCCCAGCCGGTGGTAGTTGTTGTTAAGGGAGAGCAGCAATGGGGTAGCAGATATGTGGGAGAAGACCGCCCGGAGCCGGTCCCGCGGGCTCCCGGGCGGGGTCGGCCGGCAGGCCCCTCAGGCAAGCGGGTAGGCTTGTGAGGCCTAGACCGGGCCGGATGTCTCCTCTGCCATCCCTCCGCGCGTTCTCGGTCTCGCTCAGCAATCTCCCGAGTACTCTCCGCGACGATTTAAAGGAGGTTGCCACCCGTTTCCCTCGTCCTCACTCACTTGCGCCGAGCACGGACACCAGCTCGCCGCAGTTGTCACACATCGCGGCGGCGTTGTCGGCTCCAGCGGGGCTCGTGGTCGCTCGCGGTCCGTGGCGGCAGTTAGCAGCGGTAAAATATCACTAACGCCGCGCTACGATAACGGCGGCGATAGTCGCAACGGTAACGAGCAATAAATAAAACTACATAACGCGGTTATTACAATTAAAATTAAATGTGTCAAGTACTGTAATGCGGACAGCGGGGCGGAGCAGCGACTGGGCCACAGCGCGGCCGACTGATTTATTCAATATTAATTATTCATGTGAGAAACAAACTCCCCCTCTCCCCTCCCGCCGCGCATATTAATCATTAATATGAATGTAACGATCAATATTCATGAGGTTTGTTTGTTAATACTGTAGTTGTAGTGTTATTAGTTTTTGCTCGATGCTAATTATAATAAAAAATGTTAATTAGCCGCTGCGGCCGAGTCGCTTCATCATCATCATCATCGCCGCCGCCGCCGCCATTGTGAAAGTGGCGGCGTCCGTCTTCGGCCGCGCTCGGAGTCGCTCGGCAATCTTCGGCGGCGCTCGGCGGTCTTCGGAAGCTGCGCTCGGGCGGCGCTCGGCAATTTCCGGAAGAGGTGGGTGGGGGGGCTGCAGGAGGCGGGGGGGGTCAGTCGCCGCGCCGCATTGTGGGGAGAGGGAGCGCGGGGTCACCCAGGGGTCACGAGCGTGGTGGTGGTGGCGGCGGCGATGATGATGGAGGCACGCGTGGTGATGCGTGTGAGTGCTCGGCTCTTGGCGTCTTCTCGTTCGTACTCGTCGTTACTTATCTCGAGTCGGCGGTGTGCACGAGCTGTTGGCTGCTCCATGTCGCTTCGTGTTTTGCGTTGACACCGCCGGCTTGGAAAGGGAGGTGGGGGGGGGGCATCGTGTTCTTCTGCCACAGCGCGGAGGAGGCTCTCTCTGTGCATCTCCAGCCGGTCCCCGCGCTTGCTGCGCGGCGTTTGTGTGCAGCCTTCGGTTCTTCTCGGCAGGTTGATAAAGCAAAGTGCAGTTAGTGACACTTTGTGGGTTAAGTTACCACTGGTCCCCCCCCCCGCGTGCTAATGCGTAATTTCCGACGTTTGCTTCGTTGGAAAATGTTTGTGTCGTATTATCACTTCTACAGTAGTGGCCAAGTTTTGTTGTTAATTCGTGTGTCCACCCAGCAGTCGACGTGCTCGTCACAGACAATCGACAGGTTGCGTCTGGTGAGATAAAGCGTGGGGTTCTTCCAAAACACCTTCCATAACGTTTGGCTAACGTGCACGGTTAGGGAAAATGCTCTCAGGAGTTGAATCTTTCGAGCATCCTCCAACGGAGGCCGTTTCGCCATAAATTGCATGAGCAAGTCATCTATTTCAGGTTTGCACATTTACAGTGATCTTGCTTCTCACAAGATCACATGCGTGCCATTTATCGTCTTAAGATTGTTACAGTTTGGGACCCCTAATTTTGTTATTTGGTTAGCAATAAAGTACTTTCTTGCATATTCTTAGGTGTTTTTGGTAAAGTCACGTAGGTAAAACATCAAAATTAATAAAATAAAATAAAGATCACGACGTTTCGGAGGCAACACAAGTCTCCGTCATCAGGTGGGACAGTCACAGCCAGATTAGCTGCATCAAGTGAGGCAATGATTCAAGATGTAATCCCTTAAAAGCGAGTTGAGGGGGGAGGAGAGGGGGGGGGCTCATCAGAATGTGGTAGCCAATGAATGGAAAGTATCGGAAAGCGTGCTGTGGATTTACATTGGAAATATTTTACGGCAAGCAGTAATTAAAAAAAGCCTGTTAATGTGTAGTTATGAGTGCTTCACTCATTTACAGTGTAACTTTATTAATTGGATTGATCCAAGCGATGGGGTACAATATTTTACCATGTGTAAACTTTGCACAGCACAACAGCTATTGGTACATTATTTTTTTATACTGACCAACAATGACAGTTTTGAGATGCAAGGATGGTAACATCTGGTTATGGTTCCAGCAATAGCAGTGATTTCAAAAGTACCGGCTTTGCACCACCATTCTCAACGCAGGTAATTTTCAAATAAACTAAACTATATTTTTATTTTACTAGGTAAGACCCACTTTGGTATATAGCCCTTTTTCAAAAGTGACCCGGCCACAAATGATAGCTCAACGAATTGGTTTATAATGTGGTAATTTATAGCAGCCAATTTATCTAAATGCATGTTTCTAAATGTGGAGTGGACCCGGAAAAAAAAATCCACGCGTCCACAGGCAGAACACGCCAACTCCAAATCTACAGGCGCTCGGGTCAGGATTGAACCCACAACCTCATGCATAGGGGCCATCCATTTAGTACGTACGCATGGAGTGGGGAGGGGGGGTTAACCCAAATGCGTAGCTTGCATATGGGGAGGGGGGGGTCTACTGAAATGTACGTACGCATAGGAAACGGGGCGGGGGTTGAAGCCTCGATAGTAATTTGTCTACATTGGCCTTCAAATGAGTTAGATAGTCCGGCGGTGGACTATCTGTTTGCTTAAACACGTTAATATTATTAATCATTGATCGTTTCTGCGTGGATTAAATATCGGCCGTTCTATTGCACTAAATCTGAAACTTGGAAGCTTATTTCATTTAAAGGTTATAATTCCTTGGTCATTTTAACGTCCTTTTTACTTTGATGTCTCGACAGTGTTACGGAGACCGCGTGACGTGAGGGTTCTGCCTTTGTAGTGAGGGTTGTGAGTTGACGCCGAGGAGGGGGGAGGAGGCGCCTCGCCCCCCATGTGTGGTGACGTCACTCGCTAATTATTATTAATAGTGGGGGGGTGTCCATTTGGAGGACGTCACCTGTTCATGATTATTAATGGAGGGGGGGGGGGTTCTCCATGTGGAGTAACGCCACCCGCTCATGATTATTAATGAGGGGGAGGTTCTCCATGTGGAGTGACGTCACCTGTTCATGATTATTAATGAGGGGGGGGTTCTCCATTTGGAGTGACGTCACCTGTTCATGATTATTAATGAGGGGCGGGTCCATGTGGAGGACGTCACCTGTTCATGATTATTAATGAGGGGGGCTGGTCGACGTTGAGTGACGTCAAGCGCGTTACACACTGGTGTAGTAAATTCGGGGGTGGGGTGCGTCAAGCGTACGTGAGCAGGTGGGGGGGGGGTGTAACAAGTCCGCGTGCGTACAGGGAGATTGGGAGGGGTCAAGTTTTGACAGAGTTTTGCATGCCTACGAAATTGATGGCCACATACCAGGCGAGGGAGATAGCTTCTCGCAACTGCGGGGTCACGCCTGGTCTCGGGTTAAACACAATAAGCAAATCCTCCAAGGTTCAATTGTCCTCATTCTAATCAACAATTGAAATGTATGTAAGGTGCATATGACCACAATTACAAGTCAATAGCATGTATATTTTGTGGGCTTGCAAAGCGTTTCGATATCACCGAGTCCAAGACAAGAGGTAAAATAATCTCGTTACTTTACCGAGCAAACAAAATGTAATTACCTGTCTTTATGGATCAGGTGCATGGATGGAGGCTGGTGTGCACAGGACCAGGTGCCAGGTGGGTACACAGCAGCAACCCTAAGGAGCAATGGAAAACGAAGATACAGGACTACTACAATCGCTTCTCTGATGTGGAATTTCTGGTCAACTCCGTTTATTTTTTGCGTCGTTGGCGTCTCCAATCACAAAACAAGTGCGAGCTCATCACTGCACATGACATTTTTACGTTAAATATTTTTTAGTAGTTTATAGTAGCACGCTTATTCTGTATAAACACAAAACCAATACTTGTTGTTAAATACAATTGCATTAGTCCAACACGAAACGAAATGCTACGCATGGCGCTGTGAGCAGTGTTTATTTTGTAAATGAAATTGGTACCGAAAATATTTTCAGCAGTGCTTTTAATAATGTTGGCAACATGACTGAGTGGATGAAAATTATTAACCATGAAGATAACTGGCCACCTACCAAAGATCAAAGCAGTTTAAACGTCGGTGCAGTCTCAAGTAAGTGAATACAGTAATGTTATTAGAGATGATTGCACTGAAGAAAAAACATGGTAATTGACTATGCTAAACGATATACTGAGTTCACTGAACTAATATTTGGGAGGGGATAAAAAAAATTGTGCACACTCTACACCAACATGTAACAAATCAAGAGTGGACAACTTGTTAATGTTTTAGTCGAGATTAAGAGAACGATGGAAGATAGATCCACAGACTTATTTTACTAGAATACCACAGGTTGTGAAATATATTGAAGATAATCTTGATTTTAAGCTTTCGTGACTGCAGGAATCCATTCGCCTTTGGTTCTTTCAGTAAAGTCACGTAGTTCATGTCACCCTGATGACGGCCGCTTGTGTTGCGATCGAAACGTCGTGATTTGTTTTATTTTATTTCTATCTACGTGACTTTACCGAAAGAACCAGACAAATCAAGAATTCTGACCAAATTAACACTGCTGCCAGGCTGTTGGCTATATTCCTCCACTATTTGGCTTCTGGTTCAACGGTGTATTTGGTAATGTCACCCACTCGGTAACACGCTGCTAAAAGGGTAATTAAAAAAATGTATTCTGGGTGCCTAATGTGCAAGTTTTTACATTTCACTTTATTTGCAATAGAAATTTTGAATTTACGAAGAAAAGGCACGGAAAGAATGTGGCAGCTGCACATTTCATCCTCTCCAGAGGAGGAGGTGTAAGGTAATGTGCCACGACATGAGCATAATAAAAACCAGACATACTTTAAATCGCTGTACAGTTTTTCTGTTAACAGATGCAATGGATGAAACAATGAAAATACAAGCTAAAATACAATATTGTACAGTAATAGTATGTAGAAATTGGTTTAAGTAGCAGTAATACCAATTTTTCCAGTGTACATTGTGATTGACTGGAGGAAATCTCACTGCAGATTTGCAGGGCAAGAGGAATGGTACAGGGCTAAGAAGGGAAAGTTCAGCTGGGACTTTTTGAAGCATGTTGATGTGAATTTGGAAGAGGTGGATGCCAGTGGACTTCCAATCAACTACGATGGATTTGATAACTTGGGTATGATCTTTATTTTATCCACTTATGCAACATTTTTGTGCTTGCACGCAATTCTTGTAAACATGTATTATGTAACATGTTTATATATATATATAAAAAATGGTAATCACTTGCAATGTTCTACTTCTAATAACACATTTTATATTAGGATGTTCTTCAGAGCACAGGTGGTATGCTAGCATAAAATAAGCATAAAATGCAAACCTTTAGACGGTAAACTGCAGCCCAGCACGTTTGACACTTTTTTTCCAAAAACTACAGAGCAGATGGAGCAGCTGAAGGCATTGTATTTGCGGAACTGCCCAAACGTGGATGACTGGTGTCTCAACCGGTTGCATATGTTCCGTGAGAGCCTTGAGGAGCTGCACCTCACAGGCTGCCCACTGATAACAGACCGTGGGCTCGCCTCACTCCACAACCTCACGTGAGGGTCTACCACACGCAAGGAGACACTTTTTCACGAGTTTAGATATATTTTAAATATCGAGAGTTTGGGCGCCTGTTGACAATTTGTATGGTCATTCCACAGGAACCTGAAGTACCTGGAGTTGTCGCACCTGCCACTGGTATCCCACAAGGGCCTCGTCAAGATACTGGTGGATGAGATGCTGCCCAACACCACAGTCATCATGGAAGATGCACCGAGTTTGAACGAGGAGACATTACATGAGCAAACTTGAAAATACTTGGAATAGCTTTCAAATGGAGTGCTTGGCCAATTTTATAATTGATCTGTGAGCAATTATATTTTGTGCCAGTGGAGTCATTAATAATTATTGCTAAAGGCTTGACTCATCATTGAAGTTGGTAGTATACTGAAAAGTTCCTAAATTAGTAACAAATAAAAGTTTGATACAATGTATTTTAGAGTCCATTGAGTTTTTACCAATTGCACATGAGAATACAATTTGTTGATTACATAGCATCCTGGTTACACCAGCCTACAGGGGATTATTCTGTCCATCCGTCGTGCATCCAAAAATGGGAGGGGTGGGGCTGTGTGGAGAGGGGAGGGGCTGGGTGGGGTGGGGCTGGGTGGGGAGGGGCTGGTCACCCCGTGGTGCCCTTATAAAACTCAACGTTTAACCTACCTCTCGCCGGCTTGTGCCCGCCCTCAGTCGGCCATATTTGCGGAATACACCACGCCGCCGTTGACTCTGGCCCTTGACTGAGCAACCCAACGTTCCTACCAGCTCCCTCCGCAGGAATGTGTTTTTATAACAGCCCAATCGTTCAGATGAAAATGGGAATTCTTTCTATGAAAAGGATAAACTATTACTCCGTCCCCGTCAAAAACGATTGATTTAAAAATTCAATCAACACAGCAATGAAATGAAGCATTTTAATCAAATGTAGCATATGTAATTGATGGAAACTGATTTCTAATGTCAGTTCTAAGTCTTTAAAAACCTTATAAAACATGACTGTACAATGTTGATGCAATGTTTGTCAAAAGTTGTATATTAACAATAAATCCAAACAGTTCAGGTGATGTTGAGAAATCAGACATTTTTCTTAATGACAGTATGTAACAATAACCAGTTGTAGTTTTTACATTTAAAATAATTTGTATGTAAAACTAATTTAAAGAGCTTATGTTTTGTGATATGCTTCAGCCTGTAAGAGGGACACGTTTAGACGCAATCTGACAAGTTTCTACTTTTATTAATCCCATAAATGGGATATACCAGATTTTACATATCAGCACTCCAATTAAAGAATGCTGCCCAACCACGTTCAAACCAAGTTGCAACACATTTTTAAAATGTCAAAACAATTATCCGTATACAACAGAAAATGCAAGCCAACATACTGAGGTTGCAACCATTGATTAAAAAAGCACAACTGCATTCATGTGTTCGCGCTACACACAGCCCTCCCACGCCTGACTCATTCAAATACTGAAAATGCGTGGCCTAGCTGAGAAATAAACTTACAGTACTACATTACACATTACATTCAAAACTACATTCCATACATATCTCCAGATGTAAAAAAGGGGCCAAATAAATAATATCTACTTACGTGATATAGAGCATATATGTCATGAGTACCACGGCAAATCACAATAAATGTACTTTTAATGAGTAAGAGCAATGGTCATACTCTGCATGGCATGTCAAGCAGTGCAGGGGTTCACATCTCAACTGCTATCCAAATTAAAGGGGGCAAGTATTCTAAAGCCAGGCTAGCGAGGAAGGCATTTTATGCACTGCAAATGGTTTGCACTGCTAGTATGGAAACAATTGGAAAAAGACCAACATTCACCTGTGTTAAAGCTAGTGCCAAGGGTAGGTACAAACCAATCAAGTGTTCAGTTTTGCTTCCAGTTAACCAAAGGATACTTTGGTGAATACCAACTGTGAATACCAAAAAGGTAGTTGGCCGATGGTTGACATTATTTTGAAAACTTAATACAATTCAGTACTTTTATATTAGTTGCACAGTATTTAGGTTGAAAACGAGGGACACAACATTGAATACAATGCTTTACTCAGGTGAAGGGATGTCTATAAATGGCTCAATTGAATATGGCATTTTCGGTCCCTGCATGCGACAACACCATGCTCATATCTCACCATCTTTGGAGACCCCCTGAAGTAGTGTTACACAGCTGTGTATGGTGGTGACAAACCACGCAGTTTTGCTGTAGTACAGTAAATGCAGCCCTTATCATTTACAGTAAGCAAGTTGTATGAAAGAAAACAGCCTAGATAAAGGGAAAAAATAACAGTTATTAAATAATAAACAAATGGTAACAAAAGGAACCTCGGTAAAACTGCCTTGACACCATCAAGGGAATGGAGATTTATACAGATGGCCAAAGATAACACCAAATGGAAAAATACCCATTCATGATCTGGACAAAAAGATATTGCAGTGGACATGAATCTGCAATGAAGAATGAAACAGTTTTGTAGGAGCTATAAGTCAAACTTATGCATTTCACGATCTACTATTCAAATGCTCAAATTTAGATGAGCATAAGCAATATAGCAGTTTTCTTCGCATCTAGCTGTCAAAACCAGGTTTTAAATCTCAGTGCAATTATCTGAAACATTGATTTCACACTGTCTATACAACAATCATAACGAGTTCAATACCAAAACTAGTGCTAATGTGCACGTGTACAAGTGGGATTGTTAATCAGATATTAAGGAAAGGCTGTTGTGATACCCACAAGGTCTGCTGAAGCATAATTGAGATAATTTTATTTACGAAGTTTCAGAAACATTTTCTATATATTACATAAATCATTGGTCTTGGTGAATTTTATTTCCAAATATTCCAATGTTATTCTTCTGCCTTCCAATGTATTACCTCCAGTAAAATAAAACCGATCAAATGGAACATCTGCACATTTTATATTGGCATGTGCGGGCTATGGGAGATGGTGAGAATTGGGAACCAACAGTTAACTTTTTCAAACACAAAATTCAAAAAGGTATAAAAAAAACTATTTCCAGCATCAGCACTGGCATCTCCCATTTGTTCTGAAGGCAGGCACTTGGAGGGAACGCCCCCGGTTGGGTTGGTCGGCACTGGAGTCTAACACCTGCTGCTGTTTGAGATTTTGGGTGTGATTTGACTCAATGGGCCCGATGAGGTGGACAGAGTCAGTCACACATCTCCTCAGGCATCTCATGGGGGTTGAGGATCCCAGGAACTGACAGTTGGATCTTCCTCTTTTCATCATTGGCCTGACGCAGGGACTGCTCACGCTCTTCCAGGTAAAGGTCTGACGTGTCCTCCCCTGCAAATTCCTGTCAACAAATAAAAAGATAGCAGCAACATAAGAGATATTACAAACAGTCTTGTTTAGTACTCTGTACAGATCTTGCCACCAACTATTCCTCAGCCAATAATAAGCATGACCATTTCTAAAGTTTTAAATTGTTCACTTTGAAATGATGCCACCTAAACAAAGGTCATGTTATATACCATATTTGAAAAAAGTTTTGCTGGCTGGCATGTGGCCAAGTGTGTCTGTGTGCAGTGATGATATCACCCATATCCCACAACGTTGAATCAAGTTCGTGCGCACTCACGTTATGCAAATGCACGGGATATGCGATTATACAACGGATGCATATTAAAATAAATAGTTAACAAGTGATTAAAAACATAAGCATACCTTTATCTGTACCAAAAAGTCTCTCAGATGCTCTTTAAATGCTGGGATGTCTTGATTTAGGCTAAAGAGCCCGGTTACGAAGACCTTTACTTGTGCACTGAGGGATAGAGGAACAGAAGTATCAGAGACCAAATGCACATCAGATACATCTTGACGAAATATAAGTATAACCCGTAAAAACAAAGTTTTTCACTATAAACCCTTTATATGCGTGGCGGCTAGAGTCTTCTCGTCCTCTGGCTTGAGATGGCTGCCACCTATGGGTCAGATGATTCTCTGACAGTATTAAGCAATTGGTAATTAAATATTTTATTTGTTTTCCCTAAACAGTGTAAAATTTTTGAAAAAAAAATTTCACGAACATTAATTGTCTCGCACAACGAGTCTGTGTGCAAAATGTCAGCTCGATTGGATCACGGGAAGTGGGTTAAAAAACGACCGAAAGGTTTGCACGGTCGTAAGCAAGCAAGCACGCAAGCAAGTGAACTTAATATAAAGGATTTAAAAAGTGAGCTTGCGGTGGACATAATCAAAAGAAAGCACCATGGCTGGTGGATGAGACTGGAAACTTAGTGGCAGCCAAAGGAGAGAACAAGCCTGAGAGGGCAACCACTGTGGAAAAGCAGCGATGAGATCAGTTCATAAAAGCACAGGATGATGAAGGATGGTGACACTAAGGGGAAGCCTGCATCCAACAGCGGACAGTTCATGGCTCATGACGATTACTTTATCTATACATTTAGATTATTGACGCAACTATGAATTTAATATACATTTAAGTAAACGCTCCACAAACCATTTGATAATCTTACATGCTCTTTTTTACACAAGCATGTAATCATTTGGCAAAGGTTAATAAAAATACATAGGGAGGGTAAATCCACAATACTCACTCCTGCAAGTGTGGGAAGGCAGACTTCAGGAGGTTGGCGACATACTCCTGGATAAACGGCTGATTTGAGATCGCTGGGCTCGTAGGGTTAAGTGGTGCCGTTATCCGATTCTCCTCCACCAGACTGAACATGTTGGCCAGGATGGTGGCATGCATCGTCAGGCCTGTATCACCACAGTTTAAAAAAGCATCCCATATTTGCATGCATTATAGCACAAAAAACTAAAAGATGTCTAGTTATGCAATAATTGTACAATATATGTTAAAGATTAACGATATCATGGGAAAAAATGTGGGTAACATCCACAAGTGCTTCGAGTCTTGGTGGTGACGTTTCCTTTGAGGACCGAGATTTTCGAAGACGAGTGGACAATTTGTCATTTTAAAGCTCTACATTTGCACTCGGTAAATTAAAGTTGCTGTATTAAACGATTTAGATCAATTATAGGGTACAAGGAGCTGACTTATATACTTTCTTTTGCTCTTCAGCACCACTGTACATTCTTGATTTGAAGCTTTCGTAACTGCAGGAATCCATACTCCCCTCCCTATCGGGTCAATATAATGCCTCGTCCACAGCAGTCTGATTCTCTCACCTGAAGACGGTCGCTTGTTGTTGCGATCGAAACATTGTGATCTATATACTTTTCTACCTACGTGACTTTACCGAAAGAACCAAAGAGTATGGACCACTGCACATGTCCAAAATGTTGAGAAAAAAAGTTGACCAAAACTTTTCTTTTAATCATGTCTAGATGGGAGTTCACGCCATCAACATTAACATTTAAGTCCGCAACTATGCAGCTGAATTATGATAATTTTACAGAGCCAGTATTTTCGTTTTCCCCCCAGTTTTATCCCAACCACTATCGTCATCGTGTCACGAGACCAATAATCAATTTATAACTCTCGCAGAGCATTGCATCACCCAATGCTATAAAATGGTCTGTGGAAGATGATATCCCAGAACAGTTTTTTAAATGTCACGTAACCTGTGATCCACCTGCTCCGCTATAGGGAGAAATGTTCCGCTTGACATATTTGTAATTCTCTTATATGCAGCGAGCCCGGATTTTTTATGTCAACATTTTTTTGTAAACTCACTGGTGAGTGGGCTGAGATTATCAACTCCCTACACTTGAAACAAAGTTTACTCACTAGGTTCCATTTTAATCTGGGGCCAGATCTAACCTCTGAACCACCAGACCACCTCTTAATGAGCTTCTTCTGGTCTGTTTATAAGTTATATTGGGGAAAGGCTAAATTGTGCATACAGTTAATCATATATCTGTACTGTTTTTATCACTGTTAAGGTGATATACAAATTTTTTACTGTACCACACAACAGATATATATATTTTTTTATTCTAACAGGTGTGAGTTTAAGTTGTGAATGTAGCCCTGTACCCGCAGTGTGCGAGGTGTCTGTCACCACTGAGAAAATGTGCTGCAGGATGTCACAGAAGTAAGTCTGGTAGAAGCTTTGCGCAGCTACTGCTTCCTGTCCAACATTCTGTAGCAATGCATACAGGATAGAAAGCCCTGCATAAGCACACACCCACCCACAGACACACAACAATTAGTTAATTATCCCAGACAGTATGCAACAAAACAAATCATAAAACATACATTTCAGAAAGTACAAAATGAGAAAAAAATGCATTGCTTTAAAAATAAATTTAACTTCACAATGATGACCTTCTAGCCCAGCTTTTTTCATTACAGGGCTAAAGTGAATATTTTAGACAGTTTGCTTTGGCAATTGGGAAGAAAAACAACACAATATCATTTCAAATAATACTTGCCAGTGTCTGCAACATTCCTCATTGTATGCTTGAAAGCCCAGATGATGGAGTCAAGCACTAACTTAAACTGAGCAGGTGGGATGTTAAGGAAAGCTGGGAAGCAGTTCGAGTTCACTGCCTGCAGCAGCAGGAAGAAGTTAGTTCGGTGCTCAGGGAACTCTTCAAAGTCCTGTGGAGGCACCGTGGTCACAGGACAGCAGAGTTTAATAACACCTCTACATTTACGTGGAGAATACGATTTGAATCATGTAACAGACTTAACTAGGGGTAGGTACAACCACTGTTGTTGTTGTTGTTTGACTTGCATCCAACTGGGATTTTTGCACACAGCGTTGGTGTACGGTGTTCTTTCTGCAATATTTTGCCGTCTTTTCTTGGATTTTCTGTTTGCACTTAGTCACATATTCACTTAAGATGTTTTTTGTTCATGTTTTTGTATTTTGTTTGTTGCGGTTGCACCCGATTCAAGAGCCGAATGGCTCGTAGGGCTATACCTAATAAATGAACTTGAACTGTCGTTAAAGTTCCGTTTATAGGTGTACCCCGATATACATTCATTTTTATTTACGATGATACGTTATGTTCCTCATAAATGAACACTTTTTTCGGTTCTTCTCGTTTGTTTGTTAAATCCTAAATTATATTTTGGCTGAAAAATCTAAATGCCTACAGTAAATGGACATTGTTATTTGTCTGTGTATACATTTTATACAGTTCCAGGCCATTTGCCTGGCCACCGCGTTGCGTAACGTCACAGGGGGAGCCAGATGCTCCTACAGTCCATCCCTCGCCTTCAAAGTAACCCCTCAACACCTTGCATGACGTGAACTGCAGTTCTGGTTTGTAACTTACAATGTACACTATTTCTTTTCAAGTCACCTATCGTTACGATTCTGCAGATTGATTAATTAAAATACATTAGTTGTGTTGAAAAGTGTTATTTCAGGAGGTTTTGGGTCGTAAAAAAATCAAAGGAACACGTTAGGTTATACAGTGGGATCCGATTGGAAATACATTTCGATATAGATATTTCACTGAAGGTTCAGGTATTCCAGAATGCAACTCAATTGTATATTGAGGTACATCCGTATTACAAATTCATGTAAACGCATTAGAGAAAATGTTACATGGAGAAATCCAGTTTCACTGCAAATGATGGCTGGTGAAGTGCGCGCACACACACACACCTTGTTGATCATGTCGAGAGTGCACTCGAAGACAGCATCGAAGATCTGTGGGATGCTGGCGGTGATGTGCCCGCCCAGCTTGTTGACTATGGTCGCCATTGTGCTCAGGACCTCCGGCTCCCGTGCTGCTGCCACATTGCGCTGGTAGTCAATGAGCACAGCGTCCAGGAGGGGTGGCACAAAGTTGTCTGCCACCTACAGATGGGTGCACACAGGCACGTGCAACACGGGGATACATCTTTAAAATGATTTACCCTGCCTTTGGCAGAATACACCGATAAACTGTATGTAATATGAATAACCTGGAGTGTATTTCTAGCAGATTTAAAATCACTCCGTTGGATTATGTATGTAGAACTGCTTTCGTAGCAAACCATGCTAATCGGAGGTGCGGGGGGAAGAGCTAAACACAAAAAACAGTTCTAAAGAAATCAGTTTTCAAATCAGATTTTAAAACGCAAATTACTTGGTTCATTAATTAACGAGCATCATTAATTTAACATGTGTATAGCATAAGACTTGAGGCAATTTAGGCGTTCAGCTAACCCTGCCTATGAATGATACAAATCAACCTTAAAAGCCTTAATTTTTTGGGGCCAGAAATGTTTATAGTTAAAAACAAACTTCATTATTGTTCTCCACTCTAAATGTACCAAATGAGTTTTAAGCTCTGTTAGGATGTCATAAGTTGTATCAGTTACTGTTGCAACAATCTCTCATGCATTCGTTAAATATAACATGGAAGAATAACTGTTGTCACATACACATGAAAATTGAAATATCAGAGTTAATCCCCAGTTATCCTGTGTACCGACAAAAAACAAAGCTTTAGCTTTGCATCAATCTGAGCCCAGTACTATTTAAAATGATCGACCTTTGTCAAATGAACAAACCACCCGAATGAGGACATCCTTGAAATCCCTATGGTCACATAAAAGAATGACTGGGTAAATGCGAGAGGGTTGTGGTTGTATGCCTCAAGAGCTGCTGAACTGGTTGTCATGTTCTTCATGAGTGGCTAGAATTCTACTTACGAGCTTGGGATCATTGGAGCGGCTGACCCAGTCTGAGATGAGTTTCAGGGTTTCTTTTTTCACTGTTCGCATGCTACGGATAAGGGGCTGTTTTGTAACAACCTCACCTGCAATTTAGGCACACAAAAAATGTTGAACAAAATACTGGGAAACTCAAAAATATTGCTAACAGTAAACCCAAATAACACAAGTAGCAAATTTAGAATGTGGTGCTAAGTATATAACATTCTGATTTACAGTCAGTTTAACACGTAGGCTTTCGCGACCAATATCATCCATAAGAGGGGTTTTTTTTGGGGCTAGGGTTGGGTTAGGGTTGTCACGTAAACAGAACATGCCAATTTGTCACTACATCAGCACACCGGTGTGTTGGGAGAGCCCAGCCACATCATTTACAATCTGAGTACGACGCTTCGCCAGTAATTACAACTAGCTTCATCAGGCGACAGACAGATTTGTGGAGAAGTCTGTATCGGGTGGTGGCGGCGGGTTTTCATGACACATTTATATATTTACGTCATCTAACCCCAAAAATAACCTCTATTATGGATGATTTACAAAGTCTTAATTCGACTGCATCTCATAACACTGTAGACGCAGTAGACATTTAATACAGGCAGTCAGTCAGAGGAAAAAGGAAAGGTCTTGATCCTGTACTTGAATAGGGAGTCACAAGAGATTTAGTTGGGGTAAGGAAGTTCCATTACTGTAGCGGCAACAAAGGAGAATTAATGACCTCCCACCAAAGGTAAATATTGTCTGGGGGCTTCGATAGAAAGTCTTCATTGATGGTGGAGAATGCATAGAGTTGAAAAGAGTGAGATGAGGATAGTTAGACCGGCATGAGTCCGTGGAGGATATTACCGTTAGTGCGTGTGATATTTAAATTTGCTTGGATTGAGCCAGTGCAGATACTGGAGGATTGTGACGAGGTCTCATTTATTGGTGAGAAATCTGGTAGAATTTTGCATCACTTGCAAAAGATACGTTTGGAGAGGCTGTAAAGGGTTGCAATAGTAACATTGGGATGTGATGAATAGATAGATGAGGGTCTCAACAGCTGGTGGGGTAAGGAAGTGGCAAGAGATATTAACAGACAAAGGTATGAGGGGTCCTGCAGACTTGAGATATATAACAGAATGAGAGCTCAGGCAAAATGACAACTCCAAGGATCAAAACAATGTTTACCAATGTAAAGTCAGAGTTTGAGATGTATGCTCAAAATATGTCTGAGTGGAACACATACTCAAATATGCACAGAGCACACAGGCATACACAAGCAGGAACGCACATGTCATCCCAAATGTTGGTGGATGGAGGTGTGCATGTTCCTACAAACAGATGTATACCAGACATGCACTTACACATTTCCACACTGTGCACTTCAAAACACAAGATCAGACAAGTTCCCAACAATTCATAACCTCAGGCTGCCCCACCTGCCCACGCCACTAGTGGGAGCAGTGGCACCAGCAGGAAGAGACGCTTACCAGACACCAACTATCACACATCAGCGGTCTTACATTTTTATATCACCATCTATAAAATATTACATTACCACACATCAACAATGTACAAGTTAGGAGTTGTACATTCAACTATTGCATCATTTTAATATTATGTAACCCTAGTAAAAGGTCAATGACTTATCGTAGTAAAGTTACAGCAACTTACCTTGGCAATCAGAGGCCTTTAAATATTGTATTAAACCAGCCAATCATCTAGAACAGAAAGAGTCTTACTGAACATGCGAGATGCTGGCATTGCGTGTTAGCTACGTGCCCGTGACCCACCATTGGCAAGGATGGCAGCTGAAATGTTCTCGCTTAGACACTTGTAGACGTTCAGCATGTCCAAGTAAACGCGACCGAGCTGTGTGACGAACGGGTGCCCGACCGCACGACACGCCCGCACATTTGTCTTCAGGATGTTTCCAAGCTGCTTCACCGTCTCTGGGTCCTTGAGGATGTCCACGTTCTGGAGGGTGGGCATAAAAGGAAAAATGGTTCGCTCCAACTTTCCTTCTCAAAAAACAGATAGCAGCATTTGGTTACCAATATTAATGCATTGTATGCATGCATGCATTGTTATTTAAAAAGTTAAGAAAGCTGTCTCTGATGTGGACCAATCAGTTTCAAGGACAATGCATATATTAGAGTATTTTTTGCATTATGATCACAAGCATTGTGGTTAATGCAGTCATGATTCCTTATAAAAGGTTTCAGTTTGGTGTTTTAACATCTTAACACCTGTTTTGTTGCCAGAAAAAAGGGGAAAAATCTATTATCAACAGCTATATACATAATTAAAAAGTACAATTCTACACATTGCATGTAGTAGTGTTATGAAAAATGATGGTAGCCGAGTGGCTGCTGTGCATGAGGCTTGGGCGTTTCCAAGTACCTTGGTGGCTTGCTGGATGATGCTGTCCCACACCTGGTTGGGCAGCAACATGTACTTCTCTATCAGGTGCTCCTGCACAATGGGGTCTGTCTGGGCACTGATCATGTATCCCACCGCTTCATAGAATGTGTGCACCTGACCAACGATAAAGGACAGGAAACAACCATGCACCTTGTTGCTGAATTCCAGAAAAATGGCACTTTGTCCTCCCACAGATCTTGCAATGAAATCAATGATTTATACACCTTTTTTTATTTTAACTTCAACAGTGTAAGCCAATATTTTGTTTTCTCTTAACATGAGATGTACAATAAGAGTTGATGTTAAAACATTTGACATGCCCCAGAAGACACGTACATTACATAACATACAGTTGTATTGGCAAATATGATTGCCGTATTTTCCCGCATATAACCCGCGGGGTAGACCACTTTTTACAAACAAAACAAGACCCTGCGGGGTATATGGAGGTGTGGGCTATCCCAATAATATTTGACACGTGTGACATGTCATAACTCGTAAAAAAATTTCATGGTAGGACTATCCACTATGCAAAACTTACCTTTGACTAAAGCACTGCTGAATAAACCACTCACACTAAAATTGCACATGTTATCACTTTTTTAATTATTCGAATTGTTTGTACAATGAAACGACAATGTTTGAAGTGGGCACACTTTGTTTACCGGCGACGGGAGAGCTGGGGGGAGGGAGAGGTGGGGGGGGTTGGGGGCGAGGCAACGGCGTTACCGTAGTGCCGCTATTGTCTGCGCAGTGCGCAATCTACAAGTGCTAAAACTGTACTTACTTATCTACCAGTTATGTTTTACTTATTTATTGGATATGTACTTTTGTTACTTGTTTACGGTTTTAAGTTCACTCGTTTCCGGTTAGTTTGTTTTCTTTGTGCACGTTATAATTTTAATGTTAACAATTGATAATGGAATGTATTACAAATGTAAACTTCGTATGAATATGATGGAATTAAGCTGCGGTAACGACGTTAAAGATATGAATGCATGCGGGGTATATGGAGGTGCGGGCTATCTGAAATTTGTTTTACACAAAACGCTATTTTTGCGGGGTATATGCGTTTGCGGGTTATATGCGTATGCGGGCTATATGCGGGAAAATACGGTACACAAAAATGCTTAGATATTGCCCAATGGATGTTGAATTTTTTTTTAATCACTTTTGTTCTTAATTTTGACATTTATTAGAGAAAATGTTCTGAATATTAGAATGCATTTTAAAGAACAATATCAATAAAATGCCATCTTCCAAAAATTAGTATTTTATCTAGTTACTAGTTATCAAGGCGATGCATTCCAAATGATGCATTTCAAACTAGTGCAGTTTCTAAGTCAAGGCTGAAAGCTTCCGTGCTCACCTGCTGTGGCTGGAGGTCACAGATGATGGTGTTGATGCTGCTGAGGATCTCGTCAATGAAAGGCATCACCTCTCCAACTTGCACCTGCACAAAGTGCCGTCTGCACTTCTGGGAAATCTTGATAAATGTGTCACAGGCCATATCCTGCACCCCATCATGCGTTTCTAAAAATAAACAAAACCATCTCAGCAATTATTCATAATTTACAATCCACAATACAATGATATAATGCATGCTTCATTTTACATTTTAGATTGATGTATTTGGTAAAGAATGTTAACATTTGACAACCACATTTCTTTGTAATCTGCCAAAAAGTTAAAAGGATTTCCTGCCATGATTTGAATGACTCAAAAAGGTCATTTCAAACAACAGTGTAGAGACGGCAGCATTACCTTGCAACCCTTACCGTGCATGAACTCAAAGAGCTTGTTGACGACAGTCTTGAGAAACTTCCAGTGCGCACGCAGGAAGCGAGGGTACTGCCCCACAATGTACATGATGTTGGAGGCGATGATAGCCTTGTTGTCCTTCCCTCTCTTCTGCTCACAAAGTCCCAAGAGGTCCTGGTGCCAGAATTTTCCAAATTAAAAAACACACAATATGGGAAACTGGTCCACGATAAGTAAAGCATAATGTAAATCAATTATATTAGCTCGCGGTCACATTCCTTTTGGACGCGACGATTAAAGGAATCAAACTGTAATACGCTAACTATCAAAGACATCTCAATCTAGCTCAGTATAATGATGCATTAATTGCATGGCACAACAATCAGTATACACTCAGGGCCCAGTATCACCACATCACCTACGTGTGTCAAGCAGCACAGCTTCTACTCCGCATGGCTCGGTTGGACAGTGAAAAAGAGTTACTACTTGTCCAGTACTGATCACGGTGCCTTACTGCAGTTAAATATGAAAGCGACTGCTCTGGTTGTCACGGACCTTGATGACGGTGACCAGAAAGCGCTTCTCGTCCTCCTCGTACATGGCGCCACTGATGGATCCGATGGCCCAGCACAGCGTGTTGAGGTTCTTCCATGACCACTCCGTGCCATTCACCTGTGCGTGCAGCTTCTCTGTCATGATGCGCTCCGTGTCCACGTAATCCAGATGAGTCAGGTACACTGTATTTCATCAGCACATCAAGGTAAATAATTAATAAGATTGATTGCAATTATGGCTATTACAAACTACTCATGTGGTTAAGCTTCAATACTTCAATAATGTCACTGATAATTTAAATAGCAGATTTAGTTTATGTTCTAATTAACCTTAAATATACTACACGGCTTATATAAAATTCAATGTTATGACAGCTGTTTGATTAAGCTTACAGTTATTTATCATGCAAACCAGAACTTGATCTAAGATAAATGATCCAAGTTTGTCACATTATCAGAAGTGCAAAGCTATTTTTACGTGGGAGAGCAGGGGAGGAGTAACATCACAGAAACACATGGTGAAAAACATGGGTGAATTATCATGATAGGCCATACCAAGTGTCTCCCTCATATTCTTGTAGAGGTTGATTGAGTCTGTGTCCTTCATAAACTCACGCACCACCTCTCCCTGGTCATTCTCTACAACCAGCACCTCCTCCGGCTTGGCCATGCGGCTCACCATGATGAGCCGCACCTGAAGCACATGTCAAATGCCCTCCTCAATACTGTACTTATTATTAAACCATATTCAAAGAGATTGACCCATTATTTATAACATTTAAAATGAAGTCTGATAAAAAGCACGTGTGTTTGTTATTCCCTATTTATTGCCTTACCTTTGAAAGGACGGGTAAGTAAATTTGGCGCCTGGGTGGCACTTCTGGGTGGTGGTTACCCAACAAAAGTGGCGAGGGAGAATTTGGCATGGGGCTCTCCCTGTACAGCTCAGACGCCAGATGATTCCAATACTCCAGACAGATCTTGAAAATCTCAGTCTCCTCCACCTCCGAGATCAGCACCATGTAGTGTAAAGCCTTCAAGTGAAGAATATTTCAGAGCAACTGTGTTACTTACTTAATTATATTTAGTCAACATTAAGCCCGCTTCAGCTCAGTATTTCATTTAGCCAGTAAAATGTAAAGCTGTATATAAAACTAGTAATACATATTGCAATTCCATATCGAGGAGTCAAATGCTAAGTGGCTGATTACTGATCTATGATATAATTGCAATACCCCACCCCACCTCTGATCTCGAAACCAGATGGGGTTCAACAATGATGACGTCATCCTGACCTATTAAAGATCAGAAGCAGGTGGATGGCTTCACTATTCTGGCAAATCGCCCGAAGATGCTGGATGTAATTACCAGCGAAACGTCGTACTACTCAAATTCTAAATGTTGCGGATTCACTCTTCAAACACACCGGTGGGCTAATTGGCGTTTTGTTAACGCGACACATTTTTGACTGATTGGCCGTGTCAGATGGTGGAGGGTTGCAACACATTTATAATAATGCGGTCTAACCCAAAAACCTTTATTATGAAAAATCCTGGTCGCGACAGCCTACGTGTTGAACAAATCTTAAAAGGTCGAACAAACTGGCAATGTCAAATGGGTTGTCCATTACACGCATGTTTTCAATGTTACCTGCACAATTGACATTTTAGATTTGTAGTGTCAAAGAAAGCATATTGCCATGAGACTGACTGAATGAATTAACTAATATTAACATAGTTAACAGATATTACAGATGAGAATTAACTTAACAGCAGCAAGAAGAAAATCACAAGAAAACAGGTGATCATGATGCATAGCACAACGTTTCACATAGGAATATACTAAACGAAAACAGCACACCAAAATATGAGAAATATAAAAAAAATGGCACAAAGTTGTTGGGGACCCGCCCTGACCTCCATGAGGGTTTCACGAAGATCAGCGCGCTTCTCCACTACGGCACCGTGCTCCTTGAGGAACGTGCACAGGAACAGGCTCAAATTTTGGATGAAGTTCTGCTCATCATCCTTCCCAGACGAGTATGCTAATCGGATATTTGTGTTGAGCGGAAGCATCTGTAAGCAGACAAGACAGAGTAATGACAACAAACATCAACTACTTTTGTACGTGGAAAACAAAATCAGCCACTGCATGCATGCCTACCTTACGGGTTCTGCCATACCACTCGACAGTAGAAGTGGCATGTCAGCTTTGCTGCAAATTTTGCAGTGAACCTGGTGGCGATTCATTTTCTACTTTAGATTTGAAAGAGCTCCAAGTGTAAAACATATAGGACCTGGATCAAGCAGACCTATTCGAGGCATCTCAATGTTGTATCTCAATCATTGTGAAAGTGGAGTGGACTAGAAATGTTTGCATTCAATATCTGCGACCTGTAATATATGTCATACCTGTTTGAGCTGGATCATGGTGAGTGTGAAGAGGGTGATAAATTGCTCCTCGTACTGCACCACAGTGAGCCCCGCAATTTCCGTCAAACATTTAAGCGTCAGGTTTCTGAACATTGGTACGTTCAGAAACTGCAGAACAATTCAGACAATTAGTTCATGTGAACAACCTGATATGAAAGCACAGCACTTCAAGGAGCTTCTGAATAAGTATATACTTGACAGCATGAATATTTTCAAAATATATTGCATATTGTGAGTATGTATAGTATAAGAACATACCATGTGCGTATTTAGAACTTGTGAAATACACTTACCTTATATACCAAGGTGCTTATTAGTTTTGTTTCAAATATGTAGCCAAGTGGAATCCAGTTGAGAAACCTTAGTAAAGTTTCAAGTGTGGCTGCGACAAGTGGAGCATTCTGCGAGGATTCCTGAAGAAAAATGCAACAAAACCAAAATAATTAACGTGATGTAGAGGGAAAATAATTCATTACAATAAATGTAAATGTTGTATGTGCAACGGTCAGTTAATAGATCCCTTAAAAGATTTACTTACCATCACAAATTGACAGAGTTGGAATATTTGAGAAAATTCATTGCACATGCTGCAGAAAAGAAACAAACACAACATTTTAAGACTGTAAGCACTAAGATTACTGACAAATGCAGCCCTAATTTTAACATGCACACGTATACCCTCTATTAACCAAGTGTGCCCCATTTTATGGTTTAATTAGATACAATAGACCTTGCTAATAAAGTGTGCTTCTCAGAAATAAAGCTGAAATGCATAATATTCTCTTCCAAAAATGTAAGTTATAAGAAAATATTAACTGTTACAAATGGAAGTTATTTTTGACACATGCATCACATCCTGATCCCCAAGCTGTGGAAACTGAAAAACACAACAAAGATAAATAAATTATAACTAATGTACTGTATAGCCTAGTGGGGGTCTTCATGATTCACATTGTTTTCTATTGGATATAGAACATTGTGAATATAATTAAGAGTTCCAAGGTCTTGCAGAGGCTACATCAACAAATACAATTTGAACTTTACAAATCCAAGTCACAGTAATTGTGCTGGTAACACCACACACCTTGGCTCTCTAAGGATTGGTGAAAGCCAAATGTAGGTGGAATATACCAAATTTGTAATGCCGTGATTAAATTGTTGAACCTAGAAAAAAAGAATAACCTTTTCTGCTTTAGCACACAAGTTGAGGCTCAAAGCAATACTATTTGTTTTTTTCTAGAATCAAAGTAATACGCTGAGTTATTCTTTATTTTAACAATGACACACATACAAACCTTCAGGCACTTCCATCCATGTTTTGACCTACACACATCATGGTCTTAATTTGTCAGCAAAGCACTGTAATTCTCCATGGGTAAGTGGTGTTTGAGTACGTTTTCATGTGCCATTTAAACCCAGAAATGCACCATGAAATTTCTCTTTTTGTCATGTTACGATGAAACCTTTGAATAAATATTTTTTTTGCCAATTTACCATGATGAAAAACAACTTTTACCACTAAAAGTAAAACATTAATACTGTTAGCCTACACTGTCAAAGTTATTCTTCTTCTACACAGTTGATTAAACACTGCAGTCATATACACCTTTCACCTCAGACTCACCTGTCTTTGAGGTGCTTGGCTTTGACCTGTGTGAGCTGTCCACTTGAAAAATCAAATACTTCTTCACTGAGAAGCTTGAGAATTACCATGTTGTTCTGACATAATGATTCACTTGTGCGGCTGGCACCGACAATGTCACTGATAAATGTGGGCCAGTTTTTGGGCCACTCTTGCTTCAGAATCTGCCAATGAAACAATTTAATCTGTTATATTTAAAAATTGAAAAAATAAAGGAATGAACATTCAACACAACATATCACAGCCTTTGATTGTAGGATAGAAGAAAATCTTACCTGAACAAGAATCATGTTTAATTTTCCTAGGTAAACCTTTTCTTTCTGCAAAAAATGAGGACAATGTTATTCATACATGAATAAAAACGGATTAAAAGCATCCAATAAACTCTGCACTATATTAAAGAAAAGCATCTTACCTCCATTGTTTGAGGTTCTTGTGATGTTTTAATTATAAGGTAAACAACATACTTCTTTATTCCTAAAAATAAACAAGTGAAGCAAGTGCACATTAAAACACATCACGACTTTTAAAAAAATGCATAATCTAAAGTGTTGTAGTGTGTTTAATTATAAACACTGGTACCTTCACACTGATTTCTTGGAAGAATCTTCCAGCGGGTTTTTATAGCATTCTCCAATATTTGTAAAGCATAGTACTGTAAAGAGAGACAAACAATTTGTTATGGCAGATAGAATGTATGCCATACCGATTTTATTGCCACTATTTACTACATTAAGTTTCTACACTTCATTTTACATTATTTTGATTGTCAGTGTCCAACTGGTAAATATAGAAAAACACTGGCAAAATAAATCGCTCATCTCAAGAGCTATTAACAGCACATATTGAAAGTAAAAAAAACTACCTTACCTTTGTGTTCATGTTCTGGGAAAACTCGAGAATGGTGTCAACGCGAGTCCACGCGTCGGGGTGCTCCTTGAGCTGCGTTAGGACCTCTTGGGCCACACGTTGCTGTTGAAACCAGTTGCATTTGACAGCCAGGTGAGATGGTACTGAACTCTAATTTTATGCTCAGGAATATTGCTGTGGGAGGGATTGCTTGAGAATCATTGTATTTTGTTACTATTAAAACTATGCCAAACAGAAAAGTACATACATCTGGGCCATTAAAAAATGTATTGCACTCTCAGTACAAAAAAAATAAAGCTACTTCATGTCCACAGCAAGAGATTCAGACCTAGATGCTATTAGGTGCAAAAATTTTGCACTTGTGCCGACCCTATTGCGGTAGATGTGGGTCTCCTAACAAAGGCACACACGTTTATCACACCCTGTTCCAAAACAACCCGCAGAAGCTCTTCCAATGCACTCCAGCAGACCATATAACAACAAACACACCTATGGATTCAATCCAGCACTTAACCATTAACAAAATATAATTTCAAAAACTGACAGCACAATACTCTGTTACAACTTGTTATATTATATCCCACCTCATTCTTCTGAAATATCTTGACTTTATAAAAGAGGGTAATCAAAAGGCAATCTTAAGCGTAATCAAGAAATCATGAAAAAGCTAAACATTTTTAGTTGAATATCATGGATATTGTATAATAGTGGGATATGTTGGCACCTGATAATACATCATGCATCTTCTGGTCTAACACCGTTTGAGACTAGGCTCGAAAGAAAGCTGTCTCTGGCGTGGACCAATCAGCTTCAAAGACAATGCATATATTATCAGAGTATGTTTTTTGTTTGCATTCTGATCACAAGCATTGTGGTTAATGCAGACATGACTCCTTGTAAAAGGTTTCAGTTTGGTGTTTTAACATCTGAACACCTGTTTTGTTACCAGAAAAAAGGAAAAACCTATCCTCATATTTCAAAAAGGTTCCATGCCAAATGAATTACTGTAATTATATTCGTCATATTTGCTGCTCATGATGTGCTCCTGATAATCCTAACCATTGCCTTTTGCACCTACCTGTGGACCTTCTCCCTGATACAGACAGCTGACCACATTGTCCAGCAAACCAATGTCCAACTTCTGGCCAAAGTCCAGCAGCTGCCGAGCTGCATGGTCTCCCAACATGGTCATAATGGCTGGCATGGGTTTTACAATAAGTTTCCAATTTTTTTCAGAAGTTCTGCAAGAGACACAAATCACAAGTCAATATAATGATCATCAAATAACAGTATTTAATTAGAGTATATCACTATACCAGTGTTAATTTTAAATAACGCAATTGCCATAACAGAAAATGTCAGCATGGTAATGAACCCATTTTCAATTTGTTTGCAAATATTCAATTTATATTAAGATATACAACTATGGAAATTCCATTTATTTAGGAACTGCGTTAAAAAGGATAATGGTCACATTATTTGAAAAGTTGTTTTATCAGTAATATTACCACCCCACAGGTAAGGTAAAATGACAATTTGGGACTCAGTGCTGAAATATACTTTCAGCGTGGAATAATTTGGGTAGTCCAAGTGTTAAAGTACATATTCCAAAGTTCACAAAATGTAGACTTTTCTAAAAAACAAGGCTATGTTCATAAGCGATTTTAAACCTGGATTGGCTACCGCTTCACAAACTGCCCCTTAAAGTTATCTTGAGAATGTTGTGACACGATAACACTGCATCTCCTCGTGTCACTTGAGACTGAAGGCACCATTACGTTTTGACTTAAAACTTTAATGACTGCAGGAATTCATATTCTTTGGTTCTTTCGGAAAAGTCAAGTAGATAGAAAAATAAAGTGAATAAAAATAAGAAAAATAAAATAAAACAGGAGACTATTGCTTGTGTTGTGATCGAAACGTCGTGGTTTTTTATATTCACTTTATTTTTTGTAAATTTTCTATATACGTGACTTTACCGAAAGAACCAAAGAATACCATTACGTTTTGTTACATGTTCGGCGATTCCATGTAAACGCAGCCTAATAATAAATTTGAGGATGAAGATGATTTAATATTTGCTCAGTGAAATAGAGGCATCAAGAATAGAGCTGCTTTATGCTGTCAAAAACATCAAAATTCTGGGAAAAATTTACGTCATGAAGATGTGGATAATGGAAGAGTGAAATAACAGGGCAAAACTATTATTTATGTGTGCCTCTTTCTCAAATGTTCAAGTTTCACAGAAATTCCAATTCATTCTGAAAATTCTCGCATTCATTACTGATAAGAAAATACTGCAATTTTCTTTTAAGTCAATCACATCAATGACTCAATATTGCAACAAAAACGTTGGGCAATCCGAGTGCTTCCACACTTCTCTGCAATTAAGGGCCCTAATTGCACTTTGAGATAGTGTAGTGAGACCAAGAGGAAGATAGTCCCCCTTTTCCTAGATTAGCTGGTGTAAAAACCTTACATTTCACGATCATATAACTTCAAGTGCATTTATATTCCAAGCTGTTTCATACAATCATTTGTAAAAATATTTTTTACAGTAATGTGAAATAGAATATTGAGTCATCTTAGTGTAATATTGAACGTAACACATTGCACTTATTACCAAGCGCAAACTAAAGTTGGATACCGTTCCCGACCGCATATAAAACTATCGAACAGTTTTTACACCAAACTACACATCTAAAAATGTATTCTACTTTCCTATAAAAGCCCTTAACAAAAAAGGACTCTTATAGGTGCACAATACACGCATAATCTATATGGGACCGTAGCTTTGGCCAAGTACTGGACAGCATTGTGCGTTTCCATATCCCGTACAGAACAGCACCCTAGCCTCCCATTACATGGTAAACCTGGACCAATGTATACATTACTGTACATTATATACGTTTGGAATTGGTTAATAAACGTTCAATAAAAGCCACGTGAGCAAAATTTGTCATGTGACGAGACGTTCTCAAAAGCTGCAAGGCAATTGTCGAGTCCCATGCCGCTCATCAATTCCTTGATAACAAGTCTGTCGTAAAAAAAAATGTCCAGAAAATGGTCAAGGCAAAATTGTAAAGCGTGTCGAATTTTACACTAAAAATTTGCATTCAAATGTCAACGCGCTGATTTACAGCTAGACCATGTCCAACTGCTATACTGTATAGTTAGTGGCTATCAACAAAATTGCTAGTAATTACTGAATATTTGGCTAATTTAGCAGCATATAGTAAGCATATGCCTGCTTTGTTTCCAACATCAATCGACGCACGCGTGTATACAGTACATTACAAACACGATGTATAAATCACGTGTGCTGCGAAATATTTTCCCCAAAGTGACCCACATATTTTACACACACCAAATTGAAACCCATCACAAATGTACAATTCGCATTCCCACAATAAAAGTGCTCATCAAAAAAAATGACAATAACCCAAATTCCGCCTCCTATCCTATGGCCAACACACATATGACCGAGGCTGCCCCCACACACACAACACATAAACATTACCCACATACGCCTCACCGCGGATTTCAAGTCACAGCTGTTGTGCACACACACTGCTGCCACTACTACACCACTACTACTACTCTACCGTGCATGGCGACTGGGTGGAATTTTCCATTCATGCCTCTCGCGTGTGCCATGTGCTTAAACGGTAGCGTATAGCATACAAACACAGCACGCCTTTCCGCCACGCCCAGCCACACAGCCCGATCCACTTTTAAGATAGAAAACCACCTCTCTTAAGTTTGATGTACGTTAAAAAAACGTACGAGAGCGTTTTTTGTTGTTTATCCAAAACCCTGCGATGTTCTTGCATGTTATAGAGGGCCCACGTTGGGTTGGGCCTCCACCCCCCCTCGCTCACGGGGCCCGTCCACAGTAGGCCTCGTGTGTGTGTGTCTCTCTGCACGGGGCCCAATCTCAGCATTATTCCTAACAAAATTCCCGAGCCCCCCCCCCCCCCCCCCGTATTTTACTATTACCATGCTTAGCCAAGTCGTTAACACATCGTTAGACTGGCCTGCATTACAAATCCGAGGAAAGCGAGAAAACCCCGATAACATACACGTACACCACACCAGGCCACAACATCACACCACGCTCACTCACTCACTCACCACCACCACAAGCAGCAACATACAAGCAGGCACACTAAATTATAACTACATTTAAATTACTCGGTGCAACACAGCAGCTGGTAACAATAGCCAGAGAGGCTGGCGTCAATGAAAATGCATTCCACACACAAGAGGCCCTACACATCCTTACCAATCTTAGAGCGGTACGAAAACAATCAAAGCACTCTAAAACCTACGCAAAGCACATTTCTACATCAAATCGATAAACAACGCAACAACGTTGAGAATAATCACGGGGTAAAACACACAACCCACCAGAGCGGACGAAGCGGCCTTAACAACCACGAGAAGCAAGGCTGCGATTGTAACGAAGCGGGCGAGTGCGAGAGCGATCAAGAGAGTCCCGAGGAGCCAGAAGAAAGTGCCGAGCCTCGGGATCAACCACCACGACCCCAAGTCGCTCAGGGCAGCAGTGGATAGAGCAGAGCCGAGCCGATCCGCTCTACGGATTCAAACCACGACCAGCGCGCCCGCGCTACCAATTCCAATGGGACTGCGAGCACGCGCGTGCGTGCGCGCGCCTTTTCTTATCCCCCCCCCACCACCAACCCCCCCCACCACTACCCCCCACTAACCCCCCCCCCCACTACCACAACCATCACCACTACCTCGTCTAAACTCTGTAACATCATCTACAGCGGCACTTTCACTCGCCAATAGCATCGACTTTATGTTTTAAACAACCAAACAACCACACCGTCGTCGTGTTCTCTCGCAGTCGCCCTCCACCCAACCTCGTTGTTTCCCCCCCTCCTCTGATCACCGCCAACAACACCAACAACGCCAACAACTTAAAGCAATCGGCACAGCTCGTTAACTCGCTAACAGTTACACATCCAACACAATTATTTCCCTCTCGCGCAAGATCGCTCTAAAAACAATCGGCATCCCCCCTCGCTCCCACCCACCACCACCCACCAGCCCGAGGCTCCCCAACAACAACAACAATAAGAAGCGATACTAATGGTAATAACAATGGCAATTAGACAATTAACGACACTAACAAACATCTTTGCCCCCCCCCCCCCCCCACGTACAATTTAGGGGGTCCGCGAGGAGAGAGGACGGCGACCAGAGCGGAGCCGCGTGCACGAGCGGGAGGGGGCGGGGCAGGGGGGTGGAGGGGGCGGGGCAGGGGGGTGAGTTGGAGGGGGGGAGGGGGGTTAGAGGGGGGGAGGGGGTGTTGAGTTGGAGGGGGGGAGGGGGGCTGAGGGGGGGTTAGAGGGGGGAGGGGGGTTAGAGGGGGGGGGTATAGAGGGGGGAGGGGGGTTAGAGGGGGGGAGGGGGTGTTGAATTGGAGGGGGGAGGGGGGGTTAGAGGGGGTGTTGAGTTGGAGGGGGGGAGGGGGGCTGAGGGGGGGTTAGAGGGGGGGAGGGGGGTTAGAGGGGGGGGGGTTATAGAGGGGGGAGGGGGGTTAGAGGGGGGGAGGGGGTGTTGAATTGGAGGGGGGAGGGGGGGTTAGAGGGGGTGTTGAGTTGGAGGGGGGGAGGGGGGCTGAGGGGGGGTTAGAGGGGGGGAGGGGGGTTAGAGGGGGGGGTATAGAGGGGGGAGGGGGGTTAGAGGGGGGGGTCAAGTAGTGGGGGGGTTAATTGGGGGGGGGGCTGTTGAACTGATCACGCAATACACAGGTACACAGGGGGGGGGCGTAAGGGGGGGGGACGTAGTGGGGGGGGGACGTAGGGGGGGGGACGTAGTGGGGGGGGGAGACGTGGGGGGGGGGTGTAGTGGGGGGGGGGACGTAGTGGGGGGGGGAGACGTGGGGGGGGACGTGGGGGGGGGGTTACGGTGACGAGCGTCTCCCTTGCACCGTAATATGGGGGGGGGGGTCTCGCCTCACGCCCGCTGCCGTCGATGGCGACCTGGGACAACCGTCCCCCCCCCTCGTCTCCCTCACCTCACCCCCCCATCTCCCCTCAGCTCCCACCTCACCCCCCCTCGTCTCTCCCTCACCCCCATCTCCCTCTCTCTCACCTCGGCAGTGGTTGCCCCGCGGCTGGTGGGACCCACCGGGTGGTGCAAGCTGGAGGCCGCCCGCGTGTCTCTCTCTCTCCCGCTGCTGCTGTTGCTGCTGCTGCTCCACCACCAACGCCTCTCGTCTCTCGTCTCCACTTCGCGTCTCCCCTCCCCTCAAGTGAAGTCGCTCGTCGGACGCGCGGCGCGAACCGGTTGGGACCGGTTCGCGCAGGAGCAGCAGCAGCAGGAGGAGGGAGGAGTAGAGGAGTCGTCCACGTGCGCCGCACGCTCGCGCCCTTTTCATTTCCTCCGCCCTCCTCCTCCTCAAGTCATTGCAGTGCCATTGCAATGCGGTATAACATCACGCCGTTCAGCGAAAGGCGACGTTAAAGAAAGTCACAATCAACCCGCGATCACGATTCCATCACGAATTGACGACGGCGGTGGTGGTCGGGAGGGAGGGAGCGACATTACAGCACGCATCACGATGGCGTGCACACGTTACACAAGCGTTGTCTTTCATAGCTTGTCGTCAACATTGGTGATTTGCAGGAGACAATCAAGAGACGTGGGTCAAAACACGATCCATTAAGGAGGGGGGGTTTGTTTATTATTTTGCTTTAGGACAAAGCAACGCGCACGGTGTTACATGAGAGCACTTCTTGTAAAGCACGAGACGACGGCATGGTCGGGATGGGGGGGATGCTACGATGGGATGGAATTGACAACGGGAGAGGAATGGAGCGATTTGAGTGAGAAAATCAAACATCGCCGCCCGAATCGAGGCGGACGCCGCCTCCCGGTCGGGGCTGGGCCCCACTCATTGACGGACGCGCGCGCCTCGCCTTATATGGTGCTGCCTGCGTCACGTGACGCGCACGTGACGCGCACGCGCGCAACAACGTGGGTGGGGGGAAGAGGGTTCAGGGGTCACGCTGTTTTGCTGTGGGTGGGGCATGGGTTGTCATTTGGGTTAATGCGATTCCAATAGGGTACGTTTAAGCAGCGTTGCATTAATTGGGTGGGGTTTTTTTTTGAATACACGCAGATGTACAAAATCTCACACCTTGATGTGAAACACCCACCAGCTTGCTCCCACTTGATGTGTTGAATTTGCACATTGGGGTTTGTCACTGATAATTATGTATATTTATTTCTGATTTGTCCATTTTAGGCCCACCCATGCCCATTTTCAATATATATTAAAAGATTCTCGCTATATTCATGTCCCTGTGGGCTGTGAACTCTGGTTTCTTGTGCCTACGCTAATTATGTTGTGTGTTTTGCCCTCGAGTAGAAGTTGATTTCTTCATTTGCTCTACTTACAGCTCTACGGTTAGTTGTTGGAGCAGACAATTTAATTACTCTCTATCTTCTGGTTCGAGAGTCTCCATATAAGCTGGACAATGCTATCAGAGTTACTCCTTCATTATAACATTCTATGTTTGATTCCTGGACACAATAATCCCATTCCTCCATAATTAACCAGTATGGCATTTTCCTTTTATCCTCATTTCACTAAGTCCTTGTATTGGCTGGTCGAACCAGAGCAGCTGGGGATTGCCGCGGTGGTTTAGGTTACACGTCCACTGGAGGGGTTATATGACCATACTTCACCACCCTGGTCCGTACAGGTTGTTGAAGATACCTGAAAAGGAAATTCACGGTCATGCTGGCGACACTCCAATTACTATTTACCACAGGGATAATGGTTACAATAACATTATCGATATCGATTAACTAGAATATTACTTTACAATAATACGAGAATATTAATTCCTATATCAGTGGTTACAATGATACTAGAACTACTGTTACATATAACGTTTTTTGTAATGATGATTGGGATAAAAATTATCAAACAAATTGGAATGTGAGACAAAGCTGAATAATTAAAAGGCACATTACGTTATGCCTAAATCTTTTTTTAATCACTGCACATTACTAAAAATTATACAAAGAGGCGTAGAGCTGCAATTTACACTTAGAAAAAAAAGTAAAACTTGTATCAAAGAACAAACACGAATTGAAGACAATATTAGCTGTTTACAAAAGTGTGTTTGGGTGGGACACATGGATTTAAAGGATGATGGTCGATGTACTAGAGTGGTAATTGAATAGCAGCCAAAAGAATAACACACCCGACATGATACTACAGAGATGGAGCGATTAAATTAGCTCACACAGAGGAGTGAGATGAATTGTGAATTTTTCAGGACAATGAGGGTTGATGATGACATGGGGAGGACTTAATCCAGCAGTGGTTTAATCATGGTTGTTGTTGATTTGTATACGTTATAATCGTCATTTTACAATGATTACTTAATCTTTGTCATAAAGGCTAACATTTTTGTTTCGGATCTCTTCTGCAACATCTGCACATTGCCTCACTGTTGCTGATTTTTGGCAAAAGGAAAAAATAAAAATGTACTTAAATATTGATCTGAGCAAGTTATTGTTTAGATGCATACTTTGTTAAGCATTTGACAGGGTAGCAGGAATTGGTTGTATTGTGTACAGTATTGTTAAATAAATACTGTAACGCAATACAGCTTTCTCGGAGGGCATCTCAAGGGGAGTTACTGCCCGGTGAAAATGCATTGAACTTGAACTGTGGGTCTTGTCAACATTTACAACAGCACATTCAATCCACCTCTGCATCACCGACAATAATAAGTATCGTCCAACATGTTGAGATATTCACCAAGATAATCACTATCTAGTAATTGCATTCTGCAATGGGCACTGGCAGTCACCGATTATTTATTCTGGGTTACCAGATGGCAATTTGATTGTCATTGGCATGGAAATGTAGGTGACATCGGGGACATTTGACTGCAATTCGTGAAGGCAACAAAGTCCGCCTTGGGATTTCAAGTCTCTGGTGATAATGCGTACAGATGTACTAACTGATCGTTGGAAAATAGAGAATACGTTTGATTACAATGCATCAATGCTGGGCATCCACCAGACAACTTATTCTGGGAAGTTGCACGGGGGAGAAAGCACTGATGATGAATTAACTGCCGTCGAATTCCAGTTTCTCAATGCAAGCGTAATGACCTGACACTGGAAAAGCCAAGGGGGGCTTTGGTGCCTTCAAGACCTGGAGCCACAAGGTAGAAGGCAAGTTTGGCCTATGACGCAGACACACGCGCGGTGCTTATGGTCAATGATCAGGGCTGCTGTGCCATTTAACCGCGCACCTCGACAACGAACTCTAAACTCGCGATCGTTCGACTGAGACGAGCCATGTGCCCGCTTGAGACTGGCCACTAGGTGGCGTAAGAGCGACATCGGGCGGTGATGCCACTGCATGAGAGCCCCCGTGTTCCAGGTGAGGCCAGTTCTGCCACCCGCTCCTCGCCGGTTAGTTCCTGCAGTATCTCGCGCCTCTGCGGATGACCCCGAGTCCCCGCTATCTACTAGACAACCACGCTCTGCTTACTACAAATATGAACAATAAAGGTTATCCTATGTGGAAGTCAAGTGACATTGCAGTGACGTAGTTGCCTTATTATTGGGGTCATCGTCTGTAGCAGGCACGGTAATTGTTTTACAGTTTAAAGGAAATAAACGTATCATTGTGTATTTACTTGAACACGTATCGGAAAAAACAAGGGAATTTTTTTGAAAATTAAAGCACTGTTTGCAAGCACACAACTACTCAACCGAACACATACAACAGAGAATAGTGGACATATGCAGCATTAAAATCGTCTCTATATGTAAAAAAAATACATGTATATCCCACAACCCATTCTAGGAGTTATTTTCTGCATCAGTATTGGTTTAACACAAGCAAACTCTGGATATGTTTCGACATTCGGTATCTCATCAGCTGAGTCATGCTTGCTTAATCAATGCCGATGTTATAAATGGGTCATGCTGGAGCAGTGAATTTACTAAATTACAATGCTACTGCTCCCTGTAGGTTTAATGTGAGTGTGTAACTAGGGGATCTAATGATTCTCACTCCAGGGCTGTACAGCAATAGGTAGCAATCGACTCCTAATATTCTAGATTTGAAGCTTTCGTGACGGCAATGATTCATATTCTTAGGTTTTTTCTTTATATATTTTTTTACTTTTATTAATTTTTATTTTTATTTTTTATCTACGTGACTTTACCGAAAAAAACCTAAGAATATGAATCCTTTTAAAATATCGGAAAAGGCCTGGTATCGAAATGAGGTCGCCAGGTACGTAGCAAAGTGTGCTGACCGCTGCGCCACCGCTCCCCACATTACAGTCACCGCATGTAAAGAGAGCAAGCCCATGACTCCTCGGCAACGAGAGATGATGCGTCGCGGGCCAGCAGAGCCGCCACAGGAATGTCCCCGCGCACAATGGCGAGGGCCGTTCCCGTCCAGTGGCTCACAAGGACTGCGAAGAGGTTCTGCTTGTTTTAGCCCGAGAGCCATTACCTATAGGCCCTTCGTCCTCTGCACGAGTGCCTCTTTGCGTGTAGATACACTTCATCGGACCGCTATCTTCGGCGGCTGGTGTTAGAGTCGATGCGGCTAAAAAAAAGGCATATTGATGTCATTTATGTACCCAAGAACGGCTTAATGAGTGTCAATATTCTCTTCCGGAGGGGTTTTGCTTTTGGGATAATAACAAATGAATGGCCTTTATTTACCCAGAAAAGCCTCACTGAGTTTCAAGCTTCTTTTCCAGGGGGAGTCTTGCATTAGAATGTTTGGCCAATCCCATGCAGAAGGGTTGAGCATATTTGAAGTAACAGAGTACACGCAGAAAAAAAACACGTATACAAGGGAGTAACACTCCAATCTCCACAAAAACAGGTTTAGGAATCCTTTGCTGCACTGCCATCTCTTGGCAACCTCATATGCCAAGCCTACAAAATCTGAGATTTTTGGCCGGCGCCTTTTTAAGGAGTACAGTATTTGTCAAGTGTATTGAAACGTATGGTGTTTATTTTATTTTTACAAGTGAAGACCCATTTTTGTTTCTTTAGAAGTGCTTTGTGTTTTTAGTGTGTTGTCCTTCCTCCGCACCTCCGATGAGCACGGTTGGCTACATACGGTGCGAAAGAAGTTCAACATACATACGTACTTCTGAGTGAAATCACATGCCAATATTACATGTGTTTTATGCTGTCTAAATGAAGTGGTTATTGGCTGCATTCAGCATGGTTGTCATATTCATTATAATAATGGTAGTAATAACTTAATTTCATGCATAACTCTCCTTGTTAATCTTAATCATGCACGCAGAAGAAGTGTGAACTCGTGGATCGCTCCAATACCACGGCAAGCTGGAAAGCCAAGACATGTAAAGAGCATCACATGTTTTTTGTTTTGGCGCCAACGAACATGAAATCATGAAAAATTTCGTTCAGAGCCTCGGGGTTCTTGGTTAATACAACTCTGAAATCCCACAACACTGTGGTTGCGTTTGTTTCTATTAGTAGGCAATGGATATTGGCTACATAAACCAAGGTCTCTGAAACTAATGAGAACAACGTGTACCCTAACAACACGCCTACGTATCCTATACTAAAAGCTCGTATATGCGTAGGGCCCACCAATGCACCACACATATCAATGTTGCCCTGAGAATGAATGAAACAAATCTATAAATGTGTTAGTCTGAGTGAATGTTTCCATAGAAAACGTTTAACACCGCTATCCAGGGGTTGTTTTTCACATTCACTCAAGATTGTCCCGCTTGGCAATTTGAGTATAATGGCGTGCGTCGTGAATTCATAAACCACGCTGTCAAATAAAAACGCATTCTGGCGCTGTGCAGAGTTGTATCCTGGCCTCTCGCAGAATTAAGATGCGCATTTTCGTCCTGGTCAGCATCTCTCACAACCGCCTGCTGTACCGTGTATTATAATTATGATAATAAGGTGTTTCCACGAACCTGATAACATCCATTCAATCCACCTTCCAACTCTAGCCACTTACGCAGTGTTGATATGGATCAACTGAACAACCAAAGTGTTTTTATCCTTCACTGAAATATATGACCATGGACAATTTCAAGGCCACCTTTTATGTGCCCCGGCCTCTCGTTCATGGAATCGGGGGCGTGCCCTCCCCCAGCTTGAAAACACGTTACCACGTGCACTAAGCACTTCGTTATACCGAGGGACGTCTACCCACAACTGTGGGCCCTTATAGTTCACGATATCCAAATAGAGCAAAGCCATCCCCCTTTCATCCCCCCCGCCCCGACACATCGAGAGTACAGAGGGGTTGTCCAGGGAGCGGGAGTGGTATGTGAGCCGCTGTATGTGCTGGTGGCTGGGTGATTGGGTGGATGGATGGATGTGTGGCTGGGTGGATAGTTTAATGGGTGAGTTGATTGTTGGGTGGATCGCTGGGTGGATAGATGAGTGGATGATTGCGTGGATGGGTGGGTGGCTAACGGGGTAGATGGGTGGCTGGTTAGGAGGGTGAGTGGATGGGTGGGTGGATGAGCGTATGGTTTACGATGGTTGTAGAACTTTTTAACGAGCCATCACTGCCCTTCTCACTGAGCTCTACTCTAAACCTTTTCTGGCAATGAACACCTCTGAAACACGTATTTCTGCTGACACTAATGTATGGCTTTCATTAAGGCAAAGACATTTTCTTTGTCTACATCTACATACAGAATGCAACACTGCAAATGCATTTAAGCGAGACAGAAAGTCCATCAACAAATCGAAAATAATTTCTTACTGCAATGCAAAATAAAGTTTGGTATTATTTTTATACGGAGGCGTTGATGACCAATAGTAACTTCAGAATTTGTTTCTTTTGGGTTAGATCGTGTAGGTATGATGCCAATTGTTAACTATAACCCTCCACCACCCGACAGAGCTAATAAAATCAAGTTGTCACGTGGGAAAATATGCCAATTGATTTGGTTTATTTGCAAAACCGGAATGTTGAGAAGCAAGTAAAGTTAGATTTTTTAAAATACAATTTTATATACAGGTGTTAAATGTTGGTTGTGTATACCTACACAATGATCTTTCTTAAAATAAACTGATGAAGAATCAAAGGTTGGTTTTAATGGACCATCCAACCTAGCGAGTATATGTGCGGCGGTATCGCAGTGTAATGAAAATCTTAGACTTTATATTGAATTTGCATATTACTTTACGTGCTCAATTCATGGTCTTCATACCTGTGTGCTCATCCCGTCCCACAAAAGTGTCTGAATCTGCTGATGACACTCAGTGAAGTCAAAACCGTTCCACGGTTTAGATGCTCGAGCAAATACAATGCTGTCAAAACGATTTGCTGCAAAATGCTCATCGGGTGACTGACTTACATCGTTACTTTGTTTCATTGCTAATGCTACCCTGGTATTTGTGCGCTATATAACTTCAGTAAAATGCAAGTGATCTGGATTTTGCAAGCTTTGTTTAAAATCTGCCTATAAATGTAGACGTTATTGGCATTACTATTCTTATGATGATACATCTTACTTTTGCACTGGAGGAATTCGCACTCACCAAAACACCGTGTTGTGGTGACATCACTTAGCTGGAGATGATTGTAAGGAGGGGGGCTGCACTTAATTCAAGTGAGCCATGATATTTTTTCCTTCTTGAAGATTTTGTGAAATCGTACACAGCGAATGTTAAATGTTGTAGGATCTGAGTCTGAAAATAGGAAAAAATATATGCATACCGTTTGCAGGATCTCCGCTGTTAAAACCAATACGGTGCAATGCCCAACAGCGGAGTCAATCTGACATTGTGCACAGGAATCTGGAAAACCAAAAGCTGCTGTTTGCCAGTGACACTCGCTTGCCTACTTGGCTCATTTCACGCACATGACGATGCACATCTGCCCCAGATAGTTCAAACTGTTATCCGTTACACAATGCACAACGGCAGCAGATTACAATTCTGAAGTGTTACGCAGACATATTCAATGTCGCGTCCCAATAACACTCGCGGGTTTTGCTACTTTCAAGCAGTCAGTAATCATCGCATCTGGTAACACATTCCTGCGGAGGGAGCTGGTAGGAACGTTGGGTTGCTCGGTCAATGGCCAGGGTCAACGGCAGCGTGGTGTATTTCGCAAATATGGCCGACTGTGAGGGCGGGCACAAGCCGGCGTGAGTAGGTTAAACGTTGAGTTTTATAAGGGCACCACGGAATGACCAGCGCCTCCCCACCCAGCCCCACCCCTCCCAACCCCCACCCAGCCCCACCCTCCCCACCCAGCCCCTCTTCACCCTCCCCAGCCCCTCCCCACCCTCCCCACCCAGCCCCTCTTCACCCTCCCCTCTCCACCCAGCCCCACCCCTCCCATTTTTGAATGCACGACGGACGGACGGACACAATAATCCCCTGTGGGCTGGTGGAACCAGGTGGTTTCTACCAGTATAAGCAGATGCAGTGATGCAAGACGTGGTCCAATTGCACCATCATGTCCAAATGGATGTTCCGACGAGTATTTTTTTGATATTTTTGGGGTCAATATGTTGTAAGTTCATAAAAGCGACGATTTTCCAGGAATATCGTCGGCAAAAATATCATGTTTGGTTTCATTCATTATTTTCATTCGGCAAACAGTGTGAGAGATCCCGAGCGTGACGAAGGGACGGGCGCACTGACACTTGTGCATTATAGATGTCACGTGGCGACGGAGGCTTTCGCGTCTGTTAATTCAATAAAACACACGCGACGTGACTTTGTCAATCACGTTCTGGATGTCAGTAGCCGGAGTTTGCTTAACATCACATCGCGGTGCTCATGATCAGTGCAGATTGGCAAAGAGCGATCTAGGGATCAGCCCCAGGACCGGTTCGGATATTGTTCGCCACTGATGTTCACCGTGGGCGGGTATTGAACTCAGGTGACCGTATACACAGGGCAATGCACTAACCACTGCGCCACCGCTCCGATTTGTACTCCCGTATTTTGCGGATTATAAGACTCACTCCTACCACCCCCTCTATATTTTATAGAGGGGCGGATGTGTGTGTGTGTGGTCATAATTGTAAACATCGTCAATAGGGAGACAAAGGCGGTTCTGGTCACCCACCCCCTCGTGTGCCGTGCCGTCCTTCATAGGTGCTCGCTAACCGCACTTTCACCAACGGTATGCTAAGGCTACTGGACGTCTTACTTTCCAGAGCGTCTTGCAATCCTGAAAATCCGAATATGGATGTGCCACAGTATGGATGTCACCCAACACGGAACAGCCCTACAGCGCAAAGCGACGAGCGCAGGATCAGCAGCAGCAGGAGTAGGAATAGGAGGAGGAGGAGAAAGAGGGAGCTGCCTCCTCTTTGTGAGCCACCGCACGCAGGAGCCGTCCCAAGTCCCGCGGACGACTCACTTGGCAGCACAGAGAGGCGACCCCCCCCCACCTCCTCCATCGCTCAACTCCCCAACCCAACCCACTCCATCCCGTCTGCGCTGCCCTCCGGGGGTTCCGTGATGATGGGATGATGTTGCAGAGGCGATGATGGGAGCTTAGCTGTCGGTCGTCTGCGGAGCGACACTCGGCCGCGGTGGTGGAAGAAAGAGAAGCTGTTGACAAGTGGATATCGTAAGCAGTGCGCGTGTGTGTGTGTCTCTGTGTTGCGCGTTTGCGGAGTGGGAGTGTAGCGGTAAGCGCACTGCACTACGAACTTGGCGACACTTGCGGCCAACATTGGTGACGATTAGCTAAATTTGTCCTGGGCCTCCCTTAGTTCGACTCAGCCTAAAATAATGTACCTAGTGTACTTGGGAGACAAAGGCGGCCGGGCGTGGTGTTGGCCACTCACTCTCTCGTGTGTTGTGCTGGCCTTCATAGGTGCTCGCTAACAGCACTTACCCCAACAGTCTGTTAAGGCTATACGGGGGATATTTGTCTTTTTTGTGGTGAGTGGCGGTCGGGAGTGGTGGTGTAGCGGTTAGCGCGCTGCACCACGAACCCACTGGCAACCAGCGTTCGATTTCTACTCACGGACAACACAAGTTGACAATGATCTAAACCAGTCCTAGGTTGACTCAGCCATAAATGAATATCTGGTGCGGTGTGTTTTGAAACATCGGCGCTCGCCTTCACAGCACTTGTCCCGACAGCCTGCGAAGAGTCTGCACGTGGAATCGGTGTCGTTGCGTGCGCGCGTCTCATGGTTATTACTAAACGACACCCTGACAAGTCGTGCTCACGGTGCCCGAATGATCGCCCTGTGTGCGCGCAACGGTGTGCGTTGCGAAAGCACGTGGGTTGAGAGTACCACACTGGCTCGCAGCTCACTTGTGCCTTAACATTGACACGTGTCTCTTTTTTTCTTACGATCAGAGGAAACAAGAAGATGCTCGGTGTAGTCGGCACTGTGCTTCGTTAATCATTTTGGTTTTTTTTAATGCTTGGCTGTATGTGTCCCCCCCCCCCTTTTTTAAATGAAAGATTTCACAAAAGATGTCACGCTCTGCTCTCCTCCTTCTTACCCCTTCCCTCTCTCTCTCTCTCTTTGTCTCTTGTTGCGCTCACATGTGGAAGGACTCGTTATCATCTGTGCGTTGTGCTATAAATACCGCTCACGTTTCGGGAAATCACCGTCCTTCGGTGTAATAGTCGAACTCGGACCGATATTGTAAAGAGAGAGAGAGAGAGCGGGTCCCTTGCCTGTAAGAACGGGAGTTCACCGGTATTGATTCAAGTCAGCCTGCCTCTGCTGATGTGTCGAACCCGGTCGAGGGTTTTGCTTGTCTTGACTCAATGCTGCTGATATGATGCACTCACAAAATGGCCGCGTGCAGCTGATCGGTCGTGTATAAGAAATGCTTCGTATTTTTATTTTCGTCTGGAAAGACGGCTGGGTGAAGGATATATTTTCTGCTGATTTAGTTTCCTCTTCAATGTACTCCGTGCCCAACGTTAACGCGGTGCGTTTACGCGCTCGCGTTGGCAGGCCCTCATCCAGCAGTGAGTTGGCAAAAGGGGCTGCTGTACATGAATGCACCTGTGCGCATTTACTTACCAAAGTGGGCGGCTATATTCGTGATTACTTATTATCGTTATTACTACCCAGTGTATACTGGACATCTGTGAAAAAAGTACTGGATATCTGTGAAAAAAGTACTGGACATCTGTGAAAAAGATCTTCATAGGTCATCGGATTTCTCCAGTCTAAATGAAGATTCTGATTTTGAAACTCGGACTGAGTGTATAAGTGGCTGGCTGCACACATTTTGGTGGTCTTCACACGTGAGGGCTGTCACTCACCCATCGACCAAAGCCACAATGAATACGCAAACTCTCAGTCAGATTTCGGAAGCTAAGCATGTTTTGGGCCTGGTAAGTGCTCGGATGGGTAGTCACCCACCAGGGCTTGCCAAGTGTTTATACTCTTTGGTTCTTTCGGTAAATTCACGGAGGTAGATAAAATAATTATTATGTCACGTAGGTACAGTACCTACGTGACTTTACCGAAAAAAACAAAGAGTATGGATTCCTGCAGTCACGAAAGCTTCAAATCAA
The DNA here is from genome assembly GCF_015708825.2 of Lethenteron reissneri. NCBI lineage: Eukaryota > Metazoa > Chordata > Hyperoartia > Petromyzontiformes > Petromyzontidae > Lethenteron > Lethenteron reissneri. The sequence continues at coordinate 10,452,383 of NC_083803.1, read as the reverse complement.
GATTTTCACATAGATAGGTTGAAAGAAAATAACAAAAAAACTACGACGTTTCGATCACAACACAAGCGACCGTCATCAGGAGGATGAGCGAAACGTCGTAGTTTTTTTTGTTATTTTCTTTCAACCTATCTACGTGACTTTACCGAAAGACCAAAAGAATATGAATTCCTGCAGTCACGAAAGCTTTAAGTCAAGATTTGCCAGGTGTTGTTGGGCATTGGCCAGCGAGGCGTGGCCAGGTGAGTGAGAATCGTCACCCCTTCGTGTGCCAAACTCTCGCGCAAAGAATTGGACAACCTCCCCAATGCAGCAGAATACTCTTGAGAAGAGTGTTACGAGGCCCAGGTAGGCTTTACTGGGTAAATAAATCATGCGAATTATATTTTTACAAAAATCACCATGAAACATCTTGCATGTCCATCGAACAGAAATGTGATACTGTACTGAGTTGGTAGTCGTGTAATAGTACAGAACACTAAAACAACTCATTGGCCTATCTTCTCTATGTTGTGAAGAAGGGCCATTGTTCGAAACTTCGTATATTGTCGTCTCTTTGGTACGGTGTAATTAACGAAAGCGTGCGCATTGTGCCGTCTCATCGAGTAGAAAAGCGCCACGATTGTCCATTCCTCCAACGTTCAGCGGTCTGTGTCCGCTGGCAGCTAAAACTCAAACGACGGCTTAAAGCAAAGTTTTTTTTCGTCAACATTTTTTTCTCTTTCCATGACGCGTGTTTGCACCGTGGCGTCGAGGGTCCTTGGCGAGCGACGGAGAGCAAACGCGGGCCCCTGGGGGATACGACGACGCGAAAAAACCACGCGACGTTCACGGACACCCATGTGCGTGCGTGCATGCGTCTGCTGTGGCGAGCGCCGCTACACGATCCAGAGAGGGGGCCGGCCCCTTTGAAGCAAATGTTTGCTCCCCGGCGAGTGGAGGTCTCCTTCAGAAGAAGGGGAGACACAAATTAAATAAATAATCGTGTAAAAGGGGGGAAAAAATCTGCCACTCGCACGGCTGCCTTCTCCAAAAAAAAAAAACCCTCTCCGTCTCGATCCCACGCCGCAGCAACACGCGGTCTCTCAGCCACCGCCTCCTCAGTCAGTCGCGGCGAAAGTGGGCGCAGTAGTGGCAACATTTACACTGTGGTGAGTTTGCGACTCTTCCACTGAGCTATAGCTACACGTGTATTAATTTAGGGTAAATTCATCTCGGGGAAGAGATTTTTCACCCGCCATCCAGCAACCGTGTGATGCAGGACATCCCGTCAGACCGTGCCAGTAAGTGCGTCTCCTCCTCTCGCTCGTTAATGAATTCTGTAATGATTAACAAGACACAGATGTCCTCCTCCTCCTCGTCGTTTCGCTCCGTGTGGTCCCACGCATTGTTGGGCCGGACGGGGGGCGCAGGAGGTAAGGGTTGGTGGATCAAGTAGAGAAGGCAAAGTTTCCGAAACAAACGCGCTGGACTGTGGGGTTCACATGAGATGGCAGTACAGCAAATATATATGTAAAAAATTGTGCGTAGTTTTTGAGTTGTTTATGCCAGCGTACTCATTGCGTGTTTTTTTCTGGGTATTCTGGACTCTACTCCCACGAGCAGATCGCTGATCAACCTAATGACATTGCCAAGATATGTGTCCTCTTGAAAAAAAAACTATTATTGAGCGCGTTCTGATGGATAACAGTCATCGTTGCTTTATGGTATATTTTCTGGTTATTATCGCATGTTGTCCAACAACAAAATTAACCCGTAAAAACAAAGTTTTTCACTATAACTCATTTATATGCGTGTTCAATGGGCCACAACCCAGCCCACATTGGTCTTTGAAACGAGCGGCTAGAGTCCTCTCGTCCTCTGGCTTGAGATGGCTGCCACCTATGGGTCAGATGATTGCCTGCCACCATTAAGCAATTGGTAATTAAATATAAAACAAAATTTACCTAAAAAGTGTAAAATTTTGGAAAAAAAATTTCCCGAAAAGAAATTGTCACGCACAACGAGTCTGTGTGCAAAATGTCAGCTTAATTGGATCACGGGAAGTGGGTTAAAAAACGACCGAAAGATTTGCACGGTCGTAAGCGCGCAAGCAAGCAAGCAAGTGAACTTAATATAAAGGATTTAAAAAGGTCCCTGGCCAGGAATCGAACCCGGGACGCGGCGGGGAGAGCGCCGAATCCTGTAAGCAATAGACCCCCAGGGACATTGCGTCAAACAACACGCGGTGTAACAACGTAAAGAACACCCCAGAGATACATGCGGCACAGCCGCGAAACCCTACAGAGTGAGGGCCATTGTTGTGACAAAGAGATCCGAAGGGTGCGCTAAGAAAGTGCGGATGGATGCACGCTTGGAATTACATTGAGAGCCAGGAAAGGGGATCGAACGCACGGATTTTCGAGCACACACGCGGATTTAATGACATCATTCAGGAAGGGACGACGATCGAGAATAATAACGGAGCGCCAGCCAGGGCACGGGAATGTGTCCACGAGGACGTCCGCGTGGGAGGTGGAGCGATTGAATCAGTGCGTGTGCTTGTTGCATAACTGCTATAGCAGGATCGTGAGAGGTGGAGGCGGTTTGAGGAATTCATCCAGCAGTGGATTGACCATGGCCAACGATGATGATGATGAAAGAGAATTGAACGTACCGAATCCAGGGTCAATCATGGAATTCATATTCTTAGGTTTTTTCGGTAAAGTCACGTAGGTAAAACATTTAAATTAATAAAAGTAAAATAAAATAAAAATCACGACGTTTCGAAGGCAACACAAGCTTCCGTCTTCAGGTGGAACCGTCACAGCCACGACAGCTGTATCAGCTGTCGTGGCTGTGACGGTTCCACGACAGCTGTATCAAGGACTTTACCGAAAAACCTAAGAATATGAATCCTTGCAGTCACGAAAGCTTCAAATCTAGAATCAATCATGGAACTCGATCGCACAGCATCAAAGCCTCCGAGTGATTGCACTGCACAGTCGACTGTCTTTGTATGATTAACCACGGCGATGGTAACCCATCCAAGGCAGGGAGAATAGGTCACCGCTGCATTTGCACAGACGTGGCCACCACCGCTGCTGCTGTTGTTGGCTTCGTTGACTTCGCGGGAAGCTGTCGCGTGTGAAAGGTGCCCCGCTTGGAGCATCCCACTGGGATTCTTGCAACACAGCATTGATATGCGGTGCTTTTTCTGGAAGACTTTGCTGTTTTTTCCCTGGATTTTTCTGTTGCGCGTCGTCACTTTAAGATGTTTCTTGTTCATGTTTTTTTGTTTGTTGCGGTTGCACCGGAGTCAAGAGCCGAATGGCTCACAGGGCTATACCTAATCAATGAACTGAACTGAAACTGAGCGGTGGCGCCATGATTAGCGCGCTGCGGTGTAAACCCGGCAACCCGAGTTCTATTCCGGGCCACACGCCTGCGTTCGGTGGCGAGTGATGATCTCAACCGCTCTTGGGCAGCTTGGTGATGTATGGCCAAGCAGCCACCACAGCGACCGATAGCGGTGTAGGGTGGGAGGCGTTCATCTCGCAGTGGATTGACAAATGGTTGTACGGTTTTTTTGCTTGTCACTCTAAAATGAACAAGGAAGCAACCCTTTATCCATTAACACGGTCTTTGTGTGTAGTTTTGAGATGCAAGATGTTTATTCCCCGTACGGAGATTCGATGATTTTTTGACGATTCCGGTCGCCGTTCGATGTATATTAATCAAGTGGTTATTTGGCCTCGTGTTTATCGTCTCGTTTGTATTGTTTCTCACTTTCGAGTGTCGTTTGTACAGCTGTGTTCACCCCATTCGTCTAAATGTAACCGTTAATTATTTTCACGCAGGGTAAATCGTCACGTTGTTTTTATGCAACACACTTTGCATGTGTCCCGAGAATGATGATCTATGATTTTAGAACAGATTGTCGTTCTCGATGTACCATCACATGGCCGAGGAATTGTTCGTACGGTATTTGAATGATAGACTGTGACAACTTGGGGAAGCCTTTAATCCAGCAGATGGTTGTTGATACATACCATAACTATAAGCATTAGCTTCGTCGTGGATACAAACATAGGTAGTGTGCAGAAATTAAATAAATACGATGCAAAATAGGCCTCCTTTTCATTGTCGTCTCTCCACGTAACATTTCATGAATGGTTTGTTTTACACATTCCATCGGCCACGCGGCCTTTAGGGAGTCCATCTATTTAGCAGCATTGGTCTAACACAAGACAACTCAGGACCGGTGTTCGACATTCCATGTCCGTGTCTCATCAGCAGAGTCAGGCTTGGCTAATTGGCTGATGATGCTCATCATGATGATTGACTCAGCAGTGATTTGGAGAGTTCTGTTGCACGTGCTCACTCCCTAACCCCTCCTGTCTATCTCTCTCCCCACCCCTCCCGGCTCTCTTCTCCCGCTCCGCGGACATCCCCAACTCCACAGACAACCTGCGGCTCCCGCGCCAGCGACGCAAGACATCGGGACACACAGGGGACCCGGCGGACCCAGAGGACCCAGGACCCCCGCACGGGGATCACAGGGAGGATCGGGCCCCGCGTCTCCGTCCCCTTGCAGGGGTCCCGATGGAGCGAGACGAGGACGTGACGCCACCTAAAGAGTGAGAATCCAGCGCTGTACCATCGCTGCTGTTGTTGTTGTTCCGACGCATTATTAGTATAATTAGTCCCATTGTTGCGTGGGGTCGGCTGCTCGCGCTTGTCTTTCTCTACGTGTTTCTTGACCGTGCCTCTTCCCCAGTCACATCAACTATCCATACATACAGACCCCGTAGACTTAGAGACTTATAGACTCACACGTACATGAAACACAGACTTACATAGAGACTCATAGACTTACATAGAGACCAGCCAAATGTCACAGACCCATACACCACGTGATTTTCTGCTCAAATGGAATGAGCATTGAGGTGGTGCTCATCTCCACGTTCGCAGCACAGAGCCAGTGCTGGAAATTCCACATTCGTATGGCGGGGGCGAGTATATCCATAAGACAATCACTTTTAACTCCTCCCCCCACTGCCAAAGTGATACACATTGCATCGACTTGGAAGAGATTATGGGCTGAGTCAACCCCAAACCAGGATGTGAACTATCAAACGATTGCGAGCCGCTCGCTCTGCTGCTGAGCCACCGGGGCCGGTGATGCCAAGTCGAGCTGCGACCATCATCGACGGTTGAAATAATCACTTCATCGATCGCGTCGAGCCTTCCTAGACCTGATCATAATACTGGTAGTAACCTCCTGGTTACACCAGCCCACAGCGGATTATTGTGTCCGTCCGTCGTGCAGGGAGGGGCTGGGTGGGGAGGGAGGGGCTGGGTGGGTGGGCAGGGGTTGGGTTGGGAGGGTGGGGAGGGGCTGGGTGGGGATGGTGGGGTTGGGTGGGGGGTGGGAGGGGTGGAGTTGGGTGGGGAGGGGCTGGTCACCCCGTGGTGCCCTTATAAAACTCAACGTTTAACCTACTCACGCCGGCTTGTGCCTGCCCTCACAGTCGGAATAAACCACGTCGCCGTTGACCCTGGCCATTGACCGAGCAACCCAACGTTCCTACCAGCTCCCTCCGCAGGAATGTGTTTAAATTATTTTATTTTATTTTCAGCCCTTGGTGAATCCGCTGTTGGACATGGCCTTCATGCCATGTCGGTCATTGTGGCTGTTTTTTTATTTTTAAGTCATACTTCACTACAGTTGGTCAGTGCGGGTTGGTGAAGTATATTCATATGAATGTTATTTATTTCCGATGTAATTCAATAAAGTAAGTTTTAAAAGATAATTAAATCGATGTCATTTACAAATCGTGGCAATTTCCTTCTCTCTCTCTCTCTCTTGCCACTCTATTTACGTGCTACGTGAAGAAGGGCCATTGGCCGAATTGTCGCCAGTAACACATTTAGCCTTTTAAGGCCACGACATTGTTATTGACGAACGCTTTGAGTGTATTCGTTATAGCTGTGCTTGCGCACCACTGGCAGCAGCAGCAGCCTAATGTTCCTTATGTATGTTGAACTTCTTTCGGACCGTACGTAGCCAACCTAATCACCAAGCCATTGGTTTCATGCGTTGCGCGCGTTCTGCTCGCCATTGTGACCGTGCAGCGGGGGGGAGCGCGCCACCGGCTGGGAGACGACTCGAGGCGCCGAGTCCGAAGACGCGCCCTGGGACAGTTTCCGCGTCCTGGTTCGCCTGCGCCCGGGCGACAAGAGCGACGGTGCGTCCCCCCAGGCGTGCCGCGTGGTCGCGCGGGGGCCACATGCGTGGAGGGCAACGGGGGAGGAGACGCTTCGGTTAACATCGTCCATCGGTGGCGTGGGTTTTCCGGCACGAAACCCAATGCGAGATCATTGCCGAGGCTCGGTGGCGAAACGCATTTGGTCAACGGGCGATCTCGCCAACGCTGGATCTCGTCAGTGGTCTGCACAGCTGGAGTTTCACGAATTATCCACCCCCCCCCCCCCCCCACGTCAATAATACGCAGAGAGCATCCCTGTACACGTGGAACGTAGGGCGCCAACGTTGGGCCAAAGGTCCCAACCGTATTCCAACGTTGGCGCAACGATGGCATGTGGTTTACTGCAATTGTATCGCTGAGAACTTTGCACGGCAGACTCAGTAGCTCGCGGTATAACTCTGAGTTAAAGATGAGCCGATCTGTCGGGCTGCAATACAATTCGGCTCGGTATTTTTAAAAAAAAATTTGTTTACATTTGTTTACCCACTGAGTCTCGTGACACTTTTTTGGGGGAGGGTCCTGGCAAGTTTTTGTGGTAGTGGACGATTATTGCTATTTATATACCAAGTGAGTAATTCGTGGGTCGTTTTTTACATTTGGCAAATTTGGACCATAGCGTCGGCACACAATGGCCCGCTCTTGTAACCGATGTCATGGGAACTTTAACATCTACTGTGAAGCAAGACGGCGTGTTTTTTTTGGTTGATAGCTTAAAGATGAGTGGTGGTTCGTGGGTCTAGTTTGAGGAGGCTACAAAACTCCAGTCTTGGGTAACAGGTCCAGGTGGTCTAATTTAGAGACTTATTGCGATGGCAGTCGTTTCAATATCAGCGCTTAGTCCACCAGATAGGCACATGCAGGACGATATTTATTATCACCACCATCATCATCAATATCAACAGCATCATCATCATGAACGTCATACGCCGCTTTATTATTTCGATCATCAATGAATACAGCTGCTCGTCTCACTAGAGACTGAAAAACCCCGAGAGAGACTGATGCCATGTGCAGCCAGTAATTCACACGTAGTAATAATAACAATCTATGGATAATGATCATTACCTCCCATTTTCAGCCATAGCCTTGTCACGGTATCCATTGACACACTGTGTCTTGTGCTGCAGAGACAAAGCGATGCGTGAAAGTAGAAGGACAGCATGGAGTTCAAATCAACACTGGCCGGGTGAGGACTGGTGCATTCAGAAGTTCATCGTCTCTTCTCAGTGCAGTTTCCCATTATTTGAGGTCGGCTTTCTTTTGGGGTTTTCACTCCCCACTCCCGTTTCTTGTGCGCAAATCCCCGTCGACGCCACAGTTCCTTGTCTCTTCTTCTGTCTTCACCGTCCCCCATTTTTTGGGTCTTCCGACGAAATTGTGGTCGGTGGTCTCAGAGCCCTCCCTCCACACAGCTATCCTTCTTTCGTATGGCTGGTGGAGATTTGGAGCAACGACTACAATTTCACATTCAGGTGGTCAAGCCAGATAACCACGCCAGGAGCATCCGAGTGCACCGCTGTGATGATGAGTTGGTTGCCGCCTGGCTCAGCAAGACAAGCAGACGATGATACTAATAATGATGCAGAAATAAATGATTAAACGCTTGTTCTGCACTCTCTTACCCGTGTAATCCGTGTCTCTTCTCTCGGCATGTACAAACATTCTAGACCAGGGGTCGGCAACTAAAATACAAGAAGAGACATTTTTTGTTCGAATTTGGTCAAAAAAATCATTATTTCAAGAGCCGCAATGCGTGTGAGTACGGGACTGCGGTCCGTAATAAATAACGTCACGAAGCAGTCCTTAAAGAGCCGCTTGCGTCTCTGGAGCCGCAGGTTGCTGACCCCTGGTCTAGACGATACTCCATCATGCTCTCGGTAATGGGTGCCACTTTCACTCATTCCCTAGTGGTCTCGTTTGTGATGTGGTCTGTCCTTGATACATCCGTCATCCACCTAAACGCTCTCATCTCTGTGGAGTTCAGTGTTTGTTTTTAAGCTTAATCATACACCATCACTTTTCTCCATACCCCATAATCAGCCGCAACATTGCTCAATGGGTTTATGCGGTTTAGCTGCGTAGCGCTCCGATGGTATTTTCTGGTCGTACTGTACAACATGCGTTACAAACCCCAAACACATTGGAGATTTGCCATACAGATTTTCCCTTTCAGCCAAGGCCACTTTTCTGCCACAAACTCTTCGGCTTTCCTCTCTATACTTAATCCGCACTTTCTTGAGAAAGTTGATGTTCTACAATTCCCAAGCAATCTTCATCATCTTGGTCATCATCCATTGCCGTGTGCCGTTGGATCGAGGCCTCTTCTCTGCTGGCACCCATAGTCATCGTCTTCCATTCACGCGAGCGAGCGAGCGACTGCTGCAGGCCTAACGGCGCTTGCCGTGACACGAGCGGGCGTGCAATCGACGCGCGTGTTCCAGTCGACGGTTGCGGCCTGAAATGAGAACGTAACGCGTGAGGTGTGGAGCAGGTGGCGGCTGCTAATTGGTGCTTGCGCGGCTCGGCGCGTGTGACAGGGGAACCAGACGCAGGTGCTGGAGTTTGACGCGGTGCTGGACGAGGATGCCTCGCAGAGGGACGTGTACGAGGCCATTGCCAAGGTAGCGGCCGCTGCTCTCCGTAAAAACGATGGCCGATATGAATCTAAACGATACTTGTTTTTATTATAAAACTGAACTGTTTTTTGTTCTTACCAGGTAAGGTCCACTGAGCCTATATGGATATTTTTCAGAAGCGACCTGGCCCACGAATGACAGCCCGACAAAGTGGCCTATGTGGAAATGTATAGCGGCCAAATACTCTCTAAACACGTGATGTTGATTCTAAATGTGGAGGGGAAAACCCAGAGGAGCCGGAGAAAAATCCACACGACCACGGGGAGAGAGAGAGAGAGAACATGCAAACTGCAAACATACAAGCGGCAGGGTCGGGATCGAACCCACGACCCTCCTGTATACCAGGCGAGGTAGTTAGCATCTTGCCACTGTGGCGCCCATTCATTGTTCCATCGTGTTGCAGCGTCGTCACTTGTTCACTCGATGCATAATTATTTAAGAGACGCCGTGGGTGGGACGATTTACCTCCTCCTCGAATGAATGGCCGTAATTCAGGGTCGCAATTTAATTCGAGCATCGACAGGTTTTTTTTTAAAAACTAAACATTGCTGTGAATCGTATAAAACCTCTAGTGGCCACAGATGTCTTCCTATGCTCCTGTGTGTTGCCACAGATTGATATTCAAATCACTCGACCACTTTATTGCTGCCACGTCAGAGAATTCAATCAATATTTGAATGCTATCTCTTGGGGCTGCTGGGAAACATTAAAGCATTTCACACAATATGCAGTAGACACGAATCAGGGGAAAACATAATTACATACGCAATTTGATGCATGTATCGTGAGATTAAAGGGTCGATATTAATTGAGAAATAATTACATTGTGGTACTGTGTGTTGCCTGAAGGAAAGTTACGACATGCACCTTTGGGTAGGGCAAAATAACGTCTGCTGCCCGTGTTGTTGATGGGCTTAATAGTTATTAAAATAGCATTTGTATTTGGCTATCACGTGAGGGTTAGTGAGGTCAGCCATGTCATAGATGTGTTGGGTAATTCATGATTATTCGGGGTCAATTGAAGTATCAATAGTTTTGTCGTTGCTGTTGTGTTGAGTTTAGAGTCTCTTGTGGCTGCAGGGGTAACCTGGACCAAGCACATACCACTTATTGATTTCTTTTGCACACGATTCGTGTACTGCAAGTGTAAGAACACATTTCAATCAAATAATCAATAGAAACTATTATGTGCCTTATCAAAGGTTAACAGGTCATATTGGCCAGTGCTGTGGATGTCGCCACACCGTTCACACGCCTACATATTTAATGAATACGTTGCTTATGGACGGAATTGTGGTGTAGCGGTGAGCACTGTGAATCCAGTGACCTGAGTTCGATTCCCTGCTACAGCTTACATCAGTGGTGAGTGATATCTGGCCAGTCCTGTATACCGCCACTCCTTCACCAGTGTGGTGTAGTTTAGTCAAACAACCCCTATGACTGACACAGCAGGGGGAGACGTTTGTCCAGCAAAGCAATGACAAAGGGATGTAAAATAACTTATCACAAGTGTTTGTGGCGTGGTCTATCATTGGTAGCTTTTTTTGTACTCGAGCAATGAGATGGCACCAATACCAGACCTGGTTTACATCTCAGCTTGCTTGGTGAGATGGTAAACCATGGTTACTGAGACACTTTACTTGAGGCACTCACGTGTCTCGCACGACTGCCAACACTCAGAAAAAGCAAATATCCCCGAAAGCGAATATTTAAAACTTTTCTAAAATGCTGGCGGTGCGTGCGTGTGCGTGTATGCGTGCGTGAGTTCGATTACCGCTCATGGTCAACACCAGTGACGATTATCTAAACCAGTCCTAGGCCTCCCCAAAATCGACCCAGCCTCAAATAAGTACTTGATGCGGTGCGTATAAACATCGCCACTGGGGAGACAAAGGCGGCCGGGCGTGGTGCTGACTACCTATCCACTCATGTGCTGTGCCGGCCTTCATAGGTGCTCTCTAACAGTATTGCCCCAACAGTCTGTTAGAGCTGCACGTGGTATCTTTGTCTTTGTTGTGTGTGTGTGTGTGCATGCGGTAGTGTAGTGGTTAGCGCGCTGCACTACGAACCTGGCGACCCGGGTTCGATTCCCGCTCACAGCTAACACCAGTGACGATTATCTGAACCGGTCCTGGGCCTCCCCTATGTCGACTCAGCCTCAAATGAGTACCTGGTGCGGTGCGTAAACATCGCCACTGGGGAGAGACAAAGGAGGTCGGGCGTGGTCCTGGCCACCCACCCCCTCGTGTACCGTTCCGGCCTTCACAGGTGCTCGCTAACAGCACTTGCCCCCACAGTCTGTTTAGGCTATACGGGGGATCTTTGTCTTTGTATATATGTGCGTGTGTGCGTGCAGCCCCTGGCGCGGCGTGTGCTCGACGGGTTCCACGGCTGTGTGGCCACGTACGGCGCGCCCGCCACGGGGAAGACGCACTCGCTCTACGGCACGGGGCTCGGCGGAGGCCGCCAGCGCGGGCTGCTTTCGCGCGCAGCTGAGGACATCTTCCAGGGTGGGCGAGTGCACAAATCCGCAAATAATTATTTATTTATTTGATCCACAATCGATTCATCTTCTTGGTTCTTTCGATAAAGTCACGTAGAAGGGAAATAATAAAATAATAAAAATAAAACAAAATAAAATAATTCTCACGACGTTTCGGCCACAAAGCAAGCAGCCGTCCTCAGGTGAAGAACAGGTCTGTCGGGGAGACAGCGTCAGACGCTGTCTCCCCGACATGTTTTATTTTATTATTTAATTATTTCCCTTCTACGTGACTTTGCCGAAAGAACCAAGAAGATGAATCCCTGCAGTCACGAAAGCTTTAAACCACAATCGATTGTTGGGTTAGGCCACGAAATTATCTGGCCAGATCTGGGTCGTTAGACAGACCCACCCCCCACCTCACCAACGGACATAGCCAACACACATTAAATTGTTGCACTTACAGACATTGAACACGCCAATTATTGTTGAGCTGAATAATTCTCGCAGCCAAAATTAATCATTAGATACGCGACGTTTTGCTTGAAACTGCGCCACGTATCTCTGGCATAAGATACATGAAGTCGGAAAAAAACCTACGCATTAAGTGTTTCAGTCACAAGAGTGCACCTCACATCACAGAATTTCGCACAAGCGAGGACGCGGCCCAGTGGTAGCGCGTGCTCGCTGCTTATTGCAGAAGCTCGCAGGTCAAATACACAAGGCCACGCTGGTTAATATTGTGGGTTTATTAACCATGACGCATTCACCGCCCGCTTCACATTGGACGTTGAAGATTTCCTGAGGAGAATAGGCCGTATTGTACTGACGTCGTGGTCCAAATTTGAACAATTGTACCCGCAAATTACGCAATTTACTTTCAGGCAGGAGGAAAGGTTGTGCCTTCCTTTAATAATGGTCATGGATCCTGTTGGCTACTCCACATGGGCCCCCTTGGCTACTCCACATGGGCCCCCTTGGCTACTCCACATGGGCCCCCTTGGTTACTCCACATGGGCCCCCTTGGCTACTCCACATGAGCCCTCTTGGTTACTCCACATGGGTTCCCTTGGCTACTCCACATGGGCCCCCTTGGCTACTCCACATGGGCCCCCACAGAAACTTTATTCCTCTGCCCCCTAGCATTCAAGATGGTTCCCATCTACCCGCTCAGCGTGGACACGGCTCCTGGAGTAGGGCATGACTTGGGTTGATGCATCACCACCGTCGCCTAAGGCGGTGTGTTCTTGTCTCTTGGAGATGGTTGGCCAGAACAGTTCTATACGCGGATCGTGGATAGGACCCATGTTGACTTTACTCACCCTAGGCAAAACAAGCTTGCATTTGTGTGAGTGCGTGAATTGGAAGTGAGTAATGTTGGTACTGTTCGTTAATCTAATGCTCAAACTGTTAAAGCGAGTGACAGTGCCATGAGTAGATTATGGACCATTTAACACACATCTTGTTTTTTTCTGGAATTTAAGAATGCCAGTTTTGTTTTTCATCAAAACACGAGACCCCAGGGAGCCTTAGAATTTAAAACAAACTTGGTCCATAAAACTGTGTCAAGAGTTGTTATTTTTTGTACCAAACCTTTGCTGCGGTGAATCCAACACCACTCATTTTGCCATTGACAATAGTAAAATGGGCATAATCTGGACGTTTTAAGTTGATGGTCTCAGACAAGGCTGTGTGAATTAAACACGTGGTACGTTCACGTCATGTGGCATACAAGGACCAGTTTTGTGGTCGCAATTGTTCCATTTGCTGTCTATAAATCACCATTCGCGTGCAACATTACTCTTGCCACTCATTTTGACGTGTCTGACTTGCGAGTGCAGGGATACAAAAGTCAAGCGTTGGCTGCACACATCGGGTCGTCGTTTCCTTCATTCAGCTGTGGAATGAGCGACTGTACGACCTTCTGGTTGGTTGGCCTACGACAAGTCACTTGCATTCCGGTCAATAAACTCCCATTGTAGAATGCCGGTTCATTCAATATTTACACGCTCACATCCACGGCAACAGAATCGGAGCCCGGGACACAGAATGTGATAATCACCAAATTTGAAGAAAGGTATCAGTTGTGCTTTTATAGTTTCTAAATGAATGGTGTTGTGAAAATATATATAATTGATTACCCACAAAAGTATTATCCAGAGAGTAACTAGGCTTTTGTTGAGAATTAGTGGATTGAGTGGACAAAAAATGTGGGGAAATTATATATAAAAACATTTTTTTTACAAAATAACAAGTGGATTGTGAAGTGTTCCTATCGTGCTAGCAATGGTTGTCATTGATATCTAATCTACGTGTGTGGGTTATAATTTTTTTCTAAGAACACAACCAAAGATATTCTCAGTGTGATCCTCACATTGATGGCCGAGGGTCATTGAAGTTTAGCGGATTGCTCCGTCTCGGTGGAGACGATGGGACATTGCTTACACAGAGGGCTCGTCAGACTCAAAAAGCCCTCTGCCAACTTGTGAATGTCACCCATTTCACATGATAACATTCTGATTTCTATACACTTACATATACCATAGTGTAGAGTGGATATCCGCCTACAATAAAGCTACAATAAATACCGTTATCATTTTTGCATTACTCAGCCAACTTGATGAACTTATTTGACCGTTGCTGTTGTTGTCATTTTGCCCGAAGGATCACCAGCATACAGACAGAATCCGAATCCATGAGACTGACGAGGCAGTGTCGTTGGAGGGGCTCGTCGAGACGGAGGTGACGTCCGTGGAAGGTTTGCTCAAGGCGTTCAGGAAGGGCATGACCAATCGGAGCGCAGGTGTGTGTATGCACGTCTTTGTACAGTGGTTGGCGCACTGCACTACAAACCCAGCCACCCGGTTTCATATCCCGCTCACGGCCACCACCAGTGACGATTGTCTGAACCGGTCCTGGGCCTCCCCTAGGTCGACTCAGCCTCAAATGAGTGCCTGGTGCGGTGTGTAAACATCGCCACTAGGGAAATAAAGGCGCCCAGGAGTGGTGCTGGCCACCCACCCCCTCGTGTGCCGTGCCAGCCTTCATAGGTACTCGCTGACAGCACTTGCCCCAACATTTTGTTGAGGCTATATGGGGGATTTTGTCTTTGCATTGCAGTGCTCAACTGAGTGCCATTTAATTTCTTACAGATTGTTTGGAAGATCGATTGGATGGCTAAATATATATCTGCATAGTTCCAAAATACTTATACTACTCACGAACCGGATAGAAATGCATATTATGACCTCTGTATTCTGTGGAATATATCCATTCATGATGCAGTGAATAAGTTGAAGTTGAAATGAGCTACACATGATGGATTCCATGCAATTCAAGTTATCACATTTCTGTAAACTTACACCATGGTACATTGCAGCGGTATTGGCTGTCGTAATAAACAATGCGGTTTGGCAGAGCGGTAAGGTACTCTCGTCTTAGATGAAGACATTTTGATTCTAATAAGCCGGTTTATTTCTCCCGCTTTTTAAATACCACACAGAAAGTGATGGCTCAAGGTCTTCCGTTTGATCAAAAACAAAGCGATTGCAATCATAGCAGCTTCATCAGAGACACCCGCACCAGATGGGGCCTGTTGAAAATCCATGCAGCCTCCCAGGAGACGTGCTTTGAGAGAACCCAGCACTGTTTATATCACAACACGTGCTGCCTCTGCTGTCCGGTAATGAATCTACCACCTGTACCTGAAAATGAAAAAAACTCTAACTCACCGAGGGTGGGGATTGTGTCCACTTCATGCTGGAGGTCAGGTGAATTACTCGACTGATATTTTTGCAATCATCGGTGGCTGTTACAAATGCTGGGTGTGGTGGCACTCGCCGGTATAAATCCAGAGCTTTGCAGACAAAGGTCTGTGAACCATGTTGGGCTCTCGGGTGGCCAGGGGATGGCAAGTGGATTCGTGAATCCTTCCGTGTGGAACTTTGAAAATGTATCCCCTAGTGGGCAAGGTGGATTTTCTGAGTACTCCAGTTTACTCCCACTTGCAAACCATATATGCATGGATTAGTCCAAACATCCCAATGCGGGACCATCCTGAAAAAAAAAAATCTTGAGACTCATAGAGTGAGGCTTTCCTGGATAGAAACAAAAAAATGTAATTTTCAGTGCACTGGTTGTTGTGTAATACTATCACTAATTCTGCTGCTTGCTTAGAGGGAAATATTTACGTTTCATCGCCTGAAGGTTCCAATAACCAAGCAGAGCAGACAAACAAGACGAGCTCATACCTGCGACTGTTGCTCCATTCCCTCCCTGCACCCTCCCTGCTGCATAGCTCACAGCGTGCTCCAGGCAGTGGAATGTGCACACATGGCCATATGAAATAAATAGACATCACCAGGGCTTCATTTGTCACATTTACTGCGTTAATGGTGGGCTGGAGATGACACGTGACTTGTAGCCACGGCCACGTGCTCGATGTGTTGTGCCGGGTGCAACAACATTTGTCCGGGTGACTGACCGAGAGGAACAGGAGTGAATTCTAGATTTGAAGCTTTCGTGACTGCAAGGATTCATACTCTTAGTTCTTTCGGTAAAGTCACGTAGGTAAAAAATGAAATTAAAATTAATAAAAATAAAACAATAAGTGCAGCAAATCTGGCTGTGACGGTCCCACCTGATGACGGAGACTTGTGTTGCCTCCGAAACGTCGTGATTTTATTGTTTTATTTTTATTAATTTTAATTTCATTTTTTACCTACGTGACTTTGCCGAAAGAACTAAGAGTATGAACAGGAGTGAAATTAAGCACTCGACTTCAAGACAAAATAGCACAGATGTTTTTTATTACAAGTTTACATGTAAACATATCATTACTATGAACGCACCTTTACTACCCGATGGCATACTGTCGTAAGGCCCAGGCTGATGAGAACTGGTAAAGGTGCAGCCCCGCAAGCTCCATTACACCACTGCTGGTGGAAGAGCCTCCACTAGAGGGAGCTCTAGAGGGCCCCTTTGGCCCACTTTCCCATGCTGGCCAGGTGCCTCATAAAAGGTGGCAAATAAGAGCTACATACCTGGTCGTGTTTTACAGGTGTGTTCAAGGTAAAAGGATTGCGTTTGTACAGAGCTATGAATGAGAATGAAAGAGATTGCGAAGCTTTTTTCAAACCTCAAAGCGAAGTTGTTTAAAAACAACGCAGAGCATCGCAAGGTCGACGAACCTGGCCGCGTGAGAGGAAACTAAAGTCGGAAATATGGAGGAAGAAAAAAAACTCCACGTGGTGTCCGTTGCCATAACCCAATTGGAACCCTTCCACATGAAAGCGAACTACAGTGTAAAATCGGAGCTGTGTGCACAATCAAAGGGCGCTGTTGGTTTTTGTTGTTTTCATAGAGTCGACGCATTTCTACGGGTTCCTAAGAAACCCTTAGACTGCTGGCACGCGAGCACCGAGCAGAGGAGCATTCCGGGTGACAGTGATTGTCCTACTCTTTGGTTCTTTCGGTTAAGTCACGTCGGTAAAAATAATATAAAAGAAATCACGAGTATATTGAGTTTTTTTTTAAGGACGGGCGCTTGTGTTGCGTTTGAAACGAAGTGATTTATTTTATTTTATTTCTACCTATGTGACTTTACCGAAATAACCAAAGAGTATGGATTCCTGCGGTCACGAAAGCTTCAAATCAAGATTGATTGTCCTTTTGGTCCGCTGGTTTCTGCTGCACGGCAGCGTCGAGCCATAGAACGACACGTCACCACGGCAATGAAGAAGGGCCATTGCCTGAAACGTCGACGGTTATATATTTTTCTCTTCAGGCAGCCTCATCAGGCTGTCGCCTTGAAATGTTGTCGCCTGATGAGGCTGGTTGTAATTAAATGGCGAAACGTCGTACTTTAATTGTACATGTTGTGGGTTTACTCTCCAACACACCGGTGTGCTGGACTAGTTAACTAATTGGCATGTTTTGTTTACGTGATGAACCTTACTTATTGGCTGTGTCGGCTGGTGGCGGGTTTAACGACACATTTATATTTACGTGATCGCACTGAAAACAAACCCTATTAAGGATAATACTGGTCATGAAAGCCTACTAAGTTGACGAGTATATTGAGTTTTTTTTAAAGACATTTCAATTGTTTTGGAGTTGATTGGCTAAGTAGTTTCTTCGAACGAATGAGCGATCTCTTAAATTCTCCCGTATCATTAACAAAACCTTGAAACTCAAGTGTGACCAAGTTGTGTGAAGCTAAAACTGAAAGAAATCATCACGATCCGTGTTCTATCCACTGCTGCATGATCGCCTCCACCACATAGTTGACATACCTCATGGTTTCGCGATGTCACAATCCATCTTACTGCTGCTGCTGCTGCTGCACATGAGCTGATCTCATTGTTCCATCTCCACAGTCGTCAGCCTCGAGAGCGGATTCCCTCCGTTGGCTGCCATTCCATTACCAGTCTCCTCTGGCCATTAACCGATCTGAGTGGTGCGTCTTGCACAGCCCACTTCTTCTTAACAGGCAATATAATGTCTCGAATTTGCACATGGTCTCAGATTGATGGATGTGTTAATCTCTGTCTTTTGCGTAATTCCAAGCATTCACCTCTCCATGCATTTGTGCAGACTTTTCAGTTTCCGTCCCACTTGCTTTGTCAGAGACCATGTATTTTTTATATTTATCAATAGCAGGCAATAAACGTGCACCAAGTGGACACTAATTTGGCACATGCGTTGTTACAAATCACGATAAAATTCAGTTTTATTCAAGCACTCTGCCCTTTTATTGGTCACTTTTAATTACACCATTCTGATCCCGGTCCGTCTTTAATAATTCCACGAGGTACACATACTCCGTCGTGTTCTGTAGTTGGGGCCCTCCCACATTTTTTCACAACTTTTGTTTTGCTCGTATTTATCTTGAGCTCAAGTTCGCAGCTTCCTTTGTTAAGTTCTTCTATCGTATCGCGGCAGCTCACTTTCAGCGGATGTTATAGCAGAGCAACAGCATAACCATTGTTATTGGCATCCAGAAAAGACGTGCTATTTGTACGTTTAACCTTGGGATGAACGACAAGGGAAAATGACAATTTGAGACTTTACACGCAACGTTATGCAATTGAACGTCCGTATCCAATGCGAGTTTAATTCGTTTATCTGTGATCCAGGCATTTCCAAGGGAGAGATTGGCAGTAGGAGCCACACCATATTCTATATCACAGTTGTGCAGACTGTGGTCCACACACAACAACAACGTAAGTGATCCCCACACATTCCACTCGCTTTGCGTATTACTAATGCAAGAGTCCCCGTGTTGCTGTTTACATTGAGGATATACTGTACGTGTCTGCATGTAGAATACTTTTTTTGTCAGTCCACTGCTGGATGAAGGCCTCTCCATGCTGTCGATTCGTGGGGGGCTATTTAACCATACTTCACCACGCTGGTCAGTGTGGGTTGGTGAAGGCAGGGAGCATAGAGAGCAAAGGAATTTGCTGGACTGACCTCTGTTGCCCACAACATAGTAGCCTATAGCACCTGTTATGCGTGGTGGTGGTCCATCCAAGCACTCTCCGGACTCAACTCTGTTTAGCTTAAGAGATCTGACAAGATCGGGCACATTCCAGGTGATTTGGTAGTTTTTTTTTCTTTCAAATTGTGCTTTTTTCAACAATTGCTGCTAATGTGGCTTGTAAAATGTTGTTTGAATGTTTCCTAAGTTCTAATGGTTTTTCTATTGATTGCGTGGTAAGCGTCTTATATCTCAGCACATTTGAAAGGGGGCACCTTCAGTGGCAGCTGTCCCTGTGCGTCACTAGGTGACTCAGCACCTGCCCTGCCAACGGGCGTTAGTCTTCCAGTAGGGGGCGATGATTACAAGGTGCAATCGCAATTGAGTAAATTCGTGGATTTTTTTCTTTGGGTGCAATCACAATTGAGTAAATTCGTGGATTTTTTTTCTCCGAATTGGCAAATTTGCACCATTACTCTGGCATAACAATGACCTACTCATTTTAAATTATATGAAGTGATGTATAATGTCCCTTGTGATGCAGACAGCATGGTTAGTATTTTATGGTCTAAAGCGATAACTCATTTATCTTAATTCAAAACTAATTTCTTTAGAACTGCTTTTTGTGTTCAGTTTGTTGCCCTTTCTCCGATAAGCACAGTTGGCTACGTACGGTGTGAAAGAAGTTTAACATACATACATGGTCAATACACACTGCAGTAATAACTAGGGCAGCTTGCCGGATTCGAACCGCGAACCTCTGCAACGAGCGGTGAAAGCGCTACTACAGCTGGGCTGCGTTGGACGCACTGCACGTACAGAACAGCACTTGTATCTATAACACTTTGATATTTGCAGCGCAGGAAGCGACCATCATAACAGGAAGGCTGACACTTGTAAGTAACTTTTTTATTTATTTTCGCACAAACTCTGTGTTTATTTAACAACAGCGGGACGCGGTTTTGCACACGGGGTGCATGCACAGCTGAGCGTGACTTGTTTTGTTTCCATTGCCAGGTGGATCTCGCTGGATCAGGACGGGTAAAGTACCACTCCGCTTCACTCTGCGTGATCTATCGCCAGCACAGCGGCCATACACGCGGTGCCCTTTGATCTCATTTTATATGAAAAACGTTTCACGAAAGCAGCTGTTCTTCATTTTCAGCTGAAGGTTACCATCCCACGTACGTGTGCTGGAATGCCGGTCCGTGTCTCTGGAGCACCGTTGTTCACCCCCATCTCTGTGCATTCACATGGGCAGCGGCGTACCCGGGCAACGTGAAACATTGGCCCCAACGTTACATGTCGACTGGGTAGCGATTGCGTGTGCAGGCAGTGCAATTGCACCGGGCCCCACTGACCAGAGTGGCCCAAGCGCACTTAATTCCCCGCAGTAGGGCCAATGTCAACCACGCTATCCCACTGCCTGGCTGAGAATCGAACTGAGATGCCGGAGCAGTGAATTGATTGCAGCAGAGTACCGTGCTGTTGCTCCCCATAGGGTCAGTGCGAAGCGCGTACAGCAGTATTCCCCCATACACGCCAGGGTGTCTAATGATTCGCCCTCCCAACGATTTGATAAATTGCTGTGCTTCAGGAAATTGGACAGGATACCCCCTCGGCACCACGCCCCCCCCCCCGCCCTAATTATTTTTGTTCATGAATCAGGGCTAATGCCATCTACCCCACGAACGCGAGCAACAACTCGATCCGCCGCCGCCGCACGCGTTGCCACATTCACGGGTTCTCCCAATCGACTTCGACGCCTTCGCCGCCACCGCCTCCCCGTGACCGTGTGCAGGTGGTGCGGAGAGGAGCGCTCGGCGACTCGGAGCGCGGGAGGAGGCTGTTCCCGACCTCCGGCGAGGACGATATCAACGATGCTAAGAATGTCAACCGATCGCTCACTCTGCTCGCCAACGTGAGCGTCACACCTCGCCCCCCCCCCCTCCAGCACTCGTGTGACCGCGCGGGCCCCCCGCTCCGCCGACACAGACGCTGATGCGCCACTTCAAAACCGAGGGGGGCCCCAACCATCTTGTCATCTGCAAGGGAACACGGCGAAGAAAAATTAAGGGCGATCAAAATAAATGGGCGAATTCTTGTCGAGTCGAGCACGAACGCTGTACGCGGGGAAGATGTAAATACGTTGTTCGGTACTTGTTGTCTGTTGACGCGGATGTGGTTTACGTGGATGCCGTGTCAGGTCATCTTTGCTCTGACCACCCCGGGCTGCCAACACATCCCGTACCGAGAATCCAAGCTCACGCGCATTCTCCGCGACTGGTACCCTACAGCACGCATGCGTTGTTACTGCGGACAAATGCACAAACGCATATGTGCACACGTTATACGGATGCACTGGGGAAAAAATAAAACTAAAATGATTTTTTTATTTACCAGGTAAAGCCCACTGAGCTATACAGCTCTTTTGCAGAAGCGACCTGGCCACAAATAATAGCTCAACGAAGTGGCTTATGTGGAAATTCATAGCAGGCAAATACTCTAAATGCATATTTATTCTAAATGTGGAGGTAAAAACCAGAGGACCCGGAGCAAAATCCACGCGACCACGGGGATAAAATGTAAACTCTAAATATACAGGCGTCAGGTTTAGGATCAAACCCACGGCCTCCTGTATACCAGGCAAGGTAGATAACATCTCGCCACCTTGTACCACACACATTCTCACATTACATTTCCCTCAAAGGTCAGCAAATAAATAATTAGTTAAATTTACGATATGCTAAATTAATTACCATGTTCACTTACTTTGCACAGTAGCCTTAGCCATTCGATTTGAAATCTGAAAAAAAATCTCACTGACACACTTGCCATGTCTGTCTCCCCCCATTTCACGATCACCGCACACCCACCCACCTGATAACCCACCCACCCACCAACCCACCCGCCCGCTCAACCACCCGCCCGCCCACCCACCTACCCACCCGCCCACCTGCCCGCCCACCCACCCGCCCGCTCAACCACCCGCCCGCCCGCCCACCTACCTACCCACCCACCCACCTACCCACCCACCCACCCACCCGCCCACCCACCCACCCACCAACCCATCCGCCCGCCCACCCACCCGCCCACCCACCCACCCACCCACCCACCAACCCACCCGCCCGCTCAACCACCCGCCCGCCCACCCACCTACTCACCCGCCCACCTGCCCGCCCACCCACCCACCCGCTCAACCACCCGCCCACCTACCCACCCGCCCACCCACCGTTGGCTACAGCCTGGGCGGGAGCTGCTGCACGGCGCTGCTGGTGACACTGAGCGCCGGTGCTCAGGCTGCTCACGAGGCGCACGGCGCCCTGCAGCTCGCCGCTCGCGCACGCACCATTGCGTGCCGCCCCATCCGCAACATCAGCGTGCGGGTTCGTTCCGGCGCCAGCGCCACGCACTAAATGCCACGATGCATGAGGGGTGGGCGGTGGCACCTGCACGTGGCTGCCTGTAATCAAGTGCCAAGGGTTGGCGGATCGCCGCACGAGTGCTGCAAAATGCCCTTCCCATGGCTGTCAAAGGGGAGCCGTACTCTGGCTCGCCAGGAGCAGGGCGGTACTGCAAAGCACGGACTGATACTATCTGTCCCTTCTGTTGGGGATGGAGCTTTGCCTCCCTGCACTCGTGGGTTTCTTCCGGCTGCTCCGGTTTTCACCGACATGCATTTACGCCCCTTAATTGTCCAAAAACATTGAAATATTTAAAGGATGACAGAGCTTGGAAAATCGTTGGTGCCGGCTCACAGTGTGGTTGCCTTCTAGGCTGTCTGTGGTTCCTCATGTGTCTGAGTTGTTCTCGCTCCCTGAGAGTGAAAACTGTGCGCGATACAATTTTAAATTATTATTAACTTGAGGGTAATTGCTCACAAACTTCAATATTCCTGTTAGCTTTACACACATTATCGAGCCATACACCAGACGAAGGAGGAGGGCAATTGTCTCTGTCGGTCTTATGAATTTAGGCTAAGCATTGGCACTTATACAATGCTTAAATGCCACGCAGGCTCATTGTAAATGCGTTTACTGTTGGCAACTATGGCAACTTAGTACGGCATTGGCTCGAAGCAACGGAGCTCTGGCAGCCATTTAATGTACTTGGTCATCAACATTGGCCACCAAAAATTGGTCGACGGTTTGTGGAAAATTGGAATGCGGTGAATCGGCATAAACGTGCAACTTCCCGCGTAAATCGTTAGGGTTGGAAAGTATGCCATTTGCAATGATGATTGCCGGCCACAATTGCTCTAAAATCTACTGAGTGTATTCAGGTCTTATTGGGTGACCCTACACATCGGAATAACTTGCTGTAGCCACAGGCAGTTCATGGGCCCTGACGAGATATTTAACCACTCAAGATCGCAAAATGTCAGTGGTCAGAATTGCTTTATATGGCCAATGAAAGTGAATTGTTTGAAAACTCGTTAATATTTGCAGGTCATTAAATATATATATTGGTCAAAAAAGGAATCATGCCACTAAACTGTTGCCACCTCAGATGGAACCAAATTCTGATCTGACCCTTGGGCTAAGGGGGCCCTGAATGACGCTAATGATCAAATAAAGACAAAATGTGTTTATGTAACCCCTGATCGTGTGTGTTTGTATCTCGGTGTTACTGAGATTTTAGTTTTCCTGCAGAAGCAGATCAATCTTTTGCGAGCACTGTCACAGTGCGGAACAGAACATCCACTCCAAAAACAGCCGCACAATCGCAACACCGAGTGCGTGCGGCGACTGCAAAAGCATTCGGTTTTCCTGAGGCTGAGAATTATTTATTCTTGAGTTAAAATCATAGCATTTACCAAGAACGCATTATGGGGCAATTCCTTTAAACTCCTATGCAATGAGTAATGCGTGTTGACGTGTTATACGGTGTTATGTACCGCAGATTCAAATGGTTTTGTTTGTGGCAGCGATTCTTAAGCTTGCTAGACTCGCAGGTCCCTGGAAACCATGAAGGTTTTTTTGCAGACAACTGTCAACATTAATTTCAAAATTAAAACTACTCGAAAGTTTTCCATCTGCCAGAGTTCCGCCGGCCACAGGCTGGGAACCACCAATATGGTTCATGTACGGTGTTGGTGCGCCATCTGCAGGCAGTGGCATCTTCCTACATTAAACATGTTTTAGTTTTTGGTGATTTATGTGTGAAAACACCTTTGTGGATTGCGATCGTAGTTTTTAAGTTGACGCTGTGAATGGTTTGCTGCGTTGTACGACAGGCGTCAGAAGCAGCAGACAAGAGTGACGCAGAAGGGACAAGCGCCATCGAACAGGGGCTGAAGAGGGTAAGGTTGCGTTACGGGAGGGTGGGGAACCTTTTCGTCACTGAGGGCCCAAGAGGACTTTCAAAAACCCTTTGTGGGCCACACATTAAACACACACCTCAACTTGTCCTTGCCAGAGAGGCAACTTTTCATGTGTTGCATGAAGGATTCGGACCGACTTCTGCACTTGCAAACGGCCCTTGTAGTGATAGTAGTGACAAATAGAAACACAGGGTTTCCAGGTGGAAAATTATTCCCTGTAGTATCCAATTAGTGGTGCTAAGATGCTTGCCGTTTCAATGTGGTGGGCCTCGAGACTGCAGGCCGTATGAAATTGAATTGTAGACAGAATACAGCCCATGGACACGCTCATTACATGCAAAATTCTTGCCACAAATGAACCACAATACCTCGCTGATCTCGTTAAGGAGCATAAACCATGACACAAATTCAGGTCGTCCTCGCAGTGGCTTTTGGCTGACCATCGAACAAAGACGGTCACTGCGTCGTGCGCTTTCAGATGCGCTTCTGTGGCCATCTGGAAAGCACTTCCTTCAGATATTAGGAAGCCACTGGAGCTATGCACTTTTAAATCTAGATTGAAAACAAATTTTTTTTATAACTGCTTTTTGTATTTTGTTTGCTGTCCTTCCACCGTACCTCCGATTAGTACGGTTTGTTACGTACGGTGCGAAAGAAGTTCAACGTACTGTACATATATGTGGGCTGCATGTATGTCCCCCACCCACACTTTACAGTGGCACGCATTGTCGAGCACTGTGTTAGATGAGATGCACCCAGTGAATGATCACGACGACGATGAACAATGTGTGCACGCATGCAGCTGTCACCAGCCGGGCAGCACAGCACCAGCTTCCCTCCGATACACCCGGCTCCATCTCCACGTCCCTTCGATCGGACCCGCTCCGCCCAGCCGCCATCTCTTCTGCCCGACGACTCCGGCAAGGAGCTCCGGGAGCAGCGCGTGACCCTGCCGCAGCTCTCCGAGAGGTCCCCAAAGTCGCCCAAACCCACGGCGTCAGGCGCGGAGGGACGGGGCGGCGGCCTCCCGACCGGTGGCAGGCCGCCCCTCGGCCCCGCCGCGGACGCGTCCGAAGGCGGTAGGGAGCAGCGGCCGCCGGCCAAACTGGAGCGGCTGGTGGCGGCGGAGGTGGAGGGCGCTCAGCTGCCGTCTCAGACCACGCTGGCGAGCGGCCCGTGTTCGAGCTGCCGGCGCGAGCGGCGAATCCGCGAGGAGTACGACAAGTTCGTCGTGCAGGCGCGGCGCGAGCGGGACGCGCTGCAGCGGCGCGTGGCGGAGCTGGAGCAGGAGCTCCGCTCCCGGGACGTGGCTCCGGGGCGCGGGGACTCCTCACGCGGCGGTGGCGGAGGAGGAGGAGGTGGTGGCGACGCCAAGGTGGAGCTCGGCGCGGAGGATGACGTCCCGCGTCGCTCGTGGCTCACCGGCGACGGGGATTGCGCACAGGTCTTCTCCGTCGCGGAGGAGCGAGGCGCGCAGACGAACGGGCGTGGGGCGGAGGAGAGGGGTCCGAAGGCGGCTCTGATCGCGCCGGAGCGGGGAGATGACGATGCACAAGCGAGGAGAGGCTCGAGCGTGGAGCGGCACCAGGGATGTGAGGAGAAGGCGCAAGCCGCAGAGAAAGCGATGGCCGCCGCACAGAAAGAGAGAGTAAGGGTCCTCGTGTCCGCGGTAGATGAAGAATATTGATGGGACAGGCGCGTCTCACTGTTCGTAACAATGACGTGCAATCTGTTGATGTATTTCTACTCGAAGCTTCATCGCAGTATTAATTTTAGAATGAAGTACTTATGTGACTCGCTTCCTTTCATAGAAAAAAACGACGCCTCAGGTGTTCTATTCGCAGGTGAGGAGTGCAAGTGTATTGCTTTTATAGATGGAATGTAAAACTGCAATGGCAGCGTGGAGGAGGTGGTGGTGATGCTGCTGCACAAGTGCTGGGCTCCACCAGAATGGTCCTCCTGAGAAGTTGCGCGGGCTGTAAACGCCCGTCTGGTGGAGAAAGCGCTGCCACTGCTGCTGATGATGAAGCCACGGCCAATTAATGCACCTCCACGAGTTATCGCCTGAGTCTGGAAAACCCGAGGCAGATTTTGTAGCCTTCCAGGATGCCAATGCATGTTTGTTTGTAGTGGAAGGTGATGTCGACACAGCATGTACGTGTGGAGTAGTGGTGTTTCTAATTGGCAACGTTTTAGGCAATGACCCTCCCTATGGTGTGCTATGAAGATGGTGCCATTGCTGCAATGTTTTCTCTTATATACTTTTCCTTTTAAGGCAGTGTTATTGATGAATGAGATGTTTTTCTGGAAAACCAATAGGTCCATGAACTAAAACATTTTGTTCATATTTTTTAGTTATATGTCAAAACGCAGAACAGAGCTCTGCTTATATTTACTGTCACCCGCGGTGCTCCTGAGCACCTTACAATAATATGAAGAGTTGGACTCCTCACTCTGTCCGTGGCTGCGACTGCAGGACTCGCTGCTGGTGGAGGTGGAGGAGCTGACATCGCAGCTCCAGCGCGAGAGGGACGTGGATCCGGGCCCGGCGGCAGCAGCCGCAGCAGGAGGAGGAGGAGGGGGCGGGCGACTTGAGAGGGAGCGTCTCTCAGCCGAGCTGGAGGAGCTGCGAGCTCAGCTCGGCAAGGCCCGGGAGCGCGAGCGGCGCAAGCTGGCCACGCTCGAGGGCGAGAAGGTGCGGTGGGCTCCTGTGGTCGGGGGTGTCGGGAGAGTGTCAGGGTCTGACGGGGCTCACCTCGTTAGAGTTGGGAAAGTGGCTCGGGTAAAGAGGAACGTTTCGCGTGTCAGGAAACACCATGCACGGTAATGGAGGCCACAACGTGAGCGAATGTACCTAAACTAAAAACTAAAATGAACTATTTTTTTTTTTACCAGGTCAGGCCCACTGAGCTATATAGCTCTTTTTTCAGAAGCGACCTGGACACAAATGATAGCTCAAGGAATTGGATTATCAGGTTGAAGTTTATAGCAGGTAAATACTCTGAACGCATGTTGATTCTAAACGTGGAGGGAAAAACTGGAGAAAAATCGACGCGACGATGGGGAGAACACGCAAACTCCAAATATACAGCAGCAGGTATCAGGGTCGGGATCGAACCCACGAGCTCCTGTATACCAGGCGAGCTAGTCAACATCTCGCGACCTCACTGGTCTTATCCATAACACTACTTGAAGCAGCCAACCAGACCCTAACACTTGTCTTACACCTAACCGTACTAAGAGTACCACATCCTTACACTAGCCTTAACCCTAACCACACTAGCCATTCAAGCCCTTATACCAGTCCTACCCATAGGCACGCTTCGCCCAGGCTGCTTTCTCGCTTGAGGTATGTTTCACCATGGAGGTTTGCACCACACTGTGGCAGAGTGCGTGACTTACGTTCAGAAGCTCACGACTTCGATGCAACGCGTGGTCAAGAAAACTGAGTCTCATATTGCGCGAAGTCTCCAAGAGGTAGTTCAATGGAGAGACAAGGCTCCAACCATAAGAATGTGTAATTTTCACTAATGGCTGAGAGCTGCTTGCGGCGGATGAGAACTGAGCTGCACTTGTGATTCGCACGCTCCTTCTTGGTTCTTTCGGTAAAGTCACGTAGAAGGGAAGTAATAAAATAATAAAAATAAAACATAACAAAATAATTCTCACGACGTTTCGGCCACAACGCAAGCAGCCGTCCTCAGGTGAAGACCAGGTCTGTCGGGGAGACAGCGTCTGAATTCAGACCTGGTCTTCACCTGAGGACGGCTGCTTGCGTTGTGGCCGAAACGTCGTGATAATTATTTTATGATGTTTTATTTTTATTATTTTATTACTTCCCTTCTACGTGACTTTACCGAAAGAACCAAGAAGATGAATCCCTGCAGTCACGAAAGCTTTAAATCGAAATTCGCACGCTTGTGAAACTACATTGAGCGGTGTGTGATGTGAGCAGAAAATCTTTAATTTATTAAGTATCCATATTACTTTTATTTCATGGGAACAAGATCTTAAACGGTACATTACTTTGTCATGCATTATTAATTGATTTTGTCTGCTGATTTTTTGTCACTATTATAGATATACTTTGGAAATAAATCTAAATCAACGTTGTATTGCTGCCATCTCCCCGGACAGGACGTGAATGTCAGTGGTATTAACTTGGCGCGGTACAGACGATTCGGGTTGTCATTCTGCGCTGTGGTGTCCTGCAGGATAGGCTACTGCAGGAGCTGCAGGACTCACGGTCTGAGGCCGGCCAGCTCAGAGGTCAGACGCGACAGCAACAAGTCGACGCCGCACGGGAGAAGGTTTGGGCCCAACTTCCTGTTCGCTCAGCACGTTTCGTCAGATGAAACAAAATTGTCATTGCCGTGTGTTTTTTTTTTACCGCCCCCAAGAAACTAAAAGTTGAATTTTCTTCCAGGAAATTCTGCTGGCGGAAATTGAAAAGCTGAATGGTCGTCTTCAGAGGGTGTGTATTACCGTACATTGTATCTACGTGATCAGAAATGTTACGTTTTTGGATCGGTCTGTCAGCAAGTCATGGCACCTACTTGAGAAAATTGTACTGTGCAGAGTCGATTAAGGGCTCATTCCTACCGGAAGGAACTAGATTTGTATGATATTGATGATGAAGAATCTACGATCTTTACCTGAGGAAAAAACTGACAAAAATCTATACCATGCTAAATCTTAAAGGGTTTAAGATTTTTTTTTTTTTACTGTATTTGATTCCTGTTAGTTGAGAGTTGAGCAGTTTTGTAAAATTAACTGAAATCATGTTTACCTTGCTAATAGGACAGGCTGGTGCTAACATGTGTCATGTTATTATTTCTATAATTATCTCAGTCATACTACCTTTATTGTCATACCATTAGAGTCTTCAACTGGACACCATGCTTTCCTAGCTTCGCCACCACTGTTGTGTATGGTATGGTAAAGTACTGTATGGCATCGCCAATGGCAGAAGGTAGTTCACTAAATAACGCACGATGTATGAATTCACATTACCCAGAATGAGTTTAACCTCATCAGATCTCGGAAGCTAAGCAAGTTTGAGCCTGGATAGTGCTTGGTTAGGTGACCGCCATGCACACCCGGCTGCCATAGGTGGCTGCGGGGCTACGTCACGAGCAGCATTGGGCAGTGCCGCAAAACCCATTTTGTTCCAATGCTCCCACGTCTATGCTTCACCAACACACGCCGACCAGCTTGGTGAAGTTTGGTCAATAAAACCACACACACGTGTACAGCGTGGGGAGGCCCTCATCCAGCAGTGGGTTCACAGACGAGCTGCACGTGTGCGTCGTTTCGCAGCTGGGTGCCGAGGCCGCCCTGCTGAGAGGGACGGTCGAGCGGATGGAGAGGGCCCCAAACTCGCACCCGTTCAAGCAGCCATTCCTCGGTCCGGAGACCCAGCTGGGTCAACGAGGTGGGTGCGCCCTTTCCACATGCGGCAAACATGGCATGTCTCGATCGCCATTAGTTTGTTAAAAGGCAACGTTATCTATCTCTCTTTGTATTAGATAATTGCATAGATTGGTGTACTAATGAATTATATATGGATGCATGGGTGTCTATGCGTATGTAATGTGTGTCAACTGGCCTTCTCTAAGATGGGAGTTACATGGAGGAGGGTGATTATCTTGAGGAGCTCAGCCGTGCCCGGGAAGCCCTAAGGCAAACGTAAGCCACGCATGATCCAGCCTGCCCACGAGTCAGCCACACATCAGTTGGCCTGCATACCAACCCTGTCCACGCACGAGCCAACCACACACTGTCCCTGTGATTTTATGTAACAGCACAGCATTTCCGTATAAACTGCACAAATTGCGCTGTGAGTTTAAGAATATCATTTAATTCATGAAGTGATGCATTGGTGTAGGCCTCCTCTTTACCACGAATGAGGCTTTCATTTTTATTGAATTCCTTTAGCACAAACTCATTGCAATTGCAAGTCTATATTAATATTGTATAGAGTATACTTAGATCCGTAAGTCGGACTCTTCCAGAAAGATGCTATTATTAAATATCAAAACATTGAATGGTTGCAGTGGCGGCGGTGGTTCATGCACTGCACTCTGAACCCGCTGACCTCAGTTTAGTTCCCAGTCCACGGTTACCAGCGTGGTGAAATGCGTTTAAACAACCACCATTACCAACACGGTGTTGGGAGGCCTTTATCTAGCAGTCGATTGGTCAGTGTGAGTGAAGTCGCGTTGTACTACCCAGTGCCGGTTCACATATTGCTCACCGCTGACTGACGTTAGCCGTGGCTGGGAATTTAACGCCCCCTTCAAAAGATCCAACTGAATCCTGGCGTCTGCCGCTCGCCCCTGTTGCCATGTGGTCTCTCCCCGCAGTCGGCGAGAGAGGAACCTGCTGCTGGACGTTATGAGCATCATGTACACGCGCCGCTGGTTCGCGCCAGAGGCCACGGTGCACGTGCGCCGCACCCTGCAGCGCTGCGGCGTGCATTCTGCGCAGCACGACTGAGAGACGCGGTGAATCGGTGGCACCGGCCCACCGGGCGACTGGGCACCCGCTCGGTGATGCGGTCCCAAAGTCCGTCACCACGCTCGCAGTTTAACTTAAGAGCTCCTTCTTCAGTGAGCCCAGCTGAGTGTGCGTAAAGACCCCATGTGTTGTTGAGTGTCGTGTTATATTCGGCATAAACGATGAGAATGGAGGACTTTTGGAAGCAGAGCTGGGGTCGATTACAGTTGTAATTGTATTTGCTGCTGTGGTTAAGATAATTGACCACGGGTCTGGTGGGAAGTCTGGAAAATCTCGAGTTGTGGGTACGGGAATCCAACGGATAAAATCGGTTGGATGGATAGACTAATAGAGCAGGTTCAGGAGGACACAAGTCTAATTGCAACAAATCATAGTGTCATGACGATTTCGACGCAATTGCCTTGAGATGGGTTCTTTGTTATGGAGCCACGTGCTCACACTCGGACAGGCGGAGACCCTCCACTGCAACAGCCCCGAGTCTCCCGCGCATCTCCCTTATATACGGTCTGAGGCCACGCCCCCCATTCCGGAACCTTCTTGCTGGTTCTAGACCGCTCGCTCCACCAGCAGACTCCACCGTCCTCTTCTGTCACCTGGCCACGCTCCTATTCTCGATCATTCCCGTTGCCACCAGTCCATTCGTACTGCAGCCTGACTCCCCTGTCATTACCTCCTGTGGCCACTAGTCCACTCACACCGTATGTTGACGCTCCTGTCAATATAATTGGATGAGAAAAATCCGGATTGGTTGACTTTCCAGAGCGGAAGGCTTGCTGAAGGAAGCTTTAGAAAGATGTTGCAGAAAAGCTAAGACGTAGAAAAAATGTGCTGCTTGGTAACTTGAAGGGGTCCCGATGGTGAAATGAACCCAGAACCAAATGCCCGATTGCTCGGAGGCCCAGTAAAACCGTGGGCACAGTCCCGGTGACTTGCTCATGTGCTGGCCGGCGCCACCGCTGCTGGTCAATGCTGGTGGCATGGTGGGACATGGGTGCCATGCAGTGGCGTGCACCCCGGGTGTTGGGCCGTCGCGTGACCGACGGAGGTAGTCATGCTAGAACGCAGCCTTCACGTTCATACGTGCACTTTTGTGTTGGTATAACGTTTGTTTACATCCATAGATGCTATTGCTACGCCTGTACGTTGACATGCGCGTCAGCATAGTGTCAGTAGATGTTTACCTGCAGGATAAGTAGAAACTGTATAAACTTTGACCACTGTTCTGTGTGTTTTGGCAGACATAACGTATTGCACAATGACAGCAGGTTTTTGCAACCTGTCCATTTAAAGTGTTTTTATTTCACAGAGCCCCATGTTTGCAAGTTGCGGTGTGTCACACAGAATTATTATTTACATTGTACTGCTTGCATTTGCACCGAGTGAACATGAAATATTACCAAGAGAAAATGTTAATTTACCTAAATTACTGTATTGGTAAACATAACATGTAATGCTCACATAAATATTAATATTTGTAGGCCTTAGCAGGACCCTCGGTCGAAAAGTGACATCAAGTATAGTCCCTGGGTGTCTACCAGGCCAGGGTTGAGAGTTTCCTCGCTGAAAGGCCGTTCACCCACGCCTCCCACTTTACGTACCAAATCAAACGTGAAAAGTAGATCCTAGCACAGGTGTATATTTACACAGTGTGGTTTTCAGGGCTCTATTTCTCCCCCATTTTTATCATCTATCCCCCACCTCTTCTTCAGCATTCTCAAGGATATGCAATTGAAGTCTTCCCACCACCCAGTGCTGCTGTGATGCTGACATTGCGTAGCTGTTCATGCCGACACAAATCCATCTGCCGCATGAGAATCAATTGTGAAAGTCGCGTGTGACCATGCAGCCCGGCAGCTGCAACTGGCTGTCTGTGGGATGCCTGCCAAAGCCAATGAGAGGTGGCACCGCTGTTTGCTCCTGGACCACGTAGCAGAGGCAGCCTCGCCTCCCTAGCAGTCGCTAAGACGCCCCAAGGTGGCTGCTCTTGGCATTCGCAGGAACGCGAGCCTACGCGGTCTCCACTACCATAGTGGACTGCGCCAAAATTATGGATCTGGGTTGGGACGACTCCCAGCGTGTTCACGACGCACAGCAACGCACGAATTCTGTCGGTCGGCCAACGACAGAGCGTTGATTCGTCCATGCACGTCGAGTGTTGTTGTTTTGTTTTGGTGCAGCCTCATCAGCCACTTATCCACCCAGGTGTGAGTGGAGCAGGGATGTCACGCAGTGGTCCCTAACCCATGCGATTGTTACAGGCCACATCGGTCTGCAGGGTCCAGCTGCAGGAGGCAGATCCTCTCTATAAAGCATCGAAAACTATTAGGATAGGGGCCGTCCATAAATGACGTCATGTATCTGGAGGGGGGGGGGGAGGAGTCAGACATTTGTGACGATTTGTGACGAGGGGGGAGGGGTTTGAGAAATGTGACGTCACATCAAAATGCGCAACTTTAAAACACATTCCTCCTGCGGAGGGAGCTGGTAGGAACGTTGGGTTGCTCGGTCAATGGCCAGGGTCAACGGCGGCGTGGTGTATTCCACAAATATGCCCGACTGTGAAGGCGGGCACAAGCCGGCGTGAGTAGGTTAAACGTTGAGTTTTATAAGGGCACCACGGGGTGACCAGCCCCTCCCCACCCAGCCTCACCCCCAACCCAGCCCCTCCCCACCTTCCCCCTCTCTGCACGACGGACGGACACAATAATCCCCTGTGGGCTGGTGTAACCAGAGGTTCCTACCAGTATAAATATCGTCACACATCGTCACAATGTCTGACCCCCCCCCCCCCCAGGTGCGTGACGTAATTTATGGACGGTCCCGAATGATATCGGTCAATTACATTTATATATACCGACGTGTCAACAGCTTTATCTGCTGAATGCGTAAAGGTACTAAATACAATATTTCCCAGTCCTGTTCTTGACCAATGCAAACCATCAGGACAACTGTGCAAATACAATGACACAGCCAGTCGTGATTGCGTCATGTCCAGGGCAGTATCGAGGAGATTGCAGTCAAGACCTCCCAGCAGTTGAATGATTTTGGCTTTTTTTTTTAAAGAAAATGACTTTCCTTTTAAATGTGAACTTTGGAATTTATGAAGTGCAAAAAGTGATAACCACCATCTACTCATTTGACATTAAAATGGTGATGGAAAAAATGTATAAGCATCGGTGTGGGTTTGCTATTTTACACCTTAAGGAATAGTTTACACAAAATATCGAGTTGTTCTCTGCTCCAACAACCAGGACCCCAATCTCTGAAGAGTCGCAGTCTCCTGTGGCTCCCGTAATGTTGACCTCCCACCCCTGTATTCTTGGTTCTTTCGGTAAAGTAACGTAGAAGGGAAGTAATACAAATAAAACATAAAGTTCTCACGACGTTCAAGCCACAACGCAAGCAGCCGTCCTCAGGTGAAGAAACAGCATCCTAATGAACACTGCTAAGCTTGGCAGCGTATTTTAAGCTGGGTGGGAGGAGGAGAGCGCCTTGACAAGGTCCAAGACCTTCCTCTTGTGCCTATGACCAGTGGCGTAGTAGCGACATTATCAGCTCAGGGGGTGCGGCCATCGGTCAGGTGGGGCCCCCAATATTTGATTTGTCTCACTGAGGCTAAATATCGCCGCTCCTCTTGCCTAATCACATCGTCGTTACACTCACGGTCTTTGATATTTAACGCTGTAGGGGCACTCCGCCTTCGCAGAATGCAGCCACGACAGCGTCGCAGTACCACTTTGCAATATTACATTACTGCTGTAATTAAATCAAAACATTAATCTAAATGAAAGCATTTTCACGTAAATTAATTTTAACCGCGTTTTAAATAAGGTTTTGTTCCTTTGCACTGTTGTTGAAAACATCTTATGGCAGTTGTCAAGGGGGCCCCAACTCGTAGCTTTGGCCACGGGGTGGGGGGCAAAGGCCCTCCCTGCCCCCACGCTTGTTTACGCTACTGCCTACTACACATACAACGTACTGTATATATATAAACACACACTTGTCCTTTGCCCGTGATTCACGTATCTATTTGCAGATGCAGCTGCATTAAACGACGACTCTGTAATCCAACACTGGATAAAAAGAGACAGACCAACAATGTGTTGTGTAGCTTTGTTTTAGACGTTGTACAAAGTACACTGCAAGCCCAATTTGTGAAGACAAGTTGCTTACCTTTAGTGCTACATTTCACAGATTGCTAAGATACGAAGATAGATGAAAATAATGTGTTGACAAACATTAACGTGGAATGTTAATACCAAAAATTGCAATTGACAAAAATCTTGAAATGCAAAACAATTAAAATCGTGTACGCAGGTTGCTTTTGAGCACAATTTAAATTGGTTACTTTCACCCATCGTCACATATTAAACTTCACTTCTAATTACAAAAATAAAGGGTGACCTTGATGCCCCGGCGCAATATTAAAAACATCATCATCGCTATTAAATAATTATAATTTAACACATTTTTATCAAGGTCAATTGAACTATACACACACACATATACTGACTTGGTAGGATGAAGATTTATTTCCTACGATTTGTATCCCTAAACCTCTAAACGTCCACCAATGTTGGTGACACACACGTCCTAAGTTCTCACCAACATCAGGTGAAATGCGTCTGTCAGTGCTGTTCATCACTCAAGCTTTTAAGTTGAAAATTTTAAGCATACAATTGCAGTATGTTGCCAACAGCAACCACGCAGTTCAACTTGCTGTCTCAAAAAAACTGTAAAAAAAATGGATGATACCATTATTGACAGCTAAGCAACTGTTCTAACTGTACGGGAAATATTTTTTTTCAGGATGTCATTGTCTTATGTCCTTGCGTATATATCCATCCTCCCAAGAGATGGAGCGCTCATTCTGGGAGGGGTGGAATCCGAGCTGGCCTCTTTGTTTTCTTCCTTCGGTCCGTGTGACCCTGTGTGCACACACAATGCAGTACCAGTCTCGCTTGAAGCCAATCAAACAAGTGCAATATAACCAATGAAACGAAGCTGCTACAAAACCTGCACAATTCCACTGCTTTTGTACAGGGGTTACGAATATTCCCGAGATAAGGGAGGCTTGGACGTTACTTTTATGCAGGGTTAATGGTGGTCAAACTCCCCTTTGGTCCATAATTTCATGTTTTACCAAATCTGCAGAAATGTCGACAAGGTAATGAAATCCATAATATAGGTTTTTTGGTTAGATCACGTAAATGTGTCGTTAACCTCACCGCCACCCGACAGCCAATTAGTAAGGTTTGTCACGTGCACAGAACATGCCAATTCATTACTAGTACAACACACTGGTGTATTGGAGAGCAAATCCACAACATTTACACGTGTGCTGACAGTAATTCTTAAGTAATTGAGATTCTCCAGTGCAATCAATTTCAGTTAAATATGTTGCCGAGATGTTAACTATCACGCCAGGTACACAGGTTTTTTTCCCTTCACATTTATACTTTTAGAGTATTTTATAAGCCACTTCGTTGAGCTATCATTTGTGGCCAGGTCACTTCTGAAAAAAAGCTGCATAGCTCAGTGGGCCTTACCTGGTAAAATAGATATAGTTTAGTTTAAATGTGAGTCACCACACTTCAGAACACACACAAAGCTCCGTTTCTATTCATGCAAACCTCTTGTGGTCTTCAGTGTAGTCGCTGTCCCACTCATCACTGAGCGACAATGAATTCCGCTTGTCCCTGTGTTTGGCCACGCCACGGGACCGGGATCCAACCCGCACTCCACCACCCGCCTGCGAGGGAGTGAGGGGCCAATGCTGTGCGGGTCCCCCGTGTTGCGTGGGGTCATCTGCCACACTGGATGATGACGATGCACTGTTGAGTGGGTACATAATGTAAAATCACACTTGGGACCAGAAAGAGTGCATTCACACCCATATTCACTTCAAACACTGTCATTAAGTTACTAAATTTTTCT
The DNA here is from genome assembly GCF_015708825.2 of Lethenteron reissneri. Classification (NCBI taxonomy): domain Eukaryota; kingdom Metazoa; phylum Chordata; class Hyperoartia; order Petromyzontiformes; family Petromyzontidae; genus Lethenteron; species Lethenteron reissneri. The sequence goes on along the minus strand of NC_083803.1, from coordinate 10,415,758 downwards.
GTAAGCTCGACGTTTTTTTAATAACAATAATTTTAACAGGATTTTGTGGTTCACTGCATTAAGTTGTCACCGAAGCAAACGAGACAATTCAAATTCTGCAAAAGCTAGGGATAATGGTATTTTATATTTGCCTTTTTACACAATCTTTTGAAATTCACATCACTTAAAACTGCATATATGTACTCAACAATTCTCAAATTCCAATGACTCATCCATGGACTGCAGCACATTTGAGACTGAATGTAAATTTAAATATTTCCTGAAAACAGTTGGTCAAAACGTCTACCACCAGTGACAGGAAAACAATGGCTATACTTCCATCGCATAGGTTTTTTTTGGGTTAGATCGCGTAAATATATAAATGTGTCGTTAATACCCGCCACCACCAGACACAGCCAACTAGAAAGGGTTGTCACGTAAACAGAACATATCGGGTGATGGCGGGTTTTAACGACATATATATTTACACAATCTAACCCAAAATAACCTCTAATGGATGATATTGGTCGCGAAAGCCTACATGTTAAAATGGCTATACTTCTAGGACTAAAATTATTCCTATTAATTATTTCAAAACAACACATTTCTTCTTTTAGCATCTAAAAATGTGATCTGTTTGTTGAATAACATTGTCAGTAACGCAAGTTGTGGGATCACTGTCATAAGGCATGAACCAGATGCACGTTGCGTACCTCGACCGACGTCCTGAATCGGAGTCGTCCTGACTCTGCTCCTCAAACATGATGTGAACACCCGGCATGTGGCCTCCCACGAGAGTTTCCGTTCGACTGTTGCCATTGTGACCTATGGTCACTTCATGGAAGTTATTCTTCTGGAGCAGATCCTTAGGAGTTTCCCTGCACAAGGTAGAGCCATGAATTCGTTGACTAAACGTTCTGCATCACGTCAACAGCTGGCTTATGTGTGGGGTAAGGTTAACCATTACAAAGCCATCTATGGATACAGGCCAAATATTCCAATCTATGCACAATAAATAGATGTTATTAATTACAATTATAGGAGTTTGGACACCAAGGTGAACTAAATATATATTACCTGTGTATTTGTATGGAACTGGATGCTATTGGAATGGAGGGCTTGGACTGGTCCCTCTGCTTGCTTTTCGTGCAGCAGGCATGACGAGCCCTCTTGGGAGAGGCTGCACGGCGAGCCATGCCGCCCGGCAGCGCCGACTCTCTCAGGGTCTCGTCTGCTCGCACGCGCATGCGAATTCGCCGGTACAGCTCCTCCTCCCTGATCCGCTCGGCAACTGCGGGGTCGTACACGCTGCGTGGCACAGGCTTGGCCTTAAATCCACGCTGCTCCCCCGCATCTCCTCTGCCCGTCACCTCTGCCTGCTGCATCTTTGTCGTTGATTTGTCATCCCGCGAGGCTGTGTTAGATTTTTTATTTGGTTGGCGGTTGTCTTGGTGCATCGCAGTGAACAACGGCTTAAAAGTGTGAGCTGGCACCGGAGTGGCACGGAATTGTTTCTTTCTCAGGGCCTCCAGCTCCGCTTCTTGCTTTTGCTGCTCTTGCACGAGTTTCTCCAGACGACGGGCCGAGCGAGACTTCACCCCGTGCCGCCTCCTCTCCTCCTCCCGAACCGTCATACCGAAGGGCTCGGGTATCGTGATTTTTGGTGTCCACTCCATCGGTTTCTGGCAGATGATTTCAAAACGCTCATAAAATATCTGCTTTCAAAACTTATGTAAGATATCAAAAGTTATTTTCCACTCAATTTACCAACATATTTGAAGAAGTAATTTTCTGTGCTTGTGGCACGATACCTTTGCAGCAGATTTTCTACTCACTGATGTCAATGACTCGGACGTGGTTCGGACATGCTCTGGCTTCTCGCAGGGCGCGTAATCATCGACGCTGAACCCTTCCCACATGTGGTGGAGAAGCGAAGGAACACCGTCTCTGCCTTCGGCACGGCGCTTCACATTCAGATCCTCTCCATCTGACATTGCATGCTCATCTGAGCTGCTTCCTTCCTCCAACGAATGGTTGCTCCACCGAGCATCATCATGCAGGGATGAGCTTTCTCTCGGCAGTTCCGGCTGGAATCTGCAGGAATGACAATGCATAAAAACAGCAAAATGTTTTTCACAAAACGGCCTTAAACATACATTATGCAACGTTGTTTTCAAAATACACATCAATACACGAGCGTAAATATATCGATGCAGTAACATGTAAAGATATTTAATCACCTGTGACTGCTGGTGCCAGAAATGTTCACCCCAAATGCCAATTCCGGCATAAACTCATTGCGACCGTCTTCTGACTCGTCGGCCACTGAACACCTGGCGCGAGGACGTCGTGGGTCTCGAGAGCAGATGGAATCTCCTTCCTTGGCCTCCTGCCCCGAACCGTCGTGGCCTTGGCGATGGCCTTCATCGTCTGTATGGCGAGGAGTGGCCGTGGACTGATCGTTGCTGCCTCGGCGCCCCTGCTCACGGCTCAGAGCCTCCAGACGCGCGAGCTGCCTGCCCTGCAGCGTCTGCAGTTCCTGCAGCTTGGAGGCAAAGGCCTCACTTGAATGCTCACTCACCGCCTCTGCCAGCAGTGAGTCCAGCAGTTTCCTGGTAATGAAAGTGTCCTCCACACTTGTGGTCCGGTCTCTCCCGGTGCTCTGTGTGGGAGAAAACTATCCGTTGGAAGTCACATTTTCTGATTCTATAATAATAATTTTCCATTTGTATATTCACTGTTGAATGAAGATAAGCTAATGTCCTTTTTCTCTCCCGAATCAAGACAAATGAGGTTAATTAAAAGTAACAAGAGGTTTTTAACCTGTCACCGAGAGATAGTTCAACTTTTCTGCGGGCTGGCCCTCTTAAATTAACTTTCTGTCTTTGGAAGAAAATTGTAATTTCCTTAGGAAGACCATTCAGTTGAAACGTCAATCTCTTTTCAGGAAAACCCCAGGTATTACCTCTAATTGACCTGTTAATCACTGTACACGTATTCACCGAAGCAACGAATGTAAACAATGAGCACAAATGAGCAAAGTGCCATACAAGCTCTATAAAACTAAAAATTGTTAGTTTTTTTTCTCCTTCTGACGAAGCTTCTAACTCGTGTCTGGCAGCTCCACGCGCACGGCCTCGGTGTGCGGCTGCCCGATGAGACATTTCATGTTGAAGCTGCATCGTTCTCCCGTGTATATGGAGGCCTTCGGTGAATGGTCAGCATCGCCACGGCAACCGTAAACAACGCGAAATTGTGGGACCCAAAAGGGGGAGGAAGTGGCGGTCAGCGGCAATCAACCCGCGCCAACGCGGACGAGACCCAGAGCAGTAGCGACATGACACTGGGACCACGAGCGATGAGACGAAGGACAGCAGAAGCCACGACAGCCGCACACATAGACAGCTACCCCCCCCCCCCCGCCGCCGCTCACCCACTCGTCCACGCGGTCGTTCATCTATCAAAAACACCAACAGTGGTGTCCACTTGGCTCGTGCAATCTCAGCGGGGCGCATGTCTGTACCTGCTGCTGAATCCATGGGTTGTTGCCGTCGTCGCTGTCGTTGTCCTCACTGATGTCCCAAGCGGGTTCCCTTGACCCCGGGTCGGTCCGGGGTGACCAGCGGCGAGGGCTCGACCCGGAGCAGCCCGACCCGGCAGGCGACGACTCCATGGGCAGCCTCGCGACTCTAAGGCGACCACTTCCGGGGATGCGTGGGGGCGGAGCTAGCGACGGAGGGGGTGGAGCTAGCGACGGAGGGGGCGGAGCTAGCGATGGAGGGGGCGGAGCTAGCGACGGAGGGGGCGGAGCTAGCGACGGAGGGGGCGGAGCGAGCGACGGAGGGGGCGTAGCTAGCGACGGAGGGGGCGGAGCGAGCGACGGAGGGGGCGGAGCGAGCGACGGAGGGGGCGGAGCTAGCGACGGAGGGGGCGGGGCTAGCGACGGAGGGGGCGGGGTTAGCTACGATCGGGGGCGGGGCTACACATGAGGGGGAGGGGCTAGCAATACCGATGAGCTATTGCCCGAAACGTCGCCTATGACAGCACAGGGGACTCCTCTACTTACGAACTAGTTAGGTTCCAGAGATCTGTTCGTAAGTCCAACTTTACTCCTATCGATTGTACGGCGTGTACACTAAATACGGGGAATGGCTTTAAAAGTGGTATAACCTCCTGTAGATTGAGATGCCACTGGTTCTTCATGTTCTGTAGATGTCACTGGTTCTTCATGTTCTACGGATGTAGATGCCACTGGTTCTTCATGTTATGTAGATGTAGATGCCACGGGTTCTTCACGTTCTGCAGATGTAGATGCCACTGGTTCTTCACGTTCTGCAGATGTAGATGCCACGGGTCCTTCATGTTCTACAGATGTAGATGCCACGGGTTCTTCATTTTCTGTAGATGTAGATGCCACTGGTACTTCATGTTCTACAGATGTAGATGCCTCGGGTTCTTCATTTTCTGTAGATGTAGATGTCACTGGTTCTTCATTTTCTGTAGATGTAGATGCCACTGGTTCTTCATGTTCTGCAGATGTAGATGCCACTGGTTCTTCACATTCTGCAGATGCCATTGGTTCTTCATGTTCTGCAGATGTCACTGGTTCTTCACGTTCTGCAGATGTAGATGTCACTGGTTCTTTATGTTCTGCAGATGCCATTGGTTCTTCACGTTCTGCAGATGTAGATGCCACTGGTTCTTCACGTTCTGCAGATGTAGATGCCACTGGTTCTTCACGTTCTGCAGATGCACCTAGTTCTTCATGTTCTATTTTTTTGCTTGCGTTGTGGCCGAAACGTCGTATTTTATTATGTTTTATTTTATTATTTCCCTTTTACGTGACTTTACCGAAAGAACCAAGAAGATCTTCATGTTCTGTAAATATAGTCACTGTTGAATGAAGATAAGCTAATGTCCTTTTTTCTCCCGAATCAAGACAAATGAGGTTAATTAAAAGTAACAAGAGGGTTTTAACCTGTCACCGAGAGATAGTTCAACTTTTCTGCGGGCTGGCCCTCTTAAATTAACTTTCTGTCCGTGCAGATGCAACTAGTTCTTCATGTTCTATTTTTTTGCTTGCGTTGTGGCCGAAACGTCGTATTTATTATGTTTTATTTTATTATTTCCCTTTTACGTGACTTTACCGAAAGAACCAAGAAGATCTTCATGTTCTGTAAATATTTTTTGTCTATTTGTTTGTCTTTCTTCCTTGTGATGGGACTTTGTAGGACGAGCGTTGAGATGTATAAGGGGCACAGGGTGACCAATACGGTTTGAATTGGTCCGAAATAAAGTAGGGCACTGATAAGGGGTTGACGGGTATGAGATAACGCATCCTCCACCTCAAATGCAAAAACACATTCCTCCTGCGGAGGCAGCTGGTTAGAACGTTGGGTTGCTTGGTCAATGGCCAGGGTCAACCGCGGCGTGGTGTATTCCGCAAATATGCCCGACTGTGAGGGCGGGCACAAGCCGGCGTGAGTAGGTTAAACGTTGAGTTTTATAAGGGCACCACGGGGTGACCAGCCCCTCCCCACCCAGCCCCACCCCTCCCACCCCCACCCAGCGCCTACCCACCCTCCCCCTCCCCACCCAGCACCACCCTCCCCACCCTACCTAGCCCCTGCCTCCCTCCCCACCCAGCCCCTCCCCACCCCCCCCTCTCCACCCAGCCCCACCCCTCCCATTTTTGTATACACGACGGACGGACGGACACAATAATCCCCTGTGGGCTGGTGGAACCAGGAGGTTCCTACCAGTATTATTATTGAAGTAGATGACATCCAACCAACCAATGGTCTTCATCCGTTTCAAACAAACTTGAACGCCTTCGTCAATCAAACCGCGACCTCCAATGTCAGTACCACCGCTCCCCGCGCCAATCTGCGCTCGCGATGTCATGGGCGGGGTGTGGGGTGTAGAGGGGAGGTGTGCAGGGGTGTGAGGTGGGGGTGTAGGGTGGAGGTGTGGGGTAGTGGGGGGGTCTCGGGTGGAGGTGTGTGGGGGTGGTGTGGGGGGTGGGGCGTAGGGGGGGGTAGTGGGGGGGGTGAGGTGGGGCGTAGGGGTGTGGGGGGGTGTGTTGTGGGTGGGGGTGCGTGGGGTATGTGGGGGGGATGTGTGGGGTGTTGGGTGGGGGGGGGTGTTGGGTGGGGGGTGTGGATGGGGGGGTGTGAGGGGGGGTGTGAGGGGGGGGTGTGAGGGGGGGTGTGAGGGGGGATGTGAGGGGGGGGTGTGAGGAGGGGGGTGTGAGGGGGGTGTGAGGGGGGGTGTGAGGGGGGGTGTGAGGGGGGGGTGTGAGGGGGGGGTGTGAGAGGGGGTGTGAGGGGGGGGGTGTGAGGGAGGGTGTGAGGGGGGGTGTGAGGGGGGGGGTGTGAGGGGGGGGTGTGAGGGGGGGTGTGAGGGGGGGATGTGAGAGGGGGGTGTGAGGGGGGGTGTGGATGGGGAGGGTGTGGATGGGGGGGGGGTGTGGGGGGGGGTGGATGGGGGGGGTGTGGATGGGGGGGGGTGTGAGGGGGGGTGTGAGGGGGGGGGTGTGAGGGGGGGGATGTGAGGGGGGGGTGTGAGGGGGGGGATGTGAGGGGGGGGATGTGAGGGGGGGGGATGTGAGGGGGGGTGTGAGGGGGGGGGTGTGAGGGGGGGGGGTGTGAGGGGGGGGTGTGAGGGGAGGGGTGTGAGGGGGGGGTGTGAGGGGGGGGGTGTGAGGGGGGGGTGTGAGGGGGGGGTGTGAGGGGGGTGTGAGGGGTGCTCCGGTGAACGCATCCGCCACCCGGGGGCGCTCTCCGACCTCCCCCCCCCCCCCCCCACCGCAGCAGCTGTGCTCATGGCGGCCTGCGTGCCCTTGTGCCGGGGCGCGCTGCGCGGCGCCTGGACGCGAACTCTGCGGCGGCTTCTGTGCGCCCCGGGGCGGCAGCACGCGGCGGCCAGGCCGTGCCACCACGCCGCCCGGGGCGTGGGGCACGGGGGGCAGCAGCAGCAGGTGGAGGAGGAGCCGCACTACGACGTGGTGGTGTCCGGCGGCGGCATGGTGGGCACGGCGCTGGCGTGCGCGCTCGGTGAGAGAGGCCTGGTTGTCCGACGCGTCGCGACCGCCACCACCTGCATTGCGCGTGGGCCCCTCGTTGGCAGATGCTCTGCGGCCAACTTGCGTAGGGGTGGGGGGGGGGTTGCAATGATGTACTGGCGGTGCGATTTCGGGGAAACGACGCCCGCGTGTGTTTTGAGTGTATTTGATGCACTTTGAGTTTTTTTAATGACGGTACGCGGTTTTGCAACGCGTTGAAGTTGACTTTGGGCCCAAGTGGCTTTCTCTCACACCCGTGGTAAGATGGTCGCGCCGGCTTCAGGAGGGCATGGCATGCAGCCTGCAAGCGCCAGAGGTCGGTTGCTTTGCTCGATATAAATCCATACCTGTCAGCCCCTTATCCGTCTCAAAGAGGCAATGCAATATGTTGCCAGAGCATGTATTTGTTTGCATGTTCGCCGCAGGTACGCGTGGTTCATGCAGACGATTCCTTGCACAAGGTTTCTGTTTGGTGTTTGAACATCTTAACACCTCGATTTGAAGCTTTCGTGACTGCAGGGATTCATATTCTTGGTTCTTTCGGTAAAGTCACGTAGAAGGGGAATAATAAAATAATAAAAATACAACTATACAATTCTCACGACAATTTTCTTGCTGTAGTTTTCACACCTGATGATGATTGCTTGTGTTGCAATCGAAACGTCGATGAGAATTATTGTTTTATTCGTATTATTTTTATTATTTCTCTTCTACGTGACTTTACCGTAATAACCAATAATATCTTAACACCTCATTAGACCTCATTTGGTCTGGCAGCAATTGAGACGAGGCTCAAAAGAAAGCCGTCTCTGGTGTGGACCATTCAGTTTCAAGGACAATGCATATATTATCAGAGTGTGTTTTTTGTTTGCATTTTGACCACAAATATTGTGGTTAATGCACACATGATTCCTTGTAAAAAGGTTTCAGTTGTGTTGCCAGAAAAAAGGGGAAAACCCCTATTATTATCTTAACACCTGTTTTATTGTCAGAAAGGGTAAACACCTATTATTATACACTTATCAGTGCTTACCTTATTATAGACCAATTCAGACCTTATTGGTCACCCCGTGTCCTCCATCTCAACGTTCATCCTCCATCACATGGGATAAACACAAATAGACAATGTTTTTGTTGTTGCCCGTATTGAAACGGCTGTATGCCGTATGGATCTGAAAACTACATTTCCCTGTATAAGGTTACGGCTAAACCGTATGGGTTGACGGGTATGCAAATATTTTTAAAGCGATTTCACTTTGGTCACGCTGACTTACATTGCACACTCAGCAAAACTCTGACAGTGTGCAATGTAAATATATTTGATTAAGGTAAAATGTCTGTATCGATCAAGTTATTGTATGCCATCAACCAGCAGGTCAATTAGGGATTGCTGGCTTTGGTATAAAACGCTTAGATATGCAGTATAACGCTTTTCGTTTTTACGGATGAGCATTACAAAAATATCTTAATGGACCATAATGTGGTGTTGTATGAACATTGCACCGGACTTCAATGGATCGCTGGCTCTGCGGGCTCATTGCTCCATGGGCTGATAATGACCCATGTTAATGTGTTAACGGAATTATTAATTCATTCGCCATAACGGTCGCCCCATTATTGCATTTGAGATAAATTGCAAGTCGGCGGGCATCCAGAATAAATACCTAATTATAGACCCAAAAATCGCACCTCTTGGCTCAGACAGTCCTCTTCAAAGACACTGGTGTAACAATCAACTCAATCAGAACATCAACATCTCCTTCATAAATGGAAATGTAAAGATAAGACACAGTAGTCTGATTGTGGCCGTCATACTCTTAGGGTTTTTCGGTAAAGTCACGTAGGTAAAAAAATTCAAATTCAAATTAATAAAAATAAAATAAAAATCACGACGTTTCGGAGGCAACACAAGCCTCCGTCTACGTGACTTTACCGAAAAAACCTAAGAATATGAATCCTTGCAGTCACGAAAGCTTCAAATCTAGAATTATCGTCATACTATATTAGAAAAAATGCTGTCTTGCTTCCTGCGTGGATTCCTGCCTGGCTGGCGCGCAAATGCGCGTGCACGGTCGTGATGTCAACTCGCACATCTGCGTGATGACATCACCCGCATCACACCACAGTGTTGAGCTGGATTCAAGCAGCCAGCCAGCCTCCCCCCAACCCTACCCACCCCGGCCGTGTTTTGCCCACAAATGCGTGAGATACACTCATACTATTATACTATATTTGGAAAAAGTTTTGCTGGAGGGAAGGGAGATACGGATGGTCACGTCCAAAGGATTTGTGGGCTACTAGTCTTAGTAATAAAACACTTTAAAATTAACAAAAGTTACATGCAATACCACACATCTTAACACCAACTCTCGCTGGCAGGCACTGATCCGGTGCTGTCTGACAAGCGGATTCTCCTCCTGGAAGCTGGAAAGCCCAAGCAATTTGGAACCCTGCCTCCCACCTACAGCAACCGTGTGAGCGCCCTCAGCCCAGGATCCATCACGCTGCTTGACCGTAAGAGACGCACGCCGCCATTTCCACAGCCAGGCAGCTATGTGTATGTATTTAGAACTTCTTTCACACCGTACGTATTCAACAGTGCTAATTGGAGGTGCTGATTGGAGCTAGGGATGTACCGGTTACACCTCGTCCATCTGAACCGTGTCTAGTTCTGCCGTAGCGTGGTTAGAGGGGCATTCAATACCCGAGTGTAGATTGTGTGATGTAATGTAAAGTTGTTAAATAAATAGTGTTGCTCCCAAGATAACGTCTGCGACTCAGTTGGACTCACTACACATGTATCATGAGCTTAATCTGTTTTCATGCATTAATACACGTCTGCTAACCCATTCGTTGAGTCTTTCGAGTATAAGTTACATATTGTTTACCACATTTCGCTTTGCAGATGTGGGAGCCTGGGATCATGTGTGCGACATGAGAAGCAAGGCGTTTAAACGAATGCAGGTAAGTGCCACAGGGCTTTGAAGGACAGGTGCATTAACATGTTCACAATCAGTGACACATGATTGTATATTTAAAGAGCTCACAGCAGGAGCTGTTATTTGGAAGTTGTCTTTAAAAATAAACAAAACTATATTTAGCAGTAGCCATCATAAATCGCTTCCAAGATTACTTGCTAATATAAAAAAATATTCAGCGTTTGCTGGGTCACGAATTAATTGATGTCATGTTGATGATGCAGGTTGTCCTTAGATCTCCTTTTTCCTCAACCTCCCTCCACTGGTAGGTTTGGGATGCCTGCTCAGATGCCCTCATCACATTCGACAAAGAGGACCTTGTAGAGGACATGGGCTATGTGGTGGAGAACGATGTGGTGATGGCAGCTCTCACAAGGCAACTCGAGACACTTTCTGGTGCTGTCTCCATGGAAACCACATCCTTTGCTTTTACAATTAAATACGACTCCGTTTACATTGCGTTTGTTGACCATATGGGACAATTTATGTATGTATATATATATATATGTTGGATTTCTTTTGCATTGTACGCAGCCTTTCCCCCACAAAATGAGTATAATTGCTGCAAATCTGGAAATTGCAAAACAACATTTTCATTACATCATGGGACCTCCTTTGCCAGTAGCAAAATATGAGAATAGGTTTTCCCCCTTTTTTCTGGCAACAAAACAGGTGTTAAGATGTTAAAACACCAAACTGAAGCCTTTTACAAGGAATCATGTGTGCATTAACCACAATACTTGTGGTCAGAATGCAAACAAAAAACATACTCTGATAATATATGCATTGTCTTTGAAACTGATTGGTATTGTGGTTAATGCAGACATGATTCCTTGTAAAAGGTTTCAGTTTGGTGTTTTAACATCTTAACACCTGTTTTGTTGCCAGAAAAAAGGGGAAAACCTATTCTCATATTTTGGTACTGGCAAAGGAGGTCCCATGATGTAGATGCTCACCCGAGCCCTCATTACTCTGATAGTGCATTGTCTTTGTGCTGTACACCTTTTGGCGTCCTCTGGTCTAACACCATTTTGAGACTGGGCTCAAAAGAAAGCTGTCTCTGGTGTGGACCAATCAGTTTCAAAGACAATGCATATATTATCAGAGTATGTTTTTTGTTTGCATTCTGACCACAACTATTGTGGTTAATGCAGACAGGATTCCTTGTAAAAGGTTTCAGTTTGGTGTTTTAACATCTTAACACAGCTGTTTTGTTGCAAGAAAAAAGGGGAAAACCTAGTCCCAACATTTTCATTCACTCACTGCTTGCCAGTAGCAAATGCTCTTAGAAAGTCATTACTTTTGGAAGAAACACTGGACATATGAACCTTATGGTGGTACTCCGGGGTACCATAGTACCCTGGCTCTCGCATAATGTCCGTGATGCAGTAATTTTTAGTCTGTTGATGGTCGGTGATGCGACAATCGACTCATCTCGACGAGCTGTACACGATGCACTATTCAAAGTAGAATTTTTCGATAACGGATTTTGTTCTGATAATGTTTGGCGTTTCGACATCGCAGAGCAGCACTGATTTCGGATTGATTGGTTACCCCAGCCGTGCAGTTAAGTACACCCCTGGAAAAAATAGTGTCCCAGAAATAAAATATTTAATTGCCTCAGCCATGTTGTATTATTTGGTACCTCGGGGTACCGCCACAAGGATCATATGGATGATGGTGATTGTATAGAGCTGTGCTTGGTGGTGTGTGGTAGATCATGTCAGCGTTCTCTACAAGACTCGGGTGGTGAAGTACGAGTGGCCCGACTCGTTGGCCGTCATGGCTCCTGAGAAGCGACAGGAGGCCGAAGAAGGGCCCGAGCTAATCGAAAAGAACGAGGAGGCATCTAGGTGCTCGTGGGTACGCGTAACACTGGCGGATGGACGCATCCTGCGGACAAAACTTGTGGTGAGTCCCTCCCTATCCACGCCATTGAATGTGTGCTGGGCTATCGCTCAACCAACTTGCATACCTTCATTTAGCTAGGTGAGCATTTGTTGTTTTGGTTTGTTTGCCTGAGAATGGTGCAGATCGGTGCAGATGGGCCCAACTCGATGGCAAGGGAGTCGGCTGGCATCCACACAGTGCGGTGGAATTATGACCAGTCAGCCGTTGTGGCCACTCTTCAGCTTTCAGAGGTGCATTATAAGAAATAACTAGTGGTGTATTATACTCTATGGAATAAGATTGTATGCCAAAGTGTTGCTATGCACAAATAAATATCAGGATTAAATTGCGGTAATGTCTTGTAAAATTGTATAAAGGCACAGAAAAACTAAGTTGAAATGTAACAGTGTGGACTGTAATAAAAATAAATGTGAGTGTAACCGTTTATATGTATTTCACATTGTTTTTAAACGGATTTAACATTCATCAGATGCTTGAATATTATATTGTCTTTTTTTAGCCAACGGAAAACAACGTTGCTTGGCAGAGGTTCCTGCCCACAGGCCCCATCGCGATGCTGCCGGTAAATATAAATGCATGTCAACGTTTTAATATTAAAAGGATGTCCAGATCAATTTTAAGACTGCAGCGAAAGATGTTAAGTCAATCCGGTAACCCCGTCATTTTGTGTCTCAGCTGAGTGAGCGGCTGAGCTCTCTCGTGTGGTCCACGTCACATGAACACGCAAAGGAGCTTCTCGCTGCAGGCCACGAGGAATTTGTCGACGCTGTCAACTCCGCCTTTGTGAGCAGAGGAAATGCAAGTGCCATGCAAATTGTAACACCTTTAAGCCCCTTAAATACCAGGCAGCACAGCTGCTTTACAGCCTTGACATCACATATGGTTTGCCGAGAGGAAGCCTGTTTGGGAAACTAAGCAGGTCATTTTCTGCAAAGTCACACAATGCAGATGGGGAAACAGCATGTGCGTGTAAAAAAATCAAGAAAAATTAATGGTTAATCATTGCATTATTAAACTAAAATAGACTAATGAGAGCCTCCATCTTTTATAAAGCAGGCCTTAAAGATTGCGAAGCTTCGAGTGATGGAAATATTTAATTGCTATGAGACTTTGCACATTAAAAAGTTCTGGCATCTATTTTGTAGAGCTCAGCATTATTCACGTCTTGATGCGGCTAACCGAGGCTGCATATTTGATGTCCAGTCTGCAAAGCAATTTAAGTACTTTATGGTGTAATAAGTGCTTTATGCTTATAGTCGCTGCAGCTATTAATGTCTGATTTTATTCCACGCTTTCATTGATAAGTAAACGGTGCAAGTCTTTTTGTTAAATTAATTTATCCTCATAAACCACTTTTGTTAAGTTTTCAGGCAATGCTTTTTGCACTACTGCTGAGAATGGATTTCTGCACTTGCATAGCTGTTCCTCGAATTTTACTACACCATTTTCAAGTCGTGCTTAAAATCCCTTTTTTTTTCCCCCCCTTTCCCTGAGTCAGTGGAGCGAGAATAATCGCTCTGAACTTGTGGACACGGCAAATTCCGTGTTCCGCTCCCTGCTCACGGTACTTCTGCCTTGGGGGACCTCAGTTCGTCAGCTGCCTCCCAGCGTGTCGGGTGTGGACCCAGCCAGCCGGGCGTCCTTCCCACTGGGACTGGGCCATGCCACAAACTATGTCAGACCTCGCCTCGCCCTCATCGGGTAAGGTGGCCTGCTCTTCTGAGGGCTCACGTTCTCAGGAACTTTTACTATGCACACATTAATTTCTTGTCTTTGTGATCTTGCATCACAGCAATTTATCAAAGCGCTGGGGAAATATTATTTTAAACATGTACGAAATGTTTTGTGTATGGATGTCATGAAGCAAATTTCAAATCAACCGCTTTCCTTTCACGATTAATGACCATGTGGGTTTCTTTAAAACCTCTGCTTTATTTGCAACAGTGATGCAGCACACCGCGTTCACCCACTGGCGGGTCAGGGGGTCAACCTTGGCTTTGGAGATGTTGCTTGCCTGCGCGATGTGCTAAGCCAAGCCGCATACGATGGCAGCGACTTGGGTGAGCCAGCAAAGCCCTGCTCTAACATGCGGGTTTCACAGGACTACCCCTTTGTATTGAAACTATAGGCGTTTTCTGTAAGTACAGGCAGTCCCCGGTTTGCGATGGTCCAATTTACGATCCACATTTGTTTATATGCCACCATGGATCGATTTCCAATGTAGAAACTTATTTACGCTGCATCTTTGGACAAGATTCGGAACACTTGAACAGTGGTTTCCGACGTGACTGGGAATTGGGCTTTTGTTCAAGTATTTTCGTGGATTTTTACTGGTTAAACTGTTAAATATGGCTGATAAAATCAACAAGTGATATTTGTACCATTTCTACCATCTATGGGATTAACGACGATCCAATTTTTGAAGGTTCCCAGAAACGCCTGTATATTGTTTACCATCATCCACCAGCAACAGCTCTGAAACAGTTCTATACCAGATTTTGTAAACTGGCTACTTTTCAGGCAAGGTACATTAGCATAAATAAAGTACTACCATTTATGGCAGCATGCAAATGTTAACTTGTTTGCATTTATCATACTTGTAGGGATAAACACTGGCTTTTGAAAGCGCATTCTAGCATGTTCAGTGTGCAATTCAAATGGAAGTGGCAGAATGATTTTAAAATTAAAGTTGGATTGTAGATTACTCTCTTTCTCTTCAGGCTCTCTGCAACACCTGAGCAAGTACGAGACAACCCAGCAAAGGCAAAACCTGCCCACCATGCTGGCCATTGACGGCCTCAAGCGACTATACTCCACCACACTCGGGCCTGTGGTTCTGCTCCGCAGTCTGGGTCTTCAGGCCACCAATGCACTGCCTTTTCTCAAGGTGCGTGTCATCCCCAGCAACTATACCAGATAATGCGACTTTTAAAGGGTGCCACAATGCATCAACTCATGGCATTAAGCTTATTAAACATGCATAGATAGTGTAAGAATTGATGTTTGAAATTGTTTGGCTGTATGTCATGTGCGTACACGTGGCCATTGAGTTGTTATCCTTACAAGATACAAATAATTTAATAATTGCAATCCTCGAATGCCACAATAAGCAAGGGAAGCAAATCATACCCCACTTGGGAATCTGCCCTTAATTGGTGTTGGTAATACTCCAATCTGAAGTGAACAAAGTTATTGTGCTTCAATTTAAATGTGCACTGGATTAACAAAACCTCATTGTACATTTCTCTTGACAGACCCAGATCATGGCACATGCCAACCAATAGCAGGTGAGAAGCAAGTCATGGAATTTGCACAGGACAGCTGCAACTTCAGTAATCTCAGCTTTTATTCAGTGCTCAACAGTGTAATGTGACACTTGTTTCTTTTAATAAAAAGACAAGACGATGTGATCATTTCAAACAATTTGGCTATTGCAGCCAAATAAAATATTTGTTTTCTACGCAATGTGGAAGCTACTTTGTTCCTGCCATGTCGTGTTCACCATGTTTAAATGTAGATGTTTACTTGGCGTTCACCTGAAAAAGATACAATAAAAGCATATTAAACACTCACTACATGACCAGGTGATCTCTGCAATTTTGTGCACTAATTGGGATATTAAGCAGCAACGCACAAGTAATTTTTTTTATCAATTACACTTAGGTATTGGGGTCTCGGGACTAGTCTTGATTGGGGGCTGCCACACCAAAAAATCTGAAAACCACTGGTTTAGATTATGCATGGGTCCCATCGGTCTTCAATGTGTGATCATACAAGTATTTCACAGGAGCACAAACAATTTCAGATGCATTCATAAATATGCACTCAAATGCAGTAGACCAGTGTAAGTCAGGCCTGAGTTCGTGGTTCGGAGTGCCTTACTATGTCGTCGATCTTGAGAATGCTGCGGACCGTCTCGGTGGACAGGGAGACTGCACTGAGGGACACCAAGAGGGGCTGCACCACGAGCTCCTCCAGGATGTTGGAGATACCACCCTAGTTGCCATCACAAACAAATGGACTTCAGTGGAAATGAACTGATCAGCAGTTAAAGTAAATTCAAACTTACATGACCAACGATAATTCATCAGTATTCTATTTGACGAGACCATGGTCTTTGAACACTATCAAAATACACCATGTGGATATATGTGCAGTATATTGACAGGTCATTTAGCTGTGAAGCTGTTTCATAGTTGCACTGAATTGGTATCCCAACAATATATGCGATACACCCTTGACCCTTTAGACAATCAGGAACAACAAAAAATCTACTTAACATGGCACAACATGCTTGTGTGGTCAACAGCATGCCACTGACCTTTCTGACATTGATGCCAGCAGTCTTCTCGCCCTGGGCATGGCGGTTCCTCAGCTCTGTGACCGTGCTGATGGGGTTGAGGCCTGCGTTCTCAGCCAGCGTGTAGGGGATGACCTCCATGGCCTCGCCATAGGCACGCACGCAATACGCCTCCATACTGCTGAGCGTGCGCGCGTACTCCGTCAGGCGCAGTGACAGCTCGATCTCGGGGGCTCCGCCTCCAGCAATCAGGGCCCTGTGATCACCACACAGGGAGGATTGACGGGGAGGCAGAACTCAGCTTCACGTTCCCTTCACAACCAGCATGTAGCGTTAACACATGCTTACAGCAAGGGTGGCGGCTTGTGTGCGGTGCACTACACTTCCGCACCTCTTCTTGACCAGGCAACGGATGACACAGAGGGCATCGTGGAGAGAGCGCTCTGCCTCCTCTAGCACCAGCTTGTTGGAGCCACGGACCAGGATGCTCATCGTCTTGCCCGGGTTCGCACACCCTGTAACCTGCAGAAAGACACATTGGTTGGTAATGTCCGATTCTCAAGAATGCGGAAGGGTAATTTATTACGTTATTTGAGCAGAAAATAAGGTATGGGGTGCTGTAGAGATGATGAAATAATTTTGCTGAATTTTGAATTTGCACACGTACCTTGACCACCTTGCTGCTGCCCACACTGACCTCCTCCACAAGCTCAGCAGATGCCAGCATCTCAGCAGTGAAGTGATCCACACTAGCAATGGGCTTGGTACCAATTGTCTAGGGGAAATGCAATAATAAGTGTTAACACATCGCATTTTAATATCAATACACAATCAATGGAAAACATTATTTTCAACCTTTACTCACTTTGCAAATGAACTCTATGTCCTCTCTCTCAATGTCCTTCACCACCATTATTTTCATCTTGTTGAGAAAGTGTAGTGCCAGGTCACTCAGAGCATCTCTGAATAAAATCGCAAAAAAGTGCTGCGATTAGCAAATCCATTCTGGTGAGTGATGGCAAATTTCAAGCAGCTCCAAGCAAATATTCATGTTACTTCTCTTTGACACAATGTAAAGTCTTTCAGCTCCACAGTAAAATAATGCAGTGATGCTCTCAGCCCAGCTCACCTCAGAATAGATTTTTGGATCAGCAGCACATTGCAGCCCGCCTTCTTAATCTGCTTGACCAGGTTGAGGGTGTAGGTGCGCTCCTCACGCAAAACACGGTCCATTTGGGTGTAATCCGAAAGCACGATTTGGTTCTCCATCTGTAAAACGGCCACAACCAACTTCAATGTTTAAAACTGGACTCCCCATTGTAAAACTGGACTTTCCATGATAAAACTAGATGTAAAAAAGACCAATTGTATATATAATTTAATTACATCAGTCTTGGGTGGGGACAGGCAGAACTGGATGAGGCCAATTTTCGCCTTCTCCACTCGAATGATCCCACTGTTGGAGATTCTTTGCGTGAGAACCAGGCCCTCCACGAGCTCACAGTCGTCGATGGTCCCCCTGAAAAACATACAAAGGCAATGAACACAAACAGAAAAATAGGTTCATACCGATTCAGTGAACCACGCTGAAATAAGCAAATATACAAGACTGCACAAACAGCTAGGTTCTTACCCGAGTTTCCTGATGAGCTTGATGTCATTGAGGTCAACGCTGGTGGCCGTGGCTGGATCGATCACTTTCATAACGGCATCCACGCTCATCGGTGCCAGCAAGCTGGCGTACTGGGACACTACCTGAACGGGTAATAAAATAAACACTGAAAACACCTGCTGCGCTTACCGATATTTCAGATTACACCCATCCCACTCTCCAGCAACCCAATTAACCAAGTGTATACAGCAGCCCATTAAATGTAAACTGCTGTAATTTTTTAGGTCTTTGATGGTGGGGCTCAACGTGGTGTAAAGACAAACACGGTTGCGGATAGTTATGTTAAAAAAATGTACTTGGCAGGCTTCGCACTTGGCCTATCAGATAACCAAAGGTGAAGACCCACCTTTGAGTTGAGAGCTGTGGTCGCACTGTTGAGGAGGGACTGTCTATCAGACAGCTCCAGAGGCAAGGACATTGACTCCAAAACCTCCTGAGCCTTCTCCAGGGCCTTCTGGAATGACTCGGAGATGATTGTTGGGTGGATTCCTGCATAGATCACATAAGTGGTAATTAAAAAAAAGTGTGCAACTCACCTCATCTTTAATGGAAGATTTCAAAACTGTTTAAAACGTGCAAAATACCTTTTTGCAGCAGTTTTGCACTGGCATCCAGCAGAGCTCCAGCAATGACCACAACAGAAGTTGTGCCATCTCCTGCCTCAATGTCCTGGGCTTTGGAGAGCTCCACCAGCTACAAGGACACAACCAGTAATGGAATAAGTCATCCTTTGTAAGAAAACTACAACAAGCAAACCGGTCCAAGAATCTACAACGGCATAGTTCTTCCTGTAGAACCTGCTCAAATGCAAGTGTTAGTGAACATAAAGTTCATAGTTTAAACCATTTTAACACGAAAGACACTCACCATTTTTGCTGCAGGGTGCGTCACTTGCATCTGCTTAAGAATGGTGGCTCCATCGTTGGTAATTGTGACGTCACCTTTACCGTCCTGGATCTGATCACCAATTACAGTTGTGGTATTAATGACAAGCATATAACTGCATTTAAAGCTATTGTATACGTGGTGCAAGATTATTAATAGTATTATACTTTCATAACATTGCCATTGAGTCTTGTGAACTTCATGAGACAAAAGTTAATTATGAAACCGCAATTTACGTTAGGGTTGCCTCTCATACCATTTTGTCCATGCCTTTGGGTCCGAGGCTTGTTCGGATTGCATCGGCAATCGCTGTGAAGCAACACACACAAGAGACTTGAGTCCTCGCACGGAGAAAAACCTCAACTTTCACACAATACTGATTTATATAGCATCTAAATGAGAATGAAATTCAAAACATTGGACAGAATGTAGGCACATCTGTATTAGAGATAGGCCCAGGAGAAAAGGTCTTGAGCCTAGACTTGAACAGGTGCAAGTTGACAAGTCTATAGTACAGAAAACTTGATATCAAACATTACTCAGCTAAGTGTAACAACTAATCATTTAGCAGCTTATCAGCTGGGTGCTACTATGATTAGTGTTTGATTCACAATTGAGGGGTCAACTTAATTCCTCAAAGGTCATTAAAAGGAGTACCACATTGGGGCAATTACATATCCAAAAAAGGGAGACGCTTTGGCCATCAGCTTAATATGCCAGGTCGATAGAGACAGGAATGCAAGCCTGCACTTAATAAACCGTGTCCAAAGTGGTTGTAAATTAAGGAATGAGACAAAATTTCACGTTTTTACATGGGGGGGGGTGCATTTAAGTAATAACTGTCGCAGTTGTGTATTATTTGTCCGATGTGAACACCAAAGTTAATTTAGAAATCCGTCTCGCTAAAAGAGATTTCAAATCTCTGATGATGGCAAACGTCGAATGAGGATTTTGGTTCATATAAAAATGTGTGCAATGTCCAATGAGGGGCGGGAGGAAACACTAAGCACAGCGCAGTATATATTTATTCACGGATGACTACGGCCACGTGTCCGTGAGAGTTCAAACATAATGAGGTCCTCCGAAATAGGACGTTGAAAACAAACACAAATTATACACCTTCACGACAACGGTCTAAGCGCGCATTTGACGCGTACAACACATCTACTTTGTGACGCCCCTGAAAACGTAACCCTAGCGACAAACACCCAAAGCTTTTGGGTTTCAGCTGACAACGTAAAGCATTGCAGCTTTCCTCCAGGTTAACGAATACGCTACACGTTGGGTAGGAATGTCACTCTTTGGTTCTTTCGGTAAAGTCACGTATAAAGAGAAAATAATAAATTAAGAATAATAAATTAAGCTCCAAATTAAGAATGTAATGTCACTTTCCCTTTCATCTACTTAAGAATTGCCTGCCTTATTTGGACCGAACCCGTGTATATTTGAGTTGACACTTGACCTCTGTACTTGGACGTAAAAAAACACCCATGTCGTGTACAATACGCCAAATGTGTAGTAGGGTTGGGAATGTTATAAAGGCATTTCACAAATAAAAACAATGATTGTACATTTAGTGAGCTGATGATTGTAGCTTTAACTGGAGCTATTAAAGAAAAATACAGCCTGAAAAATTGCTACTTTTAGACAGGCCCTAAAGCTCTTGGTCCCGAGTTCAAACCAATTTTGACCATGAATTTTAAAAACAAGGACGCATTACAGCATTCACTTTACTCGTCTGGTATCACTACATACTCACATTTTCATGAAAACATGACCGTGACTCCCGTCACACGGGTGCATTTAACGCTGCATCGTATGTTTATTACACAGGCAACGTTGACTTAAACGCCCATATACTGGACATTAATCCTTGCTGTATCCACCTCGACTTGAGAATAATCGTATTGGGGTTCATTAAGCAAATCCATGTCTTCAACTACATACACCGGTACATTGACGAGGCCCCATTTTAGAATTGGAAACGAAAGGATTGTTTCTCAATGCTCAAGGTAGGAGTGTCTTTTCAAAATTACTTTCCATATACGGTGAAGTATGATCAACTATCACCCTCTCTCCCATAACGGGTGGGTGGCTCTAATCCAATCTAATGGGACTGCAAGAACGGAGCCTTTGTTTTGCGTGTTTCCATATCAGACTTGTGGCCTCGCCCTTAACGTGTCAATGTATCTGACATTGGACAGCTGCACCGACGCCGCTGAGCTGCGTCCTGACGTCTAACAAATCTCACGCCAAGGTGGCATAACCAGCATGGTCCACACATTTAGATTGTTACAAATTTGTTAAAATTTCCCTCAATCTTTCGTTAAAAAAATTAAAACGCACATTGCCCACGAAGCCACCGTTGACTGGGATGGGCACAACAGCGAATGAATGGAAGCTGCGGGTTGTCAATGAGCACGCGTGAAGTCTCCTGCCAAACATTCACCACGACGTAACGAGTTAATGCGACATCATTAGCCGTGTTCTCGTCATTAAACCATGCGGCTTGCGAGACCAAATGGCACGCAAACAACTCAGCAGCAAGCACTGGCACCTTTGGCGGCGCAGATGTTGCTGGAGCGGATCATGGCCGGCTTTTCGCGGTCTTGGTAGGCGCCTCCCATCTTCCCTCCGCTGCCTCGAACGGACGCGGATTTCTCGGGCATTTTGCTTCCAACTCGAGGGCAAGGACGAGGCAGGTGCGAGCGGCTTCGGTCGGCGCGTGTCGCGGGGCTCGGCGGGCGCGGATGACGGCGGATTGAGGACGAGCGAGGCGCGTTCACAAGAGGAACGTTCCAGACGCCGGTGCTCAAGAGCTGTGGGGGGGGGGGGGGGGGTGGGGGCCCGGGCCGGCGCCTCGACGATGGAGACGAAGCATCGCGCGGCCATGTTGGTCAAGTGGCTTGTCCATTCATTAGCATTGGGCGGGGGTTGCGTCATCGAGCGGCGACACGCGCGCGTATGGAATCTCATTTTTTTCACTCACACACACCCCGAGCAAGATGGCGTCGAGAATTAGATACCCGTGTGACGCGCTCTCACTTTCAACGGTTTGCCCCGAAATGGGTAGGGTGGGGGTTGGGGTGGAGTGGGCGGGGTTGGGGTGGAGTGGGCGGGGCTTCTTCCCATTTCACCGCGATGCGCAAAAAAGGTTGCAGCCAATAGACGCGCGGCGTTGAACAAAGGGGGGACGAGGTGGCGGGGGGGGAAACGACGCTCCAGCCAATCGCCGCTTCGCTCATTCCCGCCGCGGCGCGCGCTTGCGCGCACGTGTTCGGTACGCAACGAGAGCGCGCGCCAAAGTCACGTGCTCCGGAGGAGCGTGCGGTGTTGTGCGCACACTCGGAAACAGGGACTCCTCCGCTTACGAACATTCGACTTACGAACTGAGATACGCACAAACCTGGTTTCCTGTCCAGTTGCCCTGTTAAGATCGAGAGTCGTAAGTTCAACCGCTGCGCAATAGATGGTGATGGTGGCATCTACATCTGCAGAACATGAAGAACTAGTGGCATCTACATCAGCAGAACATGAAGAACCAGTGGCATCTACATCTGCAGAACATGAATAACTAGTGGTATCTACATCTGCAGAACATGGAAAACCAGTGGCATCTACATATTATACAACTTTTAAAGATATTCCCCATGTTTAGTGTAAATGCCGTACATGTTTGGAATTGACAGGGGTAAAGTTTCGCAGAGAGTTGAATGCAACGATGAACGTTCAAATGCACGAAAGCACGGTATTATGAAGGGATATTGCCTGAAACGTCGCCTATTTGTATTTGATTATTTAAAAGGCTACACAATGTGATTGATGAATGTTTTTTTTGTTTTGTGCACCACTGCCAACGCAACGGATTCAAATAATGTTCACAATATTAGCTTCGTGCTCGGCTAATTGATTTACTTCGTAAAATATACCGTTGGCAGTGATGCATACGTACACATTTTTTTTAGCCAAAAACACTACTGAAGGAAACAAAACTAATTTCGGCAATTGGCAAAATCCATTGGAGTACAGTACTGTAATGGTCGTGCACTATTCTCTAATTTACCACCTTTTCACCAACGTGAACGTTTTGTCACATAACCCCCACAACTAGCATTGGGGCATGGGGAATCCGTCATCCAGGAGCAGAATAACAAATGGGTCTGTACGTGTACCATGCAATGCAGTACTCGACTTACTAACGGGTTATGTTCCTGAGACATTCGTAAGTAGATTTGTTATCTCGGAACTCAATATTGTACATATGGGCAGTGTTTATAAAAAGTGTTATGGTTCAACAAAAAATGGGAAGCACTGTAAAAAAAAAAGGGAAGCACTTAAACTAAAAAATATTGTAGATTTGCATGTAATACTTTAATACTGTATCGTAAATAGAACATAAAAGGAATACATTTTTATTTTCACTTGAGTCCTGATACTGGCTTACTTGTCGGAAGGGGTGTTTCACACGGGATGCTGGGACTCATTACACTTTGTGGAGGATCACTCCGATGAACAAAATAGTTATGTGGTTCGTTGATATGACCGAACATTTGCAAGTCGGATGGTTGAAAATAATCTTATGGCGGTTCGTTCGTAGTTAGAACGTTCGTATCTCAGGGACTGCCTGCACATCCGACACCAGATTTCCATCCCAAGGAAACTCAGACTAATTTTATTATTCGGTCCACAATAATGTACTTTACTGTCTTGGATAAAACCGCATTCATTGAACAAGGCCATGCAGTGCAATATTTATTTCACCGTCCATATCTCCAAAACTGCATATTCAAACGTACACGTGATAACTCGACAGAACTCGCATATGGTTTAGGAGATACATTACAGTTCAGGACATATCATATAACACCTACATTAGGTGATGAGGTGCACGACCCATTCACATTGTAGGTGCACATATCTCAATAGAAATTACACAGGCAGAATAACAATACACTCGGTGGAGGGGGGATAAAAATAAATGTCTAGAGGTACACATTGTTGTAAAGCATAACCTTTAAACATTTAAGTGACCTATAAGGCATTTTAGAATTGATCAAATGCAGTATAGTACCCAGCATTTTGAGGATTTCACATCTGGCAACAATCAAGTGAAAATTGAGATACACCTCTTTTACAAATTGCTGCTGCTTCAAAAAACGGAAGAAAACACACCAAATAATTTGTTTAAGTAATTCAAGCCATTTGTCTTGCACTGACACATAATTAAGGATCAAATAAAAATTATTGTTCATTGCTTAAATATTTTGGATTCTACCATCATGATTTTAGCCCTTGCCAAACAATTCCGGAAGGCCTCCCCTGTTGCTCATGGGGGCTCTTGGTCAGCCAGGGTTGACTATGATAGGTTCACATATCATTCACGATTTACGTTAGTCTTGGTCATAACCACTGTGCCACCGATTACAAAACATACTGTTTATGCAATGCAATAACAGTATGCATTGCATAAACAGTATAGTTATGCATTGCATAATGATACATTAATTCTGCAAAACTATTTATTTATACATTACATGGACCAAGACAAATCAACAAATACATTGAAAAACATGTTATATGAATTCAACAAACGTGTTCCTGGGATTTGTATATTTGTATTTATTCAGGTGTATAAGATAACCCTTCAGTGAGAGGCATCAGGAAGGCTTGTACTCGGCAGGCAGGTGGATTTCTGGCAGCAAATTGCAGCTGGTGATGATGTCCATCTTGTCGCGGATGCTGTGTAGGTTGTCCAGGGCTTGGTGCAGGCTGTTTGACGCCTCTATGATGACCACCTGTGAGTCGCCCAGCCGCTGCGTGGTGTTGCGCACGTCCCTGGCGGCCGTGGTGTATGCCTTGCGCACCATCTCGGCCACGTCACCCCGCAGACGCGCATTGCTTTCTCGGAGCTTCAGTTGCAGCAGCGTGTTGTAACTCCTCGTCCCCGGTGGCCGGGAGATTTGCGCGGGCACTTCTGTCTCGCCGCAGATCTCCACCCTCCCGGGTCTCCTCTCCACAGTCAACGATGAGATGGCACCTTGCCCTGTCAGCGAGGTCAGGTCCTCGTGTTGTATCAGACCGTTGTTATGGGCAGCTTTCACCTCTTCTTCTGCTTCCTCCCCTTCATCCTCGTCCGTTTCGGAAGCCTCTCCTGTGACCAGCACGCATGCGCTGGGTTCTGCTGATACTGAAGTGGTACACACCTCCTCATCTGAGTCGGTCTCCGAGGCCTCCCCCTCCACAACCGTTTGGTACTTGCTGGATGCCATGGCCCTGTGCCCTCATGAACAACAACACTTTTATTACAGAATGATAATTTAGCTGCCATGAAATAAGCACTCGTTTACTGTACTAAAAAAATATATTCACAGCCATGGTTCAATCAAAGAGTATTAACAACTGCCACCATATGATTATAACATACAATAGATTAAGAAATATGAATCATTTACACACCACTTACTCAAATTTGTTTTATAAAGTGTATGAAATTTGGTCACACGTGAGAGGCTCTACACACAGAACTTAGTCATGGTAGAGCAGAACTTTTAAAATTGCAAAAGTACATCTACCCATTGAGCACTAAGCATAAGGTATATTTTAGTATTTTCAAGCGTAGCAAATGCACGAAAATGGGCATTGCTCAGGCACTCATTCTCCCAAAAATGTTTATAATCAATGGGACATTGAATGAGAAACCTCTCCTTATACAATAAAGTATTGCCATAATAATCTTAATATGGTTGAATGATTAATCAGATGGACCTCATCTGGTAACGTCTTAGAAGGAACTTATCTGGCTGCATAATCAAATAGCCCGTTATCTGGTCACATCTCAGTGGGGCCTCACCTGGTTAAATAATCATAGCCCATCAACAGGTCAGAGGGACCTCCCCTGCTTGAATAATCATATAACCTGTCAACCGGTGACATCTGTGGGACCTCGCCTGGTTCAATTATTATATAGCCCGTCAACCGGTCAGAGGGACCTCACCTGGTTGAATAATTAATTATATAACCTGTCAACCAGTCATCTCAGTGGGCCATCACCTGGTTGAATAATCATATAAGCCCCTCACCGGTCACATCTCAAAGGGACCTCACCTGTTTGAATAATCATATAGCCCCTCACCTGGTTGAATAATCATATAAGCCCCTCACCGGTCACATCTCAAAGGGATCTCACCTGTTTGAATAATCATATAGCCCCTCACCTGGTTGAATAATCATATAACCTGTCAACCGGTCACATCTCAGTGTGATCTCACCTGGTTGAATTATCATTAAGCCCGTCAACCGGTCACATCTCAGTGTGATCTCACCTGGTTGAATTATCATTAAGCCCGTCAACCGGTCACATCTCAGTGTGATCTCACCTGGTTGAATTATCATTAAGCCCGTCAACCGGTCACATCTCAGTGTGATCTCACCTGGTTGAATTATCATTAAGCCCGTCAACCGGTCACATCTCAGTGTGATCTCACCTGGTTGAATTATCATTAAGCCCGTCAACCGGTCACATCTCAGTGTGATCTCACCTGGTTGAATTCAGGTCCACAAAGTCGCCGCGTTCCACTCACTCCGTGGCCGCCACGCCTGAAAGTTGCCTGGCTTAAAACTCGCAAGCAGCAGATCGACACGGTCTAGCCGTCATCGTTATAATTGTCACCATGAATGACCAGAGGCAAGCATAGTTGTTATAATTGCCGCTGGTGATTGTTGTTGTTGTTGTGATTGTATCGCTCGCGACCGTCACTTGCTCGCACCGCGGGAAGGGGCCGGTCACGTGAATGGCGTCAGCTGCTACGGGATCCCGTGAGGGAGCGGGCGGCGGCTTTTTCCTTTTCCGCCTCCGAGGCATCCGTTTTACAAACGCGTTTTTAAAATAAAAACTTTGTTTTTTAAATAAAAACTTTGTTTTTGTATCGGTTGCGGACAGCACCGCGAAGCTTGTTGTTGTTGTTTTTACCGCTAAGAGATATGGGACCGTGGGAGAGTTTAACTTGCGGTCCGTCTACAGACACGTACGCTTATTATGCACAACGCTTCGGGATGTAATAGTCACTGTGTAACAATTATTGTTTGTTCCTGGGTAGTAAGTGTTATTTTCTAATTGGTTATGCCTCAAAAGTACAGAAAATGGTTATTATTCCCCACAAACTTTGCTTTTGTGACCAGGATAGTGATATTTTGAAATGTACCTATTTTCAATGCGAAAACGTGTGCAAGTTCTGGTCACAAAAGCAAAATTTGTTTGGGATGAATAACAGCTATTGTATGTACTTTTGAGGTATAAGCAATTAGAAAATAACACTAACCATTAGCAAAAATTGTGTTACATAATGGAATCAAAGTTCGGGTTGTTTAGCCGAGCGAACTTGTTTCTGCATCGTGGGACCTCCCTGGCCAGTATCAAAATGTAAGAATAGGTTTTATTTTATTTTACTTTTATTAATTATATTTTTTTACCTACGTGACTTTACCGAAAAAACCTAAGAATAAGAATAGGTTTGTTAACTAATAGGGTTTTCCCCCTTTTTTCTTGCAACAAAACTGATACCTTTTGCAAGGAATTATGCTTACATTAACCACAATACTTGCAGTCAAATGCATACAAAAAACAATACTCTGATAATTCTAGATTTGAAGCTTTCGTGACTGCAATGATTCATATTCTTAGGTTTTTTCGGTTAAGTCACGTAGGTAAAAACATGCAAAAGTAAAATAAAATAATTTTTATTTTATTTTACTTTTATTTTATTTTACTTTTTCATGTTTTTACCTACGTGACTTTACCGAAAAAACCTAAGAATATAACACTGATAATTTGTGCATTGTCTTTGAAACTGATTGGTCCACACCAGAGACAGCTTTCTTTAGAGCCTAGTCTCACATGGTGTTGGACCAGATGACACCAAAAGGCACAATTTCAAGGACAGTGCATACATTATCAGAGTTGTGTTTTTGTTTGCATTCCGACTGCAGGTATTGTGGTCAATGCAAACATGACTCTTTGTAAAAAAAAGGTGTCAGTTTTGTTGCCAGATAAAAGGGTAAAAAACCAAGTATCATTGTGCTACTGGCAAAGGAGGTTCCAATGGTGTAAGTACGTGTGGTTAACGCAGACATTATTGCTTTCACAATGTTTATGTTAGGTGTTTTAACATCTTAACACCTGTTCTTGGTTCTTTCGGTAAAGTCACGTAGAAGGGAAACAATAAAATAATAAAAAATATCAAACAATACAATTCTCACGACGTTTCGACTGCAACACAAGCAATCGTCATCAGGTGTGAAATCCACAGCTGTTCTCGCTGTGGAACGTCGTGAGAATTTTTATTGTTTGATATTTGTTTTATTTTATCATTATTTCCCTTCTACGTGACTTTAAATAAACGAAACATGTTTACACGATCTCACCCGTAAAAAAAAATCTTATGGAATAACATTGGTCGCGAAAGCCTGCGTGTTAAACCTGAAACCTTAACGTCACCTCGTATAACATCTCACCTGTGTTATAAGTTATATTGTCAACAAAATAAAAAATCTTAAAAACGAAACTTAAAAGAATACGGAGTAATTAAACCTCTGGTCTGGCATCGCGTGGGGGGGACCCGGTCACGTCCGGGTTGGTGCGTCTCCGTCTCACGCGTTCACCCCCCTAACTAAAGCGCCGTCAATATAAACTTACACTTGTGATTTTAAACATTTACTAGTAACTCTTGCGATGGCTGCACGGCTTAACTGGGCTGTTTTTGTTCGTGTTTAGTGCGTTTTTGAGGACTTAAGGCCGGTAAGGCCTAGTTCGCAAGTGCGTGACCGACCTCGACTGGATCGGCAGCCGGCAACGAAGCCTCAAACCCGGCCAGAGGCGGCGAGGAGCGACCACCTCTCCCACCACATCTCGGTCTCCTTACACCATGCGTACGTGTTGTCGATTGTTTATATGTATTTCTACCTTGGTATTCTTTGTTGGTTTGTAATGCTGAATACTTGTCCTTTGTGTTTTTATTAGAACGTCAACCTAAAAGTTATAAGATGCCAACATTTTAAAAATCTATAATAGAGCTTTTTGGGTTAGGTCGGTCGCGAAAGCCTACGTGCTAAACAGATTTGTTTGATCACTAGCAAATGCATGTTTATACAGTACTATTATATACATTGTTCACTATCACAGAGAGCTGAATAATGGACGATGTATATAAGCCACACAAACTACGTAAGCAATGTGGACGTGTTCTACCACTGACCGTTTAGATCAAATACCATAATGCCCAGACTTTGAAGACGCTCTTCGTATGGCTAACGTGGAGCAACAACTATAATTTTACATTTAAGTGGCTGAGTCGTATAATTGTGTCAGGAGCGGCAGGCCAGCTAAATAAGAGACACGGTTTCGCCGCCAATGTTATTCACAGGAACATGGGGTGATGTTTTGCAAAAAATTGATTGGAGGAACAAAGGCAAACAAATAGAGAACTTATTAATCATCTCAGATTTTCTAGTTGTATAGTCATTATAACGTCAAATGGGAATGAATCACAGACAAGAGTAGAACATCTTCATGGAGAAGGCTGCAATGTTGGGCTGAAAGTAAATATTGGGAAAACAAAATTCACGTACAACAAGTTTGCTAAATAAGTAGAAACATTGTGAAGGGAACATGGCTGGAAAACAGCAACATAATGTGAACCAATGGCAGTTATTGAACTAGAACTGAGATCAATATAATGTGGGTTAATTTTAATGTTTTTGGAAATCTGGACTTGGTAATGAAAAGCAACATCCCAATGTGTCTGAAGGGGAAACATTTTAATCCGTGTTTATTTCCTGTATGAAATGGAGCAGAAACATGGTTATCGATAAAGAGGATGGAAAACAATCTCAAACGTACACAGAGGAGCGTGGAGAGATGCATGCTTATGATTACACTGAGAAAGAAAGAATACCACGGATTAGAGAACGATGCAGGTTAAAGGAATAAACTGGCGCTTAGGCAGGAGACGTCACCACTGTATATAGCCAGTGGGCAAGGATAACGAACCAGTGGTCAAAGGAGTGAGAGCACACGAGAAGAGATTGAGCATAAAATCAGCTCATGTGTAGGTGCTGGGTGAATTGTTGCATCGTGGAACCATGAAGGATGATGGTGACTTGTTGAGGCCTTTATCCGGCAGTGGATATAGCATAGTAGATCATGAATAAAAAAAATCTTAGACCTTTGACAAAAAGTCCAGCTTTTCTGCAGAAAGTGGGTCACTGAATGAATTTCTGAAAAGATTGTATCTTACGATGGTATCCCCATACACCACCTCACATTTTTCAAAATAAATGCATCAAATACAGACATGCGGAGAAAATTGATAAATTGTCTTTATGAAATTATTTGGTCGTTTAGAGTGTAAATAAAATAACCAGATTTCCCTGAATGTTATCATCTATGCCTCGGGTTTCCTGGATGGCTGCTGGCAGGGCTCCTCTCCACCCCAACAATAACTCTGTTAGTGGCTGCAGACTGTTACCACCAAAGTTCGGAAGACATCACAATCACCCCTAAGAGGTTGCAGTGTTTGAATACAGAAGGCTGAAACGGTTAATTTAAAATTGCTCTAACTTTTCAATTTGTGCTCTGATTAATATAATTCTGTTGCCAGAATATTCTTTAAATCTTAGAGAATATAAAAAACCCTTCACATTACTTATTATCTTGGCATGTTATTACATAAATAAGCAGAAAGCACTGAGTACAGGATTATAAAAAGAGTGAAAATGACAGCTGTCTCTTCAGAGGTATTATTCAACTCTGTGTTTTTTTGTTCAAATTACCCATTTTTATTTGATGGTGAGGATTGATTTTGATTTTATATACTCTAATATGTCACTGAGCCTAATTGTTTAATGCAACTGTACAATACAATTTTTAATAGACCAATGTTTTGGGAGGGCACCTATAACATTACATATGCAATACATTATCTCTCGGTAAGAAAAACACTTGCCAACATCTTATTCATTTGCTGTATTCTATTATCAGGCAGTATCATACAGTAAATATTACAGTATTTACAGGTAACGCTCATATTTTGCCACTAATGCCCAGGGCGCCTTTGTGAATAAGGGATAAGATACTCAGATTAACTTTAAAAAATAGTTGATTGTATGATCAACTATTTAGCACTGTTTTTTGTAACAGTGCTAAATGTATTTGCATGTACTTACGCAGACAGACTCATAAGCTACTACAGTAATTGTTAACATTCGAACACCACTAACAATTTGCATTTGTACTACATAAAAGTACAATTCCCATGGACAAGGGACATGTGACTTCCTTATTCTTTCGACACAAAATTGTGCAACTGTAACGTGGGAAAAGGTGCATTTAATACATGAGATGATTTTGTGAATAGTGTAGTTGATATGAGAATAGATGCGTTTTGCCTGTGTTATTATATTAAATGCAGTGCCCTATTAACCCATGCAGGGATTTTCATTGTATTGAAAATGTAAATAAACTTCTGGGATATTGCAAACCAATATCAGTTATTGGTTTCCATGTGCCCTGAGTAAATTTTTTGGTAAATGTTATGCTACAATCTCCTTAATATTACACATAGCATGTAATAATGTAAAGCATTAGTGTGTATCTGTGGATCACTGTAATTGAAGTATTGCTGTGTGATGAGTTTACTGCCTAATGGTGTATTGGTATATGCATGGATTATTGTTGGATAAGTATGTTATTACTGCGTGGTATTAATGGTAATATTACCATGTCCCTCCAAATAACAAACTGCATGGATTTATATTCCACTATTCTATTCTAGCGTATGGCAGCAATATATTCAGGAGCTAAATGCCAATGTCAGGTCTGCTCTCCACGAGGGAGCTTCAGGAGAGGGCTTGTTGTTTTGCTGTTCCTCCATTGAATTAGCGGATATGACAGTGGTTTAATATATAGTCCATAGTTTGGATTGCATGACCACAGTTAAATTGTGGCCTCTTTTTCCATCTCAAATTCTGGATGTCCGTGTTCTTATAATTCTGTTTGTCAGCATTCTTTTGTATCTGGGTGAGATATTAGGATGGTGATGGTGTCATCCCAGAAGGGGTATCAGGACTTGAGGTACATTGTTAAGGTCTTGGATGATAGGTAGGTTGTCGTTGTGAAAAAAAGGTATGAACTCCTTTTCAGCTAGCATGTCTGTGGATATTTATTGGCAGAATATTCGCGAGAACAGGGATCCAGGGAATTAAGTGTCTATTTCAGTGTTGGTAATGATGCGCATTCCATAATGCATCGAGCAGTTTTATGTGTGAGCTCCCGGACCAGGCTGGAGCACAATAGCCTGCCACTAAGTAGTGATTGGTCAGAAGTTTGCAGCACATCGGCTGAAGCGCCTCCGGTCGTTTAGGCAAGTTTCTGTAGCAGTGTGATTCTTCTTTTGGTCTTCTCACAGATCTGTTTAATGTGGGGCTTGAAGGTCAGGCTTCTATCCATGCTAACCCCTAGATATCTATCTAGGAGTAGGATCACAGAAGGACACATCAAGGGTGACATCTGCTGCATGATTGTTCAGCTGGAAAGCATTTGTGGGTGGCTTTGGAAAGATTTGGTCAGTCTCCAGTGATGGAAATGTCTCCAAAACGTTAGATCAGCTGTATTGGCAATGTTCTCGAGCTTTATACCCTGTACAGCAAGGACTATGTTATCTACAGATATGAACTTGTTAGATGATGCCTATGGCAGGCCACATATATTTACTGGACATCAGTGAAGAGCTTCATAGCTCATCAGAGTCCACCAGTCCTAATCAAGATTCTGATATATGTTAAATAGTGGCGGTGCTCTTAATGAGCCTTGAGGGACGCCATTGTTCATTATTCTCTTGTGTATGTGTTTACCAGAGAGGTGTACCCTGAAAGTACGGTTGCTGAGCATCGTGCGATA
The DNA here is from genome assembly GCF_015708825.2 of Lethenteron reissneri. Classification (NCBI taxonomy): domain Eukaryota; kingdom Metazoa; phylum Chordata; class Hyperoartia; order Petromyzontiformes; family Petromyzontidae; genus Lethenteron; species Lethenteron reissneri. The sequence goes on along the minus strand of NC_083803.1, from coordinate 10,383,019 downwards.
GTACAACGTTTGATAATTTTGGCCAATTTCAGCAGTAGGCCATGACGTCAAGCAGTTTATAGGCAGAAGAGAGGTCACTCATTGCTGTACCAGTTATCTGATGATGCTGGAAACCAGCTTCTATGAGGATGATGAAGGCAACTATCTGTTTGCAGCAGCTAAAGCCAGTTCGAAATCCTGCTTATTCGGGAGGCAGTTGGGAATCGATAGTGGGAGAAAGTCTGGCAAGAATGGCACGTTCCATCAGCGTGGAGGGAAAAGGGATATTGGCTTGTAGCTGGAGGGATTTCTTGGTTTCAGAATGGCGATGACTTTAGCTCGCTTGAATTCTCTTGGGATTGTATCTGCCCTGTGTATGACGGTGAAGAGGTTTGCAAGCCATTGTCCATAAATTCCACTCAGCAGATGTCATGGAGGCAATTATTTAATCAGAGGCTTAATGAGCCAACTTAAGTCATGCCATGGTAGAACATTAGCGAAGTCAGGGCACGGTCACAGAAATAATTTCCAAACCTCCCACTGATATGTTTTTTAAAATACCCCACGGGGATTTAAGGGTTTTGTGTACTTTTGACTTTCATGTCATCACGCTACAATGATCAAAGCGGATTGGTTTTTAAACCTCAGGCCATTGGAGGCTGTTTGTTTCTGTGTCGGTTTTTTGCTGAATAAATGCCAGTACCTTTATCCTTGTTAGCAGAAATTATAGTGCAGGTTATACTTTATAGGATGCTTGGGCAGTCATGGACAAAATGACAAACATTTTAGTGAAAGTTGGTCAGTTAAGTCCTGTGGCTTACATACTCTAGGTGCCACAACTGTCCTGTGTTTCTTTTTAAAATGAATATTTGCATGCATGTCCCCAAATTGCTAGCAAAGGATGAAAGCTAAGTATTGGATTACTTTGCTTGGCTGTTGGCTGGTTTATATCAAATGGTCAGAGAGGAATACAACAACAATTTACATAGCACCATAAATAAATAAAAATATGCTGAAGAAATGATTCAGGATTTTCGTTTTAAGACCCTGATTTGAGCATACAAGTCACAATTTCATGATGACACTAATTACATATTGGCTCAAAATTAATTTATCAATTAGCTATTCAAAATGGATTAAAACACTTGTAACCAGGACAAACATTTAAAATGTCATTATAGATATACATATGATTATAATGCACTTATTCCCTTCCAGCTGTGGACATGCAGCAGTTGTGCCCTGGCATCTACTGCGGGCGACGCCAGCTCGGCGGAAATGATACATACAGTGAATGTGGCGTGAGTATTCGTCTCTCTGTTATTATTGTAAAGATAAATGCACATGTTAATCTGCACATCTCTACATTAAACTTTGCTTTCATTTTGTAATACAGGAATACTTTGACAAACGCGGTTTCATGTATACACGGTTTATTATTTGTAAACCAATTTACCAACCGCGGTCTGGAAATTTGAGTATCCGCTGGTAAGCACGGGTCCGCAACACGCCTTTACGTGTTGATCGGCTGCAGTTGTCTTCAGTGCCACGGCTGTTCGTCTCTTTTGTTGTGTGTGCTGTAATTCTCGCAGTGCATAGACAGCGTCGCACCGCAACCACATTCACGTTTACCTTTCCCATTCCGAGATATCGGCAAATTGCAGCGTGGGTCCTGCTCACCGTTGAATCTTGGAACGCTCAAGCAGGTCACGTAAATTTTATTTAGAGGCAGAGCGCCGTTATTTTAAAATACATTGTACTGTACTCACCGCAGAGAACTGTAGCAACATGACCACACTCTGATAGCTGGCACCAAACTGTGCCACACGCCCTCCTGCATGGCCTTGTAGGAGCCTCTAATAAAATAATTTTATCGGCACATCTTCAGGTTGGAAGACGTACCGATAAAGTTATTTTATTTAAGTTTTTCTTCAGAATCCGTTCTGATAACGTATATGTACGCCTGGCCACTCATCTGTCATTGATGCCCCAGAAGTAGAGAGGGAGGGTGGGGTGAGGAGGGTGGGCTGAACCCCTTCTAACTACCCCTTGCCCCATCATCTCACTGTCATCATCGTCATCATCATCGTTAATATTAAAGGTAATGTAATGTTTATTTATGTTTTATTATGTTATTGTGTAATGTACTGTGTTTAGTTAATAAACAAGCAAGTTAAGCTATGATTTGTCTACCACGGTATTTTCCAGAAACCTAATCCATGTGGTTGGTGAGGAATTGCTGTATACTTATGGCACACAATTAAGAATTGCATTTTAAGAATTTTTTTTTTATCGTGGTGTTTTGATTTGCACTTCATGAGAGTGATTGCACGGCTGTTTTGATCTAGGCGTGCCCTCGGGGCGAGAGGCCGGACAAGGACAAGTTTTGTCAACGCTGCGAGGAATCTCCAAACCTTTATGACTGGCTGTACCTCGGCTTTATGGCCATGCTTCCCCTCATCCTGCACTGGTTCTTCATCGAGTGGTACTCGCGGAGGAAGAGGTGTGCACGGTGCCCATATGGTTGCTGTCACAAAGCAGCTGCTGATGTTTTTTTATCATAAGATCACGAGTGTCCAAATCCCAAGCTGGCTAATATGTTGTCGAATGTGTCACACGTGATTATTCATGATTTGCTGCTTATAGATGTATGTGGGCTTTCTGATGAGCCCTCTTTTATTGTTTATAAACATTTTTTTATGTTTTGTAATGTTTGCAAGATTACCATTTATATGTACCGAAGTTATGATTAAATAGGTACAATTATACATTCATGCCCAGCCATATGTTAATGTCCAACGGTTATGGCTGCATATTCATGGAATAACAGTTAAGTAACAAAAGGCTTGTATTATATTCTCTTCTTGTTTTCCTTTTAACTGTTGAAAGTGATAATAAAATTAAGTTGGAATTATTTAAATTCCTAAATTTTAACTCTTTGATCCAATAAACTATTTTCATGTAAGTCCCTTTATCACAAAGCTGCATTTCTATTCGTATTAAAAACGAATGAAATTTTTTTTTTGGCTAAAATTATCCTGAAGTGTTCATGCTGTTCCAAACACTCGTCTGTGCAGTGAAGAGAACACCCATTATCTTTCCAGCGATGCCCATTTGTCAGCAAGTGACCCTCTCGCTGCGTGCAGTGCGCTGCTGCTGCACTTTTCCGCAGTGTTGGAGTGCAGCGCGGCTGCCGTGGTGACGGTGCTGCTCAGTGACCCGTTGGGCTCTTTTCACGTGCGCTCATGCCGCTCGCACATGCTCTCCGACTGGTACACCATGCTGTTCAACCCCAGCCCCGACTACATCCACACCATCCACTGCACGCAGGAGGCAGTGTTTCCCCTGTGAGTAAGCGGTCTCATCACCAGATGACACCGCTGCGCACAATTATCCTTCTCCGGGATGACTGCACGAGTCGTGCTGTTATGCTGCTTCAAAAATGTGCGCAGCCAGGGATTACATTTTCCTTTTGTTGATGTAATCGGTTATTCTGGTATACGAAAGACATTTTCATTTCAAAAGGTTGCATTTTGCCATGGGCTTACGGATACCATTATCAGAACATGAAACGTCAGCGTTAAACTAGATTGTGTGCTAGCATTTGTTCTTTTTGATATAGTGTGCATTGCTCTGGATAGGTTTGCATGCTTGGTCAACGGAATAGCCTGCATGTAAACCAGGCTGTGATGTAAAAAAAAAAACAATTATTATGGGATGCATATATCTCATCTACTTAGCTATTAATTCTGTTTAGTTTTGTGAGTTGTTTGCTTGTTATGCAGGGCCTGTCAATAACTGTCTCTGCTGTGCGCACAGGTACACAATCGTGTTCATTTACTACGCATTCTGCCTGGTGCTCATGATGGTGGTGCGGCCGTTCCTGGTGAAGCGCCTTGCCGGCAGCCTGGGCAAGGCGGATCGCTTCCAAAGCATCTATGCCGCGCTCTACTTTCTCCCCATCCTCACTCTCGTGCAGGCTGTGTCTGCCGGCTTGCTCTGTGAGGGCCCAGTCCTGTCCCCTTTGTACAGAGCACATAAACGCCTTGACTTTACTGATCTTCACTTGTTTTCACATTACATTAAAAGTGTTACAGTTTGTCCAGATTGTATCTTCTTCTTCAATTATTATGAATTAAATTAGCAATAGTACCCAAGAACAAATACAAAATATGCACCATATTTGTGTTAACACCGCTGCAGACACATATTATAGGTTAATTTATAGTATATAATGCGCTAACATTTCAGGTAGTGGCCCTTTTAAACTTCTTTACGTTTGGGGCTTTAGTCTATTGCATAGTTTTCCATTGTGGGTGTTAATGGTGAATGTATTTAATATTTTATTCTCATGGTTTTGTGATGTTATTTACAAGTTCAAATTAAGCATGGTCACACGATAAATAGATTATTTTAAAATAACAATGTAATGCCTTTGTCTTCAATTACAGATTTTGCCTTCCCATTCATTCTACTGGTGTTTTCAATTGTGACGTGTGCTGTATACTTTGCATTAATGAAAATCGTGGTAAGTGTATTTTTATTTATCACCGCAATTAGTGGAAGAGCAGTCAATATGTAAAATTGTGTTGTGCAATTAAATGCGTTACTTTTATTTGGTAGTTTTTTTATGGTAAAATGTTACTGTGTTCATTGGAATTTAATTAGTCTGAAAATGGAGAAATTTGGAAAATACAATCCAGCAGAGGGCACTATGTGTGCCTGTGCGAATAAGCTGTGCTTATGTAATCAAGTACACCATCTTGCAGTAATTTAACATGGGAGCCTCCCAACATTTTGTGTTAACATATAGCAGCAGCTACGGGACTTATACAGTCAACAGTTATGATATCCGATAAAGTATTTGCACACAGATTAGGTCACAACTTGGCAATGTTATAAAAAAGTGTGTTTTTGTTTTGTTTACCTCCCTTCCCTTTCATAGAACATTCAAACGTTGTTCTCCAACAAGCGAAACCTGATAGTGTTGCTGAGCCACTGGGTGGTGCACACTTATGGCATCATCTCGATCACCCGCCTGGAAAGCCTGAAGAGTGATCTACCCATGCTGGCACTTGTGCCAGGACCAGCTCTCTTTTACCTGCTCACCGCTAAGTTCACTGACCCAGAGCGGATCCACTCGGAGCTCAATGCGGGTTGAGGTTGTACATGCACTCTGGTAATGCATGTGCAGATGCCGCCAATCTTACACGAGAGGTTGTACAAAATATTGTGCTGCTGACAGCACTCACATTGGTTTATTTTTTACATTTTTAGAAGTTAAATTGTTTTCTTCATCTATTTTACTGAGAATTGTAATGGTGAGAGAAAATATCACTGCTAGTATATGTTTTGCCGTGCAGTTATCACACCAGGTAGCAAGATAAGTAGGTAGTGGAGCAGCGAATAGCTTGAACACTATCTTTATTAGCCATATTGCATGCTGGCCTTGGTTGTCAGAGGCAGCTAGGAGATTCAGTGTTAACAGAAGGGGGAATGGTTATGCATTGGACAGCACAATGAACGTGTATATTGAAAAATCTGGGCCAGCACATTTGGCAAATATGGGTGTTTAAATTCGTTTAAATGACGAGACCGAAAGGTGATAAAGATTGTTGGTATGCCAGGCTCAGTCTGCATTGATTCTTCTTGTGTCCTGCATGAGCATTTCTCAGAATGACCAAGGTGAGCAGCATAGTCTGACAAAAAACTGTGTATAAACCCCTTTGTGTACATCCTTCATAAAGAGAGAATGTGTGATTTATGTTAAAATGGAGATGCTATAATTTCTTGAATCAATGTTGAAATATGATTTGCTTGCAAAACCTGAACTCAATGGAATAAGTTATGTATGCTTTTTTGGTGTAATTATATTTATTGTTGCTTGTAATATTGTAGAGGTGTACAATATGTCATGATGTAAAATAAAATGAACAAGAACAAGTCTTTACCATCTCATGTTTATGGCAACTCGTGCAGGGGGGATATGTGAAAGCAAGGTGATCAGTTAAAGTAATTAACGTGTTACAGCTGTTCAAATTTCTACTATTTTACTTAAAAGAGGAAGTGTTTATATGAACATACAGATTACAACATCACACATGTAAAAACAATTGATATCCATTAAAGCATAAGGAGACTGACATTATTAGAAAGCAAACATCTGAGTATTCATTTAAGATGATTTTTATGTTTTGAAGAATTTTCAAATGTGAAGCTGCCATAAATATTCTTTGGACATCTTGGCATCTGCATACAAATTTGAAAAAGGGTATCTATCTTGAATCCTCACTTCCATCAAGCAGAGTTTGTAAGGTATTCCTAGTGCAAATTGAAAAATAAGGCATTTTAAACGAGAAACTGCATGGATGCATGCAAACAATCTTAGTCGTGCAATTACTCAAAAAAAGTGAATTTGTTTTTCTAAGAAATTTACAGTTGCTTCTGAGGGCACAGGCGATAAGTGCACATGAGTAAAACTATCCCAGCGGGCAGGATTTTGTCGTTCGGTCCAGAATTTTACCAAAGAGACTCATTTGATCTTCGAGTCCCAAGGTCACTTTCCCAATGTGCATCTGTCGTCGCTGGGTTCTCTTCATGAGCTCCAGCAGACTCTCCACAATGCACTCATCTCCCTCGTCGTATTCCTAAGAGAGACATGTTCAAACACTGTGACCCACACGGCTGGACTGTTTTTGACAGTTTCTTTTGCAGACATTTCACGTTAGTGTTTTTGATTTCTGCTCAATCAACTACGATATGTTTGTATGATCAAATATTGCATTTCTTTTCATTATTCAAACTCGATTATCCAAAGAAAAATTCCCTCCCAATGGGTTGGAAAAATCTATCTTTAAAATAAGTGTGGTTAGCGATCCCCAGATTCTTATTACAGCCATCGTTAGGCACGGTAATGGCATGAACACAAGCGGTATTAATCCTACCTTCTGAGACTTGGCACATTTCACCCAGCCTTCTTGGAGGTTTGCTAAAAAAAGGGAAAAAATGTATGGTAAACAAGTTTAAAGGCTAGATTTGTGTAGCTGTTAAGGAATATTCCCTGCAATTACGATTATCACGGTTGGTTACATACGGTGCGAACGAAGTTAAAAATACATTGCTCCATATATTAAAATTACTTCGTATATCATAATCGGATGGTTACTTCTTTCAACGTTAAAATAAACACCAACCTTCCAAAGTGTAACGATTTTTCTCAAGGTCTTTCATGGCTTGCTTGTGATTTTCAGCATCGGTTTCAAGTTGGGTAATGTCTTCTGCAAACTTGACATTACACTGACAGTGATTTACAATGAGGTTAAAAGTCAGCTTGATGACATTAAGTCACAAAACAACCAACTAAATGCGTTTAATCGCGCGCAACGTTCATGTTGTAGGACAGCGGTCGGGAACCTATGGCTCGCGAGCCATATATAGCTCTTCCAGTGACGGCATATGGCTCCCAGACAATTTTGAGTTGAAAAAAAAATCAGTTTGGAACTGATTTTAAAATACTTGTGATATTGCTTAATAATACCGTGTCATTTTAAAGTAAACAGAAATTAGTTTTGAAGATAAATTTCACGGGTCACGCTTGCACGAAGCTCAACCTCACCACGTATGAACCTGACTACAAGGCCATCTGCAAAACCACGTAGCACCAGAAGTGGCATTAAAAGTAAGACATATTTCATTTATTATACGTTAAAAATACTATATGGCTCTCAATGAAATATATTTAGAAATATTTGGCTTTTATGGCTCTCCCAAGTTAAAAAGGTTCCCGACCCCTGTTGGAGGAGAAGATAGTTAATTCTGACCAGCTTAAATCGGCAGTTTTCCATCGTAACTTGTTCCCGTTTCCCACATGTCTCATAAATGTTTGTCTCCAGCGCCTGCAGCTCATCTCCTTGGTCTTTGAGTTGCTGCAGAAACTCATTTCTGGCCTCTCGCAACTCTGATTGCAACTGTCCCTGTAACAAATGTGTGCGTGTGTGCATATGGTATAGCAGTCAGCGTAACAGACACTACGATCCCAGTGTCATGGGTCTGATTACTGATTGCACGGTGACAATGACAATTATCAAAGAACAACTTTGTTCTGCTTTAGCTTGGCTAAAATAGTTAATTGGGGCTGTGGTGTAGTCACCATCAATACTGCTTAGAAAGGCAAAGTTAGATATGGTACTGGCCACGCCAGCCCTGTAAGCATTGGTGGTCTAAATAAGTGGTCGTTCATAGCACTTGCTTACAGTCTTAAGGCCAAATGGAATGTCTATAACATTTAATTGTTTAAATACACAACTGTGAAATGTACAGCAGTGGACAATAGCAACCTACCCCACTAAACATCTTAATGTGGTACAGTTACATTAGGCGTGGATAATTAAGTACTACCTTTGATGTGCTGAAGTTTTCGATTTCCTGTTGCATCTGACGTGACATTTCTTCCATCTGTCTCCTTTTACTCTTAATGGCTGCAATTTAGAAGAGTTGTCCATTAAATACGTGCACAGTAAATTACTGCAGTCTGTGGATTTACCCGCAGTCGGTGTAAATCTGCATTCTCGTGGATCAAAGTCCAATAGTGTGCGGGCTTTTTTTAAGGTGGCTGTAGGTGAGTTCAGATTGTGCATCTATCGTTGAGTAACCTACATAGGGCCAGTTTTTATTCACATTTTGATTTCTCCACTTATCACATCATGAAAATCGACTTTTTTTTCATCCGAAGTGCAGAGTTTGTTTTTCAGAATTTCTTGCGATGTTGAGAGAGGGTGAAGGAGCCACGGGCCTGGGGGGTGTTTGCGCAGCGGCAGAGGCCACATTCACGTGGTTTCCCATGATCACAGCAGGTGCAATGATTGTTTTATTTGACTCCAGCATCTCGGCCCTAATCCTTGAAAATATGAGTAAAGCCCACCCGGGGTGTAAAATATATATGTCTTAATACGTTAGTGCCTACCGATATGCATTGGAACCAATTGCCTTGTGTCTGTACTCCGCAATGGTGAATGATACCGCCTCTCAGGGCTTCATCAGGGCTTCTCTGAGTGATGTACTAATGTACAGGAGCATTTGTAATATTTAACATGTCATATCGATCAATGTCGCAGCAATTAAGAAATGCGTCTACATGGTCAGGTAAGATGATATACTCTCCCAGCTCCTCTTACCAGCATGTAAGTACAAGTGAGGGTTGTTTGTACCTAATGCTCTATAAAATAAATTGACATTCTAGAGGATGGGGTATTCATTCTTGCCATCGCCACGCGTTTGTGTTATGAAAGCCTCAATTTCAGGCTGGTGAGAAAGTGAGTGGTTATTTAGGCCATATCACGCTGAATGATCCTTCAGAAGCTAACTACTAACCAGTCTGGTTAGTACTTAGCGGATTGTCTGGCAACCATGAACTCTGACCTTATTTAAAAATAAGGGGGCATTTAACATTCAACGTTAAACTTTAAACTGATTTTAGACGCCAAACATAACTAATCATGAAAAAACTCATTCATGGATTTGGTTAACCATCTTAAATAATAACTTTGCTGAAAATGTGAAATGCCAAACAGAACAAGTAACGGTAAGTTCTGCTCTTGTTTATCATGTATTCTGCTCTAGCTCTCATTCCCGATGTGAATGTTCCAAAAATGTTTGACTTAATAATTAACAGGGGGCTCAGTCCCTCTGAATGTTATTGGGGCTGCAGTCTGGAAACAAACACCAGGTGCTGTAGGCTTCGGCTGCAATGCAAAGAGATGGAAGTACCGCAATAGATTATGAAATTCCTCACAGGGGAGCTTTTGAGTGATACACCCTCCGTGCGGGTCTTCTCTGGCTATTCAAATTTCGTCCCACGTGGAAGCTTTCTGGATATATAAAGGGCGTATTAGTCTTAACATTCACAGACTGGGCACCCCTCCCAGGCCTTGGTGATGCCCCAGGCACCACCTGCGATCTCGTGCTTCCTCTCGTTGTACAGCTTCTGTGCCCCCTGCAGCTCGGCTTGCAGCTGTTGCAGAACAGGGGCTGTCTGCTGCATCTCTTGCTCCTTCTGCTCACAAACTTCTGTCACTCGCACCAACTCCTCCTGAACGCAATTGATACAACTTCAAGTGTTATTGCTTCATTGTTTGAGGGTAAACTATTGGGAAGATGCTGAGATATCATCACGTCTTCCTGCAAGTGAGATCTGCCAATCAGTATTTACATAACCACAGATAATGGACATTATTTTCAGGTAACTTTGGGAAAACGGGCTCTAAACCATACAATGAAATGTTTGATTAATCATGTAGATATTAAACTCGATGCAATTCTCATTTGAAGTATTTTTTAAAGCAGTATATTGTGAAAAAAATCCCAGGATAATATATTTAGAGTATCACTTGCAATGAATGAACATGCATGCAGGCGTGAATAAAACCCCTGTGCACATACACAAACGCACACAACCTATAAGGACGCTACTTCCATTTTCTGTTGGCAGAATACAGATACTCCTGTAAGTGTGGGGGTGGGTGCTGGAGATTAAGAGCACAGACCTCGATGCGTTTGACGCAGGCCGTCAGCTCGCATTCCAGATGACGACACTGCTCCTTTTCTTCTGTCAGGTGCTGCTGCAGACCGGGGATCATCTGGATTTTCTCCGCTATCTCCGTTTGCAGCTGCCTGGACTACACGTTGGAAAAAAAGATGCGTCTTCAGTTCACCTTTTCAATGACATTTGCAAGATTTTGTAAGCTTTCCCAAATGAAATTGAATCTTGTGGAATTCTGTATAGGTTGTAATTTGTTCAATTTCTATAATCCAGGACAGGTGATACGTTTTCAGCTTTGAGATCATTTCAGATGTGTTTATTGCTTTTTGCTTAGATTGTATATTTTATGATAATACAGTGAATGTCCATTTTTTTTAAGTAGCCCAAATACACCATTTTCATTCGTGTGCTATGAAGCAGGGCAATTGCCTGACACATCAGTTACGTAAATTTTTCAATTGACGAATGCCCAGCGTTTTAGTTATTTGTTTGCTTATCTACCACTGCCAACACATCATCGCCAAAATGTACCATTCTATGTTATTTAAAAGTCCCTTTACAAGCTAGTTATTTCTGAAAATGTTTGTTTTAAACACTCAACTGAAGATATATAAGCTACTGTGGCTAAAACAGGAGCTATGTGCATGATTGCACCACGCCACCACCTTAAACAAAAAATATAATTTTAACATACATATGTAGTGGATTTAACTGAGTCGCAGACGTACTCTTTGGGGGCAACACACATTTATGAACACCAACACATTAACACAAAGGGGTTACTGCCCTTTTCCAGATAACCGATGGTGGTGGACCACCAGGCTAACTACGATAGTCACTGGGAGTAGCTACAACGGACAGGGTCCTGGCTTGGGTCCTCGTCCACGTGTTGGTGACTTCTTATTGGACGTAGAACGTAGATCGTAGATCTTCAGATGACAACAGCAACGCTGAGCCCCGGTCCCCGTGCGGAGCCGGTTTACCTGCTCCCGGGTCGTGGCTGGCCCCGCCCTTGGTCACGACCACCTTCAAGAAACCTCTTTGTCGTTTCTCGACCCTTCCCGTAGGATCTCACCCTGACACGTGACCACCCCCCAAGCCCTCACCTGGGGCCCCTGTGTAGATCTTACTGGTCACGTGCCTTCCAGGGTCAACCAGAGTGCCATGGCCCAGGGTAACCTCATCCCATGGCTGACACTCTCCCACTCCCTCCTATAGAGGTCGGCACTGCACACCACGCGTGGTGCCACTGAGCGCTCTCCCAGCGCTCACCGAGCCCCCTCTAGGGCTGGTACTACACCCACCTACGGGGTGTCCGCGATGACAATGCATCGCACGCCATGCCTCGCTAGAGCCGGCATTACCCAGTGACATTCACGATGTCGCTACATACGTGGTGTCCGCGATGTGAGTACATCACACGCCGTGCCTCTCTAGGGCCGGCACCACACAGTGACATCCGCGATGTCACTACATATAAATGAAAAATGTAACATTCATTTGGGCATGTGTATTGTAATTAAGCATGCAGGAAATGTACCAACCTCATCTGTGAGTTCTCTCTGCTTCTGCGCATCCTTCTCAAGCTGGCCGTCCAGCTGCAGAATGAACTTGTTTGCTTCTGCTCGCATTTCCCTGATCTCCATCTGGATACTTTCCTTCTCGGAGATTACCGCCATCCTCACAAAAGATACACAGCGTTACGAGAAGCAGGAGGAATCCTGTAGAGGATTGCATTGTTTAGCAGAAAACGCTCACGAGACAAAATGGATATATGCATTCAACCTTTCAGCAGTCAGAAGCTGCGAATAAAGTTTTGCATTTTAAATTCGTGAGTGGAAAAAGCTCGTGAACTTCCGAGAGTTGTGTGGCTCACCGGTTCCCATCTCGTGTAAAATAAATGTTTCCTCTTCTTAACCTAAGCCAATAAATCTCACCTTTCGTGCCGTGCCTTTGCCAGCCATTCCTTGTGCTCTTCAAGCTGCTGGTTGTAGGAATTCATTACTGCCCTGCCATTAAAATGGGAGATGTGAAAATGTGAACAAAATAAGTCATAATTAGGAAAAAAAGAATGTGGGGCATGCTAAAAAGGGCTAGGACATGGTATATCCATAGCACGAACAGACTCACACTTATTAATTCATGTTTCACTGCCGCCATCTCACACAGAAATGACTTCATTAGTACATAGAGATGGGCTTTATAATAAGCCGAACATTACCTCTGTGCAACAATGTCATGACTGCCACTTCCATGCGAGCATAGTGCCCCTTCGTGTTATCTGACGTAGCCCCTTTTACATCATAGAATATAAACAGTTCAGCATAGCGGTGTTACTGACACTTTAAATATGGAATTCAAGATAAAAAGGGTCATCATGGCCAAAGCCGTTGATACCACCATATCTCTCCAACATTGTTTACCTTTGGCCAGATCCTGCAGCTGTGGTGAACATACACAATAACATTTTTGAAATATTAGACGACAGTCCTTTGTCAATCCACTGCTGGATGAAGGCCTCACCGTGCCATGTTGGTCATGGGGGTTGTTTGTCCATACTTCACCACACTGGTCAGTGAGGTTTGGTAAAGATAAGGCCTAGTACTGGTTCGGATATCACTTGGCTATATTGTTAACCGTGACTAGGAATTGAACTCAAGTTGTTTATAGCACAGTGTGAAATCAAAATCGACTGAATTATATATGGTAAATGATGATTTAAATATACGCAGTGCTGTGTCTGATAATCTTTATTTATATAACAAAAAATTGTGGCATTTTTTTCTCTTGTAATGAGAGGTTCAGACAGCATTGCTTTACACGCATCAAACACGAACAATTTGACGGGAAGCCAAGTGTCGGCATCGTTCATTCTGCTTTCTCTTTCTGCAGACCGTTAACAAGGGCAGGGTCGTGTGAGTGCGAGGGTCAGACGATGCAGCAGTGCGCCGCGCGTGGCAGCCTCACTTGCTCTTCTCTTGCGTCTCTCGCATGGATTCCTCCAGATCCACCGTCTCCCGCTGGAGTCGTGCTATCATTTCTGTCTTCTCATCTATAAAAGATCTTGACGCCTGAAACCTGACGAACGTGTAAGCACCAGAATGAAAAGGGGGGGGGGGGGTGGAAGCAGTGGAGTAACAAATCATAATGTTTGCAAATGCCCCTAGATGTTATAAAATATTTAGCCATCATTACATGTTAGGTTTTTAAGTATTTTCCTGGAAACTTTTTTAAGTCTTTGGAGGCCAAACACAGACAGCCGTCCCATGTCGACAAATGAGCAGATAAGCGTAATGTGCAAACATGATGTGATTTACATGAGGAATGGGAGCTCGGCTGATGTGGAAAGTCGGTAGGAATGAGGTATCATGGGGGAGCGTGTGTGCGTTAGAAACCGAGTCGAACGTGGTGAATCACGCACAGCACCTCCGCTTACATCACAGAATAGTGGCCCTCGTGGGCACCTAGCATAACCTGCAGCCATTTCGATCACAGGTTTACGCCGCGAGGTGTTTGCACAATGTTGACGCTCTCGAATGTAAATATGCGTTGATTAATAATTGTCTCAAGTTGCATTATTAGAATATTTGTTATTCATGTTGGGCGAATTTCATAGCAATCTAAATGCAAATATGTGGCGCGTAATGGTTGCTTTAATGAGATGCATCAGTGTTATTGATGTTAATGAGCGTGCACGATACTTTGGCTTGTTTTTTTGCGCGCACTTTTGTCTACTATGTAATCATAAAATGATGCAAATGTATGGTCTGAATTACGTCTCTATGTTAAAAGGAATGTTACAATAAACCAATGATTATTTCACACCTGTGTAAATGGAACTGTCATATATATTTTAAAAAGGTAGCGATAACACAAAGTATTGTTGCACTCGGTGCATTCAGTTGCAATCAATTCATGATGGCTCAAAGAAATGGATCTTGGCAGCGTGAACATTGCTGACCTTAACTCCTCCTAGAAGTGATCCCTGATAAATGAGACTCCATCGACCATCCCTGAGACCGCTTCGGTGGGAAGTCCTAAAAGAACCAGTATCGATTGCAGTGTCGATGGAGCCAGTTGTGACCACACAGGGGCCAGGATAACAGCTCTCTATGTTTAAGCTAATTCTAAATGGCCCAATGAGTGTGAAACTGTGAATGTTATTGGTGTCAAATCGAATTGTTAAGCTGTGAAAGTGGCTATATTTTACCAGGCAATGTTCCACCGTCAATGCGTCCTTCACAGCTACACTAACAAAATTGGGATAGCTCTCTGCGTACTTGTTGTACTGCATGACAAATGTGCTGCTGATAGACTGGCATGTCAAAAGACTCGTGGTACAATCCGAAAACACATCAGAGAACTATGCAGCACAATGGCAAAAAAACTACAAATTAGCGCAACACAATTAGTGTTATCAAACAGTGCTTATTTTTAGGAACCAATAATAAGTCTACAATAAATCTTGACTTAAAGCTTTCGTGACTGCAGGAATTCATATTCTTTGGGTCTTTCGGTATTGTCACGTAGATAGGTTCAAAGAAGATAACCCCCCTTTTCCTGATGACGACCGCTTGTGTTGCAATCGAAACGTCGTAGTTTTTTGTTATTTTGTTATTTTCTTTGAACCTATCTACGTGACTTTACCGAAAGACCCAAAGAATATAAGTCTACATTATAGACTGCCAGTACCATCACCCAGACCAGTACACTCACCAAACTTAATAACCAGGCTACATTATAGATTGGCAGTACACTCCAAATAAGAACCAGGCTACAGTCTGCATTCGTGTTTTTCTTGTTTTTATTATTTTATTCACTTTTTATTTTTCTATCTACGTGACTTCACCGAAAGAACCAAAGAATAGTGCTAATCTAGTTGTAATGTACCTCCACTTAGCAACATGGCTCAAAATGACGTAAAATGCTAAATTAGACATGGAGCTCCCAGCTATCAAAGTGCTCACTTTGATAGATTGTACGACTTAATGTGTACTGCTGGGCCACTGGGTTAGTGGGTAGTGCTTAAAGCATCACTTTGATACGGGCCATTGATTCCAACTTCAGTTCCAGTCTGGGTCATGCTCCAAAACCTGGCACCTCAGAGCGCTTTCAATATGCACTCAACACCTTTAAATGATTTCCTTTGTCAGTGCAACATTGTCCCTCCTCTTTGGTTATTTCGGTAAAGTCACGTAGATTATCTCTCTACGTAATTTTTTTTCTGAAAGAACCAAAGAGTATGGATTCCCGCAGTCACGAAAACTTCAAATCAAGATTGTCCCTCCTACTCACTGTTTAATTGCGTCCTCTTTATTTGCGAGCTCTTTGGCTTCCAGCTCCCGTGCCTGGACGAGCCTTGCCTCTGTGTCGGAGCGCCGAGCTTGCAGACTTTTCTTCATCTCTTCAGCGTCCGCCAACGCCTTATTCGTCTGACGCAAAGTTTGGCACGAAACAGTTGAAGTGAGCACAGCGAGCATGTACTCCTGTGCACCGTGGGGTGGAGGCTTTAAGTGTCTGGGTGGCGTGATGCAAATGTTACCTTGGATTGCGTTTCACGGAGGACGCTAATTCTTTTGCCGAGTGTTTGAGATGCGTGTGTCAAGCCCTCGGTTAAGCGTTTGCTGAAAGATAAACAGTAAGATTTATATATATTTGCACGACAACTTTGGCCAATCAAACAAGTATCGGCACTTCAGGAATTGCTGCCATGATGGGTTTGTTCACACATTGGACTTGCGATCCGGTTCAATCTGCCTGTGCAGCAGTTGAAAACAATGGACACGTTTCTTAAACTCCACCTCTGTCCACCCAGCAGTGTGAACGTGAACACTGCGGTTAAGTCGATCGCTAGGTCGCTCGTGGTGGCGTAGATATTACAGGTACTCCAACCTCTTCCAAGATATGTAGTCAGCGTGGACAAGTAGGCGAATATACCGTCTAGAAGGGCTGGCTCTCTTGAGCTCCCTCTGGAGGAGGCCCTTCCAGCAACAGTGGCATGAGCGAGCATTTTCGGGACTGCACCCTTTACCGTTCACAACAAATTTCGATTTAAAGCTTTCGTGACTGCAGGGATTCATCTTCTTGGTTCTTTCGGTAAAGTCACGTAGAAGGGAAGTAATAAAATAATAAAAATAAAACATAATAAAACAATTCTCACGACGTTTCGGCTACAACGCAAGCAGCCGTCTTCAGGTGAAGAATGAGACAATGCCAAGCTAGGAGCTTATATATAAGCTGCGTTGGAGGTGGAGGAAAGAGCGCCTTAACAAAAGAATGTGCATGTGAAGAGGAATTTAGCATATTCATGGAAAATGCGTAGGAGGTGGGCGGGGGGGTTTCAAAGTCATATTATGCCCATGCATTATGCAGGATCAACAGCACCAAGGGGGGGGTGCAGGGATTAGCAGTAACAAAGGAAAGGAATGTTAATGATATGTAGCTGCAGTTACTCAACCACCACGTAGAAAACTAAAGTATAAACTACATAAAAAAACTAAAGTATAAATAGCATAGCACCATCAGTATACTTACTATACTCTACACTAAGCTGAGTTACTAACAGCAAGTAATACATTACAATTCTACGTCGTAAAAATTATATAATATGCTTCCATCTAAACTTTATTCTATTGCATCAACGAGCATATACCGTACTATATACTGCCAACATTAAATTATATACTGTATTGCTGTAAACCAACCTATATCTTATACATTTAATATAACACTATGTATTATTCTACCCACCCTAATGTGTGTCGAAATGGTTTATTACGTCCTTCCAATGATTGCTAAGCCAGAATCCATCTTCTCGGTTAAAATTGTCTCTGTGTTTGTATATGTGGATCGCCTCATGAACGAATCTCTCATGATAGCCAGATGGCTTGCAGAGAACCTCTGTCTTGGAGAAGTCAATGTCATGTGAGCCCACTGAATTGTAACAGTGATCTGCCACGGCTGAGGTGTTTGTCCTACCGTGTTTCAGGTCTGCCTTATGTTCACGGATGCGGTCCGAGACATGTCGTTTGGTTTCTCCAATGTAACTGCTACCACAGAGGCAACTTAGTTTGTAGACGCCAGGGTACTGTATGTCTGGAACCACATCTTTTACAGACGGGACCAGATCACGGATTTTATGTACTGTGTTGAATCGGACCTGGATCTTGTGTTTAATCAGGATTTTGGAGATCTTTTTTGTGACCCCAGCAATGTAGGGTAAGGTGATGGTCTTGAAAGGCTCCTCAACAGGATCCTTCTTGATGGTTGGAGTGATGGCTTTGCGGATTGTGTAGTCGGAGTAACCATTAGCCTTAAGAGCTTGGCGTACGTGTTTGAGTTCACTGGAAATGTGTTCATGGTCGGAGATGCATTGGGCTCTATGATATAGAGTCTTGATGAGGGAATTCTTCTGGGATGGATGGTGGTGGGAATCCGGTTTTAGATAAGCATCCGTATGGGTGGCTTTCCTGTAGACAGAGTGGCTCACTGAACCATCAGGTCTCCTTTTGATTAGGACATCCAAAAAGGGTAGCTTGCCATCTTTTTCGACTTCCATGGTGAATCTGATGGCTGGGTGTATGGAGTTGATGTGGTCGAGAAATTGGTCTAGAGCAGCACGGCCATGTGGCCAGATGACAAAAGTGTCGTCTACGTACCTCTTCCATAAGGTCGGGCGTAGAGTGGCAGTCTGGATGGCGTCCGTCTCAAATTTCTCCATGAAGATGTTGGCTACAACCGGAGATAGGGGGGAGCCCATTGGGGTGCCCTCAGTTTGCTTGTAGAAAGTTTCATTCCAGGTGAAGTATGTATTGGTTAAGCAGTGTCTCACCAGGGGGGGTACCCCAGCATTCAGTCCATGATGAACCAAGTCTTCAATGATTGCGATGGTATCAGGTACAGGAACCTTGGTGAATAAGGAAACCACATCAAAACTGACAAGCAGGTCGTCTGGGGCATCTCCGACCATGAACACATTTCCAGTGAACTCAAACACGTACGCCAAGCTCTTAAGGCTAATGGTTACTCCGACTACACAATCCGCAAAGCCATCACTCCAACCATCAAGAAGGATCCTGTTGAGGAGCCTTTCAAGACCATCACCTTACCCTACATTGCTGGGGTCACAAAAAAGATCTCCAAAATCCTGATTAAACACAAGATCCAGGTCCGATTCAACACAGTACATAAAATCCGTGATCTGGTCCCGTCTGTAAAAGATGTGGTTCCAGACATACAGTACCCTGGCGTCTACAAACTAAGTTGCCTCTGTGGTAGCAGTTACATTGGAGAAACCAAACGACATGTCTCGGACCGCATCCGTGAACATAAGGCAGACCTGAAACACGGTAGGACAAACACCTCAGCCATGGCAGATCACTGTTACAATTCAGTGGGCTCACATGACATTGACTTCTCCAAGACAGAGGTTCTCTGCAAGCCATCTGGCTATCATGAGAGATTCGTTCATGAGGCGATCCACATATACAAACACAGAGACAATTTTAACC
Source organism: Lethenteron reissneri (assembly GCF_015708825.2). Lineage (NCBI taxonomy): Eukaryota > Metazoa > Chordata > Hyperoartia > Petromyzontiformes > Petromyzontidae > Lethenteron > Lethenteron reissneri. The sequence continues at coordinate 10,363,993 of NC_083803.1, read as the reverse complement.
GAGAAGATGGATTCTGGCTTAGCAATCATTGGAAGGACGTAATAAACCATTTCGACACACATTAGGGTGGGTAGAATAATACATAGTGTTATATTAAATGTATAAGATATAGGTTGGTTTACAGCAATACAGTATATAATTTAATGTTGGCAGTATATAGTACGGTATATGCTCGTTGATGCAATAGAATAAAGTTTAGATGGAAGCATATTATATAATTTTTACGACGTAGAATTGTAATGTATTACTTGCTGTTAGTAACTCAGCTTAGTGTAGAGTATAGTAAGTATACTGATGGTGCTATGCTATTTATACTTTAGTTTTGTATGTAGTTTATACTTTAGTTTTCTACGTGGTGGTTGAGTAACTGCAGCTACATATCATTAACATTCCTTTCCTTTGTTACTGCTAATCCCTGCACCCCCCCCTTGGTGCTGTTGATCCTGCATAATGCATGGGCATAATATGACTTTGAAACCCCCCCGCCCACCTCCTACGCATTTTCCATGAATATGCTAAATTCCTCTTCACATGCACATTCTTTTGTTAAGGCGCTCTTTCCTCCACCTCCAACGCAGCTTATATATAAGCTCCTAGCTTGGCATTGTCTCATTCTTCACCTGAAGACGGCTGCTTGCGTTGTAGCCGAAACGTCGTGAGAATTGTTTTATTATGTTTTATTTTTATTATTTTATTACTTCCCTTCTACGTGACTTTACCGAAAGAACCAAGAAGACGTTCACAACAATTCCAGTACGAGCATTGTTCGTGTTATCTTGCTTAAATAAATTGTAAAAAACATGCACAAATGAGCAGCTCGCATGAGCTGTACAAAGTTCATATTTCCATGCCAGTCTATCAACAGGCACATCTAAAGCTATTTAAACCATATGCAAGTAACTGGAGAAGATTGGTTGACATGAAAAATAAAAATTGTGCTCCACCAGCATAACCTGCAGTTGCTCAACCCTGCAACGTTCCATCACAGGGGCGTTTCAAGCACATATTTCATCTGTCACTCATTACTGATTAATCTTCCGCTCGTGCACAGCCATTTAGACTGCGCCCACAATGACAATTCCCAGGTTATATTTTACATTATCGCCTAAAACATGCCGTTGACTTCAGACTGCAGAGGCAGCACAAGACTCCGGCTTGTGGTGTGATCACCATTAGAGGAGGCCTTCCCTGTGGACTGGAAGTCTGAGTGTTTTTTTTATTGTAGAAAAAAATTTACGCAACCCAGCAGCATGCATAATTTGTTAATTGGAATGTAGCGGTGATGTATTATGCATCAGTCGGCTGCGCTTACCCAAAGAACCGTTCTTCTCAGGCAGCTGCTTAGTTCCATCTGCGAACCGTGTATTTGATGACACGACTGCCATTGAAATCCAAACCAATCGATCAAAAATTACCGTGTTCATCCATTACCCGTGCAATGTGCGTGTGTGTCACGTGAAACTTTTAAATGCCAGAGTGCAAACTCTTGCAAAACGGCAGCCATATTACAGCCACACCATGGGCAGCTGCCCATTTAAAGTTGGTGCAAGAAGCGGTGAATTTAATGGAAGGTTTGGGTAGTTACTATTCCATTGACTATACGTTGGTGAGACAATACATTAATATCTCGGCAGAAATATAATTTTGCAGGTCCAGAGCTATAATTGGTCATTTAACGGAATTATTTATTTTCTTATGACCACTGTCATGTGGTCACTGGGCAATGGTATTAGAGAAACTTATTCTTGAATCTATCTATGCGGAGCTTTAAACATCCCTGCCTTGTATGCACGGGTGTTCACCGTGTACTCCAGTTTCCTCCCATATACTTAACAGGCATTCATGGATTGGTCAAACATCTGAATGCAAGACCCTCGTGAAACGAAGTCTTATGACTCAGTGAGGCTTCTCTGGGTAAATAAGAGGAATTATTATTCACAATTGGTATCTAGAACACCTAAGTTAAAATATCATAGGCATCCAATGTGGTGTCACAGTGGCTGTACAGCAGCAGCAATATCCAATGATTGTACGATAATTTTAGGCACTAATTAATACAATCTAAATAATCAATAGCCCGATGCCTATTCACTGCTGGATGAGCCTCTCCATGCTGTGTCAGTCATGCAAACTGTTTGTCCATGCTGGTCAGTGAGGGTTGGTGAATGGGCTTATCGGGTTTGTAGCACAGTGCCCTTAACCAATGTGTGCCACTGCTCTACCCCAAAGTTTGTCATGGGTAGTAGGATATTACACTGGTATCGAGCACATGCTCAGAACCGATTCAGACATTACTCACTGCTGGCGTCATTAGATGTGGCTAGAAATCTAACTTAGGTGCCACCGGATTCATAGCGCAAGTGTGAGTAACATTGCATCAATTCTCCACTGCGGTCGACTTAGTCCTTTCAATGGAACAACATTATTTTTTGTGATACTGTGATGGCAGTGGTATGAAAGCACAAAGAGCGATAACTCTCTCAAAAAAAACTAAAGCACACTCATCAATAGCATCGCCCTGAAAGGGCGACATTTCTGGCAATGGCATTTCTTCATCGCATAGAGCTTTCTAATAACATTATTTTTGGTGATACTGTGATGGCAGTGGCATGAAAGCTTTCTATTAAATATACAGGGACTCTTCTACCGACGAACATTCGACTTACAAACTTTCAGAGATACGAACAAACCTGTCCGTATGTCCAGCTGCCTGTTCCGACCGAGAGTCGTAAGTTCAACCGCCTCGTAATAGATGGCGGTGGTTGTTTGGTGTCATTACCCAGTATTCCCAGAATTTATGCCCAGGCAGAAATTCTGGGAATGCATCTACATCTGCAGAATACAAAAAACCAGTGGCATCTACATCTGCAGAATATCAAGAACCAGTGGCATCTCCATATGCAGAACATGAAGAACCAGTGGCATCTACATCGACAGGAGATTATACAACTTTTAAATCCATTCTACGTGTTTAGTGTAGTTGCTGGCCAACATGTTTGGAATCGACAGGAGTAAAGTTGGACTTACGAACAAATCGACTTACGAACAGACCTCTGGAACCTAACTCGTTCGTAACTCGAGGAGTCCCTGCACAGTACGAGCAACTAGCACATCCTTTAGACGTGACTGTGTATGTCCCTCCCAGTCAATCAGCTGGAAAAAAGTATTATTATTCTTATATATAGTGCTGTATTTCTCCATATTTCTATTTCATTCTCTGTACTGTATATCAAAATGTATTTCTATGTCTCGCTTTTTCTGTTTCTCAATTCCTCTGTCGCCTCTCCTCTCTCAACTTCATCTCGCACATTTATCCACCCACCCCCCTTATCTCTTTCCCTGTGTCTCTCTCTCTCTCTCACCTCTCACCTCTCACCCTTACTTTCCTTATTCGCACCTCTCATTTCCCCACCTCAATCTCTCTTGCCTTTTCCTAAGCCTCTCTCCCACTGCATATCACGTTCCCACGCTGTCCTTTTTCCGCTTTTCTCTCTTTCTTTCCTATCCGTTGCATGCCATTTTACTCTCTCGCTGCACCTTTCTCTGTCTCTCCATCCTCTGTCCCCCTCCCTCCCTCACCTCCCTCCTTTGTTCTAATATAATATGGTAGTGTGACAGAGACAGTATGATTATATTATAGCATGATATCCTGTACATTTGCGTGGGATACACGCTTGGGGGACGTGTGACTTCAGCACGCATGAGCCCGGCTCAACGCTTTGGGGATGCGGGTGATGTCATCACGCAAATGTGCGCAGTGACATCACCAACCCCGACGCTTGCGCGCTTTGGAGCGCGGCACCCAGCCAGACAGGAATCCATGCAGATCATCCGGCCAGAAATATTGCAGGCAGACCTCGCTTAGCGCGACGCCGTAGACTGCCGATTCTCGTTATCGCGCTTTGTCTCCCACCGCTGCCTTATAGAAGTTCTGTAGAATACACTCGTGGGTAGATACTTACCGACGTAATAATAAATTATTTTTTATTCATGAAATCATGTTTAACATCTCGATTATTATTGGCGCTCTTACCGATACCTCAATCAAGCTCTCATATATAGCTCATACGAAAGAAACAACGCTGTCAGGAACACATCCCCATAAAAACAATGATATAATGGCCCCTTTTAGTGCTGATTTGATTAGCGCTCACTTCTCCAGGAACGCACCTTGAGCACTAAGCGAGGTCTGCCTGTATTCTCATATACTACGAGTATGATTATAATCAATACCAATAACCGCCATTCGCCACTAGGTGACGGTAACGTCACCACGGCGCCTGTGCCAGGCCAGGTGCACTTTGAGGCCACGTGAAGTGTCGAAGGCTCGCTGACAGGTCTCGGGACAGACCCTGCAGGTGCCATACTTTGGCTGACTGAGATGACCGGTAAGATGCACCAGATAATCTCTCACACACACACACATATTCTTCTTCTTGGTTCTTTCGGTAAAGTCACGTAGAAGGAAAATAATAAAATAATAAAACATAATAAAATAATTCTCACGGCGTTTCGGCCACAACGCAAGCAGCCGTCCTCAGGTGAAGAATGAAACACCACCAAGCTTGGAGTGTATATATATACAAATATATATATATATAAATATACGCTCCAAACTTGGTGGTGCTCCAAGCTTGGTGGTGTTTCATTCTTCACCTGAGGACGGCTGCTTGCGTTGTGGCCAAAACGTCGTGAGAATTATTTTATTCTGTTTTATTTTTATTATTTTATTATTTCCCTTCTACGTGACTTTACCGAAAGAAGCAAGAAGATGAATCCCTGCAGTCACGAAAGAAGCTTTAAATCGAAATTTACACACATTCTTGTTAGTGCAACCGCTCTGCTGCGAGTGGCTTCTTGCACCTGCGTTTGCGCAGCTCCTGCTGCTGCTGGACCCCCTGCTCCTGCCGTGCCGTTTCCCGCACGCGAGCCGCCTCCAGCAGCGCCAGCGAACCCTGCACGCGACTCAGCAGCTACAAGGCGCACGACGCTAATGAGGCTCCAGGCTGCCTTCGAGGAGGTGATCTCAATATATAGTGCAGATATGGTTGCCACCTTTGAGGTATATATATATGTATTTAATATAAAAAAATTTACCCGTAAAAACTAAGTTTTTCACTATAAATCCTTTATATGCGTGGCATCGGTTTTATTTTATTATTCATTTCTGTTTTTCTTGAGTAAGAGTTTCATTTTTATCACATTGGTATTTTAAATTAAAAATTTATTTTTATTTTTCCTAAAAAGTGGAACATTTTGGAAAAAAACTGTTCACGAAAATAAATTGTCACACACAACGAGTCTGTGTGCAAAATGTCAGCTCGATTGGATCACGGGAAGTGGGTTAAAAAACGACCGAAAGATTTGCACGGTCGTAAGCGCGCAAGCAAGCAAGCAAGTGAACTTAATATAAAGGATTTAAAAACTGGGACGTATAATTTGGAAGAGGAATATTTCACAATGATGGAGGTGGTGGTGGTGGTGGGGGGGAACTATTGTACATGTACACGCATCAGGCTGAGTGCTGTGTTGTTAAGCAAATGACAACATCTGGTGACTTTTAATGTCATGGGAAGACTTACAGATTTCAAAAGACAGCTTCGATAACAAAAAATAACAACGGGACGATCCTGGGAACGTTTCTTTTTATGTGTGCGAAGAAGGATTCTGTGTCAAAGTCGATGTTTAAAAAATATATATATATAATGTATACATAAACAAATGCTGCGTAGACTGTCATTGTCGATGTTTCTTGACATGTTTGCAAAAAAATTAAGCTATCAACATATTTCTGGATGAAAGTCTCCCCCCATGCCTTGTCAGTCATGGGATTTAATTTGACCATACTTCCCTACTCTAGTTAGTGCGGTTGATGAAAGGGGGGTGGGTCCCAGGACAAGTACAGATGTCGCTCATCACTGATGTTAACCGTGGTTGGGAATTGAAGTCAGTGTTTACGAGTGGTAGGATATCATTTTGGTAAACAGCACATGCATTTTATCTCATCGTCCAAGAAAAAAAACACTCTTTTTGCTGATGTCCAACTTTGTTCAGTGTTTTCATGGGACAGGAAAATGCATATTGTAAGCCCCCCGCCGTCACAAGATAATCTTGAATACATTTTGAACAACAAAAGTGTTCTTCTTTCCACATGTTTTTTTATTTACACAGGAGTAAACTGCTATCGGTGTGTACCTGATACTGGTTATCGAGTCTGCATTGTTGGTCACTCAGCTCCTTAGTCACTTGCTCCACATCCTTTCTTTTCTCTGCATTCATCTCCCTCTGTGCTCCCACGAGACTCTTCTCATTCTCCATCTGTTACCAAACACGCGGAGATACATTCGATGTAATTTACATAAAATTAATAATTCATGGTTTTTGTGAATCAAAAGTGCATGCATCCAGTGCTTATGGTTTTACTGTACACAACAGCCTATAAAATGTTAACGGTGAGAATGGGGAGATGTTATTTTATTATCCAACTTAGAGTGCAGAGTTAGCTTTATGAAAATACTTTTTCAAAAGCATACTTTTCTCCTTTTTCCCAATTCTATTCCAACTGTGTACTGTGTTACCGAAGTAATTTCAAAAGATGAAGAAATGTCCAATGGGAGCTCTCAGAGCAGTGTATCACCGCATCATGAAGAATAACTCGTGGAAGGTGAAATCAAATAACTACTTCAGAGATCCATCAAAGTGACCTTTTGTGCACGCTAGGGTCTGACACTTTCCCATTTACTATAGTGATTTTCTTCACATGGCAATATTTATAATTACCAGAGCTGTAATTTTGTCAAGTTAATTGAAGCGTATTTCAAAAGTATATTTTTTGTGTTTGCAGTAATTGGTGCCTGAGCTGAGACCACTGTGACTGAGAACCTGGTTAATCATGGTTTGGTGAAATCTAGATATGAACCCGGGACATCAGCAGTGCACTGACCTCTGTGCCAACCACCCCTACAGTTTTATAAAAACACAAAATAGTAATGTGACCTCTTTAAGAATTCCCTCCTTATTCAGTGCAAACTGGGCTCTTTCTTGAGCCATGGCTTTCAGCAAGTCTTCCCGTGCCACCTCCAGTCGACTGATGGTCTCTCTTGACTCTTGAATTTGCTTGTGTGTGTCATTGAGTGTGATCTGCATGTTGGCTCGTTCTGACATTTGTTCATTGAGTCGGTATATGATTTCATCTTTTTGTGATTGCCATTTTTCCAATTCAGGCCTGCAAAAGAGAATGCAAAAATATACACGTTATAACCAAGGCTGCATAATATGAACTATTTATGTAATACCTGGTTACTGTGCGACAGAGCATGATGTTTTTGGTACGTGACATTGTCTTGGCATTGGTAGACATCTGAAAATTGTTTAAAAAAAATATTGATATGATTTAACTCCAGCACATAAAAAAAGTTAAATATCTCAAAACATTGTGGGAATATTTTTTTTTACAGTTTTTAGACTGTGTAGGAAAAGTTTTACTTTCACAATCTTTTGCTGGTGTTAAGAAAATAGCATGGCATTTACACTTTTATAACTTGAAATCAGCCTTATTATGAGTTTAATAAGAACAAAAAGCACTTCAACTCATTTGAACAGTCCCTTTGTGAATTTGGTAAGGGCATGCTATATCTCAGAAAAGTTGTGCTCGTGTTTCTCCCCATTTAATTCCAAACGCTAAATGAGCATAACAAACACGTGCATTGCTATCCGCCGCAATAACATTTTGACGATAGCAGAACTACCATTCACGTTGTATTCGGTATACCAGATGCAAAAAAATGCTGCCTTCTATTTCTTTCTTTTGTGTACAATATTTGAAGTTCTGTAATGTGTTTTTGTTAGCTGTTAATATTCTACATGCATGTTTCAAATGATTTTTTTTGTAACAATAGACTGACATCAGTGCAGAATTGTCATTTTCCAAAAAATTATGTTTCTTTTGCAGCTCCTGAATTTCTTCCAAGGTTGCGCTCAGTCCATGCCGCAGGTTTTTGAGCTCTGCTGAATTCGTGTCTCGCGCTGCCGAGACTGCAGCTGGAACAGACAAAGCATTGTCACAACCTTGAAAGGTTCATCCAGAGTGAACGCAAACATGCCTATGCAATTATCTATTTGAAGTATTTCTTAAAAATGAATAACTTCATTCTGTATCAATTGCAAAGCACATTAATGATGTACTCAAGAAAGACTTATTTACATTTGTAAATTACATTACTTGAAATTAATCGAATCATGAAAGACACAAAAAGCGTATTTTGACTGAATATGCTTGATGTGGAAGAGGTCCCTTTAGCTTTGTTTAAAAACAGAATTAAGCTTGTTTTTTTTCGAGGGATTTCTTTCGGGTCATACATCAATTTGTCATCAGAAGCCTAATGTATTGCGTACCTGTGGTGTTTTATGTGACCAATATCACACATTCCAATAAACTTTATGATTCATTAACCGTCCTCAGATCCATTAACAGCTCACAGATCGTAAGGTCAAGTGCACGAGGTCCGGAACACTCCTTTACACGCGCGGCATGCTACCGTGCCACTACGCACCGGCTCTTTCCCGGCTGATTTCATTTGGAATGGTGTGGAGCTTTTGCCTGAGCAGGCTCGCTTTTATGGTTTCCACTTCCAATCGATCATGAGCATGTCTTCTTTTTGCATCCTGCAGTAATGCACAAAAAACCCGCAAGATCAAAACCATTGGGGTGGATATTCTATTCAACTATCCGTTACACCTCGTGATCGACATACACATAAAGCATTTTTTTTACATGGGGACTATAAAATGTGTATAAATTGCTCAAACTAAAACAAAGCTATGGGAAGAGAGGCTTGTTTAAATGCAGTCACAACGTTGTTTGTGATTTTGTGGCGCGTGGAAGCAAGTTATTTTACAGAATGCTCTGCCGGCCAGCCCTATGCAATATTTTCACAGAGGCACCCCCATCCACACGACGGTAGTGACAACAGCAGTTGGGGTGACAGAAGGAGAAGACGTGGCCATCATTATCGGCTCTGTGACCCACACGTGGTCTCATGGTGTAGTCCCTGCTATTTTGTTGGCCTCCAACCCTCCCATGCTCACTCACGTTTTCTCTACCCACCGTAATTTGCGGTGTCATCACCGTGTCCATATGTTGCACTTAAAACCGTTATAAGCTAAACTGTCGACCTACTGCCATGGCTTATGAGCGACATAACATTTTTTAAAGTTCAAAGTGAATGCTATGTATTCCCGTCTACTAATCATTGCTGTGTAATGACAGAGTGCCATGCACTGTCTAGCATAACAACATTGTACCTTTCCCCTTCTAAAATGTTAATCTGCGACTAAAATTGTTTCTCTAAATGGAATTTCATCTTCATTTTCCTGAACATTGTTATTGGCTCTGAATTGGGAATAAATGGCATAATTCAGGAAGTTTTAGTGCTGTGGATTAATGCCATCTGAAGGTAACCGAAGCAAGACTAACAAATCCAGTGTCCATGGAATTTATGATTATCCATATTAGATACATGAAATCCAACATTAAGAATATCTCAGTTAGGGCAAGATCAAACTTAAACTATAACCATTATGAGAGCATTGCTGTAATCTAAATTTGGACAGTTTTCCAGTGTGGTAGGTTTTAATATGACTTTGAAAAGTTGTAAAATCACAGTTGAATATTGTGTCTTTTGTCACAGCATAGAACTGGGAGTAAAAATAGCCACACTAAATCACAGGTTTGCATTCCTATATATTTTTTTTGCCAACGTGTCACGTTGTAGAGGTAGCATTTATATGCAAAGAAAATCCTTTCTGACCTTCATCGGAAGCAGCAATTTAGAAAATATAAGTCTTGTTCTTAATATTGCAATTATTTCAGCTGTTTTGTCTCCTCGACTGCAGTGTGTGGGTGTAATGATTCATTCCATTTGACCTACGGTATTTTAATGGATAGTTGTTTAGAATGATCGAATGCGGGATATATACTATACTTTCTTGATTTGAAGCTTTCGTGACTGCAGGAATCCATACTTTTTGATTCTTTCGGTAAAGTCACGTAGGTTTAAAATAAAATAAAGCACAATGTTTCGGGCGCAACACAAGCGTCCATCATCAGGTGGGAAAGCATGGTCTGCATGGTCCGTTTTCGGAATGCAGACCATGCTTTCCCACCTGATGATGGACGCTTGTGTTACGCCCGAAACGTCGTTATTTATTTTATTTTATACCTACATGACTTTACCGAAAGAACCAAAGAGTATACTATACTTATTTACGTTTCATATCAGGAAATGCATTTTTTTATCCTTACAAGTTCTTCCATGGCTATGGCAATTTCTTCAAAGTGACTAATTTCCTCTTCCTGAAATCCATGCTCATCCTTCTTGAAATGATGTGCTGAGACGAGACGAAAACATAAAACGATGGGTTAGAAAAGTACAAACCGGCACTGTGATTTTAAAAAAATGCAACCATACATGTTCTGCTATAAGTAATTATTACAATTATATAAACACACCATCGTATTATATAAACACACCATCGTATTTATTAAAATAATTCACCTCCACGATCCCTTGAGATGGAAAGAGTGATATTCGTGTTACGTCGCACACACAGCAAACACGTAATGACACATACACCCACCGACATTTGAACGTAATCTTTGTTTTTTTCGGTAAAGTCACGTAGGTAAAACATTAACATAAATACAATCACGACGTTTCGGAGGCAACACAAGCTTCCGTCTTGTGTTGCCTCCGAAATTACTGGATCAAGTGAAAAAAAAAGTATGAATACTTGCAGTCACGAAACCTTTAAATCTAGAATTGACATTTGAACGTATTCAATAAGTATGCACACACATGAACATTGTGCTCAGTCACTGAATTAACGTTTTAATTAACTTCCCAAAAAAAAAACTAAGGGCAGCTAGCGAGCTGAGCACCGCGTGCTGTCGCATTACCAAGCGTTCACTCTATCGGGCAAAATAAAAAAATCACAACACTTTTGCCGTGGGCTAAGTCGCGGTGATGCGCACACGGTGCTAGCTAGGCATGGCTCGCAAACAGTTTCTACAAACACACAGCAACGAAATAAATTATACCTGACAGAGAGAGCTCCGTTGCCTTGCGGGCTTATTCCAGCCATAGATGGAATTACTGGATACACATTACTGCACAAGACTCCTTGGAGCTGTGAGTAAGCGTGCGGCGTATTTAGTACACGCTTTAGCCACATTGTAATAATAATAATGGGTTTGTGAACGATGGGGTCTTAAGTCGCATGTCACATACCGAGGTCGCGCAAGTGCTTAAGGACACTTTTCAAAGTTGGTAAATCCACGCCCGAAGCCATTTTCAGCCCTTAATGACGATGTTACTCTATTACATTTCTCCAGCTAAATCTCCGAGGGTTGTACGGGTTTTTTTATTTTCTCAGCCAAAGCTTTACGGTTGCCAAGCAACTTCCCACCCTTATTCTAACACGGAAGCTACCAATGGCCAAAGGATCTCTTCACTTCGCAAACAATGCCAACTGCACCCTGCTGTAGCATGCAGGGGAGTGGGGGCCGACTCATAGCCTGTAACAACAGACTGTGTGTGTTGGGGGCGCAAGTTGGTTGTTTGACTTGCATCCCACTGGGATTTTTGCACACAGCGTTGGTGTACGGTGTTTTTTTCTGCAATATTTTGCTGTCCTTTCTTGGATTTTCTGTTTGCACTCAGTTACATATTCACTTTAAGATGTTTTTTGTTCATGTTTTTTGTGTGTTGCGGTTGCACCCGATTCAAGAGCCGAATTGCTCACAGGGCTATACCTAATAAATGAACTTGAAGTGAAAACCACAACCAGGCCGCCTTTGTCTCTTCCCAGTGGCGATGTTTACGACGCACAGCGCACCGGCAACTCATTTGAGGTTGAGTTCCACCTCGGGGAGGCCCAGAACACGTTCAGATCATCGTCGCCGGTGTTGGCCGTGAGCGGCCACTCGCAATGAACACCCATGAGCACGCACGCACACGCGCGCGTTCACACACGTGCACACTTATACCCACACGATTGCATCGTTGATTTTATTGTGGCATTTCCAAATGCCAATCTTAACATTTGAATTTAAATAATGATGCTATTTTTCATACACCTTCTGATGTGTACACATTTATTTAGAATACACAGTACGATACTTTTATTTGCAAAGACGTAACTACATTGGAACCACAATTAAACTATACTCTTAGGTTTTTTCGGTAAAGTCACGTAGGTAAAATAAAAAATAAGAGAAATAATAATAGAAATAGAATTATAAATCACGACGTTTCGGAGGCAACACAAGTATCCGTCATCAGGTGGGACCGTCACAGCTAAATTTACTGTATCAAGCTTCAAATCTAGAACCACAATTAAAGTTTGCTTGTGTAGCTGGTCCGCTCTGTCGCCCTCTCCTCCCGTCGCGAATCCTTGTGCAGGGAGTGACACGCCGGCCACATAGACAACAACAACAAAAATAAAGTTTGGAGACGATGAGTAGTGACTGAGCGATGTGTTCTGTCCTGCCGAGAGGTGAGTCACTTCTCAACAGCTGAGCATCAGGGGATTTTGTGAAACGGCAAAACTTTATTTTAAAAGTCGTCTGCAGGAGGGCATCGCGTATCTGCAATAGCAATCAGAGATACCCTCCATGTCACAGTACCAAGTCCGCCCAAATCGCAATTATGATAACAGCCGCTTATCATATCGAACATTGAAACATATTTTTTAACAAACATTTAACCGGAAACATTTTTCATATCTAACGTCAGGCATCTGCCCGAAACATATGTAGCACCTCCTACAGCCCCTGATAATAATGCTTAAACAAAACAATACGTAATTTTAATAATTATATTTTCTATACGATTATATTAACAAGAGAAATCATATTTTACTGACAATGAACATATAAAACAATTCTTTCTTATACCCGAATCAGGAATTTAGTCTGTGAAAAAACACCCCAGTAGCTCAATGTTACAATTAAGCTCTAAGTCTGCCAATTTGTGCCTTCCCAATGAATAGTCCACCGCAACACAATATCAAATGTTAAAAACTTTTCCAAACAACTGCTTCAAAGTTTTTGATCACCAAAACACTTTAATCATCTTCCAACTCCGTTATATCTATTGATTGGAGTTGGATTGATAAAAAATAAACAAGTAATTAACACACTCTTGATCTGAAGTTTTCGTGACCGCAGGAATCCATACTCTTTGGTTCTTTCGGTAAAGTCACGTAGGTAGAAAAAATAATAAAAGATCACGACGTTTCGATCGCAACAACAAGCGACCGTCTTCAGGTGAGAGAATCAGACTGCTGTAGACGAGGCATTAATGGTCTATTATTATTAATGTTAATGATGTATTATTAATGATAATATAATTCGTATTAGTAATGATCTATTATTTTTTCTACCTACGTGACTTTACCGAAAGAATCAGAGAGTAAGTAATTAACACTCGTAATAATAATAAATATATAAAAACTCACCACGAGGCGGGACGTCATCTTATTATTCGATTTCTCCGCGCAAAAAAACAGCAAACAATACAAATAAAAAATTAAGTGAACATCTCCATACCTGTCAACCCCTTATCAGTGCCTACCTTAATACAGACTAATTCAAATATCGACGTACATCCTAAAAAGTCTCATAACAAGGGAGAGAAAACACAAACAAATAGACAAAAACATTTTGTTGTTGCCCGTATTGAAACTGCTGTACGTCGTATGGAGCTGAAAACTCAATTTCCCTGTACAATAATACGGGGTAAATCGTGTGGGTTGACATGTATGCATCTCATACCTGCAATAGTAATCAGAAACACCCTCTACTTCACAACACCGCAGCTCAATTTCTCTATCAATGGGATTGAGTGCCAGTGTTAATATTCTCCACTCAATTATACGTATTTTATACGTAGACATCTACTTTAATATCAATGTCTTAATTGTGCATATCATCATTACCACCAACAACTCAATCAACAGTCGATTCACGTTACCGTGTTCCTGTCAGTCGATTGAAACTCAAGTAATATCAGTTGAACAGTTATATATTGTTGGAGATAATGCCACGTGCAGCTTACCTGGCACCAAGTCCGCCAACATCTAAATTGGTGAGTGTACCTCGTACTCTACCGTGCACGTGGGGCTATGGGTCCAATCCCTGATCACCGTCGCATTCACTTATAATAGTAATAACAAAAACGTACCTGGTTACCCGTAGCTATGCACAAATTGTTACTTAGGTTCCCATGTGCCACACAGTGCACAATCATAGACGCGTGATTCATCACGGGTGAGCTCACACCGGCTACACTTGGAACTGTTTCCCCGACAGTTAAAGGTCTGCTGAATAGGCAACTTTTTCTTATTGGGAAACTCAGTAATCAATGGCTTATCACATGAGTTACTTATAAATGTCGGCATTCATTTGTCTTCTGGCACACTACTCTGGTGCTACTCGGGCACTATTCTTGTTTGCCAATTCTATTGTGTTGATAGAGTATTTTTGGGAATTGCAATAAAGGCTTACAAATTTACATTCTAAACTTTAATGCTATCGCACTGCATAGTGTACCACTACACATATAATTAGCCTTTTAAAAATATGCCATTTGAATGTTATGCCATCCTAAAAGAGCAAACACTTCATCCAAAAAATATTAATTAGGCAAACTATCCATGGGTGAGATGAACTGATAAGGAGCTGTGGTTTTGAATGTTAACGACCGTGCACGTCAAATTTACACAACGCAGACACGTGCAATATGTGCAGCCTTTCTTTGCAAAATACCTAATTATCGCCAGCATCCTGGAAGGCATGACAGTTCGGTTCAGGTGTTTTAAGCTGCCACGTGGGACACCAAGGCGCTACGTGTTTTAATTCTGTGCTGCTTTACTCGGAAAGCTGTTGATCGTGGATGTCCGGTTGGATATTTCACACAAAGCCTCTGCATGTTCGCATTTATCGTTGGCTCTCGAAGAAGGAGATACTGGCAAAAGCATTGATCGCGAGCAACACATTAAAGCGTTGTTATATTTTTTCCGGACATCAATATGCCTTAATGAGTTTCAGTGGGGTAAATCACAAATGTCGCAATGTCATTGAGTGCATTGCATCAGAACATTTCTTAGAAAAAAGTTTCGTTGAAAAATTTGACCTCGAGAGCCTCAAAGTCTGCTGCTACGCGCGTGTTTATCTTCACGGAGTTGGAATGGTCTCACAGCAGTAAAACGTCACCTGCCGTCATTGCCTCCAACAGATATTGACTGCATTGTGCTTTATGGTGCAGCAAATTTGGATTTATTTCTTTATTTCCGCATATATATTTTGTCTTCGTGCCAAACATTATTTTTTTTGAGTAATTTATACATTTCTTTAGCAGAGTGAAGACCTCAGAATATTAATAATAACGGTGCAATGTTTTCCGCTGTAAAATGTTTTACAGTCTGACGCCCTTGTGAAAATAAACAAGATGTAATTTCTACGCTAATTTGTTACTAATTTGTAATCAAATACAACTAGCATTTGTGTAAACACGATTGCTAATGGTGTCACGAGTTCAGAGCGGTTTGCAGAAGGGCTTATGTGAATTTTTTACACAGGTTTAGTCAGTAAATGGAATGAGGTAAGATTTTGTCCCGGTATCGTCAGAGGGCAAGGACAGGCTTTGCATAAACCTTGGCACCAGGCATCAGTTTGCGCTAATTTTTCTTGCTAAGCAAGGGTTGCTGGCTCTATGGCCTCCGAATGTGAGTCTCTTCTGGCCTGTCGAGACCTAAACATAATTGTCACAGACGAATGCCACCTAGGGGCCTCCTCTCATGCTGCCATCCCGAGTGCAGTTACCGAGAAGGGAGACAAATTGCCGTGCAGCACGGCCCGTGGTAAGGGATTATCTTGATAAGCGTCGGTAGAGGGCGATAGCAAGCTGGATTGACATGCAGGCAGCCCTGGTCATTCTCCGTGATATTTATTTATGAACTTGAAATTTGTACGTTTAAAAAACAACAAAGCTATCACTCTCCAAATTATTATGTTAATGTGTTTATAAGCACAGTGTTTTGGTTGTTCTTCTTCAAATGGTGTTAATTATTATGTATGAACACACATCGCTCCTGTTTTTAATGAAAATAATCCACAGTAAAGGTGTGCGCATAATGTGTCCGATAAACGTGGCAAATTCTGCCAAAGGCGGTGACGCTCTACGATACGTAACCACTTAAGCACATATTAAGACAATAAAACATAACCCCATGTTTGCTTAATATTAATAGTGCCTTGTGGGATATTAATGCCATGGTGTGCAGTGTACATAAAGCAAGTGACACGACAAATTCTACATAGACCCCCACCGCCGCATTATAATTCTGTTGAGCGTTTGAATTTTACTGAGCACGCTGCATGGCTGGATTCTCTGCCGGAACTGTAGCTAAGTAAAAGGGACAGGACAAGGGGGGCTTCCAGGTGATAGATGCAATGTTTTGATTCCCCCTCCCACCTCCAACCGAGAATATATATGACGAGCTTCATCTGAAGCATAAACTATTGCTGGCAGAATGCAGTGTATGTCCATGTGACGTGTAGGGTCACGGTGAGCGGCCCCCATATGTGGTGAGGGGTCTCCCTTGGGTCAACTCATCCGAAAATGATTACTTGGTGCAGCATGCGCTCTCCTGGGAAGACGGGAAGGCAGGCAGCCATGTGCGCTGCTACCCAGCACCCTCTTTCATTGTGTGCAGGGCCAACAAACAAACATCTGGCCGGTGCTGCTCTCATTATTATTGTTGTTGTTGTGCTTGATACCGTTGAGCAAGTGCACGGGCAAACACCTACAAAGATATTCTGTTTGTGTGTGGCAGACATATGTCCAGGAGCTCAATGCCAATGACGAGGTCTGATAGCCGTGACGAGAGGGCGTCAGCAAAGAGTTTGAGTAGTTGCTATTCCTCCTGCGTGGAAGGAGCACAGACTACAGTGGTTTATTATAGTTTGGGTTGCATGGCCACACTCGCACTACAGCGGTTTGTCTTTCTTTTACATTTATGAAGGAGATGAGCACATCGGCCTGTTGATGTTCTGATGTGGCTGATGGATATAGCAGTGTCTTCGAGGAATGTCACAGCCAGGAGGTGTGATGGTTTGGGTCTCGATTGAGGTATGTATTCTGGACGGATGCGTTATTCCAACCTGTTTGCACAGCAGTAGTGTTCTTCCAAATATGCATGAAATTCTTGAATGGTGACAGCAGTGAAAATGCAGAAAAGGGATCGAGACTTGAGTCAGTGGCGAGGTGACATTTATGGGGTCTTGGTTTGATGGGTAGGTGGTTGTCGTTTGCAGGAAAATGTGTACATTCCCTTACAGTTTGTGTTCCTCTGTGGATATTTGGTGACAGAATGGATGCCAGAATAGGGAGTCAGAAGATTGGTGTGGCAGTTCAGCGTTCAATGTTCCCTGGATAGAAACGTATTCACTCTTATACCTAATGCAACTTTTGATGGTGTTCTTTGTTGCTGTCTGCTTGGTATTTTGGCTGTACTCCACACCTGCTTTAGAGAAAACCCCACACAGGCTGGCGGGGCAAGTGAATGCTGTTAGGGAGCACATGTGAATGCCAATTCATTGCGTATGAGATATTGTGATCCAGTGCTGATGTTAGGTTGACACTCCTACACAGACACACACATGTGTGGCCATGTGCACACCACAATCATTCGTCTTTTTGTTGACATGCAGTCAATTGCCTCGGTTATTTTTGTAATAGCAACTGTCTTGACATCTTGCCTCGTGAAGACGGGAAACCCCCGTACAAGCCAGGCCCAACGTGCCGAGCATGATGCTGCCGGCGACATCACCAATCCCCGCCCATCACCTCCCGTCCAGCGGCACACATTGATATAGGTGACACTCTTGCTCCCCTCCCCTCCGCCCCTCCTACTGGTGTGTATGGTATTTGATTACTCGATTAATCAATTGGATAACCGGTAGATTAATTGATGACAGCACCTCAATAAATGGAATTTTATCCAGCTCTGTGATAAACATTCACACACGTCAGTTTAACACGTAGGCTTTTGCGACCAATATCATCCATAATAGAGGTTTTTTTGGTTTAGATCACGATCTAACCCAAAAAAACTCTATTATGGATTCACACACATCCAAGTTCAGACCCACAGCATATTTTACTCGCCGGCACAAAACTGCAAAGCAATTAATGAACACGCAGCAACTCGAGCAGCACAAACACATGTTGACTGGGAACAAAGCAGAGGGTGAACTATGTGCCACAGTGGGTGCTTCAAGTGACACCTTCAGTTGTTGTTTATAAGAAGTGAGCACCGTTGATGGCTTTACGAGCTATTTATAAGTGCCTCGGTGGTACATTGCACTGTTTGATGAAACAAAAAGTAACTGGGTATTATAATGAAATGCATTCTGGATGGGAGCAGCAAAACAATGGAACTTTCTCATTTTCATCGAGGAAAGCGAGATGGATTGTGTCATCGCAGGATCGCGGGTATGCTGTTGGCATGAACCCTTTATCGAGCAGTGGATAATTCATGGCTGATGATGATTTATTTGTATCGAGTGAACTTGACAGACTTCTACAGAGCAACACATCAACTCAAAGCAGAGCGCCTCTACTATGTAGCAGCGTGAATAAATACAAATCAATGTATATTGCTGTATTACGCAAAACATCAAACGTGTTGACCACTCACAGTATTGCACCATTCTTCATTTAAGCCTCAGGCATTTCCATATTAGAAGTTAACACGCGATGATAGATCTTGTTTTCTAAGATTAAAATAAGTGCAAAGTGCTGAAACATTTATTCTTTTCAAAGAGCACAGTGCAACGCAGCACTTTCTCAGCATTATGAGTCGGCCTCTTACGCACGGCAGGGCTAGGAAAAGTAACAATTGTTCGTACGCGTTACAGTTCAAAGTTGAAGGCGAATAATTGTTTTCTTCCCCAACAATTCCAAGGAGGAGGCATCAGCAGTTGCCACCGCGATGTTTTGTTGCACGCGTGGCGCGCGTTCGTTGGTGACCGCGATCTTGAATCGCTCCGTTTGCGCCCCTAGACGGACGCGCGTCTCCCACGTTGGAGCGCTGTGCAGAGAGGGCCCTTGTTGGTCGTGGAAGAGAGACAGCCCCCGGTGCTTCCACAGTCGGATCCTCAATACGACGTTGCCGTCCGCCACGTCCACGGCGGCCCGTGCTGATCACAACCAAAGACAAAGATTCCCCGTGTGTAGACTCAACAGACTGTTGGGGCAAGTGCCGTTAAGCGAGCACCTATGAAGGCCGGCACGGCACACGCGAGCGTGGGTGGCCAGCAACCACGCCCGGTCGCCTTTGTCTCCCCAGTAACGATGTTTACACACCGCACCAGGTATTAATTTAAGGCTGAGTTGACCTCGGGGAGGCCCAGGACCGGTTCAGATAACCGTCACTGGTGTTGGCCTTGAGCAGGAATCGAACTCGGGTGGCCGGGTTTGTAGCGCAGGGCGCTAGCCACTCCACCACCAGCAGTGCTGTGATCAGCGGGTGCCCGTGTCTTTATTTTCGGCTGCTCAAAAGGAGGCGCGAATCCGGAGAAGGTTTCCCGTGGGGGTTCTATTAGGTATTGTTGGAGCAGCAGAGTGATGTTTCTCTTCATCTTGTTCGGCAGCACAGGAAGCCACAGGAGTGGAGGAGTTTAGGGTGCCGCTGATGGCACCAAGCACTGTATGATTTTGATATCGACGAGGTATGAGAGCTCGCACTCCAGACTGCTTACATTTCTGCAACGTGTGGGCGTTTGCTTCCCTACAATGTCACGTTTCTGAATAATGTTTCCTCGTGCTTTTGTTTTTCTGTTGGTTTGTTCGAGGTGGTGGTGGTGGTGGTGGTGGTCTGGTCGAGAGTAACTCCTAGGGACCTGGGGTAGAACCTAGGAGAGGACCTGTACCGAATCCCTCAGCTCGGTCTTCACGTACGTTGCAAGGCCGACCAAATATGGATGTAACTGTTCATATTTAAGCGAGGGTACTCTTGGTCCAGATTAGTGTTTCTTTCTTCAGCGCCAGGACATGATGTTTTGAAACTTGAGCATCTTCGTGATGCAATGGCATTTTGCACCAGAGATGCCCTCAATGTTCAGCTTTATTATTTGCAGCAACGGGGGGCGGAATTCACATTTCATTGGGAAGGGCCGCTTTTACTGTCGGGCATCTGGGCGTGGGTTTGATGACATTCGTTGTGCTTTCGCACATAGCAAGGAACACGGTGAGCAGACTTTCATCTCCTCTTCCTTTGAGACAGCAAACTGCTGTACATTTTTTTCTGGAGGAGAGCAGTGCTACAATGGTTAGCGCACTGCACAATTAACCCAGTCACCTGGGTTCAGGCCCAGGTCACCGCTAATATCAGTAACATCGATCATGGGCCTCACATTCACCTACCTGCACTGACCAGCTTGGTGAAGTATGGTCATATATCCCCGATGACTAACATGGGATGGGGGAGGCCTTCATTCAGCAGGGGATAGACAAGGACTGTACAGTATAAAATAAGATTAGTACAGTATTTAACGAAACCACATTTGGACAAATGTACAAAAAAGTTGTCAGCACCACTGAGATGCTGGGTTCAAATCAAATGTTAACTACCTGTGAGTCGACCAGCTTCTCAAATATAGACAGTTGATGGTCTTAGTGACTTAACAAAAAGAGCGTTATAATACACTTGGGTTTTCACTATATTTGTTTGATTGATATGCCATAGATGCTCTGTGCAGGGCATTAAAAAAAGGTGTGAGCCTAGTGCAGATAAACACGTATTTTTAAACGACTTCAAAAGTAGTTCTGTGATTTCATCTTCCGGGGTTGTTTTCTGACAGGGTGATTCACTGTCAGCTGCGAGATTTACGAATAGCAACGTCTTCATCTGTTGACTGACAACGATTGGACAACCGACACTGAATTTGGAGGAAATAAATATAAAATTGACATATGAAAATTTAATTTATATTATTTTGAGAAGTTAACTTTTCAGTGTTTCAAAAGTCATGGCATGATGACTTTTTAAATGGTATTTTTTATATTCAAAATGATGCACACTTTTTATAAAAATACAAAAAAATTATACTTTTTGACGTGGCAGTGGTGACTAAAAAGAATCAGACGGATATTGTTAAAATAAAATATCTGCACTTTAACAATTAATTGGCTGAATCCCATGCAGTGATTTTTTCCTTCTCTCTTTTAGCATTTTTTAACTCTACTGCACATTTTGTTTTAATGTATGAGACACTAAGTAGGTTCAAATTGTAGCATACTTGGCATATGTATACATGTACACATAAAGCAGTGGTTTCACACTTTGATGAACCAGCCAAGCCAATTATAGTGGCTGTTTGCCCTGACTGCTACTAATGGAGACGTCAACACATCTTTGGAAGAAAAAATATCAGATAATGAAAATTAACATTTTCCATCGCTTGAATTGGAATTCCTTATGTGTTTTAAAATTGCATTGTGTAATGTTGCACACAAACGCTCTTACATGAACACAATTCTGCTTGCTCCATCGCAATGGAGAAAAATATTAAAATGTGTTGTATAGTTTTGTATATTCTCTCGAAATTACACCTTCCAACCGGCAGTCATAAATTTAGACAATTGCTCAGTATGAATGCGAATGCACAATGGGAGGTTGTTTATGGGCATGTCCTGGAATTTATTAAATGCCATCGCGGTGCAATACAAAGCAAGATCTTCCATGACCAGTGTGTGTGTGTGTGTACATCAAATTCCTATTTCTCATAAAGGCTACTTGGCTCCAGAGAAGTCGCCCGGCATGGGATCAATGGGGCATGTCGGATAATGCTGGGTGAAGCCCCACGCCCGGAAACGCAGATGCCACGCAGTAATGAGGGCCTTGGAGGTGGTTTCCCCGCAGCAGCAGCTGTAGAAAATGTCACGCTGTAAACTTCTGGCACCTGTGCGAATTTGAGTCAGCTCCAATCCTCACTCCCAGCGCTGGTTAGTTACGTTTCGTAGAATGTTAACGGATAACGCGGAAGCTGCAGAGAGAGAGAGACAAACAGAAATCCCAGTGGTTTAAAGCTCTTTGGACTACGTGTGACAATTATTTACAGAAAGTGAAATTAAAATTACCCCTTGTGTGCGATACAGCAGCAGCTGTTTGCAGCATTAGTCTAAGGCGAGATTACTGTTTTGGCATAGTTTAACTTAATAAATTTGGTCACTAAAATCAAATTTCTTCAATGGGGCCACTTTGAGTTGACACCACCATAAATGAGACATGTTGATACTTCTGTGGTGTAATGGTTGAGCATTGTATACTTACACCGAAGAGGTCACCGGTTTGATATCTCGGTGTGGTTAAGGTGAAACAATGGGCAAATGTTTAAAATCCCCTGCCCCCCTCCCCCCATCTGTCCACCCAGCAGTATAGATGAGTACACCAGAGTCAGTCGATCGGGAGGTCAAAATTGTCTGGCCAGCGTGGAAGAGTAGGCCAAATATCTACGGGAGGGGGGCTATCTCATTAGTGTAGGGCCTTCCACCAGCAGTGGTGTGACCAAAACATTGCAGGACTGCACCTTTTATTTTATAATTGGCTTACTTCATATTAGCAGATGGCTTTGGTAAAATTACAGCGAGATAGCAGGTGTTTTTGTTCGTAAACGGCATACATTAAACATGATATGACATCAGCCTGGATATATCTAAACATTTAAAGTCCGAAGTATCGATAAGACGCAAGCGGGAAGTACCCGGCGTTGCCCGGTCGAAAAAGACACGCTCAAACCACTACTTATACACACACCGACATCGACCCACACACACAAACACATCGATCCACACACACACATTGACTCAAACACACACATACATAGACTCACAGACACATCGACTTAAACGCGCACACATATAGACTTACACATACACACACATCGACTTATACACACAAATAGCGACATACACATAGACTGACACACACACACATGGACTTACACACACATGGACTTACACACACACACAAACACATCGATTTACACACACACACGGATGCACACACACACAGCTCGACCTACACACATACATCGACACACCCACATCGACTTGCACACACACACACACGGACGTACACACACACATCGACTCACACACTCACATACATAGACTCACACACACATACACATATATCGACGCGCACACACACACTTCGACTTATGCACACACACATCGACTTACGCACACAGACACATTGACTTATCGACTCACACACACATCGACTTACAGACTCACATATCGAGGCACACACACATATAGACTCACACACACATAGAACTACACACACACACACAAACATATGGACTTACACACACATCAACTAATACACATGGACTTACACACACACATATCGATGTACAGACACAGCGACTCACACACACACATCGACTTACACACACACACATCGACTTACACACACACATGGACTTAAACACACACATACATAGAGTAACACACACATGGACCTACACACACACATGGACTTACACAAACACATATGGACTAACACACACACACATGGACTCTCACACACACATATCGACGTACACACACACACACAAACATTGATTGACACACATTGACACACATCGACCCACACACAAACACATTGACTTACACACACATGTCGACTTACAAACGCTCATGGACTCACGCAGACATAAATTTCGATGTACACACACACACATCGACTGACACACATGGACCCACACACACACACATAATCTAACACACACATCGACTTAAATACACACATACAAAGACTCACACGCACATGGAACTACGCACACACATATGGACTTACACACACACATCGACTAAGACACACACGTGGACTTACACACACACACATCGACTTAAACACACACTGCACACACACATGGACGTACACAAACAAACACAGCAACTGTCACACACACATTGACTTGCACACACATTGACGCACACACACGGAATCGCACAGACACAACGCACACACATATATGGACTCACACGCACACATGGACGTGCACTCGCACACTCTAACTTGGATATAGACTAAATAAGTTTGTAAATAATAGTTTTCTATGTACGTTACTTGGTCGAAAGAAGCAAGGGAGAGGGGAAATGCATGCGTGTATAATAAGTAAAGTAGCGACTGCGAGGGTGTTCTGCCATTTTGGTGCAAACATTTGCCGCGAGCAAGGGCGGCAAATAAATGAAAGTCGACGAATTCAAAATGAACCTCACCCACCTGTGACTATGAGCAGATGCGCACCAATCAAGCGTCATTGACATAACGTCACTGCTCCACCCTCGTACTGCGGGGGCAAGTGTAAATATGATAGAATGAAGACGTAATTGAGTATATTTATTGGTTTGCCCCTGTGCAGTAAGTGATATTGCGTGGCTGCTGATGCCTCAAGAGTACAGAAAAAGGCTCTTCTTCCCATCAAACCTGGTTTTTATGAGCACGACAGTGATATTTAGAAATGTACCTAC
This sequence comes from Lethenteron reissneri, assembly GCF_015708825.2. Classification (NCBI taxonomy): domain Eukaryota; kingdom Metazoa; phylum Chordata; class Hyperoartia; order Petromyzontiformes; family Petromyzontidae; genus Lethenteron; species Lethenteron reissneri. The sequence goes on along the minus strand of NC_083803.1, from coordinate 10,339,385 downwards.
TTTCAAAGAGAAAACGTGTGCATAAGTGTCATGGCCTCACATAAAGACGTGGTCGCTAAGGCAAAGATAGTGGTAGTCGGAGAGGAAAATCGTGTTACTTAGGGTAAAACATTGCTTAACCCCTGTCATTAAATGTTTTCTTTCCTATAAAAAGCAATTTGTGATGAGCAAACAGTCATGGTAACGAATGTTTGAAGGGAGCTGTAAATCTGCGCGTGCTACCTTCCGCAGTGTCCACACGAAAGAGAATCCCCCCCCCCACCGAACGCGTGTGAGTTGGTAGGGTCGAACTAATAAATAAATAGCAAAAACCCAGCACTTAATCGCTAATTAACTACTTTAAATGTGACGGACGCGAAATCGGAATAGCGCTGGCTGAGCACGGGGCTTATGGCGTGGTACCTGACTACTTTTTAAAAACGTCAACCCCACGGTTTGCGAGCCAAATCCTACACAAGTTTCGGCCACACACAGACAGACAGACAAAAACACGTTCCTTCGGAGTGGGCAGGTAGGAACTTGGTTGGACAGCGCATTCGTGCACGACAGACAAATATGCACGACAGACAGACAAATAATCCCTGGTGGGCAGTGTGGAACCTGTAGTTCCTACCTGTAAAATGCCTTTTATAGGTAAAAAAAGATAAGGCGAAATAATAACATTGGTGTGTAGACATTGTTGATCATCATCACATGGATATGGCGCTTAGTATAGTGTAGCTCTCTAGCGTCTACAGAACAAAAATAAATAAAACATCCTCACACGTTTTTATTCAGTGCTGTAGTTATTACTTTCAGCTTAGATCAGACTGCGATGCTGGCTACGTTTTTTAAATATATGTTACCAAATGACCACATCCTGACAATTATCCACCGTGCTGTTAAAGTAAGCTGGCATTGTGCGCACATTCACACGCATAAGTATTTTGCAAATCTAATTAGAAAGTGTGCGTTAAATTTTAATAAGTATCCCTTACAAAGGGTTACTTAAAATGATACAGTTATTCGCGCTTAAGCTGCACACTCGAGTACAATGTGCGAGGTTTTTTTTCTTTGTGAAGACAACTATAAATAATAAATACCATCCTCTCAACAAACAATCGATTTATCGCTCCTTTCGGTCAATGCAATTCAGAATATAGTTCCTTGTAATTACCTTACATTTTAGAGACCTCTGCATATGGGGTGCACTGCGTGTAATTAACTCACAAGTCGCCTTCTGTTGTTTTATATTCTCTTATATGTTGCATCTACTTGACATGCGGTAATGTGATTTTTGCTTTAATTGGAAGTGGAGCTGACATAGCCTCTTAGTGGGCCAAGGTCCGTAGGGTGTCAGAAATGGTTGAAGTTGAATTTTGCAACAATGGTGACAGTGCGCGCACCCTGTCCACCGCTTTCATGGATCTGTTGAACTCCACTTAGCGTGTCATATTTAATTATTTCAACTATTAGCACATTTGCAGCACCTTTATTGTCCAGCTATGGTTATCGCGAGGGCTCCTAAATGAATAAATAAGTGGTGACCAGGCCTGCTGATTGGCCAGCGTCTTACCAATTATTGATTTTAAATCACTCTCAGTCGGTAATTTGTTACTTCCCACGTAGCGGACTTGCCCGAGGAAACGGTTGCAGTCTCGGAGTTCCCGTAATCTGCTGGGAAGATTGATAGGAGACTGTTGAATTGGCAAACAGTATTGAACCAAACACAATCAGCCTCCCACGTGAAAATCCATGATCAGCCCAACGTGCAGGCCCCTTGTCAAAGCTTTTGCTTACGATATTTAAATAGATTGGTGATCATTACGGCAAAGCATCTTGCTTCACTCCGTCAAAGAAAACTTGCGTATTGCTCGCAGTCGCAATTAAGGGTTGACGGCACGTGACGCGAAAACTAAGGAGTGTTTTCCTGTGAAACAGTCGAGATGGAAAAAGGTTATCACGAATGTCGCTTTTGACACGATTGAACCATTTAGAGAAAATAATGCGCTTCGGACGGTCTAATCGATACACCACCTGCAGGACGTGATCATTTACTCTTCGAGTTGAACGATGACTCACGATCTTGCTACTTTTTCCTCTCTCGGTCGCATTGTAAAATGAAGACACAAATGTGCCTTCTTTCCCCACAGTGCCCATGTCCCGCTGTTTTGCACAGCGTCTTGGGATGTGGTTGCATTTATGAACTTTATAATGTAGAGAAAAGTGCCCAACGACAGTAGTCCACGGGGCGGTGATTATAATATGTGCTGAGTATTTGTATATTGTACTGCACGTCTATCGAGAAGATGTTCGACGAACTGAATTGAGTTCCCGAAGAAGCTTGCAATACATGGAGTGAAACGTCAGACATTCTCACAAACAACACCGAGTACAAACCGAGAACACACCGGAGACCTTTACTGACACAATCGTGAGCTTATATCATCATTGCAGGTGGTCATTTGAGCCTGAATGCTCATGTGCGTGGGATTGCACTCAAAAATACAATAATCAGTGGCAATCTTGAGAATCTGGAGACCCAGAAAATAAAAAAACCCTAATAGAGCCCTAAGGCATCACTTTTTATATTACCCCATACAAATACACATACGTATATGCGTTTATAATGGACACTTTATCAGCATCATAATTAATTAATTAAATGCTAAACGAACCGCCTATTGATTAATCCATTCCTGTGCATAAATCTGGGTGCCTCTCCGACGTTGAGGCCTCCTTTGACAGAAATGTAAGGCAGCTCTCTGCGAAACTGCTGTGAGCAGCATATTTTCACAGCAGTGCAGTCTGCTTTTGTTGTAGCCACCGATGCTTGAACTCTGAAGAGAGAGGCACTCCTGAGCCTATTATACCAACATTGAAATGGAAAATAAAACGTACCACGATGAGTATGTACAACACGTCATGTTGAATGCTGAAAAAATCATCAGCATTGAAAGGAAAGGGAACCCATCTCATGCATTTCTTTGTTCTAATATAAAGATTGCATAATGGCAACAACAAAAATAACAGCAAAAAATGTAAGTGCTCACATTTCAAGGACATTTAGGGTTCTTTATTTATATACATCTGCCATGTTCTGCGTCAAACACACACACACACTGCGCAGTCAAGGTCTCACCCCGGGGCTTGCGTGGTGTTGAGAAATCCGGACGCCAGCGATGCCCCCGTGGGAAGATGTCGGCTCCGTGGGGCGGCGCCGGCAGCGAGACATATGCTGCCTATCCACACGAGGCCCGCTTCACGCTGTCTCTGCAGGATCAACGAGGGGAGCAAGAGGCCAAGGGTGCAGAACCAAACACTCGCTCACGCCGAGCTCTGCAAGGCGCGCGTGTGTGTGCGCGCGTGTTGATGATCTCCAAATAATTTATGACATCGTTGTTTTTAGGACAAATATGTTAAAAAAAAAATTCCTGCCCGTTAATGTTGTAACAATGTCGTGTTCCACTACAACCTGTGCTTTTGCCTTCGCTGCTAATAGTCATCAAAACCAACGGGAGGGTGGGCGGTCAGTTTATGCTCTGTATGTTGGCACTTTTATTTTGTGCCCTTTCGGAGCAGGTCAAAAGTAAAGTGTGTGGGGTAGCCACAGAGGCGGTGGGGTGGGAATGAGGCATACAACTGGGAACACGTGGGAACAACAATCTAGGCCACGTATTAGTACAATAGGACGCATTTAACGTCACAGGGAACACGTGTGGAGCGTGGGTTCTTTGAATGGAAACAATCGTTCTCCCAAATGGAATTTGAAGGGTATGTTGCAGCAAAAAAGAAAAATACCCCAACACTATTCATCACCAGACAGGAGTCGCAGAACACAAAGTGACTTTGAAGGTGACAGCAGTTCACCACGAGAGAAAACGGTGAGCCCATCACCCCTTCTTCAACTACGGTAGGGTGGCACACTGCCGTAGCCCAAATACACAGCGGGCATCTGATGCGACGTGTCCTTTCGCTTGCCTTCACACTTCCATTGCATTGTCATATCTTGGCTCCAGTATTTGGACAGCTCTCAAGATGTGTGTTTGGCTTCTCATGCCGTCTCTGCGGCGCTCCTTGTTCCTGGACACAAAAATGGAATTGCTGCAGATTGTTTCAGAGCCACATTGGCGGATGATCCTCTCTTTACTTTTCGCACGCCGGTCGGACCATTCTTACATTGACTTTTTTTTTTAGTGGGGGCTTCTTTGTTACATCTGTGCGTCGGGTTTCCTTTCTTCGTGCCTCTCCCTCGCGTTGCGTTGAGCTTGCGTCGGGCAGCTAGCTCGCTGCCTTATCATGACGGTCAGCACGCTTCCAGGCATCGCTTTGTGTGTTTCATCTTGACTGCAATCTGGGCCGTCCGCTCGCCCTCACACTGCATTTTGTGCTGTTGCTTTGAATAAATCCGTTGGTTTATCTCGCGCTGTTGTCCATACATTTTGGTCATTGTTGTTTACTACCATTAATGCTCTGTTTTGAATATCACGATTATTCTTGAAACATTTTAACCCCACTACATTTACACTGTGCCACAAATATGGTTTCATTGGAGGTGTGAAAGTTAATTTGCACATCTCTGCCGTGGCAGCTCAAACAAAATTGGATTATCTCTGATGGGATTACAGGCTGGGTGTGGTGAGAGTGTTGGGGGCAATCGCCCCCTTGGCCGATTATAGCCATCATTAGCATTCAGAGGCGTACCACGATTCATTTGGAATAGCCAATTGTAGGGAGTGGCACGAGCAAAACAGTTGACAACCGTCTGTGATTTTTTTAAATTTTCCGTGTTCTCCGGATTATGAGACGCACTTTTTTCAACCCCTTCCCCCCCCCTGTATTTGTAATCGAATGTTGGGCGGTGCTCAGTGGCGGCTCGTGACATTTACACTAAGCGGGGCTGTTGTGAGTGACCTCCGAAAAGATGGTGTTCTAATGTTATTGGCCTTCCCGTGAAAGTGATATAACTGTATTATCTACCAACGGTAGACATTTATAAACAATACGAAACAAAACAACAACGCACTCAAATGCTGTCCCCATGACCCTCAAGTCCACACGACATTACGTCTTTGACTGCCAAAAGCCGTGGACCTGATATATTTGCACAGTGCACCCTAGCGTTGTGACATCGTATTTACAGCCACGGGCGACCTTTTCACCGCCATGAATGGGCCTCAAACGGCGTGGCTAAAATACTCGAAGCTCATCGCAATGAACGGAGGGACATCTCTCACTCGGACGCCTTCACAGCCGCCCCGAGACCTCCCCGAGGCACAAATCAGATGGTGGCGTTGCAGCGGTTTCGAATATGAACAACTTAAAATGTTATCTTGATTGGGCAATTCACATTGTATATGTATGGTAGAGTGGACGCTCAATATGTGCACACCTTATACAATCACAGTTTGGATGTAAGCAACATTTACATTATAGACCGATTAGGTGCGAACTAAGTTCAACATACATATGCACACTGGTGGGAGAAGGCATGGGGCACCTTCTTTTATAAGCACACTTGGAATATAAGCACACCTGGACTTTACTTCCAGGGCGTGTGTTCATATCCTGCTTCTACTGTATCGTACAAATGTTGTGCAATTAACACTTTAACGGAGAGACTTGCATTTATTTAGGAGCAATGTTGGCAAGTGAATTTTACAAGAGGTCATATTTTGCAAGAGGGAAGGCCTTCACTCACGAGCACGGTGATGATGATCATTGATCTTTAATGCAGTACATCACAAGCAAAACCAACCGGCTGTCACTGAGAATTATCACGCAATAAAATAAAATGTCATCCTGCAGATTCAACGATGCTTCCCCGAACACCCTGAACACCGTTTAAAGCAGTGTGCTGACACTTCTATGGAGCAGGAAGGAGCACATCCCTGTATTTATTGTGAAGTAGCTGCAATCGGCGTTTGTTCTTATTCCTACGACATCTACAAGGGTGCAGGGTTGATGCCAACATATTTGAAATATCCTCTGCAGGGAAACCAACTCCGCTTTGAGTGCTGAATTATGATTGCTTAAGGGGGGTGGGCAGGAGGGGAACGGCCTGGAGAAAATCCATGCATATGAGTGGAAAATAATTGATATGATTTATCGTCTTTCATTTTAACCTTGGGGGGAAAAAAGTAGTGCTTGGCCACGGCACTCCATGCTGCCACGTCCTTCCAATTATGGACACTGCACATACTCAAATATAGACAATGCTACAAACATGTTGTACATTTTTTTTAAGACACGAGGAACTCCAGACGGTCTCGTATGTACATCTGTTGTAAGTACAGGCTTGACATATTCTATATCACCTTAACTTTAAATGAGACACCTGCCCGGCACACTGCCATGCTATGCCTTTGTGAAGTGGGCGCTTGGATGTACACGAACCAGACGCCTATTGCAGCGGATGTGACGATCAGAAATGACAATTCGGCACGGCTCTACAAGCAGCCATGTGTGTGGTACGCATACATATTGCAACTACAGATATAGCTTTTTTTCCAAAGCCATCATTACCACTGATTAAAAATGCTGTACATTGTACTGATGTTTGTGAAATGAGCAAGATGTCGATTTTGTTGTCTAATTTATCAATTCATTCCATGTGTTTTTTTTACATCCACAAAAACGCTCATACGTAAAATAGGAATTATATTTGTATGCACTGAAATTAAACGAATGCAATAATTTGCAACCCTTTGCCAATCCACCGCTGAATGCAGGCCTCGCTGAATGCAGGCCGACTGTGTTTGAAATGAAGGTGGCTTTATCCTATTTCGACAAATTGGCCAGTACAGATTGGTAAGGCTGGCGGTGATGTTAAGTCAGAGCGAGGAATACAACTCAGGTGACCAGGTTTGCAGCACTCACCACCAATATAACCACTGCTCTGCCCCAGAGATGCAATTATGCTCAATCAAGTAATTTCCAATTCCTGGAAAATATAGTGATTCAGTGTCTTAACGCATGGCCTGTGTGCTTGACCAGCTTCTTCTCTTCTCTCTTGGGTTGGAAGATAAAAAAAAATACGTACAGTACCTTACATCTTCAACACGCTCACTCACGCGGCTTCGTTTTCGAATAAAGTCACCGCTGAAATAATTGCGATCATTCGTGGACGCGCTGAGCATACCATTTCAACAACATTTGTGTCACCTTTCAAACACAAAGGCATCTAGAGTGTATATACAGCACCAACGTACTATATTTTATTTATACTCATCCGTACGGAATAATGTTACAGCAGCCAATACGTTTTGGTGACGTGAACACTGCCCATGCGCGAAGCTGGATGCACTATTACAAAGATAAAGTGCCCCCCCCCCCGTGTAGCCTTGACACACTTCTGGGGCAAGAGTTGTTAGCGAGCACCTATGAATGTAGGCACAGTACACGAGGGGGTGGGTGGTCAGTACCACGCCTGACCGCCTTCGTCTCCCCAGTGGCAATGTTTACACACAGCACCAGGTACTCATTAGAGGCTGAGTCGACCTAAGGGAGGCCCAGTGCTGATTCAGGTAATCGTCACTTGTGATGGCCGTGAGCGGGAGTCGAACGGATCCATGGGTTCGTGGCGCTATCAACTCCACTATCGCACTGTTGAATACACACGTGCATGTGTATGTTCAACGTTATGTGCTAGCATAGTACTTTGTTGCAAAAGAAAGCTACATAAACTCAGAATTAGATGATTAAATATTTACTATATCAGAAAAAGTATCTCCTTCCCAACCAATGTATAACAAAAATATGTCTTCTTGGTTCTTTCGGTAAAGTCACGTAAGAAAAAACCAAGAACCAAGAAGATGAATCCCTGCAGTCACGAAAGCTTTAAATCAAAACAAAACAAAAATATATTTTCAAAAAGTCACCATTGTATTTTCGCAATTTTCCTTTTATATGCTCATTCAGTAGCAGTGACATCACCACGGCATATGTGCCTGGCTAGGTGCACTTTGAGATCACGTGCAGTGTCGATGGCTCACTGGCAGGTATACAGAACAGGCCCAGGTGTTGTGGGTTAACTGACTGAGATATCCGACTGGCATATAAGCATGAGGTGGCTCACACTGACACGAATGCTAATGGGCACGCACGTGAACATGCGCGCGCATACACAGAAATCAACCCAAGCGTCGTGTTTCCAGGCTGCAGCATGAGCAGGGGATTTAGAAAGAAACCCGTACTACGGCTGGTTTCAGAAAAAAAAAACCACAGAAAGCCCCCCCACCCACCTCCCGCCCATGTCAACTGCTGTATTTTTTCGGTGTTGCTGTTGGTAAAAATTTAATAGGGGAAAACAGGGATTGCTGCCAAAGTGCTCTTGAAATATTAATGCCAGGTATGAAACATTCGCACCCATGCAAACAAAAGCAGGCAATGAGACTTCACGTAGCACGAGGACACGGTGTTTATTATTATTATGCCGGCAGAGAACACATGCTTCTTCTTCCTTCTGTGTGCAGGGAGCATACGGTACGTAACAAATTACCCACCCGACTCAATAGCTCATCTGACCAGCGGTGGAATCGGCCCTCCCCACCCCGCACACCATCAGCGCCGTGGCTTCATGATACCACCGTGTTTCTCGCACTCATGCGAAGCTCCTTGCAAGAAAATTTATTTTCGAGAAAGTATGCTGCAGCAATGGTCTGCATATTGGGGCCGTCCATAAATGACGTCACGCACCTAGGGGAGGGGGGGGGGGGTCAGACATTTGTGACGATGTGTGACGAGGGGGTTGGGGGGGGGGTGAGAAATGTGATGTCACATCAAAATGGGCAACTTTAAATTAATATAGAATTGTTATAACAACACTAATTGTTATAACAATACTCCTACAACATCAGAGTGCAGCGCCACATTAAATACGCACTACAATGACAATAGTTTAAAGCGATTTGAAGCATGTTTTATTTTCAAAATGGATATATGGTTTGGGGGGGGGGGCAGAGCTTTGTGACGTCATATTTGAGGGGGGGTCTGACTTTTTGTGACGCCGTGTGACGAGGGGGGGGGGGGGCAAAAATCGTCCAAAATCGCGTGACGTCATTTATGGACGGCCCCATTTGTTAATATTGGTAACAATGATTTGTTCAGCATTTCTACGGCTGTATCTTTCTACCTGATGACGATTGCTTGTGTTGAGATGGAAACGTCGTAATTTATTATTTCTTTTTCTACCTACGTGCCTTTAACAGAAAGAACCAAAGAGTATAATATTGGTAATAATTAAAAATAATCAGCATCCCTCTGTCATTCCATTGCTGGATTAAGGCCTCCCACGCTTTATGCTGGGAGCTGTTTTACCATACTTCCCCATGCTTGTCAGTGTGGGTTGGTGAAGGAGGGGCGATAACTAAACTCATAGTTCAAGGGCCAGTGCAGAAATTGGTACCACCTAACGGAGCAGACCTCTAATGAGTATCCATTTATTTATATGGCAAATTATAGTGGATTCTTTTATAAACCACTAATTTCTAGTGTTATGATATAAATCACTGTTCATGGCCACATGAATAAACTGGAACCACTCATGTTATGCCACCTCTGGCGGTACCGATAAATATCTGGTCTGGGCTCATGGACTGTTAGTTACTTGTATCTTAAAAGAGTGCGCTAACCACTGTGCCACTACTTCACCCCAAATGTTTAAAAAAAATAATGCTGCACGATAATTAAATATTAAACAAAATCTATTTCTCTATTCTGATGCTTGCTTACAAGCCCTGAAGGAGTTTAAAAACGAATTTGATGTACCCGCTACATATATGAAGTACCCGTCGAGGACGCTTGACAACGGAGTTGAGGCACACGTATATTTATTTAACAAGTTGCCAGTACAGGACAGCACTAGAGGGGGTAGCGGCCCCCTCACCCGTATAACTCAGGGAATACCCCTAGCTATCCATAGCCTATCCCCTGAGTCCTCCACTAAGAGCTAGGGGAGGCTGTCTGGCCCGACACTGGTAATCGGGCTCGGTACCCGGAGTCCCAGAGCACTGGCTCTGGTTCACGGGACCACGCCACTGGCTCGAGCCTGATCCCGTGGGGCCCTGATAAGGGCGGCGATCAGGGGGAGTCCAGGGCTCTAGCTACGACGTCTTCCGACTTCTTAGCTTAACTATAACATAACTGACTAAGCCCATATAACGACCCCTTTTTATACCCAACCCTCCTTGAGGGGTGGGGCCCCGGGGGATCGTAACGCCGAACCAGCCCCCCCCCAGGGTGTCTGGCTCGGACGTCGCAGAGGGCATCTCCCTGTGCACACACGTAGCCCCGCCCACTGTGTTTCTTTCCCATAGGCTGCCATGCATAACGGCCCTCTCTCCAACATCCCTACATCACTCCCCCCGCATAGCTCGCAGCCGTCCCGGCTGCAACAATTTCAACAAATGAATCTTAACCCCTTGACTCCCCCGTGTGTGCCCCATTTTTTCATTTAACAGAACGAGAATTGAACAACAACACTAACAATGCCCCTAAAGGGAGAACAAACCGACGCGCCCCCCCCCCCCCCGAATAAATACGAAATCCGTAGAGGCAAGATATGTACATTTCCCGGAACCCTCAGCGCACGCACAACACGCACACAAGACGCACACACACACACAGCCATAATACAACAACGCGCCAAGAGCGCCACACGAACGCAGCGTCCAGTAACAATAGCACACGAAAGTGTACCAGAAAACGCAAAAAAAATAAAAAAAAATTTTCTTCTTATTTTCGTTTCGTTTTCACTTCTTGTTCGCGTTCCAGTGTTTTTATAAGAGTCTGCGCATTTTAGCGCGCGTCCTTGCCGCAGGCCCGTCACAAGGGCCAACCTCAGATGGCGGACCATTCGGTGGCCGCTGTCCCATCCGAGGCGAGTCCGCAATTGGAGTGGCGGGACCCTCGGCATCCCCCGTGAGGGATGTGCGCGAGCCCGTCATTCCGGGAGAACCTGGGGGCGGGGCAACCGGCAAGACGTCAGGTGAGATCAACAGAGGCGGACCCTCCGGGTCGGTCGACCCCTCACATGCTTGGCCCTGCGCGTGTGGAGCAGAGTCCCGCACCGCAACGAAGGGTTTTAGTCTAGAGGGGTGAACGAACCACCGGCGCCTCCCCCACTTGATACGAACGCACTGCGGTCGCAAAACCTCGACCACCTCGACGGGGCCCCGCCATGGCCGTACCAGTTTCGAGGAGGTCGCAAGCGGTACCTGGGGACAGTGCAGCCATGCCCTGTCCCCTGGCTTCCACTGCAGCACGTGCGCGCGCGCGAGTCTGAGGCGCTCATTCGCCTTTTGGCGCATGCGGGAATTGAGCATGGCAGCATCCCGCGCCTCAGTTAGCTTTTGAAGGTTAAATTTAACGTGCTCGTCCAATTTAATTTTACCTAGAGGCGCGGGGATCTGCAGCTGTGCCCGAACAGGTGGGTCATGTTCGCGACCATACATGAGAAAGAAGGGTGAAAATCCCGTGGCAGCATGGGGGGCCAATCGATATGCTGCCAGGACCCCTTGAATTTGCAAGTCCCAATTGGTCTGTGACTCCGAAACCAGGTGCGACAACATAGACGTGATGGTACGATGCAGACGCTCGACCATCCCGTCAGTTTGTGGGTGATAGGGAGAGGTACGAATCTTCTTTGTACCTAGGAGATCACAGACTTGTTTGAGGAGGTTCCCAGAAAAATTTTACCCTGGTCGGTCAGCAGCCGCTCCGGAGCACCTTTGTCCATGACGTAGCCTTGGACAAAGGCGTCCACGATGGCTGCTGCCGACTGATTTGCCAGGGGCCAGGCCATAGGCCAGCGTGTGAAGTATTCGACCCCTGTTAGCAAATATCTATTGCCCCTAGGGGTGGCGGGAAACGGCCCCAGGATATCCAACGCTACGAGTTCGTTCACCCTGGAGACTGTGATGGACTGCAACGGCGGGTTCGACTCCCGAGCTGGTGGTTTGCGTTGCGCACACCGGGGGCATGCTGCCAGCAGATCCGTGACATCCCGTGTCATGCCCGGCCAAAAAAAATCCAGCTGGAGCGAGGCGAGGGCCTTTTGGGTACCCAGGTGGAGGAGGCGCTCATGAGCAGCCCACACCACCTTACCCCGTAACCCCGCAGGAACTACCAGCCGGTGACGGTGGGATTTACCGTCCCAATGCATGAGCAAGCCCGCGTGTATTTCCCAATTGTCGGCATCACCCGTCCCACACCCCCTCTCCCTGGCGCGACGACGCAGCGCGAGGAGGGAGGCGTCCTCCATCTGGAGGCGTCCCCACTTCTGACACCAGATGAAGTACCCGTCGAGGACGCTTGACAACGGAGTTGAGGCACACGTATATTTATTTAACAAGTTGCCAGTACAGGACAGCACTAGAGGGGGTAGCGGCCCCCTCACCCGTATAACTCAGGGAATACCCCTAGCTATCCATAGCCTATCCCCTGAGTCCTCCACTAAGAGCTAGGGGAGGCTGTCTGGCCCGACACTGGTAATCGGGCTCGGTACCCGGAGTCCCAGAGCACTGGCTCTGGTTCACGGGACCACGCCACTGGCTCGAGCCTGATCCCGTGGGGCCCTGATAAGGGCGGCGATCAGGGGGAGTCCAGGGCTCTAGCTACGACGTCTTCCGACTTCTTAGCTTAACTATAACATAACTGACTAAGCCCATATAACGACCCCTTTTTATACCCAACCCTCCTTGAGGGGTGGGGCCCCGGGGGATCGTAACGCCGAACCAGCCCCCCCCCAGGGTGTCTGGCTCGGACGTCGCAGAGGGCATCTCCCTGTGCACACACGTAGCCCCGCCCACTGTGTTTCTTTCCCATAGGCTGCCATGCATAACGGCCCTCTCTCCAACATCCCTACATCTACATAGCTTATTAACTTGTACGTAATGGACATAATACATTATAATGGAGCTTCGTCGCTCCAGCTCGTCCTGCTTGGTTTTGTCTCTGGCGGTAACGCGTGCAGGTGGCACTCTTGACAAACTGGAATGCTCCTTCAGTGGCTTCATCATCGGTGCATTCTCCACCACGTGGGCGCATGCAGCCTCCCAGGAGAACTGGTCTGCTGGGAGCCCAGGACTCGCGCATTACCGCATGTTGCCTGTGCATTCCAATTACCAATTAGTCCACCTGTACACGTTACCACCTGAGGCTGCAAAACAGAGGTGGACTTTGTTTCCTCTTCAAGCCGCTGTCACGAACCACCGCTAATACGGTAGACCCAAGCCAGAGGTCGCAAACGGGTTTTGATTCCTTACCCGTACCCGTACCCGGCCGCACCAGGGTCGCAAACAGGTACCCGTACCCGTACCTGGCCAGGTACGAGTAGCCGGGTATCGGGTAGGGTACGGGTATCAGGTACCCGGTTGCGACCTCTGACCCAAGCTCAGACTTTAAATTCAGCTGGTAAGGCCCAATGAGCTCAGCAGTTCTTTTTGCAAGGACGACCACAGCCCAAGGCTTTCGTCGGTGGTTTCCAGCAGTTACTGGGGCATTGCAGGGTGGGAATGTGCAAACTGGTGATAAACAACAAATAAAACATATTTATCAGGAGGATAGTGGAACCCGGCTGATCCGAGTAAAATTTCTAGCCACGGCTAAAATCTGTGCTGATATCTAAACTGGGCCCTGCTTCACCAAGCCGCACAATCCAGCGTTGCGAAGAATGGTCAAACATCCCCCATGATTTACAGGATAATGGGAGGCCTTCATCCAGTAGTGGATAGACAGAGTAAACTGTAAAACATGATGCACAGGTGTATCATACTTTATCAGAGGCAGTACTGTACACTCAAGTAATAACATATGCATGTTCAACTGTTGAGATGGAATTGTCGTTGTTAATTTTGATTCAAATTTTTGTATTTGCATTGACTTTTTAACTTATATCAATACCAGCGAGCAAAGATCTAACCAAACTGCACGGTAATGCAGGTCTCACTCCGCTATTGCTGGGACCTCGAAGTTTTCATCCAAATTGTGCTGCTGCTGCTCTGCGTCCGGATGGATAATGAAAGCCGCAGTTTCAGCAGATTTGTGCAGCGGGTGGAGGGGAGGGGGCTTGTGCCTCTTTTGGGACATTAATTAGTGTTCTCCCGACGCTAATGACGGTGCATGGATTTGCCTGCGGAGACGGCAGGAGACGCGCACAGCTGTGACGGCCGTCCTGGCCCCGACGTCGTGGATCACTCTCCTCTTTCACTTTTGCTTTGTCCACGAGAGCTCTCCACGGCAGCGGACAAACACGGGACGCCTGTTATTGTAGAAGGGTAGTGCCCAACAGAGCGTCTGCCGCGGAGATGGAACGATGAGATTCGGCTCGCTTATCCAGTTCTAGGATGGATCGTTGCATTCGCTAGCCCACGAAGGGATGGTGATGGCTTGGAGAGACATTCATTCAGCAGTGGATTGATGACAGCAGATGATGACTATGGTTATGCACGACCACCAGGAGCTATCTGGAGTAATTTTCAGCAACCTAAGTATGTCCCTGATTGTGGTGCACATTGCTTTGTTTGAAAATTGGTATCTTGCCTGCTGAAGAGAGTGGAGAGCAAGCATTGTAATTCTCCAAGTGGAAGTCATGGGAATTTTTAGCCATGCTTTTGCAAATTGCATGCAAATATTGCTTGATTCGGGGGTTGTGGTGGTGCAGTGGTTTGCATAATGAGCTGTGAACTCAGCAACCTGAGTCTGATTGCTAGTCATGGTTAACATGAATGGTAAGTGATGCCTGAACTAGTTTTTCTCCCTCCCTCCATCACCAATCTTTACTCATCAGTGTGGTGAAGTATGGTTGAACAACCCCTAATAACTGACATAGAACGGGTAGGCCTTCATCAAACAATGGATTTTGCAAAGCACGGTAAATTACAATTGCTTGATTAAAATAAGGACAGTAGTAGGTTTGTGACAGACAAAATATTCCAATCGCTTAAACAGCATCTACCAGGTACAGAGGTAATTAGAAAACGCTGGAAATACCAGGTAGACATCTGAAATATGTTTCGAAATGTATTCTCTACATTATGGAGCAAAATATATAGACAGCTGCAATTTCTTATCAAGTTGCAATGGTGATTTAGCTTCTGGAAAATGTATTAATTAATTCCCATTGAACGAACTTGTTACATGTTTTCTGTAGTCCAGTCTGTGAACACATTATAACTTTTAATAGCAGAAAATGTAGTGTTAATAGCCATGGGAAGTGTAGGTTATGGATTCATAATGTTACATAATTACTTTTCGATGGGTGCTATATTAACATGTAACTTAACACCTTGAAACTAATACTCTTTGTATGATTTGCAAAATACCTCCTGCTGCAACATTTCAGTGAAATTATTTTCTATGCGTGAAGCTGTTTCATAACATCGGGCTGCGTGACAATTTCCTGTTGGGTTTCTCCTCGCAATTTTGCAATCCGCTTGTGTGAATTTATAAAGTAATCTCGATAATCGTTTTAAGTCATATATTTATAAAAAGGTGCTGGGTTTTGGGATTTGAAGACGCTATTAGTTGGTTTAAATTGATTAATTCCCTATGACTGAATGAGAGGACATAATCATTGATTTGTGTTAACTGTGTGTTTTGTCAGCTTGGTATGATGAACGCAAAACACGTTGAGATTTCTTAACAAAATGAACCACAAGCTTCCTTCGCCATGGTTTCATAAGCATAACCCCCCTAATCCATATCTACTCTCGTGCGTCTAGAGATCCAATACTGGGCCTGAAAGAGAATGTGCTGCCGGTTTGCTGGGGGTCCTCGGAATCACCTCCTCGGCGGCTCATTGCGTGAAGTCAGATCCCTGGAAAAGCCAATTCACACAACTGCCATCATGAAAGCCCACCTCAGAGTGGCCTTGTTGTACTATGTTGGGCCTTGTTATACTATTTTGGGCCTTGTTAAATCCTTTATATTAAGTTAACTTGCTTGCTTGCGCGCTTACGACCGTGCAAATCTTTCGGTCGTTTTAAACCCACTTTCCGTGATCCAATCGAGCTGACATTTTCCACAGACTCGTTGTGCGTGACAATTAATTTTCGTGAAATTTTCCCCCAAAATTGTACACTTTTTAGGAAAAAAAAATATATTAAATTACCAATTGCTTAATGGTGGCAGGCAATCATTTGACCCATAGGTGGCAGCCATCTCAAGCCAGAGGACGAGAGGACTCTAGCCGCCACGCATATAAAGGATTTATAGTGAAAAACTTTGTTTTTACGGGTTAATTTTTTATACGACTATTTTGAGCCAAATAAATTTGCGACCGAGAGCCCAATTAGTACAGTGCTACAGTGCATTTCCGTTGCATGCCCCTTCAGCAATTTTTGAAGCAGACTTTTGAGAAATGTGTCTGCAATAGCATATTAAGTGCACAATTAAATATTCAAAATATAGCATGTGTAAAACATGTCGAGATCATCATGTAACCACTAATGGCATCATCCATAATTAAATACTCTCAGCTATTTCTGAGGACACTCAATATTTATATACTTGTATGGAATAATCTTTCACGGCCAAATGAAGGTACATAATTTTGCATCGTGATGACCTTAAACAGTGGACTGAAACGTCAGCTGAACTATTACTTTATCCTGTTGGAAACTTTGCACCATACATTTAAATCCAGAGCCCATTAATCTGTGAAAGAAACATAAAATTACACATGCAGCACATTAAAACCCACATACCAGAACCTCAAAAACGTTTCGCATCAAAATGTCATTATTGACATGTGGTGTCTGTGGGCAAGGTTGGTTTAATTATGATGAGATTGAATTATATATATTTAAAGAATTTGGCAAAATATGTGGACAGACAATGGCTTGAAGGTGCACGTTCCACTATGCACGTCCAACTCTGTGAAATATATTCTTGTCTAATGTACAGACATGCGTAATGATCTATAACCTTCCTGTACATATAACTGGGTGATAGCCCACTAAGAAAAGACACCTGAAATGTTTATGAATATATGGATTATACCCATATAAAAACAACAACAAATCAGTAAACATGTTTACTTTGTACTGTAATAAAAATAACAACAACAATATTTTTTTATAGCCAATCATCCACAACTGTGTGAAGACCTCTCCAGGCCGTGTCGGCCATGCTGATTGATTAAGCAATCTTTACAGTCCTGATCCATGCAAGTTAATTATGTTCGCAGGGGAGGTGCCCAGGTAATGTAACTTTCGTTAGCCTTCTTCCAGAACTGAACTCAGGTGGCTGAGTTGAGAGTGCATTGTGCTAACCCAATGTATCACTGCTCCACCATGTGTAATCTAGTAATGATTATGTTAAAATAATGAAATTAGCAGAAAATACAATGCTTCACATGTTCAGTCCACCTTGCAGGTTGTAGGGGTGATTCACCTATCCAGCACCACACTGGTCAGTGCGGGCTACTGAGGGCAGCTCGCATAAACCTTGGAGCAGAATGCAATACAACATTGGACTTTGTTTCCCTGTCCTCTGATGATAATGTAGCCCCACAGCAGCCCACAACATGAGTTTTGTGCAAGGTGGTTGCACATCCAAGTACTATCCAGGCTCAAGCATGCTTAGCTTCTCAGCTCTGGCAAGCTCAGATGCCTTTTAGGCTATTTGGTCATCGGTTCGTGCATAATATATTGTATTACACAATTCACGTGTATTATTTTTGAATAATAAATATTAAATCTGTTAAAATAAATGACAGATTTAGTGGGAACACAGGTATATTCCACGTACCTAAGGCATCATACTTAATGATGCCCTTTGTGGCTAGCAGACCTTGATATTGGGATTTAGTTCCTGAACATACATAAAAGATCTTTGACCAGGTTACGCATTTACATTTGGCATACTATGTACAGCACCGTGCCATAGTTAAGACTGTTGACACATTTGTTGTTGTTGTTGTATTTAGCGATGAGATAATACAATAACCATGAGTTATTGCCAATATATGTTTCTATTAATTGTTTTGGTGACAATAACTGAGTGATAATATAAACCAGGGTAGGTAAAGGTAGAGATGCAGTTCAACAACTGTGAGTTTTATAATTCCCATTGATATTGGGCTCCTGTTTTGGAGAGCCATGCTTAAGTTCGTGCCTAAATAGACATTGTAAACCACGTGTCTTATCCCAGTGTTTTTGATTGTTGATGTCCTTTAACAACATATACTTGAAGGTGCCACCTTTGCACGTCCGATTTGCATTGTTAGCTACATACGGTGCAAAAAACGTTCAGTATACATGCATGCATATACGAAATGGAAACACATTCCTGCAGAGGGAGCTGGTAGGAACGTTGGTTTGCTCGATCAATGGCCAGGGTCAACGGCGGCGTGGTGTATTTCGCAAATATGCCCGACTGTGAGGGCAGGCACAAGCCGGCGTGAGTAGGTTAAACGTTGAGTTTTATAAGGGGACCACGGGGTGACCAGCCCCTCCCCACCCAGCCCCACCCAGCCTCTCCTCACTCTCCCCACCCAGCCCCTCCCCACCCTCCCTACCCAGCCCCTCCCCACCCTCTCCTCCCCACCCAGCCCTACCCTCCCCACCCTCCCCTCCCCACCCAGCCCCCCCTCCCCACCCAGCCCCTCCCTGCACGAAGGACGGACACAATAATCCCCTGTGGGCTGGTGTAACCAGGAGGTTCCTACTAGTATTATTATTCCCTTCCTGGGAGGCTAGATGTTGCAGAAAATATCACGTTGAGATGACTTTTGTTTCAGTGGGGTCTGTTGTATGGGTGAATTTAGCCTTGTATGGGATTGGTAAAAGCAATGGATATGTGTGTTGTTAGCGTGAGTGAACTATTGGCTATTTTCACATGTTTATTAAGAAATAAGGAAATGTTTAAATTTAAAGCTTTCGTGACTGCAGGGATTCATTTTATTGTTTTTTTCGGTAAAGTCACGTAGAAGGGAAACAATAAAATAAATTTTATTGTAATAATGATAAAATAGTAATTTCATTATAAAATAATTATTTTAATATTATTATTTTATTGTGACTTTACCGAAAGAACCAAGAATAAGGAAATGTTTGTCATCGTGTAAAAATGTTCGTGGAATTTTTCTACTCGTTGCAAAGCCTCACTTAAATATTACACAGATTACGTGAAACATGGGTACATAATTCTAGGTTATGCGAGAACTTTATAAAGCTACCAAACATAATTATTTATTTATGCATGTGGCTCCCAGATGCCTTATTTTGATGCATGATGTGCCTCAGTTATTGTCAACACATCGTTGGCTGTGCAACCCTGGAGCAGGTGATTGTGTGAGATTTCATCGCTTTTCAAATTATTTCCCTGTGGTGATTTTTTCATTATGATTTTTTTTTCATTATGATTAAATCACCACAGCACTAGGGACTCGTTTGTGCTTAAAAAAATATATGGCTCTGGAAATATATTTTTTGGCCTGCACTGAACCTTGCTGGCATCCCATCTTTTAAAGCCACACATTGAACAACTAGGCATTGGTTTGTTGATCAAAAAAACATGGCTCATTGTACATCAACATCTCACAGCATCACCCTTGACTACGTCATGCCACCTAGGATATGATTCTGGACACACACATGTAAAGGTATACTGTGCATTTGCTAATACATTTGCATTGTACTGCCAATACATAGCCAGGGTTATTGAATGTATGTGTATTGGCAATGGAGCCAACCAATTTACATGGCTCACTTGCAATCTGCAACATATTTTTGGGCTGTGATGAGCCTGAAACCGTGCTTTGGCAAATCCTGCACGGAAGGAGTAAAAATTCCCCAGGTTAACTCGTAAAGCTAAAAAACACACACACAATAACAGACATTATTATTTAATAACACATACAATGCCTATATATTTTATATCCGTTCAGCTCCAGATCATACAGATATTTTCCCCCAAAAATGTTTTGCCATTAATTATTGATGGTAACAATCAATGCTATACTTGTTTTAAAATAATATTATAAAGTTTGGTGGTTTAGAATGTTGCTTTATGGCAAGCAGTGAATGGTGCTGCTGTTTGAAGGCATCCCAATGTCATATTCGTCGTGGGTTCAGAAAGCAGGATGTCAATGACTTAATTGCATCTCTATAACTTCACCCTATATGTACTTACAATACTATATACCCATCACACATTACATATTTAGAATGTATTACACTATTGTCCATGTTAAAATCGTCTACTTTATGAGACGTGCAAGTAGCCGATTCATTCAGCAGCTCTGTGGATCTCTGCTAATTGTTAATGTGCCCAACGATCATGTTTCCTCATAACTGCTAAAAGATCTTCATGTTTTAAAGATGGTTACCAAATGACAATATAGAGTTGTTCTCTCGCCAATAAAACTAAAACCTTTGTTAACGAGAAGAAATCTTGACGTGGCCAGTGCCAGGTGAAAGAGTCGGTGTTGTTGGGATGAATTAAAGCCCTGTGCTCAAACCATTTGCATTCAGATGTCCTAACCATAGCACAGTCCAATTCGCGGTGGTTGGCCATGAACCGAAAAAAGTAGAAACATTTTCTTGTTACTGCAGCCCTCCTGCAGACCTACATTCTAACCCTCATGACCCTCTTTTAGGTCGCGATCCCCAGCTTAGGAATCATTGGTGCATGAAACCTTATTGAATTTCACGTGGACAAATTTAGCGCATGGGAAAAAAAAGGATGGACGTTTGCTATGCTTAATGAAGTTTAAATACGATCATATCGCTTTGCACGCATGATGGTACACCGAGCTGTATTGTGGTAATTTGTGACAATGATTAAGCGCAGTGGTGTCAAAGGAAGGAAGAGCAGAGGAAAGAAACACCCACGTGTGTGTGTTGCAGAGGTGGTTAAATTAGTGGTCTTGTAGACGTTGTTGCGATTAGACCTGCCCCAGCAGAGCACTGGTAATACCTGGAGCCGAATGCTGATTGACAGAAGGGCCCCTAATGAAACAGCACGCTTGAAGTCCCATTAAATTGGCAGAGTTAATTAAAATCAAACTTTGTTGAGGAACTTAATTGCTGGTGCTCTGGGCCATTGGCTGAAATTGTGATTTTAAGCGTTTGTGTAACGATGAAATTCAATGTGTTCTTGAGTTTCTTTTACACTGCAGTTGGAGTTAGTTAATACAGCGATATTGTATTGCCATGGTGATATCTTCTTTGTCGGGCTGATGTTGATGTAGAGCAACAACTATGATTTGACGTTGAAGTGGTTGAGCTAGATAATTGCAACAGGAATAGTGAAGTGGAGCATCGCCGTGATGCCTCCATCGTATTTGTGAATCGGGCATTGAGTCGTTCTATTTTCCCTGGTCTATTGTGGGATGACTACAGTCGTCCAGCGGAGTGTGTTTTATAATATGATTATGTGTGAACAAATGTATGCCAAATACTGTGCTAAACAGATACAATTTGCAATGTAAAAGTAGTATTATGTTTCAATGAACACGTACAACACCAACGTAATTATTATTCATGAGTGCACTTATATAAGTATTCTTCCGATTGGCATGGTGCCTATTAGAAATGTTTCACATGCAACACTGTGTATGATCAAATCATGCAAGGAAAGGTGACACGTGGTTTGTGAAAGAGTACACCGGTGTTATAAAATGTCAGAAACCTCACACCAGAATACAGATTTTGAAAATGTTTCCAATAGGTATGTTTATGTTTTATTAACACAACTAGTGTACAATATGGCATGTCTTTAATTACCATTTACATTGCTCTAAGGCAAACCCTTTAATCAATAGTTTAGCAAAATAAAATATATGTCTGTGCAGTGGAACAAAAAAGGAAATATTGTCAAGGGAACTTAAACTCAATTTGCTTTCAGGCCCTGCAGCTATTGTGGTGGATGGAATGTTGAACATAGTCGTTCAAGAAATTAGAAGTTTAGTGAATTCTAGCAAGGGTCATTGTCAAATATACTGAGTTCATATTGAGAGAGTCGAGAATGTAATTTCACCTGTGGTAATGCTCAGGTAGAGTACATTATTACGATGGATGTTGGGTGGGAAGAAATTGATGGATAAATATTTAACTTGGAGATTCATGATCTGGAAATAATGAAATAACAACAATCACATTTCATATAGTATACCGAATACATCTGCAGACTTAAAATACAATTTGAGTGTGTTGGGTTACACAGTGATAAATATTGTGTATTGATTTTTTTATATATATAAATACAATCTGCAGAGTGCAGTGAAACAAAACAGATTTTATTTTCTCTTTCAAACCTCCCCCCCCAACAAAGATTGAATACGGTGGCGATATCGAAATTTGTTGTGAGATAAGCCTCGCCCGAGTCCTACTGTCATGCTAAGGACGCATGCAACAGATTCGTGGTCATGGTGCAATGGGCTTGAGTAATAATTTATTTCCACAGCTGAGCACTCAACCTCATCATTGCTCACCTGTCACTCCCTCCCTTATGAATGATGCACAGATCTGGGCTGGACACACCTTCTAATGAAGCGCCACCCAATTGTAAAAGGGGAGAGTATTATTTTTGACTGTTTCAATAGTGGTTGTGTTTCAATAGTGGTTGTGTTTTAACAGTAGTTGGGCAGCGGTGTCTTTTCTTTCTTTCTGTCATGTAGACGCTCTTGAGATTTCAATGCAAAGTAAGTGATGTGCTTGTTAAATGCGCGTATTATCAGAAGGTGAAGCTACTTTGTAGCCGTGTAGAGTACACAGGACAACATTGTATGCGCAACAAATTACAGAATAAACCAAAGCTGAAAACATGTTTCCCTTGCTTTATGCGGGTTCAGTTTCTGCGATTTCGCCCATGAGGCTAAACTATTTCTACCCAAAATTCGCTCTATGTGGGTGGAATTCACTCAGATGTGGATATGCGGTCGGTCGAACGTGAGACGACACTATCTCTGTGTACCGTGTGTGCACTGTGTGTGTTTACTGTGTCTACAATGTGTGCACTGTGTGTGTTTACTGTGTCTACAGTGTGTGCACTGTGTGTGTTTACTGTGTCTGCAGTGTGTGCACTGTGTGTGTTTACTGTGTTTACAGTGTGTGCACTGTGTGTGTTTACTGTGTCTACAGTGTGTGCACTGTGTGTGTTTACTGTGTCTACAGTGTGTGTACTTTGTGTACTTTGTGCGTAATGTGCGGGCCACTGGGTAGGTAGCCGTCTCCTACGATTTCGCTTTGTGCGCCCTCTTTTTTGGAAAGCATCTCTCGAGGGAAAGCTGTATGCACATGTAGCAATGTATATTTCAAAGTGTAGAGTAGAAATAAAAAAAATCTACAATACCAAAACGAATCTCCAAAAATACCCATCGCTGCTTACATTTGTGGACTAATAGCACCAGGATTCCTTTAGGGCACTTGATTAACTTTAACAGTGTGCACATGGCATTTGATACATTTGCAAGACAATTTCTGTAATGAGTTTTGTGTACATGCTGTGTGAAAGCCAATTCTTAAATAAAATTAACGTACGGTTATATGCCTGCGAGCTATTTATTAATTGCTAACAAACAAACAAACAAAAACCCCACAGCGTTTAACTCTGTTGTACTCGAGCTTTCATGCAAAGTGTTATTACTCATCTTGCCCCATGTTTTGTTGTTGTCAATTTTATTTCATCATCTGTCAAAGTTGCCATTTAACGCGGCTCGTGTGCGAGCGCACGCTGCCACCTCATTTATTCCGAGGCTGATCATTATAATTAAGGCTCTTTGCCGCACACGTGCGTTCCCTGACGTTCCCCCACCACCACCACCACGACCACCGCACTCAAGGAAACTAGGAGCTCTCCTCCCTCCAGGCTGCCCACCCTCGGCAATGGGGGTGGTTCTCCCTGCGGAGCGCATGGGATGGAGACGGGCAGATCTCGGGCGGCCCTCCCCGGGTCAAAGGTGGAGCGGCGTGGCGTGTGACGAGGCGTCTTCGTCCCGAGAGCGAACGCGAGCCGCCAGCAATTATCTCCCCTGGCGCATTGCCCCGTGTTGCTCTCGCTCTCTCTCTTTCTCCATCGCCGTTTGTGGTGACGCAGCGAAAGATAGTGGGGAGGAAGGGTGCACGCACGCTGGCCTGTCCATCAACACCAATTGCATCGCCATTATTATGGATATTGCCCGCAGCAAAGAGGTGTTTTGTTGTGTGCCTGTGAATGAAAACAATTTGACCTTCCGCAGCATCACCGCAAGCCATGGCCTCATCACACAACGGGCCCTTCGTTACTGCAGTCTGGGAGGTGCATTCCGATTCTATTCAGATCCCAGCACCTTGCTTTGAACCATTTCCTCTGCCAAAGTAGAGGACTGTCTGAAGATAGGTGTGAAAATGACCTTCCAAGGTCTGTAGACAGCGCCGGATAGATTGTAATCGGGAATCGGCAGATTTATGAAGTAGATAGGACAGGAGCCTCCACAGGGGATGGGATTATGTGTAGATATGGTTTGTAGGTGGCACCTCGGGAATGTGGCTGTTGTGTTATTGTGGTCTTGGAATATACTGCTTCGACTTCATCATCATGTGCACTACATGGATCGATAGTGAAATAAATCAATTATTATTATTTTTAGAATTACGATCTCGCAGACAGCACCTCGTATTTTACGCCAAACACATCTACCGTAAAGTGCCTTTATTGGACTATTGTTGCAAAATAAAACCAGTATTAATGAAAAGCCATTATTTTAACAGACAATATTTGCAAATAATGTGAGGCCATCGGATTTTTTGTTGCTTCAGATAAATTAATTTGGTGGCTTTGTATGCTGTGCACACAATATATTTTATAATATTCAAAAGGAAGCATTTTTATATTTAATATGTATAAATACTGGATGCAACAGTGGCACAGTGGTTAACGCATTATGCTATGATCTTGGTGACCTGCATTACATTTCTGTCTGTGGCTAATATCTTTGGCTCGTGATATCTGAACAGGTTTTGGAACGTCATCTCCCGTTCACCAACCCGCACTGACCAGTATGGTGAAGTATGGTCAACCAACATGGTGTGGGGAGGCCTTGATCCAGAGATGGCACAGTGGTTGTCATGAAACATTACAAACCCGAGTTATAATCCCGTCATATCTGACCTGGTCCTACATGCCACTCTTCACCAACCTGCACTGACCAGTATAGTGAAGTATGGTCAAACAATCTCTGTGACTGAAAGCCATGGGGAGGCCATCATGCAACAGTGGATAGGCAAAACGCTGTAAAAAATAACATTGCATTTTTACGGACGTTTGCCACTGTATTCGCTGAACGGAAATATTGATTTACGTATGCTCTATTTTTTGCATTTCGTGTATTGTTTTACTGGTACTGATATTGTTATACAAGAGAAAATAAACGTGCATATTATCAAGTAAAATATGTATCTAAATTTGCTGGCAATAAAAATTAAATAAACTTTTTTATCCATGGATACAGGAGGCAATATTCGTTGTCAGTGGTAGGGTGAATTACGAGAGCATGGCAGCAGCATAATGCTTCAGTGAAGAATATTAGCCATTGTTGAATAAAGCGTCATTATCCTGCCTTCATTTTTGTAATTCATAGCCTTTCCTATTATTATAATTTAGCATCTATAGCCAAGCCATTTTAAGGTAGCATATGAATACAAAATCCCAGATATGTAACACGCTGGTGACCTCAAGAGCTGGCTAAATGAGGCTACTTTATAGATTTGGTAAATGAAAATGTTACTGCTTAATTAATACGTTAACGCGGCATACCACTGGCGCTTTGCCTTAAGGATCCTAATACACACTTGCAGCTAAAGGTCACTGGCTGAAATGAACGCACTAAATCATAGCTCCGACACAGATTGCTCACGGCACGACTAAACTCGGCTGTTGGGACATTGTTCTAGGCAACGGCTTGGAAGGTGCTCATTTGCAACTCTTGTTAAATAGGTGATGAACTATTGGGGGAATTTTGGATTTGGCTAACTAAAATAAAAAAAATTATCAGTGCTTTCTTTATTTTCATGTGAACTCTACATCCCTGTCAATTTTGAACACTTCATAATGAAATAATTTAGCTCAGGTGCATTCGCATTGTTTTTCTCAAATGTAGACGCATTTGTAAATGAGAATGATATCATACATCTTCTTTCACATTCTAGCATGCTGTATAATGTCGTTTCCACAGCAGAACGATGTATCGTTCGTTCAAATTGTCTATACGTTTGTTGAAAGAACGACGGAAATAACAACAGTAAAACAGAGGTTTGTAACTGGGGAATGCTTCCGAAATTGGTTAGAAAGTGTCCCGTGATTAATCATCAGCGGGTTATCAGGAAAACACTCTTAGTGATTGGTTACGACAGCACAACTGTTGCTGTTGGTATAATTCCCCGTTAATAACACTGCACTGGTGGCTCTTATTAATATGATGCGCTTGTGCTGTACTGGGATAAAATTCAACATGCCTCAAGTAGATCAGAGGTGCTAATCTGACATCTTATTCTGATCTAAACATCTACTGGCCCTCACCTTGGGTCACAAAATCAAGACTAATGGTGGGTCATCGGTATTGAATGGATCCCGTGAGATTTTCCCAAAGGATAGAGAAGGCCAAGGTTATTGATCATCAGTGCAGAGAAGAGCGGGGTGATCACACGATGACGCAGCAGGGGTTTGTGGGGAATGTAAAAATCTGTGGAGCAAGAGATGAGGCCTGAGACTGTACACGACCACAGAAAACACTTCTTGTATATTAGATTGATTTTCTCAAATTATGTTACAGTGGGATTTTATGAATGTGGGTCGTCGTGTTTAACTGCAAAAGTGCCGAGTATCCCAAGGGGATGATTTGAAAAGTAAATAATGCTGCAACAAAGTGTGCCTTGACTTGAGAGACAAACCACTTCATTGAATTCACGTGAAATGACAATTAACGATGGCTATTTTTAACGAGAGCAGATGGTTAATGTTGCGGTTTGAGTCTTTTGTGCAATTGTGTGGGTCTCAAAAGCTCCACTCCTCATGCCTTTATCTTGATCCAGTTCATTATATGTGGTGCTTGTATGCATTCATTTCTAAATTAAGTACTCTCTATTAATTCGTTTTAATGACATGCATCTTCTTCTGGTAGACAAAAACGAGCAGATTAATGGTGCACCTTGAAGTTCAGTGTTTGAGACTCACTGGCACAATTAACCGATGAGGATTATTAATGGGGCTGCGTAAGTAATTTGAGTGTGCATGGCAGTACGTGACCCTTATAGTGCGTTACATACAGAGTCTCGGTTCCGGTTGCATTAATGGGAGAAGAAGCATTGTTGTTATACATCAGCAATGAACCTTAGCTAGCAAGGTGAGGGAGACACGTGGGACGTCTAAGAAAGATTACCCGAGCCGTAATTGAACACATTCATCTCGGGATAGTCCACAATGTAGTTTGATTTAAAAATGCACAATGAAAGCCATTGCTTCATTTACATGACTTTCATAAAACAAAGTGCTATGATGATGTTCTTGTTGTACGACATTCAAGTTAGCATTCATCTATGTAATCTATGTAATGGATGCTTTCTGAAAATTGGGTGGAAGATATGAAGCCATAAACTTGCTGAAGGTATTAAGCATTTCAGATGTGCTGATGACACTGTCATTTTAACAAGCAATGGAAGTGAATTTTATGGACATTATCACTGGAAAGAAGGCTGCACAAAATCGTGCTCAAAATAAATAATAAAAATTACAGTGGTCGAGTGTGCAGAACAAATGAAGAAGTGTTGTTGAGTAGCCACAACTGGAAACACATCAGAGGCATGTAAACGTTGGAAAGTTTTGCATTCAAGGTAGACTGGGATCAAAACAGTCAAATAAAAGGATGAGCAAGTGTAGATTGGAGTGCTTTGGAAAAGTGGAAAGCAGCAGAGCAAGTTGCCAAAGGGGTTTTCAACTAGTGCATGCCCTATTACCTCTTATTCCACATGGCTTAGAGGCATGGATACTGACAAAGAAGATGCCACAAAAGCTGAAACGTGTGCAAAGAAGCGTGCAGAGATTGCACGCTTGGAATTACACTTAAAGGTACAGAAAGAGGAACACACGCGATCAGAGAAAAACATACAAATTGTAGAGATAATTTCGACTGTCAAGAAAAGTAAGTGGCCTTGGGGTGGACACGTTCCTAGAAGTGTCGATGGCACATGCCCTCATGGATGGCACATGCCCTCATGGATGGCACATGCCCTCATGGATGGCACATGCCCTCATGGATGGCACATGCCCTCATGGATGGATGGCCACCGGTGGAGATGGAGGGATGCGATGTGTTGCCTCCGAAACGTCGTGATCTTTATTTTATTTTATTTTTATTAATTTTGATGTTTTACTTACGTGACTTTACCGAAAAAACCTAAGAATATGCGATCAGCTCTTGCACAGGAGATGCATGGGTTGTCGCATTGCGAGAATGTGATGGAGAAGCCTTGGGATCGCTTTCATCCAGCAGTGGATAGATAATAAATCAAGATAAGCAGGATGGGAAAAAGGCATCTGCTGTGTTCATGTACTGCTGTTGCAACGGAATTGCGTCATCTCAGATGCAAACATGAAAGAATGAAAAATACATAGCATGAAAGCATGGTTACGTGTTTTTGCTTGCATTTGTTTCCCATTAATATGTGGAGTGATCACGCCGGGTTCATAGCACACTGTGCTGTGAACCCGACTACTCAAGTTCAATTCCCCAGCCCCGTGGCTAACATAATCGGTGAGCGACATCCGAACGGATGGTGGCCGTCTCTTCACCAACCCGGCGGCTCTATGGGTGCAAGTATTTGGTGAAGAAAAAACAAACAGCCCCTGCGCCTGAAATACACGGACAGGTCTTCGTGCAAGAGTGGCTCCACAAGGGACTGCAAAATAAAACCATGTAATTCTTACTCAGGCTCGAATCCCACCCCCGGTGAAGCATACATATTGGTATTCTTAGGTTTTTTCGGTAAAGTCACGTAGGTAAAAAAATTAAATTAATAAAAGTAAAATAAAAATAAAATAAAAATCACGACGTTTCGGAGGCAACACAAGCTTCCGTCTTCAGGTGGTGTTGCCTCCGAAACGTCGTGATTTTTATTTTATTTTACTTTTATTAATTTTAATGTTTTACCTACGTGACTTTACCGAAAAAACCTAAGAATGTGAATCCTTGCAGTCACGAAAGCTTCAAATCTAGAAATACATATTGGTGTTTACAAAGGTGGCAGAGCGGACAGCTGCGAGTTCAATGAGTCGGTGGGCGCTCTTGAAGAAGGCACGTGGTTGGCGTGGCACGGCAGTGTCCGTGAGCGAGCAACGAAATCGGTGGGAATTATGCCGAGGCACTCCACGTCGTGCCTCGGTTGAGGAGCCATTAAGACCACGCGGTTCGCAGTGGCTCGAGGGAAGACACGAGTACGTGCATACAGAAGCACACGCGCGGCTCTATGGGTGCAAGTATTTGCACGGCGTGCGTAAAGAGTGTTGCGCGCCCAGAACATTGCCGCTGGCGATAGTGTACAGTACATAAATTAATTACTGCCTGCATCTCTGCTCCCTTTGTATCAACGTCCAAAACACTTTTCCCTGGATAGTTGCGGTTTCAACCCATAGGTTGGCTCGGAGTGTGTCGAGCCTGCTTGGAAATGTACAATGTTATGAATTTACCAACGGATGCATAAAATTGGTGTGAAATGAAAATGGCAACAGAGGGCAGAAGCTGCTTTGACATATTGCAGTGAGCTACCTGCTAGACACATTTCATCAAAAAGGGCATTACAACCGTTGATATTGCAAGGAATACTGTTTGATTTGTGATTTATTATAAACCCAGGAATTCGTGTTTTTTTAACCTGAATTATATCACACGCTGTTTTCAGATAATGTGTTTTACGTGGTATGTTGTTTTCTTATTAAAAAACATTGCATTCATTCCTGGGACCTGATGAATGGGAGACAACGTGTCGGTTTAAAATGGCATTATGCGTTCATGACCTCTATGCTAGCACTGTTACATGCTTAAAAATAGATTTTATTTTGTTAAGATGAAATTTCTGCCTAAAAATATTCCCAACACCACATGTATATGCTCTGGATGTGAAGAATCCTATGAATGGTCAAAGAGATGCATAGCTGACAAGAAACAAGCCACGAATGAATCACGTTTCTGCACTTTATTATCCAAATATGAGCCGCGTGGAATATTACAGGTTTGCGAGGTTCGTGAACAATACAGAAACGATTACAAAGCTACAGTACGGGGATGCCACCTACATGAAGGCGAGGAATGCAGTCAAGTTGGCACATCTTGAGCAGACTGGAGGGATTTTGTTTAATCCTAATTAACCCCAATTAGATTAACAAGGGATGTGCATTGGAATAACTTTGATTTGCATCCAATCAACATCCAGGCACTATTTGGAGCTTGGTGTCACTTGCCATCAGGGCAAGGAGGAATATTTTCTCCCGCTGTCCCTGTGGAGAATCTGCTCACTGTGGTGCTATGCCAGTGTCCTTGTCAGGATTAGCATGCCAGTTTTTCATGATCCCGCCACTGTTAATCTGCTTTTTAGAGCGGACATTAAGCATGTATCTCCTAATTCCGCAGAACAGAACTTCGTTTTACGCTGTGACGTAGACATCTCCGTCAGTGTGATACTTTTAATGGATGTGCGAATGCGTTGATAAAAAATCATGACATTGAATAGAAAGTTGATTTAGAGGTGCTGTAGTTCACAATTCAGCTGTTTGAGGCCTACATCCAATTTGCGTGATAATTATGCTGCTCGCCTTCACCAATTCGCACTGACCAGCACGGTGAAGTACGCTCTAATAACTCACTTGACCCACACGGTTGGCCCTCCCAGCACCTACGATTAGCACTGTTGCCTAAGTACGGTGCGAAAGAAGTTCAACAAACACGCGTGGTGTGGGGGAGGCTCTCATCCAGCAGTGGATTGACAAAGGGCTGTACATGTGGTTATTGTTTGCAGGTTTGTCCATTTGAGAATGTAAAATACCTCTCGGTGGGTGCAGTATTTCAGCATTTTGTTGCGTGTGAATTTCATTGTAAAACATTGATTTCTATAAGCGGCTTCATGGCACTTTGGATTTCCCTGACATATCTTCCAGAGTGTATGTAGCTTGCACAGCAAGGAAACCATTCGCATTACACCAGGGGATTTCAAATTTATTTTCACCTACCCCCTTCTGGTGCAGATTTCCATTTTTACCAATAACCAGATGCATGCAAATTGTCATTATCTAGCTTGTGCTGGAAAACAGAATTCATTATCGAGACACAAGGAAATATTTTTTAATACGGGGTGAACATTGTGCAGTTGGAAATACTCTGTTTCACATTACATGGTACTGTAACACATTGTTAAAATTGCTTGGCACATCATCATTATCACAATTGGCCTTGGTCAATCCACTGCTGGATTCAGGCCTTCCTAACCCATCATCATATCTCACTATCCCGGGATGTAACAATCCACCACACACTCCTTGTGTGAGTTGATTTTATCGTTCTCAACCATTTGCTGTTGTCCATTCTATCGACGTGTTCTGCCCAAGCCCACTTATGTTTTGTCAGAGTTTGGATGGTGTCTTTAACTTGCATATATTCTCTAATCGATGTGTTCCGCAATCTCACAATGTAATTCCATGTACGGCAAACCCTCGCCCATCGTGGGGGTTAAGTTATAGAAAATTGCCGCAATCGGCAAATCCACAATCCGCAAACTCAAAGGCATATGGGAAAAATAGGGTTTGATTTACGGTTCGTTTTTGTTATCCTACATCAACCCAAACATTAAAGAGGAAGTATTTTTTAATGTAAAATACGATTCACATTCTCGAGTGTTAGATATAACTTGTTGGGTAAATATATAGAATGGGGAAAAAAATAATATAGTGTCCAATACTCTACACGTAGAGTACTACTGTTCACAGCAGCAAGCTAAAGAGGTGCGGGTGCACCTCACTGCCTCCTCACTGGAGGCCGGGAACACCGCGTCACCTGGGGTGGCGCCGGCTGTGTTCTTCCGCGGCATCGTCATCGCGAGCAGTGCAGTTGCGATGCGCGCAGGAATCTCGGGGTCAAACCGCGAATGGTCAAGCCACAGAGCGCGCGATCAGTGAACTGTGCCTCAATGCATTTGACGTGAAACCGTGACGTATAAACCCACAGGAGGGGACGGGTTTTTCTTCTTGGTTCTTTCGGTAAAGTCACGTAGAAGGAAAATAATAAAGTAATAAAAATAAAACATAATAAAATAATTCTCACGACGTTTCGGCCACAACGCAAGCAGCCGTCTTCAGGTGGAGAACAGGTCTGTCGAAAAGGCAGAGTCTGACCTGAAGACGGCTGCTTGCGTTGTGGCCGAAACGTTGCGAAAATTATTTTATTATGTTTTATTTTTATTATTTTATTATTTTCCTTCTATGTGACTTTACCGAAAGAACTAAGAAGATGAATCCCTGCAGGGACGGGTTTTGTTTTGGCCACGTTTGTTTGTTGTGGCCATGTTTGTTTGTTGTAGTACAGAGTTAGACTGATGGCCTTAATCTAAGTTGTCTTGTGGTTGTTGTTGTTTGACTTGCATCCCACTGGTATTTTTGCACACAGCGTTGATGTACGGTGCTTTTTCTGCAATATTTTGCTGTCTTTTCTTGGATTTTCTGTTTGCACTTAGTCAC
Source organism: Lethenteron reissneri (assembly GCF_015708825.2). NCBI lineage: Eukaryota > Metazoa > Chordata > Hyperoartia > Petromyzontiformes > Petromyzontidae > Lethenteron > Lethenteron reissneri. The sequence continues at coordinate 10,306,706 of NC_083803.1, read as the reverse complement.
ATATTCACTTTAAGATGTTATCTTGTTCATGTTTTAGTTTTTTGTTTGTTGCGGTTGCACCCGAGTCAAGAGCCGAATGGCTCACAGGGCTATACCTAATAAATGAACTTGAACTTGTATGCATTTGTCCATGCTTTGTGCACTTTTCAGTTTTTGATTCCATTATTTATGGGAATGACTGTCCTAGCAGGTCATAGTATAAAGATCTTTACACTTATGTAATACCAGTACGGTAAGGCCTCAACATCCTCGAGGGTTAGGTTCTTGAAAACTTGCATCAAAGTGAAACCCGCTAATGTAGAGACTGTGTTTATTTGGGAAATAAAATTCATATACTTAATTAAATTGTACAATAACACAAATTGATCATAACATCACAGATAATACAGAACACATCAATACATGATACTGTACATTTACAAGTTGGATTTACCTTGGATGATGATTGGGGTGTGATGCTAATACTTGCTACCTACAATTTCCCCAATTGTCTTCTCAAATTTTATTTATATTTCCCACTGTCGACTCGTTTACCAACAGCAAACGCACTATCATCACAAGCAAGTCTAACCGCCAACTCAACTTTTTGAGCTAAACTCATCACTTTTACCCTTGCTCTCACTTCTTCCACTCACTTTGATGCCTTCGACCCCATGATCGACCAAAAACCCCTACCACAAATGAGGCAAAAAGAGCACACTAAGGCAACGGCACTTGAAGATTAAAAGCTGCAGCATGTGGATGGTGGCACGCGGGCCACAATCAATTCCTGTACCATGCAAGTACAGTACCCCTGCTCCAGGATGCGATTTTGCGAAATTGTGAATAGTCGTAAGAAAAAAAAGGCGCAAAAGTTAAACTGGTACACAAATACAGGTAAACCTTGCCAAAGGTTCTGATCATTGCGGACCCAGCAACGCAAACACATTTTTCCCCTGTGAGGTTTATATTATTTGTCGAATGCGGTTTTGCCCAAAACGATATTTTCTAGAAACGTAACCCCTTCGTTCAGTGAGATCTGCTTGTAGACATTCTCGAGTGATCGAATTTAGTGAAAGAAAAATCAGCGTATGAAGAGGTTTAATATGTTGTTAATAATATAACAATGCATATACCAACGAAAGCGTAGGAAATTTCAAGACTGGTTCATTTTATTTGCCACTTAGACGCACAATTACATTGTCACTGGGTTTTTTAATACAAGCAAGAATCGTTACCAGGTCACGCCTAACATTATTAAGGGGTCAATACGCACAGTTCATGGTTTAAGAAAATAGCATTGGGATCGCATTGCTCTTTTTTTTTAGTTGGCCTAGACCCTTCAGCCTGCATCTAATTTATAAAATAGGCAGACTGTTTGCTGTTTCTTTTGAGTCTCAACTCCCTGATGTACAAACCTCATCCTTCTGTCTGACGGCCATGCTGCAGGAAACAGTGCAATAACCGCTGTTTGTGGATCGGAAGCTGCCTGCTTAGAATTCTCAAATGCAGCTCCCCCCCCCCTGCCTCACCTCACACTATCGTTTGCTGCGGGCATGCAGAGCGAGTAGCGAGGACCAGCGAAAGAAATTGGGCACTGCTCAATTTGAGCGTGCCCGCTCATTTCATTAGCATGTGGTTCTGTGTTGTGTTTTTTTCACGGCAGCACAGGGGTTGGTCTGCAGAGTTTTTTTGTGGCTCCGGTTGGGAAACAACGACACAGCCCTAATTCATTATGATAACTGCCTGCCTATTCCCGTAGTTTGTTGCTTTTTAAGCATATGCACGCAAAAATTAAATTATCTATTAATCACTTCATATTAGATGCGTTGCTGCATGTCACTCCGGGGAGAAAAGGAAAGGCCACAGGGTCCCATTATGCTTGGCCACAGATTTTTTTTTTTACCAATTGAAAATATAATTCTTTATCAAGTAGACTTCTTCAACCCACTTAATGCGAAATAAATGAAGACTCAGAAATATTTTTGTTTCAACAAAGCATTTTGTCACATATGTACGAACAAATGTAAAATGTATATGACTGTTAATCTTAAAAAATGTCTTTAAAATATGAATTTAGGATTCACCATAATTTTTTTTATAGAATGTGAGCAATATATAGGCAGTTAGTTTAATATGCTCATTATTGTCTATTATATATTTTTATAATGATATTATAAAAAAGCATTATAAATCCGTTAAATATTATCAGCCTAATCATTGAGTCGAATAATAAAACCCACTTCAGTTTGCAAATACAGTTACATAATTCCGTTTTTATAGATAATCAACACAATGAAGCTGTTATGTTACTCAAAAGAACAAGAGTAATTGCATAGTCTTCATTTTGAATTCAAGTCCTAATTGATCCTTAACCCAAGAATGTATCTGAGAGAAAAGTAAGGACCACAAAGTTGCAATTAATATTGAGGACACGTATACCGAGGGAATGGCAGCCGCCTCCAGAGAAGCTCTTGTGTGTCAATCATATTTCCATTTTAAGACCCATCTTCTTACAGGAAAAAAAGCACATCGTATACCTAAGCGCATAGCGGAAACTGCAAAATAGGGGCCAAAACCCCAGAGAGTTAGTTTTAGCTTGACTAGCCATCGAGTAGAGGAATTGAATGTTCTTCCCTCACACCTCATTTTATAACTCCGTTCTGCAATGTAAAGCAAAGGCTTGCAAAGTAACAACTATAACATTTACAATCATTAGTGATGAACAGTACTGATAATATTGGAATAATATTTACAGATCTTTTTCAATCGACTGCTCGGTGAAGACCTCCAGTTGCCATGTCGGTCATAGGGGTTATTTGACCATACTTTACCCCCCTGGTCATGGGGAAGGACCTATTCAGATGTCATTCGCCGCTGATGATAGCCATGCCCGCGAATCAAAATCGTGTCGCCGAGTTTCTATCGCAATGCCTCATCCGCAGTGCCAGCAACCCCCGCCAATTTCAAATATAATGTGAATGGCAAATCTTAAAAAATGTAATGTCGGTCTCTGTGTTTCAGGCACAAAGCATCCATTTTGTTTGGATTAAATGTTATGTACATCAATAACCAACATCATTAAATATTAACGATCAACTTGAAATATGCTTTTTGTTTTCATTTCTCGTGTTACATATGCTACGTTCTTCAATCCTTGACCGTAGGTAATTAGGATCGGTTGTTATCATGACGAGGTTGTCAGCAACTTCTGAGATGGTTATCAGTTTCACCATTTGTTTTGCGTATTTATTTCTCGAATGCAATTTGCAGCAAATTTCTTCACAGTGTCTATGTAAAATAGCCAAGTGAGAACACGTCTTCTTGCCTGACTTCTCTTTGGATTTTTATTTCTTTACTTTCTTTAGCCAGCCTCAGCGTACAGTAGCTGTTACTTCTATATACACTTGCTCTGATATTGTATATACCGTAAATTGTTTTCACAGAGGCCTTGATATTGTGAGACTGCACACGTTTCCATGTAATCAAACCCGTTGAATAACTTCACAAACAACACTTGAAAATGGGGATGAAGATACACATGAGCGAGGCAAAAGGTCACGTAAAACAATTTCACTGAGGGACACAACTGGAAAACGCAACAGAATAGCCGTCTGGTATTGACCCATGCACGTGTGTAATCCAGCACTCTGTCGCCAATGGTTGGCGAATCGCACAAATGTTGTGAAACTCCCTTCCTCTGGGCGTCCTAATGCCAGATGCTTCGCAGAAGGCGGCGCAGCATAAATCTGGGCTCCACTTGTTCCGTCCGTGTGGGACACAGCGTTACCCCCTCGTACCTGTTGGGCTTTCTCCGGCTCCTCCGGTTTCCTCCCACGTGTGTAAATACTCATTAATTGGCTGATAACACCTTGATAATTAGAGGGCCGGAGAGCTTGGGCAATTTGCTGGTGCTGGCTCATACTTGTCTGTGGTTCTCCGTGCCTCTGAGACATTGTCTCTGCACCAGAGTGAGCACATGCTGTACATGTTACCATAGTAATGATGATGATAGTATGAATAAAATAAGCATATCTAGGTATGTTATTAGAAGGCAGACAAATATAAAACGTATGAAGCATGGACATTAAATCTTTACTTAAAGCTATCGTGACTGCAGGAATTCATATTCTTTGGGTCTTTTGGTAAAGTCACGTAGATAGGTTCAAAGAAAATAACAAAAAACGACGACGTTTCGATCGCAACACCAGCGGTCGTTTGTGTTGCGTAGTAGTTTTTATTTTTTTTGTTATTTTGTTATTTTCTTTGAACCTATCTACGTGACTTTACCGAAAGACCCAAAGGATAAGCATGGGCATTGACAAAAAAATGGAGCAACAGCTGGTGCACACAAAGGCATACAGAGATGCAAGTATAATACCGCCAAGAACATTGATCAAATGCTGAAAAATGCGCAAAAGAAGCATGGAAAATACCTGCTGCGCATTACACTGGAGATACACAAAGAGGAACACATGGATCAGAGAACAAATGCAAATTATGTATTATATTAGTGACATAATGTTGGCTGTTAAGAATAATAAGTGGGCTTGGTCAGCACAAATAACTAGAATAGATAATAGGCAATTGACGATAATAGTGAAGGAATAGCAGCCGAAGGAGGGAACACAATTGAAAGGGCAACTTCCACGTGAGATGGGGGAATTAGATCAGCTGGGTGTGCAAGAAACGAGATGGATTTTGACATCACAAAAGGCCTTCATTCAGCAGTGGCAAAACCATGGCTGCTGATGATGACAAGGTGTGTAATGCATTTAAATAAACCATTTTAAAATAAATATTATCTTGTGACGTTCAGAGTTATTGTTTCTGTCCCAACTGATTTGGCGAATGTGGGCGAATTGGGAATGATAAGATCATGCTGTGAGGCAATTGATCTCTAAGCTGCTCGCACACAAACACTCAGGCCGTACACATGCTCAGGCTAGGCCAGTTCGCTGAAGCCGTTGACATTTTGCATTCGATCCAGCAGCACAAATACTCCGTCTCAGACATGGAACGCTCGCTCTAGCGTGGCTTTGTGCCTTGCCTCTCAGCTGGTCTCAGCGGGAGATGTTTAGCAGCCCTCATAGTGGACTTTTACATCCCAATAAATGCCGTTGGAGAGCTCTCACTGATGCTTGAGCCAGATTAATTTTGCTTCCGGGAGTGCATAATCAAATTAATTGTATTTGTTTACATGTGCGTGAAACTTGCAGCAAATAATGTGGTAGCGCCAAAATGGCATTTGCCAGGAAATGTGACCAAAACAAATAAAAAAACCAACAACCAGACTTCTTGTGTAGCAAAATGTTAGTCATTTGCATATTTATTTCTTGGTGTAATGTGTCTTGAGATTAGACTGTCTGGGTAGGATGTGCTTAAATTATCTATTATACTTTGACCTTCCTGAATTGTGGTTATGGAGGCCCAATGCTACGTGTGAGTTCATAAATGTTACTTGGCGTGGAATGCCGAGTATGATGAATAAGGCAATTGCAAGAGATTATGAGCTTGTATTCTGCTGTAGAAGCAAAGAGAATTTGCTATAATTGACTGTACATCTCTACAACCATAGCCTTCATCCAAATGATTTAGAATTGTAGGTATATTCTTGGCCAATTAAAAGTGTTCTACATGACCTACTGAACCAAAGAAGAAATTAATCAATTTATGTAAATAACAGTGGGGAAAGGTGAAGAAGAATGGGTTGCTCAACATCACAGAGCACTAAGTGACCGGGGGGCATAGAAGCCAGAACACGTAGTGACCGGGGGGCATAGAGGCCAAACCGCTGAACTGACACTGTACCATATCATCCTGGGTTCGATTCCGGGCAGTCGCTCATGGTTAAACTAGGTTCACAAGTGTAGCGAGTTGATGGTCGCTCACCTTGGTCATCGGTGAATGCAAAAAAAAAATCATCCCTATGATGTTAAATTTGGTTTGGCATTTAATTTGGCTGAATTCCAGCCCTGAGATTTAAAATAATCGATTTAACTGTCACGAGACATTCTGTTTGCAGATTGCATGAGTCTACACCACCGACTCGTTAACGATCCAACCCGAGGAGCTTTTTCAGTCGTCCTGTGGAAAATTACTTCAGTGGGACATTTTTTGACACATGGGATGTGAAATCTTGACTTCAAGTTTTCGTGACTGCAGGAGTTCATAATCTTTGGGTCTTTCGGTAAAGTCACGTAGAACTACGACGTTTCGATCGCAACACGAGCAATCGTCATCAGGATAAAAACATAGAATGTGCTTCTGTGAGATATTATGCATTGACTCTTCATTTCATAACGTCATGTGCACAGCGCAATTCTAATTATTTGGAGAATTTTTTTAAATGTATTAAATTGTTTCATACAAATAGGATGCCTTTTTCATGCTCGAGGGATGGTGACCATAATTCAGCAAGGTGAAGTATGGTCAAACAAACAACTGTCCTACCTCAAAGGGTTCTCCTCTCTCTGCTAACTGTTGGTCACCTAATATACACACCTATAGCCCTATATTTTCAAACGGTCCATCAAAGAAGCATTCATACCTCTATAATGGAAACATTCCTATGTTCGTCCACTTCACAAAGGGGGTCCTAAAGATGATCCAAATAACTACCGACCTATCTCAATTTTGTCCCCGTTGATAAGCAGTTTCCTGTCCGACAACAATCTCTTACATCGAAACCAATCTGGGTTCCGAAAAGAATACAGCCCCCATCTGCTGCATTATATGATCTAAATCACATTTACAGTAGCATTGATAATAAGCAGTACTGCTCCAGTCTTTTTCTTGACTTGTCCAAAGCCTTTGATACAGTCGCGACCACAACACCCTGCGTAGTAAACTAAGTTGCCTCCGTTTCTTCAAACACGTAGTAAAATGGTTAAAAAATAACCTCTCTTCTCGCACCCAAACTGTATTCATAGATGGTTGGAGGTCAAACAGTGTTAAGATGACAAAGTGGTACCACAGAGTTATACCTCGGCCCCCTCTTGTTCTCTCTTCATGTCAATGACTTGGGCACTGACCTGGATCATTCCAGGGTAAATCTGTTTGCAGATGACACGATACTGATTACTGCTGGATGCTTTCTGGATGACGTGATTGCTAAGCTCCAGGCTGATTTCAACAAACTACAACATCAGCTAGTTGCTCTTAAACTAGTCCTGAATACCTCCAAACTCAAGGTGATATGCTTCTCACCAGGACTAAAGCAGGAAGTTATTTTCCCCCAATTACATTCCTTGAATAATTATCAAATAGAGCAATTCAAGATCTATAAGTATCTTGGGGTCATCTTTGATTCAAAACTTAATTTTCAAGATCACATTGATTATATTGGTTAAAAAGACAAAATAAAAAATTGTTTTTCTGCATCGACACAAGCATTGCTTCTCCCCTATGTTCCGTTTGGAATTGATTAAAGCTACCATACTTCCTCTACTTGATTACTGTGACATCATATATAAATCAGCCCCCAGTACATTTATCACTCGGCCTTAAGTTTTGCATTGAACTGCCCAAATAGGACCCACAACTGCGATCTCTACATTGGGTCAAACTTAACATATCTTAATGATCGACGGCTTGTGCATTAGATCTTATTTATTCACGATGTACTTACAAAAAAATTCAACAGACTACCTGCTTGATCTCCTCACTATTTAGAATAATAAATGTGACCGAAGCTCCTCGCTCATTTACCAGCTTCACATTCCTTATTGTCGTACAAATACTGGAGGAAGGGCCTTTGCTGTTGATGCCCCAGAGTCTGGAATGCTATCGCCAATAAACTGCAACTTGGATCACCACTTGTGAGATCTTCACTCAAAACTGCTCTTGAGAAGCTGTACACCCCGAGCTACCACTGCTATGCAGAGTGGCCTGAAATCAAATGCATTGCTCCGGATGACCGCTGCAATGTATGATCTTGAGTTTTGATTATAGTGTGCTGATCTTTAAAGGTGCATTGACATTTTTTAATACTTCTGCTGATACTCCTGCTTTTATGGAGTGACTCATGCTGCCAGCTATGGCTGCAAAGTTTGGTCGTACATTTTATGTATATCGTTTATTGTTCAATTTGAATCACAGTTTTTATGACCACTGTTACATTGTTTTTATAGCTTTATTTTGGTGATTTCGAAAACGTATGGTTTAGCCATGTTTGTTTGTTGAAGTACAGAGTTAGCCTAATAACTTTAATCTAATCTGTCTCATGGTCGTTATTGTTTGACTTGCATCCCACTGGGATTTTTGTACACAACGTTGATATACGGTGTTTTTTTCTGGAAGAATTTGTTGTTTTTTCCTGGATTTTACTGTTGTGCGTAGTCACTTTAAAATGTTCTTTGTTCATGTTTTTGTTTGTTGCGGTTGCACCCGAGTCAAGAGCCGCATGGCTCACAGGGCTATACCTAATACATGAAGCTGAAACGTGTGCGACATGGCGTGGGGAGGCCTTCATCCAGCATTGGATAGGCAATGGTTGATGTTGATGACTAACGAATGACGGTTGATTATTTAAATGTTGTGCCTCAAAAATAGGTACTGCCATTGTCTATAGCAGGTTTTTGAAGTAATTTTTTACACAATGCATACATGACCACATATTCTTAGGCATTGCTCACAAGCGGTGCACATTGAAACATTCGCAATGCTTCACAAATCAGTAAGCAGCTGGGTGGCTTTGGCATATTCATTTACTTCATGACCTCAATACAAAAATATCAAATAATAAAAAAAAAATTGGCATACGTGGGTAAAATGGTATTATTTAGAAAACTAGCATAGACTTGTTGTTTCATCCAGCAAGTAGTGTTCATGTGGTTATTGTATCAGCAGTTTAAGCTCGGTCTTAGTACATAATGTGTTTCCATCTGATATCAGTACAAATTTATTTACGTGGTAAAGAGTTGTGGTTAAACGGTTTATCACTTTCCAGGATGCTACTCTATTATATTTTGCCTGCCACTCATCAAAATGCAAGAATACAATTCGGACCTGTCGATGTTAAGTTTAGAGTGTCTGCTTCACCGAAGTGACGGTCGTCTGTGATTGCAGTCAGCTTCAAATTTATTTATGAAGTTGGCAAAGGGAAATCACAAAACCCATTTGTAAAGGTTCTTATCAGACGCCGTGTTCACAATAATGTCCCTAAGGGAGGTACACATATCACGCACATCATAGTCGGAGGTTCGTAGTGGCCACATCAGTGGCTTTCATCTTCTTGGTTCTTTCGGTAAAGTCACGTAAAAGGGAAATAAAAAAATAATAACGATAAAATCTACGTGACTTTACCGAAAGAACCAAGAAGATGAATCCCTGCAGTCATGAAAGCTTTAAATCGAAAAAAATCCGTGGCTTTGTTTACTCTCACGTAGACACGGTGCTGGAGCATCTGCTTGCCTATGGTGCCATGGAATATATGATCACAGATTCCCTTGAAATGTATGGCTCGTGCAGCGAACTTAGCAAAGCCACGTCCTACCTTTCTCTGTGTGTCTCCTGTATTGTCAGTGTTGTTCATGGTCACGTGAGACCTGCAGCCTTTGGCATGGTTGGTTATGTACGATACGAAAGAAGTTCACCATACATACAAAACGAGTTATTGTTAAATGTAATTGCTTGGAAGTGGCTGTAGCAGTGGAAAAAATAAGCTCAGATGAGAATTAAGTTTGAAACTTTTAGAATAAAATGTAAGCAAATATAAATTGAAAAACGAACATGCTATGGGCATGCATGTAAATAAATTAAGGAACTTTCTCAAATGTTTAAGGTTGTTAGAACAAATAAGACATATATAGTTGTTACATACAAATACAGTTTGAATAGTTCAAAGTGTTGCTTTGTAAAAAGTTAGTCCAGGTATTCAATCATGTAACCTCTCATCTATGGTTAATGCCTGCAATAAGAATACCACTTGCCTCTCCCCTAAAAGTTTGTTAAACATTCCTAGACATTTTTTTAAAATAAACGAATTGTTCTTTAATTACACGTCTGCTTTTTCAACATCTGCTGTCTGCTTTATTTTCCAGCTATTATCTACGTAGAATGCACCGCAGACTTCAAACCAAATTTAAAATTCCCACATGGATTGCGCCACAGAGGTTAATTTAGGAGACATCTGATTGGGAATTGCAGCGGCGCGACTGACATCAGTGGCCCCGCACCTTATGAGACAGCGACCCAACCCACTCGCCCACATACTCACGCCTCCCCATTCCTCTCAATCCCGCCCCCCCCCCCCGAGCTCCGTGAACCCGTTCCCTCCAGTGCTGCCACTGGGGTTAATGGTGTACCGACCAACATATCTGAAGCGCTACCAATTTGTTATGGAACTCCTCAGAGGGGTCCGTTCTTGGTCAATTGCTGCACATCAACGATCTTCCCGGTGCCTTAGTGAACGGCTCAATCATGATGTGTGATCTAACCCTTGTTCGTGTCTTTTTTTTCTGGCCAGTCCACAGACAACACGCTGCATGTGAATACCAACAAAGTAAAAGCGAGCTCGTGACGGATGGCTGCTCGAGGAAAACAGCCAGGTTTTGACCCCTTATCTGTTCTCAGTAGACGCCACTCTATCACAAGATTCGGCGAGGTGGAAGCCAACGCTAACAAATGAGATGTGCGTGTGTGTGACGACGTTTTTTTTTAAAATAGATAATAAATTTACTCTGTAACATGCTTCCCAGAATGGTGCCAAAACTCCTATGCAGTTAGTATAACCAGCTGGATATATAACTGTGCCTAGGCATTGACCAAATTCTGCAGCCATGTCATTTACCATGCGACTGTTCACAGTTATCTGACACAGGAGTGCAAATTCTGTGCCGACAAACATATTTCAAATGTAAAAAAAAAACCACCTCGTGAATTAATTCCACAGGGTAAGAGCAGAGGCTGTAAGGTCACTCAGAGGTTCAGGAAGCTACTACTTTGGGCATGGTCACCATAGCAACTGCAACATTATTTCATCATGTAAAATGCATGGATTGCCATATTTCGATTTTTTGCGTCTACCCATTCTCTATAATGATTAAAAAAAATTCATTCATTTAAATATAATCTTTATATTGGCATCGCCTTTTCTGAAAGGAAAATGGCCTAGATCATGATCTCAGTGAAAGATGGAAATCTGATACATCGGTGAACGCTTTTTCGGTTAACGTTTCGCCTACCCACAGGACCCCCATGGTTTCGACGAACGCTAATATTCTGACTAACGGTATGTTTACATTATGCACGGGGCGCCAATTTCGGTCCATCCGAGCGCTCGTAAGCGGGGCTGAGCCATGCCCTCAGCCAATTAGCGACACCGTTCATGAGCGTTTAGACCCCGACTGGCTTTATCCATCATATAGGTTGTTTGGGTTAGATCGTATAAATATATATTTGTCGTTAAATCGAATGGCTTTGTTAACATTATGTTTTCTGTTTTGGCAGTGGAAACAGCTCTCTTGCAGACTCAGTGTCTTTTTTTAAAGCTTATTTTTCAACTTATAAAGTTAATTCGGTTAACAGTTATTACGGTGAATAGGCGTTTTCGTGCAGCGGATTAAAAACTGTGAACCGAGGGACTGTGGTACACGGATTTCACTTTAATCCACGATGTCCGGTAATTATCGTGGCAAATGACAGCATTTTTAGCTTGCATCGTGTTTAGCTTCACCGTCCCACGCTGACTAGCATGCTGAAGAAGGGTCAGATCACCCGCGCGGCCCTCACGATGTGAGGATGCCCTCATGCAGCAGTGAGGTCCCAAATTGCTATACAGAGTGCTCAGCATAATTGTTTTTAATCAGGTCAAACAAATGCATGACGATTGTAATTTTTATCCGTATGCATTTTCAATGTTTAAATTGATAATAATCACGAATCAGTGTTTTTCAGTAAAACTTCACAACATTCCCCAAACATGTTCATCTAGAAGTGTAAAACAATATTTTGGTTTCAAAGGCATGTAAATTGAGTGTGTGTGTGTTATATTTGTACTGGGTGTTGTAAGAAAAAAATCGGGTTGCTTTTTTGTCTTTAATAACCATGAAGAGCTAAAGTGCCCCTTACTGTATAGTAGCTATCACCTAGTACAGAGACAGCAGAGGCTAAAATTACGACTCAATTACTTCGTGGCGCTGCACTGGTGTTAGGTTTTGTATAATGCCGATAGCCACGAGCACAAGGTTGTTTTACGCTGAGACTAACTGATAACCTGCAGGCCGGGTTAACACTTGGGATTAAAGCTGCTTTTAAACGATACAAATGAATTTCGTCTGTCCAAAGACAAGGACAAATATAGTACACACATCAGTGAAATTGAAGTATATGCATTCCATTATATATATTTCTTTACGAACCTGATAAGATTCGAATTGAACGTGTCCAATTATTGCAGCAACATGTTGTGCCAAAATTATTATCTTTCCGTAAGTAAGGTAGGTTTAACACAATATTGCAAATATATATTTAAATTAAGTCTAATCCACTGAGGTCGCATGCATCACAACTTATTTGCAAGTGCCACTGTGCCAAGGAAAGGGAATTGCCGTGACTTCATTACAGTATTAATGAATCATCCATAATATCGGATTTTTGGGTTAATCAATTAATCAATCAAACTTTATTTAATATCACACCCTTCACAATAAAAATCATCACATAGCACTTAACATGCGAACATAACACTTTTTCATTCGAATGTGAGATACGCAAAAAAGTAAAAAGTATACGCAGCATGTGTATGTAGGTATAAGAAAATGTATTCAAAAAGCTGTGCAAGTGTGCATTGCTTTTTGCCAATTAATATCTTATGTGCACCTGCTACCAAAGTGCGAAAGGAAATGGTGAGTGGACTTTCAGAAACGTACTTTAAATATAGATAGTTTTATAATTAAACATTGCCAACACAAACTATTCTCATTGTTGATTTATTCTCAAGGTTATGACATTTACAATGCTGAAATTGAGTATCACTAAGATTTAAAATAATAAACGTTATATAATCGCATTTCACAGAAAATAAGTTCGCACGATTTGAAATAAAAGGCACGTTTTAAAATAAAAACATGTACGTTCAAATTTAATTAATAGTAAAAAATAAGTCACAGAAAATCAATAGATCAGGACTTTAAACTTTCAAAATTGATTTACAATGCATCATCATCAGCTGTCATCAATCCACTGCTTGATGAAGGTCTTCCGAAGCTGTTTCCATCTCTCATGGTCGAGCAATATAACATGATTCATCATATGAATGTCAGAATTTTAATAGGATAACACGTGTTTAACAAGCAGTGACAATGAAGACCAAAAGTATCCAAAACAGTCAATATATTTCTAGATTTGAAGCTTTCGTGACTGCAATGATTCATATTCTTAGGTTTTTTCGGTAAAGTCACGTAGGTAAAACATCAAAATTAATAAAAATAAAATAAAATAAAGATCACGACGTTTCGGAGGCAACACAAGTCTCCGTCATCAGGTGGGACCGTCACAGCCAGATTAGCTGCATCAAGTGAGGCAATGATTCAAGGTGTAATCATTTTTATTAATTTTGATGTTTTACCTACGTGACTTTACCGAAAAAACCTAAGAATATCAGTCAATATATGTTCAGCATAATTTGTGGAAACCAGAGCCAAACACTGCTTTTATATTTGGAAAATTCAGAATTTTGTCCACTATAATAGGAAATAATCTTTTGCCTCGTGATCTGTGTGCCTATACAGCACTTCTATGGTTGTGTTCTAGCTGATATAAGCATGACAGTTGTTTGGAGTCCTTTTGAAAATCTGCGAATAATGAACAGCAACATATCTAAAGAAGAAAGTAAGGAATCCATTCGTATCACATGCTATGACATATTCATGGACATTGCCGATATAATAGAACAATACCTACAAGTGCACACAGAAGCATGCTTGAAATCACACTAAGCGACAAGAACACGCGTATTAGAGAATATAAGTAAATTAGAGACGTTATATTGATGCGTAAGAAAATGCAGTGGACTTGGGCAGGGCACGTCGCTTGAAAGGCCCAGACGAACCAAGGCAGCGGCAGATAAAGGAGGGAATACGCACAAGAGGAACATACTCCGCAGAGAGGGCGCCATGAAATCAGCTCGTGCATGTTTGTTGGATTGATTGTTGCATGCAAAGACCACGGGAGGTAAACACGGCAAGGGATTCATCCAGCAGTGGATAGGGCATGGTTGATGACGAATGCATGAAGATAATACGCAAACAATTGAAATAAATATTTGATGGTAAATACAAATATGTTGGTAGACAATGCCAAGGTTTCACACCCAAGTCACCATCTTTATGCAATTTAATGCAAAGGATGTTTTGGGCACGGAGACGGAGGAGATGAGGTTGTAGAAGTAGGTAATAATATAGTGGTGCTGATTGACTCGTCTTTTACCGTTATTGAGTTAGGGACCTTTTTCATTGACCCTGTATGGGCCATTGGCTTGTATCGTGTGGCCATGCATGTGGGTGTGTAATGTGATCAGCAGCACCGAGTCGTGATTGATTAGTCCCAAGCAACCCAGGGTGCTCGACTGGAAATTCAGAAGTGGGCCAGCTCAACAGTGAAAAATACAGTCGGTGATGACGTTAACTCCCAATTGTACAAAGACCCACGTGGGTAGCTCACCTGAAAAATCAAACGTTTGCACTCTACACATCGCGCTGTGCAGCATGTGGGGGGCACTGATTTCATTTTAAACATTTGAAAATGAATGAAAAAATTCAAAAATGGGATTACACTGCCAACACTAGAGTGCTTCTTTTTAAGCAGTCAATAATCTGTATCGGGTATTCGTGTTTTTTGTTTAACAAGTCGAATTGTGTGGAGATTATGGGTCCAGTGATTCTATATTTCGATTTAACATCTCATTTCACATATCTTGTTGGTAAATGTGACATTGGCGACAACACAAGTTCTAACACTGTATCGCAATGCATTCATTCACACTCTAAATTCCACTGCTGGTTGAAGGCCTCTCTCCACGCTGTGTCAGTCATGGAGCTTTCTCGACCATACTTCACCACGCTGGTCAGTGCGGGTTGGTAGTAGGTGGGTGGGGTGGCAGGCCCTATTCGGATACACCGTATTGCACCACTGGCGATAGCTGTGACACTAGCCACCGCGCCGCAGTTCCACGCTACAACAATTTATCTTAAAATTAAAAGCCTTCTGCTTTCGTGAGGTGTTTAAAATGCATTAATTAGCAGGAGTTATCATTATATTTGGAATTACCTGCCACAACCATATATTATTGTCTCTAACATAAACAAATTTCCTACATTATTGAACATACTTTAGTGATTTCATATGCGGTTAAATGCAAACATGATGAAGAGCATGTACTCTTCTTTAAATTTAGACAAATGATCTCAGTGGTATGCATAATGAAATGGGAGAACAAATTAGGTAAAATAAACGTAAAACATTGCACAAGATTACAAACAATACAGATACGTTTTATTTTTGTACACATTTTAGCAAGCAAGATGCTTCTCTAAGTCATCACCCAACATTTAAATACATAAAGCACGAAAAAATAACAGCTAGATTATAATTTGACATTTAACACGTAAATATGATTTTAATGAGAATATTACCGAAAATGTTCATATTGATTTAAGTGGTGACTATAGTGCACTGCATTTTGAACCTGGCAAATTAAGTGCTTCCCAGCCACGACTATCATCAGTGGCAAGTGACACCCCAAATGATCCTGGGTGCCCTCTTTATCATTGCACATGACCAGCATGGCGAAGTACTGTTAAACAAATAAATGACGATAATTGTTTTTTTACCCTTCTATCTGGCAACAAAACTGACACCTTTTTACAAGGAGTCATGTTTGCATAGACCACAATACCTGAAGTCATAATGCAAACAAAAAACATAACTTTGATAATGTGCACTGTCCTTGAAGTTGATTGGTCCACACCCGAGACAGCTTTCCTTAGAGCCTAGTCTCACATGGGTTGGGCCAGATGCCGCCAAAAGGCGTGTCAGTTTTGTTGCCAGATAGAAGGGTAAAAAACCAATTATCATATTTTTTACTGGCAAATGAGGTTCCAATGGTGCAAATAAATGACGTTATATGGGGAGGCCCTCATACAGCAGTGGTTTGACATCGGATTCTAATTTTACCATTATATTGTTATCATTGGCTTTCATTGAATAAAATAACTAAACAATCTGGACATTACTGGTTTGTATATAGAGAGAAAATTATATATATGTAAAAAAAACGGTTGTGCTGAAAATAAAAAAAAACAATCTTGAAACTCTTGCAGCAGGTGGTTCCAACTCCACGTGAATTATTTATTATTGACACAAATCTTAATGGAAACGGATGATCTTATGCAATGCAATGACGGGCAAAGCCTTGAGTGCAAGACTGAGCAATTGGATGGCAGAGGAGATTTTGTTTTTCAAAACAAAAAATGGCCTTGGCCATACAATGCCCTACGAGACCAATAGAGGACAATGCCATTATTGATGGAGGTGGAGCTCGCGCACTGTGGTATAAACCCAGCGGCTTGCATTCGATTCTCGGCTGTTGCTAACACCAGAGGTGAGTGATGTCCGAATCAGTCTTGGGTCCCACCAACTTCTCATCAAACGACATTGACCAGCATGGTGGAGTATGGTCCAACAAACCATGCTGGATTCGTCATGGGCCAGGCCTTTATCTAGAAGTGGATCGACAATAAGCTGTAATTTTAGCACGAAGGCATCCGCGACCAATGTTACGAAGCGGCAATTTATTAGAAACTAATCATGTCAAATTAAATGTGTTATTGTAACTTAAAATATAGCCATGAGCTCATGTGGAGTGATGCTTTTCATCACCGGCTGTAATGTCACCGGCTGTGATGTAATCATTCGAGTTGGCATCAGCTGTTTGGTTCGACATACTTCAAAATGCTGGTCGATGCAGGTTGGTGAAGGATTTGGGGTGTGGGTGGCGGGGGGAATCCAGTATTAATTCTGATATAATTCACCACTGATATCAGCTGTAGCCAGGAATCAAACTCAGGCCATTAGGTTTATAGCACAGTGATCTTACCACTGCAGTACCGTCCCTCCCCATTTATCATATATGTGTATCATATGTGTGACAATAATATGTATTCCGTGTATAACTATGACGTACATTTGTTTTGTTTTATTTCGATAGCATCTTCATGATATTGTGCAATTTCATTGACAGATGTATTCCTGGGAATTTATTACACGTTGAAAAATGTATCTCGTCTCAATGGTGGTTAATTAATTGCGGAAAGAATGGCGAATGTACACAGTTTTAACAGGCATATGCTTTCACATTAAAGTTGTAACATTTAACAAGCTCTTTATGTCATTCTCCTGCGTATATTCACCGAGTGGGAATTATAACCCTAAACTAGTACTGCAACTTCAATTCTGTAGCAGTTTCGATGTTTGCTATGGTATTTACTGCTTGGTGATTTTATGTAACGTATTGGTCTTCTGGATTTGAAGTTTTCGTGACTGCAAGGATCCATACTATTTGGTTCTTTCGGGAAAGTCACGTAGGTGAAAATAAAAAAATAAAAATAAGAATAAAAATAAAAATAAGAATAAAAATAAAGAATAAAATAGAAATAACTAAATAAAATCACGACGTTTCGGAAGCAACACAAGCTTCCGTCATTAGGTGGGACAACCACAGCAAAAAACTAAATTACTGTAGTGGGCAAAGAGAGCTGTTAATGACAAGCGATTATATAAGGTAAGAGGGGGGGAGGAGCCAGGGTGGAGGGATGCACGTGTGTAATTGCAGTACTGTTTATTGACGCAAACGTTTTCGTCATACGGTTATTAACAAAAACTTAACCCGTAAAAACAAAGTTTTTCACTATAAATCCTTTATATGCGTGTTCAATGGGCCACAACCCAGCCCACATTGGTGTTTGAAACGGGCGGCTAGAGTCCTCTCGTCCTCTGGCTTGAGATGGCTGCCACCTATGGGTCAGATGATTGCCTGCCACCATTAAGCAATTGGTAATTAAATATAAACAAATTTTTCCTAAAAAGTGGAAAATTTTGGAATTTGTTCACGAAAATAAATTGTCACGTACAACGAGTCTGTGTGCAAAATGTCAGCTCGATTGGATCACGTTAAAAAACGACCGAAATATTTGCACGGTCGTAAGCACGCAAGCAAGAAAGTGAACTTAATATAAAGGATTTAAAAATGGAAAAACTGGGCTGAGAATAACCATTTACATAACGTTTGGCAGAAGTTTGGTGAATACATATTGATGTGTGCTGAGCAATAATGTATACCAGCAATCATTGCTCCCCTACTCATCTGGGCAAGTGTCTCGACAAATATATTTGCTGTCTTAAGAGTTTGCCTCTTATTTATAGTTCATCATCATCATCCACCATGATAAATCCACTGCTGGATGAAAACATCCCCCCAAGTTGTCACCATCCTTCATAACATTGTGATGTAAAAATGCACTGAGCACTGCCACACGAGCTCATTTGATTTATGGTTAATTAAATTAACAAAATGCTAAACTATTCATCTTCTTGGTTCTTTCGGTAAAGTCACGTAGAAGGGAAGTAATAACATAATAAAAATAAAACATAATAAAATAATTCTCACGACGTTTCGGCCACAACGCAAGCAGCCGTCCTCAGGTGGAGAACAGGTCCGTCGAGTAGACAGAGTCTGAATGGCACGCTCTGAATGGCACGCTCCAAATCTGGAGCGTGCCATTCAGACTCTACTTGACGGACCTGTTCTCCACCTGAGGACGGCTGCTTGCGTTGTGGCCGAAACGTCGTGAGAATTATTTTATTATGTTTTATTTTTATTATGTTATTACTTCCCTTCTACGTGACTTTACCGAAAGAACCAAGAAGATGAATCCCTGCAGTCACGAAAGCTTTAAGTCGAAATGCTAAAATATTGCAGCAAAATGAGAGCGCAACGAAACAACATTAGTATTAGTATTTGCCAAGTGTTTTGTTTGCAAATTAAAAGGAATGCGTCATGCCCACGACTCCGTACAGCTGCACATAGCGAGTGTGAGCACAATGCACTCGATGCTCTTGGTACTTGTACATATTTGATTACATATATTTTCATTTCGCACAGGAGGGGGCTTACGTTTTTTACGATGATCCAGATGGGCAGAAGATTGGCTGAGTTATAAGTGTTATCGTTATATCAGTCAATTAGGCAGAGTTGGCACCATTCTGTGCATTCACTTTTCTACCAGGGAGTTCGGGATGGCAGAGCAATCTCGGTTAGAGATACAATATAATGAAATTCAGCTTTTAGGCAAAATTATTTGTGTCCAATTTTTGAGAATACAATTATTATTATTGCGGTAACCTATAAGGATAACCTGTGGAATGAATTTTTTTTCAAAATGAAATTCAACAGTCAAAAAGAGCAAGTCAAAAGAGCACGTATCTAGAACCTGTCATACTCAATGCACTGTTACAGGCAGCCATTGTTATTTGATTATATTAACTGGAGGCTTATCATGTTTTTTTGCGCAGTCGTTATGTGGATTGTTAAATCACAGACATGTGGAAGATGGCGACAGCGGCATGGGGACGCCTTCACCCAGCAGCAGTGGATTGATCATGGGCGCTGCTGTTTTTGCTCCCGATGAAATGGTGTTTCCTGTAAAGTGTCATTGATGAGTTATCATATGAACAAACATATTTAATGTTTTACAAGCATCTGACAGAATTATAGGAAATTCCTTAATATTCTACGTGAATATTGACGCACGATTTACATTTTACAGCAAAGGTGGGGGGTGGGGGGGGGGGTGTTTCATGGCCATCTGGCAAGGCCGGCTTGGGAACGATAAGTCACAGCGAGCACACGTGTGCACAGCCAGCTAAATGCACAGAGTGACGGAACGGCACACACATGATCTCAATTAAGCAACTGAGTCTCGTGTTTTCACACTCCGAGGCAGAGTGCAATTTGAAAGTGCTGTACCATCTTTAATCTTGCAATGTTAGATGATTATTGCAAATGTTGTCATATATATCGTCGTCATCGTGTGTACAATGATTCACCCGCCCCCTGCCCCCCCCCTCCGGGTGATTTGATGAATTGTCACGAGTCAGGGTTGTGGTTCAAGATTCGCATCGGAGGGGGTGACACTCAAATCTCCCCGAAGAGAAATTCAAGTATCCATTATTGTACTTAGACCTCCCGGCCATGCTGCAGCCAACTTCATACCCTTCAACACCAACCATTCCCAGGCCTTCTGCCATTTGAATATAAACCAGGCTCAACCTTGGCTTTTCTAATTTCTAAATATTTTATCCAAGGTAGCGGGGTAAACCCATTAACCCACCCCCCGCCTTCCTCATATTGCACCCTGGTCATGATTAAAGGCCCCGTTTCAAGGATCGATCTTTTTTTAAGTTTGTACAGAATCTGGCAGCCACGAGTGGCTGCATGGGTCAAGTGAACCCATTTAATAAACAGGTAAACCATAGAAAACATAAATGCCTCCACATGTGATGTGATGTATATATCGTGAGCTCAAATGCTCAATATGAATCAATGATTCGATGCATATTTGAACCTGTATATATGCATGTTGAACTTATTTAGCACCGCACATAGCCAAGGTGTACTCGTAATACAGTAATTATCATCAACATCATCCATCGTTAAATTTGAAATACAGGATACTCACATATTTGTCACCTTCAGCCAGATATAATTGTTCAGCTGATATCAAGATCTGACCGACCTTTAATGATGATCTACTGCGTCAGCTCCTGCTGTACAGCTCGCCGATGCGTTTTCGGGTTGTATGATCGCACTGTTGTTTGGCACGATGTCCGATGCTTCACTCCAGGTACTGGGGGCTCCTTCAGGAACTGAATTCAGTTCAATCCACTGCTGAATGAATTCAGTTCGTGAAGAAGAAGCTGCCAGAAATCAGAATCTGTATTTAGACTGGAGGAATGCAATGACCTATGAAGCTGTTTTTTTTTTTACAGATGTCCAATAAGTGCGGGTCAGCAATGTCAGACATCATGTTGAACAATACGCAGTGCAGGCAATGAAGGAGTGACACTTTTAGCGTCATTCTGAACAAAAAAACACAATTCAACGCGGTTGCAAATCGCCAAAGCAATTATTGCTGTTTATGAAAAAGTCAGTCAAGGGTTATTTCTATCTGGTGATGTAAATGTAGCCAAATGCAAGGAGATATTACCCAAAAAGTGTCTGATTTTATTTTTTAAAACATTGTTTATTGCATAGTCTTAACATTTGACTTAGAGAAGATTTTCACAACAAAAGTGTTGAAAGTCAAATGTCTGTCTTTATGGCTCATTTCCTGAGTCTCTGCTGCACGGCTGACTATTGATGCAACTAATTAATTCAATATCCGTAACTCAGTCTGCATGCTGATTTCCCTGTTCCCCTTCACAAATGCAAATCAATGTAATAAAGCAGATCCTATATTTTTGCATTCAGTAAAGCACGAGCATACAGGTAAAGACGCAGCCCTACAATGTATTCATCACACTACTGCTGGTTGAATTGCCTCCACTCGAGCAGGTTCTGAAGAACCCCCTCTTGTGGGTATTTTTGGCCTACTCTTTCATATTGGCCAGTACTTCTTGGAAGAGGTGGAGATTACCTGCACTGTACCCCACCACACACAACCTGCCGCGACGACAGAGGTGGGGGTGGCAATTTAAGAAACTTGGCCATTGTTTCAATTGCCGCTCCGGCAAATGAAATCGAACCGGTGATATGTGTTTGCTAACTATCCAGTGTGCTAACCATAATTACCATGGCAGCATAGAATATATAATTATACAGCATTCACATTTTATTGTAGTTCACTTGAATAATACAAGTTATTCATTTATCTAGAAAATGCTTACTTATTCTCAAGACCCATTGTTAACAACGTGCGTCTTTGGGATGTTTAGTCAACTCATTGTAATAATCTTTTTTGCACATAGCCATGAATATCACTTATGTACACGCTGGTGACACCGCGTTACCACAGCAACATCATTCCACGTGGGGGTTACCCTGAATGATTCCTCGGTAGACTATTTGTGCGTCTATGTGCATTTATGTGCATATGGGAGCACCGCAGTGTAGATGTGTTTATGATCACTATGCAAGACATTCTCGCAAATGTGCACATTTCACAAATGTGGAATTTTAACACGATTGTGTGGATATTTATGAACCGGAAAAAATAACATTTGAATTAAAATAATGCTTTAACTTCAAATATTGTGTTAGTTTTCATAAACTCGTCCATGCTATTGTGCCTGAGAATTGTTATGATGAGATTGCTTGTAAAATCTGTATGGGTTTTTTTTATTTGTTAAGAATTGATTTCGAATTCGTAAGGGATTTATTTAATTTCCATATATATTCATGCATATGTATATTAAAATAGGCTCTTCTCAGATTCCTATGCTATTGGCCTTAGATATTGGTGTCTTGTTATTTAATACGAGCACTATAATTTTGAGACATAAAAATTTGTCTATGATGTATGATAAAGAGTAGTATGTAGAGAATTGTGACTAAGAGATTTAACACTTAAAAGTCATCACTTCAAGTGCCTAATGCAGTCTTTGGATGCTTTTATGTAGATAAGTACTGAACAAACGACCAGGTAGTAGGTTATAAGATATTAATACACCCTTGTTTTGGTTTACATTTAAATGTAAATTACACCTCTGGGGAGCGTATATGTGTATACAAAGCAAATCGATTTGCTTGCAAAAGTTTACGATGGAAAATGCAAGAGGGGAAGATCAGTTTTTATTTGAGATTCTTATGCTCGGCAAGAGCAGACCTTGACGAAAACACAATCACAATTCATGTTTTTTGAAATGAAATGGATAGCATCAGCCAAATCCTTTCATGCGGTACCAGTTGCCAAATCTACCATCAGACGCAACAAGGTTTCGCAAGGAATTTCACGCGCTTGCAGGTTGATCCGAAACTATGCTAATAAAAATACCATAATAATTATGACCATTCGCCAAGCAAAAGCAATTAACGATTTCTGCAAATATATAAAGATCTGTTTACCCATAAATGAGTTTTTTTGGATTAGATGTGTCGTTAAACCCACCACCACCCGACACATCCAATTAGTAAGGTTCGTTGCGTAAATGAAACATGCTAATTCGTTACATTACAAAACATGAAAAATCAATGTTTTTTGTCTTCTTTTTCCGTTTCGTTTGTATATTTTCGAATTTATTTTGCATCCTTTTTATTGTTTGGTCCACTCGCGTACATTTAATTAATTTTCGGGGGGGGGGGTGGAATCATTGAAGCAGCGGTTCGTGCGTTGTGCACTGAACCCCATGCGACTTGAGTTACATTTATGGCTACGAACAACATCATCAGCGGCGAATGATAACTGAACGATTTTTCGACCTTCCCCTACCTTCAACAATCCACACTGACCAGTGTGGTGAAGTATGGCAAATGAACCCCCGTGACTGACACTGTGTGCGGAGGCCTTCATCAAGCAGTGGTTTTGTCAAGGGTTTTTAATCATCATAATTTAATAATTGTATATTCCTACGTGTGACATTTGATGCAGTAATGGTAAGCATTATAATCACCATTAATTCATTAATCGATGCACTGTTTACTGGCCTAGAATATGGTGCTTATAAAAAAAGATGCAAATGTAAACGATCGATAGCAGGCAATGCTTGCTCGTTTGGAAGGCAGTAATGACGTGTGTTGTCTTATTATTCTCTGGGAAGAGTGCGCCTCCATAACCCATGGGGGGGGGGAGGGGGGCACTGAGCCCACAGAGGCAAAACACTCCTCCTTGACTCACGCATGCACTTTGCTTGGGTTGTGCGTAAACGCACGGCAGTGACTCAGCGCGTAAGGGGGAATGCGTATATAGAGTTTGCCTAAGCAACTGACAGATAATTGGCGATATTAATTTTAACGTTTCTGCCCATTAGTGGCTGCTGAGGTGACAGTGTGTGACATTCTAATGTGAAGTCACTTTAAAAAGAGGCATCATAGCGTCCCACGATTGTTTGACCGTATTACATTAAAAAAAACATTGCGGTATTAAAAGTGTCGAATATTAAAATAGCGAGACTAATTCTCGCAAGACGAACATCTTACTTTTGCACCAATAAGCTAACATTAAGAGGCAGCTTTACATCTTGAGTAATTATGTAGTCTGATTAATGCATCAATTTATTATATTATCATTTATTATTTAGAAAGAGCCGCTACTCTTGAGATAGTGTTAACTTCGCGGCGAGGCCATCCATGAGACGCACCTCGCTTTTACCAATTTGTGCCTTGCATTTTAACAAACACGCTGTCGTCTGCCCAAGCGAGGGCTCCTGTGGAATAGCAATCTGCCGAGTTCACAACTTTCATCTCTGAATTGCTGATGTTCTTATGCATAGCAATACCTTGTTTGAATATCATCAATATTCCTCGTCTTTCCTGACATTTATCAAAGAGACAGTCTGGCATTTCGTTTCTGAAATTAGTCTTACATAAATTAATCAAATACTTTAGCATGCTAGGAGAGACAATTTGACAATTTTTTTTTGGTCTCCGTCACCTGTTTCTCTTGTAATAGCGCATTGGGAATGGCCGTCTTGATGGAATTTGGCACTGACCAATGACTGCTGGCAATTAATTGCCAATTTCCATGCATATGCGGTTCACCCACCGTGCATAAGGACCACCAAGCGATGCATTGCAACATAGTACCGTTGATTAGAACACAGCGGTGTAAATCTCGCGCATTTGTGGCATCACAGCCGCGTCACTCAGCATGATACTGCATTAATGTAAAAAAAGGCATTGTTGAATTCAACAATTATTGAGCCAGAGGATTACATGCTGTTGAATACATATTGGGTCAATTTGGTGTTGAATGATAATAATAACTATACTCTCTGTTTGTAATATAATTTGAATGAGAGACACATTTTTTATAGTGATGGTCATAAAAACACAAGTACATTTATGGCGTCTTTAAAAGGCAAAAATTATGGATATTAAACTATCGAAGCTTAATTAGCCTAAGTGGCAAATTACATTATTTTTTATATATATACAAATTGTGAAGTATTAATTGCTAAAATCGGAAATTATATACTATGCATACAGCTTTTGCAATGACAAATAAGCTACTAAAAACTTGGTGGTTAAACATGTTAGCTGGACGTGGAAGGAATAATTCACTGTGTAACACGATGTTTGTTCCAGGGTAGTGTTATTTTCGAATTGCTTATGCCTACAAAGTATATAAAATGGCTATTATTCCCCACAAACTTTGCTTTTGTGACCAGGACTTTATGTAAAGGAATAACACAAATGCACACCACGTTTTCTCATTGAAAATAGGTCAATTTTTAAATATCACTGTCCTGGTCACAAAAGCAAAGTTTGTGGGGAATAATAGCCATTTCTGTACTTTTGAGGCATACGCAATTAGAAAATAACACTTACTACCCAGGAACATTTTTTTTTAGACAGTGTAATTAATGTATCAATGAATATTGACTAAAGTTCATGATACATGCAATAAATCACGTGTAATAATTGATGCCTTGATTCATATGTTATTTGTAATTGGGTCACGTCACTTTTGCAGTCACTAGAGGCTGCTACATTCACCAATATACATAAATGGAATGACATCGGTTTACTAATTAGTATTTTCAGCAACAAGAACAGGTACAGGACAATGTAGGACTGGTTACACGGTATCTAAACGACCACCACAAACGTGCCTAAGAATAGAAGGCCCCTAGTTATGATTTAGGGAACAGCAGAACAGCAAGAGATAGGAGAGGGGAAAATATGGAAGGACAGAGGGAGACGGGGAAAGAAAGGGAAATGTCAAGGGTGATGTCAGAATATTTAAGGTCAGGTCAAAGGGATTGATCCTCGATTCGAATAGTGACCCTGAATCACAAACGTTCATGGAACTGTTGACCCCTATTGTTATCTGTCTGCAAACTAACGCTGCAGAAAAAAACTTAGAGCTTGTGACAATGCAAACAATATGATGTTGTCAGTTTAACACGGAGGCTTTCACGACCAATATTATCCATAATAGAGGTTTTTAGGTTAGCCCGCGTAAATATGTATTATATATTGAAACATATTACGTATATTTTAATACATATTTAAATATAACCTCTATTATGGATAATATTTGTCGCGAAAGCTTGTGTTAAACTGAAAATATGATGTAGTGCTGACATTTCACTTACAGTGAACATTTCTTCTAAAATATTTCACACGGTGGTCGTTCATCCAAGCACTATCCAGGCTCAACCCCTGGCTTACCTTCACAAACCCGCACTAATCGGTGTGGTGAAGTATGGTGAAATAACTCCCATGACCAGCACTGCGTGAAGAGTCCCTCCTCATGTAGCAGTGGATTGAACAGTGAGCTGTACATGTATGTTTGAGAATAGCCAGTGGCATGTATTGTAAACAAACGAAGGTCAGTGTCGCTTCTTCTTGGTTCTTTCGGTAAAGTCACGTAGAAGGGAAATAATAAAATAATAAAAATTTAACATAATAAAATACAATTCTCACGACGTTTCGACCACAACGCAAGCAGCCGTCCTCAGGTGAAGAGCATGTCTGTCGGAAAGACAGCGTTCTTCACCTGAGGACGGCTGCTTGCGTTGTGGCCGAAACGTCGTGAGAATTGTATTTTATCGTTTTATTTTATTTTATTATTTCCCTTCTACGTGACTTTACCGAAAGAACCAAGAAGATGAATCCCTGCAGTCACGAAAGCTTTAAATCGAAATCAGTGTTGCTTGTTATGTATGTAGTGATACGCATGTCAATATATATAAAAAAAACTATTATGTATTTAATACATGACATTTTATTTTAAATAGGGTATTGTGCAGACTGGCATGCTAACAGCTGAATGGCATTTTTGGTGGCATGTGCTTGGCGAGTGTTTATTGATTAAATTGTCACCAAAAGTGGGTCACTCGGTTGTTGTCGGGACATTGTGAGATTCCGGTGATGAACTGCCACGGGCCATAACAAAGAATATACTTTATGTTTCAAGGAAAAGTAATATTTTACGCTGCAAAGTACGGGAATGAACATTCTTGAGACTGACATTAAAATTACATTGCCTCATAGAGTATTTAATATATAACATCCCGTCCAAGTCTAATATAAATACACTCAATCTCAAATAGGTGCAGTGCTCGAGAAGTGGTTCGCACACTGCATTCTAAACTCGGTGACTTTGAGTTGATTCTCAGGCTAACATCAGCGGTGAGCGATATCTGAATCAGTCCTGGGCTTCTCCATTTTTAAATCCTTTATATTAAGTTCGCATGCTTGCTTGCTTGCGTGCTTGCGTGCTTGCTTGCTCGCTTACGACCATGCAAATCTTTCGGTCGTTTTTTAACCCACTTCCCGTGATCCAATCGAGCTGACATTTTGCACACAGACTCGTTGTGCGAGACAATTAATGTTCGTGAAATTTTTTTCCCAAAATTTTACACTGTTTAGGGAAAACAAATTAAATATTTAATTACCAATTGCTTAATACTGGCAGACAATCATCTGACCCATAGGTGGCAGCCATCTCAAGCCAGAGGACGAGAGGACTCTAGCCGCCACGCATATAAAGGATTTATAGTGAAAAACTTTGTTTTTACGGGTTATACTTATTACCAACTCGCTCTGATCAGAGTCATGAAGTATGGTAACACAACCCCATTACTGACATGGTGTCGGGAGGCCAATTAATTGACAAACGCTGTCTCTTTCACCTCCCTCCTCCTCCTCATGGCTGATACTGGTGCAGAGGAACAGCAATACATTTGTTGAGTGGTGAATGACGACTCGGAGGCAGGTTTGCAGGTCAGGGCTTGCGCCGGTTTGTTAACACAAGGGAGCACCAACTGCACCAGAGGTTTGTGCCCCATACACTGGGCCCTTCACGGGGACCTCGGGCTCTATCTGCTGCTAGCCCGGCTATCTCTGGCTCTCTCACTCGGGTCGGGATGTTGGCTTAACCAACACCGCCCGACCGAGGAGAGCAGCGCTCAACCTGAACCTAGCTGGCTCTTGCAGACTTCTCCTAGCCTTACCTCCTGGCTATCTCTTCAAAACCTCTCCATCTCGGGCTCCCACAACGACCTTTTCGTCACGGGGGGCCCCCCTTAAGTACCCCCAGGTGACATGACGTCATCGCACCTCACAGCGCGTATGACGTCACGTATCCATACTACTCCTCTACACAGTTACATTGAGGTGGTTGAGCCGGATAATTGCGTCATGAGTAACGGAGTGGTGCATTGCTGCAGTGATTCCTCCTCCTTGGTGTTTGTGAATCGGGCATTGAGTCGGTCTATGTTCAGCGGTCTATTCTGGGTGACCACAGTCGCACACCGGAGTTTGTAATTTTCCATTTGTGCATCATCGTGTCCGCATCTTTTGCTGCCAAGGTTTTCGCCAATTCGGTTTAGGGGTGATGGCCCAGAAGATTTGCAAAAATTTGAAGCCAGGGATCATCTGCGTCGGTACCGTCATGAGGTGTTTGTGACTTCTTATGAACTCTACTCGACTTTCCAAACACCATCAAGGTTGACGTTTATTTGTTGGAGGTTAAGCAAGAACCTCTGCAAGATGTTGCCCATATCAGTGTTCAAACAATTCAGTCTGGTTCAACGTAGTTAGTAAACACTGGGCATGGCTGATCTTAGCAAACGTATAAAAAACAGACCAAAGCACATCTCTTATGAACGCAGGATCTGGTATTAACTTTGCATGCACGGGTTCACATTGTTCTCTATATCCAGGTGCAGGCAGTTTCTGTTCTTACAAAGCTCTGTACATTATGCAAAGAATTGTAGAAGTCAATTTTAAAGTTCCTCTTTCCCCTCACTAATTTTTGTTTTAAAAACTCGATCTGGCATTCAACATTATATTTTTTCAAAGGGCAACTTTATTTCTGGAAATTGTTAGCATACATACTGCAGTTCATCTCGGATTTGCTATTCAGTAAGTGCTAACACTGGTCTATTTTTACAGTTATACACGTTTAAACATATAGGCATTCCTAATGTATGCATGCCTGAATAAACCGGAACGTACAACGTGTTACATAAAAAAGTACTTATATCACGATTATGTGATCGTGTTATTACGTTTTTTATCTTATCTGGAATCATATCAATGACGTCTCTTTTGCCTCGAACACAGTATTGTCTTTAATTTGACACGGAAAAACATAACAGCTGGGCCACCGCGAGAACGCTCGTACCGTCTCCCACTCATCAACCAAGATCACAACAACGCATCTCGCAGTCGACTTGAGTCTCGATCCCCCTTTTGGCATTGCGCGGCTGTCACCATGTCACCATCCTAAATTCTCTCCCAGATCTGGAAGAACGCTGGCAAACAGAGCAGAACAGATCGGAACGTCCAGAATAAACACCTCGTTGTAGACCCAAGCATCAACGCACCTCCTGGCTTTTGACATTCATCCTCCCCGAAGACATTGGTTTAACCATCAATAGAAAACTATAAACAAGCCACAGTGCAACTGTGGCCACACAGTCCAGACTAGGGACCATATAGCAAAACTACACAACATCTCTCCTTAAGCCCTCTCATGGCAAGGAGACCTTGACATTGGAATTTAACTCCTGAACATGTTGCCATACACAAGAATACATTTCTTTACTGTTAATAGTAGTTACTATATTGTAATTACCATAATACATTAGTGTTACAATTCATACTACTTGTATTATAGAAGATAGTTTCGATAGGTAGGTCACGTCTGCTGGTGTAAAGGGTGAGTATTCTCACCTCCTCCAAGATGTCTAGCCAGCGTGGAAGAGTAGGCCAAATACCCACAGTAGCGTGAGAAAAAAAATTCAGGGTTCAACCTTTACATTGTACCTATTCATCTACTTGGTTCTTTCGGTAAAGTCACGTAGAAGGGAAATAATAAAACAATAAAAATAAAACATGATAAAATACAATTCTCACGACGTTTCGGCCACAACGCAAGCAGCCGTCCTCAGGTGAAGAACAGGGCTGTCGGAAAGACAGCGTCTGAATGACCTATTTATAAACAGATTGGTATGAACCCTTCTTGCTGTACTGCTTTGTAATAGGTTACATAATAGGTGTGTCTTTTTTGGTATATTAATCGCGATTCATTCACAAAATATTGTTTTACACCAAACATCTTAATAGGGTTATCCAATGCGCACGGTCAATACTTATTATCGAGTCATTACGGGTGTCTCCACTACTGCGTCTGAATTGTCATGCAGCTGCTGCTTTCGTTGGCAACACAGATCAATGTAAAACGAAGGAGCTGCAGACAAGACGGTTTGCTCTGGCGGGATGAAATGTTGAACAAACCTGGTTAACTGTCTGATCCAGTAATGGATGTGCTTTGATCCATATTTCCACCCTAAGGTTATCGAAGTCTGTAGATGTATTATGCTAAGCCTATTTCTGAGTTGCTTCCCCCGCATCGAGAATGCGTGTTGCTCTCTACTTTTCTGCGGAAAGTCATTGCAAGCTGCTTCCGTGACGTAATGAGAGTTTATTTCTTCCAATAAGGCTGCATTTTTCTGAATACGTTTTTAAGGTATATATATAAAAAAAATCATACTCCTAAAAAATATTGTAAATTCGTTTTCTCCACGCCAGGTGTTGCTGGAGGTAGTTCCAGCGGATTGGGTATTAGACCTTTACTCTGCAGTGGATTGACCATGGCTGATGATGATGGTGAATGATTGTTAATGGATGTCCATGATGAGGCCATTTGACTGCCTCTGAGCCTTTACTTTGTCGCCCGTTGTTTTGAGCTGCAACAGCACGGAGTGGTATTGTTGTAGCCGCTGTTGTCGACACTTGCCTCACGGTATGCGGGTGTGAGTCCTTAGAAAGGAAGCGAGTGCGAGCAGTTACTGTGACCGCAAACAATTGTTTCTGGGTGGCATTTCCAATCCTTGATATTGTCCAACTGTAGAATGCTTTAATACTTAATTTCCACAATAAGTGGGGGGAGGGGGAAGCAATGTGTGTTAGCACAGTGCGTGGCTGGGTCAGAGAGCCCTCGTCTCCACGGAAAGCCTGCCCTGGCCACACCAATTCCATGGAGTCCCAGAACTGGGTTTCCAAATTCCCCGAAATCCCTTCTCATACTGAACCATACACACACTTAATAACTATAATAATTAAAATGGAAAAAGCGACCTTAAGCAATCGTTCTCAGGGCACTCAGATCTGGGTCGACCCCTGAACCAGTCACATCGCAATGCGTAAATGAGATGCGTGTGTCGTGGTGTCACGCTCTGGGGCTAAATTCTCAGCCACGTTCGTATTCAAACCGCAATGAAATATATTTCAAATTTAAATGGTCCAACATATTCAACATCTGCATTGGAAGTTGTAAAATAGTAGTCTCGAATTGTCTATTTCTAGATACCCCACTTAAATAAGAGGGATAATTTTCAGTGTGGAATATATATATATTTTAGAACACATTGCTCCCACCAATCCCAATACACTCATTAAATATTTGAACACTCCTCTGCAAGAAAAATTACCATCACTTTTGCTATCCAATCACCTGTTGAGAAGAGAGTCAGAGGGTCATTAGAAATTAGTGGGGTATGTATAAATGGATCACCCTGGATTAAAAGGAAAAATACTTCCTGACATCTGCCCCCTGGCCACGAGAGACAGGAGGAGAGAGGGGTTGGGTGGATGTGCCTAGAGTTTCACGCCTCATTGAACATTATCGAAACTGGGCTGCTATTCCATGACCAGTGCTGGGTCATTTCTTGGCCAGAATAACTCAGATCTTCGAGGTTCGATGTCCAACTGTGAGATCTCTCTGTGGAGACATACGACTGCATCACTGGCAGCAATAGCCATAATAGCTCCTTTAACACATTCCTCCTGCGGAGGGAGCTGGTAAGAACGTTGGGTTGCTCGGTCAATGGCCAGGGTCAACGGCAGCGTGGTGTATTCCGCAAATATGCCCGACTGTGAGGGCGGGCACAAGCCGGTGTGAGTAGGTTAAACGTTGAGTTTTATAAGGGCACCACGGGGTGACCAGCCCCTCCCCACCCAGCCCCACCCCTCCCACCCCCCACCCGGCCCCACCCTCCCCACCCAGCCCCTCCCCTCCCCACCCTCCCCACCCTCCCCTTCCCACCCAGCCCCTCCCTCCCTCCCCACCCAGCCCCTCCCTGCACGACGAACACAATAATCCCCTGTGGGCTGGTGTAATCAGGAGGTTTCTACCAGTATTATTACCGTTTCATCACCATCATCGGTCGTCGTCAATGCTTTGAAGGACTCGATACCTTTCCAAGCCAAAGCATGTCTTGCTCTCCTGCGATGTGATAATGGCAGTTCCCCTTGCGTTTAATTTGTAAATAATATACAGTGCAACTGTCAAGAGTTGTAGGAGCATTACAATACAAGGGATGAAACGCTTTTTAAAAATGGCTTTTCCATATAAATTAACAACTGCTTTCGGAGCTGTATTCTGACACGTTCAAATTAATTTCAAAAATCACTTCCAAAAGAAGCTGCCTCAGATATATGTAAAGCCTTGCGCACACATATCACATTTGTAACCTGTCAGCGAAACTGTTTGATTCAAACTCTCAAGTGGTTAATAATTTCACACTAAATTATATCGAAATTACTGTAGAGGAGTGTGAGCATGAAAACGTAACATCAAATGCAACGAAGAAAGTGTATTTTTATTCCAAAATGTTGAATGTGACACGCCATCATGACACAACTGTAAAATACAATACTCTGAGACAAAAATGCACGTCTCATCATAAGAGAAATACGCCTACGAGTGATTAAAATGTCCACTGAATGACAATTAGGACAAAGATGATGCAATAGCTTTAGCATCCATTCAGCCATAGCACTCAACTGATTGGTGCCAGAAGTTACGGGCTATAAGCTCGCAAATATATTTAATAATTAAAAATAATATAAGCCTTTTGTCAACGTATTTCTGTGCCACTGATCCCCTGATTCTGGCACTCATCAGCAGATAGATACTGTTCATTATGTTTTTACTGATTGCCATTATAATGTGTAGGCATGCATGATTATTAAGATCCATGCCCACACAAAAGGCTTTAACTGCCTCATGTGTGTGGAACTTGTTGCTTTACTCCCTGCCCCCGTTACTTGGCCATGCTAAGAGAATACATTCCTGTTATTTGGCTATTATCACTCACCTGGGGGAAGCGGTGGCACAGTGGATTGCACATTGCACTTTGGTGAACAGAGTCTGATTACCGGCCACTGCTAACATCAGTTGTGAGTGATATCAGAACCGGTCCTGGGTTGCCGCCTTCATTAACACAGACTGGCCAGTGCAGTGAAGTATGGTCAAACAAATCCCATGACTGACATGGCGTGTGGAGGCCTTTATCCAGTAGTGGATTGACAAAGGGGTATAAATTGTTACAATAACTGTTATCAATATCCTCGTTATTTTAGTCTTGGTTCTCGAAAAACAAGGCACATTTTTTGCCCCCCCCCCCCCCGTATCTTTAAGTGTTGGTCAAACATTGCATGTCAAATTCTTGAGCTATATGGATATTTCTGGGGTTAAAATTGTGAGCGCACAGCACAAAATTTGCACCTCCCATGTAAACCAGATGCCGTTCTTGGGACGGCACTAGCCAACAACACTGGGAGCTCTCATTTACAATTGGAAAACATCCAAGCGCCAGATCTATCAGATCTTGGAAAATGAGCGAGGTTGAGCATGGGTAGTGCTTTGGTGAGGAACCACCATGCAGAACAGGTTGCTCTAGGCTGTGGGCCTGCATTGGGACCAGCAAAATCCATTTTTGTACTATATCTTCTAGACCTCCTAGATGATGCTTAGCTTCACCAACCTACAGTGGCCAGGGAGGTGAAGTATGATCAAATAACCCCCCCCCCCCACCAGCATGGCACGAGAAGACCCACATCCAACAGTGGAGTGGCAAAAATGGGCATACAAAAATAATAACAAATTACATTCATAAAGCGCCTTTGAATGTTATGTACTCAAGGTGCTGTATATCAGGATGTTTTTGAATCATAGGCCAAGGTGAGGAAAAACTAAGAAAACAGAGAGAAACCAATTCAGAGAACCAGAAGCAAGAGAGATCTAAATCACGTGTTGACGCGAGGTTTCAACACCACTGCGATCTTCGAATCACAAACAACCCTGGACAGTGGCGAATGGGCGCTCGTTCCACGTCCCGGGAAGCGGTGCAGCAGAGGGCAAGTTGGGGTCAAGTTGCACCTCCCCATTTGTAAGGAGGAGCTGCGTCCGAGGAACCCACCGGGGGCACTGGCCATCGAAGAACTGAAGCCTTCAGCATGGCCACACTTATGGGGGTCAATACATCTGTGAGATAATTTGGTTGCCCCACTGTTGAGAGCCGTATAGGTTGGGATGTACATGTAAATAAGATGCGTGCACTTTTTAAACCAGCCACAAAATGAGAGGCCACCCAAATAAGAAAGCTGTATTTAGATTGGGGGAAAACGGATGAGCTATGAGCCTCTTTTTCACAGATGTCCAGGAGGCGTGGGTCATAAAGGTATAACAACAAACGTAAAAAAAGACTATAGGAGTGCAAAATATAGGAACCGTAAGAGAGTCACTAAAATAAATAAATAAAATTTGAGAAAAAATAAATAAAGGATACAAATTTATCAAATAGATAAATTCCTGTCGATTTTTGAACACTAAATGCAAATGAGAGATCGTAAGTTATTTATACTACATTTAACCACAGATAGATGCAGATGACAACACTCAATGCTTTGCACAGTCGGTCATGTGCTTGCAGTACACACATCACACACAACTTAAGTAAACATTCATTTTTTTCATTTTACCAGGGAAGGCCCACTGAGCTATTTATCTATTTTTCAGAAGCGACCTGGCCACATATCAACGAAGTGGCTTACTCTGAACGCATGTTTCTAATGTGGAGGGAAATACCGGAGGACTTGGATAAAAATCCACGCGACCACGGGGAGAACATGCAAACTCCAAATATACAGGCATCAGAGTCGGGATCAAACCCACGTATACCAGGTGAACCTCACCTGGTATGCAAGAGGTCGTGGGTTTGAATGTTGGCTGGGGGGAATGTGGCCTAAAAATCTAAGCACTGCGTATTTGTCAGCATGAAGTCTAACATTAATGGCAGCTTCTTCTTGACGAACTGAATTCATTCAGCAGTGGATTGAACCGGATTTAGTTCCTGAAGAAGCTCCCAGCACGAGGAGCGAAAAGTCGGACATGCTGAGCAACACGTGGTGCAACCTGACAATAGAGCAGAAAGATATCCAGCACAAGCCACACAAAAAACATGCACAATATAACATGTTTTATAAAACACTTTGAGAAGTGATATTTATGATTTTTTATTTAATTGTATTATGTTGGAAGGTATCAGTGAGGCATGTTTAATATTGGAGTCAGAAAATGTGTTTGCAAGTGGAACACTGCACAGAGTTTACTTTGGGGTTCTTTTTAATTCAACAATTCTCCTCTTCAATCTAAATTCCAATGGGAATATAAGTATTCTACGTACTTGCACACTAATTTTGTTTCATTTTTCAACAAGGTCTTATATTAAATAGATAAGTATAACGATTTTAAAAAGTGTTGAATCAGCCCAATAATTTTCCAAAATATGCATTGAGTTAGTTCTACAGGGAAATTTAGGCCTACATTTTAGCATATGCATACAGCAATAATCTCCTTTGGGTCAAAGCTTTGTCAGCGAGAGTACAATTCAACTAATACAATTTTTAAAAATGTACGGAAATATGAAGTATGAAAAATAATGTGATAACGTTGCTAGGACCATTTACAATAACGTAGTTACATTGAATGAGTCGCTGTAGCGCGTGCAGCAGCTGGGAGATTGTTAGACAACAGAATTATGGGTAGCAGCGCGTTCTACCAGTTGGACCTGTGGGCAAGGTACGGAGCCCTCTGAAGGATCCAGAGGGGGGCGTGACCGAGGGCGGAGCCTGGGCCACGCTGTTCAGGGTATAAGGCGAGCTCCGACTCGCAGTCGGGGTGGTTGCGATCTGGAGTGGAATTCGTTGTGCCGTCGTTGTCGTGATCTTCGTCCTCTTCAAGCTGTGGATCTGGCACAGCATGTTGGCTGTCCCGACCCGGTGTGTAGTTATTCCCCTAAGGCTGTGAAGGCTGGAATAAAAGAGAGTACCTCCTACTAGTGTCTGTGAATTAGTACGCTACAATAAGATAAATAGCAATAATTGGAGGTGTGTGGTGCAACATTTTGGCACTATATATAATAAGTCACAAAACAGTTGTGCTTATTTTTTCTCTCCAAAAGATGAATTTCATCATATCAGGCAGGTTTGCTTGCATTTTCCATTCGATTTTCTTCGCAAAAGCTTAGTTGAAAAATCTATTGTCGGTAGCATTGATATAGTGTTACTTACCAATCTGCCTCGGGTCAATTCACCTGGAATGTGTCCAATTTCAACAGATCTTGGAAGCTAAGCGGGGGTTGAGCCTGGGTAGTGCTTGAATGGGTAGCCACCGTTGATGACAGGTGCTATAGGCTGTTGTGGGGGGCTACGAGGTTGACGGCAGACGGCAGTGTGGAAAAATCCATCGGTCTGTATTTCTGTGCTCCCACGTCGATGGTCCACATCTTCAACTCGTACTGACCAACGAGGTATTAGCACGGTTGGCTATGTACGGTGAGAAAAAAGTTGAACATGCATACATACGAAATATAATCGGATAATCCTCAAAATGCACATGGCATGGGGGAGCCCTCATCCAGCAGAAGATTGTCAAAGTGCTGAATATGTTTTTGCCTGTTTTCTATTCAAATGTATTGGCCAAAAAAAACCCGATTTGAGTCTTGTGTTAATTAGAATGGGTCATTAAAAGGATGTGATGATAGGAAATAATGTATTTTCCTAAAGAAAATCAAGGTTTTATTAGGCTTACTCTGCGCTATCAATAACGGTGAGGTTTATACTTGAATCGGTATGGAGTACTTTAATCGGCTAAATATTTGATTGCTATAAGAATGTAATGGGAATTATGTTGTCAAGGTAACGCCAGGGGCTCGATTACAAATGGATTTTATTTGCTTGTTGGGGTTTTTCGTTCTTTGAATAATTTCCCAAATAAATGTCATTAAATAACGCAGAGTATACAATCGCTTTATGTCATCCTAAAAATAAAAGCAGAACATCACCCGTAATTTATGTAACCGTCTAATAGGTTACATGTACGGGAATGCTCTTGCCAACCGCTAAAATATGCGAGCACATTGCAGCGTTTTGATGAAAGTAATCTTGGTTCCAATTAGTGCACCCTGCTCGTAAAGTATAAGGGTAATTATAAAAAAACACTGGCACACACCTGTGTGCTCTTAAAGACCAGCACATGCGAGTCCACATTGTACAATGGGGCCATCTTGACTGTTTTGTTGGTTCCAGATTACGAAAGTAATGGACGCTGTAACTCGCCACCAGAGAAAAAATAGGTTTTTAAACCGTCAAACACCAGTCTTGTTACGTATTGTTACGTGACGTTATGATATATAGCATAAGGAAATGCAATTTTCAGTAGAAATCACGATGTTTGGTAAGTCATGCCGTCTTGCAGGGGTAAATGAAGTTGGTAATTTTAACGTCAATTTCTTGCTTTCCTAGTTTAACCCTTTGTGAAATTTCTAACCATCGTTTTGAGATCAAAGGAGAGAATCGTGGAAATAGAGAGGAAAATATAAATACATAGTGGCCAAGGATAGGAAATGTTTTCTCCAGACCTTGGCCACTGCCCACGATTGCATTTATTTCAGGGTTGCTGAGCCAGGCATTAATTTTGTCATTTTATATCGGCTGTGGTGGAATAATTCTGTTTGGGCCAGGGACACATCCAGTCTCAGTGACTGCATTCAACTCATTCAATCATAATTCAAACGGACGGAGGAAGGCATTTTAATACTCGTTTGTGACATTTCTATAATATTAAAACGACTGAGTCTCGGATCCACGTATAAAATCATTGTGAAAATTGTATCGGTTTATTTTGTTACAATCATTGTGTGCAGTCAGCAGTAATGAACTGAAAATAACACTGCGGGGTGAAAGGATGAAATTGTGGTCCTGGTGTTTTACAGCTACACATGGTTTGCTCTTTGCTCTTGCACAATTACATGTGGCAGCTTTGTCATTTCAGTTCCTCGTGGTCAAAACACATGGTATCCCCAGAGTTTCAGGAAATTGCATTTAAAATACCACCAATGTGGCAATGGACATTTCTTGTTCTTGCCTATGCTGAATTAAATATATATTGTAGTCATTCTGGAGAAATGAGAAAAAATAAACTTGACACAACCTACAGATGAACGGTCATCTATGTGTTCGATTGGTATGATGTTGAATTATTGTAACGAAGATTGTGCAACTCCTTGCATATTAGATATATGTAATTCGGTGACTGACAGCATGTCCATGCACAATACACCACTTTTAAAATGGGTACATTGTGTAAGTCAGTTTTAGTTGAACTCAGGATTGAATCAAGACCGTGTCACAGAATGTTTTTTTGTGACTGTCAAAAGATTTAATGTGCGCTGTCTCGATCACCTGTTCGACCTGCCCACACCTGCATCCATGTTGGAATACAGTACATTGTGCAAGTGATTGAGCCGTTTGATTGGTTGTCTTGTCTCTGATACAGTACATGGATGCGGTGTGTGATTGTTGTTTGATTTTTCACACTAAAAATGACTGACCGGTAAAAATAGAACAACAAAATATCGCAAATTCATCGGTGACTTATATTTGTGCATTCATTTTACTCGGTGTCGCTTAGCCATTGTTTTTTTTTTAATTTACATCTGCAGGGTGTACATGTGTTTTAGTTTAAATCGCTCAACGTTACTTTTTAGCCAACTGAATCAAACAAAACTCAGTTGTACAATCAAGTGGACAGCCAGGTGGTTCAGTGGTAGAGTGAGCAGCTCATCTGAGCTCGCCACCGTGGTGACCACCTCACCTGGTATGCTGGAGGTCGTGGGTTTGATCCCGACTCAGATGCCTGCATATATGGAGTTTGAATGTTCTCCCCGTAGCCGCGTAGATTTTTCTCCGAATAATCCGGGTTTTCCCTCCATTAGAAACACGTGTTTAGAGTATTTGGCTGCTATAAATGTCCACGTGATAAGCCACTTCGTTGAGGTGTTATTTGTGGCCAGGTCGCTTCTGAAAAATAGCAAAATAGCTCGGTGGGCCTTACCTGTTAAAAAATAAAATACAAATATAATGTTTACTTGTGTGATGTGTGTACTGCAAGCACATCTCAAGAGCTGTTGTGTATATATTGGATGTAAATCAAAGGGAGAATTAGTTTTTTAACAGTGGATAATAACACCAAGTTTAGAGCTACCGACCAGATGTACAGACACTTGTAGTTCATTGATCGGCAGCCATATATGTAATGTTTGTTACCTGTCTTACATGTAGGTCATGCGAAAGTAGCATCTGCCAGGGCGTAGCCCATCCCTAATGATGAAAACATGCCACAAGTTCATGTGCTGAATTTACAAAATGTTGCACAGCTTGTTTACTCTTTATACTTGCAATTGGTTGAACCGAAATGCCAGGCCGAAACTTGTATTCATTTAACACATTCCTGCGGAGGGAGCTGGTAGGAACGTTGGGTTGTTCGGTCAATGGGCAGGGTCAACGGCGGCATGGTGTATTCTGCAAATATGGCCGACTGTGAGGGCGGGCACAAGCCGGCGTGAGTAGGTTAAACGTTGAGTTTTATAAGGGCACCACGGGGTGACCAGCCACTCCCGACCCAGCCCCACCCCTCCCACCCCCCACCCAGCCCCACCCTCCCCTCCCCACCCAGCCCCTACCCACCCTCCCCTCTCCACCCAGCCCCACCCCTCCCATTTTTGGATGCACGACGGACGGACGGACACAATAATCCCCTGTGGGCTGTTGAAACCAGGTGGTTCCTACCAGTATCATACATGATATACATATATATGAAGTGTTTTCATTAGGCATGAAGGCAGCAATCTGTTTAAGATTGTAAGATTTCACAGCTGCCACCCCCGTCGCAAACGACGGAGGTGGCAGCTGAGCGACGGAATGCGTCTGAGAGGACATCGACTGAAGGGATAGTGAAGTTAAAATCTGGTGGGCAGGAGCTGCGGTGAATTATTATTGCATTGCAGGATCATGATGCGTTGCAGGATCATGAGACATGGCGACGGCTGAGGGTGGCCTTCATCCAGCAGTGGATTGATCATGTCTGATGAAGATGACAATTTGATGATTTCATAATGGAAAACACTCGTCGAGTCGATATGAAGACTGGATATTCAGTTTGCCATAATGTTACCTTTCAAGTGCAGCTATGCCTTGCAATCGCCGACCACAAAGACGCAAGTGTCAGAGCTGGGAGTTGACATCGTTGAGCCGCAAATTTGGAGGAGATAGTGTTGCCTCTGATTCAGCTCTGCTGTTCCATCGTAAATAATGTTTGCTTTAAGGCCCTCTTACGTTGTGATGTCTTTTATCCAAGGGGGAATAAAAAAATGGTTGTGCAGACAACTTTAAAGCCTGTGGTCGTGATGATTCCACATAAGAATTCTATGATAGAATTCTAATGCAGCACATTTAAGTACTGTAACCCGTTTTTTATTTACTATCCTGTTCTTCTCGGCTCGTCGAAGGGGATGTTTTGACAGACATTCTGACAGTCGGAAAAGGGGACTGCCTCGCCAGGAAAGACGTCAAAGAATTAATCGACCAAAAGTGACAGCTTTCACAACAATATGGTCTGGCATAGATAAATATTAATGATTTGTTAGTTCACTTTTTTCCCTCCCCAGGTCACACATGGGTCGTGCTGTCCATCTGTCATGAGGGACCGACGCTTCAAAAATGTAGACGAATGGTTTCAAACTCATAGATGTAACAACATCTTGGTACATCTTGATACAATGGCAAATATAAAAAACCCACAACATAATAAGTTTAAATTAATGTGTATAGGAAACATGTATAATGTAGCAGTATACATATACAGTACAATTATACACTTTTCAATTTACAGTTTGGTGAAGGCCTCTTCATGTCACGTCATTCATGAGGTCTGTTTTTTTTAAATCTTTTATATTAAGTTCACTTGCTTGCTTGCGCGCTTACGACCGTGCAAATCTTTCGGTCGTTTTTTAACCCACTTCCCGTTATCCAATCGAGCTGACATTTTGGACACAGACTCGTTGTGCGTGACAATTTATTTTCGTGAATTTTTTTCCATAACTTTACATTTTTAAGATGTTTTATATATTTAATTACCAATTGCTTAATGGTGGCAGCCAATCATCTGACCCATAGGTGGCAGCCATCTCAAGCCAGAGGACGAAAGGACTCTAGCCGTCACGCATATAAAGGATTTATAGTGAAAAACTTTGTTTTTACGGGTTAATTTTTAGTACCATACTTCACAATGCTGGCTAGTGGAGCAGGTGTATTGTTGGCCCATGACCAATTCAGCTATCGCTCGCTGCTGAAGTTACCACGGAGGGGAATTGAACTCGAGTCACCGGGATGATCGCACAGCGAGCAAACTGCTGCTCCGACGCTCTCCCGCCTCGAGGCAAGAGGCGTCGGTGTTTGAGGCTGGGTGCTTGAAGAAAGCGAGGAACTCATGATTGATGATACCAGATTTGCTGTTGGTCTGGCAAAATGTTTTGGCATCGGAAGCATGTGTGCAGGTATGAAGTTGTTTACCCTTATTCGCTTGCCTACACCCAGCAGCTTAATCGCACTTAATTATGAAAATTATGCTTGATTGAAATTTTAAAAGAATAAGCCCCCTAATTAATGAAATTACGAGTTTTATTTGTAATTAAATAATTCATTGGCATGACCTCTATAGTAAACGCGTTCATCAGCAATTGATAATTATGTAGTTAGCCACATTGAAAATATTAAAACTCTTCTGCACAAAATGTGAGTCAATTAAATGCAGAGCCTTAGATGACTGGCAAAAATTTACTTCCGAACCTATTTGTGCTTAATTAGCTCCAGTACCGAAGTTACTGATCCATGCAGATCACCGTTTTTCAGACAAGGTCCCTTTTAGAATCCCATTATACCATCATGCTTCGAAAAGCCCATCAATATTTAGGTCCATGTTAATAAGTAAACAAAATGCTGTCTGACATCGCAACACCATGTCCCTCCCTCCTTCCATCACCCTGGTCATTTATTCTCAATCGACTGTTCAATCAGGAAATCTCATTGCCGATGTGTCCACCTCGGGGTTGTGTGTGGTGGCGACAATTCGTCTTAGTCTCCAATTATGCTTCATTCCATGACTCCATCTCCCATTCTCTCTCAATCGTTCATTGTGTCCCTTATTTGGCTTCTGATTTTCATTTTACATCCAAATATTTAACATTTTAAACTTTTGTTTAACAGTGGATGTGGTTTTTATCCCCTAAGTCATGTTTATTAAATTGTTGGTTAGTGCTGCACAAACGTCAGATTTCTGAAAAATATTTACTTTTGAATTATCTTAACTTAATTATGACTTTTAATTTTGAGATCTGTCAATACATTTTAATCTCGGGGAAAGGCAGTGCCATAAATGATCAAGATTTCACGCTACACATGTAAGGATAAAACTTATGTCTTTGTGCAAAAGTTGTATCTAAATCTGTTTGACATAATCCATTTAATGTATTATAGGCCTATTGATATGAAGTGCTTGAATTACAGCATACTCACGTTGGTATTATATATATGTCAAAAAACAGTATTGTATTTGTTTATGGACAAAGTGATCATTTATTACAAAATCGGTAACCGTTTGATTTCCCAGTGTATTATTTCTTATGACACGTGTCTTTCCATTATCTTCTATCGATCGTGACAATTTTTTTTTTAATATAACGAAAATCGATGACCTGGAAAGCATTACATGCAACTCTTAGCTATCTAATCTCCTCTTGTTTTTGCCCGGCCTCTATGAAATTGTGTGCGATAATTGTACATGCCATTAGACCCCGGCTGCAATTTATTCTCCAACGAGCATCGCTGGTGGCGCCTAATTGCCAGTCTTGTGCTCCTGTAATGGCGTGATGCGTGGCTGCAGACTCTGTGCACTGGTGCAGCAGTGTACAATATTGGCTGCTCATCACAAAAAAAACAGGCTGCAGTCAGCAACGCTGCTTGCTGTGCAGTTTTTATGTCTGAGTTTCCTTTTTGTAACCCCCCCCCCCTCTCTCCGCCCCACATTAAGTTAAGTGACGCTGCACAGTAAATAAAGATTTCATCCATTATGCACCGCACCATGTTTGCAGTCACAGGCTCTCTTTCATATGCCGTTGACTTCAAACCTGGTACGTAAATGCAGTGCTATTGTTCATTGGATGATTTTTTTTTAAAGCAAGCATTCCAAAAAGTTAATAGAGATTGAAGAGGGTGTGAGAATTTAATGGACATTGATTATTATTTCTTGTGAGATGAACAAAGGCAATCCTTGATTTGGCGTAAACCACAATCAGTATAGAGTTTCTGGTAGCACCAAAACTAATAATGGCTATGCAAGTATGCACTACACACAAACATTGTATTAGTAGCGTATACACTTAAAACAAATAATCCCCAATTAGATCATGTGCCTTACATATTTGTTTTTCGAATGATTCCAAGTTTCCAATAAGGATATAACTTGCAGCCAGAATATGTGCTCGCAACATTCACTGGTTCTTGACCAACAATTTACAACGTTTCTACGGTGTACTGGACACTGATTGTTAAACGTATTGGTTTGCGTTGTTTTGTGTTTTGCCTTTGCAGAAACAGGTCTTGATTCCATAATCACCATTTTTTTTTAGCAAAACAAATTTCGGAAAAGCCTTTCAGGAAAGGAAAGGGACGCTTAAACAGGTATTGTTCTCTGCACCACAGGTCTTATCATTCTCTTTCACGAGGGTGCCTTTTGTTAAAAAAATATAAACGGTATCTCTAAATCTGATCAACACTAAAGGGAGTTACTCTATTCTTATTTTTCTCCTGCTATTCTGATGGCCTTCAATGCTAACCAGGATTTCTGGAGCCAGGATGCATTGCGTGAGAAATGCATGATAAGTGTTGATGCCCATACCCCATATCAGATTGTCCATGCTGAGAGGAGCTTTCCTCCTTCACTCTCTCACGTGGCATCAATTATCGGTCTCACCATCACCTGATGCTACAATGAGTCAACTCTTTTTTTCTACAGTTGATACTATGTTTTAACAGCCAGGAAATCTCCAATGGGCATTAAGATAATCAGAAAGGTCTCGTTTAGAATTACGTTTATTTACGAGTAAAGAAACTGGAGTTTCTGTTGAAAACTCACACGTAATTATATATCAGAGATGAAGACGACACAGATGTAGATGCCTTTACTTGCTTTGAAGCAGCTGTTCTCTGTGATGTGAGCTCAGCTACTGTCGTCCCCCTAGCATTTGCTATTTTAAACTTCCTCATTAGGTTTAAATATAGAGAATATTTAAAACACCAGCCAACTTCAGTTTAACACGTCGGCTTTCGCGACCAATTATGGACCAGCCAACTTGCTGACTATGTGGATTCATTTCGTTTTGCAGCATGGGTAATGCAGTTTGCAGAAAAATAGCAGACTCCTAATGGTGGATTCATGCTGTCTGTCGAATGGCAACACCCCGAAACAACCAACATCCCCTTCAGCCGACTCTCATGCCACAATCTCAACTCTTACACAGGTATCTGCCCTGTTAATATAAATATCGTTATTTGCTGTGGACACCA
The DNA here is from genome assembly GCF_015708825.2 of Lethenteron reissneri. Lineage (NCBI taxonomy): Eukaryota > Metazoa > Chordata > Hyperoartia > Petromyzontiformes > Petromyzontidae > Lethenteron > Lethenteron reissneri. The sequence continues at coordinate 10,261,750 of NC_083803.1, read as the reverse complement.
TTGTTCTACGGCTGGGTGCATCACGACGGCTCGGCATCTTTACGCTGCACTAATGATTTCCCCACGTTGCAGGGCTACAGTAAGGCCTACGAATCGCTATCAAACTCAGCTATAGCTTTGGCATTCAGCTTTCACCAAGAGCCAGGCACTGATTGAAATGGTGTACGATCAGAAAAAAGCACGATCAAAAGAGCCATTTCTATGCTGAACCCGTGTTTTAGCAATGGACTGTGTGGACAAGGTGCCAGCAGTTTCACAAACGCTTGTCAGTTTAGCCATTCATAAGATTTAAATTGGCACGGAAAATTGTGCTTAATGCGCAAATCTGTCTCGCCACCAATCGGTCAGTGAATGGTAATGGGAAACATTAAAACCGCATAGAATTATCATTCAAGTTGACGGTGGCTTTCATGAATTTTACTCTGATTTCAAGTTGAGTTGTCATGAACAAAGAAATGTTTTTATTAAAAAAAAACGTTTTTTGGAGAGTAATCCTTCATGGGGCTCTCTACGCTTTTGCAAAAGGAACATTGTAAACCAGAAGCTGAACATGTAACTAAGTAGCCATCCATAACGTGGTGGACCTCAGACAATGATGAATGGCAATGAGTGCAAGGAAGCTTGTGCACCCTTCTTGAGCACAAGGTAGATGCACAGAAAGATATGTGCGTGTGTAGAGGGAGGAGGCATGGGGTTGTGGAGAGGAGGGTTGTGGGATGAATGGATAACAAATGAGAACATTCGGGAGCTTTTAAGGCGATGAAGTATTTTAGGAAGCCAAGTCATGCTTGATTAAGTCAATGCACATCTCCGTTTGTCTGGAAAATACAAGAACGAAATTGCAATGCTTTTAAAATGTGAGGATTGGTACAGCGTGAAAGATTACACATGTGTAAATTATTTCGTGATACGTTAAAATAGTTCTTGTAAGCTGTTAAACTCTGGTTTTGAAATGTGGTGCTACACTGTGCAGCATTATTTAAGGGTATGTAAAAACACAATGCGATCATTATTTGATTATAACATCATTTGGTTACAACTATTTAATTTGTTGTGTATGATTATTTAAAAACATATATACTATGACATATTACATTATGCACGAAATGCATCGCTATTGCAACTTTATTTCATTGGCTTGAACATTGAAGAGTACTTATAATACAAGACTAAAAGATATTCATGCTGGTGTAATTTTCCGTCACTATGGTTTCGGTATACTACACACATGTTCTTGTCAGTGTCTAGTTGATTATTTCTGGTTTATCAAACTTGTCAAACTTCAAAATACTGTATTCAACAACTCAAAACAGCACAATCCTTGCAAACTTTCTAGTCCATTACATTTGCACATTGATTAATAACTCACGTTTTTAATGTACAATGCGCATGTTTTCACGAGAAACACAAATCTGAATACAGTCACGTGTGGCTGTATCTGTTAAAGGATGCTTAGAAACATATATTTTTTTCCCCCGTAGGCTTGTGCAGAGAAGGTTGAGTAAGTGTGGTCCTGTGACCTCATCAGGAAGACGGAGCTGGCCAAGTCGCTTATTCTTATCAAGCAGCCAAGGCAGATATTTCACCAAGATACTACGTATGCACATTACTTTTTAAAAAGGGTCCTTGCATTCATGAATATAAAATGACTTGCTGCATGTCTAACTGGAATTTTTAAATGACTGACACTGTACTCCTCTTCTTATAGGTCAACTCATGGCAGGGCCTTCGGTTAGCCTCTGTTTTGTAAAAAAAAATCCCCCGAACTCTAATTACATTCATTTCAAATGTAAAGTGTCACAACGGTCATTGTTCTTTATTTAACCAGGAGATGACATTTAACCCTTTGAGATACATGAAATGTTGCCCAGAGTGACCTAGGTTACATCAAGACATGTTACATATACAGAATAGTGTATTTAAAAAAAAAATTATATTAACACTTTCTCGACTAAATGTTTACATTATTTGGTGATGCTGCATTGTCAGTTTATTATGTGTACAATTAATGAGGGCCATTGCCCAAAACGGCACCTTTTACATATTTATCGTTTAAGGCCGTGTTATGGACATATGTGTTTGTTGTCCTTCCCCACACATGTGATTAGCACGGCTGGCTAACACACAGTCTTAAAGAAGTTTAACATATATACAAATATGTTACTTTTTTTTACTAAATTTGACAACAATTTTAAATTATACGTCTAAGTAAAGAAGGTGAACTGCGCTTATTTTTGTTACGTATAATATAAAACATATTGAGAAAGCAATTGACAAGAATGGTCATGTAGAGGCCATGATATGATTGTATGCAAACATTCTGACTTAAAACTGCCAGAACACATAAAAACAACCACGGTCTAATCAATGGTGACATTAATTATATGCCTGTTATTAAAAATATATGTTTCAGTTTCATATTTCTTGGGTTATGTATCGAATTTTGTCCTGTCATTTCTAAAAATAATATTTGTTTATCATTTACAGCCAGTTGTCAATCCACTGCTAGATGAAGGCCTTCCAACTCTGTCGGTCACGGCACATGTTTGACTAGCATCGTGAATCACGGTAAACCAACCGCCATGACTGATAGAGTAGGAAGGCTATGCCAGTCATTCGACCATACTTCACCACGCTCGGCAGTGTAGTTTGGTGTGAGATGGGGACAGGCGGACAAGACTGGTACAGGAATCACTAGCCACTCATGTTAACACTCGATTCACCAGGTTCATATCATAGCAGGCTAATCAAAGTGCCAACACTTTGCTGTTTATATCTATTAATGCTTGAATTGTTAATATTGATTTCCAATAGAGCATTATTTGTTACAAACAAACAATTTGTTGTTATTCTGAAAGCACGACCGTGTTCACACAGTGTAATTGTGAAATCATATTTGTTGTGAAATATAATGTTGTATTGCAGTGGTGAACATTTTTCACTTTGAATCTGGTGACCAGACTTCCATCCAGTCATAATTAACATATTGAGCCATATCTGAATCAGTCCTTAGCCTACCCCTCACTAAGCCTGGACAGGCTTGGTGCAAGCAATCGCCTTGCCCAACATGGCATCGCAGAGACCCTCATAAGGTAATGGCTTGACACAGGATTGGAAATTGTTATTATTATTATTACAACCATGTGTTTTTTTTGCATTCATTATTGTATCCTGAGTCTAAACAGCAAAACAATGTTAATTTGATTTGTTTTGAGCATTCGCAGAGATTATGTAGATCACATTGCAGTGCATGTATCCGATTAGGATATCTTGGGAGCACAACAATATATTGTGAATTTAGCTTATACCACTGGACCCTCCATAGCATTTCACATTTTGGATGCTTCTCTATTATTTATTCAACTGATGCTTGACAATATATGCAATGAAGTGTTTCCCTTGAAGTAAAGAGGCTTTGATACTTTATAGAAATACTGGAATGTGGTGCATTTTTCAATGTGAGCATGTACATTCGTAGCTGTGTAAACACAAATATGTTTAAAACATATGCAATATATTTAGTATAGCATTGTATTGTATCGCCTAATTGACAAAAAAAAATAAAATCAGCGCTCAGAATTGCAATAGTAATCGAAATTCGTACAAAGTTTTAAAATTGAGTGATACATTATATGGAATGAGTGACCTTGAGTGAGATTTATCTCTTGGAATTGCGGTATTTGTTGAGCCTATTTTCATGGCCAGAAGACGGTGAAAGGAAAACATACCGGCTTGTTTTTAACATTATCTACGTTCCCCGACCCGGCATTTCTATTGCATCGATAAATTCCGCTGAAGACGTGGTATTTGAGGAATGTGACTCTCCCCTCAGAATGAGTTGTTGTGGACGATCACAATTACTGCCACAACCTCCATCTGCCTCGAGAGATATCACCAAGCCAGTTAGCAACAGGCACCTCCTATTCAAGCATTTAAATTAGTCGCACGGTGAAAAGACTATTTACCACAATGTTCAGGCAAGTAGTTATTTTGTTCTGCATTTCAGTAAGTGACTTGATACGATTTTAATGGGTTTTGGTTCCTTTAAACAGTGCAATTGTTAGCTATGGTTAGAGATCAAATGAAACAATCTCGTTCAAGCCTTTAACTTCAGTGAATGCTCTAAATATAATTTCTTTATTCAGGGCAGCTTGAGTCTCAGGACTTTTTTAGAAGGGTCCTGCAATGTGTAATGTTTGGTCAATGCTATTGAAAGTCCTCTTGTGTGGGGGTACTAAGAGAAATCCCACTATAGATACGAGAGGATAGCTCTCAAATCTTCTCACAAAAGAGTTCATGAACCCACTGGATGCACAACCACATTTCAGCTACCTCGCAAATAAAACTTGCAGTGGGAAGTAAAAAGGATACGTCAAAATGACTTCTACATAGTGTACTCTTCAGAGGGGTACAACGAGGTCAATGGCACATTGGGATCTACGGATGAAATGCTCTTAAGAAATGTAAACTATTATACTGGTAGGAACCTCCTGGTTACACCAGTCCACAGGGGATTATTGTGTCCGTCCATCGTGCAACCAAAAATGGGAGGGGTGGGGCTGGGTGGAGAGGGGAAGGTGGGGTGGGGCTGGGTGGGGCTGGGTGGGGAGGGTGGGGTGGGGCTGGGTGGGGAGGGTGGGGCTGGGTGGGGGGTGGGGCTGGGTGAGGAGGGGCTGGTCACCCCGTGGTGCCCTTATAAAACTCAACGTTTAACCTACTCACGCCGGCTTGTGCCTGCCCTCACAGTCGGGCATATTTGCGGAATACACCACGCCGCCGTTGACCCTGGCCATTGACCGAGCAACCCAACGTTCCTACCAGCTCCCTCCGCAGGAATGCGTTTATTAAGTCGACTCTGCTTACATTGAGTGATGATTGAAATAAAACGAGCAGCTCTAAAACAATTGTGTCCCGAAGGTGGCCTTTTTGGAGTTTGGCAATGAGAACTCTATTGATGTCATTCTTTCCCTTTTCGTCCTTTCTCCATACTAATGGTCTATGGAGTAACCTTCTAGCAGAGAAAAGTATTTCACCTTTTCTTTAAAAAATTCCAGATATAAAAATGTTCTTTCCCCCTTTAAAACTTGCTATATCTATGTTATTCCCGATCCTTGCCCCTAGAGGCCGTCCATAAATGACGTCACGCGATTTTTGACGATTTTTGAGCCCCCCTCGTCACAAAAAGTCAGACCCCCCCTCAAATATGACGTCACAAAGCTCTGCCTCCCCCCCCCAAACTATATTTCCATTTTGAAAATACTACATGCTTCAAATCGCTTTAAACTATTGTCATTGTAGTGCGTATTTAATGTGGCGCTGCACTCTGATGTTGTAGGAGAAAACATTTATTTAAAAGTTTATCTAATTAAGTAGAACGCGTTGTATATATTGATTTTAAGTTACGCATTTTTATGTCACGTCACATTTATCACCCCCCCCCATCGTCACACATCGTCACAAATGTCTGACCGCCCCCCCCCCTCCTAGGTGCGTGACGTCATTTATGGACGGCCCCCTACTGTGGTAGAGCAGTGAGCCCAAGTGCCTCCAATCGGCCTTTCATATGAGGGTATATTCCTCTGGGTTCATTACAGGCTCGTGACCTGTGTTTCCCTCGTTGATGTCTGTGTTTTGGGTTCTTGAATAGATGTTGTTGTTATTGCTTTACGTCCTTTTTTATGCTGGAGAATTCAAGCGGAGATCAAAAATACCATTGTCAATGGCTCTGAAGCACAGTGAAAAATGATGCGTTTGTGGATCCACACTTAAAACGTTGGACAAATATTGAAGATATTTGACCACTTGGGAGTTGCGTATGCCAGACGATTGTCCCATATGACTGCGGAGTTGAGCGAGCCAATATTCTGGAAAGTCGCTGAGCAGAGAGTGACTCCGCAGGTCGCCCTCCAACTCGTGGAGAGGACACGTGACATTACTATTGGTTAATCTGATCCTTAATGACGAGTGAGTGACAAAAGCCATGACATTAGGAGAAGGAATGTAACAATGCATCCTATCATTGATTAAAATCAATTTTTGCATGCACGATTATCGTATCGAATTGAGCGTTTGAGAATGTATTATTTTCTATGTGTAGACGTGTGTGTTGGGTTAACGTGATTCCTGCGGTCACTGGAAATGCTACGTTCACCACAGCGTAAAATATATGAACGATTTTTCGATTACTCTTTGGTTTTTTTGGTAAAGTCACAGATTTTTCGATTGCTGTGACTCCAACACCTGTCCACGAATAGTGAAAATCATAGAATTGTTTGGGCGGCACATGTTAACGTGACAATAAGGAACATAAGTGATTACAAATGATGAGATGAAGAGGTCATGATTTTGCTGGAAAGAGGGGAAGCTAGAGGTGCTTTCGAGGTTGAGATAACTGTGTCATGAGCAGGAACATGACTTGGCAAGGAGGAGCCATGCCGACCCATAATACCACGAGTAGAAGATTTGCTACCCCCACTCCACCAGTTTCCTCTGCTTCTCAACTCATGTTCCACAGCCAGTTACTCACAGGCATTAATCTCGGCTGTCAATCACTCTCACAAGTTAGTAAGCGAAAAATGTGCATTTTTATTCTCATGATTTTAGCCAGATGCATTTTTTCATCACGAGATCGTGATGGATTGTGAAGTCTCTCGCCGTGGATGGATCGTAGCTGATGGTGATGATGATTAAAATAGAGGTTTTGGCCACATTACCAGAAATTATTCGGCATATTTGTGCAACCCTATTGGTAAATGTTCCATGATGAATTTATACATAACCATTCTCTGGAAAATATTAACAAAAGCAAAACAGCATTTGCTCCATGCAATGTAGACTGGGCAAATGTCTTTTTTAGACCTTTAAGAAGAAAATCATTGAAGCTGAATGCTGCTAGACTTGTTCGAGCACAGAAGTGCTGGCAGGCAGAGCCCCTGTGATATGTCAATTACATTGTGGCAAGTACTCGGACTGAAGCATCTGACAAGTGTAGCCTATTGGTGCATCTGCTCCAGTTATCAAAAGCATCCCCCTGAAGTTTCCGCGGAGCAAGGTTGAAATATTAGCTTAGATTTTGCTACCATGCCCAAGCGCATGCTTCCGAACACACTGGCTTTGTAAAATATAAGGTGAAGTCTGTGTGTGAGACTTTATACATTATAGCGAATAAATCATCTAAAGATATGCCTCCTCTCCCAAAGATTCAACGAATTATCAATATTCAGGGCTGTGATTTGTTTAAATAAATTTAGTTTTAATCCAGTTATTTTTTTATAATCCCAGTTGTCTAGTTTCAAATGTTTTGTCTTGTTTGTGCAGTTTTGTTCATTGTTACTCCACATGCAAAATCAGTATATAATTTGTACAAGATTTGCATAGATTGAATGTAATCAATTCTCCCGTGAAGGATTTGATGTGTGCATTGCGAGCAGACGAATATTAATTAATTGACTATGTCTATGCATCGTTACGTGCCTAATGGAAACGGAGGAAAGACCAATTAATTTACCTCTTGTAGTTGCATGTCCGGCCTTGTTTAACAAAACGACTTGGCAACACGCATACATGTGTGAATCAAAGCACAGCATCTCCAATATCAACCGAGAATCAATTAATTAAAGGATAAATAGATTTAATTAGCTGGTATGCATTAATTTTTTAGCACACTACTTGTTTTGCAAACGTAATGAGATTATAATGCACACATCCTTGGCCATTTACCGGAAGATGTATGCCTATTATAGAAACGTAATGGCAACGGGGCAGAACTAGCATTGCAACCAGTGCATGGGGGACAGTTGTATCCTCTTTATAAAATGTTTTATACTGGTAGGAACGAAGTGGACCAGACCACCAATAGATTAATGTGTCCGTCCGTCCGTCCGTCCGTCCGTCCATCCGTCCGTCCGTGGGAGAGGTGGTGTTGAGGGTGGTGTTGGAAATGAAAGACTACGAGTCTTTAAATCTCACAGCGTTTCTTGTCAAAACAAACACTTTTAATTAACGTTACACTAGAATACAGTAATTTTTTCTTTAACTCCTCTATACCTGGTCGATATCTCTGTACCGGTACTAAGTATTATTCCTACCAGCCCACTCCGCAGGGTCCTGTTATAAAAGTCACCGCAGGGATTTAATGAAAAGCTTTCGGTGTTGGCATGTATACATCGTGTGTTTTGGGGATTTTTATTTATGAAAAAAATGTCGGGATTTAAGGTTAATCTTGAATGGTTTATGATTATTCACACTATATCGGGGAAATGGAAAAAGTTTAGACCATATTTTGCAATAAAGCCCAGCCGCACACCACTTGAAAAGGAATTACGAAAAACAAGGACCAGAATAATAATCATATCATTAAGAGTTTCTCTCATCTGGCGCTTGTGCAATTTAATACAAAACAAGGAACATTGTTGATTGATGAGAGTTTTTTTTACTTTGTTTAGTTGGGAAACACAAAGCGTTTTCTTCGGAAGAAATGCTTACAAACAAGGGACAAAATACCACATTCCAATGTTTCTTTGTGCAATGTTAGCATTGCCATTTGCATTGCAGGGAGCAGCAACATCAACGTAAGCATCCCTTCTGATATAAATAAATGGTCCCTTGTATTTTAAACATTACCATTCGGATATCGAAGAGGAAGAGCGTGTAGCCTGCAATTGGAAGATTGTGAGTTTAAATCCCGATTAGGGGGTTCACTTACACCTTCATCTCTCTGGGGTGCATATAATAAGCACCGATTTGTGAGAAAGTTAGCATCAAGTATCCTATGGACATCATTGTCCGTGTCATAGGAATGTCGACTTTCCTTAACTGGCTCGTGACTGTAAAGTGGAGATGAGCATTCCATTCATTGGCTACCACATTCTGATGAGCTCCCCCCCCTCTCCTCCCCCCTCAACTCGCTTTTAAGGGATTACATCTTGAATCATTGCCTCACTTGATGCAGCTAATCTGGCTGTGACGGTCCCACCTGATGACGGAGGCTTGTGTTGCCTCCGAAACGTCGTGATCTTTATTTTATTTTATTTTTTATTAATTTTGAAGTTTTACCTACGTGACTTTACCGAAAAAACCTAAGAGTATGGAGATGAGCACTGAGCCATCCTGAATGTGAGCAAGAAACCACGTTGACGTGAGACTTATGTTGAGTTACACATTCCACAGTTGTCACTTATGCCAAAGCCTTTGCTCATTGTTAATTCCACATATTATTATTCCAGAATAATTTTGTTGCTGCTAAATAATGTCTAAGCAGGTGTTGCATTTGTGATATAAACACCTGCCAGGACATGTTAATCATTTACGTTAAACTAAACACAATTGGGACTTGATTAATTAGAATATAGAGCAAATAGTATAGAATGCCAGATGTCGTTTTGCTATTTAGAAAAAAAATTGCTGGCAATCCATATAGAATAGATATGCACTTGCGATTACGAGAGTATTGGATCACTTAAATCTTCACAGCACAGTGACAAAGTTAGCTGTTGGCGTGCATACTAATATTAAAAGTGCTTGGCCAATTGCATGTACAGTATTTCATTTAATTACAATATTTTAGGTGAATTGCTCTACTACTCTACATAAATGATTACTGATCAACACCCGCAACGAGTTTTGTTTTAATTGAGTAGATTCTACACAAAAAATATTAGAAGCTTAACAACAGTACAAGTATGTTCAGAGTATTTACCATAATAATATATAAAATGTCAGTGTGCAGTAAACTGAAGAATCCTGTAGCTCCAAAAAAAAATCAATAAACTGCCATTTTTGGCTCTGTCAATGTAAAAAAGGTTGCAGACTATTGCAGCGCACCTTTATTTGCTATGATTGTAAATTACTAAATGCACATGCAGCACCAGCGCTGCAAATTGCTGCCAAGGAGAGAGGTGAGAGCACGGCGCGCGCGTATAAGTCATCCGAGATAACGATACGGCTGGGAGCTGTTTGTGTTCGCGTGGCCCCGGCACTGCTGCGTGGCCGGAATACTGAAGCGTGCACAGAACCTCCAGGCCAGTAATGTATCCACATCGAAATGAACGATGGAACAACTGGAACATTTTCACTTGCTCTAATTTTTCCTGGAGTATTGACCACGGATAGCGAAAAGTGGAAATGCGCGTGAAAAAAAAGGTCATACAATTTAAAAGAAAACAGCGTTTAATATTTTACCTTAAAATGTAACTTCAAAATACATGGATTTTAATGCCCGCGTAGAGATGAATGTTTCGATTGTTTGTAATAAAACTTGAGGTAAGTGCACGTTTGATCATTTTAACTTCCCAGACGTCTTTGCGGAAATGGATGTTGCAACCATTTATTAAAATGATCTAATATTATTGGAGTTACGTATATATACCCTGCATGTTGGTGGCATATCCTTCATTTACAAATAAACATTTATTTCCAATGATCATCGTTTAAATAGTTTGGCTGCAGTTAAAACAATTGCCACATACGACTTTGGTACATACACAGAGAAATGAATACTTTCAATAATTATATTTGCTCAATTTCCCTTCAATGACAACAGTCACAGTACAGTGTCATCGTTGTACCTGAAATTGCAATAAAAATGCCTCATAATATATACGAAAGAAATATATTTCACGTGACAAATGAACAAAATACGGACACCACTGCTCTGCTCCATTGTTCAGGCATAATCCTGTAATTATTTTGAAGCCAAGAGCATAACTTTTTACGGAAGATAAAACACAAATGATGCCATATCCTAAAAACTACTCATTAAAATTCCATTATATGAACGCATTATCATAAAGCAATTTGTGACGTAAAAAACCCAGCAGAAGGGTGTCGAGACGGATTTAGAATTTTGTGTCCACTTCTGACAAGCTCATTGTACGGTAACCAGGAATAAAGACGATCAATATTTTTCCATTTGAAAATGTTTTAGGAAAATACGACTTCATGTTTTTGCGAGAACCTAACTACCGTATTTTCAGATTTATAGCCCATTAAAAATTCGTAGAATCCTCAAAACACATATATAATTATGTATGTTTGGCATGAAATATGGGTTTTTTTGTTGCGCAAGTTTCCTTTAAAAACCGTCCAGTTTGCACTTGCGATGCCTTTTTCACAATTCCAACTTCCTTGAACATAGACAATGTTGAGAGCAGTGCGGTGTGATTATTGGCTACTCACGTTATGTTGCTGAATCCATGAAAAGACTGCATTGAAATGGTTGCTCAAATTTTGGTATGATTGGTATGCTATGTACTCTGACAAATTACAGAAATTTGGATTTTGTTATTGTAGTTCTAAATGTATTAACACATTCCTGCGGAGGGAGCTGGTAGGAACGTTGGGTTGCTCGGTCAATGGCCAGGGTCAATGGCGGCGTTGTGTATTCCGCAAATATGCCCGACTGTGAGGGCGTGCACAAGCCGGCGTGAGTAGGTTAAACGTTGACTTTTATAAGGCACCACGGGGTGACCAGCCCCTCCCCACCCAGCTCCACCCCTCCCACCCCCCACCCAGCCCTACCCTCCCCACCCAGCCCCACCCAGCCCCTCCCCACCCTCCCCTCCCCACCCAGCCCCTCCCTTCACGACGGACGGACACAATAATCCCCTGTGGGCTGGTGGAACCAGTGGGTTCCTACCAGTATAATTCCTTGCGAATCTCTTTGAATCTGAGTTTAGATACTTTTTAATACTGAAATATTTGTCATAATAATGATGCTCACTATGAGAGACTAGGTCTATATTTTGCTGTCTGAACAGCAGAGTCAGATAAGCATCCTCTCTATAGCTTCGGTGCAACAATTCACACTGACAAATGAACTAATTGTCACAATTTGGTCCCGCAATTCAGTTCAAATATCGAAATTTTTTTCATGGTTGTAAACGTATCAGCCTCTCGTCGGTAGAGTGGGGGGATGATTCACGTGAACCCATTTTGTACAACATATATGAACTGAAAAGCATTGCATCTTACGAGGTTTGCTGGATGCATCCTGAGCTGAATAATGAGTATTCATCGATGTACTGTCACGCACCTACTCTGTAGGCCTCGTCACAAGCCTGGATAGGTATCCGACTCAATAACCTGCTCCAGCCATTGCAACGTCAACTGTTTATATCTCTGTGCTCCGCCACTCGTGATCCAAGTGTGATCTGGAGGGTTCGGCAATGTGTTGAGCATTTCTTTTTCATGCTTTCGCCACACACCTACTGCTGGGATCTTCAGAAGCTGACGATGGAGTTGAAGATGACGATGCCACTGACGATACCCGGCAGTAGTGTGTGCCTGTGTGGCGAAAGTTTTAGAGAATAAATGCTCAACACATGTGGTCGAGCACGGATGGTCAGAACGTGTGTTTCTGTGTTAATTTTGTGTCACAGGCATCTCGGCTCCATTCGGCGAATAAAAGTACATTTATGAGACAGACTGGCAAGCAGGGCCACAATGAAATGTGTTGTAGCTTAACACATCTGATCAAACAGAATAATACATTAAAATAGTTTTATTATGACAACTCGGTGGATGGATATCTACCTTTTAAGCGGAAATTCAGCTACTACACTATTGTGCATTCACAAACATCGGTGTGAATGTGGGCATGATTAAAATGTACACTCTATGCAGTAAAACTCATCTTATTCAAGATCTCATGATATCTGTACCCGTAATTGACCTGTGGAAATTCCCGTTAGCCATACATTGATTCTTCCTTTTCCCATTCTCCACGGATAATAAGAGGAGTCACATGGAAGTGGAGGTAGCTTCATCCTGTTATATCGGCATTAAATGTTGGATGGGTCACCCAGATGCGGTCTTGTGGAAGTGCTAAAGCCATCTTGTCTGTCTGCATATCTCTGCTGATAAAAGAGGAGTTATGAAAAAAGTGGCAGAAAAATGTAGTCCTATTATCCGCATTTATCCACAGGTAACTGCGTGGCGTGCATACTAATATGGACAAATGCAGATTACACTATCCAATTCATACACCACTACTTGAAAGAGGAGTTTCACCATTTAGACAGAAATCACATTTCAGAAAATGTATATTTTACTTTACATTTCAGTTTACCTCATGTGCTGTTGAAGAGTTAACAGACCTGCTTTTGCCTCGAACAATTGGTTGCTATACAATTGATTCCGCATTTACATTTGCTAGAGGCTAACAATGTAAAACATTTCCTGTGTGCCAATACTCATTTTTCACCATTTCCCTTTTAGTCGTTTCATCATTAGTCACGTTTAACCAGTTGTGATGGGGCATCTGAGCCAAATTGATGCAATCCTGCAGGCCAGAAAATATGCCAACATATGAATGTGATAAATGGGATACGACATTAAACCAAGATGCACCCATCTCTATATTACCATATTATGGCAAGAAAATATGCAGGTATACATTCCACAAATTGGCAATAATGAAAAAAACATGTTTTTAAATTGTGGATTATTTATTTAAACGTGCTTGTTTTAGAATGTATTAAACACCAAATACCAAAAATACGAGGTGTTCTTGAAAATACATTATGAATATAATTAATTTACCTTGTAATAATTTGATTCTTTAGAATTTTTTAATTCTTTATTTCCCCCCTAAAGCATGTGTCATCACTGAGTGTCCTGGAACTGGATAGCTTAGGACTCCTCTGCTTTAAGTGAATTTTAAAGCTTGTCAATTCTAGCATTCTCAATGGGTCTCCACGCACTGAATTGTGGGTGTTACATCTGAACTTTACACATCATTTTGTAAAAAAGGTAAGGTTTGCTGTATCATCAGTTTATTTGTGGGTATCAAATATCTCGTGGCCTCCCTGGGCAAAGCCAGGTCATGGTGTACCTGTGTCATGGCCACATTGACCACTTACTGCTCTGATATTTCTGCTTTCTTGTAAACAACATACACTGTGCAATCTCACAGAGTGTGGCCTGAGGCATATTTTCAAATAAAAACAAAGAAGCTTCCTCAAAGTATAAGAATAAAGAATGTTCCTGATTACATTTACCATATTTAGAAAGGCATTATAAAATCAGAACAGGTGATTGCAATATTTGAAGGTATACACAGTTGTATAAATTATATGATTACAAACGCAGATGGGGTTTTCTTTGGAGTATGGGCATTTTTTCTCTCTCCAAAGGACAGAAGATTACATTCAATATTTGTTCATGTAAAATACCCTTTTGTTTATTTTGTCTTATTGTTCTTTACGGTTTTAATCACGAACGTATTAAAACCCATCGATATTTGCTTAGAATGTTTAGAGTGACTTAGAATGTTTTCTTAGAGCAGTGTGTATGGTGGGGTGGGGGTGGAATTTTCAACTCCAATTTGGTCCTTAAGTAAAGGATATAGTCCACATTTCAGGTTAAGAAGCACTTCCCTTTTATGTGGGAATTTAACTGAAGGTTCTGACCCAAGCATTAAAATGCTTTACCTGCCCAAACCCCCTTATCACCACGAACCCTAAGCGATGGTCGTGCTCATACACCACTTGTTTTGTATAAGGCGCGTATTGTTGCTGTATCAAGTTGATACATCCAAGGACACCGCTCTCTTATCCGTATTTTTGTAATAATTAGGAAGGTTTTATTTATAACAATCCAGAGAGCATTATTATGCAACCAGATGTACATTGTCTGAATGCGCTGTATTACACAAGGATGAATGAACTATTCTTGAAATGTAATGCTTTTATATGTACCTCACGTTTCCCTTCATAATGGCGTTACTGTAATTACCAACGTTAATGCACACTGATGGCATAAATATATGTTTTTCGTACAATGTTGTGCGTGGCACACCTTCCACTTTAAGCACTTTCTTGAGTGCCGTTGTTCATCTACAGCACCTGTAATTAATCACGCGTATAGTTGGTGCACTCTGCTAAAAGCTACGGGTAGCTTATTATTGCTGCTATTACTATTTAAGAAAAGGCAATGGTGATCAGGGCTTGGACCCTGAGCCCCGCCTCCACAGTCGACTTGGGCTGACTTCGCACTGAGGAATTGAGCTGCTGTGTTGCGACGTGGAGGGTGTTTCTGAGCACTTATTGCAGATGCGCAATCGCCCTTGTGAGGAACACTTTGACATAAAGTTTCGCCGTTTCACCAAACCCCCCTGGTCCTCAGCTGTTGTGGAAGTCGCCCACTTGTCCAGAGGACAGACCACAACGCAGAGTTACCTACTCATCGTCTCCGAACGTTATCATGTTGCATTGTTGTCGTCGTCGTCGTCTATTTAGCCGACGTGTCTCCCCCTCATTTTGATTCATGACGGGAGGAGACGGGAGACAGTGCAGACCGGCAACACTGCCTCTCTCTCTCTGGTGTTTGTAGCTTCTCCCCCCTGTTTGGATGGGTCTACTCTGGGTTCTCCACTTTCCTCCCATAGGTAAAACAAAAAAAAAACATTGACTCGTTTTGGCCAAACATCCCAACGCTGAAAAAAGGAGCTGCTAAACACTCGATTGGGATTACGCACGCGGCAACATTTCCCACTTCTGCAAACAAATAAACACTTGGCAGGAACCTCCTGAAGCAATAGGCTTGAGACTCGGCGAAGCTATCCTGGCCAAACAATAATAATAATAATTTAAATTCTGACCCTAAGGGAAAGTATTGATTATGAGCTATGTAAGACTTATAACCTTTGGCCTAGGATAAATAAAATCGATTTGATGAGGTCAAAAGTGAACGGGCGGTTGTGGGTGAAGCGTAACAAGGTTTCACGACATTCAGGCAACGAGCCTTTATATAACGCTGTAAACATGACACATTATCGCGCAATAATGATACATTTTTCGCTGATTTAAATGTAGGCGTGTTCAGCTAACGTTGTATAATATTATTTTATTTCACGTGGACAGGCAAAAAGCATAGCACTTTGGAATTAGGTTGTAATTACGGCATTAAGGCCAGAGTAGCGACACTCCAGTGCTAAGCGATTGATTGACGATGTAATTCCGTGCTGAGTTATCAATTTTGATTGCGCCTTGCGATATTCTGCACGGCTACAGTGTTTATTGGTGGCTACCAATGCAGCCGAATGATAATTTATGTTTTTGACGCAGCTTATTGTCAGCGGTGCCTGCAAAACTTCTGCTTTACGTTGCAAAATGTACAATTAAAGGAGGCAACAGGCGGGGCATAGGAGATGGATGCGTTAGCAGAGGTGGCGAGTTGAGTTGCTGCATGATGAGGCACGGGGAGGCGGTAATGACAGGGGAGAGCTGAGGAGAGAGCGAGAGAGAGAGAGGCAGCAGTAAAAGGGACCGGCGTACTTATGGTTGGGTGATTGGGTGTGGGTAGGAGAAGGTTTAGGTTTATTGGATTCTGAACGCTTTGTGGAGGTGAGCACAGTGGGGGAGGGGGAATGTGTATGGTGTTTGAGAAATGGGGAGAGCAGACACATGGTCATATAACTAATGCAGCATAACTGGTTGGTTAGAATGTCTATAATGACACGTAGCTTAGCCAGGCTTGTTCGAGATTGGCGGTCTGCAGAGCACATCGATAACGTCTAGGACACCGATGGCATGCGGACATGATCGTACACTTGCAGTGTAAACAGCCTCCTCGTAAGAGGCAATGGTTTATTTGTTAGGGCTTCTACGCCATCGTTGTAATTCAACCAATTATGTAATATATCAGCAAATGAGCTTCTTTCTAGCAGAGATTGTGTTGTTTCTGAATTTGAATAAAAGTGTAAGATCCAACTAAACTATTACATTATGGTCACTTATTAATCTGATATATATTTATTATAAATGTATGTGGTTTATACTCTTAGGTTTTTTCGGCAAAGTCACGTAGGTAAAAAATAATAATAACAAAAGAAAATAATAATAATTGAAAATAACTAAATTAAATCACGACATTTCAGAGGCAACACAAGTCTCCGTCTACAGATGGGACCGTCATAGCCAAATTTACAGAGACTTGTGTTGCCTCCGAAACGTCGTGATTTAATTTAGTTATTTTCATTTATTATTATTTTATTATAATACATTTTTACCTACGTGACTTAACCGAAAAAAACCTAAGAGTATGAATCATTGCAGTCACGAAAGCTTCAAATCTAGAATGTATGTGGTTTATTCATTCCCCCTCCCTCATTCAACCAAAAATCCTCTCGGACTAATCAGGTACGAGAGGGGCAAATGTTTTCTGTTATAAACACCGTGTTTCTAATTGTCTCCTCCAGCTCCTCACATCCCACTGCCGTCTCTTTGCACCATCCTGAAGTTGTCTCCCTTGGAAGTCCTACAACCCTCCCCTAATGTCTCTTGGCTGTCTGCGCAGGCTTCCTTAGAAACCACCGAGCTCCATCTTCCCGCCCCCACAGTCCCAAATCCATCCGTGCCCTCGTGTAACAGTGAGAGTGTTAGTCACAGTACAAAAAATGAGTAGGACGCTTGTGAGATTTGGCGAAGAGATAGATAGACATATGCACAGAGCATATTCCCTAAACCTATCATTACAATCAGCCAGGATCAATCCACTGCTGGATGAAGGTCCCCCCCAAAGCTGCCCTCGTCACTCATGACCTTGCGATGTAATAATCCATCCATCTAGTACCTGCACATAAGTTGATTTTATCACTCCATCTCTCCGGTGAATGGACTCTCGGTTGCCTTTCATCCCTTGGCTGCCACTCTCTAAGACTTACAATAAAATATTACGCAAACAAGGAATCGAATGCATTTTAAACAGCAAACCCGTATTCCATGGCAAAATTGTGGCAAAATTGTGACAAATGGCAGCGGTTTTGGGAGGGCTTCATTCGGCGCTGGTTTGAGCATGACTGATGATGATGATGAGTTTCTTTCTATGGTTAGGGCACTGTTTACGTTATTGCGCACATCTTCCGCTCGTGTGTGCATCTGCGTGTATAAGTCGTGTGCAATGCACTCTCTTGTGGTGGTGCTCATTAGAGTGCTGTGAGCATCCTGAAAATTCATTCTGCTGCTGCAACAAGCAAAGGCTCAGGGATGGAAGCAGCCAATGCTGAGGACAATAGCCACGACTGATTTTTAACCTGCATTATTTGCCCGCTGTGTTATGGTACATGCTTAATATCCACTTTGGGATTATTCTGTCGTGTCTCTGGCGTTGCTTAATTGAATCTGCGTGACTATCTCACTAATGGTATTAGCCTTTAAAAATCTCATCAACATATTATTTTGGTCTTTCGGTAAAGTCACGTAGATAGGTTCAAAGAAAATAACAAAAAATAACAAAAAACTACGACGTTTCGATAGGGCCAATACCTCGGCCGTGGCTGATCATTGTTTTAATGCGGTGGGCTCACGTGAAATGTATTCCTCTAAGACGAAGGTACTTTGCAAACCCACTGGCTATCAACAAAGATTTGTTCATGAAGCCATCCATATATATAGACACAAACACAATTTCAATCGAGAAGATGGGTATAAACTGAGGATTCATTGGAAGGACGTTATCAACCAGTTTAAGTCATAACTGGCTGTGATTTTCCCATCCTACCACCTTCCGACGTTAGTTGTTATTTTTGGCTCTCTGATTTTACATTAACCGGTAAAAATTCATCACCCTAACACAGCCACCGTGCTCATCGAGTTCGAGGTTTTTTTGCTTTGCAATCTCCCATCAACATGCTAATCTCTCACATGAACATGCTAATCTCTCAAATTAACATAGCCACCTCAGGGCGCTCGCTGTGGAGGCCGCTCAACGATCTTACATTATCATGCTAATTTTTACTGGGCAGCCCTTTGATTGGTGGGCAAACCCATCACCGTCGCTGCCCACCACTTACATTTACATTGGCTGCTGACATTTGGGCGACGCCCATTTCAAACCTTTATAAACAGTTTACCTTTAGAAGCTAACCCCCTCTTCCTGATGACGAACGCTTGTGTTGCGATCGAAACGTCGTAGTTTTTTGTTACTTTTTGTTATTTTCTTTGAACCTATCTACGTGACTTTACCGAAAGACCCATAGAATATGAATTCCTGCAGTCACGAAAGCTTTAAGTCAAGAATCTCATCAACATTGAAAGTGAAACTCCCCAATGCAACCAGCACAAGTCTGATATAATAATAATGTACAGCCCTTTGCCAATCCACTGCTGGATGAACGCCTTCCCACACTATCGACATTCCTCATGGCCCAGTGCTATTCAACCATACTTCGCCATGCTGGTCAGTGCAAGTTAGCAAATTGCTGTATAACACATTTAAAAAAGACTGACAATACTGCTTGTCTTGATAAACTGCGCTAATAAATAAAACGAATTATTTTGTTTGAAGGGGGTCGGGGGGGGGGGTTACGTTACAACTAACTTATTAATGCACATTGATGTTTTAAGATAGGCCAGCATGCACCATTCATATTTCATTAAAATTCATGGTCTAAGTAACTCAGCAGATATGTTACTTTGCTTCCATGTGCTCACATTTTTGCACTTTGCGAGAGCTCTTCGTCTCGGCAGAGAAGTTATCAACATACCCCAGCGTTTGGTGAAACGTTTGAACACCGAGCGTAATATCTCAGGCACAATTATGTAAAGCTGCTTGAAGTGCGTGGGATGTAACAGGCAGGCAAACGATACGTAAAATAACAGCCATCACTGCTGCAAACCCTTTTCTCAGTGCGCAGCAGTAGTTGCCGTAATTATGCATATCATAAACAGCCCTTTTGTCAATGCACTACCTTCCCCGTGTCTTGTCGGTCAGGGGGATTGTTTGACCATACTTCACCATGCTGGTGAGTGTGCCTTGCTGAAGGCAGGGTGGTAAGGACCCATTCCGATGTTAGCCGTGGCTTGGAGTCAGAAGTAGGGTTGTCTGGTTCATAACGAAGTGTGCTAACCACTGCTCCACCACTCCACCTCCATCAACTAGATGCGCGATTTCATACGCGTGCTTTAAAGCACGTGTTTCCAGCACGGAGGCGTTTGTATCGGTGCATCTTGTGCTGTATTGCTTTTGGCTCTTGTGCTGTATAAGCAGCTCTCTAAATACGTTGTCGCGTTGTACCGCTCGTGCGTTGTTTGGGAAAACAAAGAAGCTCTCAGCGCACGGAGCAAAACATCGGACACCATGTCGAACAAGAACGAGAGTTCAGCGGATAAAAAAAACCCACCACATCGGAAAACTATCCGTGTGCAGCAACGCTCACAACCTCTCAATCCAGCTGTCTGCCTGGGGTGGTCTTCACCATCGGCTTTCTGTGGGGGTCCACAAAGCCGAGCCCCCCCCCCCACCGAGCGATGCACTGGGCGTTGATTTATTATAAGCAATTTATTTACAGTTACTGTTGCTTGTAATTTACGAGCATTGCTGAATTGGTAGCAATATAGCGTGTGTGCACCGTGCAGTGTGTATATGTGTAGCTGAGGTCTCCATCGGCGGCTCCCACTGGGAACCTCCTCAGAAAACCCTGAGTCACTCCGGCAGTCCGAGGCAACGCGCTGCCAAAACGTGGGCTGTAAAATGCTCTCCTGTTCATTCCGGCCAAGAGCCCGACAGAATCTTGTAGCTGAATGCATTCATTTAAAACGACAACATTTCGAATGGTCAGTTATTAGGCATGTAACAATGCATCTATTTATTAATTAATGATAATTGCTACGTTCATGATACATGCACGAGAATAAATGTTGTATGGTCGATACGCAATGTCTCCAAATATTACAATTAGGGAATTGGACTGGAGGAAGCTGCCATGAACTTGCTATATTTTTTCACCTGATGACGATTGCTTGTGTTGCGATCGAAACGTCGTGATTTTTTATTTTATTTTTCTACCTACATAACTTTACCGAAAGACACAAAGAGTATGAATTTCTGTAGTCACGAAATTTTTCAGTCAAGATTTATACAAATATGTTGTTCATATCAAATAATCTTTACAATAGTTATTATGCTTTCCCGTTACAGGCAGACAAACCGATCGACACAGAGCTCGTGCACGAATGATTTCAACCTTCGTTGGAGAGAATTGAACATGAAAAACCTAATGAAGCAAAAACATTTTTTTCAGGGCTCCACATAGAGCCCCATCTACTTATTTGCATTGTGGTTCTTTGTAACATACTGTATTACTTCAAGTAAAGGCAGATGGTGTGCATGCCATTTCAGTGCATTGTAAGTGTACATTTTGTATAATGTATATGCTGTATTTTAAATGCAATTTTGCTTTAATGACAAAACAGCTGTTTAACGCACAAACAGAATGTGAATTGGTATAGTAAATAAATTAAGCATAACAATTTAATCTCCAGAAAATGAAAACAGTCCAAATCATGTCTTTTATATTTAGAAAATATTACATTGTAAAAGCCAGTATTGTTATCCTGTTACACATTGATATCAACAGATGCGCTCTTTTCAAATAGCTGTGTATAAACGACAACAGAGGCCAAATTCAACACAGCACCATAAGGGGGAATCTTGGATTGCATTGGGGTAATTATGGCCACTTTCACAGTGGCAAAGAGGCCTGCTGGTTCAGGGTGGGGTCAGAGTGGATTATTGAGGAGGTAATGTAAAAACATGTAATTATCTTAAATCTTCTCATTTTATAAAATGTGGGAAAAAATTATTACAGTAAATATTGTGAACTCTGGAGTTCCGCTATGTGAACTAGCCGGACGGTCGTGGCGCACGCCTGTAACCCAGCAATTCGGAGGAGAGGGTTGGTGGATTGCACAATTGTTGCAAAACTCCCTTCCCGTGGCCGTTGAGATCTCATTCCCTGGTTCGTTCCGTCTGTATGGTATAGAGCGTCCCCCCCTAATATGCGTGGGTTTTCTCCAAGTGCTCTGGTTTCCTCCTACATGTAAACACTCATTAATTGGCTGATAACAAATTTTGACTTGAAAATTTCGTGACTGCAGGAATTCATATTCTTGGTTCTTTCAGTAAAGTCACGTAGAAAGAAATAAAATAATAAAAAAAATGTAAAATAATAAAAGCAAAAAACCCCACAATAAAAATAAAAAATAGTAAAATAAAATGAAAATGAAAAATAAATTGATAATAATGAAAGCAAAAAACCCACGACGTTATGATCACAACACAAACGGTCTTCATCAGGCGGAGAGAAAAGAGGGGGCAATCCCCCAAATGCAACTGCTTATAAGGTTTCCAAAGTGAGTGGGCGGGGGAAAGAGCTGTGCAATGATTGGCCCCGGGTTATCGTGTGACTACGTAGTTGCTTGTTCACATCTCTAAGATAGGGGTTGTTCGGTGGTGCCTGCGGCGCCCCTCACAACCATTTATGGCCTTCGGCCAGGAAAGTCACCAAAAAAATCGCACACGAACGACGCATTCACGCAAGCACCCGATGCTCTGTTTAAAAGTTTGAAAATGAAACATCTTTGAATTGCATTATGTTTTGAATGAGATAATTGTATTTCTTCATTAAAAGCTTACTTCATTTTACATCTGGAGTAGATGGCCTTGCTGGGGGTTCGGTTCGATGCGGACTTTCACCTGTTTGGGATTGTGGGATCGAATAAGGTGACATAGAGCTGCTGGCCGTGCGAGAAAACCGCCATCTGCAGATCGATTCCAACGTAATTGAACGTCTGTCTCTGTGCCTCCTTCGTTCATGTAGGGGGCACGTATGTTTGCAGCGCCCCCTGCATGAAAACGATAGAAAGTGCAGCATTCATCACAGTTAGATAAAGTTGTGCGCTTATATAAGAGTATGAGAGTGAGCAGATACTTTATGGCATGTTACAAGTTGAAATTAGGATTATTATTCCGTTTAACACGTAGGCTTTCGCGACCAATATTATTCATAATAAAGGTTTTTGGGTTCGATCGCGTAAGTATATATGTGTCGTAACCATCCACCACCCGACACAGCCAGTGAGGTTTGTCAAATAAACAATGTACCAATTAGTTACTACTTCAGCCCACCGGTGTGTTGGAGAGTAAATTCACAACATTTACAATTTGAATACGCAAGAATTAAGATTTCAGTGTCGATCAACATTGCCTCTACAATAAGTAAATAAATAAGCATTCCTGGACAAAGCCAGTATGTGCACTTACCTTTCATATTTTTCAGCTCTCAGGTTACAACAACAACACAGCAAACATTTTCAGGTAGAGTAGTGAATGACTGCATCAGCTTTCCACTGAATCAAACGGATTTTCATTGTCTATAAAAGCCAAGCATAATGGTGTTTTATGTTCATTAGATTTTTTTCGAGGCTGATGCATAGCACAATTGTCATCAAGAGTGAAATGTTCATTATTCGTTCTCTAAGGTGTTTGTGAACAATTTATACACGAGTGATCGGAGGCTAATGCGTTTATGATTCTTCAAATCAGTTTTGTTTTCCTTTTTCATCGTGAGAGATGGTATTGTTGTGGTGGGTGGCCTTCATCCAGCAGTGGATAGGTCATGGCGGCAGTAATAGTATAAGTCAATCTTGGCACAGCCACCCTATGAATGTTTACCAGGGCAGGGAGATGATGCTCGTGGGAATAATATCTCCTATATAGCCACTTATCATTGATTGGGAAACAAAGTACATATTGGAAAAAAAACTGAATTTATTCATTGAGAGATCGCTCGTGAGCTGGCTGTCCACATTTTTAAAATATACATTTCAATCAGCTATGATGAGGCACGATTCAGCTGAAATGCTGATTATGTTGTATCCATCTTTTCCACCGGGGACAATTCTTAAAGGTACCGGTACACTTTTTTACACAAGAATAAAAAAAATCATACTGTACTGTATTATGAAAGCATGTAATGATCATAATGTGGTGGAATGTAGGAATGTCATCTGGTATCTGTTTATTTGTAATCAGTCCATTAAGTAATTCCTCTTGTTCTGCTGCAGCTATGTGACGTACAAGAAACATGTTTAACTGTCGCTTTCTCTGGGGGTACAATACAGATTATGTAAGATACTTGCATTGGTGACGGTGCGTTTACAGAACACCAATTTCAATTATAAGGTTGTGAGTTCAAATCACTGGTTGGGGGGGTCAATTTAGCCCAACATCTCTCCAGGGATTTTAATATGAGTACCACATTGAGTGAAGTTGGCAGCTCATAGTCTTTGAAGTGACTCTCCACGTTATTGGAAAGAGGAATTTCCATCACTGGCTATAAAATATGTTAAACCAATAGGTGCGGACAGCACCATGTTTATTTGGGGCAAGGCAACTATTTGACTTTGTAAGTATAATTTCTATATAAAGATGATAAAAAAAATGTAGTACGCTCTATGTAAAAAAGTAAATACTGCAGCCAAAATCTGAAGAGTCTCAATATGTGCGTGATGACATTGACTTCTGTGCGCAATTCTCTTGGCGAAGATTATCACACGAGTTTTATTCAGTTAATATTTCACAAAGGCCAATTAATGTTACAAATTATCTTGACAATCAGAATTCCTTACATGGAACGCTTTAACCTTAGAATTTAATTATAAAATGTGTATAACATTACTCGAAGATTACAAAATTCTTACCTTTGCTGATGGTTTCAGATAATCAGAATATACAAGGATGCTCATCTTTGGAGCAATCACAAGGCTATGCCGATAAAGAAAATGCTAAAATGCTATCATTTAATTGCGCCATAATCAAAATGTCATAATTACCAGAAATGCTTAGATTTCACGAAAATATGGAAAGCATTCTTATCCAAGATTCCATTATCATTTCTCATCTCATCATGTGCCGGTTCAAAATGAAATTGTTAAATAAAAAATTAAATATCAAATATGATAAAGTTTTTTGCGTGCATTGTTAAAACTTTTAAATTCTAATTTAAGTTTCCTATTTAATAGCGCTTTGTTATTCCAATATTGGAAGAAAGCCTCCTTATGTCATGTTGGTCATCACATTTTGTTGTTGGCCATGGTTGTTGAACGGGGGCCCAGAAACTGGCTCCGATATTGTTCACTACTAGTGTTGCCGTGGCAGGGAATTGAAGTTAAGTCACCAGGTTCATAGTGCAGAATTCCAACCACTAAACCTCCAAATTATACTATACTTTACAGTAATCTGGTTCAAAATGTTGTTTGAATTCTCATAATGTAATACTATCAGTAATGTACAAGACTTTGAAATAATTTAGTTCAGACCCAAGGCCAGTGATATTATAATGAACAGGGAACTAATTTGTAGTTAATGGACAAGTTTAGGGAATTATAGACATTTTACGTATTTTTCATATGCTGTACCAAAAACACGTAACTGATTCGCTACGGGGTTAATAGTCACCAGTAAAAATACATTTGATGGGGTTTAGTTTTAAAGATAATTGATGGTTTCAGTTGGTACCCAGATAATATTTACGTGTTTTTTTCATGTAAGAGCTAGGAACAGGAGCGTGAACCAGAGATACCCAGTGGTGGAAAAAGAACAAGAGTAATATAAATAATTGGAACGCTTATTTAAACAGGAAAGCCTTACTCTCTTTAAAGGAGAACTCTGCAAAGATGTAAAAGTCAAGGCAACGATTTCTCTGTATTTCCCATTTATTTGCGAGTAACTTAAATTTTTTTGGGCAAGTTTGGACTATGATGTCTGGCACACAATGTCCTACTCTACTTTGAAGGACGTTGTGGGATCTTTAACGTCCACCACAATGCAGACAGTGCGAATTTTATGGTTAAATCGCCCACAGTATTAACCAGGGCGACCTTCCTTTCCAGAACTGGAAATTTCTGCAACATGCGGTGCGACTCTACTGGTGGGCTATGACACAGAATGATCGCCATAATTTTCTTTTATCCCATTGTTTACCAGCACCTCCTTGCACAGGTGTGTGTTTTAACTGTGCCTGTCTGCGTAACTACCATGTGAGTAATGTACACGTGTGTAGATTGAGTGTGTGTTAGCATGTTATATACTAGTACTGGTAGGAACTCCTGGTTACACCAGCCCACAGGCGATTATTGTGTCCGTCCGTCGTGCAGGGAGGGGCTGGGTGGGGAGGGAGGGTGGGGAGGGTGGGGCTGGGTGGGGAGGGGAGGATGGGGAGGGGCTGGGTGGGGAGGTTGGGGAGGGGCTGGGTGGGGAGGGTGGGGCTGGGTGGGGGGTGGGAGGGGTGGGGCTGGGTGGGGAGGGGCTGGTCACCCCGTGGTGCCCTTATAAAACTCAAAGTTTAACCTACTCACGCCGGCTTGTGCCCGCCCTCACAGTCGGGCATATTTGCGGAATACACCACGCCGCCGTTGACCCTGGCCATTGACCAAGAGCAACCCAACGTTCCTACCAGCTCCCTCTACAGGAATGTGTTTAGTGTTGACCCCTTGGCACTTGCCGGTTTTTTTCAGGTACGCCAATTTTTCCCCACATGTATAAACATTCATTCATTGAGTTGGCCAACTGTTCTAATGAAGGACCAGCGAGCTTGGGAAATTGCAAGTTCTAGCAGCCGTCCCGCTCACCTTTGTATGAAATATATTTTGTGTTACAAACTATGCAGTGGTTTGAGATGTAGTTTGCATAATTGGCGCTTTATTAACAATATTATTAGGAATGCGAATTATTATACTGATATATATACTTGGTGAATTATTAGAATGTAGTACACAAATCATTAGCATTACCGTTTTGGAAAAGTGAAGCATTAGAGAGTATATTGGTAAACTTGCATCGTGTAACAAACTTGACAAATCATTTCTTATGTGTCCAAGGTGTTGGCTGGATCATTCTCACTGAAATATGTTTTTGAAAAGAAAACATCCGTGATTTGCAGAAACTAGCTTACCTACATTTGGAAGACTGAGTGACGATGGTGCGCAGCAGTTGGCGGCCATCTGATTAATAAAAAAAAATACAATTTACGCGAAACGAGAACGCATTTCACTAATACGATTTACATCGTACAAGTCCTGATCCTGTCCTCGTACTGTGACCTCTTAAAATAATTCACCAGGTCACGTGATTGCTTTCTGCCGTTTTAATATTTTTTTAATGTTTTTGCATACCAATTTGTACGTGGCATATAATTAATGGGAAGGGGGTATTTCCTCATCTTACATTGACAGAATCGTGATAGTTAGCACATTTAAGTACCCATAATTAAAATGCCCCTGGCAATTATAAGTGAAAATTAACAAGCCCTGTCCAGGAATGGCAGTTTACACTTAAAAAGAACCGTGGGGACAGCGCAGATCAACTCATTCTGGATTGCTCTCAGACATCTGTCTTGATATGTTGGTTAATGTTTTGTTTTGATGCCTTTTTACCATTCATTTAGAGGTACATTCAATTTGCCGTTGGAGATTCAGACATGAAAGCAAATTCATGATTGAGCATTGCCTAACAAATGACATTGAAACATTGCAGACTGCAAGAGCCTAACAGGCAACAAACACACGTGTAGTTTTTTCGATGTTCTGTGTTGCACACGGTGGTAGTGAATGTGCAAAAGAGGACAGAGCAATATTTATTGAGCCTGGCATCTTACACCAAGTATCCGTGCAGCATTGGCAATGATACTCTACTGTACTTTATTGTACCTATTTTCAGGAGAATCAAGGGGTAGGATTTGTAAAACAATTTGTCATACGAGACGTGGCACTTATCGAAATGGCAAGTCCAGTGTGTCTGTAATGAATACGTGAGTATGTAGATAAGTGGGCGTGTGAGTCACTGCTTGCATTCGGACATGGATTGTCTACCGTATAAAAGGGTACTACTATGTTGTTTCAATTGCTTTCGCCTGTAAAAGCAACCTGAAAATGAACCCAATGCTTTCCTGATGTTAATGCCTAGGTGCTGACAAAGGCTTAAATGATGCACAACAAAAGACTTGTGGACAGATGTCAGGTGCCGTTTCATTCCCTATGGAGACGGATCAATAACGGCGAAGTATTTGAGTTGAGTATTAAGATATGCTCAACACATTTGTAGTGCACACATTAACATATCAATATACTCGTGCTGCAAAGAAATATAAGTTAGTATAATATCAAATTGCATATTTATTATCATTTTGTATACACAGTGCATTGTGGAACCATGTATTTAATAGGTAGTACAGTAACTGTAAAACGCCATAATCGTACATTCCAATTAGATCCATTTAGATCCATTTATCAGCAGTCAGGGTCAATCCACTGCTGGATGAAGACATCCCAAAGCTGCATCCATTTCTCACGGTGCTGCGATGTAATACTCCATCCAACACCCGCAAACGAGCTGCATTCATCGCTCCATCTCCATGGCATCTTCTCCCAAGGGACGCATTCCATTGTTTGGCTGCCACTCCGTCATTTTCCTCCACCACTGAGCATTATCCCTTCTAGCGACGCGTTCTGCCCAGGTCCACTTTTTATTATCAATCAAAATTCCATCGTGAATCTATGTACCCCCGATTAGCGCGATTGGCTACATACGGTGCGAAAGAAGTGAAACATGTAGTGATGTTAAATTGATTGATCACGACAGCGCGTAGCGTCAAGTGCCGTTGAAACAGGCGCAGAGGCTAACACACCGTGCAGTACCGTTCAGTGGGCCACTAGGGGCATGGTACTGGGTGCGAGCAGGATGAGTCCTACCGACACAGTGGGGGATTGCACCCTCCACCAGCGCCGCAGGGAATCACCACAGAGCGGGCCACTGGGAGAGTGTGGTGGGGGGCGGCTGGTGATAGGGGCCATGTGAGGACGAGTCACCCCGGCACCGGGTTAAGCACGTGATGGGCCGGGGTGAGTAATGTGGGCCAAACGTGAACGAGGGGGCACGGCGGGAGTAGCTGAGAACGTCTAGAGAGTTCCCGGAAGAGGCGTGGTTAAGGGCGGAGCCAGAGAGGGAACAGGTGCGGTGTAGCCTGGGGCCGTCGGGAACATTCTGGACGGAGGGCGCGGCCGAGGGTGGAGCCAGGCCGCGCCGAGAGAGATAAAAGGGAAGCCCCGATCACAGATCCGGGCTGTCTGCAGGTGAAGGGGAACCCAAGTGCTACGTCTACGTCTTCGACATCGTGGGTCAGGCAGCATGTTGGCTGCTCTGACCCGATTATAGTTATCCCGTATGCAAGAGAAATAGGTGTATTGTGGTCCTATGCGTAACAAGAGTGAGAATAGGTGTATTTAGTCCCGTGTGTAATGGTGTTGCATAAAGTGTAGAATAAACGTTGTTTGCCTCCTAAATAGTGTATCTGAATGACTCACTACACATACATACATACGCGTGTTATTTGATCCATGTGTTCCTCTTTTTGTCTCTAAATGTAATCCCAATCATGCAGCTTTCAATGTTTCTTTGTTACGTCTTATTTGTCAGGGCCTAACGTCAGTAGCTAGTGATATCTGAATCGGTTCTAGCGCTCCCCACTTCACGAACTCGTACTCACCTGTGTGGTGAAGTATGGCCTAGAAACACACATGCCCGACATGGCATGGGGATTTTTCATCAGCAATTAATGGATAAAATTGGTCAAATAATTTTTAGCTCTGAGCCAGTATTTCGCTTTGCTTCTGATGTGAAAGGAATCAGGCTGTAAAGGAAAAACGTGTTTGAGATAATTGAGTAACCACGATGAAACTAACCCATTGACACGGTGTTTAGTTGATGTCAGAAAGTACTTTAATTACAAGATAATAACTAGCCACTGACCTACAACCCCATTCATAATTTAAGCCATTTGGTGTAAGATAACAGTTAATTTCCTGTCACAAATGGCTTTTTATTTTATTTGATTGTTAATGTATTTCCAAACTAATTTTCATGTGTTATATGTGAAAAATGTGGGGAGAAATGTACGCAATTGCCAGAGGATTTACCCTAGTTTTACTTAAAACAAGTGCGCTATTTATTGCTCTAGCCAATGTAAATATGTACTCTTACTCCAAGGTGCTCTCATTTTAAATTGGTGTAGATTACTGTAGCTGCTAGGCCAGGGGTCGGCAACCAAAATAACAAGAAGACCCATTTCTTTCCAATTCGGTACAAAATTCAGTATTTCAAGAGCCGCAATGCATCTGAGTACATACTGTACATACGTACATATCGTCAAGAAGCAGCCCGTAAAGAGCCGCATGCGGCTCCGGAGCCGTAGGTTGCCGACCCCTGTGCTAGGCCATGGATCAAAAACATGGATAATAACAAAAAATTTAAGACAGCTAAAGAGTGTGTAAAAAAGCAATGGGAGGTGCATGCTTGGAACGATCTACACTGAGAAAGAGAGTAACAGGAACATATGTATGTATGTTGAACTTCTTTCGCACTGTATATAGCCAACCATGCTAATCAGAGGTGCGGGGAAAGGACAACAAACTCAACACAAAATACATTCAATCTAGATATAAAGTGGTTTAGAAACACATGCAAGTTAGAAACATGCCAACGACTTAAGAAAATAAGTGGACTTTGGTAGGACACATCGTCAGAAGGAAGGACGACTGCTGGTCAAGACTAAAGCTGGAGTGGAAAGTAGTAGAGGGAACACGCACAAGAGTACCTGTGTGGGAGTTATGTAAGTAGATTGTTGGATGTTATGCGATACTTTGAGGGATGGCGATGGCTCTGATAGGCTTTCATCCAGCATTGGGCAGATCATGACCGTTGAAGATTATCAGTGAATACATCACTTATTCCAGTTTAAATAATAGGAATGCGTACCTGCGATACTAATTGTTCAACCTTTTCATTAGCAAGGTCGAATCAACTGGGCGAGGTGGCTGCTATTGTACCCTTTGTTCTCCAGTGGTGTCGATGTCTGGGGTTGCTGCTAGTACGCTTCAAGTGCAGTGCTGTATTGTAGTGGACCACATTTAAGGCAGTGTTAAAGTTAGAGTAACACATTTACTACTATAATGAACCAAGAATGTATGTGTGTCGCGTGCGTGACGTCACCCCACGTCGACCAGCCCCCCTCACTAATAATCATGAACAGGTTACGTCCTCCACATGGACCCCCCCCCCCCACATTGATAATCATGAGCAGGTGACGTCCTCCAAATGGACACCCCCCCCTCACCCACATTCATAATAATTAGCAGGTGACGTCACTCCACATGGGGGGCCAAGGCGCCTCCTCCCCCCTCCTCCCCCCTCCTCGGCGTCAACTCACAACCCTCACTACAAAGGCAGAACCCTCACGTCACGTGATCTCCGTAACGCTGTTGAGACATCAAAGTAAAAAGGACGTCATGGTGAACAAGGGATTATGACCTTAAAATTAAATAAGTCTGTGTCACCGCGGCCTTACAAATTGTACACGAATGGATGCAATGAATATAACGTCACGGTCTGCTTTTCGCTTGCAAGTTTCAGATTTACTGCAATACACCCGTCCTTGGACGGGCAAAAGGCTAGTATATCAATATTTACTGTATAATAGAGACGCAACTCCATTACTCGGGTGCCAGATACGTTATGCATATTAGAGTATCATGTCGGCAACGTGTCCTCTTTTTTACTGCTATAACACTGCACAAAGAAGCACGTGCTCCCTGAGACACCCGTCATTGTGACGGGCATCAAGAGATTTATGAAGCGACAGCGTAGCAATATGATCCATACCGGGGAGTGGTAGTGAATTCTTACTTCAAAAAAAAAACTCTGGAAAAATATAAATTGCTTCTTCGTGACGGTGGATTTCTTTTGGTGAAATATTTCTTCACGTGCTTTCGATTGCATCATTGAAACAGCGTTAGTGTTAAAGCTGTCATTATTCAACGAGTTGCCATCGGTAGGAACTAAAACAAGTGCGTTGACGTCATATTTTATTAGCGTGCATGGTTAAAGGCATTAACAATGGGACCGTGCATGCTGATCGATGTTTGAGAGGGCACATTTCTTTACGCAGGCTGAATTCGTAGAGTTAGCACGCCTTTTATAGTCGTCTGTTGTATCCCCCCAAACAAAAGTTCGTGCCACTTCCAGGGCTGTGACCATCAGACACAATGTGCCGTGACAGGCTTGAGTGTTGCGCTGCCTGTGGGTTGCCAGGTCGTTGTGCGTGTGGGACAAATGGTGGACAAACGAAGATTGCTTCGACGGTTGTAAAAATTGCACCTCGGCATTTCACGAAACCCGAAACAAAAATCTCTTTGTTATTTTTGGGGATAAAATGAACATGAAACAAAATTGGGTAACTACACGATCAGCTCAGGGGGTACAGCAATCGGTTCAGGTGGGATCCCAATATTTCATTTGTCTTGCATGGTCGCACCTAGGCTATTTATCGTGGCTCCTCTTGCCGAATCACATCATTACTCATAATAAAGGTTTTTAGGTTAGATCGCGTTATATATAAATGTGTCGCAACCCTCCACCACCCGACATGGCCAATCAGTAAAAAATGTGTCACGTTGACAAAAGACAAATAGTTCACTACTTTAGCCCAACGGTGTGTTGAAGAGTGGATCTATAACATTTACAATTTGAGTAGGACGTTTCGCTGGAAATTACATCCAGCATTTTCGGGCGATTTGCCAGAATAGTGAGGCCATCCACCTGCTTCCGGTCTTAAATTGTGCAGGATGACGTCATCATTTTTGGGGGTGTATGTAATTATGTAATAGATCAGTAATCAGCCACTTAGCATGTGACTCACCTGTAAGGAATTGCAATATGTGTTGTGTATTACTTAATAATACGCTTCCAGGCTGCACTGAGTCTATAGCTATCACAGCGATTAAAACTATTTGAATTCTTCTCAATTTAAATTGATTCTCTAACTAATCTTGGCCAGTCATAATTAGTTCTGCATAACACTTCAACGTGATCAAAATCAATTGAATGTCCTTTTTGGCAAGCATGCTCTGCCACTGCTGACAGCTGTGTTTGGGAGAATTTAATGTTCCTTTGGTGTTCTTTTAGTCTTACGCTAATGTTACGTCCCGTCTGTCCAATATAACACTTACCACATAAGCAATTGATCCGATATACACCTTCTGTTGATCACTTCGGTAATTCATCTTTTGTACAAGACACTATATTCTATGTTCTTTCGGTAAAGTCACAAAATATTATTTCCCTTCTCCGTGACTTTACCGAAAGAACCAAGAATATGAATCCCTGCAGTCACGAAAGCTTTAAATCGAAAAATGCAAGACACTAGTTTTAGAATTTTGTGTACCGTACCAAATCTCACTCTAATGTTTTTCTTTTGCAAAACATGGGCTAATTTGTCAGTAACTCCCGAGATATATGGTATTTTAATTGTTTTGATAATCTGATCACTTTCAGTTGCATTGTTGTTCAATCTTGATTTTGCATTCAATGCTCTGTTAATTTGAGCCTTATTGTTACCATTCAGTCTTAGTGCTTCTTTAACATGTTTAATATCTTTCCCTAAAAGCCTACGTGTTAAACACATCTTTACACTCACGGTCTCGAACATTCAATGCTGTAGGGGGGCTCCGTTTTTGCAAAATATGTTTGTTGTTCTTTTACACTGTTGTTGAAAACACATCTCATGGTGGTTGTCAAGGGGCCCACACTCATAGCTTTGGTCACCAGGGGTGGGGGGGGGTGGCAGGCATCCCCTGTCCCCACGCTAGTTAAGCTACTGACAGAAACGCTAATAAAAAAGCCTTTATTGCACAAATATAACAAGATTAGAGCACCTTCTTGTTTTGACAAATTAATGCATTTTTTGTAAAAGTGTTTCATTAATTGATCTGGGCTTTAACATAACCATATCTGTGTGTCAATATCTTGCTTTCAGAATGGCGGAACTGGCTTTGTTATGAATAAGGGGAAGGTGTCCGACATGTCGCATGTTATATTTTCACTTTGAGAGGAGGAGTGCTTTTGATGCACATGCTGAGTTTTTTGTTGTTGTTTGTGATTGTGCATCATTGCCAATGCAGGTATTACACAAAAACAAGTCTAAATAGGGCTTGGGGGGAAAAAATCACCTTTCCCCTATTGATTCCTTTCAAGAACGTTACAATGGTGATGAAATGTAGTGGCCATGAGCGGCTGAGATGTGAGAGCTGCTTGAGTGACAAATGAAGCCGTTATGAAGAGCAGTGGTTCCCCGAAATCTTCTAAACCCAATGTCAACTCGCACCATTTTCACAAACTACCTAAGCCCAAGTTTTTTTTTCTCCAAATTGAAGCGACTGCTCTCAATGGTGGTTTCTGCACAATTTCTGTGGACCACTTCCCGCGGCTTTGAGGACCACACATTGGGAACCACTTAAAGTAGCCTCAAAGTGCACCTCGCATGGCACAGGCGCCGTGGTGATTACAAAGCCACTCAGTGGCAAATGGAGGTTGCTGTTATTGTTATACGTATATGTGTATAACGGTGTGTATATGTAACCTGGTGGTATTTTCCTTTTACTGGCTTATAATTGTATACCACCACCACCACAATGCAACAGTCGACTGACAGGTCATGTGTGATGGGATAAGATGTTGGCATTCTAACATTTTCCAAGATGTTTGGCCAACATGGAAGAGTAGGCCAAATAACCTTTACAGGGGCCCTCTAAATCTGCCTAAAGTGGGGGCCCTTCTGCTATCAGTGGCATGAGTTAGGAATTGCAATACTATAATTCTACTTTTTTTTATTTGGGTTGCGTTGAGTCACACATTTTAGATATAGGCTTATTTTGAATTGCAGAAATGTATTTTGTAGAAACTGGTGTCAGATTTCTTAGGATTACTACTTTTGATCTTTGACAAATTGGATAGATTACAAACATCAACTATCTGCAAAAAGGGCTAACTAAATACATGTAATCTTGAATTGAAGCTTTCGTGACTGCAGGAATCCATAGTCTTTGGTTCTTTAGGTAAAGTCACGTAGATAAAAAACGCTTGTGTGGCGATCGAAACGATCGTGATCTATTATTATTTTTTCTACGTGACTGTAAAGAAATAATCAAAGAGTATAAATACATGTATATAATAAAACATACACCGAATGAGTTTTTCATTTAGAGATTAAATGAGTTTTCAATTTAGTGATCTCAGCCTGACAAATGGTTTTATCCAAACAGAGATGAGACAAAAGATGTTAACGTACATTCTATTCTTACATGTGCTAATATGCTGAGGTATGACCAAAGGG
This sequence comes from Lethenteron reissneri, assembly GCF_015708825.2. Classification (NCBI taxonomy): domain Eukaryota; kingdom Metazoa; phylum Chordata; class Hyperoartia; order Petromyzontiformes; family Petromyzontidae; genus Lethenteron; species Lethenteron reissneri. Next base: position 10,226,751 of record NC_083803.1, on the reverse strand, counting down.
CTTCAGGAGAGCCTTTGTCTAGTTTTGCTATTCCTCCTCCAATGAAGAAGCCTAGACAATAGTGGTTTACTAAATGGTCCATAATTTGGGTTTCATAGCCACATACATTTGACAATGAGAACTTAAACAATGGCTCAAATATAATGTAGGGCGTATTTCTAAAGATCTACATTTATGCATTGAGGGAGTTGAGCGGCAGCGGTTGACACATTGCGCTAACCACTCCAACCCGAGTTTCATTCCCGGCCATGGATAGCATCAGTGATGAGTGATAGGTGATTGCTAAACCAGTTATGGCCTTCCTCGCCCATCCTATATCAAGCCGCAATTGACTATGGTGGTGAACTATGGTCAAGTGAACCCCCATGGACTGACACGGCAAGAGAGAGGCCTTTGGCCTTCATCCAGCAAAGGGCTGTAAATGAAGGGGATGCAAATTATTGTTTTGTTTGTAAAGCTCGTTGTAAAATACATAAACATGTTTGGAGAGGTTGCTGTTGGAAAAATATGTAATGAGTGTTCATGAGTAAAATATGTTTATGTTCCACGAACAAAATACTTTTGCTACCGATGGTAAATAGGGAAACATGACTCTGGCTTTTTGTAAACAAATGTTTTTTTTCTGCAGGAATGCAAATTCTATTTTTTATAAATAAAATGTTCATTCATTTATATCCAAATAAGCCTAATATTAATTACCTGTGAATTTATTTCTGAACGTCATGCTCCATTGCATCATATAATACTGCACATCTTATAATAATTTCTGAAGACATTATGTATCTTATGACATTGCTCACACGGCCAGACCAATGTACTGACAGTGTAATAGGCAAATTTGTAGAATTGCTCTCAATTATTAAAACAACTACCAGACCTCTCCTTTCTTGAATGCTTTTTGGGGCATAAAGGATTATATGCTGCCCTATTTGCATAAAAATCCAGCTCTGTAATCGAACTCTCCATGCATTGCATTCGTGATTGATGTCTTCTGTTAGAATGTATGCTCAAACTTCAATACACTTAGTCAAAACGTGTTAACATTCATTGCATTTTCCATTCATTTACATCCACACTGTGCTAGTCACGGTGCTACCAGAGTATTCAGTATTTTGACAACACAAATTATAATGTCACAAGCGTGTGCAGGACACCTAGCATCATGCAATGTACGTGTCAAATCATGAAAGAAACAGAAGTGGTTATCTCTGAATTGCCAAATGAAAAATGGCTTGCGTGAGAGTAATTCTTCAAACAGCTATCTCGCAGAGTTGTCAATTTTAGCACCTGCTTCATGTTTATTGTGAGTTTTAATTTGTATTTATTTTGCTCAAGGAGTACATTTCACTCAAGGCTAGAGTATACAATTGAGCTACCCAATAGTGTATGTGAGAAAAAAAAAGCATATTGGACTATTATTAAGAATATAATAATGGATATAATAATGGAGCAATTAAACGATTAATTTTGGCTTTTAGTGAAACTGATTTCCTGCTCACATGAGCATCGAGGAAGTGTTTATCTCACGTTTACATCCAGTGGTGGAACTTCTACAATCCCTTGGTGGGGTGAGTCTGCCCATAGGGAAACCACTGTTGACTTGCCCACAAAGCGGTCGTAATTTTATTAACCCCAGATAAATGTCAACCCCCCAAACAGGATTTCAACTCACAGCATTTCGATTGCGAGCCGCTCATTCTACTGCTGAGCCACCCGGCCTGTTTGTAAGGCTCACAATAACACCAACAATATCCAGCGGCTGCACACCGGCCATGTAGACAATGTGATGGATGTTGATGTAAATTTTTCCTTTTCAATGACACCTGGTTCACTTCCAACCATTGGGCAAAATCTCTGTAAAATCCTTTTGATTAACAAAATGCTGCAGTGTTTAAACCTTTGGTGGAATTTTTTTTCGTCTTCATTAAATATGACCTCAATTTAACGGCCATTGCAGAAAACAGTGAAGTTACATTTGGCTTCCACTTAAAATTGTCTGACTCCTTTTATATGTTTTTCTCTGTTCCTTTGTAATATTTTAATATATTTTGTACTAACCAAAGCTATATGAATAAAATATGTATTGATTTATATATATATCACATCGACAATTAATTTATTACTGTAAATTATGTTTTTTTATTGTGTTTCTTGGTTTTATCAAACAATATTTCCTGAACTCTGCATAAAACATTGCACTTATTTTGTTGGATTGAAACGAAACCACAGTTAAATATCCTTATTTATAAAGGACATTTCAACAATCTCCTATTAATGTGCATCATTCTTTTTCATCATCATTATCAGCAGCAATCATGTTCAATCCAACACCCAGTATCTCTTTTGGAGGTCACCGAATGTATACATTTTGTTGTCATTGCTGAATACTTTTATAATACCTGAATATTTATCTTTTGCAAAGATATCATGAAATCATTATAAGAACAATAACATGTCCTTTTATCAACAGCAGAGAGCAAGGCAAGCATTATTCTAGTGCAGTATAACTCTATCACAGATGGTGGTGAATCATGCTCGGCCTGAGTCAATAATTGGTAAAAAAAAATTACCATTTTAAATAATTCAGGAAAATGAAAACATTCCACTCCTCTTTAAAATGTATTCATTTTTGACCACGCTCATGAGAAGTTATTGTATTGATTGTTAACGTACACTTTTTCTTCAGTTACGAATATATATCTTGAGCAGAGATAACCTTACAGCAGAGATAACCTCATGCTTGAATGTTAATACTGATGATGTTAGAATAATTATGTTTTCTAGTTAATTACTTTCCAAAAAGTAACGACTTCTGAGATCATGTCAGCGATTTTCAGACATCATTCCAGCTTATATTATCAGAAGACAGACATGAACATAGGTCTCCATTTATGGAAATGTAACTTTGGTGCATGTTCAACGTAGGGCAAAATGCATTATTGTACTGTACTTATATGAGAGGTCGCAACCGGGTACCCGATACCCATACCCCACCCGATACCCGGTACCCGGCCGGGTACGGATACGGGTAGCCGTTTGCGACCCTGGTGCGGCCGGGTACGGGTAGGCCGTGAGTCACTGGTGAGTCACCGTTTGTTACTCATTTCGGGTAGGGTACGGGTACCCATTTGCGACCCTGGTACGGCCGGGTACGGGTACGGGTAAGGAATCAAAACCCGTTTGCGACCTCTGACTTATATGCAACTGCATCCATGCTCTCCGTCCTTCGCTAACCCATACCGACCAGACCAGCGTGGTGAAGAATGATCAAATAGCCTGCAAGTTGTATGGAGGGCCCTCCACCGGCAGTGGAGTGGCAAAGGGCAATGGAGAGCTATTTATAGTGTGAAATTGGTTATATGGTGCTACGTTCTTAATGATTGCCCATACAAATCTTTAATGTCTTTTTTTCAGCAGAAATGTACTCGACCTAACACCAGATATACCATGCACTGTGTGGCTTTCATTTTCTAGTACAGTATAATTTTTTGTAATCTATATTTACACACAGTGTGTGCTTTTTGTACATCAGGTAGAGACAATTTTCTGAAAAGACACACTTTGACCATAACTCGATTTATGCCCACACAGTATCTTGTTTGAATTGTAACAAGATATCTGCGGATTGCTTAGTTGGCCAAAAAATCCTCCCCGTGCATTTTTTGGACTGCACATACCTTAAGACACGTTTATCAGAGCAAAACACACGCATTCTACACTCAGCACCATATCAGGAATGAGAACTCTACCAAAAAGGGGCATTTTATACCTGGCAACATTACAATGTGTCTCTTTTTCAGCCTTGCCCACCAAAGAGATTGCATTTTGTGACCCATAGGTCGTGTCAGCCTTGAATCTAGATCTGAGTCTCATCTTCCATTTTAAATGGCCGAGCAGAGCCTGTGAACCATGGGTCCTAAGCGTGTCCTTTAAAAGGCTTTGTATTCCAGCAGTCACTAAGAAGCCTGGTTGCACCCTATCAGTTCAGAAAGCATGGTCAAGACCCCTTTCATTGCAGCAACTCGCTGGTTTTAACAAAAATGTTTCTCTGAGCATTTGCTGTCAGCCGTTGCTGTAACCCTTCACAAACCCTGGGTGGCTAAGGGTTATGGATGTGGATGCCATGGGTGATTTGGCGCCTAGGCCAACACATCTCGTTATCGTAATTTGTTGCCCATGGCAGTGCCCGCAGGCTTCGTGGTGATGTTTGCGTTGGTAGAAATGCTATTTGGTGCAAGATTTAGATTGAGAAGAATTGGTAACCTTGGCCCTGCAAGAAGATACCAGAGCGTTTTTTTGTGCGTGTGTGTGTGTGCATATGGTTGCATGTGTGCATATCGTCCAAATCCATAAAGGTTAATTCATTATTGGGTGGAGCTCGTATCTGATAGCAAATAAATGACGGTTGACGTCCTCACAAAAAAATAAAATGACTTTCCACTCGCAGATGTGTTTGTTAATACGAATTTTATAGGACACCCAAGTGGCAAATGTATTACAGTGATATAGGTTGTTGCTGAAAAGAGGATGCGGGATAGCCATTACACAGAATGTATGGTTTGGAGGTAAATCCAAAAATTATAATTTTGCTTTGATCACGCATTGCTGCCTTTAGAAGTGGCATAGTATTTCATATAAATTAAACATGGGTAGATTATTGATAGGTATGGTAATGATTGAAACAAAATGTATAATATTTTATGGCCATACAAGTTCTTCGTGTGACATTTGTCCATTCGGAGTAAAGGTCAGCCCTGTGCACAGCATTTGCACGTCTGCAAATAGGGGTACCTATCATTTTTTAAAGGGAGTTTAATGTACTCTTTAATGATGGTCAGACGTGATGGAAGAGATAAGAGTACTCCCCATAAAAGGGCCCATCACAATTGGCTGGAAATATTTCTGTTAGGAGATTGTTGAATTGCTTGTTTCTTTATGCTGATGCAGTTGTAGCCGATCATCTTTTTTTAACTTATCATTAAATTTATCACCAAGCCTCTAAAGGCTTCGGGGGATTCTCTGTACGAGAATGTGGACTCAGTGTGCTCTGATCAATCGTGTGCCCTATTTGTTTGGTTAAAATGCAGCAACTGTGGGTAATGGATGAAGGTACTGTCCGTAATGGAAGCATTGTAGAGCGCATGCCGGGAGATTTGCATGGAAACACGCATTGAATTTGTCCGTTCGGAGGTCACACAATGTTCAGGTTTTGGGTACGCACCAAAATCGTTGGTTTATTTTCATCAAGTATATTTTTTAATATACCACCTCATATTATCCAATTAAAAGTTTGCCTCCATTTTATATATATGTTCATTATTTTAATACAGCTATCTAGTGGTAGTGGTTTATCGGCAGTTTGTACGCTGAGCTATGAACCTGGTCACTTGTGTTCAATTCCCGATTATTGGCAAAAATAAATTTCGTGGAAAGTGATATCTGCACCGGTCCTTCTCGTCCAGCCCCACCCATGACCAACTTGCGCTGACCAGTGTGGAGAAGTATGGTCAAGCCAATCCCATGACCAACTCAGCTAAAGGAGGCCTTCTCTAGTGGATTGACAATCGCTATAAACATTAGCATGAAGCCACATTCAGTCTGGCGTAATTTATTTCAAAACACGTGCAAAAAAACTCATACACTACATGTGCAACAGACGCATATGAATCAAGATTGAAAATTGAATGGTCCCATGTGCCTGAGATCCTAATATCTGCTGTCGACCCCCTTGATTGGTGATGCACATTTGCCTGGCCCTTATATTTTAAACACGTCGATTTTAAGCACCATATTATTGATGCCATATTATTGACATTTTGCAGTCGTACATTTTTCAACGAGCTACTAAAGCCCAAATATGAGGGCTCCAGCTGACCCCTATGAATTTTGGATGCATTTTGACCCCTTTGTGTGTGCAGGAGAAATGTTTGAAAAGGCTTCAGTGTATCGCCTTATTTGGTAAACACCAGTGCTCAGCCGTTACCCCTCTTAAAATATGTATACGTACAGTGTGGGTTACAAAACGAAAATTAAATTAGATTGCGAGGTGGTTGAATTTCTAAAAGCTAATACTCACATCGGGTGGAGCCGTGGTGCAGTGGTTCACACACTGTGCGTTGAACCTGGCCACCCTGACTTAGAGATCCGTAGTAAGTGAAATCTGTACTCACCCTTTCACCGCACTGATCATCGTAGCGAATTATGAGCAAACAAAACGAAGGCATACAAGCCCATGGGGTTTGTTTGACTGTACCTTTTATACATATACGACACATTTATATTCACGTGATTTAACCCAAAAAAAACTATATTTTGCTTGACTGTACCTGACCGTGCTGGTCAATGCCTTGTGGTGAAATAAGGTAAAAAATATTCACGAACGGCAAAGTATAGGAAGGCCTTCATCCAGTAATAGATGTTAACTACCTCCCCTGGTATACAGGAGGTCCTGGATTTTATCCCAACCCTGATTCCTGTATATTTGGAGTTTGCATGTTCTCCCCGTGGTCGCATGGATTTTTCTCCGGGTCCTCCAGTTTTTCCTCTCCACATTTAGAAACATGCGTTTCGAGTATTTGGCTGCTATCAATTTCCACTTGATAAGCCACTTCGATGCGTTACCATTTCTGGCCAGGTCGCTTCTGAAAAGGGAGCTCCTATATAGCTCAGTGAACCTTACGTGGTAAAATTAAAGATAGTTGAATAGTTTTTAGATTGACAAAGGGGCTATAATAATCGTGATTGGCACTGTGCCAGCAGTGATGGTTTCAAAAGTTCAGATTTGGATGTTGCCACCCACGGCTGGCCTTGTGCCTGCATCAGAAAAAAATCTTGTGAAAAGATGGCAACTTGCCACATAAACAGAATGCCAGAATTGTATTATTATGGGGGAACTAAGGAACATTTTCCATTATAAGGTGGGATTTCTTCTTGGTGAAAGGGCAGCCCATCACAATTCTGACAGGAGACCAATACTCAATGAAATATAAAAATTTACAATAAACCGAATGGTTAAATTACACAGTTTACCATTGTTGGGCGCATACAAATGGACACGTTACATTTTTTTACCTGGTAATTGGGGACGATCTTAATGCTCATTCATAAAATCATGAACATCCACATATGAGGTTTGAGCCTAAAGTTAAATGCTAGCTGTAATGTCACCACACAAACCTGCCTGAAGGATCCATCACAAAGCCTCAGCATTCAATAGCTTTAACCTTTCAAGCATCTCTGAAGCAGAGGCTGTACATGTATACTTCGTGTTAAATGTTTTCATTGAAAGGTATAGCATTTCACTCTGCCATCTGTCTAAAATGTATCCTGTGTGATCGGGGCCATAATGTTTGAAATTTCGGAACAAAGGTGTGGGGATATTTTGCTTTATACATTACCTTCCATTATACAATGGATATTCCTGTTTCTATTTTCAACAACAGAACTGAACCCCATTTATATACACGTGATCACAAAGTGGCAGATTTTTTGACCGATCGTAAAAATTAACAAGGATCACGAAAAATGAAATTCATAATTTATTTTTGAGTCATATCACTGTGTGCGTGACAAAACGTCAGCAGCTACGCTTGATTTCAGTGTTAAATATGATGCAAAGTATATTGTACACTACATACGACAACTTATACAATGAAAATACGGCACGTACATAAATCACACCATGCAGAGTCTTCAAGATTGGAATGGTAAATACGGTACAGTAAATACAGTAACTTTTTGAGGAGGAAATTAGTTGTTGTCTATTTTTTTGTTTAATTATGATAATTTCACATAGTAAAGAGATTTTAAACACAAAACCGCCCATATAACAACACCTAAAAACATTGTCATTCAAGAATGTGCAATAAGTATAACCCGTAAAAACAAAGTTTTTCACTATAAATCCTTTATATGCGTGGCGGCTAGAGTCTTCTCGTCCTCTGGCTTGAGATGGCTGCCACCTATGGGTTAGATGATTGTCTGCCAGTATTAAGCAATTGGTAATTAAATCTTTAATTTGTTTTCCCTAAACAGTGTAAAATTTTGGGAATTTTTTTTCACGAACATTAATTGTCTCGCACAACGAGTCTGTGTGGAAAATGTCAGCTCGATTGGATCACAGGAAGTGGGTTAAAAAACGACCGAACGATTTGCACGGTCGTAAGCAAGCAAGCATGCAAGCAAGCAAGCACGCAAGCAAGCAAGCGAACTTAATATAAAGGATTTAAAAATAAGCTGTTTTAAATAATGATCTGATTATCTGGCGTTTTTGACACAGCACATTTATAAAGTTGTCACATTAACAAACGTGATACCTTTTTACTCTTTCAGCAAACCGGTGTTTGGAGAACAATTCACAATATTTAATTCACAACAACCAACACACAGGTGATGCTGAAGTAGTAATTAATTGGCACATTTGTTCACGTGACAACTTTATTAATTGGCTGTGTCAGGTGGAGGAGGATGTACAACACACATTTTGCGTACGCGATCTGATCCAAAAATCTGTTATGAATCATAATATTGGTCGTGAACGCCTACTTAATGTCAAATAAAAATGATACTTTTATAATATATGTTTTAGCAGTATTTTGCAACAGTACAAAATAACAATAAATGTTAAATATTTTGAGAAATTACAAACTAAAACAGCAATAACCAAAATGGATGCATGTAAAATCAATTGTCCTGCATGTATAATATGCACATTACTTCTAATATGTATGTTGTCATCGGAACAAATATCCATATTCTTTATATGTTTATAAAAAAAATATATAAAGGAAATTGAAAAGTCATTGTGTGAATAGAGGCAATAAAAATTACTCACTTTTCTTACAGTGAGAAATCCATTAACACATGCCAGCTGCACACGTGGAGCTCAACTGTTTTATCCACGCGTGATGGATTGTAGCAATATTTTACATTAGCTAAATGGAAACCGTAAGATTGAACCTTTGATTTGGAAACAGCTTTGCTACATAGACATCAAAGGCATTAATATCCAGCAGCCTTGGTGGAGACAATGAGAGTCACATTCACGCGTCCCTGAGACACCATCGACCGGGAATACACGTTGATACACGCAGCCAAACGCCCCCCGTATTAGAATTCAACATTGCTATGCTGAAATTTTTGAAACGTCTTCTTACAAAGAGCCACATGTTTAAATAGTTTATAAGTCCACATCGCAAACATTAATGTGCTCCCAGTTCACATGCTGTACATGATACAGTATCCTTGTTTGCCTTGTAAAGAACAGTAAAACTACAGTTTCTTGTTTTATTTGTAATACTGTACTGACTACATCATATAACCTGTGGTCATTTGTGTGCTCCAATTCAAGCCTACTTTTGTCTCTATAATGGATGAGTCAATTCTAATGAAAAGCATTTAAGGATTATGTTAATTTCCAATTGGGAAGATATCTCATCAATGCTTGACAATTGCTGTCTAATCTCATTTAGGTCATTGCAGGCATTACCTGTAAAGTTTAAACTCTTAAACTATATATTTTTTATTTTACCAGGTAAGGCCCATTGAACTATATGGCTCTTTTTTAGAAGCGACTTGGCCACAAATGATAGCTCAAATAAATGGCTTATCATGTGGAAATGTATAGCAGCCAAATGCTTTAAATGCATGTTTATAAATGCGGGGGGGGGGGGGGGAACCGGAGGACCTGGAGAAAAATCTATGTGCCCACAGGGAGAGAGACATGCAAACTCCAAATATACAGGTGTCAGGGTCATGGATCGAACCCATAACCTCCTTAATACCAGGCGAGGTAGCTTACATCTCGCCACCGCAGTGTCCAGTTGTGAGTTCTTCGTCCCTTGGCATGCTAACTTCACTAAAACTGAGAAGGGGTTTGTTTATTTTTTTATATCCGCAAGGACAATGTAAAACGAGTTTGTCTCTAAATTGAACATATTTGACAAAGCTCCGTTGACAGTGGTGTACGGGCACAATTAACAAGAACCCACGCGTCTGTCAGTAAAACTCTGTCCTTAAAAGGAAAATGTGTGGAATTTGTAGGCAATGTTCCTTCTTCATAGCACATAAATAGAGAAGTCGGAGAGTCAGATTTAATAATTAACATGCCAATTTAAAAATTGGTCAGCAGAATTTTATTTTTATTTCTCATCAGTCCCCACGGTGTGAACAAGTGCTGTCTCCAGCTCTTGTTCACTCGATCTCTCTGGCCTCTCTATGTGCTATGAATAAGGTCCATTGCCCGAAACATCACCTGCTATATATATTTTCTTTTAAGGCCACAGTGTTATTGACGAATGTGTTGAGTTTTTTGTTAATTGGTCTCAAACTCGTAATACCCCATTGCCAAAGGTGAGCACACTTTGTGATCTATTGAGACAATTTTTTCTTAGTACAATAAAGGTCACAATTTAAACGCAAAAGGGAAAGCATGTATCAACCCATCAATGAAAGGTGGAGCTCTTGTCTCCACAACCTATAACCCTTGCACTGCATCATGTGGCTTTTTTTTTCCTGCTGGCCAGATTCAGGATACCGGCATGATGTCACTCTCCTCTCTCGCCACGCACCGGGCCTTCTAGAAGGCAAATAGATAAGTGGAGCCCTGTAAATTCACGCTCAAGCCACTGCTTGTAGAAGCTGTCTCCACTCGAGGGTGTTTGACCTCCTCTTCGATCCTGACCAGATTTATTTGAGAAAGAGGTTGGCGTACCCACACTTTACCCCACCAGATGCAAACTGCTGCTGGACTGACTGTGGTGAACCAATTTATACTGCTAGGTGAACAAAGTCGGAGTGTGGAGCAGAGGTCGCAAACGGGTTTTGATTCCTTACCCGTACCCGGCCGCACCAGGGTCGCAAATGGGTACCCGTACCCGTACCCAGTCGGGTACGGGTACCCGTTCCCTACCCGTACCCTACCCGAAATGAGTGACAAACGGTTACTCACCAGTGACTCACGGCCTACCCGTACCCGGCCGCACCAGGGTCGCAAACAGGTACCGGTACCTGGCCGGGTACGGGTAGCCGGGTTTCGAGTAGGGTACGGGTATCGGGTACCCGGTTGCGACCTCTGGTGTGGAGGGTTCAGAAACTTGCCCATCGTTGTCCTGGGAGACCAGCGGGCCTCGGGATTGAACCACATGACCTGAATGCCTCTAACAATGCTGCTACCCCTCTCACATGCAATCTGCGTCACGCTTTGTTCACCAGTATACCGATATTTATGTAAAATAGCGAGAAACGTCAACTTTTGTAACAAAAACAATATATTTATACTTAATTACCACTTCATAAAACGACTCCGCAACTTGTCATTTCTCTAAGCCATTGTCCCTTGTTGATCCAGACCACCATCGCAAAAAAAGTGTTGTCATCTTAATTGGTTTTCACCTGGTATAATGGGATCTTTATTATATTGTTTTCACCATGGACTGTTAAGCAGTAGAGCCGTTCAGCGTGATGCACTCCTGGGGTGTCGGCTGGCCAACGCACTTATCGCTGTACAATTATTTCCTAGTCAAATGTACAAATGAAAAAGTAAGCCTGATACTTGTTAGTACAATACCCTTTATACGATTGAACAATTATTTGGTAATTGAGCAATGATTGTTGTACACAGATATGACACTTGGCCCTACATTTCTTCAATTTGAACGTATTGATGTTTTGATCGACGTATATTTTACCAGCTGAGCATCCAGCGAGAGGTATTTTGTTCTCTCACAGTTCAAGGCTGATTTGAGGTAAACATTAATGGTGAATGTCAATGTTAAACATTCAACCATAACGACCAATAACATATTACAATAAAGCAGAATACAAAATGGCAATAAAATTATTGGAAACAATAACCAGAAGCAATTGAACTCAAATTTAGTGATGTTTAATCCACTGTTGGATGACGGCCTCCCTCCCCATGTCATCGCTTTTCATGGTCCCCACAACCTATCTGGCCCCCGCACACACGCTCCATCTCCGCCGTGGTTCCCTTCCTGGGAGCAATGACATCCCACAGCTGCTATTCCGTCACCAGTCTCATCCATCAGCCTTGATCTCTTAAGCCCACTTTGCTACATACTGATTTGTGCCATTCCCTGCACACATCACTCCATGCTTTTTGTGTACTTTCCAAAAAATGTAAATATATATTTATCAATGTCCATGTTATTGATCCATGCCATAGCAGGCAATACTCATTGATTGAAAACTTTACTCCGTAAGTAAATTGGTATGTTCGGTTTTTATGATTTCCAAATGAACTTCAACCCGACTCTCGCTCATTTTATTCCTGATACGCCTTTAATATTTGCCCCATATATACACATTCGTATTATGTGTACTCAATATTTGTTGTATTTTTTTGTATTTCATATTTTTTGAAGAACATTCTGTTGTATGAAGGAGATGGAGTTAATCAAACACCGCAGTGTTGGAGCACACTATTTTCGTAAAAAATTTGTGGATCTAAGACAAAAGCATTGATTGATACTTGACATTGTTAAATAAATGGGTCTCAGAAGAGAATTTGGTGGTTAGGGTAAAGAAAATCTCCTCTAACAAGTGTCCAGTGGGCTGCAGTTTTTGCGGTATGATTTAGGAGACAATTGGGTTTCTGTCAAACATTGTAACCTGTGACAAAATGTTGGCTTATCATTGCACAGCAGATTGAAAATACTTTTAGAATGCATTTGAATTGCACGCAGTTCTCACAACCGAACATTTCAATGGACATCAATCTGCAGCCAGAGTGGTGGTGTCTGTTTTGGATGTGCTGAAGAAAACTGAATTGTAACTATCTGTTTCCATACTCTGAGCGATGTGTGTGCATACTTGGTATGGCAACCGCATTTGGAATGCTGCATTTTGAAAGAAAAACATCCGACACAACACATACAAAAGGAACACTATGGGGAAGAGAAAATACTTTTCTTCTTTGTAAAGAAATGCTATTTTGCATGATGATGTAATTCCAACATGGCCCATTTGATGACAGCTGTGCTGTCGGACATGCCCTGGTGGGATTTCACACATGCTTCCGATAAACAGATTATACTCACAGTGACTTATATCCACGTGTACAAATGCTATGCACACCGACATGGGGTGGATTTGTTGAGATGATAAGCATTTGCAACAAGGGCACAAACACTGGTTATCCTTACCATCCAGTTATGCTGTGCTTATACATGTGATTTTAATACTCAATAAAAATTTACAGAATGTTTAAAATCAAACAAATATTCACGGGCCTGCATTGGCAGTGCTGAACAAGTGGAAACCTAAAAAAACTAACCACAACTGTTAATGAACTTCTACTCCGAAGAAGGGACGTGACCTGAAATATCACATTATTGTAAATTATTCTGCATAAAGGCAATGTAATCGATAAATGTTGTAAAGTAATTTTGTTTGTCTATATTTTCCCTCACTATATTTACAAGAGGATGAAATCGCTGGATGTGGCTATCATCACATTTAATGTATACATCAGAGCTTTTATTGCAAGTGCTTTTGGCTGCCACAGCAAAACTAATTTTACGTTTTCTTATGCATGCTTCGAAATGTGGCATACCATTCACATGTGGGCAAGCACGTGCTCTTTATATCTGTTTTGTAAGAGTATTAAAAATACCCATATACATAACCCCTCATCAATCTAATTGCAAACTAATTGTGTTTTGGATTAGCTAAATGTTATGAGCACAGGCCACAGATTTTAAGTAGTTTTTGAAATTATTAGGAGTAACTGAACTTGTTTTCTATCACTGAAATTTGAGAACGCAAGTTATAAATCGGCGAGGGAACTGACTGCAATCTGTTCGGTACTGGGTGTTCACAATATTGTCAGGGGAACAACATGGAGGATGAGACGAGCGTACCTTGAATTTGAATCCAATAGCAGTAGGCCGATAGATGGGCCAGGATATAGGTCCCTCATATCTGTTCTGAAAATCCCCCTTACCTTCTCCTATGCCAAGTGAATAAACAAATGTGGAAAGATGATAAAAAAGACAAGTGTATTTATTTCTGAATACTGGTTCATTTTATAACGAAGCAGCAGAAATTGACTTTTAAAGCGAATTAACTAATTTATAATAAAAATGCTTTAGAGGATAACAGTATAGTTACTTACCCAGCCAGGGATGTTATTAAACAATTAACATTAAAGGTCAAATAGAAGTGGATTGAGGTGTCAGTGTCATATTTGCCTAAATAGTTGATAGTTTTATTTCGATAGATTGATGCTGGTAAATAATCTCCTCCCGTTTGATAAGCCAAATTGTAAGATGGCAATAGATTCTAATTAACATTTATAATGTGCTGTATTGGTGCACAGATCAGAGGGGACAGTGGCTACACCACAGAGGACTCTTCTCAAAGCTGTTGGCTGATATGATTATGTAGCTGAATTGCGTTTTCACTCATTCACCAAATGAACTGACTAAATATCTGTTGTTGTGGTTGTCACTGATATCAAATACAACTCCAATGATTTGATTTTAGTTTTCATTGTGGAGAATGCTGTGTTACCAGAAGATTAAACACACTGCAATTAAAATCAAACTATACACAATAGACACTGGTAATTACTTTCACTTTTTAGTAGAGATGCATTTATCTATTCTCATTCTGCAAAAAAATATGAATGGTGCATTTGGAAAAGGAAAACACAGGGATCAAAGGATAAGCTGTGATACAATTATTCATAAATAAAACTAGGCTTAGTGAAGTCTGCTATTGTTTACAGATCACGTATTTTTTTTTACATCATATGGTTGTAAATTATTAACTGACCTTGCGTGCCCACGTGTGTGCGTGCGTGCCATGTGGTAGCATAAGTTGTCTGTCCCACTGAACCAGGTTAAATTTGTGGCCATACAAAATCACAAGTGGCAGTAAGTATGTGAACCTGGCCTGGCTGCTTCCTGATCATTTAATCTGGAAATTAGAAAATGGTGGCTCCTCCACCTCCCTCATGTGGCACAGTCTTATTCAACTTCTAGCGTATGGCAAGTATCTGAAAAATCACACGTCCAAGTTTAAGTCTGTGAGCCATGCGATAGCTTCGGGAGTAGTGCGACTGAGAGCACGTGTCGGAGGCAGTTGTTCGTGATATGGTCCATTGTCTGGTTCAGGTGGTCACAGTCACACTGTGGGTTGTATTTCGATTTGAGGACGGCTGCTTGCGTTGTGGCCGAAACGTCGTGAGAATTATTTAATTTTATTATATTTTGTTTTTATTATTTTATTACTTTCCTTCTACGTGACTTTACCGAAAGAACCAAGAAGACTGTGGGTTGTCTTTAAGTCTCCACTTGTGGAAGAGGTGTGTGCAGTGACCAGTTGCTGTTCTGACCAATATAGTTTTCTTGGCAGATTAAAGCCATGCGGAGAAATGGTGGGATCGTCGATGATGCTTTTATTTGGAACCTCTGCAGAACCGCACAGTTAGTTTAACACGCAGGCTTTCACGACCAAATCATCCATAATATACATTTTTTTGGTTTTGAGCGCAGAAATGTAAATGTGTCGTTAAACTCGCCACCACCCGACAGCCAATTAGTAAGGTTTGTTACGTAAACAGAACTTGCCAATTCGTTACTAGTAGAGCACACCGGTGATGTTGGAGAGAAAATCCACAACATTCACTATGTTTTATATTTACGTGATCTAACCCAAGAAAAACTGTATTATAAAACGCCACAGTGTTTGCCAGCTGTCTTCAGTTGACCCCACTTCATCCAATTTTCTCACGCGCTCTCAGATTGGTTTTCCGGAATCTCAAACGGGTTCGTGGAGGGTTGAGCAGGTCTTGGTTTAACGGTAGATGTACACTTCCTCGGATTTTTCCCAGTTGGTTTGACGTTACGGCATCCCGGCGGAGGTGCGCCACAGTAATTCAAATAGATGTGCCCTGTGATAGCACTTTCCCTAACAGTCTATAAACATACATGTGTTCATCATTTTTAAATATCTGCCAACACTGTAAACCAATCAAAACAATCTGCATCCACCTACATACCACTATGATTTGATATGACCATCACAATATTATTGAATGGTTCTTGTATATTTTTTGCAAATATACATTTAAAGCACTTAATAACATAACAGATTTGCTCTGGTCATGTAACAAAGCATCTATTCTTTCTTTATATAAAACATATATTCATGTTTTAATTAAAATCATGACACGGCATGGAATTGCGAGGGGCGTTAATTGCTACAGGTCTACATGATGATATACAGTATAGCTTATGCAGTAATGATTGATGTGCCATACATTATTTTGTTATGGGACTAATCATATATCATTCTAATACTGGATATGAAGGATATCCATGTAAACAACTTTAATCGGCACATGGGGCTTGAAGGCACTCATAAAAGTGGTTAAAGATAAAGGAAATCTCTTTTATTAGTCAATTCTTACACCCTAACTGCTGACGGCTCAGCCGCATTCCTTACATTTTAAAGCTTCATTTTATGAATAGGCTGTCTGTAATAGTTAGAAGGGGCTGGAGAATACAAAAAATTAGGACAATTAAGCAATTTGTCTCACAGTTTAGCCGGTGAGAGCTAGAGCGGAATTCACGGTCGACAAAAGTAGATCTAATGATTTAAATTACATATATGTTTGTTTAACATTGACGCTGTTGTGCCTATCCCCTGGGATTTGTGTATGCCCCTCTTCAAACAAGGTCACGCTATGGAGCTGGATACGTACATCTAAACACATGTGTTTGAATCTGTTATATTTGATTCGTGCAAATTTCGTGCAAGTGTTCCCCTTAGGCTAATGAGCTGAATGAATGAGATAGAACAATTGTGACCGTGCAAAACAGATGGACAGTACAAATAGTACTGGTACAAATCAGACTAAGAGTCCAGACAAGAAAGATCAGATGAGAAAACGACACGGATAGCACAGGAGACACACAAAACAGAACAGCTAAGACAGACACTATAGATAAAATTGTATATAAATTACAAAAATAAATCAATAAATACTACGACATAGCTGTTGTGGCTGTGCTGCTGTGTTTTCTAGCTGTGTCGTGTGCTGTTTGGCATGATGCCTGGCGTTTCATTTGATTTTGTGGGATTTCCTTCAGCAACTGAATTAAGTGCTGGGAGTGAAACATCGGACATCGCGCCGAACAACACAATCAGAAAACACATCGGAGAGCAAATCAATAAGGTATTTAAATGAAACCATGACTATATATCGTGGGAGTTCATAAAATTGCACGGGTGGGATGGCGGGTCAGTTATGTTCCTATTAGGCTAACAAGTAGCTCAATATAAAATAATTACATAAATAAATTACGTGTCGTAGGGAAATAAAATGAGGAAAATGCGCTGGGAGGAATTTTATGTTGTAGCTGCTTCTCTTGTATTTTTCTGTGCTGTAATAGTTTTCATGCACGATGGCGAAGCTGCAACCTGCTTTAAAATTAGTTATAAAAAAAATATGTAATGAAATTCAAAACTTGCTTTTACAACCGGATAAAATATAGTTCAGTATTAGCTGAAAGAATGAATTTAGCTTTTTGTTTCGTCATCATAATGTTTATTCCATTTTTCACAAAATTCTAAGAGATAGGAATGGATTGGGCATTGAAGCCTAATTCGTTGTATGGGGGGTTCGCTAAAATCAATAAGTTCCTTTATTTAGAATAAGGTGAAATCCAATTGTGATACCATATTTTTGGAAAGGGAATTGGGGCACACATTCCTCAATGCGATTACTCTTTCAGCCTTGCGTTTTATTTTCCAAATTGGAACCACTACCACCCAACATTGCCGTAGATTTATTGAGTGCTACTCTTTTTAGTTTTCTCTATTTTCCACCCCATCTCACAATGCTGTGTGTGTGTTCAGGGCAGTAAACAATGACTATTTAAAAAAAATCATACTATTGTAAAGAAAAAGCGATGGTACAGTACATGGTCCCTGCCAGAATTCAATATGTGAAAAAGCTGGGTGTATGCACTTTCAATTGACACAGTGGCAATGTCACAAGTGCTGACGTACCAAAAAGCAAAAATGGAACTTGCTAATTGGAATGTGTTGAACATAAACTTGAGAAAACATTGAAAATCCCAACACCATTGTAATCAGATCTAGCCAAATGAATTACGAGACCCCCGGGAATGTAATTGTGAGATCGGTTGTAATAATTCTCACGATTGCCTTATTGTTTCTATGGAAACTTTTCGCGGCACTGTTCTTAATTTTCACGTAACTTTAAAGGACATCTCAAGTTTCGTATGAAGGGATAGGGGGGGAGATCATAGCAGGTAAATATTTTCATATAATTTTAATTGATTAACACTTAAAAAGGCAAGCAATGGATACTTGTTATTATTATCATCATGGCATGTAACATTTATTGTGTTTCCTAGAATTCAAAAAAATAATATGGCCATTAGTAAATATGTGATGAATATAACTTAAATGTTTATGGACGATGCCACAGTGATATTTACTTGGTTTGGCGAACCTGTCCAGATCTTCTCTCATCGAGAGTAGCACAACTTAATGCAGCTCATTACTCCAAATAAACATACACGCAGCTGTTTCGTATGTAAATAGAGCCAAGTCTTCCGTGAAATTGCGGGTGCCGTGTTTAAACTAGCTACTGTACTTCTGAGAGATATACTCGTACATTTAGTTTATTTTTGTATGGTGGTAATGCAGTGTTAATGATGACAGTTATGAGTATTTTATTTCTATACGAACTCCCCCCCCCCCACCACACACACACATATATTATTTAGTGTCCAGGTCACAAGGCTGCAAAATAAGTGGCAGTATGTCTTAAGCTTTAACTTTTGTTTTCAAAAGCACTGCAACCTGCTGTTATCCATGTCTTTTTATTTCATTTTATAGCATTATTCTCAGTCGACTTTCAATAAATGCTTGTTGGAAGCCTTAATCCAGCAGTAGTTATTTAATGGCGGCTGCTACTAATGTTGACAGTTTTAACTGCTTCACGTATTCGGATGGCCTCACTTCAGACGAGAGCCACATTTTATCACTTTTACAATTGCTGCTCTCAGCAGGATAGTATACTCTCGGTTATTTTCTCATGATTTGATGGGAAAAAAAACAAGTGTTTGAAGCAACAGTAAAGTCAGTCTTCACTTGCGAGTCCAAAGTGGGGAAAAAAGAAAGAGAGGTTACCAATTGCTTTCCACCTTCCAGGCAATTGATAACAATTAAAACAATGACTACTAAACTATGCAACATGGTATATTTGTTGTTTGTTCATACGAGAGGCATTCACCTCCACCATCCGGTCTGAAAAATTCACAGATTTGTTTTCATGCATCAATGTCACAATAATTCTACACCTTTACATTGTCTAATAAATATACTGCACAAAATTGTTAAACAATTATGACCGTATGTGCTTAGCTTGTGTAACTTTTTAAGCTCGTCTGGCAATGTAATTATCCACGACAGCACTATGCACAACCAATTAAGATGTATAGCAGCAGTGAGGCACAATGGGGAATTTATCCTCCCTCTCTTAAAAAACCCACACACGCACTCACAATTGCGTTTAGCTACACTGTGTTTTATCCATTTATGGAAAATTAGAAAATTTTGGGGACATTATGTGCAATATGTAGCTTTTATTAACGTGTCCTTGACTTAAATGTGGGGCATAAGTGCCATCGACCTGATCTTATGTCATCAGTTATCAAGATTTGGTATAATACCTTAACTTAAAGGGGTTAACTAGTCGGTTATTGAAAAGGTAGTTTCTGTTCATATTCAGTGGAAAAGTAGCTACGTTTATAAACAAAATTCTGCAATTTTCTTAAACTTATACAAAGGACAGGAAAGCAATTTGCTTCTGTGCATACATCAAGCCTTTTAGTCTTGAGTTTGAGCTCTCAGCGATGGTTAAACATTTTAAAATATAAAACATAACCATGAACATATCTCGATTTAAAGCTTTCGTGACTGCAGGGATTCATCTTCTTGGTTCTTTCGGTAAAGTCACGTAGAAGGGAAATAAAAAAAATTATATTATATTATTATATTATTTTATTATCTTTTATTTTTATTATTTTATTATTTCCCTTCTACGTGACTTTACCGAAAGAACCAAGAACATGAACATGTCTTTAAACGTAGTAGTGAGTTCTCACCCAGTATGAGTTAGAGTTTAGTCGATATTTATTCATGATGGGTAATGTTTTTTGCAGTCTCAATGAGTGACCGATTGTGACAAAGTTATGACTTTGTTGTTGGATTTTAAAGCTTGTTTGTTTTTAACACCGCACAGTGTAAATGCTAGTCAAGATGAGCACTTCCGTTTGCAAAAACATTTTTGTTTTAATAATTACATACGTGTAATTGTGCTCGGTATGTAAATTCTACGAACATGTATTTAATAATATTTGCAATTTAAATGAACAAATATACAAAATCTCTGCCCTAAAGAGGAAACTTTTCAATCAGTAGCATGTTACATGCGATGGTATAGGATTGGGCATTGACAACGAAAACGGAACAAAAGCTACAGGAATAGATAGTCAAGGAGACAGGAAGAGTAACTCAAGGATGAAAACAAATGCTAATTGGAGACATCACATTGACTTGATAAGAATGATGGCCAGTGCACAAGACTTGTGATATGAATGGCATCCAAATGTCAAAAAAGGATAACCATTGCACAGATAAACAGGAGCGAGACGCATTCTGGCATCACAGTTTCATGAGGGATGACTGCATTGTGGGGAGGTCTTCATCCAGCAGTGAATCGATCATGGATGATGATGAAGTACACTGTACACTTATTACACTTAATCCTTTTTTAGAAAACCAAGCGCACGCGATATTTCACCTTCAGAGTGCTCCGTGATACCGTGGTATTTGCAGGTGAAAATAACAAAAAAATTCAAATTAAAAGTACAACTGCAGTATTTACTGCAAGTAATATACTCTATATATGCATTATACTATTCCATATAGTCTCCGAGTGCAAATCACGTGAGGCCATAATTGCAGGCTTTATTATTACAGGTTATTCTTGAGGTCATTCAGGTGAGGTCAATGTTTTGTGTGCTGACAAATAGGTGCATTTCCCAAGAGTTTAAGCAATGAAGGCTTCAGACAATTTCCGGTGCTGGACTCAAATGGTGAAGCGTGTATATGCTTAAGGCATACCAAAGGGCACTTGTGTTTATTCAGGCTTCAGTTTCGTTTTGTTTCGTCCTCCTTCATCATCATCATCAACATGAGCCATGGTCAATCTACTGCTGGATGAAGGCTCCCCAATCCACCGCCATCTCAACATGATCCTGCGAAATAATGATCCATCCAGTTCCTGCAATTTAACCTGCATCCTTTGCTGACTCTTCTCCGTGGATATTATGTCAGGAAGTGTTTTGTCCCTTGTAATTCATCTTGGCCATCCATGTTTAGTTAGGCATAATGTAAACACACACGTTTATTGGATATTACGTTCTTAATTAGAGCATAAAACTGCGTTTTAAAATACAGTGTACACAAACATCAATTCCCCCGCAAAAAATATTTGATTTCAATGTATATTACAAATTTACCCTTGAGTCATTTCAAATAAAATTGGTGCTGCATCATCTGGCTGTACAATTGTTGAAACATTATGAAACAATACAGCAAATAAACACATATCTACTTTGCATTCAATGGACTGTCATTTGAAAAGAGCGCTTTTTAAAAACATTAATCAAAATTGTGGAAGCTGTCAAAATATTAGAGGCAAGAGATGTGTTTTTTTACTTAAGTAATTCAGTTTTTAATGGAAATGGATTAGATATCCAAGGGGTGAATACACAAACTTCTCTCCATGTTAAAGTAGGAGCAGTAGGACAGCGGTGATTTAAAAATAACCTTTTCCATGCACTCCATTGACCCCTCAGCCTGACTTAGCAGGCCTTGCCGAGGGAATTAATGTTGTTTTCCTCTGTTTTCATTATGACCCGTGTTCGATTGAAAGCGATCAAAACTATTTGTCATCTTTGCCCTTCCTTCCACCTTTCAGCGAGATCCTTAAACAATCCTTGTCTCGTGCTTGTCTTCTGCAGACAGCATGAAGAAGACCTAATTGGCGACAACAGGCTACACGGAGAGCCACTGTGACACTCCACTGCTGGTTAAGGGCCACCTCATGCTGTTTGGGTACAGGTATGGTGGGTGAAGAGGGGCAGAGATACAGAGATATTGCAAACTGACAATGTTATCCGCGGATAACCGATGGGTTAGCTTCGGCAGGAAAGTGAAATCTAGTATATTTCGGGTTCATAGTCCATCGCACGACCTGATGTACCACTGCTCTATCCCTCAGAACGGAGTAGTTAGATGATAAAGTGGACTGCCATAACAGATATATATATTTTCAATGGCATTTCCATGCAGTCGCTAACATAACACGTACTTTCAGGAAAGAAATGTGTCAAATATTAGTATGCATTGTGGTTTCACGGCAGTGCCTACTTCTGTTATTTAAATGTACGTGCAATGCTGTGGTAAGTATTTTAACATGTATTGAGGAAACAATACTGCAATTGCATTTTAATAAGTCAATACAAGTAAACTCAATGCAATACATTCATGGTGTAATTTTTTTTGGTAAAATCAGTTGGGACACCAAGTACGGAGCCATGTGCTGAGTGTGATACTCGTTATTTTAAATTTGATTAACTCGCTTGTAATTGATTCGGCTCTCAGTCAAATGTCAGTGGATTGCACGATCCATATTATTTTCAGCAAAGTTAAGTACGAGGAATCCACCCTTGGCCATGCATCCATGCAAGAAGGTTATAGATCACAAGGGTCATTGAAACCCAGTGTTAATTACATGATGGGCAACACGTAACACAACTTTTATAGCTAAAATGAGGCACTTAAATACACTGGCCAGTAAAAAAGATGCAAGTTTCAGCTGGTAAAAGTTCCCTTACAAGCTGGTAATCAGCACATCCATGTGTCATAAAACTGCAGTCAGTAGTCTTAACTCTTTGGGCTATGTACAGGAATTATGTCTGTAAGTACCTTACGATAAACACACACATCAGTCAATTAAATAATTAATCGAATTAATGAATCCCTCCACATTAAAATTATAGTAATAACCGAATATTAATTATTTCTGAAATTGGTGTGCATTTCATACGTTAATTTGGGTCCGATAAATTCATAACGAACATTGCACTCATTATTATAGCCATTATTATATATTTTGTGATCAATAATCAATATTGGTAGAACACAGTTACAGTTTGTTCAGACAAATAGTGTGTAACATGGTATGCTGTTTCCATTACAATTTTGAGCATAAGAGCTGTTTGGACATTTAATGATTGTTACAAGACCGGGGGAAAATTAACCATGTTTAGTAGTCATCTTTGACATTTACTTTTGGGTAATTATTTAATTCCAAACGTGAATACGTAAAAAAGTAACTTTTCTTTATTTTGCTTACTGTGCAGTATAAGGAGAGAGAGAGAGAGAGTGCCTCGCTGTCTCTTTGTGTTTTTCTTTCAATTCCCAATTCCAGAGAATAGACGATCAAATAATTGACACGTGACTTACGGCGGTGGGACAATGCACGTGACAATGGGTTAAGATTAGGGCCTGGCAGAGGGGAAAAGTGAAGGTCAGGCAAACAATAAATGATGGAAAAAAAATCACACAAACGCATCACCGGGAAAATCCAGGGTACCCAGAATACACAAGGGTAGGAGGAGGTGCGTAAATCTGTCAAAAACGACTTTGAGCCATCGTAAATATCATAAGCAGGCACATGCACAGCATTAATAATAAGCTTTAATATTTACAGTGAAATGTATTCTATAACAGAATGCATTTCCCCTGACTGTTATGCCTTCCTGTGGCATTCCAATGTCTTGAATGTATGCAGAAGTGGAGTACGAATTTGGCAACGGTTGTGCAATAGTTGTGATGGAACGTTTCGAATCTTCTTTTTACCTTGAATTATAACCTGTGAAAACCAATTTTCAGCTAATATTGCATTCATAAATTCTATTTCTATGAAAGTAAATGTGGTGCCGCTATATAAAAACAGCCGAATTATTAAATAAATAAATGGTTAAATCTAGACGTGGCCTTGGAGTTGTGACAGTGAGTGGGGGAACTGGCTGCATGGTTTATTTGCCGGCCCCTAATTGAGGTCATCTGAGTGTAAAAACGACCAGACAACATGCGTACTAACTCCTGGCTGTAGAAAAGTGTAATATTTTACTATCGTGTATGTCACACAGATAACATTGTGCAATGCAATTTCAAGAGCCTTGAAATGTAATCACGTTAACAAAAAAAAGATTACATGAACTTTACAATGGGATTACTGCTGCATATACTCTGCTCTGCATATAATGCACATGCATGTGCCGTGTGCACCATATTTCGTTTTTACAGCCTAATGAACAAGGCCCCTCGTCACCATATCGCTCACGTGGTTTTTTTTGCCCACCCTGATCATTGATGATGATATCAGTGCATGGAATTGTCAGACAAACAGATTGGAGTATATGCAAGTCTAAATAGTGTCATCCTCGTAACCAAGGGTTGATGCTCATGACAGATGTTTTCCATCTTTTGCGAACTTCAGTGTCTCTCTCATGTAGAGCCCGTTCCAGCTGCTCATATTGTCTCACAATTTCCTTCCTCTTCCCCTCTTCCCTTCACATATTACCTGACAGAATTATCCTTCAGCGTGGACGTACTCAATACGAAAATTAACAAGGGTGTTGAATACAATGATCTGGTAATTGATTGAGCAATACGGTGCTACATTTAGAGCCATCATGAATAAAATTTGTTATCAAGGGTGCATTGTTGGTTTTAAATGAAATCAGATCTTTGTGAGAGCGAGACAAAAAAACTCCCCATTTCAATTTGAGTGGAAAATTGGAATGCACCTGCATAGATTAGGTAACACATATTGAATTTCAAAACTTTCTTATACATCTGATAAACACATGAAAAACGATACTTACAACAAGTCATAAATATAAGAATGTTCTATATGGATCCAGCCAGGTAGTTTAGTGATGGAGCAAGTGGCTTGGAATCGGAAGGATGCAAGTTCAAATCCTAGTTAGGGGTTGACCGAGCCCATCATCCGTCCAGATTCGATAAATTGAGTACCACTTTGTGGGGAAGCTATGTTGAGACTCGCCATGTCTATATCACTACCACCACCACAAGCTTAGGACTGTAAAGAGGGGGTGATTCCTCCTCCTCCTACCCCTTCCCCTCACCCTCCTGATGATGATGGATTTTTACTTCATACAGCAGTGCCTAATGTGTGAGGATTCTTGACCAACTGCGGCGAGGAGTCGGGTCTGGCAGCTGGCAGTGTTTATGTACAAGACCCACCACGCTGGTCAACGTGTGGCACGCACAGACCTCCTGAGCGCTGTGTGAACTAATTCAGGCTCAATTGAAAGCCCTGCAACCCAGCCGACTCGATAGCGTCGTTGCTGTCCAGGTGGCAAGATATTAATTACTTCATATAATTAGGTTTACCTTAATCAGGGCTGTTTTTACTGTGTGTGCCACACGAGTACATTTTAACACGTTAATTATTAGCCAAGAGCCAAGCGATTAACCCCAAGTACAAGTAGTTGCAATTTTGCAACACGAGGGGTATTGCGGCAAGGAAATGAAAACTTTTTTGTAAGTATTTTTCTCACTTTGATTTTGTTTTCTCATTGTAGATAATATCAGGAGCGGGGAGTGGCGGTGAAGTGGTTAGCGCAATGCGCTATGAACTAAACTATTATATAACTATTATCATTTTTATTTACCAGGTAAGGCCCACTGAGCTATATAGCTCTTTTCATAAGCGACCTGGCCACAAATGATAGCTCAACGAAGTGGCTTATCTTGTGGACATTTATAGCAGCCACATACTCTAAACGCATGTTTCTAAATGTGGAGGGAAAAACCGAAGGACCTGGAGAAAAATCCACGCGACTACGGGGAGAACATGCAAATTCCAAATATACATGGGTCAGGGTCGGGATTGAACCCACGACCAGGTGAGGTAGTTAACATCTCGCCACTGCAGCGCCCACTGACCCAAGTTTGATTGCCAGCCATGGCTAACATCATCAGTGGCAAGTAAAATTTGAACTGGTCCTGGGTTCCCCCATTCACCAATCAACAGCATTATGAAGTATGGCTAAACAACACCCACAACCCACATTGTATGGGGAGGCCCTCATTCAGGAAGTTATTTTTAGACGAGTACTGCAAGATCCGACCATGTCTATTCAGAGCTCGCTGAACTGCATTGGCATCCAGTTGCCGACTGAATACATTATAAGATCGCGCTCATTACACGCAAAGTGCTCACTACAAATGAAACACAATACCTTGCTGATCTCGTCAAGGAGCATTAACCATCACACAAACTCCGGTCATCCTCACAGCGGCTTTTGGATATCCATCGAACTAAGACAGTTACTACATAGCACGCTTTCAGATGCAGTTCTGTGGCTGTCTGCAACGTTATTAGGCAGCCACTGAAGATATGCACTTTGAAACCTCGATTGAAAACGTATTTCTTTAGAACTATTTTTTGGGTTTAGTTTGTTGTCCTTCCCCCGTACATCCGATTAGCATGGTTGGCTACGTATGGTGCAAAAGAAGTTCAGCATCCATACAAAGCATTGACAAATGGCTATATCCCTATATTGTTGTCATTATTATTAATATTGCTGCAGAATAATCACACAAATTGAGTGTTTATATCTCAAATGCAATGTATTAAAGGATTTCATATAAAACATGTTCTGGCCTCACACCCCTCTGCCCTCTGTATCTTAGACTTGCCACACCTCCTGCCTCCCATCCAACCTCCACCCCTTTGAGATGCAGTTTCGTATAAAGTTACCGTGTTAACAGCACATGCAATTTTAAAACTGCAAATGCATTTCCAAATGTCAGTTTTGTCATGTAAAATATCAAAAATTAAAGTTTAAAATGGAGCACAATACACCATTGGAACCTCATTTGCCAGTAAAAAATATGATAATTGTTATTTTACCCTTTAATCTGGCAACAAAACTGACACCTTTTTTTTACAAGGAGTCATGTTTGCATAGACAACAATACCTGCAGTCATAATGCCTTTTGGCGTCATCTTGTCCAACACCATGTGAGACTAGGCTCTAAGGAAAGCTGTCTCAATTTCAAGGACAGTGCATACAATATCAGAGTTATGTTTGTGGTCTATGCAAACATGACTCCTTGTAAAAAAGGTATCAGTTTTGTTGCCAGACAAAAGGGTAAAAAAACAATTATCATGGAGCACAATGTTTTGCTTATGCTGATAAATCGTCTACCTGCTACTCCAGTCGACTTTGTGTGTGTGCAATCATTTGTTATTATCCGTCTTGCCTTGCCAATGTCCGATGATGGAATATAAAGCATTTTAATCCACGTTGACACAGTCATAACTTTGAAAAAAATACCGTGTTACTTTTTACATAAAGTCTTTAACTCTTACATCAGCCCATATCAGATCATTCTACATCAGGTTCCACCTGTATTAATGGTAATGCTTATTTGGTATTAATTAAAAACTATCGTGCCATTGTTAAATATAGCATGTGCACTTTCTGCCTTTAAAGTACAGAAATAGAACCGTGCCAAATGTGATCAGCATTACGAGAATATGCAAGGGACTTGGAGGCTACAGAGGATGCACACGCACAGTGACAGCCTGAGACAATGAAGACAAAAAAGATCGCGTGGAAAACAGGAGAGCTTTGGCCCATGAAGAATACACAAACAATTTGCAAACTGATTTCTTCTAAGTATTTGGCTTTGCATATTCTCACGCCTTTTGACAGGTATTATTCTGCTCTGCTTGGTCGGTTGGCAACTGGATGCTGAAATGTTGTTCGAGAACCATCTTTCATGGGTTTTATGAGCGCACTAGCAGCCGCGTAGGTCTTGCACAGCTAATGTGGCTTTGTGAGATAATACTTTCGAAATGAACGTATTTCGTGATAATGTTTCAGAGCTTTAAAAAAAATGTTCACAGCATCATACTTTCTGGATCTCAGACACCACAATGTAAAGCAATTTAGGAGTCTTGTAGCGCCTCGTTTTAAACGAATTTACTACCTGTAATGGTTTTCCAAAATGTTCGTTATGTTATCACCATTATTAAAAAATAGGGTCATTATTTATTTTTAAAAGTTTCACTATATAACTTGAGGAATACAGGTATTATGATGATGTATCCTATCATCTGTTATCGGTTATATCAAGGCACCCCCGAGTAATCAATGGTAGATGTGGATTTACCAAAGTGAGCTGAAAAATTGGCAGATTCTTGCGTGGTTTTTTTAGATTGATTAGATGGCTTTTAGAAAATCGCCTTCAATTTCGGCAAATGCTGTTTGCATTATTTATAGGTGAGTGAATATTTAATCTGGATATCTTGGTAATGATCAAGAATCTGTTGGAAAAATGGATCTTTATTTCCCCTAAGCACAGCATATCCGTGGAGCTCAGACCTTATTTACAATAAATTTCAGATATTTATTTTAGCTTCTGGCTCAATATATGGTAAACTTCCAATAGATACAACCCCACTAAGATCCCAGCTAATTCATGCCGTCTGACTGCATAATGCAAATGAGTAACAAGAACTTGCTAACTCTCAAGAGGCAGAATATATTTTCCAAAAAGTAAATGTTCCCTCAAATGTTTTCTTGCATTCTCACTGGATGCTGAGCTGCCTTTAGATTTTCTCATGCTCATGTATTCATTGAATCAGGCTTCTCACTATATCTATAGATATAAAACACACATACTTCTTTGGCAGGGGCCAATCTTTCCCGAGGACAACCGCTGTTGACCTTCCCCGACACTGGAGGCGCAATTGACTGAGTTGACCTTTGGCTGAATGTTGAAACAATGCAACGTTGCTTTGTCAGTCAAACACTCTCACCACAACCCCACCTAGGCAGCTATAATATTAAAAAGCCAGAAATTAACCAATAATAAGGGATTGAAATTGTCAAAACGACCTCACATTGTTAAAATTACTCCAAAGTTTTTTTTGTCCCTATATTATGAATGTGTTTAAAAGTTTGCTAAACATAATTTGTGGAAATTTCTAAGTAAGTTTTGTTTGTTTAACTTTTCAAAAGGCAACTTTTGGACCATAACCCTGCTTTAAGTTGATGTTCCTGTGTTTTGCTGCATGGTGTACCACATGCTCTGAATGGCTTTTGATCTCTTCACAGCCACATTTTATACCACAAAACACCTCTGTCTATTTTGCTCTATAAATACATTTTATCAGCAACTGTGATGTTCAAAAGCAAGTTAAGGAAACCTTTCATGCTTAAGCTGTTTATTCAAAGTCTATGGAAAGGTGAATTATGGCAGACCCCCCCCCCCCCCAACACAACCATTAGGATTCCAGTCACCACACAAAATGTTGGTTTTAATGAAAACGTGAGTCAATAAGAGACTCAAGTCATTGCAAAGGTGTATATATAATGGTGACATTTTCCAGCCGTGTAATTATTTGAGGATATAGATTTTAGCAATAGTAAGCCAACGCAGTACAGTATTTGTAAATATCTTGCTTGCAGGGATGCACATCGTAAGTACATACATATTTCTGCTAAGCACACGACACATGCGCACATCTCAAAATAAGATACATCTAAAATGATTGCAGCTTATATGGCTGTGATGCTGCGATAGGAACGGATTTTGTTACAAATGACCTTCAATGTCCCGGCAGCAAGTATGTTGCAGTCCAGGCCTGAAATGTCCTTTCTTTAACTCCTACCCTCTTTTTCTCCTCCCCATAAATCTTGATTTTGTGACACTTGTCCCTTTTGCTGTGGGTGCTGCTGTTTTATTTATATGCCTCCTTGCTGTTTTTTTTCTTCTTGCTGCCAGTTACACTGCTCGTCAGCAGATGTGTTAACAGGTTCAAATTTCCACATTGATTGCCAAGTCTTCCGCAGGGAATGGCTGTAGGGGGGCCCTTTGCTCGATGTAGTCCCACTGTTCGCCCCCCCCCGACCCCGGTCTCCGCGAGCCACGAGGACTGCTGGAGTGTGCGGCATGCCACAATTTTAACCCCGTGTGGTCTGGCTCGGTGGCCATCCTCTGCGTCATCCTCCAAGAAACCATCTGCTCATCCCAGAGATTTATGAACGCTTCAATAATCACAGTGGCCGCTCTACCAATAACGATTACCGCTCGAGTACGCGCATCCCTGCTCGCTGTGCTCGCGAGGATTAAAGAGCCGTGTTATTGATACCACTTGTGTTGACCACTGCTGCTTTTTCATGAAAATATTCAAACGAATCTATAATCCATTATGTTCTTAATGTCTCTTTTTGTGCTCGTGGGTGCTGCCATATGGCGAAATGTTATTATTTTTTTCCAGCTTTGGAAGGTAGTACGATCTGGTGAAACGTATCTTTTAACATTTTACAACCCTCGTGGGCGGCAATAATGCTGTGCCCATGTTTTATCTTCTTTCGTGGCCGGGATTGTGGCGTAGTTTATCTAAATACTATTATAAAATATAATACTCCCCAACGTTAGTTTGAATTCTAATTGCAAGTGGCCGAGTGGCTCAGTGGTCGGAGTACTGAGCTTGGCACCGCTGAGACCCTGCACTAGAATCCAGGATTTGGCCACCGACACTCAACTTGGGTTCTCAAATGTAGTGAGTTGTCCGTCTCAGTCGTGTCAACAATGACTGCGCACACACAATAGTCTGATTAAAATATATTCTTTAGGTTCAAAGAAAATAACGAGGACGTTTCGATCGCCCCCGCCCTTTTCCTGATGACCACCGCTTGTGTTGCGATCGAAACGTCGTAGTTTTTTGTTACTTTGTTATTTTCTTTGAACCTATCTACGTGACTTTACCGAAAGACCCAAAGAATATGAATTCCTGCAGTCACGAAAGCTCTAAGTCATGGCTAAAATATGTTTAACTTAATTTGCCGAAAATTCCAGCTCTGAGAATGACAATAAATGATCACATCAGACTGCCTTGTGACACGTGTCCGTCTCCACAAGGATGTGTGGGATAGTACACCGCTTGCGTCTGGAGAGGAATCTGTGCTCGCTGAGCTGCATCGGCTTCCGGTTGCCGTATGCATTATAAGGTTGCACTAATTACACACAAAGTGCTTGCCACAAATTAGCCGCAATTCCTTGATGATATCGTCAATGGGCATAAACCGTCACAAACTCTGGTCATCCTCGCAGCGGCTTTTGGATAACTACCTAGCAAAGACGGTCACTACTTCACACACTTTCTGATACGCTTCTGCGGCCGTCTGGAACGTTCTTCCTTCTAATATTAGGAAGCCACCGGAGCTATGCACTTTTAAATCTAAATTGAAAACTAATTTCTTTAGAATTGCTTTTTGTGTTTAGTTTGTTGTCCTTCCCCTGGACCTCTGATTAGTACGGTTGGCTACGTACGGTGTGAAAGAAATTAAACATATGCTTGGATAAAAAAATATATAATTTGTAGGGATCTCAGAAATAGTTGTGTGATATCTACT
This sequence comes from Lethenteron reissneri, assembly GCF_015708825.2. NCBI lineage: Eukaryota > Metazoa > Chordata > Hyperoartia > Petromyzontiformes > Petromyzontidae > Lethenteron > Lethenteron reissneri. Next base: position 10,195,150 of record NC_083803.1, on the reverse strand, counting down.
TCATCAAATGGATAATTTGTATCATGTTGTTGAAAGCACATTTGAAATAAAATTGGGAAAAGACAGTATTAATGGTTTGAAATAATGTGCACTGAATCCTACTTTAATGAGGCCGATATTGGCACATCCAATAAAGATTGATTTATTGAAATAGCACTTTTACATAAAAACAGAATTATTAATTACACCACTGTTACACCCATTAAAAGATATATTTTTAATGTAATCTGGCATATTAAGTAGACTTTAACAATTGTATTTTAGAAAACCTCTGCAATCATATTGATAACCATGATGCTTAAGATGGTATTACAGTGATTGATTAATGTAAATATTGTTTCACCTGTTTAAAAAAGAGTGTTGCCGTTTAAAAAATATATATTGATGTACAGTGCAATACATTATAGCATACGTATATTTATTAAATTTCAATTTCACAAAATTACAACTCTCATCATAAGCTATAGTTTTTTTTCTCCCCTGTAATGTTCTAATCTTGAAACAAGAATCCATTACAGATCAGGCCTCTCTTTCATTCCACATTGCCATCACAGCAACAATTCCGAGCACAGAAGGACTCCAGGAAAACACAGCTGGATCCCGCTTGATGTATATTCAGTAGATTTCCATTACCTATCCCTGGTAGGCACTTTGTGTGCAAGGAGATAGTCTGCTGTCTTATACAGTTTTAACTTCATTCTCTGAGCTGCGTGAGGCTGTAGAAAGTTCACATATTGGACCAATTTTATATTTAAAAAAATTATTCTCTCCATTGCTCAGCAATACTTAAAAAAACATTCCCTGGACTTGAACTGTGCATTTGAGAGACGCTGGCTCAGCTCACATAAACGTTAGCGCCCCCCCCCCCCCCCATGATTCACGTCACTACCCTCAGGCACAAGTTTGTTCCAGTGCGTTGAGTACACTTTTAGAATTCTAGAAACCACTGCGCAAAAAAACGGTTATACAACGATGGCAAGATGGCATCATATAGCAAGCCCTCACGGGACACAATTACATTTGGCCACATGCAGGGTGACGTATGCATGTTGTAAGCGTGAAAAAATGTTGTGAAATGAAAAAAAATGTTTATGTACATTTTATTAGGGTTTATGTTCTGATGTTGTTTCTTTTACTTTCAGTAGATGCATATAGAATATTCATATGTTTTGGTTATTCCGACTGTGGTGGATGCAATATATACAGTATATAAATAGTTGTCAGGGTTTTGAATGACTGTAGAGCTTTGTAATACGTGCATCTTAACATTAAACGTATTCTGAATATATAAAATGTAGAGTGAATTAGTCAATCGTCAGATCGTGTGTGGTGGGGTAAAGTGTGGGTACTCCCTCCTCTTCCAAGGCGTCTGTGGAAAAGTAGGCCAAATACCATCTAGAGGGCTCTATAGAGAGCTTCCCTCTAAGTGACGTCAGGAGGCAAATCCAGAGCTGCACATTCGCCAGCTTTGACTTTACTACTCAATATATGTTGAAAGATGTCACAATGTGTCATGCTGTTTTATGGTCCATATTTGCTTCATTACGATACTGGGCCTTACTAAAAATGTTACACAACAATGTTGGTATGGAATAACCAATGACAACCAAAAATTATCTTTTCAAACAGATCTTTCTGACTTAATTACATTATGAATATTCAACAGATAAAGTACAACAGATAAAGAACAGAGGTGAGTTTTTTTTAAAAGTGTTCTTGTGTGGCACTGACAACACACTCCCTTAATTATTTTGTGCAATGCATTCCAAATGCTTACCAAAGATTGTATTTTTATATCAGCCGTGACGTTAATTGGTCATGTTTGATGCAATGTATGTTTTGAGTAATCTTATTTCTCCTCTTTTCTAGCCAGTAATAAGTATGTCGGCTGCACAAATTGTTACATATGAGAACAACCATTTAATAATTGTGTAGACGCATTATTCTACTAAATAGTTTATTTGTCCTAATAGGGGTTTCCCCTTTTTTCTGGCAACAAAACTGACACCTTTTTACAAGGAATTATGTTTACATTAACCACAATACTTGCAGTCAAAATGTAAACAAAAAGCAATACTCTGATAATTTATGCATTGTTCTTGAAACGCATTGATCCACACCAGAGACAGCTAGACTCATATGGTGTTCGACCAGATGACACCAAAAGGCGCACAGTTCAAAGACAACGCACCATCCGAGCAATGAGAGCTCGGGGTAAGCATCTACATCATGAGGCCTCCTTTGCAGGTACCAAAATATACTAATAGGGGTTTTCCCCTTTTTTCTGGCAACAAAACGGACACCTTTTGACAAGGAATCATGTTTCCATTAACCACAATACTTGCAGTCAATGAGTTTCAAGAACAATGCATAAATTAGCAGAGTATTGTTTTTTTGTTTACATTTTGACTGCAAGTATTGTGGTTAATGTAAACATGATTCTTTGTAAAAGGTGTCAGTTTTGGTGCCAGAAAAAAGGGGAAAAACCCTATTAGTATATTTTGGTACTGGCAAAGGAGGCCTCATGATGTAAATGTATTTGTCCTTATCTTTAACAAGTGGTACTATATTGACTTAGAGCGTGTTTGTTACATATTTTGGAAGATTCGAATGTGATGATATGCCTTATACATATATATATGTGTGTAGATTGAAATGCATTTCCACGTAAAAGTTTAGAATGCTTTTATCATTAGAGGGAATATCTTTGGCGAGGAATGGAAAATATATAGAATTGTGAAACCAATTTCCCGTGTATGCATTTAAGTGACATTCATTTTGTGTTTTTTCCCAACAACTATTCTAAACCCGCAAAGTGTGCAGCATAAATTGTTCCTTTAATGACTGCAACAAAGGTACCACAGAGCAGACTGGATACAGATTTCCAGGCTGAAACCCCACAGAAAACTAGATTGGCTTTCCCTTATCTTAGCCAGACACCAGAGTTATTCTGTGTGTGTGTGGGCGTTGAGCTCCTGAGGATGATGGGGTTGTCATGCTTACTGGTTGTCCAGCAAAGAATGTTTATTCAGCGATGCACAAAACTAATTACTTTAGTAATTTGTTGAATAATGTAGCCATTCATGGCTCCGTTGCAAATGCACGCCAAGTTCTTCATGCTAACTGCAGTGCACTTATATTTCCTTCAATGTATCTAATTCAGATATGGCCAATATGTGGCCCGAAATGTGGAAATATTCAAAAGCATTTTTATTCACATGTTAAATAGGTTGCAGATGCTTTATGTGCGATAAAGGGTTTAATTTAGATATTGTCTTCCATGGTAACCTAGAGGGCAGTGTTTGCATACTGAAAGTGTATTTATTTTAAAAGCTGTAATGTAGCAAATTGCATGTGAATTTGATTGACTCATGGAGAGCCTCATTTCTTTGCTCACTGATTGTAAAGTATCTACAAAATATACGCTATTGTACTAAAACCTCCATAAAATTTGTATTGGCGAGAAATTATATTTTCTTTTTAAACCTTTCAACGCTTAAGCCCAATGCTTTACACTGTATTACAATATTCCAAACACATGAAGCCATTTTGCCTGAAATCAAAATGTAATTGGTGTGAGCTGTGTTATTATAAGACATTTAGGATGATTAAACGTTGTGCTACTCATGAAGCCCATTGCCATCCTGAAAGAACAGTAAATCTGCATCCACGCGTGGTCTTCACAACATAATTTAGTGTACAGTTCTGGGACTAGACAAGTATTAATTTGGAAACATATCTCGACAGAAGCGGTATCGATCATCGATTGTGCATGTAATCCTAATCACGGGCAGGATCTCCTATCAAACACAACCGGATAGGGATAATTAGTTGCAACGTTGCATGGCCTCTTACAGCTTTCCATTGGCTGAATGAGCATGCGGCCGCGTGGAGTTGTTGGAGGAAGAAAGAGAGGGGGGGTGTGGCCCGGTTGGTGGCATCTTGTGTCCGACGTGCGTGCTTGCGTTTGGAATATATAAAAAAAAACACACAACGGCATCGTGGCTCCGCTGCATTCATCCTGCAAAGCGCCCTGTGCCGTTGAAGACGTGACGCCTTTTACACTTGCAGCGCAACCACCGCACGGGGGCCGCTGTGCCGCGCCGTGCGAGGCCGTGGAGCTGAAGCATCGGGGCCCCCCACCACCCCACCCTGAAGCACCGGGGCCCCCCACCCCACCCCCATTGGCCGCCGCCGCATCTGGGGCGGGCAGGGCGAGGCGAGAGAGAGAGAGAGGGGGCGAGGCGGTGATCGCTGCGCAGATTTGCGCTCTCTCACCCACCCACCCACCCCCCCTTCTCGATCGCCCTGCCGTTTCTCCACTCGCCGAGGTTTGCCGGAGCTGTTGTGGTGACGGGAGAAAAACAGCAGCAATTCCCCCCCCCCCCCACACTCTTCCCAACCCCCCTTCCTATTCCTTTCTCTCTACACTAACCTCTCTTACCATCTCCATCTCCACCCCCGACTTCTCACAGTTTTGTGTGTGTGCGTACGCGCGCTCTCGCACAAGCGTAAGCACCAACATGTGGGGACACGCCGATGCGGTTAAACAATTTGCGCCTCGAAGGTAAAAGCTGATAACGAAATTGGGAAATGCTGAAGACTGCGGCGGCGACGACGGGAACGCTGGTGGTACTGTGGACAGCGGCAGCAAGAGCCGAGTGAAGGAGGTTTGAGAAGCCCCTCGCGTGAAGACGGCAAAAGCATCTCTCCGTGTCACTCTCCTACCCCCTGTTGTCGCAGACTTTGTGCTGACTGTGGTAGTAGTGGTCTGCTGTCGGATTCTCTGCTGCTGCTTCTGCTGCTGCTTCTGCAAGCCTGCTGGGGCTGTCGTGTCGCGCTCGTCTCTCGCTGCGCTCGGCGGAGTGGCGCGCGAACCGATGGGAAATTCTCGTGCGTAAAGGACCCAAACATCCGCAACCACCGCCAGCTCGCTGATCTCAACCCAGCCTCAATGTTCCTCTACACAGGTAAATAATGTATCTTGTCTGCATCTTCGCCGCCAATGCAGCAGCAGCATCATTATAACTGGCACGATTTCAATGCCCAAAATGTATTTTTCCCATGGAAAATAATGTTCACGCATGTACATTATTTTTTTTGTCGAGATGATTGCGTGTGTTTTTCGAATGTATATATTGACTTGGAAGAAAAATGTTTGCATTCAGTTTGTGTTTGTTTTGTGGTGGAGCATGGAAATGTTTCAGTTTTCTTAAAGTACCCGCATAAATTGTAAAAAAAAAAATATATTGTCACGTGTGGATATGTTTGGGAAATATGGCCTAATCATTGGTCATGGAAAATATGTTTTTAATTCTAAAATAAATAGAAAGATGGCTGCATATTTTACAAAGGCTTCTATTTACGTATTCAATGTCAAATAGGTCAATACATGCAACTATGAATGATAATCCTGAAAATGGCTGGTGCACTTTGCTTCAATTGCAAATGCAAAGCATAGACCGATAAAGCCCTTTTGGGAAAAGCAAGATTTTGTGATCGCAACATACGGCCGTGCCGTAGTCCTCCGAGAAATTAATTGCAAATGGATGTTTTTTTTCCAGGGATGTTTCTGTCAACACAGTTGTGTTTTCAAATAAACAGAAAAAAATTATCTCCAAATGAGATCATTGTGCTTAAGCGCTTACGAAGACCACATTGAGCAGGGGTTAATATATCGGCCGAATACAAATCTGCAGACCATTATCACATGAAATATCAATAAACTGAAATTTACATATTGTGGTGTTGCTTGCATGTGGTTAAACATGGTTCTGATTTAAATTATAAAAAAAATTGTCACAAATTACCCCACAACTCAAAACGGCCACTTATTTATTAAACTTGTGCATGATCCGTTCATCAATGTTTGTCAAAAATAGCACATTTCCCCCTTAAATTGTGTTGGTAATGAATGCTTTTAGCTTTTGTGCCTGGGGTTATAAATCCTAAGATGGCATGTTCATAAGTTTAAGTGAATACAATATAGCTTTTGGTTGTTTAAGATAGTTAATTTGCCCATTGAATATAAGCTGATAATCTTTTTTATTGTTAACACTATTTATAGTGACCTTCCCATGATCGTTTAGGATGAGGAAGACAATTAGCTTGGCAAAGTGCGTTGATCCATACTTAATTGGCTACATATGATTGTATTTACACTTTCAGGAATTCTAGATACTGTACCTGGATCCACTAAAATTCCATATTCCACCACGCAACATACTCATAATAATGCATACTACAATTTCAACAAAATTTAATTCGATAATACTCCACACAATGTGCATATCCTTGTAACCCATTGCATACGTGCCAGATTAGTGTATGGACAATCACATGCTGAGCACCAAGGAAGATTTTGGGTCATCTCTTGAATATAATCTGTCTCTGTCCTTGCTGCATCCCAACCCCTTCTCTCCCTCGTATATCATTCGTACTCCTATGAAATAACGTATGATACTCGATGTTTGGTTTATGCTTTACTTTCATGGAAAAAAAAATAAACAAGCAATGTATGTTAGCTATGCATATAATGCTGACATCTACATTTAGAGTGGTGGCACAGTAGTTAGCACACTGCTATCAACCTGACAATTCCCAGCCATGTAGTCCATCAGACCAGCCAAGATATATCATTTGTCGATGCCCCTTGAGCCCTAAGGTGGCGTAAACTTTAGCCGTTCCAATTCCTTTATATGTGGCCAACAACAGTGAATTATGCGGTAACCATTTGAAATGCGTGGGTTATCAAATAATTCACTCGCATTGGCCACATATATAAATCGTTGCTGCTCACGTTTTGCTACCTTTTATACGTCATAGACTGCCAATATGCCCACCAGCTTACAAACCAGGCTACAGTCTACATTATAGACTGCCAGTACACTCACCGAGGTTAAGAACCAGGCTACAGTCTACATCATAGACTGCCAATATGCCCACCAGCTTAAAAACCAGGCTACAGTCTACATTATAGACTGCCAGTACACTCACCGAGGTTAAGAACCAGGCTACAGTCTACATCATAGACTGCCAGTACACTCACCAATGTTAAGAACCAGGCTACAGTCTACATCATAGACTGCCAATATGCCCACCAGCTTAAAAACCAGGCTACAGTCTACATTATAGACTGCCAGTACACTCACCGAGGTTAAGAACCAGGCTACAGTCTACATCATAGACTGCCAGTACGCTCACCAATGTTAAGAACCAGGCTACAGTCTACATTAGTGTTTTTTTTGTTGTTTCTTATTTTTTTTATTAACTTTATTTGATTATTATTTTTCTATCTACGTGACTTTACCGAAAGAACCAAAGAATACCTTTATGCGATACCGATTTCTGCTCTTGTCCATGGACTAATGTCTAACACCGGTGACGAGTGATATTATGAACCGGTCTTGAGAATCTGTCTTCATCAAACCGCACTGACTAGCATCGTGAAGAATGATCAAACAACCATGACTGCAATGCACCGGGAGGCCTTCATCCAGCAGTGGATTGATAAAGGGCTGCAGATGTTGACATATGTGACCAGTTTTTCTGACGTCTAAACTGTTGATAGTGTTTGTTCAGTTATCAGCCATAATTATAGTAATTAGTAAGACATCTATAAATCCATTTCATTAAAATGTTGCAATCACATGTGGTCAATTTCAACTCTAATTTACATTGATGGGGGCACTATAGAGAGATTGTAGAATGTTGGGGGTAATTGTTCTCACTCATACACTGACAGCAGAAATGTACCTCCGTCAAAATGTAATGCGTATATGCGCACAAGAAAAGCGTGTATACGCCACCCTTTAGATTTCTTCAGACGGTCACGTTTTTCAATCATTTTTGATAACAAGCTGTAAGATCACGTTGTCAGTTACAGGATGACCGTATACATTTCATTTCACATTACTCTGGAGGCGACCCACGCAAATCAATATATCACAGCACCCTAAGTAGGATGCAGCAGCTCTTGAATATGTAGTCGATTGTGTCTGGCTCGACAGTAACGACCACAGCTCGTGGTGTTACTTCATCGATGATGCGTCGGTGTACAGTATCTTGCTCCTCTTCTTAACTGGCACTCTGGGGGTCACGTCTTTGTTAAGGCTCATGACAGTAGCTATTTATCAGCACGGGGACCTTCAAGTGCGCTAAAAAGAAAGAGACAAAACAAGAAAAGAAAACAAGGCTGGTCATTTGTCAGCTAGACTGCTCAATCTTACAGGGGCTTTGTGTGTGATGGGTGGACAAGCGTAAAAGATTCATTGCCTTTCTCCCCCTCACTCCCGCTCCCCAACATCAACAGAATATGGTGGATACTCGGCCTCTCCTGCTATGATTCATGGGTGAAGCCTTGTTTCTTTCCTTCCAAATATCCGAAGGACAGTCGAACATTATTGTCACGGCAGTGTACCTTTGTAGCTTAATTATGCAAATTTCTTCCCACATTGGAACAAAGCTTCACATTCTCCTTATAGGTAAAGGTGCAGTCCTTCACTTGTGTGCTTACGCCACCACTGGTGGAAGGGTCTCCACTAGAGGGCGCTCTAGAGAGCCCCCCTAAAGGGCATTTTGGCCTACTCTTTCACCATGGCCAGATGGCTTGAGGAGGTGACAGTACCCACACTTTGCTGCACCACACATGACCCTCTTCTTGGTTCTTTCGGTAAAGTCACGTAGAAGGGAAGTAATAAAATAATAAAAATAAAACATAATAAAACAATTCTCACGACGTTTCGGCTACAACGCAAGCAGCCGCCTTCCCAGTTGAACGACTAACCCAATTATACCACTGGGTGGACAGGATGATTTAATTGAAGTACCATTTTTTGCAGAAAAATATTAATCGTTTATTTCTAAATAGCTTTCAGCTTGATATAATAAAGTGGAAATTGGCGTGGGATTTTTTTTGTAATTGTATTACTACATATATTAATACGCCTATGGGTCTCTATGTAGGTCTATATCATGTACGTGTATGTAGGTGAGTCTCTATATGTGAGTCCGAGTCTGTAAGGATAGAGAAGAGATACAAAAATAACCAAATGGAAAAATACAACACGATCAGCAATGGGACTAATGGCTCAGAATAAGATGGAAACTTATGAATGACTAGCGATATGGATTTAGTGCATTTTAAAGTTTGCCTGATTGTGAAATTGTATAGATGGTTGACGAGTACGGCCTCATATTGGAGGACCCATGAGGGCAGCCATTTCTCCAAAGGCTTTAGTAAACAAAAGTAATTGCCATCTGAGTTTCATTTTGCTGCCCACCACAGTCAGGCCAATGCCTCCGATATTAACACCATAGCAAGAGAAAGACAAAACAAAAGTTTAAAATAATTGTAAACCTTTTTTTGCCTGCTCACAATGTATTATGTAAAGAAAGAATGACTGCTTTAAGGATTTACCAGGTTGAAGGCGTTCAGCAAATAAGTATTGAATTCATTGAATTATATACAGAGTACAATATTATACAAGATAATGGCATGCTAAGCAGTGTGCAGTAATTTTTGGAGTAAATATGTCTTCTTCCATTTAAAATGTGTTAATATTTGTACATTAATTAAACAGCAAATCTGCATGATTTATATAGTTTCCATATGCACCTTTACACCAAGGATCACATTTGTATGGAGGAACGGTAGCTAAAACAGTTTGAGAATAAAAATTAGTTTTCATACGACGCAATAACACATTCCAGCTGGCTACATAAACACAGCTGCTTTCATTTGAATTACACGTGTTTTATTTGTAGACTTGTAAATGCAATGCATTGTGAAGTGTGATTTGTGGGTGTTAAAGATAAAACTGGCTGTATTCATTCTGGTGATGTGGAAGAACAGTTTTTTCACAGTGCTGCGAGTGCTTCACATTCAGTGACAGGTTAAATTAACAAGTTCGTACGTATATAGAGTACTAAAAATATACATTGTTATATTTTTTAAATCACAAGGACTTAAACAACATTATGGATGCTGCGTGGTAATAGCACACTTGAGTTGCAATCCAGAGGTCGCAGGATTGATTCGTTATCCCAGCACCTCCTTAATAGAGGCCCTTCTGCCGGCAAGGAGTAAGCAAGCAATTTCAGTGCTGCATCCTGTACCTTTTACCACACCTCTACCACAGACAGCGAAATAGATGTCAATGTGTTATTTCACAATCTTTCCCAACCAGAGGGGCTCTTTCGAGCTCCATCTAGACGAAGCCCTTCCACCAGTGGTGGCACGAGCAATAAATTGCAGGGCTCGACAATTACCTTTTAAAATGGCATTGCAATGTAATATGGAGCTGATGTTTGAAGTCAATACTGACCTGAGTTGGATAGTTTGAAGTAGAGATTTAATTGCATAAGTGCATGGGAAAGAACAATGTTCTTATGCAAATGATCAAAGGGAAAAACAAACCGACTAAGCAACTATTTTTACTTCACGTAATGAAACCAATACAACCAATTGTCTGGTTTGTCTTGTAAACAAACATGGGATTTAATATGACAGATCAATATAGGAGCAGTTCCACTTCTAAAAGATTGATTTTTGTAGTGAAAATTTCACTTGTCATTGAAAACAACCCCTTTGAAAATACCAGTGACAGTGAAAGAAAATGTTTTTTGGAATGGTGTGGGGACCATGTAAGGGGAAACCATGATTTGTGAATAATAACAATACATATCACAAACTGGTTAAATAATTAATGGTAAGTACTGAATGAAGTTTGTGAAGTTTTGCAAGTGGCCCTTTCCATATAACCATGAGCAGTGGACAGCATGAGGCCCAAGAAAGAAAAGCAAAAGCCCAAGGCCCCAAGTAGATTAAGGGGTTCCAGATTTATGAGAGAAATGTGTCCAAAAATATGATCTCAAATTCAAATCCTAATAAACGTAACATGCTAATTAACAATTAGCATATTGATGATATATAATCTCATGTCTATCTCTTCTCTTATCTCACTACATCTATATTGTCGTCTACATTTCTTTTGCCTCACTGAATCGACAGGGTGGCCCAAAAATCAGGAAATGTCGGTGTAGTATATTTACTTCAACAAATCACAGGGTTATTTCTTTTTTTTACAATTCAAACTGACTTTCATTAACATTAATGCGTGCATACTATTTTATTTTTAAATTAATTCAGGACTTTTTTGTTTAAATTACAGCTGCCTTCTTTAGTATACGAAAAAAGTAATTGAACTTGGTAATTTTTAGTCAGTTTTCTTTCCATTTTTAAATGTCATCTTAAAAGAAAGAAGAAAATGTTATATTAATAATGATTATAGATCAAATATTAACTTAAAGAATACACGATTATGTTTTAATGCCATTGTTAAAATAAACAAAATAACCCCATGTGTCTTGTCTTTTTGTCCTGTCAACATCTCTCCTGTCATATCACTGGGATTTTATAAATTAAAAAGGTGTGGGGGGGGGGGGGGCGCAATCGGCTATCACCACCACGTCTCTGGGTCTCTCCCCCCAATGTCTGATTACGCCAAACGCTGCTGGGTACCAATACCAATCTTAGTGGCCTGTCATGTTGTTATCTTTGCATGCTCGACATTAGTGTAAAATGATGCATCCATCTGGCAACAATCCTAAAGGAATACATTCAGGCAAACAGAGAATATGTCTCCCATTATTTTGGTTCATTACTGCTGTTATCAATGTTAGCGCTCATCGGAAGGAGTTTGCTAGATCACCTCTGCTGCCCTGCTTATCTGGAACGCCCTTCCCCCCAGCCATCCGTGGTGTCAACTCCTTGCCTTTGTTTAAGTCAAGGCTGAAAACCATTATTTTCCTCTGCCTATGAGCGACTCTTTCTCCCGTAATTAAATACGCATTTTATCCCCAGGACACCCATGTTCTTTGCAGCATCTTGAGATAGTTGAATTTAGATGCTATATACATACAAATCATATGGATAATTATATTGTATGCATCTGTCACTGTATAATACATTCTCAACGTGCATGTTAAATACAATATGTAAATTAAATACAGTAGTCGAGAGCACGTCTATCGGCTGAATGAAACCTAATGAATACCTTGTATATCATGGGACCTCCTTTGCCAGTACCAAAAAATTATCAGAGTATTGTTTTTTGTTTGCATTTGACTGCAAGTATTGTGATTAATGTAAGCATGATTCCTTGCAAAAGGTGTCAGTTTTGTTGCCAGAAAAAAGGGGAAAACCCCTATTAGAATACCTTGTATAGTTGGTATTATTTTAGCATTTTAAAATGTATCAACCATGGTAATTCCACTACTGGATGAAGGCCTTCCCAACGCGTTATCATCTCAGTGCCTCACAATGTGACAATACCGACTATAATTACCTAGGAATGCCCTTAATGCTCGTGACGTCACTCCACGTCGACCAGCCCCCTTCATTAATATTCATGAGCCGGTGACGTCCTCCAAATGGACACCCTCCCACACCTCATTAATAGTCATGAGCGGGTGACGTCACTGTACTCTTCCCCCCTTCACTAATACTCATGAGCAAGTGACTTTACTCCACATTGAACAGCCCCCCTCATTAATAATCATGAGCAGGTGACGTCCTCCAAATGGTCCCCCCCCCATTATTACCTACCATAATGAGCCAAGAATGTCAGTGTGCATCGCTCGTGACGTCACTCCACGTCGACCAGCCCCCCTCATTAATTATCATGAACAGGTGACGTCCTCCACATGGACCCCCCCCCCTCCATTCAAAATAATTAGCGGGTGACGTCACTCCACATGGGGGGGGGCCGAGGCGCCTCCTCCCCCCTCCTCAGCGTCAACTCACAACCCTCACTACAAAGGCAGAACCCTGACGTCACGCGGTCTCCGTAACGCTCTTGAGACCTCAAAGTAAAAAGGACATCATGATGAACAAGGGATTATAACCTTTAAATTAAATAGGTCTGTGTCACTGCACCCTTACAAATTGCACACGCGTTAATGCAATGAATATAACGTCGCAGGTCTGCTTTTCACTTGCAAGTTTCAGATTTACTGCAATACACCCGTACTTGGACGGGCAAAAGGCTAGTCCTTCTGCACCAGAACTCTGTCTCAACACTGGACAGGCATTTGGCTGCCACTCTGGCATTAGCTTTAAGCTAAACTGAAACGACTCTATTTTTATTTGATCAGGTAAGGCCCACTGAGCTATGTAGCTCTTTGTCAGTAGCGAGCTGGCCACACATGATAGATGCTCAACGATGTAGCTTATCATGTGGAAATTTAAAGCAGCCAAATACTCTAAACAAATTTTTCGAAATGTGAAGGGAAAAACCGAAGGACCTGGAGAAAAATCCACGCGACCACAGGGAGAGCATGCAAACTCCAAATATACAGGCATCACAGTCGGAATCGAACCCACGACCTCCTGTATACCAGGCGAGGTAATTAACATTTCACGACCGTGGCGCCCCAACTTTACTTCAACGACCAGCCATTGTCCCTTGCCCACATACTTATCTTAAAGGTGATGTCTCTAATCCACGTCTTTCTCCTTGTGTTTCTGTAGTTCTAACTATGCACATTTCTATTCTTCTTTGCACACTTTTCAGATGTTCCATTTTCTTTGTCGATGTGAATGTTTTGGATCCATGTGTTGTTAACATGTAATACACTCTGATTAAAAATGTTCTTTCGACATTGGTGTCTTGAATTTTATTACAAAGTGCAGTCTTCCAAATTTGAAGATATTTGTCACAGGAACACAAGTGTAAAACACGCCGGAGTATGTATACATAGGACAGTTATTGAAGGCTGGTTGGGATCAAAATAGTGAAGTAAAAATGTGGACGAGACTAGGTATGAGTGCTTTTGGAAACTTCAAACTCATTATTCTTGGTTCTTTCGGTAAAGTTACGAAGAAAGGAAATAATAAAATAATAAAAATAAAATAAAATTCTCACGACGTTTCGGCCACAACGCAAGCAGCCGTCGTCGGGTGAAGAAACAAAGCTGCGTTGTGGCCAAAACGTCGTGAGAATTTTCTTTTATTATGTTTAATTTTTATTTATTTATTATTTCCCTTCTACCTGACTTTACCGAAAGAACCAAGAATATGAATCCCTGCAGTCACGAAAGCTTTAAATCTAAATTCTAACTCATTATTCACTTATAAATGATGTTGATCCCTGCCCCTTCTGGACATCTGTGAAACAAATCTTCATAGCTCATCAGATTCTTACAATCTAAAAGATTCTGATATGCATATCTGTAGGTTTGGCATCAAATGAAAATCATGCTTATCATTTAATTTAAAGTTTATGTTCTTTACTATCGTATCTTACAGATAGAGGTATCTTGTCACATTTGAACATGTAAACATGTTACGATTGTATAGTAAAAATGTGACCAATCATACATGACATGCTTTTTTCAAGACATGTTATCCCCCAATTTAATGTTTAGCAAATACATCGGAATACAGTAGGGCACTGTGGGAAGATTATTTTACCCCGCGGTGTATCTGCATAAATAGCTCCTCCCATCCATGCAAACAAGCATGGTTACATTTTGATCTAAAGCTTTCGTGACTGCAGGGATTCATAGTCTTGGTTCTTTCGGTAAAGTCACGTGACTTTACCGAAAGAACCAAGAACAAGCATGGTGAAATGCAGGCAATTTTGTGAACTTACCCCTATTGATGGGTAATTCCTGTTATCTGTGCTTGAGTGTGGATAATAGTGTGAATTACTCTTAGGTTCTTTCGGTAAAGTCACGTATAAAGATAAAATAATAAATTAAATAATAGCATACTACGACGTTTCGATTGCAACACAAGCAATCATCATCAGGTATAAAAGAAAGAAATAGCAACAACAATCTAACCAGAAAACTATAGACAAACATATAAGCAGACAGATATCACAAAGATACACAGAGAGAGGACACGCATCTTTATACGTGACTTTACCGAAAGAACCAAAGAGTAATTCCTGCAGTCACGAAAGCTTCAAATTAAGATTGAATAGTGTGAATATAGCACCGATTGTGATCACTTCAAGATGTTGCCTTCCTGTTCATGTATTGACGTTAATATCGTTCATTTAGTGCAGTGGCGACAACATCATGACGTTTCAGTGACAGCGTGATGATGATGGTCATAAGTCATTTTACTTCCTGTCCTCATCACGACCATCACCTCACCACCATCATAATCAACAGCAGAACCATCATAATCATAAATCATTAACAACATGCCTGCCATATTTTTTTTATGTCATGCCAAATGTAACCTTGTAGATCTGCTCTGCAATCTGTGTTTTCATGGACTGATCGAGTCCTCTTAGGGGCACTTTGGTGCAGATTCTAGGATGAATGTACTGCCACCACCAGGTGACTCCTGATCTTTGTGTCGATAACGGGAGTCACTTCCTGGAGAATGGATAAAAAGGAATATGCTTTAGTGTGGACAAGAGGAATTATCGACACGATGATAATACGAGTTTGCATATGTTGAGCTGGCATTGCTGATGCCTGAGTTTGCATCCAGACAGCCGCATTAAACAGGGTCCTACAGTATGAAAAATAAGAATAGGTTTTGGAAATAAAACAGGCGGTAAGATGTTCAAACAACAATAGGTACCTTTTGCAAGGAATAAAGTCTGCACTGCTTGTGGAAAAAAACGTTCAAGCAAACATGCTCTATTAATATATGCATTGTCTTTGAAATTGATTGGCCTACAGCAGCCTTCTTTGGTGAGACAAAGCTACAATGTCAGACCAGAGAATGCCACAAGGGGAACAGTAGAAAACCAATGCACGTATCAGGGCATTTATAGCTCGGCTTGAGCAGTTATATCTACGGCACCTTT
The DNA here is from genome assembly GCF_015708825.2 of Lethenteron reissneri. Classification (NCBI taxonomy): domain Eukaryota; kingdom Metazoa; phylum Chordata; class Hyperoartia; order Petromyzontiformes; family Petromyzontidae; genus Lethenteron; species Lethenteron reissneri. The sequence continues at coordinate 10,179,317 of NC_083803.1, read as the reverse complement.
TTTCCAGGATCAAAGTATGAAAAATAAGAATAGGTTTGTATCCTTTCTGGTAATAAAACAGCAAGTTGATGGTCTCAGCCAAGTCACCAATGACTGCACAATACATCACCTGACACTATTGTATGTACTGTATGACTATGAATTACACACGCACACGAAGAACATCATATTTTCTTTACATTTTGCGTAGCAGAAAAAATGTTTTAAATAAAAAAAAATACTGTGCTCGTACATGATGTATAAATAACCACTGCAGATAATGCATCTACTTTTTAGGTAAGAGATTGCTGTTATATACGTGGCAATGCAATTAAATTATGAATGATATGTTTTAATATCGTAAAGCTAAAGGAGAACAAGTTGATAAAGCTAAATTAGGTATTTTTATTTGAACTCAAATTGTTCTGTCATCACCTATTAATGCAATGTTGATGTGTGATTTATTCAAATTAAAACTATATTACAAAATGTGCATTATTAATTTCTAGCTTGTTTGCCCGTCCTAGGACGGAAGCTGTAATATTTACGAAAAAAATGCAATTGTATCTTGTCTAAATTTTATGGCAGTGAATCTTGCACGAAAGAATGCCATCCAACACTTCACTGCAAGTTAACTGTAGCACTGTATTAATGGCAGTGATTATTGCACAAAACTACGTCATAAAACACCACTTCATGTCACTGTAGCACTGTATATAACTGACCTTCAATTTGTTCAAATTCACTGCTCTGGTACTTTGTTCTCTTATGCTTTCGGTCACTGGGCTTGAAATAAATTGGAATTCGATAAAATATCTGGCAAATCACCGAGAAATGTCGATTTTACCATAATGTAGAAGCATAAATTAGACTTGCCTTTTTGTCTCAAGTGCTGAAGAAACAAAGACACCAAATCCACTTTGTTGCTGCGTAGAATTATTTATTAGATTCACTTTCAATAAAGAAACGTCAAACTTAAAGCGAATTTGCGAAAAAAAAGTATTTCCGATCGACCTTCTGCTTGAGTGTAAAAATCCACCCACTCATGAATATTAATGACGGGGGGTGGGAGGGGTGCGGCATGTGGAGTGACGTCACGCGTTACACACAAACCGACATTCTTGGCTCATTTATAGTAGTAATATGCAGACCAATTATAAATGTGTTATTTGACTTGTCCTGTGCAATTATAAATTGTGCCCATGATGCCTGTCCATGAGTGTTAAAGTCACTTGCCTACTGGATTCATATAGCAAGTAAAAACTAGGACGTAAACACTACATTTTTTTTGCAGTTAAAACCAAAAATACCTGTTGGTTTTCGTGCATTTGTTCATCTTGGTAAACTAAGCTGAGCTGCGACATATGGACAACTAACTACATTTATTTCAAACAAGATAGTTATTATTGTACTTATTTGATGTTTCATTATAAAACACAATTAAGACAATTAATGATTGTTAACGATTGTCATTGATTGTAACACGCATCACAATACAAATCACCAGCTGAGACGTGTGAAATAAAAATACAAATCTCCAGACACTGAGATATTATTATTGTTTCACTATTTAACAACCAGTTACCCAATCCCACAGTGGGTTGTAATCCAAATAGCTCATTGTCCTTGACCAAATATTTATGTTTCTACCTCCTGCCACAGCAAAAAAGGAATTTGTTTACAAAAAAAAAATCACAATTCAAAATGGTGGTAATTTACTCTTTTGAACAAATTTTATTAGACACAAACTGGTTCAACTGACAATTTGACAACGCATGTCATGGCCATGGAAAGATTTTCAGAGGCCCAGAAAAAAATGTCAACCGAGGTCCTCTCAGTCGTATGTGAGTTGCCGTCTTATTCTCTCCCGATCTCTCTCTTTGACCCTGACTCGTATGGTACCAATGTCTGTTCTGTCTAATGAACCTATATTATTTTGACTTTTTATCTGCCAATAATAATGTGGTTTAAGTCTAGGATCAGAAAATATCTATATTCTTACATGCGTATGCTATTGAGTCCATAAAAAAGCAAAGCCTTCTGTTGTTTTGGGATATCATATGAATGCAACTAAAAGACTAAATGTTCTTAAAGGTTATTTGAAAAATATTTTTTATATCACTATACTGATTGTGACAATTTTTTGGCAAATTCATAAGAAAGGGCCTCACCAAACGGCATCCATTATTACACCTCCCCAATCAGATGACCTGACTTTGTCTCTGTGTACCAGCAAGGAGATAACAGCAGCTATCCTTATCGTCTTGTACGACATTCATTAACTGAAATACAATGCCAGAGATCTCTGATAAGTGAGTTATTGCTGGAACTATATCTGCTGTGGCACCTTGTATAGATCCTGTGTGCCAGTGTTAACCTGTTAAAGCTGCTCTTTAGACATTCAGTTTCTGCATGCACTTTTGGAAATTCACAAGAGCCGATCTGGAATATGTAGGACCTGTCATACATATTTGCTGTAACTACCATTTAAAAACAAGATTCACAAGAACACAAGAGAGTTGATTGGAGAAAAATCACAGAGTTGGCATTCATGCTTAACTCTGGGCATGCACATTACATCCCCTTTGTCAACCCACTGCTGGGTGAAAGCCTCCATACGTATGCCTTCTAGGTCATGGGGGGTGGGGGTTGGGGACTGATTAGGGGTGGAGAGGGGGCTGGACCAGTACTGATATCACTTGCCACTCATGTTAGCCACGTCCAATAATTATCAAACTCGGATTGATGGATTCATAGTGAAGTGTGCTAATCACTGTTCCCTCCAAGAACATCGCTGATATTATTACGATTTACTGTACATAAATGGACATTTAGAGGTTTTAAGATATGTTGTCATGTTTTATTTTTAAAACTATTTCGTTTTGTGGAATCTTTCCGATTATATATATGTACGTGACTAATGCACATTTATTAACTCTGTGTTTTTCATTGTGTTCACACAGATTTTCTCACCTGATAAACAATGGAAACTGCCCAGCTCTGTTTCTTGGTTATTGGGCTGGTGGCCGCGTCCCTCGGATGCCCGACGCATTGCATCTGCCAGAACCTGTCACCGTCTTTGAGCACTGTTTGTGCTAAAATTGGGCTCCTCTTTGTCCCACACAATATCGACAGACGGACGGTTGAGCTGCGCCTGGGGGACAACTTCATCACGAGCGTGCGGAGGCAAGACTTTGGCAACATGACTCTCATGGTGGATTTGACTCTCTCCCGAAACACTATCAGCCAAATAGCCCCTTATGCATTTGCAGACCTGAGCAGTTTAACCTTCTTGCACTTTGACTACAACCGTTTGACCCACATTGGAAACAAAAGCTTTAAAGGCCTTTCCAACCTCAGGCACCTGATTATAAGCAACAACCAGCTTAGTGACATATCCGTTGGAGCCTTCGATGATTTTCTGATGTCCCTGGAAGACCTCGATTTGGCCTACAACAACTTAGAGAAAGTTCCCTGGGAAGCTATTCAAAAAATGACATCGCTGCACACACTGAGCCTTGATCACAATATGATTGATTATATTGAAGCCGGCACATTTTCACATCTTCACAAGCTCGCCAGATTGGATATGACATCAAATAAGCTTCAAAAGCTTCCCCCAGATCCACTTTTTACTCGCCTGCAGCTGTTTGCGAATAAGGGCATTCATCACACACCTCCGCTGGTTCTCAACTTCGGGGGCAATCCGCTGCACTGCAACTGCGAGCTGCTGTGGCTGCGCCGACTGACACGAGAGGATGACCTGGAGACCTGTGCTTCTCCACAGGCCTTGGTAGGCAAGTACTTTTGGTCCATCCCAGAAGAGGAGTTTGTTTGTGAGCCGCCACTGATAACTCGCCACACTCATCGCCTTCTAGTATTGGAAGGCCAGAGAGCGACGCTCAAGTGCAAGGCTATTGGTGACCCAGATCCCTGGGTCCACTGGATCTCACCTGATGAAAAGGTTATCTCCAACACCACCAGAACAGTCGTCCATGACAATGGCACCCTGGAGATTCTAGTTACAACTACGAAGGATGATGGAACCTTCACGTGTATCGCGTCGAATCCTGCTGGTGAATCCACAACCTTTGTGGAGCTTAGCATAATTCACCTTCCTCACCTGAGCAATATTACTCACAATGTTCACCCTGAGCCAGATCCAGGCTCTTCTGATATCACTGGCTCCACTAAGCCTGCAGCTAATGCGGCAAATAATGCCTCTGACACAAAGGGTTTTCAGAATCGGAGAGTGGCAGCATTGGATGTCACATCCAACTCCGCTGTGATCAAATGGTCTGCCAGCAAAATGCTTCCCAGTGTACGGATGTACCAAATACAGTACAACAGTTCATCTGATGATACCTTGATGTACAGGTATGAATCTTCTATCATTTTGCATGAGATTAGTCCGTTGCCGCAGTTTTCATTGTGACATGAGATGCATCACACAAAGAAGTACAAGTTCACTCTTGAGCATGGTGGTTATTTGAGATAATTTAATATATTGGTACATTGCTTGCTTTAATGCAGTTTCTCAGGTTCACTTTAAAACAAGTCAAAACATTAAACGCTTGCAATTACTGCACGTAAAAAGACTGATGATATGTATCACAATCAATAATATAATACAGTGTAACAAGTTAAAGAGCTAAAGGTTATTAAATTATTATCATTAGCAGCCATGGTCAGTCTGCTGCTGGAATAAGGATTCCCAAAGTCACTACCATCTCTCATGATCCTGCGATGTGATTAATTGCAAAAAAATAAATATTTTTGCAACATTGTATTCATTTTAGGATAGCTTGAGTAAATTAACCAGATTCATAATAAAGGTCTTTGGGTTAGATCGCGTAAGTATAAATGTGTCGTAACCTTCCATCACCCGACACAGTCAATCAGTAAGGGATTTGTCACATAAACAAAATGCGTCAATTCACAACATTTACAATTTGTACTCAAATTGTGAATTTTGTGGATTTACTCCCCAACATACCGGTGGGCTGATGTAACTTTTTGGCGCATGTTGTTTATGTGACATCCCTTACTGATTGTAGGGTTACGACACATTATACGTGCTCGATCAAACCCAAAAACCTTTATTCTCAATAATATTGGTTGTGAATGCCTACGTGTAAAAAAAAAACTACTCCAAATGAAATTGACTGGCTAACTGTTGCTGCAGAAATGGTCACAAATAATGCTCATATATACCATTAATATGTTAAATCACAACACAAATCAAATGCCAATGTGATTTTGTTGTGAATATTTTGAAAATATCTTGTCCAAATATTTTGGAATTGTTTTATCGATTGAAAATGTAGCAGAAAAGTGATGATTAATCATTCCTCCTCACGTATTTCTCTCCCGATATCTTTGCAAGTTCAAGTGAATCCTAATGGATGGTATTTTGGTGGAAAAGAGTACAAATTAAGGTTTCAAGGGGTCTTTTAATGGGAATGAGTATCGGTTTTAAAATCAGTGTACTTTCATTTCGCCATTTTCATGAATGGAAATGGGCCACCAAGGGGAAATGCTCACTGGGCATTTAAATTATGCAATTGAAATAACTATTCTCTTAGTATCACCGAAGCTCTTTTCAGTCAGCAGTTGGAATGCTATATTACAATATTCCATTTAATCGTCTGGATATTATTGAATTACTTCTGCATATAACTCATAACTGGTTTTACTTTTAAAAATACATATTTCAAACGTTTTTTTTTAATCCATAATCCCTTTTATTTTCACACTGTTTTTTTTTTATCTCATGCATCCACTTACATTCCTTATCACAGCACTGAGCAGGGCATTAGCTCATGCACTGGGCCACTTTTAATCCCAGATGCTTTAAAGCATGTCGCAATGTGTAATTATTAATGAGTCCAACATGATTGTTTTACCATACAGCTGATGTATGTGCAGTTTAGTAAGTGATGCAAAGGGAAAACATCACAACTAGATTTTGATGGGAAATATGGCTTCATGCATTGATCACCATTTTATACAATCATATAATTGAGGTTAAGCATGTTATTAATTTAAACAAATTTGGCCTCATATCTGCCTCCACCTGATGTATTATATACATTTGATAACTTACTGCCCGCGCCTTCACAGGGTTATTTAGCTGGACGTCTATGTGCCCCATCACAAATGGCATTGCTGCCAGAAAAACAGTTGACTGCATTTTTTTCAGAACCACTACGGAATATGTACTGCAATATACTACATTGGGAAATAAGCTTTTTTGACAGGTTGCCATAGCATTCTGTTATATATTGTAGCAATCATTTTGTGGTTTGGTGTTATCCATTGCAATCAATGGACTGACAGAAAACCATATAGCGAGGTTTACTGCTGTATTTTCTGAAGAATTGGCCACAAGACTAATACAGCTAGATGTTACGTTTTTATTCTGCCATATAACAGGCGTATGAAGCAGGCTATGCGAATAAACTGCAAAGGAAAAAAAAACACCTGGCATGACTCCATATTTCGTTACTATAGAGCTGCTGATTAGGCCATTTTCACTGAAAGGACCTCCTGAGGGTTAGACCCTTTTGCCTTTGGCACATAGGCAAGTCAAGATGTCGATCGTGTGACGTAGCACCAAGTGACCTAGAAGCCTTGTTCGAGGCCGTATGGTGCCAACTTTAAAACATATAATTTTTTACAGTCAAGCATTTCCCATGAAAGCATGTTATTGTTATTTTGAGTACAAATTTGTTGTATTTCTTCATATAACTAACCCATTCAAATGAGGTCACTCCAGTCAGTGGCCTAGCATGGTTGGCATGGGTCCTGGCACAAGAAATAAAATTAAGGGGAGTCTCTTGTCCAATTTCCCCCCCCCCCCATCTCCTGGGCCTGGCGCCTGGGCCCCGATGCAGTTGCACCATCTGCATGCTCCATAGCGACTACACCCCATAGTTGCACTTCATAGCTGTAGTCCGTAACCCAATTCCTAGTGAGTACGAATAATGTTGCATTATGCAACACAGCAGTGGTAAAAGTGCAAGTGCTCATAATGAGTGTGTAGTCCATGTTTGTCCTTTTATAATCAATAAGTTGGGAAATGCCACTTGGTAAGAAAGGTGGTGATGGGTGGTATAAAGACAGGGTTGGTGGGAGCAACATGGATTTGCTCAAGGCTTCGTATCCATCCACTTTGCTCGTGTGACATGGAACAAGTGGTGGCTCATTGCAATAAAAAAATGAATAAGGCCGACCAGTCGTATTAGATTTTGATCAAATGCATTACACTATTAATGTATAGTATGGGAGATCTTATGTGCAGGGCGTGCGAGACCAAGTCAAAACGCATGACCTTGTTCTCCGATTTTAAGAAGTAAGATATTTAATAACATATTTAGTTGAAACAAATAACTCTTACAGTATTACATAGCTTTGACCCGAAACTTTTTTTTTTGAGAAATTGAAATTCACATTTGTTTCTAAAAGTTTTCTTTTTATATTAATTAACCAACAATTGTTGAATTATACTGGATTTAATGGCATTTGGAATGGGATTTTACATCTATTTTAAGGAGTTATTTTATGGCATCGTTCACGTGGTTCAAAGGTCAGAGCCGAGTTGGCAATGTTGAGACTTTTGCCTCAAACACAGGCTTCAGCCGCCTGTCATTAAACCAAGTTCTCAAGTGTCGTGAGTTGATGGTTTCAGCCCATATTCTTAGGTTTTTTTTCGGTAAAGTCACGTAGGTAAAAAAATTAAATTAATAAAAGTAAAATAAAATTAAAAAAAACACGACGTTTCGGAGGCAACACAAGCTTCCGTCTTCAGGTGGAACCGTCACGAATTACTGCATAAATAAAACTCCCATCACATAATTTTGGTTCTGCACTTAACTTGAATGCATTCCGGCTGAGAGAATTAAATATTAGTAATGCGATGAACACTGCTCTCAAATGCGGAGTGGGTCAGGAACGTGCTGCCATCTGCTGTGTGGACCACCTGTCAATTGATGGAAGATCACAGGTAGCTCGGTGATGTGCGCTGCTCTGGGCCGTTATTTAACAGAAAGACATACACTGTTCTTATTCTTTGGTTTTTTCGGTAAAGTCACGTACAAAGATAAAATAATCAATTAAATAATAGCATATGACGTTTCGATTGCAACACAAGCAATCATCATCAGGTATAATGAAATAGCGACATTATACCTGATGATGATTGCTTGTGTTGCAATCGAAACGTCGTATGCTGTTATTTAATTTATTATTTTATCTTTATACGTGACTTTACCGAAAAAAACAAAGAATAATTCCTGCAGTCACGAAAGCTCCAAAATTAAGACATACACTGTCCTTTGGGAAATCCAGTTTGATACTTAATCTCATGACACGATGCCAATAGCACAATTGGTGGGAAATAAATGGTAAAACTACTCTACTTTAAACTACTTTGTTCAAAAGAGGAGTTTTCGTAGTATTTTTTTTTTACGTGGCAAAGAGGATGCTATAATTCAATGTAACACAAACATTATTCAACCTCCGTCTCTTTTCCCTTTCAAACACTATGAACAATTCAAAAACATACTTTTATAATATAATTTATACGTTCATTTCTTTTCTTTTGGGCTTGCACACTTCAAATTTTACGTTCAACAATGTCATAGGCATTATACATTTAACATTATTGTCAAATGAATTATTCAATTTGTAGACATTCTAACTCAATCTAGCTCATGTGATCTTTATTAATAATTTAGATTTTTTTTTATCGGCAGTGTTCGTTCGACTATAAGTATGGAGTAATTAGAACATGATATTTGAATGTCACAAGTTGAGTACATTTTTTTTATATATTTTTTCAAATTTAAGAAAATTAAGAAAGTGATATTACTGCATGATACCAAACTGTTGAATACTGTGACATACATTAATTTTAGTGTTATGTACTAATTGATATATGGTCATATAGAACGACCCCATTACAAGTAAGGAAATCCTGCATAATAATTTTTCATTCTCTCTTGATAAGGTTACCAACGGTAATGCCATACAATAATTCCTTTATAATGTACAACAAGATGATTCTAATTATAGAGTACATCCTTTTTATTGTGCATAAATATTGTTTTTCAACACGAGCATCCAAGTGACATTACAGTTGTGCTGTTGTGCGTGTAACATTACAATTGCAATGTAGGTATGACACAGACAGAAATCTATAGACAATGCACTGCAGAATACTGTGCATTCATTTCAGGAACAATATTTATAATAGGTCTCTTCCCAAATGATGATTTACTGCAATGACAAGTTCCAGCAAATGGGACTTTGCTCCATTGGTACAATAATGCTGAGCGTCATGTAGGTGTGGACGCATTTTCCTGACTAGGCACATTTATTGTCTCTGACATACGGATTTGCATTTTGTAATTGTGTAAACTGTGATGCCCCACTTTTATATTTACGGGATTGGATATATTAAATACGTGTAAAATAATCAAATAGTGTTTAACAATCGTGATGTCCTGCTCTAATGAGCAGTGATGTCCTGCTTAAATGAGTGTCGATGCAGTGCTCACTTCCTGGATAGAGTGATGGAAATTCCACATTCCTATCGCGGGGGTGGTGAGTCCATCCATAGGATAACAACTTTTTATATCCCCCCCCCCATTTAGAATATCCATTTATACATTTTATTGACCCCGAAAGGATGATGATGGGCCCTCAACCAGGATTTCAACTGATAATGCTTCCAGTTGTTGAGCCCTTTGCTCTTCTGATGACCCATCTAGCCGGCAAAACAATAACTCGCAAAAATTTGAACCTGCAGTTTTCACTCAAAACGTTTTAGGTTATCTTTGTAAAAACGCGGGGGGGGGGGGGGGTGGGGGGGGGGTAAAGACGTCATAACTATAACTACAATTACCTAAAACTTCCATTACTGATCTCTACATAGTGCAGTGTAATTACCACGGCCTTGTTCAACTATTATAAGGATTATACTTTATATCAAAAAACACGTATGAGTAGGAAAGGAAATGTGAATGTGTGAAATCTCAGAGAAACATGTTTTTTAATCAAAAACAATAGCTGTTATGTTTATATTTTAAAATGTTTTTTAATTAGCCTCGGCAATAGTAAATAGTGGAATGTATCCTAATCATTTTAATAAACGCAATGATATACAGATGATTTTCACGTGGTATTCCATAGAACACTGCCATTAACGGTTGTGTTTATGTATTATACAAAAATTAATGCGCATTTTACATCAGCCAGGAAGAATACGGGTTGGTTAATTATTTCGGTATTCATTTTTGGTTTCATATTCTGCAAAAAATACTGTTTACCCTCCATACCATCTGTGTGACAAAAATGCAAATCCATGCGATTAAACTCATTTTATCTTCAGAGCTGAATTTTCTCTGCTGGAGGTAATTTATCTTGCCAAAACTCCTGAAAGATGTATTTATTGCCACCATTATCTTGTTTCTGACAATTGTGATTAACTGTTACTAAATCTCAGCCTCGTGTGGATCATACTGTACAAAGTTTAGGTTGACAACGGTGCCACAGTATTAATTAATAAAACAACCTTATTAGGCCTAATATTGTAATTAAGTGATAAACAATAATAATTTGGTCGGGATGGAACGCTGTATTGAATAAACAATTAATTAATTATGTTCAACTAATACGTTTTCAATATATCTAACGAATGCTATAAGGATTGATGGAATGCAACTCATAAGCTTTGTATGTAATTGGTGAAATTCTCCATGGCACCGATTAGAGATGCCACCATTTACCGCAGTGGTAAGAAAATAATATATTCTTGAAGCGAATTGTGATTGTGAATCATGACAATTCATCACATCGCCACAGCAGTGAATCATCCTACTTCTGATGTTGATATTTTCATGCACTTTAAAAACATACATTTGTTTACAAGTACAACAGGAGCATTATACATTGTTTAGCAAATAGTTTTGCTAGTTGATATAATTGTGTCATTTGACCCTTTTGAAACATTATTTAGTTAGTCTATGATTTATACTTTGAAGATGGATTTTCTTGTCATGATAAAATGTTTAAGGTATAAGAGATGCAATTCTCCCAGCCGCCATGGCCCCTTTCTGGGTTGTGCTGGAATTGCAGGACGCCCTAATGGTCCTTATCTTTTAAAGTGCCAATCAAGTGATGGCAGAAATACATCTGGTTATTGGCTGAATTAGCTAAAAATATTGTCATTGCAGTAATAAAGAATGCTAGTTGCACACACACCCTTATCATTAGCAATTCATTCCCGGATGTAGTATTTCCTGGAATGTGTAGGTTTAAGTATCACATTTTCAGGCCTAATGTGAGCTTAATTGCGTTATGTGCTGTGTGCCAGACAGATTGTGCACTTCAGTGGAGGTCGGGTTGCAGGATTGTTTAAATATTCAGTGGCCACTGGCTTTATTTAAAAAAAATATTATTACTGTATTATTATTAGTGCGGATTATGTTACGTAATGGGGATTATTTTATTTTTATAAATTCGCTAGAAGCTGCAGGGTGAAATATAAAACACTGGGACATTTCCTAAACATGGCCTCCAGCCTTGCACAATCCATTTGTGCCAGATTGCAGGAGCGCCTTTTGCTTGTCCCAGAAATCATTAATATTTCAGACCTGCTATTCATTATTTTAGTATTTTGCAAAATCAGCACTTGGCACTTAATCGTAAAACACAACAAGAAATGTGGCAATATAAACATGGAATTACAATTAAACCATCTGTACCATTTCGAATTTAACAACATTTTATAATTGTTGACATTTTGCACTTTGTTGAATTTTACATTTTAATTAATGTATGTCCATGATATTGCGAAGTTTGATGCTGATTTCATGGTTGTCTTGCGATGTTCTCAAATACTAAGGTAAAAAATGATTGCCATAAAAATACTGCAACTGTCATAAAATGCCATTGCATTCTGCTTTTGTCTTTTAGAATGCTGCCATCTTCAAGTAAGTCCTTTGTGCTCAACAACTTGCTTTCTGGTGCCATGTATGATGTCTGCGTCATGGCTATATACGATGACGTCAGTACATCTTTGACAGCCACCAGGCTTTTGGGTTGCATCGACTTCATCACTGAAGAAGAGTACATCCAGTGCTCCTCCATGCCAAGCCAGTTCATCGGGGGAACCATGATAATCGTCATCGGTGGTATCATCGTGGCCTCCTTGCTCGTGTTTATCATTATCCTCATGATACGCTACAAGGTGTGTGCCAATCCATCTGCCGGAAAGATCCCCGAGGTGCGCAGCGTATATGCGCCCACCCGAGAGATTCAGGGTTTCCAGGGAGAGCAGCAGCACCAGTTCAGCTGCAAGCTTATGGTGCAGGAGGAAGGGCAGCCTTCAAGCAGCGACTCCACACGAAGCCAGTCATCTGCCTCATGTCAGCCTGCCCCTGAGGGACAGGATTCTAATGCGCCAGCCCCGCAAAGCAATGTCGACGAGCCGGCCGCCCACAAGCGCAGGCGACGCACGAAGTGCAGACCCAAGCGAGATCCGCTGGGAAACGTTCAGCGCGACAAGCCAGACAACGTGAGCCACTCTAAGCACGCCAGCCTTGTTCTTCAGACAAAGCAGGCGCTGCTCTTGCATGGCTGGCCAGAGATTGCTCTAAACAAACTGGCCCGCACTCCGGCAATTTCTGGACCTAAACGTAGCTTGTCTCTGGATATCGGCATGTTCGCTCACACTGGGAAACCGGGCACTCGACCGAAGAGAAGCATCTCCATCAATGGCCTGGTTTTGCTATTTCAGGAGCTGGATTCTATCAAAAATGCACAGGATCAGCCTGAATGGATGCCAGAAAGCTCCGTCTGATGGCTGTCAGGCCAGAAACTGAAAATGCCCACAACATGCTTTGTGACAGCTTAGATGTCCTGAGTTTTCCTGCAAGCGATTATGTTCTTAAAGGTGTTTTTAAAGAAATCTATTGTAAGCTCTGATGGTCAGAGACTTAACACATGTAAACATTGTCTATTGAAATTTATCTTTGTACAATAATTTTACGTATTGTACGGAACTATTGGTGTAAAGCAATGCATCGTATTGAGTGCATTTGATGTGTACATATAAATGTGATCATTAATTACAAAAATCCCATTAAAGTGGTCAAACAAAATGGAACGCATATTGCACATTAACTTTCATTTTTGACTAATCTGTAATAAAGACAATTCTAAACATTAATTATCTGTCTGCTTTGTATTCAGCACTGTAGCAATGGTAGACCGGGATAAGGCACCCTTCAGACAGTGGTGGAGTTACTGCCAAGCCTTATTAAACTTTCAACTGGCGGCGCCGACATGCTTGTGATTAAATTTTCCAGTTTCCAGCTTGCTCTAGGCCTGATCCATATTTGGGTATGTTCAGTGGTTTGCTATTCGGGTTGGTGGTTCCCATTGTAAATGTGACCGATAGCTCGTCAGTAACTACAACAACATGCTGGCACATCTCTGGTGACCACGCTTGTGGTGAATTTTAACGAAACCTACATCAGATCAACAGACTTCAGAAAATGGGCATATAACCCAAAAATATTTCCATTATACACTAAAAATAGTGCTGTATAATCTCTCCATCAAATATTCAAATTGTGTTTGATTAAACACTTATCTGGATTTGGAGGTTAAACGAATTCAACTGGTCTAAGCTCTGCGTCAATGTATGGGGGAGCAAAATTGTTGTTGTCATATCAATATCGGTGCATTTGGTACAATGGGGATAAGTAATGTTGTTCTCAGAATCGCTGTGGTGTTTTACTATTGAATTGGGCAGCTTTTTTAATATATATAGACTCCTTTGTGAAGCTGATCTTTTTAAGGAAATCAATCACAGGCACAAGCAGAACAATTTACTACCATACCTGTACACCTGTCTCTACGATACATTGCAATGGCACAAGATTGAACAATGAAGAGCTGCTTAACTGAAAGAAGGGAAAAATACAATTTGTAAATTAGTGGAGCTGTCTTCTCCTATTGGACCGATTGCCTTCGGCCTGGCAGATGCTGACATTTCCTTTTTTCGGTATTGAATCCGGAACTCCGTGTCTGTACTTCCTGTCTGCGCACATCACCCGTGGTGTGAATATTTGGATAAAACTATCCTTTAAATGATGGAAGCAAAGAACATATTTGATGAATTACAATGAATGGTTGCAGCACTATTTTTAAGTAACAAAAACATTTGTTGATTTCGTTTGTGTGTCTGGTATTGAATGTTAATAATAAAGCAGATAAACACTTTGTATGTAAACTCCCCCAGGAGCTATGTGTGTGCTTTTTTTCTATGATTGGTTTAGGTGATCTTTATGATAAAAAAAAATATCACGTAACATATCGTCATTGTGGCATTGATACTGTCATATCGATGTGGATTTGAGGACCTAAAATGGTTGACGTGAGGATATTCTAGTAATATCTTATATGGAAGCAAATGTTGTTTGGGTTCGCATGTTGCGCTATGAACATCGTGGCCCGCGTTTAATTTCGAGTCACGGCTAATATCAGTGGTGAGTGATATCTGAACTGGTCCTGGGCTTCCCCCCCCCTCATCAACCCGCATTGACCATTTTGGTGAAGTATGTTCAAACAACGCCCATGACGGGAATTGCAGGGAGAGGCCTCCATCAGAGGATTGACAGACGCTTTTAAATATTCCGAGTAATTTAAAACGGAAATTAAGTTTATTTGGTTGATTACATGGATGATTCCATTCAGCCACTTGCCTAGCACTTCACCAGCCCCACACTGAGCAATGTGGTGAAGTATGATCAAACAATCCTCGCAAAACAAAACAACGTTTTAGGAAGGAGGACTTCATCCAGCTGTCAATTTTATTGAGGGATGAACATTTATGTACATCTTCTTGGTTCTTTCGGTAAAGTCACGTAGAATGGAAATAATAAAATAATAAAAATTAAAATAATAAAAGTATGATATTATATTATTTTATTATGTTTTATATTTATTATTTTATTATTTCCATTCTACGTGACTTTACCGA
This sequence comes from Lethenteron reissneri, assembly GCF_015708825.2. Lineage (NCBI taxonomy): Eukaryota > Metazoa > Chordata > Hyperoartia > Petromyzontiformes > Petromyzontidae > Lethenteron > Lethenteron reissneri. The sequence continues at coordinate 10,164,286 of NC_083803.1, read as the reverse complement.
AATAACCAAAAAGATTAATCCCTGCAGTCACGAAAGCTTTAAATCGAAATTTATGTACATGTTTTCCATGTATAGAGTATAATTTTAGTTGAACAATGTTTTAATTGCTTTCCATTGTGATGTATTGTCTTGAGATTTTTGTTTATATATATACACAGACTTTTCCCTCCAGTTTAATTATACAGCTAGGACACTGGACTATGGGATGTAACAGCCTATTGATCTGGCATACCTCATGAGATTTACAAGTCTTTTTAAGATTTAGTTAACAGCTGATAAGCGAGGGTGTTTTTGTGTCGGGTAATTTAAAATTGACTTGGTTGAGCTCCTAAAAAGTTCACACACTTGCAATGAATCGGATTCAGGAAGAGCTTGCATCGCAGGCCCATCAGCAAGATTCTGTGCAGCAGGTATAGGCTTGGAGTACTTGAGATGTTTTTTTAAAAGTCCAAGAATAGCATTCTTCCAAGACAGCATAAAATAATACGTGAATGCTGGGGGTTATTGCACAGTGCAGATGTGGAGGAACTGTAGAGGAAAGTGTTATTTATTGATTTATTAAATTACATTGTATAAGCTGCGTTGGAAAACAAATGTGACAAATTGTTGACAAAAGCTAATTTAAACATGACCAGGGAGAGGAAAAAAAATACGTTTTAGTTCGTGTTAATAACTGTCAGGGAATGCACACTCTATTAAAAAAAAGTTTTAATTAATTGATAATTCTGGAAATGATTTAATTACCTGCAAATGTATTAGTTTTCTCCTCATGACAACAAAGAAAGAGCTTCACTTTCACGTCACAGACAATATTTATAGGCGCTTTTGAAAATTATATTCAGAACTCATGCGTAGTGTTAAATATATCTGCTGGTTAAAAGAGTAAATAATGGATCTTCTTGGTTCTTTCGGTAAAGTCACGTAGAAGGGAAGTAATAAAATAATAAAAATAAAACATAATGGAGGAGCGAAGAGCGTCTTGACATCCCAGCATAAATAATCGATCCAAGCCTGGAGCGTGCCATTCAGACTCTGTCTACTTGACGGACCTGTTCTCCACCTGAGGACGGCTGCTTGCGTTGTGGCCGAAACGTCGTGAGAATTATTTTATTATGTTTTATTTTTATTATTTTATTACTTCCCTTCTACGTGACTTTACCGAAAGAACCAAGAAGATGAATCCCTGCAGTCACGAAAGCTTTAAATCGAAATTTTATTAAGTTTTATTTTTATTATTTTATTATTTCCCTTCTACGTGACTTTACCGAAAGAACTAATAAGATGAATCCCTGCTGCAGTCACGAAAGAAGCTTTAAATCGAAAAGTAAATAATGCATTTCCAGGACAATCTGATCTTAAGTTTGTTATTAACTATTTCCTGATTGTTTTAAAATCTAAAATTCTTCCTGTTTCACTAACTGGTAAACCAAAAATTAAGCGAGTGTTTTGACTGACAGTTCTTTAACCAGGATTCTGGCTTTAGGGCCTATTGTGTGAGGTTTGCCAACTAATTCAGTCTTTTGTCAGAAAATATTGATTCTCTGTGTTGTGCTATTCAAAATGCTGATGCATCAAGTGAAGCCTCGGTAGAGAGACTGACTGCAATAATTAACTTTTTTTCTCATACACATTGGGAGGTGCTTCTAGAAAACGAAAGTACCTGAAATTGGTTTTGGTTCCATGGGGCAGCACGGATATTACACGGTGCTTCTATGTAATCAAGTTGATTTAAGCTTAGGACCCAGCAGCCCCTGAGGCCCACAAATAACCTTTCCTATTGTTCTGGTCAAATCGCTTGACTCACAACCGGAAGGTTGAGATATCAAATGATAGTCGATGGTGGACTCTGACGATTATCCTCGTCAGCTTTCAATCCAATAGAATGTGCACATCTTTCTGGGAAATCCAACAGCGGTACACCTGTGGATGCACTGGTCTTTGCCATGGGAATGTGGAATCGCTGGATTATCTCAAAGAAGACCTGCCATTCAAAACAAGTATGTATGGCAAAGACAAAACCTGTGAGTATGACATGTATCTGCTCATCATGTGTGTACCAGTTCAATACTCTGCAGCTTCGTGGTAGTAAAAGTGTTGCTGTAAGTCTGTAAAACGGTAACATTCTAAGAACTTGTAAGCATTCAAAGGTGGTTATGAAATGCTAATTTACAAAAAAACGGGCTGCCCTTTAAAATAATATGTTCAAATTTCATGCCTGACATTTCACGAAATTATCGCATATAAAATGCGGTTTAGCTCGTTTAAACATTGTTTCATTCGAGCTATTGGCGAGAGGCAGGGGTCTATATTGCTCTGGTTTACCATTCCTCTAATTTGTAGCACTTGAGATCAATTATAAAAAGCCACGTGATGTTTTTGGTATGATTGTGCACGTACGTTTACAAATTGATGTGGATGTGCAAACTCAGAAATCGTGCAGGATATTTTTAATAGCCTGCTACTATGTGAATGTAGCTGCTAATTACAATTATGACCCAGATTTAATCGTTAGAGTCATGTGATGTATTTTACAGCAGGTCTTTGCTTGCTGGTGTACCTCACGGCATTGCCACGAAGGCGTCAATTACAAATGTGTTTATTTTTAATTGAAATGTTATCATTGTAAACTGTACTACAAAAATATTACAAAAAGTAATATCAATCATACTCTTTAAGTTCTACTGTACACAAGATATAACACAAATCAAGAGGCTTATTCATCTTTCACGAGTTTTGAAAAAAAACCTACCCTATAAATCGTACGAAGTTGGTAGATCGGCAGATCTCGTGTAGTGAGGTAAAGTGTGGGTACTTACACCTATTATAATGTCTGTCCAGCATGGAAGAATAGGCCAAATTACCCCCAAGAGGGACTCAAGAGCTCCATCTCGTCAAGGTCTTTCTGCGAGCAATGATGTGAGCAAGAAAATTGTGGGACTGCAGCTTAACCTTTAACCCCACCTACCACAGCCAGCGAAATAAATGTGAATGTGTGTTTTGTCACAACCTTTCCACAATGATATTTATTGCAAGTACCGAATATCGAAAATAATTAAGATAGTGTTTATTGGGGGTTCCTTTTTGCAGTATTTGATTGTGTGATGGGTAGAACTGAGATTTAATCTACTCTGAGCTCATGCAAGCAGGTGATAATTGGTGGCAGGTAAATTGCCTGATAATGGATGGGTAAATTTAGCCTTGGGTAAATTAGCAGTACAAATACAGTTCGCCATCAATTTAGCAATTGGACTAACATGGCTGGAGTTGAGCTGCAAAACAATTCAGCAGAGCACATAGCTGTCTTTACATGGACATCTTGATGAGGTAAATATTGGCCTGGATATTTGGCTTGAGAAAATATTTACACATTGACCTGCTAAAGTAAACTGAATCTTTGTCTCCTGAAATTGGAATTTTGTGCCACCACTGCAATTCAGAGTACCTTACAAGGCGACATCGATTGTAAATGTATTTTACTATGTTGGGTAATTTTATCAGGTTGAGAGGGCTGTTTTTCTTTTTTTACAAGTTGGGCTATAGTTTTTTTTCTTTAAATACAGTTGTTGAAGACATTTTCGGGAAAAAAGAACGTTTTGTAGTTGTGATGTCGGCATGTAATTTGTCTGTCGAAAACAATGAGAAGAGCGCGGAGCAACGGATAGTGACAACCAAATATGATTGGAAGGCCAGCAGAGGGGGCTGCATGGAGACCAGGGTGACGCGGTGGTAGATTCATGGCTGCTCTACTTTAGGACTGTCATTTATCTCCTGCATGGTCTGTTTCGTTTTGACCTCGTAAATAATCTCTCCTATCTACCCCACAGAAGCCATCAACGACTTTGCTCAACCAACAACGCATCCTGGCACTGCACTGTGGTTCATGGTAATCGAGTTGTGTTTTGTCGTTTGATTCTAAGAGTGCATGGCAATTGGGTTATATGAAGATATGTATGGTTCGTACGCATCCGTAATTGTAGGCTGGGAACTTCTGTTCGTAAATGACTTGCACAGTTTGGGGAATTGTGCGCATGTGTTTTAATTGAGAGAAGAAGTGGAGGCGATTCTCTTGGATGAATTTTTGATGCATCACTTTGGTAAGCTAGAATTTTATTTTATCTGGTGACTTTTAGAATCCTGTAAACATTGATGATCTTTATTTGTTACTGGCACGAATATATATCTACGTGTTGAATTCCAATTACAGTTAAAGCATAAATATTTCTCATAATGAAACATTGTTTTAATGAATAATGGATTAATACATTAATATTTTTTGTAAATCATGGTTTATTAAATTGGTTACAGCTTATAAAAGGAACAGTTTTTTTTTTTATAATGAGAACAATATAAAGTAATTAAATACGAATGCTGTAATCATCTTAAACTGACTGATTACACCGAAAAATAAATGGCAGTTATAAGGGACATTTAATATCCTCTCTGCAAATGTTTTGATTGTTATCTTGGACAGTAAATATGCTATTAAAACAAACAAAATCCTTGCCCTGACAAAATATTTTTGTTTTGTTTTCAAAATAGTTTCCATTGGGATGATAAACGGACATACCTGAAACATTAACAACATGCACACTTTCAAAGCTCCTGTCAGATTTTTTTTAAAGCCTCATTTCAAAAATGTTTTCTGGGAGTGGGGATATGGATAAAATGTTTGAGATCTGAAACTAAAAATATGTCTGATTCACAAATTGGACCATATTAATCTACACAGGTGATCCTTGACATTGGTGAGTTTTTAACAAGCAGTTTAACAGGGATATGTACTATTCGCATTTCTAAAAATGGGTATCCTTTTATGCTAACAAAATATAAATTTAACTCAAAGCAAGGATATACTTACAGCATAAATAGGCAATGCCAGCTTAGTATGTAATATGAATACAGTAATAAATATAAAAACTACTTTCAGAATTGTATCACTTCGGTATAAGTGGTGATTTTCATTTTCGTAGGTATCTCATGATATTCTTATCTTGTCATTTAACTTGGCAAATTTATATTTCACTGAAGTAGATTATAGTAGTGAAATTGAACATTTTCCTAGACCACTTGTACATGAGGAAACTCGGCATAACATTGTTTATGGACATGTCAAAGTTGAAGAGAATACATTTCGATTTATAGCTTTCGTGACTGCAGGGATTCATCTTCTTGGTTTTTTCGGTAAAGTCACGTAGAATGGAAATAATAAAATAATAAAAATAAAACATTAAATAATTCTCACGACGTTTCGGCCACAATGCATGAGAATTATTTTATTATGTTTTATTTTTATAATTTTATTATTTCCATTCTACGTGACTTTACCGAAAGAACCAAGAAGATTTAAGAGAATAGTTTCAACATTCAAATTTTCATCATCAAGTTACCTCCATCAGGCTTTTGTTTTACTTTTACAATTAAAACAATTGTCAGATATTACATGCTTGTAAAATTAAGTTGCGTGACATTTCTAGTCTTGTAGTGTAGTATGTGCAAGTGTTTGCATGATGACTTGACAATCATATATTTTTTATTTTGTAATGGAGCAGTGGTCCAGTTGTTAGTGTTGTTTAGCGCACTCTGATACGAATTCAGTGACCCAAATAAAATTTCTGGCCACGGGCTAGCATCAGTGGTGAATGATACTGGAATTGTTTCTAGGATTCTCCCAACTTCACCAACCTGCACTGACCATTTTGGTGAAATATGTTCAAACAATGCCCCTGACTGACATTGCAGGGGAGGCGTTCAACAGTAAATTGACAAATGATTTAAACCTAAATTAAGTTCAAGTTTGTCTTATTTGTTGCACACATGATCCAGTTTAGCCAGTTTCCTGGCTATCTTACAAGGGGCATTTGTGGTACATGAGCACAGCATTGCGATCTATGGATAAAATGCACTTTATAAATGTAAATGATCATTATTATTTAAAAACAGAATTATTGCAGAGGACGACTACAGGGTGCTTAAAAATGTAGATAAACATTTTGTGCTAAAATGCTTGTGATAAGCTATAATATGACGTTTTCCTGTGAGGTTTATGATTTTGTGCTTTATACATTGCACAAAATAATAATTCATATCGTTGTGAAGAATATAAATAACAAAATAGATAGGCAGACAATATATATCCTTCATATACCTGTCTCTCCATATAACAACAAAAGTATTTCTTTCTCAACCCGTTGGCTCAACAGCTTTCTGGGAGTGCAACATCTCAACAGCATCGATTCAAGACAGTGCGCGCAATCTATGCACTGGTTCGAACATTCAAAGTCTCATCAGTCAGGCTCTCGCTTGAACTAATTCTGCTGAACTGCTAGATGGTATAGGCAATGATACTCTCCTGAATATATGGGTCTAGAATGGCAATTTCCTTTTCCCTGGAAATGTACACGCCAATGCAAACCCTTGTTGAACGATTCACAGGGAAGACATTTTTTTATCACTAAAAACAGCCATAACGAAGTGCACGTAGACAGGTAATCTGATAGTAAACGAATCACATTGTTCGGACTGAAGCTATTAAATCCACTGTGCTATTCAGATGGGTTGCCATGCATGTGTCGTGTTGTGTTATTTTTTTCTTATTTCCCACTTGGCTGAGCACATTTTACAAGTAGTCAAAATATTTTTCCTGTAATTTTCACCCAACATTGTAATTTACACCTCGATGCATATTAACGATCAATAAACCTTGTTTCAAAATCTCACCATTTCTAATATACTGTACAAATAACACGCCTATCCCACAGATTCATATACAGAACTGTTTTGGCTCATTATGAATGCTCTTGCTCATGAATAGTCGACATCAGTAAAAATCAGGCAGTCACAACTTGCACGGATATCCAGAGACATGAGCAGAAGGCCTGGGAAGTCTGGCAAGATGAATAGTCTTCATCTTTGCGTGACGAGGTTATGATGTTTTTTTCGTGTACCGAAGCCTGAAAGCGAAAATACTGATGTGCCCAGACGAGCATGGGAGTTTCCATTTCTCATGCCCCTCGTACGCCTCGTTGAGCCAATAACATGTGCAAGTCTAGCTCGTGATGAACTCCAGTAAAACAGAGGTGAAACCCGAGTTGAAGGTAGAAAGTGGTAGAGACTGCCATTTCACTCCTTGATGGCAAACGGGTTGACACGCATCACGGAATAAATCGACTCCAGCCAATGGATGAAGGCCTCTCATACTGTGTCGATTAGTCTTTTTTTGCATACTTCACCACACTGGTCGGTGTGGGTCGGTGATATCGGGGAAGGATGAGATCGGTTCTCATATCACTTGCCGCTGATGCTAGCTTGCCGCTGAATTCCGGGGAATCGAACTCGGGTCACTGGGTGAATATTACAGAGCACTAAGAATGATTTGAAAATATGATTTTCTTGCACACATCATACACCTACCAGAAAAATATATAATGAAGATGCCGTTAATTAAGAAAAATATGCGATATTGATGTATTTGTTTGTTTGTAGACTAGCAGTGCTTTTGTGTGCCCTGTCGGCACGTACAGCAAAAGGATGTGCAATGCCAGTGATTGTCTGAGATTCAAGGTCACCTCTGCTGCCAATGCATCTCTGATTACCGCTGATATCGGATGTATATACTGTAACCTGAGCAAAATAGATGTTTTTAATTCTCAAAAGCCTCAATGATTTCATACAATTTTCTTTCCATTAAGAAAAACATCGCATTTAATCACAAAAATGATCATATTCAGTATATACGTGGAATCATATTTTATGAATGTCCTGTATGCAATCGTAAAGCTTTTGGCAATATAAAATGGCTACATTTGTTTATATTCATGAAATACATTAATGGGCCAAATCAATTTTGAAGTTTATTTGGCAATTATCTTTTAAGTTAATTATTTAAATTATTAAAAGCAGAAAGTAAAGTCAACATGATTCATATGGAGTGACGGCGTTATACAGAGGAAATATACAACATATATGTTCATACATATATATATGTGTTGCCCTGTATTGTGAAGTTTCATTATCACTTCTAACGCTCGGATTTGCCGTCATTCATAACGTGGACAACTGTGACACTGTCCTAGAGCCTGGCCAAGTCACACTCTTTCAACATTGCTCAAGATGTAACGAATTAAACCCGGTAGATTTATCACATAGTGGGCATTACACTTTCAGCCGACCGACCCCTTACGGCAAGGGGCTTGAAATTCAATGTCGCCACTGTTATCTAATTTGTCTAGATGTAAAGCGTAGCCTTGGCACTGGGCACTTGGCAGGATTAAAGGTGTCGTGGTGGTTCTCTGAGCAGCTTCCTCTACTTTTTGGCGGTCATCTCTATAACATCAATCACCTCCAATTTTTTAATCGGCGTTATCCTTGCTGCTGGGCATTCCTCATCCAAAGCGGACAATTTGTTGAAAAAAGGGTCCCAAAGATATGGACAATATATTGAACGAAATGTGACACTCTGCCAATACAATTTTTATTTCGTTTGCTGTAAAGGCAGAAAAAGAGGAATAGAATGAACCCAAATAATAATTCTTATAATAATGCTTATAATTCCTTATAAATTTCGATTTAAAGCTTTCGTGACTGCAGGGATTCATATTCTTGGTTCTTTCGGTAAAGTCACGTAGAAGAAAAATAATAAAATAATTTGCTATTGTATTATTTCCCTTCTACGTGACTTGACATACGTTGGGAATTAATGGTATTGGTGGGATCTGTCCTGCATCTAATAGGCATCAGTAGTTTAGGATCTGTGTCGTTGACTAGACCACTATGACTATGCCAATCTCGATTTGAAGCTTTCGTGACTGCAGGAATCCATACTCTTTGGTTCTTTCGGTAACATCACGTAGGTAGAAAAATAATAGATCACGACGTTTCGATCGCAACACAAGCAATCGTCATCAGGTGGGACAACCACAGCAAGTAAAAACAGCTGAAGTAGGCGAGAGATCTGCCGTGGCACGAGGTTATATAGGCCTCGGCAGCAGGGGGGAGAGAGAAGGGGGGCAGGAAAGAAGGCGGGGCAGAAAGTGGACCCCGCAGCTGCACCCGGCAGAGGTCGCAAATTGGGTTTTGATTCCTTACCCGTACCCGGCCGCACCAGGGTCGCAAATGGGTACCCGTACCCGGCTGGGTACGGGTACCCGTTCCCTACCCGTACCCTACCCGAAATGAGTGACAAACGTTTACTCACCAGTGACTCACGGCTTACCCGTACCCGTACCCGGCCGCTCCAGGGTCGCAAACGCGTATCCGGTAGGGTACGGGTATCGGGTACCCGATTGCGACCTCTGGTACCCGGGTCACTGGAGTAAAGTGGGCCACCGCGGCAGCACTGGAGACGTCGGCTGCAGCGGGGGAGAGAGAAGGGGGAGGAGCAGGGCAGAAACTGGAGAGATCGGCAGCAGTTTTTCTTGCTGTGGTTGTCCCACCTGATGACGATTGCTTGTGTTGCGATCGAAACGTCGTGATCTATTATTTCTCTACCTACGTGACTTTACCGAAAGAACCAAAGAGTATGCCAATCTCGTCGGATCTTTTGAGCTAAGCAGAGTTGAGCCAGGTTACCACTTGGATGGGTACCACGGAAGCTTGCCAGATGCCACAGGGATGGAGCTGTGCCGGTGGTTAGTCGTATGTCGTGTCACCCTCTCGTATGTGCGAATTTACTCCGGGTTCTCCAGTTTCCACCCTCATGAAGCCAAACACTGGTTAGCGTAGCGATGGCTAAACATATCAATGCAGGACCCTCCTGAAAAACAGTCACGAGGCTTTTCTGGGAAAATAATTGTCATTATTATCAGACCATATGCTCTAAATGCATGTTATTTAAGAGTGGAATATAAGGTTGTGGATGGCCGCTGCTAGCGTGGTTCGGATGCCATTTCCTTTCCCGAGCATACACAATGCAGCAGCAGGTACATATTTATAGGAGGACTTTCCTGGTCGATATCCTTGTAAAGCTTTCTAGCACTGCGGCACTTTTCCATCACTCGAAATTAATTAGTGAAGATTACATACACCAATGGCTATAGCTAAATAATGCTGAATGTCCCTAATGTTGTCAGATTTCTGGTTGGGCCTGGATGGTGCTTGGATGCGTGACCACCATGTACAGTAGGCTGTGAAGGCCTTTGTGGTGAGAGGCGGAGGGCAATGCAACAACGTCCATTGTTGCATTGCGCTTCTTTGTGCCCCAACTTCACCGACTCGCACTCACCCAGTGTGGGGAAGCACGGTCAAATAATCACCCACGACACGCATTGACATAGGGAGGCCCTCATCCAGGTGAGGATTGACAAAATGACTCCAGTAGAACCCCTCTTAACGACGGTAATTGGTTCCACGAAACCGGTCGTTAAGCGAGTATAGGAAATACATATTAAAGGCTTAATTCGTTCTGATAGCATTGAAAGTTACCCCCTTTCACCCAAAAAAGTGCTTTATAATATTTAAACAATGGATATTATACATAAAGATACTAACAATATTATAAAGCCATAATATTAAAATAAACGCGGTTAATGCATTAATTCATATTTACTGTATTTACTAGAAGGGTTCTAAGAGTAATGATATATTTTTGTTCCCTTTCCTAAAATTGTCATTAAATACTCGCCAAAAAAAATCCTAAAATACACGAAGCAAAGGAATTTCATCACGGAATAATGTTCGCCTGTAATTGTTAATCTAAAATTTTAACGAAATTATACGTCGGTGCAAGACGAGAACATGTAACACTGTTTTCCATTTGCATTGAACGTACGCAGATAAAAGTATATTTTTTCCACTTCCGTCAATGTTACAATATCGATCTGAAGGCGCTGACAGGGAGGGAAGTGCGTGTGGTAGATGGATCGTGGTCCCCTGGAGCTTTCAGGGCCCGCTACTGATGGGCTCTGGATGGTGAAGCAGTTACCTATAAATAATCTGACGAAGAGCCCGGAAGAATTTTTAATCTCAGCAGCTTACAGTGTATGTTGAAATTAAATCACGCGTTATCCTTGGTGGAGAAGGAAAACCAAAAGTTTACTCAGGAACGAAAGTTTTTCTACACCTGTATATTCAATGTGACATTCGCTTAATAAAACGATGCAAATCAGCAAGGTCTAAATGTCATGCAACCTTAGTACTGTATGTACAAAATGTATCGCGCATCTCTGTACATGGTGACTTTTCTTTTGTACAACAAAGATTTATGTCAATGTGTTTACTTTTTCCGAGTCAGAGAGGTGGATGGACGGAGCAGCGGTTCCCTGCACTGCGCTCTGAAACTGGGTGACCCTCAGTTTGGTCCCTGCACACGGCTAACGCCAATAGCAAGAAAGATATCTGAACTGGTCCCTGGCTGCCGCTTCACCATACTGCATGAACCAACATGGTGAAGCATAGTCAAACAACCAACTGACGAAACTCATTATAATGTTAATCATTTCCATTATGATACCACCATAATTAATGCAAAAAATATAAATCACGCATCTAAGCTGCATACTATGTTTAACATAACTTCCACTTCCAATATTGATCTGTGTGCATGCGTTTTTTTTATTCAGATACATGGCGCTAGTCTTTCAACATGTTTAAAAATAAGTAATATTTTCCCTATCCTGAAATTGAATAAATGCTTACAAAATTAGTTTTTAATTCCCCCCCCCCTTCACGATTTCCATTACAGCCGTAATTAAGTATTTGCACGAGAAAATAAACTATTGTTAATTTACACTATGAGACCTCTTTTACCAGTGGCAAAATATAGTGATAGGTTTTTACCCTTTCAACTGGTACAAAAACTGACACCTTTATACAAGGCATCATGTTTGCAATAACCACAACACAAGCAGTCAAAATGCAAACAAAAAGACAAAAGGTGTTAGTTTTTGTATCAGTTGAAAGGGTAAAAACCTATCACTATATTTTGCCACTGGTAAAGGAGGTCTCATAGTGTAAATGCTTACGCTGAGCTCTCAATACTCTGATAGTGCGCTGTTTTTGAGTTGTACGCCTTTTGGCGTCATCTGGTCCAACACCAATGGAGACTAGGCTCTAAGAAAAGCTTCAAGGACAGTGCATATCATTATCATTATCAGAGTTGTTTCTTTTTGTTTGCATTTTGACTGCTTGTGTTGTGGTTATTGCAAACATGATGCCTTGTATAAAGGTGTCAGTTTTTGTACCAGTTGAAAGGGTAAAAACCTATCACTATTGTAAATTTTTCACTTGAAGTGCCTAAAGAGAAAAAAGGCAATCATTATAAATACGACTTGCGCATATAAGAAGCGCATAAACATTTGTCAATTTTCTTTACAAATGTATATTCTGAAAAACAATACACAAGGTAAAGCAGACATTACTGCATTCAGAAATATTGCCAATGTATTCGTTAAATAATAATAATTCACCCAGAGAAAAGCATCAGCAATTAAATGAAAGGTCATGCTTGCACATGTTATTAAGCAGTAAATGTTCCAGGAATTGTACAGATGTGCACACAGCAGAAATTAAATACAAATTATACACAGTCCTCGAATGATTCACCTAATTTATTTTGAATGGTCACAATGTGACTAATTTCAAATTATTAAAGGGTATACGTAGATAGGTTATGATAAAGGTTTAAAGAAGCATTTTTCATCCGCTTTGACTGCTGCTTTAACATAAGTGAGCTGCACGTATAAAAACAGGTGCCCCGAGCATCTGGAATCAATGCCAACTCGATGGTAATGGTTAAGTAATAACTGCAACGTGTTTTTTTCATAGCATAAATGGCCCAGGGCACCGTTATGCTGCGGTCAGGTGTACGTCCCAAAATAGTCCACACAAAGACGTCACTTGCTGGAGAAATGAACACTGATGCCAATGGTCATCTTCACTTTGAATTAATAATAATATCACTTTGAATTAATAATAATAACAATGCAGCCATCAAATACACTTTGTCTTGACATGACCTTGGGTCTTCTGCCTGCTGCCAACAATGACTCAGATGCTATAACACAGGTGACATCGTCTGACTGTCGTAGTTATTGTATTTAATTGTATTTCTTTGTAAATAATGTTTTTGGTACGTATGTTTGCAAAGCATAGGACATAATATATACACTATTCATGATTGTTTTCCTTTTAAGGCATTATTGTTATTGCCCTATACAAGTAGATATTGTTATTTTAGCATGTTTTCTAAATGTTATTTGGCCTAAAATGTTTAACAATGCAGAGGCAGTTAATTGCACGAATTGCGTTCACGAAATCACTATGTTAAGCGATGCTTTAGACGTTTTCCACTGGTGATAGATGCTGAATTAAATGTATTCTTCAATAATGTTCACAGTCGAGTTTTCTCAGTCAACACAATATTATGCAACCATTCATTTCTATCTCTTGATATTGCTTCCTAACGTTATAAGGCAACTGTTTATATTCTAAAAGCATGATTCATTACTTTACCACAAATGGAAATGCCACTTTGTGAAAAAATGTTATGGTAATATGTTTTTCATATGATATTTTGTAAATGATTACTCTTCTCATGGCGCCATTGTGTCGAGATGTTAACTACCTCACCTGGTATACAGGAGGGTCGTGGGTTCGACCCCGACCCTGACGCCTGCTGCGTATTTGGAGTGTGCATGCGGTTACGTGGATTTTCCTCTGCTATTTTTCTCCACATTTAGAAACATGCGTTTAGAGTATTTGGCTGCTATACATTTCCACATGATAAGTCACTTCGTTGTGCTATCATTTGTGTGGACAGGTCGCTTCTGAAAGAGAGTGAATAGCTCAGTGGGCTTTACCTGGTAAAATAAAATAAAAATTAGTTTTCGATTCAAGCTGTCGTCAGGCTCTGATGAAGATGCCTGGTCACTCGCTCACTCTCGTGCCACAATTCTGCAGCATCAACCCCCAAGCATATTGAGAACTGTGATGACATAGGATTTAACTTATCAGTGAGAAATGTCAAGGAAAAGCTACTGGTCACATTTTCCAGTGGCTTAATTACGTTATATTTGCAAAGTTTTTTATAGTAGCACATTTAGAAATGAATGCTATCGTATATGCCGTACGGACACAATTTCTTGCACTGTAAGGTGGAAAATGTAATGCATTAAAGATGAGAATTGATGTTTTTCTCAATTAAATGTAGTGGAATTGTTTATAAAATTATACATATGACAATGTGATATATCATTGTCATCAATAATTGTTGTCATTGCTCCGCGGAAAAAACATTGTGATTGCTTAAATTACTATACACGTAATAATATTATAATACATTTTTACTTATTTTTTAAAGTGTGTTCGAGTAGAGGAAAAATATCCCAAAATAATAGATTTCTGGTGTTCATCGCATACATTTTAATACACTTGCCCCTTGAATACATAATATACTGTACAATGTAGATCTCATACAAGGCATATCTTATACAAAATTACCTCTTCACGTTCCAGTGCTTCCATAATCAATTATTTTTTAAACACCACTGGGAGAAATTAGAGCAAAGATTTTGACTTTATCATGACTTTGATTGCAGTTACAGTGAGGTCTACTTAAAGATAATTTCCAAACAAGCATTGAGAAATTACTTTCCCCCCCCTCCACCACATATTAATTGCATAGTGCTTATGATGGAGAATACAGATATTTTTGGAATATCACCTCTGTGGACCATTTAGATAATTCAACATTTAGTTTGCACACGCACCATATACATCTCATAACCTTGACACGGAACGACAAACACCAAAGTGCACCATGTGGCCCTGCTGATGGTGCACTTTGCAGTTTTTAATATTCACTTTGTTAACATTGAAGAGTGAGATTCAAAAATACTGGAGAAATAATAGCGACGATTAACAGTACATTTCATTCGACTCAAGATGACCAGATGGCCGAGTGGCATGACAAATGAGCTGCCGCACCTGACATCCTCGATCCCAATGCAGGTTCATCAGCTATCCGTGATAAAAACAGGATTTTTCGATGTAAAGCTTTCGTGACTGCAGGGATTCATCTTCTTGGTTCTTTCGGTAAAGTCACGTAGAAGGGAAGTAATAAAATAATAAAAATAAAACTTAATAAAATTTCGATTTAAAGCTTTCGTGACTGCAGGGATTAATCTTCATGGTTCTTTCGGTAAAGTCACGTAGAAGGGAAGTAATAAAATAATAAAAATAAAACATAATAAAATAATTCTCACGACGTTTCGGCCACAACGCAAGCAGCCGTCCTCAGGTGAAACCAGGTCTGTCGAGGCGACAGCGTCTGAATGAAACAGCACGCGTGCTTGGAGCATATATATAAGCTGGGTTGGAAGGGGGGGGGGGAAGGGCGCCTTGACAAAATAATTTGCATATCAAGAGGAATTTTGCATATTTATGGATTCTCAAACAGGGTGAGCTGGTCGTCTTAGCTCGCTTACCAAGGCTTACACAAACATACCCTCATCAAATACAATTTAATTCTGAACTTAATTTGACCATTCCACTCTTGTGTGTGGCAATATATTCAGGAGCTTCATTCAAGTGTCGAGATCTGCTAGCCATGGCGAGAGGGCGTCAGCACAGAGCTCATGTAGTTTTGTTATTCCGCCTTTGAAGGAGCATAGACCACAGTGGTTTACCATATGGTCCAGAGTTTGGGTTGCATGGCGCCGATCGTACTTCTGTGTCTTATGTCAATATTTTTCCATTTATCAAGGAGATGTGTGCATCGGCCTCCTGTTGATGCTCTGATGTGGTCGATGGTTACACTGGTGTCTTTGAGGAGGAACATCAAAGCCCGGAGATGCGACGATGTTTGGGTCGAGAATTAGGTGTTTATTCTGGACGTCCACGTTGTTCAACTCTATTTGCCAGTGTTCTTCCGGATCTGGGTGGGATTCTAGGATAGTGATCGATGGGGAACAGTGACTTGAATCAGTGGCACGGTACATTGATGAGGTTATGGTTGATGGGTAGGTTGTCGTTAGCAGGAAAAATGTGTAAACTCCCTTGCAGTTTTCACTTGGATATTTTATGGCAGATGTTCACCAGAACAGGGAGCCAGGATATTGGTGTTGGTTTCCGTGTCCTGGTTATGATGCACATTGCATTATTTAATTGTGTATTTAGCAGTCTTGTGTACGAGCTCTCGGATTAGGGTTGGAGCTCAATTATCTGCCACTGAGTAGATCAGTGATAGGGTGGCAATTCGCAGTTCAACAGCTGAGGCACCCCTGGTAATTTCTGCAAATATCTGTAGCAGGACAGTTCTTGATTTGGTATTTTCACAGTTTTCTTTTATGTGGGGCTTGAAGGTTAGACTCTTTCCCTGATAACCCCCCCCCCCCCTATACCTTGGAGTGGGTTCATAGCATATTGGGCAACCACAAAAGAACAGGTGGAAAACCCTTGGCGGTTTTGGAAGTATGTATTCAGTCTCCAGTGATGGAAATATGCCTCCAATAAAATGTCCTTACTTGTTAGAGTACTGTATTAGCAATGGTCTCAAGGTATGTCGTCTGCACATATGAACTTGCGAGATGATGTACATGGCAGGCCACTTATATATGTTAAATGGTGCCACTTAGTTCTGAGCCTTGATGGAGGTCATTATTCATAATTCTCGGGCGGTTGTGTTTACCGGTGAGTTGTACCCTGAAAGAATGGTGTCTGGGCATCGCATCGATTAGGTGTACAGCAGAACGATATCGACTGATTTTGGCTAACTTCAGTGGCAGCCTATGACGCCACACAGGCAGCAGAGAGGTAAAATCAATGCTGTGCCAGTTTTGATGAGGGTGGTGAAGGCAGCAGGTGAGGCCAGTTTGAAATCCGGCTTTTTCAGGAGCCATTTGGGGGTTGATCGTGGGGGAAAGTCTGGCAAGCATGGCACGTTCTATCAGCTCAGAGGTGAAGGAAAAGAGGAATATTGGCCTGTAGCTGGAGGGATTTCTGGCTTTCAGAATGGCAATGAATTTGGCTTGCTTCCATTCTTTCGGGATTTTGTATGTCCTGTTTATGACAGTGAAGAGGTTTGCAAGCCATTGTTGTCTAAACTGTCCGATGTTATTTAGGAACTCGGGACACATGCCATCGTATCCCTTTGCCTTGTTTGACTCTGTGGACCTGCTTGGCCACTTCCACTTCAGCGACAGTGTACGGTCTTGGTTAGATGTATTGCACAAGGTGGTAGTTGACGCAAGGTGATGGTGAGTTATTTCCGGACAGCTTGTTTGGTGAGCTTGTCGATTAGTGCCTCTGAACAAGACAACATGTGGGAAGTTATGACATTCACTGTGGTTGTTGGTGGTCTGTGCTCTGTTGATTTTGAGGCATCTAGATTGTGGAGGAGCTGCCAGGCTTCACAGCTGGAGTGAGGAAATTCACAGATGTCCATTACTGGACATCTGTGAACACTACTGGACATCTGTGAAAAAGAGCTTCATAGCTCATCGGATTCCTCCAGTATAAATACATATTCTGGTTCTGATTTTGATTCAAAGCTAGCAGTGACTATATCACAGCTACGACCATTAAGCATAATGGTTAGACAGATATGTAGCAATCTCAGAGCAGTGTGTCATGGGAAAGTGTGACCCCTGCTTTTAATGGATACACAAGCCACGTGTAATAGATACAAGGGCCATTTGGAAGAACGGCCTTGTAGAAGTCAAATTAAAATTCTCTTCTGCAGCCATTCTCTTGGTGCCTTGCTCTGTTATATTTTCGAACGGATTCTAAGTCTCAAGAAAAAATGTTAATTGCACGATTGGAATAACATTGGGTGGGGAGGGGAGGAGACAGATTAACGGTCAATTATATTGAACTGAGACTTTGTTTGGCCAATGAATGATACTAATCTGACAGGCCATCTTAAAAAAGACAATTTGTTCCAATGAGCTCTCACTTGATTTAAAGTTTTCTTACCGACCTATAAGGACCAGATTTGAAGCCTTGCTTAGTTTTGAGGCAACTTAAAATGATCGCTGTTGACAGATTGTGCAATATAACTGTACATTTTCCATGGGTTTCATGTCAAACTGCCCATTTCCATTTTGTCCCATTATGCATTTATTCATTATATTAAATTGATTGTTTAGTAAACAAATAATTTTCACATTGCACCTAGATGACTCTGACAGTTAACTCATTTGAACATACTTTCAGTGGCTGACCTGCTATTATGTCACTTGTCTACTGAACAATCCAAGAAATATTACTTCTGCCTGTCTCCGTTGGGAAGTTTCACAATTCTAAATTTAACTTTAATACTTTAATGTTTCCCTGAACACTTTTGCTTCTATTGCTTTTGCCTGCCTCAAACTATCAGACATTTTCTAACTTCTTTTTTGCTGTTGTCAGGGTTACATGCCTGTCAGTCAGACGGCATGGAATACAATTATTTGTTCATGGAAATAATATCTTTACTGCTATTTTGAAAATAATACATTCAGCCGTTTGTCAATGCATTGCTGAATAAAGGCATCCCCATGTCATACCAGCCACAGGGGTATACTGACCATACTTCACCATGTTGGTCAATTCGAGTTGTGGTTGAGAATCAAACTCAGGTCCCCAGTTTCGTCGCGTCGTGCGGTAACCACTGCACCACTACCCTAGTGCTGCTGTACAACACTTCTACACATACAGCAGTGGTGGCCATGATGCTATGGCACAAATGCAATTACATGGCAACAACCTAGTGCTTACTGCACACATAATCAGATTTTACGTTTCTATAGGTGAAATATGGATGGAATGCTGTGACATGGAGATATGATTATCAAATGTTTCATCAACAATGTTGCATTGCCTAATTTAATTAAAATTCTTTATTCATAGATGTATACATATTTTCAAATATGGGCATTTTTATGATTTACAAAGATTCTTTAGGACTAGTATGTGTGTTGAAATTCTTACGCAATGTACGTAGCCAACCGTGTTAATTGGAGGTGCGGGGGAAAGACAACAAACGAATTACAAAGACAACAAACTAAACACAATATACTTAATGGGAACATATCCTGAACTCATGTCCACTGCGAGTGATCTCCGAGGGCACACTTGATGTTCACTCATTGTCCTCCAAACCCAGAAGCTGGATTTAAAATAAAGACATCGAATTATAGTTGCTACTCAATTCATATCCGTATGAAAGAGAGCACACTTAAGAGTTACACATAGACATGACATTAACTTGCTAATCCCCCTAATCTCTCTGCTTAATCTCTCCCATCAACATAGTGCCAATCTCCCATTAACACTGCTGTTGTGCGCAAATGCTGGGATGATACTCTCCCTAATTTATCTCCCTAATCTCCCCATTAACAGAACTGACGTGCTTGCGTGCGGGGATGGATTCCTTTCCAGCTCAGACCCCGCCTGCTTGCCCTTCGCCACGTATATAACCTCTTGTTGTAACAGCTCTCTCGCTGTCTTCTTCCTGGTTCATGTTCACGGACACGGCCCGAGACATGTCGCTTAGTTTCCCCAATGCAACTGCTAACGCAGACACAGCCCAGCTTGCAGACGAATCCTATGCACTGTGTTAAATGAGATGTTAAAAACAATGCCACCTCCTCAGACATTCATTAACTGTATCAAAACAGCACTGATTTGATTATG
This sequence comes from Lethenteron reissneri, assembly GCF_015708825.2. Lineage (NCBI taxonomy): Eukaryota > Metazoa > Chordata > Hyperoartia > Petromyzontiformes > Petromyzontidae > Lethenteron > Lethenteron reissneri. The sequence continues at coordinate 10,144,678 of NC_083803.1, read as the reverse complement.
ACAAAGTAAAAAAAGGTTGCATTTAACATTTTTCAAATGCTTTAATTTCCCTTTGATAACAAGAAACTGTCACGTCTTAATCATGTACATGTTGTTGAGCAATTGCATTTTTGGGTCATATTTTGCAAGCATAGGAATCTACTGAAGCATTCAATACTGTTTAATTAAATGTTGAAAACACAGCACTTGATATCATGAAAAGTTTCATTTTCCTAAAAATATCAAAAACACCATGTGTGTACTGAATGGCACGATATGCCATTAAATACACAACTAAAACGTGGTACCAATTGTAAGGCACACATGTTTTAATCGACAGCATCAATTTGACATTTTAAAGAGCCACGTTAACTCACAAGATGTATCATAGAAGGGAAGAAAATGTTAAATAAAATGTTGGAGACAACACTTTGATCTGCCTTATCAAAAACATCATGGCCAATTGCTATCGTATTGCAATTATTTTCCTCATTATTTTGTCGAATTATTTAACTGATGATCAAATCAGCATGAATGTCCCGGATCTTGTCGAACATTGGAAGTTAAGCCTTGTTATAATTTTGGTGGCACCGTTAGGCTTGGGTTGTGAGGTAGGCCGGTAGATGGAAAAACAGCAATGGAATAATTAATCTATATGTTGAGCCTTGAGTGTTTTCTTACAAGCATGCATTTGTTGTTTAATTTCCACAAAACAAACATCTCATTTAGCCAAACATCCCCACACAGGATACTAGAAAAAAGCATATTAAAAGAAGCATAGAGGCTTTCTAGATATCAGACAAAACAGTTTATTTTGAATTACAACTTAAACTGTGAGTGTTTCAAATAGTTGGCAAAATATAATCCACAAAAATAAACTTTGGACATGCAATTGAATTCGACGTTAAATGACATAGAGGGTTAGCACTTAAGTCCTGTTTTTTTATATAACTAATTGGAGCTTTGTGTTTAAAATGTTTAACAAGACAAATGCCATGCCGTTTCCTATTGAAATTCTGCATGGGCCTTATAAATGTGCAAGTAAAAATAATAATTCTGGAAGAAAATTTAAGTCTGCATTATCACGTGAGCAATAATCATCTGAACAAACGTAGGTACGGAAAAGTCCTGACTCTAAAGTAATGCTGAAATAATAAAATGATAAAAAAAAATGTTTGTTTTGTGAAATAAAGAGGCAATAGCCCAACACATTATAATTATTTCACGTATTATATATATATATAGATATATATATAGATATATATGATCTTTATCGTTTTTTTTTAACCCTGAGACCAATACCAGACGGAAATACATCAGTTTTTATTTATTTACTTTACACCCGAAGTTTTTACATTTTCAAAAGTCCGCTTCAGGCTAATCATAAGCAATAACTGCAATGAGGTGGTTCCTTACAAAGGCCAGTCATCAGACAACTTAGTTATTCTCTCCACTCGTCCTTATCAACAAGCCCTCATGGGCACCAAAGTAATCTTTGAGATCTTGGCACAGATCCTGTAAGAAGTTTCTCCCAACGTCTTTGCGTTTTTGTGACCCAATGCATTGCTAGCACTCGTGTCTCCATTGCCAGCGTTCGTAGAATAAAAGCGTTATCCATGATCTAGGGCATAAAAAAGCTTTCCGTCAACGACAATACGTGGTATGATCTTCTCTGAAGTGTCTGGGGGCTCTGCTGGTAAGCATGGCTCATCGCAAGGTAACAAACAGCATTGGTGGTATTCTTGGTTCTTTCGGTAAAGTCATGTAGATAAAAAACAAAAATCTAAATTAAAAGCAAACCCACGACATAGTGATAGGTTTTTACCCTTTGAACTGGTACAAAAACTGACACCTTTATACAAGGCATCATGTTTGCTATAACCACAACACAAGCAGTCAAAATGCAAACAAAAAGAAACAAATCTGATGATGATAATGATATGCACTGTCCTTGAAGTTGATTGGTCCACACCCGCGACAGCTTTTCTTAGAGCCTAGTCTCCATTGGTGTTGGACCAGATGACGCCAAAAGGCGTACAACTCAAAGACAGTGTACAAACCCACGACGTTTAGGTCGCAACACAAGCGGTCTTCTTCAGGTGGAGAAAAAAGAGGGGACAAGCCTCCAAATGTAGCTGCTTATAAGGGCTTCAGAGTGAGTGGGTGGGGGAAAGGGGGGGGGGGGCTGCGCGAGAGGCAGGGGGAGAGAGAGGGGGGTGGGGCAGAGATAGGAAATGGGCTGCGCGAGATAGGGGGGATGGGTAGAGATGGGAGTGGGGGGATTGCACCTCGCTACGCCCATCCACACAGCTGATGGTGGAGGTTGACAAGGAAACACAAATTCAAATCATGACCCAAAGTGGTTGATGACATCTTTCCAATGATTGCTGAGTTTAAAACCGTCGTCTCGGTTGAATTTGTGTTTGTGTCTGTATATATGGATGGCTTCGTGAACGAATCTTTGTTGATAGCCAGTCGGCTTGCAAAGTACCATCGTCCTAGAGAAATTAATTTCACGTGAGCCAGCCGCATTAAAGTAATGATCAGCTACGGCAGAAGTATTGGTCCTGCCGTGTTTCAGATCTGCCTTGTGTTCACGAACACGGTCCGAGACATGTTGTTTGATTTCCCCAATGTAACTGCTGCCACAGGTACAGCTTAGTTTGTTGACAACGGAATGTTGCATGTCAGGAATCTTGTCCTTCACAGATGGGATCAGGTCACGAATTTTGTGCACTGTGTTAAATCGGACCTGGATCTTGCGTTTGTTAAAGATTTTGGAAATAGTTTTGGTTATCCCTGCTATGTAAGGTAAGGTGACGGGTTTGATTGGATCTTCAGATGGCTCCTTCCTCACGGTTGAGTTGATGGCTTTGCGAATTGTGTAGTCAGAGTATCAATTTGCCTTGAGAGTCTGGTGTACGTGTTTGAGTTCATTGATCAGATGTTTATGGTCAGATATACATTGAGCTCTGTGGTGTCGAGTTTTGATGAGGGAATTATTCTGGGATGGATGGTGGTGGGAGTCAGGTTTTAGGTAGGCATCCGTATGGGTGGCTTTCTTGAAGACAGAGTGTCCCATTGAGCCATCTGGTCTCTTTTCGATTAAGACATCCAAGAAGGGTAGCATGTCATCCGTTTCTACCTCCATGGTGAATTTGATTGCTGGGTGAATGGAATTGATGTGGTTGAGAAATTGTTTCAGAGCTGGTCGGCTATGTGGCCAGATGACAAACGTGTCATCTACGTACCGCTTCCACAAGGATGGACGTAAAGTGGATGCCTGGATGGCGTCCATATTAAAATTTTCCAGGAAAATGTTGGCCACAACCAGAGATAAGGGAGAACCCATTGGGGTGCCCTCAGTTTTTTTGTATAATGTCCCATTCCAAGTGAAGTATGTGTTGGTGTGGCAGTGTCTCACCAGGGCTGGTACATCAGCATTCAGTCCTTGTTGGACCAAATCTTTAATTATTGCAATGGTATCAGGCACAGGAACTTTGGTGAACAGAGAAACTACATCACAACTAGGTATTGGTGGTGTCAGTCTTCAATGCAGCGTCGTACATTGATTGGTCGGATCATCAAAGTTACCTATAAGATTCTCAATTTGTTAGATATTTGTGACTAAGTTTAAGTGTAAGTAGTATTTACGATAGCTGTAACAAGTTTTGCAACTTTATTAAAAGTATATATTTTTACGTAGTGAAATGCAGAGAACTCAAGTGGATTTTTTCATGTGCAATTTCATGCATGTATCATGAGCCTACGAATTCATATTAATCAATTAATCGATGCGTCATTGCACACATAACATTTACCAAGGATAAAAACCGCATTGTGGCAATGGCTGCAACGCACAGCTGAGGGATGCTGCCATGGAGTAGTGGTCAGCACACTGGACTTACAATTCAGAGGTCACCAGTTCATTATCCCCGTCTTCCAAGTCATTCTCCTGGTCTTCCTGATCCCCAGGCATGGCAGTTGAAATAATGGGACAAGTTTTTTAAATCTCCCCACCTCAGTCCACTAGCAGCTCGAATGGGCACACCACAGTTAAGTCGGTCGTTCGGTCACATTTGGCGGGGCTAAGTGTGGGAACACCCACCTCTACCAGATGTCTGGCCTGCATGGAAGAGTAGGCCAACCACCCTCTACAGGGGCTCTCTTGAGCTTCATTTCTTGGAAGCCCTTCTGCTAGCGGTGACATGAGCAAGCATATTTCAGGGTTGAACCTTGACCTTAACCGAGTACATCTGAACTACATTTCACTTAATTACCGGATAACCGTGTGGGAAGTGGTTTTTTGTTACTGTTTTATCAGTTTTGTAATACAATAGAGTTTAGATTTATATAGTATCAATAGTTGTGACATCTCAAGTTTGTGCAGGTACAGGTGGATAAGTCATGGTCGAATTGTGTTATTTATCTTGTAAGGTTCACTCTCAGTAGAGCTCGGTACAATATACATTATTTATAAATAAGCACGCACTTTCAAAGGATTCATATCTTTTATTCCCTATTTTACTCGGTGAAACGACCTTTGGCGCTGTGTCTCTTTACATTCTGGACTGTTGTGTGCCAACCTTTATGAGGTCTTCATCATTCTCTCACTGCCATTTGGAGGTAGGGAGCGATCTTACCAGTGAAAGTGAGCTGTCAAAAATGTGTATTCTGTGTGCGCTGGGTATCTTTTCTGCCAATTGCACACGTAAGGCCTCCCCATACCATAAAGGGGGGATGGGGTGTTGCAGAGGTTGACCATACTTCACCATGCTGATCAGTGCGGGCTGGGATCTTGAACACACTCCTTAGTGGGGGCACTGACTGTCGTGCCGGCAAACCACGATCCCTTCCCCCAATTGGTTAATGCGGGCCATACACCGGTAGTTATCCAGGCAGGCACCGTGTTGGCACACACGACGGCAGCTCAATGCACGGAGCGACTGGCGTGCATGTCAAGTGTTGTGGAGAATGTCTCGCCTGCTAGTGATGTCGAACCTGCGTGAATGCAGAGGTTGTGTGTGGAGAACAGGGATTTATCAACAGAGCAGCGAGCGCGCCTTCGCCAATTTTTGCACGAATTCTGGGACGTTTTTAGCAATGGTAAATACGACATAGGCTGGACCACCCTGTTGCAGCACCATATTGATATGGGGAACTCGCCTCCCATTCGATTAAATTCTCACAGAATGAGCCCCAATGAAAAGGAATGTGTTCGTCAGGCTGTGGATTAGATGTTGGCTGCAAACATTGCCTCTCCCTCCATCAGCCCTTGGGGGGCGCCCATTGTATTGGTCATTAAACGTGACGGCTCTTTGCGATTTTGCGTTGACTTCCATGAGCTCAACAAAATTCCCGTAGCAGACGCATACCCGCTTCCTCGCATGGACGATTCCTTGGATGCTCTATCTGGTGCACGGTTCTTCTCAACCCTCGATTTGCTGTCCGGATTTTGGCAACTGCCCTTGGACACAGAATCTAGACCTAAACGGCGTTCCGAACCCCACAGGGATTGTTTCATTTAAATTGTCTCCCGATGGGGTCTTCACTCCGCGCAAGGCCACCTTTCAGCACCTCATAGAATTGGTTCTATCTCGGTTACAATGGGGATCGTGCTTTATTTATCTAGATGACATCATTGTCTTAGGTCGCACTTTTGACGAGCACTTGCAGCGGCTGCGCTCTGTTTCCTCCCCAGTGCGTGATGCAAACTTTAAATTTAAGCCGCAAAAATTCCATTTGTTGCAAGCTTCGGTGAAGTATTTAGGCCATGTCATCAACGCATCAGGGGACGCTACCGGCCGACCGCATATTAGGCCTTAACCACAGCGAGTGGGGACGGCTCCAGGTTGAGAATGCCTCCCTGCTGAAATTGCGACGCTGTGCCTCCTGACAACCGAGTGCTGCGGGGCGCCCTTTTCTGCAGCTCAGTGAGGGGCCCCTCCTACAATGGGACGTAGAGCTCCAACGTTTATGTTTAGTGGTGCCCATGAGCCTACGAGGCAGACTTATGTACACGGTGCATGAAAAATGTATACATTTGGGTGTCAAGAAAACGCTCGCAACCTTAAAGATGTATTTCTATTGGCCAGAGAAGGACAATGATGTGTATCTGTTCGTTAAGGCTTGTCCAGAGTGCATGCATCGGAAGTCACCTACACAACCGCACAGGGTGCCACTGCAGTCCACAACGGTGTCCCGCTTGAATGAATCGGTGGCATTCGACATTTTGGGACCGTTTCCCATTACCCAGAGGGGTAATACATATTTGCTGGTCAGAGATGAGTATCTCACCTGTTGGCCAATGGCGTGGCCTTTGTCTGATCAGTCAGCTGCGTCCGTAACTGAGGACTTTTTGCAGGGGTATGTGCTTGATAAAGGTGCCCCGGAAAATATGCTCACTGACCAGGGTAAACATTTTCCAAGCTACTGAAGGAGGTGTGTGACTCCCTGGGCACTAAAAAGATTCGGACTTCCCCCTACCACCCACAAACAGATGGAATGGTTGAGCGATTGCACCGGACCTTGACATCCATGTTGTCAGCAGGTAAACTCAGCTCAGTCCGATTGGGATTTTCACATCCCGAATGTCCTTGCCACCTATAGGCTGGCCCCCCATGTCTCGACGGGGTTTTCACCCTTTTATTTTAATGTATGGTAGGGAACTCGAACACCCCATGCAGGTACAATTAGGCGTGCGTCCACTGGGCAAGGCATCCACTGTGCCAGTTCCCATGCAGGTGACCCTTGACCGACTGAGAGAGGCTCTAGAGTCCGCCATAAATAACTCAGTCCAGCGGCAGGCAGCAAACGAGCGGCTGCGAGGTACACAACCGCCACGTGACCCATGGCGGGTAGGAGACAGGGCATGGCTTAATTGCCCTCATGTACCTGTAGGCACATCGCCCAAGCTACATCGCCCGTGGCAGGGATCCCATTGTGGTCGTAGATGTTCGACGATCCCAGTGTGTTCGCATTCAAGTCGGGCGACGTCATTGGTTAGTACACCCATCACGCCTCAAAAGATTTGTACCGTCATGTCTCGATGCATCATCCCCCATTCTGAAATGGCCTGTGTTGGATGCGTCCGACGAGCTGAACACACCACCCCAGGGGACTACGCATCGGGAGTAATGTCCTCTTCTGCCCACAGGATCGCAACGACTGACGCCCCAGGACAAGCCAACTGGGCCACCCCCTGAGTCCGGGCCACGGGACCCGCCGCGAGCACGCCGTTCGTCATTAAAGAGAAATGTTCACGGGGAGAAGCATAGATTGATTGGGTGCATTTGTGGATGAGCAGGTGTGAGCATTGGGGCACGGGGTAGGCGCCGGGGACGCAGGAGATGGAGGCGATAATTGGGGGATAACGCATGCCGAAGTCACCATGGAGGCGGTAGCTTAATGGGGGGTAAGTGAGGACTCCACATGAAGTGGGATATATAAGGGAGTGTGCGGAGCTACACGGGGTTGGTTATCCAGGGATGAAGAAGACAAGAGTTGGGGAGAAGACGCGTGGGAGTGCTGGCTGATCCCCTGCTGGGGCAGGGACGTGGGCGGAGGTGTAAGGGAAGCAGGACAGGCGAGGGGAGTTAGGATAGTGAGAGAGGCAGTGGCGGCTCGTCAATAGAGGGCGCAGGGGCGCCGCCCCCATCAATATTCCAGAAATATACATATACAAAATTTATATAAAAATACATAAATAAAATATTTTTTTCATACGATGTGCCGGCTGGTAGTAAGAAAAGCATCAGCATTTAATAAAAACTGGCTTTAATCGGTCAACTATTTTCTATGTTTTTCAATGTGTTTTATGCGGGGCGCCGGACAAATGGATGTCTATGTGAGACTTTACATTTTCGGACAGCATGTGACCTGAAGCTGGTCTCTAATTGGTTTCTGAAAGATTCTCCTCGGGGCGCAAGTCGTTGCGTCCCTGGCCAATCAGAATTGGATACATGTTATTTTATCCAATCTGATTGGTTCTCGTCACCTGTCATTCAAATTTACGCTGTAGGCCACTACTGCGAGTGCGAAGGCGACACCACTTTGACACTTGCTAGGCTGATCAAATTTTTTGTGTAAACAATGGCAGCAGTTCATCCAAATTCTGTAATTTATTTACAAAAAAACCCTTTCACAAGGCTTTCGCTGGAAGAAATAAAAAAGATAAAGGATCTCGGACCGGACCAACCCGATTTACAAATCCAGCAGCAGGCCAGTGACAGACGAAGCTACACACGAAGCTTCACCCGCGCTTGTTATGAGAAACGGAGGTGGCTGGCTGGATGTGATGTTAGCAATTCTCTTTTTTGTTTTCCCTGTCTTTTATTTCAAAGTGTCGGCACTGAAGTTTTGTGGACAACGACGGGGGTAAGAGACCTCAAACATCTCTCTGACAAATGCAAACGTCATGAAAGTAGCCGCAGCCATATTGATAATAGCATGAAACTAACGTTTTTATGTTCAAGTAGGAAACATGCTTTTTGGTACTTTGGTCTGAAATGTATATAAAAGAGAAACATTTATGTTCAAGTAGGAAACATGCTTTTTGGTACTTTGGTCTGAAATGTATATAAAAGAGAAACATTTATGTTCAAGTAGGAAACATGCTTTTTGGTACTTCTTTTGGTCTGAAATGTAAATAAAGATCATCAAAATTTATATTCAAGTAGTCAAAATGGCTTTTGGTACTGCTTTATATTTATTTGCCCCCCTCAATAAAATTTAAAAAATGCGCCCCCCCCAAAATAAATATCACCAGCCGCCACTGGAGAGAGGATAGCAGAGTATAGCGGGGGAGATAGAGTGGTTACCGCGCACGGGTTGCGCGGAGGTGAGTAAGGGGAAGTCGGGGAGTTCAGAACAAAGGGTGTGTGTGTTTCGTGTAAAGAGCGGAGCATCCACACTGGATGCAAAGTAAATAAAGTGACACAGGTGGACAGTTAAGAGTGTCCATGTGAGTACAACACTACACAAATAGCAACACTAAAAGTAATATGATACAGTATTTAATAGTGGATCTTTAGTATGTTATTCATTATTCCTTTTGTATTGTGAGAATATATAGTTTCATTAATTTAAATAAGTTACTGGTTTTGATAAGTACTTTACGTAGATTTATTTACGGTTAAATAAATAAGTTATACTCATAAGTTCGAGGCTTTTTTAACTTAAGTTGAAAAATCCCTATTAAAAGATATGTGAATTAATAAAAAGCATATTTTTATTCCAAAAAAATCAGTCTTTTACACTTACTACAGTAAAGTAAACTGGAATTTATTTACATCATTTTCCTTGGTAATTACATTTTCTGAGTTTAAATGTATGAATAATACTTTAAGTTGGAAGCAATTGTACACTTCATTGTTTAAAAAGAAAAACACCGTCTCTCATATATCTGGCTCAATCATCACAGTATGATAATATTAAATGCAAATTAGCGTACATTAATGATATGCAAAGCTCACCCATTTATTTTTGTAATGCGATCTAGAGCCAGTGTTTCTCATAGAACATTGCATTGCTTGACTGAAACCCACATTAATATTTCAGTAGTGTTTCAAGGCCAGCTGCTTTTCATCTCCGACTCCCTGTGGAATCGTAACACTTTTTGTTGCTGGTCTTAGCACAGTACTGTAATGTAAAATGTGCTCTTACACTTGAGCAGCCTATTTGTTTTATAGGATCAAAACTATACAATTTTAACATTTCAGAACATTAACTGTATCTATCTTATGCTTTAACTGCTACATGATTGCAAAAATCGAATATGTAATTAACGTTTTTATTAAGTGTAGTTTAATTATATACTCTCTTTACAAGTTACATCATAGAGATAAGAATAATTCTTTTTTGGCAAACTAATTACATTCTTTCATGAATTCTCATTTACGAAAGAAACATCTGCATCAAAGGATTCCACATCAAGTGAAAGACACGTTTCATACATTTGTAGTGACTGACTCAGAGACACTGAGTAGCACTCTATTAACGGCCTTCACAGTCCACACAGAGTAACTACAGCTCCCAGTCAGGACAGCTGGCAGAGTGCATGACTGACGAAGCCGAGCAGGTGAAGACGTAGATGGCGGCGAAGACTCCAGCAGCACGACTGGTTCCCACTCCAGGCAACAGCCCCGAGCTCCCGCTCGGGGTCCCCTATTATCCTCCAAGCGTGGCCTCGCTCCGTCCCAGCCATGCCCCCCTTCTAGAACCTACTAGCAGGTTCCTGGGCTTCCCTCATTTGCCCCCTCTGTGACCTTTCCCCTACATCCCTCTTTCTGGTTTATCACGTGATCTGCAGCTGCAACTGCAGATCCCCTTCTCTGTCAGTAACCAGCGCTATGCTACGTAGTGACCAAGTCTATGTCACTACACATTGATCGACTGTTAAGTGTGTTTCGTACCATTGTAGAGGAAGTATCGTTCGATAACAATGTTGTGTTCATCAGTCATTGGTATAATACATTAACATAAGCCACTAATTTTTAAAAACTTATACCATGGACTACTATAAAATATAGTCGAAAGATATAGATTGAAATCAAACATTTATTGAGGATTATTTATATTATTTTCAAATAATCACACAATATTGATAGTTCTATAAATGTATTTATTTAACATTTATTTCATATGTTCACGTAAAGCTAAAGATGCAGCCTTGCAATTGCTTACTCATGACACTGCAGAAGAAGGCGTCCACTAGAGGGAGCTCTAGGGAGCCCGAATAAAGGGTATTTTTACCTCTTCTTCCACACTGGCCCGGCGTATGGGGAGATGTGAGAGTACCCCACTTTACCCCACCACATGTGCCCTACCGATCGACTGTGGTGTTGTCCATTTAAGCTGCTCGTTGGACAGGGCGAGGTTCCGTTTGTTTCAACTGCCCAGCTGGTGGATCGGATTCAACCGGCGAAGTCCGACTTGCAAGTCCGTTGTTGATTACCTGTTACACCACGGCAGCATCCCATCCCGTGTCCATGTGTGGCACGTACAAATTACCAAAACATATATATGGCATAATTCAATTTCCCTTGAATATGCGAAATAAGCCTATAATGGAATTTAAAAAATGCGCACACTGACTTCGGGATCGTCTGCATACTTATTTCAGAGAGTAGTGGAGACACCGCAGTCAGATTATTGCCGCCACGCTTGAGAGACTTGGTGAAAGAATGGCTCCTTTAACGAGATTGCCATTAATAAGAACTCATTCGTCATTTTGCATTCCGTCAGGAATCCATGTGCTGAAGCCTATAATCCCCACCTGCAACACAAAGCCTCATTACCAGAATTTCTTTGCAATCATATGGATCAGTGCTTTGGTTTCTTGCTACGTGCTTCTGCAGTCATCCTCCATTGTTAACACATTCCCCACCGCCCCATCCCCCCCCCCACCGCTGATACCGTCTCACTCACAACTATTGTTGTAAGCAGCGCTCCCACAAACATTTTCCCACGTCTCTAACTCGCCTGCAAATTTCTGTCAAAACTGCAACCTTCTCTTGTTCAATAGATTCCCAGAAAGGGCATGTCCTTCACCTTTACAATCACCTCTGCCGGTGTCCTCCACGACCCTGTAAGATCCGGTTTATTTTTGAGCCTCTCTCTCTCTCTCTCTAAACAGTTCTCACCTTGCTTTCTATGACCTCACCCTTTGTTTTTGACACTATAAATTCACCGCTATCCTTCTCCAACACCACATCAAACACTGGCATTTGTACGATGTGGTTATGCATCTGTCTTGGTTATCTCTCTCAAGTCATCGTCATCATCATCAGTAGCAGCAGCCATGGTTAATCTGCTGTAGGATGAATGCCTTCCAATGCTGTCACCATCTCACATGGTCCCGGAATGCCTTTGGCTGCTATTTTGTCACCGGTCTGGTCCATTGACCCAAGTCCACTTACTTTTTTTTTACAGTCAATATGATGAATATGATGTCTCTAACTTAATTGTGTTTGTTCTCTGATTCATTGCTCCTCTCTCTGTCTGTCGGTATATTTATCCGTGCATGCATCCATCCAAGAATACTCTCTAGCTTTGGTTTAATTGTATTTGTCAGTGACCATGTGTCTGATTCATTTGATGTAATGGGTAATATGCACTGATTGAAAACATTCTTCTTTACTATTCTTTGCACAGTTTCCTTTAATTCCAAAACCATCTCCTTCAGGGTGCCCTTGAACATAGTTTTGTAAACCCTGACTTGTTCAAGTAATTTTAATGCTCTCTCCTTGTACATTTCCCTGTATTACAATTCTAAATTTAGTTAACGATTAAAAATGTGCCTTTTTAAGTCAATTTGCATTTCATACTTTTCTTTCAATTCACTACAATGCTCAGATGTGGGGTAAAACTGCTTCTTCATGATCATCATCCAATTGATTGCAATGGAAATAAATACCTTTTTTAACAACTGCTTTAAATCAAAGCATGTCTTAGAACTCTCACTAACTGTACTTTTAATAACATGAGCTGGATTGTCTGCACTGTTTTTTTTTTTTACAAGTGATAAGGCTTATTTCTCATTGCCCATGCATACGGAGTCCTCAATTAAATAGACATACAAAAAAATGTCAATAAAAAGGCAGTAAAAGGCATTACAATTATATATCAGTATCTATTTTTTAAATCTTTGTATTTTTTTCATTACCAGAAGTAACTTCTCACATGGGTTCTGAGATTTTTAAAATATTATAATAGTTTATGATGTGGGCTTCAGCTTAATTCTTCTAACACTGATTTTTATAATCAGGTCTTCTGGTTTTTTAGTAACACAGCATCACAATGACAGTATCATCATCAATAGCCTTGATCTATCTACTGCTAGATGAAGGCACATTTTTTTCGTGATCCAGAATTACCATATGACCATAATTGTATTCGTGTTTATAGCAAGTAATATTTCCAGGAGCTAAATGCCAATAACGAGGTCTGCTAGTCACGAGAGGTCTTCAGGAGAAAATTTGTGTAGTTTTACTGATGTAATGACATGATGACACCTGCTGGCTGGGCAAGGGAAGCACGGGTACAGGCACCGCTAAGACAACATCCAATCTGAAAGGGAGAGGTCTCTGGGGCAAAGGTAATAGGCGGGGTTGGTCGAGATGCTCCGGGAACCTGCTCGAAGGTTCCACGAGAGGGCGTGGCCGGAGGCAGAGCGTAGCCGCGCCTGGGGAGATATAAGCGCGGGCAGACCAGGGCTCGGAGTTTGTGTGTAGATTCTTGGGTCCGGACTGCATCGCTGCTTGCCGTCATCTCCCTCCATCGTCCGGCCACGTGGAAGATCTCCTGCAGGGTATCCATCGCCATCTTCCTTGTGGTTTGCGTGTTTCTGCGCATATTTGGTGACTGAATGTTTCAACACAACAGGGAGCATGGGGGTTGGTGTTGAAATTAGTATTCCAGAAATTATGCGCATTGTGATATTTGATTGTGGATCTAACAGTTTTGTGTGTGAGCTCCCGGAGCAGCCGGCAGCACAGTACCCTGCCACTGAGTGGATCAGGGAGAGGACGGCAGTTGGCAGCACATCAGCCGAGGTGCCGCAGGTCGTTCCTAAGTTTATGCGGCAAGACGATTCTTGATGTGGTCTTTTCACAGATCTGTTTTATGTGGTAGTTGAAGGTCAGGCATGTATCCATGATAACCCCTAGATATCTTGTAGTGGGGCCATAGTGCACTGGGCTCCCACAGAAGGACACGCACAAGGGTGCATCTGCTGCATGATTTTTGCAGGTGGAAATCACTTGTGGCTGGCTTTGGAAGGATTTGGTCGGAGATTCCAGTGACAGAGATACGCCTCCAATCAAGTTAGATAAGCTGGTAGAGTATTGGCAATATTCTCGAGCTTTATGTCCTGTTCAGCTAGGGCTATGTCATCTGTAAATGTGAAGTTGTGAGATGATGTACATGGCAGGTCACTTGCACTGAGCCTTGGGGGAGGCCATTCTTCGGTTGTCTTGTGGCTGTGCTTACGAACAAGATCTACCCTGAAAAGTATGGTTGCTGAACATCGTGGCGATTAGAACGGCACCTGATAATGCTGGTCAAATTCAGCAGCTGGTTCATGATGCCAAACAGTGTCATAGGCAGAAGAAAGGTGAATCACTGCTGTACTAGTTTTCTATTGACACTGGAAACCTTCGATTCGGCTGGCGAAGGCAGCAGGTCAGGCCAGCTTGAAATCCGGCTCGTTTGGGAGGCAGTTGAGGGTCAATAACAGCTTAGAGGACAAGAGGGATAATTAATTGGTCTGTAGCTAGAGGGGGCGAGTCTTGTGGCTTTCTCGGTTTCAGAATGGAGATGACTTCTAACTTGCTTCCATTCTTTCAGGGTTTTGCCTGTCCATAGTATGATCGTGAAAGGTTTGCAAGACATTGTTGTCAATTGCAGTCTCATGTTCTTTAGGAGCTCAGGACACAGGCCATCGTACCCCTATCCCTTGTTTGACTTTGTGGGCCTGAGGGCCACTTCTACTTCAGCAACAGTGTGCAATCTTCTTGGATCGGTTGCTTGCAGAAGTTGACACAAGGTGATGGTGAGTTATTTTCAGACCACTTGTTTTTTGAGCTTGTCGATTGGTACCTTTTAAGAGGACATGGAGGAAGCCACGACATTCACTGTGGATTCTGGGGATCTGTGCTCTGTTGGGTTTGAAGGCCAGAGGATGCTGAAGAGCTTCCATGCTTTGCGGCTAGAGTGAGTGAAGTCCAAGTGTGCCGTCCTCAATGTTTGTCTCCTATAAGGCAAACACGTCAATGTTTTTGTCTGGCCAGGAAATCACACTAAGGTCTTGAAAGTCACCATTGGAACCTCATTTGCCAGTAAAAATATGATAATTGGTTTTTTACCATTCTATCTGGCAACAAAACTGACACCTTTTTTTACAAGGAGTCATGTTTGCATAGACCACAATACCTGCAGTCATAATACAAACAAAAAACATAACTCTGATAATGTGCACTGTCCTTGAAGTTGATTGGTCCACACCCGAGACAGCTTTCCTTAGACCCTAGTCTTACATGTGTTGGACCAGATGACGCCAAAAAGGAAAGCTGTCTCGGGTGTGGACCAATCAACTTCAAGGACAGTGCACATAATCAGAGTTATGTTTTTTGTTTGTATTATGACTGCAGGTATTGTGGTCTATGCAAACATGACTTCTTGTAAAAAAGGTGTCAGTTTTGTTGCCAGATAGAAGGGTAAAAACCCAATTATCGTCTTGAAAGTCCTTCAATGTTTCGTTGGTTCACTCAGAGACCTCGTCCAATTGGATTCTGGTGTTTAAAAGGGCCTTTTTTCAGCATTTAGCTCTACTGATCACATCTGGATTCGAATGAACGAAGTCTATTTCACATAGATGACGGTATTAATTGTGTTTAAGGTAACATGATAAAATGCGAGCCATGAGCAGATACTGTCTCCCACCCGTGTGCCCACTTATATTACCATTGCCATAATTCATAGACAATGAAGATAAATGCCACGCTTTGATCTAATTTTCATGCATGAATGATCATCATTGACACTTTTTTTTCATGGTCGAGTCCTTTGCAAGCATCTTGTGGAAGACATATACATATATCATTATACACAAGCACGGTCACTTGTCCTATACATAGACTTGCTCTCACCATAGGAAAGTGGAATTTCCACCACTGGGTAAGAACTATAAACAGAAGATGAGCGCTGCCTCATTGTTCAGTTGAGCCGGAAATCACTGACGTTTTTCTTACACATGCACTGTCGAATCTTGATTTGAAGCTTTCGTGACTGCAGAAATCCAAACTCTTTGGTTATTTCGGTAAAAATAGATCACGACGTTTCGATCGCCACACAAGCAACCGTCTTCACCCCCTCTCCTCTCTCCCACCTGAAGACGGTTGCTAGTGTGGCAATCGAAACATCGTGATCTATTATTATTTTTTCTACCTACGTGACTTTACCGAAATAACCAAAGAGTATGCGCTGTCGCTTTATCCCTTTTACCCAATTTGTTTTTCAAATCGCATTATTCCCTTTCGGTGACGTAAAATGCTATTTCCTGTTTTTAACTTGGTCTGGATAATTTACGCAAAAAACATGCTCTAACTATTGTGTAGACAGTGACAAATACTCGATTCGACTTATATTTTAAAAGAATATGCAGTGCATGAGCTGACAACATTTTTAATTGGCTAGCATGTGGGAAATTAGGCCTCCATTGAGTATCCCTGTACATTTTCCTTCGCAGCCTTACATTCATCAATGTCATTCGGAGCTATTTATATGCCCTATACGACAGCTTACATTACTATGTTATAACAAATTAATAAAAAAAAAACACGTTCATGAATGAGTTGACAAAATGAAACTAATGATTAAACTGGTGTTCTTTAGGTTGTAAAATAAAAAAAAATCTGCATATTACATTCTCAATTAAGCTTTTCAGTCACTCGTTGTTTGTCACGCTGTTATGTCGACGGTTAAATGTGAGTGATGGTCATCAATACCATTTTAGGATGCCGCTGCAATTTAAGTTTGTACCGCCGATGAACCCTTCCACATATGAAAGTTCTTTCTTAAGATGGCAAAGGTCGAATGCACCCTGGGTACATCATAGGATAAATATAATCTCCTATGGCCAAGTGAAGGTGTCTCAGCTTGCGTTCAAAATATCTGCAGGCGTTAAATAATTCATGTGGGCAAACATCTTCCCTTGGCCTAATTTCGCGTGTGATATTTGACCTCAAAAGACATATAGAGCACAATACATAAAAGGCAGCGTGCGTGTTGAATAATCTAGTTAAAAAGGACACTTTCATCCAATCAGCTAATTGAACACAATTTTGAAACATAAAAACCCAGTGTTGTAGATGTTTTTAACAATGATGCTTTAAAATTGTGTAAAGCCCTTTACTGTGGCCGACTGAAGAGGCTCTTAAAACCAAGCAGTCATTCTTGTACATCAGCTATTGTCTAAATGTGAATGTGTTGTACATTTTATTTACACGTTCCTTTACTGTTTTAGCATTGTAAGTAACATGCCGGTAACAAGATGAGGAACTCTCAATCTATACTGGCCGGTGTAGGGTTTTGTATTTGTTGTCTACCTATGAAGACACCACCAATGTATTCATGATACACCTTCTTAGCCATTTCACTTCTTCAATGTGTATAGTTAATCTAGTATTTATTTTTTACCCCAAAGTTCTACCTAAAGGATATTTTTAAAGCCATGTCAATCCGCTGCTGGATGGAAGCCTTCTGTTACGGTTGGTCATGGGGTTGTTTCATCATA
This sequence comes from Lethenteron reissneri, assembly GCF_015708825.2. Classification (NCBI taxonomy): domain Eukaryota; kingdom Metazoa; phylum Chordata; class Hyperoartia; order Petromyzontiformes; family Petromyzontidae; genus Lethenteron; species Lethenteron reissneri. The sequence continues at coordinate 10,127,406 of NC_083803.1, read as the reverse complement.
TTTCACCACAATGGTCAGAGAGGGTTAATTTATTGAAGCAGGGGAAGGCAGGACTTGTTCAGATATCATTTGTACGGATGTTAGCTGTGGCTGTGAATCAATACAATGCAAATCCGATTTATATAACATCTGAATGAGGCCACATCTTTAGAGGTTGAGCATAAAGTGTGATTCAATAGAGAAGCAATACATCATAAGGAGAGAAAAAGTCACTGTTTAATCTGGACTTGAACAGGGGCAGTGGGTCGACAGCACGGATGTCTGAGGGAAGGGAGCTGCAAACAGGACAGCATGGGAGAATGAACTACCGCTCACTGAGCAAAAATTTACTGCGGGCTTCAACAGAAGGTCTTGGTTGCTGGAGCAGAGAGTGCCTGGAGGGGAATAATGAGATGAGGGGGAGAGATGAAGAGTAGTGAGCATAAGGTGAGTCCATGAAGGATGCTGAAGATGGTGAGTAAAAAAATAAAAAGATGAGGTGTCCCCCAAAACGCAAATAATCGCGACGAGAACGAGCACAGAAGTGAGGAATGTGAAGACGGGAACGGAAGATCTCGAGTGGCGGCCGAACATGGGCACGCAACGCACGGCCATTCGGGCACACTACACTGCTGCCGCTACTCATATTAAGGCGAGACTTGTGTTCGTCGTCCATTAACCCCACACCATCCCTCTCACCACCAGTAGACTTACTTCAATTCCCACGTTTGCCAATTCACTCTGATTATGTGGTTTGCACACCGTGTTATGAACTGAGCAGCCTGAGTGTGATTATTATCACGCTCAGGCTGCTCAGTGTAACAATATTTTATTTGTTCCTGGGTAGTAAGTGTTATTTCCTAATTGCTTATGCCTCAAAAGTACAGAAAATGGCTACTATTCCCCATAAACGTTGCTTTTGTGACAAGGACAATGATATTTAGAAATTTACCTATTTTCCAGAACATTACAGATAGTTTCAATGCTGAGTAAACTTGGAGTCACTTCTAGAACATTCTAGAACTTTCCAGTAATGTAAATAGTAGTATAAATACAGGGGCCTTAAGCCCACCAGTTAAATTTAGCTCCAGCTGCCTCAGTTGATACATATCTGCATTTTTCTGAGATGGCATCAAGAGGCTGCAAGCATCTGGCAGACGCATTTTGCGATGTCTGCCACCAATTTATCAAGACAATAGTGAAAAAGTACCGTGGAAGCATCTGCTAAGATGTGTGAGGCCTACAAGACATATTTCGGCATGCCTGTCGGGGATCAAGACACATCCTGGGCACCTCACTCATTTCACCTGCGAACAATGCAAAAAAACTCTGGAAGGTAAGATGTACAATTGTTGCTCGGAATTTAATGTTATAAAATTAGTTTAAAACATTTAAATTGTAAAAGTTTTCAATTTTGCAATGTATTATAATTTTCAATGTCATTGAAAAAATATATCATGTAGTGAAAAATGTTGCGAGAATCTCTTACACATTAGTCATGGGTGAAATAAATGCGGAGAAAAGAGGGGAAAAGAGAGCCATGAAGTTCGCTATCCCAAGATTTTGGCGGGAACCCACTTACCACTCAAGCAACTGCTACTTCGGCATGGTGGACCCTTCCAAACGTCGGACTGGCAAGAATGCACCTGCTATCACGTATCCAGAACTTCCTTCATCCATTGCCCCGGTGCCACACTGCCATGAGCTCCCAATACCCACTCCTCCGGAGAGGGAACAGCCATCTTTAGAAGAGAGCAGCAAGTCAGAGAGCGAGGAAGACGTTGTAGATCCAGATGGCAATTTCAGAGGTGGAGCTGAGGAGAGAAACCCATACTACCCCAACCAAAAAGACCTCAACGACTTGATCAGAGATCTTGGCCTCACCAAGTCCAATGCCGAGCCTTTGACGTCTAGGCTCAAGCAGTGGAACTTGTTGGATGAAAGTGTGCAAGTCGCAGATCAGAGGAAGCGTCACCAACCTTTTTGCAGCTTCTTCACCTGTCAAGATGGGCTCTGCTTCTGCCACAATGTGACCAGTCTGTTCGAGGCAATCGGAATGAGTGGCGCCTCTTCATTGACAGCTCATCCAGGAGCCTCAAAGCCGTGCTGCTCCATAATGTCAACAAGTACCCGTCTCTTCCCCTGGCTCACTCGGTGCACCTCAAAGAGGATTACAACAGCATCAATACCTTGCTAGATGCCTTGAAGAATGATGAGTATGGCTGGGAGGTCATCGGAGACTTCAAAAAGGTGGCATTTCTGATGGGTTTCCAAGGCGGTTTTACCAAGTTTCCCTGCAATCTTTGCCTTTGGGACAGCAGGGACACCAAGGCACACTACCACTGGCCATAGCGGACCGAGTTCTCTGTGGGGAGGAACAACGTCAAATTGGAGCCACTGGTGGACCCCTGGAAGGTGTAGATGCCACCACTGCACATCAAATTGCGCCTTCAGAAACAATTTGTCAGAGCTGTAGATAAGGAGTCGGCAGCCTTTAAGTACCTTCAAAACTTCTTCCCTAAGCTGTCTGAGACAACGGTCAAAGCCGGTGTCTTTATCGGACCACAGATAAAGACGATCCTGGAGTGCAATTAACTCCCCAAGAAGCTCACTAGTAAGGAGAAAGCGGCTTGGAACAGCTTTGTCGCAGTGGTTCGTGGCTTCCTGGGCAATCACAAGGTCACAAACTATGTGGAGCTGGTTGAGACTCTGGTGAAGAACTACGGCACAATGGACTGTAGGATGTCCCTCAAAATCCATATCCTTGATGCTCATCTTGATAAATTCAAGGAGAACATGGGAGCGTACTCGGAGGAGCAAGGCAAGCGCTTCCACCAGGATATACTGGACTTTGAACGCCTCTACAAAGGAAAGTATAACGAGAACATGATGGGAGACTACATTTGGGGGCTGATTCTTGAAAGGGATTTACAGTATAATCGTAAATCTCGAAAAACTACTCACTTCTAAATCTTGTGTAGTCATTTTTTAATTACTTTAGTAAATATCACTGTCCTGGTCACAATAGCAAAGTTTGTGGGGAATAATAGCCATTTTCTATACTTTTTAGACATAAGCAATGAAGAAATAATACTTACTACCCAGGAACTAAAATTGTGTTACATAGTATTACCAACCACGTCGGTGGTGAATGATATCTGAGCTGGACCTGCACCCCTTCCTGCAACAAGAAACGACCCAAAATTAGGTTGCTGGGTACATAGCGCACCGCTAACTACCACACCTCAAATAGTGCGGTTTGCTACGTACGATGCGAAATAAGTTTAAAATACATACTGCACCACTTCTCCCCCCATCAAAACATCAGGCCTGATAACTGTAATGTTTTCCGAGCCAAACCTCACACTTGCATTTAAATGATAACGCAGTAAAGCCTATCAGGAATTTTTAATACACTGTTCAATTACCCTCCCTTCAGTAGTCGGGGTTTGCAGAAGACTGGTTTTCCACAAAATCCTACATATGTTAATATTATTTTGTAAATACAGTGCATTGTTCCTTAAAATACAACACGATTTTTATAATGATGCCAATTTTGCTTATTCGTGGTATGTGGTATGTTTGCATGGCATTAGGCCATGCAAACATGTTACATGCCTACAAGGACGAGATACAAATTACTAGTCATTAAAGATATTATTCAGAAAGAAAAAAAATCAGAATTAAATGTAAGAACATTAGGACAAAAAGGCAATAACATGAGCACCTCTAGATTCATGGTTCAGTAGCTGCCCTAGCACTGCTTTAACTGTACCTATATCATAACATGTGGCACCCAAAATACAGAAGAAATCATGTCTTGTTTGCCATCTGTTCCCCATTATTAAAGAAACCATTACACTTTCGAAATGGGTAATGGTTTTTTTCATGATCATGCAAGGTGTATCTTAATGTTTCAAGACCAACATGGAAAATCATGATAAGGAAAATGTGATATCCCTGCAAAAAGTAAATTAATAAAAAATATCACCGTGTCCTGCGGAAATGTAAAATCCGCAAGTATATTAGATTTTCCCAACACAAATAGGTTCACCTTGTAAATAATCTTTGCATGAGTATAATAACAATAATGTAAGCAACCTTAATTTAGTTATCTGTAACAAACATTCCCTTATATTTAATTATTTACTGACACAATGACTCATAATAGAATTTTGGGTTAAATTGCATAATTAAAAAGTGTGTTGTATGCCCTTCTCCACCTGCCACCTTCAATTAATGAAGCTGTCATGTGAACAAACGTGCCGATTTATGGCTGCTTCAGTACACCGGTGCGTTGAAGAGTGATCCACAACATTTCACAATTGGGTTCGACCTTTAAAAATTGTCATGGCTACAATTGTTAAATGTTGTGCATTGCTGTGCAACAACACGCCGGGTGCTGAAGCAGTCATAAATTGTCGTGTCTGTTCACGTGACAACTTTATTAATTGGCTGTGTTGGGTGGAGGAGGGTGTATAACACACAGTTTTTTCATTATGCGATCTGACCCAGAAATCAATTATGAATTGTATTGGTGTTAACATTTTCTTGCTCTGTGCTTCCAGAGGATAAACCATACGTCATTTGAGTTAGCAACATAGGTCATACAAGCTGCCAGATTGTTTTGAAAAATGTCCAACTGGACGTGATGTGTGTGTATCCTCTTCTGTATCTCTCAACATTGATGGTTTTTCACAGTGAATGTCTAGGGTGGACATGTATAGCTGAAAGAACGCCTGGTGCAATGGTGGTGATGCATGTCATGCTACCCACGTCTGGCATATTGAGTTCTCAAGGCAGGTTATAGTACCAGCCACCAGTACAAACAAACGTGAAATTCAGGTGTATGTGCACCTTCTAAAGGTTATAGGCCATTCTTAATTTTTAAAAAGTAGTTATGCAGTGGGCCTCTGTGGTGAACAATAAAATGCATGTACTTTGACCCTCTCCTTACAACATTCCACTTTTAAAGTGACTTGTATTATCTGATTATATGATAACCTCATATTCTATTAAAATATCCTCAGATAATTATCCTTTGTTACATTAGATTGTATGAAAAAAAAAATTAAGAGACGTTCATGAAAGGAATTCTAACTGCCCTGAGCATCCCTAATTGTCGTGACCCCTTCTCACTGGCAATTATTTGAGAGGCACTCAACTTTTGCCTCTTGACCTGGAAAGTCAAAATCCACCAGTAACATTGTGTTTTTGAGCGAGTCTTGAAACATCAGTGGACTGAACTTTGAAGTAGGTATGCAGTGCAGGGAGAACGAATACCTACGTTTTACAATGGTGATGATGCTGGCGACCATAAAAAAAATATTGAAAAGATGCAAAAAATATAACTTCCAATGACAATTACCATATTCAGCAATTTCAACAATAATCAGGCTCGTTGTACATTATATTGTAGAAAGCTAGCGTTGAATAAAGAAGTACTGCAGTTGTTTTTTGATGTCATTGATTCGGGTGGATGTTTTTTTAATGATTTCTTCCAGCTGATGCACATCATCCAAAGGTCTTTGGGAAGTGAGAGTAGAACGAGGTCAGATTTGATAGCCGTGTGGTCTCAGACAGCAGTGTGTTACATGGAAAGTGCCTAGATGCCTCTGGAAGGGTAAAAAGTGGAGAAATATCTTGGAAGGAGATTCGTGATAATGGCAATGAAGGGAATGGCTATTGTGAATTTATATTAATAAATAAACATGTGTTCCTGAGACACTGCAATTAATCATTGTCCACCCCTGCAATGTATTTGCAACTGTATTGATTCTGTCTTGTTTCCATGATATAAAATCATCACGGTCTCATTAGATATTCAAATGTGAGGGAATAGCTTAAAAATAATTATCTGCATATACCTGACATGGCACGTGTGTTAACTCAGTACACCTACTGCACTTAAATAGCCTTAATAATGTACCTTCGTCTCGGGGTAATCATTATTAACATCCTTTCAATGGATCGTGAAACATTTAACAAAAAATAAAACCTGTAAATAGTCCTTTGTAAGTATCATATATGAAATGTGAAAAATTGTTCTGTACAATTGTATTTAAAACATGTGACATAGTATATATTTGATCACAATACATGACGCCATAATCTGAGCTATATAAACAGTTTTACTAAATATATTCATGGAATATATCTAGGAGTGGTGAATTAAGAGTAATCAGTATATATCCATATCTGACCATTTATGTACACAGATAATGCATGAATGGCAAATGTAATAGGAAGAGATAGTGATCTATCAACATTTCATATCATCGAGACCCATTTTGCTGTTTTCATGCATCATGAAATTGAACATTATACATGAACGACGATATAGAAACCCACTCCACTTGGTATTTGTAACATGTCGCTATTAGTGTGGTGCATTGCCTATGGACTCTTATCTTACGTGGTTATGGCATTGTAAACAAACTCTGCACCAAACCCTGATATAAAGCTGGTATTTGGAAATATTAATGTACAGTGGTTTGCACACTATGCTGCGAACTCGGTGACGTAAATTTGATTCCTGGCCACAGCTCTCAGTCGTGAGTGATATCCGAACTGGTCCTGGGTCACTTTTCACCAACCCACACTAAGCAGGGTGTTGAAGTATGGTCAAACAATGCCCTTGACAAACAGTGTGGGGAGGCCTTCATCCACAGCAGCGGATTGACAAAGGGCTGTACATTCCAATAAATTGCATACAGAAGTAATAGAAAACTTGTTTTTAATGTTAGTACGTTATACATTTACCCACACGGTTTTAACGTCATAAAATCAGAAGTACAGATGGCTCGAAAATTAAGACTCAATCATTAAATATACACGGTATGCTATTCAAAACCGTTCATTACTATGCTAGTACTTATGAGTATCAGTCGCTTCTTGCCTCCTCTGCCTTTGTATTGTAGCCAGAGCTTGAACAAAAAAAAGTCGGCAATAAATAATGCTCATTTGTATCTGTCATCCACATCGGCCTTCAAAAGTGGCTCCTCTCCATGGTTCATTGGCCATCTGAGGTGTCGGGAGGGAATTACAAATCCCAGCCATTTTCACGGCACGTGGATTCTAATTATCCTTCGGTCAGTCGCTTGGGTCACATTCAACCTTGTCGGTGCCTCAAAGTGAGGAGGGAATTTTTTTTTCATTTAACTCTGCCAAGTCAATCATCTCATCTGGTGTTGGCACGCATCATCAAGTGTTCTTTACCAATGTAAATGATATTGATAAATATGGTAAAGTTATGGTTAATTTGTGTGATGTAGGTTTATTGCATTGATCTTCTTTTTTTTACATGCGTATGGTGCAATTTAGATTAATTATCTATTTAAAGTCCAATGTTAACATGTCTACTTTGAAACACATTATCTTGTTTTCCAACATCGTACATATCTTTTCGATTTAAAGCTTTCGTGACTGCAGGGATTCATCTTCTTGCTTCTTTCGGTAAAGTCACGTAGAAGGTAAATAATAAAATAATAAAAATAATAAAATCATGTTTCATTTTTATTATTTTAATATATAATGTAGTATTTTTATTATTTCATTATTATATTCTTATTTAATAAATTAATAAATATAAAACATAATTAAAAAATGTTTTTTTTTATTATTATTTTATTATTTCCCTTCTACGTGACTTTACCGAAAGAACCAAGAAGATCATACATATCATCACAGATATGAATAAACCTGTATTGCAGTAGATTTTCAGTTTGGGTCCCAATTATTCTCGTATCCTCACTGCACATCCTTTCGACCTTCAGATAATTTTTTTTAGTAAATAAATATAAAAACATCAACTAAATCATACATTTTTTTGTTAAATAAAACCAACTTCCACGCTAATAGAAAGCCCCCCATTATTTCTTTCAGGAGCAAATTGAAGCCTCTGGCACTATGCAAGGAACATAAATCTTACACTTCAGTCACCATGCTGCATGCAGACATCAGCATATTCGTCTCTTCTTCACGTCGTATGTAGAAGTAAAAGCAAAGGATCACTAATTAGGTTGTATTTTGGTACACCAACATATGCTAATTAAGATATAGTCCTTGGGTTGTTTAATGTGAGCTGCTTTATTCAGCTGCACAATAGTAGGTCACGTAGCATAATACCAAATTACCATTAAAATTTGTTAACCATTTTTGCATGACGAAGTTGATGATACTTATGTTACATAATTACGCTTTTATAATTTCAATAGTATTTTTCAAGTTAAAATCAATATATTTAATTCACGGCACGATAGCAGTTTTGCCGTTGTACATGATGCTTTTAGTCTAATGCTGAACAAACAAAATAAGATCCCACAGACACTAAACTCTCAGTCTTTAAATACAGGTGCATGCAGTAGATTCTATGAATTTCATGTCATTTTACAAGGTGAGCAATTTTAGTCTTTTGTAAAATTCAGGGTTAGCAACTTGAAGCTTTACAATGCATAGAATGTGTCAAGACAGTGTTGTAGATGCAATTGTAATGGATGGAAAGGGCACGTGTAGGATGAAGGAGGGCCGCTCACTGAGGCAGGCACTGGAGTGAGCACCCAGAGGTCAGCAACGAGGGGGAAGACCAAAGGTCACACGTGGGATACTGCAATAGCCGACCATGACTACAACAAATTATGGTATATAGGAGAAGGAAACAATGGTGTGGTGCAGTGGCATCAGCAGTACAGTATTGGCCATGATAACCTTTTGACCTTGACCTCGAATGCTTAAAATAAGCAAACTAAACTGTTAACGTGTAACAATATACTATTAAACATTGACCCTTAACCTGTTTATGAATTACCTAAACTGAACTATTTTATTTTACCAGGTAAAGCCCACTGAACTATTTTTCAGAGGCGACCTGGTCCTACATGATAGCTCATTAAAGTGGTTAATAAGAAGTGGGAATTTATAGGAGCAGCCAAATAATCTAAATGCACGTTGTTTCTAAATGTGAAGGTCACAACCGGAGGGCTCAGAGAAAAATCACGTGACCACCAGGGGAGAGAGAGAACACACGTATTCCAAATCTACAACAGTCATCATCAGAGTCTGGAATTGAACCCACGCACTCTCGCGTACCGAGCGAGGAAGATAGCATCTCCTCGCCACCGAATTGCCCTAAAATGTTAGTGTCCCTGAAATGTTAACTTAGATATCTCAGTGAATCGCATTGTAAAGTATTAATTGTTGATGGCACGCGTGAAAATTACTGACTTGGTGACCATCAACAAAAATTGATGAATTTTGGGAGCACACCTGAAGACTTAAAATTTGGTCAACTTTAACAATTCAGTAAGCACAATGGCTGTTGGGAATTATACATTTAGAAATTGTTATGGTGCCAGTGGTAATCATTAATTCATGAAGGTATACTCTATCTGAAGTAAAAAAACAATTTCATGCCATGAAGCAATCAAGTCGAAAAAAGTGATTCTTTCATGCTCTGCATTTGTGTTTCATCACAGACATGTTTAAAATGGTCATGCTATGTTGCGCTTGCATGGAATATTGACTGATGCGTTAGCATGCTTCATTTACTAAGGGGCGCGGTAAATGTGTGAAGATGAACATTCACCCAAAAGTTCAATCAGCCAATTTTAAAATCTTCACATTATCAATTTTACTTTCATGCATTCTCCATTAATGTCTGTATCTGAGATAATGCGGGGAGCATCTGCCTCATATTTGTGGAAGCATATTATTCACATTTTTTTTACCATGTCACATTTTAAAGATGTTGGAAATACTGTCTCAGATAATAGTGCTATACACAGTAGTATACCACTATATGGCACGGAATATAATACATTTGTGGCATACACAGCATTAGACTAGGAATACAACTGTTTTAAATTCTGTATCATATTGAATAGCGATATGGTACACATTTTCTATCTGAAATGTAAACAATTTTTTATACTCTAAAAATAACACATTGAATAAAGATGTCATTATGAATTCATACCTGCATTTTCCCATTATGTCCCCCAAGTTTTACCATTTCAAGCAATGTCTTTGCTATTTCTTTTGAGAACTAAATTCTAATCGAATTTACCTTAAAATTACAACATCATTTGTATGCGTTGTTCACAAGAACCTTCTGAATACAATCATCATCATTCATGAACATGCAGCACCAACACTGCGATACCACTGTTTTTTTTACCAAAACTCAGTCGGTTAATGTATTACCTTCATACATCCAGATACAACCTCTCTCACTTCATGACACTCACTTTTGAGCTTGCTTAATCTCCACATCCACACCGAACCCAAAACCCACTGTGGGCCTGAGTGGGTGGGAGTGCATTCATTGTAGCCGAGAGAGAATTCACGATCTGCTAATACTGATCTCACCGAGAATAAGGGGCTCAAATGGTGCTGTCAACGACCATCACAAGAATGTGCCCAACTGTGTGCGTGTGTCTGTGTCTCTGTCAGTGTTCCTGTGTGTCACTATGTGCCTGTGTGTGTGTGTGTCTCCGTGTATTTGCATGTCTGTGTGTGGTGTCTCCATGTCTGTGTGTGTGTATCTCTGTGTCTGTTTAAGTTGTCTTGTGGTTGTTGTTGTTGTTTGACTTGCATCCCACTGGGATTTTTGCACACAGCGTTGGTGTAACGGTGTTTTTCTGCAATATTTTTGCTGTCTTTTCTTGGATTTTCTGTTTGCACTTAGTCACATATTCACTTTAAGATGTTTTTTGTTCATGTTTTAGTTTTTTGTTTGTTGCGGTTGCACCCGATTCAAGAGCTGAATGGCTCACAGGGCTATACCTAATAAATGAACTTGAACTTGAACTTGTTTGCCCAACTGCGCATGTATGACTGAGGGAGAGGGCCGGGGTTGGGGGCTGACTTGTTACAAAGCACTATTCTAGAGGGATGCTGCCATGGTGTGATGGTCAGTAAACTGGACTTCAGAGGTCTCGGGTTCAATGTTTCAGCAAAGGTAGTTGAACCAACAGACAAGCGTCTTAAATCACACAGCCTGTGTCCACGCAACAGTGTATAAATGGATACATCCACAGTGAGTCCTCTTCCAGGTCGCAAATAGTGGGATGAAGTGTGGGTGTTCCTACGTCTCCCAATGCGTTTGGCCAGAGTGAAAGAGGAGGCCAAAATGACACTCTAGAGTGCCGTGAGAAAGCAATTGCAGGGCTGCACCTTTGTGTTATAGACCATAATGTCTACAATAATTTATAAAATGCTCACCATAGTTTGACACCCATATGAAAAAATTAATGTTTCATGAATTTTGACTTAAAGCTTTCGTGACTGCAGGAATTAATATTCTTTGGGTCTTTCGGTAAAGTCACGTAGATAGGTTGAAAGAAAATAAGTAGTTTTTTCTTATTTTCTTTCAAACATTCTATTTGACTTTACCGAAAGACCCAAAGAATATGTTTAATGAAGTCATGCCCGTGGTTACCTGCTTTTTGCCAAGCTTGAAAGAGCATTACAGTATGAGTAAGCTGAACGTCTGAAAAAAAAGGATATTTCTCAAGATTTGAAGCTTTCGTGACTGCAGTTTATTCTTAGTCTTAAGCCTCACCTTACCATATTAATAAAACGTGTGCTGTACTTGGCCCTTCCCCTCTTCAACCATTATATATACGGAGTGGTAGCTCTTGTAATCTCTCATTTACTTGATACAGCTGTCGTGGCTGTGACGGTTCCACCTGAAGACGGAAGCTTGTGTTGCCTCCGAAACGTCGTGATTTTTATTTAATTTTACTTTTATTAATTTTAATTTTTTACCAACGTGACTTTACCGAAAAAACCTAAGAATATGATATTTCTCAACTAGTTAAACTAGGATTAAAATGAACGACTGCACTTTTGGAAACACGTTTGCATATAACGATTGTGATTGTAGGTGTGCCAGAATAGGAAGAGATTGCGTAGGAGCCAACTTATTGTTAAGAAAACGTCGACAATCAATGAGCTAATGGGAGATCTCTTCTTTGGCACGCTTGGATTGTGGTGGTCGGTGCATTTGTGTGGAAACTCCCATTGCCTTTTCCATTCGCGTCAATGCGATATAATAGCAGGGATTGCTGGGGTGTGTGAATCAGCTCATTTCACTTGGCTCGATGGAATCTGGCCTCTTCACAGCAGTCACGTGTCTTCATGCAGCGTGCACTCGGAGCATCCTGGCAACATGAAGTATGCCGAGATTAATCATTGGCATTAATGCACAGAGCTCTCGCATACTAATAAGCAGATGCTGGGTCTTCTGCGTTGTTTGGATGTTTCTCCAAATTTATCATGATGAAATCAATGCTGTGGAGCTGCCATCTGTTGTCCATTTTTCTGAAAATGAGCTTAAAATGTTTGACTTTTGAATAATAAAGAGCGGCAGTGACCCGACGAGGTTATAGCCACACGACGATTTGGTAACACGTCAGATCTCTCGAGGTGCTCAGCTATGTCAAGCTCTGCTGTCACGTGCAATGTAACAACTTCCTCTCCGTCCCAAATAAGATAAACTTGGTTGCAAATTGAAAATTCACTGGCATGTAGAACACAAACATGTTTATGTATTACTGCAGTTGGAGACTGTGAATCCTCTTGAATTTACACTTGAAATCTGTTATGTAATGTCACCTTTCAGAGTAGGCATGTTTTAGTAAAAGCTAAAATGTACGTTGAAAAAGTTCCTTTTGAGTTTTATTTGTGCCACCAAAGCTGCAAAATATCATAACATTAACTTAATTTACACGAGATTTTAAATCATGAAAATAGTTTCATTTGAACTGTGGCTCAAAAACATTTCTTAAAATACAAGTAATATTTAATTATGTGATTTATCAATCAATGCTATTTTACTCATCAATGCTATTTAGGTCACGTGAAGGACATTTTATTTACATTTTAGCCTCAGACTATAACATATATGATACATTATTGTGGTACTAGATGACCTTATTAAATATATTAATAGTATTTCTCCAGTTTGCCTCAATTTTTAACAGCACTTTTCTTCACCTCACTACATTCTCCACTCAAGAATCCTCAACCTCTCTCGTCATCTTTACCTTTCCACTCACCACTCCCCAAGCCATTTCTAACCATCACACGTCTCTCCTAACATCTTCCCTCATTGCTACTGACCTCCCCTCAATACTCCTTAGGATATTTGGTTTTCTATCTCTATCGTATGGCAAGTATGTGCAAACCACGCGTCCAAGTTTAAGTCTACGAGGAATGCGATAGCTTCAGGGAGTTGCGTGACTACCGCAATACTGATCAGTCCGCCGGAGAGCGGGTGAAGGATGCAGTTGTTCGCGATATGGAACTAGGTAATAAAGCACTGTAAGCTTGTAATGATTCACATCCCCACCCCCGATCAACACGTTCTTTAATCTCTATCATTTCTTATAACTGATTTCAGCTCCATTCATCTCGACTCAGCATCCTTTACCCTCTCCAATGCACTTTCTTCCTCCCTCAATTTCTTGGCTCCCCTTCGCCCCTCGGTCTCTTTCAAGCAAGCCTCCTCAACCCTGGATCGATACCCTCCTGCAGTCAAAACGGCGCCTCTTGCGCAAAGCAGAAATGCTTCAGAAAGCGTCTCCCTCAACCGACAATCTGGCTTCATATTAGTCTCTCCGCATCCCACTTCTTATCTGACTTGAACAAAAGCAAAACAATATTATTATCTCGCCTTCATCTCTTCTCTCGCTCCACATCCCCGTCAACTATTTTCAACTCCCAACAATCTTCTCCACCACTCCTCTCTAGTTCCATCTCCCCGATGTTCTGTCCCTTCCGCCATTATTCCTTCAATCTGTTTTCTCACGTGCACCTCAAACCGACTCTACTTTCTCATCCTTTGCTCCAACATCTACTTCTGAACTCTCATTTCTAAAGCCCACCCGACTTGCGAGCCTCATAGCCCATTTTGCTCCCTCTGATCCTCCGCTATTTCGTTTCCCTCTCCAATTCTTCCCTCTTCTCTGGTGCCTTCCCTGTGGATTTCAAAGCTGCCCTCGTCATTCCTCTCCTTGGCAACCCATCTCTCGACACTTCCGCGGCTGTCCTTCCCGTCATTAGCGCGGATAATCAAGGGTCTCATAATCAACGTTTTTGGGTTTAGATCGCGTTATTTATAAATGTGTCGTAACCCTCCACCACCCGACATGGCCAATCAGGCGAATTGCCCGATGATGCTGGATGCAATTACCAGCGAAACGTCGTACTCAAATTGTAAATTGTTGTGGTTTCACGCTTCAACACACCGGTGGGCTAAAGCAGTGAACTAATTGTCTTTTGTCAACGTGACACTTTTTTACTCATTGGCCGTGTTGGGTGGTGGAGGGTTACGACACATTTATAAATAACGCGATCTAAACCCCAAAACGTTAATTATGAATAATATTGGTCGCGAAAGCCTCACCCGTGTTAAGCAAGGGTCTGCTGTATGTTGAACCGGGTGGAGCGAAACACGCTAATCGCACTTCTGCTGTACAACTGGCTTACTATTTGTTTAAAGGGCTATCTGAATTAAAATAAGATATTTCACACATTTGCTGGATTTAGTATTCAATAAAAAAATATGTAGCTTTTGTCACCTTCATATCATGTTGTTTGTAACTTTCATCATTTATTTCTTCCTCGTTTATAGTTGTCTTACTTTCAATATGTTTTGCATACTTTTAATCTCACACATCATTTTAAGTGTATACTGTCAGCTACAAATCAATTTTAATTGATGAATCAATGTGTACCTAGTTTAGCATTAAATACTTAGTTGTTAGCCAATACCTTTTCTGCATAATCAACATTTCAGAGTCAAATCAAAGTGATTCACTGTTTAAATGAGCATTGACGCAGTGCTCACGCATCGGTTAACCACTGTTGAATTCCCCAAAAGGTGGTACTCCTTTTATAAACCTCGGAGAGATGATGGGGTGAGTCAACCCACAACTTTGCAATCACGAGCTGCTCGCTTTACCACTGAGCCACCTGGACGAATCGATAGTTACGGTTAAATGGTTAAAATTTGTGAAAATGTATATTTTATATTCCGTATGTCTTGGGTAGGGTTGTCTTAAAAGACACAGGGGAGATGGCATGCAAGGAAGTGATACATTCTGCAGACAACTAAACGTTGTTATGAGGAGAGAAGTGTGAAGAAACCAATCTGCTCGTGTGTTTACCAATTAATTGCCTCGTGGCAGTTTGATGACATTTTCTTATCTCAGGAAAAAAAGAGCTGCTTGATTCAATTAAAAGATGCATTTTATGTACAATTTAGTTAAGCATCGTGTTCGAAATTATGATTCAGCCCAAGACACTGGCGCATAATTATCTATTTTCACAAATGTAACGCGGTTTGCATTGTCCTCTTTATTTTGGTAATGCATTTACCATATGCTGCTATGATTTCAAAGAACTACTCTCTACAAACTGGCTCAATAGGACATCTATTGACTACAAAGCAATCCAACCGTGACCATTCTACTCATGTGCTTAAAATGGCATAACAACACTGGCGGTGCATATGAAGATATGTTTTATTTCTGTACTCTAGTTGTTTTTACCCAGGAAAGCCTCACTGAGTGTCAATATGTTTTTGCAGGACAATCTTTCCAAATGTTCACAGTAGAGGGCAAAGATTGCTGTGTATTCCAA
Source organism: Lethenteron reissneri (assembly GCF_015708825.2). Lineage (NCBI taxonomy): Eukaryota > Metazoa > Chordata > Hyperoartia > Petromyzontiformes > Petromyzontidae > Lethenteron > Lethenteron reissneri. The sequence continues at coordinate 10,111,782 of NC_083803.1, read as the reverse complement.
TTGAGTAATTTGCGAGTCATTAAATTTTTTTGCTAAATTTGGAACATGACACCGACACACAATGGCCTGCTCTTGTGCATAACGTCATTGGATATTTAACATCCACTTTGAAGCAGACTGCAACATATATTGTTTACAGTTAGCACGCCCAAGGCAATAACCAGTGCGGCCACTGTATTCGAACCGTGAACCTCTGCATCAAGTGGCAAACACGCTCCTGCTGCTGTTCTATTAGCCATTTACCTGATCCTCCGCCCCATGATATGAATATATCCGGACTCCCCTTCCTCCTCTCCTCTTATCCTATTGTCTCCCATCCTTCTTCCCTCATCCACCACATACCTCAATAAGAGCCTCCTGGGGAAAAACAGTTGATTGTATGTATATGTATTCTTTGGATCTTTCAGTAAAGTCACGTAGATAGGTTGAAAGAAAATAACAAAAAACTACGACGTTTCGATCACAACACAAGCGATCGTCATCAGGAGGAGAAAAGAGGAAAGCTGCTGAGGCAGACTGTTCTAAAGGCTTGAAATGGGTGTAGCCCAAGGGTCATAAACGAAGTGGGCTGGGCTAGTGATGGTAATGTGAAAAATTAGCATGTTAGTGTAAGATCGGAAGGCGACCTCCACTACGAGGGCGCGGAAGTGGCTATGTTAATGTGAGAGATTAGCATGTTAATGTAAGATCGGAAGGCGACCTCCACTACGAGGGCGCGGAAGTGGCTATGTTAATGTGAGAGATTAGCATGTTAGTGTAAGATCGGAAGGCGACCTCCACTACGAGGGCGCGGAAGTGGCTATGTTAATGTGAGAGATTAGCATGTTAGTGTAAGATCGGAAGGCGACCTCCACTACGAGGGCGCGGAAGTGGCTATGTTAATGTGAGAAATTAGCATGTTAATGTAAGATCGGAAGGCGACCTCCACTACGAGGGCGCGGATGTGGCTATGTTAATGTGAGAAATTAGCATGTTAGTGTAAGATCGGAAGGCGACCTCCACTACGAGGGCGCGGATGTGGCTATGTTAATGTGAGAGATTAGCATGTTAGTGTAAGATCGGAAGGCGACCTCCACTACGAGGGCGCGGATGTGGCTATGTTAATGTGAGAGATTAGCATGTTAGTGTAAGATCGGAAGGCGACCTCCACTACGAGGGCGCGGATGTGGCTATGTTAATGTGAGAGATTAGCATGTTAGTGTAAGATCGGAAGGCGACCTCCACTACGAGGGCGCGGATGTGGCTATGTTAATGTGAGAGATTAGCATGTTAGTGTAAGATCGGAAGGCGACCTCCACTACGAGGGCGCGGATGTGGCTATGTTAATGTGAGAGATTAGCATGTTAGTGTAAGATCGGAAGGCGACCTCCACTACGAGGGCGCGGATGTGGCTATGTTAATGTGAGAGATTAGCATGTTAGTGTAAGATCGGAAGGCGACCTCCACTACGAGGGCGCGGAAGTGGCTATGTTAATGTGAGAGATTAGCATGTTAATGTAAGATCGAAAGGCGACCTCCACTACGAGGGCGCGGAAGTGGCTATGTTAATTTGAGAGATTAGCATTTTAATGTAAGATCGAAAGGCGACCTCCACTACGAGGGCGCGGAAGTGGCTATGTTAATGTGAGAGATTAGCATGTTAATGTAAGATCGAAAGGCGACCTCCACTACGAGGGCGCGGAAGTGGCTATGTTAATGTGAGAGATTAGCATGTTAATGTAAGATCGGAAGGCGACCTCCACTACGAGGGCGCGGAAGTGGCTATGTTAATGTGAGAGATTAGCATGTTAGTGTAAGATCGGAAGGCGACCTCCACTACGAGGGCGCGGAAGTGGCTATGTTAATGTGAGAGATTAGCATGTTAGTGTAAGATCGGAAGGCGACCTCCACTACGAGGGCGCGGAAGTGGCTATGTTAATGTGAGAGATTAGCATGTTAATGTAAGATCGGAAGGCGACCTCCACTACGAGGGCGCGGAAGTGGCTATGTTAATGTGAGAGATTAGCATGTTAATGTAAGATCGGAAGGCGACCTCCACTACGAGGGCGCGGAAGTGGCTATGTTAATGTGAGAGATTAGCATGTTAGTGTAAGATCGGAAGGCGACCTCCACTACGAGGGCGCGGAAGTGGCTATGTTAATGTGAGAGATTAGCATGTTAATGTAAGATCGGAAGGCGACCTCCACTACGAGGGCGCGGAAGTGGCTATGTTAATGTGAGAGATTAGCATGTTAGTGTAAGATCGGAAGGCGACCTCCACTACAAGGGCGCGGAAGTGGCTATGTTAATGTGAGAGATTAGCATGTTAGTGTAAGATCGGAAGGCGACCTCCACTACGAGGGCGCGGAAGTGGCTATGTTAATGTGAGAGATTAGCATGTTAGTGTAAGATCGGAAGGCGACCTCCACTACGAGGGCGCGGAAGTGGCTATGTTAATGTGAGAGATTAGCATGTTAGTGTAAGATCGGAAGGCGACCTCCACTACGAGGGCGCGGAAGTGGCTATGTTAATGTGAGAGATTAGCATGTTAGTGTAAGATCGGAAGGCGACCTCCACTACGAGGGCGCGGAAGTGGCTATGTTAATGTGAGAGATTAGCATGTTAGTGTAAGATCGGAAGGCGACCTCCACTACGAGGGCGCGGAAGTGGCTATGTTAATGTGAGAGATTAGCATGTTAGTGTAAGATCGGAAGGCGACCTCCACTACGAGGGCGCGGATGTGGCTATGTTAATGTGAGAGATTAGCATGTTAGTGTAAGATCGGAAGGCGACCTCCACTACGAGGGCGCGGATGTGGCTATGTTAATGTGAGAGATTAGCATGTTAGTGTAAGATCGGAAGGCGACCTCCACTACGAGGGCGCGGAAGTGGCTATGTTAATGTGAGAGATTAGCATGTTAGTGTAAGATCGGAAGGCGACCACTACTACGAGGGCGCGGAAGTGGCTATGTTAATGTGAGAGATTAGCATGTTAATGTAAGATCGGAAGGCGACCTCCACTACGAGGGCGCGGAAGTGGCTATGTTAATGTGAGAGATTAGCATGTTAGTGTAAGATCGGAAGGCGACCTCCACTACGAGGGCGCGGAAGTGGCTATGTTAATGTGAGAGATTAGCATGTTAGTGTAAGATCGGAAGGCGACCTCCACTACGAGGGCGCGGAAGTGGCTATGTTAATGTGAGAGATTAGCATGTTAATGTAAGATCGGAAGGCGACCTCCACTACGAGGGCGCGGAAGTGGCTATGTTAATGTGAGAGATTAGCATGTTAGTGTAAGATCGGAAGGCGACCTCCACTACGAGGGCGCGGATGTGGCTATGTTAATGTGAGAGATTAGCATGTTAGTGTAAGATCGGAAGGCGACCTCCACTACGAGGGCGCGGATGTGGCTATGTTAATGTGAGAGATTAGCATGTTAGTGTAAGATCGGAAGGCGACCTCCACTACGAGGGCGCGGAAGTGGCTATGTTAATGTGAGAGATTAGCATGTTAGTGTAAGATCGGAAGGCGACCACTACTACGAGGGCGCGGAAGTGGCTATGTTAATGTGAGAGATTAGCATGTTAATGTAAGATCAGAAGGCGACCTCCACTACGAGGGCGCGGAAGTGGCTATGTTAATGTGAGAGATTAGCATGTTAGTGTAAGATCGGAAGGCGACCTCCACTACGAGGGCGCGGAAGTGGCTATGTTAATGTGAGAGATTAGCATGTTAATGTAAGATCGGAAGGCGACCTCCACTACGAGGGCGCGGAAGTGGCTATGTTAATGTGAGAGATTAGCATGTTAATGTGAGATCGGAGAGCGGCGTCAAAGACAACGGCGCAGAGGTGGCTATGTTAAAGACGACGGCTCGGAAACATCACAGCCAGTTATGATTTAAACTGGTTAATAACGTCCTTACAATGATTGCTCAGTTTATGTGTGTTACTGATCGTCCATTGTCTTCTTACTGTCGTCCTTTACTGTTGCGAAAAGCATGAATCAAACATTTTTTTAAATGTCAAAAAACATGATCGCAGTATTTTGATGTTGGATTAAAACGTGACGGTGATAACGGAGTACAACACAATGTTTTGTGAAGGTGGGAACTAAAGCATTCCACAAAAGCCAAGGAAAACATCTTGTAACTCGTAGAGCATTAGTTGCCATGGTGTTAGAGGCAGCTGGAACTCAAAGGGAAGGTTTTATTTTATATCTAACATTGTCTACCCAGAGATTATGATGGGTCCACTGCATTAAATTGATAGAATTCCTCCGGTAGAGGAGAGTGTGGGTTCTCAAATGCCTTTCGACTATATGACCGAGATGGGGAAAATAAAGGCAAATACAGTGTGTGTGTGTGGGAAGAGAGGCAATTTCCCTGCAGAAGAGTAAATGTTGTGCACGAGCTTGGTGCAGTACTACTGTGTATAAATATTTAATGCTGATGGCGGCTGTGTCTTCAACATGCTTTCTAATACTTTATCATATAAGAGCAGTACAATTTTAATGGGGCAGTTCTCGACTTATCAACACCCGACTTACAAATACCCACACTTCCGAACCAACTTCCATGAAATTAATATTTTGTTATATTGACGTAAAACGCGAATTCGCACTTGAAAACTGAACCGTCGAATTATTGTGATCCTCCGAGAGATGTTATGAGTCTGCCTCAGGCTGGGAGTGAGTGTTTGTGCGTGTGGAAGTGTGCCTAAAAGTTAGTCGATTCCCGTTCACGGCCAACACCAGTGACGATTATTTGGGCCTCCCCTAAGTCGACTCAGCCTAAAATGAGTACCTGGTGCCACTGGGGAGAAAAAAACGGCTGGGCGTGGTGCTGGCTACCCACCCCCTCGTATGCTGTGCCGGTTTCCATAGGTGCTCGCTAACAACACTTGCCCCAACAGTCTGTTAAAGGCTATACGAGGAATGTGTCTTTGTATGTGTGAAAGTTAGTCTAGCAGTTTGCGTGCTGCGCTACGAATCCGGTGGCCCTAGTTCGATTTCCGCTCACGATCAGCACCAGTGACTATTATCTGAACTGGCCGTGCGCCTTCCCTAGGTCGACTCAGCCTCAAATAAGTACCTGGTGTGGTGTGTAAACATCGCCACTGGGGAGACAAAGGCACCTAAAAGCACTTGTCCGAACAGTCTGTTAAGGCTTTGTGAAAGCTAGTGTGTGCGCGTGTGTGTGTGCGTGCGTGCGTGAAAGATCTGGACAAAGTCCCTTCGGTGAACTCTTCCGGCAGGCAAGCTGCGTTGGCTGGGTCATGTAGCCCGCATGCCCTGCCACCGCATGCCTGAACAGCTTTTGTTCGGCCGGATAGAGGGGGATAGACGTGCCGCGGTACGGGATAGAGAAGAAATGGAGTGATGTGGTGCAAGGGGATGTGTAGCTGAGTGGACTTGCCAATTATTGGAACCAGCGGTGTCAAGATCGCCCTCTGTGAAGGAGGCTCTTGAAGGACGCTACTGGCGCTACTGGGCAGTTGGAGGCAGTCGCCCTGCAGCAACGGAGGGCAGAGGAGCGACGCTCACAACAACGAGCGGAGCGCCGGGAGGATAAAACACAGCAAGTTGGCACAGTAGGGGGCACAGGTGGTGCATCGGCCAGTCATCTCAGTCAGTCGACCCATGGCACCTGCTGGGTCAATCCCGTGACCTCCAGCCAGCGGACGTTCGACACTTCACGTGGTGGCCTCAACGTGCACACAGTCTGGCACACGCGCCGTGGTGATGTCACCGCCACTGAGCGGCGAATTGCGGTTGTTGTTGCGTGCCCCCGCGTGCGTGTGTGTGTGGGGAGCGGTGGTGCACTGGTTAGCGCGACAGTCAAAAGTGGCCGGGCGTGGAGCTGCCCACTCACCCCGTCATGTGCCGTGCCGGCCTTCATTGGCGCTGCTCGCTAAACAGCACTTGCCCCAACAGTCTGTGAAGGCTACACGGGGGATCATTGTCGTTGGTGTGTGCGTGCGCAATTGTGGTGACTGATTGCGACAAGCAAGCCAGCATCAGGACCGACGGTATGTGAAAATAAAGCTTTTATTTACATAATTTATTTTGTGTCATTTACTGTACAGTGTTTATTACAGCATTACATGTAAATGCACAATGTTTATTTTTATTTATGAGTTTAACAATGCTTTTTTTTGTTGAACCGTAACACTTCTCATAACACTGACCTATGGACATTTAAATACGGTACATTCTAGTATTCCGACGTATGATTGGCTCGAATTACGAACGGGTCTCAGGGATTAGTTATGTTCGTAAGTCGATGACTGTCCGTACAGTATTTTTAAGGCTGTTATTTGATGCCTGCATAATGATGTTGCCATGTTGTCTCAAGTTCTATTGTACATTGAATGATGAGTATTGGAAAGAATGGCTCCCAGGACAAGCTTGGTTTTTTTTTTCTGGGTGAGTTATGCCACTTTTGCCTCCCATGCATCTCTTTTCTGTTGACCATCTGGAATATATTTGTTTTCAAATTCCCACAATAATTCTCACAAACTCTGGCAGGTTCATGCATCACACCATAATTTAAGAAAAGTTTTCTGGAGCTGAGCTTGCAGATCATCAGGTGTGATCAAATCGTCAGCAGGGGGTGGGTTGCAAGGTAACAAACAGTTTTTTTCTGGCTCAAATGATAAATCCTTTATTATTTTTCGTTGATGAGGCATTCATCGTACGAATAATAAATTGTTCATCAGTCTTTCATAGCAATGCATTAATGATATGCTTCGTTAGAAAAGGTATGATAAGGCATTTATTTATCCCATGTAAAAAGGAAAATGTAATTGGACACTGATATCTAATGAAGTGATGCGATACATTATCTTCAACTTTATATGATTTAACTACAAATTAAGTTGCCGCACGAGGAATATACCCGTACTTAATAAAAAGCAGGATTTAATTCATAATCATGAAGACAGAAAACTTTTATCAATTTAGTTCAGGACGTAATTTATTAAGTATAGATTTTCCAATGGGGGTGTTGACTAACAATGCAATACAATACATGAATTGTGGCATAACTAGATTCCTCCAAATATTGCATAAAAGCAATGAAAGACAAAGGTGCAGCCTTACAATTTGCTTGCTCACACCACCAAAGCTGGCAGAAGCGCCGCCACGAGGTGAAGCTCTAGAGAGCCACTCAAATAGACGTGTTGGTCTCGTCTTCCACGCTGGACAGACGGCTTGAAAGGTGTGGATTGTACTGATAAATTACCCCACCACACGCAACTTGCCGATCAACTTATTTCTTTCGTTCTAGATTTGAAGCTCTCGTGACTGCAAGGATTCATATTCTTAGGTTTTTTCCGTAAAGTCACTTAGATAAAAATTTACAATTAAAATTCATAAAAGTAAAATAAAAATAAAATAAAAAATCACGACATTTCGGAGGCAACACAAGCCTCCGTCTTCAGGTGGAACCGTCACAGCCCGACAGCTGTATCAAGTAAATGAGAGATTACAAGAGATACCACTCCGTATATATATAATGGTTGATAGCAGCAGATGTTAAAGATGTAATTGTCTGTTTAAACACAGGATAGAGCTCGTTCATTCATCATTTTAAAGGAGTGAAAACGACAGCAGAGTGTTTACGATGTGGTCGATGGTTTGGGATTCGTGGCCGTACAACTCGCAGACCGCCAAATCTTCGATGCGCCATTTGTGCATCAGGTGGCCACGCTCGGTCCTGATTTGGTTGATGGTCGACCTTTGGCGGCGTGGAAGGTTGACACCGGGAGGTCCGATGGCCGGGTCCAGTATGAGATGTTTATTTTTGGACGTCGGCCGCAGTCCAGACTTGCTTTCAAGCCTCGCCTTAATTTGTATTTGTTGAGTGGAGTGAGACTGCTGTGATCCAACTAACTGTGGTGGACAAAGGCCGGGGGGGGGGGTGGTGGAATATTGTCTATTGTTTCAACTGCCGAACTGGTGAACTCTGGATTGCATATCAGGTTTGCTAAGCAATACAACAGGGGCGTCAAACACACGGCCCGTGGGCCGGACCCGGCGCCCCCAAGGCCCTTCATCTGTATTTTTCAACGGTTTTACTTAACTTGATTCCTGTGTCGTGGTCAAATCTTGTAATCAAAATTTAGTCTACTTCCTGTTGTCCAATCAATTCCAAATTTTGCACACGTGCTCAGATCCGGTGACAATGCATGCCTCTATCAAAATCGGCATCAATTAATTTGCCACTTTACAGCAATATCATTTTGTATGGACGCCTTATTATTTATTTCAGATCTGCCTTATGTTCACGAACACGGTCCGAGACATGTCGTTTTGGAGAAACTAAACAACATGTCTTGGACATGGCATTTTGTTTAGAAACACGGCTGATCATTACTTTAATGTGGCTGGCTCACATGAAATTGATTTCTCTAAGACTGGCTATCAACAAAGATTCGTTCACGAAGCCATCCATATATACAGACACAATTTCAACCGAGACGATGTTTTTAAACTCAGCAATCATTGTGAAGATGCCATCAACCACTTTGGGTCATGACTTGATCTGTGTTTTCTTGTCAACCTCTACCATCAGCAGTGTGGATGTGTGTAGCGAGGTGCAATGCCCCCCCCCCCCCATTTCTACCCCCCTCCTCTTTCCCCCTATCTCTAACCCCCCCTCTCCCCCTATCTCTACCCCATTCCTCCCTCCATTGTCTACTCCTGCATTGGCACTGGCTGACTGGCTGCCCCGCCCGTGCTGTTTGCGCCGTGCAGCTCTCCTCCTCCCAGCTCTCGTCCCCCGCCCACTCACTTTGGAACCCTTATAAGCAGTTGCATTTGGGGGATTGCCCCCTCTTTTCTCTCCGCCGGATGAAGACCGCTTGTGTTGCGATCGAAACGTCGTGGGTTTTTTGCTTTTATAATTTTATATATTTATTTTATTATTTTTATTTTTTATCTCCGTGGCTTTACCGAAAGAACCAAGAATATAAATTCCAACAGTCACTAAAGTTTTAAGTCAAAAGGTAGAAACAGCCTAGTCTACTTGTTCTGAACTTCGATGCAGTGGTCCAAACAAAAAGGTTGTCGGTCATCAGGAAGCAAGCAGCCACAGCACTGAGTACCGTTTTTATACAGCCGATGTTCGGTAAATGAATACCGTCTTATTATGATTTTCGTTTTCATAGGCCCAACTGTATGGCCCGCGGGAGGTGCATTTGAACCCAAACCGGCCCGCTGTCCGACTGAGTTTGACACCCCGTCATTACACCGTGGCATCCATATACATTATGGAACTGACTTCGACAACTTTACACATGTAATAAAGGTCGTTGAAGCGACTTCTGGAATCCGGTCTTTATTCATCTTCCATTACAGCACTCCTTCACGCTGCTGACAGACAGCGTGAGAGGGATAGAAAGAGAGAGACGCGCGCAGCCACGTGGCAACTGGGACCCCCGCTCTCGCGTGGCCTCCTCCTCCGTTCGTTCCAGTTCTGACCACGTGTTGTGTGTCTCCACCCCTATTTAATACCCGGGTCACGTGGTACATTTCCACCATTCCTGGTTAGCCTCTATGGTGTCTTCCAGACTCCATCGTAGGCTCCCGGGACCACGCCCCTGACTCATCTCCCCATTGGCTGTGGCCAAAGCCAGCAGCACCAATCCTCTACTTACAGCTGTCACCTTTCCATTACGTCAGGGCCACGCCCCTAGGCTTCCCCCCATTGGCTACAGACCAGGACCGGCAGAGCCAATCATCGTTACGAGTTGTGATACGTCAGTGACCTGGATATATCCTCACATTACACACACTCCTGCAGCTGCTATGACACAGTGGTCAGCTGAATGTAAATCGGCAAGACAAAAAGAGTATGTGAACGACTCGGCAGAATGTTTTCGCCCTGCAGTGAACATTGTTAAAAATGTATGCATACAATAGTTTTTTTATCAATATAATTGCCCAGTAAAAGAAAGGCCTACTGCTTCAATCGTACAAAGAGTCCCAGTTTTGCAATTCACTTACTTACACTGCTGGAAAGAAATTGGACATGAAGTACATTCAGTAACTCAAAGTACTTCCCAGTGTGTTGCTTAAACGCTCTTAAGAGAGGTGGAATGAGGAATCTGGATCTGCTACCTATTGTTTCGCATCTGGAAGCATCTGTTAGAAGTTAATGCTTTTAAGTGACAAAGGTTATATATACTGTATTACATTTCTTTAAAATATTCTCTTCTGATTTTTTCGAAAATAAAAACTCTCTTGTGATCTTCTGCATTCATAAATCTTTGTGTATTATCTCTGTTATGTAATCATCATGATTCTTCATCATCAGCCAGGTGTTTTTCACTGCTGCTTGAAGGCCAATTACTCAATTGGAATTACACGTAGCAATCACCACCCCTTTTAATCTACTGCAGACTATGTGAAACAACTTCCTTTGTGATAGCTTTGCATATAAGAATTCCACATATACTAAATATACCAAATTTTTATTGTTAATTAATAGAGTATCATTAGTAAATTACACTCATGATTCTCAGAAATCGTAGGGAAGTGGCATTGTTTACATTTATAATTTAATAAACCTATAGTTACTCATGTTCTTTCCTGATAGTGTATACATCCAGCGCCACTGAAATATTTTATTTCGTTGAAATGTTTTTATCTGCTTGATATATTTCATTTGGAAATATAAAAATTTCACAAAACTTTTTTTTTATTGAACATAGCTATGTCGTTATTAATACTTCTGAACTGAAAGGGAGCAAAATGACATTGTAAAATGATTTGGACATTTTTATGACGTGGAAAGTCGTATCACCTATTCATTTATAATATGTTTTATCCAGATACTGGTTCTTGCCAATAATATTTATTTTATCTTAGCAAAAGGCCCATTTGTATACATGGATTGCCAACTGGCATTTGCCCTGGATGGAAAAGATACTTGGAACTTAATGCTGTGGCTTGGCATGTGCTTGTCATTGATGGATACAAACCCATCTGCCGAATTGTAGACCACTGGCTGTTGTCCACCTGTGCAATACTCTCGTATGTTTACCAGAATGCAACACCGGCAGCAATAGATGCGCAATATTTTTTGTAAGCATTTTTTGTTACCGTTAAAGAACCCATAATACGATGGGAGTCTCAAAAGGAGAGAAAAACAGCAGATAACGGTTAACAAGCCAGGCTTAATGCCCTCTCAAAATTAGGGAACAAATGAGGGCATCCTAGCTCGCTGCCCTACCGAGTTAGGGGTAACGATCGGAAGCAGTGTGTACAGGGGATCCGAAATATGCACCCCCGCTATATATGCGTTAAATTTCGATTTAAAGCTTTCGTGACTGCAGGGATTCATCTTCTTGGTCTCTTTCGGTAAAGTCACGTAGAAGGGAAGTAATAAAATAAAAATAATAAAACATAATAAAATAAAATAATATAATTTTTATTTTATTTTTTATTGTTTTATTACTTCCCTTCTACGTGACTTTACCGAAAGAACCAAGAAGATATATATGCGTTGTTTCGCACACTCACGTCGCTGACTTTTTGAGAAACCCAACGTACAATGTCCCGGCACTTACGTCGTTTTCGACTCGGTTCAACCCAGTATAGAACATGTACAACTCGTATTTCACACAAGCGCCGCCATCTTGGCATTATCCCCAGCATCCTGTCTGCTGCTTCTCAGCCCAATCGTGTTTTCTCTCTCCAACCAAGCCAATCAAGCACAACTCATCCACTCCTCAAGGTAAGATCAAACAAATTATAGGTTAAGGTAAAATCTTTTAAGAATGCTGTTTAAGATTCTGTGCTTTTTTACACAGATTCTTTTTTATTTCAGTCATTGCTTGAAAATGTAACATAGGTTTTCGAAAAAAAGGAAATGTTTTAAAGTGTGCAGGGCTGCTTTGAAATCCTCATAAAAATGATTTTCAATTATGTGTTTGGTAAGTATAAATGTTTTTAAAGGACCTTGAATTCATAATTGGTTACTAATAGATGTACATTATGTATTGTACAGTTTAATTACTCTACATTCCCTATCCCTACCATATTCCATTATTTATTATAGGAGAAATTGTAAATGTTATGCTATTAAGGTCCCTATCGCCCCCCCCCCCCCCATTTCCTATTATTCTTATGGTGGTAAATTCCCCGTTATACATCGTTTCGTTATAAGTAGAAACTTTCCAGTCCCTAACCCCGACTTATACCGGGGATCCCCTGTATAATGGGATGGGGGGGGGGGGATAAAATGGGGGAGGGGGAGGAATAATGTTACCAAAACAGAATCCAAAATAAAATCACTTAAACGCGATGTCCAAGTTCGTCATTCTGGTTGTCTCCCAGGAGCAACGGTTACCATGTGTTCATGAAGGTGGATGTAGTAGTTATACTCCATCCCATCTCCCTTCTCCCCAGCCGCATATTACCGGCTATTCACGCTGGGTTCCACAAGAATGGGGACAATATGGCCTCGCGTTCTCTCACCTTCCATTTTAGCTTGTGGCTCAGATGTTCCATTCTCGCTGGTGAGAGCAGAGTTCTATGCCGCAGTCCCCAAGTGGGAGGTTCATGGCCTTTCTAGTTGGTCAGAATGGTTTACCTTGCCATTTTTATAGGTTTGGAGCAGAGCGTGCTGGTGCTTTGATAATTACTGTGTAACAAAAAAAATTGCTCCTAGGTTGTAATTGTTATTTTCTAATTGCTTATGCTTCAAAAGTACATAAAATTGCTATTGTTCCCCACAAACTTTACTTTTGTGATGAGGACGGTGATACTTTGAAATTTACCTATTTTCCATTAGAAAACGTGTGGATGTGTCATTCCTTCACGTAAAGTCCTGGTCACAAAGCAACGTTTGTGGGGAATAATAGCCATTTTCTGTACTTTTTAGGCATAAGCAATTAGAAAATAACACTTACAACCCAGGAACAAAAATCGTGTTGCACAGTGTTACTCCTTTTGGTTTTTAAGCCCCACAGAGTTGAGTCCACTGAAGAGCTCAACCCTGTGCCGCAGATACGGTTAAAGTAGTCCCTAATGTTGTAGTAAAAACCTACAATTTCAGGGCATAGATTCACGATATTTAATTAATCATGGTATTTTAATGTTTGCATTAAAATGTAATAACAAAAATCACATGGTTGCTATTTTATAATGCGTCGTGATGACCAGGTGCATGTGTGAATGCAGCTTTAAAGGTTTGTATTGTTACACCCTGATTGGATTTCGCTCCAGCCAAAACTCTAGCAACACGTATCACGGAGAGAATAAATATTAATTATTCTGTATCAAGAGACACCGCCTGCATACAGCCTTGTCGGTTTTGTAGGACTTTACAAGCAAACAATTAAGCATATTTAAGATGGTATTCAGATAAAAAAAATGTATGCCACGTATTTTGTAGACTAATAAAAGCAATAATTTACAGCCTTTGTCAGTTCAATGATAGATGAAGGCCTCCTCGTGTCCTGTCGGTCGTGGAGTGTGGATTAGTGAAGCGGGGGATGTTTAAAAACTGTTTAAAGGTGTTAGAAATGTGTCTATATATATGCGAGTTCATACTTTTTGGTGTTTTCGCTAAAGTCACGTAGGTAAAAATAAATAAAATGAAAACTAAATTAAATCACAACGTTTCGGACGTAACACAAGTGTCCGTCATCAGGTGGGGACAACCACAGCAAGAGAACTATCGCTGGCGTATGCCGAAGGGATGGTTGTGACGATGATGTAATCCACTGTTTTAATCTGGGCTTGTATGATCATAACTGACCACACTGGTCAGCACAGATTGGTTAAGGGGCCGCCTAGCACTGGTTCATTTATCACTCACCCACGTATTGCTTGTTATGGCTGGGAATTTAATTTAGGTTGCCGAGTTCATTGTGCACTAGCCAATGACTGCTGCCACCCTATCTATAGTGTGGCTTAATTAATCTTTCATATGAAAAATATCCTGTGATTGTTTTATGCAACCCATACCATGACAAAGTGCCAACAATTGAACATACAATATATGTATACAAAGCTTCAAATGAAGTTTAATATACGTATGCGTTAGTTTTTATGACTATGGCTTTTTAAATGTATACCTGTGTAATTGACTGTGCACGGCAAACTATAGTGCAATGGTTGTCATTGAGAATGAGGTAAAGGTGGAGCCTTGCAATTGCTAGCTCATGATACTGCTGGCAGAAGGGCCTTCACTCGAAGAAGCTCTAGTGAGCCCCTCAATAGGTTTTATTTTACAAACACTTGGGGAAATTACACAGTTTTGCAGTGTTGCATATCCATTCTTGGAAAAAGGGCCAATAATGGAATGATTAGTGTGGTATGAAACAAAAGAGAACATGAATTCATACCAACTTTGAAATATTGTTTCTGTCCTGTGTTATTGCCTTGCAAACCCCATTCGCATCTCTCTTTAAATACAGGCGTGTCTCGCTTAACGAGCGTTCTTCTTTTACGAGAATTCGCTCTCACGAGCAATTTGAATTGAGCCCAATGTGTTCGCAAAACGAGCGAAATGTTTCGCGGAACGAGTGGAGACCGATCGATCAAATGCGCGCCGTGGCGTGGCGACAGGGAAGTCCACCACGGCCCGCAGCTGTTTGCTTAGCAGTTGTGCCGTGCCGCGCGACTCACGTGTTTTGGTTGAGTCCGAGGGAGGAGGTGGGTGGCCGGTGGCGGTCTCATGGTGGCACCATCTGGGTGGGTTCAAGTTCAAGTTCATTTAATAGGTATAGCCCTGTGAGCCATTCGGCTCTTGAATCGGGTGCAACCGCAACAAACAAAAAACAAAAACATGAACAAAAAACATCTTAAAGTGAATATGTGATTAAGTGCAAACAGAAATCCAAGAAAAGACAGCAAAACATTGCAGAAAAAAAATCACCGTACACCAACGCTGTGTGCAAAAATCCCAGTGGGATGCAAGTCAAACAACCAACCACAAGACGACTTAGATTAAGGCCATCAGTCTGGGTGGCGGGTGTGAGCAGCAGTGACCCATCAGTGATCACGTGGCGCTATGAACACCGGCCACCCGAGTTTGATTCCTGCTCACGGCTAACACAGTTCACGATTATCTGAACCGGTCCTGGGGATCCCCCTAGGACGATTCAGACTCAGATGAGACACTGGTGTGGTGTGTAAACATCACCACTCGTGAGACAAAGGCAGCCAGGCGTGGTGCTGGCCACCCACCCCCTAGTGTGCCGTACAAATCCTTCATAGGTGCTCGCTAAGAGCACTTGGCCAAATAGTCTGTTAAGGCTATACAGGGGATCTTTGCCTTGGGGTGGGGGGTGGGTGAGACACGTGGAGAGAGCGCGTGGCAGGGCTGTGCGAGTGACGAGAGAGGAGGGGGTATCATAGGCTATACAGGAGATCTTCTTGGACCTTGGTTGTTTCGGTAAAGTCACGTAGAAGGAAAATAATAAAATAATACAAATAAAACATAATAAAATAATTCTCACGACGTTTCGGCCACAACGCAAGCAGCCGTCTTCAGGTGGAGAACAGGTCTGTCGAGAAGGCAGAGTGGCCGAAACGTCGTGAGAATTATTTTATTATGTTTTATTTGTATTATTTTATTATTTTCCTTCTACGTGACTTTACCAAAAGAACCAAGAAGATGAATCCCTGCAGTCATGAAAGCTTGAAATCGAAATATATAGGAGATCTTGCAATGTGGTTCTTCATGTGTGGTAAGTGTTACATTACTTTGGGGAAAAAATCTCCAGTCATTTGTATTTCTAATGTAAAAAAAGTAGTTCAAGTGTGGAACATTTTGGGGCTGAAATGTAACTCAGCTTTTAACATGGGAGTCAATAGGAAAGCGATGATCGTTTTAACGAGTGTTCACATACCGAGCGATTCTCGCAGAACGTAAGCACGCTCGTTAAGCGAGACAGACCTGTACAAGTTATACAAAGTGATTCATATTATCGGAACAAATACATATTTTTAAACCCATGTGGCATTTAGATCTTAGCGTTAGGCAATTTTAATCAGGGTAATTGACTTAACTTAACATTTTTTAAATAAAATATCGTAAGTTAAATGTTAATTAATGTCTCAAACAAAAGGTATAAATTTTGATTTAAAGCTTTCGTGACTGCAGGGATTCATCTTCTTGGTTCTTTCGGTAAAGTCACGTAGAAGGGAAGTAATAAAATAATAAAAATAAAACATAATAAAATTATTCTCACGACGTTTCGGCCACAACGCAAGCAGCCGTCCTCAGGTGAAAACCATAAATATGCTAAATTCCTCTTGATATGCAAATTCCTTTGTCAAGGCGCCCAGCTTATATATATGCTCCAAGCTCGTGTGCTGTTTCATTCAGACTCTGTCGCCTCGACGGACCTGGTTTTCACCTGAGGACGGCTGCTTGCGTTGTGGCCGAAACGTCGTGAGAATAATTTTATTATGTTTTATTTTTATTATTTTATTACTTTCCTTCTACGTGACTTTACCAAAAGAACCAAGAAGAAAAAGGTACAAACATTGCCATTATTGTCCGGATCAAACTGCACCGCGGACCACCTGGAGGAGTGTCGCAGACCGCCGGTGGTCTGGGGACCCCGCACTTGGAGAACCGCCGCTCAAATATAACAAAGATGGAGCAGTAGGAATTATCACACCAGTTACCTCCTGCTCTGGACCCTGTGGCATTGAAGTCTCACTTCTACGGTGGAAGCCTCAGCCCTACACCCACGTACAAAAGTATTGCCCCGTAAAACCTTCTTCTTCCTTTCTCATAGATACATTGTGCCACTGCCTGAGGCATTCGAATGAAATCGTCTGCTTTGCTGAGCATCCCACCGAATACAGCGAGGAAAAATACAATCTATGCCTGGCCCAAACTTGAGCATTAACCTTGCAACGGCGGGCAGTAGAGTGAGCGACAAACAAATATAAATCAACAGAAAACACAATTAAATATATGGGAAGAGGAAGGCGATCGGGTGGCAAACATGCATTTGCAAAATTGGCCAACAAGTAAGTGACCCTTGTGAAGCAAGTGCAATGGTGGTTAAACACACGTTGGCGACAAACTTTTTTTTGGAGCCAATACATTACACAAAAAGAGAGCATTGGCAATGTAATCGAAGCATTCAGTTTACTGAGAAACAAGTGCTGTCTGTATAATCAGTGCACGCAATATGTTCAGCATGGCCAAATGGGTCGTTTGTGTTCTGCACATCTAAACATGCCAACCAAACCAAGTGTGTTCCAAGTGCACTCAGCTGAGTCGGCACATTTGAGCTTTGCCAATTCCATTTGCATAGCTAACACTGACCGCGAATCAGCTCGTGTGCTAGTGCTAGGCGGATTGTTATATCACAGAGCTGTCCGGGCTGGCAACGACTGGGGAGGGCTTCATCGAGCTGTGGATTGATCTTGGCTAATGATGATGACGATGATGACACAACCAGGTTCAAAATCAATGTTGGAGAATTATAAGCAGGGCCAGCTTTGAGCATTTGGTTAACCTTACTTGCTGCAAACTAAGGGAGTTCACACGTTTTCTTTCTAAAGACCACTTACCTATCAAACAAGACCTCGATGTACCTCGCTGCCAACTCAACTCCCGATCCCCCTCTCTGTGATCGCGCTTTCACCATCTAGAATCTCACCCAGATGCTGAAGGATGCTGGAGAACAGAGTGGCACAACGCTGATGTCCAGTATAAACACCTCATTCGAGATCCAAACATCGCACCTCCTGGCTTTGATATTCCTCAAATATACTGTTGTACCATCAACCACATCAGAACATTAAACGGCTGATGTGCACATCTCCATCATGGCTATGCAACTCAAGCTATGCGCCACTGTAGTCTGCGGTCCTTCAACGGCAGAGGCGGAATACACGAACTCTCCTGAAGCCTTCTCATGGTTAGCAGACCTTGACATTGGCATTTAGGTCCTGAACATGTTTCCACCATGTTACATTTGTATCCAATGTACCATAAAATATATCATGTAATGGACATTTTATTGTCATCAAAGCAGGTTGCTTTGAAAATTAAAACGTGTAAAAAAAATCCTACATATATTTTAACCGAGGTAATTTCATGCGTTTGAAATATCGATTTTTGCATTATTTCGCTGAGATTGACTAATGTTCAACGACTGCGCATCCAACGTGAGATGACAGTCCACCGCAGTTCGTTTTGTGTCGATCAGGTGCCACATGGGCAGACCCGCGCCTGCCACAGATTGGAAGGGGGTGGAATGTCAGCCACTTCTCTTGTGTAATCTCGACGAGAGTGCCGAAACTACAAATTGCAGTTTGAGAAAGTAAATCTTTTTTTCATTCGCCTAGGGAACAGTGCCCAGAGATACCTACGGCAGCAAATAATCTTGGTGCTGCTGCCTTTCTTTGTGCATTGGGGTAATTCAGGACAATTTGAGTGGCCAACACACCCGATGAGAGTTGTACTGGAATACACTTTAGTAGTTTAGTGTGTAATGAGCACTGTACCTGGTAAAGAACTGAAGGACAAATTTGTTCAGCTCCAGTTCCACAGTTTCGATTTATTTAATGAGCTCACCAAAGAAATGGGTAAGGGGGCTGAGCCCCCCCCCTCCACCCCACCACCTCCTGATTGAAGGTTAAAACCCCCCTTCTAAATAATGGTCATGGTGATAATAATGATAGTGACGATGATTGTGATAATAACACTCCAATAATCTTTATTTATAGTGTGCCTTTCATACAACAAAGTTCAAGACACTGCATACAAATTAAGATTAAAATAAATGTTTGCGAAAAAAAGGCTTAGATCGCGTTTATTTATAAATGTGTCGTAACCCTCCACCACCCGACACGGCCAATCAGTAAAAAAAATAGTTCACTGCTAAAGCAGTGAACTATTT
The DNA here is from genome assembly GCF_015708825.2 of Lethenteron reissneri. Classification (NCBI taxonomy): domain Eukaryota; kingdom Metazoa; phylum Chordata; class Hyperoartia; order Petromyzontiformes; family Petromyzontidae; genus Lethenteron; species Lethenteron reissneri. The sequence continues at coordinate 10,092,920 of NC_083803.1, read as the reverse complement.
GTCTTTGTCAACGTGACACTTTTTTACTGATTGGCCGTGTCGGGTGGTGGAGGGTTACGACACATTTATAAATAAACGCGATCTAAACCCAAAAACGTTGATTATGAATAACATTGGTCGCGAAAGCCTACGTGTTAAACTGAAAAAAGGCTATTAAAACACTTCAAATAATTCTAACACATAAATAGAAGGAAACATGAATAAAACACCGACATAATGAAAACACACCAGCATACAATCAGAAGGGTAAATTATATAAATAGGTCTTACGGCTTGATTTAAAAGTAGCCACTTATGGTCCTGCTCAAATGAGCATTAAGGTGACGCTCTTCTGTTTCCAGCACTGAGCCAGTGGTGGAAGTTTAATCTTTCTATGGCCACAGTGATTCGCTCAAGAGGACAATCAATGTTAACTTCTCCACAAAGTAAATATTTATCTTATCATTCGCAGAGGGATTATAGGCCGACCCAACCCCAAACATTCTGAATGCAAGCTGCTGGCTCTATCCAGAACGAGTTGATAAATCACTCACTGCTGATGGCAGCAATGGAAGGAAATTTAACTCAGGTTTGCTAGGTTGCTAGGTTCATAACACTGAAACACGTAAATATTTATCAAATGTTAAATTGTTTATGCTATATTTTAAAGAGGAAATTGCTCTAATTTCCTAAAATAATGCATGGGAAAGGGTCTCTCAGCTCTTTTCTTCACCTTGCCATGCTAATCCTCCTGGAATTTCACATCTCCTTTTTCCCAGAAATAAATCTCATACAGCTGTGAGCAAAAAAGATTAGGAAGTATGAATCTCTAGCTCTCTGATGTGTTTCCCAAAACACATCAGAGAGTTGTATAGCACAGCAGCAAAAAACAACACTGAGGAATACATCTAGATTAGTTTCCTCCAAATTTATGGATGCACAGATTCTATAGATTAGTCCTTATGTAACGAACATAAGCCAAATTGCATTGGGCGTGGATTCGGTCTCTGGATATACACTTAAGTGCATGGTCGGATTTAAGAGACTCAGGGATATTCATGTTACAGCCTGAACCTTGCTCCTCAAGGTCTGGCAGACCTACAGATGTGGGTATATTGATGTAGCAAATCACTGTCATGATTCCCAACATTCTCCCAAAAAACCTCACGTAATATATCGGCAAATTTCACCTTGGCTATGATTTTACAAAACCAGGAGAATAGTAGCAAAGAAAAACTAATAGCCACTGTACAATGTTGCTTTTGATTGTTTAAGAATGTGATCAAATTCACACACAGATGAACCGCATTTCAAAAATATGCATTTCAACAAAATAGTTGGAAAATAACAGTTATTTGAAAAAAAAATAGTATTGTTTTAAATATGTATTTTTCTAAGCAACACGATAACTTTTCATTTTACGTAGAAAATAAAAAAAAACTGAATGTGTAATGCTTAAATTTCTGAAAGTAAAACTTCGTCACGAATTAATTAGTTTGTCAGCCAAAAAAATATATTCATTCACTTTGTCATTTAACATTAACCATTTCCATAAGGCAGGTTTCGCGTAAATTTATAAATGTATAGTTAAACCCGCCACCACCCGACACAGCCAATTAGTAAGGGTTGTCACGTTAACAGAACGTGCCAGTTCGTGACTAGTACAGCACACCGGTGTGTTGGAGAAGCAAGCCACAACAACCCGCCACCACCAGTTCTAACTGACGTGTTAAAGTAACCATTTAATTGGTTTCAGTTTACAATGATTTGCAAAGTCACACATATAAGTGTTCAGGTTACGAATTACGTGACGTTTGTCTTTTATTTATTTTAATGCTTAGCAAGTACAATTTGAAGGCATACACAAGGGATGGTGTGGGTTATTGTACACTTAAAACGTTATTACAACAGGGATTCTCAATGGAAATGAAAACCTGATGAATATAATGACATTCACAACCATGGAAATTGCACAATGTATGTACATCTCTTTGCCAGTCAACTTCTGTTTGAAGGTCTCCCGACTGCTTGTCAAGGGGATGTTTGATCATACTTCACCAAGCTGGTCAATGTGAGTTGGTAAAAGGATCGTTGGTCATCAAGACCAGTTCAGATGTCACCCGTCACTGACGTTCACTGCGGCTGGGAATGAAACTCAACCGACTGGGTTCGTAGTGCAGTAATAGACCCACTTAGCCACTGCTCCAACCCAACTGTAAAAACTGATTTGCTGAAACTACATAATAGGACCACGGCCATTAACCGATTCTCTTCGCGTAGATCCCGCCCGCAAACTATTGTGCAAGGAGTCCGGTATGTAGATATTAGAAATGGAACGTTCATGTACAAATTCTAAATATTAAAGAAATGTTTAATATTTGGTGAACAACACGTACATTGTAGCAGCAATGTGTAATGTCACAAACGTGGCATTTTCAACTTTTTTGAATGCTGTGTCCTCGTATTTTGTAATGCAGGCTGAGGATTGTTTGTGTAGATTATAATCGATGAGATGCATGTTTTTACCGCGTAACTTGCAAAGCAACCTTTATTTGAAGCTTTCGTGACTGCAAGAATTCATACTCTTTTTATATCTTTCGGTAAAGTCACGTAGGTAGAAAAAATAATACATCACGACGTTTCGATCGCCACACAAGCAACCGTCTTCACCTGAAGAGTTTGCATAGCAAACTTTATTAAATCAGAACGTAACGTAGCCTAATGGCATGTCTCACCCACTCTGTGTGATTCCTCTGGGATGTCATTAATTCTGCTTTCTGATAAGTTTCCTTAATATGTCTCTATGCGCATGCCAGGAAATTATGTCAGTTTCACGTCTGCAACCTGGTGAAATAGAGTGCAGTGTATATGGAAAATGAACATTTAACTTAACAGTTACATTAACGGCATGCTTATATGCAGCGGATTGAAGGCTCAAGGGTTAACAAACCAACAGCACAAGGCTGACAGTGCAATCAGCATCTCTGTAAGTCCTCCAAATAATTGGCTGCCTGTAGCTGTAGATGGCTCTCCTGCAGCCTGCGTACAGCAGCATGTGGTGATAAATAAAATTAGATTTTTATTTTTTGATGGAGCATTGTGTTATTTAAAGAAACGCTTACGGTTATATGTTTGCCGCGGAGATAACAGGTCAAGTGAATTATTTGTCCCAAGTTTGCTGCTTTCACAGTAAAATGACATTATGCAGTATGGCATATTGATAGTGTCATGATGAGAATACGTGTGCGTAGTTCATGTCACCCATAAACAACGTGGGACTCTCCAAATAAAAAAAAAAACCCTGCACTTATGATCAGCGGGGCCGACCTTTACATTTTGAATGGCTTAGGTGTGTGGCATTTGCTGCTGAACTGTGTAAGTTTGTCACGTGGGAAGCACGGATTGAATGGCCATTCCTTGTGTTAGCACAGGTGCTGCTCAGTTCCATTCTAATTGGCAAATCACCCAGAGGCCAACGGCAAGTTGCCGAATAATTCGGCGATGTTTCACAAATACGGCGAGTGGCACATTTCTTGTACAGGCACTAGGCTTACAAGCACCCAAGGCCATGGGTGGCATTTCCAGTGGCACCATCTATAAATGTGTGAGGGAGGATATCTGAAATCCATCGTTTTGCCCCTCTCTGCCCTTTACTCCACCATGGGTAGCCGTATATTCCACCTGGGTAGCCTGCCCCGATAACAAGCCATCACTTTATTGGTACAGTTATGTAAGATGAAACAATCCACATTTCCCAACGTTTGTCACATACCATGTATTGTATAGTGAACATCAACATACATCAATCTAAATGTTTGCTTTATTGAAAAAATAAATATCTAACAAACATTACAGAGTACAGTGGAAGCTGGATATAAGTATACCGTATATAATCACCGTTCTGAAATGAGCAACACATACTTATATTACACTCGCAGTGAAAATACACAATGCACATGTGGCCTTCTTTCCAAATCCAAGTCGAGTGATTTTGTCCAGCTTCCACGGTACTTCGCTGTACTGTATTTCCTTGCATAGACGTTACAGCTAATGTTAAATAAGAAACAAAACGAGGATTTCTCCACAAATCTGGCTGTTGCCTGATGAAGCTAGTTGTAATTACTGGCGAAACGTAATCAAATTGTAAATGTTGTGGATTTTCTCTCCAACACGCCAGTGTACTGTATTATTAACGAATTGGCATGTTCTGTTTACGTGACAAACCTTACTAATCGGCTGTGTCGGGTGGTCGGGTATAACGGAACATTAATATTTACGTGATCTAACCCAAAAAAGCTATATTATGGATTTACAGTTAATGTTTACAGCTAATGTTCACAGCTAATGTTTATTTAACCCTTTTTATAAAATGAGCCGTGGAAGATTTCATTTTTGATTGTAAGAAAGTGGTACTGCAAAGAAGAGAGCACAATATTCATCAGGAATATCAGAGAGACGCCTTTTACAGAATTTGCTGTTGTCCTGTCGGTGACTGTCGCGTGCCTCTCAATTATTTTAGATGGTGTGGAGCATCACGGTTCGTTTTATATCAGCAATTTGGGCATATTGGGTTTCTGCATTACAGATTACTTTGCTATGGTTTATGGTGATTAATGTAATGTGTGAAGTGCACATTCGGGAATCTTCTTGGCTGAGTGTTGGAATTCATGAAGCGTTAACACGTTTATCAGCAGCCTCTCCACTATTTGCAAGAACAAGAAGTAAAATCCTCCTGAATTAAAAGCAGATCATTCATGCCCATATGCTTTACCACATCTTCCACACCACTTCCACAACACCAACTCAATATTATTTTAGTGTGATCAGAGTAACGAACTTAGATAAAAAATAAACATTGGTGTTCAATGATTTATGTGTTAATGTATGCTCATTAAATTCTGCCATGTGCTTTAAATGTATAATTACAGTTTACTCTCATTGAGGCAAAGTGCGAAATGAAACAGCTTTATTTTTCTATATTTTTTCAACTTCATACCAAAGTTATATTAACTGATTCATAAAAAAAAATATGGGCATCATCATGAAACCATCATCATATTGTTGAAAGCACTTAGTGATATGACAACTTCTGACATTATTTGATAACAGTTAAATCTTGGACGAATTATGGAACTACGCTGCATAATGCTTGGGCTGGTTCTCATGCTGTTGAAGCACAATTTGTGGCATCTATTTGATATGGACGGCCCAACCTGCAGAGCTGTGATTCTGCAAGCCGAGGTAAATCGAAGCAAACCAACCCCAAGGGTATTGAACAAAGGTGTAGCTCTCATTTTGCCTTGTACGATGCCTCTGGTGAGACTACCAGATACAATTGGAATTCTGGACAAGGTCAGCCAACAGGCAGCACCGATTCATCAATCAGCCCAACTGGAGCCAGTGATCTACATGTGGAGGACTTCTCTAGCGAATCTACTCACCTGCCAACAACTATTCCCATGGGTAATTGATTCAGGCAGTGATTGCAATGTTGGCTGTGGTGGAAATGTTGAATTCATTTCAAATTAGGCAGACAATTAACGTTGAATAACATTACAAAAAAGCACTGTACTTGTTATTGTGTGGTAAAGTTTGGTTTTATATAATGAAATTCACCGGATTTTCAAAATATTTTTTTTCATATGAATATACAAAGTATGATATAAATTGAAAGAGACATACACACATATGTTGTACACGTAAAAAAAAAACATAAAAGATGATAATTCTAATATCACCAATTAACTCTTGAAATGCATAAATTATCATAATTAGATTGAACAATCATTTGAGAATGGAGAACAAGTGATATGTAATTAATTTGGTTTAGCATCTTCCTTTTGTAGTGAATTTCGTGTTGGTAATTTGTAGTTGAGGGTAGGTACTATCATTTCAGATTTGTTATTTAACAATAAGACCTTTGTGGGCGATGTGAGGTAAGTTCGTTTAATTGTTGATTCTGGAACTATTGATAAATGCTTCTGCTGCTGATGATATCAAAGTCATGATACCATCATCATCAGCCAATGATCAACCTACTGCTGGATGAAGGCCTTAACCATTCCACATCGTCCCAGGATGCCACAATCCATCTCACCTGTGCAAATTACCATTTGGCTGTCATCAATGACAAGTCTTGCCCATCGGCCATCCTCCTTTGTTATTTGTGCCACCCCAATGCACTGTTCTTAAATACTGTAGCATTAGGAGAATTCCTTGCGTGCATATCTCCACGCTTCTTTGTCTACTTTTAATATTTTGTTCCCTTTCCTTTGTCAGTGTCAAAGTCTCTGTGCCGTTTCCGTGTGAGTAAATATGCAATCAGGAGCTACACCGAGAGTTATGTGGTTCACGAAGGCTAATTCACGAGTTAAAAAAATATTTCTTTTCAGGGAAAGGAATTGGAGAAATAAAGGCGTGAACACGGACGGAGTAAGGGTTAACCAGCTTAAATTAAACTAATAACAAAGTCATGAAAATAACCAATACAAAAAATAACTGCAGTACGTGGTTAATGAACGGCACAATGAGGGATGATAAAGTTGACTTCAAATAAATATGAGCAGAGCAAAACAAAAGTCAGGTACAAAATGTTTTGCTAAACAAAATAAAATTAATATATTGGGAACACTGCTGTAAAACAAAACAATGTATTTATATACCTAGGCCAATTATTGATGATATATTAGAATACAACATTTTTGTTAAAGTGTCGAATAAGTGCAGGATGGAGTGTTTTTTGGAGATAGTGCTATAGATGCTTTTCATAGGTGTTGCTGGTAAGGTAAATTAATTTAATTAATGAACCCAATGGAAAAATATCGGATACACATTTTGCCGTTAAGCTTTTTTGCAGACAGGTTTCATGAAGTAATGCGGTTTCTCGTAACTGTGAAGCCAAATGACACGAGGTTCCATAAAATAATGCTGAAGCTTCTACAACGCAGCAGGTTTTTGCAGTAAACAATCAACATTGTCCATTGAGATGAAATACAATGAGGAACTTAAATGTTCATTACACTGCGTTATTCATAGCAATGGCCCGCAACACACGCAGTGGGTATGATAATCGTATACAAAACCAATAACAGAGATTGTAATTTTAGTAAATAAAAACGTTTCAAACAGCAGTTGGCCTACTTTTGATGGGTTATGTAATTTAACAAAGAGCCAAGTACACATGATAGTGCTATTGACTGAGGCCAGAAAAAAAATGTTCAATGATATGCGTTCTTTTGATTACACTTTATTACATTTTGATTTAAATTCACAAAAAGGCAACTTGGATATGCAACACATAGTATTTAAGCATATTCAATTCTATATAAATTTCTTAAATGTTAAATACATTACCAACACATCTATTGATCTTTCACTTCTTTTATCTTCATAATGTGCTTGCATATGTGACACTTTTGGAATAGTTTCCTAATTTCTTGTGCATTTTATTTATATACTTTAATTATACCAAGTTAGAGCCTGTGATTCACTGCAAGGGAGGCCTGATAAGGAACAAAACACAGCTATATGTATTTAGTCATCTTTGCAACGTCTTTTGTGGGAAATTTCTGGCTTATCTCCTTTTCCAGATCTTTAACATCCACTTTATACGAGACTAAAATGCTTTCGTAAAATTGGCAGAAGAAATGACTGAGCGCCTGGAGAAATTGATTAGCTGACCGCAAGTAAACTGGCCTTGTGGCGTGCTCACTGACCACTCCGCCATTCAGCCACCTACGCACTCGGCACGTATGGAGCTTCGTATCAAGTATATTCACAATACATTGCATTCTAAATTATGGGCAATTACAGTGATGACCCTCGCAATTATGAAATGGCATTGATTTTAAAATAGGACTCGAGACAAAAAATAATAAGGCCGTATGGGGTGATGGTAAACCTTTAGACCATAACTGCTCATGTGCTGTTGGAACAAAATAATTACGATTTATTATTAATTGTGCACCATGCTCTGGTAGTGACAACGTTAGTGTGGACAAAACATAAACAGGAATTGATGGTATCCCGCCGGGTGGCGCAGAAGAAGGATGCACTCGCGATCAGAAGGTTGCGAGTTCGATTCCCAGTCGGGGATGGACTGGTTCCGATACACACAGTCAGGGACCTGCCATCCACCAACCTGCACTGAACAGAGAAATTAGGTATGGTAAAACCCCATTCTCTAGCAGTGGATAGATAAAGCACTGTAAATTATTTATTATTCTTAAACATTGATTAGATTAGGGTATAGAGACAATGCTGAGACTTTGCCTTAATTCCCACAAGCATCGCCAGTGGTAGAGCGAGCAGCTCGCAATCCAAATGTTGCCAAGTTCACATCTTGGTTGGGGTTTTATTCAGCTCTCCCTGGGAGTGGGGGGTAGTCAACAGTGACTGTCTAATGGAAAGACTCAGCCCTGCTTTGGGAGTTAGGAACTTCCACCACTGGCTCGTGGCTCACACATGGGAAAGAAGTACTGCCCCATGCTGGATTGAGAGGGAAGCCACTTTAGCTGTTCTTTTTTCGCGTGTGCGCTTTTAGGGAAGTTTCAGGTTCAGTAACTGTCCATCGATCTAAATATGACCCACGACTGCACTTACAATAATATGGATTACACTTTGAGAAGATGAAAACTTCATTTAAGTCATTGAACAAACCATTTACCTTTGATTGTCCAGGAGGCATCATACGGCCACTTCAAACCACTATTGATTGCAATGAAGGTCAACCACTTGCTGTCATAGATCACTGAAGTCAACCCTCAAATCTCCAGAGAGCGCATGAGGCGGAATCCAAGGAACAGCATGTCTGCACACTCCCCAATCCTGCCCAAAATGGCGATAGACTTCTGTAGTTTTTGAATGGTTGGCACAGCGGTTAATGCCATTGCACTCTGAAGTCATCCATCTGACTTTCACTTCCAGCCACGGATAATATCAGTGGCAAGTGATATCCGAACTTGTCTGAGACTAAACCTCACTGACCATTTTGCTGAAGTATGATTAAATAACCTCCATAACCGATGTGGCAGTGTGGTGAAGTATGGATAGGCGTATGATTTTAAATATTTGGAGAATATGAGCCTTGGGATTTTCTACGCAAATGAATTGTATTGTTAAAATTAACACTCCTATAGAATATGTATCATGAACAAGAATAGGAATAGGTGACAACGCCTTTGCTATTACAGTACTGACGTTTTAGAAAAGCCTTGTTTCCTCCCTTAACATTGTAAATCTTCAAAAAAAAATGTCCTGAAGCAGAAGATTCGTGCTGGACACAACTGTATTTGCAAATGTGATTTGTTTTTCATCCTTATCCATGTATTGAGAGTACATTTTAACGTGCAATTTGATTGAGGGACTGTGTGTTTTCTTGTTGGGGTCTAGGACTATGTTTGCTGTTGTTTTGCTGCCTTTCCCAAGCTTGGGAATTGGTGTACATATGCAAGTTGAAGATATATACTCTTTGGTTCTTTTCGGTAAAGTCACGTAGGTAGAAAAGAATAGATCACGACGTTTCGATCGCAACACAAGCAATCGTCATCAGGTGGGACAACCACAGCAAGAAAAACCTGCTGAAGTAGTCGAGAGATCTGCCGTGGCACGAGGTTATATAAGCCTCGGCAGTAGGGGGGGAGAGAGAGAAGGGGGTTGGAGGCAGGGCAGAAAGTGGACCCCAGCAGTAGCACCGGGGTCACTGGAGTAAAGTGGGCCACCACCACAGGACTGGAGAGGTCGACTGCAGGGGGTGAAAGAGTAGCGGGGGAGGAGGCAGGGCAGAAAGTGGCAGCAGTTACGAGGCAGCTCTGAAACACGGTAGGACCAATACCTCTGTCCATTGCCGATCATTGCTATAACGCAGGTAGGCTCACACGAAATTGACTTTTCCAAGATGAAGGTACTCTGCAAACCCACCGGCTATTATCAGAGATTTGTTCATGAAGCCATCCAGATATATCAACACATACACAACTTCATCCGAGAAGATGGGTACAAACTGAGTAATCATTGGAAGGACGTTATTAACCAGGTAAAGTCTTAACTGGCTGTGATGTCTCTATCCTACCTGCCCATATCAGCTGTTATTTCCGACTCTCTGTGTGTCTCTCTCTCTGTGCTGCCCCGCCTCCTCCCCCCAACTTCTCTCTCCCCCCCACTTCTCTCTCCCCCCCGACTGCCGAGGCCTATATAACCTCGTGCCACGGCAGATCTCTCGCCTACTTCAGCAGTTGTTTCTTGCTGCGGTTGTCCCACCTGATGACGATTGCTTGTGTTGAGATGGGAACGTCGTGATCTATTATTTCTCTACCTACGTGACGTTACCGAAAGAACCAAAGAGTATGGATTCCTGCAGTCACGAAAGTTTCAAATCAAGATTTAACTCATATACTTGATCTATTTTACGTATTTATCTATTTTGATTTGCTCACTTTTCCTATACTTTGCACCCCTATCGTTTTGTATATTGTTTGTTGTCATTTTCTGACCTGCCCCGACATTTGGGAGAAAAAGCTTTGTAGCTCATCCGATTTATCCAGGATAAGTACAAATTATGATTCTGAATTAATACAAAAGGCTAAACAGCTGAAAGTGCACACAGAACCATGGATCCAAGTTTGGAATTACATTGATAGATATAAATAGGAACGCACTGATCAAGAAACATATGCATGCTAATGAAATAATCCAAACTATTAAGAAAAGCCAATGGGCTTGGGCAGGACATGCCATGGCTGTAAGGGATGATGGACGATGGTCAAGACAATTAATGGGGTGGCAGCTAAGGAATGGAACATATCCGGGAAGGCATGGGAGATGAAGAGGTGAGATTGGCTCATGTGCAGATGCTGGATGGACTGTTGCGTTGTGGGATTGTGGGAGATGAAGATGGCTCGGGGAGTCATTAGTTTAGTGGTGGATGTATTATGGTTCTTGATGTTGATTGGCAGGGTTAAGCCATACCTCCTAATAAAAAAAACATGCAGATCACACTGTCTCCTTACATTTCCTTGCAATTTCCATCTCCCACTTTAAATGAAGAAGAGCATAAGAGAATCGTTTTGTTGATATGCACATACATTTTTTTCTACTAGCAATTAAAAATATATATTTAGACGCCAGCATTAAAATAGATATCATGCTTCATGTAAAATGGTAGCTATGGTGGCATACAGGCTCTGGCGGTGGCCTTATCAAATATTTAGGCTTTAATGCTGGGAGTCCGAGAATGATGGTTGCTTCATTTGTAGCAACAGCAGCGGAGCAAAGCTTAATGACCAAACACTTGGTTTCCTGGCGAGATTCCGATGGCATTACCGTACAGTAGTAAAAAGCTATGCAAGCATTTAATAAACCTTAGGGTGATTTTATGTAACACTATGCGGGTGTGTTAACTGGAATCTTAAAATTGCCTTGGATCTCTTTGTGTGCAGAATGTCACGTGTAATTAGAGACAGCTACAGCCATGCAGCAGACAATGTTATGATATATAGAGGTCTGTTTGTAATGCAAAGATAAGCAATTATACACATATGCACGGATAAATGCAAGTTTTCAGATGACTACTTTTAAAATGTGGTATTATTACTGATTATGGATAATAATTGATTAGTTTACACTGTTATAGAATTGCATTTATCCACAAATGTATACAGGACAAATTTTGTTATATACTTAATTTTTTAGATAATACAATGAAAGTATATATATATAATTAATTGTTAAAATACATTTACATACAAGTTTACTAAGTATTATCTGTCTGTGACCAAATTACCAAAAATGCATCTGATCTAAAAAAAAATTGCAATGGTGAGCCTGGTTAGTATTTAGATTGGTAACTATTAGAAGAGTGAGGTGGCCAGCATATGGCAATGTTTAGTGTTACCCCTTCGTATGTATGGTGGGTTTTCCCAAGATTATTTGGTTTTGCATCAAGCCAAACACTTATGAGTGATATTGGCCAAGCATCGCAATTCAAGATTTTCCTGAAAAAAAAACCTTACTACCCATTGAGGTTTTTCTGAATTCATTATTGTCATTATTGTATATGTCTCAAAATTTGTTCATGAAATATACTTTTTATTTTATTTTATACTGATAGTATCAGTTTTGTTCGAAAACTCATTCCACTGCCAACGACAACTTTTAAGTGACAATGATAATTAGAGGATTCTATGAAGCCTGCTAATGTGTTAATGTTTACTGGCTTAATAAAAAATATACGTAATTATGATTTCTATAAATACGGCTTTTGCATTGATTTGGCCATGAAAACTTTGAATTATCAAATAAATGCATCTTGATGGCAGCAAAATACTGTTCTCCATGTGTATGCACATTTATTTAATTCATGGGAGATTCATGACAGGCCTTAAAAAGTGTGCAACCTTTAAACCGTGTGTGCATGAGACCCATTTTTCTTTTACAAGGATGTATCCCATAAAATGTAACAGCAGCAAGAGATATGTGTGGAAGTATACATTGGACTGTTCATGCACGCACCAAGGCACCTGCAGGTTATGTCCTAGCACAGTAATAGCGCAGAGTCCAAGGGGTGAGAGGATCTGTTTATCCCAGGTACTCTGGGGAGCACAGGCCGTTTGTCATGTCCTCCAGCAAGCAGATTTCTCTACCCATTCACTCACAGCTTGGATTTCATATATTGTACAGTGTTGAAATATTTAAGAAAGTACTTGTTTGATAATATAATTAGGATTCAGTTTTGCACGCAGGGTGGAGCAATGGTGAACGTGCTATGCTATGAACCTGGCTATCCGAGTTTAATTCCCAGCCGCAGCTATCATTAGTTACAAGTGATATATGAACCGGCCTAGTCCTCTCCCTTCTTCACTAACTTGCTTTGACGAGCATGGGACAGTATGGTCAAATAACCCCCACAAACCCACACAGCATGGCGAGGTCCTCATCCAGCAGTGGATTGACAAAGGGCTGTATGTATACATTTATAAACCATGAAACCTTGCCCCTATTACTTTAACTCTACGAATCGTGAATGTATGGGTTAACATGCCTCATAGAGGCAAATAAAGCGAGAAAACCACTGGTTCATGTATTAATCAGCAAGCCAAGCTCAGCAGTGCCAAGTATTTAATTGTCAGGACTGCATAAATTATATCAGTAGACAATGTACTTGGCTTTGCAAAAGACTGTGATGCCATTAAAATGTGCCATTCGTTGCTGAATGTTGCTGCATGCAATTCCTTTACTTAAGAATGTAGATGTGCTCACGTATAGATTAAGGAATAAATAAGAACTGTTTGTGAATTCAACTGCACTGAGGTCAATAGATACACTTTTCCCCAATTTTAATGCATTTATAACAGGTCATGCAAACGAAAAAAAGTCTGCAATTAAAAATCAAATAAATAAAATAACTCAATTATACTATCATTGAAAGTGACCGAAAGGGCACAGTGCTTTGGTAGCACCTACTCAGATACATTTCACTCCATCATGGTTAATTTAAATGAGCAACAATAGAAAGATGCCTGATTATCAAAATAGATTGAGCTAAAACTATGCTTTTAATTATATGTATAAGTTATGCACATTTCTGGTCAGAGGCTTGTTGTTATACTTGCCACAGTGCCACTACTACAACATGCATATTAATGTCTTGGCTGTTATATAATGCACCTCATGCTGCTAAAGTCCATCTGGATATGCTTATTGCCACATATGACAGAGGGATGCTACCGTGGTGTGATGTTTAGCGCAGGCATCTTGCAGTCTACAGGACGCCAGTTGATGTTTGTCTGCTGGCCAAGTCAAGATTTGAAAAATAGCTTCTTAGCTCAATGGGCATTACTCGGGAAATACTCTTCTGATTCTCATTCAATGGGGCAAGTTTCTTCAATCTCACTGCCTCTGTCGAGCCTGCAGTATAAATGGGTACAACACAGTTCGTTGATCGCTGGTCAATGTGGGTTGGTGTTGGTGGGAGACACGGGACCAGTTCAGATATGTTTTGCCACTGACATTTTTTTGCAGAATTGAAAGACTTAGCAGACCCTGCAAAAATAAACCGCCATGTTTTATTCATTTAACAGTATCGCGTAAAAATGTTGGCCTTTGGGCTTTATTAAATTACAATATTGTAAAACTTGAATCCTCAACAGACCCTGCAAAACATTGTTCACAGCAGTGGATACATTTGAGCTATATACTAATTAATACTGAGTGAAAGCTCTTTCAATGACCCCCATTGCTGTATCCATTCAACATTGAACATATTTCTCATTGTACGTAGCCAACCCTGCTAATTCTAGGTGTGGGAGAAGAACAACAGACATGTCTAAAGAAATGAGGTTTGAATCTAGTTTTAAGAGTGCATAACTCCAGTGGCTTTCTCATATCTAAAGGAAGAGCGTTCGAAGCTTCATCTTCCCACTGTTCTCACACAACTCTGCACCACCACATTCATTCATCGATTCCTCCATCCACGTTGAGAACTCAGTCTTCCAGACGTATTTGTATTATAGATGCTGTGTTCAATCACTGTGTACTGCAGGTCACAACTCTCCTTTCTGCTTCTACCCTCGCACTGATGGACTTTACAATTTACTGCCGTTGTATTTTTTTCCCAAGTTCTCATAACTTTACTCAATCCTCGTCTAATGCACATTCATTCGTGCTCTTTGTTGTAGGCAGTTTGGTATTTTGGCCCGTTGCACCTGTGCACAGCAACCGAGATTAAATATCCATTCACCACAGCCACCTCTTTGCATGCTCTGACCCAAACTCTCCATCTACCTTCCACGGAACTCGCCAGATGCCTACCCACTAAAACAAATCATGTTATGCATTTAATTTAATTCCCCCACTCACCCCGTCCCAGTCATCCTTTGCAAATGTAGCATTCATTTATGATTAAGAAACCTCTACATCAGATATTTAATCAATTTACATCAACGATTGTCTCCTTGTCGGTGTTGACTGGACTGTTGTCAACCTTTAAAACTTTTAACCAGCCAGATGATTGGTTTCGTCTACAATTCCAATTCATCACCTTTGCATTCACCTGTGTGTATTGCGAAATGTGTTTGTATCTCTGGAAAATCCATGTGTGAAATTTAGCACAATTTAGCTAGATCCCGACAGTTCGCTGAAGCTAGTGGAGCGCAACACGTGTATTTATAGTAAGTTTCAATACCTAATTTCCGTGATTATGTGAGAGTCACATGCCTTTGAGACAATTTTGTAATAGGGGTAATTATGAGGATTACTCTTTTCAAAAAAATGTACATAAGTGAATCTATTCATATTGTTAAAAAGCCCACTATATTTAATTTACCTGACCATCACGTTTATCTTTCCAACAGAGTTGTGTCCGTTATAATGTTGGGCTATTAATTTTGATGCACGTGTATTCACTTTGTAAGCGAGTGTCTTGGATTCATTCAACATGGCAATCAAATGGTAACTGATTTGCGCAGTGTGAATAGCAAAGCAGGCCACTGGTGCCATTTTCTCAGCTGAAATAATTTGCTGTGGGTTGCCTGCAGTGGCAAAGGTCAACACATAGTGCAGCGTTGCATAGAATTGGAGAATTTGGGGGGATTTCTTCTGTTTGTAAAACAAATAAGTTTTTTTTATTTTCAAGTGGAACATTTATATTGTTGTTTGCAGGTGCCTATATTCTAACAATTTTATTTCAAATAATACTCAGTTTATTAATATGTTTGTTTCAATAGCTAGTTATATTTACATACATCAAATATAACAACATGGGCAGAGAGCTATATTATACTTTAATGATACACTTGTTTTGAATTGCATCATTTGAAAATACAGTGTTTTTTACATTATCCTTTTTTGCATTCGATGTTCATGATAATTAATGTGATTCTGAAATGTGTATATTTGCAATGTTTCTTACATTTGTATAAAAATTATGTAAAATATATTAACATTTCCATATTTTAATATAGTCCATTACTCTTAAGTGATATTGATAATTTCTTAATGATTTCCTAAAGCATGTTAGAATGTATTTAATTATATATAGTTACTGAGTATTTCGTTTCACATTAATAAAACTCATGCTAAAATAACAAATTCTAAATATCAAAGGCAAAATATTCCACAACGGATGTGAATAGTATTTCATGCA
This sequence comes from Lethenteron reissneri, assembly GCF_015708825.2. Lineage (NCBI taxonomy): Eukaryota > Metazoa > Chordata > Hyperoartia > Petromyzontiformes > Petromyzontidae > Lethenteron > Lethenteron reissneri. Next base: position 10,076,803 of record NC_083803.1, on the reverse strand, counting down.
TCCATGCATTTTCCCTAATCTTTCAGTTGTAGTGATATCAACATTTTACACTGCTGTACCTTGAACGAATCCCTAATTTGGCAATATGGATATGGTGAAGACACACTAATTAGCACTTATCTTCAAGTAAAGTTATATATTTCATATCTCATTTCTCACAGTTTTGGAAATGTATTCATTATGCTATTTTCTGCACGGTACTTTCAGGATATATCTAACATCCCACATTATTTCTGAAACCATAAACAATCTCGCAGTACTGATTTCAGTAATATAAGATTAAATAGTGTTTTTTCGCTAATGAACTTAAATTTTTACACATTTTATCTTATTTTACCCAAAGAACATCCCTGAACTCTTATTTAATTATCACCTTCAGTAAAAAAAGAAGGTGGTCTCTTGGTGAGGTGATATGAAAGATGTATGAGCATGTTCTAGTTGGCACATGTACTAAAATAATCAAACTAGAGTACTGTAATATATTAAGGTAGAAACATACCGTACTACCAGGAGCGGTTTCTTCATTAGGGCGATTGGGCGACGCACCACCAATGTCATTCAACCACAGAGTCACGCTAGCCGTCACTGTGCCTCTGGATATAGTCCAATCAGCGTCATGTCACGTTCTGTGGAGTACCGCCTCTTTTTGGGCGATTTCACTCCGGCTGAGAATCGCCCCGAGTGGCCCCATAGACTTACATTCAAAGATGTTTTTTTTCGACCGGGGGGCGCTGCAATGCATTCTCTATGGCTTCCGGGAGGGCTCGCCCTAACGTGCTTACGTCATCATACGTAAGCACGTTTCATCCAACAATATAATTTGTCGCCACCTAATGGAATCTTTAATAAAAGAAACTTGAGTGGATTGTATATTAATAGTGAGTATAGAAACAAACAAGATGTATTGTAAGAGTCACTTTATTTTTCATTAATATTAAAGAAGTGAAGTTGCCTTTACATGCTTAAGCTGTTAATTTATCCATTGCATGGGTGGACCTTATCCTTATCAATCCAGACATTTGCCCCCCCTGAGAGATTTTGCAGGAGCCGCCACTGCGTACTACCATTGAAAGTTCTACTGTAGCTTGTTTCATCACAGCTGTTGCAGGAATCTACTTCAACGTGTTATTTATTTTGTATTCAAGAAGGACTGGTGAACATTGCAGATCATCATAACTGCATTTCTAATTGCTTTGACATTTTAGTGTATAAAAAATGATGGCTATGTATCCATGTGTAGTGTCATCGATTCAGAGACAGAGTTTATAGGAGGCAACTTCTTTATTAACAACTTCCAGAGTCTTGTCCGCACACTCTCCACAGTAGCTTAGTCGAGCCTGTTCACAACACGAGCTGTCTAACACTGACGGCGCTGACTGATATAGCCAACTACTCTCCTTCGTAGCGCAATATCTAGCGGATACGGTAGCGACGACGGCGACGAGACGACAGCAACGACGAGATTCACACCACTCTATTTGAAGTGATTATTCTGAGCAGATTCAAATAGAAATATCGATGTCTTGGTTCTATCCCAGACTGGGGTGAGAGGTTTACGTAGGTTATGGGAAATTCCCTGTACCACAAAGGAGGGCTGCTAACATTCACTAACCTATTGCGAGATTCGTGTATCTGGGCCTATTCTCACACTCACACATGTGAGTACATTTTGATCACCTATCGATGTTTAGGATTAGCAGCTATCTAAGAACACTTGCGGGCAGAGTGGAATAGCGTGGACGTCCAGAACAAACACCTAAGTCGAAACCCAAAACATCGCATCTCCTGGCTTTGACATTCCTCAAAGACACCGGTGTAATCATGGACCGCATCAGAACTTCAACAGGCTGATGCGCACATCTCCTTCATAGGTGGAAAATTAAAGACAAGCCACAGTTGTGCGATTGTGGCCATGTAACCCAAACTATGGAGCGGAGAGTAAACCCACTGTAGCCTGTACCCCTTTGGAGGAGGATGAGGAACAGCAAATGACACGAACTCTCTCCTGTAGTCTTCTTGTCGCGGCCAGCAGACCTTGACATTAGCATCTAGCGCCTGGACATATTGCTGCCACACGCAAGAATGTAACATCATGATTAATAAGCGATTTTTTTTTGCATTAGATCACGTAAATAAAATGTTTGTCATAAAGCCTCCTCCACCCGACACGGGCAGCATTGCCACAAACAAATGTGCCGATGTATTACTGCTTCAGCACACTGCTCTGTTGGAGAGCAATCTCACGTTTACATAGATTTGCTGTTTCGCTGACAGTTACAAACAGTAGCATCAGCCAGTAGCCACAATTGTGAAAATGTCCTCCAGCCTTGGGCCTTAAATAGCTGGTGAGATGTTATCAATGTGCATCCACAAGGGAGCAGGGAGTGGTAGGAAGTGATACTCTTTGTGTTTGGTTTGTTGTCCTTACCCCAAACCTCCGATTAGCACGGTTGGCTATCTTCTTCTTCTTCCTAGCGTTGTTCCCGCTGTGGCGCAGGGTCCGCTTTTCGGCATTGTCTTCTCCATTTGGCTCGGTCCAGGGCATCTTCGGGGGATGCGTTGACCGTCTTCACGTCTTCCTTTATTCGATCAATCCATCGCTTCTTCGGACGTCCGCGTGGACGGCGGCCCTCTGGCGAAATAGGTTCAACATTAATACATTTCGACCCATCAGGCCAACACAGAATTTTCTGTAGGTGCAATACATAATTCCGGTTTAACACGTAGGCTTTCGCGACCAATATTATTCATAATCAACGTTTTTGGGTTTAGATCGCGTTATTTATAAACTCCTTCTATTGTTAGTTTGGGTAGTTCATCATTTGTACCAGTTAAGAATTATGGTATTCATGTCGGTTATCGATGTTGTTTCACCATACTTCCCCACGCTGAGCAGTGCGGGTAGGCGAAGGCAGAAAGCATAGATACACAGTGCAATTAACGCACATTTGATTTTACTATACTGCCCTCTGCTACCCATCACAGCACAATAGCCTATAACACCTGATATGCATAGCGCTCGACCATCCAAGCACTATACAAGACTCAACCCGGCTTAGCTTTAGAGACTTAATGAGCTTATGCAATTTAATCGTAGGTGTTACAGTAACTACATACAGATTTTTGCCTGGATTTGTCAGTGACTTTGTCCCAGGGTCTTTAACATATCCTTGACAGCAACATAACCCAGTGCTTTGGTGATTAAGTCCCCGCACGGTGGAGTGATGCATGCAGCGGGTGAACATTTTTATTTTGAACTCGGCGATAACAAGTTTTAAGTTTCATTTATTAGGTATAGCCCTGTGAGCCATTCAGCTCTTGAATCGGGTGCAACCGTAACAAACAAAAAAACTAAAACATGAACAAGAAAACATCTTAAAGTGACTATGTGCAAACAGAAAATCCAAGAAAAGACAGCAAACCGTACACCAACACTGTGTGCAAATATCCCAGTGGGATGCAAGTCAAACAACAACAACCACAAGACAACTTAGATTAAGGCCATCAGTCTAACTCTGTACTACAACAAACAAACATGGCCAAACCGAAAAACTTTTCAAAAATCACCAAAATAAAGCCATAAAAGCAATGAAACAGTGATCATAGAATCTGTGACCGAATTTTCACAATAAACGACGTAAACAACATGTATTACCAAACTCTGCAGCCATAGCATGGCTGCATGAGTCACTCCACAACAGCAGGAGCATCAGTCGCAGTGTCAACATTTTTCAATGCACCTTTAAGATCAGCACACAGGTGACCACAGCCAGATGAGAGGCAGGGCTTGAGCCTGGACTTGGAAAATGGAAACGAGGTTTGCCGTGCACACAATCGAGGAGAGGAAGATGCAGACACAGAGGGCAGCAGAGAAGAAGCGACATCCAATTAAGCAGAGCGTTTGGGGTTTGGACAGGAAACCTCCTGGGCTGCTGAAGCAGAGAGTATGGGGGAGGGAAGATGAGAATGGGAGAGAATGGTTTCTTAATGTTTGCTCAAGTGGTTTTCTCAGCTGTGATATTTCCTAATGATGTTTCACATTTGAATTTACTTGTCGCATTGTAAACACCTTTTTGATGCAAATTATATTATTTGTTGTATTTTGTTGCAGAAAAACTTGACTGGTAACTTATGTAGTAAAACCTTGGATTGCGAGCATAATTCGCTCCGGAAACGTGTTTGTAATCCAAAGCACTTGTATATCAAAGCACTCGTATATCAGTTGTGATCACGTGACGCTCGGCAGACAAAGTGTATACGTACTACTCGTATTGCAAGACCTCGCTCGTTTATCAAATTAATATTTATTTAAAAATTTGCTCGTCTTGCAAAACACTCGCAGACCACGTTACTCGCAATTCAAGGTTTTACTGTAATGGTTTTCAAGGTTTACAAATTGGATAGGTTAGTTTGGTCATGTTTCAGTCAGTTCTAACCAACTTAGTGGTGGTTGCTGGTTGTACATGTGCACTGTAGTTTTGTCAATTCACTGCTGGATCGGGGCCTTCACAGTTTGAGAGTTTGTGATCGGTCGTGGGGGTTATTTGACCATGCTTCACCTTGTTACTGTTTTCTGGGTTTTAAAATATTGAAACAGCTGGGTCTAGTAATATTTCACAGTGGTTTTTGTTAGAAGAATCATGTTTTAAGTTGGATTTTGTTTTCATCGTTTTTGTCATTAAAAATTAGTTTAATGCGAAATTCCAGCAAAGCAGCACCCTCTTGTGGTTGGAAATAACAGTTTTACCGTTTTCACGTTAATTTCTGAATTTAAATAGCATATTTCACCGACATTTTTTAAAAACCATGACTTAACAGCTGCAATATGTTGGAAAAAAATAGGTAAATTTGAACAAATAGATATTTAAATCGGTATTTGAATCAAACAGCGCCCCTAGTGTTAAAATAGCACCCATTAGTGATAAATAAACATTTATTGGTAATACCAAGAAAGTGCTGCTCTTCTCTCCTCTCCCTTCGCTCTTCCAGGTGACTCAGAAATAACATTCACTATTAAACGGAGGGTGTGAATTTCTTTCTTATTCTACATTGGGATCTTCTGATGAAATGAGCCTTACAAATAAATATCAATCATTCTGATTCATATTAATCATGGTGGTCATGGGGCTCGAACCGTGATCCTGTGCAACAAGCGGCATCCATGTTGATGTTTTTTTTTAATCCACACATTCACACATTCAATTTCAACTAACCTGAACTGTACACCACCCCTACTAGTCGCAGTGTTGTATTTAACCAAATTAGCCCTTGAACTGCGATATGACTGATGGGACCTGGAGACTACTTGGTTCCCATGTAAAAGTAGCAGCTGTCCAAAGTGGGCCAATATGTATTTGTACAAGGCATATTAGCAATGAGTTCTCAAGGCAGACTGTCAGTGAACTCATTTAAATGGCGAGGACCCTTGTTGTTAGACCAGCTGGCCGAAAATTGCGCACCCTGGGTGATTGTTTGCTACCTTACCCAACAATGCTTACATGCTGCCATCTGGATGGCATAACTATAAAACACCGGGCCTTTTACATAAATAAACAGTAAAGGTGCAGCCCTGAAATGTTTTGCTGCACCATAGCAAATTTTTAAATCCTTTATATTAAGTTCACTTGCTTGCTTGCTTGCGCGCTTACGACCGTGCAAATCTTTCGGTCGTTTTTTAACCCACTTCCCGTGATCCAATCGAGCTGACATTTTGCACACAGACTCGTTGTGCGTGACAATTTATTTTCGTGAAAATGTTTTTTCCAAAATTTTTCACTTTTTAGGAAAAAAAAATGTATATTAAGTTCACTTGCTTGCACGCTTATGACCGTGCAAATATTTCGGTCGTGTTTTAATCCCACTTCCCGTGATCCAATCGAGCTGACATTTTGCACACAGACTCGTTGTGCGTGACAATTTATTTTCGTGAAACATTTTTTCAAAAATTTTCCACTTTTTAGGAAGAAAAAAAATGTCACTAACACAATCATATATTTTTCCTAAACACAGAAAATTATTCAAGAAAACAACAAAAATGTACAATATAAACAATCATACAAAAACTGAAAACCTTATAATCCTTATATACGACTTTCCTTATATTTAATTTAAAATACCAATGTGATAAAAATGAAACTCTTACTCCAGAAAAATAGAAATGAATAAAAAATAAAACCGATGCCACGCATATAAAGGACTCATGTTCCACATTTACCAGACATGTTGGAAGAGGGTGGGCGTACCTACACTTTGCCCCAGCACACACAACCTCCCAATTGAATAACTGATTTGCACTGCTATGCGCCCACAGGTTGTGGAGATATTGCAAAACAGGATCATTGTTTCAAATGCTGCTTCAAAAGGTAAATTTGAACCGGCAACCTCTGGATTGCAAGTCCAGTGTGCTCACCATTAAATCATATTAATACCTCATCATAAATATCCACAAAACTGGTATACAACAATTGCACTGAATAATTCAGATGATATGTGCCACTTAAATGTTTAATTCACTCCATATGTATACACGTTACCTGTTATCATTGTTGTAATGGGTTCAATAAAATATATATTTATAATAAATATAAAATATATATTTATAATAAATATATATTTTAAAAAAACTTGAAATGACAAGAATCTATTTTTGCCAAAAATATATTTTTTTCAAAAAAATATTTTTTATTCTTAATAGTTTGAAAATCTGTCTTTCATTGTATGACTAATATTGGCAACACTCTCTTGCTCATTAGCTGAAATATTTTTTCAGGGGAAATCAATTCATGCGTTCATGAAGTCTTCACTAATCACTACGTAAAACAAGTCTGTAAGATTTAAATTGTAAGTTGAAGAATAAAAACTTGCCACCTTGACATTAATAGTCAATGATAATGAAATATTACTGAAGAAAAAAATGTACAAGTCATCGAATTCTGTACATAGCCTATGTCCTCCAACTGCTTCTGTTTTTTTATATTGTTCTTAATAGGTTTTCGTACTAAATTGTGGAAAGGAGACACTGATGCCCCAAAATGAGCAAACAAATACAAGTATTCAAATAAAATTGTATTTCTACCTACGCGACTTTACCAAAAGAACCAAAGAGTATGGATTCCTGCAGTCACGAAAGCTTCAAATCAAGTATTCAATGCTTTCTTTATTTACCCAAGTCATTTTTAAATAAAAAGGAATGCATGCCCTGCATCGCAATGTAGCAATGTAGAGTTTGGCCAATCCTGCATGGTTTAATATGATGCAATGCAGCACAAAGTGACAATGGTAAATTACTGCACTAGTGATAAAACTTCTGGTGAAACAGGCGGCCAAAATGGTAAAATCTATCTCCAGTAGACAGCAAAGGTACTGGATGCATTATAGATGAGATAGTAATTACAGTACAGCACGGAAGTAATGGCATAGGAAGTGTAGTTTGAATTGGTCACAGATGTATTAAAGGAAAAATTTAACCTTTTCACCCACGTCAGTTGTTTCAATAATGTTGTTTATATAGAGGGCATGAGAAGTTTGTTACAGTTACAATACTGCATGAAAATAAAATAAACCGATCCTTGTTTGTTATTATGTGACCATCTCGAAATAGAGTTGTAATTATATAAACAGATTTCTGTATTGGGTTTTTTTCTCCTTGTGCGGAATATAATTGAATAGTTGTGGTTGCCCTTGACTGTGTGAATTCGTCGTCTGTACAGTTACACTCAACGTTTCTTTGTCAAGTCAACAGAACAAGTAAAATTATTGGCGTCATGCTTATATCACAAGAAGAACTCACTTGTTATATATTTTACCGTATTTCACTATTCAATTCGGAGGGCTGAATGGCAGCAGCAACACGACCACTGAAACCATAATGCACGTGACATGGGTTGAAGCTTGTCATGCAATGACCATCCTCGCGTGGTCGTATGGAGGGTCCTGCAATGTGATATTTGGCCAATTCAATTTATTAGTGTGATGGCACAAACAATAAACAACCAATCTATGCTCGTGTAACGGCCATGTAAGTACACTTTAAAGTAGTGTATGGGTCACGTAAAAACATAATGAGTAAATCGTGGGGAGGGGATATAGATGGAAAAAGAGACCAAGGGACAGGGTTGGTGGAAAGGAGGATATTGAGAGGAACACTCTGGAAGCTTCGAGAAGGGATGGGGAGAATGAAGTGTGATGTGAGCACGGGGCTTGGCTGGGGAGAGAGCTTCCTACGGGTGTGCAGCATAAGTCATGTCTCTGGAACAATAAAGTTGTCTTACAATGATGGCTCGTGTGGACTCCCTTACACCTGAAAAGTGAAATGTAGCATGCCTGCAACCTGGTTGGCTTATATCCACATCATATGGTTAATAATATTGTTTTATATCCTACAATGAATATTCTCCCCGGGCTCCCACGCTATCTTCTTTGTATGTACGTATGTATGTTGAACTTCTTTCACACCGTACGTAGTCAACTGTGCTGAACGAAGGTACAGTTTTAAGGCGATCCTATCATGTTGGTGTTAAGTTTTGTTCACTGGATTCATTTGCGAGGACACTGGAGTATCGTGCCGAGAGAAAACCAACATATCTGATGGGATAACGCTCAAAGCTCCACACTGATCAACTCAAGAGCCCATTGCTCAACTACCATCTCCTGATTAAATTGTAGCCAAATTCATAATGCGTATTTCAACGTATCACTCATCCCAATACAACAAATAATTGGAATGCTATCTTGCAACAGTCAGAGCGCATTCTTTAAAGCAAATAGACATTGCTGTGAGGAGGGTTCAATTTGTGTTTGTGTCTAAATGCACACACTGTATGTGGATACCTCAATAAGCAGAGCGCAACGCTTAATATCTCATGGGCCTGAGTTGCATTGCTGATCAGGATCTACTCAGTCCAGCCATTACTTATTAAGGATTAGTAAGTGGGTACCACTCCCATCCATCACTTTGTGGCAATTGAGCAGTGTTTGTGTTCTAGAACACATCAGAGGTGCACATCGTTTACACCAGGTTGCTCAGTCGTGGAAGAGCGCTGCTGAATGTGAGAGAATGTGATCACTTTTATTGTTTATGCACAGGTATATGCGTTCAAAGCACAAATACAATACTTACTCTTTGGGTCTTTTGGTAAAGTCACGTAGATAGAAAAGCAGATTAATTAAAAGAGCATGAATTCCTGCAGTCACGGAAGCTTTAAGTCAAGATACATACAATACTGGAATAAGACATTACATTCATGGTATGATAACCCATCCTATTATTTTAGCAAAATCTGTACTTTTTCTGCTACAGCAGAAGAAGAGAAGTGTTCATAATCACGCTGAAAATTCATCATCACCGTTTTGTAAGGGCTTGGGCCTCTACTGAGTGTCACATTACTGACTTGCAAAGAGAGTGAACACACACTTTAGATCTTTTTTTACCAGATGTATTTCATTGCCTACATTGACATTATATAACATTATCCAAGCCATAATAATACTAAATAAATCAGAGTTTATGGAGTCTTCACATGACTGCAATTCCTGCACAAGAGAATTGACTCATAAATACTGTGAGCTGGTGACACTTGCTGAGTGGTGACTGTTGAAGACATTTTTTGTATGTTTGATAATGAAATTCTGGTGCAAAAGAGAAAAGAAATCAATGTCGATATTTATCGCTTACACCAAACAATTAAACTATTGCTATCGATCCAAAAGCAATGTGCGGCCAAGTAGCAGTAGCTGATGAAGATTTTCATGACCAGTGCATGGGAATTTACGAATGAGAGATTTTGTTTAGCTTGTTTTAAATAGAGTATATTTTAAGTTTTCTTTATTATAGTCAAGGTGCTTCGTAAAAGGCATTTCTCAAATTTGTCTGAAATTACTGCCCACGACCAACATAAGTAGCAAGCGATACCCGAACCGATCCTGTGTTCTCCCAACCCATACTGACCAGCATGGTGAAGTATAGTCAAACAACCCCCATGACTAACACAGCAGACAGACAGAGAGAGAGAGAGAGGTCTCATTCAGTCATGGATAAGGATGTAAATCATTTATGTGACAATTTTTACACTTTTAGAAAATGTATGTAACATGTTATACAATATTCTTGGTTCTTTCGGTAAAGTAACACCTGATGATGATTGCTTGTGTTGCAATCGAAACGTCGTGAGCATTTTATTGTTTTATTTTTATTATTTCCCTTCTACGTGACTTTACCGAAAGAACCAAGAATATGAATCCCTGCATTCACGAAAGCTTTAAGTCGAATTGATATACAATGTAAATTTGAATAAGTTGTGTATTTTGTTACCAATATTTAGTCAAGTGGACTGGTAGCCTTGCATACTGAGAATGTAATGGCTCGTGTCTGCTAATCAATTACATTCGTCCATTAAAACCAAGAAGCTCGTGTTGTTTAATGGCGCCTCTGCAAATTTTCAGAAATTAACGGAAGTATATTGATTAGTTTCAAATGTACCCAGCCATAAAACATAAATGCAGCATATTGTAGGCAATGCTGCCTTATGTTCCATTAATTTTTGCGTGACAGAGATAGTTTTTTCAACATTTTGTAACTACACAAATTTCAACTTGAATTGATGCATTTATTGATTTAATACATTACATTAACACTATACTATGAGTGAGTTTTAACAAGTACTGTTACAAGACAAATGACGTCGTTGAGAGAACTTTCCTTGCCATCAGCATGAGAGGCTGTTTCTTCACAAAGTCTGCCGAAACTGAAATGCACTTGTCCCAGTGAATCTTAAACTCCCAAACGCCAGCAGCAAATATCTCATTTGCTTGCTCTTTAAGCCATACCACATCACTGCTTTCATAGTCACGAGCGAAACAGCTTTCATGTGCAGTTGCAGACAATTGCAGAGGTGTATTCTATTTGAAGGTCTGTGTCTGTGCTACATTTTTTGGGATACACGTAAATGAAATGTCCCCACGCTCATCCATACACCCGTCCTTATCTGTCATCCAAAATTGACCTCTCGGGAGTTGAACCATCAACTCGCCTACTAAGCTATAACCTAAACTAAAAAGTCAAACAAACTATTTTTGAGGTAAGGCTCATTGAGCTATGTAGCTCAGTTTCAGAAGCAACCTGGGAACAAATGTTATCTCAACGAAATGGCTTATCATGTATTCATTTATAGCATCCAAATACTCTAACCGCATGTTTCTAAATGTGGAGGGAAAACCCGGAGGACCCAGGAAATAATCCACACGACCACAGGGAGAACATGCAAACTTAAAATATACAGGTTTCCGAGTGGGGATTAAGCCCACAACCTCTTGCATTCCAGGCAAGGTCGTGAGCATCTTGCCAAAACGTGGTGCCTACGACTTCGACTGTTATCACAAATACGTGTACATTCTGATTGCAACCCTTTGGACCCATTTTTTTTTTATTGGCACGGTTCATGCAGTTGTTAACACATTTGCAGCATTATACTTGAAGTGAAGCAAAAAACAAACAAAAATAACTGCTCTTCTAACGTGCGGCTGTGCAAGGTGTTGTCACCATTTATAATGCGATACATCTGCAATCAGCATCAGCGTCGCACCCCATTCACTTGCATTTATTTTTGCTGATATCACAATTCACATATTACGGAGTTATTAAAAATCTCTTCAAAGTACTCATTGAAATAACCTCGTTTAAAGGTGGTATCACAATATTTTTTCGAGAAAAAAATTACAACAACGTGTTAATGACTACTGACGAGTTCTTCTGACTCAATGCCTTCCAACCTCCACAATGCAATGCTTCACAATTGTGTAAGTCTCATCAAAACAGGCTTCCATTCACTCCCTGCCAAATGAACAATAATGGTACCTTCCCATATTTATCAATGGCTCATCTCTGAATGGGACTGCAGATATTCAATCTCTCTCCATTGGATGTATTTAATTACTGAATATTCATTTTCGAGGTTTTTTGGAAGGTTCAAAATCATATCTTTAAAAGTTTTTCACTTTGGATAACCTTCCGAATGACCACTGTTCAGCTTATCTGGATGTAATCTAATGCGTATGGGGCATTGTAGGGAAGTGGAATAGTCCATTGTGGTGGGTGAGGAGGGTTGCTGACGAAACCTGGAACAATTGCCCTTCATGATTGGTATGTCATTAGTGTGAATATTTATTGCCTTCATGCATATTCTTTTTATACAGACTTTAAATATGTTTTATGGAACTTGGTTGTTTATAGATGAATGAGGAAACTATAATCCTGGACATATAGTTGATTAATATTTTGTATAAAATATTGCCCTGCAAGGTTATAATATTGCAGTCTTACATCATCATGGATTATTGATCTTTCCATCAGTTACAGCGTCTGACTGCTCCAAAAATATCCCTGCAGTGAACGCATCTCTGTCAACATTGCGTTGATATCATTAATGAGGCAAAGGCAAGACAAATGGACGTGTCAATCACTTTTATATTGCAGGTAACGCATTGCTTTAATAAGAGCCATTTAGATTCGTTATATGTCACGATCAAATTTAGAAGCAGTCAGGATCAAATTGGTCATAATGGAAAACTAGTAAGAAGTGAATGGTGTACAAAAAGGCCCAAAGTAAAACAAAACACGAATATATTCACTATAATTGGCTTTAATCTGTTTTAATAATATGTTGTGCCTATTTTACTGCTTTGAATAAATAACACAGTAATAGTGCTCTTTATTGCATGAACCTCAGTGGCAAGTGATATTTGAACTAGTCACGAGCCCCACCTTTACCAGCCCACACTGACCAGCGTGATGAAGAATGATCAAACAACCTCCATGATTCACACGATGTGCGGAAGCCGACATCAAGGAGTTGATTGACAATCACAGTGAAATGTGATTATCATTATTATTGCATGATGTGAGAAAATGGGGCCATCTGCATGATCACGGTGAGTTCCCTTGGGTTTTTTTAGTCTTTAAAAAACCCTGTAGCTTCTGCCCAGATGGTATATCATGGGTGGTAGTAATTAGGTTTAATTTCTAATTGTACTTTTCAGCGGGGATACTGCCTCATACATGCAGCCTTGTAAGTGTACACAAATAACAGGCACAATTACAAAGTAATTTTAATGCATACTAGCTCTTAATAAAAGCTGCACACCACAGCAATTTTATTCTTGGTAATTTGTTTTGATAAACCAATAATACACGAAAATGTTACTTTCCTTAGGATACTATTTTATGTATAAAACGATTCATCACGCTTTTGGAATTATGCACTCTATAATTACATTTAATTATTTTATATGGTGGATTAGAGCACTGATGGACACTAACTTTGGTGTAGGGTCGAGTGGTGGTGCAATAATTTGCACACTGTGCTTTGACTTGGGGACCTGAGTTTGATTCCCGCCCATGGCTACCATCACGGGTGGGTGAGATCAAAATATGACCCACCCCACCCTTCACCAAAATGCACTGACCAGCGTGGGGAAGTATGGCCAACCAACCCCATGGCTGACAGTGTAGGGAGGCCTTTATTCAGCAGTGGAATGATAAGGGGCTGTGGATTATTATTTTTCGGTAAATTAATGTGTGAATGCATTGTCGTGCACATGATTCTTTACTTGACCAGATTTGTCGCACTATAAGTCATGAAAGTTGAGTTCTAACGTCCTCTTTATTGCGACCAATGATGTATGATTGCCACTTCGTATTAATGTGCACATACTTGATTGATTTAATTTGTTGACGTGGGAAATAAACATTCAGCCTTGAATGAGAATTGTGTTTATATAATTATCATTAAAAAAACGTGTCTCATGCAATACTCAATGTACCTGTGTTATGAAGCAGAATTCTGTGTGATGGCACGAGATATGAAAAAGTAAAGTTCTAAAGCATTGAGATCAATGGAGTTCCAGCCGGTTAAGGTTGTACAAGTAACTACGCACTAATTAATTAAAAATTAGTTAGCGTAGTAAAAAACACGCTTTAGATTTTTCTGCATGAATAATACGAACGTCACATCATCAACAACACGGTTAGAGCCAAGTAAGCTGAAACATAACAATAATTTACCCACAAAATAGCTATGTTTATGTAATTCTTCTTTGATTGTGGGATAATGAATCTTAACGCGTTCTTGCCTGGTCATATTAAGGACATTAAACGGTTGTTTGAATGAAACGGATGACCGCTTCTTTCAGGAATTATGTTTTAATTGAGATGCCCGCTATATATTTCAATACAGATACTGAAAAAAATGGCAGAATAAGTTAGGGTTATTTAAGACACCCGAGAGTTTAGTTTATAGTGTCTATGTTGCGAATTTACTTGACTTAAAAACATTGCAAACAAAAATCTACATATATGACCAGTCTTACAATTCATTTCATTACTTTATGTGGAATTACAAATGTATCTTACGGTTTTGAAGCAGTTGTAGCTGGAAGTTCATATCAATTGTGGCATCATCAATGAAGGATAATAAAATGGACTATTGATATATAGTGAAAGATACATGCAGTAAATGTAGTTCACTGTGGTATACCAATGGGCAGAAACTGTCTACCCTCTAATTAAATAATTTCATCAGGTTCCGCTTAATTTTCAATTTGTAAGTGATTTCTCTGTGTTTTTTAAATTTACCTTGTATATAAAATTCAGTCCAATCTTTGGAGGAACCACTGGTCTATACTAGCTGGTACATGGAAGTTCAATGCCATAGTCGTAAATGCTTCTCAACAGTGTAAAAATACAGATACAGTACTCTTTTTTAGAAATTGGCCTGTTTAAGGGCAGTTAATAAAAGCCATGTGTGATGCACTCATAGAAAATGGCAATAACTGCCTGTCGCTATTTCCAGTGAAAATACAAGCATTTGACTACACTTTGAAGACACAAATGCACATTTTGTTGATATAATTTTTCTATAAAAATGCACAGTTTTTTTCCCCGGATAATGTAGGAGTTAGAGATGGTCCAACCACAGAGGTTGGGACAGTGGACACCCAGTCTGTCAATACAAAGACATCCAAACTAATAATGAAACTCAGAGAGTCAGTTAACATCGGTAGAAAGGATGGAATCATCATAGCAAGTTAAGGCTTTACCTGGTTAATCACGTTCTTCCAATGATTGCTCAATTCGTACCCATCTTCTCGGTTGAAGTTGTGTCTATGTTTATATATGTGGATGGCTTCATGAACAAATCTTTGATGATAGCCAGTGGGTTTGCAGAGTACCTATGTCTTGGAAAAATCAATATCGTGTGAGCCCACAGCGTTATAGCAATGGTCAACCACGGTGGAGGTATTAGTCCTGCCGTGTTTCAGATCCGCCTTGTGTTCACGAACACGGTCCGAGACATGTCGTTTAGTTTCCTCAATGTAACTACTGTCACAGACACAACTTAGTTTGTAGACACCGGGGTATTGCATGTCAGGGATCACATCCTTCACAGATGGGATCATATCACGAATTTTATGTACTATGTTGAATCGAACCTGGATATTGTGTTTGTTCATGATTTTGGAAACATTTTTGGTGACCACTGCTATGTATGGCAAAGTGATGGTTTGGATTGGGTCCTCAGATGTTTTCCCCCACAGTTGGGGTGATAGCTTTGCGGATTGTATGGTCCGAATATCCATTCATCTTGAGGGCTTGGTGTACGTTCTCCAGTTCACTGGCTAGGTGGTGCTGGTCGGAGATGCAACGGCCCTATGGTGTAGGGTTTTGATGGTGGTGGGAGTCAGGTTTTAGATAGGCATCCGTGTGGGTGGCTTTCCTGTAGACAGAGTGTCACAATGAGCCATCTGGTCTCTTTTCGATTAAAACATCCAAGAATGGTAACTTATCATCCTTTTCCACTTCCATGGTAAATTTGATGGCTGGGTGTATGGAATTTATGTGGTTGAAGAATTGGTTAACTGCTAGAGGGCCATGTGGCCAAATGACAAACGTGTCATCTACATATCTCTTCCACAAGGAAGAACGTAGGGTGGATTCCTGGATGGCATCTGTCTCAAAAATTTCCATGAAAACATTGGCTACCACTGGTGATAAGGGAGAACCCATTGGGGTACCTTCATCTTGTTCATAGAATGTACCATTCCAGGTGAAGTAAATGTTGGTGAGGCAGTGTCTCACCAGGGTTGGTACATCAGCATTCAGTCCTTGTTGGACCAAATCTTCAATGATTGCAATGGTGTCAGGCATAGGAACTTTGGTGAAAAGAGAGACCACATCGAAACTAACAAGCAAATCACCTGGAAATAGTGAGTAGGTTAAACGTTGAGTTTTATAAGGGCACCACGGGGTGACCAGCCCCTCCCCACCCAGCCCCACCCCTCCCACCCCCCACCCAGCCATACCCTCCCCACCCAGCCCCCCCCCCACACTCCCCTCCCCACCCAGCCCCTCCCCACCCTCCCCTCTCCACCCAGCCCCACCCCTCCAATTTTTGGATGCACGACGGACGGACAAAATAATCCCCTGTGGGCTGTTGTAACCAGGAGGTTCCTACCAGTATTATCCTATCACGCTATATGAATGTTGTCATGAGACAATGAGTTTCTTGAAATCGTCACCTTCGCTTGGCATCAAACACATTAATGTTCCATTCTCTGTTCTTCTTAACCGATTCTCAAACATTTGCGTTTTGTGTATCTTTATATTAAAGTCTGGATCTCTTATCGATACCGCCAATCCTCTATGTTGAATAAATCCAGATCATTAGATTTTTAGATGCCACAATCTATAAGACAATTGCAGATGTATGATAGATCACTAGAGCCTGTTTTTTTTTACTATCGGCCACTTCCCTTTACTTTGCAATGATGCCAAAATGGCTCTCCTGGTTTTTCATCAAAAGTGATGCTCTGTGGCTCAATTTAAATGATTGATATATTTTAGAATTCAATTCGGATTAACTATGTTGAACTAAATTGCTGTGGATAGACTAGAATGTGTAATTTGGTTCATTTAGGTGCTCCAAGAGGAGTTCTTTTAAAACCTTGTTTCGCCCAAGGATCTCATGAGGCCAGAAAAGTGTCCACTCTCATTTTATTTCATGTCTCAACAGGCAGAGTAGCGTACTGTATAGCAAATCTTTGCTTTAATGCAATTGTTCGTTTTGTAACACGGGAAACTGTTGGACAGAATTTTGATGCGTGTGTTGAGACAGATATGTTAACTGTCACTTGCAAAAACCTGCTTGCTCACAACACTGATTAGTTATAACATGACATTTTGTTGGAACTTCTAGGTTTCAGCATTGATATAATTGAAAAGAGAGTAGTTTTGTGTGATGATTGCCAAACAGTATTCTTGTGGATTCGACTGAACACTGTTCCAAAATTACACTGGCAAGTGTGAATGGCTGACATTCTCAGTGCTGAAAAATTAAGCAATGCATATGAAAACGAGATACAATACTACTGAGAATGTGTCAGTCTGAATAATTTATCTTACAAATTTTACATGCGGTGATACAGGAATTTGAATATGACTGTTTTTGGGAATTATAAACAATTAAATATTATCCGGAAGTGCTGTAGAACATTCATATTTTTCTTTGGAGTATTTAGTTATTTTGTGAATGTTTCTTACACGCGACCGTCATACAGTTAGAGCGCCAGATAGGCTAGAAAAATAAATAGATAAATACATTTATATATACGCTTGTAACACATTCCTGCGGAGGAAGCTGGTAGGAACGTTGGGTTGCTCGGTCAATGGCCAGGCTCAACGGCAGCGTGGATTATTCCGCAAATATGGCCGACTGTGAGGGCGGGCACAAGCCGGCGTGAGTAGGTTAAACGTTTAAGGGCGCCACGGGGTGACCAGCCCCTCCCCACCCAGCCCCACCCCTCCCACCCCCCAACCAGCCATACCCTCCCCACCCAGCCCCTCCCCACCCTCCCCACCCAGCCCCTCCCCACCTTCCCCTCTCCACCCAGCCCCACCCCTCACATTTTTGGATGCACGAAGGACGGACGGACACAATAATCCCCTGTGGGCTGGTGTAACCAGGAGGTTCCTACCAGTAAATGTTATTTCTGAGTGGACGTGAGCCCACGTAGCCACTGAGCCATGTGACAGCCTCCTTCACCACGTGCAGGGCAAACACCAGTCCGCTCGACATGCCCTGACGCACTTCAAAGCCAGATATGATGTGTGCCGTGGTCTCCTGCTTCCCGCATTCACAATCCGGGCTATTGCATATTATGCTCGGAAGTGGCACACATCCCCTGGTCACACTGGAACAGGTTCAACTGAATCCACTGGCGCCTTGTGAGGTCAAAGCCAGGCATCTGGACAGACAGATCACTGATGAGGTCCTTGTGAGGCAACATCCACACATCTCCATTCCTCACCCCAGGCAGTGTGGGTATCCCACATACTCTAGTCTTAAGGCTGTGGCCATACCCACACTGGGTGTCCAACATCTTGGTGGAACATTTTTGGCGGGGGGATGTCGCAGACTACTGGTAGTGGGGTTGTCCTGATTGCATCAGAGAGGTTCTCATGTTGACATTCAGCTGATTGATCACCAATTTGGTGTGAGATGATTGAGTCCATACGGGTGCACAGTATTCTGCTGCGAAGTAGCACAGGGAGAGGCCCGCCGTACAGAGTGAGCGGGTACCATCGCCCCACGTCGAGCCAGCCAGCCGAGCTAGTAAACAGTTCTGCGAGCGCAACTTGCTAGCTGTCTTTTCAAGGTGTGGACGGTGCGGTGTCAGACTACTTCCAACGTCACTCCAAGGAACACCGGCTTTGGGTCATGTTTTAACAACTGACCATTCAGGCGCACTTTGAGCCCGTAGGTGGCTCTGGCATTGTGCAGATGAAACACACTGCAAACAATCTTGCCCTTACTTGTCTGGAGTCACCATCTGCTGCAGTAATCCGCTGCCATGGCCTGGTCACTGTTCAGGGTATTTTCCATGCTGCCGAAATTGACAGTCTAGGGTTGCGATGCAGATGTCATCGTCGCGACTTTGTAGTCAGCAGGTCGGTGATGTAAATGTTGAAGAGTGTTGGGGCAAGAACATACCCCACTAAGGCAGTCCATGCTTTTGCATCTGCAAGGAGCTCACCTTGTTTTTCACGTTCACTCTGAAGCAGCGATTTTGACGATGTTCACTTCTGAGCGCGGCAGGACTCGTGACAGCTTCAGTAGAAGTCCGCGTCATCATATTCCACTGTGAGGTCCAAGAACACTACACGTCGATGGAAGCCAGCCTGGTCGACGTTCAGGATGTTGTTGACAGTGGGTGAGACGCTTTCTAGCATCAATCGGTTATACATGCAAGAGGAAGCATACTGCTGCACACAAACATAACTTAATTACTTGCATTGACCAATGTCATTACTATGGTATTTCTAAATCATTATAATCCTTTCTAAAAGGCATTTCTATAGCAGTAGCTGCATTTACAAAGTCTCTGGAATGTGATATATGGTCACATGTCCCAGAGCCTTTGATATAATTACGACAGCGATTCAATAAGTACTTATCAGCCACTGAAATAAAGAACCAAATGTTCGCAAGGTTTGGTTATTGCACATGCGACGAATAGTTATTAATGTTTGTAGGAGGTGAATGGGCAATTCCAGGGAGTCATTGAAGCAACATTGCCACAGTTAATAATGCCGAACAATCTCAACGTGAAGACTCAAGAGATATCAACACTTGAGGTGATTGCAATTGATTGATACAATTACCTTATTGTTAGGGATGTTACAATAAACATATACTTTGATATCCATAAATAATCGCGTGTACCTGTTGGTTGCACCACGTGATATTGTGCCAATGTGTTAAATGCTCTCATGCACTCCGTCTCATAGAAGGGGGTGACTGTACACTGCTATTAATTATATACATTGTATATTCATAGCAAAAACACTGAAGAAAATTGCAAGCGCACGTTTAAGAACTCATTTAAGGTTTTTGGTAACTCATTGTCACCTACATTGACATGACTGATGCCTGCAGCGGTTAGCTAAGACCAGGATTTACTTTCAGCACTGTGACTCAAGGTCTGGCATATTCACCACAGTCCGACAGCATTCTTCACTCTCCTCCTCTTGGAATTCTTTATATTATGCACCAGGAATTTGTAATTATGCCCCTATTAGTTTCTTAACAAATGAAATGCCTCAAACAATCCTACAATCTCGTGTGAAAACATGCGTAGTAAAGCAGAAGTCTGGGTAATTGGTATATTAGTCATCTTTTTTTGCCAGACATGTGGGTTGATATGCTGTTACATGCCAATATAAATGTCTTAATTTCATACATCATTCTATTTAAATTCTATATTTTTTATTGACCTTAAAAATATATATAATTTAGCCCACGTTCACAGTTTTTCTTTTCTTGAGAGTAAAATGGCTTTGAATCACGTGCCAGATTTAGTTTTGGCACTTTGGAGATTGATCTCGACATAAAAAGTAAAACATCGGTATAACCTTCTATAGGTCATCATGTTTGCGCACAGCGAGAATTAATGAGTAGAAAGTTCGAATCCCACCTTATAATTTATGCAAGTTATTACACCATCTGCTGCATGGAGAATGCTAAACACCGTAGCACATGTTTTGCAAGGGCACAAAGAACGTTGTGTGCCAGAGTAACGGTCCAAATTTAAACTTTGCCTGGCAATTGCATTGGAGATCTTTTTTTTCCAATCACTTTATAGTGGTTTGTACACATTCGTGTAATGGCTCTCTGACCCTCTCACCTGCTTTGATGGTGGTATACTGAGATTTGTTCAAGGCCAAAGGTGCGTTATTGTATAGTAATTGCGTTATTGGTAATTCATTTGAGTGATGACGATGCTGCTGATGACGACTTGAATCCTGACCATGACATTTGATATTTGTTAAATTGCAAACACTACTTATTTGGCAGGTGATCTTGCCCTTTCTTTAACTTACATTGCGTAGTTTTTGATGCTCTCCAAAAAACAAACATACAGTATATGTATAAATAGCTGGCGAGCGTAACAGTATATACAATTTATGCACTGGATTTGTGAAATAAAAATACATTAAGCACCTGAAGAGGTGGCCTGTCTGATTTGCTTTGGAAAAAAAAAACTCAGAATCAGTGGCTTCGGGGAACCACAGGGATGACAGATTGAAAAGTATCATCTCTAAAGACTTAAAAAGTAAGGAAAATAAAAAATTTCAAGCGCCTCCATTCCAATGGTATTTTCATTGCTGGTTGGCTACGTACGGTGCGAAAGAAGTTCATCATACATAAATACATGGAAAACATGGAAAGAACAGCAGATGATGTTTCCTCAGTCAATCTTCATGTTAAATGCAATTAATAAGATTGCATCGCACGCTGTGCACTTGCCGTTCATTTCCATTACATTCACAGCAGAATGTTGATTATATTTTAATAATACCGATATTTACTCTATACATACGTGGAGCCACTGTATGTATAGGTTACTGTAATCAAGAGTTTTGTTGAACGAAATGTTGGTGAAATGTTTTCTTCCCATGAAGATAAATTATATTCCACCCAGGGCCAGCACTAATGTGGAGCAAGAGTTGGCTCTGCACCATCAATTGTCCCTTTAGCCCCATCCACATTAACACTCCGTCGTGGAATATCGCTGTTATGGTGGTCCACACGACAGCTTTGACGGCCCCCTCCGTCCACGAAGAGCTGTAACTGGGCCCGATTCAACATGCCCATAATCTAATAGCAATTTGAATCACGTACAGTACAGTATGGGGTGGAGCGGTGTGGTTTTGTACAACACGCTGTGTGACCCCATCATTCCAAGTCTGATTCCTGGTCATAACTAACGCCAGTGGTTAACAATGTGTAAACCTGTTCTGGACCACCTCCACCAACCAGCACTGACCAGTGTGTGGTGAGGTTATGGTCAAAAAACCTGCACGAATGCTGTGTGGGTGTTCTTGATTCAATAGTGGACTCACAACAAGCTGTTAGTTATGCATTCTTATGGTATATGCATATATTTAAAAACAAACATTACAAATTTAGCGATATAAATAAATCTATAGTACAGTTCTGTAAATGTTTTTTTTTTTCCTAGAATTTATCCGATGGATTGTTTTCTTTTAAAACGACAGTATAGCTATGTTTAAAGAACAATACAAAATTACAGAACATTCATATTTTTGGAATTGCTATTGCGAAAGGTGCAATTTTATGAGAGCAGCAGGTTCATTTATTTTTAATTTCATTATTCGCAAGGAAAGATAAGGCCCTGGTCCAGATTTGTGTCACCTCCCCCCGCCCGCTCGACTCCTGCTTTCACTTATTTTGTCTTCATTGCTGCACAGCCTATCCGGAATATTAGTGCTGTCACTGAAAAAACAGTAAACATTGCCAATGATATTATTTCTATTATTTTTATAAGGTATTATATATTTATTTTACCTACGTGACTTTACCGAAAAAACCTAAGAGTAATGATGCAACGAGCTGTCGGTTTGTATTTACTCAAAATGCTTCTGCCTGACTAAGGGTTTTAGCCCCCCCCCCCCCGCCCCCCCGAAGTTCGCAGTAAAAGCTCTGCGGATTGTATGCATTCCGTATAAATTTCACAACTGCAACGCAATCTTTGCCTTATTTTTCCCCGCACACGGCAAAGCCCTTTTTGCGTGTAGTGCAGGCAAGCATATTAAAAGAGAGGCTCTTCACCATGCTATTCCTACATAAGTGCTTTATTCGTGAGCATGAAAAAAAGCGAAATTTACGATCAGCTGGAGAGAGGATGATGTATGTGTTGGACTGTGTGATTAAATATTTGGATTTAAAACACCACGATTTAGCTTTGAGTCAACATGTATTAACATACTGTACTTTTCCACTGCTGTGTGTAAGCATATAGACTAAAATATTAAATATGGAAATTGAAAATTATTAATGAGCTTATATTTAAATAGTGTTTCATGCGAGCATGCGGACCCTCTGCCATGTTCATTTTTCTGGAAGCCATGATAAAATTACTTCTGTTAAAGTTAATCTTCCACATTTTCAACATTTTCTGAGCTCATTCAGATTCCATTCATCAAGAAATAGTATTCCTATTTCTCATCTGTAACTCCCTGCCTAAAACTGATTATGAAAACATGAGATTTCTTTAAAGGTTAGAGTGACTTAGAGCTCAAACGAGCATTTTGCCTGAGTCAGTGGTGGAAAAGCCACATTCCTATTATGTGGACAGTGGATATTGACCTCTGAAGGATAATGGGTCAACTTCGCCCCCGATTGCAATTTTAACTCACAAACTTCTGATGAGCTAGAAGCTCTGCGACCTGGCACTTCAAATAATGCATACAGTATTTAAATTATCCTTTACTGTGTTAGCGTTGATTGTTTATTCTATTTTTATATTATCCCTTAAGCTAGATGCTGCTGGTTAATTTCAATCTAAATGATAGAAAGGCACAAGCATAATCTACAATTATGCGTACTGTATTTCATTCTCAACGGGTTTCTTACCCTTGTCTTCAAGCATCAATTGGTTTGTTAAATGGTTGCTGTACAATTGAGCCACACACCAGGGCTCTCTGATTGGTTTAACCCTGTCAAACCAAAAAATTATGAGGGCCTCTGAAGATTTCTGTCATCTAGCATGTCAAACTTCTCTTAGAGCGATTTTTATTTTGTCAACCTGCTCGTTTGTGGATGCCAAAAATGTGTAGTCGTTTTGGCTGTCGTTGATTTTAAAGTAGCATTCAATAGCCAACCAAATTGAGATTCCATAATACAGGTGTTTTTGGGTTAGATCGCATAAATATAAATGTGTCGTTAAACCCGCCACCAATTGTTGTCACCACAAATACCCCTCTATTTAAGGAACGAAACAGAAGGATTTCTCCACAAATCTGGCTGTCGCCTGATGAAGCTGGTTGTAATTACAAGCGAAATGTCGTACACAGATTGTAAATGTTGTAGCTTTGCTCTCCAACACACCGGTGTGTTGTACTAGTAACAAATTGGCATGTTCTCTTTACGTGGCAAACCTTACTAATGGGCTGTGTCAGGTGGTGGTGGGTTTAACGACACATTTACATTTACATGCTGTAACCCCAAAACCTGTATTATGGATGATATTTGTCGTGAAAGCCTACGTGTTAAACTGACTAACCCAAATTGCAATCCGTCGAGTCCACGAGCAGCTAGTAAAATACATCCCCTTCTAACTCAGATACATTTCACATGTATCTACATTAGTGTGTATATTTGAATTATGTTGTTATTGTTTTATAAAATATAACTATTTACAAATCATGATTTGGACTGATAATTATCGTAGCTGTCTCATTGCAGGACTCCAGCTGTTACACAAATTAACCCCAAAGAATGAATTGGCTATATATACATTTTTTAAGTGAATTTATGTTCTGGAATGTACATGTGACAGAGGAAGTGGATACGTCACGCACTGCTTTAATGTTAAAGTCGTAATTGATTTTTTAAAGTAGTTTCTCGTGTTCACTTGAGCTTAAACCTGGAATCGGTCAATGAAATTGTTACGAATCCTTATTTAGTGGCACAAAGGGCATCACTTTGCCAATCAGGCCTTACATCTCGAATGTATCCATTCGATGAAATGAACATTAATAACTAATAACGAAATGTCGCAAGATTCAACATCGGACTATCAGTTACCGTGCAATTTTGTCATGTCACGTTCATTCAGTGCTCAGTGCTTCACATCAAATGTATTGGATGGTCAACATGATCTAAAAAATGAAGATCTCTGTGGTAGACAATGTAGCTATTTGAGCGTGCAGAAATTATTGCACGGCTGTATAAAATGGGTAGACATTATACAAAGCTGTCAAATTGACTTACAGATTTAATTTGTTTGTCGAGCTAAATCCAATAAAATGGATATCCACAAAACACGTCACAATGGCATTCTAGGTAAATTCGGCAGAACACATTTCTACCATATTGTCATCTATAAACCTAGACCTAAATCATAAATTGTTGATATATTCCTGATGATTGTTTTCTTTGGTGCTCTATTTTTATTAGGTTACAGAAAGTAGATATATTTTTGAAAGTGTGCTGCAATTTATGTTTTTGCTGCATCCATTTGCCGTATATATGGCAATATTCCATTTTTATACTCTTTGGTTCTTTCGGTAAAGTCACGCAGGTAGAAATAAAACATCGTGCTGCTCGCAAGCAGACATCGCGGCTATCGCGATTTTCACCTGAAGACGATGGCTTGTGTTGCTATCGAAACGTCGTGATTTATTTTGTTTTATTTCTACCTACGTGACTTTACCGAACGAGCCAAAGAGTACGGATATGCTGCAGTCACGAAAGCTTCAAATCAAGATTATTCCATTTTTGTCAAATTTTTCTAAAACTGTACGGACAACTTCCGTGGAAGAGAGGTGGGGAGTGACCACAATCTATCCCACCACACGTGACCTGCCGATCAACAAACTGTGACATATCCATCCATACCGCCGGGTGGGCCGAGGCGGGTGGGGTGATTCATAAAACTTGTCTCATTGTGTCAACTGCCGCGTTGGATGACCAAAATGTCGACCCAAGTCATATTCGTAATGTTTAATAATATGTCGTGATGGAAACAAGCACATTTCTACATCTTTTTTTCACTATCATACAACGTTAAACAAAGTGTTAAGCATTGGCCACTTAATATGTAAGCTGAATAGAACATTAACTTTTAAAACATTTACTATACACATTTATAAATCTTAGTGGTGACAATTATGAGCAGAACGCATCTTAATGCAATCATAGTAGTTGTATG
The DNA here is from genome assembly GCF_015708825.2 of Lethenteron reissneri. Lineage (NCBI taxonomy): Eukaryota > Metazoa > Chordata > Hyperoartia > Petromyzontiformes > Petromyzontidae > Lethenteron > Lethenteron reissneri. The sequence goes on along the minus strand of NC_083803.1, from coordinate 10,051,018 downwards.
GTTTTGGTGAAGTATAATCAATGGACTTTTAGTATTCATATTGTGTCATTATGAATTCCTACAGTCACGACAGCTTTAAGTCAAGAATCATTTTGTGTCAATTTATCAATGCAAAGGGAGTCATCAGAAGAATGGTTTTATTCCCCATATAATCAGGTTTTTCTGCTGTACGGATTAGCATACAATCCAAAAATATATATATTTCCAGCATGCATTATGGTTCAACCGCTCTGCCTAATGGCTACTACCTTGTTAATTTCCAGCAAATAATTAAACTCATTTTGCTGCTTTCATGTTTCTATTGCTTGTTATGACATCTTAGATCATTTATGTGGTATGTTATCTGATTTATGTTTTCATTTGTTTCCAAATAGTTTTACAGAGTTCTGTGTATGCAATACTTGTTGAGGCAATTTGTTCTTTGTTTTGTTTTTTTCACCATTACTCCTACTTTCAATGCTCTAAAATGTTGTTCGATAGTTATTACATTATTTAAAGTGGTAACATTCCTTGAATATAATTGCTGCTTTGGCCTATAAATATGTTGCTTTGAGACGGTGTAAATCGTTTACCTTCTGGCCTAGATTTTTTTGTTTTGTTATTAATTGTAACATGAGCGTGTGTTTTGAAAAAAGTGGGATTGGAGATATAATGTAATGAGCATCAGTGCACAGACATTTTACCATCTCAGATTTGCTCATAACCCAGTAAATGTAACAAACAATGGAAAGAAACTACAGACAATTATTGAAAGAAGGCTGCAAAGTGGGGCTGAAGATACATATGAGCAATATAAAAGTGATGTACAACACGTTTTCCAAATTACTGAAGGTATCTGTTGAAGGGATGTACTGCTGGAGAGCACATCGGAGTATGTACACCTTGGGCGGATATCGAAGCACGATCAAGATATAAATAATAAAATGAAGAGGCAGATACAAGTGGTTTGGAGTGCTTTTGGAAAACTGAACTCAATATAGAAAAGCAAGACATCAGTGTGCATGAAGAAGGTTCAATGGTTGTATATTACCTGCTATGATTTATGGTTCCAAAACGTTGGGCATTGAACAATCTTAAAAGTGTACAACGAAGCATGAATAGATGCACGTTTGTAATTCCACTGAGACACGAGGAGAGGAACACATGGATCAGGTCATATATGCACGTTAGAGACACCACGTCGGAGACACCACCAGGGCACATCGCTAGAAAGGATGATCTTCAGTGGTCAAGACTAATGACGGAGTGGATGGCAAAGCAGGAGGGGGGATGTCCACCACCGCAAAGATGGAGCGATTAAATCAGCTCGTGTGTAGTTCCTGGACGGATTGTTGCATCGCAGGCCTGCGATAGATGACGGTAGCCTGGGGCAGACCTTCATCCCACAGTGTACGGATAATGGCTAGAAATGAGATAATGATGATGCTGATTATACTCATATGAGCGATACTGAAAAGGTTCGAATATTTTTTTCTAATAGATAGGCATTCACACACAGCCACCTTGATTTAAATTACTGTGTTCAGTAGAATAAACATGCAGAAAAGCTTACTTTGGCAGATTTCAATGATTGTCTTAGATGGCCATAAAGGTCTCAAATAACACCCTCATGCATACTCGTTAACTATATTTCTGTAAGAATTTAACTCTAAATCCACCGTATGCTTTAACCATCTCGATTTTTGCACAAATTAGTCGTTGAGCTCTGCAAAAATAACTTACTCGCTCTATCATGCAATTTGTACAGAATTGCATATTGCAGCTTGCTCACAGTACTATGGGACATTTGCAACAGGCGCCAATGATACAAAGTAAAATGATTCTAGCTGCAGCAGAATTTTCAACTACTGGGCTTCACTTGATACAAATCTGTTGGGATCAAGTAGCTTCATAAATATGTATGATGAGTAAGCAAGTAAATGTGGTTATGATTGCTTTGGTAATGCAAAGAAGAGTCTGTAAGACAGGCCAGGCACTTGTTTAAAGGAATGCATCAGCTGCACAGCTGGAGTTTCTGCTGGTGCTGTGCATAATGCAGCTTCTTAACTGCCCCACTCTTGCCATTGGTGTTCATTCGTTGTGTCAATCTCGTGTAGCCCCCACACTCTGCAATGCTCTTCCATGAGGTAGCAGAATCACTGGGTTCCGTAAACATTAAAAAAAAAACTTTGTCTCAAAACTTAACTATACACTTTTAACGAATTCGTCAAATGGCTTTGAGCATTTATTCTCTTGCAGTATTTAGCTGTTTTTGTTTGTGTTGAGCCTCGTGAGTTATAGTGTCGGCTGCTCTGTCTTGCACAGTGCTTTTATATCTGATAAAATGTGATTTATGAATATAATTATCATTATTAATCCTTAAAAAAGTATAATAGCCATTTTTTCATAATTCACCATTATATGCTGCACATAGCTATATAATGCAAATTCATTAAAAACAACTATAACATATTTTCCATATTTAATATGTATTCATATTTATTACGCATTTCATCCCTTTGCATATCTCTCCTTTTATCGAAAATAAGTTTAATGGTTCAGATATAGCTTGTTCGCTTTTGGTTTGTTTACTTTGCCCTCACTTTCAGTGCATTGCCCCTTATTATAATGTCGAATCTTTTTCGTGATTTTAATCTGTCGCTTGATTGACGTATCACTTGCCACGCAATGTTAGTCGTGATTGGGAATCGAACTCGGGTGGCCGGGTTTCATAACATCGGGTGCTAATCACTGCACTACTACCTGAGTAGATTGTTTTACACAAATCCAATTTATACTGATTCCTTTCACAATTTTAAAAATGTATTATATCAAAATAATACCCATACATATATGACATCGTATTAAACAACCAGGCATTGTGTTATTGTGGATTGTTTGTATTGTATTCCGATCACCATCACTGCCTGTTATTTATTGCACTCTCTCACTGTGGACAGAGTTTATATTACTGAAGTGCCCTGTTCATTCCCTGCTTCATTAATGCTGCATTATGAAATAAACACCAGTGTGACTTAGGCATTTGGGTAATTAAAAACGTGGCCCGGGAGTTCTCGAACCGTTCGGTTTTTACATTTACGTAAAAAATAGTCCATGAAACAGCACGTTGAATAAAATACTGAACAGATGGCAGCATTACAAAACAAAAATGGCTCAATTATACAAACGATTAAAATATATCTAAATCTAAAGAAAAGCATCATCAACATTTTTTTAAAGTCAAAGTAAGTAATGTTTTGGTCATAAATTTAGTGAATTTGGGGGCTTAGTGGTTTCGGTGCACTGAGCCATGTGAGTTTTTATTTCTGGTCACAGCTAACATCTATGGCGATTGATATCTGAACCGTCCCTGGGCCCCCTCTTCACTAACCCATACTGATCAGCATTGTGAAATAAAGTCAAATAACTCCCATGACAGACACAGAGTGAGGAAGCCTTTATCCAGCATTGGAATGACAAACAGCTTAAAATAGTAATTTATATTATTATTATTACGTGGTAGACAGTAAAGGACATTGCAAAGAATATTCTGTAATTATCTTATGAGGTATTACAATAGGGTTGTCTGCAACGAAAGTAATTTAAGTTCAGCAAAATTATAATTATTCCATAATGATTATTTAGTCAATTACTTTTCTATTTGTATTACACATTTAGAATTGGATTATCGTTGCAAGACAGTACCGGGGATGGTGTAATTGTGAAACCATGTCTATTATAAGTAGAATTGTAAAAATACGTGAGGTTCTTCATAAAATTATCAACTCATAATTTTGACAATAACTTAAAATGTTGTTTTTTCTTCTAAGTGAAAGTATTAATTTCAATAATACAATTAAAAAAGAGAAAATTAGCAAAAAATGCGACTCGTTTGTTTGAGAAACATTGAATATTAAATATTTTAAATGCCTGACATAGTGGATTTTAAATGTAATTCTTGTTTTATATATAAATGTTACATGTATACAAACAAAAATAATTCAACACCTTATACATATACTTTCAAAAGCAAAATGTGTACAATTGCACAATAAACCAAATGGTTTGTTAAAACGAATCCTTTGTTGTTAATGTGGAAACCAGGTGCAATGGGACTGTACTCTGTCGTAATGGTTACCGTATTGGTAACTAATATACGTTGTACCATAATTAGCAGCCATGATCAATCCACTACCAGATGAAGGCTTCCCCAAGCTTTCACCATCTCTCATGCGATGTACATAATTCACCTGGCACCTGCCACAGAACTAATTTCATCACGTGGCTTGTCAAAGTCCGCTTTTCTTTTCTTAACAGATTGACTTATATCATTAACTTGCGAACGTTCTCTCATGCATGTGTTCCTCTTTCTCTCTCTCTCTCTCAATGTAATTCCAAGCTTGCTTTGCACCATTCTTTTCCACGAATTTTCAGTTTTTTGTAAAAAAAACAATTGTACATGTAATTAAAATAATAGTAATACATTTCAGTCCTTTGTCAGTAAAGGTACGTTTGCATCCAGGACTGGTACAGACATCACACTCGCCACTGATGTTAGCCATGGCTGGAAATCAAACTGCTAGTGCAGGGCGCTAACTACTGCTCCACCACTCCCCCCAATATATGAACAAAATAACGTAGAGTATATTCAAGCAATACTTTACTTGTAATAGCATATTGTTTACCACAAAATAGTGTCAGATACATCAATATTTTTACTCTTGGTTCATGCTGTAGTACTTTCCAATGTTTCATAACCCATTGGCTTAATGAATAATTTGTATGTATTGCATGTGTGTGTGCGTGGCGCATGGTTTGTTTATAATTTTGAGTTTTAACCTTTTGATTTATATTTGTAGTGAAATAGATTATAGGATCAAATGTCTGATTTAATAATGTCTTCTGGATTTGTTTTGTTTATAAAAACCTCTAGACAGTTCACATGGCACTACAGTAGTTGCAAATCTCGTGCTGAGTCTGGGGTATGTTTGGAAGGTCACGGTCTCCCTAGGGCCAAGTGAACTGAGCTGGAGATGTCTCCGCACACTGGCAGCAGGTGGCCATATTGCCTCTTGAGGGCCTGTTGCCTCACACTGAGAAAGTGTTACAGGGATAGACTTCATTCTTGGAGGGAGCATGCATTCCAAATTAAATTAGTCTCAACCAATATTGGTGACATTTAACGACATTTTAATTTTTGTTGTCACAATCATGGCAATTTCTACATTTATATTCACGTGTTTTCTTACGGAAGCAAATGTGTTATTTGATTTATTCAAATTTTTGCTCATATTTTAACTGGTCTGTATTTTGGAAGTTGATCTGAAGGTAACATTTTAATTAGGTAGTGTCTGGCATTTCATAGCATGTCCCCTGTACTGTAATTGGAATATTGCCTGATTCATACAAATGCACTCTCATGCTATGATGTAGAATTTAAGACAATCTTAAAACCACTTGTAAATGAGATCATATCACCTCAGTAATGCAGTCCCTCCACTGCCTCAGTCCCACTACGGGATTAGGCTTTACGGGATTAGGCTTTACATTTGAAACCTCATCCATGGACTCAAACTCACCGAGGCAGATATAGACACGTCCCAAGGGGAGTCCTGAAATGTCTAGCATTTAAATAGTCCTACATATATATAAAAAAAAACATTTAATGTATTTTTTCAATAAATAATGCATCCCCACCTCCTCCAATCTCGTCTGGCTCTACTCCTCCCAATTACCAACGTCTCATCTCAAATGTCTAGCTAACTGCCACTAAATAGGAGGTCACTCCCTCTCTGTAGCTGCCCCTAGAGCCTGCAATGCATTCGCCCGTACTGCACTAAAGAGACCCTCCCCCTGGTCAAGTTCATGACCCTGATCCTTAACCTGTAGGGGTCTTCATTCACATATTTTATGATATATATTTAAAACTTATTTGGTCAATGTACTGCTGGATGAAGGCCTCCCCATTCCATGTCAGTCATGGGATTGTTTGATCACACTTTCACCAAGCTGGTTGGTGCGATTGGGTAAAGTGGAAGCCCAGAACCAGTTCAGTTATTACAAATAAAGTTTGCAGTGGTTGGAAATAAAATGAATGTCACCAGGTTGACAGTGGAATGCACTGACTTATACCAATGTATCTTACCAAACCGTAATCTTCTCTCTCCCTCTCTGTGCCCTACAGCGCCCTACCACCTTTACTCCCTTCTCTTTGAAGAAAAAGTAAAGAACCCTCCTCTCTTCCGAATGCCCCCGCCCCCCCCGTGATGATCAAGTCCCAACTGTTTGTTGTAGCATCTTCAGATGTGGTTGTTTTGACACGTGTTGGAAATTCAAGCGTGTATCGAACATTTTTGCTCATGAAAACATGTTGTGAATGAAAACACTGATGGTGGTGGATTGCATTATTTACATTCAACCTCTATTTAAATAAACTTAGATTTTTTTTTCGTGTGATTACAGAAATGTATACAACTCATATTACATCCTGCCAAAGCAGCGATTTCTTTTTTGTGACATACCCACAATGTTTTTGTTCCTGATGTATATACACTGGCAAAAAATAAGGTGAAGTCAATTTCACTTTTTTCCAGTTTCCAATTCAATTTACTTTAATGTACAATTAATTAATATTTCATTTCCATTGTTTGTGAACATCATTCATGCATTCAGAAATTAAATATAATGGAAAATTACGTTGCAATTATTTGAAGTTGCTGGGCCTGCGGTCCTTGTGTTTTATTTGAAAATTAGAATTGCGTCTTCGCTAAATGCTTAATTACACTTTGTAGGCTTCAGGCTTTTTTTGTTATCAGCTGTTCATTTTTTACTTTCTCAGCACAGGTGATGCCAACTCCACCACGGAGTGAGCAGTCTGTTGCACATGGGCCCTCTGAACATTAACATTCGTCCATAAGAGGTTTTTTAGGTAAGATCGTGTAAATATGCGTCGTTAAACCCGCCACCACCCGACAGTAAGGATTGTCACGTAAACAGAACATGCCAATTCCTCACTAGTACAGCACACCGGTGTGTTGGACAGCCAAGCCACAACATTTACAATATGAGTATGACATTTCGCCAGTAATTACAACTAGCTTCATCAGGCAACAGCCAGATTTGTGGAGAAGTCTAACTGTGGTGACCACGCTTCTGCGTTCTTGCGCCACGTGGGGGGGGGGGGCATTACTGAGGCAACGTACATTATGCATTATGCGAGTTCTTTGAACTTGTCTTTCCGGTTTATTGTGTGTATTAAAATAGCCGTACCAACGGTAATCCCTATTGAAGTATGCTGCCCTTTGTAGGCATGCATTTAAATAATGTATTATTTGATGATTCCCTTCCACGCAGCACTAAGGCAGTAGCTATCCGAACGGTGAAAGTTATTTTTATTTATTTCATTTTCGATAGATTCTAAAATTAGTCTTGGCCAGTAGGAGCTAGTTTTCCACGGAACTTCAACATTATCTAAATCAATTGAGTGTCCTTGTTGGCACGCGTGTTCTGCTACTGCTGACAGTTGTATTTTAGAGAATTTAATATTTATCTGATGTTCTTTTAGTCTCGTGCTGATCATTCGTCCTGTTTGCCCAAGATAACATTTACCAGACGTGCAGTTAACGTTGTACTCAGATTGTAAATGTTGTGGCTTGGCTCTCCAACACACCGGTGTGCTGTACTAGTGACGAAATGGCCACGTTCTGTTTACGTGCAAACCTTACTAGTTGGCTGTGTCGGGTGGTGGCGGCTTTTAATGACACATTTATATATTTACGCGATCTAACACAAAATCTATATTATGTATGATAATGGTCGCCAAAGCCGACGTGTTAAACTGATTAACATTCGTGTTAAAAATCTATATTTAAGCTCATTAGCAGTGCCTCCATGTGCCGTTCAAAAGCACGGGTTTGAAGCTTTGTTTTCCTAATGCACAGCCAACATGCAGAAACCTGATGTGAAGTAAAAATGTATTGCATTTTTATTCTTAAAGGATTCCTGTGCACTTTAGTGTTATTCCGTACTGAAAATTGTCTGAGACTTGCGCTGATATACACTAGTAATACTCACTCGTGAATAAATGTCACGCGCATGCCTTTCTTTTGTGATGGCTAATTATACGCATGTGAAAATGTAAACCGAGTAATCATACACATGTGAAGGGAATGTTGTGGCGTTACAAAGCATACACCAATAATTGTCTCAATGTAATCAGTGATTTTATCCCCCCCCCAAATTGTTAAATAAAAGGCAGTTAATTCCAGATGGCATTATTGTGGTTTCATAATTATGCAAAAACGCAGATTAAGATGTGTCTTCTTTTACAGATGTACAAATTGCTCCATGTATAAACTCGTCAAGTTTAAGTAAAGATAACATTCTCAAAAGTAGTATAATTATATTGTACAAAGTTAAACATATCAAGAGAGGGGATATTGTCAAATTTGAACGGCAATTTTCATCCATTTTCAATGCACAGCTGCATGAAAGCCTCTACGCCATGTCGCAGTGGTGAACGTTCGTTTTATCTACCTACTTATGTTGGTCACGTGGAATTTGGTGAAAGGGGTGGGGGCAAAGAAAGATCCAGACATCACTGACATTAGCCATGGCATGGGATCGAACTCGGGAATCAAGGTTCATAGCACAGTGCATGAACAACTAAACCACTGCTTCTCCCCCATCATAATATGCTAAAGAATGTGTTGACGTGTCCCAAATGTGTGTTATTTAGAGAATCTCATAAACGACCACAACACTGTATTTTTTAATTTTACGTTTGAATAAGGCGTAGTAGACCCATCAAAGGTCTTCAGAGTGTGGTACAGGGAAAAAAACATCTCTAGTTTATCCGACATAATAGGAAATAAGTAGGTTTCCATGTCCACGTCCACTCATTCATGTTTGCCATCACGAATGTTTAAATATGTATACTTTCCAAAAGGAGGTATGATTTCCTGCCATTTTGTACAAAAAAAATTAACGACTGAAAGAAAGTAGCAGACGTCGATATAGTGCGCAAATAAATTATTAAAAATATTCTGAACTTTACAGCTCTGCAATATACAATATTAGTTGCTAGTGTGGAGAAGATAAAGCTTCATTGCCAGCAGACTTGTGCTTATCATACATCTATGCAAAGGTGAGCCTGTTATGAACTCAATTTGTTTAATATTAAATAACCTGTATTCAAATTTTGATTTAAAGCTTTCGTGACTGCAGGGATTCATATTCTTGGTTCTTTCGGTAAAGTCACGTAGAAGGGAAATAATATTTTTAAAAATATATATATAAAACAATAAAAATTATCACGATGTTTCGACTGCAACCAGTGGCGGCTCCTGCAAAATCTCTCAGGGGGGGCAAATGTCTGGATGATTGATAAGGATAAGGTCCACCCATGCAATGGATAAATTAACAGCTTAAGAATGTAAAGGCAACTTCACTTCTTTAATATTAATGAAAAATAAAGTGACTCTTACAATGCATCTTGTTTGTTTCTATACTCACTATTAAAACAAACCACTCAAGTTTATTTTATTAAAAATTCCACTAGGTGGCCACAAATTATATTGTTGGATGAAACGTGCTTACGTATGATGACGTAAGCACGTATGATGACGTAAGCACGTTAGGGCGAGCCCTCCCGGAAGCCGTAGAGAATGCATTGGAGCGCCCCCCCCGGTCGAAAAAAAACATCTTTCAATGTAAGTCTATGGGAACACTCGGGGCGATTCTCAGCCGGAGTGAAATCGCCAAAAAAGAGGTGGTACTCCACAGAACGTGACATGACGCTGATTGGACTATATCCAGAGGCTGCAGTGACGGCTTGCGTGACTCTGTGGTTCAATGACATTGGTGGTGCGTCGCCCAATCGCCCTAATGAAGAAACCGCCCCTGACTGCAACACAAGCAATCATCATCGGGTGTGAAATCCACAGCAAGAAATTTTGAAAAAAGTGTCGATTTTCCTAATTAGGGAGAGATGGATTTGGTGCTGACATTAGGAAAAACCGCCACTTTTTTCAAATTTTCTTGCTGTGCGATTTCACACCTGATGACGATTGCTTGTGTTGCAGTCGAAACGTCGTGAGAATTTTAATTATTTTATATTTGCATTATTTTTTATTATTTCCCTTCTACGTGACTTTACCGAAAGAACCAAGAATATGAACCTGTATTCAGTCTGTGGCCATGCATACATTAAATGCATACAGGGTATACACGGATTACATTCATACCTGACAAGATGATCTGCGTGAAGTAACTGGTATAAACACTCAATAAATGCCATCACAATGAGAATAGCTTCAGTCAGAAAGAGTCCAATGTGTTGTTCTAGTTATATGTTTGTAGGATTTCATATTATTTTCCCGTTTGCAGCACATTACCAGGGATCTTTTGAAAAGGTCAATTATTAGAATGACTATATGGATTCAATGTGTTCCTTACACGTTTCACATTTAACAGTCATGTGACAGTGGAACTGGCTGTAATCCATGACAGCGTCTACTGCCGCCTTGGATTGGTTAAGGACCTTAACATTAAACTATGACATCTTTCCAAACTGTTGCTTACACGCCATGCGTGGAGATGGAGTGATTAAATTCGTGGATGTGCCAGGAGACTTGTATGTCGCAGGATCCTGAGAGGTGGTGCCAGCTTTGGAGTGGCCGTGTTGTGTTTAACCAGACGATATACATGGCATGTGTGAGTGCGCGACGAAACAATTGTACATCCATTTTAAGATGCGATAGAATGACAAAATTATTTCATAAATTGATTCTAATGTGACAGCATAATCTGCTATATACAGAGCTATATTACATTGCCCTACATGTGTTTAGAGGAAAAATTTAGTGAATCCAATTTGTTCTAAGGTATTGAATTTAACAAAATTAATATTATTTATAGGCAAAGCTTTTGTTTTAAAACAAATAGTTTATTTTGTATTTATAAAATGTTAATGAGTTCAATGCATTATTTGATTCAACGTTTAGTTTGAAATTTTTTACATTAATATGTACGTGTGTATTATTATAAAATATAAATTCTAATCTTGATTTGAAGCTTTCGTGACTGCAGGAATCCATACTCTTTAGTTCTTTCGGTAAAGTCACGTGGGTAGAAAAAATAATAGATCACGACGTGTTGATCGCAACGCAAGCAATCGTCATCAGGTGAGACAACCACAGCAGAAAAACTACTGAAGTAGGCTTTTTTTTCTTGCTGTGGTTGTCCCAACTGATGATGATTGCTTGTGTTGCGATCGAAACGTCGTGATCTATTATTTTTCTACCTACGTGACTTTACCGAAAGAACCAAAGAGTATATATTCTAATACTGAATATTTGTTACATTAACATGTATGCACTACTGAATAAGCATTGACATCAATCAAGCTAACAGTTTTGACTATTAGGGTACTAATCTTTTCATATGATGGCCACATACTAAAATAAAACCAATAAGACACACAAATATAACAAGTTTTATCCAGCAGTGCTGAAAATGCTAAATCAAGTGAGTTGGGCCCAGGGTTACTTGAACAGGAAAATAATTTGTGAACGCTTGGAATTTGGGCTACTTTAGTCGGAGATAAAAATGGATCACTCTCGTCTCTATTACTCATTGCCTCTGCATGAATACATTAAATGTAAAGTAGTTTAAATTATGAGAATGTATTTCAACTCTCAGAAATTTTAAAAGTGCATATCTGTTACAATGTAAAAGCGTCGTATAAAATGACAAATTATTTAAATCAAAGGTGATTTAAGTTTCACCAGTGTCATTCGTGTTTCATTATCTCTGTACTTACTATTATGGGTCTCAGGTTGTGCATTTTATAACCGTGAATTTTCTGTATTTTCACCTTTTGATAAAATAATAAAATTAAGACGAGCACAACACACCTTCCTTCCCATGTCTGTATCTTGACTTAAACCAAATAAAACATCAACATCTCATTGGTCACAAAACCTTCCGGGAGTGTATTTTAGACATTCATTGTCTTATACACAAGGATCCTCGCTGTGGCGGAAGAAATGTGTAGTTAGTTTGTTTTCACGTAGACAGATATGAGATAGAGGCATATTGTGTTCTCGTTCGTTTTTCTACGTAAATTCTACACTCCGACGCTATTGATTAGTAACAGTCGGGTGGGGTGTGGGAGTGCTAACCGGGAGTCGTTAGTGCATTGCCCTATGTACCTGACGAACAGAGTTCAATTCCCTACCGTGGCTTACATCAGTGGTGAGTGATATCTTAATTGGTTTGAAATGTTCCCAGACCCACCTCCTTCAACAACCCACACTGACCAGCATGACGTAGTGCTGTCAACCCCAATCCCTAACACGTCCTTCAATCTAGGATTGGGTTGACAAAGGCTGGCAATTATGGTTATTTTTTTAAAAATAACAGCACAGCTTCCATCCACACTACATTAAATGCGAAAACGTTGAGGCAAATATATACGTAAATATAAATACACATGTATTTTAGGAGTTAAAAATGCACTTGTAAAAAAGTATAATTTCTGTTGATTTATTATTAAAGGTAAAAATAACTTTTTATTATTTCATATTTGCAGGTGGACGTCTTCACATTATTCCTTCATTTATTTCATATATGCTGCCGTGGTGTAACGGTCAGCACACTGGACTTGCATTCCAGAGGTTACCGGTTCAATTCGTCCTCCTGCCATGGCAGTTTAAACAATGGAGCAATTTTATTAAATCCCTCTCCACCTCTGTCCACCCAGCAGAAGCAGTATAATAAATAAGTGCACCAAATACGCTGACGGGGATACAACACTCTATGCGCACCTCGAGCCTCATACGACATCAGCTGCCAACATCGACTTCAAGCGGTGCACCGATGGAACGTCAACATGTTTTTTTGCAAAATGACGCGCGGTTGAATGCAAGCAAATTAGAGTCCATGTTCATAGGCCCGGCTGCGCAGGTAAAGAAGACGATCACAGTGGATCTCTGCCGCCAGCGCCACTACTGCCCCTCTCCAGATATGTGAAGGTAATTGGGGTAACGCTTGACAAACGTCTCAATTTCAACCGCCATCTTCTTGGTTCTTTCGGTAAAGTCACGTCGAAGGGAAGTAATAAAATAATAAAAATAAAACATAATAAAATAATTCTCACGACGTTTCGGCCACAACGCAAGCAGCCGTCCTCAGGTGAAGATCAGGTCTGTCGAGGCGACAGCGTCTGAATGAAACAGCACACGTGCTTGGAGCGTATATATAAACTGGGCGCCTTGACAAAGGAATCCCTGCAGTCACGAAAGCTTTAAATCGAAATCCAACCACCATGTCACAAACATCTGCCATGATTGCAACCACCACCTCCAGCATACAGTATTGTGAATAACATGACTAGATCACTGTAATCGCTGCTGATGTGTACATCATCTGTTAACCTCGGCGGGATAGAGTACATTCAAAACAGCCTCACCAGCATCGTCTGCCAGCATCACGCCGTGACAATTCTACCGCACTTCCCGTTGGGCTTTATTGGCTGCCGATTCAGACGGGTATCAAGTACAAGGTGACATCCATCACTCACGAGGCTCTCTGACAGGACAGTCGCCCATCTTTCTGTTCGAACAGTTCACAATCCGACGAGACGTCTACGATCAGCCAGCAAATCCTTGCTCACGATTCCGCCGGACAGAAGCGTAAATGGTGGACAGAGCATTTCGGGTCTACTCTACATCGCTCTGGAACGGCTCTGTGGGATATCTTTCGATCAAATACCATCTCACAAAACCTTTTAAAAAACATTTGAAAACGTCATTGTTTTGCGTAGCCTTTAGGACTTAAACCGAAAGTCACCAGCGCCTCGACACTCAAGCATTACCACGGGCCTCTGCCTCATGACATTGTTTCTAAACGATGGCACTGGACTAAAACATTATTATTACTATAGTTTTTTGTTCTTTCGGTAAAGTCATAAAATAAAATAAATCACGACTTTTGGATTGCACTCCCATTCTCACATGCCTTTTGGATTGCACTCTCATGCTCACATGTACTTTGGATTGCACTGTCATGCTCACATGCCCTTTGGATTGCACTCTCATGGTGCTAATCTCTCATTAACACTGCTGTTGTGCGCATATACGGGCATGATACTCTTATGTGGCGACGGAAGCTCATTCATGCTAATCTCCCTCCCTAATCCCTCTCTCCCTAATCTCCCCCATTAACACACCTGACGTGCTTACGACCGTGGATGGAATTCCTTTCCAGCTCAGACCCCGCTTGCTTGCCCATCGCCACACATATATATGTAACCTTGTTGTAACTGCTCTCTCGCTGGTTCAGCAGTTCCACTGCTGGGTTATATTTTTTCCGCCTGAGGACGACCGCGTGTGTTGTGATCGAAACGTCGTGATTTATTTTATTTTCTACCTACGTGACTTTACTGAAAAAAAACAAAGAGTATGGATTCCTGCAGTCACGAAAGCTTTAAATCAAGATTATTATTACTCTAACCTCTTCCAAGATGTCTGGCTAGCATGGAAGAGTAGGCCAAAAACCCAGTAGATGGGGTCTTCAGAGCTCCCTCTCGTGGAGGCCCTTCTGCCAACAGTGACATGAGCAAGACATTGCAGGGCTACGCATTTACCTTTTTACATTATTGCAAATCAATATTTCACTCATGAATTCTAAATAATTTATTGTAGTACTTTTTGCGTAAATCTGATCAATATGTGACATTTTCGTAAGTGCATGTTCTTATATTTACATTATGGGACCTCCATTTCCAGTACCAAAATAGGAGAATGAGTATTCCCCTTTTTTCTAACAACAAAACAGGCGTTGAGATGTTAAAACACCAAACTGAAGCCTTTTACAAGAAATCATGTCTGCATTAACTACGTACAATTGTGGTCAGAATGCAAACAAAAACAAACTCTGATATTATATATGCATTGCATTTTGAAACTGATTGTTCCACAGCAGAGACAGCTTTCTTTCAAGCCTCGTCTCAAACGGTATTAGACCAGAGGACGCCAGAAGAAAGGGGAAACCTATTCTTATATGTTCTTATATTTCTATACCTTTCTAAGCAATGTATGTTGTGGCACTGCAGAGGATATTCCAATAACCAAATATTCAATCCACATTCAACATTTTAATTTATTTTTTTATTAACATGACCATGGCCAAAAACAATGTACTGAAGAAATGATTTTGCATTTATATAAATACTTTTTGTGATTTTTGTTCAACAGACATGGTAATATTCTTTCAATTGATCAACTTTGCAGTTTCTGTAGTCAAGTCAAAAATATAGACATCTTATTGACTAATGACCTCAAGCTTAAGATTCACACAAGCACCCTTTTTATATTTGGCAGGGCTATAAATGTACTGAACTTACCATTACCCAACATAAATGCTCATTCAGAGGTAATGTCACCACAAATCATCGATATTTACTGCTCCAGGTACCCAGGTCATTTTGAGTACCCTAACATGACTTCAATTAACACTAGGTCATGGTTGTATGCGGCTGGCGAGATTTTCGGAGTCACATTCCGTTGCCTTATCTGACCCGATGCTAGCAGCAAAACCTGAACATAGCTACTGCATTTCACACACGAATATAAATTTGAGATCAGGTTGGAATATAATACATCGGCGCATATATGTAATATGAACACAGTAATAGAAAGATACAATCGTGTCGTAATATAATTTATACATTCTATATGTATTTTACCATAATCTGAAGGTCATTTAGCAGGAATTGCAAGTGCTTATAATTATTAATAAACTGTATAAATATATTTGAGATTCATAATCATATGTCTCGCTGGGTAGGTGTAATTTTTTGCGGGTGACATTTTAAATTCGTATGCGTGGGTGAGTGAGTCAGTTAGTAAGCGAGCCAGCCACAATTAACACCCAGAACTCAATTCCGCCCTCCCGCCTCCTACCCTATCCTTCAATCCTACCCCGTGCTGTGTGACATGCAAACCAGTGCAGGCCTGCTGATGGAACACGAAGGCTGTCCAGTGGGCTTGTAGATGTAAACACCCACTGTAATCTACTCGCGCGATATTTTTTTTTCTTGTTCGTCCATCAAAGTTGATGATGACCATGGCACGTTTGTCATTTTGTTGGGTTTTGATGAGTGCGCAGATGGCTGAAGAGGCCAATCCGAGCCCGGAATTCCCTGTGGCACACTGGACAGGTCAGGGAGGATGTAGAGCTCTGAGGTGCAGCCACACGTCCTTCCTTGGTAGATTTGCGCTGCTGCCTCTTCAAGATAGCACAGGAGCGTCTCCTACTCTCACAGAGGACTGCACCGTCCTGTACTTTTCTTCTCCAGGCAGGTCGGTCCTGTGCTAGGGATATAGTCTTCCAAGGTCGTGCCTAATAGTTTCCTTACGACAACAAATTATGTAGAACAAAGCACTTAATCTCTCACTGGCGTGCATAATCTTACATTGTCAGATTACTTTCAGACTCTCTTAGGAAAGTAAGTATTGCTTAAAAGCGATTAGGCGAAAAGCTGAATGTAATATTAATACGCGTAATGTATATTTTAGCACTGCCATCTCGGCAGAGCTGCGGCGCAAATTTGCTTGAGCGCATCCACTGCGATAAAAAATAAAGAAGCAGCAGCAATCGAGCATCAGCGCTTTGTAGCCAGACGTAGCTTGATAGAAGGCGCGTGGGGCGGTAGCATAGTCAGCAGTCACCATCTGATGTGCAGCCTTCTCCACCGCGAAACGTTGTCGTGTGACTGGAACCTCATCAGCATTATCGCGCTTGCAGGAGATAAGTGGGGCAACTGCTGCCTGGAATATCGATTTGCTTCACCTCAGATACATGTGTAAGAATGATAGCTCAAGGAGGCAATGCATGGAAGCCTATAACTTCGCTTTTTAAAAATGCACATCTCATCAATTGCCAATCGAGAGTGTTTAAGTGTGAAATAAAAAGTACATTTACATTGTCTTTAAATATGCATATACAGTATATATCAACATAAAATGCACTGCAGGTTGCAACATACAGATGGCAAAAAAACTTCATAAGTTAACAATTAAATCAACATTTTATCTTGGTCTAAATTACATTTTAACATAGGTCCCTTATACCTATAGTTAAATGTCATTTGTGTAATTTAATGTACTACACAAGATGAGGGAAAACATTTGATCATAGATTCTAAAAATATAGCTTTAGCTTGTTTCTAATGAAAGTTAATCAGCAAGATTATTATTTCACAATTATTACATTAAATATAATTGTATACATATTTTAAATTATACGGTATTTCATATTGAAATTGTTTGTGCTTTGAAAATATCGTCAAGATAAACGTACATTACAACAAAAGTAGGATTATGCTTTGTGTTACTCAAGCACTGTAAGCATCAATGTGTCATATGGAGGCACATGTTAGATGCAGATACTGTATTATACTGGTAAGAACATCCTGGTTACACCAGCCCACAGGGGATTATTGTGTCCGTCCGTCGTGCAGGGAAGGGCTGGGTGGGGAGGGAGGGGCTGGGTGGGGAGGGGAGGGTGGGGAGGGGCTGGGTGGGAAGGGAGGGGCTGGGTGGGGAGGGTGGGGGGTGGGAGGGGTGGGGCTGGGTGGGGAGGGGCTGGTCACGACGTGGTGCCCTTATAAAACTCAACGTTTAACCTACTCACGCCGGCTTGTGCCCGCCCTCACAGTCGGGAATATTTGCGGAATACACCACGCCGCCGTTGACCCTGGCCATTGACCGAGCAACCCAACGTTCCTACCAGCTCCCTCCGCAGAAATGTGTTTTATTTGTTCTACTTTGTGGAAAGATATATTTTCAAGTGTATTCAGATTATAAAAGAGGGCACAGAGCAGTAGCTGGGTGGCTCAGAGATCAGAGCGTTGAGCTCCCAAAGCTAAGAACAATTATTTAAATCTGAGAAGTTGCCCTTCATTAAACCGAGATTTTAAATCAGGAGTAGATGGTGTCAGCCCTCTGACTAATGACTGCACAATAATAATACAAATAATAAAATTTGGCTTTGCACTTATCTTGGCTGAAGTCTACCTATGAAAATGAGAAATGCCAGTGTAAGTATAATGCCCGATGAATGTCTCCCTGTGGCAAAGTGGGTGGGAAAATGCTGCCTCCTCGGGTTGATACACACGTCAAATGAGATTTCAAAAGCTGTTCTGTGATATCTCCTAACACAGACCGTTCTCAAACACAGGGGTGGTGCATGGATTCTTAGTCTCATGATATGATGCCAAGAGTACAATCTGGATAAATTTGGGGGAAAAGACAAAAACATTTTAAAATAGGGCACAGAGTGAGCGTGGATTAATAAAAGATAACATTTCTATTTTGAAAAACATTACAATTTTTGTGAAGCATAATTAGTTTCACAATGGCTAACCAAAAAACACAAGGCAACAGACATTGCCTGGTTTTATTTGGCTTAATTCTCCAAAACCCCGCTGATTTACCCTTTGAAACCACTCAAATATTTGAGGCAGATTCCCTAATGTTTGCCAGGCATGTGAGCTTAATTTACCGACTCCATCCATTGGGCTGCTGAAAGAATAGCTGCAATTGTGCTAATTACAGCAATGCGCCCAAGGGGTTCCCAAAATAACGCGGCTCTTCTCATTTCCGCAGTAAATGCCACGTGCTTTACTGCCCGAAGAAGAGTCATTGAGTTTATGACAATCTTTATACAGCTCGCACGTATCAATTAGGACGAGGCGCCAAAACAAGTCGAAGCTTCACACTTGAAATGTAACCCTTGTTAGGTCATTCCAAGACCAAATATAATATTTGTTTAACAACGTCGGTGTTTTTGATATTTTTTTGATATATGTTAAAAATCTTGATTTAAAGCTTTCGTGACTGCAGGGATTCATCTTATTGGTTCTTTCGGTAAAGTCACGTAGAAGGGAAGTAATAAAATAATAAAAATAAAACATAATAAAATTATTCTCACGACGTTTCGGCCACAACGCAAGCAGCCGTCCTCAGGTGAAAACCAGGTACGTCGAGGCGACAGAGTCATTCAGGCCGAAACGTCGTGAGAATAATTTTATTATGTTTTATTTTTATTATTTTATTACTTCCCTTCTACGTGACTTTACCGAAAGAACCAAGAAGATGTTAAAAATCGTAATCTAGATTGCAGTAAATTTGGCGACCTGAGTTTGATTCCAAAAGACGGCTAACATCCGTGGTACCCGAACCGGTCCTGGGCCCTGCCATCCTACAACCTGCACTGACCAGCGTGGTGAGGTATGCAATATTTTTTGTACATAGGCTTTCATGACCTATATTGTGATTCATAATTCGTTTCTTTGAGTTAGATTGGGTAGGTATCATGTAATTGTTTCTTCAAAGTTGTCAACATTTGGGTTGCTTTTCAAATCTTTTGGCATATTTGCCAATGACGTGGCAAATTGACATGAAAGGCTCTGTTGGGTAGCAGGAGTTTAGAGCTACATTTTTTCTTATATTATACCTACACGATCTAACTAAAACGAAACCAGTTATGAATCATGCTAAAATATCCTCTTGGCCAACTCAGCATGGGGTAGGCCTTCAATCAGAATGGGATTGACAAAGGCCTGTATATTATGATGTTGATTTGTTTAATATACACAATGCAATGAAAAATTATTTTATTCCAGAAATAGAAGCAAACCGATATCTTACATTAGCAGACAACACAATCATGATAACAACCAGGGATCATGAACCATAGGAGATGAGATGATCGAGAAACTTAACAAAGAAGGCTAGCAGGGGGAGGGGTGGCGGGGAGAGTGATGATAATTGAGTGAAGCGTCTGTCTAGTACAACAAGTTCACTGAACAAAAATCAATAGTTGTTTCAGGGACACAACTGGAAAACACACACACACACACGAGTGTATATACCGAAGGAAATATAGAAGGCAGATTTCAACAGATATGATTACATCAAGAGGCCAGTGAGAGTAGTATGGAGCACTTTTGTAAAACTGTACTTGATCATGAAAAGGAAATATCATTGCCTAAAAAGTAACGTTTTCAATAAGTGCATGGTACCTGCCATAACATGGCTTTGAAACATGGATTCTGACAGATAATGTGGAATACAAACTGACAAAAATATTAAGAAATATGGAGAGATTCATGCTGGGATTTTAACTTAGAGACATAAAGATCAACAAGTGGATCAAAGAGTCAATGCAAATTAGAGACATTGTTCATAAAAAGGGCTTGGGAGATACCTTGCTAAAAGGGATGATAGCAGACAGACGAGACTGGTGATGAAATGGCAGCCCTGAGATCGTCGCACAGTCGTGAGATGGATTTGTGGCATCGCAGAACGTTGCAGGATGGCAAAGACTTGGAGAGGCCTTCATCCAGCACTGTTCAGAACATGGATGATGCTTATAAGAATAAAAAGTACATCTAAGCTATGACCCATGTTTAAAAAAAATACATGTTTCAAGTAATTGCAATAATACATTTGCCACTTATATATATATGTACCACTCTAATAGGAATATTCATTTTCTTAATCTGTTTATACACACGTTGGACTGTTTGCTTAGTCAATTAGGTTGAGAAAAAAAATGTCAACGCAATCTTTTCTTCTGCAGAGCGGTCGTATCTCTTGGAAGCGCCGCTTTCGTGGCTGATGAATGCATTCAGTCAAAGCGCTGATTTGGGTGACATGAGCAATGCGGCAGGCAACCCCCTTGTGGGCTCATGGTTTGTAGCTCCTGCCACAATATGGAGATCAAATACGGAGAGAATTTTGTTTAGGAGACATCTTGTGGCTCAAGAATACACTCACATTTTTCGACCTTTCAGTTTAACATTTTATATTACAGCAATCCTTATTATCAACGGGTATAAATTTGTTTCGATTCCGTCTTGAAATGCCAGCATTGCAATCCACACAACAGGTCTGCCGACGATTGAACGCGTAATTCGGAGGCGACAGCTAGCTGTCGTTACTTGGACACGGTGCCCGTCTCGATGCATCAACCCCCGGGCACGCTGCGGACTGCGGTCGGTGGTCGATGTTTCGAGTGGCCACGCAGGAACGGACGTCGTCGCCTTGGTCGCCCCCAGCAACGCACGGATCGGACAAAAGAAACCCACGTCGCCGCAATGTTGTGCGAGAGAGGACTTCGCATGGGAGGTCACGCGACTGGCGCAGCGGTCATTTTCGTGATGATTGACTCAATGAGTATTTTTTTTTTAAAACGAGAGATAGACTTCCATTACTTCCTTTGCAAAACAAAAAGACGTTGTGTTCGTTCATCAACCCAGTCTTTTGGAATTGAGTTACCAAGCAAGATAGTCAGCTTTGCTAAACAAATGTTAATTGTTTACCAGATGTTGTTGCCCTCTCTCTACGCCATGGTTAATCAACATTGTACAATAGCGCACATTGCACTGCAATGGAGCACTGAGGATAATACGTGAACACATTAATACATTCATAATTTCTGCATAAAATACCATCTCTTGATTGATCAGCCTATTATCCACTCCAACATTAAAATCAGAAATATAACAGGAACTAGCATATGGCAACTGTATCAGGGGGCTAGGCTGACTTGTCATTGCCTCGTGGCTGCATGCCAATGGACCAGTTTGTATGGGGCCAACAGTTTTAATTCCCATAGGCACCCAACATTTTACGGGGCATTGTCAACTTTCGTCATTCACTGAAAGCAAACGTCAAAGGCTATCTTACATTCTTTTCCATCCCAGACCATTGTTTTCCAATGTAATTACTCCGATTTCTGAAGTTAGAAATTGGTTGTGGCATCACATTAAAATTAAAACGTCTCTCTATTTGGAAACTGGATATCACTATACAAAACACGTACTATCTCTTCTTGGTTCTTTCGGTAAAGTCACGTAGAATGGAAATAATAAAATAATAAAATAAAACATAACCATTTTTTATTCTCTATTCAAAGCAAACGTAATCAATCCACACTTTAAAACATATTCCAAGCAACGAGATGAATTCTTACAAAATTGGAAACTTCACTTTATTTTTATTATTTTATTATTTCCATTCTACGTGATTTTACCGAAAGAACCAAGATGAATCCCTGCAGTCACGAAAGATTTAAATCGAAAATTAAAACACGTACTATCTCGTTGGACATGTACAGCCCTGGATGAGAGCCTCCCCCTCGTGTATGTGATGGGAGTTAAATGACCATACTTTACCATGCTGGTCAATGCAGGTTGGTAAAGGTGAGGGGCAGCGACTTTGGAGAACAAGAGTGGATTTTGCTTAACTGCCCTCTTCTGCCCATAATGTAGCCCCACAGCGTATAACAACTGTTATGCATGGTGATCACCCAATCAAACACTGTTCAAGTTTAACACTGCTTATTAGTATTCTCGGTTCCTTCGGTAAAGTCACGTAGAAGGGAAATAATAAAATAATAAAAATTTCACAATAAAATTCTCACGACGTTTCGATTGCAACACAAGCAATCATCATCAGGTGTGCAAACGAAACGTCGTGAGAATTTTATTGTATTATTTTTATTATTTTATTATTTCCCCTCTACGTGACTTTACCGAAAGAACCAAGAATATGAATCCCTGCAGTCACGAAATATTTAAATCGAAACTGCTTATTAGCTTTTGAGATTAGATGAGATTGGGCATTTTCTGGGTTCATACTCTTAGGGTTTTTCGGTAAAATCACGTAGGAAAAAAATACAAATACTAATAAATAATAATATAAATAAAATAATAATAAATGAAAATAAATCAATTAAATCACGACGTTTCGGAGGCAACACAAGTCTCCGTCTTCAGGTGGGACCGTCACAGCTAAATTTACTGTATCAAGTGAGGAAAAATCCAAGAAACAAGCTCTTAAATACAAGTTAAGGGGGAGGGGGTAGGGGCTTATCTGAATGTGGTAGTCAGGGAATGGCACGGTGGGGGGGGGGGGGGGACTAGAAGGGAACATTTGGTGCACCTCAGCCCGGGGTTACGGCCGATGTTGGCTGCCAAATACAAAATAGCAGTACTGTTAAACGCTGGGGATGTCAACACAAAACTTTCTGGGCTATTTGGTTACATAAGCCACTGCATATATAAAACATATATATATATATATGAGTTTGGTGCAACATTACAGAGTGAAGTTTGCAATATTGTAAGAATTCATCTCGTTGCTCGGAATATGTTTTAAAGTGTGGATTGATTACGTTTGCTTTGAATAGAGAATACAAATAGTTTTTTACGTCTTTATTCACAAATGCCATTATGCAAATATTTGACAATCCCATAAAACACCTAATACAGGTTTTTTTTACTGAATAGAAAGTAGTGAGCTTGGAAACTGTTATTTTAATGGAATGTGATACTTATTAGAGCTGACAGCACCTCTCATTTGACAGAGGGAACCCAAACCACAATCTGTGTTGAAATCGCACGCTAAATAATGTTGGTGTATTTTTTATGAACATTACCGTGTTCTCTAAATAAAATATGCATTCATCACCATCTGAGTGCATATTTTACATATGACACATCATGTTATTTTTTAATAGTATATGTTAAGAGCTCAGACCCTACTTAAGAACTATAATATGCTGAGTATCTTATAAATGCATATATTTATTACGTGTATTTGAGGATTTGTGTATGTGTAGTCCTCACTTCAGAGACACTAACAGTAGGAGGCACACACATTTATTCTACACTTCCACAGTACAGGGAACACTACACACGGGTCAGGACAGCCAGAACTCTGCCTGACCCACAACGCCTAGGAGGTGAAGACGTGGACGAAGACTTGCGTAGACGATGGGTTCCATTCCAAATGAAAGTCCCGACCCAGCCTCGGGACCTCCCTTATATACTCCCCAGCGTGGCCTGGCTCCGCCCTCGGCCACGCCTCCTTCTGGAACCTTCTGGGCTTTGCACCACGTGTCCCCTCTGTCACCTTTACCCTACATCCCTTACCCTGGCCTATCACGTGCCCTGCTGGCAGACCGACTGCTGTGTCCTCAGATCCCCCCTCTATGCCAGCAACCGGTGCTACGCTCTCTAGCGGCACATTTCACCTGCCCTGCTGGTAGTTGCTGGCACATTGCATTTTAGGTAGACTTGTTCTTGTGAGGTTAACGTATAATCCACTTAGCAATGCATTCCTGGGCCCAATTCTTATTTAGAAATGATAAAATGTGCCTGCCCTACATTTTTTAAATCTGTAATTTGTTTGCATTCTTGTTATGTACTGTTATTGAGTATTATGGGTAATAAAATAAATAACTGTACTTCAATTCGCCTCGCCACGTTTGTTTTTATCATAGACCATCAGCTAATAGGCATTCTTAAATAGTGCTAAAACCGGCAACTTTTGTTTTATGCAAGCAAAGACTCTCAACCCGTCTTGATGTTCTGGTCCTCATCAGCTGAGTCGGGCTGGCACGTGTCCCAATTTGTTTGCATGGAGTGTTCCTATTCCCTTTTATTTATATTCACGTGTGTTCACAGAGTCAGGCTTACTTAAGCACATGCTGCAGGGTTTGTCAGATGTTATAGGCAACTTCACAGTTGGGCCCTGCCAGTGCAGGGACAATATTGTATAAAATCCATTACAAGCTGTTGTGGACCATTAATAACCATTTGCAGCCCTTTATAAATCTCCACTGGATGAAGGCCGAGAATCTAAATCAGGTCACCAGGTTCGTAGTGCAGTGCTCTAACCATTACGTCACCACAGCAGTGTATGTAGATATCTCTCACACAAAGGGCCTATGAGAGTATTATGTCTTTGGGTGGCGTTTAGTCACACATCCCTACATACAATTGAGTTAGAGTAAGGAGGATTTGGTAAAATGTCCATCATTTAATGTGACAAGAGACAATTGGTGATATAAATGTAAAATAACAGATCGTGAATGATGATGACAAGTCACAGGATTTGCAAAAAAAAAGCTTGCAGACAGGTGCACTGCTATCAATTACAACTTGTATTAAATAATGAACCATTTCAATCGGTTTTTGAAATTACAGTTTTTTAAATTAAATAATGCCCCCAATTTTAATAGGGTTATTAAAGTGAGCTCGTGCCTGGAGGAAATGGCGTTGACCTCTGGGTGCTGTAACTTTAACCTCTGTCCGGAACTTTGCAACACAAGTGCCTTCTTCCATTGCCCCCTGGCTATCACTGTTCCACTCGGTTGAGCGGGTATCTATTATTTACCTCAGAGTAGGGTAAAATTATGTCCATTCAGTGTGTTATCAATGCTCGAGAAGATGACGCCTATGTTTTCATGTACCTCCGAATCTCTTCTCAGAATAGCAGTATGGAAAGTTTTACGCATATTTGTCTAATTGCATCACCATAATATACATTTGTTCAGCATAGCCATTCTTCAGCAGACTATTGATAGGAGACTAATAATTACAGTAGATCATCATTTTAATTTGAAGACAGCTTCAGACACATTGTAAGACGTACATTTCAAAACACATATTGTACAGTATACCTTATAATTGGTAAGCCAAAACATCAAAAAGCTGATGAGATAACCACACCAATACAATACTGTAATAAAAAAAAACACCGTTTGTACGCTCTACATTTTTGAAGAACCAGAAGAAAATTAAAA
Organism: Lethenteron reissneri; assembly: GCF_015708825.2. NCBI lineage: Eukaryota > Metazoa > Chordata > Hyperoartia > Petromyzontiformes > Petromyzontidae > Lethenteron > Lethenteron reissneri. The sequence goes on along the minus strand of NC_083803.1, from coordinate 10,025,377 downwards.
TTAATTTAATCGCATAAAGTGTCTGTAACTCCAGACTGCAGTGGGAGGAGTATGCGTGGTATGAGTCACCCTAGTCGTAATGTTGGAAATCATGTCATCAGAGGTGTGAAACCAAATTATTTCCCCCCTTTCAGAAGGGTTGGGTGGTTGCCCATGGGCAGAGGTCGCAAACGGGTTTTGATTCCTTACCCGTACCCGTACCCGGCCGCACCAGGGTCGAAAACGGGTACCCGTACCCGTACCCGATACCTGGCTACCCGTACCCGGCCGGGTATCGGGTAGGGTACGGGTATCGGGTACCCGGTTGCGACCTCTGCCATGGGGCCTCCTCTGTGGTACGGCAGCTCCACTCTATTCGTAGGCTACTGAGCATTGCCATAGTGGCACTGCGAGCAACACTGCAGATACGGAGTTAACACAGTCTGGTTCACGTGCCTCATCTGCTTTTATTTTACTTCTGCTGACTTTGCGCAAGCGATTTGACAGGCCTCTTGTGGCTTTTGAGACATGTTTGTTTCTCTACATGCTGCCTGCTGAAATGTATTCGTAAGCTAAACACGTTTGTATATGCGTACGTTACTTTGTCCTGCTTAAATGAACACCCGTCACACCTACTCTATTTTGAAAATCACGTATATTTTATTTGACATATACACCGGAAAAGCTTCTCGCATTTTCAAGGTAATGGTGAAAATCATAATTCGTGGGTAATGGTTTTGTCATGAATATTTATTTTTGGGAAAGATATGATTAGTTTTAAATGTTAACTTTTAATTTACAAAAATGTATTTTAGAATGTAAATAATTTCACACGTATGTTCGATACAATACGCTATGTTAAGATTCGAATATGAAAGTAAAATGTACAAATATTTTTACAAGTAAGCAAAACTAATTAACACATAATACTTAAAATACCTTTAGCATCGCGGTACGTTCATGTTTTGAACCAAATAATTTTAAATACCATTGGTGTAAAAAGATGTTTAAAAAAATACATAACAGTGTAAGTCGTTTTTCCACTCACCTGTTTTTTAGTGCTACCCATTCAAATCAAACGTTCACCAATTCATTTGCAGTAGTATCCTGTATTTAGTCTACTTCCGGAGAGGTTTGCATTGAAATATTTGGCCAAATTCCATTAATGAGTCTTTGGCTTCGTGTAGATGGAAACTGGAGTACCCAGGGAAAGCTTATGTATACAAGGAGGTAACAGTCAAACTTCCACACGTAATTCATTGCTGTAATGCCATCTCCTGACCACCTTGCAACCAGAGCCTACAATTGGTATTCCCAGACATTCTGACATGCAAACATTAACGAGGGTCCATCCTGCTTGCTTTTTCAGATCTGACGAGATCAGGTGCATTCAAGGATTCATCGTAGGCTATATATAAAGCTATGCGTTGCATTTACTCTCCCTTATTTGTGTGTGCCACACAAATGATTTTAGAGCGCTCAAATTTCCTATAATTTGTGTTGTATCTGCAAAGGAAGCATTTACGAAAATTATGTCCATTTAATAGGGTAGTGCTTCACATATTTGTTGCATGGAATAACCCAACAAGATACTGGTCAGAATTTTCGAACACAAATGAATTAGCAAATACAAACGTGCAATTCTTGTAGCTAAAATTTGACGAGATTTGTGTATACAATGTTGTACATTTTAGTAAGGTATTACCCTCAAAACATTTTATTGTATGATGGGGGAAATACAATCCAGGAATTAACCATGAAAGTTAATTAATATAGTTAAAATACTGTATTCTTATATGCAAACAGTTCATGTATCTATCTGTTGAAATAGCCTTTACAATAGAGTGTAGTCTCAATAGACATGTTTTTTTTGTTAAAAAAAGTGTTTATTGACACGATGCATATGTCATATTTTAATTTGTTTGTGCAATGCTTTTATACTCCCTTGAGTGGGGGTGATATTATAATTTCTTAGAGAACCTTTAAAACATTTATATCCTGAACCTGTCTTGCTCATATGGCTGTTGGCCTGTATATAACCCATTAACGCTGTTCCCGATGATCTTCATTAACACTTTGTTATAGACGTGATAGACTAATGGGTGCCCAGTTCTTCATGTCCTAGTTATAACCCGTTTTTTTTAATAGATTAAAGATTGAGGCACCATTCCATAATTTAGGTATATAAAGCATGTGTATACATGAGATATGACAAGGGCTTGGCGAGGCCTTCATCCAGTAGTGGAATGATCATGGCTGACGATGATAGTGATTGGTCTCTAAGCAAGTGTTGGGAATTCTAAATCTTAATGATTGGATTTGTCTATCTATTTGACAACCACAGTTGACTCACACAGCAAGGGATGCTTACAGAGTTACTAATTTTCAGTGACACCGCCCACCTAAACATTTCGGGTGGGGGGGGGGGATAAATCTATGAAGCAAAATAGATTTCATATAAATTAAGCTTTTGATTTAGAATATATTTAAAGAGAAGAAAATTGGAACGGTAACAATTTTTTGTTACAAAATAACGTTTATGAAAACTAACAAATATTGGTGCAGAACATACAACTGGTCATCTTAAAATGTCAGGCAGTAGAGATAGGGCAGAGGGCATCTCTGACTCACCTTATTGATCCTGAAGTGATAATGGGGTGAGTCAACATTCCTGAAATATCAACTCATGGTCTCATAATTGGAAGAATGCTCCTCTACCAACTGAGACCTTCCATATTTAACCACCCACACGAGAAGATGATTCCAATCACGTACCAAATCTTTAAAACTAGGTTACTTTACATTTATGGGGGGAGGGGGAAACATTATGGACAATAAGTTAAGAGTTTGTATCATGGACGTAGGGTTTCGTGTTATTTTTTAATTTTATTTAGAAAATCGGATTACATGACCAATGGAAAACATTTGTGGAGTGTGGCTTTTAACGTTTTTACAATGTGTGCTGAATTTCTTTCGTGGGGTAAAACATTTTAGAGATGTGCAGGTTTTGTGTTTTTATTAAGCTTTGGGGGAAATGCAGTTACACAATTAATGAGTATAGTAACTATAATTTACATCATTGTTAACTTATTGTTGTATTTATTCTAACAAATGTCAATGAGAGGTTTCCACATCGACCAACGAAAATCACATCCAGGATTCAAAATATAATTTTGTACGGGATGTGAATTGAATAATCGACGCATAGTCATTACATGATGACATTTTAAATTGCCATTGGTAACTTAACAGAAACTGTGGACGTTCTCCAATCAGCTCATAATGTCCAATGGCAATGGTGTCTATCATGTGGTGATAGATGCTTTCCATCTGAGCGATCTTCAGCGTCTCTCGTGGAGAGTCCCGTCCAAGTGATCACATTGTCCTGCAAACTGATCAGTCTCCTTCCTTTTCAATGCTCCCCTTCCTCTTCCCTTGCAGGAGCACCTTCGTCATACCTCCAGCCGACCTTCCTAGGTTATGTTCTGCATATGCCACCTTCCTTTTCATGTACAGGTGTGGTTTCTTTCATTGGTTCAGAAATACAGCATTATGATTTCAAGACTGAATGCTGCTGTTCAAATCACAGCAGGTAATTGTGGTTGTAGTTGTACACATATTAATCTGTATATTTAATTTATCCCACACTACATCTGCATGTAAGCAATTTGCACATTATCACCAACATTTTTTGACAATATTAAGGATCGTATATTTACTGCCTCTCGTCAATATGCTATGTTAGGATGGAATCAAATAATGCGTCCACTGTCTTCTGGATGAAGGCATCTCCACACTGTATGGAAAGCGGCCAATCTCGGGGTTATTTGACTGTAATTCACCACCCGGAGTCAGTTCAAGTTGTTGAAAGCCAGGAGCATAGATGTGGGAGTATAGCTGTGGTAGGATAGAAGTATTGTACAATGATGGATGTTGCTGCACAGTCCACAATGTAACCCGAGACTATAATGCCTGTAATTCATGGCAGTTGCCCATCCAAGCTCTCGTCAGGCTCAATTCTGCTTCGCCAAGATCTGACGAGATGGGGTTTGTTCAAGGTTATTTAGTTAAAAGGCCTAATCAGATTAGATAACAATATTCTATCCCTATAGCATTTAGATTTTGTGCAGTCATGGCCATATAGTATGTAACTATTTGTGACAGTCTGTTTAACACGCTTCAAGATTACCCATTTCATTTTCCAACGAGCGCAGTGAAGTCTTGAACGATATATATGATTGCCTCTATATATGTACTCCATACTGACATACCAAGCGAACCACTCATACTGAATGTGCGTGGTTTACTGTACACCCACTTAGCATGCTGCTAGCAATGAGGCATCTATTTTTATCTGCACACAATTCAGCATGCATGCGTTTTTCTTTCTCATGTTGACAGCATGCTTGTTCTGTCATGGCAGGAAAACAAAGACATTGTTGCAGCCTTTTGTGATGTTGAAAAACGCAAAAATAATGTTTACGCATTAATATTTCAGATGCATTTGCATTTATATTGCTTATCTTGGCAATACCATGCAGAGTACATTACATCACCCACAAGAATGAATCATAATTAAAGGAAGCTGCGACCCAAAAAAACAAATAGTCGCTACTTCGTAGCCAAATAATTAACCTGTGTTCCAGCCTGTCCAACAGGAGATTGAAGCTTTGTTCGTGAGAAATTAAGACTTTAAAGTCACTTTCAGTAGTGCCACTTAGGGTTTCCACTTGCTTGGGTTTGACATGGACAGTCGAGAAATTGCCATCTATGTTCGGGCGGCAGAAATTGATTTGTACCCAGATACCCGGTTTTGTGCTGAACGTTGTTATAGTAACATGCACAGTATTAATATACACCTCGGCTGACTGATAAACATGTCTGGGGTTGGTGGTCTATAGTATAAAATGTGACAACCGGCGTGCATCTATCGTGTACTCCATGAAATCACTGCAGCCCGACTGCTAAACCGTTTTGAAACACACACGTGCCAAACCCTGCGATGCATCGTGGGGGCCAACTATTAAGCCAATGTAGGACGGCGCACACTGAAATTCTTGAAAACCTATGACTGAGACCCCACAATTAAAAAGGTGAGTCATATTTTTTTTGCATTTATAAGAGGCGTTTTCAACCGCAGTGGGTCGATGTTGTTTTGAGAATAAAATGCAATGTTCTGTTTTTTCGTTTGTCTTCCTGCAATATAAGTAGGTTTACCCATTAATCCAATCTTGCAAAAATTAAGGACTTCTAGCTTGTTCAGTTGAACTGGTAATGAAAAAGAATATGCAATGTGCCCTAGATGAAAAAGTTCAATCAGTGGATAGTACCTGCTATGACACGGATCCAAAACATGGATACTGACAAAGAAAATATAAATAAACTCCTTTAAAAAATTTACTTTTAAACAGTTTTATTCACAACTTCGTTTAACTGACCCTCGGGAAGTACGTCAATGATGCGGCGCCTGCTCCCACATCAATGCTTACTTGAAATAATTGTTTATTTTTTCAATGAATCTTAAATGTACTACTTTTTTTTCCAACGGTTTTACTTAACCTGACTCCTGTTTTGTCGTGGTCAAATCTTGCAATCAAAATTTAGTCTACTTCCTGTTGTACAATCAATTCCAAATTTTTGCACACGTGCTCAGATCCGTTGACAATGCGTGCCTCTATCAAAATCGGCATCAATTCAAATATGAATTGGCTCCTTTCAAGCAATTAACATTTTGTATGGACGCCTTATTATTTATATATATTTGTGTTGGTCAAAAACGCCGCGCTCCCTAAACTCTGGAATCACCTCGCCCAAGAAGCAGGTGCCACGTTGTATACGTGCTTATATTCGTAGTAGTCTGCTTGTATCAGAAGTTTCCCTTTGCCTCAATCCCCAACCAGTGTAATGTAAGGATGTGTTGCTTAAATCACAGCTGTGTTTACATAAGGTTTGCTTATATCCAATTTCCGATACGTCCACTATCAAACCCATAGTTCCATCTCAAATGTGTCTTTGACATTTATCATGCCACGTTGAATTCTTCAGGGCAGATAGGATGACTGCAATGACTGGGTAAGTGACCACTATAGTTTAGCTGCAGATAAACGATGGTGTTGTTTTGAACATGTGTCCATCCTGTAAATGATTTAACATAAATTTTATTTCATTAAGTTTGTTTATATATCAGAAAGGCCATTGCTCAAGACGTCGTCCGTTATATGTTTTACGTTTAGAGTAGTATTATTCACAAATGCGATTAGCACGGTTGGTTACGTACGGTGGAAAAGAAGTTGAACACATGTCCATACGTCACATTTTGGTATGCGTGTAAATATTACAGTCACTTTCACATTGTGACTTAAGCAATACCAGTGATGGTATTGTAATGTTATAATTGCAACGCTGCTAAGAGTTAAACGTGGTACAGTTTACTATATTCAGAATGCCACAGTAAAATACTCATTTAATGTCTGCGTGCTGTTAAAATCGAGTCATTATTTAACATTTACCTGAAATTATATCAATACATGTCATTCATCCTTTAATTATGTAGGCGGTATCTATATGCGGAAGATTTTGATGTGGATATATTATTTTGTCCTTGACCAAAACTAACCCGATCTCATGTTTCAGAAGCGAAGCAGTGTTGAACCTGGCTTGTGCTGGAGAATGGAATACATTCTTGTGAATGCGTGTTCCTGACATAATTTGATCTTTTTATTTAAAATCACATGTAAAAAATGTTATTTTTTTATAGTTTTCTTAATAACGCTGCTTACATAAGGCGTGTTATTCTAGAAATATAGCTCCAAATGTATTCTGGAGTAGGAAAATTGTTGCCAAAATATAAGAATTCTGATCTGTCAGGAGAGATGACATAGCCGTGTCTCTGATTCTACTACTATTTGTATGTGTCGTTAAAGTAGATGGAAATACTCAAATGTGCATTGTAAAATCATTCATAACAATAGAATAACTATATATCGATACAATGAGTGCATGATTTCACAGGACACCCATAGCACATTGTTCTGTTCGAGACAAACCAGTCTCTCCTGTCCATTCATAGTATTTTTGTGATCATGCTCTCATGGTCTGCTCACGGTATTTAAACATGTGTAGTGGCTGTGAATGTCACTGCGTGGTGCCGGCCTTGCGAGGCCACGACAGAGAATATGTTGTCATTATGGGCAGCCCGGTTACTGAGACGTAGTACCAGCCCGAGCAGGGCTTGGGTGAGTGCTGGTCAGCGCAGAAGCATCACGTACAGTGTGTGGTGCGGGCTCCCGGTGAGGGAACAAAAGAGAGCGTCAGCCAGCCAGGGTTACGTTGGGGCAATGATACGCTGGTTGACCTGCCGACACGTGACCGGATGATATTGGAGGGGGGCTACCGGTGGACGGGGCCGCTGGGCAGTCACGTGGTATAGAGGAGCTCTCGGGAGCCTTCGGGAAAGAGCTCGAGAGATCTAGAAGGTGGGCGGGGCGAGGGGCGGAGCCAGCCCCAGCCCAGGCCGATATAACGGGGTTAAAGTGAGGGGCTCGGGGTTCTTCGGGTTGTTGGTGAAGAAGATCCACGTCGGGTTGAAGAAGCCTCTAGCCACGCGGTCCGGGACCCAGCTCGTGGTCCGGACCGAGATAGCGGAACCGTGTCTAGTTCTGCCGTAGCGTGGTGAGATGGGCGTTCAACACCCAAGTGTAGGTGACGTTATGTTGTGTGTTGAGTTGATGTAATAAATAGCGTTGCTCCCCAGACAACGTCTGCGACTCAGTTGGACTCACTACACATGGTTTACTTAGATTTACACTTCCCTTTCATCGCATTGGCGTATTATTACTCTATCTTTTTTATTTTGTTAATAAACAAAGGTAGGTGTGTTTATATTATATGAAAGTCTATCTTGAATTTTACTTTCAGCATTTGCTATAGTGACCCAAATGAGTACAATCCTTTCACAGCATCCAGGACAAATAGTTTAAAATGTCTGCCTTGACCTGTTTCTTGGGAGATTAATGACTACCGCTCACATATACATCCCAAAATGAGAATGTGTCCGTTCAATGACACTGCAATATTCCCGGATGTGCACAAGGAATGTATGTCATGTACATGCATTGTACTCATGGTATTTTGTCAGTCTTCATCATCCTCGATGAATACCAAAGTGATACTTGTCATTCCTGAGTTGAGCAGCAATCACAAGCCCTGCCTGCCTCTTTCTTTAATATTCATATCAGGAAAAAAATTTGACAGCAGAATTGTCCCAGTTGTGCTTTGACTTCTGTATCCAAGCATTTAACCCAGAACCATCATTTTACTTGCTAATGCACGATGTGCTGATTATATTCTAGCCACCCTGATGGAAAATAAATGACCTTTTATTCAACCTGAGTGACATGCCCAAAGATAGTATGGAACTGAAACAATATTGTATATTAATTTAGGCTTCATACACCATTAAAATAAATTATGATTAATTTATATTCAAAGTGTCTCGAGGTGATGGGACATGGTAATTCCATAAAAATTTACATCAAGAAGATTAGGCACCTGTTTGATTCAGGTGAATGTGTACATGTGTTGAGTATAAAAGGTCACATGTTCAATGTCTATATAAATATATTTTTTACGTCACATAGTATTTTTTTTATGATCAACATCCTCATTGTCCATCAAGTTCAATGCATCACACATTGTCAGGTAGAATTTTACTTAAAACTGCACCAAATGTGAGTTAGAGTTCCATGAAATCATAATGCAAACAAAGGAACGTATGATAAAAACTAATATAATGGTGCAATTTGATTTGCAATGGACTGATGAAGTATGGCTCATGTTCTATGACTATCACCTCATAAGCTGCTGTAGGTTTCTCCTTCCCCATGAACTCAGCTATTTCAATAGTTGGTCAAATTGCTGGTTATCTCTATTTATGCGCAGGTAACCGTCAACATTTGTGCAGAATATATTAAATGTGAGCCATGAAAACGGTTCGCAATTCATATCTTGGTAGAATACAATAAGTGACAATTGGGTCATGCCAACCTAAGTGCATTGGCACCATGCCTAAAAAAAATCCCTGAATGTGCAATAAACTTTCTTCTGTTTTCAGCAGTGACAGCTTGATGAGAAATAACTTTGTGGTATGTACACACCCGTCTGACCTTCTGATTCACCATATTTTAGAATTATACTGGTAAAGATTCCTCTCTGAGCACCTGCAGTGTAATGCCAAGTACCATTTGTTGTGTTGGAAACTTAAATAACACATTTGCATTTAGATGCAATGGCAAGCAACTTCTTCCTTTTATTTCCCCTTTCAGGCGCAATACTGTACCTAATAATTTTCTCTGGCACAGTTGAGGTCAAGCGATGCATTTGTGCCCTGGTCAGCTCATGGGAGGCTCTGCAAATTGTCGGTAGGAGCAAACATCTCACGCAAATGACACAGCCAAGGTCCAGTAGTCTAGATGGTCTATGTAGAAGCTGGTCAAAGTGAAATAAGTTTTTGATCTGATTTGGTTCACGCAACTTTGGAGCAATCCCACAGTTTGTATTCAACCAGGGTACAGTGTTGAGAGTACGTCCACTGAGGAGGTGGAGCGATGAAGCAGCTCACGTGCAGGTACTGCTCAGTTCACAGAAGGCTAGTTATGGACTTGAAGAAGAATGCTTGTGTTGCGCCCGAAACGTCGTGATTTAATTTATTTAAATTTTTTACCTACGTGACTTTACCGAAAAAACCAAAGAGTATGAATCACAGAAGGCTGCAAAGTAGAACTAAAGCTAAATGTGAGCAAAGCAAAAGTCATGTACAATTAGTTTGCTTAACAAAAGAAAATGATTAGTGGAGGCACATGACTGTAAAACACTACAGTGCGCATATCTCAAGCAATCATTGAACGTGGACATAGTTTTACATTATGAAATAAAGAGATGAGTGAGAATCGGATGGGAAAATTGTATTTGATAAGTGAAAAGTAGCATACTAATGTGCCTAAATAGTGATATCTGAGCCAGCCCTGGGCCCACTCGAGTGCCTACCGCATGCCATGAAATATGTAAAACATTGCTACTGACAAAGAAAATTGAACAAACGCTGAAAAGTATGCAACGATGCATGTCGGGAATTACACCCGAGGGACAGAAAGAAGTACACATATAGCTTCGAACAAACACAAATCAGACACATCATTGACTGGGCACGACAAGTTGCCAGCTGGGATGGTGGCTGATGGAAAGCACTGGCGAAGGAATCGCTGTCAAAAATTGGGATCGTGAATGAGAGGACGAGAACAACAATGATGGAGCTCGTGTGCAGAAACAAAAAGACGGATTATGGAATTTGCAAGAGTGTGAGAGACGTTGATTTTTGGAGGTCTTCATTCAGGAGTTAATTGATCATGGCTCCTCACTGCATAGAACAATGGTGCCGTATTATTGGTTCTTTCGGTAAAGTCACGTAGATGGGAAATAAAAAAATATATATATATAAATATAAAACAACAAAAAATTCTCACGACGTTTCGACTGCAACGCAAGCAATCATCATCAGGTGTGATATCCACAGCAAGAAAATTTGAAAAAAGTGGCGATTTGTCAGAACAAACCACCACTTAATAATAATATAATATGAATCCCTGCAGTCACGAAAGCTTTAAATCAAAATGTAATGGTGCCGTAGTTTGCTCTGCTCTGCTATGAGCCTGGCAATCAGAATTCAACTCCCAGCCACGGCGAACATAAATGGCGAGTTATATTTAATCCAGTCCTGGGCTCCACGGCCCCTCTCCTTTTCACCAATACGCACTTACTAACCTGGCAAAGTATGCAAAAAAAACTCTCATGACCATAAACAGTGGGGCAGGTCTTTGGTATCTAGCCGTGAATTGACAAAGAGCTGAAACAACTTGTGTGTGTGTGTGTTGAGACTTAAAAAAAATAACTTTGTTTCAAAGCTACAACTGCCTTGAGCTACTTTATGCCGACATCACACTTCCATTTCATTTCTGTCAAGCAGCTATCACTTTATTGGCAGGGTAATGTTTTCATGCTGTGCCCATTTACTGAGACGTGTTAGAGCTTGTCACGTTGCCATCACAGTGTAAGGGCGACGGAGCTCTTCCCAGTGTCTTCGAAGCACAGACATGCTAACATGTGTCTAGTGGCAGGCAGCACAATTTAGATCTCAAAGAGTACAAGACGAACACTCTACTGAAGTGGTATGCACTTTAATGTATGGCAGTAATAATCAGTTATCAACCACGAAAAATAATACATTTGATCAATTAAAACGTTCCAATTTTCACAATGCAGAATTATAATTTGTTTTCAGAATTGTATTTGCAACCTGACATTTTTAACCACATGCCAATAGATTCAAGTTACAATAATTACCATCTAATACATAGCGTAATTTGTATTGTGGTTTCTGTGTTTTAAGATAGTAATTGAATGACCTTCCATGGCCAATGTTTTAGATGCAGTGGGAGTACGCAATCATTTTTATTTTTTGAACTGATACTTTTGAAAAAGTATTGGTCGGCTGAAACGTGTATGTACATATATACAGTATGTACTTTATTTTTTATGTGCAAGGCTTAAGTGGAAATAGGTGGCTTGTTCTTGAGGTCATGTGGTGTTTTCCTATCTAAAAGAAATGTCTGCTTATGTAAAGGCATTTACTCCCTGCAGACTTGAATAGGCTGACATTTGTACAAACGAATGTGGGCCTCAGGCTACTGCCACCTTCATTAATGCAACACAGAATACATGAAATCAAATTAATTTTGTCATAATTCAATGTTCGTGTTCTTACTTTTTGTGGCATGATTTTATAAAAAAAATTATTGTTGTCAATGTATTTGTTCGTTTTATTCAGTGTTGTAAGGAACTCCTTTTTCTAAATCTACCCTAATGTAAAACTCACTAATAAAGCATACAAAATGAAGATTTTCAAATCACATTACTTGTTTCGTTAATTAATGCTGTCTCCCATATATGCACATAGCTTAATTAAAGGATGTTCACTCGTTCCAGGTACATAATCTTGGCTATTATGAAATGTGTTTGGTGCTGCACTATGAACTGCGAGTACAAATCTACTTATTAAAATGCGGTGACTGTTGTGTATTTTAATCAGCTTATTCGTTAGAAAATAAATGCTTTTTTAAATAATAGTATGCATAATTACGTTTACTTCGATATTTTCTCTAATTTTTTTGGAATGTTTGAAAAAGGAACATTACATCACAGCGTTTTTAGAAAATGACATAAAGATATATCGTTTATTCTGTCTAAAAATATTTAGAACATTTTGGTCTCACTTACATTATGTCCTCTCCTCCTAGTCTCCCCACCACCGCTGCTTGACAGTTCCCCACCAGTGTCCTACAATTATATCACTACCATCCATCTCCCCTTCAAAAAAGTTAAACTCTATCCTTGACCCAATCCCCACTAAACAAATACCTAATTTCCTACCAACTCTGTGATCGTCTATGCTTCTGCCTTCATTAATTCTTCCATCCCGGAAACTGTTACCTCTTGAAGAAAAACAAATCTAGACTGAAACATTCCTGATAATGTTCACCACATAAAAAAAAGTTCCTTCCTTGGAAAAAAAATCTTCCCGAGGATCATTCTCTCTCACCTCTCCTTCCTTTCACAATCTACAAGGCCTGGTCCAATTCAGTTTCCACTCATTATTCCACTGAGCCTATCCTCCTGCAAATGGCCAATGGCCTCTCCTCTCCTTTCACAATAGCTGTATCTTATTATCGTCATGACTGTGTCCTTGAACACCACGCATTCAGTCCTCTTCAAACGCCTTAAAGAATACATCAGAACGTCTGGCACCTTCCTCTCTTGATTCCACACACACGTCAAAATCTGCCCCTCCCACTTCTCCATACAAGAAATATCTTCTCAAACGTAACCTATAGAGTTCCATATTATTCTATCCCCCATTCTATCTTCTCCCACTTTTAAAATAGACCAAAAATGTATGCTGATTAAACTTAACTCTGTATCTCCTTTGGCTCTTCACGGTCTACTCTTACATCCTGCCTAGATGTGTTGTCATATTGGAGTCAGTGGTGGAGCCAGTGGGGGGGGGGGGTGGCACGTGCCCCCCAATGATCTAATCGAAATCCCCACTGCCACTGTGTAGCATATTATTATGTGTCAGGGACTCTATGAGATGATAGGACAAGTCCATAATTGGCAATAAGTAAAGGCAAAGCAGTTATAAGTGACTCACAGAATTGTGCGCAGTTGCGTATACAGTACACGACTTCCCTGAAGGCATTCACCTTCAGCGAGTGTGATGCTGATCACACACGGTTCGAATTTGATCCTCGATCTATGGCTGCAGAAGCGCCCGGCGAGTCGTTCACCAGAGCGTCCTCCAGTTCAGCGTCACCGTTCGCGATCTCCTGACCCTTTGTCTTCAACGGTGGCAGTTGATGAATCTGAAGCAGAAACGCTAGCCAACTCCCCGCCTCCAGCACCATTGCCCACAGGGGTGCTCGTCGTTGGGATCCCGGGACGAGACCCGCAATTTATACGTACGATCCAAACATTGTCAACGAGATCCGTCGTTCGCCCCCGTTCGTCAGATGGCAGCATGTACCCGTCAAAGATGATGGGGCGAAAAAAGCGCCGCCCACAGCCATCGTGGTTTTAGACGTACGATTGGCTTGAATACTCGTTCCACACTGAGTCGGTCTACTGCATCCCATGCTTCCTCTTCCCGTCCCGCAATCGCTCGGACGCGTTCGTCTCGAATGGGTTGTCGGCCTGGAATAAGGTGGGCAGCCGCAATTGCTGCCTTCTCCAACATCAAGGCGGTGTGCAGTCGCTCCACAACCAGACGGTACAGAAGGCCAGAGACATGATGAACACGGAGATGCACATCATCATGGGCAAGCACGGCCTGGAGAAGCAGACGGCCCAGGCGATCGCCGACAATCGGACTCGGTTGGAGGATCAGTCGATGCAAACGAAGAACCAGGACATCGTCAATGCGTTGAGGTTGGTCGATGGCATCGTCGAAGCGTGGACAGAGATGCGTGTTACTGGCTACGACGACTTGCTCCACAAGGTGCAGCAGTTCTGTGAGACCCACAAGATCGAAGTGCCTGATATGACCACCAACTTCGTCCAACCTGGCCGGCCTCGTCGCAATGGGCACATGAACACCAATGATTATGTTTTCCGTGTCGACCTGTTCTACGCAGCGATCAACAAGATGCTGGCCGAGTTCGCCTACAGATTCAGCGCCGAGTCGATGGAGATGCTCCGCCTAGCAGCATGTATCTCTCCACGCAAGCAGTTCGCCTCGGTCAATGTCGACAAGCTTCTGGAGCTGGCCCGCAAGTTCTACATCATCGACTTTCCTGACTTCGACCTAATGCTTCTCGATCAGCAGCTGGTCCGATTCGGCAGGGAGATTAGTGTAGGACGAGCTATTGAAGAATGTGAGCACGCTCCCTGAACTATCGGTCATGCTGGTGCAGACCGGCCGGGACACAGCCGGCTACCACCTTGTATACCGATTGCTGCGGCTGATACTGACGTTGTCGGTGGCGACAGCCACAGCCGAGCATGTCTTCAGCGTCCTGAAAATTATCAAGATGCGTTTGCGCACTGCAATGGGCTCCGACTACCTCAATGACGCCATGCTGCTGTATGTCGAGAAGGAGACTGCTGCGACAGTGACGAACGATCAAATCATGTCATACTTCCAGGCCACGCGCCATCGCCGCACACGTGTCGAATAAAAAGCAAGGGACAAGTCGTTACTTACTAACAACTCCTATCATTTTTCATTGCTGGAGGGGTTGCCCTCCCTACCTGAAAATCCTGGCTCCGCCTCTGTTGGAGCAACTTTAACATCTACAATTAATTGTACTCACAAGAGATGTCTGTGTCATTGAAAAAAGGTGATTGTCAAAAAAAGACGACATCTATTGTACTCCCCCAACACAACTAAAAGCATGTCAAGAATATCTAAAATCTTTAAGTAATCGTTGACCCTGAATTCTCTTTACAGAAATAAATCTTACCCCTCACATCTCCGAAATCTGAAGGATTTGATACCTGTACAATTTGCCAAAATCTACCACTTACTTGCTTCTTTGTGGATGAGAATCTTAATTATAGGCGCCACGATGGCGAGATGGGATGTCACGGTGGCCTAGTATATAGAAGGCCGTAGATTCAATCCCGACCCTGATGCCTGCATATTTGGAGTTTGCACGTTCTCCCCGTGGTTGCGTGGATTTTTCTCCTGGTCCTCCGGTTTTCCCTCCACATTTACAAACATGTGTTTAGAGTATTTGGCTGCTATACATTACCACGTGATTAGCTACTTCACTGGGCTATCATTTGTGTCCTCTCCGAATGCCTCACCTCCAAACTCCAAATGATCGGGAATTCGTTTTTTTTCTGGCTGCTTGTTGTGCGGGGCCATTGGGCTTGTGCTCAGCAAACAAAAAAAATGCGCACCAATATAACAACCACATTTCCCCAATTCTCAGACCTATCCAACTATTCACTTAGGAATCCACTGATCACTCCTCACAAATCACCACAGCGCACTGTGTCCACAACTACAAATTAATTTGTAATGTCACTACCGTTGTAAGCATACTCTTGACAACTTAATTTACTGTACAGTACTTATGATTGGGTGACAATTAAATCATTACACATTACATGTCCTTCAATAAGTTTTTTCAGTGGTCAGTGCTGACAACAAAAGCCTATTGAAATAAAATGCTAAACTGTGACATTGAACATTGTAGTTCTTGCACTTATAGTACTTACGAATTGATGTGAATTTAGTATGTTACTTTAAAGGTCAGGTTAAGATAATACACTGAAGGATAACCAAAGTATTGACATGAGTCAAGAATTACACCATTCTACAGCAGGGGATATCACTTATGCCAAAACAAATATGAACACAAAAATCACAGCTCAGTGACCCCAAGAACACGTAAATTTTGTGTTTTATATTCGGTAGTTAGAAAATAACTGGTTGCCCCTAAAAGTCAGACCGCAAGGTCTGGCAATTTCATTCAATATCTCATGGGGATAGGTAAAGCCCCACTTACTATGCTTTCAAATGGTTGTAATGGGGAATGAGGGGGTTGATGGAGGAATGTGCAATGGTGCTAAAGGAGGGGGCCGAGGAAGAGACCATTGCAACGGGTGGGTGGCTTTAATTAAAATGAAACACTACATCATGCTCACATATACTTCACAAACGAATGGGCATGTGCTCTGGTTTTAAATATTCACCAATTTTGTGATTTCAAACAATGGCAACACAGCAGTTCTCCTTATCAGCTCTACTCTAGCTTTAATTTCTGTTTGGAAAAGATTTGCTCATTTGTAAATATTAACATACAAATTAAATAGTTAATTGTGGAACAGTGTGCCAAATATGATTATATTGGAAAAGAAAGACAAAGACTGATAGTTACAATCAGCATCATCAGCGAAACGTCATGTCCAATTGTTAAATGTTGTGTATTTCTCTCTGTTGCGTATTTCTCTCCGATACACCAGTGGCGCTGAAGGTTGGGGTGGGGGGGGGACTTTTTACTTAGACAGAGAGATAAGATAACTGGGGTCCCTGAACACTGGCTATGATATCAAGGATTAACAAGGAATACTTTTTTTTTAAAAGATCATGAAAGTCTGTGCATGTGTTGGGCAAAATTTTGGTGGAATGGGAAGAGAAATAGATCCTTCTGGTGTTTCCAAGCTGCTGCCCTGACCTTGTCCATTGGCCATGAAATGTTAGAGCAGTTGCCAATACATGCACAAGTATATGCATTAGCAATGCATGCATGGGAAATCTTGACACAGCACAACAAAAGTAAAATGTAAAGGTGCAGCCCTGCAATTACTTCCTTACGCCACTGCTGGCAGAAGGGCCACCACTATACAGAGCTCTAGAGAACCGTTTACAGGATTTCGATTTAAAGTTTTCGTGACTGCAGGGATTCATCTTCTTGGTTCTTTCGGTAAAGTCACGTAGAATGGAAATAATGAAATAATAAAAATAAACATAATAAAATAATTCTCACGACGTTTCGACCACAACACAAGCAGCCGTCCTAAGGTGAAGAATAGGTCTGTCGAGAAGACAGAGTCTGATTCAGACAGAGTCTGATTCAGACTGACCTATTCTTCACCTGAGGACGGCTGCTTGCGTTGTGGCCGAAACGTCGTGATAATTATTTTATTATGGTTTCTTTTTATTATTTTATTATTTCCATTCTACGTGACTTTACCGAAAGAACCAAGAAGACGTCTACAGGATATTTTGGCCTGCTAATTTCTCACCGGCCACACATCTTGAGTGCTGTGGGAGTACCCACATTTTACCTGACCACATACAACCTTGCCAATCGACTCACTGTGGTGTACCCATTGACACTTTTGGGTAGACAGAGGCTGGGGGATTTATGAAAACCATTTCTGCTGCCGTGGCGGGAGATCAAACCGGTGACCAATGGATTGAAAATCCGGCGTGCCAACCATTATACCATGGCAGCATCCAATCCACTACAATATCACAACCAAAATTTAATTAGTCTTTTTTTTACCACTTCCACACTTTGCTTAAATACTCTAGAGCTTATGCGGTGAACTTAAGCGAATACAACTCAACAGAATAGAAACCTCTTATGGTTAATTTGTGTTTGAAAGTTCTCAAATAAAAGCTGTACAATGGCATTCCATCACAATATATATAAAATATGCATGCGACAACTCTCTGTAGAACAATTTGATGGAAATAATTACTGCGCACCCCATTCCACCATTTCTCGAGTGTGCAGTTGAAAAGCAATTATCTTGTTCATAAATGTAGTGCTTTGCATGAACATATTTAGAAAGTAATATAAAATATCAAATGCAAATTGACAACCACCAAAAAGTTAAAGGAAATAATCAGTCTATAACCTTAATTAAGATGTGTATTTATTGAAATACAAAATGTACACTATATATATAAAGTACTTTAATAAAATTCCCCGTAAAATTAGCGATGCATCAATTCACTGATCAAAAGCGTTTCTTACATATATGGTACATCCATAGAATTGTATGTGTATGAATACATTGTTTGCCATTTACTCTATGCAAATTATATTAAAATTGTATGGTACTTGAGAGATAAAACTGTGCAAATGGGACAAAAAAAGAAAAATTGGATCATAAAATTAGATTAATGATATGACAATTGATTGTTGAGTTATGGATCCTAACTCTTGACCATTTATATTTTTGGGCAGGTAGGTGTAACTCGTCGACTAAAGAACATAGATGGTCTCTCATATGAAGAATAAGCATGTTTTACCTTATAATGATAACTGGAACAATACCGACATCATTTAGTAAACAATAACCAAAATAGGTGACAATTACAGAGTAGGCATTTTTTTTCTTTGACTTGAATATAGATTCTGTAATGAATAAAGGCGAATGACTCACTTTAAATAAAAAAACATGCACACAAGCTGAAATGCAAAAAAATTGTAAATCTTGGTAACATTAATTAGGTGCTAAAATTTAATGATCCTAGAAATGTCCGTAAGACCACTCAATTTTTTTTAAATTCTTAAATCAGGATATGGTTGTTGCTCACAGAACCTGACAGAATATTATACGTGTATACGTTTAAACATTATTATTGAAAGATAAGCAGACTGTATTTCGAGATGGCCACTCTTCAGAGAAAATTAAACCACAGTGCCATGTGAGTGAAACATTCTTCTCTAAGGTCATATTAAACAAGCCTCTTTAAAGTTTATTGTGTAACAGTAATTGCCTCTTTATGGTAGCAGGGGTAGCTATAGACTTTTTGCCTGGAAATTGAAATTGAGCAACTCAATATAACGAATTACTAACTTTTTTATTTGTTGCAACACAAGTACCAAAGTGGTCTTAAAACTGCCATGTTCCTGTTTCTGAGTGATACCCCTTTGTGCCGTCTTGTTTATGGCGAGGTTACATACCATGAAGCAGAAAAACCTACATTTAATACATTATTTTTCATATATTCGACTTTGTGCGACGGCTGATGGTGATCTTATTTTTTTATATGAATGTAGTAATTATCGCACAATTATAGTCTATCTGTGCTCTACATCTGTTGAAATCTACAATACAAATCATGACGTCAACAAGCTGGTGTATTTAAAATTTCGATTTAAAGCTTTCGTGACTGCAGGGATTCATCTTCTTGGTTCTTTCGGTAAAGTCACGTAGAAAGGAAATAATAAAATAATAAAAATTAAACTAAATAAAATAATTCTCACGACGTTTCGGCCACAACGCAAGCAGCCGTCCTCAGGTGAAGAACAGGTCTGTCGGAAAGACAGCGTCTGAATGAACACCACCAGGCTTCTCAGCGTATATTTAAGCTGGGTTAGGGGAGGAAGAGCGCCTTGACAAAGGAATTTATATATCAACAAAGCAATTTAGCACATTTCTGCAAGGTTTGGCATCTTCAGCCGAGTGCTACTAAGACAAT
Source organism: Lethenteron reissneri (assembly GCF_015708825.2). NCBI lineage: Eukaryota > Metazoa > Chordata > Hyperoartia > Petromyzontiformes > Petromyzontidae > Lethenteron > Lethenteron reissneri. The sequence continues at coordinate 10,005,843 of NC_083803.1, read as the reverse complement.
TTCGAGCTCGTTCCACCTTCACTGCCAGCAAACTGAATATTGTCCTCAATGGGCAGAGGCTGAGGCACGACCTTCACCCAAACTCCGTTTGACCATGGAATGGACACTGACTTACCATGACCATGTCAAGGAGACATCCACAAAAGTAAAGTCGAGCAATAACCTGCTTGGCAAGTTACCGAGCATGCTATGGGAGTCAGTGCTTCAATCCTATAATGCCAGCACGATCTAACCCCTAATCTCAATAGCAAACTACTGCATACCTGTCTCGGGTCGGTCGTTATTCATGCACAGCTACATTCGACAATGCACATTATCTCAGAAACTGTTTAACCGACTGCTGGTTCCGAGCAAAAACCACTGAGACGCTGCGACTGGCAAGCTACTTGAAAAGATTCGTGCCAACCCCAGTCTACTATTATACGCCCGCCTGCTGCCCGTCTGCCATCCCGGTGTAACAGGCTAAAATAACCCCTGCCCCGATTAAACCCGGGTATAGTTTGGCCCAGGCCAGAGTATACCCGGCGGGATTAATTGTCCTAGGCTAAACTATACCCCCCGGGGGTTTAAACTAGACTAGGCCAGACCATACCACCCCTCCAGGCCAGAAGATGCCCCATGTGAAAGTTCAAACGAACTTCAATCGATATCTAAAAAGCGTATAAATGGAAGTAAGAATCTCAATTTGATCAATTGAAGCATTTTTAGGGTTAGGGATAGGGTTACGGATAGGGTTAGGGTTGAAGCAATCAAAGTCTATGTGTTTACAGTTTAAAATACAATGTTGGAAAAATTTTGTAATTCATGTGTATATCGCTCATCACTATTACTATCATGGGGTATGATTTGGCCTAGAGGGGTATAATTTGGCCTAGGCCATAATATACCCCAGAGTATAAATTGACCTAGGCCATAATATACAAGGGTATAATCTAGCCTAGGCCGTTTTAACCCCGGGTATACTACGGCCTGGGGGTACACTACGGCCTGTTACACCGGCACTCACCATGGACTAACGTTCTGCACACGCCGGGATGTTGTCAGCAGTCGTTGTGGCACGAGCAGTGGCTCCCATTGTCAGGTCGCTTCTGAAAAAGAAGCTAATAGCTCAGTGGGCTTTACTTGCTAAGATAACAAAAAAAGTGTAGTTTTATTTGTATATTTTTCAAGTGAATTGCTTCAAGTTCAAGTTTATTGATTAGGTATATCCCTGTAAGCCATTCGGCTCTTGAATCTTTCTATACTTTGCTTACCTTTCTATACTTTGCACTCCGATCATGTTTTTGTATTGTTTGTTGTTGTAACGTTCTGATCCCGCGCCCCTATTGGAGATCTGTGAAAAAGAGCTTTATAGCTCATCAGATTATTCACGTATTAATAAATATCATAAATCCATAATATTAATAAATACAAATCCATAAAACTGATATTCTAAATTCTGAATTTCTTGTGGACGACCCAACGATTCGCCAGCCTGATGTTGAAGTTTGACGCCGTGACTGGGCCGTGCTCAACAGGTTCCGAATTGGCAATGGTCTCCCTGTGTGCTGCACTGGTGGAGGGGGGGGGTTTACACGACAACCTGAACTGCAGCTATGGTGCAAGACAAACAATTAGACACAGTTGTTGAAGATTGTGTCTCCTAACAAAGCTCAGTGGCGGTGTGAGGACGACGCCGCATTCTGCAAATGATTAAGCTGCTGCCTGGCTCCATGCAAATGCACTTGCTAAATAAAAATGTAAATAATTTGTTCTTTCATAATGCACGTGCAAGAGATGTAAATCATATTCAATGCCTGTGCACTTTGCTTGAGTTTGCTGTGCAATCCGTGCCTGCATTTATCTCGGCTGATTATGAACCTAACCTCCAGGGAATGAGGTATGTACAGTATTACTTTCAACACAATGCCTGTGATGTTTTATGACGCCACTTTGGCAACACATCTATTTTGTGTTTCAACGTTCTATTATACTTAAAACAAAACTCGTTGTTTTCGACATCACACTGCCCCCACGCGAAGAGGTTGTGATGAAATATGGGCCCTATTTTTTTTAACAAATGTCACTTCCTGTGAGTCAGGAAATCCATGGCACTTCTCAGCATTTCATCAATTATTGGGTCCATGTGGTAATTTTTCAAAGTTGACACACACACATATAACTACTAAAAATTATGAAATGTACTCATCCGTGGATTTATTCAGAAGCCGACAGGCCACTTATTGCTATGCCTGCGGAAATACCACGCCTGTCAGTCCATTCCACCATCCATTTGAGGAAACGTGTTTTCACCAAAATTGCAAAACCCATAAACTTTCCACATAGCTCTTCAATGCCAATGCCCAGATCTGTGCCTTTATAGGCAAGATGTACAGTGACATGCTTTAACAAAAGCTATTACATGTGATAAACCATTATGCTGCATACCAGCATGTGCATTGTAATGTGTGCACCTAATAGAATGCGATAAGCATGGTCCCCACCTCAGAGAATGGAGGCTCCTGTAACGGACTGGGTTGCCAGCGATTTTTAGTTTATACCACACACAACGTGTATGTGGCTTTCGAGCGTGAGCTGGTGCTTATTAAATATGTCACAGAACAACATTGTTAATAATACGTACTGGAAATCTAATTAAAGCATAATGAAATGTGGGGGTAATAGGTTCACCAAAACACTATTATTGAGGTAGCCGGGTGCCTCAGAGGTCATAAATACATGGACCATTCACAGTGCAATGCTCCGATTTCCACCAACATTTGTACATTTACAGCACCTGGTGATGGGACAGGATTGGTGAAATTGTATGTGCCCCCATGGCGCATGGGCCGATTTATTTCGAACTACATGGACAAAAGAGAAAATGTATATAAAGCGAAAGTAACACAAAGTTTAAAATGGGCTTCTTTTCTAATGATGTATTTGGTCTTATCACATCCACAATGTCCTCCATAACCCTCTGACAGTTTTGCTTGAAGATGTCCATTTTAAAACAATTTAATTGGTGTTGAATGAAATTTTTTTACTTAAAGCTTTCGTGACTGCAGGAATTCATATTCTTTAGGTCTCTCGGTAAAGTCACGTAGATCGAAAAATAATCAAATGAAAAAAATCGTCGTGATTTTTTTATCATTTTATTATTTTCCAATCTAGGTGACTTCACCAAAAGACCCAAAGAATATTCATTACTGCAGTCAGGAAAGCTTTAAGTCAAGATTTAACCGCCTCTACGGGGAGGGTTTCCCCAAAACCATTAGATATTTTAACAGACTCCGAGACAAGAAGGCCCATCTGATCGAGTCTCTCACTTCTCTGAAGAGATGCCGCGACACCAAGCTAATACCGATCGCCTCTATTTTTGTTTGCATTCTGACCACAAGTATTGTGGTTAATGGAGACATGATTAGCCGAGGTATTCCTAGCTCTGCGATCTTACATTTACTTGCAAATTCCATCTCTAGCCCTGCCCACTTCAAACATATATAACCTTTGGCTGCAGTAGCTCTCTCGCTATATTTCTTCCTGTCCCAGCAGTCCGCCTGCTGTATTTTTTAACCTGAAGACGATTGCTTGTGTTGCGATCGAGACGTCGTGATTTTTTTATCATTTGATTATTTTTCTATTTACGTGACTTTACCGAAAGAAACCAAAGAATATGAAATTCTTGAATTGAGGAGCTCATAACTTGTTGTGTATTAGGGACTGGAGCTTCCAGATATTATCACAATGGAAGAGAATTACATCTAGATGATCCAACTGAACATGATCTGATACTTTCTGGATAAATTCTTTCCACATGTGGAAGAAATAAACTAAACAATTTTCTATTTTACAAGGTAAGGCACACTGAGCTATAAAGTTATTTTTCAGAAGCAACCTAGCCACATACCGTATGATAATTTGACGAAGTGGTTTATCGCGTGGAAATGTATAACAGCCAAATACTCTAAACGCATATTTCTAAATGTGGAGGGAAAACCCAGAGGACTCGGAGAAAAATCCACACTACCAAGGGGAGTCATTGCAAACTCCAAATATACAGGCGTCAGGGTCGGGATCGAACCCATGACCTCCTTTATTCATCTCATGATATGATGCGAAGTGCACAATCGTAATACTAAATTTGGGAAACAAGAACATTATTTCATATAAGAATGATTGTATTTTAAAAATATAAGTAATAAGCGAAAAATTATGAGCAACCAGTGCAGAGGTTGTGTTCAATGTATGAATTAACAATAAAATGAGTACAATTTACATGGGAGTAAACTTGTTTCGTATAAGCAAACAATTCCACATTTGAATATTAAAATGTAAAATTTATATTACTAAATCAGAACTGCCAGCAGAGATGAGCACTATCCATTGCTCATTTGAGCATGAAGATATTCTGATTATTTTTTTCCTTTTTGAACATGGGTCGTATATGAAGCACATTAAAATATCCAAAGGGTGTATTACTATGCATCACGCAAAAAAAGTCCGTGCGTTGAGTAACAATCTATATTGGAGAACTGCTTATTTGTTACAAGCCTGTGTATACTTTACAAACCAGTACAATCTTAATCAACTGATTACTTCAACTGCTAGACCCAATTAAAACAACTCAGATCCCTCATCCATACTTGATATCCTATTCACAAATTCACCAGTACAATTTCAAAAACGAGAGTCTTCGGTGACCATGCCATATCTTTGGCATTCGTCATAGAAAATGACAAAAATACCAAAAAAAATCTAAAGAAAACGATAATTGAAAATGTTTTGACGTTTAAGCATCTATACACGATACTCAATGTTGACTGGGATATGGTGAGAAAATATATTTTTTTAAAGTGCTTGGACATATTTTAAGAACCAATTCCTAAAAGTCATTGACAAACATGCCCACTTAAAAAAAGGTTTAGAATAAATAGTGATTGTCCACCATGATTTGATCCAAACATCTTTAAATTACTGAAAACAAGAGATATAGCATGGAATAATGCAAAAAACATCAAAAAACCTCCCTGATAGGTTAACCTATAGAACACTAATAAATAGCTGTACCCACCTCATAAAAAACGCTATCATCAAACTGTTCTAAATTCATAAAAAACAAGACTTTTTTTAGCAAACATTAAATTCACTTAAAAACAAAGGAAAACTAAATGTTATACCAAAATAAACTCTTACTGGATGGCAAAGAACTGTTCACAAAACAACACATTGTCAATGGATTTAATTATAATTTTGGATCAGCAGGACATATCTTTGTTTTTACACTTATTGTTTAGTGTTCTTGGTGTTGAGATTGCACATCTAAAATACCATGCTAAGAACCAGGTTGAGGAGCTCCTCAGTGTTCCTTCCACCTCTAGACTATCTTCTTAAGTGAGGTCAATGTTACGCCACCCTTACTGAAAACAGCCTGGGGCACGTCCGGTCGAACCCTCCTGATTCGTCAGTGGTTTGCCAGAACATCTTTGAAACTGCTCGGTAGTCCCTCTCCATGGCCTCTCCAAACTCCTCCCACGCCTGGGCTTTCGCTTCAGTGACTGCTGCAGTTGCCGCACTCTTGGCGAGCCGGTACCTCCCAATCAAGTCGGGAGACCATTTTCGGAGCATAGCTCAGTGAAAGCCTCCTTCTTCAACTTGAAAGCTTCCCTCACCACTGGTATCCATCGGCAGGTCCTAGGGTTGCCACCGTGACAGGCACCAACTGCCTTCAGGCCACAACTTTTCGCAGCCGCTTCCACAATCGAGGTCCTGAACATCGTCCACTCGGACTCAATGTCCACGACCTCCCCTGAAGTGCAGGATACGTTTTCCCGGAGGTGGAAGTTGAAATCTTTCTGCACTGGGTCTTCCACCAGACGTTTCCAGAACACCCACACTATTCGTCTGGGCCTTCCACGTCTATTTGGTTGGTGATCAGTTGACAGCTCTGCTCCTCTCTTCACCCGAGTGTCTAGAATATATGGCCTTAGGTCCGATGATACAACTATAAAGTAAATAATTGACCTTCGGCCCAAGGTGCTCTGGTACCAATTACACTTAAAAGCATTCTTGTGTTCGAACATGGTGTTTGTTATTGACCTTCCGTGACGAGCACAGAATTCCAATAACATCTCACCTGTCGGGTTCAGATCAGGGGGGCTATTCCTCCTAATCACACCTCTCCAGATATCTCTATCGTTTCCCACATGAGCATTGAAGTCGCCCAGTAAGACTATGGAGTGCTTGGGCAGCACTCTTTCGAGCACTGCACCCACCATCTCCAAAGACGCCGAATACTCTGAACTACTGTTTGGTGCATAAGCACAGACAACAGTCAGAGTTTTCCTTTCTGAGACCCGAAGTCTCATTGAGGTGACTCTCTCATCCACTGGGTCAAACTCCAACTGAACATCACCCAGCTGGGGGCTTGTGAGTATCCCCACACCTGCCCGGGGCCTCTCAGCAGGGGTTACTCTGGAATAGCAGAAAGACCACCCCTGATCGAGACGTTTGGAGGTGAGACTGGCTATATCTAGTCAGTAACTTTCCACCTCCTTGCTGACCCGCCTGTACTGGACATCTGTGAAAAAGAGCTTCTCAGATCATCTGTTTCCTCCAGTCTAAATATTGATTCTGATACTCAATCATCTTTAGCCACCATTTTTAATGGATGTAATTATAGTATTCATACGAAACTATCATGCTGATAGCACTGTAAACATTAATATTTTGCCATTGGCTTTTTTCTCCAAATAAAACCCTTGGTCTCTGTGTGCTATTTGGGGAAATGCTTCAATGACCTGCAGAACTGTTAATTAAGTGAATTAGTGTTGTCTGGAGCTACAAGCAGCCCTCTGGTAAATAAATACATAAATGTGAAACATCACGGATGAGTCATCATTGTAATCAAGACAGATAAATAGCTTGCAGCCAATTATGTCAAATCATTCTTCATTGTAAAATGAATGAGTTCAAATAAACTTCAACCTAAAGGCACAAATTCAACAATATAACTTATTTACATTGATATATATATACACACACACTGGTTATTGTTCCTGTCGTCACCATCATCAGCCATGGTCAATCTGCTGCTGAATGATGGCCTTCCCAATAGGTCATCTTCTCTCATTGTATAGTAGGAGTCATAATAATAATACACCTGGCACCTGCAAAAAACTTTTTATGGTTGATGTGATCTTGGACAAATTTCATTCATTGGCTGTCATTCAATAATTATGTTTTTTTCCATTCATATACATTTGTTGCACACTCGAAATAAAGGACGTGGGCAGGTGCTCAAAATCGAAGGCAAACACGTTTATTGTGGTAATCTGTAAAATGCAACAGCACGTGTGTCACGCACAGCAATCCTCAACCGAGTCGCCATTAACGACGTGACAGGATTACAGGTCAGGTTACTCAATAACCCTGCCAGCCACCTCCAGGCCCAAATCAGTATCGCATGCTGGTGTACACACGTGCATTGATGTACTGCACAGCACACAATGACCTTCACAAAACCACACTTTACTCCATTGCTGCATGAGGAAATAATTAAAAGAGTGGTCCATTCCTAATGTGCCACACATTATATGTAACATCTATTGATTTGAAGCTCTGTGCTATATTTTATTTTATACCTACGTCACTTTACCGAAAAAACCAAAGAGTATGTAACATCTATGTTGAGCCCAGATTGTTGAGAATGTGTTTATTTTATGATGACTGTCAGCTGAATGTAAATGCACATTTTGAGTTCGTTTCCATTCGATAACTGTGAAACCAGCATTTAATTAACCAGAATATTATTTGTGATAGCTACATATTACAATATCAAAATAATTACTACATTTTTTTCCCTGCTATATTATTCCAATTTATATGATAAGAGTATTATTTAGAATTATATTCTTCAAAATGTTAATGCGTGTAATTGTTTACTCTCATATCTGACAAAATTTAGTTATTAAAACTGAGGGCAAATATGCACTTTGGTTGCACACTGAAATTGTCAAGTTTATTTTTGAAAGGCTTCCCACTGCAAATGACGACTTGGGCCACTGTGGAGCTTCACGGCCAAGCAATCAGCCACATACATGCATGTGAGGGGTGAATGAGCTAAAATCTGCATTGCACTTCTCTCTACCAAAAGGCACATTTTGAAGTGCATGCCCACGCACCACCCACTTAATTTTACAGTGGCCAAAATGAAAATTCGATGCAGAATTGATTGCATTATTTCTGTTCCAATTGCATTAAATTTCCAACCATTACATATTCAGTATGCACTCTTTCATTTGCAAAATGAATGTTTCATTATCTCTACCCCACAAATAAAATTTTGTCACGCCAGTTCTGAAGAAATGCATTTGTTTTGGTATTTTAAAAAAAATCTTTTGCAGGCCCCATGCTCATGCATCTTAGGGCAACACACATTATTCAATATATTGTCTTCTAAAATGTTTTCAAAGTAGCAAACATGCCAATTAAAAAGCCGGCATTCCAATTTCACCGCGTTAAAATCTCAAACAATGACAGGACTTTATTTACTTATCCCAGAGAGCATCACCAACGTACACAAGTCTTTTCATAAAGGTTCTGCAACATTATGTTTGACCTCCTCTGTAAGTGGGAGTAAACCATTGCTCCCAATAAAATTTTGAAAAATACTTTTTGTTAAAACACGCTTTAATTCAATGAACTGTCAGAGCTGCCCCTCCCCCTGCCCCCTTCCCCCATCGCCCCTCCCCTCCTTCCACATCCCCCGCCCCTCGGCGTGGCTCCCCGAGGCTTGCCGTGACGTAAGGGACCCCGTGGTGATTTACAGGCAACGTGAGTTGAGCGTGGACAATTAGAGCCGTAAAAAAGAATGTTTAAAAATATATTTTTTTAATGATAGAATATCGTGTTGTGATCAGTATGACATACCTAAACCAAGTTTGCAGTCGATACGACATTGGGAATACGGTTGAAATTGAGTTACAGATTTTAGGATACGACAACACACAGAGTAAGTTAAATAAAAGCGTGTAAAATGTTTAAAAATAGATGTTTTAGATGTTTTTTATGATAGAATATAGTCTTGTCATCAGTATAACAAAAGTATACCAAGTTTGCAGTCGATAGCACATTGGGAAGTGGGTAAAAATGGAGTTACAAGATTATTTTTGAGGATACAACAGACGGAGTGAGTTAAATAAAAGCGTGTAATAATAAAAAAGAAAGCCAATGCGTATGCAGTGATAATACTTAATAGACCCAATTCGAACCTAATAGCACAGCATCAAGAGAGATGGCAGTGAATTAGGGAGATCTTAATCCATCAGTTGAGTGACCATGGCGAATGATGATGGACCCAATTCACAAGTTGACAAATGCTCCTTTTGGTTCGATATTTTGGTGAAAAAATGCCAATATCTTAAATGGAAACATTGGAGAAAACTGCTAAAGGCAATGTGTTTCATCAACGCTGTATGTGGATCGAGCACAACACAGACAAGGCAGAAATACATCTCATGTACTGCATTCCCATGCTCACCTACTGGCACAGAATTCGGTGAAATCTGCACGCTTCATTAACCCTGTATCCAAAGTGCCAGTTTGCAAGTTTGTGCCGCAACACCTGGAATTAATTTGCTTATTTTTCATGCATCCTCTTTAACATATTGAAGAAGACGTTTTACTTGTAAAATTCAAGCGATATACAACTTAAATTTCGATTTAAAGCTTTCGTGACTGCAGGGATTCATCTTCTTGGTTCTTTCGGTAAAGTCACGTAGAAGGGAAGTAATAAAATAGCGTCATTCAGACGCTGTCTTCCCGACAGACCTGGTCTTCACCTGAGGACGGCTGCTTGCGTTGTGGCCGAAACGTCGTGAGAATTATTTTATTATGTTTTATTTTTATTATTTTATTACTTCCCTTCTACGTGACTTTACCGAAAGAACCAAGAAGATATACAACTTGTTCTGTTGATAAAGCAATAACATTCGACATACAGGAGGAATATTAAAATCTAAATAGCTGAGTTTTGAAATTCCTGTTCTTGTTATAGTTTTAATATATGTTCGCTTCTATAAGCATATATATTTTTAAACATATAGCATTTATTGTAGTTTGGTAAGAGAAAATGACCATGGATAGAATTTATAGCATGAATATTTAAGTTTGATTATGCTCTGACATCTGCTGCCAGTTTCTAGCGTAAGCCTTCCCAATCTCAATTCCGTCAGGTTTTATTATATCGGAGTTGTTATTTAAATCACATCCCTTGTAATGTGCATGCGCTTCATTAAGTGTGAGATATTGGTAAGGATGTCTGTTAACTTTTAAGTGGAATAATATCTTGGCTGGATGCAACTGCGATACTATTGAAGCTTTCCCCACGAGGTCGAGAATAAAACTATAAACTTTATACCTACAATAGCTTATGATGCAATGCAAGTTACAGAAAAAAAATTAAATGCATTTCCAGCCATAGTGGTAACTTATGACTTGCCTGGCAAAAGAGGAACATGAACAGTTTCATTTTACAACACATTGTACACTGGGGGAGCAGTGGTGCAATGGTAATCACACTCGACTATTATGAAACTGGCCTTCAGGAGCGAATGATATCTGAACGGGTCCTGGGTGGAGCACCCCATTCACCAACTCGCACTGACCATGCATGGGCAATTATGTTACAACAAAAAAACCCTCCATGACTGACATGGCATGGGAAGGCCTTGATCCAGCTTTGAATGGGCAAATTATTATTTTATTTGACACAATATGGGGAGGCTGATCCCAGAGCAAGCTGGATTTTGCCCAGGTAAGTCATGCACAAGCCAGCTGCGTAATCTTCCACTTCGATGATGGTCTTGAGAAAGGATTCATTACAGGAGCTCTATTCGTCACCTTTCACTCAAACTGGCCACTCACTGGGATGCAACAGCTATGGGGCCGTCCATAAATGATGTCACGCAATTTTGGATGATTTTTTACCCCCCCCACCCTCGTCACACGGCGTCACAAAAAGTCAGACCCCCTCAAATATGACGTCATAAAGCCCCCCCCCCCCCCAAAACCATATTTGCATTTTTAAAATAAAACATGCTTCAAATCGCTTTAAACTATTGTCATTGTAGTGCGTATTTAATGTGCCGCTGCACTCTGATGTTGTAGGAGAAAACATTTATAAAAAAAAAAGTCTATTTAATTAAGTAGAACGTGTTGTCTATATTTATTTAAAGTTGCGCATTTTGATGTGACATCACATTTCTCACCCCCCCCCCCCCTCTCTAGTCACACATCGTCACAAATGTCTGACCCCACCCCCCCCCCTAGGTGCGTGACATCATTTATGGACGGCCCCTATGACAGGGATTTGGCTTCTCCCCCTGTCGTATTGTGAGCGTCGAACCGTCCCGATCACGAGCCGCGCTCGCCTACGGCTTGCACGTGGCTGCTCTTTGCGTTGTGCAATAACAGTTGCAACATTACCACCGAATGCATTTGAATTAATAATAACAGTCGCCACTAAGTGGCGGTGACGTCAACAGGGCGCTTGTGCCAGGCTAGGTGCAGTTTGAGACCGCGTGAAATTTAGAAGGCTCGCTTGCTGGCAGGAGGTCACTGGACAGACCCAGGTGCCATCGGTTGACTGGGATGACAGGCAGATGCACTACCTGTGCTCCCCACGGCATTATTTGAATTAACACACACACACATGCAATCAATTCGTTTTCGATCATACTCTATGAGAGCATACAGAGTTCCACTGCACAAATAAAAGTGAGGCTATTATCTTCATCGCCGCCAATGTCACATGCAAACACCCTCGTGCCACGAAACTTTTTACGAAATGTCATTTTAGTTGGAGTCAACATCCTTTGTTGTTGCGTCCATAATATATCGACAGAGACTGTAATAGCCCTGGTAGTTACCAACAATCCATAATAATAAAACATAGAGATCAAGGGTCAAACATGATTCACAGCTGGTCTTGCGATTGAGCATTGATCCGTTGATGATGAATAATGATGGCCACAAATGTCACATGATGGGTTTATCCTCTTACCATTTTTCCACCACCCTCAAAGCTCTGCACCAAGGCTCGTAGAGAAGGCAGTGTGCAGGGCCCCTGCATGAACTCTGCGGCATGCCCAGAGGCTGTTTTATAGCCGTACTGTATCACACGATGGTGGATGGGAGAGCTTAAATCTAAATCTCCTCCTCGAAATTTGATTCAACAATGCCCTTACATGCAGCGGCAATCTATAAGGAGAATTACGTTTTGGGGTGAGGGGGCGGGACCTGCTGTGGGTACAATTATTATAGAGAAGCGCAAAAACTCCCCCACCTTGAACAACACTAAACAAAGAGTGTAAAAAAAATTCCTCTCGGGGAGTTAGGGGTGAAGGGGGGAAAACTGGCATTTGAGCAAGACTTTACCATAGGGAGCCTGCTGACTGGCCTGAAGCATGTATCGATTCATTGATGAATATTGATTCTTAAAGCTCACGATACATGCATCAAATTGTGTCCGCGTCAATCGACATTTCTAAATGTATGCACATCACACAAAAGGGATAAGCTAATGTTACCTTTAGGCTAAAAAAGTGTATAAAACTCATCATCACCATGAGAGTACGTAGTGCAATACAAAAACAACTGCAAAGTAGATTGTGTGGGAGCCTGTGGACAATATTTAATTTTATTAAGTATATAAAACAATCACGAATTGTAAAGTTGGTACCATTGCCGACGCTATCGTTAACCATATGATCTGCATATATAAGCCAACAAGGCTGCAGCCTATAGCCACTCAGCATGCTACGTTTCACTTTTCAGGCATATTTTGGCTATTTGTTATTTGTGCAATAACGCTCATGAATTGAATTGGCCAATCATCACAATGCAGGACCCTCGTGAATAAGAATCTGAGTACTCAGCCGACCATTTCTCAGGTAAACAAATTGCATTATTACCATCCTGCACAAGTGAACGAGTAAAATGAACGAAAGTTTGTTTTTCTTTATCAACAAAAATTAAGCAGCACTTGGCTTTTCTGTGAAAGTTTTTGAATAAATAAACTGGCTAATGGAAAAGGAAATATCTGTGTGGACCAAGTCATCAGCCAGATTGTCGTTTGTATGTTTATTCCAGCACTGTGGGTCAATTTAGAGTAACCTGCAGGTCCAACAGAAACAATCACAAGGCTAACATTCGCTTTGTATGGCATACTCTGCACTCACATGTATGATATTTATGACCGTGCATGCTGCTGCGTGTTAAATGTATGTCTATGGTGGTGAGAATGAGGAGGAAAAACATTTTCCCTCTCAACAAGAGCATCTTTATGAGCCACAATTCCAAAGTGTCACTGTGTTTATTGTAGGTTGAAATCATGGAATGGGGCATTTCACAGAATAAAACTGATATATTCTATGACAGGGCTACTGCATCTCCTGCAGTCTAGGTGTTTAGAATTGCACATGCATAGAATGAAAGCATATCTCTTGTTGCTAGGTTATAAAGTGCATTTTGTCCACATCAGTTTGATGGGTATACCTGAAATGCTATATTTTATTTTTCCTCAGTATCAGTTTTCCAGTGTGGTGGCAATAGATGATAGACTTGACTTTGTCAACCCTTTTACTTTGGTAGATCTACTTCCGAAAAATGGTTCTGAGGAGTGTCACAACACTGAAACTGGCACACAAACACTGATGTCTACAACAAAGTTATGGGAGCACATCATCAGTAAGAAATGTCCCAGAATACATACAAACATATATGCATGACGGTGTTTATATGATCATCTAGGGACACCAAGCCACGTTAACAGTATTGTGTTCCATGGCACTGTAAGGACTGAACTATGCAAATGTCATATAAGTTGCTTCATGTAATTCTTATAAACCTCGCCAATTTCCCACATAGCAATCCACAATTGCTTTTTGATTCTTATCTTTGCATTTTGTTGAGACCTTCCAACTAAACTATTGATAACATTTACATGTTAAAAATGAGTGTCCAAGCAACTCTTCTTTTTGATTTGTTAAATATGTACTTTAAAATCTTAGTATGTGATTACATTGAATGTATACTTGCATAGAAATGCATTGAACATTTATATGTAAGCAAATACGTGCAGTTGTTTGCCTAATTTACGTATATCTTCCATTATTCTTGATCTATCCTGGCCACCTCCACCTCAAAATATAGTTTACTATATTACATTGGGTGCAGTAGTTATAATTGGACATGTTCAATCAAAAATAAGTACAGAATTAGAAAAAATACCTTATGCTTAACATTTCATTTGTGCTCAACTAAATTGCAGGAAGTTCTTAAAATATGAACGAGGAAGAAAGTAGCAAAGAGAGGAGTCTAAATTTTGCGAGGCAGTGGTTGACATGGCCCTACGCATCAAATTGTGCCAAATAAACGCTACATGTAAACATAATTTTAGAAAGTCCCCATTAAACTTGATGATCCATGAAATAGCTTGGTGATCCATTGTATTTTTCACATGCGCTGCAGGTGTGACTAGATGCTCCTAAACGAAATACATGCTTTTAAAAATAATAGGAGAGGACCCGCATTGTCTTTAACGTACTATTGGTCATGCCTTTTTATTCATGCATTGGTATCTAAGGTGTAATCATACACATTTTAGCATTTTTTTCTGTTAATTTTAAAATATGGAATGTTATTTCTTGCCTATATAGATGAGGTCTGTACAACACCATTCAGAGATTGCCTGAAGACCACCATTACACCATGCATAGCAATTTGACACCGAAAGCATACATCTTACAAGGAAATTTTATTTTTATTTTTACAGTTCACCTGATGAACAGTTTTCATTTTAGAGGTAATGAATGCAATGATATAAAATGAAAGGGTTATAAATCTTAAAATCTCATCATTCACGTGTTAAAATAATGACGTTGGTAGCAAAACAAACTCAGAATATCTGATATAAGAAAACTAATATATTAATATAATTGCCTTTTAATTTTAAATAATGACATAATTTGTTTTGCAGAGGAAACCTAGATAGCTGAGATTATATTATGCCCTCTTGGCAATCATGATATTTCATGAACTGATGTTGGTCTGAATAAATATATATTTTGCCTTATACGTTATTTGGCGAGCTACAAAAACACAGTTGCTTATGTACAGATTCATAAACAATGTAAAGTCAAATAAAAATTGTATGTAAACGGAAGTATGCCGTACGACGTAATCATCAAAATGTTATGCGACAGCTCCGAGCCACAGAATCCTCGCATTAATATTTATACAGCAGCTGTAAATTAGATTCCATTCTGATTTTCATGACGAATTTTCTTGTTCTTCAATGACTAATAAAGGACAAGATTCTGCTATGAACTGAAAAGGCCTGTTTATTTCTATGCCGTGACTATGAATCTATGAATAGAGTTGAATAATTAAAATTTCCACTTAACTTCCAGCATATTATATTACTGTATTGTACAACAGAATGTGAATATGTCTGCCCTTTATATTCTACGTGCATGTCATGGTCACTGAAACCAAGGAATCAGACCCTGATAGAGGGCAAAGGTGTTCATAATCAGTAATGGGTTTCCTAGATATTAAAGCGCTGTGTGGGTTCAACATTCATACTTTATATTAGGTTATCTGTGACTCCTCGCGTATTCTTATTGCGTATAAAATATACAGTTGTTTCTGAAATTACTGGACTTTGAATTGGGAATATTGTTTTTTTTTGTGACACGTTTTTATTTTTTGCGTGTTAATTTTTTTTACATATTTTTTCGTATGTGAAAAGAATGCATATATGCATGCATAAACATGCTCTTGCTTTTCACAAATTATGAGCTTGACTTTTAGGCAATACAAGTCTTCGAGTTGCATTAATAAATAATGTAACTACATTATATAATCAACACACATGTACTGTACTATTTGGTACATGGTGGCTTTAACCATGTTTACACAAATCACAAACACTGTCTTTATTTTCACATGATAGACTTAGACAACCCGTTTTAAACGGTAATATTTACATATGATATGGGACTTTGCGTTATCTCGTTTTAACCCGGGAGCAAAGGATAATGCAGTGGTGGTTGTGCTGCAATTTCCCAGCAAACATTGCTCTGTGAGCTATGTGCTCATGACGATGTCAGGAAATTGCTCCACAAGTGCACTTCAGGTGGGAAAGTGCGGATTTAACTTCCTCATACCAGCTCACAGAGGGGACCTAGTTATTGGAGACTTTAAATTAAGCCAATACTTCAGACAAGCGTAAACTTTAATTTCGTGGAACATCAATAATCACTTCAAAAGCAATACTGTCAATGTTTAATGTTTCCTGAGGGTTGTGCTATTTTTTTTGTACATTTACAATGACAGTAATTGTGGCCAAAAGATTCACCCGAGACAATTGTGTTAAATTTAAGCGTATTCTAAATGTTGATTACGTATTTATTTTACTCACGATTTAAACAATACCAATGTTTATTCGTTGATATGGTTCAAATCTATCACAGGGTACACATTTATTGGACATGTAGCAGTTCCCATATATACAGAGTTGCAGAGGTGTGGACTCGAGTCATGTGACTTGGACTCGAGTCAGACTCGAGTCATGAATTTGATAACTTCAGACTCGACTTGGACTTGCATAACAATGACTTTGTCCCACCTCTGAGGTGTGGACTCGAGTCATGTGACTTGGACTCGAGTCAGACTCGAGTCATGAATTTGATGACTTCAGACTCGACTTGGACTTGCATAACAATGACTTTGTCCCACCTCTGAGGTGTGGACTCGAGTCATGTGACTTGGACTCGAGTCAGACTCGAGTCATGAATTTGATGACTTCAGACTCGACTTGGACTTGCATAACAATGACTTTGTCCCACCTCTGAGGTGTGGACTCGAGTCATGTGACTTGGACTCGAGTCAGACTCGAGTCATGAATTTGATGACTTCAGACTCGACTTGGACTTGCATAACAATGACTTTGTCCCACCTCTGAGGTGTGGACTCGAGTCATGTGACTTGGACTCGAGTCAGACTCGAGTCATGAATTTGATGACTTCAGACTCGACTTGGACTTGCATAACAATGACTTTGTCCCACCTCTGAGGTGTGGACTCGAGTCATGTGACTTGGACTCGAGTCAGACTCGAGTCATGAATTTGATGACTTCAGACTCGACTTGGACTTGCATAACAATGACTTTGTCCCACCTCTGAGGTGTGGACTCGAGTCATGTGACTTGGACTCGAGTCAGACTCGAGTCATGAATTTGATGACTTCAGACTCGACTTGGACTTGCATAACAATGACTTTGTCCCACCTCTGCAGAGTTGAACCTGTAAAATTGTAGTTCCCAAATTTCAATATAAACCCCAGGCAATATATACAATGTACAGAAACATTTATATAATATATGTTAAACTTACAAAATTATCATCTGAATCATTAAATTATTTCTTACAATGACCCACAGACTCGTAAGAAGAACTGCCAATAACAATTTATAATTTACGACAGAAGCTTTAAAAATATCACGGTACAACGCAGGCTAATGAATAAATGAAATATGAAATTAGTTAGAAAGTCTTCTTGGTTCTTTCGGTAAAGTCATATTAAAATAATATAATATAAAAATTATTTTATTACTTCCCTTCTACGTGACTTTACCGAAAGAACCAAGAAGATGAATCCCTGCAGTCACGAAAGCTTTAAATCGAAATTTAGTTAGAAAGTGTGACTACTTACAGTAGCAATAAACTGGTTTGGACAAATATCAAGCTGCATTATAGAGCATCCAAAGTTGAAATTTCTCATTTGTAATTTTCCAGCATTATTTTTCATTATTATTAAGGTAATGTGTGTAAGAGACTACCACAAAGGTTTGAAAACTAAACAGCATCGCAAAGCACAGTTTGCTTTTGCTGTATCAGAGGAATGATAGCACGACATTGTACGGAGGTAATGCCAGATTGCCGCAGTAAATGATACTTCGATCTGCATAACATCTCCCACATCCGGCATTTCCTCAGTGCAGCCAATTTCGAGGCACTCACTCCCACCTTCATTACCTCCAATCTCAACTATCCAACTCTCTCCTTGATGGCCTTCCCGAATCCCTCATCACCAAAACTCCAGATGATCCAAAATGCCACTGACATACTCACCTACGGCTGTAAAATAGACCACGTGACCCCAATGCAATTCCTTCCATCCTGAGATCAATTTCAATATCGGTCTTATAGTCTTCACGATCCTCCATGGACTCGACCCTGCCTACGTATCCTGTTAAATCTGACTCCACTCCCCTTTGTGCACTCTTTGCTTAAGCAATTAAGACTTTCTATCAAAGCCCAGTCAACGTTCAATCAGTGGGAGGTCACTAATTATCATCTGCTGCCCGTGTAAACTGGAACTCCCTCTTCCCCTGCACACCTGTCCAGTTAACGCCTTTCCCCAGTTCAAGTCCAGGCTCAGAACAATTCCTCTTCGGTCTGCCTATGGCTGACCATTTCTACGAACATAATAAATCCAAATTGTATTATTTTAAATAGTATCTGTGATTAAACGTATACTTGTGTACCCCAGAACATGTCAAATAAATATACATGCATTACTAATAAATGCCTTGTATGAGTATGTCAATATAAATAAAGTGTGAAACAGCAGGGAAACTTTTTAAACACAATAATATCCATACGTAAAGAAAAAAAATATTTGCAACATTTTCAGTTTAACCTAATAAATAATCAAAGATAGCCACAACCTTCGCTGGCCGTACCTGCAGATTGTGTTGTAATAATTCATCAGCACACACCTGTGCTGAATAAGAGCTGCCGATACTTACCATATGCCCAACCCAACTAATGTTAACAGCCTGTATGTGCTCGCTGCAATCACACCAAAGGACATTTAGGAGAGCGGTCGCAAGCTAAATGGAACGATCACGGCACACTGAGGACATTAGACATCGACGATTTGGCCACCCACACAGCAGCTGTAAGCCGCCTGAAATCACGGAAAAGCTTCCTTGCCACAACTGAACCACTTAAAAAAAAACGACCGACTGCTACACGACTGGAAAAGTGGCGATCACAGCTCGACACAATAACCAAAGGACATCACGTCGACATTGAAGAACACCTCATCACTGGCGCAGAGAAAAATCGGTCAGCCTGAATAAGTTGAAATCACCTTTAAGTGGGAGTCGGCAGCTGAAAGAGTGAACATGTGAAAGTGGGGCTACTCTAACAATTCCGACACGTGTGGTCGCGGTGAGACACAGCCCATGTAACATCTCTGGGGGCAGCCATGCACCGTGGAAGACCTCGACATGTGCTACAGACTGGGCCACATCACCATCATGTTGCCAACACTGCATAAACAGATTATATAGCTTGACTTAGAGCTTTCGTGACTGTAGGAATTCATATTCTTTGGGTCTTTCGGTAAAGTCCCGTAGATAGGTTGAACGAAGATAACGAAAAATAACAACAAAAAACGACGACGTTTCGATCATAACACAAGCGATCGTCATCAGGAGGAGAAAAGAGGAAAGCTGCCTAGTCGGCTTGTTTTAAAGGTTTAAAATGAGTGTAGCCCAAGGGTCATAAACGAAGTGGGCGGGGCTAGTGATGTTAATGTGATCAATTTGCATGTCAATGTAAGATCGGAGAGCGGCGTCCATGAAGGCACGGCGGTGGCCATGTTAATGTGAGAGATTAGCATGTTAATGTAAAAATCAGAGAGCCGAAAATAACAACTAACATCGGAAGGTAGGTGTGGGGGAAGGACAAAAATTAAGCACAAAAAGGAGTTCTAAAGAAATTATTTTTAATCTAGATTTAAAACTGCTAAAGATGGCTGTGGTGGTAGGACAAGAGAAAAAGAAGATCAGAGACATTGTGAGCCATAGACTAAATTGCAATAAAAACAGTCATAGTTAATTAAGCAAACCCAGTGCAGAAGCTTACAAGCACAATATACCCATCCTAGCAGGTCCACTTTACACATTTACGGTTTAAGTTGTGTTTTTTTTTCTTCCCGAAGCTTGCCAATGAACGACTGCCTTAACCTAATTTGCTGCTCTACGGCCCTTTACGAGTGAAAAAAAACACACGAGTTAAACTTGTTCAACCGATATCTCGAAAAAATAAAAGCCAAAACCACAGGGCATGTCTAATTTTCAAATGCTCATTTCATTACTTGCATCTATCGACAATGTGCAAGACCAGATACATTTTCGAAGTAAAAATTGCTAGCATAGTGAACGGACCTCATTTTATTTGTTACCAGAGGAATGCGAGGTGGTTTGAGGGTCATATATATATATGTACTGCATAAATCAGAGTATACAGGACTCAAAATGAGATATTCCATATCTAATGTAAAAATAGAGTGATGCAAAAGAAAGCAAACTGAAGATGTCGTGGGTCTCTGTTCACATCTCATTGGGTTTATGAACCATAAACTTATGATGTAAAGGAGCATTCAAAACTGAATGTTGTTTTTCTACAATATTCATTTTATCCTATTTCAATATAGCTATCCTCACTCTATATGTGGTTATGTTTTTTTGCTCTTCATTATTACTGTACTGCCAGGTAATTGCAAAACGGTTATGTTGTCCATAGCATCTGATTCTTTATGCAAAATGTATTTTTCTGTCAAGACAAATCTAGAACATATTTGTTTTCTTTTAATAAATCACGTATGAAGAAAATAATTCACATTTTTGGAGCAATGCTGTACTGTATTGTTTTGATAACTTACTGCGTTGTTATTAGTGTGGTATTTTACATTTCATCACTGGTTATGCTTATAGTACCATAATATTGTAAAAAAAAATATATAATGTAAAACCCCTGTAATCTTATTTTACGGTGATGTAATAACTGGCATGGTAGATAAATTAGCACAACATCGAATGTTTGTCTTTGTGTTACAATTAAGTGAATATTCGGCGAAGAAGCAAGTGTTATGAATTTTCTCAGGTCTTGACCTAATTTTTTTGGTCCCAAATTGCCTTTTTCCTGGGAAGTGAGATCTGATTTTACAATTTTGCAGAGACATAGTTATCTACAGTCAAATTATAAAGTGTCTGATCAAATAAAAATGTTCAATTACGATGTACAAGTTATTACTGACCCTAGCACAGCTAATAAGACCCTACATCTTATTGCAAACCTGATTAGCAGCCAATCTTGAACTCAGACAATGTGTAATTGATGAATATTTTCTAATTTGTGGCCTTTTGTTATATTTTCCCCACAAATTAAACAGTTTGCTCTTAAATATAAAAACTATAAAGCAACGTTTTAGTAATGCAACTATAAATGGGGTGGCATTATAAGTGAAAACCGTGTTCGTGTGTGAGCTATGATCTTTGAAGATTGAAAATTATAGTTTTCGTTTTGGTAAGCTCTATATCCTATTAAGTGATCAATTGACAACCCCTCACCGAGACGTCTAAGGATGACCTGCTCATTCCTGTCCCCAATCACTTTCAAGTAAAAAGTGACAGCATGCCTTACTTTTAAATTATAAAAAATAGTGATATTAATTAGTGAATCCCAACAAAGAACGAATATGTCAGTAAGAGGTGTGTGTTTTACTGTTGGCTGTAACAAGGGCCTCCACGAAAAGAAGCCCTAGATAACCCCTATAATCGAGAGCGGTGTTTCTCAAAGTGCGTGGTCCCTGGACCACCGCTGGTCTGCGACGGTCGTCCAGGTGGTCCACGGCACTGATATGCAAATGCTGGTTGATCCGGTAATAATCACCTTTTGTTTCAGACGTTAATGGATATGTGATCTTGATTTAATGGAAAAAAAACAGTTATATAAACTAACCTTATTGAACTACCCTAACCCCTAAGATATAAATGTCCACCCTAAAAGCAACCTCATAACTGCGTAAAAAACGTTTTTCTGTTCTGGCAATATGAATAATTTTGTATGATTAGCACGGTTGGCTACGTACGGTGCAAAAGAAGTTCAACGTCCATACATACTATTGAGCGGGTATTTGGCCCACTCTTCCACAATGGCCTCACCACTCATGATCTGACAATCCACAAGCTTTGGCGCAACCATACTGCTGCGAGAACAGAGGCGGGGGGAGGGGGGGGGGGTTTAAGAAACTGTGGCCTTTGTTTCAACTGCCATGCCGGGAGATGGAACCGATGACCTCTGGATTACAAGTGCAGTGCACTAACAATTGCACGACGGAAGCATCCATAGTACGGTGGCACGTTTACAATATCACTAACATTGAGGAGTTTGTCGTGAAAGCCGCCAATGTTAACCGTTGCCTAATTTGTGGTGGCATTGGAATAAGATGAGACCAGCAAACATTTTAGGTGGGAAAGTTATGGAAATACTTACATGCTTACAAACCCTTAAATGTGTACGCACGTGTAAGATATTAATTATTATGTGACGCTGAAATAATTACTCAGAGGTAAATGTAACTTGTCACACTACACAAGTCGGGTTGATCGTATCGTTCTGAGAAACTGTTATAATTCGCTTAGAGTGCAGATGAATACTGCTGCTTTCCAGCTCAGTAGTTGTTTGATCAATGGCTCAGGTTTTTTTTCTCCAAATGTTAGCAACGCCTTTAAGCACCGGTGAAATGATGCATTACTAAAACCATTCGCTGATTAATGATTTTGCCACAGCACTGAACATTTGCAGGGTTACGATACCCTACTATTTAGTTCACCATCCGTACCAGAGACATAAAACAAAAACCGCATACAGCAAAATCATTGAAATGAACACCAGCATAGGATTCCACATTTGAAAACATTTGTCTCCTTGTTATGTATTTGCTTGAGAAATCTGTCACCATCAGCAGGCATGGTCAGTCCACTGCTGGATGAAAGCCCTTCTCATGATCCTGCGATGCAATAATCTACCTAGCACCTGCATGCGAGATGATTTATCCAAAGAAATATGTTAGTTCATAAAATTCTGAGGTACCGGTCAATGTTAAGATACTTAGACCAGGGTTATGTACTACTCCTGCCGGCAGTGAAGCCAAGCCATATCCCCTGGCGACCATTTAGTTCCAGATTCCCGGAGTCCAACTATCCGCTCGTTAGCAGCTTCCCTTGCTTCTGACACCTGCTTGAGGGTAAGGCGTATGGGGGCTCGGCATTTTCTTATTACCATGCTCCGGGTTCAATTGAACCTCAATTGGTGGATCCTGGTCCCTCCCATACATAAGGAAAAACGGCGAGAAGCCAGTGGAGGCGTGAGGGGCCAATCTGTACACCGGGAGAACACCTGAAACGTGCAGGTTCCAGTCAGAGTGGTCCTCATTGACCTGCTGATATAGCATGGATGTCACAGTCCTGTGTAGACGTTCCACCATGCCATCAGTCTGCGTGTGATAGGGCGAGGTGTGAACCTTTTCTGGTACCCAACAGATCGCACACCTCCTTAAGTAATTTAGAAGAACATTTTTTGCCTTGGTCTGTAAGAAGGCGTTCCGGGGCCCCCTTATCCAAAACGTAACCGTGGAGAAACACGTCAGTAATCATCGCAGCCGACTGGTCCGACACCGGCCAGGCCATTGGCCACCGAGATAGGTGCTCGACACCCACCAACAAATATTGATTACCCCGCGGGGTGGAAGGAAACGGGCCGAGCACGTCGAGCGTGACGAGTTCGTTCACAAGGGACACTGCTTTTCTGCGCGTGGGAACCCGCGGCGGTGGAGACTTCTTGGCGCGTCTCTAGGGCACCGATGACGTCCATCCTCTTCACAGCGGCAGCCAGAGCAGCAATGGCAACCAGAAGGTTGTCGATGCATTCTGACGGCGATCGGCGCTCCCCCTCCAGCGGCGACGGCGTGGCGAGGTCCGGATTCCCTCACTGCTCCGCCGGCAGAATCTCCTCGCGCTCCATCTCCGGGCTGCAGCTCCCGGGGCTGTCTGTGGAATCCCCCTGTCGTCCTCCTCTTCGTCTGAAGACGACTTGGTGAGTTGTTTCCAATGAGTCAACATTTTATTAACGCTGGGCTATGACCTAACTGTTACTTTTTACTTCTGACTCCAGTTGTAGTTTTAAACATGGAAGCACACACTTTGACTTGGAGGCAACACGTTCATTACACAGCCCCAACAGAGCTAACTACATAAACGTACACACATTAACTAGACCCTAACAGGGTAACAACACCTAGGCTTAACAGGGTAACTACATAACCGGGTCAGTCAGTAACATTCTGGCTGACCCACGTTGCCGAGCGAAGACCCCCGATCCAAGAGACGTATTGCCGAGGGTTGATTCCAGAGAACAGCCAATAACGCTCTCGGGATTGCCCTTTGACGCTCACGAGCGTGGCCTTGCTCCACCCTCGGCCACGCCCCCCTCGTGACCCTTCCTGAAGGATCTCGACCGAGCATCACATGTCCCTCAAGCCCCCCTCGGGCCCCCATCACTAGCCTGTCCAGGTCACGTGCCCTCTCGGGTTCACCCAGACTACCACGTCCTGACTTGCCCTCTCTCAGGCCGTCACCAGGACCATGCCCGCTAGGGCGCGTTCGCATGCCGTACTCACTCTGGTCCCAGAGAGAGGCTCCAGATGCACAGTAGCACTCTGATGACAGTGCCTGGCGCGAACACCAAAGTGACACCCTTGACGTCACTACACTACGATGTATATATGTAACATCTTCTTCATGTTTCAAGCTTTTACCTTTTGTATATATTAGCTGAACTTGAAGAGCAGTACGTTTTAAACTTGGATAAATACATTTATGGTAACACTTCACAAATAGAGATGTAACATTGCAT
Organism: Lethenteron reissneri; assembly: GCF_015708825.2. NCBI lineage: Eukaryota > Metazoa > Chordata > Hyperoartia > Petromyzontiformes > Petromyzontidae > Lethenteron > Lethenteron reissneri. Next base: position 9,981,028 of record NC_083803.1, on the reverse strand, counting down.
TGATTCATCTACACAATCATGGTTTGCACTCAACAATATTTGCATTGAAAAGTGTGTGAGAAAAATCAGTGTTCTGATTAATGTAATTGGTGAATGTAACTCAAGCAGCCGCTAGAGGTGCTGCAATCAACACCAAAGTAAAACAAAATAATCACTGAATTAGAAAAAACCTGTTCAACGTGCTTGTATTCGGTGAATGATTACATCGCAGGATCGATGGAGGCCACAGCAGTGGATTTCATCTAGCAGTGGCTTAACCATAGTGGACGATGGTGACTGAATGAAACCATCACCCCAATCGTAACAGTTCTTCCAATGCAAACGAGGCAAAATGTTACACCTCTAAGGGTAAACACATCTCTGCTTTCTTCTGCTATGTTTCTTGTGTTGTTGTTTGTGCTCTGCTGGTTGCGCTTGTCAATTGGAAATACCCTCACACACGCAAACGCGAATATCCAGATGCGTGACAGCTCACTTCGTTACACCACAATATGCCTGTAAGGGCCTGATTGACTTTGCTGCTTTCAAACGACATGTAGTCCGGTTCTTGTGTACGTAGCCATTAGAGTGTGTTGTCTAATTAGCCAAGATTGATTACTAAGCTCACGGAGCTGACAGTTGTTTGAATTTGCTAGCACGACAGAGCTCGTCGTATTGATTAACTAACTCAAAGTTTTAAATCTCAAATGCACGCAGATTTCAATGAAGAATGCTACATTTCAATCCCAAATGTTCACAGTAAAAATCATGTTTAATGTTACATCATCAGCCATGACAAATCCACTGTTGGATAAAGGCCTCCCTAAGCTGTCATTATCTCACGAGTCACATCCTCTTCGGTAGACAATTGCGCAAGCATTACATTGTATATATAGCGTGCTGCATATTGTAAACTGTTTCTTTAAAAAATACAACAAAAATATGCATGCAGTAAAGTATATAAAAAAAGCATTCGTGAGAAGGAGGTACCAAAATGAGTGAAACTGATGCATTTACAATAACATAGTTTCAGAATATAATACACTGCTGGATTAACGCCTGGCCACAACCGTTCAGTTTTAGAGGTTGTTTGTCCATACTTCGCCACGCTTGTGAGTACAGGCTGGTGAATGGAGTCGCCCAGGAAAAATACAGATATCATTCAACACTGATGTCAGCCAACGATGGGTTTGAAGCGCAGTGTGTTATCAAACTAACCACTGTTCCACCACGCTAACCCCGGTGTATATACAATATGTAATATATACTAAGGGTGTAATGAATGCTGATGGTTGACTCTGCCTCTGGCAATTCAATTAATGGTTGTGATTCAGGATCACAATTCAGGGATCAATACTATTGTTTTTGCATTGTGGTGAATGCACTGTCCGCGTGCGATTTGATGCATATATTTTGATCCTAAGAATCGATAGCAATCGATTGCATATTTAATAACGCCCACGAGTTTTTCTTGCGCCTCTAAAAACCAATTCTCTCCGCATTTCTGATGGGGGGGGAATACAACTGCGATGCCCAGCAAGGCTCCTGACGCTCCTAATGAACAAAAACAAAAAAAATATGCCGGGAATTGTGCGGCTGAATTTCACACAGCTGTGCGCACGTTTAGAAGCCACCACGAATGCAAGTGGTTCAATCGTGTTATTTAGTAACGCGGTTTGGACTGTTAACTACTCTTTAAATTAAAGAAAAAAACTAAAATTCTGTTTGTCTGCCTTTTACCGCATCGGTACGATGTCAACGCGAGATTGGGGAGAGAGAGAGGGGGCTGTTTGATGACGAGTCGCGGAGGGAGCGGTGCAGGGGGCATCCAGCAACGGGCATGAAAATGTGAAGCCTGTTGCGCCGTCATTATATGTGAGAAAAAATCTATATTTCCGTGTGAAATCAGTTCGGGAAATCATCAGTCTCTACATATTCGACATCGTTTGACGGTGGAATTTCCGAGGGTTTCTGCTCGCTCATTCTGTTACATAATAACTGTGTTAGACTTCTCTGCTTTGTTACTCGATATAATGGCACACCACTTGGGTTTGAAAAGCGTTGTGTGACGGCATCTCAAGATGGGGCATGTGCATTGCTATCGTTTGAATAGGTTTTTATAAATATATTTTGTTTGCGAGGAGGGAAAGAAGACATTCGTACGGTGACGGTGCGAATAAAGACCCTTTAGAAACAACTATAAGTCACGAGGAGTAACCGGGAATGTCTTGAGCCTGGACCGGAACAGGGGAATGGAATTGGCAGTGTGGGTGGCCAAAAGAAGGGATAATTCAATTCCCATAAGGGCAAGCAGGAGGGAAGAAATTGGCTCCCATTGAGCAGGGGATGATTTGGAATTCGACAGGAGGCCTTGGCCGCTGGAGCAGAGACCGTGGTGTAAAGTAGTTTAGCGAATCTGGAAATAAGGGACGGGTGCGGTGTGAGTCCCATGGAGCATTTGGGAGAGAGTGAGAATAACCTTGCAGGCAATCTGGCAACAATTTGGATCTGAGAAGGCCACAGAAGAGAACGTTACAGCAGTTGCATTGAGATGTCACAAAATTCGCATCAGGGTCTCAGCAGTGGATGGGGCAAGGGATAGTGAATGTGTCGGGTGAAAACACACGTGGTGGCGGCAGGAGGCCCTGCAGGGGCGAGATGAATGCAACGACAACAATAGCTCAGGATCGATGATGGCTCCAGGGTTACCGATACTTACTCGTTGCCTGCTTGATGTGAGAGTCGAGGAGGCGCAACACCCAAAGCAGAATCTCTTCTCTTCTTCCTATAAAACAATGAGGCTTTATGACCACAAGGCTTAAAGCAGGGTCATTTTTTGCAATTTGTATAATACGTCCAAATACGTGAGCTCAAACAATATTAGTATTGTGTGGATTGTAACATTATCCCAAATGCTTAAATAACAATTAATTTTGGAAAATGGTTTTATTACTCAAAATATGTTTTATTCATGCTTTGACTTCGTGAGACTTTGGATAACTGCATCAATTTCCACGGAGTTGAACGCCTGTTATAATCTACAAAGACTGGAGATAAATGGCATTTGATATTTACGTGTTGTTTTCAGAATACGAGTGATAGTGTTATTCAAAGAAATAATCGACGTTCTTTTCAGAAAATTAGAATTAGATTGGAGAAAGAAAAGGCATAAATATATGAACGGGGAAAATGTTAATGACATGGGAATAAACTACAGGAAATGATAGACGAACTTGATAAGAAGGCTACAAAGTTGGGCTCAAGATATAGATGAGCAAAACGAAAGTCACGCAGATCAAGCTCGCTAAACAATTGAACATATATGTTGGAGGTACAACTGGAAGACACATTAGAGTATGCATACCTAGGAAAGTTATTGAAGACGGACAGAATTAGATTAGTATGCTTTTAGAAACTGGCAATGATTTGGGATGGCCTTCATCCAGCAATGGATAATGGCTAATGATGAAGCGTTTCACATTTCAAAGGGTAGTATAGGTTAAGGTCGTTTATTTTCCTTATTTTCAGAGTTTTTAAAAAAGATGAGCAGAAGGAGAGGAAAATCCAAATATGAGATAGAAAGGGAACACAAAACATGGACAAAGAGGTTGAGGAGGGAGACTCGGGCAGTCATCCCCATAGCAACGTGAGAACAGTGGCCATGAGAAGAAGGAATTTGCCTCATGTTGCAGACAAGGTTTTAGTATCCCAGGTTTTTACAAGACAATGCCATTTACACAAATAAAAGGCAAGGGAGAACGAATGGCAATTGCGAGAGCAAAGCCCATCGTTGTCACGTACGCCTTCTGCAATGGTTGCCATCCGGTTTACAGTGTGACCGCGTGTTCAAGCCAAAGCTTGAATTGTGTTTGCTTCATAAATAATGTACGTAACAAACAATGATCTCGACATGTTTTTTTTTTGCCACAGAACATGCTAAATAGATGGATATGTGTGGCCAGGATGTTTGCGTGAATATACATCAACTGCTCGCCTCTGGTATCACGCTAAGCCACGAATCTACATTTGTTCTCTGCTCGACATCGTTTGCTTAAAACAAGCTAAGTATATACTTATAGTAACAGGATATCAGGTTTGCCTTGCCCCAGTTGCTTTTGCTGAATTCAGTATCACAGCACTTGCCTTTGTGAACGATAAAGTCTTGTAAAATAGGTGCATGGCTCCGAAATATAATTTTAGATACTGTTACTTCAGAGTGACAAGGAGCGGCGGTGCAGTGGTTCACTGCACTACGAACCCAGCGACCCGAGTTTGATTTCTTGATCACAGTTAACATCAGTGATGCGTGATATCTGAAGCGATCCTGGGCTCCCCTTCACCAATGCACTCAGACCCATGTCGTGAAGTATGGTCAAACAAGCCACATGACTAAAACGACAAAAGGATACAAATGATGAATATTTTCAAAGTAGATGTCGTAGATCTGTATTTATTTTGAGGTATTCAGATTCACAGCTTAAGTAAATAAAGAGGTACACGAATTGCGCTATGAAAACAGTAAACATTTGAGTATGTCTTCATTTTCTAATCCATTTGAACAGCATCTTAACTGCTCTACTATCTGAATAAGATGGTGGTCTTCTCGTGGCCCTCTTCTTAAGTGCCTCATTGCATAACTAATACAATCATGGCCGTTTTTAAATCGCGTATATTTTAGATTAAAAGTATTTATAATGCCATCCAAAAAGATGGTCATTTTAAGAGCCAGAAGATCAGAAAAGAAGAGTGGGACCTGCATTCCGAATGTATCAACTAAACGTGGAAGGCTTCTCACATGCAAAGTGTGAGGTGCTGGCCAAGTGTTTACATCAAGAACACATCGACTTTGTTGCACTTTCAAATCAACGGATGAGTTCAACCATCTGAAATACGGCCTCACTGCTTACATTAAGCAAGGCCTTACAGACTATGAGGTGACAGAAGTCATCACCAATGAAACATTGGCCATTGCCATCAGAATAGGCCAGGTATCAGTGACCAACGTGTACAAACTACCGAAGAGTCCCTGGCCAACTCCAATGATCTCTATTGCAGCTCATTCATCGGGATACGTGGGTGACTTTACCAGCCACCACACGCAATTGGGCTACTTCACAAACGACGAAGCAGGAGATCAACTCGTCGACTGGTCATCCATAAATGATCGGCACCTGCTTTTAAACCCTATACAGAGGTGCATTTTCCACTCTGCTTGATGACAACGGGAGTACAACCCAGACCTCTGCTTAGTATCGAAAGATAACCATGGCCTCCCGCTCTCCACAACGTGGAAAATCCTAGGACTGTTCCCCAAAAGCCAACACCGACCAGCAGTCATCCACATCGGGCTTCAAATCCGATGATCACATCCTAACCAGTTGCTCGCTGGAAATTCCAGAAGGCGAACTGGTTGGTCTTCCAGGCTGAAACAGAAATCGCACTGAAAACAATCGATCACCGTCTGGAGATATGGGCTCCTACTCGAGGCAGCATGCATCATCAAATGCCGTTCATCACTGAATCTGCTGAACTCCATGCTCAGCAACCAAAAATGCTGGGTACACTTTTCCGATAACGCAGGCCCATACAAAAAATGTCAACGACGGCTTACCTCATGGATCAGTACTAGCTCCGATCCTGTTTAACATCTTTACCAGTGACCTGCCAAAGCCATCATCCCGCAAATTTGTCTATGTGGACAACATATCAATGACTACTCAGGGAACAAACCTGAAGAGTTAGTGACACAGCTAACAGAAGACTTGTCCTTTTTAGAACGACTACTTCTGAAGTTGGAAACTACGGCCGAATCCATCCAAAACGACTGTCTCAATCCACCATCTCAATAACCGTGACATAAACACCCAGTTGGATGTGACTTTCTGTGGTAATCCTGTAAAAAGACTAGCCATATCCCAAGTACTTGGGCATAACATTAGACAGAAGCCTCACATTAAAAAAGCACATCGAAAAGGTGTGTGAAAAAACTAAAAGCAGAGGGGCTCTAATATGCAAACTAGCCGGTACAACTGTCGGGAGCCGCCACGAAAACTCTCCAGACGGCCGCCAGTGCTGAGTCCTGCACGCCAGTCTGGGCATCAAGCACCCACACACAGAAATTGGACGTCCAGATCAACAGCGTCCTTCGAAGAATAACAGGCACACTGTATTGCACTCTCACAGAGTGGCTACCTGTTTTAGCCAACATTACGCCAGCAAACCTCCACTGGGATGCCGCGATATCAAACGAGCTGGGAAAAATTCGAGGTAATGTACATCTACTGTTACACCAAGACTTGCTCGACCCTCCATGAACCCGTTTGAAATCCAGGAAACCAATCTGGGATCGCACGAGACAATTGGGTGATGCAGGGTCAACTCAAGACTGCTGGCGAACACTATGGAGTTCTGGAGAGGTTACAAATAAAAGCCTCATCGATGACCCACTATAATTGCGCACGGCTTTGATATGTCAAGAAAACTATGGTGCTCCATATGGTGCTCCATCAACCGTTTCAGAACAGCAACTCGGTCACTGCACACACCTTCTCCACAAGTGGAGAATTAAAGACAACCCACAGTGTGACTGTGACCACCCAAACCAGACAATGGACCATCTCGATAATAACTGCATCTTACGTCCGCTTTCTAGCAGGCTGAGCAGCATTAGTCGCGCAACTCCCGAAGCTATTGCATGGCTCACAGACTTAAACTTGGACGTGTGATTTCCACATACTTGCTATACGCTGGAGAGAGAGATCTGAATAAACGAATTCTAATTATTGCAAATTTCTATAATTAGTGCTGAATGCAATTTAAATGTTAATTTCATTTATATTTTTCAAGCAGTGATGTTAAGGCAATGTAGATTTTAGAACATCACTCTACATTTGCAGAGTCGCAGAAAATGTATTGTTTAAATTTGGCATAGTATAATCTTGATTTGAAGCTTTCGTAACTACAGGAATCCATACTCTTTGGTTCTTTTAGTAAAGTCACGTATGTGGCTTTACCGAAAGAACCAAAGAGTATGGCATAGTATATTTCTATAATTAACCAGCACTTTTCATAAAATGTATACCTTGCATGAAACCCAACATCTATTTTTTATATTCTAGATGAAGTTATATTGTAAGTATTATCGAACGGAAAATAAAGTGACGCAAACAATTAGTCCATGCCTTTTATTTTCCCAGGCCAGAGTCCATCGAGGCACGCAACTTGTGCTCAAGACACTCTCGGGTTAACGATAGTCCATAGGGACGCATGCATTTTATTCCAATCTTTAAAGAGGTACGTCTGTCGCTTCGACGTATAATGCTATGTGTAAATCAGAATCTTGAGCCAGGAGTGCTGGCATCATATGTTTAAATTCTGGGCTTGCGCACAATTTAGCATCTGGCTCTAAAGTGTAGATAGTTTATTGGTCTCGCCCAGTCACCAGTTAGAGAATAGCCAAAGCATTACAGTGTCCTTTGGTACGTGCCAGCATTTCAGGTGAGTTGTCGCCCTAGGCCAGGGGTCGGCAACCTATGGCTCCGGAGCCGCATGCGGCTCTTTACGGGCTGCTTCTTGACGATATGTACGTATGTACATAGATGCATTGCAGCTCTTGAAATACTGAATTTTGTACCGAATTGGAAAGAAATGGCTCTTCTTGTTATTTTGGTTGCCGACCCCTGCCCTAGGCCAACAGTGCCCCCAACTGAGCTGCCAACACGACTTCTTTTCGCAGGGATATATTTCTTTTGTGGAGCCGTTGACGCAATTACTGACCGGACGCGACTGCTTAGCAACACATCCTTTCAAAGGGCCGTCAAAAGGCCATATGTAATAAAAACCAATCTTCAACGCTGTTCACTTGAGCTGTTTAATTTATTTCACGGTGTAAATGTAATATTAATAATTTCATTTCAGATGGATGAAAAATTCACAATATAAAATGTTTAAAAACACGACATTTCAATATCTTTTAATGTATTTAGATTTGGTTGCTGCAGCCAAATCATCACTGCTTGATTACTCAAGGTTACTTTTATGGTGCATTTAAGAATCTAGTTAAAAATTACTATATTACTGATTCAGAAGCTGTTTGAGCTTCCTGTTCTGAATGCATTTGTGAAGATAAAACAGCCAAAATGTGCTTCTTCTTGCATAGCAGGCAGATGAGGTATAGCCACAACAGTACGTTTGTATAGCTATTTCTAGAATTGCTAAGTTTTGGCACATTTCAGTAATTGAATCCTACAGTGGTATATTTCTCATAAAATGAAACACTTTTGCCTCAAATGTCATTTCAGGGCACATTTAAGATATATTACTTTTCCGATTAAGAAACATTGTATTTTTTTATCTACATCCTGGCATGTAATTCATTCATTCGCATCTATCATTAATATGGCAAATGTAAAAGTTTCATCACTTTTAAACTTTTAGGAATGTTCACCAAAATTGAAAATAAAGACCGCTTATTTATCTTCCTGAAAATGTCTAAATGAGAAGCTAAGCACGGCAATACTCGCATAAACAGTTTAAGAACTAAGTCACGATCTCTATCACAGTCATTTCATATTTACCACCGTTTTCAGCGCAGTCCAAAACACTTTTGATTCATTGTTCTTTTTTCTTGTGGAAGAGAGCACTGTATATGCATGTGTAGTGAGTCACTTCAGAGACACTAATAGTAGGAGGAAGACACCTTTATTCTACACTTTCCACAGGTTCGGGGATAACTATATACGGGTCAGGACAGCCGGCACACTTCCTGACCCAACACCGACGAGGAGGTGAAGACGTGGATGAAATCTTGTGAAGACGACGAGTTCCATTCCCAAACCGCAGCAGCCCCGACCCAGCGTCGGGGCCTCCCTTTTATCCACCCCAGCGTGGCCTGGCTCCGGCCTCGGCCACGCCCCCTTCTGGAACCTACCAGAAGGTTCTGGGCTCTGCCCCACGTGTCCCCTCTGTCACCTTTACCCTACATCCATGCCTATCACGAAACCCTACTGGCAGACCGGCCGCTGTATCCTAAAATTCCCCTCACTGCCATCAACCGGCTCTATGCGCTCCAGGGCACACTTCACCTGCCCTGTTGGTAGACCAGGCTATTACACCCACGATCCCGCTCTCTACCAGTAACCAGCGCTACGCGCCATAGTGACCCATTCTATGTCACTACACATGTATGTATGTTGAACTTCTATTGCACCGTACGTAGCCAACCGTGCTAATCGGAGGTGCGTAATATTAACATTAAAAGTTAGCCATAATATATGTTTTGTTGAGTTAGATCGCGTAAATATAAATGCGTCGTTTAACCTGCCACCACCCGACACAGCCAATTCGGTTTGTCACTTAAACAGAACATGACAATTCGTTACTAGTACAGCACACCGGTGTGTTGGAGAGCGAATCCACAACATTTACAATCTGAGCACAACGTTTCGCCGGTAATTACAACTAGCTTCATATGTACTGCACATGCATCGACTCCATAAGAGGTTTGGAATATCTGAATATTCATGTTAAGTTTAATGTACATTACTACAAATTCCCTGTCACGAAAACGTATGTCTCACAGGACACTACTAATAAAAAGGGTACGACACTACTAGATGGGTTCTTGCGGTGGGTACTGCCAATCTGAAGCAGGCATGTGTCTGGCTAGTACTTGGATGGGAGACTGCCTGGGAATACCAAGTTTTGTAGACTGGGGCTGTGAGGTGGCCAGAAGATGGCAGTACAGAAGTGGATTCTTAAGTTACAGCTCTGAGGAGCTTTGAACGTTACTCGCTAAAATGCGTGGGGAGTATCGTACTTCAGTTTCCTTCCAGTGCTTGAATATCCTATCGTGTAAAATGATGTCTTTACCACGTACAAGCAGAGCTTCCAAATACGCCTAATAAAAGGTAAACGTGCAGCTCTGCAATTTGCTTGCTCGTGCGACTGCTGGTGGAAATGCCTTCACTAGAGGAAGCTCTAGAAAACAAGTCGAGTCTGTATTTTGCCTACTTTTTCACGCTGGCCAGACGTCTTTGAAGGAATAAAAAAACGTGCACCGTTGTTTCACCTTGCCATGCCAGGAGGTCAAATTGAACTGGTCGCCTCTGGATTGCAAGTCCAGTGCGCTGACAGTTGCATAAGGGCAGCATGCCAAATAAGCGGAATACAGCATTAAATGTATACAACTATATAGTATCATACTATAAAATCTATTGCTCCACTCTTTCTCGGTGTGTGCAGGATAACGAGGACGTAATATTGTTTAATGTGATATTGACACCAGCTACATTGTGTGGAAATGTCAGATGTCGTGTGCCAACATTATTCTACTTAATTATCACTTGATAAACCAAGTCCTCAACGTAATAATGGACATGCGATCACCATCTCGGATCCTTATGGAACATCCACCCAATGTTGACTACAGCCACTGCGAACACGCTGGCTTGTAGCATTGTAAGCCATCGCTTTGATTTTTGCAACGCCATCTTCACCCGGACATCAGACAAACACCTCAACAAACTAGAGCGACTTTCAAACAGCCTTTCTCGCGCTGTCCTGGGCATTAGGTGCGGCCATATGGCCCCCTTGGCTTCAATAATAACTCCCCACGCCACCGAGCTTACTTTCAAAATCTCACATCACACCGCTCCACCCTTCTCGCTCCAATGACCACGGCAAACCACAGCGTCCTATGGAGGAGCACATCTAAGAATCTACTGATCGTACCTAAAACCAGAACCGTCGAGGCTGAGTGGCGTTTCTCCGTGGCTGCATCGGCAGCAACCATCTGGAACTCTGTCCCATTGCACGTGCACAGCATCCAATCACAATCCACCTTCAAGAGGCAGCTCAAGGCTCTCACCTGTTCTGGACTTTGTGCCTCCGAGTTCTCGATCAAACAATGTGTCCGATTCGTGAAATATGAGTGTGCTACAAATTGTTTGTTACTGCATTTCATCCATTCAAAGTAAAACAATTGTACACTTTTTATTCAGTTGTTAAACTAAAAATGTATAATTGGAAATGTGCTTGAGGTAATCGTTATTTCATTCACTGTCACATTCTTTCAGCCATCTGGTATTCCGATTTCAAAAGATGCACTGCTATATACAGTACTTTATCCAGGTATTAAAGAGTGTGAACCAAGAAAGATATCTTCTTGGTTCTTTCGGTAAAGTCACGTAGAAGGGAAATAATACAATAATAAAAATAAAACAATAAAATTCTCACGACGTTTCGATTGGAACACACGCAAGAATTTTTTTGTTTTATTTTTATTATTTTATTATTTACCTTCTACGTGACTTTACAGAAAGAACCAAGAATATGAATCCCTGCAGTCACGAAAGCTTTAAATCGAAATATATACATTATCTTAAGAAAGCAAGATAATGATAAATATCGCATGTAACACTTCGTGTAAAATACAGTTGTATAAATGTAATGCAGATGTATTAAAGTAACACTGTGGATGGGAAGACCAAGCTTACTAAATATGTACCATTAAACACAAGATTTAAAGGCATAGAAAACGATCGTCATTGATGTATCACGGCCTTCCCACGAGAGAAGGGGAGGCACACCATTGACTGTAGTGTTAGTGGATAACGTCACCTATCGGCGTATGTACTTGGTTTCAATGCATTCAGGTGTTACCTCAAAATGCCTACAAATGGCATGTTATATAGTAACAAAAAAAAACAACAACGTGTATTGACTGATGGCTGTAGCAGTCAACGCCGTTGTGCACAGGCATAAACAAACCTCACTCATTTGCAGCACTGCCTGACGACAGAAACACAATACAGTAGATGACACTTAATAGGCTGTCATTTTAGGAAATAGGTCTTCGTCTGTTGTTCATTTACCAAAGCTCTGAAGAAACGTAATTGCTTGAAACATCAGCCTATTATACCATGTCAATATTCGAAGGCAGTGCTGGCAATGAATGTAGGCATGTTTAGAGTCTGTGGATTGACTGTTGAGGACATAATATTAATGATACAAAGACATTATTAACTTCATAAATTCAAATGCAAAATGATGGGGAATGGTTATGCGCCGTAAATATAATAACGGCATTCCGCAGATAATACGAGTGATAGGTAATAGGGCCGTGGATAAAAGGAGTTATCCTTTATGATGGTATAACACTATATCCATATATATGTCATGGTTATGTATTATCATATACGTGCACAGTGTCATTTTATGGTGATGCAGCTTTTGACAAAGAGCAATGTTTAGTTTCCATTTTGGATACTGCAGTGAGGAAAAAGAAATAGCCAGATGGCATACTTTGGCTTTGGCATAGCATGTATATTATCTTACATTGTTTTACCTTTAGGGGTTACGGGAATTTGAATAATGTTTTTAAATAATAAATAAATTCCATCGCTTTGTCAATCCACAGCTGGATGAAGGCCTCCCAACACTGTCAGTCAGTCATCGAGGTTGTTTGATCATACTTCACCACACTGGCCAGTGATGGATGGTGAAAGTGCAGGCCGGCTGTCCAAGACCTGTTGAGATATCACTCGTTATGATGTTAGCCATGGCAGGGAATTAAACTCAGGTTGCTGAGTTAATAGTGCAGTGCACTAATTAACCATTGTTTCACCATATTCTTAGGTTTTTTTGGTAAAGTCACGTAGGTTAAAAATGTAAATTAATAAAAGTAAAATGAAAAGAAAATATTTTACTTTTATTAATTTAATTTTTTACCTACGTGACTTTTCCGAAAAAAAACCTGAGAATATGAATCCTTGCAGTCACGAAAGCTTCAAATCTAGAATTAATACTGTTTCACCACTCTCCCAATGTTTGTTTTGAGGTCGGATTTATTTCTTATGATTGTCCACATTTGTATTACGTTAGATTACCAACACATTCGTCAATAATACTGCCTTACAATCAAAAGCCTACAAGAGGTGACGTTTCAGGCAATGGCCCTTCTTCATAGCAAATTTGCTGTGAAGGCAGTGCTTTTTATACGTGCCTTTTTGTTATTTGTGCACCCCTGGTAATTCAGTATCACCAAACAATTGGTTCACTCTAGTTTATCATCTCTCAAGTGAACTTGTTTGATACTTGTGTGGTTAGAGTAATGGAAAGATTAAAACATCGTTCATCTTTCCATTACTCAATATTCAGACTTGTTATGTGCACTGAAAGTCAAAGGTCCCTCTTCACACAATGCAGCACCAATCACATCTCCATTGTCGAAGTCAGTGGTGGGAATATTACATTCGCATGGCAGGAACCATTCACTCTCCAAAGTGCAACCACTGTTGTCTTCCCACAATATAGCCACTCTTTTTTTTATCAACCCCAGAGGATGATTGGCTCATGTACACTTATGAAGAAAGAGGCTTGAAAGGACTACCATGAGAGAGTTGAAATGGATGTTGGGAATACCTCTCAGAGAAAGGAGGGAGAGGTATTAGGAAGTTGATAGCCTGAGTGGAGGCAATGCATATCCTGGAGAAGGTTAGGGAGGTAAGACTTAGATGGTTTTGGCACGTGTTGAGAAGAAATAGAGAAGATGCAATTAGAAGACCAATGACGTTCCTGGTACACGAAGAAAGGAAGAGGAAGACCGAGGTGGACCTATTGTGGTAGAATGAGATATGTGAACAGTGGAATTGACTAGAGAACAGGCACATAATTAATTAACAGAGAGAAAGAGAGAACGTCTTGAGCAGCAGATTCCATGCAGAAATTGGACTTTTGCTTAGAATATGAAGAAGAACATGATGGGATGAGTCATCCCCTAAAGGCATTTGAGCTAATAACCTTCCATCTGTCAGTCAGATGCTTTAATTACAACACCCCTAGGCCTCGAAGTTACGTGTACTCGTAAGCACATTTTTAAATACAGTTATAGAAATATGTTTTAATAATACATAAACAAAAAAACTAAGCTCAACCATTAACAATATTGTGTTAAGAAAAATAACCCTTGTCATTTGTTTTATTTAAGTGTGTTATCGTAAGATTATAATATTTTACTATGCAATTGTATTTCACACGATTATTGTTTTTTATACAACAATACTAGACTTCACTTTTTAGAGTTGTAACTTTTTTGACATTCAGTTTGCATTCGTTTCTTTAGAGGCATTTATGACTGACAGTAAATTAACCACATTTGTGCTCACAAGATTTATTACATACAGCCAAATAACCATGAACCATAACGAGCAAGAATTGTGTAAAACGGATAGAATATGTCTTACGTCCCGTAACCACGTACTCTCCAATTTTCAACCCGAAACCCAGCCGTGAGCCACATTGCCCAGGGACATCATTACGTTTGAATACATTAGATCCATCGGTTCTGTAAATTTTTATTTTATATTCTCGCATACCACATTTTGTATATATGCCAAATCAGTGGCATGGCATCAGAATAACTTGAAGGTAATGTTCTCCTGAAAAAATGCTATTCAAAAGATATCATGCATCCGTGCCCTTAAATTTGTACCAAACCGTGTACAGTATGCATCTTCACGAAAAATATAATTTCATATACGCAAAGAGCGTGCATAATTCTATTCCATTCTAACGTGTTATCAATCGTGGATGGTAGTAAAAACAAATATTTGTGCACAGCGTTCTTATTACTTTTATACTATTGACCGTGGACATTTTTACATGTTCTGTTTGCGAAGTCCTTCAACACTCCGGTCTGCTTCTGGTATGCTCATTAGTGGCAGGTGATCGTGTCAAAATTCTTGACGCACAGGTCTTGAAATGTCTTCATTTGAATCAACACCAAAAGCCAACTTTTGTAAAATTAGCTTCTTAAACTGACATCTGACATGAGAATTATAGAAACTGATCACGTGTGTAATTTCAGTCATGACATTATTCAAATTTTATGCATATTAGTTACACTCTAGCTATGAACTTTAAATTAAAAGTATTGCCAGGTGTGTAGAATGTCTATCATATTGTGTTTGTACATACTCATGTGGAGTAGTAATGCAGTGGTTAGCGTGCCGCGTTACGAACCCGGATTCCTGCTCACGGCCAACACCGGTGATAATTATCTGAACTGGTCCTGGGCCTCCCCTAGGTCGACGCAGCCTCAAATGAGTACCTGTTGCGATGTATAAACATTGTCATTAGGGTGATAAAGGCGGCCAGGCGTGGTACTGGCCACCCACTCCCTCGTGTGCTGTACCAGCCTTCATAGGTGTTTTCTAACAGCACTTCTCCAACAGTCTGTTAAGGCTATAAGCGGGATTTTTTTTGTTGTTCATACTAAACTATTTCAAAACAACTATTGCAACCAATTCATTCTCAAAATTGTAAACTGTTTGTTTTGCCACTGGTTCACCAAGCATCTGAATGTACTTGCATGTGGAAAGTCACTTTTTCTGCCAATAAGTCTTTGCCCTGTTTATGGTCTGCTATAATCTACAGTTAGTGCATGTTCTGTGGGAAATAGAGGTGGTTGGGACCGTATCTACAAGGTTAATTTGAAATCCAAAGCTTTACATTAAGGAAAACATAATTGCCTCCATGAATGCCCCAAGTGGGATGCATGTCCATATATTTCCAGTAGGGTGGAACCGTACAGTCACAATATGGTCATGCAAACGCGTGATAATTTTTTTCGAATTTTCATTGTTTAAGATGAATGTAGCTATAAAGTTGAATGCAATCGATGTGGCTGTATTCATCGCTGAGCTTATCAGCCCGAATTCGGCTCAGCATGCCTGGCCTTATTTGGCACAGCCCAAAATTTGTGCTCCGAAGTTAAGCCGTCACCGTTTTTTTTTTGTGCCCATGAAGTCTGACAAGGACTGACTCTACGAGCAGTGGATTAATACATCTGGAGTTTTATTTGGAGCCTGCATGGTTCACAATATTACATCTTGAAGAGCAAATGCACATTGAGAGAGTAACGTGACATTCGCTTTCCATACAAAATTTCCAATAGGTAAAATAAGATCATCGAAATCAATTGGCAATGATACATTAATAAATGATAGACAAATGTTACGTAGGTAACGTCGTCTCAGGTCAAGTAGATCATTGCACATTTTCTCGCAAAATGAATGTCTGGAGTTAAAATCGAAGTCAAACTATAATAATTATTTTAATGAGGAATGTCTCAATTCAATTGCATTTCAGACCCCATTTTCAGGATGACAAGAGGTGGGGGTTAGGAGAGATGGGTTCCGGGGGTGGGGGTGGTTGCCGCAACTCGGGCCAAGCGCCAACAACAACTGCAATCAGCGAGCTCCAGGAACAGCGGGGACAACCAGGCCAGCGCTCGTGAGTCAGGAATTAACCCAGCCCATCCTCCCCTCGAGCATCAATAAAAGGAGTAAGCCTGAGTGGGGAGTTAATAGTCGTCGTTTCAACTCTGCAGTGGAGTAAAATAGAAATTATATCGCTGGCTCGGGCTAGAAATGAAAATGAGCACCACCCCCATGCACCTTGAACACGTTGGTAAAACCCCCACACAAAAAGGTACCATTTATAAAAAGTACCATATAACCCACACAAAAAGTATCATATAAAAAGTACCACGTAAAAGTACCATATAAAAAATAACTATAGAAAAAGTTCCACGTAAAAAGTACCATATAAAAAATAACTATATATAAAGTACTATATAAAAAGTACCATGTAAAAAGTGCCATATAACCCCCGCAAAAGGGTCACCATATAAAAAAAACTATATAACATAAATATATGTAACCCACGAAACTAAACGTTTATAGAGTTGCAATTTCCATTCAATTGTCATCAAGTGTTACATCATCACGGCACGTAACGAATATTGACGTGTGCGCAGTTCATTCGGGACCCCACTTATACACAGAGGTAACAAGATCCCCACACAATCAGTTGGTTCATCAACACTTGACCATAATTGTGGCAATTTTAGTTTATCTTGGAGGGAAATACTAATATATTCGATCAAATCATATATCTGCATCCCAATCTTCTTCGTCTCCATGTTATCTACAAATGTAAGGTTTATAACTAACCTGACCTAGAGTTGTGACATGCATAAGTTGATATCGCTACCACATGTAGTTCAAGATATTTTTTTTCAAACAAAAGAAAAAATATGAGTCTGCTGGTTACATAACGATGATGTGTGACAACGCGTCTCAACTACGTGTGAACGAAAATACAAGTCATAGTTAAAGTAAACTAAGAAAATAAATACCTCCACAACCAGTGTATTGAATAACTGTGGGTTTCTTTTCAGTTTAAATGCCAAAGGTTCTTACAGCAAATCCTAAGCTACTTAACAAAGATCATAAGTGCAATGGCAGAAACGTCCTAAACCATCCGACATGGCTGCCATGTTTTTTTTTATTCTAGGAACACTCGCTGCCCTGGGCATTTTACAGCGATAACTTAACCTATTTTCCCATAGAGCCAAAATGGACCAGGGCTTTAAAAATGTTTGTACCGATATCATGCAACTGTTTAGGGCATGTTTGGTGATGTAACCGCACTTCATGTGTGACCCCACGTAAACGGCATGGAGACGCGACCACAATATATTCACATTCAGATGGATAAATATGTTATGCAAAGGATGAGATAATAATGTTTTACTTGAAATAAAACAGACTTTCTATCATGTGTTCCCATGAGCTCCATAGCCATGTATATTTCGGTTAGGTTGGTTTCCTTGATGGATCAAGCTGTTACCATGGGTGGTCATTCACATTCAGCGAACTTGTATATTTGACCAATTTTCACTCGAGAGGCAGCTGAAATGTGATAATCACAGGAAGTAAGTATTTTTTTCTCAACCATCGTATAATGAATGTTACTTTGCCAGCACACATGATTTAATATCAAGTTAAGCATATGCTTAGGGTAGGACTTTATGGTAATATGCAAATATTCGTGAAAGAATATAACACAATTTCTGTTTGAAATGCTTTGAGCTTTTGGGATGTACATCTTATTCATGTATATTTATAGATAAGTTGTGTTTATAGAAACATGTATTTAAAGAAAAGTTTAAAGATGATAAATGTTAATATAATTAACTATATTTCTTTGTAGAACTTGCCAGTATATGCTGGCAAGGCTATATGAATGACTACAGCAAGAAAGCCTAACATCACATTTTATCGAAAATGTGAATAATAATTTAACACTGGAATTTTCGTCGTTTGATCGTGTTTAACATAAAATAACTTGACAGCAAATTTGGTTCAGGTGTGCATTATATTTAATCGAGATAAAATATATGGTATATTAACGGTATTGGTTTTAGATATAGCAGTGTTATTAGAATTTATTGCATTGAATATCGTGATTGCTTAATTATGTTGATGCAACAATTAAAAGGAGGCACTTTAGCAAAAAGAGGTACTGTGCACGTTTTATTTTTACGACGTGATGTGTTGATTTAAAATGGTGTGGACACACATTCAGAAACATGTAATTGGAAACATTAAGACCTGACCTTTTCGTTCATTTACATTATAAGCTAACCATTTCATCCTTATAATTTTAAATTGAATCAGTATGTATCTCGTTATATAGTTAAAAATGCAAATAGTGTTATACCAGTGCTTAAAGTGGGGGCCATATAGGCCGGTATAGATACCAATACAAACAAAGGTAATAAAAATGGACGGTGTGATTTAACGGCAAATAAAATGAATGATAACTTAAAGTATGTTTTATGCTGTTACAAAACATGCGACCCGCACCTCTTGAGCTTCACGAAAAAACATGTTTGGAAGTCGAATTACACAAGCAGTCTCTGCTAGCACCTCTTGTCAAATTAAGGTGTAATCGTGAGATCAACACTCTATTAACATACATTTGATCGCACTAAATAACCATTATGTAGTCCATAATGGATTTTAAATGCACCGGAACATGTTGTATAGTATGTCGAAGGTGAAGGTGCAGCCCCAGTATTTATTTGCTCGAGTCAATGCTGCTGGAAGGGCCTCAACTAGAGGAAGCTCAAGAGAGCCTTTCTGGAGGGTAGTTGGCCTACTCTTCCACAACGACCAGACGTATTGTAACAGATGGGAGTACCCACAATTTACCTCGCAATACACGACCTGCTACTTCACTCACTCATTTATACTGCTAGGTGGACAAAGGTGGTGGGGATTGAATAAATTTCCCGTAATTTTCCAAATGCTACCCCAGGAGACATTGACCCGAGCAGGCTAGCCTGAGATTGCCAAGACCAAAGTACTGAACATTAACCTACAACATCATCGTATACAGTTTCTACAGTGATGTGTATTAAACGTACTAAAATATATATTGCAGCACTGAATGTGTATATTAAATGCACTACAATACTGTACCATTATCAAGTACCGTATTTTTCTGGGCTTATAACTACATTGTCAAACCACTCTAAACACACTCGTTGGTTTAAACACGTTTTATGAGCCAAGGAGAACACTTTTCAAGGGAGCCACTGGACTGGGACAACGTATTTCTAATCCCAGGAAATATTATGTCTGGCAGTCCGTCTGTCAATCCATCCAGATATTTTAAAAAAGCCCCTACAATACCACGACACCGACCATTTCCTAACTTATTACAAGCTTAACAATAGCAATCCCCAGTTCAGAAAAGCTTTCAGACAAGATTGGCCAAAACTATACACAGTATTTGAAAAGTTATTTCACTTTCATATGTTTTGAAGTTATATTTTCAATATCCAACAAGAGTGTGTATACATTCGGTCCCCTTACGAATCATTATTTTAAATTAAAGGCAGGCAGGTAGAGGAGGAAAAACAACTTGGGATTACCCAACAGTGAGAATACACAGGCACTACCCCGCACCCAACGTGTCAAGGCTTTACTTATTTTAAAGTTTAATATTACGCTGCAGCACCAGAATAATTGGAGCGTGTGCATGAGAACCTGTTCAAGTGTACACACATTTGTCTACACAGTTAACTCTCTTGACAACACGTTATAACTTTTCTGCTTCATATTACGTTGGTGTAACTTTCTTTTCACTAATTTTGACATGCAACCCATATACTTCATTGCGCCCATATGTTTTTTTCTCTCTCTTTCATGTCTATTTTTGTGAACAATTACATTCAGCCTTCTGTCAAACCAATGCTGGGCAAAGGCCTTCTTATGCTAAGTGCATGGGGGGGGGGGGGGGGGGGCAAACACTGGTCAGTGTGGATTAGTGAGTTGGGAGTGGAGAGCCCAAGACCCATTTGGATAGCTCTCACAACCGATGTTAGTTAGCCATGGCCAGGAATGGATACTCAGGTTGTGAGGTTCGCAATGCGTGCATTAACCACTCTGCCTCAGTCAGAATTAATTCACTGCCGCTTCAAAGGCCTCCCAAAGCTGTAACCATCTCTCACAGCCATGCAATGTTACAATTCGTCTATCACCTACAAAACGGTAGAGTAATCGATTAATTAAAAAAAATTGGATTTCCTAACTCTCATTTTGTGTGCCAATTCTGGGCACCCTCCAGACCCCCTTCTTCTCGAAATCTATATGAGCAGCATATCCTCATTGGGTTCATCAAGCTATCCCATGACAGTTAACTCAAGCCACCTCCACATGTCACCAGTGATGAGAAAGCACGTAGCAGACTAGACGTTGCATCCTCAATCTGCAGCCAGTAGTCATTGCTGTCGAGCACTCATTCCCATCCTGTGGCCTGTTGACCACTGGTAGTCCATAAGGCTGTGGAAAGTGATTCGTGCACTGTATTTTACTCCAAGAAAATGTTCTCGGGTTGTTTGGTGATCGACGGGTTCAAAAATGTCAGGACCTATTACTGCAGCATATTTCCGAATTATAAGATGCACTAGCAAATAAGATACACCTCCGATCAGCACAGTTGGATACATATGGTGCGAAAGAAGTTCAACATACATATGTAGTGACAGGGTGCCATCTGTTGACCATGAAGGATAACTACGGGTATGGGTGCGCTATATAACAGCCAACCATAAGGGCCAAGGGTCAGAGGTTTGGGATCAGTCGGCAAGCTCCTGGAACCTGCATGAGAGTTCTAGAAGGGGGGCGTGGCCAGCGGGGGGGGGGGGGGCGTGGCCAGAGGCGGGGCTTGGCCACGCTGAGGAGTATATAAGAGAGAGGTAACCAGAGGTTCGGGGCTGTCGTGGGGGCTTGGGTCCTGGCTGCCATCCCTGTCTTCGCCGTCATTTCTTTTTTAAATCCTTTATATTAAGTTCACTTGCTTGCGTGCTTGCGTGCTTGCTTACGACCGTGCAAACCTTTCGGTCGTTTTTTAACCCACTTCCCGTGATCCAATCGAGCTGACATTTTGCACACAGACTCGTTGTGCGAGACAATTAATGTTTCCGAAATGTTACACTGTTTAGGGAAAAAAATAAAATATTTAATTACCAATTGTTTAATACTGCAGACAATCATCTGACCCATAGGTGGCAGCCATCTCAAGCCAGAGGACGAGAGGACTCTAGCCGCCACACATATAAAGGATTTAGAGTGAAAAACTTTGTTTTTACGGGTTATACTTATTATCATCCGGCCGTATGGCCGATCCGCTGTACGGTCCCCATTGTCGTCGCCGTCGCTGTATTAGTCAGCCAGCTATATAGTTAGGCGCCGGCGATGTGGCTGTATGAGTGGGTCAGCTATACATAGCCAGGTGTTTATGTCGCTCAGTGATTCTGCCTGTAAAGTGTGAGAAATAAACAAGGAGCCCGCTACACGTCGTGTATCGGAAATCACTCACTACACATACATACAAACGTGTGCCCCGTGTCAATAACATTACATACATCTGGTCACAAACGCACCAACTTACCAGATTATAAGACGCATACCCAGCTTTTGCTTTAAAATAGTGTGCTAGGAAAAAATGGCGTCCTATAATTCGGAGAATGCAGAATTTGTTCTCATTTCGTGGATTGTAGAGCATTCAATAAAATCATTGTTAATCTAATTTCAAAGGGGCACCTGCTCCACTACAAGTCTACTTTGATCTGCACCATGGCCCCTTCTGGATTAACGATAAAATTAACTTCCTTTTAACGCGACACAATGGGTGATTCATGCGAGGCTGATTAGTAATGTTCTGTTTTGTACTTACACTGTGCACAAATTAATATTCAGAAAAGGCTGATCTCAACATCACTCCTATTCATACCACCTAGTTTTGTCTGCTATATACAGTTGGAAAGCTTAAATATAAGTGGGGAAATACCGGTAGCTTTTTTTCGTAATGTTAATATGCAAATGTAGATTTGTATTATTTTCTGCTACGTCCTTACTAACGTGCATAATTTATGAGAATGTTTATGCTATTTTAGCATAAAGTATGCTCGTTCAAATGACTATCAATCATTTTGCTTCACAAATGTTTAATTACAACCGCAAAACTTTGATGTTTCCTCTCTTCGAGAGTGAGCAAATACTGTGCAGGTTACAAGTTTGACATTATTATTAAATTATTATATAATAATGTATACAACATATGTATACGTGTGTGTTTGAGCACACTGTCATGTTTCCACGTAGGAGGAAATAGGAGCACCAGGGGAAGACCCATCCGTGCGAGTGGAGAGCACTCTATCTCGTCGAGGTGGAATAGGTGGCGTCCACATTTGCTGTACCGCCTTCTCTTGATGAGCCAGGGTATGGCACCTCAATGCCCATGGGAAGAGAGTTTCACAACATTTGTGAATTACCGGTGATCGACCAACACCTCGCCTCCACAGTGTTGGATTATAGCCATTGAAACGGAAGCCATAATCCTGACGACGGAGTACGAAAGTAATTTGCAGATGTAATGTTGTAATATGTATGATTATATTATTAATAGGTTAATATTAGATTCATAAAAACCCCATGGCAGGTTTTTTGCATTCCTTAAACAGGAATTATATGCATTTTCAAGTGGTTAGCAAGAGGTTGATTTTTATTATCACAAATGCATGACTTGTTCTCGTGAAGAATATCAAATATTTGCGCAATGACTGGGCGGCTGTGTAATGGCAAGCAGTATGTTGTGGTATACCAAAAGTAATAATTCAATGAAAACCCTGAACTTGACAGCTCAACTTAAGGATCCGATTTTCAGTATAAACTACCGGTAAGGAAAACAACTACAAATTGTATGCCACTCTCTTCATCCAGTGGCCCAAATCTTACTATATGCATAATTCAGCCAGCATAACACTGTAGTCTCCTGACATGCAATCAGGAAACTCTGTGGATATGATGCTGATGATACCAACTTTCGCAAAAGGTTAGGAATAGAAATGTTTAAAATTTAAAAACCAATGAGCACACATGTCAAGAACGCTATCACTCATTGTAGTCACACAATGAGGTACAAGCATCAAAGTAAGAGTACAGGTTCGTGATGCTTATCACTATCTGTTTGAGAACCTCAGTGAGAACTGTAATCAGTAAGTGGTGGAACTACAGTACATTTGGCAAAAGTAGACCTGTCAATCTTGATTTGAAGCTTTCATGACTCTTTGGTTCTTTCGGTAGAGTCACGTAGGTAGAAAAATAATAGATCACGACGTTTCGATAGCAACACAAGCAATCGTCCTCAGGGGAACAATGCAGCAAGCAGACTGCTGAGACAAGAGGACATGTCAAATCCAGATTTCATGACTGATACACATATCTCCCATTTGCAATTTCCCACATACGAAAAAAAAAAATTTTCTTCAGAGATATCCTTATGCTGAGTTTAATGGTGAGGGCAGTGGTGATAGTGAAAAGAAGATAATTTAAAAGCTGACAATGTATTTCTCAACTGGAGTTCCTTTAATAAATATTTTATTTCTAAAGGTTTGCAGAACGCAAATAATAACCTGAATGCAATTTAAGGCAGCCAAAATAAACTCGTTTAGTAGAATAGCAGACTACCCATTGTAGAGTTTACATTTTAAGTCCCAGCCACACTTCTAGCATGAGTAAAATATGCATCATCCTAGTGAGCACCATATCAAGTGTGGCACATTAGGAATGGACCACTCTTTTAGTGTGGTTTTGTGAAAGTCCTTATGTGCTGTGCAGTACATCAATGCACGTGTGCACACCAGCATGCGATAACTGAGTTGGGCCTGTGGGTGGCTGGCAGGGTTATTGAGTGACCTGACTTGTACACCAGTCACGTGGTTAACGGCGACTCGGTTGAGGATTGCTGTGTGTGACACACGTGCTGTTGCATTTTACAGATTTACCACAATAAATGTGTTTGCCCTCGATTTGGAGCACCTTCCCACGTCCTTCATTTCGAGTGTGCAACACAAGGACGGTGCAGAGTCCTATAGATACTGGTCCCTTGCAATGCAATGTGGAATGTATATAATTTACTCATAAATGCCAACGGAGGCGAACAAGTGTTATTACTGAAATGTAGGTATGCAAAATATATGATCGTGATTCTTTCTTGACTTTTTTACTATTTTATTAACCCAAGAAGCATGTGTGCTAATTAGCCAGCCTTTCTGAGATGACGCTTTTGGCTGCAGACATACAGCAATGGTACAGTGGTTGGGGTGCTGTTCTGTGAACCGGGTCGCCTGAGTTTTATTCCCAGCAATGATAAAAAGCAGACCTCCTTCAGAAATCCACACTGACCCGCATGGTGAATTTACAAAGGGTAGTAGAATGACATTCTTATTCGTATTAGTTCAAACGAAGTGTCAATGTTTATCTTGTGCTTCATAAAAAGCTATGAGCAGCATGGTTCAGCGCTAAGTTACAATAAAACTGTGAAAATTTGAAGACACTGAGCATGACCTCAAGACAGTGCATCGAAACTGTACTGTCTCACAAACTACTTTATTCCAATTATATTTCACCTTAGTTTACTTTGAAATAAATTAATTTATAATTGTTTATTTGAACATTTCTACATTTAATTTATTACAAAATCAGCTAAATTAAAATTACAATTACCATGATTTTAGATAAAAATTATGTTCATCATGAAATCGGATTGTTCTCGCTCTCTATTTGTATTAGCATTTTCATCTATTATAATGTCATGTTTGGAATCTATTTGAATGAAAACAATATGTACAGAATAACCTGTAATGAATTACTTGCAACTAGGTTACACATTTTTTTTGCAATATGTAAAAAAAAAGTGAATATTTACCAAAAATATAAACCAGAAGCTGTAAATAATACACATTCATATTTTAAGATAACGTTATTTGGTTATCTACAAAAATCTGTTGAATAAAATAGAAAACGTTTAACACCTTTCATAAATGAGGGGCATATCAAATATTGGTGTACAGGCATTTCCAATATTTTCTGGAAATGAGATGAGATAAAATATGACATATATGATTTGTCACTAACAATTTTATATTCATAATTACAGTTTCAAAATCATTACGGCGTTTGAGAGCAATGTTAGATTTTAATTTAAGCATAATTCCGTAAAATGTTTACACTAGGAGGATGCTTTTGTGGTTATTAAATTAGAATACCACTGTTAAAGTATTGTGTTAACAAACAACCACGATAATGCTTATATATATCAAACATTTGTTTGCAGGTTTATCTGAAATATGTTATTGATGTCATGTCATCAGGCGAAGGATTATTATGTAACTAATAATAATAATCTATACTTATAAAGCGTGTCTCACCCAGAGGTTTCAAGGCGCTGCACAGAGCTAAAAGCAATAAATAAATAAATTTCACAGAGCTGTAAATTACCGCATATTAGAAAATTGTCCCGCTGAAGGAGATATCACAGACCTGCTTCTGAAACCTCTTCTAGTGACCTCTCATCCACATCAAGGATCGGCACTTTGCCACCTACCCAACTACAGAATTAAAGGTTCAGCACATTATAATGAAACTGATTTGTGCAAAACCAAATTGTATGTGATTTTTTTTTGCACAGCCATTGGTGATGACTGAGAATATCAACTCACTATGTACACTTGAAAAACGAGTATGCACATTAGTTACAAAAAATGTGAACAGTAAATCAGATTATCCACATTGGCAAGTAATTAATATTCAACTGGAAGAGCTCTACATCGGGGTAAATATGGCCTTAACATTACCTAAGGCATTTTCATAGTCTGCCCTACTTTTTGCCTTCACTGTATTTGAAGTGATCACAGCCTGTATTGTTGTATGTGTATGTTCAACTATAAAATAGAGTGTACAGTAATCATTTTGAGGAACAAGCAGGATCTGAATAACCCCCCATTCACCAACTCATACTGACCAACATGGTGAAGTATGGTTAAACACCCCCGATGACTCACATGGCATGAAGAGGCTTTCATCCAACAACGGTGGATTGACAAATGCGCCGTAATACAGGATGAGAAACCCTATGCTGCAAGGAGCCTCATCTGTTTCCAATATAATTATATATTCCATTTCGTTATATTTCTGATCAAAAGTGATAACTCGTGGCCCCACAGATCATGGTGGGAAGATTGTTTTAGCCACATAGTGTGTGTCAAGAGGTCAGTATTTGAGAAACAGAACTCTCTCACGTGAATTTTGTGCAATCCCAAAAACATTTCAGATAACCCATTTATGTCACGGTGATAGCTGAAGCTATGTTTGTTTCTTTCCTCCAAGCTATTGTCAGATAGATGCACCACTGGGTGTTGACAAAGATTTTTTTGTGTTTTCGGGTTGTACCAGAATAGGCTTAAGAAGAAGCTTCGAGCACTCGGGGTGAATCACCAACACCATGCCGAACAATAACACACGCGGTGCACCGTGTAAGCACATCAGAGAGCCATTCATCATCTGCCATGGTCAATCCACTTGAGGTTGAAGGCCTCCCCAAACCGCAGCCATTTCTCATGATCCTGCCATGTGGGTGATCCACTTAGCACATCCGCTTGAGCTAATTTCATTGCTCCATCTCCTTTCTGGACATCCTCTCAGACACATTTTATAATCGTATACACAATATTGACATACAAAAATGCTAATTGCAATTAAGCATATTCATTTATTGTTGTGGTTTCATCCAGCTGACGTGTACACGTATTGGATCACGTGCGATAGTTTATTCGTAAAACGCTCGTGTAGTATGGGCTATTTCTCATGGAGTCTCAAGTGACCCCTAATATTGGATAGTTAATGCCACCCACAGCAGCAAACAAACAATAAATCGACTCCAAAGGACAGATTTGTGCAGATGTTTTTTGTTGTTGTGAGCCTCGTAACAAATCACCAGAAATGTGCACGATCTTTTACACCATTGGAACCTCCTTTGCCAGTAGCAAAATATGATAATTGGTTTTTTACCCTTTTATCTGGCAACAAAACTGACACATTTTTTGCGCCTTTTGGCGTCATCTGGTCCAACACCATGTGAGACGATGCTCTAAGAAAAGCTGTCTCGGGTGTGGACCAATCAATTTGAAGGACAGTGCATACATTATCAGAGTTATGTTTTTTGTTTGCATTCCGACCGCAGGTATTGTGGTCAATGCAAACATGACTCCTTGTAAAAAAAGGTGTCAGTTTTGCTGCCAGATAAAAGGGTAAAAAAAAATTATCGTGCACAATCTTGTCAGGTCTTGGAAGCTAAGCAGTTTTGAGCGTGCTTAGTGCGTGGATAGGAAAACCGCCAGGCACAATACATTTATAATAGGCTGCGAGACTATGTTGAGGACAGTGCAACAAAACCATTGTTGTACTGTACCTCTATCCTCCCATGTCTATGCTCCCCGCCCTCAACAACCTGCACTGATCAGTGTGGCAAAGTATGGTCAAACAAATCCTACAACTTGTAAAGTAAACATTTTTTTTATTTTACGAGGTAAGGCCCACTGAGCCACACAGCTTTTTTTCAGAATCAACCTGGCCACAAATGATAGGTCAACGAAGTGGTTTATGTGGAAATGTATAGCAAAAAAAAACCGCTAAAGGGCATGTTGATTCTAAATGTGGAGGGAAAAGCCAGAGGATCCGGAGAAACATCCACACCACCATGGGGAGAATATGCAAACTCCAAATATACAGACGTCAGGGTTGAGATCGAATCCACGACCTCATGTATAGCAGGCAAGGGAGTTAACATCTCGCCTCCGTGGGGTCCCTGCACGGTATGGGATTGAAAAATGGTTCGACATTTTTTTTGCGCATGTTTGCATATGCATTATGCTTTGTATTGTGCCGTGTGTTGTGTATCATGTGTATTGTGTTGTTGGAGCGGTCGTGTAGCAGTTAGCGCGCTGCTCTTCGAACTCAGCGACCAGAGTTCGATTCCCACTCATGGTCAACACCAGTGACGATTATCTGAACCGGTCCTGTGCCTCCCCTAGGTTGACTCAGCCTCAAATGAGTACTTGGTGCAGTGTGTAAACATCCCCACTGGGGAGACAAAGGCGGCCGTGCGTAGTGCTGGCCACCCACCCCTCTTGTGTGCCGTGCCGGCCTTCAAAGGTGCTCGCTAACAGCACTTGCCCCAACAGTCTATTAAAGCTATACGGGGGTCTCTGTCTTTGTCAATAAATGCATGTTTAAATAAAAACTTGATTTGAAGCTTTCGTGACTGCAGGAATTAATCTTTGGTTGTCTGTCTCTCAAATTTAGTTCGACCTGATGACGATTGCTTGTGTTGCAATCGAAACGTTGTATTCTATTATTGAATTTCTTTTCTTTCTACGTGGCTTTACCGAAAGAACCAAAGAGCATGCGTAAGTGGTTGAGGTGTCTGTTCATATTTTATGCAATCATTGCACGATTTTGATGTGTGTGTAGGTACATTTCCGGCTTCATGAGCCACATGAATATTGGGATTGAATGCCATTTAATATATATATTCAATGATGTTGGGATATTATGGCGGGTGGGGTGGAGAAAGGGAGCGGGGGTGCAAGTGGTTTGCACAATCCTCTCTGAACACGGTGGCCTGAGTTAAGATTCCCAGCCACCGTTACCATCATCAGTGGCGAGTGATATATGCACCGATTTTGCACTCCCCCCTTCACCTCCCCAAACCCCCCTCCCCTCCTGCCTCTCTCCTCCTGCCTCTCCCCCTCAACCAATCCACACTCCCATGACTGACACAGAGTTTACATAGTCGTGGAATGATGCAATAGGCTGAAATTTGTTTGGAGTGTCTAGACCAGGGGTCGGCAACCAAAATAACAAGAAGAGCCATTTCTTTCCAATTCGGTACAAAATTCAGTATTTCAAGAGCCGCAATGCATCTGAGTACATACGTACTCATCGTCAAGAAGCAGCCCGTAAAGAGCCGCATGCGGCTCCGGAGCCGTAGGTTGCCGACCCCTGGTCTAGACATGAACGTGTGCTCTTCTGATAACGCTTTTTTGTTGTCAAAATGTGATAACCACTGGCATGCTGCAGAGTCGCTTCAACTTGTCCTTTTACTCGGGCTTAAAACATAACTTTAAGTTGCAGTAGTCATGTTAGAAGGATATACTCTGGTGAACAATTTACATTGAAAATTAGTTACACGAAAAGTGCCATGCTTTCCTGAGCCCTCAAGTATACAGCAACCAACATAACCACTTACAGCGCTAACATGTATTTTTCTTTTGCAAGATGCTGTTTAGAGCAAAGTAGTTAGTCAAAACTAAAAGCCAACAAAATGCAATGTTTAATCAAAGCAAGACATACCGTTTTTGCGATCATTCATGAACCGTGATTGATTCTTTTTGGGATATCAAAGTCACTCAAAGCAGAAAATTGTGCTTGTGTTACTACATCAATTATATTAATGCTGAAGTAAAAAGTGAGAGGAATATTGAGATGTAAAGACTGCAGCTTTTAAGTTACTGCATTCTGGCTTGCAAGCAATTGGAAAAAACAATATCCTACCCTACGTTATGCATTTTCTCCTACATTAAAATGCACAAGGGAATGCAATGTTATCAAGTTCAAGTTAATTTATTAGGTATAGCCCTGTGAGCCGTTCAGCTCTTGAATCGGGTGCAACCGCAACAAACAAAAAACAAAAACATGAACAAGAAAACATCTTAAAGTGACTATGTGCAAACAGAAAATCCAAGAAAAGACAGCAAAATATTGCAGAAAAAGCACCGTACACCAACACTGTGTGCAAAAATCCCAGTGGGATGCAAGTCAAACAACAACAATCACAAGACAACTTAGATTAAGGCCATCAGTCTAACAGAGCATGTACACGTAAAATAGATTATATTTAAAGACATACAAGTTTTAATGTGTTCTGAATTTGGGAGATAATAACACGGCAAGTCTATTGGCATCCAAAAACATCTGGGGCTGACAACACAATGAGTTGCTCTGACATCTGCGGACCAGAGATCTTCTCCATCAGGCATTTCCAAGAGGGTTAGTAATGAATATTTCTGGTGTTTGTCTCTGAACTGTGATTCTTAAATGTGTTATTTTGTTCGTTTTTTTTTAGATAATTTTGGGCAGCTGGTTCAAAAACGTAATAAATAAATTCATTTGAAGAGGAAACGGTTTCCTATATTCACATTAGAATTGCTGCCCGTGCCTAGCGTAAAGAATTCACCAATCCCATGGAGAACCAATCTGTTTCAAAAACTTGGATTCTTCAGATGACCTGGGACAGCACACATTTCCATACTATACACATATATCGTTGAAAAAAAATCCATATATACAGTATATACAACAGCATTATGGAAATATATTTTTATATGGATCCATGTGAATAAAATGATAATGTTTTAAGCGACAAGCTTTTAAGGAACATATTTCATTTGAAATTTGTGCAACACAACGGACTTGGATTGATATCATTAATGTCCTTAGAATTCATCAGCAAATTGTAATTAATTACGTGGCATAGACATCGTTTTACAGCTAGGAAAATAAACTACAGTATGTAACACGATTTTTGGCCCTGGGTAGTAAGTGTTATTCTTTAATTGCTTATGCCTAAAAAATATAGAAAATGGCTATTATTCCCCACAAACTTTGCTTTTGTGACCAGGACTTTTAGTGAAGGAATGACACAAATGCACACCACGTTTTCTCATAGAAAATAAGTCAATTTCAAAATATCACTGTCCTGGTCACAAAAGCAAAGTTTGTGGGGAATAATAGCCATTTTCTGTACTTTTGAAGCATAAGCAATTAGGAAATAACACTTACTACCCAGGAACAACAAAGTTTTTGTTACACAGTGCTGTCAACGCGGGGATCGCGTTTACAAAAAGAAAATGAATCCGGTATACAGTATACGCTGTTGAATTTATTTTCTCGCAGTACATCTACAGTATATGAATATGTAATGCAATAAAAGATGCTGCCCTGGTGTGAAGGTCAGCGCACTGGACTTGCAATCCAGAGGTGGCCAGTTAAATTCGACCTCCTGGCACAGCAGTTGAAACAATGGGGCAATTTTTTGAAATACCCCCACCTCTGGTCCACCCAGCAGTATAAATAGATTCATCACAATTAGTCTACCGGCATGTCACGTGTGGTGGGGTAAAGTGAGGGTATCACACATCTTCAAAGACATTTGGCCAGCATTAAAACAAAATAGGCCAAACACCTTCTAGAGGGGCTCTCTAGAGAGCTACCCCTCTTGGAGGTTCTTTCGCCAGCAGTGGCATGCACAAGCAATTTCAGGGCAGGTCCTGTATCTAAAAAGTACAATCAAAATGCTCTTCTCTGTGGTCATCTTGGGTTGGGGGGTGCTATTGATGGAAACTATGTTCTCGGCACCCAGACGATTGTCCGAAGATAAACACAAATAATAAGATGAGTTTGTCACCTGCGTAGAAGGTTTGGATAATAATAGGATGAATTCAATACGTTTGGGTATAAGAGTAGTTTCACTGTTGTATCATAGCTAAATTATTTCATACATGAAGTATTATATATGTAGAGGAGAATTGTGGGTATTTCATGAGGGTTCGAACGGAAGGAGGTGCGAACAGGTTGAGAGTCATGTGGGGCCAAGGATGACGTAACGTTACGGGTTACGTAAGGGGCTTTCGGATGGAACTTGCGAGAAGGTGGGCGGTGCCAGGCTGGGGGGAGGAGCCGCCCAAAGGGGTTCTTAAGGGGGACCCCGTGACGGGGGTGGGGTCGTCGTGGGAAGCCAGGGTAAGGACTGGCTGAAAGAGGGACTCTCTCCTCGTCGCAGGAGCGGTGTTGGCTGATCCCCCGCTCCAGGCAGACGAGTGAGAGAGCCCAAGGGATAGCCGAGGGTATGATCCAAAGATACACTGGTGTGAGTGTCGGATGCCGAGTGTGAGAGTGTTTTAATAAACGGCAACAGCCCTTCTAGTATTCCTCGTCTCCACGTGGTTCTATTGCACAACATATAAAGTATGATATTATACAGTAGCTGGATTGTGGACTAATGTTCACGTCCTAGCAAAAATGTAAAGTGTCCTGCACAACTTTCAAAATTATTCACCTACGACCTTCTGTAAACCTGGTGAGGTAGTTAACATCTCACCACCATGGCACCACTGTGATATAATGACAAAGGCGTTATTTGATGTGTAAAATTGCCAATCCAAATGCACGACATTGTAGATCATAATCTATGGCATTTCGAACTGAAATTATGCCACAATAACCCTAAAGTGTGATTTTAAACAATCATGGAAGAACAACAAGGCATGGGGTAGGATAAATTCAATGCCCGTGGAAATTGTGCGAGGAAAAAATATATTTCTTCGATTCAAATTAAATCTTTAATTTTCCAAACCTTCGGCAAATATTATTATTATTGTGCGGATTTTGGTAAACTGCATAATGACATTAATTGTCTGTATTTACCAAAATAATCATCACTAGAGGTGTTAGCTCAGCCAATATAGGTCAGTAAATCAGTATACAATACTATGACGTATTTCCTTCTTCCATTTTTCTTCAAATTAACTTTAGTAATTCTAAATATAATACCACATAGACATGTCCAGTCGTCAGTGATGGATATCACACCATGCAGAACGGTGAAGTTATGAACAATCAAAGATTTTAGTGAGCAATTGAAATGAAACGTAAATGTTTTAACTGCATTTTTTTATATTCTTGGTTCTTTCGGTAGAGTCACGTAGAAGGGAAATAATAAAATAATATAAGTATAAAACCATAATTTTTACTTGGTGAACAAAATCGATACCGTGCCTTGTCTTGTATGTTTGTGTGTTTGCATGTGTCAAATGTGGAATGGCATTGCAATGTTGTGCATAAAGCAAACGTGTATGGTATTAGCGCGGGTTTCTAATCATTAGCAACAGTACACGTGTGCATGAAATAAAATTGTTTAAATAATTCCACATACACTGTGTATGTATGACGCAGTAGCTTAAAAGAGTGTTATGCTCACGTTGGTGAGAGGCAAGGGCATTCAAATTCCAGGCGTGGAGCTTTGCAGCCAGTAAAATGCTACGAGTTCCCACTTACACTGATACATTTTCACTATCTTGAGAGACATTTTATGTATGTGTCGCTTTATTCGAGATCTCGATCGAACCAATGCACCCGATTGGTGAAATACGTTTGCCCTATATACATTGTATATTATTTATAATTATTTGTGGATTGCGTTTGCTAATATTTCATTATTTCCGGTATAATCAAGTGCTTATTAAGCACATCAGAATATTCACGAAACAAAATTTGGATTTTTTTCGCGTGAAAACTAACCGATTCTAAGGCTTTTTTTGCTTGTTTTTGTTGAAGCAGGTACAAAATTGCCGCATTGCATCCAATTGGGTGAACGAGAATGTCCTCAATTCAACCCTTTTAATCCATCGTGAGCACGAGTAGGCCAGAAGGGATGAAAAGGCATTACCCTTGTTGTGCTAAATATGAATGCAATTTAAGCTTCAAATCTCTGTACGAAAAAAACATGTCTGAGTCTTCGGTATTCCTTGAGTGACAGCTATAAATGTGGAAATCCATATGAAACGTGATGAAAGGATTAAAGTACACTGGATTATTGCAGTCGGTAATGGATTAATTTGCCGTCCTTCAACTGATGTCAACTACTACAGCCTACACCAGAGATTCTCAACCTTTTTTGGCGACTGTGCCCCCTTGTTGAATTTTGTTTAAACCGAGTACCTCCTTGCTTGACCCAACGTGGTTCTGAGAAATAAATGTATGAACAATGAACATCAATATTTTAACCAACTGTCCATTTTGTGAGGTATCCTCACTTAGCGAGTAACTGCAAGCGAATAAAAACAAATTCAACGAACGCTCTCTGCGTGCGTGAGGTCATTTGTTCTCGCTCGCAGATCACTCTTGTATACCACATTATACACCATCAATGAGTTTAGAAAGGTATTTAATATCGTTCTAGGTTACCATATGGATGTAAATGTTATCGTAGTTAATTTATATTGGCAGAGTCGTACGTAACTATTCACCAATGGCTCTCAGTATGAAACAATTCCACACCTTACAAATCAGCTCCCATAACCGTCGTACATTGCAATATATCCTCGGTTGCGAACCACTGGCCTACACCATTTGCAGCAGCAACTAAAAGGTCGAATTTTAAATAGCAATTTTCATTATGGAATTTGTTTACTTAAATCTCACCATAACACATCTCTGAATATGCACCATTAAGATATATTCCATCCACAACGAAAAGGTGTATAGATTTTCTCGTGAACGATGCAACTTAAGATGTTTTCCCTCACCATGTGCTTATTCACGATCGAATTTGAACCAAGTATTTGGAAGAGCAAATTTAACAAGTGAAAAGTGTGCAAAAATGCGTGAAGAGGTGCATGATTGGGATAAAAACATGAAGAGATGTAAAGAGAAACACAAGGTTTAGAGACATGTGCAAATTAAAGACATCATTCGAACTGTTAATGAAAAGTAAGTATACTTGGGCCAGACATGTTACATGAAGGGGGCGAGATGTTAACTATCTCGCCTGGTATACAGGGGGTTGTGGGTTTCGATCCTGACCCTGACGCCTGCTGGTGTATATCTGGAGTTTGCGGTGTCTTTCTCCCTGTGGTCGCTTGGATTTTTCGCAGGGTTCGTCGGGTTTCTTCCTCCACATTTAAAAACATGCGTTGATAGTATTTGGTTGCTATAAATGTCCACGTGATAAGGCACTTCTCGTTTGTGGCCAGGTCACTTCTGAAACAAAGCTATACAGTATAGCCGCTCAGTGGGCCTAACCTGGTAAAATAAATAAAAAATAGTTCAATAGTTTCAAGAGTGGAAGAGTGGTAGCCAATGCGGTTTCCACCAAGGAGATTGGGTAATTATATCAGCTTGCAAGGTGGATTGTTACATCGCAGATGGCAACGACTTTGGGATGCCTTTACCCATCAGTAAATTGATTATGGCTGATGGTGGTGGTGGTGGTGATTGGAGGTAGCCCCTTTAGCGAGACACGTCAACACAAACAAAGTTGCGCGTTTGCACACAACCACTCAAGCCGTGCAGTGTGAAATATGCAGTACATTAATCTGTCCCCTTACACTCACACTACATGTATAAATAAGTACAGGAATTTTAACACTCAGGTTTTGTTGGCATGGTAGATGGTGTGGATTTGTCTGCAGAGCAAACAGCTGAACACATGTTGACCTTTTCGAATCTGCAACATGTACGGAAAAGCCCGTTTTTCTTTATCCACTGCTCGATGAGGTTCTTGCCCATGCTTTTCCAGCATTAAAGGAAACTTCAGCATGTTGGTCAGTAAGGGTTGGTGAAGGTGGGGGTGGAGTACAGATCCACCATGGATTTTGCGGCGATGCCTTCTACTGCCCACAACGCCCACTACACCCCTCTTTTGTGAATGGTGGTCACATCCATCCAGCCTAGCACTATCCAGGCTCAGCCCTGCTTAACTTCCCACGGTTTGACGAGATCGGAGGCATTCTGGTCGATTGGGTCATTGGCTACAATGGGGCATAGTCTCCAGAACAGCTCAAATTGAAGCACGCTGTCGTCTTAACTTTGTAACACGAGTTTAGTTTATCTGGATCATGAGGAAATATGCATGGCCGTTGTGTATATATTTGTCTTTGCAAATGTGTGTGCGCGTGTATGTATGTGAGCGGTGGCGTGGAGGTTAGTGTGCTGCGCGACCCTGGCTAGATTATCTGAAGTGGTCCTAGACCTCCCCTAGGTCGACTCAGCTTCAAATAAGTACCTGGTGCGGTGTGTAAACATCGCCATGAGGGAGACAAAGGCGGTCGGCCGCAGTGTTGACCACACACCCCCTCGTGTACCGTGCCGGCTTTCATAGGTGCTCTCCAACAGCACTTGCCCCCACAGTCTGTTAAGGCTATATGGGGGATATTTGTCTTTGTTTGCCCAAGTGTGCAAATCATATGCAGGAATTATGTTTTTGTCACACGTGCACATAAAAATGCAATAAAGACGTCAGCTTAATGCAAATGTATATTTCCTGCAATGTTAAGACTGACATTTCTGTTTAATGTTCTGAAATGCTGTGCTATAGATGGATGTCGTTAGCTCGGCTATAATCACCTGTTGTCAAAGAAAGGGAATGTGTGTGTGTGTACACGGCATTGCAAAAACAGTTTGAGAGGCAGCATTTGTTTTCGTTTACTATTCCATTATAGTGAGGCCCAACTATTACAGTGGTTACATTATCTTTAATATATTCTTATGAGTTCTACTGTTACCTACATTGCAACAATTTCAAGCGCTGCTCTGCTATACATCTCATTGCGTGACCATTTCTAGAATCAGAATGTTATACGATTTACAGCGTATGTGATATGCTAAACAATATGCCGCAATGCACTTGGATGACACAGCACAAAGCATTATAAGAAAATACATCTTCTTGGTTCTTTCGGTAAAGTCACGTAGAAGGGAAGTAATAAAATAATAAAAATAAAACATAATAAAATAAAATAATTCTCACGACGTTTCGGCTACAACGCAAGCAGCCGTCTTCAGGTGACTTTACCGAAAGAACCAATGGCGCTCACACACGCGCCCCCCTTGTCAGCGCGTACCGCCACTACATATGTATAGTATAGTGGTTCATAATCTACGTGACTTTACCGAAAGAACCAAGAAGATGAATCCCTGCAGTCACGAAAGCTTTAAATCGAAAAGAAAATACATATTACATAGATGTAGCACGCGTAAAGCTGGAACGATCAGTTGACTCAGTTGATTTATTTTAAATAATATAATATATCAATCGACGATTTTTATGTCATCGATTATTCGGAACCCTTTTAAAAACCCCAGACTGCTTCCCGAAGGTGGGAAACCCCCACACAAGGCACGCCCAGCGTGACATGGCCGATTATGCAAATGGCGTCATATAACATCGTGCCTATAACCTCACGTCCACCAGCACATGTGGGGAACAGAGATGATGCTTGTATATGTGTAATGTGGTAACTTGGCGGGAGACGACTTAACGGGTAACACACTTTTATTAACACCAAACTTATTTACACGTATGGCCAACTGTGACCTAAGCTGCGCGGTTCCCCCGGCTACACACCCACGGGCTCTTCCGCCCCGTAGCTTCTCGGGAACCCACCCCGGCTGGGGTATGAGTCTCCCACAGCCTTGCCCCACATGGACGTCAGACCGCGGGTCCCACAGTCTCGCCTCTGAGCCGCACAGGGCCCCGGCCCTTACAAAGACAGCGGGACTAGGGGTCTTCAGGGCCTATCTCTCCAACTCCGTCTTCGATCTTCACTGGTTAACAACTCCCCGAGTGCTCCTGCGCGTCCCCCTTTATAGTCCTCCGCTCCCGGGGAGGCGGAGCCAATGCGGACGTCGCTGAGAGCACCCACCCCAGTTGACCAATCACCACGCGCTGCCCCACGATCCTTTTTCCCATCTTGTGTCAGCGCACACAACCACGCACCACGCGCTGCCACGTGATCCATCACTGTCAGCGCGCGTCACCACTATACCACGCGATGTGGCCACACCCGGCGCGCTCACACACGCGCCCCCCTTGTCAGCGCGTACTGCCACTACATATGTATAGTATAGTGGTTCATAATCGATGTTTTTTTTGGGTTATATCGCGTAAATATGTGTCGTTAAAACCCACCACCACCCAACACAGCCAACTAGTAAGGGTTGTCACGTAAACAGAACATGCCAATTCGTCACTAGTACAGCACACTGGTGTGTTGGAGAGCCAAGCCACAACATTTACAATTTGAGTACGACGTTTCGCCAGTAATTACAACTAGCTTCATCAGGCGACAGCCAGATTTACTAGTTGGCTGTGTCGGATGGTGGCGGGTTTTAACGACACATTTATATATTTACGCGATCTAACCCACAAAAAAATCCTCTATTATGGATGATATTGGTCGCGAAAGCCTACTCCGTTTTAAACAGTATAGTGTTTCTCCACCGGGGTTACACGGACCCCTGGGGAAACGTGGCAATCTCCCAGGGAGGTACGTGATGTCATTGTTGAATAATAATGTATGAATCTGCCAATATAGAATAACTAAGAATTTTTTTTGCTCCACATGGTAACCTAGAACGATATAAATACCTTTCTAAAGTCATTGATCGTAAACAATGTGGTTTCCAAGAGTAACCAGCGAATGCGAACAAATTACATCAGGCATGCAGAGGCTCCGTTGAAAAAATGTATTCGTTTGCAGTTACACGCTCGTTAGGATACCTCACAAAATGGACAATTGGTTAAAATATTGATGTTCATTATTCATACATTGTTTTCTCAGAACCAGGCAAGGGGGGAGAGGGTACTCGGTTGAATCAAAATTTAACAAGGGGGTACAGGAGGAGCCAACAAAGGTTGAGAACCACGAGTATAGTACATACATGTAACAAGCAAAAGATTCTTGGTTCTTTCGGTAAAGTCACACAGAAGGGAAATAATAAAATAATTTAATTATATTATTATAATATACGTTTAATATAATTTTATTATATGATTATAATTATTATAATAAATTTATATTTTTATTATATTATAAAATTATAATAATATAATAAAATTATATAAAAATAATAAAATGTTATTATTATTTTATTATTTCCCTTCTACGTGACTTTACCTAAAGAACCAAGAATATGAATCCCTGCAGTCACGAAAGCTTTAAATCAAAAGCAAAAGGATAACAAGTGTATAAGATGAGGAAAACATCGAAGAGTTATCTGAATATGTAGCACGTTATGTAAATTTCAGGGCGAAATGAATGATGCGTAATTACAATCACTAATTAGAAATGCACGGCTATTACAAAAAATGCTCAAACCCACAATCCTGAAACAATTACTGCAATGATTACTTATCATGGTCAAATTCTTCTGTTTTTTACATCATTGGAGCAAAATCCTCCATTACATATTAGCGATGAACCTTTCCCATTTTTTTCAAAGTGCTTGATTTTAATTGGGCTATGCTAATAACAAAAAATACGAATAACATTTCATGTTGAGACACAATCTGGTTATTTTCATGCTGCTAACGAGAGCACTGTGCCACGCAGGCTGTTGCAGAGCATTCGCTTGCTGAGAATTCACTTGACAACATCACTGGCTAAATATTACATCGCATTTACATTTGCAAATTTCATACATTGTCTGTACAATTTAGTAAAGGTAATGGTGCAGCTGGTAAAAGGTTCAGAAGCTTATAAGCTTATATTTCGCCCCGCTCTTCTATGCTGGCCAGACGTTTTGGAAGATACATTTTAGTAATTTAAAGATGTATGAAAATTCATAAAAACACAATTTTGTGTAAATACATTCATAGAGCTGAATGGAAGAAGGGTAGTGGTGCTTCTTCTTGGTTCTTTCGGTAAAGTCACATAGAAGGGAAGTAATAGAAAGAAGAACCAAGAAGATAGAAAAAAGAACCAAGAAGATGAATCCCTGCAGTCACGAAAGCTTTAAATCGAAAGGTAGTGGTGCTGTTAATGCACTGCGCTATGAACCCAGAAGCCTGTGCTCTCTCTGTTTTGCACCTCCGATTAGCACGGTTGGCTATGTATGGTGCAAAAGAAGTTCAACATATGTAACAATATATCATAGACTTTCAACTTGTATTCACTCGCTCTCGTCGAGTGAAAACAACCCAGAAGTGTGACGAACCACATACAGGCAGGAAGACAGCCATGCGATGAGCCAGTGCCAACAGTTGCCCAAGTTCTGTGGTCCACTATATATTGCAACGTATTATCGGTCAACTAATGATTGTTTCACATCTTAACCTCGCCTGAGCACCCCTTCACTAACCTATGCTGACCATTGTGTGGTGAAGCATGATAAAATAAACTCAATGACCAACAGGTCATGGGAAGCCTTTATCTAGAAATGGTTTGACAAAGAGCTGGAAACTATTATTACGATATAGCTTCATGCATCCCACCTTATTGGCCATTTGAGATATTTTTATTTAATGACAGTGCAATTTTCTGCCACGTCCAGATGTAGATTATTTTAAACGTAATGTACATATTGTAACGGTTGCTATTTTAGTAAGAGATGCAAGGACTACAATCACATTTTAGAATTTTACTTATGTTTCAGGAAATAGCATGGATAATTTAACTTCCTTGGAAAATACAATGTCACATTGGAATATAACACAAGGCAGCAATGCCAAGGCAAACCGCCGAAAAGACTGAGTGTCCTTTCTGTTTATACTTTTTTTACAGTTCCTGCCACTTTGTATCCAGTGATCTCAAATGCAAAGGGAGTATTTTCTGAAAAGGGCACCGTATTTTAACTCAATGCATCAATGCATTTCTCTTTTGCCTTTTGGCAATACTACTATTATTACATGACATTTACACTTCTGTGTTTTGCCAAGTAAGAGATACTGATCCAACAATATACATTAATATTTTCCATAATAGGTCTTTACAAGTATTGGCCAAAACTGCCTACATATACTATACATTATTTAAATTAATAAGTGGAACGATATGCAAGGAAGAAAAAGCATGCATAAGCATACATTCTCTAAAGCTTTCGAACATGCATATGTGAAGCATTTCATTGTCACATCTGCTGGCTTTGGTATTCCTTGAAGACACTGGTATAACTATCAACCGTATGAGAACACCAACAAGCAGATGCACTCATCTCCTTCATGAATGGAAAATTTAAGTCAACCCACAGTGCTACTTGGGCCATGCATCCCAAACTACTGACCATAAAGTAAAAACACTTCAGTCTGCGTTCTTTCAATGGAGGATCAGCAAAACTACACAACATCTCTCCTGAAGCTCTCTCGTGGCTAGCAGACCTTAGTTCCTGAATATTTTGCCATTGGAAAGAATAGAATGTCGGAAAGATGTTACTTTCCGAGCCACTAACAAGATGGTACAGCAGGCCATGTGATGTGTAGCCGTTTCTATATAGGGCAAATACCTAATAGAAAAACTTCAGATTACAAATTAATTCATAATGCATTATCCTCCTGGGGTTTATAGTGGTCCCATTTTATAGACTGGCAGATGGACTGAGCTCATGCTTTCAACCTCGGATGAAAATTATTAATTAAAAAACAATAAATTAAGCACTTCAGTTGTATTGTGTATTACATTATTGTGCATTATACTTATAATAATCAACGGTAGTTATTAATACTAACGATAATTGGCACAGAAAACAATTACAATTATCAGTTATATATATCACAAAATACAGCCACATATATTACTTTCAGTGTATAGTACTAACATGTAGTACAGGTTAACTGTAATTTCAAATCATATTACCTCAAAAAATGTTCCAGTCTACCTGTAAAATAGTTATGGGGTAATAAAGTGTTTAATGGCCACACTAATTACTTTACGGCTGACTCTCCAGCTGGTGGAGGTATTTGGTTGCAGTCGGAGTAGATT
This sequence comes from Lethenteron reissneri, assembly GCF_015708825.2. Taxonomy (NCBI): domain Eukaryota; kingdom Metazoa; phylum Chordata; class Hyperoartia; order Petromyzontiformes; family Petromyzontidae; genus Lethenteron; species Lethenteron reissneri. Next base: position 9,939,258 of record NC_083803.1, on the reverse strand, counting down.
GGTGCAAGCAGTGCCATGGCACAGTACGGAACTGCATGACATCCGATAATAAATGATGTGCTGAGATGGCGTCCAACGAAATTTATGGGCTGGGCACAAAATAGGTGATGTGAGCATCTGAATTATGACGCAAGGAGGTTATTGGACGGAACATTCTGTGCTCGACAATTGCGGTTGGACCAGGCAGTCAAGGCAGGCAAGGACAGCCTTGCTGGAATAACATTGATATCTGAAGCTCTGAAAAAAAATTTATGCACAAGGAGGCATTCATGATAAAACTGGAATTGTGTACCTTTTATTACAAACATATCTGATAATAGCTGCAGTGGTATGTGGCATTCCCTCGTCATTATTATTTCTGTAAGATGTATAACAAAATATTTACATGATTCGCAGACTTTATTCTGGTAAATGAAAAATACATGTTTTGTTCGAGGGGGAAATGTAAATTCACATTTACGTTAGACTCGCTACAATATGTATACGTAGATTAAATGCCTCTAAGAGATGTGTAAAACTGCTTAAGTATTACAAACATGAACACGTACCAGATTCCATTCGCCACGAATCACATTGTGTAAGTGAAAATATTCGTGGTTTTGTTGAATATGCATTATTATTATTATTACATAGGGAATCCTAAAAAAGTAATCTCAAAGGTTTACTCAAGGTAAAATAACAAATGCACACGGTGTACGGATCCTTGACATTTTAGTTGTATTAAGGCATAGATATCTGATCTTTTAAGATGTAACACTAAGATTATGGTTATTTACTGCCAGTGAGTATAACATCGGTCTTAGATGAAGGATCTGTACGGCTTGTATTGGTGCTGCCTTGATGTCTTGTCTGCCCTTGATACAACTGTACCTTACAATCTACGTGTGGCATTTTGATCAAAGATAAGAGACAAGAATTCGTGGTCTGGAGAAGTCACTGTAAAAATGTAATCTATGAGAAAATGAACACATCCAAAACCGTGGGTGTTTTTTTTGCATTTTAATGTTACTAATTAGATACTAAGTTGTTCTGTAATCACATATTTTTGGGGGGAAAAAACAATTGTCATTTTGTAATGATATCTTACAAATGTAAAAATTAAATAGCATGATTATTTTAAACATGTGAGCATATTGAATAAGTTACAAATGTCCACATTACTTAAAATAAACACAATGTTACGAATATTTGTAAAGGATCATGTTGGATAACATTTTTCATTAACAGTTTCACATACAGAGCATTAATTTAGAGGTTAATGGTAAAAACATATCCTGTATGTTACTACACAATAGCACAACAATTTACAAACAGTATGTTGTAAAACATATACATTCTTTAACGTACACCAAACTTTTTCAACATAAGCTCCCTCATTACTCTCTCAAAACAAGTTGTTCACTTGATGAATTTGCAGCGATTTCTTTATTGGCATATAAATCCGAGTGTCGGAGTTGGCGTCACTGACAATCCCGTGTGGAGTAAAGTCATGATATACACTGTGTTCGTTTCTGACGGGAACTACCATTTTAGGCACAAATTGCAGCCATTTGCTTTTGGTTTATGATAATTAAACATTCGTAGCATCAGTTCAGTATTTTATTTCTGCACGATAGATTATTTTTTCTATCACAATTTGTATGATTTCATATATACGGAGAACCGTGCTCTGTGTCGTCACATAAAAAAATAAAGATGTGTTTTTGCCCCTCAGCCTATTGGCTTTCCTCACAAATATTATCCAGCAGCATTTGCTTAAGCAAGCAAACTCTGGATCGGTTTGGAACCTCTGGGACAACTCAACACAATCAGGCTCGTTAAACAAAGGCAGTTTCCACATGTTATTGACAAAGCATTCCATCTAAACGACGTGGCCCTCCTGTATATTGGGAGCTTGCATGTTCTCCCCATGATCACGTGGATTTTTATCTGGGTCCTCCAGTTTTCCCTCCACATTTAGGAACATGCATTTAAAGCATTTTGCTGATATACATTTCCACATGGTAAGCCACTTCGTTGAGCTATCATTTGTGGCCAGGTCGTTTTAGAAAAAGAGCTCTATAGCTCAGTGGGCCTTACCTGGTAAAATAAAAAGTGTTATTTTAGTTTACCACAAAAAGCTATTCTTAAGTATAAAACTCAATAGTTCGTTGTTGTGGAGCATTATTGGTTGAAGCTTATATCGTACATGCGAAACTAAGTTCTGTCTCCGCATATAAATAACACATTGTTTTAGTCCATCAGCTTATTCACTTTAAGCAATCTTAAAGTCGCTACTTTGCAGCTATCACTTCACTCACAATCCAGGGGTCCCTGCTGTCAATATTCAAAGGAACCAAGCTGAGGGTAGACCGTGCCAGATTTGACTCTTCGTTCAGTCTGGAATTAAACATCTGTTGTATAAGACATGGCCCGCAATGGTGTAAGGGACCATCTGTGTTGATTACTCGTGCTTGTATGGCTTACAGTGTGCGAGCAGTTTCTGTGTGAGCAAGTGATACAGTAGATGTGTTTCCATTAAAAGTAAATGCCTAAATCAATAGCCGAATATATGTCCCTGCCGAATTTGTCGTTTGGTCGATTGTCCACTGACTAATGCATTCTTAGAGCACTTTCTCTCAAAACAAGTGAAAAAAAAGCCCGATCCTTCTTCTTTCTGCTTCATGTATGGCATTTTAAATATTACATTTCATGACATAAGAGAGGGTGAAATATTTATTACATTACATTGTTGGATCACTATAATTGGAAAAGTCTGTACAGTATTTAACTTTGGATTTTCTTTATCGTACTTGATAATAAAAGACCGTTTCATTAAACGAAAACTCATCACAGTATAGCCACAGCACTGCAGAAAAATACAGCCTCAGGAGAGCAATACATTTGGTGGGCTTATCCCAGTAGCCTGTGGACATTAGCTCACTGCATGAAATGCTCTTAGAGCGAGGGACTATAACTAAAACCCTAGTCTTCTTAAGGCTCTGAATTCAAATTGCAACGGTGTATTTTCTTCATAATCAACGTTTTTGGGTTTAGATCGCGTTTATTTATAAATGTGTCGTAACCCTCCACCACCCGACACGGCCAATCAGTAAAAATGTGTCACGTTGACAAAGACAAATAGTTCACTGCTTTAGCCCACCGGTGTGTTGAAGCCACAACATTTACAATTTGAGTACGACGTTTCGCTGGTAATTGCAACCAGCATCATCGGGCAATTCGCCAGAATGGTGAGGCTCTGCTGTGTCTCCCGTTCTTATATAGAGCAGCAGCAGGGTGACGTCATCATTAACTCATCAACTCATCAGGTGCAAAGATTCAAGGGGGGAGTGATTGTAATTATATACTAGATTATTTTCTCCAACAGAAACTCGTTTCTATTGGGATGTTTTAAGGCAGTGGAAGCTTCTGTAAATTCACTGCTTTAAAGCAGTTAAATGCACAAGCAACGCTTCTCTTTTTAGTTGGAAGTTTTTATTCTCGTTTTCCATGTAAATTGCATCCTCACATTCACGCTCGATGCAAAAACAAAATTTATGTTGATCACATTTTAAAGCTCCTGCTCCTTTGTGCTTAGCATTGCAGAATGAGTATACAATTTTCCTTGGGAAACAAAACGCATCTGATGGATGTTTCGTTGGTGAATAACCTGGTGTGTTGCAACTATTCAGGACATTAAAATAAAACCACTGAATTACCTTTTACCTTATTTTGAAAAACGCATACAGTGTATACAAAAACGTAAGTGTTAAACAATGATGTTTCATCATTTATTTAGTGATGTATATTGAATAATCATGTATTAAAGACCAGTGGTTCTGGTCAATTCTAGCTTCAAAGTGTAATATGATTAATTCATGCGAGGTTGCAACAGCAATATTTCTGGAATGACTATTTGAGTCAGCTTTGCTTTTTTTGGCAGGGGTCATTTGTTGAGCATGGATTCACTCCTAATTAATGAATATTTAACTGACTTGAGACCAGTTCTCAGATCAAAGGTGTGTGTGTGGGCTCTCGAGTAAATTCAGTTGGCAGAGCTTTTCCAAATGAGTGCCATTCAAATGTTTTATGTTCCCAATAATTACATGTGTGGTACACTTGATTTGACTTGATTTATTAGATAATTGAGACGTTCCCTCTGATGTTCCATATATTATTGCGTGAGCATGTTAAATTGTTAAACACATTACATAACAAAACATTTTAAAACTGAAATTACATTATCAGATATAATCTAATCTAAACACTACGGGATGAAGCAACGTAGAGCTATAGTGATGCAGTTAGCGTTCGTGTTATCCCAATCCAAGCGTTTCGTTAACTGTAACCATTAACTTGTCCAACTGGTGCCGTCTCGACCAAAGTTGTCGTAAAGCTCTCCTTCAGCTCTTCAAGTGCAGATTAGTTGCATTCTGTGAGTTCGTAAGGTCTGCAAACATGCCCCGAATGCTCATTTGTATTGGAGGAACATTTTCCAAGGTCACACACATCAATTTCTCATTGAACAGGATTGTCCTCACTGCACCGCAACCTATCCCAAATTATTTATTTCTGTTCACTGACTAATGTGACCCCATGGATCCCTCTATTTGGCATCATATAGACAGTCAACATAGCAACATTGCTATCACTGAATTAATGCACTAAGTGGCGTCTGTGTTGACCTATTGCAGAGTTCACTGTATGAAACATGGTCCTCCTATTTGATCTTTAAAACCCTACCAATACCCATGAGTAACAAGGCTTCTGATGCTTTTCATCTTCATGATTTGTAGCAAGTGGCCAATATTCTTCTACTACTGTACCACATCTTTAAAACTCTCAAACTATAGTTGCAGACTTTTATTAGTCTTAACACTAATGCACATATGCAGATGTCCACGGGCACTTACATTTTCAAGCCATTATAATTTGTTCCATTCCGTCAAAGCAAACTTTGCCATCTCATTATACATGTTGAATTTAATGTAGTCTTCCGAGCAAGAAGAACGTAGGGTTGCATTTAAATAATTTAGGATATACAAAACCATTGCTGCTCCAAGGAATCTATACTAAACTAAACTGTATTATTTAGCAGGTAAAATCCCATTGAGCTGTTAGCTATTTTTCAGAAATGACCTGGTCACACATGAGAGCTCATCAAAGTCCCTTATATCATATGTGGGTATTCATAATAGCAAAATAATCTAAACGCATGTTTCTAAATGTAGAGGGCAAATCCGGAGGACCTGGAGAAAAATCCATGCGATCACGGGGAGAAGAAAGTCCAAATATACAGCAGGCGTCAGGGTCAGGATCGAACCCACGTCCTCCTGCATACCAATCATATGACCAAATCACACAAAATACGATTGATATCATTCGACTCGGACGGTTATCAGAGTATGAGCCTAGATAGGGCTTGGATGGGCGAGCACCTTGCTCTTGATACAGATATTTTGGACATTGAGTAGAGGGCAGTGGAGCAAAATGCATTTCTGTTCTGCGCTCCCCCTTGCCACCTTCACCAACTCTAACTAACCAGCGTGGTGAAGTATAGTCAAACATCTATTACTGGTAGGAACCTCCTGGTTACACCAGCCCACAGGGGATTATTGTGTCCGTCCGTCCGTTGTGCATCCAAAAATGGGAGGGGTGGGGCTGGGTGGAGAGGGGAGGGTGGGGAGGGGCTGGGTGGGGAGGGTGGAGAGGGGCTGGGTGGGGAGAGGAGGGTGGGGAGGGGCTGGGTGGGGAAGGTATGGCTGGGTGGGGGGTGGGAGGGGTGGGGCTGGGTGGGGAGGGGCTGGTCACCCCGTGGTGCCCTTATAAAACTCAACGTTTAACCTACTCACGCTGGCTTGTGCCCACCCTCACAGTCGGCCATATTTGCGGAATACACCACGCTGCCGTTGACCCTGGCCATTGACCCTGGCCATTGACCGAGCAACCCAACGTTCCTACCAGCTCCCTCCGCAGGAATGTGTTAAGGCTCATACGGTATGGGGAGGCCATCATCCAGTAGTGGAGTGACAAAAACAGATGTCTATATAGCAATATGTTTCACCTACAGTATTGTGCTGACATAATCCAAAGATACATGCTGTCATATATTTGGACTTTGAGTGAATTTGTGAGCTTGTGCTCAGGCCCCTGACTGTTAAAGATCCACATAAACCCTTTGAGCCCGCACATGTATAAAATAAGAATGCCAGGTTAACCATGCATTTGAGATCCAGCCTTTGAAATGATGTTGGCGGTATAACTATGGTTGCCTCTTCTGAGGAACATAAAAAAACATCCCAGGAAATATCATGGGAAGAGGAATATCTCAGAATACCAGAAGAATAGAGAACTACGTGTAATTCAATTGTCTTGAGTGGTGTATTATTTTTACGCAAACTGAAAAAAACAGGACGTTTAATGTTCTGGGAAGATTTTACAGTTGCTTAGGACAGATAGATTAACAATAGGATGATCTTGGGAAAACCAGCACACGTGGCAACCCATAAACTAGCCGGTCTGTTGTTATTCTCCTCCACTGTAGTGCCCATACAATAAGTGAAACCTCGTTTTGTACAATGTAAAAAAAAAACTTTAATGTTATAAATATTACCACAATTTTCACATTGCTTTACATTTCGTGAATGTTTTTTAATGTTATAATTGCCATAAGAGTTATCATGAAAATGTTCCAACTTAACAGCTTTAAACAATCATTCGACAATGTTGATTATGGAATAAGAATATAAAGCACAGCCGAGTAACTGGCTGATTGATGTATTTTATGAACTCCATGCAGAACGGACTTATTAAATTATGACTCCAAGGTGATACGGGGAAAATAGAGGACAACAGTCCCCAACAACAGCAGCTGCCCCCATTATTTTTTTACATTGACCCAAGCCATATGCATAGGATGCCACTAAACCCCATGGGCCCCCTTAGCTCCTCGACATGGGTCCCGCGTGGCTACTTGCTGCATCAACTTAAAAAATGTTCCAGGAAACCACGACAGTCACTATCATAACCACCAGAAATATATCAGCCACTACTGCCACAACAACAACCACCATCTCCAACACCATCATATCCATCTCTTTGACCACCGCTATCACGTCACAACTGCCACCATCAGCACCACCATCCCCACAACCATCATCATTAGCACTACCTCCAGCAGCGCCACTATCCGGTGTGGTGAAAGGCTGGGGCCCCAGGTTCAATACTTTAAAGGCCATCAACAATCTTCAAGGAGCCCCTTTGGCTTCTTGACACGTGTTTACGTGGCTACTCACTCTGCAACTTCAAAGCCATTCCTAAAATAGATATCCAGATGGTTCAAGGATCGCATCACTGAACTAGGACTGCTGAAATCCAAGTTTCAAATCTAGACAGGCATCCTTGATTATACTAGATTCTCAAGTCTAGTAAATTGATGGTCTCAATCTTGTCACCAATGGCTACACAAACAATCCCATAACATTAAATGTGTTTTTTTTTTCATTTAATTTGGTTTAAAAAAAAGCTCAGCTCTGAGAGAGAAAAATAAAAGTGAGCTTGACTGTCAAGTGACGAACATCTTAACAACAGGGCGTGTAGCATCCCTCGTCTGGATAAAGGAATTCAGGAGTAGTTCTGTGATATCACCTTCCGTGGTCCATACCCTTAACATGGGGTGGAGCGCTGCTTCGCGAGAGCTCTAAATGAAAATGTCTTCGTCTCACGACAAACAGTTAGACACACAACTGCAATAAAATTTGGTGGAGAGACAAGCAAAACATTTTCCAAGCCTCTACGAAGGCGGGGCATGTGTAAGGAGGGGGGGGGGGTAAAATAAGGTTATAGTTTAAAAGAGAGGATGATGGTAAATTGTGCAACATTTTTTTATCCAAACCTTTTGTCTGTGGAGGACATTACTCAATAGGGAGTATGGGTAGTGATCAACCTCTTACCCGGCACACAGACAGCCAGGTAGATACCCGAAGCATCTTATAAACATTAATCTCTAAAACCTAGCCCCATGAAACATTCACCCAATGCAACACTAAGCTTGTTTTTCTTTCTCAGGCATAAATAATACACAGTACATAAGCTTTTCACGAAGGACATAAATTTAACCAACACTCTCCAAGCCAGGTCTTGCAGCCACTAAGCCTGCAAATATGTTTCCATGCGTCTTGTCTGAAGCAGCAATGCCAATGAGAATTTGACTCGTGTGAAAATAATCGACACCAGGGTTGGTGGGCAATTTGTCAGTCAATGTATAACCAAGTGTGCATAGAGATATCACAGGAGAAGAACATTTCCCTAGAGAGAAATAAAAGGACATTAATGCTGTGATTGCAACATTGAAGAGATACGCTATAAATATAAATTCAATATTGTGTAATTACGTTAAAATATGTAACCATTAGTGGATATGTGCTGTAAACGTAATGTGGAAAGAGAAATATTGGTCGCTCGGAGGCTTTTCAATTTGGGCATAAGCATAATTCAACTTGAATGCAATGATTGCAAGTTAAATTAGTGTAATTTGCAAACAGACTTTTTTTGGCTTTTTGAACACGAGAAAAAAACTCAGATGTGAAAATGTAAATAAAATCCTGTTAAGGTTTCTAGTTTCGATTTGATCTCCTGGTTAGCAGTTCAAACAACGGGTAAGTCTCAAATCCCCTAGCCTCTGTTGAAGCAGCAACATAAATTGGTACAGTACGTGAGGAAATGTATGAGTACGTGAGAAAATGTATGAGTACGTGAGAAAATGTATGAGTACGTGAGAAAATGTATGAGTACTCCCACTTCTTTTGAGATGTCTGGATCAGCGTGGAATAGTCCAAATGCCCTCTAGAGCAGATGGAGCTACTTCTTAGTGGAGAGCCTTCTTGGCAGGAGGGCCATGTATGAGCAGGTATTTTCAAGGCTGCACTTTTACTTTTTTCCCATTGTTAAGATGTTTTCCAGTACTAGTGTAATGTGAGGATATATCCGGCTCATTGACGTATCACAACTCGTCATGATGATTGGCTCTGCCGGTCCTGGTTTATAGCCAATGGAGGGAAGCATAGGGGCGTGGCCCTGACGTAATGACAAGGTGACAGCTGTAAGTAGGGGATTGGTTCTGCTGGCTTTGGTCACAGCCAATGGGGAGACGGGTCAGGGGCGTGGTCCCGGGAGCCTACGAGGGAGCCTGGAATATTCTATGGAGGCTAACCAGGATTGGTGGAAATGTACCACGTGACCCGGGTATTAAATAGGGGTGGAGATGAACGACACGTGGTCAGAACGGGAACGAACGGAGGAAGGGGCCACGCGTGAGCGGGGCTCCGGGTTGCCACGTGGCAGTGCGTCTCTCTCTATCCCTCTCACGCTGCCCGTCAGCAGCGTGAAGGAAAGCTGTAATGCAAGTTGAATAAAAGACCGGATTCCAGAAGTCGCCTCAACGACCTTTATTACACTAGAATAGACGTCTGCTTGTTGCTGATGGTGCTATGCCGCAGTGTTGCTCTCTCGTTCCTCTCTTCCCGTGTTTACACACCCCTGTGTAAATCCTTCTGCGATGTTGTTGCATTTATCGTTGTCAAGCTGTGCACCATATCTAATAGACCAATAACACATGTTAAAAGTTCCCAATAACCGCTAGCAGCGATGGTTTACTCAAATGAGTATAAACAAAATAAAAAGTGTCTTTATAAATTACTAATGCCGACTACATTTGTTGTAGATATCGCATGAATCATGTGACAACGCCAAACACGGTGCATGAGTGGAAATGCATTAGAAAATATGCATTCATAAAGTTCGTGCGAAAATAGTATAATCCTTGACAATAAAGTGAGAAGACATTCATTAAAGAATCCACTATTCAGTCTAAGCACAATTATACGTGTCTCCACAATTTTAGTTTTCATACAATTCATAGTGTTGCCAATAACCAAATGACCAGGAATGTGCCCCTGTCGCATATCAGACGCTAATCAGGGCTGTGTCCAGATAGTACTTGGATAGGTGACCATCGTGCGTAAAACAGGCTGCGTGCCTCGGTGATGGACAGTAATAGATGGTGCAGAATAATCCATTGCTGTACTTTACTTCTATTTTGCCACATCTATGCTCCCCACCTTCACCAACCCAAACCGACTAGCATGGTTAAAAGTATAGTCTAATAACCCCCACGACCCGCAAAAACAGTGGGAAGGCCCCCATCAAAAGAGGGTTCACAAAAATGGCTGTAGATGTGTTCTATCCACTGCTGGATGAATACATACCGAACATTGTCAACATCCCTTGTGTATGTATGTAGAATTTATTTTACACCGTACGCAGCCAGCCGTGCTAATATGAGTCAATGATGCCACAATCCATCTCACTTTTGCTCATGAGCTGATCTCATCACTATCACCGGTAGTGGTCCTCTGCCGCGTTTTCTCCTTTGGTTGGTGTTCCGTTACCACTCCTGCCCATCTATTATTCCTTCTAGCTGTGTGCATGGAATCTGCTTTTGTTCTTTGATCCGTGTCCCTCTTTCTCTCTGTGTCATTTCCCCCATGCTTCTTTGCATACTTTTCAGATTTAGAAAATGATCTTATTTAGGCACATTGATAAGTTGATATTCATTATTAAATATAACATTTCAACAAGCACCTCCGGCCTGCTCTCACTTCTGTATTCAGTAATCGCCCTTTGTATACATACAATACGGTGTTATGTTCCAGTTTTGTCCCTTCAAAAAGTGTATTTTTGTTCATAAATATTGTTGTATGCGACTGAAGTTGCCTAAATGTGTCCTTCGGATCCACGTTGCAGGTATTCTTTGTCACATTCTTCAATTTATTTATTTTCTGAAATTTGGATTGGAGAAATAAACGCATGAAGATACATGGTAAAGTATTTAAAATCAACAGACAATATAACATACAATGGTAATGAAGTATAAGAAATTATTAAATTACTTGGAAAAACGATAATATATTCCTAAAATTAGCAACATATACACTTTTACATCTAGATTAAAATCTAATTTATTTTAACTGCTTTTTCTATTTAGTTTGTTGTCCTCTCCCCACAGCTCCGATTAACATTGTTGACTACGTACGGTGCAAAAGTTCAACATACATACAAATATCCTATAGATATCCAAGTGCCAAATGCACTACTTGTTTTACTTATAGGAGCATGGGTTGAGGCCTTGGTGAAGTAAAAGGTTTTTGTGTCCTGGTGCTCACACATGCTTTGTCTGTTGGGTTGCAGACACAAGCTGCCTCTCGAGGGGGGCACCAACCCACACCTCAACCTGATGACTGATGACATCATTTGTTACCACCTGGAAAAAATAAGCCTAAACCTAAACCTCTTGTCCCATCCTATCCTGTTTTTACAAAAAAAAATGAATTTTTTAAAAGCTACATTTTGACTAATATTTTGATGTTTTGGAATTGCCGTTATTTTTATGACATGTCTTTCGGCAGTAGAAATATATTGAATGATAAACAAAATTAGGCTTTAATATCGGTGTTAAGAAGTGCAAATACCAAATAGACAACAATTCAAGGTATCGTCTGCATTGACCACATATACTGTACTAGTGTTGTGCATTTGAACATTTTAATACCTGTATTTACACCAGAATGGGTAAAGCTTTTTATCATTCAAGATGCATTCCTTTAATTGCTTTTTAAGCTGTCTGCAAACGCATGCATTTCCACGACCATTAAAATTGTGTCGATGACATTGCGTTTTTTAAATGCAGCAGTCAGGCTGATTGTACACACAGACTCTTGAGTACATCATCACAGACGTTGAGTGTCATCCAGCATTCTCAACAACTCAGATTAAATTGATAGCGAATATAAAAGCACCATAAATATAAGGTGGCGTATGGACCCTTTGAACTGTTATAGTGCAAATAGGAATTTTTACTTAGAGAGGTCAAGATGCAAACCACTGCCACAGGGGCTCACATCTGCAGAATTCTGCTGCCCGTCATGATCACTCCTAAGTATAACACTTTCCAATATTATTCTCCTTATTGCAGTGGTGAAGCAGTTGTCGGAAATTCCTGAAGGGTAGCGCTCATTTAGAACAGCTTTTGCGGTGGCACGCACACACACACTCCTGCATGCTACCACTCGTGCTACAAAATGGGAATACTGTGGTAGCGAGGTGCTTCAAAGAGAATATATCATGAGGGTCTGACAACCAACGTCAGTCGAGATTACTTAGGATAAGGTAGCACCACTTCCTGGCTGCTGGTGATGTTTGAGATATTCATGAATGACTGTTTTTGATCTCGATTTCTTTCATGGTTGAGATAGGCTATTTTTAGATAGCATTCCTAATGAGGCCAAACAGATGAAGACACAAGGACTATTCCAAAACAAACACAAATATATTTAGACACCATTAATCTAATTGCATTATTGTATTGTAGTATATAATAAAGAAGTGAAAATGTAATTCAAACTAAAATGCATGTTTTCAGAAATACTAATCTTGGTGTTAATATTTGTATTTGCTTCTTATATATTAAGCAATTACATTTTAGAACGTTTATAGTATCTAATCAGTGTGCATATATAAAATAATGTTTACATTCGCTTCAGAAATACTAATCTTGGTGTTAATATTTGTATTTGCTTCTTATATATTAAGCAATTACATTTTAGAACGTTTATAGTATCTAATCAGTGTGCATATATAAAATAATGTTTACATTCGCTCTGAAAATGTATAGAAAAATAAGCGTACACCTCTTGGAATAATTAAAAATCTGCTAAAACATCTAAGGCGTGTAAGCATTTCAATATACTGTATAATACACGATTTATGTATCAGCTTACAATACTTGGATGTCTGTAGCTTTGCCATAAGAGCACTGCAGGCCTCATCAGTAGTCACTGTATGATTGAGCCAGCCATCGTATCGAGGGATAATATCTTGACTTGTTTGCAATAAGCTCCCAAAGGTTTACCTACTTGGAATTGATATTCTGTGACCATGAAGACTAGTTTATCAAGCACATTCATTAATGTTTACCCAGACTGCAAGTATATTGTAGAAGTCTACATGCCAGGAAACATGACACACCGTTTCTAGGTAAACAAATTTGAGAAAGACAGTCTTCGTACATTTAAAAGGCCAATAGTACTCCTGCTTAAACAAGCAATGAAGCTGAATTTATCTACATTCATCCCTGAACCAGAAGCGGGCGGCTTCAGTATTTTCACAAATACTGAAGTCAATAGAAAAACATATTTAAGTATCTATAAACTTCCCAGTTATCGACAATCACATCCTAAGCCATTACTGAAAAAAATATGAATTACACAATTATAAATCTTACTGCCTTGACAAATTTATTTTTTTAAATCCATTTAAAATAATATTAAATTTTCAGATGACTGCAAATATTTGTATTTCCATATTGTGAAACACAATGAAGTGAATTTGTATTTTCCAAAGTAATCGATGTTCATATGTGTAGTGTTCACTGGGGGTGACGGTCGATACATATTTCAATCCTACATCTATTTGTGCTGGCATTATAGTCGACTATTTTAATGCTTAATCGTATTCTTTAAAAACAAGTGTTTAAATTTGACAAATATTGGAACGCACAGCTTCATTGAATATGCAAATTATTGCACTTTCAATAACGGCGTCAGTTTTCTGCATATTGTGTTGGCTACATAAAAGTTCAACAAATATAAATGTGGATAAACATGAAAAAAATGGTTTCAACCAAATTATACATTTCCCACTAAATCCTGGGTTAGGGTATACAGTAGTAAAACACTAAACTATCCCGGAAATATCTCTAAAAATATATATATATAATAGCATAATTTTTCAAACGGTAATTTTCATGTCACAACAAACTAAAATTGCGTTGAAAAACTATACAGACTGCACGTTCAGGGAAGTAGTTACATTAAATAAACAAAACATATCGATGTCGACTCGTATTTTAGAATCGAGCAGCTCTTATTTGCTTTCAACTATTATTTCAAATTGGCGATGAATGCACTCTGAAACCGCGTATGTCAGTGATGAGTTAATTGCTTAATCGTGCATGATGGAATATTTAAATTCTGCATTTGGAGCCACAAAGCCCTTCGGTGTCAGTGAATTGTGTCCTCATTTTCCAAAATTATAATAAACCTATTTCGGCATCCATCTGTGCAAAGTTGTTCCACTACAAAGCATTAGTAATTAGTTAATGGCTCAGATTGCATCTTTTAAGGTCGTGCAATTGCATCATCAGCCATGATCAATTCATGGTCTTGCAATGCAATATAATCCATGCACACAAGATAATTTTAGAATACCATCTCTATGGTGGTCTCTTGGATATGTTCCCTACCATCCCTTCTGACCAAAACCACTTTTTATTATTATTAATGTCTCTGGTTTGTATGTCCTGGAATTAATGTGTTCCTTTCTCTGTCATTCCAAGCAGTGTAATAAAATCAGTGTATATCCAAGCTGCACTTTTCAGGTATGTTCAATTGTATTTGTCAATGTCCATGCTTCTGTTCGATATGTCAAAAGCAGGTAATATACACTGATTAAACACTTCCTCGTGAGGCACATTGGTCTGTTTCTTTTTATTATTAAATTAGTAATCCAAAATAAATCCAACCTGCTCTTGTCCACTTTTATTTTGTTAAGGTGATGTTTGTGTGCCTTTAATAACCGTTCTAGATACCTGCCCAAGGCATAAATACTGTGATGCATTTACTTGCTGGTTATTGCTTTAGATATCTTCAATTGTTAAGCAAACGTGTACAACTGCTTAAAACTGAACCAACACTGTGTAAAAAAATTAAATTGCTAAATTATGTTATAGTAATACATGCAACTTTTCTTTAGATATTTAACTTTGAATTATAGTAATGATATTGCCATGGATTACACACACATCGTAAGCCCATTTTTATTTTTTACAGAAGATTGTTGTGGTAATGTGTGCTTTTAAATAAGCAACTTTTTTCCATCATCATATGGTAATAATCTACATTAAGACGACAATCACACGGAGAACTATGACATTAAAGCAATACATCTTACAAAAAACATTCTTTTAAAGATATGCTTTACTTGAAACCATAAATAAAGGAATCATGTAAAACTAAGATTTATGTAAACGTATATTTTATGCCGTAAAACTGTCAACATTCTCAGGGTGCCTTTACTAGCAAATACATTATTTAATAAATTGACAAATAAATATACGTTTGTTGGTTGTTATTGTCTTGTAATGGCTCTTCGGTGCACTGAATGGAAACGTGGACTTCCCTACAGATAAGTCTGTTGGGGACTAGAATGCTATAAACATTTCCCTATTGATCGTGTGCACTGTATTCTTCAGATTACCGCCAAACAAATGTTAATCTACAAATTATACAGTTGCTTTAAAAGGCAAGTGGGCGCATTTCCATAAGCTGCATGCTAACATCACTGAAAATACCTTAACCCCTTTTAAAGGGATTAAACCTAAACATCCGATTGTAATGTTTACAAAGTTTACCTGAAAAACTATAAAAACACGTAAAATTTCGATTGAAAGCTTTCGTGACTGCAGGGATTCATCTTCTTGGTTCTTTCGGTAAAGTCACGTAGAATGGAAATAATAAAATAATAAAAATAAAACATAACAAAATAATTCTCACGACGTTTCGGCCACAACGCAAGCACGTTTCACAAGTGTAAAATCTCATTTTGATTTTGTAAACGGGCAACTGACCCAATACTGTGCGCACTGAAACATATAATACAGCACATTGCCAACACTTTTACCTAATCTTAACTGTGTGAGAGTATGAAGTAATAACACTGTAGAATGTTCCACGTGCAATATAGCTGATTGCTCGTTTCAGATTTGATGTCTAAATTCTCATAGACTTAAACATACAAAATGTTGCTACAGTAGTCGTATGTTATTGTATGCACTGCACCATGACGAAGATTTTTCGATTTAAAGCTTTCGTGACTGCAGGGATTCATCTTCTTGGTTCTTTCGGTAAAGTCACGTAGAATGGAAATAATAAAAATAAAACATAATAATTATGTTTTATTATGTTTTATTTCTTTCGGTAAAGTCACGTAGAATGGAAATAATAAAATAATAAAAATAAAACATAATAATTGTTTTCTTTGTATTTTTTTTATTATTTCCATTCTACGTGACTTTACCGAAAGAACCAAGAACATGAAGAAGATGTTGTGCTAAATGCAATCAAAACAATCGGTTTCATGGTAGCAATGTGTAGTCAAAAACAACGACTGAAGAGAGGGGGATTGTTTAAAATAAAGTCCCCGATAATATTAGAGGAAATGTTGTTGACCGAAAATAGACAATGTTCATGATTGCTATTTACTTACAGGGTACTGCAAACTATATTGCAGTTTGCATTGTAAAAGTTAATGCGGACCATCATGGCATTCCCATTCATAAGGATATTTCTAAACCTAAACATTTGTTTCTATTTCCCCGGGTAAGGCCCACTGAGCTTTATAGCTATTTCGCAGAAGCGACCTCGCTATCACAAATGACAGCTCAACTTAGTGGCTTATCACCTGGAAATGTATGGCAGCTAATAACACTTGAAACGCAAGTTGATTTTAAATGTGGAGGGGAAAAACCACGCGACCACGGGGAGAGAAACACGCAAACTTCAAATATACAAGCGTCAGGGTCGGGATCGAACCCACACTCTCCTGTATACATCATTTTTGAAATGTCAATATACACAATGCAATGCTATAGGATAGTACACATAGCATACGGGTGACGGTGTGCCTGTAGCCTTTTAGAAATTCAGTACAGAAATCTTGACATATGCCACTACAATACAGTGCATCAACGTTTGCATAGCACTGTCACAGTATGCCACATTAAGTCGTGTGAAACATTTGACGTAGCAGCCACCCGATGACGGAGGCTTGTGTTGCCTTCAAAACGTCGTGATTTGTTTTAATTCAATTGTTTTCATTTTAATTAATTGTATTTAGTTTTTTACCTACGTGACTTTACCGAAAAAAACAAAGAGTATGGATCCTTGCAGTCACGAAAACTTCAAATCTAGAACTGACGTATAAAATATAATCGGAGTACAAACGTGTGGGTCTTCAGGCTAAGCCGCTAATGCGTTAACTGTAGCTGGTTTTAACACTGGATTCCCACATCGTACAAACAGCTAAAATAAGTCGTCAGTTTTTACAGACGTGCTCGCATTTTTTTAGACGCCAATCATAGCTGTGATATTTTAATATGATTATACAGATGTGCTAATCGGAGGATTTTTACTTCGGCGTGGCTGGGCTCTGCAGGCTGATGTTGTGCTCCATCTACTGTCAAAAGCAGTTACTGCGCTGCAATCAGGAACCGGCGCTCTTTAAAGAGTTTTACAGCACAAATCACAATGCAGAGCATCTGGTTATTTCCTTTTTATACACCGATCCGAGAATCCTAAACAAAATAGATTTACGACAATTACTAATAGAAAAATTGTATGTTTGAAAGAAACGCATTATTATGAAAAATATGTTCGAAGCAATAAATACAAAACACATGAACCGTGTCAAATGCGCTGTCGGAAATCATTCCATACTGTTTTATTTATGAACACAAATTGGAAATGCATCGTAGCAGTCCAACACACAGAGATGATGAATATTTCTGAGCTTCAGGTCAAGCTGAGCAGCAAAGTGTAAAATGAATGTTGCTTCTGACCAAAAAACTGGCATTTTATGAAACCTACCTGATGATCCTAAGTTAATCATTGATTACAATATAATTATTATTAATACAAAACTTTAGTATTAATGAGAATGTACATGCTAGACACTTTCATTCATCTAATTCGTTTATTTTAATGGAACTAGAATTATTTTCTCTATTTCCTTTGACTCCCATTTGAATAAATCCTTGTTACAATCATAAAATAAACCTGGCCAACAACGGTTCAATTATTATTAACCATAAGGAGACACTAGAGAGCAGATGGGAATAAACACAGTAACTTCCATTTGAGTACAACGCCCACAAATTCTTCAAGAGGCAAAGACAACATTTAAAAGTATCGTTACAAATTAATATAGATGTATGCACTGCACTCTTACAAACCTTAATATTTAACTTATTTCACGTAACTTTAACACGTAGGCTTTCGCGACCAATATCATCCATAAGAGGTTTTTGGGTGAGATCGCGTAAATGTGTCGTTAAAACCCGCCACCACCCGACACAGCCAACTAGTAAGGGTTGTCACGTAAACAGAACATGCCAATTCGTCACTAGTACAGCACACCGGTGTGTTGGAGAGCCAAGCCACAACATTTACAATCGGAGTACGACGTTTTGCCAGCTATTACAACTAGCTTCATCAAGCGACAGCCAGATTTGTGGTATTGTAAGTGGAATCGGTGAAAATCCATGCAGCATCCAAGCTCTTCTTTTTAATGTCAAAACATTGGCGCAAATAACATCTCCAAAGCTGTTTCTCAGTTCAAAATTAATCACGACATTAGCTAAAATTGGCGTTTCCTCAACATTTTCAAAGAGAGCTTAAAATATAAGAATTGTTCTGTATTACCCAAGACAAAACAGAATGATAACCATTAAGTCACATCTACTTGCTCCAGATAAGCCAAAGGACAATACATATTGACTCATGAGGGTTGCATAATATCACCCATTACAATCGGTTTAAGGAATATAACACTCTAACACATCGGGTGAATTATACAGGTAATCATGCATTTTTACAAGTGGGGATTTGACTGTTAGTGGTTGCATTTTCACCAATATATTTTACAATGAAATGACTTGCGCTTTCTTTTACCAGTTTTTCAGACAATTGACTCGTAAATAGTATGCATATTATAGATGAATTTATACCATAAAACAAAACTGTTCTTTTAATGTAAAACAAATTTAGACTGGCAGTTTTTCAAACTCAACATACATTACACGAAATAATATTACATGGGAAATGTATCATTTGCTATGATCAGGTTTCTTTGTTTTTATCTGAAATCAAATATGTTACATTAAAAGCATGGAGAGGTGCATGCTGGTATTTACAGAGAAAGGAAGCCGAAAGCCTGCACCAGTGAACATAGGCAGGTTAGACATCTTGACGGTAAAGAAAAACAAGGGCAATGCAAGAAGGAATGATGGCCAGTAGCCAAGACTCACAACGGAGTGGCAGCAAAAGCAAAAAACACGGCGGTGCAGATGACATCAGATCATGTGCAGGTGCTATATGGCATGCTGCGATTGTAGGACTATGAGAGATAGTGGTGGCTTGGGGAGAATTTAATCCAGTAGTGAAATGATAATGGCAGATGATGATGATAATGCATTACTATCATTCCTACTTCTACTGCATCTGTGCTTGACCAGCAATGGGCTTGTGGCACCCTCCACCCCAGCCAGTCACTTGCAACTGTTCCTGCCACCACAGCAGAGAGACCCGAGTCAATCTTGATCTGGCACAGCCAAGCATGACGAGGCTGGCCAGCATTCTTCTACCACTGTCTCACATCTTTTTGAACTTTTTACGTTGCCTTTGTCCAAACATAGGTGGAGATGCTGTTGCGATGCTGTCCGGTGTGGGACACAAGTGGCTGCCATCTGAAGCAGTGGTATTGGGTGTCAGTGCAATGCCACCTTCACTCAGAGCTGACATTGGCTCATCAAAGCCACCTTCACAGCCAACCAACATGCCTGGAGGAGGCTCATCTGACTCCTGAGGCTCTGCCTTCACCTGCACCAGGCTCCATATAGGCGACACATCCCCTCCACTGTCTGTGCCTGTTATGTAAAACAAAATATTACGGTAAGTTATTTTTGCAAGTACATTAATAAAAGATGTCAAATATGGAACGTATTCATGTGACAGGTACAAGGCGTTATGCTAAAAGTATTAAGGACAAAGTATGAAAACAACAACAATTTACTGAGTGACAATGATGAATGTCGATGCTCTTACCTGCATTGCTGCTGGATTGTTCTGGGCCCTCAATTTCTAACTGCAACGGCTGTTGATCAGTAGCTGTTTGCTCAGTTTCACTTTCTTCGCTCACAGGGAAACTGATCTGCTCTCCCAATGGTTCCTCCTTCACGCGTAGCATCGTGGACAATACCCTAACACCACCAAAAAAAAGCAGTTTATGAAATACCAGATTATTAACATTACATCGCAGGCATTTAAAGAATAACTAAATTAGATCATTGTTGTTTCAGGACTTCTTGTACAAAAATTAAAATATGGTGGTATACACCCATTTTAACCAATATTTGGTAGTCCGTACAGCACAACCAGTAATACCCTTATTTGATGATATAATGACAATGACTGCCAGTTGTACTGGAACTCACCTTTCAGGGTTAAGCAGCCTCTCATACTCCTCTGCCAAGTGCCTGCTCGCCGAGAGCACATAAGCGTGGTAGTCGACCACACGCTCCTGCCAGAACTCCTGGAGATCCAGAACGCTGCCCAGCCCCGTCTCCTGGAACACTTGCTCTATGGCATCGGGAAAGCCTGTCTGGCCCGTCTGTGCTTCCCGGTCCACTGTTACACGAAGCAGCTTCGTCAGTTTGAGCATAAATTCATGGGTAATGTCCGTCAGGGTCTCTAGTGTTGACTCCATAGCAGTATCAAAGCCAGCATGTGCCAGTGCCGTTACCACAGCTCTGTGCAGCAGCTGGCGATTCTCCGCAGAGCTCACCTCCATCACGGGTTCTCCACAGCCTCTGCACACACGCATTATATGTAAAATTAAAGACAGGGAATGCACAACTTGAACCATTCACTGTACTAAATGGCTCACCACTTCGCAAAGGCTATGACCACCAGCATACTGAGCTGCCAATGATGACACTTATTTCATAATAAAGATGCAATATAAAGAGTGAACGGACCTGTAGAAATCACCCGTCTCCATGTCCGGGTCACGGAGCCGCATTCTGAGCGTTGAGCCCCCCAGGTTGCTGCTGCCAAGCTCAGTGCCCATGGAAGCGAGCTCTTCGGGCAGCGGTGGGGGGCTGGGCAGTGGGGGCAGTGGTTCCACCTCCTCGCTCTTCACCACCTCACCTGCCCCCTGCTGCTGCTGGGCGCTACTGATAAGCCCACGCAGGCGCCGGTTGTACTGCAGCAGGCGGATGGTGTGCATGACGTGCAGTCCAGGGACCCCGGAGTCAGTGGTCCGGGCCGGGCTGACTGCGCAAGGCTGCAGCATTGCCGGCTCCCGCACCTCTGCCGCACGGGGCTCAGGCTGGAGCAGCTCCACGGCACTGCGCAGTGACTGACTGGGAGACACTGGGATCTCCCCCCAGTACCTCATCATCTTGTCCCTGCTGTTTTGCCTTTCGTTGTTACTGTTGTTTTTCTAACGTGATGGCATACAAAGCCCTGAAAGATTTACAAGAGTTTGCTTTGTTAATGACTTCATTCAGCACAGTGTTGAAAAAGCAATGACTAATTATGAAGCCTTATTCTTTTCACAGGTTTACACGTATCATAATTACGATTAACTGTTATGTCAAAAATATCACCCACAGTGCTATGTAAAATATTAGTGATCTATATGTCCAGAGGATTACAAAAATGTATATAAAGTAATATGTAAAGTATTTTGCCCAGTACAGGGTTGTGTTATTTAACAAAGTATTATATACCGAGGACTGGCTATTTTAATATGCACTTGGTAATGTGTATAAATTAAAAACATGCATATAGAGTATTTGAACATTAATAAGCAAACATATATGAATAAACAATAACACGGTTAAATTTCGATTTAAAGCTTTCGTGACTGCAGGGATTCATCTTCGTGACTTTACCGAAAGAACCAAGAAGAATAACACGGTTTATAATGTGAATGTGACTTTCAAACAAAAGTAGTTAAAATGACCAGACAAGAGAAGTATAGGTAAGATTTGTACTGCATTGGAGAAATCGGATTCCTTCAGTATAAATAAAGATTCTGATTCTGAAATGAAAGAGAATGGTGCTTAGAATTTGTAGCTAGCAGCATCTTGAAGATGATGAACATCGTTTTCAAAAAGAAGGAATCTTGGAAATGGACATGGAAGAGCCCACAATGAGAATTAAAACTTGATCATAATGGACGTACGCCAGGCTGTAAAATGTCAGTAATTTCAACATCGGAAGTGACTAGACTGATGAATTGCAAGGTACACTTCAGCAGAGAAGACAACACCGCCTGCATGCAGAAACAAGATTATTAATATCATGTGGTATAGTATAGGATGTATCTAAATATATACGATACGCAACAGATTAAAATACCACGAGAAGTAAAATTATTAAATGGATGTCAGCACTTTAAATCAAGAAACACCCACAGGAATGAACAGTGTACCACGTATTGAGGGCAAGGAAAAAAATGGCAGAGAACACATAATCTGAAACCACTCTGTAAATAGGAAAAGAATGAGAAATATCAGAGAACACAAATGCAATTGCAGACGTCATCAATAACTGGGAGCATAAAAGCAAGAAAGACCCATAAACACTGGATTAATAGAGAGATAGTTATAGCACATTAATATATTTGAGAAAACAATGTTCTAGATGCCACGCTTGAAGAAGAAAAACAACCGTTATTTATAATATGAAAAACATAAAGTTTCTGGACTAAATGGAATAACTGTGGCAACCAATAAAATATTGATAAATACAAAAAAAGAGAAATAACTAGTAAAGTCGAGGTGTATACACTATGTAGTAGGTGCACAATTAACAAATAAATCTCACGTTCATCAATAACACTGCGTTAAACAGATAGATATAAATATTTATGTATGTGCTATGAACGGGCCACTGTCCAAATCGTCGCCTATATATGGTTTTCCCTTTTAAGGCAATGTGTAATTTAAACGAAAGTGTTGCATTTTTTTGTACGCATAATCAGTACTTTACATTTAGTTTCGCATCAAAGATGTGCACATGAAGTATAAATTTACCCGCATACAGTACCGCATTAAACTATAGTTCTAACACTGTGGGGCACTCCCACCAAGACGTCTGGTCAGCGTGGAAGAGTAGACCAAATACCCTGGAGTGGAAGGGAATTCTATATTTGCCCTCCTGTAATGTTTGTTGTTGTTACTGTCTGACCCGCCCCTACTAAACATGTGTGAAAAAGCTTTATAGCTCATCGGATTCCTCCAGTCTATGCCAATATTACGATTCTGAGTTGCAGGGCTGCACCCTTTAACTGTTACGATCAGTGCACAGATTGAGGTTGGTGTGAGTAATACTGTAGGTACATAAACGTGCGTAAGTCAGTACACCAGTTCACACACCGTAATCGAGAGTAAGACCGCAGTGTAGTTATAAACTATACAACACAATTCATATACTATGCAATACTGTGGCACTCTAGTCGTGCTAGTACATGTTTACCTATACCACCATGTAATACAAAATAGAGTGCAGTACGTACATACATAGCTTGCTATGCTAAACGATTCCAAATCATTGCTAAACTTTACATTACATGAAACCACGATAGGCTAAGCGCTTCGACCTCGTCTTTGTCAGACGCGCAGTGCTACGATTGTCATTGCTTATCTTACTTTATTGCATACAAATGTTGCGCCTTTCAACGTGAGTGATAATGTATTACTCACGGCCCATCGCAGACTAGGAACTTGGGCCTTAGGCCCCGCACGCGTCCGCGCAGCGAAATCTTCCGGCGCGCCCCACCAGCGCGTGGAAAGGTTCCGGCCGATAACAGTCCGGAGGTCAGACGCACAGCAAAGAAATACTGTATCTTTGCAACCCCTTATCACTGCCCTACCTTATTACAGACCTATTCAGACCGTACTGGTCACCCCGTGCCCCTTTATGAATCTCAACGATCGTCCTACAAAGTCCCCCACAAGGGAGAAACACAAACAAATAAGACAACGATTGTGTTGTTCGTATTGAAACGACTTTACGCCGTGTGGACAAGAAAACTCAATTTCCCCGTACAAGGATACGGGTGAACCGTATGGGCTGACAGCTAATGTAATACAGGACCATAATTTATCCGGTTAAATGAAGAGTTAAATTTCGATTTAAAGCTTTCGCGACTGCAGGGATTCATATTATTAGTTATTTTGGTAAAGTCACATAGAAGGGAAATAATAAATAATAAAAATAAAACAATTAAAATTATCACGACGTTTCGATTGCAACACAATCAATCGTCATCAGGTGTGAAAATCACAGCAAGAATTTTTTTAAAAGTGGAGGTTTTTTTTTCTTGACGTTAGCCCCCCCCCCCCCCCATTCAGCACCCGTCCTCCTTGGCTCCTCCTCCTCTCCTTACCCAATATAACAATGTCTCACCACAAACAACTCTCGCTACAGTTATTTTGCCGTGCCCTTTTTTACACCTGATGAAGCTAGCTAGTGTTGCCTCCGAAACGTCGTGATTGAATTGATTTAATTTCATTTATTATTATTTTATTTTTATTCTTTTTTTCCTACGTGACTTTACCGATTAAAACCTAAGAGTATGTCAGCACCACGGACAGCGCGGTTGTTCAGACGGACGAGTTCATTCATCTATGCTCGCAACGGAGGAGGGGGGAGAGAAAGAACCAAGAATAAAAATGAAGAGTTCGTTGTGGTTTCCGGTGCATATTTCCAGATAGTTATAGAAATTGCACGTGCCTCTCATCCACTGTACACTAATAACGCGTTAAATTATACTACTTGTTTAATGTCTTCAGCGAGATGGCTTTACTGGTTGTTAAATTCGCCCTGTGCCGCTTACATTTGCGCTTTCATGCGTATTTTGTAAGCGTGCCTTAACGTGCACAATTAACAGAAACAACTTCAAAACATTCGTCAATAACGCTTCCTTTAATGGGAAAACATAAAATGTTATGTATGAGGGGATGTTGCCCAAAAACGTGGCCGTTTATATATTTGTTCCTTTTAAGGCATACTTACTGACAAAGTGTTTAGTTAACTGTGCCTTGTACACCACTGCCAACCCAGTACCTTCAAGTAATTTAATTTTGAAAGCGCATATACCACTCACGCTGTCAGACCAAATGGAAAACTCGGTGGTACTCGCTAAACCACCGAGTTATGCTAAAGAGTACAATATTATTGGATAAAAGTATTGTATACCATTATGTCATTAAAAAATCATTAATTGGAGCAGTTTTCAATCTGAAACTTGACCTGGGGTGTCAAGAGAAAGTGGACAAAGGAAATGTGACTGCATAGGTTGACCATTGTGTGGTCAGAAAATGCATATCTTAACGAAATTTATATAGCGCCTTAACTAAGGCACTTGGCACAGATTTAAGAACGGCACGACGTATGAATGTGACGGTGGAGATTAGGTGAATAAAATACACGAGAGAGAGTAAGCAATCGGGCGCGCAATCTGTGATGCGTGAATTCGGAAAAAATGCAACTGGTTGACAGTAAATGCCACCTGATGGCCTTCAATTTCAACACATTGTGCACGAACGTTTTTGTATAACCCCCGAGAAAACGCCTCTGCACGTTGAGAAATAAAAATTCAGTTTGGATTTTTTAAAGTTTCTTTTAACGAGTGACATTTCGTATTTGCAAATGCAAACGCTGTGCAAGTAAACGTATATTATGTAAAATGTTCTGCTTCTATTATCGTAAGTAATCGTATCGAAATACCAGATGGAATGCAGCCATTTATGTACGACCAATTAATCTATCAGATTTGTTGCCTTGACATAGAGAAATGCAGTAATCGTAATATTTCAAGCCAAGTACATCCAAAATCGACTTGAAATGCACGGTCACAAAAGCGTGTCATGTTACAAGCTTGTACTTATTTTGGAAGCAGGGGTGCATGTGATACAAGACTCCCAAGGTGCTTATCGATGATATACCTTACTCAAAATTGTAGTCGAGTTTAAAATGTAAAAATAAAATATTTAAAAATACTTTTTGCTAAAACACGCTTTAATGAAATGTACTGTCCGAGCTGCCCCTCCCCCTGCCCCCTTCCCCCATCGCCCCTCCCCTCCTTCAACATCACCAGCCCCTCGGCGTGGCTCCCCGAGGCTTGCTGTCACGTAAGGGACCACGTGGTGATTTACAGTTGAGCGTAGACAATTAGAGCCGTAAAAAATATCGTTTCAAATATTTATTTATAATTTTCAATGATAGAATATAGTATTGTCATCAGTATGACATACCTATACGAAGTTTGCAGTCGATAACACATTGGGAATACGGTTGAAATTGAGTTACAATATTTTTTGGATACAACACATACAGTAAGTTAAATAAAAGCGTGTAAAAAGTTTTAAAATACGTTTTGGATTTTTTTGATAGAATATCGTTTTGTCATCAGTATGACATACCTATACGAAGTTTGCAGTCGATAGCAGATTGGGAAGTGTGTAAAAATTGAGTTACAAGATTTATTTTTTGAAGATACAACAGACGAAGTGAGTTAAATAAAAGCGTTTAATAATAAAAAGACAAATTTTATTCACAAACTGGTGTATATGTACAGTTCATGTACATTTATCTCGACTGTATACTGATGACATCTGAACAATGCAATGCAATATGCGTACAATTATATAAAAATGGGTACATACCGCTCAGCACCTAAAAGCTTTCTATACCTTTATGACCTAAATATATGTTCGTATTCATGTTTTTCAGTTAAATTAAGACTCTCTTGCATTTTTATTTAAATAATCAAAGCGTTCTTACTCTCTTAGTAATTTAACACTGATTGGTTTAATAAAAAAAAAATTCCCATTCCATTTAATTTTTATATTTAAAGCTGGCTTATTTACGTCGACTTGCATTAAGTTATTCCCCATTTGCATTGCTGTAATATGCGCCAAAAAAAGCAAAATGCACGTCGAGTACTGTATTAAAGGTAAATTCAGTGCATGCAATTCCACCAATATATTTAAACTGCCATTTCAACCAGCAGTGAACATATGCCAGTATACTCCCATTTCCCTGTTGGCTCATGCCAAAAAATGTCACAGTAGGCAGTTTACAATGACAAAGCACTATTTCAATTAACTCGAGGTATGCCAGCAGCTGGTACTGTCATACCTATCCGATTTGCTGACATGGCCAAACACTGGGAATAAATCATATATTTGCAATATTTCATATCCAATTGCACTTACATCATATGGACCTGAAAGGGCTTTCACTGAAAATATGACATCAAGTTGTAGCCAGCACTTGAATATGTGTCAACAGCTTATTCACCCAAACTGCTTATTAATTTACAATACACTGACAGTTTGCACGATCTTGGAATTTCCTTTAATTCATGTAAAATGCAATGTGTCGTGAATAATTAAATACATGTCTAAAGCCGTTTGTTAACCTACTGCTGGATGAAGGCCACCACACATCATATGAGTTGTTTGACTATAATTTGCCACGATGGTCAGTGCAGGTTGATCAAGTGTGTGGTGGGGAACACATGACTAAGCTCACTCGACACTTATGTTAGCTATTGCAACAAATTAAACTCAGGTCACCGGGTACATAGCACTGACAACTGCACCCACCACTGTACCCGTACCATTCACCCCACAATAGAAATTAATGCAGTGAATTGTGTAGACAGCATAGCTAATTCACCAATACTGTTTCAGAAACGACAGGATATTTTTAGTGTAGAAAATATTTCCAGACTTTTGACGCAATTTTATTTGAACTCTTGTGGTACACAAACACACAAAGTTTATGTATACAGTAGAAACGCTCGTATCAAAACAAGGATGACATTTCCAGGTCGAACGTCAACGTTGCAGAGTTAAATTCTGGTAGAAAAATGTGAATCCTGATTCAATGATGACAAAATACTGTACAAGGGTTTTTGGAGAGTTGGTGAAATGTGTTTCATAACTAATTTTCAATATACCTGAAACGGCTCACATGTACCATGTTTTGAATTATTTTTTTTACATTGTATGTGCAATAAAACTACAAAAAACAAAATAACCCTTAACACAACTCGTCAACAAAAGATTATAAGTACATGGAAGTGTATACTGTAAATACGCACAATATGAAAGTATTTTTTTTTATTGGAGGTATAACTTATGACAGTGAAAACATTACCTTTCCAAAAACTTATTCTCAACACTCCATGAGTTCAGCAAATAGTACTAGCTACTCGGGTTATTTTAAATTAGTTTTATAATAAAAAAGCAAAATATAAATATTCAATCACTGGAAATATACATTCTTTAAAATTAGAAAGTAATAATTGCAGACAGTATTTACATAATCCAATTCATACCACTAAATATCAACAAGTGCTTTTCTCTAAATGAATATATCTTTTCCATTCTTTAATCTTAATATAATACTGTATTGCACTGTATTCCCACAAATACCAAAAATAACACACAAAAGTGCTGCTTTCATACAAATGATCGATATCTCATTATGCAAATAATGAAATTTAGTCTTTCGTCTCGACACTCTTTGGTAATCCAATCTGTTTTCTCAGTCCTGATAGATTTGGCTTGCACGGCTTCTGTCAAGATAAATAAATTGGTAAATGTTATTGATGTTAAAATGTACTTTTATGATGACTGCAGTTTTTTTTTATTTTAAATATACATGAGATTTGCCGACTATATTGTTTTTATGGGTTTTTTTTTAAAGGGGGATAATGTTGCAAAACTCATTACAGCAGTAAAGGCTGCCATCTGGTGGAATTTTAATATTGAGTTTATTCAACATAAAGTTACTGTTTTGGGTTAAATTATATTTTCAGTAAAAACACCATATGGATGACATCCATATTAAATGTAACGTGAATTTTTTTTTATTTTAATGGTAATTTCATGTAGATTTAACAGTACAGATGTCAGAAGTATGTGTCATAGAAAATGTATATTTGTATATATTTTTTATAAAAGATATAAACAGCAAACTTAAACATATGCAGAATTAAATCATCTTTGATAATCACCTGCATGTTGCACACTACAGGCAGATGGTGAAGATTGGCTAAGGGCATCATGGCTGGACGTCCATGGGCACACTGAAAGGGCAGCTGACACTTGGCTAGATCACGCATCAAACTTGCACACTCATCCCAGGAGAGCTTGTCCCCAAACTTCACAGCACCTGTCGACAACAGAAAATGTTATTTTTTTGCCCAATGGAGCAGGTTAATCTGTCAAAATTAATGACATCATGCCGGCGTATAAAAACACGTCAAAAAACAATCATCATGCAGGATTTTTTTAATATTATACACAGCCCTTTCAATTGTTTGTACAAGAGAGCAGGCTAGTATTTGTCTATTCTCACCATGACAGGCCTGGGAGTTGAGAATCCTGACAATGGCTCGAGGCAACGTTCCCCCGGCACCTCCAGTCTGCTGCAGCAGCTGAGCAGGACAGACACAGCCAAGAATTTTTATTCACAAACATTACTGAAATGTTAATCATATTCACTTTCTCGCATCAATGCATTTTTGTTTCAAACATCGCCATCCTGCATACTTTAATATCAGCTGAAATGTTACCAAAATATCTTCTGAGATCCATGGGTGGCAGATCACGAAAACTTGTACATGTCAAAGGAGCTAAATGTGTAACCATACTGGCTGTGCAAATTCGTGAAAATGCAGAAATTGGGATATTTTGGTCACGTCAAATTATTTAACGTGTGTGAGAAAGTCATCTTAGAATGAGGAAGATCAAACGAACGATAAAAGAAAATCACAAATGATCTACATGAATGAACGAGGCTGGAAAAGCTAGCATAAGATAGGATGTTTCTACGATATCAGCAGAGCTGCATTGTCATGATTAGTACGAGCAATTACTGATGACACCAATTGCCTTCTAAAATAAAACTAAAATAGGAAATCATCCAAATCAGATACTTTAGGTCTTATTTGGTGTTGAAAAGAAGCACCAGAATATGAAAAAACAGCCACAATACGCTTAAATAGTAATTTAATGAATACATTTCATGTAATTACAATTTTAATATTGATCAATTATATTTATAAGACATTTTTTTAATATCTAACACTCAATTTAAAGATTCACCAGATTGGGTTTGTCATGTAAAATGTGTAGGGCATTCTGGGAATTGTAATCATTCATCTTCAAAATTATTAAACCAAAGGAGTTTTTTTTTTAATCGCAAAATGCTAATTCTCCGGTGAGATTTTGTAACATTTTCCCACTAAACCACGTATGTGAAAGTAAATGCCACCTCAAGTTCTTCTCTAATCAGCTCCTGTAAAACATAAAAAAGATACAATTCCAGTTTTAATAAGAGTTTACAGAATTATTAAACCATATCATCACACTTAACTATTAATTTACAATGACGTTAAATCCCCTCATTTCTTGCCTAAATTTTTTCTTCTTTAGAGCCCTTTGCAAATGAAGCCCACCCTATGCCACGTCAGCCATGGGGGTTGTTTGACCATATGTCACCACACTTGTTATTCGCGGACGTACATTTAATTAAAAAAACATTAATAAAACACTATCCCCAATGGCGTTTTAAGCCATTTCACCGACAACAAATGCAGGCATTTTATATAGGGATGGGGGGACGGTGGGGGGGGGGGGAAACTCTTTCCAGTACATGAGTGATTTATAGTACAGGGCACCTCGAGAATGGTGCACGTGATGGGTGGCCGGCCACGACGAGCCTCTCCAGTCTCACGCTCCACCAGGCACACTGGCACTCCGGTCACATGCACCACGGCGGCCTCAGCTGGGAAAGCCAACTGCAGCCCATGCCTCTCCAAGTGCCCTTGGTATGACCTAAGAACCATGCCAAATGTGTATAAAAGATGGGAGTCAGGTGTGCAATAACCCCGAGCTGTACAGCTGTTTCCATCTTGCATGAAATCAGGGTGTCATTTTTAAAGTATATTCGATCACAAAATGTGAGCATAAAGCAATGCAAATTTTTATATATATATTTTTTGCAACATATTGGTGGGATTAACAACATATGCACACAAATAGTTGTTTTGCTTTATTTAGAAAAAAATGTTTCTGTAAACACATTGAATAACAGGTTGAAAATATGCTTCAAAGGTGTTTTAGGTGCAATAAAACATGTGGTATTAGCCAAGCTTAATTCTTTGTAGTATAATTAGAATCAAGTGCAATGTAAGTAATACCTTATGAGGTTGATCTCGTGACAATTAAACTCTAATGCCATGGGAGGCACAACCAGTGATGTTCTCATCACTCTTTTTCCAACATCAGCAGAATCCTCAGGCACTTCAAAGAGTTCTGTGACAGCAAATAAAATGTGTCAAAACATGATGAATTAGATGAGTAATTTTATAATTGCATAATCATCATTTTTCTTACCAAATTTAAATGTTCCACACACTTTTTAATGTACTTCTTTTGCTGTTTGCAACAAAATGGTTTAGATGTTGGTTCATATAGAAATTGAAGGCATTGATGAAAAACATTTTACTTATAGATCATTCATTGTAACGAAGAAATGCAATGGTGTTCAGTATTCACATGTTAGATGCTGCCATTGCTCATTACAGAAAATATATACATAAACACAAGGCGATCAAGGTATAGCAGAAGTTATTCTTGCGTAAATGCACTCATAAACACAGTTCAATTCTTGTGTATGGAAGAAATATGTTCAGGAGTTAAATGCCAATGTTGAGGTCTGCCAGCCACGAGAGGGGTTCAGGAGAGTTTGTGTAGGTATTTTCACATATCTGAATTATGTGTGGCTTGAACATCAGGCTTCTCTCCATGATAACTGCTCGATATTTTGGGAGTAGGGTAATTAGACACTGGAATACCACAGGATGATGCATCAACGGTGGCATCTGCTGCACGATTGTTCAGGTGGAAAGCACTTGTGGTAAAGCGAACAGCGTTGTCATTCTGTCTGTTCCCAGGGTTCAGATTGGTTGGAGGTCA
Source organism: Lethenteron reissneri (assembly GCF_015708825.2). NCBI lineage: Eukaryota > Metazoa > Chordata > Hyperoartia > Petromyzontiformes > Petromyzontidae > Lethenteron > Lethenteron reissneri. The sequence continues at coordinate 9,907,319 of NC_083803.1, read as the reverse complement.
TGGACGCAGTAATTTCCCAGCAATATGATTGGCTGCAGCCCACATTCCGGCCAGCGTGTGGAAGGCGGGGGGCCCTTGGGAAGGGTGCACGAGGTGGGGTGGATGGTTGGTGAAGGAAGTGCCCAATCACAGTTCAGATATTCCTCGCCACAACATTTAAGCCAAGGCCTGGAATCGAACTCAGGTTGTCCAGTCTATAGCGCACGGTCCACACCAGTTCCGTGTAGTGTATTGTCATAATTTTTAATCGTAAGATATTAACTATTGCACAAGGCACATCCAAGTGGTAATGCACGGCAAAGTAATATAAGTGATGCTATATACCAGCTGTCAGTTGCTCTAGTCGTACTCTCTCATGGGCCGCATGCTGATCCACCAGAATGAGAATATTCAGATCTACATTACAAGACAATCTTTTAGAGCATGCACTTCAAAAGGCATTACATTTACACATCATTGCTACAATTAGCACAACACCAAGATTATACATTTTCGTAAATTATAATTCACAAGGTTGTGAAAAGAATACAAATCATTACTAAATTCATAACCTTAATTTAATTAAACACATGATGCGCCAATTAAATGGTGATTTAAAAAAATTCAAATGCATATTAAGGATCTGAATGGATTGCAGTGTGCAAAACAATTCAAGAATCCACCACATCTCCATGAACATTGCCTTATATTAACATATTAGCTAACTTTTCAGTCGATGACCCTTTTACCACTCATAAAGGCTCATTGTCCGATTGGGCGGGGCTAGAAGTGGGAAGCTGAATGTGGAACATGGGGGGAAAAATGATTCAGGGTTGTGATTCAATTCAAAAATGTTATTTCCTGTCTCGTTTTTACCATCTTACTTATATTATTAACCATTGTTTTGTCTCTCATTACTGACCACTCCATTAGCCTGCCCATAAGTAATCGAATGGTCCCACCCACAATTCTATACATGTCTTGTAAGAAATATACTTTGTTTTAATAATTGAATCAATTCATTTACAGTAATAAAACAGCGGTATGTAAATATACCTTACCTTTTTGTCTTTCAGGTCCCTTATCGGTACAGAGACAGACAATAAACTTCTTGTCAACTTGCTGAATCACCTGTTAAAATCAATGTGGCATAATCACACGATATATTTAACCCAGGCTTATACCTTTCGCTAATAAGAAGAGCCACTGCCTTGTTTCAGGACATGTTATTCATCACCGCTGCTTAATTTTGTCATGACAATGATACATAGTGGCCTTCTATGGCATAAAGTCTTGTGGGGTGGGGCAGATTTTAAGTTCAACCCCTGTTTTTTTACGAAAACTGTAAAGCACTGTAATAGGGTTTGATTGGTAGAAATGTTGAGCAAAGATAGGAAAGCTACCCAATAAAGTGACATTTCCACTAATTTCAAGTGTCAAACATCAACCCTTGTATTAATTTCAATTTGGTTGTCGTTATCTATACACTGTTTAGATATTTAAATGTGCTTGAAAAAAATGGTAAATGCACACAAGGGTAGCACAAACATCTATGCTGGAGTTTAGTTATGATATGAAATGTTATTATACTGTTCAGAAAGTTTTTCATTGTTTAAGGTGATAAGGTACACTCTTGTAATTAACGTCTTGCTAACATTATTTAAAGAGCAGAATCTATACATGACGAACATTTTCTTACCTGCAGAGAGGCAAACATGTCTTTTGTAAACTTGAATGGGTTCAGAATATTATGAACTTTGACAGCCTTTGCATTCATTGAATTTGCAATAGTATCCACTGCTACCTGCGAAATAGAAATATGTTTTTATACATTACTATAGTACATACTCAAAACTAAGGAAGCATTTAACTTTGGCAATGCAAATTAGGCTTTGAACTTACTTCTGGAGGTCGATAAAACACTGGATTTTCCCATTCGGAAAACAAGGCTTTAACTGAATTTATGCTGGAATCGTCACCTAAAAAACATAAAAGTGAATTATGGATTAACAAAATGATCTTACAGCATTGTTCTTAACATGACAAGATTTCCCATCCCTGCAATATTTGTGGCTTATCAACAATGAATGTGAATTGATCAAATGTAATTGTCATCAGCCATGATCAATCTCCTATTGATCCTGCAATGCAACAATCCATCCAGCACCTGCACATGAATTGACCTCATCGCTCCATCTCCACAGTGGATGACCTCATGGACACTTTCCATCTTGGGCTGCCATGCCACTTCATAATTATTCCTGTGCATCTTCCATCATCACTTCAAGTGACATTTCCTGCCCAAGGCCTACTTACTTTTATTAACAGTCAACATCACTATCATGAGTTATGGTTCCATCATTCTGCCTAAGTGTTTCCATTTGTGAATTGCCAATCATCAAACTCTTTTTTTTTGCTGTTAATGCTCCCATTGCTTGCTATGACGTCTGCAATGATATTTGTGTTCCGCCATCCGATTTCTTTTCTCATTATTTTCCATTTTCTCCTTTTCATCACCACGTATTATAATTAGAGTAAACAAAGGTTTAATGGGTGTATCCTGAGATGAGACACATTTTTCATGTCATATTTTGAACAAATGCGTTAAATACCCTTTGGTTTTTTCGGTAAATTACGTAGGTTAAAAAAGAAAACAAATAAATTAAATCACGACGTTTCGGAGGCAACACAAGCCTCCGTCTTCAGGTGGAACCGTCACAGCAAAATCACTGCATCAAGTGAAGAGACCTCCAAGAGACACGACCCTCTTGGAGGTCTCTTCACTTGATGCAGTGATTTTGCTGTGACGGTTCCACCAGAAGACGGAGGCTTGTGTTGCCTCCGAAACGTCCTGATTTAATGTATTTGTTTTCTTTTTGACCTACATGACTTTACCGAAAAAACCAAAGAGTATGTATCCTTGCAGTCACGAAAGCTTCAAATCTAAAATGCGTTAAAGGTAACGGTGAGAGCAGCCAAGGAAGAGTGTTACTCCTAGAGCAGCGGTCGGGAACCTATGGCTCGCGAGCCATATATGGCTCTTCCGGTGACGGCATATGGCTCCCAGACAATTTTGAGTTGAAAAAAATAATAATAAAAAAATAATAATAAAATCAGTTTGGAACTGATTTTAAAATACTTGTGATATTGCTTAATAATAGTGTGTCATTTTAAAGTAAACAGAAATTAGTTTTGAAGGTAAAATTTCTCGGGTCACGAGTTCCGTGACCAGAAGTCGCATTAAAAGTAAGACATATTTAATTTATTATACGTAAAAAATACTATATGGCTCTCAATGAAATATATTTAGAAATATTTCGCTTTTATGGCTCTCCCAGTCAAAAAGGTTCCCGACCCCTGTCCTAGAGGGACAAGAGAGTGGGAAAATTGTGCCCCCTACTGTGTGAACCAGAGGAAACTTGAAGCGATCTCAGAGAGAACTCTGCGCTATCCACTAACGTGGGAACGTTCTCAAAAACGAAGGGTCGCACTGCTCTCCGAGAGATTTGAATGGGACACTTTTTCTGATGACGTGACTCCGATAGCACACTCGGGATACAATTGGGGAAATGAACAAAGACTTTGAAAAGTAAAATGTACGCATGTTTAACTTCTTTCGCACAATACGTAGCCAACCGTGGTAAATCGGAGGTACGAACAGCAACTGAATGCAAAACAGAACTGAGGGACATTATCTTATGAAGATTTGAAAAACACCTTATGCCTCACCATGTTTTGTTTCTCCTTCCTTCCACTTGCTGCCGACCTCAGCGTTACAGTCTGCCACGTGCCGTTTCCATTCCTCCGTTAAAGTAGAGTCAGACCCGTTTCCGCCAGTGTGATTTTTGCCAAAGTTGCGTAACCGTTTCTCCTTGGGCCGCGGTAGAAACGGCTGCGCGCAGTCGGTGATAAATGGCTGACAGCTGGATGAACGCCCTTCACGCGCAAACACAGAGTGACGGCTTGCCACCTCAACACATAGCGTACACGATATTGGCACCAGTTGCAATGTATTATTTTATGTTAATAGTGGACTGCCCAGCTTCACCAGGTCACGCACCTTGTTAATTGTATAATATCCGTCCGCAACCAACACACACAGCTCCGATCTCCCATATTTTGCCCCCCCCCCACCTATTTCACACAACTTCACACCCCTCACATGTTCATTTTAACAAAAGAATGGCCAACTCTGTAAACTCCCAAAAATGAGCTGTGGAAATAGGGACGTGCATAACGTGTAGGCCATTGTCTAATCTTGGAATTTACCATGCGTAAGAAATGTGAAGAAAAAAATTGTTTAAAATAATGTTAATAGTATAAAACCAAAGTGCATTAACATAACAGTTTTTTTTAAGTAAAAAAAGGGACTAATGGTTGATATTACATGCTGCAGAGATATTACTAATACACATATCCATTTAGATAAGAAATGTTGTATTACGTTTACGATTCAACTCACCAGATGAGTTGACGACTAAAACATTCATGGTGCAGAATCCTTGGACGCATGCAACCTGAAGATCAGCTGAAGGTGGCGGCTTGTAGCTGCTTAATCCTGTTTTTAAATTCACGTAGACCCTTTTTTCCAACAAACTATCGTAATGGCTCACCCAATCGGATTTGATTTGCGCACCAGATGAAGATGATCCAATTTCCGTTTTTTTGTTTTCACGATTCAAATTGTCTCCGGTGACCTCTGTGTTCACGTTTTTGATTCTGTGATTGTTTACAGTTCCTTCATCTTCCAACGCAGCAGTTTTCTCACGTTCTGCACTTTCACAAATGTTTACAGTCTCTGAGATGGTAGGCTGAACGATACACCCTTGAACAGAATCAATTATACATTCTTCACTACAAGACTGTTTGCATACTTGATTGTCAAAGGGTTGTATATCACCTTTATCAGCCACATCAACATGTTTAGAATAACCTAAATAGTCTGCCATGCAATCCTTTAAAGGCACATGGCAGTGTTTTGTCAAGGACATGGCAGGTGCTGTGGTGTCAGTGTTTTCCATGATTACTTTTTCCTCTTTTTGTTCCTTTTCACCGTGGATTTGAATCACACTACGAGTTGTTTCACTGCAGTGAACCTGAATAATGTGTTTCTTTTTAACATCTTCTGATAAATTAATCTTCTCAAGTGAATGTATACCTGCTGAAGAATTTGAAATGGGTCTATGCTCTTTGGGATGAGTACAGCCTTTTAACTTTGAAAGCTTTTTTGACAAACTTATTGAAGATGTGTTATTTGTTACTGTATTCTTTTCAAAATATTTTGCTAGATTCAAATCTCTACTGTCTTTAATGTGTTCCTTTGCGGCAATTTCAGAAAAGCTATTGTGATGCAAAAACGTTCTTTCTGTTTTGGCATCACTGGAATGTAACGCCAATACCCTGGATGAAATGTGGGAACTTTTTGCTGACAAAAATTGCTGACATTTAATTGATATTGGTTTTATTTTATTTGCCAAGGTGTCAGGATTATCAGAACCTTCAGCAATGTTCTTACTCAGTGGTGGAAACAAAGGGTGTGAAATAGCCGAACCTCTGTTAGCATTTTCATGCTCGGAACTGCCCATTTTATTTTCAGAAAGCGCAATCTGTGTAGCACACTTTGCATCCGAAGTTCTTCTGAACTTTCCCAAAGAGTTTGTTATAGAAGAAATGTTGACGGGATAACTTGGTTTTTTAACTGTGCTGCTCGGTGGAAAGGGCAAAGCCAGCCTATATTTGTCAAAGTAGTCAGTGTGCAGCTTGCCGACAGCCGTTTGAAAGCACTGTCGGCGCATATCACCGTCAATTCGAATATCTTCCGTGAGCCTTCGTTTTAGACTCTCTGAAGTGGGCTGAGAGAGGCTATGATTCACACATGGTTTCTTTGGACAGAGTCTGATTTCCTTCCAACTTCTACTGATGCAATTGAGTTCGCCACCACTGGCCTCATGATCGGCTACATTTTGACCACCATCCATCCTTTCAGTGTTTGCTTTTAAAATTTCCCAAGCATTTCCTGGTCTCAATGGTTTTAAATGTAATTGATGACAAATGTTTGTAGTATGACATCCATCAGTAGAATCGTTTGATTTCATGTGTGCCTGTAAGTTGTTTCGACAAACTTGTTTTGCCTTATTTCCTTCAAAACGGTGCAGCATTTCACTTCTTGGCAAGTCACAACAATCCATATTTATATCCTGTGTAGACTTAGGACCCCATTGAGCAGAATTAAAATGAGTACTTCTCTCTTGATGAAAACCAGGATTTGAAATGTCCGATTGCTTTCCGGTACTACAAATAGGGTCAAACTTGGATTCTTCAGGTATGGTAGTGCTAATATGCTGTTGTACACCACATAATTGTAAAGTATGGTTATGGGAAGCAGTGTCTTTCACAGAAAAATGTTCAGCGTCCAGATGTCTTTTCTGCTTACAAAGTTGATGTGCCCATGTTTTATTCATGCAACTGCATGTGCCAATACAAGTTTCATTGTCAATATCCAATAAATGATTAAACCCTTCAACATTATTCGGCGTTGCAATGTCTGCAATGGATGATTCACTATTTGTATGTTCAGAAGACTTGTCAAGTATGACACTACAGACAATGGCATCTGTATTGGAACTAGATAAAGAAATTCCAACACTCCCTTGATCATCACAAATCACATTATCTTCATCCACTGTGTTATCAGTAGGCAAATTGCTTGTTGATTCCAATATTACACTGCCACTGTTTCCTGTGCTCGTTTCACCTAAGCTTTCTCTGTCAGGTGAATCGTGGTTGGACTCCTCATCTACAAATATGTCTCTTTCGGCAGGTGCGTTTATTTTACTGTTAATGTTTTTATCAGTTGTTGGTACTTGCTCTGCTGCAGTTTCCACCTCTGTCTGCTTGAAATTGTCCATGTTAAAGTCCACCACTGTTTCTTGACAATTACTTGGTACTTCACTAACAAATGTGCATTTCCTTTTCACACTGTGTGACTGAAGTTCAGGGCCATAGATCTCAAGAGAAGCAAAGCTTGGTCTAGCTGGAGATTCTCCGAGAACACCAAACTCTTTGGCATCTTCCGTTGAATTTTTTGTGCAAGAATGGCCTATGATAAAGTCGTTATCCAGCAACTCTTGCTTAATGTCTTCTCTCGAGATATCTTCCCGAGCGGAAAGATTTTCCCTCTCAAGAAATTCCTTCACTGACGTTTCCACACAGCCCAAAACATTTTCCCAATCTTGGAACTCAATTAATGTTTTCATAGGGTCCAAGCAGATGTCATAGTCAGACAAGGGACAAGTTATATTCAATACAAAAATCCCATGAAGCTCTGAATTTCGCAGACTACCTTCCTTCTTGCTTGGGCTTATAAGAGGGTCTTTCCATGCCCATTTTTGGCAGATTTTCTGCTTGCAAATAATGCTCAACTTCTTTATCAAGATGTTAACAAGTTTGTGCAGTTTTGTTTTGAGCACAAGCCTTCCATTGACATATATGAACTGCAGGTTCTTGTTGTGATGGCCTTCTCGACCAATATATCCAGCGATCTGAATTTTTTCAGACTGGTAGTTTATCTCTGAGAGTCTTTGTGCCTTGGTCTGCCCAAATATCTGTCCAAAGCGGGAAAGCATGCTGTTAGTACGCTGGCACTGAACAGAAACAGTGCCAGTGTTTTCGTTTTTCAATGTGAACGAAACTTGATGATGAACCAGAGCTATTGCCTCTATTTTCTGACGAATCTTTTCATATTCCAATATTGGTGGAATGCACTTCCTTCTAACTGGCAGGTTATAGAAGAAATTGTGTACAGTAACTGTCGTTCCATGGCTTGGTCTGATTTTTTCCGCTTCATGAACAATCACCGACTGCATGTCCTGAATGACTTTGGTGTAAGTTCTTGAGGAAGATGTTGCTCTGGAAGTAATCTCAACAACACTCGATACACTTGCAATGCTAGCAAGGGCCTCGCCCCTGTATCCATAATAGCGGAGGTTCTCAAGATCTTGTATTTCGTGGCACTTGCTTGTAAAGTAGCGATTTCCTAATACCTCAAGATCATTACTGGTAATTCCATTGCCATTGTCAACCACCTGTAAAATGACAAAAAAAATCGCATCTCAAAAGGTGAAAGCAATCAATTAGGCCTTACATTAGCCCCATGCATAAAGCGATCATCTAAAAATACAACTTGATAAAGGAACAAAGTATTGCTTTGGCTGTCAGAATGATATTGAAACCAAAAAAGTATGCTAAGTTCATAACATGATTTGTTCACACTAAATGCATCTACATATGCTACACATTTTCTAGGACTTGATTCATTGATTAATATTAACTTTTAAGCTCACATTACATGCATCGAATTCCATAATAATCAATGTTGTTCTATTCTAATAGGTTGATGGCAATGGGTCCAAGTGACCCACATGACAACCTTAGGTTGCTACATTTACCACAATGTAAATAAATGAAGAGTAATAATACAAATTATTTTTGAAGTGCAATGCAAAGTGAAACTATTATATGTAACATTTTGCTGGGTAGCCCATATCAGATAAGAACATTCATGAATAATAGTGTCCATCTCATTACCCACAAACATTATTCCTATTATCCACCATAAAAAAATCATGCATATTGGGATGAACTTAGCACTCGGTGCACTTCCGTAAATGTTATCCGTTATGGCCATGAATAAAATAATGAATGTTCCTTTCTGTACAGTTTTGTGTAATAAACCGTGGTATAGGGTGTTGTGTTTTGCAGTTGTGGCAGTGAATGGAAATGACAGCGTAGACTTAAGATAACATTATCACCACCCCTCATGAACAGACCTACCACTACCCCTTAACACATGTATGGAGTGCTAGGTTGCCTGTGCGTGACTCCTTGCTACTATTTGAGACATTCATGGACAGTCTGAGTGCCTATTTGCAGATAATGGGAAATAAGCATGGATAAGTCCAACCTAGGAGTCATGAATAAGAAGCCCGCAGAAAAAATGCATTTCACTAAATATATCACCTCCAACTATTATCAAGGGAAATGTACTACCTAGAAAAGGCTTCATATAGATAGCCATTGGTGCTTAATTATAGACTTTTTAACAGACAAAAGAAAGTATGTACCCCTACACATTATTATCAATTTTACCTGGAACATTACTCATTAATGAGTGGCATGGCGTATCCATGGCTGCGTTTTGTCACGATTGCCAGGCACAACATGTAAACAACTGCACGCACCTCATAAATAATGAAACATTTATCCGGCGAGTACAGATGAGACTCAACACCTCATTAACCAAGCGACCCTAGTGATGAAAAGGCATGTCATGTCAACATCGTCGTCGTAATGCTGGTGGGCATAAACGATCCACGATTGGACCAGTCGCCTGTGACCCCAAAAAGTGTTCCGATGCCAAGTATAGCAGTTCCACAATAATATTGGACAACGTTATTCAAAATCATCATAATAACACGTGGTGTTATTTAGAATGTAATTGTATATAGATTTAGTATAGAATATTAAAATCGTTAGACACGTGCATCATCAAAGTGTGGATGCAAACATGTTTTTTTCTGAGTACGCCCGTGTCTGATTAATGAATTACAGTGTTAATTGAATTACATAGTACACCCAATTAAAAAAAGCCACTTCAGGAGTGCGAGTAAAGCTTGTTACAAATGATCAATTACCACTCCTGTTGAAATCCACACCATATTCTGGTTTCTTGAATGATAATATAACATGTAAAAAAATAAAAAAAGCCACCTCATGATTACACCAACGCTTACCCATTCCTTCAAAAGCGTACGTTATGAGTGGAAACGCTCGGCAGCTTCCACAAACAAACCTGGAAGCGGAAGTCTTCCATGTGGAGCCGTGCCGCCACGCAGCTGGCACCCGCGTCCAGGCTGTTGAGCAGCAGCTCCTCCACACACTGACTGGCCGTGCTTAGGGCCACTCCTGAGCGCAACCTCGCCTGCACCTCTGGGGGCAGCTCCTGCAGCATGGGTGCACTGCAAACATGAGAGAGTCAAATACTGGTGAGCGACAAATTCCGCGCCTTTTTTCTGGGAACTTGTTCAGGCTTACACAAGGGGGGTGATTATTGTGCATCTCCTACGTGATAAAGACGTACCCATCGAATACCGCTAATTTTTTACTAGAAAGAACAAAAAAATTATTAACGTAATACTCTTAGGGGAAGCTCCTATGTTTGACCGTTTTTGAAATATTCAGATTTTAACATCATAAAATGTGCATGTTTTGTGGTTTAAACCGGCTTGAATCCAAAATATCTCAAAAACAATAAAAGATGGTTTTCGCTTTAATGTTATTTGCTGTTTAATGCTCTATCAAACGAAAAAACTTCGCGATATTATATTTTAATGGTTTGTGAATGACACGCACAAACGTGTTTATGGGGCACTTTAAAATCGAGATTTATGGGCCTTAAAATGAAAATCTCGGATTTTCAGATTTCCTGTTGTGTCATAAAAGCTACTGTGGTGCCACGACCACGGAGCAACTCCGCAAGCGCCGCAATTCCCCCCTACCCCCCACCCTGAGCACACGCACGCACCACACACACACACACGTAGTGTCCTGGCGGAGGATCGCCTGGCACAACGGGTTTTCATCCGAAGGGCCCCGAGGTGGGAAGTCCCGCGGGTTCCCGGTGCCAGGAGATTGGCCGACCCTCCCAGAACAAATCACATTGCGGCGCCCCTAAATTGGCTTAAAATTGCATGAGAGCACAAAGGTTCACCGGGCCAGCCGCAATGAGTCACGCACGACATCGGGGAGAGGGCTGGGGTAAAATATTAAGCGAAAGGAGGAACCCAGCGCTAGACCAATTACACACTAGCCAGGTGTGTATTCGCCAGCCGGACGCCCTCCCATATTAAACAGGGCGATCAGAGATTAATGAGTAAGGGAGCAGAGACAATGGGCCGAAAAATAACGTAACGCTCCACGTAAGGGCAGGATAGCGTAACCCCAGATGTTTTTTTTTATCAAGGGGTATAAAAAGGGGAGCCCGAAACGGTTCAAGTCAGTTCTCCTCTCCAACCTCTTGGCCGCTAAGACCGACTGTCTCCTCAAGCCGTTCGCAGCATCCGTGTGATGCCAGCGAGTGCTGCTACGAGGCAGTGATAGGCAAGGTTTTATCGTCATTTTCCCTCCGACTCTCACTGCGTCCGTGCGACGCCGTGAGTACATCTGCGAGGTACGTGATAGGGCGTGTGAATGTTTGGGGAATCGGATAGTAGTAGGACAAGCTCTGCTCACAAAATATTCCCTCGGGCAGTGCAGGGTTTACGCCGTGAATAAACGTTAGCACAGAGCCTCGGTGTGGTGCGAGTGATTTATGTGTGGAGAGCGAGAGCACGAGTGCTCGATGAGATAATCGCCTGCAGGAGCGCGCGCGTGTTCGCGCCGCCGCTGTAGCGCTAGTCTTTGTGCGGACGCGGATTTGGATGTAACCGCCTGCAGGAGCGCGTGCATTTGCGCAGTCACTAGCTGTAGTGTGTTAAGAGGAAACCGCTCGCAGGTTTGGGTGCGGTCGTACAGCTGTGCGCCGCGTTGGTGTGAGTGTTGGTGTGTGTGCGTGTGTGGAATAACCCCGTGCGGCGGTCAGCCAGCGATTTAGCTACGTCCCTTAGAGGGAGCCCGGCGGGGGCCGATCGACGCGGTGGAGAAGGGAGTGGAGGGGGCGGACATCGCACCCCACCTGCCCGGCGAGGGCGGGGGGTAGACGCCGCCCCCCACACTACCTATATACCACGTTTCAGATATCTACCTGGTCGGGAAGTACCCTATAGGTTTTTTGAGACAGATTAAGGTCTTTATTTATGCAGATAAGGACCAAATCCACCTCCGATTAGCACGGTTTGGCTGTGTACGGTGCGAAAGGTCAACGCACATGCATACACGCAGCCACTACGAGGCAACATTAAAAAAAAGGTTATACAAACCTCATGTTGATTGATCTGAAAACGCCATATTTTCTTACTGAATACAAGTTCCCAGATGTGAGTTACTATACATCTCAAGAATGGCAGAGTACTAAATAGACCCAGGGGTCAATAGATTGCGCAGTTGTTAAGCGGGCTGCCCTCTGAACCTGGCAACCTGAGTTTGAGTCCTGGCGACAGAGAAGGCTGCGATGAGCGATATGCGAACGGGCCATCTGGGCCCCCCTTCACCAACCCGTCAACCGACGCGGCGTGCAACAGGCCTCTAACAGCCAGCGGTGAATGGACATTGTTAAGGACGCGTACAATGTTAATATTCGACAAACGCAAGCCTGCGTGTTTTAAAGCATCTCGTCGCGCATCCTTTTGACCACCAGTAAACGCGAATCAAAAACACTGAACAACGTTTCAGTTTCCATGTATTAGGTATAGCCCTGTGAGCCATTCGGCTTTTGAATCGGGTGCAACTGCAACAAACAAAAAACATGAACAAGAAAACATCTTAAAGTGAACGTACGTTCCCACACGACAACAGCAGCAGCAGCAAGACCGCGTGGCCAACACACACACACACACGCCGCTTGAAATCGTCAATTTTTTAGTTTTTCAACGACTGGCGCGCGGAACTATTTCGTCGGCGCGTAGCGACACAGCGGCGACAGGGGGGGGGAGGGGGCGGGGGGTGAGAGGCGAAGGCGGGGCGAAGGCGGGGTGGGGGCGGGGCGAGACGGGCGGGGCGAAGGCGGGGTGGGGGCGGGGCGAAGGCGGGGTGGGGGCGGGGTGAGGCGGGGCGAATGCGGGGTGGGGGCGGGGCGAAGGCGGGGTGGGGGCGGGGCGAAGGCGGGGTGGGGGCGGGGCGAAGGCGGGGTGGGGGCGGGGCGAGGCAGGGTGGGGGCGGGGCCAGGCGGGGTGGGGGCGGGGCGAAGGCGGGGTGGGGGCGGGGCGAAGGCGGGGCGAAGGCGGGGCGGGGGCGGGGCGAAGGCGGGGTGGGGGCGGGGCGACGGCGTTGCTAGGCGTTGCTAGGGTGTGCAGCGGCAGCAGTGGCAGCGACCTCGCACCCAACATTGGGCAGATGTTTGGTGCGCGTTTGGCCAGTTTTTAAGTTCAAAGTTTTGACGCAACTTTTATAGAAGGCGTTTTTTGTTGTTGTTGCTGATGCTCATTTATATCGTCGTCGTCGTTATTAAAGTCCGTCTGTCTCGACGTCCAATCATTTCGTCGGCGTCTTTCCAAGTGAGTAACAATTGTTTGTTTGTTGTTACGATTCGTGTGATTGTCGGTTTAACACGTCGGCTTTCGCGACCAATATCATCCAGAATACAGGTTTACGTGACAAACCTTACTAATCGGCTGTCTGGTGGGTGACTGGTTTGACGACATGTTCACATGTACGCGATATATATAAAGAAAACATTGTGTGATTTGTAAGAAATGTCGCACTAACACGGCGGCGGTGGTGGTGGTTGTGGTGGGGGGGGTCGAACGTACGGTCGTGGTAACGATATGAACAGTGGGACAGTATAAAGAGCGGAGCAGCATACTCTTACACGTAGTTTTGTTACTGTTAACGTGTAGTTTGTTTTAAAGCGGTGTGAGTGTTATTTGTTCGAAGTCGGTCAGTGCCATAAACTTGCGGCGGGGTGGGGGGGGGAATTCGAATGTTATATTTCGGAAATAAAAGTTATATAGTGTACATTTAACATAAAGCCATTGACTTTATGGGCTTATTAATACACACCGCATGTATTGTCAAGACTGTTTCAAACATACACAGTGTAATTGGCGCAATAGGAACATAGATTGCCGGTACACAAACCTTTGGAGGGACACTCGTTTAATTTTCCATTCCCTTCCCGTCCAAAACGGAAAAATCTAAATGTAATTACAAATGTAATTTTACGTGAACGTTAACTACTGTAGTGACGATGTAGATTGCACTGCAGAAGTCGAAAACCATTGATTGTTTTACATTGATACAACTAAAATTATAACAAAATATCACCATTTCGCAGTTGTTTTTTTTAAGCACCACTCTGCCATGCTAATGGTGAGCACCAGCGTGGTAAAAAACAGCGTGCAGAGATGTTCATCCAGTAGTTATGCAAATCATTAATAAGTGCCAACATTTTGAAACGTGAAAACATCACGGAAATGTGAAGCAAGCTCATAAAAAACATGTAGTGGTGGTTTATGTGGAATACAATCTATTATTTGCAGAATAAAAAAAAGAACTTCAAAACTGCACAGTTAACTTGGGACATTTCAGTGCCACAAAGCATTGTGTACATTGACTCATGCCAAAATGCTGCCGACTCTGTTAATAATTCAGTAAATTCCCCGGCAGAGTTGTAATGCATGCTCTTGGAGTCAATGCACTCCGTAAGCCTCCCTTGGCAGCCAATATGCTTACCACATTCCATCAAAAAGCCATACATGTTAGGTGATAACTATTGCTGGTGGCAAGTTGAAAGCGCACACGGAGAGCATGTCCAATGGCCATTTAAGCGAAGTTTTACAACAGTGCCATTTGGCATGCATTGTTTATTTATTATTTGACTTCCAAGACAACACTGCCACTAAGCCATGCTGGAATGCAAATAACGCTGAGTAAATATTTGTCAAACTTTTTTTTTATGAAGTTCAAACTTGCATAACCCATGTATGCACTTAAACCTCGGTCAGGCCAATACGTTAAATGTATTTTCCTACAGACAATATGCCAAGCAATTATAATGTAAAGTTACATCCTTAATTTATTTCAACTACATTCGATAACCGCAGCAGAAACTAATGTATTTTATTCCAAATTACCCATTACTCGGGGGGTGCATTTTTGAATCCGGAGAATACGGTATTAAGAATTGCTTTTATCCTTGTAAAATTCTGCACATTGTTGAAACTGGACATCTGTGAAAAAGAGCTTCATTGGATTCCTCCAGTCTAAATACAGATTATTATTCTGATTTACAGAACTGAGTGAAGATCATGAAGCCGGCGGGTCAGCTTGGGTATCCCATGGCCAAAGAGCCTTCTCGGTTGCTCAAGCTTCAAAAAGAGTTCCAGGAGAGACTGCTAAGGGAGAAGGAGGCCACTCTTATAGCCATGCAAGGGGCCCAGTACCAGACTGCGTTCTTCAGCGACAATCAAAGAAACGTAAAAATGCAACGCATGCCTTCGGGGTGGAAATATCCTCACACGTTTCCCAGAATGCCATCAAACACACGACCACCACTGCAGTTTTTACCGCAGCCTCCTGCACAGCCTCCACCTTCTTATCTGCGACAGACACAGTATGGCATGCAGAAGCGAAGTGCTGGCATTGACAGAGCCAAGCCTCTGCCGCAAATAAAAAAGAAAAGCTCGAGCTTACACAATATATTTCAAACACCACAACCGGCATTCCCCCACTACAAGGCTGGAGATACATTAAAGGTGACCGACCGATATCCAAGTGGACTGTTAAAATTGCCACCAGTTGATGTGGACAAGTCCAAGCAACCATCCAACTGGACAACTCAAAACCAATGTCAGAACGATGTTGCTCACATTTCAAATATTGGTAAAGCAAAATACATAGAGACGACACCCAGCGTAGACGCTAATTCAGGTGCCACAAATACCTCTGACAACCTACCTCTACTGCCACAGTCTTACCAACAGCAGGTGATTGAATCTCACCAAGCACATGCTCCTTTAGAAAGGAGCAATCTAACTACTCCTCACTGGATGGTTCAGAAACAGAAAGATGATGAAGAAAGCATTGAAGAAGAAATTCAAAGAAAGGAACGTGAGATCTTGGCAAAACTCAATAAATTTCAGGAAGAGTTGCAGATTATTCAGAGAGAAAGACAAATGGCAGAAGAAGAAGAAAGGCATTTAGAGCCTGCAATCCAGGGCATTACAGAAACGCATTTCATGGACAGGCACAAGGTTATCCCTGCCATAACAAGGACTGGCGATTCCAAAAAACTACCATCACTACACGGGAATCAACATGACAATAAAAATCAACCAGGGATGGAAGAGGAACAATTTGAAAATAAAACTTCCAAAGAAACCCATCATGAGGAGGAATCTAATACACCACATTCAGTAGTAACTTCTAATAAGTCAAAAAACATGACCAACCACAAAAGTGGTAATGTTGAAGATGATGTCATTTCTATTATTGATGAAACACAGGACTATGAATATCAACAGAATTTCACAGATGAGACAGACTACCTTGCCGACCAAGAAACCCTCGATCTTGCCAAGTGCCACACTTGCGGACGGACATTTGCGAAGGACAGGCTTGAAAAGCATGCAAAGATCTGCTCCAAGACCACTCAGAAAAAGAGAAAAGTGTTTGACTTTTCAAAGATTCGAGTTGAAGGAACCGACATGGAACAATTCTGCAAAAAGAAAAGTAAAACCCCCGAACAGGTATGTGAAAAATATCTTTACGAGTTATTAAGTCAGCACAATTTAATCATTTGGTGTAGCAATGGTTCAGCGTTTAGTGCAGAGGGTCAATATATCCAGCAGCCCGGGGTCGATTCCCAGGTACAGCTAACATTGGTGCTCAGAGACATCTGAACTGGTCCTGGGTACCCTGCTTCAGGAACCCACAATATCCAGCGTGGTAAAATATGGTCAAACAATCCCGATGACCAGCAAAGCATGGGAAGGCTCTCATCCAGCAGTGGATTGCAAAAGGGCTACAAATACATATTAATATCCAAACAGTTTTTATTGGTCAGCCATTAAATTATAGCCTACAATATCAACTGAGAGTTTCAACACAGGTTTTAATTGACTGATACTGTTGTTCAATTGTTCTTTAAAAGTTAGTGGGTGTAAAAAAAGAATGCAATTGTTTCAGTAATAATGTGCAAACTATACCAAATAATATTACATAAAACATTTTTTAAATATTTGCTATAGAAGTGCTGTGTCATTTGTACCCTCTTGAAAATAAAACATTAAGTCCTCTCCAAAAAAGTTTCCACTCTCAAACGTCCACACCCACTACTTAATGGTAATGCACTGCCCATTTCACTGCTTAAGCTTTCAACTTTTTGTAACTACTCCAGGTTCATTTTAGCTGTCCAGATCAATTATGCTCAGTAACACAAAGATGAAGATAAAATGCAACTTAATATATTGGTTGTGATATTTAAACAAATTAATGCCGCCCATTCGTATGTAAACTTAATTCTTGTTAATTTGTATATCATTTTTTTTATCTAAAAAAATATGGTGACCATGAAGGTATCTTCCATTATTTAATCATTCTTACTAAGCAGTTTGAGCTAGGTTGATAAAACGACACACGTAGTAGTTAGAAGATTATATAATATGGGTTTCATCTCCCGACACCTCCCCATGTCGTCATGGTGTTGGCAACACACATTGTTTCGAGATTTCAGTTTGCCAACAACTCGACAGCGATTGTTTCGAATGAGTGCTATGTGCCCTTGAAAAATATAAAACTTTTCAGATTTTTTTGACACCTTATCTTTCGCACAACCCTTGACCTACAACCACATAATTAAAATTACTTGTCTAATTACAGTGCTTCGTAAAGTATGTCACCTGTACGTGTGCACAATTTATTTCTGTTCAGGCCAAAAAACCCAACTGGAGAGCCAAGTCTGAAGCTTTACAGAGGACGCTCCGGGAGGCGAGAATAGCGCAGCACGGTGGCAAGCTGAGTGACCGGCCACCTCCAGCACCCGCAGAAAACCCCGACTACGTGCCCTGCCCACATTGCCAGCGCCGCTTCGCGCCAGACGTGGCCGAGAGGCACGTGCCCAAGTGTCAGAACCTGAGAAGCAGGCCAGCACCTCCAAAAAGAAAATAATAAAAGCAGTATCAAACGTTGTACAACAACAAGAACAAAAAAACTACCTATATCAACAATGCTCAAAAACTGATTTGGTTTACGTTATTTCAATTAAGGAATATATTAAAAGTTCATGAAATAAAACCTATCCATGAAATTAATCGAGCTCAACCTTTAAAAAAAATATAGGAAGCAAAATAGCTACATATGTGAACTTACAAAGGTAGACCAACACAATTATATCCACATAGCATAAAGGCTGAGCCGAAGACAAACGCTAATAAAAGGGGCAGTCATCTTCAACTTATTTAGGCCCTTGCAACTCCCTCCCAGGCTGACTTTCAACAGCCCACTGGGTCGTCGCGTATAACCTGCCAGGTACCAGGGAAATATTTATAACGGTAGCCATTTTTACAAGGCAAACCAACAGCATGACAGCATATCCGTCAACTAAATTATAAGAGGCGTTCAGAAGGCTGAATCAAGAAGTTATAGAAAGCGGACCCTCCCCCCCCAGATGTGGGGGTAAAAAGTTGATCCAACAAGGTTTCTAAAAATTGTCGAACCCCTCAAATTATTTTGTAGTCATAGGGTGTGTAAGTATATATTACAACATGCTACATTCAATAGTATCTGCAGATGGGAGGGAAGAGGACATCTGTGGGGGCAAGGCATGAAGCACTGAGAAGCCCTCCGCAGGAGCTAGAATAAGGCCGCTGAAATTGTCGTAATCAAAAACTCCATGAAACCGTTTAATAATTATGCCGATGGTTTAGATGTATATTTGTTGACAAAAAAACACAATTCAAGAACGATCAACTTACACCAACAAACATAATGAAAACTTTCCTGCGATTGCAGTATATGAAATATTTATTCGACCACAAATGTTGGGGTTATACACAACCGCAACCGTGAATTAACATTAGTAATTTGTGTAGACGAGGAAAACATTTTAAATTAGAGCCTTAAATCATACCTACATAATGCAGATATGCATTAAGTGACTAAGCAATAAACGCAGTGTTTTTAATTGCATTTTTTATGGGAGCATGTTCTTTATCCTAATGCGTCTTTAATATTTTATTACCGTTTGAGAACTTGAGTATTTCTCCTGCTCAGGTCAGTTTCATAAGTATAATATATATCTCAGTGCCTCCATACAATTTTCAATAAGATAATTGATTGATTTTATTTATTAAAAGTGTTCAAACGGGACATTTGAAGTCAGGATCAGCATAAGATTGTATACTAAAATAAGAAGCCATCTGACTATTAAAACACCCATTTTAAAATTGAGTGTACCCTATACTTTTTCACGGATTTTAATTCTATGAAAAACTGCTTAATTTATCAAATGATATAAAAATCCTCAAATAGCTTTAATATGCCTAAGACGTAATAACTCACATAAATATATTGAAAGTGATTGTAAAAATGTAATTATAAATTCAGGGTGTAACATGGATTGATTGTGGTGCAGTGTTCATGTTGTATGGGATACATTTACTACGCTTTTTGAAATTCTATCTGTAGACTTAAATTGTTAATGTTATAAGATGCACATATGAATTGCATTCAATTGATATACAGAATGCTGTATTTAAAAAAAATGTACACTGCATTTTCAATGCTTGAATTATCAAAAATGTATGCACTTTCAAGTTTGGGTTTGTATTAAAGGGTAAATATGTATGCACTGTAAGTTATTTAATTGCCCATATATATTTCAGAACATAAAGAAAAAATGGACAATGCATTTCCCTCTGACAATATGTACTGTGTCTGCACGCCTAAACTTAGAGATATTAAACTATCACAAGGATTCTGCTCCACCGTACATTTTTGGGATTGTAAATGTTGCAATGGCATTTGACATTCAATGGATAACCATACGCACCGTGCACGAAATGTCAGCAGCTAAAATCAATACCATGAGGGCAAGAAAGTAATGAGTACATTTGAGTGAGGCTGAAACATCTCTTGCTCAGTTTTCTATAAAACGACCACAGCAAACCTGCAGTGATGAAGTGGCTGGGGATAACAGCTTTAGAAGTTCGAAAGCAACCCCATTGCCAGTCTGTCTTTGACATAAATTGTTTCAGTTGCATATTGCTCAGTGACAAATGAGGTACATTAGATGCACAGTTTTGTTTCATTGCTATTTGCTAACTTTGTACTAAAATGTAGGGGGATCTTTATTCAACTGAAAATGTATGGTTAAGGTATTTGCGTGAAAATAGATTTCAAGCTTGACATTTTAATTCTACAAAAATTACTTTTATATAAATGGGAATCACTTTTTAGTCATATGTGAATACATTGTGACTGTATAAATTGCATTATTAAAATATGAACTATTGTATATGTAAAAATACAACTGGTCTATGTACACTATACATACTTAATGCATTCGACATCACTGCAGCTACATAGAGAACTCGATGTATCTGCTGTATTACCCATGACTCCTATTATCCATGCCCTGCGTATTTATCCATCCTGAATTCTGGAACGGCTGCCAATTGTCCATATTTATTGTGGCTCAGCAAATAAATCCTATTATCCTTGTTCATCTGGAACAATCTTGAATCATGGGTTCCCTAAAATCCTATTATGAATGTTTTGTGGATAAGGGAAGTAGATCACATAATTAATCCTTTCATCGACTAGCAATTCATTATTCAAGGTGCTCTTATCCAGAAGTGGTGAACGTTTCTTATTTAACAAATCTACTTCATTCATGGGTAGAGCAGTGCCCATTCAAATGTCCATTAACATGCTCATGAATAATCCAAGGCAGGGCATTTATGCAGCATGCATGGCTGCACCTGTGCTACACCCACGTGCCCATCGGTCAGGGTATCATCGGTCTGTGCACGAGTGCAATCGCACAGGCAGCATAAACGAATAAGTGGAGCCCATCAGCAACTTCATCCAATTGTTCGTAGTGCTTGACCTGCGACACACGACCCGGCTCAACGCTGTGGGATGTCGGTGACGTCATCACAGATTTGCGCCGTGATGTCACCCACGCATCAGCTAGCAAAACTTTTTTTTCTTATAATAAACTATTGTTTTGCACGTGGGATGAAACAGGAGTACCCGGTGAAAACCCACGATCATCGAGGCGATAACGCTCGTTCTGCGTCCTGCCATGCACTCACACAGTCCCCTGCTTTTGACGTTCATGTCGTCTCCTGCTGTGTAAGCGTGTGGTCTCCCGCCATGCATTAGCACAGTCTTCTAGTGTTCGTGTGGTCTCCTGCTGTGCACTCCCGCAGTCACGCATTTTGCATTAGCGCAGTCTCCCATCGTGCGCTTGAGCACGGACGAGAATGGTGAAAAGAGATTGCATGAGGAGAGGACAACCACCATGGGAGAAAGAATGGCAAGATCAATGTGCGTGCATTTCGGGACCATGAGTGATAACGACGGCAAAGAAAGGCCTTCAGCATTAATAGACCATGTGTGATAAGATACCAAAGATGACCACAATTTGATGCTGCCACTGTCTTGTCACTGCTAATGCCACCGCAGCCACAAGGTAAAGGACACATTGCACCACTTCCGCATTCAAGACACATTTTCAGATAATGACAAATTCCCAAAAAGGGCTACCCAGAATTTGCCTACGAGAAGTGCACCATTAATCTATTCGCAGTTTTTTTCTTTCTGAAGAGTCACATGGCACTTATTATATTGTGTGCACTAATCCTGACTTTCTGTCCAAGATAATGGAATTATTTTAATGGATAGTCAATGTGAAAGTGAGATCTTGTTCAAATAATCAATGAGGCATATTCGTCTCGTGCCAATAGCCCTATTTTAACCAAATTAAATTAGGGCTGAAGAGCACAGCCGAAGTGATCCTAACCTAACATTAAAACTAACAATATTCCCGAGACTGGTGGAAATTCTACATTCCCATGTCGACGGTGGTTGTCCATAAGCTTAAACCTTATTGTGAGCTGCTCGCTCTCACGCTGGGCCACCAGGCCAAAGTTGAAGATAATAAGTTCTGCCAATAGCGCCCCCCCAAATCATTGCGGAAAAGGAGCTCAAGCATGGGTGGAGTTTGGAGGGGGGGGGGGGCACGCAGGGTGAAGCGCCCGCCCCCCAAACTGAGCACCTTTATGAACTTATTTTCAGTAGTTTACTATTATATTAAAAAGTAATTATATGCACCTGCGATTCCTAATGTGAGGGACAAAACGAACCCCTGCCCCCCCCAAATATAAAAGTATAACTCCGCCTTTGAGCTCAACCGAATGTAACGATTTGACGTAATATTTAGAAAAAAAACATAGTTCATGAAACTGTTAGGCATAAATCACAAATATTTCTGTTATATGACAAAATTCTGCTTTTAAAAAGGGCAATGTTTATAAAATTACGAACAATAGATTGTCAAAGTGTGCTGTGTTAATTATCATAGGTAAGTTTAAGTTGTGTTTGGAATCAATTATGCTTAATATTACAAAATGTCTTAAGATTGGTTGTATCATTTACTGTAATTTGTTACATTTAGTAAATTCCTAAATAAAGGCCATAATTAAATATCAGCAAAAACTGTATACCACAATGTTAGCCATTAAGACATCAAGTTCAACAACATAACAATAAATATTATATTCGTTTATCACCGTAAACTTGTGCAAAAAAACGTCATGCCTGCACTTCATAAGTTTTTCAATTTACACGACTTCCACTGGTTCATAAAACAGATTATTTTCCAATGGGCTCTCTGCAAACTGCAGCAGAAGCCACCCCGATTATGATGCAGTATGTCCGATCAGGAGGGTCACTGTAGCATATTAATGGCGCTATGAACCAAAAACAACTCGTTTCCCCAGAGATCCATGGCATAACTTAGATATTTTTTCAGCCAGTTATCCAGTACATTTTCCGACGGTGCATACAAACACGCATTTTCATACTTTCACATTTTTTTATGTGTTGCATATGAAATATTATTTACCATCTTGCATATAGATGAATAGAGCTTTTGATACTAACGTAACTGTATTTAATAGAAAACAATTATCAGTATTCAGTCATGGATTTTAACAAAATATGACCGAAGCATATTTTTTTAAAGAGACAAAACTACAGCAATATTCACTTGCCAAAATCAATCACTGAACTTCGTATAAGATAAATATTGGCTTAGAAACTTCAACATAAAGGAAGTAAACGCAACATGACATTCAAGGCTTGCTTTGATATGAAGCAGATCATTGAAACATTAAAATCTCCCCCTTCTGCTCCGAGGCAAGGGTATTAACTACTGTAGGTGGCGTGAGAAGAATGTTTTAAACATGCAGGCAATATCATTTTTTCCTTGCAATTAGCAGGATGGCGTAAAATTGCAGCACACCATCATTAACATTGCGACTCTTTAATGACACTTAATGGGATCCTGAGAATTAAGCATTTTTCCTCCTACATTTTCTAAGTTTAACAAAAGAACTGCATTTTAGGACAAATTCGCTGCACATTACCCCAATGGCATTCGAAAAGCCCACCAAACAATGTACAATGAAATCAATGCATG
The DNA here is from genome assembly GCF_015708825.2 of Lethenteron reissneri. Taxonomy (NCBI): domain Eukaryota; kingdom Metazoa; phylum Chordata; class Hyperoartia; order Petromyzontiformes; family Petromyzontidae; genus Lethenteron; species Lethenteron reissneri. The sequence continues at coordinate 9,883,981 of NC_083803.1, read as the reverse complement.
TACTTAACATGAGCAGAAGACGAAAATGGTACCTCTTAATTGGTTTGGGGATTGGATTTTTAAATGCAAAACCTATGCATATGGGTTGGGGATTGTATTTTTTTGTATGTTAAAACTATGCATATGAGGAATAAATCTTAAAATGACTTGTTAATTTGGTCATACCACAACCATCATACACAACGACCTACTCTTGCCAAGGGTATCATGGGATATTTAACATTCACCAGCAGATGCAGCCAACAGCTGAACATCCCCTTTAAATGAGGGGTCTCCGTGAGGTCTCAAAAAAATCAGGCATCTTCAGGTTGCCATCTGTTGTTGCAGATTTAATGCCAGGTCTCTCTGGTTCAATGTAGTTTATCTGCATGTCATGGCCCATGCACATTGTAAAAAATTGGTCCTGCAGATATTTGTCTAATTCACATTTCATGCAAGTGTCTCTGATTTAGGTGTGTATACTGAATGGTGGCACAGTGGTTAACATGCTGAGTCCGAGTTCGATTCCCGCTCACGACCAATAACAGTGGCCTTCCCTAGGTCGATTCAGCCTAAATAGAGTATTTGGTGCAGTGTATAAATATCAGCACTGGAGAGACAAAGGTGGCCGGGTATGATGTTAGCCACTCACCCCCTTGTGGCATACTGGCCTGAATAGGTGCTTGCCAACAGAACTTAAAGTCTGTTCAAGGATATCTGGGGGGATAATTATGTAGTTGTTTATATACAGAGAAGGGGTTATGCACAAGTAATATCACGAAATGTGTTTGTTGGAAACTATAGTAACCAGAGGTATAAATGACGTGATTGGGAGACTGCATATTTACCCACATACACTCTTATTTTTCGGCACACTGAACCACATGATTGAAACAGCATCACCGACTGCAAACGCGGGTGGCAAATCTGGTGCAGGAAAACTCCTGTGGTTCTACTGCCAGCCAAAGACGGACACTTCACTGCACTGTTTCATCCCGTGGGAAATGTCTTCTGCAAAAGAGAGTGCTTCATAGGTCCAAAAAGAAAGAAATGGCAGGGGGGCACAGTAGGTGATGTACAGCTGATGCAGTATTGTTGTCAATTCCAACTGTGTGATGGCTGCAGTTGTTGAATGGCAAACATACGGTCTCACATTATCATTGGGCAGGAAAACATCTTTGATATTCTTCAATGGCAGCCTCTGCCTGAACGTGTGTGTAAACCTCTGCAGGGTGTCAACGTAACTAGTTGCACTCTCCGTTTCATCCTTTAGAAGAAGGCTATTATTGATGACACCGTCAGCATCTCCAAATACAGCAGCAATGACCTTCCATACAGGTGGAACGGTCTTGGTTTTCTTGGTTGATCGGGATGAAGCGAGACATCCACCACATACTTTAGCATTTTGTTTTGAGGTCGCAAAGGTGCACCCACACCTTGTCACATATAACGAGACTCTTGCCAGAAATGTCTCATGGCGTTCCTGGAATTCCGGTGGGTCTCTGGAAACTTCCAGGCATGTGGTTTTGTAGATGGTAACAGAGACACGATGGTAAAAGAGGCACTCAATATGCACACACACTATCAAAATGCAGTTCATCCACCACCATTTGTTGCTGAGAAGCAACCAAACTTGAATTCTTGTGCAATATTATCCAGTGCTTTGCAGCAATTGTCTATGATGAAGTTTTCGATGCTCACATAATTCCTGGTTTACATGACAGAGAATGGTCAGCCTTAGCATGGCTTGTCATTAATGCGTGTGGCACCAGATGATTAACCCAATACATGCATTCATTGATTTATGTGCAAGACAACTTCCTTCAGGAAGAATTTGATTACAACAAATTGAGCTTGACATCACTTTTGGCAAGATTACACGAGACCATAACACAATTCAGCACCAAATCAAAGCTGTACAGGGCAGTGTAAAGGTATTAATTATTATCAGTGTCAACATTACAAAACAATATGAAACACGAAGCCTGTGTACAAACACCAGAAATATTTAAGGCATAATCCTAATTCCGGTTCTTACAAGCAGTACGGTACAAATATTTCTGAATTCAGCCTCCCAAAGAAAATATTCATGCAGCGTGCCTTGTTTGGCATTTTAAACCAAACTTATAATAGGGTATTATTTTATATTTATATGATATATTTGTAATCGCGGAGGTAATTACACAATACAAGTATACAAAATTGCTAAAATATCCTTAAACTATATTTCATATTCATAAAAAAAATTGAGATACCAATATACTGCACATCTACAATATAAACATGACTTGTATAACCCCACAAACATTACAAAACACAATCCAAGATACCAATAAACAATGTTTTTTTTAGCCTCAGAATAACGGTCCCTTCTGTAATATTTTAATAATAGTAACGGTCAAGTAAACATTATAAAACATTAAGACTAACAATTTAAACATAAGCTACTTTGTTGTGATAAACCTTTCCAAATAACATTTCACAAAAAGTACTGTATTGTATTCTTTGGCCTGTATTAATGTATGCCTGACCTAAGGGAAGATCAGCGTCTTGTGCTTGTGTGGGCTATTATTCTTTTAAGGGCTAATGCTTCGTGAAATGGCAGCGTGGGAATTAGATGCTTTGCATAGCCCTAAAGATCAGAACCATCTTGCAAAAAATGTCCCTTCAGGTCCAATACATAGCCAAGGTCATGACACGAGGCGTGAATTTTATCTTGGCTCAGTCAAGGCAGAGGCCTCCTGAGTAATCAATAGAAGTTGCCTCTGCACCTGTTCTCCCAACTGTGTTATCCTCTCCCCTCGATTTGGGGGTTATGGTCTACGCTATTTGATCACCCACCAAAAAAATATAAATTCCGTCTTTCTGCATGTTCTAAGGAGCCACAGTTTAATACAGCATACAAAAACAGCTCAAAGGATTGATGAGCACTCTGGATAAATATTTCTCTTTTACAATAATGTTAAAAAGGAACATCGAAAACACACTGCATTTTAGAATCTCTGCAAAATACACAATGTAGATATCAGAGAGACGAGTAGGCTTTTAATAAAACACTGGAAAAACTGGATGTGCTACTTTCACATTTGCAGGTATGACAATGTTAGCATGCTATAATCGGTGCGATGTTACAATTATTTTGTACACAGCTACGAACTGCAGCATGCATTGAGAGAATGGCACGTGTACATCATAAATGGTTAAAATATGACGTTCCGCACAGAGCTGTATAAACGCTATCATTACTCAATAAAAATGAAAAACTGGTACAGTGAGGGAAGCCACTGTATATTTGTTCCTCATGAGGTGAATGACCGTCATGGTTAAGGTGACACGACCGTCAGCATACTGATTCGTGTGCCGAAGCTTGGAGATCACACGTAGATATGTATTCGTATAAGCAAAGCTTCGTGTCCAAATGGTGAAAATGAACTCATTGTGCCTGCCCAGGCTTGTCCTTCCCAACACGTAATACACGTCTCCTCACTTCGTGGAGACTCAAGTGCACGCAAACATTCCGCTCCCAGTGCGCCACTCAACCCTAACATCTCCAACATGAGATATTTGGTTTGCTCGCGATATTCACACTGCGTGTTCCTTGTATACTGCGGGGCATTATGTAGTGTTATTATACTGGTAGGAACCTCCTGGTTACACCAGCCCACAGGGGATTATTGTGTCCGTCGTGCAGGGAGGGGCTGGGTGGGGAGGGAGGGGCTGGGTGGGGAGGGTGGGGAGGGGCTGGGTGGGGAGGGGCTGGGTGGGGGGTGGGGAGGGTGGGGCTGGGTGGGGGGTGGGAGGGGCTGGGTGGGGGGTGGGAGGGGCTGGGTGGGGGGTGGGAGGGGCTGGGTGGGGAGGGGCTGGTCACCCCGTGGTGCCCTTATAAAACTCAACGTTTAACCTACTCACGCCGGCTTGTGCCCGCCCTCACAGTCGGGCATATTTGCGGAATACACCACGCCGCCGTTGACCCTGCAGGCCATTGACCGAGCAACCCAACGTTCCTACCAGCTCCCTCCTTAGGAATGTGTTACTGTAAACGCATACATACATACGGACATGAATGGTTCAGTTTCTGAAGCTCCCAGCACGTGGAGGAAAACGTCAGACATCACACCCAATACACGGTACAACCCAGAAAAACACATCGGAACGCTTATACAGCACATCCACAAAGCTACACAATACATCCACAAAGCTACACAGTAGAGTTGCATCTGCTCTTTAACATTCAACAGGCAGGCTGGACGATGCAAAAACACTTGCCTGTTTTGTACACACACACACATATATGAAGGCTCCTCATGATGTTGGGGTTTTTTAGCATACTTCACCATGCTGAGAAGTTAATGTTGAATGGGGAGGTGACCATGACAGGTTCAGAGATCTCTCTACACTTAAGTTACTTATGACTGGAAATTAAATTCAGGTAACAAACTAAATGGCGAAGTGCATTAACTACAGTACTATTCCACCGGTCAACCTCACTCACATTTCACCTACCAAAAACGAACCACCATTGCAATTAAGTTGAGCCAACGCACTTGATCCTTGGTTGGGTACACAAGGAATGATGGACGGAAACAAATTGTCCAAAGGTTTTAATGACCAAAATCAGGTAAAAAAAAAACCTGATACCACATTACTGTATTATTAGTTTGGCTCTACATCTTCTACAGCACTACAACAAAGACAGAGATCCCCCGTATAGCCTTAACAGACTTTTGAGGCAAGTGCTGTTAGCGAGCACCTATGAAGGCCGGCACGGCACACGAGGGGGTTGGGTAGCCAGCACCACGCCCAGCCGTCTTTGTCTCCCGAGTGGTGATAATTGTACAATGCACCAGTAACGCATTTTAGGCTAAATAAACCTAGGGGAAACCCAGGACCGGTTCAGATAATTGTCACCGGTGTTGGCCGTGAGTGGGAATCAAACTCGGGCGGCCGGGTTCGTGGCCCAGGGCACGAACTGCTACATGACCGCTCCTCAGTACTACAATACACACACACACACATGCAGGCTCTAAACAGAACCATGTACAGGGTAAAGTCACGTAGCAGGGAAGTAATACAATAATAAAAAATAAAATGACGCTGTCTCCCCGACAGACCTGGTCTTCACCTGAGGACGGCTGCTTGCGTTGTGGCCGAAACGTCGTGAGAATTATTTTTTAATTATGTTTTATTTTTATTATTTTATTACTTCCCTTCTACGTGACTTTACCGAAAGAACCAAGAAGATGAATCCCTGCAGTTGCAAAAGCTTTAAATCGAAACATGTACAGTCTCAATGTCTCTTCCTCTTCCCTCGCCCCTCCACTCCTTCCCCTCCCTCCCCTAGCCTTTCGTGGTCCCCAATTACCCTCTATCACGGGCATCCATTCCCCAACCCTTGCACACCCCTGCCATCAAAATAATTATACTCTCTGACTTTTTTTTATCATGTTCAGCACCTTGAGCGAAGGCGCTCTATAAATATAAAATTAGATTAGATTATATACACATCTCAACATGCACTGTAAATAAGGGATTTTTTTTTATCATTCACCATAATGTGTAATAAAAACTGGAATATGTGAATTGATCACACAGAGCCTGTGTGCCTGTCCTTTCATTGTAATTGAGAATGTGCACTGTAGAGTACCTTGGGGGTTTTCATATGCCCTGGTCCCTGCAGGCAACATTGTCTGTTTCTGTTTTTTTAAAGGATAACCCTTCTGTGTCTAAAAGCAGTTATAAGGTGACAGCACAAATTAATTTTATCTTTGGCACATACAAAAACTGAAAAGCTCGACCTCTCGTATTGTTTATAAATCTAATGTATACTTAATGGCACCAAATATTGCGACTCAAGAATCTGTTTAGTTACAATGCTGTGGAAAAACGTAAGATTCTATGTTTAACAACCAACACAAATAAGTCCCCGTTTAATCATTATTGGTCGGAGTAGTGGTGCAGTAGTTAGCGCACTGTGCCATGGCCTCCACTGAAGTTTGTTATGACTGGAGTTCAATTAATTGCCAAAGCTAATAGCAGTGGTAATATCTGAACCGGTCCTGCCACCCCCTTAATCAACCTGCAATGAGCATTCCCTCCATTACTGATATGGCATAGTTGTGTCCTTAATCGAGCCCAGTATTGATAAAGGACCACAACGCATGAACTATTAATGCAAGTTATTGTATTGTAGTAACGTCAAAAATGATCTACAAAACAATGTCAAATGTTGATCTACATGATCTCTATTTTTGAAAAACATGTATTTTAAAACAAATGTAATCATTTTAGTAAAATCTATTTCCAGCTTTCCAATACTATATTTGAAAGTAATTTACGAAAAGTAGAATTATTAAGCAAAATATTTTATTTTATTAAAATTGCACAAGACATACGAATATAGTTAACTACCAAAATCATGAACGCTATAATACGATGCAAATAAAGCCATTGAGTTGTTTAATTTTGGATTCCTGCAGTCACGAAAGCTTCAAATCAAGATTAGGCTCGTGACAAACTCAATGATAATAACCATGGAAATGTCTATCTATGACAACTTTTCAAGACAGACTATGAACCACGGTGATGAAATAAAAATGAAAATCAAAGCGACTTGGGAGTGCAAAAAACAAAATGCTTCTGCATTTGAAGATTGTGGCCTTCGATCAATTCGCACCGCCAACCAACCATGACGTATGGATGACAAACATGATCAATGGCAATAACATTGTTACAAAAATAGGGCACCAAAAGGGCATGTGAAACGCATCCTAAGAATAACGCAATTGAAAAAAAACACACACACATGAGTCATAGAACCCAGCAATAAATGAAGAAAGACAAAATATTTATATGGAACACGATGCGGGAAAAGTCTACCAAAAGACAACGCTAATGGCGAAAAGGCAAAGAAGGGAAGATTATGGAGGGGGCGACCTTGTTTAAATCGACTGGAAGATTCACCACTACTTAATTGCTTTCCTGTAAATTATCTGCTTTTACTTGCCGATTGTACATCAATTTTTTGTTACTATGCATGCTCCTTGCATCACCATACACTGTATTTAAAAATCAGTTTAAGTTAAATAATTATAATCATTGATGCTCTTGGAAACGTACTGTATTCGTGTACAATTGTACATGGATATAGATTTCATGCAAATTGAACAAAATGAGAGCACGATTTCCCTTCCACCGTATGGATAGGAAAAGTGCTGCGATGGAGTACCTATTAAGACCAACTCCACGCAAGGTTGTTAATTCAACAAGTTTGCATGCAATGGCATGAACCATCTTCATTCATATACATGATGAAGGCCTTTGGAATACCGTGTCAGTCAATGGGGGTTTGACCATAATTTGTCATACCGGTCAGTGCAGGTTGGTGAACAGTGGAGGTGGCGGGGGAGACTAGGACCAGTTCAGACACCGCTATCCAATCATGTTAGCCGTGGCCAGGAGTAGAACTTAGGTTAAGTGACACAGGACAATGCGCTAACCCCACCACGACCACGAATAATACCGCTGCATGCAATCCGGTTATGTGGTGAAGGACCAATATATGACCAAGTGACTTTCCCGGTTGGTGAAAGTCGCTCCACTTTGTGAGTGCTCTTGGGAACGCCTCAAAAGTATCGCCTCAAAAGTATCCCCGTGCTTAAATAAACAATGGGTCAGCACTCGTTGCACGCTGTCACCGCTAAAGTTTCAGTTTTCAGCTTCATGTATTAGGTATAGCCCTGTGAGCCATGCGGCTCTTGACTCGGGTGCAACCGCAACAAACAAAAACTTGAACAAGGAAAAAACATGATAATTGTTTTTTTACCCTTTTATCTGGCAACAAAACTGACACCTTTTTTTTACAAGGAGTCATGTTTGCATAGACCACAATACCTGCAGTCGGAATGCAAACAAAAAACATAACTCTGATAATGTATGCACTGTCCTTGAAATTGATTGGTCCACACAAGAGACAGCTTTCCTTAGAGCCTAGTCTCACATGGTGTTGGACCAGATGACGCCAAAAGGCGCACAACTCAAAGACGATGGACCATCAGAGTATGAGAGCTCGGGGTAAGCATTTACACCATTGTTGCCAGATAAAAGAGTAAAAAAACAATTATCATATTTTCTACTGGCAAATGAGGTTCCAATGAAGGAAAAAACAGAAAAATCTTCCAGAAAAAGCCACCGTATACCAACGCTGTGTGCAAAAATCCCAGTGGGATGCAAGTCAAACAATAACAACTATGAGACAAAATTTTGATATAAAGCTTTCGTGACTGCAGGGATTCATATTTTTGGTTCTTTCGGTAAAGTCAAGCAGAAGTGAAATAATAAAATAATAAAATATAAAACAATACAAATTCTCACGACGTGACTTTACCGAAAGAACCAATAATATGAAACCAGAGACAATTTAGATGAAAGTTATCAGGAAATCACCAAAAATAAAGCCATAAAAGCAATGCAACGGTGATCATAGGAAAGGAGAACCGGCCAACTCTTTGAACTCCCACAAATGACCTCCCAATACGTTCCATTCATTGGCTACCACATTCTGATAAGCTCCTCCCTTCCCCCTCAACTTGTATTTAAGAACTTGCATCTTGGAATCCCTGCCTCACTTGATACAGCAAATCTGGCTGTGACGGTCCCACCTGATGACAAGAGACTTGTGTTGCCTCCGAAACGTCGTGATTTTTATTATTTTATTTTTATTAATTTTAATTTCATTTTTTACCTACGTGACTTTACCGGAAAAAAACTAAGAGTATATACGTCCCCGAGTTTTATCGAACCGGATTCTCGTAATTTCAATACCATCCAGAGTCTATCCACTGCTGGACAGCGGCCAGCCTCATCCCGCTAGGGACTGACAAATGCTCCGAGCTCACCGATGCGCACGCTTTTTTATATTATTCGGTATCGTTCCCAATGATGTTACCGCTACACGGCAGATAATTTATAACGCGAATATTACGCGGTGCTCTTAAAAAAACAACGTGTTTACACTGTACGGCAATGTACAGTGCAATCCGCGTGCTGTATTGCATTAGCACGGCACTTTCGCTTGAGTTAGCGAAATGTTGTGGGAAATAACAGCATCGATTAATGCATTGTATTGCTGAGAATGTGCCATTTGCTCCCGAGTCCGCGCCTACCGAAACATCGACTTGTTAAACGAAGCGCACGCTCGTTTGTACCGTTTGATGGCGACACTTGGCCGAGCAGATGAGAAGCTTCGATTCGATTCTCATAACTGGCGATCGATTCGCGGACGCTGAGTTGCGGTGCAGCTTTGCTCACAGCGGTCGATTCAGGTATTAGATTCGAGAATCGACTGGCTTTTAAACAAAAAAAACCTCACCCCACAACGTTGAATCCGATGTCGATTTTTTTTGTTTTGGTTTTAATCGTTGGAATCGATTATGCCCCAAACCTTTGAATTGCTCTTCGGGTTCAATTTGTGGTCTCAAAACAATTCTAGATTTGAAGTTTTCGTGACTGCAAAGATTCATACTCTTAGGTTTTTTCGGTAAAGTCACGTAGGTAAAAAATAAATATTAAAAATAATAGAAGAAATAATAGAATAATAGAAATTATATAATATTTTATTTCTATTATTTTTTTTATTAACTTTGGCGTTCCTAGCCAATACACTGACCCACGCTTGCGTTTGGGGTTTGGCCACGTGCCGATCAGAGTAGTCAAATTTACGAGGGTGAACCCGGGTCATCAAAAACGACAGCTTTCCACTATGATGTGACATTACTATTTTTTTTTCAAAAGTGCAACATTAAAATACGAATCGTAACAGAATGGGGTGATTTTTTGGAAAGCTGAACTTGATCATAAGGGGCCGACCATAAATGACGTCACGCAATTTTGGACGATTTTTGACCCCCCCCCCCCTCGTCACACGGCGTCACAAAAAGTCAGACCCCCCTCAAATATGACGTCACAAAGCTCTGCGCCCCCTCCCCCCCCCAAAATATAAAACATGCTTCAAATCGCGTTAAACTATTGTCATTGTAGTGCGTATTTAATGTGCCGCTGCACTCTGATGTTGAAAGAGAAAACATTTATTCAAAAGTCAATTTAATTAAATAGAACATGTCTATATTTAAAGTTGCGCATTTTGATGTGACGTCACATTTCTCACCCCCCCCCCCTCGTCACACATCGTCACAAATGTCTGACCCCCCCCCCCCCCACTAGGTGCGTGACGTCATTTATGGACGGCCCCTAAGCAGAGCAATGGGCCCAAAGAATAAAGTTTTAAATGTATTCCCGCTCCTGGCTCTGTGATATGATGGTGCAGAGAGACGAGGTCATCAACTCAAAAGAAATGGAACGACTGTAAAGTGCATGCAAAAAATAGAGATGCATGCTTAGAATGATACTGAGAGATAATGAGGAACACTTGGATTAGAAAACATGTGCAAGTTAATGACGCGATTCAACCTGTTTAGATAAAGCAATGGCTGACGGTTAAGAATAAGGGCAGAGTGGCAGCCGAGGGATGAAATGTGAAAAATAAATAAATAAAAATATTACAATAAATACATTTGAGTTATTTTCATCTTTATTTCATTTTTAGGTTTTTTTTTCACCTAATTGACTTTACCGACAGAACCAAAGAGTATGGATCCTTGCAGTCACGAAAACTTCAAATCTAGAATGAAATTTGTCCGAGAGAATGTCCACACCTAAGATTGAGCAGTGAAATCAGCTTGTGTTTAGTTTCTAAGTAGATTATTACAGTGCAGGATCGTGCAAGATGACAACAGATTGGGGATGCCTTTATCCAGCAGTGGATTGATCATGGATGATGATGATGATGATTATTAAAAATGCAGCTGCATCACACTCCAAAATTTGCATGATGAAAGAAATGTATAGTGAAAATTACACAGTAATGTAATGAAACATCACTTAACGATAATAAAACTATAAAATGTATGACTTGCGCAGACTTGTAGCAAATGCAGATTTCACTTTGTAATGGGATCATTAACTAAACGCATGGCCGTGAAGCATAACACTACAAAACAGTAATAATGAGATCAAAACGGAAGAAATTATCATTTCTGAAATTACGGAATGCCTCCTTACCAAAGGGCACATGAACAAAGATTCCCCATTACAGTATATACTGATAAATGCCACTGATAGTCACAATGCATGCTGGGGATGGAACCTTCACATATATATGTGAAACAGTGCAGAAGCTCTCATGCAAATTTGAAGAGTAGGTGGTCATTTTTCACAAGCGTAAATGATTAATGAGACATTTCCCCGCGCTGTTAAGTTGTTGCGGATATGGAGGTGTACCGGGTTAGATGTCAGCCAGGGGCTGAATGGTGGACAACCTATAGTAAGCTAACCCCCATAGAAAGAAGACACCTAAGCACAACACCACGCAGCAACGCAGGATGCATTGTTCTGTGATGCGTAGAAAAATGAGACATTATCTTGCTATAATCCTGGCCAGGTGTGGCTCGTAGAATTGTATGCCTTTATAGTGCTGTCACTGTGGGCATCCTTTTCATTCCATACGTGTAATGGGCGCTCAGAGAATGCATAACAAATGAAGGCCCTTCCAAATGGTTGGAGTGCCTACGCTCCTATCATCGGTGAATTGTGAGTATGGGTATTAGTTTGCTGAGCCATAGTTCCCAAGGCATATCCCTTGCAGGCTTTAATGGGGAGGATATTTTATTATACTCCAGTAGTCTTAAAAGCCAATTACATAACGCATAAAAGATGAATGTTAAAATTTGATTAATGCCTTACTAAATTCAAATTATAGGAGCAAGACCGTTAGTACTGGGAATTTTTTTTTTAAAGAGCTGTTTAAAACTATTTTATCAGTACTACAGCTGGACTGCTTTCATGAAGTGATGATGCAGCAAAGAAAAACTTTGCCTTCCAAGACCTTAAGATTATCTCTCTGTAAACCTCTATATCCTGAAAAGGCCAGTCAGTTGAAACATCGACATCTTCCTTTCCTCTCAGTGACAGTATTCATAAACTTTTAAGTTTGTAATTAATATGTTGATTTACACAAGGAAAATTTCAATAAAACATGTTTCAAATTCACTGTTCTGCGTCTATGTATTTATTGGTCATACTCGGTCAATTGGGTAAGGAGACAAAAGGGTTACAGTCATTTCAAATAATCTATTGATGTCTGTTGCATACTCTTTGAAGAACTAATAATATGTTTTCATTATGCAAATAATGCAATGCAATAAATGTCAACATGGGTGCAAAAGCAATTATAAATGAAAAATGGCCAATTGTTATTTTTTATTGCTCTTTTCATGCATAATGTTATTTGTTCGGAGAAAATAACACTTTGTTTAGATTTATTAATATATTTGTACTAAACAGGGCACAGTTGCCCATATTTTCCATTTCAAAAGCACAAACATGCGCCCGTAATCAATTAACTAATGTACATCTAAAGCCGACATCATTGGTTGTGCCAATTGTTTAAATAATGAATACTGTAATGCCGAAATCTTGCTGTATATTCCAATAATATTGTAATTGACTTCTATAGAGCTGAATAACAACATTTCTTGAAAGCTACTTTTTTAAAGGTTGCTGGGGAGCAGTGAGTTATCAATATATTTGGCAAAGAATCAAATTAACTCGGTTGTTATACAATTAATTTCATTTTGATGGATTTCATTTGACCTAAGGAGTTTCATTATTGCTTCGCAAGCAATACCTGTTTTGCATATGAATCTAAACTTCTTTTTTGTACTTTCTCTTCGCAGGGCTACTATTTAATGATTTATTTCCTTTGATTAATACTGTACTCTGCTTTCTTGGATTTAAGGTAGCATCGTAGATGATTCAATGGTTCGAATCCTACCTCAACACTTAATTTCTGCAGAGCATTCTCAGATCCCAACATGCTGTGGTGTGGGTATGAAATATAATATGCTCTTACATCATTGGCAAATGTAGGTCATTTTCGTCTTGGTGCCATATGGTCTAATTGTATTGAATTTGAAAAGTGCAATTAAAATGTTTTATTACTCCAACGAATGTAAAACAACACTCCACGGGCTACGAGGGTTCCGTTCTTGGCTGAACTGCATTTTCAATCCGTGTCAATCTAAACACATGCAAAACACATGGCTTGTATACTACATTATGAGGCCTCTAAACACCTTGTGACCCATCAAAGAACTGGAGGTACACCAGTGAGATATTTTTGCAGCAATGGACAAATATGCCGGCTTTAAACAGTAGGGACTAATTTGTAAAGGTTAGTGTTGTCTGAAACAATGAAGCCAATTCAGGCCACTGGATTATGTTAGACACTTTAGGTCAACTCATCCAAGGAATGTTGCATACATTATCTACGATGCAATACACACCAATTACACTGGAAAGAAACAATGGATATTTCAATAATATGGCAAATTACACAAAAAATATTTAAACCAGATTAAAAGACATTAAATATACTGCTCCACTTCCAGTAAAAAATGATCATTGTACTCAATATTTAAGTTTTTAATTCATTATGAGAATTCAGGTTGTGAGGTCTGCCCAAAAGCAAGACTTGCTTACACATCTCAAAACATAAAATGTGCTGAATGTGAAAATCATTGTCATAAAAGTGGACATCCTTGTTGCTTGTATAGTTAAGGTTTCTCTGAAATGTTACAATATGCAATCTTATATCCTGACATGGGATGCTTTGTTTTATAGATACTCTGCATTATTATATTGTCTGAAATAGATATGGATAGTCTAATTAACAATGATACATAATGGAACTACTTACTGTCAATATACAGTAAACTGAAAGAGCAAATTATTTATGCAATTAAGCTAAGTTAGCTGTGGAACAAAAGTAGAAAAGTGCACAAGGAGGTATGGAGAAATGGATGCTTGGAATTACACTGAGAGATTGAAAAAAATATAATCACATTGATCAGGGAAGACACGCAATTCAAAGACATCACGTTGACAAGAAAAGGAAATGGATTTGAGAGCCATTCGTAACCACCGCATATCGAGTAAAGAATTAGACTTTTGTTATTTTCATATGTATCCGAGTTGTATTTGCACGTACATAGTGCACCATCGAATGACATATGGTATCGACTGTGAAGGAGTAAGCATAGAAGCATTTCTATTATTGGGTCATACAAGTGATTTTGTTTCCCTTTGAATAGTTAACCACGCTTCATCTTATTTTTAATTCACATTCCTGAAATATTCCTGGAAATGCCAACCAATGTTAGATCAACGCCCATGCCACCCACACTGATTGTGTTGATAGACTCAAATGGCCAAGGGAAATGCCTACCAATTGACGTAACCACTAGATGGCGGAATGAGAAGCCTTAGTTTTTAAGACACCGAGCTAATGGTACCACACTACATAATGGAAAGGTAAACATTCAAGGACATGACAGTAGTTTTCAGAGAATATTAGCACAAGCCTTTACCTCGGAAGCAAACACAATTTTAAACACTTGTTTAAATGTAAAAAATGCTACTGAAATCTGCGTTTATATAATGAGAGTTCTGTTTACTGTACTGTACATAACATCTTATGAGATAAAACGCCAACGCCTCCTACGTTTGCCAGATACCAGTTGCTGTGTATACAGAAATATTTAATGACGACGCTGAACAGGGTCTAATCCGTGAAATGAAATGACAAGTGCTGTGGAAAAGCACTTCTCTGACTTACCATCGGGTGAGGCTGTTTCTCATTAGTGAAGTCACTGAGTACAAATCTATAATTAAAAATGTCCTGGTTGCTTGGCGAAGAGAAGCCCCTATTTAACACTGCCGCAAACATCACAAAGCCCCTGGTTTGTAAAAACCTTTTTTTACGTTTGTAGCCTATTGCCTCAAGCAAATAAACATTTGCATGTAAATTGCATGATTATATTACACAGTTATTCAAAGGAATTATTGTATGCCATTCCTCATATATAAATGACACGCTCTGACATGGGCAATACCGCTTCAATGAAAGTTTGTATGAAAAGCTAAAGCGCTGGAAACCCTGAGGTGTTAACTGTTTACCACTCTTCAAGCATGAATAACTCAAAACTGAACATGCAGGTTTTTTTCCAAAAGGAAACTTTTCATTTGTATTCGAGTTTTTATTGTAAGTACAGTACTTCAACCCTTGTAAATGCAGTACACTGCAATCCATGGATATGCATTGCAATCACCTCTTACAAAATGTCTGGCCAGAATGAAAGAGTAGGCCAAATACCCTCTAAAGGTGTTGTCCAGCGCTTCCTCCAGTAGTTCCACCAGCAGTGGCATAAATAATCGCAGGTCTCCACGTTTACTTTTTAACTTTACTACAAAATCAAAAAAATATTCAACTTAAAATGTATGCAACAAAAACATGGCATGGATACATTATCTTACAGGAGGTACAGAGGATATTCACATTATTATTGAGGAGCCTATACATATTCTATTTTCTTTGAGATCTTCACACTTTCCAGGCCAGTTCCTTTGCTTAAAATTTACGACACCATAGTTAAGCTATGAACATGCATTAACGAAGCATTAATATGAATATTTATATGATATCAGGACACCTATAGCTAAGTTTAAACATTTTGAATATGATTGAAATGTCACAGGGTAAGACACCTTAAGTGAAATGTTGTAATTACATTTCAGGAGCTTAACATTCTCATATAATCCCCCAAATAATGTGAATTAATGTATTCCAGACATAAATTGATGCCTGTAATCTTCAGAATGAGAGTTATCGTTTAAGAATAATAGTAATTCCAGTTACAAAATAACAGTATTGAATAAGACTTGAAAACTGCGGTAGCACTACAAGGAATTCCTATTTTCAAACATTGTATGTATGTATGTTGAACTTGTTTTGCACCAGATGTAGCCAACCGTGCTAATTGGAGGTTATGGTTTATATTTGCGTCCACATTCATTGCCATAGATTACTTATTTTACTAAAATAGCAACGCATTTGCATGAAGAATTGGTCATGACACTCAAATGGAGTGTGAAACTATTTTCTGTATTCATTTATGTTGCATTGACAACTTTTTTCCAAGGACATCAACCACAATGCTCGACAACTTAAAGAGAGTAGCATAAGATCTTTAGTTTCCACAAATGAACTATTTAAAATGTCCTTTGTGAAGGGCATTGCTCCATGGTGCTCGGCATACAAGTCTAGGCCAAATCTATGAAGTACTGTATACACAAAAATGCAGTGGTCTGCTATAAATAAGACTTTATTTGTGCGACTGTTCACTTGTTTTATGTGATCTTGTAAAAACCAGCATGACATTTTAATCAAATGAAAGCCAAAGATCGGTAAATTCTGGTGTCCTATCTGTCAGGCATTCCATAAGTTGGTGATAGATCATTTATTATCAGAAAATCAAAATTTTTAATAAAATGTTTTTTAATGGAATTCCATAATACGAAAAAAATGATATATTGTGGATTGATTCAATAATGATTCGTGATGGTTTGTTAAAGAAATCATATAACAGGTTAAATGTAAGTAGGATAGCAATAGTAACAAAAAATCAATGCTTTGTCGAATCCCTCTGAATGTTTTTACATTGCCAAATGTACACAATAACTTTAAAATCCCTTTTAGACTATTCTGTATTTCCTGGACTGACAGTGAAAATTTAGATGCTTTGAATCCTTACTGCTTTGAACTAAAACATTTAGCCTCTTCCTGAAATGGACCTGACATATAATTACACCAAATAATGATAATGTTGTGTTATGCCTTACTGATGTAAGATCAGAAATAGTGATTGCATTAATGAGGAACAATTACAACATTTATAGTACTCAAAATGTGGGTAGTTAATGAAAATCAAATCCGCAGGACTGCAGCTGTCAAATTGCACATGCATAAGTTATGCTGTCAATTAATGCTGGAGACCTACACCTAATTGAGCTTCCCATTGAAAAGGTAATGCAATGCACAAATAAAACTGTCTGCTCAGGCGAAAACATTTGTGGGAGGATCAGGTGTAGCGGTTGCAGCCTCAGTTTCCTTTTCATCTAAAGAGCCTTTGCACCATACTCAACCAGAATATGTCGTTTGATCACCACGTGCAAAATATAGTCAGGGCCTGCAATTTTCAAATCAGGGCTCTACAACACATTTGACCACTATTGAGTTGTAACATAGCCAACACGTGTAGCACAGCATCGACAAGGCTTGATTATTGTAACTCACTATTCTACAGGACGTCGGGCAAAAAGACATTACCAAGATGCAAAATTATCCGACCATGCCTGTCCAGTGTTCGCCGAACTGCACTGGCTTCCGGTTGCCGAGCGAATACGTTATAAGGTCGCAATCACTACACAACACATTCCTGCGGAGGGAGCTCGTAGGAACGTTGGGTTGCTCGGTCAATGGCCAGGGTCAACGGCGGCGTGGTATATTCCGCAAATATTCCCGACTGTGAGGGCGGGCAAAAGCCGGCGTGAGTAGGTTAAACGTTGAGTTTTATAAGGGCACCACGGGGTGACCAGACCCTCCCCACCCAGCCCCACCCCTCCCACCCCCCACCCAGCTCCACCCTCCCCACCCCACCCCACCCAGCCCCTCCCCACCCTTCCCTCCCCACCCGGCCCCTCCCCACCCAGCCCCTCCCCACCCTCCCCTCTCCACCTAGCCCCACGCCTCCCATTTTTGGATGCACGACGGACGGACACAATAATCCCCTGTGGGCTGGTGTAACCAGGAGGTTCCTACCAGTATAAAGTGGTTGCCACAAATGAACCATAATACCTCGCTGCTCTTGTCAAGGAGCATAAACCATGACTTCTTCTCCGAATAAAATCTTCTCAAAAAACGCATTTTCAACACTATTGGACATATGTGTGTTAGTGGAAGTCGCAAGGGTTATTCTCTCTCTACAAACACAAATATGCAACGGCTCATTTGCACATTTCTCCTACAATGCTGATCAAAGTAAAAATAGAAATTCCGTTCATGGCAACCACCCATATTTATATAATGGTTCTTTGAGGGGCTAGAGGATCTAAAAGCACTTGGAAGCTAAATTGTTCAAAAGGCAGACTGCACAGCATGCATTCCATTAGGAAACAATATTGAGAATATTCACCGTTGAAAAACTGCCATTGGACAATCATCACAATAAAGAAAATAGCCCTGATAAGCAACTGTGATATTAAGATATCCGTGATCTGCCTTTAGTTATATACATTGCAAATATATAATAATCGTGTACTATGACAACCACATCTGTGTTATATATACACAGTACAATATAGAAACGGGAAGAATACAGAAATTAACGAGAATTATTATTGAAATGTGTTAGGCACGTTGGAACACTTCCACAGCTGTTGCAAATTACGTTAAAATAATGCCATGTTACAGTAGGAATTAATAGCATTTGTTGTTTTTAAAAGAGTTTACCGGAATTAACTTAGATCGGAACACAAAATACTCTTATAGTGTTACGTCACACAATAAGTGTATCTGCGTGCTCAACAGAGCTCAATTTGGATGTAAGGGGCCTTGGCACTTTGCCTTTTAAGTGGCCCTAATGACTAATTGCCAATATATAAACAGCTCTATAGTGAGCTGTATAAACATATTTGTTGCCTGACCATCACTGAGCGTGTAGAGTGCTACCAATGGTTGACACGGACGTCTTGAACACCATGTGCCCTCTGGTACGTGCCAGATTTTATTTTATGAATTATAACAGCTCGTGTTTCTGACCCACATGCTATCGCATGTATTATGCACTGATTTCAACTTTCTTTAGGCACACAGGCATGTTTTTTCTCTCCTGTATTAAATTAGTTTAGAAGTGAAATGAAGGCTGAAAAACATGAAAAGAAGCCATGGGAATATGCTTTGAATTGCACAGAGGGACAGAAAGAAGAGCATATGAATAAGAGGACACACGCAAGTTAGAGACATCGTATTAATGTCAGTGGTAAGCAAAGTAAATGGACATGGGCAATGCACGTCACTATTAGGGTCGATGGCCAGGAATCGAGACTAGTGACAGAGTGGCAGCCAAAGCAGGGAAACACCTGAGAGGAGAACCACCATGGAGATGGAGCAATGAAATCGGCTCACGTGCTAAAGATAGACGAATGTTTTCATTATGTGACTATGAGGGATGGCAACCGAGGATAGATTGAAACTGCTGCTGCTGATGATAATCATAAGAATTATGGTGGAAATATCTCCTAAACGTACCCTGCCTGTTATACGAGAAAATGCAGTATCCGCACAAGGTCCTTTCTTCTAGCCACACCGTATATTAGACTTTAAGAAGAAAAAAATTATAGTAATTTGTGCCAGCATGTCGTACTCCCATGAGTCATAAAATTAATACTAAACACGTCGAGTGTACGGCATTTATATTATTCTTTTATTATCATTGTTCATTTGATATTTCTCTGACAGCTCTACTAGAGAAGGCAGTTGCAGGTAATGTTTTGTGAAGAAGCTGAATGTAAAAGTAGTGGTTTGATTTACACTAAGTTTTAAACTTTGAAATGTATGATATACTTTTCATATGTTGGTAAGAAATGGAACATTCACCTCTTAAACACTTAATTCATATTTTTATGGATTTCATCCATACTTTAAAGGAATATTTTAAAAATGCCAGTTATTTCATAAATATGTTTCACATTTTACTATGGTATATATGCAGTATATATATTTTTATGTCATTCTTAATATATTATCCCACAGTCACGTGCTCATGTTGATAGCATGCCACATACACACATGTACACAAAGTCATGAGTGTAGGGGAGGGCTTCTGAAAAAGATGTTTTCTTTCCCTTTCAATAAATTTCGCCCGAAACAACTGCCTATGCCACCCACACAGCATATTCTATTTGATTTGCATATGTCAATATGTTCAGGAGCTAAATGCCAATGTCGAGGTCTGCTCACCACAAGAGGGCTTCAGGAGAGAGACTTTGTGTAATTTTACTATTTCTCCTCCGCTGAAGGAGTGCAGACGACAATGGTTTACTACCATTATGAAAGAGATGTGCTCAACGCCCTGTTGATATTCTGATGCGGTTAATGATTTGGGTTATACCGGTGTCGTTCGAGGTATGTCAAAGCCAGGAGGTCCGATGCGTGGGTTTCAAATGAGGTGTTATTTCTAGACATCTGTGTTGTTCCAGTGGCAGTGTTCGTCCGGGTCTCGGTGAGATTCTAGAATGGTGACAGCGCGAGCCGAGAAGGGGGATCGGGACTTGAGTCATTGGCGAGGTACATCGTTGAGGTGTTGTTTGATGGATAGGATGTTGTTGACAAGCAAACGTGTAAACTGGCATGCAGTGTCTGCATGTCTCTGCAGATATTTGCTGGCAGAATGTACGTCAGATTGAGGAGCCATGGGATTGGTGTCGGTTTCAGTGTTTTGGTTATGATGCACATTGCATTATTTAAGTGTACATCTAGAAGTGTTGTGTACGAGCTACCGGACCAGGTTGGAGGCGCAGTTCCTTGCCACTGAGTAGATTAGCGAGGGGGCAGCAGCTGAAGTGCCCCAGGGTGTTACTGAAAGTTTTGGTAGCAATGTGATTCTTGATTTGGTATGGCAATTAAATATCATATTAGATAATGCAATATAACTACGAATATCCTGATAATTGGTTCTTTACCCTTCTATCTGGCAACAAAACTGACACCTTTTTACAAGGAGTCATGTTTGCATAGACCGCAATACCTGCAGTCATAATACAAACACAAGAACATAACTCTGATAATGTGCACTGTCTTTTGTTTGTATTATGACTGCAGGTATTGCGGTCTATGCAAACATGACTCCTTGTAAAAAGGTGTCAGTTTTGTTGCCAGATAGAAGGGTAAAGAACCAATTATCATATTTTTACTGGCAAATGAGGTTCCCATAGTACGAATATCCTAATCAATAGTTCAATACACTGTATCTGAAAATGTGATGAACAGGTATTCTGTTCGATCAAATTGTGAATGATGATACATCTGTCTGTGGAATGTATTTAAAGGAAAGTATTCTGAGGTGTCAGATATATATATGAAAATATCGATTTTAATTTGTTTTAGCTCAAACAAGAAAACAAGCAGTTTTTTTAATAACTATAATTGCAATGTTGCCTTACAATAACAGCAACAAACACAGCACACTGTTATCACACATTCTAATATAGCCCCGAACAATAATTTATTTTTACTAACATGTAATAAACGTTACTATACAATCACATACATAAACGAAATGTAAATACGTAGCACACATGTTATTATACTTCAGCTGAAGAATGATGGAACTGTTAGTGCGTACATATTCGTCTGATGTGTTATATGTTCGCATATTTCCATATAAAATGGTTGGTCTTAAGAAGAAAACATTTACAGAATTATATAATAATGTATAGTCCTATGCAAACAAGA
Organism: Lethenteron reissneri; assembly: GCF_015708825.2. Classification (NCBI taxonomy): domain Eukaryota; kingdom Metazoa; phylum Chordata; class Hyperoartia; order Petromyzontiformes; family Petromyzontidae; genus Lethenteron; species Lethenteron reissneri. The sequence goes on along the minus strand of NC_083803.1, from coordinate 9,862,539 downwards.
TACTCCAAATGTGTCTACATCACAACGTTTTTTTTGATGGATTAACATAGGCATGGTACAAGTATTATGGAGTGGAACATGTCTTTAACGGTTGTTGTTTTTCTAGAATACACTCAGTCGTGTTTCCTTTGGTATCGTTTATAACTCCCCAAGCATATGACCACTTATCAATCTTCAAGGGCAGCCATTCTTTCGTGAGCTTTTCTGTGTAAATTATACATTGAATATCATAAAATATCTACCTAAAACATCACACAATGCATACTTAGTTATACATCGACAAACACCATCAAGAAAGAATAGGAAATAAACCATAATCGACTCAAAGTTTAGGCCCACGGGTTGCAATATTTCGTGAATAAATACCACGTTCGCATTAGCATGTTTATATTAAGCACCTCGTTTATATATGCATATTACCTTTAAATTCAATGATTTATTTAGGAAAGTGGTTTTTAAATTAGATTCATTTGTTGAGCACTATGTTTTCGTGATTATATTGTGATGTTTTTGCCGTAATGTCATACCCCCTTCACTATTGCACATTGAAAATTGTACAAGTATTACTGTTAGGTATAACAGAAAATATGAGGTTATATGTCAAAAGGAATCAGCCTTCGTTGTAATGTTTGAAACAATTATCCGAGTATGTATTTTTTCATACACAAAAAATGCATGATTTGAATTTTAGCGTCTTACTTTGTCATTTATTAACTAAGAATATACAATTCGTTACTATTTCCTTTGGATTACAATTTTTGACACTGTGCTTATTTTATAAAAAGAACACAAATGTTTAGTGATGTGTTGCCAATATGAGAGTTCTTGTTATGAGTGCATGCTGTTGTGCTACTATCATTATAGGAATGGAAAGGCCACTTCAGCATGCTTGAAAGTGAGCCACGTTAGAAAAACAAAATCCGTCTTAAAGAGTATGGGATGACATATACGATAAGGCGATGAAAGCAATCGTGCAGGTACCCTTCATGCATTGTGCTTAATTATTATTTGTTATGCCCAAATGGAAAAATTGGAAACATATAATCGACTTTATTCTCACAGATATACCCCATATTGTTAAAGATGTCTCTTACCCTCGGCAAATTCGACACGGGAAGTCATCGCAGGTTGGCGTAATGCCAGTTACTCTTCAAAATCCTAAAAAAGAGAACAAAGCTGAATACAGGCAAAAAAAACACAACAGTTAACATCAGATGTCTAATTCCGGACATAGAGTCGTTAAGACCGATTCTAAGTCACAGATTCAAATGCATAGAGAATCCAAATGATGAAATATAGGTAACCATTTTAAATCACAAGATGACAAATCTTGTCACACTAAAAGTGTGGGAAAGAAATAAAATAAAAATGTAGAAGAAGTTATCAGAAGGAAAATTGTTTAAAAAAGGAGACGCATCAAAGGGGATAACATGGTAAACAAACATGTAATACACAGAAACCATGAAGAAAAATAATTACAGCCCATTGTCAATACATTCTCTGAATGGATGCCTCACTACAGCAGGTAATATAATATGCTTTTCATTCTTAAGTTCGGTTTTACAAAAGCACTCCAACCTGCCCTAATCTGGCTCTCTATTTCATCATTGTGATCTCAATCCACCTTCAATAACTGCCGTTCTCAACCGCTGACCATATAATTACAATCAATCAGATTCTGGAAGGGCCTATTGATATCAGACGCTATGATGCCCGGCATTTGCAGACTATGAAAAGGCACGTGACTCGGTCATCCGAGCTCTCACAAACCGAGGCATACATTAAAAGTATATATTAAAAAAACAATAAAACCACGTATAAAAAACGTGAACAGATACACTGAGAGAGCATAAATACATTTAGAAATACAATACTTGTTTGAAATGCAGTCAGACGAGGAGACATGCATTCACCAATGTTTTTTTCACAGCTACATTTAAAAAAAATCCGAAAAAGGAATTGGAATAAAGGTATAAGCATAAGTGGGAAAATATTAACCATCGCCAATTTGCCAGAAGCATAGTGATTACACTATGTAACACAATTTTTGTTCCTGGGTACTAAGTGTTATGTTTTAATTGCTTATGCCTAAAAAGTATAAAAAATGGCTATTATTCCCCACAAACTTTGCTTTTGAGACCAGGACTCTATGTGAAAGAAATGCACAAATGCACACGTTTTCTCATTGAAAATAGGTAAATTTAAAAATATCACTGTCCTGGTCACAAAAGCAAAGTTTGTGGGGAATAATAGCCATTTTCTGTACTTTTGAGGCATAAGCAATTAGGAAATAACACTTACTACCCAAGAACACATTTTTTTTTATCTTTGTTACACAGTGTTATAAAAATCGACGTGAATTATCCACGAGACATTATTTAAGAAGGTAATAAAGAAGACAATGGAGAAGTGTCCAGGCACCACAATCCTCCCCCAAATGAGTAAAACAAAAGTGACATTCAATTAGTTGGCAAAACACATTCAAGATGGCTGTTGAAAGGCCACGACTAGAAAGCATATCAGATTCTGCTAAATTACACCCCTAAGGTACAAGTGCATTGTATGCAGAGCAACGAAAGAGATATACAGGCCATTGAGTCACAACGGAGGTGTGAGCAATGCATCACCTTTCCCAAATGGTGCAATTACAAATCTGCTGTTCACGTTCTCTCGTGGTGTAAGACAAGTAGGAAAATAGCCCAATGCCACTGATAATTCTGCCTGTGAAAGAGTCGGTGAGCTTGATAACGCCTTCATAAATAGCTTGAAGTAAGATCATGTGTCAGATTAAACAAGACTAGAAGATTGGGTGCTCTAGAGGTAGCATATGGTGGGTTTTTTTATTATAATCTCTGAACACAAGCTTTTGTGGATCCGACGCTCATCCCACCTGCAATGCAATGTGTTTCAAGCACACAGCAAAGAGCAAAGTGACATATGTTCCACCATAACTTTTCAAGATTAAACCATCTCTTATAGGAATTATCAAAAGCAAAATCCTACTGCCAACTGTGTCCAAAAGAAAATAGTTGTATAATTTCATAGCAGTTATATACTTCCACCGCTGTGGATATGATGTATAAGAGGGTCAAGTGAGTGAGAGTACCTTTGCACAATGTCTACCACGCGGCTCTAGTAACCCAGCTACCTGGGTTTGAATTCCCGGCGGCCAGCTTCAGTGGCGAGTGGTGTCTGTACCAGTCCTGGGCACCCACCCAGAGCCGCAACGACCTATTTCAACACGGGGGTTTGCAAGATACAACTGTGCCCCCCCCCCCCCTCTTATTCTCCCGACTCACTTTTACTGAAATAGCTAGAGATGTTTTTAAACCGTATGCAATAACACATTTTAATTGCACCGTGTATTGGATTTAGAGGAAGACAATCTCACAGTGACAGTAGTAATAAAAAAAATATTTAAAGGTACAATACCCACAATTAAGTTATCATGCCAGCCCATCGGTCTAGGATTTCCTCAAAAGGGGTGGATCGCGCATATTTATGCTCTGTTGATATGATAGCCAGATGCGTTTATCGGGCTTGGTCCATAATAGACCGCAGGTAATTTTGAATCAATATTTCTTTTGAATATTTTTTTCTTAACATTATTTGTATTTGTTTATCTGTTGATTCGGGCCCCCCTTGTGGCCGACTGGGCCCCTATGCGTTGTATAACGCTGCCATGTACCCCCCTCCCCACCGTAGTTATGCCCCTGCACCCACTCCATCTCTCGTCTGCACTTATTAGCATCATGAAGCATGGTCATACAGCCCCCCCCGCCCTTCCCAATGACCAACTAGTAGCCGACTGACAAAGGGCTGCCAATTATTATGTATTGTGTTTGCTTGAGTGCAAAATGGCACTCCTAAGAGTATACAACTTACCTCAAGTTTAATTTATTTGGTATAGCCCTGTGAGCCATGCGACTCTTGAGTCGGGTGCAACCGCAACAAACAAAGATATATTTTTTCATTTTGAAATATATGGATTTTTGGCAGCTTATTGATGCTGCCCTCAATAGCTCTCGTAGACATATAATGCGGTATATATTTGATACTTGTGTTTGGTATTTTCCGTAAGTTTAGAATGTTGAATGTGTTTAATGTGTCTGCCAATTGCCCAAAAAATTATGTTCACTTGGAAAATACATTTGTACATTACCCAATTTACTTACAATTGTAACGTAGCTGTAGCGTTAACAGAGCAGATCTTATTTGCATTTTTGTTTGTGTACTGTCCTGTGGTGAATCATATTTAATACACCTTCATTGCCCCATAGCCATATTAGCATAGACAAATCAAGAAACATAAAGACAGTGTGACAGACACACGTAAATTAACTATTTAACGTACACTTTCCTACAAAATATATCTGCAATACAGTAATGTTTTATTTTCCCCACACAAATACACACAGCAGCACTTTCCATTTTTTATTTGCTGCAAATGGAAGTTCATCACAGGATTAGAGAGCAAGAGGAATTAATGAAATTCACATTATAAATTCAGCGCCAGATGTATTACTCATCTAAAGAGTTTTGAGTGCTGTAAAGGATTACAAATTAGGCTGGTCATTAAAGATTGAAATTTAATATGTAAATACGTGACATTAACATTTTCTTTCAATTTACTTTTCCAGAATGTAAATGAACCCCAGCTCGTAGTAAGAAACGGTGTTCTCAAAGAGGAGAGTTGGTATAAATGCAATTCTCTCGGGAGAAGGAAGCATTTTTAGTTTTGCAGAGAACCTTCAGTATCTCACAATTGCCCCTCCCCGTCCCTCACACCACCTGCTTCCTGAGACAACAAATTCACACAATATGTTTGACAATTCCATGAAAGGACTTGCTCGAAATGTTCTTTCCTCCCGGGACTCCTCCTGAACTCTATTGAACTTGAATTTAGTTTGTGAGCATGACAAAAAAAATTAAAGAGCATAATACGCATATGCAAAAATAGAATAATATTAATAATGATACTACAAATAAAAAAACATACCAATACATTGTAGCTAACAAGCCAGTTGGGTTACATTATTTATTTTATCTGTAAAACGTCAGCGCTGGTGGTATATTTTAATAGCTTTGCATCATTTCACCAGTGTGTGGAATTAACATAACACTCAGTAAGAAAAGTGTGATCAAATAAGATAGTATCATTAATAGCTGTCCGGCCTGTTAAAATAAGCACTGTAATTGCTGCGTGGAATATAGTAATGATATCAAATCTAATACATTGACGTTCAGACATATTTATGCGCATTCATACCATGTGAATAAAATGCCTACGTAAAATATATATATACTATCATTCTATTCATAGGCTGTATTTTAATGCATTAGAACATAGCATGTCTTGCAGTTACAGCAGTGCAATAGGGTAGGGACACTGTTACTACAAGTAATGTGAACATAATCCCATGTTAATTATGACCTGGCTACAGCTCAATAGGTATTTGTAACACTTAACATTCGTGTTAAAAATACACACGTACATTTAACGATACTTGAATACAGCTGTGCGAGTAGTGACGGATGAGCATCACATTTCACACGTCTTGTGCATTCAGCACGTTCTCATGGGAAGCAAGGGTTGAAGTGGGAAGGTGTGCAAATTGACACCCCGTGGCAGGCGACTGCAAGTGTGTAAAGCGCTTGAGAAGGACGAAACGAATTGTGTGTGCCGCGCAAAAATGTCATATTTTTAAAGTGAAAATTTTCTCACCATTTTACATTTAAGAGTGATTTTCACAACAAGTACGATGATATACGATGCGGATTCACAGATGTAAATTTACGAAATTGCAATTTACATATTCAAATGAGTTCATATCCCAAAAAAGAAATAATTTGGTAGAATAATGTGCGTAAAGCTGCGATATTAAATTTGGATCCGTAATTCAAAACGTGTTTAAATATTATGCTGCTACCTACATAAATTAACTAGGCCAATTAGTGTATGCAAATGTGTTACCCTAACGAAATACAATTCAAATGAGAGTTAATGTACACAGGCATATGTTTGAATACACCTTAATTTAAAATTTGTTTATCATGTTCAATTGTGTGCATATTTAAAAGTTAGAAATTCCGCCTTGTAGAGGTTAATAGTTTAAATGGAACATTTTTAAACGATTAGAAGTGATGAGACATTGTTAACTGGATCCTATGAACCTGGCAACCTGAGTTTGATTCCTGGCCAATGTCGAGTTATATTTGAACCAGCCAAGGGTCCCTCTTCACCAAGTATGGTCAAACAATCTCCATGTATGATGACTCATCCAGCAGTGAATTAACAAAGGGCTTAAAATTATTTTTCTTATTATATCAACTACCAGCATAAATATTTAAATTTTAAAATTCATGCTATCATTCACTAAGGTGTGTAATTAAAAATACTGTTCTTAAATGTGTGCGTTATACATTATATTAAGGCCTGCACTGGACAATATTCACATATGCATCAAACAATTTAATGTGTCCTCGTCGCTTCGAAAGCAAAGCGTGGAAACCAATCTCTGAAAATTGTTGATGTGCTGCAAGGAACTGATTTATTATTATTGTGTGTGTGTGTGCTTATGTACGTGTGTGTTGTGCAGTGTGTGAACATCAGCACTGGGGAAACAAACGTGGCCCGGTGTGGCGATGGCCACCCACCTCCTCAGGTGTCATGCCGATCTTCATCAGTGCTCACTAACAGCACTTGCCCCAACAGTCTGTTATAGACTCTGATTAGCACTGTTGGTTACGTACGGTGCGAAATAAGTTCAACATATATACAGAGGCTATACAGGGGGGCATGTCTGTGTGTGTACATGAATGCTTACTTTCATGCGTGTTTGTGTCAGTGCGTTAGTGGGTCAGATAAGATGTGTGGGTTTTTCGTGCTTTTACAAAAAACTGATTACAATGCTTTGCAGCTTATCTACCTTCAACCCAACTGCAAGATAACGCAGCTGCGCTTTGTGTCTCGTTCTTATGGTTCATCACCCTGTCAAGTCAACAAGTCGTTTTGATGGCAGTTGTTTTTCCTTTGAATGTCAACCAAGAAAACTTTTCAAGTCCTGTTGAAGCCTTATCGCTATCTGCTAAAGTAAAAGCACTCAACAATCTCCCTATATGGCTTAGCAAATGCGCCGAAACTTAACCTACCTCCACGTTGCTAGTGTTATGACGACAATCTTATACAGACAATGTCTTAAGGTAATCCTAATATGTTGTTTTTAACATGGCTGATAATGGGGGAAAAAATACTGGAGTATATCTGAAGGGGAGGGGTAGGAGCTTCACTCCGTGTGTGGGTCTCTGTGCGTGTATGTGGGTCTCTCTATTTGTCTAGAGGTCTATGATTCCTTCCGGATCTCAGTCGAGTTCAAATTGTCACTCCCACCACGGCGTTGCGGCCTATTTCCACCACTGGTTATTAGCATAATGGTAGTTATTTTCTTGGGTCTTTCGGTAAAGTCACGTAGATCGGTCCAAAGAAAATAACAAAAAACTACGACGTTTCGATCGCAACACAAGCGGTCGTCTTCAGGGAAAAGGGGGATAGCTTCCAAGGCAAACTGTTTATAAGGGTTTGAAATGGACGTAGCCCAAATGTCAGCAGCCAATGAAAATGTAAGTGGTGGGCAGCCAACCAGACAGTGGTTGGTTTTCCACCAAAGGGCTGCCAGGTGAATTCCTACAATCACGAAAGCTTTAAGTCAAGATATAATGGTAGTTACATTTAGTTAAACTCATAATTTTATTGGAACAGTGGAGCAGTGGGTGTTAGCGCACTGTGCCTTGAAGTTGGAAACTTAAGTTCCATTCCCAGCCATGGCCAACCCCAGTGGGGAGTGATATCTCAACTGGTCATGGGCCCCACCTCCTTCACCAACCCACACTGAGCGGTGTGGTAAAGTACGGTTAAACTTTCCCCCATGACCAAATGTGGCATGGGGGAAGCCTTCATCGTGGTATGGATTGCTTTAAAATACGATAATACAATATTATGTGGTTACCTTAATACAATATATGATAATTACATTATTTGAGTGTCATTCAAGACACATGATGAATTTGCACAAGTATTTACGATTATTTTTTCCAGGTAAGGCCCACTGAGCTATATAGCTCTTTTTCAGAAGTGACCTGGCCACAAATGATAGCTCAACGAAGTTGCTTATCACGTGGTAGTTTATAGCTGCCAAATATTCTAAAACGCATGGTGATTCGAAATGTGGCGGGGAAAACTGGAGGACCCGGAGAAAAATCTACGCGATCACGGGGAGAGAGAGAGAGAGCACATGCAAACTCCAAATATACAGCAGGCGTCACGGTTGGTGTTTAACCCATGACCTCCTGCATACCAGGCAAGGTAGTTAACATCGCCACCACAGCGCCCTATGTATAATGTTTAACTCAGTTCAACAATGGGATTCAGATCTCTTTTGCAGGAATGGTTTCAATGTTTATTGTACAATATTATGAACAATCCATCGCATTTTAACTTAAGATATTGTGATTGCTATATTTACCTCAATGTAATGTGATAATCCTCAGAGGATCCAGAAAGTAGACTTTTACTAGTAGATGAGAATAAATTATTAAGTTAATTGTATCACCATATGTGGGGAGATGATACAATAAACATTAAATTGTATTATTACAATGGCTTGTGAAGAGTTCTAATCACGTTAGAGTGGATTATATCCAACTTTTCACAGTTTTTTCAGGTCACCCCTTAATTAATGATATAACAATTAAAATGTTACAGGAGTTTAATAAATGAGTTTAATAAACATAATATATCAATCCATAAATTATTTAGAAAGTGAGTGAGTCGTATGTGTAAAGAATTGTTTTTAAATCGTGTTGATATTACTGAACTGTTTATGGCAAGGTCAATGCTCCCTTCTCGGCTATCACGCAAACTGTGACGTTTGCCCAAATTTGACCCTCATTTTGTGGTCACGATGACTGCGTTGCCCACTGGCAGCTGGGAAGCAAATGCGCACTCCACATCAGATGACGACTTCCTCCATCCTTGACGGAGGGTTCGCCTGCGCATTCACGTGGCCATTTTACTGGTAGGAACCTCCTGGTTCCACCAGCCCACAGGGGATTATTGTGTCCGTCCGTCCGTCGTGAATCCAAAAATGGGAGGGGTGGGGCTGGGTGGAGAGGGGAGGGTAGGGAGGGTGGGGAGGGGCTGGGTGGGGAGAGGAGGGTGGGGAGGGTGGGGCTGGGTGGGGGGTGGGAGGGGTGGGGCTGGGTGGGGAGTGGCTGGTCACCCCGTGGTGCCCTTATAAAACTCAACGTTTTACCTACTCACGCCGGCTTGTGCCCGCCCTCAAAGTCGACCATATTTGCGGAATACACCACGCCGCCGTTGACCCTGGCCATTGAACGAGCAACCCAACGTTCCTACCAGCTCCCTCCTCAGGAATGTGTTAACCGTCAGCATGACATTAACGTTGCCTGTTTGTATGGTCAGATCCCTATCAGAATATTTATAATGGAGGAATCCGATGAGCTATGAAGTTATTTATCACAGATTTCCAAAGCATTTTCATGAAAACTCATATACAATCCCTAGAAAACTTAGTATCAATAATTTAGGATTCATTAACTGCCTTACACGTTTTATTTACGAGTCAAATTAAACACGTGTCTAAGCCACGTATTTGACTTTCTGAACATGCATTTTTTGGTGATGATTTAAATGATCGAACTGAGTGTACATAGTGCTGGCCAGTTGATCAATGATTTTTTTATTACAATGTGAGCTTTATTAAATAATATACCGTTGCTTAATTAGGTTAGAGGTGGAGCCGTGCAATGGTGGCAAACACCACTTCTGCAGGAAGCAGTCAAGAGAGTCCCTCCAGAGGATGTTTGTTCCACTATTCCTTTATGGCCAGATGTCTTGGAAAGGTTGGGAGTACCCACAATTTACCACACACACACGGCCTGCTGATTCACTAACTGTGATGTATTCATTGATATAGCTGGGTGGACAGAGGCAGGGGTGAAGCTTACCCCACTGTTTCAACTACTTCGCCAAAAGGTTGCATTGGTGACCTCTGGATTGCAGAATCCAGTGTGCTAACCATTACACCATTGCTTCACTTAAATATCTTTACTGAATAGTGCTGTCACAGTGCATGTGGTGTCACCGAAAATGCAAACAGCAGCGTAAAGTCAGTGAACAACTATTATGATCTCACACCTCGAGGAGCAAAAGACAAGTCATCATTCGTGGACATTTCCCTTCCGCTGTCATTCATCAACGCAGTGCGGTGGACCAACCCCTGCATCCATCACGCTTTCTAATTATCCCTGGGCCCATTTATACAGTTGGGATGCATTCGTGCTTAATGACAAGTTTGTGCAAAAACTTAAATTGGCTCAATGTATCCCTAACACTCTCTGCCATATCGCATTTAAATTTGCATTTAAATAACAACGGAACATTTTAATGCATGTATTATATTTGTATGGATTTGGATAACACCACTATTTAAATGGTTATTCTTGCTCAGTTATTGCATTCAAGAATGCTCGTGTTAAAGGAGAATGCAAATCTATGTGAAGAAAATTATCATGCAGCAAGATTAGCAGTTTCATTCAGTGGGTAGAGGTTAATGACAAATATGCAAATAGGCAGAAATGCAAATTGCTACCGAACAAGGCCTTTTTGTTATATTTCATCACATTAATTATTAAAGTCATGGGTTAAGAGAAGTAGTTTTCCAACAGTAAACGACTTTAATTTGTCTATAGATTAAGTTTCTTAATTCCTAATAGTGTTTAAGGGGCAATATATCATTATCCAAGACTTGTATGCTTACTGTGTATACATTCATCACAGACCCAGCAAAGCTAGGAAGTACTTTTAATAATATATTAAAAACACTGTGGAGAAGTAACCATGGAAAATAATGAGAAATTGAAGATTTCCACGCTTGTTGGTTCAAGTGTTGAAGATATAGAACCTGACTTCAAATTTCAAATATTTGTTGCTACCAAGTATTGTTTTACATATTCCAAAATTGGTGACAAAAATGCTGATTGCGTAAAAAAAACCATGTATACTCGTATTATTGGGCAATTTACGTAAAAATGTGGTATTACATTGCGTATAATGGAAACAAAAGTTTATCTTAGTGTTGATAATATGGGAGAGCAGTGGTTCACTCACTCTATGATGAACCTGCCAATTTGAGTTTGATTTCCAGACGTGGCTACCATCAGTGGCAAATTATATGCGTGTATGTTGAACCTCTTTCGCACCGTACATAGCCAACCGTGTTAATCGGAGGTGCGGGGAAGGGACAACAAACTAAACACAAAAAGCAGTTCTCAAGAAATTAATTTTCAACCTAGATTTAAAAGTGGCTTCCTAATATTGGAAGGAAGAGCGTTCCAGACGGTCGCAGAACTGCATCTGCAAGTGGGCGATGCAGTGAACGTTTTTGTTTGATGGTTAGCGAAAAGCCACTGCGAGGTTGACTGGAGTTTGCGTGATGGTTTATGCTCCTTGGCAAGATCAGGAAGGTATTGTGGTTAAATTGTGGCAAGCACTTTGTGTGTAATGAGCGTGACCTTATAGTGAATTCGTTCAGCAACTGGTCCTGGCTTCCTCCTTTCCCGGTCCCCATAACTGATACAAATTGGCGAGGTCTTCATCCAGCAGTGGATGGACAAAGGGCTGTGCAGTATGATTTTACTATACTTATATAGGGTTGATATCAATTATAGCATAACCAAGGTCTTTATCTATTACGTACTGTGGCAGCATCGGATTACTCAATCCATCACCACGACATTTACTTTTATTAAACCATTGATTGCCATTATCATAGTTGTTTATGGTGTTTCAACGCCCCTGATTTTAGCACTGGATGCTGTAAACGTAGGAAGTGGAGCAATTTTGTTAAAATTTTATGAAAATGTACAGCAGCAAGGTATTGGTCCCGTACACTGGACTGACTTCTATCGTCCTGGTGCCCAACAACTCAAACCGAAAGGGATCAGCAGACCTTCAGCAACCTGGGGGAATTGACGCTGAGACACGAGCCATGAGCTAACAGGTGTCGTGTTTTCAAGCCGGCTTTTATGACAGCCTGGAAATAGGTCTGGTGGAGCCATCGACCCACGTGTCAATTAGGATTCCCTGCTGTCCATCGACCTGGCGGAAGATGATCTCACGAGGTGTGTCATCTCTGACCTTGAATGCGACATCACAGCCTCCTACTGCCACAACTTCGAACTGCCAGGCAATCATCCCTTATCCAACCAGCATCCATCTCCCCGTCAGCCTCTTGTCAACTTTGCTGCCATTCCGACCCCAAGTGTGCAAGGGAGGATTTTTTTATGCAAGGCCAATCATAATATGTGGAGGCACTACATTGCAAACAACACATGCCATTCGCCAACTAAGTGACGCTGATGTCACAATGGCGTCTGGTGCACTTTGAGGCCACGTGAAATATAGAAGGCTCGCTGACAGTAGGTCATGCGACAGACCCAGATGCCATAGGTTGACTGACTGAGATGACTGGCAGATGCATCAGCTGTGCCCCGTACTGTTCCAACTTGTATTTTATCCACGTGGCGCTCCGCTCGTTGTTGTGAGCGTCGCATCTCTGCCCTCCGTTGTTGTTGGAGGGTGACTGCCTCCAACTGACCAGTAGCATCCTTCACGATCCTCCTCCATAGAGGCCAATTTTGACACCACTGGTACCAGTCTTTGACAAGTCCAATCAGCTTCTTGGTTCTTTCGGTAAAGTCACGTAGAAGGACAATAATAAAATAATAAATATAAAACATAATAAAATAATTCTCACGACGTTTCGGCCTTCTCGACAGACCTGTTCTCCACCTGAAGACGGCTGCTTGCGTTGTGGCCGAAACGTCGTGAGAATTATTTTGTTATGTTTTTTTTTATTATTTTCCTTCTACGTGACTTTACCGAAAGAACCAAGAAGATGAATCCCTGTAGTCACGAAAGCTTTAAATCGAAAGTCCAATCAGCTCCACATCCTCCCATACTGCATCAGTCCATTTCTTCTCCAGCCCGTGTCATGCCCGTTTAGCCCCCTCTGTCCAGCCAAACAGAAGCTGCTTTGGCATGCAGTGGCTGGGCATGCGGGCTACATAAGAAAAGCCAACACAGCGTTGCTTATCGAAGGAGCTCACAGATGGAAATGTGTCCAGATCTTTCCAGGATTTGTGAGCTCCTCACACAATCCAGCCTGGTTATACCCAGGATGGATTGTAGGCAGGCCAGCCTGAATGTTTATAACCAGTGCAGATGTTCCATTAGAGGGGTCCACGTTTTACAAACATAGAGAAGGGAGGGCATAACTGTATCTGATAAGACCCGAGGCTTTGTGTGGAGCGACAGACCAGGTAGCTTCCACAAAGCATTCCGTAACCGCTAAAAAGATAATGCCGCCCGACTGATTCAAACTAACATATATTAACATTAATTTGGAAGTACAATATGAGTTTCATAAAATGTGACTATGCATGCTTTCCTGAAATAATGATTTTCAACTTTACACATTCCTTTCTTACTGAAAATATATAAATCAATAATCAAGTTTATGCATTTACAGATTTTTACTGACAAAGGGTCAGCTGTATTCATGGTGCCCTTGTGACTGAACCTTGCAAATGCCACCTACATTTACTGTGATGTCAATAACATAAAATGTGATTTCCATACTTCTATGTATGTGCTTTATGGCCACATAATGTCCATAAAAAATAGTATTTTAAAATTATATAATGTGGAGTAACATCCATTCGAAATAAATGTATTAACAAGGGCATTGATTCATTTGAATTGCATTACGTTTTTTGTTTGTTCTAAATTAATATATGAATCGCTCACCAATTCAGGAAGTATGGATAAGAAGAACGAGATGAATCAGCCGTGTGAGTTTTACCCTGGAAATTCACACAAAGCCGTTCATGTCACAGAGCGGTGTTACCAAAAAACAGGTACAAGAAAACAAATAACTACGAAGTTTCGTAGAGTAGCGTGTGATCTCGTACGTAGCACTGTGCCGTTTCGTAATTGCACAGAAAGAAGAGTGAACAGAAATATTTACAGCGCGGTGAAATGGGGTTGACACGATTTCTCTGCGTGCCGATCCAACGTGGGTTGTTGTCTTCACATAAAGCCACTCGGAGTTACGGTGATTGATAAAGCTTAAATCAGTTTGAGACGGGGAAATAAGTGTAACCAAAGGGCCATTTTGTTCCACTCAAATACTGTACTCTTATGCTTTTCAACATCAATTATTGGGGGGGAAAACTGTAAATGTTTGTTTTTCTGTTTTCCTGAAGGACCGTGGTATCATTATGTTAGCACTGTCCTAATTTATTGTGTTTTTTAAGAGTTCATCGAGTAAGTAATGTGCTCCTAAATGATTCATCCTCTTAAATCAGTTACATCTCTCGAATGTGTCTTGTTATGCCATCAGTTACTTCAAAGACCGTTCAGTCTTTTCACATGCAAACGCCACCTTCCGTTATAACCTCAACGCACGACTTTAAGTGTAATCAAGCAATAACGTGTCTAATGAAAAAAAAAGTTTATTTACATAATACTCGCAGTCGTATGAATTTTTCACCTTAGCCTCGCTGTAAGCATAAATGTACATGTAAGCTTACCGTGTATATTGGGACTGTGAGCGCAGCCTGTGCGTACACTCCGTCTACCCGAAAGCGATTTGGAGGACCCGAGGCAAGGGATGCATTGTCAAGATAATTTAATTTGTGGCTCTCTTGATTGAGGAGAGGTGCATATGGCAATTCCCAGCGGGTGTGGCTCAGGGCTTTGTGTTCGGACTAGCCGTCTGTCAGCCTGTCCGTCTGACTGGACACGCGGGCATCAACCCATGTGTGCACAAAGCCGTCAACAGCGACAGGACTCTGGGAGAAAACCAGCTCGCCGAAGCATACCTTTTTTATCATTACGCGCACTGTATTTTTTAATGACAACCCCTGGTGCAAATAAATTGGTCATTTCAATTAAAAATGGCAATTAACTTCAGTTATTAAATTCAGGTTTTTACTTTCTGTCCCAGCAGGACTTTTGCCCTATAAAATGAGGTCAATTAGGAAATTTGAGGTTACGTGTCAATGGCAGCAAAAGCAACGTCCCGTGGTTTTCGCTTAAACTTTTGGTTATTAACGGAGCATAATCCAGAACGCGTTCATGATTTTAGGCATTAAATTAAAACATGTATTGTTCATCTGGAGACGTGAAGTACACAGTAAACGTTGATCCATATTTGAGAGTATTTATAGGTAGTGGTTATAAAACTGATTAAATTCACAAGATATACAGGTGACTTTAGGAAGGGTAAAGCGAGTGGCTAATGTTTCAGACATAGGTTTGTCTCATTAATACATTCAGCCTAAAACTCTCAATAGGGCACTTTCAACAATGACACGGTGAAAGTTGGTAGATTTGTGTGCGTGGAAAACGCATAATAAATCTACTGCATATAACGCAGTGTATTTGATTTACTTACAACAAACGGTTGATTAATGCAATTACGGTTGTACAATGGTCCTTGACTGTATTTGCATTGGAACTGTTCTGTCAATTGTTATTGTACCAGTATGAATATAGATTTGTTTTTTACAAGAATACAAGGTACATTTGTTGCATACGAGTAGTGATAAAAACGTTTTGAGAACGAGGTACGTAATATGTCAACATAAAAGAGGAGACAGTGGTGCATTGGCGCAGTCGTTAGCTTACTGTGATTTAAACCCAGCCACTTGAGTTCAATTTCCAGCAAACAGCTAACATCAAATGCGAGTGATATCGGGACCTGTCCTGGAGCCTGCTTCACAAAACCCTCAATGACCAGTGTGGTGAAGTATGGTTAACACAAATCCTTCCATGACTGGTATGGCATGAGGACACCTTCATCAAGCATTGAACATTTTTTTTAGATTTTGTTTCATAATAACACTCATTATTCTTTGAAGTACAATATTTATGAACGCACCATGCAACTTTGGTTTTGCCCAAGTAACCAGTTTGGGTCACAAACTACGACAGTACCTGGATAATGCTTTTTTTTATTATCGCTGTGGCTGTCCATCTGGCCTCTGCCCTCTCTTATCCACGGAGCAATAGTTTTATATATTTCCCATGTAAATAAAAATGCGTGTTATACCCCTCAGTGTATTGACATAATCTGTGGTCCTTAGTGGGACCAGGATAGATAACAACACAGAAAAATAAGCTCTCAATTTAGCACATTGATGACAATACATGCAGAGTACATTATAAGTCCATGATTGTTTTTACGACTCAGTGATCTTATTCACACATTTTAATATAATGATTGTGGCATGGATATATTCCCATGCTGATTCTGCCTGTATATTTTAAAACGAATACGTTGGAAAAATCTTAGCCTTGTATTTCATCCATTAGCATAGACCCGGTGGTCTTGAAAGGCAAGGGTACAGGGACTGTTCTGTGGTCATCTGTCAATACATGTGAATGTTGTAGGCTTCCGATACATTTTTGGATAATTGATCATATTAAAAGTATACACAAGGACCCACCCAATCAGAAGAAATTACAAATAACATGCAACTATGTAGAGTTAATTCAAGATTGTATTAAGGTCTTGACAAAATGTCAATAAATAAGTATTCATACAGTGTTTTAAACTGATGAGTATACAACCAAGGAGATAAAGGTATGGGCACGAAAAGTTAAATACTGTTGCAGACAACTGGAGTGCCAGAGAAGATACATATATGGAGGGTAGAACACTCAAGATCAAAGATCTATTTACATTACACTGACTTCTAAAGCCACTTATAAATGTGCCTGCGGGTCAGTGTTTGTATGCATATAACTCTGGTCAACAACAAAAAAAAAGCATTTTTTTCTGACCTGGACTTTTGCAGCTGTTTTAGACTAATTTCAGGGTGCCAATTCCAAATCTGATCTCAGATTTGCTCTATCACATCTCAATTTATGCTATCGGCATACCCCATTTTCATTGATTTTACCCGAAATTAACTCTGTCACTTATGATTGCAACTTGTTGCGAGTCAGTGACTGCTTTAGTGTTAAAATATGGTGCTGTAGTTTTAGGATATTGTGTTTATAATATCATTTTATGTAGATATCCACATTTATTTAATATTTTTCTTCTGCAGTTTTTATTGAAAATGCAATATTTGATATCTCAAAAACCTGGTGTGATAGACAAAAACTGATGCCAGATTTGGAATCAGCACCCCAAAATTACCTTAAAACCGTTGGAATACCTTATGCCAGAAAAAGTGTGTTGACCAGTGTTATCCATGCGGTACACCAACCTTGTCTCTCAGTAGCTGGATAATAGGTGAGTCCAAACACACCTGCCCAGATGATAAGGAATGTAAAAGAGTATTAATAATATTCCATGTGAATATCTAATCCCAGCGGCATCTCTGTACTTAGCAACACATCAAGACCAACAAATAGATCAGTTTTTCTGTGAAGCTTCTTGTTAGTCCTTGTGAAAAGTCAAAATTTTCATGGGCCAGAGAAAGAACAATAAATGAAACTATTATTAGTTTTACCAGGTAAGGCCCACTGAGCTATGTAGCTCTTTTTCAGAAGCCACCTGGCCACAAATGATAGCTCAACTAAGTGGCTTATCGTGTGCAAATGTATAACAGGAAAATACTCTGAACGCATGTTTCTAAATGTAGAGGGGAAAACCGAAGGTCCCGGAGAAAAATCCACGCGACCACGTGGAGAACACATAAGCTCCTTAATATGCAGGTATCAGGGTCGGGATCGAAACCACGATCTCCTGCATATCAGGTGAGATAGTTAAGGATACCAAATGACAAACGGCATCGGCAGATTTGTCGTGAAATACCTCCAGACTCTCAGTAGCCATACTTTGTTGATAAGTGGATCAGACAGGAGTGATAAACCTAATGGTTACATGATCTGGACTAAATATTCCACCCAAATTGGTCAAACCCAGAACTGTCAGAAAAATCGTATGGAATTTCATTATACCTAGCTTGTGTGTGATTTTATTCATGAATTTGTATATTAATTTACAAAGTAAGCAAAATTGTTGCTACTTTGGCAATTGTACATACATTTTTAAAATAAGTAATGCTAACTTTAAAAAAACAAAAACACTTAAATAAATCCACGTAGAATAAAAACTTTGCAGGTCTTGTCAATACTTTAAGCATCCAAGTTCATCTTGCTATAAGAGATATAAAGCATTCATATTGTAGGAGCAAAAAAATATGAAAAAGCACACATTGAAGAGAAACACTACATCAACTTTAACAATGAAATATAGAAACTGATGTATCAGTGATATGTTTCCTTGATAAAAAAAAAAGCTGGGGACACAACTGTCAGAATAGCCCTGATAGATTCTCCCCAGAAAGCCATAATAAATTTCAAGAGTCCCGGAAAGGAATTAAGAAGATTGGGGCTGGAAATTGCATTTTCTGACAGATCTGTGCCACAACATAAAACCTTCATTTAATGTAATCAGAAGTCCAGACTGTGAGTTCAAAGGGTTTAGCCACGGATACGAAATTGGTACTCTTCTCTGTCCGGCATTACCAACACTAATCGTAGCCATGTGGAGGAAATCACTTTTCTAGGGAAACCAGATAAATGTTTAATTAAAGTATGTAATTTGAGCCCAAAAAATTACCAATAACAGATTTTTGTGACGACTGTATAAACAAGTCTCTTATTTCAGGATTTTCACAAAAGTCACAAACTCAAAACAATTGGTCGTACAAACTGTCCCAAAGAATATATTCAGATCAGGATTTATATCAGTGTCTATTGAGGCGTTCTGGGTAAGAAATTAAGTACTTTAAATATTATTGTTGAACAAAATGTCTCAAAGAGAAATATGACTTTGCATCTTTTTACTGAATTACAGTCGGTGCACAATCCAGCTTATATCCAGGACATAAATTATGCATGGAGAAAGGCTCCAATATTACTGTTAAACATGTCAGTGGGGATTGATATGCTGTAAGCCATTTGTAGAGAGATCGTCAGCCACACGGTGAGCATGCATTTAAAAATAGCACAAACGAGATTATATGACATGTAAAATAAATAACTATGTAAATGAATAAGCAATACTGTTTTTGAACCTTTCATTTTAAAGTTGTTACAAAATTATTTTCAACTGGGAATTGTGCTTTTATGAATAAGAATTTAAGAAAAGATGACAAAATTAGTTTGACTGCGATGACCATCATCAGTGTTTAGAAAATAACACTCGGACTTTGTTGAAATCGAGGTCTCAAGGGACAGAGCCTGGAGACCTTGACTCTGACATTTCCAGGGGACTCCAGGGGCTTCTGAGAGCAGTCACATCTGTTTGAAACAACGGGACACGTGACCCTCAGTGACCCTTAACGGATACGCAGCGACAATGTTACATTATCATTCTCGCCAGGCTTTAAACTAATGGTTTGTAAAATGCAGGCCTATGCATTCATCTTTTAAAATAACCCAGGGGGGAATGGCATAACTCGAACCCTTTATTCCGAGCAAATTAAAATATCACAATAAAGTGATTGAGAAAATGAGGATATAAGAATACCCATTTGGTTTCCAGGTGATTTTCACGAATGAAAAAACATATCCACCATGAAGTCAACACTTTTGAAAGTATATACAACTACCATTTCTAAAGCCAACCCTGACATTCTATGAAAATGTCTGTTTGACCATAATAAGACTCAGCTGCGCTCTATCCAATAAGAATCATGAAGCATTTATGAGTGTGTCCTGTCGCGCAATCCAGAACGAGAGGTCAGAGAGTGCACAGATGGGCGCTTTGGCCTTTCCATTTATTTAAAATAAAACTAAGAGCCCAGTTCAGTAATAATGATGATGGAAATTGTAATGCATCTCACAATTTTTGGTGTAATTTTTTGTCTATTTTTGAAAAGCCACAAGAGTAAGGTGCCATATAAAAGACGATGGTATTGGAGGGGGGTAATCTATTTGGAATGAAAAAAAACGCAGTACATTTATAAGACGAAGAAAGAAATTGGATTCTACGAAAAGGCTTTATATATTGGTTTATTTATTTACCCATTAAATATGAAACTGTCAGTGTTTTTGTCAGTCTCATTTTATGCATTTCCATTTCACTTGGATTTTCAGTATCAATTCCCAAACATCTTAGGTTTGTTTAGTGAGATGTTAAAGTTGAAATGTGCAAAATAGCATTAACATTTGTAATAACTACTTAATTAACACACTGGCAATTTTGTGAACAACCATTTATACTGCTGAATGATCGCCTGCCCACACTGTCACCATCCCACATGGCCTTGCGATGCCACAATTCAAATCACTCTTTTGCACGAACCGATCTCGTCGCTCAATCTCTGAAGTGATCATTCCCCTCGGGTGTGCTTTCTACTGTGGCTGCCATTCCGTCTTTAGTCTTGACCACTGGTCATCATCTCTTCGAGTGATAATGTCCTGCCCAAGGCCACTGACTTGTCTTAGCAGAAAATGCAGCGACTGATTGATGTCTAAAATGCCGCATGCATGTGCATTGAATAGGAAAACTGCTCTCAGGTGCATGCGAAGCGATGCATGTCCCGAGGAAAAAGCGTACGATGCCGCAGCTGTTTGATGATTCCAGTACCGAAGCCAAATTGACGGAAATTCCAAACAATGGGAGAAACTGTCTTTATCATAATCAGAATCGTGATTTAGACTGGAGGAATCCGATGAGCTAAGAAGCTCTTTTTGGCAGCAAGTTAAAACGATACCTGAAACCCTTCTTTCACGCATGAATTACTACTGAAAAGCACCGGAAAATATTGTATTGACTCTCTTTTGATGCCGAGCCTAAAGTGAGTTACATACATATCATTAGGGAATCTCAGATGGATTTAAGTTTTGTTTAAAAAATCAAACTGTAATTTCCATTCTTAAAATTCGAAAAGCATATTCACTTTTACAGATTACAGATTGGAACACGCCGTCAAATGTATCGTAATAAAAATACTCACCACGTTCATCGATAACACTGCCTTGAGAATAATAAAAGGTGACGTTTCAGGCAATGGGCCCTGCTTCACAGCACGTAGAGAGGAGGCCGGTTAAGTGGAGTACTTCCACTGCCAAATGCGTGTCACCAAATAATTTGTCAAATTAACAGCTTCAATTTTCTCACTTTCATTAATTTGTCCCTTGTGAACACTAACCACGGACCTTGTAGGACTATTGTTCGCTCACCTATTAAATCCAGCTTGAACTGTATCGGTTACTAAATGCAATACAGTATAGGCGTTCTTGAACTTTTGACCCATTCCAGGAAGACTTGCGAAGGCACGCGTGGATGTGCACGTGCACACACGTGAGCACATTAAAAGCATGATCCCAGGGGCCATACACATGACTCAAGCAACTTGAACTTGAATCCTTGCGTCCATAATAACCAAATGAATGCAATATTAATATATGAAAAATACGCAATTATTTAGGGTTCATGCCACCACCTGCAAATGTGCAAAACAATGTAGAAGTTTTCATTAATTCAGTATAAAGAAGAATGTTACGATTTGGCTATGCATGAGAGCAAGTATTTAACATCCTTAAGGATGTATTTTAAAACATTCAACAAATACATTACTTTGCATACAATACCCCATGAACGTATAGCATTTTTTTTTACCATATGTAACAATCATGGTATACCATTTTATGATGATATCCTATTTGTATAATTAAAATACCATTTGTTATCATGTATACCATTAGCCAATTATTTACCACAAACTGTTATACATGTGAAATGATACCCCAAATACCACTTACCACGTACGCAATTTTACGACACTTTCTACACAAACACTGCAAGGAGTAAATATATTTGCTGTGAAACTCTTATCTCATATACTCTTAACGTTACGTTGTTATGATTTACACTGTCAAAAACACGTTTAGAAATGTATTCATAATAAAGTAAAACAGACCATTAAAGTATCTTTAAAATTAGCCTTTTTAAATATTCATGACATGAATATTTTTTTATAATTGTGATACTGCCTTTAGTAAATACACATCTTGCATTAAATTGGACCTTTGAATGTTCATTCATCAATAAACAATGGAGCACTATTCACTTTAAATTACCTGCTTCATAACCTCCACGCTATTTGGATTATAAAGTTGTCACGGCATAAGCACGTCCCCCCCCACCCCCCATACTTTAATAAAAATGCCAGAAGTAAAGCGCGGAGGACAATTTTTCATGAGCGGCGGACTAAGTTCGAGTATTGCCCCATCACCGAAACCACCACCATCAAAGGTGTCATTGCAACGCACGAGGCTCAAGTAAATATATTAATGCAGGACTATGCCATTCTCGTAAAAAAAACATGCGAATTACTTAAGTAGAAACTAATGTTATAAAAATATGCAGTCACAATGCCAGGAAAGGTAGGTAACGAAGAATAAATATAAATTTTATGCGATGTATAAATAACTATGTAGATTCTAGAATTGAAGCTTTCGTGACTGCAAGGATTCATATTCTTAGGTTTTTTCGGTAAAGTCACGTAGGTAAAAAATTAAAATTAAAATGTGTTGCTATTTCATTTATAC
Source organism: Lethenteron reissneri (assembly GCF_015708825.2). Lineage (NCBI taxonomy): Eukaryota > Metazoa > Chordata > Hyperoartia > Petromyzontiformes > Petromyzontidae > Lethenteron > Lethenteron reissneri. The sequence continues at coordinate 9,839,876 of NC_083803.1, read as the reverse complement.
CTGATGATGATTGCTTGTGTTGCAATCGTAACGTCGTGATTTTTATTTTATTTTACTTTTATTAATTTTATTTTTTTACCTACGTGACTTTACCGAAAAAACCTAAGAATATGAACTATGTAGATGCAATGTGTGAATGTTTAAAGTTATTGAGGGGAGTAGTAGTGCACAATCTAGATTTGATTGCCATTGTTGCTGCAGTGGCGTTGTTGTTGCGTCACCCCCCGCATCCCCAGCTCTCTCAGCCTCCCACTTCCAGCCCCGCCCACTTCCCCCCGCCCCCCCCCCCCGTCCAGCTTCACGTCCCTCTCCGAGCGTCCACGCAACGCCCCCCCCACCCTTGCCCCTCCCCCCTCCCTTGCCCCTCCCCCCACCCTTGCCCCTCCCTCCTATCTTGCCCCTCCCCCCACCCTTGCCCCTCCCCCTCCCTTGCCCCTCCCCCCTCCCTTGCCCCTCCCCCCTCCCTTGCCCCTCCCCCCTCCCTTGCCCCTCCCTCCTACCTTGCCCCTCCCCCCTCCCTTGCCCCTCCCCCCTCTCTTACCTATATAACCTCTTACCACGGCATCTCTCTCCCACTTCAGCAAAACATTTTCTTGCTGTGGTTTTCCCACCTGATGATGATTGCTTGTGTTGCTATCGAAACGTCGTGATTTATTTGTATTTTATTTCATACCTACGTGACTTTACCGAAAGATATTTTTAGGTTTTTTCGGTAAAGTCACGTAAGTAATAAATTAAAAGTTAATAAAAGTAAAATAAAAATAAAATAAAAATCACGACGTTTCCGAAAAAACCTAAGAATATGAATCCTTGCAGTCACGAAAGCTTCAAATCTAGAATTTACCGAAAGAACCAGAGAGTATGGCGGTGGTGCACACGTTGGTCATTGCTCTGCGCTTCGAGCACAACAACTGATCCCTGGACCGATCCTGCGTGCCCAACCTCACCCTTTCACCAAATGTCATGGACCACGACGGTGAAGTTTGGTCATAACAACTCCCCCCCCCTCCCCATGATGACTGACACGGCACGGGGAAGCCTTTTTTCCAGCAGTGGATTGAAAAAGGGCTGAATCCTGAATTTCTCAAAGTTTAAATATTCCCATTATATAAATGGATAACTGTGTAATGTATTTCCTGTTATTCATTGATAACTGCACATGAAAAAATAGTATTTACCGGGTTTCATGAAAATAAAAATAAATGTGATTTGAAATAATGCTTGTATATATCATTGTAAAATTGTACCTACTAATTTCATAGAAAGTTAATGCAATTACACTAATGTACACCTTCATCAGTTTATACAGAAAATGGAATTATCAGCTTTAATGGACCTTTGGATTTTATTGATTTACTGTCCTTGCATGAATAATTAACCTTGGACATGCAACAAAACCTTTATGAAGATAGAATAGAAATACAGTATGATACGATCTACTTGACTTTAAATGAGAATACACGCACATGTCACTACAAAGTACTCTACACTAATTCCAATGTTAGCTCATACTAAAACAACGCTTATCCTTGGTCTACTACTTTTGATATGACTATATTGAAATGTTAATTTCAACATCGTATATACAGCTACACAATTCTAAACAGTAGTGCATGGCAAAAAGTTTAAGTTAATGAAAAAAGCTTGAGAGATAAAACCCACAACTGCATAAAAGGACCCGCTGAATTAAATGCGCTCCTGAAATTCGGACAAAATTTTTAATTGTTATAATGTATTGGGAGTAACGTCTCTACAGCAGGGCGCATGGAAAAGTGCAGCAACCCAAGTGTAAATGGATCTCAAATGTAGTTGTGTAATATAATCTTCAGTGGGCCGTTCAGTAACACAGGGTGATGCATTGCTCTGCACGAGTTCTGAATGGACAGTCTCCTAGCATGGAACGAATATCACAACTAAAATAATTTTGTGAAGAATACTATATATATTAATGTGTTTACTATCTTTATTTGAAGCTTTCGTGACTGCAGGAATCCATATTCTTTGGTTCTTTCGATAAAGTCACGTCGGTATCAAATAAAATAAATCACGACGTTTCGGGCACAACACAAGCGTCCATCATCAGGTGGGAAAGCATGGTCTGCTGCTGAGATGGATGCTTGTGTTACGCCCGAACCATCGTGATTTACTTTATTTTATACCTACGTGACTTTACCGAAAGAACCAAAGAGTATATAAGCTTTATGACTATTGATGTTCTAAATGTTTCATAGAAGGACCAGGGTGGCTGCATATAGCTTCATGAAATCAACGCCACGGAATATATCCATACTCCCCATTGTTACACCGTCTTGACTGAAACCTTGCTTCCAGAGTTCCTTGTGCATATGAACTTGGTTGTGATTTCCTTTGAGAGGTCCTTGAATGAAAGACCTCAGCTCAACCGAGCAGTGTCCTCTAAGAGTAATCAGTTTCAGTGGCACATTCACAACAAAGACACCAAACTGAATCAATATACTCACTGCCTTGCCATTCTCCATCCCAAGCAGTCGCCAATTAAAAATAAAGGTTAAATGGAAAGGCCTGGGATAATCTGTGAACAAAATCAATGCAGGCTACTTGAATGTGTTAAATATGTAAAAGTGAAAGGCTAAATTATGATGCATCATAACTATGCAGAAAATAATGCTGTCTTTAATCATGACATTGCATTGTGTGAGTTTTATTAATTAATGAAGTCCTGTACTGCAATTTCCCAACAGTGCAACCTTTGGCCCAAGATGATTTACTGCAATTATGCCCATAATAATACCGTCAGCATGTGCTTTGCACATAAATGATCTCTTTCACCAATGTAAAAATGTACGTAACATTTCCTCAAATCTCTTCTTTACACGGTATACAGTAACAAAGATATTTACTCAATTGAATTTCTGTTAAAATACGCAGCGCTAACTAAATTACATTTTACATCATGTCTCCACGAAATAGCCGCACTCCAAATCATTAATGAGTTAAATATTGTAGAGTCAATTTTGGGGGGGGGGGGGGAAAGATATTTCTTAAGTTTAAACCTACATTGGTCATATGGAAAATAATAATAAAATAATCTATTTTAGCCGGCTGTGTAACCACAAGGGGAAGAATGTTTCCTCACGCCATGTTGGTTATGGGGGTTATTTGACCGTGGGGGTATGGTCATACGGGGCAGTGCAAATTGTGAAAAAAGAACAACCAGGTGTGGTTCACATATCACGAGCCGCTGCCGATAGCCATAGCAAAGAGTCGAACTCAGGTCATAGTGCAGTTCACCAACCACTGCGTATCTACCTCCACCGACGTAAAAACAATGTATGGGGACAATTATTTGCTTCTTGTGCTAAATACTACTTCCTGAAATAATTTGTAAATCATAACCTTCGTATCACAAACTTCATAAGCGTCAAAACAATACCATTGAAGTAAAATCAACATCATTTTGGAAAATAACAAAGAAAGCACGCAGTTTAGTGTAGTATAAAAACGCACATCAACACTTGCTCTGAAAACATAATCCAATAGAAAAACAAATAATTATCTTTTTTTTACATGTTAACTATTTGTTTAAAAAAATGCTGCCGTACAACACATAACGCAGACTCCTTTGTCACCACAGCTGTATGAGCAACCCCCAGCGTGCGGAGAGATTAAAATACAGCAGCCTGCGGAGAAACCGCCAGTTTGTGAAAATGGAAACATGCTGGGGCAATGATGGAAACACAGTCATGTGCAAAGGGCATAAAACATTGTTGTGCATTGCTTTAGCATATACCTTGCAAATTCTAAAATGAAAAACAATATTTCTTTTTTGCAAGCATGTTGCCTGCTCCCCACGGAGGTCGAGAATAAATATGTCTACTGAGTGGCACTCTCAAGGCCAACTGTTGTTGCCAATTATTTTGGTGCCCTTTAAGATGTGGACATTGTCCATTAAAATATCATTCGCTGTAATTGTTAAATTTAAGTTGGAAATTTATTAATAACCCAGGTGAGATAAATCGTGCAGTGTAGGTTAGACACCATGAGTAAGGTTTGTATTTCCACCTTTTTTATGAATGTGTAGTGATGTTAAATGGATCACGACTGCGCGTAGCGCCAAGTGCCGTTGAAATTGACGCAGAGGCTAACACACCGTGCAGTACCATTCAGTGGGCCACTAGGGGCATGGTACTGGGTGCCAGCAGGAGGAATTCTGATGAGTCCTACCGACAGAGTGGGGGATTGCACCCTCCACCAGCGCTACAGGGAATCACCACAGAGCGGGCCACTGGGAGAGTGTGGTGGGGGGCGGCTGGTGGTAGAGGCTATGTGAGGACGAGTCACCCCGGCACCGGGTTAAGCACGTGATGGGCCGGGGTGACTAATGTGGGCCAAAGGTGAACGAGGGGGCACGGGGGGAGTAGCTGAGAACGTCGAGAGAGTTCCCGGAAGAGGCGTGGTTAAGGGCGGAGCCAGAGAGGGAACAGGTGCGGTGTAGCCTGGGGCCGTCGGGAACATTCTGGACGGAGGGCGCGGCCGAGGGTGGAGCCAGGCCGCGCCGAGAGAGATAAAAGGGAAGCCCCGATCACAGATCCGGGCTGTCTGCAGGTGAAGGGGAACCCAAGTGCTACGTCTACGTCTTCGACATCGTGGGTCAGGCAGCACGTTGGCTGCTCTGACCCGATTATAGTTATCCCGTATGCAAGAGAAATAGGTGTATTGTGATCCTATGCGTAACAAGAGTGAGAATAGGTGTATTTCGTCCCGTGGGTAACGGTGTTGTTTAATGTGTAGAATTTGCGTTGTTGCCTCCTAAATAGTGTTTCTGAATGACTCACTACAAATGTATGCCCTGTATTTCTGTAACTTAAACAATTCTAGCCAGAGCTCTTCATCAGGTCTCAAAACACGCCAAGTAAAACATGTCACTCAACCATGGCAAATTGATCGACCAGCTTGGTAGTGAAACCAGATTGAAAGCCCCGCTAAGGGAAGTGGACCATAGTCACCATAATAATTTCACAAAACCAAAAGAGATGTCGCACAGGTCAACAAGGTCCAATTGCTATAAGGGGAAACCCAGAGTGAGCAGCCCAATGAGTGAACGCAGCTAAGATGTACTCCTGTTGGCTACATTTAAGGGTGTGTGAGGGGATTTAAAAGGTAGTAATGGCTCATGACACTATTAGAGCAGAAGTGGTAGAAGTGATTGTATGCTTTTTTCTTTAAAAAAAATTTTGAATTGTCGTTCGTACGCACTATCACTGAAACAATGAAGATGGTCCACAGAGGCCGAATTGTGGCATGGGAAAACGGAGCGTGTATAGAGAGACATAGAAAAGGAAATTGGATCATTTAGCGATAATCCACAAACCACATGAGTTGAAGTAAAAAAATAATCAGATTAATTTATAGACACCATTGGCATTAACGTGTTTACTTTTTTAATCTGCAATAAGGTACGGGTAAATATTCATGAGAGTCAGTTTACATCTGTGAAGGACATCAAAAGGTGATTTTAGAGAATGAAAAAAAAATGGTTAGAGAGCAGTAAATGCTTATTAAATGTAGATAATTACAGGAGGCTTAATCATCATAATTAACAATATTGAGGATGACTGATAATGAACGATGATAAATGAGATAGATCCTGATACGGCCTCATCAACAAACTAAACTGCGCTGGACAAAAGCACCACACTGGTCAGATAACTGAACAGAATATTAAGTGAGCTCACTTGTGGCCACAGATCAGCAGCCCTCAAATGTGTATTGATAGAGCTGCAACCTCTTGGTGAAAGACTCATTTATCTGCATCAGTTGATCCCTTGCGCCTCCATACACTGAAGGGCGAGGGTGAGATTCATCCGTCCCTTCTATTCCCCTGACATGCCTTGCAACTAACCTTGATCTTTTCTCACACAGGGCAGGAGTGTTGCTTTAGATAAGGCTCAGGTGTTCATTGATCACACTGGCTTTCAGCAAAAGTTATTTGTTATTTTATTTTCCTTTGATGATATTCGGTAACTTTATGAAAATTAACGACCAAGATGTAAAGACTAACTAACAGAGTGAGAGGCAATGCAGTGGTTAGTCAACTCCTCTATTAACCCAGCTGGATTTTCGATCATGGCTAACACCAATGATGAGCGATATTAGAACTGGTCCTGGGCACCCCATTCACCAACCCTTATTGACCAACGTGGTGAAGTATGGTAAAAAAAAATCCCCATGCCTTTCAGTCATGGGGAGCCCATTATCCCCGTGTGAGTATATCACCCGCTGTAAATTACATTATTTATTATAAAGGGTAACATGTTCCCTTTAATATATACATTTACAGCTGCTCATTGATCTTTAGAATCAATATCTTCAATTGAAATGTTAAATAAAATAAATGATAAGCTGCCATGCAAGTAAAACATATCGAATGTAACGATTATAATGTAACAGTGCCTGAGCCATTGTTAAGGAGCATAAACCATCACGCAAACTCCGGTCATCCTCACAGCAGCTTTTGGCTAACTATCGAACAAAGACGGTCACCACATCGCTCACTTTCAGATGCACTTCTGCAGCCGTCTGGAACGTTCTTCCTTCCAATATTAGGAAACCACTAGAGCTACGCACTTTAAAATCGATATTGAAAACTCATTTCTTCAAAACTGCTTTTTTGTGTTTAAATAGTTGTCCTTTCACCGCGCCTCCTCTTAGCACGGTTGGCAATTTACGGTGCGAAAGAAGTTCAACATACATATACATACGTAGCTGATTGCACGTAATCTCGTAGCTTTTTAAACGAGCGTCGGATTTTAACAAATACGATCGGAAATCGAAAATTTGACAATATTTATTCAGTCATATATAATTTCTGTGATTTCAATGCTAAACCCACTTTTATGACCCCTCACGTGGCAGTCAAAGAGTGCCTCCGAGGCTTTTATGGTATTCACTGTCATTTTCGCACGTGTCATTTTGCACAGAGAGCACTGCAGATGCAGACGTAAGTGACAGGGCAACATTTTGCAGCACTCTTCTCTGTGAGATAAGCTGCATTGTATGACATTCCACAGCCAACATAACTATACTCTTAGGTTTTTTCGGTTAAGTCACGTAGGTAAAAATAATATTAAAATAATAATAAATGAAAATAAATCTATTAAATCAGTGATTTAATTGATTTATTTTAATTTATTATAAATCAGTTATTTAATAGATTTATTTTCATGTATTATTATTTTATTTTATTATTATTATTTTTCCTACGTGACTTTACCGAAAAAACCTAAGAGCATAAATCCTTGCAGTCACGAAAGCTTCAAATCTAGAATTAGAGCCAACATAACTCCTTTTTGTGAGCTCAAGATGGGGATGGATTTGTGAGCACAATTCCCCATCAGTTTAGTAACAATATACAAGACGCTTGAAAAGCAGCCGAGCCTTTGGCATAATGTAAAGAATTAAGGCAAAGCTTCAGGAACAAATAGCACAGTGAATCACGTGCGATCAATGAGGCGTGCTGGCTGACATGCGGTTCGCGAGCGAACATGGACATGAGAAATATTTAGTGCATTAAGAAATATTTATTGTGTTTCAATATTCTTGATTAAGATTGTTGGTCAATGAAAATGTATTTTGTTAAAGAAGCACTGTTATTTGTTTTGACCGGTTGTTCTTTGTAGTGTGTTAGTTCACATTAAGTGTAAACAATGTTTATGCAAGTGTAAATAATTTAGATTGTACAAATTATCGTTGTTTGTTTTTATGGGTATTACAGTAATGTTTATCATTATTATTACGTATAATTAATCACTCATTAACGGAGTTGGTCAAAATGTCAACTTAGGACCGCAGAGCTTAGATAATTCCTGGGCAGGAGTGATGTGGCTGCCTTGCCCGTGGATATCCACACTTCTGAATCTAATGATTTGTGACTTTAAAATTGTAATTTTATCATCGTGTTAGAGTGCAAAAACACGTGGCTTGGTTAATTTTTGCATTCTCTGTAATACTCATAAATGTTTTATCTTTCGTGGGCGAATTCCTTTGAAGGCGTCTCAAAGTATAATTATTATAAGTAGTGAGGTGGATAAGCAATGTATGGCGAATGGGAGCACGGCCACATGACCTGCCATAGCTCATTCTCACCAAACCCACTCATCACCACAGCCACACACAGGCTCGTGCCCTACAAGATCGACATTGTGCAACGACGAGATGGATTGTATCCTTGACAATTTCCAGTGGCCACTGTGCCCCTGAGCGCTGCTGCTGTCCTGGGTAACATCCACCCCAAAAGCTATTTTTGTCATTTGTGCCTCACGCTGAATGGATAAATCCAAATAGGTCACCCCAAGATGCACAGAGCCTGTGCACTTCCCAGTCGGCTCTTACCGAAGCGAGGCATCAAATAATTCCCAAATGGCCACCCACCTGCCCAGGGTGCTGCATAAAAAAAGACGGTCGCCCTTTGTCTCAAGTCCATCTGACAATGGGTCCACACATCACTTCGTCTGTGAAACTACACGTTGCGGCGGCGCACTCAAGTTATTCAATTTGGGTGTTGAAAATATGGCACAGGCTTGCACTCTAGGCCACCGTGCTGGTCACATCAGTCAGGAGCATCCTCTAAGTTGATCTGTGTGGTACATCATGCCTGTCACTGCATGAGAGTGCAGAATGAGCTTTGACTGGGTGATCTAGCAGCTTTGTTTTGAAATAGAAAATGGGATTGAAAGAAAGTAATATGACCGTGTGTTTGTAGCTGTTTCCTGATGAAGGGCACTTACCTTGACATTCAATGGTATTTCTCATAGCGACCATTGCCTAATATAACTAATAATTATTTGAAGAAAGCTTTCAGCTTAGATTTGTAAATGTATAGTTTGCACAACATAATGTTCCTAAACTATTCTGCTGTAATGTGGGGAACAAAAATGAGCAGACTTTTAAGTTTATAATCATCAGCCAGGGTCTAACCAGTGCCAGTTGAAGGCCTCCCTAAGCTGCCACCACCTCTCACAACCCTGCGATGTAACAATCCACCTAAATGATTGAATTACTCAATACTCTCGGTTGCCACCCTCTCGGACACGTTCCGCTCCTTGGCTTTTCAACACACACGTAGGTCTAGAAATGTTACAAAATGTCTAAGCTGCCATTTATTTATATTGTATGTAATATTCATACCTAAAATATTAGGTTACCCCCATCACCCCCAAACCCTCTCCTCCAAAAAGTTTTGCTGGCTGGCTGGCTGGCACGCGGGCGAGAAAATGCGTGTGGTGACGTCACTGCGTACATCTGCGTGGTGACGTCATCCGCATCCCACAGCGTTGAGCCGGATTCGTGGTGCCAACGTCACGCCTACCCACCACCCTCCTAAAATTCGTGGAATAATATAATCTCGATTTAAAGCTTTCGTGACTGCAGGGATTCATCTTCTTGGTTCTTTCGGTAAAGTCACGTAGAAGGGAAGTAATAAAATAATAAAATAAAACATAATAAAATAATTCTCACGACGGCTGCTTGTGTTGTGGCCGAAACGTCGTGATAATTAATTTATTATGTTTTATTTTTATTATTTTATTACTTCCCTTCTACGTGACTTTACCGAAAGAACCAATAAGATAATATAATCTATCATACTGTCATAGCATATATATATAAACAATCTGGCTGAAAAACGTGAATAAAGAAAATGATGTCCATAAAAATAGGTTATCCGTTGAGTATAAACCGTTCACAGGTTTACATTGCAATTGTTAATCTTTCAGTGCCAAAACACAAACTCAGTTGACCTTAAAATAGCTTTGATATTAAAGAAGCGCAAGATACAAGTGGAGGACAATAGCTGGTGGTGCCCTGGCCTGACCTGCAGAGCTCCTTCTTAGAGCTCGTTCTTAAATGCTCAAGTGGATTCGGGCTTGTTCACATCTTGTCATTTCCTAAGGGGGGACATGCAGCCATTATGAAATCTCCAATGTTTTGTGCTTCATAAAATATCACTGTTGACAATAAAAATGAATCCTATAATCAGGTTCAGATGAGGTGAGGCATTTCACTCTCACATAGGCTGTATTATGTCTGCCCTAAATTAAACAAGCAGGCTGTGGACTAAGGATGAGCAGGTGTATGACACGTGCCTTTTAATGAGATGTTCTATGTTGTGAGCTTTTCGAACTCAGTCAGCTTCCCGTGTACAGCCGAAAGATTTCCCAAAAGCGGGGTATTATCCATTAAAAAGTATTTTTCCAATTGCGACTAATTGTTTGCACATAATTGCCTAAATAGCCGATTGGACAAACAGATACGTGGGCACTATTATCTGCAAATGAATCAGTCCATTGTGCCTCTTTTGCCATCCTTTTAAATGATAAGCATGAATGATAAGCTTTACCTCCCAATCAAACTTGTGCACAGCGTTCACAGCCGCGGAAATGTACAAACCTCAGAGAGCACAGGCTTTCCTTGAGTATACGCTTTTTCTTGGGCATAATGCCAAATGCAGTCTCTTTCTGATGCCCTTATAAGAGCTCTCCATTTCATAGACTAAATTGGATAAGTGTCAAACTTAAGAAATGTAGGGCAAACTTGAATGCTTGGCAAAATATATATATCTTGGCCGAGTGTCTTCCACCATGCCAGTGGCAAATGTTTAGATGGAATGAATTGATTTTGGTAGGCTCTGGCACAGGTTTTCCAAGAACATCTGACTCATGACATCGCTACTGTTAATCATTTTTGTTGACTTAGCTGATATAACATACTTGACTAGGAATGGAGCAGGAAAATGTAATATTGTATTTATCACAAAATTGTGCACTTGTGGATGAATAATAGCACACCTTATTATGAGGTGTCACATGTGCCCCAACACAACGTAAAATTAGTCATCTGGAATTTCCATAATATTTATGAAATGCTGTCTACACTCGAGAAATAAAGCAATAGACATATGAAAACTAAATTTGAGGTGCAAACTTTGTGAGTATACTTTGAGCTGGAATTACCCCCCTTATCTCTCCAGTAGCTCTAGAAAACCATTAATAAATTATTCACCATTTAAAAGTCCACAAAGTGTATTAGTAGCAGTCGCTAAGCCTTCAATGGGCCGTTTCGAATGTTTCTCCAGGTCTCGCAATCCATCACCCCGAGCCGGGCCTTCTGGATAGGCACGAACTCCACATAGCGTTATGATCCCTGATCACCTGTTTGGACGTGAGCGTCCCGTTGGACGAACCCAAGTATGTTCAGGCTTTGTTCCAAATCTGATTTCAAAACTCAAACGCACGGCGAGGCGAGCCAGAACGTCTTGTTGAAAATGAGCTACGCGCCTGAATAGACCCAGATGGTGGTGTCGGATGAGGTCCTCTATATTGGGGACGCCAGTGTGGGATGTTCACGGTGACATATGCGACGAAGTCAGACCATCTAAATCCAAATATGCTCCTTTGACAGCGCGTATGAAAAGGCTCCAGATGCTTGATGTTGGACGCGAGCAGTGTGCAGGTCTCTGAGCAATAGAGCGCAAACGGCAGGGGATGCGAGCAATGTAGATGCGTAGGTTTGTTTCGAGGCTGTTGTTGAGAGAGGTGAAGTGGCAGGAGGCAATACCGATTCTTCTCTGGATTTCTGTATCGCATCGACCACAGGAGCACGGTGCACTGGTGAGGTAGAGGAACTTGTCAACCCCCTCGTATTACACTGGTCAACACACTTTTTCTGGCATAAGGTATTCCAACGTTTTATGGTAATTTTGGGGTGCTGATTCCAAATCTAGCATCAGTTTTTGTCTATCACATCAGGTTTTTGAGATATCAAATATTGCATTTTCAATCAAAATTGCAGAACAAAAATATTAAATAAGTGTGGATATATACATAAAATTATATTATAAACACACTATCCTAAAAATACAGCACCATATTTTAACACTAAAGCAGTCACTGACTCGAAACAACTTGCAATCATAAGTGACCGAGTTAATTTAGGGTAAAATCAATGAAAATGGGGTATGCCGATAGCATAAAAAATGAGATGTGATAGAGCAAATCTGAGATCAGATTTGGAATCAGCACCCTGAAATTAGTCTAAAACAGCTGCAAAAGTCCAGGCCTGAAAAAAATGTTTTTTTTTTGTTGACCAGTGTTATTGACCAGGCTGTGTCTGGGTCATTTTGGCTGTACTGTACCAAATCACTTTGGGTGTACTGTATCAAAATCACTTTGGGTTGAGTTCTGAGGAAGAGTACTGAGTTTTCCTCACTCATAAAGCTTTCCGCATCAACCAAAGTCGTTGCAACACTGAAACAGTTGTGAGAATAAAGGTAAAGAATAGCTGAAATAGCTGCAGCTTGCTTAATCGAGTATCATTTTAATGCATTCAAGAAATGTTTTGTGCGAATGGCCAAAGAGTTGTATATATTGTAAATATTTTCACATCGTGTCGGACTGTTATTCACACATTCTCAGTTTCTGTGTGGTTTATATTGCTTCACACATTCCAAGTTGCCTCATAACACGAAACGCGTTCATGGTTAGACTGTGAAACCTCATGTTTAAAATGCGAATTATAATTATTGGCAGTAGATTTATGAAATCACAAAGAACGTTAAAATTACCTACTGCGTTAAATTCATCATCTGGGCAACAGTTCAGGCTTGTGCCCAGGGTTCGATTCCCAACTCTGGCACCTTTCCGTGTGAAATTGTTATATTCTCCCCCTGATCTGTTTCGGGTTTCCTCAAGTTTCTGTGTTGCTTCTTCTCATAGCTAAATAGAACAAAAACATACAATATAACTGGCAGTGGCCAAACATCTCAATGCTGATACGTTACCCAAACATTTTTTCTATTGGGATTAGGCGTTCCAGCATCATTGCCTCTGTGATGATGCTCCTAAAAAGAGTGTTGAGACTCAAAAAAAGGCTTTCTTGAATAAACAAGTTTAGTAATAATAATACTAATTTATATAAAAAATGCGTTTTACTTCAATAAATGTGTATATCAAATTGTTAAATTATTCTTAACACATGTTGGTACAAAATTACTACTTTTGTTTTAGCTCATGCTGCTTAAAAAAAAAACACTGATGTAATATTTTCTTCATTAGAATAACAAGGTCTGTAAATAATCATTTGGGAACACCGCATTAAATGTTTTTTTTAATACATTTCTATTACATTTCTGTCCAGAAAGAGTAATTATGGAAAGACCCTACATGAATGATTTTATCTCAGTACATTAATGCGGTACTATAACTGCACTAATCACAAATAATGGTCGTGAAACTTCTACGAAAACAGGATAATTGGCTGCCAAGACTCCGAAGAGGTGCTAAAGGGATCTTGGCAGTAAAATCACACCTCGAGTCCAATGGTAATTATCATGCTGTTAGATTTTTGGCAATCCAATATGGGGACGTCCAACAAGACATCAGCTTTACGTTAGGAAATAAAATGCTAGTATTTTTTAAAAATGAAGCCAAATTATTGTTATCTTGAAATTTCTTTACTAACGATGCAAAATACGAGTTTTTGGAATCAAAACAATATACTACTGCGACTGTACAAATACAAAATATGTTAATATGGTGTAAATATGTACTTTCTGTGTAAAAGGTGCAATGGCTTTATCAATGCATTCATATCGTAAATACCACGTTAGTAATGCTATTTAATTCTAATAAATATGACAGAGGTCCCATCAAAACATGCCAGTGGGCACCCCTGTAAACCCTTGTACTGTACAAGTAGCATTTTATTTTAATCTAGCAAAGAAAAAAATTCAGCATTGGTGTCCTAATATTTATTGGTGAAATTATTTTATGTCCAAACAAAGTTCTTACCTAGGTATAAACGTGTTTTTTTTAATAAGCACACCCTTGGAAAATACAAGAGTTATACAGTTTTATTAGATGCCCATATGATTTCTCTCTCACTCTCTTATCTCACACAAACACACAAAATAAAATGCATTTTCTTTCCAGACCTGAATTGCTTTTAGGTCATGTTTCAAAGCTTTAAGCATGCTTAGCCACAGTATTTATTGTGCCATTTAAACGTGGTTTGGTGGGTATACACTCTTAATTTTCTAATTTAAAAAACCCGACCACAACACGGTTGTAGGGTTTTTCTTTCTCATGAGGCCTAAGAAGAAAAAAGTAGCCAATCTAAAAAAAAATGCTTACTTGTATTTAAGGTAATCTTCGGAATCCAGGCTTAGAGTAACACATCTTGTATTGTAAAGGGTTATACCACCATTACACTATTTAATGGCCACCAGGGCCATCAGTGGCAATTTATTGACCTTCTGCTGTCCGTTAGGTGAGCTGTTTGGCTATCTCACCTTAGAGTCGAGGGACAATAAGGACAGAGCAATAGCTTGACAAGCATTCAATTGGGCTAATAAAAGAGCCCAATCTCATTTTCTCCTTTAGGGGCTGTTAGAAAAATGCCTTTTCAGGAGGAAACAACCTCTGGAGAATACCAGCAGATAACCATATGCAGATGAAAAACTTAACCGCGATATTAAACAACACCAATTTAAATCCTTCTAAAATAGGACCGTGGAAGGCCTCAGCATTCAAGAACCATATTCTAACGAATCGAGCATGTGGCCTAAAATGAGCCTGATGCATCATTCTGTTAGCTACGGGCTGTGTGGAGGTGACGCCAGTAATTGGAGCTCTAGCCCTGCTGGAGTGCTTTATTGAGCGTTCAAGACAGTGCTCAGAAGCGATGCTAATGCTGCCATACACCCGTACAAATGGACCAAATAGGGCCATTAGCACAAACATATCTTCAGTGCATTGAAAGGATACTCAATAAAGCGAGCTGCAGCTATGTCAGCTATTCTTTACCGTTCTTCATTCTTACAACTGTTCACGCATTGAAACGACTTTGGTAAATGCGGCGGGCTTCATAACTGGGTTAAATGCCGTATTCGCTTTCAGAACTCAAGCTAAAGGGATTTGGTGCAGTATAACCAAAAACAAAGCTATATATTTGGAAAGGGGAAATCTTTTATGACTTTTGGCATGTCGCACAACCTTTTCTTTTTATTCTTGCGTCATAAGCAGCAGTACAAACATATTTCAATACATCAACAGTACGTATTGCAGTATTATTATTATTATCAGAGAGGTTATGGAAAGGAGTGGATGGCAACGGGTTGAAACATATTATTCACATTACACTGTATTATTCAACTGGGAGACCGTATCTAGATTGTTTTATGACATTCAGTTGTTAAGTTAGGATGTTAGCACACTGGTACACAATGGGTCGGATGCTGCCATGTTAGCATTCTGGATGTACTATCCAGAGATTTCCAAATCAGTCTCCCTGCACGGCAGTTGAAATAAGGGTTCAAACTCTTTGGTTCTTTCGGTAAAGTCACGTAGGTGAAAATAAAAATAATAATAAAATGAAAATAACTAAATTAAATCACGACGTTTTCGGAAGCAACACAAGTCTCCGTCATCAGGTAGGACAGCCATGACGGAGGCTTGTGTTGCTTCCAAAACGTCGTGATTTAATTTAGTTATTTTCATTTTTATTGTATTGCATTATTTATTATTTTTATTATCATTTTTATTTTCACCTACGTGACTTTACCGAAAGAACCAAAGAGTATGGATCCTTGCAGTCACGAAAACTTCAAATCTAGAAATAAGAGATCAAGTTTCGTAAATCCCTCTGCCTCTCTTCAACCACAAGTTTACATGGGCACACCACAATTAGTCGACCAATAGATCACGCGTGGTGGAGTGAAGTTTGGGTACTCCCCACTTCATGCAAGAGTCGACCAAATACCCTCCAGATGGGGGTCTCGAGATCTCACTCTAGTGATGGCCCTACCACCAGCAGTGGAATAAGCAAGCACTTGCAGGGATGTGCCTCTACCTTACCTTTATACAATGGCTAATCTTCTGAAAGCTTCCCGGTGCATTTTGTACGAACTTGAGCACACTTTCTTTACAATCCAACTGCCTATTCCATGCTCAATGACCAGAGTGCTGACTGACCATTGTGTCACTCGACCACCAAATGCATATTTAAAAAAAAAATTTTTTACCCAATGCAAGAGAAGTTATATTAGTCTTTTGAATATAATTTTTATGGGCTGAACATTATTTAAATGTCCATCACATTTTCCGTGCAAAAATGGTCACACTTTTTAATGCAAGCCTGCATTTTAAAAAAAACAGTTGAGCAGCACAAAAATATATGCCACATAGGTTATTTTCATGTGCATAGAGCAGAACACGGGAGAGGCCATAAAAGTATAGAGCAGCGGTAAAATTACAGCACGAGCACAGAGACGGGCCAAGGGAGGAACCTTATTGTCACATGCAGACAAAGAGAGCCTTTCAGGAAACGTGCGCATGGTGATATTTTGGTGGCTAACGATGATCGTATTGGCAGCCTCGCCTCCCTTTTGGGTAGCTGATGCTAAGCCGTGGTGACAGATAGCGTAGCAGGGAAAAAAAAATCCTAATTTGCACTTTAAATAGGAGACTTTCCACAATAAATGGGTGGGTGAAGTTAGGGCAGCTATGGTTCGGGGGGGGGGGATAAAACGCCGCAAAAATAATGTGCATAGTACATTTATAACTCCGTCAATATCACTCTTTGAATGAAAATGCAATAAGGGAAGTACAAATTGACAAGTGTAATAAATGGCCAAAGAATGCGACTGACAGGCAAGCATTACAATATATTTCAGTCTCCTTTGTGGACTGAATCGTTTTATATGGCAGTTTCAATGAATTGTGTGTATTTATGAAAGTTGATGTTTCTTTATATAGAAACTTTGTAATACTGCAATTGCAAAATGATTACATTGGAAAGCATTGTGACGATCAACATCATGAGCCATGATCAATCCACTGCTAAATGAACACCTCTTCATCACTCATGATTCAGCAATGTAACACTTCTTTGTCATTTTGTAAGAAAAAAAAGCAGCGGTGTGCTGCTAGTAAATTATAATAGTTTAAAAAATGTTATGGCAAGGGGTCGACAACCAAAATAACAATAAGAGCCATTTTTTTCAAATTCGGTACAAAAAAAGCCTCAATATTTAAAGAGCCACAATGCATGTGAATATGAGACGGTGTTCCTGAATAAATAACGTCATGAAGCAGTCCTTAAAAAGCCTCATGCTGCTCCAAAGCCCCAGTTTGCCGACCCCAGGTTATGGCCATTACATAGAACCAATACATGTATTAAGCATGTTAAGCACATTGCTTCTGAACGTTCTTTGCAACTTATTACACTCACAGCTTTAAAGATACATATTTTCAACGTGATGGGGAGTGGCAGAATATTGGTCCATGCTCTGCACTATGAACCCAGCGATCTGCGTGTGATTCCTCGCCATGGAGAAAACAGCAGTGAGTGATATCTACCCACTCCTGCGCACCCCCTTCACCAACCAGCACTAACCAGCATATTGAAGAATGGCAAACTATAGACCGCGCAACTACACGGCATGGGCAAGCCTTCATGCAGGACTGTAGTGACAAATGGGTGAATATGTTGTATTTATTTTTCATATTTAGGTATTTCAGTAAATGCTGTATTTGAAGATATTTTGATCATATGAAGAGATGTTCCATTCCATTCATTGTTTTCCCAACATGTGTTAATGTTAAGGTCTTGCCTTTAAGTGTTAATATATGAACCACGTTTTACAGTTGCAAATATTGGCATGCCAATATTATATTGCAGAAACACATTAATCACAGTTAGATTGGGTGCCCGATCTGGTTTCAGATGACAAAGGTGTGCTAATACTGTTCTTTATGATGATAAATTGGCTGAGCTGCTCTGTTCGTTAGACTGGCATGCATTATCGCATCCGAACGCTCATTGGTCAGTTGTTTTAGCATAATAGATCCATCGCATTTACGAAACTGAAAGGCCACTCGTTTAATAGTAATACATTTGTAGAAAACACTGCATTGGTAATTGCAGTTGATTGCAATTTAAAAACACACCATATTTCAAGTTCAATTAACCCTTACGAAAAGCAGGTTGTATCTCCGTCATTTGCAGAATCTCTGTAAAGGATTGCTCCAATTAAATAAATGAGTTGTGTACACTTTTTCTAAAGTGGCTTATTACTCCTTTTGACCTCTTGACAGAACTTGATGTCGCTGCCACACGGACTGCCTCTGAAGTTCTGGATGGTCTTATTTGGAGGGGGAGAAGGGTGCCACAAACACACGCTAGTGGATAAAAAAACATTTTCAGTGTTAGAACGGTTTCAAAGTGCCCTGTGCTCCACTGTTACTAGAAGCTCATGGCCTCACGATCCATGCTGAGTTATGCGTGAGGAACCTATGACACAGCACCACCTCACTAGCTCCCCTCGTGCTGTATGTGAAACACAATATCGTAACGAATGCCGGGCTCGCGTAACATTAATTTTACTTTGTACCCTTGGATGTTTGTGATTTCATGTCAGTGGCTTCGGACGCTCAGTAAAATTAATGGCCTGTTTTGAGAATTCCCCTCCCATGGCAATATGCGGTGGGATCTATTTTATATGAGTTCTTTTGGATTTACCAATTTTACAGATATCCAATGTGAATCATAGCACGCATTCGGTGTTGGTTGCATACTAAGCTTTGCATCCTTATGACCTTAAAAATTTATTTTTATTTATTTATTAATATCATGTCAGTTGCAGCGTAGGTTTTTACAATTGTGCTGTATAGCTCTGAGACGTGTTTTTGGGTGGCACTGCAACACACGTCGGAGAGCAATACACATCAGTTTACACAAAATATATACCTTTGTCCTGAGCACAAAATGATCACATATTACAGGTGACATTTTTACAACATCAAGAATCATTTGACAAACCTTTAATGGTGTAGCTGTTACATATGAAGGTAGAGAGCTACACAATCCATAAGTTGTGAGGAGGCATTGATTTTTTTAGCAGGGAATGTCGGTGAAAAATTAATGCTCTAAAATGTCAAGATAAACATACTGTACGTATTTATTTTATTTTATTTACAACTCAGTGCCTCACTGTGGCATGCTTCCTCAAGGATGCTGCTGTGGTTGAATGGTTATAAGGATACTGGATTTCCAGGGGTCATCGGTTCAATCTCACAGTGTGAACGACGTGGGCACATTTGTGAAATTGGCACTTTCTGTAACGCCCAGCAGTGCACATGGGTAGAGTGAGTTCGTCGAACAGGAGGTCCCGTGTGGCAGGCTAAAACGCTGCTAACCATTCAGCAAGATGCCTAGCCAGCTTGCGAGAATGTCAAATACGCCCTCAATGGTGTATGGAGGCCCGTCTACCACGGATGATGTGAACGAAGCATTTGCAGGGCTGCCCCTTGTACCTGCCACCTTCATGTACGTCATAAATGCTCCCATTTAAGACACTCAAAGTACTTGTTTTGTGAGCAATACCAATCTCCCATGTGGACTGACCCAGTGACTGATGTTAAAGCTCTCAATGTTAAAAGTATGTTTAAACCTAGTTGTTGTACGTATGTTTGTTCATAAAATAGCCGAGGCAAAGGCTCATACACATTTTGAGGAAAATAGACCAACACATTGGCACCATATTACATTTCCGGTTTTAAAAAATACACATTTTGTATATATGTATACTGTAAGATTGTGGGGTTTTTTTCATGTTGACCCCTCTTTTCTCAACCGTGCTCCCTTCAGCAGACAACATGATGGCCTCTCACGACAGCTAGACATATTTTCTGTTCTTCCAAACAGAATTGAAAACCGAACGGTCGGCAGTAATGGCAGTCAGGTGGCTTAGTAGGTTAATCTGCCACACAGAACCGGCCCTAGACCTTTGGGGGCCCTAAGCAAAATTTGGTTGGAGGCCCCTTTGATGTATGATTTTTTTCACCCACTCGCTAGCAGTGACTCTAGGGGGCCCTCTGCTGGCCACGGGGCCCTTTGCAATTGCAAGGGTCGCTTAGTGGCTGGGCCGGCTCTGCTGCCACATCAGCATCGAGTGCCTGCGTATGGCGTGGACGTGGAATGGCGTGTCGGGGCTAGAGGAGTTGAGGAGTCACGTCGTGGCAGAGTGGTTTGCGCACTGCACTTTGAACCCAGCGACTGTCAGAGGTTGTAACCGGGTAACCGATACCCGTACCCTACCCGATACCCGGCTACCCGTACCCGGCCAGGTACGGGTACCCGTTTGCGACCCTGGTGCGGCCGGGTACGGGTACGGGTAGGCCGTGAGTCACTGGTGAGTAACCGTTTGTCACTCATTTCGGGTAGGGTACGGGTAGGGAACGGGTACGGGTAGGGAACGGGTACCCATACCCAGCCGGGTACGGGTACGGGGTACCCATTTGCGACCCTGGTGCGGCCGGGTACGGTTACGGGTAAGGAATCAAAACCCGTTTGCGACCTCTGGTGACTGTGTTTTGATTCCTCCGAAGCCACGAGTAACAACAGTGGTGAGTGATATCTGAACTGGTCCTCGACACGCCCTTCATCAACCCACACTGACCAGCGTGGCGAAGTATGGTAAAAAAAAAACAACGTGACCGACACGGTTTAGAAAGCCCTCGACACATTTCTCGGAATGTATTTCTTTAGGTGATTGACAAACATGTTCTGCAACATTGACAGTGTCATCTTCTTGGTTCTTTCGGTAAAGTCACGTAGAAGGGAAGTAATAAAATAATAAAAATAAAACATAATAAAACAATTCTCACGACGTTTCGGCCACAACGCAAGCAGCCGTCCTCAGGTGAAAACCAGGTCCGTCGAGGCGACAGAGTCTGAATGAAACAGCACACGGGCTTGGAGCATATATATAAGCTGGGCGCATTGACAAAGGAATTTGCATATCAACAGGAATTTAGCATATTTATGGGAAATGCAGGAATGTAATTAGTACTGCATATGCATGTGCATTATGCAGGATTAACAGCATCAAAGGGAGCTGCAGTTACTGCTGCTGCAGCAGTTGCTGCTGCTGCTGCAGTGTCTGCTGCTGCTGCAGTTGCTGCTGCTGCTGCAGTTGCTGCTGCTGCTGCACTTGCTGCTGCTGCTGCACTTGCTGCTGCTGCTGCACTTGCTGCTGCTGCTGCACTTGCTGCTGCTGCACTTGCTGCTGCTGCTGCACTTGCTGCTGCTGCTGCACTTGCTGCTGCTGCTGCAGTTGCTGCCTTATCCATTTTAATATAACACTATGTATTATTCTACCCACCCTAATGTGTATCATACTGCTATATGTTTACTGTACAATTACGACACCATACATTACTCTGCACACTGCACCATGCCAGTGAGTGGAACGCGGTCTGAAAGTCACCGTTAACGTGAACACAATCAGTTAAGATCCGAAATGGTTTATTACGTCCTTCCAATGATTGCTAAGCCAGAATCCATCTTCTCGGTTGAAATTGTCTCTGTGTTTGTATATGTGGATCGCCTCATGAACGAATCTCTCATGATAGCCAGATGGCTTGCAGAGAACCTCTGTCTTGGAGAAGTCAATGTCATGTGAGCCCACTGAATTGTAACAGTGATCTGCCACGGCTGAGGTGTTTGTCCTACCGTGTTTCAGGTCTGCCTTATGTTCACGGATGCGGTCCGAGACATGTCGTTTGGTTTCTCCAATGTAACTGCTACCACAGAGGCAACTTAGTTTGTAGACGCCAGGGTACTGTATGTCTGGAACCACATCTTTTACAGACGGGACCAGATCACGGATTTTATGTACTGTGTTGAATCGGACCTGGATCTTGTGTTTAATCAGGATTTTGGAGATCTTTTTTGTGACCCCAGCAATGTAGGGTAAGGTGATGGTCTTGACCATCACCTTACCATCACCTTACCCTACATTGCTGGGGTCACAAAAAAGATCTCCAAAATCCTGATTAAACACAAGATCCAGGTCCGATTCAACACAGTACATAAAATCCGTGATCTGGTCCCGTCTGTAAAAGATGTGGTTCCAGACATACAGTACCCTGGCGTCTACAAACTAAGTTGCCTCTGTGGTAGCAGTTACATTGGAGAAACCAAACGACATGTCTCGGACCGCATCCGTGAACATAAGGCAGACCTGAAACACGGTAGGACAAACACCTCAGCCGTGGCAGATCACTGTTACAATTCAGTGGGCTCACATGACATTGACTTCTCCAAGACAGAGGTTCTCTGCAAGCCATCTGGCTATCATGAGAGATTCGTTCATGAGGCGATCCACATATACAAACACAGAGACAATTTCAACCGAGAAGATGGATTCTGGCTTAGCAATCATTGGAAGGACGTAATAAACCATTTTGGATCTTAACTGATTGTGTTCATGTTAACGGTGACTTTCAGACCGCGTTCCACTCACTGGCATGGTGCAGTGTGCAGAGTAATGTATGGTGTCGTAATTGTACAGTAAACATATAGCAGTATGATACACATTAGGGTGGGTAGAATAATACATAGTGTTATATTAAAATGGATAAGGCAGCAACTGCAGCAGCAGCAGCAAGTGCAGCAGCAGCAGCAAGTGCAGCAGCAGCAGCAAGTGCAGCAGCAGCAGCAACTGCAGCAGCAGCAGCAACTGCAGCAGCAGCAGAAACTGCAGCAGCAGCAGCAACTGCTGCAGCAGCAGTAACTGCAGCTCCCTTTGATGCTGTTAATCCTGCATAATGCACATGCATATGCAGTACTAATTACATTCCTGCATTTCCCATAAATATGCTAAATTCCTGTTGATATGCAAATTCCTTTGTCAATGCGCCCAGCTTATATATATGCTCCAAGCCCGTGTGCTGTTTCATTCAGACTCTGTCGCCTCGACGGACCTGGTTTTCACCTGAGGACGGCTGCTTGCGTTGTGGCCGAAACGTCGTGAGAATTGTTTTATTATGTTTTATTTTTATTATTTTATTACTTCCCTTCTACGTGACTTTACCGAAAGAACCAAGAAGATGAATCCCTGCAGTCACGAAAGCTTTAAATCGAAAAAAAAAAAATTGACAGTGTCATTCAACTTATCCTTGTCCAATGTTTGCAGCAATGATAGTTATGAGTTTGCCGTCTTGAACTCCAACAAGTTACCGAGTAAAAGAGAGGCAGTGTAAATGTTGTATTTTTCTAGCAAATAGTAGTATCTCATCACCCAGTTCAGGGATTTTCAAACAGCGCAGGTGTCATGTTATTCATCATCAAGCATATACTGCACGCATGTTAATTCCAGCAGTATTAAAGACATCATGTGTGGTGGGTTAAAGTGTGGGTAACTCCCACCTTTTAGCTCCCTTTATTGGAGGCCCTTCCATAAGCAGTGGCATGAGCAGGAAATTGCATGCCTGCAATTTTACCTCTTTACATTAATCATAGCTCAATTTGTAGTCGATGTTTGAGGTTTGTATTTGCAGAAAAGCTCGCCGTGGTGGTCATGAGAAATGGAGTTGACATACGTCACGGCTCTTGGATGGCTCAGTTCATTTTCATAAATTGCTTTTTTAAAGTTACTCCACTGGAATATATTATGGTAGAGAGATCAAATGTTAAATATTTATTTTAATAAAAAGCACCTTTTATAAAAAGAGCAAATGCCTATGTCAGAGCACGGAGCCAAACATAACCAAGATGCTTGGATTTTAAACACAGGTGGCCACCTGAGCTAAAATGCATGTTTAGGTTGAGCGAGTTTGATGTCTAAGCTCAATAATGGCTCCTAATAATAAATTACAGTCCTTTGCCAACGCAGTGCTGGATGAAGGCATCCCCATGCTGTGTTGATCGTGGCGGGGTTGTGTGACCATACTTCACCATATTGGTCAGTGCAGTTGGTGGAAGGGGGGCCCAGGACCCGTTCAGGTATTCACTTGTCGGTTATGTTAGCCATGGAATCAAACGCCACTTTCAGAGAGCAGCGGGCTAACCACTGTGCCATTGCTAGACTCTTAATTGGTTGAAGAAAAACACGAATTCGTTTTTTCACCCATTATATTTTGAAGGGTGTCAATAAAGTTAAATACAGCGTAAACTGTTGATGTAACATGCACATGACTAAGTTACGTGTTATTGTTATGGTTGTTTACCATAATAGCCTCACTGCATCTCAATAAAAAAATTTTAAGGTTCGACCAAGTTTTAGCAATCGGGGGCAACGATTGCTATTTAGATTCCAATCGAGTAATTTCAGGTTTTTATTTGGACCATGACACCAGCACACAGTGACCCACTCTTTGCGATTATTGTCATATAATCTTTAACGTCCCACCGTGAATCATACGACACGTATTATTACGGTTATTGCACAGTATTAATCATCGCGGCTGCTGGATTCGAACGGTGAACTTCTGCAACAAGTGGCGAATGCACTACCGCTTTGGCCGCATCACCACCCCAAAATAAAGTGCTTTGTGGTGCCTGGTATGAGTGTTTCATTGACAGGGTTTGATCCCGACCCTCGTGGTCGTCTGCATTTTTCTCCGGGTCCTCCGGTTTTTCGCTCGACATTTAACAACATGCTTTTGAAGTATTTGGCTGTTATAAATTTCCACGTGATAAGCGACTTCGTTGAGCTATCATTTATGGCCAGGTCGCTTCTGAAAAAGCTATATAGCTCAGTAGGCCTTACCAGGTAAAATAAAATAAAAAGTTGAGTTTGTATTCCATGGATTATTGTAAGTTCTTTGATAAAAAGGGTTACGGTTCAATGATATTTTAAAAAATGTTCAGAACAATTTTAGAGCCTATAACTTGCCTCTGTTTAGCAATTCAATTATGTAGCAATTAATATAAATACAATGAACATTCGATAGATATCTCATTCGGAATTCTTGCAACACAATAGCGGCTTTGTACAATGTAACTCCCCTTGATGCGGTTGGCTCCAATTACGTGCATTCCCAGCCATGATTCTGTGCGAAACTTTGCGCTGTTCCACCTATCTTGTTGTAGACACAAGGGGAAGAAATCCACACTGAGCCTGCCTGGGATTTATTTAGTAGTTTATGCAAAGCAGGCAATTGCATCATGACACAATATCTTTTGTCGCACATGTGATTGTGTTTTAAATCTGTGTTTTCTTAACGCGTCAGTATTATTCCAGGATAAAATTAATGGGGTTATTTCCAAACTTTTGTAATCATGCCAAAATAACATGACTCCACTGATATTTTTCATAATGCGTGCATGTGCCATATGTAACACCACCTGCTGTTTACTGCATTTGATGTGTTTTTTCCCCACTTTAGTGAATGTTGTGTGTTACATAGGGAGGTCACATTGCATTGAAAATGTGATCAAAACATATTTGAGATATATTTCTAATGTATCTCACATTTTATTGGAATTGTATTACATCCAAGTTAATTAAGAAAGATATGTTATTTGACAATTTACTTATTTTATAATTGCAAAGAATACATCTAGAGAACAGACACATTACTGAACAGATGTTGTAGATGACAACATGAAATGTAAAAAAAAGACAGTTTAAAACATGTTTTTCTGAATACTGATAATAAAATATGAAAAATATATATATATTGGTGCCTTGTTTATGCATCAAAGTGCATTACTCCACGACAAAAAAATTATTGAATACACCATTAAAACAAACTGTGATATAATACTACTATCGTATGAAGAAAATAAAGCATTTTAAGTAAAAACACATAATTACCCATCTATGAGATATTGTAGAATATAAAAAATGAATATAGGCCCTTGTTTTTCTAAATATAATAATAACAAAGACCATGTATATGACACTTAAATTCCTCAACAATAAAAAAAATCTCACATCACATGTCATCCCAAACAATGAAAAGACACACCCAGTGGTACTGTCTTTGTGTGGCACAATATGTCTCACCTGCTGGCCTGCAAGTATGCATAAGTCTATCAGTAGGTGGCGATTATTGCTATGAGTAATCCTAATTGGGAAATGTTCACGGTAATTTTCTGATATTTGAAAAATTTGCACACAGGCAACACAATAGCCTACTAATTTCCATTGATGTTAGGGGATCTTTCACGTCTAATGTGAATCGGAAGGCATGTATTTAATTGTTCATATACCCACAGTAATTACCAGGGCGTCCTGCCAGATACGAACTGTGAACCTTTGCAACAGGCGGTGAAAGCGCTACCACTGGGCCACATCAACATGTGAAATCTTTAACAAAATGAGCGTGTTCCTGTTATCAAACATATTCGGTTCATACCGACACCATCTATTATTCATTTAATGGATTCGAGATACCTGAAGTGGGCTCTGTTAAAATCCTGAGAATGCTCTGTGATAAAGACTTTTCCAAAATATCACACCCGTGCAGTTTCTGACAGCAATGTACTGTACAGTGTTACTTGTGAATGGTAAAATTTTAATACTCGTTCAGTTAAAGTGCAGATCTGCACAATATCATAGGCAATGGCTGATGCTTGTATGGCACCTTCTAAAAGCACAAAGACTCTCCGAAAGTAACTGTGTGGGCTTTCGCAGTTGTGTCACATTGCTCTCAGACATGTTTTCTGGTTGTATTGCGTGTTGTTTTGCAAAATGTGTGACGTTTTCGTGTCACATGCCGGAAGCTTAATCAAGAACTAAAGGAAGCTCCCGGCACGTGGAGCGAAACGTCAGACATTGTGCCAAACAGCACGTGGTACCACCTGAAAGCACAGAGCATAACTCTCCAAAAGCAAGATCCTAACACGTGCAAGGCTTCAGGGTCATTTGCAATGTTTAAAGATGTTTATGTAGAAGGCTTTTCAATTTCAGAAAAGTGATCAAATTGGCATCAGATAATTGTGTGAATTTTTAAGGCTTACAAACCTAGTTTCTTATTATTACTATTATTATGGAATACAATTCATTTTAATTGCAATGCAGTGGCCAACACTGTTATGTTTACATAGTTATTTTTAAACATCGTTTAAGTTGTGTTTCCTTGGCTGTTCCATATACTCCAGGGAACACTTCATGGCTGACAAATATGGCATATGGTTTGAAAATAAATGTTTTGAAATTATGTTAAAACCTCCAATTCAGATTAAAAGTACAACACTTAAGGGCCCTGTTCAATACATTCACTGAAATATGATAGTAAAACGAAATATCATTTAAATATTATGTTAATAATGTCTCATGTGACATTTCCAAGAGCATTTTAAATAATGTAACAGTTAGCCATGCTTCCTTAGGTCCCATTTGAATTAATTTGGTAAAACAGAAAAAAATATTTGCAAGAACTGTCAAAGTTGTCCGGCTGGGTGATAAATCCTGCTCCTTAGCAGGTGGCTAGAGCACTTAGTAACCTCAACTTCTACTTGCCGTGCCAAGTTGCCAAGCAATTTGAAACGTCTGACCTCAAGTCAGCACCAGTGCATGCACTTTCTTTTGAACCTTTCCATCACGTAGAATGTAGCCTTCAATCCCATATTAAACAGGCGGACTACGTACTTTTAGAGATGATTGCATTAGTATGCCAGCGTTTCGCAATCCGTGAGGTCAATTTGAAAGAGGAATAAACCTCGTATGGAATATCACCCTCTCACCTCCTACCTCTTCTGGATAAATAAACAGTGGAGAGCACTCGAATGTGTTTTCAGGTTGTACCTCGTGTTGTTTGACAGGGTGTACAACGCTTCACTCTGTGGGCTGGCGGCTTCTTCAATTCCTGTTCCTGAGGTTTCTGAAGAAGCTCCCGTCAGCACATGGAATAGAAAGTCAGATATTGTGCCGATCGAAACACAATACGTCATGTCGACACATCGGAGAGCCATTCCACTCAACCGCAAAAACACACACTAGTCAATAAAACCAGTGGAAAATCCATGTAAAGAACAATACCACCAACAGGGAGAGCCTCAATTAGTTAATACTGTATGTTTAAGTTGGCGTCGCAACCCCAACAAACATGGCAATACAACGGAATACACCAAATAGAGGTTAACATTTAATTGTCGTTCTGGGCTATGATGGTGGAATAATACATCTGCACTGCAAAGGCAACCGTTGTCACAAGAACAGTAGAAGCATCCCACGTCGCTTGGTTTTATTAAATTCACCCTGGGTAGCAAATGATAGCCACGCTTGCTTTGCGACCTGGTGTCAAAACTGAAGTACAATGACATTCAACACCATCGAGTCATCATCTCCACCCGTCTCCCATGGTGCCGAAGGCTCGAAAAAAGAGACAGGGGGTAGAAGTTACACGGTGAAGTTGAAAGGGCATACGGATGATTTTCAAAAAGATATTGTACACAAGGTAAAGTGCATTGCAGAACAGTACATTATTTCGTTTAACACCGTAGGCTTTCGCGACCAATATTATTCATAATAAAGGTTTTTGGGTTAGATCGTGTTATTTATAAATGTGTCGTAATCCTCCACCACCTGACACGGCCAATCAGCAAAAAAAAGTGTCACGTTGACAAAAAGCAAATAGTTCACTACTTTGGCCCACCAGTGTGTTGAAGAGTGAATCCAAAACATTCACAATTTGTGAGTACGACGTTTCGCTGGTAATTACACCCAGCATCATCGGGCAATTTGCCAGAATAGTTCTATTACCCGATGCTGGATGTAATTACCAACCCCAAAACCTTTATTATGAGTACATTCTTTAGCTCATATTTAGCCATTATAAAAGTATATGTAAAGCAACACACCAATACAGCAACTGTGCTACAAGCTTAACCAGTAAAATATTTAAATGACAAATTTTTAATCAAGAAGAATAATCTTTTTGAATTGTCATGCCTCGTAAATAAAAAATTGAAAAATCATCAATTAGTGACAAATCGTTACACATTTGTAACTCGTGTTTTACATATTGCACCATACTGTACTGTCTTCACTGTCTATGCTGGTCAGTCAAGGTTTGTGAAAGGATTTGCACAAAACCAATTCAGGCATTACTTGCTGCTCATGGGAGTCAAACTTGGGTTACTCGGTTCACAGCGCAACACGCAAACCATTGCACCATCGTAGGACATTATAAACCATTATTATCATCATCATCATCGTCTCTTGGAATGGGGACATTTCACACTTCCTTTATATACATTAGCCTAGCTTGGTGCATGTTGGCCATGTCAACGCTTTGTCAAATAAAGACCCAAACAGGCTCTGGTTGGCTGACTAGCCCATCCATTGGACAATATTATACGATGGAAGCTGCAGCACTCAAGACAGCGCTGGGTCTTTGTCTGAAATTGCCATGATGTTGGAATGCGTTATTTATTGTGGCCATTGCTCATTCTCCCCCGTGATTTTGCGACGCGAATCGCTCCGACCAATAACAACCCCAGATGGATTTTTTAGCTCCTCACTTTCGTATTCGTCTGGAATGAAATATGTAACGTTCATAATGATGCAACCTCGTTTTAATTTGACACTTTGTTTCGCGCAAACATTGTTTCTTTGAAAAGGCCGTCGATCAAAGCGGCATTATTTTTTTCCCGGGGTAAATCAAGGTGGGGAAAAATGTAAATTAAATATCAAAAGTAATGGAAGAGAAAATAAACATGAATACATATTTTTACTGCTAGTTTTTCACCATGGTTGAATTTTAACGAGCACCGTGCTGGAAAATGCATTGGTTAATGAGTTGGATATCTTTGCATCTGGATTTTGATACACAACCGCGGGTCATAACAGTTTTGCGACATTCCCATGGCCATAAAAAAAAGCCATAACAACGGAGCTGACACACGAAGGAGTCAAAGGCATTGCCAGTATTTATGCTCTTTAATAATGTGCAACGAACAATTTTACATGCTTTGTTTTCCCGTCAGCAAATTAATGTACGTTGACAAATAGCTGAAGCAATGCATTATATTCCGCAATCTGTTTACATTCGGTCACAATAACGCTTGCACACAGCCAGCATCATAAAAACTAGTTTGCCATTAAACTTTCAACCCCTATGTACTGTGTCTAATATTGATTTATACACTATTCCTAATGATGCAGAAAACATCAGCATGCCTAATAGCAAAATGTAAAAGAGCCCTTAATTGTTTACAAGCAAAGCATTGGCACGAACAAGGGCTTTGTGTGCTTTTACCAAAGGAAAGTTTGTACGTGTTTGCATTTTGAATCGTATTATTTCTTTTATTTGAGAAACGGAAGTCATTTATTCTGGCACGTGTGAATTCTCTTTGTGTTTTTGTTCCGAGAGCAAAGATAAACAATAAAATAAAGTAAAGATTTAAAAAAATGAAGTCAAGAAAAAAACCGATGAAAAGGCACACAGGTGTGAAATTTAATGAAAATGACAACCGTAAAGTCAAATCACTGTATCTCTTGCATAAACAGAACAAATAGACAAGTCAGAGTTTTGCCACAAAACGAAAAAAAATTAATAGCAAATTTCATCATTTGATGCACATGGCTATGGATCATTAACCTTGTATATACATTGCGCGAAAAGTCTCGCGTATGCCCGGTATGTGATAAAGGAGCCTCATGCAATTTTCACTAATCCTCACCCGGTTATTTTTCACTCAAATGAAACATTAATGAGACAGGTCTGGTCGTGCGTGCCTCGCTGTGTTCGTTTGTGATTTCGTGAGTGCGCGTGTGTGTGGGATTAGCTGGCCGCTCCCGAGTGAAGTCTCAGAACTGATGCCCGCTAGATTGCATTTTTCTCAGGTCATGGCCCAAGGCTTCCAAAACGTGGATGTGATCGTCATAGAAACATTAAGACAGATACAAATGCTTCATCGAAAAATAACTTTTAATCTCATGTTTAAGTTGCAACGTTTATTTAGCACTTTTCAACTGCACGTGACTGAAATGTAGTGTTATGTTAGTATTACTGAACATTTTTACTTTAAATAACCTGTAATCACCCCAATTAACAATGATTAACTGATTGTACATTATCATATACTTCAGTTATTAAAGGTCATTTATGGCAAATACATTTTATTTTTCATTTTTCCTATATCATTTACACGCCATTTACATTCTGCAAGACTGTTCATTTTAATTGGGAAATATTACACTGTAATTTTATGTAATTTGATCCTTGTAATATGGAATCTAGGATTCCATATAACACATCCAATCTAACATTAATAAAGAAGGAATGGCTACGCTGAGATTACATGGAGAATTTAACAGAATACTAATTATAACAGGAGATTTGCTCTCACCAAGGTTATATGCACTTTGACAGCAGAAGATGTTTTCTGAAAACTAAATTGGAGAAACAGAGGCATCAAGGTAAATGATGAAAGCATTAACCATTTCAGGTTTGCCAATGACACAATTCTAACAACAAATGTAAACAAAATCACAATACACGCTTCAACTTTCACATGTAAACGTTGATGTTTTAATGTATTATTGGATGCAATCGGTTGATGTATTATCCTTGTAGCCTCTCGGAGACCAACATTTAACTGCAAAGTAAAAAAACTATTTCTTGAATAAATTTGCGACCTTGAATCGTGAAAATCCAATAATCATTTGGGGGAGAAGCAGTTGGTAAATTCTTCTACCCCAACTCAAAAATACAACAGGAATGACATATGATGTAAATGCCATTTCTGTAATAAAAAAATATATACTACAATGGAAGTGACGTACAGCTAGAGGATTGGGATTGTTTGCACGTGACATGGCCTCGTCTTTGTCTCAACACACCTCCTACAGCGGCATCTCAGGCATCACTGTGCTAATTGCATAAACCCTGAGCAAAGCAATGATCTTGTTGTGCACTATTTAATGACGTAGATGAAGCAGCGTTTTGTAAGATACGCATATTGTACTGTTTTATAAAATAAAATAAAAACTAGGCATGATATAAATGGCAAAAACTAGACGATCATAAATATGCTTAAGGGGGAAAAACACACAAACCTGCCTCTGATCAGTAGCAAATGGCACAAGTCAGCTGAACCACTACATGTTACATGTGTTGAGCAATCCCCTTACCTTCCTGACACGTGGACAAGCCACAATCGACACTCTAATGCAACCATCTATCTTTTAGATTAAATATTAAAGCGTTCCCTCTTTAGCAGTTTATCAGATTTTTACCTTGAGCAAAGCAAGCGCCGCTACATTGAAATGAATTGCACATCAGTGCTTTATAATGTACTGCTGGTGCCAATTGTAATGACGTGAGGCGTCTTCAAGGACAAATCAATACGGCACATTGAGCTCTCTCTCTCACCTTTCCAGGAATTGGCTTTGTTGCAATCTGCATGATGATTTACCAATGACATAACGTTCATGTCCCAAGGGATATTATATCTGGGGGGTAATATTTTGCAGCTTTTGTATTGAACCTGAGCTGAAACCGTTTTCACTGTTGGCATGAATCACGAACCAAGCATTACAGTTATGATGCGCGCTTGCGTATTCGTTCATTGTGTACACGTCAAAAGCCTTGTTTGGATAATCACAACAACATCGTGGATATTGGAGTATCACCACCCCCCCCCCCCCCCCCATAAAGGAGCTCATACGAATGGGTTTTACATCAGTTGTGAATGGCTAGACGTTGTTAGATTTTGTTTGGAGTAAATCACCACCAGGGAAAATATAGTTTCTTATTGATTAAACCGTTTGGTAAACATTCATCTTCATGCAGTTATCACAATAGATGATACTTACCACGTATTCTTAAAGACGATTAATTCAAAACATGAATGAACTCATCCAAAAATCTTACCTGTCAATCATTACCATACAACTTAAACCTTCTTTTTTTGAGAGAACAATATTAGAAAAAAACATAACCATTGTAAGTATATACAAGCTGAACACACAGTGGCATATTTTCGGATTAGGCAGAAATCTGACGTGAAATGTACAAATTGCTCTGTACCTTTGAATGTCTCGACTCGTACTGTATCGGCATCCTGTCTCGTATTCCGCAGCATGGCTTATTGGCCCACCAAGGACTAAATGAAATATCTCAGAGTGATTAATTTTAATCGGCCATTTATCTTAGCAGAATATAAATGTATTAATGTAGGCGAATTATGCTTTGCTTTTGTATTTGCGGACATGGCAAACTCCACATTTATTTTACAATAGAGCATTATTAAAAATCATCCGTTACACTAAAATATACACAGGCTCATAATATATAACTGTGAATTAATATTCGAACAGGGAATTTATTATTCATAATCAAAATAAGACATTATGCAATATTCATCATGTTAAGGTGATATACTTTACTGGAGGAAATGCGAGATATTTCAGGATTTTTTTTCATTGTTGAAAAAAGTACACGTATCAGACTTCGGAAGACCATTCCCTCATGTTGATTTTCTTCTATTTATTCACACCCATGTAAGTGTATATGACGTGTAACACACATTTTCATTCACGTGTCTTTTTTATGCAGTTTGGTGACCTGAGATCGATTACCAGCCACGCTAACATCAATGATGAGTGATATCTGGACCTGGTCCCTGGCAACCCCTGACATCAACCTACACTGCCCGGGAAGGCAAAGTGTGGTCAAACAGCACCCACAACTGATACATCGTGGGGAGGAATTCATCCAGCAGTGGAATGACAAAGGGTTGTGTCACTTGTTATTAGAATGTGAAGAATGTAAAGATGGAACTGTGAGCACATAAATAGCATTGTGCATAAACCGTGTCTGTGAAACACACTCAACGTGAAGCCATATTTTTTTGAATGAGAATTATATCTTTCACTGCATGGTGATAGATCGTAGTGGGTAAAATGCACAATTTTACCTTCCGGAGTCAGAACTGCATTTTATAGTGAAGTTTTCTTAATCAGAACCAGATATCTATGCGTATATATTTATCAAATGTGCCACTCCTGGTGCAACCTTTCAATCTATGTCTCTATACATCGTAATTTTTTTTTATTGGCATGGACTGTTCTACTTCCGATTAGCTAATGGGTTTAATTGTCCTACAGACAGGAGTCAGCGACCACACATGCCATGGTGGGTATTGTTTAGAGGTCAGTGCACAGGAGTTATGTGCATTTACATCAGTAATCATACAGCTATGTTAACCACTTACTAACCCTAGCACATTGTCAGCAACCGAACATTAGGGGTAATTTATCTCAAAATGTAAAAAAAAAATATTAGACCGTTGCCACGCATTATTGTAGCCCTTTGAATTCAAAAAAGATTGACAGGCGGTGTAAAAAACCGCGAATGCATACCTGCAAGAAATTATCAAATCGCAGAGGACGTGTAATCATGGATGTACGCGTTTCTGCGTGCAAAGATATTCAGTCTTGCATTTGTCACTAATTGGAACTGCATTTTAAAGATATAAGAGTAATTCCTGCAGTCACGAAAGCTTCAAATCTAGATTGTAGATATTGCTTTTTTGTTTAAGTCACTGAAACGAAAGGACCAAAATTATATCTAACCATTTTTTGAGTTATTCCTCATTACACATGACAAATAAAGAACAAAGAAATTAAATAAAAATCAGTATAAACATAAGAAATATAGTGTGAAATCTAACAACAATTTAAAAAATATTGAATTCCTCATGCAAACTTACATATTTTTCCCGCCAAAAAAAATCTGCTTGTGGGCGTCCTACAAAATAATGTTGTATTCGAGGTCCACGGGATTTTGTTCCATATTTAACACTTTTGAAGCCAACAATGTGCATTTACAATCAGCCTTGAATAGTTTCCTTCTGGAGTGTGCGCGGCTTATGGAAGCAGTTTCTCTGTTTATGGGTGCTTGAATGATGTCGGGGCCAATTTCAGATGTGAAAATGATGCCTTTGGAGCAATTTAGACCTCAAATATTTTCTAAAGGTCAAAAGCTGATTTGGTGTAAAACAATACAAGCTGCAGCCTGGACATATGAGACCGGCTTCTTGAACTACGATCATTGTTTTTTGTAACCTTAAAAATGTTGAACGTATTCCATGTGGTTTAAGCAACAGTTTTTATTGTTTATTTTATCCAGTGACTAAATGATGTTGCATCTTGAAGATGCAATGTTTATTACTGTTATTTTCTGTTAATTGCCAATCTATACAATATGTTGATTATATCTTTAATAGTGCAATTAACAAAATTAACAATACCTGTGTTATATTTTGGTAATACGTATGATGCCACCAATGTCACACTATTAAACTCTAAAATGGATATTTTATTTAGATATTTCATTCTTGTTGTCAGTGTAGTTATTATTGGGCAAATGTGGATGAGAACACAATTTAAATTAAATAAATGTAATTCACGTGAATGAAAATTCAACATTGGTCATTATTAGCCTTTGTGGACTTAAAGTGCTTTGTTTGAACTTGCAAACTACTGTTATCAACTGAGATGTGTAGAGTAACTGAGTTGTTTGTAATAAAGTTTGATACGTTAATTTAAGCTTGTCCAGTGGACATTAAATATATAACCTAGAAATGAATGTGTATTATGAATTATAAAACTAAAGTTTGGAAATAAAATCATCAAATAATTTCTTATAACTTGAGTGACGTTAGGGGCAGACCTGTAAAGTTACCTTGATTGACCTCAATTGTAGTAAGTTGATGTTCTCAGCCCCAGTCACCAATAATGGCAAAAATATTTGGTTTTGCACTTGATTGAACAAAAACCCAGCTCAAAAAAATGTCAGTTTAATTTCCTTGTGACGATGATTTCTATAGCATGGCACGTAGCACAATGCAATGGCCCGAGTGTAAATAAGAGGCCACAAAACACGGGATGTGAAAGTTCGTCGTGAAATTATGCTGAAAACATAATTGGAAAAACAAACAAAAAAGAACTACAAAAAGTTACAGATATTTTGTAAAAGTTTCTTTGACAGTATATCTACAAGCCTGTTATCAATCTTAAACATCTTCTCATTCTCTCTCTTCATTGTCTAGCTTCTAATTGCATCCATTGACTGAGACAGGAAGAAGGATGAAGTGCAAGCCTGAAGCCTAACCCACTTGGCCCATGCCCCACTGCTGAGCTCAAGAGCAGCTGTTGTACCTGTTTGATAATGCCCCCATTAACGGTCCTCAGCAGATGGTGATGGATGCCTACGAATCGGACTGTGGGTCATTGCTGCTTTGTCCTTGGTCATTCCTCTGCTATTCATTGGAGATAAGTCCTGTATAAACACGAATGCTGTAATGGCACCTATTACAGAGGCACAATTTTAATACTTAGATTTTTAAAAGGAGCATTTAATTAACAATGACGTTATTTAATTAACTATTTTAAGTGCTACAAATGAAGACCGGATTTATACAGAATAACTCCCATCAAATCCATGCCAGTGGTATGTTATTGCAAACGCTTTTATGAAATAATCATATAAAGGGGAATAATAGTGATAGTGCCATGCTTATCGCAATATGCTATGAACCCAGCGATCAGAGTTAAATTCCCGGCCATGACTTTGATGTGATCTCGGCACTGCTTACTGACTTCCCCCAACCTTGCAATCAATTCGCACTGACCAGCGTGGTGAAGTATGGTCAAAACAACAGCACGAGACCAACACGTCAGCATGTAGAGGCCTTTATCCAGCAGTGGATTTACAAACGGCTGTGTATTACACAAATAACGGATGTGCTCTGCTAATGCTGTTACATAAAAAAAAATTACAATTTCATGTGTATGTGTCTGCTTTAAACAGTATATTGTGTCAATGGTGATTTACACAATATACTGGTGATCATTTGATACACAAAACATAATGAATATATATTTGTACACACACGTTTTTTATATGTATCTAATATGTCACTCGTTTCACTACATTATTTATTTGAGCATCGTTTTCAATTACGTGGATGGATACTTTGTCTCAACACCATTGTGCGAAAACAATAAACTGTAGGTAATATTCGGCAGCATGCCACTTCGTTGGGCTATATTGATGTAAAATAAAGGACAATACTCTCTGCAAAGTGTCCCATTTAAAAGAATACTGGTTGTGAGTGTGGCAGCATTTTGCGTAGTAAGAGGAAAATAGTTCACTATCATTGTTTATTATCAGATTATCATTTAAAATTGGGTGCAATCAATAGTATTTTTAATGAGTCATCATATTTCCTTGGTGCGTTTTAGACGATGGCCTTTAGGATGTATTAAATATGTATGATAAGGACTATAAAGGGGCAAAATTGTAAAATGTTGATGCAAATATTGAAGTTGGATGGCCATTAAAGTGTCAATTCCCATCACAAGCATCCTTTAACACCACCTCAGCATCTCTGGAGCTTCGTGGTGAGCTATGCAAATTACGGCATGGAAAAGCTCGCCTGTGGTGCCATTCAAAGCATCGCAATGGACCTTGAATTATCCTGCTGAGGAAAATGCCAGTTGATGAAAAATAAGAACTCTTAATTTCCAAAGAAATGCTGACCCATTACACGGCAACAATCCCAGTGCCAAACATCTCGTCCAGGAGAAGCATAAGCAGAGACGAAATTAAAACCATACGGGTGCAACATTGAGCTTTATGTCATCAATATAAACAAATATTACTCTGCCATGCAGGTTTTCCAGGTTGTACAGTTAAACTGCCCGATGTGTTTTTTGGGCCGTACCGCATTTAGTCTGGCACGGTGTTCGACGTTTTACTTCCACGTGTTGTGGGAGCTTCCTGAATGTGCTGATGTAGCTCCCAGCACACGGAGTGAGTGCCGAAGAACACGTGGTACGGCCCTAAAACACATCAACGGGCGGTATAATTGACCTCTGTGCAATTTTCCGATTTAAAGCTTTCGTGACTGCAGGGATTCATATTCTTATTTTTATTATTTTATTATTTCCCTTCTACGTGGCTTTACAGAAAGAACCAAGAAGACTCTGTGCTATTGTTTTTTTACTAACCCATTTTTAACGGTTAACTTAAGATCACAATAAAATTATTTTGAGTCATGCTGCATTATAGTAAAAAAGTGTTTGTGTTCAGTGACAAGTTTTGTTTCATATAACCCTGAGCAAAAGAGAGTAAACTTAGTTTTGTTTACTCTCTGTCGTCTGTCTGTCACCAACATTAATTGCGTGTTTAGGAAAAAACAAACCACGAAAGACATGTTAAATACTTTTGCAGATTAAAAGCTAAAATGTTGGCAATAATGCTCAAGGAATTTAACGTACAAGACTGTAATACACACCATATAACATGCAACACATCTTGTATTCATGTACAGTTGATATTTACTCAAGCATGAAGAGGCATTCCATAATGTGCTCAAAATAATTCTGTACAATACAATTGACTCCGGTAATTCATTTTACCTTGTTTATATCCATAAACTGCAATGCAGGGATGTGTTTATTGTATTCAGATGAATCATAAACAAAATCAGTCTCGACGTCATATTGAGGATGATACGAAATCGTTTGTTGTAGGATTTTAGTGAAAATGTGATACCACTTACATTATGTAAATAACATAACTTACGTAAATGAATTGGCTATTACAAAACGACCGTATTCTGATTCTGCTCTGATTCATTGATATGCTTCTTGGGAACGTTTGTTTATCGCAAGTAAGTGGCATCATTTGTACCCCAAAGTAGGTATACTATGATGCATAAGTCCGACTGTGCTGGTAGGTGGGTGCACACGTATGGCTCCATGGAAGCAAATTCCACAACATCAAAATAAATTCCACAATGAAGAATATCCGGTTATATCATACACTACTGTATTCACAAGGGCACAATACTTTATGTTAGAAAATGTTTGGCATGACTCCCATCACAGCCTCCATTCAGGTGAACCAATTCACATTCTCTCTGTAAATGATGAGAAACTCATCGGACAGAAAAGTCCATGCAGGCTGGAAACAAAACACATTTCTGCGGAGGGAGCTGGTAGGAACGTTGGGTTGCTTGGTCAATGGCCAGGGTAAACGGCGGCGTGGTGTATTCCGCAAATATGTCCGACTGTGAGGGCGGGCACAAGCCGGCGTGAGTAGGTTAAACGTTGAGTTTTCTAAGGGCACCACGGGGTGACCAGCCCCTCCCCACCCAGCCCCACCCCTCCCACCCCCCACACAGCCCACCCTCCCCACCCAGCCCCACCCAGCCCATCCCCACCCAGCCCCACCCCTCCCATTTTTGGATGCACGACAGACGGACGGACAGGCTGGTGTAACCAGGAGGTTCCTACCAGTATAAGAGAGTGATGAGAGTCAAAAAGCAATTGATAGAGAGCAGAAGGTGCAATTGTGACGGTAACATCGGTCCTCCTATCATGCCTAGCATGTCACGTGACATCGCCACACTGCGTGCATAATCCACGCAGCTTTGTGCGAGTTCACTAACTCAAAAGAGCCACAAATGTGGACATTTCACTTGAGGCAGCATCAGGACAGCGAGACAACTGGACACCATCATTGTTCTTGTTAGGAAACATCGGTGCGGTGCAGCAGCCGTCGATGCCTTTTGTCACGTTGGGGGCCGTCCATAAATGACGTCACGCGATTTTGGACGATTTTTGACTTCCACCCCCCCTCGTCACACGGCGTCACAAAAAGTCAGACCCCCCCCTTCAAATATGACGTCACAAAGATCTGCCCCCCCCAAACCATATTTCCATTTTGAAAATAAAACATGCTTCGAATCGCTTTAAACTATTGTCATTGTAGTGCGTATTCAA
Source organism: Lethenteron reissneri (assembly GCF_015708825.2). Taxonomy (NCBI): domain Eukaryota; kingdom Metazoa; phylum Chordata; class Hyperoartia; order Petromyzontiformes; family Petromyzontidae; genus Lethenteron; species Lethenteron reissneri. Next base: position 9,800,308 of record NC_083803.1, on the reverse strand, counting down.
TGTGGTGTTGTTATAACAATTCTATATTTATTTAAAATTACGCATTTTATGTGACGTTACATTTCTCACCCCCCCCCTCCTCGTCCCACATCATCACAAATATCTGACCCCCCTCCCCCCCCTAGGTGCGTGACGTCATTTATGGACGGCCCCTTGTGCCTCAAAAGCGTTCTGTGGACAAGCCGACCCTGATCACTATGGGATCAGTTTGGCACCACTTGAGGGCACCAATAAAACCAGCTGCAACATTTCTGATGAGAAACTCATCAGACAGAACGGTGCGTGCAGGCTGGAACCAGATCAGAGTATTAGTACGCGCACAAAGGTGATTTCTAGACAGCAAAACAAAGCCTGATGACGGACGCTTGTGTTGCGCCCGAAACGTCGTGATTTAATCTAGTTATTATTATTATTTTTTTATTCTATTTTTTTCACCTACGTGACTTTACCGAAAGAACCAAAGCGTATGGATCCTTGCAGTCACGAAAACTTCAAATCTAGAAAGCAAAACAAAGCACAATTGACCATCATCTCGATTCTCTCATCATGCCTTGGCATCCATGTGTGTCCAACACCGTCTCCCCAGGGATCTCACGCCACCCTACAGCCACGCGTCTTCGCTGCAGCCACCACTCCTCCACGTGCTCTCTGACACGGCCCATTCTGGACATCTTTGAAAAAGTGCTTCATGGTTCATGGGATGCCTCCCCCAATCGCGAAATAAAGATTCTGATTCTGATTGGAACTTTCTCAGCGTCGTGCGGAGCCTGCCGGAGGTTTCTCCCTTCAGCGCTTGAACCCCATCCCGTTTAGGCTCGAAACTCCCCCCATTGACACCTTTCCACCTCTCCAAATTAATTGTGCATTGAAATGTAGGGAGACCTCTCTCTTCAGCTGTTTAATCCACCTTAAATTGGTTATTGCCTTTCTCGCTGACCTTTCCTGTTTACCGGACCGATTCAGATAGCCTTTTTAGCCAGTCCCTTGTGCTATCCTAAGATCGTATCTTGAATCTCACCAGTGTGTTTGGCAGCTGACACCAGGCCGTTTCTCATTTTGGTTAAACAAATGTGCATTCATTTGTGTCTGTTACAAAGAATGTGTGTGTGTATATCGATGTGCAGAAATTAACTGCGCAGTATTGTCACCTTCGATTAGCACCGTTGGCTACGTACGGTGTAAAAAGAGGGGGAGTTCAACATGCATGCGTGCATGTTGCTACAGTGTAAATTAAATGCCAATAAAGATTCACTGTACATACAAGTAAGAATACTGCTCAGGACGCCACAGCAGGAGTGACGAAGCCGGAATTAGCACGCTGGACCTCGAGCCCCTAGATCCGAGTTCGATTCCTTGCCACAGCTATCATCGATGGCGATTGATATGCGATCCGGTCCTAGACCGCTTCCATTCACCAACCCACATTGGCCAGCATGATGAAGTATGGTCAAACACATCCCATGACTAATGCGGCATGGGGAGACTGTCATCCAGCAGTGCATTGACACAAGGTTGTAATTATTATTGCCGTACCACAAAGAAGGAAAATTGCCAAAAAAGCAACAACAAAAAATCCAGCAACATGAGTGCTTCTTAGGAAAGCAAAAGAAACGGATTAGCTGCTGCATACAAAGACAACCACCACCCGCATCCTAAACCATAACCACACATGTTTTCCATGGAGCCCACTGCCTCCTAATCCCCAAACTATCACTTGTAATCCCCAATGGATATTCAAGAATCAAGCACATTATAAACCTAAACAATGGATATAAATTGTAAACATGGTGAAATTATAATTGCTATGATAACTGCTACAGGTGCATTTATCATACGCTCAATAAAAGCATAGTATGCCGAGTTAGTCACGGCCACACAAAATACATGGTAACTTGATCTTTGCAAAAGCAATCAGGCCAAATCCTGCAGGGTTTCCATTGAATCTTTCAAGGCCACTGCTCTCGTGTAAGGAATAAAATTCCTAATGAACCTGGAGAGTGCTCACTGACAGTGCCTGTGGCTGTGGTCCATGGCTTTTGGCAGAACACAACCTTTATCGTTTCAACAGTTTCAAAGTGCCATTTTTCCCTTTTTAAAAGATCACTCCATGTGTCAGCGACGTGTTGTCAGTTGAGGCTCAACCTTTCGTCATTTAAAAAAAAAAACTACAGCACTGTGGAAGAGCTAAGCCGCTTCACGAATGCTGTACATTTCAAATTACCACACACGCCGCATCATAAACAATGTGTATAAACACTCCAGGGACTTGGTAGTAAAACAACAATCCATGAAATTCCACATGGGCAAAGCTGCTGGATGTAATTATGTCCCCACATTCTCTTGCAAGAGACTGCCTTTGTAACACACAAACATTGACATCTAAACATATTGTATTAATATTAATAATTGTGCGTTTTCCAACAAGTAAATGTCATTAGCTTTATTCTGCTTTGCATGCACATTCTACAGTAGTGTTAAATGCATACAAAGGACAAAGGCAATAAAGTCTTCACGAGTATAGGTTTCAGCCGCACTTCATGAGATAATCTACGTTCTATATACTGCCGTGTGAAGGTCTGATCTTATTAACATTTAATGCTCTCAAGACAATTTTAAGTACGTTGAAATAAATATCCCAATTGCAACGAACATAGAAGCCAAGAAGCTAATGGATTTTAAAGAAAGGAGATGACTATGCTTTATGTTCTATTTATGTTATCGAATCATGTTTATGTTAATTGACACGTGCAGACCTTCTATCCATCCACTGCTGGATGAAGACTCCCCACGCTACATTAGGGATTTTTGACAATGCTTCACGACATGGGCCACTGTGGGTTGGTGAAGGCACGAAGCATAGAAATCCAGTTCAAGGTAAAGCCCCCTGAGCTATGAGCTCTATTTCAGAGATGACCTGGCCACACATGATAGCTCATCGATGTGACTTATCATCGGCGGGAATTCATAGTTACCAATTCTCGAAACACATGTTTCTAAATGCGGAGGACGAACGCGGAGAACATGGAGAAAAATCCATGCGACCACCACGGTGGAGAGAGATCCGGATCGAACCCACAACCTCCTGCGTACCAGGCGAAGGAGATAATATCTTCAGGCATTATCCAGGCAACAAACCTGCTTAGTTATAAGATATCTGATTACACTTGGGCACATTCCAGATGATTTGGTGACATACCTATGTTCATGACCAAAAGATGTATGGAGTGTAGTGGAAATTAGATCTAGGATTAATCAAGAGTAGAGAGTTGTTGACGAGATCAAGTAGTGAATCTCAGTGAAGAAAATTATAGTTAAGGCAATGGTAGCTTTGTATGGAGCAAACATGTGGATACTGAGAAATGACAAAGTGAGATGGTTGGAAGCATTTGTAATGTGAATAAGGATGCAGAGAGTGAGGCTAGAAATAAAAATAAGTCCAATGAAGATCTTGAATGGCAATCAACAATAAGAAGATAATGGAAGTCGCAATAGGACAGAGGAGAACCGGATGGGCCGCACACTCTACAAGGGGTGATTTGATTAAGGTTAATATAAAGTAGGCAGAATGGAAGAAAAGAATGAGAAGAAAACCAAAGAATAAGTCATTTGTGGAAATGAAGAGGGGGGCAGAGAACTGAGAAAGATGGAGAAGATGGCAGCCATGGGCCTGCCCTTAAGGCAGAGCACCAGCGAAGAAGTGGAGAATTACCAAAATTATATTGAATTCACGTTTTGAACAAAAAATGTGGTCCACACTTTGGGTGATATACACTTCATATATCTTTAAAAGTATGTGCACGTTGCCAGATACATGTGTTTTATTAGATCTCTTTCAACGACTCCGCATGTGCAGATACTTGTAGCAATAATCCTCATGGCATGAAAAAAAGAAGAACAGGCTTTACCCTTACTTAGCAATGACACAGGTGTTAAGATGTTCAAACACCAAATAGGCACCTATTGCAAGGAAATAGAGTCTGCATTAACCACACATGCTTATGGTAGACATGTTAATAAACATACTCTGTAATCTTGATTTGAAGCTTTCGTGACTGCAGGAATCCATACTCTTGGGTTCTTTCGTTAAAGTCACGTAGGTATAATGTTTTTCACGTAGGTAGAATTTTTTATACCTACGTGAATACATTTTTATACCAACTTTAACCAAAGAGTATACTCAGTAATCTTTGCATTGTCTTGGAATCTGATTGGCATTGTCTCGCCAGTGTTCGGCCAGAAAACGCCAAAAGAAAAAAAGTACAAAGGCAATTCTAATATCAAAGCATTAAAAGCTCGAGTTATATATTTGGGACCTTTTGCCAGTATCAAAATCATTAAAAAAAGACACACAAATGCATGTTTGGCTAATTCAGACAATGCCTTGCAATAGATGTCTATTTGGTGGTTGAACATCTTAACACCCGTGTCATTGCCAGAAAGGGTAACGCCTATGATTGTTATTTATCAGTTTGATAATGGCAAAAAGGTCCCATATCTATACTAATGGGATGTTTATAATCCTTATTTTTTACAATTCCAGGTTATTCTTAATTGGAAACCTGGTATTAGAAAGAGAATAAGTACAATGTTCTTGGAAGAATAAATAAGAATCTTTGAAAGCAAACGCCACATTTGCTCATTTCAACCTCCCTGGCCTGCCTATGTGCTGTGGTGAAGGGACATTGCCCTGACAAATGTCGCCTATTGTAGACTCTCTTTTTAAGGCCACGGTGTTATTGACAAATGTGTTGAGTTTGTTTTCTGTGTTATTTGTGCTCGTTCACCACCGCCAATGCAGCAGCATGACCAAATAATTTTCTCATTTTAGCTGTTGGACACGTGTGCGGGTTGAATCATTGTATAAGTGAGGCTAAGGGAGCTGCCCTGCCCCAAGCTGCTATTGATCTGCTTCAGATGCTAAAAATATGGAACGGCAGAGGTGCCAGACAAGAGAAATAAAATATTATGTTTTCTTTAACACGGGACCTGGACTAAAGGTTTGTGTCGTATATTATTTCACACAACTTGTACATGTATAAAATGCAATGCTGTGGCATAATAAAGCATGTCGATTTAACATGGAATTGTAAAATGTTCAGATTAAAATTGAGTTACACTGGATGCAGCTCAATGCTATGAACTATTTTGTAGTTCCCCCATTGGTACCTCATTTGCCAGTAAAACATATGATAATTGTTTTTTTACCCTTTTATCTGGCAACAAAACTGACACCTTTTTTACGAGGAGTCATGTTTGCATAGACCACAATACCTGCAGTCATAATGCAATCAAAGAACATAACTCTGATAATGTATGCACTGTCCTTGAAGTTGATTGGTCCACACCCGAGACAGCTTTCCTTAGAGCCTAGTCTCACATGGGTTGGACCAGATGACGACCCAAGGACAGTGCATACATTATCAGAGTTATGTTCTTTGTTTGCATTATGACTGCAGGTATTGTGGTCTATGCAAACATGACTCCTCGTAAAAAAGGTGTCAGTTTTGTTGCCAGATAAAAGGGTAAAAAAACAATTATCTTGTTTTGTAGTTCATTATAACTCTCCAGAGGGATCCTCTGGAGCTCACCCTCATGGACGCCCTTCCTTTGCCTTTTCCACCCCTCAAAGACGTTGCTATATTTGGTAGTTTTAATGCTCGTATTGTTCGAAGTGTTTTCGAACTTAACGTTGATAAAAACAAATCTAAATACGTTTTTTTTTTAAGTTGAACTTCGAGGGTTAACGTGACACGATTAAAATGCTTCATGAAGACGTATGTTTGGGAGAGGACAGCTGGAGTCATTAATTTGACCTTTTTTTTAGTCAAGTAGAACTGGGAAGCTAAGTCATGTTTGTAGGCCTTGTCAGAAGAGCCAATAAATCAGCATCTCTCCCCTTGGGGAAACAACTACCGCAAGACTTTTCACAAAACTCCCACTTCAAGTCGTGCACGGCGAGGGTAGAAGTATATATATATATAGCTATAGCTGGCCATGCTGCACTATTCAGGAGCTCTATATGAACGAGCAACGCTCTGAGTATATGATTTACCGGGAATAAAACCCACTGGTCGCTGAACCAAAACGATCCAGCAGATCACTGATTTTTACAGTGAGCCGCAGCAAAAACCCTCGATCTACACTATTACGCCCAGTTCCACTCGGCCGTTTTATCAGTGCCCTTCAGAATGCAATGACTCGGTGGCATTACATGAATCAGATCCTGCCCAGCACAGCAGCATGTTTATTAGCCCAATTATAGGGCGGGGATTATATCGACAACTGGCAACCTGAGTTTAATGCGGCTGCAGCCCTTTCTCCTCCCTGGCTTTACAGCAACGTGGAAATTGTTCCCGAGACAGAGCTTGACCCTGGTGTCAATTGGGATTCTCTGCTCCATCGACCTTGTGGAAGATGGGCTTACCATAGGAGGAGGGCCCCAGCCTGACCTTGGCTGTGACATTGTGTCTGCTGTGCCTCCTAATGTGCTGCACAGATGCTGCTGCTGCTGTTGCTGCTGCTGTAACCGCACACTCAGTGTTTACGTCCAAGAGAGACCCCGTGAAAGCTGCCAGGCAGAACACACCATTTCGAATTCTAATCTTGTTTGTAATGTCGTCATAATTGTACATTTCGGCCACATATATTAAGAACAAAGCTGTTCGTTGATGGGCACTGTGTTGACGATTGTATGTCGCAGGCTGCTGTCACTTTCTCCAGCGTTTAAAAATGAAAGAACATCTATTCAGCCTGTTTGATGAAGGATTTCACTCTTCAGGGCATTATCACTCGGCTCCAAAGAATAATCCCTCAGGCTTTTATTACTCTAAGACTTCTATGTCTTTTGGAAAAGCAATTTCACCAGCAAATACTAGACGTATTCAGATGAGTCTGTAATGCTGAAGCCTTCCCTATGTGGAGGGTGCCATTATGCACCCCAATTGTAATGCCTCTGTTAGCAGTCTAAATGGAGTTGTGTCTCATATCTAGACAGTACTGCACTGTGTACTCTACAAACCATTAGCCATTAGCTGCATTTGGCTTGTACTCTGATTCGCTCTAATTATGCCAATTTCCAGGTTTTTTTTAAACGTTTACAAGCTGCCTTTTTCACGACTTCTTAAATAAATAAATAACTGTGCAACTTAATAACGTAGCTGCATTTCCAGATTCTAAATTCATTGCACTCAGATTATGTACTATCGAGTTGCTTTGTTATCTGTAAAATCAACAGAAATGAGAAGAGGTCCCAATTGTACGGGCACAGCACGCAGTGAATTCCTCGAAATGGTTTGCATCATCGTGAATGCCAAAACAAATGCGTAGAAAACTAGATGTATGGCATTACAGAGATTCTGAATACAGATTTGTGAGTCATTTAAGATATTTTATGTGAAATACCGGCATTTTTTTTACAAATAACGAGATTACAAATTAACATTTGGCAGTTGAAACTGGGTGTCACATGCTCAATTCCACTAAATTTGCAGCATAAATCGTAAACCAGTGTCACATGTAACATTTGGACACGTTGCACTGGGAGCTATGGCACGATGAATTATGATTTCATGATACAATGTCGCACATGGGAACTGACTGAGTCTCTTGTTCACAAAAATCATCATAAGCACAAAGTCCACAGTGACATCACTTCTTGTGATACATTTTCCAAAACAGTTCATTTTAAATTAAAATAACTCCCTATCTCTTCAGACAAAAAAAATAACAAAAAGTTAAATGCATGAGGTTTTTTTCAACCTTACAATTTACAGCTCTGTAGAAAAATGAAACATGCCAGTGTGCACTGCCCATTCCCAACTTGACGGACGTCAGCACCACTCGCTATCTCTTACTCGACGGCAGAATCACTGACGCGCCATTCTGGGGTGAGGCGTCGCACACCAAGCTTGTTGATGCACAACGTTCCATTCGATAATGCGCATCATCTGAGGCCAGTGTGCAACATGCCTTGCACAGGTGGGGGCTTATATAACAACTGAACTGCAGCTGCAGACAGACGATGACGCACATGCTTAAAATGTGTCCGCCAGTTCAGCGCTTCGCAAGTAGTGTGCTGTGGCAACGTCCCAGGTGCACCACGATATTCAAGATTATAGAAAAGAACCTCAATGTTGGTAAGCGAGGACAAATGAACTCTAAACTCTCGTGCCGTTCAGTGGCCGATCCACCCCCCCCCCCTCCCATCTCCTGCCGTCCTCTCTCCATTGGTCGCAACGCAGTACGGCAGCAAGACAGCCGCCAGGCCTCACCCCCCTGCCCTCTCGACTACCTCGTGGCAGACGGGCAAATAGAGTGCGAGAAGATCGAGCAAAGCTGGACGGTGTACCATGGAAATGAAAAGGCTGAGAAGCACTGCACTGACTGAACCGAGGGGCAGTCCTGAGGGCACTGTCCTGCAACTAATGAAGCTGCTCTCTGGCTCGGCACAAACGCAGACGCTAAATAAATAACAATACTAACCATTCGTGTTTTTACCACTAACTGTGGTGATTATATCGCAGGATTGTGACGGATGGCAGCGGATTTGGTAATGCCTTCACCCAGCAGTGCACTGACCATGGCTGACGATGAGCAGCTGTGACTGAAATTCCACATGAGGCAGAGGCGCTACCTGCGGCTTCTGTTGTTGTACAATTGTTGCAGAGCCAAATGAATCTTCCACAAAATTATTAGGAGGAATACTCCATTGATATTTTTTACATAAGACATGATTTAATTCACAGCATGATTTAATTTCCCAGTGATAGCTTTTAGCATTTACTCCAAATTCCACGTTACAATGGTTGGCCACTAGAATAGGTAGATGGGTAAGGCAGTTTCACTTGATGACAAGGAGGAATGGGAGCAGTGGCAGATGATTAAAACGGTCACTGGAACAATTTGTTTGGCAAGCTCTACAGGATAGTATTGCTCCGCTACCCTCTCCCCCAGTGTGATATCACATTTATCATGGGCAGAGCTGACCCCAGACCAGTGTGTTTTGGAATACATGCCTGGACGGACGCCTGGATCTAGGACGATGATTTTTGTCTCAGACTGACAGCAGCACGGGCCTCTGATCTAACACTTCTCCCCTTCAACTCTCACATGGCCACCGCTCACCCTCTCCACGAGCTCGCTACACTCCTCCTCCTCCAACAAGTACTCCCTTTAAACCACGATGGTCCGAGTGGCCCTCTGTTTGTATCTATCCTACCGCTGTCAATCAATTCACACATCAGTGGAGATGGCTGGGTTGCCAAAATAGTATTCAACATTACACAATGGGTAAGTGAAATTGATCCAGCAAGCTAGAACGTGCTCCTTATCCAGTATTGATCTGATGCCCGTGATATCTTTTGTATGACAAGACTGAGCTTTTTTGCTTCACACTACGGATTAAGCAAATACAAGCTGTCGAAATCTTCAGAATTGAAGAAATTGGTTGGAAAAGATTCAAATAAGGGGCATTTATTTAATATTTCTATGACATCCATGGCAATAATACAAGTGTAATGTATGTATCGCTGAATATAAAACAAGATAGGACTTCGTTTTTTTCTGACTTAACCTTCTAGAAACTCAGCAAACATTGATCACTCTGCTCGTAATAATATATGTTATTTAAAAAAAAAACGAAATATTATTAGTTATTGTAATGAAATAATGCAAATAACACGACAATACCATCAAAAATTCTCCAGAAAAAAACTAAAATTAATTTGACCGTGCAGGAAATTATGACGTAATAAATTGCCTGTAAATGTTGCACTTATCATTTTGGTCCCTATTTGGTATTTTACATTCTACAAGTGGATGATAATATGAGGTTTTATGTGCCACAGCCTTTGTGACGCGGTCATACAATTATGCCGCGAAGACAACTAACACAACTTTCATCTGGGTTCGCACCTCCGATTAGTGGCTATAGCCCACTGAAGGCTATCCTTAGCAGAAAATGAATGCATACTATGGCGATTGTATATGATTGTAAGGTCGCAGAGCACTGGGGAACATTGACTAAGTATGCTTTGTACCATTACCACCATAATTTATATTCTGTATCATGTGTGTCTTAGGAAAAGCGAAATTAAGTTTGTACTTCTACATGGTTCAGCCAAAGGGTTTATTCAATAGCAGCCCTAAGTCAGTCATGGAAAATCCACAATGTCACAGTGGGGACCAGTCTCTTCATAGGGTAATAACTGTTTAATTTGTATAAAGCAGTACCCAGTTTGTTGGAAACATAAGGATGATGGACCGAGTCATTCCCTTTTTAAGCATTGAACTCGCACACTTCAAATTGTGGTTAGGTACTCTAACCATTGCCCTACCTGCCTGGGTATTAAGTTAAATTATCATGATTAACCGCCCTACGTCAATGTACTGTTGGATAAAGGCCTCGCATGCTATTTTGGTTATGGAAGCATTGTTTCACCATACTTCACCTTACTGGTCAGTGTGGGCTGGTGAATCGGGGGACTTGGTACCAGATCGGATATCGTTCACCATCGGTAAGGACCATGACCAGGAATTGATCTGAGGGTTCATAGTGCAATGCGCTAACCACTTTGTCACAACTCCTCTAACACACAATATATACAAATTAAAGAACATTGATTCTTACACACACAGTACATCATAGCATCCCTAGTAAATACAGAACAAAAAGTTGTAGGTTTATATACATCCACATAATTATACTTGTTCACTTCATATAACCTGCATAAAACTCGTACTGTACTGTAAGCATATGATTATGATTATTTAAACTTATAAGTCATTAGCACATAAAAGGTGTGTCTCGACACCAGGTAGGAGAAGCCACACATAAATAATATCTGAATATATGGACCAACTAAAATTAGACCCAAGTGAAAACAATAGTGTTCATTTACTGGTGAAGCTCTTGGCAAATGATGTTCCAACAATTCATGCCACATGTCCTGGCATCTGTTCCACGTATTTACGAACAGCACTATGACTGAAATGGAACGAAAACGAGAAGACGGCAGATTTCCCTCGCGTTCTACCATCACGTGCACGCAACGAAGTATAATCCTTGGCCCCCCTCGCCGAGATGAGAGATCTGCGCATCTCTGGCATTTCACAACTGTAAACGCTACATTTGTATTTAAAGTTTTCGTGACTGCAGGGATTCATATTCTTGGTTCTTTCGGTAAAGTCACATTGAAGGGAAACAATAAAAAAAATACAATTCTGACTGTTTTATATTTTTATTATTTTATCGCTTCCCTTCTACGTGACTTTACCGAACGAACCAAGAATATAACGGTAAACGCGTTACGCGAAATGCATTTTGTTAAGGCAAAAGCATGGATCACGGGGGCTGCGTGTGGGCCCCGCTTGGTTTGCTGTGGGCAGCCAAAACTAAGAAGGACAAACGTCTCATTCAAATCGAGGCTCGATGACACTGGCCTGTGTTTCCATGCAAACAGAAGACACTTGTCGCAAAATGTCTCTCTTGAAGCAGGAAAGTCGTCTATACAAAAAATTAACCCGTAAAAACAAAGTTTTTCACTATAAATCCTTTATATGCGTGACATCGGTTTTATTTTTTTATTCATTTCTGTTTTTCTTGAATAAGAGTTTCATTTTTATCACATTGGTATTTTAAATTAAATATAAGAAACGGGCGGCTATAAGAAACGGGCGGCTAGAGTCCTCTCGTCCTCTGGCTTGAGATGGCTGCCACCTATGGGTCAGATGATTGCCTGCCACCATTAAGCAATTGGTAATTAAATATATATTTTTTTCCTAATAAGTGGAAAATTTTGGAATTTTTTTTCACGAAAATAAATTGTCACGCACAACGAGTCTGTGTGGAAAATGTCAGCTCGATTGGATCACGGGAAGTGGGTTAAAAAACGACCGAAAGATGTGCACGGTCGTAAGCGCGCAAGCAAGTGAACTTAATATAAGAGCAACAAATGATAGAAAATGTTTTACGATTAATAATGTTCGTGAAGATGGTCATGTGTGCCTATACATCATTTGTGTTCATGAGTTATAAATAATATATAATGGACAACTGCATTGGGAATAAATAAAAACATAGTTTATGCACGTTCATTACTTTTTTTACTGAAAGGAGTAGTACCGAATGTAATAATTAATATGTAATACATTACTATCACTTTTGGCAATCTGCCAGCATTGATAATTGAATCCCGTTTAAAATACTGTACTCATATTTCGAACAAAACATGCTCAAATATATAGTACTGTACATGTTAGTCCACACACGTATCAAAGACACGTCTTCCATAAAAAAAACATGCCAACAGAAATCTCTTGTCACATCATGTAACTCTAAAGTAAATTAATGTTCATGTATTTATTTTTAAAATGCATTGTGTGTGAAGCATAGGATCTCAGGCATAATTTGCAGCAAGTATTTTGCTGATAAATATAGTACCGTACAGTGAGGGAAAAAAGTATTTGATCCCCTGCTGATTTTGTACGTTTGCCCACTGACAAAGAAATGATCAGTCTATAATGTTAATGGTAGGTTTATTTGAACAGTGAGAGACAGAATAACAACAAAATCCAGAAAAACGCATGTCAAAAATGTTATAAATTGATTTGCATTTTAATGAGTCTCATCCGTCAGCCATCAACACTTTAAGTGGCGTGTTCTAATATCCTTTCTTTTTCCCAACCAGGTGAGGACCTGCTTGTAAATGCGAGAACGGCATTATACGCTTCAGTCAACCACTCCAAACACGTGAGTCAAATTGGGTAGAAACACAGCTCTAAAATTGCTAAAGAATGTTTTCCGTAACAACTAACAATTTAGGTGTGAAAATAAACGAACTGCAAACGGTGTCAGAAACTACTGAAAATATTATGAAAATGTTTTGAAAACACCTTTTTAAACTTGGCACTAGTGTTATAGTCAACAAAGATGAGCATAAGCTCACTGCAATAGAGTACATACATCAACTTTGATAATTGATTACCAACGTTTTGAACAAAATTATGAATTAAACTTTCAAATTTCTATTCAGTTGCTTAACAAGGTTTACGAGAATATATTTTCCATTCCCAGACCAAGTGCTACGATCAGCATCACCTTTTTGTGGGCAAGGAATTGCATGTTTGAAAAATGACCACCAAAAGCACAGTTTATCATTTCCCTGCAGCATATACAATTTTCTAAAACCCAACCACAAGAGGCATTGCCTTTTCTTTTGACATAGTGAGATGTGCAGCCAATTATTGTTCTTCCTGAATCCAGCTTCACGTGACAGATTTATTATTGAATATATTCTACTCCAAAATATCTCAATTCAGGTCAGATTGCGAGTACAAAAATCAGGCCTTGCTGTATAAACGCATTGTGAAGATAATATTTTAAAATGTATACATATGCTCTATAATAAAATGTGATGGTGATAGAGGCAGCATTTTTGACAGCTAAATATAATCAAAACACCGTTATGGTTTTTGTATTGTGCGCTGTTTTTATAAAAGAGTATATAAAATGTAATTCACACCTCTCATTTAAGTTGTCTTATATTTGTTCTGCTTTGAGATCTCAAAGCAATTTTTATTTTCTAATTTAAATTATATATATTGCAAGCATATAATTAATATATCTTGAATAACATTCAATTCTATAATTTTTGTAGAATTTTCCCAAAAAGATTTTCTAATATAAATATGTATTTGTTGTAAATGCTGATAATATCACGTCATTAAGATGGACAGACGTATATACTTGAGTAATCCACCTTGGAGTCCTAAAATGTTTTTCCCGCATAATTCAGAGAAATTAATGTATGGCTGACAATTATGGTTTTGTTTAAACCTCCGTGCGTGATTCCCTAGTGAATATCATAGATATGAATTTGAGGTTCGATGTTGTATCACTGCACAAACGTGACACATTTTTCACAAATTTCCCTAATGTCCTACCACCATGCCTGCATTTCATTGTATAATAGTCGATCGTCAAAAATACATTACGTCAGCACAACACAATGTGCATAATTTATATCAACTTTAAACAATGTCAGGTGATATAGTCTGGGTCCCCTTCCATGTCACATTGTGAAAATGTGATGTTTGTACTTCTGTAGTGACATCGGGGACATCGGGGATGTCACTGTATGGTGCCGGCCTGAGAGGGCCGTGGCGTACGATGTCCCTACATCGCGGACAGCACCGGGTAGGTTGCTGTGTGAGGTCGGCTCTGGCACAGCACGGCGTACAATGCACTGTCATCGCGTACAACCCGTAGGCAGGTTTGGTGAGCGCTGGGATAGCGCGGGCACCACGCATAGCGTGAAGTGCGAGTTCCCACCAGGGGGAGCAGGAGAGTGTCAGCCCAGGGGTAGGCAGGGTTGTCCTGGGCCATGGCACTCTGGTTGACCCTGTAGACACGTGATCTGGAGTGTCCACAGAGAAGACCCCAGGTGGGGGGGGGGGGCTAGGGGGTGATCACGTGTCCGGGGAGAGCTCTCGAGAGGGAGCTAGAATGCTCGAGAAGGTGGGCGGGGCCAAGGGTGGAGCGGCCCTGACCCGGGGGGGGGATATAAGGTGGGTCCCTGAGAGGGACCGGGGTTGCTGCATTCTACAAGCTGAAGCTCCACCTCTGCAAGCTGGAAGCTCTACGACCTACGAGGCATCAACACAGTGGTCAGGGACCAGAGTGAAGGTCTGACTGTTCGTAGCTGTAACTCCTACGTATAGAGTAGTTAGCTGGGTGGTCACCACCCTAGGCTGTATCTGGTGAAGGGGCAGTTACCCCTTTGTGTTTGCGGATTGATGTTACAATAAAAGTGTTGCCTCTAAAGAACAATGTCTGCGACTCACTACAATTCCATAAGTGAAGCCAATTTGCAGCATTATTTGTCACTGCACTATCCTCATCATGTTTAAGTAAAACAAACATAACAAGGAAACGTTGTTTGAATTTTTTTTTTATATATATATAAGCCGGGCCCCTTAACGGGTCCGGCTGTTGTGGTACACTTGAAGACCCGAAGCCACCACCTGAAGACCTGGAGCCGTCACCCTGAAGAGGAGCCCAAAGACAGGACCCGGACCCATGCTGGGGTCGGGTCGGAGTTAGCCTCCCCAGTGTGTTAGGTCACGTTAGCCCAGAGGATATACCTCCTTAGATATCGGGTGGAAGGGGCCATTACCCCTTCGTATTAAGGTTTATTTTGTTATTAGAAATGTGTTTCCTCCAGTGAAGTCTCGCTGTCCCTTTCTACCCACTACACTTGTATTGTTCAAATTACATGTTACAGTATTTGCAAAAAAATTCAACATTGTACCAACAATAACACTCAGATGCTCTTTATTTTAAGACGTATTTAGTAAATGGACACTTTCTTTTCTCACCGTTCTATTTCCCCCCTCCCGCACTTTGATGTGTGCCATATGGGAGTGGCATCATAAGGGATGATGGCCAATGGATGAGAACGCTGGCAGGATGGCAGCCAAAGGTGAGAAAGTTCCTGAGAGGACATCCACCTTGGGAGATGCAGCGATGAGATCAGCTCACGTGTGGGAATGAAATATCCGATGCACTAGGTCAGCGTTTCTCAAACTCCAGTCCTTGTGATCGCCCCCCTCACCGCCAATGTTTTCCATTCATATGAAAATGGCGCCACTACACACTAGGCATGCCTGATGGTTGATAACCATGAACAAGTGCACTGCTGGGGCTTGGCAAGGACTGGGGTTTAAGAAACACGACACTGGGCACAGAGCTGCCCGTGTAGGTACACATCGATCCACTTATGAAGGTATTCCACTATACTTTGGCCCAGTTATTTTATCACGTGTTTATGCATCAGGCTCCGTTGGCGGATTTATGTTTCCATTTTTTTAAATATATATCGCTAATCTCCCGATGTAATGCATTTATATTTTATTAAACACTGGATGTTCTTTTAGCACCCGTTTTGACGAGAACTTTTAGTTGAATTATTAACCTTCTGGAGCATAACCTTGTGCACCATTTGTAATTAACAAAAAACAAAAGCTATAATTACTTCCAAATGCCCTGGGGTTGTTTTATAATTAGAAGTCTATGGGTTCCTGATAAGCATAAATTTGAAATGTACACTTTCAGAAGATGATTAGAAAAAAATAACAGAACTATGTTTGTTTGTTATGTCTTTTATTCCAAGCACATTTCTCCCAACGTTCACACAAGTAAGTGTGGGTGTATGCGTGTGCATGTTCGGATAATCCATGACTATGTGCGATGTTGTCAGAGTTGTTAGGAATAACAACAGCTGCACTTTTTGTGCAAATGAAACCCCGGTGCCAATTGGTCTCCCAGAGTGGATCACAGATCTGTGAAAGCAATCTTTTAATAAGCAAGAATGTTCCATTTCAGGAATGCTCGGCTGGGTGCTGCACATACTCTACCAACACACGCCTCACATTTCATCTGCAATCCTCTGCTGCTGTATTCTACGATCGTTTTGCAAACGGTATGAGTCCATTTAACGACAAGGGGCACGTTTATTTATTCTGCGGCCGTCTGGAACGCTCTTCCTCCCGATATTAGGAAACCACTGGAGCTATGCACTTTTAAATCTAAATTGAAAACTAATTTCTTTAGAACTGCTTTTTGTGTTTAGTTTGTTATCCTTCCCCCGCACCTCCGATTAGCATGGTTGGCTACGTATGGTACGAAAAAAGTTCAACTTACATACAAAGGTGAATGAATACATTAACAGCGCCGCCGATGCAAAGCACTGATGTTGTAATTTACTTTGTTTCAGTAATCTATAGTACTAATTTATACTAAAAAATACTGAAAGCACTTGTCATTTATTACATATATTCTTTGCTGCATTTTGGTTTTAAATGCCCATGCACACAGGTGGCCGACCACGTTAAAACAAACATCAAAAAACAAACATCCAAAAATCGTGAATGGTGTTGCACAACCAAATAAAGCGTTATTTATTTATTTACAAACAATTCATTTCCGTAGAACGTTGCAATTAAATGTATGTGAGCCAAGTTGGGGCCTATGTGGTCCTCGTCTGCAACCATGTGTGTGCCGGTGTTAGAGAAGCAGGGAGAGAATGCACAATCATAGCCATTTCAATAAACAAAAGACCCAGTAGCTATCGCTGCCTAAATGCTGCCTTCTAATTTCAAGCTGAACATGTGGTCACACTGTAACGGTGGTGAGTGCACGGACGTGAAAACCATATTCACGTCTGTGTAGACTTAATCACGCCATAGTATATACATTTTGAGTAAACACCATTTTGTTTTCTCACGAGGTGTCTGCTGTATTATAAACGTCATTGACAGCCTTTCACCAATCCACTGCTGTATGAAAGCCTCCTCCTCCTCCATGCCATGTGAGTAATAAAGGATGTTGATTGACCATGTGTCACAATGCTGGTCCGTGGATATTGGTTAAGGGGCGGGGTTGGCAGGGCGGGTTCATATTTCACTCGCCACGGATAGGAGTTGAGCTCAGGTCTCCAAAGTTCATATAGCACAGTGCGCTAGCCACGATGCCGCAGCTCCCCTCTCCCAATTATCTGCTGGGTATATATTTGAAATACTTCCAAAAAGTGCACATCATTAAATGTGTTCATTTTTGGTTTAAAATCTTCTCCTATATTATTTGAGCTGCTTGTTTGCTTACCGCAGGGGTGTTGTATATCCAGAGGAAGGGAAGGCCGATGTATATCTTTATTTACAGCCAGCATATAGAATTAACATGCATTGTCATGACAGACATGCTCGAATGAAACACGAGTTGGCACGGCCAATACCCTGTGGCTTTCATGCAATAGTGAGGGTATGTAACCAATGCGTGCCAGTACATGCTAATATTATGTAAAAGTACAAGTACATCAGAGTGCATATCTAAATTGCTTTATTTGTATCAAGGGTACGGTGTAGGACTGTCTACCCTTCATCCAAAATAATAGACACACGTGATGTTTATGCTGTCATGTATTTTGTATAATATCTTGGGTTCACAAACAATGAGTCGTATTAACGATATGCAAAAAAAAAAACATACATTTATCACCGCCTACTTTTGCTTTGAGCATTTATTGCGAAATGTGGATGGATGTGCACGAGCGTGAGCGTTTGACAGCTGCACTCAAATGTCACTGATAATATCGATCCATATCACCTAGCGTACAGAAAATCCGTTTGTTAAGCTCAACATATACATTACTTAAAGTCAAATATTATACATCATTCACCTGCAATGTAGCTGCCACGAGATTGCTACATTTGGTTTGTGAGGGTTGTTCTTCAACTCACCATTGAGCTAAAACGATCATATTTGGCACGTTGTCAAACGCTTCTTAAGTGTGAAAATTAACGTGTTTGGCAGTGTGAGATGGTGGAGGACATTTAAACACACAAATTTGGTCAGATCATTCCGTGGCCTAACTCAAAAATGTATTCGTGAATCACAATACCATTTTTTTGCCACGAGATTGGGCACCGTTTAAAATATTTTGTCTTTGCAATTAAGTTTGTGAATTTTATTTCACTTGTACGTTAAGTTTATCAACACCCCGACTTTCCCGCAGTCCATTAGTAAGGAGAGCATGCGGCAGATTTGGATTCAGGGTATACTCGGCAGCATTTGGAGTCTTTTCGGGACAGTGAGCACAGCGACGCGTATCGCAGTGCTCCGATGCTGTCGTGAACGGTCCGGCTCATGCATTAGGCATATTAAAATATGTTTAGTAATTAGTCATTGCAGCCACGGTTGATTTCGGCAAGTCATTTCCTTGACAGATAAGCAAGACGAAAGAGGCAATGCACTCGAATGCCCTCTTCCAGTCAGGTGTTTAAGGTTCGAACGAGACGGGCAAACTGAACAACAAATGCCAGCCAGGAGTACAAAAAAATTAAGTGCGCTACGAAGTGAAAGAGCACTTGAAACATTAATTAGCATTTTATTGTACTGCAACTCCACTGAGCTTGATGCGTGACGGCAGTAGACATTGACAAATGCGAAGTTGCTGCAGAAGCCGGGTGCAGGATGCATGGAATTACTAAAAATTGGCAGCCCTCTCCCCTGCAAATAACACTGGCTCAGGAGCTGTACATGTTTGTGTTATATACGGCAGCGTTGTATTTACCCAGATGTTTGGCACATTGAAAGGTGCCTTGCAGAATGTGACGGATGTTCTCACTTTGAGGCTGTTAAGCAATCAAAATTATTGACAAACTAAATATTGAATGAACATTGCAATAGATCATCGTGCTTAAAATAACGAGAATATAGTTTAACACTATTTTGTTCTTAAAATGAATGAGTAGTTTAACAGTTCACCGCTTTGCTTGTTCATTGCTGGGTTAATTTGGGTACCTATTGTGATTATATTAGATGTATAATCCGTAACCACCAATTGATACAAAAAAATAGTAAGCAACAGAAACATTATTACTGCGTTTCCAAAGAAGAATCAATGAATGGTCTTCAACCTGGTTACAAAAGAATAATCAATTTAATATCTGAGAGTAGAGTGATTACAAGCACCAGCGTTGGCACTTCCACTGGCTATAACCTAAGGCTCTACATATGTTATGTGCCATAAATAAATTTATGTTTTCTTGCTCACCCAATTTAAATGAAAAATTGCCATAACATATTAAAAGCACAGCTATAATTTAAAATTTACGCAATTTCCATACCTTTAAACATGAAATATATTCATGGGGGCATCACAAAACACGGCCAGATTCTCCCAACATAAAGGCGTCAAGCAAGGGGAAACCAACTGCTGTCCATACATCGCTAATTGCTTTTGTTCCGATTGATTCATCCCCCAGGCTTAATGCGTACAATTATTTCTGGCAAACAAAGAAATATGTAAGTGTGTAAATATATAAATAACTGGACAAATAAATAAATACAGCGCCACAAAGACCCTTAAGTAAAGCAATTAAATCAAATATAAATTGCCGCTCTCAAGTGGAGTCTCCGTAGAGCATCTGACCGCGGTAGGAGGAAACAAGAATTTACAAACTTGACCTTTCAAGGGCAATGCTAATGAGGCATGCATGAGACAGCGGTGGCCAGAGATGGCCACCCCATGGCTTTTCTACCCGGACCACTCGAAAACTCATCATCTGCTGAACATGACATAAATAGCACATGGACACCGGTCTTTTTCACACGCTGTCAAAATGCATCTCCTGCTCACTCCTCGTGTGAATTGTTTCATACATATACACAAGTATATATTAAGGAGCAAAAATGTATCAACTATTTAGTAGGGGAGAGAACGATGATGCAATATCGATTTTTAAGCTGATGATACGTTCACCGAATCGGTGTGCACAAGAATCGACGTTCGCTTGGTTTGTATATATGTTGCGTGTCATGAGTTCACGTGATTCCTTCAGCCCATAGTGGCTGCTATGTTCAATATA
The DNA here is from genome assembly GCF_015708825.2 of Lethenteron reissneri. Lineage (NCBI taxonomy): Eukaryota > Metazoa > Chordata > Hyperoartia > Petromyzontiformes > Petromyzontidae > Lethenteron > Lethenteron reissneri. The sequence continues at coordinate 9,779,884 of NC_083803.1, read as the reverse complement.
TTTGAGGTTGTTCCCGTATAGAATTACGACCTGAATCGCGGAAATTTGATTACCGTAATCGCCAGAGGGGGGGGGGGGGGGGAATGGGTGCATTGTTCCACCCCTGGAGTTACTTTGTTGAATCTGTAAAGTTAGTTTACTGGCTGTGAATATAGTTGTGTACTGTACTACTTTAATTACAACTGTGTGACCTTTGTAATATAGACCTGGAAGAAAATGTCATGTTTAACACATAAAGACAGCCAACTATATTTACTCCATTTATATATGCTATAGTATTTTAATACTCAATTTTTTTTCGTTTTTGGCAATGCTAGAGGCTGCCTCTTGAAAATAATGAAACTTTAATTGTCCTACTCCTCATCTATGCAGTAGCCACTTTGCACAAAACCCAAGGCTCATCTCCTCACGAGGCCTTCTGAGTCTGAAGACGTGGACGTTAAATGCGTGTGGCAGCTCAACATAGAGGCGTTTGATCGGGTGGTTTAGCATTATTCAAGGCCATGCAAATGCGTGATCCAGTATCTAGAGGAACATTTATGGTCCATTTCTATTGGCGAAAGGAATGAAAAAGCTATTAGACAAGGTAAAATGAGATGTCAAGCCGATACCGCAATACAGCTAGAACTATTTACATCTCATTTGTATAATGTGAGTATATAAGCCTGAAATGCAAATTTAACTGAGTATATGTATATATAACAGTTCTATATAGGTGGAATATTTGGACACTGAAAAAACTACATTAAGTAAAAAAGCCATGATACGTATATGTCTGCTTATTTTTTATCTTTCTTATCTTGTGAGAAAATCATGATTATTGTATATTCCATGGATATATAATGGATGTGGAAAACACTTTGTTTCAAATGCTGTCTTTCAAATTTTAAAAATTTTGAAATAAAAATAAGGTGCGTGAGTTTTTATTTTTCCACGCACAGTTATAATTCCATCAATTCCACTGCTTTGCTACGGACGCCGATCATGATTCATTTCCCAGGACACTTTATCGCCCTCCCTGAGAGGTGTTGCTAGACAAGGGAAATTGCGTATGTACCCCCCTCGCCCCCCTCCTTGAGAAAGACACGAGACTCTTTGGGCGAAGTGTCCTCCAATTTCATACAATATACAATAACTCATGAAGAACCCCGCTCAGATTCAATGTGGTGATTATTAAACCACATTACGCCAATTACATGACGAGTGGTGCAATATACTGCGAACGTGTAGTTAACCTTGTGTGTCCTTCCTGAAATTTTTTCTGAAATTCATGGCTATAATTCTGTTCTGCCCTTGTGCGGAGCACAAGGGCTTTCTTGCAAAGCACGGCTTGTTGAGCTGGAAAGTTGGTGTTTGAGTTCAATATTTGTCTTTGCACGAAATGATTAATGCTCCGAGTTTGGTGATCGCCGTGCAAATTAATTACTGCAAAAAAACAAATTTGGAGGAAAAATTATACTGAAACAGAACCACCGTGACAAAGGCAAACAAGAGGGTTCACCCACCGTATCTGTGGGAAACACGCAAATCGCTGCAGCCGTGTTCCGCCGTTGTGCATTTCGCGCATTGCTTACACAAGAATAATTTAGGCAGAGCAGTGTGATTGCAGTAATGTATGCAGGGAGTTAGGATTCGTCACTGGAGGCCCCTTTTATCTGCAATGGGGTAAAAATTGCAGTGCTTGAGGTGCTTCATTACCATTCTGATAAGCGCCACTCTCGCGGGAGAGATATCCTCTGGTTGGGCCATGTAGTTCCAGCAAAGATAAATTTCAGAGAAGGAAACCATTAAAATGGCTGATTAACCCTGTCACGGCAGAACACCCAAAGACCTTGGGGTTAGCCCTTTCTTTAAATATACCATTTACCTATTAAGGATGAGAAATTTGCAAAAAGTGCAATCTGCATCATAAGCACTTGCATAAAACAAAGGCAGCAAAGAAAATGTAAACCTATTTGGAAACTGCCTATTCAACTGACATGTCCAACCAAATGTACGTGTTTACGTTCCATCCATCATATTCAAATTAAGGTTTCAAAATCGTTTCTGTTTTCAGAGGGATTGCCAGAGGGTTCAGGTCAAAGTGCTGAGTCAGCACCGCTGAGAACACAAGTTCAAATCCTGCCTGTGATTAAACATGATTCTTAAGTGCAGTAAGTTGATGGTCTCCACCCTGTCACCATTGACTGCACGAAGAAACGGTTACATTCAAACTTATTTTTTTTAGATAAATTCCAGCTCTGACAATAAAACACATCTGTTTAACTGTCATACGGCAATCTCAACGCAGAGCAGTGCTCTTCGTTGCACTGGCAGCCCCTGGTTGCCTTTCGTCCAGCCCCTGACGTGTGACCCCCGACAATACACAACGTGAAAAAAACCCATCGTGCTGTCAAACCCAATGGTTTCAAATGTGTGGCCACCCTCGCACTGATGTTTTATTGGCAAAAGTGGCCCTCCTCTGAAAATTAGTGAACAACACTAACGCAGACCGTACAGGAAAGTGCCCCCTACTGTGTAATGGATACAAATGTCACTTTACAGATTGTCAGGAGTTCTGTGAAAAATCTCTTCGCAAAGCCATTTTTAGGCACATTATCATCGTCACGATCCATGGACAGATCGCCCTTAGGTATCCACTGCACATGTCGTCATTTCTTTCCACTTTTCTCTGTCTTGTGCCAATATGCTTCAGTAGTCTACACATCTTTCTGGCATCAATATCTCATGTCGTCAAGACATTCTCTGTTAGGTCTTCCTTTCTTTCCGATTCCTTCCATTTTTTCGATCAACATGCTTTACATTTTCCTGATGTTGTCCATCCTACATATCTGTCCAAATAAACCCAGTTTCCTTCTCAGCACTGTCTGCATCAGATCTTCTTCTGTGTCAAACCTTCAGCTTACTTCTATTTTGGTCAATCTTTGAGTCCATCCTAGATGCAGTCTCCTTCCGTGGCAATACATTTTGAGTACCAATATCTAATCTCTGTCAGTCTTTTTCAATGTTCAAGTTTCACAGGCATACAGAGTTGTACTGAACAGGCATGTTTTTAAATCCTTTATATTAAGTTCCCTTGCTTGCTTGCTTGCTTGCACGCTTACGACCGTGCAAATCTTTCAGTCGTTTTTTAACCCACTTTCCGTGATCCAACCGAGCTGACATTTTGCACACAGACTCGTTGTGCGTGACAATTTCTTTTCGTGAAAATTTTTTTTCAAAATGTTACATTTTTTAGGATTTTTTTAAATATTTAATTACCAATTGCTTAATGGTGGCAGGCAATCATCTGACCCATAGGTGTCAGCTATCTCAAGCCAGAGGACGAGAGGACTCTAGCCGCCCGTTTCAAAGACCAATGTCCTTATATACGACTTTCCTTATGTTTAATTTAAAATACCAATGTGATAAAAATGAAACTCTTACTCAAGAAAAACAGAAATGAATTATAAAATAAAACCGCTGCCACGCATATAAAGGATTTATAGTGAAAAACTTTGTTTTTACGGGTTAATTTTTTTAAATGTTCAGTTTGGTCTTGTAGCTGATTTTCTTGCTTCTCCAAATGTCATTGAATCCTGTCATTACTCATTTGCCTTTGCGCTCCTCGCTGGTATGTCTTTCGTGCAGTTGTTGGCCCATGTCAGTCGACTTCCAAAGTTTTCCAATTCCTTCACACTCACAACCCTGCTGCTTTCTAGTATTACTTCTTTCTCAATGTCCTCCCTTCCAGACAACATCGTCTTTGTCTTGTGAATCATCAGTCCTGCATCCCTTCCTGACTTATTCAGCACATAAACACTTTCCTGCAGTACTACGCAGCTTTCTTCCATCAGATCTATGTCGTCCACGAAACTCAGGTTATTTATTATTTCCCCTTGCACCGATATTCCTGTACCATTGTACTGAACGGCATCCATCACCCTTTACAAGTATGTGTTTGGTGATAGTGGATCTCCCTATTGTTGTTGGGAACCAATCTCCTATTTCTTGTCCAAACTTTACTGCTGACTTTGACCGCTCACTGATATCTTGCAGAATTTATGTCAGCCTTTTCCCAATCCTGATGATCTTTGTTGCCCACGTTATATGTAGTTTATCCAGCAGCTCTTTATTCTCTTGATCTGTATCCATATACAAATCGCTGCAATACTCAGTCTATTTCTTTTTTGTCTCTTTTTTGTCCATCAAGATCTTACCATCCTTGCATTTTATCACTGTTTACTTGCGGGCCACTTACTATTTATGCTCTTAACTAGTTTGCATACCTCCCTAGTTTTGTATTCTCCAGCCATTCCTAATTATTATTTCTTGCTGATGTCCTTACCTCATTGCAGAGCTTTTAGTACTTAATCGCCATCTCCTCCGACTCCTTTAGCTTCAGCCTTATTTTCATCTTTTCCTGTGCTAGTTCCAAGGTTTTCTCAGTTATACTTTTTCTTTTGAGTTTTACTACTAAGGGTATTGTTTATTCTACTGCTTGCTCCACCACATTCTTCAGTGCTAATGCCTCGATTCCTATGCTAAAGTGTTCTATTTTTGCCCTCCTGATTCTACTCGATATTTCCTCTTCATATTTCCTCCTTATCTCCTCCTTCTCGAGTGCCTCTATGTCCCTCTTCTTCTCATATTGTGTTCTGGATTTTCGTTTTAGTTTTTGTTTAGACACGTGGGGGTGTATTACCCTGAGCTATCAAAATTGATGATTTGTCTAATAATATTGCGCTGATACCACAATAAATATAATACTGTACTTAATTAACAGGTTAGATTGTTCAAATAAATAATTCCAATCTCCATGGCCACAAACTGATCCTCTTATAATAGTACATTAGTATAGCAGGTGATTTTCTGCTCATGAAAACGAGATAACAACGTTAAGGGGGAAACTAAATAATTGAAGAGGCATGAACACTCCGTGCACATCAATGAACATGCTAAGATCAGGAAAAGTATGGGGACCTCATTTGCCAGTAAAAATTTGATAATTGGTTCTTTACCCTTCTATCTGGCAACAAAACTGACACCTTTTTACAAGGAGTCATGTTTGCATAGACCGCAATAACTGCAGTCATAAATACAAACAAAAGACATAACTCTGATAACGTGCACTGTCCTTGAAGTTGATTGGTCCACACCCGAGACAGCTTTCCTTAGAGCCTAGTCTCACATGGGTTGGACCAGAAGACGCCAAAAGGCGCACAACTCAAAGACAATGCACCATCAGAGTATGAGAGCTCGGGGCAAACATCTACACTATGGGGACCTCATTTGCCAGTAAAAATATGATAATTGGTTCTTTACCCTTCTATCTGGCAACAAAACTGACACCTTTTTACAAGGAGTCATGTTTGCATAGACCGCAATACCTGCAGTCATAAATACAAACAAAAGACATAACTCTGATAATGTGCACTGTCCTTGAAGTTGATTGGTCCACACCCGAGACAGCTTTCCTTATAGCCTAGTCTCACATAGGTTGGACCAGAATACGCCAACAGGCGCACAACTCAAAGACAATGCACCATCAGAGTATGAGAGCTCGGGGCAAACCTCTACACTATGGGGACCTCATTTGCCAGTAAAAATATGATAATTGGTTCTTTACCTTTCTATCTGGCAACAAAACTGACACCTTTTTACAAGGAGTCATGTTTGCATAGACCGCAATACCTGCAGTCAATCAACTTCAGGGACAGTGCACATTATCAGAGTTATGTCTTTTGTTTGTAAAAAGGTGTCAGTTTTGTTGCCAGATAGAAGGGTAAATAACCAATTATCATCAGGAAAAGTGTTATCTGGTATGCATGTTTTAGTGTTCATGCCAATGAATAATAATAAAAAAAATGGATGTGACACTTTCAACTATTTCACGTGCAATATTTTATTGTAAATGTCTACTCTTTTGCTGGACCTCTTTTTGGAGGAGCAGATGGTTCTTGAGTGTGCCACCACAATGAGCAACGTTTCAGGAACATACTGAGGAGCGCCTTCTACATGTTAGCCAATTTGATTCGAAATTTTCACTCACGTGAAATATAAATCCTGAGCTTATGTTAAAGAGTACATGAACAATCTTCATTTGAAGTTTTACATATTGTCGAAGATCAAGGTAGACAGCATAGAGATATCGTTCCTACTGTTAAGTCAACGTCTCTCTAGGATGTAATTAGAGGGTTCATTGAGGTCCTTTACTTACAATTCTACACTTAACCATTGAGTGGCAAATGCACAATGAAAATGTTTTAAATATTTCCTTCAAGGAATTGTTGAGCCTTACGCATTGCATGGTTGTCTGCGAATGTAACATTAAATGGGCGATGTATGAAAATAAAGCAAATTGTGTTTCAATGTCAGCAGAATTACCAATCCATTATGAAGAAATGTTTTGGTCAAAAACCATGGCCTCCTGATAAACAAACTATGTGCAGCTTAATGGAGCTTGCCTGATGATTTAAAACTAAATTTAATGTCAGCTTTCACAGTTGTAATTTGTAGAAAATATATTACTGCATGCCATATAAGACGGCAGTGTATAATGTATGCAAATGCGTGTCAATGTCAAGATGCAAATGTACCACAATGATCGCTGTATATCTCACTGAAAGTCAGAAGTCACGTACCTTAACAGTTATATTACATATCTTACACTAGATACTGGTTACAACCAGAATGGTTCCATCAGAAATATTATAGATGCGAATTTTTGTTTTCCTTTAAAAGGGTTTACTGTTTACTTTTTTTATTCAACACAGCTAAATAATTATCTATTTCTGTTGTAATTATTGCAATTATACAAACAAACAATAATCCTGTCAGAAAAATATTGATGAATAACATTACACCGTGAATTTGTCCTCAAAGTGGATGCACTGCTTATGTTTAGTTTTAAACAGCTTTAGGATCACCCACCACTTTGTCAATACAAAATAAACATCCAGTTGAGTCCCTAAAAATACAACAAAAGCAGAGGCAGAATCCAGATATGTTTCCGTGTGAACAATGACCTTTGACTATGCAGTACTTACAGCAACAACAACAATAATTTAGAATACATGGTTAAAGGTGCCTGCGAACGTCGATTAAGTGTAGGGTTGCATGGAATCAGGCATGTTGCAATTAAATTATCGACCAGGCTGAGAATTACACATGCTGCACACAGATGGGCCTCCAGATAATGCACAAGATATTTATTAATTACCACACCACGCAGCCGAAGTAGGAGCAGTAGCACAATAAGCCTGAGGCCAGCCGGGCAAGAACACGTGCAAGAAGTGACCTTCCAAGGTTTTTCTCTCACCCACTTCCAAGTGAGATCAACAAGAAAAGGAAATCACTAAATAAATTATATGGCCAAGGGTGTGTGTGAGTAGGATCATTTGATGCAGGAGGCAAGACTTGGTACTTGCTCCCAATGTGAAACAAAAGCATCGTATGTAATGTTTGTTGAACTTCTTTTGCACCATACAGAGCCAACCGTGCTAATCGGAGGTGACTTGTCCGAGAGAAAACTCTTTTGTCATGGAAGGCAAAGTGAGAGTGTCACTTGATTTGCGTTTAAGTAAACATGTGGACTTCGTTAAATAAATAATATACCTCTTTCAAATTTGTTTCATATATTAATCAAACTTCTTTTGGAACTTAAACATGTACAGTATCTTTGTAGTTTTATTGTCGCCATAGCACAACTTTACTCTATTTTAATTAACAGAGGCTCACTTGACAAAACACGAAATGTATGGCGCACATTGAAATCCGATTAGAAAAAAAATTAATCTCGTAAAGACCAATCCATAATCCTGAAACAACAGATGTCAGTTTCTTCCTCTGCTCACACACAAAAGTGGCAAGAGATTACTGTGATAATGAAGAGATACGATTCTAGTAATGAGTTTTTGGCCCGTAATGTGGAAAAGATTACTGTATCGGATTATAATCAGTCAGCAACAACAGAATGAAAAAGTTCATTGGGCCGAGAAAATGGAAAAATCGGGAGGGCTGAAAATAAAGGCGGCATAAGATGCCATCTCCCCGCTTAATTCCGACAGCTTGGCCCCACAGGGGCTCGGCAGAGCACAGGCTTCCCGTTTAAGATGGATGCATCGATATAGCGCTTTGCATATGTTGCTACAAAAGCTGACTGTTTTGGAGCAGAGCTGTGGCTAAGGGTGAAGCGTGGCTGGGCTCTTTGCTTGCCAGAGGGGAGGGGAGGGGGGTAGACGTTAAACAGCAACCATTTAAAAGAGATTTTTTAGAAATAATCAATGGTTTGTAGTTGCCCACTGCCGATTGAAGTTGCTAAAAGCACCTGTCAAACATACATTACCTCCTTTACCCTCGCCACAGTCCCATCTGTTAGTTTACCTTTAGTGGGTTTTTGTTCTCTCATGAGTGTATGTATGAAGCGCTCCACACCCTTCATAGCTGTTGACTATGCGATGGTGCAAAAATGAATTGCCTTCTACAATGTAACATAATAGCCTACAAAGCTTATGAGCTGTGATTTCTGGTTACGGTATTTGAAAATGTACCCGATTAACCTGAATCTTTCCAGATAGTGAAGATGTTTTTTAAAACGTGTTTTTTTTTGCTTGAGCAAAAAAAAAACTGCATACATTAAACGCACACGGCATCTGGTGTTCCTACAGCTCTGCCTCTTGGTGAAAGCTTCAGAGATGCTTCAGTGAGCAGTCTTGAATATGATTATATTCCAGAAAAGCTTGACCTGGCTTGTAGCGTACACTGCTGAGATCTAAACTCTTGCGGGAAACGACAGCTGTGAATTTGAGCAAAATGTTTAATAGCACTGCACCAAGATCATTGAGGACAGAAGAGCACGCTGCGGAGATGGTTGAACTTGTGTGATGTCAAATTTCACCGACCGTGGTTTCATGTGCCTTCTAAATACTGCATTATGTATCGATTACTACTAGATATGCACTACTAGGAAACGTGCTCTAAATCAAAATCGGAATCTTTGTTTATCCTGGAGAAATCTGATGAGCCGTGATGCTCTTTATCGCAGATACACAAATTGCACAAAAGAGGATTCTGCTGGATTATATTTCCTGACTAAAAAGTCCTTTATTAAAGAAAGTACACGGCTATGTTACTGCTCGGGTTATCACAACTGAGCAAGAGTTCCTTGACTTAAAATAAATCCTCTGATAGTCTCCTCACTTTGTCCGCATCCCAAGCATGCTAATGGTACATAGCAATTTCTGCCCACTTAGGACTAAAGTTCCAGTTAAAAGACAGTGTTCGCTTCAAAATGAATACACTTTAGAGAAGCAACCACACTTAAACAGTGCTGCGGTAATATAGTTGTCATCCCTAAGGAAATACCAGTAAAGGTGATGCAGTGAAGTGCAAAGCAAATTGCACCTATTTGATTCTATTGACCTTATCTGATGGAAAGTGGCCAATTACAGCCAAAATCTGGTAGACTCTGGAGATTCTGCTGACGGCAGTGCAACGGTGAGCATGATAGGATGAGACTTGCATATCCACGTTTCATTTCGTAAATAAGTTCCAAGTAAAAGGGTACAATACATTATTGCATGCTATTGTGTGGAATAGCTTTACGTGCAAACTGCACCGCTTTCAAAACGACGAGTGTTTGCAAATCATGCTTGGGCCGTACTCTGGGCTATTCACGAAGGGAGGTTTATATCAAAGCTCAGAGGAAGCTTTGTTCTCTTTTCCTACCCGTCAATATCAGGTGCTGATACGCTCGGGCAAAAGGGCGGTTTTCTGAAGCCATCTCGGCCCATTGATTTGCGGGACTGAAATGCAATTCTGTCAGCAGTCAGCAAGGTAATTGCTCGGCATGACCAAGAAGGATGGAAAGGCACGTGCGTTATCATGCAAAATCCTTCAGTGAACAGACATATGTAAATGTATCTGTCATGACATGAAATGCTTAAACCTTTGAATTTTTTTTTTATATACTGCAATCAACCAGGTCAAATGTAATCTGTGCAAGTTTTAAATCAGAGGGAAGAAGGCCCTTTTTGATAATTAAAGCCTGTCATTGGGGACAATGTACTCACTTTCCAGGTTTCTACATTTGATGTTACTCTTTGGCATGCTATTATATTCATATGGAAATTGCACACACATGATCTTTGGATGGCTCATCTGTGTTGGGCTAAGTGAAATGTGGTTGAAAGTGTAATTTTCTGCCAAAGCAACACAGCAGAAAACAGATACACCACTACACGTGTGTTTTACATGCTAATGTTTAAAAGCACGAGTTATTTCTTGACCCTGTAACCACAACCTACACTAACATTTATAAATGCGCTACACATTATACTTACGTTTAAAAAAACTAAATCCTTGTCATTTTTATATATGTTCTATGCCAATTGTAATGCTATCCACTGTGTGCTCAGCATTTCCATGAAAATGCGGCAAATTTAAATGAGCCTTTGTTAAATATATTTTTTCTGCAATTTCACAAGTGTATTGATACACTGAATCAGCAGGTTTTTCGGTGTTTTCGTAAACAATCATTTGTTTTCATTACATCAGTTTCCCTTCTCTATTTCACGGAGAAGTGAGAAAAGGTTGTGGTCAGAAGGTTAATAGAAAGAGCACTAATGTTGTATGCTCCTCTGTTGGCGCTCAATTTAATTGTTGTTGAATGCAAAAATTATGCCATGCTGCAAGATTTGTTTGAACCAGTCACACCATAGCGTCAACTCCGCACATTAACGCCGCTTGGTTGAAGCAAGAGGAAATATTTGTCTTAAAACCATATTTGCAGACGTTGGCAACACAACACCATCAAGACGAAGAGAGGTCCAGATTAATCCGATGAAATCCTATCATCAACAAATTCGCCCTGAGAAAAGACACTCGATGGCATATTGATCCATACAGAGACATTTTCCAACTGTGCAATTTTCAAATAAATGCACAAGAGAAAAAAAGGCCTGTGATATTTATTATATCTCAGCAGTACAACATGAAGGGGAACTTCGATTCCCAATACCCCAACACCGTGAACATCGATGTGTTGAACAATGCTCTCTTAAACAGGAATTACTATTTTATTGTTCACGGAGTAATTTTTATGCATGTAATTATATTTTATATTTTCATATTGCCAAACCAATTTAAACGAAATGCATTCTCGTTTACAACTTTTGCTTTATTTTGCATATCATTTTGCAATATAATTTATGCCCCATTATGATGACTTAATAAAACTCTGTGAACGCTCAGCATTTTATCATAATAATATATAATCAGTCATGATCTATCCACTGCTGTATGAAGGTCTCCTCAAGCTATGACCATTACCCAAGGTCTCTTGATGCATATTAGCGTGTAGGTAGTGTACCCCCATTGGCTGTCATTGTTGTCACCAGTCTCATGCATTGGCTATCCAATGTTTCTTAGCCGTCAATATGACGTCTCTAATTTGTTTATTATTCTCTGCACCTCCCCATGCATTTTTGAGAACCCTTCAGCTGTTGTTTCCAATTCATCGGATTGGAATAATACCTTACATTTTAAACTTTTGAGATATGTAAATATTCACAAAAGTCTCAATATAACATTTGCAACTCACATAAGCAAGTACAAATAACGTTTCAATCAAGCACTGAGCATTCTGAATTACATGTTTTACTTTATCATACCACTACCCTCCAACGATTGAGAGCAGAATTTCTACGAATCACAAAGCGACTGTTATGAGTTCAAACAATTACTGTTTTGTAACAGCAAACTGAAATGTGCAGCCAAATTAACATATTCCACAAATTACGCACCGTATGTTTCGTACAATAATTTGACGTTTTAAAATGTTCAACCATGTGGGTTCATGCAGTCCACATCGATGTTGTTTGAGATAACGTCAGAGGGTAAAATTGCATTTAATGAAACATAACCATTTACCATCATATTCCCCGCATCGAGTTCACTTCTGGAGTTAACATCAATAAAATTTAACAAAGCGTGTATTGGCTCATCACAGCTGGGTTCACGGTCCACATTTGTGGCTCACAACTCCCCTCCTGTGAAGCTGTCCAATTAACACAGTGGCTGCACGGCTACTTTCTCCAAGGCAAAAGGCACACTGAACATTCCGGAATATAGCCCGTGTATCACACGACAGAGCTCGGCAAGGGCTTGAAATGGCGTGTTATGTAGCTGTTAGACCAGTAAAAGTGATAATAGAACACCAGGATTCTTTGGAAATAAAACCAACTGTGAGGTGGAAATCGGTTAAGAAAATGAAATAACCAAATCGCATAGCAGAGCTACAAAGACGCGCAATGGGTTCCATGGGCAATAAGGGAGAGCATACGCAGGCAGACATGCCAATTTAAGAGCACACCACAATGTTGGACATTATATGCAGAAGGGATATACTGCAATGATGCATCAATTGGACTATTAAAATAGATTCTTGTGCTCACGATACACACATTAAATTGTGTGTGTAAAAAATGATTATGTACGACCACCTAGATGGAGCATTAAAACCAACTCAAGTGATTCAGGTGGTAGATGGATTATGAACATTGCAGGCTCACGAGATGTGGCAATGGATTTGGAAGGCATTTATCCAGCAGTGGGTTGACCATGGCTGTTGTAGCCACTAGAGGTGATACAAACCCACTGCAATGTAAACAAGTATTTTGAAATCATATTGCGACGTCAAACCATGGCGTTAAATTGAAGCATGAGGAGCTGTGAATCGTTAGAGGCATACTGTGTATATCATCATCATCATCATAGTCGTCAACCAGAATATATCCACTGCTGGATGAAGGCTGCAATATATGTATTAAACGCAACGGCAGCAGATTTGAAAGCAACATCAATTGGTTGTCTTCTTAAATGTGCCAAAAATAAAGGTTTTTTGTGTTAAATCGCGTAAATATAAATGTGTCGTTAAACCCGCCACCACCCGAAACAGCCAATTAGTAAAGTTTGTCACGTAAATAAAACGTGGCAATTGGTTACTAGTTCATAGTAGTTACTAGTTTAATTAAATTAGTTACGAGTTTATATTTATGTGATCTCACCCAAAAAACATGTATTATGGATAATATTGGCCGCGAAAGCCTACGCGTTAAATGTGCCTGCAGCATAATTGGTAGAATTTTTTGCATGAATAGGTGAGCAGTGGAACAAAAAAAGAACAACTCTTTTTTTGTTGTAATGCACTGCAGCCACAGCAAAGATACACACAAAGTAATCAGCAGTTGAAAAAAAACATGACTCTGCATGAGTTCATCCTTCTCAGTGATGGATCCTGGCAGAATAGCCTTTGAGCTTTAAAAGCCGTGCTCCTAATCATCGTTACGGGCCAAGGCTCAATTCTTAACTTACACAAAAATCCAGGCATTCACCCAAATGCCTTTCTCAAGGAACGAGTGTGCCTCTACACACACATGATTATTATTACCTTTGTGCAAATTCACAGCATTGCATCAAAGGATAACACATGCTGCCTCCCTGCCCTTGCTTATTAATATTTTACATACGCGCGCTCATTCAAAGTTATATCTCGTTTTATACAATGACACATATTTTAAAGTTATAATGTTCACAATTTATTCCCATTACTGAGCCAAATGCAATAACTCCACAAGACAATGTGCGAGAGTGAAAATACCCTGATAATTTATTGTTGTTGTATTATATTCAATAAGCAACTCTTAGTGGCAGAACAAAGAGTCCCTTACACTATGAGACCTCCTTTATCAGTATCAAAATATAGCAATAGGTTTTTACCCTTTTATCTGGTGCAAAAACTCACACCTTTATACAAGGGATCATGTTTGCAATAACCACAACACAAGCTTTTCTTAGAACGTAGGCTCGCCTAGGCTCTAATAAAAGCTGTCTCGGGTGTGGACCAATCAACTTCAAGGACTGCATATCATTATCATTATCAGAGTTGTTTCTTTTTGTTTGCATTTGACTGCTTGTGTTGTGGTTATTGCAAACATGATCACTTGTATAAAGGTGTCAGTTTTTGTACCAGATAAAAGGGTGAAAACCTATTACTAAAGAGTTCCTTGTTATGAATGCCACAATTGCAACATCAGTCTCTGCTCCGCAACTCACGTGGCTGTTGTGAGGACAGATGAATGCATCCTGTGCTTACAATTCACATCAGACAGGCCATTTGTAACAGCCATAGTAAAGAACAATTAGGTAAGATGTAGAGAAGACAAGTGTATTTATGCCCACCTGACAGACACGATGAGTACCTCCTGAAAGTAAGCTTGATCAAAACAACCATTCTGGCCTCATGGCAAACTTATCTCATGCGTAAAAAACTGCATGGGAAATATGTGTAATAGCCACACGCTTAGCCCCTCGGTTTAAAATGTTAAAGTACAAACGGAATAGAATATTGAGCAGAACAGTGGCGCAATCATTCCGTGCAATGCGCTATAAAAACCCACCGGCAACTTGGAGTGTAACGTGTGATGAAAGGCATGTTTTGGTACTGTGTTCTTTACTGTGGTAGAGACTCATGACGGAGTACCTATGGTATTCAAACGCTCTGCTATGCAGTCCACAAGAGGGATAGCATTACTGATACATGTTTAAAAAAATGTAACGGACTGATGTTGCTTTTACAGTCATGCTTGCAAGCGGACAAATTTGATTAGCAGTGTTCGGTCTCGTGTTTTACAAAGTCTAAACTCAGTGAATGCCCTTGTCACTATAATCAGTGGAATTTTAACCAAGCCTACTTATACGTTAAAACATGAACATATTATTTAAAACATCCTTATCATTCTTAGTCTAGGGGACTGCACTTAGAATAGTGGTTTCCACTGACCATGACATTTCCCGTCTGAATAAAAGGACAAATGTTATCGTCTGTGAGTCAATTTACTTCTAAAACAAGGTGCCTTTGTAGTGTGTATGTCATTTAATCAGTATAATGAGCAGCCATGTGGGCATAACAATTGATTTATTCCAAACTGATCCATTTAATTATTTAACAATTACATTTTCCCAGCACAAACTATCATCAGATGAGGAAAATCATTGTTATAACCCTGAAACGACACATTGTTTCATATACGGTGTTTCATAATGAACAATTAAAATGTTATTCTGTTCCTGTTCACATGTTTGCCAAACTGTTTTATAAAATGATGCATATGTTTTTTTTTTATAGCACTCTTAATTATAACAATGCATATTGTGTACGTGTTGGAAAAGATATCATGGAAGGACATTCCATCGAGGACTGCTTCTGAGATCTCTACAAGTGGCCTTTTTTATTCGCACACTCCGGAGTGCACTCTCCAACATGCCCTCCAACAGAAGAGTGAAAACCATTTCCAAAGCTACAATTTATGCAAATTAAATGGAAGAAAAAAACAATTAAATGTGATTGGTGTTTTGGGCATTCATTGGTGGCCAGGATGAGATCACAAACTCACTTACGCCTGAGAATCCAGTTTAATCATAGGTGTCTGCCCAAATTCAAATTCAAGATCTCATTGGTGTTGGCTCAGTGCTCTGACCTCTGATCCACCAGGGCATCTATGTGATTTTTATTCAAATTTCAAGCTAAACACCAAACAGGTTCACAGTGTGCGATGATAGCCCTGTATGTGACTGTCTTTTTTTTCATGACTATTAAATGCTTAAATAAATTTGCCTGCTATGGAAATATGACGGCAATGATCACACGTAACAAAATATGATATGTGCTCACACCAACAGTGTAGTTATTAGTAGTAAGAACATTTACTACAGGATGCATATTGTGATAAGGCAAAATAGATAATGAGAGGATATCAAAGAACGTGGAAGCCACTCTTGGACAAATACAACTTTGGAAATAAAATAATGGATAAAAAATTAACCCGTAAAAACAAAGTTTTTCACTATAAATCCTTTATATGCGTGGCATCGGTTTTATTTTATTATTCATTTCTGTTTTTCTTGAGTAAGAGTTTCATTTTTATCACATTGGTATTTGAAATAAAATATGAAAAAAATGTTTTCCTAAAAAGTGGAAAATTTTGGAAAAAAATTTCACGAAAATAAATTGTCACGCACAACAAGTCTGTGTGCAAAATGTCAGCTCGATTGGATCACGGGAAGTGGGTTAAAAAACGACCGAAAGATTTGCACGGTCATAAGCGCGCAAGCAAGCAAGTGAACTTAATATAAAGGATTTAAAAATAGGAGAGACCTTTGCCCAAGAGTGTAAGTTACATGCTGACAACAATCAACAATTTTTCCGTAGTTAAGGTGACATATAATATAAGGCATGGTCGTGCATTACTCGTGCCTCAGCAAAAGGACCGAGGCTCAATTCCTGATACAGAAACCTTTGTATGTATGTTGAACTTCTTTCACACTATGCTAATTGGAGGTGTGTGGGAAGGACAACACATTCAATACAAAGTAATGACTTTTCAACTTAGATTTAAAATAAATAGCTCCAGTGGCTTCCTAATGTCGGATGGAAGAGCGTTCCAAATGACTGCAGAAGCCCATTTGAAAGCGTGCAAGGCAGTGACCGCTGTGAGGATGACCAGAGTTTGCGTGGTGGGTTATGTTCCTTGACGAGATCAGCAAGGTATTGTGGTTCATTTGTGGCAAGCACGTTGTGTGTAATGAGCGCGACCTTATAGTGAAATCATTCAGCAACCGGAAGCCAATGCCTGGAATTTGTATCTTTCTCGACCTGTTCTGCATGGGTTTCCTCCAGGTTCCCTGGTTTCCGCGCATAGCTAAATAAAACATGCAACCGAACTGGTATTGGTAAAACATTCGATAGCAGGACCCTCATGAAAAAATATTCTTCAGACTCCGTGTGAGATTTATGGGTAAGTAATGATTTGTATTATTTTGTAATGGTATAAGACCAATTTAAGAAAACTGCAATCTAATATTGAACAACCACCATTCACTGTCCTGACTTACTAAAGGCTATATTTTGTTGATAAAGTTACTTTCCTCCTGTATCCACTCTACTCATTTTTTCCGTACAGACTACAAAGTATTGTGCAAAAGTGCCCCCCCACCCCACACTGCCCCCCCTCTGAAAGTAGTGAAGAACACTGGAATAAAGCCTGTGACAAAATCAGCTGCAACGCGTCGGTTCTCGGATGCTCATCATGTTTGAGCCTGGAGAGTGCTTGGTTAAGCGACCACGGCACGCAAAACGTTGTCAGCAAGGGACATTGCAGCGAACCCCATTGTTGTACTGCACTATACGCCAACGTCTATGCACCCTGCCGTCACCAACCCACACTTACCAGCTTGCTGAGGTATGGTCACAAAGCAGTGGATAATTCCAGTCATGTATACCTTGTATATGTAACGTGGTATTAGTTACGTACTTTGATTCATAGTAGTGAATAAAATGTGCAAAAATAAGTAAAATATCATTATTTTTTACATAGGCACATTTTTCTCAACTTACAAAACTCCTCAGGAGGCTGGTGAACTTAAATATCCCAAGGATAGGCTCGGTGCATGATTAATGTTGTTATTATAATATTTTTTCAGTCTCTTCTTACGATGTGGAAATTTAAAATGTAAATGAGAAATGCTTCACATTTGTTTTAATGAAGTAAATTTGCATGAATTCTGTAAATACTTCTTTCATTATTTTAAATACAAACCAATGATACACTTTAATTCTGTATTCATTACATGCTTGCTACAGTAACTGTTTTATCCTTAATAATACAGGTTTTTTGGTTAGATCGCGTAAACATAAATGTGTCGTTAAACCCACCACCACCCGACACAGCCAATTAGTAAGGTTTGTCACGTAAACAGAGCACGCCAATTAATTACTAGTACAGCACACTGGTGTGTTGGAGAGCAAATCCACAAAATTTACAATCTGAGTACAACGTTTCACCAGTAATTACAACCAGCATCATCAGGGACAGACAGCTTTGTGGAAAAATCATCCTATTTAAAAAATAACAGTTTTTTTTTTAGTATTGAATGTTTATGAGTCCACAGCATTGCAATTGATCCCCACAAGTACTGATGTATCCCTGTTTGTAACATGGTGCACCTTTAAATCTCTAAGAGGTTCAACGACAGCTTTTAGAGATTAGATTAGTTACATGACACATCGTTTCCATCAGTTATTTCATTGACACGTACTTTGACAGTACAAGTACATTCGACATGCAAAGAGGAGATGGAACAATGAAATCAGCCCATGTACAAATGCTTAAGTGGATTATTACATCGCAGGGTCATTAGAGATGGTGGCAGTGCCTCGGAGGACCCTTGATCCAGCAGTAGATTGACCATGGCTGACGATAATTGGAAAGCAAATGGCCATATTTACTGGAATAATCTCAGTTGACGGTTGGCTCCGTAAGGTGCGAAATACGTTCAACATACATCCGTAGGAAATAACTATCCCCACACCCACGAATAACTGAGCAATTATATTTTTATTGGTCCTTTTTAATGGTGGTTACATGGAAATATGGGGTTACTTTGGTTCAAAGCTGAAGTTAGTGAAAATTCGATCACTTTCCTAACAAGCAAACGGTCATTTGGCATACTGATAAATTTCAATGTTGGCCTGCATAGAATAAAATGATATTTCACTCCTCACAAACGTGAGCATATTCAATTTAGGCGAGACAACATTTGGAAACCTGCCTAAAGCAGTTTGTGTTGTTACTCAAATGGCAAACTGAAGTACGCTAATGCTGGTAGAATACGAAACTACATTTAATTTCAAGTGATGCTTCTGAACGGTGATGTAGCATCACTTTTGGGTCCGGTGTAGGTGCAAACTGTAACCGTGTTATCACGGCCAAAAAAAAAAAACCATCCCTTAATATAACTCCATTATTATTTAAGATTCAAATCGTGAATGTCAGCCTGACATTTGCAAATTTTCAAATATTTGCTTTGGTGCATGCCGCGACACCGTTGAGCCTTGCAGCGCTGAATAAGCTGGCACCTTCCAATATCCAGCGCCGTGGGTTTGAACGAACCAGCAAGCGCCATCACTATCAGCAGACACGCAGCTGCGCCGGGGATTAATTTACAGGTGGCCGCTCATTCCACAAGCGATAAAAAAGGCATCGCCTGCTACGCTGGGATCTAGTCAAGCAACGGGTGGCATATTATCTTCGAACTATCCCAAGCACACTACCTGCTAAAAACGCATCAGCAGCGGCAACAGTAGTAACAATGGTGGAACACATTATAATTATCAATCGACTGATAGAAATAAGCTACTTCCCTGTTGGTGCCAATTATTCCTCGATGGCTTTATCTAAAACCTACATTAACTCTGAAATGAAAAAAATATATACGGCGTATATATTCATGAATTTTAACAGCATTAAGAAAGCAAAAGGTGTTGGTTTGAGTTGGACTGCAGGGGTACTGAATGTATGTTCACTTACAAAGTTAATAGTGAGTTGTTAGAATGTGAACAAAGTCAAGTTTAACAAATACGCTGCTTCATATTGATACGTTAGCTTGAAAATAAAAATTTCAAAATTTTCATAAATATAAAGCAGCATTTGCAAAGCAAATTCTTGCACATTTTACTGATGCAGCATAGTAATCCATCTTTATAAAATGCAGCATAGTGCACGATTAGTATTGTCCTGTAAAATAGGATGAAAAGTTCCTACGTTTGTTTTATGCAATGACACCTTACAATCACAACCTGTAAATGTAGTGTTTGCTGGGGCTTTTCACCCGAGCTCAAAGGAAGTCAACAGACCAATGGCCGAATGTATCCACATGCTGTGCATTCTACAGCAGACATTATTGGTCGTATGTTGCCCACTCAAAGCATCCCAAACCACAGAAATAAAACGGGACACATTATTAAAGCATGCAGGTATAAACATAAGGCAAAATTGTCTATTAACTCTATATTATAGTTTTAGTGCTTGAGCAAAGAAACAGTGAGATCAATGCTGTAATCCCAGCGAATAAAGTGAGACATTGCCAGTGGCTTCTATTACAGAATTAACACCACTATGACAGCCACACTCGTACAGAAGCTGACAATGCCACGATTGTGTTGCTAAAATCAAAGTCAAACTTACAAAATCTCTGTACACATTCAAAAATTATGAAGATTGCAATATTCATCACGTCCAGAGGTTTCGTAAAATTGTGGACTGGCCATTAAGCTGCCTACTTTGGAAAGCACGAAACTTTATGAATGCCACATACGAAAATGTTCTCTGCATGTATACATTTACACATATACTGTAGGTCTGGTATTTGAATATCTACGGCATTAAATTTCAAATCATTCAACCATCTCTTTTTACCCCTGATACAGGCCACCCAAAATATATGATGGCTAGCATTCTGGAGTTGCAAGGTAGGCAATGGCAGGTTCAATGTACTAGCTTGAAAGTGACGTTGCAATCAAATGCATAGTTGACATTACTTAACGTAATATGTAATGATGCTCACACACTACCCAAGAAAACCATGTACAGCGGTGTGGCAGGTGGTGTTTTTAAGATGGAATTATCGAGGGGTGTTTTTTTCATGCACACAACACCCCAAGGTGATCTTTAATATCCCGTACAATTCTCTTGATGCCATCTGTGAAGGAGATCACATCTCGACTCTTTGAGTGGCCAGTGTTTCTCCAAGTGGTCAGCGAGAGTGCCATAAATCACACAGCAAACATCACATTTTTCGATTTAGAGAACATAAATATCACTGCTCTATTGGGAAATGGGCCGATTTTTTATAAAGGCTTTACATTTGTGAAAGCGAGGGTATTTTTTTTTCCTAATCATATATTACTGTTCATTTACCACAGCCAATACTTATAATTGGCTGCCAAAACATACTGTCACAGCTGCTTTGTGCTCGTTCTACAATTGTTTACTATTCTAATGATGCAAGTGCATACGTGTTAAAAGAGTGTATATGTGATCATATGTATTATTAGACTAGCCCCTATCAGTCGTAACTTTTTAAAACATTAACAAATGGAACGCATCCGAGAGGAAGTCCATCAAGGAGATAGAGCAATGAAATCAGCTCGTGTGTAGAACATGCTGGGTGGATCATTGTGTGTGCATGGTTGGTTTTCTCCTGGTCCTCCGGTTTTCTCACCCACGTGAAAACAATCACTCATTTATGCTCTTGGTGACAAATCCCAATGCAGAACACGCCTGAAATAAAGTCTTGAAACTGAAAAAACATTTGGCATTACTTTGTGCATTCATTGTTATGCTCTTTCGCATTACCGTTCAGTCTTATGAGACGATTTCAAGCTTAACCATCGTTGTAATATATACAAAACTGGACAAAAAATGTAAACACTGTAAAATATTTTATTGGTAACTGTCCAAAATCAACATAGGAGGAAAGATGGGGCATGAGTAGACAAATGTTGTTTACACAGCATTGTAGTCACTACCTATATCATGTATAAAAAAGTTACACAAATATAATATTTAATAAAAGCTTTTTGTTACTGAGAGAATACAATAAAAGCCATCGCTACAATGTCCCTGTCTCAAATATAAAATGCAATCTATGTTGTTTACTTGAAAGAGATGAGGTATGTCAGTCAGCTCGGTGAAGTCATCTGTGTGTACATTCAGCTGTTTTATTGTTGTAAATCTACCAAGTTTCATTTGGACACTGGCCTTGGCTAAAAAATCCTGAGTTAGCAATGCACTTTCCTGAAAGTGCGTGAAGTTATGGCAGTCAGTTCAGAGGAGCCTTAATTTCCAAAAGTGAACTAAGTTGTAACAAAATATAAACACAAATCTGATTTAAAGTGACTAATAAAAGAATTGACATTAAGGGGTTAAAACAAATCTATAATGGCTACACTGACCATATTAATCTAAAATGTAGATATAGTTTAACAGACACATTATTTGTAACATTTCTTTTACGGTAATACGTGTGCATCTTCATGGGCTACGGTTAGGGAGAAGTGGGTTTTCTTGAGGCTCTTCTCTAAACTGGTTTTACAAATGATGACACAGAGAGACTGACATTAAGCCACTGTAACATCGTGGATTGCAAAAGCAAGACAATCCAAAAACATACCCAGTTGAAGAAAACTGTACGTTTGTGAAGCAAGGCTGCTTGTGGAGTACTGGCAAATATCCACATGAAAAGATTTCCAAAATTTCACGTGACATCATGACCTCTGGTTTTAAAGAGGTTTTCATTAATATTCAGTGTTAAAATGCATGCTTCTGGATGTACCTTGTCCAAATATTTTTAACGATGAAACACTTACCAAAGGATTGATGATGCTTTTGAAAAATCTTTTAAAGTTTGTAACGCATTGTGGACACTTGAAATTGTGGCAGCATAAGTATTAGTTCTAGAATGCACCATTTCTCTACCACTGGGACTGTTGTACCTTAAGAAAATTAGGGGTTGAGGGAAACAAACACTGAGGTACTTAATATTTTTTTTTCTTTTAGCCAAAAACAACTGCATAAAGTGCTTGAAATATGAAGTTTACATTTATGTACATCCTTTTTTTGTATTTAACCAATCTCAACATGAATTCAGCCGGCACCATTTACGATGCACATGAGAGAATGCATCCTGATCAAAGACGAGGAAATGTAGTATAAACAAAAGAATCGAGCTGATATAAATTCCCCAAAACAATATAAAAAAAATGACAACATCGTGGCTTCATTTACCTTGACAAGGTCATCTTTTTTAAGACCCGAAATGCAGATGTTTTTTGTATTAATCGGTCCATGCATCTGACCAAAACATGCAAAAAATAAGTGGGAAACAAATACAAAGTTCCCATCCAGAAAATGTGTAAAACATGTACAATATCTATCGAGTACATGGCATACATTTGCTCAACCATCACTTTGAATCACTTGCTTATATCTTAAATAGTGACTGAATCACAGCCAAGGTGCTACAATGGTGAGCTCACACCGGCACGACCCTGGACTTGTGTGAAAGAACATATCAAGTGCCTTTACGTCATTACATCAAGCGCGTTGACGCCACTGTGGTGGAAAACTTTACGTTCGGGTCACACGGTGTGTTGTGATTGGTTCCGTGCTGCGTGCGAACCCACCTGAATGAAAATGTGCGGCATCCCCCCCCTCCCCAATGTTATCCCAGGAGATACGCACCGCATTCGACTAAATCGACAAGCAAAAGCCATTGTATCAATAAATAGACCCCCTTTACACCTGCCTCGCGCAGGCTGCATGTAACTGCCCAATTGATGGCATCCACTCGTATGATGTTACGTTTCTGTAATTATCCATTCGTGAAATATTCCGAAGCAATTGTCAACGAAAGCAGAAATAAAAGTTTTAAAAAATTCCTAAACAACATTCAAAGTAACTCTGAATTTCAATTGGTAAGAACTGTTCAGGGAGGAGGAAAGCGGGATTGATTTTTTACATACATTTTTATGGCAACGTGATTAGTTACATATTGCGTGCACATCTCTAGACTTTGTTTCTAATAGGAGGAACATTTCATGTAACAAAGGGTAGAGGGGGAACAGTCGCAGTTAAAACGTGCTTTAGAGAAGCCACGTAACAACGTTTGCAATTCCTGCCGCCAGACACAGCTTTACGTACTGCCGCTCCCTGTTCAGTGCTAGACCCCCCCCGCCCATACACATCAACCGTGCTAAATGTTTCTTGAGTTTGACAAACAAATGATTTTCTCTTTTTTTCCGTAGACGTATATAAAATGCATACAAAAGAATCCAATTCAAAATATGTGTGATGCAATAAAATAAAATGTATTGTTAAAAAAATATAACAACGCCTATCTAACCAAGAGTTAAAACAATCGACTACTGAATGAAACATAAGCCAACTTAGAAAACAAAAATTCCCCCCCCCCCCCCCAAAAAGCACGGACTTAGACCATAGGTGAAATGCAGGTGTACATAATCATCGCAGGTCACGTGACTACACTTTACAAAAGCTATGCTGCTTTATAAAACAAGCATTATTAGCTACTTCAGGCCGAGCCTGCCATACACATACAAAAAAAGTAGCAAGGGGATAATAGTAGGAGTTGAAGCATTTGTGCAAATATTTACATCTTAAAACATCCTCAATAGTGGAAGTTAGCAGCTTTAGCAACACGTTTAGAAACACTAATACAGCACAGCAACACTGAACGCTACTTATATTTTTGTTTGTTACAAGATTTCCATAAGGACTAGCCGACTATACACTTGCTTTGTACTTCTCAACACAACGTAATTTTTTTCCCATCCTGCCTAGACGAACGAAAACAAAAGGGGCAGAAAATAAAGACGACGCACATATCTGCTCTGCAGAGCTTTTTCATGCATTAAAACGAAACCCGCAATGGGTTTAAAGGGAAATAAGTCAAAAAATCACAGTAACGGCACCTCCACTACAACAACGGATTGCAAAAACCACTGTTCCACAACAATCACAGACTACTTTTTATTACGGTTATAAGCGAGATTACATTTTAAACGTTAATAAACGTCGACTAACATGCCAATCAATAACTGAACGGAACTTGTATTTTTTTTGCTGCTTCGTAGCGACTAGAGAAAATAAAAAGCACAAACATCGTGTGTGTTCATAGAGACATAGAAATGTCGTGAACAAAAAACTAGAAGGGGAAAAAAGGCTTGAAAACCCAGTCAGTTGTGACCGGTTCCTGAACTTGAGCTAAGAAATGTGACGTATTAAGGCTTAGTTATTGAGTGCAACTATTATCGGCTGTGGTTTCCTGAAGGTTACAAACAAAAATCTGAAGACATTGACATTTTTTTGTATTTTAAATTGTCCTTTAAACGTGGTTGATTTTATCAGTCAGATTTTTTTCAACAAAAATAGAGAAACGTTAAAAAACCTAAACCTTTCACTTTGAAACCAACTGCCAAAAACTTCCATCAACAATCTTAATCAATAACGATATGCTCTAAAACTAAAAAAAAAAATCCACGTATGTATGGTTGCTATTTAATATTCCTCGATGTTGCCTCAAGTTATTTTCAACATGGTTGTTTTAAAGTCTTCATGTTTGCGAGAGGTGGAGTCAAATACGATTGCAAGAGTTCTGCTTGGCTCTGAAAAGAAAAATCAGTTGCATCAAAATGCAAAAGAGCTATTACAGTAGCTCTGCAGCAGTCACAAAAAGGAACTCTTGTCCTTGAAAATGACGATGTAGTAAGTTTGCCTGAGCACACTTAGTGGGTTGGGGGAGCAGGAGACCTGCAGTGAAACTGGCAATACAATGCAAGACACGTGAGAGAAAGGAACATTCAAATGTAATGTTTTTTTTTCTTCCCTGAATTAAAAGGACAGGAGGAGACAAATGTTCAGGCGAGGCCGGCTTTTTGTAAAGGTCAGCCCACTAAATCACGTGGTCAAATAGGGCCTGTTTCCTCCTGCTCTCCTGCTGATAAGAGGTGTTGGGTCACCCCTTGCATCAATCTCCCTGCAGGCCAAGGGCCCAGTCAGCAGCCAACACAAAACACAGGGTCCACAAAAATTGAAAAGAAAAGCAAGAGAATGTGCCACTGCACTCCAAGACTTTTGTGTGCATTCAGAAAAGTGGCCAGGCAGCAACGTCCGCTTCCAAGAGAGATTCGGGAGGCACCTAGACCTCTAGTAGAAGCACGGCATGTGTGTCGTGCGCTGCTCAATCCTGAGATCAGATTAGTAGAAAGCTGCTGAATGGCAGAAGTTTAGTTGTCGATGCATCCAACCGCCTTGAAACAACAAGAAAAACTGATGAGGAAAAACTTGTGCACGATTCTGCTTCATTGCCCGAAGCAGTTTCGACAGCCCTAAAGGGCGAGGGAGTGTCTTTTGCACAAAGCCAAGTAGAGCAGGCTCAGCATTTTTTGACGAGAAATCTTCCCTCTTCCTCCTCGTCGCCTTGACGGAGCCCCGCTAGAGTTTGAGAGCCGCCTCTCGGCGCGCCGGCTTGACATCGCTCTGTGCAAGCCCAGTCGGGATAAAGCCTGGGGTCGGCTGGAGAGCCGTGCCAGGGGGAGAGCAATAACAGCCCTGTCGGAGTTGCCAGGGCATCAGGCACAGGAGGGCTCCTCCACCGGGGTCATCGGGGCCATGGGGTTGAGCGTACTGAGCGAGCGGAAGGCGAAGACGGACGGGTCGCAGATGTATCGCGGACCAGTGCTCACGCTCTGTGGGGAAGAGAGGGAAATTACACATCACGCCGGGAAATATCAAGGTGTCTGCGCACTGGGGAAAATCCCCCTTCACGGGCAATTTTACATGGAATGACATTTTGTGAAATAGCAAAACAACACAAACGTTCTACAGTCACAAAAGACAACGTATTTGCAAATAAACGTAATTTATCGTGCTAATTGTACATGACGGTTGATTGAGTTTGTGTGCATTACAATTCGTGGGGTTTTGATGAAATCTAAATGTCGTGTTCTCAAGGAAACCACAGACTATTCAATGACATGGAATTTAATTTTACGTGGTTGTTTTTTTTTTAGGAAACAACATTGCACTTTTCTTTTGCAAAAGTTCAAACTCTTCATGAAAATTTAAGAAAATTAAGATTTGAATGAATAATTAATTAAGAAAACTGGCTTTAATTGGTGATGGATTGAAAAGTTTGTTGATGAAACACATTGAATTGACAAACAATGCTACAAAATTTGTATATATAAAGTGATAGCTAATCATCCTCCAGCGAATCATCCTATTGCTAAACATGCGAGAGACCATTTTTTTAATATGTGTGTATTCAAGAGTAAACGGCGATGAGTATTTGGGCCCACAAATGCATGGACTTAGGATGGAAATTGTAGGCTTGTGGGACTGAGTTTTAATCTTAGTTATGTAGAGAAGGGCATTGTTGTCACATTGTACAGATATTCTACATGCATCCATTGTGTTGCCTCACCAATATCCACCAACATGCAAGCAGTCTGTTCTTAACGTTTATATGGCCGTAACAAGCTCACAAACCTAACTTCAAAAGTAAACACACATTGTTGTACTTTTTTTTGACATTACGCACAAAGTATCAATTACTTTTGCTTTGCCCTCATATTACTCAGCAATTCCGATGCGCATAAATTCTATTGGCATGTTGGTACACAACATTGTCAGCAGGCTAAATGTTTTTATCCTTGAGATAATCACAACATAAATAAATGGTGACATCTCCCCATTAGTACTGTGCAAGTGTACAGCCACTGATAAAAAGGTTGAATCAATCGCTGTCCCCTTTGCATTATATTGGCCAATAGAAAACACGTTACAACAGATGCAATGACAGGCTACTGCGCCAGTCAGAATGTTAGAGGACTACGCGTGCACCAGAGTATTGCAAGCTATTGCTTGCACAATGAAGACTACTACAGTTGCAACACTGTGAAGGTTTTCGCAGTTGTTTGTGTGTGGCTCTCTCTGATGTTTTCCAGGTTGTGCAGCATGTTGTTCGGCATGATGTCTGACGTTTCATTCAATGTGGTGGGAGCTTCTTTCAGGAACCCTTCAGTTCAAGGATTATTCCGTAACTGAAGAAGAGCCCAGCACGTGAAGCGATTAAACGTTGGGCATCACGTCTCCCAGCGCGTGCAGCGAGAAATATCGGATGTCGTGCCGAATAACAACACGCGGTACGACCCGAAACCACGTCTGAGAGCTGTGCCATATTTTTTATCTACAGTGGGGGGAAGGGAGGGAGTGCGCACTAACATTCACGATGTGCACTGCAAGCCATTAAGAGATCCACGATACAGATACCCATGACAGATGGCAAACCCAACAGTCAACGCTTTCGAAAGCAGCAATGTCAAAGTCCTAGTTTAAGCTCATTATGCAATTATTTGCCCTACACAGAACGGTGCTTGTAATGCCACAATCAACAACACACATAACTCAAGAGGGAAAGAATGCCAGGGCGTTGTCTGGCAAGGCAAAATGGAAGAGTAAGGCAGACCAAACATGTACGTTGAAAGACGATGACATTTTCAAAAGGAAAAAACAAGTTAGTCTTGTAGTAGCCTTGAAAATAAATTGTGATAGCTGAATCCAGAGTGAAGGCTGATGAGATATTGTTCTTATCACTCATGCTGAAGTGAAAGAGGAGTTAACGTTGGATGAAGAAGATGATGATGACGACGATGACGATTATCCTTGCATTTAGAACCAATCTCTATTTTGCCAGATAGACTTTAGAAACTGAAGAAAAAAAGGACGATTAATTTTTGTAAGTAAATTATAAGTGCTGTTTTATAATGTTCAAATTAGTGACATAAGGTAGTATTAAAATAAATCTAACATTGTATTTATTTTGATTTATCACGGTTGATTGAGCAGTACATATTTATTCAGATTCCATTATTTTAAAGTAATTCATAAAAACAATGCATTAACTTTGCTCTATTAATGTTTAATTTATTTATATTACCTTCGCGTCGACAAAGTCAAATGGGTAGTGCGTTATAATACAGCGCCAACGGTGCATGCAAGCTGTCCACTCTATTTCAAGACACCTTTCCATAAACACTTGAAAACCACGATGTCATAAACAAATAATGCAAATCGAGAAAAAGTTATGATATTAATTCTGTTTATTCTCTCTTGTAAAGCTGTGATAACTCTCCACCCCAAAGACTGCAGGAAATTATAGGTGCACTCGGTGGCAACTGGGAAACAGGCCCGGGTGTCTTCATTGCTGCTCGAACACAAATTGAGTGTGCTTGCCATTGGCCTCAATGTAAGATGCCATTAATGCACTGGCAGCTCTTGGCACTGAACAAGCAGATATGCACAGCCACCTCGCAGCTGTGCCGTGGCATGTACATTGCTTTGTGGTTCCAGTATTAATTTGAGAAAATAAAAGATATAAAAAAGCTGTTAAGTACATCATTCTTTCGAGAGATTTATGAAACTAGTCCTGCACAAAGAGAGCCCGATCACTACAGCTTTATTTCGCATCGGTGCATTCAAGTTCAGTGCAGCTGGTACGTTCATTGTGCGCACACAGCACGCACTGTGCTTGGAACACTGCACTGGGAGTAAATAATGATGAATACACGCTTGTTCCGTGTGATTCTCGGGATGAGAAGGAGTTAATTCGCTTTGCAGACACACATTGCCGGCAGCGAATATTCAGCGGCAAGATTGGCAGTTGAGAAAGCAGGAGTATGGGTGCGACCTTTGCAGTTGTGTTGCTTCTGCGTGGCTCCATGCTGTGAGGCCGTTAGAAGCCTGCCTATCACCCTGAAAGTTGGTCTGAATAGCCTGCAGAGAGTTCAAGATATTAACAATGAAAAGCCTGGGCCCTTTAAAGTGACTGCTTTCTATTTTCAGTGCTAACCAAGGATAAAAAAACATGCCACATGCTGCTCTAAATTCCAAGCAAGTGCTGAATAGTTATAGCTAAACCTTTTCTAAGAATGACAGAATGTTGAGAGAACAAAGAGTAATCTAAAGTTGGGCTTTGTTTACTTTAAATTGCTCTGAGAGACTAAATGCCTGGCAGGTCGTGTATGAACACAAGTATATTTCCCACATACGACAGCTGCAGCCAATCTTTAACGTACATGAAAGTTTATACTACTCAAAAATAGCCGTGTCTGTTGAACGGCACTACGAAAACACGTGGAAATCATATGTCACAGCTTTGCATTCACAGGTGTGGCGGACACTGGCATAAACAGAAAAGCATCAACGGGGGCTCCCAAATGCGTTGTTGCGCATGCCAAAGAAGCACAGAGCTTTCCTCTGCGAGGGCACAGGCAGAACATTAAACAGAACCCAACGGTAAATGCCCTGAGAAGGAACTGGTGTTTCACATGCCTCGGCCACATGGCATCACAACTCCCAATTGTTTGCCGGCCAAAACATATATCTTCACTCAGCTGCCTCAAAGGAGAAAGTCAGCAGTACAAGTAAATGCAGCCAACATGCCATTTTGTCATTTGTTTTCCTTCTGAAAGCAACTTCCAAGCACAAATAAGCCTGAAGGTCAGTTTAACTTGCAGGTCAATGACTTCATTTATACATGTTCATATTTTGAATTGAATAATTTTTAGTCAAAAATATTTTCGGGCAGACTGCGTCTTGACCAGATGGTATGAAAATTATACAGAGCCATAGGCAAGGCAAGCAGAGCCCTTTACAACATCATGTGGCTCCCAGTGGAACTACACGCTACCCTTTCCCAGAGATTACTTTTCACGTCCCTGCCACACAAGACACCACATGTGAGCGTCTGAGAAGACCTACATAATTCACATGCTCAAAATTTGTTCACTGTAAGCGGATTTTTGCCTTCAAGAAATTCAATCTCATCAAGTTGTGTGTAATGTGCACGTGCGATTGTGTGATGATGTGATACTGTGCAGTATTGCAAATGGACGATTATGATGAGGCAATGCTGCGATTCCACATGCTTGGAATTACACTGAAGAAACAGGAAGAGGTACACAAGAATCAAAGAACATTCACAATTAGCTCAATCATATCGACTGTTAATAGAAGAAGGCTTGGACAGAACACGTCGCTAAACGGGATAATGGCCAGTGGTTGAGACTAACAATGGAGTGGCAGCAAAGGCAGAAACATATATATACTACATACCCAAGCGACGAAATGGAGCGATAAAACCAGAGCATTGTGCGACCATGAGGGATGACAACGGCTTAGAGAAGTGTTCATCCAACAGTGGACAGATCATGGCTGATGATTGTGAATGTGTAAATGAAAATGAAATACAATGCAGCCCAGATATACGCACAGTATGTTAAACGTGAAACCGATTTCATACACAAAACATGTATCTGTAATATCTAAGCATAAAATTACTACCAAAAAAACATGGTACTGCTCGCAAATAAAATCCAACAAAATTGAAAGAGCCAATTAATTGTTTGTAAAATTGAAGAAAGAAAAAAAAGAGGTGAATAGGAAAATAAACCCGAGGGCACAAACGTGAGCAAGTGGAAACCAAACAAATGCATCTTTAAAGAAACATATCCACAAAGCATGGCTGCACTGTAACTGCAACTGCTGATGTTCTCAGAATGACAGGTTTATAATGATGACTACCTGTACCGTGATTCCCTGGGCACTGCTTGACAACCCATAACATTACAATTCACCACCGCACTCCACACTCAACAGCTCATGGAAAAAAATGCTAACAATTTCAAACAAATATTTTTTGGGGAGAAGGAGAAAACAATATTGAGTTTCTTTGAAGCCAGGACAGTGTGTTATCAAGTGTTAATTATACCTTGAGACTCAATGCTGTGATACAATGACTGCTTCTAAAGCAGTGCAGCATAGATGAAGCTGTTGTTGTGCGTGTTTTTTTTCTGTAAAAACGCGAGATATAACAAAATTATAATGGAGACGCACATGAAGTAAGGGTCAGCTAAGGTACCCTCGAGAGGGGCTTCTCTCAAGCCCCCTGTAGTGGAGGTCATTCTGCCGGCAGTGGTGTGAGAGAGCAATTGCACGGCTGCACCTTTACCGTACACAAAACACATTGATGTACTGTGGTGTAATGACTTATGATGTACAAATAACTGGTATAAAACGAGGTAATATTTCTGTATTTTACCAGCAGTGCTTGACCAACGGATAATTTTTTTAAGGTACACTGAACCATAAACGCAAAGTTAGTGCATTTAACATGACTAATTACATTAAGAATCTGCGCTAAAGTATAACAACGCAAACTTTAAATAAAGAGTGCACCGCATTTGAAGTTTAAAGTGGGGAAATGTCATCATAACAGGATAATGCCCTACAGAGCAGCAAAAACGGCTTTAAATAAAAAATAATAATCGCGTTCACAGTTTTGAATTGATAAACCATCTGAGAGTGCGCGACAACAAAGCCCAGTGATTACGGGGCGCCGTGCTGCGACAGACGGCTCAGCTCAGCAGAAAAGCAGACAAGCGGACGGAAGAGGCGATTAGAAAAGCCGCCCCTTCAATCTGCCCCAGGACTCCACAGCCAGGGGCAGACATGACCCCTACCCCGTTTGACCCCCCGCCATCCTCCCAACTTACAACAACACACTCTCCGCGAGCCTTGGTGCTGGAGCGCCCTGCACCGTTCCTTACAAACAACTCCCACACACCATTGGAACCTCATTTGCCAGTAAAAAATATGATAATTGTTTTTTCACCCTTCTATCTGGCAACAAAACTGACACCTTTTTTTTTACAAGGAGTCATGTTTGCATAGACCACAATACCTGCAGTCATGATGCAAACAAAAAACATAACTCTGATAATGTGCACTGTTCTTGAAGTTGATTGGTCCACACCCGAGACAGCTTTTCTTAGAGCCTAGTCTCACATGGGTTGGACCAGATGACGCCAAAAGGCGCACAACTCAAAAGACAATGCACCATCAGAGTATGAGAGCTCGGGGTAAGCATTTACACCTTTGGAACCTCATTTGCCAGTAAAAAATATGATAATTGGTTTTTTACCCTTCTATCTGGCAACAAAACTAACTCCCACACAGTGCCACCGCCAGCCTTCTCTCCTTTGGCACGCCTAATCCAAGAGCATCTTCACTCACCGACTATCCCCACTGCCACCACTATACCCCATGTATCCATGAAAGAGAAACCACAAAAACTCAACGCATTTGTCAATAACACTGCCTTGAAAGATAGATACATCCATATATAAATAGGTGACATTTGAGGCAATGGACCCCTTCTTCAAAGCATATCTAGAGGCTAGAGAGATAGAGAGAGTAAAAGTGGGAGACTGTATAATGTGTACATCGTACACAATATGTAGCCCTACTAAATATTATACTGCAACGTGTTTCCAGATTAAGTATTAAATTGGCATATTAATTGTTACCCGTTAGTACACGTTGGGCATTCAGACAAACACTTCAAAACATCTAAACACCTGTAATGTTTATGCAAAAATCAATTTGCATTAAGAGTAAAAATGTTAAAAGTTTCTGGCACATCATGGGACCTCCTTTGCCAGTGTCAAAATTGAAGAATCGGTTTTCCCTATTCTTATAGTTGCTGGCACATTGCACTGTCCAATCATATATCCATAGCACACACATGCACATGGGTTTTTAAATCTCCTCTCAAATCTCAAAGGCTTCACTGCATTGAACACCGTCCACACTTCCCCATATACAAACACATCCGGGTAAGCAGCAGTCCAAGTCAAGGAGGTAAATCCGTTGTTGGTGTTTTCTACCAGTGCGGATGCATAACAAGATAAAAGCAAAGGGTCACTCGCACATTTTTAATGAGTAGAAGATGATTGTGACGAATGAGAAAGTGGCATTTGAATCGACAGTTCTTCTGAACGCATTTTTACCACACTTCGAGAAGGACGTCCTTGGAAACTGTTTGCCAGAGAGTCGCAAGTGTATACATAGCTGTGAGCTGCAACAACCATTGATACCACTGCCAAGCTGCCCTATCAGATGCCACGGGGAACAGGCTGACGATGCCTGCGAAAAAGTTCAGCTGTTTCGCATTAGAAGCATAACATAAATTTATACTGCTGTTCAGAAGCTCATGTACTGGAAATCACCATAAAAGGGCAAACAGTCGTTAACAAATACAGCACTGTAATGCATAACAGATGAATTCAGGATGAGGGGGGGGGGGCAGACATTCACAGGGAAAAAAATCTGAACGGAACCTCGATCAGACATAACGCAGTAGCTACTGAAATATCACACTTTTGATCCATTGTGCATTTGAAGCACATGGCAAGATGAATACGGTCAAAGAACCTGCCATGATAATAAAAAATACCCCAACTGATATAGCATGGCCACTGAGCGACAAGCTTCTCCTCCGGCGTCACAATCGGCGTGCTTATTCAGTCGTGTATACGGAGACAGACACCGCTCGGGAGAGCTGTCGGGTGGTCAGGAGATGGTAATGCCGAGTGTCCCCCCCCCTTCCCCAATACAAGTGGTGGGTATTCTCCAGGTCTTTCAGTTTACTCCTACATGCCAAACACGAATTAATGGTTTTGGCCAAATATACAAATGGGTAGGTTGGAGATAACAGAAACACACATTTTCAACCAAGCTGGAAATAACTTTTTAATATTCCAAAACAAACAAATCAGAGTTGTAGTATATCGGAGATACGTATAATGGCCTTAAATGCAAGTCACATTTCACATCAGTGTCAGACATCAGCATGCCAGGCCCGCAAAAACAGTGCCCTCATTTAATCAGCTTCATACTGAGCAAAATGTGTTCTACCAAAGGGTTAACTAACAGTAAGGCTCTCCTCTATCCACCCACCTTCATACAAACACCAACAATGCAATAGTAATGGGGCACAGTGTGGGTGTGCTTGATTTATTTGATGGTTATTACATGAGAGACAAAAAGAGATGAAAGCACAGCTCTTTGAGGCTGTCCTCTGTGTGTACAACTAGGCCGAGGTTTGCTCAAGACACTTGAACCCTTAACTCAGAAGTGAGTTGTGCCGTCTATTTTCATGCGAAAATCAGCACTGCATGTGACCCCATGTCACGACTGCCCGAGAGATGCACATATTAATATGAACGCAAATAGACAAACGTAAACACACAGCAGGGTAAAACTTGCAGTTGGGGTAACAATTCACCCACGCCACCACCCCCCAACTCACCAGCGGTTTAATACATTGTCACGATTTATGGTCAAGGTGAACGCATTACAGACAAAACGTAAGTTCAAAAAAAGATCGATTATTTCCCGATTCGCCGGTTATATCGTGAGATAAAAAAAAACATATATTGATCAATTAATACACACATCGTTACATCCTAAGCATAAAGGATGTTTTTTCTGGCCATCTTTGGAACGTATGCTCAAAGGCTTGTAACTATATCCACAAAGCAATCAACTATTAATAAATGTACAAGTACATTTAGAAACGACCAGATTTTTTTATTATTGAAGCAATCTGAATAGTAGTAGCCCAGTTGTGCGCTTGCTCAGGATCGTACAATAAAATTATAGCACAATTTGTATTTATATAGCATCTAAATGCGACCACATCTCAAGACGCTGTGCAGCAACAGTAGGTATATTTATTTTATAGGGAGGCAGTCAGTCATAGGTTGAGGGTTAAAAATGGAAGGCCTTGAGGTACGCGTTAAACATTTTAAAATTGTGGCACGACGGTACGGGCGCAGTGTATGGCAATACACCACATGGCCGGCATTTCATGAGTCTGGTGCCAATTACTCTAGTGTGGGAAGATTCATGCAGCAGGCAAGCACATAAACCATAAGGCTGTTCCATTTGATGTCGAGGCTGTTTTTTTTTTAGAATCACATCCGCGATAAAATGAAGGATAAATATTCATCGAAAGGTATCAGATTATTGATACACATGCACAAAATGTTATCACCTTGCAGTGATAACCACAGAATCGAAAAAAGGCAGATCAGCAATAGATGTATACAGCACTTGACCTGAATACGATACAGTAACTGCTGAATTTCATGCCCACATGACCAGACTGGGATGGAAAAAAATAGAGCATTTGGGACAAGTATTAAAGTAACAAGCATAAAAAAACAAGATCAGTACAAATTGTAAGGTTTTCTCTGCCTGGCTTTGTTTGAACTCGTAAGTCTGTAAGCACGCATGTAATGTGCAGTTATCATTTTACCACCGCTAGCCAAGTCCACTGAAATTGCCTAAGAAAAATTGTATGCCCAGTCAAGAGCCTGTATAAAGTATCTGTTCGGCAACAAAGCAATGGGAATGGTATAAGTGCGTCCAATACGGAATATAGTTTAAAACTGTCCGGTAACAAATGTAAAGTCACGTGGATAGCTTTAAGTCAAGATTTAACCGCCTCCACTGGGAGGGTTTGCCACACAACTGATCATTATTTTAATGCGGTTGGCTTACACGAAATTGATTTCTCTAAGACGAAGGTACTTTGCAAACCCGCTGGCTATCAACAAAGATTAGTTCATGAAGCCATCCATATATACAGACATAGACACAATTTCAACCGAGAAGATGGGTACAAACTCAGCAATCACTGGAAGGACGTTATCAACCAGTTCAAGTCATAACTGGCTGTAATGTTTCCATTTTAGACCTGGCAGCCCTTTAATTGGTGGAATCCCACCACCAGGACCATCGCTGCCCACTCCTACCATCATCACTCGCACTAGCCCTTGATTGGTGGAAAACCACCACCAACGCTGGCCATCGCCCATCACTTACATTAACATCAGCTGCCCCGCCCATGCTGATGACACTTGGGCTACGCCCATTTTAAACCTTTATAAACAGTTTGCCTTTAGAGGCTAACACCCTTTTCCTGATGACCGCTTGTGTTGCAATCGAAACGTCGTAGTTTTTTGTTATTTTCTTTGACTCTATCTACGTGACTTTATCTAAAGACCCAAAGAACGTGAATTCCTGCAGTCACGAAAGCTTTAAGTCAAGATTTAAATGTATAACGCTTTTGGCCTGCACTATTCGTTAATGCTAAAACAACAGTATTAATCATCACACCCACATTTTTTGAAAAGCTAAATGGCAAGATAATGATGGTGCCGTATTTCAATACAAATGGCAACCAGTTCATGTTCTAGCATGCAGTAAATTGTGTCTCAAAGCACAGAAATACACAGGCTAGCACCAGCCATCAGGGGAAACTGAGAGCTCTGTATACACACACACACAAATACACTGTGTAAGTTAAATTAAATCAAGATGTGTATTAAGAATGACAAATGTTGCTCTTAAAATGCCACATGTGTAAGTTGTTGAAAAATGCTAGTCACGTAGAAAGTAAAGGGTTCGTGATGACAAAAAGCATTATTAAGTTACTGAGAAATGTCAAAAGAAACTGCCAGGGAACGGGATTACATGCCAATGTTTTGTTTTTAAAGACTTCCAAGAGAGGCATTTTTTCCACATTACTATTTAGCTGGTTAATATAATGGAGCCAACTAATTTCTGTATGAGCGGTCCAGATTGCAGATTATGCACTCTCTAGCACTTCATAACTTGTAAAAAAATTATTTTGACTTAAAACTTTCGTGACTGCAGGAATTCATATTCTTGGTTCTTTCGGTAAAATCACGTATATAGAAAATCAAAATAATACAATTTAAAAATAAAAATACATTGAAAATAGTAATAAAAATACCCTAGCAATTACACATTCAAGCACAACGCATGTAATGGTGACGTCATACCACCACAGAGAGAGGAATGCGGTCAGCTATCACTCTTTTAATAATCCTCTCTGTTAAATACCACAACTATTCATTATCTTTCATTGATTTTGTTTTTCAGGGGTGGCTAAAACAAATCTATTTTTATGAACAGCTAAATACAATACATCCACTTAACAAGCAGAGAGCACTGCATGGCTATGGCCAAAACATTTCCAAAATGAAATGAATATTAAGTACGTAATCATAATTATGATTTACAATCCTTTGTCAATCCACTGCTGGATAAAGGACCTCCCCATGCTGTGTCAGTCAGTCGTCAGGACGATTTGACGATACTTCACCATGCTGGTCAGTGGCTGCGTTCTTGAAGTGGACGGAAAGAAAGCAGGACCGATTCTGATATCACTCGCCACTGATGTCAGCCGTGACTGTCAATTGAAATAAGGTCGTCACATTCACGAGGCAGTGCACAAACCACTGTGAACCCACTCCTTTGCCATGCTGTACATAGTTAGCATAAAAGTAAAACTACAACATGTATATTGCCACACATTAAATACAGAAGCATCTGAGTGGAGACGGGTTAAACGTAAACACATTCCCGCACTATGTCTCACTGAACGTGGTGATATCGGTGTCCACTCAGGGCCAATGAAGAACAAAATAGGCAGAGTTTTGCTCTCGTTTACCACTGGTGGGCTGATAAGGTGCCCATACCAGAAAAAGCTGGGCTTGCATGCAACAATTCAATATTTATTTTAACATCTGCAGTATGACACTCAATGGCCTACAGCTGTAAGTGTAACAACCACTCCAGCACATTTTGATTGCCCTCTTTACTTATTAATATATTATTTTGAAAATTGATGGAGCTATGCCGCTAAATCACTGTTGTGCTAATCCCACAGCTCGGGTTTAACAAAGAACCCAGTGTAACATAAAGCAAATGTGTCAATTTAACACAGATGCCTAATAAACATATTCTAATAAGCTGGTATTGCATCCTCATTGCCAGAGAAGATAATACACACAAACAAATCACACATTTTTATTTCGAACATATTTATGCTGCATAGAACCACAAGATTAAATGGTGGTATCAGGGGATCAATTTCTCACCATGGGCAGTTTTTTTGTTATGAAAAGACGGTGGTTATTCACATTTTCCAATGTTCCAATTTGATGTGAATGTAAAGTCATTTTACAGTTGTGAATACATAAAAAAATGTAATGTATTTACATACTACAAGATATTACAATCTAAAGAGAAGGGAAATGCAGTGATATAAAAGCCATGGTTAAATTGTAACAGGTGACAAAGACTGTTTCATTACTGTGTGCATAATAGCAGCTCGAAAATTGCATCCTTGGAATTTCAATTCCTTTGAGGCCACGAACCACGCCAAATGGTCCCTCTGTATTCTATCAAATAATCCCAGTCACGCTTATATGACTAAATTCCAATAGTTTTATTCATGCACCACAAACATCACACGAGGCACTGTCTGCCTCAGTGTGCTTGGCTGCAATATACCATAGTATTTACTTTACAAATACAGCAGGTACACCAGTCGGGATACCATCATCGTGTCGTGTTACCCCACACTGGACTTGCAATCCAGAAATCGTCGGTTTGATCTCCCAGTATAACAGTCAAAACAATGGGCAGGTTTCTTAAATTTATGGTGGCGAGATGTTAACTACCTCACCTGGTATACAGAAGGTCGTGGGTTCAATTCTGACCCTGACGCCTGCATATTTGGAGTTTGCATGTTCTCCTTGTGGTTACGTGGATTTTCCACTGGCTCCTCTGGTTTTTCCCTCCACATTTAGAAACAAGCATCTAGAGTATTTGGCTGCTATATATTTCTACGTAATAATCCACTTCTTTCAGCTTTTATGTGGCCAGGTCGCTTCTGAAAAATAGCTGTGTCGCTCAGTGGGCCTTACCTGGTCAAATTAAAAGTTTAGTTTAAATAGTTTTTAATTCCCTAGCCTGTGTCTTCCCCAGCATGTATACATGGGTACATCCCAGTCAATTGGGATGTACCCATGTATACTGCAGGTTGTAATTGGTGGGATAAAGTGTCGGTAATCCAACCTCTTTCAAGACGTACGGCCATCGTGGAAGAGTAGGCCAACATACTCTCTAGAGCTCCCTCTAAACCACGCACTTCTGCCAGCACTGCATGAGTCCCGAACCTTTGGCTTTTATGTGCAGCGATACCATACGTGAATAAACAACGGCCATAACCAATGTAAGGCAGAGAAAGTAGCTGGGCTTTATGGGTTGTTTTCTCTCAGATGTCATTGGCAGGTCGGCTAGGTGACACAAATACAGTACCCAGTTTAACACCACAGTGTCCAGATGTAGTCCCTCCCCTCAGGTATTGATTTGACTTGCCTATGCCGCTATTGCACTATACATGGACGCAGTGGAACAAATAGGACGCACAGTCACGCTATTGTTAGTGTGTGGCCAAACCCGGCAATCGAAAGGTTTATCTTTATTCCATTGAAACAATCGCCTTCCTCCTCCTCTTCTCACCCTGGACCATTCTTCCCCCGAGTATATTTCCCACTGTTTTTTCATTCCGGTTAAGAAATGCCTTCTTGGTTCTTTCGGTAAAGTCACGTAGAAAGGAAATAATAAAGTAATAAAAATAAAACATAATAAAAATAATAAAATAAAATATTTTATTATGTTTTATTTTTATTATTTTATCATTTCCCTTCTACGTGACTTTACCGAAAGAACCAAGAAGATGAATCCCTGCAGTCACGAAAGCTTTAAGTCCCTAGAAATGCCTTTGTTAAAAAAATTCGTAATGTTGCTTAAAACTTTAAGGTCACTTATATAGGCACAGTGGTAATTTAATATCGACAAGAGCCTTCTGCAAAGGACGAATGGTAAACTTTAGTGTTATTTCACTACAACATGACCAATAGCCAAGGAGTTTTACAATTACATTTAAATGCAAAAAAAGCATAATATCCTTCCACGTCAAATAAGACCGAACAACAATAATATAAGTGCAGTAACAGCAGGAGCCACGGAACCAACAATAACCGAGGTAAAAGGTAAAGGTTGAGCCCTGAAATTGCTTGCTCATGGCACTGCTAGTAAAATGGGCTTCTAGTAGGGGAAGCTCCAGAGAGCCCCCTCCCAATGGTATGTTGGCCTACTCTT
This sequence comes from Lethenteron reissneri, assembly GCF_015708825.2. Taxonomy (NCBI): domain Eukaryota; kingdom Metazoa; phylum Chordata; class Hyperoartia; order Petromyzontiformes; family Petromyzontidae; genus Lethenteron; species Lethenteron reissneri. The sequence goes on along the minus strand of NC_083803.1, from coordinate 9,739,538 downwards.
CCACGTTGGCCAGATATAGTCTTGGAAGAGGGAAGGAGTACCGACACTTTGCCCCACCATTCGCGACCTGCTCACTGTGCTGTACCTAATTTGTACTGCGACGGTGGACTGAGGCAGTGGGGGATTTAAGAAACGTGCCCAACTGTTCAATTGCTGTGTCAGGAGAATGAGTCGAGCCCTGGATTGCAAAGCCCGGTGTGCTAACCATTACACGGTGGCAGCCTCCCTATAATGACCATGACACTTCTGTAGAAGCTGTGAGGGGTATATGGAGAGAAAAAAAAAACACCATCACGAGATTAAAATCGTGAAGTGTTGCTCTGGAGCCGTCCGCTACGTGTGTCCCTGCCAATGACTTATGGCCAAGGACCCGAGCAGATAACGTGGAGTGGCAGCAGCGTGGCACTAGTATCACCCATATCACGTTCGTCTGATAACGCCGCGCCATTCAACTTTGCCTTGGTATCAGTTCGAGCCGTACAGGACGCGCGTCCCTCCTGTAGTGTCTGAGCTACAGCTGAACAAGGCTCACCCCAACGCTCTTTAACCACGCACACTCCCAACTCCTCTTCCTTCCCACGATTGATGGCGAGCTCTTGCACAAAAACTCATCTTCTTAAGTCATACTGCCAAATTGCAGGGCAACATTTAAAAGAACCGTTTATATTTATTACTGCGGTTAACTTTTTCCTTTTTTCCAGAACAATTTTAATACATTCTCGCGACTTATATATCACACTTTGAATCAGTCTCGGTTGTCTGCTTCCTATGCCCAGATAAATAATAATGAATTTACAAAACGCATAAAGCATTTACTAATGTACGGTCTCAAATTACTTCCAAGTTTAAAGGAAAGCTGTACGACATTCGTGAATGTAAAGGTCGAATGTGTATGTTTAGATACTACTGTTTATGAAACGATCGTAAATATGGAACACGTGTGCAGTCTCTGGCGCAAATTAAGCGAAAACATAATTATTTAACGATTTTCTTTTTCATTTTCCAAGGTGTATTCTAAAATAAATAGCAGCTGTCCGCAGTCAAATTTCGCGTCCAAAAGTAACACATTTTAGTAAGAAAAATTCATGGAAATAGAGAGACAGTGTGATAAATGTTACCTTTCTGTTCACATTCACGGAGAGATTCATTATACACTCCGAAAAGCTTTGCACTTTTGCCTTTTAATTTTCGGCATAATATACAAGCGGACTTATCCAAATAAATATGTTTGCCAATAACAATGCAAACCACTATTATTGCAGATCTACAGTGTTTGAAAAGAACCCAATTAAAACGATTGCGAATAACCTGCAGCTGGTCCTGATGCCCTCGGCTGATTCAATGTCGTGTTCCCTTTGACGATGAAACCAAGATAAAGAAGTGTGGCCCATTCCCTTCACCTGCACAGTGCGCGCCGGAAAACCGGCCTAGCGATAGAACCCTAAAAATAATTCCCCCAAATTTGTTTCATATTTGTGCTTTTTTGTCATCACGTGAAGAAAAAAAGTTCATTCAGAACTAATACAGAACAGTGCAGCACACCGTATTGAATATTGGCCCATAAAAATAGATATCACACAGAACTAGTTCACACAAGGACTAAAACTAATTCTGTGTGACCCCTTTTATCTATGCTGGGGGGGGGGGGTGCATCTGCCCACATGTTCTTACTAGTGAAGTGTGCATTTTAACGGGAGTAAATGAGATCATTTTCATTATCCCAGAGCTATAATTTAGCCAAATTAAGTGAAAAAGGAAAGATAGTGTGACGAGATTTTGTGTGCGCTCATTGGTGTCTGGACTGAGACTATCTCACTTAGGAACAATATTTAATCATGCATGGCTGACAGGAATTGAACCCAGGATTTTTTGATTTAAAGCTTTCGTGACTGCAGGGATTCATCTTCTTGGTTCTTTCGGTAAAGTCACGTAGAAGGGAAGTAATAAAATAATAAAAATAAAACATAATAATAATATAATGTTATTATGTTATTATTATGTTTTATTTTTATTATTTTATTACTTCCCTTCTACGTGACTTTACCGAAAGAACCAAGAAGATGAACCCAGGATATCAGCAGTATCGGCTCAGTGCTTCTAACCCCTGAGCCACAGGATTACATTTGAATTGCCTCAGTCTTTACTGTGCCCGAGATCGAAAGGCTTTAACGATAAATGGAGTGAAAAACAAGCCATTTGGGTTATCATTACCTCACAAATGTTTGTAACATTTTGTTTAAAGAAATATTCAAGACACCTGCATGCACGGAGGAGGGGGAAGTTGAGAAAAATGTATTACCGAAATGTGCCATGAACTTAGCGATACGAGTTCGATTCCTGGGCATGGCTAACATGTGTGATGGATGATGAGTGAACGAGTCCTGTCCATACCCCCCCCCCTGCCGCCACCAAAGATACAGATCCCCCATGTAGCCTTAACAGACTGTTGGAGCAAGTGCTGTTAGTGAGTACCTAAGAAGGCCGACATGGCGCACGAGGGGGTGGGTGGCCAGCACCGCTGCCTGGTTGCCTTTGTCTCCCGAGTGGCGATATTTAAACACTGCACCAGGTACTCATTTGAAGCTGAGTCGACCTATGGAAGGCCCAGGACTGGCAGGTAATTATCACTGGTGGTGGCTATGAGCGGGAATCGAACTCAGGTCGCCAGGTACACTACCCTTCCCCCCACCACCTCCCACGATTTCACCAACCGACACTTACCAACATGGTGAAGTATGGTTAAACAAAAACCCTTACAAGTCTGCATCCAGCAGTGGATTGACTAAGAATGTAAATTAAAACAAAAAATTATTGGGCAAATGGGTAATTCGTAAGTTCATCTCGTACGTACACTTTAACCAAGAAACCATTTTTTTCAATTATTTTTTTTAAAGGGCAACATATATTAAGTGTATCCCTATGGCCTTATTTGTGGTTAACTCAAGAAAGAGAGTACCTGCATTGCCATGAAGAGAGCACATTTCTGAGAAAGCAATTAAGATGACACAGTAATTAAAAAGTGGACATTTATCTTCGTATGATATTTGTACCGACATGTCTTTTGTTGAAGAGGTCATATATTTGCACCTTGCGAGAGTGGAAAGAGGAGGAAACTAGCGACAACTGCCCGTATCTCGACTGTTTCCAATAAATTATTGCACATATTACCAAAGTAATTGTGATTTCAGATATGCAAATGAAAGCAGGATCGAGGACAAAGCGCACTGCGGGGGAATGCATTTGTCACTCGGCACCACTTAGATGCAGTTTCCCCACATATGCGTTCATTTACATTCGGGGCTTTCAGTGATGATGTTGCACCACACTGCTGTCCGTGCACCAGTGCACAACGTCAACGATGCATGGAGTGGACGCTCTTGAACCTGACGTGATACTGCAGAAGCCCGAGAAAGTATTTGCTCGTGATTGCCCATATGTTTACACGAAAGAAACTGGCTTGCTATATCCATGTATTGCAAAACTGGAGTAAGAGTTGGGCTATTATATTATCGCGTAGGGTTTCAAGGTTGCGCTGAATAGCTCTACAATGCGTTTCCGGGCCGTACCACGTGCTTTTCGGCACGACGTCCGACGTTTCATTCCACGTGCTGGAAGGAGCTCCTTCAGGAAAAATTTCAGTAAAAAAACACTGTACAACCCAAAAACACAATGGACTGCCAAAGATGTTGGTTATTTGTGGGTTTCTAGACTTCATGTGTATGTATGTATTCCTTAGAGTATGTTTTTTCCCCATTACGCTCTAGAGAATGTTTTAGAAGACCTGGGCATATAGATAAATGCCTGTATTGTATATCAACATGCCCACATGTGAAGTGATGATATCAGTTTTTCAGGAATCTGCTGTTGCTTTACAGAACGGAAGATATAAATGAACGAGACACCAGCATGCCTTTAACTAATCACCATGCCGATCAGCATCCCGCCTCAACAAAATATCATGATCCTTTTAAAAGGAGAAGAGATTTGCAAAGCTTGGTTGAGCATGGGAGTTTAATTTCTATGTAATGTTACTGAATACCATTATATTGGTCTGATGCCCTAATAATGTTTTACCATTTATTTACACAAACCCTCAACCAGTATATATATACAAATACTGTTTCTTGGAATTTCTCTCACTTGATGCAGCTATCGTTCTGTGACGGTCCCACCTGAAGACGGAAGCTTGTGTTGCCTCTGAAACGTCGTGATTTTTATTTCATTTTTATTTTACTTTTATAATTTTTTACCTACGTGACTTTACCGGAAAAACCTAAGAATATGAATCCTTGCAGTCATGAAAGCTTCAAATCTGTTGAAGTATTGTCTAACAACAACCATGCCCGACACACCATGATTGGGGGGGAGGGGGAAACCATCATCCAGCAGTGGATTTGATTGAAATAGTTTATTTTCTTTTTAAAGTATTATCAGAATATACCCCAAGCACTAAAAACTATATACAGAATGTTATAATCTCCTTGAGGTGCTGACATATGCGTTAAATGTTTGAAGCTGAAAGGCGTTATAAAAATACAAGGCAGGGAGTCTTAAAAATTTCCATTTCAAAACCCGTCCCATGAGTTTTCAAATACTTGAAAAAGAAAAATCTGATTGAATTTATTTTATATTGAACTTACTACACATATTACATGGTGTGTATGGCATCTTAATTGGATGTAAACAACAGGAAAGACCTAAATTATGTATCTAAGCAAGCTGACGATGCACAGCACTTGTATTTTAACGCTGCAAAAGGTATTTCCAAAACCACCATGAAGTAATGTCAAACTATCTATGGAGACAGATGCACAACGAACTGCAGAGTAACCATGTATTTTCAAATATTTTCACGCAAATAAACACGCACGTACACCTCGCCCAGACACGCACACATACACGTGCATTCACCTCGCCCACACGTCCCCCCCCCCACCCCCGTATGAGCAAAGTCCTTCTCGTACCCTAAACATGCACTTACACAAAGCAGCAAGTATGCATACAAAGTGCAGGCACTTACTCATGCACTTTCACACACGTGCACACAAAGACAAAGATCTCCCGTTTAGCCTCATAGACCAGAGGGAAACAGACGCCCACAAAGACAACGATCCCCTGAGTAGCCTACATAAGCTGTTGGGGCAAGCACTTGGGCGATAGTGTGGTCAGCATCACGTCTGGCTGTCTATATCTCCCCAGTGCTTATGGTAACACACCACACCATGGACTCATTTAAGGCTGTGTCGACCTATGGGAGGCCCAGGACTGGTCCAGACGGCACTTCCGTTAGCCGTGGCTGGGACTTGAACTCGGGTCGCTGGGTTTGTAGTGCAGTACGCTAACCACTATGCCACCACTTTCCCAGTGGGATGCAGGCGCACTCGTGAACGCGCACACGTGCACACGTGTACGTGCGTGTACGCGCACGCGTGCACACACGCTTGCACAGAGAGAAAGAGATCTGAATGGGGGTGGCACAGAGGGCCAGGAGGTTGTGAGCTCGTTTGTTCAAAACTCAATCCCATCCCCCAGAGCAACATGGCAGGCATTGCATTACTAACGCAGAGGCAGCGTCGCCGGCGCGCACAGCCACTGAACACATAACAAAAAATATGAACGAATAGAATGTGCGCACGTGAAACAAGTACAATAAAGCTACATTAAATAAGTACCGTACGGAGTAGTTCTCATCCAAACTAAATTAGAGTTTAACATCAATCATTGAGTTACATTTGACACAAAAAAAAACATTTCAAAAATCATGCATACCCACCCAACCGCCTCTCATGGCAGATAAAAAAAATACAGCAACTATAAAGAATTTGCTTCAAAAACAAATACTACTTACCTTATTACAATATGACAGAATACATTTTAATTTCAAAGCTGATACAGCTCAAACTAGGATCTTAAACGCATTTCCTTTCTTTACTTTACATGTGGCAATATGCATTACACGTGTGTGTGTGTGTGTGGGCATTCCTCTTGGCTTTGGCCCTAATCATTCACGGGCCCAAGAGGAGCCATTCAATGTCACGGCGCCGTTACTGTGATGGACAGGGTCAATCGATACGGCAAATTTTGGCCGTGATCGATTCCCGTCCTGAAAACTCTGCATCTGTTTGAGCTCGGAGCGGAGGCCAGATGGATCCCCATTGTAATGGGTCCGCTCGACCCGAGCCAATTTGGCCGTGACAGATTGTTTTTGGCACGCCATGACAAACTAATCAGTGTATGTATAGGGCCAATGACAAAGGTAGTGACATGGATTTTCCAGGTTAATACCAATAGATGCGATACCTTAACAAAGGGTGTGTAAAAGGTGTGTAAGACTGCCAGGGCAAGTACACATGTATATATATGTAGGGTAGTTTGAGTTTGATTATAGTGTGTGACGTACATTTTTGTATCCTTTTGGCCAATACCGCACAATCATAAAAAATATCTGTTGCAGATTATTTACACGAGTTGTATATTGTTTGCTCCAACTACATTTTGCGAGTATCGTAGGGGTACATTTGGTTGAATAAATGCAATTAACATATCTTTAAAATATTGATTTCATTTACGTTAACCTTGTCCTGAAACAGAAATTGTAAGATGTAAATTACCGAATTTGACTTTTAACAGCAAAGTTAATTAATTTCACAGGATGTGATAATGCGTTTTATGGGAGGAAAGGAAAAAAAAGACAACTGTTTCAAATTAGACACTTTCTGTGCATGATTATTAATGGACTAATGCCGGAATCCAGTTGCCAGTGGTAATGGAGCTGATGTCCGCAAAACGTAGATGTTAGCTTTAGAAATCCTGGAGTCTTAGGTCATGCTCCATCGAACACACCAAGGATGCACATGCTCCATCTTCTCATCTGCATGAATATTCTCCACGTGACTCATCTTTTGCTCAACCATATTGTTAGAACACCGAATTAATAGATTCTTACGAGGAGCTGACTGTGCCGGCTACATGGCTCTTTGAACAAAAATGCCCCCTGTGTAGTGAGCTATTTTACTTGATAAAGTGGGACATTAACGTCTCGCTATTTAAATTCAGAATTGAAATTGCAAACTCCTGAGTAATATTTTAAGCAGATTGTCGAACTGATGGATTTATCACCAGTAATCTAGTGATGTACAAGTTGATTGACCTCATTAGTATGATGGATCTCATTTTGCTCTCAGCAGGTAAACAATTCCAGATCATGTTTTAATTAATTTGCTTGCAAACCACAAAATACGTAAAAATTAGCATTTCCTAAAAAACACCTCTAATAATAATACTCATCACCAATGCAATAATATTTGCATTTAGGTACAGTACTTGACATTGGTCTTTGTCAAATTAATTTGATAAGTTCGTCACCTGTCAAGACAATATTTCCCTTCTATCCACTCACATGCAGTTCTTATTGCTGCAAATAAAACTGCAACTAGTGGTCAGATGCATCAACAAGATAATTGTCAGCCTCTTCGAGTAGGGCGATTCCATTGATCTATAAAAAAATGTGTATAATTTGTATTTGTTTTATGTTTACTAAACAGTATAGTACAAGATCAAAATACAACCCTATTAAAGACAGCATGACCCATTGACTGTACCATACAAAACATGTCCAGTCAATGCCCCTGTAATCAAAAAGACGAGCAAACCCAGTGAACTGAATGCATATACACATGGATGTGCTTGAGTAAGATATTTAATTGTTTTGTATCAACTACAATTCAGTGTTCAAGTCTTGTAATTGCATATTATCATGGGAGTAAATGGATGAAAAGGACAATTGCTTCGAATGAGACACTTTCTGCACATTATTATTTATGGGACATGCCAGAATCCAGTTGCTGGTGATCATTGAGCCAATGTCAACAAATACGAAAAACGTTAACTTAAGAAGTTCTGGAGTCACAGGTTATGCATGTAGTTCATGCAATATGATGCTAGAATAAGATGATTCATATTTATTTTGACCAATCTATGCATAATTTCTCAAAAAACAACATCCTAAACTAAACATAAAATTATCCTTTGCAATAATTGTTGTGTGTGTGTATATATAAACGATATATGTTATGGCATATAGAATAAGAAATTAGGGTTTTTGTGTGGGATAGTTTTTGAAAAGATAGTTAAAAATCCAACCAATAGCACTTTATACTTGTGATGAAGATGGAATGTGTTGCGACACCTTAAGAAAGTATAAACATCGATCTTTAAAATATAAAAAATACCAATAATGCATAAACAGAATCGTCACATTAAATCTAGAATACTTAACATTGATTACTCATCTTTCCCGGTGCACATCATCAATTAAAAATTTATTTTTAGTAGATCTTCAACTTGAAGGACTACATATATTTTTGTATAGCTAATCCAAACATTTATGTTAAAGCTCAGCAAATGGAACAAATTGGTTTATTATATTAAAGTTTAAAAAGCCAAATTGGTTTCCTGCTCAAATAAACGTGTGCATGACCTTGTCTCCTGTTTACAGCCTTAAATCATTGGTGACAATTCCACATTACTGTGGCGAGGGCAAGTCTTTCTATAGTAAAACCATCGTTTATTTCCCCACAATACATTGTAATTCGGATTTGTATCAAACCCAGAGGGATGAAGGACTGAGATAACCCCCTACTGGGATTTAAACTCCGTAACCTTTTGATTGCAGGCTCGCAAATACCACCGCTTCACCCAACCACATTGGTTAATTGAATGGGGCAATAACAATCAAATACTGATGACGAAGTGAATTCCAACTCACCCGGATTTTTACCAGCCGAGTTCTTGAGGCGCAGTGCTTCTTCAGCAGCATCCTCTGTTAATGGCAAAGAAACAACGAGGCCCATTTAAAAATTGCACACAATCCGAAATGTTTTTATGTTAAAAGGTTTACATCGGCACTATGTACTTGAAGATTATTTTCAGAATGCCATTACCAGTAATAAGTGCAGATTATACGTATGCTTGCTTTCATGGTAAACAGAAATATGTCATTGAAATATACATATATGTTCTAGTACATAACTGCAACTTGTTCATTTCATATAAAACACGCATTGGAATGTTCGTATTGAAGGGTAGTATCTAATATAAACAGTAAAAAAAATTATACATTTGTGTAAAATTTACAGCAAACACTATAACAATTTGAAACATGTTTTGCTTAAAAGATCATGATACTTAGCTGTAATACATTCATGCCGATTTAGTTATCTAAATGTGAATTTTAACAAAATGTCTGAAATATCTACAACATTTACACAGCAGTCCATATTTTCAACGTTCGGGCTCTTTGCTTATGTTTAACCAAACATGTTAACATCCAGACATATCACAATGCTGGGTTAATTTATTTATTCACATTATCCCACTATTTACAGAGCGTAGTGGGGAATCTAAACAGCTGTGCATTCCACCTATTCAAAGGTAATAACAATGAATCCACAGTCACGGCATTTAATTAACCATTCTGAACGAACAGGACGTGCTTTTGTTCCATTTTCTGCAGGTTACAAATCAAACGAAAATGTTAAATCTACTTTCCTTTTACTGGTGAAGTAGCTCAGACACGTAAAAGAAAGGCAAAATAAACCCCCCCCAAAAGTCGACGAAAGGAACCAGGCCTAGCTTAACGTGTGCCTGCATAGCATCTGGCCAGCTGCCACCAAATACCAAGCACAAGGCAGGTGGAACGACAGACAACTGAGAGGCAGAGTCTAACCCCACAGAACTTAGATGGAGAGAAAGTTTATGTTATAAAAAAAATACCCAATGACATTTACTCGTGACCGAAAGGTGTGCCAAAATATTCCTAGATTAATACAGTTACGTTTGTTCGTATGCTAATTTAGCTGTTCAGGCAATAATATTGTAAATGTTGTTAAATATATTCACACGTTTGCACTTTGAGTTGATTATTATTATGGGTTGACTCCTGGGGGTTAAATGTGTTGCAACAATGAATGTTATTATTCAAGTTTACTATAAAAAATATATATTCTATTTGCTGCCTCCTGTATGGCACTGAATCACCTCAAAGTTATTTTAGTGCAAAAAATAGGACGCATTCCAACATTATTCAGACAAAATAAATTGTATTGAATAAAGATAAGTAAAGCATGTACTGTATTAGCTTTCTTGATGTTTTACAGACAACTTCACTTTTCACTGTGCACTAATTTACATTGCATAGGATATTATAACTTTGGCAAATATAAAACTGTCCAAAACAACGTCGCTCCTGTATTGCTATCGTGCAAAGTATACCAAGTTACAGTTTTGTATTTGAAATGGGAATCACAAAGTATAACTCCCAGTCGAGGTACTTAGTCCAGAGGTCATCAAATAATTGGTCGTATTGAGAATTCTTAAGAGCTCATTTGATAGATGATAAACTTAGTATGCTCAACATATGCTTCGGAGAGTCAATACCTGAGAAATCGTTTTTTTAAGAAAACGGCATTTAAGCTTTTATGTCATAGACTTAGAAAGTGGACCTCATCGAAATAACTGTCAACTAGAATATTGTAATAATTACATTAAAATTATAACCTCTTGAATAAAATGTTATCCATCAATGTTAACCAGCCAAGCATTTCAGGTTACTGAACGTACCATGTAATTGGTCAACCAGATTGGCAATTGAAGCTTGAACTAATTGTAAGAATGTTCTCGTTGTATCATGTTGCAAAGGAATAAGAACAAGTCGTCAATAACTTTTATTTAAATAGCATTACATGACTCGACACAGGCTGCGAAAAGAAGGCCCTTTGCATACCAATGCCCCTTCTCATCCAATTTTTGACTCATACAGCAGAGCCCGTGCATCCTGTTTACTTGCAAGTGAGCCATGACATTGGTGCAGAGAATAATCCACTTACTCGTGCAACATTACTGTTAGAAGAAGGCTTCCCTCAGCCCATGGTGCTTCCGACCCTGACCAATGCAATCAAATCAATGGGCCGACCTTGCAAACCTCCCATCAAAAATTCAATCAATTCTGCCTTGCGTCCTAGACCCACACAGTTTTGCCCCTTTATTTGAACTCTGTTTGCATATTCTCCTCAAATATCAACATCGTGGTATGGATTATTTTTTATATATATACAGATCTCATGGGATAACACCATTCAATGACAGTGTTTTATATATTTGAACAGATGACAAATTCTCTCCTGCTGCAAATGAGCTATGCACTGTATATAAATGAAAACATTATATGTACAGTGCATTCTATATATGTAAAGATACACACACACGTCAATGTCATTGGCACATGTGCTGTGTTCTAATAAAAGGCATGTTATATAATCTCACCTGAAGACGGTCGCTTGTTGTTGCGATCGAAACGTCGTGATCTATTATTTTTTCTACCTACGTGACTTTACCGAAAGAACCAAAAAGTATAGGCATGTTATATAACACAAACTTAGTCTAAATTGAGTATATTTCGTTATATTTGGGTTACGTAAAATTGTAACATGCCTGTAATACCTCCCTCCTCCTCCCTTAAAATCCAATAAATTGTCACAAATTTAGGGTTGCGATTCAATTTACAAAATCGATTCCTCTTTTTCTAGTAGCTGGTTGTGGCAGCACGACAACCCATTAAATACAAGGTATACGATATTTAAATACAGGTACATGAAATTGATTCTTATGCAAGCGATTCCATGCAGAATAAATTATTTTAATCGATGAATAAAGGCATCATTACACCCTTAATATTTCCGATGTATTTTTATAATTTTCACCTAATATATATTTCTATATGATCTTGTGGGAAAAGGTATATGTTCTAAATTATATTTTATTAACCGGCTTCATTGTGAACTAAAGTGCAAATAATACAGCGCAAGGGAAACCACAAAAGGGTGAATGCATGTGTGCTCACAGGCAAGCTAGCTACTGCCCTAACACTCATTTACACATCTGGATGGGATGTGCCAGTTGATTGTGCACGGACAAAGAGGGCTGTCAAACAGCATGCAGTCCAAACAATCTCAATCCCATCTAAGACTGCTGAACCAAACAGCAAACTGTCATGTACCATTACATTCCTGGCACACTTCTGCAGCACCACAATGCATTGCGCACACGACAGCTGACGGGCACACGTTTGCATGCCACCAGAGAGGAGAAATGGTTTAACAAGCAAAAAAATTAAAATGCATAAACAATCCAAATGCCTGTAGATTTTTTTTTTACAATTGGGGAATCACATCTGGTGTCAATAAAAATAAAACGTTTCGTAACAACTTCTTTCAATTGGAAAATGAGGAAGAGGATAAGTGGTGCATGTTTAATTTTCCATGCGTATACTGTTAAAACTGGGGGTGCCAGCGGTGGTATACTGGTTGACGCACCGAGTTATGAAACTGGTGAACTGAGTTTGATTTCCGGCCATCAGTGGCGAATGATATCTGAAACGGTCCTGGGGACCTGATCCCCCCTCCTCCCTACCACCCCCCTCCCTACCACCCCCCCACACCGCCCTTTCCTTTCACCCACCAGCACTGGCCAGCATGGTCAAGAACGGTCAAACAAGCCCCATGACTGACACGGCGTGGAAAGACCTTCATCCAGAAGTGTCTTGACAAAGAGATGTGCATTCATTTTTATCTATCATTATCACCAGTGTACACTAAAGTAGTTCAGCGTGTCTTTCGTATGTTGCCAACCGTGCTTTCGTTGTAAGAAACCCTTCAGTAGCAGAAAGCAGAACAATTGTAATTAAGTTACAATAGGAAGGCTGTGCTTTCACATTTCACAAAAGCATTGGGGACACAGAGTATCTACAAGAGCACGCAAGATAAGGTCCCTGCCCTGGTTTCACGCAATGACTTTGAAGTTGTCAGTAACCGCCGAGGCCTGACTCGTGGGTTGCCCACACTGTGCTACACCGCTACCACCAGCCACAGCATAAAGAGAAGCATGAACACTTTGGACACAGAAAAACACAGCCACTGGACACAGCATCACAATGCTGATATAACACAATGACGTTAATTCAATTTTCCCAGCAAATTGTTCATGAAAGGCACGGATAACGCAACATTTCCAAGTAGCTGTGCATGGCTTCGTGTGTGGCTGATGTATTTCCCATTGTGCTATGCAAGCAAAACTCGCAGTAGCTTACACAAGAGACAAATGAGGCAATCAAGGTTCATTGCGATAAGACTTTCTGCATGAAACTTCCAAACATGTGATGGGAAATGTAAGCATAAATACAGAAGAAAATGTGTCCGCTGTAACTAATTGCATTTAGATATTTAAACCCAAATTGTATTGCAACAGTCTTGTAACCTGTAGTATAACAGTTACAATTCACAGCCCCTTGTCACTTCCACTGCTAGATAAAGGCCATGTCAGTCATGGGGGTTGTTTGACCATACTTCGTCACATCAGTCAGTGATGGTTGGTAAACTATAGTCCCAACAACAGTTCAGATATCAACTAATCATACACCACACAGAATCAGACGAAATATAAACACAACACGGAATTACTATTTTAGCCTGTCATTGTAGCAAACCAAAGTCTGAGGAAAGACACAGCAATGTAGTGAGAATAAAGATGAGCTTATGAAGGACAGAATGTAACAACACATAATTAACATGCGAATTGTTAACAATGCATCTGTCATTGCAGCATATTTAATTCAACAAAATCACACGACAGTACAGCCAGTGTGGTACACAGAGCGGCAGTCCATTTCCAGTATGTAGGACATGCATCATCACTTCGTACGAGGCGTTTTACCGAATGTCAAATGAAAACACCGCCTTCAGCTGTGACATTTTTTTTATGCAGAGCTTTAGTATAGCATCAGGACTCTTGTGTGCAAACAAAGAAAAAGAAAAATTCTCGCCCAAGGCTTTAGCTCATTATATGCACCAATACAGAATTCACTGGCATATAAAGCCCTGGTTGGCTTGTTCAATTAATATAGTTTTTTTTCCAGAATCGCAAGCAAACCTTGCAGCAAGCGTGCACAAGCATGCGCTAAGAGAGTGATTTACACATCGGTTCGTGTTTGACGCTGCTTCTTTGCATTTCAAGCAGCCCTGGTGACCTCTCAATGTGTCTGTCATTTCATGCAAAGCACACACACAGACAAGAGGTGGCTTGGTCCACCATTGCTAATCGCTGCAAGTTTCTTAAATATGGAAGAAAAAAAATCCACATTATATGCTGCATGTGCTAAGATTTCACAAGGCAGCAAATTGGTATGATCTTGCATACAAAAGGCGATCATCCGCATGATCAAACAGAATAGCAAAAAAGTACTATTGATTGTTCCTCCGTCTTTCATACGCTGCCCCTGGCATCATGAGCCTGCAATGTGTGTGTGCAGATGAGCAAAACAAGGGAAGTACAGGCAGTGATGGTGGTAGCCCATTGGGAGCCTTAAGCAGAACATTATTTTTGAGGGCCTCCCCTTTTGCAATTAATACAATCCTGGTGAGATGACAAAATAGATTTAGAGATAGAGAGGTGGTGAGACAAGATGTGTGTAGACAAAAACAAGGATGTAGTGAGATGAGAGATGGACACAAGATAGGCACGAGATAGATTACTTGGCTTTTTATAGCTTGTTAAGCATATTAGGATTTGAATTCGAGCTGATATTTGATACACCCCCTATGTGTTCAAGAATATGGGGCCATTTGAGCGACTTGGGGCCTTTGAGCAATGCACTTGCTTTTTGCTTCTGCCCAGCGCTGGCCCTGACGACAGGCACACATGGTGTTGTGGCAGATTACAGCACTAATGCTTCAATGAGTCATCCGTCCATGCAGAAAGCACCGGGGTCCTTACTGTTTCAAATACCCATCTGTCAACAAAATGACAACAATGTATCCTCTGGCACTCACAACAGAGCATGTATGCAATGATGTTCCACCGACGAGTGGACAGTATACCAGGACCGCCCACATGTCACCAGTTGCAAGTGACGGAACAGATAAGCAATGAGAGGCATGGCGAGGTATTATCTTGACACGATTGCTGGGCTAGAACAAGAAGAAATACATTTTGTGGAAATCCATTTGTTACGTGAGTTTTTATGAAAATCAAAAACTGCTCTACAGAGGGAAGTAATATAGCAAGCAATTGCACAAAACATCACCTCATATGATGTAACATCGCCATAGGTGCATTTTGAAGGTATAAACAAAGTTCACCATTTGAAAGTGAAAAAAAAGTTATATTTTAAAATAGCACCGACTAGTTTGCTTCTAGTAACGTTTGGTTTTCAAATATTTTGTTTGAATCACATTAAAAGATTCGTGCTGCACTACTTCTGTGCTACACAGGAATTCCCATACATCTCACTGGCTTGCACAAAGACCCAAAGCAGTTTCAAGTTCGGTCAGTAGGAGTCGCCCTCTCCAGCAAAGCAACCGAACAGGCGGGCCAAAGAAGCGAGCACGAGTTATCATCTTAAGGCACATGCCAGCAACATGATGCAGCTTGTAAAGACAGCGACGGCATATTCCTGGGCTCCTGGAGGTCCTTAATTAACCCTCCCATACATCATGTCCACTTTGATGGACTGCTTTGCTATATATATAATCTTGATATTTACGTCTGCTATAAAATGATATGAACATTTTTCAAGACGTTTGGGTGGGTTTCTTTGACTCCTAAAATTACACTTAACCCAATAAGTAGATTTTACTTTTAATAATGTGTGCATGAGAGGGGTCATATTCAGCCTGATTGGGTTGCATACACTGTGGGTTTTATAAATGCAGCTGCAACGAAATGAACGAATGTACTGTAGTTCCAGGGCACAGAACAAACACCGAATTATTATTTACTCTTTTCTCTTAAATAAATTTGAGTTTGAATACGCTGCAGATGTCTATTTTAAGTTACTGAATATATTAAACGTCAAAGTAGGTATAAAAAATACTATTTAAGTCAACTATCTACAGTACCTCAATGCATGTTCAATATACAGTAATGTATTGAACATTACACAAACAAAAAAACTATTTCCTACGTAACTTTCGTCATATTTTTATTGTATGCACGTAACCCACAGGTTGAGGTGTGTTGTTCTTGGGTGGTTATTTGGCCAAACTTCGCCATGCTGGTCAGCAGAATTGGCAAAAAATAAACTAAGATGCAGCTGAGTCAACCAGCAATGAATTGATCATTGTTGATGACAATAATTATCCTTCCCAAATAGTACAGTACTTTAAATGTTTGAGATGCTAAATGGTGCTCATTGCAATACCACAAAACCTGTAGCCAAAAGACACACCTCACCTCCTGCATGAGCTCATCATGCATATTGGTAACTTGTTATGTAATGCGTCTACCAATACATGCGCCTTTAAACTATTTTCTCATTTAAAACACGATATACTACGTTTCATGCTTTCTTTTGGGGAGATTGTGGCTATTCTTGCATTCCCATCTGCTAGGCGATCTCTGTTTCACTCACGGAAATGGTTGTTGCTACTGCCTGCACGAGTCAAACACTGGGTTGTTTTATTAAACAGGATGCCTCGGTAGCATTACACTGTGCAACAGCCTTTGTTTGGGCTGCAAACTCTTGACACAAACATAGATTCATCTGAAATCAACACGTCCGGTTCAGGGTTCTACATTACCCAAAGATCTTACGACTGATCCACTAAAACATGTAATTTTATGCGACAACGGTCTGCTACTTCAGAGAATTAACCAATTTCTTCGATAATAAAATTGCCTCGCGTCTAGCAGTGTTCCAAGTCATGCTCGCTGCAGTTTGCTGTGTGTGCTCTTTTTCTCGTGCCCGTACACATGCCCGTGCACTCAAATGAGGAATGTGCACTTGAGAAGGCCCCATCGATGCCACAATTATCATGGGTGATGCTGCTCACATGTATTGAACTTTGACATGATTCTTGAGCTCGGAGGATTAGTTGAATAAAATAAAAATGTGATTGCTTCAATGGGCATTGCAGCTGTGCTCATGTCCTGTTGCATTCCTATGATGGTGGCAAATCATTGCATCGGACAATCACTGTTTATTTCCCCACAAAGTTGTACTGTACTCAATTTATCAAATAAAAACTACAACTGATAATTGGTTGTTTACCCTTCTATCTGGCAACAAAACTGACACCTTTTTACAAGGAGTCATGTTTGCATAGACCGCGATACCTGCAGTCATAATACAAACAAAAGACATAACTCTGATAATGTGCACTGTCCTTGGGTTGGACCAGATGACGCCAAAAGGCGTCATCTGGGCCAACACCATGTGAGACTAGGCTCTAAGGAAAGCTGTCTCGGGTGTGGACCAATCAACTTCAAGGACAGTGCACATTATCAGAGTTATGTCTTTTGTTTGTATTATGACTGCAGGTATTGCGATCTATGCAAACATGACTCCTTGTAAAAAGGTGTCAGTTTTGTTTCCAGATAGAAGGGTAAACAACCAATTATCATATTTTTACTGGCAAATGAGGTTCCCATAGTGGTAAAACTACAACTGTTATGTAAACGTGTAACCATCTGATTGCGAGTGGCACGCTCTTCCGCTGAGTCACATGACCAGATACACCAATTCATCAACTAAAAGGTATAATCGACTACTTATCTGGTAAATTACTCAGGCCGCATTAAGAATGGCAGCTGCTCCTACAACCCACGCCCAGCTGGATACAGCTGATGATGCTTATGATATCACCAAGCCCCGTCCATCATCTCCTGTCCAGCGGCACACATGGTAGCAAAGGTGAGACTTGTTTTTTCCCAAACAATGTTCATATTATCTGATTAGTTGTGTAATCCAACCGATAATCAGTACAGTAATTGATTACTTAAATAACCAAAAAGGTCAGTTGTACGTATATTGGAAGTGCACTGGAATTGCCACCTCGCAAAAAAAACATGCCAAGACAAAATGCAACGCCATTGTGTGCAACGTTTTGTAAACACCACTTTTAGCGTAATGGTACAAATTCAGCTATTTGCTTTACCACACTGGCCCTGCTCGTGGTCACGTGCATGTGTGTTCTGACTTCAACGTGGCTGTCGCTTACTGATAACAATTGAGCCATGTGGGTACTCGTATTTATAGTGGCAGAGTGAGAACCTTGTTGCATGAAATAGCTCAACCCGTTTCAATGCATCGTTACAGCTTTTGCAAGCAAAGCATTTGACTCATGCTAATATGATCGTCTTACTTTTACAACGCTGTTCCAGTACGATAGAATAGACGCTTGCAAAGCTGGCAATATTTTTTTCAAACACTTTCAACTGTGTCTGTAACGCCGCTTCGATACAACCACAAAAAGCACATCTTAAGTGGGTGGTGGCGGATAAGAGGTGGTTGGTATATATTTTGAGATTGCATGTTCTCCCCGTGGTCTCGTGGATTTTTTTCCAGGTCCTCCAGTTTTTCACACCACATTTAGATACATGATTTTAGAGTATGTGCTGCAATACATTTCCACATAAGCCATTTTGTTGAGCTATCATTTGTGACCAAATTGAAAAGAGCTATATAGCTCAGTGGGCCTAACCTGGTAAAATAAAAATAGTTAAATTTAAAACACAAAGCAACATAATACAAGCCAGCAATGCTGTCTTCACCTTCACCACCACCAATATGTTGCTTTCAATCAGTCTATTACACCATGGCACTGGATCACAAAAAGGCAACAGGCAAGATGACATTCAAGAATTAAGAGGATCCTTCATATAGCTTATTGCAATATATTCGCAACCGCTACAGCTAAAGTACATTCTATGTGAACCAACGGTGTGCACCAGATCATAATGTATATGTATAATAACTATGTGTTTGAGTGGGTGTGATGTTGGCTGTATGACTGCATGCTGTGGGAGCTGTGGTGCAGCGGTTACCAAGCCGCGCTACGAACCCGGTGAAGTTCGATTCCTGCTCACGGCCAAAGCCAGTGATGATTATCTGAACCGGTCATGGGCCTCCCCTAGGTCGACTCAGCCTTAAATGAGTACCTGGTGTGATGTGTAAACATCGCCACTGGGGAGACGAGACAAAGGCGGTCGGGCGTGGTGTTGGCCCTCGTGTACCGTTCCGGCCTTTCATAGGTGCTCGCTAACAGCACTTGCCCCAACAGTCTGTTAAAGGCTATATGGGAGACATTTGTCTTTGTATAATTTATAGATTTTTAAATGGTTGTGTATTTGACAATTGACACCCTGGACACTCCTGAACTATATAACTATCTTTAGTAAGCAAACAGAAATGGATAGTTTCCCTAATACGTTACTCATTTTACACTGCGGTCAGTATTGCATTTACAAGTCATTGTTACAATGTATCATATTCTGAGGCTTTAAAACAGAAAAAAAACACTGGACATTACGGTTGTATCTCATGCATTACCATGTATTTAAGTATGTAGGTGATTAAAGAGTATAAATGTACAAGTTGATAATTGACTGCTGTTCGAAAACGTACAAGAGGAAGCAAATATAAGTGAATTTTGTGAATTCATGTTGATGACAGATAAGGAACTGTAAGAGAAACCACCAGGCCTAAACACCGACCTCACCGAGGAAGCTGACAAAGAGCTCACCATCTCCATTTCACGAGCACACGCCTGGGTGTACTCAACTCCAGCGCAAAGATGGCTTCGAAGTGACAGTTACATAATTTGACGACATTTCGTCACAATTTTAAACGGGGCATGTTATCTTGGAAAGTTCTGTATCACAAACATTACATTAATTTGTATGCTGTAGCGGAAATGTATTTTAAAATGTGTACCGTACATAGAGTTAAATCAGTCTATCACGTGCTGTATAGTATTAGTAGATGCTGCTGTGTCGTAGTGGTTATTATACCGGGCTATTTTGAACTCTGCCGGCACGTCCAGGTGAAACAACGGTGCGATTTTCTTAATTCCCCCACCCGCCTCCCGTCCATCCAGCGGTTTAAAATGGGTTCAACCACAGTCGGTTTAGTCTGAGATCTCTCGGCTGAATTTTGGTGGGGTAAAATTTCGAGGATTCTCATCCCTCGCAAGACGTCTGGCCAGTTCGGAAGAGCAGGCCGAAAATACCGTCGACAGCAGCGCTTCTTAACCTGGGTGCACGTGCACCCCCCTGGGGGTGCGAGACATGGCCAGACCTTTTTTTAGAAGCTAAATAATCGAAAACACAAATTAAGCACAGGCACATAGGTGCAACTACTTTGTTTCATCAAACATATGTATTTATTAACATCATACATGTTTATAGAGACCTCTCTGGAGCCTCCCGCAAGTTGAAGGACCCTTCCTGCCAACGGTGGCGTGAGAACGAAATCGCAGGGCTGCTACCTTCACCTTTCATTCGGACTTGTGCCGATGGTTTCGCTCAGCGATAAGAAAAAAATATATACAGCAAGTATTTTCATTTGAGAAAATATGCTCCTATGCATAATCACAAGACCGTAATTGCAATACATAAACCTTAACTTAATGCTATTCACTTAGGTAAACGTATCAAAATGATACATTGTATTACAGTACTGTGCATAGAGTATTGTAAACGTTGTCTTGTTTATCACGAACTCAATACATTATTAACTATTCCCATAAACCGTGGACAGACCTACCTGTAATGAAGGTTGATTTATTGTGCACTACATGGTGCTGTATTAGCCACATGCAGGACGTGTGTACAATGAAGTCATGCGATCTTTGGGAAGAAATTAAACGTCAGCAAAACACTGCAGTGATGTATTTATGAAATGGGTGTTGTGGACAACATCGGATGTAGAAGCTAGATTATACTTTATTAAAACATGTATGCAAAAGGGATGAGGACCAGAGAGAATTTAGCACTAAAACTTCTGTTTTTTTGCATCTATTTCCCAATGCAGAGGATGCGGCTGTTTTTCTACAGAACAAAACAAGTGACATCATCTCTGCAGCTCTGGTTAATGCCTAATAATACCAGTTTGCATGGTCTCTGGGGGAATGTATGTAATGGGTTTATGTGTGTTGCAACAGGGCAAGCTATTGCAATTATCACCACTGTTCATTCCTGTGTCTTACAGTCAACTACGTATGTATACAGATACAGCACAGTACATAAATAATACACATTGCACATTCAGACTTTAGGGATTACAGTACAGTGTATCACATGTTAAACACTGCACTTTAGTACTTCCCTTGATTTGGGCACATCTGATCAATCTGGATGCACCTCACAAATGCGTGGTAGTGATATTAAAAGCCATTCCATGAATTAACAACTTACATCAAGGGATTCCTCATCTTTTAAATTCAACGGGGGATGCATTCCTTCATGTATATCCTTCCTGTTCCTGCTGTGAGTAAGGCTAATTTATCTTAATCCTGTGACTTTCGATATGCTTTCAAATGCTTTTCCTGACGTCACATGCACTACGGCTTTACAATTAAAATACGTTCCTTAATTAACTCTCATCTTTATGCCCAGCATAGCCACGATTAATTACTTCCCAGTGACTCCAAGTACCTTGCACAGCACTATAACCTGCCTAGTTCCCCCTCCCTTTGACGGCGGTGACGATTCACTTCTGTTAATGTCTGCTAACAATGCCGTACGACTGCCAGTGTTTTAATGACGTTGACATCGGCCAGCCAACACTCATGTCATGTTTTCCAGCTAAAACGAATCAAGGCCTTTTCTCAACAAGTATGGACATGGTACAGAAAATGGCTTTAGCTAAGATTATGCTGTAAAAAAAAATCCGAAGCCTGGATTTAAGATCGTAAATTACTGTTTCATTTCTGCTGCTTCACTCCTTTTGCACTAATGATTCATCATAGCACGTGTCAAATGAAGACCCCTTTACGTATTCGTTGAAAGTCATGGTAAACGGCGTTTTATTTAACGGGGAAATGAAAAGTATTTTTGTTAATGTGATATTATTTGTAACTCGAGTATTATGCTTGATTTAGTTTGAAGTCACATGTTTATGTAATATTGTCTGTGTTGTTGTGCAGCACATAAAAAAACGATACAGCACTGTAAACATGTGACTTGCAACCAAAGCAGGCGAAAGAACCTCTGCAGCTTTGAAGCATCACATTTCTCAAAACTATTTATATACAGGATTACCTACAATTTTAAACATATACAGTATCTTTTAACAAGTGTCAAATAAATCACAAACAAGCAAAAACTTGCATCGGAGGCAGATGGCATCCATTATTAATTTTATGGAAATGTTAATGCTTTCTTCCCCTGGGTTCACGGTCATTTGCCTACCTACTGACAGCTGTGGTACTATATGGCTTATGCCTTCGTGATTTCATAAACATTGCCCGTGCCGTGTTACACCACCAATTACATCGGCAGCATGTAACCTCCCTGTCTGCACCATGAACCGTGCATGAACCCGTCTAGTGTGCAGAACACTGAGTTCATTTTGTTTCCACGTTTTTTTTTGGGGGGGGGGAGGTGGTGTGGGGGGTGATGTTTATTTTTACGCTTTCCTAAAAAAATGTTTTCTATTTTCATGCGAATGTTCTATCAACTCCTTGTTTTAGAACTGGAATTGAAGGTCGCCGCTGGGTCCAACACAAGGACAAGAGGAGCAGGCGAGATGGCCCGCCGAGAGCCCAACTCTGGCAAACAAGGAGCAGACATCACGGTGACGCCAAGCGAAGGGTCTGGTGGCATGTTTGCGTTTCAGTCACGATCTTGTGGCCGCTGTTTCTCTGCTGGGTCATTGCCCTCATTGAACAGCAAGATCCATAGCAGATAGCGCCTCGCAGCTCTGTGTCATTCCATACAATATGAAGAAACACAACCCTATCCATGGCATGTCAGTTTAAACATGGCTGCGACTCGCATTCAGTCAGGCACAAAGCAAACTTGGGCATGGTGTAAATTTAACGGAGGCTGTTGACTCTGACACTGGTTGGACGTGCACATAAGTGTCAGGTTGAGAAGCAAACTGGGAATCCGGTATGGATATACAGTACAGTTATAGCCACTGCTTTCATACAGAAAGCCTGGTTGTGACAGTAATATTCCACACGTAAACACAAAAACAGTTATACAAAGTCCGCGATTCCGTAAAATTGTGCTCGCCACAAAAAAAATCAGTAATACAGCAATTAATTTTCACAAACTTACAAGCACCAGCGGAGGTGAATCATGGTGGTCGAACAAACCCCACAACCTTTGTCGGATGTGGGGAGACCTTCATCCAACAGTGGGCTGACAACGGGCTGTGAATTGTTGGAATTATTTTCATAATGAATTTTAATATCGCATACCAAGGATTTAAATGTATAGACCCCGCTTGGCAATACTTCACCCCCCTTCTTTCAGGCGGCTTATGGGAGTGTGAAATGAATGCATGAGAACGGACTGCGTTTTGTTCTTCAATGATCGGCTCTCTGCCCAAGTTTAAACTCCGGATAAAAAAAATACTGCCACATTTACCTCCCCCGCGATAGCGAGATACCGAGATGCATTGATTCCACCTCGTAGTCCTTACGGAGTACCCTCAGGGGAGAAAAATATCACACTGGATTGTACAAAAAAAAAACTCTTCTTACTCATTTGCTTGCCGGAAAATGAGGGTTAGTTAAATATTTTGGGAACTGAATATTATTGAAAGTTACTGTATGTATAAACTCGTGCTGATTACTATATTAAAATAATAAAAATAAAACATAATAAAATTATTCTCACGACGTTTCGGCCACAACGCAAGCAGTCGTCCTCAGGTGAAGAACAGGTCTTCACCTGAGGACGGCTGCTTGCGTTGTGGCAGAAACGTCGTGAGAATTATTTTATTATGTTTTATTGTTATTCTTTTATTATTTCCATTCTACGTGACTTTACCGAAAGAACCAAGAAGATGAATCCCTGCAGTCACGAAAGTTTTAAATCGAAAGATTACTATATTGTTTTCGATATGCCATATGCCATAACGTAGTAATCCCAAGGTCCAATGCATGTATTCAAAGATTAACTTTGTGTCAGTTTAACTCTGGATATTGTTGGTTCTCAAAACTTCTCAACTGCCACTCTCAACTGCCACTCTCAACTGCCACTCATGACAAGGAAAACAAGTCACGGCAGAACAGGTCTCGTCAAATGTCAATATTTACTGAACAACCCTTTTAAAGCCATAAAATGTGAAATCTCACATGTTATCCCATCGTTGTTGCAATGAAACAAATGCAGTAGAGAACTCTACTGTAAATGTAACAAATTTAAACTGCAATCTTCTGCCATTACGATTTACACTCTTTCCACGTTGCACAACAGCAGAAACAAAACATCTGCCGAATTGACATTTGAAGTGACAGCTAATGGTGATGTAACGATCAAATAAACGATATAACATGACATGTAATGTTTGCTGAGTGGCAGCTGTTATGCATGCCTGTAATGCGGCACTGTGGAGGCCAGGGTTGATGGATCACACAAATGTTGTGAGACTCCCTTCCCGTGGGCATCGACGTTGCATACCCCCGCTTGCCAGGAGAATGCAGGATAGAAAATGTGCACTACACCCGTTCCATCTGGAAGGGGTAGAGTGTTTCCCCCTCACACACATGGGCTTTCTCTGGTTGCTCATATTTCCTCCCCACGTGTGCAAACTCATTAATTGTCTGATAACGCCGTAATATACAGAGGAACGCACAGCCTAAAGAGGATTATGTAATTTTGCTGTGACGGTTCCACCTGAAGACGGAAGCTTGTGTTGCCTCCGAAACTTCGTGATTTAATTTAGTTGTTTTTTCATTTATTTTTTACCTACCTGACAAATCTAGAATTAGCTACTTTGTAGGTCTACGCGGTTGTGCTGCTGGACAGCTCTGCAATGAGTTTCCGGGTTTCACTGTGCGCGTTGTTCGGCACAATGTCCGACATTGTGCCCCACATGCTGGGAGCATTGATTCCGTTTCTGAAGAAGCTCCCAGCGCCTGAAGCGAAACGTCAGACATCGTGCTAAACAACGTGCATGACAAAAACACAATAGAGAGCTGGAAACAAACATCACGGCTATGCATATAATGGTAACGATTCAATTCCCCCAGCAATTCGATGTACCGTCACCATTCCGCATCCCAATTTGAATAAAAAATCAATTCTCTTTTGTCAAAATTTTACAGTCTCATTTATATTGATTTTCATTTCTTCTTCCTCCTTTGTAAAGTTACGTTCGCTCCATTAGCTTACATTTTACACATATTTTGCAAATATATTGCACGAAACGCTAATTATAGATTATTACACAAGTGATTCGATATGTGTATCGTGAGTGTAGAAGTTAATATTATCGATGAATCGATACAGAACATACCTAACAAAATTAGAGGTATATTAGAAGTATATACGCGTGGAAAAGCTGGTGAGCCATCCCAATAACAGAGCTTTCATGTTGTCTGGAAAATGAAAGAGTATTCACTGCAAGTTAAGACGTGGAAAATTATTCCAAACCCTCAGTAACCTAATTTTAAAGTCATAAATTCATGTCTGGACTGGAAAGATGCATATTTGCATCGCATCCAAATGTGACCACATTGAGATGCTACATGCACCCAAATTGTATTGTATTCTATGTTTATGAAACACAAAAGCAGGCTCACACTTGTAAAATTTCATGCAACCTTGTTCATAAGTTATCACAGTGTCTCTGTGATCTCCATCACCCACATTTCTGGCCTCAATCAGGATGCAGGAGTGTAATTCCTACTCATTCACAGTTTGCTGAAGGTGCAACGTTGGATCGAATTGCCGATTAATACCAATTCTTACTCATTTCTTTAGAATTGCTTTTGTGCTTAGTTCGTTGTTCCTTCCCCACACATCCGATGAGCACGGTTGGCTACGTATCATGCGAAAGAACTTCAACATGCATACATCAAATATGTGTATGTAAGAGTAGACATGTTTCGATTTGTGTGTGCATTGTCATTAACGAGTGTTTGTGACCCCCTCCAGGTTCTAGAGGCCACTATATGGGATACCACGGTGGTGAGATGTTAACTACCTTGCTTGGTATTCAGGAGGTTGTGGGTTCAATCCAGACCCTGGTACCTGTATATTTGGAGTTTGTACGTTCTTCCCGTGGTGACGTGGATTTTTATTCAGGTCCTCCGGTTTTTCCCTCCATATTTGGAAACGTGCGTTTAGAATATTCGGCTGCTACAAATTTCCACATGATGATAAGCCACTTCGTTGAGCTGTCATTTGTGGCCAAATGAAAGAGAGCTATAGAGCTCAGTGGGCCTTACCTGGTAAAATGAAAAATATAATTTAGTCGTTTACATTGAACACAATGTAAAACGAGCCTTGTATTAATGTAGCTTCTTGAATCGAATTGCAACGCTGAATCGCGACATTTCATTCAATTGCCGGTGGGCGGTGAATAAATGCACCCTTAACTTGCGCTCCTTCTGATAACTTCAGTGCAAATGCCTTGCCAAAATCCTACATGTTCTTAAATATCCACAGTGCTGCAGTTAAAACAAAGCAGCTTTAACAAAAGGCCTGTGCAGCAACAGCAATGCTTCTTTTTAGTCTTTAACAATAGACGATGGGTCAAATCAGTGTTCTCTGTGGAAACATTCAATTATTTACTGTTCCCCAATAATTGCAATCCTGCTTGTGCAAATAATCCAAAATGAATTAAACAAAGAACAGTCAAGAAGCTCGCATGTCTGGCGGCATCTGCAACCTCAGATAGCAAAGCGCTCGGGCATTAGTTGCTAAATGAGGCGTTCATCATTCCTATTCAAGGGCAACAGACACCATGATGCAGGGCTAACCTTGCAGACGCATGACATTTGAAAAGACAATATTTTAGACTGCAGAAAAAAAAAACGTAATTTTCACACTTGTCAGCAGCAATTCATTACCCGCAATATGTAAATACAGAACGTAATTACGAGCAAGGTTTGAAAGTAGAAGTATTCCTCTTGGTCGATTATTACACCAGTCGGAATCAATTAAGCATTCAGGTCACTGTTGACTGGTATTTGTGGGCCAATTATTTTTCCATAAACCAATACTTTATGGGATAACAAGTCGTTTTAAGCGAACAAGAAATGTGCATAGTTGCATCTTCATTGTAACGTATTTCACTGCATAAAAAAAGTATTTGTCTTCCCCACTGATGCACGTTTATTAAAAGCTTTCCAATGAAGACGTAAATTGAGTTGGTGATATATGATGTGTTCACGTGATAAATGCAGTATAGAATTAAGAAATATGAACAATAATCGGCAGCGGCAGTCATGATCTATTAACTGCTGGATGGAAGACTCTGCAAAATTACATCGCCATCCCTCATGATCACGCAAAGCCAAAATATATCTTGATCCTACAGTTGATCTGATGGCTCCATCTCTGTGGTGGTGTTTCTCTCAGTTATGTTACTTCCTCTGACTGCATTCTGTCGTCATCATTTTCAACCATCGGCCAAGTTCCCTTATTTATAACGTTCCCTGCCACCCGAGTCTAATCAGGACACATCGTAAGAAGGGTGGTGGTGGTGGTGGTGATGGTGGAGCCTGGTGACAGAATGGCACACAACAAAGGCAATGCTCTTGTGATGGATAACCACTGTGGAGATGGAACAATGAGATCAGCTCCTACAGGAGTAAGACGACGACTCGTCGCATCACAGGACCATGAAGGATGTTGACGGCATGGAGAGGCCTTCATCCACCAGCGGCTAGACTATGGCTGATGATGATGATTTTCATGTACATTGTACAGCTATGTTTGTCAGTATTCAGATGCTGCACCTCTAAATATCTTCACCATAGCCGGGAGACGTGTTATTGCACATGCGCCAGTCAGACACACTTGGGACACACTTCCTAAGTCACCCGTTATAAACATTGCAACCACCAAGACGTCACATCTCTTATGACATGATCACATTTCAGCATGAAAAATGTGCTGCACATACAGGGTACACAATGTTCCGTGTAATGCCGACTCGTAATAGAATATTTCTGGCCAGATGGTTTGCTTCCCAAAACTGACATTTTTATTTTTATGTAACGTTGGTCCAGGATCAAAATTACAAAGTTACTTCCTGAATGAGCACTCGAACTCCCTACAAAGACAATGATCCCCCATATCACCTGAACAGACTGTTGGGGCAAGTGCTGTTAGCGAGCACCTATGAAGACTGGAACGACACACGAGGGGGTGGATGGCCAGCACCACGCTGGGCTGCCTTTGTCTCTCCAGTGGCGATGTTTACACACAGAGTCAGATACTCATTTGAGGCTAAGCCGACCTAGGGGAGATCCATGATGGGTTCAGATAAACGTCACTGGTGTTGGCCGTAAGCAGAAGTCGAACTCGGGTCGCCGGATTTGCAGCACAGTGCACTAACGGCTGCGCCACTGCTCCCCACAAACATACACATGCATTTACAAGTCCCCTCATGCTCACAGTATGATCGCCAGAGCTGATATTAGCCATCTTGTACAGCATGTCAGCCATGTACATCTTGGAAATGCATACAACAGATGGCAAGGAAGCATTCTCCACTCTTGCTGCCAACATTAAACATCATGCAAAGACGGGTGACTCAAATTAATAACTCGCCTTTTGGCCTCCTCTTCGTATTTGGAGGGCCTAATCATATTCTGTGACACTGTTAAAGTCTCAGTTAATGTTTTAAATAGGGCCATATTTTTTGGTGGGCAGAGCTGGGCAACTGCATTTAGTTTACTGCAGACATGCTCTAAGAAAGCACACACATTGTTATTCAGAATGTGAAATTTCAGCGCAACCCACGTTATTAAAACAACTTTCCGGGCACAATGTGCAATGGTTAACACATTTGAGTCCAGTATTGCATATTCATGACTTTAGAGCCATAAACCATGTGGGATAATTGAATACAGATTAAAGTGAGAAATGTATCAAGGATATGCACATGCGCATGCCAGTGATAAAGTGTGTGCTTGTGTGTTTTTCCTACAACTGTGTCTGTAAGGTTTGCTAACGGCAAGCAGAATCCTCTATTATGTACAACCAATGAGGGAAATATATTTTTTTCATGTCACATAAAAACAATGATACGTACTCTAGGGCACACAAAGAGAAATCGAAATCAAATATTTGTACAAGATTTCAGTTCTTCTTAGGCAAAAGCATGCAATATGCTGGATGAAAAATAGAGATAAACAGTGTTGGCAGAGTTGTGGTACATTGGTTTTCACACTGTGCTATTCAGTATGTTATCCGAGTAAAATTATTGGCGATGGTTACCGTCAATCAATCAATGTTTATTTGTTACACAGAAAAGCCCATTTAGCCAATTGCCCAGCTAGTTTGCAAGAGAGATCCGTGGTGCATCAGCACAGAACAATAATATCAAAGTGATCCGTACAGAAGAGCAGACAATAACGGAACAGAACTTGAGTGGTGAATAATACCTGAACTCATACAGTAAGCCCCCCCCACCTCGTCCTGACCAGTGTGGTGAAGTATGGTCAAATAACCCCTTTGACCAACATGGCATGGGGAAGGCCTTCATCCAAAAGTGGATTGACAAATGGCTGTAAATGATCTACCCTGAAGAAATATCAATGCCTGAAACTTCACATACACAATAATACTATTTTTTCCTCTTTAGGGCAGATGTTATTGACAAATATGTTCGAGTTGTTTTGTTATTTGTGCTTATACATCACTGCTAATGCAGTATTACACATTTTCGTACAATCTTTTTTTTAAACAACGTATTAAATCATTGACCGTCTCATAACCACAATCAATTCAAATGAGAAATGTACTATTTTGTTATGAAATTCAGCATACTGCTGTCCTTTTAATTCCAACAACTAGGTATTTTTAAACATAGCAATGAAGGAGCAGGGGTCAAGCCGTAAACATAATGAGTTTACCCAGTGGGCATTGGAGAATGGCTTACAGCTAGTTGTGTAAAGTAAGGTACCAACTGCAATTTGTTTGCTTTTCTGGCATTACGAGCCATAACATAATAAACCAGTGGCAATCCACTATGATGGATTGCACCTGCAAAATTTCCATCCAGAATGCAACTGAATGTTTTTCCTAAACAAGTCACTTATGACAATGTTTACGAACAATGAAACATCATTTAAACACAATAACAATTCTACATTTGTTTTACTTGTTAATTATTTTTTAAATATATATACTATACAGCTTATAGAAAATGTTAGTAAAAAAAACTCAAACTTTAAAGTAAGATGAGCAGAACAGCCTGGCTACTTTCTGAATATGCTAAATACAATTGGCCATGGACTTAAAAAAGGGTTTTTCCAACAGCCACGAGAATTACAAAAGACGGTCAAAATGTTGATGTTCATAATTGGAGCAAAATTAAACAAATGTGATATTTTATCTGTCTATTGTTTCCTAAATTAATTCCTGAGCTGTTTTTTGGTTCCAATGATAACCAAAAGAGGCCTCTGGTAAACATATTTCGCATAGAAATAATGTATTTGTTGACATCATTCGGTACAGATGCTTCCCGGAAGGTTTGCCGTGGCTTTATTCCAAGCTGCTGGGCCCTACGAGGCTTGCTGAACGAGTTAAAGTGATAATCTGTGCAGCGTCATGGCAGCCAGTGTTGTCTGTGTTTTGAAAATGTATGTCAACAGAGACCTTTGGAGAAGGTGAGACATTTTATGACTGACACTGTTCACAAATAATGATTGATGGTAAGCATAAACGGAAGCGCCAAATTGAAAACGTTGTCGAGATTATCAGCTTACATAAATGCTCATTGGACATTTTGATCCGATTATTTCAGAAATAATAATGTTGCTGAAAGTACCGTAATAAGTACCGTGATGGCACAAGACATTGCCACAACACAGCTTTCCCATAGAGGGTTAGAACACATTGCCTTGAATGATTCTTAGGCTAATGATAAATGATATACAATTGGATTGGTTGAGTGTTTGGTAAACTGGATAAAGAATGCTGTACAGTTCGGCAATTATATAAGATACACATGCAGTGAAAATGATATAATCACTATTTCAAATGCAAAAAGTGTTTCAAATCTGGGGATATTTACATCCAATGTGTCTAATTGAATAAGTCTTTGGGGAAAACACATTGGCTTGGGAAAGTATATCAACTCTATTTAAACGAACAAAAAATCCAGTGAGTTCTACCGTGCTCAATGCAATTTATAGTCCGTTTTGGCAAAATGTGTAAGTTACACTTAGTGGCTGAAAATCATAAAAATCGGCCTGCAATGCTGCACATAGCGCACCACTTGGCAAAATAGAACACATATTAAAATATTTTCCCCAGTGCAGCAGCAGATGTGGCGATCAGTTGCAAAGCCGTGACAAAAGACCATTGGCATTTTCCTACAGCAGTTTAAGATTGTAATGCACAGGGTTTAGATTTCAGTGCTTACCGATTTATGGAATGTTTTCCCATATAAACTATTTAGCGATGTAGTAGTCGAGTGTGCGTGGAAACTATACAAGGTAAAAACAAGGAAAATGTGCAGCCTTACAATAACGTTTTATGATACAGCCGGCAGAAGAGCCTCCACTAAAGGCAACAGCCCCTCTAGGAGGCATTTTGGCATTCTCTTCAACACATCTGGCCAGACGTCTTGGAAGAGGTGGAAGTACCCACACGCTTTGCCCCACCACACGCTTTGCCGCATATCAACTGACTGTGGTTGTAACCATTTATACTGCTGGATGGCATTCGATGGTTCGACTTGGTCAGAAACGTCACCATTGCAGCTGCGACCGGCCCTCCTAGCGATTGAGCGGTTAGTTCGAGGGAAGACAGCTGTGGGTGTCACTTTTTGAACACGTCGCCCCATCTAGATGCGAAAACTTCAGCCAATTGCGCGCTTCAGTTGGCGGTCGACGTTTGATGTGAGAACTGCGACCCTCAAAAGAATACTCTTTGGTTTTTTCGGTAAAGTCACGTAGGTAAAAAATGTCAATAAGTTAAATTAAATCACGACGTTTCGGAAGCAACACAAGCAACCGTCATCAGGTGTTGACTGCTCCAGCAAAATTACCTACGTGACTTTACCGGAAAAAAACAAAGAGTATGAATCCTTGCAGTCACGAAAACTTAAAATCCTCAAAAGAATGGCACCACCCCTGTGGCCGCACCCCCTCCCCTCACGTGTTCCGTGGATCAAACAAATCACTGGAGACATCAGCATGGCAACAAGAGCAGTTTATGCGAATGCTGTCGTAAAAGGTCACAAGTTTTTGGCGCAACGGTCATTCTCTGACTATGCGTGATAAATTAATGAATGAGTGGACACGGGTCGGATGATTTAGAAAAACCGCCGTACTGGAAGATCAAATCAAAACCGGCGACCAGTCCAATGTGCCAGTCATTATACAACGGCAACGTCCATATGTAAACATATAGACACTTTCGATTCATGACTGTAATAACTATTTTGAAAAAAAAACATTGTTGCATGTGAACGCAATACATGCCAACTAAATAAAAAAAACACCGGCGATGATGACAAAATTCCAATTCCTGTATCTCTCTTACCAGCTGCTGCGTTCTACAAATATACTTCTTGTAAGATACCAAATATAACGGTATAACATATCACTCATGGTATGTAGCAGTCACACTTAGATCACAGAGGAAATACATTAATTTTATACAAATACTCTCATTTGAAATAAGGAAAAATCCAGTTTCGATATTAATACAATTCAAATGTTTAACCAGATAGCTATTTAATTCCCATTTTAAATTGAATTATATTCTTCTACCTTCTCTATCACAGCTGAGAAAATGCTGATAGCACACCACACGTCAAAACCAAATGCTATTTGATGAAGCTTAGTAGTCTTAAGCCATTACTGTCAAGCCCTATGCAGTGATGGTCTTCTATTTATCCTATTTTGATATAAACAACTTAGAGCTCAGAAGGTATGCCCGTCAAAACGTCTAATGAGCTGCCCATCTGTGCTTAGCCAGGATTTGATGAGACAATCATTTGGGTAATTATAGTTGAAGCAGTTCGGTCATGTCATGAAAATCAGCTCCCTAATTTCTATGCCAACGTGTTCTTTGCACTGGCTTACTTGTATGTGAAAGTGCAACTCGGGTGTGATCCGACGCAAGTCCACGGTGCGCATAGACTACAATATCAATTTGTGAAGATTCTTAACTAAATGCAGCTGCATCGAAACACGGGGACCTACATCACGGGCACAGGGCTGCACATACAGTATACAAACACATTATCCAGTACATATGTATTTAGAGAAGATAGAATCAGTCATAGGCAGAGGGGAAGAAGACGTTCTTGAACCTGGACTTCAACAGGGCCAGGGAGTTGACAGCACAGAAGGCTCGTGGGAGGGAGTTCAAGACTAAGGGTACACCAGAGGAGAATGAGCGACCTCCCACTGAGCAAAGGTTGATTGGGGGCTTCAAACGAGAGCTTTTGTTGCTGGAGTGGATCGAGATGTGCTGCCAGCCATAGATTGGGAGGGCCCACAGATGATCTTGTACGACATTGAGGAAGGAGGGCTTCTAGTTGATTCAGGACTGAATTCGGAGACAGCAATTGTCCCCATCGTAGTGGTGTGGCGTGAATAGTTCAGCGTGGTTCGCTGTATTTTCTACTATTGTGACGCCAGGTGCCAACACTATATAAACGATGAACACTTACTCTGCAAAACCTGTATATAAAGTGCAGAACACTTATAAAGCGCATTGGATTAGGATCAGCTTGAGCACACATGCGGTTGCTGAACACTAAAAGTAAATTCGCTGCCTTACACCAACAAGTACAAATGTACTTGACAATCTACAAAAAAGGATGAACCTACACTGGGAAATTGCTTTACATGCAAATTAGTGTTTAAAGGGGACCGAATTTCATCTACATAGAACTTTATAACACAATGGAGTAGCAAATGTTTTATTTCTGCCGTTTTACGAACCCTTCCATAGACCACATCGTGAAAGGCAATAGGAAAAAAACACTTTACACGACAAACCCGACAGATACTTAAATTAATCATACATTCTGATATGCCCACCTTTAAATTCCTGACAATTACAAAGGCCAGAGTGTTGTCACGGATGAGTGTGTTTCTGAGTGAGCACTATTGCTTGACGTGCCATGTCCTTTCCAGAACATTAACATTATAATGGCTTTGTGCGTGTGTACATTATCTTTTATCAATACATAGAGGTGTTTCATTTGTAACAAAAAAAGGAAATTACAGCCCTTTGTCAATCCACAGCAAGATGAAGGCCCTCCCATAAGCCACATCAGTTCATGGGCATCCTTCTTTGATCAAACAGGACCGGGCTCGGATATCACTCGACATTTACTTCAGTCACGGACCGGAATCAAACTCAGGTGGCAGGGTGCAGAGCGCAGTGTTGCCACCACTCCGCAACATTTTTTTAAATTTGACAACGTCAAATGCGTCTGCTTGCACGACTAGGCCACTGGAAGGCCAAGGTCGGAATCCGGTTGCCACAGAAGCATAATTGCACAGGTTGCTTAAAACTTGTGTCAGCAAAAAGAAACTTTAAAACTTGTTCTTCCTGGCCATCGATTGACACACACACACACAATACAATCGCACAAAAAATAAGTCAGTCACAAGATAAATGATAATTTGCTTATGTGCATTGTCAAACGTGCAGCCCATTTGAAAATCAATGTGCAATGCACTTGCACAGCTGACTTGGAGGGCACATTGTCTTGACAAGTGGCAGCCTCGGTCCGAAACCCCCAGCCTATTTTACACCCTAAACATGCCAATAGTTTGCAGTATTGATATTTGCATGGATATTGCAAGATAAGTACGTCTTGCCTGCTCTGCAGCGTTGTGTTAACTGCAAATCAGCCTCTCAAGAGCGCCCATGGAATGCAAAGTAGCCAGTTTGTTTGTTTGCGAGGATTTCGTCAAGTCAATTGGGTAACCTCGGTAAACATGCAACTCGAGTTTTTTTTAATAAGCAAATTCCACTCAGTGAATCACTCTCGCTCAAAGAAACAATGCGTGAGGCTACGAACCAAAGTGTGCAATTGGGTATGCTTAAAAGCAATTTGTAGTGAGTTCAGTTTGGTGGGGTAATTTCAATTACAAACAAGGAAACTAAATTAATTCAAAAAATCGCTCAGCCACTGCCGTCAGAATTATAGTTGGCCTGTATTACAACTTCACCTCCCCCCCCTTGGAGATTTCATCATGATTCTAGGTAACAATCCTATTCAAGAATCCATTCTTTTTTTTCTTGCGGTGAACAGAGCATCCCCCAGTGTCAGTAGGGGTCACATGAACACATTCTATACAAGGTGTACAAATCTGTCTTCTTGGTTCTTTCGGTAAAGTCACGTGGAAGGGAAATAATACAATAATAAAAAATATTTTTCTCCTTCTACGTGACATAATCGAAAGAACCAAGAAGATGAATCCCTGCAGTCACGAAAGCTTTCAATCGAAATTGTACAAATCTGAATTGATTCTTTATATGTATAATTCGATGCATGTGCCCTGAGCATCATCTTAATCGACAAACTGAAGCATCACCACAACTGAATGTTGAATACTTCTCAGGAACACCTCGAGCTAATCATGCTAAAGTTTTAGATTATTCAAAAAAATTCGAATGATTGGTTTTGCACATCATCATTCATGCTAATTGCATCTCACAATTGCTGAGGACCACCCAAAAGCTTGAGTAGTACCAGGTGATCAGCCGGCACCAACAATTGCTATGCAGTTCTCTATATATTAAAATGTTTTCAGCCAATTAGTGAGTGTTCATACATGTGGGAGGAAACTGGAGCACACGAGAGAACCCATGCTGCTATAATAGACAGAACACAATGTGGCAGACAACCTTACATTTCAGCTAACCCACGCATTAAAAAAAACACCCACATCTTTTGCCGGCCTTCAGCTCTTGTTGTCATTAAAGCGAAGCTAGGCTGCAGCGTCGATGCCGCCAAGTATTCAACAAAAGATGTTCTTGCCAGCGTTTGCAAATCTGCTAGTTTTAACTGCTCTTTCTTGATAAATGCCCTTTTTTGTTGCACGCGGACAGGGGCACAAGAGAAGGTGTGAAAAATAGAAAAGTAAATGAGCAGACGCATCCCAGCGACGTGTCGAGAATGAAAGAGAAAACGGAATTAAAAAAACAAGCCGTGGCACTAGATGTCCTTCAAGGGAAAACAACAACAACCGGCAGCAGCATCTCGCGGCATCTGCTCAGCTTGTTCTCTCCCAAACAATCGCCGCCGCACGAACTGTCAAATTGGCTCGCCAGAGTTTTAGCCCAGGATATACAGAACAGCCTCTGCGATGCTTTACTCGTGTTGAATTTGTAATTTTAAAAAATGTTGCCGTTTCATCCACGTATTAGCCGATTACTTTTACGAAACATTCTCATCTACAATGGTCTACGTTTGCATAGTTTATGAGCTTCGTAACGTCACACGATAGCAGAAAAAATGTCACGCGATGAAAAAAAGGTGAATTCGACCAACATTATTTGCCCTTTAGGCAAAACGACCCTCGGCATATTTATTGATTTGCATATGTAATGTAGTTTTAAGGCAAAAAGGGTTAAATTAGGGCCATTTGAAACCCCACCTTGAATGTGTAATCAAATCATAGTTCATTACACAACCCACGCCTCATCAATTTAACAGCTTTCGCAACAGGAAGACATGGTAAGAGGGTATAACAACCCATGGTTTCTGCGTGAGGTTGCAGAAAAGACAGCAGGAGAAAAGTAAAAATAATAATAGAGTAGGCTGCAAAGTGCGAGACAGCCACCAATGACACGTCGACACAATGGGCACGGCATCTCCAGAAGCCCATCCTCTACCCCCTTAATGAAATCCCCTCCCCACCTCCCCCTTGCAAGCTTCGGCTGTCAGTCGTTTATTAGACGTCCAGCTGCAAGCCCATCATTTGTTACTCGTGTGACATCGAGGGTCGTCTTCGCGCCCAGAGAGCGGGCACAAAAAAAAAAACCGCTCGCACTCAAACAAAAAAACAACCACCCATCCCATCGTGACGTCCACTGTGACACGGGCCACGCTGCATGTCACCGGCATGTCCGGACATGTTCCATTATGAAAACGAAATATTAAAGTGCAAAAAACAGACGATAATACGTGGTTAAGATGTATAGTACACAAAGTCAAAGTGGTCTCTAGCTCGGTTGAGCGTGGGATGGGCACCCATCTCATGTTTCCACGCCCTGGAAACGTGGATTTCCACCACTGGCTAGTAGTGGAAATTCCACATTCCTATGGTGGGGGATGAGTTTTTTCCATTGGGCAACCACTGTTGACTACCCCACAATATCTTTCGATTTAAAGCTTTCGTGACTGCAGGGATTCATCTTCTTGGTTCTTTCGGTAAAGTCACGTAGAAGGGAAATAATAAAATAATAAAAATAAAACATAATAAAATAATTCTCACGACGTTTCGGCCACAACGGAAGCAGCCGTCCTCAGGTGAAGAACCTGAGGACGAAGAACCTGAGGACGGCTGCTTGCGTTGTGGCCGAAACGTCGTGAGAATTATTTTATTACGTTTTATTTTTATTATTTTATTACTTCCCTTCTACGTGACTTTACCGAAAGAACCAAGAAGATGTACCCCACAATAGTAGTACTGTAACTCATTTTGAAACCCAGGAGGAATGAAGAGCCTTGTCGACCGATGACTGAGATATGCAAACCACACGCTGCACCGCTGCTCCACCCAGCTAGTGTTCGAAAAGAGTAAATAACATGTTGAACCTTAACCAACCCACACTGACAAGTGTGAAGTCTAATCAAACAACCCTCATGATCTACATGGCTTGGCGGAGGGCCTTCATCCAGAAGTAGATTAACCAAGGGGTTGGCATTTTTTTTCTTTTAATATGTTAAAATAGTTATGAATTTACTGTACTTGTCTGCTCCCATATCACGCTATGAAAACAATAGACAATTTCTGTGCGCCACCATAATGACTTTATTTCACCGAAGAATATTTCGGCAATTTGTATTTTTTGTAAATTAAACTTGTGTACTCAACATGCACCTATAGCATATCCAGCAATGAGCGGTGCATGCGCTTAAAGAGACAACGAAAGAGATTCCTGGGCAATGCTCATCACACACCGTGAACCACAGCACACAATCGGGCAGAGAAAATGCCCAGACAAGCCTCGGCATGTCACAGGGGGTAAAGGGCAAAGTATAAAAATAAAACAACATTTTCAATTGCCAGCTCGGCTGCCTTGGTGTTAATGGTGAGCACACTGAACTTGCCAGTTCGACCTCCCCGTCTCTGTCCACCCAGCGCTATAATTTGGTTCACTGCAGCAAGTGAAGATTGCAGAAACGTTGTCTATCGCTAAATTATTTAAAGTCTCATGCACTGGATATTGACCGTTTATTTTCGTTATGTTCCACAGAGGTTTAAATTTTAAATGAAAGGTAGGAATTGGAATAGAATGGTAGGTCTGCGAAACATTTACAGGACACGTACATTGTATCACACAAACTAATAGTTATCTTGAGAAAATATGACAGCTAGAAATACGGATCATTCATTGCACAGCAATAAATAGAATCATCTATACCATATTTTAATACTCACATATGAATACATACGTTTCAATTAAGAGCAAGTACAAAATGAGGCTGTTGTATTTAGTACACGTTGTACCCTTCAAGACAATAGAAGGCTCCAATCAGGGGACAAGACAAATGCACTGCAGAATAAAACACAGCAGTCAATTAACACGTTGAAATCCGGATTACGTGTGAAACCAATTTTAGCCAGAAGGGCCTGAGGGAATCCAGAGATTGATGCTGTGAACTGCCAGAAACTTTTTCCTCAAAGGGCGGAGGCTGGCTCCGCCGAGCTTAGGCAGACAGGGCAATTCCAGATGGCCCAGCCACACAAAAGCAAAATTAATCACCAAGAGCCAGCCCCGCTAAAGATTGTGCGAGATTCACCAAGAAAGCTGAGCACTTAAATTTTTAATTCAAGAAGCTTTTGTGCCGACGGCAGGCCAGGGATTTCAGGTGTACGGACGGCGTAGATCCTCCCCGAGCCGTATCGATCACCCGGCGCGTCGTGCACCCGCTGCGCTCGCCATCGCGCAACGGCGGCATCAGGCGCTGTCACCTCTCGTCCCATTAGGATGCAGCGCTGCGACTAGGTGCAAGGGACGGCGTGTCTCGTTCAGGAATAATTCCCGCACGGGGCCACCTGGCTCAAGCGTAGCAAATTCTGTTATTTGTCTTGTGCTCCGGCCATTTATTACAGTGTGGTTCTGTGAATCCTGGCTTACGAAATTAATCAGTCTTTCGGGTAAGGCTAAATAAAAGGAGTCGTCCACAAAAAATGACACTCCCGTTTATTAGGGTATTTATTAGGGCAAGTAAAATTGGCTTTTTTAAACTTGGCTGATTTTGGAATTTTAAGTTAAACCCATTTTTGTGAGAGAAAAAGAGTTACACGTATGTTTGTTTGAATGGGAGGTACAACATTGCTTTCTTAGGGCGGTGGATTAAAAGTGAAATGCTTTTCCTGAGATTAATGGATTTGCCTCCCCACACATGCCCCACACGTAGGCATGCATAGAGGGACCACAGCTTGAACAACAGTCAAAGCCCTTTAAGCCATTTGTCTGTCTGGCACAGCACGAAGCTATGCCAAGCCATAGAAACTCCTGCATGCTCAAGCCTGAGCTATTCAACTGTCACCATCAAGCAGATATGAATTAGGTAATTAAATTCACTTTCCGAGGTTGAAATAATGGGCTCTCTTTGTTGACGCCATCCAAAGACATTGTCACAGGAAACACACTATGTGTTGAGCTCAAAATGACCATGTAAAACAAATCCCTATGCTGCCATGAAACACCTTATTAAATTGAAGGCAAGCATGAATTGAATACCATTTCAGAGAGCCAGTCATGTGTGAAGATATGTATAAAGAAAACTCTTAATCTAAGTCGCACTTTGTAATGTGAAAATTCATCCCGAATCTATAATTATATACAATTACACGCTCAGCGTACATTACACACTTACTGGAGATAAGAGCTTCATTACAAACTGTGGCCCTGAAAACCACAGCAAAAAGAAAATGCCCGATTTTTTTACTTCGCTCGTCGTAACAGAAACATCTAATTAAAAATGGTTAACATGAAAATAATGAAACCCCACAATAACTCAGATGAGGACTTTAAACCTCTTAAAAAGGTCATATTTTGAACTACGGAAATGAACGATGCGTTAAAAAGTACAACACATGCCAAATTCATCAAACTCCAAGCAACTAAAATGAAAAAAATACTCTCGATTTTAACTTTAAAATAAAATAATAAATGCACAATGTAAAACGAACAATAATATGTCAAATATATATGATGATGATCTCACAGTAACTACAGAATTACTGAATATATCTAATTTGTACAATTGTTCTACTTTAATAATGGGACTATAATAAGAGGAGGTCAAATTGTTTTAAAGACTTAATGAATTGTTACTGTCGACAGTTACGTCAATTGAGGGTTTAAGTCAACTTACCAATAAATAATAGGACCTGGCGACTTTAAAATAAACACACACTCCACTTCTCTGGCCTCTCTCTATGCTCCGTAAAAAATAGTCCATTGCCTGAAACATCTCAGATGATTAAAGAAAAATTCTTATTAAGGCCACCATGTCATTGACAAACGTGTGGCGTGGTTTTGTTATTTGCGCCACCACCAACGCCATATCACAAAATAATGTGTTTTAAATAAACAAACGGCAATATGTACACACATTGAAAATGTGAAACAGGAATGCATGCGAATATATCGCAGCAAGGTAAACATTATTACCGGCAATAAATTACGAGTCAAGCAAAGGCAATGCCACAAGTGTTGGGGGGGAGGAAGGAGAAAAAAAAGCCACGACGTGTACATTTATAAGGCCCGTGGGCAAAGCATGGCATAGAAAGGTGCAACTGTGGGAAAGGCAGAGGCAAGCGGAGGCCTGTTCCCCCGAGGCCAACGTCCAACACAAACACAGCCTTCTGCCCTGCCCACCCGGCCGATTTGTGGCTTTTCTCTGGGCACTCCACGCAGGCAGGACGGTGTCAAGGAAGCAAGTGACAGGCATATCTAATGCACACACTGCGTAATGGGCTCGAGCGTGGCACAATTACTGCGCACGTCTCGTCAGGAAAACACGTCCCCAGCCCAGCTGTCAGTGGGGATTTTTGGCGATTGACGGCCATTAATAAAAAAAAAATGTTTGTATCGTGTAGTGTAAAAGTATGGTTAAAGGAAATTATGGAAAATAAAATAATTAATGCCCCTGTCACAAATCAAGATATGGCAGAGACCACTTTAAAAATGGAATTTCCAAAACATGCCAGAACACTTATTTTTGCAATGAAAACAAATGTCCCAATTAAGCTGCTTTCTGAAAAAAATTACATGTCTCTTAAGCTCAATGATTTTTTTTTAAATATTCCCGGCAATAATGTAATTTCCTGATGTGTCCTGCATATAGTGATTTGTTTTTATACATTAATTAAAGGACTACATATTTTATATGTTTCTAAAACGTTATTTTCCAAAAGTATTTTCGCATTAAAATTATTACTTTTATTACACTTGTTTACAATGAACCTCATGACTCATTTTCAAGAGGGTCATGCCAAATTTTCACAGTCAGGGTATAATGATTGCGATGGATGTTCCAATTGAGTAATTTGTGGGTAATTTTTCAAATTTGGACCATGACTGGCACACAATGGCCCACTCTTGCAGATGACGTCACAGGATTTTTATTGTTCACTATGGTTACTATACCTGCCGTAATAACCAGGGCGGCAGGGGGATTTGAACCGTGAACCTTTGCAATGTACATTATAAATATATGCATCAAAGATCGAGGTGTCACCATGGCCAGAACTGTTGATGCCACCTATGCACACTCCACCAAATGTCTAAAAATGTACTGCTATATTTATACACTTGTAGTGACATCGAGAATGTCACTGTATGGTGCCGGCCCGGAAGGGCCGTGCCATTCGATGCTCCTACATCGTGGACAGCGCCGTGTGGGTGGCTGTGTGTAACACCAGCCCTAGCGTGGACAGCGCCGTGTGGGTGGCTGTGTGTGACACCAGCCCTAGCGTGGACAGCACCGTGTGAGTGGCTGTGTGTAACACCAGCCCTAGCGTGGACAGCACCGTGTGGGTGGCTGTGTGTAACACCAGCCCTAGCGTGGACAGCACCGTGTGGGTGGCTGTGTGTAACACCAGCCCTAGCGTGGACAGCACCGTGTGAGTGGCTGTGTGTAACACCAGCCCTAGCGTGGACAGCACCGTGTGAGTGGCTGTGTGTAACACCAGCCCTAGCGTGGACAGCACCGTGTGGGTGGCTGTGTGTAACACCAGCCCTAGCGTGGACAGCACCGTGTGAGTGGCTGTGTGTAACACCAGCCCTAGTGGGGACAGCCCCGTGTGGGTGGCTGTGTGTAACACCAGCCCTAGCGTGGACAGCACCGTGTGAGTGGCTGTGTGTAACACCAGCCCTAGCGTGGACAGCACCGTGTGGGTGGCTGTGTGTAACACCAGCCCTAGCGTGGACAGCACCGTGTGAGTGGCTGTGTGTAACACCAGCCCTAGTGGGGACAGCCCCGTGTGGGTGGCTGTGTGTAACACCAGCCCTAGCGTGGACAGCACCGTGTGAGTGGCTGTGTGTAACACCAGCCCTAGCGTGGACAGCACCGTGTGGGTGGCTGTGTGTAACACCAGCCCTAGCGTGGACAGCACCGTGTGAGTGGCTGTGTGTAACACCAGCCCTAGTGGGGACAGCCCCGTGTGGGTGGCTGTGTGTAACACCAGCCCTAGCGTGGACAGCACCGTGTGGGTGGCTGTGTGTAACACCAGCCCTAGTGGGGACAGCCCCGTGTGGGTGGCTGTGTGTAACACCAGCCCTAGCGGGGACAGCGCCGTGTGGGTGGCTGTGTGTAACACCAGCCCTAGCGTGGACAGCACCGTGTGGGTGGCTGTGTGTGACACCAGCCCTAGCGTGGACAGCACCGTGTGGGTGGCTGTGTGTAACACCAGCCCTAGCGTGGACAGCACCGTGTGGGTGGCTGTGTGTAACACCAGCCCTAGCGTGGACAGCACCGTGTGAGTGGCTGTGTGTGACACCAGCCCTAGCGTGGACAGCACCGTGTGAGTGGCTGTGTGTGACACCAGCCCTAGCGTGGACAGCACCGTGTGGGTGGCTGTGTGTAACACCAGCCCTAGCGTGGACAGCACCGTGTGGGTGGCTGTGTGTGACACAGCCCTAGCGTGGACAGCACCGTGTGGGTGGCTGTGTGTGACACCAGCTCTAGCGTGGACAGCACCGTGTGGGTGGCTGTGTGTGGCACCAGCCCTAGCGTGGACAGCACCGTGTGGGTGGCTGTGTGTAACACCAGCCCTAGCGGGGCTTGGCGAGCACTGGGATAGTGCGGGCACCACGTGCAGCGTGTGGTGGGGGCTCCCATGAGGGGGGGTGGGTGAGCGTCAGCCCAGGGGCAGGGTTGCCCCAGGCCATGGCACTCTGGTTGACCCCGTAGACACGTGATCCGGAGAGTCCACACAAGGGGCCCCAGGTAGGGGGGCTAGTTGGTGATCACGTGTCCGGAGGGAGCTCTTGAGAAGGATCGAGAGAGAATGAGAATGCTCGAGAAGGTGGGCGAGGCCGAGGGCGGAGCGGCCCCGACCCAGGGGGATATAAGGCGGGTCCCTGAGAGGGACCGGGGTCTCTCCTCGCTCTATAAGCTGGAAGCTCAACATCTACAAGCTGGAAGCTCAACGTCTGGACGCGGGAAGCTCTACGTCTCAAGCTGAAGCTCAACATCTACAAGCTGGAAGCTCAACATCTACAAGCTGGAAGCTCAACATCTACAAGCTGGAAGCTCAACATCTATAAGCTGGAAGCTCAACATCTACAAGCTGGAAGCTCAACATCTATAAGTGGGAAGCTCTACGTCTCAAGCTGAAGCTCTTCGTCCTACGAGGCAACCACGTGGTCGGAGACCCGAGTGAGGGTCCGACCCTTCGTAGCAGTAACTCCTCTGTATATGGTAGTTAGCTGGGTGGCCACCACCCTAAGCTGTATCTGGTAATGGGGCAGTTCGCCCTTTGTGTAGCAGTGTTACAATAAATGTGTCTGCCTCTAAAAGTAACAACGTCTGTGACTCAGTTGGACTCACTACACATTTACTCCATTAAATATTAACTCGAGTATTTCACTTACCAAAATATCAATAACATGTACATTCAGAGATATATTCCACAAACATGGAATGTCACATATCAACAAAAAATTAGCCATATTCATTGAATCTGTGCTGCATCCAGATATTACCAAAAGCGTGGACACATGAGCAGCTTTTCATATCACGTCCTCCGAAAGTGACTTTGACCCAATTATTTCTATAGGACATTGGATTTTGGCTGTGGCCAAGTTTAGATTGCAGTGACGCATGCAGGGCAGTGAGGCTTGAAAGGCAGATCAGTACAGTGGTCCCATTCTCCCAATCGCCCTGCTCTCTTGTCCACGTGTACTGCATATTCCTGAATTGTGTTCTGAAAATGGATGTACCTTCATTTT
This sequence comes from Lethenteron reissneri, assembly GCF_015708825.2. NCBI lineage: Eukaryota > Metazoa > Chordata > Hyperoartia > Petromyzontiformes > Petromyzontidae > Lethenteron > Lethenteron reissneri. The sequence goes on along the minus strand of NC_083803.1, from coordinate 9,694,901 downwards.
ATTTAAGCTTATTAATGCACAAGTTCTACCCCATAGGTAACCCAGTCCTGCAAACAATGCACTGCATTTTTGTTTCCCGTTTAAAATTTATAACAGAGATTATATGAGCATCTGATTTGTTTTCCCCGACTATATCTTCTAATTATTTCCAATAGATGGTGGCTCTGTGCTTCAAGAATCAAGCGTGTGAAACAACACATAAGCACTGTCTAATGTCATATACACACAGACATATAGCCACATGTAAATTATAATAATGTGTTCACCTATTTATGTCCATTCATCTACAATTATACCGACAATTTTGCCGGCCCAGTTTATAATAAATAAATGCTAATGAAAAAAATATCCCCCAAAGGGCCATGTGACCAAAGGGATGTGTAAAAAAAACACTTTTCTTTTATGTAAAGTGACAGATATGGGACAGAGGCATATTGTCTGCTTATTTATTTTGTCAATTATACTCCGCGAAGCAGATAATACTGTAGAGAAAATAATGACCCATTAGATTATAATAGCCCAGTATTTAAAGATGTACAGGCACATCCGCCTGCCTTTTTAAATGCACATCGGCTTTTGTAAATACAGAGCTCATTTTGTTTCAGACATCGTGTAGTGTCTTATGAACCAGACTGTGGCTAGCATACAGCACAGCAGATACAGGTTTTTGCCCATGCTGGGGCATTCTCAGAATGTTTCTCAAATCCAAAAATTTGCTCTAAATGCTTCCAGATTTTAAAATGGAATCAGTGAAAACATTCTGATGGGGTATACATGGGTGGAGCATGCTCTGTTCAAGAGGTTATGTGTGGCTGAGGTCCACATGTGTTCATACACATTTTCAAAAAAAAATCTAATACTATAAATGAAAGAAAGCATCCACTGTGATTCATACACAGTGCTATCTAACATTCTCAGAAATATTGTGACCTCCCCCGCCAAATTGGTACTGCTTATTAGACAATCTGAAAGGTTTTGAGATTGGGTCAACAAGGCACTCGCATGTCTTCTTGGTTCTTTCGGTAAAGTCACGTAGAAGGGAAATAATAAAATAATAAAAATAAACATAATACAATAATTCTCACGACGTTTTGGCCACAACGCAAGTAGCCGTCCTCAGGTGAAGAACGGGTCTGTCGGAAAGACAGCGTCTGAATGAACACCACCAGGCTTGGCAGCGTATATTTAAGCTGGGTTGCATGCCTCAACAAAACTGCTATCTTTATTTACAAAACTCCCATCTTCATATACAGTACAGAATTATGGGTGTAATGATGCATCTTTTCGTCCCTTCATGTTCATTAACCTCAGAAAAAATGCATCAAATACTTTTGTGCAAGAAACGACGTTATTCAATCTGCATCGGTCAATTGCAATGGGTATGTAAACCATGTAACCACTTGAAATGCAACTATTGACTACAATGTTTATATAAGATACATTCTTAAATCAAACTGTGACCCTGGATTACAGCAACTCATAAAATTCCCGGGGGCATAAGGGAGTGCGAATCATGGTACAGCTCTGTTTGTTAATCCGTTGCTAAACGAGGATCTCCCAAAACCATGTGCGTTATGTGGAACATACTTCACCATACTTCTATACATGTACATTCTCCACGTGTTGTTATATTTGTGTGTGTTTTGTACAGCGACTTGAGAAGCAGCTGCATTTGGATGCTATGTACATTTTTATTTTTATTGGAGTGTATTAGTCTTGAGACAAAGGATGATGTTAGTTTGAATTGATGGGCAGGTCCTAACTGAGCCAGTGTGAATTGGAAAGTTTTATTTTTCCTGTTTGCTGGTGGTTTGCTCACCACTGCATTAAAAAAGTGCCCAAAAAAGGAAGTCAAAACCAAATTGGAAAAATAGAAGAAACAGCTGGGTTTTTTTTTACAAACATTTATGTAATTATAAACACCTCTTATTATCTCACCCTGTTCCTAAGTTATCGTGCACTCATTTGGGGTTCATTGAGAGTTCGCATTGCATGCAAAAACACGGCTCACCGAGTGAAACAAGGAGATGTGCTTTGCTACACTGGTCAGACCTCCCTAGTTAATCTTTCTCCACTTTAAGAGATTTTTCTTAAATGGTTGAAAGGAAAATGACAATGGGGAAAAAATTACAACTCAATTAAACATCTGTGGAGCAAAAAAAATCGTGATGAATTCCAGTATCGCATGGGTTGTTTGTGGACCTAACCAATAACAAAGCACATGATGCAATATTATTTTACAAGAACGATGCCTAATTGTTTATGGGTATAATTACACTCTGGAATGCTGGAACCCATTACTGTGGGTTTCTTTTTCACAAGAACCCTTTATACATTAACTAGGCATACAGGGAGCGACATAGTGTTCCTGTCATCACCACTGTTTTGGAAAGAGCATCCGTGGGAGATATGGGAGAGGGTCTCATGTCAATGCATGTCAAATTAATTCACCGACGCTATGGGGGAAATAAAATAGTTAAGGTTGCCAAGGAAATAGGGACGAATGCAGTACCAAACTGGTCACCAAGTACAGCCCATAATGAAAACAATCTTCTTGGGAGTCAAACTATGAATCCAACCCACGTATCCCCTCCTCCCCTGTCACGTCCAAGTCTGTGAGATTCTGAATAAAACATTTCCATCCGTGAACATTTTCTTTAGACACCGGTCTGCCTAATAAGCTAAATAAAGTACCTTCCGTTCAGTATCGGTGCAAACAATTTGGTAGTCTGTCGTCCTATTGGCCTTCCAGATTTACGTAAACGGGCAACGTTTGTTTAAACACAAAAACTCTGGATACCAGCTTATCCCTCTTGGGGATCATCAGCAGAGCCAGACAAGATTCAAAACATTCTATCGGTTTACCAGATGTTATTGATAATTGCCCTCTCTATATATCATGGGCCGTCAGTGCAAAAGTCACCATTGTATAAAACCTCACCAAGGGTTGACTGCTGATAAGCCTAATAAGGGCAAAACCAGTCCAGAGTTTGCACATTGAAGCAAATGCTGCAGGTTGACATACGTCTGGGAAGGCCAAAAGGCTGATTTTTTAAAATATTATTTTATTGTATGTCAGAGATATGGAATAAAATGAGATGTATTTAATTAGGCAGCATACTCTAGTGCGGTGCTCGGGGTGGTCCTTTGTGTCTCCCGTGGGTCACTGTGGATAGACTTCCTTTTGCTATGGCCCTACCTTCCGTAAACCCCTCCCCAAGGCTGCTGCTCCTGTTCTTGTCCATAGCATATCCTCCCCCATTTAATTACCGAACTGTCTGCAGGAAACACGCACGCCACTTAGCGCCCAACAGCGGCCAGTATCAACAGCAGCAGCAATTTAATAAACAAAAATTTTATTTTGGGCAATCCACGCATGACCAATGCAGTAATCTTACTTAAACATAATTGCATAATATATTTTATAATTGTCTGGGAGACACGAGGTCTGACGAATGATGCAGGATTTGTGAGCATTATTTAAAATTCAGGCCGTGGCATAAATTACGGTGCCACTGACATAAATACTAGACGCCTGTCTTGACAGCCTAGGTCATGCCCCCTAAATTCCTAGACACAGGCACAAGCCCTGAGCCCTTTTCACCAGGCTCCAAAACAACTGTTAAGTGCCTAAGTCGAAACATTCTCTGTAGCATAGCCTCAAGGGTTTTTAAAGCTGACCAGCTGCAGGAAAAACAAAGACCCCCGCTACCCACGGCTAATAGCAGCAATCATGAGTTGCTTTGCAATTAGAGCTACAAATGAAAAGGGGGTACACGCCCCCCCCCCCTCATTTTGCCAGAACTCAAGATCGAAATGCAGAACAAATGTCACGATTATACGACATCAATACAGGACCACGCACACAAAGTCCCGCCACAAAGGCATTTCATCACAGATCATTGCAGGCAGCTGGGGATGGCAGGGAAGAAAAAAGGACCCCATTCACATCAGATTGCCGAGCTCCCTAGGTATTGGCAATGACAGAATCAAACTTAATCCAGCTGAGACCATGTCAGGCAGAGCTTTCTGTCAGCCATAGATCCGGGGGGTGGGGTGGGGGTGGTGGGGGGGGGACAAGCGCTGGGAGTCAGTGTTCTCCCAGAAATAATAATGTGTGAAATAGCGCACACTTAGTTTAGGGTTACAAATGTTTCTCGCGAGTCGGCACCCCTTCCTCGCCAAGCACGGCGAAATTTTTGTTTTGTTCCACTGCTCCCGCTTTACGCCGAGACCAATCCTGAGAGATGTTAGCATGTGATATTCCACCGAGAGGGCCCAAGGGTAAGGGCCCAAGACATCAGAAGGGGGGCACAGACACAGACCCACCGGGAGAAGGTGCTTTCACGGCAAGTGTATTTGATACCACGAGGACAACGTCCCATTATTGCATGCTCATCTCATTGTTCGAAGGTGGAGGGCGGGAAAAAATGCCTGTGTTTCCGCAAAACAAACCACAATGCAATGTAATGAGTCTGGCTGCAGAACTGAAGAAAGCCCAAGGTTTTTCTTTATTTTGTAACAAAAAAAAAACATAAAGAGACTATATTCAGTTCATGTATCAGTGTTTTTCAGTGAGCAAAAAATTAAGGGAATTAAAAAACACACAAGATGGGTCCCGGAAGTGAGAGTGAAGAGAGGTCACTGTTCGTAATCATTGCAACCTTGGCCTCTTTAAGCGTACAACCGTTGCTTATAAAAGCAACAAAAATCCCTACGGCGAGCAATTATTTGTCATGCGTTCATTTTTACAAAAGTCAAGCATAAAGCCTTATTAGGTAACTGTATTATTTACACTATTAAAAACATCTTTTTACCAAAATAGCCTTTTAAAAGAACTAGAATTAATGAAACTCCATCGTTTATTTTCATTGGTGGGACACTTCTTGTGCGTATATTAATCAGCGAAAGAATTAATTTAATGAGAAGCATGCTTCGCATATTAAAAATAGGCTCGATGTGCAAAGTAACTGGCCATTTTTGTTTCACTGCTGGTTCAATGTCCTGTCACACTATAGCAAACACATTAGAGGAAATAAAATGACAGAAAATATGGGAAAGCAGATCCCTTTCTTTCCCACAGTTTTTTTGGAAGATGAACAAGTAGTGTGTGCAAGGCTAGTCAAACAACCGCCACTCTGTTTCCGCAAAAATACTGGCAAATAGATTGCACATGTCAGCGCACTGGAGCCGTGAGTGTAACAGGAAATTTAAACGGGAACATAACACACGAAACGCTGCTTTTTCACTCCGCTGCACTTTGGGACGACACAAAGCCTGTAACGAGCACGAAGCCCGCACGACCCTAGGCTACCGGAGTTTTACGAGTGTCCTCTGAAGTTTACGCACGTTGCAGGCGAAAAAAATATTCAGAGATTTTTGATTTGAGCGAAACGGTTCATGTACGAAACAATATTTCAAAGTCTGCGTGCGGAACAGGAGTCGCATAATACTGCTCTGGCAGTGTCCTGATTTTACTTTTACGATGTCAGGAATTTGCCATGAAAATAGAGCGGACTTCACCTAAAGCTGGTCATGCTTTGAGATTAGTCACATAACTGTTTGGGGGAAGGAGTTGGGGTTAGGGCTGGAAGCAAGTAACCCCCTCATTGTGCTGTGGAACCTTCCCAACAAACGCCTGCCCTCCGTTGCAACAAAATAGGCCACTCAACTATTAACTTCTGTTGCGCCACAAATTCAGTCTTATTATTGTTCAAGATGATGATGATAATGATGATGATAATAGACTCCTGTCAATGCCACCACTGCCTTTCCTTCGAACACTGTTACGCTTGCAACCAAGTCATACAAATCCCTTTATACATTTTAAAGTAACATCTGCCAATGTATGTGCGTTCCGGGTAAATACCACGTGTTGTTCAGAATGATGACTCGATCAACGTGCAAAAAAAAAGCTCTCAGCACTTGGAGCAAACCGGTGGACATCGTGCTGAGCAATACGTGGTTACAAAACGAAAACACAACCATGAAAACCTATGGAATAACATTGAAAGTTTCCTTTACAAAATAACACAAGCTCAAGCCATGAAAGCCTTGCCAGTACTTGTTCTGAACAGCAAAGACTGTGATTCCCCAGAAGGGACAGTACTATATCAACCTCGTAAGATTATTTTCCATTGCTGTACTGAACCACGTGATGGCATGCCACAGAATGCTCTAAACCAGTAACATTACAATTGTGTTGATTTACTGCATTATTAAGAGGAAGAATCAGTTTACAATGTTTGGCTCCAAGTTTTATTTTTATTATTTCAAGTTTTTTAATAAAAAAAAACAGCAGATATGTCAGTTTCATGAAAAACGTATCTTTCATAAACAATGTTTGTCTTTACAACATGCCCCACGTGAATCAGAACGCTGAGATTGTCGGCAACGAATGTAGAGGAAATCAGTCCCTAATTGTGCACATTTCAAAAAACATTCATGAACGTTACCGTTCAACGGCTCGAAGCCTGCACGGCGCGTTAAGAAAATTGTTACAAAAGGTTTTTCCGGTTGTAACAAAAGGCAATTTAATGCAACTTACTTCGGGTCCCTTGGAGTTGTAATTAACGGTCTCTGGGTGGGATTTCCTGCTCTGACTGCAGCAGCAGCTGCATCTTCACAATGTGCCACACGTCTCCGCCACCACAAGTGGCATTTGCATGCAAAGAAGGGGGCCACTTGGTGGCGTGAATATTTCCTGTGACACTCAGGACCCCAACATTCCTCGCTCGATTAGCGGCACACAAGGCGTACAAAAAATGGCTGAATCTCTCGGTTTTTGGCCTAGTTTTTTTTCTGAAAGGATCGAGTCTCATAAGGATTCCAACTGAAAGGCCTTAACAATGCGCAAATGCAAAGTGGGTAGCTTCTAAGAGCTGATCCACGCTGATTTTATGTTGGTGCCATTTGTATGCAATCCCTTGGAATAAAAAAAAAAGGTTTGGCACTTTCAATTTGAATATTAGTTTTCCGTTTCAATTTTCTCTACAAATACATTTGAGGGCCAAAGGAATCCCTTTAATAATGTGGCGATGAATCGACTTAATGATACATTTTAATATAATTTTCTGTTACGATAGACTAACATGTTTCTTCAAACCGATTCTTGAGATTTTGATGGCTCGTCGGTGTCAGTGTTTGACGTGACGTAGCCGCCCGTGCGATACTATCAAATAGCAGCAGCAGTGAGCTCACGTATGCTTCCTCTGGCTGCCTCTATTTCTGGGGTTGGTGTTGCAGGTTTCTTCAACTAAGGACAAAAGACAAAGACCTACTCTATAGCCTTAACATAATGTTGGGGCAGGTGCCATTATAGGGCACCTATGAAGTCCGGCATTGCACTTGAGGGGTGGTGACGTCACCCCTATTTAGTGGTGAAAGCCACGGTAGCAAGATGTTAACTACCTCGCCTGGTATACAGGATGTCGTGGGTTCGATCCCGACCCCTGTATATTTGGAGTTTGCATATTCTTCCCGTGGTCGTGTGGATTTTTCTCTGGGTCCTCCAGTTTTTGCCTTCACATTTAGACACGTGAGTCTAGAGTATTTGGCTGCTATACGTTTCCACATGATAAGCCACTTCGTCGGGTTATCATTTGTGGCCAGGTCGCTTCTGAAAAACAGATAAATAGCTCAATGGGCCTTACCTGGTAAAATATGAGTTCGTTTTTAGGATGGCTAGCACCACGCCCAGCTCCATTTGTCTCCCTAGCGGCGATGTTTACACATCGCACCAGGTACTCATTTGAGGCTGAGTTGTTCTAGGGGAGGCCTAGGACCAGAGAGTCACCACTGGTATTGGCCATGAACGAGAATCAAACTCATGCCGTTGGGTTCGTAGTGCAGCACGCTATCCGCTACACTACCGCTCCCCATCAACAAAGAACACGCTAGCACAGCTGCCACGCATCGTAGCTCATTCCACGCACAACATGCAGAAGTCCGTTGCTCAGCAAGCACGACCGGCACCGTCACAGACAAACAGGTGCTGGCTATGCATGAGTGAAGCATGCGCCGCTATTGCAGCGCACAAGTGTTTGTTGTCAATGTATTTCTTTCATACACATAAAAAAAACGGAGGTCTGCTGCCCCGGCAAAAAAAAAATCACATACCACTGCTATGCACAAGGCTGCTTTGGCTTCACAAACAGTTAAATGTTTCATGTGAAGTACAAACATAATTACAAATTGTGCAAGCTATGACCTGGTGGAAAAGTATCTGTGTCGTTACCGCCCTCCTCTCCCCTCGCCCTCAATCCCAGAGAGCAGAATTGCTGAGGTAGCAGAGGTCGCAAACGGGTTTTGATTCCTTACCCGTACCCGGCCGCACCAGGGTCACAAACGGGTACCCGTACCCGTACCCGGCCGTACCCGTACCCTACCCGTACCCGTCCGGGTACGGGTAGGGTACGGGTATCGGGTACCTGATTGCGACCTCTGGGATGAAGCCATGTTGCAGGCGCGGGTGGGTTGATTCTAGGAACTTGAATTGTGAGAAGAGACAAGACGTTGGGAAATGAGTGACAAACGGTTACTCACCAGTGACTGTACCCGTACCCGGCCGCACCAGGGTCGCAAATGGGTATCGGGTAGGTAACGGGTATCGGGTACCCGGTTGCGACCTCTGTGAGGTAGCCATATGCAGGGAGTCATATCCAATGGGTACATCCTGGCTTAGGGCAAATACTTTCCCCAGAACCACTGTAGTTGTCATTCAGCCCCAGGTAACTGTCAGCTCTATCAGCAATCAAGTGGGTCATACATTGCAACTGTGTTCATCTATATGCGATTGTATAACATATACACAGTGATATAAATGTATTCCTGTCAATATAAAAAAACACGTTAATGTAAAAAAATCAATTCAATCCATTGCTGGACGAAGGACTTCCCATGCTGTGTCAGTCATCGGGGTTGTTTGACTATACTTCACCATGCTCCCCAGTGCGGGTTGGTAAAATAGTGGTGCATAGAACACGTGTTCAAATACAGGTTCACTTACAACTGATGGCGAGTCCTGGCCAGAAATCAAACTCAGGTGCAATGTTCCAAGTCACTGCACCGCCACACTCCTCAAAGCACACGTACAATATATAAAAAAGCAGAAATCCTGCATTTTTCACTTTGATTTGCATCTGAAGAATACAAAGACAAGTTGGTGTAATTTAGCAATGCCTTCTAAAAAAACTGTTGAGAGCGGGAGGCAGCCGAGCAGCTGCAGAACCCATGCCCTTTTCCAATGGCAGCAATGCCGTTCATCAGCCCCCAACTCAATATCGATGGAGAGAACACTGCGTGCCGGCCATTTCTCCCGTAAATCTGTCCCCTACCGTTAAAACCGTGCAGAGCAGCTGCCTCGGGGAGGAGGAGAGAGGGGGGAGAAAAACCCCACGACAATTTAAAATCCAGCAGGAAAACAAGTTGGCTATTGATAAGCAAGCAAAAGGAGAGAGAGAGAGAGAGCGAGAGAGAAATAGTGAAGGCCTCAAAGTGCCTTTGCCACACTTTGTAGAGATCATGGGGGGCTGCTCAGCCACTTGGGCTGGGAGGTACGGCCTTCAAAGCGTTTTTCATTCGCTTGCACGAAAGACATAAAAGAGCTATTATACCGCAAATCACTACCTTTAGCCATGCACGCTTCAGAAAACCACCGCTCAAGCCAAAACTGGCTACGTTTGATTACTGTGCAAAGCGCTGGGAAGCTCTGAAAGCAAAATATCAGGAAAAAACTTTTTTTTGCAAAAGCCAATATGTGCCTTACAAGCAAAAGAAAAAAACTATTTTTACATTCAAGTAGATTGTTAATGTTTCACAGCATTTAACATAAGCAACTTTGTGAAATATGTTTATGTCCACTTGATTTAAATGAGTAGCAAATGTTTTTTGTCAACTGTATTATTTCAAACACATTTTAATACAGCTTTATACTACGACATTTTATAACATACTTTGGATACAAAATGTCCAGTAAACAATCGTAGTATTTTTTTTGGGCCATTTCATTGTGCAGAGTTTCACGCACATTATAAAAAGATTTGAGGCTTTTTTCCATTACTGCTCAGCTGAGAATGGCTTCAACACATTAAATGTCACACACCATGGCTAGAGATGAGGCGAGCAAAGCTGCACAATGTTTATCTGGTACAAATATCCCCAGAATTAAATAATAACACCCCACAAAGCATTTTTAATCCTTGGTGACTCATGCATAGCACAAACATTCATAAACTGGAATGCCACCACGAACCAAAGCTCTTTCCGTGTTGACCATTAATACATCTACGACTACTCATCAGCATAAAATAACGAGTTAAATTAAGCACGGAAATTAAATACTGTAAGGTTGACGATATTGTTACCGGAGTCAAATGATGTATCGATTCATCCAGATTATTAGGCTCATAATACACGCATCAAATCGCATGTGTAAGGTTCGATGTTTTTAAATTCGTATATGTTGTACGTAATGGTCTGGCGTGACCCCTGTCTTCACGAGAGGCGGTAATATTCATCACAACTTTAAAAGGAATAAATGGAATTGTGACAATTCATTGAATCATTGTGGGGTGGAGGTGACCTGTTACACCCCTAAATGTAACCCTTGATGACTCACGCATCACAGCACAAACTTTAGTGGAGCCATGTCCATCCAGATAGCTATTACGTTCTAGACATTAACATGATGCAGCGGTAGGGAGCGTGCTCTCCGCTTGTTGCAGAGGTTTGCCGTTCAAATGTGGCAGGCCACCCTGGTTAAAACTGCGGGAGTATTGGATAAATAAAAAAGTATCGACTGCTTTCACAGTCGACGTACGAGATTACCTGACAGCGTTCGAAACGAATAGACCATCGTGTGCTAGTGTCATGGTGCAAATGAGCCATTTTTTTATTTACCCGAAAATTACTCAATTGGGTTTACATATAGCAACATCACTCCCTACTGATAGACGAAATCCATCTGTGAAAACACAGTACTTTCGTGATAGCCCTGCACTATAAGAATCGCACGAATACCAAATGACCACAATTACTTATTAACAACTCCTTGAATGTTGATCAGCATCAGTAAATCATCTCAATTCAGTACACCGAATAAATAATGTCAAGAACACTGTCGCTAATAAAGCTAAACGAGCAACCGCGTTGACAACACAAATGGAACGCTTCCCTGAGCAGCCACTCGTGTTGCACCGCATGGCCTGGTCTGCACGGTTAACACGCTGCCTCAACACATGCTCATCGGAGCTAATGATCACCACAAGGGAATCGCGCATGAGCATTTCCAGCACGCCTCCAAAACGCCTGTGCCAGACGCTGGTCCTATCAGTGCTCAACTGAACTCTCTTTAGCGCCGTACGGTTTACGGCCAAGCAGGCACACACTTAAAGGTCTTGCACCCTCAGGCTCAAAATCCGCACTTGAGCCAAAACCACTCACCCCCACCCCTGGCATCCTCCAGCTGCATTCCTTAAACCCCCTTTGTGCCCCATGGACCCCGGCAGCACTTGCTAACAGCTGTTTACCCCACACGCACACGTGTTTATCTCTCTCTCTCTTCTGTGTTTGGGGCAAGGGCACAACTGCACCACCATTGGCTGTCTCAACCTGGAAAAAGAAATGGGACAAGCATGCGGTATCATACTACGACATGTAACGATGACTCACCCACCTCGGCAATTCAATGATTTGTCACAATTCTGGGCAGCGTTTCAATTAAATTTATCGATTCTGAATTGTCTCGTATTTAACACCCCGTTTGTGCGGTGTCTCCTTTTGTGCCGTCTCATTTGTATGGTTCTGTACATCCCATTAGGCTAAATGCAACATTAGTATATCATTTGCACGAGCTTGTAATTTGCATACATCGCAAATAATCGAATCTCACACGCATAATCTCACGCACGTGTTATGACTGTCAAGAATCTATTTTAATCGCAGAGTCAGTACAAGCATAAACTACTGGCATGGCACTTGAATTTGGACATAGAGTGGCAAAGTATTATGAAAAAAAGTAAATGTCATCAACCATTACTGGCTCATTATCCAGAAAAATCAGCTATAGTCGCCTATATTTCAGCTGATCATGGTAAGGGTGTGTGTGTGTGCGTTATTAGAGACATCTCAAAGTTTTCCCTAATTATTGCAAGAGCTCACTGATGATAAATAACTAAGTTTCTTTTTAAGTTTGCAAAAAAACGTTTTTTTTGCAAAACTGTACTTACTGTTGTCATAAAGCATAATCAAATGTATTGCATGCACCTACACGTATACATAATACATCAAGGCATTCCATTCGAATTATACAAAAGTAAAATGTTGACTTCAAAACGCATCATTAAATAATGAACTGCTACAAAAAGCTTTCTGGTGTGTTGTGGAGTTGTACCGCGCCTCATTCGGCATGGTGTCTGACGTTTCACTCGACACACTAGAAGATTATTCAGCAACTGAATTTCTGAACGTGTGGAGCGAAACGTCGGACATCATGCCAAACAACGCACGGTACGACCCGAATACCTCGCGGTGAGCTGTACAGCAGCAACACAACCACTGCTGCTTGTTTTGCCATAGATGGACACCCTGCACAACAACTCCGTGTGTAGAATCGGGATGTGGTCACAGTTAGGAAAATATATATTTTTAACGAGACAAAAAATGAACGCAGGAGAATGAAGTGGGATGCGTAACTCAGCGTGGCAAACCGGCGGGGACAGATGATGGAACGCTTCCAAGCTTGCCTGCATGGCGTGAAGGTCGGAGAAGATAACTCCTGCAGGCCCCACACCGGGCTCCACCAAGTGCAGGGAAACGCAGCGGTCTCATTGCTGCGCTGAAGCCACGTTCACCGATAGGCAACAGAGTCCGCTCGTTAATAGCAGCACTGAGCAATGAAAGGCATTGCCATGGAGAATTATGGGTAAGCAGAACTCTGTTCTGTGTCTCTACATGTAAAAAACGCACGTTTTTGTCCATCAGCCTTTCAGAATCCCAGACCAATATTTCCAAACGGCATTTGTTTAAGCAGCCAAACTCAGAACCGACAAACTCGTCAGCCGAGTCAGGATTATCAGATGTTATTGCCAAGAGCACTCCATATATATGTGGTCACCAATTCAAAACATATGATGGTGTATTCTTAAGAAATAAGGCTAGCATTGTAAAGCGCCCTGCAAAGGGTGCTATATATATCCTAAATAGAATAGGATACGTTTCATGCGAAGTCACAGTGATGTGTTTTTTGTTGATTCCTATCGTCCTCATGACCGCTTAATTTTGCTTTCTTTTTTTTCCTTAGTAAGTCAATTATGCTGCTGGTGCCATTGTCGTGAGACAAAGGCATTTCCATGTCCAACTCTCTCAGCCAGCAGTATATCACCCCATGTCAAAGAATGACCCAGAAAGATGACCTTCGCAGAACTACTTCAGAGATCACATCAATTGACCTCTCTATCCACACAAGAAGCAAGCGATATAATGCCCTGCAAAGGTTGTTTTTTTGGTCACATTTCAACCAGATTTTGTTTTCTTTCTCATAGATGGATTAAGACATCTTAAGTGAAAAAGACAATTTTACACAATGTGTGTTTTTGTGCGGTTATTGATGACTGTGCTGAGACTCACTACAAATAAGAACCCAGTCTACTCCTGGGTGGCTAAAACCTGTATTTGAACCCGGGGACTCAACAGTGCTGGCTCAGAACTATGACCCCGGAGGCACCTGGTCACCTCCTCTCAATGCTTTACTTAGAAACAGAAAAAAACACACATAATGCTGCATTGGCAGTGGTGCACAAGCACAAAAAACTAGCCAAAAAAACTCCCAACACATGAATCAATAACATTGCCCTACTAAAAGAAACATCTATATGAATATCACAGGTGACGTTTCGGGGAATGGCACTTCTTCATAGCAGAGAGATCATTTCATTTGATCTTCAGTTGCTCGCTCAAGTGTGAGCAATACAAGTGATCCGTTCTCGAAATGTGAAGGGACGATTTATATTTAAAAGCGACTCGAGATCCACTAGCGTGTGTCGCTGACGCAGGTCACGCCGCTTGTGAACCCAGCTCCATTGAAGGGGAACGTGGCAAAGTGGAGGAGGAGGAGGAGGAAGGGAGAGATGTAAGCGGCCATTTGCACCCCGGGAGTGACTACAGCATTAATACGTACGAGAAAAAAAACATGTAATATTGAGCACCATCTTTGGACACGTGAGAATACTCAGCAAATCACCACCATTAATTAAGGTAAGATTTGAACGCCGATTTTAAAAAAAGGAACAGAATGAGGTGGGGGGGGGGGGGAGTCAGGGTGGGAGGTCCCCCCCCCCCCATTCAAAAATTAGTTCCTAAAGGAATTTTTCACAAATAAATGTGGACACGCATAGCTGACTGCTGGCCGTTTATCTAGTGAGATGGACATACAGTAGTGTACACGAGTGATTTGATGAGTTGAGGATTTCGGGTCAAAGTGAAATTCAAGAGTGCAGTAATTGTTTAGTTTTTTGTGGTTTCCCATTTAACTCGTCTCGTTTGCGTAGCATTGTTCGCCCCGTTAGCCTAAGTGTAACATTTGTGTATGTGTTGCATATAATTTACAAACCTCATGCATAATTCGATCCGTACATTGTGAGCGAAATGAACAAATCTGCATCATTACTGACCAACTGCACGCTCAGGCTATTACCTGCAAATAACTCAGAGGCACCATTTGCTTTAGAAAATTGAGGGGGGCTTAAACCGCATGCTGTTTAATTACATGGTCACTGCGCCGTCTAAATAAAGAGCCCCACTGGCATCAAATCAAGGGTATTTGCGCATCATTCTGGCCTCGGAGAAGTACGTGCTACTCGAATCCTCACTCGGCTCCAGCACAATGCATGGACGCTTCAACATTGAAACAAACAATGCAAAGGGCCTCCATTGGGAACAACATTAAAAACCTGCCTCTCGTAGAGCTCCGCCAGTGCAAACATACCAAGCCGCATTAACCCCTGCGTGTCACAAAGAGCTCTATGTGTCGCGAGACTTGTAAACCCAAGGGCATGAGACCACCAGGTGTATTCGGTCGACTCCAAGGCCATACGCACGAAAAGCCGATCTCGCCAAGTCCATTTCCTACCATTTATCTTGAGATGCAAAGGGCTCTTAACCTTTTTTTAAAGGTTATTAACTCACATACTGCTGACCAATGTGGTATTCAACTGCTGTACCCAAATCAACGGTCCTTCATGAAGAAGGGTACTTGAGTTGAAGAGCATATAATTGTTTAACCACAGTTGTAATGACAGTATCATCTAGGTATGCGTATTTGTAGAACCTGTTTATAAATTCCCTTTATTGACCACTCATATAAAGTTTCGGATTGCAACAAAGGGGAAAAAAGCTGTCTGCCAAATTGACACTCTAATCAAGATCCGTGACATTCTAACACCGCGAGTGCAAGAACATGTTGTGTCTTTCTGCATTGTCTATTTATAGGCTCCACAACCTGACAATGCAAGCTCAGGTTTTATGGAACTCCGGTATGCGTATCAGCGGAGTCAAGTTGCTATTCTGCTTTGAAGATGTGCGTGACTGGTGGCGTTTCATATGTTTGCCATTTTATTTCCATCACCTGGCCCCCGAACGTTCAGAGGCACATAAAACATCTCAAAACACGCGCTCAGCACTATCTACCAATTGAGTCAACATCTCGCACAAGTTCAAAGGGTGTGTGACAAAATTAAGTCATTGCCTAGGCCTAAAGTAAAACAATGTTTATGTCCACCAAACCCAAACATATTTCTCTTTCTCTCTCTCTCTCTCTCGAGAGAGAGAGAGAGCTTCACAAAAAACACAACAAATCTGTTATTAGAATGCGTTGTTCCCTTTATATAACAGCCCAAGTATGTGTGCACTGTCCTGTGAGTAGCTGACTCATTCAGGTTTAGTATTTGCATTGCATTCAAACAAAACCGTGTGCACCGCATTAAAATAGTTTTTAGACAAGTATGGGGGAGCGCAATGGCATAGCGGATAGTGCATTGGATAATACATTGGATAGAGCATTGGATAGTGCATTGGATAGCGCATTGGATAGTACATTGGATAGCGCATTGGATAGTACATTGGATAGCGCATTGGATAGTACATTGGATAGCGCATTGGATAGTACATTGGATAGCGCATTGGATAGTGCATTGGATAGAACTGCGTAAAAAATTACGTTCCCGTAATATGAATAATAATGTTATTTCTAGTGATGTGAATGCATTTTGTCACCAGGCCGAGTGGTCTGCAGGCCAAAACAGTTCGAGAAACACCGAACGAGGTGAAATGAGTTGGCCTCCGAGGCGTAACCGACATCAGTGGCGAGCGATATCGGAAGCAGTCGTCAGCGTACCTCACTCTTCGCCAACCCCCACTGACCAGCGATGGTGAAGTACGACTTACGAGTGGGAAGACCTTCATCCAGCAGTTGACTGACAAAGAGTTGTAGAGTTTTTGTTTTAAATAAAGCAAATATGTTGCATAACCCTCAAGGACAATGCCAGGATAGATAACACAATCACACTCACGCCGTAAATCTCAATACCTGATTCGCCTACTACTGTAGTTGGACATACTCACCGAGTGTCCAAGAATGTATGTGGAGGGCAACTGCATTTAGCATTCATGTAACGATGCATCAGCTCTTCGATTAATATTGATTGTTAAGCTCAAGGTAATACACAAAATAACTTGTGCAAAAATCTATACGATTTCCATGCATATATCTCAGATGTAATAGCGGGGGGGGGGGGGGTAGAATCATTACCCCCTCTAGAAAATCATCCCTGTTGGACTGGAGTAGATGGACTGCAATGGGCAATATGAGACGGTTTCCATGCCATTGGTAACCAAATATTCTCTGCATGCCTATGGGGGAGTATGCTTTTGCTGTGGAAGGCAATAAGTGGGGAGGTTGATAGGTAGGGTTTGAAGCCACTGTGAGACTGCCTGCCACTTGGCACAGAGAAAGATTGCAGCATACATTTACTGGAGTGTAATAAATCTTGCTGGATTCTTATTAGCTCCATCACATGACAGCATATTACAGTAAGCAAACACCTTTTCCCACTGAAGTGCTGCTAACACAGTGTAAAATTAAATCTTGCCATTAGTAACGTGCTATATAAATGCTCCCAAGTCACTATTCAGACACATGTAAGATTAAAAATAACTTGGCCTATTAGCGTTACACTCCAATGGACACCTACGCACATGTGGGTACACGTGTACAAATAGTTGTTTTATTCTGTAGTCACTTACACAATATAAAATAATACTAATTTCAACTTGTAATGCGCTGCACAGCATTCGCTTACTCTCCAAGAAAGACAACAACTCAGAGGCGCGAGGAACCACAGTGAAATCGGAGAGCCCACACCAAATTCCCTCCAAAGCTCTGCGGTCCTCTGTATATTAAAGTGCGATCCGTCAATTGACGTGGGAGAAAGCCGGTGCACCCAGAGAAAACCCACGCGTGCGAGTGAGCAACAACTGTATCCTATAGAGGTGGAACAGGTGGAGTCCATATCTATTGCACCGCCTTCTCCTGATAAGTCAAGGCACGGCACCTCCCCAACACCTAGAGGAAGGGAGTTTCACAACATTTGTGCGATCCACAAACCCTCGCCTCCAGTGCTGGATTACAGGCGTGCGCCACCATCGCCCGCCCAAACATGGTATAGAGTGCAAAATACATCTGGAATCGTCATATACAAATTATCCAATCAGTAACAGAATTTTTTTATTTTAACCCACCGAATATTCTCATTTATAATGAATTGGGTGGTCACTCGAGATCGGAGCGTCGACATATCACTCGTTGGTTTTAACTTTCAAGTACAGCTGCCAAGATGACAAGAAAAAGGGCCTGACGCAGCACGCAGGCATTGGAAAGAAAGCCTCTGTGCAATATCTACCGGACATATCACACGAAAAAAAATTAACCCGTAAAAACAAAGTTTTTCACTCTAAATCCTTTATATGCGTGGCGGCTAGAGTCCTCTCGTCCTCTGGCTTGAGATGGCTGTCACCTATGGGTCAGATGATTGTCTGCCAGCATTAAGCAATTGGTAATTAAATATTTTTAAAAAAATCCCTAAACAGTGTAAAATTTAGGAAAAAAAATTTTCACGAAAATTAATTGTCACGCACAACGAGTCTGTGTGGAAAATGTCAGCTCGATTGGATCACGGGAAGTGTGTTAAAAAACGACCGAAAGATTTGCACGGTCGTAAGCAAGCAAGCAAGCACGCAAGCACGCAAGCAAGCAAGCGAACTTAATATAAAGGATTTAAAAAAGACGAAACAACAACATACCCAGACAAACACACAATAAAAGACAGCACCACATCTCGACGGAACAAACACCTTAACACACTCCACGAGGTCCTCTTCTGCAGGGACAGTGGTGGCTGTTATATAATTCAAACGCAATTTTACGTCTAACAATGATAATGGGAAAAATGCAATCCGCAAACTTGTGTCACGTAGGTATAATTTAAATGTTTGACAGATGCACTAACAATGCCAAAATAAAATAAAATGTGTTCAAGCCCCCACCCCCTCCCCATAAGTAGGCAATGCAAATACAGAGCACAGACACACAATTATTCTTTTTTTACCCTCACCTCATATAAGAGGTCAATATCCTTCCAATTTCAGAAAACAAAAATTGCTGCAATTTAACTATCTGTTCCCCGAAGCATTGAATCATACGTGAGACCACGTGAGCGAAACAGACCTCCAATTCAGTGCTCATAAACAGTGCTCTGCCAAGCAAGCCATTAATCAGCAATGACTGCACTTGGCTGATGGCCTACATTTCCCATTATATTCCAATGCACCGTACACTCAAAGTGTGACAATGTAATAACTTTCATGAAAGGCTCTCCCTATAAATACTTTTTTTTGCAAGCTAGAAAATCGTAATTATATCTACTCATTTCCATTTTCCCAGCGGACAGTAAAATTGCTCCAAAGAGCTGGGACGGAGATCAACCGTTATAGAATGTATAGTGGTCACAGAAACGCAGCCTGCAAGTAATGTGTTATAAATTTAAGGCCGAGTTTTCCTTCAAATGCTCCAGGGGATGAGGAGATCTGGATTACATGTGCAGGATGCATCACAAGCAATGACAGGCCAGCCCTCTGCCATTAAACCTATTGAGCACAACATGCGGGAATGGCATGCAATTGAACATGCCAACGCACAACACGTACCACGTAGCACTGCAATTGTGAAAGTCATACGTATTGCCTGTACAGTTAAGCTTCGATAATTATGTTAACACAATGTTACCTAAGCGCGAGGGCTAGCAACAGGTGCTTCACGTAGTTATTGCAAAACCTGCAATCGTACTGCACGGGTGATATTTGTAAAAGTTGGAAATTGCTCATTAAATAAATATCTCATTAAAAATAGATCAGAAATCCTTTAACTGCAACGAGTTTCACCCCACGTTGCATGTGACATTATATGCAACTAATTGGCATGGAACAGCAGGTTGACATTTAAAACAAAAATACCAGATATCATTGCCACAGGGAAAGTTATTTATCCTGAGCATGTGACATTAATCTTTTGGAGGCCAACGGGCCTTCCAACATTTGAGTTTTAACACGTTGACTTTTTATAATGTTCCATCTTAGTGACAAATCCAATGGCCTTTAAAATGTGAATTGTGTGATAGAACAGTGCAATATCGCCAGAGGCTGTTTCTTCATAAAGTAAAGACTCCACGGACAGGATTTTCCTCTCCAGGCAAACAATGCTGGCTTTCTGTGTCGTTCCTTGTGACCTCACCTGCTCTGATCTTTGCGTTGTGTTGGATTTCCATGACTGGGTAAATAACGCCGTGGCATATGTGCGTTTGGGTTCTGTTACCCCCTGCCCGAACTTTAACCCTGGGATACAACAGCCTGATAGGTGTTTGAACAACAGGACAATTCACGCTGCATTTACTGTATCGCCAGGAATTAAATCAAATCTTCAGGTGTCGGGTCCAGTATGAGGGTTACATTTTTACCAAGTGATTCATGCCTACAGGCGATCTCGATATTAAAAATGCCATCAAAGGTTAACTCGTCACAAGCCCATAAAACAAAACTGTGTTATAAGTTTAATACCGTTTCAATTGTTTGTAAAGATAAATGCAGAGAAGGCATTATACAGTAGCTCATTGCTATGGGTTAAATGTGTGCTCTTATCCTCATTCAATCACTCAGGGAAGATAAAGGCTTTACTTGACATGGCTTATTTTCCGCTTGCCACAGAAACACTCATTTGGAAACAATCCCGTGCATGACCTTTGCGCTTCTGAAACGGCCAGGTGCTATTGCAGGGCATTAAACAATAAATATAGAAGGTTATCTTGCAGGAGTTTCCCGTACACACTTACCGAAGATACATCATTGGTCACTTAATGCTGCAGAAATATGCATCGCTGCGGGAAGGATAAATTCCGAGTTCACCTCGGGTTGGCCCATAAAAACGGTGCTTTTGGCAGCTTTTATTTGTGTACACACATGAGACACGTTGATTATGCCGCTGTGTACAAGAAGAGTGCTCTGGGACTGAAATTGCTTTTCCAAAAAGCACATTCTCAGTCCAATCTTACACGAAGCAGTCAAAGATCCCCATTAGCCATATAGACTGTTGAGGCAAGTGCTGTTACCAAGCACCTTTTGATGTCGGCAGCGCACACGAGGGGGTGGTGTGGCCAGACCCCATGCACAGCCACTTTATCTAGCCAGTGCGCACCAGATACTCCTCTAGAAGGCTGAGTCAACCTAGGGAAGGCACAGGACCAGTTCAGAAATCACTTTCCACCGACATCAACCATGGCCAGCAATCAAATGTCGGTCGATAGCTCGGTCATGCACTAAAACTAACGCCACACACCACCTGCATCCATGTCTGCGAATTTGGCTGTCCCATAGTGAGCAATTTTATTACCCCAGCCATCCGTGCTGTCCACTCCTCGCCTTTCTTCAAAGTCAAAATTCAAGACCTTAATTTTATGCCTCTACCTATGATTTACTCACTCTCTAGCATATGTACAGCTGCGGCCACATTCAGACACTATATGAATCCAAATTGTATTTGGATTTATATGACTATGGTTGCCACACTTGTCCTGGTTTTCCAAAGATCCTTTGCCTCTCTTTGAGGTTGCCATTTTGAGAAATCTGGCCAGCCTTCCCGCAGATATTGCAAGTACAACTTATTCGTTGGTTATGCTTTCTCGTCTAGTTCTCCCTCTCTTCGGGTACTAGGAGATATTCTTCCTCGTACGATACGTCCCTAAATACGACAGCGGGCATAGCACGCACGCTCGCGCTCACGCACGCACGCACCTGCTGCATCTTCTCGAAGTCGAGGCTCGGCCGGCGGGTGTGCTGCTCCGCCAGGGCCTGCTTGTGCCTCTTGCACGGTGAGGCCTGGTCCAGCGCTGAGAGGGTGAGGCGAGCGCCACGCGGACTCCACACGACGGGCTGCAGGCAGCGCGGCGGAGAGGCGCTGAACAGCAAGGGGCTCGCACAGTCCTGCCGCGTGCGCACGACAGACGACGGCGTGCACGCAGGTGTGTTGTTGTTGTTTTTGGACACGTGCAAGTGTTGTGTGGTGTATGGGTTTTGTGTTTATATATAGTGTGCGTGTGCACGTGTGTAACGTGTGTAACGTGTATAGCGTTTGTGCGCAGAAAAGTAGAGCCACAGTCACAGGGTGAGGGGACAGAAATATACACTTAAATATAGAGCGGATATCGGTTGTAGATTGAACCTGCATGAGGTAAACGTTCTAAATTTAAAGCAGATGTGGAGTGGTACTGCTCTATTTGTTATAATAATGACAATGTGTGCCTGCTGTGCTTCCTCCACACCGCATACACATAACAACAACCACTGCTAATCACCACAGTGCTTGTGCCAGGATATGTGCACTTTAAAGGTACATCAAGTGTCAAAGGCTCACTGGTAGGACGCCACAGGATGGGCCCAGGTGTTAAACATGAAAAAATATAAACGAAACTATTTAAATTTTACCATGTAACGCCAACTGAGCTATTTAGCTCTTTTACAGAATCGACCTGGCCACAAATGAAGGCTCAACAAAGTGGCTTATCATGTGGAAATTAATAGCAACCAAAAACTCTAAATGCATGTTTCTAAATATGGAGCTAAAAATCGGAGAACCCGGAGAAAAATCCACGCTACCACGGACAGAACATGAAAACTACATTTTCAAGCATCAGTGTCGGGATCTAACCCAGACGTCCTGTATAACAGGCGAGGTAGTTAACATCTCGCCACCATGGCATGTTATGATATAATTGTCCGAGATGACTGACAGATGCACCGCCTGAGCTCCTCACATGTCAACTCGCTAGCCGTAGCCACCCGGCGCACTGATCCTTATCGTGCACACCCAGACGCAATCCCATTCCTCACCTGTCCGTTCTGTTGTATTGGACGGAACGCCTTGCTGGTGCACAGATCTTTGACCTCTTCGTCACTGGACGAGGCCCTCTCGGGTTGACAGGCCCTCCCAGCCCCGACTTGGCACCACTTCCGTTTCTCCGGCATAGCGGCAACGAAGCCAATGGCACCGCCACCTCCTCCTCCTCCACCGCCTCCTCCTCCACCGCCGCCAGCTGCAGCAGCAGCCGCAGGAGCAGCGGCAACAGCGGCGACCGCGCCCGCACCGCCACTCGGCAGCACGGCGCAGCCCGGCACGCTAGACAATGGGGCGGCCACAGCCATTCGCTCGCGTGCCGTGATTATGCTCTCGAGCTCCTCCTCGGAGCTGGGCCGCTCCAGGCGCGAGTCTGCACGGGCCATTGGCCGGGGCCCGGGGGGAGGAGGCGTCTCGCGGCTGTTTTGCTGCCGGCTCAGGGCGAGTGGCGATACCTCGTCACCGAGGCGTCGCCTCTCTGCGGCACGCGCACACGCACACGCGCGCACACGGGAATAGAAGCCCCGGGTTAGTTCCCTCGGCAGGCTGCCCAACGCCTCCTGAATGGCGACTTGTCCTGACAAAACGGGAGGAATCTTGCACCGCAGTCAACGTCTAGAATATTAAGTCTATTTGCCACGCACTGTTAACGTGAAATAAAGAAAGATGGATTATCAAATGTAGAGCAAGGGCAGCCTTTCAGCCATTCTGAAAAAATGTAACCTCATGTCATTCAGCAGGAACAAATAACGCAAATATCACATGACATTACCATATTACATGTAATGGTGTGTTATCAGTCAGCTCGTTACAATTGTTACATGTACATATTGATGTAGTAGCTTTATATAGCGTTGTTGCTACTCCAAAGCGGTTATTGAAACAAATTGTTGATTTTCTTATCAAATGTGTAGAATTATGAATTGCGCATATTTGGAGTTAAACTAACAAACACAAGTCCAATCATGATGTAAACTTTGGAGTAAGTAGCATTTTATATGATGCGATACATTTTGATATATTTGGGATAAGTGCTGTGCCAACATCTAACAATATTCTTTTTCTTACTGAAAGACAAACTAAAGCGTACAATAAAAACGGCACCAAAATCATGCCTTGCGAGAACTATCAATGGCTCTTTCAGTTTTTTTCAGACCTCCAGCAACCCCTATGCTGCCAATTTTCCATAAGCAACACCAGCTATCCCACTTAATTGCAATGTACTTCCATGCGAGCATTGGGATTCTCAAATCAGTACGAAATTTACTTCATGTCCTCGACACAGTCATTTTGAAAATGTATAAAAAGCAACCATTACACGGCTAAATTGTCCGCGCCAGGTGAAATCTCCACCATCGTCTCACCCGCCATGCAGCAAGGGGAGGGAAGTGAACGGGGGCAATTTTACTGTGCAATGGCTTACTTTGTCAGTGGGAGGGGGGTGAAAAGAGGACACTGTTTAAAGGGAGGCCTCAAAGAAAAGGCTGTCCCCCCCCCTCTTCATCTCCATAAAACTGGCGTCAAAAGGGGCTGTATTTTAACGAACATTCGGATGTGCTGAGTTAAAGTCCGAGCAACAAAGTAGAGTGCGATGTATTGCACATGCTCAAACAGCACACCAGGCACTTCACAGAGACAGGATCAGCGTCAGAGGGCACGCCGCCGCCGTGGCGGGGATTGTCACTCGAGAAACGTGAAGAACTCCCTCGCAAAAGCCTCCGCCGGCCTTCCTTTGAATCCTCTTGCCTCCCTACGCGAAGGATAGAAACCACTCTTTTCAAGGACTGTCCTTTTATTGTCGTTTCGGTGCCATAAAGATGCCAAAATTAAATTATACGTACGTTGTTTTTTTTCCCATTGCACCCAGATGGCATACATGCCTGTTCTGTAGATTATTTGAACTCAATCTTGACGTAAATATATTTTTTTTCAAGAATTCCTTCGTACAGTCACTGCCACTTCATGGAAAAACACACCTCCATTTGCATAATGACAGCAAAATACAATTTATGTTCCTTTGACAGTACTTATCACGATAGATATTCAGCATAACTTAATACAACTGCATTGCATTTCGAGAATTCTCCAGTGTATTTGTGTTTCCAACGCACAAATCAATTATCTGTTAATGAGAAGTGGTGGGATGAATGACACAGCATAGGAAAACCTTCACCAAGCAGCGAATTCACAAAATGACTCTTCCATGTATGTACGTTGAACTTCTTTCACGCCGTACGTAGCCAACCGTGCTCATCGGCGGTGCAGGACAGGTAGTAAAGTACTCATGCAGAGTCTGCACTTTAGATCGTTTTCTTAACAACACGAACCCCCATGTGGTTTGTGAGGAAGGCATGTTGTCTTTATAAACGCTGCATGATGAATGCATGCCTCTTGCCAGACTTCCTCTAAAATGCCTGATATTTACAAATGCTATCCTGTTTAAAAAAAGAAAATGTCATGGCAAACCATCCACAGAAATAAGATTCCACGAGGTTGGCTAGAAAAAGACGACAGCCCTCAAGACAGCGGTTAAACACAGTTTGCACGATGCTTCTGCAGCCAGGTTTACCACATCCACCACATTCGCGTGCTCACTGTAAAGACACGGCATTGGAAAGAGTTCACTCAGGAACGTATCAAGCATTATGGTGTCAACGTAAGGCTCAAGTTTGTCATGCAGGATAAAATAAGCGAGCAATTGTTTTGAGATTCCTATGGGTATCACTAGCCACGTGGGGACATTATAACTCCCATCAATGTAGCTGATGCCTCAAAGTGCAACAAGTTGACCACAAATCAGCACACAAACTCATTATACGTTGCCGTGGAGCATTGTGTAAAGGCACATTTAAAAAGAACTCTGTTCTGTGTCTCCACATGTACATACACGTATTTTAGTCCATCAGCCTATTGGCTTTCCAAACGAATATTACCAAGCAACATATGTTTAAACAAGCAGAATCAGCGCCAGTTTCGACCTTCTGGGTCTCTTCATAAGAATAAGGCTTGCTAAACAAATATTGCTGAATAACCAGAAGTTCTTGGTAATATACCTGCACACAATAAAATCCATCAGCCAAACCAGCAAGCAACTTTATCCTGGACCACCGAGTGCCCGGTTCTCTGATTAAGTGGACGGAAAGTGGAGCACGTGCCCCCCTCCATGTCAAAGCCTCATCTGTCAACCCGTACCCAGGAACACTCCAGCAAGACAGATGCCTTTTTCCTGGCACTGCGTGTACCATTCAGTTTACGTGGCACTAACAGGACCGACGGCTCACGGCGCAGACACAACGACGCATGTGCACACACACACACGTACCCGCATGTTTGGAAATGTATTCAGAAGCACTTAACACATGTGCCTACCAGCTGCAAACGTACAGAATCAACGGTGAGGGTGAGAATATATGTGGCATATCGTCTCAGCATGTCATGTTAATAAAACACCTTTAAGATTGCATAATTAGCTCATTTATTGAAAATAGTTTTGTCGTACACTTCATGCGAAACGAGTGCTGTATGTCTGTTAGACTTTGCATAACGATGTGACAATTAGACGTAGAATTAAACAAACTCTACATTAACATCAAAGGCATATAGGCCCTAATAGTGAGTCACCACAAAAGCCAGAGGGCATTTGTGTTTTAGATGCGTGGATGAGTTATCTAGTGAACAAGCAATGTTTGGCGTTTGCTACAGAGATTCGCTGTTCGAATCCAGTGGCTGCCCCACATTAATACTGCGTTGTGTGCGTTGTGGGTATTAAACGTCACGTTGCAAATCCCCTGAAATGTTTGGCCACAGTAGGTCCCATTTTGCACTAACGGTCATTGGTCCAAATTTGAACAAATACCTGCGAATTACTCAATCACTGCCCCCCCCCCCCACCGTACGCACTGCAAAAGCTTGGCAGGAACCTCCTGAAAAAGAGTTAAGAGACTCAGTGAGGCTCTCCTGGGTTAACAAGCCTAATAAAACAAACTCAGGGAGTGCCTATGAGAGAAGTGCCGTGGCAAGCAGTGCTGTGTAAATAAAATACTGGTATCACATGCACATTGCCATTCCTCAAAATGTATCATATTTCAGTTAATCTC
The DNA here is from genome assembly GCF_015708825.2 of Lethenteron reissneri. Classification (NCBI taxonomy): domain Eukaryota; kingdom Metazoa; phylum Chordata; class Hyperoartia; order Petromyzontiformes; family Petromyzontidae; genus Lethenteron; species Lethenteron reissneri. The sequence goes on along the minus strand of NC_083803.1, from coordinate 9,668,312 downwards.
CGTATTTATTAAGTGACGTCAATAACCTAACGAGTCACTCTGTATATTTCCTCAACAACAAAATAAACATACCACGCACACCATTCAGAGTGCATTCCATGTGCATAAAGCGCACGCACAAACAAGATCTTTAAACCTGCTGAGCGACTGATGCAATGTACAAACTTTCCAGCATTCCATCCAGCCCCCCCCCCCCACACAATATATGTAGCTGCAGTCCTTGATATTTGAGATGTATGATAAAAGTCCCGAAAGCTTGTTTTAAGTAATGCGTTAGGCTTAACCGATGACAAAAGATAAGTATAATCTTGAGAATGTGTGAAACAAGGGCAAATACATTTTTTACAAGGTTAGAAAATGGATATAGTTTGCACAAGAGTTATATACTGGTACTTTGAATAGACAAAGTAAACGACTTAAAAAGTATCTTTAGTTTATAAAATATCATTTATATTCTTATTTATGACATGTGTTCATAGGGAGACCCATTTCATATTCTGGGGAATGTTACTCAGAACTGTGGAGCGTAGAGGTGTGAAATCAGGAAAAATCGACTTTCTGCAGCAGTGGAATCTCTCCCGCCTGTGAGCAGGTGGCACAGGAGAGAAGGAGACTTGGCGTTTCCTTTGAAGGACAGCGCAATGTGTATCAACAAGGACACAGAGGCAAGCGTTCTATTTTGAAAACAGCTGGTCCAGCGTTTAGGAGCTCAGAAGATAAATACACATTTTCCCCAATGTTATCCCACCCTTCCTATCGATGTCACGTAATGAGACGGAGAAATTTCAGAAGTATAGCAGAGTAGCGCAACCCTTCGTGGTGGTGGAGAACAAGAGAGCGTGGAGAAGTGGACAGCAGATAACTGCTTCTGAGATCCGTTCAAGAGCAGGGCAGCTTTTAAATGGGAGCGCGCGACTTTCACGTGATGGTCCTTCATTTAAAAACTGTCGACGCAAATTATATAACTCCCCTGACTTAGCACTTCAAACTGCATCAACTTACACCCGCATGGACAAAAATATAAATGCATTTGTAGATTTAAAAAAAGCACTTGATATAAACAGTGATAAGCATTGAGTTCCAACAAAACGAACAAACGTACACACGTGTCAAAGCATCGACCAACAGCTTAACGATTGTTGACGAATGATTAATAGTCTGTGGCTTGAGAGATGTGGGGCCTGGAAGCCTATGGAACGAGGAAGGATCATTAACTGCAGGGAATGTTGGCTTATGCGAGGGTAGATTAACTCTGTCACAGGACGGAAAGGAGGGCTCCTTGCACCTGATGCCACGTGCTCTTGCACAGTGGAGCAGTTAAATATTGGGTGCATTACTCTGCTTATAGCTTACGAGTCTACGTTTCAGAGATCACTTCTCCTTGCAGGCTTGTAACATGCATTACGTTGCGAGATTTGTTTTTGTTTTTACAATTCTGATATATATAAGAACGATGCCCACTTAAATGTGTTGGATTGGACTTGAAACTCTCCGCCAGGTTCAATGAGCAGAATCAAGGCAAGGAGTTTATTACTTCAAAAGGACGGCAACTTTGAAAGCATGAGAACATAAGAGATTTCGTATCAAAATAAAAACTCTGTGGTCAAGTTTGATAGACGTGAATATTTCGTGACGTTAAAAAAAACTTGTTGTTGTTTCTCGGCTTCGGCGTTGCGCACACTTTTTTGTATTGCAGTAGAGCTTCCACCGGGTCGAAGCAGCAGCAACGACGACGTCAACAACAACAAAGAAGAGCAAAGCGCTGCAGTAACTTTGAAGAATTGCATACATTCGGGTCGAGGAGAGACGGGGCGATCTGTCACGACGAGCCGAGGCGAACCGAAATGCCGACGGCGTGAGCCAGTGGCGAGCCAGAAAGGGTTGGGTGGGTGGGTGGATGGATTTGGGGAGCTTTGATGCGAGGAAGAAGCAAAAGCACCACGCCACGTGCGCTCGCCCTCGGCTCGCTCTCTCGCAGGTTGTCATGGACACACAAGAAGAGGACAACGCTCTCGACGGATGCACCAGCAGCAACAACAGGAGCAGCGGCGATTTAGACGGCCACGGAGCGGTAAGAGAAAACAATAAACCTTTGTTCGTAATGATCGTGACAATTGTGTAGGCTAAAAATGGCAACTCCTTGAGGTTAGCTTGTAAGCACAATGGTGGCAACACGCATTTTTTTTCATCTATATAAACTCTCCTTTCTTAAATTACCGGCGCATTTAGAGATACAATACAAGGTTTCGCACGTAAGATGCCAAAACTACAAAATCCAGACTCGAGTGGCACATTCTTCAAAGCAGCTTTGGCTCATCATGAACTCAAAAGGCATTTGTCCAGCCAATGGAGACAGCAGCAGGCACTGACCGGGCCATACATAGGTCGGTGTGGTCCCTCATGTCCAGATCCAGACATCCCACAAACTGCACGCCCTTTCCACGTCAGACAACGGAACGTTGCAAGAAACAGGGACCTGCATTGTCAGGTGCCCTTTGCCTCAAGTGCACAACTGGCTCAGTGGCAGGAAGACCACACATTGGTGCGTTGCAATGCCAGCAATTTGCATACTGCATAGTGCGTCTCTACCTTGCAATACTTTTATTCGGTGTACAATAATAAATAAAAATAAATTTTACAGTTTACGAGAGTTTAAATGTTTCAAAATATTCACCAGCAAAAATGTCCTGAGAGAAATGCTACGTGCAAAGCATTTTGAGTTAGCGCATACTGTATTAAATGTAGCTTGCAGAGAACAGCATGTACATGTCAATGCAGAATTATTTCATACAATAAAAGCCTTTAGCTTACAAGTAAATTAAAATGTTAAGTACCGTACAAAGTTTTCTGTTGTTACCATATCTTTCCATCTCCATTGTCCAAAGTATTTCCGTGCTCAAACCAGCATTCGGGTGGCGTCAAGCGTAGAAATGTCCGCATTCTTATGAATGGGACCAGTTAATCCAAAGGACAACCATTGTTGGCATCCTATTATTTGGGCAGAGTACCCATCGTCACCACTGGAGGATGACGATGGGCTGAGTTGCCAAACTTTGGATTCTGAGTCGAGCTCTGTCTTAGTGCCACCCGGGTCAGTCGGCAACAGTATTGTATGGCGGCATCCCTCTTTTAAGAGCTTCTAGTTTTTGTTGGCATTGCATTGTCATAGACAGTGATAAACTTAACGTATTTGTTATCTAATAATTGTTTGGTTAACTATGAACAAATAGACTCCTAGAATGAAAATCAATTCCAAAGTCTATTAATTGTCATGGCACACAATAATACGATACAGCCCTTTGCTGCGAGCTGTTTTAAGTTGAGAATTTTAAGTGACTGACAGTTGCGTGAAATTTCAGAACCTAAATATTTAAAATTATCACGTGAAGGAAAAACATACAAACTCACGAACCACATACGTCAGAACATGTCTGGAAAAACACACGACAAAGCAGAAACACTGCGACGTCGAGCGAACATGATCAAGTTGGCTATGACCTCAGTCTAATGTGCAGACTTTATTCTTTTTTGTGATGATATTGAAACTTGTGGAGAATTGTGGGGGGGGGGGGGGGGGGCAGGGTTATTGAAATATAAAAACGCTATCGATGTACTGTACTTAACTATATGCCTGATTTGGTGTCCTCTGCTGGTTTGGTACAATGTTATATTTGGCACTTTGCAATTTTCAAAGATACTTTTGGTGGCCTTAGCTCTCTGATATGAGCTTCCTTAGTCAACTCACAGCACGTGTAGCATAACGTCGGACATCTACACGCGGTAAAAACAAAAAAAAACGGAGAACTGTACAGCACAATTGAGAAATCCCTCTGCAGTACGGATTGTCGATGTGCTTGTTCACCCCAAATCGGCAGTGTCCTTTATCTCGCTATCTCTCTCCAAGCGTGGCCACAATCCGACTTTTGCCGCGACATGCCTTCCTTGTGCTGAGACCCCCGCATGACAAGCACACAGAGACCTCGTGCGATGCTACACATAACACTCAACATCCATTTTAATAACGCCTTTTAAAATGTCACTTTACTGCAGAGGGGAGAAACCATTAATGGTGGAATGAGACACTTGTGTTATTCGTTTTTTTTAACCTATTGCTTCCACCCAATGAAAAAGTCACACAATTGTGTTTATTACACAAACAGAAATGCACACCGAATTCCATTCACGCACGCACTTAACACGTGTTAACACAGATTTTACTCCGTTTCCACAGCTTCTGTTGCTTTAATTACAAACACAGCCTCATATGCTGTGAGATGGCTGTGAAGTACAAAAGTGGCAATGCCTTTAAACAAGGAGATCATTGACCCTGTGCCTTATGAATTTAGTTGTTCACGATCGAAACAAAAATAATTGGCCCAAGGCAATGAACAGTCTAGATTTAAGACAGTGCTATAAACAACAAAACTAAGCCACCCTTTGTATGCCAGTTGAGCCATAAACACATACTTCTTAGCAACAACGAAAATGTGCTGCATTAAAATTTCAACTTGTGTACAAAGTGCAAGAATTGTTGTGGCTTCCAGGTTTTTAGATTCTCGTGCACGAAAGTTCTATTGGAAGTGCATTGTAAGCAGTGAAGCCTGCAAAGCAATGGAAGGGATAGGAAGACAATGCCACTGCCTTGAAAGAGACCCACCCAAGAGCAGGCGGGTAGAGTTCCAGAATTTATTCATTTTTGGAAGAAAGATTTGCTCCATCTGCTGCCATGAGAGTGCCCTACCCCCCATTTATAAACACTGACAGAAGGATGGTAATAGGGCTAGCATAGCATTTTAGTGTACCATTCTCAGGGAAATGTGTCCACCCCTCATTTTTGCACGTGTGTGTTTACAGATGCACATGTGCAGCCCCCTTGAATCCACTGCTGGATGAAGGCTTCCCTAAGCAGTGCAGTTCCTGAGGGTTGTTTGAGCTAACTTCATCACGCTGGTCAGTGCAGCTCTCGGTTGGTGGCACAGAGCACAGATGTTGGGAGAACCATACAGCACAATAATGGATTTTCTGCACTTTAAATACAAAGTGGTCACCCGTCCATGCACTATCCAGGCTAAACACTGCTTAGCTTTTGAGCTCTTACAAAATCGGGTGCATTCCAGGAGATTTGGTCAAGGCTATCTCTATGCATACCCAGAGATAAATATAATGCACATTTCTTACTCTGCCTAAACTGTCGAGCAAGTCATGCAGAGCTCACCACTAAAGACAAAGATCCCCCGTATAGCCTTAACAGACTGTTGGAGCAAGTGCTCTTAGCGAGCACCTATGACAGCCGGTACGATACACAAGCGGGTAGGTGGCCAGCACCATGCCTGGCCGCCTTTGTCTCCCCAGTGGCGATTTTTACCCATCGTGCCAGGTACTCATTTGAGGCTGAGTCGACCTAGTGGAGGCCCAGGACTGATTCAGATAATCGACACCCGTGTTGGCCGTGAGTGGGAATCGAACTCGGGTTGCCGGGTTTGTAGCGCAGTGCGCTAACCATTGCACCACCACTCCCCACTGTTGAGCTCGCCAAAAACAGACAAGACACCTACAAAATTACATTCCGCTGGCAAATATCTTCAACGATAGGGTTGATTCAAGAATCATTATTCACCTCTCAGCCACATTCCAACAAATGCCAGTTTATGGACATACTGGTTGCACCACACGAACCCCTCTAGAATTTTAACACGCGGAAACTTTTCTCAGAAGAATTGTGAGTAGAGCAGTGTTCTCCGATTATTTGAGTAATCAATGGCTCTAGAGATAATTATCGGTTAGTATAATCAACTAATCGGACAACACACAAAAAAGTTTCACCTCTGTTGCCACATGTTCTGCTGGACGGGAGGGGAAGAGCTGGGTACAGTGATGTCATCAGCCACATCACGATGGGCGTGGATTGTTAATGAGGTTTCCTGCCTTCACCTTCAAGAAGCAGAGTGAGGGGTGACCATCTTTTTTCAAAGGGACACGAGTAATTGATCACAAATAAGTAGTCGATTGTCATATTTTGTTGACTAATCGACTCATCGTACACCGGCTCTAATTGTGAGTAGAACTGCCAGGTTAACAGAGAAACGTTGCTGATTAAAAACAAAAATGTCTAAGTTCGTGTGTGGCAGAGGGAGCCTGGCAACACGGCACTCACCTCGGTCAATCTGAGCAAGTTCCTGGTTCTCGTCCTCAGAGTCGTCCTCTTCCTCCTCACTCGATGAATGAGTCACCTACCAACGACACAGAGCGCGGTAAGCAGAAGCAATCGCATCAGATGTCTGAGAAAGAGGCTGTCCACATTATTTTTGCCAAATCTTTGTTGGTTTGGCAAGCAAAACACAGGGTCTCAAGTGAAAAAACCAGCCTTCTCCAATCCGAAGGTTGATAAAGCGCCTTATCAGTGGATTGCTGAATGAAGGCCTTCCCATGCCATGTTGGTTGAAAGGGTTGTTTGACCATATTTCACGACGCTGGTCAATACGGGTTGGTTAAACAAAAAGCTCACATACGAACCCACTTCATTTGTAGGCCATTGAAGGAAAAGTAGCGGTGATCATTGATTTTATACTATTAGCATTAGCTCCAGCCCGAGGTGTCTAACAAATTGAAAAGGGTAATTCACATGGGAATTACACTACCCTTCCAAACCTTTCTCTCTTTAGATCGCATCTTGCCCTACCTACACTTGTCCCCACCTTTAACACGTAGGCTTTCGCGACCAATATCCAAAAAAACCTCTATTATTGTCCCCACCTCCACACCATAATTATTTTTTTCTTAAAGAAATGTTAATGGGGTTTTTTTATCTCACCAAATGTGCTGCATGGAATGGGTGAGGTTAATCAAATGCTGCAGATGTCCAAAAACGCAAAAAAATATGTATGTTGCAGTCAGTGGTGCAACAAAAAAAACATGCCCAATGGAAATACCATTGATGCCCTGAGACAAAAAAAACAGCTCAAATGCCACTGTGACCCACTTTCAAGGGTGCGGTTTGCTACGATATAATTGTTGTTCGTTTTTCCAGTTAACGTCACGTGTGCCTTTGTGCTCAAGGTCACGTCTGCAGCGTTGAGCTATACACGACTGGGTTCAGTGACTCCTAAAAACTGAAAATAAAATCGTAAATTTCACGAGCTCAAATATTCTGCTTACAGAGCAATACACTGAAAGGGCATCAACCAATTTACATTTTACTGTAAATGACTAATTAAATCATTATATAAGTAAGCCGTAGCAATAAAGTCCACAACCGCAGTCTCCAAGGTAGCATTTAACGTGCTAATTTATGGCCCTCTTCTCATTGTTGTTAATGACGTAACCGCTGACATTTACGTAAGGTCAATCTATTCTAAGGCCTTTCTTGGAAAAAGGTGATGCTTTTTTTAAATATATATATTTTTTTACGTGATTAGGTTTGAAGTTCATATTAATATATATACATTTATATTTAAAAAAAACTTTAAATGCGATCTAAAATTTCAGAGCAGATTCATTTGTTTTCAGGCCCGTGGCGTGACCTTGTTAAAAGGGGGGCATAAAAAGAACCCTGGGAGAGGCAGGAAGGCACCGCAGTCAATGTTAAACAAATGTTTAACATCGCTTAAACTTACACTTATGTTTAAACGCTAAGCAGAATGAGTAACGACGCAATCTGCTTGTGTTTATGTGCATTCAGCTCCAGTTCTCACCAACATCTTTTAATTTCACGTTAAAATTTTACAATGGACGGCTGAGCCTTCTTCTCTGGAGGGGTCAGCTCTTCCAGCCTCCATCAACGCTCGAGGGCTGCTGCTGCTGCCTTTGATAACGAAAAAAAAGATTTGGGCATGTCCATAACAGCCTCTAAAATGCTTAATGGGTGGCTTTTACGTAAGCTCGTGCTAACCAACCCACTCCCCAGACAATAACAAACTACAGTGCACAGTGGGTGAAGTCAGAGTTCCAAATTTAGACCCGCTGATCACCAATATTGCATTGCTCACCGTGCCCGGGTGCCTGTACACCTTCACGCGATTACGTTACTGTTTCAAAATGCACGTATCTTGCACGCTAAATTAGCTTAGCCATACCATTAATATTGTTACAATCACTCAGTCCAACTTACTGGGGCACTGCATTGATTTTAAGCCAGCATCTGTATTTCTGCCGAGTATGAGATCTATTGACCTCATAGAGCTGAGCTTCAGGAGAGGCGTCTGTGGCAGGCCAGGTGCAGGGAGGGGTAGGCATTTGAGAGCAAAAAATCGCCCTGCTGAAAAAAATCGCTCCCGTGCCCAGAACTTGCAGCCAGCGTGGAATTAACGGTGCAAGGGTTTTCATAGTTGTCATTTTAAAAATTACATCGCTCATCACACGTCACCGTCTTTCCATGAAGCCGTACACGTTCTCAATCATGAGAAATGTTAAATATCGCCTGGAAAATTGACGGGCAATCAATATTTTATACGCACAATATCCTCCGTATTGTATAACGCACCACAGAGAATTATTAAACACGAATACTGAACTTGGAGTAAAGTATGGGCTACTCCCACCTGCAAGAAATCGGACCAGCATGGAAAAAGAGGAGGCCAGATATTCTCTATGGGGGTTTTGTGAATCTCTCTCCAGTGCAGACCCTTTCGTCAGCAGTGGCGAGTGCAGGTAACAGAAGGGCTGCACCTTAAAGTGTAAGTCCTGGTGGTGAACTTGTCAGGCAAGCAGAGGTGATTGTCTGTACTCAACTCCTGGGCTACGATGCACGACACAGGACAGTAAAATGCTGAACGACTTCCTGCTTAACAAGCCCTGCATGGCCCCCTCCTCAGCGCCAGAGCTAAACGCAGGTTCCACGTGCTGCACCACACTTTAACCTCTCGGTCTTAGCAAATAATTTGTATTCAGATCGGTGAAACTGGGGCAAGTCTACAGTAGGAGATATTTAATTTAACAACTACATCAACGGCATCGTTGTACAATATATATTACAGTGAAAACATAAAGTACATAAATACACAGTACTATATTGCAATTATTGTTTCCTATACTTTGCATACTGCAGTGTCATGCCATGCAGTGTATTCAGTTGCGCGAATGTAGAACAATTACAGTGCAGGAGTCATCTCAGTATTTTTGACAATACAAGACTTTATTAGCATTGCATTTAGTCATGTGCATGCTGATTTGTTGTTATGCTCAAGTGCATTTTATACAAGTATTTATTTTAAAACAAAGCCAACATTCGAATAATTTACAAACACTTTATTTCAACAATGACTGTCATTGTACAAGCATTTTTTATTATTTTATTACTTCCCTTCTACGTGACTTTACCGAAAGAACCAAGAAGATGAATCCCTGCAGTCACGAAAGCTTTAAATCGAAACATTAAAGATAAACTAAGGATATTTACAGGGTAAACAATTCAACAAAATACAGACATCAAAACAAAATTGATATGTTTAATTGTAAACATGATTAACTGTGCCATATTTGCATTTAGAGTGTCAGATTATTCATACACATTAATAATGAAAGAATAATTGGAAATAATACCACATCTATACCACGAGTGATTACTATATTAATAATTTGTGATGACAGCATCAATGATGACAGTGACAATGATGGATATGATGGAAATAACTACTGTAATTTTAAACGTTCATGCCCTCATCAACGGATGCCCATTTAACTCTGTGCCTGCTGGTGGACACTTCAGTTGATCCAAGAAGGATTTAAAGGAGACTCCCGAGGGTTCAGGTGATAGCTTAAACTATTTTATGACCCAGGCACTTCCATTTTATTGGCACCAGCAGATAAATTGTTTCAAACAGTGGGCTACACAGTACATGATGTGGGCTATGTACATGATGCTTAGGTGGCAACATGCTCCTTGGTGTTCATGTATTAAATGTCTATCAACTACCTATTACAAACTATTTATTATTTTACCAGGTAAGGTCCACTTAGCTATATAGCTCTTTTTCAAAAGCGAACTGGCCACAAATGATAGCTCAAAGAAGTGGCTTATGATGTGGAAATGTATAGCAGCCAAATAATCCAAACGTATGTTTATTCTAAATGCGGAGAGAACCCCCAGAAGACCTGGAGAATAATCCCAGCGACCACGAGAAGAACATGCAAGCTCCAAAACTACAGGCATCAGGGTCAGGATCGAACCCATGATCTCCTGCACACCAGGTGAGGTAGTTAACATCTCGCCACGGTGACACCCCTTAGATTATGGATAACCATTTGTGAGCACAGGTCCATGCACGGTCAGTATTGGTGCTTAAATCATTGGCTGTGCACGGCTCCTCGAGCAGATGACACGAGAGCAGATGAGCGAGGCATCCTGTGCTCTTCACCACAGCCGCAGCAGGTCTGGTTCTGAGCCTCGCCGAGATGACCTCACTTCCTGAGGCTTTGCAGCAGCCAACAACATGTAAGTAGGTATTTCAGGCATCGCCAGATTACCCGTGGTTCTTCTGACCTAGGCATGTTATATCTAGGCATCAGCCATGACCTGCACGGCATGGGGAGAACCTCACATAGCAGCGGATTGACAAAGGGCTGGACATTTATATGTACACAAGCAAGTGCTGTTGGGAGAGTATTGCGCATTGCCCACCGAGCACTCCCCAATTTGCCAACCGCATTACCAAATCCATTAGTGCTTTCACATGCGCCTTTATAAAAATGCACCTAATAATATCTCATTAGTCTATTATTTGGTTGACGACAAAGTTGGCCACTGCGCCCAGACAGCACTGAGTGGCATAAACAGACAATTTAAAATAAACGTGAAAGAAATCTAATAGGCAAGCGCAGGCCTTCCCAGTGGCCCACTTTGTCCTGAACTCTGCCACTTGTGGAAAACATCACCCACGGGCCCCTGAAAAATACTCCTAAAGCCTCAACTGCTTTGCGAATTAAACCCTATCCAGCATTAAGCGAGCGTTGTTACTTGCACAAATCAATAAAGCTCCCACATAACGACAAAAGCAAATGAGTTTTACATTGTGTTTGGGCCACGTTTTGCTTTGCTTGGGGAATAATAATTTATGTCCACTGTACATGTTAATTTAATCAGTGATGTTAAATTGCCACCATTACATTGCTCGCATTACTCTCTTAGTGTCCCAAACGGACCCAGAATGTCCCGAGCCTGTGTGGAGTTGGGGGGGCCTCATGACACGAGCTGTGATCACTCAGACACGCTATTCAACTGCTATTGCGCAAGAGGAGGCATCCAGTAGCATAAACGCGACTTCCAAACCGCAATGAACACGAGCCCCACATTCCGAAATAAACACTTGCACAAGCCCGGCCAGAAGCACAGACAACCAATTGATAATGACAATGAAAACAGCTCTCAAGAATAATTGGGTGGCATGCGGTTATTCTTTTCAAAGTTTCTGTTTGTTTATGTCAAAACTATTATATAGGGTAATACATTACATGTGGTAATTATTATTCTTCTTCAAAATACTATATCAGACAGGTGTTCAATGGATAGACTAGATCATAATTATCCCCCCCAAAAAATCACGAAGTTCACCTTCATATTATTTACCAAGGAAAGCTTTACTGACTCTCAACACTTGAGGTGGTTCCTGCATGTTGGGATGTTTGGCTAATTCCATTCAGGAATGTTTTCGGCATATCAGAAGTGTCAGTTTGTAATTGAAACCCCAGGTCGTCGTGAGTGAACGGTTGTGTGCATTTCACGGGATGATCTCAGTGCACCCTCAGAGGGCGCACAGACCACGAAAACACCAACAGAATCCAAACAAAGACATGACTAAACACACAAAGACACACACGCGCGCGTCTCGTACGTTCAAACAGCAGGCATTCCCCCTTGAATGGCGCACAACCATGTCCTCACCAGTCCGTGTACGCATGAGTAACATCTCACTCTGGGTCACTCACTGCACAAACGAGCAGGCGTCGTCAGTGAGCCACGTGCTAAGGCTATTTACATCCCCATCTCCCCCACGCCACCTTTAATGCCCTACTTAGATTTCGTCGTATACCGTCGTGCAATAAATCTGCATTCTGATGGGCTGTTTATCGCGGTACAACGCTGTTGTTCGGTTTTATCGCACATCCTCCGCTTCATGCGTTGCCTTGTGATGCTTTTCCCAAACAATAACAGAGCCCTTTGAAAACGTCAAAAGATACATCGATAATGCCAGCCTAAAAACCCCGCCAGTGAATGCCTTGTTCCCCGTGGGTGCTTAAATAGAGGTGGAAATGTACTGGCAAGCACATAACCTGCGCGTTGGTGAATCCCAGTGAAGGATTATATGCAAGGTCAAAACTGCCTGCTGTCAGTACAATAACTAAATTGAGGCTTTGCTCAAGTGCTTGAAAATAAGAATGTTGATGCAATAATGTGAAAGATATTTCCACTCCTGGCAGCAACTAGAGACTCTGACATGCGTCATACCACTAAATAAAACGGACATTTATCTCCAATGACCACTCTATAAACGTTATGTAGCTTAATACAATGTTGATAATAACAATACATAATATACAGCCCTTCGTCAATCCACTGCTAAATGGAGTTGTTCCTGACACCGAGTACGTGATGTGGGTTTGTTTAACCATACTTCACCACGCGTGTCAATGCTGGTTGGTTGAGGGTGGGTGCCCAGAACCCGTGGCTGATGTTTGCCGTGACCGGGAGTCGAATTCAAGTGCCCTTGGGTTCTTAGCACCGTGCGATAACCACGGTGCCACTGCTCCCCTGTCCCGTTACACCTTTAAAAGAACTGCCTATACGTTTATAGTGCTTGCTGGAATGCAATAGGCGCATGCGATGCCTCGTGTCAGCAAATATTACTCAATATAGCACCAATCGACGGCCAAGAATAGTGATGGAGTGGCAGCCAAGATATGGGACGCGTCCGAGATGGAGAGTCACCGAGGAGATGGAGCGATGAAATCAGCATACTGTGTGGGTGCTATGTGGAGTATTAATACTTCTCCATCGCAGTTTTGTGAGAGTATAGTGACGGGTTGGGGAGGGAGGCGACAGCTGAGCAGTGGATTGATCTTGGCTGGTGATGATGATGATGACGGTGGTGGTAGCAGCAGTCTATTGTTGGCATTGTAAAGACAACAAAGTGATTTGGAAGTTGCTGCTGCTGCTGCTCCTGCTGGCTGCAGACAAAAGATACAGCCTCGTGCCATCAGCAGTCGATAAGCCGTGAAGGAGACGCATGGCTATTGTTCTCCCGTCTACTCAATAAAGTTGTGTCGCGACGTTACGATGCGCGGATGCTTCTGCTTGCCAGCAGTTAATGGCATGTCTGGTGATAACCAACAATGCATTGTCATCACCATTTCGATAAGACATGGGTTATTTACAATTGTTTACTCCAGTATGAGTGATGAACTGCAAGATCACACGAGCCAGCCAGCCTGTTATCCAGCCAGCTAGTTCGTCAAGACAGCCACTTCACTTCCCCGCCAGCTCACCAGGCATCCAGGTAGTCAGACGAGCAGCTAGTCCGGTGAACTAGCCAGCCATCCACTCGTCAATTAGCAGAGGTGTGGACTCGAGTCATGTGACTTGGACTCGAGTCAGACTCGAGTCATGAATTTGATGACTTCAGACTCGACTTGGACTTGCATAACAATGACTTTGTCCCACCTCTGTCAATTAGACACCCGCTCGGTCATCGAGACTACGAATCATATCGCCGGTTAGGTGTAGTCGGTTAACACAACTAGTCAATCGGCCAACTAGTCAAATAACTCGTTCTACACACAGCCATGCAGTCACCCAGCCTGCTAGTCAGTCTGCTTCAGTCACGATATCTAGTTCGCCCAACGAGCCGGCTACAGTCAGTCAGCAAGTCAAGCCACCCAAGTCAACACACCCAAGTCAAGACACCCAAGTCAACACACCCAGCCAGCCCCCTCCCATGAACCAGGTCAACTCTACTCAACATCACCTGTGATGACAGCGAGCAAGAGAGCATCAGGGTGCTGGGGTAGTGTGGTGATGGCGTTAGTGGTGGTGGTGGGTGGTGGGTGCCAAGTGCCCCCCTTCTCGCTCTACCTTGAGCTGTAGCGGCTGGACTTCGTCAATGGTGTACGCTCGTAACTTCTTTGTCAGCACCGTTACCATCCTAACCGGCCGGGCGTGCCCGGCTGGGCTGCGTGCGCTACGGGGGGGGCACTGCCTCCTCCTCGCTCGCTGATGCTGCTGCTGCTGCTGCCTCCGCTCCGTCTCCCGTCGATGGTTCGTTCCCACTCGCCCGCCCCCCACCTCCTCGTCCTCCTCATCCACGTCGTCGTCCTCCTCCTCCTCCTCCGCTTCGTATTCGTCGTCGTCGTCGCTCCGTCTCCACCGTGGCAGCGCGGCTCCGCTACCGCTACTGCCGCTGCTGCTCTGGTGGTGCTGGTGGTGCTGATGGTGATGCTGCTGCTGCCAACTTTGCGCACAGATGAGATACATACATGGGGCTTGCGTGTGCTAAGTCGCGCTTGCGCTACCCGTGTGTGGGGTGGGTGGTGGTTGTGGTGGTGGTGGTCCTCAAGCTACTACAGAGAGTCGCACAAATCCAGCTCCCAACCAACCTCCTCCTGCACCCCCCCAACAATCAGCGAACGCGCGTGTCCGTAGCCCAACTCCTACGGGTGTCTGCTTTGTTGTCGCTGGTTTTGCGTTCTTCTGTCTTGTTTGTGTGTGTGTTTGTGTTTGTAGGGGCTACTGCTGCTGCCACTGCTGCTGCCACTGCTGCTGCTACTGCCGCCTCCGCTGTTTGACGTCTGCGCTCATTCATCGGCGACTGCTGCTGCTGCTGCTGCCCCCGCAGGCTGCCTCGCTCCGCCCTGCGCACTCTGGCCCGCTCTGTTCCGCGCTCGCTGCCACCCTCTTCCACACAACTCCCTCCCATCCTCTTGCACCTCCCTCTCTCTCTCTCTGTACCTCCTCTTCCGTGCACCACCTCCTTCTCTCTGCACGCACCCCCACCACCCCACCGCTTTCCTCTCTCTCTCTCTCGCTCAACTCTGTAATGTCACCTCCGTCCCCTCTCTCCTTCCACCCACGACTCTTTTATCTATCTCCGCACTTATCTATATCTATCTAAACGCACTTTCCTCTCTCTCTCTGTCTCTCTCCACCTCCATCTCACTCTGTTAATTCACCCCCCCCCCCCCGCGTCTCTCTCCCTGAACTTTTCTCTCTCCCTCCCTGCACCTCTCGATCTCAATGCACCCCCCTGACCTGCCCCCCCCCCCCGTCCTATTCTCTATCTACCCCCCCCCGTCTCCCTGCAACCTCCCTCTTCCCCACGTGCTTGGCCAAACCCACCGGTAGCTCCATTGGCTGTCACGCCGCCCCTTCTCGTCTCAACAACCAACAACACAAACCCACATTGAACCCGCATGTGGGGGGGGCGGGGGGGTGAGATGGTGTGCGCGCTCGAGTGTTGCGATGGCTCCTCTGCTTGTTTGGTGGATTGAGCGGTGGGGTTTGGTTGAGTGATGGGGTGGGTCCCTGGGCTGGTGGGTGCTTGTTAATCCTCGAGTGTGGCTGCTGCTGCTGCTGGTGGTGGCGGTGTTTAGGATTTGTCTGGGTTGGTGGTCTTGGGTATCTTTGGTGGCGAGGGGGGGGGGTAACAGCAGCAGCCTGTGTGGCCACTGAGATATACACAAAAGATTCAGCTGCCCCCCCCCCCCAGCACAAACACAATGTAGGTTATGGTGGGGGTGGTTGTGTAGGGTGGTGGTCTCACAGATTGTGTGGCCTGCCAGTAAGAACCGGCGATATGGTGTCCAGGTGTGCTACTTCTTTCACACCGTACATAGCCAACCGTGCTAATCACAGGTGCGGTGATGTGCAGGGCCCCAACCACGAGGTGGTGGTGGTGGTGGTGGGAGGGAGTGGAACCTGTCCCGGACCTCAGCTCCGGGACAGCTTTGGCTGAAATAAAGTCCTGGGTGTTTGTACAACGAGTGCTGTGCGTATTGAGGGGCCGTCCATAAATGACGTCACGCACCTAGAGGGGGGGGGGAGTTGAGAAATGTGACGTCACATCAACTTTAAATAAATATAGACAACACGTTCTACTTAATTAAATAGACTTTTTAATAAATGTTTTCTCCTACATCAGAGTGCAGCGCCAGATTAGATACCCACCACAATGACAATAGTTTAAAGCGATTTGAAGCATGTTATATTTTTTGAGGGGGGGGGGGCAGAGCTTTGTGACGTCATATTTGAGGGGGGGGGGGTCAGACTTTTTGTGACGCCGTGTGACCACCGGGGGGGTGGGGTCAAAATCGTCCAAAATCGCGTGACGTCATTTATGGACGGCCCCTGATGTACACGTGCACCTATGTATTGGTCGGTGAAGCAGCTGCCGACATTCATTGCGAGAAGAACTGCTGTTAAAGAGCGAGTCGTTTAGTCCCAGCACACTAGGTGGAATAGGTGCCGCGTGCCGTCACGTGTTGGTACGGCGGTGGTGATGATGGTGGTGGTGGCATTATTATCGTGAGCCGAGCTGTTTGCGGAGGGAAGGTGTCAGCCCTCGGGAGAGCACCCTCACGCGTTCGTGGTCTCAAGGTGACCGCGCTGTGGTGACGATAACGAAATAAAGTCTGTGCACGCACACCAGCCCCCCCTCCATCACAAACATCCCACCTCCAACCTCCCCAACATCTCATTCCCTCCCTCCCACCTCCGCACATCAACCCCTCCCCCATCACCCACTGCCATTCACACCAAGGGCTGCCTGCCCCCGTCCTCACCTCATTCACAATAAGAGCGTGCGGATTCTCTGGCGCTTGCAAGAAGTAACCAGTGGTTTCATGTCAGTTGTGGGTTATCGTATATGCACAGTGATATACTGAACAGGGATTACATTTCTAATGGGAAGTTTTCCAGTGGGGCTCCCAACCACCTGCCCCCCCCCCCCCCCATAGCGGTGGAGGGGGGGGGGGCACGTAAATATTATTTACAGAGCTCAGCCCTGGACAGCTCCGGTTAAAATTAAGTTAAAGTACAAGGTGGTCCAGATGTCTTGTGACCCCCAATTAATTAACCCCAAAAAATGTTTGTTCCCTTGCATATGAATTTCTGTAGAAAATAAACCTCCTTTTAAACATTAAGTCTTGGAGAATTAAATGGGGGTCACAATACGTCCGGACCACCCCGTACAGAATTCAATAATGTTGTCGCCGTTGTGATAAGCGTACACCGTATAGTACACGAATATAAAACCAGTTCTAGGTAAAAAAAAAAATGTCTTATTTGGGTAGTAGTTTATAAAAAACGAAATAATATGCCAGACTTACCGTGATATACTACATATACGGTGTTGTGTGATAACTCATTTATTATATACGTATACCGTAAATTGTATTTATTTCACGCATAAAATATTCCATAAATTATATTTATATCATAAATCGTGTTTATTTCACATAAAGCAGTATATACTACCGCGACCAATTTTCAATATAATATACGCTACGTACGTTTTATTTACAAAAATGTTGACCAGAATGTCCCTTATTTTACAGCAAGACAAATAAAACCATGAACTGCCAAAATAATAATCGAGTGAACATCGCCGCCGCATCTCCTAGAGGTCATGCACCGAGACGGAGCAATGACAGATCGTGTGACAGGTGCGGTGCTGGCTGGATGTTTGTTCCACCGCAAGATCGTGAGAGGTGACGTCGGCTTAGGAGGCCTTCATCCAGAAGTGGATTGAACATGGCTGATGATGATGCATATAATGAAATATAATGCGTGTTTTTACATAAAATAATGCACCGAATATCATTTTATATATCGCACATCATTGCAGTCTTCGTGTGGCGTTTGCTGTGAGCCATCCCGCGGCATCCAGGGTAGCTGAGTGGAATAGTTCCACCAGAGTACGCGTGTTGTACTGATTGGGCAGTCATTGGTGGTCTGCGCCAGCTGGTTTGCACCTCGCCGCATTCAAAGTTTGATTAATCCCTTGACCTTCCATTTATGGAAGAAATTTCCACACCTTCCATGTGTTGTTCGGACACGGTTGAGAGTGGCCCACTATCGTTATTATTGCAGCTAAAAGGGCACATTGGCTTGACATGTCATTTCAGCATTGTGTAAATGCAATCACTTTATTTCATGCGTGTGGCCTACGGAACAAACATAGAGACATCCCCGACAATTGGATAAACTGATAATCGTCACGCGCATTGCGCCCTCTTGTGGATGCCCAGGTGCTGTACAAGCAACGAACTGCACGGACTGCCAGATCAGAGGTTTCACTTCCAGATCCTGCTACAGACTTCCCTCTATTTAGCTTTGCCAAGGGAGTTTTTTTACATAACCTGCCATCCTCGTAGAGTCGTGGAGTTGGAGGGAGATTTTGATACCAATATTGTAGCGAGGAAGAGGGAGGGCGGCTGTATTGTTGGAATGTTGGTAAAAAAAATTAGTACAATTGGGCAATAAGTGTATCAGCCCAATATACAATTGGGGGGAGATCTCGAGAAGAATTCACGATAGACAACAGCAGATCACGTTGTCACTCATTCTGTTTAGCGTTTAACATTTGTTTGAGTTTGTTTAACATTGGCCCTGTGTCGTGCCCTCCAGAGTTTCTGTATACATCCCCTCCCCCCCTTTCAATAAGGTCGTGCTATATTGTTGTGACACAGTAAGGCTGTAGTATACCCATGTAGGCAGCTGTCCTGTCCACTACCCCCACTCAACCCACCACACACGTCCGCCCCCCCCCCCCCCAACCTTGGATACAGCGCCCCCGAGAAGCCACACGCTCGATTAGCACTAATGGATGGACTAACACACTGCTGGCCATCCACCCGCAGTCAATTGACCACAATTGATCGATACCTAAACATAAGATATGTTTTGGACTGTGATTCGACGATTTAACTGAACGGGTCGGGTGTGGGTAGTTCGTTACTGCTGGCAGGACACGTTTGGCGATTTTAACTGCCGTATTTTATTTATACAAATGAAACTTTTTACTGGAGTAATACATGTAACATATAATGTCATTGAAATGAAAATGTGCAAGTCCAATGTATTTAAGATGTTATCTACATAAATACACATGTGCTTGGCGTTTATCACAGTTATTAGACGACAACGTTATGATAAAATTGTATCTTCATCTTCCGTATTGCGTTAACTATTTTTGGACAACGGTATGTACTGTACAGTACTTATAATAAATAGCGCCCTTGATGTAGCCCAAAAAAGCCGCACTTGAGTCTCAAGATTATTTTTAGGGAAGCCCTTCCTCATCAATTCGGGATGTTTGGCCAATTCCTAAATTAGCATCTGGCTTCATGTGGAAGTAAACTGGAGTACCCAAAGAAAATCCATCTTTTAAAGCTGAACTTTAAAAAAAAACCTCTCATCTCACCACAGATGAATTCAACAAAAACCTATTGTGCTGCCATCTTTTCACCTCCAAGCAAAGTTCACAAGCTTCGTTAAAAATGAAACACACCGGACAAAGCACGAATGTGCTATTATTAAAATGACATGTTTTTTTTTATAACATTATGTGTAAACATACTATCTGCCACGTATGACTTATACAAAACTATATAGTTGATCATAGATTATCCGGCTGCCTCCAACATTATCCGGCAGCAGTCCCGGGCCGATCCAAGGAAACCGCTCCAAAGGCTGTAACCCAGTCCGGCCATCGGCACCATGTGCATGGCAAAAAAAGTATCTAAGCTTGATTTCAGTGTCAAATATCGCATACAGTACATCATCCACCAGATACAACAACTTAGTGAAAATACTCTACGTATATACATTTTTCATGACTCATAACTACAGTAATAAAAACAGAACGGTGCGATCCGGCGAAAAGTGCTTTGTGTAATTCGTCGTTAGCCGGAGCACCGCTCTCAAGGCTGCATCAGTCCGGCGATTGTCAAACACATGGGTGAGTTGAAACAAGAGCGTAGTAGTAGTACGTACATCACCCCATGCATTCTTCGAGATTGGAGCGGTAAGTAGGGTAAAGTAAATACGGTAACTTTTTACAGTAGTGCATTTCATTTTGTCTATTTTTAATGTTTGCGCCAATTTAATGTAGTAAACTAAATTAGTAAACTAAACTAAATACACACAACACCGGACAATGTAATGTTATCCAAAAATTTGCAATAGTAAGCTATTTTAAATAATGATTTAGTAGTGATTATCCTGTGTTTTTGAAAATCCTGCGCCCCCTTCCCCAAAGCCGCCGGATAATCGATGATCTAATGGACATACACACAATGTAGTCTTCAGTTGTGAACAAAAACTGCCAATTATTTATTTGAAACTCTACAGCTGGTGATAATGGCCAGTGGGCTAGAATAACTACTGAGTGGCAGCCAACGGATGGAACGTGCCCAAGATGACATCCACCACGGAGTTGGAGCAATTAGATCAGCAAGTGTTGGGTGGTTCAGTCCATCGTGGAACTGTGAGAGGTGGTGACAGCTTGCGAAACAGTTTCAGCCAGCAGTGGATTGATTATGGCTGATGCGACTAGCTCGAAAACATACAATACACGGTAATGTGAATAGTCGATGCACAACATAGACAATTTTAGTGATAAATTCAAAACAATGAAATTACCCAACACATTGAGCCTCCGGTTATAATCTTAGAACCAGTTATATGATGCATAATTTATGGTCACTCAGAATACAGCACTTACTGACTAAATTTTTAAATAAAGCCCTTTGGTAATTTGGTATGGTATATTTTTGGCAAATACAATTACTTGATTAAATATTGAAATGTTCATTAAGTTCTTCATAAATAAGCAGTCAAGGGAATGTGATGACTAAATCAAAGTCAAATGGTATTTAACGATTGTCACGATCCTGTTAATGTACTGTGGGTACAAGCTAGTAAGTAATATTGTGCATCATTGCTCAACAGCATTTGGTCAACTTGGGTTTTTTTTTACGAGTTAAACGTATATTTCTAGACTTACATTATACACAAGTTATGTAGCATGGTTAGATGAGATTATCATATTGAATGTTTGAGGCATACTTTACGTGTCTTTCTGGAATAAAATATTGAATGCTCTAATTGGTTTTGTTTTGTTTACATTCCTATCAGTAGAGAAAATTATGACACCTTATGTAGCACCTTTCATAATATCTTAACGTACTTTAAATCAATGACAATGGGGGAGGGGTGCAGGGGCGGTAATAAATGGCTCAAAGTTTAAATAAAAAGTGCCTCCTGAAAGCAAAACATTTTTAGGCAGGGCTTGAAGATCTCGAACTTAAAGGACTCCGTGACAGCCTTCGTCAGAGAGTTACACACAGTCCAGGTGCCACAGAAGCAAAGACCGCTGCTCGTGGACTTGACATCACTGCTCGTGGACTTGACATCACTGCTCGTAGACTTGACACCACTGCTCGTGGACTTGACATCACTGCTCGTGGACTTGACATCACTGCTCGTGGACTTGACATCACTGCTCGTGGACTTGACATCACTGCTCGTGGACTTGACATCACTGCTCGTGGACTTGACATCACTGCTCGTAGACTTGAAATCACTGCTCGTGGACTTGACATCACTGCTCGTGGACTTGACATCACTGCTCGTAGACTTGACATCACTGCTCGTGGACTTGACATCACTGCTCGTAGACTTGACATCACTGCTCGTGGACTTGACATCACTGCTCGTGGACTTGACATCACTGCTCGTGGACTTGACATCACTGCTCGTGGACTTGACATCACTGCTCGTAGACTTGACATCACTGCTCGTGGACTTGACATCACTGCTCGTAGACTTGACATCACTGCTCGTGGACTTGACATCACTGCTCGTGGACTTGACATCACTGCTCGTGGACTTGACATCACTGCTCGTAGACTTGACATCACTGCTCGTGGACTTGACATCACTGCTCGTGGACTTGACATCACTGCTCGTGGACTTGACATCACTGCTCGTGGACTTGACATCACTGCTCGTGGACTTGACACCACTGCTCGTGGACTTGACATCACTGCTCGTGGACTTGAGCTTCGTTCTGGGGGGTTGCGGAGGAGACCTAAGTCCACCGACCTCAGAGTTATTTTTTGGAATGTCGGGGCACAGCAACTCCCCAACATATGCTTGTGCGAGATCATTTGGGGTCTTGAAAATGAGGAGGATCTTGAATTCACGAACGGAGATGAAGATTTTGGCGCAGGTCAGTTCCACCAAAAGCCACTGGCGGAGCCAGTGGGGGGCGGTGGGGTGGCACGTGCGCCGCCAATGATCCGATCAAAATCCCTAATTTCGATCGGATCATTGGAGTTTATTAGTAATAAATCGGCCTTTTGCAAACCCCCACTGCCACTGTGTAGCATATTATTACGTGCCAGGGACTCTATGAGATGATAGGACAATAGTCTGAGTCCATAATTGGCAATAAGTAACGGCAAAGCGGTTATAAGTGACTCACAGAATTGTGCGCAGTTGCGTATACGGTACACGACTTCCCTGAAGGCAAACACCTTCAACGAGCGCGATGCCGAATTCGACCCTCGATCGATGGCTGCGCCATCGCCGCACACGCGTCGAATAAAAAGCAAGTCCTTACTAACAACTCCTATAATTTTTCATTGCTGGGGGGGGGTTGCCCCCACTACCTGAAAATCCTGGCTCCGCCATTGCCAAAAGCCATGGACTAATTCTATGGACAGCCTTGTGCTTATGTGAAGGCTTGAAATTAACACAGGTCTGTTTTACCACGTAATTGATGTTTACACTTTCAGCCTTATTTCAACCATTAAGACACCTGAAGCGTATTCAATATATATCAAACTAAGCATTTTCGTCGTTGTGGAGAATATAAATAACTAAATAAATAAGCTGGATATGTCTCCTTCACATATCCATCTCTCCACATACAAAAAAATAATTTGTTTCAAACCCTATCTGATGCATGGCCTAACTTCTGCAGCATTGTTTCAAGACAAGTAAACTGCTATGAACTAGGGGATCTAAGTTCGATTCTTAGTGATGGCTACCAACAGTGGCACCCAATTCACAAACCTGAACTGACCAGTGAGGTAAATCAACACCTATGACTGATACGACGTGGGGAGGCCTTAATCCAGCAGTGGATTGGCGAATATCTATACTATACATATTTGACACCAGCATGGTTAAGCCTGCAACGTTTATAACATCACCTTCACATATATGGCGAGATGTTAACTGCCTCGCCTGATATACATGGATTCAATCCCGCATGTTCTCACCGTGGTCGCATGGATTTTTCTCTGGCCCTTCCGGGTTATCCCTCATTTATAAACATACATTTAGAGAATTTGGCTGCTATACATTTCCACATAAACCACTTCATTGAGCGAGGTCACTTAATAAAAATATATATAGCTCAGTGGTCCTTACCTGGTAAAATAAAACAGTTTAAAGATTTGTTTAGTCATAAGGAAACAAATACAAAATCTTCCAGCATATATTGTTATACTTTAAATAATTAAATCATCCACGTACCATATTCCCAGTGAGTTTGTAATAATAACAGCAGTGGGGTTGTGATCTACAGCATTGCATTTAACAAAGATCCTTCGGTATATGACATGGTGACCTGTACATATATTTATACAGATCCACATGGAATGCACATTAAACAATCAGTGAGTTTGTATTAAGAAGAGAAGTGGTTTTGTGGTGTATTTCTTTACCATTGTTGGAACCCAGTGGCTATGGCATCCAACATCTAAAGTGCATTGTGTCACAGGAATACTGAGCCAGCACTTCTGAAATTCAAGCCCTTGGGCAGCAGTGGTGGTGCTGGCCCATTGGGGGCCCTACGCAGAATGTTCTTTTGTCTGCCCCCTTTTCAAATGTATGCAATCCTAGAGAGATGCCCAGAAGAGGTTTACACGATAGATTTATATACTTAATGGCTATGTAGTGAAATGCGAGATTAGTTTGATTTTTATGTTACTGTAATTATCTTGTGTTTATTAGGATTAGTTTTTTAGATGCTATTTAATGAACCCTATATTTTAATGAATCCGGCACCCCTTGAGCTATTGGGGGGGCGGTTATGGTTTTGCTTGGTTTGCTTATATTCTTAGGTTTTTTCGGTAAAGTCACGTAGGTAAAAAAAATAAAAATAAAATTAATAAAAGTAAAATAAAAATTAAATAAATAAAAATCACGACGTTTCGGAGGCAACACAAGCTTCCGTCTTCAGGTGGAACCGTCACAGCACGATAGCTGTATCAAGTAAATGATATAGCTGTGTCAAGTAGATGATACAGCAAGCGTGCTGTGACGGTTCCACCTGAAGACGGAAGCTCGTGTTGCCTCCGAAACGTCGTGATTTTTATTTTTATTTCATTTTTATTTTACTTTTATTAAATTAAATTTTTTACTTACGTGACTTTACCGAAAATAACCTAAGAATGTGAATCCTTGCAGTCACGAAAGCTTCAAATCTGGTTTGCTTATGCCTAGCCCTACCAGGATGAGTGAAAAAACATCTCTTAGCTGGAGGGGATTCTCATGCATAGTTCAGTTATACGTTCAAACACGACGCTATTGTAATTAAAGTACACAGCTGCTTAGGGAATCTGGCCGCAATTTGTGTAATTTGCGCTTTTTTTTCGAACAACAAAAATTGGTGTTATAAAACATACTGCACAATGGGCTTATCCTTGCAAGCACAATGCCAATATTCTGTACATAAGCTGGCAGACAGGGATTCATGAGGATGGCAAGGCTTATTTTTATAAAACCTATCAATCAGTTGAGAGAGTACGTGCAAAGGCTGGGACTTAAAAGAGGCACGCTAATGCATCCCAGTGTTGGAGTAGAATACGATAAAGGAAAACACATTGCAATTGCTGAACATACAATGACATCTACAAAGCACGATTTTTGTTTTGCACGGAGAAAGACGATTATCACAATTAAATCCTTACATTGTGGTGTAAATGTATGCAACTAGACTCTAGCCATGATCGTAAATGAAGGCTGTCAGTTCCCCCGCCCCGCCCCCCATAGCAGATTGGTAATTACGATATGCTAATGTATTTAAAAGACCCCCTACCAGGACACAGGGCAAACGCGATTGTGAAGATGGAGAGACAAACACATTTGAGCAGACAACGCCAAGTGGCCAACTCATCTTTTTCAATTTGGCGCATTATTTGACATCAGAGACCACACTGTACGTGGCGTGTGTGTGTGTGCCAGGATGTTGTTCTGTTTGGTGCATGCAAGCTCGAATATATTCAAACTAGATCGACTGCAACGCTGTCGAGTAATTGACACGAATCGAGGCTGCATATAGAGATTCGCACGCTATAGTTATCAGAGTGTGTTACCGTACGTTCAAACGTGTACAAACATGTGAGGCTGATTTACCAGCATGAACCGAATCACCCCGACTGTGCCTGGTCTCATCGCACCTCGCAAACTAAGCAGGGTCCCAAACCTGGTTACTATATGAATTACAAACTTGTAGGCTCGGGTTGCAAGGGAGCCTGCAGGTGGCATTATAGCAATGTATTCTTGAAACAATTTCCAAGGATTCATCTTCTTGGTTCTTTCGGTAAAGTCACGTAGAAGGGAAGTAATAAAATAATAAAAATAAAACATAATAAAATAATTTTCACTTCCCTTCTACGTGACTTTACCGAAAGAACTAAGAAGATGAATCCCTGCAGTCACGAAAGCTTTAAATCGAAATTTCCAAGGAGTTTTGAGTGTTACACCCTTGTATGTATGTATGCGGGTTTTTTTGTTGTTGTCCAAGTACACTCTGGTTTCCTCCCAGAAGCCACTCGTTTAAAGTAATTTGTTAAACACGCAAATGCAGCAACCCTCCTGAAAAAGCGTGTCGAGACCCAATGAGACTTGTCTGTGTAAACAGAGGACATCATTATGAGTATGACTATGTTACAGCGGAAGAATATTAATTATGGCAGTTTCTGTGGTTGTCTGACGGCCAATGCCCTGGGCGTATCCGAGTTATCATCTCTGTGTGCTGGTCTGCTGTTTCCACAGTGGAAAATCTTGCAGGTTTCTTGGCACAGCAAAGTTCAACAAACCGATCTTGTAATTTACTACCTAAATAACAAAACGTTAGATAACATCACATGTGGCAGTGATCAGTTATGTTAACAAAACTGTAATAATGAATTTTGTTTCACTTCGTCATCTCTATTTATATTCCCTGGTTCTTTCGGTAAAGTCACGTAGATAGAAAAAGAATAATAAAAAAGTGAATTAAAATAAAAACCAAAAACCACTAATGCAGACTGTAGCCTGGTTATTAATCGGAGTGAGTGTATTGGCAGTCTATAATGCAGACTTTAGCCTGGTTCTTAATCTCGATGAGTGTTGTATTCTGTTGTATTCTGTTCATCTTAGCAGAGGCATTTCACATTCTGTAAAGTGTACTGCTGGAATTTTCTGTATTTCCTATATACTGTAGTTGCATGACGATACACTTGGAAGCTCAACACATTCTCCACATATATTACTTGAATTGAAAAGGCTTCTGTTAAGTAATAAGCAATCATATTATGTACAGTATACAGTATACATTTTCAGAGTTTGTCAAGCTACTGTCAGGTAAAGACCTCCCACACCTTGTCAGTCATGTCTGGTTCTTTGACTATACTTCACCACCCGAGTCAGTGTGTTGGCAAGGAATAGGTCAGATGCTATTACTGGTAGGAACCCACTGGTTCCACCAGCCCACAGGGGATTATTGTGTCCGTCCGTCGTGCAGGGAGGGGCTGGATGGGGAGGGAGAGGCTGGGTGGGGAGGGTGGTGAGGGGCTGGGTGGGGAGGGTGGGGCTGGATGGGGGGGGGTGGGAGGGGTGGGGCTGGGTGGAAGGTGGGAGGGGTGGGGCTGGGTGGGGAGGGGAGGGGCTGGTCACCCCGTGGTGCCCTTATAAAACTCAACGTTTAACCTACTCACACCGGCTTGTGCCCGCCCCTCACAGTCATGCATATTTGTGGAATACACCACGCCGCCGTTGACCCTGGCCATTGACCGAGCAACCCAATGTTCCTACCAGCTCCCTCCGCAGAAATGTGTTCATGTTGTTCGCCACAGATAGGTGTTGACCTAAAATGACTGGGTTCATAGTGAAGCGTACTAACCACTGCGCCACCATTCGTTCGTCCCCTCAATGTGACTTTTCCTCCTGAAAACGTTTTTGGTGAGAAAAAGTAATTGCTGGGTTGAAGTAGGCACATGGAAATGTGCTCATAATAATGGCGTTCTCTGAGAACTGCTCAAAAGATGCAGAGATTCAAAGGTGATCACATCTACCCCCTCTATTTAAGGAACGAAACAGGAGGATTTCTCCACAAATCTGGCTGTCGCCTGATGAAGCTAGTTGTAATTACTGGCGAAACTTCGTACTTAGATTGTAAATGTTGTGGCTTTGCTTTCCAACACACCGGTGTGCTGTACTAGTGACGCATTGGAACGTTCTGTTCACGTGACAAACCTTACTAATTGGCTGTATCGGGTGGTGACGGGTTTAACGACACATTTATATATTTACACGATCTAACCCAAAAAAACCTGTATTATGGATATATATGACTGTTCGCCTTTCACATTTATGCAGATTTTTTTTATGTGTGTGCCAAAAACAGAACTCCTTTTATCCGTGACCCTATTACCCACAACTCCTATTATCCGGGGGGATCCGTTGGGGGTCTACGAAAACGGCCATATTTCTCCAATTGTATGCATGTATGTTGACTTTTTTTCGCACCGTACGTAGCCAACCGTCCTGTTAACCGGAGGTGGTGCGGGGGAAGGACAACAAACAATTACGAGCGATTATCCGTTTTTTTCCCCGCTGGGTAAACGCAGTAAAATCGCGGATAGTCCGCGCATCACTGCGGATCAGGGCAGTTCTCCTGAATCCATGGAAAACCCTCCACCCGCCAGCACTGGCCCTAAACTAAACCACTTCTTTTTGTATTCTCCTCATTTACTTGATACAGCTGTCGGGCTGTGACGGTTCCACCTGAAGACGGAAGCTTGTGTTGCCTCCGAAACGTCGTGATTTTTATTTTATTTTACTTTTATTAATCTTAATTTTTTTACCTACGTGACTTTACCTAAAAAAAACTAAGAATATGAATCCTTGCAGTCACGAAAGCTTCCAATCTAGAATCACTTCTTTTTTCACGTTCGCTGCCAACCACGAGGCGACGCTGTTCGCCCACTGAGAAACATTCCTCCAAAAGTTGCCGTCACGTAGAGAGCAGCCGCCGCGGCCTCTGTGTAATTCCACGTCACCCTCCGTGAACTGAAGGGGGCAGTTTGGCCACGCTGTACAATGGCCAAGATGCTGCACGTGTTTGCCCAAAATGCCAGTGGACACACGTGAGTCGGCAACGTTTTGAATCAATTACATCATTGATCGCATGTGCTGTATGAAGTTGCAAAGCAGGTCAATTTGCAGGGTAAACAATGAGCAACTCGACTTCGTCTGGTCAGTGTTTCTCACGTATCACTATTGCCTGCCATATTGTACGGTATTTGTATTTATAGTTATACTGTGTAGAGCATCAATTAATGTTTTCACACAAACCATTAAACCTTATCCTATTTTTTATAATTGTCCTTAACAACTTAACAAAAATGAACGGTACAAAAAATGGAATTAGTAGATTCTATCATTTTCTGTCTCCTATTACTTTGATTGTGCCTTTTTAAGTAACCCTGGGCCCAACTCACTTGATTTAGCATTTTCAGCACTGCTGGATAAAACTTGTTATATTTGTGTGTCTTATTGGTTTTATTTTAGTATGTGGCCATCATATGAAAATATTAGTACCCTAATAGTCAAAACTGTTAGCTTGATTGATGTCAATGCTTATTCAGTAGTGCATACATGTTAATATAACAAATATTCAGTATTAGAATATATACTCTTTGGTTCTTTCGGTAAAGTCACGTGACTTTACCGAAAGAACCAAGAAGATATGTATACTTCTAAGTGCACACACATATCTTATTCAAGGTCAAGAGGTCATCATGACAATGGTACTGATGGAACAACACCTATGTTTGATCCTTTAATTGTTGCAAGGTTTTGTCATTAGGGGGCCTTATTAGTTCTCCACATAGTTAACTACGCTTCATAGCTTGAGTATTCCTTTCCAGTGCTGTCCATCAATAAGGGTGTTTTAAAAAGAGCATTACAGTTTGATTTGAAACAGGATGTTCTCCTTCACGCCACTATTTACGCCATTGCAGGCATTTGATGTGCCCCCACACGCTCTATCCATTCTCGAGCAACATAGATGGATGCAATTAACGTATTGCACGAAGAAATGGTGATGCATCCAATTGATGGTAATTATGTGGGGTGGAGAGAGATGGCACAGTGATTCACGCACTGTGCTCCAAACCCGACAAGCTGAGTTCAATTCCTGGCCGTGATTAACGTCAGTGAAGAGTGATATCTGAACGCTTCCGGAACCCCCCCACCCCGCTCCTCCTCATCCTCACCAAACCACACTCACCCGTGTATAGAAAAGAGAGCTCAAACAACCCCCATCATGACCATAAGACATGGAGTCACCTTCATCTACCAGTGGATTAAGAAAAGGGTTGCAAATTATTATTGTTAGAATACGGCACATGGACTGGGAGTTATGACAGCACATGTTATGCACACTCGGGCTTCCAGCAGCTGATATTTACCTGCTCTGAGGTGAACCTCCAGGGAGAGAAGCGAAAATAACAAGTGGCTCTCACACAAGAGACAAAGACACCTTTGGGTTTTGTTGTAATCTTAGCCGCCATAGGGGTTTAGCGGTTCCGGGTGCGTTACAGGTTTTTTTACAAATGTTGGCGCCCGAACCGTTTATATTCTAACCACGCCAGTATCATCTTAACCAATACCATGTGTTCTTGAAAAACATACATTCGTGTTAAATTTGCATAAGTAAACTTACATATTCCTAGTTATATATGTACCAGAGTAAAACTTCTAAACTTATAGTCCATCTTTAAACCGAGTAATCTGAATTTGACTCATGTGTGACCTGACAGCATTATAATAGAACGACACACTGAAATCATATACCGTCTCGTAATTCTGCCTTAAATAACCAGGGCCAAAGCCACTCTGGCTCTGGGGGGTGTCTGGACACCCCCAACATTTGCATATAGCGATGAGAAAAATGTTGTGCCCCTCGTCAAAGTTAGCATAATGTAAAATAGGATGTATCAGTGCTACAGTAATTAATGATAGAATCAGGAAACAACCGGTCACTGTGCATCTGTAACATCGCGAATAACGAACAGGGAAGGAGATGACAATCTTCACGTCGTCCACCTCTGAAGTGTTTCTGAAACGTGAACTGTCAGCAATTCGTCGGCACAGCAGCAACTTAAATGCCAAGGCCCTTCTTAGGGCCACTTCACCAGATAGATCTTGAAGTTGCCATTTATTGAGCCATAGGCAAGATGAAGAAGAACCACCGGCAATGATTCGCCAGCAGGACATCCGTACATTACAAAGTGTGGCTGTGCCCTTGCACATGATTACAGCTTTCCATTATTATATCAGTTGGGGGGCTTTACGGTTTGTCAAATTGTGACTTACTCTTTAGTGCTCATCATTGCCGCAGTGGCGAGATGTTAACTACCTCACCTGGTATACAGGAGGACGTGGATTCAATCCCGACCCTGACGCCTGTTGTATATTTGGAGATCGCGTGGATTTTTCTCCAGGTCCTCCAGTTTTTCCCTAAACATTTAGAAGCATACGTTTCGATTATTTGACTGCTATAGATTTCGACATGGTAAGCCACTTCGTTGAGCAATCATTTGTGGCCAGGTCGCTTTTGAAAAAGAGCTCTATAGCCCAGTGAGCCGAACCTGGTAAAATAAAAATAGTTAATGTAGAAAAGGTCAATCCACATGTGTGGTCCTTTGGGTGAGAAGTGAGAATTAAAACGATAACAGAGAGGAAGTCACTAAATATAATTGGCATATATATCACATTGTCTAGTTTTTAAAGAGCTGTGATTTTTACGTGTTTTTTTAGCTAGGCTATATTTTATTGTTATTTCTAAACCACCTGAAAATCTGCCGTAAAGGAAACAACATTGGAAAAAATAATAAACTTAATGCTTGAATGGAAATTGATAACAATTTCCTATGTAATAAACATGGAAACACTCAAAACAGGCACAACAATTTGTACAGAATCCTCGCCATCACACATCCTGCATGTGTTGACATTCTACCAGGACAAACACAGGGGGGGGGGGGGGGGGTTCGGAAAGCATGCACACCCATACTGAGCAGCTGTTATGTTTCTGGAATAGCGTGTAACACTGTCAGATTGGCCATCACAAGATGTTACAATGACGTGAAACATCATGATGAAATTGTTAACAACCATTTCAAAATTTAGCAATCGTTTGCAAGGATTTTCTCTCACTCGCTGGCAACTGTGTTTTTCAGCAAGGAAAACATTAAAACTATTAAATAATCTCAGCAACTGACAGTATGGCAAGAGCCTCGCTGCAATTATTTTCAAATAATCTAGCAATTTACACAGGGTCATAATCAGTACTAATAACAGACAACAAAAAGCTTTTAGGCTGAGACAACTTATGAACGAAATCTATGGATGTAAGTATATTGATTTTATACACTTCTTCCAACAATAAAAACAGCAGTCCTTTGAAAGAACATTAGGGCATCAAGTAGCGTGATAAATGTCAGCAGTAAAGCCCTTTCCGGGAACAGTTCAGCAAACAAATGGGTGAGGGTCAGCCAGCTTCCCAGAATGAATACATGCAGTACGGTTACAAAATCCTCAGTGCTACGTGAGGGTCATGTAAATGAGCTGAAAAAGGACCAACAGGCAAACAAGAGATGGGTGGTGGGGGGAGGGACCAGAGCACGTGGAGTTTGACAGCTTTGCTTCTGCCCTCGCAACCTGGCCAAATGCTGCCCTTTGATCAAAACACATCTTCCCAAAGTGCATCAATACCAATACCAGCCATTTGCCACGAAGTGACGGTGACGTCACCGCGGCGCCTGCCTGTGCCAGGCCAGGTGCACTTTGAGGCCACATGAAGTGTTGAAGGCTCAGTGACAGGCGGTCACGGGGCAGACCAAGGTGCCATGGGTTGGCTGACTGAGATGACTGGTAGATGCACCAGCTGTACACCCTACTGTGCCAACTTGCTGCATTTTAGGCGTTCTGCTCGTTGTTGTCAGCGTCGCTCCTCTGCCCTCTTTTGTTGTTAGAAGGCGACTGCCTCCAACTGCCCAGTAGCATCCTTCACGAGCCTCCTCTATAGAGGCCGATCTTGACACCACTGGTACCAGTTTTCGGCAAGTCTACTCAGCTCCACATCCTCCCGTACCGCATTAGTCCTCTTCTCTAGCCCATGTCGTGCCCGTTTAGCCCCCTCTATGCGGCCAAACAGAAGCTGCTTGGGCATGCGGTGACTGGGCATGCGGGCTACATGACCCAGCCAACGTAGCCTTTCCTGCTGGAGGAGCTCACTGATGGGAATGTGTCCAGATCTTTCAAGGATTTGTGAGTTCACACAATCCAGCCTGGTTAAAGCCAGGATGGATCGTGGGCAGGCGAGCCTGAATGTTTCTAACCGACTCAGTTGTTCCATTAGAGGGATCCACGTTTCACAAGCATAGAGAAGGGAGGGCATGACTGTGGTCAAGAAGACCCGAAGTTTCGTGTGGAGCGACAGACCAGGTAGCTTCCACACAGCATTACGCAGCCGATGGGAAACTCTCCACAACTGCTCCATCACCAATGCGGAGCTGAGGGGGTGGAGTGTTTGATGGCACAAAATATCCAGGCAGGTGCTTAGTTTTGTGGGGCTGATGGTAAGACCCCACTTCTTAGTGGCACACTCCAGGTTCAGCAGCAACGCCTCCAACTCCTCCTCTGAGTGAGCAGCAATCACCAGATAATTGGCGTACTGAACATGGTTGACCAATAGGGAGCCATCCCTTGACCACACCCGGGCATCGATCAGCCTCCCATTGTATCTGTAGCCACGGAAAGCTTTTCGAACTACGTAGTCAAAGATGATGTTAAATAATATGGGACAAAGAGGACATCCCTATCACACCCCAAGGTGAAGAGGGAACGGCTCCGACTCCTGGCCACGTGACTTTACCCGTGCCTGCCCACCACCGTGAAGGCCCTTAATGATTGTGAGCAGAGTCAGGGACTCCGAAAGCATGAATAATTTGCCCACAGCCCTGACCCATTGATGCTATCATAGGCCTTGACCAGGTCAATAAAGTAGAGATGTAGGTCTTGTTGGAATTCCCTACACCTCTGCTGGAGCAGATGGACAGATAATATGGCACCTGTGCAGGACCGCTCTGGTGTGGAACCAAAGTGCACCCACACACTCACGCTCCTTGTGACTGATGTGACTAGATTGTCGAAGTGATTATCAGTTTAAATAGTTATCGCTGTCATTTACTTTCATCATAACGGTGATAATCAACTCGCATAATTAGTTTCGTACTGCTGGCAACAATGTTGTCACGCTATGTTTTAAACCAGACACACATGGTGTTAAACCATTATAAAAAGTGAAATGCTGAAAATGTCACATCACGAATGTAAACCTATTTGTGTACTGAAATAAATTGGCAGTCATGTTTGTTACGAATGTTGTGGTTGTAAGAAAAGTTTTCCCTTTGCAACAACGCTGTGTGACATGATCTATTTTCAACCTCTGTAAACGATGCAGTCTCATTCAGCAAATAATAACTTTTTTAAAAGACGTTATTAAACACGGATTTTTTTTACTGACGTAGACGAATGTAAATGTTCCAGATGACGAGTGATGTAACAAAGTGAAAGAAAAACAAAACAGAGGCACAAATAAAAACGGAAAGGTAAAAACTTCGATTAAAAAAGTCCGAACAATACAACCGTGCAAAAGAAAACAAAAAATATTATTTGATGCTTATCGAATGTACATGCTTTTTTTAACAAGCAGTTAGGTGCATAAAAAACCACTGCCCATTGTGTGGTGTTTTCAACCTCTAATTTTGATTTCTTTCAAAGGAGTACACGGTTCTTTGTTCCTTCCGCACCGATACTTCGCGTGCCAAAACAATATACTGCCCCTGTGCCCTTGACAAAGGCTGCTTGTTTCATATTCTAGCTTGAACAATAATTAACTCATTGGCTCATCGTTGCAGCTGCCTGCACCCATTTATTGCTTTCTTCTTCCTGCAAAGTCACAATGCCATTTTTCTTAACCTGGTCTCCGACAGATCAATACCAGTCGGAAGGGAAATGGGAGGGGGCAGAAGGGGGTGGTGGTGGGAAAAGAGGCAAGTGCAATTTCCGCCATACGCCAGGCTACAGAGCGATAAGTCAGGAAATTGAGTTTGACGTCAGCGTGCAGCCACGAATGGGGGCTGACGCTTTCTTACGCAACTCCCAGGGTCTGGGAGGGCAAGTGGTAGATTGGATGAGATCGCATCGTAAACCCAACTGACCCGGCTCGAGAACGCAAGAGGATAAATGCTCATTTCCCCAGCTGGCAAACGCTGAATAAATATCATGCCAATGATGTACAGTGCACTACAATGTTATAGGGTCAATGTTACTGCAGCGTCTGACATTGCTCACGTTTTCGCCAGCTCTATCCCGGATGAGTGCAGTTATATTAGATTAAGCCATAGTGTTTGTTGAAGTCGCACTGGGAGGACAATTTACATGTATCTGTATTTTTTAAGTTGAAAAATGTCAGCGGGAGAAAGTACGTGTGTAAAAATGAGCGTTGCGTATTCATTGCTTACTCAATTTACGCAGCTCTTGAAACCACCAGGCCTTCGTGACCTTGGGCACAGAAAATGATGGTTAATAAGCCTCAAAGGCAGCAATGTTCATTTTAAAAGCATAGTGCCGGTCATGAAAGAACGTGTAAGATCGTATACTTTTTTTTATCATAGTTCATCATTTTATTGGAATTTCGAGTGCAGTAATTGATATTGTTATCCGCTTTCTATGAGCTTACATTTAATCTATACTTGTGAGTGTTGTTTTATTTTTACGTACATCGCTTTGAGATGCTTCAATATGAAAGGCGCTTTATTAAGTACAGGTTATTAGTATTTGCACTGTGAGTATGCTTAACCAAAATAAATACTCCCAACTAAACTAGAAAAACATGATATCTGAACATAACTCCAGGCAGATTTATTTACATGTTTTCATAACTATACTGTACTGCATCTTTCATGTATAAGACATGTCATATTTGCAAAGCACCAAATGCAGTTATACCTGGACCAGGATGAAGGTCATTGTAACTTTCATAGAGTGTGTATACATCCTTGTAAAAACAAGACATTAATATTTCCGTGGAATTGTTATTCAATCGTATTACTTGAACATCTGACATTATGCCATTAATGTGGTGAGCAGTAGCACCATGGTTTGCACACTGCACTAGAAACCCAGCAGAAATTACCTCTCGAAAACTACAGCATTGTTGAGTGATATCTGGACCGGTCCTGTCCAACCCACTTCACCGAATTGCACTGGGCAGTGTGGTAAAGTATGATCAGATAACCCCTACAGCCAACATGCTTGTGAAGGAGGTTTTTATTCAGCAGTGGATTGACAATAGTTTTTAGGGGCTTTTTTAAATCATTACACGAGAACGGGATACAGGACCTTTGCACGTAACACTGTTTTAACCCCACCTGCAACACCGTGGTGCCGTTTCTTAGTAAACATGTTTGTCGCCAAGTGTAAATATTGTTTTGCTGCATTGACGTTAACGCTGCAAAAACAAGAAAACCCGTCGCGACACGTCCGCACGCTTACATTACAGGACACGAAACCTGACACTTCTGCCAAACGGCCCGGTGCAAACAGTTGTGTTATCACGCACTACCTGTCACCGCTACAACTCACGAAAACAGGAAGCAGGTGTAAAGCACAAACAGGGCCCCCCTTTTTCCCCATCTAATGCCCATCTCGAACAGGCGGCTTCCACGTGCTCATTCCCCTCTCATTGTGAGTGCGACTGCGTTCACGGCCAACACCAATGACGAACATCTTAACCGGTCCTGGGCGTCCCCTAGGTCGACTCAGCCTCAATTGAGTACTTGGTGCGATGTGTAAACGTCGTCGCTAGGGAGACAAAGGCGGTCGGGCGTGGTGCTGGCCACCAACCCCTTCGTGTGCCCGCTAACAGCAAGCTGCCCCCAACAGTCTGTGGAGGGCTGTAAGAGAGCCCGACAGCAGATGTTGACAACGGCTGAAAAAACAACGCAGAGAACTCAGTCGTCATTTCGGGGAAACGGTTTTGGCATTGCAACGGGGCTCAGTGCGGTGCTCACTCCTCCTCCTCCTCCGCCACCACCGCCAACTTGCGGTCACCTCCCGTTCCTGGACACCCCCCACAGCCTCCCACCGCCGCCACACCGCCGAGACGGAGGGGGG
Organism: Lethenteron reissneri; assembly: GCF_015708825.2. Classification (NCBI taxonomy): domain Eukaryota; kingdom Metazoa; phylum Chordata; class Hyperoartia; order Petromyzontiformes; family Petromyzontidae; genus Lethenteron; species Lethenteron reissneri. Next base: position 9,631,801 of record NC_083803.1, on the reverse strand, counting down.
CCCAGCCACTGACGTCTCGTAAAAAAAAGTGCCACTTTTAAAGCGGTGACGTACGAGCTGCTTTCAGCATTGGCCTAGATTTTTTTTTTAAACCACGGGGCCATGAAACGGTTTCCTGTAAAAGTGTGTGCTAGACGAAGTTGGGTGGGAAGGCGAGAATGTATTTTTGTCAGCGCCTTCTCCTCCTCCTCCTCCTGCTGCAGAGTGAACGACGCACACATTTATAAATGTGCAATCCAGACGCTCTTCGGGAGAAACTGACCACATCTTCAAATTCAAATTTCCCAGTCTGCTGCCCCATCGATGACCACCCACAAAGTTAGTCGATACAAACATCACACTTTCCCCTACTGGCTCAGACGGCCACTGAGCCAATATTTGTGCACGAAGTTTCCTGCAAGGATATTACAAGCAAAATAAAAATACACATCACGTAAATATGGATGATTTGCTACTGTGTATTAAAAGCGCAAAAGTATTAAGTATCGTGGAAATGTTAAGCGTTCAGGATACATTAATATGCCAGGCTGCAGCCATAGTAATGACTTATTAAAATTGCTTTCACTAACAGTGACTCCACAAACATTTTTCATTCCTGGCAAAAATGGAAATAACAACAATTCGTAGTCTCCAAGGGCTAGACATAACGGTACATCCGTAATGTAAATTCAAACAGTGACATAATGAATGTGACAACACACACACAAGAAGCTGCGTGTGATATCCAAGCAGTACTTGACCGCATTTCTGAAAAATAAACACACGGGGAACATCCGTGCCGACACCTCGTCGAACCAATCGGCGCATCCACCATCATCCGGAGCAATAAATTGTCCACTCCCATTTGAAAATGAGCTTCCTTGGAAACCAAAGAGGATTAGCCAAGCATTAATATAATCCAGTGCTGGTCCGGCATCACAACCCCTGAAACTATACCGTACAGTTTGTGACGCACGTTCAATTCCATTTAAACCAACGATATCACTTTCTTGTCAATTCAACCATACAAATGTATATTCATATCTTTTAGTTTCTGTTGTATACGCGTATAAAGGTTATTTTCTTCTGATGACTCGCGTATAATTTAGCAAGAGGCTGTGATGAAGCTCTTGCAATTAATTGCCCGTGCCACATTTGGTGGAAATATCTCCCACTGGACATAGATCCAGAAAGCCCCCTCTAAAGCGTATTTGGCCTACTCTTCCACGATTCTAATGAAGTATCGTATGATCGCCCAAAATACTATTCAGTAGTATTAACATAGAGCATTCCCTGCCGTGCACTGCAAATTATTTATCCACGCACTTCTGTTTCGTTTTACAATTTGTTGACATGAGGAGATGAGCAACAGAGGGCAGCCGTGCTAAGATTCTGGGAATAGAAGCCGAGCTGACCCTGACATGACACTTTGCGATAAGCTCCTCCACACACTTGTTTTGTTCTGGCCGTTGTGTCTTGGATCATATCATCTATTACCACATTCCTGCGGAGGGAGCAGGTAGGAACGTTGGGCTGCTCGGTCAATGGCCAGTGTCAACGGCGGCGTGGCGTATTCCGCAAATATGCCCGACTGTGAGGGCGGGCACAAGCCGGCGTGAGCAGGTTAAACGTTGAGTTTTATAAGGGCACCACCGGGTGACCAGCCCCTCCCCACCCAGCACCACCCCTCCCACCCGCCACCCAGCACATCTCCACCCAGCCCCTCCCCACCCAGCCCCTCCCTCTCCTCCCCACCCAGCCCCACCCCACCCTCCCCTCCCCACCCAGCCTCTCCCTCCCCACCCAGCCCCTCCCTCCCCACCCAGCCCCTCCCTGCACGACGGACGGACACAATAATCCCCTGTGGGCTGGTGGAACCAGTGGGTTCCTACCAGTATCACTCAACTATATATTGTGCAACAGCAATAGCTCATTGCGAGCAAAGGTTGCTATCGCGAGGCCTTTTCGGTTCTTCTGATTAATGAAACAGAAGATACTCAAATGAAGATTAACAAATTGGCAGGTCGTGTATGTATATATATTTTTAATTTGGAAATGCCTTAGAATTATTACTACGTATTGCATTTGTTGACCCAGAAAAAGAATGGCCGATCCTTACTTAATACTCTTTTTTTCAGGAAGGTTATGCGGTGTGGGGGGGATGACAATTACAGCACTGTGCGTTTCCCAATTAAGTCATTTGCGAATAATTTGTTAAATGTGGCCAATTCCGACCATGACGCCGACAGGCAGTTGGCCTAATTCCTTCGAAAGACGAAGACGTCACGGGATCTTTAGCGTCCACTGCGAAGCAGACGACGGCAGGAGGCGTGGGATGGACGTTGGGTCGCAGCTCCTCGCCACTGAACGATGGTGACCGCGTGCGAGGCCACCATTCAGCGGTGGACAGACAAATGCCTCATGATGACGCAATGTCAACACATTTTTGTATGACGTCATACACTGCGGCTGTTGGGGGAGAGTTGTGACGTCACGCAAGATTGGGCTGAGGTTGGGAGGAGGAGGGGGGCGTTGATGACCTCGTGGAACGTATTGCGGAGACCGGAGGAGTGATGACGTCACGCGACACGTGAGTTGGAGAGGTGTGTGACGTCACGCTAGATTGGTGTTCATTGTTAAATGAGAGGGGGGGAGGTGACGTCACAAGCCGCGGGGCGGGTGGTGGAGGTGAAAGATGGGTCGTGACGTCGCGTGACACTGGCGAGGTGGATGACAAGGAGCGATGACGTCAAAAGGACGCGGGTAGTGGTGAGCAGATTGAGAGGGGGGTGAGGGGGTGAGGGGGTGCACGCGCATTGTGACGTCACGCGACATTGGCGTCGAGCGAGCGGTGACAACGCGTGCACAATCGCCCGGACTTTCGACGCTGCCGACAATCTGGGGGGGTCCAGTCACATCACGATCGCCAGAATGTCCCCGTCGTGCGTGGGGACGGTTGTTCAAATTGAGTGTGGCAACTCCATCTGCGACGGCTGCTTCGCCCCGTGTACGAGTCTCCAGAGCGTCAAAAATTCAGAGTTGGCACCTTGCCCTGCATTTCCCCATCTCAACAACTATCTTGTTCTTGGTTCTTTCGGTAAAGTTACGTAGAAGGGAGATAATAAAATAATATAAATATTAAAAAATAAAAAATTCTCACGACGTTTCGACTGCAACACAAGCAATCATCATCAAGTGTGAAATCCATTTATTTATATTATTTTATTATCTCCCTTCTACGTGACTTTACCGAAAGAAGCAAGAATATGAATCCCTGCAGTTACGAAAGCTTTTAATCAAAACAACTATCTTGTTCGTGCCTTGGAACGTTTAATAAAATGTAGTCGTACAAAAACAAGGATGGCCCCCCTCCCCCACCTCCCCTACCCCCCCCTACCCCATGTGGCCAACATAAACTGTAGGGACAACGTTCTGGTGGTGGGCACCGATGAGGGTTGGCACTGCACACGAGGGAGCAGTGTTTGGTGGACCCATGCCCAGGACCCACCTATGGAGGCACCGCAGTGGCGAGATGTTAACGACCTCGCCTGGTACACGGGAGGTTGTGGGTTCGATCCCGACCCTGACGCCTGCTGTTGTATATTTGAAGTTTGCGTGTTCTCTCTCTATCCGTAGACGCATGGATTTTTCTCCCAGGTCCTCTGTTTTTTCCCCACCACATTTAGAAACATGGGTTTAGAGTATTTGGCTGCTATAAATTTCCACATGATAAGCCACTTTGTTGAACTATCATTTATGGCGAGGTCGCTTTTGAAACAGCTATATCGGCTCAGGGGGTAAAACAAAATTCATTTATGTTAGGTTTTTTTAGTCTCCCCAGTGCTAATGTTTACACACTGGGACCGGGTACTCGTTTAAGGCTGAGTCCACCTTGGGGAGGCCCAGGACCAGTTCAAGATAGAATTCGCCACTGATGTTAGACGTGATCAGGACTCAAACCCAGAGTACCAGGTTCGTGGTGCGGTGCATTAACCACTATACGACCATTCCCCACAATTTGGTAACAAACAAATCTCCACATGTCAATTACATGAGATAGAAGAACCCCATGATCCTGACATGTGTCTGTGTGACTGGTGAGACTGATATTTACAGTGCTTGCAAAGAGGAGTACATAATATCAGTGGTAGGTGACTCGAATCTCACCTTTGGCAGGACGTCATGATTGACACTTGTGTAATCGAAGATTGGCATAATCTAGAAATGTACTATTAATTCCACGCTCGCATGGAATTAATAGTACTTGTAAAAACTCGAAATTAACGTGTCTCTCTGGCCAAGAAGCATCTCCCTGTTTCCCTGCTTCGATGCAGAAACGATCTCCGTTGGTATCCCCAATGTCAGGGGTGGCGCTGGGCACCTCAATTAGCGCGGTTGGCTACGTACAATGCAAAATAAGTTCAACTTACATACAAGACTAAGACAAACCTTTTAGGACCACAGCAGCCCAAGGGTTCCCCGGATTCGTAGACAAATAGGTATTACCCAAATGTTAGGTCACATTTTAAATGTTAGAAAACATTAAAAAAATATCATTCACGTAAAAAGGCGAATTCATCTTTCTCATCCCTATAATGTCTGTATCTCTCACCTTCCATCTAACTCCACGTTTTCCACTTGTTTGCATGTCTCTAATTGCACTACGTATATAACTTATCTGTATCTCTCTTCTTTCGTCTCGCTATTTTTTTGCCAACATTTCTCACCACATCGATATATCTTGTCTATATCTATATATCTTGTCTATATGTGTATCTCTTCTGTCATCTCACTGGGAGACTACTTCGGGCTCCCAATGGGCCAGCACCACCACTGCCCGATGGCAGTGGTGGAAATTCCGCGTTGCTCGGGCCAATTTGTTCATAGAACAAACATGATTGAGTTCCTGCAAAGTCGTGCCTATTTGATCAACCCTGGAGATTTATATTGACTCCTAATCAGGATTTTGAATTCACAATATGTGGTTTATGAGTGGACCACTCTTCCCATTGCACAACCTCAATAGATGATCATTCACAGCCCCTTCCTTGGGCAGCTGCTGGGGCTCTATATTATGATGCACTAAGAGGGTTCCCCTTTAGACATACTTCCTCCACCACATATTTAGCATGCAAACAATAACTAACACACACACAGATAACGTGTATGGTATGTTGTCACGTTACAGGAAAAGCCTGTTCACTTCAGATAACTGTTCACTATATACATTCTCCAAAAAAAGCTTCAATGTAAATTAATGCTGCATTTTGGTATTTGCTGCCGACTGTAATAATGTTTGCCTTCCACTCAACATTTTTTGGACTCCGTGTCTCAGAGCCCACTGTAGGGTGCTCTATTTGATTTATAACTGTACAAATACAAGTTGTTTGCCAAGTGCTAAAGCCACTTCGCATAGTCTCTTCCCAGTTGCACTGCAGTGTTGCCTTCAGCTCGGATTGTTGCGCACCAACGCGATACGTGGCTGCTGAGCGAAGCGGGTGGGCCTGGCAAAGGTCGCGTCGCTGCCGAAAGGATGAGGATGGCCGACGGTCGAGACTGACGACAGTGCCTGGCAGCCAAAGGAGAGAATGCACCCAAGAAGACATCGTCCTGACGAGACGGAGCAAGCGCATGAGACGTGCGTGCACGCGCAGCGTGGATTGTTGTATCAGAATCTTTGTTTAGACTGGAGTTGGAGTTTGCTGAGCTACGAAGCACTTTTTCACAGACATGCTGTATTTGAAGTTTTCGTGACTGCAGCGATCCATACTCTTTGGTTCTTTCGGTAAAGTCACGTAGGAATAAAATAAAATTAATCAAATCACGACGTTTCGATTGCAACACAAGCAATCATCAGGTGGGAAAACCACAGAAAGAAAGATGTTTTTTGCATCTTTCTCTCACTTCAGCAAAAACATTTTTTTTGCTGTGGTTTTCCCACCTGATGATTGCTTGTGTTGCAATCGAAACGTCATGATTTATTTTATTTTATACCTACGTGACTTTACCAAAAGAACCAAAGAGATATGCAGTAGACGCAGTGGGTCAGCGAGTTACATCAAAAAGCAAAAAAACGATATAAGAGCAAGATAGATAAAAGGTTAGCAGGTCACTAAATATATGAATAAAGTATAGAAGTACAATTGTAACTTGCTGACCCGCCCCTGCTGGACATATATGAAAAAGAGCTTCATAGCTCATCAGATTCTTCCAGAATAAATAAATATTCTGATTCTGACTGCAAGGGATGACCACGGCCTTCCTCCAGGAGTGGATAGATAAGAGCTCAATCTAGATTTGAAGTTTTCGTGACTGAGTAGAGAAAATAACTGCTGATGATGATGATACTGTATAGCTTTCAGAGCCAACTGGGCATACAAATATGAGGAGCATGAACTGTGAAGGGAAGTTGAAAGGACCGCCGCGATGGCGAGATGTTATCTACCTTGCCAGGTTAACATGATGTCGTGCGTTCAATCCTGACGCGTGTATATTTGGAGTCTGCATGTTCTCTCTCTCTCTCTCTCCGTGGTCACATGGATTATATTCAGCCAACATCCGATGTGATGCCGCGACGATCCGGGAGTACAAGAAGATCATGGAAAACTTTGTCCTAATCTTAAATCCATAGAGCCTTTCTGGATACGCGCCTCCGCCCTGGCAGCTGAAAATAAAGACACTGGCACTCGATGATCTCAATGGTGGGCGACTAGGAACGTGACAAACACAAACATTATTGAGGACCCGACCTGGAAGAACCAAGATTCTCTCTCTCTCTCTCACAATGGCTGTGGACCACGCTGAACCGCACGGGAAATGCGCGTCGTTCACATTGTTCCAGAAAAGAAAAATCAAAGAATTACCAAATTGCGACTGTGGTAAACCCCAAACCATCAAACACATCACCATTTGAGTACGCGATCCACACACACCCTGGCGGTATCGCTGCAATCCGTACAGCATCTACTGCTGCCTTGGATTGGTTCAAGGACCTTAAGATTCAACTATGACATCATCTATACAAACTGTTGCTTTCTCCCCTCACCCCCATGCCATACCAAAGAAGAACCATAAACGTCATATTTAATTAAGTTTAATATTTTTATGTATTTAGTTTTAATATAAATAGATGCTTTTATGTGCAAACATACCGTATTGACAGGAGTGAATCAAGTCGATGTGGTCTGTATCTTCGAGGCTTATAACTCAAGGAGGCTCTGCACCATTTCAAATACGCTGCTCAGAACCGTGTCCTTCTGAGGAGGGTGAGGACCGTACGCCCCGCTCGGTGGGCTAGCCTGGAGACCACGCTTAAATTACTTGTATAGGTTGATACTATAGAGATGCACTTATACGTATGAGTTTCATAATCATTCTCTGTGACATTAATTTTTCACTCCTTGCACAAGGAACATTTTGCGACACATACAACCAAGAGAGGGAAGAAAATTGGTCCATTATTGCAAGTAATTAGAACATACCATGTGGGCCGTGACACTGTCATACACACTGGTCAATCATTACAAATGATGCCACTGGGTCTGAGCCATAAGGAGCATTCCCTATGCACAATCCATGCTCCTGAACAATGCCCTCCAGATATTATTGGCAGCCTTGAGATTCGAACCACTAGACCTAGACAAATTGAAGCTGTTGCTAGTGTGGAAATAGCTCTGAAGCAGCCTCGTTTCATAACAACGTAACAGTTCGGGTTGCATTAGTCAATTAAGGAAGTCGCCCTCTTAAAGGAAGTGTCTGGGTTTAACGGGTGTTAATATTTGCATACTTCTTACCTCGGTGCGTATGTCGTCATTAAAAAAACACACAAACGTTTGGCGAGTAGAATGTGTGGATGATCCTGAACGGAAAGGCTTTAAAGCAAGAGATATCCGCAGCGCATAAAACATGTCACAACTTAAGATGCTTGCCAGATTCATTTTCTCCACACTGACACAGCAGACAGAATAAGATTGGACATTCTGTTACAGAATAAAAGGTTCTTTCTGGCTTGCCTTAAGAGCTGCGTGCCCTTTGAAAATGCATTGGATGTCATCGCTGCAGTTTATCTTTAACTCTGCTGAATAAACGCTGTCGCAGTAATATGACGAAAGAAAAGTTATCACTAATGCAGTCACAAAAGCAAATGTAGAATGAATTCCGTGACACTATCAATGTGCTCCTTTCTCTTATGCAGGTCAATGTAACATCCAAAGGGAACACAAACGTGCCTTTAAAATACCAGGGCATTCAAATACAGAAAATGTACAAGGATGTATTTTGGCAAATAAAATACAACCGAAGGGTAGCACACACTGCCTTGATGGTCAGAGCAAAGCGCTCTCTTTGGCTCGTGATAAATGTGGCGTAAAACGTAATCTGGACAGTGCGTGAACCACTCGCTTCAGGCGTGACCCTTTTCACGGGCGATTTTCACGGGCAGGGATGTAATGCTGCAAATGGTCCATGCAGGCGATGCGCCAGCTCACCACTTCAAATTGCTTCATCCAATTGCCGCTAATTATTAGCTACCCACGGAAAATCTGTAATTAAACCATGCTCTACAACAAACTTGCCGAGGGCTTTTGTGTTCTATTTTTTTTGGTAATTTGATCGGTTGTTTCAAAAAAGGTTCCATGCTATTAAATTTGCATATATATAGAGAGCGTGGATGTATGTCTTACATAACTGTATGCATCTAACCGCAGGGCATCTAAATGAGTTTCCCCAAACTCACAAATATTGTACTGGTATACAACATTTTTAAGTTGCGTCTAATCGTATGTAAAATCTTAAAATGCTTTTATATATTTTACTAAATTACTCACAATGTTGATAAAAGCATGCTCATACAGTACTAAGAGAGGGGGGGGGGGTGATTCCCAATGTATTTTAAACATGTATACCTGCGTAGTGACATGACGTCACTACTGTGTCGGGACTGTACGAGCGTAGAGACATGACGTCACTACTGTGTCGGTATGGGGGCTGTAGGCGGGTGTCACGGGGGTCGTGTCAGGCCGTGACACTGCGTGAACCCAACAGGTCACGTGACCGGTTACAGGCGGGCTAGGGGCCCCAGGAGGGAGCTTGGGGGTCACGTGGTTGGGGGCCAAGACCTTCTGGAAGGATCGAGAAGGGGGGCGTGGCCTGGGGTGGAGCTGGCCACGCCGCAGCGGTTATAAGCGTGAACAGAGAGCGGGGCTGTTCAACCCCGGGGTGAAGATGCAACCAACAGTCCTCCAGGCTCCGGCCTTCGTCCGTGACCAGGCATCCCGCTAGCCTACCCTGGTCACGTTATGTAGTATCCCCTCCCCGAGTGTGAGTGAGATTAGGAGCGGCGGTCACCACCCTGTGTTGGTTGTTATGCGTTAATAAATAGTGTTGCCTCCAAGTTGAGTGTGTGCCTCAATTGAACCCACTACACCTGCATTCTCTCAGGTTCCCCAGCAGGTACTGCTCACAGTGAGTGTGTAAAGTGTTTTTGGGATGTATCGCTTTGTGTAAGCAAAAAAAAATACTCGGTGGGGGGGGGCATGGATACTGTGCAAGAGAAATTTGGAAGATAAATTCGTGCGCGGAGAGCGTGAAAGCGATATTGAGGCACCAAAACCTGAAATGTAAAACGTGAAACAGATGACATGAACACTGCGATGGCTCGAGGTGTGGACATGTCAATGTCAGTGTATATGATGACCTTAGTGACTTGGGTGTGTGGCCTGGATTCGGGGGGCCACCAGACTAAAAAGGTTGAAACCCCACTGCTGTACTGCTTACACACTCAACAACAGCAACAGGCCAAGCCCAGGGCAGGGAATGAAAGAGAAAAGTGTTTTTGCATCCCATCTGGCAATGAGGCATCCGAATGATCTGTGCTGAACAGCGGTGTATTTGAAGCTGCTGGGCTTGTTGAGTGGAGTAAGGACGGACCGGACAGAAACGGTTAAGCAGTGATTTGTTGTTCCATGCTGTGATTTCATTGTTGAAAAATTCCATGCTGCGCCCACCTAATAGCGCATGTCTCCAGTCACGTACGCCTCAGAGGGCAGGCCACTGCCAGAATACTTCAGTGGTCATAACAAGATAAATTTACCTAATACTGTACCCTGTATGTGCACATTAAATGCTAACGTGGCTATTATATGAGCTTCCAAAATGATTTTTGAAAAAAGAAATTCACCCAATAAAAGGTTAAGGTGCAGCCTTGTAAATATTCTTTGGGTCTTTCGGTAAAGTCACGTAGATAGGTTGAAAGAAAATAACAAAAAAAACTACGACGTTTCGATCGTAACGCATCTTTTTTCCTCCTGATGACGACCGCTTGCGTTGCGATCAAAACGTCGTAGTTTTTTTTGTTATTTTAAAAATATTTTCTTTGAACCTATCTAGGTGACTTTACCGAAAGACCCACAAAATATGAATTCCTGCAGTCACGAAAGCTTCAAGTCAAGATTCAACCCTGTAAATGTTTGCTCATGCCCAGCTAGTGAAAGGGGGTTTATTAAAAAGGAGGCTGATCTTGTTAAGGAGAATAAACCATCATGCAAACTCCGACCGCCCTCGCAGCTGCTTTTGGCTCATCATCGAGCAAAGACGGTCACTGCATCGCACGCTTTCAGATGCGTTTTTGGAAAGCTCTTCTTTCCGATATTAGGAAGCCACTGGAGCTCTGTACTTTTAAATGTAGAATGGAAACTCATTTCTATATAACTCATTTTTGTGTTACGTTTGTTGTCCTCCCCCCGCACCTCCGATGAGCATGGTTGGCTATGTACGGTGCAAAAGAAGTTCGAGCCTTCTCGATGATATTCTGGTCTAATTTTCCATGCTGGCCAGACAGACGCCTTGGAAGAGCAGGTGGGAGTACCCATATTTGACCCCACCACTCACAACATGCCTGTCGACTGTGTTGAACCCATTTATACCGCTGGATGGACAGAGGTGGATGCGGAGGTGGGCCGGGGAGTTCAAGAAACGCTCGTTTCATTTGCTACGCCCGGAGATCATACCAGCTAGCGACCTCTGGATTTCCTGTCCATTGTACTGACCATTGCACCACGGCAGCATCCCCAATGCTTCTCTGATGCCAGGCATGTGCACATTAAACTCTAACGTGGCTGCTCCACGAGCTTTCAGTACGATTTTTGGTACAATTTTCAGATATATTTGTACAGTTCGCTCTTCTAAAAATGACCTTCAAATACCCTTCACTTGCGTCTCTTGCTAACGTGTGCCGACTGACTTGAGAGCGGTGAAAATAAGTCGGTCTAATTGTCATAATCCCGGATTTGTGACGGCAGCCGCTCTCAACAAGTGACACAACAGCAGCTGCAAGCTCCATTTGCACCACGGCGCTTCGTGGCTCTGCTCACGTAACGCCCTTGCCTTGGCACGGACCGCCATGTACTCTGCAAAAACAGGGCGAATACCTGCGCGTGTTATGACGTGCTTCATGGACACGCGCAGCCAAGCCTGAAGAGAATGCAATGTTCCTCGCTTCATTTGTGTACACAATTATATAATGGTACACCGGCGGACACAAAGATTCCCTGTAAACAGTGTCGTTTTTACAGACGTTTGGGGTTAATGTTGTTAGCGAGCACCTATGAAGGCCAAAATGGCACACGAGGGGGTGGGTAGCCAGCACCACACCTGGCACACATTGTCTCTCCATTGACGATGTTTACAAACTGCACCAGGTACTCATTTGATGCTGAGTCGACCTAGGGGCGGCCCAAGATCGGTTCAGATGATCGTCACTTGTTGGGCTGCAAGCGGGAATCGAACTCGGGTTGCTGGGTTCGTTGCGAAGCACGTCACCCACAGCGCCACCACTCCCCACATAAAGACATACACACTCATCACTGCCAAAACAAGGGCAGGTAAGTAGTATCTTGGAAGGCATTCATCAAACCGTGGTCACAACACATCGGTGTTTTATCCATGTGTATTGGTTTATTATGTTTAAAGAATGTAATGTATTTTTTTTATTTAGGTTTTCACGGCCAATAAAACTTGCCAAAAGATTGCTTGCAATTTAGCACTGTTGATAAAACCAAATCAATTGGCATATTTGCCCATCAAGTGACAACTTGATTTTGTCGTCGCTGTCGGGTGGTGGAGCGTTATAGTTAATACATTGCCATTATTCTTACACGATCTAACCCCAAAAAACGAATTATGAATCAATGTCATTTATATATTTTTTTATAACAATCTCTGGACACTTATTCGGCATATTTTTGGGGTCTTTCGGTAAAGTCACGTAGATAGGTTTAAAACATAATACAATAAACAAAAAACTACAACGTTTCGATCGCAACACAAGCGACCATCATAAGGTGGAAAAAAGAGGGGGGGGGGCCACTAAAGGCAAACTGTTTTAAAGGTTTAAAATGGGCGTAGCCCAAGCGTCCTGGTATCAGAACGAAGTGGGCGGGGCACAAGTGGCCTGGGACATTTGACATTAACATAACCATCTCTGCTTGTGCTGGCCCCACCCACTTTGCTCTGATACCAGCACGCTTGGGCTACGCCCATTTTAAACCTTTAAAACTGCTTGCCTTTGTTATTTTCTTTGAACCTATCTATTTGACTTTACCGAAAGACCCAAAGAATATGAATTCCTGCAGTCACGAAAGCTTTAAGTCAAGATTTTACCGAAAAACCCAAAGAATATGAATTCCTGCAGTCACGAAAGCTTTAAGTCAAGACTTAATCGGCATTTAATAACTACACATTCGACTAGCTGTACGTGGCATCATTCCTTGTTTTGAAATGCACGTTATATCTTTTAATGCTGATCCTATGTGGAAAATAGTGCCCAGCTTTAAAATCCAGTGCTTGCCATATGTTGTTGTTTTTTTTTAAGTATAACATTTAAATATATTTTATTTTGTGATATTGCATTGGTGGTGGTGCACAAGCACAATTGACATAAACGCTACACATTAATAAGTAAAACTTATCTGGAAGAGGCGGAGAAAAATCCCATAATAGGCAATATTTTGGACAATGTTTCTTCCTCATAGCCCCAAACATCACCGATTATGGCAAGAAGGGTTATTTCGCAAAACGTTTCACATTCAAAAATGTAGTTCTTCAAGGCAGTACTATTGACGAATAGGAATGTATTCAGTTGTTAAGCTTAAAAAGTAATTTCCCACCATGAGATGGTCCGTCTGACAAATCTAAAGTGTGTGTGTATATATTTTTAAACCTCACACCTTTTTCCATCGGGCTATATGTAACCTTACTTTCGTAACCAGAGGGGACATTCGGGGGTTTTGCAGTCATTTTATTGCTGCAATTTATAAAAATGTACGGCTATTTCATAATGATTTGCGTTACTTAAGTCATATGGGCCAGATACACCTGGGGCATTCGAAACTGGGGAAGTTCCGAGATCGTTTTTTGCGGAAGTTCAAAAAATCAAACTATCAGATCTAAGCCGCCGTGGGCTGCCCTACAGCACAGCCTGCCAAGAGGAAGATGATTATCTTGTCACGTGCAATCGATGCAGCCCGTGCAGCCCCCGACGTAAGTAGCATGCTTACTCACACACCAATCCCAGTCGCCACACATCACAGGTACCACCAGATCGCATTTCAAATGTAAGCTTGGGCGACCAATATTGTGACTCATATTTGATGTCTGGGTCAGATTGCATAAGCAAAATGTGTGTCGTACACCCTCCACCACAGCGAATTCATACAAATTGTCACGTGACCAAGTGCGCCGACTTATCGCTGCAGAAACAAATGAGCACGTTTGCGCACGTGACAATTGTATTAATTCTAGATTCGAAGCTTTCGTGACTGCAAGGAATCATACTCTTAGGTTATTTTCGGTAAAGTCACGTAGGTAAAACATAAAATTAAAATTAATAAAAGTAGGGGGAGTGCGAGAGGACGATTTTATTTCTATTATTACTTTTATTAATTTAAATTTTATTTTTTACCTATGTAGTAAGTATATGGAGGCTTGACGACAGGATCGGAGGCACACTTATTTATTACACCAACACAGTTATTTACAGGTCACTGGGCTACAGGGATTTCTCGACAGCTAACCCCTCTAACCTATACCAATTCCTCCACTACGGGACTAGGGGAGGCTATCTGTCCCAGCTTGGTTAAGCTGGGATCCCGGCTCCCTGAGTCACCAGACCAGCTTCGTCTGGGCTCTCGGGGCCACGCCACCGGCTTGCCCTGGTCGGCCCTTATAAGGACAGCGAGCCAGGGGAGCTCTGGGGCCTACACTAGCAGGTCTTCCGTCTTCTCTGGTTATAGCTGAGTCCCGACTCCCGAGCCTTTCGGCTCATCACCTTTTATAGGACTTGCCCCCAAGGGGGGGGCCCGTGGGGGATACACATGCGGACGTCGGTGCGAGCGCCACCCTTGTGTACGGCCGTAACCCCGCCCCTTGTGTTTGTTGGCCATCCGTGGCCATGCATAATCACACCTCAACATTCGTAGACATGCGCAATTACACCTCTACATCACCCCCCCCTGTACAGCTCGCAGCCGTCCCCGGCTGCAAAAAAAATCAGAATAAAGGTGCATCCCTCACAAAAACCCCGTGTGTGTGCCTCGCGTAATTTTTAACAAGAACAAGAAAACTTCAACAAGAACTACGAGAGGAAGAGAGAGAGAGAGAAAAAATAACCCGACGCACCCCCCCCGGATAACACCCCAAAACCAACATATATATACACTCCGGACGCCACTTTTCCCATCGCCCGCAAGGCCCCCCAACGGCCGACCTCACAACACCCCTCCCCTTTTGTCCGCAAGGCCCCCCAACGGCCGACCTCACAAAAGTCTGCGCGTTTTGGCGCGCGTTCTCGCGGCGGGTCCGTCACAAGGGCCCGTCCCGGCACGCTCAGTGACGGTTGTTGACGGTCCGGGTGCAAGAGGGTCAGGCTTCACTGCCGAGTGACCCCCGACCCCTCCGGGAGGGGTTGGTGGGCGTGGGCCCGTCACTCCTGTTTCACCGTATTTCTCTGCTGGAGCTTGGGAGGAGACGGCGTGGCGTCCTGACGAGGTGTCGCCCCGCGCTGACGGGGAGCCCTGCATCCTGACGCAACGTGGCCTTGCAGGCCACAGTTGTAGCAGCGTGTGAGCGCCCCCGATGTCCTGGGCTGCTCCTGGCGGCTCGGTCCATTCCGAGCCTGTGGTGCTGCCGCTCTCCATTCCCCTCGCCGCTCCACCCCGCAGACCTCCTCCGATGGGAGGGCGGTAGCCGCCATGGCATGGCTGGCCGCCCCCTTTGCCGCCTTTCGACGAAGGGACCGCAAGCCCCCGTGGATGTGGCGCGCGACCAGCAGGGACGACATCTCTGCGTCGTCTTGAGCCAGGACGTTGACGTCCAGCTCATCAGCGAGTAGCAGCAGCTTCTCAGCCACCATGGCATCCACTCCTTCCTCGTCCATCCTTGGGAAAGCAGCCTTCGCTAGAGCCAGGAGAGCAGTCCGGAAGGCCAGAGGTGATTCGTTGGTGCCCCGACGCCGATCGTGGAAAAGCTGCCTGCAGTCCGAAGGCGGCCCATAGACGGCTGACAGCAGCTGCAACGCCAGGTGTAGGGTGGCGCGCTTTTCCCTCGGCGCCGAGGTGAGGGTAGCCAGGGCGTCGTTGTCCAGCATCGCTGGCAGCGCGCGTAGAGCCTCGGCGTCCGTCCAGTTCGCCATCTCCTGATGAGCGATGAACCGTCTCTTGAAGCCGCCCCAGTCTCCGTCTGCGCCTACGAATTCTTTCAGAGGCGGCAGACGCTGCTGCAAGGCGACGTCCGTGGCTGTAGATCGCTCTCCGTCGCTCCCCGCCGATGATACAGTGTGGGCGGGCTGTGCACATGGCATCGCCGGTCGCTCCGATGTTGACGCGCCGGCCGGTGTTGATGATGTCACGGCTTGTGCTTGGCGCTCAGCAGTCACGTGGCGCGGGCCGGCCCCGCCGTCCGCTCGCACTGTAGAGATGGCGGGAAATTTAACCGCCAGCCGCGTCGGGGTGGCGGGAAACGTCGCCGCGCACCGGCTGCTGTCGTCGACCCGCGCTGCCCCTCCAGCCCCCAGCCGCGTGATCTCCTCCAACGCAGCGGCGGCGGCGTAGAGCAGTTCCGCCAGGCGGGAGTGGGCCAGCCGGAGTCCTTCAGCCGACGCATCCCCCCCCTCTTGTCGTAGCGGCGCGGGCGTACTTGGCCCCGGCTGCTCCGATCCGACCCCGGCCATCTCTGGTGTTGAATCGGCCGCGGCGTCTTCCATCTCCGACTCCTTGGTACGTGTCGTCCCTCGTGTGTCCATCGTTTGGACGTTTTACTTCTGACACCAGATGTAGTAAGTATATGGAGGCTTGACGACAGGATCGGAGGCACACTTATTTATTACACCAACACAGTTATTTACAGGTCACTGGGCTACAGGGATTTCTCGACAGCTAACCCCTCTAACCTATACCAATTCCTCCACTACGGGACTAGGGGAGGCTATCTGTCCCAGCTTGGTTAAGCTGGGATCCCGGCTCCCTGAGTCACCAGACCAGCTTCGTCTGGGCTCTCGGGGCCACGCCACCGGCTTGCCCTGGTCGGCCCTTATAAGGACAGCGAGCCAGGGGAGCTCTGGGGCCTACACTAGCAGGTCTTCCGTCTTCTCTGGTTATAGCTGAGTCCCGACTCCCGAGCCTTTCGGCTCATCACCTTTTATAGGACTTGCCCCCAAGGGGGGGGCCCGTGGGGGATACACATGCGGACGTCGGTGCGAGCGCCACCCTTGTGTACGGCCGTAACCCCGCCCCTTGTGTTTGTTGGCCATCCGTGGCCATGCATAATCACACCTCAACATTCGTAGACATGTGCAATTACACCTCTACACCTACGTGACTTTACCGAACTGTATTAATTGGCCGTGTCGGGTGGTGGTGGGTTTTACGACACCCATTTTACTCGTGCGATCTCATCCAAAAAATCTAATATGAACCGTCAGAGCAACAGAGAAGGTTCGTTGGTCTCTCGGCAGTGGACGCGGTGTGAGGTTGTCACTAAGGGCATGAGAACGTGCGGCGTTACGGTGGAGATGGCGGTGAGTCGAAGACTGCGGGGAGGAGAGGACTCGGAAACCGGAGCCCACCGAGTGGAGAGGACAGTCCTCATCCTCCTCCTCCTCAGAAGAAGAAGAAGGTTAAATTTCGATGTAAAGCTTTCGTGACTGCAGGAATTCATCTTCTTGGTTCTTTCGGTAAAGTCACGTAGAATTAAAATAATAAAATAATAAAATTTTAACATAATAAAATAATTCTCACGACGTTTCGGCCACAACGCAAGTAGCCGTCCTCAGATGGAGAACAGGTCTGTCGAGGAGACAGACTCTGAATGACTCTGTCTCCTCGACATTCAGACTCTGTCTACTTGACGGACCTGTTCTCTACCTGAGGACGGCTACTTGCGTTGTGGCCGAAACGTCGTGAGAATAATTTTATTATGTTAAATGTTATTTTTTTATTACTTCCCTTCTACGTGACTTTACCGAAAGAACCAAGAACCAAGAAGAAGAAGAGGGTTCTGAACAGCATATTTGAGATGTCGCAGAGCCTTCTTGAGTTACAAGCCTCGAAGATACAGACCACATCGACGTTATTAACTCCTGTCGATACGATATGTTTGTAACGGAGACTGTGCTCTTCATTGTGAACGAAATCAATCGATAGACACCTTTATTGAGCCAGCTGAGAGCCCCACCGAGACTAAACGACTCGCTGCTTGCAAGGGAGACCGATATTAGAAACAGTAAAACATTGGGACGATCAACAAAATATCAAACTAAAAGCACTGCGCAGCAAACATACTATGTTTTATAAGATATCTACGCGTATTATATTTTTAATTTTTTTTTTTAAGAGTCGAAAGGGAAATGTCTTAAAACCTATCCATCACTGTCAGTCAGTGGCTTCGTGTATCCACCTCCCACACGCACGTGTCTGCGTGCATATTTTACTCGGGCGCGCGCGTGCGCTTGCCGTTTGTTTTGCGCAGCTCACCTGCTGAGCGGAGACAACAACGAGAAGCCCTTTGTTGACAGCCGCATGCTACGTGACAACTCGTAAAAGAGAAGCCTTCCTCTCTGGCACACCGGCCAGCCCGCACCGACCCCAGACTGATTCTCAGAAGCAGCACAACAACATGGGGGGGGGGGGGGGTAGTGCGAGGGGAGGATGAGGGGATGCCCCCAGATCGAGGTTGCTAAGATGTATTCAAACAATGTAAGAGTGCGAAACCGCTCGCCGCAAACGCTCGGTGGTATGCAACAACAAAATTACGGGGATGTGTGATGTGTGTAATGTAGTCGGGTCGGTTGGGGGGCTTTGTAGCTCTTATTCAAATCAGCGACACAGGAAAAGGAAGGGCACACGTTGTGTTCTGGTATTGAGAGGGATGATACTGATGTAAGCTCACGACAGTTTTCTTAAGTTTGTAATTCGGACAACTCGTGCCTGTGATGATCTCTTGAAGTTCAACACATTCTGAACATAAAAAAAAATTCTGCTATCCTTGAACATTTTAATGAACCGTTATGCTCGTGATAATGTTAATTTTCTGAAACGTAATATCATTGGAACTTTAGATGCTAATATTAATGACGATATAACATACGGAGGTGGGTTGAGAGACATTAGTCTTCATTTCCTGGAAGATATTAATACAATTTTCAAAAAATCAATTTCATCTATCCAATCAAACTGAGCACTTTAATCAGCTGTGTCAAGTTTGTGTTTTCCGATCATAAATGGTTCCTGCATTTGCAAAGAAACCTCGAACCATTTCTCGATTTCCATAGCTTGTTCCTCTAAACATGAAGTGAATAATCATAATCGGCATGGCACGTGTTTTCTAAAGTCAATATTCAAACGGAATAGCACACCATTAAGTTAGTGAACATCAGCAAGATCACAGATGGAGACCATCTGGAACCCTCGCTTGCGAATGGGTTTTGTGAAAATGTACCCCTAGTTCTGTTTAATTCTCTTGTTTTGTTGTTCAAAGTATAAGTAATGTGATTTTTTAAAAGTGAATGAATGTTAATCAAACGACTTGTTTTATTGTGCAAGTACTGCGTGCCTTAGTCTAACGGAGCAGAAAAAATGAGAATAACACAGTGAGTCAATCGGCAGGTGGCATGTGTGGTGGGGTAAAGTGTGGGTACGATCATCTCAGGACAGAGAGAGATTTAAGGCCTGATCGTCGTTATATTTGAGAAAGGACATGGCACAGAGAGAGAGTTTAACGCATAGGCTTTCGCTACCAATATCCATAAAAACACATTTTTTGGGTCAGATTACGTAAATATTAATGTGTAGTTAACCTTTACTCTATTGAAGACCGAAACAGAAAGACTTCTTTACAATTCTGGAAAATCGCCTGATGAAGCTGGATGTAATCACCAGTCGTTTGATTAACATTCATTCACGCAAATTGTAAGTGTTCTGGGTTCACTCTCCAACACACCGGTGTGCTGAAGTAGTAACTAATTGGCACGTTTTGTTTACGGGACAAACCTTACTAATTGGCTGTGTCGGGTGGTGGTGGGTTAACAACACATTTATATTTATGCGCTCAAACCCAAAAACCATTGATTATATTATGGATAAGAGAGAGTCTCTAATAATCTCTTCCAAGACATCTCACCAGCGTGGGCGTGAGAGAGTAGGCCAGAATCCCCTCTCAACCCTCTGTGGAGCTCCTTCCCGTGGAGGAGACCCTTCTGCCAGCAGTGATAACTGCGGGCCATTGCAGGGGCTGCACCTTCACCCACCTACTCTTGTGATCGGCCACTAAATCTGAGCGGGTTTTGTGCCGTTTAAGCTGGGCTTGAGAAGAGGAACTGTTCGGCCCGAGAGGATGTGGGAGGAAACCCACACGCCGCCTCGTGCAGCAAACCCTTCGATAGAAGCATGTGCTTGAGAGCAATCCCTCCTTCCTAACGTCTTCACACGGAGAAGTAAGAACATAAAGTCCTGTTCAAGAACGAGGCAGGTTTCCTTTGCTCATCTTGAGTTGTCTGTGCATCTTTTAACGGTTTTACAGCAGCAGCAGCACTTTAGCAAAAATCAATGGGGAAAATCACAAACAGCATTAACGACGTTTTACCTACCGCTGCCTCCAACCACCATCAACAAGTCTCCATATCAAAATAATTATCTCATGAAAACCCTTAACTGGTTTCCTTCCCAAGATATGTCATGTACGTCTATGAGTGGGGTTCCTAGCATGATAGTTCTTGTAAGAGGAGTTTGGATGACTCACTAAAAATGCCTCATATTTGATGTTCATATTAAATAAAACAAAAACTCTACTTAAGTTTTGTAAAATCATGCAAACCATACACATTCTGACATATATACCACTTTGCTACTATGAGTATACTAAATGTTTTAAAAGCTTTTTGTTTATTCAAGTCAAAATTAAGTTGTGGGTATTGATTGTTGTGTCCCTGGCTCTAACAGAGTGACGGCCATGCCATGAAGATACCCCCGGCGTCTGATTGGAAGCGATTAAGCAAACATGAGCAGACACATTAAAGTGTAATGGACTTCTTCTCTGCCGGCACGTGTTACTATAACTCACATCTATCTCGTGGCACAAATCACGTGTTGATGCAATGAATAATGAACCAGCAAGGTAATGATTTATAAGAACTCTGCTGTCATGCACACAACTCAATTCCACCTGGAATCTCTCGCTGTCCATCTAACCAACAGAATTGTCAATAACACTGCACTACAAGAATGTATACCGCAATAATAATGTGACGTTTTAGGCAGTGGTCCTTCATCGCAGAAAAAAAGATATATGACCTCCCTGAGATGAAGAGGGACCGTTGGCAGAAACGGCACCTGTTATATATAGTGTATTTATTTTATGACAGTGTTATTGCCAAAGGTGTTGAGTTTCTGTTATTTGTGCTCGTCGTACGCAGTATTAGTGTCACCAATAAAATTGCACCTTCTTCGTTGTCTGGACTGATGCACAAAGACTCACAGTGAAATGTGCTCATTTTGTGTCGCAAGATAGACGCTTGTTCAGTACAGTTAAATGGTTTGTAAACTACAGACAACTTTATGCATAAAGTGGTATTGAATGTATGCATTCTGAACTTCTTTCGTACCGTACGTTAGCTAACCGTGCAAATCAGAGGTACGATTTTATATATATTGCAAATGTATTGCACAATATATTTGAGCAAAAGTAGTTGAGGTAAGAATGTATATAAAGGAAATGTTTGCAAAGATTAAACAAACACAAACTTTGGCGCAATGAACCTATGGCATAGTAGTTCTTTGAAGCGCACTATGAGCTCAGCAATGTAAGTTTCATTTCCGGCCATGTCTGACATCAGTGGCGAGTGATATCTGTACCAGAACTGATATCACTCGTCTCCAACCCACACTGACCAGCATGTGTGTGTGTTAGGAATGAAACGTAATAATTAACCAGTGGATTTATCACGGCTGCTGATGATGACACTGGTCAACACACTTTTTCTGGCATAAAGTATTTCAACGGTTTTAAGGTAATTTTGGGGTGCTGATTCCAAATCTGACATCAGTTTTTGTCTATCACATCAGGTTTGAGATATCAAATATTGCATTTTCAATAAAAACTGCAGAAGAAAAATATAAAATAAATGTGGATATCTACATAAAATTATATTATAAACACACTATCCTAAAAATACAGCACCATATTTTAACACTAAAGCAGTCACTGACTCGCAACAACTTACAATCATAAGTGACAGAGTTAATTTCGGGTAAAATCAATGAAAATGGGGTATGCCGATAGCATAAAATGAGATGTGATGGAGCAAATCTGAGATCAGATTTGGAATCAGCACCCTGAAATTAGTCTAAAAAAGCTGCAAAAGTCCAGGCCAGAAAAAAAATGTTTTTTTTGTTGACCAGTGTGATGAGAAATATGTGTTGTCTAATGAATTTGAGGCTGTGAGTTGAGCATCGAGGCAGTGCCAAATCCCCCACAAGCCCCTTCGTGTGTAACTGGACCAGCCAGACTCATAATAGCCCGTGGCACGCAGCGTACTCTTCATACTCCCGACACGAAGATAATTGCTCGTCGTTTTTTTTTCATTAGCTTTTTTATTGCTCACTTTTTATTTACAAAATACAATTATACAGTTAAACGTATGGCTTTTTTCATAATTGGGGCAGTGCTGCGTTTTCGGATTAATCGAACAGACTGTGTGTTTTTTCCGCAGGTACGGCACTGCCTCACAGGTCACCGGCCTGTGCCAAGTGTGTGGCGGCACTGCACACCACATCCGGGATTCCCCCGTTGGTCACACCCCCCACCCCCTCCAATTGGTGAGGTCTTTGCTGCCAAGATATAACTTTGTTCGCAAGTCAGAGAATACAAATACAACTTCCTCTAGTCCAGTAAAACCAACAACGGCCTGTAGCCCCAGTTGATATAACAGACCCCCCCACCCGACCCACACTAACCAGCTGTGCCAAACTGCACCCAGGGATCAGTGGCAAAGTCTGGCAATGATGCGTAATGCTACTGCAAATACTACAGCGGTGTCGGCATTACGCTGGAGTTTGGTTTTTATAAATGTGTAGTGACGCATATTGGGTCACTACGCCGTTTAGCGCCAGCTACTGAAAGAAGAGTGCAACTGTGCGTGTTAGAGCCTCTCTTTGGCACAAGAGTATGTATGGCATGGAAGGGGGCGCTAGGGGGCATGGTCCAGGTGACAGTCAGAGAGGGCAGTTGAGGACGTGACAGTCTGGGTGAACCCGAGAGGACACGTGACCAGGACAGGATAATGAGGGGGGCCAAAAGGTGGCGAGAGAGACACGTGATGTATAGCCCAGAACCTTCTAGTTGGATCTAGAAGGGGGCGTGGCCGAGGGCGGAGCCAGGCCACGCTCAGGGGCATAAAAGGGAGGTCCCGAGAGCCAATCCAGGCTGTCTGTTGGAATGGAATCCGTCGGTGCTACAGCTCTTCGATCCTCGGTCTTCTGTCTTTACGCTTGGCATCGTGGGTCACGCAGTGTGTTACTAACTGACCAAGTTAAATAGTTACCCTGTTGGGGTGTGAGAAGTAACGTGTTGCCTCCAAGTTCAAGTGTGTGCCTCCGTGGAACCCACTACAAATGCCACGCAAAATACAGTTGGGAGCCAGACGATCAAAATGAGAAACTACGCAGCCTTTTGTCAATCAACTGCTGGGGTGAAGGCCTCCCTACGCTATCTGTCATGGCCCTTGTTTGACCATTATACCGTGAGACGCACTTGGCTACGTTGGTTCGTGTAGGTTTGGTGAAAGGAGGGCAGGGGCCCGGCACCAGTTCTGATATCACTCGCCGCTTGATGTTATTCGTGGCTGGGAATTATAATCAGGCGGCAGCGTTCATATCGCATTTCGCTAACCACTGCGCCACCGATCCATCCTTATAAAGAGGATGACTTTAAATAAAAGTATGCATTTGGTCAGCCAGACATTTCTGCTTGGTCACGCAGTGTTATGTGCAGCAGTTGCCTCAACTTCTGGTGAGCAGTGTATTGGCTAAGCCTACCTGCTCAAGATTAAAAAAAAATCACACCCGCTCCTAATTCCACGACCTTGTAATGGAAAATAAACGGTCGTCAAGTGGATGTGACACGCCCAAAAAGAAAAAAACCCACAGCGTGAAAAGTCAAATGTTTGATTTGCGGTTACCAGGGTGAGGGTGGTTGAGCACATGGCACAATTTGTCATCTTTGCTCATGTTTGTTTCCAAATGGGGCAAAGGTTTCTTTCTACCTGCCGATGTTGCATAATGCAATACTGATATATAATAACATGTACCTGCTCTTGCATAAACTTTTATGGCATTTTTTTACTCTGCTTTTATTGGTATGATAAGCAGTGCTAGAGGTTGTACAAGTGGGGGTGGTGGCATTCTTCTTCTCAGAACCCGAGAGAAGTTGGTTGACGTTTTTTTTATTTCTCCATTACAGGAATCAGTGGCGGATCTTGAAATTTCCCAAGGTGGAGGATAATGTCCCAAAAATGTAAGCTTGGTAAATTTGGCCCTATTTTAAAATAGAGGTTTTTTTATATTCAATGTATTTTTTTCTGGTAAATATCTACAAGACACCGATTTTCTGGGTCTCAAGAGGGAGGCGATCACCAAATGCTTTCATATCTGCTATTCGCAGTAACGTCAATTATAAAATATCACAGCGAGAATGTGTTGTTTATTTATTTATTGTTATTAGCTCAATTTAGGACTGTGGAGCTTCACTCTTCCATCATCACTCCCATGTTCGTGCTTCTTCTACATCACACAATGGAGCCACTCAGCAGTAACACCAACAGCAGTTAGAAACATAATATAATCGAAGAGCGGAAGTGGCTCAATTTAGTTTGTGAAGATGGTCCCAGCACGTGGAGTGAAACGTCGGGCATAATGCAGATAACCTTGAGAAAAACATTAGGGAAAATGTTGTTATTTATCGTCATTACGCACACACAGACACATTATGTGCTTCTCGCCAAAGTCACATTTTCTTTGAAATTGAATTTTTAAAAATTTATTTGATGCAATTTTATAAAAATCTGTTCAAGTGACACGCATGATCTTCAGTGTATATATATTATGATTTACGGCACATGCTGTCTTATCAGCGGCTGTTCTAAACTTGAAAAAACGTGAACATTTCCATTCCTCGAGGAATAAGATGAGTTTTGGATATTCTGAATTCAAATCAGGCCAAGTAAAATGCACCAAAGGTAGTGTTCTCTCTACACATAGTTAATCTTAGTGACCTCTCACAGCGTGAGATGCACTGCTCTTTGTACCTTCCCAGTCACGCCACTTCCTACCAATAAAATGACAGCACCCACTTGCCCTTTGCCTGGGCAGACACCCTTTGAACGCTTGCACAAAAGTAAACCACAACCTTACCCGTACAAACAGAGGAGCGCAGAATACAGGCCACCTATCCTGTCCTGCTGCCCTCCAACTGCTGCCCAATGTGCCACATTACCCACAAAGCCACCCAGCCTGCAATGCTGCCCTTCACTGCTACTCAATAAGCCACTGCACTCACAGATGCGATTTCCAGCACAAATAATAAAAGCGTTCTCTATTGTCAATTAGTTCAAGACCAATGTTATATATATTACTCATAAACTAAAATATTATATATATACAAGTTAATTGTATGGCTTTGTTGGAAAATGAAGGGAAACTCGTGGTTAAAATAATAATCATTATTATGAGTCCTTTATCAGAGTTTGGCTATTCAAATGTATGTAATCTGTTAAATGCAAATGTTAGCCTGTGATTGCTGGCTCGATTCCTCTTCTCGTCATTGCGCTCACGCTGTATTCAGGACGTGTATTCAGTTGTGTGAAATGCAATATAAATAATACAATGTTTTCGATGATAATCACCACAAGTCACCCACAAAGTCACCCATGGTGGCCAATTGTATGAAAGAGGACTACCTTTTTTCCATCACATGTTACACTTCCAAAAAAACTACAAGTCATTGTTTGCTATGTGCGTCGGTTGGGAGTGTTGCGCAAGAGCTGCCATGGCTATATGGGGATATAATTGGGTGGAATAAGCGGAGCGAGGGGAATGTAAAAGCTCACGTGAGTGTGTGCACAACTTCAAGTGGGTGAAAAGGTGGCAGGGCGTGTACGTGTTTGCGAATGCTGAGTTTGTGTACGGGCAAAAGGTCACTTGGATAAAGCTACCTCTCCAACAGATCCATCAGAGTTGTATTGTCTGGTCAGGCTTCAGAACCTTCTCCCATCAACGCCTCTGTACCACAAGGATCAATTTTCGGTTCACTTCTCTTCTCCAACTTCATTGACGAGCTGTTCAATGCATGCGTGAACCTGCTGTACCGCTACGCTGACGACTCAACCCTCTATACTCCAATAAGATCACCTGCAGAAAGCAACGCAGTGGCAGCTAGCCTGAACAGGGATCTTCATCAAATTAACATCTGGACAGACAAATGGAAGATCACCTTCGAACCATCAAAGTGTCAGACCATGACACTATCTTGGAAGAGAATTCCATCCAAGCTGGATCTGCATTTTGGTGACTGTCAGCTAGCATCAATCAACAAGCTCGAGATCGTCGGTGTTACCATTGACAGCAAGCTCACGTGGTGAAAACATCTCAACAACATCTCCATCAGAGCAGGACAAAAACTGGGTGCACTCAAGAAAGGTGGCCAACAAACTACAAAGCTCATACCTGCGGTGTCGTGGAGTACGCCTCTTTTTGCTGTATGAATGCCCCACTAAGTCAACCTCAGCCTTCTCTTTTATTTTATTATGTTTAATTTTTATTATTTTATTATTTTCCTTCTACGTGACTTTACCGAAAGAACCAAGAAGATGAATCCCTGCAGTCACGAAAGAAGCTTTAAATCGAAATTTGACCTCCACTACGGGGTGGGTTTCCACAAAGCTTTAAGATGCTTCAACAAGCTCCGGGATAAGAAGGCTCCATTCAGAGTCTGCCTTCTCGACAGACCTGTTCTCCACCTGAAGATGGCTGCTTGCGTTGTGGCCGAAACGTCGTGAGAATTATTTAATTATGTTTTACTTTTATTATTTTCCTTCTACGTGACTTTACCGAAAGAACCAAGAAGAAGACTCAGCCTTCTCGACAAAATACAGACGGTGCTTCAAATAACTGGTGTTGATGAAGCCACCGCCAGCAAACAGCTCACCACCCCCAGCCTGCATCACCGTCGACAAGTCACTTCTATCACAGTCATGTATAAAATTCACACCAACTACTGCCCCCACAGACCTTCAGGCCATGCTTCCACCTCCATATGAAAGACGCCGTGCCACCTGATTAAGCACAACCCTGCCAAGCCACGTCCTTGCCCCCCCCTCCAGTTGCCAGAACATGGACAGAAGCTCCCTTCACTCGACTGTCCGGATATGGAACTGCCTCCCTGAACACATTTGTCGGCGAAATCACCGATTTCGGTCTTCAGTCCTTCAAATGCTGAGCACATGGACATCTCCTAACTTCACCACACGTCTTGTAAGACTGAATCTTTGAGCTGCAGTGAACCAATGATTATGCCGATTAGATGTACTAATGTCTAATATGGCTGTTGTTCACAATCGTACCTAATAAAAAGGTCAAACTTGGGGAAATGTATAATCATGGGTTACCCGGTGCAATTCTTTATTTTTACCGATGCTGTGTGTGTATAATTAGGGTGAATATGTGTGGTCGTGTTTGTCAAGAGGTAATGTGTGACGTGCTTAAGGGAGCACAGCAACCAGCAGCTTGCATTATTTAACTCCACGTGTGCTGTACACATATTATGCGGCGTCCCAGGCGTCAGTTTTCACATCCACCTAAAGTGTGCGCGGGCAGAAATGCGGGGAGCTCAGTTTCCCTTCGTCCAGCAGCAGTGCCTTGCAGCTCGGCGCAATTTTACTCTCGGCTAAGTGGCTACAAGAACTAATGTCACCACTCACACCCACAACTGGCCTATTGCTTGCCGCCTATCACTCACGCACGGACTTCGCGCTATAACACAATGCTGTTGGCTTGCTGCTTCTACTCGCAAAAGCCCCCTAGCGTGAGAATTTGGGGGGGTGCGTGGAGGGGGGCTGAATGATTTCTGAGAACCCAATGCTAAAGGCTCGTCTCATCGGCTCAATTCCTCAGTACAATTAAGCGATGGACATCTCAGGAATTTTTTTTATAAGCACAGAGCTAAGAGAAGAATGCGTGATAAACGAAGCAGATCGTATCGGTACTCATCATGTATAGCGACGAATGTTGGTTTAACATTTGTTTAACATTGACTGTCGGTCTCTTGTATGGCTCTTTAAAAAAAACAACGAAAACCACTCGAGACAGTCTTGTTTGTTATGCTAAATGTGCGCTGCTCTCGCATCTCAGCAACTGCACAACGCAGATCTCATGGCAGTGCAATCCCCCGTTTCTGATCAAAGCAATGCACGCAAGATTTTAAAAAAAATCCGAATTTCCAGCCTCAATAAAGCAAGGCACGGCCCCAGTAAGAGCACTCATTTTACAAAGGGACCTTGAAAATACACTTACAGATATTGCAGGATTTAAGAATCTGAGCTCTGTAACGGTACACAGGAATGTTTAAGGTCACTGCTGGACGAAGGCTTCCCCTTACTGGGTCGTTCGTGGGGGTTGTTTGACCATACGGTAGGTACTTCACTCCGCTGGTCATTGTGGCTTGGTGATGTTAACCACGACACCCACCACCGCTTCACCCCCTAGAGAGACTTTCATGGCACACAAAGTGTACAGTGTGATTGTGGCGCAAGCCAGAGCCCCAGGGCACTTTCCCTTTGTAAACACCAAGCACTGAAGGCTGTGTCAGAGAATGGATTAATGAGGATTTGTTGTAGAAGCACGGACATAAATAAGGAGGTCAATCAGATTCATTTGCAATGTCTGCCCACACAAGCCGCAGTGCATCGAACACCCGGAGGAGCCCTGTTTGGGGCACGGGGAGGGGTCCCGACTCTGGGCTCTGGGTTCTATCGCTTCACCAGGCGAGGCACGTCGTGGTGTGACATTCACACCACGCTTCCCGGAATCGGTCCGTATAAATGGCAGGGTCGGAGCCGAGAAAAACGCATCCCGGAGGCCAATGGCCCTTTCCAGTAAGTCTGGCAGTATTACTGCCTCTGTGAAGGGCGAGGGGCGTTCGAGGGGTGGCCGTGATCACCCCGGCATTGACAAGCGACGGCTGTGCGCAGAGACAGAGGAGAGGGAGGCTCAGTCGCTTCGGCTTTCGCACCCTGGCTGGGATGAGCGCTGGCGACGGTGGATGAACGAGCTTGACAGCGTGTTAGAGGTCACGTGCTGGGGGCGTGCGAACTGCATCACATAACGGATTTGCTTTTGTCTTCACATCGTTGATATTATTATTATTGTTGTTGACTTGTTGGCAGATTTTGGGAGGCTTAAGGAGGGACTTCATCCAGCAGTGGATCGATCATGGTCGATGATGGTAATGATTGTAGTACTGTATTGTTTTTATCAATATCGGATGGGGCAGGAGTGCAGTGGTTATCGCACTGCACTATGCGCCTGACGACCTGAGTTTGATACCCGGCGGTGGTTAACAATCAAGTGGCTAGTGACATCTGAACGAGTCATGAGCCAACTTGCCCTGTCATCAACCTGCAAGTGACCAGTGTGGTAAAGTATGGTAAAAAAATAAGTCATTAAAACTTATCAAAATGTCTTGATCCACCAGTAGATTTACAAACGGCTGTAAAACATTTTTTTTTATAATTATCACGGTATCATTTATCATGCTGCCTTTAGTTTACACGTATTTAATCAGAAATGCACACTTGCGTAAAGTGCTAAAATATCATATCAAGCAGGAGGCCCTGGGGACTTAATTATTTCGCACACCTTCATCGTCCCGATTCTATCTCGGCTGATGAGGCTGATTCCAACATGGGGAGTTAGCCAAAGGCCAACATCTCACATCACTGCGCATTTGATCAATCCACAGCTGGATGATGAAGGCCTCCTGCCCAGGCCGTCGCCATCTCTGCCGATAATTAATCCACCAAGCACCAGCACACAAACTCACGTCCCTCCATTGCCTGCCGGGTGTACGTCCTCTCGGAAGCGTTCCATTTATTGGCTTTCACTCCGTCATTATTCTAAGCCAGTGTTCATCATCCCTTGCAGTCATGATGTGTCCTGCCCAAGCCCTGTATTTTTCTTAACAGTCCGGATTCTGTCTTTAACCTGCACCTCTTATCTAATCCCTGCCTTCGCCTTTCTGACTCTCAATGCAATGCCAATAATATGCATCTGCTAACCCTGCCTTGGTTTGGATGCGAGAGATGGTTGTGTGCTTTTATTTTGCAACATGACGGTTGTGCCATCTTTGATGAATAAAAACGCCTTACAAAAATTGGCAGGGACTTCTTCATTCAGCTCTTAGGACAAATTATTTACAAGAAACAGCATAATTCCCTGCAGTGGAAACCAAAGTAATTGCGTTTTCTTTAACCCTGATGTCACAACTCGCCACTGCCAACATTACTTTGCGAACATTCGCCTTGTTTTTTCTGTTCTTTTTTTATGTTCTTCCGATTGGAGTTTGTACCTATTCGCATGTATCTACATTGCAGGCAAACACGTGACGGACGACACTTGTTGGCAGAGGAATTTACCCCAATACGACTTTTTTAGTCTGATGGATGCTGACAAGAAGGGATACGAGCCTTAGTGTGTTCTCAGTGAGGTTCATTGGTGTGCAAAATAAGCATACGACATGATAGTATTACATTTCACCTTTGAAAAGTAAATGCGGCCATGTTATTCATTCGAAAATCATTATTAATACCGGATTTCATTCTGAAACTTCATTTGTAAAATGTGATTATATGGACTGGAGCAGTGGTGAAGTGATGAGTGCGTTGGTGATGTGAACCTGCCGACCTGCGTTTGACAGTGATATCTAAAACTGATCCTCGACCGCCTTCATCAACCCTGCATTGACCTGCATGGTGAAGTATGGTCAAACAACTCATAGGGGCAATACAGTGTGGAGAGGCCTTCAAAGAACTGTGGATTGACATAAGGTTATGACAATACAAATAACAATTTGATGTGCTATTACAGTGTGATTTCACTTACCCAGTGTTTAATATTGACAAAGGGGACAACACAGCTCTCCAATATGTTTGCGGATTGTCATGAATGTTGTTTGGTGGAACCCTAAAACACATCAGAGAGCTGTATACAGCTCAACTGTGAAAACCTACACAGTCGTAAGGTGACAACATTACGGTAAAATTTGAATTCTGAATCAAAATCTCTAGATGTACTCAAAAGCGGGTTTATTTTCATGACAGCTGTTGTGCAGTTTATAAATGTATATTCCGTAATGAGTTAAATGTGTCTTCAGTGCATAATGGTTTGATTATAGTCAGATGAATTAGCTGATGCAAATCATGAAATAGGAAACTATGTCAACTACTGCCTTCCATTCACACAAACCGTTTGAGACTATGATAATGTTGGAATCGTTTGCAACATCAGTGACACTGCAATGATCTAACATTCACAAATATATGGGAATTGTACAGCCCCTTTGTCATTCCACGCCGTCGGTTATTCGGCATGTTTGACCATACTTCACCACCCTGATCAGTGCAGGCTGGTGAAAAGGGCAAGCCTGGAATCAGCTCAAACGTCACTCTTCACCAATATTAGCTATGGCCGGGAATCCAACTGCGGTGACCGGGTTCAGTGTCGTGTGAGATCATACTGCACCACTGCTCTCCCATATACGTACATGAAGCCAGCACTGTATTTCGAGAGTACAGTATATGGGTGTCATCCTTTTACGCCAAACTATATTTGTCTCCGTTAATGTTGACAGCCCTGGCAAATTGCAGTCGTCTTTGTTCACATTAATTAGTGGAATAATTAATTGCCGTCCAGGTGTTAAAACGAATTATGCTAATATTCCATCCGTGGCTGGAAGCTATTGGGCCACATGTATTATTGAGAGGGTGTATGTCTCACACTCTTACAGCATTGCTTATCGAGCACAGGCGGACTTCCGTTGAGTTTGTACATTGTATTAATTTCACCGAAACACATTCAGACACCGTCGGCTTCCCTTACAAGATACAAAAAGACGCCACGCGGTCCTTTGAAACGTAACGCTTCCTATGAAATGCATAAATTATATATTGAAGCTACAGAGTTGCAAGCCTCAAAGAGATACTGTTCTTTCATTTGACTTTTTTTTAAGTACTCTCAGTACTGTGCATGCAAGACGATGTCAATCATATATCAGTCCATAGTGTGTGTCGTAAGTTCACAATAAAATACCATTAATACAGTGCTTCCTTGGTTGTGCAGTATTCTATATTTTGGTAAAATCCTACGGCACTGACAACATAATTTGTTTCAGTTACTGCCACATCATGAGAATTGGCCAAATATCATATTTTATATTAAGAAAAAGGTTTACAGGAACACGTACACTTGTGTTTACTAATACAATGTCCCTGGCTACTCTTAGGATACATTCCACTGATAAATATGCGGATATAATAAGCCCATTAAATTGGTACGTGACCTTGGTGTCTGTGTATGTATACAGCATATACTTCTAAAAATAACGTTCAAATCAAATTTACAACCAACGTCATGAATTTTACGTGATGGAAATCTTTCATCTCCATTCGCACAGCCTGTGCAAATATATGTCCACGTACAAAAGCGCCTAATTGAATATGGCGTGAAACAAATATGCAGTAACTGATTTACACGACGTATTTATTTTATTTATTCCAATTTTTTTTTTTAAACCCCCGTTACAATTAAAATCATGGAGAAGTATACATAAGCAGTTGTCGCACATCAGTGGCTTCGCTGTGCGACCACGTTTGATGCCCCCTGCCCCCGCCCCCCGCCTTCTCTCGATCTGGCACGAGGTATAAATAGCCGCTCGCGCTGCGTCACAATGACGCGCGGAGGCACGCGGCGGGCGAGGCGCCGCGTCACGCAGAGGGCGAGCGGTGGGGGGGGGGGGGCATGGGAGGGGGCGTCTCTTGGCAACAGGCGCGGCTGGAATAATGATGATGATCATGATGACGATGATTGCGGTGGTGGTTGGTGGTGATGATGATGATGATGGAGGATTTCTCGTGGATAATGAAGAGCGTACGAAAGTATGAAGAGCGTAACGACGGGAAGAGATAGGATTTTTTTAAATCTGAATATTTAAGACTGGAGGATGATTGTGGTGGTGGTGGTGTCATACCTGACAACCCCTTTTCAGTGCCCACCTTATTACGGACCAATTTAGACCTTATTGATCACACCCTGATCTTATACGTCTCAACGTTCATCCTACAAAGTCCCATCACAAGGGAGAAACACAAATACACAAAAATATGTTTTTCCTCCCCGTATTGAAACGGCTGTATGCAGTATGGACCTCAAAACTCAGTTTTCCTGTACAAGAATACGGGTACACCGTATGGGTTGACATGTAGGTGGTAATGATGATGGAGGATTTATCGTGGCTATTGAAGAGTGTACGAGAGAAAGTATGAAGAGCGTAACGACGGTATGAGATGGATTTTTTTAAAAAATCTGAATATTTATTTAAGACTGAAGGATGATTGTGGTGGTGGTGGTGATGATGATGATGATTTCTCGTACGAGAGAAAGTACGAAGAATGTAACGATGGTATGAGATGGATTTTTTTAATCTATATTTAAGACTGGAGGAATCCTATGAGCTATAAAGATATTTTTGTAGGTTTTTTTGGGTTAGATCACGTAAATATAAATGTGCCGTTAAACCCGCCACCACCCGACACAGCTAATTAGTAAAGTTTGTCTCGTAAACAAAACGTGCCAACTAGTTGCTACTTCAGCACACCGGTGTGTTGGTCAGTAAACCCACCAACATTTACGATTCGAGTATGATGACGTTTCGCTGGTGGTTACAACCAGCTTCATCAGGCGATATCCAGAATTGTGAAGAATTCTTCCTGTTTCAGTCTTACAAAGGGGAGTAAAGGTGATGTCATCAGTGTGGGCCTATCTGGTGCACGATCAAAGTGGGGTTAATGTAGTCATGGAAGTTATAATGAATCATGTTAATCCGAGAATATGAAATATATAATAGGCAACGTTTTGGTCAATGGCCCTTCTTCAAAGCACATAAATAGAGAGGCTAGAGAGATATAATAGATAAAAGTTGGAAACTGCTCTTTACACCATGGGGCATGCTTGGTGAGATTAACATAAAACACATGATCTATTTTGCCATATGAATAATTACGCTAATGGCTGCTATTGAGTGACAAATAAGCCATTCAACAGGCTAAATAATTGTAAAAGTGTTTTTATCGTTAAAAGTGATTCTACACAACTGCCAACAGCACCATCGCCACGTAATATATGACAGCGTTAAGAAAAGTGCGTTCTAAGTGATTTAGCCATTCCATTTATGTCTTGCAACTGGTGAATTGCATACATACCGCTCTCACATTTGATATGTGTATACTAAATGTGATGCAGCTGAAATGGCCCACGGTTTGGTGGCGTTCGTGACAAGCCGCTGTCGTACGCAGGAGAGGAGCTGAAATGCGGGAGGAGTGGGCAGGGCAAACTGGCGCTGCAGGCTGCTCCTCTGATGCACGTACACACACACAGAGAGACGTATTAAAGCACACAAGAGATACGCACGGGCAAGGGCACGCCCTGCAACGCCCATGTCCCTGCGGTTTTCATTCAGCTCAGTTGAGGCTGCTGGTCTGCTGCCTGCCTGCTGCTGCTGCTGCCAAAACGCGGAAACACACTGACGTCCCTGTGGCAGTCACACGTGCACGCACAGTTTTGAACAACTGCATTTGCGCATTTCTGTGCTTCCTTAGTTGTGCAGTATTCTATATTTTGGTAAAATCTTGCGGCACTAACAATATAATTTTTTTTAAGTTACTGCCACATCATGAGAATTGGCCAAATGTCATATTTTATATATAAAAAAAGGTTTACAGGAACACGTACACTTGTGTTTACTAATACAATGTCCCTGGCTACTCTTAGGATACATTCCACTGATAAATATGCGGATATAATAAGCCCATTAATTTGGTACGTGACCTTGGTGTCTGTGTATGTATACAGCATATACTTCAAAAAATAACGTTCAAATCAAATTTACAACCAACGTCATGAATTTTGGTCTGCTGCCTGCCTGCTGCTGCTTTTGCCAAAACGCGGAAACACACTGACGTCCCTGTGACAGACACACGTGCACGCACAGTTTTGAACAACTGCATTTGCGCATTTCTGGTGGTGGGAGGGATTTGATCTTGTGAAAGAAACGTGCCCTGACCCGACACTCCGACTGCCCACTGTGACACTTGCTTGGTTGGGTCACTTCCAGCGCCCATCTCGTGCGTGATTGCTGGCTCGTCGTGTTTGTGTCTGTTGACCTGGACACTTCCGGTCTGGGTGTTCTTTTTGTCCTCGGTTCACTGCCGCCCCTTGCCCCATAAACACCACAATTCATCTGCCACCTCTGAGAACAGTCTGGAAAACATTTACTATGTCACTGCTTATCTGGACGTTTAAAACAAGGCATTTTTTCTCAAAAGCAACAAAAGGATGGAGATGTATTTAAAATTTTATGTACTTTAAACACAATGCAGTATTTTGAACTGTAAATTTCGAAACCACGCTATAAAGTTTGAAGTTATTATTGTATTATATGGGTCTTTCGGTAAAGCCACGTAGTTAGAAGAAGAATAAAAATAATAATAAAAATATCACGACGTTTCGATCGCAACACAAGCAATCGTCTTCAGGTGAAGAAATACAGCTAGAGAGCTGCTGAAGCAGCAGGGTGTTATATAGGCCTGAGATGGGTGCAGCCCAAGGGTAAGTGGGCGGGGTTAGAGATGTAATTATTATTGGTTTAATTAATCTCGAGACCAATTTTATGTAAGCTGCACTTTGATATTTATTCTGCTCCATCCGAATAAATATGTACACCCTACTCCTCTTCAAGCAACCAGGGAATCAATGACTAACAAAATATTGTATAGGAACACAGCGGAAGATTGTTCGAATGACTACGTTTGGCAGCAGCTGAGTGTTTGATTGCTGCTGTGAAGAGTAGACATTCCATGTACTACGTCTTTGTTTATTGGGCATGAACAATTCACAATTGGGGGTATATATATATTGAACTTCTTTCGCACCCTACATAGCCAACCGTGCTAATCGGAGGTGTAGGAAATCGTGTCAAGAATTGTACTAATCAAATATTGTCTTCTTTCTACCACCTTTGTATTTTTCTTTTTCTCTCATTCGTGCAGTGTTATTTGCCCCATCAGCTAAATTGTAAAATCTGCATTTATTTTGCAAATCATTTGCATACAAATAATAATCAAATTCAATGCGTGTGCCATGAGCTTAATAATCAATTATCATCGTGAACCAATGCATCACTACATGCCTAATGTTTATAAATGCCCAATAACGCTCATGGCTGATGGTTGAGACTAATGACAAAGTGGTAGCCAAATGAGGGAAGACGCCCAAGAGATGTGAACCGCAGAGAAGGAGCGATTCAATCATCTCAAATACCGGCCTTAGATTGATTGTTACAGCGCAGGGTTGTGAGGGCAATGGCTAGGGGAAGCCTTTATCCATACGTGTTGATTGTTCACGGCTCATGATCATAATGACGACTTATCAGGGAACCAAACCCCAAGAGCAACGGCCACTAATTCTTCAACCCATCTTCGCTACTGGATTGTCAGAATGTCGTCTCGTGTAACTTCATTTGCATGCACGCATCAGTCTGCCACCAACAAGTGCACTCGTACATCGCGACGGATGCCGTGTCCACGCATTTTATGTCCTATTTAGATTCAGCCTAATGGGATCCATCGCATGGGTGTCATACTGAAAGAAACGGAGGGCGCTTGTTTATTATCTATGCGTTTATTTCAGCGCACTGCAGGAAGTCGTCGTACGTCAACGAGCTATATTATTCAAAGTGATAAGACACTGTTCCCTATGTGAGCATACATACCGCATAGCCGTCAAAGGCAGTTTTCCTTTTTAAAAAAAATGTAACAATGCTCTTTCCAAAAGTGTTCCTGGTGGAAATTCCAAACAATATTTAACATGGGCAAAAATAGCACATTTACCAAAAATCTGACGAAAATGTCCTTCCATTGTCTGTACTTTACTGGAAAACTCGTTTGGAAATGCTTTTGTTGGCTGCGGCACTTTCAAACAATCAACTTACATATATAATTCTTCTCCGGACATGCCAATAGAGTTACAAATTGTGCATAGTATACAGCAATATGCGGTATGTTTAATAACTGCCTGGATAATATGCCATGTGGCATTATGAAAGCACGGTACATTGCGGGTGTTTTCTGGAGAGGTAGTAGCGTGACTTTTCATGGTTTCACTATGAACGCTTTTACAACAACGCTTGTTAATGTTGTACGAAGTAAACACGCAGGAATTTTTACAATGCAGAAGTTGCATATTTCACCTCTTGCCCCCTTAAATCGGGAAGCTAGACAGGTTTACTACTGAAATGAGAACCCAGCTTCATCCCGTGAAAATTTCAGGTTTGAGTCTTGGCTGAGAGTTAAAGGCGTAGAAAAGTTATGAAGCAGTGCTGGTATGGTGTGAAGGAATGCACCAAAGTTGTATCATTCATTCTCCCAAGCCACACACGTAATGATTAAAATTTATTCTAGCAAAATAACGCTCATATTAGCTAGCCATTAAAGTAAATGTGCACTGTGTATGGGACAGGGCATGTGTTCTCTCGGGATATATGCCTTAGATCATATAGCATACGTAACATATCATACAGAATACATGCAACCTAAGTTCTAGTCTGCATATCGTCTGGACTATTCTATAGGTATTCTGGTGTTTATGAAACATCTCATTGTACATTACATATTAAGGAATGTAAACTATGTAAATGCATCCTGTTCAATGCCAACACATCCGAGGATGAATGACTCCACCCAACCTCAAAGGAACACATCCTTCCTGGCACGAGTGCTCTCAACGTGAACAATGCAGCTGCTGTGCGATCATGCTGTTAGTAAGGTTGGTGTAGGCTGAACCAACGCCCTTGTAAAATTTTCCATTAAATCAAACCGTTGACATTTGTCGGCACAGGATATGAATTAGTTTATTCTAATTAACAAAAGTATTAAAATTTGAGCATGACATTAGGCAGGCAATGCTTAACTTAATCAACAATTAGATTAACCAAAACCCATCAGAGTGGAGCGAACATTCATCATCAGCCAAGGTCAATCCAATCCTGAACGATGGCCTGCCCGAGCTACCACCATCTCTTGTAATCCTGCATTAATCCACCTAGTATCTACAAATGAGCTGAATTCGTTGCTCCATATCTTCAGTGGACTTCCTCATGTCTAGAGTAAGCTATACTAGATGAGTATCACTATGTCAGTGTCCAGTATGTGTCTCAAATATGTGTTTGCAATGCAAGTTCAAAACCTGGTCATGAGGTTGACAAGCCCATTATCCCGAGATGGTCAATACAATCAGTACCGCTTTGCGAGAAGTCAAAAAGTAGTTGATCTATGGACAAAGGCCCACGTCATAGTAAAATGGAATTCCCACCACTGGCCTAAGGCAGCCAAAGTAGGTACGTTTTACTCATGTGCTTCTTTGAGGACAGGGCACCTTGACTTTCAAAACAATTTTTCACAGGCCCAGCACCCAGGCAGAACAAGACATTCAGCATATCGCAGCGTTTACAGAGCGGCAGCAGCGGGTCGCAGAACCAGAAGTCACTGTTCACTGAACACGGTGATTTAGCCAATTAACCATTCCACGGTCAGCCCAATCCTTGCACGGTGTTCCTGCCATTTCCTCCTCCGCACCCATCACCAAAACATGTCGACCAGGACGCCATTTGTCGAGTAGCGTATTGGTAGATTGTGAAACAAATGACATAGTACCTTAAGGTATCGTGAGAATGTTCTCACCTTTTGTAATTGTGTCGCCTTAAAGGAATGTTGCATATTTATTTCTGCGTGTTGCAACATTTTACTTGAATAGCACGTAATAGATTTTCGTGAATAAAAACACTATTTTTTTTGTCTTTGGGGATACATTTATAACATAATCATGTAACACCATAGTAACTAAATTATACTTTAATAATAATAGGTGGCGCAGCGGTTAGCTCACTGTGCGATGAATCCGGCGACCTGCATTTGATTTCCTGCCACAGTTAAATAAACATCAGTGCTGAGTGATATGTGAACCAGTACTGGGCACACTCCCTTCACCAACCCGCACTGATTGGTATGGTGAAATATGGCCATTTAGGAGATTAACATATGACTATTATTACTTTTCATAGTCATTAAAACAACATAAGGATATTTATTTGTAAGTATCATCTTGCATCAACTTTTCGAAGTAGTCACCATAACATGACAGAACATATCCGTCTGCGAGCAGGTGTGAATCAGTGGTTAATTATTTATGAATGATTTCCGATTCACTGTTTTCAAAGTTATTTATTTTTTATCCGCCTAAGTATAGCCGCGATGTTGCTCCACTCATTTTCATCAAGCAAGAATAAACAAAAACTGCAGCAGTTATCAGCCCTTCCGCAATCCCGATTCAAATGCTCAAAGTGGGCACTTGAGGCAAGGAAAGAGGCGAACGATCAAGAGCCGTTTTCCTTCTCACCGGAGTCATCTGTCGAAGGTTCCAGCTGCTCTTTTTACGCTTGTGTACCGAGGAAAGCCTCACATGAGTCTCAAGACTCTTTTTCCGGAGGGCAACGATTGATATGTGTTTCCCAAGTTAGTAATTTTCGAGTTTTTTTTTTCTAATTTGTAAAATGTCGAACATGGCTTCGCGGCACACAATGGCCTCATCATCTTCGAATGGTATCACGGGATTTTGAAAGCACGTGCCAGTCTTTGTTTACATCCGATCAATTTACTCGTGTTCACAAATCACGGTTGTGTGCTTGTCCCACGGCAGTCTGCAGCAAAAAATATATGTCCACAATGTGCTGAAAAACACAACCCAAACACACATCCGAGAATATAACCTCGTCAACTCGTCCATTCACTCTAAAGGATGTGCATACACTTCCAGAAGCATCCGTGTTTTGCGACAAACTGGTGCTTATGTATTTAACATTTTGATAAGATAAAATGTTGGTTTATATAGTTAAATGTATAAATTATGGCAATTAAATGGTAACCGAATGACAATAAAATTTTACTCATTACAAAATACGCTGACATTTTATATATATATTTAAAACCTGTGCAAGAACATCGAGAATCTACAAAAGCCCAAACGTTTTTAACGTTAAAAGTTTGGGATTGTCACTTCCTGTGTCCCTTGCTGTCATGTTTTTTACCATGTCACTGACCTGTAATTACATTTTGTCCTCTTCATTGGCGAAGTTAAAGAGTAACTTGTATTGCACTCGGCTGTGGTCACTTCCTGTAGAGACACCTCTGACAATCTGGCAGTTTTCCATCAGAGAGAGGCTCCTTCGGTTTTTTAAAAGCTATTCTACATCGTCACTGGATTAAATTAAAATTATCATAGGCATTCTCCTGTCTCACTCAAATGTAACGTTTATCAATCATCCTTTCACCTGCCTTTCCATGAAAGTTGCCCATTGTGAACTTGTGATATTTTATTACCCTCTTTCAAAAATTTGTTAACTTCTTTATACATTTGTATTGAAAGCTTAATTCTTTATACATTTTCTTCTCTTTCTACATCTTCACGGCACGTTTCCATTTTTAATTTGTAATCAACTCATAGCAGTTTGAAGAGGCAGGGGAAATTAAACTGGTTGTAAAAAACTAATTCAAATCCCGACAGAAACAAAACGATCAAATGAGATACATGTAATTGAAATGGTGGGAAATACATAAATAAATGCTATTACATAATAAGATAGCCCAGAAATGTGTGTAACGCGCGTTACTCATTCCACATGCCCCCCTCAATTAATAATAAAATAATCATGAGTGGGTGGAATTTTTACACTCCCCCAGGTCGAGCGAAGAAACTTTTTTTTTACGCAAATCCGCTTTAAATTTGACGTTTCTTTGTTGAAAGTTAAGCAGATAAATAATTCTACGCAGCAACAAAGTGTGTTTGGTGTCTTTATTTATTTCTGCAGCACTTGAAACAAAAGGTGTGTATAATTTTTGCTTCTACATTATTATAACATATATACATTTCTCCGTGATTTTCCAGACATTGTATCGAATTAAAATTGATTACAATCCCAGCAAGCGATAGCAGAAGAAAATAAAGTATCAGAGCAGTGATTTCGAACTAATTGAAGGTGAGTTAAATGCAATGCTACAGTGACATGAAGTGAGGCGTTTAATGACGTAGTTTTGTGCCAGATTCACTGCCATTAATACAATGCTACAGTGAAATACAGTGTAGTGTTTGGTGACATTTTGTGCAAAATTCACTGTCATTAAATTTACGCAAGATACAATTATTCTCTGCAAAAAAATTCGTAAATATTACAGATTCCGTCCTAGGACGGGCAAAAAGCGAGTTAAATAATATAATAAGACATTTTTAAAAAACACAAAAATGCATGTTGAAAAAAGGGAGAGATACGAAAAACGGTCGTACAGGCGGAAGCCAAAATCGAATCAAACGGAATACACCCAATCTCATAAAATCTCAGAAGTCAAGCAGGTCTGAGCCTGGATAGAGCTAGGTTTACATTAAGTAAAATTATAAAATGTTGCTGGCACAATGCATTGTGGGAAGGTTTGTTCTTGTGAGAACAAACAAAGGTGCAACCCCCATGGCAGTGCATTCCTGGGCCCAATCGCCATTTCGACAGAAGGAAGTTGACTGCCATGCATTTCAAATAGAACACACATAGCTCTGTAAAACCATTATGAAATTAACGAGGAAGAAAATTATAGAACACAACACAAAAATAATCGAGTATGTCATGCCAAGGCAATAAGAGCATAAATGTAGAAAAAAACTAGTTTCTGATTTACAAAACCCCAAATTGTAGCCCTGAGTGAGCTAAATAGAACAATAAAACAGAGAAAACTATTTTAATAACTGTGGATATCATAAAAGTGGAACCAGCCGTTAGATGAAAATGAGTGGGCCAAATTACTGAATTGTAAACATCGGCAGATGAGACTGGTAATGGAACGACAGCCAAAGGACAAAACACACCCGAAAAGACAACACTTGGGGAGAAATCAGCCCATCACCTCATATACAAAGATGGATTGTAACATCGATGGACCATGATGAATTACATGGGAAGTCCTTTGTCCAGCAGTGGAAAAAACATGGGACGATGGGACTGACCGTGTAAGGGGCCGTCCATAATTTACGCCACGCACCTAGGGGGGGGTCAGACATTTGTGACGATTTGTGACGTGGGGGGGGGGGTGAAAAATGTGACGTCACATCAAAATGCGCAACTTTAAATAAATATAGACAACACGTTCTACTTAATTAAATAGACTTTTTAATAAATGTTTTCTCCTACAACATCAGAGTGCAGCGCGCCATTAAATACGCACTACAATGACAATAGTTTAAAGCGATTTAAAGCATGTTTTATATTTTTTTTGGGGGGGTGGCAGAGCTTTGTGACGTCATATTTGAGGGGGGGCCTGACTTTTTGTGACGCCGTGTGACGAGGGGGGGGTAGGGTCAAAAATCGTCCAAAATCGCGTGACGTCATTTATGGACGGCCCCTAATCCTAGAGGCTACATGTTCGAGAAGGTTTTGCACTCTATTAAGTAAATTTCTAAACAATGGTAATTAAAGGTATAGACACTACGGAGAAGGCTGTGTAATGATAACGTAAGTAGCAGTGGAGGTAAGACATTACAGGTTGGCCTGAAGACGAGCTCTTGCAGGGGGACGCACAGGCAGACGGAATCTCAGCCCAAGAACGTACGGACTCGTTCAGTGTGGTTAATTTAAAATTCACGAAGGACCGACATTAATATTGGCAAATATGTACGATTCACGTGAAGCTTAAGCACTATGGATTCGTGAAGAATCCACAGATAGCTGGGGTAATGAAGCCGAGTGAATGTGTGGCTTCAACAATAGAATGTGTAACTGAACACAAGGGGGGACAGGTGATATTGCAGATGTGATGACAGGAGAGGCATTGAGATAGTGTCAAGACACTGTAAGGTAACACCAGTCGAGACAGATGTATTATGTTGTCTCATGTATACGTACCGTACCCCTTTGTCCATCGACTTGCAAACGGGTTCCTCCCTACGCCAACGGGGGGGGGGGGGGGGCGTGGAAAGTTCTATAACCATATGTGAAGGGAGGGGGCATACTATAGAGCAAGGGTCGGGAACCTTTTTGACTGGGAGAGCCATAAAAGCCCAATATTTTTTAATATATTTCATTGAGAGCCATATAGTAATTTTTAACGTATAATAAATTAAATATGTCTTACTTTTAATGCGACTTCTGGTGCTGCATGGTTTTGCAGATGGCCTTGTAGTCTGGTTCATACGACTTGGTGAGGTTGAGCTTCGTGCAGGCGTGACCCGTGAAATTTATCTTCAAAACTAATTTCTGTTTACTTTAAAATGACACGGTATTATTAAGCAATATCACAAGTATTTTAAAATCAGTTCCAAACAGATTTTTTTTTCAACTCAAAAATTGTCTGGGAGCCATATGCCGTCACTGGAAGAGCCATATATGGCTCGCGAGCCATAGGTTCCCCACCGCTGCTATAGAGGTATAGTACAACAACGGATTTTGTTGCGCTGACATTAGCTGCCAATCACCTAGTTCCACAGCCCGTTTCTACATGGTGGTCATCCATCCAAGCACTAACCAGGCTCAACCCTGCTTTCGCTTCCAAGATAAACTCTAAAAAAATACAGAAATCACAAATTGAGAGCGCCACTTCATATTTTCACACCACCCACGTGATGCATTTTGCCGAATAGAAGACGTTTTTTTCTCACGTTATTGAATGTTACGCTTTGATATCCCCAATACAATTTTCGGACAGAAATTGTCTA
Source organism: Lethenteron reissneri (assembly GCF_015708825.2). Classification (NCBI taxonomy): domain Eukaryota; kingdom Metazoa; phylum Chordata; class Hyperoartia; order Petromyzontiformes; family Petromyzontidae; genus Lethenteron; species Lethenteron reissneri. The sequence goes on along the minus strand of NC_083803.1, from coordinate 9,588,152 downwards.
ATGTTCCCATGAATAACGTTGGCGAAAGCGTGTTTCCTCGTATGTATCTGTGCACGCTTGCAATTATACTTAAAGTGAAAGAGGAACACATGGACCAGAGAACATTTTGAGTGCTAAGAAGTTGAAGCGGGGTTTTGACAGGGCACAATGCTAGATTGGATGATGTCCAGTGGTCGAGGCTAATGATGGAGTGGCAGCAAAAGGCGAGATCACGTGGAAGAGGACGTTCACGCTAGAACTGAGCGACGACAGCAGCCCGTGTGGAGGCGCCAGATGGATTTCTGCATCTCAGGATTGTGAGAGATAGTAGCAACTCGCGGAGGCCTTCAACCTGCAGTGGATAATACTGTCAACTAAACCGATTTTTTTTGTATACTGTATATGTATATGGCACATTAAATATATATTCCATTCAATATGCCATCAACTTTTGTTCTCTAGGAACATTTATTTTGGCTCCAGTGAAATTTAAGATATCTTATATTCATTATTAGTGGAGTAATTTCCACTACTTTAACATCAAAGGGGCCTCGGTACAGAAACAATGCAATAAATAAATAAAAATAGCAAGTGGTGTGCGTAACGCTACAGAGAAGAGCGAACTTCGCGTGTGATGAGATGGGCACCGTCGTTTATGATGCGGGTGTCCATCTCTGTGACGTTAACACGGAATTTATCAGCAGTGACGGGAGCCACGCAACGGGCAGCACAAGGGGAAGGTTGCTTTTGGCTGCTGGTCCCATCTGGAATGTGAGTTATATCTTTTTTTTATATCTCGAAAGATAATTTTTCAGACATTCCATTTGTTGAACAAAGTCTGATGATAGCCAAGTATGCTTGCTCAGTCAAAAGCTTCTCGATCATATTGGCCTGGAAATAATAGATTAAAACATTAATTTGCATTCACGTGAAAGTGACCATAACAGATACAGTGGCGGCTGGATAAGCATTCACTTTAACGTTTGAATCCTTAATTCTGTTATCGGCGTTTTTTTGAAAAAATAAGGGTGCTCCAGTGATAAATTCGTGCTCTCTCCCTTCTCAAAAGTCTATCTCCGGGGCCGGAAGTAGCATTTCCTTTTTTAGAATACGAGAGGGAGTGGGGGTGGGTGGGGTGGGGGTGGGGTGTAGGGGGTGGGGGGACGAAGGGATTCCACTGCGACCACGTGGCCGCTGCGCCCCTGCCCCGCTCCATCCTCCCTGAAGCCAAGTCCATATATGGGCAGTGACGGAAACTGACGTCAATAGGGCGGTTCCTATGGGGGGGTAGGGGGGTGGACAGAACTTAATGGCCCGACTCTACCATTCGACCACCAAGGGCGCGGGTCCATACAAAGTACAAACGTAGCGCCGCAACGTTTCAGTTCGCAGCAAATGTTTTTTTACGGCACAACTCGTCATTAATCACGTCGAGACGGAGAGCCGCCTTCAAGCCCGAGGGGATCGTAAGCGAGGAGGAGGAGGAGGAGTGATGCCCGTGACCTGGTACGGAACCGCCTTCCCCCCTACCCCCCTGCCCCCCATTCAAAGTGGTACGCCCCATTGACGCACGTGTGCGGTGGGGGGTAGGGGGGGAGGAGGACGCCCCCCACACACCCCCCACACCCCCCACACCCCCGCCTATATATAAACCCCGGCTCGCCGCTTTCCGTCAAACTTGTAAGCGAGCGAGTCGCTGCTTCACGGCGTTATTTGCCGGGTTTGTTTAATATCCCTTCAGCCTGCGGCGGCGGTGATGATGATGATGACGACGACGGAGATGTACTCGGAGCTGCGCACGGACTCGGCCGAGTCGCCGTCCCGTAGCAGCGTCTCCCCCGCCGAGTCGATGTACCTGTCGTCCCTGGACTCGTACTCGCACGTGGGCAGCCCCGCGGCGCACAGCGCCGGCCAGGTAACCACCACTTGCCGGCGGCGCGTCGATGCGGTGCAGAGGACTTTGTGTGTGTGTGTGTGCGTGCGTGCATATATATATATACGTGTACACGTACACACTGTGTGTACACAGACGTACAGACTGTGTGTACACGTACAGACTGTACACATACAGACACAGACGTGTGTGTGTGTGCACATACAGACACAGACGTGTGTACACAGACGTGTGTGTGTGTGCACATACACGTGTACACATACAGACGTGTGTGTACACATACAGACACAGACATGTGTACACAGACGTGTGTGTGCGTGCGTGCATATATATATACGTGTACACGTACACACTGTGTGTACACATACGTACAGACTGTACACATACAGACACAGACGTGTGGACACATACAGACACAGACGTGTGTACACAGACATGGGTGTATGTGTACACATGCATGTGCATGCGTGTGTGTATACAGACGTGTGTGTGTATACAGACATGTGTGTGTGTATACAGACATGTGTGTGTACACAGACATGCATACATACATACAGACATGTGTGTGTGTGCACATACATACATACATACAGACATGTGTGTGTACACAGACATGCATACATACATACAGACATGTGTGTGTGTACACATACATACATACATACAGACATGTGTGTGTACACAGACATGCATACATACATACAGACATGTGTGTGTGTACACATACATACAGGCATGTGTGTGTACACATACATACAGGCATGTGTGTGTACACATACATACAGACATGTGTGTGTACACATACATAGACGTGTGTGTCTGTACACATACATAGACATACATACAGACATGTCATATTCGACTCATTTCCACACACACACACGTGTGCCGAATACGGCACGCGTGTGTGTGTATGTTAAGGCTGTCAGTGTGTAGGACACGCGTGTTTGGGTTTGATGGAAGGAACTTAAATAGCGTTGACCCTCCCGCACTAAGTGCTTCTTGGCTCATCAGATTCCCGCTGCAGTCTAGATACTGACTCGGTGGAGTTTCCCAGTAACCCTACGGCTTGTAGACACCGTGCTGTACAATATACACACACACAACTCTGTGTGCCAATGTCATCAGTCCAAGAGATCGGGTACTGCAGTTATAACGTGAATGCGGTCCTGTCAACTGTTCGTCATGTCACCCGCATCGTCTTACTTGCTGCATCATGCCTGCATGATGATAGTATCTTCTCTTGTTCATAATTTGCTCGTACACACTATATCCGATTGGCCTTTAGCTCAACGTTATGTAACTAGATCACATTTGTCACGAGTACAAACAATATTAGGGATACGGCGTCTCGAACGAGTTCACGGTGGGGTCAGCCTCCGACTTGATAAGCCACAAGCATACGGGGTGGATGTGTACGTCCATGGTTGAGTGAACTCTTGCACAATCATCTGCTCTGTGCTCGGTTTTTTCCTTGCCAATGCGAGTGGTGGTTGGGTGGTGTTCGTTGCGCAATGGGCCACCCTTATTATTACCCTGCCCGTTAGTTTAAGATGCATTTCGCAAGAGTTCGGGATGTGTTGTTCCGGTCAAACGGTGCAAGTCTCTTATCGCCACCCACGCTTTCGAGCGCGTGTAAATAATTCGTGTCCGGTCGTGCCTGTTGCGAAATACTTAGACACACTAGTGGACTCGGTAAAAAAAAAAAATACTTTTCCCTCCCCACCCTTGTCGACTTTTGAAACTAATTATTTTTTTTGTGATATTTTTTTTTTACGTGGAAAAATCACGTGGCGCATTACAATGCTACAGTTAGACAATACCGGGTATAGGAATTTATATTATAATTAAATTAAATAATACATGTCACTTAATGTGTGTTATAGTAACAGAACTGCAGTATTTAAACTTGAAAACTAAAATATTTTCCAGTTTATATACAGCGGTTGTATGTGATTTTCAAATAATTAATTTCTATGAATAACAATGTTATCAGATATTTTTAAAGATAACATATCTAAGTTATACAGTCTACATTTAACCACAGCCTGTGCAATTAAAGCTGCCTGTATGGAGAATTGACCTGGTATCTCTCTGTGTTCCCCAATCCAGGACTACAGCGTGATGGCCACAGTTAGTGGAGACACCCAGTGGCTGCTGCAGACCTGCGGTGGCAGGGCGAGTTCATGGGGGCCCAGCCAGGCGTGGGGGGGGGCCCGGCAGGACCCACCCGTACGGCCACGGCAGCAGAGGCCCCGGCAGCTTCAGAGGAGACAAGGAGCCCGCCAACGCCGAAGAGGAGGAGAGGCGCCGCATTCGCAGGGAGCGCAATAAGCAGGCGGCCGCCAAGTGCCGCAACCGGAGGCGGGAGCTCACAGAGACCCTAGAAGCGGTGAGCGTCTCTCTTCCAACCACCCACCCTCAACATTCGCACATTCACCGACTCGCCAAGACACCCGACACCCTTCCATCCACTCACCGACCCACCCACCCAACACGGACCATCACAAGCCAGTGAACTTCAACTCTGTTATCTAGCTGTTTCTTTGGATTCTGCCTCCTTTGGCTTTGCATGCCCAGACTTGCTCGCACACACGCGCAAGAGCCTTTGATGTCTGCCCTGTGGCAGTTCGCTGGCTGCCAGACACAGGCCCAATATCTTTTCTGTAGTTTCACCAGTGGTAGCCCAACTCTGTGATATTTATTTATGTCCCTGCACTGATCAACCAGATGCTGAGACAGAGTCGATATTATTGTCAAGGTAAAGTAGATCTGAAAATACCTTAATATTTTGGACACAGCGAAACCCAGTTAGGTGGTACAAGTTTTAAAGACATTGACAAAGTTGGCAACACACTTTGCACATGGAGTCGTTTTTTTTTAATGGATGAGTAAGTGACGATACTGATGAGTAACTCCATGATAAAAAAAAACTACGTGAAGTACCCTCCCATACTCATCTCCTTTCTTCATTCATTTTCTGCTACAGGAGACTGCCAAGCTGGCGGCAGAACAGTCGGCGATCCGCGCCGACCTCGAGCGGCTTCAGAAGGAGCGCGACGAGCTGGAGCTTGTGCTGGCCGCGCACGAGCCCACTTGCCGCCTGCAGCACGAGCCCGACCAGAACGTGCCGAGCGCCAACTCCCCCCGCCTCTCCCCGGGCCTGCCCGCCCCCAGGCCCGCCAGCCTCCCCCTGCCCCCGTTGCAGCTCAAGCAGGAGCCCCCGAGCCCTCCTAGCGAGCATCAGTACCAGCGGCCCGCACCTCGTGAGCACGAGCAGGCGAGCGGCCGGCCCCCGCGGGCCGCCGTGGAGCCACAGCAGCAGCATGTGGCACCTCCGGGGCCGTTCCCGCTGGAGGCCGTGGAGCCGCTGCACACGCCCGTGGTGAGCTTCACGCCCGGCATCACGCCTTGCAGCGGAAGCGGCGCCTTCGTCTTCACGTACCCGAGTCTGGCGGGCCTGCAGGACTTCTTGCACTCTGAGCCGCGCTCCTGCGCCTCGGCGTTGCGCCGGCGAAGCAGCAGCGGAAGTGGAGACCTGGGAGGAGAGGCGTTGCTCTCCCCAACCATCCTCTCCCTCTGAGCGCGCGCTCTCCAATCGTCCCAGTTTCTGACCCCCGACACGCGCCGTTTAATTCTTCCTCCCCGCCGTCAGTGACTATCTTCCCCTGCACCTATGAAAAAAAATGCATTCCACTACAGCGTCTTTCCAACTGCTTAAAAGTCGCAGCAATTCTTCCTTAATTTTAAAGATGCAATTTTCTTTATACTTCTTTGAGAAGTTTTAGGTGCATGCCGAGCAATACCACTGAAATGGTGCATTGTTAATGTTGTGAAACAATGTGTTTAAAGTTGAATGAGGTGGTAGCTTCAATGGAATAATAATACTGTGCTGTCTATTATCCCATGAATGTTATAAGCTGTTATGTTCACGTTGAATTCAGAAACTAAAACCGGCATTGCTTATATATACTCGCTATGAGTATATCACGCATGTAGGATCTGAAAAGTTGCATTTCTGGCATCTTGTTAATTGTATATTTACGTTGATAATGTATTTTCTGTAATCGTCACGCGTATTTATTTCGTAAATATATATCGTGTTAATTTATTTTTGCACTATTTTGTTGACCATTGCAATAAAGTCAATAGTTTTTACAATAATGTTGCACCCTTGTGCGTTTGCTTACAGCGTGGTTTATACTTTGCATACCCACAATGTCACACATTAACACTGGCTGATGGTGTCAGGACACGGCAAGTACTGTACCATCCTTGGTTTTACTGAGAGCGCCACTTGGTTTACTGCTGAAGCAAGCGGCAACAGCACGCCTGGCTTGTTTACACAATGTCTAGACTCTTACAGGAACCCTCGCAGCACCTTTGCCACGTACACAAAGGTTCGCCTTTTTTATAGTTTATGAATCCATAATACATGCAGACATGACAACATAGTGATGGGGCATAATGTAAAACGTAATAGCACTGTGTCACAATCAGCCATGATCAATCCTCTGCTGGATGAGACCTCCCCGAGCAGGTTGAAGTATTTACAGGTGTTCATAACTCGCAAGTGGCTAGTTGTGTGCTAGTTTACATTACGGCATTCTGGTTGGGAATTAATGTTATTACAGTATTATTAGAATATCAATGATGAAGTACGCTTTATTACACGGGTGACCCGGGTAGTGTCACCAAGATGAAGAGGACTCCAAAGACAAAAGAGCAGGATTTGTGTGTGTGGAGAAAATGCAGCTAAAGCTGATGGGAGATTTGAACTTATTACAGTAAAAGGAATATGTACATTTTTATAAATAATTTTACGGCAATAAATCAACATTTGGCATCATGAGCATGAGTTTCCATTGGGGAAATAATGTTATAATATTCAACTTAAACAAATTGTCGTGTTCACACCAGGCACCTTTTGTAAGCAGTTCAGAAGTCTTTAGAGGTACAATGTTTAGTAAGGAAGACTTTGTAAATGTGAGTTATTTTTTAAAAAGTTAAATCACTCCTGTATACAGTCCCGCAATAATTTCAACACATAGAAATTGTAAAACTTAAATGGTTTCTAAAAAACAGTTTAATCTAAGCGTTTAACACGACCACAAATTGTATAATTCATGTTAGCCAGACCCCGTGTGTTCAAAATAGCATTCGTTTTATTGTTCAAATAAAATTCCAAATATTGCCACCAAAAACTTGAATGAACACCATCCAGTTGAAAAGCAGTCACAATCTTCATTACTCGCGGTGGAAAGCAAGCCCCTTCAACACGGCGCGAGAATTCAAAGGGCACGGTGCATGGACGCTCAATAAAGCTTTTGCAGATTTCCATTTGCGAGACAATTAACATCAAACACCGCAATCATCAGTAACTTGGCAATTCTCACCAAGGGGACGCAGGCGTTAAAAGCACGGCAGCCTTTGCTTTTACTCTATTGACTTTTTCCCAGGAAGATGTTTAGGCACTGAACGGATCAGGAGTCGGTCTACTTGGGAAAAAGGGCCTGTTGCTGCGCAAATTCACTGTGTCCTGACAACCTTGACAAAGGTCAATAATTACCACCGCGTGGCGCTTTCACACCGGTGCTGTACCTCTCTCTCTCTCTGAGTGAGTTCCTGAAGAAGCTCCCAGCGTGTGGAGCGAAACGTCGGACATAATTCCGAACAACACGCGCTAGAACCCAAAAGCAGATCGACAAAGCTTCAAAGGCCATTGTTTTGTTATCTTTCAAATTGGCGACGAACAAAGTTCAAAGAGAGAGACCGTGTCAGCACTCTGCCCCCTGGTGACTACAGAATGTTATTTGAAGTTTAGTTATCCGGGTGTCAAGAGGCCGATGAGCAAATCCTTCGTGAATGCAAAATTAAGGACACAAGCCATAGTAGTGTGTTTATGGCCATGTAACCAAAACCATTGACCTTTTATATTGGTAAACCACTGGAGTCTGCGCCCCTTCAATAGAGGATAATTAGTAAACTCCATGAACTCTCTCCCGAAGCCAATTCCTGGCTAGCAGACCTCGATATTGGCATTGAGAATAGTTACCCGGGTTTCCATTTTTTCGACAAACGGTAGGAGTAGGGAATTTCTCATGGAATATGTTTTTCTGGGACACCCCCCGTCAACCGGCAGGGAAGTATTTTCTGCAGGTCAGCCACGCACAACCCCGGCTTAGATTAAGTCTTGTACAGGACGGATACAAAATGTATACATCCTTCAAAAAAAAGATACCGTTCTCACGAACAGGATAAAATGTATACAGCCATTATAACTGTGTCGATTTTGTTGTTGTTGGATAGGTGCATTGCTCACGCAGTGAATACGATTTAAGTCGAAATAAGCGACATGTGGTGGATTCCATCTCGTCGCAGACATACATCATAACGGTACTTTAAAGCACAGCAAATAACGCCAGTTGTGGCAGCCAGAGAATGTTACCCTACATTTTTATTAGACTCGGTATATGTTGCAGGGTTATAGCAATGCATCGAATCATCAATAAATATAAATTGGTCAACTCCACCGCTAATGCTACAAATCACGTGTGTAAGAACTTGTGTTTTTCGAATCGCACGTTGTGTGATGGGTTTGCCACGAGAGGCGCTACCATTCACTGCAATGTTTAAAATAGTTGATCCTGGAAATTAATAGTTGGCGCAAGGGTAAATGGCTGCACCACGAGTCAACTGAACGAGTTCTCGAAAACCCATGGAATATTTCAGTTGAAGTTAGCTTCTCGAGTTACACTGAAACTTCGATTGTTTTTTTTACTGAAATAAATAAAACAGATTTTTTTTAATTTATGAAACTAAAACTCACTCTTGCAAGGCTCTGCTTAATCGATATAAATATATAGCAGTGCCTACTACATCCATACTGAAGCCTCCTTGCCATGTATAATCCACCACACGTTTTTTTTAACAACCGCGGCTCATCACATCAAATTTCATTCCAGTTCAACTGTGAACCGACTCCAACAGAGAATCTCATCACGTGTGTTGTTTTACTTTCAAGTGTACAACACGTGTTAGCGTACACCACCGTCTTAGTGGATTGTGGTTACCAGCAGGCTATTATTCAGTAGGAGTCGGTTTTTCCAATCAGTTTTTCGGCTGGTATCTTACGGCTCCTGTTACGAGAGGCGCTACAATTCACAACAATGTTTAAAATGTTTTTTTAAACAAAAATCTCACACACACGTGATACAATTTTGTTTTCACTGTAACAGGTTTGTGAGCCAGCTGTTCCAATGTTGTTAAAAAGGGCCATATCCCAATACGTCGCCTATTGTGTGTACATGTATGTTTTTAAGGCAGTGTTATTAATGAATGTGAGTTTGAATGTGTGTTTGTATTGTTAATTTTGCACCTGCACGAAGCTTGTCCAGCTATGGTTTGCTTGCTTCAGCGTGAAAACGTCGGACTGGGTTTGAGTTTTGATATTGAGTCTCATCATCATCATGATCATTTCTGAAAACAATTGCCTCGAATGGGCATTCCGGACCAATGTTTTAACCTAAACGGGAAGACTATTGTGCTAATTATACCGCATAATAATAGTTTACATATATAAGGGGCCGTCCATAAATGACGTCACGCGATTTTGGACGATTTTTTACCCCCCCCCCCCCCCTTCGTCACACGGCGTCACAAAAAGTCAGACCCCCCCTCAAAAATGAAGTCACAAAGCTCTGCCCCCCCCCCCAAAAAAAATATAAAACATGCTTCAAATCGCCTAAAACTATTGTCATTGTAGTGCGTATTTAATGTGGCGCTGCACTCTGATGTTGTAGGCGAAAACATGTATTAAAAAGTCAATTCGTCACTAGTACAGCACTAACCGGTGTGTTGGAGAGCCAATTCGTCACTAGTACAGCACTAACCGGTGTGTTGGAGAGCCAAGCCACAACATTTACAATCTGAGTACGACGTTTCGCCAGTAATTGCAACTAGCTTCATCAGGCGACAGCCAGATTTGTGAAGAAGTCCACCTGTTTCGCTCCTTATATAGAGGCGTAGATGTGGTGACCACGCTTCTGCGCTCTTGCGCCACGTGGGGGGGGGGGATTACTGAAGCAACGTACATGATGCATGTGCATTATGCGAGCCCTCTGAACTTGTCCTTCCTGTCTATTGTGTGTATTAAAATAGCCGTACCAACGGTAATCCCTATTGAAGTATGCTGCTTTGTAGCCATGCATTTGAATAATGTATTATTTGATGAGTCGCTTTCACGCAGCACTAAGGCGGTAGCTTTCCGATTAAACTTATTTTTTTATTTCTTTCAATTTCGATAGATTATCTCATTAGTATTGGCCAGTAGTAGCTAGTTTTGCACAGAACTTCAACATCAATTGAGTGTCCTTGTTAGCACGCGTATTCTGCTACTGCTGACAGTTGTATTTTGGAGAATTTAATATTCATCTGATGTTATTTTAGTCTCGTGCTGATCATTCGTCCTGTTTGCCCAACATAACATTTACCACACATGCAATTAATCCTGTACACACCTTCTGTTGATAGCTTCGGTAATACATCTTTTGTACCAGATATAAAATTCTGTATTTTATGTACCGTGCCAAATCTGACTTGGATGTTTTGTTTTTCCAAACATCCGACTAGTTTATCAGTTACTCCCACAATGTACGGTATTTGTATCGTTTTAATTACTTGGGCAGTTTGGATGGTTTTTGGCATTCAATGCCCTGTTGATTTGTGCATCATTGTCACCATTCGGTTGCAGCGCTTCTTTAACATGTTGAATTTCACTTCTCAGACTGTCACCATCTGACACTTTCTTAGCTCTATGAATGAGCGTCTTGATGAGAGCAGATTTCTGTGCGGGGTGATGTGGGACTCTGCATTCAGATAGGCGTCAGCATGCGTTTTCTTTCAGTTAACACTGTTATTTTACCATTTATACCCCGTCCGAGCAGAAATGAAACAGTAAGACTTCACAAATCCGGCTGTCGCCTGATTAAACCAGTTGTAATTACTGACGAAACGTCGTACTCCGATTGCAAATGCTGTGGCTTGGCTCTCCAACACACCAGTGTGCTGTACTAGTGACGAATTGGTATATTCTGTTTACGTGACAACCCTGACTCGTTGGCTGTGTCGGGTGGTGGCGGGTTTAACGACATATTTACGCGATCTTACCTAAAAAAACCTCTATTATGGATGATATTGGTCGCGAAAGCCTACGTGTTATATGTAGATAATGCATGCGTCTGATCGCGTCCTCTAGTGGCGAGTTTTCTGGAATTGCATGTCTGCCAGCAGCATTGATATTTTGCAAGAGGCAAGTATTTGATCGCGCTTGGCTATGGGTGGATGGGCAGTAAGCCTAAGAGTAGTGACTCGCAGCTCGGAGCCACGTGGAGCACTCGGGGGGGGGGGAAGGAGTCGTGGCTGGCTGCATAAAGGATCCAGTGTGATCACATTACAGGTCCTGTTGACAAACAAAAATGTGCACCATCGTGGCCCACCATCATAATCTCCTGGACTCCGTGTGGGTGTATGCGTGTACGTGCCGTGCTGCAACATCAGAAACAGAGGTGAATAAATAACACACCGAAGTAATAGTGAACTTGACAATTTGATTTAATGAGAACCACCACCACTGACAGGTGGGTACGGGTTACATTAAACATGTTTTTGAAATAGATATCAATCATTGGACTAAATTACTCCATATTTTATCGAACGTCTCAAATAGAAGACATTCGTAATCGTTGAATTAATGCTTTAAAAGAGGGCTCGTGATTTTATATTTCATGTCAAGAATAACGTCTCGGAATTAAGACAAGCAGCCGCTTATTTTACATGTATAAAGTATTTAATATTTTCTCCAATTGTGCAATTGGAAGACATTTGTAATAGTTTAGCTACATTATAAAGTGTACATCACGAAATGGCAGTGTCACTCGTATGTAAAAACGCACGATTTTATAAAAGTACAATTTAAGTTATCTAAACAATATTTCACTTCGAGAGTAAGGTGTTAGTGTTATTGCATTTAATAGGAATTCTATACTAATACTCATCATCTCGCATTCAAGTTTTAGCTGAAATATCATTTGGGAAGGTTGTGAGTAACAGTTCCCTATAATTAACAGACATTTTTATAAAGTACGTGTGAATTTTGCAAAGTAAAATAACAGTTAAATATATTAATGCCAAATAGACACAAGTGCCTAGTATAAACATGCATTTCTTCTCTTCATACACCGTACAGTCTAGTCAATAACACTGAAAATGCCACTCAAGGACTCTGCTCACAGTATCGATATCAAAATATTAGCACAAAAGGTTTTCAATAAACCGAAAAGCATGTAGAATGTAAGCAGTACAAAAACCTATATAAACGTCAACAATGCTGTTGTTGTCCACCTATGATCGCCACAGTAGATATACATTGCATAACAATAAGGTATCTTGCTTTAAATAGGTAATATACAGTGTATATATATCAGTCGTAAACAGGAAATATTTTTTTCGCTAAACAATAGTAAAATTGTAACATTTTCACCACTTTAATAACCAAACAAATAAATTACATTCCCGTGCCAATCCACCGATTGACAAAGGCCTCCCCCATGCCGTTATCAGGTACATGGGGCGTGTCCGACCATACTTCACCACGATGGTTAGTGTGGTTTAGTGAAGGCGTGGTCCGGGACCAGTTCAAAACATCGCTCACCACGGACATGAGCCGTGGACGGGAATGGTTACCGCTGGATTCACAGCGCAATGAACTACCCACTGCAACCACCACGCCGAAATCGCATTACAAAGGGTAAAGGATTCCAACCCCACTCGTATACATAAAGCTATTACGACAGAACTACATCAGAGGGAGAGGATGGTGGGGGACAGCAGCGAGTCGCTGCCCACTGCCCCCAGTTCTCCACTGCCGCCACTGCTGCTTTGCCGACGCAGTGCTGACGCGCAAGAGTGAGACTCGCTGCTCAGGAAGTCCTGCAGCCCCGCCAGGCTCGGGTACGTGAAGACGTAGGAGCCGCTCCCGCTGCACGGAGTCAAGCTCACCACGGGTGTGTGCAGCGGCTTGGCAGACTCCGCCTCGTGGTTTGGTTGTAGCTGCGTGCAGGGCTGCACGAGCTGGCTACTCAGTTGCTCATGCTTGCGAGCCACCGGCTGCTGCTGCTGTTGATGGTGGTGCTGCTGCTGCTGTCCATAAAGGGGGCTGTGAGGCTCCCGTTTGAGCTGCAGACGAGGCAGTGGAAGGTTTGTGGGCCGTAGTGCCCTCAGTCCTTGCGAGCCAGTGGTCGAGTCAGGCGAGGTCTGCTCGAGCGCGGGGTGCTGCAAGCGGCACGCAGGCTGCTGCAATTGGCACGTGGGCTGCTGCAAGAGGCACGCGGGTTCATGCGTCGCCAACATCAGCTCCAGCTCTTCTCGCTCCTTCTGCAGCTGCTGCAGCTCGGCACGGATCGTCGCTTGCTCTGCAGCCAGCTTAGCCGTCTCCTGGAATAGCATAATGAAAGGGGGCCATGGTTAGAGCGTGTTGGCTAATTGCACCATTTAATTCAAGAGTGATATTTGTGCCAGCTCCATTCCTGCAAAGAGGAAGTCGAGTTTTACACACACTGGTCTTGACGTCATTTATCAGTGTCAATCTGTGCATCACAGTGCTATATAAAAGCAATTATAATTAATTGAGGGTATAACATTCTATTGATCGATTTTTCAGAAAGCCAGTTGGTACAATACTATTTAAATCTTCCGAACAATGAAAACATATACGTATTTAATGCTGCATTTAAACGATACTCATTAAAATAATGCGATTGCACGTGGATTGAGGCAATGGCTGTTCTAAGAAAACAAATGTGCCAATTCACCGAATATAACCAACTACTAAATGGAACCTCGGGCACAGGCTCAGAGCCACGAGTGAACGGTGCTGTGTGTAGGGGGTACCCACCGCCTCCAGCATGTCGGTCAGCTCCTGGCGCCGCGTGCGCACCTTGGCAGCGGCCACCTTGTTCCGCTCCCGGCGGATTCGCATCTTCTCCTGGTCCTCCGCACTGAGCTGCAGCACACAAGGGGTACATACGCATTAGTGTGTTAAATCATCAGTCTTGGCTGCACTGTTGTGTGCGTTTTCCGCACATGCGCATGCATCGTCAGTTGAGTTTAACCGACTTGTACACACTGCTCATGCACCTGCATCCCAAATATTCCGTGACTATATTTAAAGTCCACAGATCGATTTAATCCATGTGTTCTAATGAGTATAATGTTGCATAGATTTATGATAAATAGCAGATAAGGTCTGTACCCAACACTCACACTCGGCGTAACTTATCAGCACTCACCATTATGCTACACATTTTTTTTTTGCAAATTCGCCAAACTAGCATTCTCACACGACTCTTTGGTCTGCACGTATCTATTTAAATCAAGCCCAGCGCGACATTGACAAAGGTGTGCATTATTATTCACCTGTTGCTCCTTTCTGGCGCGGCCCCCCTTAGACCCTTGCACGACAGCTGGGGCCGGGTGTCCGTAAGGACGAGGCCTTCCAGGGCCCCTCCGTTTTGGCGCGGAAGCACCGCCGCTGCTGCTGCTGCCGCCGCTGCTGCCGCTCTCCGTCAGCTGTGACAACCACTGCGAGTCGGTGTCAAGAGTGGGTAGCGTACTGTATTCCTACAGGACACACATATGGGCGAGGGTTAGATTGTTTTTTTTATATATGACAAATGGAATCATTTTAAAAAATGAACAGTCACTTTGACAGCAGCTACGGCTGCCTTGGGTATATTTAGCAGGAGTTGTGCTTTGGATAGACTCACTCCTGCCACGAAAATGTGGGAATTACTAGGTCTATAAACATGCGACAATCTCTATTTCAAGTACATTTGAGCAGGTAAATGACTTTAACCTGGGCCGTATGGGATATGTGAATATTAATTCACATTACATAACCAAAGTGAATTTACAAAAATGCAGAACAGTGATATTGGGTTGGCAGTGGTGCATACGTGCAAATAATACAAAAGCATTAATCAATTATACTGCACTTAGGAGAAAACCATACGAGGCGACGTGTTATGCAATGATCCTGCTTCACTGCAGAGACAGAAAGCCAGAGATTTAGCAACTAATAGTTGGAGACTGTACTATACACCATGGGGCCCTGAAATGTAAATATTTTAATAATCTCTCGATGAAAAATGACCTAAATTGAACATGTAAAACAATTACCCATTAGATATCCAATTATACATTTATATGGATACCTCCCTAGCACCGGCAACGATTTTTTTACAGTACTTTTCACGACACCATTTTCACCCGCATCGTCTAAACAGTTTTGTGTTGAACTTCTTTCGCACCGTACGTAGCCAACCCTGCAAATCGGTTGAACCACCCACAACACGGCTGGCTACAAGACACCCTGGGCAACGCGAATCCGCGCTATCAATCACTGCAGAGAGGCGCGCGTGTTGCTGGGCTGGCTGATATCGTGTCTGCGTAT
Source organism: Lethenteron reissneri (assembly GCF_015708825.2). Lineage (NCBI taxonomy): Eukaryota > Metazoa > Chordata > Hyperoartia > Petromyzontiformes > Petromyzontidae > Lethenteron > Lethenteron reissneri. Next base: position 9,572,769 of record NC_083803.1, on the reverse strand, counting down.
CACCACACACAGCAGCAGCAGCAGCAAAGTGTGAAGTGCATCGCGTCGCGTCCTTCTCCTCCTCCTCCACCTCCTCCCACGCTACTCTACGGGGGGCTTCGCGCGTGGGGTGTTCAATTAGACACCTCGACGCGGCGAGCCGAGAGCGCGAGAGTTTTGCCAGCGATTTGTATTCGGGCACTCGGCGCTTTAAACTCAATCGTCTGACGGTGGTCCCTGCAGGTGGTGGGTGTCGTGCTGTCACGTAGCTTCCCCGAGCCCCTCCACCACAACAGACTTAACTCTGCTCCATTCGACTGCAATGTCACAATTATACCGGAGGAATTCGACGAGCTAGAAACGCTCTTTATTCCAGTTGCCCAGTAGTATGCATAATAAAGTCATCGCATTAATCCATACTCTTCGGTTCTTTCGGTAAAACCAAAGGGTATGGATTCCTGCAGTCACGAAAGCTTCAAATCTCCATTAATCACATGAATATAAATTATAATGAACAGCAGCCAATGTTGCCAATAATCAACTGCTGGATGAATCGCCTCCACAGGCATTGTCGTCGGTTGTGGTTTTTTGTTTGCTGAAGTGGTGTGGGGGGCTGCAGGTTCTGGCGTAGGACCGGCTCATACATCACTCGGCCACTGATGGTAGCCGTGCGATCCTCCCCAACCACTAACCCACCGCTCTTTTCGCTCATCGGCATCCTGTGTTGTTGCTATACAATTGCGACTGATTATATCATGTTCGTCCAGGCGAACCTGGGACACTATGTCGCGTAGGGTGCTTTATCAATATCCTACAGGAACTCCGATTAGCACGGTTGGCTCCGTACGGTGCGAAAGAAGTTCTAAATTTAAAAAAAAACTAGGTTTTATTTAACCAGGTAAAGCACACCGGAGCTAGGTGGCTCTTTTTCATCAGCGACTTGGCCACAAATGATAGCACAACGAAGTGGCGGCTTATCATCGTGACGAAATGGAGGGATACAATCAGAGAACCCGGAGAGAAATCGACACGACCAGGGGTAGCAAGAGAGACACGCAAACTCCAATTACACAACAGGCGTCATTGGGTGGCAATAGACACCGTGTCAACTGCACCACCACCGGCACCACCGGCACCACCAACACCACCACCACTCTCTCCTAAGTTGCGTGTGGTCGGGGACCCACCTGGTAACCCGATGGTGATCCGCTCCATGCAGGCAGGCTGATGAGGTCCGCACCAGCCGACTCCACGCTCAGCATGGCGGAGAGCGACAGGCTGTCGTAAGCGGGACACTGCTCGGTGTACATGGCGAAGGAGGTGGATGGATCGCAGCTGGGGATGTCCTCCGTCGTCGTCTCTCGTTCGTTCCAAACGACAGCGGTCGTCGTCGTAGTAGTTGCGACTGCGCCGAAGCAGCAACTTGACTGAGAAGAAACCCCAGCGAATGACGCCACAAGACGCAACTGGCGCCGCTTAAATAGGGAGTTCCGAGACGGCCTCTACCAACTACTCTCCAATTGTGGGGGGGGGGGGGGGTGTTATATGTGTTCCAACCCGCCTTCAATTATTCTCAAAACGAAACAATTACACGTGTACGCGTCTTAAATACAATAATATAATTGTCCGACGCGTGTACTAGCCGAGCGTGGTAAACTTGTGCTGAGCATTTTAAGCTTTCGAGCGGCGAATATTATTGTGAAGGAGTCATCCGTCCACTGCCTCCGCCATTGGTTTGTTCCGCGGCGGGGGATGCCCCGCGTGGGTGGGGCGCGCGTGTGCAGGGCATGACCATATTTGGTGTTGTCGCACCGGATTACCGTTTCCAACACAAACAGTGACGACATCGGAGGAGTCTCCCATCACGTGCTCGCACGCACGCACGCTATTCCGAGCCGCAGTTCGGCGTGCCGCGCGGCGTGGAAGGTTGGAGAACTGGAGTGGTTACGTAAAAAAAAATGACATACGTGGGTGGGTGTGTTTGCGTTTGTTTTACCGATACCGGTCACACATTTTTGGGGTTTTGTTGGTTACAATAAAATCGGTAGCTATGTCCACGAAAGCCATCTGTTTTGGGATTTTTTTTATTGTCTTACACGAGAAGTATACACGATGCTATTTACTTTCAGGTGCGTCCCATATTGTAGCTGCTGAGCCCGAGCTATAAATGCCCTGATAGTGGATTGGCCTTGTGCTGTTCGCCTGTTGGCGTTCTCCGGTCTAACACTGTTTGAGACTCGGCTCCAAAAAAAACTATCTCTGGTGTGGACCAATCAGTTTCAAAGAAAATGTATATATTATCAGAGCATGTGTTTTTTTGTTTGCATATTCACAGGTACGTGTGGTTCCTGCAGACAGTATTCCTTGAAACATTATTATGTTTGGTGTTTTGACATCTTTACACCTGTTTTGTTTAGAGGGGTTTTTTTTGTTGCCAGAAGGGGTAAAACCCGTAAAACCAATTGATATATTTCAGATACTGTTTGCTAAACGCATTATCGCAATACTATGATTCAACAGCAGGCGCGTGTTATAAGAAAGGCCTTACGATTTCGTGGAATACCGTGTGAGTTATAGCAGCGGTTGTCACCTCAAACCGGAATCATAACCAAACACAAGACACGACATTTACCTGGCTCATATTCAAGAATAAACAACATTGACCAGACCTGACCTATTTCTCAAACCAAAACTCACGAAGCATATTACATGGTGTCTGAGTCTGGTCAATCTTTTCGCGATTACCAATTAGCACACGAGGACGATGCGTGTGATAAGTAGTGAGTATTGCACATAATTTACACTCCAACGCGTAAGTGTTGGAGTTTGAGAGCTCCTGTTGTAGCGTGTCGAGCTCTGCAAAAATACTTGGCAGACAGAGAAGTAATTAAAATTCGCCTGATCACGACTCTTTCATCCACAAGGGGATACCAACAAATATATAATTGCCAGTTAGTTTGTTTATGGTCATTTGTGTCTGTGAAACATCGCACACGTAACAAATGGCATTAAAACAAGTATTGCTACATCGTTAAGTCGTGAATCTGTCGCACTGCAACTAATTGTAACAACACAAATTATCACACCACGTTGACGGTGGTGCACAAATAACAAAAACTGAACATATTTCGTCAATAACTTCCGCAATAAAAACATGTATGTACAATCGGTCACGTTTTGAACAATACCCCTTCACAGTAATTAGATGTTTCGGAAAATGGACCTTCTTTCAAGCAGAATAATATTTAGCTCTGATTTCTATTCAATGCTGTACTGTGCTGTTTTCTCTGTCATTTTCAGTGTTGCAAATGAGACCCCAACCCTGGCCTCTTGCGCTCTCGCCTGATTAAACAAAATAAACTTTCAACGTCAATTTCCATTAAACATATTTCTGTTGCGGAGATGAGTCGTTGCCCATAAAAGGTCTTCGACCACGAAACTGTACTGTCCCTCTTTTATGGTGAAATATTATTGACGAATGTATTGAGTTGTATTAAACTAAATGAGTATTTGCTTATAGTGCCCTATTGATGTTGACGGGATTGCTTGATTTAACTTGAATATATAATTCCAGAGATTTGTTTGAACAATGGCGGGCACACAGGACAGGGGAGACTCATTGTCTGCCTCTTAAAATGTAACATTTAACGTGCAGGGGGAGTGGATCCCAGCAGTGTTTTGTATATTGGGCCTTCTGTATTCGGTGAAGCGTGGAATTAGACAAATACCACAGCGAAGTGCTCACCTGAAGAGAATGCGATCGACACAACTTGGCGGTTATATCTGAGGTTTGTAAAATAACGATCCTTCTATACAGGCGTCGTTTGTGTATATTTGTCGTTCAACAAGTGGAGTTTTTGTTGTTGTTGTTGTTGTCACGTAATGAATTTGTGAACCATACAACACAGCGAACACGTGGACAGGGGACTCTTCATGGTGCGTGAAAATGTCATCTTTAAAACGAGGCGGGTGGGATTTTTTTGTATTCCACGACAATGCTTTTTTATCTAACGAATCGTTGTTGTCTCTTTAAATGTTATCAATGAGGAAGAATACGAACATGTCAGCTGCCAATTATGATTTAATATTTCACCAGTCCATACAGACCATCGGGGGCGAAGTATGGTCACACAACCCCACCGACCAGCATGGTGTTAAGGTGGTCCTCATCCAACGGTGGATTGGCAAAACAAGCTGGATTTACACACTTGTAGACATACGAATGCATGGACGGAATTGTATTTGTTGAATGGCTGAATGCTCGCAACTCATTAAACCTACTCGAACACATTAACATAAATAATAAATTACAACCCTCAGTCAATCGACTGCTGGATGAAAGCATCCGTATGCATTATCGATGTATAGGGGCTGTTTGACCATACTTCACCACGCTGGTCAGTGAAGGATAGTGAAGAGTGGGGTTGGGCGATGGCAGGACCGGTTCAGACGACGTCGCTTGGCCATGATGGACATCTGTGAAAAAGAGCTTTATAGCTAATCAGATTCCTCCAGTATAAGTGCATATTCTGATTCTGATATCATGTTATCTTGTTATCCCGGCCGGGAATTGAACTTAGTTGGTCGGGTTATAGCACAGTGCACGAAGCACTCTGGAATACATTACCACTACCACCAAGCCACCATAAATATGCCTCATTTAGTCGTCACCACCGCACACTTGTCCGCGCGTCAGCCAGCCCAGCCGGGAATGCAGCCAGCCAGCCAGCCAGCCAAACTTGTTTTATTCTAATATACAGCAGTATAACAACAGGATGATACAATGCACCCGATTCGCTTATGTTCCCTGTTCCGCGTGTGATTCCGCGTTCTGTCTTTCAGTGTAATAATATTCACCAGCATTTTTTTTTTGAACATTTAGCAACAACAAAAAAGTAGAAAAAAAGTGAGCGGACTTGGGCAGCACGCGTCGTCGCTGGAAAGCACGATGACCACGGTCAAGGATAATGATGGGAGTGGCAGTGAACGGGTCCGGGAGGGAGGACGTCCACCGAGGACCTCGAGAGAAGGCGAGAAAGAGGGCGTCGGCTTGTGGAGGTCTCGTCCAGTAGTGAATTGATGATGACGATGAGTGTTAAATGTGACTTCACATTAAATCCTGCAGTGACCCGTGTTCCACTTTAACATAATTGCTCGTGAGTGCATACAGTACTTGCAAGTGAGCAAAAAGGTTGTTGCAGGTGAGCAAAAAGGTTTTTGCAGGGCATGCCAGGACTTGCTTTTCATTCGTCGCCGACATAAGTGGTCACGACAACAATGGGTTGCACCCCACTCGTGTATTCCGGTCACGATTTTGAATGGGGGAAGGAGGGGGGGAGGCGTGGGACCTGAAGGGTTTCCATGAAACAATGCAAACAGAGTGCATGAAGATGTTGTCTCGTGTTAGTCTGTGTTTACAAATTAAAGTTTAACTCTGTTAATGATGTGTGTGCTTGCTCGTAATTGTACGCTAAGTACTTTGATTGTTAAGGACTTAGAGATTTGTGACACGCGAATAATAATAATGATGATGAGATTCTCTGTGGTCACTCTGCGGCAATGCCGCTGTCCAAGCGAGCCAAGCGCCTTAGATGAATACGAACCCCAATAAATCTTGGGGCAGATGTTGTCACTTTCGTTCAAAACGCTTCTAAAAAAAGCTATTGGCCAATCATCCAAACCCACGACCCGCTGAGACGCAGCGATAATTCCCTTGATAAATACACACAAATGGCGTTATTGGAAGTGGCAATCTGTGGACTACAGCGTCGCTTCAAAATATGTATATACGAGGCTGCTATAATGTGTTATTTGTGCGGAATTAGAAAATAAAGACTAAAAATTAATAATAAACTGTAATAATCACGTTGTGCGGTCATAAAGCGACACGTTCCATTGACTTGCTGGCATTAGAAGTGACTTATTCATATAGATGTATCAATTACAAGCATTATCAAATTTCTATATTGATCGATCACACTATTTCCCAGAGTGGTATTAGGTAATGTGTTGTGTCAGTTGGAACTGCATTGGCAGAATCTCTGCACGCCAGTAAACACTCGAATGTGAGACTGCGTAAAGAAGAAGCTTCAATTGTGGAGAAGTTGTGGTGTCTCCCGACAACAGACGCCTATTCATAACAAACAACTTTGAACACAACAACGGTCCTATTTGCTTGTCAGAGTCGTACTGGAGTTCAATAGTTGAGTTTATCCCATAACGGTCCATTGTTTTATGATGTTACAGTCATTCCCTGACATACATATGTTGGACACAGGCACAGGCCAAATGAATCAGAAAAACACGGTCATTTTACATCATCTTATAACTGGTCGTTGAAGCGTTCATCACGTGCACAGACAATTGTGTCTTTCTGTATATTATGAGACATCAGCAGTTTGATTCGGGGTTACTTTGGTTTAAATTTGCCATGAACCGTTCTGTGCACTATTTCAATAGAGTAGAGCTCACCTAGCCAACATATGTCTTACTTGTTAGATATGTACATATCTAAATGTATAAATCAGAGTCCTTCATGTAATTTAAACCTGGTTCTAACATTGATGGAATTTTTAAAAAATCAAAATAACACTTATGACTACTTTCCTTATAACTATTTAGAGGTGTAACGATGCATTGATTAATTGATTCTTATCCTCACGATACATGCATGTGTTTAAGTGTGTGTAAGAATGATATTTTTTATTCATATATACTATATATAATGAGCACATGCGACCCCTGCATCTACGAGTAGCCACTTCTTTCAGCATGTTGAAATCATATTCATGAATCTAATCAAGGCAGGAAACGTGAGAAACAGTAGAAACGAGATGGTAAAAAAATTTAGACGAAGCATATTATTCTTAAAACATATCGTAATCTCATATTGCGAATTCATAACATTACCTGAGGAGGGTGATGACTCGTTACGTGTCTCATACCGTGTGTTCGTGGACCATTCTTAAAAGGTTTTGAGACCCCCTGTGAAGGCTTTTCTGGACAAATAAATCATATAGATGTTTTGTTTAGTGTGGTTGAAAAGCCACCGCGATGTAAAATTACAAATAAACTAAAAATGTGTGCAACGCCTCTACAAACACAATGCTGTGGCATTAAACAACACTCAAGCGTGGTGTTCGTTTTTCATTCTTTGTTTATTTGCAGGAAAACAAACATCATACATCTCCATAAGATGTTAACAACCTCCACATACATTTACGATTATGCTCAAAGTGTGCTCTCTTGATCAGCATCATGATGTTATAGATTACTTTGCATTTGCATGGAGAAACCCTGGAAATAAAAAAATATTCCCTTCGGTTATAAGTGAGAAAAGAAAACAAATTTTTGCACATACATTGTTTCGTGGCATTACATTTGTTTTAGAGTCTGACATAAGCGTTTGTCTTGATTTTTCATGGCATTGGATTCAGTGGTTTACTATTATGGTATTTAAATGACTTCACATTTTTACAACGTTTATTTTAATAAAGCTATTTCAAAAAGTTTACTGCACAGAGGTAATTTCATTCACCGAAGGACGTAATCGTACACACAACATTCTTTAAAGTTATTAATTAGGTTCATTGAATACAAAGAAAGGCCAGTGTTTTTCAAAGCAACTTGTATAGTTATTGTTCTCTACCCTCTTAGAAGAAAAAAACTTGTTATGTTCACTTTGCCTTAAACAATGCATTCGGTGTTTAATATTCATCAGTCACATGACTCTTACAGCGAAGGTCTTTTCCCGTAAATGTTTTCAATGCAAATCCCTTTCGGACAACACAAACACCGTGACCTTAACAGCTGTTCCAAAATAACGCCAAGCCCTGCAGAAACGTGCGTTTGCTTCACGATTGTTTGCATCATAGTCATATTCATAAGTTCTTGTTTGGAACCGACTGTCACAGTGTAATGGGCCACAATAACAGGGCCATGCTGATGCGGTCATTACAATGCCCTCTCTGAGGCTTTAAGTGTGAGGTCAGCTTAGCCAAAAGGGCAGCCCATAATTGTACCACAACCCTGGCCACAGGAATGCGCTGAGTGCTTAACTTGCAGTGGCAGTTTTTTTATTTCTTCAACAGAGATGAGGACAGTTGAGGACACTTGTATGTAATTATCTATATGATGATCAAGTACAGTAGAACTCGGGTTATTAGTGGTCCGGTTATCCGGGGATTCAGTTATCCGACCGCGAACTCAAATCCAGTTTTCCAGGGTGTATACCCCAGATACCTGGAATTATACGAGTGAGAACTCAAGTCTATCCAGATTTAACCTGGGCCCAAACCAAGTGAGATAACCAAGTGAGACCCCAGATAGCTACCACAGAGAATTGAATCCGGGGTAGCCCCCCCCCCCCCCCACATTACCCCAGATAAAGTCTGCTGCACTCTACTGCAGTTACATTGAACTGATTAAATTGTAAAGATAAAACAACATAACAAATATGCATCGCTTTGTCAGTCCACTTATGCAGGAAGGCAACAATATATTTTTCTGCATTATATATTTTATGTTTGCAAATTAGATTGTATGATATAAACATGAAAAAAACGTTAACAGTTAAACACCAACAAGTTTTTTTTTTGTCAGTATGGCAATAACTAAATATCAACCTGTGCATACGGCATTAACATAGCTAGATTGGCACACATTAATAGGCATAAGTACTCTATGTTGTAAAAACATTTTTCATGATGTATGAATTTCTGGGAGTGGTTGCACAGGGGTTGATGGTACACTGCACGATATACCCAGCGACCTGGGATTTAATTTCCACTCATGGCTAACATTAGTGGCCAATGATATATGAGCTGCTCCTGGGACCACCCCACCTTCACCAACCTGCATTGACAGGCATGGTGAAATATGGTTAAAAACTACCTTTGGCTGACAAAGCATGGACAGGCCTTCATCCAGCCATGATTTGACAAATGATTGAAATATGTAATTATAATTGGTTGATAAAAACATGTGTTTTTAAATAATTGTCTTCAGTGGGAAGCATTAATAGTGTGGCGATAAGCCAGCTTAATACAAAATTTAATCAGAAAACAAGCATTTAAAACGTTACTGATTTCTAAAGAAGAGACATTAGCTGTTTGGACAGTCTGCAAACTGTACCAACACAATTCGAATTAGCATCACAGTCTGAGACTCCAGGCAGCAAATAATTAATCATCTGTTAGCCAAGAATGGGCAAATATTGAGTAAAGAGGTGTTTTCTTTGCAAAAATTTACACGATGTTTAACAATTTGAACACATTCACCTCTGTATTATGGCCTCGGCAGTCAGTGTTGGCAACTTAGTGATTTTATCACGAGATTTAGCGACGAGATTTAGCGACGACATTTTGCCAATGCAACTCAGTGACAAATCTAGCAACTTTCTGAGACGGAGACGTTGATGCAGTCATGTCTTACGGATCCTGTATCAGGCAACTAAACTGACACCTTTTTTTACGAGGAGTCATGTTTGCATAGACCACAATACCTGCAGTCATAATGCAAACAAAAAACATAACTCTGACAATGTATGCACTGTCCAGGTCACTTCTGAAAAAAATTATCATATTTTTTACTGGCAAATGAGGTACCCGTGGTGATCCTGTATCGGTTTAATGTGTTTAATAATCTGAAAATTGTCTTCTGACATTTCACTTTAGAAGATATATTAGGAGACATCAAACAACTTTTTTTGAGATTCACCCAATTACTCTCCAGAGTTGGCAACACTCTGTGCACAGTGCTGTAACCTCCATATAAGGTTGCCCGGTGCATGGAGACCTTGTGGTAGTTGCACAGCAGGGTGAAAGGGCCCAGTAAACTAAACTAATTAGACAATTTAAACTATTTTTGTTACTCGTACATATCCTTTTTTAAGAAGTGACCCCCCATTTCAATTCCTTGCACCAAAGTGTCTGGTCCACGCCAACGTTACTACCCCACTGGTGTTGGGACTGGTGACTTGTTTACCCTCCCATGCATGTCTCCTAGATATAACTGCAGTGCTTTGAGCAGTCACCAATTAACCAATTATTGTAGTTGTGACGTCGTCCCTCTATGTACTCCAGGTTTTTTTTCAACAGCAGAAAACGTGTGCTAAATGTCGATTGCACCCAGGCAGTAATCTATTAACAGCCCTAGGTGGGCTTATGTACGTGTGCATTTTGATGTGACTTTAAAGTAACTTATGCATAGTTTTAGCTTTACTTGACCGGTTTAAAGCACACTGCAATACTTTACAATGTATTTTTTTTATTGAGATATAGCTGCAATGCAGTATCTATGTTCGATGCATTGTAATTGCACAGTCCAATTTCCTGTAGATCGTGGGGCATTCTTCAGCCCAACACCGGGGTATGCTGCACTGCCCTCTGCTGAGAGGTATTTGGTATTTGCTGCGGGGGGGTATATGATGCTGTAGTGATGTGACCAAAAAAAGTTATTTAAAGAAAGGAGATCTGAGTAGAATGAAAAGTACATTTTAGATCCATGGTTGGTTTAGACAACTATAGTAGCAGAATGGTGTAAGTTGCTTACAACGAGGCTGCTGCTACAGGAAGGAGACATGACCATATATGGTACCGGAAATTGATGGGTTTTTTTATATTGCTGCAATGTGTTTCACCACTAGGTGACGCTAAATGGCAACATAAAAAAATGTACCATTACAACAGGTTTCAGCTCCACTTCTACGCACAGGCCGATTCATTCATTGATGCCCCACTGATGTATCATGACAATCTTCTCAATAAATAAGCAGACAATGCGTGCCTCTTCATACATATGTCGCCCCACGACCTTTCTTGGATTGCGTAACTTCATCAGCATTGACTCGGTTCAAAAAAACTGGACCAAAGTACATTCAATCACTCAATCTCAACAGGTGATTAAATATTGTGACAGCGATGGCTCCATGTATTAAATATGACAACATTAATAGACTGACAGGCGTATTAAGATACATGTAGAGACGTTTAAATAAATTGTTTTTTTTTATTATGCAGTGTGTTTCTTGTAAGTAGATCATTATCTATACTGTAATGATTTGGATAATAGCTGAATATTTAAGGGCTCGCCAGTAGACTCGAGGAGATGGTTAGTAGTCTCAACCATATTCGGTGCGGAAATATTTTTCCAGACCTGGATAGACTGATAAAATTGAAACCCTGGCAATAGCTCCATAATTGTACCTAAGAATACATTCGCAAATCAAACGCAACTCACCTGATGTAATATGGTACTTAGTGCATGATAAAATTGAGTCGGGTAGGACTTCTCGCTAGGACTTCAGATGACAGATGGGGAAAATGAATTATGGAATGGTGGTGGCTGATGGAGGGAAAGAAAAAGGTCGGTCGACAAGAGATGAGTTACCAGAATGGGATAAAGCTGATTTTGGAGGAGTGCAATGGATGGAGGTGGCAAGATACGATGCAATGTGGAAGACATTGCAGGATGAGGTCTTTACTCAGGAGAGCTGGGCCGATTTGGCAGAGGTAATTTTCAACGATGTGGACGTCACCATTATGCCACCTCGACTTACAAATAAGCTGACTCGACCACCTACTCAGCGGACACCAGGACCGCTCTTCATCACACAGCACCCAGTTGAAGGGACACTGATAGGACGCCACGGTGGAGAGATGTCAACTACCTTGCCTGGTATACAGGAGGTAGTGGGTTCGATCCTGACCCTGACCCTTGACGCCTGCATATTTGGGGTGTGCATGTTCTCCCCGTGATCGCGTTAATTTTTCTCTGGGTCCTCCGGTTTATCCTTCCACATTCAGAAACATGCGATTCGAGCATTTGGCTGCTATAATGTCCACATGATAAGCCACTGCTTTGACCTATCATTTGTGGCCTGGTCACTTATGAAAAACAAGTTTTAACTTATAGTTTGATTGGTGTCAGGGGTCAGCGATTATACATGTTTTTTTTAACACGGCCTATGAAGCGACACCAATGTCCTTCATGGTTGTTCAATAATCATCTATATTCCCTACTTGGAAGCCGGTGTGCATGCTGTACGCGGTCACTATTTATTGCCCAGCAGTGGAATGATGTTAACGTCTAAGTAAGAAATATTGCACCGTAACATCTGGGAAAGATGAATGAATCCAGACATACATACCTGATAAACATTGTCAAGACAAAACTTATACAACGCGGACGCGTTTATATCATAATAGCGGGGGCGTTTTTTGTGTTATATCGCATATATATGTCAATGAACAGGCATTTTCACAAGCATTGCTTTTAGTCAGCCTAAAAAGCGTAACATACAACAAATATGTAATCTCCGTTGTGCAGTTATAAATGTAGTGTTTGCATTGATCTTTTCTTTTCCAATTAACGCTATAAATAAACGAAATTTCTCAATGGTGCTATTAAAAGTAATTCACTCAACGAAATCTGTTTTCATGTGTGAGCCCTTATCATAACAATGGTTGTCAAGACTTGCCCGGGCTAGACCCCACGTCAGACGTGACGAGCCTAAGCACGTCACTGTTAAGTAAACATTCCTGATGCTATCACTAAATCGCAAATGTACATACAGTTCTGTATATACACAGGACAGCATACACTGAAGACGTCGAGTGTGAGAAAATGCCCAACTTGTACATCATTTATCAACACCTTCAGTTGCTCTTCTACCCTGCCCATAAACCAGACCCTAAGCTGAACTTTAACCCTGAATCTAACCTTGACCCTGACCCTAGCTCAAACAAAGGAGACCATATATAGTGATGAAAGAATAAGAACAGTGACGCAGGTATCACGATGTTCAAACAAATACTGGACATAGCTATTGCAAGGCATCAATTCTGCATTAACCCATTACACGCTTATGGTAAAACTTGCAAACAAACATGATCTGATAATAATAATATATGTATTGTCTTTGAAACTGATTGGCCTACACCAGAGGCGGTCTTCTTTATGGCCTTGTCTCACCAGTGTTAGACCAAAGAACGTCAAAAGGCAAATAGTTCAAATTCAATGCAAATAGCATATGTTGAGCAGTTATATATATTTAAAATATACCTAACGCTAACCTCGGATACCGACTCGAACCCTAATGTAGATTTGAAACTCCAACTCAACTGTAAGCCTAACCTTCACTCTAACACAGATCACAACTTCAAAAACACAACTAAGTAAAACCTGAAATGTAACTCTAACTCCAACGAAGGGTAACTCAAACAAACCCAACTCTGACTTAGAACCCAAAGAAACAAATGCCCTGAAGGGCAACACCGCCTAGATTCTCTCTCTCTCTCTGTAATATCATACACCAACCACCCACAGTGAGTGTCTTCCCATCTCATGCTTGTGTGTATGGAGGAATTTCCTGAAAAACAACAACTCTATCCCGAGTCTCGGTAAATGAACTGCACACGTGGGCCCCGATTGGTTCTCGCTTCCTTTTGTATTTTTGTAGCTGACGTCCCGTTGTTAAAACCTCCAAGTATAACAACAGCGGAATGTGTGTTATACAGATGTAATCGAAATCAACATATGAGACTTGTTAATGTATGTGCAAGGAAGAAGGGTCATTGTTCGAAACGTCGCCTGTTATATATTTTATCCTTTTAAGGCCACAGTGTTATTGCTGAATGTGCTCAGTATGTTTTTATATAAATAGTACACACACAGTACTGTACAGAATATGACCAATTCACCCAGAATGAGGCAGATCTCTCAAGCTAAGCAGGTTTAAACCTGGATGGGTCAGTGGCCACCATGGGCAAAAGACGAATTTAATAGGCGGTGTGGGCACTAGTAGAGTACAAAGCTAAAAATATCCGTCGAGTAATAAAGAGCTGAATCTATTATTGTAGCTAATAAAACCTAGAGATGCAACGTCTTGCCGTGTGTGTATGTGTGTTGTGCCTGGGACACCATTCTAGCCAGTAACATTTTCACAATAGTGCAGTGATGCAACAACAGCAGTAGCTCAGCTCGGACACACTTGTCGTCACATGCTCTAGTGGAATGGAATTTGCCAGTCAAGAATCACTGAGAGGTGGAAAAAAACCTCCCTGATCCAACTCAACCCAAACGTCATTCCTAAACTTACACAAAGAACACGAATTCCACAACGGAATATCCCATTTATATCCATTTCTCACACTACATGTCAAATTTTCGGCTTTTACATCAAGTACATTGTGTCATTTTTTCAAAATAAATAACAGCACGTGGGCCACGCAGTGTATGTATGGCTGGTTTATGCAACGTGGTGTTTTGAAACTCCCAAACGTGTCGGTTAGCGAGAGTGAAAATCGACTAAATATGAATGAGCCCTCATCATCATCATCTGCCCTGGTCTATCAACTGCTGGATGAAGACCTACCCAGCCCTCATGATCCTATAATTAATTATCCACTTTGCACCAGCACACAAACTGATTGAATCAGTCCGTCTCGTCGGTAGACAAGATTTAGGACGCATTCCGTAGCCTGGCTGCCAATGCATTATAATTAGCCGTGTATGTCACCTATACATCAGTAGTCATTGGACGCTGTTTAAATACAGTATTTAACATGATTACTGTTTAATCTACAGAGTGGCTCCAGATGTCTTGTGACCCCTCCCAATTCATGTAACCCCCAACATGTGTTTTCTTTGCATATAAATGTCTGCGTTAAATAAACCTCACTTTTTAAAAAATTCCTCCAGAATCAAACAGGGCTCACAAGACATATGGACCGCCCTGTATATAACCGAGATATTAAAGGTCAAACTCATTGAGACGCTGCTAAAATGTCATCACTATTGGGTATTATTTCGGAAGCCGTTACATTATTAATCATAGCTTGAGAGCCCCTTTGGGTCTGCCAGTCAATTAGGGATTCCAATGAGTGAGTGGGACATCAGATTTTGGGAGTTGTTTTTCTCCTCCACGACGCGTTTCCTTCCAATTGCATTCCTTCTTTAGCTTGGCCACTGGATACCCTCACTCATTCCCCCCTCCCCTGACAGCCTGCCCTGCTGTTGCATCATGTGCACTTGATGCAATCCGATGAAAGCAAGCTGCAAGCTGGCGCATGCACGTCTATGTATCATATAAGGAACGGCTTAACTTTTGGACTCTGGCAGAGGGGGTACAAATTGCGTGTGACAAAAAAAGAGAGACGTGCCAAGCACCGCAAGCTAAAGGGGGGGAATGATGCAACTTGTGAGTTATCAGCGATCGTAAATCTCGGAGTTTTAACCGGCAAACTATTAAAGCAGGGCAAGCTTGAACTGGCTCAAGCGAGAACCACCCCATCACACGCAATATCACCCGTCGTACACGAGTGACAACGACGATGCAAGAGAGAGCTTTAGTGTGCATGGCAAGGGCACCGTAAATTCCAAAGGCGTTTTTTTTCATTCATCATCAGCTGCTGCTATACTGTGCACTGCGTGTTTACAGAAGCCCTTCATACCAGACATTCTTGGGTGGCGAACCACTCTGCTGCTAGGTGAGTTGCCAATGGTTATACTGTACACAACATTCGTGGGTTTTTTTATGATCAAATGTGGCTGACGTAACTCAATGTTGCGAAACAAATGTGTCAGTGATACTGCTGCGTTGGTAGCGTTACTCGAGCACATGAGCAAGGGTCATTACCCGAAACGTCACCTATTTTAACGTATGTCTTTTTGTTTATTTAATTTTAACGCAGAGTTATTGACGAATGTGTTGCGCTTTTTGTTTGTTGGTCAACGGATAAGTAGCAAACATTACCTTTCGATGGCAGAATTATCAAACCAAATGCTGTGTAGGTGTGCTGTTGAAATGTTTTCACATTTCGATGGCAGAATTATCAAACCAAATGCTGTGTAGGTGTGCTGTTGAAATGTTTTCACATTTTGAGTCACCAGCTAAATGTCAATGTAGGTTGCTTTGTGCTCATTGACATTGTTAACGTACACAGGGTGCTTCAAAAAAGTATATGGGACTATCATTTTTAACGGATAACACACAGTAGCATGATAACAAATGTCATGTTAATAGCTTCACAAAGCCAAAGAGTCTTCACTTGTTTGCCATAATTGTCAATGCATCCCTGGAATCTTTTCCAGGTGGTCTCTAGAGCCCGGAGGCACATTTCTTGTGATATTGTTGCAAATTCTCAGAAGTGTTAACATTTTTTTGAAGCACTCTATATTTATGTGATGTATATCGTGTAAACAGTACACGTGGGAAAACTCGCGTTAACGACAATACATAGAATCATCATTCAAATGGCAAAGAAAATGCATGCCAGGAAGCAGTACAACCAGCAGGTAAGCAGATAAACCACAAACATGTGCGGGATTTGTATACCTGTCAACCCCTTACCAGTGCCCTTACCTTATTACAGACCAATTCAGACCTTATTGGTCACCCCGTGCCCTTATACATCTCAACGTTCATCCTACAAAGCCCACATTGAAACGGCTGTACGACGTATGAACCTAAAAAACTAAATCCCCTATACAAAAATACGGGTAAACGGTATGGGTTGCCAGCTATGGATTATTTGAGGGATGGTGTCTCGCTATGCGTGGGGTTTATCCCGGAGCTCCCGTTTCCTCCACAATAACGCCAAAAACACCGCACAGGTACGGCACTCGAAATGGAATTGCTCCAACATCCTGAGCCACGACGCCACTTGAAAGTCCACGACGAGATGCTCTCGCACGAACGGCCAAAAAAAAACCATTACACAATTGATCAATTATTTTGAAAGTCCAACGTGTATCACATTACAGCGAATATCGAGATTAGTGCACACGTAACGCGGCCCCTTGTCAATCCGATGGCGAATGAGGGCCTCCCCACGCCGTGTGTGTGTGTCGTGGGAGGTTACGTGACCATATTTTTCTATGATGTTAAGTACGGGTTTGAAGCAATGAGTATATAGACGTGATCCCGGGGAACATAGCATTACAGTACAATAACGGAATTGTCTGCACTGCCTTATGCTGCCCATCACGTGGCCGGCCCTGTAGCCAAAAGCACATGTAGCCTATAGCACCTGTTATGCATGTTTGTCGCCCATCCAAGCTCAAACCTGTTTGGCTTATGAGCTCTGACGGAATCTCATGCACATTCGGGTTGTTTTGGCCATAGGCGCGCACACAATGCATAGAGGTGAATGTAAACACATCAATGCTGGCGATTGTACCTTATTTTAGTCCGATAGATGAATGCACTTAGATACATGCTGAAGCGCATCCTACTGGCAGTGTATCTGTCACTGCTACTTTGAATGAAGCATCGAACATGCTGTGCTGGTTTCAGTGGGGTACCGACATCAAAGTGAACAAACACAGTGCAGCATTTGAAACACGTCAACACATTTGAGACAACTGTTTACATCTTTGAACACAAGGTATTTGCGGTAGCACATCATGAAAATAGCCTACAGATGTGCTGATTTAAAAATTCATTGTTTAATTTAAAATACCCGTATTGCTATAAATGCCTCTGTACAGGTCGTTGAGCGTTCCTTGCATCTTTTTTTTTATCCAATACAGTTTACCTATTTTTCGTACACCGAACAGTGACCACTGACCATTATAAAACCAGGTACATCATAGAGAATCTACATGTGCATAACACTAATAATAAGAATGTCATTTATAAAGTGCCTTTCATCAAATATCTTCAAGCCTGTGCAAGACACAGCAGACCTCCAGCATGACAATAACTCGGGAATCAAAAAAACTGAGAAATGGTAAAATACCAAAATAAATACCAAAATCAATGTCCTTCATTGATTAAAGGTTGAAAAGAAGTGTACAGTACTGTATTGGTAATATTTAAGACAAGATTTACAAATATTAGGAGACTCAACGATCAGATATCTCGTGGGTGAGAGAGTTCCATATCCTGGGGGCGCTATGCAGGAAAAAGCTTGGTCACCCATCGACCGAAGAAGCCTCTATGATCTGGGAATGCAGAGAAGATCTGCATCCCTAAACCTTAGAGGCCTTGAGACATTTGTGTTCAGCATGTCTCGGATGTAGGCAGTCGAATTTTAAACTGAATCGAATTTTAAACTGAATCTTATTCAAAACAGGAAGCAAGTGCTGGGATGCAAACAAACGTAATGTTATCTGAAGGCATAAAACGATAGCAGCCGTGAAGTCAACCTGATTACATACACACTATTAAGTGCACAGCGCAAGGCAAACATTATGTAGGGGATTATAAATAAATGAGCAATGCAATCTCCTTTCGATACAATTTATTTCACGGCTATACCATCAGGCAGAGCAACAAAATATCATCACGTACAACGCACGTGGAAATATGTATTACGGTTAATAAAATTGTATTGAAGAACACGCACGTACGTTCTGTACATCTCGTGTCTGTACAGCCAGGGTATCATACTAAATTCGTTACTAGCACATTGCAATATTTTATGACTGGACTAAACCCTTGAGTCTTCTAGCTACATATTAACGCAGCGGCCTTGATAAATAACGTATTTTGATACATGACCTACGCAACACGATCCGTGTTGACTTTGTTCTATTTGTGCAATATGTTGTGTTTTTACGATTAACAACACGGCAAGCGCTGTATTAAAGTAATGTAAAAGTAAAAAAAACTTAACAGATGGTGGCTCTTCGCTCCGTGTAAGCCTCCCTAAAATATGTTATCCGCGCATACAAACCCATATAAAATCCAACATTGAAGGCACCTATCGGTCAAGTATTGAGTGTAATGCATCTCACCGTCCATCCCCGCGTACCGTTCAAGCAAATCCACCCCAACCCGTGCGAGTACTCACTGCAGAAGGTTGCAAAGTTCTGCCGTACGATCCATTCGTGAGCTCCGCGATTTATCCCAACTGCATCGGCACCTCCAGCTTACAAGTCGGTAGAAAACAACCCCCAGTTAGGCGTGTAACAGATACTAAGTTCATGGGCTTGTTCACGGCCTTGTTCATGTAACTCTACAAAAGGGTCCACCCCCCCCCCCTACCCCGAATTTGATTCACTTAATACCACATCGCGTGACATTATAAACGCCTAATTATTATAAAATTAACTCGCTTCAAAAGTTCTTCTTAGAAAATAAATTAGACCGGGGGGGGGGGGGGGGTGAGTGAGAATGCACGTTGGTCAAAAGAAGAAACTGGGGAGAAGAAGCGAATTTGCTGCTCGAGTTTGAGAATGTTTGCTGAAGCAAGAGTGGCGAAAACTGCCCAAGAACGCCGTGGAACGAGGCCGCTCCCTTTGGCCGCCGCTTCCGCCACGTGGGGCCACGTGGGGACCGCGGGCGCGCGCCCCTCCGATGTTTACGCGTTGCCAAGGCGACCGCGCCCATAACACGTGTCAACACTGGCCCCCCCCATAGCAACGCCGCGCACGTGACCGCCGCGTCACGCGGCCGAGGCGGGCGGAAGTAAACAGGGAGAGGGCGGGGGTGGGCCCCGTCGCTAGGCGACAGCGCCCCACGTGACCGAGCGGGTGTGGGGGGTGGGGGGGTGCTCCTCCCACCGCCTACCCCGCTACCCCCACGTGCCCCCGCCCCGCGCGTGACGTCACGGTGGTCGCCGCGGCAACCGCGAGGACAACAACAACAACAGCGGCGGCGGCAGCAGCAGCAGCAGCAGGCGGATCTCGGCGGCGCTTCGATAAGTTATTTATTTAACTTTTTGGTTTTAAATAAAAAAAGACGCGGCTCGACAAAAAAAAAACACCACACACACACAGGACGCCGTGTGTGTTATTTTTTTTTATAAACCCGTCGCTATGGCGAGGCAGCCCGGATTGGTTTGGCCACGGGGGTGCTGAGCTTTCTTTAGTTACACAAGCGAAAGGATTTCCCAGCGCCGGCTATTTTGTTGAGGGCCGTAGTCATGGCGAGAGGGGTTTGTGTGGTGGGTGCGTGGCAGGGATACCCCCTGTACGGCTCCCACGATTCCCCTGCGTGATGTAACACGCCACTCAGGCCGGCTCCTACCTTGGTTTGCCATTCGCTTGCTCTGTACCGTGCCACGGTGGTTGGCGAGAGGGCCCACCCTGATGGATTTCGCTTGCAATTGCCACGTGCTTTTCTTTATTTTCTTCCTGGCGAAAGTCTACGCGTGTGGGAATGCCCGCGAACGATTGTCGATGTCTCTCGCCATTGGTAGAAATCGTCTTGTGTTTGCCTATCATTATTAAATACGATTTAGTATTTAAATATATTCTTGGTTCTTTCGGTAAAGTCACGTAGAAGGGAAATAATAAAATAATATAAATATAAAACAATAAAAATTCTCACGACGTTTCGACTGCAACACAAGCAATCATCATCAGGTGTGAAATCCACAGCTTTTATATTATTTTATTGTTTCCTTTCTACGTGACTTTACCGAAATAACCAATAATATGAATCCCTGCAGTCACGAAAGCTTTAAATCAAAATGTTTAATTATAGTTTACAATTGTAAATCGCATTTCATCCGTAGATCGCATTATTCACCCCCTAGGTGAACTCCAGTGTACAATGAGTTAAACGTTGCCCTTTCAGAGAACTTACACATTCATGAAAACGACTCAGTAGCAAGGAGCAGTGCCCAATATAATCAACTAATCGTCGAGACGAGGATTATGACGTGCACTGGTCACTGACCCCATTACTCCATCGTGTTCCAGTCTAGTTTCATAATCGATGTTCATTCACTTGTCAGTGTTTTGGGATGTGGGTAATGCGGTTGGAGGGTGGGGAGGCATGCTGTAATTAATTCTCAAATGCATGCTATGCTGTTAGCTCATATGGGAAGGGCTTAGAAACCTCGATCTGCATTCGTCATACGGATTAAGGAGGAATGCAGTTCTCATCGCTTTCAGAGACTTCCAGAAGCCTTTTTTTTCCTTCTCGCATATAACCTGGAAATGCCCGAAAGCATAACTATTACAGTATAACCTAATGGGATCCATGTACATTAAGGAAATATACATTAACTTAAGTATCATCCTGGTTACATTGAATATCACAATTAACAGATGCCATAAATCATGGTGACATGTTTCTTGAAGACGAGGGTGATACAGTTCAAATTAAAACTTTGAATTAATTGGGCGGAAGCAAACTGACACGTGCCTACGATCCGTCAAGCCTCCCTTGCAACTATTATCTGTCCTATACAGTAGTTGAAAACATATTTAAAACTGTTCGTAGGTTATTACGAGTATCTATATTTTCTTTGCAGGAAAGAACCGCGTGCCAATGGATAGTTAACGTCCTTGAATACATCCAGTGAATGTATTTCATATATAGGGTATGACTTTCGTCCTAGGGGACTGCTTTAGCAGCTGCGCATGGGCTGAAAATAACACACTCGCCATTGACAATGCCTAATAACTAAAAATACAAATACAGTACCAGTTTAACATTTGTGGCAATGGACATTCTTCAGAACAGAAACAGTGGTTTAAAACATTTTCAAAACTGCTGCCTTGAGAGACTCGGCGACGATTGGTGTTAACTTGTAAACTTAGATTTTCTAAAATGGATTGTGTTGGCAGTGGTCCACGACCACAAGCTAAAAAAAAGTCACGTTTGACATTAACATGAATATATATACAGGCGGACAAAACGTCTGTACTGGCATGAGGACATATAAAAGCAACGATGTATTTGCATACCAGCCTTTACAAATCCATTTATTAAAAGTGAAACACCCCAACCGATGCATCTTTACATGCTGCATAAAACCTACAATAAATACAACGTTGCACACACATGCCACAAGGCGAGTGCCACTTGCATCTCCCCTCCCCTTTTTATTGCTTGGTGACGGACTTATTTGTTACTTCCTGCCATAAACATATATTTATAGTCACCACCACAACCACCACCGCTTTAAGAGACAGCAAACCAAAAAAAACCTCCAATAAAACATCGCTTGTCAGCCTAAAGCTTGGTTGGTATGCTGGGGGGGTGGGGGCCGGTGGGGGTGAGGGGGTGGGGGAAAGGGGGTGGGGGAAAGGGGGAGGGTGAGAGGGGAGGGGTGAAAGGGGGAGGGGGACACCTGCCCCGAGGCGGGTGCGGCCGAGCGAGGGTGGGGGGGGGGTTGCCGCGGTTGCCGGGGGACCCCGCGCGCGCGCGGTGACGTATCGTTGGTGTAGCGAGGGTTTCCCTGGGCGCGCGGGGTAAACACGCGTGACGCGCGCGCGAGGGGGAGGGGCGGGTGGGGGTGGGGGGGAGTCACGCGCCGCGTATATAAAAGGGTGACGCAAGGGGCGCGCGCTCCACATCCGAAAGCCGGCAGCAGTTCGCGTTGCGCCGCCGCCGCCGCCGCCGCTGATGATGATGATGAACCACATCGCGGCTTCTCGCCTCTCGCTCTGAGTCTCTCGTTTGCTATCGCCAGGACCATTCTGATCGATTTGCCAGACTCTATTTTCTAGAGTTTATTATACGTCCCTCGATTTAGTCGTCGTCCTACCAAGCCTCTCTGTCGTCGGCGGCCGCAGGCAACCGAAGGCTTTCTTCGCTCCAACGAGAAGTTTTACGGGGATTGTTACATCGGCCCAAGCAGGTGTGTATTTGGATGCGTTCGCGTGTGTTCTTGTACGGTGTGTGTGTGTGTGTGTTCGTATCTTGTGTAAGGACCGTATGGGAATGCCATTGATGGACACGTGTTTGCGCTGTATGCCAGCGCTGTTCATTGAGCTGAATAGAATGCTATAAGCCTCAACCCCTACGTTAGTCGTCGGGGTTGTACGCTTCTTTAACTCTGGTGGCTCCACGTACGTAAACAACAACACCCACAGGCCTCAGACGGGCTTCGGTTGTTATCGACACGTACAATGCAGGCATTGTGAGGCGTCCGATGTGCTGCTGATGCTGCTATCTCGTAGTGGCATTGAGTGTACGTGCATGTAACTGCAGGCGAATGCGGCAGCGTACGAACTCTTGGCCCGCAGTGCTCCAGCCTTGACACGAGTTATAACAACAGCGTTCCGATCTCTCTCATGCTACGGCGTTTCCCAATCGCACGTCAATTTTATATTGCACAGGCAGTGTGCTTCGCCTTGTGTGTGCGTGTCTGCGTCTTGTGTGTCTGCCTGTGCGCGCTGAATCCTCGATGTACGGATGTTATGTAGTTTGCATTGCCTGTATGACGATGATGTGTGTGTGTCCTATGTATGTTATGGCTAGCTGGTGTTGTGTGTTTGTGTACGTCTTGTATATAGCATGTGCTATGAGCGTGCGTGTGTCCTATATCGTGTGCTGCGCTGTATGGCTTGTGAGTGTTTTACCAGCTTACGTCCAATGTATGCGTTCGAGTTTGTGTTTTACACACGTGCTAACACTTATGTTCCATGCGTGTGCGCTTTATGCACGTTGTGAACTTGTACGGTACGTGCAGTAGCCGGGCAAAGGCTTAGGCTGTAACACAAGCCGCCGGTAGCGTGACCGCACGCACTCGTCATGCGCGCTTGATTCATTCGTACAAACGACAGCGCCCGTGTCGGCATGAGCAGGAGCCGCAGCCAAGCAAGCAGCCTTTGACAACCCCAGTGCTGCTGTACGAGGCTATTGCTAACGTTGAGCGGTGGATTGACAAAGGGCTGAGAAAATAGAGGAATAAATAGATACTGCGCTCCAGCGACGGGAATGCGTGGAAGAGAGGGGCCTTCGGGCTCGCAGCTGCGGTCGCGAGTGTTCATTACACTGGTGGGGTGTGCTTGGCCCACGTGTGGGGTGTCAGCTACTGATAATAATGAGAGCTCTTAGTTGAGAGCGTGAGTGATGCATGTCGTGTCATTGCATCATCATCAGTATTATTAGTGCTCATTCATCACAATGAGCACGTGATGAGGCAATGCTTCTGAATTAGCGCTCTACTCTAAACACGTTAGAATACTTCTAGATTTGAAGCTTTCGTGACTGCAAGGATTCATATTCTTAGGTTTTTTTCGGTAAAGTCACGTAGGTAAAAAATAAAATTAATAAAAGTAAAATAAAAATAAAATAAAAATCACGACGTTTCGGAGGCAACACAAGCTTCAGGTGGAACCGTCACAGCACGCTTGCTGTATCAAGTAAATGAGAGTTTGAGACACGCTCCACTGTTTTAACTTTTAGGCTGGTGTTACCAAGACGAAGTGTGCAATACGTTTATAAAGCGTGTGTCACGGGGTTACATTGAGTGTGTTCCATTGCACCCTTTTTGCCAATCGTGTGCAATGTGCTTTCCAAAAACTACTTTTTAACGCCAACATTAATTCCAACACTAATTGCAATACAGTTGCCCACACAGCAATGAATTATTCTCAATGCTAAATGTATTCCGCATCATCTCTCCAGCTGCGAAAGAGATGCACGTGTTTGTCTGTGCGGGCTCTCGCCTGCTCCACAGAGCAGTAATTGACCGAGTGACCCCATTGACTCGCCAGACAGAGAGGCTGCTGCCGTGCGTCCTGCTCTGCCTGACCATGCTGATGATGCTGCAGCCGTTCGGTTTGCACGTGCCCGTGTGCGGGGACGGCGCGCTGGCCGGCCGGCCCTGCACCTCGCCTGATGCTGCCTTCGGCGTGGACGACATCGCCGGACTATTCACGGGACCAGTGCTTCATTTCTCCACGAGTGGCGAGTCCACGCTATCCCATCTTCCTCATTCTCATCACCAGCAGCACCACCAGCAACAGCACCATCAGCAGTTCAACGGTAGCTACAGCACGAACAGCGGCACCACAGGTGCAGCAGCATCAGACTCCGTGCCGTACACCGCCACGTACGGACAGCTGAGTCCAGTTGGGAGCCTTTCGTATTACGGGCAACTGTCTGTCGGAGATGTACGGGACGTGGAGCCGATGTCCCCACAGAGCCCCGTCGACTTCAAGAAGCCTGGCAAAAGCAAGGTGCGTGACACGCCGGGGATGCGATTTCCCAGCCTAGTTTTACAATGTCGCCTTTTGCCCTCTTTGATTGTGTGCTTGCCTCCCTGCCTGCGTGCCTGCACACCCTGTGAATGTATGCTTTATTTAGCTTGCACGTAACTGTGCAATGGCGTGTTTGCACGCCTCACAAGAGCTGTGGGAATAATGCTACACGCCGGCAATGGCTAACGTGACATTACCACAAGCCAGCCGATAACTTGCAGTGTGTAATGAGTATTAAAGAGCACTGCAAGACAATGCGTGCTTTGGGGCTGCTAAGGTTGAATGCCAAGTGCTACATGAGGGCACAAGTAAGGTAGGCTTTTAATGTGTAATGCTAGTAAGGACACATCTTCTCTCCAGAGTGTGCTGGTGAAATCTCCAGTGACAGGCAGCTGTGGTGACAAAGACATTTTCCAGGGTGGGCAGTTACCTTGTCAGGAGGTGCAATGAATCCTACTATTTATTTGCTTTAATTTGCTTTTAAAGATCGTCCCATGTTGCTTCATAAAACATAGAAAATTCCTCCAGTGATGTTTTATATGCAACAGATCGAGCAATGACCGCCACTTTCTCTCGTTGGGTTTTTTCAGGGTCTCGCGAATGAGGACGATCGGAAGAAGCGGCGGCGGGAGAGGAACAAAATCGCGGCTGCGAAATGCCGCAGTAAAAAGAAGGAAAAGACGGAGACATTGGCTCAGGTCAGCAGAAGGCCATAAAAACCTCGTACATGTACACCAAACCTGGGATTAACTATCATTATACCTAAAACAGTATTGGTAGTTTAAATTACATTTACGCTGTGTGACTGAAATGAATTCCAAATGACACAATTTCAACTGTAATCGACCCTAAGCCTGACACACAGGCACAAACTTGTCTTACATTCAGTTGAGGGATAATTGAGACAATAGCATTTTTCAAGGTGAGATCCTCGGTAATACATTATAATTAATGGAGTAAGTGTAGGAAACAGATTTTTGTTGTGTGCCAGTACAGGGACTTCACTAGAGGGAGCTCTAGAGAGCCCCTCTAGAAGGTACTTCCCTTTTCCAATTTGCCCAGACATCTTGGAAGAGATGAGAGTACCCAAACTTTACCCTGCCACACACAAACTGTCAATCGACTAACTGCTCAGTGGCCAGAAATGTGTCAGGAATTTAACAAACTTGTCCATTGTTACTTATACATTTAATGGTGTTTTAATTCATGGTCTCCATACTTGCAGGAGTCGCAGCGATTGGAAGGTTACAACTCGAACCTGCGGTCGCAGTTCGAAGCGATGCTCGGGGAGAAGCAGCGCCTGGTGCAGCTCATCAACATGCACCGGCCATCATGCATTGTGCATGCAAGCAGCACGTCCCCTGGCGTTGAGCCAACGCACCACAGCAATGCTCCGTGACAACGCCACACCATGCGGCCACGAGAAGATGCCGTGGGACAAAACAGAGACTCGAGACAATAATGGCTAAATTGCAATTTTGAAATTAGGGGAAATGGAACTTAAGCCAACATTTTTGAACAGGAAAAAGAAAAGGGTCCTCTTCCTCTTTGCCTTTACAAGAATAATTATCAGCAGCTACTCTCCATTGTGCCCTGATGCAAAGTGTGGCACTGAAATGGCATTGGGGAGTGTATCAACCCAATTTAATCCCTGCTTTGGACTGTTAAATTGCCTCTGGCCAATACTACACCCACTGCTAACCCGGCGTCAACATATTAATATTTGACACCACGATTCTGTGAAAAGCTGTGTGGTGTTGACCTATCGCAGAAGTGAAGAAGAAAAAAAGAAGACAACTATGAAATTTAGCTGAAAAGCAAAGTCCAATTTGTCGAAATGTAGAAAGAACTCTGCTTTGTGAAGAAGCAATCCAGCCATGAGAATTTGCACTAATTATGATTTCACACAGTTATCGTGCTCCGTCAAGAATGTAGTGCTGCGTGCATACTGTAGCCGTAGGTTGTTTCCTGTTTGTGGTGTCTTGTTCATCAAGCTGCCATGTGTGCGGATTTCAAAACGTCACAAGTACCAAGAAGCCCTCTACTTTATCTGTCCGTCTTAATAGACTTTGCCCAATTAAACGGGAAAATGCATTTAGAAATCGAGAAACACGCAGCACATCACACACCTGTATTCAGCTAAGAATGTATGCGCTAAAGCCAATTGAAAGGTTTTTATTCTAAACTTTTTTAAAATACATGACCTTGGCTAATGTTTAAGTATTACATATAGGTGTTTCATAATTGTGTACAGTATTAAGTCTAGACATTGTCAGATTTGTATAACATGGCATGCATAGCATTCTATTGAAACAAACATAGGATTGTTTATGGCTATACATTTTTTTATCGTTAATTTGTCAATTACATTCACTATTACATTTTGTATCAAAAGAAATAGCATTGTATACGCCGCCAACGAGTCAACGTACTTATTCACATTGTTACACAATAGGTACTGCATTTAATGTATATATAAATACGTCAAAAATATATACTTTTTAAAATATAGCTACGTTTGGTGTTTGTGTCGTTGATTTAAATAGTGGCACTTTTAAAGATGGTGTTTTTTTTATTATAAATATAAAAGACATTGACATATATGCGAAATGCTATTAGACATTTCCTGCACAGAGGAAATGTGTCGGACATTATGTACAGCATACCATATTCTTCGGATTATCAGATGCACAATTCCCCCTTGTGGTTTTTTTAAACCAAAGTTAATATCTAGAAGGTGGTTGTGTGACCAATTTTGTATGATTATTTTGACAATGGGCACACATGTGGGGTGCATCTTACTTTTCAGAGCATCTAATAATCCGGATAATACACCTTTTATTAATTTATGCGTTCCGATGAAATGAGAGCAGGGGGAGAAAGTGAATGACAGTGACATTTAAAATTAGAAGTCGTTATTGCCTGTCTGTTCAGTTTGTCATAAAATATCATTACATTTGGTGATGGTTATTGCAGTGGCAACAGTATTGGCAGCACATGATTAGAACAATGGATAAAATAAAACCAACAGCACGTTATATTTTTCAATGGGAACGTCATGCATAATATGGGCAGGAGTATGCTATATGCCAATAGTCCCCTCGGTGTAGTCTACTTGTGGTTTGCAAAGCATTGTGGTCTGTGGAACGGTTGCAGATAGATTTTGTTCTCTCACAAAAAATTGTTTTTTACTGAATGGTGGTCCACGAACAGTTTTTGAGGAACAACAGTGGTCTGGCGGGGTCCAGAAAGGTTGGCAACCACTGCCATATGCATGATGTATGAGCATCCATACAAATAAATGCTGAGTGTGGGGTGGTACATGCCTGCAATGGAGCACTTTGGAGGCATGGTTTGGTGAATTTGCATACGGTATTTGTGAAACTCTAAAACCCACTTGGACTGCGAGGAGACCAGCATATGGCAGTATAACAAGTAGTTCCATAAAACAATATCTCCGGATCTTTGAACGTTTGTGGGGTTTCTCAATATACTGCGGTTTCTTTCCGAACATGTGAAACGCTACTTAAAAAGGATCAGCTCAAACATCAGTGCAAGAAGACCCTTGTGAAAACCTTAAATATAGGACATTACAAACTCCAGTCTTACAGTTGTTACAGTTCATTGTTATGTATGTTGAACTTCTTTCACACCGTATTTAGCCAACTGTCGTAATTGGAGGTGCGGGGAAGGACAACAAACTAAATACAAAAACTACTCAATAAATTATTTTCAGTCTAGATTTAAAAGCGCATAGCTCTAATGGCTTCCGAATATCGGAAAGAAGAGCATTCCAGACGGCCTCGAAGTGCATCTGAAAGCTCGCGATGCAGTGACCGTCTTTGTTCGATGGTTATCCTAAAGCCGCTGCAAGGATGACCGGAGTTCGCTTGATGGTTTATACTCCTTAACGAGATCAGCAAGGTATTGTTGTTCATTTGTGAAAATGCACTTTATGTGTAATGAGTACGACCTTCTGCCAGGTCTGCTCATTCTGACATCCTTGTCTCTAACTATCTTCACGCACCCTCCCATGCCACCCTCCACATGTGTCCGAATCATTCCCTGTGGGTTGATGATTGTTTTCATAAGGGTGAATGCATAGTCGTCCACTTTGATATTAGCACAATCAAAACAGATTGCTGTTCAACTGGTTGAAGGGGTGACGTGCTCCAAAGAGGTTTATTAAAGCTGAGGATGAAGGTCACTTTGTTGTGAAGGCCATCATTGTCTTGAAATTTCCAGCTGAGTGACAATCCCATGATGCTTAGGTGGGGCATTGTATCTTAAATAATTTTGTGTGGTGACAAATGACATCTTACTGTGATGAAAACACATAGTTTATACAAATAAAGGTTACATGTGCCCCCAGGTTTGTTATGGATCCACTTCAGCATGCTCATTGCCGGCTGGCACACGCACGTGTACACGCTTCAACATGAGTATGAATGTGACAGCGCCTCTTTAACCACGACCCCTCCCGACATTGAAGATGATAGATCTTCAAGGCTGCGAGTGTGATTTGTGTCAGCAAAGACATGCTTGACGAAGGCCCACTGAGTTCAAGCCGGAACGAAAACTGCTGAGCGGAAACTTTGAGCTGGGGCGCGAAATTCGATGTTTTCACCCGGAGCGGACACAGCCCACGCGGCATGTGGCGACACGTGGAGTTGGTTGAGTCGCTGTCATCAACAACAACAACAAGGCCGCTGTAGTCGTAACACTTCGTATTCGAATAGTGATCGCATTGTATACAAACACCTGCGTTAAACGCACACCCGTGCTATCATGCCGGCCCTTGTCGACTGCCATTGCCACATGACTGCGGAGGATTTTGATGCCGTGAGTGTTGTGTCCCACGATTGCCTGCCACACACGAGATTCAGGTGATGCACAGAGACGTCTCGGTTCGTATTCCGGAGCGCATTTTGGAACTGCGTGAGTTTGAATTCATGCTCGGTGGTTCGACTCGGTCATCCATCCTAAAGCGGCAGATAAACTGTTGTAAGGTAACTACTTGCAGGGAAAAAAAAGGTGTCAGTTTTGTTGCCAGATAAAAGGGTAAAAAAACAATTATCATATTTTGTTACTGGCAAATGAGGTTCCAATGGTACTTGCAGGAAGTCTTCAGTGCTTTGGAGAGATCGCTGACTTTAATTTAGAGCCATGCAGGAGCCCATGGAGACTCGCAGATGTCTCATTTTCAAGAGCGATCTGGTTAACAAAGGTCTTATCCATAATGTAGGTTCTTTTGGTTTAGATCGCGTACGTATACATGTGTCGTTAAACCCGCTACCACCCGGCAGCCAATTAGTAATGTTTGTCACGTCAGACAGAACGTGCCAATTCGTTACTCGTTGCAGCCCACCGGTGTGTTGGAGAGCAAACTCAGATTGTAAATGTTGTGGATTTGCTTTCCAACACACCACTGTGCTGTACTAGTAACACATTGGGACGTTATGTTTACGTGACAAACCTTATGAAGTGGCTGTATCGGGTGGTGGCGGGTTAAACGACACATTTATATTTACGCGATCTAACCCCAAAAAAGCATGGATAATATTGGTCGCGAAAGCCTCTGTGTTAAAGGTCATATCGTTAGGTTTTGGTAACTGCCATAGAAATGTGGAATTACCACCATTGACTTATAGCCGCAAACGGAGATGGTTACAGCTCACCGCTCGTTCGAGTAGGATGTTGACACGAGCTGTCTGAAACGGCAAGAAATGATTTGGTGATGCCGCTGCTGCGTTGGCGGTGGTGCAAAAACACAACAAAATCCCCTCAACTCCGTCAATAACACTGACCTAAAAAATGGAGAAATATAATTGGCGAGATTTCGAGCAATGGCCCTTCATAGCATACAGAGAGGCCAGCGAGAGAGAGAGAGAGAGTGGATCATTCATCTACGCCAATTTAAAAACTGCTCATCAGAAAACATGTTAACAATTGAGGTCTCATCAGAAAGCATGTTAACAATTGAGGTCTCATCAGAAAGCATGTTAACAATTGGGCTCTCATCAGGCCCCATGGAGTAAAGTGCAGTCTCCAACCGCTGTTGTCCACTTCATCCATCATTGAACTCTCTCTACTGTGAAGGACAATTTCCCTGAAATGTCAACGATTATATATATTTTTTCATTTAAGGCGAAAGTGTTGTTGACGAATGTGTCGAGTTGTTTTCGGAATATCTTTGAAGGTTACGTTTAATATCTTTACTTATATTCACAAGATGTATGTATGTTGAACTTCTTTCGCACCGTACGTAACCAAACGTGCTATAATGTTAGTTTTTAACGAATTAAGCTGTCCTGCCAATGTGGGGCTGTCTTTGTTTTGCTACATAGTTGTGCTCATTTATATGTGGCAGAGCCTATTGTACACACTATGGATCTTAATGGGACACCAAGTTTGTGAATCTTTGACAAACCATAAAGTCAAAACCACATCGGTTTGCCATAATACAATATGACCCAGAGTACAATGGGCTCTGCCACATAAATGTAGTTGTTGCTTTGCATCTACATCAGCCATACAAAGTAGAAGAAGACTAAGTAATAACAGCAACAGAATAGTTAATGCAACTTATTTGAAATGGACATAGTTGTAATAGAAATAACACCACTACACATTTAGTATCTTATTACACACAACACGCACCACGTGCCATGCACACAATACTACACTGAAATTAACACAAAACATAGAATAAATGTGCCCTGCACAAAACACAAAACCACACCAACATGCACACTCCAGTTCCTGCACACAACATAAACACCGTTCATTGCATGGCTATTCATGGCAGTATATTGATTAACTGTGATTTACGCAACTGGTGACATTCTGCATACTTGCATATTGACATAATACATTGTAATGTATTGGCCCCTTTGCACTTGTAGGCGTACAGTGATGACATTACCTTACTCTATTTAAGACCGAAAACAGGAAGACTTGTGCACAATTCTGGTGTTGCCTAATAATGGTGGTTGTAATCAGCAAACTGGCATACTTAAATTGTAAATGTGGGTTTGCTCTCCAACACAGGTGTGCTGAAGTAACTAATTGGCACTTTTGTTCATGTGACAAACCTGACACATTGGCTCTGTTGGGTGGGGGTGGGTTTACGACACATTTACATTGATGCAATCTAACCCCAATAAACGTTATTATGAATAATATTGGTCACAAAAGCTTACGTGTTGAACTAAAAGCTGTCCCCAAGATTTGAATACATTATATGCCAACAGCAATTGCAGCCATAGAGAGGTTTATCGGTTGGTGCAAACTTCTGGTTTCGGGAATATTACGAAAACTAATCTGAATGTCACGATCAGTTGTGCATTACGACATTGGCTCTCATGGTACTGACACATGAGTTGCTATTAACCTTGTTATGCAGTATACATTGCACCCGAAAAATACACACTCTTACAATTCACATTATAATTTGTGATGCGCAGTGGTTCAATCACTGTTGTATGATTCCCGGCAACCTCAGTTTGATTCCCGGCCATGGCTAACATCAGTGGCAAGTGATATCTGAATCAGTCCTGTACAACTTGCACTGGCCAGCGTGGTGAATGTAGGGTGAAACAACCCACATTCCTGATATTTTCATGTGATCTTTGCACACAGCGTTGTAATTCGTTTTTTTTTTGAAGATTTGCTGGTTTATTCCAGGATGTTTCTGTTGCGCGTCGTCGCCTTGGGATGTTCTGTGTTCATATTTTGTTTGTTGCTGTTGCACCCAACTTCAGAGCCGCATGGCTCACAGGGCTATACCTAATAAATGAAACTTGTCATCCAGCAGTGAAGTGACAAACGACCGTGATAAATTGTCGTTAGTTGTATTATAGAATTGAAATAATGCTAATGACACTTGTTATTGGAACCACACAATGATCATTGAGCGTCAACGTTGCTGAGAACATAACCAAATGAAGAGACAACTCCTCCTTCCTATACAGTACCATTTTCATCTCTCGACACACACACAAACTCCCTTTTGCACGTTCATAACAAAATCGACACAAGATGGTGATGAGGTTTGAATTGCCATAGCCCCCTAAACTTTCTGGTGGCTTACTGGACAGAGCTAAACATTTTCGTTGGGCACCCATCTCTGGGCTGAAATATCATCGTCCGCAGCAGTGTCGCTGCCTACGTGCTGCCCTGCGCGTTGCTTAAGGCGTGAACGCAAGCGACTGCCAACGTCCTTGTAATTAAATGCATCATCATGGCAAAAACGAAATCTATCACCCGTAACCATACACGCAATACCAGGCGAGCACAGACGGGCCGCGGGGAACAGCAGCCCCCCAATTACCCCAACCACCCCCAACACGAGTGCGATGTTTAAACAACAACAACAACAACAAAGAGATGGCAGCTATCATCATTGATCTGAAATTATTCCCCACCATCACCCAATGGGATTAATTAGGCATCAAGGAGGCGGCGAGGTGGTGGGGAAATGGAAGAGGCAGTTTGTGTGTAAGACTCTAGCCACGTGGAATTCCACATGCGTGTCTACGGTTAGCATTCAGATTAGGGTTGTTACAAAAAACGTAACGGTCTTGTATACACCCCGAGTGCTGTTCTAATTGTTGGATATATAAAGGCAACGATAATCATAATCACTGTGTTATACTGTGTCCATTATCCTAACACACAGTTTGACATTTGTCCCAAAGTATGTAAACACCACGCTTGTAGTCAAATTTACCTATTTTTAAGTGTGGACACAAAAGTCATTGACATTTGGTTAAATAATCCATTGACGTGCTTGAATATTTTCATGAGTATTTAACACTTCATCCCTGCGTAAATACG
Source organism: Lethenteron reissneri (assembly GCF_015708825.2). Lineage (NCBI taxonomy): Eukaryota > Metazoa > Chordata > Hyperoartia > Petromyzontiformes > Petromyzontidae > Lethenteron > Lethenteron reissneri. Next base: position 9,539,061 of record NC_083803.1, on the reverse strand, counting down.
TACGTATCATGGTATGTGTAAATCAATTGTTTCATAATCAACGTTTTTGGGTTTAGATCTGTCTAGCTGCCTTAACATGGCACAACAAATACCATGCCATTGCCATGCTTGTTTTACCGATGGTTGACCCTATCTTTCTTCCCGGCATTGTTGTGAAAGTGTCTTCTAGATTGTAAAGGTTCTGAAACTGTGTGGGAGGCCACAGCTTGCGTGGGGTGTGGGGCAAGGAAGGAACTTCCCAATTGCCGTTCACATTCTCCACATTCGGCGTTGGTAGCGGTGCTGCCGGCATATGCTGCTGCTCACGGCTTAACCAACGTTGACCGCGGTTTTGGGTTGGAGCTTTTTTCATAAGGCCAAGGGGAAGAGACGGTGTCTTGCAGTGATCTATTGGATTGACCTTTGTTTCAGACGCAGAAACTGGGTGGCCTGGGTATTGCAGACTTTCTGTTGCAACTGTTGAACGTGCAACAGCTTGACGTGGATTAATTCTGTACCGGGCGTTTGGCTGATGTGTCTTTCGATTCATCGATTAATGTGAAAAATATTTGCGAATTTTGCATCTGGGCTAAAATAATCCATATCTGAGTCTTATAGCTTTGAAAGATCATGCCAATGTATTAAATCTCTGGGAGGATGGGAGTGGATCAACACATGCTGAAGTTTTATTCTAGTGGGATAGATTATTTAATGTTATCTAACCTCACATGGCCTTAGTTCATAGTCACTTGAGATCATTCTCGCTTGTTCTAAAAGTGGGTCCACGAACTGGATTTGTGCTGTTACGTATACATGTGTGTTATGTAACGTGTATTATTTTAACATTTTTTTTTCTAATGTACAATTGCTATTTATTAGTGGGGCATATTTATTTTATTAGCACAAGACAGTTACTACTATGGGAACCTCATTTGCCAGTAAAAATATGATAATAGGTTTTTTACCCTTCTATCTGGCAACAAAACTGACACCTTTTTACAAGGAGTCATGTTTGCATAGACCGCAATACCTGCAGTCATAATACAAACAAAAGACATAACTCTGATAATGTGCACTGTCCTTGAAGTTGATTGGTCCACACCCGAGACAGCTTTCCTTAGAGCCTAGTCTCACATGGGTTGTACCAGATGACGCCAAAAGGCGCACTCCTTGTAAAAAGGTGTCAGTTTTGATGCCAGATAGAAGGGTAAAAAAACAATTATCAAGACAGTTATAGGCAGAGGAGAAGAGGAAGCTCTTGAGCTTCAACTTAAACAGGGACAGGGAGCCGACAGCACTAATGGCTGGGGCAAGGGAGTTCCAGATAATAGGGGTAGCGGAGCAGAATGAGCGACCTCCCAATCAGCAAAAGAGGCCTGGGGAGTTTCGAATTAAAGCTTTCGTGACTGCAGGGATTCATCTTCTTGGTTCTTTCGGTAAAGTCACGTAGAAGGGAAGTAATAAAATAATACAAACAAAACATAATAAAATAATTATCACGACGTTTCGGCCACAACGCAAGCAGCCGTTCTCAGGTGAAGAGGACGGCTGCTTGCGTTGTGGCCGAAACGTCGTGAGAATTATTTTATTATGTTTTGTTTGTATTATTGTATTACTTCCCTTCTACGTGACTTTACCGAAAGAATCAAGAAGAGGCCTGGGGAGCTTCGTCAGAAGGCATTGGATTCTGGAGCCAGGAACTGGGTGGCCGGGGGTAGAGTGGCGAGAGAGGGGAGCGGCGGAAAGTGTAACTGTATACACACTTGTTGCAGAGATGCTCTTTTTTAGAAGTGACAGCGGCACAGTAATCGAAATGAGATCCAATCACGACTGGAATGAGAGCGTATAGATAGCATACTGTCAAAGGAAAGATATAAACGTTAGAGTCAGGGTACAAATAGGCGTGAGAAGCATTCAATTAGACCAGCACTGAGTCAGTGGCAGTGTCCTTAACTGTGACCAGCGTCCTGAAAGCGAACTGGCTGTCATTTTCGATTTAAAGCTTTCGTGACTGCAGGGATTCATCTTCTTGGTTCTTTCGGTAAAGTCACGTAGAAGGGAAATAATAAAATAATAAAAGTTAAACATACAATTATTTTCATGTTTTATTTTTAGTATTTTATTATTTCCCTTCTACGTGACTTTACCGAAAGAACCAAGAAGATGGGCTGTCAATGTTTCGATTTGTCATAGGAATACTTCCATAATTTTTTGTCTACAGGCATAGATTGTCTGAAAATTCTACCTATTTCATCAATACACTGCATTTGAAGAGGCCTGTGAACGCACACCATTTTCATTCGAAAGTGACACAAAATACAGCCGAGCAAGTAGGTTCGTTCATGACGGCTGTTCCATGAGAATAAATCATTTCAGTTCCGCACGATTTTTTCCCTTGTACTATCCACATGGTTTGGCGCAAAAGATAACAAAAATATATATATATGCTTCCACGTCACTCAATTGCTAAATTGCCCGGTTGCTATTTATGAAGTGGAAAGAGGAGGTGGATGTTTACGAAACTTCAAGGAGGGGGGGGGGGGAGCGCCGGTTATCTGGGGTCACACTCCGAGCCACACGTCTGCATCGTGGACGATCACGCTGCCATTGCGCCACAAGCGCGTGTGGTCCCCCCTCCCGGAGTGGCACGGAGCTCAGTGTTGGGACTCTACCCCCAAAACGCACGACGGCAACAACGGGAAGCACCGGGGTTTCCCATAATAAAATGGAGAAATGGCTCTGCCGACTAATAGAACATTATGCACCCACCCATCCGATGCCGGGTTGCACGCCGCCCCACCAAATTTGCTACATAGCGGCCGGCAAATGACGGCCGTGGAGCAGCATGAGCCTCTCTGAGGACTGCTTCGTGACTCGTATTCATGTGCATTGCTGCTCTTGTAATATTGCGTTTTTTTATGGAATAAAAACAAATTACGAGTCTGAATCACCCCTGCGCTACATCGATGATTGTGTCACGAGAGTGTACAATGCACCATGTTGAAAGAAAATGTATGATACGTTCTGTTTTCTGTCCATTGTCATTTCTTCAAAGTAATATTTTACAGCCCTTTGTTAATCCACTGCTGGGTGAAGGCATGTCAGCACATTGTCAGTCTTTGAGTGTTGTTGGACCATACTTCACTTTTCTGGTTAGTGCAGTTGGTGAAGCTTAGTTGAATTTAAAAAAAATCCTACAGGTTGAGTAATGTATCGGTATCCAGTATAGAATTGTTTCTCTTTAACAGATACCACCGGCGTAATATACGATCATTTGTTTTAGAATAGTTTCCTGATAATAATTGACTATAATTGAATGGAAGCGGTCATGTGTAGCGCCACGGTGGTGAAATGTTAACTCCAGTGCCTGGTATACAGGAGGTTGTGGAGTCAATCCCGATCCTGACGCCTGTATATTTGTAGTTTGCATGTTCTCCCCGTAGTCGCGTGGATTTTTCTCCGGGTCCTCCGGATTTTCCCTCCACATTTAGAAACATGCGTTTAGAGTATTTGGCTGCTATAATTGTCCACATGATGATAAGCCACTTCGTTGAGCTATCATTTGTGGCCAGGTCGCTTCTGAAAAAGAGCTGTATAGCTTAGTGGGCCTTACGTGGTAAAATAAAAATAGCATGAACCCAATTCATTTACCAGGGTTCCAATTCACTTATTGGAATTAATCGTAATTTTTCGTTTAAAATGTGTAAAATCTATCAGACAGATAAAATGTACATGGCCGTTATACGATTTTTGAAAAAAATGCATCTGGAAGCAATGAACACATTTACAATGCTGTACTTTGTAAATACAGTATGTTACAAATTACGTATGATGGATTCCATTTAATTACAGACGGCTATAATCAGAAAAAATATCTGTAAAAAGTTATTCACCATACGAGTAAATACACTTTGATTTAAATATGAATTCTTTCTCTCCCCTACTGAGTGTAAATCCAGACAGGGTGTACGCAAACAAGCATCAGCACGGGCAATTTTGGTGTGAAACGAGCACGATATTTGTCTCGTTGCGTTGGGAACGAGATGTGGCAGGTCTGCCTTGGACATTGAATTGTGCATTGAGCTGCAAGAAGGCCACATAATTTGTTGAGTGGCCTTCGGGAGCCAGTCACTCAAGGCAACAGGTTTTGGGGGTGGGAAGGGGTTTGGGATTTACGTGCCATTTTGGTTGTGGCCGCCACCTTGTGGAATATAAGGAGAACATCTTCCAGTGTGGAATATGGTAAATAAAAAACACACAACTCGCCATGACTGAAATTTCTTGGTGGGATCGAGAATGGCTGCAGGTTTTCTTGGTTACGAGTCATGCCGTAATTTTTTTGTTATTTTGTTTGTTGTCCGGGAATATAATTGTCTCTATTGTGCGGATGAATTGCGTGTTATTAATGCAATTTATTATCTGTGTATTTGCCAACTGTGTGTGTTTGTTGAAACAGGACATCGCAGAAGTAATCGAGAAAGCAAAGAAGGTAGGTTGAGTGAGCATGCATCGTTAAAGCCATATCCCTTACGAGACATAACCCCAAGTAATAAGCATAGATCAAAAGACCGCTTGTGTCTGCGGGATGAAAAAGCAATCCTGAAATGTCAAGATACAATCCCTAACGATTCCTGGAATGTCGCGTTTTGCAGCGAGGTCTACGTTGCTAGGCATCTGTGTAAACATCGCTTGACTGATAATGCTTGTATGCCGGGAATGTGGAGAAATGGGCTTGCCAAACAATACATTACACGTCCAGTTACAAGGTACAAGCGCAAACAGCCCTTAATTATTAAAAGTCCACCAGCCATTACAGCTGTATTCAGTTTGCCGTGTACATGACTATTAAAGCTGAAGGAAGTTCTCTTCTTGGGATCAGAACTCCTATGTTCTGGATGTTCTGCCATGTGACAAAATCTCGTATTGACACCTGGGTGTCCAGGCAGGGCTGGTGGCACTTGTGTCTGTTGCGGAGCACCATGGAGAGTTTGCAAGGATCTTGGAGTTGTCCGAACGGTACGTGGTGCAATCGAGAGAGGCAAAAACATTACACGAGTGTGTCTGTGTGTGTGTGTGCATGTGATGGCTTTTTTTTTACATACTATCATGTAATCGGCATCTCAAATATACATGCGTTGTTGGTCTAACGTGTCTGGCTAAATGGTAGTGTGGTATCTATTGGACCTTTTTGGCAGTATCAAATTGATTAAACAATAAGAATAGTAGTATGGTGTTATATTTTGTGGTAAGAATTTGGTGGTGTCTGATTTAAACAAAATTCATAATATAATCATCAGCCATGATCAGTCTACTGCTCGATGTAGGCCTCCCCAAGCTATTGATAAAGTATACTGCTCACACTTGATTACGTCACCCAACTTATATCATGTTGTATTATACAGTTTTCACGGTAAAAAGGAATTTTGTATTGCCAGTAAAAAAATCACGTTGCAATTTTGAATGCCAAAAGGTCACAAGCACGTTGCTCAGAAGCACATCGTCACACCCCATTGCGACAGTCCTGGCTGCAGCCCATGTATGTTAGCACTGAATCATTTCAATCATTTGACGCTGTGCAATGTGGCTAGCAAACAACTTTCTCCGTTGGTAGCAACAGTAACAGTGATACATCATTTACGTGGATGTACCAAAGTCGAGCACTGTTACAATCATGAACGCAACAAGCAGTCGCCATATAGAGTGAGTATGAGTGACAAATATGACCGTCATTGAATGCACGTTATATGACATGCTGTGTTACAAGATATACTCTGATATGGAACGCTTTAAAGAGGAATCAGAAATGTTCATGCATCGCCCGATCTCGGAATCCAAGTTGGTTTGAGCCTTGACAATGATTGGATGGCTGACCACCATGCATACAGCAGGTGTAAAAGGCTGTGAGGCTACATTATGGACACCACAAGACATTGGAGCGTAATCTAATGTTGTACTGTACTATGCTCCCACGTATGCGCACGCCTCACCTTCACCGACCAGCATGGTGATGTATGGTCAATCAACCTGAACAGCATGGAGAGGCCCATCATCCACAGTGCATTCACAAAAAGACTTGCACATGTACATGACAATATCATCAAGTGGAGACCCTTCTGTTTGTCTCCACATATAATTAAAAATATGCTTTAGTCCACCGGCCTTTTGGCTTTCCAGACCAATCTTATCAAGCAGCATTTGTGTAAGCAAGCAAACTCTGGAGCGGTTTCGACCTTCTGGGTTTCACCCAGGATTTTTTTCTGTTGCATATAGTCACTTTAAGATGTTTCTTGTTCATGTTTTTCTTTTGTTGCGGTTGCACCCGAGTCAAGAGCCGCATGGCTCACAGGGTTATACGTAATAAATGAAACTGAAACCGAATCAGCAGACTCGGCCTTGTTGGTATTACCAAGAGGGCAATACCATAATGGCCGTGGTGTGTGGTGTGCTGCAGGTTCCCTGGTTTTGTGTTGCCCTGCCTGGGCGTTCACCCGGTGCAGGGATCTCCCTGCCAACCACGCAGCGCCACCCTGGAGGTACCCACAGGGGTCTCGCAGTCCACAGCCACACCCGGCTCACATTAACGGACGTTAACCTTTGTACCGGGTGGGGAGAGCGGTGGTTATAGCGAGCTGCGCTATAAATACTAAACTTAACTTTTTGTTTTAGCAGGTAAGGCCCGCTGAGCTTCAGAAGCGACCTGGCCACAAATGATAGCTCGAGGAAGTGGCTTATCAAAGTGGAAATTAAAATTTGGTGAACTGATTTCGAATCCAGTCCACCCCTAACATCAGCTACTGAGTGATATCTAAACCGGTAGCGAGTCTCCGAAACACTAACTTTGCATTGACCAGCATGGTGAAGTGTGGGCAAGCAGTCCCCATGAGCGAAAGACGTGGGGATGCCTTAATCCAGCAGTGGATTGACAAAGGGCGGTAAAAAAATACCTTTGTACCTTTGCGTCACGAAAAAAACGCAGCCGCTGACAAATTGTTACAATGCTCCCTGTTGCACTGGAATTCAGCATACCCATGCCGTCCTTCTTCCCTTTAAAGTTGTCTTATTTTTAAAAGTTTCACTCTATTATAGCATGTTGAAATCCGGTAACTCTACAAACTTTAAAAGTTAAAACTACATTTGTACTTTTGTGACTTATTGTCATGTGATGCGAGAAATACATCTCCTTTGTAGGAATGTGGAATTTCTAATCACTAGCTCATGGCTGTAAACAGATGAGTACCGAGGAGGAAATAACTCGTTTGACTATCACGTGATACAGCCGAGCACACAATCTAAATAAACTGTCTGGAAATCATGTTAGTGTACTTCACAAGCGGGTTTGTTCATGGTATTGTGGCAGAGGGCTTCCTTCAGGGAGAAAGTATAAAACTGATAGACAGTGATTTCATATTTATATTTAACTAGCCTATAGTTTATTCGGCAATATTCCCAGATAAAGAATATATTTTACCGGATGTCTATGCACGTTTTATGGGCCCTTTCGCACGTGCCTGCTAACTTTACCGCATTCCTTGGGCCAATAGGCTACAGGCTATGGGCATTTGTAGACACTGGTTAATCGAGCCATAGTTTAGGCTTGCTGGAGTTTTATTCTGACGCTGCTCACCACTTATCAAGTTCAAGTTCATGTATTAGGTATAGCCCTGTGAGCCATTCGGCTCTTGAATCTGGTGCAACCGCACCAAACAAAAAACAAAAACATGAACACAAATCATCTTAAAGTGAATATGTGACTGAGTGCAAACAGAAAATCCATTGCTAACAATGAAGAAGCCTTAAAAGCGCTGGTGTAGACTCCACAAATATTTCAATAATTGAGTGTAGTTTCCCGGGTTGGGCTGCGTGTTAAGCATTTCTTCTCTTGAGCTTTCACCACGCACATCTGAGGGCATCTCTTGAAAGGCAGTGGGTAGACCTTCATCCAGCATTGGAGGGACAAAGGGCGATGTCCACAGCAGTGCGTGATGAAAACTCGAGAGAATAATTTCTCAAACTGCAGGCCTGACCCGTGGAGAACCACACTCTAGATTAAAAACAAATTTCTTTAGAAATGCTTTTTTGTATTCAGTTTATTGCCCTTCCCCCACACCTTCGATTAGCACGGTTGGCTATATAGGGTGCAAAAGATATTCAACATACGTATGTACACACACTTGGAATACAAGGAGTTATGAAAACATAGACCTGTGAAACCTACAATAATGGTTAATGCAGGTGTGATCAGTCAAAAGTGCGATGGGCCACGAGGCTTGAGGTTATGATGATATGACTGTCTTCTTGGTTCTTTCGGTAAAGTCACGTAGAAGGGAAAAATATATATATAAAAAAAAATTCTACGTGACTTTACCGAAAGAACCAAGAAGATGAATCCCTGCAGTCACAAAAGCTTTAAATCGAAATGATATGACTGTTTTGTTTCTCCGCTAGGACCTGATGTCTGCCCAGCCAGTGATAGAGCAGCAGTGCGAGCGCTTGATGGCTGTGGGAGAGGTAGGTCTGTGCCTTTTTTTCTTTTTTTATGACAAATTATGCTTTTTAAGAATCGTGCCTCGGTGGCAACACTCTCACATGAATTGGACTCATGTAGCTGTCGGTGGAAACACGACGCATTGTTCAATGATCACACATTTCGTGTGGTTTTCAGTGTGCGGGGAATAGTTTACGGTAACACCTGTGATGTGAATACGTTTTGAAACGTGCCAAATTGTTTTTTCGACACCATTATGAGGGAGTACAGCAATGTACACTATTCCCGATGTGAATAAGTTGCGATCGTGAATTAAAAAAGTACAACAATAGGATTGATAATGCTGGAATTACATATGTAGACTTTCCTGGTAATGTGCATTTAATTCATCTTAGCAGATCTGTATTGTAACTAAATAGGTTAGAATACAAGGCTGACCACATTACAAATGACCGTTGTCATTTTATCTAATCTAATGGATTCTAAAAATGCAGTCCTAAGAGGTTTGTCCATAAAATTATGCATATAAAATGGAGGAAAACAAGTTAATGGAGATTTGATTCTGTAAAAGGCTACCTTGAATACATTTTAAAATAACGTGTGGGTAGTGCAACAAGCCGAGCATAGCCAAAACCAATATGTGAAAACAATGTTAAGAGCTGGTAATGCACAAGTTGTGTCTTTTATTGTGTACTGCACTTTGGAAAGTTAGAGTAGGCCTTTAAGTAGGCGTCAGGGCTTGACACGTCATCAAAGGTAATGGGTAAGGATTATAGAGGAATATACATCATTAGACAAGGCTACACTTATCACGAGAAGGTGGCTAAATTTAGAATGCTCTAGTTTGTATTTTATTACACGACAATTTATGAAGCTGTCCGTGTGGAAGACCATTAAACAGCAGCGTGCGACATGACTGTTTTGGGACGTATCGGACACATCACGTTGTTGTTTAGATGTATTATTGTTAATGTATTATTTTGAGTTGCCTTATTTTCTTTCTAGATAAAAAATAATGGAGATACCTATATCTATTGGTTATTGATACATACTTCCAAGCTCACCACTTCCCACGAAATAAAATGTACAGCCCTTTGTCAATCGACTGCTCGATGAAGGCCTTCCCACACTGTACCAATCGTGAGAGTTGTTTCGGGAAGATTTCACCACACTCGTCAGTAAAACTTGGTGAAGGGGAGCCCAGGACCAGTTCAGATCCAACTTGCCACCGATGTTAGCTGTGGCCAGGAATCGAACTCGAGTCACTCCACTAATTGCACAATTGCTTCCCTCAATTCTGTGCGTTGTGCTATTACTCAGAGAGTTCTGTACTGGAATTGAGTTTTCTGTAAGTATCGATTTAAAGCTTTCGTGACTGCAGGGATTCATCTTCTTGCTTCTTTCGGTAAAGTCACGTAGAAGGGAAATCTTGCTACCGTAATGCCACTTGTACATGGAATAACATTGTATATCTTTTACATTTAAAACGTATTTTAACTATACCATATACCTAATTAAAGTATATATTACTGAAATGCTAAGTTATATGTAAAGGTTAATATATTTGTGTTATGCTTAATGTTCCCATGGGCATTTTTTTTTTTACTTTTGTACAATTATACCATTGACCTTTCATCACATGTGACATGGACAGAGTGGTACTTGGTTTGAGCAAGGTTTCCCTTAATTAAGAGGTGATTGATTGGAACAGACTCTCATCTGGTGTTAAACTTTAAAGGCCATCAATGAAGGAAAAGTTGTGAAATTACAGCTTAATTTCTAAAAGGCTATTACTACAAAGGCCACCAAAACGGGTCTTAGTTTTTCTAACAATAGTAATTGGAAAGTTTTCATCTTATTATAATGAAAACATTATACTTGGAAGCACTGAAAACCCTCCCTGGCAAAGACCTACTTTAAAAACAGTGTTGCCAACGTAGCATATCTTCCAATGACACATTTGAGTTGTAAACCAACCACGCTGATATTTAAAAACAATAAAATATATGGCATCGTTTGCACACCCTTTGCTATGACGTATGTAACTGCACATTGCCACCTTTTATTGCAGCTCTGGCAGTGAAAGCTTATGACAGAGACAATGGAATGTCTCAAAGGTCAAGCTACTGTGACATGTCTAACCTTCGTCATGGGTGTTATCACTGCTATTTATTTGCACCAATAATCGAGTGCGATACCGTGGATAGGGAACTCCTGCGCATAAGATTCACACATCCACAATAGTGTATTCAGCATATTCCAGTCTAACTGTACCATGACAACACACTGCAGTGATTGTCATATCTATAGCATAGTGGTTAAGTGTTTTAATGTATTTACTTATTCTTGTGCGTTTGTGAATACCTGTATGCATTGCGTTTTGGGGGATTTTCTTACAACGATTGTGGGAGTGTGTCTCCACATTGCTGGCATTTAAATGTTGGTGTTTCAAACTAATTAGTTGAAGCACAATCAAGTATGTCTCATCCGCAGAACAATATTCATTAATGGATGTTGGTTTTTATGGATCGATCAATGAGAAATGCTCTGACAAGCAGTACTTCCTGAAGATGCCTCCAATGTTGGAGGCGAAACGTCGCAAAGGAAGAGTAACTTTTAAAAGAGCATTTCTTAAAATAAGAAATGCCAACGTCAATTATACAAAACTGGCAAAACAGCCAGCGACTATGAGTGGATATTATTAACAGCAAATGTTATCTTCCATGTAAGGCCACCAAAACGTGTTTTGGGACACTGGGGAAAAATCACAGATGAGGTCCTCCGTGTGAAGTTCTTTGGGCTTTTTCTGAAGCCCCCGCTTGGCCATTTTTGTGGATCCCCTCAGATCTGAGGCCCAGGGAAAACTGTCACGTAGAAAATCAAATAATAATAGAATATGACGTTTCGGTTGCAAAACAAGCAACCATCATCAGGTAAGAATGAATGATAAATCACAGACACGGGACCAGCATAGGCAGACATGCAGAGAGAGACACATTGTGTGTGTCTCTCTCTGCATGTCTGCCTATGCTGAGAGACATTGTGTGTGTCTTTCTCTGCATGTCTGCCTATGCTGGTCCCGTGTCTGTATTTTATCATTCATTTTTACCTGATGATGGCTGCTTGCTTTGCAACACACACGATGTGTCTCTCTCTGCATGTGTGTCCTTGTGTGTGTGTCTCTCTGCATGTGTCTGCCTATGCTGTTCCCGTGTCTGCGTTTTATTCATTCTTACCTGATGATGGTTGCTTGTGTTGCAACCGAAACGTTGTATTCTATTATTTGATAAAATTTTCTCGGTGACTTTACCGAAAGAACCAAAGAGTAATTCCTGCAGTCACGAAAGCTTCGAATCTAGTTTCCCCCCACCCCACCCCCTCCTCCCTTGCTGCTGCCGTGCTTCCATTCACTTCGTTGAGTCTTTTTAAGAATCCTCAACCTTTATAAATGTCCACGTTGCCCGAGTTGTGCGCGAACCACCAGAGGGGGCTCTTGCGTTGCTTGCAGGTGGGGCTGGACTTCAGCCCCCGTGTGGCCAAGACGGAGCAGGACAAGCAGGGCCAGAGGGAGGTGCTCTCTCGCCAGGTGGCGCTCGCCCTACGGCTCGACCTGCCCCTGTGAGTGTCTTGGCAACGACCAACAAAACCCTCTCTCTCCCCTCTCTACCCAAGCCCACATGGCCCACATCGAATGCGGCCAAGTGTTGCCAACTTCTTTTAGGGCACGCTCGGTTGCCAAATGGGTTTCGGAGAGTCCACTCGATGTCTCAATATGGGTCACCAAAAAGGGAAGCATTGTCAAATTCATCATTGAGACGAGATATTGTACATTTGCACGTAACACTGTAAAAAAATACTTCAGTAAATTAAGCAAAATAAAGTAACAGAAAAAATAACACAGTCCTGCTGCTAGTTTGTAGTCGGAAGTGGGACAATGATTCACCACAATTGCACACACACGGGGCATGCACACACACACACAGACGACCAACAACAACGATCCCCCCGTGTAGCCTTAACAGACTAAAGGGGCAAGTGCTGTGAGTGACACTTATGAAGGCTGGTTCAGTACACGAGGGGGTGGATGGCCAACACCACGCCCGGCCGCCTTTGTGTCCCCGGTGGTGATGTTTACACACGAAGGCACTGGTGTTGTCCGTGAGCAAGAATCGAACTTGGGTCACCGCTTTCGTAGCGCAGCGCGCTGACCGCTGCGCCACTGCTCCCCACACAAAGACAAAGATCCCCTGTGTAGCCTTAACAGGCTGTAGGGGCAAGTGCTGTTAGCGAGCACCTATGAAGGCCGGAACGGTACACGAGAGGATGGATGGGCAGCACCACCTCCCGGCCGCCTTTGTCCACGCGTGCACACAAACACTCCCAGCGCTAGGTCCACTCGTTACATCTCGCGGAGGATCGCTCCTCTTAAAACAGTTCAGTTTGCAATTGGCAGGTCACGTTTTAAGTATTTTTTCTTTTACACGCTTTTGATTAACTCTGTTGTATCCTCTTCTAACAAAATTTTTACCCACTTCCCAATGTGGTATCGACTGCAAACTTGGTATACTTATGTTATACTGATGACAATACTATATTCTATCATTAAAAAAAAAACGTATTTTAAAACATTCTTCTTTATATGTTATGTTTCGGCTTGGCTCTAATTGTCCACGCTCAACTGACGTTGGCTGTAAATGGCCACGGTCTCTTTACGTTATGGCAAGCTTCGGGGCCACTTCTAGGAGTCGTGGAGTTCTTCCATTGCTTGTAGGGCACATTTCATTAAAGCGTGTTTAAAAAAAAGGTTTTTTTAACATTACTTATTTTTTGTATTTCATGGAAGCTGGTTCGTAAGCACGGGTGTTTGTAAGTCGGTGCGTTCATAAATATTGGACTGCCTCTACTGTACGACCATCAGTATGAAAAATAAGTGTATATTATTGATATATTAAGATATATTACCTTGTATATTATACTAGAGGTATTATTAGCTTATCATAAACACATTTTTACACTTATATGTACATAGTCGCCATAAATGTAGTATGTGGGTGAAAACTTAAGAGAGTACGTGTAGACATCAAATCAACTGCGCTTGGGAGCCATCTGGTGGATGATTGTCACTGTGCAGCGTAAACTATTTGGGTGTTCATGGTAAAGTTCGTAAATCTCGAGTACATTATGCTGCCGAGGGAGCAAAGAACGTAAACACGGATTGGGTATAACTCAGTTGAGTACGTTATAACAAAAGTACGTAACACGGGAGGGCGTAGATCGGGGTATTACTGGATATCACACATCGAAAATTAATGCAGGATCCTTTATATACGTGGAATCATGTCAAAGTTCAAAGTTCATTTATTAGGTATAGCCCTGTGAGCCATTCGGCTCTTGAATCGGGTGCAACCGCAACAAACAAAAAATAAAAACATGAACAAGAAAACATCTTAAAGTGACTATGTGCAAACAGAAAATCCAAGAAGAGACAGCAAAATATTGCAGAAAATCACCGTACACCAACCCTGTGCAAATATCCCAGTGGGATGCAAGTCAACCAACAACAACCACAAGACAACTTAGATTAAGACCATCAGTCTAACTCTGTACTACAACAAACAAACATGGCCAAACCAAAAAACTTTTCGAAAATCACCAAAATAAAATGTCACGAGACAATTGGCCGGCTTTTAAATATAGTAGATTGATACAGGATCCTTAATGCACACCTGGAATCGCTCCAGAGTCTGCGTAGTGCCCTTGTTCCAAAAAAAGTTTCTAGATTTGACTTAAATGCACATAGTTGCGTGAGCACCCAATCAGCTGGAGAACACGATGATGTTATGCTTGCTTGGTTTGATTCAACTGATGTAGGATCTTGCATGGTGGTGTTTGTTCTGCAGGAATGTGCACTCGAGGTCCGCTGGTAGACCAACTATTCAACTTCTCAAAGAGCAAGGTTCGGAAATAACAAGTGACATTCAAATTGAGATAGCATTTTTACAAAGAATAAACTTATAGATAGCACACTTTTTAAAGGAATGTTCAAATTACTTAAAAAAATAACTGCCCAGTTGAGTATCCTTACATTGAGAGAAAGTTCCAAATGTAACTTGGCCCCTTTATATATTACTTTATTGCAATAGTCATCAGTAACTTATTTTTGCATTGCCTATGTTATTTTCATATGATTAAATGCCTGTTAAATATTGTACAGGTCACAATTATTTATTGCTGAAATGCGCATTGAGACAGTGTTCATCTCCTGTTTAAAGTCCTCAGCCAATGGTGGAAATTCCACATTCCTATGATGAGATCTAGTCTACTCATAGAACATCAGCTGTTTACTTCCCCATGAAGTGGCACTAATTTTATCAACCTTGGAGGTATGGTGGACTGTGTCAATCCCCAACCCGGATTTGGACTCGTAACCTTTCGATCGCAAGCCGCTCTATTGCGGAGTCACCCGGTCAGAAATCTTGTATAGAGTGGTTAAGTATCGGTTAATCGCCGGGACTGTCTGTGCTTTGCTCACATGATCCAGGAGCCCAGAATGTGTTGCTGCATGCCTTTGATGGGAGGCCTTCTGTGGCAATGGAGGGCGTTCAGGCTGGATACTTCTTCTCCATTCCGCCTTCCATCGTCCGCAGTGAACAGGTTTGTTGAAGTGGATTTTCCAAACAGGCTGTCGGCTGACTCAGAGGTCAGACACGGAGCTGGCACTGCTGAGATACTGGGTTTGAATTCAGCTTTCAGCTGGCGGCAATCAAAATAGTTTCTAAACTGTATCCCTTGCCTGGTACACGGGTCTTGGCTTTGATTCTGACCCTGACGATGCCTGTATATTTGGAGTTTGCATATTCTTTTCCTGTGGTAATGTGGATTTTTGTTTTATATGTATATATATAAGTTCCTCCAGTTTTTCCCTCCATATTTAGAAACATGCATTTAGATCATTTGGCTACTGCTATACATTCCCGCGTGTGATGTAAGCAACATCGGTGAGCTATTATGTGTGGCCAGGTCATCTTTGAAAATGAGCTAATAGCTCAGTGGGCTTTACCTGGTACACTAAAATAGTTGAATTCCTGTACACAAAAAAAACTATTTTTACAATTGTGTTTTCACTGAATTTTGTTAAATTGCCAGTTATGAACATTTTAAATATTTGTTTCACTTCCAAGCAATAAAGAATACTCTGTAGCAGAGCAGGTGGGAAGGGTTTGCTCCCTGATGTGAATAAGGGGGTTTCTTGAGGTGTCAAAAACAATTTGATGTCTCCTTCTGCAGACTCTTCTGTAACATAAGGCGATGGATGTGCTCACTGTGAGAGCTCCAAATGTACTAAGTTTAACGGAATGTCTAAACTACAAGCAGGATATAATTGTGAGAAGAAAAAGTAAACAATTGAGTTTCTCTGATAAAGATATTATTTGTCATTCCATTTCACCTTTTAATTCAAATTAGTATCGTGAATAATGGTCATTTGGAAATTTAACAGGAGGGATAGAAATGTTTTCATTTAAAAAAAAACGAATCCTACTCACGAACAGGTTAACACTACATTATAATTTACGTTTTGCTAAATAAATGCGTTCAGGAGGCAGTGCATACATTTTAGGTTTAAATACGCCGTATGATGGAGTCGACTCACAGTTATAATCAGGATAAGACTGTAAACACCACATACATCGCAGTACGGTAAGTGAAGTCTAATGGCCACAGCATAGAAAAAACACATTTTTGGTAAATGCAAAGTTACTCAGCCAAGGCATACATTTAATTAAAATAATCTGAGATAATTATCTAATTTGTTATTGCAAACCCAGGCTAGTATGTGTTTCTCATGCCATAAAGCAACAGAAACTGATTATGTTTTATACTCTTTGTTTTTTTTCGGTAAAGTCACGTAGGTAAAAATTAAAATAAAATAAATGAAAACAACTAAATTAAATCACGACGTTTCGGAGGCAACACAAGCTTCCGTCTTCAGGTGAAACCGTAACGATTTAATTTAGTTTTCATTTATTTTATTTTTTACCTACGTGACTTTACCGAAAAAACCCAAAGAGTATGAATCCTTGCAGTCACGAAAGCTTCAAATCTAGAATTGATTATGTTTTGTTGAATACATTTCCCATTTGGAGCTCCGCATTGAGCTAAAGTGTGGTCAAACAACCCTCATGACCGACATGATGTGGACAGACCCTCATCCGGCAGGGGATTGACAAGGCACTGTATAATATTAATCGATATAATGAGCTGCCCATCTATCTGGAGCTAACGTGAGTTTTGTTTCTCTCAAGAAGGAGAAACTCGTGAAGCAGTTGCCTCTGGAGTACCTGGTGCTGGAGACAGACTCCCCGGCCCTTGGGCCTATCAAACAGGTATATCAGCAAAAACACTTCCGTTCACAATGGAAATGGCAAGCGCTTTAATTTTAATGAGGGTTGTGGAAAAATTTAGTGTGCTATATAAAACGGCTTTACTACCCGGCTTCGCCTGGGACTTGGATTCACCAGGCCTGGCCGCCTTTGTCTCCCCAGTGGTGATGTCTCCCCAGTGGTGATGTTCACACACCACACCAGTTACTCGTTTGAGGCTGAGTCGACCTAGGGGAGGCCCAGGACCGGTTCAAATAATCATCACCGGTGGTGGCCGTGAGCGGGAATCGAACTCGGGTCGCCGGGTTCGTAGCGCAGTGCGCTAACCACTACACTACCGCTCCCCCCACACACACGCATGCGCGTCCATAGGTACACATACACGCGTAACATCAGCAGGCACACTGTTACGCTTTCGCATACGGGTCACATGACAGATTTGACCTCACAGCTCACTTGCCGTGCAAAACATATGCATTATTGTGTCCCCCCCACCCCCAAAAAAATACCAAAGTCTATTTTTATAATTTTTGTATGGTGTACTGTCTGGACAGTACCCACATGGAAAATTTCAAGTTTGTTGCATGTCGTGAAGTACGCTAAACATTTTTTACAAACACACATAATCACACATTTCCCTTTTATATATATAAATGAATGAATGACGCATTGCGACTGTACTGTCACTTTCATCTTTTGCAGACAAGAAATGAACCCAGCAATATTGTGGTGTCCTGCGAGTACGTGGCGAGGGTAAAGGGTGTATCGGTGGAGCATGTGGCACAGGTCACCACTGCCAATGCACTGAGGCTTTTTCCAAAACTTACGCGTTACATTAAGCTCTGTTAGTTACAAAACACCCCCCTCCCTAAAAAAATACACACTGTGTAAAACAGCAGCCAACTCTTGATATTTCTTCAAGCGTGCTCTCAATGTGTATTTTTATCCCCCTTTCTGTGACCACTGACATTTCTTCGGCCACTGGTTAGTTGAGAATATCGATTAAGTTGTTTTGGAAGCCTGAAGTCGGACAATGTGAAGAACATGGTCATCCCAGTTAAACTGCGCTTCAGTAACGATTGCTTCATTACTTGTGCATATCATTAGTGTGTTTGAAACATTAACTTACAAATACATTGAGCGATGTTTTGTACACACAATATATTTACATGTTATTTCGTGACCATCAGGTTGATTACTCCAGAATTATAATTAGCAGAGCAGAATTTCCTTTTAATGAGAGTGGTGCAAACTGTCACGGTTACACAATGAAATTGGCATGTCTGTTCATACTACAGCATGATCATGTGCCAGTTTTTTTGCATGTAATTTTCGCGTATGCAGTGCCAATGATGCACTTGCAGAGTCCTTATTTCTCCACCAGTGAGTGGGAACATTTTGCAAATCATGTTACATGCATTTATTTTCATCCCCTATCATTTATCCACTGCATATTCATGGTCCTGCAATATAACAAGCCACCTAGTGCCTGCACATGAGCTGATTTCATCGCTCCATCTCCGTGGCGCATGTATATTTGGTCCTTCCCTTCGTAGTTACTGCTAACCTTTGGCCAAAATCCCTTCCAATGATGTGTGATGTCCAAGCCCATGTTTCCTAACAGGCAACATGACTTAACAATCCATTTACTCTTTTAAGTGTCAGGATCCACAGACAAGAAAGAAGGCAGCCACGCGATGCCCAAGCTGTTATCGACCAATTAATGAGTGTTTACATGTGGGAGGAAACCGGAGCACCCAGAGAAAACCCACGCGCGTGAGGGGGAAACGCTCTATCCCGTACAGACAGAAGATGCAGAGTCCACATGTTTTCTGCCTTCTGGCAAGCCAGGTTACGATGCCTTGATCCACAAACCTTCGCCTCCATGGCTCTGATGAGCACGGTTGGCTACATACGGTGCGAAAGAAGTTCAACATACATACATACATGGCTGGATTATAAGCGTGCACCACTACGGCCTGACAGTTCAGCAACTGTTCTAAGTGTACATCCTCTGGTGTAGTATCCAATTGTGTCGTCTGACAAATTTGTAGACTATGGAAATGCATTTGACTCGGTTAAAACTGACAGTCCTTCAGGCTGCGACAAATCAAAGCATAAAATAAATGTCTTTTCAAAGCATTTAACAGATGCACTGAGATATGATATAGAAAGTAACAGAGTACACATCAACGGAGTAGTCACACGAGGAGTTGCATTCGCCAAAGTAATTTCGCATTGACTTTAGATTTTTTTGGGGAAAAATTCGGTTGTAGAAAAAGCTAAAAATATTATTTGATACAAATATTAACCATCTTATATTTGCTGATGACATGGAAGTAACAGGAAATTATATAAGCACGCTATAAATACGGCTGAAAAGTGGTACCTAATATGAGCTAAATTTGCCCCGTGTGCACATTACCATGCATTTATATGAACAGGGTATTCATAAAACGATGCTTTAGGTTTCATTACATGTGTTTCTTAAAATAATACACAAGTAGCTTGAAATCATCACTGATAAAACACAATGAGTGGGAGTATATAACTATGCAAAATAACGCAATGTGCGAGCTACCTCCAGTATCTGCCGGCAGCTTTTTCACGAAAACATAAACTGCTCTGTGCTATACGCCAACTTGTTCACTATTTCCTGTGTCAACGTCTGTGTTCACTACGTTTTGTGTCATCAAGAAAGAGTCGTGAATTAGGTATATAGCACAGAGCAGCGTGTGTTTTTGGTGTTACGATTAACGCAGTTGGCTACGTACCTTACAAAAGAAGTTTAAGATACGAAAAGCTGATAGCGTATGCTGGAGGCACCCACTTTGCATTATCAAAAACTCCCAAACTCCTTTGTATTTTGTAAGCTACGATTTCCAATTGTATGTGTATTGTAGGAATTGCATGTGATGCAATCTAGACCGTCTTTTTCGTCTTAAGACTATGTACATTCTAAATACACCGTTTGATAACCTCAAGTCGTTCATTTCATGTGGCATGTTTTATTTAATTACCTAACCTACATTTTATAACGAACCCCTTCGTGTCGACACATATGACTTGATCGTGCTTGTCAGCCAATGTGTGTGTATGTATGTTGAACTTCTTTCGCACCGTACGTAGCCAAGCGTGGGGAGGGTGGGGCTGGGTGGGGAGGGGCTGGTCACCCCGTGGTGCCCTTATAAAACTCAACGTTTAACCTGCTCACGCCGGCTTGTGCCCGCCCTCACAGTCGGGCATATTTGCGGAATACACCACGCCGCCGTTGACCCTGGCCATTGACCGAGCAACCCAACGTTCCTACCAGCTCCCTCCGCAGGAATGTGTTATAACGCACGCATGTGTTATATAGTTGCTGTAGTTATTTGCATGCACCTTTTTATATTCACTGTTGTTATCTGCATGTACGTTTTTCGGCGGCCAAAATAAATGTGCAGGCTAAATAAAGGCTCTGCTTTGATATTCGTCCATGCTCTGATCCCTCCTAACCAGACGCAAGTGCAAGGTGTTCCTGTATCCGAAACCTAACAAGTCATTATGGGTATTGCACACCTAACTTTTAACAACCAAAATTTTAATAGGCTGTGCCTGTCCAAAGGACACACACGCTATAAATACTTTACCATCGCACTTTACTCATTGCTACCTTTGTAAATTGACATGTAAAGCAACCGTTGCTGTTACAAACTCCAGCACACTATATCGTAGAACAAGTCCACACACGTATTTCAATATTTCTGTTACGGCAATTATTATTCATAATGCGATATTAAAAATTAATGTGTGCTGTGAGCGTACAAAACAAAGTCAATACTTTTTTGCAAGATCGCTGTTGTCGTCTTTCTCGAGAATTGCCCAAGATTGACCAAAGATCCCATTGCAGGACTGCTAAAAATATAGAGTATTGACGAGCGTTCCTAGATACGTGGTTTTATTACGATATGCCAGGTCACAGGATTTGTTCTCCCAAGATTGGAAGGCAGCGTGTATTAATTTAAATGATGATGAAGTCCACTTTGACATGCAAGCCATGAGTGAATAAATTATTCCACTGTGCCTTCCAAACAAGCGTCTGGTTATTATCATTAATTGTAGGTCTAATGAAGGATGGGCTACGTCATGTCCAATTCAGTTCTAATAATACAAACATAAAAACGGGTTGCGGCTTAATTTTTTGCGTGAAATTTAGATAGATATTTAAAAAATTCGCTATTTTCTGAGCCCCCCCCCCCCCCCCAAAAAAAGCCAAGCAAATCACATTAGCTCATGTCACGTGTGGACTGCGGGAAAAGCTGAAAACCTCCAGCTCGCCCCCTCGTGGCTGCAGTCAGATGGCTTTATTCACTGGGGCACTTGGCATTAAACGCACACACACGCGCGCACACCTAACAACCCACGCGCAGGTGCTCTTTAAAGCAGGAAATCGAGAGCACGGACATTCTGTCGCCCGGCCATCGAGTGGTCACAGAAGCAATGTTGTGCGGCGCTGGCACGCTGACGACGTGAACAAGGGCAGAAGGTGAGCGCGAGGTTTTGTCGGAGGAGGAGGAGGAAGGGACGAGTGCGGCAGTGATGGACCGCGTATCGAGAGCAGGCAGGCGTGGTGCTGGTGCGATAGGGGCATTGTCAATGCCCGGCGTAGCAGCAGAGACTTCGCACAGAGCTAACTTATAGACCGGGAAACGAACCTCGTTTTGCCTCCCCTCTACCTCCTCCTCCTCGTCCTCCTCGTCTTCTTCTTGTCGCTCTGTTGCGTGGGTGGCAGCTCTAGAATCTCACTCGACGGTGATATGACCGAGACCGAGACCATCCCATCCCCGGGCGGGGAGGCAGGTGAGCGAGGCGTGGCTGCCGGCAGCGGCGAGACGGGTGACCGTGGGGGAGTCGTAGCCGGCGGTAGTGAGGAAGAGAACGACATCACATCGGACGTGGTGGGTGAGAAGAATCACATGGCAGCCAACCACGCCACACAGATGTTCGAGCTGCCCGCAGGTGACCACCACGGTGGCGAAGGTCCTGATGTCCATCATGACCAGGAGAAGAAGCAGCAGCAGCAGCGGGCGGACGAGGACCCGCAGCAAGCCGTGGGGTCAACAGCTGTTGACCTTTGCAGGAGCAGGACCTCCAGCGCGTCCTTCCTTCGTCGAGATGAAGTTCACGACGAGGATCCCGTGGAGTTGGTGTGGGGATCCGAACGGGCAGCAGCAGTGGCAGCAGCAGCGGCATCGTCGACCACCGAGCCAGCTGCAGTCAGCAGCTCCACGCCACTGAACGCCAACAAGACCAGACTCTACTGCCGCCGTTGGGTCATCGTGACAATCTTCAGTATCTACTCGCTGTCCAACGCCTTCCAGTGGATCGAGTACAGCATCATCAACAACATCTTCGTGCGCTTCTACGGGGTCGATTCGGGCGCCGTGGACTGGCTGTCCATGGTCTACATGCTTGCCTACATCCCACTCATCTTCCCCATCACCTGGCTTCTCGACCACTACGGACTGCGCACCACGGCGCTGCTGGCCACGGCTTTCGACGCCCTGGGCGCGTGGCTCAAGGTGGCGAGCGTGAGGCCCGATGGCCTGGGATTCGGGGTCACGGTGCTGGCCCAGACCGTGTGCGCCATCTCCAACGCGTTCATCATCGGCATGCCCTCGCGAGTGGCCGCCGTGTGGTTCGGACCTCAGGAGGTGTCCACAGCCTGCGCTCTGGGCGTCTTCGGGAACCAGGTGAGGGTTCGAGTGGCGAGTTGGTGGACGAATCGGAGTTCAGAGTGGGGTGGTGGTGGTGGGGTCAGAATTCGCTGCTGTGGTCAAGACGGTGAAAATGCTCGAGTCATGCCGATGTCACGGCTGTGGAACCATACGGGTTTAGCCATGAGCTTGTGCAGAGAAGTTGAGTTTTCAGGTCCATTACAGCGTACAGACGTTTCAATACGGGCACAAAAACCCCGATGTGTTCGTCTATTTGTGTGTGTTTCTCCCTTGTGATGGGACTTTGTAGGGATTTATAAAGGAACGGAGTGTAATACGGTAGGCACTGACAAGGGGTTGACAGGTATGGGATTTATTGATACGGCTCTAAATGAGGTTGAATCGTTTGATATGACACTCATTTAAAATTGTCATCACATAATTCACTGTTGTGGGCCACAAAACAAGATTGGAACCAAACTTGATTTGAAGCTTTCGTGACTGCAGGAAATACTCTTTGGTTCTTTCGGTAAAGTCGCGTATAAAGAAAATAATTAAATAATATAGTACGACGTTTCGATCAGGTAGAACTAAATTTGAGAGAGAGACAAAACACAGGCTCGGAGACACACAGACAGACAGAAGTCTATGTTGTGTGTCTCTCTGTGTGTCTCTGTGTTGTTTCTCTCTGCTTGTGTCTGTGTGTCTCCGTATCTGTGTTTTGTGTCTCTCTCAAATTTAGTTCTAACCTGATGATGGTTGCTTGTGTTGCAATCGAAACGTCGTACTATATTATTTAATTTATTTTCTTTCTACGTGACATTACCGAAAGAACCAAAGAGAGAAGATTGGAACCATCAAAGACAGGGCCGTATGATCCAATTGGCAGAGTAAACACTGTGCCTAGGGTCTACGAAAACTAAAGGGCCAACGAAAAAAACATTTTGCCATTGTTCTTTGTATGATTAAAAAATGTAACCAAGTTATCTTCTTGAATATTTTTTTTTGTGGCTGCTCGTTGCAATTTATTTACAGTAGTAACAAGTCGTTGGCTCGTGAGGCATCACACACCTACAATAAGTCTTTAAGCTTGAACGAAAGTAAAGCAACATTGCACAAGCCATGCGGTTGTCCCGTCAGAACACTGAATTTGTTATCGATTAAAATGAACAGCATCCTTTTAAAGCTGCGTCATCCGATATGATAATCATAGTAAAAAAAAATTAGTGGAAGAAATTTTCGCTTGCAATATTTTTTAGGCTTGCTACTTTTTTTTAAACAATGATTTCAAATTCAATCTGCGTATCTGCGGCACACACACACACACAGCGCGCTCCCATCGAATTATGGCACAGACTAAATAATGATCGTATCGGTGACATCTGTCCAACGGCTAGACAAAGTACGCGAAAAACAAGTGGGGTGACAGCGGCGGTCGGGGTAACATGGGCAGCAGCAACAGCAGCACGAACTGCAGAAGGTTATCACTGAAGTCCTTCGAAACAAAAGTGCCGACAATAACATTAATCTGACCCTGATTAAAAGGGATGTCACCTCTGGTGGTATTGATAAGTGACATGCCTGGACTGGGCGCATGGACTAATTGAGGGAGCTACAATAGCAGATATCTGTGGACTGGAAAGGGCCTCTCAATAAAGATAATACTAATGTTGTTGTTTGACTTTGTGTGGATTCTATTATCCACAAAGTTATCTGCTTGGGTCACGCGGATAACGAGACGCATTTTGCCGTGGCGACTCCTCTTATTCATGAAGAAGAAAAAAAAACAATTGTGGATAATAGGAAGCCGGTTTCCACAACAGAGGACGCGAAAACCCCCGTGGATAATAATTGGCCATCGTAAGATAAGCCGCGCAGATAACAGGAGTGTTCACGGACCTTACAGTTCCCGCAGATGATAGCAGTCTTAGGTCAAAGGGTCGCGGGGAAGAGGAGCTCTCATGTATTGTTAATAATTTATAACCCTTTGTGATGTACAAATACCGTGACATAAATAGACCTCCATTGGTCTTGCCAATAAATATATATTAGCGCATCGGATCAATAATATCTCGCAGTATTTTGTTTAGGAAAGCAAATACGGCACGTGACCGGTTTTGTCGTCTGCGGTCAAATATTCCAAAGAACACAGGATGAGATGTTACTATCCTTTGTGCAAGCACTTCCAAGAGTTCATGAACAGTGATCCTGGTGAAATTTGGGGAGCGCATCGTCAGTAGTGACCCTTTGGTTCCTAGGGTGTTTCGGCCTTTCATACTATACACCCTCCCCAAAGGCGGCCAGCGACAGGGTGATCAATCCTACGCTTGCGTCCCATTCCCAATTAGTCATAGGAGTTGCCTTGTTGTTGGTTGTACAAACGAGAACTTGTAACTGTTGGGTTGACAAGTTCTTAGTGACAGCGTAATCTCCATCTTCTAGCTGGATCCCACGGGTTGCTGGTAGGGCCCCATCGTGAGGATGCATTTGTTTAATGAGCCCGAATACTGCTGCTGATATTTATACGATTGAATCCGAACCAGAATTTGATTCAATAAATGCTGCAGGATAGCATTTGTCTGGGAAGCTTATAGGCAGTTGTGTAAAACAAAGAATGTTAATTTGATAGAGACGCACAGACAGAAAGAAATCGTGTTTTATTTTATCACCCGTAATAGCAAAGAGCTGACCATTCCACTTCTGTGTTCACTCACTCTGGCCATATTTTAACATTTTGTGGCTTG
The DNA here is from genome assembly GCF_015708825.2 of Lethenteron reissneri. Lineage (NCBI taxonomy): Eukaryota > Metazoa > Chordata > Hyperoartia > Petromyzontiformes > Petromyzontidae > Lethenteron > Lethenteron reissneri. Next base: position 9,513,776 of record NC_083803.1, on the reverse strand, counting down.
TTGACACCATTTGTGTCCATTTATGTTCCGTGTAAGTATAGTACAGTATATGGAGGTAAACAATGGGTTAGGGCAAAGTTTGGAATTTGGAAGCCTTTGCGATGGTTCGTTAGAGATTCAAAGTAGCCCTGCGTTAGTTATTTAAAGTGGTACATTATATGACAGCCCTTCCGCCAGGGATGGCCGTGAACAAAAACATGCAGGGCTGCATATTTGCCAAACTAAGGTGAAACTGACTTAAAAAGAACCAGTCTTATATCTCGATGGAATGACTGAAACATGTCAACATTGCTGGTGTTGGAGACATCAACACATTAAGTTCGCCAAACTTTGGATGTGACATAATAGAGCATCCGTTTAAAAAATATTTCCCAAGGGATGTAATGCACCCGCCTACTGGCATTTAAGACGTTTAACCGCGTACGCATTCCAAACCTGCCATGGTGAATGATTAACACGCCGGAATCATTATATGAGACGTCGCCTTTTCAATATCCCTGAGAGGCGGTTGAAGCAAAGGGCCACATTTGTTTAATCTGCTCCCATCCACTTAGTGTAAATGGGTACAGTCAATTGGCAGATCCCATGTTGTGGGGTAAAGTGTAGGTGCTCTCACCGCTTTCAAGGTACCTGACCAGGAGGCCAAAATACCATTTTAGTGGAGGGGCCCTTCCACCAACAATGGCATGAGCAAGTAAGTACAGGGCTGCCCCTTTACCTGTACAAGCATTTGTGTTGATGCACTCGTGAGCGAGAAATGTTTTGATTGATGGTGTGACAACAGGTTTTAGAGTTGTGGTTCAAAAGTCACTTGTCGGACGCTGGAACGCATTCCTTTTCTAAGTCAAAGAACTCCCAAGCCAAGGACTCATTGTCTTTGGGGCCGTCCATAAATGACGTCACGCGATTTTGGACGATTTTTGATCCCCCCCTCCCTTCGTCACACGGCGTCACAAAAAGTCAAAACCCCTCCCCCCCCCTCAAATGTGACATCACAAAGCTCTGTCCCCCCCCCCCCCCCCCCAAAATAAAACATGCCTCATCGCTTTAAACTATTGTCATTGTAGTGCGTATTTAATTTGGCGCTGCACTCTGATGTTGTAGGAGAAAACATTTATTAAAACAGTCGATTTAATTAAGTAGAACGTGTTGTCTATATTTAATTAAAGTTGCGCATTTTGATGTGACGTCACATTTCTCCCCCCCCCCCCCCTCGTCACACATCGTCACAAATGTCTGATCCCCCCCAGGTGCGTGACGTCATTTATGGACGGCCCCTTTGCCCAACCTGGATAATAGTTTAACAACGCATTTTTATATTTACGGATCAGACCCAAAAAAAACCTCTTACGCATAATATTGGTCGTGAAAGCCTACGTATTAAACTGGATAATAGTGTTCAGATAAAGTTAACTTTACGTTGCTTTTTTGAACTACCTCCGTAACTATGAGTCGTTGTTCACCTTTGATATTAAAACCTGCAACCAAGAAAACAACACTCCCAAAATAAACATGCGACTTTTAAACAGCAGCAATAGCTTGTTTTTACGAGCAGGTAACAGTTGAAATCCTCTGCCAATTATCCCAAAAATTGGTTTCACGGCTTTGTTCAATGTCACGTACAGATTGTCGTATGATTTGTATCTAAATCATGGGTTTAGCAACGATTCATTATTATTGATGTTTGGCCTGGGTCACAATGGATTACGTAGTCTAGCCCAAGGATTTAAAAAATTGCGGTCATCCCAGCATGCAGCAGTGAAACAAAGACCTAACTATAGACCGGTTTCACCCTCATAACTCAAACCCAATAAACATAAGACGTCCTTTTAATTTCTTTGTATCTATCCCAAGGCCAAGATTAGGTGACAAAGCGTTTGCCGTTTCAGCACCCTACGTTTTGGAACAACCTTGTTTTCTCCAGTTTACCACCTAGTAGGCTTTCGCGACCAATATCATCCATAATATAGGTTTGTGGGTTCTATCGCGTGAATATAAATGTGTCTTTAGACCCGCCACCACCCGACAGCCAAATTAGTAAGGTTCGTCACGTAAACCAAACATGCCAATTCGTTACTAGTACAGCACACCGGTGTGTTGGAGAGAAAATCCACAACATTTACAATCTGTTTACGACGCTTTGCCAGTAATTAAAACTAGTTTCATCAGGCGACAGCCAGATTTGTGGAGACATCCCCCTATTTCGTTCCTTGTTTTCTCCGTTAATATCGCTAATCTTCCCTTAAAAAATATGCTGAAGTAGAAGATTAGTGCTGGATACAACTGCATTTACAAATGGAATTTTAACTTTCATCCTTGCCCATGTAATAATAGTTTAATTTTAATATCCAATTTTTTTGAGGGACTCCATGTTGTCTTGGTGTGGTCTGCGACTATTTTTGTTGTTGTTTTGCTGCCTTGCCCAAGCTTGGCAATTTGTGTATTTATGCAATTTTAACTAATATACTTAATCTATTTGATGTGATTTGCTTACCTCTCCTATACTTTGAACTCCGATGGTATTTTTGTATTGTTTGTTGTAACATTCTAACCAGCCCCTACTGGACATGTGAGAAATAGATCTTCATAGCTCATCGGATTCCTCCAGGATAAATAAAGAGTCATATTTTGACTCTGTACTGTCATCTATGTTCACTGCTACCGTATGCCTCTTGGAGCCCCATATATTGACACCAACTGGACCCCATTCACACTTGCCTAAGAGAACAATACATCAAAGTCTGTATTTGACAAGAAACCGCACATAAATGTTGCGTTTATAGTTGAAATTACAAACTAGCCACACTCGTTCAGTTCTTCTCAGCTGGTATTCTGGATAAGGCGGAGAGCTTTTGTACATGCAATATTGCACACATTTGCGTGTCATTAAATCTATAATAGTTTCTGTTGTAATGAGCTTTCTTATCGTTTACGGATTGGGATTGTGCCTCATTTTCCAAGCTACACGGCCACAATTGTTCACTGTAATGAATGAAATACTGTAAAATAAGAAATTCCAGCCATTCTCAATCCATCAGTGGATGATGGCCTTCCCATACCATGTGGGCCATGGGGGTCTTTTTTGTTGTTAGCGTACTTCACCATGCTGGTCAGTGCGGATTGATGTAGGAGGGACGAGGGCAGGATTGGGTCAGATATCACTGGTCACTGAGTTTGGCCCTGGCCGGGATTCGGACCCGCTGGGTTCGTATTGCAGGATGCCAACCCATTGTTCCACTAAAGCACATTCATTGTTGCCTTTTGGTACAATCCAGTATATACGTACATAAACTTGTTACGACTGCATTATAAAAGCATTTCACTTCACGTTTCTCACAGCTCTGTCAATTAATAGCCCTTGAGTGTTGAGAGAGCTCATGGTTTCTTAAGAGAGAGAGAGAGAGAAAATACGTGGCATCTGATGGCATTTTTACGTTGCATAATTGTTAAAAAAAAAACTTCTAAATTAATCCACTGTTGTGAATATTTCCAGTGACCATTGCATTCACTCGGCTTTCAGAAAATGACCCTCATATAAGCAGATCCGATTTCAAGTTGGACTGACAAAGCCCGACTGCTTTCACAAACGTGATCATGAGTCTTTCTGCTAACATAATTTGTGACCTAAAGCTCGCATGGCACAGACTGTGTTGTAAATGTAAGTGCTGGTTGCCAGGACACACTAGATTTGATTAAATAGTGAAGTGGCAGGACTGTTTGTTGTGCAGAAGTGCCATTTGGCACATTAGATAAGATTAAACAGGGCTCCCTCGTTTACGGAACGTGTGTTTGCTTTGCAACAATTCACTGATTTCCAAGTAAAGTACTTTGTGTGCGTTTTTCATCGTTGTGTTGTGCTGTACCGCTCCGGTTGTTTTCAGGTTGTACCGCGTGTTGTTTCACAGTCCGTTCCTGAAAAAGCTCCCAGCGTGTGTAGCAAAACGTCAGACACCATGCCTAACAACACATGGTATAACCCGAAAACACGGCGGAGGGTGAAAGAGATTATTTAAAGTGCAGCATCTAAAGGGAGTTTCTTGCACTGCGGTACTCGCAGACCACTCCGCTCTCAGTTGAATTTCGGTCAGGTGGTTGACTCGGCCCATGATTCCTCCAGGGTGGATATAAGTTATATTTTCTGTTGAAAAACACCTTCTGGGTCAACCCGCCTGCTTGGATTTTGCCGTCTCATCGTAAGTTCCACCTTGCAACCTTCGATTGGTCTCAAGTGGCCTCCTCCTCCTTGTCAAGCCATGAGTCTCTCAAACTAGACTAGACAAGCGTCGCTTCTTTTTAAATCCTTTATATTAAGTTCACTTGCTTGCTTGCTACGACCGTGCAAATCTTTCGGTCGTTTTTTAACCCACTTCCCGTGATCCAATCGAGCTGACATTTTGCACACAGACTCGTTGTGCGTGACAATTTATTTTCGTGAAAATTTTTTTCCAAAATTTTCCACTTTTTAGGATTTTTTTTTTATATTGAATTACCAATTGCTTAATGGAGACAGGCAATCATCTGACCCATAGGTGGCAGCCATCTCAAGCCAGAGGACGAGAGGATTCTAGCCGCCACGCATATATAGGATTTATAGTGAAAAACTTTGTTTTTACGGGTTAATTTTTTCACAGCTCTGGTTCTTAGCAATTCGGTCCCTCCATAGACTAATGCCCATCGACTCTCATAGAGACCCTGTCACAGCTCAAGTTGTCTAGAACGTACTCCCTCCTCCACTTGCACTGTACCACCCATCGGCATAATCACTTCTATAAGAATCTTAAGAATGTTATTGCATTTATTCTCCCACGCCTCTGAATGTCCTTGTTTCGATCAATCTGTACATGTGTGACACATTTTATTCATTAATTATGGGGAGGAAAGGGGGAGCAGCAGCAGCACAGTGGTTAGCGCACTGCTATTAACCAGGCGACCTGAGTTTGATTGCTGGCTGTGGCCAACATTAGTGTTAAGCTGTATTTGAAACAGGCCTGGGCCCCCCATCACCGGCCTGCACTGGCTCGTGTTGTGAAATATGGTTAAATAATCCCCTTGACTGACGTAGCATGGAGTGGATTTTATCCAATCGTAAATTAACAAAGAGCTGTACGTATGTTTTGCGAGACGTGGTTAGTGTTTATTCCACGCACAGACTATAGGAATAGGGAGTTTCCACCACTGTCTCAGAGCAGCCGATGCAGATGAACGTGACGTCTTGTTCCCTCGAGCAGAGGCACTTTGACCTCTTGTTTTTCTGTGTGAACGCACAAACTTTAATGTTTAAGCTACTTGACCCTTTAGGATGTTCAGGTTCAGTGAGTTTAACATGTGAAAGTAAATGTATAGCATCTCAACTAACTGTGTTTGAAGAGTCATCTATAATGTTAATAAATGAATAAGTGACAAGCCCATTTCATTTCAGAAAAATTTAACAAATTGCGGGTCCATCAGCCGATTGGCTCATGGACCGATGTTTAACGGCAGAATTAGTTTCAGCAGGCAAACCGGATTAGTTTTGACCTTCTGGGTCTCTTAAGTGCAGTCATTTAATAAAGATCATCCTCGCAGCTGCTTTCGGATAACCATCGAACAAAGACGGTCACTACATGGCGCGCTTTCAGGTGCGCTTCTGCGGCCATCTGGAATGCTCTTCCTTCAGATATTAGGAAGCCACTGGAGCTATCCACTTTGAAATCTAGATTGAAAACTATTTTCTTTACAACTGGTGTTTGTGTTTAGTTTGTTATCCTTCCCCCACACCTGAATAGCACAGTTGGCTATGTACGGTGCAAAATAAGTTCAACATACATACAAAGATGTTACTTTTCATTTAATCTGCGTTTGTATAAACGTAGGCAAACCAATGCGATGTTACTTTTGTCGGAAACCGCGGTTGATATCCAATAAATCCAGTGGGTCCATTCAAATAACCGCGTTGCCTTACACTGCCTAAAACCGTTTATCGCTGTTCTGCATGGGTTGATTCCAGTTTAGAGTCAACAATACGTGTTCCACAAGTGTCAGTGGCTGTGTGAAATGGTCAGCAAGCGTGTGGTTTAGTGTCCATATTACTTCTAAATAAACTCCTTAACATTTTTTTTAAACAACGGTTTTATTAACAACTTTTTTTATCTCACGGTCGAGAAGTACGTCGATGGTGCGGCGACTGCTCCCACATCAACGCTTACTTGAATTAATTGATTACTTCCGTAACTGGTTCACACGGAGCAGGCGATTCGAGAGTTTAGGGACCACAGCGTTTTTTACCTACACAAATACATATATATAAATAATAAGGCGTCCATACAAAATGTTAATTGCTTTAAAGTAGCGAATTCATTGATTAATTTATGCCGAATTTGATAAAGGCATGCATTGTCACCGGATCTGGGTACGTGTGCGAAATTTGGAAGTGATTTGACAACAGGAAGTAGACTAAATTTTGATTACAAGATTCGACCACGACAAACAGAGGAGTCAAGTTAAGTAAAACCATTGAATAAAGAGCTATATAGCTCAGTGGACCTTGCCTGGTAAAATAAAAAGTTGAGTTTAGTTTATTGGAGCTGTAATGTGGAAGTGGCTTTGTGTGGTGGGAATGGTTTTGATTAAATATATTAAGGTATTGTAAATGTGATTTTAAGTGGTTTAATGTGTTCAGGTATTGCTTTGCTCTTAATACACATCGTCATCAACATTGTGTGTGAGGAGTGGCGGAACAGTGCATAGCACATTAAGCTATTATCAGAAGCCCAGCTAAAATGACTCATATTTATGCACAATACCAGTTTAAATTAGCATCGGAACATGTTCCATATCTTCTCCCCAGATGACAGTCCGAAGAGCCAGTGCTTCGTCTGCCAACGGGTCAGCATCACCGCTGGGAGGGCATGCGCAGCCGGGCGCTGTTGCCAGGCTGCGTCACTTCACGTGTCGTTGCCCGCCTCATTAATAACAGAACCTGCGGCAAATGTTCTAATGCGAAGCTGACAAGGGATTGTTGTTGTCTTGGCGTGGTTGCGTGTGCGGCGGTAGGTGGGGATCGCACTGGGATTTCTTCTGCCACCCCTGATTGTTCCTTACTCGGAGGAGGTCTCCGAGCTCAGCTACAACATCAGCTGCATGTTCTACGGAGCGGCGGCCGTTTCCACCGCGGTGTTCCTGCTCGTCACCCTACGTGAGGACTGGCTGGCGTCCACCCACCAACTCCACCCCCCGCCCCACTGGCCGTTCACACACACACACTTCGCTGCAGTCATCTGTGTTAACTTACCCTCGGTGCTGTTTGTCGCTGGCTGCGAGGTGGTGTGCATCATTGAGCACTGTGTTCGGAAAATTGTAAATAGCAAACAAACAAAAACGTCGCCGTCGCCCCCCCCCCCCCCATGGTTGATCTGAATCGGGCACGCATTTTGAAGCAAATACATTTGGTGAAAGCCGCTACAAATAATTTAAAGAATAAAGTCAAAAGAGGCTTTGAACATTCAAGTACATTACAGACATTCATGTGTTAACATCAGACGGTTATGAACAATTATTATTAAATGTGAGAAATTCGAAAACGTCCTTTTCTAACAATTTTTGCATTCTCAATTGTGAGTTTTCAGATGTCCGTTTGAACCAAATGCCTAAAATGTATAATATTGATAATTTGTGCTGACAATGACACAAGTATCAAGTCACATTTTCAGCAAGGGGCTACTGTGAGTGGTTAAACATTTTATTTTAATGAACATTTTGACATGGTGGCGAAAGGGCGCCGCGATGACGAGATGTTAACATTCCTCTCCTGGTATACAGGAGGTTGTAGGTTCGATCTCGACCCTGCCGCCTGTATATATGGAGTTTGAATGTTCTCCCCTGTGGCTGAATGGATTTTTCTCTGGGTCCTCCGGTTTTATCCCTCCATATTTAGAAACATGCGATTAGAGTATTTGGCTGCTATAAATGTCCACTTGATAAGCCACTTCGTTGAGCTATGATTTGTGACCAGGTCACCTCTGAAAAAATAAACTGTTTAGCTCCGTAGGCCTTACATGGTAAAATAAGAAACAAAATACTTGTGTGCATGGAAAAATACAAATCCCAAACTTGCGAGCAGAGAATACCCACACTTCCTACATCATAGGCAGTAACCTACTTACTGCGCTTCCTCTTACAAACACCTTGCTGTACAGCAGGTACATCATAGTTGCCCATTCCTAAATCACACGTTACGTCCCGTCACCTTCTCTTGCTGTGACGACTACGATGAACACTAAATTCCAGCTGCCGTGTTTCATACAATTAATTATTCACTTCTTCTATAAGTTCATCTTGATATACCCACAGCGTCCTTTGCCTCCAGGCTTGGTAGATGGAACACTATGAATGTCATCCACAATGTTCTTTATTAAACGTTAAACATTTACATCCATTTTTCGAATCACTGCTGGATGAAGGCCTCTCCGCCTTGTAGGCCACGAGAGCTGTTTGACCATACTCCACCACATTGGTCCGTGTGGATTGGTGAAGGGGTCATTGAGAGGGTGGGGCAGGCTCAGAACCATACCAGATATCACTGATCACTCGGGTTATATGATCAGTGACTGGGAACTGAAATCTGGTTCAGGGCGCACTTGATAATGATTGTGTCACCACTCCACTGTCCTTGAATAATAACCCAAAATACATTTAGCGAGGTTGGTATAATTGTAAAAGAAGGGCGTTGGTTATACACCACGTGCCTAAATTGTATTCTCAGCAAGTGCACTTTGTACACAAATAAATAATATATTTACGTAAATGTACGTTCTTCACATAAGCTCTTGCTTTTAAATATTATATCGAAATATTTAGACAATTTGATTGATGTTAATCAATACCGAATTGTACATTTGGTGCCATATGCCAGATGTTTTATTTCATGTTGAATACCTTTTCCAAGCAACTCTGATATCTGTACCATGCACGTATAAACATATTGATGGGGGGGGTGGGGGAGTGGTAACAGTGGTTACCACACTGCCTGATGAACCTATCGAGCTGAGCTTGATTTCCAGTCATGGCTTCCATCAGTGGCAAGTGAAATCTCAATCGGTATTGCCACGTTTTTCGCCTCCGCCTCCCCTTCGCCAACCGGCAGGGACTAACATGGTGAAGTATGGTCAAACAGCAGCCATGACTGGCACGGCATGGGGAGCTCTTCAGTCAGCAGCAGTTTCAGAAAAAGCTCTAAGCTAGTTTTCTTATTAACCGTACGAGCTAAACTGGAACATCTGGGAAATCTAAACTATTTTCTTGGTTCTTTCGGTAAATTCACGTAGAATGGAAATAATAAAATAATAAAAATAAAACATAATAAAATAATTCTCACGTTTCGGCCACAACGCAAGCAGCCGAAACGTCGTGAGAATTATTTTATTATGTTTTATTTTTATTATTTTATTATTTCCCTTCTACGTGACTTTACCGAAAGAACCAAGAAAATGAATCCCTGCAGTCACGAAAGCTTTAAATCGAAATTTTAATCTAAACTAGTTGATTTAACTGCAATGAACTTGTTTTTCCCAAACCATCACTGCTTGCATTTCATGTTTTTTTTTTAATTCAAGTCTTCATGGCTCATTTAATCGACCTTCCAATACATTTTCCGTTCACGTGTTCATCAGTTGTAAAACGGTCATTACCTTGGTTAACTTTAAACATGACATACAATTATGTTAACAATCTGCATGTGAAAAATGTGTGCATTGTGAGTCATGTGACTGGAGATGAAATGATTAGTATAAACAAAGCCGGCTGCTACACAGGAGGTTGTTTTTTGAGACTATTGAGTAGCGTGAGTGACGCTGCCTAAAAAACTCTGTTACCCTGTTAGACCGGTCCTGCTCTATGTAGATTCTACGTCACAAAGCCAAGCAAGCACTACATTCTTGAGACTATTATAACATGCGTACACGACTAACTCCAAACTCGTGCCCATTGTCGATAACATATTAATCTGGTCGTGTACAAACTTAGTGGATTATAAGATGTACCTCCAACTTTTACTGTAAAATCCAGGGGGAAAGAAACGTCGACCGCTTGTGTTGCGATCGAAACGTCGTAGTTTTTTTGTTATTTTCTTTGAACCTATCTACGTGACTTTACCGAAAGACCCACGAATATTAATTCCTGCAATCACGAAACCTTTAAGTCAAGATTTTGTATAAATGTCAAAACCAGTTTTACTATTGCCATTGCTGGAATGTATCCATATTCAGGGCAGAGTGATTCTTGCTTTGTGCAGTCATTCTTGTTCCGGACAGAGACCGGTTTATTGACAGGTGGCTGAAACCAGAATTCGAACCCACGGATCCTCCGTGATGGCAGCTCTTTCCACTCTAACCTCTGTGCCACCTGCCCGCCTCTAATCGCATCTCATTTTCATGTCGCATTTGGCTCGGCAGCAAACCCGCGGCGCGTGCATCGGTGAGTGCGTTGTATGTATGTTGAAATTCTTTCACACCGTACATATCCAACCGTGCTCATCGGACGTGCGTTGATGTGTGTGTGCGCGTGATGTGCTGTCTGCACAGTGTTCCGGGAAAAACCTTCACTACCTCCGAGTCCAGCACAGGCACTGCTATGGTACAACCCTCCCGAGCATGAGTACTCCTACTTGGGCTCCTTGAAGCGCCTCATGTACAATCGCAGCTTTGTGCTTCTCGCCATCACCTATGGTAAGCATCACGATCACGGCTTGGTTTCTGTAATTTGGCATGTGGAGCGAAACGTCAGACATCATGCCGAACAATGCGCAGCACAACATGAAAATAAGTCTGACAGACGTGTAGCACAAGCTGCGAATTCAGTCGTTGGGTTTCCATGTCACTGATAGGCTGGAGGTGCTTCGTAGCCCAAGTCATCATCATCTTCAGCCATGGTCAATCCACTGCTGGATGCAGGCCTGCCCAAGCCACCGAATCCTGTAGCGGCAGGAGGGTGGACGAGAGATGATTTGTTACCAGTGACAAATCCATCGCAAACCACCACAGCGATAGCATCATTCAACACAATACACTGCATACTGTCTGCTTAGAATTACTGCCTGTTTATTTGTAGTGTTTTTATTTTGTAACAAAAACGCTGGTAGGTACAACAGGACGGTGTGTTCAATAGGAGAGGGACAAAAACATTCGTGGAAATTTCTGATCGGCACGTCGAGAACATTCCAAGGAGAGGTGAAATTATGGCCCGCTGCCCATAATGACTCGCTTTTGAAACTAATTTGGCAACGCTGAGACACCCTGGGTTCGAATCTAGGCAGGCGTCCATGATACTAAAACCGGCTCACAAGTGTAGCGTGTTGATGGTCTCAGCCGGGTCACCAATATAGCTGCCTGCACACACAAAACACACACATTAAGTTTGGTCTTGCACTTGATTTTTCTCAAATCAAGCGCTGAAATGTTAAAGATATACATTAGATCATCGATTATCCGGCAGCTTGAGGAGGAAGGGGGCACCGGATTTTCAAAAATGCTGGATAATCACATCATTATATAAAATAGCTTATATATGCACATTCTGGCATAATGTTATGTAGGTGTTGTGTATATGTTGTTTTTAGTGTTTAGAATGTTTTCATTACATTAAATTGGCATAACTAAACATACAAATAGACGAATAAATATTCTACTGGAAAAAGTGTTGTATTTACTGTTCCGTACTTACCACTCTAATCTCGAAGACTCTGGATTGGGTGATGTACGTCCTTCTATGCTCTTGTTCCAACACAACCATGTGTTTGAGGATCGCTGGACTGGTTACAGCCTTTGGAGCAGTTTTGCCGGTTTTGCCGGATCGGCCCGGGACAGCCAGATAATTTTGGAAGCGGAATAATCGCGCACCAGATAATCGATGATCAACTGTTTATAGATTTTATTGTCATGCAACAATCTCGTAGTGAGTGGACCATGTGGAAAAGTGCGCTGCCTACGATGCAAAGAGTAAAAGGGCCACTTGAAGGACCTGTTCAGAAGATCCTGTGAGATCATTGGCTATTCTTGTCACAAGTAGTACACTGCTTGTGTGCGGTTTCGTGATGGCAAGATGCCAAAAGCACAGTTGGAATATAATGCAGGAAATGAAAAGACTACTTTTTTTGTCCTACATTGGCGTTGCTTAAAAACCTGTATGGAGTTCTTGAGACGATACATGCATTTGGGAGAGCCAAGTTAATAAGCGTGCCAGAACGTTGGGGATTATGAGCATTAAGTTTCTGGGGCCCTAATTCGTTTGTAATGTCCATAGTTATTAAATCCAGCAACTACTGAGCTGAAATAATAAGGCGTAGCGGGCAGGCGGCATTGAAGAACATAAGGGGCACTACAACAGTCACAGGAATATAATACGCTGTGGATTTAGACAGGGGGGGGGGGGGGATAAATGTGACTGCATCTCAAAGAGTGGCGAGTGTATATTGCATAGACAGTCATCAGCAAATCAATCATTTTGCTTCCATGATTTTAATCAAACGATTGTGAGACTAAAAACTGATGTAGTAGTAATAATAATACACGTTTAAACATTCACATTTTGAGAACTTGCATGGGATTGCTGGCGTGGTGCAATGATCAAATATGTAAATATTGAGAGAATCCACAGTTCCCAGCGGCAGACTTTGCAACAGTGAGGTAGAGGTGATGATACTCTGCAGTTGTGTCGCATTACAACGCTGCTGCGACTGTTGTCAGTCGTCACATAAAAAAAAAAGTTGATGGTCATCTAAGATGTGAAGGCCACTGCACTCCTTCAGGAAACTCTGACGGGTTTTTGTGTAACGCACAGAGGCTGTTTTTTTTAACACTTTTTTTTGTGTGTTGTTGGAAACTTGTGGTGGTGCCCAAAGTCGACTTGGAATCTGAAGGTCGCTGTGGTTTGATCTCCCTGCATGGCAGTGGCGACTGGTACAAGCTTCTTAAATCCCTTCAGCAGTATGAACGTGTGTGGTGGCATAAATTGTGCGTAATCTCTCGAGTTTCTGGAGGCCCTTATGCCAGCAGTGCCGTGACCAAGCAAAATAATGCAGGGCTGCCTTTTCACCATTTCTCCTACTTATGTAATGTGCTCCTTATCATGTAGCGTGTGCAATTGTTGGCACTAACCGTGCGTTCATGTAAGAAGCGCAACAAGTTGTTGTGAAATTGTTTCCATCGAGGCTTATGTTGGCTTCGCGTGCCTGGAAACATAGCGAGAACCTGCTTAATAAAATCATACAAGAGGATTCCAAAGTGCAAGTGTTCAAATGTGCAGGTAGATTGTGTGGAGAGAAAGAGAGATGCATGTGTGTCCTTCTAAGGCTCCAGTAGTGGAATGTCTTTAATTAAATGCGCACGCATTCACATGAAGCATAGGCCTGGGAAAGCATTGCTGATCTCATCATGAGATCAGCAATTTCTTCGTGTTCATTAGACACAAACCTAGATAACTGTACGGTCATTACAATACATTTCGAATGACATTTTTTGACTTGCATAAGTGTCTCAATGCAAGTGCATTAAGGAGAGGAGGCATATATAAATGTATGCATAGAAAATGACATGACTGTAATTATGTACGGCCCTTTTTCAGTCCACTGCTCAATGAACGCCTTCCTTGCCATGTCGGTCATGAGGGGGCGTTGTTTAACCATACTTCACCACGCTGGTCACCGTGGGGTTCGTGAAGAGGGGAGCACCCACGTCGACCGTTGAAGAAATCTCACGCCACCGATGTTAAACATATATACAGTATACACCTACAAATACTGTGTTATTTTGAAACGTTTGGCATGACCAACAGTTTTTGTTGTGCCGATTAACAATCTTTTTGGTGTTCTCAGCTTAATTATAATCGGTGTAACGTGCAGTGCTTTTTGAGGCGGAAAAATGCACTCTGCGTCACCTGCCCGATCCCTCCAGCCCTAACCGCTGCCTGTTCATCGTGGACGCGAAACTAAAAACGATCTGAGTCTCACCGCGCACCCCCTCCCCGCCCTGCGCTCCTCTGTCCATGCAGGGATCATCACCGGCGTCTTCTACGCCATCTCCACTCTCCTCAATCAGATGCTGATCGAGCACTACCCGGTGAGGCTCTCCGCCTACCGCTAGGCTCGCCCTACTAACGCTGCCTGTTTGTTGCTGCCCGTCGAAAATGGTCATCGGCCACGATTTGTAATTGCCTTTATTTGGGTCGGATGGCACTGCGTGAAAATGTGCATGTCATAAACCGTCCTCCACCCAACTGTTGGTCGTGAAAGCCTACGTGTTTTTAAACTGTAAGCCGTGTTCAAATCTAGTGCTGTGGATGAAGGCCTCCCCGACCCATCCACACTGCCACCTCTCACGATCCTGCCGTGTAATAACGAACTCCTGCACGTGAGCCGAGTTTCTTCACTCCATCTCCTCGGTGGATGTCCGTTCGACCAGATGTGTTCCATTCCCCATTGACTGTCGTCCTCTTCTGGCCTTGATGTGTCCTGCGCAAGCCCCACTAATATTTCTTCACAGTTTTAGTTATTTCTTTAACCTACCTTGGTTTTATGACTGCTGCTGTTTATTCATTCACTGAAATGCTGACTTTTTAGTATCATTCAATTTGTTCAGCTGCCATGTATTGCATAAGCAGGCTTATCTGTGAATATTTCCTCCCCCCCCCCCCCAACTAGTTTTATGAGCATAACTCTTGGATAATACCCAGGTGTGCTTGCGGATCAGCGAGTGATGAACCGCGCTACGATCTTGTCAACCAATCATACTTTGCAACTCTTTGTCAATCCACCGTCTGGATGTTGTCCACCCCCAACCCTGTGTCCGTAATGGGAATTGTTTGACCGTACTTCACCACGTTGGTCAGTGCGGGTGGAAGTGGGTGGTGGGGGGTGGGGGTGAATGCCTCGGACCGGTTTGAATGTCACTTTCCGCAGGTGTCAGCCGTGACCGAACTCGGGTCGGGTTGCGGGGATCGTAGCACAGAGCTCGAACCACTGCATCACCGCTCCCCTCCCAACAGTAATGCATGTGATGCAGTCGCTTCAGTTGTGCAGAACTACTGTTGGGGGAAGACGTAGATGTGCCCGTGCTGGGTATAATCATAATAACTTAGTACTAAGAGCTGATAGCTACAGGCTTAGTGCTGCGTGGAAGCGTATTATCAAGTAATATCAGTGGTGGGCTGTGTATTTTACACCTAGGCCTTCAGTGCTATCCTCCTGCAATTAAATCACGAGGCTCAACACCTATGAGAGTTACAATACACTAATTGCAGAGACATGAATATATGGTGACTGAAACCATCAAGGATGTACCACTATTACGCAGTATGACAGGATGCTGCATCACAAATAGACATTGCATAACCCAAATCAATGTCATTACCAAAGAAACAAGAACAAACTCACAACAACCAGTCACATTTACTCCTACGACCATCAAGCAAGCAAAATGCCATAAAAACACAAATAACACAATCAGGATTCAACAGGCTTCCCCACAGAAAAAAAAAATCTAAAGTACTACATCTAAAAATGTAAACGTCACGAAAGAAAGTTTAAATAAATCTTAGATGATGCTACGTTACGTGATAGCTAGTTTTACTTCAGTTAGCTAACTGGCTCTCCGATCACGCCACACGAACAAGGCCTAACGTAGGCGGCTAGGCCAGCTAGAAGGCTCAGGCGTGTCAAAGAATATGCCCAACATGGCAAACTCGACATCTGATTGGTTAAAGAATATGACTATCAACAACATCGTCCTCATTTGCTTCAACAGCAGAGGGGATTCACTCGACATTTTGAAGGCCTCAGGGTAGATTTTTCATCTGGAGAGGCGGAGACGGCACAGATGGAAAATCTGATAGGATAAAAGCTCTAATTTCTGAGCTGCACTGGAAGCAATGGAACTGAGGGAGAGAGTAGCAATGAAATGACTTCAATGGATTGATGGGAACGAACTTTGTAAAATACATATAGCATTAATGAAAATATTTTACAAATATAATTTTCTGATTCTGACAATCTCTAGGCCAGCAGGGAAGGCCTGGCTGGCCCTGACGGCTCGCCTCTAAGTAATATACTGATGAATTACATGCCTGCACACATTACTATACGTCGATTAACATGATGTAAATACATAATGTACATACATTATGCATGTACGTAATGTTTGCTGATTAGCTGTGGATAATGAAACTAATAATAAGTAACCATTGTAAGTTATATGACTACATTAACCCCCATTTACCCCCGCTGTTTAATGCTGAAGTAGGAGAAGTTCTCCACAATTATGGCTGTCGCCTGATGAGACTGGTTGTAATTAACAGCAAAACGTCGTACTCGAATTGTACTTTTGTGTATTTACTCTCCAACAAACTAGTAACTAATTGGCATGTTTTGTTTACGTGACAAATCTTACTAATTGGCTGTCGGATGGTGGCGGGTTCACGACACATATTTATGCGATCTAACCCAAAAAAAACCTCTGTTGTGGACAACTTGGTACATTTAGCGTTCAGGCCAAGACTATCACGAAGACGCTATGTGTCACAGACAGAGTCTGCAGTCGTTCCACAGTGGGAGGCAATGTTTCTCCGTGTCATCCCACTTGAGTACAGCTGCTTTCTCTTTATCTTGGGCTGCGTTGTGTGCGCACCCGTGTGGCAGGGCGAGGAGATTAACGCCGGGCGTATTGGCCTCACCATCGTCGTGCTCGGCATGGTGGGTTCGGTGGCGTGCGGCGTCTGGCTTGACCGCACCAAGACCTACAAGTACGCGTCTGCACTCCCCGTGCACACGTTCATCGGCACGCACACGCTCCTACACGATGTCGAGATACGTGCTCTATATATTTTCCGTGCTGCTTGTGCCATCACGAGTCAATTTAGAGCTGGATGAAGGCCATCCCAAGCTGTCGCTGTATCTCGCAGTCCGGCGATGTGACAATATATAACTAGCATCCACACGTGACCTAATTTCTTCGCTCCATCTCCACTGTGCAGATCCTCTCGGCGTGTTTTTACCCCTTTGGCTGCCACTCCATCATTATGCTCGACCACAGGCCTCCATCCCTTCTAACGATGCATTCTGCCGAAGCCCACTCGCTGTGTTCGGAAAATCAATATGATCTCGCTATCTTGCATCTGTTCTCCAATCCATGTACTTCTCTCCCGGTCTCTCTCAGTGTAATTCCAAATACGCATCTCTTCCGTGCTTCTCCGCATGCGTTTCAGCTTGTTGCCATGTGTTCCGAATTTATTTAACACCAATTATTTTTTTACAAAAACTTAAACATTAGCCATGTCGATGTTCTTCACTTCGCTTGCTCGCGAGTGTTACCATTTTCACTGCCTAAGCAGAGTGTTGCTGTTTTGGCTTTTCATTGTGCGGGCAGGCAGACGACCCTGCTGGTGTACAGCCTTTCGTTTGTCACCATGGTCATCTTCACATTCACGCTGGATCTCGGCTACATCTGGGTGGTTTTCATCACTGGTGGGGCCCTCGGGTAAGAGCCAGTGTGAGTCTTCGTATTGCGAGCGAGTGCGAGCACTTGCGCTTGTTTGCATGTGTGTGTGACAGTGTGTTCTGTGAGTGTCTTGTGGGTGTGTGTGGGGAGCGGTAGTGTAGCGGTTAGCCCGCTGCGCTTCAAACCCGGCCACCTGTGTTTGGTTCTCGTTCACGGCCACCACGAGTGACGATTATGTGAACTGGTCCTGGGCCTCCACTAGGTCGACTCGGCCTAAAATGAGTGCCTGGTGCAGTGTGTAAACATCGCCACTAGGCAGACAAAGGCGGTCAGGTATGGTGCTGTGGCCACCCACCCCCCTGTGTGCTGTGTCGGCTTTCATAGGTGCTGCTTGCTAACAGTACTTGCCCCAATAGTCAGTTCATGGCGATACTTTGTCTTTGTGTGTGAGAGTTTAGATTCCAGTCTTAGTGTTTAAAGTCTATATTTGCGTGACAAATGAGTCTAAAAACCAGGCTTGTTTTTTTCAAAATTCCCGAGATGGTGAAACTCCTCTTTTACCTGCATTAATGTGAGGATGCTGTTGGCAGAACCTTCCTGTCCGTGTTTATTTGTGAAAAAGAGCTTCACACACAGAATGTCCACTCGCGGTTACCCGCGGAT
The DNA here is from genome assembly GCF_015708825.2 of Lethenteron reissneri. Lineage (NCBI taxonomy): Eukaryota > Metazoa > Chordata > Hyperoartia > Petromyzontiformes > Petromyzontidae > Lethenteron > Lethenteron reissneri. The sequence continues at coordinate 9,495,654 of NC_083803.1, read as the reverse complement.
AATATAATCGTTGCCCATTGGGTGAATTTTCCACCACTTTTGCACAACTTCTCTCATTCGTGAAAACTCGTGGATAGTGGGATACATTTTGCACCTGTGGATGACCAATTCCAGGTGCACCGCTTACCTATCTATAAATGTTGTGGGTTTACCTTTCCAACACACCGGTGTGCTGAACTAGTCACTAATAGGCACGTTATGTGACAAACCTTACTAATTGCCGGGTGGTGGCGGATTTCACGTTGACATTTATATTTACGCGATGTAACCCAAAATCCTCTTATGGATAATTTTGGTCTCGAAAGCCTACGTGTTAAATGAATAAATGGATGTATGTTGAACTTATTTGGCACCATATGTAGCCAACCATACTGATTGAATGTGCGGGGGAAGGACAACAAACTAAACACACAAAAAACTTAGCCCGAGCCACACGCAACTTCTCTAACCGACGATAAAAAGCAGATATTAGGAGTCTCCACGAATCGAGCAGGGGTGACAGTATCATGATGATAATAGCGGCGGTGGATAACGATCGTTTCTCTGTATTCACGACTGTATCTCACTATTACGTCACACTGCAAGTAACTGTGCAGGAAAGAAACGTGGACTTTGCCTGTACATTGCGGTGGCTCCGTGTTGAGAGAAAGAACGCAGCCCGTGTGACTCATCCCTCACTCCCTCTGTACCAATGACATCCCCCCCACCTCCCCCACCCCCCCCCCCTCCACAAAAGTTTCTTCTGCGCGGGGTACCTGCCCGTGGGGTTTGAGTTTGCGGCCGAGCTCACGTACCCGGAGTCGGAGGGCACCTCGTCCGGGCTGCTCAACGTGTCGGCCCAGGTACAGGTGGGAAGTCGGGCCGTGTGAAGGGAGACGAGATGAGGGAGAGCGGTAGGGTGTCGTCGTGTGAAATATTTCCACCGTTACGAAAAGGGTGGGTGCCGCAGCGCGGGAATGGGGCCACCGAATGTTCAACTTCAAACAAGTTGATGAAATTAACGCGGTACTTCAATGACGGTCACTCCATCGCGCACTTTTAGGTGCGCTTCTGCGGCCGTCTGGAACGCTCTTCCTTCCGATATTAGGAAGCCACTGGAGGCTATGCACTTTTAAATCGAGATTGAAAACTAATTTCTGTAGAATTGCTTCTTCTGTTTAGTTTGTTGTCTTTCCCCCGTCCCTCAAAAGTGCCGAGATGTGGGCAAGCCCTATGTACAAAACCTCTGTGCATAGCATCGTGTGCATAAATAATTAAAAACAATAAGACTGCTTTTAAATTAAAGTACAGGACGTTCACGTGTGCACACGGCGTTGCCGATGGCACATTCTTGCAGTCGATAGCCTCAAGGCACCTCCGATTTAGCACGGTTGGCTACGTGCGGTGCGAAATAAGTCCAACATAAACTTAGGGACCTGTTGACGAGACTGCGTGCTGACGAGTGCAGAGCACACAGTAGCATTGTGCGAGCTCTGTTAAAATTACCTTCTTCGTGTTAAACTATAGGACTAAAGCACTCGGAATTTGCTCGATCCCGTCAGATCTCGGAAGCCAAGCAGGATTGAGGCTCGACAATGCTTGGATTGATTACCGCCATGAAGTAAAGAAACAGGTGTAGTAGGTAGTGTGACCAGTAGCGGGCAGTGCAGCAAACTCGACAAACTCTGCTATCGTTCTGTCCCCCAAACTTCACCAACCCGCACTGATGATCATGGTAAAGTATAGTTTAACACATAGGCTTCGTAAAAAAAGAGTCAATCCCTCAAAAAACCCTGCGACGCATGGGAAGGCCCTCATCCAGCATTGGACTGGCAAACACAGGCTGTACATGTGCATGTTACCCAAGTGTCACTCACTGTTGTGCTGCGACGAATATGAACCGGTTCCAACCTCGATGTTATTCTCTCACCGTCCACCCTGGCAGGGGTTTGGGATCATCTTCACGATTGTGCAGGGCAGGCTGGTGACCGAATTCTCCCCCAAGGCTGGGAATATCTTCCTGTGCACCTTCCTGCTGATTGGCACCATCATGACCGGTGCGTGCCAGTTTGCGGGATCTGGATGAAATTACAGGGAGGGTCTGTGTAAAGCACGCGTGTTCTCGGGCTGATTGTAAGTTGCGTTGGTGTAGATGTCTTTGTGTGTTCATCTCGGTGGGGAGCGGGGTGTAGTGATTAGTGCACTGCTACAAAGCCGGTGAACCCAGTTCAGTTCCTGCTTAAGACCAATATCAGTAATGAATAGCTGTCCTGGGCCTCCCCTAGATCGACTCAGCCTTGAATGATTACATGGTGTGTAAGCATTAGCACTGGGGAGACAAAGGCAGCCGAGCGTAGTGCCAGCCTAACCACTTTATTTACAGGTGCTCACCAACAAAACTTGCCCCAACAGCCTGTATGGCTATAAGGGGGATCTTTGTCTTTGTTCTTGGGCTGAGATTATGAGTAAGGTTTGTGCATATGCGTGTGGTCATGGCCTGATATTTCGAAGTTCCATTAATGTACATGAATGGCATTCATGTACATGTGCTTGTGCTCAGGGGCCGAGATTCCAGGTGACGTTTGTATACGTGTGTTGCCTTGCAGTGTTCATCAAGTCTGACCTGCGACGACAGAAAGCCAGTCTTGCTGGGATACAGGGGGTTGAGGTGAGTCCAACACCTCCACAGATAACTACTCCCTCTGCTCTCAACAGGGACGTGACAAAGGATTGTCACAGGACACAGCAGGAAGCGCTGCTTCAAGTTACATTGAATCTCAAATTAATTATTTGTAACACATTTTGGACGGCTTATAATGTTAAGAGTGGTACATACGGTTCTTTTAATGATTATTTATACATTCTAACACTTTATTTTTGCCCTTCATCAATCCACTGCTGGATGAAGGCTTCCTTCATGCGGCTTGTTTGACCACTGTTCACCACGCTCGCAAGCGGTTCAGTTGTCACTCGCCACCGATGTGATAAATGATATAGGACTAGTCGAAAATTACTGCACTCCCACTGCCACCCTATCATTGCTTGTTAAATTTTGTTCACTTATTATCAGGCAGGATACTGCCATGGTGTAATGGTTTTTACACTGGACTTGCAATCCAGAGGTCGCCGATTCGATCTCCTGGCGGGGCAGTTGAAGCAACGTACGAGTTTCTCTAAAAATATTTGTGGGTGCCTTTGCGTCTTCCAAGATGTCTGGCCAGGATGGGATTATAGGCCAAAGGGCCTCTGTCGCTGTCTCCATTGGAGGCCATGCTGGCAGAAGTGGCGTGACCAAGAATCTTCTGGGCGGCACCTTTCCTGTTTTATATTATCGAGGTGCCAAATCGTGTCCAGCTGTAAAGTACAATTTCCCATTTACCAAAATGCCCTCCTCCTCCTGCTCCCCCCTTCAGCCGCTGAAGCAGGCCCTGACTGAGATGGAGCCCAATGGTGTGTGTGCCACCTACCAGCCACCCACCGTCCGCGAGAGCCTTGCTTGAGCGGGCAGAGGCCGGGGCAGCCGAAGGAAGAGTGGCCGCCCGCGTGCGTCGCTGGAGCCTTAAGACGCAACGCAAGCCTGCCTCCCCATAACGAGTTCCCCAAACTGCAGACAGAGGTAGCAACAAGAACGCGCAAAGAGAGATCCTGCAAACGTTGGCCTCAATCGCACCACGTGGGGGCGGCATGTGTACCGAGATGAGATTTTGATTCTTGAGATCAAACAGAGGGCTTTTAATTTACTCACAGATTGTTTTCTAGGCCACTGAAAGACCAGGAGGTGGCATACGACCAAAGCCACAGCAATAGCGTGAGGTATATTGGACGGTGGTGTGCTGGGTCTGAAAGTGGTTTTCTGGGTCGCTGACCCGGGACACGCATGGCTGACACTCGGCTCTGGACGAAACGCTTTCACGCGACGAGAGTCCCGACTGCAAAGCCTCGAGCAATGTTGAGCGAGAGACCGCGTTTGGTATGAAAGTACCGAAAGGACAAGACGTGAAAGCAAGGGGCTGTTGAGTACGGTGACGAATGCACTATCTTAATTGTGTGCGTCTCTTTCAACGTAGAATCCGACAGCATGAGGAGATTGAATTTTAACCATTTAAATACATTCCTCAAAAAAATGTATATTCTCAAACGTAGACACTGGATGCAATGTTAACGAAACCAAACTGGTTGCAGGGGGTAAAAAAAAAAAGAATGTAAAAAATGCAGACCAATGCACTTGATTATTTCGTATACATCGACTGCGTGTGTGGGTAATATTTGCACGATTTCTACATGTAATGTCGCTGAATGTAAAGCCCTTGCCTTAATTGCGTATACATTCTCCATTGTTTTGACCTTCATATGTATTTCTGTGCTTTTTTGTAACTAATGCCTGTGAGGTGCGGTGAGCATGAGAAAGGAGTGAGTGTACAAGCTTAATGCTTTATTAATTGTCGTTGAAACCTGAGCGCTGTCATTAAGCGGAACAATTTAAAACATATACGCAATGTTTACAATGTATGCAATCAACGATCTACTATGCTATATAAAAATATATGCATCCTCTGCTAGATTATGTAATGTAGACGGTTCGTTAATATGTGCTTAGAATACTTGATGTTTCTTTGTTTATGAATTTTACGTCATTTAATTTACTCCCAAGCTGTACCGCTGTGTGTGGTTATTAAAGAATGATTTTGTGCCAGTAGCAATATAATAATAAAAGCAATTATCTTATTGTGCCGATTGGTGGCATCGTGTTGACGTGTGACTCTAAGGACTTCATTGTTCCTTCTATACAGGACTAGAGTTTCCATCCAAATGCTCAAAGCTCTCTGTTGGCTTTGAATGTTTTAGATTCCAGCAGTAATTTAGAGTAGTTGGCATGGGCCCTGGTTCACGGGATTAAATGGGTGCCCATATTAAATTTCCCCTCCTCTTTATAGCCCAGTGCCTGGGCCCATTGGGCCCAAGTGCAGTTGCACTGCTTGCACACTTGAAATCTACACCACTGAACCACACTCGATTACTTCTCCCCCTGCGATCTTTGCATTGCCACTCGCTGGCCTCCTCCAGAATTGGCACTTATCGCTAGAGAGCGTGTTTCACTTTGCATTCCACCAACAAGCATTCTCTCAGGTCCCACACCTCTGACCTGCGATGGGACTTTTCCTCAGCCCTCACCTCAACCAAAATTATGCATAGAGTACGCTGAATGTCCAATTTTTAAGTGCAGAATCGAATCAAAATTAGAATATTTATCCTGGAGGAATCTGATGAACTATGAAGCTCTTTTTTACAGATGTCCAGTCAGGGCGGGTAAGAACGTTACAACAACAAAGAGTACAAAAACACGACAGGAGTGCAAAGTACAAAAAAGTAAACAAATCACTCAAGCACATGCAAATTAAACTAAACCATCCCCATCCTACCAGGCAAAGCCCCACTGATGCATCAACTTATTATTCAAAAGCGACCTGGCCACAAATGATAGCTCAACAAAGTGGCTTATCATTTGGAGATCTATAGCAGCAACATCTAAATGGTCTAAACGCATGTTTCTAAACGAGGATGGAAAATCCAGAAGACCTGTAGAGAAAATCCACGCGACCACGGGGAGAACATGCAAACTCCAAATATGCAGGCGTTGGGGTCGGGATCGAATCTTCGACCTACATATCTGGCGAGGAAGATGACATCTCACCACCGTGGCGCCCCTTAAATAAATAAAGTATATGTATTCAAATTGCATAATCAATTCCAAAGCTTTAAAAAGGCAGTAAAACAACAGCAAAAACAGTCCCAGACCACACACCAAGACAAAACACAGTCCCTTAATAAAAATTGCACGTTAACATTTTACTCTCAATACATTGCTTCAGAATGTTTGTGATAAGTGAGTAAACAAGGTTGTTGCGAAACGTTGGTGCCGCAATGGCAAAGTCTTTGTCACCTGTTCCAATTCTTGTTCTTAGGATAATTAAAAGGCAATCAGAGGGACTCCTTAGGTTTCTTGGATTTGACAATGGGGTTAATGAATTAGCTAATTATAGCGCAGATTTGCCAATAAGGGTTTTATGGATGAACAGGGCCCAATGTATTGCATCAAGTGATGAGAGATTGGATGTTAAGTAGATGTCACTGGTGGGTCCTGTATGTCACATCCAGAGCAAATCTCGGGGCAGAATGATGAAGCGGTTTTAGTCTGTTTAGTGATTCAGCAGCATCACCGTAGTCAAACAGTGGTAGAATGATAGCTTCAACAATTTGCAGGCGTAATCGAATGGGAAAACAGTGTTTCTATATAAAAAAAATTGTTAAGATTGTCATCGAGATGTGATCAATATGGGGTTTGAATGTACGTTTTTAATACTCGGGGAGCTGTGATGGAGTTAGTGTGGATTGGTTTTAAGGCTGCATAAGTGATGGCAGGCATCTTGTGTTTCAGGGGATTAAATCGGAAACCTTTCGGTGGCTGTAAGTTAATCTGTACACCTGTGGAGCTTTCTTGATGTTTAACGTGGAACACAGTAGCTCACCCGTGATGTGTGTCCCTGTGTTAGTGTCTTGCATGTTTCCAAGGTGAGTGATTGAATGGACACGGCGCTGCTGGAACAAATTTGCTGTGCTTTTTTGTTTGTGCTACTCAATGTTATTGGGTCCATTGTGTGAACGCTGTATTTCTTATTAAAACCGCTACGCACATCTACATTCGCATAGAGTCTTCTAGATGTGGTAACTGTAAACACACAGCTCATGAATAGGTGCATCTGCTACAAAAAGGAAACGTCCTTTAGATGTTCTGTTTATTTGAATAAAAACATCTATTGTACCAAGTTCTGCCATTCGCGTTCGGGGTCGTTGGCTATGCCAGTACAACATTGCGGTTCAGGGCAATGGAAGGACGTGAATTATCGTGGGGGTCACTGTGTTATCTTCCCTCGTGCCGCTGTATTGACTCGCCTGCTGGTCTGCTCGTGCAGATAGATGCTGCCCCTCGGCCATCATATTCACGAGCACGTCCAGGGAGAGGCAGGGGCAAAATGTGGTAAACCAGCCATGGCTTTGTGCTCATTCTGTCCCTCACAAAACAAGGTGAAGCCCTTTCTGATGCACCCCTGTCCAACCACGTAAACACGAAATAAGTATAACCCGTAAAAACAAAGTTTTTCACTATAAATCATTTATATGCGTGGCAATTGGTAATTAAATATAATATTGTTGTCTTAAAAAGTGTAAAATTTTGGAAAAAAAATTTCACGAACATTCATTGTCACACACAACGAGTCTGTGGAAAATGTCAGCTCGATTGGATCACGGGAAGTGGGTTAAAAAACGACCGAAAGATTTGCATGGCCCTAAGCAAGCAAGCGAACTTAATATAAAGGATTTAACAAGTAAACCCGTAAAAACTAAGTTTTTCACTATAAATCCTTTATATGCGTGGCGGCTAGAGTCTTCTCGTCCTCTGGCTTGAGATGGCTGCCACCTATGGGTCAGATGATTGTCTGCCACCTATTAAGCAATTGGTAATTAAATATTTAATTTGTTTTCCCTAAACAGTGTAAAATTTAGGAATTTTTTTTCATGAAAATTATTTGTCACACACGAGTCTGTGTGGAAAATGTCAGCTCGATTGGATCACGGGAAGTGGGTTAAAAAACGAGCGAAAGATTTGCACGGTCCTAAGCAAGCAAGCGAACTTAATATAAAGGTTTTAAAAATATATTCGCCTGTGGAGGACGCGGGGATCGATCCCGCGACCTTTGGCATGGGAAGCGAGGGCGCTACCAACTGCGCTACTCCGCCACGGCCTGTGGAGGAGTTACGCTCTGGGCTCTTACACTGTGACGTTCAGCCAAAGCCATGAATGAGTTCTATTTGAATATATGTAAAATAAAAGAAAATTGCCTAAAAAGTGTAACATTTTGGGAATTTTTTTTCACGAACATTAATTGTCTAGCACAATGAGTCTGTGTGGAAAATGTCAGCTCGATTGGATCACGGGAAGTGGGTTAAAAAACGACCGAAAGATTTGCATGGTCGTAAGCAAGCAAGCAAGCACGCAAGCAAGCAAGCAAGCAAACTTAATATAAAGGATTTAAAAACAAAGACAACGATCCCCCGTGTAGCCTAAAGAGACCATTTGAGCAAGTGCTGTTGGCGAGCACATGTGCAGAGGTGGGTGGTCAGCATCACGCCCGACCGCCTTTGTCTTCCTGATGTCTACACACCGCACCAGGTACTCACTTAAGGCTGAGCTGACCTAGGAGAGGCCCAGGATCAGGTCAGATAATCGCCACCAATGTTGCCTGTGAGCGGGAATCGAACTCGGATCGCCGGGTTCCTAGCGCAGTGAGCTGGCCACTGCCCCACCGCTCCCCACGTAAATACGAACGCACGCACCCACACGCGCGTGCTCCGGGTCTCGGTGTTGACCCTGATGGAAAACAACTCACTCAGGTATCCCGTCAAATTATTCTGAGACACCTGTGGGCCCCATGGGACTCTGAGAAGTGCAAACAGCCTCATGTAATGAAAGTCCTGCTCGGGAGGGCACAATGGACAATCGCTGCCTCTGCATGCGTGCTGGAGATAAACGTGCCCCCTCCCACCACCACCACCACTATCTGTTTGCTCGGGAGCAGATGGAATGGCCTTTTACGAGGCCCTTCCACTCGTAACTCCCGGCACAGATGAGAGAGAGAGACCACGGGCACTGTGGACGTGAGCCACGCGCACTGCGGTCACCTGCGTCTGTTCCGTTCTAAGCCATGGCGAGGTAGAAGAAGATCAACGACCTTCGCGAGGTAAGGATTCTGAAATTATTTTTGGAGGTCTGTTTTTGTTTTGTTTGCATGGACGCACAAATTTGGCGCTTGAAATGTCCGTACTAGAATTCACTTCTGTACGAACATTTGATAGTAACCAACGCATTTGCTGTCAGATACTTGTGAATACGTAGTCAAAGTGGTCTGCTCAAATGTGCATTGAGGTATTGGTGCTTATCTATTTATAGACATCTTGAGCCAGTGGTCGACATTCCACATTTCTGTGACGGGGGTGAGTCTATCCATAGGACGGACAGTCACTGATGTGTTAGTATATACATATTGTAATCAGAGGTCAGCACATTTTAATGCAGTACTCATCATCAACCCATTTTGGTTAAGCCATGTATATAGTTAAAAGAAAAGCATTCACAGTCCTAAATTATACCATGATAGGATAGGCGTTGTGTTGCATCTGATGAGCATTTCAAGTATTATAACTCCGTTTGAGTGAAATTATAGAAAAGTGGGTGTATTGAGTGGCATGATAATGATCCGCAGTTTAATCCCAACCGCGTCCCACATTTACGAGATGACACGTGATAAAACCCTCCTTTAGGAGGAGGAGGCACTTCTATGGTGCCACGGTGGCGATATGGTAACTCCCGCGCCTACTATGCAGGAGGTCGTGGGATCGATTCCTGACTCTGACGACTACATTTGGAGCTTTTAGATCTTCCCGTAGTCGCGTGGATTTTTCTCTGGGTCCTCCGGTGTTTTCCAGTCCAATTTAGAAACATGCGTTTAGAGTATTTGACTGCTATAAATTTCTACACGATGAGTCACTTCGTTAAGCTATTAATTGTTGCCAGATCGCTTCTGAAAAGGAGCTATATATCTCAGTGGCCCTTGCCTGGTAAAATAAATTAGTAAAACAATTGTTTAGTTTATAGTTTTAGATGAAAGAAAAATGAGATTGCACAGGACACGATGTTCAAGAATAATAATGGAATGGCACCCAGGGAATGAAACGCATTCGATAGGCCATCCACCGCGGAGATGGAGTAAATCAAATCAGTTGGTGTGCAGGTGCTAGGCGGATTATTGCATCGCAAGATTGTTGCAGGTGGAGGCAGCTCCTTGAAGCCTTCATCCAGCAGTGGATTGGCCACGGATGACCATCATGTTAATTGTCACTCACTGTGTTGGGCGGTTAACATTTGTTTCAAGTTTGTTTAACACTGAGTCGGTTTGTGTATACCCACGACCCCCCATAAAACAAGGTCACGCTACAAGGCGAGATGGAACCCCCGTGCGGACCAGAGGGAACCGAATGGGACACGGACTTGGAGGACGGTACAGCCAAGGAATCATTTCCCACTCGATGTTTTCCGGAACACTGTCATAGCGGCCGGTTTTGAGTAGGGACAATCAGTGTAAGACACTACCACTAGAGAGTACAAGATACTCCTATCCATAACAATCCTATATTATTGTATCCTATACCGTATTCCTATCATCCTACATGAATACGTTTGGGACAGAACAGGCCGAGATAGATGTGGCGTGCCAAATATAATTCCTGAAGCGTTCCAGCTGCAATTGGCGACGATGATTTCAGTACTAACCCAGTCACGCCTCACCCTGCAGTGCGTGTGATTGATGGATCCCTGATGACCGTGATGGACGCTCGTACTTTAAGCACTTAAATCCATTACGCAGCACCCCGTGTGCATTGACAATGCGGTTACATTGCAACGTGGGCTTTGGCCCTTTGACATCAGCTGTTGCAGGCAAGATAATCCACTTTCCCCGAGGTGGATTTGTGTGGCACACCATGTAGCGGGTAGATGCTACGGTGTAACTGTTAGCGCACTCGCCTTGTAATCCAGAACTCACTCGTTCGATTCGATCTCCTAGCATAACAGTTGAAACAATATTGCAGGTTTCTTAAATGCTCCTCCAACCCTCACCCCCGCCTCTGTTCAGCCAGCAGTATAAACATGAATACACTGCAGTTCGTCGATAGGAAGGTGTGTGGTGGGGAAAAGTGTGTGTAAGCTTCCACCTCCACCAACACGTCTGGTCAGTGTGGAAGAAAGAGGTTGTTAGATGACTTAAAAATTGACAGAAGAGTTGGAAAATGGAAACTAAAGCACAATATCTCACTCTACGGAGAAGGCTCGAGCCAAGAACCTGCCTTTAGTTGGAGGACTGAAGAAGAGGCGTGCTCGTGTGACAATCAGGCGAACGCAGACGGCAGACAGAACTGTACCAATGGGACAGAAACAAACGCGAGATAATATAAACAAAAAAATTGTAATAACTCGACAAAAAGTATTTTTGTATCAACCACGAATTATTACAATTCATTGACTCATTGTTTCTATGGGGGGAGGCGGGGTGGGAGGGAATCGTCACGTGCCTAATCAATTGCATGGTGATTATTGGTCTTACAATTCACTACCACCGTGTGGTGGTTTTGATCATGATGACGATGATGATGATGTTGGTGGTCGTTTTGCCAATTCACCAACACGGGATGCCCACATACGTTCCTTCCAATTGTCTCTCCGCGTCAGATGGCGACGAAGCCCTCCTCCGTCCTGGGGGCCCGCGGTCACAAGACCTGGGCTGGGGCCCCCGCTACCGGGAAGGGTGCCGCACCGCGGGGGTCTGCCCGGCCACGGGGGTCCTGGGCTCAGGGGGCTCCCGACCCCAGCTGCGCCTCGCGCACCGAGCCCTGGGACCCCGCGGTGCCGCGCCCCTCGCTCGCTGTCTCACGGTAACGTCGCGTGCCACGTGGTGCCCAGTGGCAGTTTGGTCCAGATGTAGTTGATTGCGATGCACGGCATGCCGGTGTACAGGCAGCAACCCCAAGCAGAGACTCTTTGACCTGGTGTCTCCCGTCTGGCCTTTGGTCTGGCTCCAATTTTTGGGTACTCTGGTTTCCTGCCACAAGCCAAACACAAATTGGTGTAATTGCTCAAGCCTTGCAATGCAAGACCCTCCTGAAAACAAGACTTGAGGACTGAGTACAGCTTTCATAGATAATATATACGGTATTTGTTTATGACTCTTGCTTTAATCATTCTCATCTCCAGGATTCAAACGAGATCTGGTTACTTAATGGTACAGCTGCATCTGTGTTCATGCGTTCGCAGCTGTCAATACTTTGTATCCGATCAATAATGTTTACGCGCCTTGGATGCATAACAACTGCATGCAAAAAGCATGCGTTAAACATATTGCATGCGTGAGTAAGATCACGAGTTAAGATGTTGGGGTGGACGAGTGAACAGTTTTGTCGGAGTGAATTGACCGTGCCACGATATCTTCTTGGTTCTTTCGGTAAAGTCACGTAGAAGGGAAATAATAAAATAATAAAAATAAAACATAAAATACAATTCTCACGACGTTTCGGCTACAACGCAAGCAGCCATCCTCAGGTGAGGAACAGGTCTGTCGGAAAGACAGCGTCTGAATGAACACCACCAAGCTTGGCAGCGTATATTTAAGCTGGGTTAGGGGAGGAAGGGCGCCTTGACAAAGGAATTTGCATATCAACATAGGAATTTAGCATAATTATGCAAAATGCTGATATGGGATTAGTCACTACTTGTGGAATGCGTAGGAGGTGGGGGGGGGGTCTCAAAGTCATATTATGCCCGTGCATTATGTAGGATTAGCAGCAATAAACGGAGGAGGTAGGGTTAGCAGTAATAAAGGGAAGGAATTTTAATAGTAAGGAGCTGCAGCAGCCAAACCACCACGCTACTCAAACGTGTTTTCAAATCAAACACGACGAAACATACTGCGCACTCATTTTATTGGTTCTTTCGGTAAAGTCACGTAGAAGGGAAGTCATAAAATAATAAAAATAAAAAAAACATAATAAAATAATTCTCACGACGTTTCGGCCACAACGCAAGCAGCCGTCCTCAGGTGAAGACCAGGTCTGTCGGGGAGACAGTGTCTGAGGACGGCTGCTTGCGTTGTGGCCGAAACGTCGTGAGAATTATTTATTATGTTTTTTATTTTATTTATTTTATTACTTCCCTTCTACGTGACTTTACCGAAAGAACCAAGAAGATGAATCCCTGCAGTCACGAAAGCTTTAAATCGAAACACACTGCGCACTCTGAAAGGTTAGCCGAGCGTACACAAATACACTGGTTTTGCGTTCAACGGCGTTCAACTTTTTTTCTGGCGAGGCAACCACGCTATTATTCGACATGGTAACATTTAAGTCAAGTGCGGAGAACCTACCTATGCATTCTCGACGGCCCGAGGCACGTCCTACCATTTCAAAATTCCAACAAACTAAATTTGTCTGTCACTACGAACATCTTTGCCAAACTAATCTCTTACTGGAGAGGAACATTTAGTGTTGTTCAGTCCCTTCTGCCAAGAGGTGTGTGTGATTGCCTGCCAAAGGTATTTGAAAGCACTTTTTGGCCTTCAATCATAAAAGGTTTATTTTGGTGTTTTAACATCTTAACACCTGTTTTATTGCTAGAAAGGGTGAAACATATTATTATATTTTGATGATGGCAAGAAAGGTCCCATATTGTAGCTGCTCACCAAGAGCTATAATTTCCCTGATCGTGCTGTTCGCCTTTTGGCGTTCTCTGGTCTAACACGTTGAGACTAAAGAAAGCTGTCTCTGGTGTGGACCAATCAGTTTCAAAGACAATGCATATATTATCAGAGTATGTTTTTTTGCATGTTCACCACAAGTACGTGTGGTTAATGCAGACGGGATTCCTTGCAAAAGGTTTCTGTTTGGTGTTTTAACATCTTAGCACCTGTTTTATTGCCACAAAGGGTAAAAAATATCCTTATATTCCACCTGTTCCGTCTGTATGGGATAGAGTGTTGCCCCCCCCCCCTCCACACGTGTGGGTTTTCTTCGGGTGTTCCGGTTTCCTTCCATTAATTGGTCGATAACATCTTAATATAGAGAGGATCACCAAGCTTGGGCAATTGTTGACGTCGGCTTATTGTGCGGCTGCCTTCCAGCTGATCTGTGCTTCCTCGCGCATCTGAGTCGTTCTCTCTCTAGTAGAGCGAGCAAAACTACTGCAGCGCATCACAAGTTGAGAATTATTATGATTATTGTTGTTATTATTATTGTAAGTCAATCCATTACGCACACAACTTGGCGGCCATCAACGTGAACAATTTACTTGACTTAATTTAATATTTCAGGTCAACACCATGGTCACCAAGTTGGACCTGACGGACAACTGGCTGCAGGAGGAGGGTTGCCACCACCTCTCGCGAATGCTGAAAGAGAACTGCTACATCGAAGAGCTGGTAAGGAGACCCATGATTATATGAGGCGTGGCAAATACGTCGTGTCTACACACACTGGGAGCATTTCAGTTCCAAAACGTCGGACATCATGCCAAACAAAATGCAATACAACCCAGAAATCGGCCCTTGGATTGCCAATACACAGAGATAAAATTCTAAACATAATGCCGTGTATTTACCCAGTAAAGCCTCGGTGAGTCTCAATACTAGTTTTATGTATGGTCCTACAATAGGATGTTGGGCCATGTACATTCATCAGTTTTTTGCGTTTCCTGGGGGGGGGGGGGCAGGGGGAAAACGAGTATCTTGGAGAAAACCTACCACCACACTTTCGACAGGGTGACACTCAAAGCTACACGCAGATCGAATCAAGATCGTATTTCCGCACTGCCATCTGGCCACATCGCCGCCACGTAGAGGTGTGAGCTGTGTCTGTTTGCCGGTCTGACCCTTCACAGAACGTGTCGAGCAACCGCATGGGAGACGGAGGAACGATGGCCTTGTGCTCTGCGCTGAGGGAGAACTCCACCGTCACCAGTCTCAACCTGTCCGGTGCGAGGGCCTCTATGTGTGTGTGTGTGTGGAACGATGACTGAGAATTGCTGCAACTACTCCAGTACTATTTTTCGATTTAAAGCTTTCGTGACTGCAGGGATTCATCTTCTTGGTTCTTTCGGTAAAGTCACGTCCTCAGGTGAAGAACAGGTCTGTCGGGAAGACAGCGTCTGAATGAAACACCACCAGGCTTGGAGCGTATATTTAGGCTGAGTTGGAGGGGGAAGAGCGCCTTGACAAAAGAATTTGCATATCAAGAGGAATTCGCATATTTATGGGAAATGCAGATATGGGATTAGTCACTACTTGTGAAATGTGTAGGAGGTGGGCGGGGGGTTTTCAAGTCATATTATGCCCGTGCATTAAGCAGGATTAGCAGCATCAAAGGGAGGGGATAGGGTTAGCATTAATAAATGGAAGGAATGTTAATAGTATGTAGCTCCAGTACTGCGTAGGTTTTCGCGGTTGTGCCGCTATACGGCTCTCCGGCGGTGTTTTCGGACTGTGAAGAATTGTCTGTCGTTCGGCACGATGTCTGACGTTTCATTCCACGTTCTGGGATTTTCTTCAAGAACTGAATTGAGTGCCTGAAGAAGCTCCCAGCATGTGAAGCCAAACGTCGGGGGTCATGTCCCGCGCAGCATGCGGTGCAAGCTACAGACACATCGGAGAGAAAGAGTAATCTCCGCTGCGCAGGTGGCAGCGTTTCAATTTGCGGAGGAAAGGTTCAGGTATACTTCTGGATTTAATGGCAAATAAAGACTGCATCAATGTTGTAAAATAAAATTGTGCATTCAAACAAATACTTTTAAAGGCAACATTGATCCAGAGCGCACGTTAAGTGACACCGCTGTCCCCTGTGCAGTGCTTTGGATGTCAAACTAAAATAAAATTGCATCCATGTGTTTTATACAACTGGTTGCCACGAAGAAGCCTTGTTGCAAGAATGACTTTCTCATGGTGATACAAAATTAATCAAACGTAACCTCTAGATCTGGACTCGTGGTAATTTGTGTACTAACAATTTAAGTTGTCACCTATTGTGACTCATGCCTAGTGGCACTGTTTCTATAAACGAGATATGTGATGAACATTGCAATGACGATAACGATGGTGTTAACATGTGAGCTCATGTCTGTTCGAAAAAGTGTATAAGGAGAACCACATTGCATGTCCTTTGGTAGGAAACAATTTAACAGATGAAGCTGCCAGACATTTGCACAACGCCATGTCGGTAAGTATGGAGCGTCTTGATGTAAATTCCTCCTATAACTGTTTCATAGTTTGCTTTCATCTAACACGGCACGGCCACTTTAATGGGTAGCTCAATTGAAACAAAGCATTTACTGCGTAGCTCTTCGCATTTGTGCTCTGCTGCTCTCTGATGAGTTTTCGGGTTGCATCGCGTGTTGCTCGGCATGATGCCCGACGTTTTCGCTCTACGGTGCCGGGAGCTTGTTCAGGAATGTAATATAAATTTGCTGAGCTGACTCACAGCTTCTTCAGGAACTGAAACTGAAATGCAGCTCTTGAATAGGAAGCTCCCAGCACGTGGAGGAAAGTGTCGGACAATTGTACGGAACAACACCCTGAAAACTCACATCGGCAAGCTGTGTCTTTTACTTATTTCCTGCCTGTATTTACTTTACCAGTGGGCTTTACCTGGTAAAATAAAAATAGTTTTATTGGTATGTTTTTGTGATTTGCCTACATTTCCTATACTTTGCACTCATATCGTGTTTTTGTATTGTTTGTTGTTGTAACATTCTCACTGGACATCTGTTAAAAATAGCTTCATAGCTTCCAGTATAAATACATATTATGATTCTGCTTGTGGAAACTGTGTTGTGCAAATTGGTTCTGCACTGGTGATGGATGAAATCAATATTCTATTTTGGTCATCGTCAGCACAGACTCTGTTATAACACAATCCCCCCTTTGTAGCAATTTACACTGTCTCTGAAAATGATGGGAAACTCGCCAGACAACAAAGTGTGTGCACGCTGGAAACAAACAAGAGGAATATTATACGCAAAAGATGATTTGTAGACTGGACAAGGCATTTGAGTGACCAGAGGATCGGTCGTTCCATCATACCTTGCATTGTCATTACAATCACAACCCCATAGTTGGGCCGTCGGTGACTATGCATGCCTATCATCCAGCACTGCGGGGGTGAGGGCTCGTGGATCGCACAAATGTTGTGAAACTCCCTTCCCAAGGGCGTCGAAGAGGAGCCTATACCCTGGCTCGCCAGGAGAATGCAGTATTGTACAACAAAATTGTGGATTCCATCTGTTCCATCTGGATGGGATAGAGTGTTTCCCCCTCGCATGCGTGGATTTTATTTGCGTGCTCTTGTGTCACCCCACATGTAATCACTCATTAGTTGTATTCTTGGTTCTTTCGGTAAAGTCACGTAGAAGGGAAATAATAAAATAATAAAAATATAAAACAATAAAAATGCTCACGACGTTTCGACTGCAACACAAGCAATCATCATCAGGTGTGAAATCCACAGCAAGAAAATTTTTAAAAAGTGGCGGTTTTTCCAAACATCAGCACCACAGACAGCGATTTGGCAGTTGGTCAGTGTGGATTTCACACCTGATGATGATTGCTTGGGTTGCAGTCGAAACGTCGTGAGAATTTGTATTGTTTTGTATTTTTATTATTTTATTATTTCCCTTCTACGTGACTTTACCTAAAGAACTAAGAATATGAATCCCTGCAGTCACGAAAGCTTTAAATCAAAATTTAAACTCACTAGTTGCTCGATAATACCTCGATATAGAGAGGACAGCAGAGCTTGGGCAACTGTTGGCGTCGGTCCATCGCGTGGCTGCCTCCCTGCCTGTCTGTGGTTCCTCACGCCTCTCTCTCCAAGGCGTTGTCTCTCCACGATAGTGAGCGAACTCTAAGGCGGTGCGATACAAGGTCACACGATCATGCTGCGTGTATAATGCTCGCTGCCTTGTTTTAGACTACCAACAAGGGGGAGGGGGGACGAGTCAAAACTGTGGCTGTATACATTTTAAAATGCAGCGAGACAATTGTACCGTGTATCGGTTTTATTCTTGTTAGGAAACATCAGCACAGTAAGACCATTGTTGTCTACTCATTATGCTTTGTGACTCTAGCCTCGTAATAATAATACTAATGATAAAGTCGGTTTTATAAAGTATGCCTTTCAAATGAGTAATCTCAAAGTGCTGATATGTGGGCAAGCCCTTTGTACAAAAGCCCTTTGTGCATAGCACCGCGTGTATAAATAATTAAAAACCATAAGACTGCTTTAAAACATAAGTACATGCACGCGTGCATACGGCGTTGCTGATGTCACATTCTTACAGTCGATAGCCCCATGGCACGTCCGATTAGCACGGTTGGCTACGTACGGTGCGAAAGAAGTTCAACATACATACAAGACAGGAAGGCACTTGGGCACGAAAGTAAGTATTCTCACGCTGCTGATGCTGATGTACAGATGATGCGCTGCTGGTTCTCACTCCTGCCCACCGCTTAGTAAGAGCCACAGTGCAGTAACTGTGCTGTCCATTGCTTCGCGGCAGGATTTAATTTCAGTCGCAGTTGTCCGAGGCTGAGCTCCGTAAAATGTTTGGAAAATATTTTTCGAGAGAAGATTAAGCCCTGCCGAGCGTGAAGGGAACACAACGGCCTCACTAGGTAACAGAAACCACAGCCTAGAGTTTACAGGGATGCCACGGTGCAGAGATGTTAAATCCCCCGCCTGGTATGCAGGAGGTCATGGGTTCGATCCCGATCCCGACCCTGACGCCTGCTGTATATTTTGAGTTTGCATGTTCTCCCTGTGGTCGCGTGGATTTTACTCCGGGTCCTCCAGTTTTTCCCTCCACATTGAGAAACACGCATTTAAAGTATTTGGCTGATATAAAAATTTCACGTGATAAGCCACTTTGTTGAGCTATCATTTGTGGCCAGGCCGCTTCTGAAAAAAAATGTTATATAGCTCAGTCTGCCGTACCTGATACAATGAAAAGTTAAAGTACATGTCACCGAAAAAATGTGCAGTTAAATTCACAATACGCCCAAAATCATCAATGTATTGTACCGGTGATTTCTCTGCCATCTCATTGTCTCTTGTAAGAAGCATGTTGGTCAACGTTGGAAAACGTTTTGGTCATTTTTATATACGATAACCTCTTCAAACATCTAATCATGATCACCTGTGATTTCTTATGTTTAATTAATGTTTCGTGCAGAGTTTCCCAACATCCTTTCCCGTCCTCCATCTCTTGACGATGACCGATCTTCTCCGTTCAAATAAGCATGACGTGTCTACGCGTTGAAGGCACCTGGTGTTTAGCTTAACACGCTTCGTGTGACGCATAAAGCAACGATTCAAATTAGAGCGAGATGCTGTTTGTATGTACGGAGCGGTAGTAAAGTGGTTATCTCGCTGCACAACGAACCTGGGACACCCCCAGTTCGATTCCAGCTGAGAAGCAACATCAGTCACGAATATTTCAGTCACCCCTAGCTCGACTCAGCCTTAAATGAGTACCTGGCGTGGTGTTTAAACGTCAACACTGGGGAGACAAAGGCGGACGGTCATGATGTTGGCTACCTACCCCCCCTCCTGTGGCGTTCTGGCCTTCATAGATGCTCGCTTAACCGCACTTGCCCAAACAGCCTGTGAAAGGCTATACGGCGTCCTTTGTTTTTTTATGTTCCGCGTGACATATAACGATGATTCGAGTTACATTATGACGTTAGGGATCACCAGTCATCAGGCATGTGCAGCGTGTAATAATTTGATTTAAATTTGAACGGAAGAGATTGTAGTCAACGCACAAAGGCGAAATGTGGTGAGTCACCAGGAGTGTAGTTTAGGAAAATTTAGAGCCCGGGTCCTGTTAACAGAATCTGAGCTGTTATACAACCTGATTATGATAGATTATATCTCTAACGAAACGTCAAAGTACCAATTTAAATATTGTGAAATGTATCTCCAGCTCACGACACCCGTAGTGTGCCTGAGGCAGCAATGTATTTGGCCACGTTTTGATTCACGTGATACTTTTATTTCATTGGCCGTCGGGTGGAGGAGGGTTTACGTCGCACATTTGTACACGACCTCATCCAAAAGAGACCAATTATAAACGTAATGACGATGTTGCTGTGTTGACAGGTAAATAGAAGCCTGAAAGAACTGGATATGAGCCACAACAGAATTGGAGACGCAGGTGCCATGCATGTGGCCCATATGATAGGTAATGCCAAGGTCAATGTTTATTATCAAACCATTTTTCGGCATTTTTATGAACACACGTTATTTCATGAACACAGACGAAGACGGCTGGGAATATGAACACCTCTCTTTGGTTCTTTCGGTAAAGTCACGTAAAAAGATAAAATAATAAATTAAATAATAGCATACTACGACGTTTCTATTGCAACACAAGCAATCGTCATCAGGTGTTGCAATCGAAACGTCGTAGTATGCTATTATTTAATTTATTATTTTATCTTTATACGTGACTTTACCGAAATAACCAAAGAGTAATTCCTGCAGTCACGAAAGCTCCAAATTAAAATATGAACACTTGTCAACATGTTGTAGCAAACACCGACCGATTGATTTTTTAAAAATATATATAAACTAGACGTTTCAATTAGCAGTTAAACAAGTCCCCAGTGAAAATGGAACGTTCGGCAAACGTTTGGCTTTGTAGTCTTTGTCAATCAAATATTTTAATACGAAACGCAAGCTTAACTATTTATATTTTACCAGGTAAGGCCCACTGAGCTTTATAGCCCTTTTTCAGAATCGATCTGGTCACAAATCATAGCTCAACGAAGTGGCTTTCCACGTGGAAATGTATATCAGCAAAACAATCTAAATGCATGTGGGACAAACCGGAGGATTCGGAGAAAGGTCCATGTGACCACGGGAGCAACATGCAAACTCCAAATGTACAGCAGCAGGCGTCAGGCTCGGGGTCGAACCCTACGACCTCCTGTATACCAGGCGAGGTAGATGACATCTCGTCACCGTGGCACCCTCCCAATATCCCTGGGTCGCGACCTGTTTGAGTTCGCGTTAAGTTGGGAGGGGGGGTAGACTGAAAGAGAAAGGTATTCTTAGTTTTTTCGGTAAAGTCACGTAGGTAAAAAATTGAAATTAAAATTAATAAAAGTAAAATAAAAATAAAATAAAAATCACGACGTTTCGGAGGCAACACAAGCTTCCGTCTTCAGCTGAAGACCGAAGCTTGTGTTGCCTCCGAAACGTCGTGATTTTTTATTTTATTTTACTTTTATTAATTTAATTTTTTACCTACGTGACTTTACCGAAAAAACTAAGAATATGAATCCTTGCAGTCACGAAAGCTTCAAATCTAGAATGAAAGAGAAGGGCTTGTAAACAACACAGAATACACAGCAGCATTTATTTATTATTTAAGATTGACTTTAAATGATACTGGATGTGGTGTGCGCCGTGATGTCGTCACGGGGTTGCCCCCCCCCTCCCTCTCCGCCCGACCCCGGCTCAGCGAACTCCACGACGCTGGAGACGCTGGACCTGACGTGGAGTCTGTGGAGGTGCCACGGCTCCGTGGCCATCGCAGCAGCCATCAGCGTGAGTTTTGCGCCATCTTCAGTCCAACGCGGGGACTTCGCAATCAAACGAAATTATGAACACAACGTTTTGCTGGCTGGCTGGCTGGCTGCAAGGCTGTCTGGCTGGCTGGTGCGTGATGGCGTGACCCGCATCCCACAGTCGGGTTCGTGCGTTGCACTGACATCACGCCTATCCCCAGGCACCCTCCACACCGGACGTGCACTGCCCACGCAAATGCGCGAGCAGTGCTCGTTATTTAAAAATGAATGCCAATGATATACCCCAAGAATGCTGACGCACATGGTGGAACAACGTGGACACTCAGGATACACCTCATTCTAGACCCAAACATCGCACCTCCTGGCTTCGACATTCCTCCTCGAACACACTGGTGTAACCCACAACCGCATCAGAACATCGACAGGCAGCTGCGCACATTTCCTTTATAAATGGAAATTAAAAACAAGCCACAGTCGTGTGATTGTGGGCATGTTCCCAATCTATGGATCTCGTAGTAAACCACTGCAGTCTGCGCTCTTTCAAGGGAGTAGTAAAACTACAATCACTCTCTCCTGAAGTCCTTACATGGAAAGCAGACCTCGACATTGGTATTTAGCTCTTGAGCATATTTCCATCATGCGCAATAATAGACTAGAACCCAAGAAAGCCTCACTAAGTCTCGAGACTGTTTTCAGGAGAGCCCTGCATTGATTTTGTTTGGTCCCGTTCCATCAATGAATATGTGGATTGAAGGAGCAAAACTAGAGAACTCAGTTAAAATTCTAAATAGTTATATTTTCAGAACAATACTGGTAGTAATACATGTATGTATGTGATGGATTTATTACAAAATAACCAATAGTATTAATTATAGTGCTAAAGTATTGCATTCCAGCTATTGTAAAGTGCACACATTCTTCAGAGGCCCTCAAAATAAATACGAGACACCACTCACCATTCACTGAAGCCCCTATTTTAAAGAGCACAAAAAAGTATACAAAAAGCATGCAGCATTTTTGTGCGTAAAGCAAAAACCATTAGCAGTTCCTGCAGAACTGCATTGTGGCCCCTACTTTAATCCAGCTTTGCTCACAACCGGTTGCCTGTGAGAAAACGGCAGTGAAACAGAATGTGTGCCTCGAGCCAAAACGTGGCCCCAACTCTCCCTTGAAGAACGTTTACAAATACCATCCCAGTGTCATGTTACAGGAAAAGAATGCCAATGATTTACCCAAGAACGCCAAAGTCTCAAGACTGTTTGAAGAAAGTTTGGCCAATTCCGTCAACGATTATTCGGCTTGTGGGAATAAAACCGGAGTAACTGGCGAAAACCCAAGCACATGAGAGGCTAACACTCAACACAGCCGCGGCAGTGTGATACGGCAGTGTGATATATAACTAGTGCCGTCTGTCCACCCACGAAAATATCTGTAATCGGCACTTCACTGTGTTAGGTGAACCGCAGTGTTCGCTGGCTGAGCTTGGCATGGACCGGCGTGGGCACCGAGGGTGCCCTGGCACTGCGAGAGGCTCTCCAGCGGAACAGGACCCTGCACCACCTGGACCTGAGCTCCTGCCGCGTGGATGAGCGGGGCGCGAGGGCTCTGGCTGCCGGGCTGCAGACGAACCTGGCTCTACGCAGCCTCAAGGTGATCGTCAAGCCAAGCGGCCACATTGTGGATTTTGTTTTTTATCGCGGTCGCCGAGCGCAGGGCCCAAAGGCGCAACAAGTCAAACGGCCATGAAAAAACAGCGCTATAAAAGGGGTGATAGATAAATCTTGACTTAACGCTTTCGTGACTGCAGGAATTCATATTCATTGGGTCTTTCGGTAAAGCCACGTAGATAGAAAAAACTATAAAATCACAACACAAGCAATCGTCATCAGGTGCAAAACTAGCGCTTTTTTCACCTGATGACGATTGCTTGTGTTGCGATCAAACATTGTGATATTTTTATTATTATTTTTTCTATTTACGTGGCTTTACCGAAAGACCCAATGAATTTGGGTAATAGATAATAAGAAGTAATATGTTTATCTCACATCCCTTCTAGTGACATGTTCTGCCAAAGCCTATTCATGATTATAATCAATTTGAGTTGTTTTTTCATCTAACATGTTTCATTTGATATTCGTTTGTGCGGGTTTAGCTAATTGGAGGAAACTGGTCTGTTTGCAGCTCACACTGAACCCTATCATGGCAGAGGGAGCCCTCGCCTTGCTCTCCGCCATCCAGAAGAACAAGAGGTCGACGATGCAAGACGTCAACATTTCAGTCAGTTCTGAAATGACGTAAAATTACATAAGGGTATATCGATGATTCTACACGTACATTTCAGATACATTAAAGATGTGGTAAAATGTGAATAAAATCACGAAGCAGTGTTATATACTTGGGCATCTTAAGTCAACCAATCAAGGACACTTATTTCAAATTGATATTATTCACTGGCCTTTCCTGATGAGGGAAAAATGTTCATATACTGTAATGGGAAGTTATCTGTGTGTTGTATGTGTCAAACCATTTACTTCTTCAATACTTAACCCATATTTTCCAAATAATTTGGAGAATTATTTCAAAATGACACCCAGTACGTATGACAGCATTGATGCAATTTACAAATGTCGACTTTGAGATTGCTGATTTGTGCAACTGGCCATCAATAATACACAAGCCAGGGTATCCATATACAAGTTGTATCTGTCAACTATTAGTAGTGCTAGAATGAGACTATTGGATGAAGGCTCCCCAATACGTAAAATTTAAGTAAAAAACCTGGCCAAATTGAACTACAAGAGGCTGTATACTGTATTGGGCATAGCGTCTCGTTAATTGTCTTGCCTACTCATATATCAACATATTTATGGATAGGGATGTTACTGTGGTGTAATTGTTACTACAATACACTTGCATACCAGAGATCACCCGTTAGATCTTCTGGCATGGCAGTTAAAACAAGGGGCGAGTTTCTATAACCCCCCCATCGCCTATTTCCATCGAACAGTATACCTTGGTACACTACAGTCATTCAACAGGTCGTGTGCGGCGGGGTAAGGTGTGGAGACTCACACCTCTCCCAAGGTGCTTGTCCAACGTGGAAGAATAAGATGAGGATACCCTCCCCAGAGGGGCTCTACGGAGCTCCCTCGAGCGGAGGCCCTTCCGCCAGCAATGGTGTGAGCAAGCAATTGCAGGGCTGCACCTTAACCGTAGAGAAGGTTAGTTTAGCACGTAGGCATTCGCGACCACAAAGTTTGTTTTGGGTTAGATTGCGTAAATATAAATATGTCGTTAACCCACCACCACCACCACCACCCGACACAGCCAATTAGTTAAAGGTGTTCGCTAACCACGGGGTCGTCCATAAATGACGTTACGCACCTAGGGGGTGGGGGGGGGGGTCAGACATTTGTGACGATGTGTGACGAGGGGGGGGTATAAATGTGACGTCACATCAAAATGCGCAACTTTAAATAAATATAGACAACACGTTCCACTTAATTAAATAAACGTTTTAATAATTTTTTGTCCTGCAACATCAGAGTGCAGCGCCACATTAAATACGCACTACAATGACAATAGTTTATAGCGATTTAAAGCATCGATTTAAAGCTTTCGTGACTGCAGGGATTCATCTTCTTGGTTCTTTCGGTAAAGTCACGTAGAAGGGAAATAATAAAATAATAAAAATAAAACATAAAAATTATATAATAAAGTAATATAATAATAAAATAATAAAATATTGTTTTTATGTTTAACTTTTATTATTTTATTATTTCCCTTCTACGTGGCTTTACCGAAAGAACCAAGAAGATTTAAAGCATGTTTTATTTTGGGGTTGGGGGGGGGCAGAGCTTTGTGACGTCATATTTGAGAGGGGGGGGGGTCTGACTTTTTATGACGCCGTGTGACGAAGAGGGGGGGGAAGGGTAAAAAATCGTCCCAAATCGCGTGACGTCATTTATGGACGCCCCCCCACCGTCTGATGAACGTAACGGGCCGCAGAATGTGGTGGTGAACGAGCAGTTTGTGCAGCTGCTGAGCGCGGTGCGAGGCGAGCGCCAACGGCCCCTGTCCGTCCGGCACGGGGGCATCGGCAGCGGCCTGCGCCGCACGTTCCAGCCCAGGGTCAGCCCCATGCAAGCCATCCAGGTAGCGACCGTCAGAGCACCTCGTTTGTGTTGCTGTAAATCGTACTCTTAGCTTATTTCGGTAAAGTCACGTAGGTAAAAAATGAAATTATAATTAATAAAAATAAAATGAAAATCACGACGTTTCGTAAATCGGCCACAGGACATGCCGGGGTATTTTTAAATCCTTTATATTAAGTTCGCTTGCTTGCTTAGGATCGTGCAAATCTTTCGGTCGTTTTTTAACCCACTTCCCGTGATCCAATCGAGCTGACATTTTGCACACAGACTCGTTGTGCGTGACAATGCATTTCCGTGAATTTTTTTTTCAAAAATCTTACACTGTTTAGGGATTAAAATTTAAATATTTAATTACCAATTGTTTAATGCTGCCAGGCAATCATCTGACCCATAGGTGGCAGCCATCTCAAGCCAGAGGACGAGAGGACTCTAGCCCCCCCGATGCCACGCATATAAAGGATTTATAGTGAAAAACTTTGTTTTTACGGGTTATACTTGTCTCGGGATTACATTGACTGGGGCGAAGCATCCGTGAAATCTCGACACCCCCATTGCGATTTAAATAAATACATAAAATGACCTGGCATCCCCCGATCCACCGTTCTATTCTTGTATGTGGGTAATATGTTCAGGAGCGAAATGAAGGGGAAGTCTTGCGGTATTCCGGGTTTCAGAATGGCAATGGCTTTGGCTAGCTTCCTTTCTTTCAGAAAGTCCACAACGGCCATGAAGGTCTCCGCGTGCCCATGTCAGACATGGGGCTGTTTTGAGCATGCTTTGCGTGCTGGTCAGTGCTGTTTGGTGAAGGGAGGAGGACAGGTCCAGTTCAGATATCACTCGCTACTAATGCCAGCCGTGCCCGGGAACTTAACTCGGTCGTCGTGTTAACAGTGCAGCACGCGATCCACTGCCCCACTGCTTCAGTCCACATTCTGTTCTATTTTATTTGAACATTGGTTGCGCTATGCATGATTTTTTCAGTTATGTTTGCCATGGAACTGATTTATCTTGACCATCACGTCAGGACTGACCTGCTGGACATGAGATATCCATCTCAATAGTTTTATTGAGGTTAAATAAAAGATAAGAAGCAGAATGTGGTTTTGCAAGTGGAGGGAGTTTCATGTTTCCAGCTCAATCATTGGTGACGAGTGCAACTTGCACAATTATTTTGACATGAACATTTTCTACTTTCCAACAGTCAGTGTTGGTATCATATGTGTCTCACGTGCCAATCGTGTTCGCTTTCTGGTGTCCACAACAGGGGCACCTTCTCAAGAATAAGCTGCGTCTCTGGGACTTCTTCCGTAACATGGACAACAGCGGGACAATGTCAGTGACCCAGGATGTCTTCAGGAGCGCCATGCAGGTGAACACGCGCCTGACACCACCTGCTCATCACCTGTGGAGGCCTCTGACATCTCTGCGTGCCGATAATGATGACATCTGCTTTTTCAGCAACTGAGCACACCCCTGGAGGAGCAGGCGTTAGAGGAGCTCATCTCGGCGCTGGACAGAGACGGAAGTGGCTGGATTAGCTACAGGTACAAGACCAATGCCTATTGCCCAATCACCCGGAATGTGCCCGTATCATCATATTTCGGAATCTAAGCAGCAGGATTGAGCCTGGATGATGCTTGGGTTGGGCAATCACCGTGAATAGGAGATTGTTGTAGGCTATAGACTGTGGGGATGCATGGTGGATGGAAAAGGGTAACGCTGGGAAATACATTGTTGTGCGGTACTTCTATGCTCGCATAACCTGCGAGGCCATCTGAGCCCCTTCCGACTGAAAGCTTAGCCAGCCTTCTAAATTCGTATACTGCAGTCAAGTCACTAACAACCATGCCCCCCGCTGAGTTATGTGTATGCCCTCTCAGTTTAAACGAGGTAGTAGCTGGGGCAAAATGGCCATTGGATGTAGATCGGAACTGGGTGAGCGGTGTATAACACTACTCTTCCTGAGTTCAGCTGGACCTGCGAGTTACCGTACCATCTGTTGAACGCTGCCCCAAGCCAACCCACCCCATCCTCCCTCTCTGACCCGACCCCTCCGCTGCCAGGGAGCTCCTGGACGGGCAACGCGCGTTCCGCAGGACGGCGAGGCGCGCTTCCCAGCGCTCGGACGCGCGCTCGCTGCGGGAGAAGAGAATCGTGGCCGAGTTCACTCGCTACGCGATGAGCATGGAGAGAGGCGCTCGTTACGTTTCATCCGCATAGCCCAGCCAGCCCCCTGCTCAACTCTCTCATCTCTCTCGCTCTCCCTCATCTCTCTCACAAAGATCCTCCTGAATAGCCTTCGTTAGACTGTTGGAGCAAGTGCTGTTAGCGAGCACCTATTAAGGCCAGCACGGAACACGAGAGGGAGCGGGGTGGCCAATGCCACGCCCGGCCGCCTTTTTCTCCCCAGAGCTGCTTTTTGAACACAGTACTAGGGGTTCATACTCTTAGTTCTTTCGGTAAAGTCACGTAGGTAAAAAATGAAATTAAATTAATAAAAATAAAACAATAAAAATCACGACGTTTCGGAGGCAACACAAGCTTCCGTCTTCAGGTGGAACCGTCACAGCAAAATATCTGTACCTTATATAGAGGTTAAGGGGGGAGGAGCCAGGAAGGGCTCCTCCCCCCGAAACGTCGTGATTTTTATTTTTTTATTAATTTTAATTTCATTTTTTACCTACGTGACTTTACCGAAAGAACTAAGAGTATGAATCCTTGCAGTCACGAAAGCTTCAAATCTAGAAACAGTACTAGGGGGCCGTCCATAAATGACGTCACGCGATTTAGGACGATTTTTTAAACTTTGTAGTAGAACGAAGCAAAATGGAGAGTACAATTATAACAATCACATATTCATTTCACGGAATGAAAAGCCGTGGTATAATCGTTAGAATCAAAATGTTTAATAACAATCATTCAAAAATGTACAAAATGTACGCTTCTCCATTCTCCCATGGAGCAGCAAAATGCTCCTTCATGGAATAAATAAAAGGTGACCTTAGTAAATTTAAATAATCAAATAGTTAATCGTGAAAATTAATCAATTAGTGTTGTTATAACAATTCTATTCAATAAATATGTATTTAAAGTTGCGCATTTTGATGTGACGTCACATTTCTCAAACCCCCCCTCCCCCCCTCGTCACACATCGTCACAAATGTCTGACCCCCCTCCCCCCCCCCAGATGCGCGACGTAATTTATGGACAGCACCTAGGTTCTCATTTAAGGCTGAGTCGACGTACGGGGAGGCCCAGGATCGGGTCGACCTATTTGCCACTGTTATTAGTCACGAGTGGAAATCGAACTCGGGTCGCCGGGTTCGTAACCACTGCCCTACACCTCCGCCCTGTACAATAAAATCTCAATAACTCCAATGTGAGCTCAAATGTTTGTAACTCATGGATATACAACTCTGTGCACTGTGCAGTTCCCCGTGATGTTCGTGTGCCTAGGGTTAATGCCTAAAATAAAGTTGCTCTACAGGTGACTGTTCTCAATTTCCCATCAAACGAAGATGTATTCATATAATGTGTATCGTACAATATAGCTCTCTTATATAGCAAGAGCTATGGCTATGTCTAATAGTGTATACAATTAAGCGTATGGCTATGGATAAGAGTGTATAGATAGGGGTAATAGTGTATAGAACACATTCCTGCGGAGGGAGCTGGGAGGAACGTTGGGTTGTTCGGTCAATGGCCAGGGTCAACGGCGGCGCGGTGTATTCCGAAAATATGCCCAAGTGTGAGGGCGGGCACAAGCCGGCGTGAGTAGGTTAAACGTTGAGTTTTATAAGGGCATCATGGGGTGACCAGCCACTCCCCACCCAGCACCACCCCTCCCACCCCCCACCCAGCCCCACCCTCCCCACCCAGCCCCTCCCCACACTCCCCACCCAGCCCCTCCCCACCCTCCCCTCTCCACCCAGCCCCTCCCCACCCTCCCCTCTCCACCCAGCCCCACCCCTCCCATTTTTGGATGCACGACGGACGGACGGACACAACAATCCCCTGTGGGCTGGTGGAACCAGGAGGTTCCTACCAGTATTAAGCTAGCAGTGTCTAGATGAAGCTACTGTATTAGTGTAAAGATTAAGCTCGTGGTGTATAGATAAAGCTCGTAGTGTAGAGAAGCTAGTGGTGTATAGAAGAAGCGAATAGTGCATAAGGAGAAGCTAATAGTGCATATAATAAACTAATAGTGTATAGAATGAACTGATAGTGCATATAAGAAGCTAATAGTGTATATAATAAACTAATAGTGTATAGAAGCTAATAGTGTATAGAAGCTAATAGTGTATAGAAGCTAATAGTGTATAGAAGCTAATAGTGTATAGAAGCTAATAGTGTGTGGCTATGGCTCACAGTGCCAGGTTCTGGGGCTGCTATGGTTGGGGGCTGTCACAACCCCGTCCCCCCACGTGGCACCCTCCCCTACCTGCCCCCCCCCTCACGTGGCACCCCCCCCACCTGCCCCCTTCCCTCACGTGGCATCCCCCCCCCCATGTGGCACCCCCACGTGGCACCCCCCCTACCTGCCCCCCCCTCACGTGGCACCCCCCTACCTGCCCCCCCCCAGGTGGCACCCCCCTACCTGCCCCCCCCCCCACGTGGCACCCCCCTACCTGCCCCCCCCCCCTCACGTGGCACCCCCCCTACCTGCCCCCCCCTCACGTGGCACCCCCCTACCTGCCCCCCCCCAGGTGGCACCCCCCTACCTGCCCCCCCCCCCCCACGTGGCACCCCCCTACCTGCCCCCCCCTACCTGCCCCCTCCCCCCAGGTGGCACCCCCCTACCTGCCCCCCCCAGGTGGCACCCCCCAGCTGCCCCCCCCTATCTGCCCCCCCCCACGTGGCACCCCCCTACATGCCCCCCCTACCTGCCCCCCCCCACGTGGCACCCCCCTACATGCCCCCCCCTACCTGCCCCCTCCCCCCACGTGGCACCCCCCTACCTGCCCCCCCCCACGTGGCACACACCCCCCCCCCCGTGGCACCCCCCCCCCCCCCCACGTGGCACACACCCCCCCCACGTGGCACCCCCCCCCCCCCCCCCACGTGGCACACCCAGACGTGAATGAGGAGCCGCCCGCGCATGCGCAGTGCCGCGCCTCGGAGCCGCGATGGAGGGTGACATCGCCGAGTCTCTGGACGACCTGGGGTGAGACTCGCACCCGAACCCCGGCGCGCTTCTGGGGTCAACACTCTCCCCCACCCATCCCTCCACCACCTCCTCCTCGCCCTCATCGCCTGGCAATCCCCGAACCACTCCATTGTTCATAAACCTTCCCCTGACAGCGGCCTGCGCGAGCGGAGCCGCACTGTACGTACAGTGCGGCCTTGTCGTTTTGACAGCTGAGTGGTGTTAGGCGTGAAACGAATGTCGTGAATGTTCGTCAATTAAATGCAGTTCGGGTGTTGGGGGGCTTGCTTTTGTTTATTTGTTTGCTTGACAAGGATATGCGGGTGCTTGGGTGCATGATAATTGCTAAGGGATACGTGAGCGACGTTTTTTTTAATGAAGGTTCTTGTAGATTCCACTTGCAAGATTCGTAAATGAAGGGGTGGAGGGAGGTTGGGAGATTTTAAAGTTACGACTCGTAGTTTTATAATCACGTCGACGGGCTGCCGTGTGAAAGCAAGACGCAAGCAACACCGGTTGCGGCTTAGGCTGCACGCAACCACGGCTCCGTTGCGAAACATAATGAATGACGACCGAGTAGTAACTTTAAGCCCTCTTGTCAATCGGCTGCTGGGAGTAGTTGGGTCATACTTCACCACTCTGGTCGGTGCGGCTTGGTGGTGAAGGTGGGAGGGGGGCCCGAACATGTTTAGATCCAACGTGCCACTGACGTTAGCCGCCTTGGCAGAGAGACACAAACCCAGATGGTCACCGGCTGCCGCTTCGTTCAATCTGTTTGGGTTGTGTTTGTATCATCGCAGGCGCTCCATCAGTAGTGACATCCGCTGTTTTGTCCGTATTACACTAATACGTATATGGGGTACTGGGATATTTGTTACGGTGAGCTCACTCGGAGACTGACAATGACGGGGGGTTGGACCGTGACTTCGGTATGTTTTTTGCATGGACAAAGATTCCAGCTCGGATCGTAGAGTCCGGCATGCAAGCAACTGAGTTGTCGCTATAAGATGAGTGCTGATTCCTGGGTTGTGTCTTAAAGCGCTTGCTGTTGATACACAGGGCGCAGTCGCAGCTGTGAACACTGCACCAAGGGGTTTGTACTTTGTTCTGCGTCAAGTGCGATGACATAAAAAATTAACCCGTAAAAACAAAGTTTTTCACTATAAATCCTCTATATGCGTGGCGGCTAGAGTCCTCTCGTCCTCTGGCTTGAGATGGCTGCCACCTATGGGTCAGATGATTGCCTGCCACCATTAAGCAATTGGTAATTTAATATATAAAAAAATCCTAAAAAGTGTAAAATTTAGGAAAATTTTTTCACGAAAATACATTGTCACGCACAACGAGTCTGTGTGCAAAATGTCAGCTCGATTGGATCACGGGAAGTGGGTTAAAAAACGACCGAAAGATTTGCACGGTCGTAAGCGCGCAAGCAAGTGAACTTAATATAAAGGATTTTAAAAAGCAACCTCGTTCCTCATTGGCATTCACTTGTAACAGAAGTATATATGCGATAAATGTTAATCATAGAACAGCCGAAGGACTGCTACGTGACCGTTATTTATTTACGATCACCGTCTCGT
This sequence comes from Lethenteron reissneri, assembly GCF_015708825.2. Taxonomy (NCBI): domain Eukaryota; kingdom Metazoa; phylum Chordata; class Hyperoartia; order Petromyzontiformes; family Petromyzontidae; genus Lethenteron; species Lethenteron reissneri. The sequence goes on along the minus strand of NC_083803.1, from coordinate 9,463,553 downwards.
ATTCGCATGCATTGCGACTCTGGAAGTATTGAGTGCTTTTTCTTGTTAATTTGGCTGCCAACCCCTGTTGATAGCCTTTTGTGCGATAGCCCATCTTGATTATATGATTGACATCTGGTAGAAGATCAGATTTGGCACTTTGACGCCTAGAAACCAGTTTTGTATAAACAGTTTTTAAATAACAAAATATTCAAGTGGGTCTTCCTCTTTGCCTGCTTTATTTCTTTCATAAGAGCCGTAAACGTTGCTTCTGCTGCCTTTTATACAGTCCATCTACTCTATACGAGAATCTACAAGAGCAACAATCCTTTTGTTCTCTTTCTGCTCTGAAGAAGAGAGCTATTGCCTAGGACGTTAGCCTACTTACTCTACTGCGTAAGCTTTCTGTTACAGGGCGCTATTAATTGTGAAGGTGGTGACTTGTTTTAAGTTGTGCTTGTTCACTGCTGCCAACACAATCCCTTCATATTTAATAGAATATTAATTATATTGTAAGATGTGCTTGTTCATAAGGTCGTGATTGCACATCTGTTCATACACGCTTGTATTATAATAGGCATAGTTTAACAACTTGTAAACCATACATTACAAACTGAAGAGCAAGCATGCGTTGAAGGAACTGACCTAAGCCCAAACTTGGAATTTTATTTTATTTTAATGCTACTTTAAGCCCCGTGAGATGACAATGAGGGGGGTTCCTCTTTATAGAACATCTCCGGGTCCATTTTTTTAGCAGTGTGGTATCAGCACTCGAAATGGCACATTCCCATGGATGAGGCCAAAAATACCCAATGATGACTCCCCACAAAGTGGTCCTCATATACTCTGGAGGGTGGTGGGCTATGGCATCCCAACCAGTTTTTGAAATAGAAGTGTCGTGGTTCACACGAGGGAGGCAGAGACTTCTTGGAGGCAACACGTTTATTACGATAAACACGAAGGGGTACAGCTGCCCCCTTCAGCAGCTACCCTAGGGAGGTATCTCCTCCGGGCTAGCTAACCCTAGCTCACACGGGCTAGCTAACTTGAGCTCCCACACTGTGGCTATCCCTAGCTCACACGGGCTAGCTAACTTGAGCTCCCACACTGTGGCTATCCCTAGCTCACACGGGCTAGCTAACTTGAGCTCCCACACTGTGGCTATCCCTAGCTCACACGGGCTAGCTAACCTGAGCTCACACGGGGTGGCTAGATCGGACCGGACCCTGGCTCGCCAGGCAGGTTTTCTCCGGATGACGGCTTCGGTCTTCAGTCTTGTCACAGCAGCAGCCCCCGGACCCGTTGAGGGGTCCGGCTTATATTTCCCAGGGCTTCCTCCGCCCCAGGCCACGCCTCCCTTCTCGAGCCTTCGAGAGGGACCTGGTCCTGGTATCGTGTTCCCCCCCAGCCCCCTCCTTGGGGCCCCTTGGCTGGTACCCCCGGTCACCAGGCCTCCGGGTTCACCTGGAGTGCCATGGCCCCAGACGAACCCCTGAGCCGTCCCTGGCGCTTTCGCCCCCTAACCGCCAGAGGCTGGCACTGCATGGGGCTGTTGTGAGCGGCGCGCATTGTGCCTCGCACAGGCCGGCTTATGCGTCGTGCAGCGGCCTCCACCGACTCTGCTACAAAAGTATCACGATTGTGAGCTGAGCCCTGTGACCATGGTTCCATGTGGTATATTTAAAGGTTCACGAATTTTTTTCAACAAGGAGTGTCGTCTTTACAGCTACAACTATGCTCGTCACAATTGTGTGTTGCCAACAAGATGGCTAAGTTGAAATTGATGCCAATGCCTTCAAGAGCAGTCTTGGCCCAGCTTGTTAAGGGACCTCCTCTGCAGCTTTTGCCAAGCCTGTGTTGGGTGTGCAGACTCCCATGCATAGGGTGTGTTCTAATCATTTCCTTTGCCATTTCTGTACAGTGTTAATGATATAGTATTTGGTCTTTAAGGCATGAGCTGTGACTTCTTTGTTAGTAATGTGTTCGTGGCAGTTGACTTTGATGACATTGCGCACACACTTTATTTTAAAGGGCTGCAGGTTTTACAATGTTCTTGTTTGAGCCTCCACATTTCATAGGACATTGCTATCCAAGGCTTCGTAGAGAATCAGAATCTTTATTTGTACTGGAGGAATCTGATGAGCTATAAAGCTCTTTTTTCACAGATGTCCAGTCGGAACAGGTCAGAAAGTTACAACAACAAAAAGTACAAAAACACAATAGGAGTGCAATGTATAGTAAAAGAAAGCAAATCACTAAAACATACTATTTTTATTTTACCAGGTAAAGCCCACTGAGCCATTAGCTTTGTTTTCAAAAGTGACCTGGCCACAAATAATAGCTCGACCGAAGTATCTTATCATGTGGAAATTTATAACAGCCAAATAATCTAAATGCATGTTTTAAAATGTGGAGGGCAAAATCGGAGAACCCGAAGAAAAAATCCACACCACCACGGGGAGAACGTGCAAACTCGAAATATACAAGGGTCAGAGTCGGAATCGAACCCCCGACCTCCTGCATACCAGGTGAGGAAGATAACATCACGCCACCGTGGCACCCCTTAAAGAGAGCAATGGATGTTATCAGGCAATCTAGGAGATGCAATGTCATAGCAACCCTTAAAGTGATGCTGAATGTATTTATGTCACACAGCTACAAGGGCCCCTTGCTGGACGATGGGGCGCTGGATGTGGCAGTGGAGCAAGGGGCCACGAGCCCTGAGTTCACCAAAGTGTGCGCCTGGCTCACCACCGAACTCAAGGCCTTCTGCAACTTGGTAGAAAACGTCAATGCCACCAACAGTAAGTGCCAACACCAACGTTAAACATTGTGCTTTTTTGTTACGTAACAACGATTATAAAAACTATCGTGGGTAGTAATCATATTACTATTTTTCTTGTTCATGCTTGCAATAGAATTGTATACCTTTTTACATTTAATGTATGTTCACCGTGTTTTACTACAGTTGTCTTTTTTCTCATTATGCAAACAGAGGTGGGTAAAAGTGTATCGTAGCATTTCATTGTGTGATTATTTTACAGCTTTCACAGAACTGTATATATTTGCCTTTAATGCTTTTAAGGAGTCAAGTATTATTTCTAATGTCATTATTTAATGTTTCAATTCCATCATAAATTGTGTGTGTGTCAAGTTTTCCGTGCAAAAGTCAGACTGATTTTGCTTGATGATTTCAGAAATTCATGCTCATTGACAATTGTCTTTTAAGGAAAAACATGTCAAGCAATTTAACACTCTGAATGCGTTATGTCGAGCATCCTTAGAGAGCATGTACAGTACTGTATTTTTGTTTTGTGTCCACCTGTAGCCCCAGCGGAGGCAGAAACGTTCCAGTTGGAGATGAGCGGCTTCCTGAATGAGCTGGGTTGTGTGCATTCCTCCCTTACCAGCGGTGAAGTAACAAAGCGTCTGCTCAACAAGCACAACTGCCTGCTCCTGCTGTGTATGTGACACAAATGCAACACTCACAGTTTACAGACTCTCGGAGAAAGCCTATACTGATCACAGCCATGACTGGAAAGACTTTCAGGGTGTCAGCATTTGTTGTTTCATTACAAATCTGCATGGTCTTTCATATGCTGTTCTGAAAATCAATGATAGGTTTTCAACTAGTGTGAAGATTTGCATAAGAAGAAAAATCAGTTTCCCGCATTTGTTTTTTTTGTTTCAATGTTCATCAATTAAAAATATGGTCAAGTTTGTTAAATTCCCCCACCGTTCTCCACCTCAGAAGTATAATTGGTACACCGCAGTCGAATGGGCAGGTCATGTATGGTGAGGCATAGTGTGGCTACTTTCACCTCTTCTAAGATGTCTGGCCGACGTGGAAGAAGAGGACCAATATACCGCCCAGTAGAGGCCCTTCCGGTAGCAGTGGCATGAAGTAATTGCAGGGCTGCACCTTTGCCCAAGCTTTTTTTATCAAGGGAAATTAACTTGTGCACTTTTTGAACTTTCCTACAAAGTTTGCTACAAAGTTCAAACGTTTAAATATTTAGATGCAAGAATGCATGCCTTTTATTTTCTTCAAAATAAATGTGATTTTATTTTACATGTGGTCAGGGGTGAAATGTTTTAATCAAACTGCTTGTTATTGTGTGTGGGATAGCGTACTTGACATCGGAGCTGCAGGCAGTGCGCATGACAACCGCCCGAAGCCCACAAACACAGGCCATGGCACAAGGCTCGGAGGTCTTCCAGGAACTCAAGATTATTTGCATCATCCTTGGAATGTCTAAGCCTCCACCCAACATCTCAGTCTTCCAGTTCTTCAGCGGCATTGAGAAAAAGGTTTTTGAATTTTGATTGTTGGGAGATGCATTGATTTAATGTTGTTTATTGAACAATAATATCTTAGTAAATGAACAAAACAAGGAGATTAATCTGTGAAATGGGATAAGTGGCTTGTGCTGTAAACATCGAATTGATCTTCTTAGGTTCTTTCGGTAAAGTCACGTAGAAGGGAAATAATAAAATAATAAAAATAAAATACAATTCTCACGACGTTTCGGCCACAACGCAAGCAGCCGTCCTCAGGTGAAGACCAGGTCTGTCGGGGAGACAGCGTCTGAATGAAACACCACCATGCTTGGAGCGTCTATTTAAGCTGGGTTGGAAGGGGGGAACGGCGCCTTGACAAAATAATTTGCATATCAAGAAGAATTTAGCATATTTATGGGAAATGCAGGTATGTGATTAGTACTACTTGTGAAATGCGTAGGAGGTGGGGGGGGGGTTCAAAGTCATATTATGCCCGTGCATTATGCTGTTGATACAAAACAATGTTTTCACTGTTTTATAATTGGATTTATTGTGTTCACAGCTTAAGGAAGCCATGGCAAAAGTATCTCCAGCTCACATAGGAAAGCCATTGCTTAAGAAAACCCTTGGACCTGCTACACTGGGTGAGTGATATTTAGTAAAATTCTGCATTGTTGTCCTTATATGTTGTTTGATAACTTCTGTAAGGAGAGAATGTTTTATTGTATTGATTTATGCTTGCATGTGACCTTTTGTAAAATATATTTTTAAATATTGTTCTTACCTTTGCATCTACTTAAAACTCCTACCATTTTTTGTATTGTTGTTGTTGTTGTAACTTTCTGACCCGCCCCTACTGGAGATCTGTGAAACAAGAACTTCATAGCTCATTGTATTTCTCCAGGATAAATAAAGATTCTGATTGTTACAAATTTTTTTTCCAGGAAAAACTAGAAATCATAAACCAGGCACTTGTGAATGAATACGAGATCCGCCGCAAGATGTTGCTGAAGCGACTTGATGTGACGATACAGTCATTCGGGTGGTCTGACAAAGCCAAGGTGAGGTTTCGGTTTACTGCCAGCGTCTCTTGTTGCAATGTTTAATGGCCATTTTGTGTACAAAATTTAAGTATTTCCTACATTTACAAAATAATAATACCTTGGACATTGTTAATCGTGACATTTTATTTATATAATTTTTTAAACAAAGATATTAAAAACACACCAGTTATTAGCAGTTGAATTTCTTTGTCGTTTGACAGGCCAGACTGGAGGTGATGGGGAAAGTGTACCTTCCAAAGCGGCATGCACTATTAACACAGTCCGGAATCAACATCGCTCACCTACTAGCTGCACGCGAGGACCTCTCCCGTCTCTACAAAACGAGCAGTGGGGAACAGCGCGAGCACACCTCCTGTGCCATCAACAAGGTACCTTAGTTTCAAGTTGCTTGTAATGCTAAGATCAGGTCATCACCCGGCTGTGGTGAGTGTGAGAACTTAGTGGGATGACACAATTGAGTTGCCAGTAGCATTGTGTAAATATAAAGCGATACATTTAATTTTTGTTGTGCTATGAGTTAATTTAATGTTTTGATCAATATATAATAAGTTGTACTTAATTTAAACAAAATGAAATTACCGATAAGTACATATTACACTATGCCTATGATTTTTACGATTCACAGTAGTATGGTATACATGGCCAAAGAGAGGGGAGGGGTGTGGCAGGTTGTGCAGTGTGCTCCAAGCCTCAGATCCGAAAAGGTCAAGGGGACTTCTTTTTAACACGTAGGCTTTCGCGACCAATATTATTCATAATATAGGTTTTTGGGTCAGATCGCGTTATTTATAAATGTGTCGTAACCCTCCACCAACCGACACGGCCAAACAGTAAACAATTGCGTCACGTTTTTTCAAAGGACAAAATAATTCGCTTCTTTAGCCCACCGGTGTGCTGAAGAGAGAATCAACAGCATTTTAAAATTTGAGTACGACGTTTCGCTGATAATTACAATCAGCTTCATCGGGCAAGAATGGTGAAGCTCTCCTGTTGCTTCCAGTCTTAAATAGAGCAGCATCAGGGTGATGTCATCATTTAATTCAATCTGGTGTAGTGATTCGAGGCAAAGAGGGGGAGGGTATTGTAATTATATAGATTGGTAATCATTCAATTGTTATCATTGGTATTTGTTTCCCTTATAAGGAATTGTAATTGTATTACAATTCCTTATTTTGCCACAGTTCTCCAAAAATATTTTGGCAGTCCTGATGACATCAACATGGATTGAGAGTGCAGAGCTTAAATACAGCTGGCACACCACATCAAGCATACCGCTCACTACAGCTGCGGATACTGGTCACATGCCTACTCCAATCTACCAGTCGCCCTGAAAATATATAGTGAAACATGAAACCCTGTATAAGTGTAATTTCTTGATGATTTGCTTAATTCACTATTAACCCCTGTGGTTCACAGGTTTGTGGTTTGACTGCATGTGTGTGTGTCTTTGGCATCTTGTAGGTACTCATGGGGCGTGTGCCAGACCGTGGCGGGAGGCCACAAGAGAGCGAACCTCCCCCTCCCGAGATGCCATCGTGGCAAAAGAGACCAGATGGACAGCCCCAGGGTGGCAGGGGAGGAGGGCGTGGCGGCTATGATCATGGCGGGAGGGGTGGTGGAGGGTATGAGCGAGGTGGAGGAGGATATGAGCGTGGCGGTGGCCGAGGCGGGAGGGGGGGAGGAGGCTGGTCTGATGGTGCGCACCACAGTACGTCTTCTTCATTATCAGTTTTGAGGCACCATATTAATTTCAATTACGTATTCTTTATATTATTTCAGTGCATTAATTGTCTGGTGAATGCTGCAACTTTCCGTGCTCCCCAGATGGTGATCAGCCTGGAGGAGGAGGTTTTCACCGGGGCAGAGGTGGTGGCTATCGAGGGGCCAGCAGGGGTGGTGGCTACATGGGCCAGGGTGGGGGAGGTGGAGGCCTCACGGGCCAGGGTGGAGGAGCAGGTGGATATGCAGGCCAGGGCGGAGGAGGAGGTGGCGGATACGCAAACCAGGGCGGAGGAAGTGGCTATACAGGCCATAGCAGAGGAGGTGGTGGAGGCTACGCAAACCAGGGTGGGGATGGAACAGCAGGCTACACAAGCCAGGGGGGCAGTGGAGGAGGAAGTGGATACACAGGCCAGGGCAGAGGGGGAGCAGCAGCCTATGGTACCCAGGGTGGAGGAAGAGGTGGAGCAGGCTATGGTTCGCAGGGTGGAGGTGGGTACGTGCCTGCTGGTGGAGGAGCTCCGCACGTCGACGCCGCAGCTCGTGGAGGGCGTGGAGGGCGTGGAGGCAGAGGTGGAGGTTGGGGACGTGGAGCGACAAACAACAGCACTGGTGGTGGCCAATTCGAACAGTTCTTCCAACAAGGAGGTCAACAATTCAACCAGACAGGCTTTACCCAGAGACAATATTATAGCTAACAAGCACGTTTTGCTGCTTTCCTGCAGGGCTCTGAGCCTGCTGCATAGGTTTTGCCACACAATGCACAGTGATAATACATTCATGCTCAAATGTGCCAATATCTGAAAGTCATATCGGGAGATTCATTGAGCAAATACAATTTTACTCCCTGTGAGCTTATTTTCCCATTTACTTTGGTCTATACATTTTAATTTAAAGTTGAATAATGTTTATTTGACCTTAATGCTGTTTCTAATTACCGTCTGCACAACAGACTGTGAAATGGAATGGGAATTGCATTGTTGGATTTTATGTTACCACTGTAAAATGTGCAGTAAAGACGGTTTAATTTCATTGTTTTGAGACGGCATTGCTCATCCAAATTCAAATCTGCAGTGTAATATTTTATCACTTGGCTAAATGTGTTATGCGTGAGAGACATTGAAAGACATGCACTTCAAATAAATATCATGGTAAGCACTTTATTTCGTAAATGTTGCAGTTTGTATGAAAAAGTACACAAAGTGTAGTTTTGGAGTGATTTCATCAAGGGATGGAAAATATTCTTTTAAAACATGATCTCATTTGCAAGTGTGTCCTGTGTTAAATAATAAATTTGCTAAATCATAGGTAAAACATCTGAACAACAATATGTAATTAAGAACTGGTGGAATTGCACATTCATTTCAGAATAAAAAGATGTGTGAATATCTGAATTAAAAGTAATAAATGCAAACAATATAGCTACAATATGTAAAAGCAGGGGCATTGAGAACACCTGGGGTCAGGTGTAATTGTGCAGTTCATAATGAATAGCAATGTAATTATAAATGCCATTTCACTTAACATTGCTTTTGGAATTATAATTGACCCCAGGTCTGATATAAAATGGGCAATTAGAATCAAATTATCAAATCACTCAAACGGTCACAGGTCACATGCCCTCATTATAGAACAACATTTCAGTAAACAACAACAATCATGGCATCGTTGCTGTTGATTAGATAAGTGCAACTGCCCATAGGTTTTCAATTACCAAAATCATCCTAACACTTGGTTAAATTTGTTTAACTGACCCAAGTACAAGAGACTTCAGAATTCACATGTGTCAGTAAATTGGGAGGATTGAAAACGTGAGTGACACCAGGGTGGCTGAATATTTTGATAAATATTCATCCAGAGCCTATGAAAAATCGTCTCAAGAAAAGCATGCAGTGTGATCAGATCTCCGCGTTTTCCCCAGTCCTCGTCGCGACCTAATTAGAACGGCAGAGGCGTCAGGCTCGAGCTTAATAACTCACCCGGCTCAGCCAATTAAGCGAGGTTGTGTTTTGCGTGTGTCAGAGCATGTGTGGTGGCGAACGTTCTCCCACCAAATATGCAAACTGCAAGTGAGTTTACATGTTTTCTTGCCAAACGGCAACGACCTACACACCATGATCAACCAAGTCCTCGATGTACCTCGCTCCCGACGCAAGTCCCTATCCCCCTTCTGGGAGTGCGCTGTCACCATCCTGGAATCTCGCCCAGATTCGGAAGAACGCTGGCGAACAGAACAGAACGGAACATTGCGGACATCCAGAATAAACCCCTCATTCAAGACCCAAACATCGCACCTCCTTGGCTTTGAAAGTCCTCCAGGAAGACACTGGCGTAACCATCAAACGTTTCTGAACATCATCAGGCCGCTGACAAGCCACATACGTGTGATTGTGGCTGTGCAACCAAAATATGGACCATATAGTAAAACCACTAGTCTGTGCCCCTTCAACAGAGGAGGAATAGCAAAACTTCACGAATTGTCTCGTCAAGCCCTCTTGTCGTGGCTATCAGACCTTGATATTGATATTTAGCTCCTGAACATATGCCATCAGACGCAAGAATGTAATAAAATAGTGCGCGTGTGTTCGTATCCATTATAGAATGTCTCGTGTGTTGTTTCACTTCATTGACTTATCTCGTTGACGTCTGTCTCGACGTGTACGTTGAACTTCTTTCGCACCGTACGTAGCCAACCGTGCTTATTGCAGTTCGTAATCGGAGGTGTGATGATCCATTCGAAAATACCGCGAGCCACCTTGCTGGGACTTTGCCGCAACAGAAAAAAATACCGGTTGAGATTCCATACAAAGAAGAGAACCATCTTGCCCCATCCACAATACAGAGGTTTTTTGGGGGGTTAGATCGCGTAAATATAAACGTGTCGTTAAACCCGCCATCACCCGACAGCCAATTAGTAAGGTTTGTTACGTAAACGGAACATGCCAATTCGTTACTGTGCAGCACCCCGGTGTGTTGGAGAGTAAATCTATAACATTTATAATCTAAGTACGACGTTTCTTGCCCCAGCCTACATCATTGACATGCTGCACTCATGTCCCCTCAAGGCCCCTAAGATCTGGGGATGTAGATCTTCTCTGCATTCCCAGGTCAAGGTTTCGGTCAATGGGTGACCGAGATTTTCCCCGTGTAGTCCCCAGGCTATGAAACGCTCTTCCATGAGATATCAGTGATCTCTGAGTCTGTGAACAATTTAAAAATGCGTCTTAAAACCTATTTATACACTTCCAATGATTAAACTTTTATTTCATTTAGTAAATGGATCACATAATTTTGTTTATGGTGAATGTCTGCTGCTGTGTCCTGTACAGCGCTTTGAGATACTTGGTGAAAAGCGCTATATAACTGGAATTATTATAAAACGTCTCCTCCACATGAAGCAGCAAGCAGCCTCCCTGTCGAGTTTCCGCTCCTTCTCTCAAGACTCGCCTCTCCTGCCTGGCACATCATTCCCTCCATCCGAAAGTACCCCCGTAATTCCCGTACCAACTAACCGCCCCCCCCCCACATACCCCATCCCTATTCACCAAATCACTTTTAGCTACCCTCATTGTACCACTCGTAACCCTTGCAACGCGCATTGGCTAAAGGCTCTATATTAAGATATGAAGATAATATCATACATATAAGATAATATCATACTCTTTAGTTCTTTCGGTAAAGTCACGTGACTTTACCGAAAGAACCAAAAGAGTATGCATTCCTGCATTCACGAAAGCTTCAAATCAAGATACAATCTCGATTTAAAGCTTTCGTGACTGCAGGGATTCATCTTCTTGGTTCTTTCGGTAAAGTCACGTAGAAGGGAAATAATAAAATAATAAAAAATAAAACATAATAAAATAATTCTCACGACGTTTCGGCCACAACGCAAGCAGCCGTCCTCAGGTGAAGACCAGGTATGTCGGGGAGACAGCGTATATACATTCAGGCTATGAAACGCTCTTCCAGGAGATAATAATTCCAGCGTATATACATTCAGACGCTGTCTCCCCGACAGACCTGGTCTTCACCTGAGGACGGCTGCTTGCGTTGTGGCCGAAACGTCGTGAGAATTGTATTTCATTATGTTTTATTTTTATTATTTTATTATTTCCCTTCTACGTGACTTTACCGAAAGAACCAAGAAGAAGATAAAATCATTATACTGGTAGGAACGAAGTGGACCAGACCACCAATAGATTAATGTGTCCGTCCGTCCGTCCGTGGGAGGGGTGGTGTTGAGGGTGGTGTTGGAAATGAAAGACTACGAGTCTTTAAATCTCACAGCGTTTCTTGTCAAAACAAACACTTTTAATTAACGTTACACTAGAATACAGTCATTTTTTCTTTAACTCCTCTATACCCGGTCGATATCTCTGTACCGGTACTAAGTATTATTCCTACCAGCCCACCCCGCAGGGTCCTGTTTGGATTACAATTGCCCATTCAAAACCCTCCAAGTCCACGCACGTGGGTGGGCGTGTCCTGTCCGTGGAGGGGCGGGGCTTAGTGGGCGTGGCCTGATCTCGAAAGCGGGGCAGGGGGCGTGGCCTGAGGAAGCCGTTACTCTGACGTCATCGAATTTTTTTTGAAAAATAAATTCCGACCAATGAGAGGGGCCGCTCGTTTTAAACGGCACGCGGGCGGCGGCGGCGGTAGCGGCGGCGCGTAGAGACGGCGCTCGCTGCGTTGCCCTCGTAGGCATTTTACGGCTCTCAACACCGACACAAACTAAAGCATTGAACCATGAAGGCGACCGCGAGCGAAGCCGAGGAGCGGAGCGCCAGGGCGGCCGTGGTTCACTGGCTGAAGGCGTACGGGCTCCGAGCCAAGGTGCTGGTCAAGAGTCACACGGTGATGCGCGCACCCCCCTCACCTCTCTCTGTCTCTGCTATTCTTTTTATTTACACAGTCATTCGAATACTAAAATGAACAACTCACCAAGTGAATCTCGTGCGTGTGTGTGTGTAACGTTTGTTTAATGTTGGTAGGCGTCGCGAGCGAGTGTGAACGCCACTCGTATTTGTTTACCGATGGACCGCGCACTGTCATGGGAATGTGGAATTTCCAACGCGGCTCGCTCAGGGTTGCCATTGCTCGATCTAGATTTGAAGTTGCCATTGCTCGTTTCGGGTTTAACTTACATTCTTGATTATGTGGTCCTCCCCCACGAGTTATGTTTATCAGCATGGCTGTATTCCCCGTCATGGGAATGTGGAATTTCCAACACTGGCTTCCCCAGAGATGCGAATGGAGATGATCATATCCGAAAGACGTTGACTATTGTTCTGTAGTTACTCTATACACTTGTACTTCTACTGCTGCATTCAGCATCTGTGTGTGATGTTCTTGTGCGGCAGAGGGCAGTGCATCAGTTTTCCAATATTGTACTGTTCATCGTTTATCCCACGTCTTTGCTCTTCTCCACCTTCACCACCAACCCCTCATTGACCATCGTAGTCAAGTCTGGTCTTCCCCTCCGAGATGTTTGTAAGTTGTTGTTGTTGGTCAAATAATAGCCCCTGCCAGGGCCCTCTCGGCGTAGGGGGTCGGGCAAGGCCCTCACCCACCAGTGGATTGACCACACGTGGCACACAACATCCCACGTTCGCCCATAAGTTACCACGGTGCTTGGTGCCAGGCTAGGTGCACTTTGAGGCCACGTGACGTGTGGGGAAGGCTCGCTGCTGGCAGGAGGTCACGGGACAGACCCAGGTGCCATGGGTCGATTAACGCAGAACTCTATGCATATGGGCATGTACTCAAACGTACAACGAACTTGTGCTACAAAACATATTTCTACGTGCAAAACAGGCACACAAGTTACATGTGTAGAACACGCATGAATGCATTGACACTGATGTATAACATACGTTAATTAAAAAAGGGTACGCTTCATTATACCCAAATATATACATGTAAAGCAATACGCATTGCATTTACAGATAACGTACAAGTCAAACCTAAATACTGTAGTATATTATGAGGTGTTGAGCTATATTGCGTGCATGTGCTTCATTGCTTGTGTGTAAGTGCAAGTCATAAATACTGTCAAAATACAGTGTACCATTTATACATTTACAATAACCCTCGTTTCTTAACAGGCCATTGAATACTGTGAAAGCGATGGTTTTATCTTATCTTACAGATGAGTTCAAATAGTTAATGTGTCAGATGAGTGGGTGATACGTAAAGGCTTTTAAATACAAGTTAATTTACTATTTTATTTCAGTCGGGTATATATATAAATTGATCGCCCTGCTCAGTGTATGTTTGTTGGTGGCTTGTTACATATGACAGGGCTGTGAGAGGTGATAGTAGCTTGAGGACACCTTCATCCAGCAGTGGATTGATCAAGGCTGATAATGATAACCATGTTCATAATATCAAAAGATAGTTACTGTCCAATGGAAAGGAAAACAGTATTCTGCCGCTGTAGCCCATGACGTTTTCTCACACTTGGTCTCAAGCTGTTGCTCGCCTCTAAACACCACATTGTTGCTCATTACCAATGGGGTGTGAGGGTTCTGGACATCAGGTTGGATGGCCTGTCCCAGCCGTTTGTGCCCGGACGTGTATCATACGTGGTCTGGACTTGTTTTTGGAATTTGGCTTGAACATTTTTTCTTCCAAATCGTTACGATGAACTTTTGCAGCTGTAAAGGTTTACCGCCAAAGGTACATATAGGATTGGGTATGTTATATGTTTTACTAGCTTTTCAACTTTGAGCTCAGGGAGACACCATATGTTGTTGATGGGGATGGGAAGGTGTGAGATTTCCACGTAGTGTGTAAAGGGTGCAGATCAAATATTTGTTAAAGTAAAACTAGGAGGAGTATGATGACCTTCCACCCTCGTGATTCAATTGTTTGTTATGATTTTATTTTTTGGAATGTGATGTATTTCACCGCCTCTCGTGGCAGGAGGGCTGCCGTGTAGTCGAGTTTGAATCCCAGGCACAGCTAACAACAGGGGCGAGTGATATCTGACCCTGTCCTTGATACAAGGCCGTAATTATTATATATTGTGCGAGGACACATCCCCCCCCAATATTCAAATATGTTCAAAATGTCCCCTGCTAATATATTGCTATAAAAATATTAAAAGTAATAATAATTGCTATGCTATGCAAATAAAATACAACAATTTGATAAACCTTGGCCCAAATATCTGGACTTGTCTTCATATAAATCAATGCATAGATTGCTGTTTATATGATTGTGGTTATGGTTGTACTTTATTAATCCCTAATCTCAAACATTAGATACATTGAAACAATAAATTGTAAAAAGTAAAAACAGAGCAATGTAATACAATACACTATTAGACATTATTGTAAAAAATAAATAAAAAGTCCATCCCACGTGTTAGTGAATTTTTATAATATTTTAGGCAGGAAATGGCTGGAAATTAGTTTTAAAATTTAGATATTTTTCTGGGTTGGGACCCCCAGAGCCCCTAGAAGATTTGGTTCCCCCCAATGTTGACTCCATGGCTACGGCCTTGCCTTGATCAGTTTGGTGGCATGGGGGGGGGGGGTCTTCATCGAGCAGTGGATTGACAAAATCCTTAAAATTGTAAAGCATTTATTTTCCCTTCTTGCTTTGAGTATATTCCAGTTGGACTATTGAGTTATTGAGGTCGGATTGCTTTTCCTCCTGTCAAATGTATTCAATCATTCCCTGTATTGAAAATAAACAAATCGCTCACCTATCAGCAATTGTTTGCCGAAGTGGTCGTTTGGCTGCATTCTAAATGATGAGACATAGTAAAGTTTGAGATGTTAGGTTGGAGTGAATGAGCATCTGGGTTCCTTGGGGAATTTATTTCGAAGCCATATGTTAACGTCATCTTGCTATTGTCACCTCATTGTAAAAATTAACAGTTCCAGGATTTTAGCACCTTCATGTCTGGTGCCTGTAAATTACCAGCCTGATGACAGCTTAGAATTTAGAATGGCACATTCAATTTTTCATACATCAGTAACCACTTTGTTGACTGCAAGCTATGTACACACCATGGTACAAGTTATGTGTTGTTGAGCGCTGTTAATTATATTTAGCCATCATTTTGACCACATGAATCCTGCATTCTTGGAAAACATAGCAAAGGAGTTGCCTATACATACTGGATAGGTCCCTTTAGGAAAAAGTTTTATAACTTTTGTTTTCGTCGGTAATGATTATCACTCAAGGCTTCTTACGAAATCCAGTAAGCAAAGTTAGTATAAATAAAATTATGCCACTGGTTTAAAAACTATTAATATGCCTAACATCACCAGATTTTAGAAGCTAATCAGGTTGGAGGATTCTGCTTGCACGAGAGACCACCATCCACAACAGGTGTTATAGACTGCTTTGGGGCTAATTTGTGAACAGGGGGCACCCACAACATCCACTGTTGTACTGTACTATGCCCCTACATTGATGTGCCCCACCTTCACCAACCGCACTGACCACGGTGGTGATGTATGTTCAAATATCACCCACGACCTGCATGGCATGAAGAGGCCCTCATCCATCAGCATTTTGACAATGTACATTCATACATTTTTGCTCTGTTCTGGCTATACTGATCGTTATGCACGCCCTCAGGCTAATGCCAAATGTCTGTAAACGTTGACGGGTTTTTATCCCACTGTGACACCATCAAAATCAATGTTCTCTGGGCTCTGCTTGCACAAAGCTCTTAGTGACAGCATTGGTGTGTCTGGAGATTACAATTATGTTTATTTGCATTTTTTAGGACAAGACTTGGACTGTGTTTGGAAGCCCTCTATCACTGCATCGAATCGATGAAGACCATGCAGCCGTGCCGAAGTACGGTGATTACACTAAGCCAAGTTTTCACTTCAAAATGGTCATGTGTTCCATGAATCGTTATTCAGGCCTCGTTCACTCTCGGCAGCCAAGGCGTTTGGACGGTTTCGGCAGTGTTTTCTGTTACATTTGCATAAGTAACTCCAGGGCAGACGGATATGTTTGTCTGCTAGTGGGGTGCTGTGGGGTGCATGTGGTGGCCCATTCATGTTTGTGACTGCCACTGTGTGAGTCACAAATCATGCTTTATTTTAAAGTGGTGGAAGGTGTGTTTTAATGCTCTCTCTTGCACATATTTTCCGTGGTGTATTCATAATAACACAATAATTACTGTGCATTCAAGTCGAAGCTTAATTAGTTTAGCTCTTTTTTGCATCGTAAACATTTGTGATGTTTCAATTGAAATTTTTTTTCATTTCCTATTAAAACAGTTGACAACATAATACTGAATCTTGACTTAAAGCTTTCGTAACTGCAGGAGTTAATATTCTTGGGTCTTTCAGTAAAGTCACATAGATAGGTTCAAAGAAAATAACAAAAAGCTACGAGGTTTCGATCGCAACACAATCGTCATGACGATTGTGTTGCGATCGAAACGTCGTTGTTTTTTTGTTATTTTTGTTATTTTCTTTTAACCTATCTACGTGACTTTACCGAAAGACCCAAGAACATAATACTGATAGATAATTTGCAACGAGGTCGAATAACGAAAAACTCAACACATTCACCAATAACTCGAGCCTAAAAGTAAAACGGGTATAACAATGGACCTTTTAACCTTTAATATTTTCCCCCTGTTAGTGCAGTGTAATAGAAATTGTGTTTTGTCATATGTATTTGTTAATTTAGCTTTGTGTACCACAGCCAATGCAGTATCAAGATTTTTTTGCTACTTGGTCTCCGATTACCATGGTTGGCGCAAAAGTACTTATTTTGCACGGAGCAATTTGACGATATCACAATCTATTATACTATACTGTATGTATGTGCGATACACAATGGCGGAGCCAGGATTTTCTGGTAGGGGGGGCAACCCCTCCAGCAATGAAAAATGATTCGGAGTTGTTAGTAAGTAAGGACTTGTCCCTTGCTTTTTATTCGCCGCGTGTGCGGCGATGGCGCAGCCATCGATCGAGGGTCGAATTCGAACCGTGTGATCGGCATCGCGCTCGCTGAAGGTGAATGCCTTCAGGGAAGTTGTGTACTGTATACGCAACTGCGCACAATTCTGAGCCACTTATAACTGCTTTTCCGTTACTTATTGCTAATTATGGACTCAGACTATTGTCCTATCATCTCATAGAGTCCCTGGCACGTAATAATATGCTACACAGTGGCAGTGGGGGTCGCAAAATGCCGATGTATTACTAATAAGCCCCAATGATCCGATCGAAATTAGGAATTTCGATCGGATCATTGGGGGGGCACGTGCCACCTCACCCCCCCACTGGCTCTGCCAGTGGCGATACACATTTTTACATATACAAAAATTATAATTTTGATTGAAAAATAAATTTCTGCAAACATACCACAGTGTGGGCAACAGAGGGCAGTGCAGCAAAATCTATTGTACTCTACTATGCTCTCGCATATATGCTCCCTGCCTTCAACAACCCCCACTTGTCAGTAAAGTGAAGTGTGCTCATAAAAACCCCATGGCCCGCATGACGTGGAGAGGCCGTAAAACCAACAGTCGGTTAGGAAGAGTGCCATGCATGTACATATTAAAACATATTTGAAAAACTTAAAGGGTACTCTTAGTTGTGTAAAAAGCACAGCCCACGCATAAGTAGTCTTCTATTTCACAACACTGCCTATTTACTGAAAATGTAATAATAAGGCAATGCTGTGGGTCATGACCCCTCCTTAGAACTCCTATTATGGATCATAGCCAGAGGCCCAGTGCACTTACATCGCAGACACCGATCATCGCCTTGCTTGTCAAGTTGATGAGTAATAATGGTCAGCATTGGGTGGTGCTGTCTCATGTCCCATGTCTCATGCTTCCTGTGCCATAGCTTTGTGGTGGAGGCCTGCCAGTACCTGCAGCAGCATGCCAGCACCGAGGGCCTCTTCCGCAAGTCGGGCTCCTTCTCCCGCATGAAGGAGCTCAAGGTGACCTCCAGCAGCACGCTGCATGGACCTGCATTCTCACCACCCGTGTGATAGTTGAGCCCAACATGGCCGCGTTCACATAATTTCTGAACACTGTTGGTTAGTCAGAATGCTGCACAGTGCACCAATTGGCACTTGAATTTCTCTTTCGAAAGGGTATCCAAAATGATGCTTTATAAAACACGACCTTACATTCTTGCTTGCTTTTCCCACTTTTCAGTCAATACTAATTTTATTTATTGCATAATATATTTCTGGTCCATGACTAGTTGCCAAATATTAACACCTCAACATGAAAAGGCAGTGATGAAAATGTATTTCCTTCTATCCTTGTATAGAGGTCGACTGCAATGATGTAGCTATAAAACGCATGCAGTGAAAGTGTACCGTGGCCCCTGGCCAATGGAGCCAAGACAGTGGGGTGGGGTGGTGGAATTCGACAGGGGCCACTATATCGCTCTGTCTACCAGGGTCCTTGTCAACTATACTATGCCACTGGTCCACTGGCAGCTGCTGGAAATACGTAAGCTCGCGGTACCTAACGAGACTCCCTTTGTTCTCTCCGCTGCAGGAGAGGATCCAGTGCGGGGAGGCAAGCGTGTGTGCGGCGCCCGCCTGCGACGTGGCTGGGCTTCTCAAGCAGTTCTTCCGCGAGCTGCCAGAACCGCTGATAACGCGCGAGCTGCACGACGTCTTCTACCGCGCCCAGCAGCTGGAGGAAGTAGCACGGTTGCACGCCACGCTGCTTCTCACCTGCCTGCTGCCACCTTCCAACGTGCAAGTGCTGCGCTACCTCATGGCCTTCCTCAAGCACATTGCGCACCGGTACGAGAGTGGCTTGGTCTACTAGAATGGGTGTTTTTGCAAGTACAGGCAGTGCTCGGGTTAGAAACCTAATGTGTTCCTGAGAGCCGTTCGTAAGTCAAACGGTTTGTAATTTGGAACACAATAATACACTCTCTTTAAATGCCCATACAGTCAGTGTTATGAAATGTGTTACAGTTCAACAAAAAGGGTAGCATTGTTAAACTCATAATTAAAAATAAATATTGTACATTTGCATGTAACACTGTAAAAAAAAATATTTATAGTAAACGAAACGTTCAATAAAGTAACATTAATAGAAAAACAGTTTTTTTTTCACTAAACTTGAGTCCTGATGCTAGCTTTTATTCAAAAGGGGGCAATGAGTCACCACAATTGCACACACACGGCACACGTGCACTCTCGGACACACACACGACAACGGTTCCCCATGTAACCTTAACAGGCTGTTGTGGCAAGTGCTGTTAACGAGCAGCGCCTATGAAGGCCGGCACGGCACACGAGGGGATGAGTGGCCAGCACCACGCCCGGCTGCTTTTGTCTCCCCAGTGGCAATGTTTACACACTGCACTAGGTACTCATTTGAGGCTGAGTCGACCTACGGTGGGAGGCCAAAGTCACATTCAGATAAAAGTCACTGGTGTTGATCCCCACACACTTTCGCACACACATGTCCGTGCACGCACACACATGCAAACATTCAGTCCCAGCGCGGGGTCAACTCATTACCTCTCACGGAGGATTGCTCCTCTGAACAAAATAGTTCCGCGGTTACATTTCACAATTGCAGGTTCGCTTTTTAAGTCAATGTTTTGATTTATATTTTGATTCATAAGTACGGGTGTTCGCAAGTCGGGCGTTCGTAATTAAGTTGAGGACTGCCTGTACTTTGTGAAAGCATTTGGCTCAATCGATAAGTGTGTGATGGTTTCCCACTACAGTACATCAAAGGCAAACCAGCTGTTATGAAAAACTGTGCACTTTTATATCAATTGTTATTTTATGATATTTTATTTGTTTTGTGATAGTAATGATTATTTTTTGTTGTTGGAAGTTATGACAAATAGTTGTTTATCTAGATAGGGATAACTTTGAAAAGAGAAAATGTCACTTAAAGTGATTCACAATATTTCAACAGCTTTAGTCACGGTAATTGTAACCGGACATAAAATACATAACCACTTGTTTTGTAATAATTGGTTATACACCTGAAGACTGGTGGTAGTCTCAATGTTGTTAAATGTTACACTGACTCCGAACAGCTTCTGAGCTCACTTGTTAACAAGCGTCACTGTGTTAATGCAATTGTGGGGTTATTCTGTTTTCCTGTAGCTCTGATGAGAATCGTATGGATGTTGCAAACCTCGCCGTGGTGTTTGCTCCCAACCTGATGCACTCTGGCTCTGGGAGTAAGGCTGAGAAGGTATCGAGCAGCACCGAGAAGCAGCTGAGACTGCAGGCCATGGTGGTGCAAACACTCATCTTGCACGCCAAGGACATAGGTAAGGCTGCGTACGTGCCTGCCCGCAAATGTGCATTTGTCGTCACGTTTTCACTATGGGGCATGTGCAGATTAGCGTAGCCTGTCCAGAGTTTTAGATGTGTGGTGACATGTTTACCGTGCGTGGTGTCACAGGACATGTGAGCAGGCTGGTGGCGGCAGACGGGCCCTGCCTGGGTGGCGACCGGGGCGGCGAGAGCGGGGGGACCAGTGAGACGCCCCTCAACTCTGGGGGAGACGAGCAGCGCTCGGTGAAGAGGAGCTGCCGACGGCGTAGCTTCAACGGTCAGACAAGGCTACTTCGGGGGCCTCCTTTCTTGAAGAGATGTATGTGTGTGTGTGTGCATTGGTGTGTGTGTGTGATGTATTAATTACAAGTCAACCTTCCACTTTGTTTATGGACTTGTAAATGTGTATCGATAGTTAAATGGTTGTGCCATTTTATTGAGACTGTGTGTTATCTTGGTGTGGTCTGGGTCTGTTTTGTTATCGTTTTTGCTGCCTTTCCCAACCTTGATAAATGGGACGTACTGCGTGTAAATTTTTAGTTATTTACATTTAGTGACTTGCTTACCTTTTTATCTATTTTTATCTATTTTGCACTCCGTTTTTTGTATTGTTTGCTGTTGTAACTTACTGACCCGCCCATACTTGACATTTTTGAAAAAGAGCTTCATCGCTCATCAGATTCCTCCAGTCTAAATAATGATTCAGATACTGTTATTTTCATGGGTCTCCTTATTCAAATTAATAGAACACAAAACATTAACAAGAGTAATGTGTATAACAAAAGGTTGCATTGTTAGCAAGTACAGTAGACCCTATTATCCGTGATAATGATGGCCGCAGATAATTCAAAATTTCGGATAATCCAAAAATAGCTATTTTCTGCAGATTTCTATGCCAAAACTAACGATTGACCAAACAATGCACGTGCTCAGTGATAACACTTTCCTGCTCCTGCGCAGAAGACTGCCCACTAAGTGGATAGTAGAGCCACACCAATCAAAATCAATCAAACTCCACCCACTGTTGTAAAGATATGCAACGACTGTACTGTAGAGGTGATCACGTGGATTTCGGGATTAACCGGAGCACATATTTGGTCGGTTTAAGCATGTGACTTGTAATAAACATTGTCAAGAATAACAATATTTTAATCTCAATGCGCGGTTTATCCGCAAATCGGATAAACGCATGTGGATAATGGAGTCTACTAGAGCACATTAAAATATCACAGGATTTTAAAAATATATTACCATTATTTTTAGTCGTATGCAAAACAAAATAAATATATAGTTAAATGGTTGACAAAGAATACGCCATTCCATTATTGACTAACCTAATTTACGCCGTAAGTATTAACTCAGCCGGTTTCTGTACACACAGCGTGTGGGCTTGAGAGCTTTCGTCACTCAGTTTGTATGGCACTCTGTGCAGTAAAACGTACTTCGACCTGCGTGCATTCTTGTGGTGACGTTGATTCGGTCGAGCAGGCTATCGAGAGAGCGGCTTTTAATTGTCGGTGCTGGTCGATGATGCCTGCCAGGAAAGCGGCAGCATTACGGTGACACACTCTGTCCTTTACTCATCAGATGTGGTGAGTGGGGCCATTGGACGCCTGAGGTCGGGGAGGGGTGGCCTAATGACTCCACAGCCCGAAGGTATGCCTTTAAAACAAAAGTGGCCGCCAATAATGCCACGAATGATTACGATACATATCATGATGTTACAAGTTGTTTCAATGGCATTGCAGAGTGCAGAAACTATGCAATTAAAAAAAACAATCCTGCCTGTTGTCAGATATCACAACTCCCCAGATGCCGCGCTCATCTAAGCCGAAAAGGAAGGCATCTCAGGACTCTTTGGATGACCTGGACTCTTCTGGAAAAAAAAGGTTTTCTTTAACATCATATTTCAATCTCATAAAGTAATGTAGAGGAGTGTCGCTACATTTATGCACAATTGATGTAGACTGACGGAGCAGAAGATGAGCATCACGGTAAAATGTATAAAAACTAAATATCGTGGTGAGACACATTTCTAACCAGTGCTTACGTATATAAATAGACCTTACAGGTAAAAATCACTGTGCGTGTTTGTGCTGGAAACTTAGCCTATTGTTATAAGAGCACCTGTGTGTTTGCTAACCTTATGCTACTGTAATGGTTGTTGTCTGATGATGTCTGGGCTGTGCCACACGTGGCCAGGAGAGCAATGAACCCGATCAGCTTGGAGGAGGGACTCTCGCAGCAATACAGTGCCACCTCTACACCTGTGGTGTGGAGCAGCTTGCACAGCGGCAGAGGTGTGCTGCCTGCCCTTGTCGTTGTGCTCCTGCATTCCTTCACAGCCTTGCTTTGTTAACCACGTACATCGTTGAAATAGTATGAACCTGTTCCCGAAAAGTTTAAAACGCAGGCTTTCGCGACCAAAATTATTAATAATAAAGGTTATTGTGGGTTATAAATGTCTCGTAAACCCACCACCACCCGACACAGCGAATTAGTAAGGTTTGTCACGTAGACAAAACTTTCCAATTGTTCACTACTTCAGCACACCGGTGTGTTGGAGAGTAAACCAACACTATTTACATTAACCCATCTCTGATCTTAGTACCTCATAGGCTCTATTTCAGACCAGGAACAGGGACACTTCTTCACAATTCTGGTAAATCGCCTGATGAAGCTGGTTGTAGTCACCAGTGAAAAGTTGTACTGAAATTGTAAATGTTGTGGGTTTACTCTCCAACACACCGGCGTACTGAAGTAGTAATTCATTGTCACGTTTTGTTTCCATGACAAACCTTACTTAATGGCTGTGTCCTGTGGTCTGTTCTGCAAAGCTGGAGCTGAGCAGTAGACAGTTGCAGAATGGGCCCAGATGTGTATGATGTGATGCCTGATTTAATGGCTGGACCTTTATTTACAAGGTGGTGTGTGTTGGAAACAGTCATATGGCCACGTGGTTCCGTCCTGACTATCTACATGGATACAATCCAGAGGTGGCCAGGATCAATGGCAATTGGCAATTTATCGAGGAGAGTTGAATAGTCAATGAAATGGTGCTTTAAAATCCACCACGGTTCTTGGGCGGTGATTGTTGCCAAAAGAGTGACGTTTAACATGTGACCGTTCTGTGGCTCTGCAGTGGATGACACCCCAGGCTGGCAGAGGGAGCGTGCCACCACTCCCAGCGAGCGCACCAACGGAGGGGGGGGGACCCCCTCCACGCCGTCGCTGCTCAAGCGCTCGCGTCTGCGCCTCACCCTGTCGACCGGACGCCGTCGCAAGCAGCCAAGGTTGTCCGACAAGAAGGCCCCAAGCAGGTGTGCCGAGTACCTGTCCTCGCTGTGGCGCTCTGATATTGCGATGCAGCCTACATTTGCTGTTTGTGTTGTAACTCAGGCTGATATTTTCTTTCCCTTCCCTAAGGGGTATTGTCGCAAGATTTAGGTTCTATGTCATATATTAAAGGGTGTCTCTCTCTGTGATCACTCCGTTGGATTATAGCAGTGTGGAAGTGGAAAAGCAAGACCTCCCACCTCCAGCGAGGAATGAAAAGATACGCAAGTCTCTACGGATGCGCTTGAACCTTCTGAAGTCGAGCAGTGACCATGTGAGCACGGTAGTTTTTACACCAATGGTAGTTGTAGATTTGCTTTTTATTGGAACATTCCCTTTTTTTGTGAATTATATTATCCATCCATGTCATGTGTTTTAGTTTTCGAGTTATAAGCAGAAATTATGATCAAACGAACAAAACTATTTCGGTAAACTAGTGGTATCATTTACATAAAGAAAACTAATAACAATAATTAATAATGCTTGTACACTCAGGATTACCACCGATGATGGTACACAATCACCGCATCATAGAAGCGGATGTGAGGGGGTCATTGGGTGAGGCAGCAAACACCTCAGCCATAACCGTTCATATCCTAACTTAAACGTCAGTAATTATAAGCACTGAATGGTCAATTAACTGTAAAAAAAAATTCAAGTTGGACATTAAACTAAACACTGGATATATTTGCAATTTCGATTATTCAAATAAAATTATGCTATATACTCCTGAAGTCATACATTGTCTCAATTACTAAACATTATCAATATAGTAACTAAATGAGCTGCAACTGTGGGGACGTAAATTGTGAGAAGCCCATTTATTCAGCGAGGGCAGAGGTTGTGTGCAGGATCTAGCGAGGTGAGGGGTGGAGTGTGGACGGGGTGTGTGCCGTGTGTTCCCCGTCAGAGCGCGGGCAGCGATGAGGGCCCGGCAGCGGAGAGGGACGCACCCGTGCGGTCGGAGGCCCTGGCCGCCCGACGCGATTGCACGGATGGGCAGCCCAACGTCCCAGTCGGCGACATGACCACGCCACGCACACGCAGCTCCCTCCGCAAACACGCCGGTACAGCCGGGCCGCAGCACACGATGGGGGGGGGGGGGAAGGTGGCAGGAGGGGAGAAGGGTGTGCCTCATGTTTGCTAAATTGTCAAATTAGATTTAAAAGTGACACTAAGAGGAATCAAAATAGATTGTACAGATGTCTGACTGATCGAGCCGGCCACTGAAAACAAGGGTGTTCGATCACTGGATCGACTGTGGGAGACATTTCTGGATATATTTCTAACACAGACTCCTGATGTAGCAACATTGGGTTAGTGTTTGTTCATATGCTGTTATTTTTTTATGTTATGTTTTAATTCTCATTCCAGAATATTGAAATCTCTTTTGTAGAATCTGCTCGATGAACTGACATAGCTGATGTTACAGCATGCGGCTTAATTTAGAAACATGCGTTGGGAGTATTTGACTGCTATAAATTTTCACATATTAAGCCACTTCGTTGTGTTTGGGTTGCTTCTGAAAAAGCGCTATATAGCTCAGTGGGCCTTACCTGGTAAAATAAAAATTGTTTACTTTTCCACACCTACAAACGTGATGTGATGGTTTACCGAGCCTCCCTGTGGCTACGTAAGAGATGTCGCACTGAATCATGATGTGATGCTGCAGTTGCTTAAAACTATTTGCTCAATCGTGCATAAGTTGTGATGTTACCTATTTTTGGTCGTATAATATAGTGGAGGAGATCAACAAGCAAGACATGGAACTGTAAATGTGGTATGTATATAGGCGGCTTTAGTTTTTGGCTGATTAGAAATTGGCTTGTTAGGGCTTCCTAGTATCATTTGACTATCCATCAAATTCATTTCGCTGATTCTTGGCTTCTCATATCAACCATTTTTGCTTGGTGTTTATGCCAGTGCCACATTTCTTCCTGTGCAATTAATGCAGCATAAATGCATTGTTCTCGGTATCTTCATGCCACGCGGCACAGCTTTTGCTTGAGGCAAGCAAAGGTTGAACTTGCATCACCTCTGGAAATCTTGTCATTTTGTACCTTGAGGAATACAATAATGTTTCCGCTGAGAAGGTTACAAAGTGTTTGTAAGTGCAGTATAATGTCACGGGCTACTCTTGACGGTCATGTGCCAAATCTGTCGTATGCTTGCAGGTCCGCGGTCGTTGTGCAGCTCTGAGGAGGTGCTCGGGCGGCCCAACATACGTGAAGTCATCTCCGGTCCCATGCAGGGCAGCGTGTCCGACGCAGACCTGGCCGATGTGAAACAGGCCCAAATAGACACCACCACCCCCCTTTGCGCGGCCCGGTCGGCACCTGCGCTCGTCACCGGGAAGCCGCCATGCTTCCCAGATGCCAGGCGATCTGGGCGCCTCTCCTCCACGGCACGAGATTCCCCCGAGATGCCTGAGCTCCCGGACCGTACCGCCGACCAGGCGAACAGCCAGGCATTTCGAGCCTTCTGCGAGTCTGCCGAAATCCTGTCCATGCTCATTCAGGACACACCACAGGTTTTGTCTACCAGCACGTTCACGCCGAGATGCAGGGATGCAGGCATCAGCAGTTCGGTTACAGTGTCGTGCGGTAATGAAAATACAACAGCTGTCCATAGCCCAGACTGTATTTCAAGCCAGACTGTATTTCAAGCTGGAGAATTAATGACGGCGAGAGCGATGGAAAGTAGCTCGGATGTATGTGGAACGTTAGCTGATGGTAAGAGTGAATGTGTGAAAGTGACAGAGGAAGGTGAGGGTGGAGAAAAGTGCAATGGTAAAAGTGAGGATAATGTGCATACTGCAATGAGTAACATGAGTTATGAAGAATACAAACAGGTGGAGTTGCGTAGAGCCATTAATGAGAGTGTCGATATATTAGGTGCAGAGGAGGATAAGAGCCTCGGCAACCGTTGAGGGAATGCGGTGTGCATGAGGATCTCGGTGCTGCGCATTCTGAGCAGCTGAGTGAATGCCATTTGCACATTTCAGAGAGCAGCACAGGAGTCTCGACTGAAGCAGAAATCTCATTGGCTGGTGGACAAGGTGCAGCATCCATCGAATGCCTAGAAAAAAGTCCCTTGTCCGAACTTGGCTCTAAGTTGGAAGGTATCTCTTTGTGTTACACTGGAAAAAAATGCCGACAGGCTAAACGCCTCCTTAAGTCTGGAACTAGTGTCGTTGTTAGCTTGCAGTCCGGGCAGGAGAGTGGTGTAATCGCCAGTGTAGCAAATGTATCCAGTGTCGCAGATCGCATCCGCAAGTTTAACGACCTCAAAGGAAAAGAACAATTCTCTCGGCCGAGAGTCACAGCAGCGCCTTTAGCCGTTGTACCTACAGCCAAGCGGCAGCAT
The DNA here is from genome assembly GCF_015708825.2 of Lethenteron reissneri. Lineage (NCBI taxonomy): Eukaryota > Metazoa > Chordata > Hyperoartia > Petromyzontiformes > Petromyzontidae > Lethenteron > Lethenteron reissneri. Next base: position 9,436,539 of record NC_083803.1, on the reverse strand, counting down.
GTCAAGCAAATAATTTCCATATTGGAAACAAACAGTCGGGGAGAAAGTGCAAAGAGAGACCCCGTTAAAGTGGGGCTTCCAGCAGTCCAAAAGCCCAAGACTCAAAATATCGTTTCACCACTTGGTGAGTCACTCTTCAAAACGACAAGACACCAGCTCGAGCGTTCCAGCACGCAGGCAGCCACGAAAACAGCGCGCGCACATGGTGCGACCGAAAAAGGTCAGGGCAGCGAAACATTTATTCCAAAAAGCGGAGCGGCTCACTGGCTGAGGTCAGCCAGCAAGCAGGGCCAATTGAAGACGCAGTCAACAAATGGAAGTCCCTGCACCCCAGTCGGGCTCGCCTTGGTTAACCTCACCAACCAGCCTTCCAGCACCAAGTCGTCGGGCAAGCGTGGCCGGTGCCGCCCCCACACCGAGCCAGCGGCCGACACTCCCAAGGCTTCCCCGACGCTGCGGCCTGGGCGACGCGGGTCTGTGACACGCCGGGCATCTCAGCGGGAGAAGAGGCCCTCCCGCGGCACACCGAGGCGCCCGGTCGTTCCACAACGACTCCTCACCACTCACATGGCATGGGATCTGTAGTCTGCCGTGTTGCTGGGCAGTTAATTGGGCAGCGTTTTACGAGTTGCTCCTCGTTAGGCAGTTATCTGCCGGCCTTTGTTTTGATCATGCTTGCCATCAAGACACGAATTTGTAGACCAACAACACGCTGTGGGAAAACCCTTGAAAGGCCTCGTGATAAGATTGCAACCACAACTGAGCCATGACTGTTACTGTTTGTAATGAGCTAGTCTGATAAAAAAAGGCATGCAATAAAGAAAATAATGGTTTAATGTTTAGTCTTGCTGTCACTGCAAAAATGCTATATAATGCAGTGAGATAAAGCACAAGCTTTGTGTGATTTTATTTTTTGCTGTGAAAGTGTGGAGGGGCACCCATTGTCAGATTTGCTGTTATCGTCACCATCGAAACATTTTGTTATCGTTGCATCTACCTTCCTGCCCATGTCCTTTTCTTTGAAGGCCCCTTTAGTGTAACGATTTATTTTTTCATTTATAGAATGTACCAGATTAGAAATGATACATCCTAAAATAAAGTGATCTGTCATTTCAATTTTCTAGTTTGCCAAATTGGTTTAAGTGATTAAAAACGACTTCCCGGTGAATGTACGCTGTAATTAAACCAGTTTTGTTAAAAACTAAATCCTGTAACATATTCTTGATTGTATTTCATACATTCATTCGTTGTGCATGTAGCTTCTACAACATTACTACAAGCCAGAGTTGATCTTCTGATATAAATGAATGCAGTTTTCTTTTCCATATATGGTTGGGGGGGATGTTTGTGATTCACTTCATGGGTTTAGGTAGAAACTTGGAATTCACTGTATTTAATTTTAAGAGCTGGTGCATGACACTTTAGTAATTATTCCTTTGATTAGTGATGCTTTGCCTACTAAATGACACAATGTATTGCAAAATTGTGTATTTCGTAATTTCCTTAAGCAATACACCGAGGCATGTACCTTTTAAGAGGCATGAATAGGAATTGTATGGGCCAAGTTGTATGCCTTTTTAATGTAATTTACCACGTGTTCGTTTATTTCTCCAATGACGACTGCTGACAATTAGGTTCATGTACAATGCTCTCGTTGGGTGCTAGTTGGGTGTGTGCCAATGTGTCGGTGTTGAACAATTGCGTAACATCTTAAATAATCACACCCTTGTGTGCAGGTCTACTTGAAATTCTTCAGTCTATTTGCGGTTTTAAGCACCCTATTACATTCATGATATGCATACGTTTGTTCCGGACATTTGTAATTCTGAAGTTAACTGCACTGAAGTTGATTCAGGCGTTTCCATGTGGCTGTGTCATTAATTGAGTGCATAAAGATGTATGAGCTTTGACATGTATTGTTCTCAAGTTTTGAGTATTAATATACTCTAGAATAACAAGCAATTTGTAGCATGGACTTGAAATTAACATTGTAATTCAAATAAAACGTTTAGGCTCTTGGGTATAACATTGAAAGCCACTCCGCATATCTGAGTGAAATAGTTTGGAGGAGTGTGCGGGGATGGCTTTGCATTTTTTTTTATTAACTTTGTAAGAAACATAAGAAAGTTCCAATAAACATCCGGGGAAATGATACAGCGCTGTGGTGTTGCGTTTCTAAAAGCGTTTAGTTAAACATTGTCTTGGGCTATATTTATATAATACTGTGGTGGGTTTTTTTTTTTACCACTGCATGCCAGGCTTTTAAACTGAATATTATTAGGTTCAGCTGGGTACACAAATCTCTAAATGTGCCATTCAATTATGGCTGTTTAAGATTGCATATTGAAATGAGAGCCTGTTTCTTGGAAGAATAGATAACTGCATAGCTGATGAAAGTTAAACATTTTTCAAATTTCCTGAATATATCCATTTCAGGAATGTAAAAAAAAATCACGCGTGATCTGTTAAGTCTTGAGATTTGTTTAAAAAAAAACCCTCAAAGTTCGCATTCAAATAATACGCTGTGAATGTGTGCACACGCGGGGTATGGAACAATATCTGTTTACATGACCCAGCTTAACTCTCCTCCACTTGACTATCAAATATGAACTGTCTCTGCACTTGCTCAAGCGGACACCTAGGCAATTACTTGCGATTTGGGTGGATTGCTGCATAAGTGATTACAAGTGTGCATTCCGACATGTTGCGCAGGTGCCAGCATGGCACAGTAGCCCTTCAAGATGCGGTATATTGAATAATTCATTAAATACGTTCAACCATTGATGTTACCATACCAGGTTCATTGATGTATCTATATTCCCGTCACAGTGTAATGCAACACGACAGTACTGATGAAAATCAGTTTTGTCGGAGTAAAATAATTCCAGGCAATGGAATCTAGTTTGTGTTATCTGACCACTTGTTAAACAAGAATACGTGTGTTGTGCAATTTATAAGGTAGCGGTTGTCAGCCCCACGGGTCGCCAAGCCCGAAAGTGTCTCGGTGAATGTTCAGGCTACGGAATTGAAACCGTGCAGGAGAAATTATCAATTTGTGCAGGAAACATAAGCTTCCACATTGCAGCAACGAAACGCTTAATTGAACTATAACAGTTCCGTGGGGAAGTCGGGTGGGGAAAAGGGCTTGATTGGGGGGTACAAATCAAAAAGGGTGGGAGGCACTGATGCAAGGTTTCGACTGAATGTTTTTTGTATCTCCTTGTGAGCAAAAGTCTGCGATTCAGGTGCGCAATCAACTTTAAAAAGAGACATGAATGACGCATGGTAGGTGCCACATTCATATAGAATAGTCGTCTTATTCGTCCAGGAAATCTAAACTAATGTCTGCAAAACTGGATTTGGTATAATCGTGAAGCCGATTCGTTAGGAAGTTTACGTAGTTAATCTGTATAGAAGCAGCAAACCCAGTTATGCCGATAAACTAGTGGTCACCGCTTTTTCGTGCTTGTACTTTTTAAAGAAGTGCAACGGACATTTGTGTTGGCAGTATTTAACGATCTATATTACCGTATTGCATAGCGGCAACTTAGGACATTATTTTAACTTCGGGAAGTCTCATGAGGACCAGGGCACTCGGCGACTTCTCCGCTATTGTCAAGGAGATATTTATGAGCATATAATGTTCCCAAACTGCTGCTCTTGTGCCCCATGGTTAAGTGCATTTATTGTTTTACAGCTGTCGATTATATGATACCCAACGCGCATGCTTACTGCCTTGTTGAGAAGGGCATCATTGGTAGAGTCACCGTTTCCGTTAATGTTGTTCAGTGCAGCGCCTTTCAGAGAAAGATTTACAACCAAATAGGAATGCTTAGTTTACTCATGTGCAGCAATGGGAATGAAACATAGCAGGGTATATTACTCTGAACTCAAACGCAGATTTCTCAAGACGTGACCTTTCACTGACCTTGTAGGAGATGATGCACTACTACTGCCATCAAGGTATTATTATGTACGTAAGCTTTCATGCACGGGAAACCATCGTAAAACGTATCTTAGGCTGGTATGCAATGCTAAATCATTAATTGTAGAAATGTCACAACACGTATATATCCACGTACATTTGTCAACAGTTAAATCGTCGCTGGGTTTTGTGCGTGGAGTGGAAGTTGGTTTTGTTTGAATTTTTGACGGCAAAAAGCCGATGCAACTGCAGTAGGGCAGCTGTGGTAGATTAAGGACAAAAATGTGCCTCCTTGGGTTGCTGTCACTGATACCTTCATGCGATACATTTACCCGCCATGTGGAGCAGTTAATTTACTGAATGTAAAAACATTTGTACAAGACAGAAAAGTAAAAACATCCCCTTGTTTTACTATGATAACAGTGGATCAGAATACTGTGCGCGTGTCTTTTTTTTCGAAGTGTGTTTGTAGCACGTCCAGTAACTACATGTGATTCAACTCTGTTTACATTACAGTATTGTGTTGTATACTTGTGTAGTGCAGTCCAACCACGCGGAGACGAGGAATACGATCAGGGCTGGTTGCTGTTTATTAATACACGTTCTCGCACTGCATCCTACACGCACACCACCAGTGTAGGTGCACTCGATTCTCCATCCTTCACTTGGACCTGGGATAACTATATACGTCGGGCCTACTTCGGCTACCCCTAGGCTCTCTCATCCGCCTACCCAGGGCGGGGGATCAGCCAACACCGCCCTGTGATGAGGAGAGACCTTTTCCAGCCGATCCTTACCCTGGCTCCCTAATGACAACCACGTGCCGTCACCTGGTCCCCCTTAAGAACCCTCTCGGCAGCTCCTCCCCCCAGCTCGGCCCCACCCACTTTCCCGAAAGTGCTTTCCAAAAGTCCCCCTACGTACTCTTTGGTTCTGTCGGTAAAGTCACGTAGGTATAAAATAAATTAATTAAATCACGACGTTTTGGGCGCAACACAAGCGTCCGTCATCAGTTGGGACAACCACAGCAAGAAACCATTGCTGAAGTGGGCAAAAGGGGCTGCTGCAGCAAGAGGCCATATAGGCAAGAGAAGGGGGGGGGAGAGACAGGGAGGGTGTGGGGTAGGGGGAGTGGAGGCTACAAGTAAGACGCAAGCACAGCAGAAAATGCCGGGTGGGGAGGGGAAGTTGGCAGGGATGGGAGTGGGAGGGTTAGGAAACTGGAGATGCGGATATGAAGGCAGGCCAAAAGCAGTTATGGTTTTACTTGGTTAATAACATCCTTCCAATGATTGCTCAATCTGTATCCATCTTCCCGGTTGAAGTTATGTCTATGTTTATATATCTGGATGGCTTCATGAACAAACCTTTGATAGTAGCCCGAAGGTTTGCAGAGCACCTTGGTCTCGGAAAAACAATATCATGAGAGCCCACAGCGTTATACTTATAGCAATGGTCAGCCACGGTGGAGGAATTAGTTCTGCCGTGTTTCAGATCTGCCTTGTGCTCGCGCACACGGTCCGAGACATGACGTTTCGTTTCCCCAATGTAACAATCACCACAGGTGCAACTTAGTTTGTAGACTCCAGTATATTGCATGTCAGGAATGACATCCTTCACAGATGGGATTAGATCACGGATTTTGTGTACTGTACTGAATCGGACCTGGATCTTGTGTTTGTTTAACATTTTAGACAAGATCCAGGTCCGATTCAGTACAGATTTATTTTATTTTATACCTACGTGACTTTACCGAAAGAACCAAAGAGTATGTATGGATCCCTGCAGTCACGAAAACTTAAAATCTAGATTCCCCCTTCATAACCCGTGACGTTACGTCATCCTTGGCCTCGCATAACTCTCCACCAACTCGCACTTCCTTACGCTCATCCCTCATTGGCTACTCACAATACTCCTCTACACTTGTATGTGCACACTATATCTTGAGGGTGCATTATACAATGTTTAAATAAAGCATTTGGCACGATTGTATACACAGCAAATACTGTACACTATGCAGCATACACCCTTGACCATAAGTTACTGTGTTCTTTGTAAACTTTGAAACGTGCGGTTAAGAGAAAAGAAAGTTTATGGCATCTTTTCATTGTTTTATTACATTATGATTTGTTTTGCTTATACTGTATACAGAACTCACGCATCAGCTTTAAACCGGGTGACAGCCAATTGACATCAATAGTTTCTTTGTCAAGCAAAACCTGGGCCACTGCTGGATAAATGCATCCGCATTCAGCAGTGGATTGAGCCTGGATTGTGCTCAGATGGGGGGCCGCTATTCCCTAAGGCGGGAGTAATAAGGCGTTATGGGCAGTAGAGGGCAGGGTGCAGGGAATGTAATTGTTGAACCAGCGCGGTGAAGTATGGTTAGATTATCCTTACAGGGCCAGCGAGGCAGGAGGCCCTCATCCAGCAGTGGGTTGGCCCAAACGGGCTGTACGGTAACAGACTTCATGGATAAAATTGATGGATTACACTCAAGTTAATGGCTTCGATGTGGCTTCGTGTTTGCTCCCCTTGTGACAGCGCTCACATGGATTGTGATTTGCAAAGTTCCCACCCCCGTTTCCCACGTGGAGCACTTTAATCACTCATAGGCTGACATCGGTGTTGGTTTTTTTTCTTCAAATGTAACCTGTCTTATATATTTTTTTAATTGTATTTCAATAGGAGCCCGGTACAGAGCACAAACCGCGACACGAGTAGGGGGCGGGGGGGGGGTACAGAAAATCTGCAGACCTCAGTCCTGAAAACTATACATTTGAACCTGTCTTGTTTTTTGAAAGGGCATAATGTAAAAAATTAAAAGGAGTAGAGGGAGACCGAACATGAGATCGAATGATGCGGTGAAATGAGATATGAGGACAGTGGATGTTACAAGGAAAGAGGCACAGATTATAAGCACATGGAGACAGAAAATCCGAGCAACTGACCCCAGGCAGTAATGGGACATTTGGCTTCGAATCAGAAGAGCAAAACATCGAAGAATAATTTATTCATAGTCTATTTAGAGTAATGTATCATAGAACCGAAACATTATTGAGAACTTTGGTTGGTGGCGCTCAAGAATTTTTGTACCTCCTGACTGGCACTGCTCTGGTTATAACCAGCAAAGTGATGGTGGCATAAAATCCACATTTTTCTTTGCCATCAGCCCATAACTGCCTGGCAGTGGTGGCGGCACTAAAATACACACATGACATTCCAGACCCAGCGATGCAAACAGTGATGACGCTTTATCGCGCCAGGCTGACAGCCGGACGGACGCATGCTGGTAGGCCACGATGCAGATCACAAAAGGAAGTTGGTGAACTATACCTTCCAAGTGCTGTGTTTTGCCAATGAAGCAAAAATGTTGACGATAAAGAAATGTGTGTGTATCATCACACACAGACTTGCATCGCGTTGCATCGCACCCAGCGGCACATTCAAGGATCATTAAAGAGAGAGTCCCACGAGGGAATGTGAAAATAACCTCAAAGTACTCTTCATGCGAATGCCAGCCAATAGGTATTAAGATGAACAATCATTCCTGCCCAAGTTTTTCGTGGCTGTACTGTGCAGCTCCAATTTGTTTTCAGTTGTATGGTACTGTATGAACCAAAAACAACGGAGAGGTGAGATGAGGAGTTATATATTAGTCTGTATTATTAACAGTTATATATTATTATTATGTTGTCTAGAAAAAAGTCTCACTGACTCTCTAGACCCGTGTTCAGGAGGGGCCTAATTGTGTACGCTTGGCCGATTCCAGAAACGTATGAACTAATGTCTATTATCCCGTCAACAGTGATGTTTGTTGCTGGATGCTTTGCGTTTTCGGCCTATGCTCTGCAACCGTGATTTAATATATACAGTTTATGTTAGTGAGTGGTCTTGTGCGTTGGAGGGAACCAGAGTGCATGGACTATTTCACATTTCCAAAAGGATAACATTATAATGCTCTGCAGACAGGTCAGTGAAACTTACATTGCTCAATATTGTTTTTGTTTAGTCACAGTGTAAGTAAACATTCCACATTTTGATAAGCTCCTGATGCATTCCACCCTTAGCTACTGCCGGTCTTGGCAGTTATAAAATGCCAAATAAAAAAAAGACTTATCAGTTATGTAGTCCGTCCCATGTCACTGACACATTGGGAAATGATATCCCTCCACTGAGGGCTTAATTTCTCAATTTATACTTAGTGGAATGCAGCTAGGCTAACTTGGAGTATATTATCAGTGTAAGGCACTACCACTAGATTAATAATCTTATATCATTGGTGAGATGAATGTGGAATCCCAAAACAAATCCTGGGACATAATTCCGGTCTGTTCAGGCAAAAATTAATAAATTCCTCCACTTCTCGCAGTCTTTTGTTACCACTCAGAGCTCTTCCCTGGCAACACCTGTAGATGCCAGAACAGCAGAGCATGCAAGCAGTGATGCAGTTCAACAGCGTCTGGTGGGGACTAATTACTGATAGTACCAGCTGAAGCTTATGCATGAAATATGAATGGGTTTCTGTGAAAATCACTTTCAAGGTGATTCACAATTGATCTGTGTCTATTTCTTCCATATTTTAAAGCTAATGGTTGGAAACCTCACTGCATAATTAATGACAAGAATTAAATTATGCACAGAACCTTTGTATAATATGTAAGCTTCCATTGAAATGTCAGAGTGTGTGGTGTATTGTGGTTGCATAAAGAGCAACCAGGATTATTCTGTCTTGCACCAATAACCTTTGAAATCTTTTGAACTAGGATATTGTCATCCTCATCAACATTAGCTTTGGTCTATCCAATATTGGATTAGGGCCTTCCCCCACCAATTCCATGGAGTTCATCTTCTTGGGCTTGTTCCCTCCTCTGCGTGCTGTTCTGTGACCAGTCTCGACCATCGGCCATGGCTACGCACGGTACGAAAGAGGTTCAACATATATAATCCCTTCTTGTCATTCCTCAGCGGACAATATGATGTCCTTAATATGCATTGCTCTTTCTCTCTATGTAATTCCCAATACACATATTTCCGTACATATTTGCACGCCATTAATCTTTCGGTCCATTTTCCCATGTTCAGTTTAATTTACCCCGTGATTTGTTTTGGCAGTGAGCAGCACAGCATGCTTTATAGACGATTTCCTCCACCAAGTGGAACGCCCAGGGCCTCCTTCGCCTTTTTTTGCACGGGCATTAGTGGGTAAGCCGTTTAATAAGAGGCTGCAGGTGTGGTTAATACCTTTGGCTTTCATCCTGCTCAATTCATAGCCAATGCAATGTCTCTCCACGCTTGCTGGTGTAAAGTGGCATTCTTGCTTGTGCACGCTGAAGAAACCTCCATTGTTCTTAAAGCGTTATTAAAAAGAGGGCCCCTTTGAAGTTGTCTTCAGATAAACTCTTGCGATTGTGTTTACCGGTGAAGCGTGGCAGTTTGAGTGAGATGCTCTTGTTTATCGTAAACAAAACAAAGTTATTGTGGTTCACCAACGTGTCCATTAAGTTTTGTTTTTCATCTTAAATTGATCATGTTCAGTGCATTGCCATTTTAAATCGACTAAATATTTTATAATGTGTGCATACAGCTTGGACTATTGGACCAAGAAAACAGTCAGTGTTTGTGAAGCGTTTTTTTTTCTAATCTTGTCCAAAGTCAAAAATGGCTTACTGTACTTTAGTATAAACTGTGTGCACATGGTAACAATTTCATTGCCACACAATGCATCGCGTGCGTCTGACGCATTGCCATTGCAGCGTTATTCTTAGAAGCGTGCACTTCGCTGCCACGTCGGGGTTACCGTGCACGTATTGTGCTGTGCCTATAACTTGAATGACCAATATCAATATGCATGTTAAAAAGCAACAGTTCTTGTGAAAAAAAATTACTCCACAGAATCCACGTGTGTTTTCTATTTCCCCAGCCCATCACCAGGTGGGGTTCATATGGTACAAACCACAGACGAATGCCCATTCCTGATAAACAAGAACCGGGGCAGGAAGTTGGCCTGCACAAGTGCTGCTGAAGAATAACTCCCCAGCCCCCATAACCTTCGATTGTCTACATATTTTTGGCTCTATTATTTTAAGTGAATAGCAACAAGCCCAGTCTTCTACTTTATTCGGCGCGCGGCTCCAGGAGAAACACGCCGCATTCCCGCTCATGATGATTTCTCATGTGTTTAGGGAATAGTCAAGCGCACGAAAATATGATAATAACCTATACGTGCGTGCTTATTTTTTTCTGGTTAAAAGAGACCGTGTTCGAGTCAGGCAGCGGGTGTGAATTTCAATCAGCTTTCAGAAAGTTGCCGGAAAAATTATAATAATAATACGACAGCTTAAGGGGAAAGTGTCTGGGTTTGGATTACATCACAAATGTAGGCCATGTCACTATTCAAATGTGCGGCGTTTATGCTGGATTACAGAGCGCGTGTCATTCAACAAGTATTGGGCCCCCTCGCCGTCACTTACACGCGTTGCGTGCTGTAATTATTATTGGACACACAGCCGTGGCATGTTAATTCGATTAAGAAGAAAACTTGTGCAAAAAGACAAAACAAACCTCAGTGTTCTCGACATGTTCAGTGGGCTCTGTAATATTCCCATTCCTACACAAAGCAGTGGTTGGAATATCGCCCACACGGCAAGTGTAGAGGACGCTATGATGAGCGCACAGTGCCCGCTTAAATTAAAATGCTTTCCAATATGGTATTTAACCTGCTATTCGTAATTTCGAAGAAAAAAAAAACCTCATCTACCGTGTATTTACTTCGTGTTTCATACTGTCGTTAATGATGTACAGTAATTATCTCTCTCTTTTTAAGTCAGCGTTTATTTTAGAAGCATGTCCCATGTGCCACAATGAAGGTTAGTACGTGTAGTTGTGAGTGAGTGTGACTGGGTGTGCGGCAATGTGCCGGGCTTGCTTGCCATTAGGATCACACCCTGGGTGCTCACCACAAAGGCTGTGGAATGCAGCCTGGGCTGCCTCTTTCTGGCCACTCAAAGAATGGCAACCCGCCAAGGCTTACGCTAACTCTTTTGCTTGTGCAGTTTTTTTTCTGTCCCTTCTTTAATCAATTCTTTTTATTCATTTATTTATTTAGTTATGCTATATGGGTATTCTACGGCTTATGCCGTCCGGTTCGTTTTATCTATTCGCGTACACAATATTTACACACTGAGCCGTTAAATCAAACGGTCTCTGGAATGGATGTGAGGGATACCTCGTGAGAATTGCACGAGGTAAGTTTGCACCACTGGGTGTTTCTTTTTTTACTTACTCACTCGGGGCAGCACAAGCGTGCGGGCATGTCCAGTGGCAGAAAAGAATTTCCGTTCACTACATATGCGGTTATGTCTGTAGTGAAATCCTAGCTCTTACAGCTTATCCTAAATGTACACGCCTTTTTTCGTTGGCCCTCTTCATGCCGTGCGGGTCACAGCGGGGCGGGGGGCAGGCTTTCACCCATATTTCACCGCGAGGATCGGTCCTGGTTGGTGATGGTGGGCAGCATAGATGTACAGGACAATCGTGGATTTCTCTGCATAGCCTATGCTGCCCACAGCTTGGCCCAGCAGCAGCCTATAACACCTGTTTTTTAATGCATGGTGTTTGCTCATCTAAGAAGTATCCAGGATCAACCCAACTTAGCTTCTGAGATCAAACTTGATTGGGTGCATTATGGATTATTTTGTCATTGGCTAACGTACACACAGAACATGGCCCAGGTCAATATAGGTGGCTGGTTCGTAACTATGTTAATTTTAAATGTTTTCTAACCGTTTGTATCTTTTTTTATATGAACATTTGTGCCATTCCTTTTAAAGAGCTATTCAATGGAAAATGAATGGCCTTGAATGAGATTAAGCAAAACAACTTGTAAATCGATAAAGAACATGATGATACACACATAGGATAATCCTTATCGATCTTTGACAGTGCCATTTACAAGCGAAAAACATGAAAAATAATCCATCGGAAGACGATGTAAAGTGTGCACAGTGGCGTCGACATGTAAGTGTGCAGGCAGTGCAACTGCACCGGAGCCCCCGAACCAGGTTATGAAGAAGGGGGAGGTCGGGGGAGGGGGAGGCATTGAACAGGAGGCTCCATTTCATCCGTTGCACCAGGACCTGTGCAACAACGGCACTGGGTGTGCCCTGTCGACCCCATGGCACCAGTGCCAGCTGCATGTTACAAGTGCTGCGGTAACCCACACGTGGCGGAGTGAGCCATCCTCACAAATTAGAGCCTTGGGAGGGGGAAGATGTAAAGAACATACTTGCCGATGAATAGAGGCGGTGGTGGGCCTAAGCAAAGCGAGCAAATATTTCTGACCTCAAGCACCTGATATTGATGAAAAGAGGGGTGCAAACTAATAAAAACACACAACTGAAATAAAACAACTAAAATCAAATCCGAGCAGGATATTAACATAAAGCAAAACATCTACGGTAATCTCTATCTTGTCTGCATCACTCTTCTCTCATCTCACTTCATCTTTATTTTCGTCTACATGCCTTTTATCTCACTCCATCTCTACCTCTTGCATATATCTCTTCTGTCATCTCAGTTGAATTGTATCCTTGGGAAGGAGGGGGAAACCCACAAAAATAATTGCTGCTTCGGGAGCCCAATGAGCAAACAGCACCCACTGAAGCGATGAAATCAGCTCGTGTGCAGGTGCTAAAAGGTTTGTCGCATCAGTTTGAGTCATAAAGACGACTTGGGGAGGACGTCACCCAGACATAGTGGATTGATAATTATAGCTGACGATGATGACTATGGCGATTATGAGTGTGCTTAAATATTGCTTTCCACAAGTTCAGTGCAAAGTGTACAAGACTGAAATATGTACAGGGAGCTAGAGCAATGCTGCAATACAGTACTGCTGGTGCAGATGCCAATCATATGCGCAGTGTAATGGTCCAACAACCTCACATACAGTCCTAATGATCAATACTTAATGTGTATTGGTGCACATGTTTCTAGTCCATGGGCTTACACTGTGGGGTTTGTGTACACTTAGCAAAGGAGTGTGTTTAAAATACCCACTTGAAGCAAAATTTAAGTGCCTATAGATGTTAGTACAGCAAGTACGTGCATTAGCTGTGTGGAGTCGGAGTGCTCTACTCTCATACATTTCAATGTTATCCGTGCATTTATGTTTCCTCCAAACATCCCAAAACAGTACCCTGCTTAATCATAGTCTTGAGACTCGTAGATCTGTGTTAGCAAAGCCCGGCATTACAGTACTATACATTTTAAAAAGTTTCTGTGAATGCCCGTGATGGAATGCCCTTTTCATATCTCAAAATCATCTGAGCGAGGAAAAATATTTACCGCCGGTAAGTACTGTGCGCAAACATGTCCGACATGGAAAGCAGGATGGGCTGGGTGTCCCTGGGGGAGCCAAGTGGGGACCGGTGGAACAGAACATTCAGCTGCGGCGGAGTTCGTTGAAAGGGAGATTTAAAAAAACACATGGTTTGTTACTCCATGGGTGTTCGCAAAGAGGATGACTTTTACAGTAAACTTCTGTGGTTGCGACCATCCGTGAACGTGTGATATTTCACACAAAAAAGCATCAGGATGCTTTTCTTCAAAGGAATCCAACACGAGCTGAATGCATGCCACGCTATCTCTGTCTCGTTTTGCGTTGCATCTCAAGTATGTACGCGCATGCTGAACTGCGACTGAACGCTGGCTCTCTGTGTCAAATCAAAGCGTCTCTCCGCTTCTTTCGGTCACCGTGAGCCAAGCACTAGGGCAGCCGTAGTGCAGTGTGGTTAGCACACTGCGCTGTGAATCGGATGACCTGAACTGGATTCGCGGCCACGGGTGAAATCAATATCTGAGTGAAATATAAGCCAGCCATGCCCGACTCCCTTCACCAGCTCGGAATCTCCAGCGTGGTGACGAAGGCTCAAACAACCAGTGGATTCACAAATGGCTCTAAATTATTATCAATTTTGCGAACCAAAAACAATTCCAAGGTATAGTTTTTGTGCAAGAAAAGGTGATGACAAATTATGTTTCAGACCGCCAAGGTAAAATTTGCATTGCTTCACCACCTTGGATGGATGTTATTATAGTCGGTCATACTGGAAAGTAGTTATGCTGGGACACATTAAGCCAGATAATAACAACAAGGCGCTCTTCCTCCTCCCTCCCAGCTTAAATAGACGCTCCAAGCCTCGGACATGTCATTCAAACTCTGTCTTATCGACAGACATGTTCTTCACCTGAGGACGGCTGCTTGCATTGTGGCCGAAACGTCGTGAGAATTATTTTATTATGTTTTATTTTTATTATTTTATTACTTCCCTTCTACGTGACTTTAGCGAAAGAACCAAGAAGATGAACAACATTCAGTGTGAGTTTCTTCAAATGAAGACTGTCACATCCCCTGCAGTTGATTTGACAACAGCTACACTCCAAGACATGCGTTGGAACGGCTTGCATGTATTCAATCGCAGCCATCTTTATCACAAACATTGTCCCGCATTGATTGTTGACCACTTTAATTTCTGTATTAATGATAATTTACTCTTATATCACTCCAAACATTTGAATGAAATATGTAAGCCCCTTACGAACTGGCAGCAATCCGCACAAAGGGCAAAACTTATAATGTAAAAAACATTGTGAAAGAACGTTTTGCTTAAAGAATAGTTTTTAAGGCGATTTATCCAAGAGGAGTGCTTTGGAAGACAGCAGTTCCATGAGTGTGGCCAAATAAATAGTCGCCCCTATAAGGTGCCTTGTGGGCTACGCAAGCAAACCTGCACTGGTGGCATCTACCAGATTATAATGACAAGGCATGTGTGAGAAAAGTATATGAATAAAAGCTCTAAAGTCCACAGGTGCAATGGAATGCGATTGACACTCATGACTTCAGTTTGTGTTCCATTCGGTTGTGTCACGTTCGATCCATTTTTATTGACGTTTGTTTGTTTTGATAGACCATGGTGACACATTTTTAATGAACTGCAGCAAACATGAGAAAAGGGCACACCCAAGTGAATTTCAATATGTGCCCTGCATTGTTGTACACACACACACACACCTATATTGTGTGTCTTCAGCACACACTGATGGAGCACCTAAACTGGACAAGGCACGGAGTTGTAACCAACGATCTCAAAAGTCATTGGTTGTGCAGTGAGTGAGCTACCCTCTTACAGTTTGGCCCCAGGCGTAAGAAGGGGATAAAAGCATGAGCTCACCATTTTTTACGCAGTGCCAAGCCCTGAAAACCTGTCTGCCTGGCTCCCAGCGTTGAGCTATTAAACTCATTACACCCTTACAGAGAGTAAGCTGTAAATCCACTGCTATTGTCTAGTGTACTATGATTCCGGATTTTTGGGGACAAGCCTAAAGTTTTGCACCAACCTAAGTCTCTGAACCGTGGCGTACCAATGGGCAATGCCTAGAGCAAAAGGTATGTGCTACCCCCCCGCCCCCACTTTTGGATTTGTACCCTCAAATCATTACCAAATTCCTTTTTAAAAAATCATCAAATATATTGACCTGCTGAACCAGTGCAGAGCCACCATCTTAGACACTTATAAAACGTCGGTTAATAATTTATGTTATTATGGACATGTATTGAAAATGTTCACCTCGGCCACCACCATCCCGTCAAGCAGAGGTATGCGGGGCTAAAACATGTTTTGGTGTCATCACCAAACCTCACTCCCTTGGTCAGGCCGAACAATAAACCATTATTCGTCTCGAAGGTCCAAGGTGCACGGTTGTGCCACTGGTGGAGTTTCCTGGTGATGGTGATTTGTACAGACGGTTGCTAGGAAAGTCTGTGCCTCGTGCCCGTGTTGAATAATGTCCGAGCTTTTCTGGCTTTGCTTCTTTTAGTGCCCTCCAGCGTGCCCAGCGTGCCCACCATTTTCTCAATCCCTTGAATTGTCAGTGCTATCACAGTGCATTGTAAATGTGAGTAATATACACAAGAGACATTGTAAACTTGAATAATTCATGAATGTTCACTGACAAAAGTACTCCCGTGTAATATAATGTGTATTGATTATTTTATGAAAGACATCATTTCAAAATTAGTAAAACATGAAGGGTAGCACATTTTTTATACGAATCATAATTTACTTAAAATTAATCAAATACAACTATATAGTTATATAGTAGTATAATCATATTACTGATTGAATGTTGACTTGTATGTCTATGTCCAAATTTACCAAAACATGTCTTTAGTTGACATGCGACTTATTAATTCCACGTCTCCATTGACATTTCAAAATTCACGGTGGTTCACTCGGGGTTGATTGTCTGATCGGAGGTTTCCACAATCGGATGCTCGGCTGTCTTTGAATTTCCACTTGTGAAGGGTCCGTGGGAAGTTCTACCGTGAGAAGTACAGATTCGATTTAATATGGACCGCTGTTTTTGACGTAGATTAAATTGTGGCACTTCTTCAGTGGGATAGGCAATCAGGTGCTTGTTCTGGATGTTGTTCACCCAAATCTGTCGCTATTTCTCTGAGGCACTAAATCCCAAATTGACAAGGGCTCTGGACATCCTCAATAAAATATTTGTGTGATTTCAGTCGGAGATTCAGAAGATTTATTAGATATTCGTGAAAGGGCAGATTTGGATTGACTTGTATGCAGCAGTATTCATGGAAAGTCATTTCCTGTCTGCAGATATCAGGAGGTACATTGGATAACACGGCCAGGATAAAGGAGTTAATGTTTTTGAGCTGGTGACAAATCTTCCTTCAGGTGTATAAGATGGCGTCTAATTGTTTGGTGTGGCAACTCTCAGCCCAGATGGGCGTGTTACTACTCTGCTGTGAGGTACACAGAGGTCAAGATAGTATTACGGAGTGAATGCATGTCTGCTCCGCAACATTGGCCCGTGAATTTTCAGATGCGATATAAACCTGGTCTTTGTCTCATTAGAGATCTTTCTCAATTGTTTTCGGTCGGTTAGGCTTCGATCCAGAGTAACTGGTATATTTTGAGTACGGCTCTTTCTGGACTTTCATCAGTTCGGCTTTTGATAGCCAGTTTTTCAAGTGAATTACAGTAGCTACGGACTCGGATGGGTTTTGATGGGGGTGCCAATGTGGACAATATTCCTCCATTGTTTATAGGTCCTTCATGAGGCTGTCGCCTATCTCTTGATGCTTGTGTAGCGAGGGTGATATAATTAGTGTACATGACTATCCGCGATGATATGTGTGGTATATAACTTACATATGAATTGACTACTGACAGGACAAGGACAGAGCATTATTGGTTGCCCACCATTCACGGTTTTTAGGATGCTCATCTTGTCTTCGAGAAGTACTCAGAAGCTGCGGTTACTCAGCATCAACATTAGTCGCTGCATCGTGGCATGGCATCGAAAACCTTGAAATGCGATATACTTAATTAAACACCCTTATATTAAGGTTCATTACTGCACATGGATTTATAAGAGTAGAGCCGTATGTTACAATGTAGACATTTTAAAACTGCCTCTTAAACAGTGTTAAGGGTGGCAAATAGCTGGCATGTGGGGAAAGAGAAGCGCAGTTTAAAGTTACATCACCACCTCTGAGAAGTGTATATTCTACTTGGCATATGTCAACACCAGCAGCTGCAGCCACACGCAGTGGCCAGTGCTGTCATCGGCAGGGAATCTGTAGATGATGCATCATTTTCACAGATGCTTGTAACATTTCGAGCACCTGTACACAAACACGCGCTAATTATGGAGCACACGCGAATGCAAAACCACTGGCGTACACACCTTTTTCATGAAAGGCAGCTTAGGATTAATCAATTCAAAGTATGTGTTACAAGTGATACCCATCGTTCTCTGGAAGATGGCCATCGTAGTCTTGGCATACAGACTGCTGACCATTTCACCTCTCAGCCTCGAGCAATGAAAAATAATAACCGTACAGAGCAGTACACTCTATTCAACCAAGGGCTACCTACCCTAGGTAAATACTGAATAATTGTAGTTTGGACACTTGCCAAAACTGCACCTGAGACTACAGTACATTCACTAGGATATGATCTGTATTCTGCGGCAAAACAAAACAATAACCATAGATGTGATCGTACAGTTATTCTACAACACAGGTATAATGTCCCTGAGAGTGTAAGGATTATACAGTGTTTCTATATCTTTCAGGTATAATTTACACACATGCCTATGTGAACTTCAGCTGTTTTGTTACATACTTTGTACACCAGTTATTTTTTTATATATCGTAATGCAGAATATGCGGCATTGTTGACATTGTGTTTTGTAAAATCTATCAGCATTAAGACAACCATTGTAATACAGGATTCAGAACAATCCACAACACTCATGCGAAGTCCATGCTGGGATCTTCTCCAGGAGCTGAAAAAGGTTTCTTGCACGTGGAGAAAAGCGTCGGACATTATGCCGAACAACACGCGGTACAACCCGAAAAACACACATCGGAGACGCATACAGAACCCAATAAGTGAGTGGCAACACAAACCTTATCTCACAGTAGTAGATCACCGTCATAAAGGCTGATTGCTGTGCATGCGGCTTGAATGCTACCGAGTTAAGGCTGAGGGATTGTAGCTTGCGTTGGCAACTGAGCAAGCGGGTGCCTTTAGGATGTGGACGTTAACTGGCTCCAGTTGTGCAGTTGTTGGGCAATCATTGGCAGGACCGCGGTTTCCTTACAAGTTTGATTTAATGTGCACCAATGTATTCCCATCATAACACACAGACAGGGCATAATAAACACAACTGACACGATGCAGAAGACGACAACAACCGCTAGCTGATGGAAATTTGAAAGGCCTATTGCTATGCATTCAGGGAAACTACACGAATGAGGTTTAAATATGAAAGGCAAAGTGATGGCAATGAAGTGATGGGAGGGGTGGGGATAAGTTCACATCCTGATCCTTGTAGTGGAAAAGGAGAAATTCATGAAATATTTAATGTGCTATGAAGATGGGCCTTTGCTTGTAACGTCGCCGATGATAAAGCATTTTCCTATTAAAGCCACAGCTTTATCCATGAATGTGTGGAGTTTTACGTTATATTTTTAATCTGCTAATCTGGAAAAAATATATAACTGCATTGCAGCAAGCTCGATACCGCCGCAAGCATCATTAATCGTGAAACATAGTTGGGATTAGCACAATGCGAGGAGAGATGGTCTAACCGGATGGGAATGGAAACTATGAAAATAAAAAGAGTCCCTCCAGACAGCAGAGTTGACATCCTTGTTGTTTTATGAAGCAATCAATTGGGGGGTGGTTCTCTTAACGTACTGTCGACATCCCGAGCAAAAAACATCAATGCCAGGCAGCTGGTGGAATGTGCTTTTTATGCATGTCCAAAGTTACTGTACAGGCATAATCTGTTGCAATGGGCAAATAAGTGATTTCTTCTGCTGACTTTGGGTTCACTTTGCATTTCCTCCATGCGCTCTCATGCCTTATCTATAATAGATGTGGGCCAGTTTTTAGTACGAAATCGGAAGCCTTTATTTTAAATGCAGGAAATAAAATTGAAATGATAACTGTTGTGGCAAACTTGTAAACGTTTAAATTTGGTAGGGATTCTGTTTCTGCACTTTCGTCTCGGTACGTCTCACGTGGCAAAAGAAAAGTATTGTTTGCATAAATTCTGCAAATCTCTTTGGTACTTTTCAAACCTATCCTGTAATGTGTATGGCCAGCATTGATTTTAATGTCCTCGACTACAATGCGGGAGTGCATAAAGGTTTCCAGAATAAAATTGCATTTTTTACAATGGTCAAGAATATATATTTGTTTTCATTGTCTAGAAAGAGAGACCCCACATTGATCACAATGTATCATAAGTCAATAATCATCAAAGCTTATTCTACACAAAAAGCACCAACACCTCTCTTCACAGCTCTTCTCAGCAGAAACATTCCAGACACGGTAAGTAGTCGTGGCCACCCGTTTTGAAGCAGAGCAAGGAGAATTCATTACTGGTGATGCAATGACCCTTATAGTATCCCCTTGAGGCTATGCTCTGCAGCCATCTGGCACAGAGAAATTAAGGGACAAAATTATTGACTTGATTTCATTGTTTGTCATCTCTGCATTGTGATACAGAAACACGCCGGTGTGAAACATTTCGATTTTCTGCCCCAGGAGCATGCCTGGTACACATATATGCACGGAGACAAGACACTGCCATGAGAGATAGAAACAAACAAAACACTCAACACAATCATCAAGCAATCGGCACTGATGGGCACCATCATAGTCACGATCTTTGGACAACACTTCCACGTTCCGAGGACGAGAGAAGACGGAGAAGCGGCGGAACCAACTAATGTATGCGAAGCAATTAGACAACGCCGATTGTCTGACTTTGAAAAGCCAACACCCCGCAAGACATCTGGTGACGTGAGTGACTCAGGTCGGAATGTGTAATCCCCACTGTCGATTAAACACGCGTTATCTCTCTAGGTATGTGCACAATACTGTATAGCTCGTCAACAACAGCTTCCCCATTCCCATTGTCTCTCTCTCTCTCTCTGTGTGTGTGAATGTGTGTATTTATTAATCTACGAGATGCCGTGTTTGTAATTTGCCTGAGTCACCGTTTGTCCGGTAATGCCGGGTACGTTATTAATAGAGCGTGGTGGAGTGCGTGATGTCTCGATGTTTTGGCGGACGGGTACACTTTGAGTAATGTTATGGGTTTGATGGAAGTAAAATTGGCGGTATGAGAGGTGTAATCATAAAAGTGTAAGCAGGAAAGAGTGAAGAGAGATAATAATATGGATAAGTACTGTTTAAGTGGCTTGAAAAGTACGCTGCCAGCAACCCGTAATGTATTCAAATTGTGCTGCGGATGCATTTTTCATATCATAAAGCGAAGTATCTATTCAGAACTGTTACAGCGCATGGAGACAGTTTTCACATGGCTTCTTCTGATACCACTTCAACTGACCTTTTATCCACATACTAGGATGTATACTCTTAGGCTTTTTCGGTAAAGTCACGTAGGTAAAAATAATAATAATACAAATTTAATTTATTATTATTTTATTTCATTATTATTATTTTTTACCTACGTGACTTTGCCGAAAAAACCTAAGAGTATGAATCCTTGCAGTCACGAAAGCTTCAAATCTAGAATTAATACTAGGATGTGTATTTCCCCAATTGCCCTGCTGCAGAGAGACATTTTTCACATAGCAATCAAACCAATATTTGTGTTGACTTTGTCAGTGTTTGAATTTAGGCACAAACCAATATTAAATGCTACGTGTTTTTTTAATTTACAGTAGTTGTTTGTGACGAGGCCATGACCATCAACTCACTATACCATGGTCGGTTTCCTGGTTTAATTATGCGTGGCTGAAATCCTTGTTAAATCCCAGGTTATCAGCGCTACCAGCCCAGCTCTCTATCTCTTGAGCCACAATGTCCCATCATCACAGATGCTCTGCTTTTGACCTGCCTCATTTCTGCTGTCTGTGCATGCATCCTCATACAACCCGACTTGTCCAAAAACTCATGGTGTCTTCTTCTTGGTTCTTTCGGTAAAGTCACGTAGAATGGAAATAATAAAATAATAAAAATAAAACATAATAAAATAATTCTCACGACGTTTCGGCCACAACGCAAGCAGCCGTCCTCAGGTGAAGAATAGGTCTGTCGAGAAGACAGAGTCTAAATGAAACAACCCCAGGCTTGGAGCGTCTATTTAAGCTGGGTCGATATCATGGTGTCTTATTTGCTATACCCTTACCCTAGTTCCGGTGCTGTCTGCTGTGTGTTACGCACCCCTGCTTAGAAAGTGTATACCTGTTCACGTGTGGTAATAATACACGGCGGTTGTCAATCCACTGCTGGATGAAGGGCTTGGACTTTGTCGATTAGTTACAATAACATTATTGTCAAACCATACGGTTTACCCGTATTTTTGTACAGGGAAATTGAGTTTTCAGGTCCAAACGGTATACAGCCATTTCAATACGGGCAAAACTTTTTGGTTTATTTGTGATGGGATTTTATCGGATGAACGTTGAGATTTATAAAGGTACGGGGTGACCAATAAGGTCTGAATTGGTCTGTAATAAGGTACGCACTGATAGGGGTATGCAATAACCCAGGGGTCAATAGCATAAAGCGACTAATGAGAAAACTCCCCTTAGTTTATCCATAATAGAGGGGTTTTTTGGGGTTTAGAGCGCGTAAATATATAAATGTGTCGTTAAAACCCACCACCACCCAACACAGCCAACTAGTAAGGGTTGTCATGTAAACAGAACGTGGCCAATTCGTCACTAGTACAGCACACCGGTGTGTTGGAGAGCCAAGCCACAACATTTACAATCTGAGTACGACGTTTCGCCAGTAATTACAACTAGCTTCATCAGGCGACAGCCAGATTTGTGGAGAAGTCCACCTGTTTCGTTCCTTATATCGAGGCGTAGATGTGGTGACCAAGGCGGTAGCTATCTGAATGGTTAAAATAATTTTTATTTCTTTCAATTTCGATAGATTCTCTGATTAGTCTTGGCCAGTAGTAGCTAGTTTTTAACAAAACTTCAACATTATCAAAATTAATTGAGTGGCCTTGTTGCACGCGTGTTCTGCTACTGCTGACAGATGTATTTGGGAAAATTTAATATTTCTCTGATGTTCTTTAAGTCTCGTGCTGATGATTCGTCCTGTTTGCTCAACATAACATTTACCACACATGCAGTTAATCCTGTACACACCTTCTGTTGATAGCTTTGGTAATACATCTTTTGTACCAGATATTAATTTCTGTATTGTATGTACCCTGCCAAATTTGACTCGGGTGTTTTGTTTTTCCAAACATCTGGTTAGTTAAACAGTTACTCCCGCAATGTGCGGTATTTTGATCATTTTAATTACTTGGGCAGTTTCAACGCTCGTGTTATTTGATTTTGTTTTGGCATTCAATGCCCTGTTGATTTGTGCATCATGTATCAGTCCTAGAATGCAGCTCTTCTTTAACATGTGGAATTTCACTTCTCAGACTGTCACCATCTGACACTTTCTAAGCTCGACGAATGAGCGTCTTGATAAGAGCAGATTTCTGTGCGGGGTGATGGTGTGACTGCATTCAGATAGGCTTCAGTATGCGTTTTCTTTTGGTAATCGTGTGTTATTTTACCATTTTGACCCCAGAAATGGTATAGAATTCTGTCAGCTTCCACTCCCATGGTGAACTGGATAGATGGCTTTTGCGAGTTGAGATTATTTAGAAATTCCCCTTACTTTCCAGTATATATTAGTGTGAATTCAGGGGCCTTTTCACTTATGGGGTGTTTCATGCAACTTGTCCAGGAAATGTATCAGTTCTAGAATGATCCCAAACACATAGCGTGCCTTTGTTTAAAGGTTAAAACAAATACTCTTTCGTTCTTTCGGTAAAGTCACGAAGGTAGAAAAAATAATAGATCACGTTTCGATCGCCACACAAGCAACCAATATCACCTGAAGACGGTTGCTTGTGTGGCGATCGAACGTCGTGATCTATTATGTTTTCTACCTACGTGACTTTACCGAAATAACTAAAGAGTATGAATTCCTGCAGTCACGAAAGCTTCAAATCAAGATTGTTAACACAAATGTTCAATGCTGAGCTCAACCCCTTTCAGTGACTTTACAATGCCACCTCAAGTTGGTGTTGGACATAGCGATTGCAAACTTGCATTTCTGAAATGCACTCATGTGAAAATGTATATCGGGTTTAAACATAATCCATCACGGCCCGCCTAAAGTCTAATCCTCCTGGCCATATGATCACACCTCCTGGACATCTGTGAAAAAGAGCTTAATAGCTCATCGGATTTCTCCAGGATAAATATTCTGATTCTGATCTTTTATGTCAATCCCTCGTTTAAAATTGTAAGTTTTTGTCTAACCAGGTGTATCTTCTTGGTTTTTTCGGTAAAGTCACGTAGAAGGGAAGTAATAAAATAATAAAAATAAAGCATAATAAAATAATTCTCACAACGTTTCGGCTACAACGCAAGCAGCCGTCTTCAGGTGAAGAATGAGGCACTGCCAAGCTAGGAGCTTATATATAAGCTGAGTTGGAGGTGGAAGAAGAGCGCCTTAACAAAAGAATGCGCATATCAAGAGGAATTTAGCATATTCATGGGAAATGCGTAGGAGGTGGGCGGGGGGGTTTCAAAGTCATATTATGCCCATGCATGACTTTACCGAAAAAACCAAGAAGATGAATCCCTGCAGTCACGAAAGCTTTAAATCGAAATTTAACCAGGTGTAATAAAGGACTTCGTCACACACTGCTGGTCTCCGTTGCTCTTTATTTAGCTTCTTGCTCGCACCCCGCTGGTCCTGACAGCGGACCAGCGTCTCCTCACGCGCGCCCCGCACGTGCTCCCTCGTCAGTCCTTCCGCTCCCCCACTCCGCACACCGCTGGCCGACGGTGTGCCGAAGCTCCTCCAGCCACGTGGCTGATGGCGCGGATCCCCTCCAGCCATCCAACGTGGTCCAGCTTCTTCACTCCAACAACTGACCTGGAGCCCTTCCGGGATCCCACCTATAACCCCTTTACCACGTGATCCTGTCTCCGCCCCTTCCGGACCGTCAGATCCGGCCTTCCCATAGGCCCTGCTGGCTCCACCCCCATTCACCTCGCTTCCGATTGGACCCGAGGTGAACGGCGGCCCCTCCCACACGCCCCCATACTGGGCTCCGCCCCCCAACACCCCGGGCCGTGTGATTGGTCCAGAGCCCAGCAGCGAACCCCGTTTACGGTCCCATGACACAGGTAAGAACTCTAGAGATCTGCATAGGAGTTTCATTGACGAGAGGAACCCTATGAAATCAGCACAAATATAAATCAATGTTAACTATTAAAGTCCCTGTGGCATAAGTCGACTTGGGCAGATTCTTTTTTTTACTGATCACAGCACAAGTACAATTAAGTTACAGAAATATTAAACAGGGCTAGGATCACTATTGCAGTGATATGTAAACAAACAGGATGTAAGTGAAGTTACAAAATAATCGACAGCTCGGCATCAAACTGTGATTTAGATGGGAGAATAAGTAAGGAAATATCAGAGGTTATGAAAGTTCAGCTGTTTGAGGCATTAACAGAGAATGGTTGATAGACATGTGACTTGTTTAATTGAATGTTTGATTGATTTAAGTCAGAATTTGATGCAATTGCATGTTATATGTCGTTTATTGTTCAATTTAAATAATTACTTATGATTACTGTTGTTTTATTGAATTATTTTGTTGATTTTAAAAACATGGGTAATCTAAATTGTGTTATGGTTGTTTGACTTGCATCACACTGGGATCTTTGCACACAGCGTTTATTTTTTAAGATTTGCTGGTTTATCCAGGATGTTTCTGCAGGGATTCATCTTCTTGACTTTACCGAAAGAACCAAGAAGATGTTCATATTTTGTTTGCGGTTGCACCCGACTTAAGAGCCGCATGGCTCACAGGGCTATACCAAATGAATGAAAAACTTGACATAAATGAAAAACTTGGCTTTGGTGAGGCCACCAGTTGAGGGGCGGAGTCGTGGAGGATGTGGGGGGGGTGGGGCGAGGCTTTCGGTGGGTGGGGGGGGCAAGAAAGCGAGGGGGGAGGGAGGAGCTTAACCTCGCGCATGCGCAGTGTGGCGCGAACTTCTCCCGCCATTTTGTCGGCGTGTGGGGAGGGGCCGGCGCGCGACGACGACGCCGCCGCCGAGAAGTGCGCGTGCGCGAGCGCGCAAGAGCCCCGCCTTATTTCCGGCCCCGCCTCCCTATTGCCCCGCCCATTTTGTTTCGTGCGGGTGGGGGGGGGATTGGGGTGCTCCCCTCCCCCTTTTCACTGCCCCTCCCCCCCCGCCTCGCCCCGCCCCTCCCCCCCGCCTCGCCCCGCCCCCTTCTCGACTCCTCCCCCTTCACTTTGGCCCCGCCCCTAAGCTCGGCGGCCGCTCTGGCGACGACGAAGAAGGCGCTGAGGGGAGGCGAGCCAAGGGCGCCTTTTGCAACTTTTAAAGTCTTCTTTTTTGTTTCCGCTCAAGTCACCTAAACTCGCCGTCAGCTGCGTCTCGCCGACGTCTCCCGTCGCTGTGCCGAGGTAATAATAATAATGAGCTGAAGTAGTCGTATTAATTATAAGTCGGTGCTCGGCTGAGCGTCCGGGCCCGCTTCTCTCTGCTAGTGGCCTCGCCCCGCGAACTCCTCCACCACCACCGCCGCCTCCTCACCCCTCGTCGTCGTCATCCTCCTCCTCATCCTCATCCACGGTAAATATAGATGCTTTAAAGACACAATTGTTGATGGAGGCGACGAGTCGAGAGGCGTGTGGTTGGCTCGGCGATGGCGCTCGCGTAGTTTAGTCGTCGCCGGAGCTGTTGAGTGTTGAGATAAAAAGTTTGCGCGGAGGCGGTGGCGGTCACGGAGGCGGTGGCGGTGGTTGTGTTGGTGGTGGTCAGTGGTGGTTGTGTTGGTGGTGGTGGTCACGGTAGTGGTGGTGGTCACGGTAGTGGTGGTGGTGGTCACGGTGGTGGTGGTGGCGGTGGTGGTGGTGGTCACGGCGGTGGTGGTTGGTGGCGGTGGTTGGTGGTGGTCACGGTGGTGGTGGTCACGGTGGTGGTTGGTGGTGGTCACGGTGGTGGTGGTCACGGTGGTGGTTGGTGGTGGTCACGGCGGTGGTGGTTGGTGGTGGTCACGGTGGTGGTTGGTGGTGGTCACGGTGGTGGTGGTCACGGCGGTGGTGGTTGGTGGTGGTCACGGCGGTGGTGGTGGTGGTGGTGGTCACGGCGGTGGTGGTGGTGGTGGCACAGCGGTGGTGGTGGTGGCGGTGTCTCTCTCGTCCGCCCCTCGTCTTCTCCCCCTCCCGGTCTCCTCGCTGTCGAAGCCTTTGGCGTTCACGTGCAGTCTCGTTCCTTCTTGTTTTACTTGATACTTCATTGAAGTGGCTGTTGTGTAAACGTTGCATTTTTTTGTGGAAGTGTGGGTGTGTGTGTGTGCGTGGTTGTGATATTTGCTCGGTTAAAGAGAATGGCTATCGTTGCGGCGATGCCCTGGAGGTTTTAATGAAAGGTCCATGCGGCAGAGTTTTCCAGTGGAAGCACAGTCGATGTAACAACATCACAGTACCATCACAACAAGTAGTAACATCGCAGAGGCGTAGTGCTATCACCATAATGCCATCACGTCACACCACGGCAATACACTTTAACATTACACTATAACTCCAGCACATGGCAACGACAGTAAAGTCATACTAACAGGACCGCATTATACTAAAGCAACAGTGGCATATCACTCTTTACCGTCACACTATAGCGTCAATACAGTACCACCAATACTTTAACCCACGTAGTGCATTACATCGCACTATAAAATAACAATCCCACATTGTAGAGCTCCAATAGAATTTGTATCAGCACTCACGGTACCATCACAAGTGGCATGGATCCATTACGCCACAAGACGGCAGGACATCATATACAACATTAAGCATTGTAGCATGCAAGACTACACGATAATACGATAGCATCAGACTGCTCAATACCAATCTCGTGACATTGTACAGTCCGGTACCATCACATTGTAACGCACAGTTCCATCGCAGCATAACATCAAAAATACCATCGCACTAGAATACCAAAGACAAACATTCCTCGTTATAGCCTTAACAGATTGTTGGGGCAAGAGCTGTTAGCAAGCACCAGGTACAGTACTCATTTGAGGCGGAGTCGACCAATGGGGGAGGGTGGAGAGCGACCCAAGTTCGATTTGCGCTCACTAGAAAACCAGAACATCAGAATACCGACACACTTTTAACACCACAGTACATTCACTGACTCTACAGGCCCAAATCAAGTTCACAGCTCATTTTGTTTTACCAGGTAAAAACTGAAGACCAGTGAAGTTTCACGATAACATCACAATACCTCATCCACAACACTCTTAACACGACAGTCCCTTCAGGCCCCATAACAATACTATCGCACTAATAATAAACTATAGTTTACAATGCTTTTAAAGTCCTATGCTGCACAATGTTGTCATAATGGTTGGTTAGAAACATGCGTTTTAGACTATTTGGCTGCTATAAATGTCCACATGATAAGCCACTAAGTTTAGCTATAATTTGTGGCCAGACCGCTTCTGGGCATTACCCAGGTAAAATAGAAAATAGTTGTTGACTATTGCGGGTTGGTGAAGGTGGGCGAGCAGGGTACAGGACCGGTTCACGTGCCACTCGCCACCGATGTTAAGTGGCCAGGAATTGAACAACTAGGCCCTCCGTTCCACACGGCATTAGAATGTCTTGATACATCACATTTTATCGCTGCACTTTCGCGCACTGTAGTTCTGCCACACATTAACATGGCTTTGTAGTACTATAACATCACACTACAACACCATTGTATAGTCACACTGTGATCACACTCCACAGTGCTACCACACTGACATGACAATATCATTGAATGAACGCCACGGTACACCCTCATATTAACACTTTTTACACCGGTGTCATCACGCTATTACCTTACCACCACACTGTACGACACATTTACCCTGTAGTATTAATTACTCTCTCACTATAATACCATAACACGAGAGAACACCATGATACCATCACATTTTCACACCACAGTTATAGTATCAATTCCATAACACTGACAATTACTACACTAACACCATCGTGCTCGGTACACTTTCACACCAACAGGCGAATATTGTCACCCTTTAACAATTCAGTGCCATGATAGATTACTTTACCATAATACATTTAACATTGGTCAAATAACACTACGATTACACGGACAGGGTGGTCCAGGTGTCTTGTGACCCCCACTTAATTGACCCCTAACATTTTTTCACTTTCCGTATTCATTTTTTGTTATGAATAAACCGTCCTTGAAAAAATATAAAGTTTTATCGAATAAAATGGGGATCACAATACATCTGGCCCACCCTGTAGAATGCCTTAATACCATGACAATGTTACATCACAATACCACAATTACATTATCACAATTAACATCACTTTATTACAAAAGCCATCCCATTTACGTTACTGCAAAACTAAGGTAGTGTCACACGATTAAATCACGAAACCATCACACTTTGCTTCCAAAGTACTATTACACTAATATACTATTACACTGTCATTAAACTTTATCGCATTATACCCTGACCCTACATCGCACCACAACATCACACTATACCGTGATACTGCAATATCCCATGATTCCGTGACTACCGTCACTAATACCGCAGTATTAATGTAACAAATACAGTACATTCTCTACACCATCAGATAGCATCACACAGTACTATCACAATACGTAACAATATCTTGCTCTATTACCATAACTTATCATGCGATGTCTTTACATTGTAACTCCCAAATACAATGCTAAGACTTCGAATACCATCGCACCAAAACCTAATCACACATTCAGATAATTTATAATAGTATCATATTATGAACCCACAATACGAATCGCAATCCATTACTAAATTACCATGACACTACTCTACTATTACAGAAAACCACTTATCATATTGTACCATACATTACCATACATCACTCCATAGAATCACTATAACAGTGTCACTTTGCACTTCTATGGTATAGACCACGGTAGAATCACACTCAGAACCACAGTATAATTACAGTAAATAGTATGATCATGCTGTCACATTGTACTGTCACAGGAGTACACATACTGTCACACTATATAGAAAAAAAACATTGCACTGTGATCCCAATAGTCGAGAATCCAACGATAATATAATTGCAAAAGCATTACACTGCTACTATGACAACATTGCACCATCACACTGTGACACTATCATGTTATACTGTATTTAACACACACCATGCACCACCAAATTATTTGCACGGCACTATCGTTACTATATTCGTTACTATCACACTTAAACTAGGTCATGACTCAAGTACAGTATAGTACTATATTAACACGCTATTACTGACACTATAATACACTGTTAAAATTACTTGAATAATGTCATACTGAAACAAATCTATACTAATTTACTATCTGTAATGCTGTTATGCTCCAGCATAACTAGCACAAGTACTTCTACTACTATCACTGAAATATCGCACTACTGTCATGATACTATTTCATGTCTAATAAACACCAATTACTGTATTCGTACTCTTGACGCAATGCTGTCACGATAATACAGTACAGTGTTATGACACCTTGGTACGTATTATGTCATGGCACTATTTGCTTGAGTATTAAACTCACCGTGTTGTATTAATGAGCGACTTTTTTTGCGGTTCTATCGTAGTATATACTACAAGACCAAAGTTTATTTGGAGCGCTTAAGATACAGAGATCGTAGAATGTGTGCGCGCGCGTGTGTGTTGACCACGTTGTACTGTGAAAAGGGCCCAAGTTCAGACAATCTTTCATTTTGAGGCCGAGGAATTTTTACAGCCAGTGCGTGCGTTCCTTTGGGGGTGGGGTGGAGCGTTTTAAAGTTAATCAAACGATAATTAGGATACCTGATTCACGTGGCGTACCAATTTAAGTGTTTGGTTTCCGTGGTGCTGTCGTTGATGGTTTAATTACGGTCTGTTCGACGCTGTGGAAAGTATTGTCCACACGGTATACACTCCTTTCCAGATTGTGCCCTATCATAAGGGATGCGTTGTGCCCTGCATGGTTTACATTATTGTAGTGCGTTTGGGTATCGTTGATCTTGTGTGTTGCCTTGACGTTGTCTAAGAAGGAATCTGCAGGCTCACGTAGGCTCACAAGAGCGTTTGCTGATTACAAAATGTGGTCAATATTAATATCCAGTGTGTGATCATTTAAATGTAAAAACAATTTGACATTTAGCAATTTCCTATTTAACCATGTTGATGGACATAACAAGTCATGTTTGTGGTGGTTCGTTCAATGATCTTGCCATGATTGAGATTTGAGTTTGTAGTGAAATGTTGGTTTTCGAATATTTTATTTTAAGTTGTAGAACAATACTATTTTGATATACAGTGTTGTATTGTTTTACATGACTTAAAATATATGACCTCAAGCAATTTTTATATGCCGTTTGCAGCTTTTGAAATGTGCATTTCCAGTTATTTACAGTACCAGTATTGGCGACGTCGTGCATGCTGTAAAACTTGTTGATCTGGTACCACATATTTTGGCATTGATCTCACAAGTACGATTAATGACTTAGAACTAACACAAACTGTAAAAATATATATCAAATCTGGGTAGTAAAGAATTAAGCAATTTTCAGTTTCATTCAGGCACTCTTTGTCACAGAGTACATAAAAAGAACGCATATGTAAATGTACATACATTTCGTCATTTTTATACTCATCGTGCAGACTGATGGGCCATGTGCTGCTAATGCTTGCTCATTCCTGCCTCAAGATGTACAAGTTTCACAACCCACATTATAAAGAATACTCAGCAACTTTCTGTGTTGGTCAACATAATCACTTTTAGTACTCTGATTCATGATTAGGCTTATGCAGTATAAACATAGTTATTTGTGCATGGTACTTTGTGTAGATTATATTAATTACGATTATTTCCAAAGGAAATAAACGTAGCAAATTAGCTGTGAAAGTGGTTCATAACGTGTGGATAGTGTTACGAGTAAAGTAAAGTATTTCGTGACTATATGACATTTTTTTTCTGTTGGACATGCTTATTTTAATATTACTGATACATAAAGCTATTTTATCACAAACGAAAAAAAGGTGCAAGCTGTACATAAGATTTCAACATCATTTTGCAGCAATAGACATAAATATGTTGCCATAGTTCCATACTACAATTTATAGACCCAGGCGAATTTTTGCTATAGCAAGCAATGCATGTGTCTGAAGGACACACAACAACACATGTTGAATGTTAAAGTGGCTTTTATATAAATTATATACAGTACCAGAACATTGGTAGTGATGTAATCTTCTTGTTCGACTTGTATACGTGATGGTAGGTTATGCACTTTTTGTTTTTTGAGTAGTTCAACTTTCTTTCTAATTTACATTTTCATAAGGATATTTAATAATAATTGCATTTCTAAGTACTGTATTGTAATTAATGTCACGGTGTGCCTAGATACTAATACAAATGATCGTAATACATGCCCTTTCTGTGGATTTGGTTAATTCCAACAAGTTGCTAAAATTGTGCAGCATGTTTGCCAAATGTGTCAATTGCGGCTTTGCTGCAAAGGAACAGGTAACTATTAAGGAAAATAAAGCCACTCATTGTATTATATGTGTATTACTGTTCTAACAATTCGAGGATGTGTTAAGTAATCTTCTCAAAAGATGTGAGAAATAATGAGAAATGTACGCATCATTCAATACACTGCATGAGCCAAAATGCAGACTACTAATATTACAATTGTAAGGTTTTTAATTGTTATATTCTTACTTTCCTTACAATGTCAAATGTAAATTGTAATGAGACTAATTTATTCATTGATGTTTCTGCAGGTTATCAACCAGGACACATGTAATCCCTGGATGGAGTCTCATCTGCAGTATCAAAGAAAACCTTTTATTTCATGCACTTAGGAGGAAAAACACTACTTCCATATTGCAGCTCAACGATCTTTCATTATACATGGAACAAGCTACATCATCCAGCACCTCTTTTCCCATCAAGATAATGGGATAACGATTATGGCTAAACACAAAGACACTCGGGTATTCAACATTAGTGTTGTTGGCCTTTCGGGTACAGAAAAAGAAAAGGGATCTGCCGGAGTTGGAAAGTCGTGCTTATGCAACCGTTTTGTTCGATCAAAGGAAGATGACTTCTATGATGTGCACACATCGTTAATTAGTCAAAGCGATTTTGGTGGTCGTGTTGTCAATAATGACCACTTTCTCTATTGGGGAGAAGTTAAAAAGTTAGATGAAGGGTGGGAATATTCATTTCGTGTCGTGGAACAGACCGAATTCATTGACGATGCCACTTTCCAGCCTCATCGAAGTACCAACTTGCAACCATATGTCAAACGTGCAGCAGCGACAAAGCTAAGTTCAGCAGAAAAGTTAATGTACATCTGCACTGACCAGCTTGGAATAGAGCAAGATTTTGAACAAAAGCAAATGCCAGATGGGAAACTCAACATTGATGGTTTCTTGCTTTGCTGCGATGTGAGCCAAGTGCAGAACAGACCAATAGATAATCAGCTGGAATTTCTTAGCAGTTTGTACAAGCAGATAGCTAAGACAAAGAAACCAATTCTGTTGGTTGCCACTAAGTGTGACATCATGCATGATCATTGTGTCCGGGAACTGCAGGCATTTCTAACCAAGGGAAAGATCAGCATTCCTTTGATTGAAACATCGGCGAGTGAGAATGTCAACGTGGAGCTGGCTTTCATTGCACTGGCACAAATAATTGACAAGTCAAGAGTGAAGCCCAAGATCATTCCCTATGCAGATGCTGCACGTCAGCAAAAGGAGATTGTTGATGCTGCCACAGAAAAATTCAAACAGCTGCTTGTTCGATGTGTGAATGACTTTCATGCTCAATGGCTTTTTGAGTCAAGGAGGATGTGTGATGTAAAGGATTACCAAAATTACATCAATCTCAAGGGTTGCAAGAATGCAAAAGACCTCTTCAAAAAACATCTTGTAAGGCTTAAAGATAATTTTGTTTTGCGAAAAAAGGCAGAATACCTCGCTAATCTGTCTAGAGATTTGGAGATCCTTGTTCCTGCTCTGGAAGAAATTGAACACCTGACTTGGGATGAAGTACAGATCCTTGTGAAAGAAAAGAAGTTGGACTTTGGAACGTACTTCATTGTGCTAAGTGAGCGATGGGAAGATAGCAAGCACATTGAGAGCCAAGAGGACCTAAGGATACCATATGACTTCCTGCAGGAGAAAGAGGCAGAAACAGTTTTCAATGATCATGTTAAAAAACTTCAAGCGCTGAGGTGGAAGGCAGAAATGAAAGTTCAATTTAAAACGATTCTTGGAAAGAGCTACATTGTCGAGCCTGGAAAACCTTGGGAAGAAGTGAGTGGGCTGCTGAAAGATGAGGAACCATACCAGCATTTGTCTGAAATAGACAAAATAGAGATCTATGCAAAACATCAGCAAGAAATAACAGAAAAGGCAAAAGACGACTTTCTGGAGATGCTTATGGAGCATTCAGATTTGTTTGTCGACCTTGATGTCAATGCAACACCTAGCCATGAGAAAATGGCCGCAATAAATAATGAGATAAAAGAGGAGGCAAGGTATAAAGCGCTACAGAAGTTGCAGGCGGAGAGACAAGCCTTGCTGTACAAACGTATTGGATTTGTGTATCATCCAACAATTGAAACATGTCCTTGTGGCCAAATCTGCATGGATATTCAAATTCAGGAGCTGCTAGCTAAAAGGCCACCACAGCCTCTCAGCCGGCCCAAGTCTTGTTGCATTTCAGACAGCGGAGGCATGGATCGATTGAATATTGTGCTCCTAGGAAAAGGTAAATTGGCAGGTGAGCTTGCTGATGAAATAAAGGGGCAGTTGAAAGAGGATGAATATGTTTTGGATGACAAGACATACGAGTTAAGATTGAAGATGGTTGAAGGGGACATGAAAAAAGCATTGAACTCGCTGAAGACCGATGGGTTCAAACCACATGGATGTTTGTGTGTGTTCAACTCATTTGACACAATGCATTACATTGAAGACTGCTTACGATCGCAATACACCAGCAGAAAAGAAAACTCAAACCTACCCGTAGTATTGCTCATGGCAAACGAAAAGAAGCAATCCAGTGTCATGCAAAAAACATTGAAGATACAAGGGAAAGAGCTAGCAAATAAGCTGCAGTGCCCATTTGTTGACAGCCCGACAGAAGGAAATGCCTACAACTGCAAATTCCATGCACAAAACATAAAGAAAGCACTTGGCGAGTTTCTTGAAGCAAGGACAGTGCGGCCTTCTGTGATAAATCCATCTCCAAGCATTAAAGATATGTCCGAGGTTGATCTCAAAGTTGTCATGTGCGTCATGTGTGGTGATGCCATCGATCCAGCTTGTGTCCTAGCACCTTTCCTGGATTCACCATTTTGCAGCATAGGAAAGAGTGGAGAAAATCACACCATGCTGTTGGATTTGAGTTTGGGGTCACAGAGAAGGCGTGTGGAGGTGACTGCAATATCTTACCACTCAGCCTTCCTACGAAGAGAGGAATTGGTTCATGGGCACATTCTTGTTTACTCTGCGAATAGAAAAGCCTCTTTAGCCATGCTGAGGGCATTCCTTTCAAATGTTCCCGATGTGATACCCATATACATACTGGCTATCACAAATACAGATTTAGACTTTTTGGATGATGTCACCAAGGAGCTGGTGATGGAAGGGGATGAAATTGCTGGAGACATAACAGCCAAATTTGAAACGGTTTCCCACTTCCAAAACCAGACAGAAATGTTTAAGCAGTTCTTTAGCTCTGTCTACAGTCGAAAGTCACAGATTGAAGAGTCAATGACCCTGTGGGACATGAGCGAAGGAGAGCCAGTGGGTTCATCTTCTTTTGATTTGACGAGTGTGAGCTCAAGCACATTCGGATTGGCAGATGATAGTGAGACAGCCCCTGCAATCAGTGAAAGATCACATGGAAATTTTACTGAATCCCAGTCTATGCCTCACCTGAGCAAAGATCAGCTTTTTAGCAATTTTCCTGCTTTCAGCTCGCCTAGAATTGGTTATGAAGATGCAGCTGCAAAAGGCTACACAGTTGGCCCTGTTGTACCTACAAAACCAAAGCTAATGCCGAAGCCAGATCCAGTTGAACTAAACAGAAAAGTGGAAGAAATGCGCATTTCAAGGGAGATGACAAAACGACCAATGCGAAAGTCTTTTGATGACATTGATCGGGAGGACTATGCTGATCCCATTGATGCTATTAGCAAATATAGACCAGTGTCAGATTTCATTTACATACTTCCTCAGGATAACAAACAAGGCAAAACCAGAGGCCAGTTGGTTGCAAGCAGCAGCATGGATAACGGCATGGATGTTTTCCCACTGGACGGTAAAGTCACCACAGTGCGTAAGCCCGTTCCTTACAAGCAGAGGTCTGAGAGGCTTAAACCACGGCGGACTGCACCTCCAGAGGTTATCGTTTCTCCCGCAAATGGGAGTGATGAAGATCCAGATGTACAAATTCCATCAGTCCGCCATTCGCGACGATGGAACAGAATAAAGTCTGGAGACGTGGATGAAAAGAGGTCGATGCGTAGAAGAAAGGTACATTTACTTAGTCAATTATAAGAAAACAATGCCACGAGTATACGTGCATACTAATTGTATTTTTTAGTCACTGGCTTAAGTTTTGGATATTCAAAGGAAATCGAGTAGATATTTAATAATTCTCGATTGTGGTTTAAATAATTTCTTCAATTCAAGGCCAACATTTAGATTTGAGAATTTGTTTAAATGTGAATGTAGTGCCTCCAGTGGATGCAGTGTTTATGTGAACTCACTGCTTTCATATTATATGCATCAAATCTCTCACATAAGACTTGATTCATGTATTGTGAGTTTAATAATTTAATTAACCTGCAATTTTACTCGCCTATTATATGGTGTAAAAGCTATAGTAAAAGATTTAATCAGAAGAATTTCCGTTATATTTTCTCACGTTAGAAAGCAAATGCTGAAATCTGTATGTTACGTGTTTCTTCCGAATGGATTGAGCTTCCATGATCTCAGTTGATAAATATATTTAAATTTGAGGTTGTATCTTAAGAGTCTTAAAATAGATGTGCCCAAAACTGACATTTGTTTTCATACTTCGAGCTACATTAAATGTGATTTATATCTATTCATTACACATTTGTCCATCTTTTCATTACATAACATGGTGAATACCAACTTCATATTCAAAGAATATATGTTTTACTGAAATCTAAAATGTAGTTGTAAAAACTATCCACTTAAGCACATTAGGCATTTTGTTTGAGATCGTTTGACAGCAAAAATCTATTCTCTATACATAGTTTGGTGCTCTGATAAGTTTAATAATCCATTATTTTGTCATATGCCAAAAGTAAAGCAATTGATTGCATGTCGAGTGTTTTGCATCACCTCGATGCAATAAAGTGTTATTAGTGGAAGGTTGATTGCTGCATATTGACTACCAATGTTTCTTCACATGCAGACCCGCAAACCAGAAGGGAAAAACTACTTCGGACACCCACTGACTGAGGTGGCTCAGTCACCAGACAATCTTGTCCCACTCTTTGTGGAAAAATGCATTACATTCATTGAAGATAAGGGTGAGATATATTGTTTTAACCTGTGAAAGTGTGATAAGTACAATATCGTGGGATGCTGTACCTTTACATTATTCATATAATTTTATACATGTCTAGTATACTGTAGTATTACAGATCTTTGTAGTAGTTTGAGTAAAACATTAAGCCGGGTGAGAGCCCATTGAGACCAAGTCTCTAAAGAGAGACGAGTCGCTTAAACAATCCAGAACGGGGGATAAAAGAAGCACAAATACTGCAATGTATAATAAAAATGAGGCATACTCTAAAGAAGCAATCACGGTTAATGTATATGTAACATTGAGTAATTATCAAGCGGTATAAAAGTAAAAAAATAGCACTAAATGTTCAATAGGTATGAAATACGATGAGGTAGGATGTAATGTTTCAACTCTGGCATATAATGTCTCAGTGACTAGTCCAATCTTCACTTAAAACCATAGGAATAGTCTTTACATTTAATAATGCCATCATTAATTACTTAGGGATATCATGGCAAAAAGAACATTTTCTAAATCAAGTATTTACTTTTGGGAAATATGTATTTTGAGGAATTTCTTATTGCAAAGGTTTTACTCAATATAACATATACAGTATTACCAGTTTCTTGATAGAGGTCTTAAAGAAAAACTGAGACAAGTGTAGATTTCTGGTGTGGTGATAAAAACAGCCTTGTTATAAAGATCACAATGGTGGGTAGAGTGATTGTCTTTTACAAGTTGTTTCCTGAGCTCACACCATTAACTAAAGCGGACTTTTTATAGTTTTGCGGAATTAATATTTCTATTTCTTGTGTATTAGCTTTTATTCAGTTGTCACCTTTGTCTAAATAATGATGAGATGCTCATCCTGAAAAAAGTCCTGGAACCATGAGAAAATGGTTTGAATAGTGGGACTCGGAGAGAAGGTTGCTTTAAAATCTGATACGTCTCTGCCAGCGAATTTTTAACAGGAATTTCCTGCCAGACCAGCAGAATCTCACAAATGAAACGCAAGGGCTGGGCTCAGTACTATTGTTTGCTCTAGTTAAATCTTTGTACTAAGTTTAAAATGGAAGCACTGGTCACTTTAAAACTCAACAGATTGTTTTGTTTACCATTTTAACATTGTTAAATCACTTAATGATGATCCACCATTTTATATATACAGTATGTTCAGCAATATGTTTTTTGCTTAAAAGTAGTTTTTTGCCCTTTGAATGACCTGCCACATTTTTTTTAATTCATGTCACTTGTTTGTCATAAACAAAGCTGCCGGTTGTCAACTCTCTGTATATGAACGTATTTGACCAGTGGTGCATTTGATTCCCAAACAACTTTCGCCTCAACTTGGTGTTTTTTTGCCATAATTAAATTAAGCAGATATTGCAACATCATTTGAGGGCCAGGTGCTAATTGACAAAGTGTAACAAGTGACTTGTCAATTGCGGGTACCTTATTTTTTTTAGGATTAACCATGGAAGGTGTGTACCGGGTCAGTGGGAGCAAAGTTGAGCAAGATAATCTTCAGCGGACATTTGATGCAGGTGAGCACACAAGGTGGAATTTTCCATAACGAGACGTTTTTGCCGCTAATTTAATTTTAAATAACAAAACAATGTCAGTTGTATTTACTAAATTAACATTACCATTGATTGAAATCAACAGTGTGAAAGAGCCCCATAATCAACATCCTAAATGTATTAGTAACTTGTGTAATGCAACATATGTAACGTCATTTGTTTGAAAAGTAATTGTACAGTTGGATGCAAAGTATTGCTTGCTTTGCTACTTGTTTTTCTGTGCTTTGCCAGCAGAGGGCAACATTTTAATACGGCAGACCTGTGACTTTTTGGTCTAAATCCTTTCCCAAAATTTTCGGTTTGTACTAGGATACAATTAATAACCAAGCATTTGGTATTCGTGAAATATGCGGGTGCAATAAATTGTGTTTATTATAATGTATACAGGATTTTAATATAACCATATTTTGTTGTGTGCTTTCTTTCAGACCAGAACATCATCTTTGATAACATGGATCTCAACGTGAATGCCGTTGCAGGGGCACTAAAAGCATTCTTCAACGAGCTTCCTGGACCATTAATCCCTTACGACATACATCAGGGCTTGATAGAGGCCATTAGTAAGCTTGCTTTGTGTATTGCATGTTAATGGAATATGATTGCGAACAGTAAAATGCACAACTAGTGTCTGAATATTATATATAACATAATTGCTACATTAATTTAGTTGAGGAAAATCTAAACTGAAATCTGCTCTATTTTGATTCCAGCCATACCAGATAAAACTACAAAGTTGCTGTCGCTACGAGGGAAGCTGAAGAAATTGCCTGCGGCCAACATGGCGGTCCTCAAATACGTCGTCACACATTTGCATTCGTGAGTGAATTGAGCTCTAAGCTCAGTAAAACCTAAACTCATATTGTGCATTTTGGGCTGCTGGTTCATAGAACTATTGTTGTAAACTGCATATGATGCAATTGACTATATTCACAATATTTAGCATTATGTAGACTTGAATTATTCCAAGGTATAAATGGGCTACTTGTTGTTAGGCCAGGAAATGTTATGTTTGTATATTTTTAATATTTTTTACAAAAACTACAAAACCCATTAACAAAAGACTATGAAACTGGAGGCACAGCCTAGCAATACTGACATTAATTTTAGTTTCATACCAGCATAAACAGCATATAAGAATGTATACATGCATATCTTACATACTTCCAGCGGTTTTTCGTGTTGTCAACATGTATATTAGTGGCTTTACTAAAATATGTATGTTCACTAGCATGTGCATATTTCTTTGTACACATTTCTTCATACACTGAATGACCAAATACAATTAAGGCCCTTTTACTGCACTACCCTCGCGCCTTGTTTTAATGTTGAATGAATGCTTACTTCCTCCTTTCTAATTTGTAATATTCTATGTGTATCCTGATCCCCATGCACTTTTTGTCTTGCAGAGTGAGCCAAAACAGTAGCTTGAACAAGATGACGAGCGAGAACCTCTCGATATGCTTCTGGCCCACGCTGATGCGGCCAGACTTCACCGTTGTGGATCCCGTTATGGCTACACGTGTGTACAAACAGATCTTGGAGACATTTATCCACCAGTGTCCTTTCATGTTCCACAACCAGGAGGAGGTGGTGGATGCACCGAGCCCAGCACCCAGTTCCCCAGCAGCCATTTCGATTACTGCGGGCAGCATGAGTGATTCACAACAAGGAGGAGACCTGATGGACAGCGAGATTATAGCGCTGTAGCTTTTGCTGATGTCAGAGGCGAATAGAGACATTGCATAAACAGCAACACTAACGAACATTTGCATAGTTCACTCTGTGACTTGCCATAATGGCCTTCCAGGATCTCCGTGAAGAAATACAGCATAGTTGCTGTTGCCACCGTGCCTGGGAAATTACCTATGGAAGCTGCAATTTTCTTAACGAGATATTGGATTCCTTGAATGCTCAACGTTTTTTTAAAAATCTCATTTATGCTCACCGTTGGTAGTCTTTGGCATGGCATAGGTATATTATATACGTTCATAAAAACATGCTGAAATAAAATCAAAGGTGATGAATGGTTTTGGTTACATTAATGTGATCCAAATTAATACATTGAGGGTCCCACATTAAAATAAAGCTTATTTTGTAAACTAAGAAAATTGTAAGTTGCTTACATTTTAATATTTTTTATGTATAAAATGCAGTTCATTTAAATACCACCCATGGATTTGTAATGCTGAGTTGATGTTATTTAATTTAAATGATAAAGTCTAGGGGGAAACTATACAATTTCTGTAATTATATACCCATGTCATTTCAAGGCATGGACAGTATGGTACTTGCTGGACTTAATTAGAATCGGACCGTTGTATTAACATAAATGTACTTGTACAAATGCAGGAACAATTGCGTGTATGTTCAGCCCTTTGAGTGTTGACTTGCTGGTTTGCCATGCTTTGGCCTAATGAACACTTGACATTTTTTAGTGATTGTTTGGTGAAGGTTGTTAAGGTCCAGTGAATCTAATTTTTATGTTGTGGGTTATCATGTCATACTGGAATAGTTTTACGGCATTCCATATTATGCATAATATGCTTTATTTACAGGCACTACATAAATAGAAAAGTATGTTCAGGTTGGATACAGTATATGAACACAGAGCTTGTATTTAAATCCAGATTAAAAGTGGGTTAACCGTGACCTAAAAATAATGTTTGGCAAACTGACACAACCTTAATTTTTTCACATTCTCAATGCTGTTTTGTTTACCTTGTCAGACGTATTGCTATTTAAATATATGTATGTGGGAGGATTGGGATGATTTTGATACACTAAAAAACTCGTCTGGCCTTTCGCCAGCTGAGCTGTTTAAGGGAGAAACCTTTTTTTAAGCAATTTACCCAATTGGCTGTAAAACAGCAACTGTGAAATTGGCTGAAATGCCAGTATACTTAAATCTTAATACCACAATCAGAATCACACTTAGAAAGAAAAAAGTAACTTTCACGACTGCAACCTGTGGCAGGCTAGCTCGATCAGTGTGGCAGGTGATGTGATCTCTTCATTTGTATGTCGAAAAATAAATTAAATGCTGCGTAAGCTGTAATCACTACACGGAATATGTTTTAAGTAAATTGTGGAAGCAGTAATTAAATATGCAAAGTAACATCGTGGAATGCTTCAAACCATTCACCTGAAGACTGCTGTTTTCGTGGATTTTGTAATGCATCATGAAAGCTTTTATGAATTTGCCTTTTCAGGTAAGCAGTGCTGTTCATAACTTGTGGCTGTTGTATAAATAATGTTATTAAAGCAGTGCATGCTATGAATGTACTCCAACCACCTGTTAAGATGAAATAAACCACTGGGTGTAGTATATTCTACTGATAAATGAACATGTATTGTAACTGTAAAGTTCCTGTGTGATACTAAAAAATGAGATGTTTTGCAAGTGTATTATTCCTTACTGCAAATCTCTAATGGCAACCAGAGCAATATGCATTTTTTTACGTGTTATAATTAACTGGCCTGCCTTATAAAGGGACGAAAATAACAGGGAACAAAACTTGCCTTGCTGAAACCCTGCCTTAATATGCTTTTTTGTATGGCTTTGGTCTCAACTGAACTGGTTAAGTTGCAGAAAGAACCCTGTTGCTTATGTACAAATATTAAATAAATTTTACTTTCTTGATAATAAAATCTTTGTTTCGTAGTTTGCTTATCATTACAAGTCAACTTCGTCACCCCGACATCGGCTGATTAAGCCACTCAACATGCATTTAGATGTAAATTATTTGCACATCAAATTACTTCTATAAACATGCATAGTTTAGTAAGTAATGTGATGCAAGTCTAATCGAGCGATATGGTAGAACAGCTTGTTATCAAGTAATGTTTTTGTTCCTAGAAATAGATCGTGACAATGACTACGCTTAAGAAATATTGTTTTTTTTAAACTAACATTTTAAAGCTGTGCAATAGTTAATATGCTCGTTCTGTTGCTGCCCTTTGACTCTTATTCTGCATGCAAATTAAAACCGCTGCATTGTTTCTTTGCTTCAATTGAAAGGGCATCGCGCGCGTTGTTTGGATCAACTAATCCAGCCCGCCCGTGTGCCATGTGCGTGTGTTGGAGCAAAACCCTTGTCATTATTCCCGACTCCGACACGGCGCAAAACCTCAGCCATTCTTCTCCGAGAGAGAATGTGGGTCAGGTGTCTGGACCAATAGCGTCTACCGTGTGCCCCCCACCCACCCATGCGTCAGCTGCATGCTGCTCAAAAAAAACCAAATGCCACAGCACAAACACTGCCCGGCCCTGGGATTAAATATGCTCCGCACATCTCGTTTCCACAGCAACCAAACCATCCCCGTTTTT
This sequence comes from Lethenteron reissneri, assembly GCF_015708825.2. Lineage (NCBI taxonomy): Eukaryota > Metazoa > Chordata > Hyperoartia > Petromyzontiformes > Petromyzontidae > Lethenteron > Lethenteron reissneri. The sequence goes on along the minus strand of NC_083803.1, from coordinate 9,393,436 downwards.
TCGTCTTCTCCCGTGTTGTTACCCACCATCCCTGGCTGCGGCACGATGGAGGAGGGAGGCTGAATGAGCCAATTCCGCTGCGGTGCATCAGAGACGGCGCATTTCTCTCCGGTCGTGGATGCACGCGGACAGCTCAAAGGTGCGCGCACGCGAACGCCGAGAGGGCATTTTTGGTCATTTGTGGCTCTGCGTGCGAGGTTGGTCGCACCGCGAAAATACGTGGCTGAATGTCCATGTGCATTTTGTGTGCGTGTGTGATATGCTTTTCATGGTGAATGCTGCAGGATGTAAATGGGAATGCATGTCATCTACAGCTTCTGGATATAGGGTAGATTGATTTGTTGTTGTTGTTGCTAGATATATTTACGCGTGCGATCTTTGAAGTCATGATGGACTAGTTCTTGGCATTGGATTTACATTCGGTGTTGTTTAGAGGTGTACTGCATCTGGAACTGTGACAAGCCTTAAAATTGACGGTTGAATGTCGCCTCTTGCTCAATATCTTGACAGGCACAGAATTAACTTCAGGGCGTTGTGTATATATGAAAGCTGTGTAAGAAAATACCTGAAGTAATGACTCGGGTTAATGTAAACGTACGTTACAGCTTGACAAAAAGCTATTTGTGCTCTCAACAGCGGTCTGAGGAAATCACAGGCTGCATTGCATATCCAATAACCTGCAATGTCAATGGGAAACATGACAATTGTACAATATATGCAATAGAGGAACCTCTGAACAATGGCGTTTTTTTAAAAGCTGCTCGTTCATATATTGTCTACATGTCTTGATGCCATAATAAGCGGCATGTAAATGCTGTCAACCTTTGTGAAATGGAAGCAAATTTGGGATATTTCTCATCGCCTTCAAACGAGTAACTTGGTGAATATGCAAGACAAAAGATTAACATGAAGAGATTGTAGAGCGTTAGTGCACAAATCGTTGCCTTTTACGATCCGTGGCCATGCATGCAATGATCCGCGGAGTATAAATAGCTCGTGTGTTTGGAGTTGTGGTGGATTTGGCACATTCTTGCTTCGGGGTACAGTGTGAGTTAGGAGATTTCTCCTTTCCTGTTTAAGCCGAGCTGTGGGTGGGTTTTTTGTTTTTCCCACACCCCCTTCTCTTCTTTCTCGAGTCTAGAAGGAGCTGCGACTTTCGTGGGCTGCCCGTGCTCTGTCCCTCATATTCTCACGTCTTCTAAGCCCAACAATAGAATGTGCAGCCAGAACAAAACACAATAGAGGAGGGTAAGAATAGGTTTGCCCCTTTTTTCTGGCAAAGGAGGTCCCATGATGAGGTGTTAAGATGTTAAAACACCAAACTGAAACCTTTTGCAAGGAATCATGTCTGCATTAACCACAGATACTTGTGGTGAAAATACAAACAAAAAACATGCTCTGACAGATATGCATTGTCTTTGAAACTGATTGGTGCACACCAGAGACAGCTTTCTTTAGAGCCTAGTCTCAAACAGTGTTAGACCAGAGGACACCAAAAGGCGAACAGCTAGAGGAGGTTATTTGTAGGCGGATATAGCACGATGTTAGTGCTATTCATAAATTAATACATTATTCACCCACAAACCGGCCAGGTGGCTCAGCAGTAGAGTGAGCGGCCCAAATCCTGGTTGGGGGGGGGGGTTGACTCAGCCCATCATACCTCGTGGATCGATACAATTGGTACCACTTTGTGGAGAAGTCAATATTTTTTGTTCTCGAGAGATACTCACCCCCGCCATAGGAATGCGGGATTTCCACGACAGGCTCAGGTCTATAAATAGGAGATGAGCACGTCTGCCAATGCTGGGCATTTAAACAAGAAATCACTTTTAATTTTACACGCGGTAAACCCATACAATGTGATGCACTATACGGTACCCTCATGGTTTTGTTGTAAAAATGTTGCCTGCAACTCATTGCACTCAAAGCTGATGAGATTAGATCTGTCTAGTAGTTTAAGAAAAAAACATTGTCTGGAGGTTCCCATGGGCAGAGAGCTACATGGGGCGGTTGAGTTCACAACAGGGGAACCCATGTGAATATTAATGACAGACCTTCTCACTTTACAAGCTTACACAGAGTGGATTTGTCAAAACATTAATATAATTCCACTCCTTTGAAGCATTCCCATAATAGAGATGTGTTTGTAATATTTCATTTACAACACACACTGATTCAGAGTGGTAAGGTAAGGGTCAAACAACCCTCTCGATCAACAAGGCATGCATGGGAAGGCCTTCATCCAGCAGTGTATTGACAAATGGATTATAAATCAATGCGGATGCAAAGCTCACTTAGCAACAGTATATTTTATGCAGTGCCTCTTTCAAAATAATCCTATAGGCCCAGAACATGTAAGTAACTTGCATGTACCACCCGGAGTGGCAATTTCTTTATTTGGTAAGTTACAGTGGGTTACATTACAACGTTTTCAAATCACGAGGTTAGCATTTAATTTGCTTTTGTTGACCATATAACGAATTTTATACAAGTAGATTGTCAGGAAAACATGCTGTACAGTGGCATAATTGATTACTTCATTGCGAAAATGAGTATAAAAGGTGAAGAGATGAGTGGATGATGTGGTTGCATTTAGTATCATAGTGAGAAATGAGGGCGGAGAACATATTTGATAGTTTGCATCCAACGGGGACATGACGAAAATGGAGGAGTCTGGGAAATTGATCCCCAATGAGCCCGAATGAGGAAATTAGAAACGAAATTGACTGTATTCCTCAGGACACCCCAGTTTATTCGAGTCATCTGTGTCATCAGCCAATTTAACACAGGAATTTATCACAGGTTGGTGTTGATACAAGTGAGATTTCCAATATCGCCAAAGAGAGGAAACAGCTAAATACAGGCAAAAACAAGACATCATTTAAAAAAAACTAGTTCAGGAGTTTGAGACATTTAGACTGGTTTAATAGCAACGGATTCAAATGCCTCGAGAAGCAAAATGCTAATTTAAACGTATGTCGCCTCTTTTGAGTAATAAAATACAGTACCATTGTAATGGAAAGTTATTGAAAGTAGGGGGGCAAAATAAAAAAAGAGAGGAAAAGTTATCTGAGACCACAAAAAGCACGTGACAGAATCCGTGTGGTATACAAATGAATAAAAAAACACGAAAGACAACTCAGCGGAAATGAATGAGGAAAGAAATTAGAGAACATCGCACAATAATTGAAGATGTCATAGCAAGTCATGGGAGCATGAAAGCAACACATAGGAGGTTGATTATTGGTAGATTGCAGATAGTATCCGCAGAGGCCAAAATAAAAATTGAACCCATGATAGAAGGAAAAAAAATGAAAACTAGCGTCGGAAATCAGTGCAGCGTTTTAAAAGCACCCAGACTTAGATGAACTGCAGTATTCTATGGGTCTTTCAGTAAAACCACGTAGATAGAAAAATAATAAAAATATCACGACGTTTCGATCGCAACACGAGGCGACGTGTGGGTTTAGTTGACGTGATTGTGGGTTGAGGCATGGTTGATAATTTCATTCATTAATATTTAGTGTACCTACAACAGCCCGTCTTTAACGTGGGAATGGTCGGTAAGCGAACACATTGAGCTCTATGGAGGCCCGTCGTGAAGCGATTAGTCGTTAACAGGGGCGGTCGTTAAGAGGGGTTCTACTCTACACTATACACTACACTATACACTACACTATACACTACACTATACACCACACTATACTCTACACTATACACTACACTATGCACTACACTATACACTACACTCTACACTACACTATACACTACACTACTATACACTACACTATACACTACACTATACAATGCACTATACAATACACTATACACTACACTATACACTACACTATACACTACACTACATTATACACTACACTATTATACACTACACTATACACTACACTATACACTACACATTGGGCTCTATGAAGGCCATCGTGAAGCGATTAGTCGTTAACAGGAATGGTCGTTAAGAAGGGTTCTACTGTATGACTGTAATTTGAACAATTTTATACACATTAGTGTAATATCATACGTGTAAAATGTTCACATGAATAATTAATAATAATAGTCAAAGCTAAATAATAGTCAAACGAGAGGACAACCAAGAGCAAGCAGGATGATGATGGGGTGCTTTCTGAAATGTCTAGTTGAAGACTGAAAGCAACTCCAGTACCTATGTACCTAAAGAATAACGTGTCCAATTAGTGCGAATTTCCTGCCATGACGTAAGGATTGGGAGCATGGACAACGTGAAGCAAAAGCTGATAATTACACAACGAACATTGGGAGGGAATGCATTCTGGGAATAACACCGCGAGATAGAAAGTGCTGGAGTATAGACAGAGACATCATATTGATTACGAAGAAAAGCAGCCTTGAGCAAAGCACATCCTGAGGCCGGTTCTAGACTTTAATGCCACAGGAGGGAAGCACTCGAGAAGACCACTACTCTGGAGACACAGTGACGAGATTAGCTCGTGCTATAGCAGTGACAGGCATTTAGTGGCACCACAGGTACTGAGAGATGATCACGAAGTGGGAAGGCTTTCATCCAGCAGTGAATAGACCATGGCTGTTGCTGCTGCTGCTGATGATGATGATCATGATATTGAAAAAAATTTCATCTCAGATGGTATCAACTTCTTCTCTGAGCCCACACGAAAAAAAAACAGACTGTCGACTTATTTGGCACCGGACGTTTAATGTCACCTTCCAGGGTCGTTTCAGCCGCCCTGTAATATGATCCTGTGGGCTGCGGTTATAAGTGCTCACTTGGAGAAAACAGATCACGTTTTTCCCTTCATTACCGCCACGACCCCGCCAGCAAGCAGGGATCTTGCTGGTAGGGTCGTCCACGCTGTCGATTGCGTTCCCTCCTACCTCCAGTGGCAATGTGTGTGTGTGTGTGCAAGTTTCTAATGGGGTCGAATGTCCGCCTGTCCTCCCATGGGAGTGTCAAGAATTTAACAGCAAATATAAACGGCAGCCCATTTATCTTATTGCTTATATGTCTCCCTTTGCGTGTGAGGGTGACCCACTCAAATTAAGAGAAGGCACAAGTCGAACGATGATGTGATGTAAGAAGAGGATAATGTGAGGCATTTTGGTTGAATACGGTAATCCAGGGCTGGTGATCTTTCAACATCAGTGATGCCATGTAAGAATTGCGCAAGGCTCGGATAATGTGAGGCCAGTCAGTGGAATACGGTAATCCAGGGTTGGTGGTATTTAAGTGTGTAAAGAAAGGTTATCATTAAGTGGTGTGCAACAGTTTCTTAAAGCGCTGTAGAATTGCATTTAGAAAAATGGCAGTGCTTGCATTGGTAACCTTCAGTACCGATAGGCCTAATACAGTACGCATACACTCAAGTGGCATTAAATATGTGTTTAAACTAAAGTATTAAAATCCCACCCACCCAATACAATGCAGATGTTATTTTAACCATAGCATGTCTATTACATCTCTTTTTGGGTGAATTTGAGCATATGAATGGCAATTGTTATTATATTAACCGTATACTTGTGCGTAATTTGAATGTTGTTTTAGCATCACGTTTTGACCTCTGCAGATTTAGTTCTGATGAAATTTCGTTGTAACTGGCAACTTTTTTTCACCCGTGGCTACACACAACGGGAAGGGGAGCAGAGTCAATGATATAATTAATTGGAAAGGAAAAAAAAGGACATGAAATGGAAGACATGAACTAAATGTGGGAAATAAGAAGAAAGGATGGTAGGAATTGAAAAACAGGAGCAAAGGGTCAGGCAGGCGAGGGGAGGGAGGAAAAGGCGACATGAGGGCCTCGACTCTGCGCACAGCAGCGTCTGTTTTCACAGGGGGCGGCGGAGGGAGGGGAGGGAATCAGAGTGGGGGTGGCCACACACGTGTTTTTTGGGAGGCTTCAGCTAATTTAGATGTACTGTATCGAGTTTGCGTCGCTATGCGTGAGAGCTGTCAATCGGTAACATCTACGTGACATCATTAAGCGAGCGATAATAGCGCACACACAAGGAACTGCAATTTCCATCTTCACTTAGTGGCTGTTTTTTTTATTAACGTACAGTAGTTATTTCCCATTAGATCAGGAGAGGTGAGTTTGATTTCTGGCCACTGCTAGTATCAGTGGCGAGTGACATCTGAACTGGTCCTGCGCATCCACCCACACCGACCCGCACTGGTGATGAATGGTCAAAGAACCGCATGACTGACACGGTGTGTGGAGGTCGTCATTCAGCAGTGGATTGAGAAAGGGCTGTAAATTATGTTGTGATAACGAATCGATGTCTACCCTACCCGTACCCGGCCGGGTCCGGGTAGGGTACGGGTATCGGGTACCTGATTGCGACCTCTGGGATGAAGCCGCGTTGCAGGCGCGGGTGGGTTGATTCTAGGAACTTGAATTGTGAGAAGAGACAAGACGTTGGGAAATGAGTGACAAACGGTGACTCACCAGTGACTCACGGCCTACCGGGTACGGGTAGACGGGTATCGGGCAGGGTACGGGTATCGGGTACCCGGTTGCGACCTCTGACCCACGGCGCTGTGCAGCACGAGGCTGCCTCCTGTTGGCAGCACAGCCCCTGAGCCAATCCTGTGCTCTCACGCCACGGCATGCATTCCCTAGAAACGTGGGATCATTTAGACCGGTGGGTTCCCAACCTTCCTGATCTTGCGAAGCGCTGCCAACCCGCAAACAATTTTCGCAGACCAGCATGCAGTGAATAATAAATACAGTGGCTTGTGAAGAAGAAGAAGAATAATTATTATTATCTGCAGCGAATTATTTGGTGATGCTGCGTTGGTAGTGGTGCACAAGCACAAATAACAAAAAGCACACCTCACACGTTCGTCAGTAACAATGTGCGGCCTTCATACGAAATATACACTAATTGGTGACGTTTCGGGCAATGACCCTTTTTCAAAGCAATCTAGCTCTCTGGCCTGCCGATGTGCAATGAAGGAGGGTCATTGAAGGGTTCATTTTTTCGACTGTTTAAAAATGATAGTACTGACCTCTACCAATGAGACAAAATACTAATACAGTATAGTCATCTACTGTCCAATCCTTTGTAAAATCCATTGCTGGATGAAGGGCTCTTTCACCTGAGTTGGTCATGGGGGTGGTTTGACCATACCCCGCTACGTCTCTTTGACGCTGTGTATCATTGATGGATTTTTGCTGTTGTAATGATTGATGTGGTACACGACCTGTGGGACTTCTGCAGGCGTTAGTGCCTTACCACGCTTGTGGGAGATGGCAGCGGAAAGTTGCGTAATGTAGAGACCCCCAGATACCGTCCGGGCATTCAAACGCCTGTGACCTAGGAATGAGCAATGCGCTTTGATAATGAGGTATGAGCAAGTTACGCTCGCCTGGTCTGCTTCTGAGAAGGCCCGAATGGTTGTACTAATCATAAGCTGTAGCAGAATTCGTCATTTTAACCAGTGTTGTTGTGTAAAGTACAACAATACAGGGTGGTCCAGATGTCTTGTGACTCGTAATTAATTTACCCCCAAAATGTTTTTTTTGCTTTGCATATTCATTTTCGTTTTAAATAAACCTTACTTTTTTATTTTTGATTTAGAGAATAAAATGGGGGTACAAGACATCTGGAGCACCTTGTAGGACCGCAACTGTAAAATAGTTTGTGCATAATAGTCTGCTATCACAATTATACTCTTTGGTTCATTCGGTAATGTCACGCTGACGCGTCAGCAGTTCTCCTGCTGTGTTTGTCTGTTGCGATCGAAACGTCGTGATCTATTCATTTTCTATCTACGTGACTTTACCGAAAGAACCGAGGAGTATGGATTTCTGCAGTCACGAAAGCTTCAAATCAAGATATCACAACTATATTTACCACCCTATTTCATCATCGTCGTCATCATCCAGTGTTCATCCACTGTCGGGTGTCAGGCCTCGCCACGCTGTGACGATCACTCACGCTCCTGTGACGTCACAATCCATCTCACTCCGTCACGTGCTCATCTCATCGCCCCACCTCCACGGCGGTCGACCTCTTGGACATTTCCTCTCCTCTCACTGCCACTTTGTCTCCAGTCTCTGTCATCGGTCATCGCCCTTTCTAGAGTGCCGATATGTCCTGCTCAAGCCCACTTACTCTCCATAACAGCCAATATCCCAGTACGCATGGAACCCTTGGGTCGATGTTGCCCCAGAGGTTCCAACCACATGCTGACGTAGACCCAACGTTGTGTGTTTACTGGGATCATCTCTCAAATTGTCTTTCCTTTCCCTCTTTCTTTTCTTTCAGTGTAATTCCAAGCATGCATTTACTGCGCTGTATAATGAGGAGTAAAGACTAACATTTGCCAGCCTTTTTTTACGAATCCATTACTTGATGAAGAGCTCCCATGGGGTGTGATGTTGGCCATGGGGTTTGTTTGATCATACTTCACCACACTGGTTAGCGTGGCCTGCTGAATTATAGTGGGGGAGGGGGTGAGGGAGTGGGCGCCCCAAAACAAGTTCAGATATTACTTGGAACAAATGTGAGCCTTGGTAGGGAATGGAACTCAGGTTACCAGGCGTTAACCACTCTGCCACAGCCCTCCCTATATACTGAATGCAGTATTTACACACACCGTGTTACTACTGTAAGTGGCAGCGATGTGTGTCCCATGTGCTGACCACACGGCCATAATTACCAAACCCGTGATGGAGGCCGTCCTGTCCAGCCGAGACCATGCATAATGTTTCTTCATTATCCACCTCCTCACTCTCATGTCAGCTCGTTGCGCCGTGAATGAGAGGCCACCAACGTACGGTGCTAAAGGGGAACGAAGATAAATGATGGTTAGCCCATTGTGGTCTTAGGCGTAATTGTGGCCTGCTAATGCGTCGACATGTGATACATTGATCGATTGTTTTTTTCTCCGCAACAATCAGCTGTAATACAATGAAGGTATATATATGGATAATAACCTTCGCTAAGTCATCCGACATTTGTTTCAAATTCAGCTGATGGTAATTTTATACATTAAAAGCTTAGTAACCATGGCAACGGTGGTATTATGTTTGAGCCAAGTCAGTGATTATATTGTGTAAGAAGACCTATTGCAAAATAATGTAGTAACTATAGGCTCACATTTATAATCTTATAATATTTTCACCATATAATTATTCACGTGTTTTGGCATATTTTGTTTTAAACTACATATAACTATTTACATGGAGTGGTGAATTAAACTAAACTTTTGTTTTATTTTACCAGCTAAGGCACACTGACAGCGATATAGCTCTTATTTAGAAGTGACCTGGCCATAAATGATAGCTCAACGAAGTGGCTTATCGTTTGTAAATGTATAGCAGCCAAATACTATAAGTGCATTTTTTGAAATGTGGAGAAAAATCCATAAAAAACTCAAAATATACAACAGGGTCGGGATCAAGTCCCATGTCTTCCTGCATATCAGGCGAGGTAGTTAACATCTGGCCAGAACTAACATTAGTCGCGATTGATATTCAAATTGGTCCTACCCACCCCTCATCAACCCACACTGAGCAGTGTGGTGAAGTATGGTCAAACAGCCCCATTAATGGCTCTGTATGAGTAGGCCTCCATCAGGCAGTGCATTTAGAAATGTCACGGATTTGTTTTTTTTTAAGCACTCTAATCGTCATGACTTTCATCAAATAAAAACAAAATTGCATAAAATAGACACATTTTATCGGTCAAATGTTAGGCATTGTATTTGTCACGATCATATATTGGTGCTCACTGATGTGACTAGCGATGAAGTGTGATTTCCATAATCTGATGAGGGTCTTATTGTTATCCTCTCAGTATATTTCTAACTGGCTTATCGAACAGTGATGATATCACGTTTAATTGGTAGCCTATGTCAGTTGGCTAATGGGTATGGTATGTCGGTATGTCACCGTGTAATTGAAGGATGCTGAATGTGCACAGACTGTAGAGTGTAGACCATAAAAAAGTGTGGGGGGGGGGGGCTCCCTGCTCCCCCACCCTCACCACTACCCAGAGCCCCCCTCCCAGCACAGAACAGCCCTCTTTAGTCCAATTATAATTAACAGAAAGAGCAAAATTATTTTAAAATAAATACATTTCTTTAAACCCTATAGCATTTTGAGGGAGGGCTTAGATTACAATTTAGCTTAAACATGAGCAGCAGGCGATGTGGTGTGTGCTTTGTTGTGCTGAACGTAGCGGTCTCTAGTGGCTGCAGAGGTCACGAGAGCCCATAAAAAATATATGCAAGTCAAAAAACTATGCTAAAAGATTAATAATATCTTTAATCGTGAAGCAGTGGCCATATCCGATTAGAAAATAGGTGATACTATCTATAAACACACTGCTCGTACAATATACTGTAAAGTATACAAAATTGTACTAAGATTGAAAATGGCAAAATGGGCAGTTGTTTTTCTTCCGATTGTGAATTAGAGTTGAAGGGAAAGCCGCGTGAAATGAACCCATTACATACAACATATGGTGTATGAATCTACAGAATGTGAGATGCATCTTTATCTCACATTCCTTCGTGTTGTTTTATGGAAGGGGTAAAGGTTACCAGTTTATCCGTCAACAAAAAACACGTCAGATAAATTACATATTATTTTTGTTTAAGGTTAAAGCTTTGACCGTAACGTGGCTACTTGATGCGTATTGCTTATTCTGTTTAAGACAACAGTTTTCTCTGAGAAGGCTATATATTTTTCATCACGTGCAATCGAAAGGCTCGCGTCAGCAGCATTTTAAGTGCACATTTATTACCCACCCTAACCATCAGTTACGCTGTATAACATCTTGAAAATGTTGGCTGTCATTAATAATCCAAACATGTCAAATTGTGTTTCTGTATACAAAAAAGCATCACAGCTGTGATTTTAAATTGTATTTCCAATTTTATTCTCCTAGTAGCGTCAGGTTTAAAAAATATATATGTCCTGTATAGTTTTCTTTCTCAAAAATGTCCTGATTGTAAAGAATCCTTTAGAAACGATGACAACTGCCACCTTAACACCATTGGAACCTCATTTGCCAGTAAAAAATTATGATAATAGTTTTTTTACCCTTCTATCTGGCAACAAAACTGACACCTTTTCTACAAGGAGTCATGTTTGCATATACTACAATACTTGCAGCCATAATGCAAACAAAAAACATAACTCTGATAATATATGCACTGTCCTTGAAGTTGATTGGTCCACACCCGAGACAGTTTTCCTTAGAGCCTAGTCTCACATGGGTTGGACCAGATGACGCAAAATATATTATCAGAGTTATGTTTTTTGTTTGCATTATGGCTGCAGGTATTGTGGTCTATGCAAACATGACTCCTTGTAAAAAAGGTGTCAGTTTTGTTGCCAGATAGAAGGGTAAAAAAACTATTATCAACCGCCACCTTGTTAAGGAACATTTCACCGAAGCAGATATCTTTGGCCAATGAAGTGCAAAACCAAATGTAATATGATGGGGTGTTCTGTGTGCAGTCATTGGTGACCAGGCTGAAACCATCCACCTGTGACACTTGAAACCCTGGGTTACTCACATGCGGTCACCTCAATTCAAATCCAGGTCTCAAACAGTGCCAGCCCGCAACTTTGAACTCTCAACCAACCTGCCACCTTCCTAACAGCATCGGTTCAAAGTTCTAAAAAAAAGCAAGCAGATGCTTTGCAGTGACTGTTCACCGGCAACGACAATAACTAATAACATGAGACATTCACGGGATGTTACAAACTCTGATTAATGTTTCCAGACATCTGGAAAATACGAACGCAATTTACAATTTGGCTCGATGTTGATTTGAAAATGTAACTTGAAAGGAAGTGTTGTTCTACTTAGAAAAACATAATTATTGGGGTTTGTTTCCATATGCTTGGGGGCTACATTTAAGAAGTGAACTGTAAAAGAGATTGAAAGAGTTGAACATCGCATGGCAATGTGCTCGTAATATTTTCTGGCTGGAAACACTGATGGCTTGAATGTCACTGACTTCGGAAACATCACTATTCGAGCTCATTATTTATTTATATATATTGCGTTCGTTGTGAGCAACAAAGATAATGCAATTTGAATTACTTCCCTGCCTCGTGAATGGGCTTAGCTTGTTCAACGATTTGACATACTATGAAGTGCTGTGAATTATAACCGTAAAAGTGTTCTTTTTGAAGTCTATAATTGCACCATAATTTTTTTTACAAAGTCTGCATACAATGTGTTTTATTAGCAATAAAAATACACTCGTAAATTTTGGCAGTGGATTTTTTTTATTCGTTTGTGTTTGATGTCAGTGGGAACATTTACTGTGCTATGTGCCTCATAATGCAGTCGCTGAAATGGTATTTTATCTTATACTGCACTGCCATATTGTGTTGAGTATGTACCAGTGATGGTAAAAACAGCGCAGTAACTTTCTATTCAATTCACATGAAAACATTCTCCGGCAACAAGAAGATAGTGAACACATATACAGTAGTGCAAAGGAAATAAAAAAAAACAACGGTGATCTTGGACAAAAACAGCATGGATATCAATGATTCCTTAAATAATTCTAGACGTCCACATTTAATGCCAGTATCATTGATGCGGGCGCCTCTCACAGTTGCTTACTCGGTTAATTCTGTGAGACTAATTGTATTGCCCGTACCTTAGTCGGTAGCCTGAGCGCAAGGTCTGCCATTGACTTTGAATTATGTAATTCCGTTGGCCTCTTTAAATATTCTGTGCGCTTGCTGAGACTTCACCGGGTCCGCCACCCTGCAGTGCGTCTCCTCCTCTATGGCTGGCAGCAGCTCCGTCCGCTGACAACAGAAGAAGCCTCTGCCCTTGGGTCTCCCGTGCTAACATCACGCGCGCCACGTGGCTGTCTTATACCAGGACTTGCAATACAGTAAATTGCATTCTTTGGATTGTCTTAGCTCCGACCCCCCGCCGACCATGTGCGCGCGTCTTTGACTTCGGGTATAATGTGGCTTATACGTAAATGTTTCTGAATTGTGTCATTAGGTATGGAATGGGTTGTTGGCCTAGGGCTGTGCTTGCGGTTGATTGTGTTTTTTGGGGGGGGGGGGGTTGTTTTGTTTCGTGGACGTCCGTGGTGATTTTAGCCGCAGAGATGTTGTTCTTACCGCGGTGGCAAGATGTTAACTACCTCGCCTGGTATACAGGAGGCGTGGGCTCGACCCCGACCCTGATGCTTGCTGTATATTTGGAGTTTGCATGTTCATACTCCCCCGTGGTCGCGTGGATTTTTATCCGGGTCCTCCAGTTTTTCCATCCACATTTAGAAACATGCGTTCAGATTGTTTGGCTTCTATACATGTCCTTGTGATAAGCAGTTCATGTATCATTTGTAGCCAGGTCGCTTCTGGAAAAAGAGCTATGTAGATCAGTGGGAATTACCTGGTAATATAAAAAATTGTCTAAAATAGTTTCGTTTAGTTCCACGCAGATCACACGGTGGGCGTTTTTCCCCGCAGATTTTTTTATGGTGAATTTTATCCAAGTCTTCTCGCAAACATTCAGAATCAGAATATTTATTTATAGTGGAGGAATTCCTTAGTTCTAGATTTGAAGCTTTCGTGACTGCAAGGATTCATACTCTTAGGTAAAGTCACGTAGGTAAAAAAATAAATTTTAAAATACTAAAAGTAATAATACAATAAAATAATAAATCACTTTTCGTCTCAAGAAGCTGTGACTTCTTGTCTCGTTGTCTGTTAAAAACTCTAACAGATAGGTGAAATTCCTCCCCGTGGAGGGTATTAATTCTAGATTTGAAGCTTTCGTGACTGCAAGGATTCATACTATTAGGTTTTTTTCGGTAAAGTCACGTAGGTAAAAATAAAATGTTAAATTACTAAAAGGCATAATTTATTATTATTTTTATTTCTAGGAATTCCTTAGCCCAGGGATTGACAACCTGCAGCTATGGAGCCGCATGCGACTCTTTAAGGACTCTGCTTCGTGGCTCCCAGCACTACAATTGCAAAGTAAAAAAAAAACTGCTCCTAATTATTTTCGATAAACGGTGAACGTCTCCAAGCCCAACAATTATTTGTAATGCGGCATTACAAATCGTTGTGCGTGTGCCGATCTTAAAATAATTATGACAAAACAAAATATGGTTTGACGTTATTAATTAAGGACCGTCTTGTATTCACATGCATTGCGACTCTCAAAATATTTCGCTTTTTTGTACCGAATTCGAAGAAAATGTCTCTTCTTGTTTTTTTTGTTGCCGACCACTGGCCTAGCCCAATGACTGCGATTGATTACAACGAGATGGGCAAGATGCTCACATTCAGTCCGCTGTTTAAAACATCTGAAACTGCTGCCCGTGAAGTGAGGTAGAAAAATTATAATAGATTTATTATCATTTTTCTACGTGACTTTACCGAAAGAACCAAAGAGTATGGATTCCTGCAGTCACGAAAGCTTCAAATCAAACCCGTGAGTCTACAATATTTCGCATAAATACCCACGCAGTATACGATCCTTATTTACGCACTGTATATTTCTTAGCTATTATATTCCACACTGTGCACTATAACCGTTTCCTTTCTAAAATAGTACTCTATTATATTGTTATATATTCTGTAGCTACACACTGCATTCGTGTAATCTGTTCCACAGTCTGGACACGTGCAGCCAGCCCCCTGTTGTCGACCCACCGTTGGATGAGGGCCTTCAACGGCGAGTGGACACACGGGGGTTATTTGCCCGTATTGTTGGCCATTGCAGGTTAACGAAGGCGTTGCAGCAAAGCACAGGCAATGGATTTTGCTGCACCGCCCTCTGCTGCTGTACCCGCTGCTCCACATGTTAGGCGACTGTTATTCGCTGGGAATCTCTGCGTGATGCACATGCGAACTGACCGCGGCACTAACATCGGGATCGGAATCTTTATTTATCCTGCAGAAATCCGATGAGCTATGTAGTATGGAATCATAGAAGGCGATGCTATCTGTGGGTGATTTGTTTATTTTGTTAAAAAGCCATAAATAATATCCCACTCCCAGCTAGAATTGCCACCTGTCCTGGTTTTTTTCCAGGATCATTCTCTCTTTGAGGTAGCTGTGCTCCAGGGAGAGGTCAGAATAATGCACAACTCAAAACAATTGGCTTACGTGTAGTCCTCATCTCCTCTGGTATTGTGAGATGTTCTTCTTCCCATGACATGTCCCGTTTTGGTTGTGTACCTCAGAGGTGGCAACCCCCACTCCCAGCGCTTGCGGCTCTTGCGAAGGGAGGCTGCGCATAAATCCGTCCTACCTCCCTGCCCGTGGATGCCCTTTCGGCTGCCCCCTTGGGATGGAGGCTCCTGCTGGAATGACCTCGGAGGACTACGCAGAGCAACACGTAGAGGTGAGCGCCTGTCCACTTGCCCGAGTGCGGCGAGTGCATCTGTCGCGGGATGTGTGCGAGGCACATCGTGTACTGGCATATGTCGACGCAGTTGATCAGCTGATTCGGCATCAAGATGATGTGAAATGTATGAGTTTCATGCCATCTTCTTGGCTCTTTTGGTAAAGTCATGTAGAAGGGAAATAATAAAATAATAAAAATTAAACATGTGAGAATTATTTTATTATGTTTAATGTTTATTATTTTATTATTTCCCTTCTACGTGACTTTACCGAAAGAACCAAGAAGATGAATCCCTGCAGTCACGAAAGCTTTAATTCGAAATTTCATGCCATCCTTATGTTTATCATGTTTGTGCATTTGTATACCACCAGGTATACGTACAATCCATGCCTTATTCTCCAAATTGTTTGATGCATTTTCCCCCCCTCCACTCCCCCCCCATATTTTAAAGCAAAAGTTGGGGGTGCGTCTCATAATCTGTTAAGTGAGACCAGATATGTATGCCTCTATCAATTGTGAATGGGGCACAAGTTTGGGGTTTTTTTACTTTCCTGAGCATCGTTTAATGTGGAGAATACGGTATTGTGCTAATTGTGCTAATTTTGCCACGGCAGACATTGTAAAAGTGAAGTCATGGTCCGATATCAGTTGTAACGATAATGCAGAGTGCACATTTTTGGCATTTTATTGTTATGATTTTTTCAACAATTAATATTTTAGTCCCAATTTAATCCAAGTTTGGTCAGTTGGAAAATGCAAATGATATATTTCTATATTCACAACGAATGCAAATAAAACAATTACTAGAATTAAATTGCGAAGTTTTGTGATTGAAAATAGTAAACAGTACATTGACAACGTTTACACGACTGCATGTATTTTCAGTTGCAAAGACTTCAAATATATTTGGAAACGAAACATCATCAGGAAGACAAGGAGATGGCAAACATAAAATTCATTTCCAAAGATATGAAGTCGCCCTCTCAACCCCACATTCTTGCAGGAAACAACTTGGCGCTGATGGAAAACAAACTCATGCCAATGCACTCTCTTGGGTCTCCGGGCCACGAGATGGATGCGAAGGCTTGCACGAGTAGGCAAATACGAGGAGAGCCTGGCATTGATTTCAGAGCCGTGTGTGGCACGGACAATGCTCACGGCCTAATGGACGGCACTTCAGAGCCAGTCGATCTGTTAGCTGCCAACTTGGAAGGAAACTTGCTGGGCTTGGCAGATTTCGCTTGGCACACCTCAAACACGAACGCAACCCCGAGCAGTGGGGTCGGCGCCAACGCTGATGAATCCGTGGACGGGCTCCACCTGGTCAAGGAGGACGCGGGTCTCGGCGGTCTGAACGATGGTGCGGGCGACACCAGCTGCTACGAGCGGCCACCGCCCGTGTCGAAGTCCGGGGCCGACTGGCGCGCCGTGCTGAGTCTGCCCGCGCTGGAGGGGTGGCTGCGGGACGCGGCTGGCAGGGTGAGGGCCCTGGCGGACTTCATGGGGAGCGACGCGCGGCGAGCCACGCACCACGTGGACGCGTGCCTCATTCAGCTGAAGGTAGAACGCGCGCGTGCCCCAGTCCCGCACAGCGCCCACGCTGGTACCATGCTACAACTTGGGTTTTTTCGGTAAAGTCACGTAGGTAAAAAAATAAAATAAATCATGGAAATAATAAAAATAAAATTATAAATCACGACGTTTCGGAGGCATCAGGTGGGACCGTCACAGCTGAATTTACTGTATTAATTCAGCTGTGACGGTCCCACCTGATGACGGAAACTTGTGTTGCCTCCGAAACGTCGTGATTTATTATTTTATTTCTATTATTATTTCCATTATTTATTATTTATTTTATTTTTTACCTACGTGACTTTACCGAAAAAAACTTAAGAGTATGAATCCTTGCAGTCACGAAAGCTTCAAATCTAGAAACGCACTACAACAACAGCACAGCACTTATGCCAGGCTAGGTGCACTTTTTTGCCACGTGACAGTAGGAAATGGGACAAACGGGTCTAGGTGTTGTGGGTTTACTGACCGAGATGGCAGGCAGCTATGAAGCCTGCCACTGTCATGCACAAATGTTGTTAGCCTTCCCACGCCGTGTCGATCCATGGGGTTTTTATGGTCATACTTAAAAACGGTGGTTGGTGGAGGCGGGGAGATTGACGTAGAAGCATTGAAGTACCATACAGCAATTAATTTTATTACACTGCCCCCTACTGCACACATTGTCTATGTTGTCACAAATGTGCACAAATATACAGTATTTGGTGACGAATCGACGCTTCTAAGTCTGGAGTTATTTCTTTCAGGACTTCCCCAGTCGATATCACTGACATACACATTGATGCAGTCAGTTCCAAACAAGAAATGTGCCAATGATGCTATACAGTAAAACTTTTATTGAGAAGGTGGCATGCTGGGATACAATTATGTAATCTCTTTAGTTCAATTTCCCGCATGGTCCGTGTTCATTTTATGTGCAGTTAACTTAACATTTCAGGGCCTTTGCATAGGTCTCCTAACTTCTTAGGGGATTTTTTGTTCGCAAAAGTCATTCCATTTCATGAAAAATTAACTCTACTTGGTTTGAGTGATGGGGCTAGTGCGTGCATCTCGTTCCATGAGACACACACACACCTCTAAGCGATCAATAATTTCATTAAGGTGCATGCAGAAGCCACACCTGCTGTAGATCACGGCTCATTATTGCTCCAGTGATTTACTTGGCAGCAGCCAAGGCCAACATTTTACAGCCAAAATCAGGGCAGGTTAAAAATATTCCACGTGCAATGCTTTAAAAGCACACACTGGGCTAAATATATTTCTAGAATAACACAGGAACACAACAAACACGGGAAGCTGATAAAAAGGCACCTTGTTTTGAGGGAAGTGTACCCTTTTTAGGAAACATACAATGGCATGACTTCGCAATGCAGACACATGATAATTATTATGTTCTTTTGTTTTATTTCCACTACGGATTTCTGCACTGGTTTAACCCAAGCTGACTTCTCTATTTGGTAACCAGCCATTTGAGGTTGCAATAAGTCGCTTTAAGATTTAAGTTTGGCCAGTTCAATGAAAAAAAAATAATTCAGGCCTGTGTTTATTTGGGCTTAACTTTGCATTTTTCTACTTTTACTTGGAGGCTGTTTTATTTATTTTTGCCATTCCATTATGTTTTGCTCTACCTCTGTCACTTTGTGTAATTTATCTGTCTTGTATTGTTTGCATTCAGAAACTGGTTTGGAGCATCATGTATTTATTTTACCCAGGTCTCTTGGAAAAAAGACGTCAGACCTCCAGAGGCGTTTTTTGGTAATAAATAAAAACTGTCTTACATGATACATTTAAGTTTCCCTTTAAAATGCCAATATGGAATTAAATTGGCACTTCCTGAAGGTTAATCGTTTGTCAGTGTCAGTGCACTTTTACTCATCCCAGTGACCTGATTTAATCTGACCTCTTAAGAACCACGGGAAGTATTTTTTGGGGGGATGTTCACATCTCAAGCTCTTTCAAGTGTGGGTACCATTCCATTTACCTGCAGACATTGCTCTTCTGCTAGAACGCTTATGATGTGTTAGAAATACCCTATAATTGTGCGTTCATATGCTGTACCTTATCATTGCACCTGGTGTAATTGAGAGGTGTAATGATTCGCCCCGTGGAAATTCAACAAATTGTTGTCTTTCGGGATCGGTTTCGATGCAAGGATCGATTGTGTATCCTATATTGTGGCGAACGTATTGGCCACTCTTGCCTGGAGGGGTCAAATTTACAAATGACTGTACAGTAAATACCACGTCTATGGATTAACTTTAAAATATTAAATCTTACGCACACAAGCCCGTGCGTGTGTTATGAGCTGAAGAATTGATGTTAATCGATCAATTAATGCATTGTTATACCTATTAATTGTAACCTATATTGACTCCTTGCGCACATGTTTGCATGTGCGTACGTATGCAGCCCTGTTGGTAATGCTTGGATGAGGACCGGTCCATACAATGTGGGTCATGGAGGTTATTTGACCTTACGTCACTACACTGGTCAGTGTGGGTTGGTGAAGGTGGGGGGGGGGGGGGGCATAGATGTGGTCGGATAGAAGTACAGGACAATTGATCTTCCTGCAACGCTCTCTGCTGCCCACCCTGTAGCTCTGCAGCCGTCTGCTCAGACTTGCACTTTATCCAAACTCAATCCCCTCTGCTTAACTCTCACGATCTGATGGTCGCATTCCAGGTAATTTAGTCAGAGGGCAGACCTTTGCTTGCCACAAAATAACTTAATAACCGCAGCCATAGTGAGATGCATACTTGATGTGGTGTGCTGGGTGCGGAAATATTTTCCAGGGTCGCTGAACTGGATAGACCCGGGCTGAAATTACGCCTTGGTCATAGCAACATCCAGTGATGCATGCGACTGTATCCGTGTGTACACATTGTGTTAAGGATGGATGAGCACACATCGGCTCGCTGTCACACAGCAGAAGAATCGACTTGAGTTCAAAGAGCCTTCGTTTAATCAGGGGAATGGAGCAAAAAGTCTGGCAGTGCGGTGCGACCCTGTTGGGAATAAGCACGGTTCACAGGGTGATTTACACAGACCGCACCGCGAGACCTCGGAGCATTGTAAATGTGAACTTTGCCCACCGCTGGTGCAATGCGTTCGCGTCCTGCTGCTGCATAATGCTCTTTTTAACACTGCAGCTGAACGTGCTCTCCACGTGTGTGTTTTGTATTAGCAAGCACTCCGAATGTGCTTTTTGTAACACAGTACTGCGGGGTCGACTCTGCCCTTCATCCCTCCTGAGTTGATCAAATGATTACCACATTGTGGCAAGTCAACAGTGGCTGTCCTCTGGGTAGACTTACCTCCCATCTCGTCATAGGAATGTGGACTTTCCACCACTGGCTTAGGGTTTTTATTATGTTTTATTTTTATTATTTTATTACTTCCCTTCTACGTGACTTTACCGAAATAACCAAGAAGATGAATCCCTGCAGTCACGAAAGCTTTAAATCGAAATTTCGCTTAGGGTTGTTAGCAAAACATTGGTGACATCTCATGGACATTTGAGCAGGAAATCGCTTTGGCAGTTATGCTTTGTGTTCGGTTCGTGCTCTGTTTTTATCTTGAAATATAATGTGATACTGTGTTGTGTATTTAATTTCCTGCCGCACTCATTAACAATTCATGACATGCACACATAAAGTGCACGCATATGCATCTATAAACACGATACACATATATAAAACATTATGCTGTGCTGCGTTTTCAGTGAATTATATCTAAATTGCATTACTGCAGCCTTGATTAAATCTCTCCGTTCGCTCCGCACAACACTCGCCAATTGAAGCCGTGGCGTTGACACGCATACGTATTACAGCGCTCACCACCGAGTGAACGTTTTTTGGTAGGGCCGTGTTCTCTGCGCGTTAATAGCGCACTCCGTATGGAGATGAGGACATCTAAAGGGGCCATCTGTTCCCTGGAATTTTCAAGCTCCTACCAAGCAACCGATTTTAACAAAGGAGCCCCCAGCTACACAGGCTCTCGCACTTGGCCGTGTAGCCGGCTTAACAGGGCTGCTGCCAAGAATGGGTTAAAGGGCCTATGCAAAGCAGGGTGGCGTGGGAGGCAGTGAAGGACTTTCAAAGTGGCCGGTTCAGGGTTGTTTTCTTCTTTTGCTGCTGCTGCTGCTATGGGGTGTCACGTGGATTTAGATGTTATGGTTTTGAATTGCTCCTGAAAAGAACGCAACCGAGAAGAGAAATGTGAAATTGTTGGTGAATGATTGTGCAGTGCTAGCATCGGGTAGAAGAAATAGTTATTTTTTAAAATATGGAACTTTGTCTTCCTGGACTTACAGTTTTATCCTGAAATCGAGGAGAGGTGGGGGGGGGGGCTGGGAGCCTGAGGCAGAGCGATGGGAGCCCCTTAGTAAAGGCAATGAAAGGAATAATAGCATCAGCTGGGACCCATTTGTCAAGAAAGTAGAGTAGTAAAGGACTGCCCTCCACAACCCTTGCCCACTTTTAAAAAACCCCCTCTGCCAAGCATGGGTTCTCAAGCCGCAGTGAAAAGTGACAGCTCTGAGTTTAAATGCTTGGCGTCTACGGGATTTTGTGCCAGAATTCTTGTGCCCATCCTTCACCAATCCCCGCATTGACAAGCATGGTCAAGTATGGTCAAAAGTGCCCAATGAATAACACAATTTAGAGAGGCCTTCATCTGGCACTTGATCGATAAAGGCCTGTGAGCCATTGTGTTAATGCCAGGAAGTTTTCTGGAATGCTGATATTTAGAATTCGGTAAGGCCACGCAAATTGTGGGGCTATAATTGCGTAATTTCACCTTGCGGTTAGTATTTGCTTCATGTCGGCAGCATCTGGCAACTATTTGATTCACAATGTATTACCAAGGGCACCCCATTCTGTTCGTTACCATAAAATCTGAAATTGTGTCAAGTTATTTTCCCCGCCAACTTGGTGAAATGCTAACGTAAACATCAAACATGCTGACCTTTCATCAATTTATCTTCAGGATTTTCTTCTTACATAAAACACTTCATGCACAAAATTGCAACCTTGTTTGTAATTACTACCATATGTATACCAAAAAAAAAATTCAAGGAACAGAATGTCAACAAGGAAAATGTCTGTCCTGTAGTATATCGCAAGCATACTGTGCGACCCTGTTATAGTTAGTGTATGCTTGCACTACAGTTTATGAGAAATAGTGTTGCTGTTTACTAAGCGTTTCCTTTAGAGCTGGGATGTCCTATTACTCGACCGATGATTGGTTGATTTACTCGGATAGCACGGATATAGTTTGGAAAAAGTCTCGTGTTTGTGAGGAGCCACGACAGCTTCAAATATCGCTCGCCACTAACGGGAATCAAACTCAGGTCTGTGGGTTCATAGGGCAGCGTGCTAACTGCTGTGTCACCGCCCCATCCCAAATACATTAACGCATATTTTCAAAAATCTACTGACAACGGAGCGTTTTCAGATTAATTATAATACAGTTCCCATTAAAAAAAAATCGCATGCAATGTTCCCCCCCCCCCCCCATTCAAACACACGCCACGGATTTGCACAAAGCAGTAGCAGCAGATACTTGAGCCAAATTCGGCGGAGCTGCTCTTGACAGCACAATGCGGAGACAACTCGGTGAGAACGATTGTAGCGCCACCCCGCAAAATTCTGATGCAAGGCTTCAACAATTCTCATGGGGATTGGTCCCACACATTGCACGAGGGCGTGGGAAGTTTTGTTTACTTGTGGCAGCCGCTTGCCGCGAGCAGCCGAAACGCAACCATCTGCAATGCTGCGCTCACTCACAGCTCTGGCATTTCCTAAGACTCCAAATTATCCCGGAGAGAAGAACAATAGCTACCCCCCCCCATCTCCACCCACTCCCACCCCACGGGATCCAGCCCACAGATAAATTCAGTCCTCTCGCCGTGAGCACAGGATTGTTGTGACTATAGAGCCCTCATTGTGTAAGCAGCCTTGCCACTGTTATGGTCAGTCACTTAATCGTAACCATGGGGTTCTTCAGTGAGAGGGACGGTGGCGGGGCGGGGGTGGCATGAGGAGCGTTCACCGCCTTGTACGCCACTCATACTTTGTTAATCTGGGGTGGGTAACTCAATCTAGCATGGTAAAATAAAAAATGTAGATCGCCTTGCTTTGACGTGGTTTTTTAAAAAAATCCCTGTGCTCAAGACTGTCCGAGTGTGCTTGTGCCCTTCCTTCTCGTGGGCCTCACTGTTGTTTGTAGAGCACTGGACTATAAATACGGCATCGTTTTCCGGCTAAATTACCCAGAATAAACATTCACTGTAATTTCCTATCCCAGAGTTGCAGGGCATATTCTTATGTGGTTATATACATGTATTTCAGGCTTGGCGTGGCTTGTGTTCCTGATCATTTTCTGTCACATTCCCAGGATGAAATAAAAACACAAAAACTATACGTTTGGGCCTTCCTTTGACCATTTCGGGGAACGGTGGTTACAGTAGTTAGGGGCCGTCCATAAATGACGTCACGCACCTAGGGGGGCTCAGACATTTGTGATGATGTGTGACGAGGGGGGGGGGGGAGTTTGAGAAATGTGACGTCACATCAAAATGCGCAACTTTAAATAAATATAGACAACTCGTTCTACTTAATTAAATAGACTTTTTAATAAATGTTTTCTACTACAACATCAGAGTGCAGCGTCACATTAGATACGCACTACAATGACAATAATTTAAAGCGATTTGAAGCATGTTTTTTTTGGGGGGGCAGAGCTTTGTGACGTCATATTTGAGGGGGGGGGGGTCTGACTTTTTGTGACGTCGTGTGACGAGGGGGGGGGGGGTCAAAAATCGTACAAAATCGCGTGACGTCATTTATGGACGGCCCCTAATAGCACACTGCAATGAACCCGGCATCCTGAGTTTGATTGGCTCACGGCGGCGGCGAATGGTATCGTTTTTTGGTTCCCTCCCACCTTATCAACCCGAATCGACCATCGTAGTGAAGTATCGGTCAAACAACCCCCATGATTGACACGACATGTGGAGGGGGAGGGGGGAGCCATTCATCCAAAAGTGGATTGACAATTTGCTGACACTTGTCTGCCTTTAACCATTTAGGATGCAGTTCAGCGAGCCCCCACCTCACCCCATGGAATGTCATCACCACTGCTCACGCTAACAAAAACGAAATCCGGTAATTGGACCAGCTGCGTTGAAAGTGGCAAAATCACGGACGCCACCAACGCTGTACGGCAGGGGTAGGGAACGTCCGGCCCGTGGGCCGTATGAGGCCCACGAAATCATTTGGGTCTGGCCCTGCCAAAGCAACCGCAGGCGGGACTTGAAATTCAATAAAGCTAGGAGCAAACCTGGAAAAGCAGTTGCGAGTAGCAACATCTTCTTGGTTCTGTCGGTAAAGTCACGTAGAAGGTAAATAATAAAAATAATAAAATAATTCTCACGACGTTCCGGCCACAACGCAAGCAGCCGTCCTCAGGTGAAGAAAAAGTCTGTCGGGAAGACATTCAGACGCTGTCTTCCCGACAGACTTGTTCTTCACCTGAGGATGGCTGCTTGCGTTATGGCCGAAACGTCGTGAGAATTATTTTATTATGTTTTATTTTTATTATTTCCCTTCTACGTGACTTTACCGAAAGAACCAAGAAGATGAATCCCTGCAGTCACGAGTAGCAACATCATCAATACCAGCTAACATCACACGCCCCACCAAAGAGAAGCAGTTCCAGCCATCACATTAGGGGTGAGTTAATTAAATACTATTTGGTTTTTTCGGTAAAGTAACGTAGGTAAAAAATAAATAAATGAAAAACAACAAAATTAAATCACGACGTTTCGGAGGCAACGCAAGCTTCCGTCTTCAGGTGGAACCGTTACAGCCAAAATCACCGCATCAAGTAAAGAGAGCTACCTACGTGACTTGACCGAAAAAACCCAAAAGAGTATGAATCCTTGCAGTCACGAAAACTTCAAATCTCGAGTTAATTAAATGTTTGACCAAATTTAACAGGCTCATTTTTAAGTTGATAATTTTCTATGGCCCGCGAATGATGTTATAAACATCCAAATGGTCCTTTGCAGAGAAAAAAAAGGTTCCCCGCCCCTGCTGTAAGGCGTGCATGACAGGCAGCAAACTCGCCAATTCCAGCGGCTCTCCCTCCCTCCCTGTCGGAGTGGGTGGGACTGGGATGGGATGGGCACGTGCGCTGGTGGCGGTGGGTGTTGGTCGGGGGTGGAGACGCTGCCGAGGACGTAACGGTCTCTCGGTAGACGCCCTTTAACCCACCCGGCGGTGGCTGCGCTGAAAGCGCCGCGTGACATCAGATGCCGGCGCGCCGGCCCCTTGGCCAGCGTCCGGCCATCGCCCGTCCAATCTGCTGCCTGCCAAGACTCACCACCACCCCAGCCCCCCCCCGGCGTTAGCGAGCGGCTGTTTTTGAAATCTTCCCATGATGTGCGCGGGATGCGAACCACCATTTCTTTTTTGAAAAAATTTTCTTGCGGGTTTATTTGCGAAAGGCGTCTGTGATAGTCGAGGGAGAGAGTCGTTGCAAACGGTGACTTTGTCAGAATAAAAAAAAATTTCCCCTTTTTGGGGGCTTCGAGCAGAGAAGCGACTCAACTCGCCTCCTTGTCAAGGTACCAAACTCTTTGCTGTGGTGCGCTTCGCGTTCGATGGTCGCTGCTGAATATTTAATGCTACTCTTTAGATGGAAAGACGGCCACGTAGCATTTCTGCTTGTGGGTACAAAATGAAATGAGATGCATGTGTATATACAGTAATATATGACACTTGTACTGGCTTAGCTTTTACATAAATACAAACATTATACAGTATAGGGATTTTTGCTATTTTTAAAGCAATGTCTTCTCTGTTGATTTAGTATACTGTATATGCGATGTTACTGTTATATTGATGATGAGGTTGTTGAGTATTATTAAGATCTCTGTAAGAGCTATTTATTACAGCTTAGCAGGCGTTTTTCAAATGTAGCTGACGCTCAATTCATCACGACCTTCATACACTCACAATCACCGTTCCATAAATATCAAAGACGATCAAGGTGATGATGACGACGACGATGACGATAAGGTTCGCGGTTACAATTTTAATACAATGCTGATGTAAGACCGGTCAAAGCACGGCATTTTTTTCAAAAGTAGCATTTTTCAAACGTAGGCTGATGATTTGTCAACGGGACGTTATGAGCCTGAGCCGCGTGGACATTGGCAGTGGCGTGGCCGCGCAAGAGAGGGGGCTGCTGGTTCGCGTCGTGGCCACGATGTGGGAAAGAGTCACCCGGGGATGGTGGAGAGTGGATTGGGATGGGTTGGGGATAGGAGGCGTCATGCGTTTGGCTTGTTTGGTGAGATCATTCCTGCTTCGATTCGCCACAGTGGCTGGATTGTTGTGCGCATATCTGGCCCGATCCGGGACTGGGTGCTGTATAGGCGTGGCCCAGATGTCTTGCTACCCCCACCCCCGGCCCCAATTCATTGACCGCTAACATTTGTTTTTCTCCTTTGCATATTCATTTTAGTTTTAAACAAACATCACTTAAAAATATATATGAAGTTTTAGAGAATTATATGTGGGTCACAATACATCTGGACCCCCCCCCCCCCCCCCAATTCCTGTACATTCATTACCTCGGGAAGGGGAGCGTGCAGGAAGCGGAGGAGACTGCAGATGAACGAAGCAAAATGCCGACTACACCGAGCATCTTCTTGTTTCCACTGATCGTAAAAAAAAGGAGACTGCAGAGGGCTGGCTTCTGGGAAGGGGGGTAGACACATGCTGGGGGTGGATGGGGAGTTTCTTTTGGCAGGGGAGGGTACTGGGGGTGGGGAGAGAGGCCAGCAACACATGTACTCGTGTTTTCTTCACTTGTTCAGGCCTTGTGAAACCACGTCCTACGCTCCAAATAGCTTCACACTTCTCAGAGCGAGTTCAGCGTCTGGAATTAACGAAGGCTGCTCATCCAACATTAAAACACATTCCTCCTGCGGAGGGAGCTGGTAGGAACGTTGGGTTGCTCGGTCAATGGCCAGGGTCAACGGCGGCGTGGTGTATTCCGCAAATATGCCCGACTGTGAGGGCGGGCACAAGCCGGCGTGAGTAGGTTAAACGTTGAGTTTTATAAGGGCACCACGGGGTGACCAGCCCCTCCCCACCCAGCCCCACCCCTCCCACCCCCAACCCAGCACCACCCTCCCTACCCAGCCCCTCCCCATCCTCCCCTCCCCACCCAGCCCCTCCCCACCCAGCCTCTCCTCACCCCCCCCTCCCCACCCTCCCCACCCAGCCCCTCCCCCACCCAGCCCCTCCCCACCTTCCCCTCCCCACCCTCCCCACCCAGCCCCTCCCCACCCTCCTCTCCTCACCCTCCCCACCCAGCCCCTCCCCACCCTCCCCACCCAGCCCCACCCTCAACACCCAGCCCACCCAGCCCCTCTCTGCACGACGGACGGACGGACACAATAATCCCCTGTGGGCTGGTGTAACCAGGAGGTTCCTACCAGTATTAAGCCGTCAACCCTCCTCGTGCCTCCCACCCACCTCCTTGTTTAACATTCCGTGAATACGCCACCGTTAGAGCCTTTCTATCAACAAGAGCTGCGATTTCCCATAAAACAAAAGCAAAACAATAAGGGGCTATCTTATGGCCAGTGCACAGGGAGGTGCGGTAGTTGTCGTGTGTGTGTGTTTGTCCTTTTGTGTGCACGAGTCTGTATGTGCTCTTGCCTATAATTAGCGGCATCAGACGCAGGGCATTTAAGCATTGTTTTAGAGCGCCCTCTGAGCAGCTGCCCGTGGTGGAGAGAGACACCGGGCAGTGAGTGGTTGGGCAGGCTCCTGGTGCTGCTGATGCAACAGACTTAGCGTTCAGACGGGCTAAATGTAGACTACAGTGCATGCCCCTTGTCTAAATTGTTGTTATTCTCAAGAGCGGAGTGGAAAGAGTAAGAATTATAGTTGAACGAGCGGGGCCATTGCTTAAGCGTTAAGTGTTGCAGCGCATGTCCAATTATAGAGAGAGGTGGCTCCACCTGCATTCAAAGTATGTGCATAGTTTCCTGTAAAGAACTGAGAGTACTTTTTAACATTTGCATGATGTCTGACACACACGTGTTACCATGCACGATATAAAGAATTATTAAATGTAACCTTTCTTGAAAGGTGGAGTAATCGCGCGTTTGCATGTGCTGCGCGACATTTGGGGACCCCGTGGCATTTGCACATTAAAGAGTCTGTTGCTTTCTTCAAGACGAATCTTATGCATGATTTGAGACAATTGTTCTTTACACCTGCTTTCAAATGAGAATAGGGTTTCCCCTTTTTTCTGGCAGCAAACAGGTGTTGAGATGTTAAAACACCAAACTGAAACCTTTTACAAGGAATCATGTCTGCATTAAAAAGGGGGAAAACCAATTCTCATATTTTGGTACTGGCAAAGGAGCTCCTATGACCTGCTTTAAAAGTTAAGGTTACAAGTTCGTAACGTGCACATTGCGTAGATCCAAAATATTGTGATCTGTTCACATTAATATTTAGATTTTTTAAAATTTGTATTTATAATATTTCCATATGCACCATGAGATGTGGATTAAACCATCACCAAACTCCGGTCATCCTCGCAGCGGCTTTTGGCGAGTCATTGAACAAAGACGGTCACCGCATCATGCACTTTCAGATGTGCTTCTGTGGCCGTCTGGAACGTTTTTAGCTCCAATATTAGAAAACCACTGAAGCTATGCACTTTTAAATCTATATTGAAAACTCATTTCTTTAAAACTGCCTTTTTGTGTTTAGTTTGTTGTCCATCCCCCGCACCTCCGATTAGCACTGGTTGGCTACGTACGGTACGAAAGAGGTTCAACATACATACAGAGGCGCGGGAAATCAAATGAGCTGGAAAGGCAAATAGAACCAGCGCCAACAATCGCCCAAGCTCTGTGGCCCTAAATGAGGATATTTTTCCAACTCCAAACTGGAACACCCAGAGAACACGCACGCATACGAGGGAGAAACTCGACCCCACACAGATGGAACAGATGGAGTTCCCATTTTCTGTATCTCCTCATGGCGAGCCAGGGTATGGCACCTTGGCAGCCATGGGAAGAGAGTTTCGCATTATTGATGTCATCCACCAACCCTTGCTTCCACAGTGCTGGATTACAGGCATGCATAGCCACCTAATGATTCATATTCTATTGTAGAAGGTTTTACTTTCGTTTTATTGTTTTATATTTTTCTCCTTCACATTCCTCATCGTCAGCCATCGTCAATCCACTACTGAAGGAGGGCCTTCCCCAAGCCACTTTTGCTTGTGATGGTGAAGGAGTAGGGGGTGCTAAGAATCACTGGGTGTAAACATAACTCCTTTTTGATCTGTTCAGATTATTCATATGAAATGTATGATCATTCACTATGCACCATGAGATGTGGATTAAATTTGGAGCATAAAACGGGAATTATATTTTTAAAGTGTTAACTGTTTTGTGTTTTCAAGCACAGTTTGGTAAACATATAAGGAACCATTATATGTGTTAAAAACTGGATTAACGTCAATGCATAAAAGTACTTACTGTAGTAAAAAAAAATACATACATTCTTAACAGTTATGAACAATTGGGAAGACTTCTTACCTTTTACAACAGCAAGGCCACGTGCAACATCAAGTGACATTGGATGTTTGCAGCGTCTTATCAAACCATGAATCTCGAAGGTGGCAGTATCACTCTGTGTTGATAATGATGTCAGCTACTTGGGAGAGGAATTCGTTTTGACAGAACACATTTTAACTCCGCGTTTACCTATGACTTGTGACCGAATTGATTGAAAAGCAAGGACGGCCGCATCACTCCTATGCAAAACTGGGTTTTAACTTCCGTTTAACCATTGGACGGATCTCAGTGAGGAATGCAGTCCATTCCACTTGAACCGGTCGGACAAGTAAATGTGGAGTTACTTTTTACCCGTTGCCTGAAAGGTTGTAAAGTAATAAATAATTGCTAAATGAAAGAGCGGTGCTTTCTGAATGTAACGCTGCGCACGTGTTCCTGCATCGTGGCTTTTGCAGCATCTGCAGGTGAGACTTTCTCTGCTGTACAGCAGGTGGTCTGATAGGCTGCATTTTTTTTCTTCTCACGTTTGGTTAACAGTAACATTCCTAAGATAAACCGCATCGATAAGAAATGCAGTGATTTTTTTTTAATCCCACAAACTACGTACGGCCAAGAGAGTGATTGTGCATGCCCCTATTGTACAAGCTGTCCTAAATCACCTCCACTGGCCACTCTTAACGCAACAGAATTAGCACGATCCATGACGGGCCGTAGCGCCACTCAAAACGAGTCATGGGACCGCGACCACTTTCCGTGATACATTTAAAAAGAAAAAATGTCTCTGGAGCTGCCACTGACTGGAGCTGCAACTAGCCTGTGTATTTATAGGTCTCTACCACGTACAGTGGAGATGCAACCGTGGTGCACTGTGGTTTGCACACTGGACTTAACCATCCAGAGGTCGCCGGTTCGATTTTTCGTAGGGATGAAACGATGGTGCAAGTTTTCTAAATACCGCCCGCCTTGTCCGCCCAGTGGTACAGGTTGTGTGCGGTGGGGTAAAGCAAGGCCGTAATTATTATATTTATTGGGGGGGGGGGACACATCCCCCGAATAATCAAATGTGCTCAAAATATCCCTCCCAAATATATTGCTATACAAATATTTAAAATAATAATTGCGATGCTATGTGAATAAAAACAACAATTTGCTAAACCGTGGCCACAATATCTGGACTTATCTTCATATAACAATGCATAGATTTCAGTTTATATGATTGTGGTTATGGTCGTACTTTATGAATCCGTAATCTCTGCCATTACATACAATGAAACAAGAAAATGTAAAAAAGGAAAAACAGAGCAATGTAATACAATATACTATTAGACATTATTGTAAAAAAAAAAGTCCATCCCATGTTTTAGTGAATTTCTAAATATTTTAGGCAGGAAATGAGTTTTCAAATATAGATTTTTTTTTTCTGGGGGGGGGGGGGGGGGGGGGGCAGACCCCCTGGAAGATTTGGTCCCCCCAATGTTGACTCCATGGCTTCGGCCTTGGGGCAAAGTGTGGGTACAAATTATTATCGAGGCTTCACCCCCCCCCCCCCGTTTCCTATGCGTACGTACATTGTCAATATACCCCGCATACGAATGCGTACACATTTGGGTTAACCTCCCCCCTCCATGCGTACGTACTAAATGGATGGCCCCCATGACCAATACATTTCCAGGGCTGCACCGTTAACTTTTTTGTTGTTTGACCTCACAGGGCACAGAGATGTCCGCCACTGAGCTGCCCTTGCCTTGTCGCATTGGTCGGGCTCGGCAGCCTGGCTCCCTCCGCACGGACAAGCGGCGTTTTGTTCACTGCTGTTTGGGAGGCTCATGCTAGCGGGCCCCGTGGCGCGTATGTTTTGAGTGGGTGAGTGGAGCTCTGTGGAGGGCAAGATACGGGGGCGAAGGGTGCAGGAGGCTGGAGGGGTTTGAGAGGAATGAGGCGGAAAGGGATATGGGGGTTGGTGCGGGGGGGGGGGCAATCGGGAGGTGGAGAGGTTGAGAGAGGGGGGCGAGGGAGGCGGAGTGCAAACCTATTGGAGGGGGGAGGCTCCGGGTGGCAGAGGTTGGTGTGGGCGGTGGGGGCGCGTAAGAGGAAAACCGAACTCGTCAAAGCACGACCCTTGACAGCGCCACTCGCTGACTTGCCGCAGCATGCACACGCGGCAAGTCAACACCACAGCTGTAGACACTGCTTATCTGTACCGCCTTACATCACTGTTCGTAAGTGCTTCATGGCGGTGATTTTGGCTTGACTCTGAGCATGCAATGTACACGTACCCCTGGACAGCCTTTTGCCAATTCCACTGCTGGATGAGGGCCTCCCCACGCATTGTGTAAACGACTCAGTTTCCGCCCTGTGCAATCTCGTTTAGTTTTAATTAACAAGGCACAGGAAGGACATTGAGTCATTGGTTATCAGCTGTGACAGTTCCTGAAGCAGCTCGCAGTGTATAGAGCGAAACGTCGGACGTAGCGCGCAAACAGCACGCAGCACGACCCAAAAATTGCATCGCAAATTTGTATACCGGTCACAACTGATAAAAACTCACGCAGTAGTAAATTGAGCACTGCACACATTTGTCCTGGATTGCATAAGGTGTAATGAAGTGCAGATACCAACTGCTGCACTTAATTCCTTCTACGACGCTGAGCAGATTGGAAGCATCGCCATGACTTCCCGTGAGTCATGTCAACAGAGCGATCTGGATCGAGTGTCTCTGTGTGTGTGTGTGGTGGCCCTTGTGTGTGAGCCTGTGTGTGTGTGTACGTGCCTGGGCACGTCTACCGCACGGGCCCTGTATTACCCAATAATTGTGTTGCTCCGACTTGCTCGGCTCCGCCAGGCGGAAGGGAAAAAAAAACAGACGAATTATTGCAGTGAGTGGTGCTGTTTCCTGGCTTCATTCAACAGGGAGATACAAAGAGGGGTGGTGGGCACGCTGTTTGCTGGGCTGTGGCGTCATGAATTCTCCAGTCTCTTCTAAATCAACCCTGTTTTAGGACACCTTAATTTTTTTATGTGGTCTGGCTTCAACGCAAACTATTGGAAAGGTAATGTAGTGTTTAACTTTTAGATCATGGTTGTTGAGTTCATGAGAACAGGACCCAGAGACCAACTATGTCAAGCGGGCCAGAAACAAACGCAGTATTGAAGGCGTGATAGATACGCGTCAATACGCGTCTTGAATTGAGAAAGGTCAATACAGTATTTCACATTCTAGATTTGAAGTTTTCGTGACTGCAAGGATCCATACTCTTTGGTTCTTTCGGTAAAGTCACGTAGGTGAAAAAAGAGAAATAAATAAATTAAGTCACAGTAAAGAAAAAATCTTGCTGTAGTTGTCACACCTGATGATGATTACTTGTGTTGCAATCGAAACGTGATGTTATTTTTTTTATTCACCTACGTGACTTTACCGAAAGAACCAAAGAGTAGTATGTCACATGTTATGATAAAATAAACTCGCACATAGGTGAACGGATGGTTCAAGGGTCAGGAATAATTCCCTGTAAGCTAAACATGAAAAACTCATATAAGTAACTGGTATGGGCGAACCATCTCAATGCTGAACATGTAGCTGAAAATTTACTAAATTGGGATTTCCATGCATCGGCAGCAACATCGCCTCCTACTGAGAAAACCTGAAAGGACCGTCCTGCGGAAAAAGAGCATTGAGACTGAGGCTTTGTTGCTTAAACAGGCATAATTAAGCATAATAAAAGTACTGAACCAGAACAGCCGAGTGATTGAAATAGGAAGAAGCTGTAATGGTTTGGCCGTGACACTCAAAGAGCAGTGAGAATTCCCCGCATCATCCTGCAGGGCTCAGTAAATAAATATGACTGAAACTATTTTTGTATTTTACCAGATAAGGTCGACTGAGCTATGTAGCTCTTTTTAACAAGCGACCTGGCCACAAATGGTAGTTTAACAAAGTGGCTTATGTGAAAATGTATCGCGCAGCCATATACCCTAAACGCGTGATGTTGATTCTAAATGTGGAGGGTAAAAACCGGAGGACCCAGAGAAAAAAAGCCACACAACCACGGAGAGAGAGAGAACATGCAAACTTCAAGTATACAGCCGTCAGGGTTGGGATCGAACCCACCATCTCCCGTGTACCAGACAGGGCAGTTAACATCTCGTCACTGTGGCGCCCCTTAAAGTAGAAGAGACGAGGAAGGCAGGTCGGCCGGATGACGAGGAACGTAGCGACACGGACAGGCAGATCAGCGGCAGACGTTGTGCAGATTGCAAAAGGTCACAAGAGGTGGAGTTGCCAAAGCATCATGGGTGCCCACCCCCATGCCCCTCGTGGTTAAAAGACTGACGGTGACGATGAGGACGGCGACAGCTGATATGTTGGGTTTGAAATGGTTGATTAAGCCGCCGTGATTAAACCGGGTTCTCAAGTGTAGCCAGCTGAGAAATGTTGCTTGGTATTAAAGGGCGTGCCCCCGAGTGTGGATAATAAAGAGACCGATCAAAGTCACTTCAGCCGTACGTCTGCGATGTCATCTTCCAAGGCCGATCTCTGACACCGGGGTGATGCACAGGAATTCGAGAGCACAAATGAAACATATTTGGGGGGAAATACGTTTTTAAAATATAAAAAAACATCTGTATTTATATCAACATATCCAGCTACAACGTCACTTCAGACCTCGTTTGCTGGTGAGCTGGTGAGTTGCCAGAGGGCTATATTTATTGGCGGGACTAACTTGCGAGTGTGAAAAACTGTTCATTGATTGCTCTCTTGAATGTCCAATGGCCAGAATGGTTTGTTTTTATTGCTATGTAAATTATATTTCTCTGGAACGTCTGGTAAGCTAATTGAAAAAACCCAAAAATGATATAATGTATTCCTTTGAATCCGCATTGAATGGACTGGGCCATTGTTTGCACAGCCGTTTCATACGTGCCGAGCGTACCTATACATTCTATATTTGAAGCTTTCGTGACTGCAAGGATTCATACTCTTAGGTTTTTACGGTAAAGTCAAGTAGGTAAAAATAAATAATAAAAATAATAGAGATAATAATAGACATAAAATAATTATTTTATGAATTATTTTATGTATATTATTTTCTCTATTATTTCTCGATTTAAAGCTTTCGTGACTGCAGGGATTCATCTTCTTTCGGTAAAGTCACGTAGAAGGGAAATAATAAAATAATAAAAATAAAACATAATAAAATACAATTCTCACGACGTTTCGGCAGCCGTCCTCAGGTGAAGAACAGGTATGTCCTCAGGTGAAGAACAGGTCTGTCGGAAAGACAGACCTGTTCTTCACCTGAGGACGGCTGCTTGCGTTGTGGCCGAAACGCCGTGAGAATTGTGTTTTATTTTTATTATTTTATTATTTCCCTTCTACGTGACTTTACCGAAAGAACCAAGGAGATCTCTATTAATTTTATTGTTTATTTTTATTATTTATTTTTACCTACGTGACTTTACCGAAAAAACCGAAGAGTACGTACCTATACATTCAACCCCCCCTCCCTGTCTCCTTCTCCCTGGGACCGCTCCGCCCATTCAATAGAATACTCCCCATATGCGGCGCCGGGCTCTCCATCCAATCTCAGTGCCTGGTGGCTTGTGAGCTCACTGCGGTGGGCGGAGAGTACGCGTATGATTGGTGTATGCTATGTTTTCCCATGTGTGTTCGACTTGCCTGTCAGTGTGCGCTGACTCGGTCTCCTAAGCGCCGCGTGTGAGTTGGGAGGCGGGTGAGTCCAAGCCTCGAGTTTGTAGCCAACACGAGTGTGGTGAGTATGTGTGTGTGTGTACGTGAGTACGCGCGCGTGTATGTGTGTGTGTGTAAGCGTCTCCGAACAAAGGAATGAAGCGTTGTTTCCTTCTGAGTTGGTGATGGTGGTGTGGGTGTTGTTTTCACGCTGCTGTGGTGAGTGCTCTCTTGCTCGCTGCTTGCCAGCTGGGTCATTGCAATGGGTTGGACAATGCCGCGTGAGATGGGTGTGTGGCTGGGTGACTTTGTAGCCTTTCAATACTCCACCGCGGCAACGTTCATTCATGAGAATGTGTTGTTCTAGATTTGAAGCTTTCGTGACTGCAAGGATTCATACTCTTGTTTTTTTTTCGGTAAAGTCACGTAGGTAAAAATAAAAATAAATAATAAAAATAATAGAAATAATTGTATTTTTACCTACGTGACTTTACCGAAAAAAGCTAAGAGTAACAATGTGTTGTGTATATTTTGTACAAGTTTTGGCCAAACGTTTGCAGTGTGTCACTTCTGCTGATAAAATGTACACCCGGTGAATGAGTCATTATGCGTTGATGTCATTCGAGTGCTGGTGATTCACATTAATTTTGTGGTTAGTAGCTGATTGACGGTGGGACGGCAAAAGATTATCTTTAGTTTTAAATTGTCTCATTTCAAAGGCCGAGGCATCATTGCGCGTACCACTGGGGGTTGGAACTGTGCCATGTTTGTGGTCTTGATGTGCTTTAGGAAATGTGAAAAAATAGATAACAGTTTGGAGATTCCACAATTCTGCCGACTAATAGTCTGGAGAACCCGTCAAAAAACCTTTAACCCATCAGCCTTATTACACGTGGCAAGGTGACAGCATCATTATGCCTGCACGCGTTGCATATTTTTGCTCTTACAAGCTCATTCTTGTGTCGACTGCATTTGCGTACAGTGCCCGCGCGTGTCTGATATAGTAATTCGCATTCCGGCTTTTTCGTTTGTTTGTTTAACTCGCTTTGCTCATTTGGTGGCGAGTGGCATTAGGGGGCAGCCCAGCCGGTGTGGCACGTGATCACCGCCCAGCCGCACCGCAGCAGATCCCCGAACGCGTCCTCTCTCGACTTGCTCCGGCTGGGCTGTCCCGAAGCGCAGTGGTGTCTGCCCACCGTGCTCGCCCTCTGTCTGTCTCTCTCGCTCTCTCACGATGGAAGTTGCTCCCTCGGTTTGGGGTTTAGCTGTGGAACGCTGTGGTGGTGATGGTGGTGGAGGAGGCGACTTGCGCCCGAAGCAAGATGAGCCACGTGCTCCCCGCTGAACTCCGCGCTTCGACTTGCCGGAGTGCCACCGCCGCTTGCGGCACCCAAACACGCAGTCGCTGGCAGAAGCCACACAAAAGGGGCCGATGCTTGGGGCGGGCTTGTGTTGGCAAGTTTCGCGGTTGCTGTAGTTGGAATTTACGGACCAGCTTCGAGCCCGATAGTTTATAACTCGTGAGCTTGCGCGACCAATAGTGTTTGTAGTGGAGGTTTTTGTTGGGTTCGATGGCGTGATCAATAAATGTGTCGTTCAACCCGCCACCACCTGACGTGGCCAATTAGTAAGGCTTGTCACGTAAACAAAACATGCCGATTGGTTACTAGTGCAGCACACCGGAGAGGGAACCCGCGACATTTACACTTCGAGTTCGACGTTTCGCCAGCAAATTACAACGAGCATCATCAGGCGAGAGCCATATGTGATGGGTTTAACGACGCAATGATATTTACGCGATTTGAGCCCCAACGTTTGCTCCCCCCCCCAACGTTCCATGTTCGTTGGGCAAGTTGCTGAACCTTTAAAGACACGGCGTCTGTTTGTGCCTTGCGATGTAGCCTCTATGTTTGTTTTACGTGTAACTGTCTAACGCCAACAACGTGAACAGCTGTCGATTAAGAAAAAAGGGTGCCCAAAACGTTTACAAATGACGTGTTTTAACATTTAGGGATATGTGGGCGTTGGTAGGGAGGGGTGTCTTAAACTTTTAAAACTGTACCCGACCCAAAAAGGCATCCTTTGATAATTCTTAAGTTTATAGCTTCCACAAAGACTCGGCCTTAAATTCTGCTGTGAGGGCATCCGCCGTTTATGGGCTCGCATAAATGTCACACGCGGCGGGAGGGAAAATGAACTGCGAACTAACCGACGGCGACACGAAACGCGGTGGAGAGTCGATCTGCATGTGTGTCCCCCAATCTGCCAGTGGGCGTCAAAAGATCCCACGACAGCGTTCGCAAGAGTGAGCCATTGTCAAACGGTGCCCTCGCCGAATTGGCTCAGCACCCCCCCCCCCCCCGTCGCACGCTCGTAATCCCTCTTGCTACTTGCGTCGGATTTCCTTGACGGACGATCGACGCTGGCCACGTTACCCCACTCCACCCCCTCCACCGCTGCCTCGTCCCCCCTCCTCTTGCCTTGTGTGCCTACCAAAGCGGGCCCTGAATGGACAAACGCCTGACTCTGCTGTCATCCTCACAAAGCGGAGGGGGAGCTGTTTCGGGGGAGGGTGGCGAGCAAGAGGCCGATGAATGCGTCCGAGGGCGGCTTCGCACTTCGCTGGATTACGAGCAAGAATAACACCGCTCCGGACAATGCCGTGGCGAGAACAATTCGGCAAGGCGTTTGCGTGCTCGTCAAGATTACGATAGAGATATAATTCGTGCACGGCCGTGATTTAAAATGCTCGGATTTATAATTACAGACGATTGGCAAAGTCGAAGATTAAGGTCGAGTGGATTTGAGAAATTATCAGTTTAATCCTGGGGAATTCTTTGAGATTTGTTTTGAGCGCACGTGGAGGGGTGGGCAAAATTACACCAAAATATAATGTCCCCCATCTGTCACGAAGCATCATTACCCGAAAAGACACCGGCTCAGGCGTGGCGTAATAACTTCTAAACAAATCTATATCCATTACAGCATTACCCACAAATCCCTGCTGCTTATGGCTGTATACCTAATGGGTTCTTTAAAAGGAGTTTGGCCAAGAGACGTCCATTATCGGCTGCCTCTTTGGCAAGTCACCCCTCCTCCCCAGTGCCCACATGTAATGCTGCTCTGCTTGTGTTTACGTGTTTGTTTACCGACGATTATCTGACCGGGTCCTGGGTCTCCCCTAGGTCGACTCAGCCTCAAATTAGTGCCTGGTCTGGTGCGTAAATGTCGCAAATAGTGGAGAAAAATGCGGCGGGAAGTGGTGCTGGCTACCCCACCACCTTGTGTGCCTTCCAAGGGGCTACTCGCTAACAGCACTTGCCCCAAAAGCCTGTTGAGACTATATGGGGGATATTTGTCTTTGTTTGTTTTGGTATTCTCGTGTGATGGTATTTTTATGATGGAACTGTGCGTTACAATGTGATGGCACTGGACTGTACTATGTAACAACAATATGGTATTGAACACTGTGGCATGTTCCAACGTGTTAATTAGTGTTTAAAAAAAGCACCGGCTACCACCCTACGGGAACATCTTTCTCATAGTCGATAGAGAGGGCTTTTAGGTTTTATTGCCATCTTAAAAAAAGAAATCGAAGTCTTCGAAGGCCATTATTTCTGCACACACCTTCAAGCATTTCACCAGGGGCGTCCTCCACACTCTGCACGTGAACTAGCGAAGGCAAAGGCAACTTTCACGATCACTTACAAATTGCCGTGGACACAACGGACACGTGTCGCGCTCTCAATTTCCCGCAACAAAAAATAAGTTTATCTGTGTAATTTATCGCAGGGGCTTGTGCGTCATCATCGTTCTGTTCTTGTTCCCGCTCCGGTGGTTGAGCTCCACGCGTGATGTGTACAGTATTTATATCTCTCAAAGAGTGTTTGCCTTGCGGTGTTGCTGAGTAGTTGTAATAAGGAAATCATTGCCGTTTGGGAGTTTCTCAAGCAGAAACGGATCTTTCGTCAAGTTAAACTCAACGACGCATTTTTTTTTATTGAACCAGGTAAGGCCCACTGAGCTATATAGCTCTTTGTCAGCTCAACGAAGTGGCTTATGTGGAAGTTTGTAGCAGCCAAATACGCGAAGAGCATATTTATAAATGTGGAGGGAAAAACTAGAGGACCCGGAAAATAAGTTGTGTAACCACGGGGAGAGCATGCAAACAGAACACGCATACACGCGTCAAGGTCGGGTTCGAACCCACAAACTCCTGTCTACCAGGCGAGGTAGTTAACGTCTCTCCACCGTGGCCACCCGAGTTTTAAACAAGACGCAAAAAAACGTGTTAAAAAGCAACACGGCTTTATTTCTCGAGTGTATGCAAAA
Organism: Lethenteron reissneri; assembly: GCF_015708825.2. Lineage (NCBI taxonomy): Eukaryota > Metazoa > Chordata > Hyperoartia > Petromyzontiformes > Petromyzontidae > Lethenteron > Lethenteron reissneri. Next base: position 9,353,858 of record NC_083803.1, on the reverse strand, counting down.
AGAAACCCCCATTAGCATTTTCCGGAAGAAATGCATTGTGTTCCTCTTGTCTTAGATGACCATCACAGCAAATTAATAGATAAAAAAAATTAACCCGTAAAAACTAAGTTTTTCACTATAAATCCTTTATATGTGTGGTGGCTAGAGTCCTTTCGTCCTCTGGCTTGAGATGGCTGCCACCTATGGGTCAGATGATTGCCTGCCACCATTAAGCAATTGGTAATTAAATATAATTATTTTTTCCCTAAAAAGTGTAAAAATTTGGAAAAAAATTTCACGAAAATTAATTGTCACGCACAACGAGTCTGTGTGTCAAATGTCAGCTCGATTGGATCACGGGAAGTGGGTTAAAAAACGAGCGAAAGATTTGCACGGTCGTAAGCGCGCAAGCAAGCAAGCAAGTGAACTTAATATAAAGGATTTAAAAATAAATGGGAGCAAACGTGACCAACTGACAGCAGCGTTTTAGTGATGGCAAAATTCTAGTGCTGCTGTCATGGTTACATCTGCTCCAATTAATTAATTTAGATCTCAAACAAGAGGACCATTATGCACTTCTCCAGAAACTGCAGTTGGGATTTTTTGCATATGCACAAAAGGCTGTGTGGCTTTTTCACACATTTGTGTGCCTTGTCTGAGAAGTTTGGTTTACCAGCCTTACACAGTTATTCGGTTATCATGGCATTTTCGTATAATTTACAGATTCGAATCTTGGCCTGGTTGTGATAAAATTGTATTGACATTTCCGAGTTGAGCCTGGTATAGTGCATCTATGATCCGTCTGTGTGTTGTGCCTGTACGTCTGCCTTGTTTTGTCTGGGTGCATAGATGTTATCAACCCTATTTTGAGAGTAGTTTCTTTGTTCAGAATGTAAACAAACAAAAAAAGTCAAAGTACTTCCCTACTTACGCGAGTATGGGGTCGAACTCGTCTCTGTTAGCAAACGGAGCCAGTGATGGAAATTCCACATTCCCATGGCAGTGGTCTAGTGTGTCCATTAGACAACTGCTGTTTCTTAAAACGAAGTGGTTCTAATTTGATTATCGCTGGATGGATGATATGCTTATTTGATAGCCCAAGTGGGATTTGAATTCACAGCCATCCATTTGTGAAATGAGCACTCGAAGCACAGCGCTATAATTAGTAATTCAGGCCTGTGCGCCTTTTTTATTCCATGACAATAGGTGCAACGATACGTATGATAGTCTTATGATGATGGTAATCATTGCAAAATGTTGCTGCTAATGACGATGATGATTAAATAACACCCTTATTTAATGATGACAATCTTCAGATGATGACAGTGACCGTTCAACAAATAAAAAAAAATATTTACCCGTTAATGACGATGATAGCCTTCAGTATATGATAATTATTTGTCCATTTTCTGCTTCAGTGAACTTGTGTTAATTACAGGAAAAAGGCCAGTCAGCCAAAACAATGAGAGTGGCTTTATAAAAAACAATTATTATTCAATTGTTATGCTGATTATGATGATTATGAACGTCTTCAGATGATGGTGGTGATATAATTAGCGTTACAAAGATGACAACAATGATGATTATGATTATGATGATCAAACAGCCTTCTTTATGTGGAGAGACGGCTATGTGAAGGAGACATTGTCTGCTTATTGAAATATAAATATTCTCCACAACGATGCAAATGATTATTGTGAGTCGTGCCAATCTCGATATTCGTCAGACGATGACGGTGACAACAACGATGGTGCTGGTGTCCCAACAGTCTTGTCATCGTGATAACCGCTGCAATGGCGAGATGTTAACTCCCTCGCCCGGTATACAGGAGCTCGTGGATTCGTTCCCGACCCTAACGCCTGCATATTTGAAGTTTGCATGTTCTCCCCATGGTCGTGTGGATATTTCTCCGGGTCCTCCGGTTTTTCCCTCCACATTTAGAAACGTGTTTACAGTATTTGGTTGCTATAAATGTCCACATTTGAAGCCACTTCTCGGAGCTAACATTTGTGTCCAGGCCGCTTCTGAAACAGCGCTATATAGCTCAGTGGTCCTTACCTGGTCAAACAAAAATAGTTTAAGAAAAAAATAGTTGAATAGACGGCGACGCTTGCTATCGGTGCGGTAACGGGAAATCGACGCCGGTAGCATCATCTCTCTCCCTCTCTCTCTCTCTGCAGGAGATTTGCGAGGAGATCTGGGAGCACGTGGAGGTGATCCACGCGCTCCAGGAGGCCGAGTTCCCGCTGCGGCTGCTCGCCGTCTCCGTGCAGGTGCTGCTCGACATCCAGGCCGTGCACCTACTGTGGCACCGGTTGCGCGTCTCCACGCTGCTGCTGCGTGAGCGCGTGCTGCGCGGCCTGCAGCTCCGCGCCACCACTGCGCACGTCCCCACCGTCACGGCCGCTGCCGACATGCGTGGCGACGGTGCCCACGAGCAGGAGCAGGAGGAGCAGGAGGAGCAGCGGGAGGAGGAGGAGGAGGACGAAGTGCACCGGGTGAGTGCCGGGACGTTGGCCGTAGCGATCAAGAGAAGGTCAAAGGTGCAAAGCCCCTCTAGAGGGTGTCTGACCTCTTCAGCCGTACTGGCTGATCATATAAGAGAGGTGTGAGTATCCACATTTTATCCCACCACTCGCGACCTGCCGATTGACTGGTTTACCCATAGTAAAAACTTTCCCAGGAGATTAAACCGGCAACCTCTCGATTGCAAGTCCATTGTGCTAACCTTTACATGAAGGCTGCATCATAAGTTTACCATATTTCTGGGAGGCTCAACTGGAATTGTCCCCGCTTATTCCTCTGCTAACCTCGACTTCTACTCAGGTAGCCCTACTCTTTTTCAGTATCATGAGCCATGCATGAAGCCGGAACATTTTAAACGAGGACAAAAATTCCATTTTCACTATGGGTTTGGATACTGGGACAAGCCTTTCTGCTATACATTTCTACGTGATACACCACTTCGTTAAGCTATCATTTGTGGCCAGTTCGCTTCTGAAAAAAAAAGTTGTATTGCTCATTGGGTCTTACCTAGTAAAATAAAAATAGTTTAGTCGAGGTCAGGGCTCTACGCCCCAAGTGCGGCAAGTCGTTCGGTAGCTGCCATTAACAGATGGGCCCTGTTTGACTAGACTCCCTAGCGGACACAAATGCAACTCCTTCATTGATACGACATGTGTTCGGGGGCAGGGTGGGTGTGAGGTGATTGTCTACGAGGGAGGGAGGGAGCGAGCGAGCGCTTAATGCCGGCCGTGTCCTATGAGTCGTGCTAAGAGAGCCCTCTCAGAAGCCCGGAGCCCCAAACCTGTCTCTCACAGTGCTCAAGAGCCATTTGACTATTCAGGGGAAGAAAAGTTTACGGGGAACGGTTAGGGCTCCGATTGTCCGGCCGCTTTGAAAACGTATCGCGGCGCGCGATAATTGAGACGTGACGGTATTTAGTTCTGCTCCCAGCGCGCTGTGCGTCTGTCAGCTGCATTTAGAAATGAGTCTAATTGGAGCGTCTGGCGCTGTCTGCGCGCTAAGTGATGGCGCAACGCAGGAATGAAGAGCCATTGTGTAAACTTGTTTTTGTTGTTGTTTTACTCTCGCGCTTGCGGCTGGCTGTTGTGACTTGCAGCAGGGTGCCTGTCTCGCAGTATGCAGAGCAAGGTCAGAATCTCAAATCCCAAGCGGGAGTCCAATCTGGCTTGTAAAAGCCATGTGCTCGTGAATGGAATTGGCCAAGTGTTTTCAGTGTGTAACCCTCCTCACTAAAGCGTCTTGAGAGGCTTTCCTGAGTGAGTAAATTACATCTCACCACAGTCAATAAACTAATCACCACTGGTGCCAGGACCCAATCAGAGTCTGAGGTGGAAATCATCCCTGTTAGCAGCCCTGAGCGAGCAGTGAAGATTTCACATTCTTACGGCAGTGTTCAGTCTGTCCATCCATGAGACAGTCACTTTTGTCTTCCCATAATGTGGTCCTTTTATCAACTATGGAGGGGTGCGATGCTATATTGATCCCCCCAACCCCCCTGCCCAACTGGGATTTGAACTCACAGCAGTCCATTTGTGAGCTGAGCACTCTAACCCCCGGCGAGATAATTTAAAAATACAGACCCAGCACCGCCTCGTTTTAACCTGCTGTCTGTCTTTCGCAGAACTGCATGGGCATCGTCATGGACGACGATGAGGAGGAAGAGGAGGAGGAGGAAGAGGAGGAGCAGAGCGAGACGCAGCTGCTGATTCGCCGCCCGGCCGACTACTTCTCGCTGGACTGCGGCATCACGGCCTCCGAGCTCTCGGCCTACAGCCCCCGGGAGGATGATCCGCCCTCCCCGCCGTCGCTGGCGCTGCCGCCGGGCACGGGCGGAGCCGGGAGCGCCACCCCGACGCGGCCGACGGACGCCGCCCCGGAGGGACGGTCGCGTCCCCTTGATGTGGCGACCCCTTCTCTGTTCGATGAGGCGAAAGACGCCGGCGCGGGTTCGGAGCAAGTCAGGGACTCGGACAGCGACTCTGATTCGTTGCCGCCGAGAAATACACGGGGCAGCGTCTGTGCTGGGATGAATGCGGCTGATGCTTCCTACCTTAAGATGTCATTTTTTGGGTCGGTTAGCGGTGTCCAACAATCATTCGTGGATGTGTGTGGAAATGCGAGCATGGGTGCCGTTGGCGGAGACGAGAGTCGCAGCGAAAGCGATATTTCCTTGGATGAAGATGAAGACGGATCACACGATGCGACGTATCAGGGGGCTGGCGTGGAAGCATCGGGGGAAATCGGTTATAGCGTTGCTTTGGGCAGAGCGCCGAGCGGAGGAAGCGTGGGCATGACCAACAAGCAGTGGAACGACACTCGGGACAGCATCACCACATTCAACACGGCGCTGAATGCTGCCTCCTCGGTGGCTTTTCTTGGACGCCCGACGCAGATACATTTGAACCTGAGAAACGTAAACGCTGGCGAAGTGGACAATCGCGCGGACGGGTCGGCGTATGTCAATGCGACGGAAGGATCGTCCCGCCCGGGCACGAATCGGCGTCCGAGGGACGATTCCGCCGCTGCCCAGGGCCGAGCTTGCGAGTATTTCCAGGCCTCCTCACGCCCCAAGGCAGACGATGACGACGACGAGGATGTCGCTCGCGGGAGGAGCGGACGCCCATCTCGGCGCGGACCCAGCGACGACGGGCGCGCGGAGAGAGTGAGCAACCGCCGGCACTTCAACCCGCAGAGCCCTCCACGCTCGTCGGCACCGGCGGCCTCCGAGTCTCAGTACTGCGTCGTCGGGAACGCCGCACAGGCACCGGATGCTCGGAGCCGGAGGGACGACGCCTACCTGGCCCTCGCCAGCAGCGACGCCGCGCCTACGATCGATCCTCTGCCCATCGACTTCGGCTCGAACAACGTGGCCGCGACGGCCAGAGACGACGTCTCCCCGAGCGGCGAGTCCCAGGAGTACATGGCCTTGCCGTCGCTGCTGCTGCTGCGGGAGCCCGGCTTCCTCTCGCTGAAGCTCGATGGCTTGGACACGCTGCTGCGCCGCGGCACGACGGGCGCCAGGGTGTGCGACGTCAGCGACTGGGAGCTGTCGGGCACGTCCTCCGGCGTCGCGTCCCCGCACGCCTTCAGCCCCGTGAGCGAGCCCTGGGATGGCGACAGCAGTGAGGGCAAGGCCTCCGGCAGGAGCGGCGGGGGCACCTCGTCACCCGCGTTCCCCGCGGGATCGCCCGGCTCCAGCGGCGCCTTCCTGTCCGACGCGGGCTCGCGCGACTCCGGGGCGAGCTCGCCCGACGGGTGGCAGGCTGAAACCGGCTGGTGGGAGATGGACGACGCGAGGGCGGACGAGGGGAAGGGCGGCGGCGGTGGCCGCTCCCTCGACAAGACCTTTGGCTCGGCCACATCCGACGAGTCGTTCCTTTTCGAGTCGGACTTTTCGGACTCGCCGGGCCCCGCGGAGGGGGAGGAGGACACGGCGTGCGGGCCCCGCTGGGTGGCGGAGAGCGGCCTGGACGATGCCGCGTGCTGCAGCATCCCCTCGCTGAGGCAGGAGCTGCACAGGTGCCTCAAGTGTCGAGGAGACGGCAGGCAGATGGAAGAGAAGATTGAGGTGGCTGTTTTCTTTTTGCTCCCCTTTGTAAATGCCGCATGCGGCAGTTTGCGGTGACATTTTGTGCTTTGTCTTACACTGTAGTAGGTGTTTGTGGTGTCCTACAGATCGTTTTGACAGGTAGCTATTAGTTTTAAATAACTACCGGTTTTATTACGAGAGTTTTATTTAACTACGTTGCAGTAGAAGTGTGCCATAAATTGTGTTGCTTTTTAGATATTACTGCTCAGTTTTTCTTCGTAAGAGGACTTTTAGATCACTGACGTTTTTATGACCTCTATTCCTTCCTTGGACCAATGACAATTATAATATGTGACCATCACGAAGGCAGTTTTCATTGTGTATCTTGACTTAACATCGCAAAACTTAACCGTTACGCAGTGTTTGAGAATGTGACTACTCCCAGAGGCACGCTTTGTGTATGTTGTGCTCAAGCAAGCACGCACAAGTCCCGGGCGGAAATGAAGCCACTTCAGCACATGCCCAAACAGACAGTTTTCATGACGGCAACTACACAGAAAGCAACAATAACATTTTTTAAATATAAAAAACAACCAATACGTGCACTTAATGTTGCAGTTCGCTTAAACATCAAATAATAACAAAACAACTCGACACGGCCTTCAAAATCAGGGTCTTTATTTATCGTGGAGAAATCCGATGAGCTATGAAGTTCTTTTTCAGAGATGGCCATGAAAAGAAAGGTGTGCAACAGGTGAGGCCTCTCACTGCGGCCCTCCTTCAGAGGCATGTCCACGTAGCGTGGTCCTCGCCTGAGGCGTCATTGACGAATACGCTGCGCTTTAGTTAATTGTTATTTACGGCGTCGCCAACCAAGTAATTTGATGTTTGTGCAACAAATAAAGCAAGGGAGGTTATATTGTACGGAAGGGACAGCAGTGCAGTAGGAAGTTGAGCTGCATCTTGGCGAAGGTGGGCGGGTTTGTAAACCACGACAATGTTACGCGGGCATACGGCCACTCCTGCACCCCTACGCACCTCCGATTAGCACGGTTGGCTTACGTACAGCGCAAAGGAAGTTCAACGTACATGTATACACACCGAGACCCATAGATTTGCACGGTCGGCTACATACTGTCTCACATTTCCACATGCGTGCGTGTTTCCCTGCTGCCTTGGCTCACGTGAAACGGACCGGGCCGGTCACCAGACGTGGTGGGGGGAGAGGGGGGGGGGTGAATCGTTCTTGAATCTTTCTACATTTGTCAAACTCACGTGTGCATGTGCAAAACAGGCTGTGCACGCCGTGCGGGTCGTGAGGGTTACTTCGCCACGCCGGTCAGCGCGGTTCAGTGAAGGTGGGGAGCACCGATGTTGAAACATAGTAGTACAGTACAAGAATGGATGTTTCCGCTCTGCTCGCCACCATATAGCCCCTCGGCCGATAACAGCTGTCGGTGGTGGTCGCCCATTTAAGCAATATCCAGGCTCAAAACCAGCTTAGCTCGTGAGGTCTGAGGAGATTAGGCGCATTCTGGATGATTTGGTCAGAGGCAAAAGAAAAACCACGGAGAGTAGTGTTATTATAAACAAGGTGAACTGGGCGCGAGGTACCAATTCTCAAGTAAAGTAACCGCGACAGTTGCCTCTATCGTGAGCATCTAAATAATGTACATTCTTGAGTGCTGCGACACGCTGCCAAAAAGTAGCCAAAAAGTAGCCAAACGGTGAACATACCCTGCTTACATAATGTGTGTGTGTGTGCTCTGCAGCAATTTCATGTTTACAGCTGATCAGGCTTTTTGCGTCAGCTCTCATTTTTTCTAGGAAAACTCTTTCAGACATTTTTTTTTAATAGAGAACCATCTGTGACAGAGGAGGCTTCAGTCACAGAAATAGCAACGCGGTCCCTCTCCAGACGTCTCTTGCGCAAGTCGCTTTTCAGCTCCTGTAAATCCACACAGGGTGAAGGACAACCTCCCCCCCCAGTTGAGTGTTCTGGATCACAAAAAATCTATCTAAAATAGCTACGATCAGAATCACTGGCGCTGGCTAGACTCTCCCATTAAGCTCGACTTTCCCTTTGGAAGCGCCGCAGTGGTAAGATGTTAACTACCTCGCCCGGCATGCAGGAGGTCGTGGGGTTCAATCCTGGCTCTGCCACCTGATATATGGCGTTTGCATATTCTCTCTCCCCATGATAGTGTCGATTTTTCTCCAGGTCCTCTGGTTTTCCCTCCGAATTTAGAATCAACATCACGCGTTTTTGGCTGCTGTAAATTTGCACGCGATAAGCCACTTCGTGGAGCTATCATTTGTGGCCGGGTCGCTTGTGAAAAAAAAAAGTAATTGCTCAGTGGGCCTTACCTGGAACCAAAAAAACAAAGTAAGTACATTTTTAAAAAGCATTTAAGAAGTCTCTGTCGAAGCGAAGCCGGAAAAGACGGAGCTATCGTGGTGTAAACAAAGGCAATGGCAGTGCGGTCGTGCACCGGCATTCATTAAGCGCTCCACCCTTGGCACGAGGGCAGGGGTGTGAGGTGGCCATGACATTATTCCGCGTCGAGCCTGCTTTCCGCCAGACAGGTTCAGATGTTTGCCATTGGTGAGGATGACATCAGAATCAATGCCAGGACAATTTATCACGGATGGGGCAGGGGGGGGCGTAATGATTATGAGAGCCTGTAGACATACCCTGGCTATGTTGCAAGCATATTAAACGTATCAATTACCCTGTACATTAATAATGAATGTATAATTTTTTAACATATATTTCGGAAACATGCAGTAATGTACAATAGAAATGCGTCCATATGTCAGTTATTTGTTTTCTTACGAAATACTTCAATGCTTTCCATTTCATTCTTTATGAGTAACATGACAATTTCAATGGCTGCATTTCTTACATTCTAATAGTCTAATTAGTATAAGTGTAGTTAGTCTGATTTCCCTATTGCGTGACACACAGTTTCACCATGGCGCTATTATAGCAACAACCGACCCTCATTAGACTCAGTGCTGTAATGTATACACACATGTGAAACTAAATATTCCCTCTATGGCTTCCGATGTGTGGCAGTGTTTGGTGCAGCTGAAGCCTTACTCACTACCAGCAACGATAGAACTGTAGCCAGCACGGGTAACGTATCTGGGACCCCCACTCCGCATTGAATCCCCATTATGCGACATAATCTGGAGACAGCTTTATTTGAACTGCTAATGGCGTTCAAATTGTTTTTTTTTTATCATGTGCATGAGACTGACACAACAATCCAAAAGCAGCCCTCTGTTTATAGCAGCTGCTGCCAAATTGAATGTTGGTGCGTCTTTTGTGTTAACTCGATCCAGCTGGGTGGCACTGCATTTCAGAGTAGACAACCCATGGTCAGCAAGGCTATGTGAGCTCTAATCCTGGTTGGAAGATGACTCGGCCCACAGGCCCTTGGTAATCCAACAGAATTTGCTTAGCAAGCCTGACTGTTCATAACACCTAGAAGGTTGAAACTGGTCCAGATATTTCTTTCTGAAACCAATCAATTAAACGTTATTTATTTTACGGCGCCTTTCCTAAAACCAAGGGTCCCTATACATTAATAATTATCCTCTGTACAATTGTTTTTAAAACAATGCAATTAATATAACTAGGTTATTCTGCACCCATACCTTTTATAACATAAATTTAGTTTTCATCTGTAAATGCCACGCTATACAGGTTACATCTAAAGTATTTTTTTAGCACATTGGACAGTCTCGGAGTTCCCTTATCCGACGAGGAAGGGAATACCACAGTGGGGTAGGAGCTGTGTAAGCAGAGGAAATGGCCCCAGATGTTTGTCATCACGCCCTGGGGATGTTTAGAAATACCTCGCTGGCAGATCGATGCAAGCAGATTGAAATAAATGCTGCCAGATAATATTGACCTGGACTAAAACGTACTTGTATTTATATGTGGAGATACAGATTGTAGTTCTGTGGATTGAATGAGGTCCACTTTGTAGGAATTCACCAGCCGGGTTATTCTGGAGAGACTGGCTTCCACCAGGGGAATGTGGAGTTTCTACTCTTTTTTTTCCATTTGATAATTATAATTATTATAATTATTTTATTATTTTCCTTCTATGTGACTTTACAGAAAGAACCAACAATATAATTATTAATCAGTTGAGATGACTGCCAATTATCTATTTTTTTTATCAGGAAAGGCTTTAGTTGCAAGTTTGAAGTTATCCCTTTATTTTGTTTCACCAGGAAATAAAAAACACAACTCTGATCATGTATGTACTGTCCTTATCAGAGTTATGTTTTTTGTTTGCATTATGACTGCAGGTATTGTGGTCTATGCAAACATGACTTCTTGTAAAAAAGGTGTCAGTTTTGTTGCCAGATAGAAGGGTAAAAAAACAATTATCATATTTTTTACTGGCAAATGAGGTTCCAATGGAACAATTGAGTAATTTGTGGGTTATTTTCTAAATGTGTACTGTGATGCCAACACATACAACGGCCTGCCTGCTCTTGCAAATAGCGCCACGGGGATCATTAACGTCCACTGTGAAGCAGGCGGCGCATATCAATATGGTTAATCAGCGCGGCCAGTGAAATCGAACCGTCAACCTCTGTAATTCAAAGCCATTTAACGCTCGCGTGTAGCATTTACATTGCAGTGTACGCCGGATATATTAATCTCTTCAGCATTCATCTCACTCGGCCCATCCATCGGGATGGGTGGGAGGAAGGGAGGGGGGGCAGGTGCGATGGTTTTAGAGACAGAGGGGAGCGACTTCAATGCTGCAGAGACGCAGAAGTCGGCATCACCGCCAAAGCTGCCCTCGCCATATCCCTGCAGTGGCGCTGCGGAATGCGCCGCCGCATCCCATGGAGCGCAGCAGCAAAGCTTTTAGTGTCAACAAAGGACAGTCTGGGAAACCGGTCCAGCGAGTGCCTGGCAGTGGGCACATTGAGAAGGGTCCTCTTGGCAGTGGTAAAAATCTGGTAGATCGTAGCTGGGCACAGCTCACCAAAGAGCTCTTACAAGGGAAAAACGCATCGGCGTCTCCCAGCCTACCGAATCGCTTAATGCCTTTCTAAAAGGTCTGTCCGCCAATGGATTGGACTGTGGCAGTGAGTACGTAGTGGTGAACTTAATGGCGGAGCGGTGACACAGCAGTTAGCCCAGGGCTTTGAGCACGATTGCCAGCCATGGCTGACATCATTGGCAAGTGATATCTGAACCGATCCTGGGCTCCCCCCACTCCCGACCTTCACCAAACCGCACTGACCGGCGTGGTGAAGTATGGTTAAACAACGGCCATTAACACATGGGATGGGGAGGCTCTCATCTAGCAGTGGATTTAAAAAATGACAGTATGTTAACGTATATGCCGCTCATTCATGTCTAGCCTCGGTGTGAATCAGCATGAGCACAGTTGATGAAACTCCCGTTGCAGGGACCACACAGCCGATGCTGCTCAGTGGTGGTGCTGGCCCATCGTTGGTGGGGGGGGGTTGCCCTAAACGGAAATAATTTGGAGGGACCTCCCTTTCCATTTATAAGAATCCTAGTGAGATGACAGAAGAGATAGTCAAGAGCTATAGATGCATGTCTTGAGATAAGAGACACATGAACAAAAATATAAATGTGGGTAGAGAACGTAATGAGAGAGATAAATTCGCCTTTTTATGTTAATGAGACCGACATGTTAATTTGGATGTGAAATTGAGCTGCTGTTTGGTGCACCTCAATTTTTTTGTCATGAATCCGTGGACTTGTTTTAGGCCCAAAGTGGTGACCGCTTTGTCTGCTTACGCCCTGACACTCCCCCCCCCCCTCGTGTTCGTGCCCTGCCTGTGACCTCCCCGTGCCAGAGCTTCGTGGAGAGGCTGCTGGAGCTGACTTCGTGGCTGCAGCAGGCGGAGGAGCAGGCGGAGAGCATGGGCCCTCCACGTCCCGACACCCAGAGCCTCAAGCTGTACCTGCACAACCACCTGGTGGGAGGCCCACTTCCCCCGACATCCACGCCACTCAGAGAGGAGGGGGTGGCTATGCCTTTGCCAACGTCGCATGTGACTGCCGAGTCGAAAATGAAACACCACAAACTCATTGTGAAAGAAACTCGACACGATCGCCAATAACACCGTGGCCTTAAAAGGAAAAGTATACAATAGATGACATTTCGGGAAATGGCCCTTCTTCATATAAAACCTGTGTTGTTGCGGAGCATTATGGGTAAGTCAATATGCTGCATAAGTAGAAATCCGGCCTGTTAATCTATCGGACGATTTTATTTCCAATCGTCCGATGGAATAACGAGCCATTGTACTATACGCAGAAAGAAGTTGTGCATATGGTAAACGCCACTGACCCTTTCTGTGACTGAGGGAGAGAAGATCGTGATGGTTTGGCGGAGGGTGCTTCTTCAGAAATATTAGCAAGATTAGGATAATCTTGAGAGACTCGCCTTTTGCCCGTCCAAGGACGGGTGTATTGCAGTAAATCTGAAACTTGCAAGCGAAAAGCAGACCGCGACGTAATATTCATTGCATTAATGCGTGTGCAATTTGTAAGGGCGTGGGGACACAGACCTATTTCATTTTAAGGTGATAATCCCTTGTTTACCATGACGTCCTTTTTACTTTGATGTCTCAACAGCGTTATGGAGATCGCGTGACGTGAGGGTTCTGCCTTTGTAGTGAGGGTTGTAAGTTGACGCCGAGGAGGGGGGAGGAGGCACCTCGCCCCCCCATGTGGAGTGACGTCACCCGCTAATTATTATGGATGGGGGGGCGGGGTGTCCATTTGGAGGACGTCACCTGCTCATGAATATTAATGAGGGGGGCTGGTCGATGTGGAGTGACGTCACGAGCGTTAAGGACAGACATTCCTGGGTGATTATAGTAGGTATTGAGGGTAACCTTTTTTTTCAGGATAATCTTCCTGAAGAAGAACACTTGGCTAAAATGTTTAGGTTTTATCTGTCATTGATCAAAAAATAAATAAATCCAGATTTATTAAATGTAATATGTTACTCGTTGTTCAGGTCCAGTGTACGGCAACAGCATAATTGCCACATGTCGTAGTAGCATTACAATGCATTGACTCTTCAATCAAAACTGGTCTGCCGCTCATGATTGATGCATCAAATCGTGCACGTCAGAATGAATTACCTATATGGTATGCAAATTAGAGAGATAGTATGCTCATGTGGCACTTAGAGCGGAGAGCAGGCGAAACTACAAACAAAACTGGGTGGGGGGGGAGCCCACGAAGAAACAATTCAAATGGGACTAAAAACGAGACCAAATCAACAACTCGTGCACTAATCAAATCGCGACCCCCCTCAAATTGTGACAGTTCCATGGAATCGCTTGGGGGCATGGTGACCCTTCCCCGCCGAACTTGCAGAGGTTGCCTGTAGCAGGAGCCCCGCGGTGTCGTCCTGCCCCCTGTGCTGAGCGACGCAACATTTAGAGTCAAACACAACGCACGGCGACCAGCGTACAGTGGATGCACGGCGAGCGCGATGCGTCCCGCAGTTTATTAATTTTATTGCCTCGCGTTGACACCGACAGTATATCATTTCATCTCCCTGCCTGTTTCTTTTTTCTGACTTGCAGAGTTTTAAGATGAGCATGGAGAGCCGTTGCGCGATGAAGGATGAAGTGGTGGAAGAAGGAAAGCAGTTTTTGGATTTGCTCGGGGCGAGGCTGTCTGGTTAGTACGACCACCTCGGTTTGACACTCGGCCGTTGGCCGATCGGTGTCACCGGTAACACCCTCGCCATCCTGAACGAGTTACCGGTGACCTCCAACAACCTCAACATTCCACGCACGAGTGTGACCTCGTGCTTCAAACTGTTGCAATCGCGCGCACGCCTGCCAGTGTAATTACATGCCCCTTGATCTTTTTACGCTTGGGAACGTGCATGGCGTTTTCTCATTTGTTCACCTTTTAATTTTTGTTATGTGGGCTTATGTGTGCGTATTTGTGCACGCATATGTACGTGCGTATTCACGTGTTGTGTGGGGAGCGGTGGCGTGGTGGTTAGCGCACTGTGCTTCGAACCCGGCGACCAGAGTTCGATTCCTGCTCACGACCAATAACAGTGGTGAATATATGAACCAATACTGGGCCTCCCCGATGTTGACTCAGCCTTAAATGATTACCTCGTGCTGTGTGTAAACATCAGCACTGGGGAGACAAAGGCAGCCGGTCAGAAGCGGTATCACCCCCCTTGTGTGCGCCGTGCCGGCATTCACAGGTGCTAGCTCGCTAACGACACTTGCACCGACAGTCCGTTGAAGTCCATACGGGGCACCTCTGCACGAGTGCATGCGCGCGTAACGCGCGTCTTCCGCCGGGCCCCAGGTCTGCCAGGGCTGCTGGGCTGGCTCGAGGCCGCGTGGACGTCGCTCCAGGCCCACATCTGCCGGCAGCACCGCTGGCTCCTGGCCGCCCTGGACGTGGCCAAGGCCGGGATCCTGGCGTCGCACCAGGCCCGCCCGCACGCCACGGGGCACGCCCAGCCGCAGGTTACCCGCACCTCCGGTTGTGAAAGACGCTCAGCAATCGTGCATACAAATGATCAATGCATGGCCTAGCCTGGGAGACCACACTTGGATTCCTATGATACTCTCTGCTGGACGTGATGGATAGCAGAGGGCAGTGCAGCGTAATCCGTCGTTGTACTGTGCCTCTACGCTCGTCGCCTTTACCAACCCGTGCTGACGGGCGTGGTGAAGTTTAGTCAAATAACCCCCATGATTTGCACGGTGTCAAGAAGCCCTCATTCAGCAGTGGGTTGACCAAAAGGCTGTCCATGTACACAATATGATCACTCGCGCTCTTTCTTGCTGACCCCTTTGCATTATAGGGCTTTAAAGAAAAAAAATCTTAGTTTCAAAGTAGGTAAATAAATTGATTCTTCTTTGGCTTCTAGGTGTTACTGTACCCTTTTAACGCTCCTTTTATTAAAATACTTCCAATTACGTAATACATAAACGGCACTATACTGCGGGTGTATAGTTAATCATTAGCTCACAAATCATTATCTCATAGATCGTTACCTCACAGATCATTAGCGGGCCCCATTTCACTTCAAGGCTGCTAGCCTTGGGTAACTCTAGGTTCCATGTGTGTACTTTGAACTTCTTTCGCACCGGACGTAGCCAGCAATGCTAATCGGAGGTGTTGGGGAAGGACAACAAACTAAACACAAAAAGCAGTTCTAAAGAAATGAGTTTTCAATCTACATTTCAAAGCGCATTGCCACCTTCTCCACAGACCAAACCCAGACATATTCCTCGTTCAACCTAGGTCTATCAAATCCATGCAGTATCCTGTAATAAACACAATACTTGTACAAGATCTCGTTAGAATCAATTCCCACCCCTTGAACAAAGATGCAATTGTCTGGACTGCCTGGGTCAAATCCAGAACAGGTTGCAACCCTATACAACTTCAATGTCTCAAGTGGGACATAATTAGTTAATGAATTTCGATTTAAAGCTTTCGTGACTGCAGGGATTCATCTTCTTGGTTCTTTCGGTAAAGTCACGTAGAATGGAAATAATAAAATAATAAAAATAAAACATAAAATAATTCTCACGACGTTTCGGCCACAACGCAAGCAGCCATCCTCAGGTGTAGAACAGGTCTGTCGAGAAGACAGATTCTTAATGAAGCTAAACAAAAAATCCCAGGGTGTATTTGTCCGCTTTGGCGAGTGGCTGGTGGCGCTGAGGTTAACGGGGTGGGCGGGCGTGCTCGTGCGTGTGCGTGTGCGTGCGTGTGCGTGCGTGTGCGTGCGTGTGCGTGCGTGTGCGTGCGTGTGCGTGTGCGTGCGTGTGCGTGCGTGTGCGTGTGCGTGCGTGTGCGTGCGTGTGCGTGTGCGTGTGCGTGCGTGTGCGTGCGTGTGCGTGCGTGTGCGTGCGTGTGCGTGCGTGTGCGCGCGTGTGCGCGCGCGCAGGGCGAGGGTCAGCTGCTGGATCTGGAGCTGGCGCGAGACACTGTGGAGCATCTGTCCCTCCGACTGCACCACGAGCGCTACCTGGGCCACGCGCAGGGGGCGGCGCGGGCCGCGCGCTCCCTCTCGCTCGCCAGCGACGCTCGGCGCAACGACAGGTGAGGCCCCGGCGCCGGAGTTAGCCGTCTTTGTCCCCAGGGACGAGTGGGGCATTGAAGACTCCACTGTCCCCCCCACTCCCCCCCAACCCCCCCCCCCCCCCACTGAGCTGCATGGCCACCTCACATCCCTGCCGTCGTGCCAAGGGTGGAGCGCTGAATGAATGCCGGTGCACGACCGCACTGCCATTGGCTTTGTTTACACCACGATAGCTCCGTCTTTTCCGGCTTCGCTTCGACAGAGACTTCTTAAATGCTTTTTAAAAATGTACTTACTTTGTTTTTTTGGTTCCAGGTAAGGCCCACTGAGCAATTATTTTTTTTTTTAACAAGCGACCCGGCCAATAATGATAGCTCAGCGAAGTGGCTCATCGTGTCTAAATTGATTGCAGCCAAATACTCTGAACGCACGTTGATTCTAAATGTGGGGGGGGGGGGGGGGAACCGGAGGACCCGGGGAAAAATCCACGCGACCACGGGGAGAAACAGTCGGGTGGGTCAGAAAGTTACAAGAACAAACAATACAAAAAACGAGAGGAGTGCAAAGTATAGGAGAGGTAATCAAATCGCAAAGAATAAATACATAAAATAGATCATGTATATAAGTTCAAATTGGACAGGGGGCCCTATTTCATTCCTTGCTCTAGGGCCAATGCCTGCTAACCACGCTCCGCTGCTTTGCAGGGGGTTGAGCTATGCCCTGGGCTCGACCGTAATAGTAATTCTCGCGGTTTAATGGCGATTTTAAAACTCTGAGCGCAATATTTAATGCTGCCCTAATAACTGTATTTTCAAGCTGTCAGACGTTGCTGTAAATTCCTTGGCACACCCGCCTCGCGTCTTCCTTGGAACTTTCCTGTCATAAATGGGTTTTTGTGCAAGCCAATATTTGAGAATATTACAATATTTTTTTGTTTACCCAAGAGAGACTTTGCTAAGCTTTAAGGCTCATTGTCAGCGAGGTGTGGTCCCCCGCCGTGGGATGTTTAGCCAATTTATTTAAGCATTTCTCAGTGTGCAAGTGCAACAGAGTGCTCAGAGGAAACCTAAAGGTATGAAGGGAGGGTTGCCTCCACACCTGTGACCTTTGTGAAAACATCTTTACTGTACCGTCTGCTTTAGATACAGCACTTAATTTTCCCTGTACGCTGCAAGACGTTTGCCCAGCATTGAAGAGTAGGGTCCAGTTCCTTCTAGAGGGGGCTGTTTAGAGCTCCCTCCAGCGGAAGCTTTTTTGACACAAGTGGCATTTGCAAGCAATTTCAGGGGATGCGCTTTTACCCTCCAGGTCACCAAATCACACGCGCGCACCGCAGCGCTCGGCGTTACGGCACATCGGGGAAAATCTGCGGGTCTGGCAAAAATAAAATAAAATGGGAGTTTGTTTTCAAGGCCAGATTCTCACACTTCTAATGCAACAGCTATTTTGAAATGACAATATATCATGTCCTGCCAAGCACACGATTTGCGATTGTGCGCCACAAATAGCAGTCACCATGCGGGGATGGGTTTCTTCTACAGCTTGCATAGTTGCCGATTGTTACAGCTCACGAGGTCTGGCTCTACTTTCTGCTCTGCTCCAGTTGCGAAGAGTTTGGTGCCAACTGCCTGGAGTTGTGGGATTGGCTCTGCGATGTGGAGGCGGTGATGTCGGAGGACAACGACTTGATGATGTCAGAGGAGCACTGGCACCAGCTGTCTAAGGTTGGTGGCCACACATTTTGGAGTACTGCGCATCTGGTCTCAAAGAAATTTCCGCAACAACAATTGTATTAAACTTCTACTGAATTTGTGTTGGTCATGCACTCTTCTGGCTGCGGTTGTTTTGCCCTGTTTCTTGTGTGTTGAAAATACAACACGATGCATATTTATGCAGCGTCTTCATTACGACCTCATTTCAAGACGCGGTACGGAATTGTGACCATTAATTTTTTGGACAAAGGATGAGTTCAGCCTGACAACAACATGGGCATGGAATCGACAGCATAGGTGTCTGGAGGAAGAGAGTTTCAGACTGAGGGCAACAGAAGAGAATGAGCGACCTACCACTAAGTCAATATTGACCGGGGGATTCAATCAGAGGCCTTTGTTGCTGAAGCAGACAGTGCATTGAGTGGCATTCAGTTCCATAACAAACAATTGATTTCGGTTGCTGTTCTATATGGTATTAGAAAAAAACATTGCTTACATTTTTTAATGTACCAGATCGATCCCACAGCAATGACCGTTCACCTGTAAACTATCAGCCCCATTAAGAATGCACGTTGCCCCCTGTTGGATAACAAGTAACTCTGCAACAAATATTCAATGCTCGCATAAAGGCGTGAGGAATTATTTCTCTTGGAGATGTTGGTGGAGGTTGTGCAAACGAGTATTTAGGCCCTCAAAAGACGACGCACCGAAAGGTTGGCAATGATGTATGTACAGTATTTTGAACTTCTTTCGCACCGTACATATCCAATCCTGCTAAACGGAGGTGTGCGGGGTTTCGTGTCTCTCGCACACCCCACACCCCAGGTTTACCGTGTGGAGCTCACCATGTGGCTGCCCAAGAAGAGGCAGATCTTCACCCAGGGGCAGGAGCTTGTGAGCCTCAACCAGACGCTCACGACGGATACCGTGCGCTTCAAGCTGGAGCAGCTGGACGCCAAGTGGAACTCGGTCGAGGTACGGCGGCGACGTGGCACTGTGTATATTGTGGGGTTTTATTTGTTTCACAGGGTGGTCCACATGTCTTGTGACACCCCCCCCCTTCCCCAAATTAATTTACCCCTAACATTTGTTCCCTTGGCATATTAATTTCCGTTTTAAATAAACCTTACTTAAAACATTTATAGCATTAAATGGGGGTCACAATACTATCTGGACTACCCTGTACATGCTGAATAGAAGCCTTGAGGCCACAATAACTATGGGTTAATTTCAGCCAGGTCTGTCTAGTTTGCTGACTCATAAAATATTTCTGACACCTGGCACACCACATCCAGTACACCTCTAGCGATGGCTGTGACTACTTGCCGTGTGCCCCTCAGGTCTACCAACAACCCAGAAAATATGTGCACATTATATCTAAATTAAAAACACGTATTTACTTAGAAATGATTGTTTGTGTGTAGTTGTCCTTCCCCCTCCCTGCCCCCCGTACCTCCGATTAGCATGGTTGGCTACGCACGGTGCGAAAGAAGTTCAGGATACATACATAACGCTGAGAGGACAGAAACTTAGAGCACTAATGATTATCCAGCAGATAGGAATGAACGCATTTCTTGATAAGAGCAAGGGTATGGGAAATTCGGCAAAGAGAAGATGGGGGTTCAAGAGTCATGCAATCAAAGGAAATGAAGAGAAAGAGAAATGTACCGTCCTGAAATATGAGGGTCAAGCACTGTAAGGACTCGAGAAAACAGTGAATCTGGTAGAACAAGTCCTTGGCATTTGCCAGATGTATGAAGGCAATACGATCACGACAACAATGATGATGGTCACAGTGATTAAAGAGGCATAAAGGAGCGATTGTATGACAGGGAGAGAGTGACGGGAGTAAATCGTTACTTTGCGTTTGGCTTAAAGCAATCTCCGCCCTATTGTTGGTGCATTACACAACATTTAGTTTTTCTGCTGGATTGTATTTTTTAAATGTTTTTTTTACTACCTGTTAATACTTATGGCGAGTTAAAAACTGCACCGGATTCAAAGTATGAAAATTATAAGGAAGAATTGCAGTTTGAGGTCAACTTGGCCCATAAATCCTCCACGGTCAATAAAATGAGTACCACCTTGTGGAGAATCAACACTGGTCATCCTATGGATAACCTGGGCCCCCACATGCTTTGCTCCAGAGAAATGACAACTCTAATTCTTGACCCATCTCCCGTGTCTCGCTTTCTCCATGCGCACCGAGCCACATCTCTCCTCGAGCCCTCCACCGTGCTTCTCAACCAGCCCAACTATCCGGCCACCAGACCTCTGCTCCTACCACCCTTCACCTACCCTCATCCATGCCTGGCCACAGCGCCCATCTATGTTATCATTTCACGCATGTGCCTGATACCCTGCTGCCTCTCATTCACGTTGCACCCATCTGTCACCGTCGTTCACCATTGCACTCCACCTCATTCCTCCTTCCCTACCCCTGTAACATCAGCAGCTCCTATTCCAGCCCCTGTCCCTCCGTCCCTTCCGTCACGTCCCTAACTGACAGCCTCTCCACCCCACCCATTGCTCCTCTTTTGCCCCTTCGTGTATCGCCGTCGGTTTGCATTGTAAAGCACCCTGGGAAGGGCGCTGTGTGAATTCTGAATAGAATAGGATATGGCAAGCAAGCCAAAATGTTTCCACATTGCAATCTGGAATGGAGCAAAATAAAGTGAAAACCTACATTGAATGCGATTGTTTTTGGTGCAGTCATTGGTGTCTGGGCTGAGACCATCAACTCGCTACACTTGAGAATGCGGCCGATACCCGGATACCCGGATTCCCGGATACCTGGATACCTGGATTCCGGGTCCAAGATCTCGGTGTTCCGAGCTCAGTGCCCTGACCTCTGAGCCATTGAATTATTCGAGATGACCAGGAGGCTCTCGTAGGTTAGAGCGCTGATCCGACAGGGCTGAGATCCTGGGTTTTCATTCGGGTGGCGATCTGTGATTAAACCGTGCTCTCAAGTGTAGTGAGGTAATGGTGTCAGTCTGGTCACCAACGACTACGCAAAAACACATGAAAATAAATTTGTTTAACTGTCATGAGCTGACCATCACTGTCCGTAGCAGAGTGCGTGGGAAAGTGCTACCCCCTCCTTTCTGGAGCAATTGAAAGTCTGCCCCCTACCGTGTGGCCACGTGAGGGGGCCCCTGAAGTAGCTCTGGCATATCCGCTTTCTGTGAGCCGCTGCGCGAAATATCCAAATATGATCCTTCGTCTCGTGACGTGACGCCGGTGGCGCAATCGGGATGCGATTTGGGATTTCTTTGTTATATTTATGTAAAAAAATTTTTTTCGCGACGACGAATTAAGAAGGGGCAGTAAGAACGAGACGTTCTGCATGGCGCGCGTCGTCGCAGAGTTTCCTGGCGGCGGCGTGCGGGGAGCCCGCGGAGCCGCCGGCGTGCGAGTCGCTGAGCCCCGCCGCGGCGCAGCTGGTGTGCCGCCTCGAGGGGCGCGTGCGCGAGCTCAAGGCCTGGCTGCGCGACGCCGAGATGCTCGTGTTTGACGGGTGCGTCGAGCGGCGCGCGCCCACCGACCTCGACCGCCAGCTCGACCACTTCAAGGTACCGCACCGCACACCGTGGCTCCACCAGCACCACCCTACGATACCGCACAGTAGTTCCACTACCACCACCACCACAGTGATACCACACAGTTCCACTACCACCACCACAGTGATACCACACAGTAGTTCCACCAGTACCACCACCACAGTGATACCACACAGTAGTTACACCAGTACCACCACCAGCACCACCACAGTGATACCACACAGTAGTTCCACCAGTACCACCACCAGCACCACCACAGTGATACCGCACAGTAGTTCCACTACCACCACCACAGTGATACCACACAGTAGTTCCACCAGTACCACCCACCAACACCACCACAGTGATACCACCCCTTTATCACACACTGGCTTTAACTGAATGGCTCCCCAGCGCGCCACCTGACTGCCCATCACATGGCAAACTGATATCTTTCATTGTCAGAGCTGGAATTAATAAAAATTGGTCCAGTCACTGGTGAGCCAGCTAAAACCATCACCTCACTATCGTGAGTTTAATCGCAGGCGATTCCCATGAATCTAAAGATTTCAGTGCCCTGACCCCTGAGAGACGCCTGACCACCTTGACGCAGACAAAGTTCGTTGTGTGTAAATAACACGGGGAGTTATCTCCCCGCAGTCCCTGTGCCACGAGATACGGCGCCGGCGAGGAGGGGTGGCGGCCCTGGTGCGTCTGTGCCACCGGCTGCTGGAGGGGGTGGGCGGTGCCGGCGACGGTGGCGCCGGGGAGAGGGGGGCGGCCGGCGTTGGCCACCCGGGGGCGGACGGGCAGAACCTGCAGCTGGCCGCCGTGTCGCTGGAGCGACGCTGGGAGGCTGTCGTGCTGCAGGCCGTGCACTGGCAGTCGCGCCTCCAGCGCCGGCTCAACGCGGAGCAGGTGTGTGTGTGGGGCGGGGGGGGGGGTATATGGTAGCTGGGGGAGGCGGGAGGGTGGCAAGGGGGAAATGGGCGGTGAGCCCAATGCCCCAGTCGCACATTCGAATAAGTGAATTTAGTTACGATTTTTTATGCTCATGAATTTACTGAATATTTTAGCGATTTTTCACCGCATTGGCGAAGGGAGAAGAAAAGATGCATTTTTGTGGGCAACGTCAGCACAGTGGTTATTTTACCGTGCCGAGAACCCAGCGATCTGAGTTTGATTCCTGGCCATGGCCAACATCAGTGGCGAGTGATATCTGAACTGGTCCTGGGCATTTACTCCCTTCACTGACCCTCGCTGACCAGTGCGGCGAAGTATAGTGAACAACGAGCAGTAGACTGACAAAGGAAGAGCTGTAAACTATAATTATGTAATTAACATGGATTTTTTGTCATGTGGACAATGCCTAAACACTGGCAGTATACATTGTTTCTCTTTATTAACAATAAAACATGGCAAGGCACACAAACACTCCTCGTGATTATATATAGCGGCTTGAGATTCAGCTGCATTTATATGCTGTCCTGATCCAAATTGTGCTGCTTTATATTCTTTCTATAAATGAACATTCAAGCAGCGAATGCAAAAACTTACACGAGAGACCGCCCCAGACTGTGCCTGGTGGTGACGGCGTTTCACTCCCCTTCCCCCCCCCCCCAGGTGACCTTGAACTACGTGGACGCCTCCCAGTCCGACTTGTCGGTCTCTCCCGTGGAGGGTCTGGAATGGGATGAAACGGACCTGGGAAATGAGCTCTCGGCTGCCCGCGCTGAGCAGCCACCTGCGGTCACCTCCTCCACGCCGAGTGACACCGGCAAACCTTCGGCCGTAGACACGTGGAGCATGGGCCAGTCATTCCTCCAGGCCGGCCACGATTCCGGCTTCTCCCCCGGCTCCTGCCAGAGCCCCGGTCGCATGGACGGAACGACTCGGCGATTGGCGGCGGCGGCGGAGGAGTCGAGCAAAGGCGGCCGTGGTCGATCCGCCGAGCCACGGCAGGCCGACGGTCAGGACTCGTTCTCGTCGACGGACTCGCTGCTCAACCTCCTGGACGGGCTGCTGCTGGCCGGGAGCGGCGGCGGAGGCGGCGGAGGTGGCGGCGGAGGCGGCGAGCGCTCGTGCGAGTGCGAGAGCGGCATCGCCAGCGAGGGCGACGTGGCCACGACGTCGGACTCTGGGCTCCTCTCGGAGGTGCAGGACCTCGACGGCGACACGTCCTCCAGGGTGGAAGACGCGGCGCCGGCCTACAGGCCCGATCCTTTCGCCAGGCTCCTCACCTTTGCGGGCTACGCCAGCTCGCTGTCGGATGAGGAATGCGACGAATACCTGGACACGGGCAAGGAAACCGGGAGTAATCCAGGTGCCAAAAGCCCGACGCAAGGGCACGATGGTGATTCTGAGCTCGAGAAGGCGCTAATCTTCTATGATTACTCGTACCTGAAAGAGGACAGTCTGGAGAACGTCATGGCTATCTCCGACTTGCCTACAGTAGTTATACAAGACGACAGCGCGCTTGATTTAAGCAACAGAAACAAGACGTCTAATAACGCACTGACGAGTACCAATCCGTGCTATTCTGAAGTTGCAGGGTATGTGCACGATCATGAAAGCAAAGGCCAGCTGAGCCCAATATCATCTTTTATGGGGCAGCATTCGAGTAACGTGTTCCAGAAATTTGAACTGGGGAGAATGTGCGCGGGAAAAGGTGATCACTTTGATACCATGATCCAGAGGGAGGACTTTGTGAACGTAGCCAGGAAAAGTCCTCGGAGCTTCACGTCAAGCTGTCTTACTGAAAGCAACAAATCAGGAAGAAGTGCCTACTTGAATGAAAGCAGCTTGCAGCTTCTTCAGGGGTCAGAGTTGTCACAAGCCGCAGTCCACAAACGTTCTGATTTCAAGGAGAGTAACAGCTGCAACGAGGCATCGTCAAGCACAGAGACCAAACCGATGTCAGGGGTGAGAGGCCACAGTTGGGAGGACAACTCGCTCGTTGTCGATGGCCTAGCGAACAGGCCGGCTATCCCCCTCGATGGGAAGGCTGACGATGGACGGCAGAGCGGCTCCCTGCTGGACGATGACGTCAACGTGAGCTTGATCGTCAACACCTCCAGGGCGTCCGTGTGCTCGGACGACGAAGAGGACGACATTGATTTGCTGTCCAGCTCCAGCACCACGCTGAGCGGCGACAGCAACGAGCTGGAGAAAGACAGCTCCTCCAACTCCGAGGGCTGGTGCATCGACTCGGACTTCAGTGACAGCTCTTCGCTGGATGACGAGCTGAAGGATCAAAAGTTTTACGTCACTCCCCCGTGGGAAAACATCTCAAAGGGAAGGCCTCTGCTGCACAGCAGTAACCCCGTGTTACTGACGAGCAAGCTCTACTCGCGCTTTTCAGTATCACCCCTGGCCACAACAGGAAACTTCTTTGGCTCGAGTTTTAGAGTGGAGCCTGGAAGCTTTCCGGCCGATAGCGCTCGCGAAGGGCAAGTGGATCCGCTCCTGGACGATATTAAAAATGGCAACATAAGCCATGCCTATGAAACGGTACATGAAGCTGCACGTGCCGAAAGGTGGGACCGTGGAGATCCCAGTATTCACAACCAGACCTCTTTGAAAATGCGGCAAGGGGCTTTCCAAAGTTTGGCTGACGCATATACTCCGTACAATGATATGGACGCAAAGTATGAGTACGCTGTTGGGCGTGAGATCTTTAACAGGGGTGACAATTACCCTCAGCTTCCTGAAAATGTCATCTCCCTGACTCGACAAAGGGAATATCCGAATAGGCCGACGAGAAATAACAGTGACGCGGTGAACTCCAACGGAGGTGACAGAGAGGCCATTGAGCTCGGGAATGAATTGTCCTCATTGCGTCACAGAGCCTCAGAGCATCTCAACAATCGCAAATCGACGGAATCCTCCAATGGACTCGGATTTCTTCTCAGAGACGACTCGGACTCGTCGCTCTCCGCACACACCGACGACGACAACGTCCGCGACGTTGACTGCGAGCCCATCGCGCCGCCGCCCGATCCCTGCAGGGCTTCCCGCTCTCTTCTTTCCTGGGACAATGAAGAGGCTCGTACCAAATTGCGCGCGACGGAGAAGCGCTCTTGGACTCGTCCCGTCCCCGGAAGAGGAGCAACGCTAAGCGTAAAGAGCAGCGGCAGGGAAGAGCAGTGTGTAGTATCCAAGCTTCTGGAAAGCCAGGCCTGTGTCAGAACATCTGAATTGCGGGAACAGGTTATGGGTGTTCACAGCTACGTGAATGGAGTTATAGAAGCAGCCATTACCCACATTAAGGAATCTGAGACGACCGCCCCCTCCTTCTCTCCGTCTTTCGACGTTGAAATTACCCGCCACAAGGAAAAGGTTCATTTGCGTGGGGAGTCGGTGTCGCGCTTCTCGCAAGAGACTGGGTGTAGGGAGCTTAGTAATCACGGTGGGGCCACAGAAGGAGGATGGCCCGCGAGGAACGTGAGTGGCGACAGTCTTTGCCGCCGCTCTGCTGTGGCCGGTGCTGAGGAGAGCTGTCCGGGCGGAAGCTGTCGGGAGAACGGGGATGTCGCGCCGCAGGGAGGAGCCGCGGGAACGCGGCGGCGTCATGACTCAACGAGAGCAGAGGTGGAGGCGGCGCTGTCAGGCCTGCGCCGCCAGGTGATGACAGATGAGCCTGCGGATGCCGATCAAGAATACAAAACATCGGCAGTGGAGTCGGTCCGCCCATCACTGGACCGGCCATCGCATACGTTTCCAGCTGCTCAAAATGAAAAGCTATCCACGCCCACCTCGTCCCACCTCAAGCCCAAAACGTCTCGCAACGGGTGTCCCACAGACGCGCACGCAACCCCAGGCCGCCACAACTTCATCGACCGCCCGGCTCCAGGCAGTGGAACGCTCTGCAATCCGAGATCCCCGCCGGAAAACTCGAACTCCCGGCCGCACAGCGAGGCCTCCGATGGAGCGGGCTGGGACGTCAACCGCAACAGCGAGGAGCAGCAGGCGTGGGGTGGCGGTGCGGAGGCCACGCCGGGCACCGCCGCCCGGAACTCGCCGACGGCGAGGAAACGCCCCCAGATGGGCACCAAGAGCCTGGGCGGAGGCGGCGGCGGCGGCGAGACGCTAACCTTGGCAGCCACGTCGTCGGCGTCACGGTCGCCACCCTCGCCAGTGAAGGAGGTGGGATGCAGCGCCGCACGTCGTTGACCGCTGAGCAATGCTGAGCATGCACGGCACCGCGCGACTCCCCCTTCCCCAGTCTCACGAACGTGCTTTTCGAAATCTATGGGAGCCTTTTATTTTGCCAGTCTCTGATGCAGGCCAAACCAGTTTCAAGGACAATGCACACATTATCAAAGCACGTTTGTGTGCACGTTTTATCCACAACTTATGTGCGGTTAATGCAGACTCGATCGATGCCTTGTAATCGGTGTCCCTTTGGTGTTTGAACATCTTAACACCTCCTGTATTCTTGCCGTAAAAGGTAAAGCCATTATTTTTCTTCCTTCATCGCGCTCGTCGATTTATGTGTGCAGCTTGCGTCGATGGAAGCCGCGTGGGGCAATCCGCCGGCTCATGAGAAGAGACTCGCAGACGGTGGCGGAACCTGCGGCAGCTGCGTCCCGCGCCTCTGCGAGTGGACGGGGCCCATCCCTCCCGTACGCGCCGGCTGGAAGGCGCCGTCCGTGCGTCTGCCATGGAAGGGGCCCTTGGAACACAAACCGTTGCCCGGTTCGCCAGCCCAGGTACGGCGAAGCGCCCGTCAACGAGACGATCATCCCCTCCCCCCCACCCCCCCCCGAGCAGACGATGAGAAAATAAACCGACGTGCCCCGTACGGAGTCACTGCCGTCGCACGCTCCGGCACAGAATTGCGGCAACGGTTGCCAGTGTAGTTTTTACCGAAGCGACCGAATGTTTAGCAGAAGCCGTGACAGCCAGGGTTGCGGTTACTTCACCGTAATCGAGAAATTTGTTTTGCGTTTTATTGATGACCTCACAGCTCCGTTTTCAGCGAGTGTGCGTGTGTGCACGTGTGACATTTTATAAACATACAAAAAGGAACGACCACAAAATATACGACATCTTATTGGTTTACAAATCCGTCCAGGATCTTTGTTAATTTTTATTATTATTTATCAGTTTGTTTTTTGTAATTTTGTTCTCCTTGTTTATTTTTTAAACGAAAACAAACAAACAAACAACCCAATGCCTCACAAATCCCTCTTATTTATTTCATTTTTTTGTTTCTTGTTTTTCTTCTGCATTTGTGTAGATGTCAATAGCAGCAAAGCAAGATCAGAATCAAAGGTAATGCAGTTGATTCAGTGCTTATCGCTTGCAGGGATCAGCCCCGCAGCCACGCGCCCTCTGCTTCGTGCGTGCACTGAGCGAGCTGACTTCCGCTTACACTCCTGCATTTAGCTTTTTTCTTTTTAAACAACAACGTAAAGCACCTTCCTTTGCTCTCATTTCACCTTATGCATGCATCTAGCAGCACAGAATCGCGGTGGCACGCGTTGTATTCGCATCTCTTTTGCTTTAGCTTTCTCTGGAAGGGTTGCATTTGTCGGTATAATTTTTTCAGTTGTTCTTATGTTATTTGTGTGTGTTTTTTTTCCCCACTGACTCTAGTTAAGAAAGTTTCCTATTTTCACAATGGCTGGATCTCACATTCACCGTGATGAACGGCAGTTCATTGCTTATTGGGCGTCGGTACACGGTTAAAAGGTGGTTATGTTTACGCGTTTATCCTTGAGCGTCCTTCTTGTCGCGCTTTGTGTCGTGTTTTGTTGTGTCTTCGTTTTGAGCAGAAATGAAACGTCGGGACGTCTCTGTGGCTTCCCCAAAGACGTGATTCCTTCCCGCGCAACTGGCGAGGGCGGTTTCAAGAAGGTGTCGACGGTGAGCGAAGGTTTGGTTGACGAAAGTCGCAAGGAGTTCCAAGAGAGTTTACGCGGTGTGAGAAGAAGAGCAGCTGACGAGGGGCTTGTAAGTGGAGCGGAATCGAGGAAGGGAAATCTGAAAGTTGCCGGTGGTGATTTGAACGTGCGCAGCAGAAACCCGCAGGTGCAGAATAGGATGGCGAAGGCCGTTGAAAGGCCCGTAAGAAAAATGGTAAAGCGAGATGAACAATATCAACACGTTGTTGAGAAGAAGAGGGAAGTTGTGCCGAAGGGCAGCGGTGTGAGCGCGAGTCTCGTGGAAGAGCAGAAGAATTTTAAGAACAGCAGTGGTGGCAGCGGCGGCGGCATTCCGCTTACGATCAAAGGCGGAATGAACTTTGCCGGTGACGGTGACGCCGACATTGACGACATCTCCAAGGTGGTGGCGAGCCACGCGGGGCGCGTGTGGAACGTCGGCTGCCTCATCTGGCTGATGCTTTTGCTTGTGCTGTGGTTGGTGGCCGTCGGTCCCAGCTTCATCGCGCCCAGCAACTGCATGCGGTCGCGATCATCCCTCGCCTCCATGGGGATCACGCTGAGCTACCCGTGGGGGTCCCCACCCATCTAGGGGATTGGGGGTGCTGGGGGTGGTGGGGCAGCGGCGGTGGCACGACCCGCACACTATCAGTTTCGCTTAAAGCCGGGGGTGCGTAATCCTGCCTGTTGATTGGTCGTACTTGGCGAGCTTGTAAGAGGATGGCGTTAGCAGGACGAGGATTCGGTTTTTAGTGTTTGCCGTTGGTGAGCTTAGTATGGTGTAATTGTTATTTTAAGGACCGGCACAATTGTTGCCGGTGGAGGAGTGATATTAATAATCGACAAAGGGAGGGAGTTTAGGGAATTTAATGTTACGTACACGCTTTTTAAACAATAGCAGGAAAGTTACGGGTTATTGTTTATATTTGTATGGTTAATTTTAATGGCTCCCTTGTTAAAAGAAACATTCTTATTGGGCAGGAATACGTCCTGTAAAAATATATATTTTAAGTTATGGTCAAACAGCACCTCCCATATATAATATGAGAAAATTAGCAAAGGGGTAGATTATGAAACTTGCGGTTTAAAGTTATAATTTTTAATTGTGATGAGGGATGATAAAGTTAAAACTATAGATTTGTGTCACGGTAATCTTCAAAGCAAGAGCATCTTGAACAGACGTGAAGAATAACCAGCTATCGATTATAAGCACAAACGTGTCATCGTTTAAGAATTTAAACAGTACAGTAAACAGCTACGCAATATAATAGTACCGTTAAGTTCTATAACAGCCGTTCAAAACACCCATATTCTTCGTTATGAAGTTTTTTGGGTTAGCGTCAATGTAAACGTGTCGTAAATCCACCTCCACCTGACATAACCAATGAGTATGAACTTTTCAGTTTCATTTATTAGGTATATTTCATTTATTATGTATTAATGAAACTTGACGTTTCACTGGCAATTACAGCAACCAGGTTCATCAGGTTATTGCCAGACAATAGCAGGCAATTCTCAAATTGTAAATGTTGTGGGTTTACTCTCCAACACACCGGTGTGCTGAAGTTGTAACTAATTGGTATGTTTAGTTCACGTGATAAACATTACTAATTGGCTGTGTCGGTGGGTTTATGACATATTTACATTTAAGCTATCTAACCCACAAAACGTTATCATCTATAATATTGGATGTGAAAGCCTACGTTTTAATACGACCCATATTCTTGCCAAATGTGCAATCGTTTGTGGCAGTACAATATAATATGACAGCTTGGGGGGCATTCTGAATACAGCATAAGGTAAGTGCAGCTTGTTTATGTATTTTCTATTACAGTATTTTGTTTCTGTGTTTTTTCAACGCTTAGATTGTTGCTGCTGTCGTCCGTGCGTGTGTTGTGGGTATTTGCCACTGAATCTCAATCTCAGCGCCTGTCACCGTAGCGGTCGAAATTCATGTGGTGGCAACACGAGTGATCGACTCATTGGAAATTGAACGGGAGAAGTCATTGGTGCACCCGAGACGAAAATGTTAATTTCACTGGTAGAAATGTAACAATTTAGGATTGTCGGGATATTGTGAACAATTTTGAACTGGAGGTTTTGAAATTATCTCCAACCTCTTCATGCGCACACATACGCCCTCCACCTACCGTGCTGTGTGTCAAGCGAACTTGAATTTCCGTAAACTGTCAGAGTTACACCCCTCTTGTAGGAACCATCTGACCTACCGTCGCTTGCATTGCAGAGTGGACAGGGTGTTGCCATTGGTTGGGTTGGCTCCTGGAGGCCAGACCAGATGCTCTCACTTTGTCGGTGCCACCTGAGGGGGCATGGAGCTTTAGCGGTTCCAATTTCTTTGCGTGGCCAATAGCAGTGATTTTTTTTTTGTGAACACCACTTGAAATGAGTGGGGTTATCGAGGTAATCCACTTCTATTGGCCGTATTAATGGGCTACTACCTCTGAGGTGGTACCAACTTCTTCTCTGGCTCACGGAATAGTAGTCAAGTGAGGTTTGACCAAAGTGTAATGCTTTCTACGTTAGTGCAATAATACATTAATGCTTCATTTCATTATGTGTGCTCATCATGAACCTTTAACGTTCTTTCACCTGGCTGTATTCACAAAGTATTACCGAAGCACTTTTCAGTTTTTTCCGTGTATTTTATAAAGTTAATTTGTTTAACACTATGTTTATTTTTAATCGGATTGTTTTAGGACATTAAGGTAAAACGTACTATAACTGAACTTGATAAGTTGTGCTTTTTTGGTTTTGTGTGTACTGTATATAATCAGTAATGAGTTGATCGTCAATGTTAACAATATTTTGACGTCATGTATATATCTAATCAGAGCTACACAGATAACAGAACTACAAGGGAAATGAAAACAGCAGTAAGAAAGACTGCTATATTCCCAAATATTTGGAAATACAGTACGGCACCGTGCTCTTACGGTGTTAAAGGTCCCCATTTAGTCTGCAAGCCCAGGCCAAGTATTCTACTTGTAGGTACCACATGAGTTGGCAAACTACAGCAGTTCCATTTTCTTCAAATGGCCAACGAGAGTGAATTATGTGATACCCATTAATGAGTAAGTTATCAAGTAATTCACTCATAATATCCGTATTAAACTAAACTGAATTATTAAAATTTTACCAGGTAAGGCCCACTGATCTATACAGTTCTTCAAAAGCGGCCTATCCGCAAATGACAGCTCAACAAAGTCGCTTATCATGTATACTCTAAACGCATGTTTCTAAATGTGGACGGAAAAGCCGTAGGACCCGGAGAAAAAAAATCCACATAAGGCATCAGGGTCGGGATCAAACCTACGACCTCCTGTATAGCAGGTGAGATAGTTAACATCTCTCCACCGAATTAGAGATTTGCTACCTAATGTTTGGTGCATGGACTTAATTGTACCGGATAATGTTGCTAATGGGTTGCTATGGACTTGCACCATTGAGCGTGGTTTAATGCGTCACTCCTCTAATCGTAACTATAACCTGAACATGTTTCCAAAGCTGCCTCCTCTCTGGTCGTCTGGCAAATAGGAATGTACACGATTTGGATCTGTTGTCACCGCCAGTGTCGAGCAGAGTTGCGTCTGCCCTTTCCCAAGAGAAGCGATGCCTAAAATGTCAACAGACTCGTGATTGATGGCCCGGGTGAGGGGGAGTGTGCCACGTGCAGTACAGTGAGAGCCTCTGCGGGATGGGGCAGAGGTCGCAAACGGGTTTTGATTCCTTATATACTCTTAGTTCTTTCGGTAAAGTCACGTAGGTAAAAAATGAAATTAAAATTAATAAAAATAAAACAATAAAAATCACGAAGTTTTGGAGGCAACACAAGCTTTCGTCTTCAGGTTTTTTTTTATTAATTTTAATTTCATTTTTTACCTACGTGACATTACCGAAAGAACTAAGAGTATGAATCCTTGCAGTCACGAAAGCTTCAAATCTAGAATTTGATTCCTTACCCGTACCCGGCCGCACCAGGGTCGCAGATGGCTACCCGTACCCGGCCGGGTACGGGTAGCCGAGTATCGGATAGGGTACGGGTATCGGGTACCCGGTTGCGACCTCTGGGATGGGGTGAGCGTTGGAGCGGCAAGCTGGGGTCAACGTGGGACCCGGCCCTACTCGGGGACTACCAGGGGTGCTGACCCTGCCCGTCTGTGATCTGTCTCTCTCTGTATTTCTGTCTTTGCATTTGTCTCTGTGTGTCTGTCTCTCTGTGCTTCTGTGTCTATCTATGTGTGTGTGTGTGTTTCTGGGTCTGTCTGTGTCTCTTTGTCTCTCCCCATCTTTGGTTTTCCGTCTCTGTCTGTGTGTGAGTGTCTATGTATGTCCTCGTATCTGCGTCTTTCTATCTCTCACTGTCTCTTTCTGTCTCTGTGTCAATGTATGTCTGCGTATTTCTCTGCAATTGTATAGCTGCATGTGTTTGTTTCTGTGTCTCTATGCTTATCTCTGTGTCTCTCATGTTGTCTCTTTTTGTATGTGTCTCGGTTGTCTATATTTTTCTGACTCTGTGTGTGTCTATCTCTCTGTATGTTTTGTGTCTTTGCGGCTGTCTCCGTGTCTACGTATTTCTGTATTTCGCTGTGTCTATCTGTGTCTTTATGTATGTGTGTTTGTATGTGTCTCACTGTGTTTTTCTTTGTGTATGTCTGTCTCTCTCTGTATCTCTGTGTATATCTCTGTGGCTCTAGTGACTTTCCCTGTGTTTGTATGTGTCCGTATTTGTGTCTTTATGTCTGTCTCTGTATGTATCTTCCTCTGTGTCACTGCATCTTGTCTTTACGTCTGTGTGTGTGTCTGTGTATGTCTCCCCGTGTCTATCTCTGGGTGCCTGTCTCTGTGTCTGTCTCTGTGTGTTTCTCTGTGTATTTGTGTGTCTCTATGTGTCTTTGTGTCTATCTCTGTGTCTTTCTCACTTCTCTTTTGACTATCTCTCAGCATGTGTCCGTCTCTGTGTGTCATTGTGTCTGTGTCTGTGTGTCTTTGTGTCTGTCTCTGTGTGTCTTTGTGTCTGTCTCTGTGTGTATTTGTGTTTGTCTCTGTGTGTCTGTCTCTGTGTGTCGTTGTGTCTGTCTCTGTGTGTCGTTGTGTCTGTCTCTGTGTGTCTGTCTCTGTCTGTCTCTGTCGTTGTCTCTGTGTGTCTTTGTGTCTGTCTCTGTGTGTCTTTGTGTCTGTCTATGTGTGTCTGTGTGTCTGTCTCTGTGTGTCTGTCTGTCTCTGTGTGTCTTTGTGTCTGTCTCTGTGTGTCTTTGTGTCTGTCTGTCTCTGTGTGTCTGTCTGTCTCTTGTGTCTGTCTCTGTGTGTCTTTGTGTCTGTCTCTGTGTGTCTTTGTGTTTGTCTCTGTGTCTTTGTGTCTGTCTGTCTATGTGTGTCTTTGTGTCTGTCTCTGTGTGTCTTTGTGTATGTCTCTGTGTGTCTGTCTCTGTGTGTCGTTGTGTCTGTCTCTGTGTGTCGTGTCTGTCTCTGTGTGTCTGTCTCTGTCTGTCTCTGTCGTTGTGTCTCTGTGTGTCTTTGTGTCTGTCTCTGTGTGTCTTTGTGTCTGTCTCTGTGTGTCTGTCTGTCTCTGTGTGTCTTTGTGTCTGTCTCTGTGTGTCTTTGTGTCTGTCTGTCTCTGTGTGTCTGTCTGTCTCTTGTGTCTGTCTCTGTGTGTCTTTGTGTCTGTCTCTGTGTGTCTTTGTGTCTGTCTGTCTATGTGTGTCTTTGTGTGTGTCTTTGTGTCTCTGTGTCTGTCTCTGTGTGTCTTTGTGTGTCTTTGTGTCTGTTTCTGTGTGTCTTTGTATCTGTCTCTGTGTGTCTGTCTACCTCTGTGTGTCTTTGTGTCTTTGTGACTGTCTCTGTGTGTCTGTCTGTCTCTGTGTGTCTTTGTGTCTGTCTCTGTGTGTCTGTCTCTGTGTGTATTTGTGTCTGTCTCTGTGTGTCTTTGTGGGCCTCTGTCTCTGTGTGTCTTTGTGTCTGTCTCTGTGTGTCTTTGTGTCTGTTTCTGTGTGTATTTGTGTCTGTCTCTGTGTGTCTTTGTGTCTTTGTGACTATCTCTGTGTGTCTTTGTGTCTGTCTCTGTGTGTCTTTGTGTCTGTCTCTGTGTGTCTTTGTGTCTGTCTGTCTTTGTGTGTCTTTGTGTGTGTCTTTGTGTCTCTGTGTGTCTGTCTCTGTGTGTCTTTGTGTCTGTCTCTGTGTGTCTTTGTGTCTGTCTCTCTGTGTGTCTGTCTGTCACTGTGTGTCTTTGTGTCTGTCTCTGTGTGTCTTTGTGTCTGTCTGTCTCTGTGTGTCTGTCTGTCTGTGTGTCTGTCTGTCTCTGTGTCTGTCTCTGTGTGTCTTTGTGTCTGTCTGTCTATGTGTGTCTTTGTGTGTGTCTTTGTGTCTCTGTGTGTTTGTCTCTGTGTGTCTTTGTGTTTGTCTCTGTGTGTCTTTGTGTCTGTCTCTGTGTGTCTTTGTATCTGTCTCTGTGTGTCTTTGTGTATCTGTGTGTCTGTCTCTGTGTGTCGTTGTGTCTGTTTCTGTGTGTCTTTGTATCTGTCTCTGTGTGTCTGTCTATCTCTGTGTGTCTTTGTGTCTTTGTGACTGTCTCTGTGTGTCTGTCTGTCTCTGTGTGTCTCTGTGTGTCTGTCTCTGTGTGTCTTTGTGTCTGTCTCTGTGTGTCTGTCTCTGTGTGTATTTGTGTCTGTCTCTGTGTGTCTTTGTGGGCCTCTGTCTCTGTGTGTCTTTGTGTCTGTCTCTGTGTGTCTTTGTGTCTGTTTCTGTGTGTATTTGTGTCCGTCTCTGTGTGTCTTTGTGGGTCTCTGTCTCTGTGTGTCTTTGTGTCTGTCTCTGTTTGTCTTTGTGTCTGTCTCTGTTTGTCTTTGTGTCTGTCTCTGTGTGTCTTTGTGTCTGTATGTCTATGTGTGTCTTTGTGTCTGTCTCTGTGTGTCTTTGTGTCTGTCTCTGTGTGTCTTTGTGGGTTTCTGTCTCTGTGTGTCTTTGTGTGTCTGTCTCTGTGCGTCTTTGTGTCTGTCTCTGTCTGTTTTTGTGTCTGTCTGTCTTTGTGGGTCTCTGTCTCTGTGTGTATTTGTGGGTCTCTGTCTCTGTGTGTTTTTGTGTCTGTCTCTGTGTGTCTTTGTGTCTGTCTCTGTATGTCTTTGTGTCTGTCTGTCTCTGTGTGTTGATCTCTGTTATGTTTACCATTGTTTTGTGTCTGTCCGTTTCTGTGTGTCTCTGTTATCGTGTGTGCATGTCTCCATCTGTATGCTTCTGGGTCTGTGTATCTTTGTCTCCCTGTGTCTTTCTCTGTCTCTCTGGATCCCCCTGTTTCATTACGTTTCTCTCTCCACATGTCTATTTTTGTGTTCGTATTTCTCATTATGTGTGTGCCTGTATCTCTGTATCTCTCTTTGTGTGTCTCTCTCTGTCTTTCACTACATCTCGAGTCTCTCTCTGTGTGTATATCTCTGGATCTGCCTCTGTTTTTCTTTGTCTACTAATGTATGTGCCTGTGTGTTGTTTCTCTCTGTCTCTCTTTCTCTGTGTCTCTCTGTATCTTTCTCCACCGTTTTGTCTTTCCCTGCCTCTTCTACGTATCTATGTGTCTGCCTTTAGTTATCTTCGTATGTATGTCCCCGTATGTCTGTCTCTTCTTATACATTTCACACCTTTTGTTCTCAGCGTCTCTCTCCACGTCTCTCCTACACATCTTAGTGTTTCTGCCTCTGTGTCTCTGTTGTCATTTTCATATTTACATCTTATTGTTTTGTGTCTTATCTGTCTATTTAGCGCTGTCTTTCCCTACACCTCTTCATGTCTATTTCTGTTCACGTCTCTGACCGTGTTCCACTCTCTGTGACCATCTCAATGTATCTATCTACCTGTTAGTCTGCGTGTCTCTCTCTCTTTGTCTATCTGCGTCCCTCGCTGTGTCTCCATCTCCCTTCGTGTCGCTGTCTTTCCCTGTCTCTCTGTTTCTCTCCGTGTCTCTGCCTCCACGTATCTCTGTCCTCGCGCCCGTGTCTCTCCACATGTTGACGTTGTGCGTGTTTCTGTGCCTCTCTTCGTCGGTGCGTCTCCACGTGTCTGCGCGTCTCTCTGCCTGCGTCTGTCTCTCTGGTCGCTATCTACGTCTCCGTGGAGTTTGTGTATGGCCCCGATATGTATCGCTCTTCGTGTCTCCGTGTCTCTGCATCGTTGTGTTTCTTTGCGTCTCTGCCCCCACTTACCGTCTACCCCTGTCGGCAGAGGGCTCTATTTAATATATTGAGGTGGCTTGCAATCGCTCACACACCCCACCCCTCGAAGGACTCACAACCGCTTGGTGTTTAAAACTTAATGACGTGTGCTCGCTCTTGTCAGACAACACGAGAGGAGAACGCTTTGGTGGTTTCATGTGTGCGTTTAATAAGTTAGACTATGCAGTCTACAACGCAGCCCTGTCTTGCACACTACAACAGTTGAACGTGCATTCTTTATATGGTTTGTGTTAATGTAAAATGTTCCATTGGCATAAGATTATATGTAACATTTCTGCCAATTGCATGTTTATCAGTTTGCGTCGTATACATGTAAGGACATATCTGAGCTATTTTTTCAGACTTTTTTGAACATGGAAATACCGTCTACATGTGACCAATGGACAACAACATGCCTTCATGAACTGATGATAACAGTTCCTATCACATTCGGCCATAACATACATGTTACATATATGTTACTGTCATGCACTACTAAAGAGTGAATTGTTTTTTTAATGACTATCTATACCAGTCTATCTCAACATTAACTCAATGGCCAATTCTGAAGCCAAATAATTATTTACAGTAATGTGATGACAAGTCACATTAGGATGATAAATGTAAACATGGCTTTGTAGACGCCTTAAATTTATTGGTTTTGTGTAACCGAGTCCTCTGCATATTCAACTGTAATCTGAGCTGAAATTCAACCTTTCTGGGGAGCCTTGATGCATTAGTTAAGTATTGCATAGTAGCATTTTCTGATAACCCATCGCCCTTTATGGCTCTCGCCATGTATTATCATTTATTGATGTATATTGCGAGCGGTACACGGTAATATTAACTGGGCTCTTGAGCTGGTCCGCGTGTATCAGCAGGTGATCTGTACTTTGTGAAGATGAGATGAGATGGTGTTATTGAGCTTCTGCAGTTCCTTAAATGTAGCTCTCCGACAAAGGTACTCTTATTTTTGAATTGGTGCTGTATATTGTATCGTGTACGAGGTTCTTGAAAATCGAAATGCAGAGGTCTTGTGCGTACACGGAGCTGCCACGGTGGCTAAACGAATGTGGACGTGCGTTTGGAGGGCATTGCGTGGGTAAGATGTATAGGAGCTTGTTACATAAATATGTAAACTATACTATAGAGCAAACTACACTCCCCATTTCTGCAAAATTACATGCAAAAAGCAACTAACTTCAACGACGAACTTTTCCCACCACAAGAGCAGAGACTGGCATCTTCAAAATGCGACGTGGAAGGGGGGGGGGATGGAGAAACGTGGAAGAAGAAGAGAAAACAAGTCTCAGCAATGCATTGGATGCAACGGCAGTGGCGATGACGGAGCCTGTGTCCTGCAGAGGATAGAGAATGGCTTTTGGTGAAGAATATGCAGAGGTGACGATGACTTATTTGGGCTGCTGTATTGGTAAACGGGTGTATATTATTACCTATAAGGCATTTCTAACGTCCTTCGAGTGTGACTGGTGCAAGCTGGTGCCGTTGCTTTTATATAAGTGCTTCGTGGTGTTTTGTGCAATACCGTATGTGGCTTTAAATGATTCTCAAACTGCATGAGATACGGCTACTATACTGAATAAAGTCTGGTTTAACATGCAAAGTGAGTGCTCTCCTTGTGCTCAAAGTGGCCGTAGTGCGTGTCGGAGATGAGCGATGTTTGTATTGTGTGCGCCTGGGCTTTTGGGCCGTCTACAGTAGGAGGTGTGAGTGTGGATGAAGGGTGAATATGTTGAGTTTGTGTGGGTTGAGAGTGATGTTTAGGTCAATGGTGGCTTTAAAGTTACGTGTGTGTGTATATCATACAGAGGCTACGTAAACTGGGTCATTATCCCGCATGCCAAGTTTTTTTTTGCCGGATAGAGGGGCTTAACGGGCATGGCACGGGCTAGAAAAGAGATGGAGTGATGTGGTACATGACGATGACTGGAACCAGCGGTGTCAAGATCAGCCTCTCTGGAGGAGGCTCGTGACGGACACTGCTGGAGGGCAGAGGAGCAACGCTCACAACAACGAGCGGAGTGCCGGGCGAATAAAACAGCAAGTTTGCACAGTAGGGGGCACTGGTGGTGCATCTGCCAGTCATCTCAGTCAACCGATGGCTCCTGGGTCTGTCCCGTGACCTGCCAGCGAGCATTCAACACTTCATTTTGTCCAAAAAGTGCACATAGCCTGGCACCAGGCGCCACTTCGTGACGAATGGTGCTTGTTGATACACGGAGGGCATCTCCTAAGTTGACTCAGCCTTATATGAGCACTGGGTGCAGTGTGTACACATCAAGGGTGTGGTGTTGCTTGCCCACGCCATCGTGCACCGTGCCGGCCTTTGTAGGTCCTCGCGAACAGCACTTGCCCCAACAGTATGTTACATATTAGATGGGCAATTTTTGTCTTGTGACATCGCGTGTAATCGGGTGTGCGTACAGGATGGGATTTGGGGGAGCGGTGGCGATTTGACTATCCGCACTGCATTATAGGGCCGTCCATAAGTGACGTCACACGATTTTGGACGATTTTTGACCCCCCCCCCCTCGTCACACGGCGTCACAAAAAGTCAGACCCCCCCCCTCAAAAATGACGTCACAAAGCTCTGCCCCCCCCCCCGTCCCCAAATAAAACCTGCTTCAAATCGCTTTAAACTATTGTCATTGTAGTGCGTATTTAATGTGGCGCTGCACTCTGATGTCGTGGGAGAAAACATTTATTTAAAAGTCTATTTAATTAAGTAGAACGTGTTTATATTTATTTAAAGTTGCGCATTTTGATGTGACGTCACGTTTCTCAAACACCCCCCCCCCCCTCGTCATACATCGTCACAAATGTTTGACCCTCCCTCCCCCCCTAGGTGCGTGACGTCATTTATGGACGGCCCTTATGAACCCGGTGGATTGAGTTTAATTCTCGCCCACGGCTCAATATGATGAGTGGCAAGTATCTTGAGCCGGTCCTGGGACCAGCCTCCACTGTCTAGCCAAGTGTGCCCAAGACTGTCACGGCATGAGACATTCACACAGCAGCGTATTGACAAAGGGTCGCAAATCATCGCTTCGTGTTACTCATATGGGTTAATGGTGTGTGTATAACAGGGGCACTAATGGGATCAGTCACCCACACTATGATCCACGTGGTGATGTGGATGCTCGTGTGGGTGAATGAGTTCTGTATGTGTGTGTGGGGGGGGGGGGGTCATGGCGATGTGGCTGTGGGTTGACTAATGGGGTCAGAGTGATGTAATGGCGTGGTGACTCAATTTCCTGTAATGGGCTGGACTGGGTTCAGGGTGTTCATCGTGAACAGCCGATTCAAGGTTCATGCACCAAATGTACTCAGCGATACGATGAGCGTGCTGTATTGGGCTTCACGGCGATGTTTGTTGTAGAGTGCTGTACAACGAGGAGGATCTGGACAAGTATGTGTTTAAGGGTTGGCGTTTTCAGTTCAGGTTAAATATTGTTTTTGTTTTAAAGCGAAGTGAGAGACCAGCATGAATCTCGTTCGCAAGAGTGACCTGGGGCGTCAGTCTGCCAGTCGGGTGGAAATCATTGGTTTGGAATTTGCGGGATTTTTTTATACATTTTTAAAAGTTTTTTTATTTCCTAATTTGCCAGGCGCAATAGAGTGTGTGTCATCAGGGTGGCCCTGGATGCTGTGACAGGATGCCGGATTCCTGCAGTATAAATCATGGTTCTGATGCACGCAGAGCCCTTTTTCGATCCACTGCTGGATGTTGAGGGCATCCCCACGCCGTTTGATGTTTCACGGAAAGGTTGATTTTTTTTAAATGGGGAGTCCTAAGACGATGCCCCCTCGTGGTCACAAGGATGATTTGCGTAACGCAACAATGAACATTTCGCGTCTTTCCTCCGCTTATTCCACGAACCGACCATTCGTTTGAAGTGTATTTTATCTGTTACACGGATGATCCCGTGCAGCCAGTTGCCCGGCTATTTTCATCCGCGGTGAGTGAGCAAACAGCAGCAACAGACGACTTCGCTTGAACACGTCGGCTTTCGCGACCAATATCATCCATAATACAGGTTTTGTTGTATTTTAACGACTTCACGATTGCAGAGAACGAACACAGCCAGGGGGCGGGGTCCTTTTGAGCGCCTCCTTCACATCCACAACTTTTTTTTGTCACCAACCAGGTCGCTCATTCTCATTCTCTGTACATCCCAAAAAGTGTAGCGTCAGATTCGAACGTCGGGAGACCATCTGCTAACCACCCTACCTACCTACACTCGACGCATGGGTAGCCAAAGTTAACGAGAAGAAGAAGAGCCATTTCTTTTTCGAATTCGGGACAAAACTCAATATTTTTCCAAAATTGCCCACGTGAATACCTGTAACACACAGCACGTCACGAAGCAGTCAGCGAAGAGCCGCAT
Organism: Lethenteron reissneri; assembly: GCF_015708825.2. Taxonomy (NCBI): domain Eukaryota; kingdom Metazoa; phylum Chordata; class Hyperoartia; order Petromyzontiformes; family Petromyzontidae; genus Lethenteron; species Lethenteron reissneri. Next base: position 9,312,958 of record NC_083803.1, on the reverse strand, counting down.
GCCGCTCCGAGCCCTGCGCTACATTGAACACCGCGAAGGGCGAATATCAGCGTGGCAATTGCTCCGATTGTTGAATTAATTCTTATCGTCGTGGCCAACATTCCTTGATTTTAATCTTAGCAGTGTCAAACCGCGTAGAGTCGAAACACGCTTTAGATAAAAGCCGCGTTGGCCAAGGCTTTTCCGATACGGACACACACGAGCCAAGGTTGAGCGCCGTGGTGACGAAATCTTAACTTTTTCTCGCCCAGTATAACTCAGAGGTTGTGGGTTCGTACCCGACCCCTGCCACTTGTATCATTTGCAGTTTGCGTGGTTGTGTGGATTTCTTTTTTATCCGCGCCCTCCGATTTTCCCCTCCACATGTAGACATTTGCGATTAGAGTATTTGGCTGCTATACATTTCCACGTGATAAGCCACTTCGTTTGTGGCCAGGTCACTTCTGAAAAATAGCCATATACTGTGGCTCTGTGGGCCTTTACCTGGTAACATAAAATAAACGTTGTTTAGTTTGGCGAGGGACCGGGCTGGCCTTTTTATTTGGGCGTGAGAAACACAACATGGAAAAGCAAACAAACATCAACGTTGCCCGATGTATCAATGTTTATTGCCCAAACCGAACAAAAACGGATTCTGCCAGGGTACAATGGAGTCTGGAATGGTTTCTTCAGTCTGCAGGGGCCTCCCGTGATAATCGCTTCGGGTTTGCTGGGCTGTTCATTCCAGCAGAGGGCCCAATGTAAAATGAGTCGTAGAGGGGTGCGTACCTTGTGTTGATTTTCCAAGGTGAGTGGCCATGAATTGCAATGAAAGCAAACATCGATAACGTTTTATGTAAGCGTGAGCTGTCGTGGTTATTTCACTTTGTGTTTTTTTACCCTTCAAGCCGGGGTTTGAAACGATTTGTCGGATCACAACTCAATTACCACGGCAACCCCAGAAGGGAAGACCTTGTGGACCCTTCTGATAAGGGTCAGATCCTTGGACCTCGGATTGGCGGAGGGGGTGAAACGCGGAGATACTCTGGGAATGCGTTTATTTCCGGATGCTGCCTTAATGGATCCTTTGTTTATGCTGCGTGAAGTTCACTGCCACCTTGATTTATTACCAAACTTAACTGCCTCTCGCTTACCGTTTTAAAGCCGGATGAGCAACGGGATTTTTGAAACACACACACACACACCTCCAAGTCATGTTTAACCTTGCATCGTGTATTACTCTGCAGTGGACTTTAGCTCCAAACTGCAATGCTAGAACTGTGCTTAGCACGGATGGCTGATGCAATCTTGTTCGTGTTCAATGACCGCTAATTAAACTACATTGTAGAATGTAATTGATGTGAAGGCATCCAATGCACCATTCAATAGCCCATTTTAACTAAAATCTGGGCATTGTCAGTGAAATATGCATGAGATGGCATCAAGAAGCTGCAAGCATCCGGCAGGTGCATTTTGGGATGTTTGCGGCCAATTTATCAAAACAAGAGCGAAAAAGTACTCTGTGGAAGCATCTGCTAAGATGTGCGAGGTCTACAAGTAATAGCGGAGCCAGGATTTTCACTAAGGGGGGGCAACCCCTCCAGCAATGAAAAATGATAGAGGAGTTGTTAGTAAGTAAGGACTTGTCCCTTGCCTTTTATTCGACGCGTGTGCGGCGATGGCGCAGCCATCGATCGAGGGTCGAATTCGAACCGCGTCGTGTGATCGGCATCGCGCTCGCTGAAGGTGAATGCCTTCAGGGAAGTCGTGTACTGTATACGCAACTGTGCACAATTTTGAGTCACTTATAACTGCTTTGCCGTTACTTATTGCCAATTATGGACTCAGACTATTGTCTTATCTTGATTTGAAGCTTTCGTGACTGAAAGGATTCATATTCTTAGTTTTTTTCGGTAAAGTCACGTAGGTAAAACATCAAAATTAATGAAAATAAAATAAAACAAAAATCACGACGTTTCGGAGGCAACACAAGTCTCCGTCATCAGGTGGGACCGTCACAGCCGAATTAGCTGCATCAAGTGAGGCAATGATTCAAGATGTAATCCCTTATAAGCAAGTTGAAGGGGGGAGGAGAGGGGGGGGGGTCATCAGAATGTGGTAGCCAATGAATGGAAACGTATCGGGAGGGAGGGGGGCAGGGCTCAAAGACAGCACGGAGTGCTCAACACATGGGGCAGAGAGGGGGAGGGGAGGCCTGATACACATGAAAGTTTATACCAATTGGTATAAACATGGGCATTTTCGTTCTTTTGTCTTTCATGTGTATCAGGCCTCCCCTCCCCCTCTCTGCCGCATGTGTTGAGCACTCCGTGCTGTCTTTGAGCCCTGCCCCCCTCCCTCCCGATACGTTTCCATTCATTGGCTACCACATTCTGATGACCCCCCCCCCTCTCCTCCCCCCTTCAACTTGCTTATAAGGGATTACATCTTGAATCATTGCCTCACTTGATGCAGCTAATTCGGCTGTGACGGTCCCACCTGATGACGGAGACTTGTGTTGCCTCCGAAACGTCGTGATTTTTGTTTTATTTTATTTTCATTAATTTTGATGTTTTACCTACGTGACTTTACCGAAAAAACCTAAGAATATTGTTTTATCATCTAATAGAGTCCCTGGCACGTATTAACAAAAAGGTCAAAGCCGGTGTCTTCGTCAGACCACAGATAAAGAAGATCCTGGAGTGCAATGAATTCCCCAAGAAGCTCTCTAGTAAGGAGAAAGCGGCTTGGAACAGCTTTGCCGCAGTGGTTCGTGGCTTCCTGGGCAATCACAAGGTCGAAAACTATGTGGAGCTGGTTGAGACTGGTGAAGAACTACGGCACAATGGGCTGTAGGATGTCCCTCAAAGTCCATATCCTTGATGCTCATCTTGATAAATTCAAGGAGAACATGGGAGCGTACTCGGAGGAGCAAGGCGAGCACTTCCATCAGGATATACTGGACTTTGGACGGCGCTACCAAGGACAGTATAACGAGAACATGATGGGAGACTTCATTTGGGGACTGATTCGTGAAAGTGATTTACAGTATAATTGTAAATCTAGAAAAACTTTCCTAAATCTTTTGTAGTCATTTTTGTATTACTTTACTATAAATACATGTTAATTTTGATTCATATGTTGTTTTTTTAGACTTTATGTAACCGAAAAGAGACAAATTCTCCCGTTTTCTCATTGGAAATAGGTGCATTTCAAAATATCACTGTCCTGGTCATAAAAGCAAAGTTTGTGGGGAATAATAGCCATGTTCTATACTTTTTAGGCATAAGCAATTACGAAATAACACTTACTACCCAGGAACACAATTTTTGTTACATAGTGTAATAGGTTGAAATAGGGCGGCAGATTATAGGGGTTTTTTGCAGGCCCTACAGCTCTCCGACATAATTGGTGTTGCTGGTAATAGTGCCGTGGATAAGAGGCCTTATGTGCTTAATGATTTTAACGTAACTGCACGTGCTTTTAGTATGCGCTTTAAATTAAATGACGTCAATTAGCTTGTACAGTTTTATCAAGTGAACATGAGGAAAATTAATATCCTGTATTTCGACATCATTGACAATTCAAATTATTAAAATACTGGTATGTTAAGTATAATGCTAAAAGTATGAATGCTGTTAATGTGATGCATAAATAAGGTAAATTAAACTTAAAAGTGTAATTTTCAGATATTTTATTGTAAACACTTTCATACCAATAAAAAAAGGAAATAGTAAAAAAGAAACATTTCGACAAATGCTGATGTCCTAAAAAGTAACAGTTGGATTCACGTGAGCACCTGCAATTTATTTTATGGCAACATCTCGATCAGATTTGATCTACTGCATAGGCCTTGCTACAGATTCACAAATACTGTTTGTGATACACCATTGACTAAAAGGTATCTTGCAATTAAACATGAAATGCTGGTGGCAATGTTGATCCAAGCACATGCCGAAGTAGGGCCAACGTTGCATATTTACTGGGCTACTGCTCAAGACGATCGCAATAAAAATGCAACATTACAAAGACAGGCATGACGCATTCAACATCGCCGGTTTCTTGCAGATTCTTCAATTTAGAATTGTCTTCCCAGATTTGTCACAAACACCACGTTTTTGGTCAAGATCAAAGCTGCCATTTATGCTTTCAGAATCAAGCGTGGCGTTCAAAATGCTTCTCCGGATGCGGTAAAAATATATGCTCTTACATATATGCGTGATACAGTCGGTTGATCGTGTGTGCCGAAGCGAAACACGCAATCACAAGACGTTGCACTCCAGCAGCCTTCACCCCCATGTGTGGGCAAAGTTTACACAGCGATTGAGATCCAGTGGGCTGACCGGCGTGACCACGTTCGGAGTCAAATGTCTGTAGAAGAATGCGCTGGGAAAATAACTCGCTTGAGCACAAGGGTAAACAGGCGAATATCAACTGGCCAGTTTTTGGCTGGCCATGGAAGAAAGACAGCCACCGCATCGTGCACTTTCAGATGCACTTTTGCGGCCGTCTTAAACGCTCTTCCTTCCGATATTAGGAAGCCACTGGAGTTATGCACTTTTAAATTTAGATTAAAAACTCATTTCCTATTATCACGGTTGGCTACGTACAGTGCGAAAGAAGTTCAACATATGTACATACAACTGGGCAGCCAGTGGGTGTACAGAAACTATACACTGGATGGTGGCAACAAGAGGCAAGGATTGGAACAGTGATGTGAGATCAGACACTCACACTGGCTTAAAGTTGAACTGCCACCAGAATATCGAAGGCAGCGGCACCAAATTGCAGAGGTAATACAACATTGCCTTTTAAGACGTGACGAGGATGCACACATTGCAGACATTTGACAAGTAACCTTTGCTGGAATTAAGGTGGAGTTGGCCTGGGCTTTGTTTGCGAACTTTCTCTTGCATTGAGCAACAAAGTCTCGGGTGCTCTTGCTGCCAGAGTCGGGTAAATGGATAGGGGTGTGAAACGAAGCAGCCCCCACGTGCCCCTCCTCGGCTGCGCCGGTCTCTGTGTGGCTTTGGAGGGGATTGCAACGGAGGTGTCGCCCCTGCGCTGGAGTTCACTCCCAGCCGCCGGTCAGCTTGTGGAAGAGCTCTTCGTCCAGATTGTCGTCCTGCTCCTTGGAGCGCGTCGACATGAAGATGTAGCCCCCGATGTACTCGTGCACCACCTTGCAGTCGGCGCTGATGCAGTTGAAGCCGATCTTCACCTCCTCGTCAAACTCGATGATCACCTGGCGCGCGAAGACGCGGCGAGCGGGGAAACGCACGAGCACAACGGACAGCCAGTTACAAAAACAGTCATCTTAAGACGATGAAGAAGTGGCGTTTTGTTATCTGTTGGCATGTGACATCGCGAGTATATAATAACTTTTGAAGAATGGTTTAATGGCCACGTTATATGTCCTACATCGTATGAGAGTAGATTATGCTTTAAGCAAATGCTGTGCAATTCATATGCAGCTGTTACCTCTGGCATCCCATAAAGCCTGCCATTATTCCAGCTGATTATGTATCACGTGTGGGAGTACGTGAGGCTTTGGGTGGCTTACCCGTGCAATCGTGGCACATCACTCATCCATGTATAAATTATTACTCTAAAACGTTGCCCCCTGAGTGATAGAACGTCAGGAGACTGCTTTAGGTCACAATAAATGTTGGGGTCAGATACGCGCAAGTACAATCTGTGTTGTGCACCCACCTCCACCCGATATTTGTATCTTCAATTGCCTGATGATGCTGTATGTAACCATCAGTGAAACGTCGAAACCAATTGTTAAATGTTGTGAGATCACTCTCCGAAACACTCGTGGTGCTTAAAGCAGTAGTAAACCTCGGCACGTTTGTTCATCACGTGACACCTTTATTAATTGGCTTTGTGGGGTGGAGGAGGGTGTACGACACACATTATACTTATGCAGAACATGTGTGTATACTGGAAGAATTTGATGAGCTATAAAGCTACTTTTCACAGATGTCCAGTCGACCCACAATAATAACATTGGCCGCGAAAGTCTACGTGTTGAGGAGGCTGCTGTATTTGCGCGCACCTGCTTGACCTCCCAGTTGACGTTCCACTGCTTCATGTTGTTGAAGCGCCAGGTTTTGATGGCTTCGCCCGTGTTCACGTCCTGCCGAATGATGCGGTTGTACGCGATGCCCAGGGCGTCATCCTTCTTGCTGCCACGGAACCTGCCACAAGTCGAGCACGCTCCGATCGTAAAGGACCACGTACAGGATGTCTGCAGATGGCTACGTGTTATAACAAAGCTGGGTTTCTCATTGTTATTATTAGCTTAACATGCATACAGTTGCGTTCCTGAAGAGCACTGCGTTATGGAGAAATCACGTTATAATAATATAAATATAGGGTAAAGCACAGTCCGCGATGACGCTGTGAGATGCGTATGCAGGCTGAACAAAGACTGAGATGCGTGGGTAGCATCTGGAAACATCCAGCAGCATACCGCCTTGTGTGTGATGCTACGCCGAGGCAGCCGTACAACCGCTTATTCCTACTCTCGCGACTGTAGTTCTGTTCACCAAATCGCATTATAGCCAATTCGCGTCCGCGTTAAGAAAAAAATGTGTTCCCCAATACATTCATCGCATCATATCCAATTCGGGTTCTGATAACACGCGTTGTAGGAAAACAGACTACTCTCACAGCTTGTCTAATGCGTAGTTTATCGTGCGTTGCATGCGGTGTGTGTCTGCACCGGGGCTCATGGGCCAGGAAGTGCTGGGCTGAAGAGGATGGGGAGGGGGGGGTGGAAATTGGACAGAGAGCTGCATTTATTCCTTGCACCAAGGTCCATACCAGCCATGCCTATGCCACAGAGCAAGTCTCATTGGCAACACTGTTCAAAAACATTTTAAAGAATATACAGAAACGAATCTGCGAGTGCTTATACGGGGCCTATAACGATTAATTTACCTCTGGAAATAATAATATTACTCAAAATACACACATCTATTTGTACATGTGAGGATCCGTCACAATTTTTGTAAACGACGTTACCTTTAGGATAACAAAATAAATTACAACTAAATGAGGCAAAAGGAACCTGAATTCTCATAGTTGATCGATTCATTTAATGCAGCAGAGATGGGGAATTCACACCTGAACCAGTTAATTTACAGTGAAATCTTCATAATGCAACAAAAAATAACTCCAAATTCCGCGTCCTGGCCAAGCATTGGGCATGCTGGGGAAGGTCATGAGCCTCGGCAGGTCGAGGTGACCTCGGTGGGCTCGGGGGCTGGGAGCGGAAGGTGATTATCTGCCTGTATCATCTAGGTCGACTCAGCCTCAAATGATGTGTAAATGTCGCCACTGGGGAGACGAGACAAAGGCGGACGGGCGTGGTGCTGGCCACCTGCCCCCCTCGTGTGCCGTGCCGGTCTTTATAGGTGCTCACAAACAGCACTCGCCCCAACAATCTGTTGCAAAATATAGCATCCACTAACCTCACGACAAAGTGAGCGATGCCAAAATCGGGCAGCGATTGCCATGCCTGGATGAACTTCATCTTGGCCTCCACTAAGGCCAGGTTGGCCACGTTCTGATGAGCCTCCATGATGCGAGCGGCAAGCTTGGTGGGGGGAGGGGGGGGGGCAAGGAACAGAGGCACAGCGTGAGCACCACCACAGCACAGCCAGCTCACGTTCAACCGTCACTCTCTCCGCTCCCGTCACCCCGCACTGCACGGGCTCATAGAGGAACCCTCTGCAGCAATGCGACTCGCAACCTCCTCCTCTCAACACCAAGGGGCAGGACCGTCACTGCCAGCCATTGCTTCTCCGTGGCTGCCCCTGCCGTCTGGAACACGGCCATTCATCGTCGTCGTCATCATCATCGTCGTTCTGCTGCTGCTGCTGCACATTCAAAGCAGCAGCAGCAGCGGCGGCGTTCAATCTGCACCGACTTTAAGAGATACTCAAAGGCCCCGCTTCTTTCGCCTGACCCTCGAGTGACACTGAGCTTGGCTCAGAGTCGCGGTCATTCAATATACAGAGGACCGTCGAGTTTGGGCAATAGTTGGCAGCAGCGCATCGCGTGGCTGCCTTCCCGCTCGTCTGCGGTTCCTCCTCGCGCCACTCGTGAGTCGTTCTCTCTCTGCGAGAGCGAGCGAGCGAATACCGTGCCGCGGCGGCTTGTTACAACTTGATGTTGTATTACGTCTGTGAAACACTGCGCACGTTAACTAATAGGGGTTTTCCCCTTTTTTCTTGCAACAAAACTGACACCTTTTGCAAGGAATCATGCTTACATTAACCACAATACTTGCAGTCAAATGCAAACAAAAAACAATGACGCCAAAAGGTCGAACACCATATGAGACTAGGCTCCAAAGAAAGCGGTCTCTGGTGTGGACCAATCAGTTTCAAAGACAATGCATACATTATCGGAGTATTGTTTTTTGTTTGCATTTGACTGCAAGTATTGTGGTTAATATAAGCATGATTCCTTGCAAAAGGTGTATTTTGGTACTGGCAAAGGAGGTCCCATGATGACTGCGCACGTTATGAATTGCAACATTGATATTATTATCATCATCGTCATAAGCCAGCGGTGGGGAACATACAGCTCTCGCCATCCGTCTCCCGCTCCGGGCCCCCACCTGCTTCGTCTTGATCTTCTTGGCGTAGCGCGGCGACACGAAGCACTCGGGCGTCATGTCGGCGGCGCTGATGCTCTGGCTGGAGATCTGGACGTCGGGGCTGATCTGCTTCATGCGGAGGAAGGACAGGATGCTGTCCACCTCGCCGTGGTACGAGCTGTCCGCCATCGTCTTGCCCTTGGAGGCAAGGCGGCACGCCGCCATCCAGCGGCCGTACTGCTCCTCCTGCACGCGCCGGGCGGGGAAGTTTCAGAACGTTTCGTTGCGAGCGACACAGTTAGACAATGGCAGTGGCGTAACGATCTGCCCCCTATCCTGTCCCCCCCTTCTGATTAAATTACTTATCACGATTCAGGCTGGACTCGATTTAAGAATCTAATATTTGTTTTTACTTTACACAGATGAAGAGAGCAGTGGCTTTAGGGGTCACATTAATCCATTATGCATTTTGACGGATGTGTTGCGGGGTGAATTATTATATTGGTTCATGCATCGTTATGCCCCTAAAAGCTACACTTATTATTCAATCTATTATAATCTATGTTCGTGAGTTATATGCACCGGTTGAACATTTTCGTCTACGGGCATATTAGCATGTTGCTTTTCACAACCATATTTGGCTTATCAAAGGCAAACCATCCTGCTCTCGTTGTCTTAGTGTCATCGTTTTGATTTTGGTCAGACTTCAGCAGTTGCCCTTGGTACATGTTCCTGCCGTGTTTTTCAGCTGTGTCTCACCATCAATAATGTATTCTTTTCAGCAGTTGTGGACATTTTAATGACAGCATATCGGTTGTATAAGACAATACTTTTACACTGGTGAAGAACCTGCTGTCAATGAACCACTGATCCTCTTCACATACAGTTTACTTAGTGATAATAATAATAAAAATTGAGAAGCCCTTTGTAGATCCACTGCTGGATGAATTCCTCCCCCAAGCTGTACACTATCACGTGCATTTTCGTTGGAAGGTCATGGGGTTATAATAGTAACTCGGGGGGGGGGGGGGGCTGCGGGGGGGGGGCTGCGGGAATGTTTGTGTTCTGCATTTCAACCTCACTTTATTTCCCCTTTTGTTTAAATAGCAGATTTCAGAGGGCGTATACATCGAGTCCAACCCACGATGTACCAGCGTCAATGATTGACAGGCTCAGTAACAGCAAACGACCGAAGTGAGTGAGTGCGTGTGTTGAGTACTTAGCGGTGGTCAAACGTTACATTGTCACAGCGCAGCCAGATTTCATTCATGCCTTCGGGAACCGGGATCATCAGTTTGATGTTGAACCTCTGTCCAGAGATGTTGACATCGGGTGCAACCTCACAGCCTTGGGGAGGAAAAAAATAAGGAAACAATCATTGTTTTGGAGTTGACGATGGCTAAGTGGCAACGTGCAGAAATAGTGCCACTCATGATGAGGCTCCTTATCATTCTCGGATGCTTGAGATTAAGTGACATTGCCTCGAGCTCAAAGTCAAACTTTAGCACTCAAGTGAGAAACATAATGGACAGCTATATTTAATAACAGTGCAAGCCATGAATATCATGTTCTGATGTTATGTAATTGGTGGAGGAGCGGGGTGGATTTAGAGATTAAAGGGAGAATACAATTCAATAATTTGGAGCCTTTTATCAATTCACTGCTGGGTGATGGTCTCCCCATTCAGTGTCAGTCATCGTGGTTTTTGACCACACTTCACCACGCTGGTCAGTGCAGCTTTATCAGTGAGGGAGGCAAGGATCAGGTCAGATATCACTCGCCACCGACAGCCGTGGCTCGGAATCGTAAGCGGGTCGCCGGATTCATAGCGCAGTGCACCAATCGCTGCATCCCCGCTCCACTCAGGGAAAAATAATTTTTTTTTACATAAACAACAGTCGTGCCAGGAATGGCATCGAAGCCAAATGGCACTGGTTCTTTCAGAGCGGAACGTGTTGGGAATGGGAGCTGCATGAGGCTCGGCTGCCGACTCCTCGTACCCTTGAGGTTCATGGTCTGCAGAGGAACCCCCGCGCTGTCCTCCTTGTTCTTGTAGCAGGTGATGCAGGTGTCCTTGAAGACGCACCAGTAGAGCTTGTAGCCCTTCAGCGTCAACCTCTTGGGCCTTGAAACACAACATATGGTTGGGGTTTTTACTGGGCCCTTCACTCATTTACTTGGGGCCAAATCGCCCTGAGTGGGCTCATTTTCGTCAGATTTTATAAACGCAGCAGGCTTGAGCCTGGTTAGTACTTGGATGGGTGACTGTCTGGGAATACCAGATGCTATAGGCTTGGGGTGCAAGCCTGCCACTGGCAGTAGACTCTGAGTGGCGCTTTCAGAGTTATGCCCTCGCGCGGTGGATTGCCTCCCACATGCCACTAATTTGTGGAGATGGCCAAGCGTTGCAATCCAGGGCCCTTATGACAAGGCGAGTGTTGTTTCTTTGGCGGCAAATTGGAAATTGAGCTGTATACAAAACGATTAGTTTCCCATCATATCATGGGTCTGCGTGTATTTAAGTCCATTGTCACGATGTGGAAATTTCACACTGATGATGACTAATTTCCTTCCTCGTGTTGAAATGTCTCACAAAGAAAATTTTATTTAAATCACTTGCCCCACTTCTTGTCTTGAGAAGTAAAGCGGCAACGTTTTTTGGCGTAGTTTTAAATATAAAAAAGCAGAAGCATGTAATGCATTGTACTAAGACCACTCAGAACAATGCATTTAGTCAGTCACATGTATATTGAACTTCTTTCGCACCGTACGTAAGCCAACGATGCAAATCGTAGGTGCTGAATAACTTAGAAGTGTGCTGGATACGGCAGAACCCGGGCATGAAAATGTTGTCGTGGGCCCCATGCACTTACTTGAACACCCATGTACACCCATGCACTTACTTGAACACCCATGTACACCCATGCACTTACTTGAACACCCATGTACACCCATACACTTACTTGAACACCTTGATGTAATCATCGAGCTGTGGGATGGAGGTTAAATCTCCCTGCAAACACACGCAACAAAAAAGTTCAACTTCAGGGAGCACACGACCTGCACTCAATAGTAGTCGCAACATAAACATTTGCATTATAATGGAGAATATAAGTAACAAAAGAATCAGGCAATCTACCCCATTCCCATATCTGTCTCTCCACATAACAAATGTTGGTATTTCTTTACAGATCCCATCAGCTACACTTATTATTCAATCTATTATAATCTATGTCCGTGAGTTATATGCACCGGTTGAACATTTTCGTCTTCTGGGCATGCGTGATTTCAGCAGTATTGGTTCAGCACAAGAAAATCCCGGACCCGTATTCAACAGAGAGGGTTCTTGCCTATAAATATCTGGCAGTTCACCAGCATTGGTGCAAGCGAGCCCGACTCTGATGATGAAACACTGAATGTCAAAACAGGTTCAGAATTTACTTGTGTAGAACCGAACCAAGGAGACAATCATTCAAGAGAGATGGTGTTGGTGGATAACTCTTATCTGTGACACTTGGCAAACTAACAACATTGTTTTAACTTTAACTAGGCCTGACTGCTGATGAGACTTTGACAGTTGAAACCAGCCCAAGGTTTTCCCACTTAAACCCCTGCCGGAAAACAATGGTCCGAAAGACCCATAAGTCTGATCGACGAAAAATTATAACATGTTACTTTTATAACAGACAGACGCACATTTCGATTTAAAGCTTTCGTGACTGTAGGGATTCATCTTCTTGGTTCTTTCGGTAAAGTCATGTAGAAGGGAAGTAATAAAATAATAAAAATAAAACATATAAAATAAAATAGTATAATATAAAATAATATTATTTTATTACTTCCCTTCTACGTGACTTTACCGAAAGAACCAAGAGGAAGACGCACCTTTATTGTCTAATGACACAATAGAGCTGGTTACCAGGGGAATGCTTGGGTTGTTGACCTCCAAAGCCACTTCGAGGTCACTGAGGGCTGAATCCACCGCATCCACATCCGGTTCACTCTCCACCTTGCGAATCTCCGGTGACGCAGACAGCTTGCTGATATGGTACTGTTACCCAGGGAAGAGAAACGCCCCCGCTCCCCACAGTTAGCCTCGTGGGCTGCCAGCGAGCATTGTTAGTGAGCACCTGTTCAGGCTTGCGCGGCACACGAGATGGTGGCGTGGCCAGGACCGAGCATGCCCGGCTGCCCTTGTCTAAAAACTAAACTATTTTTAAATCCTTTATATTAAGTTCACTTGCGTGCTTGCTTGCTTGCTTACGATCGTGCAAATCTTTCGGTCGTTTTTTAACCCACTTCCCGTGATCCAATCGAGCTGGCATTTTGCACACAGACTCGTTGTGCGAGACAATTAATGTTCGTGAAATTTTTTTTCCAAAATTTTACACTGTTTAGGGAAAACAAATTACATATTTAATTACCAATTGTTTAATACTGCAGACAATCATCTGACCCATAGGTGGCAGCCATCTCAAGCCAGAGGATGAGAGGACTCTAGCCGCCACGCATATAAAGGATTTATAGTGAAAAACTTTGTTTTTACGGGTTAATTTTTACTTTACCAGGCAAGGCCCACTGAGCTATATAGCTATTTTTCAGAAGCGACCCGGCTGCAAATGACAGCTCAACGAAGTTGGCTTATCACGTGGAAATGTTTAGCAGCCAAATACTCTACACACACATTTCTAAATGTGGAGGGAAAATCTGGAGGACCCAGATAAAAATCCACTTGACCACGGGAAGATCATGCAAACTCCAAATATACAGGCATCAGGGTTGGGATCGAACCCACAACCTCCTGAAACTAAACTGCAAATGTTGATTTTACGTTACCAGATGATTAGTTTAGTTAGCATCAACTGACTGGATCGAGGTGGCTTTTGCCACTGGGGGTCCATGGCCCGGCATTGAATACAGTTCACTGGACTTGTGCTGCAATGTCTTTTTTTTTTTACCAGAAATGACTTCTCTGTAGACTATCGTACATGAATCCTACCTGAATAACTCTTTACATTTCAATTCGCTGGACCGAACAAACTAACACGGCCTCTTTCGAAGCTGGGCGCGTTCTGCAAACCGTCCCAATTTCTTGTACCTCGGAGGCATCAATCCGAGCTGCATCGGCCAAAAACGCGGGCGGCCAACGAGCTCGCCAATGTAACAGAAATATGGTGTTAGCATGCGGGGTGCGGCACGCACGGAGCGGCGAGGCGGCCGATCGTACCTGCAGGGCGGCGAACATCATCATCTCCTCCTCCGTGCAGTCCACCTTCTCCAGGAGGATACCCCAGCGTGCCTGCTCATACAGCTGGTTGATCCGGATGGCGTCGTACTGTGGATCGCAGCAGGGGGCGTGAGGCCATGCGATCGGGAGGGACAATGCGGAGCAGGCAGTCGAGAGGGGCAGTCGGGAGGGCAGACGAGAGAAGCAGGAGGAAGGGGATGTTGGGAGGAGCCGGTAGGGCAGTCGGGAGGGCAGGCAGGCACATTCAGACTCACAGCGGACGCGTATGTTGTACTTCCACCGCCTCAAACGGACAAGGCAAACATGATGATGGCAATTCCCGTAAACAAAGTGCCTACACTTCTGCCTAGATTGTGTTGAACATGCCCCATGTGATGCAGAGAATGCTGCCCAGATTGAATCGGCGCTCCCTAACCACGTTGGGTAGGCATGCACACGTCCACACGCACGAGCTCAATCTTGCATGTAAGCCACATGGGAAATTGTGTCGGAGGTAATGACTTTACGTATATTTAAACGGAGAAGATTGGAAGCATGGGAAAGCCTGCTGTGTTGGGTAGCCAGGAGTGGAAGTCGGGTAACCCCATTTTAATTGATGCGAAGTAAACTGCAGTAGATGGATAAACTCTGTTATGAAACTGCATGCCTAAAACAACTATGAAAAATTTGCTCTGTTATAAAATTTAAATCGCTATGCTTCATTGATTGTATTTTATTATCTCATTCTATTTTTGCGCAATTACTTCCATTTTATTTACAACGTTGGGAAATAGTTCTCACTTCTTGCACGTAGATTAAAATTGTAACTTTTTTTTACGCTTTTTTTGTATTTTTCCACAATTTCATGCCAATTGTCCTTTCAGTGTCACGTCATGAGACAAAGAATCCATTCAGAACTTTCGCAAAGCAGTGTATCCCCCCCCCACCCCCCATGTTACAGAATAGCCCGCAGAAGCAGACAACACAGAACTACTTCGCAGATGCCTTCAATGGGAGTATTTTCACCAGACGAGGGAGCAGCACTTTTCCACCTGCCCTGCTACACAGTAACGTTTGTTGAATCACGATCGAATCAATATTTTCAATTCTCAGGGCTAGAACGCATCTAAATTATTTGCAGAGCTATAACTATCGTTTATGTACATTCATTGTTGACCGTGCCGAGACCATGAACTCACTACACACGAGAGCCCGGTTTAATCACTGACGATTGCCTGGATTCTAACCCAGGGTTTCAGCGGTGCCAGCTCAGTGCACTGACCTCTTGAGCCGCCCGTCTCGACAACCCTCTTTAAAAAAAGAGACAAATACATTTCTGAAGTAATTTATAAAGAAATCCCGGACCCAACGCACCTTCGGATTTATGTCGAAGAAGCAGAAGTATTTGTATCTGAGCAGTAACGAGTCCTTCTCCTTCACGCCCTGCTCCATGAGGGAGCGCGAGGAGTCCAGCCATCTGCAACCGGCAACGGGTCTCATCACTCGCGCCATCCCGTGTGGCCAGTTTATGTACGCGGTGGCGACGAGGCAGGAAAATTCTGCACATGCACCGCTGTTCATTGGCAACTCGTGAGCAACCACCTGATAGGACAACGCGAGGCCGCCTGGCATTGGGCAATTTCCCACGTGCGACTGAGGTGGGCGCGATCCCCACCGTCGCACGTTCCTGAGCCTCACGCGAACGATGTCGCGCCCGCGAGCAGAGGTCACACATTCTCTTGGGTTTCCCCCTCCCCCAAAGTGAACGCACTTAAGAGAGACCGTGTCTAAAGAGGGGTGCACACCAAAACCCTACCCGGTTAGCGTAATAAAAAAAACGTTAGACAAGTGTTAAAAACGCTGAACAGAATGAGTATGTGTGCATGTATGCTGAACTTCTTTCGCACGCTACGTAGCCAACCGTGCCAATTTGGAGGTGCGGAGGAAGGACAACAAACACAAAAATCTGAGTAGCAATACCATCGGCATTTGCCTCTTGTGCATTCTGCTCTGGCTCTAAACCCACTGTGTGTACGACCAAAGGCTGCGACGTCCGTCGCTTAACCGTGCTCATTTTTGCAAAAACATTTGTTTGACTTTACTAAGGAAGAATTTAGGGATTGGTTGGCTGAGCCCCCTCCAGTCACCAGTCACCTTCCCCCCCTCCCCCTGCAGACGCTACGGGGGGGGGGGGTGTTTGTGTCCCTCTCACGACGCTGGCTCACCCGCCGTTGATGCGGGCCTTGTCGGTGAGCGATTCTTGGCGGTAGCGTCGCGCCAGAACGTCGGCCGGCGCCGCCTCGCTCGTGGCCAGCACGGAGAGGCCCCCGTCCGTCAGCCCGTCGCTGCCGAACCACTGCACGGTGCTGGCCAGCGGCGTGCCGTCCTTCGTGTCGTACATGGGTGTCATCGTCTTGCTGTACAGGCCCTGCGTGCCCTGCTGGGGGGTGGGCGTAGGGGAGATGTTGTTACACGGCTGTGGGCTGATGGTGCAGGTGGGGAGGAGGAAACGGGCGCTACTCGGTGTATGAAGGGAAAGGCAACATTTGCTGAAGCGTGGTTGTGTATTTCACAGTCCACAAGTAACTGGTGTGAATTAGGAGCGAGTTATTTACTTGAAATTTATTTACGCCTCTATACCCATAAAAGCCTCACCGAGGTTCAAGACTCTTCTTCGAGAACGGTTCTATCAAGGGGTGCTCTGCGTGATGTCAACATTATAAGTCTCCCTCCAAACGAGCATCGAGGCAGTGGGCATCTCGTCGTCAGTCCACAGTCATCAGTGAAAGTTACACGGATGTCGGCGAGCACTCCATCCTACGGGCAAACCCGCTGTGGCGCAACGCGGCGCTCATTTGATCGTCTCCTCGGGGAGGACGACGAGCCGAATGAAACCAACCCACGAACAGATTTGGGCTGACCATTCTTGCCACAAGGCCAAGTCGGTTGCGTACGTAATCAATCGGATGGTTCGCTGTAAACTTCTGCCCGATGTCCATGTGCGACTGCACGTCTGCGGAGGCAGAGGAGGACAGGGCAGTGACCTGGGCGGTCAAGGCTACCACGCAGAGGCCACACGGCACATGCCGCACGGCACGCCCCACCTTTGCCGCTGGCCTGGATGAGTGGCTCCAGGAAGTCGTCCGTCGTCTCTTTGTCCTTCTTCTTTTTCTTCTTGGTTGGGTTGTCCGGTTTGCGGAGCAGAGACAGCTCCTCTGGGTGCCGGATGTCTGCAGGGGAAGGGGGCACAGAGGGCAAGGCAAACGTGCGCTATTTAGATTATGTGGCTGCTATGAGTGTCCACACGATAAGCCACTTTGTAGAGCTATCATTTGTGGCCAGGTCGCTTCTGAAAAAGAACCTAACAGCTCAGTGGGTTTTGTGATTTGCTTACCTTTCCTATACTTTGCACACAGGGGCGGTTTCTTCATTAGGGCGATTGGGCGACGCACCACCAATGTCATTCAACCACAGAGTCACGCTAGCCGCCACTGTGCCTCTGGATATAGTCCAATCAGCGTCATGTCACGTTCTGTGGAGTACCGCCTCTTTTTGGGCGATTTCATTCTCTATGGCTTCCGGGAGGGCATGCACTAACGTGCTTACGTCATCATACGTGCTAACGTCATCATACGTAAGCACGTTTCATCCAACAATATAATTTGTCGCCACCTAGTGGAATCTTTAATAAAATAAACTTGAGTGGTTTGTTTTAATAGTGAGTATAGAAACAAACAAGATGTATTGTAAGAGTCACTTTATTTTTCATTAATATTAAAGAAGTGAAGTTGCCTTTACATGCTTAAGCTGTTAATTTATCCATTGCATGGGTGGACCTTATCCTTATCAATCATCCAGACATTTGCCCCCCCTGAGAGATTTTGCAGGAGCCGCCACTGTTTGCACACCTATCATGTTTTTTTGTATCGTTTATTGTTGAAACTTTCTGACCTGCCCCTACTGGACATCTGTGAAAAAGAGCTTCATAACTCATCGGATTCCTCCAGTCTAAATAAAAATTCTGATTCTGAACTGTGATGACGCACGTGATGCTCATCGCGAATCATCCAATGAGTCACCCCTCCCCCCTCTTCCCCAGCGAGTTAATCTTCTTCCTGCATTTGCTTTCACCGTCCGATGTCCAAACCTCTCAATGTCATCTTGTTTAATCAAACTTTGTATTCCATCTTCTCGCTGCTGTCGTAAAGGGGGCAGTCATAGACAATGTGGAAGGCTGTTTTCTTTAGGGAACTCTGCCCTCGCACATCGGAGTGGCTTACAAACCACCATGGTGTCAAATCAACCGTAGACCCATCCCGGCACATTAAGCCTGATCCGAGGTGACCTGGCCAGCTAAATTGTCATGATTCACGATACAGGGTTGTGGTTCGATTTCAGAATACATTCATGCGTGCCTCGTTTTTACCATCCTACTTGTATTGTGTCTCCTTTGCACAGTTTTATCCACTGTAAGTAGCCGAAGCGTGACATTCTAGTTTGTGCCAATCACATTACCAAGAATTGATAGCCGCACGGGCAGGCAAGCAGCTAAGCGCTTGGGTAGGGGAGCAAACAGGTAGCTCGGTAGGCAAGCAAGTGGATGAGCAGGTGAGCGAGCGAGTAGTGAAGCAGGTGAGTGTGTGGGTGAACAAGCAGGAGAGTAGACAGCAGAGGACGCAGGCGAACAACCGAGCGCGTGTGGGCGAGCGCGCAGATCAGCGGATGAGCGGGTGAGCGAGCGAGCGGGCGACGCCACTCACTGCACGTGCGGCAGACATCGGCGACGGCGCGGAACACGGGGTCGGAGAAGCTGACGGTGACGCGCACGCGCTTGCTGCTGGGCAGCTGCAGGCGCAGCAGCTTGTGCTGCGGCGTGAACACGAGCACGGCGTCAGCCTGCACACCGTACTTGTCCAGCGTCCACGGGTGCTTGAGCAGCCACAGCTTGCGATGTTCCCACCAGAGGGCGTGGTCCGACCAGTCCCTCTGCTCGTCTGCGCATGGGAGAGGGGTGCGGGTCGTCACCATGAATATGAATGTCGCCTTTTCAGCGTGCGCCAGAGGTCGCAAACGGGTTTTGATTCCTTACCTGTACCCGGCCGCACCAGGGTCGCAAACGGGTACCCTTACCCGGCCGGGTACGGGCACCCGGGTATCGGGTAGGGTACGGGTATCGGGTACCTGGTTGCGACCTCTGGCGTGCGCTTCTGCGGCCGTCTGGAACGCTCTTTCCTTCCGATATTAGGAAGCCACCGGAGCTTACGGACTTTTAAGTCGTCTAGGTTGAAAACTAATTTCTTTATAACTGCTTTTTTGTGTTTAGTTTGTTGTCCTTCCCCTGCAACTCGAATTAGACACAGTTGGCTACGTACGGTGTGAAAGAAGTTCAACATACATACGTCATTCGTTTGGAAGTTTTTTTGGTCATTCTTGGAAACAACGGCGACTCAACGGTTCAAACTGTGGGCCAACATTGGTACGTGGTTGGAACCAGAACAATGTTGGCCCAATGGTATTGTGTTAGCACGATGCATCTGATTAGATTTAAACTTTTTTGTGATCGATGTCACCCATTACAGTATCCACAATACTGTACTTTACACATTAAACGGGCACTGTACGTTGGCGAAATGATATTAAGTCCAATCAATTTACAAGCACTAATTCGTTGATCTGGAACCATGTGTTGAATTCCTTTCATGCTAAGAGGCTGTCGCGCAGTGATGTTTGGCACGTTGGGCTTCCAAACGCAGAGGTCACCGGTTCGATCTCCCGGCACGGCATTTGCAACACGAGTGCAAGTTTGTTAAATCCGCCTGCCTCTATCCACCCAGTAGTGTAAATGGGTACAACACAGTCGATCGGCATGTCGCGTCTGGTGGGAGTTAACGTGTGGCCAATGTGGAAGAGTAGGCCAAGTACACTCTAGAGGAGGCTCTCTGGAGCGCCATCGAGTGGAGGCTCATCCGCTAGCATTGCTACGAGCCAGCAATTGCAGGGCTGAGCCTTCACCTCGTGTGACTACTTTCATGTTTACTATTCTGGTGGAAACTCGCCATCATTTCCTTGAAGAAAAGAGCGGAAATTCAGCTCATCAGAGTAAATCTCCCCATAACAGTGAATAACGGTGGACAATCGTCACAACGCGTTTCATGTCCATGGCGCACATTTTTCTCCGGCACAAATGACCGGTTAGCGCGGAGCCACGGTCACGCGTCGCTCGAAAGCCACGCGAACGAGCCTAGGCGATGGAGCGAACGACAGCGTGGCCAAGGTATAGTAAGTAGGTTTTTACCCTTTAAACTGGTACAAAACTGACTTATAAAGGTGTCAGTTTTGTACCAGTTTAAAGGGAAAAAACCTACTACTATATTTTGCCACTGGTAAAGGAGATGTCTCATAGTGTAAAATCGTGGCCAAGCTTGCAGCTCGCAGTCGGTGCCTCCTCGGTTAAAGCGCTAACCGTGCCAGGCTGCACGCAC
This sequence comes from Lethenteron reissneri, assembly GCF_015708825.2. Taxonomy (NCBI): domain Eukaryota; kingdom Metazoa; phylum Chordata; class Hyperoartia; order Petromyzontiformes; family Petromyzontidae; genus Lethenteron; species Lethenteron reissneri. The sequence goes on along the minus strand of NC_083803.1, from coordinate 9,292,656 downwards.
CCTGCAGGCGTGGAGAGGAGGGCCCCCCCACCACCACCACCCTGCCATGTGTGATGCGAGCAGGCCCTCCTCAGTGGGCGGCCACGTGTGTGTGCGGTCGGTTGGGCTCGGCTTCGCTTCCTGTTATGGCCATCTGCGCGAGGGGTGATAAGGCCGCCTTCTTGAGCAACAGCCGTAACCACAACACCGCTCCTCCCATGCCCTCCACCGCACTCTCCAGCACCTATGTGTTGTGTCCGCACAGCCTGGGAACGCTCGGAACTGAAATGTACAAGGACATTGTTTATTTCAGGAAAGCCTCGTGCAGCCTCGACGCCCTTTTCAGGCAGGTGTCCTGTTGAGTTGTCGCAGTAGGAGGCGGGAATTGCTGTGTGTTTTCCGCTTTAAGTAATCTGCGAGTAATTTTACAAATTTGGACCGTGGCGTTGGCACGCAGTGGCCTAATCTTTTTTCACGGACAAAAATTGGTTAATTCACACTTAAATTGTGGAATTAAGGGTGCTTCGTTTGTTGTAGTATTTTGCGTAGTATGGTTGTTACTGCTATATGACTACAATTACAAATGTTGAGTCAGCCCGAGGTGAAAACGATACTTGGTTTAGTTGGTGGCTGGCTCCTACATTTAACCTACTTACATTTTTTTTATCCCACTCAGGAAGTTAGTCATACTTTAGCGAATTGTATTGACTAATGCCTAGAAACAGAATGAAACTGAAAAGCAATGCTCGTTGAGTACAATTATGAATACAATAAATGAGTCATATTTAAATGCACCCATTGCACTTTAAGTGCATCTATGTTATCATAAAAAAACATTTCATTTGTCTGTGAGTCAGGTTGGCCAGTCACAGCGCTTGAGTCGTTTTTCTCGTGCAGTGGATTGAGGGCTCCACCTGCAGCAACACGTTCAGTGGCTCAATGCTAATGTCGAGGTCTGTTTTCCACGACGAGAGAGCTTTAGAAGAGAAGAGTTCGCGTAGTTTGGCTACGCCGCCTCCTTTGAAGGAGTGCAGACATTGAATTTTGACCTATGGATTGAAAAGGCAAGTTTGTGAAACGAAGACACATCTGGGTAACGCGAGAGGCACACATTGAGTCTTTGTTGGGGAAGTGTGGGACTGAACCGTGCAATTTCACGGGGTCTGTCTCGTACAGTACAAAGTGCAATTGACCAATGCTAACCTCGCCATCTTCCGCATGGCGTTACATTTAACTGTGTCCAACGCCACGGAGAGCAACTTCCACAGACGTAGAGGTTTGCCGTGCGGTGCATTATACTGCAACAGAAACAAAACCAGTCCCCCAGTCTTGAAATGTCAAATGTTGCCGTTGGTTATTATAGCTGTGGGCTGGTTACTCGACATTCCACCGTGGAGCACTTTCCACAAGGGAAGAAGATACTTTGCTTCTCAATAGGCTTTCGAAAAGCAAAAACTGGGACAAACAGTAACCATAGCGAGACTCACTTCTAAAAGCTGGGTCGGTACGTTTGTTAAACGTGGCAGAGGTTGTTGAGATTTGAAGCAGAAATGGGGACTTTTGTAAATGCAGAAGTGCATTCATAAAATACCCAAAAGCTGTATCAACTACCGCATGACATAACAATCAGCTACAAGGCAAAACCACTGAACTGTCCATTACCAAACTGTGTGATTGTTGTCGCATTGGCCACGTGCCCCTGTAAGGTGCACATTGAGCATGCACATGGGATCGCGATGACGCACGGCTAAAATGAATGGTCCTACAACAAAACAAATAAACTAATTGTGGGCTTTTAAAAAAAACCGCTGCGGTACAGTAATACCCCGGTGTGTTCGTCAGGGGATGCATTCCTGAGAGGTGCAACGAATGTCGAAATTGACGTAAATCAAAGCAAATGTACAGGGGAGGTGGAGGCGAAGGCCGAGACAATGGACACGAGAAAGGATGGACAACGCCATCAGCGACGACAGTGTGTGGTTCAGGCGACGCGAATCAGGTAGCGGCATTTAAAAAAAACAACGAGGACGTATTTGGAAAACGACATAAAAGGGAGAAACGTAAATCGGTCTATTACTGTAATTTATTTTTAGTATAATTCTGATAATGTACGTTTCTGGTAAATGTAGCCTGCGCAAATGTATTTATTTTGTCCAGTTTGCTTGCTCAAACTATTTATGCTTCGATATATTGGTCTGATATTATACACCGAGGGATTTTACTGTGGAGATACAGAACTCCGTTCTGCTCGTATATGTCTGTACCCCAAGGTTCTCTGGTTCATGAGCAGAGTTCACGATCGCATTTGAATGGGTGCTGCTGCTGCTTTCTGTCTATGATGTGATATAAACTATATCATGAATTATGTTTCATGAAAGCCAAGACGTGTGCGGTTTGGTTCCCAAAATGTCAGTGCATCGACATGCAGCCTTGACTGGAAAGGAGGCAGGGTTTTTCTGTAAACGCCCACCGATATTAGCGGGCAGTGCGACACGCTTGCTCCAAGCTCTTGTCTGGGACAAAATAGAACTTGACGCGATAATTCCACAGAGACTCGTTGCCCGCACAGCGACGTCAGAAAAGATCCCTTGTTACAATTCCATTAATTCGTCATTGATTTGTATCTTTAGAAAAAAACAGCTTACATTTCAAAGGCAGGTGATCTCGCAGTCCGTGATGTTTCTACAGGGGCCATTGTGGTGACTGTATATGTGACATTACGTACATGCATTAACCATGCATTTGATTCAAGTCACTATCGATGGCCGCGATTTGATAAAAAAAATCGATTAATGTATCGTCTCCTCTTTAGCATCTCGTTTGTGGCGTTTGAAATAGTTCCGCCTGGTTTGTAAATTTTTGTTCACTCCATGGAGCCACATGTAGCATTCGCGTCATCATTTACAGCTCATTAGTCAATCCACATGGCTGGATTAAGGCCACCGCATGGCTGGATTAAGGCCACCACACGCCACGTCAGTTATGAGGGTTCGTTTTGACTATACTTCGCCAAGCTGGTCAGTGCGCGGTGAAACGAAGGACCCGGGACCGGTTCAGGTGTATGTATGTTGAATTGCTTCTGCACCGAATGTAGCTAATTGGAGGTGCGGGGAAGAACAAACTAAACACGAAAAGCAGTTCTAAAGAAATATGTTTTCAATATTTATTGAAAACTCATCACTGATATTAACCCTCGCCATCTGGAACACCATCCCACTGCACATTCGCAGCATCTGCTTTTAAGAGCTACTTCAAGGCCCCACCTCTGTCACATGGCTTTCGAGTGACACCGAGCTTGGCTCCGCATGCTACAAATCGCATTATTATTAGCCGTGCCAGGGAATCGAACTCTGGTGGTCGGGTTCATAGCGCCGCGCACTAACCACTGCGCCACCGCTCCACCCCGACATCACCATATCATGTCCAAAAGTAGCGAGCGATAGATTTCCCGCAGGCACGATTCCATGCACGCACCGCGAGCATCTCTACAAATTGCCACGTGTCACAGCATCACCGCCACCCATTGCCGAGCGCCTGCACTGACCGAATAGCACGTGACCCGGGCCACCAGCCACGTCGGCACAGAAGAGTCGGGTTCCAGCAGGCACGGAGGAAGAGACATCGCCTCGTTCAACTAATCATGGGTAATTATCCCACCGTTAGCACAGCAATCCATTCTCATGAATAACGTCACAGGCATCAACTGAAACGGTAATTGTGTGCGGTTTGCTTGGGAGAGTCTCCACCCACTGCTCATTGTGAGGTGCCTGCAGTCGCATTGATCAGTCAGAGGATGAGTAAACAGGAAAGGGTTCCGATCACAAAGGCGCCCAGCTCACGGCACGTGTGGCACTTGCACAACTGCCTCGGCGGTAGCCAAACGTTGCCCAGCCGCGTGGCTCTGGTAGAGGGATCGGCTCGTACTTGGAAGGGTGTGAGATAAAATCCCCGTTGGCGATTGACTCAACCCATCTCATCCCTCCGTGGGTCGATAAAATGAGTACCGCTTTGAGTGCACACAATCGACGGTGGTTGTTCTTGGGATAGACTCGCCCCCGATATAGGATTGTGAAATTTCCACCACTGACTCGGGGCTGTAAATGGGACATGGACATTGCCTCAACGCACGTTTGAGCAGTAAAACGGTGACTTAAAAACAAAGTCAGTAAGCAAAGTCCACAGGTGCATGTAGCCAACCTAATATTTTCAACACAGTTCACAAAGATACTGCATTGTCTAATAATAACAATCCATTAGTCCATACAGAGGAAGTGCTCTTGCCATTATTACCTGGCGACCCCAGGAGTACTCTAACCATCCTTAGCTGATGATACCCAACCGGTCCATTGTTTAAACAGATGCTCACTAGAAATATCAAGTCTCAAACACCAACCAACCAATGTACATTTCACATCCCTTTTGTCAATCCACTGCAGGATGAGTCCCTCCACATAGTGGTGCATATCATGGGAGTTATTTGACTCCACTTCGCCACGCTGGCCAGTGCAGGTTGGTGAAAGCCCCACAACCGTCTATGGCAACCCGGCATGCAGGGTGGTCACCCGCACCAGCACTACGGGAGGCTCAAACCTGCTCAGCTTCCGAGAGCTGACGTTCGGGCACTTTCTGAGTGATATGGGTCAAGCGTCGAAAGGCTTCCGACAATTATTTTACGTGAAAGTGGAATTCCATTTTCTGGAACACCTCGTGACGCTTCTACATTAGTCCAACGTCGAGTTCGTGCCAATTTTTTGTTAACATTTCACTCTTATTTTTACGTTAAAGGAGGCAAAGGTGCTACCTGCTAATGCCACTGCTGGCGAAAGGGCCTCCACTACAAATGCCCTCTCTAAAGAGGGCATTTTCGTCGACTCGTCCACGTTAGCCAGATGTCTTGAAAGCGTGTCGGGGCACACACACATCACCCCTGCACCACACGCCAACTGCCGCTTGACGAACTTTGGTGCGCCCATTTATACAGCTGGGTGGACCGAGGCAGGGGCATTCAGGAAACTTGCACCGTCTCGCTTCAACTGCCGTGCCATGAGATGTTACCAGTGACCTCCGGATTACAAAGCAAGTGTCGTGACCATTGCACCACGTGTGGTTTACTCGACAGCATCTTTCACGGCTCTCAAGTGGCACATCTCTGCACATCCTGGACGGGGCAGAGGTGCGGCGCGTCTCTTTACGTCCCGCACAAAGTGTTGTCTGCAGCCTGTGTCTGGGGGTTGTTCGTCCCACCCCTGCCCACAAAAAAAAACCAACTTGACTCCCCGTAATTCCATTCTGCTGACAGTGTCAACACTCGGTTCCTCGACAAAGGCGTTTCCCACCGATCGCAGCCGATAACTCCGTTTAGCCGGCACCACCGTCGTGTTCGGCCAGCTGTTGTTTGTCAAATCGTCTGCAAATATCCTCCGTGGTTAACTACCGACCGACTGCCAGAGAAGTCAAATTGTGTGGGTGGCTGTCTTTTTTGCTTGAGCACTATAACTGTGACCAGGAATGTGGAAAACTCGCTCGGTAACTTTACATTCTCAAAGTCCGTTTAGTTGCTCAACGTGAATAAAGTGTGTCGGTGAGTATGTACATCATGAGCTCGCACTCATCACACACAAAGAGCTTGCCACATATGAACCACAACACCTTCCCGATCTCGTCAAGCGGCACAAACCATCACGCGAACTCCGGTCATCCTCACAGCGTGTGTCGGTGAGTATGTGCATCATGAGCTCGCACTCATCACACACAAAGAGCTTGCCACATATGAACCACAACACCTTCCCGATCTCGTCAAGCGGCACAAACCATCACGCGAACTCCGGTCATCCTCACAGCGGCTTTTCGCGAGCCATCGAACAAAGCGGCCACTGCATCGCGCGCTTTCAGATGCACTTCTTCGGCCATCTGGAACCCTCTTACTTCTGATATTAGGAAGCCACTGGAGCTATGCACTTTCAAATCAAGATTGAAACTCATTTCTTGAGAACTGCTTTTTGTGGTTAGTTTGCTGTCCTTCGCCCGCACCTCCCATTAGCGTGGTTGGATATGTACAGTGCGAAAGAAGTTCAACATACATCCATACATATCTATCCCTTTCTCGATCGACTACTGAATGTGGGCCTCCCCGTGGAAGTGTGGGCCGCAGGGGTTAATTGAACATCCTTTCACCCGGCAGGTTCGTGCAGGTTCGTAAATGTGGGGGAGCATAAATGTGCAAGCATATAAAGTACACTTCAATGCCCTCTGCTATCCACCACATCACCCCGCAGCTCTACGACATCCTGTGGGTGCGTGGTCAATCATACCCAGGGGTCGACAACCGAAATAACGAACAATTTTTTTTCCCAAATTCGGAAACCCCCCCCCCCCCCCGCAATATTTCAAGAGCTGCCAATGCACGTGAACCCGAGATGGTCCTTCATAGAATCACGAAGCAGTCCTTCGACGTGCCCTCAGATTGCCGACCCCTGCCCCAACCCAAGCGAGCACTATGCATGCTCAACTCGGCTTGGCTCGTGAGACCAGGTGCATTGCGTGCCATTTGGCCTCTGGACTCGCGTGGAGCAGAATGAATGAACGGTTTGGGCAGCGAGCGAGGCAGCCTGGAGCTGAAACCTGCCGCGGCACGCACGGCGGTTCCTGCCAGCTCCTCGTCGCCGCCGCCGCGCCGCACGCAGCCGAGTCACCGGGGGGACGGGCTTTGCCGCTTTTTGTGCCGACACTTCTTTTTAAAAAAACACATTCGTTTAAGCGGGACACTGATTATTACACGTCAAATTGATGCGTATGTTGCCCATCTTTAAGAATCGAAAGTAAACAATGAATCGCTCCATTGTTACTCCCCTAATGAAGCGTTACCGAGAATCTTCCATTTCCCGTGGCAATGTTCTCTTGGAATATCATCGTGAATGTGGTGACAAATAGTCATCGACCATGGCATACCCTCACACCAGCAACAACATCCACATCTGTATGGTACTCGGAAAAAAAACTAAACAAAGATCGAACAACAACCGACGTGTTGTTTATTGCAACTATTGCAAGTGGAAGGGGATCGGTTGTGCAGCGGTTAGCACCACTGCGCTATGAACCCAGTGACTTCAATTCCTGGTCATGGGCAACATCAGGGGTGAAGTGACATCTGAACTGATAGTGGGAAACTAACCCCCCCCCAACGCTCCACCCCACCTTCAATAACTCACGCTCACCTGCTTGGCGATGTATTGTTCAATTAACCCCCACTACTGACCCAGGTCACTATCACTTGGTTAAATGAGATAAACCTGAAACTTGAACATGGCAGTGGATTTATAAAGGGCTGTAACTTAAGCGAGCGGAATGTTTTGGTTAAAATCAAGTTGCCATGGCAATATAAAAACAAGAACATTGTCGTCCAATCGTATTGGACAACAATCTGCATTATTGGTTTGCGGCTACGCGAGCTGAATTCTTGTCGAGACACATAGTTATCACGCTTACATTTCTTTACGCAACAATTTTGCTCGTCGCAGCCGCGCAACGGTGCAAACCCTTTCCGCCGCTGCCGCGCACGTTCCAGCGTTTTTGGCGCAGGCGATCGCGACACTCACCGGCGGCCTGTACGATCCTGAGGATGAGGCCGCCGATGTGTAGGTCCCCCTTGAGCCGCACCGTCACGGGGCGCTCCAGGTCCGTGATGGTCACCGACAGCTCCCAGCTGCCGTCCGCCAGGTGCCCGTCCGCCGTGCGGATCCCGTCCTTTTGGTGCTTCGACATCGCCGACGCCGCTTTCTGCCAAGCCACGAAACGGGACGGTGGTGAGACCGCCGACCAAACCTCCACTCCGCTGGCGGGGTGCGCCGATAGCTTTTTTCACAGACCGTTCGACTGGAGCGGAGGCACACGCCTGTTCTCGTTTTTGGACACAGCCCTCAGGACGTTTGCACTTGGGAGGTTTTGAAGGGTGGTTCATCCAAATATGGTATCGGGAAAACGAATTGTCAGCCCACTCTTGGAAGAGTGCACGACTCTAAAACCGTCTAGCCCTTTTGTCAATCCACTGCTGCAAGAGGGCATCCCCACTCCGTATGGATTGTGGGGGAGGGGGGTTATTTGACCATACTTCACCACGCTGGTCATTGCAGGTTGGTGAAGGTGGGGAATAAAGATGTTGGAGTATTGCTCGAGGCTGGCGTTTTGCACTCAGAACGCGTGGGTGCGACATGTCCCTATTGGGGCAGATGAACTGCCCACTGAGGCAGTTCACAAAGAAAATTGCTCGACCAATCTTCGTAGCATCTGAGTGATCTTCGCTTGTGTGTGCGTGGGGTTTCTCCGGCCACTCCAGTTCCATTCCATACGGAAGCATAATCAAAAAGGAATTGCGCAAACATCCCATGTAGAGCCCTCGTGAAAATATTCTTGATACTTGGACTGGTCCGGAACACGTGTGCTTAGGTTCTGAAAGCACACGTGTTCCCAGTGGCCAGGAAACAAGTGGCCAAGAATAGCACAACATCTCAGATATGTCATCTTTGGACCGTTATATGAAGCGCTCGTGTTTTATGACGTTAATTAAAGTCATCTTTGTTTTAGATGCCAATATCGGTCTCAAACAAAGTAGACATCAGTGCACATTGCAAGCAAACGGGAACCGTGCAGGGACAGCGAGCAAAAGGAATGACAAAAATAAAAAATAAAGGAATGAAAAAAGAAACCCGTCACGACCTCATCCGCGAACGCTGACTGACGCGCATTAACGTCATCGGAGGTTCAAGTTCTTGGAGTGAATGCCACCACCTACATCCGATTAGACTAGGCAGGCCGGACGGTTAGTTGTACAATTGATGACGCTACTTCACATGAATCACTCGCGTGCCAATAAATGAGGTCAGTCAGCAAAGCAAAGCAAACACTGCCGTCCATGCAAAACACATCAGGGGATGGAATTTCATCAACTCATTGCTGGGACGATGCTGGGAAGTCACAACAAGGCCAAGGGATGAACTGAACCATCAATAAATGTAGCTCGTCTCTATGGGCAATGTTACGGGGCATAACAACCAGTGACAATTCATCAAGCAGTCATCATCATCATAGTTATCACAGCTCACGAGTAAACATGCCAAGGTCGGGGCCAACAACGTTGGCATGTGTCCCATGTTTACTGGGCCTCTCTTGTAGTGCTGCATGTACAACCAATGATTCTATAACCGTTTCTAAAAAATTAACCCGTGAAAACAAAGTTTTTCACTATAAATCATTTATATGCATGGCATCGGTTTTATTTTATTATTCATTTCTGTTTGTCTTGAGTAAGAGTTTCATTTTTATCACAATGGTATTTTAAATAAAATATGAAAAAAAAATTCCCTAAAAAGTGGAAAATTTTGGAAACATTTTTTCACGAAAATAAATTGTCACGCACAACGAGTCTGTGTGCAAAATGTCAGCTCGATTGGATCACGGGAAGTGGGTTAAAAAACGACCAAAAGATTTGCACGGTCCTAAGCAAGCAAGCGAGCAAGCAAGTGAACTTAATATAAAGGATTGAAAAATACCGTGTCAGCTCTTAAAATGTTGTTTCAGTTGTTCCATAACGTTTCAGAGAGTTCTCCAAAAAGCCGCAAGATTCTTTGACTTGGAGATTGCGAACGTGATCGATTCTAAAATGTGTTTTAGAATACCCACACGTCCTCATTTCATCTTATTTACGTGTTTGGATTTGACTCTTGTCAGAATGCTAAGGGGTTTTTTTTTAACGGTGCTTAACACGTAGGCTATCGCGACCAATATTGTTATTATAATGGGCAAAGAATGTCTGTGTGTCCCGCGCGTGACGTCACTCCACATACCGCACCCCTCCCCCTCCCGTCATTAATATTCATGAGCAGGTGGATATTTACACTCACGCAGAAGGTCGAGCGGAAATTTTTTTTTTTCGCGAATTCGCTTTAAGTTTGACGCTTCTTTATTGGAAGTGAATCTAATAAATAATTATACGCAACAACAAAGTGGATTTGGTGTCTTTGTTTCTTCAGCACTTGAGACAAAAGGTAATTCTAATTTATGCTTCTACATTATGGTAAAATCGACATTTCTCTGTGATTTTCAAGATATTATATCGATTTCCAATTTTTTCAACCCCAGCGACCGAAAGCAGAAGAGAATAAAGTATCAGAGCAGTGAATTTGAACATTGAAGGTCCGTTATATACAGCGCTACAGTGCCATGAAATGAGGTGTTTTATAACGATGTTTTGTGCAAGAATCACTGCCATTAATACAGTGCTACAGTGAACTGCAGTGAAGTGTTGAAGGACATACTTTCGTGCAAGATTCACAGCCATTAAATTTACACAAGATACAATTAAACTCTGCTCAATTTTTTCGTAAATATTACAGCTTCCGTCCTAGGATGGGCAAAGAAGCTAGTTATTCATGATGAAGGTTTTTTGGGTTAGATCGCGTAAGTATTCATGTGTCGTAACCCTCCACCGCCCGACACAGCCAGTAAGGTTTTCCACTTGAACAAAACGCGTCAATTAGTGACTACTTCTGCCCCTTACTGGCTGCTGTGTGGGCTGGTGCAGGGTTACGACACATTTATACTTAGGCGGTACAACCCAGAAACCTTTAATATGAAAAATGGCACTGCGTTAATGTGGTTACGTGGAACGTGAATTAATGATATTTGGGGCGCACTATTCTTGTTTGTGTTGTTGACAGCTGTGCTCACTCCCCACCAACGTGGTGTCAATCTCGCTTGGTCACGAACTAATTCAATGAAAGTGAAACTCAATGAGCGCTCCAAATTCGTTGACCGTGTCGTTTGCCACTCAACAACTACAGCGAGAAAGGCCATTTAACGACACACGTGGGAAATCTCATTGTCCTCGCGCGAACTTGCTGGGGAAAGTAGTAACCACGCCCGGCCGTCTTTGTATCCCCAATTCTGATGTTTCTACAAACCGCACCGGATTACCAATTTAATGCCGAGTCCAGACATCACCGCTGAACACACAAATCCACACACACGCGCGCGCACACATTTGAAGACAGCAATTAACGTGCTTTACGGTGAAAGTGCAGTACCTTAACGAATGTAATGCGAGAGACATCTTAAAACAAGGCTGAGAGAAGCACACAGTTCACATGACACAACATTCCTCACGGCCACCAAACAGACAGCATTCCTCTTCATCCAAGACGAGACACACGCGGACATAGCCTCCAGACAGCGCAGCGCTTTGCAAGCCCGACACTTGCCAGCAAAACGCAACGTCTAGGGCTTCTTTACCTTCTTCTCTGCCCGTTGCTTCTCGAATTGACTTCGTTGCAAGGTGATCACTTTGTCGGTCGCCTTCCACCACCACCAACACCACCAACACCACCACCACCAAGTAGCAGCAGCAGCAGCAGCACCGGCAGTGACTCTTCTCTTCTCTGTTGGCAGCCTGAATGAAGCTCCCGCTCCTCTTCCACTCTCTCTCTCGGGGGGAGGAGAGACAACTAAACGGATGTGTGTGTGTGCTTAGTATGGCGCAACAAAACAAGGGTGGGTTTTTTTTTCTTTTAACAAACGGGGGGGGGGGGGGGTGACACGGAAGGAGGCTTGGCTAAGAGACCTTTGGCGAACGCAGACTGTGGCTCGGCACCGCTTGCACCACGCCCCAAACCGAGCACCACCACCACCAACATCACCACCACAACCACTACCATCATCATCATCACCACCATCATCATCATCGCCCCCACCTCCTCCTGCTGCTGCTGCAGGAGGAATCCCGCCACTCACCACAAACACAGAGATCCCCCACCCCTCTCACCCCGGTACCGTCTCGCCTTGAACAGACGACTCACACGTGGCCGGCTTTCGCAATCAATAGCGTCCATAATAGAGGTGGTCATTTTTGGGTTTAGATCGCGTCAATATATAAATGTGTCGTTAAAACCCGCCACCACCCGACACAGCCAACTAGTGAGGGTTGTCACGTAAACAGAACGTGGCCAATTCGTCACTAGTACAGCACACCGGTGTAGTGTATAGTGCAGTGTATAGTAGTGTATTGTGTATAGCAGAGGTGTGGACTCGAGTCATGTGACTTGGACTCGAGTCAGACTCGAGTCATGAATTTGATGACTTCAGACTCGACTTGGACTTGCATAACAATGACTTTGTCCCACCTCTGAGGTGTGGACTCGAGTCATGTGACTTGGACTCGAGTCAGACTCGAGTCATGAATTTGATGACTTCAGACTCGACTTGGACTTGCATAACAATGACTTTGTCCCACCTCTGGTGTATAGTAGTGTATAGTGTAGTGTATTGTGTATAGTAGTGTATAGTGTAGTGTATAGTGTAGTGTATTTTGTATAGTAGTGTATAGTGTAGTGTATAGTGTAGTGTATAGTGTAGTGTATTGTGTATAGTAGTGTATAGTGTAGTGTATTGTGTATAGTAGTGTATAGTGTAGTGTATAGTGTAGTGTATTTTGTATAGTAGTGTATAGTGTAGTGTATAGTGCAGTATACTAGTACAGCACACCGGTGTGTTGGAGAGCCAAGCCACAACATTTACAATCTGAGTACGACGTTTCGCCAGTAATTGCAACGAGCTTCATCAGGCGACAGCCAGATCTGGATGTACTGCACTAGTGACGAATTGGCCACGTTCTGTTTACGTGACAACCCTTACGAGTTGGCTGTGTCGGGTGGTGGGGGGTTTTAACGACACATTTATATATTTACGCGATCTAAACCCCCCCAAAAAGCCCACCTCTATTATGAACTTTAACAGACTGTTGGGGGAGAGCAAGTGGTGTCAGTCAGCAAGCAGCGCCTATGAAGGCCGGCACGCGTACCTGTCAATTATTCATCAAGGAGCCGTCAAGTAGCCGTCAAAGCCACGCGGTTTGGCCCGTGTTCTTGCACGGGGGAATTTGAGTTGGGTTTTTACCCTTCTATCTGGCAACAAAACTGACACCTTTTTACAAGGAGTCATGTTTGCATAGACCGCAATATCTGCAGTCATAATACAAACAAAAGAACTTAACTCTGATAATGTGCACTGTCCTTGAAGTTGATTGGTCCACACCCGAGACAGCTTTCCTTAGAGCCTAGTCTCACATCAATCAACTTCATGGACAGTGCACATTATCAGAGTTATGTTCTTTTGTTTGTATTATGACTGCAGGTATTGCGGTCTATGCAAACATGACTCCTTGTAAAAGGTGTCAGTTTTGTTGCCAGATAGAAGGGTAAAAAACAATTATCATATTTTTACTGGCAAATGAGGTTCCCATAGTGGAATTTGAGTTTTCACGTCCATCCCTTCCATACTTCACCAACACTCACACAGCGCGGTTGAAGTTTGGTTAAACGACGACGATTCCCTCCCCCCCCCCCCCCCATGGCCGGGCACGGCTGGGTCTTCATCCCCAGCAGTTGATTGACAGCATGGGCTGACAACCATAATCATAATTCCACAATAGCTGACAACCCATACGGTTTACCTCGTATTCTTCTTGTACAGGGAAATTGAGTAAAAAAAGAAATGTCTTCATTGTTTGTGTTTCTCCCTTGTTGATGGGACTTTGTAGAACGAACGTTGATATTTATAAGGCGCACGGGGTGACCAATACGGTCTGAATTGGTCTGTAATAAGGAAGGGCACTGATAACGGGCATGGGAACGGTGCACGGAGGGGTGGGTGGCCAGCAACCACGCCCGGCCGCCTTTGTCTCTCCCCAGTGGCGATGTTCACTGCACACGGCACCGGGTACTCATTTGAGGCTGAGTCGACCTAGGGGGGAGGCCCATGACCGGTTCGGATAATCGTCATCGGTGTTGGTGGCTGTGAGCGGGAATCGAACTCGCTTTGCTCGGGGCTACACGACCGCTCATCACCACAACCACCGGATTATAAGACGCACCTCCTCCAAACGTGTGCTGGGTAGTAAATCAACTCAGGGTCCACCACCACCACCGTCATCAACACCCGGCGAATTCGATGATTTCCGTGTTTTCTGGATTATAAGACGCGCCGGATTATAAGACGCAGCCCCTCCAAACGTGTCTGTCGATAGTCCTAGAAAGACGGCCTCTCGCACTTAACGGATTGTACAATGCACACCCCCCCCCCCAACTTTGGATAAAAATACAGAGGTGTAGGAAATGCGTCTCATAGTTGATAATTATTGCACGTTTGCATTCAATAATAATCGATCCTTTTCAAAGTTGTTGTCGGTACCCTAGTGAATGCGGCGACCGCACGGGTGGATGCAGGGATAGTCACATCAATAAATTACAAACAGCATATGTAGTCAATGTAGATGTTACTAACTGTACTACCGTTTTGTCAATTCACTGCGGGATGATGGCCGACTCAACGCCGGGAAGGTAGTGGGTTTAGGAGTTATTTAACCATACTTCACCATGCTGGGCAGTGCGGGTTGGACTGAAGAAGGGGGAGCAGAGACGTGGAGTGCAATTAACTTTGCTGCACTGCCCTCTGCTGTCTATAACGTGCCATCGCAGCACCATAGAACAACCTTGCGACCCATCCGATGTTTTTATTTTACCAGGTAAGGCCCAACACACAAGCACTTGACAGGCTCAACTTTGCTTAGATTCAGATCTAACGAGATCGGGCACATCTCGGATGCTTCGGTCAAAGGCTCTGATAAAAAAAGTACATTCTTAAATGAAGCGAGTTAATCTCAATTGTCAGCAATGACTGCACATCAACAAAATCATGATGGGTCCTCAATAACGAATATTTCAGCTTTGGGCCTCTGGGAACATTACATTTGGCATTGATTTCTGGTCATCAAATAACTCAAACAATAGGGCGTGTGAGAATGTTTCACTGCCTAGTATGGATAAGGTGCAATTGAATGCATCCCAGATGTAGTTCTGCCGTGTCATCTTCCAGAGGCTGTTCTCTACCATGGGCTGTTGCACTCTTTACTCTTTGGTTTTGTCGGTAAAGTCACAAAAAGAGAAAATAAATTAAATCACGACGTTTCGGAAGCAACACAAGTAATTTTGCTGGAGCAGTCAACACCTGATGACGGTTGCTTGTGTTGCTTCTGAAACGTCGTGATTTAATTTATTTTCTCTTTACCTACGAAAACTTCAAATCTAGGATGTTGCACTCTTTTTTTGCGGAGAGTTCTGAAAGGAAATTTCTTCTTCATCGGATAAGATCTCACTCATAGCACGATAGGCGCACTGTCTATGGCAATGAGATCATTATAACCGTTTGATGTCTGACACGAGGCTATCGGCTATAATCATACAGGGCTGCTGGTGGAAATTCTACATGGCACCTGAACCACTCACTGGATTGCTCGTTGGATCTTTGTCGGGATGCTTGCAGTTTCAGTTAAAACTGTTTTGTAACACGGGAGCATCAGCCACAATTTATCTACTGCTGGATGAACATTTCACCAAGCATTGCAATCTCTCACCTCTGTAATACACTCGAGCCGATTGCATGTATTACACTGGTCAACAACAAAAAAAAATTCTGGCCTGGACTTTTGCAGCTGTTTTAGACTAATTTCAGGGTGCCGATTCCAAATCTGATCTCAGATTTGCTCTATTACATCTCATTTATATGCTATCGTAATGTTTGTTTACAGACCTTGTCCTGGTATACAGCCAAGTCGACTGAGCGAAGAGCTCCAGGACAGGTTAAGATGCGATTTGCCACTGATGCTGTTGATGACCAATAATCAAATCCAGGTCACCATGAGGATTGTACCACATCGCACAAACCACTGCACCACCGCTCCCCACATGCAGGTCACACACGCAGCACACATGAATACGATACAGCCAGGAACAAACGGGTGCTGGAAAGCAGTGGTCATGTGTTCAAAATTGTTTTTATTTTGTCACCATTCATATACACATACAATATACCGTTGAGCCATCCCTTCCTTGCCTGTGACATTTACAATATTTAACCTGCAGCCACACTGGCTATTCATAATAAAGCCTATCTGTTAACTCACAATGGCAATGTTGCACAAACACCACAAGAGTAGCATACACCGACTCTCGAGGTAAATGCAAACTAACGCGAGAGGCACTGCGCTCTTCCTTTGCACCCAACTTTAAATGAACACGTGCAAGGGATGGGGCACAGGCAGGCAGTGATGTAAAATCAAAGGAATACATTGATTTCACCGTCACAATCAACAATCGCTGCCTTCAAAATGAAAACTTACCAACAAGCAAAAGTTTTGGGTAACAACCCTTTCCGGAGCAAAAGGGTGTGCAAAGCAGAAATCTCATTATCTTCAGCGCAAACAAGCAACTGTAGTCTTTAGACAGGTCACTTTTAAGGAATGCCCAAATGCACAGGCTGTCAACTGATACAGAAACAATGTCAAGAAAGTGTAACACTCTCAGCAGAACACTATCAAATGTAGGGATGTGCATGAATGACCAAAGATTGACACGCTCCAAGTATTTAACTACAGCACTGTCTTGGCAGCTCTCTCGCTACATTTTTTTTCACCTGATCACGCTTGCTTGTGTTGCTATCGAAACGTCCTGATAATTTTGTTATTTTTCTATCTACGTGGCTTTACCGAAAGACCCAAATAATAATGACTGCCTTAAGTGTTTATAACCATAAGACGAAGTATAAATACTGCGGATTTTGGTTATACATGATATGACATTTCAGCTCGTTTTTTTTTTTACAGATTCTAGCAAGACTTGTATTGTAACTATCGATTAAAAACACAAATTACCCATTAAATATACCTGCCAGTGCACAATGCAATTAAATAACCTGTCTTGATATTCAATTGTATGGTCAAAACATCCTTGGCTCAGCCTTCTGAACAGTACAATCACAGTTATAAAAAACACACACCTTACTTCCAACAGTATAGTAAGATTACTGTAAAATGTATATATATTTACTGATGTGCTTTCTTCGCTTGTGTTACATAGTATTCAAACGATTCCTGCAAGACAAAATGAAAACAGGTGAAATATAATAGTGTTTAAAAAAATATGTATTAATCCCTCTCATGCAAGTGAAAAGCAACGTACCAAAGTTCCTCAAAAATATAACAATCCATGTAGCTAACGTGCTATGACATGAATCAAAACAATAGAAAATGAATGATACTGTAAATGGATACCCTTTAAAAAAATTGTAATCCACACCAAGACATATTTACATGCTCAGTTTTTAGACGATTTTTTTGTATAATAATAATTTAAAATAATTATTAAAAGGATAACCAACGCGTTTTTTTCAAATCTATTTAACGTTGAACATGTTTTTTAATATAATTACAGAGCAGTCATAATTAATAGCAGTCCACCATCGGGGACTTGACACATCAGGTGTCAAAACAACTGAACTTGCTGATAATTTAAAATGGAATGTAAATATGGGTGACAATATCTAGCACAATGAAACTGTTCAAAGTAAACATTAAAATCCTTCGATGTTTTCTGCCAGCCGAGTCGCCTTGAAAAATAGCTTCTTGGCTCAATGGGCTTCACTCTGGAAATAAAGTTCTGATTATGATTCTTAAATAGAAAAAAATAGCTACTACTTACACACTAAACTATATTTTTTTCCAGGTAAGGCCCACTCAGCTATATAGCTCTTTTTCAGAAGCAAAATAGCCACAAATGATAGCTCAACGAAGTGGCTTATGCGGAAATTTATAGCGGCCAAATACTCGAAACATGCATTTCAAAATGTGGAAGGAAAAACACAAAGACCTGGCAAAAAAATCTATGCGACCACGGGGAGAACATGCAAACTCAGCAGGTGTCAGTGGTCGGGATCAAACCCACAACCTCCTGTATACCAGGCGAGGTAGTTCACATCTCGCCATCGCCACGGGGAGAACATGCAAACTCAGCAGGTGTCAGTGGTCGGTATCAAACCCACAACCTCCTGTATACCAGGTGAGGTAGTTCACATCTCGCCATCGCGGGGCCCATAAACACAAAAGAGCTCTGGGCCGTTTGCGGAGGCGACGTGTTCTAACTTAGCCAACGTCGTGACGAGAAGCGAGCGGGCGAAGAGTCGAAGCGTGCAAACATACCGGCGGCACCTCAAAGGGCACGGGCTCGCCAACTTTGATGAGAAGTACGGCCAGTCTCTTGAGGAACAGCTCATCAGGTGTGAAACCATCTGCCAGTATCTTGTTGTACAACGCCTTGGCTGCCACCACATTGTTCTGCTTGACTGTCAGGGGAAAATGAATGGTGATTGTATTTCAGATTATACGCACGCCTTTGCTAAGGTCACTTATGCAATAGCAACACACGTGGATTTTGTGCTTGGTGAAATATACTGATTGTTCTTAAACCTACGCTATTGTCAGATGCTGCGCCAGTTTTATGAAGACGCTGTTGAAAACATATTGACGAGATACTCTCGTTTGCGAAGTAAAGTGAATTGGTTGCAGCCTACAAAGCCTTACCGTAGCACTTCAGTAAGTAGCTGAAGGCAACATTCTTGTAGTCAATGTCTGGCACCACTTCCAGAATGTTTTCAATATGCACAGCCTTAGTGAGAGAGGAAAAAAGTTAGTTTTATACACAAATACCTTTATCAAAAAACTCAACCAACCCAAATTTATAAAAGTTGAACACTTCATTATTAAACTTCTTTAAAAAAAACCGTGGAAATCATCTGTACACATACTGACAGGTTGTCAGTTCCAGGCAACACCACAAGATGTCACCTCTTCCCAGAATACAACATCCACCTTCTCAAGACTGTCAGAACAATGACTATTAACTATGTGGCAAGCATCATCAGGACTTGAAGGAACATGTGACAAGTTCACAGCAATGTTATGGATCCAAATGCAGTCCTTCTTTACCCACACAGCACCAAAATTGTACGACTCAAAAAGTTGGCTATGCACTACTTGTACTAACAACGCCCGCTCCAGAGTTTCTTCATGCAACAAACTGCGGGGATTCGGTACGGGTCAGTGACTCTGAAAATATTTCGATATGGCTGTTAGTCCTGTGCCTAATTCCGGTTGACCAGTGATCCAGAAGTATGCAGTGAGAAATTAAGCACTTCAGAATACCATTTATATTCATTTATATGTCTCACCTTGCCAGTACGGTTAGCGGTACGCACGATGAAGTTGATCAGGGTTTCCTTCTGCTCCACAATCCCAGGACAGCGCTAAAAATGGTAACACAGAACGGCGTTACAAAATGACGACAGAAATTTCAACTTGTAACGCGCTGCACAGTATTCGCTCACACTCGTAGAGATGGAACACAATTCATAGGCGTGAGGCACCACAGACAAGCGGAAAGGCAGTCGTGCGATGGACCAATAGCAACAGTTCCCCAAGCTCTTTGGTCCTCTATATATCAAGCTGTTATTGGCCAATTAATGAGAGTTTACATGTGGGAGGAAACTGGAGCACCCAGAGAAAACCCACGCCTGCGAGAGGGAAACACTCTATCCCAGACAGATGGAATAGGTGGAGTCCACATTTTTGTTGTACTGCCTTCTTCCTGGCAAGCCAGGGTATGGCACCAAAATCAGTCGCATGACGTCTATTGAATTGCTATGAAATTCGGTGCCAAGTACCGATAACCTTAGATCAGTCACAAAACATTTTTTAGTTTTACAACATATGATTTATAGCCCAGAATTTTTTACTTAAATAATGACACAATACACTTCAATGTCAATGTATACATTATAGATACAATGGTTAAAGATAACACGACAAGCAGAAAATGTGTTACCGCTGAGCCCTGTTACTGCCCCGCAGATAATACTTTAAATACAATTTGGTTTTAAAGAGCATCAGAATTCGTGCCGCGTAAATGAGGTTGCCGTCAAGATTCCTTTACCTCGAGTAGAAACTTGGCTTCCTGGATTTTGTCATTGGTGATGTAGGCGAGAAACTGGTAGGTGATGCACTGGTACTGGGAGAACTGTTTCGCTAGCCTCTCTCCCATGGCACTCACTGCAACAACACCGCCACACTGCCGGGGTAAGCAATCATCACGCCGGCTCACTGCAACACGCAAAGTCCCTCAAAACCTCTTATTCAAGAAAAATGAACTGATATTACATCAAGAAAATTATTCACCAAGCAAAACAATATATATAATGAAAGGCCTCAACGCTACAATGCAACAGAAATATGTATAAAACATTAGTACACTGCTGTTGAAGTCATCTGTGATAATTGAACAAAATACAAATATTGAATGTACGACTCTTGTCAATCCACGGGTGGAAGGGGCCCCTCGCGATGTCGTGGGAGTAGTTGTGACCATACATTGCCATGCTGTCAGTGCGGATTAGTGAATGCTGTGAAGATTAAGATGTTGGGAGCACATAGCACAGTACAACAATGTATTTTGCTGCATTGCTCTCTACTGAACACGTAGCCCCGGGGGGCAGCTTTCAGCACCCGATTTATGCACACCAATTACTCATCCAAGCACTAACCAGGCTCAAATCAACTTAGCTTTGACGAGTCTGACGACATCAGGTGCACTCTGGGTAATTTGGTCAAAGGAATTTTAAATCCCATGTAAACATTAAGCACATTTTCAAGCCACACGCCCATGCCATGTCACACACCGGTGACTGCTGCACTAAACAACAGCTGGCGTTGTGCAGCAGCTTGCGACGGCGCAGCAAGTGAAGTACTCACGCTTATCGAGTGCGGCCTCATTTTCATTCGCTATGATCTGGTTGAAGACGTAGATGATGTTACCCGAGGGTTGCTGGGCCTCGTCATTTCCGGTCATGAATATGGGTTCCAGGTAACTCACGAGAGCATCCGCTCCATCCCTGCAGTGCCGCGCAGTGCGGCGCAAGGGAGTCAGTTAAGCAATGTGACGCTCGACACATCTACAGCGAATAGATGAAACAGCCTACATGTGTTTAATAGAAGCCTTGCTCTGGCTTAGTTGATGAGACAATCAGAATGAAAATCTTTATGTAGACTGGAGGAATCCGATGAGCTATGAAGCTCTTTTTCACAGATGCCCAGTATGATAACACAACAGGCGTGTGATCTTCCTCCTATTGGTTGCTCTCTTAATTTGTCTGGTAATGTATTGTAATAGACTAATGAGGATGAATCCCAATTGAACCTTGTTTCATAATCAGCCGTAACCCGTCCACTGCTAGATTAAGGCCTAATTGCATCACCTCCCCTTTACTCTTAATCTTTGGTTTGCGTGTTTTGTCAGTGAACACGTCTTTGTGTGCGCATGACCTCCATTTTAAAACAGGAAAATCGCGTCAACAAATAAATTACACTAACAAATCGAGTTACCACAAATGAGTTATAAACCTACTGCGTTTCAATTCATGTACAGGCATTGTTCACTCGTGAGCAAAGTGGATTTTGCCAAAAGGAATTACTTGGAATTGCAGGGATTAAACAAGCCACCAGAGGGTGCCCATACACAAAGTTTCAAGAAGGCAGTGATGGGGAATTAAACAACAAGGAATAACACAAAAAAGCCTGAACACGAAAGGTTACAGACTTCAACCTGGATCGGTTCATTCACAGCAATTCCAATAGAAATTTGCAAGTTTTGTGAGAATAATTTGTTGTACGTTAATAATGTATATCCAAAGAGAGCAAAACAGAGGCCAGCATTTTACCAGTATTTTGAATGCCTTGTAGATTTATAACCAGCACATACATACATTAATTTTTTTGTAATGTAAACTGCAATGAATGGGAAAAATAAATATGGAAGTCCAAACATTTGTTTTCGTTTGTGTTGGAATTATAATGCACGCTGCATATAATGCGGCCGGTACTCCAGTGTGTTTGAACAAATAATAATTGGTTATGCAGCAAAGATTGTAACCGAAAAATCACCGGTGTGAAAAATAATAGCAGTGTCAATAATTACAATTTTCATGCAAAAAAAGGGAATACATGGATTGGTGATTGTCAGCCAGCGTCTATTTGTACAACTCTCGATTATCCGTTGGCATAATATCCGGATAGCAAATATTTGATATGTGTGCGTGCTGGTTTAACTCGCCATCGGTAAACAACATTACTACTTTTAAGAAACAAAACAAAAAACAGACGACACATTCTACATCTTCACTGCCATTATACGTCGCCAAACAATATTTGCGTACGCAAATCTTAATTTGCATATGTTTTGCGGCGTTCGTGCTTTTGTTTTTTTTATGGGCCCCATCCTTTTCCCCACCATTACCCCGGATAATTGAGTTGATTGTACGAATAAAAATTGTAATCGGCAAGACGATCAAAGCCCCATGGCAGAGGTCGCAACCGGGTACCCGATACCCGTACCCTACCCGATACCCGGCTACCCGTACCCGGCCGGCTACGGGTACCCGTTTGCGACCCTGGTGCGGCCGGGTACGGTTAGACCGTGAGTCACTGGTGAGTAACCGTTTGTCACTCATTTCCCAACGTCTTGTCTCTTCTCACAATTCAAGTTCCTAGAATCAACCCACCCACGCTTGCAACATGGCTTCATCCCAGAGGTCGCAATCAGGTACTCGATGCCGGGTACGGGTACAGCCAGGTACGGGTACCCTTTTGCGACCCTGGTGCGGCCGGGTACGGGTACGGGTAAGGAATCAAAACCCGTTTGTGACCTCTGCCCCATGGGCATCAACTTTGACTTAAACCCCTCCACGAGCGCAAGTGCGTGCGCGATGCAGCGTCACCTGTTGAGGAGAGCGAGTCCCACGTTGTTGACGAACAACATGCGGGAGACCCCAGTGGGCAAGGTGTCCTCGGTGAACAGGGCCTCGAGCTCCTTCAGCCTCTCGATGTCGCCTTCCTTGCTCAGCAGCTGTGCCATGCGCACCAGGGCCAAGGGATTCATCGGCTGGCCCCTCTCCACCATCTCTCGCAACAACGCCATCCCCTCTGCCGGGGGGACACGAGAGAGTACGGTCAGCGGTGTCGAGAGCCGAGGGCAACGTTCTACATTACGCAGAAGTCACAATGTTGATCTGCAGAGGTTACATATAAATAATGATAGGCAGCCGTCAGTGTTTAGATGTCAGCACACAATATATACTGTATAGTCCATTACACCGATATGTGTTTCTATGTTTAACAGTAACATTTGTTTACCGAGGTAAACTCTGCACAGGTTTCAACATTCCAGGTGTCGTCAAGAGCATTATCCTACCGCTACATTGAGAAGTGTGACTATTTTTGCTGCTTTGAGTTGAACAGGCCCCAAAGCTTAAATGGATGGCTCTTGCCAACAGATTTGGAAACACAATAGCATTTGTTTAACAGGCTTGATTCTGCTGATGAGACCCAGATTGTCAAAACAAGTCCACAGTTTGCCTGTTAAGACAAATGCTGCTGCCCATATGTTGAATGCGTACAGATGGATATTTCTGTTTATTTAAATGTTACCCACGATGTTTTCCAAAGGTTTGGTGGTAATTCATGTATTTTATACAAATTTTGTTTTGGCAGTTTGACAACTACTCTCCCTCATTGTGTCTCAATGAATGTTGCATACAATCGCTGCATGGCTAAAATGAGATGGGAAATTCACCTGAAATAAGTAAAATATATATGTACATATATATAAATTAACAATAGAAATGTAATGTTGATATAAAATAAACATAGTGGTGAAAAATACAGAGAGGTTTTGAACCTTTTATTTATATACGAATAAAATATACATATATATAAATTAACAATAAAAATGTAATGTTTATATAAAATAAGGTAGTGGTGAGAAATACAGAGAGGCTTTGAACCTTTCATATCCAAATAAAAAAGAAGAAAACAATGCGGCCTTAATCTGAGTAACAAAAATATATATGTGTGCATACTTAAAGAAATCTTGATGCAAATATAAGAGGCGCGCGGGGGGCCTCGCTCTTTTAGCTGTGCATGAGGCAGAAGAGGCAGGAGGAGTGTGTGACCTCCTGATGCACAGTGTTCCGAGATACCTTTCACTTTCCCCTGCAACGCGTATGTGATGACCAGCAGGCTGTTGGCCGTCGGGGACATGGTGAAGTCAGGCATTTGCTTCTCGATGCTGCCAAGATATAATGAAGACGTTTTTTTTTTTTAACCTGTCAAGCTTCTCATTACACACTCCCTAGGGGGTCTTAGCAATGGACCGCAATCCTTCGGAGAGATGGCAAGCACATCACATGCAGCAGAAAATTTACACTTAATTGCCGTACTGTGTTTGTTCAAAGTCTCAGCGCTTCCTGCTGCTTTCAATTTCATACACGAAATAATAGATAATTAAATTGCATTTGGAGCAAGGAAACAACTACACAGACGCGGTATTTTTCATGCTACACAGAGGATATTAAATCAAACATGTTAAATTGAACGGACAAACCACAGCAACAAGTCATTCAAATCAGTGTACGCTTTAACGTCTATTTTAATTCTTCAAGGTTAGTGGGACACTAATTTGCCAAGTCTGTGAGCATGTCACTTGCATTTCGGTATAGCACTATTCATCAGCATATGTGGTACCGTAGGTTTTTTGTCCTTTTCTACATCCATTAGATTTCATGCACAAAAAATAAATAAGACACAGTCTCGGCTATGGAATTATTGTAAATTGCTTCAAGAAATGTTTTGTATATCCCCGATGACTTACTGGGGAATTGCATTGGAAAGTACCACACAGGGTCTTACCACCCCTCACTTGCCATAAATTGCTTTTTCAGGATAGCCAGAATTCCATCTTTGTCGCTTCCTTCATTATCACAAGTGGAGGCCAAAGTGGACAAGTTTTAGAGATAAACACTTTCTGTGCTTAACCTTGGTACCCCTCATTATCTGGCAAGTGGGAGAAGGGTTTATTATAAATACATCCCATGACTGGATTGCTAAATTGCTCTTTGTTCTGATTGAAAAGCTGACATTCTGATGTGATCATTTTTAGGACAGCAATCATTTAATGCATTCACGCCACACTTGCCACTTTGTGTGCATTTTTGGGGAGATTGACACCCAACTAAAACATACAAAAGCGTTGCTTCAAATGGACCGTTCGTGCTAAATAAAAGGAGACATTTACTTGCGTATATGGAATATTCTGAGGGCACAAATTCTATGCAGATATAGGGACCTCACTTTGACATACATTCTCCTGTGCACACTTAATATTTTACGGAAAATTGATCTCGCACTATATAATATCAGCTGTCTAAATTGTGTGTCTGGCTTTGTAATTCAATAATTCTTATCGCACGCAATTTTAAGCCGCATATTACAATACGATTTTACGGACACTGCACTGTATGGCAAGGCATATATAACTATATTTTTAACTCGACGGCACTGTGCCACAGCAACACATAGAAGTAAAATTATTTTCTCACACAAATCAAACAAATAATTGGAATAAAAAACTCGAAGTGCTATTCGGTTATTATTTGTGCGGGTGGCCCTGTTTGCGACAGCAAGATAACTGAAGGAAGTGAGACGGACTGCAGACAGCGTGGACTCACATGGCCTTCACTTTAAAAGCGTCCTCCAGCATGCCGTTGGCCAGCAAGGAATTTATCATCGTGGCAAACACGGTGACAGACAGGGCGCGACCCTGCTCCTGGGCTTTGTACAGAAGTTCCAATGCCTCTGTGAATAACACGTCACACACACAACCACGGCAGCAATGAGTTAAATGCTGACAAAAAAAAAACATCTAAATAGCGACTCCATAGTTATTATCGGGCATGTGAAACAAAGCACTGCTATATTGTAGTTGACAGCACAAGTCACGCACACCTTGGGTCACATTTCAAACAAACCTGTGATATTTTTCCGCTTGCACAGAATGAGGATTCTTTCTTGGATGCTGTTTCCGTCCATGGGTTGCCAGGGGGCATTCATTTTACTTTGTTTTGGTTTGGCATTGTTAGAAAACACTGTCAGCTGTTCGTCATTGCCTTTGTTATCATGAGAGGCCTTGTCTTTTGATTCTTTTGCGCCATGCATCTGCAGACAAAACCAAGACATGTTGGGTCACTCATTATGTTGAAAAACATTGCCTGCTATCATGATTATATTAGGACCACTGATGTAGTAAGCTGTGTATGTGTGTGTATATATACGTGTGTTACACCCACGCAATATTACATCTGTTCGAATAATATAGTTCTATTTATAGGCTTTGTGAGAATGTAAAAAAATACATTTCCATCCATACACAGCTGATTATCAAAATCTGGTAATAAAGAAATATGTAGTTTCAAGCCATTAATGGTACAAGTGAGAAACATCACAAATATTTCATAACAGTGGATAACATTCATAAATGTGAAGGATAGTACCAAATAGGATTTCACCCAAGATAAAATTGTATACTGGGGGAATATTTGCATACATTTTCCAAAACATCCTCCCAAAGAATTCCACCGCTAGCATCAAACGCCTCAGTCTCCACACCGTCGTCATTGCCCAAGACGACTAAACTCACACAACGCGCAACATTCCGCGGAAGGAACCAGCTCTCTCCATTGGGAGCAACGCACCGGCGCTCCGGCGTCACAACCGTTGGCCTGTAATGCCCCACAGGCAAACACGACGGACTCCCACATCTGCGCAAACGCAATCCCCACGGGCCGAGGACGTCGAAGCTACGTAGCGGCGCGCGCGTGCGCAGGGATGCCACTCACCACAGGAATGTCGAACGGCACTTCCTGCCCGTTGCTCTGCAAGATGTCGGCCAGCAGGCTCAGTGTTCGTTCCCGTGGGATCAGGTTCTCCTCCTGCATCTTGGTCCAGGTGGCAGTGGCCATATCCACGTCGCTGTGAAGTTCTGAGAGCAGGGAGGCAAGTGGGGGGGAAGGGGGGTTGGTGATCAAGCACTCGTGTTTTGGGTGTGGTGGATAGTCTGTCGCCGTGCGGTGACAGACTATCAACGCCGGTAAGCGAAGAGGAATGTTCCCAAATGGACTGTTGGGAGACGAGACAGATAATTACTCATGAAAGTACAATGATGTGAACCTATCTATGAAATGTCATCGAAATCCAATTGTTAAAGAGTACTGTGTATTTAACATTAAGAATGAGGATTTTTTTTATCGACATATTTTATACAACTGTAACTGTAGAAAAGAAAAGCTCTTCCTTTCTTGTTCTTTATAAGTAATGGATTAAATCGTTTTCTATATAAAGGAAAAGCGGTGGGAAAAAAAACACACACTCTGAAAAACCTGAATTTAGAGCAAGGGTTACATTTCAAAAACCTCGCCTCTAATGATTTCTCTAACAAGACGCTGTGCATCACAAGGAACGGAAAAAAGAAGCAGGAAAGTTTCGCTAATTTGGCCCTCGGTACGTGGTCTTTGTCGGACTCCTATTGTAACCCAGGCCTTGAGAAAACACTCAGCCTGAAGCCCTCGTGGGGAGTCTGCTGCTCTCATGCAGAGTCCTCCTCACCCACGGCCCAAGTGAATTAGCTGAATTAGCCCTGTACATTAGTAACCATTAATGCATTATCACTGCGCCTTCCATCGGGCATATAAAGGAGCGTTACCCAAACTAAATTGGTCCTCAATGGCGAGGTACATTCTGTGGCGGCCCAATAAGAAAAGTCAGGCAAGCCATTGCCGGAATGCGAAAGTCTCTACAGGCCACTCCAATCTATTCAACTACATGTTTTGAGGCAGTGACGTTATTAAGAAAAACTGACTTCCACCCTCCACCCCTTGCCTTGTGATATGCACAAAGAGCCATTTAATAATTTTGCAATGGCCTTTCAAACCATTAAACTAATCACTGAGGTTTAGCACTAATCCATGTTCTTGTACTATTACCAAACTACTGGATACCCGTGAAACAGAGCTTCATAGCTCATCGGATTTCTCCGGGACAAATAAAGATTGAGATTCTGTTTTGGTTAAAAGTTTTTTTCTCCATTGCCGCATGTGTATTTTTTATATCATGGATAACCTCTAATTGCATACATGACCATATCACAGAGAATACACCTGATATTGCCAATCTTAAGCAGGTTTGAGCCATTGGATTGACAAAGGGCTATAAATTTACAAACATTTATATTTACAATTACAATAATAAATCAATTGTCAGTTCAAAGCAGAACTAATGGTAAACAAGGGAAGATTAAACTATTATGCAGAGATGAAAACAATAAAACACTGCCACTTCTTCTTCAAAGTCTCTGAAATGGAGTTTGAGATGTACGGTGGTAAAGGCTGTGGGTGAAAATGCCTGCTCAACACGTACGCTGTTAAAACACGCAATGGGATACCTGATCACTATTAACTATATTTATTCGCTGCCAATCTATCGACATGTTAAAAAGTTTAAACACAAAAGGGTCAGATCTGGATGAGGTAAAAATGTCAGATGTAACCTCACATTAATAATGTATTGTTACCACTGCGAGATGAGTCACTCACTGCAATACTGGAGCATGTAGAAGTACATCTCGTCCCGGTCACACTCAAACAGATTCTTGGTCTGGTCCAACAGCTGCTCCAAGATCTTGCCCTGTAATCCCGTGCAAAACACGTGATGGAATCAACACAGTCAACGTCCTGTCCTGCTATCATCACTCCGCAATACAGCACTTTAAAAAAGTGGCAACTTTGTGGACAAAATTTTAAAAAATACCAACACCGCGTAAGAAATGTCTTGTGTAACAGGTACTGCTGGGGAAGTACATTTCAATCATAACACAATATACGTTTAAAGTATTTTTTAAGCAGTATTATAATTCAGTCCTATGGAAAATGTAGGAAATTGTGTTCATCAACAGACATGGGAGAGGTCCACAATGTTAAAAATCTTTTGGTTAAATATTAATCATATGACTATTACAAATAATCTATGCCTCGGGTTTGTTGGCTGGCTGCTGGCTGGGCTCCTCTCCATTCAAACAATAACTCTGTTTATAGTGGCTGCGTGCCATTGAAACTAGCTGGGTAACTGGCGACATGGGTTTTTCCATGGAACACTGAATAAAAATGACGGCCGCTCGGAAGACAAAGAATAGAGAGTGGCATCGAAGAGGTGGGAGTAACGAATACGGACGAGTGACCACACGTTGAATCTACAATTGCTCAAACTTTTAAAATGTGTGGTATTTTTAATCTAATTCTTTAGCAAGAATACTCTTTAAATCCTAGAGAATATTAAGAACTTAAATCACAATACATATCTTGGTATCTTATTACATAAAACAAGTTTCAAAGAACTGTCAGTGCTCCAGTACAGAAGGATTGCTTACAAGAGGAGTAGTAAAATTACGCCCGTCTCTTATTCTTCATTGAAGATCAACGGGTTGAAAAATTCCACAAATTGGGGATAAAACACTACTTCATAGGTAGCTTCTTTGACAATGAAATGTCCCAACATATACACAGGTGATTTACCTTGTCATTAAAAATGCATCTTTCAGCAAACCACTTCAGGCGTCTGGGACGAGCTTTCATGCCTGGCGTCTGCAACAAAAGAATAACGGAATAAAGTCTCTGCACAGTTTTACGTATTCCTTTTGCTCTACTTTCCTGTAGAAATATAAAACCAGCAAATAAATAAGCACATTTGTCTGTAAAGGTTCCATTACTGCGTGTATGTGCTCTCTTTCTTCGGCTCCCTTTATCGCCACACAATATATCAACTAACAGCGCGTGCCGAAACTGCTCCAGCGGTTGTTTGTCTTGCAACTATCCTGCTGAATTAATCACTCTCAGAAGGCCATTCGGTTGATTTGTTGTACGTAAGAAATGTACAAAAAAATGTTGAGACTGATATGTTACCAATGCTGATTTATTTGATCATTTATTACGAGTGTAAATTGTCAATTCGTTGTGCAAATTAAAATGAATTTTAAAAAAATCTCTGACATATATGCAATCAACAGGTAGATTTTAATGTCTAAACACGTGGCACACCAGCTGTGAGATATGTGGACAGGCGTAAATAGTTTGTTACAAAGTGTTTAAGCTTGGCCAGCTTAGAGGTCTACTGATGGCTGACAGCTTCAAAAAGCACACTTCCAACTACAAGGTCAAATCCTTGTAAAAGGCAAATCCTTGTAAAAAAGAAACACAACTGTAGTAAATGAAAACATCAGCCCAAAAGGTTATAGAAAATAAATGGGTTGAATATTTTAAAATAAAACTATGGACTAGAGTCAATTAAAACATACAACTGAACACTTTAGTTTTTAGGTGGCCTTTCAACACGTTCACGCGCAATCATAAATAATGTTTTATTTCAGGATCAACATTTCAGAATGACTTTACATTAACTTGACTGCAAAATCTTGGCGTTATACGCAAGCATGCTAAACCAACACAGGAGGGCAGAATCAAAAGGCACAGATTCATGCAAACTGCGTGTCAAAGCCTCGTGTCGGGCAGGGCACAAAGATCATGGCTGGTGCTAATCTCCAAGGACCTCCAGCAACCTTTATAAGAGCTCTGCATAATCTCCCATCCATCAGTGAAATTAAAATGCCTTTAGTTACATTCAACTACAGACGCAGCGTATAAGCTGGTGGAGTGGGCATCGCTTCTACATTTGCAACAAGGCAGTTTTGGTGAGCTAAGCGTGCAGTCGTTAAGAAGCTTTGGCGATAATGGTACTAAAGATGTCAATTTCCCAAGCAGAAATCTAAAGCTCTAAAGCAGCAATGATGGAAAGGATGTTTAACATATCCTGTAATCATTTCCTTTGGCTAAGAGAAAGTAATCTTGTTTGGTGATAAATTCTACATTTCTATCTGGTGCCTTTCGATGCCTCAATACGTTTGCCTGTAAGACACCAATTAAAAGAAAAGTAGCTTTGATTTTTATGTTTTTTATTTATTTTGTACTTGAAGCTCACATATGCGTAGGCTGATGCTGTATACTAAAGGAGGTATGCATTGGGCATGTGCACATGAGAGTGGAATGCATGGAACCTTCACGTGTACTAAGGTAATTTGTTGACCCTAAAATATACACTTGCACGCATGCATGGCAAAGCGTCTGCATGCAATCATGTGCATGCATGCACATATAAGCACGGTGCATGCACATGTGTGCATGCAAGGATGCATAGACATGCGCATATATACAGGTACCTACAGTCCAGACACTAGCAGAAAAAAATATACAAATTGTACTAAATTGTGGAACGTCACATTTTTGCAAATCATAAATCATACTTACGTTACACTAATTGAGCTCATTTGACATTCACTTAAAGGTGCCAATACTTAACATTTGAATATACTATATGTATGAATAGATTTAAAAGCACACACACACAAGAGAAAATGAATTAAAGCCAGCGATTAACATTTTGAAGATAGAAATGCAATCTACTAGGAATGGAATTTAAGTCAAGAAACCAGCTCGTTTTGAACACGCACACATCTTAATAAAGCTTTGAGAAAAATGTATTTCTATACTCTGAATGAACACCCGAGCACAAGAACAGCGAAGGAATGTCAGGGCACTTATCCCAACATGTAAATAAAACATAAAGGTGGAAATTAATGTCACCGTTACACGCTCGGCTGCTCCAAAGATCGAAAGCAAATTGAAAGGTTCTCCAGGAGCCCGCGCGTCAATCTGTCCGTGGCGCGAACAAAAGGCACGGGAGCTGGCCAGGCCTCGCAATCTCTTTATGCAAATCCGCAGCACGCGCAATCACACGGCGGTGGGCAAATGGCAGCAATCGAGGGGACAATTCGGGGGCCGCGTCGTCAGTCGGCGGGCGGCTCGGCACCCGCCGGCACAGAGTGGCCAAATTAATAATTCAAATTGCCAGCGCTCATGCTGGGCTGCCGATGAGTCCGCGCCTCGCGGTTAAAATTGCCATCTTTTTCGAAAGATTAAGACGCTGAAAGACAGCTTCACCTTCACACCCGAGTGAAGACGGTAAAACTGTATCACTGCAGGTAGGTGCGCACAACTTGGTGAGGCGCTTGGCATAAACAGCTACCGCTTGTCACGGTGACCGTTAGCTTTTACGCGCACGCTGCTCCCGGTTGTGACAAGCGAGGAGTGACAGAAGACATTGGCTCTCACCTCAATGATTTTGAGTGCCTCTGCGTGCTTTCCAGTCTCCAAGAAGGTGAAAAAGATGTCGTACAGCATGTTCAACTCTCCCGCCATCTTACTTATGAAGGCCAACGCTGCAATAAAACATTTGGCATTTAGCTACGTGCAAACCTTTTGAAAACAAATCTAATGTTTTTAAAAAATAAAATATTTTTTATTCCACATCCTCCCTCACATCATACATTGTAACATTCTTACATTCTGGACAGCATTACCAGTTGCATCGACGGTATCAGGCCCACCGGACTCATCAGAGCAGGCGGGGGGGGCGAGGATGTGATTTTCTTTGGGGGAGGGGGGGTTGGCCAGGTCATTGACATTCTAGGCTCGGGTATTGAAGACTGGTCTAAGGTTAAGGAATGGACCCCATGTACGTGCGTATTCTTCTTCCTTGTCTCAGAGATTATAGGTCAGAGAAAACGTTTATTTTCATTCACTAAATGTTCACAAATCCAACCAGAAAATGTTATTTGAATTAACCTTATCTAAATTAATCCGAGTTTGCAACGATGCTATGTAATAATGAATCGACTAAACATTGATAAACGCTACAACAATTTAAAAAGAAAAGCCTTAAAAGTTGCCAAATGAATATCCCAAGCAAAATATGACATTTAATTAAAAAAAATCCGAGAATTAAATTTTAGACACTTCAGAAGTTATTTTAAGGCCAATTTATACTTAGCTAAGCATAAACTGGCCATCATCAGTTGCCATAGGCAATTGCAGACTCCCAGCAGTTTTAAACAGACACAATGTGTCCAGCTCAAAGTGATAAGCACAGCGTGGCAAAGCAATGCAATAAAATACTGTGCCGTGCTCTGCTGATGCATCGATTGTGTTTTTTTACTATTAGTTAAGTGAGGATTTTTTTTTGTTAAGCTCTGCAGCAAATAAAATGAAACAAGCATTTGGTTTACACAGATCATTTGTTTGCGACAAAAAAAAAAAACCCCTCCACATCATATAGAGCATAAAAAAGTGGGTAAAGTATGTTGGAGGGGAATCTTTTTTGGAACCCAGGTGTAGATCCCTTCATGGCTCAAGAATAAACAAAACAAAATATTGATTTAAAGCTTTCGTGACTGCAGGGATTCATATTCTTGGTTATTTCGGTAAAGTAACGTAGAAGGGAAATAATAAAATAATAAAAATATAAAACAATTAAAAATTCTCACGACGTTTCGACTGCAACACAAGCAATCATCATCAGGTGTGAAATCCTTCTACGTGACTTTACCGAAAGAACCAAGAATATAAAACAAACATACATTTGGCCCAAGTCATTGGGATGTCGGTAATCAAATTTTAATAATGACAAAAGGCAATTTGCATGGTTGCTAAAAAAATAGGCAATCGTTAAATAAGAATGCATGGAAATGTGTACACCGGGAACAGGTAAGAGAAATCACTGGGCCTGTAGAAATTCCACTGCCCCCAGCCCCAGCGATGCTATGGTCAAAATGTGTATTCAGAATTCAATTCCTTTTTGCCTTGTTTGCCATAACTCCATCATGCACAAGTCTCTCATGTGAACCGTCTTACTGTATTGGTTTAGCCTTTCTCGTTTGTAAAACCTTATGTGTAGCATCTCATTTGTTCTGGCTCATTCTGTCTCATTTATACTTTGTGTCTCATTAGTTTTGTCGGTCTATGCTCTGCAACATTTGTTGTCTCATTCGTGTTCCTGTCTGCCTCCTTGGCATAGTCTGTTATTTTATCCATTACATTTGCTATAATTTGTAAATAATTTACATAAATCATAATCGGTTCTTACATGCACAATTGTAAGCATGTATTGAGAGAAATACATGTTTTTGTATTGATGAATGAACCATTACCAGTGAATATACTACTAGTGCTATAAAAATTATTCCAACAATGAATAACTGGCTCAAAACTAAGGTAGGCTGTAAAATTGCTTTCATTCTTTCAAACATGTTGCACGCAGACAAATGGCACTGCCATTAATCTTTCTTTTTGGTAGCTTCGATAAACCTACGTGGTTACACATAGCTTCTCAAGTGCACAGTGAATCAAAAGTGATCAAATGAAATTGCCAAGCTCAGGCCTATCTTGTGCCCATGCAAAACAACTCGAGCATCACCCCATCAGCGCGCACACCCTCTTCAGGAATGCCTATAGATGTGACCTTTCGGCCATTATAGTGACCTTTCTGGAGGAGATCCATCTCCCCCTTTTCCACCAAGCTCTTGAGCAGTTCCAGCTTTTGAGGGAAGACCTGATAGTTGTTGGCACATGCCATGCCAGCGTCAAGTGCTCCCGACAAGTCTTCCCTGCAACAAACAAACATGGAAAAGTTGTTGATAACAGTGGGAAGTGTGTCATATACATGCACAACCCTTTCTGTTCCATCCACTGCGGCTACCCACCCACACTGTGCTGGTTGTGGGGGTTATGTGACCATACTTCACCATGCTGGTCAGTGCAGGTTCCTGAAGGGAGCATAAGAGGTCGGTGCACAGTACAGTACAACAATGTATTTTTATGCACTGCCCTCTGCTGACAAGTCTAGCACCTCACAGCAGCCTACAGCACATGTTTTATGCACAGTGATTGACAATCCAAGCAGTCTATGATAAACCATGCTTAGCTTCAGAAACCCGATGAGATTGGGTGCATTTTCGGTACTTGGTCATACATGTGTAATATATAAAAGTAGATGTACCCTTAGTATAGCCATCACAGGTCACCAACGGTCTAAATAATACATGGGTGAAGTGAGCAGATGAACTCGTGATAAATAAATAAGAATCTATTTAAATTGAAGCAGTGTACTGTTATGATTATTCTCAAGGAACAATTGACTCTGAAGACTCATTTAAAATGCTAGAACTTTCTTTATGAAAAAAAATCAAGTTGCAAACCTTTCCCATGCATAGAATACAAAAGCGAGCACACACACACACTGCTCTTTAATGGCACAAGGTCGACGAACATAAAAAAGATCGTCAAATATTCCGTGGAAAACATTCGTGCACTTAACGAATCCCCGCCCCCTGGCGAGTCTCCAGATTGTCATAATTCAGCATCTGGATTTTCATGCAATATTTTAGATTTCTCGTGACACATTCTAGATTTGAAGCGTTCGTGACTGCAAGGATTCATATTCTTAGTTCTTTCGGTAAAGTCACGTAGGTAAAAAATGAAATTAAAATTAATAAAAATAAAAGAAAAATCACGACGTCGTGATTTTTATTTTATTTTTATTAATTTTAATTCTCGTGACATATTCAGATTCCAAAGAACACAGGATGAGATGTTACTATCCTTTGTGCAAGCACTTCCAAGAGTTCATGAACAGTGAGCCTGGTGAAATTTGGGGAGCGCATCGTCAGTAGTGACCCTTTGGTTCCTAGGGTGTTTCGGCCTTTCATACTATACACCCTCCCCAAAGGCGGCCAGCGACAGGGTGATCAATCCTACGCTTGCGTCCCATTCCCAATTAGTCATAGGAGTTGCCTTGTTGTTGGTAGCCAACATCCCAACATCTCACTTCGTTACTGTACTTCATTGTATTTGTTGTTGTGCTTTTGTAATGTTGATGACCCAGGTCACCCTTTCAAAAGAGACCATCCTGGTCTCTTGGTTCTCACCTGGGGTTAATTAAAGAAACGCGACATGACCTGCTTCAATAGTCAATGCTATTTTTCAAACATTGTGAGGATAACAGCACCGTATAGTGAACCATTTACATACAACATATGTGGATATACATTAAATTAAGAGCACAGCACGATCCAACAAAATTGTTTTTTCCGTAGTCATCTGCTCACAGGTATAACCGACTCTTACGTGCACAATTGAGATTAACTATAATAATTTTAATCAAATACTCAATCGATGCATCGTTACATGCCTACCGCACACCGTTGTCACACACACGTTATCCAAGCAACCATTAAAAAAAAAATGAATACGTCTATAAATTGACCACAGCTGCACTGAGCCTCATTTCACTTTGTATTATTTGTGAAAGAGAGCAGTAAGCCGCCTTCACACATACTAGGCAAAGATGCGATTCGGCAGTCAGCCCTTTGAGTGGCAAGTGTTACAGATGCGGCAAGGCTGTGCATGGGTTGCTTGTAATGTCAAGGGTATAAATCAGCTATTGCACAACCTGATGGCACAGGACCCCCCCCCCCCCCCCCCCCCCAGAGCCTTGGGCACCAACCACTGGCACAATACTACAAATATTTCGATTTAAAGCTTTCGTGACTGCAGGGATTCATCTTCTTGGTTCTTTCAGTAAAGTCACGTAGAAGGGAAGTAATAAAATAATAAAAATAAAACATAATAAATAATATAATATGTTTTATTTTTATTATTTTATTACTTCCCTTCTACGTGACTTTACCGAAAGAACCAAGAAGATGAATACTACAAATATTGCAATAGTCACACAAAGCAGGCAACTCCATTTTAGCCTTCAATCTACATTCATTCATTCGAACACTTTTAACTATGAAGATTCAAAATAATTATATTGACAAAAACCTGGAAATTATTTTGGTTAGGTTTTTTGTATATGTATAGATGAATGGCATCTTTAAAAAAAAATACAAAATAGCATTGATTGCATATACTGTATTTGTTTAGCCCTTCCAGAACAAGTTGGCTTGTAAAGTAAAGTTAATTGAACTGCGCTTGTGAAAAATAATAATGTATGTTTTAGATCTAAACCTAATGTCTATGACCTTTAGTTTCCACAGTGTAGCATAATTAGTGAGACTTATAAGCAACTTTTGATTTGAATATAATAACCATTCTTTAATAGTTATGAGTAGTGTTTTAAATACGGTATTTATCTCATTTCACTGAAAGATTAGATGTCTAATTTCAATGTTGAATTCAAAAAACACAACATGTGGCACAAATGTTTACTTATCAACATTTAAAATAAATCCCTTAAAAACCACCCCAGTACAATTTAGGACCAATGTCACTATGATTTAGCCCTTGGAGTTATGGCCTGGTGCGTTGTTTAATGAGCTTCGAATGAAGTTACCTAGCACGCCTTAGCATGCACACACAAAACACCTGTAATTTCCCACCGAGACTCATATGAAACGGCGAGCGAGGCAAGAGGTTTGCGGCAAAACTAACTGCTAAAAGCGTCCCCCCCCCCCTCCTTTGGTCCGTCTATAATTTAGTCATCATTCATAATGCATTCCGCATTCGCATCGGAGGAACCTTGCGGTTGACAGATGTGACAAGTTTACGGCTTATTAGGCGCACTCGCACAATCAGCGGGGAACAAATGGGATAAGCAGGGGAAAAAAAGAAAGCATGGGCACAAGCAAAGCTCCGCTTGCCTAAATACCTTCCTGTTTGGTCACGGTCCGGCGCGCCGCACTTACATTACAGCTCGCAGCAGGACAGCAGCAGTGAGCAAATAGCCCAGCCAGCCTCGAGTGTTGCTAGCCTGTCATTTCCTAATCAGTTTGCCCCAAGGCAGTAAGCACTGGAGGGGGGCAACAATTACTCAACCCACTCAATCCTGCGAGGCTTGCGCCCCTGGATTGCTCTGATTGCGATGAGCAGTTTAAATAAACTGTGCAGATTCCACTTCACGTCATTAAAATGCATTCAATATTTTTGTGCTTTTGATTTTTTTTTTTGTTGAGAGTGGATTTAACAATAAAAGTCGCTGATTAATAATTCTTCTTTTATAAGTGACTTAAAAGGAATTACAATTAAGTGTCCCGTGCTAAATAAGATGTAAAATAGACCGCTGAAAATAAAAACAAAGTAATCAAACATCCAATTGCAACAAACACTAGTCCACTTCATTTGGCAACTAACAAGTCTGACCTAATGTCAGGAAAATGTGCATTTTGTTTCATTTCATGGGCACACTGCATCTAAACATTTGTGATAAATCATGTCAAAACCATCCCAATACTACAATCTTAATGTTCCATTAAAAAGAATTACATGTCAAGTTGTGGTCACTTTACCCCTATTTAAATGTCCAATTGCAGTGCTACTTTGGACTTTAAAAAGTTTAAATATTCTAGCAAAAGCCACCAAATTGCTGTATTTTAAATAGATATAAAGTAATAATTAAAACACTTTTACTTAAGATTAACTATGTATTTACATGTCAAACATTACGGTTACACAATGTGCTCAATAATAAATGCGCAAGAGTGCACACATTACTAGCAATGAACACAAATCGACTGGCTCTGGTTGCACTGCTCAAGGTCTGTGCGTGGACAGCTCTCCCAGAGCGATGTTCTCATTGCCCAGTGCCAGTCGGCTCGACGGTATTGCGAGCAGTTCACAGTCGAAACGTTGCGGATTTAAACGTGCAATTTCCACAACTGAGTCAGGGCGTTAACACGTAGGCTTTCGCAACCAATATTATTCATAATCAACGATTTTTGGGTTTAGATCGCGTTATTTATAACACACCGGTGGGCTAAAGCAGTGAACTATTTGTCTTTTGTCAACGTGACACTTTTTTACTGATTGGCCGTGTCGGGTGGTGGAGGGTTACGACACATTTATAAATAACGCGGTCTAAACCCAAAAATCGTTGATTATGAGTCAGGGCTGTAAAAAAATGTACCCGTAAAAACAAAGTTTTTCACTATAAATCCTTTATATGCGTGGCGGCTAGAGTCCTCTCATCCTCTGGCTTGAGATGGCTGCCACCTATGGGTCAGATGATTGCCTGCCACCATTAAGCAATTGGTAATTAAATATAATTTATTTTTTCCTAAAGAGTGTAAAATTTTGGAAAAAAATTTTCACGAAAATAAATTGTCACGCACAACGAGTGCTGTGTGCAAAATGTCAGCTCGATTGGATCACGGGAAGCGGGTTAAAAAACGACCGAAAGATTTGCACGGGTCGTAAGCGCGCAAGCAAGCACGCAAGCACGCAAGCGAACTTAATATAAAGGATTTAAAAAAGCAATGATCACCACCTCAATGCTCATTTGAGCAGGAAATCACAAGACTTTTGTTGTTGTTCCCAGGAGCCCTTTGGCCGTGCGTTGTCAAAGATGGTGAAGACGAGGCAGGGAAGACGTGTGTCGACGTCGGTATGTTGAACTTCTTTCGCACTGTACGTAGCTAACCGTGCTAATTCGGAGGTGTCAATCGCAGTTAATACGCCAATTACACTGCTGCGCGATGCCTGTGGCCAGGCCTTGCTGTTAAGTAAAAAAAACCTTGAGCATGCATACTTTTATTTCCAAAAGAGCCCAACATCCATGAATATGAGGCACGGGCTGGATGGGAGCCTACTTTCTAACCGTCACCACACAATATTTGATATAAGAAAATACATGATTGCGTGCCTGATATTCTCTAGCATGACTGAAGGTTGCCAAGAATTGTGTGCTTTGATGATTTCACGAAGCTGTTGGAAGCAGAGGTCAAACACCTGCTGTTCAGTGCCAGAGAAGTGCTTTGGCGATTGCCTGATTCCTCAGAGGTCAAGATTTCAGAATCGCTTGAGGGCGAGAGCGCACTATGGCAATTGGTCATGCTTAACAACCAAATATAAAACCTCGACCGATATTTTGGTTGCAGTCAACAT
The DNA here is from genome assembly GCF_015708825.2 of Lethenteron reissneri. Taxonomy (NCBI): domain Eukaryota; kingdom Metazoa; phylum Chordata; class Hyperoartia; order Petromyzontiformes; family Petromyzontidae; genus Lethenteron; species Lethenteron reissneri. The sequence goes on along the minus strand of NC_083803.1, from coordinate 9,253,038 downwards.
AACATTAAAAGTCATCATTTGATGGGTTTTACCAATACAATCTGCATTTACTATTTCGCAAAACCTCAAATAATAAAAGAAACAACACTCTGCAACTTTTAATCAAATAGGTTGAGGCTGCACAACATATTCGGTTTTATGTTTGCAGAATAAGCCAAGGAAATTTTCAACTGCAGTATCAGTTTAAGATCATGTTTGTAACATTATTAAATTAAGTTAAAGTGGCATAATGTAATTATATTTTATATACCACTGAGCTCTGTTGACCATTAGATGAAGGTTTCATAAATCACTATCTTGTATATATTTTGACATGTGTAGACAAAATAGTTTGTAATTGAGTCCTCAAATGAGGTTCATGGCCTGTAGCAACACTACTCTCATAAACAATGAATAAAGTGTCAGTTTCTATTTTTTTTTTACTATTTATATAAATGTTATCCCCCTCGCCTGCTATGCATAAGGACTTGGGTTTAACTCCGACTCTAACACCTGCATATTTGGGGTTTGCATGTTCTCCCCGTAGTCACATCGATTTTTCTCCGGTCCACTGGTTTTTCCCCTCCACATTTAGAAAGATGAATTTAGCTTAATTGGCTGCTATTATAATTCCCAAATATGATTAAATAAAAGTTTTGTTCATATCCCTCTGAACATGAGCTTAAAATTACCGGTGCTCGTTATAGCAAGGATGCATGGCAGTACAAGTGGCGCTGGTGTTAGCGCTGCAGGAGGTGGTGATGAAAGTGGCAGTGGTAACAGTGTGCTGTGCTGTGGTGTTCTGCCGCTGGTGGTGGAGGGGCTCACTTCTCAAGGTAAGGAGTCAGCAGTGGATTGCAGAGTAAGTTTCCGGGCTTGCACAAACCCAGTGTCACAATGGAATCCAACAGCTGCCGTACAGCTTCAGTATTTCCAGTGGCCGAAACATCCTGCAGGAGCTGTACAAAGTTCTGCAATCTCAACTCATTATTCATCAGCAGTTTCTTGGCACTCAACTCCTTCAGAACTTCTTGTGCCTCTGAAACATAAACAATAAAAAAAAGATTACTTAAATATACAACTTCCAGGATATTACCCTTTGTTAATTCTGACAAATTGCTGCACTAAATTAAACAGGCGCTATTCAATTCTGCTGTTTTGTTGTTCACGGTTGTGCTGTATAGCGCTTAAAGCCACTGTCAATGTTTGAGGTTTTAGGTGACTTATTTCTATTTAAATAAAATGTTCAATCCTGCTTGGTGGAAATGTAAAACTGATTATGTTCCTAGCCTTCCTCGATACGGACTCTCTTACGCCACAAGACTCTCTGTCTTTGGCAGTTTTTGCAAGTTGTCCCATACTGAGTCCTCACCTAATCTCAGTTTTTCTGGGTCAGCCTCAGCCTAGCTTTCCTGGGACCAAGCCGTGAAAAACCGTTAGATCACTTGAATCATTCAACATGTGCAACACATATTTGCTGAGTAGTGTTTTGTCACTTTCACAGCCAGTGGAAAGTGTGTGGGCTCAGATCTTGCATTCGGAAAACTCCATGTTCCGACAGCAATCCCTTCCTGAGCGAACCCCCCACTTCAGAGCTCAGCACCTCGAATCCTGAGTATGCCTCAATAACCGACACTACACACTTGTACTTGGCCTGAGCTCAAAACCACTCGTACATCGTGGAGACAACACAGAAATGAGAAGCGTGCTCCGTGACGCCACTCAGTTAGATTGTTAAGCCATGTTAATGTAAAACATGCATGGGAAATTAGAACATAGATTTTAACCAAACCTAGGCCTAGGTAAAACATTGCTTAAAATTACTTTAAAAAAAAAATTGAAACCCTAAATCCAAGCCATTGGGTGGCAGTGGGAGTGGAGAACATGGGGGGTGGCAGGGTAAGAGTAGGGATGGATCAACCCAAAATTGCCTCATGGTTCATGGAGCGGGTCCTAGGCCAGGACTGGGTCATTCCTGGACCAGCAGACCACAGTTTCCAGGGGCCATGGAAATTACAAGGTATTCACGTGCCAGATAAGCAATTCCAGATTTGCAGTTGCAGCAAAAAGGGAATGAAATTTAAACCATATTTATTCATCCCAGACACGCATGCCAAAACTGTCCAATTAAATCTTTCTAACTACCCAAAGGAATATTAATTTAAAAGACAACCCCCAATACATTTCACTCTCCATTATTTCAGAACAGCTTTAGCTCTGTAACTCATAATTATAGAAGCAGGCTGAATGCACCACGTCTATGCGTCTGGGGTGCTGGATCTCCTGGTAACGGCTTCTCACCATCAGGTTAATGAAATACTCAGTGGCCGGAGACTGCAGCTTCACTGCGGCCCCACAGGCCACAACTGGTCATCCACACTGGGAATTATTTTGTGCAAAACCGTGTCATTACCGCCCAAGATGGCCCAGCAACCCGCTGATAATCGCACTCATTTCCCAAACTAAAAGTGCAAATGCGCTCTGCAGCTGGCTTTTTACCAAAGCCATTTGCACCGGTAATTAATAGCAATTACGTCTACATTTATGCAGGAAGTGGGGTGGGAGCCGAGGGGTGGAAGGAGGAGAGGAGTGGGGGCAGGGGGAGGAGGGCGCGAGGGTGGTGGGAGGGTAAACTGGCAGAAATGTGCCTAGTTAATTCGTTAAACACAGCTGCACAATACATGCGCTAATGACGAAAACAGCTAAAATGTCACTTGACATGACCAAAATGTGATTTGGAATGCTTCATTTGGTGTAACTTTTAAGCATTAACACAAACAAGGGTGCATTTGTAACAGCATTTCCAACCAGGACTCCTACACAAAATGGTGTGCATTAGTAAAAATGATAATGGCAAGCGTAGTATTTGTGTGTGCCAACTATTTAGCAATTTAGTGCAGAAATGCACGTAAAATAATGTTTGGATGGCATTTGGTTACTAGAAAGTGGCCAAGGGCATCTTACTTGTACATTCACATAAATGTGGTTTACGTATAGATAAAAAAACACAAGCCAAATTTGTTATTAAAGTTACGCTTAAAGGTTCCACCTAAAGTGTCAAGCACTGAAACTGTATTGTGAACCTTTGTGTCATTGAAACCCAATGACTTTGACTAGCACAGGTCATCAGACACATGGATATGGAGATTTCAAACAATTGTAAATTCCCCATCTAACACCCCAAAGCAGAACATTAATTAAGGCCATGTGTAAATATAGGTGTGTATGCAAATGGAAAACCCAAGGAAATGTTGTTAAAATATTTCTCCTTATTTTATATTTGCAAGAGTAGCCCATTGTCTGTCCGCCATTTACATAAAGCAATCATCGCCAACTACTGACAGACTAATCCCCCAGGTCATTCTTGCGAATAAGACTTGTTCTGGTCTCTTCAATTCTCACCTGGTTAAACAAAATATACTTGAATTATTATTGATGGTAAAATCCCACCGGAGGTACGTAATAAATAATATATATTTTTTCTCTCTCTCTCTTAAGACTTTTGCAACAAAAAAAAGTGTGCAATTCAGCTGCTCACTCACCCTGCACCATCCCATGAGTGGCGAGGAGCTTCAAGAGCAGAATGTACTTGGACACACCGAGAACAGCGTTCGGGTCAAAACGGTCTCTGAAAGAAATTGCATGACGGTACTTAACAAAGCAAAAATGTTTTATAACACCTACAGTCACTGTGTGTTCACTTTTTAAAATGTATTTTCAAATAACAGCTTCAGCATACTTGCTTTCTTAAAGTACAAAGACTTTTGAATCAGAGGTGAATGAAAGTATGTTCTGTATGGCTGAAGCAATACAGCTGAACAAAATAGGCGAGCATTAGTATTCACAAATAGCAGCCTCTTATAAATCAAGTGAGAATTGTGCTTACCGGGTTAAGGCGTTCAAGAAGCAGAAACTTCTCACTTCTCAACTTGGTAAAATTAATATTACTTTGCAAGCCAATTAAAATGCAACACCCATGAACCTAGGGTTGGCTGCTGTGTGGTGCGATGGTGAGCACACCGGACTTGCAATGCAGAGGTCGCCAATTTAATCTGCCAGGCGCGACCGTTGAACCGATGGTGCAAGTTTCGTCAATCAGCGCGCCCACCCAGCAGTGTAAATGGGTCCAGCACAGTTCGTCAATCGGCCGGTAACACGTGGCGGGGGTATAGTGTGGGTGCTCCAACCTATCCCAAGGTCCAGCATGAAGAAGTGGGCTAAATTAACTCTATAGGGGCTCATATTGTTAGGTTTTTTCGGTAAAGTCACGTAGGTAAAAAATTAAAATTAATAAAAGTAAAATAAAAATCACGACGTTTCGGAGGCATCACTTGATACAGCTATCGTGCTGTGACGGTTCCACCTGAAGACGGAAGCTTGTGTTGCCTCCGAAACGTCGTGATTTTTATTTTATTCCTTATTTTACTTTTATTAATTTACATTTTTTACCTACGTGACTTTACCGAAAAAACCTAAGAATATGAATCCTTGCAGTCACGAAAGCTTCAAATCTAGAATCTATAGGGGCTGTCTAGAGCTCTCTCTAAGTGGAGGTCCTTCCACCAGCAATGGCACGAGTCAAGCAATTGCAAGGCTGCGCCTTAATATTCACCAATGCAACTACTATTTTACCGTGGTTCAACATTCAACATTGTTCTGCTGTAAGGAAATCCCACTTACAGTTCTTTCTTGATATTCCAGGCCTCAGTGACGTTGCCCCTGCTCACAACAATGCTTGAGCAGCGTCGCGTACCCTGCTACCACCATGTTGGCCGAATACTCAGACTTCACCTCCAGGGCTCTGTCTAAGTTCTGCCAAATGGAAACATTTCCAGAAGGTAAACCATAGTTGCATGAAAACGTCAAGGACTACATTTGTGTCTGTTCTTTAATAATTTTATTCCAAATTTGACATCGGCTTCGTCTAATGAAGTGTGTCTATTTGCAACTCTTGGAGAGCAGTGAATACCCGGTATACAGGACATCTGTGAAAGAGCTTGATTGCTCATCGGATTCCTCCAGTCTAAATAACAATTCTGATTCTATTGGACAAAACTACTTCCGAAATTCATTCAAGTGACTACTTTCAGCCAACTGTGAGGAATACACTCCCAAAAGCTCGATGACAGAGGAATATGAATTGGATTAACCTGAAGGCAAATGTTTACCTATAACACAGACATTCTATTTTGCGGCATGTAACTACTTGGCAGCGTTATTACTGCAGCATAGGCACCATTGTGTCAGCACTAAAATGCAATTAACCCAAAATGTTAGCCACAATAAAACACAGGAGTAAAAATCGCGATTGTCCCACAGCAAATTAATTTTCCAACATTTCCTTCACAAAGGAGATCGTGAAGCTCAATGGGCTGTCACCCGCCGAAATAACCCCCCCACTCCCCCCCCCCCCCCCCCGAGATTGACTGCAGTCACGCCAAGTCCAAGGAAGATCTGCGACGCACCTGCTGGCTGCACAAGTTGCGGATGACATTGCGCAAGGTTTCCTCCAAGGGCAGCCCCTCTTCCTTCAGGTGCTTCAGCTTCTCCTCTGTCTCACTCTGCAACCCCAGCACAAATGGCTTCTTGTTAGCCTGTTTAGAACCATTCATGAAATTACTGTCAGGCATGAGCCTATTCCTAAATAGCTACAGTACTAGTACACAGCCGCCTATGCCTACCAAATGTCAGTCCACACTCCACACAAAATACACAAGTACAGGGCTAACTTAATTTTCTCTCATTCCAACTCTCACACAAGCATGCACACATAATAGTGCATCTATTTTGTAGACTTGCACCTTCTTTCGTATAGGAAATGCTTATAATGGAACGTCTAGTTTGGTGATCCACTCAATGGATTCCTGAGACGCTCAGTGGAGAAATTAAGTTCCTCCCACAACAGATTCTAGTGGGCAGATTTACACTATATGTTCCTGGGTATGGGACTAATAGCCACGGTCGCATTTAGTTAGGCTCGTCACTCATCTTCCACAAGTGAAGAAGGTGGCCACATCACACATTTCTGTAATGGGTCTAAACAGGCTAACATGACTTGTACTAAAGTACATCTACAGGTTTTGTTATTCGACTGCTGGGTGAAGGCCTGTCCACAACGTCTGGGTCATGGGGGTTATGTCACCATACTTCAGCATGGTGGTTAATGTGGGTTGGTGAACGTGGGGAGCAGACTTGGGAGCACAGAAGTAAAGTGCAACAATGGATTTTTGCTGCACAGAAATATTATACACAAAGCATACCATATGAAGAAAAAGACCCCCATATAACATAAACAGATTTTTTGTGGCAAGTGCTTTTATTGAGTCGACCTAGGGAAGGCCCAGGACCTGTTCAGAAAATCATCACTGGCATTGGCCACGAGCCGGAATCAAACTCGAGTCACCGGGTTTGAAGTGCCACGGTGGCTAGGAGATGTTAACTACCTCGCCTGGCATGCAGGAGGTCGACCCGGACACCTGCATATTTGGAGATTGCATGTCTCCCCGTGGTCATGTGGATTTTTCTCTGGGTCCTCCAGTTTTTCCATCCACATTTCGAATTAACATGTATTTAGAGTATTTGGCTGTTATAAATTTACACACAAGCTACTTCGTTGAGCTATCATTTGTGGCCAGGTCGTTCCTCAAAAAATTCGATATAGCTCAGTGGGCCTTACCTGCTAAAATAAAAAGAGTTAAAAATGTTTTAGTTTAGAAGCGCAGAATGCTAACCATTGCACTACTGTCCCCATATTACCACTTCTATGTATGTTGAACTTACTTCGCACCATACATAAACAAACGTGGTAATTGGAGGTATAGTCTGAACAGACTGTTGGGGCAAGTGCTGTTAGCGAGTAGCACCGACATACCATACACACGTAATAATACCACGCACACGCAGACCCCCACACGCAAACGGAAATGTGCAAACACGTGTATGTACACACAGACCAACTCAGACGCTTCTTGCTTCCCTGTTCCACTCTATTTCTCATTAACAACAACCACTGCATCAGCTATACTGCCAGCAAGCAAAGTCAAGAGCAGCACTCTGACCTCTTAAGAAAAACCTCAACCAATGCTCCAGCATCAAGGCGTGTGTTGTATTGCAAGACATTCTGTCGTACAGATTAAATTTTAACCTAAAATCCTATCCACCCAGAGGATTTGAAACATTTTGTGATGCCCTTGAATACGCATAAGATGTATTAAAGCCACTTATTGGGCTTAATCACAATAGAGATGAATGGTAACTGGACAAAATGCAATGAACATTTAAAAGATCAGATATTTATAAAGCTCAGATGGCATGTCTATATATAGCTTGGGTGTTAACACCATGTTTTGGGTTTAAGCCTAGTACAAATTATTAAGAATTGGTCAAATCCCCTGCAATATGCTAATTCTTAAGTGTTCCCATTCGCACTGCAAATACATTTCATTTCACTGTAGATGGCAAGCTGCGGTGTGCATATAACTGTAATGTGCTCTCAAAAATAAATATTCCGTGAACTTTGAACAAAGCACTGGGGGAAGGAAGCTAGGTTTGATTGACACTAAGTGTGAATGTGCACCACGCAGGCAGTTGAGGGGACTTATGAGACACGAGTAGTGTTACTCACCAAAAGGGATTGTGGTCACTCATGGCTGAAGCATTTTCCACGAGTAGGTAAACATCCTGCATGTGAAAACATAAAAATCCCACAATCATTCCGATTCACACACGGAGCATTCTGAGTTGCATTTATATATTTTTAGACTCGACAGTGAAACCTCCAACATCAAAATGCTGCAATGTGACTTTGGCCATCACTCACCTTAGTGAGCCCCGGAGCTTTACGAGTATCCAGCAAGTTTTTTAATCCATAAAAGCCTTTCATCTGGATCTTCAAGTTCTGTTTCAGGCGACAAAAATAACTCAGCTGAGCTTAAAGACGAATAAGCTCCATATGCGTTAATTCAGTATCAGCGTGTGTGCATTGAAGCGTGAAGGTGATGGCCCCAAGAGCTACAATGACTGAGAACAACAATGGATCTTCAGCCCCGTAAAGTGGAACGCACCATGGACTTCAGCTTCTGAAAGTACGTGTGAAGGTGCGTCTCTTTCCTCTGTATGTCTTCCGCCGACATAGACTCCAAAAGGTTGCTCAGGAAGAAGGACAAAGACTCTGGTGAAACACACAGATTGATGGCATGGACATTACAACCAATGATTAATTCCAACATTCTACTGAACGCAGGAAAAGATGCAGAACTGAAATGTCTTGCTCACACCACTTGCTGACGGAATGGTTTCCACAAGAAGGAACTCTAAAAATAACCTCGTAAAATACATTTAATATTTATTTCAGAAATATGTATAAAATTCAACTGTAAAATTATTTAACGTGGTTTTTTTTTTAAGCTTAAGTATTGTAAAAGCCTTTTTTAAATATATTTACCCTGGACAGAAAAGCTACCCTTGAACCGAGAGTCCGTGAAGAGCAGTTCTGTGATCTAGAGAGACGTTACAATTAAAGGTTAGCACAAACAACCAATACGGACACATCACATCACTACCATTTATTAAATATACGATATATGTAAATAATATACGTTTGTATATGCTCGCATTTACATTTCTGATATAACTTTGTAACACAATGAGATGGGTAACTTAAAAAAGCAAAAAAATAAGTATTCGACGGATGGCTTCCGTTAAACAAAATTTCTCCAAAAAAGCATCAGACTCAAAAGTGTCACAAGTAAATGATTTAGCATTCAGATTGCACGTATGAGCCTTCGATGCCAATGCTACACAACTGAAGCCTTTCGGAAATCGATACATGTAAAAGGGAAATTTGTGAATGTGTGTCAGTTCGAAATATTTAGCATACTTCCCAACATGCAACAAACTTTAAATTTGGCATGTGGGTAGCTTCCAGACTGTACAGAATTTAAAAAGTATAAAAATATACTTTTGTACTTTGGGGGGGTGGGGCGCAATAATGGATTTCTATTGGACGGCAAGTGAGCGGTGATGTCACATCTATGAGGTCACCCTCATGCGGCAGCGTCACGCAGTGCGACGGCTGACGTCACGCATCCCCCCCCCCCTCCGCGTAGGCCGTGTATTAATCCAAGACAAGAATCCAAGTCCCGGGCAAAGCCGGGTAGTAAAGCTAGTGTTGTATAAAAGAAACATTACCTTGCTCTGGCAAGCCACATCATTAGACCTGCAGGTGGCAGCACATACAAAACGATACAATCAACCACGCACATCTTGCTTTGACAGGCATGCATCAGTTTTATATTCTTGGTTCTTTCGGTAAAGTCACGTAGAAGGGAAATAATAAAATAATAATAAATACTTTTATTTCCCTTCTACGTGACTTTATCGAAAGAGCCAAGAATATGAATCCCTGCAGTCACAAAAGCTTTAAATCGAAATGCATCAGTTTGTTAATGAGTGTTGCCGTTTAGTACATTTCAAGGCCATAAATGTCCCCCCTCAATATATTGCTATAAAATAGATTTCTATTTATATGATTGTGTTTATGGTTGTACTTTATAAATCCCTAATCTATGCCATTACATACAAGAAAAAACATGAGCAATGTAATACAATACACTATTAGACATTATTGTTAAAAATAAATATAAAGTTCATCCCATGTGTTAGTGAATTTTTTTATATTTTAGGCAGGAAATTCGTTTTCAAATTTAGATTTTTTTTTTTTTCTGGGGGAGGACCCCCAGAACCCCTGGAAGATTTGGTCCCCCCCAACGTTGACTCCATGGCTACGGCCTTGGTACATTTTAGCTGTTTGTTTTAAAACAGACGGTAAATGTGCTTCTTACTTCCTGAACGCCATTGTGAGACTTCCCCTAAAGGTGTTCATGTCTGTAGGTGGAAATTTGGGGGAGGACACTGCAAAAAACAAAGACAGCATTGTGATATGAATACACAAGCAGACGGCAACATGTAGCAATACCCCGGGTTACGTCGGGGATGCGTTCCTGAAAGGTGCAACGAATAACGAAACTACGCAAATTAAAGCAATTTTAGTCTGTACACCACAAGAGCTAAACAAAGATAATGGCGGGTATGGTGAAGCTGTGTTAATGCACGCATCTTAATTCCACACATGTGATATTAAATATATTTAAAAGGGAAATTTGTGGATGTGTCTGTTCGAAATGTTTAGCATACTTCCCAACATGCTACCAACTTGAATTTTTGCACATTCTGAAAAGCACCAGTTCTTTAAAATACAAGTGTTCGGCAGAGCTACAATTGTATATGTGATAGGAAAAAAGTGAATCTTACGTACACACGTCATAAATCTGATCTAGGTTCCCAGAAAATGCCATGTATCTGATCTCTGCCACGGCCGTTTCTTCCTGGGTCAAGCCTATTTCCTGCACACATCACACATCATAGTCACACCTTTAAACATCGTTTCTCGTCACTGTTATCTCATTGTCTCATACTGACATCACGTCTATCACCAGCTCTTACGATTGATATAAAGAGAGTGAGCACAGCTGACTCTATTGTGAAAGACAAAGCGTGTAACACAGACACAGGCGGATGACAAAATAAGCACAGCAGGCCAGTAACTGACAGTCTGGCTGCGAATAATGAAAAACATTCCGATGCATACCGTAAAGATAGTGAATCACAAGCCATAACCTAACAGCTGAGGTTTTTGGGTTTGTATATGTATACTGGACCGGCATTACCCCTCATGTTACCGACTTCCGGCCACCGCTAGCACGCTATATGAACCATCCTTGTCCCCCACAACCATTCGCCAACTTGCACTGACCAGCATAGTGAAGTATGGTAAAAGTCCCCCCCCCCCCCCATTTGACAATGTGCAATCAATTATCAATGTTATTTTAAGGAAGATTTCTGAGAAATAAGGCTGTGTGTCAGGTGCCAGGGTTAGAATGACACACGTTAAATCGCCATCACGGCGTTGGGTGCCGTAAAAGCCCAGCGATTAGGGGTTCACCTGAAACTTGGCTCGGGCCTCAGCGTAGGATGAGAACACGGGTATAACGTAGGAGGTGAAGGTCTCCTGGTTGGGCTCCACACCCATGTCTCTCATGGCCTTCAGCACATCCAAAACCCCTGCAAAGCATGAGGACAGCCGTGATGTCAACCGATATAGATTCTGAAGATCGCGATGCGTGCGTAAGAATCAAAGTTTTCAATCCAATATGTTGCCACGGGTTAATATCATCCCTTCAGCCACTATAAGCTGTTATATTCAGCAATGTAAAAACAAATATCTGAAATCAAATCGCAACCCTGAATCATGTCAATTCATTGGATGATATGGGAGGTGACTCATGACACTTGTAATAATGAGCAATACGCCGCTTGCAAGGGGCACGTGCAACCCAGAATTACCAAAACAACAGAAAGGCAATTTCTAATACATGATGAATGCTTGCAATGCACACCAGACTGGCCAAATTGTAAAACTCTAATTAGACCAGTGTGATCTACTATATGTGACCAAGTACCAAGTTTTAACTCTTTCCAAGCCAACGAATTCCCATTGTTAAAATACAATCCGAGTGCATAAACGTGCCCTGTTAAAACAGCACTAAAATGTTGTTAGCAGTCACAAAAACGGGCAAAGTTTTGGGAAAATTTTAAACCCAGATTTGTGGCCAAAAACATATCAACATTGATTGCATTAACTCAGATTTAATCAGTGGCCCACAGCAAATAAACAAAAAAGAATTAACTCGTAAAAACAAAGTTTTTCACTATAAATCCTTTATATACGTGGCATCGGTTTTATTTTATTATTCATTTCTGTTTTTCTTGAGTAAGAGTTTCATTTTTATCACATTGGTATTTTCTAAAAAATGAAAAATTTTGGAAATTTTTTTTCACGAAAATAAATTGTCACGCACAACGAGTCTGTGTGCAAAATGTCAGCTCGATTGGGTCACGGGAAGTGGGTTAAAAAACGACCGAAAGATTTGCACGGTCGTAAGCACGCAAGCAAGCAAGCAAGTGAACTTAATATAAAGGATTTAAAAACAACCATCCCAGGTTAAAATGCCACAAAACACAAAGCTGGCCAGAGGATATTTTGCCCCAATGAAGAAGGTAAAGAATCAATGCCTACCTTGTTGGTTCTTCAATTTCTGCTCGTGTGTCAAGAGCGGCCAAAAGAAGTGTGGCCTGACGGGCAGGCCTGTCTTGGAAGCGTGCTTCATCAGCTGGACTGCCATATCTGAGCATGAACAAAAAAACAACAAAGAAATGTATTACAAGCACACTACACTATTTTTGTCAATTTACATTCATCTATCATGCTTGTCCATGCATTTACTTATCAGATGGATATTAGACTAAAAGGTGATATGGTCCATTTGAGAAATGGCACAACATAAATCTGACACCCACCCTTGTTATTTGCTTCCAACGCACAGCGGAGAGTGAACATGAGGGCAGAGGTGTGCATCTGTTTCTCCTGCAGCGTGTCACAGAACTTCACGAGTTTCTCCACTGGCTGAAAAGAAAGTAATGAGAGCGACCACCTTGTTGAGTTGTGTCACCCAGATTGATTACAATGACAAATCCCGTTCTCCTCCCCATAAACGAATGAAAAATGTCAAAGCAATTGTACGTTACCCTGTCGAGGGTGACACAGTGGCGAAGGAAGAACTTTCCAATGAAGCTGTCCTGGTTAATGCGCAGGGCTGGGAACGAGAGGAGCACCTCGAAGGCCGTGTCCTCCAACCCGTGCGTCACCAGATTCAAACAAAGATTCATGGCATCTGCTTCCCCAAAAAGGGTGAAAGAGAAAAGAGACAGAGGTTTGTTTTAAATCCTTTATATTAAGTTCACTTGCTTGCGCGCTTACGACCGTGCAAATCTTTCGGTCGTTTTTTACCCACTTCCCGTGATCCAATCGAGTTGACATTTTGCACACAGACTCGTTGTGCGTGACAATGTATTTTCGTGAAAAATGTTTTCCAAAATTTTACACTTTTTAGGAAAAAAAAAATTAAATTTAATTACCAATTGCTTAATGGTGGCAGGCAATTATTTGACCCATAGGTGGCAGCCATCTCAAGCCAGAGGACGAGAGGACTCTAGTCGCCACGCATATAAAGGATTTATAGTGAAAAACTTTGTTTTTACAGGTAATTTTTTCCCCTTTAAACAAGCTGAACACTGCAAAATAGCAAACAAATTGCAAAACTGAATATCGAAGGAGTAAATAAGGGATAACAATCAGAAAATAATGTACAATCCATTCGACTGGGAGTTTTATGCTATTTGAGTGATAAGCGAAATAAACGAATCAGTCTGATTTTTCCTTATTAAAGCCATTTAATCTTTCTACTAGTTTTATGAAATATTTAGCAGCAGCTGGTACAGTTCTGAAAGCTGCAAATAAAAGTAAATTATATTTGTATAAGCTATCCACATTTTAAAACACCTTTAATATTAAAATCACACATGCATCCTCTTACATTTTAGTCGCACAAGGAAACTATTAAATGCGGTCGAGCGGTGGGGAAGTGGCTATCGCACAGCAATGTAAAACCATCAACCAGAGTTCGATTTTCAGCAATGGCTCGCATCGGTGGCGAATGATATCTTAACCCGGTCTTGGGTCCCAGCCACTTCACCTACATGCCCTGTCCAACTTGATGAAGTATGGTCAAACAACCGGCATGCCCAACACAGCTTAATCCATCAGTATACTGTCAAATATAAATACTTTTCAATATGTTAACATGTCTTGATTTTAAGCTTTCGTGACTGCAGGAATCCATACTCTATGGTTCTTTCGGTAAAGTCACGTAGGTATAAAATAAAACAAATCACGACGTTTCGGGCGCAACACAAGCGTCTGTCATGAAGGTGGGAAAGCATGGTCTGCTGCTGAGGCAGACTGATTTAAAAGGTTTGAAATGGGTGTAGCCCAAGGGTCAGTCTGCCTCAGCAGCAAACCATGCTTTCCCACCTGATGACGGATGCGTTTGGTGCGCCCGAAACGTCGTGATTTATTTTATTTTATACCTACGTGACTTTACCGAAAGAACCAAAGAGTACGCTTATATGTTTTGTTATATTAAGGATAAACTTTAAAGCGTTGCGCACCTGGAATGAAGCCAGGTTGATGTCGCATGTGGCCCACTATGGCCTGCACCTGATCAGAAAACCCAGCCTTGGCCAAGGAAAAAATAATTTGCATGATATCGCGATCCATGAGGCTCTTATTGTTCTTCTCCATCGTGATGAAATGCTGCAATACAACATGGGTTCACAATCAGATTATGGTTACGACAGAAACATTCAGACAGCTACAAATACAGCCATATGCTATAATTGTATTAATGTCAGAGAAAATAAATTATGCAGAGATTATGATTTCTAATGTTTTCAGGTTGTACCGTGGGTTGACCAGCAGGATTTGCAACAGAAAACACATTGTAGAGCTATATAGCACAACCGCGAAAATCTACTGCAGTAACATGCATAGTTTTGTCAACTGTTTTGAGCATTTATAAATTAAGTGAGGCGTTTCATCAGCAGTTTGATATTGCTTCTAAGGAAGTGAAGAATTTTTCGCAAAATAATGCATGTGTTCACGCAGTTTTCATTGTTGTTTATATTGGCACCTCTGTAATGCTCTTAATGTCTCCTCTCTCGGCGTAGGCAATGAGCAGAGCCAAGTAGGTTTCAGAGGTAGGTTCAATGCCCGCGTCTCTCATCACTGAGAGGATCTTCAGTGAATTCTCCATGTCACTGAGAAAAGCAATCAACATCAGGGCATCAGTCACTTTGGAAAAACCTTTTCAGGAACCGAGCAAACTCAATATACAACGGATTTGCATGCAATTCAATGCATACACACTGTTGTTCTGTTCATTCAGTCATGTGCATTAGTTTGTCAGGCAGACAGTAGGCTTACCCAGCTTTTGCGTGGCCTGTAACAAGGGAGTTGAAAACTTGTTCTGTGATGGGTATGTCTTTGTTTTTCATAAATCCCAAGATTTTGCTGAAAAAGGAACCACACAATACACACGATTTAAAAGGAATTAAGAGTGTTTTCAGTAGACTCTCTTTGATCCACGTGCGGTTTATCCGATTTGCAGATTAACCGCGCACCTGAGATTTTGACATAAATTAATAACTCATGGATTTTCCCTTAAGCCCAAATTAATAATCTAAAAACAGTTATTTTTCGTTATTCCTGTGAATGTGTATTACAAGTCACGTGCTTAAACCCAACAAATATGTGCTCCAGTTAATCTAAAATCCACGTGATCGCGTCTACAGTACAGTAGTTGCATACATTTACAACAGAGGGTGGAATTTGATTGATTTTGATTGGTGTGGCTCTGCTTTCCACTTAGTGCGCAGAGTCTTCTGCGCAGGGAGCAGGAAAGTGTTATCGCTGAGCACGTGCATTGATTGGTCGGTCGATCGTTAGTATTCGTTCTAAATCGAAAGATTAACAATCAAAATCGTCAGTTGTGCTTAATTTTTGTGATTTATCTGACCATTTATCGTGGAAATTTCCATTTATACCTATATTAGTGGTTTTTGGCATGGAGATCCACGGAAAATGGATTTTTTTTTTTATTATTCGTGATTTTTTAGAATCTGCGGCCGTCCTCCCTCTCATTAGCGCGAATAATCGAGAGACTTCTGTATCTAGTATTTCGTTAATTAAACTATATATAATAGTGTGGTACATTTACCAAGGAAAAATAAAAAGCGTACCTTGCACCATCAATATCACCCTCGTTGCAGTAGGCAGCAATCAACCTCTGGTAAGTGACCTGTGCAAAAACCATCAACGGCAAATTAATTCCAATTTGCATGGTGGTAAAATAGATTTCGCTAGATGCAATTCATCCACAAAACTGGAGAGAATGTGGTCAACGTCATGCAGTCAATGAGATGCGTTACCCTGTTGGGCGTTACTCCTTCTTTCTCCATTTTTTCCAGAAAATCAGTGGGCGAGAACTTGTGCTCGTTCTGCAGGTAGACTTTTATCAGGGCATTGTAGTGGCTCACATCAAACACAGTACCTGCACAGCCACACAGTACAACATGCTAATTAGTTACACACACAAGTACAGCAGCAAGTTACCATTAACATTTTGAGACAAATCCTCTTCCCAATCAATTGTAATGCACCCGAAGCCAAGCAAAATCGAGCCCGGATTCTGCATGGATGGGCGACTGTCATACATAATACTAGTTATAGGCTACCTGGACACATGGTAGGCACCTGTGAGCAGTGCAGTAAAATCATTGTTGCAACGTGCTATGCCTCAATTGTTATGATCCCCTTCACCAACTCCCACTGATTCATGTATATCCAGGTCAAATGACCCAAAAACCCTACACGAAATAGGGGGAAGCTCTTATCCAGCAAGGGATTGCAATATTATCTATCTCAATTATTTTTTTGACAAATGGGATATCTTGCAGACCTGTAAATGTGCAAATACCTGTATACAGAGTACAGTATTACTGCAGTACAATGAAGCATGCTTCTAACGATCCCCTATTATAACATAGTTGCAGGAAAACACAGTATTCTCGTGTTGATTAGAGGTGATGCTGCACGCTCTTCTAAGTCAACCATGGCGTCATCTAGTAAGGGAGCAAATTACCTCTGCAAACTAAGCGGAAAATTGTGAACGATTTAGACAACAACAAGAAATCTCAGGTGCAGATCTGCATATGATAACTGCAGTTCTCCTGCTGTATCTGTTCCATCTGATGACGGTCGCTTGTGTTGTGATCGAAACGTCGGGATTTATTTTATACCTACGTGACTTTACCGAAAGAACCAAAGAGTATACTCTGATAATATATGCATTGTCTTTTAAACGGTCGTGTCCTCTGGTCGTGTCCTCTGGTCTAACACCGTTGAGACATAAAAGAAAACTGTTTCTGGTATGGACCAATCAGTTTCAAAGACAATGCATATATTATCAGAGGAAGTTTTTTTGTTGCTGACCACAAGCATTGTGGTTAATGCAGACATGATTCCTTGCAAAAGGTTTCAGTTTGACGTTTTAACATCTTAACACAACTGTTTTGTTGCCAGAAAAAAGGGGAAAACCAATTCTCATATTTTGGTACTGTCAAATATTATTATACGATATGGGGAAAATGTACTCATAAAGCTATTTGCTATGTGGCATAGTACAGGTGCATCCCTGCAACTGCTTTCTCACGTGACCACTGGCAAAAGGAGCCTTTGCTCATGGGAGCTATAAAAAGCTCAATCAAATAGTATTTGGCCTTTGAAAGAGGTGGGCCTAGCAACACCTCATACAACCTGGCAATCATATTCTTGGTTCTTTCGGTAAAGTCACGTACGTAGAAAATAAAACAAAACATTTAATTAAAAATTTAATTCAAAATAAAAGCAAAAAACCACGTTTTGATCGCAACACAAGCTGTCTTCATCTTTTCTCTCCGCCTGATAAAGACCGCTTGTGTTGCGATCGAAACGTCGTGGTTGTTTGCTCATATTTTTAAATTATTTTTATTTTATTTTCTATCTACGTAACTTTACCGAAAGAACCAAGAATATGAATTCCTGCAGTCATGAAAGTTTCAAGTAAAAATTTTACCTGCCAATCGACTAACTGTGGAGTACCCATTTAGACTAAAGTCTGGACAGAGGCAGGGATTTTAAGAAACTTGCCAACTGCCCCACTGGAAGACACGAACCGGTTACCAATGCAACATCAACTGACCCAGCTCCTTCAGCTTGTTCCAGAAGTTATGCAGCAGCTCTGTCCTTTTCTCGGGCAGCTCCTCCGGCAGCAGGGTTCCGCAGCTGCGGATGAGCAGCAGGGCCTGGTTGGCGCTCGGATAGCCCGAACGGCAGATGTCATGGAACACGTCGAGAAGCATCTTGCTGGTGACGCGTCCCGTGCGCCTCACAGACGAGTCGAGCTGGTTGAGGGCCCATTCAAACTGCTGCACTTGCTTGGCCTGGACCGCCGGGATGGATTTACTCACATCAAAGCTCTGGTGGGTCATCACTGTGCTCAGTGGCCGCAGTCCGTGTGACAGCCTGGAAAACATGCGCATTGCCATCGCAGGAATGGATTGCAAGTGCATTTAAGTTACTGCAAAGACACAATTAAAGTGCAATCAGCTCTCAATTATCCTCGGCAGTGGACTGTATAAACACATGGATAATGAAAAACACATACATTTACACTGTAGCCCAACCCACAAAATATAAATGACAATATTAGTCAGTTAAAATTCAGAGCACTGCCCTATCTCCCCTTGCAGAAATGGCAATAGTGCACAAGGAATTAGTGGTGACATGGCTCAGCGGTAGCGCATTTAACCACTTGTTTCAGAGGCCTGTGATTCAAGCGCACAGTCACCCTGGTTAATACAGTGGGTGCATTAAACGTAAATATATGCTCCACCGTGGACGTTAAAGATCCTGTGATGTAATTCGGAAAAGAGTAGTCACGTGTGCTGGTGTCCTTGTCCAAGTTTGTAAAATAACAAGAATACTCACAAATTATTTTAATTTCGAAACACATGGCAATTGTCATTCCGTACTGCAAAAACGGAGGCCTCTGCTGAATGAGTCTTGAGGCTTTTCCTGGAAATTAATAACTATTAGTTTACTAATTTAAGGCAGTTGTTGTATTTATGTTATTAGGCATTGCTCAAGATAAATGTGGATACTGTTTCTGAGGTTCAATGTGTGCTGTTGTTTGTTGCTTTTTGAAGTGGACTATCCTGAATTTATGGGAACATTTTGCAAACATCATTTAGTCTTGGAATAAGTTTGAATAACTTATGCATTCAGTGCAAGCATGGCTTTCTCCTTGTACAGCTGAGGTTTTGCTTTAAGAGGGATAGTGTAGGCTGTGTTTTAAGGTGGTCGTGGCTATTGGCTCAACCACTCTTAGAATCACTTGTTTTTCACATGTCAGTACAGTGATGTCTCCCTCTTTTTTCTCATTAATGGAGCTTAAAACATGTCTTGGGACAGCACATAATTCAATAGGTAAACATCTACAAGGGTATTGTACTTGACGTCTCTTCCATACTAGTGGCCAGCAGCATCACATTAATCAGTTAAATTATATACTTTATAAATCAGCCATGATTCCCGTAACTGCTGCGCGAAGGCCTTCCCAAGTCATCACCAACTATCATGGTCCTACGCTGCAACAACCCATCTCGATCCTGCACATGAGCTCATCTCATCGCCCTGTCTCCTCAGTGGACGACCTCTCTGGTCTAGTCCCTCCTTTGGCTGCCACTCCGCCGTTTGTCTCGACCACCGGCCATCATTCTTTCCAGAGACATGTCCTGCGCACCAAAACTCTCCGAACAGTCAAAACGTGTTTGTTTTAAATTACTAAGGGAAGATACCTGCACATCTGAGAAGGGCTCTGTGCCAATCTATTGTGAGAGTGCATATAAGATCACTTGGATTTTCATTCAAGGGCACAGGGCCACGTGGGTCACCTCGTGGAATGCCCTTGGTCAACTTGCACCAAGAGAAGAGCACTTTTACACGACGTTTCAACCGTGACCCCTAAGAATGTATGTTAAACTTCTTTTGCACCGCATGTAGCCAACCGTACTAATCGATAATTAAGACAACATTTTTAATTGATTATATAACTTATACTAAACATACATGTGGTAATAATAAAAAAATATGATGAAGTCTATATTGGGATTCCATCGGACTGATTATATATCTGATCATGACGAGTAAAAATGATACTGTATGGAGGTTGATACTGTACGGAGCTTGCAGCTGAATGGCGATAATCACTGATAACTGCGTATGACGCCTGATTACAGGCATAAGACCACGACAACGTATTACGAACCTAAAATGATCAATAACCACATCTGATGACGATCTAGTAAACACCATCTGACGGCGATTTCTTAACGAGACTCACGCCAATAACGCGAACTGTTCACGTAAAAACGACGATGAACGTCATGACGACAACTATCACCAATTACACACATCACCATCATCAAGCCAAGCACCATCACGATGACAGTCTGTCGCGGTGTCTGCTCGACAACGCACGTGGGTGACCACTCAAGGGCACCCTAGCGGTGATTGAAAGCGAGAGCGGCGTGGAGGGAGGTGGGTGGCCCACGCACCTTGGCGCTAGTGGGCCCCGGGCGCCTTCTAAGAGGCGCTGAGCCGTCACGGCGGACGAGGAGAAGGAGGATGCGCCCGGGGTCGCCGCTGCCGATGTTGGCGACAGGAGGAGGAGGCGGCAGCAGCAGCGATGGCTTCTCCACCTCCGCGCCTGCAGTGCGGAGCAAACCACGCGGCCCGGTACCATGAGCGCCGCCATTGCAAACTCTCTGAAGACCACGAGACTCGGCGATTCGATTCTTTGAGCTCGAGCGACACTTGATGTCGATCCGGGAATCGATTCGTTTTTTGTTGAGTGTGTTTCTTTATAGACTGACGAGGACTTGGATATTCTAGATTTGAAGCTTTCGTGACTGCAAGGATTTATATTCTTAGGTTTTTTTCGGTAAAGTCACGTAGGTAAAAAAATTGAAATTAATGAAAGTTAAATAAAAATTACTTGATACAGCTGTCGGGCTGTGACGGTTCCACCTGAAGACGGAAGCTTGTGTTGCCTCCGAAACGTCGTGATTTTTTATTTTTATTTTTTATTTTACTTTTATTAATAAAAAAAATTTACCTACGTGACTTTACCGAAAAAACCTAAGAATAGGACTTGGAAATATTCTTTGGGTCTTTCGGTAAAGTCACGTTGATAGGTTCAAAGAAAATAAAAAATAAAAATTACGACGTTTCGATCACAACACAAGCGGGCGTCATCAGGAGGCAAAACGAGGGGGAAAGCTGCTGTAAAAAAGTATATTATTATTTTTACCTAACTACGTGACTTTATAGAAAGACCCAAAAAATATGAATTATTGCAGTAACGAAAGCTTTAAGTCAAGATTTAGGACTTGAACAAATAAGAAGAGGTTTTATTTACCCTTTCTGGCAATAAAACAGGTGTCAAGATCTTCAAATAGCTGATAAACTTAGTTTTTGCTACTGGCAAAAAAGTTCCCTTTTTGTAGCTGCTCACCCCTAGCTATAAATGCTTTGATAGTGCATTGTCTTTGTACTGTTCGCCTTTGGCGTTCTCTGGTCTGACACTGGTGAGACTAGGTCATAAAGAAGGTTGTCTCTTCTAGATTTGAAGTTTTCGTGACTGCAAGGTTCTTTCGGTAAAGTCACGTAGGTGAAAATAAAAACATAGAATAATAAAATAATGAAAATAAAATGAAAATAACTACATTTAATTTAGTTATTTTTATTATTCTATTTTTTTATTGTTTTTATTTTCACCTACGTGACTTTACCGAAATAACCAAAGAGTAAGGTTGTCTCTGGTGTAGACCAATCAATCAGTTTCAAAGGGGCCGTCCATAAATGACGTCACGCGATTTTGGACGATTTTTGACCCCCCCCTCGTCACACGGCGTCACAAAGTCAGACCCCCCCCTCAAATATGACGTCACAAAGCTCTGCCCCCCCCCCCCCCTCAAAACCATATTTCCATTTTGAAAATAAAACAGGCTTCAAATCGCTTTAAACTATTGTCATTGTAGTTCGTATTTAATGCGCTCTGATGTTGTAGGAGTAAACATTTATTAAAAGGTATATTTAATGAAGTAGAACGTGTTGTCTATATTTATTTAAAGTTGCGCATTTTTATGTGACGTCACATTTCTAAACCCCCCCTCTCGTCACGCATCCTCACAAATGTCTGACCCCCCCCCCCCACAGGTGCGTGACGTCATTTATGGACAACCCCAAAGAGCATGTTTAGTTTGCATGTTCACCACAAGTACGTGTGGTTAATGTGTAGTGACATTGTCGGGGATGTCACTGTATGGTGCCGGCCCAGGAGGGCCGTGGCGTGCGATGTCCTGACCTCGCGAACAGCACCGGGTGGGTGGCTGTGTGATGCCGGCTCTAGCACAGCACGACGTGCGATGCACCGTCATCGCGTACACCCCGTAGATGGGTGTAGTACCAGCCCGAGCGGGGCTTAGTGAGCGCTGGGATAGCACACCGTGCAGTGCTGGCTCCCACGCGGGGGAGTAGAAGAGTGTCAGCCCATGGACAGGGTTGCCCCGGGCCATGGCACTCTGGTTGACCCCGTAGACACGTGATCCGGAGTGTCCACAGAGATGGCCCCAGGTGGGGGGGGGGGGGAATCACGTGTCCGGGGAGAGCTCTCGAGAGGGATCGAGAGAGAGCTGGAACGCTCGAGAAGTTGGGCGGGGCCGAGGGCAGAGCCGGCCCCGACCCGGGAGGATATAAGGTGGGTCCCTTGAGAGGGACTGGGGTCGTTTTGTTCTACAAGCTGGAAGCTCCACGTCCTACGTCTTAAGAGGCATCAACACGTGGCCGGGGACCCGAGTGAGGGTCCGATATTCCATCGCTGTGACTCCTAAATATAGTGTAGTTAGCTAGGTGGTCACCAACCCAAGGCTGTATCTGGTAAAGGGGCAGTTACCCCTTTGTATATACGTGTTACAATAAACGTGTTGCCTCTGAAGAATAACGTCTGCGACTCACTACAAATGCAAACATGATTCCTTGCAAAAGGGTTCTATTTGGTGTTTGAACATCTTAACACCTGTTTTATTGCCAGAAAGAGTAAAACCTATTCAATGTTTTTCTATATTCTTTAATACTGGAAAAAAAGGTTCCATTTTGAACAGGACTTACTCAGAATGAGAGAGTTGTCCATTTGGGATGGATCAGAAAGTTACAACAACTACAAAACACGGTGGGAGTGCACAGTATAGGGAAGGGAAGCAAATCACAAAAATAAATTAAATAAAGTATATACTGTATGTTCAAGTTGCAAAAGTACACCAATCCCAAATATTGGGCAAGACAGTAAAACAGCAGCAAGGACAGCCCCAGACCACACCAAGACAACGCACAGCCCATCAATTAATTGCACATTCAAATTGAACAATCGATGCATGGCTAGGGATTACAGTTACAAATAACATTTGCAAATGCAGTACTGTAATGACAATTAAACAAATACAATAATACTAAGAATTTAGATGTGTAAGGCGTTTTTCACCCGAAGATCCCAATGCGGCGTTTATGGAAAGCAGGAATTAGAACCTGGCTAAACGGCCAGAAGTAGTGGGGGGTTAAAGGCCAGTTTAAAGAGGTGAGAGGTTTCAAGACAGTCGTAAATATATATAATGATTCTGATCGTCTTATTAGCAATAGCCTTGCGTTCCTGAGTTTGGGAGCTTCAGGATATGGCGGTGGTGATAATAATTTCCACTTTTTGCAGAGTGCTGTACAAAGGGTAAATATAGTAAAAACCTAATGAAAGCTTGCAGGCTGGAGATAAAAACACCCTACCAAATACATTAAACACCTCCACAGGTGCTAAACTGCGGTTGAGTTATCAGTGGTGTAAAAGCACAAATAACAAACTCAAGATGATGAAAAAATAATAGTTTTTCCCTTTCTGGCAAGAATAAAGGTGTTAAGATGTTCAAACACCAAATGGACACCTTTTAACAAGTCTGCATTGACTACACATGCTTGCTGTATAAAATGCAAACAAACGTGCTTTGATAATTAATGCATTAACACCTTTATTCTTGCCGGAGAGGGTGAAGCCTATTTTTTTCATCATTCTGATACCGGTCAAAAGGGTCCTGTAGATATAACTGCTCGACTCGAGTTATTTAATGCTTTGATATTTAGATTGCATTTGTGCCGCTAGCCTTTTGGCATTCTCTGGTCTGACACTCGTGAGACAAGGCCATAAAGAAGGCTGTTTCTGGTATAGGCCAATCGGTTTCAAGGACAATGCACACATTATCAAAGTATATTTGCACGTTTTACCACAAGCATGTGTGGTTCATGCAGACTTGATGCCTTTTGACAGGTGTCTATTTAGTGTATGCACATCTTAACACCTCCTATATTCTTGTTGTAAATAATAAACCCTGTTTTTCCATTATCTTGATACTGGCAAAAAGGCTCCAATAGAAACAACTCAACAAATGCGTCAATGATGCTGGTCTTAAAACGGAAAACACATTTATAATAGACTACATATTTTTCAAATGGCCCTTCTTCCAAACAGTGATGTCTGTCAATTAAGTAATTCAAGTTTATTTTGTTTAACCAGGTGAATATTCAAGTAGACCAGGGCAGTCCCATTCGCAAGAGATCTGGCTTTTCACTAAAAATGGCAAAACAAATCAAAGTTACACCACAGAAGCAAATTATTATTTGGTGATACAGCTGTCGCAGGGGTGCATAAGTAAAACACAACAAAATCTCAACGCATTCAGCAATAACACTGTGGCTTCAAAGGCGGGAAATGCTTTATTAATATCGATTATTGAATGTTTTAAATTTGAGGCAGTGTTATTGACGAATGTATCCGGTGTTTTTTTTGTCAATGGGAATACTCACGTAAATAACATCTGCTCATAACCCAGCACTATATTTAAATCCTACTGACCTAAACAAATGGTGCCGGATTTTGGTAACGAGCTGTGAAGAAGGGCCATTGCCCGAAACGTCGCATATGACATACTGTTCTATCACTCATTACACATTTGCCGATGTTCTTGGCAGTAGAGGGCAGTACGGCAAAGTCCATTGTTCTACATTATCTCAACCAACCCTCAATGACTTGCGTGGTGATGTTATTGTCAAATAGACACTCATCCAGCAGTGGATTGACAACGACCAGGCTGTACATGTACCAGCTGCTGCTACTGGGTTGCACTGGCAAGTTTGTGTTGTGTTATTGACTATATTGTTATACAGTTTGAGTTTTATTTGTATCAATATATTTTAAGTGATGTTTACTTTTCATATACTTTGCACTCCTATCGTATTGTTGTACTGTTTGTTGTTGCAACGTTCTGACCCCGTTGTCCCTACTGGACATCGTTCTGTGGAAATAAAGAGCTTCATAGCTCATCGGATTCTTCCTGCGGTATAAATATTCTGATACATGATCACTCCTGTCAACCCCTTATCAGTGCCCTACGTTATTACAGACCAACTCAGACCGTATAGGTCTCTCCGTGCTCCTTATAAACCTCAACGTTCCTCCCACAAAGTCCCATAAATAAGGTAGAAACACAAAGACATAAAAAACACAATTTCCCTGTACAAGAATACAGGTAAACCGTATGGGTTGTCAGCTATTAATAAGTATTATTATG
The DNA here is from genome assembly GCF_015708825.2 of Lethenteron reissneri. NCBI lineage: Eukaryota > Metazoa > Chordata > Hyperoartia > Petromyzontiformes > Petromyzontidae > Lethenteron > Lethenteron reissneri. Next base: position 9,227,775 of record NC_083803.1, on the reverse strand, counting down.
GTTCTAGATTTGAAGCTTTCGTGACTACAAAGATTCATGCTCTTAGGTTTTTTCGGTAAAGTCACGTAGGTAAAAATCAATTAAAAAAATAGAAATAATAGAAATAAAATAAATCACGACGTTTCGGAGGCAAAGTCACGTACGTGACTTTACCGAAAAAAACCTAAGAGTATTATTATGGTTGTCAGCCCATGCGTCAATCAACTGCTGGGTCGTCGCTTGACCAATCATCACCACCGCGCTGCTGTGCGTGCTGGTGATGAATGGGAGGGAGGGGAACAAAGGGGGCACGCGACCGGTTCGGACATCAACCACTCGCCACTGACGTTAGGGGCCATCCATTTAGACTGTAGTACGTATAGAGATGGGGGGGGGGGTTAACCCAGATGCGTAGCGTGCGTATGGGGGGGGGTCTACTGATAATGTACGCATAGGAAACGTGGCGGGGTGGTGGTAAAACCTCAATAATTTGTCTACATTGGCCTTCAAATGAGTTAGTCCGGCGGTGGACTGTTTGCTTAAAAACGTTAATATTATTGATCCTTGATCGTTTCTGCGTGGATCAAAAATCGGATTCTGGGGGTGGGGGGGTATAAAGTCCGCGTGCGTACAGGGAGGGGCTCAAGTTTTGACAAATCTTTGCGCACCTACTACATGGATGGCCCCTTAATATCTATCCGTGGTTTGGGGGCGGGAGGGAGGAGAAATCTAAAAATCACGTTGCGCACCACGCAATCGATTATAGGTGAATCGATGCAGTCGATCCATCGCTCATCGATTCAGTCGATTGTGTCGTTAAATGGACCAGCTCCGGTGTTGATGCGCGCAAGCGTTGGGCAAGTCCATTAAGTTCGGGGGTAGATTAAATATAATCGCTAATTTGTTTTGCTAGTTTGTCGATTGTCGCGCTCCAGTTTTTGTTCACGTTCATTCTCGCTTCGTTTATTAAGACGCTCGTCATGAATAAAAAGAGATGCATTCATGTTTGAAGAGGAAACATGTTATTTGAACAATTGTTACGGCCTCCCCCCCCCCCACGACTGCCATACACTCGTCCACAGCTACGGGGGCGGGGCGACCGGGAGGGGCGGTGGTGGGGGGACAATCAACGACATCATTGGTTCACTGTCGACCAATCGGAGCGCGGAGAGAGCGTGACCGGCGCGTGAGCGGCGTTGCGAGCCAATGGGAGTGAGCGTTCTGGGGCACGTGCTCTCTCAGCTGTTTAAAACGCGGGAAAGCGTTTTTTTTTCCGGGTGTCACAGTGCGTTGTTGATGGCGGTGCTCATTGTTGTCTGTATTGTGCTGGCCTTTCTTTCGCGGGTTGGGGTGCCGCGATGGCGACATGTTAACCACCTCGCCTGGTATGCATGAGGTCGTGGGTTCGATCTCGACGCTGACGCCTGCTGTGTGTATATTTGGAGTTTTCACGTTCTCCCCGTGGTCGCGTGGATTTTTTTTCTCCGGCTCCGGGGTTTCCCTCCTTTAGAAACATGCTTTTCGAGTATTTGGCTGCAATGAATTTCCACATGGTGATAAGCCACTTCGCTGAGCTATCGTTTGCGTCCAGGTCGCTGCTGAAAATACCTATTTAGCTCCGTGGGCCTTACCTGGCATTGCTGTGCCACCCGACGATTCGTGTGAACTTTTAAAATATTTGCGCAGTAGAGGGCAATGTGTAATGCAATCCGACCGAAAACACGCCGTCCACATTGATGCCTTATAGCAGCGAAACTTCAGACGTGCCGAAACACGTAGTACAAAGCGAAAGCAAACGGATACATAACATTTTTGTTGGGGTAGATCGCTTAAATATAAACACGTGTCGTTAAACCGACCATCCGACAGCAAATTAGTAAGGTTTGTTACGTAAACATAACATCGATTAGTTACTTAAGCACACCAGTGTATTGGAGAGTAAACCCACAGCATTTACAATTCGAGTACGAAAAAGGGAATTCGGTCAACTCTTCCACGTTGGCCAGACGTCTGACACACTTCATCCTTCCACGTGTGAGCTGCCAATCCACTGACTGTATTGTTATATTTTTATTAATTTTAATTACATTTTTTACCTACGTGACTTTACCGAAAGAACTAAGAGTATGTGGTGAACTTATTTATACCGCTGGTCGGACAGCGGCGAGGGGACTTTGGAAATCTGCCCATGATTACAGCTGCCGTGCCGGCCACCTCGGAATGGCAAGGCTCATTGTGCTTGCATTTACCCACAGAGCCACCCCCCTTTAGTTTACCCAGTTTAACAGGTGAAAATTGTACATTCATAACTAGTAATTTCTACATGTGTGGCAAATCGGTAAACGTTAGTGGTAATATAAAACCCCGATTTTGATCACCGTTCAGATTTGCACGGCCACACCTTCGATGCAGATTAAATCGATGTTGACGACCTTTTCTTATTTATGTCTATCACAAAGCACCGTAGGCAAAAGGGTTCAGCATTGAAGCTGCAATAACCCATTCCAATGGTGGTGAAATTGTGTTCAAATCGCATAGGGAACGCAATGAAATCTTAGCTTCCTACATCTGGGCCCTTACACACCACACTTTTGCGACTAATCGCCAATACAATAACTGCAATGTGAAACTGGTCACTAAGCATGTAGTAGCTATATAGTCACTGGGTTTTTATTTTATTTTGGCATACATGCACATTGCCTTCGTTGTAAGATTATTTAATTCACATCCCCCCTCGTCCTCGTTTAGTTTGGCACGGCTGGCTCCGATTCGCATGGTTGGTTAGGTACGGTGCGAAATAAGTTCATACATACGAAGGGATGCTGCCGTGGTGCAATCGTTGTCAGTTAATGATGACGTCACCCTGCTGCTGCTCTATATAAGAACGGGAGACAGAGCAGAGCCTCACCATTCTGGCGAATTGCCCGATGATGCTGGATGCAATTACCAGCGAAACGTCGTACTCAAATTGTAAATGTTGTGGTTTCACACTTCAACCCACCGAACACACCGGTGGGCTAAAGCAGTGAACTAATTGTCTTTTGTCAACGTGACACTTTTTTACTGATTGGCTGTGTCGGGTGGTGGAGGGTTACGACACATTTATAAATAACGCGATCTAAACCCAAAAAGTTGATTATGCAATCGTTGTGTTGGCACATTCGCCTTGCAATCCAAGGTCACCGGTTCAATCTCCTGGCTCGGCAGTTGAAACAATGGACAAGTTCATTAAAACCTCCCCAGCCTCTGTCCACCCAGCGCGTGTGGTCTGGTAAAGTGTGGGAACTCCTGACTTCGTCAAAGGTGCCTTGTTAGTGTGGAAGAGTAGGCTAAAATACCTTCTAGAGCTCTCTCTCTCTGTGCAGACCTTTCTTCCTGTCGTGGCATGAGGAAGGAATTTCAGGGCACACCTTTACAAGTAAAAGTTTTTTCATTAACTTTTTTTTAACCCATCGCTTACAGATAAAATCTCAAGTGCAATTTGCTGAAAGTTGTGACTTGGTAAAATGTAGTGGTGTACTGCCTCTCCTGTGCATTATGTATTTTTTATTATTTATAAATGATTGTTTATGATTTCATTAATCATTACGATACTGTAATTGTAAATGTTGAAACACTGATTCAATTATCATTGATAATTCACACTTCTCCCTGTTGGAAAATGTTCTGTACCGCATGTATATTCCCTTGGGGAATGTGACGTGTAAAAACGCTTGAGGTTTGAATACAAAGCTTTTTCAGAGTAACCACGAATAGGCAATCGACGGCTCATCCATGCTCTTATACAATTTCCCTATCTTGCTACTATGTTACAGTATTGGCCATAACCAGTGTTCCCGTGTACACATTTATCAGGCCCCTTCTCTTACCACATGACAGTAACGCCTTTTACACAATTATAAGGTGCGTGCGTTATTTGTCTATATGTTTAGTATTTTACCTGTATATTATTGTAAGGTCACAATAATACCGTCTATACAATCCTTATACTGCATTGCAGTTATGCAATGCTACAGACATGAGTATAATGTGCCCCTTGAGCAGTAACATTTTTTACTAAGAGTGATAATGTGACTTCATCGAGGGTCTTTCAACTTGAGTGTTCAATCTTGATTTGAAGCTTTCGTGACTGCAGGAATCCATACTCTTTGGTTCTTTCGGTAAAGTCACGTAGGTATAAAATAAATCACGACGTTTTGGGCGCAACACAAGCGTCCGTCATCAGGTGGTTCAATTTTACTTCTTAAACATATGGTGGCTCAGCGGGCTGTCACCTCAATGAGTATACACTGGCCTATGATGTTAGTGTAGTACTGTACACCACATCGTCATGGGCAAATCACACTCAAAACTGCATTAAATAAAAGCGATAGCGAAGACAAAATTACAGCCTTTTATCAAGCCACTGCTGGACTGTGGCTTTGCTGTGCCGTGTTGGTCATGGGGGTTTTTGTCGAACCTCACATGTGGTCAGTCGGTTGATGGGATTTCCCATAATCGGTTCAGATTCTATGCAGTACTTGTGTGTACTGTATTGTATGTGTTCTGCGATGCACTCATTAAATTTAAAGAATTAAAATTCGTTTTGGTCACAAACAAAATACTGTACATACTCTGTAGCTATTATTTAGTTTATTAGATGTTTTTTTAACAATCTCAGAAGGTGAAAAAAATCACTAATGATGCATTTATCCAATAATCTGTCACACCACTTTTTTAATTGCATACAGCCTTTTATTTTTTTTACATCCTACCACTGTTGTAACATAGGGTAAAATGACATTGTTTTAAATGCAAAATAAAAATGTTCCACAAGGTAGAAATTCTAACAATTATGCATGCAGACCACACATTAAATGTCATTGTTCAAAGCTGAAAATACCAAAAAATTAATTCATAGGTCATGGCAAGAGGATATCCATCCAGATGGGGGGCCTAATTTGGGACCGGGTTGAAACGGGGGAGTCCGCTCGTGATGGTCCGGATAATTGTAGGGCAGGGTGGGTGGGCTGCACAATGTGGTTATGGGGGGTGGAATCCAGGCGTGGTTGCATTTTGGACCACGCTATTGGCAAAGCAATTACACGAGCAGTTGTGGTGTCAATAAACCTTGAGTTTAAATGCAGGCAACTTAAAGAGGGAAAGTCATTGGCGGATTGGAAAGCACAAGCGCAGTGATAGACGTCAAACATCTTTTCAGTGTGAATATTTTTTTTTTGCGGTTGGATGCACCTACAGAGTATGGTAATATTCAGGCAACCCTATTGCCCGTTACTTCTATTTCCCACGTGAAAGCTCCTATTATCCATAGCCCTATTTCCATTACCAGCGAATATTAGATTTTTTTTTTCTAAGAAGACCTTGATTATCAGAAAAATCTAACCATGTTATTCACAACATCGCTGTGTGCAGGATCTTATTGAGAGAATGAAATAACTTTCAACGGAACAAATCCATGGCACAATTGAAAATTCGCCAGTTCTGTCTCGCCACCTTTAGCTCACAGTGCTGCACACAGGCTGCCAGCCAGTGTGGGCAGGGGTATTAATGTCACAGATTGGATGGTTTAGACTTTAGAGAATAGCGTTGTAAGCAGAGGTGATAAAGGATATGCACTATCTGAGCAGGCAATTTCCTAAATATAAAACTGCTTGCAATTATTTTGAATGCGTCCTACCTGGTTTTTTTGCAAATACTTTCCCATGCATTTTCCCGAGATATCACATCTAAATGTACACCATGCTTGCGTAATTGGAGCAGCCATCAAATTGAAATGACATTGATTTAAATGAAATAAAGTAATAATGATCACATTATAATTGTCTTCATTGCTGCCATTACGTTGATCAATCAGAATCTCTATCTATATATATAAAATCGTTCATGTCTGTCTGTCTGTGTGTGTGTGTGGACTTTGGCCCATACGCACTTTCATTGGACGGCGGTTGCCCCTGGCAACGGCTAGCCACGCCTTCGCCGCTTTCATTGGACCTGGCAACGGCTAGCCACGCCTTCGCCAAGGGCTGCAGTTTCATTGGACGGCGGTTGCCCCTGCCAACGGCTAGCCACGCCTTCGCCACTTTCATAAGCTCCGTATTTAATTAAATAATAGCCATTACACAGTATTGTTGGAGCGCTAGGGGGGGGGGGAAGGAACGCCACCCGTACCCTGCCTCTTCCAAGCCGACAATTTTAGGCGAGGCCGCAGGCTTTGCACGCTACTAGGCCTCGACACCCACCACGCCACTCTGAGGTAAATTCATCAAAGTTTTTCCTACTCTTCACTACACCCCCACCACAATGTGTGCTATTAATATTACTTTTAAACCCAACGCGCCAACAATCGATTACTTTAATGTTCACTGTACAAATACTCATTAAGCTGGGTCAGCGTACTGCCAGTCTATCATGTACACTGTAGCCTGCTTATTAAGCTCGGTGAGCGTACTGCCACTCTATCATGTACACTCTAGCCTGCTTATGAAGCTGAGTGCGTGTACTGGCAGTCTATAATGTGGACTCTTGCCTGGTTATTATAATCGATTCTTTATATGTTCTTTGTACAAACAGTCATTAAGCTGCTTGAGCGACCCCAGTTCGATTCCAACTCACGCCCACCACCGCTGACGATTATTTGAAACGGACCTGGCCCTCCCCTAGGTCCACTCAGCCTCAAAAGCGTAACTGCTGTCGTGTGTGAACATCGTCACTGGGGAGACAAAGGCGGCGGGGCATCGTGGATCCAAGTCCTGGGCGAAGCCGGGTCATGAGTATGTGTGTTTGTGTTTATGTGTATGTCTGTGTGTCTCTATGTATGTGTGTATGTATGTGTATGTATGTGTTTGTGTGTATGTGTGTGTGTATGTATGTGGGTTTTTTTTATGTCTTTATGTGTATGTCTGCGTGTCTCTATGTATGTGTGTATGTACGTGTGTGCATGTGTTTGTGTGTATGTATGTGTGTGTCTATGTATGTGTGTGTCTATGTATGTGTGTGTATGTGTGTGTATGTATGTGTGTTATGTGTCTGTCTGTGTCTGCATGTATGTGTGTGTATTGTGTATGTGTTTGTGTGCATGTATGTGTGTGTTTGTGTGTATGTGTATGTCTGTGTGTATGTGTTTGTGTGTATGTGTGTGTATGTATGTGTGTGTATGTGTTTGTATGTGTTTGTGTGTTTACGCTCGCATTACACAAATGTGTTGCTGGTCTAAGGCGTTCCTCGCACAGCATTGCCGCTTTATTATTTCAGTCGTTTACTGCCTTACGCACCCTGAAAGTCGTGTGTGTCTGCAGCAAGCGCGTGTATGTGTACCTATGGACGCGCGCGCGTGTGTTGTGTAGTGGGAACGGTAGTGTAGTGCTTAGCGTGCTGTCTGTGTCTGTGTGTGTGTGTGTCTGTCTGTGTCTGTCTGTGTGTGTCTGCGTGTGTCTGTGTGTGTGTCTGTGCGTGTGTGGTGTGTGAGGAGCGGTGGGTGTAGTGCTTAACGCTACGCTGCGCTACCAACCCGGCGAACCCAGTTCCATTCCCGCTCACGGCCACCACCGGTGACGATTATTTGAACCTCCCCTAGGTCCACTCAGCCTCAAACGAGTAACTGGTGTGGCGTATTAACATCGGCACTTGGGAGACAAAGGCGGCTGGGCGTGGTAGATCCAAGTCCCGGGCGAAGCCGGGTCATGTGTATGTGTTTATGTGTATGTCTGTGTGTCTGTATGCATGTGTGTTTGTATGTGTGTGTATGTGTTTGTGTGTATGTCTGTGTGTGTATGTATGTCGGTTTTGCCGCCGTGGTGGATCCAAGTCCCGGGCGAAGCCGGGTCATGTGTATGTGTTTATGTGTATGTCTGTGTGTCTGTATGCATGTGTGTATGTATGTGTGTGTATGTGTTTGTGTGTATGTCTGTGTGTGTATGTATGTCGGTTTTGCCGCCGTGGTGGATCCAAGTCCCGGGCGAAGCCGGGTCATGTGTATGTGTGTATGTGTTTATGTATATGTCTGTGTGTCTGTATGCATGTGTGTATGTATGTGTGTGCATGTGTTTGTGTGTATGTATGTGTGTGTGTATGTATGTGGGTTTTTTTGTATGCGTTTATGTGTATGTCTGCGTGCCTGTATGTATGTGTGTATGTACGTCTGTGGATGTGTTCGTGTGTATGTATGTGTGTGTCTATGTATGTGTGTGTATGTGTTTCTGTGTTTGTATGTGTGTGTATGTATGTGTGTTATGTGTCTGTCTGTGTGTCTGCATGTATGTGTGTGTGTATTGTGTATGTGTTTGTGTGTGTTTGTGTGTTTACGCTCGCATTACACAAATGTATAATGCGGGTCTAAGGCGTTCCTTACACAGCATTGCCGCTTTATTATTTCAGTCGTTTACTGCCGTATGCACCCTGAAAGTCGTGTGTGTCTGCAGCAAGCGCGTGTATGTGTACCTATGGACGCGCGCGCGTGTGTTGTGTAGGGGGAACGGTAGTGTAGTGCTTAGCGTGCTGCCTGTGTGTGTGTGTCTGTGTGTGTGTGTCTGTGTGTGTGTCTGTGTGTGTGTCTGTGTGTGTGCGTGTGTGGTGTGTGGGGAGCGGTAGTGTAGTGGTTAGCGTGCTGTCTGTGTGTGTGTTTCTGTCTGTGTGTGTCTGCGTGTGTCTGTGTGTGTGTCTGTGTGTGTGTCTGTGCGTGTGTGGTGTGTGAGGAGCGGTGGGTGTAGTGCTTAACGCTACGCTGCGCTACCAACCCGGCAAACCCAGTTCGATTCCCGCTCACGGCCACCACCGGTGACGATTATTTGAACCTCCCCTAGGTCGACTCTGCCTCAAACGAGTAACTTAACTACTGTAGCGTATTAACATCGCCACTGGGGAGACAAAGGCGGCCGGCCGTGGTAGATACAAGTCCCGGGCGAAGCCGGGTAGTACAGCTAGTACAGCATATTAAACGTGCTTCTTTCTCGTGTGTTTTTAGAGCCTAACAGTGTCGCTGTTAATACAGCATGTGATCTGCCTTTCCTGCTTGTGAAAATAAATGCTTAATTGGAAATTTTATAAGCGTCAATAATTAACGAGTGAAATGAATTTGATTTCATTTAAAATTTACTTAGACATTTTTATACACATACTGTGCTGAAGTTATGGTAATCTATGATTTGCATTCATATTCATTCACAATACAGTAGACGTGATAAAATGTGCATTTCGTGTCATGTTCCATATTACGAACATTGCCTTTTTTACTTAAAAGATACAATCCTATTTTAGATATATATGAGAACTTATCTGCAACCCAATTACGCAAAACTACTATTATCCATGGGTGCTATTGAGTTCATGAAAACTATTATATGCATCCTCTTTGGTTCTTTCGGTAAAGTCATGTAGGTAGAAAAATAATAAAATTAAAATAATATAGCAGGCGAAAAATTAATCCAGCAGTGGAACTTGTGACCCAGCGAGAGAGCAGTTAAATATCCTCTCGAAACGTTGTGATGTATTATTATTTTATTATTTTTCTACCTACGTGACTTTACCGAAAGAACCAAAGAGTATTGATTCCTGCAGTCACGAAAGCTTCAAATCAAGATATTATATGCATCCTTATATTTCCTGTTATTCACAGATTTTACCGTGGATAAGTGAAGTGAAATTGTGGATAATAGGATTCGCGATATTTTACCCCACATAACCACTGATGAGAATGATCCTGTACCAGCCCTTTTTAAACTCCAAGTCCAGCAATGTGCTGTGTCCTACAGTATATACATTGGATTAATGGTTAAATAATGCACACTGATTACCTATGTTGTCACGGTGCTTTCTTATGTTTTCTTTAGTTTTCTAACCAATTTAGTGAACACACCTCTATATTGCAGGTGTTGTAAATGACAAGTTCATTATGGAAGTCATTCTGCAACAGTAGACTGCCAGGTGGCACTGAATAGCAGCTTATTTTAAGCCATATTTACATGCTCTCCTAATGTGATTTACTGTTGTGTGCGCAGGCTTGCGACTGAAAATAATTGACTATATATCAGCGATGCAGTGGACTTGTTACAAGGGTTAGAGGGGGGATATAGCCTTCTTGCAGCCTTTGCAACACTACCTTTGCCACAACATTGATATAGTTTGTAAATCAAAGAACAGATGAATGTACCTGCACTTTCATATATACAACACGGTCTGACAAGCATGGGGATTCTTGCAGAAGAACACAACGTGAGAGGCCTGCATACCGTTTTTCAGTACAGACCTTGATGGCTAAACGATTGACGCGATCTGTTGGAGTGACACAATTGTAAAACATTTACATGTATACCAAAGGCAATTATTGGAGGCTGACTCGGATGACATTTTTTAAATAATAAGTTGATTGACAGCAAGTTGGAGGGCTTTTGTAAAATTGAAATATATGTAGTGACATAAGAAGGGAGGGGCTGCTGGGGGCTCTGGGATCCCAGGCGAGTCCAGACGCTTAAGCCTCTGGGCGCCAGGCGCTGGGTTCCCAGGGGGTCCAGACGCTTAAGCCTCTGGGCGCCAGGCGTTGAGTTCCCAGGCACTTAATCCCCTGGGCGCCGCCAACGGGGGGGGGGGGGGGGGCTGTGTGTGCTCTGTGGGATGTCTGGTGGCGCACACGGCCCCACCCCTCGTTGGACCAGGCATAAAAGGAGAGCTCCCTGGACGATCGGGGCCCAGTTGTAACTCAAGACCCAAGACCCACGACCAGCCATTTGAAGACCCTGGGATGCTGTGAGAGCCAGCGCTGGGACTCTGGAACTTCCGACGCTACGACCTTGTGAGGGCGAGTCCAGAGCGTAGCCAGAGTAGAGTATCTAGGCTGTGTAGCTAGGCTGTGTACCTAGGCTGTAACAGATTATCAGGACTGTTGGAGTGTTGTATTGTAATAAAGAAGTTACATCTACAAGTGTCTCCGGAACCCGTTACATATATAATGAAGAGCAACATTCTACGAATCCACGTAAATGTTTTTGTTAATTTCTTAAGTTACCTGCTACGACGTGGATAAGAAACATGGACCTTGACAAAGGAATGAATGCCACAAAAGCTGAACAGTGTCAAAATATGTACGGCAAGGTGCAGTCTTGTAATTACGTCTGCGGGAAGAAAGAAAAAAACACGTGGATTATAAATAGAGAAATCGGAATGAATGTTAAGAAAAGCAATTGGGCTTGTGCAGGACGCATCACGAGACGGGATGGTGACCAGAATTTGAGACTTAATAATGGAGGTGCAGCCAAAGAAGGGAACGCTCATGGGATGGTAGGGCCCATTGCAGAGATGGCTTGATGCATTAAACTTGCGTGCATGAGCTGGATAGATTATTGCATCACAATATGACAGGGGAACGGTGATGGCTTTAGCCAGCAGTTGACAGATCATGATTAAGATTCATATTTAACAGAAATAATCTACGAAATGAACACAGTTATCAAGGTGCCATCTAGGATACACTTCATATAGCTCCGTCTCTAGAATATATTGGAAAAACACTTTACAAAGGGCAGCATATATTAATTGGGCATTAGCATTCTACAGAGCCTATCATATCATACGTGGGTACGTGTGTTACACGCAGGTTAAAATAGCAGATGGGAAAACATGTGGTACAGCAGCAGGAAAAAGTCCCTTCTGGAACACGACTGCTCGTCGTCTATTTATGGTCACCACTTGACACCTGCTTCAAAATGAATTGGCTGCATGATTTGTAAGTATACCGTGATACACACGAGTGTTATTTGGCAACAGCTGCTTGCAATTCGGATTAAACGGCCGAGTGACAAATGGGTTGATGCCACAAGTGGCGCACAGGCTGACAATCTTAAATCGTTGTTGTGGCATTACAAAAAGGTTTGAGGATTACGTAAACTACATGTATTTAAAAATATAGAGACCATATAATTCATGATTAATAATTTATTTCATTTAGCTTATGTCGCTCAAGTAAAATGTGTGTTGTAAACCCTCCTCCACCCAACATTAAAATGAGTTCACCGGTGTGCTGAAGCACAAATAATGTTGACACGTTTGATTTACGTGACACTTTTATTAAACGGGTGGTGGAGGGCTTAGGACACAGGTTTAATTTACACGACCTCAAAATAAACCAATTCTGAATCATAATATTGGCCATGAAAGCATACGTATAAAACATATAACGAATTTTATGTATGAATCTCGTTGGGCTCTCATTTGATAGGACGATATTAAAATCTTTGGTTCTGAAAGCCAACGTGCAAAGTTAACGGTTAACACAAACAATTAGCTCTTTAACAGAATTTGGCTGACATTTTTTGCAAAGCAGACTCGTTCAGAAAATACGTGTCAAGGCCTGGTAGGATGACCCACAGTTTTGGTGGAAATGTCTTGTTCGTTACAAGTGTGCTTTGAGCTGGAACCAACCAATGTGGACGTACACCGCATCTACTGCAGTTATGTGGGAAGAGCTCCAAGTGATGGCACAAGACTGTAACAAGGTGGATTAGGTTGCCTCTGTCAGTGACACAGGATGGACGAAGCACGAAAGTGCTTTGCATGCGCATTATGCAAGCACATTGTTTTTGTACCTCCTGTCGATTGATTACTGTTGTTACATTGTTTTTATAGCGTTATTTTGGTGATTTCGAAAACATATGGGTAATCTAAATTCTATTATGGTTGTTATTGTTTGACTTGCATCACACTGGGATTTTTGCACACAGCGTTTTTTTTTTTGAAGATTTGCTGGTTTATCCAGGATGTTTTTGTTGTGCGTCATCGTTTTAAGATGTTCTCCGTTCTGGCACCCATCTCTGATGTTGTCGCTTACGTACATATCCACTTATATATTAATTGGGATTCTATTCTTGCGTATACAAAATATATGTTTCAGGAGCTAAAGGCCAATGTCGAGAGGGCTTTAGGAGAGAGTTTGTGTCGTTTTGCTGTTCCTCCGTCGAAGCGGTGGTTTACGATGCTTGTCCACTGGGTGGGAGGCGGTAGCCTTCCTGCGGACTACGGTCGCTCAGCCGTGACGTGTTTTCACGTCACCTTCAACACAACTAATGCCATTATCTAGGTGAAGTGAACGTCATGAATTTGATTCCAGATATGAATTGGGATGTAAACCACCTCGGCGACCTCTAGCCGAGGTGGTTTACCCGGAGAAAAAAAAAACATGTCCACTGTACATCAGGCTAAAGCCTGCCATTCATTGTCCACAGGGCAAGCTGTAACGTGTGCACGAAATTACTTTCACTCTGTTAATCGTAAAGCAATGTATTTGCGAGAAAAAAAAACATGATCAGAAAAACGCCTTTTACTGTATCACGTTTATTTGGTGTCCAATCTGACATTGACGGACTCAACAATTAACGTCATAATTTAAGCTAAAATTATTCGGTGATGCTTATGCTGCTGCTGGGTTGGCAGTGGTACACAAGCACAGTTAACAAAAACAAACTCAACACATTGGTCAATAACACTGTGGCCATGAAAATGTGACTTTTTGGGCAATGACCTTTCTATTATGTGCTACGAAGAAGTGGCAATGCCTGAAACATTTATTGCATATTGCTTCTTTTAAGACTCTGTCTCCTCGAAGGCTGTCTCCTCGACAGACCTGTTTTCCACCTGAGGACGGCTGCTTGCGTTGTGGCCGAAACGTCGTGAGAATTATTTTATTATGTTTTATTTTTATTATTTTATTATTTCCATTCTACTGTGACTTTACCGAAAGAACCAATAGATGAATCCCTGCAGTCACGAAAGCTTTAAATCGAAATTTATCGTGTGAGAAGCAAAGAAGTGAGATGATGAGTGAAGTTAGCGTCGATAGACAAGTTTGAATGCGAATTGACTGAGATGATTCGGACATGTTCCCAGAAGATCGGAAAGACTGCATTGGAAAGGATGTTGAGAACATGATAATTGAGGGCAAGAGAAACAAGATGAGGTTGAAGAAGACATGGTGAGAAGTTGCCAATGAGGACATGTGAGCATTCGGCAGCGTTACTCTGGAGATGGCGATGGGTCGAAGGCTGTGGAGAAAAAGGACCCAGGAAGTGGAGCCCCACTTTGTGGGACAAATGTCGTGAAGAACAAGGCGAGTTATCGGCAGAGGACTAGAGGGAGATTTTGATCCTGGTCTTGTTAGAGAGAGTGAAGAGTGTGCATTGGTGGTCGGAGAAAGTTCTGGACTATATAGGCAGTCGAGAAGGAGTTGACCTCCAAAATAGTGAATTTGACTCAATGTCTTGAGATATTGGATAAACAACTGCTTAAGTAATTCATTACTTGACTAATCATGAGTCCGATTACTCAGTTGTATAGAAAACTACATTATTTGCATGACGAATGCAAACTTACGTATGGTGTGGATAGTGTGATGTTTGTATTGGTGTGTATGGGCACACACACAAAACCAATACAAACATCAAAAGCAAAAAAAAAACACTTGGCCACCGCTACATACTCAGGTGGTTAATCAAATAGAAATCGTGGGCGATTATTCAGGCCCATTTAAAAATAGCACATCTCGCCTTTCGAAGGGAGGGAAACCTTCCACAAGCTACGCTAAGCATACCTGTCAACCTATACGGTTTACCCGTATTCTTGTACAGGGAAATTGAGTTTTCAGGTCCATACGGCGTACAGTCGTTTCACTACGGGCAAAATTAAGTTTTTGTCTATTTGTTTGTGTTTCTCCTTTGTGATGGGACTTTGTAGGATGCACGTTGAGATTTATAGGGGCACGGGGTAACCAATAAGGTCTCAATTGGTCTGTAATAAGGTAGGCATTGGTAAGGGGTTGACAGGTATGCGCTAAAGGTGGCGCATCTGATTATTCAGTCCAGTGGCACACGTGCGAACAGAATTGAGACTTTTTTTCTCAAACTATTTTCGAGTTATCTGATCAGTTCACATCAATTCAATTATAGGCAGAGTAATCAATCACTGTAATGCAATAATCGGATAGTCGAGTACAAGTTTTGACAGAGGACCTTGTTTGGTAGAGTGTAGGTGGCTTAATTTCGTGATGCCATTACAGTTACTTATCACATGCTGATGCACATTTGGTAACAATTATATTTCGCGAGAGAGACAGTGCTAATTGAAAATGCTTAGAACGATGACACGGCATACTATTTATAGGCACATATGCACAGACCACTGTGCACTAGCATATCATACTGACATGACTTGAGGAAGACGTCATACTGCAGTAGAGAAATGTAGAGTTTGGTTATCCAATAATATTCATCCTCGCAGCGGCTTTTGGTTGGCCATCGAACAAAGATGGTTACCGCATCGCTCGCTTTCAGATGCAATTCTGCGGCCGTCTATAACGCTCTTCCTTCCGATATTAGGAAGCCACTGAAGAATATGGATTCCTGCAGTCACAAAAGCTTCAAATCAAGATTGAGATGGGCAAGGTTTGGGGAAATCATCGGCATCATCAGCCACGTCACCATGGGGAATGCCTTGTAGGAGGGTTTCGTGCCTTCATGAGGCTGCTTGTGCAAGTGAAGTGGCTTGGGTAATTTAACACAAACACATCTAGTCAATTACTTTACGTAATTAACTAAGTCCCAGCTCTAGAACCATGATAACGCAGTAGTTATACAAAAACAATAGATCTTTAGTCCACTGCCAAATGGCAGCCCATTGACTCAAACTCTCCCCATTCTGTCCAATGTTGAGCTCTCTTATCCATTTTGCTGTACAGACCCCTGTTCTTAAAGTCGTCAAGCGACATTTTTCTCCATCTGTCTCTTGGCCTCTCTACCAACATCCTTTCTTACAGAACTCCCTTCATCCAGCTTTCACCTCTGAGAAAGTGCCAAAAACATGCCATGGTTTAGTGTTATTATGCTGTGTCTATTAGACTTATCTCCTTCTGAATCTACTCTAAAACATCTTCAGTGCTCCTTCTCGCCAGCCATTCAATGCCATACCCACATCTCAGCACTCCCCGCTCTGCTTATGTTTTATTTAGAATATTTCCAAATTTAAACTATAACTTCACAAAATGAGTACCTGAGTTTGGTACATGAAGACTGCTTTCATCAAGTTGAAAAACATGCTTGCCCTACCCTGATGGCAGAAATTGTTGTGAATAAATTAGGAACAATGCTGCATAGCTGCAGGCTACAATCTGCCCTCGCCATTCCACGTGCCACACTTGTCACGCCATGCCCTGCTGGTCTGCCTCACTGCGGGCTCACTGCTTGCTTAAATAACGAGGTAGAACACGGCGATGTATAACCAGTGTTGCTCGCGCACAGTTGTGTGCCTGTAGGAAAAATCGTGTCTCCCAGCCAGACAAGGGCTGTTTCTGTCTCCTTGAACACGCAAGGATTATCTTCAGTCCTGCTATTAATATTTTACGACGTTTCACCGGGGAAGGGGGGTTAAGGTGAAAGCACTATGGTTGAGTCACGAGCGTGCTTAGTAAACGGATACGTGGTGTCCATGGGACCGTTTCTGCCAGTATCAAAATGATGGAATAAGAAGAACAGGGCCGTACCTCGTGGGTTACACGTATAAGGAGCAACATCCCACATAGATGCTGCTGGCACATATCATAAATACAACATGTTTAATGAATGAGTTATGGTTCCCAGGAATGGTTGGCACTTTGGGCAGTTGAAACAATGTTGCAGGCTTCTTAACTCCCCCCCCCCCGTCTCTGTCCACTAAGAAGTATAAATGGGGACAGCAAAGTCAATTGTCGGGTCCCGTGCGGTGGGATAAAGTGTGGGTACTCCACCGCCTTAAAAAATGTTTGGCTAGGAGGGAAGACTAGTCCAAAGATCCTCGAGATGGTCTTTCGATAATTCCTTCCAGGGGGGGTTCCTCTGCCAGCAAGTGGTGTGAGCAACATATTGCAGGGGTGCACCTTTACCTTTTGCATGAAAGAAACCTGGTCATTTTTGAAGCAGGAATGTGATGATTGATATCTCTGGTGTGTGTAGTAATATCCTTCTTGTGATATATGTTGAACTTATTTTGCACCGTACATAGCCAACCGTGCTACTCGGAGGGGACCTACAAGTGCTCTACTCAGGTAACAATTAACGCAATGATCAAGGCTAGAATTATAGCGGTTTATAATCCAAAGTTTGTGGTTAAGCAGTGGCAAAGTAGCTCACATATTACGCTCTGAACCTGGCGAAAGTTCGTTTGATTCCTGACCCCAACGATCATCAGTTGCGAGTGATACCTAAATCAATCCTGAGCCTCCCTGCCTTCACCAACTGGCATTGGACAATGTGATGAAGTATGGTTCAAACAACCCCCACATGGAAAGGGGAGGCCTTTATCGACCATTGCATTGACAAAGGGCCATACGTTATAAAATACTTATGAAATAAATGTCGTGGACCACAAAATATATGATAGATCATCGAAGAGAAGAATACCCAGAGTTATCTGGTCCAGTCTCCTTTGCAACTAATGTGGAGATGTGTTGTCTCCATGTCACACCATCAGGTGATAAGTAAAAGTTGAATTAATTCACTGAAGACGAGAGATCAGCTGTCAAGTGTGAGATTATCCCAGTGTCAGCAAGTGACGTCAAGGATGAGTCGAAACTCAATTTAAACAAGGGGGTGAAGCTGTAATCTCATTCATATATGTTTACTTATCACTTTATTACAATAGCGTTTTAAACTTTACATTTAAAATAATACTTGGAAATATGGACCCGTCTTTGGGAATTGTTACGTTATGGCTTATAATGATCATGTGTTTTAATGGATAAAATATATGAGAGTTCGAAGTATAATGATGCTTGGGTTCAATGACTAAAATCAAATCGTAAACCCAGAATACAAGTATCGACTCGCGTGTTATAATTTATGTTTTTCACGTGTATATGTTGTTTATAAACCATGAAGGTGTCAGCTACAGCCACGAGTGACGGCTGCATTCACCACAGTGTAAAGAAATTCAACTAAAATATTTTTTAAAAAATTATTAGGACGACGAGTGGGTTGGGATTCATTTACACTTGAAATATACGTACATTTTCATTTTATTTTCAGTACAGTAAACCATAATATAAATGCAGTTATTCGCTCATAAAATATGCTTAAACACCTATTGTTTACTTAATATTTATAGAGTAATCAATTTACTTGTGAAACGTTTTGCATTGTCCTATTTAGATATAGCAATCGCCCAAATTCCACATTAACATAGGTTGAAAACCTGGAACCTGTAAATCTTTTAAATAATCTCCATTAATCGTACCAAATGGTTGCAAATCGTCCATATAAAGCAAATTTAAAGCATTCACCAAAAGACAAGATTCTCAAAAACATGTGCTGGTGCATTATTAAATCGCAGCATTATGCATGAGTACTTGCTACACAAAGCAATTGCACCACATGCAATGGGTAATTTATCACAAAATATTCCAATCTTTTACAGGTGGTGTACAACATCAAACTCAAGAAGGAAATTACTGATAAGACCTTAACCAGTAATAAATAGTGGAGGCTCGTCAACTCCCTCTGTGGAACAGCTGCAAACGCTGACATCCCTGTCATTGTGCACAACGATATTGCTCGTATCACAGCACAGGATAAAGCAGACGTGTTTTGGGAGACTTTTGCAAATAAATTCCGTCTCCAAGATGCCACGTACATCGAGCTAAGCACTACCTGCTCAATTGAGAATATCACCTTCAAGACATCAACAGACCCCTACGGCGACGCAAGTCTGACAAAGCCACTGGCCCAGATCTAATCCTCACCAGAGTTCTCACGGAGAAAGGTGGCGAACAAACTTGACACAGAAGGCCGAGCCACAGTCTACAAAGCTCAAGTCCCCAGTATCATGGAGTACGCCTCTTTGTGCTGGATGAACGCCCCACCGACTTACCTCAACCTTCTCGACAACATCCAGAGGAAGGCGCTGAAAATAATTGGTGTTGATGAAGACACCGCCAGCACACACCTCACCATCCCCAGCCTGCATCACCATCGACAACTTTCTGCTGTCACAGTCCTGAACAAAATGAAAACCAACCACTGCCCCACAGACCTTCAGGCCATGCTTTCACCTCCATATGAAAAAACTCCGTGCTACCTGATTATGCACAACCTTGCCAAGCCACGTCCTTGCCCCCCCCCCCACCCCAGTTGCCAGAACATGGTCAGAAGCTCCCTTTGCTCTACTGTCTGGATATGGAACTGCCTTCCTGAACACATTGTCGGCGAAATCACTGATGGCCTTGAAATGTCGAGCACATGGACATCTCCAAACTTCACCACACCTCTTGTAGAACTGAGTCTTTGAGCTGCAGTGAACCAATGATTATGTAGATTAAATTTAATGATGTTTGATATGGCTGTTGTTCACAATTGCACCCAAGGAAATATTGTGATATGAAAGTCATAAGGCCACATCTGTATAGTGTCTGATGTCTACACCACAGTATGAGAATAGGTTTTCCTCTTTTTTCTGGCAACAAAACAGGTGTTCAGATGTTAAAACACCACACTGAAACCTTTTACAAGGAATCATATCTGCATTAACCACAATACTTGTGTCAGAATTCAAACAAAAAACATACTCTGATAATATATGCATTGTCTTTGAAACTGATTGGTCCACACCAGAGACAGCTTTCTTTGGAGCCTAGTCTCAAAAGGTGTTAGACCAGAGGATGCCAAAAGGAGGTCCCATGATGTATCTCCTCCACAGGTTAATAATCTTAGTGCAGAATTGTTTTGGGACATTAGGATCCACTTGATGCCCACAACATCCATCGAGCCGCGCGAATGAGTGATTTTCATAATTCAAACCTCTGGTGGACGTCCTCTCAGGGTCCCTTTGTCTCTTCTGGCTGTCCCAGTTGGAGCGAGTCTCAATCATCGGCCATCGTCTCTTCTATCGACCATGAGAGATGACGATGGTTTGGGGAGGTATTAATCCAGCAGTGGATGGGCTATGGCTGCTGCTGCTGCTGCTACTGACGATGATGGGTGCCCACAAAAGCACGGGTCGCAGGAGGTCACGATAGTCCTTGAATGCCCGGCACACGATATGGTGGGTGGGAGGGCAATTAGAGTCATCAGCCCCATTAGCTTGAACACCAATGAGCTCCTACAGGGATTTCAATTGTGAATGGCACAGTACTGTATTTATTTCACTGCAGTGCATCTATATTCACAACATTTCACCCTGACATTGTGACATATTTTAACAAGGAGACAATCGTATTTGTGAAAGCCACCAAAACTAATGGATGATGCAAACATTTCGATTCTCTGTAAGCTGGGTCTGTTTTATTTTCAACAAATCACAGCTTTTAGTCAGGTGATTATTTTTACAAAGGGGAGAAAAATGTGAAAAAAGGGCACAAACAAGGACAAATATGAGCGAAGAGAATGCGTGTGAATAATGACCTCGTGTAAAAAAACCAAAACAAATGCACGTCAAATAAAAAAACGTGTTTTGAAATGGGGAAAAGACATTGAAGGTTAGGAAAGGCGTTGACTCAGGGATAGGCTACACAAAAATGAGTGGCGTGCTTCTGTGACATTACATACGGCAGAAGGCAAAAAAAACGTAAACAAAAGCGAAGGCCCCGTGTTAAATTTTATTTATTCACTGACAAAAAAATCCACATTATAAAGAACGCAAGCAAGCAAAGGAGGGCATCTCCCTTGCAAGGCTACCATAATAATAACAACAATAACGGCAATGGGGGGGGGTGGGGCTTGATGACGCGCCCTACAGAGGGCGTGGCCAAACCGATACCTCGGGGGGAATAGAGGGCGGGGCGCCCAACGATCCGTGCTCTCATTGGCTATCGATGACATCACCCGTACACCCCCCCCACTCCCTCGCGGCATCCGGGCACTCGCGGTGACATCGCGGCGCTTGACGTCACGCGGCTCGTCGAGGCGGAGGTGGAGAGGAGGAGGAGGCGGCTCGCGTCCTCGCCCGACATTAATGGCCATGAGCCCCTGAGCTTTCGCGGCGATCGCGGCAAACGCTAAACCCCTTCCCCACCCCCCTCTCTCCCCGCGCCGACCAAACCACGACGCGCCTAGTCGCATGTTGAGCGCACTCAAGTTCGTCGGCGACAAACTCGCGCGGCTCGGCTGGGCGTGCGGCTGCGTGCCCGAGCGTGAGGCGGCGCGTATCGCCGAAGCCTCGGCCCTTGCGCGCCTTTGCCAGGCGGCCGCAGCGCTCGCCATCTCGGGGCTCGTGGTCAGGTGAGGGCGTAGGATGAGCGAGATGCGACTAGGCCTCTTGACCCCCCCCCCCCTCCTCCTCTCCCACTCCCCTGTCCCCCATTTTACCCTCCCCTCACTCCCCTCCCTTAGCCCCCCCACACTTACACGACAATAGACGAGACACATCGACAGATTTTTCAATGTATACGTTCGATGTGGCAGCCACTAGTGCTCGCAATTGGACCACACACAACACAACAACATCGAATGTCAACGCTTAATTACGTCACCATCGGCCGTGATCAATTCGCTGCCGACTCCGAGGGTCCCTTCCCTAAGCCTCAACCACCGTCTCTCTCTGTCGTCCCCAACATTTTTTAAAAGCACAAGGCGTTGTCGTTGTTTTCGTCGCTCGGGTTTTGGATGTCCTTAACGAGAGTTTGTGGCTGTCACTCCGTCGTTAGTCTCGACCAACGGCCATGATCCCCGTCCTGCCATCATGATCGTGTCTCGTCCTGATGGCCCAAGCCCACCCAGAGCAAGTCAATAACCACGTTGTACTGTGTTATTATTTAACATGCGTGTTTATCTCTCTCGCTTTTTTTTTTACCTCCCCTCCCCCCTAACGCATGGTTTTATTCTATTTTTTCCGCGTCGTAATTATCTTTGTGCGCATTCGTACGTGTCCTGTCTTTGGGTAAGGCTATGCGTACATGAAGGAAATTGGGGGGGGGGGGCGATCTTTGTCTTTTGTACGCGTGTTATGTTGTGTGTGTGTGAGCGTACACTATAAGCACAATGATAAATTACACGCCCCAAACCACCATCCTTCCCTTGAATGGTCTTTATCGAAGTACTGCATTGTATAAGAAAAAATGTGGTAAGCTTTTGGATAGCACCGCCATAGCTGTACCTTGTTTTTCTACGTGGCTCTGGAGACCAGTTGCGCGAAACGTTCGTCAACGCTTGCATTCGTATCAAGGCGGTGTAAATGGTGGCGGTGGTATTTATAAATAGTACATCCATATCCACCAGTTTAGTTTTCGACAAGTAATGGTGTGAGACGGCGTTGGCAATGGTTTACAGGTACAAATACGAAACCTGGACACATCCCGTAATGCTGCCTTAAAATAAAGGCTATACTGTATACAGTACAGTAATAGGCGACGTTTCGGGCATTGATCCTTAATAGCAGAGAGATCATCTAATTGAAGGGACATTGCCTTGTTCCTTTAGCCATAGAGATTATTGTGACATGTACATATTTAATACAAGTACAAACACGCCTACACGTCCAGGTACGCATTGACACTTGTATAAAGCCACCACAAACACACGTGTGTGCATGCACACCATGCCGAAATCTGCATTGTGTACACAAACACGGCAAAACAATTACGAAATCAACAGTCACCATGCTGTCTTTATGGGCAGCATTGGCGTTGTGTGATATCATATGTTAACATGCACCTCTGATTAAAAAAACAAATAGAAAAGTGGCAAATGCTACGTCTGACGCATACTGCGTTATGTATTGTATACCATTTACAATTGGACACCGCAGCTCTGGATGTGTTGTATTAATAGTTCGGAGGATCTGGGGGAGGGGAATAAGGCGGGGCCTCGCCGGAGGGAATATACGTCGAGGGTATTTGATAAGGTAAACAATTTTATTAATCAGGATTCTGACAAGCTGAGCAGTGACAATAATTGTCAATGGCAAGCACTGATTGTGAACCAATGGCTCCTGGGTAGTGCGTGCCACTTAATGATTTTGAAAATTCTGACGTCAGAGGTTTAGATATATTTATGTCCAATAATGCCTTTTTTATTTTTGGCGTAAACGAATGGCTGTGATGGCTGGGGTGTTAAGGACCTTAGACCCCACTGGGAGTACTGAATACCTTGGCCCAAAAATGTCAACCCCTTGCCTACACCATTGCGATGTGAAACCCTCCCCCCAAATGTGCCTTCATTGGGATTTTAAACGTTCGGCATAAGGATAAGAGCACCTTCCAACAACTAAGCGCGTTCATGGCAGGCAAACAGATTAATTAGTACGCCGTTTGGCGTCCTCTGGTCTAACACCGTTTTGAGACTAAGCTCAAAAGAAAGCTGTCTGGTGTGGACCAATCAGTTTCAAAGACAGTACATATATTATCAGAGTTTTTTTGGCATTCTGACCACAAGTATTGTGGTTAATGCAGACATGATTCCTCGTCAAAGGTTTCAGTTTGGTGTTTTAACATCTCAACACCTATTTGTTGCCAGAAAAAAGGAGAAACCTATTCTCAGATTCATTAGTGTTAACACCCAGGAAAGACACGCCTGCATCGGGTTAGCTACATTCGTTCAAAATGTCACAGGCCATGTTTCGATACAGTAGAGGATGTTGCTAGCTATGAATACAGTTAACCTTTTCCTCCCCCTCCACGCTCAAAAAGATGTGTATATCAAGTCGCCTGCAGTAATGCACACAACAGAGCTATGTGCGTTGGCATGGTGGTTGGATTTTCGTGGGTGGCAGGATAGTTGGGAATATGTTAAACCAGAGCAAAGGTCGTAGGGCAGGAGTCAGAGTTGAGGCCGGGTGCTCATTTGTAACGTAATTAGCCGCTCGTGTGAAATGCTGTCATTTGCAGGAATATATTAAAGATAGTTATATAGCAACCTATCTGTAGAGACACGTGTAGCTTAATACCTTTTCAAATCATAACAATTGAGTATGTGATTAGTGAATTGTTCCACTTTAGCTAGAATTCCAAAAGACTCGAAGGTTCTTGCCAGACCCTTGCTTGCTTGTCACATTGGCTCGTGTGGAACAACAACTCATTTGTAAAGAAATAACCACCCGAGTCAATGCTCCTTTTGGCCATGTCCAGGCCTGTTTCAGGTTTAAGTGACAGGTATATAAAACCAAGTCGCATGTTTGCCAAGCTGAGGTACTGATTTGGCGTGCACTGTAGCAGTTAAAACGGCTATTGACTTTTTCCATGGTGTGTAGTTTTAGAACCAACATAGGCCCCTTGAGAAATGTGCTCTGGGAGCATTATTGCAAAAGTTTGCAAATGGCTTCCTTAACTACAATGCTCTGAGAAACACCCAAGTATTTCACAGGACAAACGAGGCGCCAGACAATTTGCAGAACCCTCATTTTCTCGAGTACCCCAACCATCCAATTTCCACTATTGTGCTGTGTATGAATACTGAGAAGTGAAAATTATTAAGCATGGCTGCACCTTAATTGGGGGATAATTGCTTTCTGGACAGCGTTCTTCACAGCTAATTGCACTGATAATATAATAAATGCATCTATTAACTTTACAAACTATGTTAAAAATGTATTTATTCCTTGCCTATAACTACACTGACTTGATGTATAGTTTTCCCCCCACAAAGCCAACTAACATACCGATAATGTATTGCAAATACATGTTTATATAAACCTAAAGTTAAGGTAATCGAATGAACATGGTAAATATGGATGGACTTGATATGGAACAAATATAATCAGTTTTACATAATTGGGTTCAGCTAAAAGGGGGACTGTCTTTTGTTTTATGATATTTAACCCTGCTAAAATAATATATCCTAAGGTAGGGTTTACCAGTTCATGCAGTAATTATAGTTATTCAATAAAGTAACCAAATACACTCATAAAAGATCACAAGTACAGGAATTTTTGTGAGTGTAAAATTATATGCTAACTTGTAGTCAATATGTACTATCCAATTATTCGTAAATAAATGTAAATTACATACAAAAAACGGTCATATTTGCAAATACATTTAAAATTCAGATTTAGTATTTAGCTATGAATTTGTGGCTTGTTTTTTGTTGTTGTTACACTTTGCTGCTTGTAGTGCAGCACTGTAATTTTTATGGAGTGTGATTTAATATGCTGCCAAGTTAGTTTGCCTATAACGTGTAGATGTTATATAATTATCTAAACGCACTTTTTATGGAAAAAGTTAAATAATGCTGTAGTTCATATGGAATTAATGACATGATTCTCTTTTTTAATCGATGTCTACATTTATAAATGACAACATACAATGGCATCTCTTATTTTAAGCCTCGGATGTATTCAAAACCACTTAAGCTTCTCACTGTTTACATTATATTTGAAAGTGACTTTTGAATGTCTTTAAACATGTCAAAAAGAGCCTTACACTAATTTAATTTCCATCTGCTTAATAGGTATTTCTGTCAAATAAAAAGCTCATCTGCCAAGGTTGTCAATACCTTTTTCAAGCATTGTACGTGCTAGGACATTCACAAGCTAACATGAGTTGGCACTTTTTAACTTTATATCTTTGTGAACAACAAGTGTTTGGCTCAGAATACATTATTGGGGACCCAAGAATAGAGGCTAACATAGTGGATATCCAGGTACACACACTTCTGCTTGGGCCACCAGTTTGAAATAGTTTAACTGTTGAGCTCAGCATGTCAAACAGGGCCCATCTGACATTGACGGGATTTGATGACGAGTAAAACATATTTTTGGCTCTGAGACTAGGGCCTGCTGGCCAGAAATTGCCGAAGAACATAAGCCTAGCCATGTAATTGAAGGCGTAAACTAGTCCACTGTCCTGCTGTGTGCGCACACATTGTTGGTATGTCAGATCCGCATGCTGCTTCCCAACTGCCATTCAAACCGTACCTTGTTGAATTGTTTGATTCACTTACTCATTAATAATCTCACAGATCGGCATTGATATTGGCTGTTCTGTTTAAAATTGAGTTGCACATTGTACTTACAACCACTTGTGCATTTTGATGTTATATAAAGATGATGGTCATGCATATCCTTTTCAGTTTTCCCTTTCAAGTGTTAAAACATATTTTGAGATTGACAGTGGAATTTTGGATATATGTCAAAATTATGATCAAACGTTTTGAAAGCATCTTTGTCATGCCTTTATGTCCATCTTATGTCAGTTTAAACCCTTTTTAAACATTGAAGTCCCACTCTTTGATAGCCTTTCAGTAATTGCTTTTTCGTATCTTACTTCCGTTTTAAAATTCGATTTTAACATCCTCCTGTACCAACATTTGAACGACGAGTATTTTGAATAGATTTAAATAGATTAATTTCAAATTGATTATCAATTGATAAAAAATACATTTGATTTTTCACTTATAATTGTACGAAAAAATATTCCACATCACTAAGTCAATGACCTGAATAATGCTTTAAAAGTTCTTTAAGTATCGTTTGTACTATTGTTGTATTACATTTAATTGTTTTTCTAACATTATAACGGGAACACTTGTGTTACCATATTGTGAAGGCTCGATACCAATTATTTTTAAAATAGTTTTTCCATAACATTGACATAGTAAATCACCACGAGCACAATTAAATTGCTTTACAATTGATATTGTTTGGGTCCTGTTAAGCTTGAAATACGATACATAGATTCTGATAGTTATCCAGTCACTGTGACCTTTGCATTTTAATTTGTGGCAAAGTCCAAAAGTAACAGCTTTGAGAACTGATATTGGTGTTTCGTGTTCATATTTTCAATTTAATTACTTTTTGTTGTAGCATACATTTGCCTGCCAACACTGTATTCTTGTTGTCAGAATGCATGTTCCCAGGAAAAACACAATGTACCGTAGAATCATTTATCCGCATGTGGTTTATCCGATTTGTACCTGAGATTTTGATGCAAATTAATAACTTATGAATGTTCCTTTAAGCCCAAATTAATCATCTTAAAACAGTTTTAAATCGTTATTCTTTGAAATGTGTATTACAAGTCAGGTGCTTAAACCGAACAAATATGTGCTTCGGTTAATCCGAAATCCACGTGATCGTCTCTACAGTACAGTAGTTACTTATGTTTACAGCAGTGAGCGGAGTTTGATTTTGATTGACGTGGCTTGTCCACTTAGTGGGTGGAGTCTGGGAGCAGGAAAGTGTTATCACTGAGCACTCCCATCGATCGGTCGGATTTTTCAAACCTGTAAAATAGTTTTTGTTTGGTCTTTTGTAATCAAAAAAGATCAATAGATTTTTTTTACTTTCACATTTTTTTGTTCATTAACAACTACATTTTTATAACTGAAATATGTTAGACCTATGTAGAGAGAGTTGACCAGACGACGATTGAGCGTCGACGCTTTTCTTTGTTTTCCCGCGGGCTCACGCCGCATGCGTTCCACCCTGCTCCGTTCCTCTCCCAGAAGCGCCCCGATCGTGCTCTGCCTCTCCCGATGACGTCACCGCTCTCTCTCCCTTTCCTCGTGACGTCATCCTGATACTGCACCCTTAGATCGTGCGAGTATTTCTTCTCTCGGATCACGTAAGTATCAGCACTACACCGACAATTAGTAGTTTTTGGCATTATAGATTTGCGGAAAATTAATATTTTTTGTATTATTATCCGCGATTTTGAATTATCCGCGGCTGACCACCACATCATAAGTGCGGATAATCGAGAGTACTATACTACATAATTCAAAATTTACCTACTATAATGAGCCAATAATGTCTGTGTGCCGCCTGTGACGTCACTCCACGTCGGCCAGCCCCCCTCATTAATAATCATGAACAGGTTACGTCCTCCACATGGACTCCCCCTCCTTTTTAATAATAATGAGCGGGTGACGTCACTCCGCATTGAACAGCCCCCTCATCATGAACAGCTGACGTCCTCCAAATGGACCCCCCCCTCCATTAATAATAGTTAGCGGGCGACGTTATTCCACATGGGGGGGGGGGGGCAAGGTGCCTCCCCCCTCCTCAGTGTCAACTTATAACCCTCACTGACAAAGGCAGAACCCTCACATCACGTAATCTCCATCACTGCTATTGAGACATAGAAGTACAAAGGACGTTACGATGGACAAGGGATTATAACCTTTAAATGAAATAGGTCTGTGTCACCATGGCCTTACAAATTCCACACGAATTGATGCAATGAATATCACGTCGCGGTCTGCTTTTCGCTTGCAAGTTTCAGACTTTACCTGCAATACATCATGCTACTTGCACTTTCATTGGTTCATGATCACTTGCAGTGTTGCTTTAGCTCAGTTGTGGCCAACTGGCATCACCTGAGCCACATGCAGCTCTTTAATCCACCACGTGCGGCTCTATAGAAGGGGCATAACGTAGAAACATACTATCACAGTAGCAAAGAATGATCTTAAGCTAATTCAAATAGAGCATTAACAAAGGCGCTGTACAGAGAATTAAATGGTACATATGAATGTAATGGTGGAGATGAGGCGAATAAAATAGATGATGAAGCAATGGGTTAATCTATCTGTGCTTTGTGAATTGGGTGAAAGAAAAATTGATGACAGTAAATGATGATGAATAGATTGAATGAATGCGTGATAGCCGTATAATGTGAATATGAAGAGGGAACAGTGGTTGTGAGGGGGATATTAAGGGGTCGTGGGGTGGGCTATGGAAAATAAGTGAGTTTTGAGTGAGGAGTGGAAACTAGTGAGCGAATATTTAATGTGGAGGGGAAGTTTGTTCCAGTGAAGTCGGGCGAGCAGATAAGAGCGAATGCGTGATTGAGCACAAGGAGGAGGAACAGAGAGACAGCAAAGATTGAGACCGTAGAGGGCGAGAAGGCACGTAGAAAGATACAAGAGTGGTAAGATATGGTAGGGCTAGGGCCATGGAGGGATTTGTATACCAGGGTGAGGAATTTGAACTGGCAATGGTAGTACAGAGTGAGCCAATGCAGTTGCACGAGGAGGGTCGATGAATAGGAATTGTAGGGAATGGGGAGACTAAGCATAAGGGAATAGAAATAATCGGTCGGATTTTGAGAATGTTGAACAAATTAAACCGGCAAATGGGTAGTGGCAGAAATGTGATCGGTAAAGGAGAGGGAAGAGTTATAGATAACACCAAGGTTGTGGGCTAAGGAAGTAAGGGAAATAGAAAAACGAGGGACAGAAATGGTGGGACAGGTAGGAGGGGAATGGGAGGCAGGGATAAAAAGATAGTTTTAGTTTTGGATGACATACAAGATTGGATAAAAACCAGGACAGGATGAGATAAAGGAGGTGAGGTCAGGGGAAACAGAAGAAAGGAGAAGACGTTTTAGATGTCATCTGTGAATAAATGCTGGGGAAAGTTCAGCAAAGAAAGGAGAGATTCAAAGTGGTAATATATAGAGAGATAGAAGTAGGGGACCAAGAAGAGACCCTTGGGGAACGCCAACATTAGAAGGGGCCTGGGCAGGAAGTGGTGTGATTGAATGAGATCACAGAGGTGTGCACAGAGATAGCACTGGAGCCAGGAAAGTGGTGTGCTGGAGGATACCAAGATAAGAGAGAGTAGTTAAAGAGTAGGATGGTCAACCGTGTTAAAAGCTGAGGATAGAACGAGGAGTATAAGAATAGAAGAGAGACCAGCATGAGTAGAGTTATCCAGGTGATTTGAACTGAGAGAAGAGCTGTTTCGGTTGAATGATACGGTCGAAAACCACATTGGAATTGGGGATAGAGAGGGTTAGAAGATACGTAGTGGGTGCGATGTCAGTGTACCAGGCGTTCTCTCAGAGTTTGGAGAAATAGGGAAGAAGGAGAATGGAGCGGTCATTAGCAGGAGAAGAGGTATCAAGAGAAGCTTTTTTGAGAAGCGGGGCAATAATGGGTGATTTATCGATAACTTGAAAGACACCAGAGCAGAGGGAGAAATTGAATAGGGATACTAGGTAGGGGAGAATTCAAGGAAGGAGTCGGGGTAAAAGGGAAGCAGAGATGGGATCAAGGGGAGAGAGGAAGTTGGATGGGCCTTGGAGATGTATGAAGAGTTCTGTAATAAAAGTTGCAGGGAAAATAGTGAAAGCTGGAGTCATTTGACAGTAGGGGGGGAGAGGCTGCTGAGGGGTGAGCTAGTGGGTGGAAGCTAGAAGGGTAAATCGAATAGAGTCAGTCTTGGTGGAGAAGTAATAGGTGAAGTCAAGAGCTGAAGAGGCAGGGGAAAGGGAAGATTGGGTTAGGGTAGGAGGGTGGAAGAGGTTGAGAGTCGATAAGAGTTGCTGGGGGGTGGTGAGCAAGGGAAGAGATGGAGCCAGGAAATAGTCTTGTGTGGCAAATTCTAGGGCTGTGTTGTTGACAACTGTCAACATATATAAAATGGGTACTTTTTGGCCCTTAGTCTGTTACAGCCATAATAAAGTTTTTTTTTGGGTTAGATCACGTAAATAAATAAATGTGTTGTTCAAACCCGCCACCTCCCGACACAGCCAACTAGAATCAGAATCAAAATCAGAAAGGATTTTATTCGCCATGAAAGTTCGCACAGACAAGGAATTTACTTTGGCCGGAAGGTGCATACATTCAACTAATAAGGGTTGTCACGTAAACAGAAAATGCTAATTCGTCACTAGTACAGCACACCGGTGTGTTGGAGAGCCAAGCCACAACATTTACAATCCCGAGTACAACGTTTCGCCAGTAATTACAACTAGCTTCATCAGGCGACAGCCAGATTTGTGGTGAAGTCCACCTGTTTCGTTCCTTATATGATCCTTATGGCGTTACCCCGGGGTACCAAATAATACAAAATGGCCGAGGCAATTAAATATTTTATTTCTGGAACACTATTTTTTCCAGGGGTGTACTTAATTGGGGTACCAATCAATCCAAAGTCAGTGCTACTCCGCAATGTTGAAACGCAGCGAGGGCGATTGCGCTGAAAGCCTGAACGCTCGTATGCACCATAGTGCATCGTGTACAGCTCGTCGAGATGAGTCGATTGCCGCATTGCCGACCATCAACAGACTAAAGATTACTGCATCACGGACATTGTGCGAGAGCCGGGGTACTATGGTACCCCGGGGTAACGCCATAAGGTTCATAGAGGCGTAGATGTGGTGACGACCCTTCTGCGCTCTTGCGCAAAGTGGGGGGGGGGGGGGGATTACTGAGTCAACGTACAATTATGCATATATATTTACGCGATCTAACCCAAAAAACCTCTTATGGATGATATTGGTTGTGAAATGCTACGTGTTAGTCTGTTACAGGTTGGTCACCCCTGATTTAGCTTCTTGGTGTCAAATTTAGGTTCGTAATATTTTATCTTTTGTCGGAAGCCTCTTCTGTTAGAGGAATGCATACCTAATGAATCATTAATTGAACGAAATTGCTCTCATGCTATACTCGCCCCCCTGGCTTAAGAGCATTCTGCCAGTAATGGAATGTTCAAATATTTTTTTTCCTGTCAAATTTCATATAGATTATTATGACTTATGTTGTAAGTCGAAAACATAATAGTTTTTTCAGTTCTTTGGTAATTGATAAAAGGTGCATTTGCTCAATTGTAGCTTCAAAGCCAAAACGTGTTTTATGTAGTTAAAGCTATGGTGGTATGGTTATTTAGAGCTGCATGAAGTAAATGTGCAGCTGTCACAGGAAGCCATGTCTCAGGAAGCAGGGATTTCAAGCAAGGTTGAGGCTTAAGCCAGTCCTTTAAACTCCAAAAATAAGTGTTCTTACAGTGATAGCCTTGGAAATATCTCGTGTTTGACATCGGGCATTGTACGCTATTACAATGCATCTTAACAATGGCAAAATGTAAGAAATGTACCCTTCATATACAATATATAGCAATACCATGATTTATGTTTCCCCCTTTTATGTTTTGCACATACATCGTCACATTAACACTGCTACCTGATTTGTGTTGCCTCTCCCCCACACTTACGTCGCTGACAGCATCGTCTGTCCTTTCTCGTATCTGTCACATCAACCTGCGCCTCCACCTACCCTGTACAAGGACTAATTTGGGTCACACACAAAGAAATTTACTGTAGAGTACAATATAGTATTCATGTATGGTATTTTGGTGATTGTTCAAAATAGTGTACTGTATCTTATTGTACCTTGTATAATTTGTATTAAAGTTTACTGTTGTACATTAGTATTGAGTAAAGTACTTGTCGTAATTTACGGGAACGTGGGTACGTCTAGAATGAAAGATGTGTGCATTCGCACAGCACCACTGTACCCTCCGTTGTCTTTGTTTAGCTCTCGTCGAAAAATTGCTTTGTCGTTTTGATATTCATCGCACTTTTCAGGAACGCATTCCCGATGTAAACCGGGTATTACTTTATTGGAAAATGAAGAATAAGCATGTTTTTAAAGCATTGACAAAAAATATAAGTGTCACCTTCACAGCTTGTGTGATTTGTTTTGCAACATTCATAATTCTTTAGAAAATATTTTATAATGCAATTTTCATTGAAGAGGTACACCCTGTAACTTCGGTTTATAAACCCATTTCAGTGAAACCTCGCTCAATGTATCAACTATCAATGAAGATTAAGTTTGACAGTAAATTGTCATTCCATTCATCCTTTATTTTATAGTTTTAATTTAACACTTAGGTACTTAACATTATTTCTGGATTTTAATATAAAAATCGATTGCTATGCATAATGCTAGATGTTAGGATACTGAAACCATTTCTGGTATGATGCAGAGGCTAATACTTATTTGCAATGTTATTTTTGTTCCTTTTTGTGTTTTTAGTTCAGTATTTTCAAGGATGGGGGCATTTTTGGACAAGCCAAAGACGGAGAAACACACAACGCACGGCGGTGGCAATGGCGTGCGCTACGCACTCAGCAGCATGCAGGGCTGGCGTGTGGAGATGGAGGACGCCCACACAGCTGTCGTGGGCATTCCCCGGGGACTAAAAACATGGTCGTTTTTTGCTGTCTACGATGGTCACGCAGGCTCACGAGTGGCCACGTTCTGTTCGGAACACCTCCTGGAGCACATCATTACCAATGAGCACTTTGAAAGCAAAGCAGGCACAGAGCCGTCTTCAGAGGCTGTGGAGAAGGGGATTCAGGCAGGGTTTTTACAAATTGATGAGCACATGCGCACCATCTCGGACATAAAAAATGGACTGGACCGTAGTGGCTCCACAGCAGTGGCGGTGATGCTGTCTCCCAAGCACTTGTACTTCATTAACTGCGGCGACTCGCGGGCTGTGCTCTATCGCAATGGCAGTGTCCACTTCTGCACAGAGGATCACAAGCCGTGCAACCCGGCTGAGAAGGAGCGCATCCAGAACGCGGGCGGCAGCGTCATGATTCAGCGCGTCAACGGCTCACTGGCCGTGTCGCGAGCTCTCGGCGACTTCGACTACAAGTGTGTGGATGGGAAGGGCCCAACGGAGCAACTGGTGTCGCCAGAGCCCGAGGTGCGGGCCATTGAGCGCAGCGATGGAGATGAATTTGTTGTGCTGGCTTGTGATGGCATCTGGGATGTCATGTCCAATGAAGAGCTGGGTCAGTTTGTGCACTCCCGCCTGTTGCTTACTGATGACCTCGAGAAGATATGCAACCAAGTTTTGGACACTTGCCTCTACAAGGTATGTTCAGGTGTTGTTGATTTCACCTTATAACAAATGGCGCAGTAGTGTTTGGGATATAAATAGACACACGCTTTGGATTTATGTGTGTATTCCTGTTGGCCTGTTAGAGTCTATATAAAAGTCATCTCACTTTCTCAATCGGGATAATTAAACTGTAGGTTTGAGTTTTCTGCTTGTGCATTTGTTTATAATTGAGCAACTCCCATTGTGTTTCTCCGCCTATTTTGAGGGAGCTGGTGTCGTAGACCCTCATTGCAGTTGTTGGTTTGCCCATTGCTGGTGAAACACGATGGGTCCACTTAATTAAAAAATTACAATTAGCATTCTCTGCAACCGGCTGTCACAAATTTGACTTTGCCGTTTGAAAGACCCAACAGTACACACAATTAAACTCGTACCCTTGAAAAAATTAAGGGTTACAATACCTTTGGAGTGTTTGTTTATAGATACCGCATAGGCCAACTGTCTTGTAACACTTATTAAATATGCAAAAGGATCATCGTGTACATTGGCCTTGAACCATTTGCTATACAGTACCTGAACACACGGGTGTGTTCTGCAATTACAGTTTTCTTTACTGGTGAGCTTGCCTTTCCCCTGAAGTTTAGGTTTTACTTTATTTTGCTCATTATACATGTTTAAATTGATGGCCTCTTAGCCCTGACTTGAGATTCAATAGCCCAACTACATTATGGCCCTGGTTAATTTGACACAATGTTTTTTAGTTGTTTGCATTATTGCCAAATGTGGGTGTGTATATGGTCTGATCATACCATATAATTAAACAAATTATAGTTGACATTGATCTATATGGTGTTCGTGATGCATTATGCTCTTTGTGACTTGTGTGTATTTGTAAAAGAATGTAAAAAGTTGTGCAGTGTTATAACTGGTAATACATTTTATGCCAGCTGCTCCAGGGACACCTGTGGAAATTAGATGTTGTCTCACAGTTTTTATGATGATTTATCATCGATAAAGTGAGAATAGCTTTGAATTAACTAAGTACTAAATGTATATACCCAACATTATTGTTTTTAACATCTTATAATATGCAACTTTTTGTCAAATGGCTGAGTATTTCACCAGTGTAAGGAAGTACGGTCAAATAACCCCATGAATAACATGGTGAGGGGGGGGGGTTGGCCCTTATCACGCAGTGGCTTGACAAAAATCACGTATTTAATGAGTTAATTACATATTTTGTTGATTTAGAATTACCTAACTGAACCAGTGATGTTACACAATCAGTGAATAAAAAATGTTGAGCTGCACTGCTTGGGTTCACTCTCAAAATCTTCCCAGATAAAAATGTGGCTTATACAGTGGTGTCCTGTTTCCTCTGTCCTTATGACAATTGTTGTCGCCCCCGAGTGAAATGTCGAGGACTGCAATGCTTGACCTGCTGATTTGTTTCGACCACAGGGCAGCAGGGATAACATGAGCATCGTGCTGGTGTGCTTCCCCAACGCTCCCAAAGTGACGGTGGAGGCGGTGGCCCGGGAGGAGGAGCTTGACAAATTCTTGGAGACCAAGGTCGAAGGTGAACATTGCTTATCAAGAAGAAAGAAGACGTCAAATTATTGTTTAAATTCACTCGGTTCTGAATTTGTAAATTCACTCGTCAAACTGTTTCCGCTAGTTAAGGATTGAATGGATATACATGCTTTGTTATAATTGGTAGTGATAATGCATGCGATCATTGGTTATAAACTATTCACTGTAATGCGGCTGCACAAAGAAAATAATTGACGTGGTTCAGTTTCCGAGGGACATGTGGACATAACGAGATGCGTCCTGTTGCTGGTGTGATTGTGCAGAGGTTCTGGAGAAGCACACTGGCGAGGTGGCCCCTGACCTGGCCTCTATCATTAGAGCCGTCTCCGTAGAAAACATCCCCAACCTTCCACCAGGAGGGGGCCTTGCCAGCAAGTAAGCTTAATGGATGTTCCAAACACACGGTGCTTCCATTATTGATCACGACAACATTTGTAACACTAAAGCTTATGAATGCATTTTATATTATACCTACGTGACTTTACCGAAAGAACCAAAGAGTATAATGCATTTTAATGAAATAAAATGTTAAGTATTTAATTTATTAGTAAACAATTCACCTGAGCAATATTTACATTGACATTTTAAAATGCTTTAACATTTTTAATAAAATACAATGTATCAGAGGGTGGAAGTTTTAATTTCACAAAGCAGGAGCTAATAAAGTGTAGTTACAGCTGTTTAGTATTTTGCAGTTGAGTGTCTATGGGAACTATAAAAAAAACTTCGCTAAATGGAAGCTTTGCTCACTGTTGTGGCCCTGGAGCCTTCATTGATGAGAGGTTTTGATGAAGGTAAATGTTTTTGCAATGAACTTAAAACGTGCTTACTATGTCAACCAGACGCGTGTTGATCGAGGCAGTATACAACCGACTGAACCCTCACAGGGAGGACGATGATGGGGTGAGTACACGTGGCAAGTATAGCTTTTGCCAAATGTAGCGTACTTCTGTTGCAGTTTAAACTAAAAACCAAAGTTTTGTTTGTGTGCTTGCTTCCTTCCTGAAGTTACATTTTTCTTTCAGAAACTGTTGTGCTTAATGAGGAGAAAACTTCAAAAATATTTTGGCTGCTTTAAGCCCCAGAAAGACATTGTTAAACATTTTCAAACGTAACAGTGTTGCAAGTTGGGGCTAGAGATGCTTATATTTTTGCTAATTAATTTACTGCTGTTATTTATGTGCAAATATGTAACAAAGCATTTTTTTTAAACAACATTTGCAGCAGGATAAAAGTGTTGCTTTGATAATAGTTTATGCAAGTGCAGTATTTAACAAATCATGACTACTGCAGTGTAATTTTTTTTTATCTTGCACATATCACTGTTAAGTATCAGGTCGAATAAATTACCCAGGTCTTGCAAAATCATTAGTTGTCTCAGATAATGTTCTTAATTTATAATGCTGACTGCATCCGATGCATTTTTTTAAAAATTAAATGATAATGCTCACTTTATGCAGTAAATACACTTACATATGTAAAATGTATTGTTATTTTGTGCTAACATTAAGGTACTAGGCAACGGACTGTTTGTCATGTTTTCTAAATACTTGTTAAGGGTTTACATCCTTTGGGTATATTTTATAGTAACGGGTACATGTAGAATTGCTACCAAATCCACTGTTGTCGTTTAAACTGAAATCTATTGTTAAAATGTTCTCTGGAAAGGAACCGTTTTG
Organism: Lethenteron reissneri; assembly: GCF_015708825.2. Taxonomy (NCBI): domain Eukaryota; kingdom Metazoa; phylum Chordata; class Hyperoartia; order Petromyzontiformes; family Petromyzontidae; genus Lethenteron; species Lethenteron reissneri. The sequence continues at coordinate 9,191,011 of NC_083803.1, read as the reverse complement.
GTTCAGACTGGTGCGTTCGTGGGGTGCACTGTTTTTAAAAGCTGACATCAGTGGGGGAGTGGGCCACCGCTGACATTGGGGTTTTAAATCCAGTCGCAAGCGAGTGGTGCCGAGAGTGAGGCCAACAAGGGGAAATCGCGACGCCGCAAGTTGGTGGAAACACTGCGTACGCTGAGGTCCAACCATCGGGGAAACTATCGGCGGCTGCTGGAGGCCTCCCTCGCCAGCTGCAGGGGAGAAAAGCAGCAGGGTGGTGACCCAGGACCCTCACCCCCACAGTGCACGACACCCGAGCTGGACGATGATTTGACTTGAGCAGTATTAAGGTGGGGGGCGGGGGGCTTTATTAATGTAATGGCTGAGTGTCTAATGACTTCCCATATCATAATATGCCACTAGTTTGCTGCATTGCAAGAAATGCAGTGATAATTCCAGATAATATTTGGAAAAATTCTATAATGTGGCAAAAAACAAGTTTTGTAAAATTACATTGTGAATGTGGAGACTTGTTTTTAGCAAGCCTCCGCTACAACAGCAGTACTGGGAAAAAGTTCCCTCACAATAGCAGGCTTTAGTGCTCGTTTTTCATAAAGTGTCTCGACAAAATGAACCATTTCCTATTTAGATGTTTTATCAAGATCAGTTTCATATGTGGCATCACTTGCCTGGAAATGATCACCATCAGAACATTCTTAATGCAAAAAAATGCACAAATGGTCATATTGAAATTAACCTTCATTGAAATATATTAAATTACTCAAATGCATTGTTTTGGCCTTTGATACTGTACGGAGCTAAGTACAATGCTTGTATGGCCACATCTCCTTATTTGGCGTCTGGAGTGCAACATTTTTTATATTGTAAAGGAAGCTGAATCTACTTAAGCCACATCTCTAAAAGCACAGTTAATTGTGGATTTTTTTCACAGTACAAATGAAAATACAGTTTTTCATTGGTGTAGCAAAAGGTTGAATATTATTTTTCCGTACGTACTGTATATGTAACTCAATGAAACATTGAACGTGAAAATATTTTTCATGTTAAATTAGTATCTCTGTGGAATTTAAGTTTAATGAATATTGCATTATGTATTTTGATGGTGTCATCTTGTTCATATGCGATTGTATTTCATTTTGAAGTAGTTAAGGTAGAACACATGCTTTCTTATTGTTGCACTTGTTACACAAAGTGCTTGCCACAAATGAGCCACAATACCTTGCTGATCTCAAGGAGCATAAACCATCATCACGCAAACTCCGGTCATCCTCGCAGCACCTTTTGGCTATACATTGGACAAAGACGGTCACTGCATTATATGCTTTGAAATGCGCTTCTGTCGCCGTCTGGAACGCTCTTCCACTAGAGCTATGCAATTTTAATCATCTCAGATTAATGACTCATTTCTTTAGAACTGCTTTTTTTGTTTAGTTTCTCCTTCCCCCGCACCTCTGATTAGCACGGTTGGCTATGTGCGGAGCTAAAGAAGTTCAACATACAAACATGTGTTTTAATGACGGCTTAGAAAGGGACGCTTCAGTAATTTCTTACACTGCATGCTTATGCACAAAAGGATACTTAAGCCCTATATACTCTACACCTCTATTACACTTACATGTTATCGCCAATGTATGATGCCATGCAGAAGACTGAAAGATCCAGTGTGCGAACTGCATTGGCAATCTTATGAAGCCTATTTAGAATCGTGATTGTTGAAATTTGCCATTAAAACTAAAATTCGGCCTTTTTCGCAACACATTGAACCATTTAAGAGTATTGAAACCCCCCAGATAGCAGTGTGTAGGGCTTCAGTGTTCTTTGGAAAATGGGTGTTTACAAACATGAGCAATCCTACAACTGTGGTTGATATAGCTGTTAATTCAAATCTGTTTAAGGATATGCTGCAAATGTATGCACTTTAAAGTGTTATATTTGAGAGAACAATTTTGGAGAGCTATATAAAATGGGTGCAATGTTAAACCAGATTAAAGTTACTGCAGTCAGTAGGCAGAATAGATCAACTTTACTTCAGATCCTGCTGTTTGATTTTTTTTATATACATGGACTGTTTGTGCTTGTCTACCGACGGTTGAACTACATGCCAGCATTCCTACCGAGTTCGTTGTTGCAAGCAATTGTTATTGAAATAACTAATGGCATCAATCCAAGAGGCTAGAGGAATTCATCAATGAATATTTGTTGGAAATGGCATTAATTGACCTTACAGAATTAGTACATTTTGGAATGTGGCTTTGTCTAAGTGTATGCAGTTCCTGCGGTAATGGCATGTCGTTCTTTAATGGTGTGATTTCTTGTATTTGATGTCATTTGTGAATTTATTTTCGACTTGTACCTAGCTACACTTGGGCTTTCTTATGTCTGCTAATAAAGGTCATGCGGTTTGTTCATTTGCAATGGATGTGGCAAAGGTTGATCAGGGTGTATGTAGTGCCGAATGCAGTGTTGTCCTTTTCATTGTCAACACAGCACAACTATGTGCAAATAGTTGTTCACTTTTAGTAATTATATTTACCAAATACTTATGACAGTATACATTTACCATTGCTTGGGATACATATGGAGTTTAAGCTGGCATATAAGCACAGCCACGTGTTTATATTTGAGGTGTGCTTGTGTCAGCAGTTGTCCTTTGTCTTACTTATATAAGGTGCGCTTATATCCAGCTTAAACTGCATTTAGACTCATTGCCTACAATGCTATTGTTTACATTAAAAGTATTTCCATATCTTTTAAGTGCTGTGTTTGGTAGAAGGCTGTGCTTGCAATTATTTGGCCACTATATGGCTGACTCTTAACTTCTTCATGGAATGATGACACTTCACAAGGGCATGTTGGTGTCTTCAAAGAAATGGGTGTACTTGCATATATTTTATCAGCCACATTTGAATAATGCATTTCAACTCATTGGTTTAGTGATAACTTGAAATTACCTCGTTTCAAGAATGTTTGATGTTGACTGTTCTTACAGTTACATATAAATTTCAACTTGTGGACCAATAGTAAAACAAAATTCGAACGAGCACAAGTGAGTAGTGTATGCCATTTTGCATGTATGTTGATTATCTGAACACTAAATTGCACTTGTCTTTTGTTTTTCAGGGATCCCTTGACACCTGGTAATCGACTGGTGCCTACACAATAATCTATACATGTACATGAATGCAGAAGTGTGAAGCCCATCAAGAAGGAGCTCTGGGTGGGGGTTTTGCCTACGATTTCTGGTAGATCTGTGGCTGAACGTGGAACTGTATAAAACCGGTGTCAGTCAACAAGTGCCACACAGTGTGATCTTTACTATACATCAAAACAATATTCGCTAGGTAATATTACAGCTGTAATGATTAGTTTTCTTTCCCGTTCAAAATCAAAATCATAATTTAAATTCACGTATTTAAACGTACAGACTTGTTTTATGACTTGTACAAAAACGGTTTCCATTCCTGATTGCAGTGATGCTGAATGCTTGATGCTGCAGAGAAAAATATGTTTTGTCGAGCACCTTGTGTTTGCAAATTTTATTGGCGTTTTTTTTCCAACAAAATTCATTGGTCATGCACCAACACTTTTTTTGATTAAGACCCCACCAAAAAAGTAAATGTAGCTGGTGCTATATAGTCAATAGTGTGTGGGCTTAAACGTCACACTGTGCCCTGACATGTCATATTTGCAGCATGAACTTTTGTAGCTAATGTGGCCCATTGCTTTCATTGCTTGTTCTCTTCCATATATGTAAAAAAAAACATCATGTTATTGACACTTTTGATTAGTTAGGAATAGGTATGTAAGCAACGGTATTTTGTACGTTTTGTGTGTTATATAAAATGATACACACTTTCCAATGTGTGCACGTGTGCTGACATCCAAAATACAGCAATATGTACATGCCAGCTCCAAGCTGATGATACCTTCTCTTGGCATTTCGTGCTGTGGAATTGTCACATTAACGTATCTTGCAGATTGTATTGATTATCTGTACATAATAAAGAACTTTCCTTTAGGGTATTGATAAACATAAGATTGCTTTATGTATTGACAACTGTGGAGGTATGTTAATGGCTAGCGGTAGGATTTTTTTTTGTTTGTTTTCAATCTGCAGAGGGGGGAGGGGGTATGCATGACGGTATATATGATGGTACTTGGCGAGAGTATAATCGGGGATGTTTTCAGGAACAAGGCGAGTACAGCAACTGCTTTGAATGCTTAAGACTCGTACCGCAGCACATGTTGCATGTCGAGATTAAAAGGGGGGGGGGGGGGGGGTGTGGCATTGCAGGTGGACTACATTATTAAATGCTGTGTATATTTTGCTAGTAGTGTGCAGAACTGGGCAGGACAAGGAGACTGTACAGTGTATAGCTGTGAGAATCTATTACACACGAAGTCACATCAATGGCAGGTGGTTGTTTCATTTAGTTCGAATGGACTGAATGTATTCAATAAAGAACATGCTTCACAATGACTCCCACATTGTTACCCGAATCCATAAACCCCCACCACTCCCTCAAAGTCACCTGGCATCCAAGAGTGTTGTACACTTCAGAATACGTATTTGAACAAATAGTACATCTAGAAAAGGTTTATAGGGGTATAGTAATGTGTTTATAAAGTACCTTAAGCATGTCTGTTGTTAAAAGATAACTTTTTAAGTTAACATGGTAATTAAATGTTTAAAAGCAAATGGTCCATACATTTTATTCCAATTGGCTAAGTTTGAAATGTACTTTTGAAAATGAGCATAAATAGTTGCACTTTGAGGTAATGTTACCATACTTATAAGATGTAAACAAACATGTTAAAAAAATTAAGTGCAAGGCTTTGTTTTTAATGGTTTAACTAAATGCTATTGTTTCGTGAAAGGTATCAAAATAAAATAACAGCAGCAATTTTGGCAAAACGGTGTAGTGGATATATTTCCACGTGTTGTGGACTATATTAATGCGTTGACATTTTGCATCCACTCATTTAGCTCTTGTGACAATCCCTTGGTTTTTAAAGGTGGCGTTCACGTTTTTTTTTATGAATTAACTTGTACGCCTTTCTCGACAAGGGCAGCCAGCATTGCTGCACCGAGCCAGATGGCCAACCAGTGGTCCTATCGCATCACCTGAAGATAAAGGTGCATTAGCTGTCAAGCCCGTTAATGCAGTATTACACGTTCTTTTTGGTGTGATTTAATAGATACCGCTAATAAATTAACATGTAATCGGTTACGCTCGATTGTCCGACCACATGACTCAATGGTTCGATAATTTCTGTCATTCGCAGTCGGCCACGTAAGTGCTGAACATAGACACGTGGTCCTGCACCTTTGGATCCCATTCAAATTGCTTGTAATGTCTTATTAGATCGAGTTCGCATAAATTACCTGAGTGTCTCAGTTGTGTACACAATTCTGCGTGCTGAAAATCTGTACACGATTGAGATTTATTTGGCATATGTAACTTGACCATCGATTTGATAAATGCATTGTTTAAGAATTCGGAAGGCTTTGCTCCCACGGATTTTGTCGAGAAAAGATTGTCTCGTGGAAGATATGCAGTAGAAAGTTAAACAAGTTTCCATATACCACACGTTTGCATTTGAATACATTCTCTGTAGTTTTCATAAATTATATACTCAACAATGTAATGCAGTATTCTCTGGTATGCCGTAGAGGTGTTATGAACCCATGATTATTAAAATGTTACTGCTGCGCGTCACCCTGCTGGTTTGTAGCATGTTTGACTTGCCTATCAAGTCCATGGTTCAAGGCTCCACCTTGGCCCTGATAACATGTGGAGAGAACATATGATACGCTCTGCGTGCTGGGGTCGGGGGTAGCGCCTTTTTTTGGTACACCAAGGATGACTTGGCCATTGTGGATGTCATAAAATATGCTTATGGAACTGGCACAAATGTCCAAAGTACATAAAGCATGGTGTTCTTTTTAATGTCGGCGTAGTTGGTAACGTACCCGAATTAAATACGGTTTCAAAGAAAGCTCAATATTAACCTCAACTCAATCCTGCAGTGCACCACTGAATGTTAACCGTACGTTAAATGTACCTGCAATACGTTGCACCTTCGATTAACACGATTGGCTATGTACGGTGCGAAAGAAGTTCAACTTAGGTGCATGAGAGCTACTACTGTACGCAAATGTGCCGACTAGAATCTGTTGTACTGTACTTGTGGAATTTCATATTTGACGATCGAACGTGGCAAATCATGTCCATAAAAGGAAACGCAACTGAATATGCTTGACACGCTCGGCCAACGAGCTGTGACATTTTTAGTGCAACCTTGGTAACCGTGCGTTGGCTGTTCTATCCCTCCTGGCTATAAATACGCCTGATGTGGCGAAACAATTTGTTACCACTAATGTTTTATATTGTACCCACACATGGTTGCACTGGTGTGGCTCATATGCTACCCTCGGGAGGCAAAGATTGAATCCTACCCGATTTTAGCAATTTTTAAATAGGTGCCAACTGCACGGTTGATTAAACCGAAAGGTCGTAACAGAGCGGGGAGACTGTTTTTTACCATAGGCATATAGAATGCCACCACTGACTTGAGTACTGCCATTGGAGATGAGATCTGCCCGACATTCGTTTGAGCCTTTCGGCACATTGAATTGTAACTCATCCAACATCCGAGAAGCAATGTGAGCAACAGCACTTTATTCTGTGCCGGTGTGTTTTTTTTTAAATTACAATTACTGTCGCTAAATCAATTGAGTGACTTCTTGAATATGTGCTGGACGTTTAATGTCAGTGCAGAGCTGGAAACAGTCCACCTGGAAAAAAAGTAACAAGACATTTTTTGAAGCCATTGGTACCTTTTGAGAAAAGTCCACGAATGATCACCTCTCTATCATGCTAGGCTTTCATGGAAATTCCATTCCTCACCAAGGGAACACGTTTTTGATTCATACAAAAATGAATTATTGCAAATATCTTTGAAAATGTTAATTAGGCCATGGGCCAATAGGGCTGGAGCGTGTTTACAGCTTAGGCTGCCACTACAACATGTCCAATTTTAATATCCTTGGGTCATGCAATGATCCGTTAATTTATCAATGAATTTAAATTGTTATAATCATACTCTCCAGACTGGATGATCCACAGTGCTGTTGCCATATACAAGATCAACGTCATCCTGTCCCTCCACTGGCTCCCATTCTGATTCTCAAAGCTGTCCATGCTGTCGACTTCCTGCCCCTGTTCAAGTCCAAGCTCAAGACCTGTTTTCCTCTGCTGATGACAGCCTCTTTAAAAAACACATTCCTGCGGAGGGAGCTGGTAGGAACGTTGGGTTGCTCGGTCAATGGCCAGGGTCAACGGCGGCGTGGTGTATTCCGCAAATATGCCCAACTGAGGGCGGGCACAAGCCGGCGTGAGTAGGTTAAACGTTGAGTTTTATAAGGGCACCACGGGGTGACCAGCCCCTCCCCACCCAGCCCCACCCCTCCCACCCCCCACCCAGCCCCACCCTCCCCACCCAGCCCCTCCCCCACCCTCCCCACCTAGCACCACCCTCCCCACCTAGCCCCTCCCTCCCCACCCAGCCCCTCCCCACCCTCCCCTCTCCACCCAGCCCCACCCCTCCCATTTTTGGATGCACGACGGACACAATAATCCCCTGTGGGCTGGTGGAACCAGGAGGTTCATACCAGTATAACAATTCCCACTTTCTGTACAGCATCTTCAGATGTGGACATATTACGATGATATACATCCAAATTATGTTGTATGATAAATGCATAAAATTGTGCTGCCATTCCGTTACCAGTCGCATGTGTCCTGCCCAACATCAACTTAATGGCTTGTTGGGGCATGCATTAGAATTACCTTGTATTCTTTTGAGAGCATTGTGACCTGGAAAACTCCGTCTGCAGTAATCTTGAAGCATAAAACTGTATGATTAATGGAGAGAATAAAATCCCTCTTCCCCATAATTACCCTCATCTCCTGGAATAGAAACGTGACCACTATTGCATTGTCTGGGGTTATTTTCTCACCTCGCTGGGTTCAACTATGGCCCGATGTATTTCTTTCAGTTTTCTATTTAGTTCTACAAGGTTGGAGTTGCCATAAAAATTATTCGTGGTTCTGCTCCTACCATGCAATTCTTAGCAGCCCCCTCCTCGTTCACATTCCTAGCCGACGTCACGACCCTGAGTCGTGAATTTAGTGTATCTGTCAGGACGACTGTTAGACCAAATACTTCACCACGCTGGCCAAATCGGCATACGTACTCAAAAATGAGTGATACAACCAAATATAGTTTAATGCGGTAATAATTACAACATATCAGGATAAAAAATTTACCCGTAAAAACAAAGTTTTTCACTCTAAATCTTTTATATGCGTGGTGGCTAGAGTCCTCTCGTCCTCTGGCTTGAGATGGCTGCCACCTATGGGTCAGATGATTGTCTGCCAGCATTAAGCAATTGGTAATTAAATATTTAAAAAAAATTCCCTAAACAGTGCGAAAATTAATTGTCCCGCACAACGAGTCTGTGTGGAAATGTCAGCTCGATTGGATCACGGGAAGTGTGTTAAAAAACGACCGAAAGATATGCACAGTCGTAAGCAAGCAAGCAAGCACGCAAGCACGCAAGCAAGCAAGCGAACTTAATATAAAGGATTTAAAATTCACGACGTTTCGGAGGCAACAAGCTTCCGTCTTCAGGTGGAACCGTCACAGCACGTAGTATCTCTTGGAATCTCATTTACTTGATACAGCAAGCGTGCTGTGACGGTTCCACCTGAAGACGGAAGCTTGTGTTGCCTCCGAAACGTCATGATTTTTATTTTATTTTTTATTTTATTTAACTTTTATTAATTTTAAAAAATTTTACCTACGTGACTTTACCGAAAAAACCTAAGAATATGAATCCTCGCATTCACGAAAACTTCAAATCTAGAATATATGAGGAACCATCCTGTCAATGCTTAATTTTGTAATGGAAATTCTGCCCAGTCACAAAAGCATCTATGCACCACGTGGATACATTACAGTCGATGACACTTCGATGTGGCGTCAGCCATGTATTGTACCGGTCATATTTTAGTCATTTTGTCAATACACTGCGATGTAAATGCCTCACCATCCCCTGATGGTCATGGGGTGCGGGAGGGGTGGTGGTTATATGACCATACTTCACCACAAACTGGCCGGTGCGGATTGGTGAATGGAGTTGCCCAGCAACGGATGGCACCTGACTCGTGAGTTGATGTCAACCGTTGCCGAGAGTCTAAATCAGATGAACACTTCACGAAGCGGTGCTGCAACACCCACTGGAGGCAAACGTGTGTCTGAAGACGCTCGGGCTGCCAAGTAAACATTTACATTGCTGTGAGCGCTTCGGAGTGAGCACAATCTAAATAAATGTTTAATTATTTATTTACGAGAAGTGGTGCACTTTTTCTGCGATTTAAGTGGCCTCTGGACAAACGGAGGGCGAAGGAATGTGTCTCTCCCTCCCACTCGTTCTTTGGAAATCACTTCGGTTCTCGCCGTTGATATCGGCAGTTCTCGCTCCATCACCATGCACCCCTCGGGCAGGAGGTGGGGAGGGGGCAGGCTGCAGCATGGATACCGTGCAGAATAAATTACTAATACAGTGTTCGTTCAGTCGCCTCCCGAAGGCTCTTCTGGTGTGTCACTACACGTCTCGTCCGATGCTCGATCAGGATTGAGCCGCGTCTTGTGTTTTTGTGTTGTTTGCTGCTGTAACTTGCTGACCCGCCCATACTGGGCATCTTGCAAAAAGAGCTTCATAGCTCGTAGTAGGTTTTTACCCTTTAAACTGGTACAAAACTGACACCTTTATACAAGGCATCATGTTTGCAATAACCACAACACAAGCAGTCAAAATGCAAACAAAAAGAAACAACTCTGGTAATGGTAATGATTGCACTGTCCTTGAAGTTGATTGGTCCACACCCTTCAAGGACAGTGCATATCATTACCATTATCAGAGTTGTTTTTTTGTTTGCATTTTGACTGCTTGTGTTGTGGTTATTGCAAACATGATGCCTTGTATAAAGGTGTCAGTTTTGCACCAGTTTAAAGGGTAAAAACCTACTACTATATTTTGCCACTGGTAAAGGAGGTCTCATAGTGTAATAGCTTCATAGCTCGTCGGATTCCTCCAGTCTAAAGGAAGATTCTGATTTTCAGAGGGATATCCCGACACTTAAGAGTTCATGTTCGTCAGCCGGTGCTGATGTTGGACGTTATACAATGCAGTATTTACCGGGGGCCACCGACACAGAGAAACTTGGCTGATATGAAGCCCTGCACATTAGATATGTTGTCTCTACACTGGATATTCCCTCCTATTATATGACGCTTTGCAGCGTGCCAGATGAATGTATGTACTCATAATAATAATCTACACTACTACTGACAGGATGAAGACCTTCCTGTGCCGTGTCAATCATGGGAGGGAGGAAGGGCGGTGGTTGTTTTTTTTAACCATACTTCACCACGCTGGTCAGTGCGGGTTGGTGTTGAAGTTTCAGATTTCACTCGGCCCTGAGTGCGATCCGTGATCGCGAATAGAATTCAGGTCGCTGGGTTCTAACCACTAACCACTACGTCACCGCCACAAAGTCTAAAAATAAGTCTAATCGTACGATATACGACTACATATTAGATTGTGTTTCTCAACACTGGGTTCGATGCTCCCTAAAGCGCTCCGCACGGAAATGTCGGAGCAGCGTGCATCTGTCGACTGTTTTGCTTTGATGTATTTGCAGCATGCGCTCTCGCTGCGCATAAGTTAAATTTTCCCTGAGAAGATAACACCACGGCAGGCTTTGTGGTATTTGTACGATGATGTGCCGTCTATAAACGACACAGTTATATAACATTTGCACAGTGGCATCGAGCGGTTTGCAAGTGAAATGGGACCACAATTCCGATTCCGTCCCCTCTGCGTGGCCTCCTGGCTCCTTGCCTGCAATGCCACCGACCGGCAGCGTGCGAGTCCCCTGCGCAGTTGCATCGCCTGCACACCCGATAGCCAACGCCACCACCTGCAGCAATGCACCGTACACACACGCACACACACCACCAAGTGATGGACTGCGCTACGGAGGAGACAAGTGTCACGTACAACGTTGAATTTTGCCGGTTACCGCCGTGCGCTAAAACTGTGTTTACAGTCGAAGAGAAGTTCCATTCAGAGATATTTTAACGCGCTTAACTTTGGTTGTTGTTGTTAAATATACAACTCTTGAGTAGTTTATAATCACTGCAGGATTTTAACAAACGAAAAGGTTTTTTATTTCTGCGTTGGCAGTGACGAATAAGAAAAAAATAACAACGAAAAAACCTCAACACATTCATTCATAGCAGTCATAAAAGGTGACAAAATTAATCTATAAACACATAACAGACGACGTTTCGGCGCAATGCCCCTTCGAACCTCTGCTACGACGAAAGGACCATTACCCGAAGCATTGCCTACCCTACACCTTCTTGGTTCTTTCGGTAAAGTCACGTAGAATGGAAATAATAAAATAATAAAAATAAAACATAATAAAATAATTCTCACGACGTTTCGGCCACAACACAAGCAGCCGTCCTCAGGTGAAGACCAGGTCTGTCGGGGAGACAGCGTCTGAGGACGGCTGCTTGCGTTGTGGCCGAAACGTCGTGATAATTATTTGATTATGTTTTATTTTTATTATTTTATTATTTCCATTCTACGTGACTTTACCGAAAGAACCAAGAAGATGAATCACGAAAGCTTTAAATTGAAATTTACCCTACACCTCCATCGCGTTGTGGCGTATTGCTGTGAGCACACACACAACGCCATCATCGGTGTCGGCAGGACGCACCGACAGCGGCAGTCGCGCTCCCACGTCGCGAGCGTCGAGGTCTCAAAGGTCGCGCGCCGCGCGCGCCACGTGCGCCGCGTGGCCGAGAGCGGCGCGCGCTCCGTTCGCTACGCGGCGCGCCCTTTGCTCCTTGGTGTGCGGGCGGGGGGGATGGAGGTGGAGGCGTCGAGGGGGTGGGTGGGTGGGCAGCAATCGAAGTAGGTAACCACATCTTGGGAGTCACGACGCAGGGTTGCGGGGTGGGAGGTTGTAAAATCTCGCGCGTAAAACACCCCTCCCCTTGACGCGAGTGCGCAATCGGTGCCTCACTTTGGCTGCTTGTTGATCAACAAACTCGCGCGCGCGCTCTCCAGCAGCACCGAATCGTCCCTGCGTCTTCTTTCCCAAAAAATTCGCTTCATTCAACCGCATATATCCCGCACACCACCACCACCACCCTCTCAATCAAAGATTTAAACGCGTCGCGCGCATCACAACGATGGCGACCGATTCGGCGCGAGAGAACGGCGTCGAGAACGCCGCGTTCGCCAAGGAGGAGGAGGTGGAGGAGGAGGATCAGGGGGGAGAGAAGGAGCGGGCGGGCAAGGCGTCCCCGGCATCATCCTCGAGGTCTTCGGCGAGCTTGGGCAAGAGGAGCATCGTCGACGGAGGCAGCGCGGGGTCACCGTGCGACGGCACCGACGCGCACAAGTCGGCGGCGGTCGGGGCGGTTGCTGCGGGGTCGTCGTCGTATCCCGGCGACGACGATGGCAACTCGACGTCCGGGGGACACGAGGAGGGGAAGTTCGACAATCTGAACACGATGGAGATGGGCGACGAGGTTCCGCGCAAGAAAGGCCCCTACGCGGGCATGCCCAAGGAGGTGCTGCTGCAGTACTCGAACAAGAAGCGCTACCGCGTCACCCGGGAGGTCATCTTCTGGCTCATCGTGGTAGCCACGGTGGTGCTCGTGGCGGCCACCGTGGCGGTGATCGCGCTGTCTCCGCGCTGTCTCGACTGGTGGCAGGCGAGCCCCGTCTACCAGATCTACCCGCGATCCTTCCGCGACGCCGACGGGGACGGGGTTGGTGACCTCAAAGGTGAGAGGGTGGCAGGGACGAGCGGGCGAGGAGACGTTGTGGCAGCCCCCCCCCCCCCCCCATAGCGTCGCGGGTTATGGAGGCGCTGAGCCCAGCACCCCCCCCCCTCCTCACCTTCTAAATCCCTGATCCGGGTCCACACCTTAATCGTCGATGTGGATGCAGCAAGTAAACGTTGCGCCAACCTTACAATGTGTGTGTGTGTCTGTGGAACCGTTCGATCAACGTTGGCCCAAAGTTCCATGTTTCACTTGGAAGGTTGCTTCCAATGGATGGCAGACCCGGCTTACTTTAAATAAAGCATCGATCTGCTCAGCGATTTGTAGCAACGCGTTTCATCACGTGCACGTGCTGGACATTTGCGAACCTTGATTGGTCGTTGCAATCCCCGACCACGCCGTTTCGTGTCCTCTCTGGCGCGCAACTGATGGCTGAGAAGTTGGCAAAGCAATTGCAGGCAATGACTGAAGAAGTTGCGCGTCTTCGTGAGCGTTTTGGCCTCTGCAACGGATCGCTCAGGTGACGACCTGCCTGCGCTTTATAGTTTAGCGTGACAATGAAAGTGGCCCTAAACACGAGGGATCGTTGGCCTGCCGGGTGTAGGAGTGAGACGGTGCGAGGCCCGTCAATGCCAGTTACCGAGGAAAGTGTTGCCGCACTGGGATGTTTGGTCAATTCCATGTATTCGCGTTTGCCTTTGTTTTGAACCCGGAGAAAACCCACCACGCATACGAGGCTGTGGGTGACACTCACCACTGCCATCTCATAGTCACACCTCAATAGGGCCCCATCCTACAACTCCTGGCAGGTGCCGGTGGTCACCGATCCAAACACTGTAACCCAAACTAGATTCTATAACCCAACTCAACCCGGCTTTTGAGATTTTGCGTATTCAGGGCGATTTCACGGCAGCGCCCGTGCTCGCCCCGTTACACAATTAGGTTATGTTTGTGCTGCGTATGACCATACCGAGGCCGGAGTCTCAACAGTACGAGGGTGCGTTACAGATAAGAATCTCAGCGATGCACATCGATATTGTTGGAGCAGTGGCGACCTGAGTATTGTATTCCTCGCCACGGCTTGCATCAGTGGCGAGTGTCGCAGAATGTTTCTCAGCATTGTCCCGCTGCCCGTTCCACATGATCGGTCAAACAACCCTCCATGATTGACACGGCGTAGGGAGGCTATCATCCAGCAGTGAAATGAAAAAGACAGTATCTCTAAGTCACAACGATGAAGTCCGGCATGCCTTAAAAGTGTGACAATCGTTGACCGATTTAAACAAATTAGCTGGCATTTTATCGATTTAAAGCTTTCGTGACTGCAGGGATTCATATTCTTGGTTCTTTTGGTAAAGTCACGTAGAAGGGAAATAATAAAATAATGACAATAAAACAATCAAATATTTTTTTTAGAAAAGAATGTTTTCTTTTAATTATTTTATTATTTCCCTTCTACGCGACTTTACCGAAAGAACCAAGAATTAGCTGGCATTGTTGAAAACACTTTATCAAGTAGCACAGGAGTTCGACAAAAAAAGTAAATATATCTCAAATTAACTTTGCACCTGTAACACAATCTCAACGACCACGAGCAGTGCGTGTGCAATGAGGGGCACGGGACTTGTGCAGTGCGGGATAGAGAAATCTTCTAGAGCCCTGGCAACACGAGACCCGCGGCCTCACTGGCGTGTGATCAAACCTGGGACTGCTTCGCCTCGACACAAAATAAAGTTGGCCCTCTCTTGGCCTCATAATTTCCACTGTGATTGTGCGATGCAGCGCAGAAATGATTCTCGGGGTCGACGGTAAAGTTCAGCCGCAATTTGTATTTTATTTTACTCGAACGTTTGCTCATGCTTATAATTAAGAACATTGCTCTGTAATTGACGGTGACAGCGTAACGTATTTCAGGACTTATTTTGAATTCACGAATTTGATTGGAAAAATCACAAATGTACTCTTCACACTCAACGGATATTTTTTTCCCCTTACCTCCCACCAGAGTTATGTATTATAGGCCGCACGATGTACAAATGTACATATTTAAACTAAATGGATTGTTATTAGTATTATTGTATTCTGGTGTGGGTTTGTGTTTCTATGAAACACAGAGGAGAAGTATTGTGGAATCTGGACAGATTATACGATAGATAAACTATGTTCATAACACTCACAGTCAGAAATGTACTCATGAAAACACAGGATGGGTGTTTAATTACGTTGGAAATACAAGTGTGGCCACACGAGACATGTGCCTATTTCTTTCCACCTTAACACATTCGTTTCCCCAAACTATAGAGTATTGCAATCATGTGTGTTTTTATGCTTTTTATCACGTGTGTTTTTATACTTTTTATCACGTGTGTTTTTATACTTTTTATCACGTGTGTTTTTATGCTTTTTATCACGTGTGTTTTTATACTTTTTATCATGTGTGTTTTTATACTTTTTGTCACGTGTGTTTTTATGCTTTTTGTCACGTGTGTTTTTGTACTTTTTATCATGTGTGTTTTTATACTTTTTGTCACGTGTGTTTTTATACTTTTTATCACGTGTGTTTTTATACTTTTTATCACGTGTGTTTTTATGCTTTACAAAGTAAGGCTGAACATATTTATGCACTAGCTCTGTTCGTCCATAATGGGGAGGCAATATAATGTAACACTTGTTAACACAAGCCAATATTAACTGAACTTGAACATTAAGTTGTGTCAATACTAGGAGACTTACCCTTTTGAAAACCGGCCAAAATTATCAAAGCGTTTCCCAAATTTTGCAGACACAAACCCAAAGCGAATCGAATGATAGCTTTTGCAAATCTGCAAATGCATTTTGCTTTGGCGGCGAATTACTCATTAACTTTCATCATCCTCTAGGAAGTGTTACACAACCAATGAGTATGCTTGATTCTTCTTACTTACATACATTACCTTCAGAGATAGGCTACTCTCGGCTTAGCATTGGTCAGGTGTGTACTTACACGATGAGTTTAGAAATATGTCTTAGATTTTCACCACTGTTGTCCTTTGTTCTAGGAGTCAGGCGTTTCATGTTTTGCCACAGTGGTCAATAATTACAAACTCCGATAATCCAGTTTATTTGAGATAGAGAGAAAAAAACACCCCTGCAATAAGTAGCTTATAGAAGGCGTTTGCACTGTTTCAATTATGTCTGGAATGTTGCAAAAGTCCTTCGTGACCAGGCAGTTGTGATAAGGAAGTCAAATGGGTTTACTCTCCAACGAGGTCCCTGAGGTCTACGGATCGTCTTCTTCCGAGGACTTCGAGGCGAAGGCTCTGTTCCTGGGCTGATTGGGTTTTTGCCACTGTGCAGCTCCCAGACTATGGAACGTTTTGCCTTTGGTAACAAGACAATCAGAATTGTTCGAGCTATTTAAGTATGTCTTAAAAACTCCCCTCTTTGAATTGGTCGTTTACCCCCTAGTTCGGGCAGTTTACCCTGGTTCTGTTAATTTCCTGATTTCCATCCACGGCACGTTGGGGGTCTGTGGATGAAATATTGCTTTATAAATGTAAGTTATTATATTTTCTGTAGAATCCTACTCAAGGTAATGAACGATTAAATTAACTGCCCTGTGAACTTGCTGACACCCTAGTAATTCCCAACTTTGCAAACAGGGCTAAACTTCAACCTGCCATCAAAAACACGTACACATTAACTTGAGTGGTAGGGTAATAATTAGGTGTGGCTGGTTAGCCAATAGTTCATAGCGTTCCATGCAATGTACTTTCATAATCACTATCTATTATACTGCTTCGAGATAAGTTACTAAATATATAGATAGATGCAGGTGGAGTAGGGGTTAGCACACTGTGCTTTGAACCCGGTGACCTGAGTTCGATTTCAGGCTATGTTTAACATCATTGGTAAGTGATATCTGAACACTAATCAACCTGCATTGATTAAAAAAACTCCATAATTCAACAGTAACACTGCCTTAAAATAAAAATATATAATGGTGACGTTTCAGGCAATGGCCCTTCATAGCACAAAATAGGCGAAATATCACTTATTATATATTTTTCTTTTGGCCACAGTGTTACGGACAAATGTGTTGGTTTGTTGTGCTTGTGAACCACTGCCGACAAAGAACCACCAAAGAATCAGAATCTTAATCAAGAATCAGAATCTGTATTTATCCTGGATAAATGCAATGAGCTATTAAGCTCCTCTTACAGATGTCCAGTCGGGGGTGGGTTAGCAAGTTACAACAAACAATAAATAACATAAAGTACATCAGTACAAATTACAAAAGTGCATACATTCCTGTCGATCAGTATGGTGAAGTACTACACTGATCAGGATGGTGAAGTATGGTCAAACAACCGCCATAACCGACACTGGGGACCTTCATACAGCTGTGGATTGACAGGTGGTTGCCCATTTCTAATATAATTATATTTTTCTTTTAAATACTCCGCTTAGCCTGCTTTCTAAGCTGCTTCTGGAGGAATGTGGACACACAAGGCCCCATTGTGGGGTGTTTGTTGCTCGCATGGGTTGGATGTGGTGTGTCGTTACTCAGTGAAAAATCTTTGCATCAGTTCGGATCTGCATGCTTGTACGTTAGAATATGCATGTTATATGTAGAACCTCCTGAATAATGCAGGGAAGAAACTCAAAAACATACAACTGAAATACATGGCAGGTATAAATTGTTCGATTAAAGATTTTATTTCGCATTAATTAACCAGATGAGAATCCATGAAAATATTTTTAATTGCAATTGGGGCCTCGGTGCCTGCGATATATAGCGTGTTGTATTGTTATTTGTACGACGTATTTTTTGCTTTAGTTTCAAGGGATTTTACATTTATACTTTTGAGTTTTGGAACGAGCAATAATGGATATTTTTTTTTACAAGCTTAGTAATTTGCTCGGAATACTGGCGTGTTTTTGAGAATATTAACCACCCAGGCCTATTAAGTTTTATACAAAACTGGTAGTGGTTCCTCTATTAATTATCAACACAAAGCCAAGGAGCCATGGCAATCCCAAGATTGCTTTTTGCCAGGCTTCCACGACTTTAGTCTGCTATTTTTGTACATTTGTGGTGCGTGTTCAATAAAAATAAACAAGACACTGGAGTTGATCTCAGTGAGAAAATGCTCCTGGTGGTGCAGTAGCATCTCTCCTCTGCGTCGATTCCATGATGTCAGGGCCGTTTCAGAGGGTGTCCTTTTCTGGTGCCGTACTCTCTCCAGAGGGCTTGCAACTAATTATTAACTACTAGCTCGTTTGCCCATCCTCGGCGTGAAGCTGTAATATTTAAGAATTTTTTTAGCAGAGTATAATTGTCTCTTGTGTAAATTTAATGGCAGCGAATCTTGCACGAAAGTATGTCATCAAACACTTCACTGCATTTCACTGTAGCACTGTATTAATGGCAGTGAATCTGGCACAAAACGAAGTCATGAAACACCTCACTTCATGTCACTGTAGCACTGTATATAAATTTGTTCAAATCCACTGCTCTGATACTTTATTCTCTTCTGCTTTCGGTCGTTGGGGTTGAAATAAATTTGAATTCGATACAATATCTGTAAAATCACCGAGAAATGTCTATTTTACCATAATGTAGAAGCATAAATTAGACTTACCTTTTTGTCTCAAGTGCTGAATAAATAAATAAAGACACCAAATCCACTTTGTGGCTGCGTGGCATTATTGATTAGATTCACTTTCAATAAAAAAAAGTCAAACTTAGAATTTGCGAAAAATGTATTTCCGCCCAACCTTCTTTTGCGTGAGTGTAAAAATCCACCCGCTCATGAATATTAATGATGGGGGGGGGGGGGGTGGCATGTGGAGTGACGTCACGCACGTTACACACACATAGACATACTTGGCTAATTATAGTAGTAATCACATTTTTACCAAATAAGGCCCACTTAGCTATGTAGCTCTTTTTCATAAGCGACCTGGCCACAAACGATAGCTCAACGAAGTGGCTTTTTACGTGGACAATTACATTATACAAATCCTCTAAATGTATGCTTCTAAATGTGGAGGGGAAAAAACGGAGGACCTGGAAAAAATTCCAAGCGACCATAGTGAGAGAGACATGACAACTCCAAATATACAGCAGAGGCGTCGGGCATGGGATCAAACCCATGACCTCCTGCATACCAGGCGAGGTAGTTACCATCTCGCCGCCGTGACAACGCGAACGTGGCGTTCGTTTGTCCAAGTGCAGCGCGAATGAAACCTCCCGTTGCTTTGCGCTGTGACTGCAGGCATCAAGGAGAAGCTGGAACACCTCAAGTATCTGAACATCAAAGCCGTGCTGATCAGCTCCTTCTACGCGTCTCCTCAAGTCGAGCAGGGGCAGGACGTGAGCGATTTTTTGGGTGTGGATCCTCTGCTGGGCAGCATGAATGACATAGATGAGCTGATTACTGCCATTCATGACCAAGGTGAGGAGCCACACACCATTGGTGTCTTACACGCACCAGCGTGCGCATCGCTCTACGCGACCTGTCATCATCCGTTTATTCCGTGTCTGTGTGGAGTGTATGCCATTGAATCAAATCACCTGGAATAGGTCCGGATCTCGTCACCTCTCAGAAACTGAGCAGGGTGGAGCCTGGACGGCGCTTGGATGTGCGACCACCACCATGCACAACACAGGTGTTATAGGTGGCTACGAGGTTCGCAGCAGAGGGGAGCTCAGAAAAATCCATTGTTGTACTGAACTTCTATGTTCCCACGTCCTTGCTCCCCCAAACCTTCACCAATCCGCATTGACGAGCGTGGTGAGATCCTCGTCATAATGACCCCCATGGTCCGTCGTGGCATGTGCAGGTCCTAATCCAGCAGTGGATTGACAAAAGGGCTGTACATATATATGCATGTATCTGTGTATATACGTTTAGTGTGTATGTAATGTAACTCGCGTGCATTTGTAACATAACACAAGCGTGTATGTGCCGATACTTTTCGTGAACTCAGAAATGAAGCTGATCTTGGACTACATCCCCAACCATACAAGTGACCAGCACGGCTGGTTCAACAAGAGCAGGAACAGGGAGGGCACGTACGCCGACTACTACATATGGAGAAACTGCACCAAAGGCACTCCCCCAAACAACTGGGTGAGCGAGCGATGTTGGGCTCTTTCTTCTGAGCACTGCGCGTGACACATGCTGAGTAGGAGTGGAATGATGCACTCCGGTAATGTGATGAATTGCCGAGATTCAGGGTCCTGATCCAAAAATATCTAGTTACTTTTATTTTTTATCATTTAAGTGTTATGACTAAGGGCCATTTACCAAAACGGTGACTATTATATTTAGTTTTCTTTTAATGCCACGGTGTTATTGACCGATTTGTTGAGTTTTTAGTGCTAATGACAGTGAGGACGGATAATTCAAAATCGCGGATAATCCAAAAATATTCATTTTCCGCGGATCTCTATGCCAGAAACCACTAATATGGGTATACTAACGATCGACCGACAACCCAGTCGATGCGCGTGCTCAGTGGTAACACTTTCCTGCTCCCACGCAGGAAAGCGTTGTCAATCCACCCACTAAATAGACGAGCCACGCCAATAAAAATCTAACTCCGCTCACTGTTGTAAAGATATGCAACTACTGTACTGTAGAGGCGAACGCGTGGGTTTCGGATTAACCGGAGCACATATTTGTTCGGTTTAAGCGTGTGACTTGTAATAAACATTTCCAAGAGTTATTAATCTATGCCAAAATCTCAGGTGCGCGGTTAAATCCGCAAATTGGATAAACCACACGCGGATAATCGAGAGTCGACTGCAGTGTGTATTATTGTTGTGAGTATTGGTAGCGCCCCTAGTGGCTGCAGAGGTGGGGGACGTGAATCAATTTCGAGCAACGGAAATTGGAGTACGTGCTGAAAAAAAAGCTGTTAACCCACGAAATCGAATTTCCCATAAAGTTGTTGAGGATAGGCAGGTTAAGTGGACAAAAAATACATTATTCAGATCAATGTGTCACCATTTGAGTTGAGATATGACAAATATCAACATCGGATTTTAAATTCTTCCATTACAGCAGACATACATGATCCAAAATTAACGTGGGTTATCATGTTTTTTTTTCCTGACAACCTCCATACGCGAATTGAAAGACGTTGATTCTCACGCGCAAATGGTGTGTTGCATGCATCGTGAGTTTAAGAATCAAGATTAATCGGTGATTCATCGCATTTGTTCCACTCCTAAGTTTGCACGTTTTACAATTATGAAAAAAAATGCTTATCAAACAGCCCAGGCAACAAACACAGGATAGGCCTCAACCACTAGCTGAGGCACGAACCAATCATTATAAAGTCTGTGTCTGTTGAAGCAAATTATCTCTCTAGAGTGATACAGCTAAGTAGAAAGCTATGAAAAGTTTCATCTTTTAAGGATTTGTTTTGTCTTCAGCTTGACACCTAATCTTGTTTTATCCGCCATCTTTGACTCATCGGCCACATTGTAGAAACCATCTGCTCCAGCCATAGCTTGTTAATATGTCCCATGTCCCTTCATAGTTCAGTCACAGTTCTGACCTTGTCTCTTTGAAGCCTGTGCTCAATGTGCCAAAGCAAGCCTCTGGCTACACGCTGACAATGATGGCGATGACAATCTAGTTCTTTTCTCTGGCAGGTGAGTGTGTTTGGCGGACCGGCGTGGACGTTTGACGACGTGAGAAACCAATGCTACTTCCACCAATTTTTGCCGCAAGAGCCAGACCTCAACCTTCGTAACGCTGATGTGCAGAAAGATCTGGAGGTGAGTTGGAACAGCTTCAAGGAGCTCGCTATCGTGGCCGGCAAGAAAGCGGCGCGTTCTTAAGAAGTGAGGCTCAGAGCTTCCACAGCCACGGGTTGGGCTGCTGCTGTACAAGGCTTAAACCAGTGCTTCCCATCCATTTGATTTTCACATATCCCCTACCAGCTCTAACAACTGTTTTCAAGCCACAATCAATGTATATGCAGTCAAAATAATGTATTTCTCATATGAACATTGAGGCAGTGCTCATCTCGTGTTCATAGTCCCGAGTGATTGGGGAGGGGGGGAAGTCCACAATCCTATGACAAGGGCGAGTCTATCCAGAGGACAACCAGCTGTTGACTTCCCCAATAAGTGGTGCAACTGTCTGATTCCAATATGGTCGTTCTCCCACTGAGACACCTGGCCGGTACCAATCGACTAGTCCCATCAACACAGATGAGTACCATCAAGACAGACTAATACCATCAACACAGACTAGTCCCATTAGAACAGCAGGCTTATGATGCAGTCGTTCTCAATTCCTCTCCATTTTGTCTTGCAGGAAGTCTTAAGGTTCTGGCTGAAGAAAGGCGTTGATGGCTTCATTGTGGATAACGTGAAGTGGTTGCTGGAGGCTGATCACCTAAGAAATGAGGTTCAAGTCAACTTGACCCAGGACCCGGTGAGAATTTGAGTAACAATGCATAAATGTGTATTTTTAAACGCTCAGTAAATGTAAATATTGATATTATAATCTCACGGCACACCCAGCATGGGGGGTATAATCGAGGTGGATGCCCTCACATTTTACCTTTTTTAAATTTCCCCTCAATTCCGTTACAACTGTGGTGCCTCTCAGCGAGTTCTGCAGGGTGATCCATTCATAGATAGCCACAATTAAATAACTGACTTAAGCGATGCAATCCGCCCGTACACACCGTCATGAATTCTAAGCTCTGCATGTCTTACCACCAATCTCAAAACACGAATTCAACCTCTGAACCCTCTCCTCTGTGAGTTATGTAGCCGTCGCTTTCACAATATTTAATCGTGTAACAGGGTGATTATAAATCGGTGCGGTATCGACCATTGATTCCTGTCCACGGCTAGCATGAATGGGCGAGGGACATCTGAACAGGTTCTGGATCCCAGCCCACACCCTCCACTGACCAACACAGTGAAATACCCCTGTGCCCGACATGATCATCATCCAGTTATTATCGCTGTTGCATGTATGTATGTTGAACTTCCATCGCACCATACACAGCCAACCACGCTAATGGTGGGTGTTGTTAAGCAGTGGCAGCTGACGAGGTTGTTTGTGCCGCTCGCAACGGTGAGCAGGGCACCATCCAGCACTATGAAGAGCTGCACCACGACTTCACGACCACGCAGCCCGGCCTGCACGACATGGTGCGCAACTGGCGTGCGATCCTCGACGAGTACAGCAACGAGCCGGGGAAGTACAGGTGAGCGTGCGCGTGCGTGCGTCGGTGAGCACGCGCACGCGCGCGCACGTGCGTGCGTGTGCGGGGAGCGGTGGTGTAGCGGTTAGCGCGCTGCGCTACGCACCTAGCGATCCGAATTCGATTCCCGCTCAAGGCCATCATCAGTGAAGGTTATCTGAACCGGTCCTGGGCCTCCCCGAGGTCGACTCAGCTTCAAATGAGTACCTAGTGCGGTGTGTAAACATCGCCACTAGGGAGACAAAGGCGGCCGGGCTTGGGCACTGGCTCACCGCGTGGCTGTCTTCCTGCTTGCCTGTGGTTCCTCGTGCCTCTGAGTCGTTCTGTCTCTTTCGTAGAGAGTGAGCGAAAACCGTGCGGCATGTCACAAGTTCACATCATCAATATGTCTTCTTGGTTCTTTCGGTGAAGTCACGTAGAATGGAAATAATAAAATAATAAAAATAAAACAGCAGCCGTCCTCAGGTGAAGAACAGACCTGTTCTTCACCTGAGGACGGCTGCTTGCGTTGTGGCCAAAACGTCGTGAGAATTATTTTATTATGTTTTATTTTTATTATTTTATTATTTCCATTCTATGTGACTTTACCGAAAGAACCAAGAAGATCATCATCATTATGATTATTCTTTTATTCGACTCCAGTGAAAGCACCGTGCTCTCGGCTCACAGTCTTCTTCCCGACTCGACTCCGACAGGTTCCTGGCCACAAAGTCCTTCGACGAGGGAGAGGTTGAGAAGACGCTGAGCTACTATGGTTCAAATCTGCAGGACGAGGCGGACTTCCCTTTGAACTTCCAGCTCGTGAGCCTCCCGCACAGCGCGTCCAGCAGCAGGGCACGCAACCTGATCGAGACATGGATGAAAGGCATGATCCCAAGCAAGTGGCCCAACTGGATGGTGAGTTGAACGTTTCGAAACAGGATGGGTCCTTGCCTGCGAACATCGGACTTTTCACCGGCAATGGTTCAAGTGAGCCTGATTCTGCTGATGAGACATTGTATGTCGACACCGGGGTTTGCTTTCATTAAAGCATCACGCACGCTTTCAGATGCACTTCTGCGGCCGTCTGGAATGCTCTTCCTTTCGATATTAGGAAGTTACTGGAGCTATGCACTTTTAAATCATTTAGATTGACAACTCATTTTGTTGGAACTGCTTTGTTGTCCTTCCCCCGCACCTCCGATTAGCCCGGTTGGCTGCGTACGGTGCAAAAGAAGTTCAACGTACACACACAAATATGATCTTTCCAGGAAGCCACGCGGCTGATGTGATGTGTAAATGATTTTTTAATTATTAAATCCACAGAGACAAATATGGGAGAGAGGAATGACGTCCGCTTAGACTATTTCCTTGCTCATTTTCTCCACGACGGCGCTAAACGATTACTGCGTGCGATGGGTGGCGAGTGGCTCTGTTGTGTTGAGGCCTGTAAAGACGCCAAGGTCGCCTTCCTCTAGCCATGAGCGGCAGTATCTGAATTACATGTGATGGAAACAATGTCATTTCATTACATTCGTAACGTCGCTGATATAAAAATCAACACAACTCAAAGTATTTGGCAATTTGTAAGTAAATTACATGAGGCAGGGCTCATTGGTAATATCTATCTACAGTACATTACTCCATTTATTGGTAATTTTTATTTATTTCAACTGTCTCTGCCAATAGCCTCATAGTGTTGGGGGGTTAGAGGGGGCCGACCCCCCCCCTACCTCCACCTGTTAAGCGAGGGCAGTAGTCGGCAAGCTAAATAACAAGAAGAGCCAAACTCTTTGTGTTTTTTTCGGTAAATCCACGTAGGTAAAAAATAAAATAAATTAAAATGAATTTTTTTTTTAAAATCACGACATTTCGGAAGCAACACAAGACACCGTCATCATCAGGTGTTGACTGCTGCAACAAAATGACTGCAGCGTATTTCGTCGGAGCAGTCAACACCTGATGACGGTTGCTTGTGTTGCTTCCGAAACGTCGTGATTTAATTTATTTGTTTTAATTTAATTTAATTTTTTACCTACGTGACTTTACCGAAACAACCAAAGAGTATGGATCCTTGCAGTCAAATCTAGAAAGAAGAGCCATTTTTTTTTTATTCGGTAAAAAAAAAAACTACTCAGTATTTCAAGAGCCGCAATGCATGTGGTGGAAACGAGACGGTGGTCCTCAATAAGTAACGTCACGAAGGGGTCCTTAAGGAGCCGCATGTTGCCGACCCCTGAGCTGGCCATGCATTCGCCACGAATCATATCTCTGTCTTTCTGTTGGTGTTTGCTGCAGGTAGGAAACCAGGACATAGGCCGTATCGCGTCACGTTTGGAACCAAAGTACGCGCGGGCCTTCACCATGCTGCTGCTGACTCTGCCGGGCACGCCCGTCACCTACTACGGCGAGGAGATCGGAATGACCAACGTCGTCGTGAACGACATACAAGACCCCTATGGCAAAAAATACCCGGTGGGTTCGCATGCCTTGCTTCAGCAAACGTGTTCGTCATCGTGCTCATGATGAGCGAGCGATGCGTGTTAATGAGGTGTAAAGTACGGGCAGAGGTGGCACACACCTTGTTAATTCAGTACTTCGGATGCAAGGGTCGGTGGATCACAGAGATTTGTGAAACTGCCAAACCCTGTTGGTGTGCAAGGTGGCCCGGAGCTGGCAGTAGAGCAAGTGTATCGACTGTATTTGTGCTTCGTGAGACCTCCTTTGCCGGTACCAAAATAAAACAATAGGGGTTTTTTCCCCTTTTTTCTGGCAACAAAACTGAAACCTTTTTACAAGGAATCATGTCTGCATTAATCACAATACTTGTGGTCAGAATGCAAACAAAAAAATACTCTGATAGTATTTGCATTGTTCTTGAAACTGATTGGTCCACACCAGAGACAGCTTTATTTTGTTTGCATTCTGACCACAAGTATTGTGGTTAATGCAGACGTGATTTCTTGTAAAAAGGTTGCAGTTTTGTTTGCCAGAAAAAAGGGGAAAAAAACCTATTCTTGTATTTGTGTTGTGCTTTTAAATGAGTTATCTTCTCGTATGCGTGGGGTTTTTTTCCCGAGTACTCCGGTTTCCTCCCAGATGCCACTTGTTTATGGCAAAGGCCAAAAAAAGCATCATGCATTTCACCCCTTTGTGAAATGCATGACATTCCACAATGTGTGCTTTCCCAACAACACGAGGCCATCCTGGGTAAATGGACATCAGACTTTCCCAATATGTATTCTTAACGTGTGACTAATGCTGCAGTATTCCTGCACAATTAAATAGTTTATTGTTTATTCTCTCATTGTTGAGGACCCACTTTTCCTGTCATCACATGCAAATATTTCTAATGGTTCTCCGACGTGATTTCTGGCTGCACTGAGTAGTTGTTCGACACGATGCTCGAGGTTTTGCCACATGTGCTGAATTCAGTTCCTGAACTCAGAGTCCCTGAATTCAGCTCCTGAATAAGTTCGCAGCACATGGAGTGAAACGTCGGACATCGTGCCAATCGACACGCGGTACTACCCTGAAAGCAGATCGGACAGCCGTACGGCACGAACCGCGAAAAACCTACGCGGCATGAATATGCGAAATGTATAGCGTTTCATCTTCTTGGTTTTTTCGGTAAAGTCACGTAGAAGGGAAGTAATAAAATAATACAAATAAAACATAATAAAATAATTCTCACGACGTTTCGGCCACAACACAAGCAGCCGTCCGTTGTGGCCGAAACGTCGTGAGAATTATTTTATTATGTTTTATTTTTATTATTTTATTACTTCCCTTCTACGTGACTTTACAGAAAGAACCAAGAAGATGAATCCCTGCAGTCACGAAAGCTTTAAATCGAAATGTATAGCGTTTGTGCGTGGACTTTAGGATTCAGAGTGGGGTCACGCAAAGGACGATGGGTCACGGCCGTAGAAATAATTGTAGAGGGATGCTGGCGAGGAAGGCGGGAAAAGGGGGATAAAGGATTGGGGGGGAAACTCAGAGAGATCCCTATTGGTGGGAAGAGGAGAGGGGAAATAAGGGGAGGAGAGACGAAGCCAAGGGGCTCGAGGACAATAAATATATAATGAGCGTATGTTGTTTGTTTGCATTCTGACCACAAGCATTGTGGTTAATGCAGACATGATTCCTCGTAAGAGGTTTCAGTTTGGTGTTTTAACATCTTAACACCTGTTTTGTTGCCAGAAAAAAAGGGGAAAAACCTATTATCAAGAGGGTAGTCGTCAACAACAGTGTCCATGCCCTGCTGCAAGTGCTCATGTTGGTGTGGATGCAACAATCAAGTTTTTTTTTGTATTTTCAGCCAACACCTGTTTAGGTCGAGGTATACCGATTGCTCTCTTGCACAGGTCGACGTTTGTCAATTTTTTTTGTAGCCCCGCCCACCACCCCTACGTTCCGTTCCCTGGTTATCACATTCAGATAAGTCCCTCCCCCCTTAACTTGTATTTAAGGGCTGGTCTCTTGGAATTTTGCCTCACTTGATGCAGTAAATTCAGCTGTGACGGTCCCACCTGATGACGGAGACTTGTGTTGCCTCCGAAACGTCGTGATTTATTATTTTATTTCTATTATTACTTTTATTATCTTCTTGGTTCTTTCGATAAAGTCACGTAGAAGGGAAATAATGAAATAATAAAAATAAAAAATAAAATATTTATTATGTTTTATTTTTGTTATTTTATTATTAACATAATAAAATATTTATAATGTTTAAAGTTTATTATTTTATTATTTACCTTCTACGTGACTTTACCGGAAGAACCAAGAAGATGAATCCCTGCAGTCACGAAAGCTTTAAATCGAAATCTACTTCCATTATTTTATTATTTATTTTTACCTACGTGACTTTACCGAAAAAACCCTAACAGTATGACTCCTTGCAGTCACGAAAGCTTCAAACCTAGAAACAATCAAGTTTCCCTTACCGGGATGCCTCGTGTGGTTGCACCCCTTCGCCTTGTACTCTGTGTCAGGCGAGGAACCGGGATCCCCAGCGCTCGCCGATGCACTGGGACAACTCCACAAGCGCGGGGTTCAGCAACAGCTCGACCACGTGGCTGCCCGTGAACACGAACTTCACCAGCAATGTGCAGGCGAGTCGCGCACCTTCCGTCCTGGGCGCGTCACGCGATGGGTTTCATCGCCAGCCGGCAAACGACGCTCTCTAAATGCCCTTTTGTCGTCGTGTTGTTCGTAGACTTCACGCGTAGGCACCCTTCTCGTTTCTCCACGAGCTGCGGGAAGGGTCAGTGTATTCGGGGTGTGCCGGAGGAACTTGATAACCCACAATTGTTCCATTGTCCAGAAAGTTCGGCCTAATTTGTCTCTCGATATTGTCAGGAATTCTGCTAGGCCGGCTTTGGTGTAGGGATTAGCGGCGTAAGACGATGCCACTATGGTATAAGTGCAAGAAAATAGTCCTATGTTACCGTACACTACATTCCTATAATCCTATACTCGCAAATTGGCATCGGGACAAAATAACAAGACGAAACCGATGCTGCGGCGTGCCAAAATAATTCTCGGGAATGGCGTTTCGTACTGTGCCACCTGAGATGACGGGAGTTGGCCACGTCATGGGCACAGACAAGTGAACGTGCTGAGCCCGTGCTTCCATCCACAGGTGCAGAAGAGCGACGAGGCCTCCATGCTGAGGCTGTACCAGACGCTGAGCCAGATGCGCTCCTCCGAGCTGCCCCTGCACCGCGGCTGGGCCTGCTTCCTGTCGAGCGCCGCGGCGGACGTGCTGACATTCTCGCGCGAGATGGACGGCGTGCGGACAACCTACGTCGTGGCCATCAACCTGGGCGCCACGGACCGGACGGTGGACCTGCAGCAGATGCTCACTGGGCGGCCCAAGGAGGGCTACGTGAGCGTCAGCACCGACGCGGCGCGGCCCAGGGAGAAGGTGAGCCTGGCCGAAGTGCGCGTGAAGTCGGGCGAGGGGCTGCTGCTTTGGTACGACACGGAGACGCCCGTGCACCTGGACGAGGAGAAGAAAGGCAGTTGCTACATCTCGCAGCGCGCGTGCTACCTGCAGCCTCTTGACATCCTCTACAAGTGCTGAGCCCCACAGAGCAGCGGCGCTTCGAATATCTTTCGATTTTAGCGTAGTCGATGGTGGCGGTCGTAAATAGCCAGCGATGTATCCGTTAAAAACAAACAAATTCACTGCGTGTGCCTTCGTAGATTCACTAATGGGTGGGGGCCTCACCAAAAAGTGTCGGTAACGTCATGGGGGTTTTGTTTGATGACACTTCACCACGATGGTCTGTGTGGATTGGTGAAGTGGCACCGCTGATAGTAGCCGTGACTGGGAATCAAACTCAGGTCGCCAGATTCACACTGCAGTATGATAACTCCTGCGAAAACTGCTTCTGCGACCTACACATTGCATGTTGAAAAATTGCACCCGGCTGTGGTTTTGGTAAAAATGTAAAGACCGGCTGAGGTTTGGTGCAGAGAGGTTCTCAAATAGTAATCCTAATATATCTATCATAGCTCATCTCACATTTACTATGCACATGAGGTTTAGCAATCATCAGATGTCTATGCCGTGCTTTGTTGAATTTTATATTTATCTGCAGGACATGAGTAAACAGTGAAATATGAACTGTGTTGATGTTTGCCATGGGGGCACTTGAATTTGAGAACCTCTGACATACAGCGTGATAATAAGAATGCTGAATAGAAGGTAACATTGGATCCCATCTCTCAACATTAAATCTCTAACAACCTTGCAATATTCACGCTATCACTCATTCTGTGTTGTAGTCCGTCTCTATGAATTAATGCAGATTTTTCAACCGCGGAACGTGCCATGTAAGTGGGGCATTCGCCATTCGGAGTCATTGGGTGCACACACGAGTCCTCATCTCTGCTGGTGGTAAATCATGATCTGTTCGCAGGCCAACTACTGGTGGTGTCTTCCCATGAAGTGGTACAATTGTTTTTGTCACTGGAGGAATGATTTATTGGCTGAGTCTTCCCCAATTGGGATAGAAAATTCAGGTTTTGGACCACTGCCACAGCATCTCTGGGCGCTGTCAGTCACTTTGAAACGAATTCTCATTCTTAGTTGTTCGGATTATTGTTAAAAAAGGCTAGAGAGACTCATACAAATATTCTGGTAGATAATTCTCATTGACGCCTTGGACAAACACTGATAACTTGTGAAAGGTTGATAATTTATCTTTTCTTTTCTCCTGTGATAAACAGGATGAAATCTGTCAATTTATTTTCTAATTAACAAATGGGTTTTAATTCCCCACTTATGCATATTCACATTAACTTCTCTGCTGCTTCAATGTTTTTTTTTGGTTTATTTCCTAATTGCAAATTAACAAAGCCAATTAAAAGTTTGATGGGGGGGGGGGGGGGAATCGCTGCCTTCAAGTTTTCTGTACAAGTTTACGACGTTGTGATTAATGCCATCGATTCACTCGTGCCCATCATTAAGAGCAGATGTTTGGCAATCAAGCAGTGCCGTGTGTAGCAGTGTTCGCTGTGCATCTGTGCAGTGCACTTGTGTGTTGATTACTGATTATAAATAAACAATTCGTGGAGCCTTGCAAAGCGTGGTTGTGGTTGTTTTTAAAAATCATTATTATCATTATTGTTTTGCCGTAATTTTAATCATGTATTGGTTGATTGCAGGGTTCCAGCACGCGCTTGGCATATCCGTGATTCTTGACAGTCAAGAGTTTTTAGAAGCGACGCGCCACCATCAGTGCAGCGATTTAATAAAAAATGTCAACTTGGAAGACTGCGCTACACCCAGTATTCGCTCTCTCTCTCGTAGGGAGAGGACGACTCAGAGGCGCGAGAAGGAAGGGATGAACCGGCGCCAACAATTGGCTAAGCTCTGAGGTCCTTTACATATTCAGGCGTTATCGTCAAATTCATTACTTTTACACCCGGAGAAAATCCACGCACGTGAGGGTGAAACGCTCTATCCCATTGCAAGGCCCGCGAGCCACTCTCGGCCCCTGGGTATCCTTTAGTGCGGGCCCCCCGATGTGCGGCCCTAGACAAGACACAACAGATGTGACCCCCCCCCCCCCTTGCAGGTGGTGTGGCGGCCCTCACACTAATGCCTTAGCGGCGAAAGCGGCCCCCCTCTGGAAATGAGTGAAGAACACTGCCCTATCCCATACAGGCAGAGCGGGTTGCGTCCACTGTTTTTTTGCTGTACCGAATTCTCCTGGCGAGCCAGGCTACGACTCCTCCTCGACGCCCACGGGAAGGGAGTTTTCGTGACATTTGTGTGATCCACCAAGCCCCGACTCCACGGTGTTGGATCACAGGCCACGCGCATAACCAGCACAACTGCCCGGCTAATTAACGCGTTGTCAGTCCTCGGCAAGCACCCTTGGGTTTAATCTGTGATATTTAAAGTGGCGAGCGTTAATGCAATTGCATTTGGAAACGACAACTTGCGATTCCGAGCATTTTCGTTACACTTTTGTGATACCGTGCTGATGCCTACATATTCAATCACCGATAATTATCGGACAATCCATCACTGGGTTACTTAGGTGACAGTTATATTTAGCGTGGATGATATTTGGTTATGGTAGTCATGTTTATTGGAGTAAGATTGGTTTGAGAATTCATCTCACGGCTGAGCATGGCTCACGTCCAGTATACATTGAGCTCTTATTTATCGGAGTATACGAATCGTTTGCAAACTTAGACTTAATACATCGAAAGCACAGCATCTCCTTTGGAAAATCACCCCGCTAATAAACAGCACAATTATTACTTTATATGTTCGAAAACATGTTTTAGGAAAATGCTAATGAGCATTATTGTGGCATTTATTTGTTCGCGACAATGGGAATACAATTACTCCCAACTCCGATTTAAAGCTTTCGTGACTGCAGGGATTCATTTTCTTGGTTCTTTCGGTAAAGTCACGTAGAATGGAAATAATAAAATAATAAAAATAAAACATAATAAAATACAATTCTCACGACGTTTCGGCCACAACGCAAGCAGCCGTCCTCAGGTGGAGAACAGGTCTGTCGAGAAGACAGAGTCTGAAATGTCGTGAGAATTATTTTATTATGTTTTATTTTTATTATTTATTATTTCCATTCTACGTGACTTTACCGAAAAAACCAAGAAGATACTCCCAACTCGCAATGGGAAACCCGTGCCGAGCCCAGCACAAGCACAAGCAG
This sequence comes from Lethenteron reissneri, assembly GCF_015708825.2. Classification (NCBI taxonomy): domain Eukaryota; kingdom Metazoa; phylum Chordata; class Hyperoartia; order Petromyzontiformes; family Petromyzontidae; genus Lethenteron; species Lethenteron reissneri. The sequence goes on along the minus strand of NC_083803.1, from coordinate 9,158,666 downwards.
TGTGAACGTGGGGGGGGGGGGGGGACCACGAACAGCGCCACCTGGAGGCGCAGCTCTGAAGGGACATTGCCTGGCCCTGGACTCTTCACTCCACGGGACGAACGGAAGAGGGCGTCCCGAACACAGCGGCGCAACTCGGCAGCAGCTGAGCTCGTTGAGCATGCGGAGGAGATGCGATTCCCACAGGCAGTGCGAGTCGGTGAACGATATACATGCGTAAGGGCAACTGATGAGTCCTCATCACGACGAAGCCGGTCCACGGTTGTGTCTCTGCATCACTGCCGCCTGCCAGTTGGTCGCATTTGCGCACATTATATTTTGATGGTGACCAAAGAACTGAGGACCAACAATGCAGTTCTTTCAGGAACTGTTGATGGTTTTTATATATGATGCAAAAAAAAAAACTCGAAGTGCTTCTCGGTCGCGTTTCTGTCGCTTGGAACGTACGGTTTGCCGGGCCGCACTTTGTTTCTGCAATGATGGACATGAGGCAGACGTATTCTTAGGTTTTTTCGGTAAAGTCACGTAGGTAAAATTTTTAAATTTAAATTAATAAAAGTAAAATAAAAATAAAATAAAAAATAAAAATCACGACGTTTCGGAGGCAACACAAGCTTCCGTCTTCAGGTGGAACCGTCACAGCACGATAGCTGTATCAAGTAAGAGAAATTTCAAGAAAACAGTCCTTGTATATATACTCGTTGAGGGTGGGAGGAGCCAAGGCAGGCACCTGGATGTTATTTTTGTGAGGACTCTCACTTGATACAGCAATCGTGCTGTGACGGTTCCACCTGAAGACGGAAGCTTGTGTTGCCTCCGAAACGTCGTGATTTTTATTTTTATTTTACTTTTATTAATTTAATTTAAATTTTTTACCTACGTGACTTTACCGAAAAAACCTAAATATATGAATCCTTGCAGTCACGAAAGCTTCAAATCTAGAATGAGGCAGACGGACTGTGATGGCAGTGACGCTGTCATGTGGGTGTGCAGGTAGTGCAACTGCACCCTCGTCTACGTTACCATGGCGGGGGCCCGGTTGTCCGCCGACCTCTGAGGAGTGCAGGAGTTGGACAGGAGGGCCCAGTGTTGCCATCTTAGCGACCGTGTCGCTAATTCGAGCGACTTATATTTTTGGGTTCGTTTGTGACAACATTTTGTCTTCAAGATCCCCAAGGACGAGAGCATTTTATTCAGAATCATGCATCCGGTGTACGATGTTAAATACTCAGTGAATTGTCCACTAAATATTTGCGAACTTTGCGTCTACGCACATAGCAACATGTCTATACAGATATCTCGAGATTCGTTTGGCGTTGTTTCGCTTTTAGGAGTTGGCAACCATTCAGGGGGGCAGGTTTAATTGCTTGCACCAGGGCCTATGTCCCAACCCTTCCCCAGTGGGCACTGGCAGTGATGGTCAAAAGCTGAGATCACAATTTGTCGACGCCACTGCTTTGTAAGCACCTTTTGTCAGTTCACTGCTGGATAAAGGCCTCCCCCCCATGACGTGCGGGTCATATGGGGTTGTCTGGCCATACTTCGCCATGCTGTTCCGTACGGGTATAATTGGGAGAGAAGGGGTAACCCAGTACCGGTGTAGTTCAGTTACCGCTCATGGCCACTTATGGTATTAGACGTGGCCGGATTATAAAGTGAACTCCATTGCGCCACCGATCTAACAAAACACACTGCTTTACTGTGCTGTATATAACATACCAACGTTTCGGGCGAGAGTCCTTCTACAGAGCACAAAGAGGGCAGAGACATTGACCGACTGACTTGCACTCTCCAGAGTGGTGACCTAAGAACACTTTGACATTGGGGTCAATCAACGGTTTTGAACTGACATGGCATTTTGAAATAGGTAGTTTAACGAGTGAATCATAAAACAAACGTATAAACCAATTCATATTACTATTAAACGTATCAACTTGTTATTTGGACCTGTATCATAAAAATTGCAACACTAATACAGATCCAATGATTAAGCCTAATTAGTCGTATAACGGATAATGCCAACGACTATTGCTCTTCAAAACAAAAATCAGAATCTGTATTTATACTGGAGGAATCCGATGAGCTTTGAAGCGCTTTTTCACAGATGAAAACATGATAGAGAAGTGCAACGTAGAGAAAATGGTAAGCGAGGCACTCAATCTAAATAACGAATAAAAATTTAATTATATAAGTCCGATTTTAGAAAGCTTGGGCAAGGCAGCAAAAACCTGTACAGTCCTGTATATCAAACCTTGCGTGTAAGAGATGGTTTAGGATCCAACCGGATCCAACCGGATGCCATGGGTCGACTGACTGAGATGACCGGTAGATGCACCAGCTGTATCCCCTACTGTGCCAGGCTAGGTGCAGGAGGTCTCGGGACAGACCCAGCAGGCGCCATGGGTCGGCTGACTGAGATGACCGGTAGATGCACCAGCTGTATCCCCTACTGTGCCAGGCTAGGTGCAGGAGGTCTCGGGACAGACCCAGCAGGCGCCATGGGTCGGCTGACTGAGATGACCGGTAGATGCATCAGCTGTACCCCCTACTGTGCCAGGCTAGGTGCAGGAGGTCTCGGGACAGACCCAGCAGGTGCCATGGGTCGGCTGACTGAGATGACCGGTAAATGCACCAGCTGTATCCCCTACTGTGCCAGGCTAGGTGCAGGAGGTCTCGGGACAGACCCAGCAGGTGTCATGGGTCGACTGACTGAGATGACCGGTAGATGCACCAGCTGTACCCCCTACGGTGCCAGGCTAGGTGCAGGAGGTCACGGGACAGACCCAGCAGGTGGCATGGGTCGACTGACTGAGATGACTGGCCAATGCACCACCTGTGCCCCCTACGGTGCCAACGTGCTGCGTTTTATCCGCCCGGTGCTGCGCTCGTTTTGCTTTGAGCAGCGTCGCTCCTCTGCCCTCCGCCGTGGCTGGAGGGGCGACTGCCTCCAACTGCCCCAGTAGCAGCAGCAGCAGCTTCCTTCACGAGTATTCCGCATTCACAACACTCGTCGAATTATTTTTTCCAAATGCACAGTTGCGGAACTCTCTAAAAAAAGAGTCTTGAGACTCACCGAGGATTTCCTGACAAATTACTTGAATTATTGTTTTGTTGCCCGTACTCTGCAGAGCTAATAGTAACAACACATTGCTGGAACAAAAACAACCCTAAAATTTGTTTACAGCTTGTTAGCTTGCTAGCGGTAATTATAACCGGTGCAAGTGAATTTTACCCAGTTGTGCGATTGTTCACAACTACCAACGTAATCACCGTCTTAAACATTTTATATTTCACAGCGCATTTTAGCGATGGGATTTCGTCGACTATGCTTCACCACGTTGGTCGATCGCCGGTTCAGATCTCACTCGCCATCGAAGCAATGCGATGATTCTATAGAAAGGGACAGCGGTGCCACAGAGAGGACAGTGACGATGTTGAGCCTGGACGGACAGTCGAAGCGATCAAGTTCCAGGTTGACAGGGCGACTTCAGCAGAAGACAATTGGTCGCTGGAAGTGAGACGAGAGGGATAGAAAGGGTGAGTTAGCGGAGGATCTTGAAGATGGCGAATGTATCCCGATAACGTTGAACCGCAGCACGGTCGTGTCGGGGTCGCTCTACATCAGCGGTGGGGAACGTCCGGCCCGCGGGCCGTATAAGGCCCGCAAAATCATTTGGGTCTGGCCCTGCCAAGGCAACCGCAGGCGGGACTCGAAATTCAATAAATCTAGGAGCAAACCTGGAAAAGCAGTTGCGAGTAGCAACATCATCAATACCAGCTAACATCACACGCCACGCCAAAGAGACGCAGTTGCAGCCATCACGTTAGGGGTGAGTTAATTAAATGGTTGACCAAATATAACAGGCTAATTTTTTAAGTGGATAATTTTGTATGGCCCGCGAATGATGTGTGGAGAAATCCTCCTGTTTCGTTCCTTAAATAGAGGGATAGATGTGATGACAACACTTGCGAGCCCTTCACCTGCGAACTTGGGGGGGGGGGGGGGAATTAATGAATGCATATAAATTACAATGGGTATCCGTTGCCGGTCGGGTTATTCATATTCTGTGTATTTTTATTACACATGTATATGTTTCACATCGACGCTGGTGATCATTTAGGGCAGGGGTCAGCATCCAAAATAACAAGAAGAGCCGTTAAACAAATAATAACGAGTCACGAAGCAGTCCTGTTAGACCCCTTCATTTAATGTCCCCTCCTTCCATACTCCAGGTAACTTATTTCACGTGTGTGTATACAGATATTTAGGCTCGCTGGTCTCGTCATGAAACTGCAATGAAAAAGCACCAGGGGAGGCAGCTATCACATCTGCCTCACTTAGGGGGACGTGTCTAACACGCCCCCCTCAGTGAGGACACGCCCCCTCAGTGAGGCCACGCCCCCTCAGTGAGGCCACGCCCCCTCAGTGAGGCCACGCCCTCCTAGGTGAGGCCACGCCCCCCTCCGTGAGGCCACGCCCCCCTCAGCGTGTGAATCTGGCTCTGACACGAGCCAGTGCCTCCCCAGCCATTGACCTCACCGCACGTCACTGGTGGGTAAGCGTGGATAATGGAGTTTTCGTGGACCCTACAGTTAAAATATTAACATGTGTTGTTTTTCCAGGTAAGGCTCACTGAGCTATATAATTATAGCTATTTTACAGTAGCGACTGTGGCCACAAATTATGGCTCCACGAAGTGACTTATGACGTGCAATTGTATCGCAGCACTCTTAAACGCATGATATTAAATGAGGGGAAAACCAGAGGATCCGGAGTAAAATTCACTCGGCCACGGGGAGAGAGACATGCAAAACCACAAATATACAGGCGTCAGGGTGTATAAATAACCCCCAGGTGAGGGAAATAACACCTTGCCATGCACAACAAGAGGTGTGGGCAATGGGGCTGCGGTTAACCCGAGTTCTGTCTGTATTTGTTGAGCGAGCCTTGACTCTGCCGATAAGACTCTAACACCCAGGAGGGGCAAAAACCGGCCCAGAGTTTGCACGTCTGAACAAATTCGGTGGGGATAATAAGTGTGGCAAGCCCTTTAGGCCGATAGACAAACGTAGATTGTATTTGCATGTGGATGCACGGGACGAGAAGTAACGTATTCAAGCGAAAGGGGCCACCCGGTGGTGGCGATTAATCTTTGTCTTCAACGCCTTCCGTCCATGGCAGGGGTCGACACCTGCAGTTCGAGAGCCGCACGCGGCTCCTTGTGGACTGCCTCGTGATGTTATTCATTGAGGACCCACCGTCTCGAATTCACACGCATTGCAGCTCTTAAAATTTAGTACTTTTTTTTGGTTCGATTTAAAGCTTTCGTGACTGCAGGGATTCATCTTCTTGGTTCTTTCGGTAAAGTCACGTAGAAGGGAAATAATAAAATAATAAAAAGAAAACATAATAAAATAATTCTCACGACGACATTCTTCACCTGAGGACGGCTGCTTGCGTTGTGGCCGAAACGTCGTGAAAATTATTTTATTATGTTTTATTTTTATTGTTTTATTATTTCCCTTCTACGTGACTTTACTTTTTTTTGGTTCCGAATTCGAAAAAAAAGCATTTTTTTGTTACATTGGTAGCTGACCTCTGGTCCAAGGGGGGCTTAGAGCAAGGGCTGTCCATAGCCCGGTGTTGAAGCGTGCGGGGCCTGGGGCAAATCACTCAGCGTGGGCCCCCCCCCTCCCCCCCGATGCTCTCGAGCTAAAATCTGACATCGAAGCGGGGGGGGGGGGGCAAAGTTCGGGCCCCCCCTCGGGGCTGTTGCCCCCTCGTGGCGGCTCTGCTTGGAGAGGTTGGGTTGATGAGTCGCGCCCGTCGTGCGCGTTTATCACTCACCTGCACGGCAGGCGGGACAGGAAATAGTTTGTTCATTTACTGGCATGGCATGTACCGTGTCAACTCGTACGGTTTACCCGTGTTCTTGCGCAGGGATATTGAGTTTTCAGGTCCATACGGCGTACAGCCGTTTCGATACGGGCAAAATTACGTGTTTGGTCCGTTTGTTTGTGTTTCTCCCTTGTGATGGGACTTTGTAGGATGAACGTTGAGATGTGTAAGGGCACGGGGGTGACGAATACGGTTTCAATTGGTATGTAATAAGCTAGGGGGCACTGATAAGGGGTTGACAGGTATGACATGGCCACACATGCCGAGGTACCCCTGTCATCATCATGCATGTTCAATCCACTGTTGGATGAAGTGCTCCGCGAGTTGTTGTCATCTCTCGCAGTCCTGTGATGCGATAAGAATAAGCGGTACAGTAGTTCCTCGTTATTCACGAACTTGCTATCGGCGATTTTTGCTGTCCGTGAATCGCATATGGAACTCTACACGACTACTACTGCATCCAGAGAGAAAGAAAGTGATGAGATGCGATTTAAAGCTATCGTGACTGCAGGGATTCATCTTCTTGGTTCTTTCGGTAAAGTCACGTAGAAGGGAAGTAATCAAAATAAGAAAAATAAAACAATAAAATACAATTCTCACGACGTTCGGCCTGTCTTTCCGACAGACCTGTTCTTCACCGGAGGACGGCTGCTTGCGTTGTGGCCGAAACGTCGTGAGAATTGTATTTTATTATGTTTTATTTGTATTATTTGTATTATTTACCTTCTACGTGACTTTACCGAAAGAACCAAGAATATGATGAGATGCGATAAAGTGATGCGATAAAGAGATGAGAGAGATAGAACTTCTCGAAGCTTTAGAAGCAATTTCTTTCCGTGTTATGATACATTTTTACACTTTTTTTTACGTATTTGTAGAGGGTAATTCATCGACAATGTAGGTTTTCGAAGGCCAATAGAATCATCCGCAAAAATGTTCTATTCAAGAGCATCTGCGGAACGTTTCCCTCGCAAATAACGAGGGAACACTGCGCCCATCGCTTTCGCGCACATTGCTTTGCGATGCTGCTGCGTCGGTAGTGGCGTTACGAGCACAAAGAACACAATAACTCAACACATTCACCACAAAATGGGAAAAAATATTTCTATTGGGCGACGTTTTGGGCAATGTCCCTTCTTCAGAGCACGTGACACCTGCACGTGACCTGGTGCCATCACGGGCGTCCTCTGGATGGCGTCTCCTCTCTTGTGCAGGACGATCTCGAGTAGAAAGAAGCCTTGGGATGTCAGCGGCTAAATAAATAAATGAATACGCTTGTCAATCAAAGAAATAAATGCGACGCTTTGCTTTGTAGAGAGGCTTGAGAGGATAATGGGAATGAACTCCACGCCTTCTCTGCAATGTTATTGGTCAAGCAAACCTCCACGCGCACAACGCACACTCGCATCGATACACTCACGTACGTGTGTGCGTTTGTTGAACTTCTTTCGCACCGTACGTAGCCAAATGTGCTCCACTCGCACCTCGACTCGCGAACCTACACTCGCACCGAAACGCTCACGTGGCGACGCTCACACACCTCTACACTCACAAAAAATATAAACTCGGAGCGGTCGTAAAAACAACGCTCACGAGAGGACTTCCGTGCCCTGCCCCGAGTGACTTCAGGGTGACGATTTGCGCTTCCCCGCGGCCATTTAGCAAAATGGCATAGTGAGCGCATAGCAATTTAGCAATCTTGATGAGCGTGCGTTGTCCTGGAGTGGGTGATCGGAGCGCGTGGGTTGCAGGGTGCGCGGGTGAAACGTCGCAAGGGGTGATGTTATGGGACGGAGGGGGGGGGGTGCTAATGTTGTAGGCGGCCTAGTAACGTGCACTCGGCGTGATGACACTGGCCCACCTTGAGTCCTGCCTCTCAGGCGATTGTGTCAGCCTCGCTCAAGTGTCCCCTGTGGGCGCGATGAATGGGCGCTGCTCGACACAGCGGTCGCGAACGCGGGACGATGACGCAAACTGCGGCGCACTCAACAGCAATATTAAGTGTCAAACAAACTAATTATGTGCGTGCGTGCGTGTGTTTTGGGGAAGCGGTGGTGGAGCAGTTAGCACTGCACTGTGAACCCGGAGGGGACCCGATTGCGTTCATTTACCAGCTGTGGCGAACGTCAGTGGCGAGCGATGTCTGAACCGGCTCCGGATTGAACCTTACGCCATTGGAACCTCCTTTGCCAGTAGCATAATATGAGAATAGATTTTTTACCCTTTTATCTGGCAACAAAACTGACACCTTTTTTACAAGGAGTCATGTTTGCATTGACCACAATACCTGCGGTCGGAATGCAAAAAAAAACACAACTCTGATAATGTATGCACTGTCCTTGAAATTGATTGGTCCACACCCGAGACAGATTTTCTTAGAGCATTTACATGACTCCTTGTCATTTACAAATCAGAGTTCACCAGAGTAGTGAAGTATGGTCAAACACAACCCTGTGCCTGGCCTGGTGTTAAGAGGCCTTCATCTGGTCGTGGATTGACAGAGGGCAGTACGTAATCATTGCTAAGATTTACTAAACATCACACTCCATGCTATTGTTGTTACCTTGCGAGTAACAGAGCGCATTGTTTTAGCCTCTTGTCAATCCGCCACTGGCTGAAGGCCTCTCCCAAATCATGCCGCTCATGGGGGTTGATTGACCACACTTCACCGGTCCAGATGCACACGTAATAAACAAATACAGAAAATATAGATAACAACCGTATTTTTGTGATAAAAACAAGTCAATGCATTGCTGTGTTTCAGTCTAAACCCGTCTACTGTGTGGATGCAAATGCAACAACTCCAGTGGAGTATGCAGCTTATCTGTGTATTATGTCCACATTGAGTGTCGGACTCTGCGCCTAACATTGATGTATTTTATTTAGCCTGAAGAGAGCCAGATTGTCTCCTCTTCTCAAGTACAATTTACAGTTAGCAAATCATGACATTGCGTATGCGTCCTCGTTTGAATATTCCATACTCTGTTAGCCTTTAGCTGTTTTAAATTCGTTGTTTTAACACTGAGCCAGCCACACGCGTTGTTCTAAATTTATGCGATGTCGAATGTGCGGCCAGGGAATGTATTGCGCATTACAATGATAATGTTATGCTCAGAATGTATCAAAGCGCGGAGTGATGGCGCAGTGATTAGCTCACCGTACCATAAACTTTGTTGCGACACTCGTTTTTCCCGAGTTTGATTCCTAGCCATAGCCAACATCAGTTGGTGAGTGATGCACCTGAGCCAGTGCCAACGGCTCCCCCCACTCCCCTAACTTCCCCGATCTCCTCTGACCAGCGTGGTGAAGTACGGTCAAAACATCCCACCCCGCCGCAAGCGACGGATTGACCGGCGGCTCTCACATCGTATTATCACAATCCTCCAAAACTCGTAGGGATAATGTATCTAGGATGCGTGATGTACAACAACATAACAGGACGTGCAAACGTGATGTCAAGGGGGGGGGGGGGGATGTGGCGCTCTTGAGTGGGAGCAGAGTGAACAAGCGGCGATTTCTGCGCAGGACAAGAGCAATCGGCGTGCCCCCAGGGACCAAAAAAAAACCCCGCACTCTTTGCGCGATTTATGAAGTCATCAGAATACTTGAAAATGTAAATTTAAATAAAAAATAACAGCTCATTTGTTGGTGGCACGCTGGGCAATTGTCCACGCTGGCGGGCCTTGAGCGCTCAGCGGCATGGAAATGCCAGGAGCCAGCGGGGGTCTGTGGAGGGGTAGAGAGCATAGGAGCCCCCCCCCCCCCCGCTGCCTCCTCCGGCTTGGTTGATCATCACGCATGGCGGGGTCGCTTATAAACACTTGCGCGCGCGCGCACACACGCGCGCGCGCGCACGTGCACTGATACACACACACAAACAAACACACGCATGGCCACGCACAGATACACGCGGAGTAGGAAACACACGCTCGTTGCTGTTGAGGAAAGTTAGGTTCGACTTGTGTAGGACACGTAGCAAGAAGGCATGATGGGCGAGATTAATGACGGAGTGGCAGCCACTGCCAGGAAGATGCCCGAGAGGAAACCCACCGTTGGAGTTCGAGTCATTGATCGTGGCATCACAGGGCCGTGGGGGAGGCCTTCATTCAGCAGTGGCTAGATCATGGTTGATGATGGTTCATGTAAAGTTTTTGGTTTTTTTGGGGGATAATCCATTACAGTTCTGATTATATCGCTGGGCACTGGAGTTCACAACCAAGGTGTGGACAAAGACACCCTTTAGTAACCGCCCCGTTCAGCTTTCCCATTGAAAGTCCTGTGAGATATTGACAGAATTGGCCATTGTGGGGAAAATTCACGACTGTCCACAAATGTCTCCCATATAGTCACATGGGGCTGTTAGAACAGGTGCTGTTTGCGAGCTCCTATTAAGACCAGCATGGCACACGGCAGGTGTCGTGTCCAGCCACGTTAGTCTCCACAGTGCTGTGCACTGCACCAGATACTAACTCAAGGCTGAGTTGACATAGGATCTCCCATTTAAGCACAATGACACACATGCTTTAGAAAAGCTTTATTGCCAGCGGCTGCTCGACGAATGAGTTAATGATCGCTTTTAGTTATTTTACAAATACATCCCAAATCACGATTTATATTTAGTTCTATTAATTCAGGGGTTCATCTTACACTTGATAAGACAATATTTCTTCGTTCTGTCAATCGGTGAATCGTTTAATTAAAGCAGGAGAGTGTCCACTGTAACTGCAAGCCTCGTCAATGTGAGACCTGGGTTACAAGTCATCAGCAGCCTTGATCAATCCACTGCTGGATGAATACTTCCCCAAGCTGTCGCCACCACCCACGGTCTTCCGATGCTTCTGCCTAAGCGGCTGCACGTGAGCCGATCTCATTGCTGCGTCTCCGCAGAGCTCACGAACAAATACGATCATTAAATTCAGCAAACATTGCGCAACTGAAAGTGCTAAAGGTGTATCGGAAACAAACGCTTGATATGATGAGCGGCTCAGAGGAAATAGCAGAAGACTAAAATTAACACGGACAAAAGAAATAACTTCCACTGATACTCTAAGCAAAGCGCGGGGGTTTATAACGAGACAACAAAACGTCGGTGCAGCGTATTGTATGGCGCAGGCGGGACACGTGAGATGACACCAAACTCGATGCATCCGTCAATAACACTTGTGCATGTGCACCACTGTGACACGAGGATGCACATCACTGAGGTTCAGCCGTTGCGCACTCCGCCGTGGCAAGGGTGTGGCATGTGGTGGAAGTCACGGAGAATGGAGACTTGCGAACAGCGGAGGCTGTAGCCCGTGCCTGTGAGATGATGTGTCTGGCGGTGTTGGTGTCAATATACCCACGATGACATGGGATGTGTCGACACATGCAGTACGTACCGTGACAACTCACAAAATGCCACATCACACCAGCAGCGCACATGCGTGTGCGCCGCCGTGGGCTGAGCGATTTAGCTGGCGAGCCGAGTTCGATTCCCACTCATTGCCAACAGCAGTGATGAATTATCTGAACCGGTCCTGGGCATCCCCTAGGTCGACACAGCCTCACATTGAGTACCTAGTGCGGTGTGTAAACATCGCCACGACGGAGACAAAGGCGGCCGGAGCGTGGTTCTGGCCACCCACCCCCTTTGTGTGCTGTGCTGGCCTTCATAGGTGCTCGCTGACAGCACTTGCCCCAACAGTCTGTTAAGGCTATACGGGGGATCTTTGTTTTTGTGTTGGAGCGGTAGCGCACTGCGCTACGAACCCGGCGACCCCAGTTCAATTCCTGCTCATGGCCAAAAGCAGTGACGATTATCTGACCCGGTCCTGGGCCTCCCCTAGGTCGACTCAGCCTCAAAATGAGTACCGAGTGCGGTGTGTAAACATCGCCACGAGGGAGACAAAGACGGCCGGGCGTGGTGTTGCCACCCACTCCCTCGTGCGCCTACATGGGAGGGGGGGGATCTTTGTCTTTGCGTTTAAAACAGGACCCTGCGGGGTGGGCTGGTAGGAATAAAACTTAGTACCGGTACAGAGATATCGACCGGGTATAGAGGAGTTAAAGAAAAAATTACTGTATTCTATTGTAACGTTAATTAAAAGTGTTTGTTTTGACAAGAAACGCTGTGAGATTTAAAGACTCGTAGTCTTTCATTTCCAACACCACCCTCAACACCACCCCTCCCACGGACGGACGGACGGACACATTAATCTATTGGTGGTCTGGTCCACTTCGTTCCTACCAGTATAACTGCATAATGCACTCCTGATGGAACTTCATGCGTACGGCACAACTACTAAACACGGCTCTGATTTCCGAGTATCGCAACGCGGCTCGCGATGGTAATTGTGTGTTGCAGCAATTACCGCCCGAGTGCTTCTTTGCAATGGGATTTGTCGCAAATGTATTTACATTGATTTTGTGATCGTACATTTGAGACGACACGGTGTTGGGTTGTGGGGTGGAGCGGTGGCACCAGTGGCTACTCGCACTTTGCGCTTTATTAACCCGGCGAGCTTGAGTTTGATTCCTGGCCACGGCTAACACCCAGGTGTGAGTGATACCTAAACCGGCCATGAGCCCCCCCGCGCCTCCCTCCTTTACCTACCCACATGGACATCGTGCCAAACAATAGTCGGTACAACCCCAAAGTGTACGTTAAGTTCAATCGTGCATTTTGCGTGTGTCTGCCATGACTCCGTCTCCAAGCGCAGCCCGATCAGAATTAGCCACCGACAGTTGCCCAGGTGTCTACAATTCACCGAGTCTGCCGATGGTCTCTTACAAATTCTAGATTTGAAGCTTTCGTGACTGCAAGGAATCATATTCTTAGTTTTTTTCGGTAAAGTCACGTAGGTAAAAAGTAAAAAATAATAAAAGTAAAATAAAAATAAAATATTTTTTATTTTACATTTATTAATTTTAATCTCTTACAAATGTTTTGTCAAATCAAGTGCAAGTTTGTATATATCGTACGTGCATAAAACATGGCAATTCCGACATATCAAACTCGCTACGTTCTCCCTCGATGAAGAGTTATCGCTATTGGTATTACTTGCTTTTTTGGCCACGCGAATGATTTTGATGCCCACGTTTTTTTCCCCCCTTAGAAATTATTTGATTTTCAAATGACGGCGATGATTGCGGTCGCAATGATTGCTCCGCTGTTCTCCACCGCTGCCGCCGTTTGCACACAAATAATGTGTGCGTGCGCGTGCCCGCGTGCGCGTGAGTGCTGCCTCGTGCCCTTATCCCTTCAGCACGGGTAATCACACGCAGCGCTGCAGCAAGAACGAAGCTTTAGAAACAGCCCAACTGCCGATTTTTCCAGCAAAAAAGTACTCAAGAACAGGTATTGGGGCTTCCCTGAGGAGTCTTGCTCGTGCCACTTGGGGCCGTCCATAAATGACGTCACGCACCTAGGTGATGGGGGGGGGGGGTCAGACATTTGTGACGATGTGTGACGAGGGGGGGGGTGAGAAATGTGACGTCACATCAAAATGCACAACTTTCAATAAATATAGACAACACGTTCTACTTAATTAAATAGACTTTTTAACAAATGTTTTCTCCTACAACATCAGTACAGCGCCGCATCAAATACGCACTACAATGACAATAGTTTAAAGCGATTTGAAGCATATTCTTGGTTCTTTCGGTAAAGTCACGTAGGTAAGGAAAAAATAAGTATAACTTATTTATTTATTTTTATCTTTTATTTGTATCTTTGATTTTTATTTTATTTATTATTTTCTTTACCTACGTGACTTTACCGAAAGAACCAAGAGTATGGATCCTTGCAGTCACGAACACTTCAAATCTAGAATGAAGCCTGCACCATTGTTTTTACTGCCACCTCAGCAGCAACCTAAACATAAGAAACAGAAAGAAAGAACGCAGCACTCTAGCAAAACAAAGCTATCACGGTAACATTGCCTTCTTAATTATGTTTCTGTTTACAGGGGGATAAGTACGATGCCAAAAATTCGAAAAACATGGGGACATTTATCCGCATAAGTTTAACCGCTTTTCAAGTCAGTTAGTTGATCATCTTTATTCCTTACGGGGTATGAGGCCCACGATGTGTTCCCTCCACTTCTTGCTGCCCTTGGAAACGTGTTGAGCTTCGCCCCAAGGGAAGGCGATCGCTCGAAATGTTGGAGCCATCTTGTAGGCAGTGATATTATTCCCATTTTGGTCCTTGACAGGGGCTAATTGGTGGGTGTGTTTGCCGCGTAGACGTTTAGTGATCTTGTGCACGGTACACAACATATCGCTCAGCTTTGTTTGCCAAATCTTCAACAAAAGCCCTTTTGTCTCACTCTTTGGTTCTTTCGGTAAAGTGACGTATAAAGAGAAAATAATACATTAAATACTAGCATACGACGTTTCGATTGCAACACGAGCAATCATCATCAGGTATAAATGAAATAGAAACACAAATCTAGTATACTTAGAAATGTAATGTAATACAACAGAGAGTCGGATAACATAACAGTCAACACCCTACCTCGTTGATTACGTTCTTCCTGAGAATGCTAAATTTGAGAGAGAGATAAAACACAGAACCAGAGACATATAGACAGACATATAAGCAGACAGATATCACAGAGATACATAGAGAGAGAATAAACATAGGCACACATCCTGTAGGGACCTTGTCTCGCCTGGCGCTCCTTTTCACCTCCTTGTTTTTGCTCTTGCAGGCCAACGTGACCTGCTCCTGGAGCCTCTGTGACTTGGTGTTCAGTAGCTTCGCTTTCAGTTGTTTCCATTCCTCTTTTCGTTTGCCATGTCTCTGATGTTACCCATTCTTTGCCACCTTTTTGTTTGAAACCGATGGTCTTTTTCTGTTCCAATGCACGTGGTATTGATTGTATCCCACTTTTTGTTTCTATCCATATTCTCTTAATTTTCAGAGGTAGCTCCACAATAAACTCCCTGTTATTCTTTGGACATTTTAGTTTGGCAATCTCCAGCTGTGGGATCGCCCTTTTGAGCTTCAGCTTGATGGTAGCGGAAATGAGGTAGTGATCGTTGTAGGCGTCTGCACCGCGGTAAGCTCTCACATCCTGTAGGGACCTGCGGCATTTACCATGAATGATGATGTGGTCAATCTGGTTCATGGTCTTACCATCAGATGACCTCTAGGTGAGCTTGTGTATGGTCTTGTGTGGGAAGATGCTACCACCGATGATACAGTTGTTGTTCATGCAGAAGTCAACCAGGCGTTCGCCATTGTTATTGATTTTACCACAGCCGTGGGCCTCTATTACACTCCCAAAGTTGTTATTGTCAGATCTCTCATGTCACCGATAATGAGAAGCATGTCATGTGGGGTATCTTGGACCACAGCTAGCTGTAGTTGCTCGAGCCAATCGCCTTTCTCTTCTGCGTCATTTGTTGGTGCGTAGCACTGCAGAATGGAAAGTTTGCAGCACTTGAGTTGAGGCGTGCTCTGATCGGCCTTTCGCTCAATGCTCCCATTCCAGCAACGGTCTTGATTTCTCCTCCGACCGAAGGATGGCTACACCGCGTGTGCGTGGGGCGTTTTTGTGGTGGCCCAAACAGAGGATGACTGATCCATCGCCTGCCACTTGGTGTCCAGACCCAGGCCAGTGGCACTCGCTTATCCCCAGAATGTCTAGATTGAATCTTCTTCTTGGTTCCTTCGGTAAAGTCACGTAGAAGGGAAGTAATACAATAATACTTGCCTTCTACGTGACTTTACCGAAAGAACCAAGAAGATGAATCCCTGCAGTCACGAAAGCTTTACATCGAAATGTATATTGAATCTCTTCATTTCACGGAGGACTCGGGCTGCTTTGATGTCCGGTACATAGTGCTGACGTTCAATGTACCAAGTCTTATCTTTCGATTTAAAGCTTTCGTGACTGCAGGGATTCATCTTCTTGGTTCTTTCAGTAAAGTCACGTGACTTTACCGAAAGAACCAAGAAGAAGTCTTATCTTGGTGTTAGGACCCAGTCGGCTCTCATTCACACTCCTGACTTCCAACAGACTTTCATCCGGAGTGGTCATACTGCCTGTAGATAAGCTTGAGCCCACTGTGGTCCTAGTGCTGTCGCTCTTTCTCATTTTGGTTTCCCTAACAAACTTTTTTTTCTCCCGACTTGGAGGTGCCAGTATGCTGTCGTTTGTCAGGCCCCTCGCCTGAGACCAGTGCGGCACGGCTCTCGGGGTCTGTGAAGCACACAAGACTCACCACCACAACAAGGCTACAGCGAGTGGGGTGAGGACTTTTCAAATTATAGCTTTCAAACGTTATGCGAGTCATTTTTCCTTTCACTGTTGTGCCTTCGTTGAAGGTTAAGTAGCCGTTTCCACAAATAACTTCAGCTTGAATTCCATTCAGCATGGCAAACACATTATGGAAGTACATGAACATCTATTGGCACAATCCATTATGATTTTTGATGGGCAGTACCCCCCCCAAATATTACTCTTGACAAACGTGAATAAAAAATTACATATTGGAAAGCTTTATCCAGCTTAGTAATGTAAAGCACCTGAGTAATCTATTATATCACTGGCACACACACACACACGTATACACACAGTAAAAGCCATAGCCATATCACGCTGAAAACAACAGTTATTACTTTTTTCAATCTTGTTATCTAAGTTAGGCCATTCAAGTAATGTTATTACACACAATCATCAGAATGTCCTTAATTGACATTCTGATGATTGTGTAAAAAAAAATGTCACCACGTAGCACTGCGATGATGATTGTGCTGTGAAACGAAAGTTGGCGGCGCGTCTGACACAAGTTTTATTTCATTCACGCGACTGAAAATCGATCTTGTGATTAGTAAAAAAATGTACGTGTATCGACGAAATGCAATCTTTGCGGCCACAGCGGATGCATGCTCTAGTACAGCGGTCTGGAACCTATGGCTCGCGAGCCATATATGGCTCTTCCGGTGACGGCATATGGCTCCCAGACAATTTTGAGTTGAAAAAAATAATAATAAAAAAATCAGTTTGGAACTGATTTTAAAATACTTGTGATATTGCTTAATAATACTGTGTCATTTTAAAGTAAACAGAAATTAGTTTTGAAGATAAAATTTCTCGGTTCACGAATCCCGTGACCAGATGTCGCATTAAAAGTAAGACATATTTAATTTATTATACGTTAAAAATACTATATGGCTCTCAATGAAATATATTTAGAAATATTTGGCTTTTATGGCTCTTCCAGTCAAAAAGGTTCCCGACCCTTGCTCTAGTATGTATGTGTGTGTTGTGTTGAACTTCTTTCGCACTGTGCCAATCGTAGGTGTGGGGGAAGGACAACTAAAAACCAGTTCTAAAGAAATGAGTTGCCTTGCAGCCCTTTGCCAATCCACCACTGGATGAAGGCTTCCATATCAGTCCATAGGGAGTTGTTGGACCAAAACCTCATCATCTTGGCGAGTGTGGGTTGACGAAATGACAGTCCCAAGCAGTGGTCCAGCTATAACTCGCCACTCATGTTACCTGTGCCTGGGAATGGAATTCAGGTTTCCAAGATCATAGTGCAGGCTGTTAAACGCTGCGTCACCACGTGAAATATGCTTTAGATAATTACAAATGTAAACAAGTATAACCCGTAAAAACTAAGTTTTTCACTATAAATCCTTTATATGCGTGGCGGCTAGAGTCCTCTCGTCCTCTGGCTTGAGATGGCTGCCACCTATGGGTCAGATGATTGCATGGCAGCATTAAGCAATTGATAATTAAATATCATATTTTTGTCCTAAAAAGTGTAAAATTTAGGACTTTTTTTTTCACGAACATTAATTGTCACGCATAACGAATCTGTGTGGAAAATGTCAGCTTGATTGGATCACGGGAAGTGGGTTAAAAACGACCGAAAGATTTGCACGGTCCTAAGCAAGCAAGCAAGTGAACTTAATATAAAGGATTTAAAAAGAAATATCACGATATTTTTAGGATTCCACGACAGTTTTTGCAGAAGAACAAGTGTGGTGCGAGAGGTCGTGTAGTGGTTAGCGCGTTGCTCTACAAATCCAGCGACCTGAGTTTGATTCTCGTTCTAGATCTACACCAGTGACGATTATCTGAACAAGTCCTGGGCCTCCTCTAGGCTGACTTAGCCTCAAATTAGTACATGGTGCGTCGTGTAACGATCGCTACTCGGGAGACAAAGGCGGTTGGGCGTGGTGCTGGCCACCAACCCCCTGCTGTGCCGTGCCGACCTTCATACGTGCTCGCTAACCGCACTTGTCCCCACAGCCTATTAAGGCTATATGGGAGGTCTTTGTCTTCATTAGCGCCACAGCGATACACACATAATAGTCGCAAATCTCCGATGAGAAAGTGGTTACAACTGACGTAATCCTCACATACGAACCAATGTCCTCAAACACCGCTCCATCAGTCTCCCTGATGGATGTGAGAGGTCATCATCATTGGTCATGGTCAATTTACTGCTGGATGAAGGCATTTCCAATCTACTGCCCTCTCGCACAACGTGTCGTGATTTATTTTGAATATAAACGTAACTCGGTCTTTACTTTGCTGCGAACACAGGCACAGCATAAATAGTCTTCAGGGCACGAGTGCTTTTGTGCCGCTAGACAATGTAACGCAAGCCCTTTGGGTGGTCCTGCGCTTTGGTGGTTAACATCAAAATTGTCACATTGAAGCAAGCCGTGCAGATGCCCCTTCAGTTTCATTTTTTGTTTATTTTTGCTGTGGGCGTCACGGTTATGAAATTAAATACGTAAAAAAAATTCCATTAATTATGCAGTACGTCACATATGCTGTTAATGTGTCCCGTGTCACGAAGCGTTAACTTACTTTATCGGATTATTTGAATATTTGGCCTCTGGATTTGCAGCATTTGGATTGTGCCCGCATATATACGCTAAAGGTCAGACAGGCAAAAACCTGCATTGCGTGAACAATGCACGTAAAGTTGTGGTTTGCGTCAATGCATGATGGTTTGTGAATAGAGAATTTCGTCCTAAAAAGTTTTGAACTCGGGAAGATGTTGACATGTGATGGCATTGGTGGCGGGAGAAACTTGAATTTGTGTTCCTGCAGGCATAAAGTCTGCAAACAAATCCCCCTGAATGTGCCCAATCTCGTCATTTCTTGGGAACGTAAGCAGCCTTGAGCCTGGGCTGCGCTTGGATGGACGGACATCGTGTACAACGACAAGCAGATGCGTCGCTACTTGGTAAGGCAGCAGAGGTTGGTGCAGAAACAAAAAATAAACAAATGTTGTACTGTACTACGCCCGTAACATCTATGCTCCCTTTATTTTTCTTTGCTTCTTTCGGTAAAGTCACGTAGATAGAAAAACAATAATGAAGAATAAAGTGAATTAAAAACAACGTTACATTTTTATTTAAAGCTTCGTGACTGCAGGGATTCCTCTTCTTGGCTCTTTCGGTAAAGTCACGTAGAAGGGAAATAATAAAAGAATAAAAATAAAACATAATAAAATACAATTCTCACGACGTTTCGGCAGCCGTCCTCAGGTGAAGAACAAGTCTGTCGGAAAGACAGACCTGTTCTTCACCTGAGGACGGCTGCTTGCGTTGTGGCCGGTACGTCGTGAGAATTGTATTTTATTATGTTTTATTTGTATGATTTCATTATTTCCCTTCTACGTGACTTTACCGAAAGAACCAAGAATTAAAAAACAACCTTCTTCACCAACCCCGCGCTAAACCATCATCAAGTTGGGCAGAAACGGTGAAATAACTCTCCGCGACCCCCACGGCGTGGGCAAGCCCTCCATCCAGCGGCAGAGAAATCGAACTCGCCCGTTTCCTTTTCGCGTTCAGTTTACCGCTCGCTCGCGGACAATGTAGGCCAACCTGACCTGCTCCTGGAGCCCCTGTGACTTGGTGTTCAGTAGCTTCGCTTTCAGTTGTTTCCATTCCTCTTTTCGTTTGCCATGTCTCTGATGTCACCCATTCTTTGCACGCGCGGGCGCAGGCCGCTGCCGAGCGCGTGCGCGTCACTGCCTGCCCGTTTGCCCTCATCCGTCACGCCTGTCTCCACGAGATCCCCTCCCAACCGCTCTTGTCCCATTCTCTCTCCTCCTCCTCTCTCCTCTCTCTCTCCCTCTGAGCTCTCGCCCCATCCGTTACCTCCCTCCCTGCCCGGCTTTGCTTCCCCAGCATGTCCCCGCCCTGTGTGTGTGTGTGTGTCCCATGGTCCCCAAGGGTTTCGCGCGAAGGGCTTTGTAGTGGTTTTGTTCTCGCATCCTGTACCCCGTGAACTTGACTGAGTCGCAGCGACGCGGGAGGCGGCTGGGGTGGGAGGAGATGGGAGGCTGGCAAAGGTGGTTGGTGGTGGGGGGGCACAGGGTTGGACAAAAAAAAATCGGAGCACTTGCTGTATGTCAAGGCTCGTGGTGAGCTGGGCGGTTCACTGCCAACAGATGACGCTGGCTTTGTTACACTACAAAGTAACATTTGTTGCATTGTTTCCGACTTGTTGCTACAACTGAATGTGTGCGAAAGCGACCAGTATCGCCATGCTCACAGCACATTGCAGCATCGCGACAGATGGAGACGGCTGGCTGGGGAGGCCTTCGTCCAGCAGCGGATTGACCATGGCTGCTGCTGCTGCCACTGATGGTGGTCACTTACTCATTCTTTTTGGTTCACAAATCAACGCATTGGCCTTCGTGCGGGCTACTTGACTATACTTCGCCACGCTGGTCCGTGTGGTTTTGTGTTTGTGAAGGCGGTGAACACAGACGCGGGGGCACAGAAGTAGAGTACAACAATGGGTTTCTCTGCACCTCACTCCTCTGGCCGTGACGTAGCCCCGCAGCGGCCGATGGTCGTCCATCCAAGTACCACCCGGGCTCAGAGCCCTGCTCAGCTGCTGAATTGATCCACCGCTTGAACAGCACCACGTGAACAGCGCCGCGTGAACAGCACCACGTGAACAGCGCCACGTGAACAGCAGCACGTGAACAGCGCCGCGTGAACAGCACCGCGTGAATAGCACCGCGTGAACAGCACCACGTGAATAGCACCGCGTGAACAGCACCACGTGAATAGCACCGCGTGAACAGCACCACGTGAACAGCACCGCGTGAACAGCGCCGCGTGAACAGCATCGCGTGAACAGCACCACGTGAACAGCGCCGCGTGAACAGCACCACGTGAACAGCGCCGCGTGAACAGCACCGCGTGAACAGCGCCGCGTGAACAGCACCGCGTGAACAACGCCACGTGAACAGCGCCGCGTGAACAGCGCCGCGTGAACAGCGCCACGTGAACAGCACCACGTGAACAGCGCGACTCTGGCGCGTTTGGCAAAAAGTTTAAACGCGGGAGAGCGGCGCAAAGTTAGCGATGGAATGTGCCGGATTGGCCATGCGGGAATGCTGGCAAGTCTTGTGCTGGCGAGTTCCAATTGTGCTCCTTTCAATAGCGGAGCCTCTCTTGCTGGCCCACGGAGTTCTATTCGCTCGCTGCGTTCCGTCGTTATTTTCCACGCGACTCGCTTGTCCATGAATGTGGCCGGGGCTCTGAGTGGGGAATTCGCTTCGTTCGAAGGCGAAGTCGGGCTCGCCGCACGCGGCCAAGTTTAGCACCAGGAAGTTGTACGGGGTCAGGCTAGGTCATTCGTGGGTGTGGGCTGCTCTTTTTCATTGTCTGTGTCGCTGGAAAATCCGGAAATTTAATGCAATCTGCCCCCTGCCAATATCCTCAACTTACCCCCCCACTGAGAGGTGGACGCAGCTGTTCACGATTGGGGTCACGCAGCGTATCTCCATCAACGACATCATTTCAATAGGCTTATGTTGTAAGCACTTTATGGGGTACCGTTCAGTTCTGAATATATTGTGTAAACCTTGCAGCCGCGTTGTCAGTCCGTTGATGTTCGTTTCAGTCTTGCGGGGTGTTGGCCGTACGTCGCCTCGCTGCTCTGCGTGTGGGTTGGTGCACTGGGGGGTGGCGGCCGTCACTGCTTCGAATGTCACCCGCGGCTGATGTGCTAACACCACTTCAACACCGCGCTGCCCATGTGTGTATATATATAATATCAAAATCTCATTTCAGATAGGTGCCCCAAATATTGTGTGATGCATTACTAATTTGTTTCATCGTATTTGTTTAAACTATGGATGTTCATGGTTTAAAAAAAAAAGTGAAAAAATACATATTCTTTTTCATCTTTCAACTTATTTCATAATGCAAATTGCCAACTTGGGAATGGAATTTGTCTCATGTAGGTGTTGTTGCTGGATCTCACACAGCGCAACACTGGGGTGTGTGTAATAGCTGTAAGTGTCGCTTCATCCAACCAGCAGTAGGGGGGGGGGGGTGGCTCGCAATCGGAAAGTTGTTCGTTCAGCCCATCATCCCTCCGGGGTTGATAAAATTACGACCACTTTTAATGAGAAGTCAACAGTGGTTGTCTTCTGGATATAATCGTCCCCCTCCATATGAATGTGGACTTTGCTCCACTGACTTAGGCCTGTAAAGAGAACAGGAGCACCACCTCCATTGTCATTTGCGCAGAAAATAACATGTTTTTAAATCACTTTATTGTTTTATTGCTATAACAGGGGCAGGGGTGGTGGCGCTGTGGGTGGGCACAATGTGCATTAAACGCAGCTACCTGAGTTCCATCTCAGGCCACGGCTAACATCAGTGGTGTGTGAGGTCACAACTGGTCCTGGGCACCTCCTCACCAACCCACACTTAGCAATGTGGCGAAGAAAGATCAACAATCCCCATAAACGACAGGGCACATGGAGACCCTCGACCAGCAGTGGGATGACAAAGAGCTGTTTATGATGATATTGATATCATGGCATCATGTTCATGCACGCGAGTTAAATGATAACGTATAATATGTTCGTTTAGTGCAGAATTGTAGTGTTGTACCATGCAAATATCTACACAGCAAGGCGTTGTTGAAGATGTGCTGGCATGTATATTTTGGTGTGATTTGTATTGGGCAAATGCCCTGTCAAAGTGGGATCATAATTTTCACGTTTCATTGAAAAGAATGGCAGTACAAACCTGGGGTTGCTTGTGTCTCTTGCTTTTAATTTTAATGGGACAAGTCAGGCAATATCTCAGCTGTAATCTACACGCAAATTATTGCATTTTTTTTATTTGATTAATTTGTAAGTACTGCATCACCGCACATTCGTGCAACATGTCATCTGTTATCCGCCATTATCTAATCACTGCTGGATGAAGGCATCCCCAATCTCAATTTTCACGGTCTTATGAACTTAACAATCCCACTTGCACAGGAGCTGATTTCACCGTTCCATCTCCGCGGATAATGTACCCTCATGCTTGTTCCCTTCTCTAATATGCCCAACCAGTTGTTAGTCTCGGCCACCGTCTGTCAGGTTTGGAATGACACTGAGAGACAGACAGAGGAGGAGCACATGGATCGGAGAACATAGACGCAAAAGGACATCACATTGACTGTTATGAAAAGCGACATGGGCAGGGCGTATCGCCTGAACGGATGATGTTATCTGCAGGGTTATACCAATTCACCCGCTTACATTGCAATGCATTGTCACCTTTCAGGTGATGATTCCATTCAATACATTTTTTTTTCATTGTGGTGAGAGTAGCAGCGTCTGGTGGGTGGAGGGATCATATGAACCCATTGCATACAACATGTGTGATTCGAAAACAACGCCACCAAATTTTCGATGCTCTTATCATGAGCTTATCGATCGATATTAATCCATGAGGCGAGTCATTGTTACGGCCGCCGTTAATCATCAGGGTCCAGTGTCATTAATCTCCTGTATTTGTCATCCTCTGGATTTTCATTCGCAAGCGGGCGCCTGGTCGCATCCGTGCATGTGCCCGGTGCGGCCAGTGAATAGCGGGATTTGTCTCTCGACTTAAATGTATAAAGCCTTTCATTATTCGTTACATTGCGGCGCCGTGCCAGATTATGGGGAAAGGTGGGTTTTACGTAGTCCAGTACTGATGGGGTCTCAGTTCTCTTTGAGAAGTAAAACGCTTGGACCTGCACCTCGGCCTCTGCCCAGTGGGATACTTCTCAGCAAACAGGTGTGGTCCGAAAAAAAAGAAATGCACATTATCACCGCTGAGCCGCGGCGCTAATAATCCCACCATTATTTGGCCCCACCGGGGAATTGCAAACTAATTACCTCGGTGATGGAGAGGGATGGGAGAGTGTGCTGCCGCCGGCAACACGGCAGCTTGGTCTCGCGTACAGAACCCTGCTGAGAAGAGCGATGCTGATCCTCTGGCCCACCCTGCGGAGACCCGGGCAGCAGACGCTGAATGTGTCTGGTTTACGTTGTTCCGCCTTTGTTCGCCTTGGCTCGAGGGCTATTTGCCTATTAGTTTAATTAGGTGTTGGAATTTCCCTGGGCAAGTGTTGGCGACGTTGCCAATGCAATCCGCGGGACAAAGGGGCTCCCCTCCGGAGGAAGTGTTTCAGTTCACACTTAAGCCTGAATTAAGCATTGCCCGGGCTAATGGAGCAAAGCTGCTTTTGTTTGCAGGTGAGCCTGTTTATCTTTGTTTTCGGGAACATTTGCCATGGTCGCAAAAGGAGGTATATACGTAATGTTTTCAAACACCCCCACCACCACCACCACCGAGGCATTATGCAACGGTTGTTACGTGTTGCTATCATATTTATTGACGACGCACAATTCACGCCGCGCGGGGGGCTGAATGTCACCGAGAAGAACGCGGCGAAAGCGTCGCGCTCTCGCACTTGCACCGAAAGTGGTCGGACCTCGCAGGGGCTACCCGCCGTCGCGACCTCGTCGCTTGCGCAACAGTATGCACGTTGAAACTTCCTTCACACCGTACGTAGCCAAACGTGCTAATCGGAGGTGCGGGGGAAGGGCAAGAAACGAAACAGATAAAAAGCAGTTCTATATAAATGTGTGTTTCAATCGGGATTTAAAAGTGCACAGCTCCGGTGACTTTCTAATATCCGAAGGAAGAGCGTTCCAGACGGCCGTAGAAGTGCATCCGAAAGCGCGCGATGCGGTGACCGTCCTTGTTCGACGGCTTGGAGGTTGGGTGGAGGCGTTATGTGGGAGGCGCTGGGAGGTGGCGGGTGAGTGCGGCGCCGGTGCTGCGCTCATTAGCACGTGAGCCGCCCACCGATGATTCCCCAACCCCCCCCCCCCCCATGTGCGAGGAGGAATGGTGTTGGGGTGGCGTTCGACAGCGGCATTCTGCGACCGCGCTCCGCTTATTAGCCTCGCCGACTTGGGAAGGATCCGCTTGCTCTCATTAAGATAACGCCGGCCAAACAATTAAAATTGTGACACCTGTACAGTCAGTTGCGTGGATGTTTTACGCGAGCTCTGGTGTGACGAGTGGCTTTCGAGTGATGTTGTGTCCGTAAATGTTTGAGAGGGTTGTATTTTGTGAGGTTTTCACGGTTGATGTTTTATACTTGTTTTTTTCTTCCGTTTATTTTTCAAGAAAAATGCACGAAAGCAAAGTGGTCCCGTTCCCCGTCCATTGTGAATGAAATTTGCTTGAAAATTAAGAAACATTTTTTTTTTACAACTTAGCTATTAATCTCCTACCGTTTTATATTTATATAAATATATATATTCCATTATCCGGTTGCAGGCTTTGCCCACTCTCCATCAGTGTTAGCATCACACTCCGTGGGAGGCAAAGTACTTTGTGCACCGGCGATGGGGATTTGTATTTTGTGAGACTGAAAGCAGAGATTTAAAGCAATGTAAGAACTTTAAGCTGGCCCCGCCCTACGAATGAAACCAATCAACCTGCTGTGCTGTAATTAGGTGAGGCCCTAATGTGACAGTTATAGGTTTTCGAATGTGCCTAGTTGCAAGCATGCAGTCACCTATCTTTGTTTTCGTTTTTTCCCCAAATTCTTTCAAATATTTCCAATTTAGGTCTCTAGCCCTTTTTAGAACATCATTAGAATACACATCAGTCGCTAGGCCGGTCTTCTACACATCTTATACAACGAAACAAAATAAAATTCTCATTTTACATTGATTCTGCATGAAGAGATCTACATGGCATCGTTGCCAAAGCTTTGTGATGCCACCAAAAATATCATTGACTTGAGTCTCCGTTCACGTTTTCCAGGTTACATATTCAGTCGGCAACCCCTCTCCAGAGGGCAATTGGTTCTACTCTGCCATCACGTCCAGGCATCTTGCAAGATGCGGCGTTACCCACACTTTAACGCACCACAAAAAGTCGGACAAATCAACCAAACCGTTGTCCACCAATTCATGCCGTTGCGTGGGCAGAGGCAGGGCGGGAGTTAAGAAACTTGCCCCGTTGCTTCGAACCACCGTTTCGGGAGATCGGATCGAAGCGGCTACCTCTGGTGTGCTAACCTTTACACCACGCCAGCTCCACTCCCCTTCTGTTGACAAATGTCAGGGGTGTGACCTCGTGTTAAAAATATCAAAGTCTTGTTTTGTTGCCAGCACCCTCGGGGAGAATCACATTAACATCCGTTCATCACGCCGAGCACTCAGCAACGCGAGAGCCCTCTCCCAATTCCTGGGTTTAATTCCCATCGCAGTCAAATGCATTGGCGCCATGAGCTCATGCATTGCTTATCCATTATAAGTTATACGAGCAACAGTGCATGTTCACAACATTACTGGACGATGCGATTGAGGCCACATGACACATTTACTCAAGGGAATGCTTTGCCATGAAATCATTTGCAGCGACAAAATATGGAGCAGTCTACCAAACGTCAAAATGCCGACGAAACATGAGTGATGGATTGTGCGTGTCTCGTGCTATATTTTCATAATCAGCAGCTATAGTTGGTGCACTGCTGGATGAAGGCCTGCCCAAGCTGTCGTTCATTGCTCGCGATCCTGCGATGTAGTAATTCCGCCTCGCACCTGCACGGGAACTTATTTCGTCGCTCGGTCTCCTAAAATGTTCCCGTGAAGTGGCATCTGACCAAAAAATAGGCAATGTAATTGTTTTATTGATCGTGTGGCAGGCACTCGCTGACGCCTCCAAGTGATACTTGAATTTGGTGCGCTGCCAGATTCTAGTTGGGTCTCTACGGGGCTCTCATGAAAAGTCAGACGTTCAATGAGTACTGCGGGTCATGGTTTTCGTGCACGTACCGTCGATTGTACGTCTCGCTAGGTTCCTCTCATTAATGTTTTTCACGTGCAAATAGTTTCCTTGGCGGTTTTTTTCTTCTTCTTCCCGTGTGCGAATTTTACTTGCGATCGCCATCAAACACACTCGAACGATTGTGCGCATTTTAATTTCGCCTATCGTATCCGGAAGTTGATTTGCGGATAATTGACAAGGGAGTCAAGCTCTGCCACCGCTCTCCCAGGCCTCGCTGGCGCGAATCATTGAGCCGTGCGTTGTACTCGGGATGGGGTGTTCTTGCAGAGCAGCGACGCGGGAACTTGTGAGATGAGGCTCTTCCAGAATGGAAGAGCGGCTGCTCGCTCAGGGCACCTCCGTTCCTTCAGGGCTCCCCGAGGAAATTCCCAATGGAGATGTTGCCTGCTGCTGCCCCCCCCCCCTGCTACTAGCCCGTTAAGGCTATATGGGCGCTATCAGTGTCTTTTGTGAGTGAAACCAATGAGTGACTCCATAAAGAGGTCGCAGTTTCTCAAACTGTACCGAAGGCACACCTTCACACTTACACCACGCATGCATCGTCAGGGCGATTGTGAGCACCGCTTCACGGGGAAGACAACATTGGTTGTCCTACGGCTGGGATAGCCCCTGCCATGGGAATGTAGAATGGTCCACGACTGGTCGAGGGCTGCGAGCCGGAGTTGAGCAGCTTCTCGGTGCCGACCCAAGCATGCAATCACTCTTTTGAAACTCTTGACTGTGAGGTTGCCTAACTCGTGGTGTACGGTGATTTTTCTGCAATATTTTTCTGTCTTTTCTTGGATTTTCTGTTTGCACATAGTCACTTTAAGATGTTTTCTTGTTCATGTTTTTTTGTTTGTTGTGGTTGCACCCGATTCAAGAGCCGAATGGCTCACAGGGCTATACCTAATAAATGAACTTTGAACTTTGAACTTTTGTGTGGAATTTTTGCCTGGGTTATGGGCAAGGGTTAAACGTCCCACTGGATATTCGTCGTTACTGCAGCGCCCGGGAGTGTCAAGTTCAGGTTAATTTATTAGGTATATCGGGTGCAACCGCAACAAACAAAAAACATGAACAAAAAAACATCTTAAAGTGAATATGTGACTGAGTGCAAACAGAAAATCCAAGAGAAGGCAGCAAAATATTGCAGAAAAAAACACCGTACACCAACGCTGTGTGCAAAAATCCGAGTGAGATGCAAGTCAAACAGCAACCACAAGACAACTTAGATTAAGGCCATCAGTCTAACTCTGTACTACAACAAACAAACATGGCTAAACCAATACACTTTTCGAAATCACCAAAATAAAGCCATGAAACCAATGGATCAGTGATCATAGAAACTATGTCAGCCACTGCGACACGCAGGGACCTCCACACAGGCTCCGGCAGCACGCACGCGATCCCAGTTTTAACCACAGAGATGATCGCCCCCCCCCCCCCCCTTGGCCAAGGATACTCTGCTTCCCCGAGCATGTAAGTGGGGGATGCTTTAGCACTCCCATTGAACCGTCGTTGGGTGACGTGCAGGGAGATAGAAAGTGATCACAGCTGGGAGAGGGAGAAGCCCAGATAAATCGCGAATGTCTTGCAGAAATTCCAAACATCCAGCGCGAGTCGCTTCCCCGTCACACCAACAGGTACCGCTCCGTCAAGTCGACAGAAGAGGATATCGTTACACCTCTGAGATGTTGGTTTTCCAGATTAGAAGCAAACAACCCTAAAACAGTTGTAGCCTGTAAAAAATAGCTCGTGCACAAACACAACTACAAATCCTCGCTCGCTTCCTTCCTGCCGCCTCTTAAGTGAAAGGTAAACAAACCGACGGTGCATCTTTGTCTCAATCAGATCTGCGGCGTTGCATTAATGTGCCACTTCTTGGAGGCAGAAATCTGCCTAATGATGCGACAATAAGTCCCAGTGAAGCAGTTTAACAAATAAAATTACGAAATCTATAAATGATGGCATTTGCATAAACGAAAAGGTCAACAACCCTACACGCTACTGTTTGGTTTGAAAGGAACATTAAAAAAAACCTAATAAGTTCCATCTTATTCCTTGTAGACATCTCGGAGATAAACCGTATGTCTGTGTGTGTGTGTAATTTTAGCGATTAAGTTTAACGGTGATGACAGCACAATAGAGGCCCTCGCCCCCCTCCCCCCCGCAAAACGCCCTCCCCCACGCTAAATATTCTTAGAAACACGGCGGCGGCGGCGGCAATCGGCGCGCAAAGTTTCATATCTGCGCCGCCGCCGCAGCGGTGAACGCGGTGTCAGCGACGTTTGACAGCAGCCGCGACAAGAGAGCCCCCGGATTCCTTTCCAAAAGTTCACGGAGATCCGCCGATAATCGCCGCCTTCGGTAGCGCCGACTGTCACGCATGCCCTTTTTTCCCCGTCTCGGCAAGAGATAGGGGGGCTATCCGGCCTCGTGCACGCGCCGCAGATGCTGCAGCTGTCGTGGCGAGACGCGCGCGCGGGTTGAGCCACGAGCCGCGCTGAGGGATGGAGCGTCGCAGCGCGGCTCGCAACGTGGCTCACTCGGCTGCTGTGTGTGTGCAAGGCTGTGTCTGCGTCTTCTGTGTGTGTGTGTGCGTCTTCTGTGTGTGTGCGTCTTCTGTGTGTGTCTGTGTGTGCGTCTGCTGTGTGTGCGTCTGTGTGTGTGTGTCTTCTGTGTGTGTCTGTGTGTGCGTCTTCTGTGTGTGCGTCTTCTGTGTGTGCGTCTGTGTGTGTCTTCTGTGTGTGCGTCTGTGGGTGCGTCTTCTGTGTGTGCGTCTTCTGTGTGTATGTCTTCTCTGTGTGTGTCTGTGTGTGCGTCTTCTGTGTTGCGTCTGTGTGCATGCGTCTTCTGTGTGTGTCTGTGCCTGCGTCTTCTGTGTGTTGCGTCTGTGTGTGTCTGTGTGTGTGTCTTCTGTGTGTGTCTGTGCCTGCGTCTTCTGTGTGTGCGTATTTTGTGTGTGCGCGCGTGTGAGTTCGATTCCTGCTCACGGCCAACACCAGTAACAATTGTTTGAATCGGTCCTGGGCCTCCCCTAGGTCGACTCAGCCTCAAACGAGTAGCTGGTGCGATGTGTAAAAATCGTCGCTACTGGGAAGACAAAGGCGGCCGGGGCGTGGTTCTGGCCACCCACCTCCTTCATCGGTGCTCGCTAGCAGCACTTGTCCCAGCAGTCTGTTTCGGCTCCGGGCGGGGGTGGGGGGTTGTATTTATGTGTTCCGATTCTTCAAGTTCTCCGTGATGATGCGCCATGCATTAGTTTGACTTGCTTGTGTTGATGTGTTGCTACAGATGTTTGACCTTTGTATCTTGCAGGTAGTAGTCGCAGTGCGTGTGGGGAAGGTGGCGCAGCTGGTTTGTGCTCTGGGCTCCTCCTGAGTTCGGAGATCCTGAGTGTAGAGACAGCGAGGCAAATATTTACGGCCGATGCAAATGTTTATTAGAATGGAGCGGTGGTGCAGTGGTTAGGGCACTGCTCTATGAAGCTCGGCCACCCGAGTTTGATTCTTGACCATGGCTAACATCAATGGCGAGGGATATCTAAACCGGTCCTGGATACCTCCACCCCCACCCCACCACCTTCACCCACCGGCATGGACCAGCGTGGTGAAGTATGGTCAACACAAACCACATATCATGTGGAGACCTTCATGTAGCAGAGTCCTTTTTTGTGTGCAAAATTCTGCCGTGATTTAAGCTGCGTCGTGACTTCTCCAGTGCTGGCACCGACTTTAACAACCCTGAGATCTGTCACCTCTATATGCTTCTTTACCTTATTGTTGATATATGTGTGTGTGTTTTATATTTTTATATAAATCACATATGACAAAAAAACCTTTTCAATATTTAACTTTTGCACAATAATGGTACGGCCGCTTTGTGAGATGCCAGCCTTCCCCTTGTTTTGAGTGTAACGCACACCTCTTTCATCCTCGGTCTGTGTTCCTGGAAATAAAATCCGTTCGCTTGGACACTTCAGAGTCGATGGAAATGCAAAGAAAATCCGAGGAAGTACAAAAAACTATTTTACCAAAATATTATCGCCAAAAATCCAGCCGCCTTCTCGCTGCTTTGATGTTTTCCTGCTGCAGAAACAAAAACTACTTCCCGCCCACTTTAAGCCAAGGTGGCTGCTGTACGTTGTAGATTTGTTCATTCCGCTGTAAACCTTTAAACCGAAGCCTCGTTTTAAAACCTAGCGGAAGCAACGTAGAGAGTAGACATTAGGTTGATACATTTAACTCACAAATCACGTTACATTTAAAAAGCTTTATTACGTAATATTACAGAATGTTATGGTGATAAAAACACCATCATACTGTGGAGGGGAACGGTGGTTCGTGCACTGCATTATGGGCCGCACAACCCGAGTTAAATTGCTGGCCATGGCTCACATCAGTGGTGAGTGAGGTCCGAACTGGTTTTTGGACCCCCCTCCCCTCCAAGCCTTTTACCAACCTGTACTGACCCAGCATGGTGAAGTATGGTCAAACCCATCCACAACTGGTACAGCTTAAGAAACATTCATCCAGCAGTGAATGGACATGTGGCTGTACAATTATTACTGTTTATTGACGTGACTCCTTTTTTGTTATTCTCTACACGTAATCATGAATTGGGGTAACACACGGACACTTTAGAAATGTGTCCGTGGGATTGGTATCGTTACCTTTTGGTGTATTTAGTCCTGGTAATCCCACGTGTTTATGTTAGAGTCCATCGTTGCTATTGTTACAAATTTTCACCACCGTATTCGGCATGCGCGAAACATCAGGGTCTTCTGTTCCTTCTCGGGGGACTGTTTAAAACAAACCCCGTCATTTGCTTTTCTGACCTGTTGTTTTATGCACAGGGTATAAAGTCTCACTGGTATTACTGCCCATGACAAAATTGGTCTCTGGGGGAAATTACAGTGGAAACACCGGCTCTCATCATTTCCTGGGCGAAGCCGAAGCGTGTTGAGTGCAGTTTATAAGATTACATAATGCCACAGGCAGTGAGTGAGTGGTGGATCTCAGCGCTGGGGACAAGTGGAGCACGGGGTCGCAAGAGTAAATACATCTGTCGGAGAGCGGAGGCACCTAGCTTTGGAGCTTTCGTGACTGCAAGGATTCATACTCTTAGTTCTTTCGGTAAAGTCACGTAGGTAAAAAATGAAATTAAAATTAATAAAAAATAAAAACAATTAAATCACGACGTTTCGGAGGCAACACAAGCTTCCGTCTTCAGGTGAAACTGTCACAGCAAAACATCTGTATCAAGTGTATTGCCGTATTCCCTGCATACAGATTTTTTGCTGTGACAGTTTCATCTGAAGACGAAAGCTTGTGTGATATTTTTTATTTTTTATTAATTTTAATTTCATTTTTGACCCACGTGACTTTACCGAAAGAACTAAGAGTATATAGCGGAGGCACCTTTACAGCGGAGCTCGGGGTTAGAACATTAACTGGGGTTGTGGTGGGGTGGGCTCAAGTGAGTAACCGAAGCGGGCTTTGTCGATTTCCGCGCCGATGTTCAATCTGGTCCTTCCGCCTTCTGAATGCATCGAGGTGCGTACACGGTGCAGGGAATATGATAATCATAATCCCACCCTCGTGAAACGCACCGGAGAACAAAGTGGCGACAGCTCGTCACAGCTTCCTCTTCGTCGTGGCAGCCCCGAGCTTGTGGCTTGCACCGAGGCGTTTAGTTACAATTCGTTTAAACATCCCCACGTGGAACAAAGCGTTGCGTAGCAAGTGGCCTCGCTTTGACGCTCTGACGGTTCGTTCTATTCCGCGAACGGGATAACGAGTCCCGGTGGCTTTAAACCTGTTTGTGTAAAAAAAAAAGAAACCCCCCCTCCCCACATTAATCGCTTGATGATGTGATGCGTCAGACTCATTGCCTGGGATTTATTTTTGCTTTTGTGACACTTTCTTGTCATCTTGGAATGAAAGGCAAAACAATAACATATTTGCACGCGCGTGGTTAGCGGCCCACAGCTAACATCAGTGGCAAGTGATAGCCGAACCAGTCTTGGCTTCTCTCCGCTTCACCAATGCGCGCTGGCCAGCGTGGTGAAGTATGGCCCAGCAGCCCCCACGACCGACACATACCCTGGGGAGTCCTCAATGGATCAATGGACTGACGAAGGGATGTAATGCATTGCCGTATTCCTTGCATTATGAGACGCTCCAGAAAGTAAGACGCACCTCAAACTTGAACTTATGCCCTATGTTACGTTACACAAATCTGGTCTCACATGCACACACGCACACAAAAGACAAAGATCCCTCCCATAGCCTTAACAGACTGTTGGGGCAAGTGCTGTTAGCGAGCACATGTGAAGGCCGGCACGGCACATGAGGGGGTGGGGGCCAGGACCATGCCCGACCGCCTTTGTCTCCCCAAATGGCGATGTTTTTACCATCACATCAGGTACTCATTCGAGGCTGAGTAGACCTACCGGAGGCCCAGGACCGGTTCAGATAATCGTCACTGGTGTTGGCTGGGAGCGGGTATCAAACTGCTACCACCACCACTCCCCACACACGCACACACCGAGCTGATCATAAGACAACCCCCCCCCAACCCCACACAACTTTTGCACTAAGATACAGACCAAAAAAGTGCGTCTTACAATCCGAAGAATACATTTAACATTTTCTTTTGTGTTTATTAAATGCGTACACATCTGATGGTGACCATTTATCGGAGCTGCTGCGCCCTGCAATTCCAGGGAAGAGGAGCGGACATCATCCGCGGAGAACGACTCTCGTCTTGAGAGTCCTTAAGCGCTTGTATGTCGTGCAGAGCGACTTCTAAGCGCCTTCGGGTCAAACTGTGAACAAACTTTTGAAGGGGTCACTTGAAGATTTCGCCGTTCACTCAGTCCGAGGATGTGCTGTTGTGGAGTGACTCATGCAGCCAGCTATGGCTGCAGGGTTTTGGTAGTACATGTTGTTGATGCCGTTTATTGTGAAAATTCCGTCAGTTCCTATGATTGTTTTTTCATTGCTTTCATAGCTTTATTTTGGTGATTTCGAAAAGTGTATTGGTTTAGCCATGTTTGTTTGTTGTAGTACAGAGTTAGACTGATGGCCTTAATCTAAGTTGTCTTGTGGTTGTTGTTGTTTGACTTGCATCTCACTGGCATTTTTGCACACAGCTTTGGTGTACGGTGCTTTTCTGCAATATTTTGCTGTCTTTTCTTGGATTTTCTGTTTGCACTCAGTCACATATTCACTTTAAGATGTTTTTTGTTCATGTTTTTTGTTTGTTGCGGTTGCACCCGATTCAAGAGCCGAATGGCTCACAGGGCTATACCTAATACATGAACTTGAACTTGAACCCCCGTCTCCCTCCCTCCCCCACTGGCGAGACGGGGCCCAGCCTGGAGAGCGACCGACCGGCGTAAGATCCTCCGCGGCCTGAGAGACGGGAGTTGGCTTTGAGTCGCGCGCGCGTTCTTGCGTCGACGTGCAGCCAGAGGGTGGCAGGCGACAGATGGACGTGTAACAGGACCTGACGTTTTCCTCTACGCAGCAGGTCACCGTGCCACAGGGTGGGGAGGGGGGGGGGCATTCAGAGCGCCATCCGTGTCCTGCCCACCCGTGTGCATCTCCCCCCGCCCCCGTCCTCCTCCCCGCTCGGCTCTTGCCAACTGAGCTGAGATCGCCGCGCGGCATTGCCCGCCGTTGGTACGGCTCCGTGAGCAGATGTCGCTCATCACACGTGGCTGGGTGGCGGGCGAGTGCCGCGGGCGACACGGAGCGACACGTCCCGTAGAGGCGGCAAAATGTCAGGGAACAAATGGAGGGCACCGAATGGGCACGCGGAACGCCGGGCTCTGCCAGCGCACGCCTCCGTGGTCTGAGCATCGATTCGGTTACACGCGATGTACGCTGCGCGTCCGGGCGCATCCTCCGCGCGCGTTCGTGCGAGCCAGCACGTGTCGAAGGCAGAGATCGTCCGCGTCGACTGCTGGGGGCAAGTGCTCTTCGTGAGCTGTAGTAGTCGAGAGGCCTTCATCCAGCAGTGGTTTGATCATGGCTGAGGATGATTATGATTAGGAAGAATGCATACAAGGACCACCCACATAGCCTTCCGCAGAATTGCTGTGGCAAGTGCTGTTAACAAGGACCTATCAAGGTCTAGGGGCAGATGTGTGTGTAGCCAGAACCATGAATGATCACAAATGTTTCCCCAGTGCTGATGCTCTTTACACGCCGAGCCAGTGGCTAATTTTGGGCTGAATTGACATTGCGGAGGCCCAACATCAGTTCCAATATTCACAAAACGAACTTGTGAAATTTATGGCGAAGTGTGTAGTATGTTTGGGAGTGGCAGTATAATGGTTAGCGCACTGCCATACGAACCCAGCGACTTGGGTTTGATTCTATGCCTTGGCTAACATCATTGATCTTTAAATCGGACCTGGACCTCGACCCAGACTTAACTGAGTATCTGTCACGGGGGTGTAAGCATCGGTATTGGGAAGATGACGGCGGCCGAGCTGAGGTATTGGCCACACCACCCTCTCACTGTGCTGCGCCGGCTTTCATTGATGCGAGCCAACAGCATTTGTCCCAGCAGTCGATGTATGCAACCATGGGCGATCATCGTCTCTGCGTGCATGTCTGTCTAACCATCGACATCATCATCATCATCTCCAAAGATCAATCCACTCCTGGATGAATGTGCGCGTTTGTGTTGAACATGAGCAAGTATTAAATGACAGATTGGAACAACTGTATAATTTATTGTTACGCGTTATATCATTATCTTTAGTCACTTATCGCTATCATGTACGGATGGGTATCTATCCAAACAGGCGGCTCGCTTGCCGTTTGCATGACATGATATTTGCAATTATTTTCCGGAGTTTATTAACTTTTGTTTTCAATGGTTTGAAGAACGATGTGCCTCGAAAAAAAGTTAGAATTGTTTAAAATTTAAATAAAGCAAAAACAAAAGCATGCAAGAAAAATAAATACGTTTTACGCTATTTACACCAACACATTTCTGGCAATAACATAAAACCTGCTGGATGTAATAATTCAGTTGTCAGGATCTCAGACGCTTGTTTACACTGCAGGCAAGTTGTCCAAACAAATACACACAAATACACACACAAATACACACAACCACATTCCTGCTGCGGAGGGAGCTGGAAGGAACGTTGGGTTGCTCGGTCAATGGCCAGGGTTAACGGCGGCGTGGTGTATTCCGCAAATATGCCCGACTGTGAGGGCGGGCACAAGCCGGCGTGAGTAGGTTAAACGTTGAGTTTTATAAGGGCACCACGGGGTGACCAGCCCCTCCCCACCCAGCCTCACCCTCCCCACCCAGCCCCACCCTCCCCACCCTCCCCACCAAGCCCCTCTCCACCTTCCCCTCTCCACCCAGCCCCACTCCTCCCATTTCTGGATGCACGACGGACGGACGGACACAATAATCCCCTGTGGGCTGGTGTTACCAGGAGGTTCCTACCAGTAATATACACACAAATACACACACACACACCAACGCACATCTGCGCTCGCTGAGGTTTTATACAGCATGGTGTTTGGTGCTCATAGCCCACGGCGTACAGAGAGGGAAATTTACCAATAACGTCTGTATTTTAAAATTAGCAGTGTTTGCATAGCATGCCTGGCTCTGCCGATGAGGCCCAGAAGAGATACACTGGCCCAGAGTCTGTGTGTTTAAACAAATCGCGACTGCTTAACACCGAGTCTGGAAGGCCATTCGGCTGATCGACTCAATTACATTTAAAACTAAACTCTCCTAAATAAAACCATGTTTTACCAGGTAAGGTCCACTGAGTTATATAGCGCTTTTTCAGAAGCGACTTGGCCGCAAATTATGGCTCATCATGTGGAAATGTATAGCATCCATGTACTCTAAACATATGTTTCTAAACGTGGAGGGAAAAACCCCGAGGACCCGGAGAAAATTCTACGTGACCACGGGGAGAACATGCAAACTCCAAATATACAGGTGTCTGGGTCGGGATCGAACCCACGACCTTCTGTATAGCAGGCGAGGTAGTTGACATTTCACCACTGCGGCACCTCAGTTGCTGGTACTGCGTATCTTTTCATGGATGTGCTGTGTAGCGCTCTCTCTCTCTCTCTGCTGTGTGTTCGCGCTGTGTTGTGTGTTTGGCACAATTCCTGACAATTTGCTCCACGTGCCAAAAAAAGGAAGTCATGCAGAACGCAACACAAGCCGAAAATCAATTGAATTTGTATGTTAATTAAATATTATTATTATTCATAGAATGTCTTGCCAGTGAAGGCGTTGGAAACGTTGCGTAAGCTACAGCACTTTTGTTTTTCAGATTGTGTCAATTCCCCGTGTGTGCAACTGTTACCAATATAACACAAAGCCTCTCGGGCTTCATGGACAATCGCGGTGCATTGTATTAAGTGGATAACCATTTGCTTTGCGGTAGAGGTTGGGCAGAAGAAGCGCTGTCGTCACCTTGAGTGATAAACGAACGCTCGCGCGCGTGGCTATTGCTTCACATCGCCACCACCAAGGGTGGGGGAGGGGTTGGGGAGGTCGCGACGTCTCTACAAACACTTAGTGAGCGCCCGCAGAATACGAAGCAAACGTTGGTCACGCCAGCGATTTCATTCGCGGAGGTTATGAAATGTGTTGACGGAGTTAATGTCGGCTTTCCAGAATTCGCGCGCGTGTTCCCTATGGCGATGGGTGGCGTGCAGTTTCTCGGTTTTTTTTGGTTCAATTCGCTGACATTTTCCCTGCTGAAAGCATCCCCACAGGTGACCTGAGAGAGTGGACCGACGAAGAACGTGAACTTTTCACATCGCCCGTGAACTCGCTTGTTCTACTGTTTAACCAGCTTTCACAAGCAAGGTCACCAATTGGAGATAGTTACTCGGAGAGCGATGTTATTATTACTCTCTGGTTCTTTCGGTAAAGTCACGTGGATAGAAAAAAAATAAAAGTAAACACGACGTTTCGGTCGCAACATAAGCGTCCTTCTTCAGGACGCCCACGTGACTTTACCGATAGAAGCAGAGAGTATGGATTCCTGCAGTCACGAAAGCTTAAAATCAAGAATGTTATTATTATATGTGTTTTTGCATAGCCTTGCACTACGGGAGAATCATGTACATACCAACGACAGCTGAGGGTGCTTTGTCAGTCCACTGCTGGATGAAAGGCATCTTCCACACCACATTAGTCATGGGGATTGTTTGACCATACTACAACCACCCTGGTCGGCGCGGGCTGGTGAGGGAGGCTACGTACGGTGTGAACTTCTTTTGCACCGTACGTAGCCAACCGTGCTAATGGGAGGTGCGAATGTCACTCATGACCAATGTTGGCTGTGGCCAGGAATCGAATTCAAGTTGCCGGCTTCATGGCACAGTGTGTTAACCGCTGCATTGCCGCTCCTCACAAGATTTAAGGGTAATTAAAGAAAAGAAATTGGTGCGTGAAAAAATTGTAACATTTATATACCAGACACTGCTGCAATATATAAAATGTTGCTTATGATGACATGTACACAAGCGTCTATAAAATTATTGTACGGTCAAGCAAACTGCACATTAGCTTACAATGACCGGTAGGATAAGGGCCTGAAGGGCTTGCATTGCGGCTGGCACTTCTTAGCAAAGATGTTATGGCTTGCCACTATACTTGACCTGTTAGCAAGGAATTGCATTTTTCAAGTCAAAAAGATTATCTTTGGGACCATGTGCAAAGTAAACACTTTTTTTTTAATTTCCCCAGCATTCGCCCCCACCCAACCTCCCATCCCCTTTCCCCTCTACTTTGCAAACCGGGGGGCGTGACCAGAGCAGAGTTGACTCGGATGAAACTTGACGCTGACATTTGACTTGCGGGTTTCCTCGGGCAGGAGAGGATGGGTGGTATTGGCTGATTAGTGGTGACACTCCGAGATGGGACTGGGAGGGCGAGCGGGTGAGCAAGTGGCCGGCACACGCTGTGTATTTTGCCCATGGAGCCGTATTGCTGCCAACATTGTTTGCCTTGAAAAATTGAGTTTGTACTTTTAAAACTGAACGCTTGAGCTGGTGGTTTAACGTAATCGCTTGAGTGTGGCGCGATTGCTGAATGTGAGTGCGACGTGGTTGTATTTTTGCGTTACTTCTGTCGGAGTTTCGGTTCGCTTTGGCTGAACGGTAGGCAGTGTAAAGAGGTCGACGACGAGCTTTGACAGCGTCGATCCAATGCAGAGTGCGGCATGACCAATTTCACGGGAGACGTTTCTCCAAGCCTAGTGCTGCGCTGGGAGGTACGGGCATGAGAGAGGGTTGACGGTGCCAGCCATCCGCAAACGAATGTATTGGTTACCACGATGCGTAACTTATGAGTCGTGGTTTCCTAACAAATGTAGCAAAATGGGAAATGCCTAGCAAAGCTTTCAGGAAGGTGGATTTTTGTTTGCATCTTTCTCTGTTAATGTGCCAACAATTGGTAAACAAAGCCCACCGACGGACAAGAGCAATTTTTATATCAACCGACAAGTACACAGTTCCATCGCAAGCAGTTAGGTTTTTAGCTGAGAAGCTATGTCATCTCATTCGACATCTGCCCCGAGTGAAAAAGCTCAGTGCGTTGATCATTTATATGGAGGTGCTTTTTTGTTTAACACTCCAAAAGCAGGGTACACGCGTGGTTATACATTTAGTAGGAGCAGCAGCAGCATTCAGGGGGAGTTAAGTGGGGAATGTCTGTGATCCATTGCTAGCCATCATCTCTGAGGTCCATGTTCATGGGATGCAGGACTTGACGTAGCTGGGTGAACAACAATAATCGTATTTTTTTCTCCCTTTTTTTAAGCAAAGAAAATTTTAAAAATAAATTGTTCACGTGAACTGGAACCGGTATATCATCTTTATCAGCATGATTGATCCGCTGCAGGATGAAGGCCTGCCCAAGCCATGGTTGTGCGACGTAATACATCCACCCAGCCCCCTCACACCACGGGCTGATTCTATTGTTTCCAATATCAGGAAAATCCAAGAACCCATCCCCAATAAACAACCAAAAATTTGATTTGCTCGACACAATTACTTTAGGTGGCTAATGCCTGCTTTTTAGTGGCTAAGATTTCACATTTTCATCACCAACGTATGCTAGGGTATTAATTTAAGAAATATCTGTGTGGTATTTTATAATGTAGTTTGCACAGTGAAGCAGAGTATATTCAAGGTGTTGATGGCAAATTGTTAGCAAATGGGCATTGAGGCGTTGCTAATATATTTATTTACCACACGGGAAATTCCACGTACATATGGCAGGGGCAAGTCTATTCATATGGCAATCACTGTTGACTTCTCAACAAAGTGGTGCCCATTTTGATCGACTCCAGAGAGGTGATGGGTCGAGTGAACTCCCCAACCAGGAATTAGAATTTGCAACCCTCGCTCTTACCACCGAGACAGCTAATTTCTCGTGTTGGTGTGGCTTTGCTCGTGATGCATAAGCAGGTGCATTATCACCCTGCATTGGCAATGGAGTCTTCTCTGTGCAATTAAGTGTGAATTAGTTAATTGGCTTGCTGACCAATCATGGCACTTGTAATTTGGTGCTCATTAAGCTTCGTGGCGATATGGTTAGTCCTAATTGTGCTAAACTCTTCCCATTCGCTGACCCGAACGAGATCGCCTTCATAAATAGCTCATTAAAATTACTACGATAATGAGCCAAGAGTATATGTTTGTGTGTCCCGTGCGTGACGTCACTCCACATGCCGCACCCCTCCCCCCCCCCGTCATTAATATTCATGAGCAGGTGGATTTTTACACTCACGCAGAAAGTCGAGCGGAATTTTTTTCCCCGCAAATTCGCTTTAAGTTTGACGCTTCTTTATTGAAAGTGAATCTAATAAATAATTATACGCAGCAACAAAGTGGATTTGGTGTCTTTATTTATTTCTTCAGCACTTGAGATAAAAGGTAAGTATAATTTATGCTTCTACATTATGGTAAAATAGACATTTCTCGGTGATTTTCCAGATATTGTATCGATTTCCAATTTATTTCAACCCCAGTGACCGAAAGCAGAAGAGAATATAGTATCAGAGCAGTGAATTTGAACAAATTGAAGGTCAGTTATATACAGTGCTACAGTGACATGAAGTAAGGTGTTTTATGACGTCGTTTTGTGCCAGAATCACTGCCATTAATACAGTGCTACAGTGAACTGCAGTGAAGTGTTGAATGACATACTTTCGTGCAAGATTCACTGCCATTAAATTTAAACAAGATACAATTATACTCTGCTCAATTTTTTCGTAAATATTACAACTTCCGTCCTAGGACGGGCAAAGAAGATGGTGTATATATATATTGTATATTGCTCCCCGAAACAGGTATTAAGTAGAGTTTGGCAGCACCTTTACCAAATGTAATAGTTACAGTGGTGATGTACCACCGGTGAATCTGTAATTTCAACATCACATGCACCTGGGGTTTAATTAAAACACCTCATGCAAACAACCTCACCTAAATACCACACACCCATAACTACATGTGGAGTCATCATGACTCGTTGCTAAAGTATATCGAACATTTTGTTCAGAGAACAATGATCAACATTTACAATCAGTATTTTATGATCAGTTATTAGGCCGTGCAAATTATAAGTCTGGTGTGGGTTAAATAATCGTACGACACATAAATTGGTTTAAAAATCACGTGACTTTGCGCGGGGAGTGGTGGCACAGTGATTGGCATACCGCACGACGAAGCTAGAAACTTGTCGTTGATTCCTGCCCATGGCTCACATCGGCGGGGAGTGATTTCTGAAGTGGGCTGGCCTGGACACCCATTCATCAACCCGCACTCACCAGACTGGTGATGCATGGTCAAACAACCCTTGTGACTGACAAGCCTTCCAGAGGCCTTCATCCAGCAGTAGATTGACAAGTGGGGCTGTACATTATTTTAAACATGTTTCTCTTCCTAACATTACGTTTAACATAGTTCGCGTTGTTGACATGTAGAAAAAGCTACTG
Source organism: Lethenteron reissneri (assembly GCF_015708825.2). Taxonomy (NCBI): domain Eukaryota; kingdom Metazoa; phylum Chordata; class Hyperoartia; order Petromyzontiformes; family Petromyzontidae; genus Lethenteron; species Lethenteron reissneri. The sequence continues at coordinate 9,116,645 of NC_083803.1, read as the reverse complement.
TTACATTTAATCAACTTTGGAGGTCATCTAGAGAGGATGCAGGTCGCCATGGGAATGTGGAATTTGCACCACTTGATCAGGGCAACCCACGGAAGTGAGTGCCACCCCTGCGCTCATTTCAGCACGGCGAAACTTTCCCTTTTTGAGAAAGAATGACCAAATGTGCAGGCGAAGACAATCATTCTGAATTCCTCTTCTACAGTCCACACACACACACACCATTCTTATAGACACACAGGGGTGAAAATATAGATAAGTAACTCTGACACGATACAGCCTTTCATTTTCATGGGTGACTGTTAATTGAAATCATTAACAGCTTAGTAAAAGCTCGCCTTCACCGAAACGCCGACAGTCATAATTGAGTGAATTTGCAGGCGAAGCGGGTCTCACTCAGCAGCTGCCCCCCTCCATCCCCTCCACCGACGAGCGCTCTGGGTGCTCATTATACCGATATTAATGAAGCTTACTTCTTCTTCGGCAATACTAAAAACCTCGCGCTGAATAATTGATTTCGTCGATTTTCACCGCCGGCGCGAGCGCTCGCCTCGCGTCACCCCGAGTGTCGCGTTGAATCAAGAGGCCCGAGAGCAGCCGACGGTAAAACCCAAAAAAAAAAAGTTGATGCCAGAGCTCTCGTGCCCCACCTTGCCCCCCCCCCTCCCTTTAATCTCGAGGCTTACGAGCACGGGAGGACGCAAACCGGGGAGGCCCATTACTCTAATTAACGTGCCTGTCGCTCGTCCAGATGGCTGCAAGGGGCAGGGGTGGGAAGACTTGGGCAGCAGACTCCTAATCTCCGTATCGAGCCCCGGCGAGCCGGCGAGCGAACGAACGAGCGAGCGAGCGGGAGCCGCAGCAGCCGGCTGGGAGAGGGATTGGAGCACTGGCCATTGTGCCGAGCGCCGCCGCTTACCGTAAGCGGCTTACGGGGGGGGGGAGCCGCCGGGGGGGGGGGGGGGGCGCTTGCCTCGTGCCACGCTGACGGACAAATGTCAATGGTCGGCCGTGGCTGTTTGGCTCTGATATAGAGGAGATGCGCAGATAAACATTATCGAGCTCTGGAGCTACTGTGGGGGGAAGCAACGCAGGCCGGATCGCGTGCACCCCGCGACAGGGCAGCTGTGCGCACTCATTTGTCATTATCGATAGAGTCCACGATGCCACCGGTGCCCGTGAAAGAGGCGCGTCATTTGGAATCTTGCTGTGCGCACGCGTACACGTGGGGAGCGGTGGGTGTAGTGGTTAGCGCTGCGCTGCGCTATGAACCTGGCGACCCGGGTCCGATTCCCGCTCACGGCCAACACCAGTGACGATTATCTTAACCGGTCCTTGGCCTCCCCTAGGTCGACTCAGCCTGAAATGAGTACCTGGTGCGATGTGTAAACATCGCCACTGGGGAGACAAAGGCGGTCGGGCGTGGTGCTGGCCACCCCCACCCCCTCGTGTACTGTCCCGGCCTTCATAGGTGCTCGCTAACAGCACTTGCCCCTACAGTCTGTTAAGGCTGTAAGGGGGATCTTTGGATCTTTGTGTGTACGTGCGTGTGTACGTGCGTGTGTACGTGCGTGTGTACGTGCGCGTGTACGTGTGTGTGTGTACGTGTGTGTGTACGTGTGTGTGTGTACGTGTGTGTGTGTGTACGTGTGTGTGTGTACGTGTGTGTGTGTACGTGTGTGTGTGTACGTGTGTGTGTACGTGTGTGTGTGTACGTGCGTGTGTGTGTACGTGTGTGTGTGTGTACGTGTGTGTGTGTGTACGTGTGTGTGTACGTGCGTGTGTACGTGCGTGTGTACGTGTGTGTGTGTGTACGTGTGTGTGTACGTGTGTGTGTGTACGTGTGTGTGTACGTGTCTGTGTGTACGTGCGTGTGTACGTGTGTGTGTACGTGCGTGTACGTGTGTGTGTACGTGCGTGTGTGTGTACGTGTGTGTACGTGTGTGTGTGTACGTGCGTGTGTACGTGTGTGTGTACGTGCGTGTGTACGTGTGTGTGTACGTGCGTGTACGTATGTGTGTACGTGCGTGTGTGTGTACGTGTGTGTACGTGTGTGTGTGTACGTGTGTGTGTGTACGTGCGTGTGTGTGTACGTGTGTGTGTGTACGTGCGTGTGTACGTGTGTGTGTACGTGTGTGTGTACGTGGTGTACGTGTGTGTGTGTACGTGTGCGTGTGTACGTGCGTGTGTACGTGTGTGTGTGTACGTGCGTGTGTACGTGTGTGTGTACGTGTGTGTGTACGTGCGCGTGTGTTACTCGGGCACCGAGCGGAGAAGTTAATCAAGTGAATGATTGAGGAGCGCTCGAATACTTTTGGAAATCACGATGATTTAAAAAAAAATGAGCAATGCCATCCAGTAGACTCCATCTGTCGTCGTGTACTGCAATATTGTGACCGATGCTCAAATTAATACTATGATGCAATCATTGAACTACAGTTATTAAGGGAATTGTTTAAACAGACTATGAATCCAAAGCTTTTTTAAAATCCTTTATATTAAGTTCACTTGCTTGCTTGCTTACGACCGTGCAAATCTTTCGGTCGTTTTTTTACCCACTTCTCGTGATCCAATCGAGCTGACATTTTCCACACAGACTCGTTGTGCGTGACAATTAATGTTCGTGAAATTTTTTTCCCAAAATTTTACACTGTTTAGGGAATTTTTTAAAAAAATATTTAATTACCAATTGCTTAATGGTGCCATGCAATTATCTGACCCATAGGTGGCAGCCATCTCAAGCCAGAGGACGAGAGGACTCTAGCCGCCACGCATATAAAGGATTTTTAGTGAAAAACTTTGTTTTTACGGGTTATACTTGTTTATGATTCGGCTCGTTGGCCTCCCGCGGCCCTCCACACACTCACACTCATCAGCATCCACTCATTAAAAGCCCCCCTCTCTCTCTCTCCATCACCACTTTGCGTCCCTCCTGCATGTTATCCCAACACAAAATGAGCCGCGTAGCCTTCACTTCAAGAGCTTAAATAATCCGCAGGTGTGCCTCGCACAGACAAAACGGGCGCGCTCCTTCTGGATTAACGAATCCGTGAATTAGGTGGAACGCGTCCATCTTTCTGCGGTTTATTGTCAATCTACTGCTGGATGAAGCCCCCCCCCCCCGTGTCATACCAGCCTTGGGGACTCGTTTGACCACACTTCACCATCCTGGCTTATCGCGGGTTCACGAAGCGGGTGTGTAACGCCGGTTCACGTATCGCTTGCCAGTTCGCTGAGCCTCATAGTGCAGTGCGCTATTCACTGTGTCATCGCCCTGCCCCCAGCATTACCATTGTTGATGGCGAATGTACAAACGAACGCGCACATTTGGCTCGTGCGTTGAACAGTAGCATCTCGCGTTGAAAGTAACGTGTTAGAGCGTAGCTGTGTGCGCGCGCGTGTGTGTTTTTAAGCAATATCAATACGCGCTTGTGTGTGGGTGAACTCCTGCTGTTCGGTTCACGATGTATGTCACTCTCGATTGCAACATCGGCAGCCCTAATCTTCTACTGCTGGACGAAGGCCTCCCAAAAACCGTCGCCATCTTTCTCGCGCGCGTGTATTGTGATGCAGCAATCCAGTTAGCTCCTGCACGCGAGATGATTTCATCGCTCCATCTCCGCAGCGGACGATTTTTCCCAGGGCGCGTTTTCCTCCTTTGGCTGCCACTCTGCACCTCCGATTGGCACGGTCGGATAACCACGGAACAAAGACGGTCACTGCACGCGCGCTTTCAAATGCGCTTCCGCGGCCGTCTGGAACGTTCTTCCCGCCGGTTTTAGGAAGCCACTGTGTACTTTTAAATCTCGATTGAAAACTAATTTCTTGTGAACTGCCTCATGTGTGCAGTGTGGTGTCCTTCCTCCGCACCTCCGATTAGCATGGTTGGCTACGTGCAGTGCCACATCAGTTCTACACACGTGCACTCCGTAACCGCGGTGACGTGCCCTGCCCCAAGCCCACTTCATGTTCTTTGCGGTCAACATGGTGTCTCCAGCTATGATTTCAAATCGTCACGAGGGGATGTGTAATTCGTACCGACCGTCCGCTCGCCACCGTTACACGTTGAACGCGCGACATCGTCGGGACCGCAGTGAAAATCGAACGCAGAGCTTTCCACTGCAGGTGTGATATTTAAAAGCTTGAACATTTTTCGTCTGAACTGCCCGTATCAAAACCAGCCCACGCTTCTCTTTATTTTATACATTTCATGGACAGTATTACCAACAAAGCGGCGTCTTGATGTTGTAGTGTAACGCTATTCAATGTTTTTGCTCAGGTTCCAGCAACAAAGTGCAAAAATAAAATGGAGTAAAATGGCCGACACCTTGAACCGTATTCTCTGGATTATAGAACAACACCTTTTCTCCCCTCAGGGTATGTTTGAGCAAACGTTGGGGGGAATCCATCTGTGTGTCTGTGGGGAGCAGTGGTGTAGCGGTTAGCGCATTGTACTGAAAACCCGACGAATTGATTTCGATTATCGCTCATGGACAATACCAGTGAGGATTTATCTAAACCGGTCCTGGGCCTCCCTTTAGACGACTCAGTTTCAAATGAGTGCCCTGTGTAATGTGCAAATATCGCCGCTCGGGTGACAAATGTAGCCTGATGCTGTATTGGCCACCCACCCTCTCATATACCGTGCTGGCCTTAATAGGTGCTCGCTGACAACACTATTGGTGGGGGGGGGGGGAGGGGATCTTCATCTTTGTGTCTCTCTGTTACCAAGTTTGGTGAACTTTATGGACACGTGGCACAATACAAGGTAGCGTCTTACTTTCTGGAGCAGTCTTATAATCCAGGGAATATGGTAAGAGTGTTGTGGTCATCACGGTTCACATGTAGGTGGTGGAGCAGCCAAATATATCGCCCTTGAGCTGCGCGTGTCTCCCTCTGGGTGGACTTGTCACACGGATACCTTAATTAATGCAGACCGTGGCTGCCGCTTAGAGTGAAAAACTCGAGCCGTGAGTCAGCCTGAGGCTACGTTGTTTGCAAGGACCTTTCCGCCAAAGCATTTATACTTTCTCTCTCACACACAAGAGAAACTGCTGTTGGCTTATTCCGCATCTATTTTTATTATCCAGTGAACGTAAATGATCGATAAAGGAGGGCTCCTCTTATCCGTGGGAAGGTGGGAGACAAATATCCTACCCCCCCCCCCATTTCCTCCACTTATCCGCAGGTGGAATTTTTTTTGCAGATAACAGAAAGAATTGAAGTATCCACGGACCTTGCATCTCTCACGGAACATAGGGTGGTGGCGGGTGAAAGGAATTCTCCTGTGCGTGTTTTGTGCCGGCCGCTAATTCCAAAACCAAAAATCAACATGGGAGGATTGTTCATTTTTTTTCAATTTCAAAGTACAACCGAGATGCACAAGCAATTTTGTTTAGAAGGTGAGACGGATTGTAGCTGAACTATTACCCACTGTTTCTGTTGTTGTCCAGCTTGCACTACTAGTGTGTCGTGTACGGTATATAGAATTATCGTAGTCTTCATGGGAATCGTGCCATGGTGGCGAGATGTTAACTGCCTCGCCTGGTATATAGGAGGTTCGCGTGTTCGATCCTGACCCTGACGCCTGTATATTTGGAGTTTGCATGTTCTCCCCGTGGTTGCGTGACATTTTCTCCCGGGTCCTTAGGTTTTCCCTCCACATTTATAATCTACACGCGTTCAGAGTGTTTGACTGCTATACATTTCCACACGATAAGCCACTTGGTTGTGCTGCCATTTGTGGCCAGGTCGCTTCTGAAAAAGAGCTAGCATAGCTGAGTGGACCTTACCTGGTTAAAAATAATAATAAAATAGTCTAAGAATCAGGATCTTTCCATCTATTCTCTGACGAGTCGACTTTATTTGGACTCACTTGGGCCACATTTACATCCACTGGAATAAAAATCATAGTGCAAAGAGGAGCAAAGGGAATGTGCATCAATACACCTTTCATTGCAAAATTATTATTTCCGAGCACTCCCGTTTTGTTGTCTTGCTTTGTTTCACACTGAAGCCCCCAAGTTGCCAAGAAGGTCTATGGCTGCCGCGAATGCCCCCGTTGAAATGCCCTAATGGCCAATTGGTAGCAATTACCGTGGCAAATGCATAATGACTTCCATTAACAAGCTCAAATTAAGCAACCTGGTAATTGAAAGCAGTTTCTTAAAAAGGACTTCACGGACAATGTTAAGGGGGTCATTGTGGGCGCCTGTGGGTCAGTGGGTGGGTGGGTGGGGAATGGGCGAGTGGGTGCGTGGGTTTGACTGGGATGCTGGCGGGGGCTAGGGGGGAGATAGGGGGATGGGACCGTCGTTGTAGTGAATGAGTAGGTTAGAAGAGTAGTTCTCAAACGGTGGAGTTGACTTTTTGGTGGAAAGACTGGCCTATGGCCAAATCGCTGGGAACGTGCTCGATATTGTCTATCTGAGAAGCTAGGCAGGTTTTGAGCTTGGCTGGCACCTGGATGGGCCACCTCCGTGCATAACCAGCTGCTATAGGCTGCTGCGGTGGCTGCGTCGTGTGCAGCAGAGGGCAGTGCGCCAACCTCTTTGGCATGACATATATGAAATTGCACATAATCCAGCAAATGCTGTTTAGATATTTAATTATTTAGATGACACACCTAAATTGGACAATGGTATTCTTATCCAATTTCATGATTTGTCGCCATGGAAACGCAGTGTCCCGTACTCTTCACTGGCACTCGTGTTGCTGCCCCTTGGCAAGGCTATGTTTGTGGCAGTCCAGGAAACCAGCTGTTGCCAGCAAGCACACATTCAACGTACTGTTTGTGCTCGCTCACGCTTCTGCCGACCAATCTCAGCCCAGTCCCGGGCAGTTTGTATTCCTTCCCCCGTGACAGTCATTTAAGGTGCGGTGGCGCGTTCGTTCAGGTCGAGGTGTTCCCCACGGTGATGGACGGACATCGTCGACCCGCGCTGGGGCTGTCGTTCAGCCAGTTTCAGTCGCCGTGCAAAGAGGAACGTGAGCGGGGAACGTTGGCTCAGAGTTGCGGCAACAAGCAAAGATCCCCCGTACAGCCTGCAACAGACTGTTGGGGCAAGTGCTGTTAGCGAGCACCTGTAAATGCTGGCACACGGCACGCGAACGGGTGGGTGGCCAACACCACGCCTGGCCGCCTTTGTCTCCCCAGTGGCGATGTTTACACACTGCACCAGGTACTAGTTTTAGGCTGAGTCGACCTAGGGGAGGCCCAGGACCGGTTCAGATAATCGTCACTGGTGTTGGCCGCCGGTTTCGTAGCGCAGCGTAGCACTCACCGCTACACTGCCGCGATAACAGGGCAACAACACACACAACGTGAAATGAATTCCTTACCGACACCGCATTGACGAGCTGCGTGGCCGTGCGGTCTCTCTGTAGAATTCTTAAACTGGGTAGGCGTGGGAACCGATGGTCTTGATTGCGCGTCCCGCCATATCACAAACGTTGAGAACCACTGCTGCTGTAAGGAGAGGGCATTTTTTGTTCGATACAAAGCATTGGTTCTTAACCTTTACTGCAGCCTTGCACCCATTTGGGTCCCAATCGTAAAAAAAATATATAATGTTAATAAATGCATAGGTTTGATGAAACAAAGTAGTTGTACTTAAATGCCCGTGCTTAATTTGTGTTTCGATGATTTAGCTTCTAAAAAAATCTGGCACGTCTCGCACCCCCAGAGAGGGCATCTTGCACCCCCAGGGGGTGCGTGCACCCCAGGCTAAAAAACAACTGACGTCAAGCATTATCAGTTCAGCGAGTTGCATTTGCAAGGAAGTCGTGCACGCTAATGGCAATATTTTGTCGTCGTTTAATTTTATTTTAATTGAGTAATTACAACGATGTGACAACTTGTTCCTGAAACACCGTTCTGTGCCATTACGGAGAGGCGTCACAGAATTGAAGAGTCGGCCGTCCATGAACGTGCGCGGAAGACACTGCGGTGGTGGCGCTCGGCTGCAATAGATGCCCACCACTGAGCCGCTGCACCGTGACAGGTTCGTGACGCCTCTCTCTTCACCACAGCCCCCGCCACCCACCACCTCCCACGCCACCAAGGACGGTGTTGTTGCCTCGCCCGCTCCGGCTCCCCGTCCCTTGCGACACCCAACGTCGCCCGTGGCCCCCACGACAGCTCTCGTTACCACGGCCGGGCCCATCGAGGGCGGTCGACGGGGGCGCGGAGAGGGCTCCTCGCTGCGACTCCCACACAACGTGACCCCCGCTGTGCACGGCCAACTGTCGACGAGTCAACTGCCGGCAGGGAGGAAGGAGTTGGCGAGCAGACCGACTCGATTTTGAGAGCCGTGCGCAAAGCGCAGAGCGGCCATCCGGCGCCGCCGCTGCGCCGATGGCAAGGGACGGCCGCTGGCGGCGGAGAGTTCTCGTGACCCTCGGGGTTGATCAGACGCCGCGGGACGGAAGCGGGGGCGGTCGAGGAGATGCGCGTGGCCATTTTGGCTTTCAGGCTTATTTTCGGAAGATGCCTGGTGTCAGGCCGGATTAGCGCATGCGCCGCTGCCTTCCCGTATTTGGCGAGCGCGAGGTGTGTCCGCGAGAGGGCCCAGAAAGTGACAGCTTTCGGGTGGCGGTCATTCTGATCGTCGCTTGAAGAAGATAAAGAGTGAAGTCTCTGGCTCAAGGCCCGAGCTGGAAATTTCACCAATGAGCTAATGAGATGACACAAGCCCTCAAATGCCCGCCTGGCCTCTCATTACGTGCTCCAACACTAACCTTCGGGCGAGCGAAAAAAAATGGCCGTAGGAAATTTGTGGCTGCTTCCCAGCAACGAAGGCTTGGCTGGTGACCTGTCTCAAGGCATTCATTATTTTATTTCGTTTTTTTTTGCTTCAATTTCCCCTATTCCCCTGAGCCAAAGTTATAAAAAGTTATCCGAAGGTCATTTTGTCAAATTTGGTATTCATACTTATAGTTAGAAATTTAAACGTGCTGCAATTTTAGAGCTATTGGTACATTGTTATTACTTTTTAATATCGTGCTAAGTTTTGTAACATGTTTTTGCAGTCAATATGTGGATCGCCCTTAATTTGTTTGAGAAAGTAAAAACTGCCAAACAATTTCTTTTTACTTTAAAAAAAACGAATTATGCTCGTGAAAATATCCATCTGAGCCACAAGTGCGTGCACGCGCTCAGCTTGACTCTCGCAACGCAATCATATCAACGGAGCAAAAACATTCCACCGAACGCGATCGCAGCAAAGGCTAACGTGTGACATTAGCCACTAACGCGATCTTCCGGCGCCGGGGTGACATGTGACAGTTGTCTTGGCCGTGAGCTGCGAAGTAACTTAATGATAAATCTGGAGCTTCTGCTGGGTCAGGGGAGGGAGTGACTCTGAACCACTGACCTTTGCACCGCGTGCTATTGTTCCCCGGCCGCTTGCATTGCGAGCAGCAGGGCGTGTGCGTTGATGCTGGCCAAATCCTGGCCCCCTCGGGCCGTTCCGCGAGTGCCCGCCGTTTCAAGAGCTGTCACGTCCTGTAGGACCCACGGCTGACCTCTCCCGAGTGACCTTCCGAGAAGGAATTAGCTTCACGCATTGTCAAATTCTCGGGCCTGTTTTGATAATCACTTGCACATAATTCTGGCCCCGAAAGCACGAGAAAAACAAAACGGAACACTTTCGTTGAAGGATGAGGCTCCGTCAGAGTGACGTGACCGATTTTTCACGCAGTGTTAAATCCGCGCACGGGCGGTTCTCTGCTCTCGGTTCGTGACACTGACACAGTTGCCTGGTCTTTTAGAAGGTCCACCAACAGGGGGTTAATTGCACCGCATTCCTCTGACCTATCAGTCGTTCCGGCCGTGTCAATTATAGCACGAGGGGTGCATTGTCTTGCTTCCATTGAACGTGTGCGGGCATTGCATTCCTTTTCTGTCATTTGCCCGTGTACAGCCGTGATGCGTAACGGGAGGAAAGATTCCGTCGCAAACGTAATTAGTCAATTTAACACGTAGGCTTTCGCGACCAATATTATTCATAATATAGGTTTTTGGGTCAGATCGCGTTATTTATAAATGTGTCGTAACCCTCCACCACCCGACACGGCCAAACAGTAAAAAATGTGTCACGTTTTCAAAGGACAAATTAATTTACTTATTTAACCGACCGGTGTGCTGAAGAGAGAATCAACAGCATTTTAAAATTTGAGTACGACGTTTCGCTGATAACTGTCCTTTGAAAACGTGACACATTTTTTACTAAGGACAAATTAATTTACTTATTTAACCCACCGGTGTGCTGAAGAGAGAATCAACAGCATTTTAAAATTTGAGTACGACGTTTCGCTGATAACTGTCCTTTGAAAACGTGACAAATTTTTTACTGTTTGGCCGTGTCGGGTGGTGGAAGGTTACGACACATTTATAAATAATGCGATCTGACCCAAAAACCTATATTATGAAAGTAATTAGTGTTTCATGTTAAACTAAAAGTGTGAATTTTCGATCGAAATTTGCAACAGTAAATATAAAAAAAAAACGTGACATTAGGTATGAATGAATGTATGGAATAGGAGATAGAAGAGACTCGTCATCATTATCATCCATGGTCAATCCGCTCCTGGATGAAGCCTTCCCTAAAGCCACCGCCATCTCTCACAATGAACCCTGCGATGCTACAATCCACCTAGCACCCGCGCAGGAGCTGACATCATCACTCTCTCTCCATGGCAGACGTGTTCCGGGCCGTGTTCCCTCCAAAGCGTGCCACTGGGTCATTGGTCTTGACCACCGGACACCATCCGTTAAAATTCTGCCACTGGTCGTCTTGGTTCTATCGGTAAAGTCACGTAGAAGGAAAAGAATAAAATAATAAAAATAAAACATAATAAAATAATTCTCACGACGTTTCGACCACAACGCAAGCAGCCGTCTTCAGGTGTTTAATTTGTATTATTTTTATCCTTTTATTATTTTCCTTCTACGTGACTTTACCGAAAGAACCAAGACGATGAATCCCTACAGTCACGAAAGCTTTAAATCGAAATTCTGCCACTGGGCCAAGTGAGTGAGTGAGTGAGCAGTACAACACATGCCGGTGGTGAGTGTGCTCCTTGCATTGCACGTGCCCAGGGCTAAAGCGTAATCCGTTTGTATGAAACGGACTCATTATTTGTCTCTGGTGACAATTGTAACAACGTTGATTCGGGGAACTTGCTGGCCTTTTGCGAGAAGCGATGGTGGCTGGTGAGACTAGGGCTGGAGTTGCAGGTCGAAGGAGGGAACGCGCCCCGGGATTACGTCCGACCTCGGGGAACAGAAAAGTTGAGATCAGCTTTGTTGCCACGAGCTCGATGGATTCTGGCATCGCAACACCGTGACCTGTTGCAACAGCTTGGGGGGAGGCCTTCGTCCAGCAGTCGATAATGCTTGAATTACTGATCAAGTTGTGGCTAGACGCTGCTCACTTTCCATGGAATAATTAAGATATGACAATAAAATGGGGTTCGACCTCTACTGACATAAGTTGGCGAACAAGAGGATATTTTTAAAAAAATACTCTGATTTTTTTTAGCTGTCAATTAAATTTACTTCCAGGGTATGAGAACAAGGTGCTCGTCGAAAATCGGCAGAAGTCTCACGCGTAATTTACAATGGTTAATCTTTTACTGTGCCCTGTGCAGCGTGTACCATGCAACCTTTGTTTGGTATTTCGTCTTGAATTTCACAGATGTATTCTAAGGCAGGTGCAACAAGGCTGCGTATGGCCTTTCCGTGTAACAAGCTCACTTAAGCGTAAAAGGGAGAGTAGTGGTTTATAAGTGGTAATGGTGGCAGCTTTTTTTTTTTTAAACCTGTGTGCAAACATGAAGGTTAAGAAATCCAATCAGATACAGTTACACTCCGACAATGTGAATATCAAAACACCCATTAAGCTGATGAGCCTCATTTTAATTGCCTTCAAATATGCAACGAGGCCACGTGCTTTTAATTTAAATCGCATAATGAGACTCGAATGACATTCAATGGTTTGAAAGTTAAAATGTCCAGAAAATGACTGAACAACGGTTACCTGGGGGAATGAGCAATAGCGGAATATTCCGATATTGTCTGTTGGCTGTCGCCACTGAAAGAGAGCTGTGTGACTCTGGCGGGCTTTACTTGAATAATAAACCTCTCATTCACCTGCTTTCAACGGAATTTTCATGAAACAAAAAAATCGAAGGCCCTCTTTTCTTTGGCTCCTGTTGCCGTAATCACGACGAGGGCTACAAATAAACGTATCGCTCAAACCTTGAACTCTCATCGTAGGTTACAGTCAAGGCGGGAAGAGTACAAATATACATTGAGAGGCGGAAAGAGGGACACGTGGACTGGAGAACATATTCCGGTTAATTACATAATGATTCCATCAAGTAAACTAAGTTGGCTTGGGCAGGACAGGTTGCTCGAACGGATGATAGCCGATGGTCAAGGACAATGACGGAATGACAAGCAAGGAGCGGAATATGTCTGAGAAGATAGCACCTCGGTGAGATGGGATAACGTCGTGTGAATGTGCCACGTGGGTTATCACGCAGCAGCACTGTGAGGGATGGTGGCCGATTGAGGAGGCATTCATCCAGCAGTGGATTGACCATGGCTGCTGACGACGATGATGATGCAAGGTCGAGTGAAATGTTCTGATATAATTCCTACGTCATGGGACTTCCTTTGCCAGTACCAAATTATAAGAATAGGGGTTTTCCCCTTTGTTCTGGCAACAAAACAGGTGTTCAGATGTTAAAACACCAAACTGAAACCTTTTACAAGGAATCGTGTCTGCATTAACAACAATACTTGTGGTCAGAATGCAAACAAAAAACGTACTCTGATAATATATGCATTGTCTTTGAAACTGATTGGTCCACACCAGAGACAGCTTTCTTTTGAGCCTCGTCTCAAATGGTATTAGACCAGAGGACGCCAACAGGCATCTGTAGTGTGCGTGCTGCGGCGATTAGTGTAACATTGATGACGAATATCTGCACCGATCCTGGGCCTCTCACAGGTCAACTCGGCCCTTCAGTGAGCACCTGGCGCAGTGTGTAAATATCGCCATTGAGGAGAGAAAGGTAGGCGGGCATGGTTCCGGCCTTCATATGTGCTCGCGAACAGCAATTGTCCCACCAGTATGTCAAAAGCTACACGGGGGATCTCTGTCTTTGTCTGTACGTATGGAGTCTCGGGTGCATAGCTACCTACTTCAGTCTTAGTTGGTACTGGGAATACCAGCACCTGTCATTCCGGGTTTGAGCTGAGCTGGCCATGGGGAAATCCTGGATTTGGTCTCTCATTCACTCAGAACACATTATTCATTTTTGCAGCAGTCAAAGAGCAAGCATGGAAACACCGGAGCCATATCGGAGCAACAGTTAATTGCCAAGCAATGAACTCTGTTAGAATGCGAAAGATGCTCAAAACAGGCACATTGTGGTTCTCATGGGAAGACGAAAGGAGCCTCGAGTAGTGCCCTCGGACATTAAAAACAAAGCAGAGGGAAGGCCGAGACAAAAAGGAAAGGAGTAAAAGAGATAGAGAAGCATAAGAAGAAGAGAGAATGAGAGTCACGGATGGAAATTACGCACGGCTTCTCTTTCAATCCCGTATTGCTAAGCTTCCTAAAGATAAAAACTGGGGGGCATACTAATGGGGGGAATTGTAAGTGGCACCATCCAAGCACTTAGAATCCCCAGTCTTCAAACGCCAAGTTGGTGGCAACATTCGTGGGGTTGGGTTCGTTCATCCCTCCAGAGTCACTGGATACAGTCGGTAGCTCTTGAACTGCAATGCCACACGTAATGCGAAAGCTATGAGGTTACGGTGACGATATATCCGTGTGGAAAAAAAATTCCGCTTTCGTCGTAAGTACCGTAGAGGCGAAATTTCAACCGATCTTTTGTGTTCGGTTTATTCGAGTCACTTCACGCGAAAACAAAGAGGGCTCATTTGAAGATTGAATGTACAGATGTAGCAGCTGTGATAAGAAGAGGAGAGGAACATTGTCAATAATAAGTATAACCCGTAAAAACAAAGTTTTTCACTATAAATCCTTTATATGCGTGGCAGCGAACTTAATATAAAGGATTTAAAAATATATTCGCCTGTTGAGGACGCGGGGATCGATCCCGCGACCTTTGGCATGGGAAGCGAGGGCGCTACCAACTGCGCTACTCCGCCACGGCCTGTGGAGGGGTTACGCTCTGGGCTCTTACACTCTGACGTTCAGCCAAAGCCATAAATGCATTCTATTTGAATATATGTAAAATACATTTTTTTTGCCTAAAAATTGTAAAATTTTGGGAATTTTTTTTCACGAACAATAATTGTCTGGCACAACGAGTCTGTGTGGAAAATGTCAGCTCGATTGGATCACGGGAAGTGGGTTAAAAAACGACCGAAAGATTTGCACGGTCCTAAGCAAGCAAGCAAGCACGCAAGCAAGCAAGCAAGCATGCGAACTTAATATAAAGGATTTACAAATAGGAAAAAGTTGCTCTGCGCAGGTGAAATCGGCGAGGTGATTTTCATACGATGGCTCGAAGATGAATATAAAGTGGTTTTGTGTGTATTGCTGTTGTGTTATTGCCTCTGCCGGTATGCATGCTGAACATAAACCCGAGCCGTGTCGGTGAAATTTTGAGGATTGACCTTCATGGGTGCGGAATGCAACATTGATGTCCAGTGGGTGGGGGGCGGGGGGCGGGGGGGTGTTTTGCTGCAGACAGAGGGTGTGCGTCTGGAATGTTTCCTTTTGAATAAAATTCCTAGCGCCCGGATGCCTCACTGCTGTGTAACTCTCTACTTGCCAGTAAGACCTTTGGAATTCCATCTCAATAGTATCGGCAGTAATCTATGCTTACCAGGAAAATATTCCTTCTTTGTTCCGTAAAAAAACATAGAGTATTTATCAATAGATGTACTGCAACAATACGAAATGTGAGGCGTGCTGTTTGAATGATTTTTTTTTTACTCTAAAACACATTTACTGTTCATGGATATTGCAGTAGAATTTGCTTTTACAATGATCCAAGCCACGCACGGTGACGTCTGCTTGCACGTGACGTCTTGGATGAGGTGGGAATACCCTCACTTTACCCCACCACACATGACCTGCCAATCAAGTAACAACGGGGGGTACCCATTAAATCTGCTGCTGGGTGGACAGAGGTGGAAGAATTTGAGAAACTGGCACCATTGTTTCAACATCCTCAAGGTGTGCAGTCGTTCGTGGCATGCTTATTTCTTACGTAATAATGCGTCGGCGTAACCGTCGCTGTTTTATAGAGATCCTCGTTGTGATTTACGAACGCAAAACAAATGCAACGACAAATTCTGATGATAGCTGGAAGTCGTAATCATCTGAAGGATGTGTGTGATGAGTTAATAGTGTTTTTTGATGCCTACATCACAGCTGTGAAGTTACATGATTCCACACATAACCGGTGCAACACAGACATTCATACTTTTTTCAGAGGACTCAAGTCTAGATTTGAAGTTTTCGTGACTGCAGAGATCCATACTCGTTGGTTCTTTCGGTAAAGTCACGTAGGTAGCAACAAATAAAATAAATTTAATCACCTGATGACGCTTGTGTTGCGCCCGAAACGTCGTAATTCAAAATGTTTTTTTTTTATACCTACGTGACTTTGCCGAAAGAACGCTTGTGTTGCGCCCGAAACGTTGTAATTCAAAATGTTTTTTTTTATACCTACGTGACTTTGCCGAAAGAACGCTTGTGTTGCGCCCGAAACGTTGTAATTCAAAATGTTTTTTTTTATACCTACGTGACTTTGCCGAAAGAACGCTTGTGTTGCGCCCGAAACGTTGTAATTCAAAATGTTTTTTTTTATACCTACGTGACTTTGCCGAAAGAACGCTTGTGTTGCGCCCGAAACGTTGTAATTCAAAATGTTTTTTTTTATACCTACGTGACTTTGCCGAAAAAACCAAAGAGTATGGACTCAAGTCTCTTTCGACTGTTTCTCTGTCTTGCTCATGGCCCATCAGGTGAGATATATCAGCCAAAAGCACATGCCACGTGGGCTGGCAGTAGAAGGTGCACCACGAGAGCTTGCCTGACAGTAAGATTAGGCCAATGGATCTCGAGGGTCAGAATCACAACTTTGTGAATTTAAATTTTGGTCAGATATTTTTTGGGGGAAACCAATTTGCTTATTTCCCCATTACTGTCAGGGAGGAAAATCTCCAAGGTGATGCTTTGTATTCTTAGGTTTTTTCGGTAAAGTCAGGTAGGTAAAACATTAAAATTAATAAAAGTAAAATAAAATAAAAATCACGACGTTTCGGAGGCAACACAAGCTTCCGTCTTCAGGTGGAACCGTCACAGCCACGACAGCTGTATCAAGTAAATGAGAGATTGCAAGAGCTACCACTCCGTATATATAATGGTTGGTGCGGTCTCTTAGAATCTCTCTTACTTGATACAGCAATCGTGCTGTAACGGTTCCACCTGAAGAAGGAAGCTTGTGTTGCCTCCGAAACGTCGTGATTTTTATTTTATTTTACTTTTATTAATTTTAATTTTTTACCTACGTGACGTTACCGAAAAAACCTAAGAATATGAATCCTTGCAGTCACGAAAGCTTCAAATCTAGAATTAAGGTGATGCTTTGTAGCGATTTCCGTCTCCATGTGAATCTGGCTGGCTCTCCAATGTGTTTGTGGGTTGGTACTGCTTGTTGTTCGGCGCGATGTCCGACGTTTTGTTCCTCGCACCGGAAGCGGATGCATTGTTGCATCACTGCACGTGCTTAACTGAAGTGGAATCTGTGTTTTGCTTCGTCAATTTGGAAACGTCAAGAGAGAGAATATGTGCCAATCCCCCTCACAATTCCAGTCTAACACCTTATTTATTTATTATTATGCCATTGCTGAATCCGAGTGCTTTGAATGGCTTATTGGTGGCTGTGTTTTTGTTTTATTCCTTAAAAGCCTTCCAACGTACCGTACCAAGAATAAGGCCCTCGTACGAATATCGCTTTAAAAATTAAAGTGATTGTTTCTACCGTTGAGTGTGCAGCAATGATTCTACTGAGCTTATACATTACATTGCTGCTGTAGTTTGCAAATAGATGGCAGCTTAAGCAGAAGACGGCTACCAATTATTATTTTCCTTCTCCCCAGCCACACGGCTCAGCAGAAACAATGAATGGGCCGCAGTTGGAATGGTCCGAGTTCAAATCCTGGTTGGTGATTCACTCAGTCCATCATCCCCTCCGGGATGAATAATAATGATTACCGCTTTGTGGGGAAAGTAAACAGTGGTTGTCCTATGGATAGACTTGCCCCCAGCATGGGAATGTGGAATTTCCACCATCACTGGCTCATAGCTGTAAATAGATGGATGACACCAAATCAGATGTATGACCAGCATGCTTTTCCTTTGACTGTAGTTTGGCTCGTGTCATTTCTGTTTTTTTTTAGCTTGGATACAAAAAGGGCTTTTGTTGGGAGTGTGGGCTGAGGGTGGTGGTGGTTGGGTGGGAGGGAGGATAGAAGTTGGAGGGAATTTTGCCGAGACGAAGAAAATTGAATCCCAAAGTGCCGCTGTTGTGGATAAAAGAGAGGTACAATAGATGTGTTGTTTACTAAAAAGCCGAGTTGTCTTTCAACAGACTGTGGTGCTTGCTGCTGCTGCTGCTGTTGTGGTCCAGACGTTTCTCAGTCATAACAGCGTTGTCGCTCAATTTTCACCGCGCGGTAATTTTGTGCGCTTCGCTGCGAAACTAAAAAAAAAACACGACTTCCCTATGCAGTCGAAAAGTGTGTCCCGGCTATTTTATATTGAGTACATATTGTTACGAAGCGAAGTTTGTTCATTATCCTCATCCTCACCCTGCTCTATTGACACATCAAGTTTTTTTTTTAAAAATTCTAAAGTCTATTAATTAAATGGCAGCATGCAGTGTAAAGGTGCGTTTCATTACAGCTGAGGATATTTGCTTAGTAACGTGGGGTATTTAATGCGTGAAGCCTTCACAGAAGCAATGCTGCAGCGTGTCACAACGGAGGTGTAAAAAATAAGATTGTCACTTCAAGAATTTGCTTAACATGCGTCTTGGCAACTGTTCAGAGAAGATGCCATGCTGTTATTTGCTATGTTATAAAGTATACGGCTTGTCATCTTTGTGTTTAAATATCTGGTGCCGGGATGTTGGAAGTAGGCACTCGTCACCCTCTATTTGTCCATTGCGTAGTGAAAGGTATTCGTTGTGCTACATTACACTTTTGTGATGTGGATGTTGTACTCACCCACTGCAAAATCTGGGGGTGAGGAGCGGTGGTGCAGTGGTTAGCAGCGCACAATTGCTATGAACCCCGTCAGTGGCTAGTAATGTCTGAATCGATCCTGGGCCTCTCCTTCACCAACTTGCCATCGTCAGCGTGGTGAAGTATGGTCGAACAACCCAGCCTGGGGGAGGCCTTAATCCGGCGTTTGATTCAATGAATAGTAAGATTTTTCTCTTCTTGGTTCTTTCGGTAATAAAATAATAAAAATAAAACATAAAATAATTCTCACGACGTTTCAGCCACAACGCAAGCAGCCGTCCTCAGGTGAAGAACAGGTCTGTCGGAAAGACAGCTTTAAATCAAAATAATAATAATAAGATTGATAATAGCTGTTATTAATTATCGCACTGCGTGCACTTTAATCATACATTTTGGCAGTCTAAAAACCAGCATGCGTTCCAATCTGAAGTGACTGATTCGGACCACGAACAAAGGAGGATGCCCATGCATAGCCATGGCCAGAGGAATGTTCCGCACGTAAGCAGCAGAGATTTCGGAAGATAATTTTGCGGTATTTTTCAGCGCCCACCAGAGAGCACTCTGCAGGTGTTTTTGGATGCTATCAGAAAGCATGATTTGCTCAGCGGTGGGACAATGTTCATTTCTCACCGCTGCACACAAAGCACTGAGGCCAGATGCATCAGCTGCGTCGTAAGGGGCGACTTTGCCCGGACTGCCCTAGGCCCATACGTGAGGCTTGTCCAGCGGTTCGTCAAGAACGTGGCCCTAAAAGAATACGAGCAGAGGCACAATAATAGGCAACGATCCTCACGGTACGGAGATGAAATATGTGCTATGAAAAAGGGCTGAACGTTATCTGTGTGCTTCTCAGAAGGATTACTGCCTGAAATCTATCGATGTTTTCCTTTCAGGGCGGTGTTATTCAGGAATGTGTCCAGCTTTTGTTTGTTGTACTTTTGCATCGCTCTGAGGCAGTTTGTTTTTGTTGTTGTTAATTTCCGGCTCTTATATGATTTTATTTTTCATGTTATCATTCCTCCAATATAATGTGCTGTATTTGCCTTTGAACTAAATGTTATTTAGAATTATAAACAGTGCTGTATTAAAACAATTTTATATGTATGTGTGCAATCGCAGCAATGCAATAAAAATATATTTTTCAATCAGTACCATCAATACGATACTGGTGTACAGTGTGGGTACTTCCACCTCTCTCAAGACGCCCGGCCAGTGTGGAAGAGTAGGCCAAGTCTCCTCTTCGAGTGACTCTTGCACTCTCCCTCTGAGTGAAGGCCCTTCCGCCAACAATGTCGTGAGCGAGCAATTGCAGGGCTGCACCTCTTTCACCCCTCCACCTATTGCTGTTGTGACCCCAAGAGCCCCCAAAAGTAAACACAAACATTTCCTCAGCATTGTACTTCGCACCGATACAAAGCAAAATTGCGAGGGGGAATCGCTATCCAAATCGATAGCATTTCAGTGCGCGATTTGGAGTAACTTTTTGGGCGACGTTGAAAGGCGTCCCTGTGAAAGCATAGCTCGGCGTCTCTCCACGCCGGGGAACGGCAGGCAGAGAAAGAGAGAGAGGGGGAGACAGAGAGAGAGAGACAGAGAGAGCAATTTTGCTGCCGTGCCACAGGCCACGGTCGGCCACGGTCGGCTGAGGCTGGAGCACTCGAGCGACGCTGCGATGGCTGCGAATCCCGTTGCGGCATCGCAACGCGCCGGGACCGCAGGAGAGGCACAATACGAGATCGCCGCGGTAACGATTACGAGTGGCGATCGGCCTGAGTGCGCAATTATCCGAATCAAAATATAGGCCGTAATTTTGTTGAAAGCTTGTGGCTGGCTCAGGATCTATCGTGAGGGGGATACAGGAGGAACACTTTTTGGTCCACAGCTGATTAATTGATCAATACCCACTGTGTCCAGCCCGCACACCCCCGTTGCCTCTCAGAAGACGCCTTGTGAAAACATCCCTCCTCATAGCGGCAATTTGTCATCACTTATTTTCTCTGGAAGCGTTGATATTTTTTCCTTATACCCAGGGCAGTTATGAGGAGCATTGTCCACTCTTTTCCTCCAAACTTGAGAATTAAAACCATCCCTGCACTCTAGATTTGAAGCTTTCGTGACTGCAAGAGTCATATTCTTAGGTTTTTTCGGTAAAGTCACGTAGGTAAAATTAAAATTAATGAAAGTAAAATAAAAATCACGACGTTTCGGAGGCAACACAAGCTTCCTTCTTCAGGTGAAACCGTCACAGCACGATTGCTGTATCAAGTAAGATACATTCTAAGAGACCCGTCCTTGTATATATACAGGCTCATTCCTAACAGTAGCCTCAGCCGCACCAACCTCACAATAATAATAATACAAAACTCCAATCCAGGTGCCTACCTTGGCTCCTCCCACCCTCAACCAGTATATATACAAGGACGGGTCTCTTAGAATTTCTCTCACTTGATACAGCTATCGTGCTGTGACGGTTCCACCTGAAGACGGAAGCTTGTGTTGCCTCCGAAAGGTCGTGATTTTTATTTTACTTTTATTTATTTAAAATTTTACCTACGTGACTTTACCGAAAAACCTAAGAATATGAATCCCTGCACTCATCCGTGCAGGGTTTTCGCGGTTGCGCTCTGCGGCTGTCCGACGCGTCTTCGAGACGCGCCGTGCGATGTCTCACGCTTCTCTTCACGTGCTGCGATTGAAACGTCGGACATCATGCCGAGGAGTGCGTGGCATTATCCAAAAACACATCGTAGAGCTTTCCCGGCATAGCTCTGTTCTCCGACATCACTTCTCTCCCGTCCTGCATCAACCTACTTATTTCGTTCCCTCGTCAAAAACCTCTGTTCGGTCAATGAATCAATACCACAGCCAATTTCATTTATTTAGCTAGGTGAGAATGATTACCAATTGAGATTATAACCAATTATTCAGAGTGTGGAAGAGCTTTGATTTCAAACGTTAAAATGGAAATTAAGTGTCATGAACAAAGGGTTTTTGTTTTCCATTTGTTTTATGGATTTTGATTAAAGTGCTGTTTGACATGATACACAGCCATCTGTGGTAGGACGTGTCAAATAATGCCTGAAGAAAATTAATGATCGCAAATACATTAAACTTAAAATAATCTCGGAGCCTAATGATAGCCCTTGTCAAACGATTCACACGGGGTTATGATGGGATCATTACTAGGCCGCTGTGAAACAATGACACCCACTTTGTATTTCATGTCTTCCTTCCCCCCAAAAAAGGAACATCTAAGGCACGTAGCAATCTCGTTTTGTCATGGTGGGGGATTTTTTTCCCCCCCTTCCGCTGACAGAATGGGCTGACACGTCTCGGATTTGGGCCTGCAGCTGTCATGCGGCGTGGGAGTTAGGATCCGTCTGCTCGGTATACAAAGCGGGACACCGAGTAACACCGGAAGAGCAAGCAGGCTCTGGCCTGGTTATTTCTGATTGCGCGCGAGCGACTGCAACGCGTGTCTGTATGTGCGTTGAGATTTCTTTCGCACCGTACATAACCATCCGTGCTAATCTGATTTCTCCCTTCGCGCTGGCGCCTCCAGATGTACTGCATGGGAGGCGGGGTGTAAAAATGACACGTCGTGGATGATGTTGACATTAAATCAAACGGGCGACCTCTGGATTGCAAGTCCAAGCATCGTCACCATCACGGCACCGTGGCAGCATCCCGCAATATTATAACAATGTAATGAATTAATATATAATTTACAATTATTAATAATATCAGCCACAAAAAACCCTACGTGTTAAGCTAAACATATACGTATTCTTGGTTCTTTCGGTAAAGTCACGTAGAAGGGAAATAATGGAATTTTTGAAAAAAGTGGCGGTTTAAAAAAAACACGCCACTTAAATTTCTTTTATTGCCGTGATTTTCACACCTGATGATGATTTCTTGTGTTGCAATCGAAACGTCGTGAGAATTGTATTGTTTTATTTTAATTTAATTATTTCCCTTCTACGTGACTTTACCGAAAGAACCAATAATATGAATCCCTGCAGTCACGAAAGCTTTAAATCGAAATTTAAACATATACGTTTAGAGTATTTGTCTGCTACAAATTCCCACGTGAAATACCACTTCATTGAGCTATCGTGACCTATCATTAGTGGTCACTTCTGTAAAAGAGCTATAACGCTCAGTGGGCCTTACCTGGTAAAATAAAAATTAGTTTAGGTTTTAGTTTAGTAAAAAAAAAATACCAATAAGTCTCGATGTATCTAATGTTGGGATTCAACATTTTCATCGCGTTCGATACAAACAAAAAAATAGTTGCGTGCCATAAATTCTCGTGAAATGTCTCGAACGTTACAAAAAACACCACGTAGGATGGACCCCATTCAGTTGTGCTCTGAGAAATCTTTCGCAATATTTTTGGTGCTAGAATTGGTGTTGGGTGCGAGCTGGGCAAAACGATAATATTTAGCCAGCGCTGGTTATGTAAGCTGAGAATGGGATGTGTATTGTTCACTGCAGTTTGGTGCATTAAGGTACGTCTTAGTGTTCACTGTCTACCTTTTTAGTGGCGGGCTCACTCACTCGCTCGCTCGGTTCTTGGCGCTAGCTGGAAAGTGGGTTCTAACATCTAGTATTGTTACCATGGATACCTTGATGAAGAGCAGTTTTTATTTTTTAATATCTTCTTTGTGCTTGTGCTTATTAAAGAACGTAACTTGATTCTAGATTTGAAGCTTTCGTGACTGCAAGGATTCATACTCTTCGGTTTTGTCGGTAAAAGTCACGTAGGTAAAACATTAAATTAAAAATATCTATAAGTAATAATAGAAATAAAATAAAATAATAAATCACGACGTTTCGGAGGCAACAAACCTGATGACGGAGACTGGTGTTGCCTCCGAAACGTCGTGATTTATTATTTTATTTCTATTATTACTTTTAGTAATTTTTTATTAAATGTTTTACCTACGTGACTTTACTGGAAAAAACCTAAGAGTGTGTAACGTAACCTGACATTGAATGGATCTTGAGGAATCAACATGCAAATTCGGACACTTTAGCAAGCGACACTCCAGAGGGATGCTACAAGATGCGTCTTTGTAAAAATTTTAAACAAATACCCCCAATGCAAACATGAGTCAAGTTTCGAGTGAATTCATGTATTTGTTGGCACATCAACGTGACTTAGCTCAAGATATCAGACGACGATGCACTGCTTATTTTAGTACCGATAATAGCATCATGTTAACTTGTATTTAAGAGCTTGTCTCTTGGATTTTTTTCCTCACTTGATACAGTAAATTTAGCTGTGACGGTCCCACCTGATGACGGAGACTTGTGTTGCCTCCGAAACGTCGTGGATTTATTATTTTATTTCTATTATTATTTCAATAATTTGTATTATTTATTTTTATTTTAACCTACGCGACTTTACCGAAAAAAACCTAAGAGTATTATTGTAATGTCTTCACGATTTATTACAAATGCATTGTTTTTGTACGTGTGTTACAAGCACCTACATAGATTGGCGTGGGACATTTTTGAAAGGCTTACTTCTAAAGAGCTTATCTGGTAAATATATTTGTTTCATGTAAAAAAAAAAATCTGTGCCTTTTATTCGTCGACAAAAAGTAACCGTTCTCTCCTTGAGGCCGTCACTGACGGCTTATTTCCTAACAATGGCAGAATTCTACTTTCAGTTTGCTGAGCTTTTGCTATCATCACGTATACCTTTTCCTTTTGGTCCATATTTAATTCATCGACTCGGTTGAAAAATTAATAGCGCAGGATGCATATTCAGGGAGTGATTTGCGTGGACTTGGCGTGCGTTGACATCTCGCGAGATGACTTTGCGTGAATTAGCCCTTCAGTACAATGTTACTCGGAGTGACGCGGAGTGGCATATCGATCTCGAGAAAAAGGCTCTTGGCGGGCAGAACAAAAGTCGAGGACTCTTCCGTTGCCTAAAAATCCCAGGGATGTAAGTGCTTTAAACTCATTGATTCTAATTCCTGTCAAAAATTTCTACGGCAGCCGTTGTAAATATATCATTGTTTTATGGGTGGCTTGTCACTTCATATTATTACGGATCTCTTTTTGAGAAAGTTGACTTTTGAGTTTCCCCGTTGACTTGAGTCCTTTCGAGTTCCAATCGCATTCCTGCCCGTGTGTGCACAATTTTCTCACAAAGTTGTGGGCCGCCCTCTAAAAAAAACATTTACGACCGGGGTAAAACTTTTGGAATTAAAATTGGGCCCTACAAATCTGACGAGGTATGCATTTTTCACGAGTTTTCGGGGGCAACGCTTGTGATGCGCGCTTAGCGGAAACTCTGGGCATGAAGCGGGCTTGGATGTAAACGTAATGAGATGGCGAGCTCTCCGCGAGTAGTTGCAGCAACGGCTTGCAAACACAATGGCGTGCTTTGCATTAGAGACTTAAATTTTTAACCAACACATCGGTAAAACCGCAACATTTGCAAAAGAACCCTCTCGAAAGCACTCAGGAGTTGATGTCTGACAGTGCTCTCATATTTCGTCTTTTTTTTTTTTACCAGCAGCTGATTCGCACGGTCGCTCGCTTCCCTTTTTATTTCATTCTCTTTCTCGTCGAGAGGAGGCCGCGATATCGTGGCCTGAAAGCTCTGAAATCACTCTCGAGTCACTTTGCAGGAAAGTTGAATAATTGAAGGGCACGCCGTGTTGTCAGGAAAAATGACAACCTGCCCCTGCACCCGCACATTACAGCTGTTACCTATGATACGGCTGTTTGACCCTCCCCTCCCTTCCCCTCCCCTCCCCCATCGCTCGATACGCACGGATGCAGTCGAAAAAAACTAAATAAGCATGTTGCGCCGTGATCTATAGGCGCGAATCACGCGTGGCAATTGCTGCGGTTTGATGACCAAGTCGATCGATCGGCGGCCAATTTCTGAGACGCGAGCGGCGGCGGTGGTCAATGCGGTTTATCTCGCGGATTGTCTCACCCAAGGAAACAATTTGAAATGCCCTGACAGTCGCTCAACCACTCGCCGTGCTCACCGTCCACTCTGGCTTTTAAATACAGTTCATATGCCGGAGCTGCGGATTTGCACGTGCGACGACGGTGTTTAAGAAAATAAATAAAAACCCTGCAATGCATTTTGAAGCGAGGTCACGGCGAGTGGTGTGTGCTTAAAACGATATTTAATCACAAGCAACGCAATTGCCTATAAACAAACGTCTCCGTAGAGGTGTAAGGTAACATCTACCGGTAGAATTGATGTTTCTGTTGGCAATCTCAACACACACGGGTCGCTTCCGAGTCAGGCTCTTTCCTCGCAGGGTTTATAGCAGCGGTCCTCAACCTTTTTGGCACCATGGACCGGTTTCGTGGAAGACAACTTTTTTCACGGACGGACGGACGGACGGTCGGACGGGGGGGGGGGGTCATCATTGGGTCTTTCCCCCTTTTCAAAGAAGCTCTCCAGCGACGTTTGTTTTTGTACTCATGTTGGCTACTAGGGGTTAGCAGCTTGTTGGCTCACCAACACCTGTGACTGTGACGAGTGCGCAGTGCGGGAAAGAAGCGCGGACGGAAGTGGTGAATAATAAAACGATGGGCGCGGGTTCCACGCGCGGAATCACCGCCCTCACCTCCTGCTGCTGTGCGGCCCGGTTCCTAGCAGGCCACGGACCCGTACCGGTCTGCGGCCCGGGGGTTGGGGACCCCCTGGTTTACAGAGACTTCAAGCCCCCTCAAAGGCATACAGACTAATGGGACAAGTGCGATTAGGGAGCACCTATTAAGGCCAGCACAGCACACGTGGGGATGGGTGGCCAGCACCACACCCAGCCACCTTTGTCTCCCCAGTGCCGACGCTTACAAAGCACACCAGCTACTCATTTGGGGCTGGAATCGACCTAGGGGAGGCCCGGGACCGGTAGAGACAATCTTCTCCGATGTTGCCCGTGAGCAGCAATCGAACTCGGCTCGCCGGCTTCGTGGCGCAGCGTGCCAACAACCAAAGCGCCACCGCTCCCCAAACTGGCCGTGCGTATATACACAAAGACAAAGATCCCCCAGAGAGCCTCAACACACTGTCGGGTCAAGTGCTATTTTCGAGCACCTATGGGGGAGTGGCCAGTACCACACCCGACCACCTTTGTCTCCCCATTGCATACGGGCACACACACACGGGGGGGGGGGGTGTCTGCTCGGTTAAGAAGCCAATATGTATGCAGGGAAACACAAAAAAGCACTCGGCGCATGTTTACATTGATCAGCGGCTGCGGCAGTGAGGAGCACGGCAGCACGCGCCTCTCGGTTGCACGCGTCGAGTCGGGGCCGTGCGGCTGCGTGGGGAAGATAGCCGCTCCCTCGCCTCCTGCCTCGCTCGCTCGCTCGCTCCACGCAGCAGCAGCAGCAGCCTGATGGTGTTGGGGCGTCGTCTGGGGAGAGCAGCTGAGAAGCTTCTGCTGCCTCCAACTCCACACAGCGAGCCTCGACACCGGCAAATACTCACTCACCTCCACTCACTCACTCACTCACCCTCCCCACACACGCACACACAACACACGCTGCGGGGAATTATGCGTGCAACATTTTCAGTTCCTCGCGTGAATAGTTGTTTTGAAGTGGAAATTGTTTCGGATTTGGCTTGCTTTTTGTCAAATGCTGATGGCCCAGGTAACTCTCGCAATTGAGACTCCTAAAATTGTCCCGGTCTCTCGAGCTCTCAGCTGCTCAAACGAAACGCACTTGTGAACTTTCGCTCGAATCCCCATTGGCACAGACTCACCACATCTTCCCAGCTCCTTTACTCCCATGGGTTAACACGTGGCGGGGAAAGTCAGGGAGCGAAGATGACATGCTGCTGCTGCTGTAAAGCTGTGTGAACCCGTGTCCGTGTCTGTGTGTGTGGGGAGCGGTAGTGTAGTGGTTAGCGCGCTGCGCTATGAACCTGGCGACCCGGGTTCGATTCCCGCTTACGGCTAACACCAGTGACGATTATTTGAACCGGTCCTGGGCCTCCCCTAGGTCGACTTAGCCTTAAATGAGTACCTGGTGCGGTGTGTAAACATCGCCACTGGGGAGACAAAGGCGGTCGGGCGTGGTGCTGGCCTCCCACCCCCTCGGTCCTGTACCGTTCCGGCCTTCATAGGTGCTCGCTAACAGCACTTGCCCCTACAGTCTGTTAAGGCTATACGGGGGAGCTTTATCTTTGTCCGTGCATTTGAATGTGTGCAGGGCTTCGTGTCTGACCGAATATATGATTCGTCGTCATTGGTGTGCTGGAGTTGTCACGTTACTTCTAGCCACAGCCGTAGCACCACAGCCATAGCCATACTGGATGTGGTGTGCTGGGTGTGTACGTATTTTTTACAGTCGACGATCCACAAAGACCCCGTCTGGCTCCATGCCCCTCTGTAAACGTGCGCTTGGCAGTGTTCAGTGGTGGCACGGTAGTTAGAAATGCAATGCGCTTTGAAATTGCTTTCAGGCCACGGCTAACATCAGTAGCAAGCGATATTAGAACCAGTCCTGGGCCTCACCTGGGTCAACTCAGCCTTAAGCAGAGGTCGCAACCGGGTACCCGATACCTGTACCCTACCAGATACCCGGCTACCCGTACCCGACCGGGTATGGGTACCCGTTTGTGACCCTGGTGCGGCCGGGTACGGGTACGGGTAAGGAATCAAAACCCGTTTGCGACCTCTGGCCTTAAGTGAGTACTGGGTGCTTTTGAACCGGTCTGGGCCTCCCCTAGGTCGACTCAGCCTAAACACCCGCAATGTGGCGACAAAGGTGGCCAGGCATGACGCTGGACCCCACCTGCCCTCCTTGTGCCAACCTGAGTAAGGGGCTTGCGAGCAGCGCTTAGGCTCACGAGTCTGTAAAGGCGAATTTGAGATCTATTTCTGTACATGGGCAGTGTGCGTGTGCCTCTGTTTGCCCTTTTTGATGTTGGCGATATTTGAACACATTTTGTATGTGTGTAGTACTCCCTGTACATGTCAGATTGTATCATTAATGTATGATATTCTTTAAAAACTGTGTCAAACGGGCAAATGGAATTTCGGATTGCTCCAAATATTTGGTGGCGACCACAACTAAATAACGCATTAGGAAGTGGAAGTTATCCATTCTTTGGAACTAATGTGACAGGCCGTTATTGGTTTGTCATGGTTAGATCTTATTCTTAGGTTTTTTTGGTAAAGTCACGTAGATAAAAAATTAAAATTAATAAAAGTAAAATAAAAATAAAATAAAAATCACGACGTTTCGGAGGCAACACAAGCTTCCGTCTTCAGGTGGAACCGTCACAGCCCGATAGCTGTATCAAGTAAATGAGAGATTCCGAAACGTCGTGATTTTTATTTTATTTTTATTTTACTTTTATTAATTTTAATTTTTTACCTACGTGACTTTACCGAAAAAACCTAAGAATATGAATCCTTGCAGTCACGAAAGCTTCAAATCTAGAATGGTTAGATCTTCTCTCACCGTGGATGTTCGTTTCTATGATGCCACGGGACCACCTCCTCTGGGTCAAGGATAAACCACAGCATTTTAACACCATCGCAGGAATACTACGTCTCTCTTTGCGTCTCAGACCACTTCTTGATGGAATTGGCCAAACATCCCGATGGCAGAAAGCTCCTGCAAAAAGAAACTTGACACCGTAAGGCTTTCCCGGCTAAATGAGTGATGCTTATTAGTATATTGGGCCTGATAATTGGATTTTTACCGTTCTATCTGGCAACAAAATTGACACCATTTTTTACAAGGAGTCATGTTTGCATAGACCACAATACCTGCAGTCATAATGTGAGACTAGGCTCTAAGGAAAGCTGTCTCGGGTGGGGACCAATCAACGTCAAGGACAGTGCACATTATCAGAGTTATGTTTTTTTTTTGCATTATGACTGCAGGTATTGTGGTCTATGCAAACATGACTCCTTGTAAAAAAGGTGTCAGTTTTGTTGCCAGATAGAAGGGTAAAAAACCAATCATCATACTTTTTTACTGGCAAATGAGGTTCCAATGGTATATTGGGCCGGTGGTGGCTGTGTTCGGCAACATCAATAAAACAACGGCACATGCGCTTTAATGTCGATAAATGTTCGCATATAAGTTACTGTAAGAATGCAGGATGGTTTTGAAGCCATGTTGGTTCGTTATATTCTCTTGACATGTTCCGCTAAAACTGGGGCAACGATGGAATTCGGAGCCCATGTCATCCCATTGCCTGGGATGCATTCACGCTCGTGAGCCTTGCCGTCACGTGTTGGGCTGTGAAATAGTTATCGAAGGATATTTAGCATATTTTTTGCACTTATTTTTCGAGTTTTGCACCTCAGTTTGGGATGCGTTGAATAATTAACGAAGACGACACCTCGTGCCGTATTAAAATTTGCTTGACACGTAAAGTGTGCGCGTGGGGCAGTGCCGTGGCCATATTTTTTGCGAAAAAAATGCGAGCGAAAACCTTTTTTGTTCTTAACATATATTGCTCTGATTTATTTTGTTGACAGGAATCATTTACACGAATATGGACCTTGCTATTAATCATCCTCATCAGCAGCCATGGCCAATCCACTGCTAGATGAAGGCCGCTCTACAAGTCACCACGATGATGCAAATCAATATTCAACCAGTTTTACTTTGAATGGTTTCGCCATTGAAAAAATAGAATTGAGTTAGATAACGTACGGCCACAGTTGGTGTGACCCAGAGATGCTAGTCCAATACTCGCACGTGTTCCACTGCAACACACACACAAAGCTGCCACTTTCTCAGCAACCGTTACACCGCTCGCTCCACTCACGGGTCTACATCCACAACGTCTACATTCATTCGGACGGAGTGGTGGAGCAGTGGTTTGCACGCTGCATTAAAATACCCCGGGCAACTGAGTGATATTCGCAGCCAACGCCAGGATCAGTGGCAATGATTTCTGAATTGGTCTCTGGCACTTCTCCCTCCTTGGCCCCCCACACTCCCCACCGCCCCGATTGCCCCCCCCCCCCGAACTATTGCACTGACCAGCATGGCGAAGTATGGTGAAGCAAGCCACCACGGCCGGCAATGCGTGGAGAGACCCCGGGGCAGTGGATCGACAACGCGCCGTAAATTATAACTTAAATTTTTATCATCCCGTACTTTAACGCATAATTGTAAATGGCTGACTTCAAAATAGCCACATTTTGTATTTACCGGACAGCGTGCGAGCAAATCGTATTTTGCCGTTTGTGCGGGTACACCCAGATATCTGTACGCGCATCCTGCGGGGGTCCGGTTTGTGTTTTGCGAGCTGTCCTGTGCGCTCCACTGTTACCCTGCGCGGCTGTCTGTGTGGCCCGATAGGCAGGGTTGTTTTATTTTTCATTTTTTTTCCTTTCTAAATCCGCCATAGGGGAAATGGATCTTTCCAGAAGTGATCCGAGGGTAATCACAGCCTGTCTGGCGACAAGCTTCTCAGAGCCAACCAATTGATCGCCCCAGTCAACAAACTAATCACCTTTTCACCCTATCGGCCTCCCCTCGGCGTGATATATCTATTTAACGTCTATCAGCGCGCGTGGAGTGCTATGATGGGACTTTCCTAATCCCCGCGTATGAGGATGGCTGCGATCCAGCGGTGAGTGTGTGATACGGGGAGGCTGCCCTTGTGTGCGCCGATGCCATATCAGATAGGGCCCTGCCAACTCTGCCTTGCATTGACTTCTTATGGCCACGTGCGTGTGTGTGTGTGCGTGTGTCATTGTAGCGGGAAGGGTAGTGGTTAACGTGCTGAGCTACCAACCCGGCGACTCGAGTTCGATTCCCGCTCACGGCTAACACCGGTGACGATTATCTGAACTGGTCCTGCGGCCTCCCTTAGATCGACTCAGTCTCAATTAGTTACCTGGTGCGGTGTGTAAACATCGCCACTCGAGAGACAAGGGTGGCCGGGCGTGGTGTTGGCCACCCACCCCATCGTTCTAACCTGCCGGACTTCATAGGTGCTCGCTAGCAGCACTTGCCCCAACAGTCTGTTAAGGCTATACGGCGGGATCGTTGCCTTTGTCATTATAGCTCCGGTGCGTTAGCTCCTCTGAAAACCGCAAATTAGTTATTAAACAGGCGTTAGAGGGCGGCGTCATCGTTGTTATTGTCATTGTCGTAGCCGTTGACATCAGTGGCGTTGTAATTGTTATGCGCGGTCCCTAAGTTGTATATGGAGCACACAGAGAAAATTGGTCAAATGCCCAAAAAAAATCCAGCACACTATTTTTGAAGTTTCACATATCTCTGTTAAAGTGAAAAAAAAAGATTTTAAAACTTTTAGAACATGTTTCGAGATGTTGGTATTTAATTGTTAGCTGCAGTGCATTCCACGGCTTTGGGATTAAATAGTCGAATGTTGAAATAATCCCTCTAGAGTTGGGCTCTCTGGTTGTTTTAGTAATTTATTTCTCGACCGATTATCATTTTGATTACTCAACTTACTCTGATAACATTTAAATAGTTGAGCACAAAAACCTCGCCTCTCTTCTCACACGTGCCGCTGGCCGGGAGGTCATATGCAGGTCTCGGTTACATCATCGGCCATCTCACGCTGGGTGTGGCTTCTAGTGGGGTTCCCCGCCTTCGGGATGCAGAATGTCAGGGCAGCCCCCATTATTAAAAAGGGGCCCAGGTAATCGACGGCAAAACGAGTAGGCGATTAAAGTTGTTCGTCGATTAATCAACTTAATCGGCGAATCTTCCCTGCTCTGCATTCCTCTCACTTTTAACGCAACGCGGTTTTGCTCGCATACGTGACCACTGCTCGCTTTCGCTGCGATTGTTTCCCGCGGGATAATAAGGTGCGTGGCCGTTCCATACCTTAAAAGTCATGAACACCTCTGTACTGTATTTCTTAAAAAAATAATGATCAAATATTTGCATGTCGCTACTGCGTGGGTGTTCTCGGTCATGCTCTACAGCTGACTCACGACGTGCTGCTCTGCACGATGTCCGACGTTTCTCTCCACGTGCTTGATGTGTCTTCAGGAAGTGACTATTTAGAAACATGCATTGAGATTATTTGGCTGCGATAAATTTCCACGTGATAAGCCACTTCGTTGAGCTATTATTTGTGGTCAGGTTGCTTCTGTGAAAGAGCTCTATGTAGCCCAGTGGGCCTTACCTGGTAAAATGAAAACAATTGTTTCGTTTGAGTGTTTTAAAATTTGTAGTGATTTGTTTACCTACCCTATACTTTGCACTCCTATCGTTTTTTCTATTGTTTGTAGGATTTCTCCAGGATAAATAAAGATTCTGATTAAATAAATACACTACGCTTCAGATTACATGCTTAAAAATGCGATTGCTTCATTGTAATTCGTCATGCGCACCATAGATTCTTGTGGCTTCTCAGCAGTGCTTCTGATGACTGTAATCTCATTCAGAATAAAGCATATGCTGCATGCAAAGTGATTAACGGGTCGATAATGTATTGAACGTCTTCATAATTTGAAGCAGTATTTTTTGTTTTGCTTTCTGTGGCCCATCTCTCCGTGCTTCTCTCGTTATAATCCTCGTAGCCCTTGAACTGAAACAAATATTTAATGGGAATTTATACTGATATTTATCTGGCGTTGAACGACAATTGTTTTACTCTCGGGAAATTTGTAAAAGAAAAGTTTTTCCAAAGTTTACAAGTGTCGTTGCTTTAAAGATATGTCTGCCACAGGACCGTTTGCGATGTTCAGCAGTGAGTGCTTCAGCAGAAGGGTACATTGCTTTCCCTGGTTTTAAACCATTTTGTCAAATGTAGCAATTGAATTTGATGGCCTAAATAATCCCTGACGATGACAGCTCCTCCACATGATGTTGAAAGGTTACACAGATCTGAGATTTGCTTCGGGCTATAGCTATGCTCTCACTCCATGGTGAGATTCTTTACGTATCAGAGATGTTTATTTAGTATTTATCTAATTTACAAAATTGTCGCATTTTTTTTTAGTACAATTTATCATGATGAAAATACGACTATAATTAGTCTATTTTAAGTTCGATCATGTCGGTTATTTCAATATGGAAAAACTAAATTTACATTACGGTAAAAATACATTGACAATATATTTCCACGATCTAACCCAAACGAAACTAATTATGAATCATAATATCGGTCGTGAAAGCCTATATATAAACTTAGAGAAACGTTCTTTGTACAGGTTTTCTGTTGGGAAACCAAGCTAGTTGTACAGTGGTAGTTTCACGTTTTGCTGTAACGGTTCACTCCCCTGCGCACAGTCAACCCTCCCTAACGTCCTCCCAGAATGTGGTAGCGTGGCAAAAGATGCCCTGACGGCACAATTTGCCACTCGGATCAAGGCAGAAGAAAGCGATAACCCGTTGATATCCAACACGACAAGCGGACACTTTTTCTGGTGACGCGTTTTGGTTGCCAAGCGATGGGTACGATAGGGTCCATCAGGCGCAAATGCAGAGAGGGCAAATAAGAGGACAGTGAAACGTGCCGAATTTCGCACGGAACTTTTCCCAGCAGCTTGTAATTCGGGAGCGCTTGTCTGGATGAGGCCGACGTGCCGAGCAAATTCCTTCCCTCGCTCTGTTCCCCCCCACCACGTGCTCGCTACGGGCATCTTTCATTCCACCACTCCAGAAGGTTGCCCGCAGCAGTGCCCGGTGGTGAGGGCTTGCGAGAGAGGAAACGCTGAACGTGTGGCCCAACCCACCCACCTCAAAACAAACCACACTCGGGGGCCAACTCGGCTGATGAAGGTGAGGGGGGACACGGTGGGAGCTCGAACTCAACACATTGGTCAATAATATTCACCGTAAATGGGGGATTTTCTTCATCGTATAACTATAAAAAGTGACATTATGGACAGTTGTCCCACTTCATAGCAGATCGGTGCACAGGAGCAGTGTTATTGACGAATGTGATGAGTTTATTTACGCAGTTTATAACGAAGTGGCAAACATGTTTGCGGAAGGATAATTCAAGTTCAAGTTCATGTATTAGGTATAACCCTGAGGGCCATTCGGCTCTTGAAACAGGTGCAATCGAAACACACAGAAAAAAAAACATGAACAAGAAAACATCTTAAAGTGACTATTTGCAAACAGAAAATCCAAGAAAAGACAGCAAAATATTGCAGAAAAAGCACCGTACACCAACACTGTGTGCAAAAATCCCAGTGGGATGCAAGTCAAACAACAACAACCACAAGACAACTTAGATTAAGGCCATCAGTCTAACTCTGTACTACAAAAACAAACATGGCCAAACCAAAAAAAACTTTTCGAAAATCACCAAAATAAAGCCATAAAAGCAATGAAACAGTGATCATAGGAACTGTGACCGAATTTTCACAATAAACGACGTCAACAACATGCACTACCGTCACATCAGGGACGGGCGTCAAACATCCTTGCGCGCCCTCACGTCTCGGCGTCTCTCCACCGAGAATTCCTCCACTCCACTCCACCCCATCCCCTTTATGAACGTCTCTATTCACCAGTGGCCTGCTCCGACTGATCGCAACAGCCCCCCTCCCCCCCTCTCTGTGCACGAGGTAGACGAGCGCTGGCTCCCTGCGAGGCTCGCCGTGACCCAAGCGAGAGCCGCCCGTGGTGGCTCGCGCGACACGTGACCATCGTTCCGTGGGGCGGCGTTTCTTCACGCGCCTGCCGCGGCAAGGGGCGGGCGCTGTCCAAATATTGTCGGGTCCGAGCGGGCGCCGTCACTGCTGCGATGACATTGATCAATGGTGGCGCACCGGCTGCAACAAAAATAAAATATTTTAAAATACTTTAAAAAACAAACACGCTTTAATGAAATGTACCGTACTCGTAATGGCAGAACTCCACGACTCCAGTAAGTGGCCCCGCAGCTTGCCACAGCGTAAAGGAGCCATGGTGAGTTACAGCCAACGTGAGTTGAGCGGGGACAATTAGACCCGTAAAAAAGATTGTTTAGAAATATATATTTTAAATTTTTAATGATAGAATATAGTATTGTCATCAGTGTGACATACCTATACCAAGTTTGCAGTCGATACGACATTGGAAAGACGGTTGATATTGAGTTACAAGATTCTTACCTCCGCGTCGAAAAGCAGTGCCGTGGGAGTGCTGCCATTTGTTGGACGGTGTGAACGAATCGACTGTGACAACGGATGAATAACCACGTGTGCTTCTGCGCGTGATGACGCAACACACTCGACATGCACAAAATCCCGTATTGCCTCATGCATGGAGGTGTACACTTGTTGATGTCACTAATACGGACGCCTAGGCGGCAAATCATCTCATGAATACTTCTAGCTTTGAAGCTTTTGTGACTGCAAGGATTCATACTCTTAGGTTTTTTCGGTAAAGTCACGTAGGTAAAAAATTAAAATTTATCAAAGTAAAATAAAATAAAAAATCACGACGTTTCGGAGGCAACACAAGCCTCCGTCTTCAGGTGGAACCGTCACAGCCACGACAAGTAAATCTCACTTACTTGCTTCAGCTGTCGTGGCTGTGACGGTTCCACATGAAGACGGAGGCTTGTGTTGCCTCCGAAACGTCGTGATTTTAATTTTATTTTACTTTTATTAATTGTAATGTTTTTACCTACGTGACTTTACCGAACAAAACTAAGAGTACTCATGAATACTCTTTGGTTCTTTTGAGAAAGTCACGTAGGGTTTCCCACCTGACGATGATTGCTTGTGTTGCGATCTAAACGTCGTGATTTAATTTATTTCATTTTTCACCTACGTGACTTTACCGAAAGAACCAAAGAGTATGGATCCCTGCAGTCACGAAAACTTCAAATCTAAATTTCATGAGTGTTCAAGTGACAGCGTTCGGGATGAGTGTCGGGCTGAGTTAGGGGTGAGCATCGACCGTGAGCGCCGCGGTGGGAGAAGAATAATTGAGATCGGGGATTTTGAGTTGAGGTCAAAGAAAACAAATGCAGAGTGCACACACACACACACGATACATGAAGAGCGACTCCACATACTTTAGTACACTCAGAAGGGCAAAAATGAAGAATTGGTTAAAGGGGTGATCATTTCAGAACCCAGAAACGCAACCATATTAACCCCATAAGGGGCCGTCCATAAATGACGTCACGCACCTAGGGGGGGGGGGTCTGACATTTTGTGACGCCGTGTGACGAAGGGGGGGGGGGGTCAAAAATTGTCCAAAATCGCGTGACGTCATTTATGTGAATGTTTGGGCGAATTTCTTTTTTTAGGACGGTCATTTCACCTCTTGAGCCACGCTGCAGTGTTTCTATTGGCGACACGAGAGCACGGAGGGAGATGGGGCATCGCCAAACAGCCGTCTCACCACGTGACCTTGAGCCAATTCCAAACTAAACCCTTTCAAACATTTCTTTTTATTTTACCAGGTAAGGCGCACTGAGCTACGAAGCTATTTTTCAGAAGCGACCTGGCCACAAATGACCGCTCAACGAAGTGGCTTATCAAGTGGAAACGTGTTGCAGCCAAATACCAAATGTGGAGGGAAGAACCGGAGGACCCGGAGACAAATCCACACGACTGCGGGAAGAGAGACATGCAAACTCCAAAAATACAGGTGTCCGGGTCGGGATCGAACCCACGGCCTCTTATATACCAGGTAATGGAGGTAACATCTCGTCACCACGGTGGTGTCCCCCCCCCCCCCCCCCCCACACATACACGTACAGCCATAGAGCATGTCGGCGCATTTAATAAACGTAGAGGTGCGAAGAAACGTTACAGCCTCAGCGGTGCTTTGAAAAGTCTCATCAAATGTTTTCGCACTCATAAGCTTCCACTCGTGCGGGTTGTGGAGGGAGGCCTCCATCTAGCAGTGGATCGACCATGCCTCATGGTCATGATGGATGATGACATTTTTTAAGCATATGCACTTTTGACTTAAAACTTTCGTGACTGCAGGAATTCATATTCTTGGTTCTTTCGGTAAAGTCACGCAGATAGAAAGTAAAAATAAAAATCATAATATTTTAATTTGAAATGATAAATTGAAAATAATAAAAGCAAAAAAACCCCCACGACGTTTCGATTGCAACAAAAGCGGTCTTCATCAATTATTCTTTTTATTTTCTATCTACGTGACTTTACCGAAAGAACCAAAAATACATATGCACTCCATTGGAACCTCATTTGCCAGAAGAAAAAATATGATAATTGTTTTTTAACCCTTTTATCTGGCATGTCATGTCATGTTTGCATAGACCACAATACTGTACCTGCAGTCGTAATGCAAACAAAAAACATAACTCTGATAATGTACGCACTGTCCTTGAAGTTGATTGGTCCACACCCGAGACAGCTTTCCTTAGAGCCTAGTCTCACATGGTGTTGGACCAAAAGGAAAGCTGTCTCGGGTGTGGACCGATCAACTTCAAGGACAGTGCATACATTATCAGAGTTATGTTTTGTGTTTGCATTACGACTGCAGGTATTGTGGTCTAGGCAAACATGACTCCTTGTAAAAAAGGTGTCAGTTTTGTTGCCAGATAAAAGGGTAAAAAAACAATTATCATATTTTTTTCTTCTGGCAAATGAGGTTCCAATGGAGTGCATATGTATTTTTGGTTCTTTCGGTAAAGTCACGTAGATAGAAGATAAAAATAATAATTGATGAAGACCGCTTTTGTTGCAATCGAAACGTCGTGGGGTTTTTTTTTGCTTTTATTATTTTCAATTTATCATATCAAATTAAAATATTATGATTTTTATTTTTACTTTCTATCTACGTGACTTTACCGAAAGTACCAAGAATATGAATTCATGCAGTCACGAAAGTTTTAAGTCAAAAGTGCATATGCTTAAAAAATTTCATCATCCATCATGACCATGGTCGATCCACTGCTGGAAACAAATTATTTTTACATCACTTTTTGTTCAAACGAATAACCCTCGCTGATGGCTGTTATATGAGAATCTAGGGTAAAGGTATTGCTTCATAAGTCCGGCTCTTTTCTCTTCCCCCCCCAGCGTGGGAAGCAGAGGAAAAGAAGGATTATCCGCCGTGTCTTGGTGACAACCGGCGTGACCCTCGGAGGGAATTCACGTAAGTGGATTGTCCCCCCCCCCCCACCACCTCACCCCCCACCCTCACAGCCTATAAACTAAAACTATTTTTTTTATTTTATTTTACCAGGTAAAGCCCACTGAGCTTTCTAGCGCCTTTTTTCAGAAGCGACCTGGCCACAAATGATAGCTCCACGAAGTGGCTTATTGTGTGGAAATTTATAGCAGCCAAATACTCGGAACGCATGTTTCTAAATGTGGAGGGAAACACGGCGAGAGAGACATGCAAACTCCAAATATGCAGGCACCAGGGTCGGGATCAAACCCACGATCTCCTGTATACCAGGCGAGGCAGTTAACATCTCGTCACGGTAGCGCAGCCACGAGCACAAGTTCTACTCTTCACCGTTTGTCCAGTAAAACGTCACGTGTGCGGACGTCACATGTTTTCCTTTGCCGAATTAACCGCCCACATCCAGTGCATGCTTTGTGCATGGTGGCATAACTGTAATTTTCTATAGATGTTTACAAATGTGACCATTTCGCTTTCTTTAAATGACATACAATATAAAAGTAATAATTTGGTTATTATTATATTTGTAGTGTCAGTGAGACGGAGACGAGGTTTGTAGAGGCACCTTCTTTATTGAACACTCACGCTCTCGTCTGCACACTCTACGTTCGCTAGCCTATACACAGCGCTAGCCGTCTAACACCGACGGCGCTGACAGAGACAGCCAACAACTATCTAGCAGCGCAATGTCGAGCAAAGACGTTTAGTGACGATGGGGACGGGACGACAGCAACGACGAGACGAGTCCAATCCCAGAACCGGCAGCCTCGAGCCCCCCACTCTCGGCCCCTTTTATGCTCGCAGCGCGGCCTGACCCCGCCCTGGCCACGCCTCCCTTCTCGAACCTGCTAGCAGGTTCCAGGGGCTTCCAGATGGGGCCCTCCATGACCCTTGCCCCAGTTCCTCCGCCCTGCCGACACACCCGTGCATATGCTCACCGGCGTGTGTGCTGTTTGTCCACCGAAGCTGACGCTGCTGGTCACCAGCCGGCGCTATTACACTAAACGTTTCTAGATGCTTCAATTAAATGGGCCGCATCAGATATTTAAGGTAATATTATTTCAACTTGTAACATGCCGCACAGTATTTTCTCACTCTTGAAGAGAGAAGACGCGAGGGACCACAGGTAAGCAGGAAGGCAGCCACGCGATGAGCCGCCGCTAATAATTGCCCAAGCTCTGCGGTTCTTGATATACGAAGGTGTTGCCGGCCAATTAATGAGTGTTCACAAGTGGGAGGAAACTGGCGCACTTGGAGAAAACACACGCGTCCGAGGGGGACAACTCTTTATCTCATAATTTTTGGTGAGCCTAGATAATGCCTCCTCTACTCCCATGGGAAGGGAGTTTCGCAACATTTGTCTGATCCAACAACTCTCATGCTGGATTACAGGCCACGTGCCTAGCCGCCAATCGCCCAGCGGTGCTTATGTCACGGAGTGCACAGGCATTAGGCATGCATCGCGTATGCATTGCTTTTCAGCTAGGGCGGGTTGTTTGGGAGCTGTGTACTGTTGTTCAGCATCGTTCGCCGTGAAATATGCATGCAGCCCTCTGTGAAAAGCAATTCATTAACACAAGTCGTTGAGCTCGCTTCTCTCCATACATGTGTTCTCGTAAAATATTGATGCACGGACAGTATCGCGTGGCAGCCAGAGTACGTCCTCAAATGTAAAACACGCCAGTGTGTGTTTGGCACAAGTGTGCCTGTAAACATCACTTGAATAAACACCGCAAAGTTGAAACGTAGACGTGCTTTGGTGTCTACGAGGGGAGTAACGGTTCAATCGCAATCGCCCCCCCCACTCCCACTTCCGCAAACAGTGAAAAAAAGGAAATGTCACAATGCCAGGTTCATGATTCGATCGATAACAAAAAATGTCATCTCGTTTTTCCCGTCTCGGCCGGTGGTGGCTTCGCTGCATGTGGCTGCCTGTGATCCAGCACCGTGGAGGCAGCAGCAGTGAGGGTTGGTGGGTCACTGCACAGATAATGCACAACTCCCTTCCCGTGGGCTTTGAGGTGGTGCCATACCCCTGGCTCGCCAGGTGAAGGAAGTACGGCAAGTGGACTAATCGCCATCTGTTTCCATTTATACAGGGATAGAGTGCTGCCCCCTCATGAGCGTGGATTTTCTCCGGGTGCTCCGGATTCCTACCACATTGTACAATAAACGTAACTCATCATTAATTGGCTGAACATATCTTAACATTAAAACCTCATCCATCAGGACCTCCCTGGATAACAAAATAGAGTCTTATGGCGTACTGTGGCTCTCCTGAATGGATAGATAAGTAAATAAGCAAAAAGTTAATTGTGCTCGTTTGTTTCTCTCTCTCGTAGGCTTTCACGACCAATACCATGATTCATGAATGTTTTTTTTCTTTTGGGTGAGATTGTGTCGGTTTGATGTCAGTTTTTCAACACGCATATTGACTAGCAAGCTGCAGTACACACAGCCTGTGCAGTCTTCATTCATCTTAGCTTCCTGCCCAGTTCACTGACTGCCATTTAAAAAAAAATCCTTTCACATTTATTTACCCAGGAAAACCTCACCGATTTTCAAGATTCGCTTTTAGGCAGGTCGTGCTAAGTGTCGTAGTAGGGGGGAAATGCTGCTACGCACCTCCGATTAGCATGGTTGGTTACTTACGGTGCGAACAGCTCAACATACACACATACGTATTTAATTTGTGGGTAATTGTCAAAATTTATCCGATGTGAAGCAAACAATGCATAGTTTAATGGTTAACCAGGGCTGCCGGCGGGTGCAAACCACAAACCTGGACAATAAGCGGCCAAGTAACACCCCTTGATAGCCAATCACAGGGAGCCACAAATATGATGTCACTAGTCATGTGACTGTAAGAGGCCAATCAGCTTGTCTTGCACCACCTTCATGCTTGTCAAACAATACAGGGTGCGAATTCAAAAATAAATAAATAAACGAGTTCATCATCGATGATACCCCTTTGTTCTGAATCCACACATGAATGCAGTTTTTAAACTAAAAAAGTTACAATTATAATTTATAAAAAAAAAATCTTGTTTGTCAGCTTTAAAAAAATGTATACACTCAGCGATTAAATTCTCACCTCTGCCCCCGCCCGCCTGAAGTCCAGGGAGTTTGGGGGCCCCATAAAATATTCCATGATAAATGAAGCCCTGTGTTCACTGTTTATCGTTGTAAAAAAAAAACATATAAATGATAGTAATAGGGTTTTACCCTTTCAACTGGTACAAAAACTGACACCTTTATACAAGCGATCATGTTTGCAATAACCACAACACAAGCAGTCAAAATGCAAACAAAAAGAAACAACTCTGATAATGATAATGATATGCACTGTCCTTGAAGTTGATTGGTCCACACCCGAGACAGCTTTTCTTAGAGCCTAGTCTCCATTGGTGTTGGACCAGATGAGTTGTTTCTTTTTGTTTGCATTTTGACTACTTGTGTTGTGGTTATTGCAAACATGATCTTTTGTATAAAGGTGTCAGTTTTTGTACCAGTTGAAAGGGTAAAAACATATTACTATATTTTGCCACTGGTATGTCTCATAATAGAAAATGATGTTGTGCTTAGGGGAGCTGCGTGTGGAATAAATGCCAAGCCATCGAAACATTTTTACTCGGTGAGCAACGAATTTTCAGCACCTGCAAATGTTCTGCAGAAACTGCTGCATTCCAGAGCGAACCAGTTAATCAAGCAGGTGGTGATTAGCACTTTGCCCTGTCTTCAGATATGGACCAGGGCTGACAGCTTACCTATAGCCATACGTGATTAATGGGCGCTCCACCAATCTAATGACTACCCTGATGAGCTGCACTATCTCGGGGAAATACAATTTTTCCATCAAGTGTTTAATTTTATATTATAGTGATATTATTGTAATTTTGGGTGTTTTTTTTTTGGTCAAATTAATGAGCAGCATTAGCATTTATGGGAAAAAAGTGCGTTTCATTTCATGGACACTTTGCCGTTAAGCGGGAGGAATGGCCTTTTGTGAAATTCCTGAACATTACAAGAAAAACAAAATCGATAAGTAAAATATAAAATAGAGATATAATTACAATCTATGGTTCAGTTTGTGCATGTGATGCTTCCAATAGAAAATACTGGCAATGTGAGTGAAAACTTTTGAGATTATTAAAGATGGAATTAACATTTATGGAAAAATAAATGTTTTTTCTGCCAGGGTATGCAGAGCCAATTGGAGAGTCGCTTCATCACTGAATATTGAACACATCCACAACCATCTCAAAGAACATGAAGGTGCCTATTTTTTTTATTCGGCTTGCATTAATTATTTTAACAAGTCATATACAATCTGTGTTTATCTCTGGATATTTAAAAGGCAAAGTTGTGAATATGTGTGTCTGTTCAAAATGTTTAGCGTACTTCCCGACATGCAACAAACTTTAAATTTGCCATGTGGGTACTTTCCAGACTGTACACCATGCACAAATGATAAAAATACACTTTTTTTGGGGGGGGGAGCTCAATAATGCATTTACTTTTTGCACGGCAAGTGAGCTGTGACGTCAAATCTGTCACGTGACTCGCGCATGTGGAAGCGTAACGCATTGTAGTGTAGTGGTTAGCGTGCTGCGCTACGAACCCGGCGACCTGAGTTCGATTCCCGTTCACGGCCACCACTGGTGACGATTATTTGAACCGGTCCTGGGCCTCCCCTAGGTCGACTCAGCCTCAAACGAGTAATTGGTGTGGTGTGTGAACATCGCCACTGGGGAGACAAAGGCGGCCGGGCGTGGTGAATCCAAGTCCCGGGAGAAGCCGGGTAGTAAAGCTCGTACAACATATAGATGTTACTGCATCTCAAGATGCTGTACAGACACGGGGCATATTATTTTAAATAGGCAGCCAATCGAAGGTGGAGGAAAAACGGAAGGGCTTGAGCACGGAGTCAACAGTATGATGGCTGGGAATTCCAGACAGGGGGGGCAGCACGCGAGAATAAGTGAATGCTGACAACAGGGGGCTTCAACAGAGGGCCTTGGAGGGTGCGTGAAGGAGAGCAGAGATAAGTAGGCAGGGGTAAATAATTAATGAAACTAGATCTTAAAGAATGATGCAAAATATAAAACGATTTGGGATTACATTGGGAGCGATCAGAGAGATTGGAGTGTTGGGGTGATGTGGTCATATTTATGGGTGTGGGTGAGAGCTCTGGCAACGGCGTTTTGGACCTCGTGGGAGATGAGTTGCAGTCGTTGGCTCGGGATGTGATGAAATCATGGATGAAACAAAGTTCGCGCGTTTAGCTTGGAGGGCCTATTATTTCTAGATTTGAAGCTTTCGTGACTGCAAGGATTCATATTCTTAGGTTTTTTCGGTAAATACTTGCTATCGTGCTGTGACGGTTCCACCTGAAGACGGAAGCTTGTGTTGCCTCCGAAACGTCGTGATTTTTATTTTTATTTTACTTTCATTAATTGTATTTTTTTACCTACGAGACTTTACCGAAAAAAACCTAAGAATATAGGGCCTATTATACCAACCGTGCTTGAGAAGAACTTGGCAGCACTCGGGGTGATGTTAAGTCCACCAACGCATCTGGTGGCCCTCACCTTACGAGTGCTGGTTTACATGAAAATAGGTGCTCGTTTTAGACTGGCTTGACCTGGAGGAGGCCTTCCTCCAAACCGTGGTACAAGTAGAATGTCCTCGTATCATATTCACAGCCATAAATATAGCTTGGATTGATGGGTTGTTAGTGCTGTGCCCTGACCTGTCACTGTATTTGCTTGATTTTAACCTGAATATTTGAAGCTGCATTTGAAACACGAAATATGTTTTTGAATGTTCAACCATGGAAATGAGTTGTTAATTCCACATTCATATTATTTTTACCCACAGATCATTATTAACGGAGCGGTGGCACTGTGATCTGAGTTCGATTACCAACCACGGCTAACATCAGTGGTGAATGATGTCTGAACCGGTCCTGGTCCTGCTTGCACACTTCACCAACCCATACTGACCAGCGTGGCGAAGTGTGGTAAAAAATCCCGTACCCTAGATGGGGAGACATTAGTCCGGCAGTGGATTGACAATTGGGCTGCAATATATAATTCTGAATTATAATAATTCGTGGTGAGTTGCAAACATGTGTTGCAATTTTGGTTTAAATCTTAATCTATG
Source organism: Lethenteron reissneri (assembly GCF_015708825.2). NCBI lineage: Eukaryota > Metazoa > Chordata > Hyperoartia > Petromyzontiformes > Petromyzontidae > Lethenteron > Lethenteron reissneri. The sequence continues at coordinate 9,072,112 of NC_083803.1, read as the reverse complement.
CGAAACAATATATTTTAAATATATAATTGCACTTTTGAAAAACAATTTTTTTAATTAACATTCGGCAAAGCCTTGCCAAGTCATTTGGTTTTGCGATGAGAAAAAAAAAACAGGTACGGGAAATGAGTTCAGTTGCCAATAACACCCAAAGGAATATATCGCTACGTTTAATGCAGACAGGAACAAAAACTAAATCTGCGCAAGTGGTCCCTAAAAAAAAAAAAACTCGAAACCATTTAGACATCCTGAAGGCATCGTCGAGGCGATCTCTCGGCCTATCTTATAATTTTACAAATGTCACGAAGTTCCTTTTGTTTTTGCACAGGAGTTATCAATCCTGAAGATTTACCCCTCTATTTTGGCGCTGAGCAGGCGTCGCATTCAGGAAAGGACATTAAGAATAGAGATGTCAGGAGGCAGTGAGACGGGATGACAAGGGTGATTCCATTCACAGATAAGGCGGGTGACGGCAAATGAAAACGTTTTAAATGCAATTTTTCATGTCATTTCAAAGTGATGGGATAAGAAAAGATCGAGGCGGATAGAGTGACGCCAACGGAGCGCCGTGATCACGTGGCCTGCCGCGGCCCTGCCGAGTCGCCGTGCACTCCAGCACCGTTTGGATTAACCGCGGATGCAAAAACGCATTTCTATTAATTGAATTTTCTCTTGGCAAATCGCATTAGCGATGCGCGGATCCTGCAGAGGATTTCATTAACAAACACAAACTGCTGTGAGAGCGCCGTGTTTAACGGGCGGCCCACGTGGTACAGTTATTAAGCACTTTGCAGCTGATAAGACTCCGCATCGCTCCGCTTGTTTGCTGCGAACACGCCACAACACCAGAGCCGTCTAATTGCGAGGACGTATAATTGTTGCGCTGTGCTCACCCGCCTCTGCGTACAGAATACTTATCTGGGCCATATTTAATTGACAGATGCAATGCCGTCTAAAAAAAAAATTGCAGCAACTCTGGATTTGTGCCTAGATTTTGTTCTTTTTTTGCAGGTGCAGCGCTTTTTGACCGTTTCAATGTATTCAATGTTTTTATTTATGTAATTGACACGAGCGTCAATTATTAAAATAGTAGTCAGTGAGTGAAATAGTTAATTCAACTAAACTCTTTTTTTTATTTTATCAGTTAAGGCCCACTGAGCCATATAGCTCTTTTTCAGAAGTGACCTGGCCACAAACGATAGCTCAACGAAGTGGCTTATCGTGTGGACATTTATAGCAGCCATACACTCAAAATGCATATTGGCAAATGTGGAGGGAAAAACCAGAGGACCCGGTTAAAAATCCATGCGATCACGGGGAGAACATGCAAACTCAAATGATACAACAGGCGTCAGCAGTCGGGATCGGGATCGAACCCACGACCTCCTGTATACCAGGGGAGGTAGTTCACATATTGCCACTGCGGCACCCGAGAAAGAATCAGAAGGACTCGACATAACGAATTGCAAAAGCAATGTGTACTATTCCCATTTCCCTCTGGTGGTTGAGAAGGATACTCGGCGTCCTTCCACAAAATTCGACAGATTTGTTTTCAAGGTTTGCAGGTCGGGGCGCTTTTATAAAATATACATTCCAGACACCCTGAGACACGGGATTTCTGTTACAGAGTGGTATTAGTGGGCAGAGTTCATAACACACGTGGGTAATGTGGCAATGCTGCGTGTGGCGGGCTGGCTTTGAGGGCTAATACCATGTCAGAGCACTGAGCCGCCCATCGCTGAGATTCTGGGCTCAAATCTGCGTGACCACCCGTGATGTCACCGGCTTCTCAAGTGGAGTGAATTGATGGCCTCAGCACGGGCAGCGATGACTGCACAGAAATAACTTGACATTAACTGTTGGGTTTCACTTATATTGGGCATGTTCCGGCCCTGAGAATTAAAAATGTAAGCTTTGTTGACATGTGACGAACTCTTTGCAGGTCACATACATGTATATGTATCTAAAGTGGTGCACTGCTTTTCTCGATAAGTGGGGCCCTATTGAACCGACCACAACAGTAGTTATGTGATGTCATCTTCCTGGGAAATATTAGATAGTACACTGCTCACTGTGCATGCTCTAAATTGTAACGTCTTCCTGTCATCGCATAATGCTGCTAATAGTTCAAGGTCAAGAGGTTATCGTGGCCAAAGCCACTCGTGCCACCGTCATGCCTGTTCGTGAACGCTTTCTCCCCTCCGCCAGAAACCACAGTTGCTGTACAGTAGAGACACGCAGCGACCTGGAAGGGCTGCCCTGAGAGTGTCCCACTAACACAGGGTTCTTCACAAATTTTCAGAGGGGGTGCCACTTTTGCCGATGAGACATCAGTGTGAGGGCCGCCACACATTTGAAACCATTGGGTTTGGCAGCACGTTGGGGGTATTTTCACACGTTGTGTATTGTCGGGGCCCGCACGAAAGGCCACAAGGGGCCGCCGAGTTAGCTGCAGGCCTCGCAATGAAGAACGCTGCACTCGTAGCTCTGCTGGAATATAACTTTGGCAGATAAAAAGAGCAAAACAGGATTCAGGTGGGTGGGTGGATTGGTTTGCTTTAGGGATTGCAATAATCGTTCGTGTGTGTGTGTGACCTTTGGCAAGTCATGAAAATATGTAGTTAAAGATCCCTGGCACAGAAGAGGGGTGTGATTGCTGTCAACACTTTTAGGACAGGGTTTATTTAAGCCAAGTGGGGAAACAAATCAAGGATAGAATAAACTACCAAGTCAAAACAGTTGGGTGCCACCAACCCTGAAACGTGAGGTTGCTGTTTGGTGATTGGCTATTGATATACAGTAACATCAGATTTTTGCATCAGATCACAGTCGTATAATAATAATAATCTGGGGAATTGGTGGCGCAGTTGTGACCTCACCGCCCTATGATGACTTGCGTTTTATTACTGGTGACACCTCACATCGGTGGTGAGCAAATGTCTGAACCGGTCCTGAACTATCCTCCACCAAACCTCGCTGACCAGCGTGGTGAGGTATGCTTGAGCAGTTCCCCCATGTAACGGTGTGGGGAAACTTTCATCTAGCAGTGCATTATTAGCAAATGCCTGGATATGGTAAATTATATATTTTTTAATCCAGAAATTTTTCATGACCAGTTGAGCCTTGATTGCACTCGGGAACTAAACCTGACAAAATTCAAACTACACGTTTACAAAAGAGGAACCTCTTAAGATAATGCTTCATTATAGCCACACTTAACACCGAGGCTCTTTATCAATTACATGATCAGCACACAAACACGGGGCTTAGATTTAATCCTCATTACATCATTGCAGTATTCATTTGAGTCTGGTTTCAAAACTTTTTGACCATCCCTCGAAAATTAATAGTAGCTTTTCACCGATGCTAAGAGTAATTTCTTTATCGTATGTTTTATTTTTAACAAAACAAATTAATCTAATTATTCATCTTCGACATGCATATATAATTAAGGTAGGGTTTGCGCGCACGCGCGCGTGTGTGTGTGTGTTTGCAATTCAGCAGTGATCTGAATTTCTCCACATGGGAGCATAGTGGCCTTGGAAGAGTTGGCGGATGCGGAGAGAGAGCGAGTGCTTGGCGCTGGGCGATCTCGAAGACTAAATCGTGTCCATTGTGCACGGAACAATACGTCTTCAGGGAGAGTGACGGGCGGACGCGCCCCCGCAAGTTATATTATTCATCCATATTTCATTTTGGCTTTACCAGTGACACTGCTCCGATTCACTCAACCTATCATTTTGTGTGCCACAAAGACAAAAAAAAAGTAATTCACTCAGTCACATCTGAAACAACGGGGGGAGAGTGGAAATGTTACACGTCTGACTCAAATGGAAAGTGACAGAAAGCTTTCACGCTCCAAAAAAACACCGCGGCTGCAGGGCTGGCGTTAACATCACGCTAATGAATCCTCCGTAATTGCCGCCTGTCCATTTCAACTTTGGAGAATGAATAATTAATCTGCTTTATTGCTATGCTTTGGATGGTAAAAGCACTGCGTTTAACAATAAAATAAATATATTTTGTTAACAGGCTCGCTCGCTCGCGATATCGCAAGCGTTGGCACAGCAGTGCCGACGTGAAGTGTGTGTGTGTGTGGCCACGCGGGGAAGGTCATTTCTCAAGACAATATAATCACATTAAGATTACTGCACCGATGCAGTTAAACCGGTAGGATTAAGGCAGATCATGTCCTGAGCCCGTTGGAGGAAGGCGGTGTGACGGGCATCAGCGAAAAGGATGCCTGGCCTTCCCTTTGGCTGTCTGAGAGCTTTGGACGTGGCCTCAGGGATTAGGGCAAAACACCCTTTCAAGTAGATTTTAGATGCAGTTAATTTGGTGGAGAGACATCTCATCGCCAATGGCTAAAGACAGGGTAATATCCACAATATGACACTCACAAGATGAATTGCTATTTCAAGCACATCATGCATTCATATCGTCTCTATTTTTTTGAGTGAAGTTAAAGGTTCCCGCAGTGTTGCTGACTACCCTAGACAGATTAAAACGCTTCTGACTCCCACAGCCACGCCGCTGTGTATACGCGTTGTTTTATTGCGGGCAATCGCATTTATTTTAGCGCCGATACGTGTCACGGCGTAATTGCGTTTGCGGGTTGTTTATTTATTTCAGAACTTATATAAACTCCCTTGTTGCCCGTACACAAGCGTCTTTGTTGAGTTCAGTTTGCCAAGATTAACCTCTTCCCCTCCGTGGCACCGTTGCAAGGGGGGATAATCTTTGCGTTTCTAAGCAGTCCCTGTGGTCGTTATACAAGGATGCACATTCCCAGAAGCGTTACAGCTTGTTGTGTCACCTCTCTCATTAGGCTGTACGTGTAAATCAAACCTCCTTTGCGAGGTGCTGCCCAGCTAGTTGTGTTCCTCGGTCTATTGCCACTGACCCAGTTAGTCTGGCCGGGCACAATTAGGGTCCTTTTTGAACCGGGCGCTGAAAGAAACCACCGGCCCCACCCCGCCCCCCGACCTCTATATATTAAGAAGCTTATGCGAGAATTCTCGGTATTTTTAGTCACAGGAAATGTCGATTAAAAAGGTACACTTGCGGTAAGTTTGCACATTAAAATTCCTTTCCAGATTTTTTTTCTGGGTTAAGACCCTTACGCGCTGGTTGCGTAATTGGGAAACCATTGATACATGGCACAGACGATACGCCAACAGTTCATTTAAAATCGCCATGTTTCAGTAACATTGTCGTTTTCATACGACGATAGATCTCAACGGTATTCTTTTATACAGCCACGTGTCACTCCACTGCTGGATGAGGGCTTCCCTGTGCCGTGTCGTTCATGTGGGTTGTGTGTTACTTGGTGAGTAGAGAAACCGGCAAGAACCGCTTGAGATAGTCACTTGGCAGCGGTGACGGCCATTGCTGGTCATTGAACTCGGATGGGTTGCTGGGTTCGTAGTTGTGGTGTGTTTAAACATTTTCAAACTGCTATAAAAATCACATATAACGGGGTTTTTCTATTCAGTTAAATTTGACTAATCGACTAAAAGTATAATATAGTTTTTTTTGGGGGGTTAGATCTCGTAAATATAAATGTGTCGTTAAACCCGCCACCACCAGACACAGCCAATTAGTAAGGTGTGTCACGTAAACATAACATGCCAATTCGTTACTAGTGTAGTGACATCACTGGATGTCACTGTGTGATGCCGGCCCGAGAGAGGCACGGCGTGCCATGAAGCGACATCGCGGGCACCACGTGGATGTGGGTGCAGTACCAGCCCTAGAGGGGCTCGGTGAGCGCTGACTGGCAGTGCTGGATGGCACCACGCTCTGTGTGCAGTGCCGACCCCTACAGGATAGGGTGTGAGAGTGCCGGCCATGGGAATGGGGTGACTAAGGGCCATGTCACTCTGGTTGACCCCGAAGGACACGTGACCAGTAAAGTCTACACAGGGCCCCCAGGTGGGGGCTAGGGGTGGTCACGTGTCAGGGTCGAGATCCTGCTCGAGGGTTCTCGAAGGTGGGCGTGGCTAAGGGCGGAGCCAGCCACGTCACAGAGGATAGAAGCCGGGTCCCCGAGAGGGACCGGCTGCTGTTGTCATCTTGAAGAATCTTCGTTCTACGTCCTACAGAGTCTCCAACACGTGGAGCAGGACCCAAGCTGGGGTCCTGTCCGTTGTAGCTGTTCCCAGTGTAACTAGTGTAGTTAGCCTGGTGGTCCACCATCATACGTTGTTATCTGGTGAAGGGGCAGTTACCCCTTCAATAAATGTGTTGCCTCCAAAGAGTACGTCTGCGGCTCAGTTGAACTCACTACACTAGTACAGCACACCGGTGTGTTGGAGAGCAAATCACAACATTTACAATTTGAGTACGACGTTTCGCCAGTAATTACAACCAGCATCATCAGGCGGACAGCCAGACTTGCGACTAAAAGTAGTAAATCATCGATGGTGGCTGCCCTGACATCCTGCCGCTTGAAGGCAGGAAACCCCCTGCCCTACAGGCCACGCCCTGATGATGATTACGTCACCGTGCCCATCATCTCCTGTACAGCGACACACGTAGGAACTGAGGTGGCACTTTGCCCCTGACTATTTTCCTTTTTCCCCATTCCATTCCTAGCTCTGCACACACGCAAATGGTCCGTGGAACTATATCCTTTGATATCAAGAAGACAACTGCAAAAGCTTGATTTTATGCTTTGTTTTATAGCGATTACATGTATTTTTCAAGGCTACAGTGTTATCGACGAATGTGTTGGGTTTGTGTTTGTTAATTGTGCTCGTGCACCGCTGCCAACGTAGCAACATCACCCGCAAATCATTTAACTTGTACGCGTTCGGTGATACAGGCGTTGGCAGGGGAGCACGATATGGACAACAACCAGAGTCGACGCCGTTGCATTGGTGTGTTTCCTCGCTCCCGAGACGATACTTTCAGTTTTATTTTGCGTATGGAGGTTGCAAAAGCTTTAGTCCCCTCGGTATCGGCAGTAACTCTTCAGGTGGCGTTTCTGTTGAATTACATTCGAGCGGCGGAGGTTACCCATCGTGACACATCGCAAACGATGTGTGCAAAATATTGTAAAAAGAAAAACATGAGCCATTTCATATTTTCAGCGATGCGAGTGTCGAGGATCGTGATGCCATGTGTGGTGACTTCTTGCCGTGCTTCGTCTGCAACCCGGGGATTCGTGGCTCAACAAAGCCGCGAGCTCAAAGGTCGGCAACCTTTGCAAGAAGAAGGAGCCATTTCATTTGGGTCTTTCGGTAAAGTCACGTAGATAGGTTCAAATTAATAAAAATAAAATAACCAAAAAACCACGACGTGTCGATCACAACGCAAGCGATCGTCCTGATAACAAACTAATAAAAATAAAATAAACAAAAAAACCACGACGTTTCGATCACAACACAAGCGATCGTCCTGATAACGTTGAACCTATCTACGTGACTTTACCGAAAGACCCAAAGAATCTGAATCACTGCAGTCACGAAAGCTTCAAGTCAAGGAGCCGCTTGTTTTGTTTTTGTCTTTGACCAAAAGAGTTCGGGAGCAGCGCAACACACGTAGAGCGACTTGCACACAAACACGGCAGCCGGTCCACAGAAGATGACAAACACGTTCTGAACGTCAATAAATAAAATAGGCGATGAAATGAACTGCGTCTATTTTGTTGAGTTCATCCCATAGTTAATCTTCAACGATACATTTTTCTGGCCACCAAGACATTCCATAGTGATCACCATTCCCTGCCATATTTAATAAAGGATCTGTACGCTAAATGATGTTTGAGGTTTTTGTTGTTGTTTTATTTATTTATAAAACGGCTGCCCGCAAGGGGGCAGCCAAAGAGTCGCACGGGGGGGGGGTAGAGGGGGTGGGGGGGTAGAGGGGGTAGAGGGGGTAGGGGGGGTAGAGGGGGTAAGGGGGTAGGGGGGGGAGCCAAAGGAGTCAGCATGCGGCTCCGGAGCAAATGTTTGACGACCCCTTGCGCGAGCTGGACGGATCGGACACCTCCCGAAGCTGCCCGCCACGTCTCGTGATCGTGACGCGTAACAGTTCACCTCGTGACACTGGTGGCAATGGAGCCCCGCGAATGCCCCCACCCCACCCTACCCCACCCCACCCCCCACCTCGAACGCCGCGTGGTTGATCGTGGATATTTGAATCCGCGTTCCGCAAGGGATCAAGGATGCACCGTATTTATTTCTTTATTATTTCCTTCTTAACTTTCCGCTAAGGGGCCGTCCATAAATGACGTCACGCACCTTGGGGGGGGGGGGTCAGACATTTGTGACGAGAGGGGGGGGGGGGTGAGAAATGTGACGTCACATCAAAATACGCAACTTTCAATAAATATAGACAACACGTTCTACTTAATTAAATATACTTTTTAATACATGTTTTATCTTACAACATCAGAGTGCAGCGCCACATTAAATACGCACTACAATGACAATAGTTTAAAGCGATTTGAAGCAGGTTTATTTTGGGGGGGGGGGTGGCAGAGCTTTGTGACGTCATATATTTAAGGGGGGGGGGTCTGACTTTTTGTGACGCCGTGTGACGAAGGGGGTGGGGGTCATAAATCGTCCAAAATCGCGTGACGTCATTTATGGACGGCCCCTAACTTGTATGGTTTCCATACGCGAGTGTGCACATCTCCCTGTGTTCTCAACGAACTGCCCCTGGTCACGCCTCTGCATCGGCTAGCCAATAGGAGACCCAGACTTTAGTTGCATCACGACGTTGTACTCAATATCTGCTTATTCTCGGTTCTTTCGGTAAGTCATGTAAATAGAAAAAATAAAAATGAAAGTATACAAAAATAAAAGTAATAAAAGAACATTTAAATAAAATAATAAAATAAAATACGTTGAAAATAATAAAAAAAGCAAAAAACACAATATAAATAAAAATAGTAAAATAAAATTAAAAATAAAATGAAAATAATAAAAGCAAAAAACCCACGACGTTTCGATCGCAACACAGGCGGTCTTCATCAGGCGGAGAGAAAAGAGGGGGCAAGCCTCCAAATGAAGCTGCTTATAAGGGTTCCAAAGTGAGAATATTTGACCGCTTCTGTGATCGCTGTTACCTGTGAACTAAACACCTGATAGAAAACAATTCACTCTCCAGGGATAAACTCTTCCAGATGCTGGACCCAAATAATTTCGCATGCACCCTTACGATGACAGCGTCAGAGAAGACGTGAGTTCGCCAGGACATGCAACGTTCTACGAGTGTCTTGTTTATTTTGGATCGAATAGTCGTGTAGAGATGTCTCGGGGAGAACCCTCGATGCAGAAGTTCCCTGGACGACAAAACCCAACCGTGTCCACTGCACAAAGCATGGCAGCAGCAGACGAATTGGCTTATGTGGAAATGTACAGCAGCCAAATACTGAAATATGTGACCGCTATAAATGATGTGGCGATTAAAAACTCTCCGCCAGTGCGCGATTGCAGTCACCCAGAACAGAACCATGGAATGCCCAAATCATAAAACAAGAAGGAAGCACCATCACAGACATTCGCCACTGCAGACACGATCATCCGGCTCAAGCTCCTCAAAGTAAACTTAAAGCTGTCGCTCTACAGCAGCATCAGCCACAGGAAGAGGAAGAGGAGGAGGGGGGGGGGGGTCGAGAATGAGAAGCGGAATAAGGAGAAGAGCAAGGAGGAGGAGGAGGAGAAGAGGTAGGGGGGAGAAGGAGAAAGAGAAGAGAAATGATGAGGATGAGGAGGAGAAGAAGGTTCAAAACTCACCGGGCAGTCTTGCGGCTCGTGGAGCGAAACGACGGACATTGTTACGGACAATGCGCGGCACGACCCGGAAACCATTCAGGTATCCCATACGGCAATCGCCGCGAGAACCTTTGCTATCGTTTTTGGTAATCTGAACCAAAGACGACGGTTATAATATAATAATAAATCATAGCATTCTTGAATTAACAACGTGGGTTCACTTTCGTACCAAGTGAATTGGTGTCAGCATTGCAAGCTTACGTTTCATAATTGTGTTATCTGCATTGGTTAACTAAGAATATTAATAAGTGTCTGTTATCTTCTTGGTTCTTTTGGTAAAGTCACGTAGAAGGGAAATAATAAAATAATGCTAATAAAACATAATTATTTTATTATAATAAAAATAAAACATACTTATTTAATTATGTTTTCTTTTTATTATTTCCCTTCTACGTGACTTTACCGAAAGAACCAAGAAGATGAATCCCTGCAGTCACGAAAGCTTTAAATCGTAAGTGTGTGTTAGTCTTTAATGATGTTCGACAAGTTGTACTGAATGTGATGATCATGTTGGATAATGATGCATTGATATAAATCGCAACAGGCAAGTACAATTTGATAACAGGCCCACTTAATTAATTTGTAAAAATCTTTGGACTCGGCAGCAGGGCTGAATTGCTCAATAAATAATTTCTGGCTTGCTGGCAGATTTGAGTTAACACGACTCGTAAGCCATACGGCCATGGCGAGTGGTAAACTGGATGTGATCACATTTTCCCGCGTGGCCTATCCAAACCAGACCTGGGTGATATGACTCCCTTGCTCTGTGGCACGTGTAGGGCACAGCTGAGCTTGACTTGCACACTTGCTGTAGGCCGCGCGCTTCGTACGTTGTACGCGGTCTGCAAATGATCATGGTTTTCCTTTTTTTCTGACAGCCGCAGCTGTGCTCAAACCGTGGTGACGTTGCAGCGCTTGCTGGCTCCACGAATCCATAAGGTGTGCTCATGTCCAGACATTTCTCGTGGAGAAGATGAATATAAGCACGCCTTATAAAAGCACGTTTCTAAAAATGCCAACATTTATTGCATTGACATTACGCTGGTGGGTAGCGCGGGGGTAGGGGTGGAATTGTCAACTTCTTATACAATCACACTTTGGAAATAAGCACACATGTCCTTGCTCTCAAGGGCTATCATCATCATCATCATCCATGGTCAAGCGACTGCTGGACGAAGGCCTCCGCTAGCCGCCACCACTGCCTCTCATGATTCCGCCGATGAAATAATCCACACAGCACCTACTGCACACGAGCCGATTTCCATTGTTCCATCTCCTCGGCGTCGACGTCCCTCTGAGACCAGTTCATTTCTTTCGCTGCCAACTCACAATATTTCTTGACCATCGGCTATCGCCCTCCTTCCCCCCCCCACCCCTCCGAGCGACGCATCTTACCCGAGGTCACGACGTGGCGTGCCCTGTTCAACTTAAGTCCAGCGCCCACTGGATGTAAGTCACGATGAGCTAACACCGTCAAGGGATCTCGATCCAGGAGAACAGTGGCAGCACAAAGAGCACGGTGAAGAAGGCCCTCTCGGCGCATCGATGGCCTTCGTTGTTGAGGTGGCCTCGCCTGTGGCGCGTGGTGAGCACGTGCACACGACGCTTGCGGTAACGCACGTAATGATGCGTCAGATAGTCGCTAAATTAATAGATTACTACACTCAATGTATTCTAGATTTGAAGCTTTCGTGACTGCAAGGATTCATATTCTTAGGTTTTTCGGTAAAGTCACGTAGGTAAAACATTAAAATTAATAAAAGTAAAATAAAATAAAAATCACGACGTTTCGGAGGCAACACCACCTGAAGACGGAAGCTTGTGTTGCCTCCGAAACGTCGTGATTTTTATTTAATTTTACATTTATTAATTTTAATGTTTTACCTACGTGACTTTACCGAAAAAACCTAAGAATATACTCAATGTACTCGCGCAGCCACCTTGGCAATCCACTGCTGGATAGAGGGCATCCTAATGCCGTGCAGGCTGTGAGGGGGCTAGAGGGCCCATACTTGGCCAGACTGCTTAGTGCGGATCGGTGAAGGCCTGCCCAGGGAACTTGTTTAGATATCTCTCTCTCTCTCCCCGCAGATGTTATCTGCTGCCAGGAATAATTATGCCGCTCACTACGTAATGAGGCTGTGTTGAGACGAGCCGGCGATATCAACAACAGAGGCGATGCAGAATGAGCCTATTGTGAAAAGTCGTATTAGTGGCACTTCAAAACTGACGACTATGATCATGTGTAGATGTCATTCTGCATTATTATTATTGAATACGATGTTGGTGACTGTCGGGCAATTAATGTTTTGTTTTATTTCCGCATTCACATACTTTTGTTATTTGTAATATTGACTTTCATTTGAATGGCCTGCTCTTGACAAGATAATGCCATGAGGTCTCTAACCTCAGATTGATGGCAGACATCACGCTCTGGTAATTCTTTGCAGAAATTACCAGGCAGCTGTGGAAATTGACTCGTGATAAACTGGCTCAGTAATGAATGCGATGACCACTATGAAATCCAGCCACTTAAATACAGAGTTGGATCGCAGTGAGGCTTTATTTTTGTTTAATTGCTTTATTAATATTATTACTATGCACAGTTGCCAAGAGCCAGGGCTTTATAAAATAAAATAGACGGGGCTTTATAAAGGAAAACAAACAAAGCATTTCTGAGGATGCTCTAATTCCAGCATTTTTTCTTTCTTTCAAGAATGGAATTTGCAAGATAATGGCGGTGATTTAATGGCCTTGCTTGTCGCCAGGTTGCCAATCTCTCAAATGAAAAGCAACTTCATTTAGCCTCGCAATGCGCGCCGTGAGAATGTGTGAATATAGTTTCAACATCGTCGGCGATAATGCATTTCGGATCACGAAGGGGAACAGTGAAGGATGGAGAAGGGGCACTTACTCGAGTGTTCACGTTTCAGCAAAAATAGTTCTCCATTTGTTCTGTTCAAGTATGTCAAAGCCGGCGCATATTTTGCAGGCTTTCATTTTAGATGCGCGACCTTTTTTTGTTTTGTTTCTGCGGTGCCCTTGAGTGGCGTTTGTGCATTTTTAAAACAAGGATACATGTCCATGCGAGAAATAATCCCGCGTTTAAACTCGAGGCTTCGACGAGGTGACGGCTCATTAAAATGGCAAGTGTTTGTTTTTTGTACACCATCATCAAGGACGAGTGTCACCGCGCTCTCGATTGCAGAGCGACGCATTTTACAGAGCAGCGTTTCTTTGCAGTGGGGAGGTTCTTTATGGCCGAAATGTGTGTGCGGTTATTCTATTCGAGTAAATATGTCGACAGACCTTGACATTTGAACATTTATTTTCTTGCAAGGCGGAATTTTTCCAAGACAATTGTGATTCCCCAAGACGTTGAGTGTTTTACGAAGAACACGGAACGTTTGCGTGGCATGCCTTTCAATGCACGCTGCTCATGATACATGGACCACTGCAATGGTATGTGGTAACATACCAATCTTACAGGCATATCAAAACAAACCTCCTTAGGTACACATTTTCTGCTGTCCGCTTGACCATTAGGCTACTCACCTTCATCCTGAACCAGATCTGGAGACCTTTATTAAGTACAGTACAACATTATTGTAAACAATAATATCGTGAATATTTATCGAGAAAAAAAGACACGAGTCGCTATTTAGCCGTACATTTGACTTCGTAAACAAACTTATTTACAAAATAAAGATTTTTGGGTGAGAGCGCGTAAGTATAAATGTGTCGTAACCCTCCACCACCGGACACAGCCGGGAAGGGTTGTCACGTAAACAATATCCCACTGATCGACGTTAGAATTCACCTTTACTGGACAGTAATACATCACATAAAAAAAAAAATAAGGGTTCCACTCATTGTGGAACCCTTATAAGCAGCTTAATTTGGAGGCTTGCCCCCTCTTTTCTCTCCGCCTGATGAAGATCGCTTGCGTTGCGATCGAAACGTCGTGGGTTTTTTGCTTTTATTATTTTCATTTTATTTTAAATTTTATTTTTCTATTTTTATTTGTATTGTCTTTTTTAGTATTATTTTCAACGTATTATTTCTATTATTTTAACTTTTTATTTAAATTAAAATTTATTACTTTTATTTTTTAATTTAACTTTTATTTTTATTTTTTATATTTACGTGACTTTACCGAAAGAACCGAGAATAAGCAGATGTTGAATACAACGTCGTGATGCAACTAAAGTCTGGGTCTCCTATTGGCTGGCCGATGCAGAGGCGTGACCAGGGGCAGTTCGTTGAGAACACAGGGAGATGTGCACACTCGCGTATGGAAACCTTACAAGTTAGGGGCCGTCCATAAATGACGTCACGCGATTTTGGACGATTTTTGACCCCCACCCCCTTCGTCACACGGCGTCACAAAAAGTCAGACCCCCCTCCCTCAAATATGACGTCACAAAGCTCTGCCACCCCCCCCCCCCAAGAAAAAAATAAAACATGTTTCAAATCGCTTTAAACTATTGTCATTGTAGTGCGTATTTAATGTGGCGCTGCACTCTGATGTTGTAGGAGAAAACATTTATTAAAGAGTCTATTTAATTAAGTAGAACGTGTTGTTTATATTTATTTAAAGTTGCGCATTTTTTGCGACGTCACATTTCTCAACCCCCCTCGTCACACATCGTCACAAATGTCTGACCCCCCCCCCCACCCCTAGGTGCGTGACGTCATTTATGGACGGCCCCTAAACTCAGCCAATAATTCTGTTCATGATTTGACCCCGAATTCACCCTCGTAAGAGTCTGCTCTGAGTCACACGTTGGTGCGGTGTTTTCAAGGTATGGCTCATGTCACATTCCACTTTGTCAGCCACGTGGTGATTCGGTATGTACGTTCACAACTTGATAATAAAAGACGCATTATTGTTATTGTCAATTTGTTTGTTTCGATACAATCCATCGTTTGCCGCAGACGTCGTCCCGAGTGCTTGTACAATCACGCGGCACGTTCGATTCTTTTCACAAGGAGCACACGAGATGTTCGCGAACAAGATGAACCCATTTCGTTTTCATCACCGTGGAACGCGAACGTGCAACATTTCCCCTCCAAGTGTGCAATGCGTGTGTACACACACCAACACGTCTGCTACCTCTCGACTCATTTGGGTCACGCTACAGCCCTCTGTCAATCTCGCGCTGGATGAAGGCCGTATCGGTCACGTGTCTGTTAGACCATACTTCACCAGGCTGGTCAGTGCGGCCTCATGAAATTGGGGGAGGGAGAGCAACACGACTCCTAGGTCGGCCCAGCCTCAACTAGGTATCTGTACTCAACATCGCTACTGGGGAGACAAAGGCGGCCTGGCGTTTGTCCTGTCCACCCACCCCCTCGTGTGCCGTGCCGGCCTTCATAGGTGCTCGCTAACAGCACTTGGCCCAACACTCTGTTAAGGCTACACGGATGATCTTTGTCCATGTGTGGACTAAATGGATTTGGTGGGGAGTGGCCGCGCAGCGTTTTAGATTCGACTCCCGATCACGACCGAAAAGAATCGCGAATATCTGAGCCGGTCCTGGTCCTCTCCTAGGTCGATTCAGCCTTAAACGAGTAACCTGGCGCGGTGTGTAAGCATCACCGTTGGGGATACAAAGGCGGGTTTTGTTATGAATGGAATTGTTCACTGAAGAGGACGCTCGTGGTCTCTCTGTGAGAGGGTAGAGCGAGGTGTCCCGTGCCGTGGTGTCCTGCTCATACGAACATTGGGGCGATGCTCTCAACCCCCGTATGGAGCCCTGAGCCAATGGTGTAAATTCCACATTCATTCGACGGCGGACGAGAATACCAATAAGATGACTGCACTGTTGACTTCCGCTTAAAGTGGGTACTCAATTGTATCGACCCAAGGAGAGATGATGGGCCGAGTCAACCCACAGCCAGGATGTGAACTCACAACCTTCCGATTGCGAGCCGCTTGCTTCACCGCCGAGCCACGTGACCTGACCCTCCGCCTTCTCACTCGTCGATTTTAATAATCGATGTGACATTCGTCCAAACCCTCACTCACACCTATTGCGCAGATCATAGCCCTTAAACCCTAATTCCGTAACCACCTTCATCCCTTTGTCGTCGGATGAAGGTTGCCACCCCACCGCATTTTCGATTCGAGGGACTTTTTGGACCATACTTCGCCCCGCTGGTCATGACGTCCGGTGGTGGTTAACTGAGCGCTGCCAACTGCGAGTGCCGAGCGAACGTCGCTCCACTTGCACTCCCTCGTTGATCTCGTTTCATTTTACGTTTATAAAATAAAAAAGATAAATTACCCTTCGTGCGACCGGAGTTAACGGTGCATCATCTCGCGATTAAACAATCCATCGCTGGATGCCGAAACCTTGTCCAGAGTCCACTGATAGTGGCACTATCTTTGAAAAAAAAATTGCGAATGCTCCAGGCGCGTGTCCATACTTGCGCGTAAAGCAATTACTGTTTGATATTGCTCGTTAATTACCCGCTTTGGGGATCCTGCACACCGCACCGCATGGGGTTTGGACAAAGTAACATTTAAACGTAACTTTTGATGATCGCCATCATGATGATGATGATGGTGGTGAACATTTTTTTGTCAGCTAAGGGGCACGTTTCTGCAAGCGCCCCGACAACTGCAGTGCACGCTGCGAGATCACAAGAACGACGTCGCGCACGTGATTGCGCGTACGTGCGCTCATGTACACGTCCGTACATCGTAGCCTCGTGCCACCGTTGCGGGTTTTTTTGCGGAGTCTCGCGCAGCGGCTGATGCGCCAGGGAATCTCGCCGTCGTCCAAAGTGTCGTCTCGTAGTCCCCCGCCGAAGCGGCGACGTGGCGATGTCTGTCGGTTGTTCGTTGAACGGTTGAGATCACAGAGGGAGGCGGCACGGGTCGCAGACTCGCGCGCACCACTCGGCAGCTTCCTGAGCCGCCTCTGATTCATCCCAGTCACGCGCTTCAATCGGCTGCTGCCACTACTACTGTCGTGGACTTTACTGCTATCGTGAACTTTACTGCTGCAGTTTAATTCCTCCTCCCATGTCGAGGGCTCGGTCTTAACATGCAAGACTGTTTCGTCTACTGTGTTGAATCGCCACCCCAATGTAGGATTCAACAACACGCTCAACCACCCATGCGTCCATGAGCTCACTCACCCTGCCAATCACTCACTCACTTGCCCAACCACTCACTCACTCACCGACCCATTCAGTAACTCACCCACCCACTTACCCACCCACTCACCCACCCACTCACCCATTCCCTCACCCATCCACTCACTCACTCACCCTCTCACCCACTCACCCACCCACTCACACGTGAACTCACCCACCCACCCACCCACTCGCTCACCCACTAACTCACACACCCACTGACTCACTCACCCTCTCACCCACTCACCCACTCACCCATTAACTCACCAACCCACCCGCTCACCCACTCACTCACCCATTCATTCACCCTTCCACTGACTCACTCACCCTCTCACCTACTCACCCACCCACTCACCCATTAACTCACCCACCCACCCGCTCACCCACTCACTCACACTCTCACTCACCCACCCACCCGCTCCCCCACCCGCTCACCCTCTCACTCACATACCCACCCGCTCACCCACTCACTCACCCATTAACTCACCCACCCGCTCACCCACTCACTCACACTCTCACTCACCCACCCACTCACCCTCTCACTCACCTACCCACCCGCTCACCCACTCACTCACCCTCTCACTCACCTACCCACCCGCTCAATCACTCACTCATTAACTCACCCACCCACTCACCCACTCACTCACACTCTCACTCACCCACCCACTCACCCACTCACTCACACTCTCACTCACCCACCCACTCACCACACTGCAGGTTCCAACGCTTCTCGTTCTGCTTCACTCTCCCGCACTGCTCGACGACAGAATATCCCTCTCATCGTCTCTCGTCCCAAACTCTGAGCAGAGCCGCTGCTTCTGCATTCAATACGCGCAATAACCGCTAACTGGGAAACTTTCATCGCGCTGTGAGTTGCTGGCCGCTTGGCGTGTTGTTAGTTTGGGCCTGTACTCATTCACCGCGGTACGATATACGGAGTCAAACGGCACACGTCACCACTCGTAGAGCGGGGACGAAGCTGCCCGCGACTATGATAAGAATAACAACACCACTGCCTATAACAATATAATTCACGTTCCCGTGTAAATCCGCTGTTTGAATGAACACGACCCCACGCCGCGACAGCCGTGAGAAGTGTCTGCTTGTACGGACGTTGCACTTAATTCGCACCGGACGTAGCCAACCGTGCTACGTACGAGATGGTGCCTGACCATACTTCATCACGCTGGTTAGCGTGCGCTGGTGAAGGGAGGGGAGGGGTTTCCCAAGACCGGCTCTGATATAACTCGCCACTGATGTTAGCCGTGTCCAGGAATCGAACTCAAATCGCCGGGTTCGTAGTAGCACAGTGCGCACGGGGCTTCTTCTGCAAGACTTTGCTGGTTTTTTTCCTGGATTTTTCTGTCGCGCGTAGTCACTTGAAGACGTTTCTTGTTCATGTTTTTGTTTGTTGCGGTTGCACCCGAGTCAAGAGCCGATTGGCTCACAGTGCTATACCTAATCAATGAAGCAGAAAACTAACCTAACTATTGCGCCCACCACTCTACCGACCGCGAGCTTATCTGTGGTATATATATATATGAAGTGTGTGTGTGTACAGGCACGTGTGTACGAGTGCACCTTGCTATAGAGCGTTCGTGGTGCCGCTCATTGGCTCGATCGCGCAACGCGGACTGCGCGGAGTGGAATCGCAACACGCGCGTCTCCGTGCGCGTGGCGCGGAGCGGTGGCGCAGTGGTGAGCGGCGACTGCGCTCTTCACGAACCCGGCGAGGATGAGTTCGGCTCGCGCTCGCGGCCAACATCAGTGACGAATATTCTTTGGGTCTTTTAGGTTAAAGTCACGCAGATAGGTTCAAAGAAAATAACAAAAAACACTCACGACGTTTCGATCGCAACACAGGCGGTCGTCATCAGGACCGCTTGTGTTGTGATCGAAACGTTTTCGTTGTTGTTTCCTTTGAACCTATCAACGAGACTTTACCGAACGACTCAAAGAATACGAATTCCTGCAGTCACGAAAGCTGTAAGTCAAGATCAGTGACGAATATCTGAACTGTTCTCCGGGGTCTCCCCCCCCCCCCTAACAAACAAAAAGGCCGACTCGGTCTTAGACGACTATTCCACCTCACTCAGTGCAATAGGTGATCGCTGACAGCGCTTGGCCCGACAGTCTAATGAAGGCGAAGATGGATACACGCTTTTCGTCTTTGTGTTTTGTGCGCGTGCTGCTAGCCAACACAGCATGCACAATATGCAACGCGGCGCGACCTTGTGTGTGTGTGTTGGTGAAGTGCAAGCGATGCTGAAACGAACCGAGGAATGGTTTACGCGTCTGCTAAAAACAAACTCGACGGCTGGGAGCGGTGGCGCCAGTGGTTAGCGCACTGCGCGATGCAACCCAGGAAACCCGAGTTCGAATCCCGACCACTGCTCTCCGTCAGGAGCGAGCGATATCCGAACGGCTGCTGCGCCAATCCCCCACCCCCCCCCATACTCCCTCGTGACTTCACCAACTCGCATTGACCAGCGTGGTGAAGTATGGTTCAGACAGACAACCCTCGTGGACCAACGCGGCTTTTGGCGGTCATCATTTGTAAATGTCTATTATGATATATTTTAAATTACCGCGCATGAAAACATACGTGTCCTAGACCGCACTGCATCACACCGGCCGTGAGTCAAGTGGATGCCAACAATACAAGTCGCGCTCCGTGCGAGTGTTCCCCACGAGCTAAACAAAGATCTGCATGCCCTATAGTATTTTCGGACGAATATTTTCTCAAACAACATTTGTTTAAGCAAGAAAAAAACTTTGCGACGGACTTGGTTTCGACCTTCCGGCTTTCATCAGCAGAGTCAGGCTTTATGAAAAATAAAAAAAGCTGCTGAGTTTAGCAGATGCTATTGGCAAGATCACTCCGCACAAACTTCAATGCAAGAAGCGATGGCATTGCTCCTCCGGTGCATTGTGCGAATCTGCCGCGAAAGGGATTGTGTAAGCTCACACGGCCACGCGCGTTAGAACAAGAGGCACAACCTCCTCCAGCAGAGTGCACCATCATCAGCCACGGTTGAATCCACTGCTGGACGAAGGTCTCCTCAAGCCGCCGTCACCTCTCACGATCCTGCGATGGAATAAGAATCCACCCGGCACCCTCGACACACGAGTTCCATCAATCGTTCCATCGCATGATCGTGCGAGATGGTAGTTGTTTAGAATTGGCCTTCATCCGGCGGTGGATTTAACCGAGGCTGCTTCTGCTTGTGCTGCTGCTGCTGCTGATGATACGTGTTGATGGAATGCTGCAAACACGCTAACCCTCTGCACCGCTGCGTGTGGTGGCTTTCGGAACAACCAATGCGTTTCAACTTTTAAAAGTCCGCTTTTGTGCCCCTACAACTTGCGCGTGCGTTGATGAACACATCAGCCGTGACGCAACAGCCGTACGAGTCCACATTCACCATTTAATGATGGACACGTTAAAAAAAGTTATTCATTCGACAATTATACACCAAAAGCAGTCGAGCTCGTTCTTTGTTTGCTCCCTTTGAAACGTTTAGCCTTGGCCGCCTTACATTGATTCCCTCTGCTAATGAAGAGACAAGGGAGAGCATCAGGGGGCTGTGATCTATGGCGACGGCATCATAGTTATTACAGTATTTCAGTTATCGCCTTCATGGCAAATTAATTAATTGTCGAGAAGTCAGCTCAGATGGCGACTTAAGGCCATCGGTGCTTGAGTCAGCTGCAAAGACAAAGACCACCCAGGTAGCCGTGGCAGATTATTTGGGGCAAGTGCTGTTAGCGAGCACCTGTGAAGTCCGGCACGGCGCACGAGGCGGTGGGTGGCCAGCATCACGCCCGACCGCCTTTGTCTCCCCAGTGGCGATTGTTTACATACCGCACCAGGTACTCATCTCAGGCGGAGTCGACTTAGGGGAGGGGGCCCAGGACCGGTTCAGATAATCGTCACCGGTTGTTGGCCGTGAGCGGGAATCGAACTCGGGTGACCGGGTTCGTAGCGCAGCTCATATGTCTGCAGGGCTCTGCGCCTAAAAGTCTCTGTGTGTGTGAGCGTTTGCGTGTCTGTATGTATGTATGTGTGTTGGCCTTCATAGGTGCTCGCCAACAGCATTTACCGCAACAGTCTGTTCCAGGCTATACGGGGGACCTTTGTCTTTGTGGAGCGGTGAGCACGCAAACACCAGTGACGATTATTATGAACCGGTTCCTGGGCCTCACCTAGGTCGACTCAGCCTCAAAATGAGTATCTGGCGCGGTGTGTAAACATCGCCACTGGGAGTGACAAAGGCGGTCGGGCGTGGTTGCTGGCCACCCCACCCTCTCGTGTACCGTGGCGGCCTTTATAGGTTTGTCGCTAACAGCACTTTCCCCAACAGTTTGTTAGGGCTATAGTGGGGGAGCTTTTTATCGTGTAGTTGTGTGTCTTTACGCGTGTGCGTGTGGGTGCACGTGTGCATGTGTGTGCCCGTGTGTCCTCTATGTTTGCGTTCGTGTGTGTCTGTGCGTAGGTGCGCGTTTGTGTCTACGCGTGTAAGCACGTTTTCGACGTTGGTGTGTGTGTATATGCACGTGCATTAATGTGTCTTTGTGTGCGTTCATGTGTCTGTGCGTGTGTATGTACGCTTGGTGCGTCTCCGTGTATACGCATGTGTGTGTCTGTGCCGTGGTGCGTTCGTGTGTCTGTCTTTTGTGTGTGTTCGTGTGGGGAGCGGTGGGTGTGGTGGTTAGCGCTACGCTGCGCTACGAACCCCTCGACCGAGTTCAATTCTCGCTCACGGCCAACACCAGTGACTGAACCGGTCCTGGGCTTCCCACGAGGTCGGCTCAGCCTCAATTGAGCACCTAGTGCGATGTGTAAAAACAGTGCCACTAGGGAGACAAAGGCGACCCGGCGTCTGTCGTTCCGCCCTTCATAGATGCTCGACAACAGCACTTGCCCCAACAGTCTGTTCAGGCTAAATTGGGGGATCTTTGCCTTTGTGCGTCCCCCCCCCCACCCTCTCTACATGCGTCGAAGAGAAGAGTCAACATGCTGCGTCTCCTCTCCACGTGCGGCACGAACGCCGCTGCGTTTTATCGCAACTGAGTCGTCTGGCACCGAGAGGGGTTCTGCACTTCACTCCAAAGCGCTTCACTTCTCGTATGCCAGTGGAACGTCCCTCTGCCCGTCTGTCTGCGGCGTGCCCTCGGTCTTGACGTCACGTCCAACCCGTCTGTACTCGTGTCGGTCTGACTGTCCGCACGTCTGTCTGCGTGACCCTCCGTTCGTCCGTCATCTGTCGGTTCCTTTCCGTCTGTGCGTCTGGCTGCGTGTTTCGTCGCTGACTTTCGAGGCAACTCGCGCAACGCACGCGCGGCACCGCTCTGTTGGCACGCGTGCGCTCGGAGGCTGCCTATTACACGAACTCGAGTGATACCTGATGCGAGAGAGCGATACAGCGAGCGAGAGAGTGCGGGTCGCTCCGGTCGAGGACTGCGTCCGCCCCCGAGGGGGGGAGGGGCGGGGGGCGTCGTGGAGGTGAAGGAGGAGGCAGCGTCCCGATTGAACCCTCAACCGCTCAACCACCAACTCATCCACTCACCCACTCACCCACTCACTCACCCACTCACTCGCTCACACACTAACCCGCTCACTCACCCATACACTAACTCACTCACCCACTCACTCACGCACTTACTCACCCACACACTAACTCACTCACCCACTCACTCACCCACTCACACACTAACTCACTCACCCACTCACTCTCCCACTCACTCACCCACTCACTCACTCACTCATCCATTCACTCACTCACTCATCCACTCACTCACCCACTCACTCACCCACCCACCCACCCATTCACTCATCCACTCACTCACTCACTCACCCACTCACTCACCCACTCACTCACCCACTCACTAACCCACTCACTCACCCACACATTAACCCACTCACTCATCCACTCACTCACCCACTCACTCATCCACTCACTCACCCACTCACTCATCCACTCGCTCACCCACTCACTCATCCACTCACTCACCACTCACTCACACACTAACTCACTCACCACTCACTCACCCACTCACTCACCCACTCACTCACTCACTCATCCACTCACTCACTCACTCACCCACTCACTCACCCACCCACCCATTCACTCATCCACTCACTCACTCACCCACTCACTCACCCACTCACTCACCCACTCACTCACCCACTCACTAACCCACTCACTCACCCACACATTAACCCACTCACTCACCCACTCACTCACCTACTCACCCACTCACTCACCCACTCACTCATCCACTCACTCATCCACTCGCCCACACACTCACTCACCCACTCGCCCACACACTAACCCACTCACTTGCCCACTCGCCCACATACTAACCCACTCACTCACCCACACACTAACCCACTCACTCACCCACTCGCCCACACTAACCCACTCACTCACCCACTCGCCCACACACTAACCCACTCACTTACCCACTCACTTACCCACTCACTCACCCACTCACTCACCCACACACTAAGCCACTCACTCACCCACTCGCCCACACACTAACCCACTCACTCACCCACTCGTCCACATACTAACCCACTCACCCACTCGCCCACACACTAACCAACTCACTCACCTACTCGCCCACACACTAACCCACTCACTCACCCACACACTGACCCACTCACTCACCCACTCACCCACTCGCCCAGACACTAACCCACTCACTCACCCACTCGCCAACACACTAACCCACTCACTCGCCCACACACTAACCCACTCACTCACCCACTCGCCCACACACTAACCCACTCACTCACCCACTCGCACACACACTAACCTACTCACTTACCCACTCGCCCACACACTAACCCACTCACTCACCCACTCGCCCACACGAACCCACTCATTCACCCACTTACCCACACATTAACCCACTCACTCATCCACTCGCCCACACACTCACTCACCCACTCACTCACTCACACACTAACCCACTCACTCACCCACTCGCCCACACTAACCCACTCACTCACCCACTCGCCCACACACTAACCCACTCACTCATCCACTCGCCCACACAATAACCCACTCACTCACTCACCCACCCACAAACTAACCCACTCACTCACCCACTTGCCCACACACTTGCCCACTCACTCACCCACTCGCCCACACTCACTCACCCACTCGCCCACACACTAACCCACTCACTCATCCACTCACCAACACACTAACCCATTCACTCACCCACTCACTTACCCACTCACTCACCCACTCACTCACCCACTCACTCACCCACACACTAAGCCACTCACTCACCCACTCGCCCACACACTAACCCACTCACTCACCCACTCGTCCACATACTAACCCACTTACCCACTCGCCCACACACTAACCCACTCACTCACCCACTCGCCCACACACGAACCCACTCATTCACCCACTTACCCACACATTAACCCACTCACTCATCCACTCGCCCACACACTCACTCACCCACTCACTCACTCACACACTAACCCACTCACTCACCCACTCGCCCACACTAACCCACTCACTCACCCACTCGCCCACACACTAACCCACTCACTCATCCACTCGCCCACACAATAACCCACTCACTCACTCACCCACCCACAAACTAACCCACTCACTCACCCACTCGCCCACACTAACCCACTCACTCACCCACTCGCCCACACACTAACCCACTCACTCATCCACTCGCCCACACAATAACCCACTCACTCACTCACCCACCCACAAACTAACCCACTCACTCACCCACTTGCCCACACACTTGCCCACTCACTCACCCACTCGCCCACACTCACTCACCCACTCGCCCACACACTAACCCACTCACTCATCCACTCACCAACACACTAACCCATTCACTCACCCACTCGCCCACACACTAACCCACTCACTCACCCACTCGCCCACACACTAACCCACTCACTCACCCACTCGCCCACACACTAACCCACTCACTCACTCACTCGTGTGCGCTCCCAGACGCCTGAGACGGACGTGCCGCCTCTGCCTCCGTATTTCCCCCACATCGCCTCCTCTCCGCGGCGCTCTCTCGCTGGGTGCGAGGACACGGAGGAAATGCGAAGAGACAATTCTCCCTCCCGGTGCGCTCAAATCGATTTAATTGGCGGTCGGCGTGGACGCAAATGCATTATTTAAGGCGCGCACTGCATTGCTCGGTGCATGCGGCACACACACACACGCGCGCGCGCACACTCACAAAGACGCACGCACACACACACACTTCACACACGCTGTTGCAGCAACCGCGCGCGGATGATACGGGCAGAGCGGCGCTCTGCGCTCCCTCCAGGATCGGGCGCGCCAACCACGGCGCACTGAGCGCGCGCGCGCGTCCTGTCGGGCTAATTCCGTCGACGGGCAAGCACCCGGGACCGCTCCTCCGGTGTTCGCGTGCTTGGCACCCCGCGATGCGCGCGCGGCTCAGCGGAGGCGGCTGATTGGCAAGGCTGGTCAGAGCTGCCGTGTGCGCCTAAAGGGAGCCGTGGAAGGGAGGAGGAGGAGGGGGGGCAGTTGAGGGGTTGTGGCGGGCAGGGGAGTTTGGGTAGGGGGGAGGGTGAGGGGGTAACGGGGAGGAGGGGGGTAGAGAGAGAAGAGGGGTGGGAAGGAGGTCGGGGTAGGTATACCGAGTGAGTGGGTGGGAGGGAGTTTGACAGTGATGGGGAGAGAAGCCATGGAAACCGGGGCCAGACAAGCCATGGAGGACCAATCAGAAGTCGACCCTCTTTGCCACCGAAGAGCTGGGGCTTCGCATCCCTCCTAGCTGCTGGAGACCGGGCCTCGTCCCCCGAATAAATAAGGCTGGGGAGGCCCGCTTTGCAACATAAAACGCTAAGCGCAAGCTTTTTTATTTTTTCTCCCGGGGGGTTTAAGAAAGCGCCGCTGTGCATATCCTCCGAGGCTCGGGATAAGCGGTTGTTTAAATCGTAGTCACCACGCGTGGCCGCAAATCGCTCGGAGGAGACGGTCGGGTCGAGCCTGCCGGTACCCGAGGCATCAATGTTTCACTTGCCGATCCTCAGCTTCTCCCCGCAGCAAGTGGCGAGCGTGTGCGAGACCTTGGAGGAGAGCGGCGACATCGAACGGCTCGGCCGCTTCCTCTGGTCTCTTCCCGTGGCGCCGAGCGCCTGGGAGGCCCTCAACAAGCACGAGTCGGTGCTCCGCGCGCGCGCCGTCGTGGCATTCCACGCGGGCAACTTCAGAGACCTCTACCACATCCTGGAGAACCACAAGTTCACCAAGGAGTCGCACGCCAAGCTGCAGGCCATGTGGCTGGAGGCGCACTACCAGGAGGCTGAGAAGTCGCGCGGCCGTCCGCTGGGCCCGTGGACAAGTACCGGGTACGCAAGAAGTTCCCGCTGCCCAAGACGATCTGGGACGGGGAGCAGAAGACGCACTGCTTCAAGGAACGGACGCGCAATCTGCTGCGGGAGTGGTACCTGCAGGACCCGTACCCGAACCCGTCTAAGAAGCGGGAGCTGGCACAGGCGACTGGCCTCACGCCCACGCAAGTGGGCAACTGGTTCAAGAATCGGAGGCAAAGAGACAGAGCTGCTGCGGCCAAAAATAGGTGGGTGATGAGCGGTGGTGGCGGCGGTGCTGCTGCTGTTTTGCGTCGTGCGAAGCGAAGGGGAGACTCGAGAAAGCCGCGTCATTGTCATCGCCCGTAATGTGAGTTGCTTTAAGCTGCACGAGTCAAGCGGCTACTTTTGGTACGGCGCGTCCCGATTAATTGTAACGATACTCGCGGTCTTTCTCTCTCTCTCACTTTCTTTCGGTGTTCGTTCACATTCAGAGCCGACCGGTGTCGTGGTAGTGGTAGCTGCAGCAGCAGCAATACGAATAATACGTGATAATAAACGACGACGAGAGATGATGATGATGATGATGCGAGTGTGATGCATCAAAGTGTACTGTAGATGCGTTGGGATATTTAGGCAACGCGAGTGGGTTGTTAGCAGAGTCGTCGCGCTCTGTTGACGCTGCGTCGTATTGAATGCTTGCGAGTTAATTCGGCAGAGAGAAGAAAAAGGAACAGGCGCGTCTCCCGTCGCGATATCAAGGCCGTTGTTGTTATTGTTGTTGTCGTTGTTGTTGTCGTCGTCGTTGTTGTTGTTGTTGTCGTTGTTGTTGTCGTCTATTTTCAATGCGTCAACGGTCATGGCAGAGAGCGTCGAATTGTATGCGAGTGACCGTCGTGCACAACTAACAGCACACGTTGACGTGGGGCCCAACATTTATTTATTTGCTGAAGAATTAAAATGTTTTACAGAGTAAGTAGCGGCTTTGGTTTCTAGTGAAATGTGTACGATTATCTGCAACGCGTAACAACAAGGGCACTGTTGGGTATAATCCGCTATAATTACTTACAATATTAAATATTTACAACGAACATTATATACCCTAGTGTTGTTGTTATTATTACTGTCGCATTGTCAAAATATAATTTTCAACGTGGTATGTAGGGAAATAAAGTTGGATGTGTGTGTATATATATATGAATGCAGGCCGTCACTCAGAAACTACACATATATATATAATATAAATACCTAGAGTGATTTCGGTCGCAGTGTCGTCCACCGTGCGATGGGTCGCTGTTCGTTTTCAATTGGCAAGGTTCCTAATTTCCATGCCATACGCGGGGATAGCATCGGGCGTCTGTATCGCCTTTCGTGATAAATAGATCGGACAGCGCCTCGGCATTCTCGGCTGCGGCGGTGAGCAGATGTTGCCGGCAATATTGCAACATTTCCCATCCGAACGCGCGATCTCGCGACTATAAATGTGAGCCCTTAGAGGAAACAAAAGCAAACAAGAAAGTAACGTTTGCAGAGAGAGCTGTCAAGATGCATTGTAGAGAAAAGCGCAGCGTCAACTGTCGGACGCTTCATCATCTCGACGTTCGCTACTTTTGCGGTCGCTATGGTCCGTGTCGATTGTCCATGACAAGTGAATGGCTGGTCATACACATTGTGCGCGTGTGCGTCTATGTGTATACACAAACAAATAGATCTACGCGCGCACGCACTGCACCCATTAACGCAATCGCATTGTTCCTCGACTTGAGTCAAATGCACAAATTGTAATTAACGATATAATTACAAATAATTATAACGTCACTACGTTAGGATATTAATAATCACGGTGTTATTAATGCCGTTTATGTGACTTTTTCAAAATAAGCTCACCCCGATCTTACGGCAATGTTTTGGTCAAATTATAAAAAAATATCGCCGCACGCGCTCACTCTCGTTTGCGTTGCCATGCGCGAAGCGAGTGATGGTTGCGCGGCGTTCTGAGCCCCTCGGGGTGAGTGAGGGTCGTGGGGACGACACGTGGAGGACGACACGAGGAGACAGGGCGTGAGCCCCGTGGGGCGCGCGCGGGTGACATCCACCGACTCGCGTGACAAGTGGGGCGCGGCGATCATTTGATTTCACAAGTAATGGCACTTGGAACAAATATATATATAAATATGTGTGTATATGTATATCTCTCTCGAGTAAAAACAAATGACAACAGACATTGCACTTGAATTAATATGGTACGTTTTATATGATGCGTAGGATACATTTCTATAAAGTGCATTGCTTTCACGTTTGAGTAATATGGAAACAAAGCAAAATTGTCACTGAAACCCCAGAGTTACGATTTCAATTGTGTCCTCGCCTTAAAAACAAAGTGATATTCGTATAACATCCTCATTTAAAATCCATACATTTTCGCCTTTGTTGACTACACACGGCCGAAGAACACACACAATTACTCTACCCGGGTCTCCATGTAAACAACAACAGCCCAGACTCGTGACCCCAACGAGCTTAACAAGCAAAGGGCACCTGTCACGAACGATAGTTTCTATTGACCGCCACCAGGTCACACGCGTACCCTGCTTGTTGGCTCATTTACAGACCAGGTGCAGTGACTGTGAACGCGAGCCAAGCCAAAAGCTCCCCAGGTGAATGTTGGCACACTTCGTGGCCTCGATCACGTGCTTGTTGATGCTATTTTTGTTGTTGTTGTCATCCTTGTTGACGGAAGTTATTGTCCATGCTGTTTTCTTTGGTGAACTCGTGCGCTCGTCTCGAATCACAATGCGGCAACGGGAGGAGAATCTCCAGGGCGGCGCGAGTTGCGGTCAGCAACGTGCGCGCATTGCCGGCCCCAAGGTGCCCGATGCGACTCGGTCCAGTCTCCGGTTTACAGGCTGCTGGTTGCAGAAGGGAAAGGTTGCAGCCTTGCAGGGTGTGCACTCCAGAGGGACGCTTTGCAGGCTGTTGGTTGCAGCAGTCAGAGGACATCGATGCACGGTGTATTTGCAGGGTGTACTTTGTCGGTTGCTGGTTGCAGGGCGGGGGGGTAGATGACAACGAAGCAGGGTGTAGCGTGCACGGTGTAGACTGTAGAGGGACACGTGGTAGTTCGCTGATTGCAGCACTTGCATGTACGGTTGCAGATGCTGCTGCTGCTGTTGCAGACCACCAGCCGCTCAGCGTCAGCCTTTGCGTTCTCCTTTCTTTTCCCCCCGCATGAGGTGATGCAGGGCGTCGCATGACCGAGCTGTGCGTGTGTGTGTGTGTACTGCACGCCGCTGCTGCTGCCGCTGCTGCCGCCGCTGCGTTGTGCGTGTCGCTGTCAGGCTGCAGGTGCCCATAGCTCTGTGCTCGTCGGATCGCGCCGGGCACCCGGACTCGCGCGTCTATGGCGCGGGCGGCGAGGGTCGCCAGCTCAGCGAATCTCCCGACGCCGTCGCCAGCCCCGGCACCACGAGCCTCTCCAGCCTGAGCGATCGGCCAGCCGCCACGGCCTGCACCACGTCGCCCGCGTGCAGCGAGAGCGACTGCGAGGGTTGACGGAGACGCCAAGGAGGTCCCCTTACGCTCCCCGCCTGCACCAAAATCCCGTCTCCCAGACGCGTTCGCGTGGCGCAGGAAACCTGCTCGTCTTGTGGCGCGCCACGTCCATGGGCCATCCTCGTCATCATCTTCTTCTTCTGCTTCTGATTCTTCTTCCTTCTGCTTCTTCCGCGTGTCTCATATTTGTCCTCTTTGCGCTAACTGCTCCAGGGTGCAAGTGAGACGGCGGTGGTCGTGCAGAGCGTGCTGTGAGAGATGACGGACTTGCGTTGTTTTATATTTTTTGTGTGGGGGGTGGGGGGGGGAGGTTATTTATCATGATGCTGAATCGCTCGGTCGTCTTCATTGTCGGGTGTTTTTACTCTCTTTGTTTTTGTCATGAGCGTTTTCTCGACAGCTGCACTGTCCCACCTTGTCGTTCTCTCGTGTCCCATCTTCATCTCGGTATCTTTAGCCGCCTATTTTTTTCTCGTTTCCATGGACTTGGCGACCCTACATCTTTTTTTTTGCACGCGGTGCAAATTCATGGATGTATCCACGCGACAGCACACGTATACACATTTTTAAAGAAATATCTTACAAAAACAAAACCATACGGAGCAAAACAAACACTTACACACACACACAAACAACAATACATACCAACTTGAAACAGTCGATAGCACTGGAAAATATAACTTTTATTTGTAAAACAAACCAATCGAGGACTTGTATTCATCATGTCATGTTGGTGTGCTTATATATATACCGCGTCTTCGCCCCAATACCACACATCGTGTGACTAAAGCTGTATTTACGATAATTACATCATCCATATGTTGACAATCACCAATGCACGCCTGTTTCCTCTCTATGCTATATATATATTGTCGCTAATCGCCCATTAGCCAATGAGGTCTCAATGTTGTAATTGTAAATATACAAAAATAAGATGTTTATCTACATTATATTTCATTTTTGTTAAAAAACAAAACTACAAACGAACAAAAAAATAACCAGTAACGAGATAAGAATTACGTTCATTGTCCGTGCACGAAGTTTGTGTCTCTGTGTTGTACATACAATAAAATGAACAAAAACAATGCCATCGAAACCGCTGGGGTGGCTGGGTGGGTGGGGTGGGTGGGATTGGACAATCATGCGAATAAATTTGCTATAAAATGTCTCTTCTGTGGAAGTCGCCGTGTGATGTTTGCGCGCTCTGCACCCACGCACGCCGAGGCCGCCTGATTTAGATCTCGGGATTTCGTCATCGGTGTTAGTGGTGATCACTGTGAGCGCGACAACGGAGAAGAGGAGAAGAGAGAGAGAGGGGCCCAGAACGCGAGTGAATGTCCATCAACGTGACGTTGAGTGGACGTTCTCTGTACGCTGCAGTAAAATGTCCTACGGCAGCCCTTTCACGCCGCACGTGTCTGTCTGGCACGGTCACTTAAGACGCGCATCAATACCAACATACGTTTTACAATGGCTCATTTACACTGTGTGTGTATGTATATATATATGGACAGTACTTGCCCCAATAGTCTATTAAGGCTATAGCGGGGATCTGTGTCTTTGTGTGTCGTATGTGAAATATGTACGAATTCTTGGTCATTCAAGACGAGTATCGTTACTAAATGCGTTTTACAAATACACTGTGTATGCGCTGTGGTATGTACATCATACATCACCAGTTGTGTTTATCCACTGCTGGATGATGGATCTCCCATCATCGATGCCGTACGGAGTCGGCCGCTGATGGGCGAGATGATGTGGTCATACTTTACCACGCCGATGCATCCATGAATGATTGGTCATATTGGTACAAATACTTTCATTCAATCGGTATGCGTATCAACGTTAAACCACTACTTTGTCAATATCGTATATACACTGTGTATGTATGTATTACGTAAAATACGTTCGTTTTAAATTGTACATGTTAGTTCGATTGATGTGTCCACGACGGTGCTGCAATTCCATATCGAATGCGACGTGTAAGGGTGGATACACGCCCAGCACGCCTGATCGTTGTTCTACCTTCACGAACATCGAAAGGCATTCATCAGTGTATTGACCATGGCTGTATGAACATTATGAATGTGTGTGTGTGTATATATATATGTGTAGGGAGCGGCAGTGCAGTGATTAACACGCTGCGCTACGAACCTGGCCACCCGGGTTCTATTCCCGATCACGGCCAACACCCAGTGGCGATAATTATCTGAACCGGTCCTGCGCCTCCCCTAGGTCGACTCAGCCTCAAAGGAGTACCTGGTGCGGTGTGTAAACATCGCCACTGGGGAGACAAAGACGGCTGGGCGTGGTGCTGGCCACTCACCCAACACGTGTGCCGCGCCGGCGTTCATAGGTGCTCGCTAACAGCACTTGCCCCGACAATCTGTCCAGGCTACACGGGGGATCTTTGTAAATGTGTAAAGTCCGTTCTCAGCGAGGCAATTGGAGGCAGCCGCAACTCCTGTGGTCAGCACGTGTATGCGCATACAAAGAGTGTCGCTCGCTGTACGGCAACTGGACAGAGCGTTGTCGGTGCTTGACGTCGAACCCGGGCGCAAAGGGTTGCGAGCAGTCGAGAACGAGAGGTAGAGAACGAGCGGGAGAGACACATACACAGTGGCCAAAGCTCACAGAGACCATTTCTCCCCAGAAACTTGGGGCTCCCTTTGTTTGTCAATTGTTCCCCCCCCCCCCCTTCCCCCCGTTAGAGCCTCAACAGACTGTTGGGGCAAGTGCTGTTCGCGAGTATCACATGCGAAGGGCGGCACGGCACACGAGGGGGTGGGTGGCCAGCACCAGGCACACACAGAAACGAACACAATTCCGCATTACCTTCCCAACGAGGACAGTTTATTAGAATGATTCTAATCGTTGTAACGCATTTGTTTAAGCCACCCAGTGCCTTGTGCTGGTACACATGTCCGAGCAGGTCATGCCCACACCTCACCCAACACCGCCTTGCACTGACAAGACCTACGTGGTGAAGAAGAGTTGCACCCCACCCACCACACCCCTATGTGTTGGTGGGTAGGACCTTAACAAAGGTGTCGAAAGTATTTAACAAAACAAATAATTGCAACTGTTTTAATTGTCATACTATTCAACACACACACACACACATGAATGGAACGCGTAGCGTCGGAGCCTCTGTATGCCACTGGGCGTTCCAAGTTACAATAATGTTACTAGATGGCGGTAGTGAACAGGGCCTGACTCACACAATGGACTGGGACACAAAGGGACTGTGTGAGTGCGCATAGGGGAAGGGGTCGACACGTGCGGCCCGCATGGCCCGGAACCGTGGGCCAAGGGACAGGGCAAGGAGGGGGGGGGGGGGTGAGATGCCATTCACAAGGATCTACACTTGCATCTAGGCTTCGGAGGGGAGGGCGGGGGGATTTTGGCTGTGTATCCCGTGGTTATTATCTCATCTGATGATCTTGTTGTTGTTGTTGCTGCTGCTGTCCTATCATAGTTCGAGATGTGAGATCGGTGCCGTGCTGGAGCGACGATGTCGTCAGCTCGCGGGCTAGAGTTGGGATATTATAGCGCGCGATCGTGCACAGAGGTTGGTGGTGGGTTTAGGAGGAGGAGGGGTTCTTCATCCAGCAGTGGGTTGAGCCTGACCGCCGCTCCAGCTGCTGTTGTATGCACAGTACCGCATATTTTATGCAAGTTCTATTAAAAATTCACAGACAGTGAAATGTAACTAGTTTACTCTCCCCCCCCTCCCACTTGATCTAGCTAAGATTTTAAATGAAAATAAAAGCACGTGTTTTTTTTTCATTTACAACTAAATTCCCTAAATTGAACGCGTACAATTGAAGCTGAATGTGTAAAAAAAATATACAGTCACAGTATACATATATGCACGCGAAAGGAAGGCACACACCAATCAATTGTTAGATCTCCCCACGTCCCTCCGTGAAAATGCCCGCACTCTGCACAGATCGGGATGCTCGTGATGAGACGGGGAATGGCGTGGACGGGAAGAGATGTCCTCCCAACAGCAACTATGGCCCCAAATTGGAAACGTGCTACTTACGCAATGAGACTAATTAAATCATTTGCTGCCAGTTTCATTTATTTATTAATGTCATCACGTTACGTCTACGGAACTTCATCTGGAATGCTTAGGTGTATTGGACGTTGTATCCTGTACGAATCGCAATCCGTGAGGGTTGTAGGTAGAGGGCAGAGCGATCGATCACGGCCGTACCCATTGAGCAGCGTTACAAATAACGCGTGGGTGGTACATGTGGAAATGTAAGAAGATGTGAAATAGAACCTTTGTGAACTCGGTCGCCTAATTTAATCTCGTTATTCGCAGCTCGTCAGGTACATGCATTAACTGATGCACAAAAAAACCCACCTGATCGTATTTTGTCCACGCAAAGACAAAGGTACCCCATATAGCCTTTGACAGACTCTTGGGGCAAGTGCTGTTGGCGAACACCTATGAAGGCCGACACGGCACGCGAGGGGGTGTTGGCGGCGAGAACCACGCCCGGCCTCCTCCGTCTCCACACTGCCGATGTTTGATGCACACCGCAACCAGGTACTCATTTGAGGCCGAGTCGACCTATTGGAGGCCCAGAACCGGTTCAGACATTCACTGATGTTGGCCGTGAGCGAGCCTCGAAGTCGGGTCGCCGGGTTCGTAGCGCCACCGCTCCCCGTCCACACGCGCGCACATTGTCCGCCTTGTTTTGTCCTTTATTTTACCCCGATTTAATTGAGCGAGCTGCGAGACCAATTACGCCACCATTGCTCGCGACAGCAGCCAAAGCGCTTTGACTTCGCGGCGGCGGCATCGCAGCTCTGCACGCTGGTACGGGCGGTCTGACAAATGGGCCAAATAAAAAAAAACAAGAGGAGAAGAGAGGGGCCGATCAGGCGGGTGGGGGGGGGGGGGGGAGCAAGGGAAGGGGGGGGGGGCGAGAAAAGAAGGGGAAGAAAAATCAGCATAGCGTGGGTGAGTACTAGGACCAGAGCACGCGAATTGTGGGACTTTCTTCTCGTTTGCCAGACTTCCGCACAGCGTCGCAAACCCCACCATGTGTCTCTTGGCATCGTGGTGGGCGAAAGCTCACCGGCGGCACATCGCGTCCTACTTGCACTGCTGCACCGCTGTCAAATAATAATAATAATAGGAATAAGAGATCAAGCACCACTGGCCCCCGTCGCCTGGAGCTGCCATGCATCGCGCGTGGGGAGCGGTGGTGCAGCGGTGAGCACCGTGGGGAGCGGTGGTGCAGCGGTGAGCGCGTGTGGAAAGCGGTGGTGCAGCGATGAACGCGTGGGGAGTGGTGGTGCAGCGGTGAGCGCGTGTGGGGAGCGGTGGTCAAGCGGTGAGCGCGTGTGGGGAGCGGTGGTGCAGCGGTGAGCGCGTGGGGAGCGGTGGTGCAGCGGTGAGCGCGTGTGGGGAGCGGTGGAGCAGCGGTGAGCGCGTGGGGAGCGGTGGTGCAGCAGTGAGCGCGTGGGGAGCGGTGGTGCAGCGGTGAGTGCGTGGGGAGCGGTTGTGCAGCGGTGAGCGCGCCGTGCTCCAGACGCGGCACAAACCCGGGTTCGATTCCCGCTCACGGTCAACCACCAACACCCACCAGTGGCGATTATCTGAACCGGTCCCGGGCCTCCCCCTCCTAGGTCGACTCAGCCTCAAATGACTACCAGGTGCGTTGTAGAATCGTCGCCACTTAGGGAGACAAAGGCGGCCGGGCGCGGTGCTGGCCACCCATTCACTCACCTCGTGGTGCCGTGCCGGCCTTCACAGGAGGTGCTCGCTAACAGCACTTGCCCCAAAAGTGTGCCAAGGCTATACGGGGGATCTTTGTCTTCTTGTGTGTGTGAGTCAGTGCGCCTGCGCCACGGCCCGCTTAATCCACAACAAATTAGCAAATCGGCCCGCAAGTTCTAAGACGATTAACACACTGTTTTCTAACATTACACGGGGCAGATTGAAAAGCAAATTTCATGCCTTTTAGCCTGAGCCCTCGTTTAACCGCCAGCCAGAATACTTTCCCCTCGCAGAGAAGAGACAGCGGCAAACGGCGGGGGTGGGAGAGGCATGATAATGACTCCGCAAATTAGCGCCGGCGAACACGAGACAAATTTGATTGCGCGCAAGATAAGCAGTTAATCCCCTTAACATTGGACAATACAGTTGCTCTCGGATAGATAAGGCGCCGGTGTTGGCTCATAATTCGAGCGGCCCAGCGTCCGCTCGCCTTGCCCCTCCATTCCGCCGCCTCTAATCTCGTTGCTGCATCTGAAGCTCGCTGGTAGCGGCGGCTGCGTCCTCGCGATATCGGACCGAGCCGGGCAGATGGCGGTGAACCGGCCTCGACTTTATTAATGCTGACAAGTTCCCCCCCACTAACGGCGCAAAAAATAATAATCATAAAAAAAATAAAAATAAACGACCGGTCCGCTCCGTGTCCTCTCGCCGGCGCTCATTTGGCGCATCGCAAGGACCCAGGGCAGACAGGCCCGCACGTGGTGGTGGTGGTGGTGGTGTCATCTGGCATCATGGAAGGAACCAGGTAGAATCTCACGCACGCATCTCGCGGTGACATTCCAGCCGTGGGCTTCGATTCTGTGCGTGGCCGCTCCACGTTCTTGTAATGCATAAGCGGAGCAGTTTTTTTTTAATGGTTGTGCGTTCTATTGACTTAATGGATTAATGCGGCATTCATAGCTTACCTTGTTTGTACTGTCCACATGCACCTGCGATTAAGCAAGAGTGGCTACCTGCGGTGCGAAAGAGTTCAACATACATACATATACTGTATAAAAAAAACACAACTTGCATTGGATGCCGAGTCCAGGTAATGTTGCAGATGTTTTTCTCTCTCGCAGATTTATTGTGATAAAATTGTCAGGTTCGGATACAACTAATGTTTTTCGAGATGTATACAAAGCACGCACATTAAGGTCCATGTTTATTTATGTTCTTGGCTCATGGTGCATAGAGCGATTGCTACGGGAGTGGACCTTTGCATACACAGACATATTAAACAGCAATCGTTTTACAAACGTTCGTGCAAGACATTTTTAAACATATCCAACCGTGGCCATCATTGAAAAGAAAATCTCTCAATATCGTTGCAACGTTGCCCAGAGGTGTTGTTAAGGGGTCCCGACAGAGTAACGACGTTGCCATTCCTGGGCGAGAGCCTGATTCACAAACCTCGGTCCCAGACATTGTCTGTACAGTACTTACGCCACATGCCACCGTTACTATTATTATGAAATACTAATGACGACGAATTGCGTTCCCATCTATACTGCCTGCTGGACAGAGGCGGGAGGGTTTCAAAAACTTGCACAATTGCTTCAAACGGGAGATCCACTCAATCCGACGACCTCTGGATTCATTGTCCAGCGCACCGCTAACCATTCACACCGGAGCAGCATCGCATATTTTGTTGTGTTCTCACTGTACTTTACACACACACACCAAACAAATACATTGTATTAGCGGTCGATTACTGATTGTGTGTGTCAGCCTACCTTGGAGTGAAGCGGGCTACATAGTGGTTCTCCCGATGCTCCCAAAGAACCCGTCCTATGGCCACGGTTTGGATGATGCATCACGTTGGAGACGCATCCGATGACTTTCAGGAAAAAAAAAATCTGCACCGCTGCGAGGCTTTGTTGTGCGTTCTATGTCTTCGTTCGTGAGCCGTGGTCAATCCACTGCTGGATGAAGACCCTCCCTCCTCGACCCGCAATCTGCCTCTCGTGGTGTCGCCGTCCGCCTAAGCACCTGCGATACGGAACCGATGTCATCATCGCTCCATCTCCTCGGCGGGCGTGGTCGCTATCGCGTCCTATGCACTGGCCTACCCACTCGGGTTATTAGTCGTGTTCTTGACCATTGATCGTCATGGCCAGCGGCTCGGACGATGATGATAATGCATTGCGCGTCGACGATTCTTCTTCTTCACATATTCGCGTCGTGAAAGACGAGTCGAAACATCGCCTATTGTTGTTGAACGCGTTTGCGCGCGCGCGTGCATGGGCATGTGCACGAGTGTGTGCATGAACACGTGTGTGTGTGCACGTGTGTGTGCATGTACACGAGTGTGTGCATGTGCACGTGTGTGTGCATGTACACATGTGTGGATGGACACGTGAGTGTAGATGTACACTCACGTGTACACGTGCATGGGCACGGACACGATCGTGTGTGTACACGAGTGTATGCGCATGAACACGAGTGTGTGCATGTACACGAGTCTGTGCATGTACCCGTGTGTGTACATGTTTGTGTGTCTATACGTATGTGTGCATGGACACGAGTGTGTGCATGTACACGTATGTGTGTGTGCATATACACGTATGTAAGCATGTACACGTATGTGCATGTACACGTGACGGAGTGAGTGGCAAACAATTAAGGGAAA
The DNA here is from genome assembly GCF_015708825.2 of Lethenteron reissneri. NCBI lineage: Eukaryota > Metazoa > Chordata > Hyperoartia > Petromyzontiformes > Petromyzontidae > Lethenteron > Lethenteron reissneri. The sequence continues at coordinate 9,033,875 of NC_083803.1, read as the reverse complement.
GGAACGCGTCCGAAAGAGTTTTTTTTCTTCCCAACCTCGCAAGGAGATGGAACGATGACACCTGGTAAAACTGTTAGACCGCGAACATCGTGAGAAACTGTGGCCGCTTTTTTGAGTGGCCTTTGTTCATCCGGGCACCCAGCAGTTGGTTTGCTGCTGATGCTGCTGCTGATGCTGCTGCTGCTGATGCTGCTGCTGATGCTGCTGCTGATGCTGCTGATGCTGCTGCTGATGCTGCTGCTGATGATGATGCTGCTGATGATGATGCTGGCGACGAGCACACACACGCGCGCGCACGATTCGCTAAGGCGCAATGCCCTCGCGAGCGGCCGCCAAAGAGGTTCACATCCCCGGGGTCGCTCCAACGGAGGAGGTTGTTTTGATGCCGAAGGAGTCGCTGATGCATGTTACAGAACCCAAGCGCCCGTGGCTACGGCGCAGTGCTACACTCGCAAGCACAGCTCCATCAGCCAGGGTTCCCCCGCCCCTCCCCTCTCCCTCCCCCCTCCTCTCTAAAAGGCCTTGCTCTTTTTCATTCGGCCATGCGATATTTTATTTTCTCTCGGCGGCTCTATAGAGGAACAGCCGAGGCCAGGGTCCAGGAAGGAGAGAGCCACGCGCCGCCCGTCTGGGTATGTGCACAAGCAATCGGCTTCTTCTCTTTCCACACACACACACACACCCACCAGCGCGGGAGAGGTGAAACATAGTTCTTGCTCAAGTGAGCATCGAAGCGGTGCCCGGCTCCCGTATACAGCCCTACACCAGTGGTGGAAATTCCACTTTTCTATGGCGGAGGAGAGTTAAATTCATAGGACAACCTCTGTTGGCTTCCACACGGAGGGCTACTAATTGTATCTATCCCCGCAGGGATTGTGGGCTGAGTCAACCTCTTTACCTTACAACCTTCCGATTCGAGTTGCTCACCCCACTGGTTGAGCCACCTGGCCGGGGGGAGCGGTGGCATAGTGGTTGGCGCACTCCTCCTGCTCTCAATAGTTCGTTCGATTCCCGTCTACGGCTAACGTCAGCGGTAAGTGATATATGATTCCGATCCACCACCACCACCCCCTTCACTAATCCGCACTCACTAGCGTGGTGAAATATGGTCAAATAACCCCCATGACCTTCGCCCAGCAGCTAAACTAAACCACACACACGTGGCGTTTAAATAATCACGCACAGTATGCATCACGCATACGCGCTCGTGTACATATAAAAAAATATATATATGCTGACACGGATTAACCCTATGTCATTGTAACCACGTGAACCCACAAAACGAATTTTTACGTTTTAAATATTTACTATTTTTCGAGCCCATGAGTTGGAATCATTATTTAGATATACAGACTGTAGTATTCGCCTTCTCACAGCATATTTTTGTGTACACGCATGCATGCTCTTCATACACCTATTGACTATCTCAGTTCGAAATATATTGACTGCATTGTGTACACGTCATAATATGGCACATATGTATCTGCGTATGTTAAATTAATTAGTCTTAACGTAAGAAAGACATCAGCTGTTAAATACGTGCATTTTCGTTCAAAAAAAATATCGATATATTTGGGTTTGTTCATTTTTTAAAATAAAATGAAAGCCAATATGGTACGTACTAATAATAATGTAAACGATACGGCCATATTATCAGCAACACACGCGTGTGATGAGTGTGCGTGTGTTTGTGTTGCACTTGCCCCAAACGTCTGTGAAGGCTATGTGGGGGATCTTAGTCTTTGTCTGTGGTTAATTAGCTAGTAAGAATACTGTATAACGCTGCTGCTTTTGATCAAATAAAACCAAACATATCACGCAGAGTGGGATTTAGGGATAAAATATAGTAAATGTTAATAATTCACAGTGCAACGGAGGTCAATATCGAAAATTAATGCGACCAAAATATGTCGTTATCCAACGCGTTTCCTTGTAAACGAAACATTTGTGATCGGATGAGATGTTTTACATTTTTTTGGATTGTTCTATTTGACAATCAACACTGTATTTACATTGTTTCGTGTACACATATACGCAGTGCTGTTGAAGCAGGTCTATTGCACACAATGCGCGCACGTTACTACCGTCGTGCTGAATGTCAACAGTACTGCCCTCAACATTTAGTCATATAGACAAAACGAGAATCTTTGCATAAAAAAAAACACAATTATATATACACATACATATATCGGCATGCTTTAGAAAACATTGTTTCTACAGTATATATGTATATACGCACACATCAAATGTATACGCACGTTCAGCGGTGGTGGCACAGTGCTTAGCACACTGCGCATGTGAGCTCAGCTCATACGAGTTGGACTCCCGGCCACGGCTTAAACACACACACACACAAACCCCCATTCCATGATGAGTGACATCTCAATCGGCCCTGTCCCTCTCTCCCCGCTGGCCCCAGGCCACCCCCCCCCATCGAGACCCGCGCTGACAAATCGTGGTGAAGTATGGCGAAACAACAAAACACACACACACCCCTAAACCGACGCGAGGTGGAGGGAAAAGGGGCGTTCGTCCAGCAATAGACGAAAAATGAAAACTATCGACTTCAAAAAGGTGAAATGCCTACGACGTGAAACGCGGGGTCTCTGGCGGCGGTGTTACTGCGGCGTGCGCGCCAGCGACCTTTGGATGCATTCTGCGGCCAAGGACGCCGAGTCGGTGGATGGGAGGAGGAGGAGGAGGAGGAGATGCCCTCTCGTTGACGCGTGTTGGCAACACAAGGCGAGCCCTTGTTTGCGCAACACCCACGGCTGACGCCACGGGGGTTATTCACCACCACCACCGTCACCACCATCGTCGTCGTCGTCGCCATAGCCTCCGAGAACCGCACGCGAGCGAGCATCATCGTTGCCATCGTCGTGATCATCATCATTACCATCGTCATTACCATCATCATTACCATCGTCGTTACCATCATCATTACCATCATCGTTACCATCGTCATTACCATCGTCATTACCATCATCGTTACCATCGTCGTTACCATCGTCGTTACCATCATCATTACCATCGTCATTACCATCATCATTACCATCGTCGTTACCATCATCATTACCATCATCATTACCATCGTCGTTACAATCATCGTTACCATCATCATTACCATCATCATTACCATCATCATTACCATCATCGTTACCATTGTCGATACCATCATCATTACCATCATCATTACCATCATCGTTACCATCATCGTTACCATCATCGTTATCATCATCATCGTTACCATCATCGTTACCATCGTCGTGACTATCATCGCGACTCGCGACGCGCACTCTGAACACGCACAGCCGCGTCGTGTTTATGCAGTCACCAAAAAAGATCATCGTCGTCGTTGTCACATCGGCCATTGTCTACCTACTGCTGGATGAATGCCTCCCCACGCCGCGCGCCATGAGTCGGCCTCGTTGCAGCTCCGCTTCCTCCGTTGTGGTTTCCCTTGTGGCGCGTTCCCTCTCTCTTCTCTTTGGCTGCCATTCCGTCTCCAGCCTCGCCCATCGACAACATCATCACCACCATCGTCATCATCACCATCGTTATTATTATGATCACCACCATTATAATTATCATCACCACCATCGTCATCGTCATCACCAGCATCATCATCACCACCACCAGCATCATCATCATCATCACCATCGTCATCACCATCGTTATTATTATGATCACCACCATTATCATTATCACCACCATCATCGTCATCACCAGCATCATCATCACCACTATCGTCATCATCATCATCACCACCACCATCGTCATCACCATCACTATCGTTATTATTATGATCACCACCATTATCATCATCATCACCACCATCGTCATCACCACCATCGTCATCATCACCACCATCATCACCACTATCATCATCACCACCATTATTATCATCATCACCACCATCATCATCATCTCTTCTCGTCGTCGTTGTGTCTTGCATTTAATCGTCGATTGAAGCAGACGAATTGATTTGTGTTTCATATCAATCCTTTACGGATATTCATAATCTATCGATATTCATACGTACACGTACAACGCTTAAATATGAAACACCACAACACTAAGATCTCATCGAATAGCCTTTGCAGACTTGATAGAACAAATGTGCCGTTAACGAGCACCTGTGAAGGCTGGAACGGCATTCGGGGGAGTGGGTGGCCAGCACCACGCCCGCCTTTGTCTCCCGAGTAGCGATGTTTACACATCGCACCAGGTACTCATTTGAGGCTGAGTTGATCTAGGGGAAGCCGAGATCAACCGGTTCAACTGATTGACACTGGTGTTGGCCGTGAGCGGGAATCGAACTCGGCGCAGCGCTAACCCCTGCTGCACTCCCGATATATGAATCGCACAAACACACACAAAGACAAATCCTTAACCAGAATGTTAGCGAGCATCTGTGAAGGTTATCATGGCAATGTAGAGGGGTGGTCCAGATGTCTTGTAACCCCAATGAATTGACCCCGGGCATGTGTTTGTTCCTTTGTATATTCGTTTCTGTTTTTAAACAAACCTCAGCTAAATAAAAAAATATATATTACGTTTTAGAGATTAAACAAGGGTCACAGGACGCCCTGACCACCACCACCCTGTACATCGATTTAGCTTGCAGCATCAACTTCGTTTCGCAAGAAAATCCAACCCGCCGACACGCTCGGAGACAAGAGATCTGGTGCCGTATTTACGCGGACGCTAAATGTGTGTTTGTATAAAAATACCCCCCCTCTGTTTCTGCCTCTCTCTCTCTTTCTCTCTCTCTTTGTGCTGCAGGTTGCAACGCCGGCGAAGCCCTCGGTCGCCAGCTCTCACCTCCCTCGCCGCCTCTCTCCGCCACCTACGGAGAGACGCAGGGGGCAAAATCAGGAAGCGATTAGGAGCGGAGGTGATTCTGTAAATACTCTTAGACAGCGCGACAAAGCGCTGTTTGTCGAGAGCTTATTAGCACGGAGCCATTATAACAGCTGTCATGTTGTCCTTTCTTCGCTCGTTCGCTACCCCCGTTTCGCCTCTTCAATGTAGGGGGGGGTGGGGTGGGGGGCACTCTGAGGACCCCGTATGGCCGCACCGCCTTTGTCTGCGCCTGATGGGGCGGAGACTTCGAAAAAAAGGGGGGTAGTGGTGGTGGAACTACAAGACACACACACAAAAAAAATAACCTCTCTAATTACACAACGCTTGCATTGCTCTTCGCGGCGAGCTCCCCGCTCCCCGCTAACGACTCGCGGGGTAGGAGGGCTCCGGGAGCTTGGAGGAGGAGGAGGAGGGCCACTGAAAAGCGAAAACTTTTAGCCTCCTCCACCGCCGCCTTTGTGTGGCCGCGAGCGGCGAGCTGCAGAAAGCGGCGCGCTCTGCACAATGGGAGCGAGGGCGGAGCAAATGAAACAGTTTAGCTGCGAGTGGGGAGATGAAGAATGGGGGTGGGGGGGGGGTCTTTATTTGGGGGGGGGGGGGCGGGGGAGAAGGAGGGTAAAGGGGGGGTAAAGGGAAGTTACGCTCTTTTTGTATTGAATATTCCAAACACAGGACTACGACTACACTAACGTCGCCTACGCGAGACGAGGTTTTTATTGTAGCCCGCGCAGCGCGCGCGCGCGCACGCACTGCGCGCCCGCATGATGATTGTCGCCCTCGTGGTGGAAGCATTGCAACGTGACCACCTTTGTCAAGCCTCTGAAGCGACGGGCATTGCCAATCTATGACCGGCTGCATCCGAACGCAGCGTGCATGTGTAGTAACAGCATCGCTCGAAAATAAAACCCGTGAATCGTTTTAGCTTGTCTTCTTCATTTGAGCTCTTTCATTATGACCGCGGGGTTGTTCGTTGTTTTGTTCACTGGCGTTATTGTACACGCGGCGCCTGCTCGTAGCATGCGGACCGTGGAAAGCGAACAGCAGCATTCTTAGCCAGCGCAGCAGCAGTAGCAGCAGCCGCAGCAACAGCAGCCGCAGCAGCAGCAGCCGCAGCAGCAGCCGCAGCAGCAGCAGCAGCAGCAGCAGCAGCTGCAGCAGCCGCGGCAGCTGCAGCAGCCGCGGCAGCCCCGGTGACCCATATATTTCACAATAAACGTGGCGGCCGCTGCCGCTATAATCCTCGCGCTAATGAGGTCAGCGTCACATCGCCAGTACCGGTGGCATTCCACGCGATCCGCCAGCTCAATGGGCCCCGGTGTACGTGCAGATCAGCGTGGGGGTCGCGAGTCACAGGCGCGCGCCTCGATGAGGATTGAGAGAGTTTTGGTGGCTTCTAGTTTTTATACAGCCGTGGGGTGGAGTGCGGGTGGGGGTGGACCACGACACATTCGTAAGTAGCACCGCTGTTGGTCTTAAAAGAGAAACATATGCATCGATGTAATAGGCGGCGTTTCGTGCAATGGGCCCTTCTTTAGGGTAGTTCTTCATAGCACTTGTTTTATGCGCCGTGAAGAAAGGGCCATTGTTCCGAAACGTCGCCCATTATTTGTGTTATTCTCATAGGGCCACGAATGTTATTGACAAATGTGTTGAGTGTTGTTGTTGTTGTTGTCGACTGTTTATGACTGCCAACCCAGCATCAACAAATAATTTGTCTAGTACAGTCATGGAGTTGTTTACTTATTTACCTATTTTAGTTATGTATATACTGTATATATACACACACATATATTCGTAAATTAAACTGCTTTGCGCCGGAACTGTAAACCATCTATAATATTTAAAAACAATGCTCAGACAAATCAAACGCAATGCTTCGGGAGATGGCGAGCAAACCCCTTCAAAAATCAGACAGACCGCCTGAACATTTATCGAGTCGGCCTGAATGTATTATTTATGCCCGAATGTCTTACACTGCAGGCAGTGGCCATCCAGATTGGCTGGAAATGCGGAGAAGCCTTCCCGTCACTCAAGCATGTGATTTTTTTTCGTGTACAGTGCCTGTATACATGCACAACCACAGTGGTCAATTCACGTGCAATTCACAACTCGTATTGTTACATCGCAGGGTCGTTGAGGGTGGCGGCCGTTTGGGAAGGCCGTCATCCAGCAGTGGATCGACTATGACTGCTACTGATGGTGATGGTGATAATGATAGCGCATAAATAGCTACAGACCGAATCAGCAACGTGTGCAGGGGGAGGCATTCAAACTCTTACACTGAACATTTGCATTTTATTTTACAAGGTAAGGCCCACTGAGCTATAAAGCTATGTTTTTTTTTTATCAGAAGCGGCCTGGCCACAAATGATAGCCCAACGAAGTGGCTTATCACGAGGACATGGATCGCAGCCAAAAACTCTAAACGCACGTTGTTTCTAAATGTGGAAGAGAAAAATCCACGCGACCACGGGAACATGCAAGCGCCAAATGTACAGTCGTCAGGGTCGGGGTAGAACCCACAACCTCCTGTATACCAGGCGAGGTAGTTGACATCTCGCCACCGCGGCGCCTTGTATACTGTATATATATCGTAAACATCAATGTGAATTTACCGCAACATGACCTCATCACAGTAAGCAAGGCACACACAGGTCACACGCGCATAAAACAAACTAGCGACACGCAGCGGAGGATCCTTGCTTCAAGCGGCGCTGCGCAATTGTTGAGGTCAATTTGTTGTGATTTTGGAAGGTCACTCGAGGTGCGACCTTGTGGGTGACGCGGATCCCTGGGGAGGGTTGCATTCATGTTGGCCGCACCGCGTGCCTCCTAGAGGCCCCGTAGCCTCGGCCAAAGTGAGATTGTAAAGACTCATTGGAAGCGAAAGTGCACAGCGTGTCATATTTGTGTGTGTGTGTGTGTGGGTCACTATGGGTAGAGGCAGTGCGTAATTCCAACCGGGAAAAGTCGGGATCGCTATTTCGGGGATTACGGTTCGCACGCCACATCCATCTCGCCTTACTTTGTCCTAAGCCCGTTCACAGGATTATAGGAATATCGGTTACAACGATACAGCAATGTTTATGGATAGGTGTAACTGTGTTCTCTCTTGATGTGGCAATATCTTCTGCTGCTGCTAATATCTACGCCAAATCAGCCTCGCAGCGTTTTTAAAAAAATATATTGAGAAATCAAGCGCTGTGTTTGTGCATATAAGTAGAATCACTTTGTGCAGCCCCATCGGCAAATTGACTTTCCAGAAAAAAGATTGCTCAGGTCTGTATGGTCAAGAGACTTGCACATGTTAGGAAAGCGATAATTCCACAGTCATCGACGTTTCACGTTTGTGAACTACCCGTGCTGTTTTATTTGATTGAATTCTAAACACACGGCCGCAATTAGTGTCACGGTGACTCTCCGCGAACGCTCTCTCTCTGTGCTGCAGTCGATATGTCGGGAACTCCGGGGCTGTCAACACATGTTTGGAGAACCGGGAATTAGAAAGCTTCACGCTAAGTGTTTATTATTATTTAAGTTGGACAATTAACCCCCTAGCATCAACGCAAATAGCGTGCGTTTACCCTCACTGTAGTTGAAAGCAAACTGTGAGTTGCGCGTCTTTTAATCGGGTATAGGTGGCGATTGTCAGCGTCGTCCGTGTTGTGTCTGTGTGTGTCGTAGTGGAGTGGTACGCGCACTGCACTACGCAACCCGGCGCCCGAGTTCGATTCCCGCTCACGGACAGATTTGTATAAGTTTATTGAGACCGGTGACAAATACCTTCGGGAGCGTCTTATAATTCGGAGAATACGGCAACACTCTGTCAAGGGTTAAAGATATCGGTGACGGCGCTTCAAAAAACGCAGAATCTAAGGTTTGAGGAAGATTCTATTTTTCTTTTAAAGATAATGTACAATCGGCGACGTTTCGTGCAATGGCCCCTCTTTCAAATTTCATGATGATCCTTCTTCATGCGCTATGACGAACTGCCCATGCCCACAACGTCCCCAACAATACATGTTTTCTTTGAAGTCCACAGTGTTGTTTACGAGCGTGTCGAATGGTTGTTGTTATTGTTGTAACTTGTGCATCTCTGCCAACGCAGCAGCAGCAGCATCACCAAATCACGAGTTTTTATATATTTTTTTGTCTTCACGTCGATCTCATCACGATCACGCCTTTGTGGGCGCGCTCGGCGAGTTGGCGATGAATCGGCGCTGACGAAAACGCGAATGTCGCGTGTCGCCCGGTAAAGGCGCGCGTGCACGTGCACCATCGTCGCTGGGGAGACAAAGGCGGTCGGGCGTGGTGGTACTGGCCACCCACTCCCTAGTGTAGTGTTCTTCACTAAATTTCAGAGCGGGGGGAGGGGGGCGGGGCACTTCCGCCTATAAGACATCAGTGTGAGGACGGCTACACATTTGAAGCCATTGGGGTTTCACAGCACGATGGGGGGGGGGCGGGGGGGGGTCACATGCTGTGTATTGTCGGGGTTCGCTCGTCAGCGGCCGCCCCTACAGGACACCAGGAGCCGCCAATGGCCTCACGGGCCTTGCAATGAAGAACACTGCCCTCGTGTGCCGTGCCGGCCTTCATAGGTGCTCGCGAGCAGCACTTGCCCTCGAAGTCTGTATCAGGCTATACGGGTGATCTTTGTCTCTGTCTCGTGAAGACGTATTGAACGAGCGCCCGAGGTAAACTCTCACAATGTTCTAGAACGGCGAGAAAGCGAACATTTGGACACAGTTATAGTCGAGTCGATGCACAACTATATTTATATATATAGATAAAACAATGTTTATTTAGATTTTAATTCGGCCCCCCCCTAAAAGGTTACGGCTCGGAGGTGGATTGAACCCCACTCAGCCTAAACTTCCACATCGCTGCTCTAAGTCTCGTGCCCGGCACTTGAACACCGCACACGCGCCTCTCACCCATCATCACCATCATCATCAGTTAACCGAGTAATTTGCCTCTCCCGCCGAGTGTGACGCTAAAGCAGATAGAAAGCGAGGCAAGCCCGTTGTTGGCCGGTACGATATTGTGTTGCATACGACCGGTGGTACAGGATTCGCTCGCTTTATGCGGGCCCGGTTTGTGAGGTTAACCTATTTCTGTCGAAAATTCGCTATATGCGGTTTGAATTCACCATGCGTTCGGATTTTTGGACAACTTTGTGTGTGTACTGTCTGCGCTACCCGGCAGGCAACGGTCTCGTGCGATTTCGCTTCGTGCGCACTTTTCGGAACGCATCTACCGCATAAAGCGAGGGAAACATATACTTGCTGGGCACGCAGTGCTATGTCGTCTACGCCTCATCACTGGTATAGTGTCTTACCGGAGAAAGTTAGAATCAATCTTTATTGCGGGTGAAAGCATGAAATGTAAGAGCACAAAATAAAGCGATCCCAGTCCAATGCAAATCATACCACTGCGTTATTCACGGCCTGTGAATATAAACGATTGCAAAATCACATGCAATACATAGACTGCTGCAGAAGCTTTGTGCGTTAATGTCCGTGTGGATGTGCGGTCGTGTCGCGGTATGCGCACTGCACTGCACACCCGACGATCCGAGTTCGATTCCCGCTCATGACCAACATTTGTGCTGGGCATCCCCTAGGTCGGCTCAGCCGAAAATGAGTACCTGGTGCGGTGTGTAAACATCGCCGCTGGGGAGACAAAAGCGGTCGGGCGTGGTGCTAGCGTAACGTTCCCGACTTCATAGGTGTTCGCTAACAGCTCTTGCCCCAACAGTCTGTTGAGGCTATACGGGGGGTCTTTGTCTTTGTGTTGAAGCGGATCGTCGCGTGTTTGGTGGAACAGTGTCGAAAGCAAAATATGAACGCAATTCACTAACATCAGAAATATAAACGTTAATGTGTATACGGGTATTTATGTTTAAAAAAATGTCAACCTGAAATATGTTTTTACGAATTACAAAAAATATACTAGATTGGTGCATTGTTCAGCTGGTTATTCTTACAGCAAAACATGCAAATAAAACACTGACCCCATAGCACGATAGTACACAATAATTAAAATGTATACTGTTCAGCCTTTGCTCATATCCACTGCTGGATGAAAGCCTCCAATCGATGCCCGACCATCGTTGACTGCAGTTGTTGGTGCGGGTTTCGTGGATAGTGAAGAGGGGGGGCCCAGGATCCTATTCGGACATCGCTCGCCGCTGACGTCAGCCGTGGCTCGGATTCGAACTCCTGTGAAGCAAGTCAATCAAACACAAACCTGCAACGTGCGTTGTAGACCCACCTCACCGTTTTGGCTTTTGGCTGCGAGCCATCGAACAAAGACGGTCACTGCATCGCGCGCTTTCAGATGCGCTTCTGCGGCCGTCTGGAACGCTCTTCCTTCCGATATTAAATCCAAATTGAAAACTAATTTCATTAGAACAGCTTTTTGGAATTTTATTTGTTGTTCTTCCCCCGAACCTCCGATTATCACGGTTGGCTTCGTAAGGTGCGAAAGAAGTTCTAAACACCTTCATTGAGCTGGTCAATCTGAAAATACTCTCAACTGTGTGCCACCTGCAACGCATTTTAATTCACAGCCCTTTGTCAATCCACTGCTGGATGAAGTGCCTCCCTCACGCCGTATGGGTCGTGCGAGTTTCTTTGGACCATACTTCACCAATTTATGCCCGGCGGCTTGGTGACGAGCGCCCAGGTGCCGGGTCAGATGTCACTCGCCACTGACGTTAGCTGTGATCGGGCATCCAACTCAGGTTTGCTGGGTTCATACGACAGGAGCAAACCGCCGAGACCACTCGCTGACGTGTGATGGAATACAATGTAATACGTGATAATAAACAACAATCTACAGCCCTTTGCCAATCCACTGCTGGATGAAGGTCCCTTCCAACCATGTGCCCCAAGGGGGTTGTTCGACCATTCTTAACCACGTTGGTCACCGTGCATATGACATGTTGCATTAGTGTCGACATCGTGTTCGTAAGTAGAAGGGATTCATGTGGCATTGCTTATTTTGCAGGGGGCAGGGCGGTGGGATATTTTCTGGAGCTCAGCCCTGTTACAGCTCCATCTCAAACTAGCCCTCGTAAATAACACAAATGTGTGCGAACGCATGCCTCGCTATATTCGACTTTTCAACAGCAGACGAATATCAAAGATATGCATCGCTATTTTCGACTTTTAAACAGCAGACGAATATCAAATACATGCCTCGCTATATTTGACTTTTAAACAGCAGACGAATATCAAATACATGCCTCGCAATATTCGACTTTTAAACGGCAGACACATTTAAAAATATCACGACCATACGACTGGATGCATATTTACAAATCAAATGCGTGCCAATATAACAGTCGCGTGAAAACCCTCCATCAACTCGAGCCGCCCTCCGCGCACACATCTTAGCGTGCAACGAGACGAGGCAATGCGTGCGTGCGCCTCGCTCCTCGACTCTGACCCATATCTGTGGCGTACAGCTGTCCTCGAGCAAATGTTGCGTGAAAGCTGCCCTTGAGCGGACTCACCTCTTGGCCTCATCTCAAGTGGGGAGAGGAAACCAATGTTTCAAACGTGCTTGAGCGATGGCATTTTGCAGCTACCCCGGAAAACGGCCAAAGCCACCCAGCACCGCCAATATATTGCGGACGTATTTTGAACTTCACTTTTGCACGGGCAGGAAGACAAAGTGATGTCCTGCTCTAATGAGCATCGGGGCCACACTCGTGTGATATTTACAGCACTGAAAAGACGGTGGAAAATTCCACATTACTCTGGCGGAGGCCAGTCTATCCATCCATAGGACAACCGCTGTTGACCTTCCCACAAAGGCGGCACTCGTTTTATCGACCGGATGAATATTATGGACCGCATAGTAATATAAACCGCATAGTAATATTTACCGTATATATATATACCGCATTAGCAATCATTGAGTGTGGATGTCGAGAATGCAAGTAACCACACCAATAGGCAGCCATTACGCTTGTGTCTCCACATCAGGAATATATCTATTTTTCTACACATCCCGTTTGCGGCACGGGCCTTCTGAGACTGAATATCACGTTCTTCCAGGATTTTGTATCTTGCCAATAGAGTAATTACAAAGCCAACAAGTGTCTTCCCAAATGCAAACTACACATCAATTCCGTGGCTGTAATTGGCCGGGCTGTCGCTATGATGGCATGTGTTGCTCTTGGCACGCTCGACGATTGGCTGACAGTTGCTAGGCTTGGTAGGGTGCGACCCGTGCCAGCACTGCACGGATAGCAAAAATAAACAACGACTCCTTCCCGTATTTGTCTCTCCACTTGATAAAAAATATATAATAAGAGTATTTTCTTTAACAAACCCATCGGACGCACAGGTTTCTGGGAGGTCATATTGTCAGCAGCATGTGGTTAAATAATTTAAGCAAATTCTTGGCCCGGTTTCGACATGTATTGTCTCATCAACAGTCAGGCTTGCTTCACCCAATACTGGACAACTGCCATATGTTCATAGGCAACGAGCATTTCTATAATTCTGTACAGATGTTGAGGAGTAGTGAGTGACGTCGTGTCAGGCTCGCATCTGGTACGGTGACGGGATGTCCCCCTGGGGTATTTTAGGGGGGACCCGTGACGTGAAGGGGGTCGTCGTGGGAGTCCGGGAAAGGTGAAGGCGAGGCGTGGGACCCAGGGTAGGGGACTCTAACACGGGACTAAGAGTGGCTCTGTCCCCGACTGACCGGGGTTGGATCATCCGTGGGCCAGTCAGGGAGAAGAGCCCGGATAGTTAAGGGGGTACTCTTAGTTCTTTCGGTAAAGTCACGTAGGTAAAAAAAGTGAAATTAAAATTAATAAAAATAAAACAATAAAAATCACGACGTTTCGGGGGCAACACAAGTCTCCGTCATCAGGTGACGGAGACTTGTGTTGCCAGATTTGCTGCAAATCTGATGCAGCAAATCTGGCTGTGACGGTCCCATCTGATGACGGAGACTTGTGTTGCCTCGGAAACGTCGTGATTTTTATTGTTTTATTTTTATTAATTTTAATTTCATTTTTTTACCTACGTGACTTTACCGAAAGAACTAAGAGTATGAATCCTTGCAGTCACGAAAGCTTCAAATCTAGAGTGAAGGGGGTGTTAGGGATTCCCAGTACCCTTCTCTGGGGGTGCAGAATAGAATAGCCAGGAGTGTAGGCGGGAACAATAACAAGTTAGGCGTAGACCTCAAAATAAACCTTGGCGTCAGCCCCTCTGAAGATCTGTCTCCGCGTCATACTTTGCACCACAACACATATATAGATCAGCTCCAGCCTTCCGTAAACCACGTGACTTCTGTGAATTCCTCCTCTCAACCAGCCCCCTGTGAAAACAGACGCTGCTCCGTGCAGCTCCCTCCTGCTTAGAGCGTCCCTCCCTCCCCCCCTCTCTCTCTCTCCCTCTCTCATCGTGGCTCGGTCATTCCTTCTCCCCCTCCGCTTCCTGTCCATCGCTCCGTCTTTCCTCCTGCTCGAGCCGTGCCCTTCTCCTCTTTGGCCACCTTTGGGGACTTCCGTTCGGACATCCCTTCCTTCCCCTCTCCTATGGCATTACCCGAGCGTTGCATCCACCCGCCCTCCCTTCCCGTGGTGCGCCACAAGCAGAGTTTGTATTGTGTTCATGGGTTCCTCGTCGAGTTTGAGTTTAATGTGAAGAGAAAGTGGCGAAAGGGCGTCAAGGCGGGAGGTTCAGGAGGTCAGCGTGCTGGCCGATTGCTGTGTCACCTGCGCTTAGCGCCGGGCAAGGCGTTGCCTTCAGTTAATATTGTGTGTGTTGGAGGTGGGGTGGGGGAGCGGTGGCGCAGTGGTTAGCGCACTGCGACGTAATCCCGCCTATTCTCCGAGTTCGATGATTCCAAGTCTCCTCATTCACACGCATCGCGCACGGCCACGTGTCCCGGCTCGGGCCATGCGTGCCTACCGATGGGTTCGTGACGTCGCGTTCGGGAGCCGTCGTTACGTCGTCCGCACGAGCGCATCGATCACGAGCAAGTTGCGGCAGGTACAGCACAACGATCTTCGACACTTTGTGTGAGGGTGGCGGAGCGAAGACACGACGGCACAAACGATAAGGTGATGGGAAAACAAAAACAAAAATCGGATCGGTTCGTATCGCGAGCCGCAATTGTGACGACTCCGTCGATGTACCCGATTCGATACGAGCGAGCAAGACGGGTGTGCACACAACGAGGTGTGTAGACGTGGGGTGTTGGGCTTGGGCAGGACGCGTCGGGAACGGAGACGAACGAGCTGGCGGTGACCGAAAGGGGGAAACGTTCCCGAGAGAAGAACTCCACCGCGACGACACGGACTCACGTGCAGGAGCCGGACGGATCGATGCATCATCGCAGGACTGCAGCTTGGATGAGATTTCTTCATCCAGCAGTGGATTGTTGATGATGGCTAACGATTACGATGCTTCGTGTAGTAATGTCGAAGGCGCATATGGTTTATTATATACACCAGACAAAGACAAAGATCCCCCGTATAGCCTTAGACTGTCGGGGCAGCTATGAAGGCCGGCACGGCACACGAGGGGGTGGGGTGGCCAACACCACGCCCGGCCGCCTTTGTCTCCCTAGTGGCGATGTTTAAACATCGCACCAGGTACTCATTTTAGGCTGAGTCGACCTAGGGGAGGCTCAGGACCGGTTCAGATAATCGTCACTGGTGGTGTTGGCCGTGAGCGGGAATCTAACCCGGGTCGCCAGGTTCGCTCACCGCTACACTACCGCTCCCCACTATACACCCATACACACACACAGACCCACAACCATACACACACAGACACACGCAGACACACACCCATATACACACAGACAACAACCACCGCCATTTACCACTAAGTGGCGGTGACGTCACCACGACGCTTGTGCCAGGTCATGTGCACCTTGAGGCCACGTGAAGTGTCGAACGCCTGCTGGCAGGAGGTCACGGGGCAGACCCAGGTGCTACAGGTCGACTGACTGAGATGACTGAGATGACTGGCTGATGCACCACCTGTGCCCCCTACTGTGACAACTTGCTGTGCTTTAGCCACCCGGCGCTCCGCTCGTTGTTGTGAGTGTCGCTCCTCCGCCCTGTTGTTGTTGAAGGGCGACTGCCTCCAACTGCCCAGTAGCGTCCTTCACGAGCCTCCTCCACTGAGGCCGATCTTGACACCGCTGGTACCAGTCATCGGCAAATCCACTCAGCTCCACGTCCTTCTGTACCACATCACTCCATCTCCTCTCTAGCTGGTGCCGCGCCTGTTTAGCCCCCTCTATCCGGCCGAACAAAAGCTGTTTAGGCATGCGGTGGCTGGGCATGCGGGCTACATGACCCAGCCAACGCAGCCTTGCCCCCCGGAGACAGACACACACTCATACACACACACATACACACATCCATACACACACACCCATACACACACACAGACAAACACCCATACACACACACAGACACACATACACGCACAATTCATGTGGCAGGTGTTCGCTTCATAGATTCTAGCAATCGCAGGATCGTGAGAGGTGGACACGGCTAGGGAGGGGGGGGGGATGATTTCATCCAGCAGTGGATTGATGATTGCTCATGGTGATGATGTTAGATACGATGTTCCTGGCTGCCAGCCTATTGTGGCAATGTACAAAACCAATTTGCATTCTAACATCTGCCCCCAGTTGGAGTTTGCCGTCAAACACGCGCGCGTGCGCTCTTTGTTCGCTCGTGAAATATTGGCGACGGAGAAAGCCGCGCGTATCAATTTGATCTCCCACTCAACTCGGCGCCTCCTCGTCATACCCATGGTTGTATCGCCATCTGATCTTCTTAACACGCGAGCGCGATACGCGTAGCCCTGGGTGTCACACGCTATCTCAGCACCACACTAACGCGGACATCACAGACGTCTGCTCGTGTGTGCACTGTTATCCGGATTTTAAGACGCACACCAGACCCAACCCCACCACCACAGCCTCATTACCGGTGCGTCTTATAATCCGACACGTGCGTGTGATTTGGGAGAGGTGGCGTTAAGTGGTTACAAACCGGGCGACGCGAGTTCGATTTTCAGCTCTTGGACAACAGCAGTGATGATTTTATATGAAGCGGCCCTGGGCCTCCCCCAGGTCGACTCAGCCTTTGAATTCATACCTGGTGTATTGCGTAGTCTGGCTAGCGTGGTGCTAGCCAGACTCGTGCGCCGTTTCGGCCTTCGTAGGAGCCGTTGTTTACTCGCTAACAGCACTTGCCCCAACAGTCTGATGAAGGCTATACTGTACACGGAATCTTTATCTTTGTGACCAGATGTGTACACCTCGGCTGACTCCGCGCGGCGTCACCACTCGCGTGACGGTGCCGTGTTGCCTTCCCGGAGAGGAGAACAACGGTAATTGGTAAATGAGAATTGATGAACTGGTTACGGGAGACAGACGAGGAATGCGTCGAGTGAAATCAGCCGCTGTTTGCCGACCGACCCAGCACACACACAGCCACGCACGCAACGTTCACGCAACGTAGCGGAGCCGCATTGACAGCGGCTGTGTTTATATTCATCCGCAGGCATTGATTTAGATTTCTCGATAAAATTGCACGTCTTGGTTGACGCGCGTCGATGGCTTCTTTGGGAAAATGAATGCTTCCCGTCGGAATTTCTCCGTCGTTTTGAACGTCTGATGGAAGGAGCGCACTTCAAAAGTGTATTTTGAGTATGGAAGTTGCTCAATCCACCTTTGAGAAAAAAAAGTTAAGAAGCTTCAATAATTAAGCCCTGAGCACGAATACATTTCCTAGGTAAAACGTTGCATTATTTAACGCGTCAGATCAGACTTTTATGAGCGCGGATCTAAATGATTAATTGGGCGATTGATTTTGGTTTATCTGCACAGTTATTTAAAAACGAGCACGCGTTGCGGTCGCCAACAGCACGAGAACTTTACTAAAATACCGAAATAATAATTTTAAAGACGTAAACTAGAATTGACATATACCAATGTAAAAATGACACCGATATTTCTTGTAACATATGAAAGGGCCCTTTGTACCGTACGTGCATACATGACCAGTACGTGGGGGGTATTTGACCATACTTCACCAATTTAGTCCGTGCAGTGGGGGAGGGGAGGGGGTGTGTTGCGGTCGGTGAGCAATAGTTGCGGGAGAATAGAAGTACAATACAACAAACGAGACCGCTCCGTGCGGATGGGTGCTGTAGTCTATAACGACGGCACCCATCCAAGCACGATGCAGGCTTGGTAGGGGTAGTTATAGGCTCCTGGCGGAGATCAGGCGCCTTCCAGGTGATGTGGTCATACGTGAGCTGACTTTAATAATCATGATTATTATTTTTCAAGGTATGGACGCGTGTTTGGAGGCGATGGATACACGGTGTTACGCTTTATCACGCGCCCTTACTGCGTGAACGACGATAGCTCTCACTCTCAGGGTGCTCGTTCAATGTCCACGTGGATGGAACCGTTGCGCTGTGCCTCATTGATGGCAACACGTGAATTATTATTCATCTTCACGCCCACCAATTACTGCAGCGCACGTCTCTCTCTCTTCTGCAATTGAAAAACTGTAGCATTGTTTTTATTATATATACGTTTTAAGTTACAGCAATCAACTTTGCATCATTTTGTTTATCTCTCTCATCATCATAATACTTCAGCAGGTTCTACCGCTTGTGGAAGTCTTCAAGGGATTATTACTTCCCACTCCGTTATGTCCGCAACGGCGCAAAGGTTGACTCAGAGTAGGCACTGCTACTACTACTACAAGATGCGCCTTTCAATTATCGTGCCGTACATTGCTTGAATGCTGTGTCAATATGTTTTTAGATATTACGAGGAGTAACAGCCTTTGGGAGTGTTCCGGCTGAAACGAATCACTGGGACGCGTTACAGAGCGCGCCATGCGATATGCCTGTGCACCAGGACGAGGAGCGGTGGTGCAGTGTGGATCGCGCACGGCGCTACGAACCCGGCGATCCCGACATTCGATTCCCGCTCACAGCCAACATCGGTGGCGAATATCTGAACCGATCCCGGGCACTCCCCTAGGTCGACTCAACCTCGAATGAGTATCTGGTGCGGTCTACAAGCATTTCGCACTGGGGTAGACACAGGAGACGAGGCGTGGTGCTGCAGCAACCACTTCCTCGTGTGCCGTTCATCAGTACTCGCTAATAGGACTCTCACCCAATAGTCTGATTGTCTACACTGGAGATCTTTGTAGTTGACGCAGTGCTGTATATATAGACGAAGCAGTAGAGGCTTTGAGAAGGTGGGGATTTAAACGAAAGCAACAAGCTATAACTCTTGGGAGCTCTCCCGTGAAGCCCATTGCAGAGTTGAAGAAGATCTGCCCCTTCACCTTGGCAGCTTCGGTCCCCGCCTTACCAAATGAAACAAATTAATCGGCGATGCTGCTGTGTTGACAGTGATGCACAAGCACACTTCACACAACAACAATACACTCAAGGCGAATTGCTAATCAGGAAACATGTTTAAATATTTAATTATCAGCAGGCCCCATCGTGCAAAGTGCAGTCTCCAACTCTCATTATCAATACTCTTTGGTTCTTTCGGTAAAGTCACGTAGGTATAAAAAATATTCTATTTTATTTTTATATTAAATTTTATACCTACGTGACTTTATTTTATTTTATACCGACGTGACTTTACCGAAAGAACTAAAGAGTATGGATTCCTGCAGTCACGAAAGCTTCAAATCTTATTATCCACTGTCTAGCCGTCGTCTACATTTGTGTGTCGTTGCCTGAAACGTCGTACATTATACATTTTATTTTACGGCCCACGGTATTATTGACGAATGCTTTGAGCGTACTCTTCCGTCTTTGACGTTCGTATTTTCCATCACCCTCATTCCTTTGGTTATTTTTAACTCTCTCTCTCTCTTCTATCCTACGTCGCACCTCTTCTCTCGCATCTCTCGCTGCTCTCTCTGGTGCGTCTCTCTGCACGTGTCCAGCGCTCAGCCCATTCACGGTGGCCGGTGGTTCTGTTCGTTTGTCTGCTGTTGTTAAAAAAAGTTAGCAAATTTTTGAATGCAAAAATAAACAGAACAGAACACGAAGCAAACACGGAACGTTGGGCTTTACGTTGGAACTATCGTTGGCCCGACGGGCTCAAACCAAATGCCAACGTTGCCCGGACGTGAGCGTGTTTACGGCGAAAGTCCGCTGCAGAATTCGGCGAGCCGTGATGCCACTGTGCCCCCTTCTGGACAAACATTGATGTTTGTGAGTCATTTCTCGACGTGCGACATGGCAAGGCATGCTTATACTGTACTGTGTCTCTACGTATACCTGTATGCAGCATATATGAAATATTCCTTTCGCAAACAAATTGGAGTCAATATCATCATCGTGATCCATGATCTCTATCCACTGCTCAATAAAGGGCACCCCAACCCGTCACCTGATTGAATTGCTCCAGAGGCCGATAACCCCTCATTTTTCCTGCGACTTCGTCTGAAGAACAAAGCATTTCTCGCTGACGAAATGTTTTACGTCGTATCGTGGATTATGGACACATCCAGAGCAGAAAGTATTAACAGGAACGCGAGAATACCGCGTAGGGAACGTGGCATCGCCGAACGGAATTTGTGTAACTTGCTGACCCGCCCCTACTGGCACATCTGTGAAAGAAGAGATTTGTATTTCGATTTAAAGCTTTCGTGACTGCAGGGATTCATCTTCTTGGTTCTTTCGGTAAAGTCACATAGAATGGAAATAATATAATAATACAAATAAAACATAATAAAATAATTCTCACGACAGAGTCTGTCTTCTCGACAGAGCTGTTCTCCACCTGAGGACGGCTGCTTGCGTTGTGGCCGAAACGTCGTGAGAATTATTTTATTATGTTTTATTTGTATTATTTTATTATTTCCATTCTACGTGACTTTACCGAAAGAACCAAGAAGAAGAGCTTTGTAGCTCATCGGATTCCTCCTGCTGTATAGATACGCTGGCTCTGAATGCAGCAGGGGACGCTTGCTCCAACTCTCCAACGGGGACATTTCGCTCTGCGACCATCACAATGTGACGACGCTCCGAATCCACTCATCCACCAGGTGGCTCTTGAAAACAGCCATCCACGGCGTCCATGAACGATAAGTGTACAAAAAAATTGTTCCTGGGTGGTAAGTGTTATTTCCTAATTGCGTATGCCTAAAACGTATAGAAAATGGCTATTATTCCCCACAAACTTTGCTTTTGTGACCAGGACAGGTGATATTTTGAAATTTACCTATTTTCAATGAGAAGACGTGGTGTGCATTTGTGTCATTCCTTCACGTAAAGTCCTTGTCACAAAAGCAAAGTTTGTGGGGAATAATAGCCATTTTCTATACTTTTTAGGCATAAGCAATTAAAAAACAACACTTCCTACCCAGGGACAAAAATCCTGTTACATAGTGTAACAAATGTTGTCTCGGGTATGCTACCGTTATTGTTAATTTCCCCTTAAATTATGACGCATGCATTATCCATTCAGTGTTTCTGTAGAAGGCAAATGTATTGTTAGACTGGGGGGGGGGGGGGGGGGGGGCAACCAAAGATAATAAGACACATTTTTTCAAAATCGCTAAAACCCTTTCCACCCCCCCCACTTCCCTCAATATTTTCAGAGCCGCACTGCCCGTGAAAACGAGGCGGTGATGAGTAATACATAACGTGACCAGTGCCGGATTCTCCGAGTAGCAAAAGTAGCTACATATTTAGTAGCTACGGGCCCCGCACTTTCAAGCGCCCCGCGCTAAACGCTTTCAAGCTATCAATTCCGGTGCAGTGATTCTGCACTTGCTCTATTACTATAGTACTATACCGCCTTCAACTTTTACGAACGACTGTGTGTTTAAGGTTAGCGATTTATCGTATTATCTGGCTGTAATAGCAAGTGAAAAAAAGTAAAATTACTTTGCTACGCAAGTAAAGAATGTGTTTCAATATTTCGATTTAAAGTTTTCGTGACTGCAGGGATTCATCCTCTTGGTTCTTTTGGTAAAGTCACGTAGAAGGGAAATAATAAAATAATAAAAATAAAACATAATAATATAATAATATATTTTGCTTTCTTTTATTATTTTATTATTTCCCTTCTACGTGACTTTACCGAAAGAACCAAGAAGATGTTTTAATATTGATGTGTTTTATTTATGTATTTAGCGCCGCGTTTATAGCGTATGCTACAGACCCCGCACGAGCTTAATCGGGCACTGGTCACGACGCGGTCTTTGAAGAGCCCCCCACCCCTCCCCGCACGTTGGCCGACCCCCTTGTGTGAGAAGGATGGCGGCGGCCCGTGTCACACACGGCTTGTGTAGTGACAATTGTAGCCACACGATGGCAGTAAGATACAGCAATTGACGTCCAAAGGCGAATGTTCGTGCGACCACGAAGGTTGTCGCGGCAATCGCAGCTCTCCGATTTGTTTGGGTTTGTGCCCGTGCGCTCTTCTTGGTCGCCATGATGTCCGACGCTTCGCTCCACGTGCGTGTAACTTCCGCAGGAACTGTAATCTCCACGCGCTTGCGGCTCCTGCGGGGACATTCATTTACACGTGCTAAGGAGTGAAATAATTTTAACACTGAGGGCTTTCGCAACCAAATATTATCCAAAATAAAGGGTTTTTTTGGAGTTCGATCCCGTTAATTTATAAACAACACGTGCTACAAGCCGAGAGACCACGTCGGAGAGATATGTTTAAGGGTCGTTTACATCGATGAATATGTTGTACGTGAAACC
Source organism: Lethenteron reissneri (assembly GCF_015708825.2). Lineage (NCBI taxonomy): Eukaryota > Metazoa > Chordata > Hyperoartia > Petromyzontiformes > Petromyzontidae > Lethenteron > Lethenteron reissneri. The sequence goes on along the minus strand of NC_083803.1, from coordinate 9,011,235 downwards.
AACATTTTCCTGGCGGAACTGCGTTTATGTATAGCTCATGCTTCTTTATAGTTTCCTATTTATAGGACATCATAATATATACTCTTAGTTTTTTTCGGTAAAGTCACGTAGGTAAAAAACAATAAAATAAAATATAATAATAAATGAAAATAAATCAATTAAATCACGACGTTTCGGAGGCAACACAAGTCTCCGTCTTCAGGTGGGACCATCACAGCTATACTAAGCTGTGACAGGTTGATTTATTTTAATTTAAATATTTTTTTAACCTACGTGACTTTACTGCAAAAACCTAAGAGTATGAATCCTTGCAGTCACGAAAGCTTCAAATCTAGAATCATAATATATATCATTTATGAACAAATGGAGTGTGGAGGAACGGTGGTTTGGGAGAAAAGTTATGGAAGGGGGTGGGAGTGCACGCCTAAGATATTTGGAAAAGGCAAGGGTTGCAGGATCACGTGAAGATTTGGACTTCGAGGTGACCGGTAGATGGCAGAATGAAGAGCGAATTCGTGAAACGGTCTGTGCGCACCTTTGGACATTGTCATCTCTGGGCATGCGTAATAGATTTTCACTCGGTACCCCAGTTTCAATCATGAACGCAAAACTCTCATAAACAAAGAAATTGGCCAAACATACAAACGCAGGACCTTCCCTGAGACTCGGTGGAGGCGGGCTGTTATTCTATACAGAGGGAGACAAATGTGGCTGTGTATCCCGTGGTTATACTGGTAGGAACGAAGTGGACCAGACCACCAATAGATTAATGTGTCCGTCCGTCCGTCCGTCCGTCCGTGGGAGGGGTGGTGTTGAGGGTGGTGTTGGAAATGAAAGACTACGAGTCTTTAAATCTCACAGCGTTTCTTGTCAAAACAAACACTTTTAATTAACGTTACACTAGAATACAGTAATTTTTTCTTTAACTCCTCTATACCCGGTCGATATCTCTGTACCGGTACTAAGTATTATTCCTACCAGCCCACCCCGCAGGGTCCTGTTTATCTAATCTCATTTCTTATTGTTGTTGCTGATGCCACGGCGCTATACAGTACAGTACACACACCACAGTGTTAGACAATGATCATCGATGGTATTCGCAACGGTGCATATTTGCAGAAAACAAATGTTCGCCAAATAAAAACATATGGCCACCTTTTTTGGCGGCGACTATATTTGATTGTTTTACGTGGTTAACTTTTTTTTATTTTCCACGCGAGTGACCCAAGGAGATATAATACGGCACGTGCCGAACGTGGCGCTTGTATCACCAGCCATCGCCATTCCTGCTCGAGTGATTAGTCCTGCCCAAGGCTTCGTGTCTATACGGCCAATGTACGTGATGTGTCACTTGCATATTTTTTCTAATCCATGTTTTCCCCTTCTTGTTTTCCAGTGTAATGTCAAGCGTGCACCCTCCAGTATTAAGCAACGCAAAACAAAACTACTTAGGGTCAATGTAGGCAACTATGAAATCAAAACACATTTTAAGATGTAAAGACAAAATACATAAAGTACTATGTATAAGATATGAAAGCAAAAAACATTAAATTGGGATTAATTGTAATGAAGCCAGCGAAGCAACATGAGCAATTTGAACAATTGGATGCAATTGGGAGAAGTATCCCAGGCAACGTTCTTGAGTAATATCATGGTCGTAGCTAATTGTGAGGACAGCCGACGTCTTTGAGAAAGGACGTGACACAGAAAGGGAGAGAGAATGGCACAATTCACAGCAAAGTTCCACTTAGATATAGACAACAATGAAGTACATTGTAAAGAATGTATCGGACTTTGATACGCACAGATACAAATGTGCCACATGCCGCTAATTACCCGTGATCATGAAACTTTTCGCGAAATTACTTGGGCACTCGCTGGTGATGTCGTCACGTGCAGAGGAAGCCTGCACCACCAGTCAACCGAAATAACAGCCAATTGACGAAAGAACGACAACTTAGTACGGCATACAATTGCGAGTTCTCCTTACTCACTAGGCGTGACTCTATTGGATCCGCAGAAGGCACGGGTTTATTATCATTACTACTACTACTACCATCACGGTCATTAAGGTCGTGAATTCAAAACACCAGCAGACGTACACACACGCGCGCACACACACGCACCCTAATCTCTTATCTCGCCACACCTGTTTCCACCGACGCTTCCGAAGTCGGAGTAATCTGTCGCAGGTAAGCGGGGCTGTAAATGTTTGTACGGGGTCTTTTCTTTTTTTTAAGGACTGCAGGATACTACAATGCACGTGCGCTCGTCATTTCTCGACGGCGATGTGCCCTGTTTATCTCGTCTGTCCATAGAGCGCAGTTGTCTTGCCTTGTCCGCAACATCATCGTCGTCGTCTTCTTGTTTCTTTCGGTAAAGTCACGTAGAAGGGAAATAATAAAATAATAGAAATAAAACATAATAAAATAATTCTCACGACGTTTCGGTCACAACGCAAGCAGCCGTCCTCAGGTGAAGGTCTGTCGGAAAGACGCTGTCTGTCGGAAAGACGCTGTCTTTCCGACAGACCTTCACCTGAGGACGGCTGCTTGCGTTGTGGCCGAAACGTCCCTTCTACGTGACTTCACCGAAAAAACCAAGAAGATAAATCCCTGCAGTCACAAAAGCTTTAAATCGAAATTATCTTCGTCGTCTTCGTCTTCGTCACCATTTGTTTGTATTTCACCGTGCATCGCGTCCTGCAGTCTTCGCTTTTATCTGGATGCTCCAAATTCAAAGCAGAGGAATCCGAAACAATTAGCTGGGAAATAACAATGGCAATAAACGATACAGAGACCCTAAACTGTGCTTGAGACTACTGTACTCGGCTCGGAGAAATAAAAAAAAAACAATTCTAGATATGGAGCAGAGTGATATCTGCTACGAAGAAGGGTAATTTCCTGAAATGGCGCCTATTAAACATCTTCATTTTCTAGCAGTTTAATTGACTCGCGTGTTGTTAATTTGTGATTGTACACCAGTGGTGTTCTTCATTGCAAGGCCCGCTGGCCACTGGCGGCCCCTTTTTAGCGCAGGCCCCCGACAAGAGACAACACGTGCGAAAACAGCGCCGCCCATCGTGCTGCCGTCAAACCCCGATGGTTTCAAAACTGCGTTGTCGGTTCTCGCACTGATGATGTCTTATCTAAAAATTTGTGAAGAACACCGTAGTGCACAACACCGCCAAGCAACTGCCAACAGCTGTCCTGCTTCTTGGTTTTTTCGGTCAAGTCACGTAGAAGGGAAACAATAAAATAATAATAAAACATAATAAAATAATTATCACGACGTTTCGGCCACAACGCAAGCAGCCGTCCTCAGGTGAAGAATGAAACACCATCATTCTTCACCTGAGGACGACTGCTTGCGTTGAATGAAACACCATCATTCTTCACCTGAGGACGGCTGCTTGCGTTGTGGCCGAAACGTCGTGAGAATTATTTTATTATGTTTTATTTTTATTATTTTATTATTTCCCTTCTACGTGACTTTACCGAAAGAACCAAGAAGATGAATCCCTGCAGTCACGAAAGCTTTAAATCGAAAAGCTGCCCTGCTGTTTATTTTTCGAGCGCGACACTTCATTTGCGAGCTGTCCGTCGGTTCCGAAGATGCCGGGCGCCCAAGCGGGGGGGGGGGGGGGGGCACGTACGAGCATTGGGGTCGGCCTCCTCACTTGCGCCAAAGCAGTTGCGATGGCGTGAGTTTATTTTGCTTCGTACCGGAAAAAAAGCCAGCGGCAGATTGTTTGGTTGTTGAAGCTGATCCCGGGCTCAAGAGCGCCAGCCCAGCGATGCATTCCAAGCTGCTCGTATTTTAAACGAGTCGCCGTGCAGCCAACGTACTAAGCACCCTGACCCCTTGTGTATTTAGTGTTGTGTTCTCGGCCTCCTAATGTGATTACGATGAAGGTATGAGTTGCTTGCTATTTGATACCCACCGTACAGTGTCTACTACATATGGATGGGGATTCATTTAGAAACGTGATGCATTTTTTTTTCTTCCCGGAACGCTGCTGCTAGGCTTGACCTCGGAGTAGTCACGGGGATACTCGGTGTCATAAGCTACTAACTACTACTACCACCTGTTTATAATAATGCTAATATTAGTATGTCCTATATTGCTATAGTCATATGAACAGATTTATACAACGTATATATATAGTAGTAGGGTTTAGCCCTTTTAAACTGGTACAAAACTGACACCTTTATTCAAGGCATCATGTTTGCAATAACCACAACACAAGTAGTCAATACATATATATTGCACGCAGTGGCATTGCGGACCGAGTAAGTCGAGACGTGCCAAAACAATTCCCCGGGAGCAGCGATCCTGACTCTTCCTCCTGTCCGGGAGTTGAGCAGTGCGAGGAACGCATCTCAACAAGCGTCGTCTGGATTCCACTTGCACGCAGCCACAGGACTCGAATGCGAGAGGGTACAACCGCTGAGTCTCGGTTGGCACTTCGTGTCACGGACGCTCGCTGCTGCTGCTGCCGCTACTGCGGCGCTGGGGCTCCGTGGTATGCGGGTAGCAGGTGGCAGAGTATCAAAATCCGTCGTCGTTGTTGTTACTCAGGAACTCTGCTCCCACGTCCACGCTCGTACCGCCTTCACCGATATGCGCACTGAGCAGCGTGACGAGGCTGTGGTCCGGCCAACCTCTCACGCACGCAACGAGGTGGTGGGGAGGACACACGGGGGGGGGGTGGGGTGGGGGGGATGTGCATTGCGTGCACGCGAACACTTTGGAACTATCGTCGAGCGCATTCGAATATTCATTCATCGCGCGTAGTCGGCGAAGGACCGTGTGACCTCGTGCGACGGCATTCGCATGAACCGCATCTTGGCTGCCGTGCGCCGGCGACTTTAGTGATTTGTTTTGATCCACGGAGCACGGGGGCTGACCACGGTGGGGGGGGGGGGGGGGGGAGACGACGCCATTCCTGTGAGGGTCGCAGTTCTCACTCCAAACGCCAACGGGCCAACGCAGTTTGCCGCTGGAGTTTGCGCACCAAGACGGGGCGACGGTGTCAAAAAAAGTGGCAGCCGTCTCCCTCGAACTAGGCCATTCGCATCGCTCGGAGATCGGTCGCAGATGCAACGGTGGCATTTGTGACGGACAACTTTAACCGAGAAGATGGATTCTGGCTCAGCAATCATTGGAAGGACGTAATAAACCATTTCGATACACATTAGGGTGTGTAGAATAATACATAGTGTGATATTAAATGTATAAGATATAGGTTGGTTTACAGCAATACAGTATATAATTTAATGTTGGGTTTATCTATGGCAGTATATAGTACGGTATATGCTCGTGTGATGTAAGAGAATAAGGTTTAGATGGAAGCATATTATAGAATTTTTACGAGGTAAAATTGTAATGTATTACTTGCTGTTAGTAACTCAGCTTATTATAGAGTATAGTAAGTATACTGATGGTGCGATGCAGTTTATACTTTAGTTTTTTATGTAGTTTATACTTTAGTTTTCTACGTGTTGTTGAGTAACTGCAGCTACATATCATTAACATTCCTTTCCTTTGTTAATGCTAATCCCTGCACCCCCCTTGGTTGCTGCTGATCCTGCATAATGCATGGGCATAATATGACTTTGACACCCCCCCGCCCAACGCCTACGCATTTTCCATGAATATGCTAAATCCCTCTTCACATGCACATTCTTTTTGTTAAGGCGCTCTTCAACCCCCAATGCAGCTTATATATAAGCTCCTAGTTTGGTAGTGTCTCATTCTTCACCTGAAGACGGCTGCTTGCGTTGTAGCCGAAACGTCGTGAGAATTGTTTTATTATGTTTTATTTTTATTATTTTATTACTTCCCTTCTACGTGACTTTACCGAAAGAAACAAGAAGATGAATCCCTGCAGTCACGAAAGCTTTAAATCGAAATTTGTGACGGAGTCGAGCCATCGGATGCCAAGAAGGCGCCTTTGGCATCGCATGCGGAAGGGCTGCGGCCGATCCGAATCGGCTCGAAGCAATGTCCAGGCCTCCGAAACCAAACAACAAAACTGTCGAGGCACAGCACTGGCGGATTCTCAATTTGGTGCCCAGACTTTATCGTTTCTGGGACCAAATGTGGTTCAAATTATAAAATAATCGCCGATTTTTTCTTTTTAAACAAAGCCAATAATTTCACGAATCACAATGAATTAACTTGGAGCACATTATAACACGAGTCTTTTTGGTCATGTTAAAGATTTGTGGGATGCTGCGTTGGCAGTGGTGCACAAACAACAACAACACTCCGAAATCACGTTGTCTTCAAAGGAGAATACATATCATGGGCGACGTTTCGGACAATGACCCTTCTCTGATCTGGAAGAAGTTTCTTGATGTATTATTATTATTATTTGTGCCTGTGCATCACTGCCAGTGCAGTATCGCAAATATTTTGCAAGATAAATTCACGTGTTTTATAGAATCGTCGTGTGCTTATAAAGACTGTGTTTGATGATTGTTTCAAAGCATCACAATGTTTTTTTAAAAACCGTTAATAATTCAACAATACAATAAGGTGACGTTGCTATCAATGGACCTTTAACATCGCGCACGGCGCAGCAATGTGATTAATATACAAGTGAATAACAACTAAATAAGTATTTGCTTTTATTATGTTCACCGTTTGCACCAAACGTGCCTGACATTTACTGAAAAGTACGCATTGGATATGCATTGGATGCACTGTGTGAACGTGTGACCTGGACCATTATGGATGCTCCAGCATAGGCTGGGCATAATCCTTTTAAAAGGCTTCTCTCCCCCCCCAAAAAACGAGCTAATATCACAGAAGTTCACCTTTTTGGATTCGGGTTACCGCTCGCGGTGAACCCAGTAATGTGATACGTTGCACTTTTCCCCATTTTCTTCTTCATTCCCAGCTGGGTTTGTTGTGGGCGTTTGGCAGGGGGTGGTGGTGGTGGGGGGGAGGGTGTGTGACGGGGGACGTGCGTTGGGAAACGGTGGCAACACAATGAGTGCAGTGATTCTTGCTTTCTGTTTTCCCCGAGTCCGAGTTCGGGTAGGAGGGCGCAGCGCAGCGAGATCACGTGACGCGTAGTTTGACTTCGCAGTCAAAGGTGCAACGTGTTCACCTTTCACAAATGTTTTCTTTGAATTAATCGAGCGGCGTTTGGTCTCGCTGCCGTGTCCCCGTGAGGCTTTAGGTGGCCACATTTAATTTCACCCATGTAATGTTGATTTATTACGCGGCGAATTTAAAGGACCTGCGTGCGTGGGGAGCGTCATGGGGAGCGGCATTGCAACGGTTTAGTGCAGTGCACTACGAACCCAGCGACGCGACTGACGGCCAGATGATCTGAATCGGTCCTGGGCATCCCCTAGGTCGGCTCGGCCTCAAATAAGTACCCGGTTGCGATGTGTAAATATCGCCACTGGGGAGACAAAGGCGGCTGGGCGCGGTGCTGGCCCTCAACCCACTCGTGTGCCGTGCCGGCCTTCATAGGTGCTCACTAACAGTACTTGCCCCAGCAGTCTGTTACAGGCTATACGGGGGATCTTTGTCTTTGTGTCGGTGAGACTCGGGGAAGTTACTGCAGTAATATGAGGTGTTTGGACGGAGGGGGGGGGGGGCGAATGGAATTTGTTCCATAGCTCGCAGCCTCTTCTTGCACACGCAGGGGAGACGCGAGGCAAAGGCAAACGAAGCAAATTCGTCGGGCCCCAAGCAGCTCAAGGGGCTCTGGCTTCATGGAACAACAAATGAAAGTTAGCTAAGTACCAGCTCTACAATTAAAATCCAAATAAACGTAAACAAACTAATTCAACTCTCTCATGGCTATCTTGTCCATCCCTTATCTAATTTCACCTTTTTGTTCTTGTCTTCATCACTCCAGTTTCACGACATCTGTTCCATCTGAATTTCCGACCTCCGATTAGCACGGTTGGCTACGTGCGGTGCGAAAGAAGTTCAACATACACACATACTTTAGCTTCTAATTTTGGTATGTCTCTATCTCTCATCTGTATATGATTTGCACGGGATGAAACGCGTCTTACAAATGTAAATTATTATAATATATTGTGTGATTGAGCAAGGTGGTGGTGGCTATGCACGTGGCATGTGATCCAGCACTGTGTAGGCAGTGAGGGTTGGTGAATTACTGCACAAATGATTGTGAAACTCCCTTCCCCCCAGAAGACGGCAGTACGGCAAGTGGACTAATCGCCGTCTGTTTTAATCTGTACGGGAATACAGCGTTACCCCCTCGCGCGCAAGGGTTTTCTCCCCGGGTTCTCTGGTTTTCGTGCTGCCGCATGTATAATGAACACTCATCATGAATTGTCTGAAAACATTTTAAAATAAAAAAAAAAACCCAGTGTAGAAGCCTTCTGTAAAAGAGTCCTGCAGCTCAGTGTGGCGTTTTTGGATTGAAATAAAGAAATCGGTTATTACAATTGTTATTTCAACTAGGAGTTTTCAAATTTAAATTGGGGTGCAGTGCTCTAAAACCATTTCTGCGTGGCAGGGGAGGTGAGGTGTGGGGGTGGGGTGCGAGCTATGAGCCAACAGCAGCACCACCTCTGTGCTCTTGCGTGAGTGGGGGGGGGCGTCTGTGCGTGTGAGATGAACAGTCGTAGATGATTGACGCTTGTAGGACGTGCACAGCGCCGTACGGAACGTCGTCAACTACCGAATGAATCACTGCGAGGCTGGAAGCGCAGTATGGAACAACAAGCAACGTCTGTGGACAAGCGGAATCATTGCAAAGCTGTAGGTAATTTTCAGATTTTAAAGTTACCAAGGAACTTTTATGTATTTTTTTAAACCAATGACACACCACGGTATATTGTCCTTCCCCCTGCACCTCCGATTCGCACGGTTGGCTATGGTACGGTGCGAACGAAGTTCAACATGCATCACATATGGAAAAGGGAATTAAAGGAACTGGAAAGGTATTAGAGAAGAAGTAAAATGGGAAAAAATGAGGAGAATGAACTGAGGAATGGGATGACAGGAGCGAGAAAGATGAAGATCAGGGCCTGGATGCTTCTGCACGGAACGGCGTCTGTTTTCCAAGGGGGCGGCTGCGAGCCGTTGGAACCGAAACTCGCTGGGTAACTGGCGAAACGCGATTTTCGGGAAGAAGTTCGGAAGACGTTTAATAATGGATAGCGACACCCACATAGACAATGGCGGAGCCAGGATTTCCATTGCGAGAGTCGTGTACCGTATACGCAACTGCGCACAATTCTGTGCGTCACTTATAACTGCTTTGCCGTTACTTATTGCCAAATATTGACTCAGACTATTGTCCTATCATCTCATAGAGTCCCTGGCACGTACTAATATGCTACACAGTGCCAGTGGGGGTCGCAGAATGCCGATTCATTACTAATACACCCCAATGATCAGATCGAAATCCCTAATTTCGATCGGATCATTGGGGGGGGGGGGGGGCACGTGCCACCCCACCCACACTCCACCCACTGGCTCCGCCAGTGGTTCACATGGAGGTGGGAGTAACGAATACAGAAGACTGACACGCTTCATTTAAAATCGCTCAAACTTTTTGATTTGCGCTCCAATTAATGTAATTATTTCGCCGGAATAGTCTTTCAATCCTAGAGAAGTGCCAGCCAAAAACCCCTCAAGAGACATATCACCTCGGCATTTTGTTACGTAAAAAGGCGGACTGTGAGAAGATGATGAACATGACGGCTGTCTATTATTCTCCGTTGCAGAGTGACGGATTCTCTCCCCGTGGAAATTCAAAGAACCTCGCCAGTGGTAGAAATTGGCCAGAACACCCCGGAACGCCGTGGTGGCAGTGGATATGTGAACCCTACGACTCCGCCCCGGAAGGAATGAAGGATTCGTTTGTTTTTTTTCTTTCTTTACTCGACTCACAGATAGACCCTTAGACTCGCCGAGAGACACACAGACGCGCACAGAAACCCACAGGCACGCACGGATACCCACAGACGCGCACAGACACCGACACACGGGAGCGAAGCTCTCCCTCCTAATCCTCCACAGATCTAGTGCACGGTCCAGATCTAGCGGGGGGAATCATGAGATACCCCAGTGGGTTCTTCCCATTTACAGCCCTGGGAACTGGCCAGACTCGACTGTGGTGCGGAAAAAAACATCGAGCTGGGACTCCTTTCCCGTGGGCATCGATGTGCAACACGCTGGCTTGCCAGCTGTATTTAGTCAGCAAAGTGTGGGCTGACACCATCTGTCCCTTCTGTATGACGGGGATATAATGTTGCCCCTTTTGCACGTGTGGGTTTTCTCCGGCTGCTCAGGCTTGCTCCCACATATATGCATGTTGCACTTCTTTCATACCGTACTTAGCCAAACGTGCTAATCGGAGGTGCGGTGGAAGGACAACACACGAAACACGAATACTAAAGTCACTGTTCTGCCGAAACCATGTTCACATTTCGGGAACTGCAGCTCGATTTGCGGTTCCGCGGCTACTGTGAGAAGCAATTCGCACGAATGACGCTAAAATCAAAACTCATCCTAAGAATTATGTTGCATCGTTTCACGTGAGCTCGTGGCCACTTGGAGCGTTCTGCCGAGGGTGCGAGTGGGGTAAACACTCGCGGGGGTTTTGTTTTTGTTGCTCCGCAGCCAGCCAGCAGCTGGAGTCACAAACCTTGCAGCTACTGCTCAATGAACTCTACGTGCTAAAAAAGAACAAATCGCGGTTGATTTGACAAACGGGCTGCACAATGTGCAAACATCGCTCGCCGGCGTTCGCTGATGACGATCAGCTGGGTGTTGGGGACAGGGCCGCAAGGCGAGTGGTCACAACCTGATTGAGATTGAGAGAGAGAAAGAGAAGCATCTCGGTTTAATGTTCGTGGGTTTTTTGTGTGTGACTCCTGCCAGCCATCCACGCTGCTAATGTCACAGTTGAACGCTGTCATTTGTCACCACGAGGTGGGGAAGCTTGTAAGTGGATGGCCGGTACATTAGTTGCGTGCACACCTGCACTTATTCAAATTGATAGATGGTTGTTTTTCTTCCTATCCCTCCCTCCCTCCCTGCCACCCCTCCCCTCCCCTCCTCACCCCCCCCCCCAATTAGCTCATTCTTACAATGCAGTGTACACATGGATGGAGGTGGATGATGAGGGGGTTTTGGGGAGGAGAGGGAGGTGAGGTATGAGGGTGGGTGGGGGAGGTGTGGAGAGGGCCTCTCGTTTGTGGGTCAAGGCAGTTCAAACCCATCTAAACCATTGCATTCTCTCTCAGATTGGTGGGAATATCAGTTGAGACAGGCACGCAGTGAGCGTGTGTGTGTGTTGGGAGCGGTAGTGTAGTGTTTAGAAGGGCTGCGCTACAATCTCAGCGACCTGAGTTCGATTCCCGCTCACGGCCATCACTGACGACGATTATCTGAATCGGTCCTGGGCCTCCCCTAGGTCGACTCAGCCTCAAATTGAAACCTGGTGTGTTGTATAAACGTCGTCACTGGGGAGACAAAGGCGGCCGGGCGTGGTGTTGACCACCTACTCTCTCGTGTACCGTGCTGGTCTTCATAGGTGCTCGCTAACAGCACTTTCCCTCACAGTCTACTAAGGTTATACGGGGGATATTTGTCTTTGTGCTCAATTATATTTTTTTAAACCTAGGACCATAAATTGTGCAGGAAACATTAAATGTAGGTATCTACTCAATTCCCAAAGCATCAGTTATCAGCCATGATCTGCCAACTGCTGGATGAAGGCTTCCAAAAGCCATCACCATCTCTCACCAAAGTACCAAAAGCATCACCAGATACATACAAAATGGAATAACCCTCCATACAAAACGTTACTAAACGCCACTGGTTTTGGTTTGTGGTCGTTTCTGTATTGGTGCTTTCGATGTTTGTAGAACGTTTAAGCTCTTGGCGATAAGCACACATCAACAAACGTCGTGAGAATTATTTTATTATGTTTTATTTTATTATTTTATTATTTCCATTCTACGTGACTTTACCGAAAGAACCAATACGAAGATGAATCCCTGCAGTCACGAAAGCTTTAAATCGAAAAATATCGACAGGCTGTTTGTATCCATCAATTTTTTTTTTTTTACAAATTGCAGTTTCAATTCCTTTCCTAATAATTTTCAGATCAACGCCCACTGGGTTCAATGGAAAATGTTGGACTCCTCAAACACAACTAAAAGCCAGACCGTGTTCCAGCGCAGGCTAATAGCGGTGTATCATTTTCAGTGTGTGTGTCACAATTAAAAATATGGTTTTAAGTTGCTGACAGCGATTGGATTATCAGACTGAGTGATGGACGTGGGCGTTGGAAGAGTGAACACGCGTTGATCGTAGGTGCTCTCACAGCGGCCGAATTCACTTTAAATCACATTCATCCTGAATGATCAACTTTAATTCACAATAAAGACACACGCTTTTGTCACGCTGACTTTGCAGCGGTTCACAAGCAGATATAACAAAAAAAGAACACATTCGGCAATTACACTATGGCCCCAAATGGAATATATATACTGTAAATCCTGGTTTAACGCGTTTGATGCATTCCCGAAAAGCGCCGCGTGAAGTGAAAAACGCGTTTTAGCGAAAAAATAAATCCCCGTAAATGATGTACGGATACAGTTTGGCGAGATACGATGTTAGGCACACGCAGTGAGATGGCGGCACAAAATAACTGAGGACACGTCCCCGCGTGACTGTATCCTTCCGCTCAGCCCACGCAGCGCAAGAAAGTAGTTTGTCGACATCCGCTCAGAAACCGCGTTAAAAAGGTTGCGTTCCGCGTTATAAAAGGTGCCCGTTCTGCGTTGAGCGAAACGTGTCTCGTCATGAAAGAAGCGCTTTATAACGAGAACGCGTGGGTGTTAACACCATGCGTTTGGCGAGGACTTGCCGTAGAATAGATGACGTTTCGGGCATTGACCCTTCTTTATAGCAGACATTTTCTTTGAGATGTCCGTTCGTCCAAACTTTTGAGACGTCGAAAGAGGTTACACGTGGATTAGAGTATATTCACATGTTAGTGGCATCGTATAAACTGTAAATAAAAGCATGTCTAGAAAGGGTTGATGGTCTCTTGTTAACAATTGTGTCTCTGTGGCGACCGTAAGTGATGACACGTGCCCCAGAGGACGTAGAACCGAGGAGATGGAGCGATGAAATCAGTTCGCGTTGCAGGTGCTGGGTGGACTGTTGCATCCCCCGGGTTCGCGGGAGCTAGGGGAGGTCTTCATTCAAAAGTGGATTAACCATAGGCTGACGATATAGATGATGATCCATTTTTTTACACGCTTTTTATGAACTCACTCTGTCTGTTGTATCCTCAAATATTGTAACTAAATTTGTACCCACTTCCCAATGTGGTATCGACTGCAAGCTTGGTATACTTATGTCATACTGATGACAATACTATATTCTATCATTAACAAAAAATATATATAAAATTTTTAACATTCTTTTTTACATGTTATGTTTCGGCCTGGATCTAATTGTCCACGATTGACGTTGGCTGTAAATCACCACGGTCCCTTACGTTGTGGCAAGCTTCGGGGCCTACTTCCTAGAGTCGTGCAATTCTTCCTTTACTAGTAGGGTACATTTCATTAAAGCGTGTTTTAAAAAAAGTTTTTTTAAGGTATTACTTTTTTACGTGAAAGCGCCGGTTTTGATCATCATAGTTCCAGTTGCTGCACTGCATTCAAGGAGGCAATCTGTAAAACCCAGCTGTAAATTAAAACACCCATGAAGCCCACATTGATTGTAAGTCTGTACTGCAGAGCTATACTCTGCATGGTTTGGTTCGATTGGCTTAGTTTCGCCCCGTATGTTAATGCGTCTATAGTTACACGAGCACTAGTGCACTGACAAACACGTAACGGTGAGCGTTGTGTCAATGCATCAGAAGGCCATTCGTAGTTAATTAGAACCCAAATTCAGGCGACTCATTCGCCGTTTGTCAAATCGCACTGAATGCGACTGAATCTCATCAGACTTGGTAAGCTAAGACGTTTGAACCTGGTCAGTGCTTCGATGGGTGGATCACCAGGGCTTACCAGGTTTTGGAGGTTTTAGCTGTGAGGTGGCCAGGAGATGGCAGGACAACAATGGGCGATTTAATCCATCGGCGTGGAGTGTTATCCCCTCTCGTATGAATGGATGTTCTCCGGCCTCTCCACTTTTCTCGCATATGACAAACTCATGACTAATATTGGCCAAACATATGAATGCTGCAGGACTATGGGAAACTTGAGAGTCTATGAGGCTTTCCTGTGCATGTAAAGGAAACGACTATGCGTGGTGTATGAAGGTAGAGCGGTGGCATTGTGGTTAACACACTGCCCGCTGATCTCAACAAACCTGAGTTCAACTCCCGGCCACGGTTAACACCAGAGGCGAGTGACATCACCTGGCCCTACACTGGTGCCCAGCGTGGTGAAGTATAGTCAAACGAATCTTACGGCCAACACGGCATCGGTGAAGGCTTCATACGGCCGTGGTTTCACAGGCGGGTTGTAAATTACACATTTCAAATAATAATTGCTCGCATTTTTATTTTATAGGATAATGCGGAATAATGCAAACGTCATACCGACGGCCGGGCGGTAAGCGGGAATGAACGCACTTAACATCACGGAATATAATTCACTCGTAAAATGATTACGGGATATTCTATATCGGCCCAAATGAACTTGTGTATGTTAATTACCCGCCATCTGCCAAAATAGATCGCGTGCTCCAGGCGAGGAGGACTCTTTTATCTTCCCACTGTAATGAAACTTAATCCAATGAGCAAGGCATTTGCCAGATAAATCATGGGGCCGTTTTTAACTGTATTATCTTAATCTGATAATCGGGACAGCGAGGCATCTCTGAATGTGCGTTGTGTGGATGTACGAGGCGATGTGGCATGCATGCAGCGAGGCGCTGGCGATGGCTCTTGTTGCTCTATGATTTTTACGCGCGCACGCATACACACACACACGCACACACACACACACATACACACACGCACACACACGCACACACACGCGCACACACGCACACACATGCACACACATACACACGCACGCGCACACACGCGCACACATACACATACACGCACACACACGCGCACATATACACACACACGCACACACACGCGCACACATACACACACGCACACACACACACATACACACACACGCACACACACGCGCACACACGCGCACACACGCACACACACACACACGCACACACGCACACGCGCACGCACGCACACACACGCGCACGCACACACGCACACACACGCACACACGCGCACGCGCACACACGCACACGCGCACACACACACACACGCACACACGCACGCACACGCGCGCACGCGCACACACGCACACGCGCACACACACACACACGCACGCACACACGCACACACACGCACACACGCACGCACACGCGCGCACGCGCACACACGCACACGCGCACACACACACGCACACGCGCACATACAAACACACACACGCACGCACACACGCACACACGCGCGCACGCACCGCTCGCTACGCGGCGGAGACATTATTCGAGGGCGTCCACCGCGGTAGACGGGAGCGATCAAGTCCGCCGCGTGTTCAGGTCTCCAGGTGGTCGCAGGACCGCGAGATCATTGAGCAACGGCTCTTGGGGAGTTGTCTTCGTCCAGCGGTGGAGTGAACACGACCCATGATGATGGAGACGATGCGATCGATTGCAATCTCGCGTTACGTTACACACATTTACAGATGCTCAAGCGAACGTGTGCGTGTGTGTGGGGAGCGGTGGCGCAGTGGTTAGCACGCTGCGCTACGAACCCTGCCACCAGAGTTAGATTCCCGCTCAAGGTCAACACCAGTGACGTTTATCTGAACCGGTCCTGGGCCTCCCCTAGTTTGACTCAGGCTCAAATGAGTACCTGGTGTGGTGTGTAAACATCGCCGCTAGGGAGACAAAGGCGGTCAGGCGTGGTGCTGGCCACCCATCCCCTCGTGTGCCGTGCCGGCCTTCATAGGTGCTCGCTAACAGCGCTTGCCCCAACAACCTGTTAAGGCTGTACGGGGGAATATTTGTCTCTGTGTAATTGTGTATATTTGATGGCATTTGCAACACAGTTAGAGACAATTCAATTCGACTACTGTTGTTGTTGTTGTCGGATGGCAGCGGCAGGGGACCGTGCGAGGCAGAGTTGCAGCGGTGGGAGGGAGAGGGGTCTTCATCCAGCAATGGAACAATCATGCCCACCGCCGACGATTTATTATCTTTGTGCAAACGCGGTGGTGCTAGTGGGATTGTTCTCTGCTGCTGCTGTTGTTTAATATTGAGGCACGAGCGCTTTGTTGAAATTGCAATCCTTTTTAATAGGTAAAGGATCGGAGTGGCGGGGAGGGAACTAGTAGAGAAATAACTAAACAATGAATTCCACCCCATAGCCCCCCCACCCCATGCAACGTTTGCTCGGTGTTCTATTGCACCCGCGCCTGCTGCTCCCTCCCTCCCCTCCCTCCCCTCCCCTCCCCACCACCTCCCTCCCCACCACCTCCACCCGCACCAACTCCCTCCCTCCCTCCCACCACCTCCACTCCCTCCCTCCCTCCCACCACCTCCACCCCCTCCCTCCCCACCACCTCCCCCTCCTCCCACCACCTCCCCTCCCTCCCTCCCTCCCTCCCCACCACCTCCTTCCCTCCCCACCACCTCCACCCCCTCCCTCCCCACCACCTCCCCTCCCCACCACCTCCACCCCCACCACCTCTCTTCTCCCCTCCCCACCACCTCCACCCCCGGCAGCCCCCGCCCGCCCGCAGCGCAGCGCTCGCCCCCCTGGTCCTTCTCAAGCAGGAGTGGCTTAAGAATCGTTTCCACGGGATTTATTTCAGCGACTCGCAACCGCCAGTGAAACCCGAGCCACCGGACCACGGCTTCCTCTTAAATAACTCTGCTGGCCGAGTGCGCGCCCGATGCCTTCTCCTCCTCCTCCTCCCAAGTACAGTCTCGTGTGACGCAACCCGCGAACAATGTACAATTTGTTGTGTAAATTCAGACACATTCATCACTTAATGCTGGCAGAAAGCGCGTTCCGGCCGCTGTTTTATTTCTGTGCGTGCGTGTGCATGCACGCACGTATGTGTGCGTGCACAGCGTCGGGTTCACGTACGTACCGCATGTCGTTGTGTATGGGATATTGCACAGCCCTTTGTCGCTTACAAAGCCAAGCCACGCTAGTGCGATTGTGGCCATGCAAGTTCAACTATAGACCGTATAGTGAACCCAAAGATCCACACACAGTTGCATGTAGTAGAGCACGCAAGTCTGCGCTCCTTCGACGGAGAAGGAATGAGCGAAACGACTCTCTCGCTCTCTCGCTCTCTCTCTCGAGGCCCCCTCGTGGCTGCCAGACCCCCTCGACATTGGCATTAAGCACCTGAACATATTTCGGCCACGGGCAAGACTTTTGACTTTTAAACAACTTTTATTGCAAAAGCACTGGAGGCGATTTCAATATGAAATACACAAAGTTACCAGCAAACAAATGAAAATAAACGCTACGAATCCACGCGCTGTGGCGCTAACAGCACCGCGCACAACACGAAAGAAAAGTCACGTGGTGGTGGTGGTGGTGGTCATCGCGCACGCCACGGTGACGAGCGAGCGCTTCAGAAGGTGAACACCACGAGGGTGCCGTCCACGCTGGTACAGAGAGAGGCTTTTCCGGCTCCCCAGCGTTCGAAGAAGACGCGCTGCACATCACCGACATGTGTGTGTGTGGTGATATTGAGCCCCGTGACAACGCCGTCGAAAGGGTTGTTCGAACCATACTTGACCCAGCTTATGGGTTCAGTGCGGCTTTGGTAGGTTCGTAGAGGGTGAAGCGGACAGAACCGGAGCTCGTACCGTCAGATCACTGGACACTCGTGTTAGTCGTGGCCTGGACTCGAACTCGAATTTCTGGTGCTCACAGCGCATTGGGCGAACCGCTGCGTCACTCACCGCCCCGTCCACGTCGTGTTGTGGGCCACGTGCAATGTATTAACGATCACCGCGAGTTGCTCAACAAACACGTGTTTGTTGTTCCGCGTGCTCAATGTCATCGATGCTGCTAATTCGGGCGCCACGTGGCGCGCGCGCCTCCGATCCAGCGTTTTGGAAGCAAGGGTTGGTGGATAACGCAGAGATTAGGAACACTCACAATCTCCGCGATGTGGCCTATGAGATGACCGTACAGCTTGTGGATTCGGAGCTTTGCATGGTATTCGCTTGTGTACGTGGTAGGGGTTTTCTGTGGGCACTCTGGGTTTCTATCCAGTGCATTCAAACAATTTCCTGAAATTGAACTGGCCAAACAATCCCCAATGTCGGACACTACTAAAAGTATCGCGACCCGGGAGGCGTCGCTGGGCGAATACAATCGTCATCATCAGTTAGGCACCGTGGTTGTATAATCTACCCTCATCAAACATCATCTGCCTTCGTTAATCCACTGCTGGATGAAAGCCTCAAGCCGCGATGCAATCTATACCATCATGCCGTCCATGAACATTCACACGGCTCACCCAAGTTCATGCGTATTGCGCTATACCCTACAGGCGCAGTTTTTATATTTAGTCCTACAACCAACCACGGGATTTAACTTGTGAGAGTAGCAAACGGAAATGGGTTCAAGTTATTTATATATAAGATGCTTTCCGAATAGACCTTCTATACAGCGCAGGTCTATTCTGATGCATCCACAGAGCGAGGGACACACGGGAACGCGTGCGGACAGACACGTGGGCTCAGTGCGGGGTTTTTCTTTTTTTGCGTTGGCAACGCGTATTTGTTGAGATGTGTGTGTGGGTGTGTGGGTGTGTGCGTGTGTGTGTGTGCGTGCGTGTGTGTCTCCAGTCTGTTAAGGCTATGCGCGGGATCTTTGTCTCTGTTTGTGTGTCTGTGTGTGCGTCTGTGTGTGTGTCTCTGTGTGTGTATGTGTGTCTCTGTGTGTATGTGTGTCTGTGTGTGTGTGTCGGTGTGGGCGTGGGGAGAGGTGGTGTAGCAGTGAGCGCGCTGCGCTACGTGTCCAGTGACTCGGGTTCGATTCCCGCTCACGGACAACACCGGTGACGATTATCTGAACCGGTCCTGGGCCGCCTCCCCTAGGTCGACTCAGCTTGAAACGAGTACCTGGTCCGGTGTGTACACATCGCCACTGGGGAAACAAAGGCGGTCTGGCGTGGTGCTGGCCACCCACCCCCTCGTGTGCCGTGCCGGCCTTCGCAGGTGCTCGCTAACAGCACTTGCCCCTACAGTCTGTTAAAGCTATGCGGGGGATCTTTATCTTCGTGTTTTTGGGCAGCAGCGATAGTGCAGTGGTTAGCACTGCACTGCGATACGAACCCGGGTATCCGAGTTCAATATTTGAATCGGTATTGGGTATGCTCTAGGTCGACTCAGCCATAAATGAGTACCTGGTGCGGTGTGTAAACATTTGTTCTGGGCAGACAAAGGCGGCCGGGCGTGGTGTTGGCCACACCACGCCCTCGTATGGGCCTTATGGGGGGAATCTTCGTCCTTTGTGTGTACCTGCGTGTACCTGCGTGTGTGTGTGCGTGTCTGTCTGTCTGTCTCTGTGTGTGTGTGCGTGTCTGTCTGTCTGTCTCTGTGTGTGTGTGCGTGTCTGTCTGTCTGTCTCTGTGTGTGTGTGCGTGTCTGTCTGTCTCTGTGTGTGTGCGTGTCTGTCTGTCTCTGTGTGTGTGTGTGCGTGTCTGTCTGTCTGTGTCTGGCTGTCTGTGTGTGTGTCTGGCTGTCTCTGTGTGTGTGTGCGTGTCTGTCTGTCTCTGTGTGTGTGTCTGTCTGTGTGTGTGTGTCTGTCTGTCTGTGTGTGTGTCTGTCTGTCTCTCTGTGTGTGTGTGCGTGTCTGTCTGTCTCTCTGTGTGCGTGTGCGTGTCTGTCTGTCTCTGTGTGTCTGTCTCTGTGTGTGTGTCTGGCTGTCTGTCTGTGTGTGTGTGTGTGCAGTCAGTCTTCCGTGCACTCACTCTTCCCATGAGGGTGAAGAATTGTCGGATTGAGAGTCTGGTTTCGCCCGCTTCCTGCGCTCAATACGAAGGCAGCCGTGTGCGACCGCGTGTGTGTGTGCGGTGTTGTGTGTGCGGTGTTGTGTGTGTGTGTGCGGTGTTGTGTGTGTGTGTGCGGTGTTGTGTGTGCGTGTGCGTCGCGGAGGAAAACCTCCGTGACGCACAAACACCTGCCGCATTGACGAAGCGAGGACTCCGTGATTCGGGTCGCCTCGGGTTTCCTCGGCGCAGAAGACACCAACACACCAACACACAACGCGCGCGAGTGCGAGAAGTCGACGCCAAGCAGCTTTGCCGTACCAGCGTGGTGCGTCCGCTTTGCCTTGCGATGGTCTTCGTCGCAAGGCCTCTGGTGGCCTCTGGTGGCCTCTGGTGGCCTTTAGTGGGGGGCCCGTGACGTGCGGCCCCCCGACAACACACAACTCGTGACAACACCGCCCCCCCCCCATCATCGTGCTGCTGTCAAACCCCCAATAGATTTCAGATGTGTGGCGGCCCTCACAGTGATGCTGTCTTATCGGACCCCCCCCCCCCCCTCTGAAAATGAGTGAAGAACACTGGTTTAGCTTCATCACGACCGCCACTGGCTCTTCTTCTAATGATTGCTGTTGTTGTTGAACGCGTATCAGAGCCGCTGCTTAATTGCACACGCGATATTTTACCGGCTTTGAGCAGGGATTTTCGGCGTAAGGCACTACCACTGTACTGCCACTTTATAAAATAGAGGTGATTGCTGTTACTACAAGGTACGCCTATCTCTACTACAGTGTAATTCCCTTATTATTAAATAATGTATTCCTATAATCCTAATGAGAATGTTTCTAAGACAATAACACTACCCGCTCATGTGGCGAGATGGATGTGGCTGGGTGTCAAACTCATTTACGGAACAAAGTTCCGGACTGTCTACAATGCTTATTTTAACAAGTTTGCGTGCAATCAGCGACATGACGCGTGTTTTAATTGATCAGAAAAAACACGGATACATTTTGGAGTAACTATCGGCGACGTAGTGGTTAGGGCGCTGAGAAACCATCCTACGTGAGTTCGATTCCCTCGCACGGCTAACGTCAGTGGCGAGTGATAATGTGAAGCAATCATGAGCACACTTCCCCTTCTGCTCAACCCGCACCGCCGATTAGCATGGTTGGCTGGGCAGGGTGCAAAATAAGACCAGCATACATACACACAACCTCCCACTGACCAGCGTTGTGAAACTATTATTATATTATTTTATTATGTTTTATTTTTATTATTTTATTATTTCCATTCTACGTGACTTTACCGAAAGAACCAAGAAGATGAATCCCTGCCGTCACGAAAGCTTTAAATCGAAATTTAGGTCGCATAACTTACAGAGAGAGAGAGGAGAGAGGGGGTCCTTGTCTGTAACATTTGAGAGTTCACCGCGCAGAATTGATTCCAATCAACCCGACTCTGCTCACGAGACACCGCGTGCCAAAAGCGCATCTAGAATGAGCTTGAAGTGAATCAATGCCGCCGAAATCATGCACTCTCAGCAGAAAGCCGTGCGGGTCGTGAATATTTTTTGGTGTGGAGAAACGGGTATGTGAAGGAGACATTGTCCGATTGCTTATCTAGCGTTGTTAAAGGTCAAACAGACGCACGCAAGAATATTTTTTTTTATACTTGAGGAATCCGATGAGCTGTAAGGCAGTTTTTTCACATGTTTGGTCAAACGGACTTGAACCAAACGACCCCGATGACCGATACCGAGTGGGTGAGGCCTTCATCCAGCAGTGCATACTGTACATGATGATCGTGTTTACATCTTCATCATCATAATAATACCTTTCGTCCGTGACACACTACGAAAATGGCAGTGGATTCAATGATGGATGGAAAAACAAATATCGACGGGACCGGGGGAAAAAAATAAAATAAAGAATTGGAAATAAAATTAAAAGGATAGAAAATTAGCAAATACACGGGAACAAAGGTTCACGAAAGTTGAGGATGGGAAGCAAGAGGCTGCACAGGGGAGCTCGCGGTAGACGATGTTGGCAGTCACTCAGAGAGGAATAGCTTTGCCAGGGCAGAAGAGAGCCGCGTGGAGCAGCGTCTGTATTCACAGTGGGCGGGGCGAGAGGAGTGCTCGAGAGTGGGATCAGCCACGCGTAAGTTCGCGATTCACGTGAGGATACTGGAGCCGATCTTCACGTCGCGAGATAATGCAGCAACGAAGTTAATAACGAACCGCGTCGTCTTCAGCGGGCAATGCGGCCTGCGGGTAGTGCTGGCAACGCAGCCTTGCCCTACGTTGAACTTCTTTCGCACCGTACCTAGCCAACCGCGCTCACCGAAGGTGGCTGTGGCCGCATGGTGCGTGCGTGTGTGTAAGTGAGACACCAACTGTGCAGACGGCTGTCCTCCCTCCCCTCCCCCATCGCCTCCCTTTGATCTCTATCGCCCCGCTTCCTCTAGGCGCAACACCGCTGCCGTGCGTTCGTAAAGGCGTCCTCGCGCCGCGTGTTTTGCGCGGTGCGCAATGACATCGGCCCAGGTTCACGTGCGGCGGCTGAGTGAGATGGAGGGTAGCAGCGCTGGACCGTGGCGAGGGATAGCGACGGAGCCGGAGCGGCGGCGGCAGTGTTGGTGGCGAGAGAGACTTCCATCCAGCGGTGGATAGACAACGACAATCGACGACGCTCGATGATGACCAATGGCGTTTACGTGGAAGGCACGCACGGCTTTCGCGAGTCGAGGACCATGATCGCTTTGAGAGAGAAAGAGAGAGAGACCCCCCGAGTGTAAACACGGCGTGCCTGCGCGTGGAGCTCACTGGCGCGCGAGCAGATGCCGGTGCACGCATGCCCCCCCCCCCCCCCCCATGCATAGAACCAAAACAAGTGGGGTGACATTTACCTGCAGTGCGCGTTGCGCGATGATGTAATGTGTGGCTGGAATGGGAGACGCCAGTGTGTGGCGGGGGGGGGGGGGGTCCTCCACTTTGCAGGCCCCACGCACAAGGAGCCCCCGTTCATACCAAAGCTAAACTTTGCAGCGAGCGCACTCGCTCCGTCTCAATGTCAAATGTGCGTGAATGGAAGGGGGTAGACGCGCAAAATTGCCGTGTTACACAAAACGCTGTTCATTCATTGGAAATCGTTGTCACTACCCATCTAACGCGATGGAACTCCCCTACACTCACCCCACGCCCCCCCCCCCCCATCACTCACTGCATGCAGCAAGCAGCCTGCTTCGATTAGTGGATTGTAAGATGCTCTAATAAGTAAGACGCACCCGTAACTTTTGCCCGGTGTCTGTAAAGTTACTGTGTACAAATCTGGTTACACACACACGCACGAACACACGATACAGCTACAGGATTATAATGTGCACGCCCAGGGTTTTCTTGATATGATGCAAGGGAAATTAAAGAGGTGCGCGCTCTGACCTGGAGAATGAGGCATTGGTGTGCAATTAAATGGTTAATCATCATATGTTGTGCTTGTTCATGGTTTCAGTCGAATGTATCATGCGGTGGCCAGGAGATGACCGAAGAACAATCTGTTATTGGCTCTAGCCGTGCGAGGCTTTGAGTGTAGCCCCCTCGTGTGCGTGGGTTTACTCCAGGTTTTCTCCCATTATAGATACTCTTTGGTTCTTTCGGTAAAGTCACGGAGGTAGAAAAAATAATAGATCACGACGTTTCGATCGTTGTTGCGAGCGAAACGTCGTGAGCTATTATTTATTCTACCTCCGTGACTTTACCGAGAGAATCAAAGAGTATGGATTCCTGCAGTTACGAAAGCTTCAAATCAAGACTCATTCATAGAATTGACCAAACTTACCAATGCAGGATCCTTCTGAAAGTTTTTGCGATTCAGGCGAGGCTTTCCTGTGTAAAAATATTGCGTCCTTATGAATAGTTGGTTATATTTTCTGGTTCCTTCGGTAAAGTGACGTGGACAGAAGAAAAAATCATAAAGAGCGCGACGTTTTGGTCGCAACACAAGCGACCGAAACGTCGTGTTCTTTTATCATTTTTTCTACCCACGTGACTTTACCGAAAGAACCAGAGAGTATAGATTCCTGCGGTCACGAAAGCTTCAAATCGAGATTGATTGGTTGGTTGTTTGCTGCCATACGACAGTGAACTCACCGTAATGTTGAACACTTTATCCGAGTTAATTTTTTTATAAATTTAGTACGCGGGTTTCGCCGCTGAGCGAATCGTCAAACTCGTCGAATGAGAATTGCGGGCGGGCTGACGAAGCAGCTCCGAACATCTTGCAGACACTCGGGCACCTTGAGGCGGATCTTGGATGTCTGGTGAAGAGGACGGATGAACAAGGAGACCAGGAACCATTTTAAAATGGATTGAACACCTTAGCAAGGGGCTGATATCATCGGGAAATAGAAAGAAATAAAAGATAGGAGGAGCGAGTCGCGGGGATTGTGATGGATAAAAGCATTGAACGTCGGGCCACCGTTGCGTTTTGCATTAGTTTAACATCTAAATACAACGGCGTATGCAGTGGCTGTACAAATACAATGTGATATGCGCATCATGCAGACGGTGGTATATACAGCACACGCTGCAACGTACTTGCAATTCATTTAATTCGTGGAAGTTTCATACGAGAAACAGCAAAGTCAGGCGGAGTGTGCGTAGTGAGTTTAGAGTCAAAGCTGACCAATCAGCACCTTCGGATGTTGACAGGGGGCCAATACAGCGCGTCGAGGGTTCGACAGCCAACCAATGATAACAGAGTATTCTAAGAAATGCGGCGCCGAAGCCAATTTAGTGCTATTTTAGTTTAACAGCAAGCACTGGAATGTTTTTATTAACTGAAATGAATGTTGCAATTGTAATGCTGTGTGTACGTTATCAATAGCAATGGACATCGTGCACTATTAGAGACCCGGAGTGCGCTCTCGGGGTCTCGGGGTCTCGGAATGGGACTTGATTTTGTTTAACCGGTTTAAACTCAGGAGGCTACAGGATGGGTCTAAATCCGCACCTACGATGAGCACGTTTGGCTACGTACGGTGCCAAAGAAGTTCAGCGTACTGTACATTTGCGAGAGTGACCTGGGGCATTCGTCTGCCAGTAGGGTGCGATGTCTGCTATGTGCTGTATCTCATCCTAGAATTTCACCCGTGTTCGGAAGTACGCTCGCGAACAGAGCGAAACGGCGCGGACGTCCAAAATAAACACCTCGTTTGAGACCCAAACATCGCACCTCCTGGCGTTGTTATTCTTCGAATACACCGGTGGAACCACCAAATGCATCAGAACGTCAAATAAGTTCCACATACCTACAACAGGCCGACGCACACATCTGCTCCATGAATGGAAATTCAAGGCAAGCCACATTGTGGCCACTTGTAAAAGCGCTCCTTCGACGGAGGAGGAAGAGCCAAACTACACGAACTCTCTCTCCTGAAGCCCTCTCGTGGCTGGCAGAGCTCGAAATTTGCATTAAACTCCTGGATAGTTGACCATGCGCAAAAATAGAATACAGGGACTCCTCTACTTATGGACATTTGATGTAAGAACTTTCAGAGAAACAAACAAACCTGGTCCGTATGTCCAGTTGCCTGTTCGGACCGAGAGTTATAAGTTGAACCGCCGCGCAATAGATGGTGGTGATGGCATCTAGATCTGCAGAACATCAAGAACGAGTGGTATCTACATCTACAGGAGATTATATACATGTTCAAGCCATTCCCCGTGTTTAGTGTGCATGCTGAACAACATGTTTGGAATCTACAGAAGTCAAGCTGGACTTATAAACAAATCGACTTACAAACAGACCTCTGGAACACCATTGGAACCTCATTTGCCAATAAAAAATATGATAATTGTTTTTTTACCCTTCTATCTGGCAACAAAACTGACACCTTTTTTTTACAAGGAGTCATGTTTGCATAGACCGCAATACCTGCAGCCATAATGTTTTTTACTGGCAAACGAGGTTCCAATGGTCCAACCCATGTGAGACTAGGCTCTGAAGAAAGCTGTCTCGGGTGTGGACCAATCGACCTCTGGAATATAACCCGTTCGTAAGTAGAGGAGTCCCACTACAATTGTTACGTGTAAACCCAAATTGAGTTCACAATGCTCCGCACTATCCTGGAGGCAGTGGGCGATTGTAACCTGCGTCAGGACTTCCCATGGTCATACCCGATACACGGGAGTCGCTGCGATTAACAAAAACAATCCGCATTGCAACTGTGAGCATCGTGAATAATAGTTACCCGTTATATTCACTCCGCGTCCGATGACGTTCTTGACTGGAAACATCTAAACTCGATCTCACCTTATCATCCATAATAGAGGTTTTTTGGGTTTTTTGGGTTACATCGCGTAATTACTGGCGAAACGTCGTACTCAGATTGTAAATGTTGTGGCTTTGCTCTGTGGCTTTGCTCTCCAACACACCGGTGTGCTGTACTATTGACGAATTGGCACGTTCTGTTTACGTGACAACCCTTACTCATTGGCTGTGTCGGGTGGTGGTGGGTTTTAACGACACATTTATACATTTACGCGATCTAACCCAAAACACCTCGATTATCGATCTCACCTCGTTGCTATTGGCATACGGCAGACGGAGAGAGATCCAGATTGCTCATACGAAAAGTAAACACTTTTCCATCGCGAATTAGAATCAGAATCAGAAACGGTTTTAATCGCCATGTAAGTTTGCACAAACAAGGAATTCACTATGGCGGGACGGTGCATACATTGAACAAGTAGGAATCTTAACTTATATAAAAGTTATACACTCTAACTATACTAACGTTACAAAGTATAAGTAATACCAAAGGGCTAAAATCTTTAAAATTATGAATAAGTAGACCTTATAAAATGCGAATGTAAAATGTTAATTAGCCGTATTAAACAATCTTAAAATACAAAAATACAAATAAGATTACACGTTGTAAGTATGGAAAGGTGTAATTATGTAGATAAAATGTTATAGTAAGTGTAACAGTCATTTTAAGTGTAAAAGTCATTTTAAGCCCTTGGCCTTGTTGAGGAGGCCAACAGCAGATGGGAACAAAACTGTTTTTATGACGTGAGGTTTTGGTCTTGATGGACCGCAGCCTTCTGCCGGAGGGGAGTAGCTGGAACAGAGAGTATCCAGGGTGCGAGGAATCGTCCGCAATCTTCCTCGCTCGCTTCAGGGTCCTCAAAGTGTGCAGGTCCTCAAGGGTTGGTAGATTACAGCCAATCACCTTCTCAGCAGTGCGGATGATACGCTGCAGTCTGCTCTTGTCCTTGGCAGTTGCAGCAGCGTACCAGACGGTGATGGAGGAGGTGAGGATGGACTGAATGATAGCTGTATAGAAGCACACCATCATTGTCTTTGGCAGATTAAATTTCTTCAGCTGCCGTAGGAAGTACATTCTCTGTTGAGCTCTCTTGATAAGGGAGCTGATGTTCAGTTCCCACTTGAGGTCCTGGGAAAGAATAGTGCCCAGGAAGCGGAAGGACTCAACATTGGTGACTGGGGAGTCGCACAGGGTGATGGGGGTGAGTGGGGCTGTATTCTTCCTGAAGTCCACAACCATCTCCACTGTCTTAAGAGCATTAAGCTCCAGGTTGTTCTGGCTACACCAGGTCACCAGGTTGTCAGCTTCCCTCCTATAGTCAGACTCATCCCCATCAGAGATTAGCCCAATGAGGGTGGTGTCGTCCGCAAACTTCAAGAGTTTGACAGACTGGTGGCTGGAGGTGCAGCTGTTGGTGTACAGGGTGAATAGCAGAGGGGAAAGGACGCAGCCCTGAGGAGATCCGGTGCTGATTGACCTGGCGGCAGAAACTTGTGATCCCAGTTTGACACACTGCTTCCTGTCAGACAGGAAGCAGTGTGATGATGATCACGGGGAGATTTATTTTGTTGACAAAGTTTTGAGATGGGTTGCTGGCAAGATACTCTTGCGTATATATTGGTATGGAAAGGAAAATAAATGCATATCTCCAAATGATTACTGGAGAGGAGCAGTCCCGGCTGTCGGAAATCAACCGGCGCAAACTGATCTACTTTGGGAACATCGGGGGTAGAGATGTAAATAACCGAGTAAACTGTCATGGAAAGAATGGTGGTGGTGGCTCACTACAGAAGGAGATGACCAGCGAGGAGATGGATAGCTGGGGTGAGACGGGTCAACGGCAAATCCGCTGCTGAGCACTTGAAACGATCCGTGGATGGAGGAGGGCTTCTGAAAATGCTACTGCGGCCATCAACATTCAGACACGAACACATTGATTTAACTCACTTCGGTTGCTGTGTCTGGTTGTTTCACGCTTTGATTTGAATGTTTAAAAACATAGGCTGTTTGCAATTTTGTTTGCACGTTCACGTGCATAGTGAGAGAGTTGAAGAGTTGCTTTTTTGCATTTTTGTAAAATAAAGACAACTGGATAGACACTAAATCGAGTGTCTGGAGCTTCATCGTCAACATCTGAGTCTGTCTCGCGCTGTTCAAAATGTTCAACGTGCTGCTTCGTGCGTGAGAGGTCACCCGACACGCGGCCAGCATATTGCATTCAAGGAGGGATGGTGGCCGACGGAGGAGACCGGCGACTTAATGATCCCCGAAGGAGACCGGCGAGCCCCAGAGGACGGGGTCTGTGAATCGTGACATGGCAGAACCGCAGGGGTGATGGAGCCCGCGTGGGGAGGCCTTCATCCCAACCGGCGGCGAGACAGGCGAGCTCACTCGCCCCGTTTATGTCTTCGCGACGAACTCAACCTCTTTCGCCGGGCCTACGCTCCCCAATGTACGACCGGTGCACCCTGAACTTTGCAGTATTTCTATTTGCTCACGTCGTCCATCGCACACTGAGATCCATGGATGAATTGCGCCTTGTACATGCAAATTATTATGATTATTAGATATACAATGGGTCACCACGAATATATAACGATGTAGACCCCAGGGCTCCATCATATTCAACGTCGATGTCGCAGCGCCGCTACTGAAAGTACTCAGAACGGATCGCGAGAGTTGCATGTTAAACACATTCCTACTGCGGAGGGAGCTGGTAGGAACGTTGGGTTGCTCGGTCAATGGCCTGCAGGGTCAACGGCGGCGTGGTGTATTCCGCAAATATGCCCGACTGTGAGGGCGGGCACAAGCCGGCGTGAGTAGGTTAAACGTTGAGTTTTATAAGGGCACCACGGGGTGACCAGCCCCTCCCCACCCTGCCCAGCCCCACCCCTCCCACCCCCCACCCAGCCCCACCCTCCCCACCCAGCCCATCACACCCAGCCCCTCCCTCCCCACCCAGCCCCTCCCTGCACGACGGACGGACACAATAATCCCCTGTGGGCTGGTGGAACCAGTGGGTTCCTACCAGTATAACTTGCCCGTGACCGAGGGCGATCGTGTCAGTGGGGATGAGTGTGTGGGGAGCGGCAGTGCAGCCATCAGCACGCTGCGCTACGAACGCTAATTTCTTATAGAGCTGCTTTTAGCGTTTGTTGTACGATTAGCACGGTGCGAAATAAGTTCAACGTACATACGTACAATATACAACCCGGCCACCCGGGTTCGATTCCCGCTCACGACCACCAACACCCGTCACGATTGTTTGAACCCTAGGTCGACTCAACCTCAAATCAGTACCTGGTGCCATTTGTAAAACATCTGGCCACCCGCCCGTGGTGCCGGGCTCAATAGAAATTCGCGCACAGCACTTGGTCCAACAGTTTGTGAAGGCTATACGGGGGATCTTTGTCTTTTGTGCGCGTGTGTCTGCGAGCGTGTGTGCGTGCGTGTGTGTGTGTGTGCGCACGCTACGTTGCAGTGCGGCTAAGTGTCACGGGGATATGGTTTCAACGTAAATCCCTGCATGGAAGCCTTTTGCGCTTTTGGTAACATGACACGGAGCCGTGACCTTTTTGTTTGAGAGCCTCACAATAACGCAGCTTGACCTTTGGGGCTGGGCGGAACGGCGCGGAATCTCAGCTCCGGGCGCTAGACTCAAGTAGCAGTAGCAGCAGTGGCATCAGCAGCAGTAGCACCAGCAGCAGTAGCTGCAGCAGCAGTAGCCGCAGCAGCAGTAGCATCAGCAGCAGTAGCATAACGCGCGTTAAACAGGACTGGTGGACACCGCTGATATTCCGCGTGCGTAGCGCAATCAGTTCATGACTGTGGCTGCAAGTATGCATGGGTTTGCGTGTGTATACTTTGTGTGGCGAGCGGTGGCGCAGCGGTGAGCGCATTGCGCTTCGAACCGCTCACGGCCACCAACACCTGTGATTATTATCGGAACCGATCCCGGACCTCCCCTCGGTCGAGTATCTTGTGCGGTGTGTAAACATCAGTACTGGGGAGACAAAGGCGGTCGGGCGTGGCGCTGGGCACCCACCCCCTCGTGCGCCGTGCCGGCCTTCGTAAGTGCTCGCGAACAGCACTTGCCTCAAGAGTCGGCTAAGGCTACACCGGGGGAATCTTTGTCTTTGTTTCGCGGAGTGTTTTCGTAGCCGCAGTTTTATTTTGGACCGAGACGTTGTCCCCCAGCGCTCCCCGCACGCCCTGTGCGCAGAATGCAGCGCGAAGCTCGAGGAGGATAAACACGCGCGTGCTTGAGTCACGACAGTATGTTAATGCGGCGTGCGAATTCGCACGAGAGCAGACGCAGCTTTGAGAGCGAATCGTCAGTCAAATATGAGAGCGATTTTAAGGGCAGATTTTAATCCAGAAATGAGCAGGGCCCGTTACGCACGCCGGTTTAACGGTGACTTGTTTGTACACATAGTGTGTGTGTTGTGTGTGTGTGTGCTGTGTGTGTGTGTGCTGTGTGTGTGTCTTTGTGAGGAACGGTAGTGTCGTGGTTATCGCACTCTGCCACGACCCCGGCCAACTGAGTTCGATTTCCGCTCACGGCCATCATCAGTGGCAAATATCTGAACCGGTGATGGGTCTCCCCGAGGTCGGCTCAGCCTTAAATTAGTTCCTGGCACGGTGTGTAAAACATCAGCACTGGGGAAACAAAGGCGTGCCCGCGCGTGATGCTGGCCACCCATTCCGGCCTTCATAGATGCCGCTTTATTTGAAGTTTGCCTGTTCTACCCGTGGACGCTTGGATTTTTCTCCGGGTCATCCGCGTTTTCCCTGCACAATTACAATCAACGTGGATTTAGAGTATTTGGCGCCTATAAATTTCCACATGACGAAAAGCCACTTCGTTGAGCTATCCTTTGTGACCAGGTCGTTCCTGAAAAAAAAAGCTATACAGCTCAGTGGACCTTACCTGGTAAAATAAAAAAAATAGTTAAGTTAAGATAGTTAAGTTACATTAACATCACTTGCCCCAACAGTCTGTGCAAGGCTACACGAGGAATCGTGGTCGGTGTGTGTGTGCGCGCGTGTGTGTGCGAACATTGGTGACCGAGTTGAGACACTTGGGAAGTCCATTTAATCACGGGTGAATGAAAACCAGAATCTAACCCCAAGTGCTTTGAGCCGGCGCCTAGCTCAGAGTATCTGACCCCTGAACCAACCCGGCCACCGTTTGGCGCGTTCCCAAACCCGCGTGCCTTGCCTGGCTTCTCAGCGCGTTCGTTCATACACAATGGGCCAGATGCTCACCTTAACGTTTCGGGCGATGGGCTTTCTTCATAGCACATACACAGAGAGGCCAGAAAGACATATTGGACAATACAGGTTCGAGTTTGCACTTAATGCCATGGGGGGCCTGATGATAATTACATTTGAACAATGTTTCTGATAACCAGTTTTCTGTTGTTGTTAAAGAAGCATATGAATGTGTATCTAAATACATATTTAAGAGTGATAGTTGTTGGCGTGAGTGATTGAATTTGTGACTTTAAAACTTCTATAGAACTCGCATTTATCGCCCGTATCAGCACTGTGTCGTGATTGGGTGGCACGGGCGGCAACGCAGTGGTCCATTCTCTGCGCTGTCGTGAACGCCAAGATGTGAGTTGGATTCCCGACCACGGCAATTATCAGTGGCGAACCGGACCTGGATTCGGCTTTCTCCAACTCGCACTGACCATGTGTGGTGAAGTAAGGTCAAAGAACCCCCCACCTCCCCCCCCAACCCCCCACAGGGGCTTCATCCAGCAGTGGATTGACAAAGTGGTACAATTATTAATTAGAGTGCTTTCCGACTTTTTGCGTACGCCCTTTAACAGCAACCGTTCCGCTTCGCAAGATCGAATCAACGTACGCAGGGACCCAAATTAAAGGTTCACCGTTTCCCGACATCCGCCCTGTACCTTTTTGGCTAAAATGCGCGTTCGCAAACGCGGCGGCATTGTGGCTCTGAGCGCCCGGCCCTGTTTATAACGAGGCCGGTGGGCGCTGTCGGACGTGAACGCGAGCCGATTGACGCGCGCTAATTTACACTCGACCGGACTGCTGTGTAAACGTCTCTCTTCTTGGTTCTTTCGGTAAAGTCACGTAGAAGGGAAGTAATAAAATAATAAAAACAAAACGTAATAAAATAATATAATTCTCACGACAGCGTTGTGGCCGAAACGTCGTGAGAATTATATTATTTTATTACGTTTTGTTTTTATTATTTTATTACTTCCCTTCTACGTGACTTTACCGAAAGAACCAAGAAGATGAATCCCTGCAGTCACGAAAGCTTGAAATCGAAACGTCTCTCTGTTTCGACGCTATAGGCTCGTGCCGTAAATCTGGGAGGTATGACCATTCACCCTCCGCACCCCACCTCTGCTCTCGGCGCTTCGATTATTGTCAGACGCGAATTAAGACGTGCATGGTGCATTTCACACGGGAGCATGCAGAGATTCAGGGGTGGAGCGGTGGTTGGCGCACTGTGGCGGAAACTCGACGACTCCAGTACTATGCCGGGCCACGGCCAGCCACGGATGTCATCAGCAGCGAGTGATGTCTGCGTGGTGAAGTATGGTCAGACAACCTCAATCACCGGATACATACAGCCTCCATGCAGCAGTGAGTTTAAAGAGGTTGTGGACGTCAATCAAAGTACGCGGGACGCATTATGTATGGCTGGCATAGTTACGCCTTGCTGACCAAAGATGTGATAAATGTTATATTACTCTACTGTATACACGACCGCGACTGAGTGGCGTCCACTCGAAGGTTGTTTTGTAAGCGCAGGAATCTGACTCACAAACGGGCTCCAGTGAAATGT
This sequence comes from Lethenteron reissneri, assembly GCF_015708825.2. NCBI lineage: Eukaryota > Metazoa > Chordata > Hyperoartia > Petromyzontiformes > Petromyzontidae > Lethenteron > Lethenteron reissneri. The sequence goes on along the minus strand of NC_083803.1, from coordinate 8,978,046 downwards.
GAGCGCCCCTGGTTAGGGGTCCGGGGGTTGATCGGTTTTATTCAAGAAACAGGGCCAGCCAACACAGAGCTGCGTTGCTTGGTGCCTCGCGCTACGCACTTAAAAAAAAACTAAACGGGTAACACGAGTAAAAATATAAGCATCATCTATCCACTGCTGGATGAGAGCCTTTGTCGCCATCTCACTGCCAGGTCAACAATTGCATCTATCCTTACCTCCTGCACACACAGACAGACAGACACACACACACGACTGTCTAAAGTCTAAACGAAACCTTGGGCACTGCAAACACATGTAATGATATAGATAGTTTTGGATATCACAATGTCTCAATGTTAATGTCACGTACAGGAGTGTGTGGCGAATTCCGCATTTAAACCGTGACCAATGCAACCGGACTTTGGATGTGTCAATGTTCCTGGAAACGTTGTTGATGTTGTGGAAATGTTGTGGCGTTGTTGCCCATGCTGTTTCAAAGTAGGCCAGCGATTACCATTGCGAGTCGAATAGCCAGACATTCGTGTCGCTCGCAATGCACCCAGGTTATTACGCATCGCAAATGCTCGGGCAGAGCGCGTGTTGCTATTAAACGGTTGCGAGCCAGGCGATAGCTCGGGGAGAGACAGACAGCGAGGAGACTTTGACTTTTAAACAACTTTTATTGCCGCCAGCAGAAAAAGCACTGGTGGCGATTTCAATATGAAATACAGTCACCAGCAAACAAAAGAAAACGAACGTTACAAATCGACGCGCTGTGGCGCTGAAAGCACCGCGCACAACACAAAAGAAAAGTCACGTGGTGGTTGTGGTGGTCATCGCGCACGCCACGGTGACGAGCGAGCGCTTTCAGAAGGTGAACACGAGGGTGCCGTCCACGCTGGTGCAGAGGGCTTTTCCGGCTCCCCAACGTTCGAAGAAGACGTGCACATCACCAACGTGCGTGTGGTATGCGTGCTCCAGCCGGAGCCGCGCCTTAAGCGAGGAGAGGGCGACGAGTAGAAGGGAGGATCGGTGGGGGGCGGGGGGCGGTGCGCCTGGAGTCAAGTTAGTGGAATCGAAGATGTATTGAGTTACGGAGCTAACATGAACGCGGGACACGTGACGGCCCTGCGTGATGACCGAGCAAACCTAACCCCGGACCGCACCACTCTCCCTAGCTTTACTATTTGTACGCATTCGCTCGTTCGCGCGCGCCCGTACGCGTGTGTTTGTGTGTGTGTCGCGCGGAGAGCGGTAGTGTAGCGGTTAGCGCGCTGCGCTATGAACCCAGAGACACGGGTTCGATTCCCGCTCACGGCCAACACCAGTGACGATTATCTGAACCGGTCCTGGGCCTCCCCTAGGTCGACTCAGCCTTAAATGAGTACCTGGTGCGGTGTGCAAACATCGCCACTGCGGAGACAAAGGCGGTCGGGCGTGGTGCTGGCCACCCACCCCCTCGTGTGCCGTTCCGGCCTTTATAGGTGCTCGCTAACAGCACTTGCCCCTACAGTCTGTTAAGGCTATACGGGGGATCTTTGTCTTTGTTTGTGTCGCGCGGCCTATTCTGCCATCGCTATTACCGTGCTAAGTCATTACTCTACAGCGCCTCTGTAAATCCCACTTCTGTTGGGACGAAAGCATCCCCACGCCATGTTAATCATTCCCATACTTCACCACGTTGGCCAATGAGAGGTTACAGTTAAGGGTCGGTGTTGGGGGGGGGGGAGTGGTTTGGCGAGGTGGCCCATCACCGGTGCAGCTTCATTACTTTGGGACGTCCGTGTGGTTTAGCGCGGTCTGGCCAACCACAACGCCACCGCTCCACCCTTGACACAACACGTGGACCTCAACACAGTCAGGTGTGTGTCTGTGTGTATATATATATCTACGGTGCATTACAGGCCTCTGAGACGAGAGGTTCTATTTTTCAATTCCAAATTCAAAAGACTCGTTGGCCAAACATCGTCATGTTGCCCGGATCCTCCTCGCTCGCCCTGAGAGTGGCAGTGCGCGAGCCCTTCCCTCTGTTCTATTTAAACCGGCTGGCCAAATGTCACCTCTGAAAATCTGTCCGCGGGTCACAGTGGCGCAATGTTGAGCGCACTGCGATTTGAACCGGGGCCACCTAAGTTCGATTCCCGACCCTTCCACGCTGGACATCTGTGATAAGGGGCTTCATAGCTCATCGGATTTTTCCAGTCTAAAATCAATATTTTAATTCTGATTTAATAAAATTAAAACTGTTGCGACAGGACCGTCCATAGGTGGGTGTGGGGCCCCGGGAAAATCCCTCCGTGTGGACTTCCCCCGACGCCTTCCAACTAAACCTCAAGTGTTACATCTGACACCGTGACGTCGAAGCGTGGTCTCCCCTCCCCCACTCCCCAAAGTTCGGGGCCCGGGACGGTCGCCCCGATTCGCCGCATCCTAGGGACGGCTTTGGTTGCGAGTGATATGTGAACTGGTTGCCGCCCGCGCTCCAACTCACCAAATCACACTTGACCAGCGTGGTGATGTATGGTCAAACCACCACCATGACCGACACGGCGTGGATGATGCCTTCATCCAGCAGTGGAATGACAACGGGCTGCTGTGTGTGTATTCTTTTCTAATTACAAATCCGCACGTGCGACGAATGTGGCACATTTTTTAAAAGTGTACTCACAAGTATACTTACTAGCCGGGTGACATTCCCAACAACAGCAGCTGCGGAATTACCAACGATGTCAACAGCAAGCTGTCAGGGCAATGGGTTACAGCAACGACAAGAAGAGGCGGGAGGACCGCCACACTGCAACGCGCACAGCATCATTGACATACCCCGCTCATTGCTGCTCGATGTGGCCATGCAGAGTGGTGGCATCGGCGGTACCGTGGGTAGGAAACGGCGGTTGCAGCGGGCGCCTCGGGCACCCTTACAGAGGTATGGATTTCGATTTAAAGCTTTCGTGACAGCAGGGATTCATCTTCTTGGTTCTTTCGGTAAAGTCACGTAGAATGGAAATAAAAAAAAAATACAAATAAAAATAAAACATAATAAAATAATTCTCACGACGTTTCGGCCACAATGCTTGCAAGCATTGTGGCCGGCTGTGTTGATCTCACCTGATGACGGTTGCTTGTGTTGCGATCCGAACGTCGTGATCTATTATTTTCATTCTACGTGACTTTACCGAAAGAATCAAGAAGAAGAGGTATGGATGTGAGATGGAGGGGGGGTGGGGGTGCTGAGGAGCGGTGGTGCAGTGGTTAGCGCGCTGCGTAGGCAAACCCGCGACCCGAGTTCGATTCCCGCTCACGGTCAACATCAGCGACGAGTATCTGAATTGGTCCTGGGCCTCCCCTAGGTCAACTCAGCCTCGAGCACTTGCTGCGATGTGTAATTGTCGCCACTGGTGCTGGCCACCCACCCCACTCGTGTGCCTTGCCGGCCCTCATTGGTGCTCGCTAACAGCACTTGCCTCAACATTCTGTCGAGGCTACACGGGGTGAAATTTGTCTTTGGGGTGTGCTAATGAGGGGCGGGCAAGGTAGAGGAGGAGGGAGGGACTGTTAACGCAATTGTTGTAAACGAAGCAAGCCGAGTGTCCATCTACCAGTGTCTCTCTACGAGTGTCTCTCTACGAGTGTCTCTCTACGAGTGTCTATCTACCAGTGTCTATCTACGAGTGTCTCTCTACGAGTGTCTATCTACGAGTGTTTCTCTATGAGTGTCTCTCTACGAGTGTCTCTCTACGAGTGTCTATCTACGAGTGTCTATCTACGAGTGTCTATCTACCAGTATCTATCTAGGAGTGTCTATCTACGAGTGTCTATCTACGGCTCTGGGCATCGGGGCGTCAGGGACTCGGGGCTCCACCGCCGTGGCTACAAGATACCCGGGGTGGGGGTGGGGGGGTTACCCCGCGCTCTCTGACAACCTTTAAATCCCGACTGAGAGTCTGAAAATAAACCGCGTGGCGCAGCCTGGTGCGGCGTCGGGAGCCTTTTTAAGGACTTGACCTGACCCGAGCGTGACACGGAGGCCGAATTGGTCGCATGCAGTTTAACACGTGGCAGGCTTTCACGACCAAATATCGTCCATAATAGAAGTAGTTTTTTTGCGGGGGTTAGATCGCTTAAATATATAAATGTGTCGTTGAAACCCGCCACCACCCGACACAGCCAACTAGTAAGGGTTGTCACGTAATCAGAACGTGGCCAATTCGTCACTAGTACAGCACACCGGTGTAGTGTATAGTGTAGTGTATAGTAGTGTATAGTAGTGTAGTGTATTGTGTATAGTAGTGTATAGTGTAGTGTATAGTGTAGTATACTAGTACAGCACACCGGTGTGTTGGAGTACGACGTTTCGCCAGTAATTACAACTAGCTTCATCAGGCGACAGCCAGGTTTGTGGAGAAGTCCACCTGTTTCGTTCCTTATATATATTCCTTATATATAATGAACGTGACAACCCTTACTAGTTGGCTGTGTCGGGTGGTGGCGGGTTTCAACGACACATTTACATATTTACGCGATCTAACCCCCCCTCCAAAAAAACCCTCTATCATGGTTGCATACCGTATCGCGGTTATACCGTGCTTAATCGCGCAGGATGGCACGTGGAATACTTGTGGTGTCCGTGTGAGTTGTCAACAATGGTGCTGGCCACCCACCCCCTCGTGTGCCGTGCCGGTCTTCTTCGGTGCTTGCTAACGACACTTGCCCCACCAGTCTGTGAAGGCCACACGGGGGTTTCCCCCACCTCCGATTAGCGCGGTTGGCTACGTTCGGTGGCGAAAGAAGTTCAACATGGGTACGTCTTCGTCAAACGTGTCTATAGAACTAGGTGCTGTAGCTGAATTGTTATGTGTTAGCACGGACAGAAGAACATGCAACACAGGCGTTTTATCTGGCGTGATGAAATATGTCGAGGTTACGTGTGTGTCGTGGTTTTAAAGGTGTGTGGACTACGTAGGGTTCAACTCAGACTTGCGCTTGGAAAAGTGAAATTTCAATTTGCCGGGGATGGCATTCCCCCCTCTCGATGTGATACTTTTGGTTGCAGAAAGCAGCAGCTGAGAATGCGATTCCTTATTGCTACAGGCAGCCCGGGATCCCCGCCTCGACACCACGACTCTCCCGATCGACTGCGGTGCTTTTTTTTTATTTAACTCCGTTGAGCATCCAGTGAGTATTGAGGCATTGCTATTCATCTCGCATTGTTTGTTTAACAGCAGTGAAACCAAGCGAGGCATATCCTTGGAAAGAACAAACTATAATTTTGAGAGGCACTCTATTGCGCGTAAATATATACTTTAATCATCATCATCATCATCAGCTATGATCAATCCACTGCTGGATGAAGGGCTTCCCAATCCATCATCATCTTAGGGTGGGAGGTCCTTTTTGAATGCTTGTACATAAATCACGCATGTAACAATGCATCGATTCATCTATTCAAGTAAAATCTTAAGCTGCACGCATTGCGAGTGCCTGTATGTATAGATTGCTGTACGATTTCACACTTGTATTTGATTGGTTCACGTGAATTATGTGGCCTTTAAAGGTGTTGTCATACACGCACCGCAAGAATGAACGTGAAAACCCCATCGATTACTCAATCGTGAACCAGAATCGCAATGATTAATTGGACGAAACAATTCGCTGACACTGCCTTGACGAGCGGTGCACAAGCGCGTATAACGAAACACATTGGTCAATAGCATTGCCCTCGAGCAAGTAAAATGTAACATACAATCGGTGACGTTTCGGGCGACTGACCTTCTACGACCATGAATCGAATCGCAGAGGTGAACAATGCGTTCCACGCCTCTGAATCAACGCCGTGGGGAACTGAAATTGATCACGTGCCGCTCTGAAGACGCATTCATTCATTCATTACCGAAATGAATCGGCTTCTTAGAAAAAAAAAAACGACCCCACTGAACTTGCCAACGATCATGCACGTGAATAAACCTGTTGTGTGCTATACATCCTCTCCGCTTGTGTTTCACGCTTGTGATCCTGTAGGTCGCACGCGCCGCCGGCTCCGAATACTCCACGCCGGGGACTTGGCGGTGGCGGTGGCAGTGCGCGCAGCAGTTTCAGCGCCGCGACTTGAACATCGAATAACAACAACATCGAACAACAATGAACATGGAACCACATGAATATCAAACAACACAAACATCAAACAACTTGAACATTGAACCACATGAACATCAAACAACATGAACATCGAACAACAATGAACATCGAACCACATGAACATCAAACAACACGAACATCTAACAACACGAACATCAAACAACATGAACATTGAACCACATGAACATCGAAACACATAAACATCAACAACATGAACATGGAATCACATGAACATCAAACAACACGAACATCAAACAACATTAACATGGAACCACATGAACATCAACAACATGAACATCAACAACATGAACACGGAATCACATGAACATCAAACAACACGAACATCAAACAACATGAACATTGAACCACATGAACATCAAACAACACGAACATCGAACAACATGAACATGGAATCACATGAACATCAAACAACACGAACATCAAACAACATTAACATTGAACCACATGAACATCAACAACATGAACATTGAACCACATGAACATCAAACAACATGAACATCAAACAACATGAACATTGAACCACATGAACATCAAACAACATGAACATGGAACCACATGAACATCAAACAACATGAACATCAACAACATGAACATGGAACCACATGAACATCAAACAACACGAACATTAACAACATGAACATGAAATCACATGAACATGGAACCACATGAACGCGTTACACGTGAACGTGTGGAGGCGGCCCTGCAGATGTTGCCTCGCGCCACCGCTTGCCGGAGGGAGACCTTCACTCGAGAAGAGCCCCCACCCCCCCTCCTTTATCGGGGGGTATTTGGCCTACTCTTCCACGCCGGTCAGACGGCTTGGAGGAGAGTCGGAATGAGAATCAGAATATTTATTTGGAGGAATCCGATCAGCTATGAATCTGCTTTTGTCACAGATGTCCAGCAGTTTTCACAAAAAACGTCCAGTAGTTGGAGTACCCACACTTTACCCCACCGCACGCAACCGATCGATCGACTGATCGTGGTGGAGTTGTTTATCCTCTTGGGTGGACAGTGAGAGGTTGCGGTGTGTGTGTGTGTGTGTGGGGGGGGGGGTTGGATAAACTTGAAAGAATGCTTCAACTACCACGACGGGAGATCGATCCGGCGACCTCTGGATTGCAGGTGCAGCGTGCTCGACATTGTAATGCGAGTGGGAGCGCGCACAAGAGGGGATTTCTGCCATTGTGATCATAATCTCGATGCTTCCAGCATGCCTTGCGTGTCACAAGATATCACCGTACCGCGTGTATAATGCACACCACCAGTCTTTAAAAAAATATACCCGTTAGCACTCCTCTGAATGAGGATTTTTTTCATCATTTACATAAGGTTTTAGAATTGGTTCAACGTAATGCTAAATATCACCGTAGGATGTTTCTGGCATATTCCACTGAGACAAAAACACAACGGTACTACAATTGCCCAAATGTATCTGCTATGAAGAAGGGCTAATGCCCGAAACGTCGCCTGTTGTTGTGTTTTCCTTTCAGGGCAGTATTTGAGATGTTTTTTTTTTTTTAAACGTGATTCTTTTTTGTTTACAATTCTCTCTCGTTGCCGTTCACGAACGTGTCCGACAGTGAAATGAAAGATGGCATTTAAATCATGGCCTGAAATGTAATCGTGGCACCACATTTCAATGAGGGCATTGACCACCACTGGTAATAACAATAATATATATTTAAAAAATAAACTTCGGACCTCCCGCGCACATGCACCAAACGTGGAGTGGAAATCGCCCTTTAGCGCACCTCCCTGCGATACAGTAGCTAACCCTGCGGTGTTTGCTAATCACTATCAAACCGCACACGTGCCGTACGCACTGCGTCACGTCAAACCGTATATACGTCTCACGGTGGCGTCACCGGTAAACAACAACAGAAGCCGGTCATGCCTTCTGTTGGACGTGTAATCACACGTGTGTGGGTGTGTGGGTGGGTTTTTTGTGCTTTTTATAAAGGGTAGACGTATACGTTTTAGTCGAAGCTACCGATGTTATTTTATACGAGAATATATTTGTTATTTGCAGTCCCTTGTCACACATCCACTGCTGGATGAAGGCCTCCCCATACCGTGTCGGTCTTTTGGGGCGAGGGGCGGGTGGTGCTTGTTTGACCATACTTCACCGCGTAGGTCAGTGCAAGTTGATATTAGAGAGGCGGGGGGGGGGCAACCCAAGACGGCATTAAGATATCACTCGTCGTGGATTTAAGTCGTGGCCTGCAATCTCACTTCGACTGCACGGTTCTGTCCAAGCTGCATCGAGGAAGCATGCTAACCACTGCGCCACCCGCTCCACCTCCTCAATATCCTATTTCATACATTATTTTCAGTGACTGCAATCGATTTACGAACGCCGCGCGTGTGTGTGTCTGATACAGTGAAATAATAGCCCGTGTGTCTATACATATATGAAGACCTCACCATTTCTATCAGATCCGTTCCACGCGTCCGCACAATTGCTATGTTGTCTCTGAACGTGCTTGTGTTGTGCGATCCGTGTGATCTCCCTTCTGTCACTTGGTGCAATCCCAAGCATGCACCTTCGCCATGCTTCTGCGCGCAAGTTTTGAGCTTTCATTCCACCCTCCCTCCTCGTCAGAGTCCACTTTTCCGATCCAGATAAACGAGAGGAGCACAGCGTTTGCATCCGTGCACTGCCCCTTACGGCATGAAGATCGCATCCCTGTCAACCCATACGGTTTGCCCGTATTCTCTTGTCCAAGGAAATTAAGTTTTTCGGTCCATACAGTCGTTTCAATACGGGCAAAATGTATGTGTCTATTTGTTTGTGTTTCTCCCTTGTGACGGGACTTTGTGGGACGAACGTTGCGAGTTATAAGGGGCACGGGGTGACCAATACGCTCTGAATTGGTCTGTAATAAGGAACGCACTGATTAGGGGTTGAGAGGCATGAAGATCGGTTCTCTTTTCAATGTTCAAATCACACTTGAACACGTCTTTGTTTACTGCTGCAGCGTTTGGAGCCGACTGCACGAATGAGGCTGCATGAAGTTGAAACTGTTGTCACTGTTACTGGCATCATCGCGCCCTGTACCTTCGCTGATGTTGTAAGCGTGACTGTCAGCGGTCACGCTCACCCGGTCGCTGTTGTGTTCACCTCCATACCCGTGGCCGTGTGGCGTGTTGTGTCGTGTTGTGTCTCTATGATGTTCGCGCTGGTCGTATGGTGTTTGTGTGGTGTCTCGTACCATTGCAGATGGTGATGTAGTTCGCAATCTTCAGCATTGTTTAGGGTTGCGATTTTCATGGTTGACGCTTTATAAAAGAAACGTGAATGATATTACCGCTTCAATATGCATCACGACGGGGAGAAGCGATGCATCGGTCCCAGCTTGTGTTGACCAGCATGCCCCGGACTGAATGCATATAGATGTTTGGCAGCTGTGTGGCTATAGTGATGGTTATAACCGTCGTGTAGCAGACCTCGACGCTTTTTACTACATAATCGGTAAAAAAAAACACACAGTCGTCAATAACACTGTGGTAATTGAAATACATTTTTTTTATAATAGGCGACGTTTCGGGCAATGGTCCTCCATAGCACTTAAAACAATAATTTATGGAAATTAAATGTACATATGTATGTTGAACTTCTTTTGCATCGTACATAGCCAACCCTGATAATCGGAGGTGCGGGGGAAGGAAAACACACGAAACACAAAAAGGAGTTCGAAAAAAAACGAGTTTTCAATCGAGATTTAAAAGTACATAGCTCTGGTGGCTTCCTAATATCGGAGAGAAGAACATTCCAGACGGCCGCAGAAGCGCATCAGAACGCGTGTGGTGCAGCGACCGTCTATGATACTATGGACAAGGACTATTGCCCGAAACGCCGAATGAGAGTATTTGTTGTGCAGTACTTCGAACGCAGCAGCAAAATCACCAAATAATGTGTAAAACAAAGTCGGATTGGTATAACGGATGCTTCTCATATTTGATGTATTTACATCCCCGTGTGCAAGAGGGTGTCAATTGTATACGTGCATAGCAACCCACGTATCGTTCATTCTTCATTATTTCGTTTACCTTGAAAGTTAAATCAAGTTAATGCAATATACATATAATGGAGGGGGCGGGGGGGGGGAGTGGAGGAGCGGTGGTGCAGTGGTTAGCGCACCACGCCCGTTCGATTCCCGGCCACGGCTAGCAGGGGTGGCGATTGACATCTGAACCGGTCCCGGGGCCTTTTCTTCCGACCCGAGTCTGGGCTGAGGGACCTCCCCTCGCCTCCCACTCACCCCATAACCGGCACGATGCGTGGGGGAGAGCCTTCATCACTGCCCCCCGCTGGATAGACACGGAGTTGTGCGCGTTTACATATATACGTATGGACATCGACTTTCTCTTGTAGACAATAGCGTTTAACGTACGTGGACATATCATGGCATTGACGTATACAGCACGAGCGATGTTTACGTGGAGACATGTACGTATGTATTTTTTTCCCCATGAAATAGTCTGTAAGGCGTTATTTTGTAAGCCTGCAGCGAATGTTAAGGCAATTGCAGTCGGCCGTGATTGTGGAGGCACAGGCTGAATAAATCGTTGCCTAAATGAATACACACACACGTATCATTTAGCAAACAAAGTATACATGTGATGTGTTTATTGAAATATCAAAAGGGGTTAAATATATTGTGCCGTTTTTGTGCCGTCAGTTAATGAATCCCTCATTTAAGCAGCGGCGCTTATTGATGTATTTATTGGGCGAGTAATGTTTTTGTTTTATAATGATGGTGATGATAATAATATATACTCCTTCAGTATTATTTAACATAGCCCTGCACAACCCTCCATTCTATTCGTGAAGGAGGCGTATGACAGACATTCGATGAGTGGCCCACAGGTCTCAACTATTGCCAGCTCATCTTGGGGAAAAGCTGACACGAGATTTAAACGTAGCGAGTGAATTTGAGTACGAGTAGCACAAGCTCGCAACGCCTTCGTTCAGAGAAAACATATATAACAGCAGAAATTTCGGGAAACCGGCCCCCTTCATATAAAGCAGCGATGTATACAAATATATCTATATAAATATACATGTATATGTATATGAAGAAGGGGCGTTGACCGAAACGTTGCCTATGTACACGTGTTTTTCCTCTTTGGCGGGGGAGTGTTATTCACGCACGCGTTACGGTGTTTGTTATTTGTGATGTGCAGCGATAGCAGACACGGATTCGCAGCAAAGCGACCCATGCTTCGGTTTGTAGCGTGGAAAAATTGGCTTCTTCTTGTTGGTGGTGGTATTATAGAAGGAGTTTAGCTCCCGTGAGTTGACAGTCGCGTTAAGTGACCCCCGACCGATGGGAAATACAACGATGATCAACGAGGCAACTGAAAACGGTGGCATACATCGACACTTCAATACGGAGAGCAACAACGACTGGGTTTCAAGAATGTCACGAGTGTTAGTCAACTTAATTTTCAAACCCATCGGATGTTACCACGATGTTCTCAAATATGTTAGTCAAATCGGCTGCTCTTCAAAGATTTAAAAACAAATGCAACGGTTTATGAATAGTTTTCGAATTATTGGTCAACAATGTTGGTATTTTTTTGATGCAGGCTGCTCTGAACCTTCGTCCTGCACACCTGAGGCTACCCAAGTTCGATTCCCGGCCCACGGCTAACATCAGTGGCGAGTGGTATTTGAACCGGTCTTGGACTCACCACGTGACCAACCCGCACTGATCAGTGTGGTGATGTATAGTGGAGTGACCCTCATGACCCATTGAAGGCCTCCTTCACCCACTGAGGGAGGCCTTCATCCCGAAGTGTTGTTTTTATATTATAAAGGGCTTCACACTACGTACACGACACAGTGGACGCCGCGACGAGCTTTTCTGAGTGGACTCCCCCACGGCGCGTGAAACCTTCGCTTGCGGTGACCTCGTTCGGAAAGTGGTTGAATGAGACTAAACAGTCGAGGACATTTCGACGGTGCAGACGAATGTACGTGCGCCGTACGGGTCCCTCGCTCCGACGCGTCATTTTAAACAAGAGATGACCACGGTTGCGAAACATGGCGTTGGTTGGTTGCTGAAATAAAATGTTCCAATTTTTTTTCTAATGGAAGAGCCTCTCTCTCTCTCTCTGTCGCGGAGGGGAGAATGCATGCCACGAAAGCTGCGCCGCCACGATCGGTGCTCATTGGTGCCACAATCAAGTCGCGTTTCCTGCGCTCGTTCCTTTTGAATGCACACTTAAGCGAAGCCGTAGAATAAAGATGCAAGTTTGTTCGTGTTAGACACGTTCACGTTGATATGACAAAGATCCCTCGTATCGCCTGTAACAGACTGTTGGAGGCAAGTGCTGTTAGCGAGCACCTATGAAGGCTACAAAGATCCCCCATATAGCCTCAACAGACTGTAGGGGCAAGTGCTGTTAGCGAGCACCTATGAAGGCCGGCACGGCGCACGAGGGGGTGGGGTGACCAGCACCACGCCCCGGCCGTCTTTGTTTCCCCAGCGACGATGTTTTTGCACACCGCACCAGGTACCCATTTGAGACTGAGTCGATCTAGAGGATGTCCAGACCTGGTTTCAGATAATCGTCACTGGTTTTGGCCTTGAGCGGGAATCGAACTCGGTTCACCAGGTTAGTAGCGCAGGCTGCTAACCGCTACACTCCCGCTCCCCACACATACATATATATACACATACACACCACACACACTGGGTGGAATATTACACAACCTTCTTTAAAAAAATAAATAAACTTGTACCTCCAGTACCCTACTGCAAGGAAGTTCCTTTTAAGGCAATACTACGGCACGAAGATGGTGGTTTTTTGTTGTTGTATTTGAATGACGCCAACTCACAGCTATGATACGCGGCACGTACTCAGGGGTGCGCACTGAGGATCCTTCTCCACGGTTGGGTCCTGTTGGCTTTCCGGACCAATATGAAGCCGGCAGCAGTTGTCTAAGCAAGCAAACTCTCTTTTCCACTTTCTATCTCGCGCCCTGAACTTTGCTCCGCAAGTCTCTGCACGATGACGAAGAGGCCCATTTCCCGAAACGTCGTTAATTTTACATGTATGTATATATTCTAGGGCAGTGCTATTGACCTGTGAGAGTTTTTTGTGTGTTCGCAATTGGTTGTTGGGTCAGATTTCGTAAGTACAATGTGTGTCGGACACTATCCTCCACGCTCTGCACATTCGACTGACGGTGGCGAAATGACCCAAAATGTCATTACGAATGACAATTTTTTGCTCGTGCATGTCCACACGTGTTTTGCGTTTTATGTTGTTGTCATTTGTGCGTATTCATCCACTTCCAGCGGCAGTATCACGACACAATTCTGGCCATAGGAATCGAGTCTGTACACGAAGTGAAAAATGCGATGGGTTCTACCAAAGTTCGCCAGCGGACAGGAGGGCATCACGGAAGTAAGTGCTGCAGTCTGTGCCAAGGATGAGGCCGTTTACAGGTGAATAGGGTGATCTGGCACCTGTACGTTGATTGTTTAGATTATAATAACAAAAATAACAACTCGCTTGTCGCTACTGACGCATCATCCATTGAGATTTGAACCTTGTGACGGGACCCCGAGGTCCCATAAGCCCCCGGCTCTCGCACAAACTGCGTTGCGACGTCATTGTATGCCTGTTGAAGGCGAACGACACGGCGATCTGTTCCTCTCGATCGAGCGCTACCCGATGCGCTAATCAAAGTTTCAAGATTTTGTTTATGACTACGGAAATTTTGGCAACGACGGCTGCTTGGTGAAGAACGAGAGGATTGATTTCTGGTGGGTCGCGGCGTTTATGAGCGCCGTGGGACGGAGTCCCCAAAAATAAATACATGAATTACGATTTTGACTTCCGTTAATTCGGGAACCCGGGGTCCCGCCATAAGGTTAATTTAAAACTCTCCGTTCCGTTCATCTATTCGTTCACAACCTCGCATTGATCAGCGTGGTGAAGTATGGTCAAACAGCCTCTTGCCCCCTCGCCCATCCGCCGTAGAACGGCACGCATTTTGGAGGCCTTCATCCAGCAGTGGATTGACATGCATACTCTATATAGACTAAGACGGTCCGTACGTGTCAGTTGGCTGGCCACTTAAAATGCCATAAATTTGGTGTTTTGGGAAAAAAGGCCTCAATTTGGTTTAGAGTAAGGTAGAGTGGATCAAGTGTTAGTTGTGTCAAATACAAACGTGGGTAGCGTCCCAATAGTATAACACGCCCTGTAAAACGATGAGGAAATGCATCAGACGGAGCGGGTGGCTGGGGTAGAAATTCATACGGTGGCCACACTCGCATCTCCTGTTGTCTAGCAATCACATTTGGCCTGCCAGATAGTGAGACTCCGCAAGCCAGATAGTGACTTGAAGCAAAGAATCAGTTCTTTGCGAGTGACATTCAAGCAATGTCGCATTGTGTTTATATCTACAGATAGACTGTTCGATAGTCGTACATCGAGTTCGTGGCTTTGTATAGTCGCGAACTGTGATCTGTGTGTAGGTGGTGCTGTGTGTGTAGGTAGTGCTGTGTGTGTAGGTAGTACTGTGTGTGTAGGTAGTACTGTGTGTGTAGGTAGTGCTGCGTGTGTAGGTAGTGCTGTGTGTGTAGGTAGCGCTGTGTGTGTAGGTAGTGCTGTGTGTGTAGGTAGTGCTGTGTGTGTAGGTAGTGCTGTGTGTAGGTAGTGCTGTGTGTGTAGGAAGTGCTATGTGTGTAGGTAGTGCTGTGTGTGTAGATAGTGCTGTGTTTGTAGGTAGTGCTGTGTGTGTAGGTAGTGCTGTGTGTGTAGGTAGTACTGTGTGTGTAGGTAGTGCTGTGTGTGTAGGTAGTGCTGTGTGTAGGTAGTACTGTGTGTGTAGGTAGTACTGTGTGTGTAGGTAGTGCTGTGTGTGTAGGTAGTGCTGTGTGTGTAGGTAGCGCTGTGTGTAGGTAGTGCTGTGTGTGTAGGTGGTGCTGTGTGTGTAGGTAGTGCTGTGTGTGTAGGTAGTGCTGTGTGTAGGTAGTGCTGTGTGTGTAGGTAGTGCTGTGTGTAGGTAGTGCTGTGTGTGTAGGTAGTGCTGTGTGTAGGAAGTGCTGTGTGTGTAGGTAGTGCTGTGTGTGTAGGTAGTGCTGTGTGTGTAGGTAGTGCTGTGTGTGTAGGTGGTGCTGTGTGTGTAGGTAGTGCTGTGTGTAGGTAGTACTGTGTGTGTAGGTAGTGCTGTGTGTGTAGGTAGTGCTGTGTGTATGTAGTACTGTGTGTGTAGGTAGTGCTGTGTGTAGGTAGTGCTGTGTGTGTAGGTAGTACTGTGTGTGTAGGTAGTGCTGTGTGTGTAGGTAGTGCTGTGTGTAGGTAGTACTGTGTGTGTAGGTAGTACTGTGTGTGTAGGTAGTGCTGTGTGTAGGTAGTGCTGTGTGTGTAGGTAGCGCTGTGTGTAGGTAGTGCTGTGTGTGTAGGTAGTGCTGTGTGTGTAGGTAGTGTTGTGTGTGTAGGTAGTGCTGTGTGTGTAGGTAGTGCTGTGTGTGTAGGTAGTGCTGTGTGTGTAGGTAGTGTTGTGTGTGTAGGTAGTGCTGTGTGTAGGTAGTACTGTGTGTGTAGGTAGTGCTGTGTGTAGGTAGTGCTGTGTGTAGGTAGTGCTGTGTGTAGGTAGTGCTATGTGTGTAGGTAGTACTGTGTGTGTAGGTAGTGCTGTGTGTAGGTGGTGCTGTGTGTGTAGGTAGTGCTGTGTGTGTAGGTAGTACTGTGTGTGTAGGTAGTGCTGTGTGTAGGTAGTGCTGTGTGTAGGTAGTGCTGTGTGTAGGTAGTGCTGTGTGTGTAGGTAGTACTGTGTGTGTAGGTAGTGTTGTGTGTAGGTGGTGCTGTGTGTGTAGGTAGTGCTGTGTGTGTAGGTAGTACTGTGTGTGTAGGTAGTGCTGTGTGTAGGTAGTGCTGTGTGTGTAGGTAGTGCTGTGTGTGTAGGTGGTGCTGTGTGTGTAGGTAGTACTGTGTGTGTAGGTAGTGTTGTGTGTGTAGGTAGTGCTGTGTGTGTAGGTAGTGCTGTGTGTAGGTAGTTCTGTGTGTGTAGGTAGTGCTGTGTGTGTAGGTAGTGCTGTGTGTGTAGGTGGTGCTGTGTGTGTAGGTACGTGCGTGTTGTGTATGTGGGTAAGTACGTGCTGTGTGTAGGTAGTACGTGCTGTGTGTAGGTAGTGCTGTGTGTAGGTAGTGCTGTGTGTGTAGGTAGTGCTGTGTGTGTAGGTAGTGCTGTGTGTAGGTAGTGCTGTGTGTGTAAGTAGTGCTCTGCGTGTAGGTAAGTACGTGCTGTGTGTGTAGGTAGTACGTGCTGTGTGTCGGTGCGACGTATGTGTAGGTAGTGCTGTGTGTGTAGGTAGTGCTGTGTGTAGGTAGTGCTGTGTGTAGGTAGTACGTGCTGTGTGTAGGTAGTGCTGTGTGTGTAGGTAGTACGTGCTGTGTGTAGGTGGTGCTGTGTGTGTAGGTAGTACGTGCTGTGTGTGTAGGTAGTACGTGCTGTGTGTCGGTGCGACGTATGTGTGTAGGTAGTACGTGCTGTGTGTAGGTATAGGTGCGACGTATGTGTGTACACGCGCTGGGCTACTTGAACGGTGGCGCTCTCCGCAGTGCGAGCAGTCTCGCGTGCTTTACGCGCGACATCCAGAGGCCCTGGCTGTCTCTGTCTGCGAACCTCGTTCATTGCGTGAGCCATGATTATCATGATTGTCATGATTATTATGGTTGCTACGGCTCCTCTATTTAAACCGTATGGGCGGTAAACAGCGTCAGTGGGGGGTGGGGGTTCTTTTCTCTCTCTCTTACATCGTGCAACTGCGGAGAATAAATTGTCCCCGAATTAACAAAAGTTGTGAAACGTTTGCGTCCGAGTGAGTGAACGCGTTACGAACACGCTCCGTGCGCCGTTGAGCCTGGCGTGGTTTGCGGTACGCGCGAGTGGCGAGCGAGTGGTGATAATTTTTTCGCGATTTAAAATCTATAGAAATTAACAACAACATTAACAACAACGAATGCGGACGCCGTTGTGCGTGTTTGTTTCCGTGGTTAGGATCGTGATGATACTCGTTTTTATTTCCCGCACCATTATAATTACGGGATTCATCCTACGCATGGAATGTAATTTAATTTTTGGTTTATTTTACGTGGGAATTAGTGGTATTTCTCTCTCTCTTCCTTATGCGAGGGCGTATCTATGCCAGCGATATTTAGTGAAGTGCCATTCTATTCTGTATGCTTGCGTATGATGTCAGCGATATGTTGAGGAGCTTTAATGTCAATGTCGAGGTCTACGAGACAAGAAAGGGCTTCAGGAGAGAGTCGGTGTTGATTTGCGATTCCTACTCCTCCTCCGTCGATGGAGCTACATTGGTTTACCAAATGGTCCATAAAAGTGCGATTATCGAAACGAATGGGGATATAATAATTAAAGACACACTTTTTTCGTATCAGTATGGATTTTATTATAAAAAAAGACTTTAAAGTAATCTGTGTCTACACATTTGAACAAAAAGCGCCTCTTTTTTCACTATAATCCACACATAAGCATTATTTTACATTGACGGCTGCACGATTTTTTTTATCATTATTTTGTCGCAACAGCAAATAAATATCCATGATGACCACAGCACATGTGCTTTTAAAACACACGCTTAAGGTTCAGCTGTTTGTTTTTTTTACTTCCAAAAGCGTTGAACATTTCCAAAATATGAATGCCACCACTGTAACAGTGCTACTATGAAGTCTAAGGATGCGTGCCATGTTATGCTCAAGTGCCTGCTAAAAGTTGGTTTAAGCCACGAGTTTATACCCTGAAGCGGTACGCTCTCAACTAAACAGCTGAATAATGTAAAAGTGTAAAATCCCGGGCTTACTCCAAGGGTCTTGTCAGTAATGCGTTAAAGACGACTGTGCAGCCTCTATAGGGGACGACATGAATAACCTATAGAGAGACACGTCTGACTTATTTCATAAATGCGAGCCGATGAAAGTGTCGTACCTTTAATCCGATTTCCTACAGTAGCTCTTATTCCACGTTGGGGCTGCTTGTAAATAAACCGTAGCCCGTGCCGCAAGCGTCACGTGCCCACGGCCCCTTTTTGCAAATCGGCCCGAGCCGGCCCGGCCTGATGACGATCATGAACGATCGAGAGTGCGCACGCACAGACACACACACACACACACGAAGCAGCACGCTACACCGTAGCGCGCCGGGACACCTATCCGATGTTGACGAGGCTAGACGAGATGGAGTGCATCATGGAGTCCTGTAGAGCGTGCTGCTGCTGCTGCTGGTGCTGCTGCTGGTGGAGTTGCTGCTGCTGCTGTTGCTGCAAGCCGGTCCCCGCGCCTCCCGACGGGGCCGGCACGCCCGGGTTGGGTGGCAAACCGGCGTAGCTGAGGGCTCCTCCGCCGTGCTGAGACATGTGGCTTTGGTGCTGGTGCTGAGCCAGAGCCTGGTGCTGCTGCTGGTGGTGCTGGTGGCTCAGCGACTGGTGGTGCTGGTGATGGGCGTGGTGGTGATGTGGCGTCTGGAGTAGAAGAGGAGGACTCACGCCGCCGTGGTCGGGCGTGTGATCGGGCGACTTCTCGTCGTCCGAGCTGCTCAGGAGGCTGCGGGCTCCGTTAAGCGGCGACAGGAGCTGCGTCGGGGCCGTTCCGGACGAGTTGCTGTTTGTGTTTTCGCTGTTCTCCCTGGAGGGAGGGGAGCGTGTGAGAGAACGGCGCGTTAATGGTTTCCGTTTGAAAATGAATGTGCCCATTTATTGGACCCTCTCCGCGGTAGTAGGCAAGCTGTGACGACCCCGCTGATACAAAGAAATACATACATATATACCGCACACGATATTTAGACGGGCATGCTTCGAGTGACTTGGAGAACCGTTCGGGTGATTAATTGCGCAGAGAGTGTGGAGAGAACATATTATCGCTTAAACGGGCGCTTAATAACGACAGTGACCTCAAAATTCGTAGCGCAGAGAGGACACTGAGATCGTATTTTTTTTAAGTATATAGTGCTTCATTAAACGTTATTAGTACGTTTCTTACCATTCTGTTTTTTGTTTAAGCAGAGTTTACTACACCCAGAAGACCTGGGTAAGATGAATTTAAATAAACACTCTGCATGTGTTAAGTATCGGTCAAAGTATTCATGTAAAGTATTTTGTTCGAGAAAGCCCCGAGTTCGTTGTGAACGAATGTGTCTACCATTAGATATTCACGTCGCGTGCCAGGCTCCTGTATGAAATCACAATTGTCAGTTACGTAATAATCACAGCATTTAAACCATGTAACGTACTTCTAGAGCGTGTTGTGTTTAATTCACTAAGCTCAAAACGCTTTGGAGCATTGCGCCGCGGTTAGGTTAACGCACGCAAATTAGTATCATTCTTTTTTTTAGAAATACGTCTTTAGTAACTTAATTCATTTAGAAGTGTGCAATTTGTTCGTTACCTCGTGTGTTGCTATTCTAACTTAGAATCGTTATCCAAATAATTACGCATGGACAAAGGTGCGTTCCTCTTGCTGGGAAATATGGTCTAGCAGTACATTTATTTCTGTGGAACATGCACACCAACGGATACGAAGACGGCATGCTAACGCAAACCTGCTAATCAGATCGTGTACATATACGCGTAAATAATAACCCCACAGCACTCAACCAAACTCACGGAATACTTCAAATGAAGCATTCAAAAACAAAATCCACGAAATGGAACCGTAACAACAACAAACAATAACCACGCATTGAAGACACGTTGCGCGTGCAGCCCCCCAAAATGCCCCGAGCGTCAATGCGGGGCCAGCGTTTGTCAACGTTTCGAAGCGACCTTCCTGCCACTACGCAGCAGCCGTATCTGACAACCGCGCGATCAGGGAGGGGGGGGTGGGTGGGTGGCGGACAGCGAACGAGCCGAGATCTCCGCGCGCGCCCCGACCGAGTGCGATCCTCCATCACCTCTCTTTGGCCTCCGCGGCGCGGTCGCGCTGTCGACGGTTCTTGAACCAGTTGCTGACTTGCGTGGTGGTCAACCCCGTCGCCTCGGCCAACTCGCGCTTCTCGCGCGGGGACGGGTACGGGTTGTGCGCGTACCACTCGCGCAGCACGCCCCGCGACTTCTCCTTGAAGCAGTAGCTCGTCTCCTCGCCGTCCCAGATGGTCCTCGGCAGCGGGAACTTGCGCCGCACCCGGTACTTGCCCACGGCGCCCAGGGGCCTTCCGCGCAGTTTCTCCGCCTCCATGTAGTGCGCCTTGAGCCACAGCTGCTGCAGCTTGGGGTGGTTGTGCGGCGAAAATTGGTGGCTCTCCAGGATCTTGTACAGCTCGCGGAAGTTGCCCCGGTGGAAGGCCACCACGGCCTTGGCCTTGAGCACGCTCTCGTTCTTGTGCAGGTGCTCGCACGCGGGCAGCGACCACAGGAAGCGTCCCAGGCGCTCGATGTTGCCTCCCTGCTGCAGCACCTCGCACACGCACGCCACCTGCTCCTGCGTGAAGCCGAACGAGGGCAGCATGGACATCGTCCACGGGGTTCCCTTCTCGGGCGTAGAAAGTAAAAAAAAAAAACTTAGAGGAGGTCGAGCGACGGAACTCCCCGACGTTGAATCTTGCGGGCGAGCGAACGACGAACGAACGAGCGGACGCGACACGATCGCTCCTCTTTCGGTCGACTTTCTGGGGCGTCCCCGCCGCGACTTGCGTGCGACTGCGTTGCGAGTTGCGCGCGCGCGTGTGCGCTCCTTCTCTGGCACAGCCACAAGAGCCACGGGCGGGTTGATGGGACGGCGCTGGGACGGGCTGGGGTTAGTAGCCAGTGCCCGGGCAAAGGGGATTGGTCGGAGCGCGATCACAGACGCGGCGCAGGCCCGGGTAACTGGTTCGTCTCCCCGCGGAGCCTCCCCGAAACCCGACACCCGCCCAGCTGTCGCTACGTCCCCCCCGCCCGCCCGCCCGCCCGCGGCGCCACCGCCGACACATCAGCCCAGGGCCCAGGGAAAATATTATTATTACTACCCATAAAACGGAACAGATACAGTGTGTGTATAAAAAAAAAAAGTTGTAAATAATGGGTGGAGGTGGAGAGGGGTGGGGGGCCGAGAAGGACGCGGTGGGGTGGAGGAAGTTCCATGGAGATTCTTGCCGTGTAGAACACGAGCACGTTCAGTTTTTTGCGCATTACATTTTTTTTCGGATAATTTTTTTAGCACGTTTCGACTCGATTTGTGCCATGTGTCGCATCTTCTTCACGAGTTGCCCCACCCCCCACCCACAAACTCCCTCCCCGTAGTTTTGTTTAGCGTTCGGGAATTGTTAGACTCCTTCGTTTGGATGGTACCTGGGGGCTCGTGTTAGCCATTGGTGGATTCGTTGCGCTCGTATCGGTAAGGCACACAGAGGTGTCACGCTCTTGCTGTATTGAGGATTGAGGACGGGCCGAGGAGCGATTGTGGGAAACCCCAAGCTCAGGACCACATCGTAGACCAGTGGTTCTCAAACATTATTTTTTAGCTTACTGTGCCCCCCATGTTGAATTGTGTTTCAACCGAGCACCCCCTCGTCTGACCAACGTGGTTCTGAGAAATGAATGCATGAACAATGAACATCAATATTCTAATCACATTGTCCATTTTGTGAGGTATCCTAACTAGCGAGTTACTGCAAGCGAATAAAAGCAAATCGAACGAACGCTCTGCGTGCGTGAGGTCATTTGTTCTCGCTCGCTGGTTACTCTTGGATACCACACTGTTTACCATCAATGAGTTTAGAAACGTATTTAATATCGTCCCAGGTTACCATTTACATTTCGATGTTATCGAAGTTATCGTATATTGGCAGATTCATACGTAATTACGCGTGATATAATTTCGCACATTTACACATCATCCTCACCAACCCCCTAGGACGTTGATACCTACCCACACAGAGGTCTGCATATCCCCGTTAGAGAACCACGCGCACCTTCAACGGAGGAGGAATAGCAACACCCCACGAACTCTCTCTCTCTCCCCCAAAGCCCTTTCGTCGTGAACACATTGCTGCCGTGGCATCTAATAGACGATATCTCAACACAGGATTCCGACGCTAAAGCAAGGCCAAGGTTCGAATTGACGTCAGTCTCCCGTGTGCGCCGTGGCGAGCAATGACTTCTGATCACGCCAAACTCCGCGTGAGATGTTCAAGTTCAGGTGCTCGCACGCCGCCACTCTTCCAAAGGGTAGCGCACATACGCCGTGGAGTCGAGTGTGTTTACGTGATTACTCGTAATGTCACGTGTTAGACACTTGTGTGCAGGCAGCTGTCTGGACAGTCACGATTCGAATTTCATAATCGTCAGTCATCAGCCATTATGAAAAGCTTCCGCTGGTTCAAGGCCTCCCCTAAGCCACCCAGGACATCTCACAAATGTGAATGCAGTCTGTACTGTATTTGAACACATATACAAGGCTAAACGGCTCGATGTATGTAACATGAAGTGTTGTAAACTATAGACTTGTTTGGAAACAAATAATAATTGTTCGTTCTCGCATTGAAACCGTTACGTCATTGCTGACTCCAGTATTCTCCGAATTATGAGAGCCACTTTTTTCGGGACGTAATTGTCGTGTATTCCGTTGCGGGAAACACGAAAAATCCATTCTCTCGGGGAGTGTCCAGGATAGGAATGCGCAAATTTCATCGCTCCATTGCTCGCACGTGAGATGAATTAAGCCAGCAACACCATTACACGTGTAATTTATTGTCGTGTTCATCATTGGCGCTTCATTAACGTTACACAAACATTCGTTCCGACTTAAAATGTGTCTTCCGCGAAGAAACACGCACGGGTGAAAAAGTTTCGGCCGTGGGGGGGGGGGGGAGAGGGGGGCAACTGAATTTTCTCGAGTGAACTCAATAAATTAATAATACACCTCCGTTCCCTTACTGGAACGCACAAGTGGCAATGGAACACATTGCAGGACGTCAGCCCACAGGCTTTACAGACCGATCATATGCAGCAGCATCTGGTCCGCACCAGTGTCGACATTTTTTGAGTGTCACCAGCAGCGTCCGGCTTGTTAAAACGAGTACAAATGAGTGTTTTTGAGACTCTAAGTGCGGGATTGTCTTTTTGAACTCGAGGCGAGGAGGGATGTGGAAGGGGGGGGGGGTGACGCGGTGGGGGGAGGAGGCTGTGGGGGTTGCACACGCGTCTCTTTGTCTTCCGCGAAGACGCTACCGGTAACTTTTACGCATTCGCTCAAACATCCACTCGTTCATACTCGGTGGCCCCAGTGGCGCTCGCTGCGTGGTGGGTTACTCGAGTGGACGCGCACGAGGCTACTCAACGCAGGGCGCGTTCGTAAATAAATAAATAATATCCCATACACGTGCGCTGCGTGTCGCTCACGTGCAGGCAATTATGTGCATGTCACATGCACACGTGTGCGTGTGTGCGTGTGTGCGTGCGTGCGCATGACACATCCACGCGTGTATGATGGAGGTCATAGTTTAAAAACCAGGAGAAATGACCGTGCTTGCGAGCCGCTTGAAAACGAAAACATCTGCGTAATATTCCACATCCCTATGTGTGTGTGCCTTTTTTTGTTGCTGTTGTTGGAATTTTTGCCGAAGTTTAAGTTATGTTTCAGTTTTCCTGCACCATTGGCAACGCCGCGTTCATCATCGTTGGGTGGTGAATGGTCCCGAGTGAACATGCAACGTCGCGCCAACGTTCGTATGTGGTTGGAACCCTGGGGTTAACGTTGGCCCAACGTTCCATGCTTACTGGCGCATTGCTTTATTCTTTTTTTTTTTGGTTCGTAGTTTGCATGTTTAGTCACGCGTTAACGCGGAGAGGATCGATTCGTTTGCGTAGAGCCGTAAAAAAAAACCCCACGAGAATCCATCACATTCTCAAGATTAGCCGACTGCGGGCATCCGTAAATTCGCTCCGCGTAGCGCATCGACTCGGTTGAATTCCCAGTCCCTTCGTGAGCCCACTGCTTGATGAACGCCTCCTCGCGCCGTGTCGATCACACGAGGGGGAGGTATGTCTGGCGAGTGCAGGTTGGGGGCTGGTGGCCACGACCGGTTTCAGACATCACTCGCCACTGATGTTCGCAGTGGCTGCGATTTCATTTTTTTTTTGACTGAGGTCGTCCGTGGTCACAGCGCCGCACTGCGCCACTGCTCCACCCAACTCGCTGAAAAAACCCCGCGACGTTTCACCACTCAAATACTGGTAGTTCAATCATGAATCGATGCTACCGACAATTGACGACTCCACAATATGCGTGCGTGCGTATGTTGTGCAAGCGCGGCCTTGTTGACCATCCACTGTGGGATGGGAGCCTGTACAGCGACTTCGAAGTCGTTGATGGGACACCTCTAATTTCCTGCCATCGTCTCTTTTCCCCAACGTATTTATCATTATTATTCTCATCATCATCATCATCGACATTACACCTTGGCAAGTGCTGTTTGGTGCTGGCCCCTTGGCGTCAGCGATCTTTGGGCCTGCGCGCGGCCACTGTGAATGGCAACAGCGATTGATTTGCGCGAACGGGAGGAAATCAAGAACAATTAAAATATCGGTTGTTTAGATCCTCCATAAAACACGGCCGTTCACACGGCCAATGTCGAGCACAGATGTAAGAGTGCGCAAAGAAGCGCGGAGAGATGCATGCTTGGAATTACGCTGAGAGCCCGACGGATGAAGGACCAGATTCGAGAACGTACGCAGTTCACCGACACAACTCAAACTGTTAAGGGAAGTGAGCGCGTTTGGGCACGACGCGAAGGGGATGATGATGATCGTCGGTTGAGACTAATAACGGAGTGGCAGCCAAGGAGTGGAAACGCATCCACAAATACATCCGCGGGTTTCGTGCGCCGGGTGCTGGCCGCGGTTTCGGGAGACCTTTAATCCAGCAGAGGATTGATCATGGCTGCTGCTGCTGCTGATGATGGTGGTGGTGATGTTTGCCCACTTGCGTAGCAGCCACGGGCAGTGGCGAGCGAGCGAGTTGCACTCGTGCGTCAGTGAGCCCATCGCTATTGCAGGTCTGTTCCTGCGCCGCGACGAGACGATGGGGGCGGCTATCGGGTTACGCCTAATGGCTTTCCCAGCTCGGCCCGAACCACCCCACTTCAAGCGGAGGAGGAGGAGGAGCGGTAGGGCCGCTCCTAAATCCTCTTGATTGTTCCAATATGTCCAAGCGAGAGGCGACGGTGAAATTATAGCGGATCCCCGAGACAAGCGCCGCCCCTGATGTCTTCACTAGACAAACACACGGGCGAGGGAGGAGCAGCAGGAGGAGGGGGGGGGGCACTGTCGGACAATCGATGCCTCTCGCATTTCCTCATCGGAATTAATTGACCACAGCAGAGCTACTGCATGGGTTTTATTTAGTGAATATATATACCGGCTTTGCTGTGACAGCTATCCGATGTGTTTTCGGGTTGTACCGCTAGTTAGTGTGTTGCTCGGCACGACGTCCGACGTTTCGCTTCCACGTCCTGGGAGGTTCCGTTTGCCGAAGAAGCTCCCCGCACGTGGAGCAAGAACGTCTGAGAACAAATTGGCCAGCGCACCACCTCAACGAGGCTCAACGTCAGTCGGGAATTAGCGAAGCGGTCCTGGACCCCACGACTCGGCCTTAAACGAGCACCCGGCGCGGCGTGCAAACAGCACCAGTGGGGGAGACAAAGGCGGCTGGGCGTGGTGGCAGGTCACACTACGCCGCCTCGAGTACCGCGCCAGCCTTCATCGGGGCCCACTTACCGCATTGGCCCTAACAGCCTGCGGCGGTTACGTAGGGGTAAGGGAGTGGGTCTTTGCGTTCACGTGGTAACATCAACTGGTTGCACCCAAAAAATAAAAATACAATACTGCTGCACGTTACATTTCAAGTTTAACAGAAATGAAATAAAAACTCCCTACCCCCCCCCCCCCCCCAGATCCAAACATTTTGGATCACCGCACCGAGAGTGGCTGCTGGCGTGCTCGACACTGTCAACTGAGTCTTATTGGTGCGAATTCGCTGAAAAATTACCGGCAACAATGGTTTTTATGTGTGCGTATATTTTCCCGTGTGCTTCTAATTGGATTGCATTCCAGTGACGTCCGAGAAACCTTACCCCTCACGTCCTCTGCTCAGTGCAGGGCAGTGCAGGCTGCTGTAACCACAATCCTCATAAAAAAAGAACCCTAACCCACGTGCCTAAGGATCCATTATCATGATCATCAGCCACGGTCAATCCGCTACTGGATGAAGGCTAACCCCCAAGCAGCCGCCACATCTCACGATCCTGCAATATGAAGGTCCACCCAGGCACACTGTATACGAGCTGAGCTGATTGAATCGCTCCATCTCCTGCTCAACGAGGTCCCCTAGGACGCCTTCCATTCACTGGCTGCCATTCCGTAATACATTCTTGACCATTGGGCCACCATCCCTTCTAAAGACCCATGGGATAAAACAAAACCAGCAAAAAACTACTCGTACGAATGCTGTGTTCCATCTTGGGACACGTGGACTCTTCATGAACTGCGTGATTGGGGCATCTCTTTGGCTTCCAGAGTGCACGTTGTACTTTCGGCGAGCAGCAAGCAATCTGCCACTTTGCAGAGGCCTGGAGTGCGGGTGTCAGTGCTAAACCTGAACGTGCGGATGCCCTTTTGTTGACCGCAACGCGTTTTAAAATGAGCACAATCGCGGCTTAATCTCTCCCTCGATATTCTCTGGAGCGCTGCTATAGCGACTGGCTTGGAGGAGGTCACTACCACGGGCGTTCAAGCTAAGCCTGTCCATAACTAATCCTAAATTATTGTATCCTATGTTCCTATAACCGTATCATCGAACACGTTTTTTTATATATATATACACACACACGATAAGAACAAAATACAAGGTGAGATGGATGAGGCGTGCCAACACAAATTATTTCCGTTCTGAGCCGTTCCGGCTGAAATGTCGGGCAGACCTGTCCCACCAGAAGATGAAGTGCTCTCGAGCCCAGGAGTGCGTGTGCTGCCCCTATAGTTCGCGTGGCACACTGCGCGTTACGTTCATTCACTTCGTTTTCTGCTGCGTAAAAAAGGAAAAATCACAGAGTCAAAGTGGTTCCCTGCTCAAATCGGCATTGAGGTGGTAGTAATCCCCTGTTTAACAGCCCTCATCCAGTGGTGAAACATTCCACATTTCCATGGGGGGACAGCTGTTGACTTAAATTTTGACTTAAAACTTTCGTGACTGCAGGAATTCACATTCTTTGGTTCTTTCGGTCAAGTCACGTACAAAGAAATAACTGTTGGCTTCCCCACGAAGTTGTCCGAACTGTATCTACCACGCATGGATTATGGGCCGAGTCAACCTCCAAATCAGGTTTCGAATTCGCCACCACTGATTTCTAAGGGCCGTCGTTCTCTCTTCCCAACGGGTGATTGGGCAGTGTCACAAGTGATGGCCTCGTACACGAGAGCGAACAGTTCAAAGAATGCAATTCGTGTGTTGAAATCGTTGGGAGACGTGGACCGGCGTTGAATAAAGTGTTCTTCTCTCTTCTAGATGTGAAGCTTTCGTGACTGCAAGGATTCATACTCTTAGTTCTTTCGGTAAAGTCACGTGACTATACCGAAAGAACTACGGGTATGTTTTTCTCTCTGTTATTTATGTTGTTTTAGTGGGCGCTATCTAATACATGGCTCACAACTGTATGGAGCTCGCGAAGGGCTACGGCTGTGCGCAGACACCCGAGGAGGAGGAGGAGCGCATTGCGAACGAGTAGCTTTGGGTGGTCGCAGTTTTAATTAAATTACTTATTCATCCATTTGTATTTTTTGTATTTCTGCCTTTGGCCAGACTGTGGTATTATTTGGTGTTAGAACCGCCGCTGGTAGGATGATTGATACTGCGTGGGGAGTGGGGGGGGAAGTTTGGTCGCGGTGTTTTGTTTGGGAACACGTCACCACAAGTGACCGGGTCCACGTGATTCTGATTGGGTTTTGCGGGAGCATGGCAAGGGCTTGCCCGTCAATCTAGAGCAGCGTTCCTCGAACTTTTTTTGGCCCCCGGACCAGTCAGCCGATGCAAACATTTCCGTGGACAATCCAGCCTACAACCGCTGGCGACAAAACGCATTCACTTCTCTGAAAATGGCAGTAATACAAAATTAATCATATGACCGTAAAATAAAAATATATTTTTCACGCAACTGTAAGGTATTTCTACGGAGGGGGTGCGGGGACATTTAGATCTTAGGGTTAGAGTCGTTTAATCAGGGTAGTTTACCTAACTTCATTTTGAAATTAAATATTACGAGTAAAATACGAATTAATGTCCTGAATAAAAAGCGTCAACAATTTCCGGATCAAGCTGAGTTTGCATCACAGCACCGCGGAACACCTGGAGGACCCATCTTCTTGGTTCTTTCGGTAAAGTCACGTAGAATGGAAATAATAAAATAATAAAAAATAAAACATAATAAAACAATTCTCACGACGTATCGGCCACAATGCAAGTAACCGTCCTCAGGTGAAGAAAAAGGTCTGTCTTCTCGGGTTTATTTTTTTTTCCCATTCTACGTGACTTTACCGAAAGAACCAATAAGATGAATCCCTGTAGTCACGAAAGCTTTAAACCTGGAGGACCGTTACGGATTACCGGTGGCCCTTGGACCACACTCTGAGAAACCACTGATCGAGACGAAATATATTTTATTTGTTTTATGGATGGTTGGAGACATGCCTGTTGTTACAGTCCCTACTTCCCAGAGGTTCAGTGTCAGTGACTCAGTGTGAGGAATTTTTTCCAGGCTTTAAGGACTGCCCTCGTAGCATGGGTGTCACGACTATCGCCCCATAGACCGTTCGTCAATCCACTGCTGGATGAGGGCCTCCCCATGCCCGAGTGGATCGTGAGGGTTGTTTGACCGGACTTCACTGCGCTAGCCAACGCGGGTTGGTGAAGATGGTGGACGTAGAAGTTAGAACCTAGTACAGTACAACAATGGACGTTTGCTGCACTAACTTCTGCCGACGTTGTTGACCTGCATCAGCTTATAAAAGTTATAAACTATAATATTCAAACTCTTAGTTCTTTCGGTAAAGTCACGTAGGTAAAAAAGTGGATTTATATTTATTTATTTATTACTATTTTTTTATATATATTTTTTAAAATTTTCATTTCATTTTTTATTTACGTGACTTTACCGAAAGAACTAAGAGTATGAATCCTTGCAGTCACGAAAGCTTCAAATCTAAAATATAATATTCAAGATTATCACGCATCCAAATACCTCTTCTTTTAAATGGCCTCTGGAAAGAGCAACAGGCTACAATTGTATGTTTAATTTCGTGAGCCATTCCACGGGATCAGGGGCGGAGTCTGCATGTTCCACCAGACTACACTTCTTCTTGGTTCTTTCGGTAAAGTCACGTAGAAGGGAAATAATAAAATAATAAAAATAAAACATAATAAAATACAATTCTCACGACGTTTCGGCCACAACGCAAGCAGCCGTCCTCAGGCGAAGAACAGGTCTGTCGGGAAGACAGACACTGTCTTCCCGACAGACCTGTTCTTCGCCTGAGGACGGCTTCCCGACAGACCTGTTCTTCACCTGAGGACGGCTGCTTGCGTTGTGGCCGAAACGTCGTGAGAATTATTTGTTTTATTTTTATTATTTTATTATTTCCCTTCCACGTGACTTTACCGAAAGAACCAAGAAGATGAATCCCTGCAGTCACGAAAGCTTTAAATCGAAATCAGACTAAACTTGTTGTGTTGTGCAGTCGTCTGTGATGTACCTGTTCGTGTTCACCTCGCCGCTTCCGCAGTTTGGTGGAGTCGTTGACCATTCCAGTCCCGTCACGGCACGTGCCGAAGAATTGGGTACATGCTGCAGCTTGGTAATGTTTTTTCCAGACGTCCCGTAGCGTCGCGAGTTGCCATAATGGAGCCTTGTCGAGGCTACGCGACACGCCACCGTGTTGGCGATGTCACCACTCTATAGTGGTCGAATGTGTCACAGAGCCCTCATATGAAAACTGCAGGACCTGACTATATTTTATAACTAATTTTTGTGTTTAGTTTGTTGTCCTTTCCCCACACCTCCGATTAGCATGGCTGGCTAGATAGAGTGCGAAAGAAGTTCAACATATGCGTTCCATTAATTCAGGAAATATCTACACCTTGTCCCATGTAATGCTGATAATAATGCACTTATATATCCAGGAGAGCCGCACCGAGTCATCGGACTCTTTTATCAGAAGGGTTCTGCATTAGATTATTTCAAGCTGCTGTCAGCGAATTAATGCTAAGTGTTTATACAAGGAGGAAACCGGAGCACCCGGAAGAAAACCCACGAGTGCGAGGGAGCAACACTCGATCCCCATATAGATGGAATCAGATCGCGATGAGTTCACGTGCTGTACCGCCTTCTTCCGGCGAGCCAGGGTGTGGCACCTCGACGCCTACAGGATGGAAGTTTCACAACATTCCCATAATCAACCAACCGTCGCCTCCACAGTGCAGGGTTCGAGGCGTTCTTGTTGTTCTTGTTGTCGGGATATAGTTGAGAGCAGTCACCGCTGTCGTCGGGGTAGAGAGAAGCCAGGGCCGCTCCTTCGTCGGGTCTTACAAATACCATCCAGGATCAATTCTGCCTAGCTTCTGAGATCTGATGCGATCGGGCACATTCTATTGTCCCATTTTGGAATGCAATAATGGGTAGAACGCCATATGCATTCGATGGCTTTCCGATGGGCTCCTGCGAGCTGTAGGGACAGCCCTGATCTTTACAGCTTGAGTGCTGGGGTGGGGGTAGGGTTGTGAGTGCAGGGAAGGCAGCAAAGGGACTGCTGGTGGTGCCGTATCATGTTTTTAAGAGTCCCCATGACGCACAGCACTTATTCGACATAAATGATTAATGTTAATGAAATGCAGTCTCATACACTTAATAACATTCTTACAGTGTCGGGGCAACATTTTAATGTTGTTAAAAGCGATAATGCAATACGACGTACGAGTCTTTAAAATATATATTTATTTTAATACTGCACTCGTTCTGAAATAATTTTCCGTCGACGCGATGCGATACAAACGAAAAAGAAATACATTACCACTGACCGGTGACATCATGAGAACGTAACAGTCTGCGAGCATCGATACATATAAAAATATATGAATGCATATTCTGATGATCATTTACGGTTTCAACTGTAAGTTGTCATCTACCTTTGTTTAATGTTAACATCGTCAGTCTGGTAAATCCCTGTTTATTTAAATACTGTAGATAATATTGATACGTTTCAAAGTGACGTGTCAATAAGGCAAGACTTACTCTTTGGTTCTTTCGGGAAAGTCACGTAGAAAGGGAAAATAATAAATTGAATAACAGCACACGACGTTTCGATTGCAACACAAGCAACCATCATCAGGTACAAATGAAAGAGAAAACAAACATAGTAAACTTAGAAATATAATGCAATACAACACAGAGAGTCGGCTAACATAGCAGTCAACACCCCACCTGTTTGGTTACGTTCTTACAAAGATTGCTAAGTTTCCATAATTTAATTTATTATTTTCTCTTTCTACGTGACTTTACCGAAAGAACCAACGAGTAATTCCTGCAGTCACGAAAGCTCCAAATCAAGTTTGAAGGCAAGAATATCCATTTATCAAGCACCGGTTCAACAACTTTTTTACCAAGTAAGGCCCACTGAGCTATGTAGCTGTTTGCAGAGGTGACCTGGCCAACAAATGACAGCTCAACAAAGTGGCTTATCACGTGGAAATGTATAGCAGCCAAATACTCTAAACTCACGTTGTTTCTAAATGTGGGGGGAAAAACCGGAGGACCCGGAGAAAAATCCACGCGACCACGGGGAGAACATGCAAACTCCAAATATACAGAAGGCGTCAGTGTCGGAATTGAACCCACGACATCCTGCATACCAGGCGAGGGAGTTAACATCTTGCCGCCGCGGTGCCCTTCAAGATGTAACAAGATCGAAAAATAATGTGCAAACTCGTATCATCGTACACTTGACGAATTGGCAATTCCACATTTAAAGTAATTTGCCACGTGCAATATAGTATATCTCAGGGATTCATTTCAGCCGGAGCTGTCCGGAGCTGAGTTTGATCAAATATCCCTCCCCCCCCACCTCCCTCATCACTGTCGAGGGAAAGGGGGGGGGGGAGTTGGAATGGGAGGACAGGGGGCGAGGAGGGGGCAGGGTAAAACATGTAACCCTGCTATGTTTTATTGCACCATCACAATGTTAATGCTCATATGGGGGTCTGTTACTTAAACCCTTTCTCATTCCGGTACATCTGCAAGTTGCAGGGTGGGTCCCATTCACTGATGAATCTCGGAACGTGCAAGCGGTCAGCATTCATTTTATTTTGAGAGGCTTAGCACTGTCGTTTTTAAAGACATTGTACTCAGCGCAGAGAAAAGTAGTAACACGGCTGCACTCTATGTGG
The DNA here is from genome assembly GCF_015708825.2 of Lethenteron reissneri. Classification (NCBI taxonomy): domain Eukaryota; kingdom Metazoa; phylum Chordata; class Hyperoartia; order Petromyzontiformes; family Petromyzontidae; genus Lethenteron; species Lethenteron reissneri. The sequence goes on along the minus strand of NC_083803.1, from coordinate 8,945,460 downwards.
CACCAAATTGTGCAACACGCCCTCCCGCATGGCCTTGTGGGAACCTGGGTACGCGTTTTTGACCTGAAGACATACCGATAAAGTTATGTTATTTTAGTTTTTTTACAATGTTGTTCCAACGACGTACACATACGTACGTCGTTGGAACGGAATAGGAAGACAAGAGGAAAGGGTTAAGATAATTTTTGTGATACGTTTTGGTGAAAAACACGAGTCACAGTTGGCTATCTCATGCACTCGATGTTTCTCAATGAGAGTTGGTACCAAAATATTGCTCACGACGAGGCCCTAGGAGTGCCTCTTCCGCCAGGTTGCGTTGCGCTGCTTTGAGAGCTACTGTCGTGCATTTGTGCCAAACGTTCGCGTGGTCTACACGCGCGCCGTGCAATTTGCATCGAGCGCACACGATTTTAGATGTCTCGAGACGAGGGAAAAGGTTCGGAAAATACATTTCGCTACGACAACGACGGATTGGATTTGTTTAAAATGACGGCAAGAGCATTCGTCTCAAAAAGTGGTGCGATTCTGCAGAATGTCCTCAACCATTGTTTTCCAAACCTGTGGTTCAAAAGTCCAGTGGGAAGAGGTTCGCAGAATAATAGTAATCATGGTTTCAGCTTGTAACGTGCTGCGCAGTGTTCGCTCACTCACAACGAGAGTGTGACGAGGAACCGCAGACAAGCGGAAAGGGCAGCCAGGTGGTGAGCCAGTGCCAGCAATTGCCCAAGTTCAGCGGTCCCCTATATATTAAGATGTATTTCAACCAATTAATGAATGTTTACATGTGGGAGGAAACTGGAGCGGCTCTGAAATAACTCACGTGTGTGAGGGGGCACCACTTTATCTCATACAGAGATAAATAATATTTTTCCTCTACAGCCTTTTCTTGGCGACCCAGGGTAATGGCACCTCCTCTTGTCAACGGGAAGGGAGTTACACAACATTTGTGTAATCTGCCAACACTCGTCTCCACAGTGAGGGATTACAAGGCCACCTGCATAGCCACCGCTGCTCAGCTAAACAGAAACGAATTTCTTTCACAAAAACACTGCATTCTTTACTGCATTTGGGTCTTAAAAACAATAACCTCAGGGAGATCTTTCCTTACCCATAATTGTTTCGATATTAAATTAGCGTGGTAGTCTGTAATTGAAACCATTAATTGTATTTATTTTACCAGGCACTGAGCTATGTGGCCCTTTATCAGAAGCGACCTGGCCGTAAATGATAGCTCAACGAAGTGCCTTATCACGTGGAAATTTATAGCAGCCAAATACTCTAAAACGCATGTTTCCAAATGTGGAGTGAAAAACCGGAGGACCACAGGGAGAACATGCAAACTCTAAATATACAGCAGGCGTCAGGGGTCGGGATCGAACCCACAACCTCCTGCATACTCGGCAAGGGAGTTAACACCTCGCCACCGCGGCGCCCCTATTAGGGTAGGGAACCACCAATCAATCTAGAATATCTACCAATATGAGCCTTGCTCTTCCATCATCACTCTTGTATAGGCCTGTTTTGTGAGCTTCATTAACATTCATGAAACCTCGTATCCAAGTAAGCCGAACGTTCGCATTTTTAAATACGTGGGGTACATCGACAGTGGTTGTATACCTCGAAAACGTGTCAGTGCTACAGTGGTTTCACAGCTGCACTGCTTGATAGAAGGATTCGCAGTGGGTACAATTACAGCCAAGGCTATGGCAGATAGATCATCTTTCCATTGGCTCCATACCGAGTACAGTCTGTCCCAGGCCAAGTGTGACCGCCACACATCCACGTAAAATGACCCTGGCCACCACGTTCCAAGTGTGAGGCGACAATGCGTTCAGAGTAATTGCCTCGTCCAACACGCGCAGTCAGCCTGTGGATGGGTAGACAAAAATACCCACTCTGGAGCTCGTTCTCGCAGGGAGGCCCTTCCTGGCAGCAGTGGCGAGAGCAGTTCAATTGCAGGGCCGCACCTTTGACACATTCGACATTTCGTGAGTGTAGGTACACGTCGATTGTACCGCTGTCTGGACTTAACATTTAAACAGGCTGTAAAAAATAACAATGGTGCTAAAAACACACGACGCCGTATTGCTAAAAACCGAATAAAAAAATATACGGTAAAACAATCACGTGGATGCAGTTTTCCTGAAAATATTAATTTCGTATACATTCTGAAAGCTATGTTTAGCCACCAGACTGCTATTGCTACATGGGCTTTTCTTTTTATTCGGTTGCATTTCGAGCTATTTGGGAATCTTTAGTGGCACCCAGAGACACCGCTGTACCAATTTCTTGGGCCAAAAACCCCGCTTCCGATGACTATTTTATGCTCAGAAGTAGAAGTCATTTTCTGCCGAAATGAGCATGGTGGTGGCACTCATCTCCTCTTTACAGCCCTGAGCCAGTGGTGGAAATTCCACATTCCTACAGCAGGAACGGGTCTGCCCATAGAACAACCACTGTTGACTTCCCCACAAAGTGGTACTAATTTTCATCACCTCGGAGCGGTAATGGGGCCGAGTGAACACTCACCCAGGATTTGAACTCGCAACCTCGCGATTGTGAGCCGCTCGATTTAACCGCTTAGCCACCTGGTTGGCAACCCCTGAGAGACCTCTAACTAATGTGACTTTCGTTACAAGGAATGTATGCAAGTTCATTGTTTCGGAAATATTGCAGTGCACCCAATTTGACTGACTGCGCCAAGATGCCAACGGAATGGATATTTGATTTTTTCTCAACTGTATTTTCATAACGACTAATCAAACGTCAGTTCTGTCGTGCGATTCGTGCACGGTGCCATGAGCCCCTCTAACCCGAGATTGATTTCCAGCTATGACCGTACATCAGCGGCGAGCGACATGTGAACCGGTCCTGAACTACCCCCTTCACCAATCCGCATTGACCAATGTGGTGAAGTCAGCGAAACCCTCATGACCGGCACACCGTGCGGAGGTCTTCATCCATCCATTGGTTGGCAGAGGGCCTGGCAATAGGATTAATATGGATTTGAAGCTTTCGTGACTGCAGGAATCCATACTCTTTGGTTCTTTCGGTAACGTCACGTCGGTAGAAAATAATAGATCACGACGTTTCGATCGCAACACAAGCAATCATCATGAGGTGAGATCGACGCAGCAGGGAAACTGCTCCTTAGTCAGCTCCTTCGTCAGCAGTTCCCCGGCTGTGTTGATCTCACCTGATGACGGTTGCTTGTGTTGCGATCCGAACGTCGTGATCTATTATTTTCTACCTACGTGACTTTACCGAAAGAACCAAAGAATGTTATTCGTGAGATGAATGCTGATAATGCCTAGTGAAGAATGTTAAAGGGAAGCCACACACCTGGGTATAAGTATCTCGATCGGTACGCAAAAGCATGCCGTGCGACAACTTGTCACATGAGCCCAAACCAGAAACGTCACTTCTCGCCACCACCTGAGGTGGCATTGCTCGATTGGTTCCAATTTTTTTGATGTGGCCCACAACAGCCATAACCATTTGATATGAGCGGGGTTGTCAAATGATAGACTTCTCGTTGGCCATGTACATGTCAGCACCAGTGATCCTATGATCACTGTTTCATTGCTTTTATGGCTTTATTTTGGTGATTTTTGAAAAGTTTTTCGGTTTGGCCATGTTTGTTTGTTGTAGTACAGAGTTAGACTGATGGCCTTAATCTAAGTTGTCTTGTGGTTGTTTGACTTGCATCCCACTGGGATTTTTGCACACAGCGTTGGTGTACGGTGCTTTTTATTCAATATTTTGCTGTCTTTTCTTGGATTTTCTGTTTGCACATAGTCACTTTAAGATGTTTTCTTGTTCATGTTTTTGTTTTTTTTTTGTTGCGGTTGCACCCGATTCAAGAGCCGAATGGCTCACAGGGCTATACCTAATCAATGAAACTTGAAACCAGTAAAGTTTTGGTAAGTGCCGTGGTACCCGTTTTTTGCTGTGGCCTATGGACTCATGCTGCTGTCAAAATCCTTTCGTATTCCCATCCACACGAGCCGCACGGGGGTAGGGTAGCTAGGGGAGTCCCAATTAGTGAGTGGTGCTTGGTTTTCATCGGTCAAAATAAAAAAAAACGATCCGCATAATTCACCCTGTTGAATGGAGAAATTCGCAGATTAAAAAACTACCGTGATTTCTGTCCGAAGTGTTGTGCCACATCCCAACCCCGTGTGAATATGGAGACACCTACAGCTTCCAGAGTGGTGTGTGTCCCTGCCAATACGTACTCCTGTCAAGGTGGGCATTGGAGACTAATGTTGTTTAAAGAAAAGTTTAAACTGCCCTTCAAGTCTATTAATCACCTTTCAAAATGCATCTCTTTGTGCCCATCTTCAAACAAACATGCAATAACATACACCTTCAGCTGAAATGTGCAAAAACGTTGGGACATTTCAGTCCAATACTGATATAAAGACTATAAAAGATGGTCACTTATCCCTAGGAATGTGACCTATATCTAAAATCCAAACCCGGACATATTTCTGAGCCAGCCTAGGTCTATTAAAACGGTGCAGTGTACTGTAATTAAATTCAAAACAATTACACCATCAGATCTACCACAGATGACAATTCCAGGATAGGTGGCAAACTTAGCTATTCGAAGTCTATGACGACCTCTTAGTACCATTACCAGCAGCTGTTGCCAAGCAGGCTTACACCAACCCAGGGTTTTGACATGTTCTGGGCTCTTGTCAAGTAGGCCACAGAATCTGCATCGTATCTTGCCCGTGTGCAGAATTGGGGCGAGCCTTCACAATCCCTCATGAGCCTCCTAGGATGATCTTTGAAATAGCATAAGCACCAAAGAGTTGTGGTTTTGCCACTTCGGCTGAGGCTAGAATCATCTTCTACTGAGGCAAGGCATGAACCGTCTTGGCAGAGAGGTTTGTTCGAAGCTTTGGTTTTGCAAAAGCTTGATATACTTGAAATAACATGCTAATACGATAATGCACCGCATAATAATAATAATAATAAAAAAAAATTCGAGCAGATGTTTACATTGCTTCAAATAAAACTATTTATATTGGTAAGCAACATAGGTAGCTTATTTGGTTTGAATAGACGTAAAGATATAGTTAATAATCATACAAAATATGGATGCGCTGAAATATTCTATTAACTTCAGAATTTTGTCCAAACAGCGGCTATCTTTCAGCTATTCTGATTGGGCCGAAAAGTTGCATAATAGCACCCTCGATTTTCCAATCGTTTAAAAAAATATATTTTGTGACCGCTCACAGCCACTTCGTTCACCAATAACAGCATGGTGTGTGAGAGTGTCGCTCTGCCAACTTCTGTAGAGATGCGTGTGCGACGCTCCACATTGGTACGCGCTTTGAGACGGAGATGCGTGGTGAGGGAGCGCAGTGAGTTCGGCGAGAGAGGGGAAAGAGAATTAGGCGAGAGAAGTGAGAGGGCAGTGAGAGGGGGATGTGAGTTGGGCGAGAAAGGGATTTGAGAGATTTAAGAGGGGGAGTGAGTAAGGTGAGAGCGTAGTGAGTACGGTGGGAGAGGCAAGTGATGGAGGTGAGGGGAGGTGAGTTAGGTGAGAGCGCACATTGAGTTGAGTAAGAGAATGATGCGATATTCTTGGTTCTTTCGGTAAAGTCACGTAGAAGGGAAATAATAAAATAATAAAAATATAAAGCAATAATTTGTTACTTATTTAAAATTAATATTTCTTATTATTTTTTTATTTCCCTTCTATGTGCCTTTACCGAAAGAATCAAGCATATGAATCCCTGTAGTCACGAAAGCCTTAAATCAAAGAATGGATGTGAGTTAGGTGGGAGAGAGAAGTGATGGAGGTGAGGGGAGGTGAGTCAGGTGTGAGCGCACATTGAGTTGGGTCAGATAATTACGTGAGTTTGGTGGCCTTCACTATTCAGCTTTAAATTGAAATTTGGATGAATATGTGTTTCGGTTTTAATTATTCAGCCAAACGGTAAAGAGTGCTATTCGGCGCAACCCGATTAAAAATCATCAAAATCGTAGAAATTGTCATCGTCGGGGGCACTGGTCATCTTGGGAAGCAGGCCATGAACAAAGTCGTCGTGACTGTCCGCGGTCATCTCGGACCCCTCCTCCTTGCCCTCATTCTCCGCGTTGCCGACGGCGCCCATGCTCCCGGAGAGGTCGAGCGGAGAGCCGAGCAGGCTGTCCGCCTCCGACTTGTTGTCCGTCGAGTCGCTGCTGCTCGTGTTGAGGTCTTCGTAGCAGCAATCCGCGATGGCCGAAATCGCCTCGTTCGCCGATTTGTAAACCGCCGATTCTGCCGGCGCTCCGACGGGCATGGGGGTGTACACGGGCGGAGCCTCGGCGTACACCACTTGCACGGCTGCGCTGTCTAACCCTCCGGCGTGATTGTACAAATACGTCTGCTGCATCGCTAACGCGTTGGTGTTTAGCGTCGTTGGCATCAGCGCGGTGCTGACCGTCCTGGAAAAAAGCGTGGCGCTGCCCATCTGACCCGCAATGGCATCCGCCGTTTGGCTGACCGTTGGCAGACTCGGAGCCAAGCCACCCATTCCTACGATCCCGTTGCCAGGAATTCCCTGGATCATCAGGGGAGATATGTTATTATTAGTCAACGCAAGGTAGTTTCCAGCGCACGGAATAATGTTCGAGGTTGAGATGCCATCCGAATATATTCCACCGGGAATGTTAAACACAGGTGTCAGGGCTAGGCTCCCGTCTTGAGTGATGACCGTCATTAGGCTCACGTGAGGCATGGAGCAGAGCATCGTGCCTGGTGCAAGAGCGTTGGTGATGAGGATGCCTGTGGTGCTCGTGGCCACGGTGTTTCCATTTAACAGGTCGCCACCAGCGAGCGTATTCGACACCAGGATGTTCCCTGCTGGAAGAACACAAACGCAATGGGTTTGGCCCCAATACAAGGTCATTGATAACGGGGGTTTGTGGCATAGTTTTACAACACGTGTGCTAAACATTTATAGCAAACAATGCTTCGGTTTAGAGTATTTTTTTTTAAATCGCCCTAGCGTCTAACCGCAGGTTAATCAATTAAACACTCTTAATTTTAGACTGTTAGGTAACTTTCATATGAATCCTCATCCCTTAAACATGGAATAGTAAACATTTTCAGAGCTACATCAACCAACTGCTAGATGTAAGTCTCCCCCATGCAGTATCATTCATGGAGGGTTGTTTGACCATACTTCACCACACTGGTCAGTGGGGGGTTGGTGAACGCAGGAGCCCAGAACTGGTTGAGATATCACGTGCCACCATTGTGAGCCGTGGCCGGAAATAGAACGCAAGTTGATAGCCGGGTTCGTAGCACCGTGCGCTACCCACTGCCCCACCGCTCTGCCCAACTACAAAGTATACGCCTTATAAAATTACAAAATGTTGACGAATGAAATAAAAAACAAAACAGTTTACGCAATGAAAACGTAAGAAAGCTGAATATGCGTTCACGTGTGTAAACGGTGATTTATTTCCAGATGCGATAAAACGTAAAGAAACCAAATAACCTGCCGTCTGTAATGGCGATATTGAAGGCAGCTGAATTGTCGGCAGCCCCATGCCGCCGATGACTGGCATGGCGCCTCCATTCCCCACGGCGGGGTACGCCATCTGGACGGGGCTGTAGGGCACGAACTGCACGGGCTGGTGATGGGTGGCACCGGTCACCTGCAGCGGGGGCAGATACATGGGGCCAGCGGCACTCATCGGCAGCAAGGAGGCCACCGGAGTCACGGTCTGTGACGTGAACTGCGTCGTCACAGGCTGAAAGGCGACTCCGCCTCCGACCTGGGCCGTGCTGAAGAAGGTGGCGTTGCTGTCCGCGCAAGCGGTTTTGAAGCGAAGGGTCGGGTTGGCGGCACCAGCGGCACCAGCGGCGCCGTGACCGGCCAGACGGCCGCTCTTGCCGGTCGTGGCGGTGGCGGCGGCGCCGTGCGTTTGGGCGACGGCGCTCGCGACGGCGGCGTCGCGCTCGCTCGGGTTCGCGTCTCCGACGGGACCGGCGCCGCTCTCCATGTCTGGAAAGGGGCTGTCGTCCAAAGGGTCAATGGGATCGTGGTCCGACATGCACGGCGACAGCAGTGGAGTCATCTGATTGCTGAACGAGGAGTCGGAGGAGAAGACTTCTTCCAGAAGGGACTCGACCTCTTGGTTGTTCGACATGGTGTTGCCGTCCGCCTCTGTCGGAGGTGAAAGGTTGAGCATGTGCTGCTCCTGAAAGTCCACGTGATCCTCTTTCGCACTTTGCTCGCCATCGTCGGTGTCGTTTTCACTGTGGAGAAAAATCACACCCGGCACCGAGTAAACACGATCTCCGCGTCACGTGAGCATTATTATGTAAGTCCTGTCACGTTCACCGAGTCGATATTTCATATTCATACAGACACATCTGTACATTTAAGAGAATAAGTCTGCTTGGAGTTATGTTGAGAGGCTGAAAGAGAATTACGTAGAATAAAGAACGTAAGCAGGCGTGTAATGAAAATAAATTGGGCTTGGGCAGGATACGTCACTGTAAGAACTAATGGTAGATGGTCAATAACACTGTAATGACGGAATATCAGCCAACGAACGAAATGCATCTAAGATAAGGTTCCACCGGGGAGATGGAATGATGAAATCAGCCTGTGCGCAGGTGCTAGATGGATCATTACACTGCACGATTGTGCGAAGTATGCATGTACGTTGAACTTCTTTCGCACCGTACGTGCCAGATTGGGGGAGGTCTTCATCCAGCAGCGAACTGACCATGGCTGACGATATCATCTGATGCACATATGGAAATCTCTGCTTCAATTGGTGTCACTTTCTGCTGAAATGATTGTCCCATTAGCATCGTAACTGCACCTAACAGCACTGCACTTTTTCTCTACTCAATTCACTTTCATCTATGAACCCATTAAACTGTCCGGTTAATCCCTCTGGACTTAAAATTCCAATGCCATCACCGCATATTCAACACGTGTCCCTGCCATATATTGTTTGGAAAAGGATGTTGCTTGTTGATTTAATCCTAATTTGCTTTCCTAAGTACAGTGTGCATGCAGTTCATATTTTTTTTTATTTCAGTCTTTGTCAATCCACCAATGGATGAAGGCCTCACCTTTCGCATGTCAGTCGTGATCGTGGTTTGTCATACTTCACCTTGCTGGTCAGTGTGGATTGGTGAAGTGGGAGCCCAGAACCGGTTCTGATATCACTCGTCACTGATGTTGGCCATGGCCGGGAATCGAACTCAAGTCGCTTGGTCCGTAGCCCAGTGTGCTTCCCATTTGTATACCATAACTGAAAATTGAAAACTAAATTTTCGAAATGTTAAAACTAATTTCTTGAGAACTGATTTTTATCGTGGTTGGATTGTTGTCTTTCCCCCGCACCTCCAAATAGCACGGTTGGATACGTACGGTGCGAAAGAAGTTCAACACACATACACAAACCTGCTCACCATGCATGTTAAGTAAACTCATCTGGATACCTCATGCATTGTGGTGGTATGGCTACCATGCCATACCACCACAACGTATCGCTACACAAATCAAAGTACGTGAACAACATACATGGTGACTTCACGTGAAATGACGGCTAATCACGTCTTGAAGACTCAAACAAGCCGTTGTTGTCATCCGTTCACACGAGTCAACCGTAACAAAGTTGCCAAGGCAAAAAGGTTTAGAATTGCTCAGTTGGGGGGGGGGGTGCGGTGCGTGGGAGGGAGGTTTTTTAGTGGCGGGGGGTGGGGGGAAAGACAAACTTATTTTTTTTAACCCACGAAATAAACACGGGCACAACACGGCAACTTTTTGGGGAAACACGAACGGACACGACCACGGCGCTCTGGGAAGAAATGTGCGCTCCACATTCGCTCCGAGCGGCGGCGGAGGCCAAACGCGGGCGGAGCCTCCCTTACCGCATGCCATCACATACATCTGCAGGAGCACCACCCCCCCACAACCACCACCACCACCCCCACCCCGTCTCTACCCCCCCCACCATCACAACCACCACCACCCCCACCCCGTCTCTACCCCCCCCCCCCACCATCACAACCACCACCACCCCCACCCCGTCTCTACCCCCCCCCCCACCATCACAACCACCACCACCCCCACCCCGTCTCTACCCCCCCCCCACCATCACAACCACCACCACCCCCACCCCGTCTCTACCCCCCCCCCCACCATCACAACCACCACCACCCCCACCCCGTCTCTACCCCCCCCCCCCACCATCACAACCACCACCACCCCCACCCCGTCTCTACCCCCCCCCCACCATCACAACCACCACCACCCCCACCCCGTCTCTACCCCCCCCCCACCATCACAACCACCACCACCCCCACCCCGTCTCTACCCCCCCCCCCCCCACCATCACAACCACCACCACCCCCACCCCGTCTCTACCCCCCCCCCCCACCATCACAACCACCACCACCCCCACCCCGTCTCTACCCCCCCCCCACCATCACAACCACAACCACCACCACCACCACCACCCCACCCCGTCTCTACCCCCCCCCACCATCACAACCACCACCACCACCACCCCGTCTCTACCCCCCCCCCACCATCACAACCACCACCACCCCCACCCCGTCTCTACCCCCCCCCACCATCACAACCACCACCACCCCCACCCCGTCTCTACCCCCCCCCCACCATCACAACCACCACCACCACCACCACCCCCACCCCGTCTCTACCCCCCCCCCCCACCATCACAACCACCACCACCACCACCCCGTCTCTACCCCCCCCCATCACAACCACCACCACCACCCCGTCTCTACCCCCCCCCCATCACAACCACCACCCCCACCCCGTCTCTACCCCCCCCCCACCACCACCCCCACCCCGTCTCTACCCCCCCCACCATCACAACCACCACCACCCCAACACGGGGCCCCTCCATCCTTGTGGGGGCAGCCGTTCTCACTGTACACCACCACGAACTATCGTGCTGCGTGGCCACGCACAGAATAACCACCGCTCTCTTTCTCTCTCTCGCTCGCTCGCTCGCTCCCCCCGTCTCTCTACGAGGAGCCAGCGCCATAGACAACAGCAACAACTACAACAACAACAAAATACCACTTCGTGCAGCAGTCGACGGTGGTTGTCACGTAGATATCAATGATTTAAACTAAACTTTTATTTTATATAGAAGCGGCTTGGCCACAAATGATAGCTCAACGAAGTGGCGTATTCGTGTGGAAATTATTACATCAGCCCAACACTCTAAACGCGTGATGTTGATTCTAAATGTGGAGGGAATAAAAACCGAGGGACTAGGAGAGAAATCCACGCGACCATGGGGAGAGAGAGACCATGCAAACACCAAATATACAGCAGCAGGCGTCAGGGTCGGAATCGAACCCACGACCTCCTGTATACAAGGCGAGGTAGTTAACATCTCGCCCCGGATAGACTCGCCCCGCCATGGCAATGTGGAATGTCCACCGCCGGCTCCGGGCTCTACAGGCAGAGACGTGCAGCTGTTTCGATGCTCGCTTGAGCAGCAAGTCGCTTTGACTGTGCACCGTGCAGAACTCGGGTGAGCGCTCCACGTGTCGGGAAGCTTCTTCAAGGAAGCGGAGTTGAAATGTGCCGCGAAACGTCGGAACCTCGTGCCGAGCAACACCGTGGCACAACCAGAAAACACAGGGGGGAGGAGGGCCGGTTCAGATATCACTCTTCACACCCCGCCCCTGATGTTGTTAAGCGTGGCTGGTAATCAAACTCTGGTCGCTGGGTTCATAGCGTGACGGAAATAATCAAAAATAATTCTCGATTAATATCACAAGCCACCAGTGTCAATGCCCCTCCCCTCCCCGCCTTCCTGCCATCTGTTATACAAATGTTAAATCTCACTTGTATGTTAAAGGGACTTTCGGAACGGGTTTTTTTTCTTCCCCCAAAACCCTTTAATTCAACATGTTAATTTTATACATCACTAACTTTGTATGTGCCACGCAAGGCCCACTGAGCTATATAGCTCTTTTCCCGAAGCGAGCTGACCACAAATGATAGCTCACCGGAGTTGTCTCACGTGGACATTTTTAGCAGACAAATACTCCTCTAAACTCACGTTTCTAAACGTGGCGGGGGAAAAAAAATCGGAGGACCCGGAGAAAACTCCACACGACCAGGGAGAGAGAGACACCGCTATCTCCAAATATACTTGCGTCAGGGTCGGGATCGAACTCATGGCCTCCTGCAGACTCGAGGTGAGGGAGTTAACATATCATAGCCTCCGTGTAGCTGTCACGTGGCCAAATCATGTGGCATAATTGCCCATCAAGTGACAACTTGATTTGATTGGCTCTGTCGGGTGGTGGAGGGTTATAGTTAACAGGATGACATATTTTACCGCCGCGATTTAACCCCAAAATAAACTATGAATCTTGACATCATGCATTCATGATCTGAGAATAGTGTGTCAAGACATGCTACTTAATACATGTTCTGTATAGGGAAAAGGGGTGGAGGGAGCCGTGGTGCAGGCGTCAGTGCTCTGCCCTCCGAACCCGGGATCTTGAATTTGACCCCTGGTCACGGCTAACCCCAGTGGCTCATGGTATCTCAAACGGCCCTTCGCCCCTAGCCCTCCTCCACCACGCAACCCTTCAACATCCCGTAAGTGAGCAGTGTGGTGAAGTATGGCCAAACAATACCCCCCTTCCTCCATCATCGACACAGTAGGTAGGCCTTTCATCCAATCAAGGCATCTTGATTTTACGTGCCAATATCGCCCTCAACAACATGCAGCAGTGGACTGACCCATGGGAGACCTTATTCTATAATTATCCAGAAAGAACGGTGACGGATTATCCAATCTCATGCTGTGGGTGTCATGAAAGGTCTATTTCCGAGACAATAAATATCAAACACCGGACTAATGACGGGGGTCATTCTTCTGGGGAGTGGTGGTGGTGGGGATTTGGTTGCTAATCAGCAAGGGGCGTGATTACAGAACGAGGTGGCCGCGGCACGAATTGCTACATAAATGCTGACGGTCTCAAGTTGCAGCTCAGCTGTGCGGAGCGCACACCCAGCATATATAGACGCGACACGTCCACTAAGCCTGCACTCGGAATGTCGAATTGAGGACTCGAAGCACCAGCAGCATTGAGCCTGCCGGCGTGCAAGGGCCGACAGGCCTCGTACCAATGGTACAGGTGGGACCCGCATCCTTCATGCGGCAGAGAGGTGATTCATTGCGCGCTTTTTTGCTCGCTGGTTGTACAAAAGTTAATATTTAACAGTCCGTTGGGAATGATGTTATATTCCAGCCGCAACGGTACGGAACGTTGTTCCGAGGAATTGTGTTGGCAACGCCGCATCCACCTCGACGATTGGCGTAACGGGTACTCTAGTGGTAGTGCCTTACACCGATACCCCTGACTCCAAGTCAGCCTCGAGCTGGTGCAGTGCTGCTAAATGTAAGCGCTAAGCCCTGGCCATAGTCACAATAGTTATCCAACTGAGACAAGACGCGTAACCAGGACGAGCCCTCTGCCTTGCGTGTGCATGAATGCTCGACGGTTACAAGCAAGCTCGCTGCTAAAAGATGCGAAACCAAAATCCGGGAACGGACCTTTTCAAGTGAGTTCCGTCTTGCGGGCCGCGCTCTCTCTGCCGCCTGTTCTTGAACCAGTTGCTCACTTGGACGACGGAGAGCCCCGTGAGCTTGGCCAGACGCCTCTTCTCGTCGGGCGCCGGGTACCTCGTCCTCCTGTAGCAATCCTTGAGGAAGTTCCGCGACTTCTCCTTGAAGCAGTACACCGTCTCCTCGCCGTCCCAGATGGTCCTGGGCAGCGGGAACTTGCGTCTCAGCCGGTACTTGTCAACGGCGCAGAGAGCTCTTCCCCGGAGCCGCTCGGCGTCCGAGTAGCGCGCGCGGTACCACAGTCCCTGCATGAGCGCGTGGCTGTGCGGCTGGAAGTGGTGGGACTCGAGGATGGAGTAGAGCTCCTGGAAGCGGCCCGAGTGGAAGGCCACCAGCGCCCTCGCCTTGACCACCACCTCGCTGCTGCGCAGCAGATCGGCCGTGGGCAGGGAGTGCACGAAGCGGCCCAGGCGCTCCATGTCCCCTCCGCGGAGCAGCGCCTCGCACGCCGCAGGCCACCTGCTCCGAGCTGAAGGCGAGCAGCGAGCCGGCGCCGCTCGCCGTCGGCAGGGAGGCGCCGAAGATCTCGGCGATGAAGGCCGGCACCGACGACGACGACGCGGCGGCCACGGGAACCGGTGCGACGCCCGCCAGCGTCACCAAGCCCTGCGCCATCCCCACGGGGCTCTGCAGCAGCGCCGGTGCCACGGGCCCCTGGGGCGCCCTCCCGGCCGGCACCTGGGTCAAGCAGGACATTTAATTGCCACACGCCACCCCCCCGCCACCCCCTCCTCCCACCCCTCACTGCGTCGTAGTCGACGTCGTCGGTTAATCGTCGTCGCCTCGCTGCGTGTCCGGTTTCTTCTTTTTAACTTTTTAACGCCGACAGCGACCAGCAACGCTTACCCAACCCCCACCGCAACCCAAACCCCCAGACCTCACCCCCCCACCCACCACCACCAACACCCGAGCAGCACTGCTCGTCGCCCTCTCGCTCCTCCTCCTCCTTCTTCTTATTCTCCGAAGTGTTGCCTGGCTGCCTCTTGATTAAAAGCGCCGCCGCCGCATTAAGCGTGTTTGCGAGCAACTATTGCGCACTCGATCGGCGCGGGGTGGGTCCGTCCGTCCGTGTGCGGACGCGCGGGGCGTCGGAGGCTCCGTGGCGGCGCGGCCACGTTGCGCGCGGGGGCATCCCGAGCGATTCTATTGGCCGCGCCGGTCCCTCTCGCATTCTCACACTGCCCTTCCAACTCAAGTCCACGTCTGGCGCGGCACACGCGAAGACAAAGATTCCCCCCGCCCGCCCGCCCCACACACCCCCCCACACCCCCGATAGACCTTTGACGGAATGTTGGGGCAAGTGCTGTTCGCGAGCACAGATGAAGGGTACACGGAGGAAGTGCGGGGGGTGGGGGGGAAGCACCACGCCCGGCCACCTTTGTCTCTCCAGCGCTGATGCATATACACACACATCGCACCGGGTACTCATTTGTGGCCAAGTCGATCTAAGGCAGTGGTTCTCGATCTGGGGGGGGGGGGGGGGCACGCACCCACTGGGGGTGCGAGATGCCCTTTCTGGGGGTGCGATAAATTCCACATTGTTTTGTTTTAGAGTGTAAATAATCAAATCACAAATTCAGCACGGCCACGTAAGGACAACTACTTTGTTTCATCAAACCTAAGTATTTATTAACATACATTTTTTTTTTTACGATTGAGAACTAAAGGGGTGCAAGGCTGCAGCAAATGTTAAGAGACACTAATCAAAGGGGAAGCAACACAGGTTCTGAGAACACCGGCTCGTGTTGGTCGTGAACAGGGCTCGAACTCGGATGGCCGGGTTCGTAGCGCAGTGCACCAATGACCACTACACTGCCCCTCCCCACACAGATACACACACGCATTCTCATGCACGCACAATGAAAAAAAAAATATTCCCGGTAAGAAAAGAAAAAAGTTCAGAGCATCCGTCTTAAAGACGCAGTTGGCTATGTCCGCCGCAACCGTCATGGCTTTTGATTAGAGCAACACTTGCTGTGTGGAACTGCGTTAACAGCGGTGCACCAGCACAAACAGACGCACACAATATCAACACGTTCGTCAATAACACTGCCCGAAAAGAGTAATCAGTTGGTTCGGGCGGGACACGTGGCAGAAAGCGATGGATGGTGAGCGATGGTCTAGAATAACTAAGCAGTGGCAGCCAATGAACGGAACGCAACCGTGGGAAGCCGTCTACCGAGGAGATGGAGTGATGAAATCAGCGAATGAGTGTAGCAGCCTTTGGTAGCTTGGGCCGAAAGTTCACAGCGCCTCGACACTCGAGTGTCCCCGCAGGCCTCGGCCTCGTGACATTCTCCCCAGGAATATGGCACTGGACAAATGCGTCTGCTTGTTATTGCTAGTTTAAGTGTGTGGCCAAACAACCCCGCATGACGAACACCGCAAGGGGATGGCTTCATCCAGCAGTGGATTGACAAATAGCCGCGAATTACTCTTGTGGTTGCAACTCCAAGTTACTCAACAGCACGATAGTCGGTTAGTTAGACCTCTTTTAGATTTCTGTTTAATCTCTTCAAACGGATCAGTAGCATGTGCATGTATTTACATTGTAGATGCTACCGTGCATGTACAATGTATATACTACAATGTATGGCATATGCATGGAATCTTGCACATGCATGCGTATAACATTTTGTTTTGAAGGATATATTCATGCATCTCACCATAGCTTCATGTGAAAACGTTCGTATTCTGACGTTGGGTTGTCTCCACATATAATAAACGAACGCTTTGAAGGAGTCTTATGTAATGAGTCAGTTTGTCAACGTTGTGTGGATATATTGTGAGCACACTCGATAGTCTCCTTTTCACTCGCACCTTATATGGCATGAGAGCCACTGCGCCAAATGCATAAAAATGTAAAGTGGAACAGCTCTGAGCATCATCCGCCATGCACGGGGAGAGGAGCCAAATTCCAGTGTTTTGGAAATGAATGGACTGCGGCGCTGGTTTCACTAGGGTACACATCACAGCGCAGTGGGCTCTCTGGAACCTGCAGACCGCTTGCTGTCAACCCAGGGGACTTCTTCTTTCTTTGCGTTCCACCGGGCACCAATGGGCATGTGCATTGAAAAATGTTGACACTCCGACTGACGCTCCTGCTGTTGTGGAGTGACTCATGCAGCCAGCTATGGCTGCAGGGTTTTGGTAGTACATGTTGTTGACGTCGTTTATTGTGAAAATTCGGTCACAGTTCCTATGATCACTGTTTCATTGCTTTTATGGCTTTATTTTGGTGATTTTCGAAAAGTTTTTCGGTTTGGCCATGTTTGTTTGTTGTAGTACAGAGTTAGACTGATGGCCTTAATCTAAGTTGTCTTGTGGTTGTTGTTGTTGTTTGACTTGCATCCCACTGGGATTTTTGCACACAGTGTTGGTGTACGGTGCTTTTTCTGCAATATTTTGCTGTCTTTTCTTGGATTTTCTGTTTGCACATAGTCACTTTAAGATGTTTTCTTGTTTATGTTTTTGTTTTTTGTTTGTTGCGGTTGCACCCGATTCAAGAGCCGAATGGCTCACATGGCTATACCTAATAAATGAACTTGAACTTGAAGCGAAAACGACTGCAGATTAAAGTGTCGGCGAGCAGTTCCGAGACCACTTCTCCTGCTTGGCCTTTGCGGAGCCAGTAGTGGTCACGAAATAAAATGTTTGTATTCGTGTTCGGCGTGTGACTGTGTCTCTCATCCCCACGAAGTGTCTTTCTTTCCGCACCTCACCATTATTGACATCTCAACCCCACCGCCTCCTCTCCCCTCCCCGCTCCCTTAGCCTTTAGAATGCTAACCATCTTTTCCTGCTGTGAAAACAATAAACATTTATTTGTAGATGGACGTGAGTCTTGAGATGTGGTCCTCTTTACGACGAGTTATATATTCAAAGGATATACTCGTGAAAAGATGCAGAAACAAAAAAACACGGAGATATGGTTCTAGATTTGAAGCTTTTGTGACTGCAAGGACTCATACTTTTAGGTTTTTTTCGGTAAAGTCACTTACGTAAAATAACAATAAAATAATAATAAATGAAAAATAACTAAATTAAATCACGACGTTTCGGAGGCAATACAAGTCTCCGTCTTCAGGTGGGACCATCACAGCTAAATGTACTGTGTCAAGTGGAGATAAATCCAAGAGACAATATCTTAAATACTGGTTAAGGGGAGGGGCTTATCTAAATGTGGCAGTCAGGGACTGTCCCTGACTGACACATTAAGCAGTATTTAAGATCTTGTCTCTTGGATTTCTCTTCACTTGATACAGTAAATTTAGCTGTGACGGTCCCACCTGAAGACGGAGACTTGTGTTGCCTCCGAAACGTCGTGATTTAATTTAGTTATTTTTAATTTATTATTTTTATTTCATTATTATTTTTATTTTACCTACGTGACTTTACCGAAAAAACCTAAGAGTACGGAGGTATGGGTTTGTATAGATTTTGTTCAGAAAGGAACTGCATGTTGCGTTAGCCTTGGCTTGTGGAAGGCTTCTACTGTACCTGCATAGCCACTCGTGCAGAGCTCGGCAAGCAACACAACAAGTGCCATTGTTTAAGAATTCGTAAAAAAAAAACCCTCAATTTCTCTCGAGAGCCACGATGCGTGTGAATACGAGACGGATGTGGTCCTTAACAAACAACGTCACGGAGTCGTCGTCCTCAAAGAGCTGCATGCTGCTTCGGAGCCGCGGGTTGCCGAGCCCTGCACTTGTGGGACACTGCAGAATGCACGGTTCATTTCAATGCTTACGAAGAACAGGAAGGGTCCTCATGATTCACGTGGACACTGTTTTCTTGGGCAGGTAGGACAGCTGGGAAAAGTCTAGCCACTGGCCGTCATCCTCCCACCCCTGTAGATTTGACACCTCTCTGTGATTTTAGAGCCCATGTTTTTCCACGTGAATAAAAGGTTTTCGGGTGTCACATTTCAACCATATTTTTTGCCTTTCAGCCGCAATTTTAACATGATCGGTGTCGTGTCACGAGACGAATAGCTTAGTAAAATTGCTTTCGGAGCAGTGCAACCCTCAAAGGTATAGAGAATGGCCCACAGAAGTGGCCATCACAGAGTTACGTCTGAGATCACTTCAAGTGACCACTTGTCTAGGCTATGAATGCATGAACGTGGACTACGAATCCATACACCTAGAAAGGTGAACAAGAGCCGGTTTAAGTGCCTTGGGGAAACTGAAGTGAAGAATGGAAGCAACAAACCAATGTGCCTAAACAGGAAATGTTTAATCGGCATATGTTACCCGCTACGCCATGGTAGAGACACATCAGCGAATCGTTAATATTCCACTCTCATGCCCCACAATTCAATGCGTGTCTTGCGAGTGCAATATGTAATTGATTGTAACCGATTCACTCCACAATGTAATTGAATTGCTGTTATCTAGTGTAGTACGAGGTGGTAGAATCTGAATATTGTTGTCCCTGCTGCATTATGGTGGTAACCAAGACTCAACATCTTTATTTATCTTGAAGACATCCGATGAGCTATGCGGCTCTTTTTCACAGCTGTCCAGTAGGGACGTGTCAGAAAGTTACAACAACAAACAGTAAAAAAAACTACCAGAGTGCAAAGTATAGTGAAGAAAAGCAAATAACTAAAAATAGATAAAGTATAACTGGCAATGTGAGTCATGTGACCCACTCACACGAGTGTGCTTCATTATTCTAAATTATATCTGACGTGTCACTTCAACAGCTGGGACCACAGCCACATGTTGGTTGCATGCCCTTGTCTTGGTCTCTGGTGAGGGGACTGAGACGACAAAAAGGACAGGCCACTTCGTATTCAAACTAAACACCGTAAAGCCATCAGGACTGAATGGACGCCTCAACTTCGCTTAAAACATAGCTTTATTATTGAGTGCTAGACAAATATTATCTATTTTAACTTCACTTATTTTAGTTTCATACTACTAGCCCACATTGTTTACCAGACTTCTCTGCTTCAAAAATATATGGCCTTCTGTTGAACTGGCGAACGGGGCCTAGGAATGCACTGCCAGGAAGTGTTAGTTGCACATCGTTTATCCTCACAAGAACATATATTCCCACAATGCATTGTAACCAACATATCATTATTTTACTTTTCATATAAATTCGTTTATTTCGTAATTTTTGGATTATGAAAGGGTTTGTCTGGTACTCGATAGCTACCATTAGGTAATTAATTATTCATATGCTTATTTCAAAACTGATAATCAGAAACAAACTAAAAATGTCAGGTTCCATGGTATAAAGTGCAGTCTTAAACGCTTATCCACTTCATTCATCTGTGCTCTCTGTTTATGTCCTACGAAAGGGGGGCATTGCCCACAACATTGCCTATACAGTAGGCTCTCGATTATCAGCGCGCGATTGATCTGATTTGTGGATTAACCGCACACCTGAGATGTTGACATGAATGAATGAACTCATGGATGTTCCCTTTAGTCCAAGTCAATCATCTTAAAACAGTTATACATTGTTATTATTGTAAATGGTTATTACAAGTTACATACTTAATCCAAACAAATGCGTACTTTGGTTAATCTGAAATCCACATGATCGCTCTACAGTACAGTAGTTGCATATCTTTACAGCAGTGGGTGGAGTTTGATTGATCTTGATGGCGTGCCTCCGCTATACACTTAGCAAGCGGAGTCTTCTGCGCGGGAGGCAGCAAAGTGTTGTCACCGAGCACGCGTATTGATCGGTCGGTCGTTAGTATTCGTTCTAAATCGAAAGAGTAACAATCGAAATTGCCAGTTAGGCATCATTTTAGGTGATTTATCAGATCATTCATTTCGTGAGTTCTCATTTACGAAACTGTGCGATGGCAGATAAATGGAAGCATGTTGTTTTAACTTTAAACCAGGATTTCTCAAACCTGTTTGAGTGTCTTTCTGTACGGACTTTTGTAATAAAACAAGATCAATAGATTATTTATTACAAATTTTAGTTTTGTTCATTAATAAAAAAAAATGTCATAACTTAAACTTAATTTATACCCATATTAGTGGTATTTGCCATAGAGGTCAGAGGACAAATTATATTTTAGGATTATCCGCAATTTAAATAATCCGCGGCCGTCCTCCCCGTCATTAGCGCCGATGATCGAGATTCTACTGATTTATTTATTTTAAAGCCACATGGTTATTGATCAATGTGTTGAATTGTTTAGTAAATAACAAGTCCAGGGAGGAGCTTAAACATTTATTGGCTTCGCAGGATTTTAATCGAAAAAGTAACGTCGAGTTTCCTGCAAATAAGGAATTCCATACGAAAAAAGATATTGAGTTTAATTGTGTTTTACCGTTTAAGCTGCAGACCCAAAATATTATGCCAAAACCACATCAGCCATGTGTCCGTCCGGGGCCGTCTGGATTCAATGTGTACATGTGTTTAACCAAATGTCGATTCATTCCAACACACATGACTCAGAAAGTCCTGGACGTCTGCCCTTGGAAAATAAAACCGGCATATAAGTAAAAAAAAAGTTTTTGCACTATTAAAAAAAGGAAACTGGGGTCAGTTACACATTTACAAAAAAAAAGCTGAACTAGAAACGAAGCAGCAGCAGCAGCAGCACCGGCAGTAGTGGTAGGCATTAATACAAAAAAGAACTGATAAAATTTCCCTTGCCGTTCATTCCCCCGCCTCTTGCATGTACAGTGCATGGATAAATGCCGTGGGACATGCTGAATGCAAGTTACACGTGGATTACAATGTCCATCGCTGGCACGTTTTTTTGACGTTAGCAAGCATATGTATTCGTATACCTAACAACAATAGAGCCCCCAAACAACGATGGCCAAATCATCCAGTAAAATGCACCGCATTTCGCCATATCTTGTAAGCTAAGCAGGTTTGAGCCTGAATAGTGCTCGGATGAGTGACCAATGAGCACAAAAGACCGGTGTGATAGAAGTGCAGCAAACCCTACGGTTGTTCTGCACTTCCCCTCCAACATTACGACAACCTTCATTGACCAGCGCGGTGAAGTATGGTTAAATATCCATTGCGGCCGGAACGGCGAAGGGAGGCCCTCATCCAGCAGTGGATTGACAAAAAATGCTGTATGTGTCCTAAACAGTCATAGAAAATATGTTAATTTTTATTTGCCTTCCTAACAAGTCATTTTTTGTCAATATCGCATACCGACTCCCTGCAAACAGGCCAACGTAGTTGGTGTCCACTTACAGACGATAGTTCTGAAGGTCACCGAAACATTACTCCCAGCTGGTCTTTATCACTCCGAGGGTTGTCTTACTGATTTCAGGAAGGTGTGAGATTTCTCTGGCCTAGATAGCCCAGTCAGCATTCTCCACTTTATCAATCATTGTGACTGTAATAATGTTCATAACGTAAAATGCTAAAATCTATTGCAGAGCTAATTTGTGGTACTGCGCTGTATGGTTATTATTACAGTATTTTAGGAAGTGTGCATATTAGTACCTATTTATAATGCTTATCTAGTACTGTAATTTCCAGCCTGTGTTGCCCGGACCACTGGTGGTCTCCAAGGCCGTGGGAAATGGTTCACGGCACTGTTTAGTTTCGGCGATTTAGAGTCGCTTGAATTTTGAAAAAAAAAATATCATTGGTTCATGATGGTCTGCACATTTTATTTGAGGGATGACGGTGGTACGCGGGTCCAAACAAGGTTGGGAATCACTGCATTCAAAAATGTGCATGTCAAAACCATCACATTGACTGTTAGCACACAAGGATGTGTGGCCTTGGGCATGACGCGTCGCGAGAAGGAAGAATGGACCGGTGGTCGAGACTAAAGACGGAGCGGCAGCCAAAGTATGGAACCATGCCCCGAGGAGGTGTTCGCTGCTCAGATAGAATGAGGACTATGAAGGACTAATGAAGGAGGTCGATGGATTGTTGCACCGTGAGAGACGACGATAACTTGGGGAAGCCTTCGTTCAGCAGTGGATAGATCAGGGCTGATAATGATGAAATTCAAATTGCCAGACACAAGCAAGGCAGCTCGGTGTTGCACGTTTGAGGAAAGAGTCGGGTGACATTTGCTCTTAAACATAAGCAAGAAATATAAAGAAATAAATACGTTGAATAGTTTTTTGTAATTCCTCATAATATTTCCCCCCCCCCCCCCCTCAAATAATGTCCACACCCGGCAGCTGTGCTGAAGCCAGTGGAATGCGGAGCATACTCACTGTACGTCGGCGGTTCTCAACGCGTGGGGCAAGCACTGAAGCCATTCTGGGGTGCACAGGCCATGGCATGGATACCGTGCAGGATTAATATATATTTTGTTATACGCGAAGATTGAGCGCCACGTCGTAGCAACAAAATCCACCAATACAAAAAAACAAATGCCTCACTAATACCACATTGACTAGAGGCACGTACACGTAATCTCTCCGTACTGTGCCCTTAGTAACCATAGTTGTGTTTTGGGGACTTGGGGGGCAGGGGCGGAGGGGTACGGGGGGAATTGATAGTCGTGAGTGGTTGGGCTTTAGGCAGGGCTGTCCATATGGCGGTGTAGGGCCTGGGACCTGGGGCAAACCAAAATACACCGGAAGTATTACATCTGACACCGTTATTTAGAAGAGCGGGGTGGGGGGGGGGGCGGTGCAAAGCGTGGGGCCCAGGCCGGTCGCCCCGATTCGCTGTTCCCGAGGGACAGCTCTGGCCACTGGACCAGAAAGGTCACGCTCCATTGCTGTGAGATTTCCGTTGCGGTTAGCGGAGGTAGCGCCTTCCGAATGAAAGTTGTTGTTATCCTTGTTGTTGTTCCCACAGGGGCTAATTCTGCTCGAAACAAACAAAAAAAGAGCAGATTATCTTGTGCTAGTGTCAGATAAATAACAAAAAAAATGTGTCGGAGCCCACAAATACGCAATAAAAAAATAATTGACAATGACATTTGGTACTGATCCCAAAACTAGCTTGCTCTGTGGCATGAGCTGGAACTTCTTTCAAAGGGCATTTTGACACCGATACCTTTGAAATGAAGCAGTGTGCAAATAAGCGTGTGCATGCTTGGAATTACACCGAGAGATAGGGAGAGGAACACATGGATTAGAGAACACATGCAAGGTGGAACACGTACATGTTGGTTGGAATGAAAATAAAGTTGGCTTTTGGCAGAACACATGAGGGATGATGTCCGTTGGTCGAGACTGACAGCGGAGTGGCAGCCAAAGTGAGGAACACGAGTGAAAATGGACGCGGTAGAAACGGCTCCTGTGCAGATGCTGTTTAGATTATTGCATTGCGAGCCAATGAGACATATTCTTGGTTCTTTCGGTAAAGTCACGTAGAAGGGAAATAATAAAATAATATAAATATAAAACAATAAAAATTCTCACGACGTTTCGACTGCAACACAAGCTGTGGATTTCACACCTGATGACGATTGCTTGTGTTGCAGTCGAAACGTCGTGAGAATTTTTATTGTTTTATATTAATATTATTTTATTATTTCCCTTCTACGTGACTTTACCGATAGAACCAAGAATATGAATCCCTGCAGTCACGAACGTTTTAAATCAAAATTCAATGAGACATGGCTACCTCTTGTGGAGGCCTTCATCCAGCAGTGGGTAGATCACGGCTGATGATGCTGATATATTAATATATTTGTAGTTTTTAGTAACAGCTCGTACTATGTATTATATAAACCATTGCAATGTCACTAAAACTATTTAAACAATTTTAGTTTTAGCAGGTATGGCCCGCTGAGCTACATAGCCCATTTTCAGAGGCGACCTGGCCACAAATGATAGCTCAACGAAGTGGCTTACCACGTGCAATTTCATAGCAGTCAAATACTCGAAACGTATGTTTCTAAATGTGGAGGAAAAAAACCGGAGGACCTGGAGAAACATACACGTGATCACGGGGAGAGAGACATGCAAATTCCAAATATATAACAGACATCCTGGTCGGGATCGAACCCACAACTTCCTGTATACAAGGCGAGGTCGTTAACATCTCTTCACCGTGGCACCGTGGCGACATTCATACGTTACGTATTGGTGGAATTGCGAATCGTTGCATGTTTGTTGGTTAAAAGAAAAAAAAAACACAAAGATGCTTAAAGCAGTATCAACACATTATTTTAAAAATGCAAAGGGTAGTAGCATATTTATGAAGTAAGGTAATACTGGGAGCAATTGTCAGGTACATGCTAAGTTGCTTACATCTCGAGATCCAGAATGGGCCCTAGGCTAAATGGGCAGCCGTGAGTAATGGACACTCGGTGTTTTATTACGAATACTTTTCGTAAAACCAAAACACTTTTAAAATAATAGGGGGCCAGAATTTGTGCGATTAGTCACTGAACCTTTTTTTAAAAGCGCGAAAGGATATAATTTCCATTGTCGAACATTATCTTATATAACTGTCGTGTTCAGGTACATGTGGAATTTATCCTAAGCATTTAATTTAGGGTATGAACAATGAAAACCGCCAATAGATGGAACCAAATGAAAATGTTGTGCACATTGAAAACCTTTCCAAAATGTAGAATGCACTTGGAAAATTGCAGCATCCACAATGCAAGAACATATATGTTTTAGATGGGAATTGTTGTCGATGGACATTTTCAATGCATTTTCCCCGTGTACAAAGGCTAATATCTACCCCGAGTAGGAATGCGTGTGTGTTTACAACGTGCAGAAATTGCATTGTATACCCCCATGCATAGGTAAGGAGAACAATTTTGTTTGGGAGACTGCCTTCAAAATAAATATATAGAAACATGCGTTTGGAGTATTTGGCTGCTATACATTTCCACATGATGAGCCACTTCCTTGAGCTATGATTTGTGGCCAGATCGCTTCTGAAAAATATCTACATAGCTCAGTGGGCCTTACCTGGTAAAAGAAATATAGTTTTTTTTGTTAAAATAAAAATAGGTTATAGACCAGTAAAACAAAGCAGAATCAGAATATTTCTACTGCAGTAATCCGATGAGCTATGAAGCTCTTTGTCACATATGTCTAGTAGGGGCGGGTAAGAACGTTACTACAACAAACAGTACAACAACACGATAGGAGTGAAAAGTACAAGAAAGGTAAACAAATCACCCAACCACGTACAGATACAACACGAAACCATCCCCATCTTACCAGGCAAAGCCCACTGATGCATTCACTTATTTTTCAAAAGCGACCTGGCCACAAATACTATCTCAACAAAGTGGCTTATCATTTGGAGATTTGTAGCAGCTAAATCATCTAAATAGTCGATAAACGCATGTTTCTAAATGTGGAGAGAAACCCCGGAGGACCGCCGAGAAAAAAATCCACGTGACCACAGGGAGAACGTGCACACTCCCAACAAACATGCGTCAGGGTCGGGATCGAACCCCCGACCTCTCGCATACCTAATGTCCATGTAGAAAATAAAAAAATAAACAATTCAGAATTCGTATGAAATTTGGATGAGAAACTTGGACAAAGAGAAGGAAAATTGAAGTAAAAAAAAATGCGCAAAGAAGCGAGGAGAGGTGCATGCTCGGAATGACAGTAAGAAGAGACAGAAAGAGTGCGATGAGACGTCGTTAGAGCTGGTTAAGGTGGGCCGTGTCGCGAGAAATGATGCCGAGTCGTAAACAACAAACAGAATCAGAATCCGTATTCATCCTGGAGGAATCCGATGAGCTATGAAGCTTTTTTTCACATGTGTCCAGTAGGAGCGGGTCAGAAAGGTACGTATGTATGTTGAACTTCTTTCGCACAATACGTAGCCAACCGTGCTAATCGGAGGTGTTACAACAGCAAACAATAAAAAAGACTGAGAGGAGTGAAAATTATAGCAAAGGTAAGCAAGTCCTTAAAAAAACTAAATAAAGAATATAAGCACTATTTGCAAAAGTACAGCAATTCCTGCGGTTTTTTTTCAACACTAAATGGAAGTTTGGGCAAGGCAGCGAAACAACAACACAAACAGTCTCTGACCACACCAAGACAACACACAGCCCCTCAATAAATTGCACATTAAAATTGCACTATCGATACTACATTGCCAAGGATGGTGTTAGCGAGTAGCACATATGAAGGCCGGCACGGCACACGAGGGGGTGGGCGGCCAACACCACGCCCGGCCGCCTTTGTCTCCCCCAGTGACGATGTTTACACATCGCACCGGGTACTCATTTGAGGCTGAGTCTCAAGTTCAAGTTCATTTATTAGGTATAGCCCTGTGAGCCATTCGGCTCTTGAATCGGGTGCAACCGCAACAAACAAAAAACTAAAACATGAACAAGAAAACATCTTAAAGTGACTATGTGCAAACAGAAAATCCAAGAAAAGACAGCAAAATATAGCAGAAAAAGCACCGTACACCAACACTGTGTGCAAGAGTCTACCTAGGGGATGAGGCCCAGGACCGGTTCAGATATAATCGTCACCGGGTGTTGGCCGTCATCGGGAAATCGAACTCGGGTCGCCAGATTCGTAGCGCAAAGTAGCGCTAACCGCCCCGGGCAGACGCCTCGGCCGATGGCACCACAGAGCCTGCGCACCAACGACCACAACAACAACAGCAGCAGCCGCCGCCGACATTCGCCACTAAGTGGCGGTGACGTCCCCACGGCACACCTGTGCCAGGCCAGGTGCACTCTTGAGGCCGCGCGAAGTGTCGGAAGGGTCGCTGACGGGAGGACACGGGACACACCCAGGTGCCATGTGCTGACCCCTATTTTAGTTCAACACACAGACGGCACTGGCCAGTGAGTGATCGTCCTGACGTGAACAATGAACGGAGCTTATAAAGGAAAGGAAAAACGCATGTATGATCGGCGACGTTTAAGGCAATGGCCCTTCTTGGTGACACGTAAATCATGAAGAAGGCCATTGCTTAAAACGTCGTCGATTACAAATATTTTTGAAGGCAGTGTTGTTGACGAGTGTGAGTTTTTTTTTCTTCCACTTGTTGTGCTTGTGCACCAATTCTACTTTCTCATGACAGAAACAAAAGCTTTACAGTGGGACGTTTAGTTTGGCGATCCACTCCGTGACTTCCCGAGATGCCAAGTGGAGAAATGAAGAGGCTCCTGTACCATTGCCGGTGCGGCAGCATTACCAAATAATTTGATGAATGAAAAGAGAACCCGCTGGGCTGGCTGTCAGAGATGGCCTGCGTAAGCGTTCAGGTTGATGGAGACGTTTTCCCGAGATCCGTACAGGAATGTCTCAACGAACCGCCGCGATTAAAAAAAAAACACGCATGGATGGTGGCCAAAGGTTCATGAGCGTATCTCAAACTGAGACGAGCAATCAGTACAATTACACTTGTGGAGGTGAGACAGTCAATAGACGTGCACAGTTTAATCTGAGCTGGCGAACAGGGACGTGTTCGCTGGCCTGAGTAAACTCTGCAGCCGCGTAGGCCACCCAAGTAGCTCAAGAGGGTCCCGGGCTTCATAACAAACACATAAAATAAAATAAAAATCAGTTAATATCCTAATAAACATCACCAGATAACCAATACAGAGAAACCAATTAAATCTATCTCATGTTTACATTGATTGCATCTACTTATCTTCTTACATCTAACCGCATATATCTCTTCAAAAGTAATTTTTGGTTCGGGCCACTGCTGGGCCCGGTCCCCCCTCACTCTGTGTGCAGCAGCGGAGCTGCCAAGCGGCTTGCAATGTCCTCGATTGAGACCCTCGCACACGACTCACGTCCCACTCACCTTCTCGCAGCCCGACGTGTGTGCGCGTGCTTGCTGGTGTAAGCGTCGTATCGCTGCGTCAGCGTGGACCTGCAATCTAAGTCTGCCTTACGGTGCGACGCCCATTTAGTGTCAGTTCAGGAACAAATTCCAAGTGAGATTTTGTCACTCCCGAGTGACCGTCACGGGATGACAAAGTCTCGTAGGGCCTCTGCAGAGATAGCACCACCAAACTCAAAAGTGTGTGAGCACATGCGTATATTGACTCAGCCTCAAATGAATACCTTTGTAAACATCGCCACGAGGGAGACAAATGCGGCCGGGCATATTGTTGGCCACCCATCCCTCTCGTGTGCCTTGCCGGACTTCAAAGCTGCTCGCTAACAGCACTTGCCCCAACAGTCTGTTAAAGCTATAAAGGGGATCTTTGTCTTTGTTTATATCGCCACCAACCTCCAAGGGCGTGGTGGTTGTTGTTAAACCGTGTGTGAGTACACATGGGCCCGAACTTTTTGACAACAACAACATCAAATTACATTAGTAATGGGCCATCAATGCCACCAATGTCTCAGGGCGTAGACATAGAGGGCAAGGGACCGAGCAAAGGAAAGAGAGAAAAGAAGCGATTCAAAGAGGGATCACGCGGTTTGAATAGAAAGGGGTTTGAGAAGAGGCTTGAAAGCGATTTGCCTGGGGCAGGCGTTCTCGAGGCGAAGTAGCTATTCCCACAGAATATTAAAAAAAAAAGTCCGGTAAAAAATAAAATGCTCTGTACATAATTCCTCTCAACTATTATAACGATGTAAGCGGCTGAGTCACTTTAGCGCGCAGAATGGATGGTGGTCCTAATGACATTGCCACCCGTTGCACCCGCACACACACACACCAGCTGACTTTGACAAAGCTCAGCATTTAAAACTGCTGCGAACAACACTTGAGCTGGCTCGAAACAAAATATTCTGTAAAGAGCGACCGTTGTGCGAGCAGACACGTTAAGGAGTGAGAATAATACGCACAAACGTCGATTTATATAAATCGATCAGCAAACGGAGTGATTGTGACCGTGGCTTGCATGCCACGAGGCATCTCCGCCGTGCCGTGTGTATATTAAACGCAACAACAGCCTTGTGTTTGACCACCGACTCAAACGGGTAAACATTGCGTGGTCATTTTCTGTTTGAGGAGAGGGAGCTGCCATGGAGGAATGGGTAGCATCGCACTGGACTAGCAATCCAGAGGCCGCCGGTTGGATTCGATCTCCCACCCCCCCACACCTCCCTGTTGCCTTACCTATCCAGCAGTATAACACTGGTCAACAAAAAAAATATGAAAAAAATTCTGGCCTGGACTTTTGCAGCTGTTTTAGACTAATTTCAGGGCGCTGATTCCAAATCTGATCTCGCATCTGCTCTATCACATCTCATTTTTATGCTATCGGCATACCCCATTTTCATTGATTTTACCAAAAATTAACTCTGTCACTTATGATTGCAAGTTGTTGCGAGTCAGTGACTGCTTCAGTGTTCAAATATGGTGCTGTATTTTTAGGATAGTGTGTTTATAATATAATTTTATGTAGATATCCACATTTATTTAATATTTTTATTCTGCAGTTTTTATTGAAAATGCAATATTTGATATCTCAAAAACCTGATGTGATAGACCAAAACTGATGCCAGATTTGGAATCAGCACCGCCAAAATTACATTAAAACCGTTGGAATACTTTCTGCCAGAAAAAAGTGTGTTGACCAGTGTAAGTGGGTTTCCCGCAGTTAGTCTAATGGGCAGGTCACGTGTCATGAAGTCAAGTATGGGAAATCAGTATACAAATCTATTCCAATATGTTCGTTTAATGTGAAAGAGAAGGCCGAATCGAGCTCACTCAAGAGGCGGCCCTTCCACCAGCAGTGGTGTGAACAAGCAGTTTCAGGGCTGCTCCTTTATCTTCATTTTATTTTGTAAGAGCAGCAGGACAATCCGTCACATAAGGCTTCAAAATGGGATGTAATTTAAGATCAAATCTCCCATAAGGACCTCTGCGATTTAGCTTATTTGACATGTTAATTTATTTATTAAACATATATAAACGAGTTTGTATTGGAGAAATGCTGCCTACACATGGAAACAACAATGAGACCAACACCATCCCACATATTACAAGCCACAATCAGCATGGCTGCCATAAACCATTCCAATTACTGTACTTACAATACAAAAAAACCTTTCCGCACATTTTAACGACTATAGATGATTATATTGCACTTTGCTTCCCCAAGATATGCCATTACTGAAAGGTATTATTGTCTAAAAGGATACAATAAAAATACAATACAGCACTGTTAAGAGAAGACAGCGAGGGGGGTCCCAGGCATTTCTGCTGCCCTTGGCAAAGGGGGTTTCTCTCTTCTCTCCTTACCCCCCGCTCCACCAAACAAAAAAAGACAGAAAAAAAGATCCCATGTGGTATGGATCTCGGGGGAAGTCTCGTCCTGCCAGAGTGTCTTAAAAAGTTGTTGAAAATCCTTTGGAGGCCAAGTATTTCCGCAAAACGTTCCCTGGTGCGGCGAGCTGGCGGCGGGGTGGAATGGATTTTAGTTGGAGGAGGGAAGATGGGGAGAGAGAGAGAGGATGGGGGTGGGGGGGGTGTTGCCTTCATGTGGGGACCGAAGGGGGAGGGCCTCGAAATCGACGGCGGGTTTGGTGTGAGCCGAGTAGGGGGTGGGGGGGTTGGTGAGATGGGTGTGGGCGGGTGGGGTTGGTGGTGGTGGTGGGGGGCGAGGAGGGTGGAGGGTGGGTTTCAAATGAGCGAACGGACTTCCTCCAGCCGAGCACAGGAAGCTATCCCGGGCCACTCCTCCAGATTAGCATCGCGACGCACAATGACGGCCCCACAACTCAGGCCCGGACACATTTGTGAGCGCGCTGACCGACACGCGTGCATTATTCACAGACGCGATCGGAACGATAAAAAAACATTTCGTCAGCGCGTACCAGGGAATTAAATTCAGTTGGAGCCGCCCGGGGCTGAGTTCGGAAAGCATTTGCTGCCCCCCCTCACTCACCCCCACTCCATCGTGTGTGCTATCTGCTATGACGTGTAAGGAATCGAAACACGGTCATCGATATATAAAAGTGAAATTTGTGAATATGTGTGTCTGTACTAAATGTTTAGCGTACTTCCAGACATGCTACAAACTTGAAATTTGGCATGTGGGTAGCTTCCAGACTGTACACAATGCACAAAGTATAAAAATAGACATTTGCATTTTGGGGGGGGGGGGGGGGGGCGCAATAATAGATATATTTAGCACGGCACGTGAGCGGTGACGTCACATCTGTGATGTCACCCGCATGCGGCAAGCGTCACGCAGTGTGCCTACTGACGTCACGCATCCCCCCCACCCTCCGCGTAGGCCGTGTATTAATCCAAGACAAGAATCCAAGTCTCGGGCGAAGCCGGGCAGTAAAGCGAGTTATCGATAAAGTCAAATGGAACAAAACTCCAAAGTGTGCGTATAAGCATGCAGGAACGCACGCTTGGAAATGTACTGAACTTAGGCGGGTAAAATATACACAAGGCAAGAAAGGTAAGTGGAGTCGGTTTGGACACGTCGCTTCAAGAAAGGCATCTTGGCCACAGGGATTGAATGCGTCAGAGAGCACTTGCGCCGTGGAGATGGAGTGGCGAAATCAGCTCGCGTGCAGGCGCCAGGGGGAGATCGCAAGATGGTGGGGGCTTCGGGAAGCCTTCATCCAGCAGTGGATTGACCATGGCTGGTGATTAGAATGACCATATTATAGCATTATACAAAAACACATCAAACAATTATAGCGAATAATTATTTGCAGTGAAGGGCATGTTTAAAAAAAAAGTATATTCTGACACCTGCTGTGGTTAGAATGTTTTATTAACTGAAACCTGCAATGAGAGTAAATTTGCATCTAACACTGTAATGACACGTACAGATTTTTGGATGGCAATGTAATAATCTAGCGGTTAGTTTAACACGTAGGCTTTCGCGACCAATGTTATTCATAATCAACGTTTTTGGGTTTAGATCGCGTTTATTTATAAATGTGTCGTAACCCTCCACCACCCGACACGGCCAATCAGTAAAAATGTGTCACGTTGACAAAGACAAATAGTTCACTGCTTTAGCCCACCGGTGTGTTGAAGCCACAACATTTACAATTTGAGTACGACGTTTCGCTGGTAATTGCAACCAGCATCATCGGGCAATTCGCCAGATTGTAAATGTTGTGGCTTCAACACACCGGTGGGCTAAAGCAGTGAACTATTTGTCTTTGTCAACGTGACACATTTTTACTGATTGGCCGTGTCGGGTGGTGGAGGGTTACGACACATTTATAAATAAACGCGATCTAAACCCAAAAACGTTGATTATGAATCTAGCGGTTGTTTGGATGGCGCTACTGGATTCAAAATCGTCAAAAGAAATGAGATTTTTAAAGACAGGATTACGACTGCAAAACAATAACCTCGGATTCCTTTTTTTACTTTTGATTGCTTCTAACTTCCTGGAGATAAAATTTCGCAAAAACATTCCACTCGCACATATGTACAGCATGTTGAACTTCTTTCGCACCGTACGTAGCCAACCGTGCTATTCGGAGGTGCGGCGGGGGGGATAAAGACTCGAGTATCGAGCGCGCGCCCTCTATAAACGCTGACGTCACAACGAGGGAGCACGTGGGAAATCTTGACGTCGCCACCGATTCCAAAACTCTCATTCGCTTCCGACATCTCTCACAATCTGCACACCTCCACCTGTGCCGCCTCTCTCGCATCAGCCTTGCCACCCAGCGGCTGCCGACACCATCGGCCGTGTCACCATCGCATCCCGACTTGTGTGGCCAACCGTCTCCTTGAGGACATCCGTCAAACCGCTCATCGACAAACTCCAGATGATCCCAAAATGCCGTAAACGAGACCACGTCACCCCGACCCTCTCTCAAGACTGGATCATTGTCCGTCAAGATCCTCCGTTGACTCCCCTCTGCCTACCTCTCCCTGCTCATCTCACGCTGCTCCCGTCCACACTCTGTCTCCTCCAGCAAATCAAGGCTGACTGTCGAAGTCCCCAATCAACCTTTGCTCAGTGGGAGGTCTCGCATTTTCTGCCCACGTGATCTGGAAGCCCCTTCCCCCATGCATCTGTGCTGTCGACTCCCTGCCCGTGTTCAACTCCAGGCTCAAGCTCTTCATGTTTGTCTGCCTATGATTACACATTCCTGCGGAGGGAGCTGGTAGGAACGTTGGGTTGCTCGGTCAATGGCCAGGGTCAACGGCGGCGTGGTGTATTCCGCAAATATGGCCGACTGTGACGGCGGGCACAAGCCGGCGTGAGTAGGTTAAACGTTGAGTTTTATAAGGGCACCACGGGGTGACCAGCCCACACCCAGCCCCAGCCCTCCCACCCTCCACCCAGCCCCACCCTCCCCACCCAGCCCCTCTCCATCCTCCCCTCTCCTCCCCTCCCATTTTTGGATGCACGACGGACGGACGGACACAATAATCCCCTGTGGGCTGGTGGAACCAGGTGGTTCTTACCAGTAAAACTGCCTGTTTTATGAAATAAATATGGACGATTTTTGTGCACAGCTTCTTCAGATATAGTCGCATTTGATAAACTGTCTCACTGCATAGATCCCAATCGTGAATATATCGCAAGTGCATGTTTTGTGCCCAAACCTATTACTTCTAGATGCTGGCACATAACACGACATAAATAAATCGAATCGACGTCAAATACAAGTCGATATTTTCCATGTCAAAAGTTCACCGTCTCCCCCGAAGGCTATGTGCTAATAAGGACCAGGCATCCCAAGACATGCAAAAGGCAGAGCCGCGCGGGTATATATATATTAGTGGCTTAAAAAAGGGAGGGCAGAGAGTCAAAGACATTCGATCTTCATCCTTCGTATCCGGTAGAGGCAACCGCTGCAGGGATCCCCGGTGCGGGCTGCCGTGGCCTCTGGGGGCATGAGCAACGTGCCCTCCTTGGGCAGGCCCGAGCCCGCGGGCACGTGCGTGCAATTACCGTCTGTGCTTGTAACGAGCTCTGCCGTGGCCTGTAATCCCATCATGGAGCGCTTGGAAGAAGACGAAAAAAAAGGGGGTAATGTTAATAGTGCCACGAGTTGATTGGATATCCAAGAATGACAAAAGTGGGCTATTAGTTAAGCTTCTAACGATTGCCCGTCCCATCATCACCACCACACCATTCAACGCTCCCCTCAACCCATGCCACTCACACACCCTTGCGATTTGATGGATTGTCAGCATTCCGATGAGATTGGTTCGTATTATTATTACGACGTTGCGGTGAGTTGCAGAGCCTCTGGTTTGATGAAGGGTTTAAATACAACTTCTTCGTCACCACTAATCAGCCAGGGTTTATCCACTGCTGGATTGAATCTCGAAGCTGTCACCATCTTTCATGATCACGTGTCACAAGCAATCCATCTCGCGCGAGCGGATTTCATTGCTAGAGCCTCCTCGGGTCAACGGCCTTTAAAGCGGCGTTACCTCATTTGGTTGCCAATCTGTCATCTCTTCTACGACCGTACGAATAGAAAAGAATAGATCAGGGTTTCTCAAACCCGAGTTATCGCGACCCACCACTCTCCACCTGTCCGCGTTTTCCAATTTACTCATCCCCATTCAAATGATTGTTAAACACTTTCCACGTGATGCGCTATGTAATTAACGCTGTTTGCGTTCATGGAGCCGATTCAAATTACTATTGAGGTCTCAGTGCGTGCGCGTGTGTGTACACGTGTTCCGCGCGTGTGTACACGTGTTCCGCGTGACGTAGACAGCGTGAATTGCAAAGCGCGTCACGTGGGACGTTTAACAAGCATCGGGCACGTGCAGCGTGGAAAGGGTTCATTTGAATGGGGAGGAATTAATTGGTAAACGCGGAAAGACGGAGCGTGATGCGTCGCGAGGAATGGAGTTTGGAAAAATATGGACTTGATTCGCACGCGCGCGTGATTTTACGCACACGTATCGTGAGAGTTGGAATCGATCTTAGTTAATTAATCTCAGAATCGTTACACGGTATGCCAGTGATGAGTCGTCGTGTGAGCGTGATTGTGGTTGTTTCTCTGTGTGAATATGTACGAAATGCAAATAAATGATTGACACAGCCAGAAACGCATTTAAACCCCCGATATTACCTTTTCTTTTTAAAGAGGGCTGAGGCATATGTCGGCGTTAAATAATCGGTGAATTATTCAATCAGTCAATCAAAGTTTAATTGCATTGCGCTCCTTTTACCCAATTAATTATTTACGCGGCGATATTTTATGCCCGGCAAAAAAATAAAATCACAAATTCACCATCTGTTCACACGACGATGATAATGTCATTAGTTTGAGCCAGCTGACCCTTGCAAGCATTTTGGCCCTCTGAGGTAGGTTTTCAGACAAGATGCATCATTCTCAATATGGTATGCTTGTTATTACTATTCGTGTAAGTGAACCTGCACTGAATTGTGTACTGCATTACTAAACTGAAGTACGTTACTTACCGGGTGAAGCCAAATTAGCGATTGTTCAGAGGCGACCTGGCCACACCTATATAGCTCATCAAAGTGGTTTATCTTCATACGTGGGATAATCAATAGTAGCAGCTTAAAAATCCAAACGCGTGTTGTTTCCAAATGTGGAGTGAGATGGGGGGGGGGGAAACCGGAGGAAGCCGGAGAAAACTCCACGCGACCACAACAGCGAGAAAACACACCCCGACTCCGAATACTATATACAGGGTGACCCAAAAAAAACGGGCCCCGTGCACACGGGGCCTATTAGAGTTGGGGCCCGTTTTTTTGGGTCACCCTGTATTAGACGCCGCCAGGGCCCAGGAAACGAATCCACGATCTTCCTTGATTCTCACATAATGCACAATTGCATGGGGGTGGAGTGTTTGCGCGCACTCCGGAATGAACCCGGCGACCTCAGTTATATTTGAATTGGCCCTGGAACCATTATCTGCCCCCCCCCCCTTGCCATCACTGACCTGCATTGGGCAGCGTTGTGAAGTATCGACAAAACGACCCGCCGTGACAGACACCTCGTGGTGAGAGAGGGACGGCTTCATCCGACGGTGGATTGACAAAGCGCTGTAAAATACACGATGCATTAGTACTGGTAGGAACCTCCTGGTTACACCAGCCCACAGGGGATTATTGTGTCCGTCCGTCCGTCGTGCAGGGAGGGGCTGGGTGGGGAGGGAAGGGACGGGCTGGGTGGGGAGGGGAGGGTGGGGAGGGGCTGGGTGGGGAGGGTGGGGCTGGGTGGGGAGGGGAGGGTGGGGAGGGGCCAGGTGGGGAGGAGAGGGTGGGGAGGGGCTGGGCGGGGAGGGTGGGGAGGGGCTGGGTGGGGAGAGGTTGGGTGGGGAGGGGCTGGTCACCCCGTGGTGCCCTTATAAAACTCAACGTTTAACCTACTCACGCCGGCTTGTGCCCGCTCTCACAGTCGGGCATATTTGCGGAATACACCACGCCGCCGTTGATCCTGGCCATTGACCGAGCAACCCAACGTTCCTACCAGCTCCCTCCGCAGGAATGTGTTTGTGCATCACGTAACGACACTTAAATATGTATAGAGTTACCGCCGGGTTTTACTTAACTTTTCCAAACTTTCATGGCGCTCACGGTATATTTCCATAAACATTGCATTATCACTTCGAGGTTATGATAAGAATGATATTTTAAAGCAGCAGGTGATATTTACGCAGTGCTTATTTTCGACAATGTTGGAAGATGAAAACGATATAAGCAACTAAAGTATACACGTACACCCTTCTACGATTCACGTTGACCAAACATCATTGCACAATGTTAAACGCCCTTCAACACATTTTCCACCGATAACATTTCCGCATTCGTACAGTTTGTTTGCAAGTGCATCCACGAAAACAACGTCTAAATTTGCCATATATACTGCTATTAACTTGCAGAGATGTGCGGTCAAACAGCGATATTGCATTTTTTTTCCTTCCCTCCGGAGTAGAGTTTCTGCCGCTTGTTGTTGCTGCTGTAATGATACCCGGGGTGCGTAAAAATCTGAAAGGGAGAGATATATTTAGTCAGCCGCTGGTGCCAGCGAGTCTGGAGGGGTCCAGCAACGATACTTTGTCAAGTGCATGCATTGGTTACCGCAGAATTTCCAGCAAGGTCATGTTTGCTTCGGTTTAGCCGAACCAATCCTGACAGCAATATTCTAATGGAGGGAAACGACGCACGGACAGCACCGTGGGTGGACATGGGAGCTATTGGCTGTACCCAGTGCTTCATTTCAGCCGGAACAGTTCATAAGCGCCGAATGATTTTGGCATGCCACATC
This sequence comes from Lethenteron reissneri, assembly GCF_015708825.2. Taxonomy (NCBI): domain Eukaryota; kingdom Metazoa; phylum Chordata; class Hyperoartia; order Petromyzontiformes; family Petromyzontidae; genus Lethenteron; species Lethenteron reissneri. The sequence goes on along the minus strand of NC_083803.1, from coordinate 8,907,763 downwards.
CATCTCGCCTTAATATATCCTCAATGATTCTTGCGTGTATTTTTGTTTGTTTATAAAGCTGTTCATAGGATTATAGGAATAGTCGGTAATGTAACATTAAACTAACTAAACATTTCATTTTTTTTATTTACCAGGTAAGATACACTAAGCTATAGAGCTCTTTTTCAGAAGTGACCTGGTCACAAATAATAGCTCAACGAAGTGGCTTATCATGTGTATCAAGACATGTTTCTAAATGTGGAGGGAAAAACCAGAGGACCCAGATTTAAAAAAAAATCCACACAACCACGGGGAGAACATGCAAACCCCAAATACACAGGCGTCAGGGTTGGGATCGGACCCACGACCAGGCGAGGAAGCTAAAATCTCGCCATCCCGGCGTCCCTGGGATTATAATATAGGATTAAAATTACCGAATTTGTGTACGTTGTACACGATTTGTAGTGCCGTAGGCCAAGAATACCTACTCGAAACCAGCCGAGCATACGTCCTGGAATATATCGAGTGAGAAACTAAGCTCTGATGAATCTTAACTTAAAGCTTTCGTGATTGCAGGAATTAATATTATTTATGTCTTTCGGTAAAGTCACGTCGATAGGTTCAAAGAAAATTGCAAAAAACTACGTTGCGATCGAAACGTCGTAGTTAGTTTTGTTATTTTCTTTGAACCTATCCACGTGACTTTACCGAAAGACCCAAAGAAACTAAGCCCTGATTTCGATTTAAAGTGTTCGTGACTGCAGGGATTCATCTTCTTGGTTCTTTCGGTAAAGTCACGTACAAGGGAAATAATAAAATTTTAAAAATTCATTCAGACACTGTCTTTCCGACAGACCTGTTCTTCACCTGAGGACGGTTGCTTGCGTTGTGGCCGAAACGTCGTGAGAATTGTATTTTATTAGGTTGTATTTTTATTATTTTATTATTTCCCTTCTACGTGACTTTACCGAAAGAACCAAAGAAACTAAGCCCTGATTGTGGATGAATTTCAGAGCTTATGGCTATACACCTGAGATGCAGCGGCTCGCTTCCATCTCCAGCTGTCGTGGCTGCGTCACCGTATTCTCCGGATAATAAGGCGCACACCCCCACCCGTAGTTCAAAGCAAGTTGGCGGTGCGTCTTATAATCCAGTAGGCGTGTGCGTATTAAAGCCAGGTGGATATGTACAACTCTATTGACACCGCTTGTGGGGCATGGCGCGTTCTCTCCATAACCCGGAGAATACGGTAATACCAATTGATGTGCCTAGGTGATTCATTGTCATGCGCCGCAGCTGGAACTAGGCCTCGGCAAGGTAAGGTAAAAGTGTAAACACAACGAGCCTACCTTTACCCTACCTTTTACCTTACCACAATACAATCACTCTACCCTACCTTTTACCCTTTAGCAGGTAAGGTAAACGGTCAAAAATTAACCCGTAAAAACAAAGTTTTTCACTATAAATCCTTTATATGCGTGGCATCGGTTTTATTTTATTATTCATTTCTGTTTTTCTTGAGTAAGAGTTTCATTTTTATCACATTGGTATTTTAAATTAAATATTAATTTTTCTTCTTCTTAAAAAGTGGAAAATTTTGGAAAAAAATTTCACGAAAATAAATTGTCACGCACAACGAGTCTGTGTGCAAAATGTCAGCTCGATTGGATCACGGGAAGTGGGTTAAAAAACGACGGAAAGATGTGCACGGTCGTAAGCGCGCAAGCAAGCAAGCAAGTGAACTTAATATAAAGGATTTAAAAAGCAACGAGCCTACCTTTACCCTACCTTTTACCTTACCACAATACAATCACTCTACCCTACCTTTTACCCTACCCTTTACCCGTACCCCTTGGCATGTCGACACCTTTACCCTTTTACCCGGTAAAAAGGGTACAATTACCTTACCTTGCCGAGGCCTAGCTGGAACCGAGCCACTTGTGGAGCTGGTTAGGGCAGCAGGGGGCTGGGAAAACAACCCCCCGCGTCTCACGTGAGCCTAGTGGAGGCGCGCAGAGTGGCTGCTGCACGGAGTAGGCTATTTAATGTAACAATCTGCAAATCTGGGCTACATAGGAATGCTGAAATTCAGGTAAACAAGCCGAAATGTTTAGAGGGAAACTAAAGTGCTATGTAATAGGCATTGTTGATCGGAGGCCTCATCAGAGATGGGGGCGGCTTGGGAGATGCCTTCATCCAGCAGTGGATTGATCATGGCTCATGGCAATGGATGGAAAGTCACAGCACGCTTACTTGATACTGCAAGCTTGCTGTGACGGTTCCACCTGAAGACGGAAGCTTGTGTTGCCTCCGAAACGTCGTGATTTTTATTTTATTTTTATTTTACTTTTATAAATTTTAATTTTTTACCTACGTGACTTTACCGAAAAAACCCAAGAATAACTATGCACCGATTCATTAGGTTTCAAATTAAGTATTTTATTTGAGGTTTTCAACAACAGTACCAAACGTGTATGTAGACAATCGGAGATCAGTGAGCAATATGGACATTATCCACTGCATTGCTTCGGCTTGAACTGAGGCAATATTCATTGGTTAAAATTGATTCTTAAGACCGTGACACACACACACGCCGAATATCATCCGAGAGAAAGGATGCAGTTTGATTCGTATGTCTTGGATAGTTTGTTGTCCTTTGCCGCACCTCCGACTAACAAGGTTGGCTACGAACGGTGCGAAAGAAGTTCAACATACATTCACACACATTCACACACGTATGTAATCAGTGTACGTGACTACCTGTAGCCAGCCACGAGAGACCGCTACTTTCACAACTACTAAAAAATTACAGTACCGTGCTATATCTAGAATCGCGCTCCTTGCATTGTGACAATTCATCGAATCACCAGGTGAGTGAGTCGTTACAGCCGTGAATAGTATTTGAGATGAATAATGTATCACCTTATTGTTATGTTGTAAATACGTGTGTGTGTGTGTGTGTAACGGCATTAATTCATTAGTTATGCATGAAGACAAAATCAGACCACTGTTGTAATATTCTCTGCGACATTATAACTAAAAACGCGTGCTATTAGAAAAAGTTAAAGGTGCAGCTCTGCAATTGCTGGCTCAAGCAGCTGTTGGCTGAAGGTCCTCCTCAAGAGGGCCTCGCTTCTGGATGACATTCTGGTATCCTCGTCAACTCTGGCCAGACGTCTTGGAAGAACCGTGTGGCCAATTTTATAACCTTAGAGCACAAACAGTTGCAAAAGTGTGTGTTTCTCGTTCACAGATTTGAAACACTGCAAGTCATAAACATTTGTCAGTCTGCTTCTTCCCTCGCACTGCTCCACTCTGGAATTCCCCGGCCACCAGAGGAACAACATTTCAAGCGTTGTGTTAAAAGTACAGTATTTAAGAAGAATTCAAATAATTCCAGCCATCTTCAATGATAGACACGTGGAAAAGACCTCCGTCACGCTGGGTCTGGCGATCGACTGACTACCGTGGGTGGACGGTGGTGGGATTAATCTACATTTACATACATTCTGCTGAAGCGCAATTTGCAAGGCTCATGAGGAAAGCGGTTGCGTTTCATGACAACACGCACCAGCCCCTCTGTCCATCCACTGCTGGATGAGGAGGCTCCCCCACCCTGATGGGGCACCGCGGTGGCTAGGAGATGTTAACTCCCTCGCCTGGTACGCATGAGGTCGTGGGTTCGATCCCGACCCTGGCAACTGTTGTATATTTGGAGTTTACATGCTCTCTCCGTGGTCACGTGGATTTTCTCTGGGGCACTCCGGTTTTCTCTTCCACTTAAAAAAAATAACATGCATTCAGGGTATTTGGCTGCAATACATTTTCACGTGATAAGCCACTTGGCTGAGCTATCATTTGTGAACGGATCGCTTCTTAAAAAAGAGCTATACAGCTGAGTGGGCTTTGCCTGGTAAAATAAAATTAATAAAAAAAACTCCGTGGGGCTTGGTGAAGGTGATTATGCGAGCCCTGAACAATCGCGAGTGTGATACAAGACCACGTCTTTGCTTAACTTAGCTCTCGGCTCGAAAAGGTCAGAGAGGCACACTGGCGTCCCAGGCCGCACTTGCTATCTGCCTTTGTGGGAAACTCAATACTCCCTGTTCTGCCGTGTCACAGCAATACCATAATGTCTAATTGATTAAGCGAAATTCTATAGCCGCCTTTCCATGCTGCTGCAAGATTAATGTAGTCGCGCGGGGCGGTAAGCACACGAGCTGGGGGCATGCAATCTGCATTGCATGCGTGCAGATGTGCGGCAGTGCAGTACAGAAGTGTAGTACCATGTATTATTTAAGAATCGCTGCCAGCAGTACAACATGCCGTTTTAACCTCCAAAAAAAACCACATCGCCATGTTTAAAATGTAATTGCTAAGGAGCACAGATGGTGGAGCATAGTACGATACAACAATAGATTTTGTAGCACTGCCTTCTCTGGCCATAACATTTTGAATGTAGTCCAAAGTTTATGATTGTTCATATTTCTCGAGTCCAGAAACAAATATAAAAAGTCCTTCGTAAACATTTCAGTATTTTTTGCTTGCTTATGTTGTATTTTCTTTAAATAATGGTTATGGTGGTTTCCAGTGCTTTCTCTTAGTCAGAATAATCCGGAACTCTATTCTGGGAATAATTTTGCTACCCAACCATATCCATCTCGCCTTCGTCCACCCAATGTGTATAAACCCGTCCATATCATTGTAGGATTAGAGCCTACAATAATATAGTAGTATTCTGAATGGCCATACCTTATATGATAGTGCTAGTGCCTTACGTGCACAATCCTAGACAGTAATTTCGGAAAATTATCGAGTGAGAAATTAAGCACAAGCAGTTTACAATTCCGAATTATTTACGTGCATTACAACAATATAGGCAGTTAGCCATTGTCACGAACGGAAAAAAAGCGACATTGCGAGTGGAGGTACACCAAATACGACAGCTCCAATCTGCTCAATCATTCCCCTTACCACCCGGTCGTGGTGAGGATGGCAATGCAAGACACTTGTTTGTACAAGCCGTGCATCATCAATTCACCACCCCCGCTTTAATTGCTCGAATTCTGGGGCAGATGCTGTAAGAGCCTGAACCGTAATTGAAATGCAATGGAACCCAATACGGAAATGAGGTCTACTGCGAAGTGACAGCCCCATAATTATCCACAAGAGGAAAGCAATATCATTGCCCATTCCTCCTCCCCGCCGCCCCCCGGGTAAATATCAACAGGCACAAAGGTAGTATGGCCTACATAGACGAGTATAGTACTGGTACTTATGCATGTACGTTGAACTTCTTTTGCACCGTACGTAGCCAACCGTGATAATTAATCGGAGGTACTTGCTTAGTTGTGGGGTTTTTAACGTGGCTCAAATGATGAAGTGTCGTGCTGAAATGGCTCGCACACTGGGTTAAGCAGTCCAGAGGTCGGCGCTTCGATCTCACCGCCACTGCATCTCCGCCCTCGTCAATTAACAAACATCCCGCACCTCCGATTAGCACGGTCGGATACGTACGGTGCGAAAGACGTTCAACGTAATACGCAACAATATCGAAGGTGCAGTACACCGGATACGAGTTTTCTTCACTCATGTTCAACTCAGCCAAGGTCATTTTCAGAACCTTGGAAAAGAAATGGCGGAGCGGTGCGAGCGAGGAATCGAAGTGTGGCCTGTAGTATTTCAAATCTATACTCTTAGATTTTCGGTAAAGTCACGTAGGTAAAAAATGAAATAAAAATCAATTACAAATATATATTTTATTAATTTTAATTTCATTTTTATTAATAAAAAATATATTTTTTATTAATTTTAATTTAATTTTTTACCTACGTGACTTTATCGAAATAACTAAGAGTATGAATCCTTGCAGTCACGAAAGCTTCAAATCTAGAATTATTTCAAATCTGTCAACGACAAGGGAACACGCATTTCCGCAACTTTGTCTGAGTTTGCGGTCTCAATTGACACAATCGGCAACGCATCCAGTTCGTGCGAGCTGCTGGTCAGTGCAAGTACTTGTGAGTACCCTACATGCAGAGCGCACACGTCTCTGAGGCGTGGAATTAACTCTGCTGTATTGTGGTTGAAAAAAAAACCCCACAACAACGGGGGTGTATGAGATGAAACGGCCAGCCCCGGTAAGGTGGAGGTAGCCATCGCTCCCCGACGTGGCGAATGCCCTCTGAGCTTCTGGAGAGGAACGCACGCCCACTGCTTTCAACCGCGGATCACGAAACGTGTGGTTGGTTGGGTTCTATCGGGGGGGGGGGGGGGGGGGTGAGATGTGACGGGAGCTTGCTGCTTCCTCTGCTGCTGTTGCTGATGCTGCTGCCGCCCCCTTTTGGGAAATTGCCTCTCGCTCCGTCGGGTCGACACCCCTGCAGCCCATTCGCTGGTACCATCGTGTTTCGTTCTTGGCGGAGAGACGTGGCAAGACCCCCCCGCCTCCTCCTCCTACTCCTCCTCGAAAGGCAGGCCCGTCCCTCCGCGACCACCCAACCCCGATCGCGAGGAATTCCCTGGCGCTGCCATTGGGAAGGGAAGAAAAAACCCAACCCCCATTGGGCAGTGGTGAAAGCACAACTCGTTGTTATTTAACGTTGGGTCAAAATAGGCAGGCAAGACTCGTAGAATCGCATTAGCAGCCACATTTGCACGTTTCCACGCGGCTATTCTTATTGGGTGTGTATCGCGAAGTCTGGCGAGGCCGGTGACTGTCTGGTGGTGCGGTGTTGCGGTGGTTATCGCGATGCGCTCAGAAAGCCGGCGACGCGAGTTTGACTCGCGGCCACGTGCCGCTGTGACATCAGTGGGCGACTGAAATCTGAAATCCGCAGTGGTCCCGATCAGCGTGGTAGAGCACGGTCAATAACCCCCCCCCCCCCACCGATGGACCTGGCGTGAGGACATTCATCCAGGAGTGGTTCATTGTTTTCATTGTGAGCACTGTTGGAGTGCGTTTGTTGTAGCCGCATTGACTGTCCTTACATAGCGACCCACACAGACTCACGTTCACCTACACGACTTACATGGGGCACCGTAGACTCGCCTACAAACCCATAGACTCACACACACACACACTTACATAGGGAACCGTAAATTCGCATACAGACCCATAGATTCGCATACACTTACACGAACCAATTTAGTTACATAACGAACCATGGACTTAGACAGAGAACCGTAGACTCGCAAACGCCACCCGTGGACTCGGCCATACACTTGCATGATCCCTCACCTTAATCCAGACCCATAGATGTGCATAGATGCCCGTACAGACGCTCCTAAAGCAGTGTGGATCCGACATTGCGTTCAGAGCCTGGCTACAGCATTTGCATTGTTTACTGGATCTTGTTTATCCAGCTGCATTGCACAAACAGAAATTGGATCCCGCGCCGAGCTCTGAACGAGATGTGAGTCCTGTTTCTGATTAAATAGGTGCCGTGTTCTTTTTAATACGATATGAATGCGGCACGCATTCTGCATGTACAATTTGAAGGAACTTACACTCATGCATGTGATCTTTCTAACATGTAAATATTTCCTTGGGAAGCCTGCATGGATGTACAGTGTGTTGAACTTATTTCGCACCGTACGAAGCCAAACTTGCTCATCGGAGATGCGGGGAAGAACTATAATTCATCTGCACGATAGATTTTCTCAGTGTACTGTGTATATATTTGTATGACGAGTGATTTTATAAGATGCGGAACGGTAATGCAGTCGCGCTGTCACTGTGCTGTGGACACGGGGATTCCTGCCAAAGTCTAAATATATATCTGAACTTTACCAACCCCGCGCTATTAGGTGTGGTGAAGTATGGTCGAACCAAAACCCGGACTGGCCGATGATGCGGTGTGAGAAGGGAGATTTTCATCCAGCAGTGGATTTGAGAACACGCTGTAAAAAAACTACATACGATGCATTTGTCGTAAATCAAATGACTCAACTACACTTACATTTCCCACACCTCTATTTCGCTGAAGAACGTTGCACTCTGACATGATTCGTTTAAATGGTTGTAAAGCAGCAAGGCTTGTCTGTTATTCATGGGTTTTCACAGTCGTTTTCTCGTCGCCGTTCACTCAACACACATCGTTGTCACCACATCCGCTCGCAGTCTCATCATAACTCGCATCGTTCCTCAACACTCATCAACAAGTTTGGTTGCCACCGTCACGAAACGACTCTGTTTTTTAGATTTTCTCTCAGCTAACCCCCCCCCTCCCCCCCTACAAAAACGTCTCGTGAACTTTCGCCCCCCCCACCCACCCCCCTGTCACTCTCACGTCCGGGCGTCTGGGGGTGATTATGTCAGGACCTCATAAAGGAAGAATGCAATCCTCCAAAGCTGACACTGATTAGCCGGCCAACCACCCCACCCATGCACCCCCTCCTTTCTTTCTCCCGCTGTGCGCCTTTGCGATACAGGCCTGGGCTGTTCGTGGCTGTAAAAACATAAGAATTGTATTTTTATTCTCCTCCTCCACCGTATATCGATATGTTAACTACCTCGCCTTGTATGCAGAAGGTCGTGGTTTCGATCAACACACGTGCCTGTATGTTTGGAGTTTGTTTCTTCTTTCTCTCTGTGGTCGCGTGTATGGTTCTCTGGGTGCTCCTTTTTTCTGCACTTTTAGAAACGTGCGTTTAGAGTATTTGGCTGCTGTACATTTCCACGTGATAATCCACTGCGTTGCACTGTCATGTATGGCCAGATCGCTTCTGAAAAAAACCGATGTAGCTCAGTGGGGCTAACGTGGTAAAATACTTCTTCTTTAGTGCTGCCTAACGGCGTGTGCGACTTCACGATGATATTGGTCCCGGTCTAGCACGGCGTGTAGAGTTTGTGCTGTTGTTAATTGTAGCAATGTTTTGATGTTACTGAGCCATGTCGTTTTTGGCCGTCCTGGTCGTTTTTTCCCTTCGATTTTTCCTTCCAGGATTTGCTTTAATAGCTGGTATTTGTGGTCGTTTCGGGCAATGTGGCCTAGGTAGTAACACTTCCTGATAATGATGGTAAAATACAAGTTTAGTTTATTGTTGATGTGGAACACCAACTGGAATTAAACAGAGAGGTGGTTGAGCCAGATGACTGTGTAAGGACGCGGCCCACTCTCTGTTAAGTGGAAAAATCACGACCCGTGCCATTATCAACCCAGTGACGGAACATCAATCGACGATCTCCCGGTCTCCAAGTATTTTAGATTTTTTTTTTCTAGCCATCTTAAATTATTGCCATGGGTGAAGACCTCCACCGGTCATGGGGAGGTTTATTTTACCATGCCTCCTCACCACACCGGTCAGTGTGGGTTGGGGGAAGGCGGGGAGCATAGCAGTTCAGTATAATCATGGATTCTGCTGTACTACCACGTGGGAATAGCACAAGCCCGCAGCAGACTGTGCCAATATGTAGACCACATGATTTTCTCCCGTCCGTCACAATCCAGGCTTAAAAAACCTACTGAGCTTCCGAGTTCTGATGAGATTGGGTGCATTCTGGGTGATTTGGTCATTGGCCCATTTATAGCAGGAAGCTGAAAGTATGACATAATTAGAGTAAATATCTATTAACGTTTCACGTGTCGTACAATACAGTACATTTTCTTGCCATGGTGCACTCTTTTCGTCGGTGACTGGCAGTACTAATGCTTTACAGTGCTTGAGACATAGCGAAGGCTGACATTTCCAGTGACACCACACCACGTGGCTTTTAGTGTCTTCAGTTTCACCTTGCTGAGCCCGAGGCATTTGAGAACAGCAATTTGGAATCCTATCATTCAAGTGAGACGAGCTTTAAAGTTCTGAATTATATTCTAAGAAATGTGTAAGCCGGTATGGTTCTTGTTTTTTTCATACACGTAGGCTTTCACAACCAATATTGTTATGAATAGTTTATTTTGGATTAGATGGTGCTTGTATAATGTCCTTTTTTTAAAGGTATTTTCGAAGAGCTGAGCTTTTATTAATACCTGCTGGTTCTGCATGTAATCTCCAGTGAAACATCGTACAATTTTGTCAACATTTTCAAAAAATCTAAACAATTGTCATATTTATAATAGAAGCTTTTGGGTTAGATCGCGTACATATATAAATGTGTTGTTAAAACCCGCCACCACCCGACACAGCCAACTAGTAAGGGTTGTCACGTAAACAGAACGTGCCAGTTTGTCCCTAGTACAGCACACCGGTGTGTTGGAGATCCAAGCCACAACATTTACAATCTGAGTACGACGTTTGGTCAGTAATTACAACTAGCTTCATCATCATCATGCTGTACTAGTGACGAATTGGCACGTTCTGTTTACGTGACAACCCGTACTAGTTGGCTGTGTCGGGTGGTGGCGGGTTTTAACGACACATTTATATATTTACGAGATCTAACCCAAAAGCCTCTATGATGGATGATATTGGTCGCGAAAGCCTCCTACGTGTTAAACTGACATATTTGTCCATCGCGTAACAACTTGATTTGATTGGCTGTTCGGTGTTGGAGGGTTATAGTTTAACAATTGTCATACACCTACACGATGATCTAACCCAAAATAAACGAATAATTAATTGATTTGATTCGATACATGTGCAACATCATAGCAGATCAATATTGCAGTACGATTTTATTTTAAGATAACTGACATGATAAATTAGCTTCTGAAATTTTGTTAAGATTACTAGGCATTTGCCAATGAATTGAAAAAAAACTGTTTTTATGTTCAGGATATATTGATTGAATTGTCCGTGTTGGAATCTATGAATTGAAACGGATGAAATTTAAAAAATTATATGACGTATGTAAATTGCATGCTCATGTTACATGTTGGGTTATGGAGGAGGCAAAACTCGAGTGAGATATTATAGCAAATGACAAAAGAAGCTCGGCAGTGAAAAGACAAAGCACATTTCTCAATTCTTTAAATATTACCTCAAACACTGACAACTCACCACAATCCGTGGGGGCGGGGGGGGGCAGATGAATTGTTAAAGCCCTGTTCACACTTCATAAGTGCAGTCAATCTCCTTCTGTAACCTATATACTGCACATTAAGCATGCATGCCAAACAAGCATGGGATTCTCAGCGGAGGAAGTTAATAAAATATCGCCCCCACGTTCACATTTTTCTCACTTTTTTTAGCCTGCCGTCTTGGGCACCTACCTCGCCTGGTATACAGGAGGTACTTTATTCGATCCCAACCCTGACGCCTGTTTATGTGGAGTTTGCATGTTCTCCCTGTGGCCACGTGGATTATTAATTGCGTCCTCTGGGTTTTCCCTCCTCATTTGGAAATGCGCGTTTAAAGTATTTGGCTGCTATAAATTCCCACGTGATAAGCCACTTCGTTGAGCTATCATTTGTTGCCAGGTCACCTCTGAAAAATAGCTACATAGCTTAGTGGGCCTTGCCTGGTAAAAAAACAAAACATTGTCTAGGTTATAGTTTGGTTTGTCTGATGAAAACAACGGGTGCTGTTGCACCGCCTGCATGCTCAGTAGCTATCCCCAGCGCTTAATTTTTCATGGAATATTTATTTTTTGACACCTCCCAATGAATCTCAGAACCCCCACCCTCTCTCGCCCCACCAACAGTAGTGTTAGACAGGCAAAATATTTCTGGAGCTCAGCCCTGGACAGCTCCACCTTTAAATTAAGCCCTGGCCTATGCCACTGTTACAGGCCACGTAACTGGAAAGCAATATTTCTATTTAAAGCTTTCGTGACTACAGGGATTCATCTTCTTGGTTTTTTCGGTAAAGTCACGTAGAATGGAAATAATAAAATAATAAAAATAAAAGTAATAAAATAATTGCTTTATTTTTTATTATTTTATTATTTCCATTCTACGTGACTTTACCAAAAGAACCAAGAAGATGAAAGGCAATACCTTCGGCGACTCACGTCGCAAATTGCGTGGTAATTTTTGAAACAAACAAATTAACGATGCCTAGGGAGGATGCCTCTGCCAGCAGATAGCGACATAGGGCCCTCTGTAATCACAGATGGCCACGTGACCGCTGTGATGTGCGCCGCCTGACCTCCCGCTCCACCCTCCGGCTTGACCTGCGCGCGAGTGCCAGCGCTGAACGGATCGCCGGGGGTCACCGCAATTTGGCCTGGGTTGTCCCATCTGACCCCCGAGGTAACCGAAGGCCATGCTAATTCTTCTGTAATTGTGGACAAATCGCAGCTGTTGTGTAATTGAATGGCAGTGACAAGGCTCGACCTGTGGCCGCTACGTCACAGTATTTATATTTATTTTTTGTGTCCTCCCAATGCGACCTGAGTGGGTGAGATGCACGCAGAACATTCCTGAATGTGCACCGAAGAGTGAAGGAAGTTGTTTTTGTATTTTGTTGCCAATAGTGATACGGTTTGTGTTTGTGTTTCCAAAGCTACTCTATATAAAGTGTGTGTGACTAGACACTGTACCGTGTATTTGGATATCACCTTTAAATACAATATTATTTCAACTTATCGTCACGTATCCTTACTACCGTGTGTTTGTAGAGTCCACGGCCCAGCTAGAGCTGCTGTCTTCATAATTCTTTTAAAAAATGGATATTTCATAGACAGCCTGAAAAGTGTTTTGGTGCTTTCGGCCACACCAACAAAAGTAATGAAAGTAATTATTCATCACGCTGTTCGTATTTATTCCTAGCCAGTATATAAAACGAGGTTCTTGAAAATAGTGCTTAAGTAGCACGTTCTGTGCCAGTGACTGATTAAAAGAGTGTGCATGCTATTGCTAGAAATGCATACACAGCAGATGTAAAGTGATCCTCACAAATGATGCCGCTGCTGCTCTTGGCTGATAATTAAGTCTGTAATCAGAACCCAGTGAAACTACCAATTAGCACTTACCTGGCAGCTCAGACAATGGGACACTTGGATTAACTGAGAAGCGGGCCACTGCCGCATATGATACCAATTGCATATGCGGTGTCCCTGACTCCTTGCTCGTCACGATATGTACGGTAAAAGGTGCACCCACACTTTACCCCACCATGCACAACCTGCCACTTGACTAACTGAGGCAGAGGGGTTTAAAGAAACTTGTCCATTTAACACGTAGGCTTTCGTGATCAATGATATCCATAACAGGTTTTTTTTTGGGTTAGATTGCGTAAATATATGAATGTGTCGTTAAAACACGCCACCACCCCGACACAGCCAACTAGTAAGGGTTGTCACGTGAACAGAACGTGGCCAATTCGTCACTAGTACAGCACACCGGTGTGTTGGAGACAGTAAGACTTCTCCACAAATCTGGCTGTCGCCTGATGAAGCTAGTTGTAATTACTGGTGAAACGTCGTACTCAGATTGTAAATGTTGTGACTTGGCTCTCAAACACACCGGTGTGCTGTACTAGTGACGTAGATAGAAAAAAAATATGACAAAAATAATAAAGTGAATACAAAAAAGATGCATTTATTATTATTATTATTATTATATTTTTAATTCATTATATTATTATTATTTTTTCTATCTACGTGACTTTACCGAAAGAACCAAAGAACAACTCAAGTTGAGTTTTGTTTCACCAGGTGAGAACTCGAGAGACCAGGATAGGAGCCTCAGTAATAAGAGTGACTTGGAGCAACAAAAGGACAAAATCAAAACAAGTCACCCGTACCGCAATAAGGCAAATATAAATTGGAGCAAAAAACACATTTGTCACATGAGCATTCTAAAATATTGCACACACATGAATCAATGTTAAAAAATAAATTCGCTGAAGTGAAAGTTTGCTCGGGCTTATTATTTTTAGACTCGTCACAGTACAATTACAGTTGAGTTACAGAAACATTAAACAGACATAAAGTTGGTGAGTATTGTAAATCATATGTTAACAAACAAAGCAAGTTCATATGATAAAAAACTCATAAAATCTAAACATAATGGAACAAAATATACCATTTGCTTTTATTAGACGAAAAAATATCGGTTGCTCTGATCACTGCATTACTGTTAACGGTGCAAACCTGATTAAAATATAAAGCCTTATGTCCAACAGCTGTCATGCCACAGTTTTATGAAAAATCGAGGCGCTATCTTACGGTGGTGCCCTGAGTGCGTAATTGTTTTAACGTTTGTCCACTGCTGTCAGAAAATTCAGAACATATGCGAGCAGGGTAATGGGATATGTTGTTTTTCCTCGAGTGGGAAATGGGAGGTCAGGTCAAGAAAATGAGAACCGTTGCCACGTTGTGTATCCAGACAGCAGAATCTGAACGTAAGGCGATATCAACAAATGATTTTATAAATCAATACGGATTGTAAAATACACCGTGCGAGAATGTAGATGCTTGCTATCACGAGACATTGAAAAGAAAATAAAGAAAATACAGTTATGGAATGAAAAAAATTGCTTCGTGGTAATATTTACTTTAAAATATATATTTATAAATTACCCTGGCCGTTGTGTAAAACTTTGCGTTATTGATGAATTAAATAAATATGAAAAAGAGCGATCGTTCGTACGAAAGGAATTTGACCTAAGCGTTGGATGGATTTTTTTTTATTTACTTAAATGTTTTCATGAACACTTGTAGAACATATTAATTCGTGTACTCAACTAAACAATTTGTTTTATTTTACCAGGTAAGGCCCACCGGGCTATACTGTATAGCCCTTTTTCAGAAGCGACCTGGCCAGAAATGACAGCTCAACGAAGTGGCTTATCATGTGGACATGTGACCAGGGAGAAGGATATCATTGCATCAGCTGCTGCCATGTACAGGCAGCAGAGTGAAGGATGTACAGATATTTACTCTATAGCCAAGTAAGGGCACATTTGGGGTGGAGTGGTGGTGTCGTGGTTAGCGTGCTGCACTGAGAACTCAGTGACATGCATTTGATTCCCGGCCATGGCTAACATCAGTGGCCAATGGTACTTGAACAGATCCTGGCAGCCCCCCCCGCCCACCTAAATTTGACCAACCCGCACTGACCATTGTGGTGAAATACTGCGTAGCAGAATAAGTGAAACAACCCCCCATGGACCAATATCACAGCGTGGGGAAGCCTTCATCCAGCAGTGGATTGACAAAAGGGCCATGAATGTAAGAGGCCACTGAGGACGAAAGGTGACTTTGCCAAAGGATGCATGGTTCAACACAGCTACGGCCAAGACATGTAAAACGAAATAAAACTGGACACACCTGTCAACAGCACTGCCGTAAGAGAACACAACCCAGTAAACGCGGCAACGTTGGGTCAACGTTGGCGCGTGTTTGGACCTTTTGGGCCCCCTTTGGCCCAGACTTTCGTGTATATTGGGACCACTGCCTTCAAAGCACATGTGTTATGAAGAAGGATCATTGCCAGAGAAGACGAGTGGGGACAAGACCCGAAATATCGCCAATTATATATTTTAATTTAAGGCAGTGTTGCTGATAATAAGTCTGTTCAGTTTTAAAAAATATAAATAATTCCTCTTGTGCCCCGCTGCGACTGTGGCATCAAGTGACAAGAAAATACATTTCAAAATCAAACAAAGCAGAGCGACTTTTGTGCATCCATAACAAACATTCGCCGTATATATATGTTCCAATTGCAGCTAATTGTGGGTTACAAGAGGAAAAAAACGAAAACAGAATTTTCTGTTGGTGCACAATATCAGTTCTCTCAACTAGAAAACACAACAACGAAGAGCCACGTAGCTGCACAACCTCGACAACGCGTGCAGTGGCGCAGCATCAGCTGTTGGTGTTGATCCGTGTCGCTTGCAAGACGGCGCGAAGTGGGCTGTGGATTTCCTGCGGGAGGGAGCGAGTTCTTTTTAAATCCTTTATATTAAGTTCGCTTGCTTGCTTGCTTGCACGCTTACGACCGTGCAAATCTTTCGGTCGTTTTTTAACCCACTTCCTGTGATCCAATCGAGCTGACATTTTGCACACAGACTCGTTGTGCGTGACAATTAATTTCCGTGAAATTTTTTTCTCCAAATTTTTACACTTTTTAGGATTTCTTTTTTTATATTTAATTACCAATTGCTTAATGGTGGCAGTCAATCATCTGACCCATAGGTGGCAGCCATCTCAAGCCAGAGGACGAGAGGAGTCTAGCCGCCACGCATATAAAGGATTTATAGTGAAAAACTTTGTTTTTACGGGTTAATTTATTCGATTTGAAGCTTTCGTGACTGCAGGGATTCATCTTCTTGGCTCTTTCGGTAAAGTCACGTAGAAGGGAAGTAATAAAATAATAAAAATAAAACATAATAAAATATTTCTCACGACGATATTCAGACGCTGTCTCCCCGACAGACCTGGTCTTCACCTGAGGACGGCTGCTTGCGTTGTGGCCGAAACGTCGTGAGAATTATTTTATTATGTTTTATTATTTTATTACTTCCCTTCTACGTGACTTTACCGAAAGAACCAAGAAGAGGAGCGAGTTCCGTCGGGTTCTGTGCTGCGTAGGTGTTCACGGTCGTGCTGTAACTACGGATCTCCTGATGCAATGGCGGAGCCAGGATTTTCAGGTAGGGGGGGGGGGGGGCAGGCAACCCCTCCAGGAATGAAAAATGATTTGGAGCTGTTAGTAAGTAAGGACTGATGACGGCTGCTTGCGTTGTGGCCGTAACGTCGTGAGAATTATTTTATTATGTTTTATTTTTATTCTTTTATTACTTCCCTTCTACGTGACTTTACCGAAAGAACCAAGAAGAAGGACTTGTCCCTTGCTTTTTATTCGATGCGTGTGCGGCGATGGCGCAGCCATCGATCGAGAGTCGAATTCGAACCGCGTTGTGTGATCGGCATCGCGCTCGCTGAAGGTGAATGCCTTCAGGGAAGTCGTGTCCTGTATACGCAACTGCGCACAATTCTGAGTCACTTATAACTGCTTTTCCGTTACTTATTGCCAATTATGGACTCAGACTATTGTCCTATCATCTCATAGAGTCCCTGGCACACAACAGTGGCAGAGGGGGTCGCAAAATGCCGATTTATTACTAATACACCCCAATGATCCGATCGAAATTAGGTATTTAAATCGGATCATTGGGGGGGCACGTGCCACTCCAACCTCCGCCAGTGCTCCGATGTGTTTCCATGTGGTGGTACCGCGTGTTGTACGGCACGATGCACCGACGTTTCGCCCTACGTGTTTGCAGCTTCCTCAAATCGATTCCCGAAGAAGCTCCGAGCACGTGGAGCGACGTGCCTTCTCTGATGGCTGTACCAAATGTTGCTTTGGCACGGTTGTTCCTGCACTTCGCTCCACCGTGCTGTCGTTCGTTTCTCGAGCAACAGAAGCAGGAGAGAAGCTGCCAGCGCGTGGAGCTTCACGGCGGACTAGGTAGCCAATCAACCCTCAAACACAAACGGAGAACATGTTAGCGGGGCTTGGTTATTATGTATTGTTCTCCGCCCCCTTTCGCCCGTTCGCCCGCCCCCTCCTCCTCCCCGATACGCGCCTCTCCCCCCACCCGTCCCGCCAGCCTCCGTTGCCACCTAAGAAGCAAGGGGACTTGTGGAAGCAACGCTGCGGGTTCCAGCTGCCCGTAGGGGTGGCACGGTGTGGTACCACATGACGCGGGGGGGAGGGGGGGGGGCACGAGGGGCAGGCGGTCATTCTCCATTTGCGAAAAAGTGCAGCGAGATGAACAACACAATGCACCGCTTCTTCATTCTGACAAGTCCGCCGGGTTGCAGGGTCAGTTTGTAAGCGCATTTTCTGCATTTTTTCGCATGAAGTTACTAAGTGAGTGCACATTTCCACGAGCCCTGCCCGCCCTACCACCGCCCTCCCGCCTTTGAAGATGAGAGATAATTTAGGTCATCGCTCTGTTGCTGAGTGGCGTTCACAAGCTAGTGCTTTGATTGACAGAAAGAAAAACACAAACCATGAAAAATACCAGCTACTGTGGCATTGCCCTTTAATGTTGCTCGGTTATAAACCGTACAATGTGTTTGTCGGATATTTCTTTAAGAATGAAAATGTGCTTTAGCGGAATAAAACAAACACGAAATATAAGCGAACGTGCAAGGCACTTGTGTTTATTTTCTGCTGCGGACTTTATTGTTGTTCTCATATAAATGAGAAGAAGAAAAAAAAACTCTGTGCCATAATTTGTACCGAGAGGTCGTTGCCAAGTGGCATGACCGGGATCAGTATTGCAGTTGTCAACCCTAAATCATTGTCATCGCACAGTGCTCGGAGGGTAGAGAGCGGAGAGACAGACACGAGCCTTGTATAGTTTTGCTAAAGCATCAGAAATCTAAACAGATCCCGATGCACTTATCACATCCAGATGCTCCAACAGCCCGATGGCAGTCGCGATAGTAATAGGCTGCATATTGGGCGATTAAATTTTGCAAACGCGAGAGAAATCCACGTTATTACATTTTCCTTTCTGACGCCCCTCTACCCCCGTGTTCCCTCGCCCCGACTCTCTCTCTCTCTCTCCCTCTCCTTTATTCCCAACATCTCCCCCCCCCCTCCCCAAATCACTCGGAACTCTTCCCCCCACTCCTCGACGCAGTAATTCTGTTTGTGATTAGCTGGGGACTGCCGATTGCCTCTACTATAGCAGTGTGGCGAAAAACCAACGCGAACTGGGTTTCGTGGGTCCCTGTTGAGAAGCTGGCAGCGCGCCGCGCGTGATTTCTGAATTCGCCAACACTGCCGATGTGTGTGCGCGCGTGCGCTCGTGCAAGAGAGCAGAATGGCAGCTATTGATGCCTGGTCGCCCGGCCGCAAGGATGAAAGGCAGCTGTATCTCTCTCAGACTTTACGTCCACTCTAGCGGTGCCATTGAGTCATTGCAACACCGCGTCAGCGGAGGCGCATTGCACGCATGAAAACGAATATGCGTAATTAAAGATGAATTAGAGTTTTTTTTAAAAATATTATTATTTGAAATAACATAAAGCAACAGTGCTCTATTGTGCAGCAGGGCCCGGGCCCCCTGTGAAAGTATAAACAAGTTGTGAAAGCATGACTCTACGTGGGCCCTTGTGCAAGCGATTAATGCTTGTGGTCGGCATTGGTAGAAACGTGACATTTCTTTTGTACCGATAAAAGTGAACACTGTAAATGTAGTTTCCGTTCCGTACAAAAACAACAACACGATGTCGACCGCGGTGTGTTTTGTTTGTGGAGAGTTCTACTGAACCTCTTCTTGGTTCTTTCGGTAAAGTCACGTAGAAGGGAAATAATAAAATAAGAAAAATAAAACATAATAAAATAAAATAATAAAATAATATAATAATGCTTAATTTTCATTCTTTTATTATTTCCCTTCTACGTGACTTTACCGAAAGAACCAAGAAGATGAATCCCTGCAGTCACGAAAGCTTTAAATCACATTTCTACCGAACCTGCCAAGGCACGTTTCATCCACAGGTCACGGGGCCGTCACTAACAGCCGGACTGCTGTCCAATTCATTGCTGGGGTCAGCGCGACTCGTCGCTACGTTGTTGTTCTGGTTCACTGATGCGTCGTTGACCCATGCAAGCTCAACTCAATTTTGTTTTTACATCACGCCCTCCCGAAGTTAGCATCCTTATTACATTCTGCTGCATGTCTGCCAGGCGAGGATTGGCCAGGGCGCTTCTATTTATTTATCAGCAGTACAAAGTGCGCCGCAATCATCGACCACATGCGTGCAAATGTGTGTCGTTGCGTGTCTTTTTTCCCGTGCCAGCCGAAGTTTGACTTCGTGATTCAAGCGCGCGATCGTTGTCACGGTTTGCTTCCGCAACACCGAGGGTGTTTTGTATAATTTTACTGACCTGCAAATTGAGCATGCGACGTGGTAAGCTATTGAGCAAATTAACATTGGCTTAGGCGTGCGTTCAACAAGAGCGCACTAAAGAAAGCGAGGTAACAATTATATCATTGACATTTCAGCTCCAGCGCAACTAGCTTCGCTGAAATATACGTTACCGACGAAAAGAGATATCAGATAAAGGCGCAGCCTTGCAATTGCTTCCTGCTGGCAGAAAAGCCTCCACTAGAGGGAGCGGAAGAGAAGCCCCCTCTACATGGTAGTTTGTCCGAGGCTTCCATGCCGGCCAGACGTCTTGGAAGACGTCTTGTAAGACGTCTGGCCGGCAATGTGGCGCTTGATTCAATCATAGGTTGCTTTACCAATTCTAAATTAACATGGTGTATAATGGTAGCCCTAAGGGCATGCGTTTTTACTGTAGGCAGTTAATCTGTTTGCTGTTTCCAGCTCCTAACCACTTTCACAAGGTGCTTGTAAACCGTGCATTTCACAGTGGGGCTCTTGACTCTGCCGGTGGGAAATGTGGTATGAGGGCGTCGTGGTGGCGAGATGTTAACTACTTCGCTGATATGCAGGAGGTCGTGGGTTTTGATCCCGACCCCGACGTCTGTATATTTGTAGTTTGCGGTGTCTCTCTCCCCGTGGTTGCCAGTATTTTTCTCCGAGTCCTCCAATTTTCCCCTCCACATTTAGAAATATGCGTTTAGAGTATTTGGTTGCTGTACATTTCCGCATGATAAGCCATTTCGTTGAGCTAAAATTTGTGGCCACGTTGCTTCGGAAAAACATCGATCAAGCTCAGTGGGCCTTAACTGGTGGAATAAAAAGTTTAGTTTAAGTTAGTTTAGGTATGAAACCCACCACATCTCTTTCTTAATGTGTGCATTAAAAAGTGTCCCTATGTTTCTTCCACTTCTACTTCTTTCTCCTGCTTTCGCTGTGTGGATACTGTATTTCCGTTTGGTTTAATTTACCCGTAGGTTTGCGATTTCACTATCAAAGGCATTTGCGCATATTTTCTTTCGGTTTTAAACCATTGGAATTTCTTTTAAAATTCAAATGCTTTACTGATATAATTTAGATATATTGATTATTTTTCAGCTATTATAAAAGCCCGGCGTTGCGTTTGTCCGTCAACTAAATGATAAGAACCTTTCAGAAGGCCTGAGTCAAGAAGTTATAGAAAGTGGAACCCAACCCCCCCACCAGATGTGGGGGTAAAACGTCGACCCAACAGGTTTACAAAAATTGTTGACCCCCCCCCCCCCTAAAATGCATTTCACTTTTTTGTAGGCACGTGTGCCTAACATCCTACGTACAAAAGTCAGTAGTATCTGCACACATTGGGGGAGGGGGGGGGGGATGGGGTGGAGACGAGGACACCAGTGGGGGTGACGGGCGCGGAGTGAGAGCAAGACGCCCACGGGCTGCCGAAATTCTAGTTCATTGTGTTTGCACAATCCAAGTACGAGGCTTCTTGTGAAATTTCTACAACTGTGAATCTTGATTTGAAGCTTTCGTGACTGTAGGAATCCATACTCTTTGGTTCTTTCGGTAAAGTCACGTAGGTAGAAAAAATAATAGATCACGACGTTTCAATCGCTGCTTTTGAAGGTTAGAGATGGGCGTACGTTCATTTCCTAGAATAAAAATCGCCTTGAATGTGCCAGATTTTTTTGTTACATTTTGGAAGCTAAGCGGGCTGAACCTGGTTAGTACTTGGATGAGAGACCCCACAGGGCTTGCCAGGAGTGGTAGGCATTGCGCTTCGAGATGAGGCCAGGAGAGGGCAGTGCTGAGTGTCACCCCCTCGTATGCAGTGCGGTTTCTCCGTGGTTCTCTGGTGTCTTGCTGCATGCCAAACACCCATTAATGTAATCTTCCAAACAACCGAATGCGTGGCTTAGCGCATTGTACAAAGGAGTCTTGGCTGCCCATAAATGTACACAACTATTATTAAAGATGCTATTGTGAAGCAGAATAATTTTATTTTAATTGTCGAATTGTGTATTCATAGCAGCACGATGTTACATCACCTGAACAGAGGAGCTATTCATCTGTAATTGGACATACCCAACCATTTTCATATTTACGAGTGATGCGCTGACTGAAATAAATACTGATTTGCAATAATTATTGCTTCCAAAACCAACCATAAATAAATCAAAGTGGCGGGTTAAAAATCTGCTCTGACACCATATGACTGCTGAATTCTAATTACGTATAGTCGTGCGTTTAAGATTCGAACAATCGTCTGAACACTATCCATCTCCCACATCGGGTTTCGCTGTTGTCCTGTGCAGCTCTCGAATGTGTCTCCAGGTCGCGCCGCGTGCTGTTTGGGCCCGATGTCCGACGTTTCGCTCCAGGAACTGACGAACTCAGTTCGGTGGAGATCTTCTTCCTCTGAGAATCTCCTGGCGAGTGGCGTCGAAACGTTGGACAAGCGGCTCGTAACCGAAAGCACACCGCAGGGAGCCTGTAGTTTACACATCCAGGCTGAACAGAGATGGCAGAAGCATTGACATCTTCGCCTATTTTCGTTGCATCATGATAGCGTGTGTGGAATAGACCGACATCTGCATAAATGTGTTTCAGATCAGTCCTAAATCGTCTGAGTACAATATGATTCTTGTTATGTATTTGCCCCTCGCTGTGGGAGGTCTGTAAGAAAAGCAGCGGTGTTCTGAGCCACTTTGTGGGGTGAGTAAAAAGGGAAGAATTCGCTTCAAGCGGCAGGGACCACGGTGCTAAATTAGTCATGGCCCTGTGTTAAGTTTCAAATAGTGAAAGCCACGTCGAGGCCAAACTTATCTTGACATTTAATATGATCTTTTTGAATGCCTCCCCGTCAGAATTAAACCCCTTCAGATGTTAATAAGACGTTAAAAGATAGATTGCGTGAAATATCGAGAGTTTAAAAAAGAAACACAACAAAAGCAAACACACAACACATAAATCACGATTGGGAAGAGATGTGTACGTTACAATAATACCAATAACAAGGCTTTAAGTGCAAAAGCATCCAGAGAAGTGCAAAAAAAAACCGAGTTTAATAACGCGAATATATCGACGCGTATTTTAGTATAACTATTGGTGATTGTAAGTTTCATTTATTGTAAATGCCAACCAACGAAACGGAACAGGAGCTTGCACGAGTGCCCTCTGCACTGTGGTGCATGCGATACATCTGACATTCATATTCTTAGGTGTTTTCGGTAAAGTCACGTAGGTAAAACATTAAATTTAATAAAAGTAAAATAAAATAAAAATCACGACGTTTCGGAGGCAACACAAGTCTCCGTCATCATGATGACGGAGACTTGTGTTGCCTCCGAAACGTCGTGATTTTTATTTTATTTTACTTTTATTAATTTTAATGTTTTACCTACGTGACTTTACCGAAAACACCTAAGAATATGAATCCTTGCAGTCACGAAAGCTTCAAATCTAGAATCTGACATTCAGTGTACGTGGAGGTCACAGAGAATTTCCTAAGTATAACTTTCATCCAATCACGGCGGTGATTCAATAAACGCGATGTCACTTTTAGGAGCCACGTACTCCGTAAATATGTTGCGCGTTTATTTCACGTCTTCATCACGGAGCAGGGCAATCGGCAAGTTGCGTGTGGTGGGGGTGAAGTGTGGGCATTCCCACCTCTTATTCTTAGGTTTTTTCGGTAAAGTCACGTAGGTAAAAAAATTAAATTAATAAAAATAAAATAAAAACACATAAATAACGATTCCCACCTCTCCTGTGAGGTTCCAGTCGAGCGTGGAAGAAGAGGCCAAATTACCTTGGAGAGGGCCCTCTCTCGATCTCCTTCTAGTGGAAGGAACCTTCTGCCACCAGTGGCGTAAGCAAGCAATTGTGTAATTCCACTCGTTCTTTTGTTTGTTAGAATGTAGCAGGGCTGTCTCTATTTACCAAATTTTAACCAATTTTACTTTTTAAAGGCTCTTTATTTTCCAGTTAACATCACCCTTTGCTGAAACGAACAAACACACTTGTGGGGCAGACCTTGTCTGAGGTATTCATAAGCGTACAAGCTATATAAAGACTTTAACAATGATGTTGCTGCTGCTGATGATAATGACACACGTCATGCAAACATTGGCATTTTTTTGCGAATCATAGCAGACTATTCAGCTGCTCCCACACACACACACAAGGCAGTCGGTACAATAAACAGGGCGAAGTGCCGGCTCTGGCGAAGGACGTGGCTGTGGCATTTCTAACAAGCAAAACGACTTTGCCAAAAAAAAAAAACACCTCCTTCATGTGGCGTTACACCAGTATCAAATGCCGTGGACGGTTCTAATGCATCTGTAAATGATTAGTAATGGTGCGTTAAAGGATGAGGACCCCCTAAGCCTCGCAGCTTTGTACGGAATTTTTTTTTTATCACGAAACGTTACGTAATACAATAAAAAAAGAAAATGTTAAGTGCCGCCTCCGAAGATGATGTACACCATACCGGATCCCCGGCATTGTATACCTGCAGCGCCGCTGGAAGCCCCCCGGACATCAATCTACATGAGCTGTCAAGTGTGGCGCTTCCCACATGCTTATCTGTCGCCCTCGGTCTCTGCTCAGTGCTGCTGTCAGCACCTTGCAGCCCGCAGCTCCTTGTCACCCGATCTCCTTGTTGTCTCAGGTATAGTGTCTTTGGCCGAGTTTGACTGTTGCTTTTGGAAGGGGACCTGTGGGTAACGGAGAAGCTCCCCCTAAACTCGCATGCCGATGTGTTCTCCGAAATGCCAACTCTACTTGCCGGTATAAACCTTTGCCGCCGGAAACTGCCTCCGTTGTCTCTCCGGTGACACGTGGTGGCTCATGGAGCTGCCGTGTTTGGACGAAGCCGTCATGTTTTTGTTCGTTTGGGTTTATTTTGGTATTAGCAGGTGAGAACTAAAGAGGCAAGGATAGTCTAATTTGTAATGACCTGGTTATATTTCAGTGGGCTCGTGTAAACCCTCGTAAAGAAAAAGCTGAAAGCCATTAAAAAGGTCAATATATATTTTACATTTCCTGTTCATGAAAGTTGCCCACGCTTTGGCGCACTTTTGTTTTTATTTTTATACTGCCTCAGCAAAAATATACATTCTTCTTCTTGAGAAAATGTCAATTTAAACAACATACGTTCTCGGATTCTAACCAACGAAGAGTTGTATTACTACTGGTAGATGCTTTAAGTACATATATATCAGCAAATTGCAGTAACATTTGAATATTCTTAAAATTAAATTCTGAAATGAAAAAAATATTCCTAAATTATCTTTTTTTTTGTGTTCGCAGGCGCCAGTCTTTGCATGAGACCGGATGCGAGTCTGACATGTGCCATGCAGACTCGCACTGAAGATAAAAGCCCTCTCACCATCCCCTGCTTAATTTACCGATTATTAAGTCATCTGCTTGAGCCAGCAGTACACTGAAAATTGCCTCATTGTTTGAGGGATAATTACCACACTCCCGGCAGAGCGACCGAGTGGCCCTGGGCAGTGAACATTGTGGGATGCGACCCGCTCCCGCCACGTTCGCCATGAGACCGTCTCGCATCGAGGGACTTTTGGGGACAGGGGCTGAGTCGCACTTTTCAATCTCGATTGAAAACGAATTTCTTTAGAACTCAGATTTTTTGTGTGTTGAGTTCGTTGTCCTTCAACCCGCACCTCCGATTAGCGCGGTTGGCTACGTACGATGAGAAACGGAGGTCAACATACACACGTACGGCTGCTTGCGTTGTAGCCGAAACGTCGTGAGAATTATTTTATTATGTTTTATTTTTTATTATTTTAGTACTTCCCTTCTACGTGACTTTACCGAAAGAACCAAGAAGATGTCCCCGAAGTTTTTGTTTCTACCGAAATACAGTGACGTGAACATTTTTGGGTGATTGTGTTCACTTCGGCTGTTTTATGCGACCAAGTCAAGATATTCCAAAATACGCTTGCTAGGTCGTTATCCAGCAGTGGATAAGTTGATGGTTGATCGAGGTTGTGGTGGTGATGTTGACGATGAAATGACGTTAGGCTGGTCGCAGCTCGGTCTGACCTATGCATTTGAGCATAGCGCGTTGCTCAAACAACGCTGCTTTAAGTAAATAAAAACAGAGCTTTAATTATAGACCCAAACTAACCTCAGTAAGAATAGGGGAGTAGATTGTTAATCAATGGGTGCTAAGAGAAGTACGATGCACATTTGCTTTTCAATGTTGCAAAGGCAAACATGATGCGTACGCGATAACAATACATGTAAATCATAGCGTGTAATGTCACGTTATAGCACACCAAATCAGCAGAGTAATGATTGTGACGTTCATACGCTCGCGCGTTGGGAGCTAACTTTTAGTGGAGAAATTGCGTCTTGCGCTCCCAGCAAGAAACCATGAAATCAAACGTTTCTGGATGCACAGCATGCGGAGGGCTTCATTCTACACTTCTGTCCGACTATTTTCTCAGAACTTAACCTAAGCAGGGCAGACGTGACGAACGCAAAGAGCTTGCAAATAAAAGTTGAGCGTTCGGCAAAGCTCCCTCGGCTCGAAAACAAATATACAGTGCGATTCTTTTTTTTTGGGGGGTCATATTAAATTTCGGGATGTTGTTGAAATGTCTTGAGGACTAACAAGAACACAAGCTGTGTTTGTGGAAAGGAGGTGAGGTTAAAAGCCTTCGGGGCAGGTGTCTTTTGCTTTGAATGCAGACTGTAACACTATCCTGGGTGCTGCCATGATTCCCCGGCCTTGGTGTTATTAATCTTTCAGCGATGCTCAGTGATGCGAAGCCCCCTTTGGCTTCGGGTTACCGCACATCAGATCGCTTCGCTTCGGGCTTTTCCTGCCCCATCGATTGGCAAACAAGGCGAGATGACAGGCCTGCCTGACAGCCCTAAAAATTACAGAATCCATTTTGTCACCCTGACTTCACTCACCCACTTTGACCTGCGGTAATGAATAAGACGAGAGGAAGGAAGGCGGGGAAAACCCCGACTTATATAAACACACTCGTTTTTTTCTCTTCTACATATACCTTTTTTTTTGTTGCACGAAGATCACAAACACATCCTCCGTAGTTTCGAGGCACAAAAGGCCGGGCTTCTCTGAAAGCTGTTGGGACACAAATTGTTATTCAATTACTTGTGGCGTTGGAGCCCGATGGGTCCTGTGCATACAAAGACGTGGATTCATTCGTCTCACCTTACCAGCAGTCCCCGCCCAGGGCTCCTATCCCGTGGGAGGAAGTATCCAGTTGCACGCGATGAATGGACACGGAGACATTGCCTTATGAAGGGTTTTTTGTGTGTGTGTGTGTTGAGAATAAAAGGCAAATGGCTCGAGTAAGGGCTAAGGGGAATCCGTGCTCCCTTAAGGCTGCGGCGGTGGATTTCAGTGAGGGAGCGGAAAGAAATGTTGGCATCTTTTGTGCCGAGATAAACATTTGAGTCTCACCACTTTTTGTCTTTCACGTAACATTTTTTTTCTTCCAATGGTTTGGATTTCTCTGTTGCTCGTACTGTTATGTGCACCGAGCATCTGTGACAAAAGACTTCTGTTGTAAGGAAATATTAAGTCTTTTTTTTAATATAAACGTATGCCGAAGTACTTTCTGATTCCTGAAAAGTGAATATATAAGGTAACATTTCGTTTGATATTTAACAGTGAGAATTGCTCATTTATTGAAGTTGATGTTTGTAAAACGTTATTTAAAAACAGCACTGATTTAGTTACGGGAGCTAAAGCAGGCGAAAGCTGTTCATTGCATTGTATATTGGTTGGGTTATTATTCGTAACATTATTTATATATGACTCATAAACAAGCTCAGTAAAACATTATTTAATACATTTGTTAGCTTTCAACAATATTCATCATAGTATGGTTATGCGTATTGAAACAAGTTTACACATATATACAGTCATTAATAAGCAGTTATGGTGCACTTTCTTTTGAGAGTTACGTACAACCACGCGGCTTGTATCCTCGTGTTTCATTTGCTCAGAGTCTGTTTTGAGTACATTCATGGACAGGCACGATGAGTAACATGAATGTGTTTCAGATGGCAGCAATTACAAACATAATATTGATGAGAATAATGAGAGAAAGGAAAAGTTACATTTCTTCTACGTGTACTGAGAAAACAAGAGACTCGATGTGAATGTGTTTTGACTGTGAAAAGTGTCGGTACCACAATAAGCTGGGAAAGACAGCGAATTGGGCACATAAGCAAGTTGAACAGCTGGGAGTAGCCAATGCAAAGTTGTTGAGGAAGGATCATGGACAGAGCTGAATGAAAGGAGAGCCATGATTGTCAGCGTCTGTAAGAAAGGACGTGGCACAGACAGATATTTTCTTGGACACATTTTAAATACAATTTGGGAAACGACGCTGATAAATGACCTGTGACAATTCTTCAATAACTTACTGGATACCGATGTTTTTGGTGGCAGTGCATCAACAGCAGAAACCAGCGGACACCAGCTGAAGCTGTCAGTGTAAAAGAGCATGAAAGCAAACTCGCCTTACTCAGTGGCGTGTTTTTAAAATTGAATCTGGAAAAGGAGGTTAAGTCATGATCATAGAATATAAATGTGTCTTACCGAGTGTACCTCTGATGGGCGCGGTTGGCTACATACGGTACGAAAGAAGTTCAACATACTATCTTTTCAGGTTCACAAAGATATGTTTTTACGATGTCGATTTGACAAGATACGTCAAAGAATTTGTTTCATGTAGAATCGATGTATGAGAACCAGGGCTGGTGGATGGGGCGATTCGCCTAGAATTGTGCATTATTTGAAGCTGTTGTGAAATGCGATGAAGAAAAACGGAACGTTTCAAATATCTGCCGCCTTCTTTGGTCTCCACTCTGGCAAAATGAGGCACCTTTTGAGTTCTTCTGGTCAAGAGGTTTGGGCAATATTTGCCATGAAAAAAATGTAGGCAGCCCAATGAGCGACCCATTCATCATTGAAAAATGTATTCTCATGTTCATGATGCATGCATGCAATTGCACATGTGCGAAATTATTACATATTTACGATTTATGAAAACCCATGCAAAGAGTATGCTAATGAAACCGCTAGGCTAATCGGGGGAACATCACTGTACAAACGAGACTGAAAAAAAACGACCAAGAATTGTGACACCCAATCAGAACTATCGATCGATTTCCAGGAGGAGGGGATGGCGGTAGTTGGGGGGGGGAGATAATTCGAAGCCTACAAAAAATAACTCAGAATTGTTGGTGATCGACATAGTAATGCACACTGTACCACCAAGTTCACTTCCTACTTGGAATTTGGCTCAAAGCCACGAGAAGATCACGTTTCACCTGGCGGCGGCTTCGCTGCGATATTGGAGCAGCAGCAGCAGCAGCAAAGCAGCTTTTTTTTTCCAAAAAAAAAAACCGGCTGCTGCTCCTGTTCAGATCCGCTGCAGAGCAGAAGTCCGAGCGGAAGGGGGCAAATGAAGCCGCGCGAAGGAACACCCCAGACAATTTTTCGATTTAAAGTCACGTAGAATGGAAACGATCAAAATAATAAAATAAATAAACACGTAATAAAATATTTCTGAGAATCATTTTATTATGTTTTATTTTATTACTTTTATTGTTTCCATTCTACGTGACTTTACCGAAAGAACCAAGAAGATGAACCCCCAGACAATTCTTCCTCGATCTGGCCACGCAAAGGGTTAAGCGTGCCACGTGATGCGGCGGCGACGGCGGTGGCGGCGGCGGCGCACTGAAGGCTGCGAGCCAGCGACAGCGTGGCGCCTAATTAGGATAAATTGCTGCCACCCAGACTTGCCCGCGGAGACGCGCTCTGGCCAAACGCCAGCCAGCCGGCCTGCGGCGGCGGCAGCGGCAGCGGCGAAATGTGCTTGGGAGAGTCGGGATCCCGCGCGCACGACACGCACACACACGCGCCCACACAAAGTCACCAACTTGTGACGTCGTGCCCAAAAGGGCACCAGCGCAGGCGGCTGCAAGCCACGCGCTAATGTGATTCCAGGGTCGCAAGTTCCATGGACTGGCCCCCTGAACCTTAACAAACCGGCTCCGTGGTTAGAGAAGATTGGGCATTGAGAAACAGCCCCCCATGAGATCATCGTGATAATACTGCGTCGGGGTGTTTAGCGGTTGGGCCGCACCGTGTTGCTCTCTGGTGCGTTTTTGTGGGGACGTGCCGTGAAATTCCAAAGACTAATGTCCGACGTTTCGCTCCACATGGCATTGGACAAATTAGTTCCCCAAGACGCTCCCAGCATGGAGCAAACAACACTCGGCTTTAACGCCAAAACACGTCAGAGAGCGATAATTCTGGTTGAGGAGATAATGAGCCGTCCATAAGTGGTGAATGATCTCCATGTGTGCCATCCAAAGTTTCACAATATTTTTTTCAGTCTTACTATTTTTGGACATTCAACAGAGTAGCAGTATAAAGTTATAATTCAGCTGCTCAATTTGTATTTGAAAGTTGTGTTGACGTTACCATAGGGGCGGAGATATACAATGTCGACGTTACTCAAATGTAACCATAAAAATAAAATCTTAAAAGAAATGTTAAAGAGCATTACGCATTTTCATATAAAAAAGAAATATTCCATGGCGTTGAACATTTAAACAAAAGTTAAAACGTATAATTTAGAAGGTTCCATTAAAACGCAACATAGATTTCACATTATTAACAATTACCCTTATAACACATGAACTCCTCATATTGGCACACGCATTCATTCTGCCTTTATAGGGGTTTTTCTCCCCACTAGATTCCATGGATGTCTCACACACTTTAGGGCAATTGAGCTCCCTGCCTTTATCTTCACAAAACAAAGCAGCGGTTGCCTTCTGAATCAGTCCTGACAGGTGGAATCCACTGCTCAGCCGGACGCGTGCTGCTTGCTGCTGCTTGCTGCTGCTGCTGCTGCTGCTTGCTGCTGCTGCTTGCTGCTGCTGCTGCTTCGTAGGGAGGCTGGCAAAGCTACCTCGAGCACAGCAGCTGTTGACAAAGCGGATTGTGGGAGAGTGAAATTTGAATTCAACACCAGCGGCGGTGGCGGGGGCACGGCAACCTCCTCGTCGAGAAGGAGACCAACGGGGCCATCAATTCCCGCCCCCCCCTCCCTCCCCCATCGCCGCGGCGCCTTTGGCTGACAGACGTCTGCACATTATTGAGCGGTCATCGTCATCCAGACACGCGGCTCAGCGATAGGGGCGCGGCGACTCGCGATCGGAATGCTGCAAGTTCAAATCCCTGGTTTGGGGGGCTTCACGCAGCGCGTCATCTCTCCGGGGTCGAGTGGGGAAGTCAAGAATGCACCATTGGTACCTCATTTGCCAGTAAAAAATGTGATAATTGTTTTTTTACCCTTTTATCTGGCAACAAAACTGACATCTTTTTTACGAGGAGTCATGTTTGCATAGACCACAATACCTGCATGTTTTTTGTTTGCATTATGACTAGATATTGTGGTCTATGCAAACATGACTCCTCGTAAAAAATGTGTCAGTTTTGTTGCCAGATGAAAGGGTAAAAAACCAATTATCAAGTCAAGAATGGTTGGTCCGATGGACAGACTCGCTCCCCACCACTTGGAATGTGACATTGCCACCGTTGGCTCAGGTCTGTCAATAGGAGCTGAGCGCCGCTACAATACTCACTCGAGCAGGAAATCACTTCGACTTCAGGTTTGCAGACAATGTATGGCAATGCGTATTGTCAGTGTCTTGCGAACCATCTATTTAATTTTAAATAAGTGCCATTTATCGCAGTAATATATTTTCAAAATTAACGAGACAAATTAACGTTTTAACATCCATTACATTTCGTCGCGTAAATGCATTTCGGATGCGGTGAGTACATTTTAAAGTTGATAAAGCATTGTACGTTTCGAATTACATCCACAGTTACAACCGGGAGGCGACTGTGAAAGCAATACATGAGTCACATTGCATGCCGCCACGAGTCGCTGTCTTCGGAGCAACAATTCTATTTTGGAAAACAGCGAAGTTACTCGCTTAAAGTGGAAAGGTAAAAGGATAAAGGTGCAGCCCTGCAAATGTCTCTCTCGCGCCACTGCTGGCAGAAGGGCCTCCACTACGGGGAGCCCCGACTGAAGGTAGTTTGACTCCCTCTGTCACGCTGGTCAGATGTCGTGGAAGAGTTGTGAGTATTTGCCGTTTACCCCACCACTCGCGCGCTGCCGATTGACTCGCTGGCCTGTACCCATTGGTACTGATGGGAGGACAAATGCGGAAGGAGTGGGGGGGTTAAAGAAACTTGCACCATTTTTGTGACTTCCGTATTGAGAGATCGAACTGGCGACCTCTGGATTGCAAGTCCAGTGTGCTCACCAACACACTGTGACAGCATCAGATCAAAATACATATGTATACAGTATACACAGGTCCATTTTTATTTTGAAAGGCCTGAATGAATTATTTTACTGCATAATGGAACGCCAGTGACAGATGCCACCACTTTCATCACAAAGCATTGTGCCATGAATGTTTCCAGCCAATGGGTCCTTTTATTGCCCGGTTCTTTCACTTCATAAAAAGGGGCGTTTTGGTAACGATACACGATGATGAGCCCAACATTGATCTATACAGAACAGGCTGTGTGCATTGTTAAGTAAGCAACGGAATTTGCATGTGTGCTTAAAGTTGAATTCGATCACTTTGTGTTTTTTGTTTCATTGGGTTCTGGTGGATACTTGTATTCAGTATCGACACTGATATCGACCGTATTTAAACATTAGCGCCTCAGTTCTTTATTATTATTTACTCTTGCCAGGCACAAGCTCCAGCAGGAGGTTATCATGGTGTGTGTTTCATTGTCATGACGCATTCACCAACATCACGCTTGATCCATCGTTCACGTGCTTTTCCGACAGTCTCAAACAATCCCATTTAGGTTCCTTTTCCACCGAATAAGCACCCGACATGCCGCTACTGCACCCCCCACCCCACCAGACTTTCTTCAGTTTGCGTTCAAGACCGAAGTCAGTTTGATGGGGGGCCCGGGGCTATTATAATCTTTGGGGGCCCCACTTTGTACAATACATTCTGTCCCCTTTATTGTTTTACCACCACCGATGCCTGATGCCAAAGTTCCACTGTTATTTACTTAAGATTATTTCAGTTCTATTTTTGTAAATGGAAAACATACATTTTAAAACTAAACAAAGGTGAAAATAGGAGAACGTGATTAATATTCACACGTAACTGGTAATACGGAGTGATGCTATAGCTCCATTTACCGTATTACCACAGGGGTTACCTTAGGCCCACAGTATTCTGGGTGGGCCTCAAAATCCAAAGCTCCCGAAGCCCACGAGTTAATGCTGCCTTTGTCGAGTCAACCAGTGCCAGAGAGCCCTGGTGCACAAAGGTACGACACATTTGAACCGATATATATGTATAAACGGCAGTTACACTCTTCAAAATAAAACGGATGTGAAAAAGCTTTCAATTAATAAACCCTCGACATTGATACGACGAAATGAGAATTTCCAAATGCATGTCAACAATAATTGTATAGCAGATGATGATTGTGTCTTCACCAAATCGAGAATCGCGCTGCTACAGAAACTTGCGAGAAGGATCTCAGCCGATGTGCTGCGAACTGCGGCCCTGCGACTGATCTACTCAGTTGCAGAGGGCCGCACTCCAGCTTGGTCTGGGAGCTGATAGACAAGAATGCTCGAGGGGCCTCCATAAATGACGTCACTCGATTTTGGACGATTTTTGACCCCCCCCCCTCGTCACACGGCGCCAC
This sequence comes from Lethenteron reissneri, assembly GCF_015708825.2. Classification (NCBI taxonomy): domain Eukaryota; kingdom Metazoa; phylum Chordata; class Hyperoartia; order Petromyzontiformes; family Petromyzontidae; genus Lethenteron; species Lethenteron reissneri. Next base: position 8,874,263 of record NC_083803.1, on the reverse strand, counting down.
AAAAAGTGAGACCCACCCCTCAAATATTACGTCACAAAGCTCTGCCCCCCTCCAAAAAAAACATGCTTCAAATCGCTTTAAACTATTGTCATTGTAGTGCGTATTTAATGTGCCGCTGCACTCTGATGTTGTAGGAGTAAACATTTATAGAAAAAAGTATATTCAATTAAGTAGAACGTGTTCTCTGTATTTATTTTAAGTTGCGCATTTTGATGTGACGTCACATTCCTAACCCCCCCCCCCCTCTCGTCACACATCGTCACAAATGTCTGACCCCCCCCCCCCCTAGGTGCGTGACGTCATTTATGGACGGCCCCAGAAGAACGCAATGGGCATCATAACCAGAACACAGAAGCCGAACCCCCTGGCGAACATTCTGCCACTAAATATCCACAAAGACATGCGAACACTGCTAACGAAAACCTACCCATCAGCTAAGACCTCAAAAATGTACCTCCCGGCTGACCCACATCGCGCGCTGTCGCCATCCTAAAATCTCACCCATATCCGGGAGACCGCTGGCGGACAGAGGGGGACAACATGGAGGTCCAGAATCAATACCTCGTTTGAGACCCAAACATCGCATCTCCTGAACCCGACATTCCTCGAAGACACATGTGTAACCATCAACTGCATCGCCACATTAACAGGCCGCTGTGCACATCTCGTCAATGAGCGGACGGTTACAGACAAGCGGTATAAGTGCGATTGAGGCCATGCAACTCAAATTACGGACCAAATCATAAACCACTCTGGCCTGCGCTCATTCAACGGAGGAGAAATGGCAAAACTACACGAACTCTCTCCTGAAGCCATACGCGAGAAAATAATTGTATTTTCATGGGTAAAGGCAAAATAATTAGTTACATTACATGCATTCAAGAATATGCAACAAAGTTTTACGTGCAAGGCATTTTTAGTGATAAAACATCGTCGTCATTATTTTACAATGGATGTAATATATATGCACTGTTTTGTAATCCGAACCCTTCCAGATCCCAAATCGTATTAATGCCTTGGAAATTGTTTTATTGTTTATTAGCGCCTGGTGGTAATTACCTTTCCTTTACAATGGCAGACTTTTACGAGCTTTGACATCTGAGGCAATCAAAATAAATCCAATTACTATTAAATTGGTATAGATTAGAATGAGGCCCCTTTTTCAGCAATCCCATAGCCTCCAGCTCAGATGCAAGGACCCGAGTTTGCATAGTGTCCCTTTGGGGCATTGCTTGTATTTCCAAGATTCTTTATTGCACTCAATGGTCAAGACAGGGGATTTCATCACTTTCCAAAGGTTCATTTAATAAACACCGGTCCCTCAGTCTCTCTGCTCATAATCTCTTCTTTCCCAATGCCTCCTGGCATTGCATTGGGTGTCACTTCTATTTACTGTAGAGTCGCTGGTGTGGTTATTGAGTTGGGCGTGTTTATGTGTGCAATGCATTTAAGTGTCTGCACGTGTGTGTGTTTCATACGCACGATGCTTTGATATTGATGAAAATGCAAAATAAATAAACGACAAAAAAATCAACACATTCGTCAGTAACACTGCCCTAAAACAAAATATAAATAATAGGAGAACATGTTGGGCAATGAACCCTCTCTGCTATGGAAGAAGTTTTTTTTTGCATGTTCTTTTGCACCACTTCCAGTGCAGTATCACAAATATTTTGATGTAAGTAACAGTCTTCTCTTGATAGAATGTTGTGTGCTTGTAAAGCCTTGCTTTGATCATCTTTCAAAGCATCACAATGTTTTAATACTTTTAACATAAAATGTTAGCAATCAGCATTCATAACATCGTTTAAAAAAATCTAAACAGTATGGATATAAATGCAAAATTAAATACTAATAATATAAATGAAATATACAAAATGGTGATAGATTAAAGTGTTTGTGTTTTTGCTTGTTGTGTTTTGGCCTCTGACTAAATCATTCGGAATGTCCTCAATCATCAATTCTTATAAGCTAATCAGAGTTCATTCCTGACAGTGCTTAGATGGGCAACCACAATGCATACCAGGTCGCGATAGATTGCAGCCAGGATACATGGTGGGCAACAGAGGACAATGCGGCAAAATACAGCACCTTGATGTACAGTCGTGTACAATGCTCGTACAGCTGCGGTTTCCACCTTTACCAACTGACCGGCGTGGTGAAATATGGCAAAACCAACCCGCATGACAACTCGCATGGTTCGTTTAGGGTCCTCATCCAGCAGTGGATGGACAAAGTACTCGTGCACAGAGCACCACGATTCATCATTGCATAACGGATGCTTAGGCGTGAATGCAATCAAGCAAAGCGAGCTGCGCGTTGAACATCAATGAGAACACGGCGCTCAGAGTAATTCGCTGACAAACATAGCAGCTCGTCCCGGTGTTGTTGTGGTGGCAAATTCTCGCCTCTTACCAAAGCGGAGTTTTAATTAACTTCGTGGCGGCTGGGCAGGGCGGAATCCCAAAAAAGTCAGCGTGGTGAAGTATAGTAGTAATCCCCACCCCCCCACCCATAATGTTTGTTGGACTTCTTTCGCACCGTACGTTGCCAACCGTGCCAATCAGAAGTGCGGCGGATTTAAAGTGCATAGCTTTGGGAAGCCGTCGTCCAGCGGTGGAACGACAACCGCGGCTGGTGCAGTGTGCCTGGCGCACGCAGAGCGCGCCTCCGATCGCTTCGCATTCGGCAACTCTCAGCTCCACGTGGCGCGCGCTGTTGGTACATCTCGGCAGGCGAGGCACGCGGCGCTTGCTGAGCGGCGGGGGATCTCGAAACGGCGTTTTTAATTAACTTGGCCGGGACGGGTGGGGACATCCCCTAACGACTAAGTCACCCCCTTGCTCGCTATGAAAGCCTCCGTAGCCTTGGGGGGAAGGCTCCCAGCGGCCAGGGTTCTTGGACACACCTGTAACAACACAGCCACTGCTGACAAGATCTGTCAGCCACTTCAGACATGCGCAGCGCTCGGAGGCCCTGCATGTTTGGTAGCGGGAGTGACGGACGTGATATCAGCTGTTCCCACATGAACCGTTTTCCATTACGGTTTATTTTCAAGTGTACCAAAATATAATTTCGCATGTGTGCCCAGCGTTTCTCTCCCTTTGCTGTCCGACAGTTGCGAGATTTCTTTCAGGCTGTGGGATGGAGCTTTGTTCTGTTTGTGTCGTTGCAGTCTTCTGTTTCTGTCGTGTGGCGTTTGGGGCAAAGTAACAGGCGACAGGGTGGTGGGTGGTGGATCAATGGCAACGCTCGCTCCTTACAGCAAGAATGGGTTCGATTCCCAACTTTGGCGCGTTCCTGTGTTGAGTCTATATGTTCTCCGCCAGTTCTGCACGACTTCTCCGACTTCTCCGATTTCCTCCCAAATCTAAACCATCCCAATGCTACAAAATTACCTGACAATTACTCAACATTGTCCCTGACTGCAAAACAACTGGGCAGGGTGCTCCTGAAAATGAGTCTAGAGACTTGGGGAGGCTTTCCTGGGTAAGCATACGAAAACATGCAATCGTATTGTTAATATTGTATTGGGCAGTCATCAGCGATGTACGCCTGGTGGTTTGCACCTCGCTGCATTCGTAGTTTGGTGAGTCACCTTTATCTTCCGCTGATGTAGGAAATATAACCGCACCTTCCGTGTGTCGTTCCGGAGTTTGCGTGTTCACGAAGCCCATCATCAAGGCTCTTGGTGCCGTGTGTGGTGTTTAGTTAACGATGAGTCGGTAAAGCTGGCCCGTTTACGACAGACGCGGCACGTGTGACGCTAAACTTCGCAGAAGTGAAGTAAAATGAAGTTTAAACAAACAGGGGCTGGAAACGTGTCATGGGTGAGGGAGGGCTTTGTAGTCTTTTGAGGCCTCTTGGGATGCGGGGTTTGTGTTTTTTTGTGTGTCCCGGACGATGAAACTATTGATTCAGAAACTCCACACCAGCAATGAAAGTCACGCGAGGAGAGGTCTCTTCCTGAATGTTCACATCACGAGAGAAGCGCACGACAAAACGTGATCCGTCTTCAGGCACCTGCTCCACTCAAAAAATGGGAACTGTTTTCCACGTCAATATAATGCACGCAAAATAACGTAGTATTATTATTCTTCTTCTGTATTTGCATTTACGTGTCATCGTCGGCCACGGTCAATCCGCTGCAGGATGAAGGCCTCACAAATCTGCCGCCATCTCTCCAGAATCCTGCGATGGAAAACTTCACGGAGCACCTCCACACGAGCTGCTCTCATCGCTCCATCTCCTTGGTGGACGTCCTCTCGGATGCGATCGGTTCCTCGGCTTGCGACTCCGTTATCATTCCTGATCACCAGCCATCGTCTCAGGATAGCCACGGTGGCGAGATGTTAACTACCTCACCTGTTATGCAGGAGGTCGTGGGTCCTCACGATATCTGAAGTTTCTATGTTCTACTTGTGGTCACGTGGATTGTTATCTTTGTCCTGCGGTTTTTTCCCTCCACATTTAGAAGCATGCCATCAGAGTATGTGGCTGCGCAAACATATCCACATGATGAGCAACTTCGTTGAGTTATCGTTTGTGTCCGGGTCGCTTCTGAAAAAAAGAGCTTTATAACTCAGTGGGCTTTACCTGGCAAAATAAAAAATTAGATTTAGTTCATTGTTGCCACGATGTGTCATTCCAAGCCTACTTAACATTTTTTTAACTGTTTGAATGACGCCACTGATCTGCATATGTTCTCGAATCCACGTGTTCTTCTATCTCTCTCAATCTAATGCATTTCTGTATGTCCTGTTAAACACATAACCACACATAAACACCCTGAAATGTGAAGTTAAATACATTATTTTGGTGATGTTGCTTACATCGCCAGTGATGCACAAGCACAATTTACAAAAAAAGAAAAGACAACACAGTCGGCGATAACACTGTAGCCTCATTGGGGGAAAACATCTACACAATACGCGACGTTTCGGGCAATGCCCCTTCTTCAAAGCATACTAAAAGGTGAAGATGCGCTGTGAGGTAGGGCCACTGCCCAACACAATCCCTCTCCATGTTTTTTTCTTTTCTAAAATGTGAAAAGTAGTCATACATATCGAGAGAAAAAAAAGATGAAACGGTAAAAATATGCCATTGGGTGAAACAATTAATATTTTGGTTTTGAGATGGGAACATTTATAGATTTACACCATGATCTGTAACAGTGTGTCTATGGGAAGCAGTCAGTGTTGGCCAAATATTTTGAAAGCCATCTGGGCAACACCACTGGCTCAAACATTCCTTACCACATGATCATGTAACTGTGTAATCATACAACAGGTGCAACCTTGGCTCCATCCGGAGCAGCTATTTCCGCTAGTGCTTTACAGTAATTGTCTGTATTTCGATCTCAATGATGGTACAATAAACCCCGCCGTTCAGTTGAAACCCACATCAGCAAGCCAAGCCGTCCAAAATGTTTTCATTCTTGCAAGCAGGGAACGGGTGTCCGGGGTGGATGGGGAATGTTGTAAAAGCCTCAGAACGTCGTGTAGCGGTAGCTGTTACTTTGCCATGTGCGGCCATGTGTTCTACATGGGAATCGTTATTGATTGTGTGTGTGACCGTGTATTTTGACCGCTCTAAATGTCCACCTGATAAGTTACTTCGTTGAGCTATCGTTTGTGGCCAGGTTGCTTCTGACAAAGAGCGACGTAGCTCCATGGGTCTTATCTGGTGAAACAAATCCAGTTTAAATGGTAACAAACAATAGTGTCAGTGAGTTGCATTTAAAGGGGCTTTTTATATGAATGAAATATTTTCAGGACTGCCTCGGCAGCCATGCTTTTGCTCACATTAAAACGGTGTGCCACGTTTTGTAGTTTCCGCTGCTTTGCAATGGACAATACACACACATATATATAAAATGGTCTGATGGTTCTAGCAATTGCCCATATTTAGGAGTAGAGAGAACACAGAGACAATTCCTCACTCATAGTTAGAGATCACACTCTGTTGCACTAACAACTCTGACGCACGTGGACATGGATACAGTTTGAATTCATATACGATCATTTGTCCACGCATAAACCTTTGTGCACCTTCTACGCTGTTGCATATCTATCCATTTAACACATTTACCAACATTTCACACCAAAGCAATCGCATTCATTCAAGAGGGGCACACACGTCGAACGATTGGGTGTGGCAGTCCACGTCTAATTCCACATACCCCCCCACATCTGAAAGAGGGCATTTTCTCAAAGCAATTTGAAATAATTTGGCAATTTTGCAATGAGCCATCTATCATGCTGGGCCTATACGGTTGTTTATTAGGGGTGGAGAAATTTACAACCGCCTCGTTCCCCTCAGGCATTTTTGCCATTAAGACGTCCTCAGCTATGTCGACTCTGAAAACAGGGGAGCCAACATCACGCTGCGCTGCCTGATCGGTCGTTGATAGATTGGTGCCGTGAGTGTCTGATGAGGATCACGTGGGTAGTGAGCGTCAGGTGAGCGGAGAGGGCGGAACGCGTGGATACCTGGTAGAGTAGTGAATGTCTGACTCCTCATTCATTGCAATTGGAGACCTCGGGGAAAAGACACAGATTAGCTGATTGTATAATGGCTAAGTTAAATAAAAGTAATTGTATAATGTGCTGCTGTTAGTGGCAAGAGTCCGGTTTGCTGTACACCAGTGACGTGCGGTGAGGTCAATGGCTGGGGAGGCACTGGCTCGTGTCAGAGTCAGATTCACACACCGAGGGGGGCGTGGCCTCGCGGATGGGGGCGTGTCCTCACTGAGGGGGCGTGGCCTCACCGAGGGAGGCGTGTCCTCACGGAGGGGGCGTGTCCTCAATCCAGTCACTGAGGGGTTGCGCAATCAGAGGGGAGGCTGAGCTCGTCGCTGCCTCACCTCTCGTGTCTTCCTGTATTTGCAGCGGAGTTCCGCAAATTTGGCGATTTTGACTATGAAAATGATTGGAATCATAAAGAAATAACATTTATAACACAGATCAGTGGAAAAATCTTCATATTTATTTCATCTGATTATTATTATTTTTTTACTTTTCATAACAGCTATTTTCATTGGAGTATGACAGGCGAAGCTCTGCCTCAGATGTGATAGCTCTGCCTCCCCTGCCTTCCCTGACCGCACGTCACTGCTGTACACGTGCACATTTTCTCCAAATGTACTCTTGTGTAGAGTACTAAAAGTTAATGTACAGTACAAGTGCAGCCCTTTGTCAACCCACTGCTGGATGAAGCCTACCACCATCCCATGCCAGTCACGGGGGTTATTTCACCACACTTCACTACGCTGGTCAATCTGTATTGGCGGAGAAAGGAAGCATAGACGTGGGAGCATGTAAGTACGGTAAAACAATTGATTTTGCTTCACTGCCGTCTCCTCTGCCCACCGCACAGCATAAAGCCTGCCACAGTCAATGTGGATGGTGGTCCCCCATTCCATGCATCACGCAGGCTCAACCCAGCCTCGCTTCCAATGCCTGATGATGTCAAGCACATTGTTGATGATTTGTTCATAGGCTCATGGATACGTACTTTTTAAAATAATTTATTAAATCCTTTATATTAAGTTCGCTTGCTTGCGTGCTTGCGTGCTTGCTTGCTTGCTTACGACCGTGCAAATCTTTCGGTCGTTTTTTAACCCACTTACCGTGATCCAATCGAGCTGACATTTTCCACACAGACTCGTTGTGTGTGACAATGAATTTTCGTGAATTTTTTTTTCCAAAATTTTACACTGTTTAGGGGGAATGTTTTTAATATTTAATTACCAATTGCTTAATGGTGGCAGACAATCATCTGACCCATAGGTGGCAGCCATCTCAAGCCAGATGACGAGAGGACTCTAGCCGCCACGCATATAAAGGATTTAGAGTGAAAAACTTTGTTTTTACGGGTTAATTTTTTTCACGATGATTATACCACCAGAAAACTGATGGAAGCGGGGGTTCTGTACTGAATAATTTATATGAGGCTGATTTGGGAAAAATGTTTTAACAATCCTTAATCCTTTGGCACTGCTTTTACAACTGCTTATGTACTTATGTGCAAAACATTTAAATAAAAAAAAGTTGTCATTCCTTGACCCCTGTCCATTCATAGTCGTGCTAACATTGCTCGCCGAACGGTTCGATATATACTTTTTGAAACTGTAACAAAAAAGTAAAGTTTATCACAGACATTCAAACACTAATCTTAAGAAACCCAATAATGTGCTAATCTACCAACAAAAATACACCTAATTAGTATCTACTTATGATGTAAATAGCTTTGCGGTACTCTGCCGGAGATGTTAGGCCACTCACACTTTATCATAATGTGGGTTGGTTTACTTTAATTAACTTATGAGTAGTGAGCTTATGAATCTCTCATTTGCACCCTGTTGATTGCATCAAATGAGAGCTTAAAATCAAGTACTGTATATATTTATAGAACATTTTACAAAGCATGCGCTCGCTGCTTCACGTACTCGAGCGTAAGCTCCTAGTAGCAGGGAGCCGAAGAAAATATGGAATATTCACAGACACATTTTGTAAAACTGTGACTTGAACCCATGCTAAAACATGTGTTTTCAGTTGCGAAAAAAAAAACATTCTCAAATTCAACAAGGGTCCTCTCCCATCGGCTTGAATGAAGCATTGAGTGCAGAACATGACTGGGTGGCGGGTGGATTAGGCTGGAATGCACGCAAGCCACCACTGACTGACTCGTCACACCTGCTACTGTGGTGGGAGGGAAGGGACGCCGTTTCACTCGGCAAGATGGGCCAAATGCCGCTTCTCCGGAGACTAAGTTGAACTTCCGCATGAATTATACGCGATATTGAGTTACTTATCACAATGTCTCTGTGTGTGTGTGTGTTTGTTTGTGGCGCAACCAACTGTAAATGTGCAAGCCGGGCTCAGAGACCGACTGCCCCCATGCTGATTCTGGCAGGGTTTTTCCACGACTCTAAAAAAACACGCTTGTTTTTTTGCTTTCGTTATTACAACAGCACTTTACAATGTAGCCCTCCGTGTAATTGTACAATGACGTTTTTTAAAAAGTAATAAAATGCAACCGCAACGTAATGAATGCGCTTATAATCATTACTTTCAAAGGCAAGCAGACATGAATGATTCATTTTAATAACTCTTTCCCTTCATTCACATTGAAGCAAACACACACGTAAATGCTGTCAGGGAGGTGGGGGGGATAATAAGTTGCCGATGAAAATCTGGCGAACGATTTTATCTTTGTAGAATAATATCTGTAACTTTTTTATGAGTTATAGATTATGGGGCATGCAATTATGCATTGATTGATTCTTTTGCTCCTCAATACATGTGTTGAACTGAGCACACGGGATAAAAACCGAATAAAATGTACTCTTGAATTGAATCAGTACCATATTCTTGGGTCTTTCGGTAAAGTCACGTAGATAGGTTCAAAGAAAATAACAAAAATAACAAAAAACTACGACGTTTCAATCGCAACACAAGCAATCGTCATCAGGAGAAAAAAGAGTGGGAAAGCTACTGAGGCCGGTTGTTTTTTTAAAAGTTTGAAATGTGTGTAGCCCAAGGGTCATAAACGAAGTAGGCAGGGCTAGTTATGTTAATGTGAGAAATTTGCATGTCAATGTAAGGTCGGAGAGCCACCGCCACATTGAGCACATTTAACCCATACTCTTTGGTTCTTTCGGTAAAGTCACGTAGGTATAGAATAAAACAAATCACGACTTTTCGGGCGCAACACAAGTCGTGATTTATTTCATTTTATACCCACGTGACTTCATGGAAAGAACCAAAGAGTATGGATTCTGCAGTCACGAAAGCTTCAAATCAAGATTGACATTTAACCTGTTAATGTAAAACCAGAGAGTCGAAAATAACTACTAACATCGGCAGGTAGGATGGAAACATCACAGCCAGTTATGACTTAAACTGGTTAATAACGTCCTTCCAATGATTGTTCAGTTTGTAGCCATCTTCTAGGTTGAAATTGTGTCTGTGTCTATATATATGGATGGCTTCATGAACGAATCTTTGTTGATAGCCAGTGGGCTTGAACAGTACCTTCGTCTTAGAGAAATCAATTTCGTGGGGGAGCCCACCGCATTAAAACAATGATCAGCCACGGCCGAGGTATTGGCCCTACCGTGTTTCAGATCTGCCTTATGTTCACGAACACGGTCCGAGACATGTTGCTTAGTTTCCCCAATGTAACTACTGCCGAAGACACAGCTTAGTTTGTAGACGCTGGGGTATTGCGTGTCAGGGATCACATCCTTCACAGATGGGATCAGATCACGAATTTATGTACTGTGTTAAATCGAACCTGGATCTTGTTTTTGCTCATGATTTTGGAAGTCTTTTTCGTGACCCCTGCTATGTATACTGAGGTCTGTTTTCCAGAACAAGTGGGTGATGGTTCGGCTATATGTGGTTTGACGCTGTGACGATTATCATATCCGCGTCGAAAAGTAGTGCCGCAAGAGTGCTGCATCTGTTGGGAAGGTGTGAACGAATCGACTGTGACCACGATGTCCTTGCCAAGTATGTTTTTGTGTGCATACGTTTTCTGTACAAGTGTTTTTTCACGTGATAATGCAACACGCTCAACACACACAGCAGCACGAATCTCTCCGTCCACTCGTTGAGGGCTTCAGTGAGACAGACGCCGAGATGGTGAACCATTAACGTTCAAGTGACAATGTTGGGGGCGAACGTCGGGCTGGTAATTCGGCGTTAGGGGTGAGCGTTGGGCGTGATTGCGAATCATCGTCCTTTAGTACTTAGAACAAAGAGGGAGGGTGTGATCATTTCGAACCCAAGAATGCAACCATATTTTTCCCATGAGGTGGATAATTTGTCAAATGCCGTTTTACCCAATGTGGCATTTTCTAGAAACATAAACCCCTGCGTTCGGCGAAGTCTGCCTGTAATAATTTAAACTTGTAAGGTGCATAGTATTTGCTCACTGTTGAATAGAGAGAACGACTCAGAGGCACGAGGAACCACAGACAAGGGTTAACGCAGCTAGGCGGGGAGCCAGCGTCAACAATTGCCCTGTGGTCCCCGATATATTAAGCTGTTTTCAGACAGTTAATCATAACAATTCATACATTTTATTTCAGTTGGGTTTGGGGGGGAGGCATGAATGATCAAAATGCCTGGTAGCCTGGTGCAGAGCTTATAAAGCTTCAAAATAACTAGCATTGAGCAATGCATCATAGGATAGTATGTGACCTTTTTTGCTCGCTGTTACCTGAGGTCTAAGACCATGGAGCCTGAGTTTCATACACAATATGACAATTTATATATATATAAAATATAGTGTCACCCCAGGTTCTGCAAAATGCCCGAAGGGTACGCTTACTTATCCCACAGATGAGGTGAACTTTATTATCACTCAGCTGCCACCGCCAAAAAGAGAGACATGGAAAGGCAGCAGACTGTAAGACAGATTCACGATGTTCGTTGTCGACGGAATCAATGGGGGATATGCTAATGACGTGCATTGCCGCATTCCAAATGCGTCAACGTGCTTATAGCGTGCAACAGATACGACTCATTGGCAGGCGATAGTGTGACCTCTTGTGTTGAATTCAGACACGTGCTACCTCGACATTCACCAGAGCCGAGCGCTGCACTTTATTTGCCAGTACACAACAATGACCACTGCTATATACATTTGGGGCTTGGTCCGTCGCTAAATAGAATTTGAGGCGACAATATTATTTGTCAGAAATACGTGATTATAGGTGTGAGACGGTAAGAATGCAGTGTTTTCCCGGGTTTGCCCCAATATGGAAAATCGCACTCGGATTACATGCGGCAGTGAAAACTTTTCGTATACTGTATACAAAAAAAGTAAAATACAGCATGAATCGTCATACCGCGACGCTTTCCGTCACGATCGCCTAACGGGCACAAGGTGCATTCTTCGCGTCGACAGGGTCTCATCTATTACCTTCGCTGACCCCAGCGACAGCCCTGCCATTTCGCACAATAAACTTTTCACCCGAGGGTACCAATTTAGCACAGGAAACTGGCCAACGTGTTTCTAAACCACCCCGACACTCTCCACCCCCCACCCCCACCCACTCCCGCGCCCAACGTCGCTGCCAGAGGTTGCCTGCGGCAGAACGCGACTATATTTACACCGCGGTGGGAGGTATACGGGTGGCAAAACGCGCGATAATGGTGGGATTTCACGGATGGGACTTCTCATTCATGCCAGAGCGCTGGGTGGGTTGGGGTGTGGGTGGCGGGCACACATCTGCCGCCGCGCATCAGGGTCTCCCCCCGCGTCGACAAGAGTTGACCCTGTTGTGGGACGGTTGGTAACAAACAAGCGGCGGCGAGCTTCGCCGAGCCGCGCACGGCTGGGGGATTGCCGCCTGTCACGCCGATATGGAAATGCGTCGGCGGTGGAGGTTCTCTGCCTGCCGGGTTGCATCACCACCTGGTGGTGTGGGTGGTGGTGGTGGAGTGGGTGGTGGTGTGGGTGGTGGTGTGGGTGGGCGCTGGTGGTGTGGGTGGTGGTGGTGGTGTTGGTGGTGCTGGTGGTGCTGGTGGTGTGGGTGGTGGTGGTGGTGTTGGTGGTGCTGGTGGTGCTGGTGGTGTGGGTGGTATGGGTGGGGCTGGTGCTGCTGGTGGTGTGGGTGGTGCTGGTGGTTCTGGTGGTGTGGGTGATGGTGGTGGTGTTGGTGGGTGCTGGTGGTGTGGGTGCTGGTGGTGTCCACCCGACGTCCCCCTGCTCGACTCCCCACGCCCTCCCGGGATGGAACGCGCCGCTCGCGCGGTGCTTAAAGCCACACAGCGGTCAGCCCGTACGGCTTAGCCGTGCTCTGGCGCGGGGGGCAATTGAGTTTTCAGGTCCGTGCGGGCGTACGGCGGCGTCTACGCGGGCAACATTTGTGTTTGTCTGTCTGTCGGTGTTTCTGCCTCGTGGTGGCACTTCTTGTAGGATGAACCTTCAGATTTGTAAGGGGCACGGGGTGACCAATAGGGTCTGACTTGGTCCGTGATAAGGTAGATAGGGCACCGATAAGGGGTTGGCAGGCATGAAGCCACACACTCACGTGCTATTGCGTGGGTTCACGTCTGAGATATTTTACAATCTGGTGCCGCGTGGCCCGTCAGATATCTTATAATTCATAAATGCTCTTTTTCTTTGACAAATACGAAAGTTAGTCTTCTTGGTTCTTTCGGTACAGTCACGTAGAAGGGAAGTAATAAAATAATAAAAATAAAACATAATAAAATAATTCTCACGACGTTTCGACCACAACGCAAGCATCCGTCCTCAGGTGAAGACCAGGTCTGTCGGGGAGACAGCGTTTATCGCTTGCGGTCAGCTTCTCAAAATTTGTACAGTAATACTGCGATGCCCCCCCCCCCTACCCATTTTTCGTCGTTTTGCGAATACGTCGTAACTTTATGAATACCGCTACCTGATTTTTACTCGCCTCAACCCACACTCACGTCGCCAGCAGCATCGCCTGTCCTCCCTCGTATCTGTCGCCTCTGATTGACGTCATTTCAATTCCCCGTCGTCGTACCTGTGAGAAACGTATCCCCGACGTAAAACGGGTTATTACTGTAATGTACTTCTATTATAATTACATACAATGAAAATGTTTTTAATTGCATATATTTAACATGCTTTTCTCTTTAGCCCCCTTGACCATTTCATCCAGTGGTCTTTCCACCTCTAACTGTCAATCACCGCACATTTCAACAGAGATACATTCCATCCAATCAAAAGTTTGACGTTTGAGATTCATACTCTTAGTTCTTTCGGTGAAGTCACGTAGGTAAAAATGATATTAAAATTAATACAAATAAAACAATAAAATCACGACGTTTCGGAGGCAACACAAGTCTCCGTCATCAGGTGGGATCGTCACAGCCAGATTTGCTGCCCACCTGATGACGGAGACTTGTGTTGCCTCCGAAACGTCGTGATTTTATTGTTTTATTTTTATTAATTTTAATTTCATTTTTTACCTACGTGACTTTACCGAAAGAACTAAGAGTATGAATCCTTGCAGTCACGAAAGCTTCAAATCTAGTTTGACATTCAGTTAGATTGCTGTGTCCCTCTAGACCATAGCACGTGCCAGTGTTCCCTCCATCACCTTCCTTTGCAGTCGGTCATGATGCATCCTGGTGATGCACCTGAAATATAGTCATACCTGTTAACCCATCAAGTTTACCCGTATTCTTGTAAAGGGAAATTGAGTTTTCAGGTCCATACGGCGTAATAGACTTTTGAATACAGGCAAAACATTTTTGTCTATTTGTTTGTGTTTCTCTCTTGCGGTAGGACTTTGTGTGGTGAAAGTTGAGATTTAAAAGGGCACGGGGTGACCAATAAGGTCTGAGTTGGTCTGTAATAAGGCAGGGCACTGATAAGGGGTTGACAGGTATGTATCGTGGGTTCCTGTACTGGACCAAACTTACACGTATGAAACGTCTATGAAACGTCTCTAAATTAATGTAACGTCGTGTTTTTTTTCATTATATAAATCAGGGGTGGGGACCTTTGACTCGTGGCCAAATGGGAATTCCAAATGCTGTACTGTACATTTGTTATGGGTGGACAGGTCATGAACAAGAATACACACCTGAGTCACTTCAGTTACTGCAAGACACCCTGGAAGCAGTGCCCGATTCTCCTAGTAGCAAAAGTAGCTACACATGTAGATGCGGGCCCCGCACTTTCAAGGGCCCCGCGCTAAATGCTCTTAAACTATCAATTCCGGTGCAGTGATTCTGCACTTGCTCTATTACTATAGTACTATACCGCCTTGAAATTGTATGAACAACTGGGTGTTTAAGGACAGCGATTTGTCGTATTATCTGGCTGTATAGCAAATGAAAAAATACAATTACTTTACTATGCAAGTAATTTTTTATATTTGTGTTTTTTTTAGTGATTTAATGCAGTGCTAAAATTAGAGACGGTGTTTTCGAGGTTGAAAATTCCCCCCCCCCACCACCGGTGCCAGATTTGCGCGACTAAGATGCTTTGAGTGACAGTTTAAGTGTCGGTCGTAGACTGTATCGAAGTGGTTTGGCCTCAGTTGGCCGTGGAGCCTATCTGGCCCACAGGCTACAGATTCCACAGCCCCTGCTAAAATTTGTTTTTATCAATCTAGGGCCCTTTGTCAATCCATTACTGGATGAAGGCCTCCCCATCGTGTTTCAGTAATGATGGTTTGTGACCATACGTCACCATGCTGGAGAGTGATGGTGGGTGAAGGGGTGTGCGCAGGGCTAGTCCAGACATAACTCACCGCAGATGTTGTCCGTGGCCAGGAATACAACTTTGGCTGCCGGCGTCACATCAAAGTGCATGAACCACGGCACCACTGCTCCCCCCCGCCCCCCTGCTTTATACTGTATTTTGTGTACATATATAAAGAGTTTATAGCATATCATTTCAGTATTATTGATGTTGACCCTTATCTTATCATTACGAACTTTCAGAGTAGTTTAATGATAACCAAAACACTCTTGTCTGATACTGATTAATGTATAGTAATACCAAAATGCACCTTATTTTGAAATTGATAGCCTGGCATGTCACTTGATCTGGCCGACAAATACAATTAAAAGTCACTTGATTTAACATTCTTTGGCTGATGGCTTTTATTTAGAGTAAGGGTTATAGTTCCACATAATTCACGGATACAAAAAAAGCTTAAACTAATAATATAACATTAGCTTTGCAGATTCACAATTTTGATCAGACTCAACGTGCACGTTGCTGCTTCTCTTTTTTCTGCACGGCATTTTCAACTTTGAGCGGGGCGCATTTCGCACACGCAACACATTACCGCGTATTTTACGGGGAGTTGTTGGGGGGGATTGGGGGTTGCGTGGCGGTGGGGGGAGGGGCTTCAAGTTGAACTGTGTTCTACGGGGTAAACAGAAAGTCCATTTGTGTCGCCCCTAAAATATTAACTCGGTGTTGCATTTGGCACGTAAAAAAAATCGCAATGAGGAACAGTTTTGTATTAATGGGAAATACTGAGTTTTAGTGCCCTCTTGTGGACGCCATAACAATGTGGCATTTCATGAAGCATTTGGCACGACTGATGGGGATGATGTTCAAATTTAATAACTAAAATTTGTGATGCTTTGGTTTTAGGAACCATAACAAAACTGGCCGTGAAAATGTATATATGTTGAACTTTTTTCACATTGTACGTAGCCAACCGTGCCAATCGAAACTCACATACTGTACAGGTTTGCATTGTACAATTTAATCGTGACAACAAAACCACGCTGCGTTTAGTATTTCGTCTCCAGGTCTCTAGCTCGACTCTTACCACTCACATGGTAACTCTTAACAACAGACATTCTCAGTTTTACTGGTTTGTAACCTGATCTCAACCCCACTGCCATGGAGCATTACCGACATTATGTTGAATCCCAAAGTTATGTTCGCTCCAGGAGGCTAAAATCTCTTTGTTGACCACCATTAGTTTTACTTAAGAAGTGAATTGTTTCATTAAACTTAAGCTCAGTGAAAGAAGGAGCGCGCGGTGGTACAAGCTTTAGAGCTCTGCACGATGTGCCTGGTCACCCGAGTTCAACTCCAGGCCCTAGCTGCATCTGCTTGCGAATGATTTCTGAACCGGTGCTAGGTACATCTAATTCACCAACCCACGCTGACCAGTGCGGTGTTCAACATCGTCAAAGAAAAAAGCACTACTATGACTGACACGCCACTGGCGAGACATTCATTCAGCATAGGGTTGACAAAGGGCCGTACATTATTTAACATTACAGTAAAATGAATAAAGAAACAGAACGGTTACATGGTGGGACGTGATCAAAACACCCTTTGTACTGTTGTGGACCAAAGGACTCGTAGCATCACATTTCACACTTCAGGGTGATTGCTTTTACCTGACACTGCATGATAAAAACCCGGAGGCATCACAAATGCACCGGCTCTCGGGTCATTAGTGCTCAGCCAAACAAGAATCGTGAATAACAACAATAATACTGGGTGCATTTATCTTGTACCCATAACGTAACGTCTCCAGAGTCATCCAAATCTACGGCATCTGCCTCTGTTTGTCAAAGCAATACGCTTATCTGTTGTCAACATAGCGCACGATGAAGCCTGCGACTGCCACGGTGGCTAGGAGATGTGAACCACCTCGCCAGGTATACAGGAGGTCGTGGGTTCAATCCCGAACCTGACGCCAGCATATTTGAAGTGTGCATGTTCTCCCCGTGGTCGCGTGGATTAATTATCTGGGTCCTCTGGTATTTCCGGCAACATTTAAAAACATGCTCTTACAGTATTTGGCTGCTACACATTTCCACGTGATAAGCCACTTTGTTGAGCTTTCATTTACGGCAAACACGAGTCGTGAGTGATATCTTAATTGGTCCAGAGCACCCACTACACAAACTCCCCTTGACGAGCGTGATGAAGTATAGTCAAACAAACCACCACAAAGGGTTGTGAATTAATATTATTTATATTTGATACCTTTTTAAAGAACTTGAATCTTAATTGTGTTGTCGGTATGATTTTGTAGCAGATGAATGGAGAATCCTTTTATCCGTGGTGATGTGGGGGACACATTTTGTGGATCTTATCATCCTATAATACGTTGACTTATCTGCAAATTTACGGTAAATAGTATAATTGATTGTCCACGTGACTCCTTTTATGTGCAAGAAATCTGCAAATTATAGCCGTACTGCAATGCAGCGCGGGGAAACACTGCAGATAATGGTAGATAATATGGGTTGGGGAATAAGGCTACGGATAATTGGAATTGCCGCGGCACCTACAGCTCCCGCGGACAACCAGAGCCCGGAGTAATAGGGTCACAGATGATACATCTCTATTTTAAGGAAGATATATTTCACGTAATACGTTTCAATTGCCGATCGGATTAAATATCGCAAGACATTATAATTCTGTTCAATGACGGACCAAGCCTGGTGTTTCACGAAACCACTGTACCCTAACTACTACTATACAGTACATTCATTAAAATTATATACTTTTCATCAAATGAATTGCGACCATTGGGGCAAACAGAGGAGCCCACACCGTGAATGAATGCAGTGGACGAAATGCATACGCTCATGTAAACACGAGTTCTCTACACCCTTGCCTGTGTGCCTGATTGAGGCGTCTAAAAGCTTCTTTCAGTTTGTAATTGCTGCAATAGGTGTGCGCGATGGTTAGTGCCAAGGAAAGTTGAGTCATGGAATAACTCTTTCATAAATTCAGCTGTATTAGCAAGCGCTCACAGCAGGAGCCAAACATTCATTAAAGTCCAAAACATACCAAGAAATGGAGGACCGCAGTATCAACAAAAATAAAATCAAACCTAAAACATAATTTCCAGACACGGCTATAGCAAAGGTTTGACTGTGATAAAAAAAATTAAGTTGCTTTTGGATTGTTCCAGAATTTAATTCTGTAAGGTTCATCAGTGAAGTAATTATCTATGTGTGTACATTCAAAAATGCAAGCATTATAGGTGAAAACAGCTATTAAGTATACTTTGCAAATATCTCGTTGAATTGATATTCCACCTCCATTAATTTAATGTATAATCATCAGATGTTAATCCTAATTAAAGAATCCGATTCGAAATGTCACAATGGAAGTGACTGCCAATGTGGTCTGGACATTACCATGTTCCCTCTTTGTGACATTCACTTTACATTCCAAAGTGAAAATGGTATTCAGGATGTGACAGAGGTTAAGTATTCACGAGGAATGCATTTTGTACCTATTATTTTTAATCACCCTGAACATCTCTGTATTTGGGACATTACGGGAGAGCGATGTTCGTATAACATTTTGTTCAAATTACATGCCACGTGCAGAATGCAATGTGTGGGCAAGGTAAATAAATAAATAAACACCACCCTATTTTTCTGCGCTGTACGCTGCAGACTCACTTTCAACCGCGCTTATTTTTTGTCTTCTCCAAACACAACACCAACTGTCAATGCACTCGTTCATTTATATTTACTGACACAATGCGCGATTTGTACAACGGTGATGAAAGTTGCGCGTACATGAGTTGGAATCCATTTCATCAAACGCACCCCTTGCCCAATAAATATATTTGCCGCCTCCCCCCCTCTCCCTTCGCACCATAAAAACCCAAAGCAGCCGCGTGAGCATGGCCGCAGATCGGGTTTCTTTGTTCGGCAGTTCAGCAACGCTCTCGTGTGTTCCCGCTAAAGTGCCCATGTTCATCAGAGACGCCGTTCCTTCATATTCAACCGAAAATACTCTTTGGTTCTTTCGGTAAAGGCACGTAAATAAAAAAAAAAGATAAAATGAAAATAACTAAATTAAATCACGACGTTTCGGAGGCAACACAAGCTCCCGTCATCAGGTGGAACAGCCACGGCAAAATTACTGTAGTGAGCAAAATTACTGTAGTCAGTAGTCATTTTGCTGTGGCTGTTCCACCTGATGAAGGGAGCTTGCGTTGCCTCCGAAACGTCGTGATTTAATTGAGTTATTTTCATTTTATCATTTTTATTATTATTATTATTTTTCACCTACGTGACTTTACCGAAAGAACCAAAGAGTATGGATCCTTGCAGTCACGAAAACTTCAAATCTCGAATTCAACCGAAAACTTTACCAAAACGAATAAACGTAACATGAAAGTTATTGCTGTTGTAGTTTCTACAACTGCTGTATTGCAAAAATACAACAACAACACACGGCCAGACAAAATGATTGAATCTCGTTCATTGTAAACCCAATGTATTTTAGCCAGGCCCTATGGTCCAATCAGTAAGTGCTGTGTAAATATGCCCAGCTTTTTGGACGAGGTTCATTCCCTCGTAGCGCACAGGCTTTGTATTGTTTGTGAAGGGTGGATTAGGCTAGGTTAAATGCCACAGCTGTATTGGATTGCAACTGGCTGCTCCGCGAGTTGTTATACCATGAAGGGTTTGCTCATAACCAATTTGTTCTGCATGCAAAGCATTTCCTTCATATCAACGAATGTTTGTTGGATTTTAGCGCGTAAAAAAATAAATTCACCGAATTGTAAATTAAAATTAAATGCCCTCTGATTGCTCGGCATGAAAACATTTGTTGAGTTCGAGGGGAGAAAACCCAGCGTTGTAGTCATTTAATCAGGTGTTTTATGCGGAATTGATTTATGTAATCACGGAGCACATTTATGATAAATACAGCGTCACGTCAATTGAACAGGCTCTTTTGCTTCTCTGTTGAAGTGCAACAGAATTTTAATCAAATACAATACTATAAATAAGCTCGCGGGAGACAAAATCGCTCTAAAAATGCACCAGATATTGTCAGAATCTCCGACGCAAAGCGGGATTTGAGCCTGTTCAGTGCTTAGGTGGGTGAGGCTACACAGTGGGCACCAGAGAACAATAAACATCTTCGTTCGACTGCACTTGCGATGCTGCCGGCCTTCACCAACCCGCACTGGCCCAGGAAAGTGAAGTATGGTCAAACATCTCCCCATAACCCGCGAGGCGCGAAGGGGCCGTCAACGAACATCGATCAGACCGACAAAAGCGTTGCACAATCACGACGGTAAACTAACCCACTGGCGCCTTCGTCAACATACCGTTTACATTTAAAGGAATATTCCGATAAGTCTGAAATGCTTTTTTTTATTCTTAGGTTTTTTCGATAAAGTCATGTAGGTAAAAAATTTAAATTAATAAAAGTAAAATAAAAATAAAATAAAAATCACGACGTTTCGGAGGCAACACAAGCTTCCGTCTTCAGGTGGAACCGTCACAGCACGATTGCTGTATCAAGTAAATGAGAGATTCCGAAACGTCGTGATTTTGATTTTATTTTAATTTTACTTTTATTAATTAAAAATTTTTACCTACGTGACACTACCGAATAAACCTAAGAATATGAATACTTGCAGTCACGAAAGCTTCAAATCTAGAATTAATGCTTTTATTTTTGCATATTATTAAGTGGTTCATTTAACCGACTGACCCCAGTGGGGGAGGGGGTGGGGGGGGATGTGTAGATCGATCGTGAAGACCCCACCGCAAAGGAGAAAGTGAGGTAAGCGATGCTCCACCGTGTGCCCTTGCTATGTTTAAGCCGCGTGCCGCTTGTGACACCGAACGAGTGAGCACATTCTTCCCACGTGAACCTAGAGTCACACTCGGTGCATCCACACTTGCCCAGGATTAGATTGCCCCTGCATTGACAGCTGAAGCTGCCGTTCTGGATCCGCCGGCGAGCTGCATTTCAAATACTGACAATACTTGAGCTCCAAAATTAGATCGGGAGATGGGGTGACATCTGCAGCCTTAGTGAGAAAAGCGCAGCCTCGGGAAAAGAAAAAAAAACATTTTGAGGCCCTTTTTGGGGTTGTTCGGAGGCCACTGGCTGCTGTACCACTCGTGTATCGTCATCATCACTCACGGACATTCCACTGCTGGATGAAGGTCTTCCCAAGTCGTCATCACTTGTTACGATTCTTTGATGCAACAGTCCACGCGGCATCTGCACAAGCGCTGAGTTAATCGCTCCACCTCTTCGGTAGGCGTGCTGTTAGACTATCTACTGCATAATTGTAGCTGCCGTGTAGGTCACTATCTGCTGCTGTTGCTGTACAATTTGCATGTTTCTCGTGCTACAATGACATTATCAATGCACTTCATTGACTCAGGAATGCTTCGTTGAGTGTCAAGACTATTTTGCAACACGGTTCTGCTACACTGGGATGTTTGACCAATACCATTAACGAGTGTTTGGCTTGTGGGAGGAAACAAGAAGACGCAGAAAAAAGCCCCCATTATTGCGACGGGGTAACACGCAAAGCTCCACACATATAGATTCAATAATCCATTACTGTCACGCCATCTTCCGACCACCTTGCAGCACAAGCCTACAACGCCTGGTTATGGCCAAGCAGTCCCCCATCCAAGTGCTAAGCAGGCTCCAGCCAGCTTAGCTTGTGATGTCTGACAAAATTGGAGGCATTCTGGGTGAATTGTTCACATTTTAAAGAACGACAAACTCACGCTGCCTTAGCTGACAAGGCGGCAGCGTGTCTTATCAAAGGCTTGTGTAAAATGTAAGCCAACATACTTTGCAGATTTTTCGAACTGATTGTCACGCTGATTGGGCAAACGGTTGATAGCAACCAATTTATTGCAGTCTATTTGGCTTAGCAGCAGCAGCAGCTGTGTGACAAACCGCCACCAGAATAAAATACGAATTTAACGTGACACATTTTAACCTGTAGTTTCTACAACTGAATACTGTTTACGATCCAGAATTTATGAGCTTCATAATGCAATGTTTGCAAAGCACATTAATTTACATTATTCAAAAGGCAGCTTTTAACATATGGCCCAAACACAGTTTAAAATACCCAGTCTTATTTTAACATACTCTACCTTTTTGCTAACCATTTTCTAATCTCTCTATAATATTTTGACGCTGTTTGCTGAATTATATATATTTTTTAAATCAGAATATTGAGTGCTGCTCAAATAAGAATGGGTAACATATACACGTCCAAGCAAAGTTGAAGGCCAGGCGATCGCTGTACTGTACTAAGTTTAAAGGTATATTTTACGGTGCTCACATTTGGCACGAGTGTTCACAAAAGACACGCGCTCACATTGCCGTTAAGGAGCCTCGTTCCTTTCGCATGGACATAGTGAAGCAAAGCTTTGAGTTTGACTAGCAGGCAATATCGCTGGGAATTGTTAGGAAGCTAACGCTCCTCAGACCGAATCTGAAGCCTCCGCAAATTCACACCCAATGGGCACTTTTCTCGAGTGAGCTGTGCGGTACAAGAACAAAAACAAAGACTGGCGAGAGAGCTGAAAATATTTCCTGGTGCCTCAGCAGAGATCCGTTTATAAACGGGAGCGCTGTGTTACAGAGCAGTATTCCACTGACGAAAATTAGACCCCCCTCTCTCTAAAGCTGGTGAAACTGTTCAAGTAAAATGTGCGGCGATAGGAGTTTATTTTCATTTGGCATTATAACACCCGTGCCACAAAGAGTTGTGCATATCCGAGGCACATTATCACACTCAATTGCATACACAATGTGTTTTCAACATTGTAATGAATTTCACCGTGATTTCTGAAGTAACTTTTAAAATATTTATTTTAGTTGTTGACGCCGGTGATACACATTGGGCGATTAGTTGATTTACAAGAATGACCGGCGGAGGAGCTTGGTGAAATAAAAAAAAACCCAATGACAATTAGCCTCCACTTTCGAAGGTCAAGATTTACCGAAACAAAGAGTTTTACTGAATTACTAAACTACCTCTACAGGAGGTTCTCTAGAGCTCCCCTGAGTGGAGGACCTTCCATCAGCAGTGGCATGAGCCAGTGCTGCACCTTTACCACTTTACCTTAACAAAAAAACACCATGAAAACACAAATTTATGGAGTTGGCTAAACATTCATATATAGGATTACAGAGCTTGGGCAATTGTTGTCGCCCATTCTGACTGCCTTCCCGCGTTATCCGTGGTGTCCCCCGTGCCAAGGGATATGTGCACGGTACAAATTCTAGAGCGTTTTGAGATCAATTTTTCACGAACCACGATGCAATATAAAAGCAAAACATTATTATTGTTAACAAATTCTTTGCATCTGACGATGTTGTTGTGTCACACACCAAGACTCCCAAAGCTTTTTTGTGATTGCGCAGGTGGACCTGATGAATCCAGGCAGATATCACTCGTAGATACCATTCACTGCACAATCGAGAATTCCATCGTGACCTTGCAACTAGACCGTGAAAAAAACACTCCATGACAGATGTTGCTAACTTGGAGCGCTTGTCCCAAAGTGAACTCAGAGCACATATAGGCTCATGACACGATAGAGTCCTTTGTTGAGATGTTTTGCGCAATAATGACGAAGCAAGTGTCAGAAATGCGTCTGGTTGCACTTGCTGAAGTCAGAATCTATTTGGGATAGGTGGCTCAGCAGTCGAGAAAGTGTCTCGCAATCGACATGTTGTGAGTCCAGGTCCCAGTTTGCCGATTTACTTAACCCCATAATCAACAAAATGAGTACCACTTGGTGAGAAAGTCAATGGTGACTGTCCTAAGGACACATGCCCTGACATACAAATGCGGAATTTCCACGTTTTGCTCTGGGTTGTAAACGGGAGATGATCGCTACCTCGATGCCCAGCTAAAATCACTTTGACTGTTCGAGAAAGAACTTCCATTGGCCTGATACAGCACGATGGTTCCAGCCTATCATCATCAGCCATGGTCAATACACTGCTGGATGAAGACATCCTCATTTCTCATATTCCTGTAATGGAATGTAATCTAAATTAATCTTTTTATTTTATTTTACCAAGTACGGACCACTTAGCTATATAGCTCTTTTTCAGAAGCGACCTGGCCACAAATGATTGCTCAAAGAAGTGGCTTATCATATAGAAATGTATAGCAGCCAAATACTCTAAACGCATGTTTCTAAATGTGGAGGGAAGAACCGGAGACAAATCCACGTGACCACCGGGTGAGGTAGCTGACGTCTCACTACCGTGGCGCATATCTACCTGCATCTGCATACAAACTTATTTAATCACTCCACCTTCTTGGTGGACTTCCCCTTGTACAAATTCCATTCCTGGGCTGCCACTCTGGCCATCTTGACCATCGGAGATCATCCATTCTCGCGAACCTGTCCTTGCCAAGTCCACTTAACTTGTCTAAAGAGTTTGAACTGCGTCAACTACCGGCGAAAGTTCCTCTGTATCTCAATATACTTTCTTAGCGTGCGTCGCTCCAAGCTTTTTTGAACACTTTTCAATTACATTTCCCACCTTTTGAAATAAATAACCACATTTCTGAACAATATGCCAAACATCTCAATTGTATTGCAGGTAATAGAGGTATTCATGTTTTTCACAATGCTGATTGAACATGTGGAGGTACGGAACAACCAATGCATAGAAAATAACCCAGTGACTCGCTAGCACGCCGCTTATACAAGATCTGTCATGGAGCTTAAAATGGCTTACACTCGCCGCCTGACATTGAGAAAGCTCACACCCATGGGTGGAGCGGCTTACACCGAGGGGAGGGAAACTGCACAGACATCGGCTGCTGCCTCGGCAATATGAAATGTGCCAGCTGAGATGATCGCCATCACACACTCATCGGAGCAAAGACAGAATTTGACTTTCTTAAATTTTTTTATTGAGTATCTATTTTCCATCACACCCATCAGAGACACCACATTGTCTGTCAAGGGAAGTAAAAGTGGGTCGTTTGCAGAGGTTTGCCACCAGTCCTGGTTTTCCTAGGATCATCCACTTTTTGAGGTAGCCGTCCTTAAAAGTCCGTAACCCTGTCTGGGATGTTAGAATTCTGACCTTTGTAAGTTGTGTAATAACACACCCACTCAAGATAATGCATTGATATGTAATTCTCCCCACTTCTGGAATTGTGAGATATTCTTCTTCCCATTATATGTCCCGTTTTTTTGTTTGTACCCCAGCGGTGGCAACCCTGCTTGGTGAGGAGACGTCTCTAGGAGGGGGCGATGCCTGATGCTCGAGACCGGTGACAAAATGGAAGCCAACGAAGAGCGACCAAGAGGATGTCCCCCGTGGACATGGAGCGATGCGAATAGTCACGCATCGGAGATAAAGATCGTGGCATAGCAGGACCATCATGGGACCTTCTTTGCAAGTACCAAAATATACTAATAGGGTTTATACCCTTTTTTCTGGCAACAAAACTGACACCTTTTGCAAGGAATCTGGCTTACATTAACCACAATACTTGCAGTCAAATGCAAACAAGTATTGTTTTTTGTTGTTTGCATTTGACTGCAAGTATTGTGGTTAATGTAAGCATGATTCCTTGCAAAAGGTGTCAGTTTTGTTGCCGGAAAAAGGGGAAAACCCCTATTAGTAATAGCAGGACCATGATTGCGATTGTGTGGGGAAGCCTTCATTTTTCAGTTAGGCAATGGTTAATTGTCTATTTGGCTGCTATACATTTCCACGTGATAGGAAACGTTGTTGAGCTATAATTTGTGATCAGTTCGCGTCTGAAAAATAACTAATAGCTCAGTGGGCTTTACCTGGTTAAATAAAAAAATAGTTTAGTTTAAGTATATTTTTTGCGTGATTTTCTTTGCATTGCTATCGGTATTTGTTGTAAATTTCTCACCTGCTCCTACTAGAAATCTGTGAAAAGAGCTTCATAGCCCATCGGATTTCTCCAGGATAAATAAAGATTCTGATTCGGATGATGGTAATGATACTGTAAATTTTATATCAATATTAATAAGTGTAATTTTTTTCTCCTGAATGCAATAAAATTATGCATTAATCTTACGTGGCTTTAAAACGCTTTTTAAGTCCCCTTTGCTTTAACATTTCTAATTTACTACCAACAAATTACACTTGATGGTTGTTGTCAGATGAACATGGTGCTGATACAGCATGGGAGGTATTTCACAGGGATAAGAACGTCAAATTGTGTTAGGGCACAAAGCTTGAACCAAATCATTAATCTCCAAAATATGAAATAAAATACACATGGAATTTTAAGAAGAAGAAAAAAAATGCGTGCATTTTATTCTTGAAATCATTGCCATGGCGATGGAGAAATGACCCAGGGTCACTTGATCAGACCAGGGTGTGTTCCAGTGGTGATCTTGAAGAAAAGATTACAATGGAATTGAAAAGAGGCAATTGGCAATTTCCCTCCCAATACCCACGAGCTATAATGAAAAGCAGAGAATAAAGACCTTCAGTTGAAATTGAATGGTGCCTTGCATGTTTAGTCCCATCTCCTCTGGGTAGGCACACTGCAGGTGAAATTATGATTTGTTTTATTCTGATATATATTTTTTCGCAATTGTGCATTGGACAAATTGTGCCACCAATGTGGCATAGTTGTCTCAATTGCTGATATTTATATGAATTGCTTTTGGCAAGCTGAAAAATCAATCAGAAGCAAACACCGTGCGTAATGACTTTCAACTCAATTAATGTTGATAAACACACTTAGTTTAGTAATAATTACATCCAGCAGTGGATTGACTATGTCTGATGATGAAAAACTTCACAAAGACAGAATCTTCCCTTGTAATAAAATTAGGATTCAATAACAATGACCTGGCCTCATTTCCCATGTCACTCGTTTGCAAACATGGTTTGAATATGGTTTTACTTTTACTATTACATATACATTTGAATTAACTAAAAATTCCAACTTGGTAAAACCCTATTTTTTCAGTTATTTTTGTTTAATCTTAGAACGCACGTAATATCCATGACTTTTTAATTTTTGCGGCTGTGTTGTGATGTCTAAAATAACTGTGATGCCTTTTCCTTCCTCTTTCAAACTTCATGCAGTGATAATAATTCACGTCCGCTTCTATATTTGCGAGCTCAAGCTCAGATGATTCCAGTTATAACCATGAAATGTCTAAGATGCCAGTGATGCTGTAGGTATTTGGCTACACCCTAACCTTTTTGTACTGAACAGAATAATATAAAAAAATAAAAACGATATACACATATATTAAATAGTTTAAAACGTAGGTTTCAGTGACCTATATTATTCGTGATAAAGTGTTTTGGGTTAGATCGTGCAATGTTGTAAATGTGTTTTAAACCCACCAGGAAGATTTCATAATCGCCTGATGATGTTCGTTGATGTAATCACCAGCGATACGTTAAGTGCTCAAATTGTAAATGTTGTGGGTTTGCTCTCCAGCGCACCAGTGTGCTGAAGTAGTGACTGATTGAACCGTTTTGTTCACGTGACAAATCTTACTAATTGGTCGTAGTTGGAGTGGAGGTGTGTTTATGACACATTTACACTGATCTCACCCAAAAAATATCATTAATATTTTAAACAATGTTTAAAAGCACGAAGTGCATTCACGATACTGCCTCACCGTCAGTGATGGAATTAAACGTGAATTCTTCCTTAGAGCATGAGGGCTGTGGAATGTTCTCCTCACTTTGCAGCTCAACAATGAATGCCTTCTGTGACCTGTGATCTCTTGACGCTTAATACGCATCGTATCTTCTATTTGAAGGGGGTTTCTTTTATCCACGTTGCCGCTACGTGGGTGTGCGGCTCCATGATCCGGAGGTCAAACACGTCGCTGTCTGGCTGACGTGTGTTCAAAAAATATTGTTAGGTCTCGCGAATTTTGGCGATTTGTATTAATCTACCCGTGACCACATCACCTGGAATGCAGTCGATCTTGTCAGATCTCAGACGTCAAGCGTGATGGGTGACCAGCGTGCATAACAGGTGCTACAGGCTGTAGACCAATGGTTCCCAAACACTGTTGGTCCACAAGTCCGTGGGGAGGTGCTCCAAGGAAATGTTGTAGAGCCTACCATTTTTTTCTAAAACATCATACTTTTGATGATACCGCTTTGTGTGCTATATTGAAGGGCCGTTGCCCGACATATTGCCTATTTATATATTTTTCCCTTTAAGGCAGCGTTTTTGACGAATGAGTTGAATACTTCTTTTTTTATTTGGTACCACTGGCAACGCAGTATCACCAAATATGACTTTCCAATGTTCATTGGATACCTATTTAGATTAGTCAGTAAAAAAAAAGAATTATATATTCACAATGCCCTCAGATTTATTTTAAGTTTGAAAAACAGCAACTTGTGTACCCGTGGCACATCATCACGGGAAGGAGCTCAGAATCAAGAGTATAATGCATGGGTTAAGAAAAAATAACGGGACAGGACAGGGATGCTGGGACGCAAGTCCTCACGACAGGACAAAGAGTAGCAGGGCACGACTCAAGATGAGCAGCAGCAAGAAGGGAGCGCCGGGCCGGAAGGAGTGGGGAGAAGGAATGACCGGGCCAAGATGTTGAGGGTGATGATGAACAGAGGGGCGGCACGGAGAGAGAGAGAGGGGGAAAGCTGCAAACGTCAGTGAGCTGCGTGGAGCAGCGTCTGTTTTCACAGACTTTGACTTTTAAACAACTTTTATTGCCGCCAGCAGCAAAAGAACTTGAGGCGATTTCAATATGAAATACAGTCACCAGCAAACTAAATAAAATTAACGCTACAAATCGACGCGCTGTGGCGCTGAAAGCACCGCGCACAACACAAAAGAAAAGTCACGTGGTGGTTGTGGTCATCGCGCACGCCACGGTGACGAGCGAGCGCTTCAGAAGGTGAACACCACGAGGGTGCCGTCCACGCTGGTGCAGAGAGGGGCTTTTCCGGCTCCCCAGCGTTCGAAGAAGACGTGCACATCACCAACATGTGTGTGGTACATGGCGTGCTCCAGCCGGAGCCGCGCCTTAAGCAGGCCTCTGAACACCGGAAGCACAGAGCAGCCGTCAGTGTCACCCTCCAGCATATTTTTCTCGTTCTGTACACCGCCATCTTCGCATGCGCGCAGGCGAAGTTGGCGAGGTCATGGCGCTTGTTAGCCAGGTAAGGCACCCCATATACACAGAGGGCGGAGAGAGGGAAGGGATTCAGAGTGGGGTGGCCAGACAAAAGTCACGTGATTTACAGGAGGCTTGAGCTGAATCAGATACGTCCATATTCAAGGTTCATTTTGGTTTCCAAACATTTCCTGAAGGCTTACCGTCATCCACAGGTCCAGGAATGTTGGAAACCAAAATGCAGTGTAACCTGCGGGACCACGTGGTGGACAGCACAGGGCAGTGCAGACATTTCCACCGCTGTGCTGTACTTCTACGCTACTACAAGGTAAGGTAATTTACCCTTTTTACCGGGTAAACGGGTAAAAGGGTAAAGGTGTCGACATGCCAACGGGTAGGGGTAAAGGGTAGGGTAAAAGGTAGGCTCGTTGTTTTTTACCTTTTACCTTACCTGCTAAAGGGTAAAATGTAGGGTAGAGTGATTGTATTGTGGTAAGGTAAAAGGTAGGGTAAAGGTAGGCTCGATTTTTGTTACACTTTTACCTTACCTTGCCGAGGCCTAACTACACATACGCTCTCTGTCTTTACCAACCCACAGCGTGGTCTGGTCCATAGTGTGGGGAGGTCGTCATCGAGCAGTGGATTAACAAAGGGCTGTTCATGTGCCTATATTTTATTTCTGTCATGTTGACTTACAAGCAATGTCGAAACCGAATGTGTTCATACGTGGTGGATAACTTTGATATTACTAATCGAATGCATCTTTTTACTTGTTTTTCACATGCCAAAGCCATGTGCTGCAAACCCTTGGCGCACGTATCCAATAAATACAATTTCTCCAGCAAATGGTAAGCAACACGCACGCTCCCGAGGACATCCGTTCTGGGGATGGATTGAGGAAATCTGCTCGTGTGCAGGCGTTAGCTACATTGCTACATCACAAGGAGACCTGGTGGCGATTGTGGGAGACCTTAAACCAGCAATGGATTGAGCATAGATCATGATCATAGCGGTGATGACATACACCTTGCTATGTTGATAGATCCAAAGGTGTGAGTTGGTCAAATGGATTGGCTGCAGTTGTCACAAATGAACCACAATGCCTCGCGGATCTCGTCATGGAGCCTGAACTATCGCACCAACTCCGGGCGTCCTCGCAGCAGCCGCTTTTGGCGAACCATCGAACAAAGACGGTCACCGCATCGCGCACTTTCAGACGCGCTTCTGCGGCCGTCTGGAACGCTCTTCCCTCCCGTATTGGAAAGCCACTGGAGCTATGCACTTTGAAATCTAGATTGAAAACTCATTTCTTTAGAACTGATTTTTGTGTTTAATTGTTGTCCTTCCCCTGCACCTCCAGTTAGCACGGTTGGCTAGGTACGGTGCAAAAGAAGTTCACCAAGGTACCGTGTTCTTTCCTGGCTGAACAAGGACATACTTACAAAAATATTAATGTGAAACAAATGTCGCCTTTGACATACAGGATCTTCTGACAAATATACCTTGCTTACATTGGTGTTTTTGTCTCTCTAAATAGTGTCAGTTAATATTTACAAATTTACACGATAAGCTAAATTAGGCACACACGTGCATTACTTGGAAAGGAATTCAATCCTTGAATGACAATGCAAATAAATGTTTTAAAAATGCAACGCTTTTGTTCTCTGCTTAATAAAAGAAACACATGATCAATGTTTCAGAGCAGATTTTCTCAAGGTACATGAGCCACAGAACCAAATGCAACGCGGGGCTCTGCATCACATCCCTTGTCACTGGTGTTAGCCGTTGCCAAGAGTTGAACTCGAATTGATCCCTGAGAGCAGTAGGAGAAATGCACCAAGCCTTATTGAATGGCTGCGTTGTTATATTATTTTTCTTTTGCGTACAAAGTATTTTTACTGTCAGTGTAATTGCTGTTTATAGTAAAGAATAACTGTTGTTCTGCTGTAAGCTGTCACGTGTACGCATGCACGCGTGAATCTTTCTCTGTTATTGCCAACAACAATTATTGTTTATTATTGCACTCATACCCTGACAGCCGAAACTGTGTCTGCCAAGATGACATTGGGGCTGTTTGTATGTAATAGAAAATAATAATACCTTGCAATATCGATGTGGACATGGGGGGTGGATATAAACCCTTAGAGGTTGTGATTTAAATGTAATATCACTGCTGACTCGTCACCTTGCCAGTAACCTTCTGCGAGGTTAGGGCGCAGCATCAAGAATTATGGGTTGATTTCATGAGACGCTTAAAAAGATCCCGATAAATTAGCGTTAAGTAGGACAGCAAGTTGCGTTCAACTTACTGTCACAAGTTACATTCAACTTACTGTCACATCCTCTTGGAAGTACTGCCAACATTTACTCTGGCGTCAGATGCCTCCTGCGTTGCTTCTCACAGTTGTGCTGCTTACAGCTACCCAGCGCGTTTGCAGGTTGTTTCCCATTCCGTCTTTTCCTGTAAGATAGATTTATATAGCGCCTTACTCCACAGCGTTTTAGAGCCATGATGAAATTGTGCATAAGGTGACAGTGGTTGAGATAAAGAGTGGAGTTATTAAAAGTGGTGGTTTAGTTATGGTGACAGGAGAACAGGTGGGAGTGGTTAAGGAGGGGTAGCGGTTGGGGTAGTGATAGGGGTTGGGGTAGTGATAGGGGTTGGGGTAGTGATTGGGGTTGGGGTAGTGATTGGGGTTGGGGTAGTGATAGGGGTTGGGGTAGTGATAGGGGTTGGGGTATATGGGTTGGGGTAGTGATAGGGGTTGGGGTAGTGATAGGGGTTGGGGTCGTGATAAGGGTTGGGGTAGTGATTGGGCTTGGGGTAGTGATTGGGGTTGGGGTAGTGATAGGGGTTGGGGTATATGGGTTGGGGTAGTGATAGGGGTTGGGGTAGTGATTGGGGTAGTGATAGGGGTTGGGGTAGTGATAAGGGTTGGGCTAGTGATAGGGGTTGGGGTAGTGATATGGGTTGGGGTAGTGATATGGGTTGTGGTAGTGATAGGGGTTGGGGTAATGATAGGGGTTGGGGTAGTGATTGGGGTTGGGGTAATGATAGGGGTTGGGGTAGTGATTGGGGTTGGGGTAGTGATAGGGGTTGGGGTAGTGATAGGGGTTGGGGTAATGATAGGGGTTGGGGTAGTGATAGGGGTTGGGGTAGTGATAGGGGTTGGGGTAGTGATAGGGGTTGGGGTATATGGGTTGGGGTAGTGATAGGGGTTGGGGTAGTGATTGGGGTAGTGATAGGGGTTGGGGTAGTGATAAGGGTTGGGCTAGTGATAGGGGTTGGGGTAGTGATATGGGTTGGGGTAGTGATATGGGTTGTGGTAGTGATAGGGGTTGGGGTAATGATAGGGGTTGGGGTAGTGATTGGGGTTGGGGTAATGATAGGGGTTGGGGTAGTGATTGGGGTTGGGGTAGTGATAGGGGTTGGGGTAGTGATAGGGGTTGGGGTAATGATAGGGGTTGGGGTAGTGATAGGGGTTGGGGTAGTGATAGGGGTTGGGGTAGTGATAGGGGTTGGGGTATATGGGTTGGGGTAGTGATAAGGGTTGGGCTAGTGATAGGGGTTGGGGTAGTGATTGGGGTTGGGGTTGGTCAGGGAGTAGTAGTAGGATGGGCTAGGGGAGAAGAGATGAGTTGTTTTAAGGGAGGAACGGAAGCACATTCGTGAAGATGATTGTCGCTGAAGAAACTCCCAGAATGTGGAGGTGAAACATCGGACATCGACACACGTCGTATTTTTGCAAAATCGCCTACGGACCACCGCCCTGGAGTTTTGACCTTTTGCGATGCACGGAGTGAACGCTTCTGCAATGCACCTCTATTTGTGAATAATATTTTGACGTGTCATTCGGTGACGCAGTGGTTAGCGAATTGCGATTCACACTCGGCCACCCGGGTTCGATTCCGAGCCACAAGAAACAGTTGTGGAGTGATATCTGGACTGGTTCATCAGCCCGCACGGACCAACATGTTGACATCTGCTGAAGCAACTCGCCATGATGAACACGTGTGGGCAGGTCTTCATCCAGTAGTGGATTGACAAAGGACTGCAGACTTTCTCACCTGTACCTGTAAATGTGGCCACGTTACTCCAATTCCACAACTAGCTCATAATCAAATCTCACCATCACACTAACTGACTTCAAGATCATTCATGGGCTGCTTTATCTATAATCTGAATGCTTTTATTCCTTACCCAGGAAAACAACATGAAATTTGAATTCTAGATTTGAAGCTTTCGTGACTGCAAGGATTCATACTCTTAGTTCTTTCGGTAAAGTCACGTAGGTAAAAAATGAAATGAACGCTTGATACAGATTTTTTGCTGTGACAGTTTCACCTGAAGACGGAAGCTTGTGTTGCCTCCGAAACGTCGTGATTTTATTGTTTTTATTTTTTATAAATTTTTATTTCATTTTTTACCTACGTGACTTTACCGAAAGAACTAAGAGTATGAAATTTGAAATATTATTTTTCAGGTGGGTCCAAGCCAGGAATCCAACCGAGGCCCCTCTTGCTGAGGCACCGTGCCACCCTACTCTCCCCCCCCCCCCCCCCATTAAAGCTTTAAGTCGTCGACCTTTGCTCAGTGGGAGGTCACTCATTCTCTCATTCTCCTCTGCTGCTCATATGGTCTGGAACTTCCTTCCCCCTGTCATCTGTGCTGTCGACTCCATGCCCGTTGTCCAAGTCCAGACTCAAGCCCCTGTCTTTTATTCCGAGAGCTATCTTCTTCTTCTTCCGTATGGTTGATGTAGATGCATAGCAAGAGCTCCAATTTCACATTCAGATGGTCATGGCCAGATAACCGCGTCAGGAGCAGTTGAGTGTATCGCTGTGATGTCCCCTCGCTAAAGCTGTGGATTGCGTACTATAATTTACTGCTTCTCCATAAACTACACGTCCACTTCCTTCTACAGGATCTTGAGATGTGGCTGCATTTACATGTTAAATGAAATGCAAATGCTATTGCGTGACTTAGTCATTACACTCTGTTTATCATTCGTATAGATTTTGGTAACCTGTTTGTATACAAATCGAGGGAAGTTTAATAATTTCACGTAATAAACTCAGTTGCGTTCAGGAAGAGGTACAGCGTTGCTGTTAACGCAAACATTGTCTCGAACATCGTTTATTGAAACGGAATAACAACCCAAAATAGCATTTACTCAAAAAACATTTTCTAACGTACATTGGCGCAATGCTCAAGGGCGCTATTGTGCCGTACTTCTGGCCATCCAGTTCACGTGAGCCGCCCATGGTGCTTCTCGTCCCAGTAGCCGCCTGCGGCCCTGTTTATTTTCACGCGAGTTCGTTTTAAGTGCCTTTGTGGCCGAGCGAAGTGTCGGGTAACGTGTGGCCTCCACTATGGGGGGCACTCTGACCCCCCTGCTTCGCAGCGGCGAAGCGGAGACGCTGTTGCTCGCTCAAATTATTTGCCGGCAGAGTGAGTTTGAGAGGCGTAATTTCTGGGTCGTTTTCTTGATTTGGTTTTTAATTTACATAACAAAAAATTATTGCCGTAAGCGAACGGCCAAATCACCGTGAGCGCGCCACCAATCTCGGGCATTAAGCTGTGTTGAGCCAGGACAGTGCTCGGATTGGGAATAGGAGCTCGAGGCTGGTTCGGGGCATTGCTGTGGGCACCAAGGCGCCAGGCAGCACAGCGAGATCCATTGTCGTGCTGTACAACACCTCAACATCTACCTGAATCGTCTTCACCAACCCACACTGACTCGGGTGGTTAGGAATGGTCAACTAAGCCCCTACGGCCTGCACGGTGTGAGGATGGCCCTCGTCTTACGATTCGCACGGTTGTACAAGCCAGGCGAGATGTTAGCTACCTCGCCTGGTATGCAGGGGTACGTGAGTTCGATCACGACCCTGACGACGCCTGTATGTTTGGAGTTTGCATGTTCTCCACGTGGTCGCATCTATTTTTCTCCGGGTCCTTTCGCGTTTCTCTCCACATTCAGATTCACGCGTTCAGAGTAAAGTCACGTAGAATGGAAATAATAAAATAATAAAAATAAAACATAATAAAATAATTCTCACGACGTTTCGGGCACAACGCAAGCAGCCGTCCTCAGGTGAAGAACAGGTCTGTCCAGAAGACAGAGTCTGAATGACTCTGTCTTAGATTCAGAATCTGTCTTCTCGACAGACCTGTTCTTCACCTGAAGATTAATCCCTGCAGTCACGAAAGCTTTAAATCGAAATTTAGCGTTCAGAGTATTTGGCTGCTATAAATTTCCAAACGATGAGCCACTTCTTCTGAAAAAGAGCCATATAGCTTAGTGGGCCTTATCTGGTCAAATAAAAAAGTGTAACTAGTTTTAACTGCCGTTTTGTAGATAATTACTGTTGCAAATGTTGAAAAATATCCTTAATTAAAAATATTGGCATTATCATCGTGCACCCCCATCCCCTCCTGAAAAAAACGAACAACAAATGAGCCAACTTAAATATTAAGCCGGCTGTATGCAATTTAATTGTGTGGTTGGGTACAAATGCCTCCTCTGCTACTGTCGATGATTTGACTATGGTGTTGCAGAAGCTACACTGAATGCCGGTAGCATATGACGTGTACCTGAAACCACAATCTGCTCATCCATCACACTGTCAGCTCTAATTCTACAGCAAAGAGGCTTAGAGCAATCACTGTTTACAGCGTACGTAAACGGGAGGTGGGGCTAGTGTCTGCAACGCAATTAATCAGTGGCTGATTGAAAACATAGCTTTGCAGTTCTGTCCCACTGTGGACAAATTGTATTTGCTGTTGAAATTTGTATTTTTGTTCGTGTGATGAAGCCAATGTACGAGAGTATTATTTTCATTGGAACATTTCCCAGATCCTAACAAAGCATGCACGCGCAAGTTCCATTAAATGTCGAGCATGCTTGCTGTTTTTAACGCCATATATTTTAACGTAATACATTTCGATTATTTTTTTAACTGGCAGTTTTTAACACCATATATTTAAATGTAATATAATTTTGAATAACGTTGTGCGCGATTTTTAATAAATATATTGAAGTGGATGGTTTTCAGTATCAGCAGCAATATCTTAATACATCAGAACGATGGCGAGTTCAATAACAATGATTTTGCGATGATTTTGCGATGAGGTGGGCGATATAATTTTACAGAAAATAGGACGCGATATTTTTTCCACTGCCACCTTATGATGGAACAAACTACAATATCTTACGGTTTCATCAGAAGCCTCTTAGTCGTAATGACATAGAAGCCTCCAGTTGCATTTCATTATCTGGGTCAGAACAAAGTGGCTCACAAAATACGTTTCACCACATTTGTAAATTATTGGCAAATGTATTTGTTGAATTTCTTCAATGAAAGGATATTAACACGTCTTATGAACAGAATACTCACGAAACACAAAAAACCCTGCTAATTACAACACCTTAATTGCAATAATTTCGTGTTGTTTGAAAATATTGCTGCTATAAAACCCGTAATAGCTTCAACAACACTTTTCTGAAAATTTCCCATATTTCATGGAAACATCATATTCGCGGCAATGTAGAGCCAACATTGAATTCAGCAGCTTCGTCTGTCACGAAGCATTCGCCGTTGAGGCTATCGTGCGGTGACAAGCTAGTACCCAGCCAACCATCCTTGATGTGTCAAAAAATGTTTGGCTGCTTTACATGGCATTATGCAGAATGGCAAACGGCCATAACTTATTTCATGTCAAGGAAATCTGCTGCGGGGCTTGTAAGAACTGGCTGGAAGTGTTTTCCTTACCGCAGCTAATTCATCACTATCTCTAAAGTGCTCGTATGTGCACATATGCAGCCATTGGAATTAAACTGGAGGTGAATTTCTTTGGCCACATATGGACGTGCCTTGCCCTCACTGGAACAGCCACCATATGGTCCGGCACGCTGGGGTGGAACATGAGACGCCCTGAATTTAAATTGGATGAATGTGAGTAGGCACCGAGCAAGAATTACGTTTCGTTTCATAAAAGTGCAATGTGAAAT
This sequence comes from Lethenteron reissneri, assembly GCF_015708825.2. Lineage (NCBI taxonomy): Eukaryota > Metazoa > Chordata > Hyperoartia > Petromyzontiformes > Petromyzontidae > Lethenteron > Lethenteron reissneri. The sequence continues at coordinate 8,836,864 of NC_083803.1, read as the reverse complement.
ATGGCGTAGGAGTGAGTCAATGTTGTACATTTTTATAAGTATGCCATAGGTTTCATACGTTGTAAAAATGCATATCTATTAGAATGCAGGTACTCTCACTCGCCACATCTACTCCAAATTTATAGACTTGGAAATGGAAGTATAACTCATGCATTGTTTGATTATATTATTCGTGCGCATATTCATATGTATGTTTTTTGGCAAAATCAACTAATAGTAAGGCAAAGCTCAAATAGTATGGAGGCGACTTAAGAGAATGTATGCAATTTAAATAGTAAGATAATAAGAATTCTCTATCCACTGCTGGATGAGGGCTTACCCACATGGTCGATCACGGGGGGTTGTTTGACCACAACTCCACCACGATGGTCAGTGCAGGTCGGTGAAGGGTCAGGGGTGACCCAGGACCGGTTTAAATATCACTCAGGCAGTCAGGTTCATAAGTGCAAGAGGTAAGCCCCTGTAGCAAGACTCCCAAGCCCGGTTCAGTCTTCATTGGCTGGTTACTGGAAAAACAACAACAACATGGGCGTTTAAAAACACGAGTTGCAATGGATTGCAACTTCAAACGCCTTTAGAAAAAAAACGGAATATGTGCTTATGTGAGCTATAGCTTAAAAAAACCCCACCATGGATTACAAAAACTGATAATAGGATGTTAATTTAACGTGTAAAATCCCATCTGTATTGGGAAAACATTGCACAATTGAAAATTGTCTTTACACGTTTTTGCCATGCTGCCGTGGAATAATACAAACCATTTCAACAAATATTTCCTGGTAAGGCCCACTGAGCTACATAGGTATTCTTCAGAAGCGACCTGGTCACAAAATGATAGCTCAACGACGTGGATTGGCATGTGGACATGTGTAGCAGCCAAATACTCTCAACGCATGTTTTTAAATGTGAAGGGAAAAACCGGAGGATCCGGAGAACATACATGCGACCATGGGGAGAACATGCAAATTCCAAATATACATTCTAGATTTGAAGCTTTCGTGACTGCAAGGATTCATATTTTTAGGTTTTTTCGGTAAAGTCACGTAGGTAAAAAATTAAAATTAATAAAAGTTAAATAAAATAAAAATCACGACTTTTCGGAGGCAACACAAGTTTCCGTCTTCAGGTGGAACCGTCACAGCACGATTGTTGTATCAAGTGACACGTCGTGATTTTTATTTTATTTTTATTTAACTTTTATTAATTTTTTTTACCTACGTGACTTTACCGACAAAACCTAAGAATATCCAAATACAAGCGTCAGGGTCGGGAATGAACCCACGACCTCATGCATACCAGGCGAGATAGTTAACATCAGATAGTTAACATCTCGCCACCATGGACACCCCATAAGGGTTTGCACACTGGACTTGCGATCCAAGAGGTCGCTGAGTTCGGTGCAGTAGTTTCACTCTTGGGTAGGTTTCTTAACCCCCCCCCCCCCCCCCACCTTTCACCTCTGTCCCCTAAGCAGAATCATCTGGATCATCATAGTTTGTTGATCGGCAAATCGCGTGCGATGGGGTAAAGTGTGGGTACTCTCCACCTCTTCTGAAGCGTCCGGTTAGAGAGGAAGAGTAGACAAAATACCCTCTAAAGCCGTGGTTCTTCACCTGGAGCGCAAGATGCCATTTGTGGGGGTGCAAGACATGCCAGATTTTTTCGAATGTAAATAATCGAAACACAAATTAAGCACTGACACGTAAGTACAACTACTTTGTTAAATCAAACCCTCTATGCATTTATATAAAACAAACTTATTTTGATAACTAAAGGGGTGCAAGGCTGCATTAAAAGTTAAGAACCACTGCTCTAATGCTTCCTTTATTGGAGAACCTTCCGACAGTCGTGGCATAAGCGAGTTCAGTAAAGCAGACAGATGCAATGCCCCTCCGTCTTTAGCATCATGTATTAAGCAGTGCAATTGTCCGATACAGTATTTATATGATGCCATTTGTCACTTCAATACACGAGTGATTAATTACCACCCTCACCATCTGAACGCATGGCGTAAGAGAGAATGTGAAGCTATAATAATGCCACCGTGAATTTATCCAGTGTACGTGTCATCTGTGTGACGAAGTAAGTAGCTTCTAGAATGGAAACGATTTCAAACAAATTTAAATCGCATGACGCTCGCACGAATAGTTTCAGCCCAAAACACACCCGGTTGTCTTGCAAACCAAACATTAACTTAAGTTAATTGCTGGAGAAGCCGTCGAAGATGTTTTCCGTGATATGTGACTGCCCCCTGATGGCCATATTCGGTATTACACCAATTACTTAATTACAACCGCAATCCCCCCTCCCGCCCCCTAAGGGGTTATCCATAAATGACGTCACGCGATTTTGGACGATTTTTGACCCCCCCCCCCCCCATCGTTACACGGCGTCACAAAAAGTCAGACCCCCCCTCAAATATGACGTCACAAAGCTCTGCCCCACCCCCCAATAAAACCTGCTTCAAATCACTTTAAACTATTGTCATTGTAGTGCGTATTTAATGTGCTGCTGCACTAAAAAGTCTATTTAATTAAGTAGAACGTGTTGTCTATATTTATTTAAAGTTGCGCATTTTTATGTGACGTCACATTTCTCATGTTGCAAATGTTCGCTGTGGTCAGGGATCGAACTCTGGCCATTGGCATCGTATAACAGAGTGCGCTGCCCACTGTGTCACCTGCCCACTGTGCCACCTGCCCACCGTGCCACCTGCCCACTGTGCCACCTGCCCACCTGCCCACCTGCCCACTGTGCCACCTGCCCACCTGCCCACCTGCCCACTGTGCCACCTGCCCACCTGCCCACCTGACCACTGTGCCACCTGCCCACTGTGCCACCTGCCCACCTGCCCACCTGTCCACCTGACCACTGTGCCACCTGCCCACCTGCCCACCTGCCCACTGTGCCACCTGCCCACCTGCCCACTGTGTCACCTGCCCACTGTGCCACCTGCCCACCTGCCCACTGTGCCACCTGCCCACTGTGCCACCTGCCCACCTGCCCACCTGCCCACTGTGCTACCTGCCCACCTGCCCACCGTGCCACCTGCCCACTGTGCCACCTGCCCACCGTGCCACCTGCCCTCTGTGCCACCTGCCCACCTGCCCACCTGCCCACTGTGCCACCTGCCCACCGTGCCACCTGCCCACCTGCCCACCTGCCCACTGTGCCACCTGCCCACTGTACCACCTGCCCACTGTGCCACCTGCCCACCTGCCCACCGTGCCACCTGCCCACCTGCCCACCTGCCCACTGTGCCACCTGCCCACTGTGCCACCTGCCCACCTGCCCACTGTGCCACCTACCCACTGTGCCACTGTGCCACCTGCCCACTGTGCCACCTACCCACTGTGCCACCTGCCCACTGTGCCACCTGCCCACCTGCCCACTGTGCCACCTGCCCACCTGCCCATCTGCCCACTGTGCCACCTACCCACTGTGCCACTGTGCCACCTGCCCACCTGCCCACCTGCCCACCCGAGTGATCAATGACAGCGTTAAAGCAGTAGATCAGTGCGATCATCTGCGTCGGCTTTTTCGTTTTTGATATCCTCCTTCAATCGCTGTTGGGAAAAAATACAACCGTATTGGCAACGTTGGAAATACAGTGGTATCCTGTTGATTTTAATACGGTTTGTCAACACATCCAGTACAATTGGTATGTGACCGATATCAAATCAAAATGCTGTGGATTACATAATTGACCCTCGACTAATACTTTACATCTTGTTCATAACGAATGTATATAATGTACAATTCCTTAAAAAAATATAACGCACTTTCATTTGTACAGCAGATGAGGCATTGTAATCAAGCTACTTTAAAGCAAAATCAACTTAATGAAAATTATTAATCTAACATGAATGCACTTCACTGCAGTCGAAGCTTAGTCTCAAGAAGGGAGTAGATTACTGAACACAATGCTGTCCTTAAACTAAAATGAGTAACAAGGTGAGGGATACGGTTTCTAGGTGGAAAGCAGAATAGTCATTGAATTACCAAGACGATGCTGTGCGGTATGAACAGCTACACAAAGGCTTACACGAAGAAAGTAGGCAAAACACAAATGAGAAGACAAGATGGGCAAAGGGAATGTAGTTTCATCGAGGCTCTTGCAAGACGCATTATAAAGATGCGTTATGGAATCTCGATTCAAATAGAGGCGTACACATTGGTGGAGGCAAACAAGGTGTGAACTATGTCAGAGGTTGTGACAACACGGTCACGATAGCGAGCGAATGACACCGAACTAGCAGAAGTCATGGAAGAGCTCAGCAAAATACAGGGTGCTTTACAACATTTTTGTTAAACTTATATGGGAATATCGTTTTAAATGGAAAAAATAACAACGGATAATGCACTGTAACAAGATAACAAATGTAATGTTCATAGCTTCAGAAAGTCAAAGAGCCTCCACTTGTTCGCCATCATTGTCAACGCATGCCTGGAATCTTCTCCAGGTGGTCTCCAGAGCCCGGAGGCACATTTCTTGTGCTGTTGTTGCCAATTCTCCGAAGTGTTAACATTTTTTTGAAGCGCCCTCTATAAACGCTGAAGGAGCAAAACAAACAAGGCAGGCGCTGATACGTTCACGAAACAAACGTAAAACAAACGGAACTGTCGGGAAGAAAAAAAAAACAAACGGAGCATAAATACCGAGGGAGATTATGAAAGATGGCTTAATAAAGTGCTGGGTGAGAGCAAGTCAGAGTGATTTGGGAGTATTGAACTTGGTAGTAAAAAGCAACACAACCACTGTGGCTAAAGTTGACATTTGAAGTTAGTCAGTTTAACACGTAGGTTTTCGTGACCAATATCCATTAAAAAAAAGATTGGTAATCACCAGCGAAACATCGTACTGCAAATCGTAATGTCATGGGCTTACTCTCCAACACACCGGTGTGCTGAAGCAGTTACAGATTTCGATTTAAAGCTTCTTTCGTGACTGCAGGGATTCATCTTCTTGGTTCTTTCGGTAAAGTCACGTAGAATGGAAATAATAAAATAATAAAAATAAAACAGTTATAAAATAATATAAGATAATAATAAAATTATGTTTTATTTTTTTTATTTTTTTATTTGCATTCTACGTGACTTTTTCGAAAGAATCAGTAACAGATTGGCAAGTTTTGTTCACGTGACAAACCTTACTAATTGCTGTGTCGGGTGGTGGCGGGTAATGACATATTCATATTTACTCGATTTAACCTAAACAAATCTTTATTAAGAACATGTTAAATCGGTGCACATTGCCTGCTATGAACATACGGATTCTAAACGTGGGCAAACTGACGAAGAAAACGGAATGAAAACTGAAAAGCACAGACCCTAACTCAGACATATGCATCTCGTGAATTCCCCTGAGAGACAATGTAGATTCGAGAATAATAATCAGTCGGCCTGAGCAGGCCACATCGCTATGACGGGCTGATGACCGATGAATGAGAGGTGTGATGGAATAGCAGCCCAAGGACGGCACACGGCCAAGAGGGTGACCAGTGATCTGATCAACTCAAGTACAGGAGCGAGATGCGTCGTTGCAAGATCACCAGGGATGGTGCTGCCACGGGTAGACATTCATCCAGCAGTGGATAGCGCAGAGGTGATTGTGAGGCAGTATCATAAATGCCGAAAAAGCACATAATTGAGTCTATTTCCCCTATATTTCACGTCTCTTAGCCTTCCTATATTGTAAGCAATTAGGTCAGCAAGCCATTAATCATTAATAGTGAACACGTACATTCTACATTTGTGTTTCGGGCACGTTTTTTTTTGGTTTCTTAATGCAGTTTTTGGAATTTCGGATCACAAGCTGGAAGCAGTCAGCCGGAGCCATTACGGAGGCAGCCTTCTGACCCATTTCCCGTCTCATCCATCATGTGGAATGCTGCAAACATCCACAGCCGGGGCCCTAAAAATCTGCTTGTGTTTTAATCCTCGCCACGTTTTTCTCCCGTCCTGAACAACCGCTCTCAACTGCTACGGATACTCTAAGCTGCCCCTCACTTCTCGCCTTTCTCCCCTTGTAAAAAAAAAACCCTTTACATTTATCCTCAGGCAAGCAAATGAGCTGCAACGGAACCTTTAAGGATCTGTTGAAATTCCTTTCACCACTATCGCCGTAAAAAATAGAGACACGTATGTCCTGAAAGGTAACACTTGGCCATGTCCGACAGCCATTCCTCGGGCAACACTGACAGAATTTGCAATGTTTTTGGGAGTGGGTGGGAGGTGACATTCGTAGGCACAAGAAGCCCCGACTCTTGCCAAGTCTGGCCCCATGTCCCGACTTTGCGTTGGCCTCCTGTAACTCACAGTCCTGCAGAGAGGTGCCGAAGAAACGATTTAACTTTGGAACGGAACCCATTCATCAATACTATTTCAGCATAGTTGCAATGGAGGTTTGAGATGAATATATATCAAAGGGTGACACGGCAAATAGTGGACGGTATTATTGTATCCCTCTCCGCAAATTACCTGTACAATCTTCTTGGTTCTTTCGGTAAAGTCACGTAGAAGGGAAATAATAAAATAATAAAAATAAAACATAATAATAAAATAACATAATAATAAAACATAAAGTTTTCTTTTTATTATTTTATTATTTTCCCTTCTACGTGACTTTACCGAAAGAACCAAGAAGATGAATCCCTGCAGTCACGAAAGCTTTAAATCGATACCAGTACAATCTCGGAGACCAAAAGTGCAGCCGTTTGTCATTTTAATCGACACATTGATATCGGCGACGTTCTTTCTTGGGCCCTGATCGGAAACGTGGCTTCTTCACTGCAGCCGTGTCACGCTGCTGTTCTTTTATGAGAACAGCTGCTGCGTGTCGGGGCCTCTGCCTCCCGCTCGGTTCCTGCCCCTGCAGTCTTCTTGCTGCCTCGCCTCTCTCTCTCTCTCTCGCTCGCTCCATCCCCGTCCCATGTGTTTAGCAGCTGAGTCTAAAGTTTCCTAAATGTTATTACAATGACAGAGTGAAGCTGACGGGGCAAAAGGTCCCCCAATAGTGGCAGCTCACAGCCCTATCGGCTTTCGCTCATTAGTAGTTGGCCACCTGATAGCCTTGATGGCTTTGGCAGACATGTGTAAGCTGGAGGAGAAGCGGCGAGCCCCCTATCACCTTACCAGTTTGTTCTGGCTCTCGTCTTAACAGCTACCCTGAGGGTATCTGGTTTTTTCATTAGGTCCACGATGCAAGCAAAAGCTGTAGTGTTTTGGGTTTATCGGCTGAAGCATGCTTGTTTTCCAAACAAGTGCCACTTACTTACTTTGTTTAGTGTTGCATGCCAGGGGTTAGCATGCACTAGACCTTGCCCTAAAGGTGGGGCGGGGGGGGGGTCATGGTGCATGAAAAAGGCGCTTCCCGTCGTGTAACCCCCCCCCCCCCACCATCCTTTTTGATGAAGGCAGAATATCGTGAACACAATATCGTAAACACAACATCGTAAACGCAATATCATGAACACAATATCGTAAACACAACACCCTGAAGACAGTATCGTAAACACAATATCGTACACACAAAATCGTGAACATAATATCGTAAACCACAATATCGTGCACAAAATATCCTGAACACAACATCGAAAACACAATATCATGACCACAGCATCGTAAACACAATATCGTGAACACACCATCGTGAACACAGTATCGTACCCACAACACAACATCGTGAACACAGTATCGTGAACACAATATCGTGCACAAAACACCCTGAATACAATATCGTAAACACAATGTCGTGAACACAATATTGTGTAACGTATAACAAGAGCGTGGAAAAATAAGTCACTGCTGTCTGCAGCATCAATAAGTCACTGCTGTCTGCAGCATCAATAAGTCACTGCTGTCTGCAGCATCAATGAAACGACTTTTACTACAGGATACATTTTTGCCTGTTGCCAGTTCACAATAGTGAAATCGCGCGTTCAGAAAATGCCCACGGATTACGCCGATTGATTGCATTTGTATTCACAGCCCGTTTGTCAATCCACTGCTGTATGAAGACCCCTCCACCGTGTTGCATTTGTATTCACAGCCCGTTTGTCAATCCACTGCTGTATGAAGACCCCTCCACCGTGTTGTTGTGGGTGTTGTTTGGGCATACTTCACCGCGCTGGTCGCGGTGTTTGCTTACATTGAGTATAAAAACAATGTCGGATTTTACAATCGTATACATGTTGTTATAGACGAACACATATTGGTTTCTGAAATGTAATAATATATCTTTATCGTATTTTTGTTTTACATTTTTTTTTATTCATTACGCCTTTACACGGAAACACCCATTGACATTGGGCAACCGTGACCTTGCAAGAATACGATTAACACGGAGCAAAAGGCGTTCAGTTCATAGGTGGAGACGAGAGAATTAGAATGTTTTTCTGCCGTCATTGCTTCTGCGCTCGAATATCGGAGATGAGTGTTTGCAAAGGCAATAGCCGCATGAGGTCGAGCTTGAAATCCCATCGACAAACACCAGTTACGTTCGGTCGGCGACTCTGCCCTCCGGCTTATCACTCGGCCCACGGGGAAAACGTTTAAAAGCAAAAGGTCGCCACCGTTAATTGATCTCTCTCTCTGTGTGTGTGTGTCGCAGCTTCAAATGTTATTTCACCGGCGAAAGGCCGGGGCCAACACCACCCATGTCAATTGAGGCAGGCGAGGCTTTTTAGCAGTCGGCTGTGCCCTCAATGACAGTGACAAAAAGATGTACGCGGGCCGACGGGCAGGCGTTACGGCCACACGTGACTGTCCATCCATTTGAATTGATGACAAAAGCGAAATGAAGCAAGAATGTCGCTTGATTAATTATTATTCAATCGTCCGCATCTCAAATTTCAATGGAATCGAGGCCGCGCACAGGTGAGCACGTGTGCTGCTGTTAGAGGTCACCGGGCGACCTCGAGTTTACACACAGGCACTCGTTAAGACAAAGGCTCCGCCTTATAGATTGCCTTGTAGACTGTTGGGGCAAGTACTGTTAGCGAGCACCTGTTAAGGATGACAAGATGCTGCTCGAGGAGGTGGTGAGGCTGTAACAAACAATTGGAAAGCCGTCATTATCTCCCTAGTGTTGATGTTTTACGCACCACACCTGATATCAAATCTGAGTTGACCGGTTCTGACATCACTTGCGAAATGATGTTAGCTCCAGCCAGGAATCATACGCAGGTGACTGGGTTCGTAGCACAGTGAGCTAACTTCTGTTACCATTGATCTCCCTCCTAGTCCCCCACACACACACAAGACCAACACACAAACTCAACATCATCACCGCCACTCCTTGGTGTAGAGATTTGTGAGTGGTAATTAAAGGCAATTTATAGATGAGGATACAAATGCCTGACATATCCATGCATGCAAAGATTAAAAAAAAACCCATGTTATTTCAGGCAAATAAATATACTGTATATACACACACACATATCATAAGAAGCGAGGAATATGATAAGCTGTAACAAATAGTGGTTTAACAGAATCAATCACAACGCAATTGAGAAGCATCGGATCTCGCGTATATCAGTCATAGACTCATAGTGTTAAGATCACTGCTTTATAGTACTGCATGTGCATTTCTCAAGCGCACATTGTGCGAGTATGTACGGATGAGTGTTTATGATACTGCATGGCTCACTGCTAACGACCACATGCCCTTGAGTCTGAAATTAAACATACAACACCCTCCGCTCCTCACTCTCCTTTCACGCGTCATTTTTTTTATCGTCTTGACTTAAAGCTTTCGTGACTGCAGGAATTCATATTGTTTGGGTCTTTCGGTAAAGTCACCTAGATAGGTTTTTTTGTTATTTTGTTTGAAACTATCTACGTGACTTTTTTTTAATTGTCGTTACCTTCAATCAGAACTTTTCACCTCCGCTTCCATTAGCTTTGTACCGGCAACCATCCATCCCCCGCGTGTTCCATTGTCTCCCGAGAGAACCTGGGAGAGGTAGGGGGGGGGTGAGGCTTGTTGCTCGGGCATGCCCACCGCGCCGTGCCACGGAACGTGAAACCAACTTCAGTGGGCATCCACTTCATCGCAATTTCAGCGGCTGTGCGGTCTTGCTCAAAAAAGTTTAAAATGTTCTCTCTCTTTTTTGGTTTTCTACGACCATCCCTGCCGGGTCAGAGTGCTGTTCAACACTGCAATTGGGACTCAAAGTAAATCGGTGGTATGATGATGGCCATTACAACATTTTGAGGAATTGGGTCAGAGATTAGTGTTGTGACTTAACCTGTTGACGCTGTGGCAACTACATCGCCATGCACGTGTATACACGAATTAATTGGCTGATTCCACCTTGATATATTGAGGATTGCAGAACTTGCGCAACTGTTTGCGCCGGCTCGCTGCGTGGCTGCCCTGCTCGCTTTGCTGTGGTTCCTCGTGCCTCTTCGTCGTTCTGTCTCTTCGAGATTGAGCGTTACAAGTTGATATTATTATATAAAATATGTCACTGGATTGGAAGCTTTCGTGGCTGCAGGAATTACTCTTTGGTTCTTTCGGTAAAGTCACGTAGAAAGAAAATAAATTAAATAATAATAGAATACGACGTTTCGATTGCAACACAAGAAACCATCATCAGGTACGAATGAATGAGAAAACAAACATAGCAAACTTATAAAATGTAATGCAATACAACCCAGAGAGTCGGCCAACACAACAGTCATCATCCTACCTGGTTGATTAACGTTCTTCCAAAGAATTCTAAATTTGAGTGAGAGAGACAAAACACAGGCACGGAGACACAGAAAGAACCAAAGAGTCATGTCACTGGATATATGTTGAACTTCTTTCGCACCGTACGTAGCAAACCGTGCTAATTGGAGGTGCGGGGGGAAGGACAACAAACTAAACACCAAAAAAGCAGTGCTAAAAAAATTTAGTTTTCAATCTAGTTCCATTCTGTACTTAATATGCATATCGCAATTCATGTTGTTATATTCCTCGACACAATTGCTTTAAACATATTCCAATCATGTTGTGGGGGTTTTTCCATTACGACATTGCAAAGACGTAGATTCTGTATGCAAAAAAAAGAATGCTCAGAGACTCGCTCTGATGCGGCAAGTGCTCGCCAGTTCAATGAGGAACAGTGACCAGATCACTGGACATTGGCCCAGAAAATTCAGCCCGTGCGCAGAGACGTTTCAAGTGAGGCTGCTTCCTTTCAATCTCCAACCCCCGTGACCTTCCTCGACGTTGTCAGACATCCGAAAATGAAGTGATGCAGAAAGTCATTAATCAATAATGAGAGTCTCTTGACCTTCAGGCCCCACTGAGCCTGGCAATGTGTTAAAATGCGGAATGACATGGCGCTTTATTTAATCTTGTGCCTAAATTGTGTATGCAATGTTTGGATATGTTTAACGTTATATTCATTCCACAGTACTTGAATGTAATTTTGCGGTTATACTTTATAGCTCTCTAAAACACATCGGGGATATATATATTTAGTAACATTTTTCAGATGTCTCTCCCTGAATATTTTTTCGTTTTAACTTAGATATCCGGAAAACACGTTTGGTTCCAGGGATATGCAAAAATATATCCACACATTTTTATGTAAATCCTTTGTCATTAATGGCTTCCAGAGCATTTATCATCGGCATCAGTCATGGTCAATCCACTGCTGGATGAAGGCCTCCCCATGCCAACATCGCCATCTCTCACGATCTTGCGATGTAACGATCCGCTCAGCACCTGCACGTGAACTGATTTCGTCTCTCCATCTCCTAGGTGGATAACCCACTCGCTCGGACGCTTTGCATTGGCTATATAATTGTATTTGCTTAGGGTAACGCAGAACGAGTGCAGAGCACAGATCTCCCGTGCTGAGAGCGAGCACCGATGAAGGCCGGCACGGCACACGATGGGGTGGGTGGCTAATACCTCACTCCTGACCGCTTTTGTCTCCCCAGCTGATGTTTAGACACCGCACCAGGTACCGTACTCAAATAAAACTGAGTCGATTTCGGACGAGATGTTAAAACATGCACACACACACGGATATATGAATACATTCATGCGGGGTTCTAAATCATTTCTCTCACTCTATTCCACGATGCAATAACACCGAATCATAAAAAAATGTCACGACATTAATATGTGCGTTGCGATGTTTGTCTCAAGTTTTTTTTTCTTCAAATCATCCTCTTGGAATTTGACGCACTGCCCACGGGTAACGAATGGCATTACTCGAACGCGTTACGAGTGTAGCAATGCTCACTTTCCCCCATGCATACAAAATGCAACCTTATCAGATTACACTTCACAACAACAACAACAACAACAACAACGCCTCGACCCGTCTGTCATTCTGATTGGCTGCAGGCCACGCTGAGCACCGGCTGGGGGGGGGCTGTGGGAGGGGGGTCCCTGGGGGCTGTCACGCGCTTAGGGGGGCACCCTGGGGGGTGGGGCGGGGGAGGGGGTGATGGGGCAGGGGGGGGGGTCGCTAGGCGATGGGTACTTCCACGACAGGAGAGGACAATTTTCCGTAAAACCTCCGTTCATTTTCGTGTTTGTGTTTACGGCAAAAGCGGCGAGCGGTGCCCTTGGGCTGAACAGCAAATGGGGGAGGCGTGTTGGGGGGGGGACGGTGGAAGAAAACAAACGTGATGATCCGGGATGTGAATGCAGATATCAAATTGCTCCAACTTTAGCTGCCACCCACTGACAATATTTCCATTGTCCTTGTCCCTTCCGCCCTCCGAGTTCACAAAGGAACCAGATGCCAGGGCACTCGGGTCAGACGCGAGTTTGCCTCGACGAGCTCAACGCGATTGTACGAGCGATGCGCTGCGCTTGCTGCTGCTGCGGCTCCAGGAAGCCAAGAAGTTTAAACAAAAGTGCAAAAGCTAATTTTAATAGGACGGGGGCCAGACGAATATGATGCGGTTTCTCACGCGAAAGGCTGTTGGTTTCTGATGATTTTTTTTCACTTTTAGTTTCCCCCGCCCCCCCCCCACCCACCACCACACAATTACATTGATATTAGAATGATTTTTCTTCTGGGTTCTTTCGGTAAAGTCACGTAGAAGGGAAGTAATAAAAGAATAAAAATTAAACATAATAAAATAATTCTCACGACGTTTCGGCTACAACGCAAGCCGAAACGTCGTGAGAATTATTTTTTTATGTTTTATTTTTATTATTTTATTACTTCCCTTCTACGTGACTTTACCGAAAGAACCAAGAAGATGAATCCCTGCAGTCACGAAAGCTTTAAATCGAAATAGAATGGTTTTGTTTGCATGGTTTAACATTTCCTTCTCTGCTGCTTTTTCTGGGCGCGATGTCCGACGATTCGCTCCCACGTGCCGGGAACTTCCTGACGAATGAACGGAGCAGCTCACGTTCACCCCTCGATCGTATGAAGAACGCGTGCTTCACCCCGACAACGCCTCAGAGGGCCTTATACAACTCGGTTTCAGTTCATTTTTGTGTTAACCCTGTGAGATAATAAGGCTCTGAAATCTGGTTTAATCAACAAAACCAACGCCGCTTTCACGACATACGCAACAAGTCACAGTAAAATTAATGAACTCAAAGGCGAAAATCCCACACAGTCGCAATGCATTTCTTTTTACATTAGCAATTATTTATACCATTATAGCTCTGAGTTATGCGTGTGGATGTTTGTCTTAAAAAAAAAACTATCCGCCGCGTTGTAAAATGAATAATAAAATGCAAGGAAATGTTTAACGTTAAGTAATACCTGACCTTTTAGCATTTTGCAGCCGAAGAACGAACAGCCTGCACCAAAACCCGCTGCAGGTTATTGATTTTAATTCACATGCGCTACACTTGTTACTTCACGAATTAGAGTGTAAAAACTCACAGCGCTTTGCCGGATGAAGGCCTCTTCGAGCATGCCATGCCAGTCATGGGAGTTGTGCTTTATAATATCATTATTCACCACGCTAGCCAGGGAAGGACCCAGAACCGGCCCTAGACCTTTGGGGGCCCTAAGAAAAATTTGGTTGGAGGCCCATTTGATGTATGATTTTTTTCACCCACTAGCTAGCAGTGACTTTAGGGGGCCCTCTGCTGGCCACGGGGCCCTTTGCAATTGCAAGGGTCGCTTAGTGGCTGGGCCGGCTCTGGAAGGACCGCTTCAGATATCCCGTCGTCATTGATGTTAGCCCGTGGCCGGGAATCAAACTCAGGTCGCCAGGTTCATAGCAAAGATGGCCACTGGTGTCAGTGACGGTGATCCCGAGTATGTGAGAGCAATTCCCGACCACAGCTTACATCAGCGGCGAATGGTACTCGTACTGGTAAGTTGACAAACCCAAACTGAGCAGCATGGCAAAGTTTTGTTCAACAACACCCTCGGTGGACACGGATTAATTTTAACCACTTTCACCTAATGTACAATTTAGAATTATTGTAAAGCACATTTGGATATGGCGCTGTATCTCTCTATATATATATAATCCAGCAGTGGATTTACAAAGTGCTGTCAATTTTTTTTATTGACTTTATTCGTTTTATTTATCGTGTTCGTTCCTTTTTTTAAATAGTTTTAGAGAGCTACACAGACAGATAGACCACAGACACATTTCCTGAACTGCATGCATGCATATTGTGCTGACTTCCTATCTATTATGGATGGTGCTTTCCTTTAGCGGGTTAACCTTTACTTTTCCCAGTCACGTGGGGAATGTTCCAGTGACTGGAAGAACCGCGGGGCAATCAGTTAAGTGGGTGTGGGGGCCAGTTTTTCTGCATGCTGCCCTTAGCTGTTAAACACAAGGAAAGCCTCAGGAGATGTCCATGCATTTGCACGCACTCACATATCTCCATCATACCTTGCTCATACTAACTGCTTCACACCATGATTTTATACGTCGGCTTTGACGACCAGTGCCATGATTCGCAATGATTGTATTTTGCATTATATTGTTAAAGTAATATGTAAATCATGTTTGAACTATAACCCTTCACCACCCAACAAAGCCAATCAAATCAAGTTGTCATGGGAGGCTATGCCAAAATTTATTTAGATTTTCAGCAAACCGAAGAGTTGCAACGCAAGAAAAATGTGTATTTGATGTGATTGTTTTTTGTTGGGTGGTGGAGGGTGAGAGTAAGAAAAAAATGAACCCGTAAAAACAAAGTTTTTCACTATAAATCCTTTATATGCGTGGCGGCTAGAGTCCTCTCGTCCTCTGGCTTGAGATGGCTGCCACCTATGGGTCAGATGATTGCCTGCCACCATTAAGCAATTGGTAATTAAATATAAAAAAAAAAATCCTAAAATGTTGAAAATTTTGGAGAAAAAAATTTTACGAAAATAAATTGTCACGCACAACGAGTCTGTGTGCAAAATGTCAGCTCGATTGGATCACGGGAAGTGGGTTAAAAAACGACCGAAAGATTTGCACGGTAGTAAGCGCGCAAGCAAGCAAGCAAGTGAACTTAATATAAAGGATTTAAAAATGACGTGGCTGTATTACACCATGGCTGCCTTGCATTTGTACTTCTCATAAGCCCCGTCAAGTAACAAAAGGGGCAGCCCTGCAATTGCTCGCTCACACCACTGCTGGCAGAAGAGCCTCCACTAGAGGGGAGCTCTAGAGAACACATTTAAAGGGTATTTTGGCCTACTCTTCCACGGCTGCCAGACACCTTGGAAGAGCTATGAGTACCCACCCTTCACCTCAGCACACGCCACCAGTCGATGGACTAATCGTGGTGTAGCCACAGAAACCGTCACGAAGCCCACGCACGTATCAGCTGTAGGCGGCAGTAAACGAGAAAAAATGTTTTCAGTGTCGTTTGAAAATGGAAAGGGAGCTGACGTGACGTGTGTGCTTTCCACACAGATAGAGCTGCAATCAAGAGAGAGCACACCCACCAACATTCATGCATTTTATCTATTGGTGTTGCCAGCAACTCTAAACAATTCACTAAACAGTTTTTTTAACTAGTTAAGGCCCACTTAGATATATAGCTCATTTTCGGAAGCGACCAGGCCGCAAATGATATCTAATCGAAGTGGCTTATCGTGTGGAAATGTATAGCAGCCAAATACAATAGATGCATGTTTCTAAATGTGGAGGGGAAAACCGGAGGACCCAGAGAAAAATCCAGGAGAGAGACACGCAAACTCCAAATATACAGGAATCAGGGTCGATCAAACCCACTACCAGTTGAGGTAGTTAACAACCAATGGAGTCTTCAATACTCTGTCGATCATCTCTGCTTGTTTGAAACTGGGTTTGTTTTATTTAACTATTGGTAATTACTACATTATTCAGAATCATCTTTGAATGAAAGTTCGCTTTTTTGTTAATGTTAATGGGAATGCAAATGACCACATCTGCGCCTTGGGAACTGTCCAATCAAAGTGGCTTTCTCCTTAAATGAGTATTGGGATGGTGCACATTGCTTTTTGCAGTCCGGAGCCAGTGGTGAAGAATGCACATTCCTATGACGGGGGCAAGTCTATCCGTGGGACAACCACTGTTAAGGCAGCAGTCGAGTGAAAGGTTCGCAATCAGAAGGTTTGAGGTTGACTCAGCCCCATCATCCATTTGGAGAAGTCACCAGGGAAAACTGGTAGTGAATCCTGTTCTCCGACGTCAAAAAAATGTAGTTACAATCATGAACTTTTGATCAAAGTCTGCTGTCCTTATTGTATTTTCTCACCAGCTGCTCCAAACCCAAGAGTCAATAAAGAAATCATGGGAGAACATCTCTCATGTCTTGGTACTTTTTTGGCTCTGATGATTTTATTTGGCGGGATATGAATTGTATGACAGCATTCTCACACGTGCATGCATTGAAATATCTAATAGATGACAATTCAAGCAATAGACCTTCTTCATACCAGAGATATAGCTCTTCTCATATATATTATAATTAGGGCAGTGTTATTTCCGAATTTGATGAGTTATTGTCATTTGTGCTTGTGCACCGCTGCCGATGCTGTATCGCAAAAATAAATGTCTTGCATTGGAAGGCACCATTTAAAAGAAAGCACGCATTATGAGTATTGATTATTTGTATGAGTGTATTTCTAAAAAAAGTATATACATTTATGATAATAGTTCTAAGAGCTTAATATTTTAACATTTTCGCGAAGTAGTGTATATATTGTCTGCTTAATTAATTTATACAACAAATAGAAAATGTTCTACGAAAGGAACACAAACAAAATTCTACATGCATGCTGATTAATTTTATTTTCACTATAAGGGGCTCGCGTGGATTGATGACATTGTGTTCGGCCCCCTCTCAGCCTGCAGCGGTTGATGTGAGATGAAATGCACAAATGTGCTATTGGGGATGCTAGCAGAAAAGTCGATGATGTTTCCGCCTGCCTTCCTTCTGCCAATACCTCCTATCCTATCAGGCTTGATTGTCACGAGGCCTCAATTTCACCCCGCTCGACTTTGCCAATGCACGCCAGCCCTCTTGCCGCACAAAGATGTGTCTTAACTGCTTATTTAATTATTTCGATGTGTCACATCGCAAGCCGCCGCCATCTCTCACGATCCTTCGATGTAGGACTCCACCTAGCACGGGCCACGTAAAGTGATGTCATTGCTCCATCTCCGCGAAATATTTATACGTTCTCACGGACCATATATATTCACAAACACTATTTC
The DNA here is from genome assembly GCF_015708825.2 of Lethenteron reissneri. NCBI lineage: Eukaryota > Metazoa > Chordata > Hyperoartia > Petromyzontiformes > Petromyzontidae > Lethenteron > Lethenteron reissneri. The sequence continues at coordinate 8,819,227 of NC_083803.1, read as the reverse complement.
GTAGTATATTTTCTGAAAAAATTAATGGTGCAAATTATTGCACAGACCGTGCGTGTCTTTGTTAAAGGATTAAATATGAACGGAATACTTTTAAAAAATCTGTCACAAATTCAAGTAAAAATGTATTTAAACTCAGATGAGCATGGGATTGGAGACGATACTGAGCCAGCGGTAGAAATTCCCATTCACGTGGTTTGGAAACAGAGGTTATCGTTTAACCTCTGTGGGGAAATGCAAGTAAATATAAGTGGCAAGAGAGCAGAGTTCTGGCTGTTGATGGCCACGACTCAGCAAGAACCCACCGGAGTCACTCCTGCTGACTTCTGTGGATGTATATCTCTAAGAGGACATGTAAACATGCTCATGAAATATACTTTATTCTTCTAAAATATATATATATATGGGAATTAACATAACGTGCAGAGGGAGAGGAAATGGCTTCGTGGTTAGCACACTGTGACTGCTTACCTGCGTTTGATTCCCGACCACGGCTAACATCAATGGCAAGAGATTTTCGAACCCACCACCACCACCTTCCCTTCACCAACCTGCGCTGACCATTTAAAAACATATATACGTTGTTATTGCAACTTAACGCGAGCCCGGTACAACACGCCCGATCGCAGAACGAGGGGGGCATGGGACGGGGGACAGAAACTCCGCGAACAGCGACCCGATTTCTGCGCGGTAGGGCCCTATGAAGGGAGGGGGGGGGGGCTAACTGGGGGCCACGTGGTTTAAGTTTTATACGGGGAGGGGACAGGGGTAAGGGGGAAGAGAACTGACATACTGGGGAAAGAAAAGGGACAGGGGGAGGGAGGAGGGGGAGGGCAAATGAGTGGAAGCATACTATTTTATTTTTATTTTACCAGTTAAGGCCCACTGAGCGATAGAGCTTTTTTCAGAAGCGACTTGGCCACAAATGATAGCTCAACGAAGTGGCTTATCGCGTGGAAATTTATAGCAGCCAAATACTCTGAACGCATGTTCGGTGGCCTTAAACCAACACTGGACTGATAAGAGCTGGATATTGTTTAAATCTTTCTTGTTTATGAGCCGTCTCGTACATGTTTACCCTTGCGTTGCGCTTTAATTTGCATCTCCGTATGAATAACCACTGCAACTAATTACCAAATAGAATCACCCGATACAGAATTTGGTTTGAATTTGATGGGCAAGTCTTCCATGTATTTGCACCATATGGATTTTAGAATTTGAAGACTATCTTACAGTTGATAATGTTTTTGTTTTCACCACAATGTTGGGTGTCTCGCTAGTTCAAAGTGTGTGTGTTTTTTTTATTACTCAGGGCGATGGATAACTGATTCTTTTATTTCTCGTTCTGCTGCTAAAACGGACCCTTGCTGGGTGAAGTTCAGTTTGTATTTATTACCGACGATTAACCGAGACAACTCGTGATAAATAATGTTCCCACGTTTTCTGTTGAGTAAAGATCAGAAAGCATTATCGTACTTTTTAAAAATGTCGTTTGGTATCATTATATAACATAAGTATTCCTAATTATTACCAGATTAAACAAACAAAAAGTCCATTACCAAATGAGCCATTCTCTCATTATCAACCTATTAAATTTCGATTTAAAGCTTTCGTGACTGCAGGGATTCATCTTCTTGGTTCTTTCGGTAAAGTCACGTAGAATGGAAATAATAAAATAATAAAACGGCTACTTGCGTTGTGGCCGAAACGTTGTGAGAATTATTTTATTATGTTTTATTTTTATTATTTTATTATTTCCATTCTACGTGACTTTACCGAAAGAACCAAGAATATCAACCTATTACTTTTAGTTTCAGTGACTGCATTGCTGCCATATTATACGAGTCCACTGCATTGATAAACACGAACCCTAAATACATTGTACCTCATCATCAGCATAATACGTCTTTTGATAATCCACTGCTGATGACAGCCTCCCCAAGCCATGTGGGTGATGGGGGTTGTTTGACCATACTTCACCACGCTGGTCAGCGCAGGTTGGTGAAGGGGGGGGGGGTACGGAGGGCGGGGGCTCACACTTGTTCAGGTATCACTCGGTACTGCTGGGAATCAAATCTAGCTCGATGTTACAACCACCCTTGGTGTCGCTAAACCACTGCCACCCCAAATCCCATTTGCCTTATCTATAGTAATTTCATGAAGCACATCGTGCTGGCTACGTACGGTGTGAAAGAAGTTCAACATACATTTATTACTAATATTTATTCTCTTTTTTTTCCCAGGTAAGGCCCACTGAAGCAACCTGGAGACACATGGCAGCTCAACGCGGTATCACGTGGTAATGTATAGGAGGGGAAAACCAGAGGACCTGGAGAAACATCAAGGCGACCACGGGGAGAACACGCAAACTCCAAATATACAGCAGGCATTAGGGTCTGGATCGAACCCACGAATAACCTCGTGCATACCAGGCGAGGTGGTGAACATCTCGCCACCGTTCCAGTGCGGGTGTGGATGATTGCTTGTTGCGGGGCTCTCAGACAATATTCCATGACAAATGAAATTAAGCCTCCATCTTAAACCAATAAGAGATTAAGCCCTCCATCTTAAACCAAACAAAAAGGAATGCTGCTTTTGTTTGTCGTACTGATTGCAGATATTAATTTCATTATCCTGATTGCAAATACAAAATTATTGCTCGTTCAAGTATGCAGCACTGCACCACATGAGCAATACAAGCTCTGAATTATTTTCATTACATTATCTGTAATATTGCATCAAAAGAAATATATTAGTTCCTCTGCTTATGATGGTGGTTTCTCAGTCAATTCTATAACAGTCAACGTTGTAGAATCCTACAACAATTCTACAACAGTCAATGTTCTACAACAGTCAGTGGGTTTCTAAGTGAATTCTACAACAGTCAATGTCTCCCCCTGGTGCAAAAATTGCAGAACGTACTGGGGATAGCGAACCAAGAGGCCACGTGGCAAAGTGACCACACTCCTCTACCCAGTGGTTTAAAATAATCGTCACGATTGGATGCAAGAGTCGTTTCCTTTATGTCTCATTTTTACCATCTTACTTGTATGGTCTCATTTTGTTCCGTCTCGTTTGTGCACAGAGCTTACATTAAACTGGAGCGCGTAATTTGCGTATAGTTAGCATTTAATTATTCCTAATGTATGCATCATGATCATTATAGCATAAGAATCGATTTAAATTGAAATATTGAAACATCATTATAAGCCGACTAACTTTAGTACCTTAGTAATCCCAGCATCATTACTGTTATTTATATTTAAACACTACACTACTGTTCATCACAAATACAATTAAAACGATTGTTTTTCATGAATGTGTGTAGAAAACACTTCTGAATTTACATAAGTAATTTGTAAAGAACCCTCTGTGAATTTACAATAGGAATTGTTTTTTTAAATCTGGAAATGAGGAATGTGTATACTATACTGTACAATGTTTGTGGAATAATACATTTGATTAACGATTATATTTTTTATTTCGTTAATATATCGATCACATGATCGTGACAGATGTCTGTGGCTTGGGAAATCCTTCATCCAGCTGTGGATGGATCATGACTGATTTTAATCTTCATACATTTATCTCGCAGATCGTATATATATAGGTAGAAGGATAGTAGACAGTTTCGACCGGCAGTGCTGTTCAAAAAGCCGCACGGAATAACACATTATTCGGTGACACTGCGTTTGAGCAGCGGTGCACAAGCACGAATACCAAAAAAACTCAACACATTGGCCAATAAACACTGCACGAATCTATGCGCTATAAAGAAGGGAGGTGGGGGATTGCGCCCCCTCCCACGTCACCGGTAATCATTTAAAGCCCCGTTGTCAATCCACCGTGAGATGTGTAACCATATTTCACCACGCTGAAGACAGAGGGTTCTTGACAATACACTCGTGAGCTGATGTGCGGCAGCTGTATCGATCATACAAAACGCTGAAATGGCTGTCATGACGGACAGCACCGTTCCACCACATAGTTGACTCCAAACAGGTAAACTGTTCTGTGTGGACACAATGAACAGATTTGCACTGTGTGAACAATAATAGCGTTTAATGATAATAACAGCATGTCAATCCACTGCTGCATTAAGGTCTCACAATGCCAGTTGCTTGACCATACGTCAGCATGCTGGTTAGTACCATATGTGAGTTTCTGTCACTCGTGTAACTGTACATAGATCTGTTTTTTATTGTACTATTCATTATAATTTTTTCGTGATGTTTATAACATTTCCCAGCTATTGTTCTACACCACCCTCCCTTCCAGCTATTGCCGTTGTAAAATAGCTTGTTAGCTAAACTGAACTATTTTTACTTCACCAGGTAAGGCCGACTGTCCTATGGAGCTATTTTTCCGAAGCGACCTGGCCGCAAATGATATCCCAATTAAGTGGCTTGCCACGTGGAAAATTCTAGCAGATAAATACTCTAAAATGCACGTTGATTCAAGATGTGGAAGGGAAATGAACCGGAGGACCCGGATAAAAATCCACGCGACCACGGGGAGAACACGTGAACTCCAAATATACAGCAGCAGGCGTCAGGGTCGGGATCGAAGCCACGACCTCCTGTATACCAGGCGAGGTAGTCAACATCTCCTAGCCACCGCGACGCTCACTGGGCCCGATCCGAAAAAAAACTGACAGACTACTGAAATGGGTTGTCCTCGGACCAGTTCAGATATCGTTCAGCACTGATGTCATCCTTGGCTTTGAATGGAACTCAGGTTCATAGTGCAGTGCGCTAATCACTGCGCCAACACTCGAGTCCAGTGGCACACGCTGCTTCTCAGTTTCTCTTGGTGGATGTTCGTGACGGTGCCGCACCCACGGGTCAAAATCCAGAAAGAACAATCATTGCATTGCATTGCGGAATGATGTGCTGCAAAATGTTCATAGGTGGCGCTATTCAACTACTGCTGTGATATGAATAAAATAACCCTAACGGGTAATATTGTTGCATAACAGCTCTTAAATGTAAGTTTTTTTTTTTACCATCGTCATAAGTAATAGCCTAAAAGGGATGTATTAACCTTACCAATGCATATTATAACTCATGTTTTTGTTAGGCCTGCATATATTCACCCTCACCACTATTCCACGAATTGTCCCAATTTGGGGTCACGATATTATTGGCGTTTCTTCCGGCACCTCTGATTAGCACGGTTGGATACGTACGAAAGGAGTTCAACATAAAGGGTGTCCATTCAGGTTACATTCCGGTGCATTGCAGCGCCTCTAGTGGCCGCAGTGTGGATGTGACCTGATTATATACAACATCTATACAAATCTAAAATACAGCAATTACAACGCTCTCACACGCTCCATTTGTGCACCGTGAGCACGCGAATCGACTCTACGCGGCCAATTCAAGCGACGTTTCACCCCCTTGCAGTCAATACATAAACAACACAAGTCGCAAATGCAGCCCTGCAATTGCTTCCTCGCGCAACTGCTGCTGTTGGGGAAGGGCGGCGTCCATTGGAGGCAACTCTGGAGAGCCTCTCGAAATGTTCGTTCACGCTCGGCAGATGCCTTGGAAGAGGTGTGAGTACCCACACTTTACCCCACCACACATCATCTGCTGTGGTGCACACAATTGCATGCCTCTGGGGGGTAGTAGTCAGAGGCTGGGGGGGGGGGGGATTTAGGAAATGCGCCCATTGTTTTCGCCTGCCACGCCGGGGAGATCGAAACTAAATCTATCTGAGTGCTCAAGTCCAGTCGGCTCGATGCTATGTTGTCAGCCTCTGCTTTGGCCTGGAAGAGGTGGCAGTAGTAGCCACACTTGACCTCACCACAGTGTATTGCTGGGTAGGCAGTTCAGTTTCATTTATTATGTATAGCCCTGTGAGCCATTCGGCTCTTGAATCGGGTGCAACCGTAACAAACAAAAACATGAACAAGAAACATCTTAAAGTGACTACGCGCAAACAGAAAAATCCAGGAAAAAACAGCAAAGTCTTCCAGAAAAAGCACCGTATATCAATGCTGTGTGCAAAAATCCCAGTGGGATGCAAGTCAAACAATAACAACCATAAGACAATTTCGATTAAAGTTATCAGTCTAACTCTGTACTACAACAAACAAATATGGCTAAACCAATTTTTTTTTAAATCACCAAAATAAAGCTATAAAAGCAATGTAACAGTGATCATAGAAACTGTGATTGACATTTACAATACACGATATACATAACATGTACTACCAAACTTTGCAGCCATAGCTGGCTGCATGAGTCACTCCATAACAGCAGGAGTATCAGTAGGGGTATCAAAAAATTGCAATACACCTTTAAAGATCAGCACACAATAATCAAAACACAAGATCATACTTTGCAGCGGTCATCCGGAGCGAAACATTTGATTTCAGGCCACTGAATAGCAGTGGCAGCTAGGGGTGTACAACTCCTCTAGAGCAGTTTTGAGTGAAGATCTCACAGGTAGTGATCCAAGTTGCAGTTTATTGACGATAGCATTCCAGACCCTGGGGGCATCAATAGCAAAGGCCCTTCCTCCAGTATTTGTACGGCAATAAGGAATGTGAAGCTGGTAAATGAGCGCGGGGTGGGATGGATTTGGTTTCGCCTGCCGTGCTGGGATGTCGAATCGAACCGGCCATCTCTGGATTGCAAGCCCAGCACTCTAAACACCACGCGGTAGCCGTTATTCAATAATGGAAACTTGGCCGTGTGCGTGTTTTTTTTTGTCAAGAAAGACTTCAACAACAATTGTTTACTTTTACGCTGTACGTTTGTTTATCGCAGCGTGGAACATTTAACAAAAACTCCACCATGTAAGCAGTCATTTTATACATCCAAATGTGCCTTTTTTGTTACAGGAAACACTTTCTCTGTGTTCCCTCTCCCCCACCCTCCAAAAATAAGGGCTTGATTAGTTTATTTTAAATAGGCGCTTTATTTATACCAGCGCCCGCTTGGTTCGGTGGGTTGGTTTACACAACCCCCAGATGACGGTGCCTCCTGTTTATCCACACCCAAGAGAGTACAACATTTGTGCAGGACACGATTGGCTGAAGTGCTGTCACAATGTGTGCCTTGGAATTGGGGAACTTTGTGTAAGCGCAGTAACCACGGCCATTGTGTGCGATGGACAAAGACAATGGTGATTGTTAGTTGTTGAAAGGGGGATCAACCCCTTAATGAGTAATGAGCATAGACACCTAAACACACTGCTCATCGCGCAGTTCATTGCATCTGTTGGGGAAAGAGAGAGGTGCAATGCATTGCAATCATAGCTAAATAAACAATGCAACTTTACCAGCTCTTAGACTAGATTAGAGCTGGGCTATTCGATTATTCAATTACTATATGTCCCTACCAATTGTCGGTTAGATAATCCAACTAATTGAACATGAAATAAGTGATGATAACAGTCTCGCCCCCGTTCTCGCGTGTTCCACTGGAACGGGAGGTGTTGGCAAGAGACTTGGTGACAGTGTTGTTACGGTATTATTGTTGTGAATTTAGTTGCCACTATAGTATATCAAATATAACATTTGACCTATGATGCCAAGCACACAATTGCCAAAAACATAATCAAATGTATGCATACAATGCATAAAGTGTATTGGTTATGCACAGCAGCATTACACAGTAGCACCCCTATAACATGGTTGGAGGCCCCGGGGCTCGAAGCCTGGGCCAGAATACCACGTGCCCCCCCTCCTTATTGAAACGCAACAAAAATGAAACAGGCCCGTTTTGGGGGCATTCGTTTGTGTCAGGCCCTGGGCAAATTGTCTATTTCGCTACCCATTCTGGGCAGCCCTGTTTGCACATCTCACTTTATTACCACAAACACTCACTGCGGCCTCTTTTCGACATCTGGTAAAGTCAAAAGAATTGAAAGAATGTTTTGGTTAAACGAATATACTCTCTCTCTCTCATGTGTTTTCGGGTTATGCCACGTGTTGTTGAGCACGATGTCTGGCGTTTCGCTACAAGTGCTGGGAGCTGCTTCCCAGCACCTGAAGAAGCCTCTAACACGGGTAGCGTGGTACAGCCCAAAAAAACGCATGGGAGAGCTATACAGTGGATCCGTGACAACCTACGCAGGGGAACACCTGTATTCTGTGACATATATTTCAATATATTGTATTTTTGTAGTGCAAAAAAACCCACATTTACGCTTTGCACAATATTTATATTTTCCTGCACAGTTGGATGCATTATAATGAATGCGATTCTAATAATATATTCAAAATACTCTTATATAAGCGCACAACTTTATCTATCTGTGATGAACGCTGCACTTTCCATCGTTTTCATGCAGGGTGCGCTGCAAACTTACACGCCCCCTGCATGAACGACGGAGGCACGGGGACAGACGTTCGATTACGTTGGAATCGATCTGCAGGCGGCGGTCTTCTCGCACGGCCAGCTCGATGTCGCCTTATCTCGATGCCCGCAATCCCAAACAGGTGAAAGTCCGCATCGAACCGTACCCCCAGCAAGGCCATCTACTTAACGAGAGAAATTCACACGAAATGTCGTTTTCAATGAAGTCTTCCAGAATGATATAAGCTTTTAATGAAGAAATACAATTATCTAATTCAAGACATAATACAATAAAAATATGTTTCATTTTAAAACTTCAAAACGGAGCATCGGGTGCTTGCGTGAATGCATCCTTCGTGTGCTATTTTTTTCGTGACTTTCCTGTCCGAAGGCCGTGAATGGTTGTTCGGGGGCACCACGGGGGCCCCCAAACAACCCCTAGTTTAATATAATTTCTTGCAATACAAAACCAATTGATTGTTGTGATAATCTTGAATAATTTGCTTTTCAGTAATGCACACTGCACCTGCTGTGGTACCGACATGGACATTTGTAAGGACAATTCTGCTGCATACGTTTTATGATTACAAACATTAATTTTAATTAAAATGTGATTTCCCTGTGTGAAAACCATTTATGCCTATGACTACCTTGACTGTTCTTCCATGACATGTAAATTCAAAGGGCACTGCTTTTTGGAAGTAAATGTGACTGCTTCACGCTAAGGGCTGTATACATATGAGACGCATGGAGCAACGAAAACACCCCGTGAACAGGATCTGGGTGGATTGTTACATTGTGGGAGTGAGAAAAGTGAGATGTCAGTTCAAATATGTTGTCCTCCGTAGACAGATGAAGATGAAACCTTTTGTGTTGCAGGTGCTCGGTGGATGATTATACCACAGGATGGTGAGAGACGGTGACCGATTGGGGAGGCCATTATCCAGCAGTGGATTAACCATGGCGAGTAATTATCACGCGACTTTATCTGCTTGACAATGCACTCAACATTGTGCTTGCTTTCATTGGCCAAAATTCTAACTAATAATATAAACCTTATTCGGCTTCATATTGTCGTGTTAATTATTCAATTATGTATATGCGTGTACAGGGTTCGGCAATCAAAATAACAAGAAGGGGCATTTTTTCGAATTCGATAAACAAAGCGCCGCCCCATGCATGTGAATACGAGATGGTGGTCCTTCATAACTCACGCCACGAAGCCATCCTTAACGAGCTGCAGGTTGCCGACTCCTGCACATGTACAACCCCTTTGTCAATCCACTGCTGGATGACAGCCTACGGATGATTGGCTTAATTTGACTCTACGTGACTCTGCTGGCCAATGCAGGTTGGCGAAGGCAGGGGGACTCTACATGAGAGCGTAGAAGTACAGTACAACCATTGATTTTCCTAAACAGGTAGCCCTGCAGAAGGCTGTGATACCTGTTGGAGAAATCTGATGAGCTATGAAGCTCTTTTTCACAGACGTCCAGTCGGGATGGGTCAGAAAGTTACAACAATAAACAATACAGAAAGGTAAGCAAATAAATAAATGAACTACATTATATATTTTTTGACCAGGTAGAGCCCACTAAGCTATTAGTTATTTTTCAGAAGCAACCTAGCCACAAATTATAGCTCAACAAAATAGCTTATCATGTGGGAATGTATAGGAGCCAAATCATTTGAATGCATGTTTCGAAATGTGGAGGGAAAAACTGGAGGACCCAGACAAGAAATCTACAGGACCACAGGGAGAACACGCAAACTCCAAATATACGGGAATCAGGATCGGGATCGAACCCACAACCTCCTTCATCTTCTTGGTTCTTCGGTGAAGTCGCGTAGAATGGAAATAATAAAATAATAATAAAACATAATTAAATAATTCTCACGACGTTTCGGCCACAATGCAAGCAGCCGTCCTCAGGTGGAGACCAGGTCTGTCGAGAAGACAGAGTCTGAATGACCCACCCCAGGCTTGCAGTGACTATTTAAGCTGCTCCTTCATACCAATTGAGGGAGATAACATCACACCACCGTGGTGCCCATTAAAAATACATAAAAAATGAATTCACTACATCAGTTAACATTGCATAAATACATTAATCCCCAAGCTTGGGCAAGGCAGCCAAGCTACAGAAAAAAGTCCTTGACCATACCAAGACAACACGCAGTCCCTCAATAAAATTGCACATCAATATGTAACTTTCTCCCCCTGGTTAAGGATGAAAGTTACAAATCACATTGGCAAATGTGCTTGTATCCAGCGCAAACATTCGCATATCAAAAAACACTTGTACGATGACGATTAATACATTTGTTGCGTACATTGTAAAAAAAAGGTTAATATGGTAAATTGACAACAAAAATTAAGAAAAAACTAAATCATTTCACCTTGACCAATGGTGAGATTGGACTGAATGTTTTATTATGTTCGAAAACCAATGCCCTCCATACCATGTGTGGACTTGAGTTGACCAGTAACATCAAATGAAAATAAGAAAAATTACTATTGATCGTATTATTGTGAATAAATGTGGGCCCGTAGATTCATGGCTGCAAAAAACATGTCTGATTAAAAAAAATTGCTATTCAAATTTCAAAGTTAACCAATTTGAATCCACATACTGTAGTTTATAAACCCAATGTAAACGCTAAAAATTACATTGGTGTGCTATAGATTTTCAAAATATTGTTGACAAAAAAATCCAATTAAAAATGTTGACATTTATTCCCTTTTCTATGTTATAATATTTACTGCAATGTTAAATATGTTCTAATTAAAGTTTCATCAGTGTGTGTATATACATATATTTTAATCACAACAGGTATTGCCTAATGAATCTAATTTAATATTCTACGTTCTAAAATATTTAAGTCATTTTTTGATTTAAAGCTTTCGTGACTGCAGGGATTCATCTTCTTGGTTCTTTCGGTAAAGTCACGTAGAAGGGAAGTAAAAACATAATAAAATTATTATGTTTTATTTTTATTATTTTTTATTATTTTATTACTTCCCTTCTACGTGACTTTACCGAAAGAACCAAGAAGATATTTAAGTCACTTTCACACACAACACGCCTATCGGTTGAACTGATGTAATTAAATGTGTCATGTATAGGTGATAGTTTTTTTTTCACGCATGATGAAATGTAATCGGCAGTACAACACTTCGGGCTACATACGCGTTCAGTTTCAACGTATATGGTACACGAATTCCATTCACATTGCGCAGGTGACGTGGTTCGGGCTCAGCCATGGAGGAACGGAGCCGATTGCCAGCAGGGCAGTTACATAAAACTGTCAGTGTCTGCGCCAACTTGTCTCTTCAATCCATGACTGTGGTTCTGCCAGAGAGGCAGCGGCACTCTGATTGGTCGCATTAATGGGCAATCAGAAGCAGCCTGTGGCTCTGTTGGCAGGCAGAGAAAGGCACACACACACATGGGCAGATTTTTCTGTTAACCCGTGCTGTGACCGACCGACTACAAGGGTGCAGTCGCCAATAATGATGAACCGAGGGGTATAAACCAAGGATCAACCATCACCGATATGGCACTTTGCCTGACCAAATTGGGGGAACAGCTGATGGGGCATAAGGTCAACATGGCAGGGAAAGAGAGTTGGGGGTGGGGGCGCCGGGTAGGAGGGGGGTAGGCATGTGACCTCGTGGGACTTGCCATTCATACTTATTTTCAATAGGCAGGGCATTTGCCAGAACGATGGTGGGTGAGAAGTTAACTCATCTATGGCTATTAACATACACGCGTTGAGAAGCGTACCGACGCAGGTAATGTTTGACGTGTGTTCGTTTCTTTTATGTATTAAACAAAATTAAATAGGAAACCCTTTTATACGCAACGTATATGCATATGCAATGTTTTAGAGCTTCCACCAAGTCTTAACCTTTAGACTGTGAAATTGAATGCTTTTAATGAACACGGTGGATTCAAAGAATAGCTTGTGTTTTAATAGAACCCAAAGCGCATTTGTTTAACATGCATTAAGCCGAATTAAATTACGATTTTTTTTTTACAATTGCAAATTTTAAATACCGTGGCGTGAAGAAGGACAAAGTTTTCCCAATTACAATTGCCCGTATACAGTTTGCTGCATTTGCACACTGGAATCGATTTCTGAGACATTAAAAGAATACATTTTGAATAATGTGTATTTTGTGGGGCTATTGTTAGCTTTATCTCGGAAACATAGACTGTTGATTTGATTAATCAGATCCAGCATTACCAATATGGAAGGAAAACTAGATTTAATTGACTGCTTCCCACAACAGAGGAAGGCATGGAAAGATATATTTGTACTAATTGTATTTTTTGTACGGGATGCATTATTTTTGTACTTTACAGGAAATGTCACTGATATGTCACTTATTCAACGTAAAAATCCTAAAGCTCTTAATTACTTTAATCAAGGAAAAAATAATAGCCATTCAAACAGTTCACTTCTCATTTGTATATCACGAGACCTCCTTTGCCAGCACCAAAATATAAGAATAGGTTTTTCCCCTTTTTTCTGGCAACATAACTGAAACCTTTATACGAGGAATCATGTCTGCATTAACCACAATACTTTTGGTCAGAATGCAAAAAAAACCACACTGATAATACTGTATATGCATTGTCCTTGAAACTGATTGGTCCACACCAGACAGGCTTTCTTTTGAGCCTCATCTCAAACGGTCTCCTCTGGTCTAAGCTGTCTCTGGTGTGGACCAATCTGTTTCAAGGACAATGCATATATTATCAGAGTAATGTTTTTGTTTGCATTCTGACCACAAGTATTGTGGTTAATGCAGACATGATTCCTTGTAAAAAGGTTTCAGTTTTGTTGCCAGAATAAAGGGGAAAAACCTATTCCTATTCTCACTTGTACTTTGCACTCAAGCAGTATCGTGTCTCCATAAAGCTCATGCCAGAATACCTGGGTTTATCTGGCATGACACACGTGACTCTCACCCCAGCCAAGCAAAGGTCACCACTCCCTGTGCTTCCTATTTCGTGAAATACGATTACCTTGTTTTTGTGGAATAGAATTCTTCCACTTTACAGAAACATAAACATAATTGAGCATTTTGTCTGAAGCTAATGCCAAGGTAATCAGCATTCAAGAATCACATGTTCACTGCCAACTTCAGTTGGATTGAAATTGCTATATTTTGTGGCCTCAGAATCAATCACTGCAACCATAGATGTTGGCTATCAGTTTAATTGGGCCTAAAGATGGTCATGCCACTTTTCTGAATGTATGATGCAGCTCAAATTGAAATTGTACACAGACTCAAAATTTACTTGCAGATGTGGTATCTGGAGAGTTGGGCTAGCACACATGTTTTGGTTCATAATTGTTTTGCTTTATGACAATCATTGTGACAAGGCCATACATTTAAATACTGTATGATGTAAAATTGTCTAATCGCAATCACATGTGCTTCGGTAGTCACGTTTTATTGCATTCATCAAAGGTCGCAATCTAAACAGGACTAGCCTGCAGAATCGTATTTCTCTTCAGTTATAACATACATACACATTTCTAGATGCATTTCTATTTCATTTTATACATTGTATTAACATTGTGATATACCATTTCTATAACATTCAATGAAATACTCTTTGTACTGTATGAAATAAGCAATAGATTGGAGGGGAGTGGTTTGCAAAATCATCTGAGTTCAATTCCTGGCCACGGCTATCTCACATCGATGGCTGGCGATATCTGAAGCAGTTTTCGGCTCATTCCACCAGCACCACACTGACTAGGATGGTGATATATGATCAAGGAACCCGCGTGGCTGAAATGGCACCGGGAAGGCCCTTCATCCAGCAGTGAATTGACATAAGACTGTTCATTTAGTACAGCCCCTGTTTACTCTGTCCGCACAGAGCAGTTGACTTGTTTATGGCACGCTTGTAATGCGCATAATTGGAGTCAACCATACAATGGAACACTGTTGTCCGTAATGACAGCCAATTCGGCGCTTTGTATAGAAGATACAGCTGCTGCACATCAGCTGACTATTGTCGTCAAGAGTCCTTTTTTTTTATAATGCAATCATGAATGCACGGAGATTGCCCCAATAAGCATTCACTATCCAATGCAGTAATTTCTTCCCCTAAAGGCCAGCATTGCATACACATGCGGTAATTATTGGTATAATCACGGATGATTGCTTTATGAGAAACATTTTAAATTTGCGGGCAGTGCCTGACATTAAAATGTTTTGATGATATATGATTAGCATAATTCTTAACAGATGTAAAACTGCAAGGTGCACCTGCGAGCAAACTGTACACTTGCCACGCACACACACACACACAAAATACATTTGGATACGTGCAGGAATATTCTGTGTGCGTGAACGAAACGCAGTGGTGGGTCTCGCTTGCCCGTTCGTCCCCTGAGCGTGGCGAGAGTTCGCTTCCACGCTGCCCACATCATGCGCCTGAACGTGGCACACAAGGGCTTGTGGTCGCCGTGATAATAGCATTACAATGTTGAAATCCCATCTCCATGACAATGTGCACGTATTTGACAACCGCGGCAGACGCGACTTTCGAGAGGGGCATGTTTCGCGTGACGAGGGAAAACGCGTGCAAAATGCACGACAACAACAAAAAAGGCACGTGCATTATCTCTTAAATGAAATAGCCAGTTCGCGTTCACACGTTAAGCCCTGTTATGCCCCATTAAGCATAGCAGCTATTTTAAATTGCATTCCATGCGCAAAAGAAATGACTACATAATGTATCATTTGAGAGGAATCCTAACAGCTACCCACAACACTCCCGATTGTGTTTTCTTGTACACACCCAAAATGAAAACCGTTACAAAGTAAGAGCACACGATCGTTCTATTTTGGGCTCATATTGAAGCGCTCTTTTTCAAAACACCGAATTATCTTGCAATTACCTGTTTTCCTTAACCCATGCTGCAACGGTGTAATGGTCAGCACACGAGCCTTACGATCCAGAGGTTACATGTTCGATCCCGGGTCTTTTCACACCCACCTCCTCAAAGACGTATGGCCAGCGTGGAAGAGTAGGCCAAATACCCTCGAGAGTGGCTCGTTAGAGCTCCCTCTTGTGAAGCCCCTTCCACCAGTAGTGGCATAGCAAAGCAATTAATAACAACAGCAAATCCCTTCCCCCCCAGACTGTAGTACGCAAAACATATCCTTAACCAATCAATATATTATCTTGTTATCCACAAGCCCATTTTTCCTATTATCCACGTTGTTGTGTAGATCGGAGGACAAACCTGGAAGTGGTGGCAAATCTGCATCCTCTTATCCATGCTTATCGAGGGGGTTTGAGCCGACTCGAATTGACCTCGCAGTGGTCTCCTGGCGGTGTAGTACATCAGTAATCCTATTATCCATTTGAAAACAAGGATAACACTGGTCAACAAAAAAATATTTTTTTTCTGGCCTGGACTTTTGCAGCTGTTTTAGACTAATTTCAGGGTGCTGATTCCAAATCTGATCTCAGATTTGCTCTATCACATCTCATTTTTATGCTAGCGGCATACCCCATTTTCATTGATTTTACCCGAAATTAACTCTGTCACTTATGATTGCAAGTTGTTGCGAGTCAGTGACTGATTTAGTGTTAAAATATGGTGCTGTATTTTTAGGATAGTGTGTTTATAATATAATTTTATGTAGATATCCACATTTATTTAATATTTTTCTTCTGCAGTTTTTATTGAAAATGCAATAATTGATATCTCAAAAACCTGATGTGATAGACAAAAACTCATGCCAGATTTGGAATCAGCACCACAAAATTACCTTAAAACCTTTGGAATACCTTATGCCAGAAAAAAGTGTGTTGACCAGTGTAATAGAAGGCAAAACATGTGGCAAATGAATCCTGTCATCCGCAATGATCGATATTTCTTTGTGCGGCTAAAAGGAATCTCTTTTGACAATAAGGGGGTGGGGGGGGGGTAATGGAAAGTGTCTGCTCTGACACCAGCGCACTCTTTTACGTGTGCTCACGTGGCCTCAAGTGCACCTTGCCTGGCACACTCACTGGTGGCGATGTGACAGTGACTTAGCGGTGTTGTTGTATAGTACATAAATAGTGACTTCCAGTACAGCGTTGTCGAGAAATGACGCATTCTGGAGATTATGAGTGGTGGCTTTAAGACATTTTGTTGTATGTTTTATTCAACAATTTGTCAATCCGCCTCCGGACGAAGAGGGAACACCACCGTAGAGTTAACTCACTGGAAATGAGTGCGCCATTTCTCTCAAAAGCGTTAATACCGTATTTGTGTTCACCTTTAATCGCATGTTACAAAAGAACCAGCACTATTTAATGAGTTTCACTGCACCGTAATTGGTCACAGACAAGTGTGCCTTCTCGCAGTATGTCTAACAAATGACCTAAGACTTCCAGACATATTAAAGAGTTCTGTTAAAAATAAAACTTGTACTTGCTGGTGCTAAGGGCTTCTATTTGTAGACCACTAAAGAAATACAATATTTAATTAGTGTGCCATTACAGGGATTGTTTCTTACGTCACGGCACACACTTTAGTATTACAATTTGGCACGTACGGTTCTTTCAAACGAGGATCACAGTTCCATAAAAAGTGTGAATTTTGAATTTGGTATGACAATCGATTAAACACCCCCTCCCCAAAAATGTCTACTTTGCTGTTTTGATGCCAAAGTTCACACATGTACAAACAATATAATCTGACAGAGGATTGTGATTTCAATTGATTGTTGTGTTTTTATTTTCATAACTGTTGCTGTGGTGCTTTACATATGATGTAGTTGGGGTGCTATTCAGAACCAGTGTTTATTATGAATGTTATTACTGGTAGGAACCACCTGGTTCCACCAGCCCACAGGGGATTATTGTGTCCGTCCGTCCGTCGTGCATCCAAAAATGGGAGGGGTGGGGCTGGGTGGAAAGGGGAGGGTGGGGAGGGTGGGGAGGGGCTGGTTGGGCAGGAAAGGGTGGGGAGGGGCTGGGTGGTGAGGGGCTGGTTACTCGGTGGTGCCCTTATAAAACTCAACGTTCAACCTACTCATGCCGGCTTGTTTCCGCCCTCACAGTCGGCCATATTTTTGCGGAATACACCACGCCGCCATTGACCCTGGCCATTGACCGAGCAACCCAACGTTCCTACCAGCTCCCTCCGCAGGAATGTGTTTTATTTGGGAAAGCAGCATCTCAGGTTTGGCGTCTTCTGAGGATGACATTAGTATGCTAAGTGATGTGCTTTCAGTGTCGTGTCGTGAGATGAAGAATCAATGAGGATATCTCAGAGCAGTGCATCCCATGTAACCTGCAATGGCTTGAAATGTGATTTTCCACAGAATTTCTGAAAAGTGGCTTGTCATTTACACAGGGAGGTATACTTTTCCAGAACATGTGCTATGAGATTGTCTATTGCTTGACAGTCAAACGTCATAGTTTGAATAAGGACAAATCTAGTGCAAAACCAAATTTAATGTGATGGATTTTTTGTGTGCAGTCATTGGTAAACTTAGCAGAGACCATCAACTCGTATACACTTGACATTTCAGTTTAATCAGGGGCAGCTGAATCTTGATTCAAATACATGAATCTCAGGGGTGCTAACTCAGTGCTCTGACCTCTGAGACAACCCAGCCACCTCCACACAATTCATATTTGAAGAGCATACAATTTACTTTTCATAGGCTGCACAAGTGATTGCTTCTCTGCATTAATTTGATAACCAAATGTAGAGGTGGATGTAATTAAGTGAGCAAAAATGTGGGAGTGAAATGGCTTGTAAACACATGTTATCATGGGAACTAAGTAGTGTCGGCAATATGGAGTGGCTTGAAAATGTACATTTATAATCAAATGAATATCCATAAAATAAATACAATTAGTCCATATGTTTATGCTCATGAGATATATGATGTACAAATCGATGGAAAGTGTTTGGTAAAATGTACATTTAATTAAATACAATCACGGACATGATTTTATATTATACCAACATTGTTTCTGTGCTTGCATAAACAATTGCTTTTTGTTTCCTATTAAATGGTTCGTTTTATTTCTACATACCACATATTAAAATATAAAAGTGAAAGGTTATGTTAACTTTTCCCATTGCAGGTAAGACAGTAAGCCCTGCGGTCTATTGCAATGATGCATAGTTCTTGTCGCTTAAGCAACAACTGGTGATGAAGTCACAGGCACACCAGTCATACCCGCTTGAAGTTCAAATCTGAATTTTAATCGAGGCTGTGAAAACCTCAAAACCAATTATTGCAAGAATTACAACACTCGGCTCAGACTTTACAGTTGTAAATAGATTCTACCCCTTAGCTTTCATAACATACGGCAGCGTATGTCAGCTGTTTCAAATTTAATATCAATATACTGCGCCAAGTCATAATCTGCAGGCTACCTTTTCGAAAATGTAAAACTAAACCACTTGTGTGTAAGGGTCATTGAATCAGCATGCTGGGGGGTGGGGGGAAGCATGTAACGTGAGTTTTAGATGGATGTAGTTAATCCCACCGTCTTAAGCAACTGCAGAATGCCACAGCGTTAGCAAAGGCTGATCTCTCTCCACTGGCTTACCAACCCTGACAAGCACAGTGAGAGAGAGATATTCGGGCTGCCGCTGGTCTCCACGGTGGGATTTGAGCGAACGGCAACCATTACGTCACCCTCATTAGGCGAGTCGAGCCCGCAGTACAATCGCCAATTCTTCTCGGCTGGGCACAGGCCGTCTCGGCGCGGCGGCGTCGCAGCTCTGCTTGCGTGAGGTTGTGAGAAAATGCCACTGGATGATGTCCCACCGGGGGCCCTTTCAGATGACGTGACGGCAGAACCTTAGCGGGGGATAGATACAAAAAAACGGGTGTTAAAAAAGGGCCATTTGTTCGCAGATAGTGGATGGGCCACTTGGTAATTGAAAACTTCCTTCACAATGCTTGAGTGACTCCAGGGGGTTAATGTGGCCGTGCGAGGGTGGTGTGCCGTCTATCTTTGTGATATGGGGGGTTTCTTCATGCATACAGAGAGGCGAGGTGAACAAGTGACAAAAATATCTCACATTATCTGCTTGATCCAGAAGGTTTTTATTTTGTGTTAACCCAGCGAGTTAAATGATCTCAAATGCAGTCAGAAATAATTTTACAGAAAATCAATTATTCTATTCATGGTCACACTTTACTCATTCATATTGATCAAATAATGTTTCTGTGTGCGTATGAGAGGCGAGAGTAGAATAAAAAAATGATTTCTTCAAACCAGCAGAGGACGCTCTCTAGATGCGTTCAGTTTCATTTAATTTTCATTTATTAGGTATAGCCCTGTGAGCCATTGCGGCTCTTGACTCGGGTGCAAACGCAACAAAACAAAAACATGAACAAGAAACATCTTAAAGTGACTACGCGCAACAGAAAAAAATCCTGGAAAAAACAGCAAAGTCTTCCAGAAAAAACACTGCATTTCAACGCTCTGTGCAAAAATCCCAGTGGGATGCAAGTCAAACAATAACAACCATACGGGTACCGCATTACTTAAAGGACGTAGATATGGCACATTGGACTGTGACTAAATGCGTGTGCTGCTTTTGCAAGTGGTGTTTTACAACTGAATGGCCATCTTCTTGGTTCTTTCGGTAAAGTCACGTAGAAGGGAAATAATAAAATAATAAAAATATTAACCAATAAAAAACAATTTTTTCAAAATTTCTTTCTGTGGATTTTACACTTGATGATGATTGCTTGTGTTGCAGTCGAAACGTCGTGAGAATTTTTATTGTTTTAAATTTTTATTATTTTATTATTTCCCTTCTATGTGACTTTACCGAAAGAACCAAGAATATGAATCCCTGCAGTCACGAAAGCTTTAAATCAAAATTCAACTGAATGGCCGTGAGATACCGCCGTGGTGCAATGGTTAGCGACACTGATCCTTCCAAGCTAGAGGATCGCCGGTTCGATTTCCCGGCACGGCAGTCAGGACAATTGCCACGTTTCTTAAACTACCCCCCTCCACCCTACCTCAGTCCACCCAGCAGTCTAAATGTGTACGCCACAGTCCATCCGGCAGGTCACGGGGTGGTGAGGTTAAGTGTGGGTACTCTCGCCGTCTTCCAGTATGTCTGTCCAGCGTGGAAGAGTAGGCCAAATACCCTCTAGAGGGGCTCTCTGGAGCAGTGTTTTTTTTACCTTTACTGCGGCCTTGCACAAATGTGACACTTTAAGCTTTCGTGACTGCAGGAATTCATATTATTTGGGTCTTTCGGTAAAGTCACGGAGATAGGCAGCTTCCCCCTGATGACGATCGCTCGTGTTGTGATCAAAACGTCGGAGTTTTTGCTTATTTTATTTTTATTAATTTGAACATATCCACGTGACTTTACCGAAAGACCCAAAGAATACACAACTGTAATGTTAATAAATGCATAAAGGGCTTGATCGAACAAAGGGGTTGTACTTACGTGCCCGTGCTGAATTTGTATTGCGACAATTTTACCTTCTGAACAAATCTGGTATGTCTCGCACCCCCAGGGGGTGCACTCACCCCAGGTTAGGGGCAATCCATGGAGTAGGAACGCCAAAAAAATCTGTCAAAACTTGACCCCTCCCTGTACGCACGCGTACTTTTTACACCCCTCCCCCGAATCCTATAGAACGGCCGATATTTAATCCACGTAGAAACGATAAAGGATTAATAATATTGACGTGTTTAAGCAAACAGATAGTCCACCGCCGGACTATCTAACTAATTTGAAGGCCAATGTAGACAAATTATTATCGAATCTTCACCCCCCCCCCCCACCGTTTCCTATGCGTACGTACATTGTCAGTAGACGCCCCATACGCAAGCCTACGGGTTTGGGTTAACCCCCCCTCCATGCGTACGTGCTAAATAGATTTCCCCTGAAGAAGCACTGGTGTAGTCCCTCCCCCCCGTAGCAGTGGCATGAACAATTAATTGCAGGCCTGCAGCTT
This sequence comes from Lethenteron reissneri, assembly GCF_015708825.2. Taxonomy (NCBI): domain Eukaryota; kingdom Metazoa; phylum Chordata; class Hyperoartia; order Petromyzontiformes; family Petromyzontidae; genus Lethenteron; species Lethenteron reissneri. The sequence continues at coordinate 8,797,933 of NC_083803.1, read as the reverse complement.
CAACCTGAAGGGTTAGTTTGATCCCGAGTCTAACGTTTGTGTTATGGGGGTGTTGACTCTTAGCTTAGAATGCTGAATGTTCATGGTTATGTCCGCTGTTGTAGGACCAACATAATGCGATTGAGGTCGTTCTTCTCACCTTTGTGGTTGTTACCTATTGATGAGCAGCATTTTGTCTGATGGAATTAAATGCCGTTTTCTTTTCAGTTGACATTGGGATGATAGCGTATAATTTAACAGTTGTAACGCCGAGATGCATTGTATAACAATGCATTTTACACGTAATCTTACAGAACAGCAGACCGTGCTGTATAAGATTGTCTGCTGTGTATTTTGCACACAGCACAAAAGCCACGTAACGTATATGTCCGTGATATTAAACACAAAATAATGTTTTGATTGAAAGCTTTCGTGACTGCAGGGATTCATATTCTTGCTGTGGATTTCACACCTGATGATGATTGCTTGTGTTGCAGTCGAAACGTCGTGATAATGTAATTGTTTTATATTTTATTATTTCCCTTCTACGTGACTTTACCGAAAGAACCAGGAATATAAATAACAATGTCTTGATTGTAAGCTTTCGTGACTCCAGGAATCCATACTCTTTGGTTCTTTCGGTAAAGTCACGTAGGTATAAAATAAAATAAATCACTACTTTTCGGGCGCAACACAAGCGTCCGTCATCAGGTGGGAAAACGATAATAATGTATCTACGGTGCTGTACAGTAACGTATATAAGTTTGTGCAAGAAGTCTGTTGTTGTAAATGGTTATTCGGCATTGGCTGGACTCGTAAGACGCTTTGGAAACTAAGTCGCACACCAAGCTTGTGCCGGGTGTCAATAAGGGTATACAAATGAGGTCTCAGCCACACCTACCAGATTACAAGACGCAGTCCCAACTTTTGCTTTAAAAGGGAATGGGGAAAAAAGGTGTCTTATAATTAATCTGCTGAATATGGTCATTAAAAGATTTGTTTAAACTCTTTTGGCCAGTGCATCCAGAGATCAAATTTATCCATCGCAGTTAATTTGGTTAGACTAATTTAACCATTTAACTGGGACACAATTTCTTGTTCACACAAAAAGAACATTGGGGAATATTTAATAACCAGTAAAAAGCAGACAGAACGAGAGGATTAAGAAAGCCATATGTTCATTATTTTAACATAAAACTTCGTACTTAGTGGCCACAATAACCTAATGTTTGCAGAGTGTTTTGTGATAATCATATGATGTGCAATAGTCAAATACTAAGGTGAATAGTAACCGGGTAAATTATGGATAGTAATCGGCAATTGGTAACCATTTAAGAATATATTACTGGTTCCGAAAATAATGCGGGAACCGGTGAACGATTACAGTGGAGTTGTATAAATGAATGCATTTATGCTCACCGTTAAACCACGGCAGCTCGCTTCATTTCTCGATTATTTAAACAATGTTTATTTTAGTGGAAAACCAGTTATCGGTCTTTTTTTGTTTTAACAACCCTGTAGTCAAACCCCTTTGTGGAAACAGTAGCCCAGGCGGGCATTGAGCTCTTAAGTCACAAGTTGAAATGGAAGGGAATGGGAATTCGAGACCAGGTGGTCCCCTGTTCTACGGAGTGTAAAATGAGGGGGGCAGATGGGGAAATCGGGAGACGGGTAAAAAGAGGGGTGGACTCCATTGGCGGATACGTGGAAACGGAGCCAGGAGCGAAAGTTTGGTACATGTGCCTATCCTTGGTCTTCCTTTAGCAGAGGCAGTCCTCGGTTTACGAACCTGATTCGTTCCCCAGAGTCGTTCATAAGTCGAACGGTTCGTAAGTAGGAACACAATAATGCACTGTATTAAAATGACCGTACGGTCGGTGTTATGAAATGTGTTACAATTCAACAAAAAGGTAGGTATTGTCAAACAACATAATGAAAAATAATATTGTACATTTAGATCGTGGACGGGACTTGACCTTTGGCCGCCAGGTTGGTATCACAGCGCGATAACCGTTGCACTACCACCCCCCCCCCCCACACACACACGGGCGAACACACAAAGACAAAGACTCCCCGTATAGCCTTCACAGACGGTAGGAGCAAGTGCCGTTAGCGAGTAGCACTCATGAAGGCCGGTACAGCACACGAGGGGATGGGTGGCCAACACCACGCCCGGTCGTCTTTGTCTCCCCAGTTGTCATGTTTACACACATTCACCAGGTACTTATTTGGAGGCTGAGTCGACTTAGGGGAGGCCCAGGACGGGTTCAAATAATCGTCACTGGTGTTGACCGTGAGCAAGAAACGAACTCGGGTCGCCGCTTTCGTAGCGCAGTGCGCTCACCGCTACACTACTACACTACCGCTCCCCAACACTCTCACTTTCACACACATACACGCATACTCTTAGGTTTTTTCGGTAAAGTCACGTAGGTAAAAATAAAAACAAATAATAAAAGTAAATAATAAAGTGATAGAAATAATTATAGAAATAAAATAATAAATCACGACAGTAATTGTTTCTTGCTGTGGTTGCCCCACCTGATGACGGACGCTTGTGTTGCGCCCGAAACGTCGTGATTTATTATTTTATTTCTATTATTATTTCTATCATTTTATTATGTATTTTTTATTATTTATTTTTATTTTTTACCTACGTGACTTTACCGAAAAAACCTAAGAGTATGAATCCTTGCAGTCACGAAAGCTTCAAATCTAGAACATACACACATGTCCACGCACTCACACACACACGCAGACACTTAGTCCCAGCGCGAGGAAGACTCGTCGCATCTCGCGGAGGATCGCGCCTCTGAACAAAATACTTCAGCGGTTCAGTTTGCAATTGCGAGTTCGCATTTTAAGTCAACACTATATATTGTTTTATATTGCATAGAAGCTGCTTCATAAGTACGGGTGTTCGTAAGTCGGGCGTTCGTAAACCGAGGACTGCCTACATGTTGGTTATCTCTCCGTCCGCCTCTCCCCCTCTCTATATAAATCTTCACTTTAGCCTACACGTTGGGTCTCCTCTTGGTTGGGGCAGCGGGTCCAACATTCTCTCCCCGAAGTATGAGCCTGTCGCGCCGATTGGGAACTTTCGCGGATGTTCTGTCCCTCTTCCTAATGGCTCCAGGCGCGTTGCAGCGGGCGTTGTTGCAATAAAAAGACAATAAAAAAAACATAACCCTTTGAGTCAATACTGTTGTCAATAGTGTCCAATGTGGAATTGTATATTGTCTCTCGCAAATTACAGCATATTGGGCTCGTGGTAGCGACGTCCAAACTTCAGAGAAGCGAGCGTGGGGCATTGACACATGGCCAGAAGTGATGATGGCCGATGGTGAATAATAATGACGAGGGGTCGGCACCCTGCCGCTCTTTTCGCCTCTTCCTTTGCGGCTCTTCGGCTGCCCCGTTGCGGGCAGCCGTTTTATTCTTTAAGAACATAAAAAAAAAATTAATGCAAAGACCATAAACAATTTATTAAATACTAGCAGGTAATGGAGTCACTATGGAATGTTTTGGTGATGACAAAATGTGCAGCAGTGAAACTGTGTTGTTAAATAATAACTAGGACGGGGGGGGGCAGTTTATTCCATCACCTATATTATTTATTGAAATCACCTGCTGTGTACCGGCTGCTGTGTTTGTTTGCAAGTAGTCCTGCGTGTGATGCGGCTCTAGAACTATTTTGTTCAAAGACAAAACAACAAAACAAATGGCTCTTCTTCTTCTTCTTTGAAGGGTTGCCAACCCCTGATAATTACGCAGTGGTAGCCAAAATGTAACGCGTCTGAGAGAACGTCCAACAGAGGACACGGAGGGAGGCAATCAGCTGCTATTGGAGTGTTGGGTGGATTGTTAACATCGCAGGAGCGTGAGAGATAGTGACGACTTGCGGAGGCCTTCATCCAGAAGTGGATAGGCCATGGTTGATCATAATGACACCCACGGGTGAATATGCCCATGTATTGGGAATTGTACAACACAGTGCTATTGTTCATTTAAATACGGGACTGCATATGCAGCGCAGGATTTAGTTGTAAAACCATTAGACAAACGATACTCTTTCAAGGACCGTTCACAGCATACAGCATAGCACACAAACAAACAGCCATGCAAACACGTAACATTGTCACTACAATAACACTGGATTCAGGGTGTTCCAGAATCGATCGTCTGTAATCAGCAAGAGGACTGTTATATATTCTTAGGTTTTTTCGGTAAAGTCACGTAGGTAAAAACATTAAAAAGTAAAATAAAATAAAAATCACGACGTTTCGGAGGCAACACAAGCTTCCGTCTTCAGGTGGTACCGTCACAGCCACGACAGCTGTATCAAGTAAATGAGAGATTGCAGGAGCTACCACTCCGTTTATATAATGGTTGGAGAAGGTGGTGGGGCAAGGGCCGCATACTTTTTATTAATATGGTAAGGTGAGGCTTAAGACTAAGAATAGACTGCATAACAAAGGCTGAGCCTTTGTTATGGAGAGGTGCGGTTTGTGACTCAACCTGTGACAGGGAGACCACAACTAAACATGGTAAAACTGTAATGGTTGTCTGTCAAATAATATTGGCAAATAAGTGTAGTTAAATCTTTTTTGCATGGTTAATCACATCTTTCCAATGATTACTCAGTTTGTAACCGTCATCACGGTGCAATCTCTCATTTACTTGATACAGCTGTCGTGGCTGTGACGGTACCACCTGAAGACGGAAGCTTGTGTTGCCTCCGAAACGTCGTGATTTTAATTTAATTTTATTTACTTTTTAATGTTTATACCTACGTGACTTTACCGAAAAAAAACCTAAGAATATGAATCATTGCAGACACGAAAACTTCAAATCTAGAAGGACTGTTATAGTTTGCGGTATTCAATAGTCTGTTGTGAACCTAATGCACCTCAAAATAAGCATGAAGCATCATGGCAAAGGGTCTCGTCGTGTGAGATTCGTGGTGATAATGCGGTCAAGGTGCAGCCCTGTCATTCCTTTCTCGTGCCACTTCTGGCAGAAGGGCCTCCTCCACTTCAGGGGAGCTCGAGTGAGCCCACCTAAGAGGGCATTTGGCCTACTCTTCCACGCTGGCCAAAAGTCTTGGACGAGGTGGGGAGGGTACCCACACTTCGCTTCGCAACACACGACCGACCACTAAACTGACTCGTGCACCCATTGATATTGGCCGGGTGGACAGGAAGGTCGGTTTAAGAAACTCGCTCCATTGTCGATTTAAAGCTTTCGTGACTGCAGGGATTCATCTTCTTGGTTCTTTCGGTAAAGTCACGTAGAAGGGAAGTAATAAAATAATAAAAAAAAACATAATAAAATAATTCTCACGACGTTTCGGCCACAACGCAAGCAGCCGTCCTCAGGTGAAGACCAGGTCTGTCGGGGAGACAGCGTCTGACAGACCTGGTCTTCACCTGAGGACGGCTGCTTGTGTTGTGGCCGAAACGTCGTGAGAATTATTTTATTATGTTTTTTAAAATTATTTCATTACTTCCCTTCTACGTGACTTTACCGAAAGAACCAAGAAGATCGCTCCATTGTTTCAACTGTTGCACTGTGAGCTCAAAATCTAATGTGCTTTGCACAATGGCAGCGTGCCGTCGTCGGCTTAGTGAATTGGTCGCATTCATACTCCCTTTTCTTCTCCTGCCACATCTCGCCGAACGTTGAGGAGGCGAGCTGGAATACAAAATGCGGTGTCAGCAAAACCGCTGATAGTAATTATTTCAGTTTTTTTCATACATAATAAACATGTGTCCAATGACGAACATTGTTTAATGTTGTGTAACATAGCATCAGTTTATATTTTACATTTTAAAAAATATGTCCACCAAACAACGTGTTTTGTAAGATATGATTCAGAGCGAATGTATGGCTCGATTTAGGAGATTGCCAATACGTTCCATATTTACATTTCGATCGTGAATGAGAAGACACATTGTGTATCTGTTTGGGGAGCCGTGGCGCAGCGGTTATCACGATGCGCTATGAACCCGGCAACACAAGTTGGATTCCCGCTCACGGCCAACACCAGTGACAATTATCGAACTGGCCCTGGGACTCCCGAAGGTTGACTCAGCCTCAAATGAGTACCTAATGTGGCTTGTATACATCGCCACAGAGGGAGACAAAGGCGGCCGGGTGTGGTGCTGGCCACTCTCTCGTTGTGCCATGCCAGCCTTCAAAGGTGCTCGCAAACAGCCCTTGTCCTTACAGTTGTTAAGGCTATTTGGGGGATCTTTGCCTTTGTGTATTTTGTGCATTGATGTAGATTATACATTGGCAACGTTTGAAGGGTGACGGGGAGAGAGAAGGGTTCACTGGAAGGTCACAGCCAGGAGAAGAAACATCAAATTCTAACAAAGTTGAATTTACACAACTGCTTTGACACAATTCCTTACTTAATGAGAGATTTTGTCTTGCAAATGACGAAATTTAATTATACATTTCTAAAACGATTCTAGCATATAATCACTATTAAAAAAACAGGTATATACAGAAACAAATACTTTTCCTATCCTCGTTTTGAATGCGGGTTTTTCTCCCATGCTGTGTTCTGGCAACTCGTTGGATGCATTCAGTGACAGCAGTGACATCAATAACACGAACTGATGGAACGTTGATGTGTAGAAACTTTTATTGCAAACATTTCATTGTAACTTTAGGCATGGTATAAGGAGTTATTTCCACATCCATCGAAGCAGCAATATTGCTGAATTTTCTGCAACTGGCATGGTGTAGAATTCCATGAATTAAAGATTAAACTGCTTTAGACTCTGAGAGGCAACGCTGATCAAAAGAGACAAACTGATAATGCTGTAGTCTAATGTGCGAGTCTAAAACAGATGGGAAAGTAGAACATATACAATCAGCAAGCACTACAAAAACTTGAATGTGAGCTTTACTATTGAAGTAAAACTGTGACATTGATTGATCAGGAATGGATTTCAATACAAATTCTGTAAACAAGTATGCACTAACATTACTTTTAAAATGCCAAAAAAAAAATGCTACGAATGTTTTTGGGGCTAAATCAACGTGAATTTGTGTTAAATTTCGACTTTTCAGAATTGTAATCTTTTTCTATGTAAACGTTACGTTTAAAAGTCTACATTATTTGGATTTTCAGCAAAATAATTTAAAACAATGAACATCACAATAAATTATCCAGATTTAAATTTCCCTTATACATTTCATTTCACAGAATTGTAGGGTTCAATGATTACACTATTTAAATACGCTAAAATGTTTCAATCTATTTTATTATTTAAAACATTCTCATGCATTTTTTTTCCCACACCCTACACTCCCCTCCTTTTCAATGGGAAAAATGCTATGCAGTACAAAAAAATATATTTTCTTAAAACCTTGGGAAACATAATCGTAGTGGGTGTGTCTGTACTGTGAACCATTGTTTATTAAAGACCTGAATTCTGCCAGACTGGAAGCCAGCCCCATGGAGCCAGCGGCATAAGACAATAAGACAAAATGAAATAAGCTTTGTGAAATTTACCGTATTGTTTAGCTTGGAAAACTGATGACTTAAAGTTTTTATTTTTATTTTTTATAGCTGAGCATATAATATACATTATTGATTTTACTACTGTGCAGTGAAATGACGTTTCAGGTTTGCACATAAAGCATATTCACATCACACAGCTCTCCTCTTTAGCTTACATTGCAGATGCATTTTTAAAAAAACTAGTTTTATTACATATAATTACACATAGGGGTGTGCTCACAAACAGCAGGAAGACACAACTCCCATTCTCCATTGCATGCATATACCATACAATTCTCTCAGCCTTATCCAGACCACCAGCTCAAGAGCTGAACGTGTGAAAGAGACAGCTGTAGATCACGTACATCCAAATTAAGTCCCATCAGTACAGTCACTGCTGCCTGGTCCGATGGTCACATTATTCAACTCTTTTTGAGTTAGTGGCCGAAACAACAATGTGTACACACACTCGGCTGTTGAGTTGGTGGTCTGGATAAAGCCGAGAGCGTGTGTACGTGCAATGTGGTGGTCACATGAAATGCATGCAAGGCACCATGGGAGGTTTGCCTTTCTGCTGTTTGTGAGCACACGTCTGCGCGTTGTTACATCTGTTTGTTTCCAGCCTGGGTGCTTCTGTTGTGATGGGTATCTCATAATTGAGTGTTAGCTTTGATTATGGTGCGATTGATTCTCCTAAAAAATAAATGTCAATGGTTATATTAGATGTAAGTTTTGTACGTGTATACACGTCTTACATCATCTTCATACTATTCTTATTGCAGAGCAGAAATTATAGAGCTTAGCTATAATTTAGTACTTTCCCCCCCAACCCCCGCTCCTTTTATGAAAGTGTGATAAGTGCAGAGGTTACAAATATTTCTATGTCTGTGTGGTTTTGGTAAAATGTTTTGGTGCAATGGGATAATTTCCCAGTACGCATGTAAAACAAAAAATATATTTTCTGCCAGATTTTTCTGCTAGATGGCATCATGATTTACTTGACATATGCGAAAAAGAGCTTCATAGCTCATCGGATTACTACAGTCTAAATAAAGCTTCTGATTACATCACATCCTATTGGAAGAAAAGTGAGATGTCCTATAATCATCCACCAAGCAGGTGTTTGGTGGATGATTATACCACAGGATGGTGAGAGACGGTGACCGATTGGGGAGGCATTCATCCAGCAGTGGATTTACCATGGCTGAAAAAAATATAATGATGATGTGTGAGTGTTGAGCTTCTTTTTCACCGTACCTCGCCAACCGTGCTAATCGGAGGTGCGGGGGAAGGACAACAATGCAGGGGAAGGTGTGAAGGAAAGTGAAATACCTTGAAGAATGAATCATGGTAAGAGCATTCTACAGGACTAGCAGTAGAAAAAAAATGTTAAACAAAGTTAGTGTCCGAGCACCGGGTCATGTCCCATTTACTGTGCAATTCTTTTGCCAAAATCACACTGACATACTCGTATGGTGCAGAATTATTAATGCAAATTCCTTTCCATACTGAAACACTCTTGTACAGTTATTTTGTGTTTCTATAATAGTAGGTCACATGTAGCGAAATGTGACGCGTTAGGAACAGGCCAGCAAATGCAATATACCCATAATATAGGTTTTTGGGTCAGATCGCGTTATTTATAAATGTGTCGTAACCCTCCACCACCCGACACGGCCAAACAGTAAAAAATGTGTCACGTTTTTCAAAGGGCATTTTTTACTGTTTGGCCGTGTCGGGTGGTGGAGGGTTACGACATTTTTATAAATAACGCGATCTGACCCAAAAACCTATATTATGAATACGCCTACGTGTTAAATTAAATGTCAATATACAACAGAAATGTTTTTTTATTTCTTTGGGTCTTTCTATCGACGTGGCTTTACCGAAAGATCTAAAGAATATGAATTCCTGCAGTCACGAGAGCTTTAAGTCAAGATTTAAGACTTTTTAAATATTGTACAAAAATCTATTTTACATTAACACAATGTCTATCAAATATTATGCTATTTGTTTTGTACAATGTTGACCTCAGCCTGATATTTGAAGTCTCTGACTTATAATTGTGAAACGTAGGCATTACGCATCAATCAAAAAATAACTATTGCAACATGTCATTCCATTTAAATTAGGATTTACGTAGATGCCTCTGTTACAGTAATTATAGACTTTACAGCTAAGGCCAGGTCTATGGGGGCAAATGCTGTTCAAAGTTCATGTCAAACATCGGTTATGATTTTTCTTTACAGAAATTTAAGCCATGAGACTGTAAACACTGCAGGGTGCGGTTTGAGTAATCCGCATTTTTGTGCACCGCACATGTGTCAACCCATAACATCTTTAATCAGCGTTCACGCAAGCAGCAACAAAACATGCCAATGCAGACCTTCAGGTGAGCCGTTATCACTGCAAGATCTTGTGCCCAAGAAGAATTTCGCAACGCAGAATTGTTTCTTGTGAATACAAGAACACAACATCTCGGCGGGTGGTGAGATGTTAACTACCTCGCCTGGTATGCAGGAGGTTGTCGTGTGTTTTATCCCGTCCCTGACGCCTGCTGTATATTTGGGGTTTGCATATTCTCCGAGTGGTCGCGTGTTTTTTTTTTCCGGGTCCTTCGGTTTTTGCCTACACATTCATAAACGTGCGTTTAGAGTATTTGGCTGCTATAAATTTCCACGTAATAAGCCACTTTGTTGAACTATCATTTGTGGGCAGGTCGCTTCTGAAAAAGAGCTATACAGCTCAGTGGGCCTTGCTTAACAAAATAGATAGTTTTTCGATTTAAAGCTTTCGTGACTGCAGGGATTAATCTTCTTGGTTCTTTCGGTAAAGTCACGTAGAAGGGAAATAATAAAATAATAATAAAACATAATAAAATACAAGTCTCACAAGAATTTAGTTTAGTAGTTTCAAAATATTTAGTTTAGTATATATTTTTTCAAGTCCACAAACAGTGACTGTCTTTTCTTGTGCTTTGCGATCGTATTTGCCAGTCACGACTGTATTGAAAGACTAAACGGATGACTTTAGCATTTCATAGTTATAGATTAGTTGCACTATTATAATGTTTTGTTAAAATACCAAATAGTAAACTTGCTACCCTTTTAGTGTCCAGTATTTTAAACCAATCCAGTTATTAATGCGCTGCTTTACTGAGATAAATAAACAAAACATTGGTACATTTAATGAAAACATGTTTTTAACCACAAGCTTGACAGCTTGCGTATGTGATTACGCACATGCACTTTATGCTCGTTGCAATTCACTCATCCATATGAAAGCCAGAACTTGCTCTAATTATGTTTGTAGCAGGCAAGATAGAGAATAAAGCCAAGGCAACGGATGCGTGTCGTACATGCAAGATGGGAGCCCTGATATGGGGCCGCCTGGCACCAAGAGAGACACACACAGAGGGATGGTGGCTCCAGATATCGCCCTGTTTGGGTTTGCTGGAATGCAGCCTGATGAGTTTGCTCCTGTAGGGAACAAATGGAACCTTGGCAATGCGATTAAGTAGCTTCGTGCAATAATTACTCTTCAAAGGCATCCAAAGTATTCCCCTTTGTGCTGTGTGGGTGTCTTGTGTGTGTGTGCGCGCGTGTGTAGGCATTTCTCCACTTTACATTGATAGAAACCTGTAATGGTTTTTAAATATACAGTACTGCCAAAGGTATGGGTGCAGACCTGCAACTGTTTGCTGTTGTCGCTGCTGGAGGAAAGGCCTCCACTAGCGGGAGCGCCCTCATGGGACTATTCTTGCCTGTTGACTCCCCGCTGGCCAGACGTCTTTGAAAAGGGACAAGTACCCACAATTTACCCCACCATTCGTGACCTGTCGATCAACTGCAGTCGATTGTGGTGTATCCAATCATACTGTCGGGTCTACAGAGCCGGGGCCAGGGCGGGTAAACTTCTTTAGCACCATACATAGCCAACTGTGCTAATCGGAGGTGCCGGGGAAGGAGTCCAGATTAAACACAAAACGCAGTTCTAAATAAATGCCTTTACAATCTAGATTTAAAAGTGCATAGCTTATGTCGCTTCCTAATATCGTAAAAAGATATTTTTCCATCGGGTGAGATCATCACCGCACCTCCGATAAGCACGGTTGGCTACGTGTGGAGCGAAAAAAGTTCAACATACATACTTACACACATAAAGAAACTTGCCCTTTGTGTCAACTGCCATTCCGGGAGATAAAATCTAACCTTTGGATTGCAAGTCCAGTGTCCTAACGATCACACCAGTACTTCTTCGCAACCGGTGTGCCGTGGGCAAGGTCCCAGGTGTGGCTCGGTATTTTCTGAATTATTTTAAAGAAACTCAGCGTGAGCAAGCGACGACAGACGAACTTTGCTTGCCATTCAGTGCCCGATCCAGTTCTCCCCCCCCTAACCTCAACTCTCTAGTGGAGGAACAGCAGCAGACAGCCATCAGCCCTCAACCACCGACCCTCTCAACTCCCTGGGCAACACATGCGCGGTTGGGCAAAGACGCCGCTACACCCACCCACCCTGGTCCACAGTGAGTTTTTGGCTTGGTTGTTTTTAGCATATTCTAGATTTGAAGCTTTCGTGACTGCAAGGATTCATATTCTTAGGTGTTTTCGGTAAAGTCATGTAGGTAAAACAATAACAATTAATAAAAGTAAAATAAAAATCACGACGTTTGGGAGGCAACACAAGCTTCCGTCTTCAGGTGGAACCGTCACAGCACGATTTCTGTATCAAGTATCAAGCATCCAAGGTGGAGCAAGCCCGAAAGTGAATATGCAAGTGGATTGGATAACGTTGAAAAGCACTTCACGCCGAGGCTGCATCCCATTGTAAATGCCACGTGGAAATATCTGCCCGACGTAGAATCACATTTGGCTGTTATAGATGGTGTCATGGAAACATTGAACTCAGTGTCGGATATTGACGTACTATGTTTAATACCAGTACGGGGTTTTTATTACCGTACTTGGATCCACTGAAAGTGCAAAACTTGAAGGTGTAATCTTGACTTAAAACTTTCGTGACTGCAGGAATCCATATTCTTGGGTGTTTCGGTAAAGTCACGTAGATAGGTTCAAAGAAAATAGCAAAAAATAACTAAAAACTACGACGTTTCGATCGCAACACAAGCGTTCGTCATCAGAAGAAAAAATTGCGGGAAAGCTGCTGAGGCAGGATGTTTTAGAGGTTTGAAATGGGTGTAGCCCAAGGATCATAAGCAAAGTGGGCGGGGCTAGTGATGTTAAAGTGAGAAATTTGCATGTCAATGTAAGATCGGAGAGCTACCTCCACGATGACAAAGTTGCGGAGGTGGCCAATGTATTGTGAGAGATTAGCATGTCAATGTAAGATCGCAGAGCCACCGCCAGCCTCAGCAGCTTTCCCGTTATTTTTTCTCCTGATGACGATTGCTTGTGTTGCGATCGAAACGTAGTAGTTTTTGTTATTTTTTATTTTTTTGTTTTTTGAACCTATCTACGTGACTTTACCGAAAGACCCAAGAATACTTGAAGGTGTGACATCAACCTGATACATAATTGTGCGTGTACACCACTGCCAACGCAGCAGTATCACCAAATAATGTATTTATGATCATGTTAGATCTACAAGCATGCAACGTGAACATTTCAAGATAAAATTCACATGATTGTTATATTTTTGTCCCATCCAAATTAAGTATTTTTTAGCTTCGCAATATAATATAAAAACGTGGAGTGTTTTGTACTATTCAAACTGGTGGGAATGTAGGCTTACCCAGCTCCTGGGTTAAAAATAAGAAATTGATGCTATCGTAAACAAAATACATGTTGCACTTGAATAAGAGGAAATGTTAGACCGAATTTGGGTTTATATGTTTCGTGGATTTAACACAACAATCCACGACACAAATGCTCTTTCACGTCGGCTGCTTTAAACTCTTTCAGGTTTTGGAGAAACAGGAAGGGGGGTGGTCGACCAAAGGGAGCTGGGGGGTCACCAAACTCGGGGGTTATGTAGGCAAGTGTTGAAGCAACAGAGGGATTTGATTTCCTTAAATTGTCTCCCAAATGTTTGGGAATTCAAGCCTTCTGTACCGCTGGCCTTCATAACAAACAGGCACTTTAGTTGTACAAAGTGTCCGGGAAGATACTGAACTCCAGAGCGTCGTGGTATAAGCGTATAAAAGCAGTAAAATCTTGAAACAAAGGGTGTGCATGCAATGTATGTATGTTGAACTGCGTATGTAGCCAACCGTGCTAATTTGATGTGCGTCGGAAGGACAACAAGCTAAACACTAAACTCAGTTCTAAGGAAACGAGTTTTCACTTGATTTAAAAGTGCTTAGTTCCAGTGGCTTACTAATATCGGAAGGAAGAACATTCCAGACGGCCGCAGAAGCGCACCTGAAAGCGCGCGGTGCAGTGACCGTCTTTGTTCAATGATCAGTCATAGCCGCGGCGAGGATGACCGGAGTTGTCGTCATGGTTTATGCTCCTTGCAACGTAGTATACAACACTGTATAGAGGATGCTGCTGCCATTGTTGAATGGCTTGAATGCTGGACTTGCAATCCAGAGGTCACTGGTTCGATCTCGTGTCGAGGAAGTTGAAACAATGGGGCAAGTTTATTCACTGCCCACCCAGGAGTAATAATGTGCAGACCACCACAGTTTGCCAGTCGGTCAGTCAGGTCACATCTGGCGAGCATGGAAGAGTAGGCCAAACATGCACTCTAGGTGGGCTATCTACAGCTACCCTCACCCACATTTATTATTAATGATGATGCTTGGAGGAACAGCAACAGTTGACAGTATGACGTAAAGTTTTTATATCTAGTGAAGATCTTCGGGAGATGCTTAGATGGATTGCAGCAACCTTCACACAGTCCTCTCTGTGGAGAGTGCTTGGTTCATCGCATCGGCGAGCACTTTGTGCGCGAACTACGGTACTTTCCACCGCTTTGAGGAGACCGAACGTCATTCGTAGACCTCAAGGTCAGAATAGCAGCCTTCTCAAGAATTCATCGTTAATACTCGGCCACATTTTAAAAAAAATATTGACATGGTGGTGAAAGACAAAATGGGCACACGTGCAATTATTTTTCACTGATGGTTTTTGCATCACGCACAGCTTTGTGTGTTCTTAAATCTATGCTACTACGACTGCCATATAACGGCATAATTATGTTGCAGGAAATGGGCCTTCTGAGAAACAGAGAGGCTGGGCAGAGAGTTTGACTGACTGACGTATACGAAGTTGAAAATTGCCCTATTGGCTCAGAGAAGGAGGGAAGCATTTTCGGGATAGAGACGGGAAAAAGCAACATCACATGTGTCAGGAACATTGAAGGCTGTTGAAGGGAGGTGGTCTTCAGTGCAACGTTCACAGTTGTCACTTACGCAATTGGCACGGATACTAGGTGTGCTTATGAATTGATGTGTTATGTGTCTAATATATAACGTGAAAGGGAGTCCACACGAGTCGTCCCGGTATTGTTCGGTTCAACACGAACCCTTGTTGGGCAGGTCAGGCACTTGCAGGGCACGGACACTGGCGTTGACTTCAGCCTTCTCTTGCCAGATGCCTCGAGTCCCTTCGTCCCACCCATCTTTCCTCGTTCTCTCTCCCGCCAATCTGTATGTATTTTTTTTCTTACATCTTTTATCCAATCCCCTACCCCCTCGTTCTGACCGCATTTATTTAACAAGTTCTCTGGCGTGGTCCCTTGTCCCATCCGTGACCCCTACAGCTAACGTTAACGTGACGTCCACACAACCTCCACACATATGCATTTCGGTTGTAAGGTAGTCTCAACGTTAACATTAACCATTTTTCTTTTTTAATTCGTAGTCCCTTAATCGTTGATGTTTATCCGTTTATTCTCTCTCCTATTATAGGTCCAGTGACATTTAAAATTAAGTCAGTAAATGTTTACATGATGAAAATTTTTAAATGTAATACTGGTACACTGGCAATCACAATGGTCAATACTGTATATTGAATTATTTCTGTACCTTTGAGTATATTTTATTTTCTTGCTAAAATTGAACATCTAAAATCATGAAAACATTCTCATATTTTTGTTTTACAATTATCATAGGTTGACCTGCCATGTAGATTAGAGATTTCACCCAATTACAGATGTCTGGGAGCTCCATTTTTCTTCATAGGAATGGAGTGGCGATGTTCATGAAGATTGGCAATTATTTTTTGTCATACTCATGTTAATTCTTAAAATAAACATTGTCAGCTTGACATTCTTAGGGTGAAAGGACATGCCATCAATTATTAAAATACAGGTATTAATTAGTCAAACATTGTACTGGCACTGCATTACTAAATACTATTTCTGTAATCACTTTCAAATTGGTCAGATGATGAAATGTAAAGTACTGTACAAGTATACTGAGTACTGCAGTAGTTTGTGATGATCGATGCATCTTCATCTTCACCATGCTCAATCCCCCGCTGGATTCAGGCCTCCCCATCACCTGCACACGAACTGATTCCATTGCTCCATCTCCTCATTGGATGATCCTTTCAAACGCGTTTCATTACCTGCTGCCGTGACGAGATGCTAACTACCTCGCCTGGTATACAGGAGTACATGGGTTCGATCCCGACCCTGACACCTGTGTATTTGGAGTTTGCATGTTCTCTTTGGTAGCATACATTTTTCTCCGGGTCCACCCGTGTTTCCCTCCACAATTAGAAACATGAGTTTAGAGTATTTGGCTGCTTTCAAATTCCACATGATAAGCCACTTTGTTGGGCTATTATTTGTGGCCAGGTCACTTTGGAAAAAAAGCTATACAGCTCAGTGGGCCTTACCTCGTAAAATCAAAAATAGTTTAGTTATTATGTTTGACCATCATCCGACATCCCTGCAAGTGGCACGTCCTGCCCAGTCCACTTTTAACAGTTTTAATTGTCATGAACTTGCATCTGATCTCGCAGTGTAATTCCAAGCACTTATAGGCTGAATTCATAAAAAAATACATTTGATTGACTTCGATCACATTTTTTTTTATGTTTTATGATTGGAGTGAAGCTCAGGGAGACACATCCAACATGTCTAGCCACAGGACAGCCCTTTTTATGCATATTTTGTTTCCATTCATGATTGTTACATTTGTAGTGGGTTCTACGGAGGCCGCGCACTTTGATCTGCGAGGCAACACGTGTATTACACGGCCCCAACAGGTCTACTACTTAACGTAACAAACACGTACGAGACCCCAACAGGGTAACTACATATCCGGGCCAGGCAGTAACGTACTGCCTGGATATGCCGAACGAGACGTCCGAAGACCGCAGAAGCAAGAGAAGTATCCCGACGGGATGACTCCAGGAGACAGCCCCGCTTGGCTCTCAGGACCCCCTTTTAACCCCCTGGGCGTGGCCTCGCTCCGCCCTCGGCCACGCCCCCTTCGGGACCCGCCCAGAAGGTTCTGGGGCCTTCCACCACCTGGCCTCCTCGTCAGAGCCGGCCCAGCCACTAAGCGACCCTTGCAATTGCAAAGGGCCCCGTGGCCAGCAGAGGGCCCCCTAGAGTCACTGCTAGCTAGTGGGTGAAAAAAATCATACATCAAAGGGGCCTCCAACCAAATTTTGCTTAGGGCCCCCAAAGGTCTAGGGCCGGTTCTGCTCCTCGTTACCTGTCGGCCCCCCTCGTTATCCTCTCCTCGTCACGTGTGCCCTCTTGGGTTTCCCTAGCCTGTCACATCCTCGGGTACCAGAGAGAGGCTGTGATACGCACAGCTCGCTAACGGCGTAGTGACTCAATGTACGTCACTACACATTCATTGAAATAACACAAACTTCTGAAACTGCTGCAATAACTTTCTTCCAATAACTTTCTTCCTGAAATGTAGAAGCAAAGGATAAATGCAACGTGATATCGTCCTCAATATTTGGAGGGTATTTTGGTATTTAATGATTCTCTATGTTTTGAAGTTGCTGTATTGCCTGAACGATGTCGTGTCCTCTAACATTAAGCCAATGCAATATTCATGGGGCATTTTCATTCTGTGCATGGAATTCAATCAGCGTTATGAGACGGCATCATCCTTTTTCATTACGTCAGGAATTTTCAACTCGGAATACACATATTTGCAACTATTCCTTTGTAAAAAATAACGAAATAATATAGCACTACATTTTACAGACATGGGCATGTACTTCACCGTGCTTATAATTTCAGTCAATCGCATGATTGGTAATTAAAAGCCAAGTAGTACGCGGCTCGAAATGTAAGTATTTAATTAAAGCCCCATTGACAAAACGCATATTTCTCTAGAGAACGATGAACAAAATGTAAGATCGCAAGCCAAGTATATACTGTATTTCTGGGTAAACATTTACAAAACACCTCTCACCTCATACCCTCCCCCCTTAGGTTAAATTACAGGTAAGGGGCCGTCCATAAATGACGCGATTTTTGGGCGATTTTTGACCATAAAGCTCTGCTCCACCCCCCCCCCCCCCAAAAAAAAAAACATGCTTCAAATCGCTTTAAAATTTTGTCATTGTAGTGCGTATTTAATGTGGCGCTGCACTCTGATGTTGTAGGAGAAAACATGTATAAAAAAGTATATTTAATTAAATAGAACGTGTTGTCTATATTTATTTAAAGTTGCGCATTTTGATGTGACGTCACATTTCTAAAACTCCCCCTCCCCCCCCATCGTTACACATCGTCACAAATGTCTGACCCCCCCCCCCCCCTAGGTGCGTGACGTCATTTATGGACGGTCTCAAAGTGCTCTTCCGGTGCTCTGAAATGGAGCAGCAGCAGCAGGCAGGACTTTAATTTGAGGAATAAAACGAGGAGAAACACAGGAACGCTTGGAGGCTGTCTAGTGAGATAACACATGCAATGTGCACTGATTGACATCATAAAGCAATTAAAACTGAACCTTATGCTACTGGATAAACATTGGCCGAGTGAATGAAATTGTGAAACCCACTGGGCAAAGTACGCGAGCTACTTGTTAGACATCTGCAAAGCCAACCAATCAAACCAACCTCCCCACCAATATAGAAAGAAAGACCCAGGAGGTTGAATGACACGGTGGGCACGGGTGTGGGAAAGGGAAATTAATTGTAACACATGCCGTCATCAGAGTTAGCGGAGTGTTAACGAGGACTAAGGAGGTGGCTTGACACTTGACAATCCACCCCCGAGTGCTGGTGTCGTATCCTCTTCCGATTTGTTTTCGGACTGAACCGCGTATTCTTCAGCAGGACATCCGATGTTTTGCTCCTCGTCCGGCAACAACCAGAAACCACAATAGGAGATTCTAGATTTGAAGCTTTCGTGACTGCAAGGATTCATATTCTTAGGTTGTTTTCGGTGAAGTCACGTAGATAAAAAAAAGTTAAAATTAATCAAAGTAAAATAAAAAAATAAAATAAAAATCACGACGTTTCGGAGGCAACACAAGCTTCCGTCTTCAGGTGGAACCGTCACAGCACGATTGCTGTATCAAGTAACTTACTTGCTATCGTGCTGTGACGGTTCCACCTGAAGACGGAAGCTTGTGTTGCCTCCGAAACGTCGTGATTTTAATTTTCTTATTATTTTACTTTTATTAATTTTAATTTTAATGTTTTATCTTCGTGACTTTACCGAAAAAACCTAAGAACACAATAGGAGAGCTGCAAACAGGGCGCACTTTGCCACTCGGTGTTTTATGGAACCCTTATAGGGCTGGCTTGGCGTAGGTATTCTTGGGCGTGTGTTACTAACTACCACAAGTCTACAGGGCGTGCCTATCCGTCGTAATCCTATATTATGGTAACCTTTATTCATAGATATCTTACGAGGGCAAAATAAGTACCGTGTAGATAGAATAGGGCGAGAGGGATGTGGCGTGCCAAAATATATCCAGGAGAAACGTTCTGGATTGTTCTGGCTCTTCCTATACAGCACAAGCTGGAGACGCTACGCAGCACGCAGAGCAAATGGGAACTCTGCAGGCGAGGTGTGTCAGTGTATAGCCAAAATTAACAAATCTTAAACGCTTAACAGAATAAGTAAATATATTGCAGTAGTGCTCCGGCTTATGTCGGGGATGTGTTCCTGAAGGGTGCGGCGAATATTGAAACTACGTAAATCAAAGCAATTTACAGGGTAAGCGGAGTCGAAAGGCTGAGGCGATGTGTCCGAGAAAGGACGGACTGCGCTGTCAGCGACGTAAGTGTGGGTTGAGGCGACGCAAATCACGTCGTGGTATTAATCACGTGACGACGTATTTGTGAAACGACGTAAATCGGGGTATTACTGCCTATGCTTTTGTCTGTCATGAATTCTGCTCTCGCTCTCACCCGCTATGCTCTGTCGAGTTGGGGCGATGGTGCGGGGACTCTCCACGGAGCCTGTCTCTAAAACTAAACTTTGTTTTTTCATTTCCCAGGTAAGGCTCACTGAGTTATATCGCTCTGTTTCAGAAGCGACCTGGCCACAAATGATAGTTCAAAGTGGCTTATCACGTGGAAATGTATGGCAATCAAATATTCTAAACACACGTTAATAAATGTGCAGGAAAAACGAACCACGGGGAGAACATGCAAGTTCCAAATATACAGCAGGCGTCAAGGTCGAGATCTAACGGACGACCTCACGTATACCAGGCGAGGTAGTTAACGTCTTGCCATCGTGGAACCCCTCAGAGAGAGACAGTGAAAAGGCTTGAGTGACAGTGTAGACGTGTGGGCGACCGTGCAGTGGATGATGGATAAGACTGGCCATTTGAATGTATTTCTGTCTTGCTACTAGACTTTTTCCTTGGACTTCATTGGTTTTCTGGCCTTTGGTGCCAGTTGCAGGGCCGGATTAAGGCACTTCTGTTCCATAGGCCTTTAGTAATAACGTTCTACAGGTGGTACTACTGCTGCTCCCCATGTTACTACCTGTCGCCGCTGTCACCTACTTGTTCGTGCGAAAAACAACATTTCAAGATGTTATTGTAATTTTGCAATGAAATAATCTCGAAAAGTTAGTCTCCGGTGTTAATCTCTCTCGCCTTATTAAAAAAAATGATTGACATGACTCTGCCTCTTTGTAGATATCTCGGTTACATTTTTGAAATAATAAAAACTAAAACATATGGTAATTTTTTGCGTACTGTGCCTATTTGATAATGTGGCCCTGGCCTGTTGCACTCTTTACTGTTGTGTGCACTGGTTCATCGTAATCTCATTGCCCAATGTCTTCCTGTATGTTACCACTCTATACATGTTTCTTTCACCACCCTTATCGGTGTTCATATCTCTTGTTTGTGTTGTGAAGTGCTGTGAGATGCCATTTCACTGTTTTCACTCAAAACATTAGAATCCTTATCCCGGTAGACTATACATGTTATCATAGTTTGCGTACTTTGTACTTAGCTTTTTTATTTATTTTGCACCCGATAATTGTTTTTGTTTGCTTTCATCATATAAAATAATTTACAAGATGCTCCGCTTAAAATTCGTGTATTTTAATTCTTAAATTGTAATTCTTTAATCACTCATATTTGCTCATTTAACCCAGATTATCATCTGCCCTGATCTATTCACTGCTGAATGAAGGCATTCCCACATCGTGACAACCCCTCACTGTCCCCGTGCTGCTCCCATCCATCTCACTCCTGTACAAGAACTGATCTAATTGCTCCATCTCCTATGAGGTCACATCAGGTGTCCCCTTGAAAAAGAGAAGTGGAGTCTCATCTCGAAAGCCTGTCAGTAGATCCCTGTTGACAATTAGCTTATATTACCAGCATGAGCAGTACCAGACTCACAAACTGACAATGATTTACCTTCCTGCAGCTACAGTACCACGGCAAATATACCCAGATGAGGCCAATTATGCTCCACGCAAACATTTTAGTATCGACAATTTTTTTTATGTTACTTTAAAACAATTGGATAAATTCTAAAATTAGATGAGTTCATTGTGACCTGTCCACCACAAACGCCTTTGGTAAATATAAAACAATTTAGAGTCATGTCTCATCAAAGCGAAATAAGAGAAGCCGAGGCAGGATCTGACAGAACTGATAACATTTTATAAATAAGCAGGTTGTGAGCGCTCAATGTCGGCACCATTTTACATTGGGCTTTATCAACGGAGGTTTATGGCGTACAAGGTATAACAAACACACGGTTATGTACTGTTGTAATGTTACGAGTTCAAATCCTGGCTCGGGGTTGTCTTAGCCCATCATCTTTCTGGGGTCGATAAAAGGAGTACCATTCTGTGGGGAAGCCAACAGTGGTTGCCTTACGGATAGATTGTCCCCCATCAGAGGAATGTGGGATATTCACCACTAGCCCAGGGAAATAAATATAATCTGAGCACTGCCTCACTGCTCATTAAAACAGGAAATCACGTTGACTTTTAATGTAACCTAACTGATTACTATAGATTAATAAGTACTTTAGCAAAAGAAAACTCCGTATTAAAGAAACGAATTCCACATATATCATATTTTGGCTTCTGAAGCAATCGTTGAATTAGATAGCTTTCCAAAAATACAGCAACCAGGTCTGCAGATTGTTAATGCAGTCTTTACCTCATGGCTTCCTGTGACTCAGTACATTATGTTTTAATCATTGTCTGTGTCCATGGAGATTAAAGTGTGCAATGCTGCTAATTAACGCTAACGTGAAACAGACCATGCGTGGCATTCACAGCGAGTTGCCATAAGACTTGAAATATGGCTTCATACTATTTGAACTTGAACAAGTATTCACGGTTAATAATTATAACAAAACAACTTAATCTTTTTGCCCTTTGTCAATCCACTGAAGGATGAAGTTTGGCCTCACGCTGTGTCGGTCACGAGGGTTTTTTGACCATACTTCCCCGCGCTGCTCAGTTGTCCGTTGGTGACGCAGGGGCCTGGGAGCAGAGGACCGAGACCAATTCAGATGTCGTTCGATTTAAAGCTTTCGTCACTGCAGGGATTCATCTTCTTGGTTCTTTCGGTAAAGTGACGTAGAATGAAAATAATAAAATAATAAAAATAAAACATAATAAAATATTTTTTTTAATAAAACATAATAAAATAATTTAAAAAAATTTTTTAAATGTTTTATTTTCATTATTTTATTATTTCCATTCTACGTGACTTTACCGAAAGAACCAAGAAGATGAATCCCTGCAGTCACGAAAGCTTGAAATCGAAAGATATCTAATTTGGTAAAATAATTTTTATAATGTTTTATTTTTATTATTTTATTATTTCCATTCTACGTGACTTTACCGAAAGAACCAAGAAGATGAATCCAGATATCGTTCGTCAATTATGTTAGCTGTGATCGAGAATCGAACTCAAAGCACACTGTGCTCACCACTACTCCCCCGCTCGTGCCTATTCAGGGTGCACAGGAGACAGGGAGATATGATGAGGGCCACCTATACCACGAGCCCTGTTACCTGCGTAGTTATCTGCAAATTTATTCCATTTATCCAAGAGGATAAAATGCGGATAATTGTGGATAATAGGAAGAATAGGGCCCTGATTAATAGTATTTGTGAACCCTACAGATCCTACAGATAATTAATAGGCAATGTGTGTACTGTAATCGGATACCAGATAAGAGGACTTCTACATTGTGTCCCATATACTGTATACTTTTGAAGTATTATATAAGGAGGTCCCATGATATATTATATAAGGCACATAAAAAAATGTCCTCTTAGAGGTGTAACGTATACAGATGTCAATAAAAGTGCCTTCATTTGTTTTTTTTTTAATCTGAGCTGTGAACATAAACACCGAGAACTCTTGCCAATCACATTTTCTCATAGAGGTTAAATAAAACATATATCCCTGTCCGTATATGGGGGTTGTCCCTCGGATGACACTGAACAGTAGAACTTGCATAACCAAAACCACACCGCACGCCACACACAAATACTGTATGACGTTAGAACACGTGGCCTTTCCCAACGTGTTTTTGCCAGTCATGAACGAATGTTGCTTTTTTACACAGTGAGCAGTTAAGACATCAGTGTTAGGGCAGCCACACATCTGAAAACATTGGGGTTTACAGATCGATGGAGGGGGGGGGTCACATTTGTGTATTGTCGGGGGCCGCACTAAAGGCCACCAGGGAACGCCAGGTATGGGCAAAGTGTGGCTACTTCCAACTCTTCAACGACATCAGGCCATCTTCTTGGTTCTTTCGGTAAAGTCACGTAGAATGGAAATAATAAAATAATAAAAAATAAAACATAATAAAATAATTCTCACGACGTTTCGGCCACAACGCAAGCAGCCGTCCTCAGGTGGAGAACAGGTCTGTCGAGAAGACAGAGTCTGAAATCTGTTCTCCACCTGAGGACGGCTGCTTGCGTTGTGGCCGAAACGTCGTGAGAATCATTTTATTATGTTTTATTTTTATTATTTTATTTTTTCCCTTCTACGTGACTTTACCGAAAGAACCAATAAGATGAATCCCTGCAGTCACGAAAGCTTTAAATCGACATCAGGCCAGTGTGTAAGAGTAGGACAAACGTGTTCTAGAGGGGCCCTCGAGAGCTTCCTCGAGTGGAAGCCCTGTCGCCCTTTGTCTCTCAGTGGTGTGAGCATTTGCAGGGATGCACCTTTAACTTTACATCCTTGAGTGCTTGCACCGTCTTTCTGTAAAACTACGACTGACGAAGGACATTGTTTTTGCTATCCGACTCACGGCGCACGTGAAATCCAATGACGAATCGTTTTTATTGTTATTGCCGCAGTACCTGAATGATGGACCAGCCACATAATCGATGCCCTGTGCATGGGTCGGCTGCTTGCATGATGTAATGCTGTTCGACACACTCCCTGGGCATCAGCTAAGCTACATCACAGCAAGGAGCACGGCTCGGGAAATGTCATTCAACGAGCGAGGATCCCATTGAAAATTGTCCCGCAGAAATTTAATTGACGTCAAGAAACTTGATTCGGAGCCCCATGGGAACACGCCAATGGAGAGGCTTGCTGAGAATAATACGCGCTCGACACAATGGAGTAACTGCTTTGCTTCGTAAGGCGTTCAACATTCCCAAACAGTAAGGCAGGATGTGAGTCTGCTGCATCGTTTTATGCGAGGCGTGTGTGCTGTTCTAACATAGCTTGTGGACCTGATACAAAAGCGACTTAATTTGCACTCGGAGACAAACGCAACACACGTACTTGCTCCCATAGCCTCGAGCATAATGCAATGTGCACTCTGCAAAGTGTTTAGGGTCTTAAGTAGAACAGCGTCGATTAATGAGTATATGAAGCCGGGTTCAATCTCCCAGCACGGCAGTTGAAACATTGACCATGTGACTTAACTACCCCCCCCCCCCCCATTCTCCACCTCTGTCCACGCAGGAACTTTAAATGTATGTTGAACTTCTTTTGCGCCATACGTAGCCAACCGTGCGAATCGGAGTTGCGGGCATACCACAGTGCATCGGGGCAGGTTGTGTGTGGTGCAGTAAAGTGTGAGTACTCCTCATCCAAGACGTCTGGCCAGCGTGAAAGAGTAGGCCAAATACGCTCTAGAGGGGCTTCCTAGCTCCCTCTAGTGGAGGTAACTCTGACAGCTGAGTAGAGTGATGAAGCAATTGCACGTCTGAACTTGTATCTTTTATAAAACATAAAAACAAAAAAATATGAAAATATGGCCACAGAGTCACAGCAAAGAGACATAGATATATACTTTACCTTTCCAAACTTTAATTGGTTTGTATTGAAATTATGGGTATATATCTATCATTTATACCACACGATCTTGCTGCCATAAAGCAGATTCCCATGGCATTTTGTCGAATAAACTTTGCTATATTAAAAAAAAGCCAAATGGGGAAAGAAAATGAAAGAGTTTGAAAAGTTGTTTCAAATGACAAAAGTTTAATTGTCTACCCAACTGCTGCTTCAGAGATGGGTTTAAATAACGTGGCTGACCTGACACAGCAATTACACGACTACAAACTGTTATCCATACTTGACAACGGAAATATTTATCGAAACAATCACCATCAAATACAATATTAACATGAGTCACGACAGATATCTTCTGGTATAATATTTCAGAAAAATGGATATCGAATATATTGGCGAATGTCATCTATTCCTAAGGGTAGGTCTCTTAACGATTTAAAGTGGACAAGACAACAAGGTGAGGATCCTCTGTTGGGAAAACTAGTGCCCTACACTGCTATTCCACCCACATGGCACTTCACCACAACTGGCATTTCAAGTAATTATACGCACCTGCAGCTCTGCAGCATGACCCTGTTTCAATTCGGGGCAATACAAAACTCACGTTCAGGCACGACAAAGTCAATGTTGAACACACTTTTAATGAATGCTAAATGCTAAACAGGATGAGTAACAATATGATCTGCATTTGTCTGTCGTGAATTCTTCTTGCAGCTCTCACAGTCACCCCCTATGTATATGAGCAAAGACTGTGACACCCATGACTTAATTGTACCTGCCATATTCTGTGTATTCACATTTTGTTTGACTTGAAGAATTTAGAAGGGTGGCTGAGCCTCCACATCCTACTGGGCTTAAATTAGAGGGAGTGAATATGTCAGGTGAATTTTCAAGTGACATTTACACTTGCTACAAGCATATACTGTATTTCTATATTGCAGTGGTTTATAGATTACTGGATAAAGCTATTGTAGTTTTTCAACTTTAATCGGCAGATAAAATAACAAATAATACTAGCCATTTCATTTTCAATCCATAAATGGATAGGGGCCTCTCCACTCCACGTAGGTCATGGAAGCTTATTTGACCATACTTCACCACACTGGTCAGTGTCGGTAAGTGGTAGGGGAGGGGGGGCAGGGGTTCGATTCTGATATCATCCGCCAACGATGTTAGTCGTGGCTAGGTATCAAACGTAGAACGACGAGTTTGTAGCGCAGAATACTAACCACTGGATCACCGTTGCACTGCCAGAATAGGAAATGCAGCATGCAAAATGATAACAGTATCTTTGCAAAAATGTATTCTAGCACTAAAGTACTAGGCTTCTAATGGATGCACAGTATATTCAAATACAGCAATATGTAATAAGACATGTGTATGCATTTGTATGTTAAATATGGGTTACTTTAAAAAGCATGGTTTTATAATTGAAACAAAGTGTGCACTCAAAAGCCGGTTGGTCTCTCATGGCACACGTGCCAAAATTAAGGAGGCATGCTGCATGCACTTTTATACTTAGCTTACAATGACAAGTACTAGTTGTGTAAGTTAGAGGTTACCATAATTGTTTAATTTAGAAAGGTTTAATATGTTATACAGCGTATCCTTGACACCATGCACTTACGTGATTAAACTTAAAAGCAGTAATTACATTGCATGAACTTTTAACCTAGGTTCACAGTAAAAGCTTTTCTTCTCAAATTTTGAATGAAGACCTCTCAATGTTTTTTATACATGGGAGTGGTTACGGTGGGTGACTGCGGGTACGAGAAGTCTATGACTTCTGTACTTTAAACTACCGTTTAATGCATTTTAATGGAGTGGTTTAGTGGTGCGTTCGTGTAGCGCACTTTGCGAAGAAGCCGGCCACCTGAGCTCGGTTCACAACTGTGGCAAACATCAGCAGAGTTATTTCTGAACAAGTCCCCAGGACTCCCACTATACCAACCTTATTAACTGACCAACGTGGCCAAATATGGTCAAACAAAACCCAGGTAGCACTTCATCCAGTTGTAGATTGATAAAAGACCTGAAGTTATATTGAGTAATCGCAGTTTGAAATTTGAGAAAACAGTGTTTATTCTGTTTTACCACTACATCACTTCAATGAGTAGGAACTCGGATTAAAGCCACAAATTAATTTGTAAACACGAGCTTTTTTAATAATTGCAGTAGGTAAGTGGGGTCCTTGTATAGTTTCAGTCATGTGAAATTTAGGGATTCGGTAACACCACTTAGGAATTCTATTGAAGGAGTAATTCATTGCTCCAAATTTATATGGTTAAAGAAGTTAGGTGAGCTCAGTAAGCTGACAAGTGGAAGTCAATCAATCAGAAACGTGGAGATTCGTGAAAAAAATTGAATGAAAACTGACATGTGGCCAACATTTATGCGTGGAGAGATGCGTGCTTGGAATTACATTGAGATACAGATAGATGAACGCATGGATTTGAAACCGTGTGCAGGATATTGACATAATTCGAACTGTTAAAAAAGTGGACATGTCAATCAAAGGGGTGAAGGATAATGGGGTGGCAACTGAGTGATAGAATGCGTCCAAGGGTGACCTCCATCGAGGGGATGTAGTGAATTCAGCTTGTGAGAAGGTTCTCGATGGATTGTTGCATTGCAGGATTGTGACATGGCGACGGCTTTGAGTGTTTAGTCGAGGGTTTTTTTGATGTATTACACGGATTCTCCCGTTGAGCCAGCTTCCTGCCTATTTTACATGGGAGATCCACGGTGCCGTGAGCACAGCAGCAACAAGAAGACATAGATAAAACATTAATATATCGTCAAGAACGAGTACAGGGTCCTTTAGGAATATTGCACAAAGTAACCGACGAGGTATGTAACGATCGTAAATAAAACACACGAAAAAAAAAGTGAAAATATAATATGGGAACCTTCATCCACCAGTGAATCATGGCTGCTGCTGACGATGATGATCATTAATTGTATTCTAGATTTGAAGCTTTCATTAATTGTAGTTTTCCAGAGTGGAGAGTTTCATAATAATTTCAACTACTAATACACACTGAATACACTCTTTGGTTCTTTCGGTAAAGTAATGTAGATAGAAATAAAATAATAATAGAATACGACGTTTCGATTGCAACGCAAGCAACCATCATCAGGTACAAATTAATGAGAAAACAAACATAGTAAACTTGGAAATATAATGCAATACAACACAGAGAGTCGGCCAACAAAACAGTCAACACCCTACCTGGCTGATCACGTTCTTCCAAAGATTGCTACATTTGAGAGAGAGAGACAAAACATAGACACGGAGACACCGGCCCATGTGCGTGTCTCTCTTTGTTTGTCTCTGTGTGAGTCTCTCTCTGCTTGTGTGTCTCTCTGTGTGTCTATGTGTGTGTCTCTCTCTGTGTGAGTCTCTCTCTGCTTGTGTGTCTCTCTCTCTGTGTCTCTGTGTGAGTCTATCTCTGCTTGTGTGTCTGTCTGTGTGTCTATGTGTGTGTCTCTCTCTGTGTGTCTCTGTGTGAGTCTCTCTCTGCTTGTGTGTCTGTCTGTGTGTCTATGTGTGTGTCTCTCTGTGTGTGTTTCTGTGTGAGTCTCTCTCTGCTTGTGTATCTCTCTCTGTGTCTCTGTGTGAGTCTATCTCTGCTTGTGTGTCTGTCTGTGTGTCTATGTGTGTGTCTCTCTGTGTGTCTCTGTGTGAGTCTCTCTCTGCTTGTGTGTCTCTCTGTGTGTGTTTCTGTGTGAGTCTCTCTCTGCTTGTGTGTCTGTCTGTGTGTCTATGTGTGTGTCTCTCTCTGTTTGTCTCTGTGTGAGTCTCTCTCTGCTTGTGTATCTCTCTCTGTGTCTCTGTGTGAGTCTCTCTCTGCTTGTGTGTCTGTCTGTGTGTCTGTGTGTGTGTCTCTCTCTGTTTGTTTCTGTGTGAGTCTCTCTCTGCTTGTGTATCTCTCTCTGTGTCTCTGTATGAGTCTATCTCTGCTTGTGTGTCTGTCTGTGTGTCTATATGTGTGTCTCTCTGTGTGTCTCTGTGTGAGTCTCTCTCTGCTTGTGTGTCTCTCTGTGTGTGTTTCTGTGTGAGTCTCTCTCTGCTTGTGTGTCTGTCTGTGTGTCTATGTGTGTGTCTCTCTCTGTTTGTCTCTGTGTGAGTCTCTCTCTGCTTGTGTATCTCTCTCTGTGTCTCTGTGTGAGTCTCTCTCTGCTTGTGTGTCTGTCTGTGTGTCTATGTGTGTGTCTCTCTCTGTTTGTCTCTGTGTGAGTCTCTCTCTGCTTGTGTATCTCTCTCTGTGTCTCTGTGTGAGTCTATCTCTGCTTGTGTGTCTGTCTGTGTGTCTATATGTGTGTCTCTCTGTGTGTCTCTGTGTGAGTCTCTCTCTGCTTGTGTGTCTCTCTCTGTGTGTCTCTGTGTGAGTCTCTCTCTGCTTGTGTGTGTGTCTGTCTGTGTGTCTATGTGTGTGTCTCTCTCTCTGTGTGTCTCTGTGTGAGTCTCTCTCTGCTTGTGTATCTCTCTCTGTGTCTCTGTGTGAGTCTATCTCTGCTTGTGTATCTGTCTGTGTGCCTATGTGTGTGTCTCTCTCTGTTTGTCTCTGTGTGAGTCTCTCTCTGCTTGTGTGTCTCTCTCTGTGTGTCTCTGTGTGAGTCTCTCTCTGCTTGTGTATCTGTCTGTGTGTCTATGTGTGTGTCTCTCTCTGTTTGTCTCTGTGTGAGTCTCTCTATACTTGTGTGTCTGTCTGTGTGTCTCCGTGTCTATGTTTTGTCTCTCTCTCAAATGTAGCAATCTTTGGAAGAACGTGATCAGCCAGGTAGGGTGTTGACTGTTTTGTTGGCCGACTCTCTGTGTTGTGTTGCATTATATTTCCAAGGTTACTATGTTTTTTTTCTCATTCATTTGTACCTGATGATGGTTGCTTGTGTTGCAATCGAAACGTCGTATTCTATTATTAACTCATTTAATTTCTTTCCACGTGACTTTACCGAAAGAACCAGAGTAATTCCTGCAGTCACGAAAGCTTCGAATCTAGTTCGACACTGATTACAACTTCTTACCCAGGAAAGGCTCTCCCATACCTGTCAACCCATACGGGTTACCTGTATTCTTGTACAGGGAAATTGAGTTTTTAGGTCCATACGGCGTACAGTCGTTTCAAAACGGGCATTATTTTGGTCTATTTGTTAGTATTTCTCCCTTGTGATTGGACTTTGTAGGATGAACGTTGAGATTTATAAGGGCACGGGGTGACCAGTAAGGTCTGAATTGGTCTGTAATAAGGTAGGGGGCACTGATAAGGGGGTTGACAGGTATGCTCTCCAGAGTCTCAAGACACGCTTTTTGTTTCCCCAAGAGGTTATTTTCCCTGTGTTATCTTTGACCAACGCCGTTAAATGAGCAAAACTTGGCACACGGGAGAGAGAGAGAGAAAAAACAACAACCGAAGGTGCCCGCTTCGCTTGCGACGCGACGTTTTTGTTGGGGTTTGTTTTGTTGTTAATCTCGCGTTGGCCATCTCTGAGCGAGCTACGAGACATCGGAGCAAAGCGACCCAACGTTTGTGATGGATGTGAATCGGGCCTCTTGTCGAGAGGCGTGTCAGCCCCCCCTCTCTCTCTCTGATCGACGTCAGGGATAAGGCAAAGTGACGCGCACGCGAGGTGACGAAACTTCACCACTGCCTGTGCCCTGTGCTGCCTGGTGGTGGTGGTGCTGGCAATAAAGCGAGGGGGGGAGCTGCTTCGTGAACTCTCTCCTCCACCACCTCTTCTTCTTCTCTTTCAAAGTACGCGATCGTAGTCATCGTAGTCATCGTCATCATTATTGTAGTAACGTCGTCGTCGTCGTTGTTGAAGTTGTTGTTTTCTGCTTCCGTCGAGGACTCCTTCAACCCTCGGACGTTTAAAACCACGGCCGTGTCCGGGGCTGTCAAATTATTTATTTGAATATTTATTTATTCCAAACGTGTTGCGCCTTCTTAAAAGTCCCCCCCGGGAGGCATCATCATCATCGTCGTCGCCGCCGTCGCTTGTGCCGACAGACTTTTTCATCATCTCTCTTTTTTTTTTGCTGGAGTTTCGTGGTGGGGATTTCTTTTTGTATTAGTTGCTGAGTTCGTCAAGAAGACTGCAGCTAACAAGCGAACAACATGACGGTGGAGAAGGAGAGAAAGCGGTGAGGTTTTTAAAAAAATGATGAACGCACGCGTACGAGCACATTAAGCCAGATATGTGAGCCGCGCGTGACCAGCTGTTGCTTAATGATGAATTGTGGAAGGAAAAGTTTTCACGATAAAAGTGAAGAAAAGTGAAATGTGTTAAAGCGTGCATTGAGAGAGGGCCACTGTGGCATCACGGTGGCGTGTTGCTCTCCGCTAGTCCATGGTGCTAACTGCAATGCTATAGACTGCACGGGCAGTAGTACCTGGACATCGAATAATCGAGACAAGCTAGCCAGCGGTGGCACAGTACAACAAACGGCGTTTGTACAACACCGTGCTGCATTGCACACCGCTGTGATGTGCATGCACAGTCACTGCTGTTGTCAATCAATCCACTGCTGGATGAGGGCCTCTCTCCCCCACGGCTTTGCGCGGGGAGGGGGGGTGTGATATTTTTGACCATACTTCACCACGCTGGTCAAGTGTGGTGTGGTCGGTGCTAATCGACGAGCCGGAGACGCTGCCAGCGGTGGCACAGTACAACAATGTGGATGTTAAATTTAGATTGAAAGCTTTCGTGACTGCAGGGATTCATGTTCTTGGTTCTTTCGGTAAAGTCACGTAGAAGGGAAATAATAAAATAGTATAAATATAAAACAGTAAACATTCTCACGACGTTTCGACTGCAACACAAGCAATCGTCATCAGGTGTGAAATCCACAGCTTGTGTTGCAGTCGAAACGTCGTGAGAATTTTTATTGTTTTATATTATTTTATAATTTCCCTTCTACGTGACTTTACCGAAAGAACCAAGAGTATGATGTGGATGTTGCTGCACTTGCTTTCTGTGGACAATGTCGTCTGCAACGCATCTATCGCGTCGTTCAAGTGGCCGCCAATGCAAACAAGCGCCACCCAGGCTGAAACCTGCTTGGCTCCCAAGGTCTTGACTGGCCAGTTCATTCTTGGCCATGGGGCCATTACTTCTGATGCAATACAGTAAATGTGTGGCGTATGTAAGAAATGTGTCTGTGCATTGTCAACATTGTTACCATTTGAATGGCTCGAATTATTTTTTAAAGCCCGTGCAAGTTCCGTGGCTTTTGCATCTCCGTGCAAAGTTTGCCACTCGTGACTTCAGAAGTGTGACAATTTCACCTTCAGCTTCCTCGTTGAATGGCTCAAAGAGCAAAACAGTTGTTGTTGTTGTTGTTTTCCTCGTCAGTTCACTTACGGCAACGAACACTGCTTTAACACATTTGACAATTCTCGGTGGGATTATAAGCCGCTTCGGAAAGTAAGACGCATCACAACACGTGTGCCCGGTGTCGGTGAAGTTACATGCAACACAATCTCATCATACCTGTCAACCCATACGGTTTACCCGTATTCTTGTACAGGGAAATTGTCAGGTCCATACTGCGTAGAGCCGTTTCAATACGGGCATTTTTTTGGTCTATTTGTTTGTGTTTCTCCCTTTTGATGGGACTTTGTAGGACCAACGTTGACATTGATAAGGGCACGGGGGGACCAATACGGCCTGACTTGGTCTGTAATAAGGTAGGCACCGATACGGGGTTGACAGGTATGCAATCTTTGCTGTAAAATACTTGGGAGAGCGGCGGGGAGGGGGGTGGGTGGTTAAGGATACAAAGTGCGTCTTATAATCCGGTGGATGCGGTAACTTGTGAGCCCACTGGCCAGAGGCGCGTGGCGTGATCTGTCGTGGGGAGGCGAAGAATTGTTGATGGCGAATTGACAGGCGGCATTTGCCTTTAAAGCGAATGAGGTCTTAGGCGCAACACCGAAGTTGCCACCGAATTCACTGAATTTACCACCTGCCTAGATTGGCCCAGTTGTTCGCATTTGTGGATGAGAGCAAAATCCGCGGCGTGTGGGAAACACGAGAATAAGAAAATGGCAATGCTAAGTGTGCGTGTGTTTGTGTGTATGTGTCTTTGTGGCATCGCTGTACATTGGTATGACATTTTCATAGCAGGGCCGAGGTTGTTTTTTTTTCGTCTTTGTCTTCCACTTGAGTGAAGAATAAACACAGCACTGTACATCGTATCAACCACTTGTCCAGTATTTGATAAGCTGTGTAGCAATACTTCAGCATCCAGCCAACCAAAGCAGGCAAGCAGGCAGGCCACTGCAATTATTTATTTAGCTCATGGGAAAAAAACACATATAGTGGTCTACTTTGTTAGCCTACAATACACGACTGTGCTTGTGCAAACAAGCATCTGATAGGAAGCTACATCTTTTTGCACACAGCAAAATCTCGCAGAACTCTACAGACTCACTCGGACTGCTGCCTGGGTGTTTTAGCTCTGCTGAATGCGGTGTTTGTGCACTTACTTGCACGATGTACATTAACCTGCGCGTGGCGTGCGTTACGTGGTGGGATTCTTGGCGTGTAAAAGTTAGAACGCGAATGCTTGCTTGACAGTCTTATGAATTCGCGTTTTTCTTAAAAGGTTTTGGAATTCGTTTTACTTTGCATAGAGTGCTCCAGAACGACATGCAGTAGAGTATTTTGCGAGTGCTGGGCTGTGGATATCGGAACAGTTTTAAATCGTTTGGTGATGCAACTGCATTTGGTGATCAATTTCACATGCGTTTTGATAAAATTGACGATTTCATATTTGATACTCTACAATGTGGATCACCAACATAGTCTTAGTTTGGAAGCAGAATTGTTTTTGGCAGTTTTACATGTGTGTTTTTTTTCCGCTAATTAATAGAGACTGCCTGTTGTACTTGTCTATTATGTTGTCCATAATTGATTACTAATGTCAGTCTTAGCTGTACGTAATGGCTACTAATGTAGGTATTTATATATGCACAGTATTGTCATATTTCCTGTACTGAGAAGGTGTATTGGCTATAAAAAAAAAACACTTTTTAAAGTTAACTACAGGTTCGAAAACGGTACTGTATTTCATTCCCAGCTTTCCAGGGTTTAGCAGGTGTTGTAGACGTGGCTATGTGAGGTTGCTGGGAGATGGCAGTGGCTGAATATTACCCCTAAGTATGCTTGGAGTTTCTCCAGGTATTGCGGTTTCATCACACATGCCAAGCTCAATGGATTTGGCCAGACATTCCAATGATGGACCATCTTGAAAAAAATATATATCGGGACTCCTGGGCAAATAATCTTGATTACAGTGTTATAAAGTTATCAAGCTCGACATTTAACTATTTCACCTGTATTTCTGTTTTTGACTTGTGTCAGTATTTCACAGATTGTGTTGCAGTACTGTGTTGGATTCCGCATGACTTTTAGCGTCATAAAATATATTACGTAACCTAGCACACTGTTGTAATTATCTAATTTTAGTTTACATGGCCACGTTGGCCCAAACATTCCTCCATTCCAGGTGGCCCCTGTGTATGTTTGAAAACAGATCAAACTGTACTGCTGTACAGTACCGTGTTTCTCATATCCTGAATATTATTGGAGCAGTGGAGAAGTGGTGCAAGTGGTTAGCCCATTGCACTAAACCTTACTGGTCGAGTTTTATTCCCTCTGTAGAGGAGAGGGGATGGTATAGGTATGGACGAGTCCTACGTGTATCAAAATATGAGCCAGCCTGCATCGATTATAAAAGAGCCACACGGTTTTTGGCCAAAGCATCGAATTGAATCAAGGCCGTCAACATTGGGGGGGACCAAATCTTCTAGGGGGTCCGGGGGTTCCCCCCTTAAAAAAAATCTAAATTTGAAAATAATTTCCTGCCATTTCCTGCCTAAAATATTTGAAAATTAATTCACACATGGGATGGACTTTTTATTTATTTTTTACAATAATGTCTATAGTGTATTGTATTACATTGCTCTGTTTTTTTTTCTTCTTACCTTTTCTTGTTTCATTGTATGTAATGCAGAGATTAGGGATTAATAAAGTATAACCATAACCACAATCATATAAACAGAAATCTATTTTATAGCGATATATTGGGGTGGGGGGGGGGCATTTTTAACATATTTGAATATGGTAGGGGATGTGTCCCGCCTAATATACATTATAATTACGGCCTTGAATTGAATGAATTTAACAGTTGACTGGATGTTGGTTTGACATTTCATCTGAAGTCCGGGCCTTCATTCAGCACAGCGTCCCTCTGTACTGTGCTGAGACATTGGTTTGACCTCTGACCCAGAAAGCAGAATGGCCCTTGCTGGGCAATGAATAGATTTTAGTCACGCTCATTCCAAATATTACAGTTGAATAATAGTTACACTATTCGTTCATCTCCAATGGATGATGATGAGAAAATTACGCATTTAAAGTAGTTCTCGTCCCAATTACTGTACAACATCGTAATTCTGAAAACTGGGGCAGTGCAGTGGTGGTGCTGTCAACCTGGTGACCTGAATTTGACCCTAGCTTTGGGTATCATTAGTGGCGAACGGTATCAGAACCGCTCCGTAAACCCCACCAGCATAAACTCACACTGGCCAGCGTGAAGTATGACAAAAACGAATTCCACAGGAATTACACGGCATGAGGAGACTTTCATCCAGCAGTGGAGTGACAAACTGTACATTTTATCTCTGTATATATACAGTATTGTGATTTTATGGAGTTCATAGTGAACTGGTAAGTATCCTATACAGTTTCCAATACCCATGAAATAATAAGTATCCGAGTAGAGCAGCTGAAGTGCATCTTTGAATACATTGGGTATACAGTACTATAATGTGTTTATATGT
The DNA here is from genome assembly GCF_015708825.2 of Lethenteron reissneri. Classification (NCBI taxonomy): domain Eukaryota; kingdom Metazoa; phylum Chordata; class Hyperoartia; order Petromyzontiformes; family Petromyzontidae; genus Lethenteron; species Lethenteron reissneri. The sequence goes on along the minus strand of NC_083803.1, from coordinate 8,761,924 downwards.
CGGCATTAACATTCCAATGTATTTTTTTTCCACAAACTCATTTGAGGACAGCTGCCAGTTTTTCAGCGCTTCTACTTTACCCGTGGAGGGTCTGAAGGTTTTATGGTTGTGCAAATAAAAGAGGAGTTATATTCTTCGTTTTAGCTGATCTGTCAGAATAATTCGACGCTACCATTCAACTGTATTGTATAATTGTAATGTGCAATGGGACATTTGTTTGCAAAATCGCCGACGAAATGTATTTAATCGAACCTTTTTTCCCCTTGTTAAGTTAAGATAATAGGCACAACACTGTATATACGCACTGCAAATATACGTACTGTAGATTTTTATCAAACAACTGGACTTGTGGCCTAAGTTCATGCTTACATTCCTTCTAACCAAGTACTTTAAATACCATTGCTTAACAATAATATTTGTATTTCTTGTGGATCGCATGATATTGTAAATAATTTCCCCCTTTACAGTGTGAAACATTTGTAATACACAGTTGGTGTATTTTGGAGTATATTGCTACTGCTGTAATTTCGTTCTATTAATAGTTAAACTTAAGGTCATTTTTAACCCACGTTGTTTACTGAGACCTCCGATATATGTTCTTTGTCACCGAACAAGGTGCAACGCGTTCTCAGAGCAGTTTGAGCAAACCTTAGTATTTTGACGTTAAATTTCAGTCTTGAGAATTCGAATGCAACCAGTCAGCTTACCTGGTCAGAATTTAATCAATGTGCATCGGTACGTATATAAATACTATCTTTGTAAACGTCACAGTATTGTCCAGTGGTGGGTAAAATAACATGAATATTGGCATAAAACTACTTACTAATGAGCCTAACCACATGCCTGTGTATTGGTAACATCAACCTGGATTGTTGGCTTTCTGTTGTCGCGAAATCGCGTTTCTTACTTTGCGTTGAGGGATGGTGCAAACAATTATCAAAGCTGGCTGGAGTTGGATCACTTTTCAAAAAGTTTAGTCAATTACCACCACTTTGGCTAGAATTGTGTTCTCTGGTGGACAAGTTACCTACATTTTTTTCCCCAACATAGCTACTCAGAATATACACTGCAAAATGCAGTATTGCACATTAAATACATCTTCCCACAATACTTTTATACCAAGTCCCACTGAAGAAAAAACAATGATGGAAAGATCATACGATCCGCATTATCCGCTCCACCGCTTTGCGTGTTGATTTTACTCAGATGCCCCCTCAGGATTATGACAAAGGGTTTCAGCACATTGCAGCACAGCTTATCAGATGACCTATACATGTGTACTCTTGTGCTTGTGTGTGTGCGTGCAGTGCCACATCCGAACGACGCAAAGAGAAATCTCGAAATGCGGCGAGATGCCGGCGCAGCAAGGAGACAGGAGGTGTTTTGTGAACTGGCCCGTGAGCTGCCATTGCCGCAAAGTGTCAGTGCCAGCCTTGACAAGGCGTCTGTCATGCGCTTCGCCATAAGCTACCTGCGGATGAGAAAACTGCTCGCCTCTGGTACGTGACCTAAGCAGAGAGGGAATAAAGCAGCATTTTAGCAGGAAAGAAAACGTGCTACGCAGTTCTATGTGTTACGGTTATGAAGATACAATGTATTTCTTGAGTAAATTAAATTGTTATTTGTTGTCATTAAATCCACTCACTATACTAAATAGTTACATTTGGAAATGTAACAAAATGCAGCCTTGATTTTACAAGTAAAGTTATGGCTTCGTACTTAAAATATTATCGTCTTCGCATTCACCGTAAAATTGCCTGCATTAAGCACGTACTTTTTTTTAAACTTCACATCCATCGATTGGCAAGTGACGTGTGGTGTGGGTAAAAGCGTGGGTACTTCATGCTTCTTTCAAGATGTCCAGCCAATGTGGAAAAGTAGGCCAAATACCTTCGAGTGGGCTCTCGAGAGCTCTGCCAAGCGGCGGCCTTTACCGGCAGTAGTGGCGTGAACGGGCGAGTGTAGGACTGCACTTTTGCCTAATTTTATTTAAAGTTTTTTCTAAAGTGCAATCATAGTATATTACGAAACATTTTGCTGGCTGGATTCCTGCCTGTGTACCCGGGCCGGCACGCGAGCATGGTAGTGAACTCCCCTGTAGCCCACAGCGTGGAGACCAGTTCGTGCATCGCTCTGGCGTCTCGCCCGCCCACCCTCCAGCCTGGCTGTGTATCCCACACGAATGCGATAGAGGAGGGAGATTAGGGAGGGAGTTAGAGGAGGGAGGAAGGGACGGAGAGGGGTGGGGAGAGAGTGAAAGGGCATAAAACAGAGGAAATAGAGAGCGCAAAATGGAAAGAGGAAAGCGACGGAAAGCGACTAACAGTGGGACGGAGGATTCGATAAGAGGCGAGAGAGATTGAGATATAAAAGGGAGCGGTGGGAATAATGGGAGCTTGGGTGAGAAGGTGAGAGAGACAAACAGGGAGAGAGGATAGGGGGAAGGATGTGGGTGAGATAGAGTAGCAGAATCGGAGACAAAGTGAGAAGTCGGGATACGTTGGGATGTACTGTACAGAGAAGGCAAGATAACGGTGGAGAGAGACGGGGCTCAATATGAGATGAAGCAAAGTTTTGCTGGCTGGCTGGGAGGACGGATAAACGGTCACATCCAATGGATGTGCGGGTTGCTAGTTATTTTAAAAGCTAAATCCGTTGAGCGCTGAGGCAAAAAAAAGTGTTTTATTGCAAGGGAGACCTGAGAAATCTGCACAGCGGGGAAACAACACAACAATAAATACATTTTCCATCCAAAGAACACTAAGGATGTCCTTAATATACAGAGCAAGCCAAGTTTGGCATTTGACCCTTTGATGCCTAAGTTATGGAGGGCGATCTCCTTTCAATGCGGAGACAGGAAATGTCTCAGTGGCAGGATGTTTATGGAATTTCTGGGGACACTGTTGGTTTTTCTCATGCGTGTAATTTTAACCTCTTTATAGGATTTTTTTTGTTTCCCTTTACTGGAATAAAGTGAGCAGTGCTTGTTAAAAAAAATTGAACATGTTTATATGTTAACATCAACTAGTTTAGAAAAACAATCGATTACACTTCAGGAAATTTTAACTTGTTTTATATTGTTTTACATGACATTTAAGCATATGAAAACATTTCATCATAAGTAAGCACATTCGGCTATTAACTATAGACCTGGTACAATCATTTACGCCACTCAACACGGACTATAAGACATTATAAAATGTTCCGATCATAAAAAATGGTAGATAGAATAAAAAACATTTGTAATAGGCATTAGTAAACTTAAAGCTCACCAGTACAGCCGTCTTTAAACCAAATGCAACGGTTTTGGGAAGTGCAGTTGTGGATTTTATTAAATGTGGAACAATGTAGTGGAAATGTCTCTTATCTGTGGTTAGGGTGGTGGACGAGATGGATATTCATCTTGTGACTTGTAAAACTACTTTCTGTGAGAAGAGTGTGTGCCACTATAATCACAGGTAGTAATAGAGCGAGTTGATCGGGTGTTGATCATCGTTTTACATATTACCTTTTGGTTACGGCGGTAATATGAGATCACCACATTGAAAAAAATCCATTATCCGCATCGTAATTATCTGTTTTGTCCAAACATCATTGATCATCGAAGTATAAATGACCATCTTTGTCAACCTTGTGTTAGCGTTTGATTGGGTAAGGGAACTTGCAGTGGTATCCTATAGTTCTATTCCCATTATTAGCCTCTTATTACCCTCTTATCTCGAGATTAATCGCAGTGAATGTCCAAAGTTCACATTGCTTGTGAATCTCTTTAAATTAAATGTTGGGTGACCCTTAGTTTCACTGTGTGTCCAAATAATTATGGACAAAATTCATGCTCAGCTTCCTGTCGGGGTTGCATCTTAGCCGTTATCAGCACACTGGACGGATATTAATAATGTTTTCTTGCCCTTCCTATCGTAAAAAATTAACAGTTAAAAAGAAGGGTTAATCCACATAATGTAATGAAACGCGTATTGATAAGTGCTACTTTAAAACGTCATCCTTAAAACAGGTGTACATAGTTTTACAACATATCTCATGAGAACATTATGTCGTACTTTGTAATTCAATCAATGTCATTAAGTATGGAATGTGTGGACTGCTGTTGCCAACTTTAGGAACAAAGTTTGTTTTTCCTGTTGCTCGTCAGGGACCTTGTTTGAGACTTGACTCCGTCATCAGGATATACATTGGAGCCAGTCTAAAGAACTACACGGAAATGGTTGCAGTTTTCTAGAAAACAAAGCCTGAGACAATAGTGGGGTGGACAATGTTTAGAAACACAGTTTGCAGTACGTTATGTCCACTTATGTAAGCATTGATATGAAGTTATGGTTTGGTACACATTCATACGAACAAAGTGTTCGTGTTTGATGTGGTCAGAAAATCTAAATAGTAACCGTAATGAAAGGTCAATTGTCATTTTTTAAACTATATCCTTAAAATGAAAACGATTTGGGCCATGATTGACATTTGTATTGTACTGTACGCTCTTTAACGCTAACTCAAGAATTAGTGGCAAGCCATTTTTCATCCCATCAAAGTAAGTGGCTGTAATACCTGACTGTTGTTATAATATCGTACTGTGAATATTCCTGTTATTACACCTTACTGGTATAAATACAGAACCTGTACTGCAAATATACTAAAAAATACAGCAGGGCAGTCTATGAAGTGTGGTTTAAGTCTATATAGAGTGGGTCACCACTACAGTGTACAGTATTTTATTTTGTCTACTTGTGGATGAACATGACAAATAACATCGCCACTATGTGTCACATTCCATGTATTTACTCAACGTTTAGTCTTAACATATTTCTGTCATTGTCGGTACATATAGTGTGGCCATGTTTTAAGAATGTGACACATTCCTCATTATCGTGAAAGTTCACATTACGTTGGAATTTATACGTAGGTATGCGTGGATGATACACTATTTTAGTGTAGTAACTACACGTAATTAAATACATTAAAGATGCTCATTGGTAGCTGTAATAAAATACAGCAGTTTCAAATTATACATTGGTTATCGTGAATTAAATGGCCAATAATTGTTTTATGCACGAAATCATATTACATTTAATAGGCATTTGGTCAGGATTTTCACGTCACCAAAGTTACGAGTGGTAAGATAACTTATTTGGCTTGTCTTTTATGTAGTTGGGTTTTTTTGGAGAATAATGAGACACACTTACAAAGGGATCGTTTGCATATGTTTCAAATACAGTCACCAATCAAACACTTTTACAATGGCAGGTTGTAACAACGGTAGCATGTCCTTTTACAACCGAAGGATGTCCTACTGGACATCTGTGAAAAAGAGCTTCATAGCTCATTAGATTTCTCCAGGATAAATAAAGATTCTGATTCTGAGGTTCTTAAAGATAACGAGTCATATGACAGAGCAATGTCTAACTTCCCTCCGCCCGTATGCTATGGAAACAAATAGCATTCATTTAATTGTGCTGTGAGATGGGATTTATTTATTTTTGAAAGTATGTTATACTTACCGTGTTAGTACAATGTGTCCAGTACATGTGCATACTTTTAAAATATAAAGCAATTATGTGTAAACTATCAAAATAACATGTGATCATTTATAATGGTCAAACAATAATTAATTTCAGAATGCTTCAATATATCAGTATTTTTTTCAGTAGCATCATTACTTTGAGATGTTAAGTTAGTTCTGTTAATGGGTGGCTTACATGTGTTAACGGCGTACCAGGAATAAACCCACACATTCATGAAGGCCACAAAAAAAGTGCACAAATTAGCTCTCAGCACACTTTCTGTACAGCCATCTGCTGGCTGCATTGCAGGCCAGCGGGTTTAGGAGTCTCGCAGATCTATGCGATCACCCGAGGGTTTGGAAGTCTCCCAGATCTATGCGATCACCCGAGGGTTTGGGAGTCTCCCAGATCTATGCGATCACCCGAGGGTTTAGGAGTCTCCCAGATCTATGCGATCACCCGAGGGTTTGGGAGTCTCCCAGATCTATGCGATCGCCCGAGGGTTTGGGAGTCTCCCAGATCTATGCGATCACCCGAGGGTTTGGGAGTCTCCCAGATCTATGCGATCACCCGAGGGTTTGGGAGTCTCCCAGATCTATGCGATCACCCGAGGGTTTGGGAGTCTCCCACATCTATGCGATCGCCCGAGGGTTTGGGAGTCTCCCAGATCTATGCGATCACCCGAGGGTTTGGGAGTCTCCCAGATCTATGCGATCACCCGAGGGTTTGGGAGTCTCCCAGATCTATGCGATCACCCGAGGGTTTGGGAGTCTCCCAGATCTATGCGATCACCCGAGGGTTTGGGAGTCTCCCAGATCTATGCGATCACCCGAGGGTTTGGGAGTCTCCCAGATCTATGCGATCGCCCGAGGGTTTGGGAGTCTCCCAGATCTATGCGATCGCCCGAGGGTTTAGGAGTCTCCCAGATCTATGCGATCGCCCGAGGGTTTGGGAGTCTCCCAGATCTATGCGATCACCCGAGGGTTTGGGAGTCTCCCAGATCTATGCGATCGCCCGAGGGTTTGGGAGTCTCCCACATCTATGCGATCACCCGAGGGTTTGGGAGTCTCCCAGATCTATGCGATCGCCCGACTCCTTGCCTCGAAAGTGCTGGATCACAGACATGCACTCACACACCCGGCTCTTTTTTTGTTGGACAAAAAAATGCTTTGAATCGGTATACGTGTACAGCCCACTTAACCTAGTGTGTATTTTCACGTGAGAAATCCTTATCCAGCACAATAATTTAACTTATCAGGCAGGTTTGAATAGTGAGTCGAAGTGTGCTTTCATAACTTTTTTTATTAAACTGCATTTGAGAGTGCAATGTTTGCAACTTTTAATAATGATTTAGTTTCCAAGTACAATGTTCCAGTTATTGTTGCTGTATGTTATCCGCGTGGAACATAAGCAATATGCACGTTCCAACCTCTCTAATGAATCTTGCAACCTCCAGCTGCTCATGAATTGTGAATAGCTTTTTTTAACATGCAGAACGCAGGGAATAACACCACACGTTATGTCCTCTGAAGTACAACACAAGTGAAAGGCATACCGTAGTAACGAGTATCAAGTATCTCAAGAATTATTTAAATGGGTATGCCCATCTACAAGGGGTGTGAGGGTGTGTTTTTGACCTTGTTAAATATGTTATTTGTATGTATGTATGTTAAACTTATTCTGCTCCGTGCTGAGCCAATCATCTTAATCAGATGCGGGGGAAGGACGACATTTATCAATCTCTCATTTACTTGATACAGCTGTCGTGGCTGTGACGGTTCCACCTGAAGACGGAAGCTTGTGTTGCCTCCGAAACGTCGTGATTTTTATTTTATTTTACTTTTATTAATTTTAATGTTTTACCTACGTGACTTTACCGAAAAAACCTAAGAATTTTTATCAGAGGGTTGCTTGAGACAATGGATGTTGGACAACAATGCATTTTAACTGAACCCTTTAAACAATTAATCCACAATATTTAAATGAAGTTAAATATTGCAAGCATTTCATAATTACTGCTGTTATAAGGACAGTCATACTACATTCTCCTTTGATGTTTTGTAATGTATTGTTATGCTTTTTGAGACATACGTTTATTTAGACCAATGTTTGCTTCTGAGAAGGTTACAGTGAATTATATATTAATATTTGACTCCATGAGTATTGAAGCTTTTAAATTTTACATCAGTATATGTGGTTACTCTTCTGGAATGGGCATGACTGCTAACGAAGGCTCAACACAACACTCCACGCATGTAAATCTTCAGGATCTTTTTCTGCTGCTGTTCTGCATTCCATAAATGTACCATTGTAAAAACAGTCTGGTTAAAATATTCATGTAGTCGGATAGAGCACTGTAATTTAAAGTTCTAGATGGCTGTGATCCACATGTAATACAACCCATCAGACAAAATAGACTGAGTAACAGCTGCTAAATACTTGTATTACTTTTAAATTTGCGTTTCTTTTATTGGCCACCAAATACAGTTTGACAATTCAGGTGCAAGACTTTAAAGAAATCAAATGCAGCACTGCACATCATCGCTTGTAACAAGATACAAAATTACATTTTCTGGCATTAACTTTACCTATTTAAATCCTGGTCTCCTTTGCAAACATACTCCTGGGTCAACGTGCTCCGGTTACAAAGGCTGTAAAAATGCACCTGTATAATATGTTACGGTGTTCGCAAACAGAACTTAAGAGAATCTGTGGGAATTGCATGAGTAATTTGAAGCACTTCATTTTATATACGCTATGCGTGTGAACATATGGCGTATCCGTAATTTTTTATACATTGGGAATTGGTTTTCATTTCATGGTGTCATCCCTTTTCAGATGGATCCACTGAACACATTGATTCACTGGGCGACGTCGATCCAGCTTTTCTCAAGGCCTTGGAAGGATTTATCTTGGTCATGAATCACGATGGAGACGTCGTTTATCTGTCAGATAATGTCAGCAAGTACCTTGGAACAACACATGTAAGATGTACTACTTTTATTTTTACAGAACATAATTTATAATTGTTGCAGATTGCGTCTATACCAATTTATTGTTTACTATACCAATTTATATGATATTTTTTCTGTAGCTTATTATTAGTTTCTCTCACAGGGAGATACTTCTATTCAATTCAGGATCTCATATATGCTGTATACAGATATCACATTCTTCTTCATCTGCACATTGTCTACAGATGTAAGGTTTATACCAAATGAAAAGTCTTAGCTTCTGGTTGTCACGTGCAGAAAATACAATATCCAGCGCATGTAATTTGTTCAAATTTGTGATTCTTAAATTTCCATTTTACACTCTTAATGAAAAGAGAGAATTTTCTAAGCGACAGTGCCGCATAGTGGTGATGCATGGGAATAAATTAACGCGAGACCCGTCAAGCAGAGAGCCAGCGTACTTACACAAGCTACATGAAGAGTGCAATAATTGTTATGTTAAAAAAACGACAATACCTTTTCAGCCATTGCATTTAAGCACTGTATTACTGCAAGTTGCCCAAGTCACAGCAGACATTGTTTAGGGTTCATTAGGTTCAAATCCAACAGTCGACGTCAAGAATATTATCAAGGCTACCAAGAGTAGTGGAAGAAATGCCCAAGTCCATTACCAGTTTAACATTTACTGTTCAAATATTTTGCAGGTGGATCTTGTTGGGCAGAGTATTTTCGATTTTACCCATCCATGTGACCATGAAGAAATTAAAGAAATACTCTCATGCAAACAAGGTAAGAGTTTACCAGCAGTATTTCTATAACTCTGGTTCATAATTAACTCTGCAGTGGATCTCCAGAACTCTGCGGTTTGACGGTGTTTGTAATTCTGGATAATTACATAATAGAGCATGTCCTCCGAAGATTATAGATACCAAAATTCCTCGCTGCGTTGCTTGTTTGCTTTAGATGATTCCAAAATTATAAGGTCATACTTATCGTTACCAAATGGGGAAAAGACATCATGTACAACAGATAAAGCAGCGGATGGTTTTCTCTTATGGCTATACATTATACAACGAATGGGGATCAATGCGATTATTACATTGGAAATACTTTGCTTGTTACTTAAAATGTATACGGCATTCATTGTTATGCATGCAATGATATTAACACATTGTACTTTGTACAATGATTAAATATGAGAGCTTGAATGTTTAATGCCGCATGTCCTGCCTGATCATTTTACTTAACAGTGCATACGTTGCTTAATGACTATTTTTAGTGAAGGGTTAATTCGCTGCAATTGCTTGCTCGCACAACTGCCGGGGGGGGGGGGGGGGCGGGAGGCAATCCACGAGAAGATATAATAAAGTCGTCCACAGTGGACAAACATCTTGGAAGAGGCAGCAGGAGCCCTGACTTTACTCCATCGCACGGACCTGCGGATCAACTAAATCTTCAACACTGTTGACGTATAAAAAAAAAAGAATCCCCTTATACAGCCGTACCGTTACGTAGCATGCGACTGAAGTCTTGTCTCGGATTAGTTGTTGCATTATACCCACTAGAACGTTTTGCAATGCGAATCTCGTTTAAGCCATCAAGGCTTTTGTAACTCCCAGCAGAAAAACATTCATTTGCGATTGCGAAACAGGTGGCGTCGAATTTGTTTTGCTCTCTGCTCATTGTTATAGAATTCACGAGCTCCTTTGTCAGTAGTGGTCTTTCTTTATTAATGTTTCTGTTCACAGAGGCCTTGAGGCCCAAAACACAAAGCAGCCGGTGAAACAAAGCAACGTTTACGTTGAAATAGATACTAGTTACTGCGTTTATTCAATTGCGTGCATCAAAATGTGTCAGAAATGTCATATTCAACTGGTATGCACACGTGTTTTGGTTGATTTATATAATAGAGTAAATGTGCATTATCTCCTTTGGTATTCTATAAAGTGGCATGGGTATGCCCTCATCCAGCAGTGGATTGATAAGAGGGCTGTACGTGTATGTTATTATTGTATTGGTTGGAAATGTTGGATAAAAAAAATCCACTTTCATTTCCCCCAGGTTCGGCAAAAAAAAATAAAGAGACCCCAACTGAAATTGACTTTCTGATGCGTATGAAGTGCACTATCACGAACCGGGGCAGAACTGTCAACCTGAAATCTGCCTCATGGAAGGTATGCTCACTCCACAACACACAATTGTATGATATATATATATCCACATATACCTTAAAATACCAAAAAACACGGATATATTAGATTTCCTGGAATAAAAGTCACTTTAGAAAGTAAGATGCATACCAGACTTTTGCCCGGTGTCAATATAGTTATCCACATCTGGCCCCACAAACACACACAAGCATACTGGATTCTAAGATGCACTCCCACTTTTTTTATTAAAAATGCCAAAGGGGGATTTGGGGGGGGGGGGAGTTTGTATTTTAATTAGGAGAATACGGTGTATTTTGGTTTAGCCTTCCATGTCCAAATACGTAATTTTCTTTTCGTAGGCTTGTGAACAATTAGTATGTGACCTAAGTTGATGTATTTATGATTCAAGGTGCTCAACTGCAGTGGGCACCAGAAGGTGTGTGGCAGCAGCAACTCGACACAAACGGAAAGTTCCCGTGGCTTCAAAGACCCGGCACAAACTTATTTAGTCCTCATATGCCAGCCCATCCCACATCCTGCCGAGTTGGAGGCTCCTCTGGACAGCCACACCTTTCTCAGCCGCCACACCCTGGACATGAAGTTCTCCTATTGCGATGACAGGTTTGGAAAGTTCGAGAGCTTCATGCTTTGTTGCCATCTCCACCGATTGTTGACATGTACAGGATAATGCTTGGATGTTGCCCAAGGATGACATTGCAATGTGAAAGTAACTTGTAAGAAAGTATGTGGGTATTGCAGATTATGAGCTTTGGATATTTACTGTAGATACTGTATAGGATCATTTTGGCCACAAGACAAATTTCCATCAATATATTTTTACAATTTTGTAACATGTGAGATATAGATTTAAAATTATACAGCACTGGATTGGAGTTAGAGAATACGTAGTTAACTAAAGAAGGCAGCTTACCTTCGTTACATTTTAGAGGACTTGGAGGTTATTTTTGTTGCAAGAATATGTACTGAACGGTTTAAAATGATTGCTTATGTTATAGTCTGGGCACTATTTCCATTTTAAAATGTTTGCCTTGCAGACCCTGGAAAATACCCTGATATTCTCTTTCACCAGTGCCAATGGTCGTGTTTGCACGTAATTCAGTAAATATTGTATTCATGTAATTTTAGTTCATGTAATCGTCTCATGTTTAATAATCATTGTGAAGCTTTGTTTAGCATCAGAATGTGAATGAAAGAAAGTGAATAATGTAACTGACCATATTGAACCTTGTATTTTTAACATATAGTTTGATGAAATGTTTTCTTTTTTAGAGTCGTTGACCTGATTGGATATCGTCCAGATGAGCTTTTGGGAAAGTCTGTGTATGAATACTATCATGCATTAGACTCTGATAACATTACCAAAAGCCACCATAGCTGTAAGTATTGGATTTTCATTCATTTTGATGATTAAAACGTTGAAGTCAAATGACATATTCTTCATGCTCAGTATGAGCAATGTGCCGGAGGTCATCTCTGTTCGTGGCCCTGACCCTGACGGTGATTTCACATTCCTGTGGCCGTGGTTTCTTTTTAGTTGGGATGACCACTGTTGGCTTATTAAAAAATAATAATTTCCAGCCCTTTGAAAATGTACTTCTGAATTAAGGCATTCACATGCGGTGTGGGTCAATGGGTTTGTTTGACCATACTTCACCATCCTGGTTAGTGTGGGTTGATGAAGGAGGAATCAAACCCAGGTAACCAGGATCAGAGTGCAGAACACAAACCACTATACCACAGCTCCCCGAGATATGATTTATTAGCTGGATTATAAACAAAGCACGAAACATTGCATGTGTGTTTGAACATTTTTCCACATTTTGAAATGGTGCAAAATACTTGTTTTGTATTCCTTTGGATAGGCTTTCATATCATATACAGCCTAATAAGGGAAATAACTTAAAAAACAAAGTAATGGTTATATTTATCTTCAGAGTGACATTTTGCTGTGTAATGTAACTTTATATGTACTTCGTTTTATAACAAATGTCATTGAGCATAAACTGCATTTCATAAAAATTTCTACGTAACCTTGTGGTATTGCTTTTTTGTGTATTGTCTCAGTGTTTTCAAAGGGACAGGCAAAGACCGGGCAGTACCGCATGTTGGCCAAACATGGTGGCTACGTTTGGGTGCAGACGCAAGCCTCTGTCATTTACAACAGTCGCAGTGCTCAGCCGCAGTCGGTTGTCTGCATCCACTACGTGCTAAGGTACGAACGGATGTGTTTCTTAGAAATTACACAGCGGTGATTTATAGCGAACGTTACAGTAAGTCAAAAAAAGCGATCATTCAGCACCTTGGGAATTATCACGTCATTGTGTGATAATTATAGGTAACAGTATTCTCATATCAAAAGTAATAAAGATACATTATCGGCTTGTTAAAATTATGCTTGTCGCAAAGTTCATAATTGAACCGTGTGTAATTTGCACGCTTTTCATCTCCAGTGGGGTAGAGGAGAACAAGACCATCTTCTCTTTGGAGCAGACGGAGCGGCTCTTCAAGCTGCAGGACACGGCGCAGGGGGCCGAGGGCGAGGCATGCCCAAGAGAGGCACCCCAAACAGTTGACAGTGGCCGGCTGTACGCCATGCTCAAGGAGGAGCCCGACGAGTTGGCTCAGCTGGCGCCAACTCCTGGCGACACCATCGTGCCCCTTGAATTCAACAGCACCGGTAAGGTTGACATGCTATGTCAAGGGCTTGCATGACTACATTCAGGTCAAAGTTAAAAGTACGTCTCTGCTTGGGTGGAATGGGGTAATGCTGCCCTCTACTGTGTGGATCAGAGGTCACTTGATAGGATTATTCTTTGGTATTTAAGGCCACCCCACAGAGACGATCACCCCTCTCTGTACCTGGGTTGCTCTCTCTATGTATCTTGGTGATATCTGTCTGCTTATATGTCTGTCTATAGTTTTCTGGTTAGATTCTATGTCGCTATTTCATTATACCTGATGATGATTGCTTGTGTTGCAATCGAAACGTCGTATGCTATTATTTAATTTATTATTTTATCTTTATACGTGACTTTACCGAAATAACCAAAGAATAATTCCTGCAGTCACGAAAGCTCCAAAATTAACACTTGATAGGATCTTTATGTACATCTGTGATAGTTGCTTCCATGGGCTGTTCCCGCTCCTCTGCGGAAGATCTAAATTGATGATTTGTCTTATGATATGATGCCAATAGCACAATTTGAATAGAATTTGAAATATTCATATACACATGTATAAAGTATGTTTCATAAATAGGTATTTCCCTATTTTAGCGAGACTGAGATAATATAGTTAGTTGGTGGCTCTAGGCCAATGGTGGAAGTTTTTTATTCCTAAGGCCTGAGGACTATTATCTCTGGAATGACCATCGTTGACTTCCAACAAAGTGATATTCATTTCATTGAACCCAGTCAAGTTGACTCTCAACAGACATTAAAACTGTCAACCTTCCGATTTCTAGTCTTGCAGGTCTGGCACTATAACCAGTGCCAGCTGAGCTAAATACATTCTCTGCTCACAAGCCCAATGGATTTGTGAGTTTGACATCTTAATGAGAAGAAAATAATGAAACAACTTCTGAGAGGGTTTTGTGTATATGCACACAAAGTTCAGTATTTTTCAAATGAATAACTCCTAACTTGAATGCATATCGATGTTATGGTGAGGTTAATTTGCAAACTCATTGATTTTCAACATGAGGCTGTTAATGGTGTGGCAGAGAATGCTCTCAGCATCAAAATGTTTTTACAGATGTAATGTTGGATCTTTTGCACGTAAAATACTTCACGGATAAAGTAGCCCATAGCATTTAATTAACGTTGTGTTTGTGTCATGCAGCAACATTAAACATGAACCGATTAATGGTTGAACTTAGCAGGAATGTGCGTGTGTACTAATTGGACTGTGTTGTGTCGCTTTTTGCCGCACATAGGTTGTGGGTTACAGAATTACAACCGCGCGCCTCTCTGCGACGACACGACTCGGTGTGGCCCAGACACGAAGAGGGCCGCCAGGCAGGCACCAACTGACTCAGGAGACACGCAAGTGTCCGCTTTCACAGCACACCAAATGTCAACTCGCACATCAACGCCCAGCTCATCAGAGACGGGAAGCTCCTGTGTAAGTTCTAGATTTGAAGCTTTCGTGACTGCAAGGATTCATACTCTTAGTTTTTTCGGTAAAGTCAGGTAGGTAAAAAATGAAATTAAAATTAATAAAAATAAAATAATAATAATAAGTGACAATCACAGTGAGGTTAATTTTTCTTATCTTTAACGTTACATGAGGAGTCTTTTTTATAATGCTCTTATTTTTTTTTTTTAGCAAATCATATCCTCAAACCCGAGGATATAAATTGTTTCCGAAGATCGTCAGGGTTTTAGGAAAGGTTTCTCTTTCATTGACCACATACGTACAAATTATGTATAATATTCTGGGAAAAACTAATGACTTTCAAATGACCATTTTGCCTAACCTTTGTACAATATGAAAAGGCATATGACTCAGAACAAATTAATGCAATCATCCATTCTCTCACAAACCAACGCTGCAGATGTTTATGATAATACATTTTTATTAGCACTTCATGCTAGGTACCACTGGAGGCACTGTACATCACTAAACAAATACAGTGGTCCCTCGGTTAACGATATTTATTGGTTCCACAAAACCATCGTTAATTGCAATTATCGTTAATTTAATATAGGAAATACACGTTAAAGGCTTAATTTGTACCAAGATGTTCGGAAGTTGACCTTTTTCACCAACAAAAGCATTGATTCTAATATTTCAACATGCAAGTTTAATCAATAAACGTTAGAAGAACAGAATAGAGTGTTAATATTCTTACATTAGGCTAAGAACGTTTATGTAAAAAAACTCATTATATATTCAAGAGCTGCTTCCATAAGCAACACACATCACACGTTCAAAAGTTCGCCAGTTCGTCTCAAAAACATTCATTAAAGGGTGTCGCTGATTGTCTGAGGTCTGCCGAGTCCACATAGGAGTTGCTCCGATTGGCTGAAATGGGCAGCCACGTGATATCTTAAACATATCGTTAATCGAAATGCATCATTACTATAAACGATGGGACCCTATGGGAGGCAGATCGTTAATCTAAATATTGTTAATCGATGGCATCGTAAACTGTAGGTCAATGGGCACAAACAATGATGTCAGGTGTTTGGACCGATGATGGAGGAGTGGCCGTCGAGGAAAGGAACGTGTCTGAGAGGACATCAATGGAGGAGATAGATCAATGAGATCATCTCGTGTGCAGATGCTTGGAGAGTTATATTTCAGGATTGTGAGACATGGTGGCAGATTGGGGAGGCCTTCATCCAGCAGTGGATTGTTACAGCTGCAGATACATTTTTTCAGGACTAATAATGTGTTGTGCTTCACAGCCAGGAAGCCCAGAAGATTGCTATGCCAGCTGCAATGACCTGCGTGTGGAGTTAGTGGAGAAACTTTTTGCTAAAAGTACAGACATACAAAACTCTTACACTCAGGTAATGAAATCAATATTGACATTTCTGAAATGAAATTGTTGAAAGTTTGTCTGCACATATTGATGCTGTCAGTGTTTGGGTAAAGCGTTTATTACATTCAGGATAATAATATGATTGTGGCTGGTGGAGTGATTTGAGAGTACATTTTTATATGCTGGATATTTAAAAGGTGTGGTGCAGTGGCACAGTGGATAGCACTTGGAAGTAGGCAACCTGAGTTCGATTCATAACCATGGCTTACATCAGTTTTGAATTATATCTGAAATGGTCCTGGGCCCCCTTACCCCAATTTACACTCCCCGTGATGGTGAATTATGGTCAAACATCCCCGATAGTCAAAACAACACGGGGAAGCCATCATTCTGCATTTCCGATCAACACGGTTCGCTACATACGGTGAAAAATAAATAAAAAATACATACATCCAGCAGTGGATTGAGATAATCCCTTGAATTATATATAGATACATATATATTTATTTAATATAAACATTGTCAAATTGAGATAACAGTAAGTAATATGCACACAATATATTGTCCATTTGATTTATTTGCCATTAGCTGTAATAAAACCCTGTGAATTGGTATATAGCTAAAGCCAGGTATATTTCATTCAGTGTGCATGCCGCGAGTTGTTCATGGCCTGAAGAACAGAACAATTTGTAATGTAAAAACGATGTCCTTGCTTTTGGTTTTAAGCCACTGTTTTTTGTAATATTTCATTTGGTAAGGACCACGATTCTAGTGACGAATTCATTATGTCAAAGCAGCTGTTAGTGGGATAAAAGGCTGAACGTGCCCCATGTGGGCTGTGGGCCAAGATGATAAGTGAGCTGAGAAGACAACAGTAATGGGTTGGTCACTTCCCCAGCATGCCAGATGAGAAGGACCTTCCTAAGGTCACAACAGCAAACGTTTTGGGATACAAATACATGGTCCACAGCATAAGATATACGAAGAGCTTGTTTTTGTATTCTTTGTGGAGACTTTGCTTTTCATATTTTGACATTACAAAATACATATAGCTATTTTTGTCAATCCACTGATGGATTAGGATCTGGCTTCCAACAATGCAAGTCATGGGGGCTATTTAACCATACTTCTACCACGCTGGTCAGTGTGTATTGGTGAAGGTTATAAGCATATGATAATAGGTTTCTTCCCCTTTTTTCTGGCACCAAAACAAGTGTTAAGATGTTAAAATACCAAACTGAAACCTTTTACAAGGAATCATGTCTGCATTAACCACAATGCTTGTGATCAGAATGCAAAAAAACATACTCTGATAATATATGCATTGTCCTTGAAACTGATTGGTCCACACCAGAGACAGCTTTCTTTTGAGCCTCGTCTCAAACGGTGTTAGACAAGAGGACGCCAAAAGGCGTACATCATATTTTGGTACTGGCAAAGGAGGTTCCATGATGTGATGAGCATAGCAACAGCAGTGGATCAAATACACTGTAAATGCACCATCTTTCCGAGGGCATGAATCATTTGAAAAACACTCCGCTTAAAAAGGTATGGTTAAAACCTAATATGTATGTTTTTTGTGTTTTTGTTTAGGACGATTATAGTACAGTGGACCTTGAGATGGTTGCACCTTATATTCCAATGGACGGAGAAGATTTCCAGCTGTGTTCACTAAGCCTTCAGGAGCAAATGGCCACACCGTCACCCTTGCAGCTTTCAAATGCATCACCAAATCCCCTGTCAAGAATGTACCAGCACTGTTGTCGTCAAGGATCATCCATAAAACTGCAGATACCGTCCCACTCGCAGCAGCCACAGGCTGCATCCAAGCTTCCAGATGCATGGGCTTCGCAGGGCATCATCGTAACAAAGCCTGCCATATATAATGACAGCAGTTTCTATGGAGCCACAGATCAAGGCTTGGCTGCTGCTGGGAAATGTGGCAGTTCATGGCCATACAAATCAAACTCTTTTAGCAACTTATATGATGGGAAGCATTTCCTGGATTGTGAAAAAGGATTTAAGCGAGATGCTTCAGTGGCTGCACAGATGCAAATGTACCAAAGGTATAATTCAAATGTTTACATGTTTCATAAAAAATTATATGTATATTATTGAGGCTGAAGATAATTATTGAAAGTGCTTATTCTTTCTGCAGATGTTTCGGAAATCGCACACAGGACTTTGGACCTTGCAAACGTTCTCCCGAATTAAGTAACCTAAAGCGGAAGTGGCACCTTGATGATGGAATACATTTCAAAAATCCGTATTCGGTAAGTTATAACCACATTGCCAGGTGTAATGGTGTCAATAAAACCATATGAATGCCAATAAGCTACAATTTTGATAATGCTTCTGCTGGTTGCCTTAGATTCAAGTATGTGAATGCTGTTTAAAGAAAATATAGTTATGCATATAGGACATTGTGAGGGGAAAAAACATCGTAATTATTCGACATACAAATCAAAATCATGTGGCAAATTTCATATTTGTATCCTGACATTTCAAGAGGCATCTTCGAGTATGACGTTTAAAAAAATTCGACGAATAAATTCGCTCGTGGCTGGAATGGGCGTTTTCACATATTTGGTTCACGATAATCGGTGCCAAATGACAACTCCAATTAATTTGAAACTTGTTTGCAAAAATATTTAGCACATGGTGTATGAAGATGCAGCTGCCACCACATTGTCATCACAGCCCCCGTGGAAACGCAGCAAGGTTTGGGATGACACGAGTGGAAAGGGAGTCCCACAGGCAAAATCTTTGTCATTTTCAAACATCAGAGGTAAGGTCACATTGCATCATACACTTTTACGAATACGATGCCGTAAATGAGCAATAGGTGTGCTTGCATTGTTGCACTGTTCTGATTACATGTGTACATTTTCTACATTTTAGTGCCTTGCGACAACAAAACAAGTGACCAAACTGGCATGAGTCAACTGAAGGGCTTCAAGCCAACGCATTTGACCAGAGCATGTCCACCACTTCAACAGCAGTATTTGTCGACCTCAAAGCCTACAGGTTAGTTGTTACACTTATATCATATTCATGTGGAGCAGAATAACTGTGTACAATGACAAAGTGATTAATTGTGTGGATTTTTTTGATACCATTTGACTTAGCTGTTATACGTTTTCCTTCTGCAGGATTGACAAGTTGCTTACTTGGAAGATCATTTGAAGGTGTACATCTGCCAACGCTCACAAGTTATGAATGTGAAGTCAACGCTCCTGTCCAGGACATCCAGAACCTTCTGCAGGGAAAAGACCTTCTCATGGCTTTAGACCAGGCAACCTAAAATCATAGCCCGAAAAGATGACGGGAAATGAGATCACGTTTCTCTAACTTGCCATAACATTTCATAAGAACGCATTTGTATTTCACACTTTCAACGTGCTGATCCCAAGTATTTTCTTAGGCTGCTGGACATGCTTATCAAATATTCCATGCATATTAGGATTGGCTGTTTATTTTCAAGGGAAATAACTTGTTCCAGCAATGGGCAAGATTTTTTTAGTGTTTTCTATTTGCAAGACATCTTTACTATCTTTGTGATGACATTTATTTGCTGGTTTAAGGATATATTTCATTGTGTGCTATTGATGTAGGCATTAGTTACATGGCGCATGAATGACATCTGCCATCAATATACAGTAGTTACACTGATTGCCGCCATTGGACTTGGAGACGAAATAGGGCTGCTTTGCAGCATGTTACTCTAATGTGGCTAAGTTATTTAAGTGTATTGTGCCTTTATAAACTTCGTAACGTGGTCGCTTTTATACATTATGTTTGTGGAAATTATGTTAAAATTATGAATTCTATATTTAAGCTTTTCGCCCCAATATTAGAATGTGTGCTACGTAGCGACATTAATCACCTCGACTTTTTTTGCTGCAGGAAATGCTCCCAGTTAAACATTAGAATATGAATTGAAATCATATCGGTATAGCCTACACAAGGCTGCAATGTGAAGGTACCATTGGGAATGCCTTATAATAATTTAAGTTGATTCGAAAGTGGTGGTGGTTATAATCCATCACGTAGGCTTTGTGAGTACAGTAGTGGAGGAAGCATTCACTGCTTCCACACTTCGTCTGCCACTTTGGGCTCCCATATAGTAAAGGGTGCGGTGGAGACCCTAGATTTGACTGACACACTTCACTACACGTAGGACAAGTCGAATTAATGTAGGGTTTTGCAATATGTATATTAATTTCCCCTCCCCCGTTTAAAATTTATGAACATCAATATCAGTGATTTGACTTTTAAATGCTAGTTGAGAATGTATGACTTGGTTTTATTGTTTGACATGTTAACATGCACACTGCTCGCAAAGATAATTAACAGGCATTTATAAAAGTTTTATACTGAAGCAGTAGTGGTGATTAACCTGGAAAATTAGCATAGCATAATGAATATATTTCTTACCTGCCATATTTACTTTATTTATAAAATTACACTGGAAGCAAAGTAGCTTTCAAAGCCATAGTGTTGAGCAGAAATAGGATGCATATGTTTTGTTACATCAATACAGATTTACTTACAACTAAATATACAAAATTGCTTTCTGTATTGTTCAATATCGTACTATCATTCTTTAATTGTTTGTATTCAACTTTTGATACATCTGTGCCTTAAGGTTTGGTGATTACCGGTCAGTATTGGCCTTTATTTTAAAGGGAAGTTGCTGTTGTCACGATATTGCAACGGAAAGCAAGTTGTATTTTTTCCCACTAGTGTGTGGCAGGTTGGGGAATCTGGAACTTGGTGGTTCATAAGAGCATTATCATAGGAATTTAGTTTCACATATTAAGCCATTTATCACGTGGTCACTTTTTATAGCTGTAGTTTCAATGGTTAATATAGTATACATCATTTGCGTTAACGCTTTGAATGTATGCGAATACAACCTTTTAGGAATAGTTTATTCAGAGACCTCCTTTACCAGTGGCAAAATATAGTGATAGGGTTTTACCCTTTCAACTGGTACAAAAACTGACACCTTTATACAAGGCATATATATTTTGCTATATTTATGCTATACTATATTTTGCCACTGGTAAAGGAGGTCTCATAGTGTAAATGCTTACCCAGAGCTCTCAATACTCTGATAGTGCGCTGTTTTTGAGTTGTACGCCTTTTAGCGTCATCTGGTCCAACACCAATGGAGACTAGGCTCTGAGAAAAGCTGTCTCAGGTGTGGACCAATCAACTTCAAGGACAGTGCATATCATTGTCATCATCAGAGTTGTTTCTTTATGTTTGCATTTTGACTGCTTGTGTTGTGGTTATTGCAAACATGATGCCTTGTATAAAGGTGTCAGTTTTTGTACCAGTAGGAAAGGGTAAAAACCTATCACTATAGTTTATTCAGAGTTTATTGACTGTCATCTTAGATTTTTTTTGGGGGGGGGAAATATCGCTCTAGGTCATTAGTGTCAGTTTAGTCCTCTTTGTTTTCATTGCTCTTGTGAAAATACTGAATGATTTGAGAAGGAGCTTCGAGAAAGGACGTGAAAGTGTTAGAAAGATTCGGTGTCTAAATGTCTTTAATAAAGCAATTACGTGAAAGGTTACAGCAGAATATACAAATACATATATATTCTAAAGTTATCTACTTTATATGTAAATGTCTCATTTGTAACTAAACACTGTTTTTGTTCCTCACGCTTTTTTCACAACTATATACTACTTGTACATGTATATGCACTCTTCACACATCGGAGGCTGTGACATGCTATTGACTGACAAATGGGTTGTAACTTTGTTGAAAATTAGATGAGTTGGTTATCATTTTGGTTGAGGTCAACAATTTCAAGAGGTGGCAGCGACTTGTGGAGACCTTCATCCAGCAGTGGATTGATCATGGCTGATGATTAAGCTGTATCCTGTCAGAATGGCTCGTGTGTGTTTTTGTGGGAGCTGGAGAGCGTCATCAAACTCTTAAGTGCTGTCTTTGGGTTGCTTTCCTGGCCAATACAATGTTAGTCATGTTTAACTCGCCAAATAAAAAAACATTTTCATCGTTTGTGCAGTTTGATAGCATGCGTATATTTGATTAACACCCGTCCCTCATGTGCAAGTAATCCAATGTCATCCCTTTTAATGAGGCAGTACATATTTTATGTAGTTGCTTTTATGTGCAATCGTCCCTGCGTGCAAGAGATACACGGCATTGAGTGCAGCTTTATATTTGTATTGCAATATTTCATTAATATTTCTATATACGTGTCATTCTTAATGTACACTACATTGAAACAACCTGTATGGTTAAGGTGTCTATAACATGTTTTCTGTGTACTAAATCCAATAAAAAAAACCCTCCTATATTTAGTGGAGTTTCTCATGTTCTTTGCAATCCAGAGGTCACCGGTTCGATCCCTCCCTGCGTCGCAGGTGGAACAATGTCACGTTTTCTTACGTCCTCCCACCTACTCTCCACCCGCCAGTATTACACACAATAGCTAATGTACTGGCAAGCCGCATGCCGTGTTGTAAAGTGTAGGTATGGTACTCCCACTTCTTCTAGATTTTAAGTTTTCGTGACTGCAAGGATTCATACTCTTTGTTTTTTTCGGTAAAGTCATGTCGGTAAAAAAAATTAAAATAACTTAAATCACGACGCTTCGGGCGCAACAGAAGCGTCCTTCTTGAGGTGGGGACAACGTAGCGAAAGCACAAACGCTTAAGTGTGTCTCAGAGGTGGCTGTGACGAGTAATTATATAGTCGCGGGGGGATGTGGGAAACGTGATTTTTTTTTACCTACGTGACTTTACCGAAAAAAACCAAAAAGTATGACTCTTCTTCCAATATATCAGGCCAGCATTGAAAAGTGGGCTAATACCAGCCACTAGAGGGAGCTCTCTACATTGGCGAAATGAATCAATTGGAGGGTTCCAACTTATGAATGCATTAATGTAATTGTAGATTAATGTAAACTCATTAATGTTGGTATGCCAAGTGAGCACTCTAAATTCAGCATCCATATCCATCGCTCTACTGCCATCTCTTGACCGCCTTGCACGAACCAGGCTCAAATGTGCTTAGCTTTCGAGATTTGTGTGACCCTAGATTCATTAAGGGTGATTTGACCGCTTTAAATGGGTACGCTTCTCTAGTAATGAATGAGAATAAAGAGATTGATACACATATGCAAACACCGGTTGAAATAGGAAGTATAAAACGTACATGAAAGATATGTACTATTTTGCTTATACAATTGTCTACCAATGGTTGTAAGAGTATATAACCGCTCAGTGGCATAGTATGATCTGTACCGGGTAATTTGCACTAGATTCTTCAGTACAATTATGCACCAGTTTCTGCAGGTTTTTATATTATTTAAAATTAAATTACGCGAAATGACTACACAAACTGCACCATGAAATATGTGTACCATTATAGTATATCGATAACATTGTGCTTGGAGAGGTAGGTTTTCAAACACTGCTCATTGCCAGCTATGGATATGGATTCGAAATAAATCCACTGAGATGAAACAACAGTTGAAATGTGTGCACAGAATTATGAAGCTATTATGCATGCGTGGGTTTTCAGTGAGAGACAAAATAGAGCAGATTGATTAGGAAACATACATCAGACATGACTCAAAATAATAATTCGCTCGCTTAGCATCTTGAAGGAGACCCTGTCGAAACTTGTCCAGAGTTTGTTGTCTTGCAGCTGATGGTTCGCACGTGAAATATGTTTTTGCATGTTGAGACATATGTAAAAGAGACATTGCTTATTTTGTTAAATCAGACATTGACCTCTCAGATTTGAAGCTTTCGTGACTGCAAGGATTCATATTCTTGGGTTTTTTTCGGTAAAGTCACGTAGGTAAAAAATTTAAATTAATAAAAGTAAAATAAAAAATAAAATAAAAATCACGACGTTTCGGAGGCAACACAAGCCTCCGTCTTCAGGTGGAACCGTCACAGCACGATAGCTGTATCAAGTAAATGAGAAATTCCAAGAGATCCGACCCCGTATATATACTGGTTGAGGGGGGAGGAGCCAGGACAGGCCCCTGGATAGGAGGTTTTTTTTCATTACTATTAGAAAAAACCCAAGAATATTGACCTCTCAATTAAATTTGGCAGAGTGCATTGCAGAAGGGATGTTGGTGATGGACGAGACCGGAGACAGAATGGCAGATGAAGGAGGGAATGCTCACGCGATGATGCCCATCACTGTGGAGATGGTGCAATGAGATCGGTGCATGGGCGGGAGTGAGATGAATTGTGGCAGCACAGGGACCGGCAGAGACTGTGACAGCGTGGGGAGGCATTTATCCACCAGTGGGAAGAGAGTGGCTGATGATTATGATGAATACACAGGAGTGAAATGCGTGTCGCTTATCCACCACCTTGGGCTTGTTAATACAGCTCACTGCACACTGTGATGAGTGTTTTTGGTACGAATGTTTTCTGGACAAGTAATTTTCTATTTTCTAATATCCTGTGTTGGTCTATGGGGGGGCCATTGATTCACCATCATTTAGTTTCACACTGTTACGCTTCGAATGATCGAATATCATCAACACGGCAGTGTATACGGGAGTGTGTTGGAACAGACCAACACTGGATATTTATCATAAGCTATCAGTAGCCAGTGCTCATGGATGTTGCTGGCATAGTGATCAAAAATTGGTTGAAGGTTTAATAGCACTTTTGTGACCACTTTGCACGACATTCAATACAATGCAAATAGTGATGTAGCATCGTGTTAGATGCGGAAGAAGTGGCGATATGAATCTATATATTGTGCTACACTCTGCTGCAGCACAGTCGTTGAAACAAAGGTGGAGGTTTCTTAAATTCCGCCACCTCTGTCCACCCAACGGTACACATTTTTAATCATGAATAGCGCTGGGTAACACATTCCTGCGGAGGGAGCTGGTAGGAACGTTGGGTTGCTCGGTCAATGGCCAGGGTCAACGGCGGCGTGGTGTATTCCGCAAATATGCCCGACTGTGAGGGCGGGCACAAGCCGGCGTGAGTAGATTAAACGTTGAGTCTTATAAGGGCACCACGGGGTGACCAGCCCCTCTCCACCCAGCCCCACTCCTCCCACCCTCCCCACCCAGCCCCTCCACACCCTCCCCTTCCCCACCCAGCCCCACCCTCCCCACCCAGCCCCTCGCTGCACGACGGACGGACACAATAATTTCCGGTGGGCTGGTGTAACCAGGAGGTTCCTACCAGTAAAGAGTGGAGGGTCTTCTGCCAGCAGTGGCAAGAGCAAGTACCTGCTGGGCTGCTCCTTTACTTTTTTTTACGAAAATATATATTTAGTTCTTAGTTTGGCACCAAGGTTTCGTTTTGATTTTTTCAACGACCAGTTTGAAATATTAGTTTAAATAAATATATATGGAGTGATTCATGGAGATTTTTTTTCTTTACACGTGTTACTTTGTCACATTCAACAGATAAAACACAAGGAGTTTGGGATTTCAACCACTGTCTGCCAAGGTTGCGTGGGTTTACAATGAATTAGCATAAGGATTGATGGCGCTTGATTTTTTTTTGGCAGCGTCAGCCTCCTAATAAGTCTATTGTCAGCCATTAAAAGCAACACAACTTGGTTCCCGTTTGCATCAAAATATGCACAGACGAGATGAAAAAAGTTTGGCAGTCATTTTCATTTTCACACAACTTTGAATTGCAAAGTAATGGGATGTATTGGTACATTTATATAATTTTATAATTAGATTATCATATTTAAGGAGCATACATTACACACGTATATGCTATGGTTATGGTTATACATTTTTTTTTTTTAATTTGACTTTTCATGGACTGGAATGTACATGAAAAGAACAAATCATCATGCCAATAAGTTTAAACAGTTAATCGTGACAAAAGCTGACACTCGTATAATCCACAAACTGTCGCTCATGAACATGGAAAATAGCAGTATTACAGAAACGGTATACTGGACATATTTTGAGGATAGCTCAGGTCCACAACATTGTATGGCTTAGAATATATTGAATGAAGCGCTTTATATTGCGACCAGGCACTGCTACGCGTGATATTTGAAATTGTTGCAGTCGTTGGAAACAAGCTTCAAATTACATATGTTAATGGTGCCAGATGCAAGGCCCGCATGTCTTCCGTACACAGTACATCAACATCAGCCACCATTCGCCACTACTGTATATCACAAAGACAAAGATCCCCCGCCAGACTGTTGAGGCCAGTGCTGCTAGCGAGCACCTATGAAGGCCGGCATGTCACACGAGCGGGTGAGTGGGCCAGCACCACGCACGGCCGCCTTTGTCTCCCTGGCCGCGCTGTTTACACACCGCACCAGGTACTCATTTGAGGCCGAGTCGACCTAGGGAAAGCTCAGGACCGGTTCAGATAATCGTCAGTGGTGTTTGTCCGTGAGCGGGAATTGATCGCAGGTCGCCGGGTTCGTAGAGCAGTGCGCTAACCGCTACACTACCGCTCCCATTTATACACACACACAGAAGAAAGATAGGCAATATGTCTACTCATGCGCTTTTCGTGCATTTATCCTCACCCACAGTTTTTTTTTTCCCCAACTGGATATTTGTATCTACCCATCTTTCCTTATTTTCTGCCATCACATTTTTTTGCCGGTACATTCCCTTTAACTTTATAGTCTTCTCTGTATCTCACACTAGCGGCCGTCCATAAATGACGTCACACGATTTTGGACGATTTTTAACCCCCCCCCCCCCTCGTCACACGGCGTCACAAAAAGTCAGACCCCCCCTCAAATATGACGTCACAAAGCTAAGCCCCCCCCCCCAAAAAAAAGAAGATAAAACATGCTTTAAATCGCTTTAAACTATTGTCATTGATAATTGGTTCTTTACCCTTCTATCTGGCAACAAAACTGACACCTTTTTGCAAGGAGTCATGTTTGTATAGACCGCAATACCTGCAGTCATAATACAAACAAAAGAACATAACTCTGATCATGTGCACTGTCCTTGAAGTTGATTGGTCCACACCCGAGACAGCTTTCCTTCGAGCCTAGTCTCATATGGGTTGGACCAGATGACGCCAAAAGGCGCACAACTCAAGGTGTAGATGCTTGCCCCGAGCTCTCATACTCTGATGGTGCATTGTCCTTGAGTTGTGCGCCTTTTGGCGTCATCTGGTCCAACCCATATGAGACTAGGCTCGAAGGAAAGCTGTCTCGGGTGTGGACCAATCAACTTCAAGGACAGTGCACATTAACAGAGTTATGTTCTTTTGTTTGTATTATGACTGCAGGTATTGCGGTCTATACAAACATGACTCCTTGCAAAAAGGTGTCAGTTTTGTTGCCAGATAGAAGGGTAAAGAACCAATTATCATATTTTTACTGGCAAATGAGGTCACTATTGTCATTGTAGTGCGTATTTAATGTAGCGTTAATGTAGCTCTGCACTCTGATGTTGTAGGAGAAAACATTTATAAAAACGTCTATTTAATTAAGTAGAACGTTTTGTCTATATTTATTGAAAGTTGCGCATTTTGATGTGACGTCACATTTCTCAACCCCCCCCCTCGTCACACATCGTCACAAATGTCTTACCCCCCCCTAGGTGCGTGACGTCATTTATGGACGGCCCCCTACTTCCCATACCCATCACAGAAGACAGAACTCCCCTGAATCATACTCTTAGGTTTTTTCGGTAAAGTCACGTAGGTAAAAAATTTAAATTCATTAAAGTAAAATAAAATAAAAATCACGATGTTTCGGAGGCAATACAAGCTTCCGTCTTCAGGTGGAACCGTCACAGCACGATTGCTGTATCACCAAATGTCCCTTCTTTCATCATAGCACCTCCTCTCAACTCCTGACCTCATTCCCGCCCACCTCCCACCAAAGCTGTTAGACTCATTCACGAAAGTGTATCGTCATTCATTTTCTCGCCATTGTACTAGCCACTGCATGGGGTCATCTGTGCACATTGCACTGCTGTAAGGGTTTTTAATTCCTAACGTTTTCAGAGATAACTGGATATTTCTAAAAAAAAAGTGTGGGTTTGGTAGCCACGCACAGATGTAACATACAGGCAGTACTCCTCCTCACCCGGGACCCTTTTACCCACTTCTAATCTACGCGGGAGCTGTTGGGTTTGCAAAATCTCATAATATGTTTTACATGATTATATCCACTTTTTTTCCAAACTACAATGCAAAATGGCTTATCCGTAAGTATGTTTTGGGGGAAAAAGTGGAATCAATAAGTTCGACTTAAATGTTAAATGATTTTCGCTTTTCTTTAGTGTCATATTTAATGGTATGAAAATCATGAATGGGGAAGTGTGGCAAAACGTATCTTTCGTATGATGGTAAGCAGAAAATCATACATAGTGGCGAATTATACAATTCTCATTCTTTTTGGGTCTTTCGGTAAAGTCACGTAGATAGGTTCAAAAGGGACCCCCACCCCTTTTCCTGATGACGATCGCTTGTGTTGCCATCGAAACGTCGTAGTTTTTTTGTTATTTTTTAAAATATTTTCTTTGAACATATCTACGTGACTTAACCGAAAGACCCAAAGAATATGAATTCCTGCAGTCACGAAAGCTGTAAGTCAATATTTAATACAATTCTCCCCAAAGATAAAAAAAGTTTGCCACACATGGATAAATCGAAGATAGTTTGAGCACCACAACGACACAGTTCAGAATACAAACAGCAACAATCTATCGTATAATTAAATGGTGCACAGATTTGTACCAACAGTTGTTCGAATTCACCAAATGTGTTTCCCAAGAAAGGCCAACCGCGGTGCCACCACACTAGAGGCCCTGCTTTTGGAAGAAGAAGAAAAAATGAAATCCCAGAAATGTTCCCACAGGCCCTCTGCTGGCGAACAGCTCTGCGCGTGGCTCACCAAACAATCGACGCTTTGTGCCCCAACTCCCATTGTGCAAGCCTCCGAGCCCATTGAGGGCGGCAGAAGTTGCTGGAGCTTCACAAATCTGAGGCGACAGCCTGTGCATCGAAAACAAATCCAAGACCACAGTGGAACAATGGTGCTGGACAAATGCCCTCGCTTGTACAAAGAGCAGAGCAGGGGCTGCTTGGAGGAGCAGTTGAGGGAAGCTTTGAGAAGACTTGCAAGTGGTCCCAGGCTCGCAACTTCTATACGTTTGTGGTTAGTTCTGTCATTTTTTGAAGGTATGAGTTGCTACTTCATTGAATGGCTTAATCAGTTGTGAGGCCATAATATTAACGGTGTTATGTTTTCAGGCTCTTTGACAAAATGTTTTGTGCAAATGTTAAACGGTCTCTATTTAGTGTTCCAAATGCTTCACGTGTGTGCATAGCTTGTTAGAAGTTTGGAAAATGGACTAGATTCTTCAAGATCGAATGCTACGATTACTTTTAAAAAAATACGTAATGAATAAGCACAATGGTGTTTGTTGTTTAATGGAACATTTTAAACGTACATTTAATATTCAATTCTCATACACATTTTCAAAGTGAATGTTATACGTGTAGTATAATAAAAGCATATCACACTGCAGTGATATGAAACATTGCTTTCACGTGCACTGGCATCAGATTTACAAATTATAAACCGCGTTTTGCAATTTGAGCATATGCACTTAGCAAACTGAATAACATTTAGTTCGTGCAACTTTACTCATCAAATTAGTGAATGGCTCCACCCGCTTGTTAAGATTGACGTTTCACTCAGTAGTTCATGCATCATTACAGCAACCCACCAATAGAAAGTTTTTATGTACAAATGGAAATGTCACATTTACAGTGTATTAATTGGGATATGCAAAATTGTCAGAAGCTGTAACAGAGAATTTGAAATCGCTCGTTGTGGGATGTCCTCTCAGGCTTCAAAATGTATTAGAAGATAGCACGGTGGTTACAGGGTGACTCTTAGCGATAGACCAGAAAATGATGTTATGAAATCAGACACCTTCTTGACCCAGGCCTCAAAGATCATACACGGCATTAATGCATTGAACTACTTGGTCGGGAATGTGGAAAAAGCTTTGGTTGCGGTTATTTTAAGCTTAAAATAGCGTGATGTCCCTTGATAATTTGTGATATTATTTTTGGGGAATGAATATGGTATTGAACAAACATAATACAGCACTGTTTGTAATATATTCATAACATCTGATGCATGGTGCAAGTGTATGATTAATGCGACTATAAAATGGCAGTAGAACCTGAATTTTAACAGGCTTCAACTGTATTATATTGAGTAATGAAAAACATTTCCGTCACTCAACATATTAGCATGTGTGTGTTTAATGTGTCGCTTGCAAAGCACTATGCAAATTAGAGTGATGATATAGGTAAGTAGTTTTGACTCAACTGGCTTTCATTCTATGTAATTTATAAATGGTTATGTGGGTGATTGAAGTGTTGATATTGGCAAATGAGTCCAACTCTATGGGGCCCTTACTGATGTTTATATTTTATTCTTCCCAGCTTTGTTTGAAATCTGACTTTGTTCTTCCACAACCAGGTAATTAGGCACCATGGAAATGAGCCACATAATTCAACCGGGATATAATTGATTCAACGTGCCTGTCATCAGCGGAGCATTATGAAAATTGTGATTTAAATACCAAAATTGGTAATAACGCGTTTAAATTGACTACAGATTTTCATGTAATTATGCAAGTGCAGAGTATGTTAACGTTTTTGCCACACATTTGCATGGACATTAAGGACAGTATTGTAAAGGTTAGCTATCTCGAGACAAATAGGTTGGTAGAAATAACTCGAATGCTGCATTTGAGGCTAATACTCAATAATAATAATGATTAACAGACCTTCATCAATCCACTGCTGGATGAAGGCCTCCCCATAACATTTACATTGTGGATTTTATTTTGACCATACTTTACCAGAGTGGGGTTTTCAGATATCGCTCACCACTGATGCTAGCCACTGTGCCAGAGCTCAACCATTTCCTCAATTCCTTTCGGTATATGTCTTATAGAAAGTAACAAAAAAAACCCCAATAACATTACTAATATACTGTAAATACATATAAAATGATCAACTTACCTAAAATAAGAATTCTTGGCAGAAGATGTTTTCACACATGCCAGGAGAGCTGTATGTCAGTCATATTCTGGACACACCATGCCATGCTCGATGGTTAATGTAAATCAACCAATTAAGGGAGTCTGGCTGCATATGGAATATTAATGTGATTGATGGTGGGGTAAAATTCAAGCACAAGCTCGGCTTTCACCAAACAGATTAGCAATATCATGATGGAAATACTGTTGCATCATGGCACGAACATTTCTCCCGAGGGTCTTCATTTTTTGTTATTTCATTACTTATATATCGGTGACGCAAGAAGATGTTGTCGCTCGTAAATTGTCAACACACACCGTGATGTACGCGATACACACGGCGTGTGTTGCCGGATGCGTGCGTAACACAACAGCGTGACCGTTACTCGTTGGCAGCGGTGCAGCGTGTGTGTGTGCGTGTGCGTGTTGAGAACGTGGCAACGAAAACATTGCCTCGTACAGCCACTTTCACGATTCGATGGGTGGCAATCGTAGCGGTCATGCAACTTCGTTATGAATCCGGGCAACTTCAGTTTGAGTCCACACCTGCGTCGGTGGCGCGTGACATCTGAACAGCATCTGGCCCTTGACCCAATGTGCGATAGAGAAAGAACGAAAAGCAGGCAGGGGTTTTTGAAGCACGGTCACTCAAATGGCGATGTTATGATGGGTGCCTTATTCACCGGCGGTGGATTCAAAAGGACTGACATCATTGTGAATGGATCGCTTTCAAAATTACGATCGCCTCTCCGACTGTAAGACGTTTTTTTCTTTGCCTTTCTTGCGAGTGATTCGTTTTTCGTCAATCTCTGCGGCCAGCGTGCCCTGCATGCACGTTCGCACGTACTCTGCACCATGGCAGCTCTCTCTCTCTCTCTCTTGCACTCACCGACCAAAACAAAATTGATGCACCATTGCTCAAAACCAAAACCCCAGTCACCCCAGCATCAAATTTCCTTTCTTTTTTTAAATATTGCCTTTGGCATATGTGTGTATAAATAAAGGGAGATCGTTTTCCTGTAATTTAGAACCAAGTGCCATAAACAGCACCTGCTAAATAAAAACTGTTACCCTTCCCAGGCCAGTTTGACAGCAGGGAAGAGTGTCAAAGTAGCGCTTGCCTGGGTCGGCACGGATGATCGTTTGGCCGTGTGCTCGCGCTGCGTAGCAAGCAAAGTTGGGGGCACTCGATCCGAGGTGTGTCGAGTTTTGTTTGAAAGTCAGCAACAAGCCGACTGCAGGGAGCCAGTGTCGTCGGTGAGTAGCGTCTCAGCAATGTACCACTCTGGCTCGGATCTAAAGTGAGATTCGAATTAAATCTGTTTTACGTACGCGGGTTGCATGTTGGCGATGGGAATGGTATTGCTTTAAACTGATGAACTGTTTCATAAAAACGTATTCCATCGTGCAAGAGTTTATAATCGCAGAGAACAGGGTCTTCTATCTATGAACGGTCACTTAATCGAATATTATGTTTGTTTCGCGAAGATCAATATATTCATGCTCTTAGTTTTTTCGGTAAAGTCACGTAGTTAAAAAAATTAAAATTTAAATTAATAAAATAAAATAATGATGTTTTATTATTTTATTTTATACATTTTAATTTCATTTTTTTACCTACGTGACTTTACCGAAAAAATTAAGAGTATGAATCTTTGCAGTCACGAAAGCTTCAAATCTAGAGCAATATATTGTTTTCGTTATGTGCCTGTTGTATGAAAAGCAAAAGGTCAATGTGGATGTTGCTGCATGTTCCTGAGAGAGGAACTGCATGTTGCTTGATTTTAAGCCACTGAACAGTATGAAAACATCAGTTGTGAGGAAATACAGTAGCTGGAGTATTTTTTTTGTTTTTTTACTTAAGCGTCAACATTCACTATGAAAAATAAACCGCTAATTTGTTTGTTTTTAATTGCAGTGCCGTTATAAACTACGGATGATCCTTGCCGTATGGAATATATCTAGCAATATTGTCAACATTGAATATAAGCGGCGTTTTTCTTGCAATACCTAACTAAAAATACTCCAGTTAAGCTGGTGGTAATAACAACATGTTGATCACTGGGTAATGTTGACATTGCGTTAATAGGTATATAAAGTGTAGCCTGGTTGCATGTGCTAATGGGACACGTTTAATGACTTCAGATGCAATTCGTACCGTAAAACACCACGGGTGCAATTATAACGTGTGAACCAATTACTCCCAGAAAATATCTATGTCTGTGCTTTTATTACACTATATTGGAAGAGTAAATCATATTTCTTTACAATTTACAGGTCCCCAGAAGTTACTGGAATAGATAATAATGAAAAAACTATTTGGTGTTATTAGCAAGAATGTAATTATGGAAGGCATTTACATTTGTTTTCATTAAACAGTTTGTGTACAGCTGCAAATGCCATCATAAGTGGTGTCGGATAGGTTCTGAGAAAATTATTCATGCAGAATCCGGCTTCTGTTATCTCACCTGGAAAATGTTAAGGAAAAAATTTACACAGACATATTCAGATTCAAGAACACAGGATGAGATGTTACTATCCTTTGTGCAACTAGTAATATTTTGGTATGGCACACCATATAACAATGGTAGACAATGATTGTGACAATAGGGTTATAATAAACAAAATCACAGGTGTTGTGGTGGATTCTGCGTGTAAATACAATTTTGGAGTTTGTAAAGATGTGTAATCTATTAGGCTGCTGTTGCAGCTCAGAAAGCTTTTGCTTTTTCCCATTATTATCACACGCAAGATAATACATCTTTCACTTTGGTGATATAGTTTACAATGAGTGCTTTATGAATGTACGCTGAAATGTACTGCACATGTCAAATAGTGTACGCCTTGTAAACATTACAATCTACAAGGCACTTTTTGTTCGAAGGTAAATTGCGTTCGCTATAAACCATTGTAATATTTAGTCTATCAGCCTATTACTTGTTTGAACGAATGCTGCTACATAACAGTGTTATGGAGAACCAAGAGGCTGATGGCCTAAAGGAGGATTCGTGTTTGTGTGGAGAGATGTATGTACAGAAGAGTATGTATGCTTGTTGAATTTATTAGACCAAGATCCTACACAGCAGCCCATAATGGGTTGTTGCATAATATCGCTGAATGGGCCTTCATTGTGAAGATGGAATGCTCGTGCTGATAGCATCTGAAGGCCCAGCAGGACATCAGAACTCCTCTTGTCCACGGTGATGTGGGGACGAACAATATAGATCCTACTATCTGCAATGTTATCTGAAATTTACTCCAGTTTTTGCATTTTTTTTACGTGAAAGCATACACTATGATGCATTTTCCAATCATATCCATTTGTCTTTAAACAATTGTTTTGTTCGCAATGCAGGATAGGAGAGGATGTGTGTAATAGGAGTTTTCTCAGACCCTACATCTGTAATAAGAGTCACAGGTAATCGAGTGGCAGATCAGACAAACTCTGCTAATAAGCCCAAGTAGTCAAAACCGGCACTCTGTTTGCTAGCTCGAACAAACGCTACTGGAAAAAAGTATTGGTCTGGGCGACCAATGGACTCAGACTATCCTTGTGTCTTAAGTTCTCACCTGGTTAAACAAAATAAATAAAGCTCTAAAAAAATTTGGTTTTAAGAGATGGATGTACAGTGTATATTTTACATTTAAAGTTGTCCTGCTTCTCCTTGTTACTTCCTAAGTTTTCATGGTGTTTGCAAAGAACTGTCGGTCAGAGAAGTTTGGGCTATCTGTGCACGGTTCTACAGAGGCCCATTTGTTTTGGGACTCGATCTGCCAATGCTAATTCGTCACGTCCACATTGCTATTTTAGCAAGAAAGCGATGTCAACGGCAACGCACAACTACGAGACTTCAACGAAACATATGCAGTGTACAGGGAATTGGAGAAAATGCAAGAAGTATGTTTATCAAGGGATTTTTACCAGTGAACGCCAATAAGTTAGGAATGGTGCATTTTCGGCTAGAAGCCTCATACATACTAAATGTCAACAGGCTCGGTGCATGGCATTTAAGAAGGTCAAAGCTTGCGTATGGACCTATCCAACATCTACTACGAGGATATTACACAGCAGCGTGTGATATATACGGCATTCATATAGTTATTCCAAATTAGCGCTTTCATAACACATTTGAGAAAGCTATCGTGATTTCAACAAAAAACTAAAATAAACTATTTGTTGGGCGAGGGGGTTGGGGGCTTTGAATGAAAACTGTTTGGGAATATTGCCCATTAGGATAACTTTATGACTGTGCGTGGCAGCTGCTATGGAAGGAAAGGCACAGGGCCAACGCGTGAAATGTGTTGGCCTCGACGAGAAATAGCAGCCTTGTGCAGCATGCACAATGAAGCGTTGACATCTGCAAGGGTTTAATGTTCAGCGGCAATGTGATGCTCTATATGCGTATCTTGATAGATGTGTTTTTTTTGTAAACATATCCTTAGGTTCTTGCTGCTCTTTGCAAAGTTGAGGTTTCAACATTCGTCTGGGGTGTGGATGAACTCTGCTTGTGAAAATACAACAACGTATCTTTACCCACCCTGGTTTGATCTTTAACTGCTCCTCACTCAGAAATGGTCAGTGACTCAGCGCCCATGTTTCCCGTTGGTAAGTAAACTAAATTACTTTAGAAGTCAATAAAGAACAAGATGGTGCAATCTAAATCTTCACCCCCATTCCAGCGCAAGTAAACAATACATCTTTTCATGGTCTAATTTACATGTGTTTTGCATTATCTTCGTTTTGTTGTAACTGGGCTACCCACTCCCCTAGTTACCTAAGATGAAAAAAAAAACGTTTTCTCAGTATCATCGTGACCCGTCATACATACTACGAATAGAATGCAAAGGTGTGCTTACACATAGCAGGAAGGCGCGACTCGAGCATACATTATGTGCACGTTGCTGATTGCTATGCTATACTGCAATTTGCGAATTTAGACAATGGATAATAATAATTGTTACGAATTACAAATGGGCCAAAAAAGAGCTCATCGTGATTTTCGGAGATTTAATCATCTCGATTTTAGCTCAAGAAACAGGATTAAACAATCTCAAAATGCGACACGGAGACGGGCGTGAGTGAACAAACACGTGTGAAAGTGCTGCGTGGGTTTGCAGTGTGGTTTGAAAATGAGTCACGAACAGATGGGGCAGTCTCACAATGCTGCTCTTAAAAGACAACAGCAGATGGGTTGCGCTGTGTGTGTGTGTGCCTGCCAGGGCATACACTGCGGCTTTTTCAAGTTGTTTACAAGGCAATGGGAGTAAAATAAGAGATAATGGAAGAAGAAAAAAAAGATAAGTAAACTGGCTCTTGGAAGTGATATGCAGTATACCTTACAAGGTATAGTCCCAAACACAGCAAATTTTGTAACACACAGGAAAGTGTGTAACACACACTTTGTTGGTGCTGTTTCGTGATAATGGGTCATTCGCAGTCGTGCACAAGTCCCAATAACTAGACAAAAACTCAACACATTCATCGATAACACTGCCTTAAAAAAAACCATGACTGTATATTGAAATATAAGTGACCTTTCGTCCAATGGCCCTTCTTAATAGCAGAGATGTAGATTTCGTATTCAAGCACAGGCAATAACATCGAGCCCAACAGTAACGGGTCGTGTGTGATTAGACATGAGTCATGACAGACAGCTGTTGTGTCGTGGAAGGCAACTCAGCTGGTTGTACTGTCTGTACATTCTACATTCAAATGGCTGCTGGCACCAGATGGGGGTGAAATAGTGCAAGGGCGTCCCATGTAAACACGTGTAGTATACAATAATTATTTACGGCGAGTGGTGGTGCAGCGGTTAGAGCGCTGCACTATGAACCCGGCGACACGAGCTCGATTACCACTCACGGCCACCAACATCGGTGACAATTATTTGGAGCGGTCTTGGGCCTCCCCTAAGTCGACTCAGCCTCAAATGAGTACCTGGTGTGGCATGTAAATATTGACACTGGGGAGATAAAAGCGGTCGTGTGCGGTGCTGGCCACCCACTCCCCCGTGTACCGTTCATATGTGTTTGCTAACAGTACTTGTCCTTACAATCTATTCAGGGGATCTTTGTCTTTATATACTTTACATCGTTTACACGCACACACACACACACGCGCTTTCACACACATACAGGAATGAGCTGCACTTGTTTTCTTCATCGACCTGGTCAATGCCTATGGCACCATTAATCGACCCGTGCCATAGACTGCTCTGCATGGCTTCAGTGTCCCCGGCTGTCATTCAGAACCTCTGTGAAGGGCACATATCTGCCTGTGTTTATCCACGCCAAGCTGCGTAGACGTTTCTGTTGGCTGATGAACACTGGCTCCTGGCGAAGAAGCTCCACGGTATTTTGTCGGGTTTCCCCCCCCCCCACCTGTCTATTTTACTCGTCAAACCAGTTACAGCAACAGACGAGAACCCAAATATGCTCCCAGAGACCACATACCACAACAGCAGCAGATATTCTAAAAAGGCTAAAATAAGCACCGTAAAATACAGCACGCAGGGTTGTTCATATCGGTATAATCGATAATGAAAAAGTTGTAATTTGACAGCGTTTTGAGCTGCATGGTTATCAGATAATTAAAAAAATTGTTTGGCAAAACAACTCAAAGATCACAGAGCGTTTTGTGCCAATGTCAGAATTTTCACTACACAGGCTGCATTTGATATGAAATTGCATATCGGCAGGCCCGCCGTGTCAAACACATCCAAGTTGTTGTCAAACACGTGGGACCCTCAATTATCAATGAGACGTGTCATTTTGTTACAAATGCCGTGACTGATATGTGTAGATTTAAAGTTGGATGAAATTCATGACAAAATCTTCACCCTAATAAGTGTATGTGTTGATTTGAAGCTTTCGTGAGTGCAGGAATCCATACTCTTGGGTTCTTTCGATAAAGTCACGTAGGTAGAAAAATAATAGATCACGACGTTTCGATCGCAACACAAGCAACCGTCTTCAGGTGAAAAAGAGGGGGAATCTGCTGAGGCAGGCTGTTTATAAAGATTTAGAGATGGGCGGGGCAGCTAATGTTAATGTAGTAGGTAATAATTGGCAGTTAACTTATTGTGAGGCAACACGATATTTATTTGGATTCTAATTACAAGGTCCTTAACACAAAAGGGGTAACGGGCCCTTTACCCGACACCTGGGGAGGTATGGCCTCCGCACTACACGGGCCCTGGCACTGGGAATCCCGTTAACCTTCCGTCCTCCGGCTGGGGTCCTAGAGGAGGCTATGCTGTACCCTTAGTTTTTTCGGTAAAATCACGTAGGTACCTACGGTAAAGTCACGTAGGTGAGTCACGTAGGTACCTACGTGACTTTACCGAAAAAACTAAGGGTATGAATCCTTGCAGTCATGAAATCTTCAAATCTAGAGGCTATGCTGACCCGACCGTACTGGGTCGTCGGGTCCTGACCACTGGCCTCACTCAGATCTGGCCCTTAGAAGGATAACGGAGCTTGGGGTCCAGGGTCCTAACCTCAGCCCAGGTCTTCAGTCTTTGGCTTGGAGATGACTGAGCCAGACCCTTGAGTGGTTCGGCTTATATACTGGTTCGTGGCTTGCTCCGACCTTGCCATGCCTCCCTTCCAGAACTTTCTGGAAGGTGACATCATCCCCCGATCCCCCCCTCCCGGGATGTGTCCCAGGATCTGTTTCCCAGGGATTGTCGTTGGCCCCTTTTGGGCCATGGCCATTCGCCCTGGCGTGATAGCGCTTCCGCCCCCTATTGACGAGAAGGGAGAGCTACCAGCCCACAGAGTGGTTGGTGCCAATTTCCCCCGTACATTAATGTAGGAGCGAGCAGGAGGGAGCGAGTAGGAGAGACAAATTTGATTGTAAAAAAGAGGTGTAAAAGAGAACTCGTGACGTGTGCCTTAAAGAGCGGGACAACGCATGGATCAATTAACCTGCAATACGAGGGAACACGGCGAGAAGGGGATGTAAGGGGCTATGCTGACCCGACCGTACTGGGTCGTCGGGTCCTGACCACTGGCCTCACTCAGATCTGGCCCTTAGAAGGATAACGGAGCTTGGGGTCCAGGGTCCTAACCTCAGCCCAGGTCTTCAGTCTTTGGCTTGGAGATGACTGAGCCAGACCCTTGAGTGGTTCGGCTTATATACTGGTTCGTGGCTTGCTCCGACCTTGCCATGCCTCCCTTCCAGAACTTTCTGGAAGGTGACATCATCCCCCGGTCCCCCCCTCCCGGGATGTGTCCCAGGATCTGTTTCCCAGGGATTGTCGTTGGCCCCTTTTGGGCCATGGCCATTCGCCCTGGCGTGATAGCGCTTCCGCCCCCTATTGACGAGAAGGGAGAGCTACCAGCCCACAGAGTGGTTGGTGCCAATTTCCCCCGTACATTAATGTAGGAGCGAGCAGGAGGGAGCGAGTAGGAGAGACAAATTTGATTGTAAAAAAGAGGTGTAAAAGAGAACTCGTGACGTGTGCCTTAAAGAGCGGGACAACGCATGGATCAATTAACCTGCAATACGAGGGAACACGGCGAGAAGGGGATGTAAGGGGCACGACGGAGGAAGGGAACAAACGCCACAACCCTAGACAGTCCGACACTTTCCCGAGCACTCCAGAGCAAGGATCAACGGATCCGCAAGCATTTGGACCGAGTCCGCAATGCTGGTCTGTCAACAGGGATGGCCTCCTGCTCGCGGATCGACCGGAGGTGCAGACTGCAGCACAGGAGGAACAGGAGCAGCAAGCACAGCAGCAGCAGGCGCATACTTGATCCCGGCGAGGTCCTGATCCCTGTCCACAGTCACAGGCCCGAATGCTGTGGACGGCACGACACAGTCCTTCCGACACACGCCCTCCGAACACACCATTCCCGGCCCGTCGGACACATCAGACACCGGCAGGCCAATCGTTGTAGATAAAGAGGCGATACATAGAGAGACAAACGGCTTCAACCGAGAAGGACGGACGAATCAACGACAACGGCCCACCCGGATACACACAC
This sequence comes from Lethenteron reissneri, assembly GCF_015708825.2. Classification (NCBI taxonomy): domain Eukaryota; kingdom Metazoa; phylum Chordata; class Hyperoartia; order Petromyzontiformes; family Petromyzontidae; genus Lethenteron; species Lethenteron reissneri. Next base: position 8,721,757 of record NC_083803.1, on the reverse strand, counting down.
ATTGTGGCCGTTTCACCTCGACCACTTCCACGGGTCCTTGCCAGGGCTTATGTAACTTAGGAGACGTACCAACCGGCACCTGGGGGCAATGCAACCATGCCTTGTCGCCAATGGACCATGGCAGCACGTGATCCGGCTTCCTCGCATTACGTTCATTGCGCGCCTGTGTTTTTGCGGCGTTAACTCTGGCCGCCTCTCGAGCCATAGAAATATGCTGTAGTGAAATTTGCACATGCTCAGACAATCTTGACTTCCCTTTATCCAGTGACAAACCCAATTGAGCATCAATAGGGGGCACATTCTCCCTCCCATACATGAGCAAAAAAACGGTGAAAACCCCATGTAAGTATGAGGGGCCATCCTATACGCGGCGAGTACACTCGACACATGCAAATCCCAATCCATCTGCCCAGCGTCGACCGCCTGACAGAGCATGGAGGTCAAAGTTCTATTCAGGCGCTCCACCATCCCATCTGTCTGTGGGTGGTACGGCAACGTCCTAAATTTCCTAGTACCCAAAGTATCGCAAAACTCACGCAGCAATTTAGACGAGAAATTGCGCCCTTGTCAGTGAGCAGTTGCTCCGGGGCTCCCTTGTCTATCACATAATAGTAAACAAACGCCTCCGCAATGGAGGCCGCTGCCTGGTCAGGCAGCGGCCAAGCCATAGGCCATCGGGAAAAATATTCGACCCCCTCTAAAAACAAATTATTCCCTTGTGGAGTGGCCAGGAAGGGCCCAAAGATATCGAGCGCCACCAATTCGTTAATACGCGAAACCGAAATGGATTGCATCGGCGGATGGGACTTCCGCTGCGGCGGTTTCCTGTGCATGCATTCAACACATCCTTGGATCCATCTGGAAACATCGGCTGTCATCCCCGGCCAATGATAGTCACGCTGTATTGTCAAGAGGGACTTCTGGACACCGAGGTGCAACTGCTCATCCTCGTGCAGCACGCGAACCAAGTCACCCTGGAGAGCAGTGGGGACGACAAGCCACCAGCGATCCAACATATCCTCTCTCCACATTAAAAGGCCGCCATGAAGGATCAATCGGGGCCCGTCAACTGATGCAATAGTTTGTGTACCAACTCACCTGTTGGGTCTTGATTTAAAGCTTTTGTGACTGCAGGAATCCATACTCTTTGGTTCTTTCGGTAAAGTCAAGTAGGTATAAAATAAAATAAAATATTACGTGACTTTACGAAAGAACCAAAGAGTATGGTCACCTGTTGGGATTGAGATTGAGCTGTCGGAGGGGCAGCGGGCGCCGGAGCAGCAGTCAGTGACGGAGGGCGATTCTGGCATCCCCTCGCGAAGTGCCCCGGCTGGCCGCAGCGGAAACAGGCCAATGGCGGCCTCTGCAGCACCCAGTCCTCATGTTGACATGGTCTCCAGCTCCATCAATGACGCACAGCATTGCCCTGTCTCTGATTCCACGACGGAACCGCAGCAGCGACGTCCCCCCCCTGAAGACACATCGCCGGCCGGAACCACCACCACTTTGCTCGGCTACCATCCCTTCCGTTCCCCATCTAGCTGTGGTCCGCCGTCCACGCCGCCATCTGAAACTAACGCTGTAGATTTTCGTGGGCCTGAAGACACCTGGAGGCCCACCGGGATGTTTGGATGTCTTCGTCACACACAGGTAAGACCACTCCCATGTGTCTAGCCAGACCCAACACCAACAGCACGCTGCGATAGGCGAGAGGCATCTCGGCCTCTCCTCGCTTACATTGAAGAAATTTGCGTCGCGTGTCAGAGGCGGCTCGTGCACGTCCGCCATTTCAGCATAAGCACCCTGAAGAGTGGACTTTTTCTCAGTAGGAATAGCTCTGAAGACCGCAAGAGTGTCGTCGTCCAAAACAGTCGGCAGGGCGACCAGCGTTTCCTCCTCTGTCAAATGTACTGAATGGAAAGCCGCCCCGAATCGCCTCCAGTCGCCACCTGCCACGACGAATTATTTACCTTGAGGAAGTCTTCGAGTACGATCGGTTACACTTTACGCATCCTTAGTGGCGGCCGCTGTGTCTTGAGCACCACGCGTCTCTTGTAAAATGGCCGACTCCGTCCCCGCCTCTCCCGCGCCTCCCAAAATGGCGGTGTCGGACTGCATGCTTCCCTCTGCACGCGTAATGGCGGCCGTCACGTCTGTAGACGAACCCACTGAAACTTCCACCCCGGAACGCCCCGCCACCGTAGAAGCAGTGAGGAGCGACACCAGCTGCACAACAACTGCCCGCAACGAGTCCAGTTACTCCGTCACCCTCCTCTACCAGGGCTATTGTATCAGAGCTATTGTTACCAGGGCTATTGTATCAGAGCTATTGTTACCAGGGCTATGTTATCAGGGCTATTGTATCAGAGCTATTGTTACCAGGGCTATTGTATCAGAGCTATTGTTACCAGGGCTATGTTATCAGGGCTATTGTATCAGAGCTATTGTTACCAGGGCTATTGTATCAGAGCTATTGTTACCAGGGCTATGTTAACATATATATTACCAGGGTTATGTTATCAGGGATATGTTACCAGTATAATGTTCATTATAAATGTTGTTGGGTTAGATCGCATAAGTATGAATGTGTCATAGCTCTCCACAACCCGACACAGCCAGTGAGGTTTGTCACTTAAACAAGACGTGTCAATTAGTAAACTACTTCAGCCCGCAGTCAGCTGGAGAGTAAATCAACAACATTATCAGGGCTATGTTACCAGGGCTATAGTGGAGTGGTTATTCGAAAACAAATGGGTACTTTACCGGAATAGTGCCTGCAATAACAAATGCTGTACTGCCACGTATAGTACTGCAATTTAGATGTATTTATGCAGTCTGTTTTGGCGTCAGCCATTGGAGCTCACACCACGTAAAGAGTTAATTGAAGTTAAAATTATAAGAGCGTAAAAATGTGTCCTTGAAGAGTATTATTTTTAGATACAAACCATGCTACAGCACGGTAGCTACATACGTAGCCGCACCATATACACATTTTCTTGTTAATTTTGGAGATATCCACTGAGATGTCGCGCCCCATTTTCAGGGAAGGTGAATACCCTTGGCAGGGATATTGTTTTGCCCTATCGTGATTAGTCATCGATAGTATATGTAACTGAAAAACACCGCTAAATAAATAACACTCATCATACCAGTATCCTTTGGGGTGGCACGGTGGCTAGATACAGTATTACACAACTCGCCTGATATACAGGCGGTTTTGGGTTCGATCCCAACCCTGATGCCTGTATATTTGGAGTTTGTGTGCTCTCTTACACTGTGGTCTCATCGAGTTTCTCTCCGGTTTTTCCCTCCACGTTTAGAAACATGCTTTTAGATTAGTTGCCTGCAATAAAATTCCACATGATTAGCCACTTTGTTAAGCTATTATTTGTGGCCAGGTCACTTTACCTGGTAAAATAAAAATAAAAGTTTAGTTTTAACTTATAATTTCATCATCGATTTCAAAACAGGACTTTTATATTTTTAAATGTGTGTGGCTTAAATGCTGCATGTATCAAGGCATATACAACAGTATAAGCACAACTACATTATTTTTCTCCACGTGGAAATACAAATGTTTTGGTCTTTTGGTTTTAAAGACTGATATTAATCCAGCAGCACTTGTTTAAGCAAGCAAACTTTGGATTGCTTTCAACCTTCATATTCTCATCATCAGGCCAGCTTGTTCAGCAAATGCTGCTGGGTTGCTAGATGTTTTTGGCAAGAGCACTCCATGTATATTTATTATTTTAAATGATAATGCAACTGAAATTGTGAGCATTTTTTTTATCCTAATGAATGTACCGTGTTAAAATTAAATACTCTATTGTCTAAAGTAGTGTTATCCATTCCTATAATGAGTAAAGTTACTAAAAACTACCACACTTCTCTGTTATTCTTAAATTGGTAAGCGAGTCGCTAAAATGTCTCTAAATATGCCTTCATATAACACAATAACACAATGCCCGTGAACAAATGATTATGACCGTGCTTGCAAACTGGAGGTGTCACATTACCATATATATTACAAACTCAACCTTTGGAAGCAGTTAGTGAAAGGGGCTTATTTGTTGTAAACTCGTTTTTATTATAAGTGAACATGGCTAGTCACAATAATAAAGTCAGGATTTCCATAGAGTGCAATGAATATATTAGTATTCAAAGGATATAAACATCAATGCCTGCACCATATTCCCTTTCTGTGGTACTCTGTGTCTCATTTTAGGTTCCGGCTCCAGACTCGCGGATGTGATGCATTGCACTGCAACCTTGGGAGAGTGAACACAACAGTGCCTGTCCAGTGTGGGCATCATGACTGCTGCTCATTTTTCAGAATGGGTGACATTTGATGAAGAGCCTGGGGTCCCAGAGTGGGAGAAAGTCTCTTCCTCGGATGCTAATCAATGCAGGGCTAACATTGCAAATGGAATTGTCAATTCTGCATTTGACTCGCACTGCTTAGAGGGGGAATCTGAGATACGTAGCTACGTCACTGATTCTTTGAATGAGCCGCTCAATAGTGAGACAACCTCTTCGCCAGAATGTACAACCATTTCTGAGTATGAATCGGAGCTGTACACTCCACTGCATCCAACAAATCCTTTTTTGACGAATCTGCTTGAGCCAGCGCAGACATCACCAGTTAACCCTTTTCATTCATACTGTGAGCACTTGGAAGATGTAATTTCAAAACCTTCAGGGGAAGGAGACTGGGGAAATAACCTCTACTCATCATCAGTCACGTGCTTTCCCACTAACGAGGTTGATGAAACCAAGCGAAGCTCCGGCTTCTCTGATGGAACGAGCAGCCAGATAAGTTCAGTGGAGTCTGGCCATCAAGAAGAATGTGCCGTGAAGCCGACGCAGAGTCATGGCGTAGACTCTCAAAGCCTCAATAATCTACCATGCTCTTCTGCTGTTGTGTCATCGCTGTGCGTGCATTGCCCCGACTATGTCGCTCAGAGTGAGGGTTGGCATCTAATGCTGCGGATCCCTGAACGGAAGAGCAAGATGTCATCTCGACAATGGGGACCCGTCTATCTTACTCTCAAGGATGGGCTGCTGCAGTTCTACTACGAGAAAGGCTTAGAGAAGCCTTTTAAAAAGTTCACGTTGCAAATTGGCCATGAGCTTTCCGAATTTAGACTGGAGCATTTTAACGAGCTTGGCAAAATTCACACTCTACGAATCGAGGCCGTTGCGTACAAAGAGAAGCGTAAATTCCAGGCAAAGCCAACGCTCTTGTTTGCTGACAACAGGTCTGAGCTGCTGAAACTTGGCACGACCGATTACGGTGACTTCACCAGTTTCGTGCAGTCGGTACAGGACGAGCTGATGAGGCTGCCATGTCCCGTGGAAACAGACGTGGCATATATGGAGGATATGATGCTGGTGGAGGTCTTTGATGAATTTCAGGGCATTCTGAGTGTGGATAATGACCTCGTACAACATGCAGTTACTACACATATTCAAACGGTTGCCTTTATTTCTGGAAATCATGATTGCTGCCTCGACTTTCACAATTGCCACACAAATTCGACGGAAACTGCGTTCACCGAGATTGACAGCATGGCTTTCTATGGCTATCAATTCCATTCCTGTACCAAAATTGTAGAGTTCAACACATCCAAAATGGTTAAATTCACCCCGCCAGATGCTTGCAAGATTGAGCTGATGCGATTCCGCACAATTTTCCCAGAAAAGGGGCTCCCGTTTCTGATAAAAACCATAGCTACTGTTCAAGGAGCCTTTATCGAGCTGCAGTCTTGGCTGGTGATGTCAACAGAGTTCTCATCAAATCAGAGCCCCCACCTGCTTGTCCCATGTGAGAATGTTATGGTGCGATACCCAATCCCGGCAGACTGGGTAAAAATCTTCCGCACCGAGAACCTCATCAAGCAAAAGTCACTGACCGCTAAAGTGAATAAGAGCGCCAAGTTTGGCAGTGTCAGCTGCACCGGTTCAGAGCCATTGATGCAAGTGACCATCGGATCTGCAAAATATGAACATGCGTTCAATGCTATTGTGTGGCGCATTGAGAAGCTACCAGATAGGAATGTTGGTAAGTGGCACATACATACACACACAAAAGGACAATAATTTATATACCCATTTAGAAGTTAGCAAAGTGGGCTGGCAATCCAAAGGTCACTTCTGTTCTGGTAGTTGAAACAGTGAGGCAAGTTTCTTAACGCCTCCCCCCCCCCGCCTCTGTCCACCCTGCAGTGTTCTCGTTAATTGGGGTACGCCACGCTAAGTAAGTCTCGTGTTGTGGGGTAAAGTGTGGGTACTTCCATCTCTTCCGTGATAATTTTGGCCAGCGTGGAAGAGTAGGCCACGTTGCCTCTAGAGGGGCAATCTCTTGAGCTCCCTCTCTTGGGAACCCTTCCGGAAGCAGTGACATGAGGAAATTATTGCAGGGCTGCACTCTCTAACTTTCGTTTCCTTTTTTGATAATGGCAAAAAATTGCAATTCCAAATACATGACTTTAGCAGTAAAGCAAATATGGATACAAATAAACATGAACATTCAACACAGAGGCCGTTTTAAAAGCAACTGTATCTCCATAACAGATTTGTCCAAGTGTCGAATTGTCATTTTGAAAAAGAAACGGTTTTTTTTCCTTCTCCCCTTTTTTTCTTTTGAAGCTGCAGATCATCCTCACCGCTTCTCGTGTCGCTTGGAGCTGGGATCAAACAAGGAGCTTCCTTGTGCATTCTTCCGTTCCGTGGACGTGGAGTTTGACATGCCAGCGGCGATGGCTTCCAGGACCGTGGTGGGCTGCGTCAGCTCGCCTGCGAATCCCAACCTGGCCAAATGTGTCACCTACAAGTCTCACTTTCACTGCAAGGTAAACAATGACACGTCGAAAGGAAGTGAACTTTGATTGTTGGTCGTCAATCAGTTCAAGTGCTAGGTGCATTGATGCATTGCAGGATCGTGGCAGGTGCTGGTGGCTTGGTGAGGCCTGCATCCAGCAGTGGGCTAACCATGGCTGCTTCTGCTGCTGCTGGTTATGATGTTATTAAGACTGCCACATAACAGAAAGCTACTGTTGGGCAATCTTTTAGGCAATTAATTTTAATCTTTCAGCAATAAAGACATTGTCAGAAATGGTAGCTTTGATATACTGTACTGTATACCGGTGAAGCAAATGTGTTGCAATATTTTTTTTCTTTTACCAGGTAAAAACCCACTGAGCTATATAGCTCTTTTTCAAAAGAGACCTGTCCACAAATTAATTATAGCTCAACGAAGTGGCTTATCGTATGGGAATTTATGGCAGCCAAATACTGTAAACGCATGTTTCTAAATGTGGAGAGAAAAAACGGTGGATCCGGCGACCACGGGGAGAACATGCAAACTCCATATGCAGGCGTCAGGGTCAGGATAAAACTCACAACCTCCTGTATACCAGGCGATGTAGTTAATATCTCGTCAAGTTGATGAAGGCCTCACCAGGTTGCTGTCATTGCTCAAAGCTCATCGATACACACGAGTTGATTTCACCGATTCATCTCCACGGTGGATTTTTGTTACATTCAGGCAGTGTTAATGACAGATAGGCATTTTCTGTATGTCCTTGTGTCCTACTGCCAATGGATATTCTTAAGTTTTCACCTAAATCTATAATCATCCGCAAGTGGTGATAGATTCACAGTGACCTTACTCTCCCCTAAGGTCTTGCCGATGTTCGTGGACATGATAACAACTGATTGTGCTTTCATCTTCAGTTACAAATTACATCCCAGATAGTGGCCAAGTTAAATGCTTTAAGCGTTGGAGTGAATGCTCTATAAACTGTTTTAAAACCAATCTTGCATTGCAGGTGGAAATGGAGCGAAGGTGGTTGCATCTGGGAGATACTGATGTGGAAGAAAGACCTGCAGCATGTGCACTGCAGTGAAGGCAATAATGACTATTGATAACGGATTGAATAGCAGCAGGACTCTCTGAAGCCGAACATCAATGCATCACAAAAGTCATACAAAAGGCATGGGGTAATGCCACGTGGGTCGAGGGCCTCATTTTCCACTTCAACTAATTGAGGCCTAATGACCCCTGAAGCCATGTGATAGAGATGTATCATACCTTGATGCGTGTGATTTACACTCCATTAAACCTGAGCGAGTTGTTTTGTCCCTCTGAACACCCCCACATTTTTCAAGAAAAAGCCATAAAATGTGACCTCGTATTTCTTTTATTTTTCTTCCATACTTCCTCTGCTAAGGTTTGACCAGATGTGTTGTTCACCAAAGTTTGCTTCGGCTCTTGTGAAGTGTCAACAGGGAAACTAAACTCAGCGATCTCTATTGATTGAACACAAACTCACAGTGTGACACATCCTTGGATAGGTCTCCCTGTTCACACACCATTACATTTTTATAGAAAATCACAGTCACCCCTGAAAGTTAAAGATGAGGATCATAAAACATTTGAGTCATCCCCATATAGTTGCTAAGGGAACAACATGTATGATTGATGTATGTATGTTGAATTTAAATTGTTTGATGCTGTATTTATCAGTTGTGTATCATTTGTGAATGCATTGCATTACATGAATATCTTCCAAAATCTAAATGGAAAATGTAACATTACAGTAGTTCAAATTGAATTTTAATGCAATTTCTTTTTGTTGTTGACAGGGCTTAATTTATCATAGAATAATTCTCTGGAACTCACAACCCCCTTTAGAAGGGGGGGGAGGAGGGAGTGGATGAATATTTTCCAGTGCAGAGCTTCAGTTAGAATTAAGCCCTGGTTGTTTATGACTAAATACAATGTGGAGTATAAGTAGAATGTGAGACTATAATCCAGTGGAGCAGAACAGCTCTGTTGTACAATACTGTGTACTGCATGGGAATTTGCTATCTATTCACTTGAGGGTAAAAAAAGGGATACGATGAATCACCACCTCCAGGGTGCATAGAGCATCTGTAGTGACTGTACACTTTTTTGTGGATGAAACAAAAAAAACTCGCTGCATACTATTTGGAAATTTAAAGAAACAGTTTTTGCATGTACCAATAACAATGTAAATCTTTTCATTGCTACATCCCCATTGAATGTTTTTTTTATTAAGTTCTGTATAGGAGCATCTTTTCCTCACGTGGCAGATAATATTCGTGAATGCCATCATAGTCAATTATATTACGATTATGCATTGGAGAACAACTTCCACTTATCTGAGGTGATTTTTGGATGAAGATTTCTGATCTCAATGATCTGCAATGCTACCTTCAAATCTACTTTACTTGTCCACAGAGGGCTGCAAATGAGTGTATTTTTGTTGTTGATAATAGGGTCCACAGATTATAGGAATTACAGATAATAGGGTCACATATAAGAGGAGTCCTACTCTTGATCCTCAACCAAGTATTGGCCACGGCTTGTAATTTCAACCCGTTGAAGTAAATATTCACGAGACCTCCTCGTTTTGCTGTGTGCTTGCTCTGGTTATGACCTGCATGCGCTTCTAACCAGGCAAGTGTTATTTACACATCGTCACACTCAATTAATGTGTGCTCGTTTTTATATATATGTGCTGTAATTTATTTGTGGTCAGTGTAATCTTTCTTTGAAATGTAATTTTTCGAAGAGTGCACGCATTTTTTTGCATGTGTATTCTTTACAAGTATTTTCTGTACACAATTCTAGTCGTGATGAGCACAGGTCTAGTGGTGATTATTGATGGCAAGTACTCGATCGTAATGGATTTTTGGTGATGTTTAGTACAAAGGAATACTCTGTATGGCAATGTCGTGTTAACGGAGAGTTGTTGATGTGGCAACAGTGGATTCATCCTTCAGAATGCAAACTCAAGACTTCCCTTCTCTGTGTCACTCTATTTCCTGTTTGTATTCTCAGTTATACCCTTTAGCCATTTCTTCCTCAAACCACATACAGTACAAGCCTGCTGCTCACCCTCTTCTGTTTAAAAAAAAAATATTTTGTCTTTCATATTTTTATTGTAATTTTTATTGTGGGTTTTCCTTTTATTATCTTCAATTTTTTTTTTCTATCTACGTGACTTTACCGAAAGAAAACCTCGTTCCTGATTGCCATTCGCCATGGCTTCCACACCCACATTTATGTGCTTTACTACCCTCTGCAGCCTGTTGAAATTGACCATACAATATATTTAGCCACCTTATCCAAATCTATGCCTTCGTGATGTGTATTGATGCAGTTTAGTATTGAGTGGTTTATTTTAAAACCATTATAATGTCATGATTACAGTATTCAATGCAGTCTAGTGCATTGAATATATTGAGAGAACAAAAGGCTGAATCAAATGTTTTGACTTGTAAAATTATGAGCACGGGAAAGTGGATAACGTGCAAAAATTAGGACATTTGAACAACTGGTTGCAACTGAGAGGAGTATCCAATGCAAAGCTGTTGAGTAATATCACGGACAGAACTAAATTGAACAAAGGTCACACTCGCCGACGTCTTTAAGAAAGGGCACAGCACAGAGCAGTTTAGTGTGGGCTACACAAGTGATACACACAACCGATTTCAATGGTTCGTTATTTTTGTAAGCCCTAATGGGGCAAGAGCAAATTAATCGTTGTTACACATGAACTATCTGGCCGGTGTCATTACCTGGTGAGCTAAAGCTGATCCACTAAATGTGTCCTTAACTCGTTAACTAGAGAAAACTCTTAAACCACCCCACTCTCACCCAGCACCTGAGCGGGTTGTGTTTGAGGGCATTCTAGCCATGTGTAGTATATAGTCCCATCATGGCTTGGCTTCGCGAACGAAGATCTAGGAAGGACATCCACGTCTTCTGCAGGCACGCTGGTGGCTGAAGAGGCCTATGCGGGACAAGCAGGTCCTGCCACAACAGCTGCAATAAATACAGTATATAGTATACTGTATTTATTGTCAAAGTTATCACTTATTACAAGAGCATGCTGCTTAGTGCTCATTAATTTGTACAGACGTAGAAGACGCCGTTGCATTGTTTTCAAGAGAATCGTATTATGGTATTGTTCAATGTAATTTTCCACGGTTTAAAAAAAGGTAATTTTAGACGTTGAATTATTTTAAGGATAATTATCAAATATACTTAAACATCAGTTATTGTATACATATATTACTGTATAAAAATAAATGAGCCGACAGTAGTGTACATTTATATGTCAAAAAACAACACGAAATACATATTTGCCAGAGCTCATCCCTGGACAGCTCTGGCTGAAGTTAATCCCTGGTTATAACACAGTCGTGTATAGAACATAGTCTAACACACTAGTGATTGTTTTATTTAGTTAAATACAGATTTGTTTTAAGCAATATTAACACAACAGCAGCACATCATTATTTGCAAAAAAACAGCTCTTAACAATGCCATTTGTTAAATGGAAATGTCTTGAATTAATCCTGCATCCTTTTTCATATACACGGTGGATTTAAGTTTTTAGAAAACTAAACGCCGTTCATTAGCCTTCTAATTAATGTTAGATCTTACAATGTACTTTCCTCAAAGGAAATAGGTTTTGGAATATGCGTTGAGTAAAGTTTGTACTTTATTCAGAAAAATGAAAGTGTTAACATTTTCAACGACGAGATGTGTTATTTCATTAAAACTTTACATTGATTTTTTTAGTTTTAAAAATGCACAGGTAAGTTGTGCGCATTGACAGTTTCCTATCGGTAATGTGGTAAACAGATCAATAAACTAATTTATCGCAATGCAGTACCTACTAATAAAGGTTTCCCTGTTTCCAGTCTGTGGTTGTCTGTTAATTAGTTACTCTTTTACACTTCACTTCAAGTGACAATGTGCAATCAATGCTAATCATTGCACACCGTATGAATTCGTCATTTATTGAATTCCGTGGAAGTTTTTCAGAATGATCGCTGCATATCAACGCAGTGCAGTACAGCACATGGTAACTCTTGTCTCTGGTGGTGTGGCAGACGAACACGACACACCCTATTATACGGAACACTATCCTCAAATTAATTTCACTCATCCGGTTTTAAATTGTGCTGATATTTGAAGATAATGAGATGCATTTCCCGATTAACTCCTCTTATTTGCAAAAAAAGGAACATTTTGCAAAGCAGGACTGGAAAACAACCGTGGATAATATAAAACATATCGTGGATAATAGGAGTTTTCTAAGATAATTATCCAATTCTTGGAAATAATAGGATTTGCAGGTGATACGGCCACGGGATAAGAGGAGTTCTACCTGTACTGAACAACACTGCGATTATGCAGGTTGCCTCCGAATTGCATTTAACTACGGCGGATATCGCTACAATCACTGTTCACAATCGAGAGATAAAATGATAAAGCCGCAGCCCTGCAATTTTTTGCTCACGCCGATTGATGGTGGAAGGGTTTCCACTCTGGTTGAAATCGAGATAATCCCTCTTGAGTGCATTCTTTGGCCTACTCTTCCATGCTGACGAGACACCTTGGAAGAGGTGGACAATGCCGACACTTTACTCCACCACACACGACCTGCTGGATGGGACAGAGACACAGCGATTATTTTTTAAATAAATAATCCCATTATTTCCTCTGCTGGTGCTGGGAGATTGAATCGGACCACCGACCCCTGGATTGCAAGTCCAGTGCACGAAGCATTACACCACAGCAGCATCCCAATTATGTACGACTCTGTAAATGTGTGGAATCGGCGAATGCTGTATCCACTACACGTAAGCCATTTTAGAACCTCCAACTTCCTACCCTTTGTTTGTGAAAATACAGAACACGGACACGTTTGGACATTTGAGCGCTTCTTTATTGTGTTCGGGATAACAAGATATGAAACATCGTCCAGCGAAGAAGTTACCAAAAAGCCAGGTCTTGTTGCATCCTTCAACCTCCAGAAACGTCCGTCCCCCATGGTCTCGGTTTCCGTTGCGATCAGTCACCTCGAGGTTTAAATTAGATTCCCGTCTATTGCCTGTCTCAGCCGATTGTGTGCAGGTGTCAATTGCATGTTTTTTCTCATTCTCAAAATGATGGCTTGACGTTGGACCTTTCAGTCTGGGAGCAATTCTTTCGCAGTGTAAACATACTCGAGGGCGACTATTTTCACTTTGGCTTTCATTCGTTAATCACATACAATGAAAGCAATATAAAGGTGTAAGCCCTGAAATTGCTTGCTCACGCCACTGCTGGCAGAATGGCGTCCAATAGAGAGCTCCTCTAGAGGGTATTTGGCCTACTATTTTACGTTTGGTAGACATCTGAAGAGGTGGAATTACCGACATGAGCCGTCAATCGATGAGCTGGTGTAAAATGCAATTTACAGCACGCAATATTTAACGGACATAAATGACATGTGAAACTTGCGGTGCGGAGCTAAGTTCGGTGTTGCTTGAAAGCCAGGCGATAGAAGTGGCCGTTTAAGCGTCTATTAAAGGTAAGTGGAGATTGAATGCTGCGAATGTGCAGAAGGATAGCGTTCCAGATGGAGGGGGTTGCCATTGATTAAAGATACCCGGCAGTGATGGTCCTGGTCCTTGGTATGAAGAGGAGGTTGTGAGTTGCCCTGCGGCTGTTCTACCATGAGCTCTAACATCGGGTTTCGGAATGAAAAAATATACAACGGACAACCAAAAGAAGAGGCACCGTGGCAGAGAAAAGTGATCTTGTAGTTGACCCTAGCAATATTTTAAAGTATTTAACTAAATGATATACTTTACTATTTTACCAGGTAAGACCCACTGCGCTATATGTCTCTTTTTCAGAAGCGTCCTGGCCACAAATGATAGCTCAACGAAGTGGCTTATCGTGTGGAAATTTCAAAATACTCTAAACGCATCTTTCTAAATGTGGAAGGAATAACTGGAGGACTTGGAAATGAAATCCGCACGAGACAGAGAGAACATGCAAATTTCAAATATGCCACAGGTGTAAGGGGTCGTGATTGAACCCAAGATCTCCTGTATACCAGGTGAGGTAGTTAACTTCTTGCCACCATGGCGCCCCTTACAGCTGTGACCATTTATAGAGGCAGTGGGGGGGGGGGTTAACAAACTTGCACTGGGAGATCTAAACTGATGACCTCTGGAACGCAAGTCTGGTGTATTAACCAGTAGATCACAACAGCTTGTCATCCATAATACTGTAATGTGAATGAACAAGGCTCATTGGAATTGACATTATGGTATTTATGTGTCGTCTGCCAGGCCCTTTCCGTTAATGCAACGCACAGCAAGCGTTGAGAGTTCCAGAATGTCTCTTATTATGACATGTGGCTGACAACATTGAATAGTACGGGAAAAATGGTACTGTGTAAATAGTAAAAAATAGTTAAGTCACTTTTCACATGCATTTTATCAAGATAATTTTATAATTTAATAATAATGACGTTTTGACATTTAGGAATATGGCACTGGTGCTATCATGGCCATAGTAACCACCTGCATGGGCAGTGTAATTGGGTCCTGGCCTCAGTAGATTTGCTTTGGGTGTCACTAATTTGAGTTTAGCCTGGCTACATGATTTTGTAATGCACTGCAGCATCCTTGAGGGTGACATTTGATAAAGGGGAGTAACCATGCTATAATTGTATGCCATATGAAAGTTATTGTTGCCTCTCCTTATATTGTAGTATCTCATCATCATTATCCTCAGCCATGGTCAAGCAACTACTGAATTAAAGCCTCCCCACATATCATATAATCGAATGTTCATATATCAAAATTAGTATTTTTTTATGTATATACGTAATACATTTTTTTATATCTTTCATAGCTCACAGTCAACGTCTATTCAGCAAGAGGCCACTCTTAATCCTCTGTTGCTCCTCCTGGGGGCTTGAACTCCCTGCAAGGACAGGCTGAAGATGTCTTCTCTGCCTACACCTGAGCACACCTGAAGCAATCCTCGGAAAATCCTATTACACTATCCATGTATCGATTCTTCCTCCTGTCCGCGCTTGTCTGCCAATAAAAGAAGTAATCTGAAAGTGGTGGCACCTTCATCCCATTATCCACAGATGAGTCACCTGGAAGTGGTATCCCAGAAGCTCCAATTTAATCGTATTGTCTGAGCCTTTGGCAAACACGAGGACTGGCCCAGAAATGGTGGGAAACTCATCGCAACGTCTGCATTTACCCGTGCATTACCACGCAGATGAAAAGTGCAGAGTAATTTGTGACTAAGGCAAGTAGACGCGACCCAATGGTAGCAGATTTACCGGTTGTTGCAGAGGCTCACGGTTCGATTCCAGTGGCTACCCTGATTAACAATGCGGGTGTAAGAATCATACTAGTAGCACCGGCTGATGGTGGACAGACAATACACACGCACCGGTGAGGGCGTGCACGGGTGTAGGTATAGGGAGGAACTCAGGTAAGGGTCACGGAGGACCCCGTCTGGAAGCCCATGGAACCTGCTAGCGGGTTCGAGAAGGGAGGCGCGGTCAGGGCGGAGCCAGGCCGCGCTGGGGAGCATAAAAGGAGCCGAGGGCGGGAGCTCGAGGCTGCCGGTTCTGGGAGTGGACTCGTCTCGTCGTTTCTGTCGTCTCGTCGCCGTCGTCGCTTAACGTCTCCTCTAGATATTGCGCTGCGAAGGAGAGTAGTTGGCTAGCTCAGTCAGCGCCGTGAGTGTTAGACGGCTAGTGTTGTGTACAGGCTAGGCTGAGCTACTGTGGAGAGTGTGCGGACGAGACCGTGAAAGTTGTTAATAAATAAAGTGCCTCCTAGAAACTGTGTCTCTGAATCGTTGACACTACATTTATACTACGCGCCATCTATTTCACGGGGACCATTAAAATACCATGATGCCATTCAAATTTATAGGCCGATGTGTGCCAGCATCACCGTTTACATTTGCCAAATGTAAAAAAAAAACTTAAATGACTCATTTGGAATTATACGTAGCAATTATTGCCCCCTACAGGCAGACTAATGCACTCAGTCACAATTTTTCTAATTAAATTGTCCTCGTTATCTTGAGTTCCCACTTGGTTAAACAAAATAACTTTGCAACCTTAAACGTGAAAAACACCGCATCCACATGATAGTAGCTTATAATAGATCTACTGGGACTTGTATGAATTTGAACTTCAAAACTGAAGCAGTAATTGAAGCAGACAGCTTAACAGCATCTAACATACCATTCACACCATTTCATTGTAACATTTTCACTCCACTTGATTTCTGTATACTCATTCAGAGGGCATTACTAAATTGCATGTTGTCTTAAAGCGTGTAGCTTGTTACGAAACGAATCATATACTAAACAGTACTTAATATGAATCCAGATTATCTTGATGCAATATAATATATATTTTAAACGTCACGCAAAATGTATGGAAAATAATCTTATGTCTTTGTATTACAATTATAACAGTATTGGAGCTTATCTGCTTTATTTTAAATTCTGCACGCAGTAGTCAATAGCTCCTCATTTTAATTTTTGATTTATTCATGTGCTTAAATTTTTTTGCTGGGTGTCTAAAGAAATGAAATATGCGCTTATAAATATGGTAATTGGGACTCGAAGTAGCTTCTGGGACAGGATGAAAAGATTTAACTCAGGATTCAAAATACGAGGCAGCCGAAGAAACACTGCTGCTGTTCAACTGTTTTAGTTCACCCACTTCCCTTTCATTTACTATTTTACCGATTCATTATCTATGCTAAAACGTTCCCCTTGTTGGTATTTAACCTCGGCGCTGTGTTTTCGTATCACAAAATGTAAACTAATTATATAACTTAAGGGAACAAGAAATTAGTGGAAAATAATACATTTGTTTTTAACGATAACTGTCCACAAGG
This sequence comes from Lethenteron reissneri, assembly GCF_015708825.2. Taxonomy (NCBI): domain Eukaryota; kingdom Metazoa; phylum Chordata; class Hyperoartia; order Petromyzontiformes; family Petromyzontidae; genus Lethenteron; species Lethenteron reissneri. Next base: position 8,704,993 of record NC_083803.1, on the reverse strand, counting down.
TATTGTTCAATCATTCTGTACAATGTGCTGATATTAAATTTCTCGTATGTGCCTCCGTTTTGCAGGGATCTTTGGACACATACGCCAATGTAATAGCGGGACAAAGCTATATGTGACTGGATGGAGAAAACAGGGCCATTTTTTTTATAGTAAAGTTTAAAAGTATGATCTTAATATATGCAAGACAATCTGTAATATTGCTTTTAACATACACTGTACAGTACTGAAATGTAAAAGGATTGCTCTATCACTACTACTATTCAAAGATAAGGCCTAGAAAAAGGGTTTTTTTTTAACACAGCATCATCCTGGAATGTGTTTTTCCCCCCACTGGTTTTAAATGAATGCAATGTTTTCTGCACATTCAATATTGTATGAGGTAGAGACATGCTTGAAAAATGTACAAGAGCTTTGCTATTACAGTGTAAACTGTATCTGAATAGAAATGCAAGTGCAGGTTTTATACGCTAACGGTATACAATATATATGCCCAATACAGCAGTAAGCTTGACAGGACTGTAAATATCATGGAATTTGAATTGTGAGGGTGTCCTTGACTTGTTGAACAGTTCCAGACCCACTGAAAGCAACATACAATAGTCATGTAGTTTACAATGTAGTTTACAATCAGTCACTTAGGTCATGTGGAGTCAGACCCTGCATATACAAAAAAACAACTTGGCAAGCCAGTCCAATCAGGGAGGCTACATTGATATTTATTCCTAGGACATTTCCTTTGTAATAAATAGTTGTTAGTGTTCATGTTCATATATTATATCATCGTTAATGTTGCTGATGTTGATAATATCAGATTATTGTTGTTGATGTTATTGATGGAAGTGGGCCAGAGAGTGTGATTGGGAGATGCATGAAGAGAAATCCACATCGCTTACAATGCACTTAAGTTATACCCTACACAAATGCATGGTCAGTGCTAGTTTCATGATATCTGAGGAACATTACTCAAAACGACACACCACATGCAACAATGTTGTGAAACTTTCCCGAGAATACACAAGGAATTGGCCGTACAAATGTTTTTTTGCAGAGTACCACACAAAAGCAGTGATGGGTCACTGACCGCACATGCTGACAAATGATATGCCTGCGAACAAATGCATACATAGCTGTACTTTACCATCATCAGCCATTATCTATCCACCCACAGGATGGACCAAAGCTTCACCGAGTTGTCGCAGTCACTCACGGTCTCGCACCAATCTAGATTGCTCATGCAACTGAACTTATTTAGTTTTCCTCAAGAGTCAATATAGTGTCTCTCATTCATAATTCTGTATCTCAGTGGAATTCCAAGCGTGAAACCCTCCATGTGTCTGTCCATACTTTTCAGCTTTTCGTTCCATTTTCTTCGTCCGTGACCATGTGTACGATCCATATCTCATATCCATCTATGCGGATTGAAGACACGATTCTCTGTGGTAAGTTGTTATCATCTCAAAAGCAGTAGTGAGTGACTGACACGGTGTGGTTGAAGCCTTCATCCAGCATTGGTTCGACTAAGGACATTAACATATTATGATGAAACATTATTAATACCAAGTCAAAAACCTCCGATGTATTGACGCACACTCCGCGACGTTAACACGAGGAGGGTTTTGTAATAATAAGGAAGTTCCGTGCGATATAAGAAATTGGACTCGAACATTTCATGGAAACATGCTGAGACAGCAGACGAGGGAGCTGCAGGCAAAATGGCGCCTGCTGATGCCCAGCAGAGGTGGGGCGCTGCCTACTGTTGATCAGGTCCATAAATAATAAATCCAGAAACATCTTTGCAAGTACCTTCACGAACATCGCACGTTTGGGATGATGGATTCGTACCCACCGTGGGTGGCAAGACGCCGTGCTGCATGCAGCCAGATTTTTGCCTTTATACTGTTTGCGATTAAATTATCTGCAGAGGTATGGATAGCAGCCAAATCATTATTAATGTGTAATGTTCCTGCATATAGTGTGGAATTTAAAATGTATGTGCTGCTCATGCTGGGTTTAAAAGCTACAATGGCCAGCAGCACATTATACGGTACGTTTTTTTACTGTCTGACCGTCCATCTTGAGCAGGGGTTCACTATACGTCTCTGAAAGATGACAGTGTAAAATTTAATTTCGTAGAAATTTCAGTTACTAATAGACGGAAGCTTGTGTTGCCTCCGAAACGTCGTGATTTAATTTATTTGTTTTCTTTTTTAACCTACGTGACTTTACTGAAAAAACCATAGAGTACTAATGTACTCACCCCTGTAGAAAACCGGCCAAAACGATTGAAAGAGTTGCCCAAAACTCGGGGATAAAAAAGTTTGCGATAAATAGATCAGCCTTTCGGACCAAGGCAGTGACACCACACAGCAGGCGTGCTGCCTCTGCTCCTCATACAGTCATTCCATCACAGCTCGTGCGCTGTCTGACATCACCTTGTGCGGCTCAAAGAGTAACGTCATTACAGCACTGATGATGGTGTACTTCCTCGGATAACACGTACTGAGAAGCGTCACAGTATGCGTGCATTGCATTACTTCCCATCCTTGGTTTTCTCTGTATGGAGATATTCAGCAGAGTGCAGGACAGCAAATCCATTGCAGGGCGATGGTACTTCTATGATTACACTGCCTCACCAGTCCAGCGTGATGGAGTATGGTGAAAACAGTCAAAATTACCCTATCGAATGGGGCGGCCCTCACCCAGATGTTGATGGACATGTGTGTTGTTTCTTTCCAGTGTCTTAATGAAAACAAATATTCTGATGCAGGGCCATCCTAAAAGTCATAATACTCAGTGGGGTTTACCTGGATCAAGATGAGCAACACACACGCAATACGTATTATTTAAAGCTGAGCAAAATATCAAAGAGTGCGTGTTAAAACGTGGACAAATCAAATGTGTACGAATATCCGCTGTGTGTGTGACTGCTGTTCTGATCGGATGATTGGACCGACCGTGCGTTCATCGAACATGACCTGATCAAAATCAGGTCAGGTCATGACCAGCAACAATGCACGTCTTCGTGGTTCTTTCGGCAAAGTGACGTAGAAGGGAAATAATAAAATAATAAAAACAAAACATAATAAAATACAATTCTCACGACGTTTCGGCCACAGACAACGTCTCATTCAGACGCTGTCTTTCCGACAGCCCTGTTCTTCACCTGAGGACGGCTGCTTGCGTTGTGGCCGAAACGTCGTGAGAATTGTATTTTATTCAGTTTGATTTCATTATTTTATTATTTCCCTTCTACGTGACTTTACCGAAAGAACCAAGAAGATGAATCCCTGCAGTCACAAAAGCTCTAAATCGGAACAATGCACATATTTACTTGAGAGAGAGAGAGAGAGGAAGTTAGTCATAGGCATCGTAAAAAAAGGAATGTATTGTGCCTGGACTTGAAGAGGGACAGGAAGTCACCAGCACAGATGGCAGGGGGGAAGCTAGCGAGTTTCAGACAGAAAGACGGTCACTGCATCACGCGCTTTCAGAGGCGCTGCTGCGGCCGTCTGGAACGCTCTTCCTTTCGATATTAGGACGCCACTGGAGCTGTGCACTTTTAAATCTAGATTGAAAACTCGTGTCTTTAGAACTGATATAGTAATAGGGTTTCCCCCCTTTTTTCTGGCAACAAAACTGAAACCAAGATTCATGTCTGCATTAACCACAATACTTGCAGTCAAAATGCAAACAAAAAACATACTATGATAATATATGCATTGTCTTTGAAACTGAAAAAAATGGAAAACCCCTATTATTATATTTTGGTACTGCCAAAGGAGGTCTAATGATGATCTTGAAAACTGCTTTATGTGATAAGTTTGTTGTCCTTCTCCCGCACCTCCGATTCGCACGGTTGGTTACGTACGGTGTGAAAGAAGTTCAACATACATACATGGAGGCAAGCAGAGGAAAATTAGATTAGTTTTACTGCGTCTTCCACGAAGAGCTTTGGTTGGTTGCTGGAAACTACTGTAGGAACAAATACGAAATGTAAAACTTGATGCATGTCAAGAGAGATTTTTTTGGTAATAATTATCGATTGATTAATAGATCAGTGCAACCCTCAGACATACAGGACGTTATCTCCTCTCTGTTTCAAATAACAAATTTGACCTAAAGTCTACACTCATTTACCAGCTTCATATTTCCTATTGCCGTACATATACTGGAGGAAGGGCATTTGCTATTGATGCCCCCAGGGTCTGGAATGCTATTGCAAATAAATTGCAACTTCAGTCACTATCTATGAGATCTTCACTCAAAACTGCTCTAAGGAGGTGTACACCCCTAGCTGCCAGTGCTATTCAGTGGCCTAAAATAAAATGTTTCGCTCCGGATGATCGCTGAAAAGTATGACCTGTGTTTTGATTTAGTGTGCTGATCTTAAAGGTGCATTGAAAAATTATAATACTCCGATTGATGCTCCTGCTGTTGTGGAGTGACTCATGCAGCCAGCTATGGCTGCAGGGTTTTGGTAGTACATGTTGTTTGTCGTTAATTGTGAAAATTCCGTCACAGTTCCTATGATCACTGTTTCATTGCTCTATTTTGGTGATTTCGAAAAGTTTAATAGTTTGGCAATGTTTGTTTTTTGTAGTACGGAGTAAGACTAATGGCCTTAATCTAAGTTGTCTTGTGGTTGTTGTTGTTTGACTTGCATCCCACTGGGATTTTTGCACACAGCGTTGGTGTACGGTGCTTTTTCTGCAATATTTTGCTGTCTTTTCTTGGATTTTCTGTTTGCACTTAGTCACATATTCACTTTAAGATGTTTTCTTGTTCATGTTTGTTGATGCTGATGTGCATGATGATAACGATGATAGATACTAATAGATGATCATTTTGATACAGATAAAACATTGGTCATAAAAGGCAGCAGTTGTAATGTTCCCAAACATAATCTGACATGAACTATTTACAAATATGATGTAACCCAGGTCGCCTTCGCAAAAGAGGCAACGCTTCATGTATCTCAATGGTTGTATTTAATCTCTTGGTTTAAGAAATAGTCCTGAACAAACGGCAATGCTTTTCGAGTTTATTTTTTGTTTGCAAGGACACAGAGGTCTCTATTTCCCCTATCGCATTCGGGAGTGAAACAGCAAAATGAAGCCACTACCTTTATTGAACACTTCATAGCCCAACACACGCATTTCGCATGAAACGTGACTCCTACGAAAAGCACCGTGGGTCCAACGGTGACAGACTTTGCGAGATTCCCACATTTGCCACTCGATCTCACGCTCTTCGGCAAGCTGCTCCACGTTCTCCCGACAGCGGCGGCGGTGGCGGCGGCGATTCACGGGTATTTTATGGGCAACGAGAGTCAGGAGAATTGACGCGTGATTTCTCCACGGCTGCTCTCGCCGCTGCAGCCGCCAGTCCGACACAAACAAACCCACGGGTGTCACTCCTGCCACCCCCCCACCCACCCACTGCCTCTTTCATCTCCTCGGCTGCCCCCTCGGTGGTCTTCGTGCCGCCACTGGGTCGATCTGGCGCCGCAAAAGATTGCGTGGCGATGAAGGCGAATTTGAAAGAAAGACACAAAAATACACCGCCGCTTGTGTTATTCTCATTTTCTCCACAATACACCGTCGCATAGATTGCTTGCTGGAATTTTTTTTTTGCAGTATACTGTATGCGTGAAAAGAAAACACGTGGTTTAGTGTAATGTAACATGCGTACAGTATTTCATTCATGTTACACTGTTGGAAACCATGGGATACCGATTCTCATTGTAATTTACCCGAAGGGAAATGAGTGCTGAACTTTATTAGACAGAGTGTGAGATTGCTTAAACCTGAGAGCAGTGTGGTGTAAACCTGAGCCGTAAAGGTCTTGCAATGCAGCATAAGGGACACTACCAATGGACTTGATTTTCCACTTGAATAGATTTAATTATTTCCCCTGCTATGGCTACACGTGATTACTGATCCACGGCAGACAGGTTGAGATGTGTGTAGCTGTGTCCACCCTTGCATGCTCCATTCATTTGCTCTCTCGCTGCCATTTGGCAAATCGGTCATCTTGTCGGACCATATTTGTACTGCAACGCCACCAGCAAATGCTGAACAATGAATAATTCTCGTATGCAGTCAAATAACCTACATCGAGTCATTATTATCATATTCCTGTCGACTGGAGATGCACAGTAGAGAACCTGCTTTTTTCTTGATCAAATCATAAACTGATGTACATTTGAATGAAGGGCGGCCTTATGTTGACCATCCTGTACTGACCAGCGCGGTGAAGTATAGTCAAACCACCCACCCCCCTCCACCCCAACACGCATTAAACCTTAGCCGCTGTTCATAGTCCCCAGGTTCGTTCTCTAAGCTGTGGCTCCACCAGACGGGGCGTCAGCTGGGCTGGATGTGGTGGGCAAAGACCATGAACAACATCGATGATGTGCGAAAGCCTTAATCCAGAAGTAGAATAATTATGGCTGGTGGTGATGATGATGGTGGTGAATGATTTGCGTGTGAATGCTGTCATATGCAGTATACTCGAGTTCTCTTCTTTGTTAGGTGATGCATATTTTTTTTTGAGTTGGCAATGGATGCTAGCAGAACATACTTTTAGTTTATTTCGGTAAAGTCACGTAGGTAAAAAATAAAATTAAAAGTTACTAAAAGTAATAATGGAAATAAAATAAAATAATAAATCAATTATTATTTTAATAAAAGAAAATCATTTATTATTTTATTTCCATTATTACTTTTATTAACTTTTAATTTTATTTTTTACCTACGTGACTTTACCGAAAAAACCTAAGAGTATGAATCCTTGCAGTCATGAAAGCTTCAAATCTAGAAGCTAGCAGAACATGTTGGATTCATTGTACATTCAGCTCTATCATGTCTGCCACTGTGGAAAAATCCGATTTTCTAAGGATGCTCTCTTGATGCTGCATCAACCTCATCAATAATTCAGTGGGGAAAAAATATTTGTGCCTCGAATCTCATAGCCATGGGCTGAAAAAGATGTGGGTCAATAGTGGCAAAGCCCTACAGCGGTGGGAAATTATCACTCTACACTGACAGAAAGAAATTAACCGGTGCGGAATATCTGGGTCTGATAGAGTATACGTATACTGCAGTGTCATTTGTACTTTTATCCATTTACTGGAAATATGTTCGGTACTTTTTTCGCAAATGAAATTACAATGCTGTATAAAACTATTCCCATTTGTAAAACGTACCATTCTTATAATGTATTAACGGTGCCAATTAATAAATCACCACCCTCTGTCAAGCCACCGCTGTATAAAGGTCTCCATATTCATTTCAGTCATGGATGATGTTTGAGTATACTTCCCCATGCCGATCACGTTGGTGATGGGGGTGCCCAGGACACAGACACACACACATATATCTATCACTTGAGACAGATGTTAGCTGTGGCTGAGAATCAAACTACAGTCGGGTCACTGGGTTGATATTGCGGTGTGCCACCGCTCCGTCTGTGCACGCTGTTATCTGAACGTAGCAAAGAGTACGTGGTTTAAAATTGTTTGGAATACACAATGAATGTGCGGGAAAAAGATTACTTATTTTCAACGAATGTACAGTATTTAAATGCAATGACTTCCTATTTAGAATGGCAACAAAGAAAGTGTCCATGAAAATGCATGTTCGATGATTTATGAGGGCCTTTTTTCCCGTTGGAATTATGATCACGTGCACTTCCGTGTTCAGATTGTAATCATTGGTACGATGCCTAACTTTGGGATCCCGATTTTCATTTTGTGCAGGGCAGATTGCTGATAAATGCAAGTGCTGCGTGCATATCAGTGCCATACTCTGCAGGATAAATTGTAATGTGCCTTGCTGAGTGTTGGTGGTGTTTAATGCACGTTACACTCAATTTAGCTATTCAAATGTTACACGATCTCTCTCCAGTGGATTCATTGTCATGAATGTAATAATTTAAATACCAGATTGGAACATGTTTTTACTTGCACAATAGCGCTGTTCGGCATAATAATACATTCCATTATTTTGGCGTTCCCTTAGGTCAATTAAATGTATTCCATTTTTTTATCACTAATTGTGTTCCTAAACAATTGCTGTCTTCATGCTGGTGGAATGCTTATATTTTTGTTGGCTCCGAATGCTCTAAATATTTCTCTTGATGTATACAAATTGGAGTTGTATTTTACGTGGCCAGAATTTTACAAAAGACTCTGTGTTTCATTGGTGTGCTGATTTATAAATTGCAAAGGTCCATTCCAAATGCATGTGGTGTCATGTGACGTAAATGAAAGGAAACTCCTCATTCAATTACGATTTACAGTCCAACATAACGAATATCATGACGAATCCTTATCTGGCTAAATGTAAATTACCGATAATTTTCTTAATATTTTAGAAGAAATGAACGTTAGAAATACCTGCTGTAGTGTTCATTTATATACAGTGTTGCCATAAACAATATACATCTCAATAACAAACAAAACAAGTTGTTACCATAATTGGTAATGCTGTTTGCATCACTTATTGTAATAACGTCTTGTATAGTATTGTTGGTTTTGTGACGTAACACATATCATGACAATCCAAATATTACTGGTAGGAACCTCCTGGTTACACCAGCCCACAGGGGATTATTGTGTCCAGTCGTGCAGGGAGGGGCTGAGTGGGGAGGGAGGGGCTGGGTGGGGAGGGGAGGGTGGAGAGGGGCTGGGTGGGGAGGGTGGGGCTGGGTAGGGAGGGGAGGGTGGGAAGGGGCTGGGTGGGGATGGTGGGGAGAGGCTGGGTGGGGAGGGTGGGGCTGGGTGGGGGGTAGGAGTGGGGGGGCTGGTCACCCCGTGGTGCCCTTATAAAACTCAACGTTTAACCTATTCACGCCGGCTTGTGCCCGCCCTCACATTCGGGTATATTTGCGGAATACACCGCGCCGTCGTTGACCCTGGCCATTGACCGAGCAACCCAACGTTCCTACCAGCTCCCTGCGCAGGAATGTGTTTAACTGGGGATAACCTCACTGAACGGCAAGACTCATTTTCAGGAAGGCCTTACATTTGAATATTTTGGGCAATTCCTAAAATTGGGCATTTCGCTTGCAGAAGGAAACAGTAGAACCAAGAGAAGACCCCACTCACACGGGGGATCAAAATCAACCTTGCCATCTCCTGGTCGCATTGTAGCCCCAGGGTTAGAACTCCCGTCCAAGTCCGGGTTGTACCTATCCAAGTACGAGCTCGGCCCACCCTGCTTCGCTTTTGAGTTTCGACATAGTCGGGCACATTTAGAGCAATTTGGTTGCAGGCAAATCTGGTGGATGGGCGGATGTGGAACTCGTGGTTTAGTGGAGCCCAGCATTTATATAATCGGAGCGTTAAGAGATACTACGCTGATGTAAAGCTTTCGCGACTGCAGGGATTCATATTCTTGGTTCTTTCGGTAAAGTCACGTAGAAGGGAAACAATAAGATAATAAAAATATGTTTTATATTTGTATTATTTTATGTTGCATATTTTTATTCTTTTATTGTTTCCCTTCTACATGACTTTACTGAAAGAACCAAAAATAAGATACTATACTGTCGTGTTTTTTTACATGACATTATTGTCTTACATTTGAATACTGACTTGTTCCATTGTAAATGAAGATACGTTCACTGGCATATCTGTCCACTTACAATAGATAATTATTTATGTTTATTTACCAAATCACCCATAATGCGCATATTCTTATCAGATCGAATAAGCTAAGCAGAGTTTGAGCCTGTTTCGCACTTGGATGGGTAATCACTATGCATAACCGGTTGTTATAGACTGCTGCGGGGCTACTTTGTGATTCGTTGATGACATTCAGCAAATCAATTATTGAGCTGCACTTTTGTACTCTCGCATCTGTGCTCCATCCTTTCCCAATCCGCACTGGCCAGCATGGTGAAATATGGTCACGTGACCCATACAGCATGGGAAGACCCTCATCCAACAGCGGATTGACACAGGGCTATACAGCACACGTAGGCAGTACATGATCATATAGATCTGCATTTTCCCGATTTAAATCTTTCGTGACTGCAGGGATTCATCGTCTTGGTTCTTTAGGTAAAGTCACGTAGAATGAAAATAATAAAATAATAAAAATAATAAAAAATAAAATTATTCTCACGACGTTTCGGCCACAACGCAAGCAGCCGTCTTCAGGTGGAGAACAGCGTGCTATTCAGACTCTGTCTACTTGACAGACCCGTTCTCCACCTGAAGACGGCTGCTTGCGTTGTGGCCGAAACGTCGTGAGAATAATTTTATTATGTTTTATTTTTATTACTTTATTATTTTCCTTCTACGTGACTTTACCGAAAGAACCAAGACGACATATAGATCTGCTTAAACCAGATAGAGTAGAATTTGTTTTTGAAACTGTTCAACCCTCTTGCCAATCAACAGCTGCATTGTTTTAGACGTCAGTGATTGATGGTGCCGTATTTTGATTTAAATCGGTCCGATCTTGGATGCTTTTCGACGAAAAATAATACTTTTGTTTTGAATTTATGCTTAACAAAAGCCATGCCACTGCAATGATCATATATGCAGCCATCATCATCCCTCAGTATGTATGAACCATTGTAACCGCTGCGGTATGCATTAGGTGAAGTCCAAGAAAGGCCATCATCTCTTCTGCTTCCTTTGTCCGTGCATTATGTATGATGCGGGAAGCACGACACAACGAACCACTACACAAGACTACACAGAGATTCACGAAAGCGTAGAGCCTGCAGACACCGTGACCTGTGAATTCCCTGCAGGGCTTGCTTCACACAGCACACGTAGTTTATTGTGCAGCATCGAGCAAGAATAGCGTAGATGCTCCACAAAGCATGTTGTGCTCTGCTTTCTACTGACAATGGTTCCATCTGAAAACCGCTTGTTTAATACGTGTGCACATGCAATTGCTCTCACGTTTTGGAGAGTTTGAGCACATATGGCACGAGACGCAATGTTGTACTTTGTGGAAATATATATATAGTACACATCATTTGCGTGTATTACTATGATTGTGTTGTCTTATTCCTAGAGATCGTATTGTTGTTCAGAACCTTCACTTCAAATGTTGGTGGAATTACAGTCGTGTAGTTAAAGAACAACAATATACGATCACAACAGATTGGTAAAAGCCAAGAAAAAAGGAAGTGGTGTTTGGCCATTCTTCACGAAGCTAGTCAGTGCTGGTTGGTGAAGGAGGACCCCCATTTTACAGTTCAAATATCACTCAATACCGATGTTAGCCATGAATGGGAATCTAACCCATGTAACGTGGTTTGTAGTCTACCTGAATAATATTACTTAAATTGCTGTCCACTGCCTATGTCACATTGCCTTCAAGATATTCCCACTGTGTATTAAAACTGTGATAGTTTAGGGTTGGTGAAAATATCACTCGTAAAAAAAAATTGTGGCCCATGAAGAAAGCTACTTGGCAGTGCATGAGTGAAGGGAAAGATACATGACTTGTGGACATAGGGCTTTAAAACACTATAAAAGTAATGGAAATATGACTCAGGCCAATACAAAAAATGTAACGATCCTTAACATAAAAATATTTGATTATGTATATCATCATTAGGGAAGGTACTCAATTGAGGTTTTCGCGATGGGACAGTAGAATCAGGTTTAAGGAAAATCCTGTGTCAATAATTAATGACCCTTACAAAGGCTGGGCAAGTTTTAAGTGTGGGGTTTTTTTTTTAATAGGACCTCGGCATCTTGCTATTGCTTATCATGTATGCAAGTATATTGCATACACTTTGAGTCTGATCTAACGCACTCAATAATGCTGTTATCTCCCCCTAATAAGACATGTTTACCCATTACATATTGGGAAGAGTGGCATAGCATATCGTCTAAATGTGGGTTGGCATAAGCCTTGTCATCAAAGGAGGAGCTTAAGGGCAAGTGCCCTCTTTGCTTCAGCCCAGATGAATGGATTGTTTCCTTCCCAGATTCATTAAAAATCATGTTCTTCTCCCTCATCCTTTCTGACAAAGTCAACTGCCCACCCACTTGACAGCAGATGGTGCTGGCCTTAGCTGGCACTGATCAGAGCACTCAGCAATGTCATGGCTGGTATAATCTGCAAATATGGTGGATTCAGAGGATTACGCCAAAGCTGAATGAGACACAGGTCAAAGCTTTCGATGTCCATTCTAAACGCTTTATCCTTTGCATCTAAATCTGGCGCGGTAGTTCTGTGGCGGAGTGCCCAACTCACACTCTGGAGGTCACGAGTTTAAATCCCAGTTGGCATCCAATGCTGCCCATCATCCATCCAGGCCGTATGCTGTGAGTACATGTTGTGAGGCATCAACAGTAGTGTTCCTCTGGATAGAATGGTCCCTGACATAGGAAGGTGCAATTTCTGGTTTACAGTACATTTGTGACGAGCACTACCCAACTTTAATTTGAGTGTGGAAATAAATTGACTCACCCTTTGTGTCTAACCATTATTATTATATTACATAAGCATCATTACTAGAGGCTCACATTGTATATATTAGTGATTGTTCTCATGGCCAGATATTAGAGTGGTTGTCCTATTGAGTTACTCACCCCCACCATAGTAATGTGGAATTTCGACTCCTGGCTAAATGACTGTAAACAGTAGATTAGCATCACGTTAATGCTCATTTGAGCAAACACAAATCACTTTGACTTTTTTTTACTTAATGTTACGTAAATAGCAAGTTGCCATTTGTGTAAAACTATTCTTTGATAGCTGCAATGCTTATTTGTTTTCTTAATTGCTACTTTAGCACCAATTTATAAACAATTTCACCCACACATCATGGCAGCTTTAGGGAAAATGAGTTTGCACTGAATAGCATTTGCAAGAAAGTGTTTTGCAAGAAATACACTCGGTGTAAATAAAGCTAAAGAAAATTAATTAATCCAACAAACGTTTGCAATATGGTGCTTAATGAAATGATTTTTAACGATAGCTATTCAGCTTGACATATGTTGTGTAAAATGGTTACACACCATCGAGAAAAGTTGGCTTTGACTATGTACTTTGTAGACGAAATAAAACTGCTTGTCACATAAAGTACACCATCGAAAAGCACTGATAAATATGTTTAATGTAATATCATTGTGCATTTAAAAAAAAATGCGTTCTTACAGTACTACATATTTTACAATTTGAGTACATTTACAATTTGTGGATTTACTCGACAACACACCGGTGGGCTGAAGTAGTAACAATTTGGCGCGTTGTTTACGTGACAAACCTTACTGACTGTGTCGGGTGGTGGAGGGTTACGACACATTTACACTTAAGCGACCCAACCCAAAAGCCTTTAACACGTAGGCTTTCGCGACCAATATCATCCATAATAGAGGTTTTTCATTATGAAAAATATTGGTCGTGAAAGCCTACGTGTTAAAAAGGCTCTTTATTCAAATAAAATAGTTTTAAATCTCTCCTCAAATAACGTTTCGTCTTCTTGTGAGGTTCCTTAATTTCCACTGTAGCAATGACAATTATTACATATCCTCGTTGCATCATTACCCATAAAACAATATGTTGTCTATTGTATCCAGTATAATATCTGTGTGCTAAATGAAACGAACATGAACACCTGCTTGTCGCTGTTATAATACAGTGTTTGATTCTGCAGAGCCAGCAAACGCCTCGATAATTTGCAGTGTTTTAAGCGGAAGTCCTTGGAATATGGCGTTGCTTGCAACAGCAGTGCTTTTTTTTTATCAACGCTTCCCAAATTGGCCATTCAACAGGGATTAATAGTGGAGCAAAGAACACCCATGCCCCACAACATAAAGTACTATTCCCCAGGGCCTCACCTTCTAATTATGTATTTCTTCTTTATTGGACTAGTTTGTCAGATGTGCAGTTTAACCCAGCCTTGCGCTGATCATTATGTAACTAAACATCTCTTGCACGGCAGAAATATGCACGCGTGGAGGCTGTACAAGAAACTTATCCGCACGTTTGACCTTGGATTTTTGTCTTACATTGTGTCTTTAAGAAGTTCATAAATTATATACGGCAAATTGCTTCACGTAAGTGGTTTATGAGTATGCTTGGCTTTATTTTGCATGGTTTTTGAGTGGTTTTGAATATGGAAATGACGTAACCACTGACATCGATTTGATCTGAATTACAGTCGCAATTGGTTGATGTACAATTTCCAAGTAAAAATCACCTTTGACGATTCGTAAATGCACGTCCAACATTGTAAAGCTACGCCAAATTAGGTTCAAAAGAGAATCGCATGTTCAAGAGGTATGATGGCGAGATGTTATCTCCGTCACCTGCACACAGGAGGTTCTGGGTTCAATCCCGACCCTGGCAATGCCTGTATGTTTGGAGTTCGCGTTCTCTCTCTCTCTCTGTGGTTGTATGGAATGTTCTCCAGATTATCTGGTATTATCCTCCGCATTTCGAAACGTGCGTTTAGATGATTTGGCTGCTTTACATTCCCAAGTCACTTCGATAAGCTATCACGGATAGCTAGGTCGCCTTTGACAAAATAGTTAATAGCTCAGTGGGCTTTATCTGGTTAGTTTACTCGGGTGCCTTGATTTACACACGAAGGACATGGGTTTGCTTCCAATCCTTGGTAACAATTTATGGGATTTTACAGTTAATGACACATTTACTTTGATTTTATTTATTACACAGTGATTAGTTCATGATCGTGAACTTTTGATAAAGGCATTTTGTAATATTATTGTGAAAGCCGAAAACCCTGTGCTTTGCGTATTCACGTAAGGCTGTCTTGGAAAACTACCCTGGCGGCTACAGTGCATCCTTACCAAGAGATGCAGCTATTCTTTCATCTTTAAATTGGCTGAAAAACCACCATCTCTCCCCTGCTAGTCCCACCCCTTGCCCTAGTGCTTGTTCATTCTGTGGAGTCAGGTAGCCCTCCTACTTGTAAAACAGTGGTGCTGTCCGTGGTAGCTGCTTCCACTGATTGCGTTTCAGCTCGCTGGATGTGATTGGGCTTAGACATGGTCCACTTTTCATCCAGGCAATCCTAGAGCCTACATATGAAATATTTGTTGATTTATATCTCGAACAAACCATTAGAAATGAACAAATAAAAGAAATAGCAAATATATATTATATAAGATAATAATAAAACATAATAATATATTTTTTAATTTTCAACGTTATCAACGAATCTCCTTCTATTTGGGACACTGGTAATTTTCAACAGTGAAAATGCAAACAAAACATTCAATGTTACGGTAACAATTTTCTTTTACTTTTGAAGTCACTATTTTATTGCTGCTTTTGGACATATCAGATGCTACTTGTATTATAATATTGTATACTTCATCGTTCTTGCCAATCTCGATCAATTTAAAGATGCCATAATTCATTTTACGCATTGTGTACATGGGCACACGTACAGTTGTTTTAAATAACCATTATTGAATCAAGCGCCGATGATTTATTATAATAAAATGTTGACTGGCTAAATCAAATGCGATAAATAACCAAAGCTGATCTAGGACGGAAAACACTCTCAGCTGTATGTGCATCAAGAGTCCATGATACGTTGCATTGTTTGTGAAGTAAGTGCAGATCTTGGACGGTAAACATCTGCACTTGTGTGGTTTATTTTTTAGAATGAGATGATGTTTGTGGAAATCACTGCAGTTGCTATTTTCAGTTGATGTTTTTACTGTATTTACTGTTTCATAATAATATTAATATTCATGCATAATAAAGGTTTGGGGTTTTTTTTGTTAAATGTCATTAACCCACCACCACCCAATTCTGGAAAATCGCCTGATGAAGCTGGTCGTAATCACCAGCGAAACGTCATACTCAAATTATAAATATTGTGGGTTTATTCTCCAACACACTGGTGTGCTGAAGTAGTAACTAATTGGCACGTTTTGTTAACGTGACATACATTTACTAATTGGCTGTGTCGGGTAGTGGTGAATTAACAACACATTTATATCTACGACATCTAACCCAAAAAACATGTATTAAGAATAATATTGGTCGCAAAACCGTATGTTTTATTTCCGTACGTAGTAAAAAAAATCAAGATTTGTCTAATCAAAAGTTAGTTAAAATTGTATAAATTCATTGTTGGATGGTGGCTTCACTACACCGTGGAGCTGGTCGGGTTATTTAAACCATGCTTCAGCTAGCTGGTCAAGTGATAGCCATTGGAGCATACGACTCGGCAGCAGAATACAACACCTGCATTATGCACGGTGGCCATCAATCTAAGCACTTTCAGCTTCCAACATCTGACGAAATGTGTGTGCATATTCTGGGAGATCTGCTCATAGCTTAATCGAGTGTTACAAATAGTGGTGAGATGTTAACTACCTCGCCTGGTATACATGAGCTCGTGGATTCGATCCTGACTCTGACGCCTGCATATTTGGAGTTTGCATGTTCTCCCCGTGGTCGTGTGAATTTTTCTCCGGATCCTCCGGTTTTTCCCTCCACATCAAGAAACGTGCTTTTATAATATTTGGCCAGTATAAATTTCCTCATGTTAAACCACTTTGTTGAGTTATCATTTGTGGCCAGGGTCGCTTCTGAAAAAGAGCTACATCGCTCAGTGGTCCTTACCTGGTGAAATGTAAATAAAAGTGTTTTGTTTATTCATGTATGAAATATGATTTTTGCAAAATAATAATTGCAGTGCCATTGTTAATTTGGAGCTTTCGTGACTGCAGGAATTACTCTTTGGTTCTTTCGGTAAAGTCACGTATAAAGAGAGAAAAACATAATAAATGAAATACTAGCATACACTGTATTTAATTTATTATTTTTTCTCTTTATACGTGACTTTACCGAAAAAAACTAAGAACAGTGCCATTGTTGTTTAGTTACGTTACTGTCCAAGTTCTCTCCACGACGTTTGGTTTTGCAGTAATAAAGTGTGACCCAACGTGTTGGTGTGTGGGTCAAGGGGACCCGTGGGGTGGGGGCTGGCTTGTCTGGCATGCGATGCTCTCAGCATATGTGGGACTGCAGAGGGGGACGCAACTGCGGCAGGTAGACCGAGGCAAGGATTAGAGGTGTGTCTGGAGGAGACCTGGTGCTTGTCACATTCCATTTCATCCTGCACATCATCTGGCCAGGGTAATGAGTAGTGACCTAATTCGCTTGCGCCTGCACATCTGAACACAGCCATCCCTGCGCAGCCAATTACTTTCCCTGCCGCCTACACCACCATCGTGACTGGGTGGGTGAGTGCTTAGGGAGTTGGGAGGAGTGTGGGGGGGGGGGGGGTTGATTGGGTGGAGTCGGCAGGCTTCATTCTTGTGCTGGTGTCGCATCCATCGAGTTGCAGCAGGATGACGGACATATTTTAAAAAAAAACATAGCAATGGCTGACCGAACCTGCCAAGAGGGTAGCAGCTTAGAGAGGCAAAATAGGATTATATCATCAGCTGCAGTCACATGAGCATTGGTGGAATTGTGGCTCCGGCATTCCCTCTACGGTTGTGTTTGTATGGCCGAAGTAACAGAAGAGAGCATAGGGATACACTGCACGTTTCAAAGGCATGTCAGATGCTTTTGAAATGATTTGGTGTGTTAGGCATAGACTTTGTTGTCAAACCAGAGCAAACCGACAAAGACAGGGAAATGCACATATACCACACACGCCTGCAGCGATCTTTACGCTCGTTCTTGTATTGTCTGGTATTATAAATGCTAAAATAATAAAAATAAAACATAATAATTGTGGCCGAAACGTCGTGAGAATTATTTTTATTATGTTTTATTTTTATTATTTTATTATTTCCCTTCTACGTGACTTTACCGAAAAAACCAAGAAGATGAATCCCTGCAGTCACGAAAGCTTTAAATCGAAAATTATAAATGCTGTTATACAATGTGCCGCATAATATGATGTAAAATCTCATGGTACGTGGTGGAGTGAGGAATATCCATATCATGGTCCATGGTTTGATGATAATAATACAGTAATAATAAAATGAAACATCAGAGAATGCTGTCATCCATTAGCAATACCTGTGCTTGTTTTTTATTGTTATTATCCTCATACAGAATGTAGTGTAGCTGGAATTATGCATCGCCGTAGCTGCAGGGATTTTTGCATTGACAGATCGTCTCGTTCTCCCGCTTTAATATTAGATTAAAGGAAGTAATCTCTCACACATAGGGTCTTGGCAGCACTGAATCAAAATGGGCCAGAACAATGTTGACCTTGCGCTGCAGATTCAAGGGCAGCCTCCGTCTTAATTGCATTCGCAATGGCTTATGGGTGGCGGCTGTTGCTTTAAGCGGCGAAAACCTGTATCACAAATCTAAACCCAATGAATCTGATTAGTCTCACGATGCATCTGCAGTGGTCAAACAAACCAAAAGGGGAAATGCGGTCTGATATTTCCTTGCAGACTGAATTGAATATGTTGCAGCCCTCTTACCTTACTGGTTTATTTAAGCAAAATTGCTTTCCATAGTTATTGCACTTGTATGATTGCTTAGTGTAGATAGGTAAAACAAATAATTTGTGCGACGTCTTTCTTGAAAATCATTAACTGGCACATATAAATAAGGAGGTAACAAAAAATATGTTTGCAAATTAAAGGAAAGTAAATGCCCTCTTCAACCTGCAGTGGCTGAGTTTATCAGTGCTATAATGCAATCTCCTTCACGGCACCGCTGGCTGGATTTGTTTCTTGCTACTGGTGACTTAAATTGACTTGGTCAGGCAAGGCACAAAGCCCAGAGGCATCTTTCTTTCAGTGTGCTCATTTTTCCACCCCCAAAAGCTTAGACCCCAAAAAAGCAGCCAAGCATATATAGTGCAAGCAATCACTCCTCAACATTTATTACTTTTTCAACATTTTTCCCCAGCAACACAGCCAATAAAAGGAACACAAGTTACGTAACTTTTGTTCGAGCACACTAGACCTTCTGTATATGAATGCTCGTAAATATTCATTTCCTCACAGTGCTGTAATTGTTTGGGGTGTTTTTGCAAAAGGCTACTTGGATAGTGAGTTAGGGCTGCTTGGCTAAATTGCTGTGGCAGATGCGAGCCTCACATTCAAGCTAATTAATTGGACAATGTAAAGTAGAGCAAGGTATCCATTATACTTTCTCTCCAGACCGTCCTCATGAATATATTTCCTCCAGGGCTTTTTTTGTAATTGCGAAATAAACCTCATTTCTGTATAGGTGTACGAATCCTTTATTCTGTACCTGGCTGGGCTGAAATGGCTCATAATCTAAAAGTTGCCATTGGAAATCCCTGTCGAGGGTTGGCTGAATCTATCATTTCCCCAGGGATAATGCAAGTCTTCTGTGATTGCATTGTGGAAACACGAGCCCGTGCCATGATAATGTGGAAGTTCAACGACTTGCTCTTAGGGTTACAAACAGACACGACATTGTTGACCATTATTATACATTGACTTTGAATAATGTAACACATTACTGCACAAGATAAATGGTCTCTTATGCCCCTTACCTATTTTAAAGTTCATTTAAAAATATATATATATTGCGTAGGATATTGGTATGCAGTACTGAAAAATACATCACGATACGTACAAGTCAGATTTAAGAAAAATAAAGCCAAGAAGTAGAACGTGTCTGAGATTACGTCCACAAAAGGAGATGGATTAATGAAATCGGTCAGCATGCAGGTACTCGGTGAATTGTTGCACAATAGGATCGTGAGAGGTTGATTGCGGTGGCTTGGGCAGGTCTTTCATCCAGCAGCGGGATTGATCATGGGTCGATGGCGATGAGCATGGTGGTTAGTGGGTCAAACGCGAATCCGATTGAAATTTCACCCATGAAAATTGCATGCAAATTAAGCAGCTATATCTGCGACAACCAAAACCAACATTTATATTTAAAGATCGCTTTTCGCGTCACGATGTTTTTTTTGTTGTAAAATAAGCTTGCATATGTGGCAGCTTCTCGGAAGCTTCTAGAACTGGAAAGATTTGTGTTGTAATGTTTAGAGCGCACGGTGGCGCTGCAGACAGCATTATTAACGCGACTCAACGCCGTGCCGCGCTGCATTCTCGATGCACAATACGCAACCGAATGCACCTGCAGAGAATACTTTTGCCCTATTTCTGTCAAGTGCAGGTTGAGCAGACAGAGTGCAGTCCTGTAAATGTACTTCAATAACAAAGGGATTAATGCTAATAGCAATGCACGCAAAAATTCGTAATTTTTTTGGATACCATTTTTAATTCAATGATAGTACATCGAAATCTGATTACAAACGTTTTTTTTACCAATGCATGCATTACTGTGGGATTTGCTCTCTCTCTCTCTAAGGCATGTGATTAATTGCCCTGGTTTAAAAGCACACACCATAGGACTGAACTGTGCATTGACCCATACTCAAATAAAACATGAGGGTTTTTCTTCAAGAATAGTATTTATGTGCAATTGCAGGCGCTACGTCCTGCATACTTATTGAGGTGCTCATTTTGATCTGTATATGTTCTTCATAAGCATGAGTTATGCTTTAAACCACCCACTAGAGAGAGTAGGGGGGGAGAAGGCCTTATTACATTTTTAATGGCGTTTGCAAATAGTTTCCAAATGAAAAATGATTGCTTGCGTGTAAAATGGTTGGGCTGCTGGCGAGCTGTGTATATGAAGCATTGCGTGTAGAAGCCACGGACATCTTTGCCAAGATGCACAGAGAACGACTGCTGCTTGCAGAGGTGGCAGCAAGCGTGGCTCTCCACGAGCTTTTATTATGCCACTCAATCACGCAAAGGACAAAATCTGCTGATGAGCTGACCTGGGGGCGACATGATACAAACATCCAAGGAAGGAAGGAATGGGTTCCGTGGCAGACTCTGAAAACACTTTCAACAACGCTTGTGCCATGGGCAATGAAGAGCCATTTAAAAATGTGAGCCATGATAATTAGTTGAGATGCCTCTGGGGTCATTACCTCTGATTTGTGCATGAAAAACACACTTTTTTCCCCCCTCTACTTAATTGGCCCACACTTATGCTCACCCTGAAATGTTAATTGGTAAAAGAAATTCGCAGGAGTATGTACATTATTGGTTTCTGGAAGGTTAAAGTTGGTCAATGTTGCCAAAAATGTTGTTTTTGTTTTGTACCTAAAGTTCAATACTGCATAACCAATACTCATTACAGTGTAGTCTTACATTCTAATCGTAGATTTTAACATAATGTATTGTATATATTTTTATGGCATGTCACGGTAAATTAAATGCTAAATGAGTACTTTTATTATTTTAATGTCTTTTTTTTTACAATACTTTATAGACACGAAGTTAAGCACCAAATATTGTACGTATAAGTGAAATGTAGTACTGCAATGATTATTGCCTAAGTGTTACATTATTAATCATGACAATACTCGTCACTTACATATGAAAGAATATATTTATCGATAACTTAGAACTATTTCGTCAAGAAAGTGGCTATGCAATAATTACATTTTAGAATATTGTAAATGTAGTTGAAAGCACAATACTGTACCAGAATTTTTAATTAAATATACACTTTTGAATGTTGGCACGCCACGTTGCATTGGCTCTGTACTCCAAACAGAAACAAACAATATCCTGTATAGGTATTGTCGCTGTATAGCATATATGGATTTTTTTTATTGTTTAAAATTCATTTCAAGTCAATTTTTAAAACGCAACACATTGTCCAGAAGACCAAAAAAATCAAGACATTTGGACAGAAATTCTCCAAGGACATTGAAAACGTTGGACCTGTCTACTTGCTGACGTGGCAATGTTAGAGGACAAGGCTCATTCCTAGGAGATCTACAAAAGCCAAGGCTGTATTGTAGCTAAACATATCGATTTTTCCCTGAAGATTTCTGTTTTTAAATATTTTATGTCATGCATGAGTGTTTAATCGGAACCCCCCCCCCCCCCATCATCTAACTTATTCGAAGTGCTTAAGAACGCTACTATTTCTACAAGAGAGGAGGCTTACTTTTGCATGTGCAACAGTGAGATAGTGTGCCTGGTTAATATTGTAGCGAGTCTATCTCACCACATTTGACAGAAGCCCAGAAATTCTGCAAAAAAAGCAAACATTACACCAAAAGTAATTTGCAACAGCTGTGACGTGTGAACCCTCCCAACCCCTCACATATTTGTGTTTTTTGCTTGACGCAAGTCTGTAACCCCCTTGCAACAAATCTCCCCCTTTGGCTTGGTGCAGATTGGACGCAGCAATCATCCACAACAACAGGGCCCATAATCGCCATCTGACAAATATTCACAGGATGCTCCATAAAAACGAGGCGAAAAATCAGGGCCGCAATGAGTTGTGCGAGTTATCTCAGCTAAGGCTCTTTGTTCTACGCTTTCCTTTGGTGTTCACATCTTATATAAATAAGCTAACACCTTATCGCAAAAATTGACGCAGCCCTGCGTGTTTCATGGCCAAATTTCAGGCTGTATTTGTTTTTGTTTGATTTGCATTTAAATTGAACATTCACAATAAATGGGCGCAAGTAAAATGTGAAAGTCTACGGGGCTTATTTTCACAATACATACAATAAAGATGTTATAATAACAAACGCATACCAGTGTTTATATGTGAGTGTGTATATATTGGCATTAATACCATATATGGAAAACATTATATTAGATTTTTAGAAAAATAATGACTGTCAAATCGGTATAACCTGTAGATACAAATATGACTACTGTATACCTGTCATCATCATCATCATCAATACCATCGTCTATGATCGATCACCGACTGGATGAAGACTGCCCTAATCCATCACCATATCTCACAATCCTGCGATGGTATGTTGTTGTTGTGGTAAGTATAGCACATAACCGGGGAATTAGAGTGAATTTAAATTATATACATTCAAGTGATGAATGCCAGCAGCAGCTTTACATCTGGCGGAAGAGCATTTCAAATGAGTATAATAAATATATATGAAGTAAATGAAGCAACAATTAAAAATGTGATCATCATCCTTGCTTAATCCTCTGCTGGATAGAGGCTTTCCTCAAGCCATGACGATATCGCACAGTTCTGTGATGGAAAGTTAAATGTAACATGTAAAAATGCAATACGGCATTATAAATATGCAAACGTGCTTGCAACTGTCATGGCACTTTCTAACGATACGGAGAACCATCCACATTTGACCGCATATTCAGATCAAATTTGCATACAAGTCATGACAGTGAGGCTTGAAGAAAAATGCAGCCTCCTGATATATTTGACACATATACAGTGCATTGGGATTCTTTACGTCATGCCACATCTCACCTCTTTTCAGGCGTGAGTGCATTCCTCGCAGTCGCTGTGTCCTTGTGTGAAATCAGAGTCACCTTCGTGGTCCCAAAGCATGCTTCTTTTTCACATACACAGTTTTACGATCAGGAAAAGACCTTTTAAATAAATTTAGACAAAATACGTGACGAAAAAAAAACCCTTTCAACTGGTGTGGTGTGGGGAAGGCCATCATCCAGCATTGGATTAACAAAGGACTGCAATTATTGTTATTTTTTCAAGTCACATGACTAATCCACCTATTTTAGATTTTTGTGTTTGGGTTATCCTTCAGCAGCTTCCCCTAGGTACACATTCTCGAAAGTAGTTTCCAGTTGATATCCTCCAATTGATATCCGCCAATAATTTAGCGAACTTGTTGACCTTTGTACATGACCTCTGTCTTTGTCATATTTATACTGAGCCCAACCTGACAGCCCTCTGTTTTTCTAACATTTGTTGCAGTTCATTCCCACTGGATGTTATAAAAACGATCTCTTTAGAACATCTGAGATTGTTCACTTTTTTACAATTAACATGTATGCCTTCATTTCTCCAATGCATTTTTCAGGAGATGTCTTCTGTTGTCGCTGTGAATAACATAGGCGAAAGCGCGCCACCTTGTCTGACTCCTCTTTTAATATGCATGTTGGCACTTTCGTCATGTAATCTTAATGTGGCTGCTGTTCAATATTTGTAAATAGATGTGATTATTTCCGAATGTTTTATTTCAGCCGTGGCTTGCGAGAGCTAGGATGATTGCATCAATTTCTACGAAGTCAAATACTTTTTCGTAGTCTTCAAATGTTAGGCATAATTATAACCAGAAATGAAGTAGAAACGTTACGATAAATGTGTAATAGCATCTACGATATACGATTCAAAACGTGGTCGTGAACGAAAATACAAAACACAACTGGAGATGGATGCTTGAAATAACTATATTGGAAGACAGAGAGAGAGGAACATCTGCATTCGAGAGCAGATGCTAAATACTTTACAACACAACGGTTAAGAAGAGTTAGTCGGCTTGGACAGGACCCATTGCTCGATGGGCTGATGGCCGAGGGTCGAGACTAAAAACGGAGCGGCAGCCGAGAGACAAAACATGCACGAGAGGATGACTTCCGGGGAGATGGAGCAACAAAATCAGTTCATGTTCACGTGCTGGGTGGATTGTTGGGTTGCAAGATCACGAGGGGTGGCAGGAGCTTGGGGAGGCCTTAATTCAGCAGCGGTTTGATAATTATGATATGTGGTGGTGGTGGTGATGATGGTGATGTGCACTTGTTGCAGTACAAATATTATAGCAGATAGTTGATTTTTTGTTTAGAAAACATAGGAATCATAATCAACGATTTTTGGGTTTAGATCGCGTTTATTTATAAATGTGTCGTAACCCTCCACCACCCGACACGGCCAATCAGTAAAAAATGTGTCACGTTGACAAAGACAAATAGTTCACTGCTTTAGCCCACCGGTGTGTTGAAGCAACAACATTCACAATTTGAGTATATTTGCATTGGGAATCTTGTCTATATGCAAACTTGCTGAGTATTCTGTATGATAATAATTAGTATAATTATTATTTTCAGCACTATGTCATTCCATTTGCAAGATGGCTACCTCCACAGCTGTGCTGGTGATGCGGTTTCTTTGGCCATACTTTACCACGTTAGACGGTCGTTGGTTAGTGATGTGGGGACTCAGTCAAGCTTCACATATCACTCACCACTGTGATGTTGACCTTGGATGGTACCCAACTTGGATGGCTGGGTTCCTAGATCAGTGTGCGATCCATTATTATCGTGTTCCATATTTAACGGTGTTTGAATGCTCTATAAGGATGAGTCTGACAACCTGTTAAGACTGGCATCATTTAATTCATGGATTATGAGTACAGTCGTAAGAGATGATCAATTCACGAGACATCCATGTGAATTTAAGGATAGCAAAACCCATCTGAGATATATGGTTTAAAATAAACTGCACCGTTTTTTATTTTGGTTATCTACTGTGGCTTACCAGTGAGACGTTAATTATTATAATAATAAAACTTTACCACAATAGCATACACACAGTATACAGCACATACAATACCATATTGCAGTAAAATTTCCCTTTTATATTTTAAATGCACCCACTTCATACACTGGCACATTCTGTTTCGGTATATTAAGTAGAACCCATTAAGATACTGCACCACTCTTTATGAAATATCCTGAATACATTTACATTCTACTTATTTAGTCCTGCCGAAAAGTCTTTACTGGGAGATGCATGAAGCATATATATCCAAGGAGTTTCATACAAGTGGTATAATAATGTCAGTAGAGTGCACGAGTGTCGGCAAGTATTTTGCACGCCTTTTCTGCCAAAATTAACTGAACGAATGCACTATTACACTGCAGTACAATACATAATTCAATTAAAGGCCTTCATCATTTTAAACTTTACTGCTAGTGTTGTAGTATGTTTTCCTTAAAACGGCAGAGACGTTTTGCAAAAGAATTGATACCATTTATAATTACTGTCTAAATGTTGTACATCAACATGCACAGTATTGCAGTAGAAAGCAATTAAAACAAATCAAAGACATTCTTAATGACACTAGTTTTAAAGTGTTTATTTGACCACTGCCAATACATTCAATTTAATAATTATGAGTAAATGTCAATTTTTTTACTAGAATACAGTGTACTTTGAGAAAGTCAACTAAGAAAACTATGTGTTAGACATTTCAACGCTCAACAGCGTGCACTTTGGTCGGAAGTGGCCTAGATTTGTTGAAGACGGGGTTTAGGCACCCATGATTAAACAAAAATGGTAAAAGCACCAACCAAGCAAGGAGACACACCATTGACGTTGTACAAGTTGAATCAAATGGACTCTCCAAATGTGCTTCTGAGTGGCACATTTCAATTGGCGCTTGATACTGCGGTTATTTGAAAAGGACAACCCCATGTAATAAACCTGCCTTGCACCGAAACCTTCCACACCCGGCAACGTAGACCTCCATCCCCAAAAGCTTCTTTTCACCGTCGGACTATTACATTATGCATATCGCCAGATAATCTTTATGTTTCATGTAACAAATTCCAATCTTCCGCGCACGATTATCTTATGACGATATGGACAAGGTTAAATCTTTTGAACCAGCTGGCGTTCATCTCCTTTTTTTTTCTACGGTAGTAATACAATTTATAACGGGCCAGATTTTGCAGACAAGCCAACAACTCAGATGCGCGGAGCCAAGTGCGGGGCTGCTCGAAAGCCTAACCAAATTTTATAGGCCTTTAGATGTTTCTTAAAAGTCAGAGTGCATTTGATGTCACGGATGTGGAAAGGGATAGAGAGGGAGTGACAGCAAAGAACCGACGTGAGGCTGTAACAGTTTGAGACCTTAGTGTCCGAAGCAGATTTTGAGTGAGGCGGCTTAGGGTTCTAACTAGAGCTTCAGTGCAAGGCGACATTAATGAGGCGAGGTATGGTGGCGAACTGGTGATGAAGGCGAGATGACATAGGCTGCAGATTTTATAATTTATCTTGCTGGCGAAAGGGAGCCAATGAAGATTACATAGAGCGGAGGCTAAGTCGAGTCGTAGATGATGAACGCCAAGGACGACACGAGAACGGTTCTCCTGTAACCATAGCAATTTGAGGATGTTGCTTGATGATGACTTTAAGAGAATGGCATTACAGTAGTCGAGGCGAGACCCGACTACTATACTGCAAGGCGAGCGTGTTGGCAATATCGCTGGTAATGAGTGGATGTAGGTGACGAAGATGCTTGAGGTGATAGTTTTTAAAATGTAGTTGACGTCAATGTCCAGAGACAAGGTGGAATCCAGAGTAACATCAGGGAATTTGATGCGGTCCGTAAAGGCGATGATGGTGGTGCCGGCAATCCTGATGTTGTGGGGAAGAGAGGGTGACATGAGTCGTTGTCGGATGCCAATGAGTACGACTTCAGATTTGGCTGCATTTAAAGAAAGATCATGCGATCAGCACCAGTGCTGCAAGGCTGTTGTGCACTCAGAGACATTGTCAATTCCTTGAGCATTAGTGGGGTGTATTGATGTGTATAATAGAATGTCATCAGCGTAGGATTGGTATTTAATTCCGAAGCTATTAATAAGTCTGGCCCGATGGGGGATGTGTGACAGCAAACAATAGTGGGCAAAGCACGGAGCCCTGGGGGAGCCCCATACAACTGCCTTGTGATAGTGAATTCACCGAATTCTAACAGAGGAAGTCCCCCGGCCAAATAGATTGAGATCCGTTTTAAGACTAATCCTCTGATTCCAAAGTCAGACTCAAAAGAGCCTAGTAAGCTGTAGGTGATTAACAGCATCAAAAGCTGATGAAATTTCCAGACCAATAAGAGGCGTGATTGTACCCGAGTCGATGATGGAAAGAATGTCATTGAAGACTGATTTTAGGCAGATTGATGAGGACACAAGTTTTTGGGAAGAGGTAAATGTGAATCTTAAGTTGAGCAAGAGCAAGACGCTCAAAGAGTTTAGAAATGGTGGAGAGGTTAGTAATCGGCCGGTGACTGGCAGAGTTGTCAGTACCTAGTCCGGATTCCTGAAGACGTGGTGAAACTTATCCTAATGGAAAAGATAGTGGGAAACACCCAGCTGAAGATGAAGCATTGGTGATGTGCACAATCGCAGTGGCGAGTTCAGTGGAGGAATTTTTGAAGAGGGGCACAGGAAGCATGTCAAGAGGAGAAGTCTTAATGTAAAGTGATCGAATTAAAGCAAGAAAATGATTCCACGATACAGGGAAGAATAGAGGTAAGACAGTAGGGGGAGCGTGAGAAATAGGAGCTGGGTAACCAATGGAATTGCAGTGGGAATTCAAAGAAGCAGTGACGGAGCTATCAGTGAGTGCCAATTTGTTCGTAAAGTAAGTACTGAACAAAGTAGTGAGTGTTGAAGCAGCGAGTGAGTCACTCAGAGCAGGAACCACGTTTCTTCCTGGGTAAAGGAGGTCATTAAGAGTTTTCCAGAGGTGTTCAGGATTGCCAGAAGCAGCTGTTAGACGTGATTTTATATAGGCAGACTGTGAGGCAAGGATCCATTTATTTGCAGTCGTGCAGACAACTCCGTAATGTTCGCGGTCAGTGTCAGGTCCGCTACGAGAAAGGATCCACTCCAAACGTCTCCTGTACCGCTTAGCTGTGAATGGCCGCTATGGTTAAGCCAACGGTTATCATGGGAAAATGTGCGTTTGATGTGAGATTTTAACGGAGCAAGTTTATCAGCAGTGTCGCGAGATTTACGTTCAGCTGCCAGTGGCAGGTGGCAAAGGTCAGGGAGAGAGTTAAGGTGAAGGTTGAGAGCAGATGCCGGAAAGTGGAGAAACGTACGCTTTGGAAGTTATGTGAGGAACAAGTCATTTTGATAGAGCGTGGTCTGAGAGTTTTTTAATGAGGTGAGAATGAGTGATCTGAAAAAACTCACTTGGACAGACTGAGACGGAGATATGCGGTGTTAGCCTCGATGATCAGATCAAGCGTACTCAGACCCCCTAAGGATGATGTTCGAGTTGGCCCACTATTTACAGTTATAAGGTCGTGGCATGCGAACGTGGCCTGAAGGCGATTGTCAACGGTTGCTGCGATCTGGCCAAGAAGTTAAAATCGCCTCCTAGAAACAGTCGACGGGAAACGTTAGCAAATAGGTACAGTAAATCGGAGAGGTCGTTCAAGAAACGAGTGATACTGCCGTCAGGAGGGCGGTAAATGAGAATGCGAGAAAAGCTGAAAAGGCGAGTGAGGAGAGTTAATGACTGAAACTCAAATGCAGACGGAGAAGATGGAATAAGAAGTAACTTTATAATGAGATTTGAGTTATGAACTTCAGCGAGACCTCCACCACGGTGAGCTGTCCCACGTGGAGCATGAAGAACACTGACCTCATGGTGTTATTGCGGGTGGAAGATCATCCCTTGACCAGGTTTCGGACAGAAGGAATGCATGCGTGTTTTAATCATGTATGATATCATGAATCAGAAGGGGATTACAAAAGAGCAAGAAAATATATCAGGTGAAGATATGGAGGGCTTGGAGAGAGATTGATAGGAGAATGGACGACTTTTAAAGTGCAGCAGTTGCCTCCTCGACAGCTGCGAGAGTGAAAGCGCCGGCTGACACATTCATGGTGACCACGAAAGAGGACAAGATAAGCGATGGTGGTAAGAAGTGGTTGGGACAAATGTGTGGAATAGATATGAAATCAGTATAAGAATTGTTTTTACTACTTTCTGACATTAAAACAGGTGTTAATATGTTAAAACACCAAGCTGAAACCTTTGGCAAGCAATCTTTCTGCATTAACCAAACATAGTTTTGGTGAAGATGCAAACAAACAAAACTTACACTCTTTGATACTGACAAGGGAGGTCCCATTATGTAGCTGCCAGAGGTGGGACAAAGTCATTGTTATGCAAGTCCAAGTCGAGTCTGAAGTCATCAAATTCATGACTCGAGTCTGACTCGAGTCCAAGTCACATGACTCGAGTCCACACCTCAGAGGTGGGACAAAGTCATTGTTATGCAAGTCCAAGTCGAGTCTGAAGTCATCAAATTCATGACTCGAGTCTGACTCGAGTCCAAGTCACATGACTCGAGTCCACACCTCTGGTAGCTGCTCACCCCGCGCTCTCAATGTCGTTATAGTGCCATTGTCTTTGTGCTGTTCACCTTTTGCCAGTTTCAAACAGTGTTAGTCTTTAAACTGAATTAGTTTTTTTGTTTGCATGTTCACCACAAGTATATGTGGTTACATAAGTAGAAAAATAATAGATCACGACATTTCGATCGCAACACAAGCAATCGTCATCAGGTGGGACAACCACAGCAGAAAAAAAAAACTGCTGAAGTAGGCGACAGATCTGCCGTGGCACGAGGTTATATAGTAGGCCTCGGCAGAAGGGGGGGAGAGATAAGTGACCAAGGTGTTGCCGCGGGGTCCACTTTCTGCCCCGCCTCCTCCACCCCCCCCTCCTCTCTCCCCCCCTACTGCTGAGGCCTATATAACCTCGTGCCACGGCAGATCTCTCGCCTACTTCAGCTGTTGTTTCTTGCTGTGGTTGTCCCACATGATGACGATTGCTTGTGTTGTGATCGAAACTTCGTGATCTATTATTTTTCTACCTACGTGACTTTACCGAAAGAGCCAAAGAGTATAGATTCCTGCATTCACGAAAGCTTCAAGTCAAGATTATAAGTGGTTAATGCAGACATGATTCCTTGCAAAATGGTTCAGCTTGGTGTTTTGACATCTTAACACGACTGTTGTATTGCCAGAAAGGGTCAAACCTCGTCTTATATTTTGATACTTGCAAGCACGGTAAAGGTCCAACAGAAGGGCTCTGGGAATGAACAAAAGCGGCACCAGATAGTTCCAGGGTTTAGATGAACCCCTACCAACAGCTGCACCGGCTGCAGGCCCGCGGGTGGAGGAGGCACAAACAGCGTCCACCGCGACAGAAGTAATGCGGTCAGCAGTGGCGGGCGTGCCATGCTCGCGCTAGCGCCGGTAGCAACAACAGCCTCCTCGATGGCAGTTGCGCGGTAGTGCGTGCCACGTGCTTACATTGGCACGCAGTTAGACAGCCCCTCCCCCCGTATGCAATGATGTCCACTCCGACTTCGCGCTCAGATGTGTGCCTGGAATGATTGACTTCACCCCCCGCTGCAGTTGCAGTGCTGCATTGTAACTCCATGGCCTGCGTGTTAACTTACCTGCAAGTGGACCACGAATGACGTGCTGTCAATTCTGCGTGACGCAAAAAGGGACCAAGGCACCGCGAATGTATCCCATCTCATCGGATCTCAGAAGATAAGCAGGCCTGAGCGCGGTTATTACTACTTGGATGGATAACCAACAGGGCTTGCCAGGTGTTGTAGACATGGTGCTGCAAGGTGGTCAGGAGATGGCTGCGCTTAGTGTCACACACACACACACACACGTGTCACAAATAAGTGTGTCACACGTACAGTATATGTGGGTTTTCTCTCAGATTCCTCACTTTCCTCCCACGTGTCACAATAATCATTAAAGGAATTGGCCAACCAATGCAGGAGCCTCCAGAAAAAATGTCTGAGACTCAATGAGACTGCTGGGTAAATAATTGGTATTGTAGGCATGTATGACTGTCAATAAGTATGCATTGTTTAGTGTTCGGATTTCATCGTGATTTTCACGGTTGTAATTCTCTGTTCCACTTTGCAGCAACAGGATCAATTTGTGACTTTACCGAACGAACCAAAGAGTAGGATCAATTTGTCAGATAAATTGGTTGTTGGTAAAAAAAAGAATGTTCAGTGACATTTCCGTTTTCCTCCAGGTCTTTCGTATGGGATAATAGCCGCAGATCAAAGATGTAATTTTAAATTCGTTATCCACTCAATTGTTTGTTCAGAAGCAGAGTGGATCTTGTCCATTCCTCCTTTGAAGGACTGAAGTCAACAGCAGCGGAGTGTTTACCATGTGGTCGATGGGGTGGGATTCGTCACCGCACTCGCAGGTTAGAAACAACATTTGACCTGCATTTTGTTTATATTTTGGCATTTACAAAACACTGTAGCTGACTAAACCGTCATTCGTCTTAGAAATAAGCTCGTGCATATTTATTGCCTTTATTTCACTGTCGTGCTCAAAATGTGTATTTACCGAGTCCCTGCGTGAACTATATGAAAGCGTTGGCGATGCCTGTGTAGTGGGTTCGAATTAGGTGCACACACACGCAGCTTGGAGGCAACACTATTTATTAAACGGTAAGTAATATAACACTGCACATGAGGTGGTGACCACCTTCCTCAACTCACTAACACTCTGGAACACGACATAGACTGGACCAGGCAGGCAACGGCCTGCCTGGCCCAGGACGACGACCCGGGACTTGAGGACCGATGATGTCTTCACTTCAGAGTACAACAGCCTCGCTCTGCGTTCACACCACGCTTATATCTGCTCTGGCGTGGCCCGCTCAGCCCAGGCCACGCCTCCCTTCCCAGGCCACGCCTCCCTTCCCCCACCTCACGGGAGGTCTGGGTCCCTCCACCACGTGACCCCCCAGGCACCCTCTTGGGGCCCCCAGCCCTCGTACGGGCCGACACAGTAGTGACGTCTTATGTCACTACACCTGTATGGCAGTGTGCCTCCAATACAAATATTCAATATGTTTGTTTAACACGTAGGCTTTCGCGACCAATATCATCCATAACAGAGGTTTTTGAGTTAGATTGCGTAAATATAAATGCAAATGTACAGCACATCGGTGTGTTGAAGAGTAAACCCACGACGAGTTGGCATGTTTTGTTTACGTGACAAACCTTACTGATTGCCTGTGTCGGGTGGTGGCAGGTTTAACGACACAATTATATTTACGCGATCTAACGTGGCTTTTCGTCTGCTAGGTTGCCTCGCAAGTGCGGTTCATTGTGACAGATCGTGGTGAGGCTAATTGGTGACGTGACTCATGCAAAATCACTGAAGGTGATCTCATGGAGCACAAACGTAGAACAAGCTGATACAAAGCGCATTTGGTACGTGATTTAATATGGTTATTTTTTGAGACGATGACACAGATAATAAACATTAATTGGATTCATTAGCTACGACTCTTCGGAGAAAATGAGAATTAAGAATGTGAGACAGTTAAACTTAATTAGAGGTTAATGCCGTGTTTATTATGGTGTTCGTATAATTATTTGTCTTCATAACTACGGTATGTTATCACATTTATAAAAAATACTGCACTTTTTTATCATTCTACTTGTAATTTTCATCTCGTGCCAATTTGGTTTGCTGCTATCATAAGAATCCTGGAACATGTAGAGGAGGGTTTTTGTGACACAGGATGAATGAAAAGAGACCACCCCAGCCCCACTGTAACGTTTTGCATAAAACCACTTATCTCCTTCAGATACATCGTAATTGTGATTAGATCTTTAACCACCATACTTGTCATTTATTACTGTAAAATACTAATCCGAAAGAAGAAGTGCAAACCTTTACACTGATAAATCAAACATTTCACTTTTTTTTTACTTTAGGTGCTAAATGAATAATATATGCCCAAGAGGTCACCAAGAAACATTGGAGGAATTTAATTGTATTGCTTTTCATGTAGAAAAGGGTAGATTTGTCATGCTCATTGAAATTGCAAACATAGTCTTACTATTTTATAATGGCTGAGATGCCTGACATTTTTTCTGAAACATCCTACATGTTTCAGTGACAAGATACTGTATTGAGATTTTTTTAAATTTAATATCCTAACATTATTCATATGGAAATTTGTCTTGTACAAGATGATCCAGATGTGCCGTGACCCTCAATTAATTGACCCCAAACATTTTTGTTCTCTTTGTATATAATTTCTGTTTTGCATACACTTTACTTACAAAAATGTTTTGACAACCTTGTATATAGCAAACAATCTATTCAGCATGGAACGAACATGTTGATCTTAGGACAATTACAGCATAGCATACCACTCTAGCAAAATAAGTTTTCTCCAAACATTTCCGAAGTTCACCGTTCGTTGAATGGCATGTGATCGGGACCTTCTTTTTTGGAGTCAATCACTAATAATAGTCATGTCAACATTCTGAAATCCCTTTAGATTACAGAATGTTCCCTGTCGTGTGTATAAACGAAATTATTATTTTAACCTTGCAGATCTCTTACGAATTAGCACACTCCACAATACCACCTCACTTCATTTATTAGCTCCCTCTTTCTGTGTGCTCTCTTTGAGATGTCTCGATAAATTAAGAGCAAAATGTATTCTTTTTTAGCACATTTGTTGTGCATGCCATCTATTTTTGGACCGTAGAAGAACCCACGTAATTTTTTTTTAGATTTCCCCACTGCAGAGCCAAGATTATAGAATTGCTGGTGCAATCCCTTGACACCAGAAATAAACCCGTGAGTCATCTCACGACTGCATTTTAAAGACAATTTTAAGCCAGCGCCGGTGCATTCATTATAAACGTTGTTGTGTTTAAATGCAATTCAGACATATTTGCTGGTGTACTTATTCAGCAATATTATGACATAAATACCGCCTTATATTTTCTGTACTCTAACACCACTAAATATTGTGTGCTTCATCTCGAATGCAGACAGAATGTGGGAGAAAAAAGGCTTAATAGGTTTTCAGAGAAACACGGGGTAAAGTCGTGGCACATTGGTTAGAGCACTGTGCTGTAAAGCAGTCCTGAGTCCCCCTTTCACCAAAGCGAACTGACCAGCATGGTGAAGAATAATCGAATTACCCCTATGACAAATATGGCATGCGGATTCATAAAGTATGGCATGATATGTGTTGCTATGTTTGATTTTGGACAATATATTTTGTAAACGTATTTAGAAAATATCCTCAATTATCGGAACATGATATCATGTATTTAAAATGTCAATAATTGCGGTTATATTGAATAAGTTTGTTAAATATGCTGATGAAAATCCAACATTTAGCTCACCAACCAGAACAACGAAATACCATGCAATATTCAGCTGCATGTGGTCTGTGTCCACGAGACCACAATTGATCACACACACTATTCAACGAGAATTGAACATATATGATATATAAATTAGTGTTATATGTTGTAGATGCAATAGGCAGAAACAGTAGAAAATCAACAACATATTCAAATGCATATTTATGCCCGATAATTGAACGTGTGTAATGTCTCTTAAATTGACTATTTCATGTTGTCGATACTCGAGGAGACATTAAATACGTTATTTAAAATATTGCCAATGATTGAGGATATATGGAATACCTTTATTAAATACATTGTCAAAATCCAAACATTTTTTATACCGAACATAGCATAACATATTTTGGGCATCACAAAGGGCTGTGAATGAATATTATTTAGACCAACAGTTTTTTTCAAACACACGTGTAATGACAGGGTGACACCTGCCGGCCTGTAGAGGTAATTACGGTGTCGGAAGCCGTTCACTACACATATAATACTCTATTATCTTTACTGATTATTGTAAATACACTTCACCATTATTTATTGGGACATTGACACGGCCCAGCGGTAGCGCATTCGCCGTTTGTTGCAGATGTTCACGTGTCGAAGCCAGTAGCCGCCCTGGTTATTAGTGCAGTGTGGACTAATCTTAAGACTACACACCATCTATTTCACAGTGGACGTTTTAAAAAATCCGCTGACGTCATTCGCAAGAGCGGACCCATGCGTACTGGCGTCAGGGTCCAAATGTTTAAAGTTTTAAAGTTACCCACACATTTGTAATTTTGGACTATAACATAGCAGGCAGACGAATGCAAACGAGACTTTTTTTTGTCTCTTCAACTCTTACCTGGTTAAACAAAATAAACGTGAACTTGAAACTATTACAATGCAGTTGCAAATCAACTGCTTTTGTAATGTATGTGAATTAATGCCGATGACATTCTGACTTTTCACCATTGACAAATCGACCATGGCCAGGTCTAAATACCGCAATCACTTCGAGTGATAGCCGAAAATCTAAATCCCTTAATTGGGGTTACAAACACTTGCAATATTTTTTTTGGTATTTTGATCCACTACTAAATCTTGACTTAAAGCTTTCGTGACTGCAAGAATTCATATTCTTTGGGTCTTTCGGTAAAGTCATGTAGATAGGTTCAAAGAAAATAACAAAATAACAAAAAAACTACGACGTTTCGATCGCAACACAAGTAGTCGTCATCGGGAAAAGGGGCTATTATTATCCCCATTTTCCTGATGGCGACCGCTTGTGTTGCGATCGAAACGTCGTAGTTATTTGTTATTTTCTTTGAACCTATCTACGTGACTTTACCGAAAGACCTAAAGAATATGATCCACCACACCCCCCCCCCCCCCCTTGTAAAATTTGCTTTCCAAATACGCAAACTAATGTGAAGGAAGGCTTTGTGTGCCAGTTTACAGCGATCCCGCAATGCAATTTTCTGTCTTCCTCCGATTTGTTATTGCAGTGTCGGTCTTCCTTCTGTTGTGTTGCTGTGTTGATAACACGCACAGCATGCATTGTATCTTCCTGTCCGCTAACACGACAAAGCTGTAATATATGTTTAATACAGTATTCGAAATGGCCCACAATCCCTTATACATTTTTACCATTTAACTAAAACACAAACATGGATTTCTTAATTTATACTGTGTATGCGTCTGACCCTTTTGTTGACCCAGTTCTGGACGAGGGCTACCCATTGCCACGTGGGTTGTGAGGGTCATTTGACCAGCTCATTGATATCTACCGATATATTCTCTATAGACGTGTATATGTCCCATGTCCTTGCAGCCATTCTGGTTGAGAATTGTGGTGCAGTTGTTCACACACTGCGCTATGAACCTCGTGACCTGAGTTTGATTCGTGGTGATGGCTAACAAAAGCAGTTGCGAGCGATTTCTGAACCGGTTCTGGGCACCAAACCCAAAATATAAACCGATGGCGAGTAATGGCTGGCAATACATGGGGAGGTCTTCAACCAGTGATGGATTGACAGAGGGTTGTAAATAATTTATAGTGCATACTTGTGTTAAGTACGTAAAGGCACGTGCATGGGTTTACAGTATATATTTTGCTATACTGTACCCTGTGCTTTTACGTATTAGATGTATCGTAAAAACATTTCCTATGTATATATTTGTACAATATACTGAATGTTAAGACACTATTAATATATATTATGGGACCTCCTTTGCCAGTACCAAAATATGAAAATAGGTTTTCCCCTTTTTTCTGGCAACAAAACAGGTGTTAAGATGTTAAAACACCAAACTGAAACCTTTTACAAGGAATCATGTCTGCATTAACCACAATACTTGTGGTCAGAATGCAAACAAAAAACATACTCTGAAAATATATGCATTGTCTTTGAAACTAGACCAGAGGACTCCAAAGGGCGCCTTTTGGCGTCCTCTGGTCGAACACCATTTGAGACTAGGCTCCAAAGAAAGCTGTCAGAGTATGTTTTTTGTTTGCATTCTGACCACAAGTATTGTGGTCAATGCAGACATAATGCCTTATAAAAGGTTTTGTTGCCAGAAAAAAGGGGAAAACCTATTCTCGCTATTCAATATAATTATATAATTTGAAGGAGTTATTCTATATTTTGTATATGTACAATGTTACGTTGTTGAGTTGTTCTTAGCTATTTGGCAATAAGGTCAGATCAATTGTAATGCCTTCCAAATGGATAATTTTACTGAACAAATGAAATAAGGAGATGCTGTGAATATCTCTGCATTCACAATTTGTACATTTTCTTATTAGGTTTAAGACAGGATATATGAACGGTTACATTTTTGTTACGTTCTCATTAACAATTTTTCAGAATACAGTACATACCAGCGGAGGATGCCACGTGAGTGAAATTGTTATTTTTCTCAACAAAAACGTAATAGGGGGTGGTCACGCGGGATTCAAATGTAAAATTCTGAGGTCAGAGTGGCAGCTACACACATAGCGTGTGAAAAACTGTGGGAGAAAAGGACACAGGTAGACAAGCACATTCAAACCTTTACACACATTTGTATTCAAGAGACATATTCAGAAGGGAAAACATTTTTTTTTACTATCATAAGTTTGCAATGCTTTGAGTGTCTTCTAACATAGGCCAAGAAGACATAAAGCATTGCATATTGCCTGTGGGTCTACCTCTCTTGCTGGAAATGCAATATTTCTTTAACTGTTTGAGCAATCTTTTGACATTTTCTAGGGTGGTCTGAGATCACAACATCTTGTTTTAGATGTATTTTCGGGTTAAAAGGCCAGCGTTGCATTGCTCCAAAGGACTGTCACAATGGGATAGGTTACGGGGTCATTGATTTCAGCATTCCACTAAATGCCACTATGCCGCTGCTGATGTGTGGGGTTTTTTGGGGAATACTTTATTGTTTTAGTTTGTAATCCCCCCCCCCCCCGTATTTATATACGTATGCATGTGTGGGTGAATAACAATCTACATTCTACTGAGTAGCTTATGAGTGGCAACAATCTGAAAATAACATAACATTTTTATGAAATCTTCCCGGCAGATGAAAGCTCCTTGTTTTACCTTCGCCCCATTGTATTCTTTTAAAGGAGATATTACCCATGGACACTCAGAAAAAAAATGAAACACTTGTAAAATAAAAAAAATGTGTTGAACTCGCGTAGACAATGTGGCCTTTTTGAACACGTGTAACCATTTTACAACGCCGGTGATGGCAGTGCTTGTGCGTAACTGCACCATGTATTTACGTCATGTAGACATGAAGTGTCAACAAGATAAACCATGTTTTATTTAGTATATCACAAACTCCACCGGTGATGCCACTTCTGAAGTGAAGTTGCATCCACTTTTTTGTCTTCTTGTTTCATGTTTGCCTGGTTTCTCGGTAGCAACAATGCAAAATAACAAGTAATAGAATAATTGCTGCATTCTCGATACGATTCAGTAGAATTACACCTCTTCTTTGTCCGCGAAATTAAAGCATTCGCACACCAGAGCTTTCTATGCATTGCAGTTTAACGAGCATAAAGACAACAACTGCAACGCTATTTACGTAGTCTTTGTTTGACGACGCCCTATTGAAAGTTCGACTCTTTTGTGTGCTATTTGTTTTGTCAGTTTAAAAAGTTGGCTCATTACCCACCACCACCCATCAAACACGCAGGGATGTTATCCCGTGAAGCCAGCACGCACACCCATCACAAATGTCACCTGTGTTAGCGCAGCCAAGCATGCACCACCTCGGAGCGCAGATGGCTCTCTTTGCTCTAAGCTCCTTCGGCGGGGCATAATACGAAAACTCGCAAACACAAATCACAACAACAACAACAGAAATCTGCGTCACGGCAGGGCCTGCGGGCGCGTGGATGGGAAATTTAATGGAGAAAGGCCAAGGGGAATGTGGGAGGGGTGGTGCATGAAAGGCTTGTGGAGTCGAGCGAGATTGAGAGATTGGAAAACGGGTTTAGAGGTGGGGGGGGGGGGTGTCAGCACCCGGCAGTCTATAATCATGTTGCCGTAAATCTGATCTCCATTATCTTGTGGCGTACTGTAAAACACGAAGGCTTACAAGGCAATAGAAGGGGGCTTCTTCTTCTTCTTCCCCTTCTCACACACGAGGCTGTAGCTCTTTGAGACAGCAGCGAGATCAAATAAATGAGGGGTTGATAGCGGGGTGGGGAGCATCAAATATATATATGAGGATTATTTTGATAAAGTCTTTGGGTTTTACATTCTCAAGCCCAAAATATGATGGAATAAAGAATCAATGAAAGCGGCAAGATATTGTAGGTACAAATCGAACTCATGATTGTGAAAATGCACATTAATTGTAGTGATGTGAAACATATGAGTTTAAATAGTGGGGGGGGGGGGTCAATTTTGTTTAAATATGCATATTGTATATGGAACTTCCGTACGTGTAATTCGTGTTATCAATTAAATGTAATTATATTTGAAAACACGTTGTATTATATTATCGCGCGCCGCCTGGCAAATACCGCAACTATACTGCGTGGATTTCATTAACGTAAACGATATTTCCACTGAACGTAATATTTGAAGTTTGTACATTTTTTTTAACACAGCACCACTACTTGCATTTTTTGATGCGTGGATTTCACCACGCGGTGTGTTGTACTGCAATAATTAGTTCCCATGGGGGAGGGTGTTTTTTTGGGAAGATCGGGGGCTCGGTCGGGGAAAGCATCACGCAAGCTTCAGTCCTGGATATACAATTCAACTGCGGTGCCATTCACCACAGTGTGATTACATGCTTATCTCACTCGGGACGGGAGGCTGCATGCACACAAGCACTGCAATGTTTTATTCAGAATATGCTTTTTTTTTTACGATCTCATATGTTTGCGAATAAGAATATGTTTCCTATTCAGTAGCTCGTGATAGTGCCACAATTGTTTTAAAAAAAAGCTATCGATATTTATGGAAATGGAAAACAAATATTCTGTCATTCTATTGTTCTGAAGATCATTTTACACATACACGTAAAAAGAAACACCACCCTCAAAATGTGTACATTTTAGATCTCGTACCCAAGGAGGTGATTTGAACAGGTGTAACCATTTTACAACATCTGTGAAGGCAGCCACTGCCTTGCGTGTGACTGCATAGTCTCACGTAAGTTACGTGCACACGTACAATCTCGACGTATTCTCTCAGTAATGCTTTACATTCACAACAGATACGCAAATAATTGTTCTTGCCGAGCTTTTTTTAAAAGCGTAACTGGAAGAATGTGGGAGCAATCGAAGAATGTCTGACGAAAAATGGCAGCTGCTGTCTGCGCATGCATGCCGATTATGGCTCCCATTGTTGCTGTTCAGTCCCCCAGCACCCCCTTCAACATGTGCGTTGTACCACGCTAATTATTCAAATGACCTGCCAACAGTGGGGGGGGGGGGGGGGTACACATGTTGTTCTATATATTTTTTATTATATAGCCAAGTTAATAAGGTCCTCGGCTGTCGAGGGAGAACCGGGAAGTGTACGTCCTATACCACTGTTGTTCATTTAGTTGGATAAAAATTTCAACAACAAAAAAATAGTTACACTTATTTATATATAAAAAAAAAGATCTTGTCGCCATTATGCTATCGACAGCATAAACTATGGTGCTCCATCAGCCGCTTCAGAACAGAAAATGGTCGCCGCGCACACATCCACCACAAGTGGAGAATTAAAGACAACCCACAGTCTGACTGCGGCCACCCGCAACCGGACAATGGGCCATATCGCGAATAACTTCATCCTCGGCCCGCTCTCCGGCGGACTGAGCAGTATTAGTCACGCGTCTCCCGAAGCTAACGTGTGGCTCGCAGACTGAAACTTGGACGTGTGATTTCCACACACTTGCCATATGCTAGAGAGCAGTGGCGGCTCCTGCAAAATATCTCAGGGGGGGCAAATGTCTGTATGATTGATAAGGATAAGGTCCACCCATGCAATGGATAAATCAACAGCTTAAGCATGTAAAGGCAACTTCACTTCTTTAATATTAATGAAAAATAAAGTGACGCTTACAATACATCTTGTGTGTTTCTATCTCACAATTATTACAATCCACTCAAGTTTCTTTTATTAAAGATTCCACTAGGTGGCGACATAATATTGTTGACTGAAACGTGCTTACGTATGATGACGTAAGCACGTTAGGGCGAGCCCTCCCGGAAGCCATAGAGAATGCATTGCTTCGCCCGCCGTTCGAAATAAAACATCTTTGAATGTAAGTCTATGGGAACACTCTGGGCGATTCTCAGCCGGAGTGAAATCGCCCAAAAAGAGGCGGTACTCCACAGAACGTGACATGACGCTGATTGGACTATATCCAGAGGCACAGTAACGGCTGAGATTGGTGGTGCGTCGCCCAATCGCCCTAATGAAGAAACCGCCCCTGCTAGAGAGAGATTGACATCATGGCGTGAGATGAGCTATCTATTCAGATACTCCCACAGAGCAGAAGTGCAACCCTTCCATCTCCGAGAATGGTCCACGGAAGCAGATATTGCAGAGCTATCTCTCAGAGACCTTCAAGTGAGCTCGGGTGTGCACAGTAGAGAGAAGCTCTCCCCCCCTCTTGCTCTGATAATTATCAGAGTTATGTTCATCTCATTTATACAAATTGTCTGCAGATCCAAAGTGAATGTGATAAGCTTGTGTTGAGTCATTGGTGATATGGCTGAAAATATCATCTCACTGCAATTGAGAACCCAGTTTAATCGCAGGTAACTGCCCGGATTCAAACCCAGAAACCTAACGACCTGTTTATGCACATTTTAATGAAATAGTTTTTTTGAAATTATATTTCCCATCACATCTTCCACAGTCCATCACGTTGATAACTTTTAAAATATGTATCACTGTAAAAAGGCGTGCATAACATACAGTGATCACAATGACAGGATTCCAATGTCTTCAATAGATTGATTCCATTGTTAAGTCAAACTACCATAAATGCTTTCATCAGAATAAGAATAAAAATTGACCAACTGAATTATGGAATATAATTAAAACTAATTGGCAGAATATTGGCATAGACCCATGGTAGACTTGGCATAACCAAATGGTATTTCTGGAAAATATCATATCCGTGGGTGTTTATGAAACCCTTAGTGTTTGGGGCCCTAGGCTTTAGTGGGGCTGTGAACATGTCCAGAGTTTTAATAGGGGGTTTGTGGTAACTCTACAGTAACAACTGGCAGATCAGCAACAACACACACATCCAGCCGGCTATCAGGTGGCCAACAGGTCGAAATATCCATATAATATCGTTTTTTTATGGGTTAGATTGCGTAAATATCAATGTGTCGTTTAACCCGACAGACAATTATTAAGGTTTGTCACGTAAACAGAACATGCCAATTCGTTACTAGTACAGCACACCGGTGTGTTGGAGAGCAGATCCACAACATTTACAATCTGAGTACGACGTTTCACCAGAAATTACAACTAGCTGCATCAGGCAACAGCCAGATTTGTGGAAAAATCTTCCCGTTTCGTTCCTTAACTAGAAGGATAGATGTGATGACGAAAGACGAATTGTGTAACTTTGGCATTTGATCAAAAGAGGGAGGTTAGTTGGTTCGCATGTTTTC
Source organism: Lethenteron reissneri (assembly GCF_015708825.2). Classification (NCBI taxonomy): domain Eukaryota; kingdom Metazoa; phylum Chordata; class Hyperoartia; order Petromyzontiformes; family Petromyzontidae; genus Lethenteron; species Lethenteron reissneri. The sequence continues at coordinate 8,662,092 of NC_083803.1, read as the reverse complement.
AACGTTGTTGCAGGAAACTACACGGATTTTCCGTGTTGTTCCGTTTGACATTGGCTGCAACACAGAGTGCAGTTGCATGGGCAGTGGAGTGGTGGCAAAGCAGTTAGCGGCCTGCATGATGAACTCATTAACCTGAATTGGTAGTCCGGGCATGGCTAACATCACAAATCATTTCTTATGGTCTCGTGACATAGCAATGCATCTATCTCCTGCAATTAAGCTGATCTCATCGCTCTATCTACGTGGAGGTAGTACTTTGTTGGTGTTTTTTCCCTGCTTTGGCTACCACTCCGTCATTAGCCTTGGCCGCCAGGCATTGATGAAAGCAGACGGAGAACAAGAGGATGAACTAGAGAGGTGAATGGGAGCAGGTTGGAGCACGTTTAGGAAACTTAATAATGAAGAGCAATCTTAATACGAATGCGGTTTCAGAAAGACTTTACATCAGTTGGAATTACCCTCATTGACATTGTTCCGACTGCAACCTCGAGGCTGCAAGTCCACCGTGCTAATTGTTACACTATTGTTGCATCCAATCTACTGTGTAAGTAGCAACATTTGTTCATTAAACCTGCGAAAAAAACACGTTGGGAAAAACCAGGTGTTCTTACAATATACATTACATGTGTGTGGCGTGCTCTGTGGTTTTGGTTATGCAAGTGTCGTGGGTTCACTTGAGAGACACACAAATTCAGGAGGCAACACATTTATTCAACGACCAAAATGGGGTAACTACATAACCGTAACGACAACAGGGTAACTACATAACCGGTAACCACCACGGGGTAACTATATAAACGGGTCAGGTCAGTCGGCACACTGCCTGACCCACGATGCCGAGCACGAAGACCGGAGACCGAGGAGAAGACGAAGCATGGCGAGTTGCATTCCAGCAGACAGCCCCAATGGGACCCCGGGACCTCCCTTTTATGCCCCCCAGCGTGGCCTGGCTCTGCCCTCAGCCACACCACCTTCTGGAACTTCCCAGAAGATCCTGGGCCATACACCACGTGTCCCTTCTGTTACCTTTGGCCCACATCCTTACCCTATCCTATCACGTGCCCTTGCCAGCCAATCTGGCTACTACGTCTTCAAATGCCCCCTACTCTGCCAGCACCCAGAACCATGCTCCCTTAGAGACCTCTTCCATGACATCGTGTACTCTGCTGGCAAAGGGCTACTACACATGCAATTCCTCTCTCTGTTGGTAGATGGCGCTAGGTGCCGTAGTGACCCATTATATGTCACTACACAAGTACTACTCTTCAGTGTCATCCCAGGGACACATTCATTATACAGACAGGGAGACATTTTGAATTTAACTTATATGAAAAATGTGATTTGAAATAAAGTAAAGTTCTGACTTTTTCCGTTCACAGCTCAGCCAGAACACAGTGAAGTTACTTCTCTTGATATCTGGGCACAGTACACCTCTAAGAGGACATTTCAACGTGCCTTACAAAATACTTGGGTAGACAGAGGTGGGGAGATTTAAGAAGCTTGACATCAGTTTCAACTGCCGGGCCAGGAGACTGCATTGAACCGATGACCTCTGGATTACAAATCTGGTGTGGTAACCATTACTCCATGGCATCATCTTTATCAACTTAATATGTGCTACTTTACACTGTAACAGTCACAAACTTGCTGATAATCATACATCACAAACTTGAATTGCATTGGATTTGTTTTTCCAATTAGCATGCCCAATATAGCACTCTATTGTAAATTGAGCTTTGAAGGTGAAATATTGGAGATATATAATGTATGTGGAATTCAGCAGAGATCCATCCACTCACTGGCTAAATACGGGCGGGAAAATAATTCCTTCGGATTAATGCGTAAATGAGCATGCCTCGCCACACTCGCAACATGTTCACAAATTTTGCTCATGAATTTTAACAGATAGTCATGGGACCTTTGCACAAACCCAAGTTGAGAGAATGCTCATCGCGGTTAATATGAATTTTAAAAGGCACACACCACGTCATGTATAAATGGAAGGAAATTGTGATGCTCGATGCAACTTCACATGTATGGCTTCGTGTGACCTTGACCCAGATGTTCACCATGTTTTAGTGTTTTCACGAGAATTATGTCGACAGAGACATACCTAATTGAAACAATCGAAACCACCTACACCACATATGGTACATGAGTGCTAGATAATTGGAGAATAAAAATTGTTCCCCAACATGTACGTAATAAAATAATGACAAAAGTCTCCATATTCTGAGTGAAACATAAACCTTTTTTGATAGCAGAGTTGGAATAATAAAAGCGAGGCTGTCTTGTAACATTATTCTCAAGTTTTATTTTCACAAATATTGTGTATATATCTTTTTTCTTTGTCATGTTTTGTTTTGGAATGGAGTTGTCAACATTGTCAATAACTGTTCCAAATGTTCGTCGTAAAAATTGGGGTTAATTTACACAAATACGGTACTGTTTGTTCAAACTTGTTTAAAAAAAGAAATTGAAGTCGATCGGTCCCATTATATTTATCTGTTACAATACTGTAGGTAAACTGCACACGATGGAAACAATTATATTTCGGAATCCAAATGCTTTATATTATAGAGTATCTTACATGTATGGGTGGTTGGGGCTGGCATTTAAATTGTTAAATTACAGTTTGGTTTATACACTGTAAAAAGTAATAATCTAAAAATGTAATCCTGTTTTTCATAACTCATCTGACGCATTCAAATTATACTTGAGAGAAATCCATTGCATGCTAGTTTTATATCCAATTTATGAAATGCACTCAGCTCAGCGACTGTAGAGATGATTATGATCGCATGTATTTACAGCAGTGTATAAGAAAGGTTTCTTCAGATGGTGATTGGCCGGAAAGATGTTGAGGGTCTATATTTATAACTCGGTGATTTCCCACTGCTATATCGCTCTTGAAACGGTCACTCCGAGCTTCGGGCATTAACACTCGACACAAAGTATCGTAAATGTGCCTTAGCCTGGCTCTCTGGGGTCAGCCAATAATGATGAACCCTGAGGTCTCTTAAAGTTACCTTGGTATGTCTGTTTGAATCTTTTGTCATATAACACCGATCACTAATAATCATAAGGCAGCCTTATTCTGGGTCTGCGAGCGTTAGCGTTAACACAAAACCTTAAAAATTATAAGGGAGCCCTCATCTGGCTCTTTGAACCTCTGTCATTAACAGCAATCGCCCAGAATCATACGAGAGCATTGATTTTGGCAGAGGCACATGCATAAAGAAGGAACTTTATGAATCCTGAAGGTGTCTCAGACTAAGTCAATGAGTCATGGCTATTAGCATGGCACTTTAAGAATCCTAACATGCCTTAAGCTTACACTCTAAGACTGGGTAGTAATGATATCCACTGTGCGTTCTGATGTCATAACGGCCTGCATACCACGGACTTTCTTATTGCAGATGGTACATTATCGGTTTGAATTTTATCCAATTTGATATTTCTGAAACATGAATAATCATAATTTTAATAACAAAACACATTATACTTTTGTGATGCTGTATTAATTGGTATTGATGCACAAAAGCACAATGAACAAAAAAAACCACGACACATTCATCAATAACAATGCCTTAAAAATAAATAAAACATATTTAATTGCCAACGTTTTGGGCAATGGATCGTGTCCAAAACATCGCTGATTATAAAACTTAAAAAGAGAAAAAATGGATAATGGGACAGATCGTTCATATTTGGGACTATCACCTGATTAAGATCTAACGTGTTTATTTTTTACAGAAGCGAATCAATATAGGGATTGTAACGATTTACTCTCTCTATGCTTTGATACATTCTTGAGATTCTGGGTCGTTAAAAAAAGTTGCCTTTGTAAATCTATGACATTTTATGTGGGTTTATAACGACAGCATCAACATACAAGTCACAAACACAGGACAGACGATTATTCTTACCCACAGGATTGAATGTATGTTTCATGAGCACAATAATAATTTGTTATTAATCAATGGAATATTTGATGAACATAATTTAAAGTATTTAAAGGTAGCCCACAATGGCCAATGTCACACCTTGCTGTCATGATTTAATAATAGCGATCTAACTATTCACTCCCTCCATGATTTGGTGAATTGGGCGATCTTGTGGTTACTCGTTCATTTACCAATTTGATTCCTCTGTGCTCTTGTGCCTGCATATGTACTGTGAGCACCTTTATTACATAATACGTATTGACTAAATAATAAAAACTTTATATATCTCGATCGTATAATCAGGATTGGATTTTGTGGCCGAGTGATTGAATGTGATGTGGTCAGGTCCCATCAGACCTGAACTGTGCACTTCTCGTGAACAAGGCCGACAAAAAAGGACTCTGGCCAATATCCAACCACATTTTCTGTTTCTGCAGACTGAGCATTCCTGCTCCAACTGTTTAACGAGAACATATGTGACAAAGGAGATAGTTGATTTTGACTTGCATTGTATCGTAACAGAGGTTCGTTCGGAATGATGGCAAGAAACGACGTAGGAAGGTGGGACATTTTTGCATGCATCATTGATATGTGTTTAGAGCAACTTTAATTTGGCTGGTTGTGTCTGAAGTTGCACACATTCTGTGTTTTTGGTGCAAAAAAATAACGAACAACAATGAGATTATGTGGCAGTCACACCATGTGCAGTTTCATTTACGCCATTCTCCGGATTATACGACTCTACTTTTTTCATGTCTGTGAAAGCAACAGTAGGTGGGGTGAGTCTTATAATCCAATAGCTGTGTGTGTGTTTGTGACCAGATTTGTGACACTTTATTATAGCTGCAGTGCATCGACTGTCTGGAGCTTCTTACAATTTCAGTGTCATCAATGGAGATGCAATTGATTTTCATGACAACGTTTTGCATTCAATATCTTATCTCAACAAATCCTTTAGTCAGAAATTAAATATGCAATACGGTACCCACAAATATATATTATCTAACGAACACTATTATTTTTGTAATGTGCTTAAAAAACCCCAAAATATTAATTGTATGAATCAACGAGCCGTATTTTACAACGCATTGCACATGTTTCCATTCAATAGAAATAGCACTCGGTTACGTCTCTAAATCGGTGAATAATGAATAAACTGCATCAGCTGTTGTGAAAGATAAAGGTGCAGCACTGCAATTGCTGGCTCCTGCAACTGATGGCACAGGGGCCTCTACTAGAGGGAGCTCGATGTAGCCCCATCCACAGGGTATTGTGGCCCTCTCTGCCATGCTGGCCAGACAATTTGTAGGAAGGGAGAAGGGCCACACTTCACCCCACGACACGTGGCCTGCCGAGTGACTAACCGTGGTGCGCTCATTTATACTGCTTGGTGTGGGGTTGTAAGAAACTTGATTTATTATTTTATTTTATTTCTATTATTACTTTTATCAATTTTAATTTAATTTTTTATCTACGTGACTTTACCGAAAAAACCTAAGAGTATGAATCCTTGCAGTCACGAAAGCTTCAAATCTAGAATTGTAAGAAACTTGCCCATTGTATTTTTCGATTTAAAGCTTTCGTGACAGCAGGGATTCATCTTCTTGGTTCTTTCGGTAAAGTCACGTAGAATGGAAATAATAAAATAATAAAGAATAAAACATAAGCAGAGGACGGCTGCTTGCGTTGTGGCCGAAACGTCGTGAGAATTATTTTATTATGTTTTATTTTTTATTATTTTATTACTTCCATTCTACGTGACTTTACCGAAAGAACCAAGAAACTTGCCCATTGTAGTTTGGCTAAATGGCTTTTAATTTCAAGTAACATGAGCAAAGTTTGGCTGACTAGTCAGGAGGGAGTGCATGGGGAATGGCTGTCAACCCTGCAGTGTGGAGGTGGAGTTGGGGGCTCGTGCGGGTTTATCACGTGTGCGACACCAGCGACTATGAGGTGGCCAGAAGATGGCAGTATAGAAAATGGGTGTTCGTTTGATGATATTACGTGCAAATTATGAATTTTGGTTAAAATTGGGCTAGACGATTTCTATGACTTTATGTAAAGGAGAACATGAAAAAGGCGCTTCTTTTCTGAGTTAACTCCCTGAAACGCCGTTGTACATTAATGTGGAATTCAGTCGGGAAAAGTCTTAAGCTACCGGCAAGACGTTTTATTGTTCACAAATTGATCAATATATCGGCACGTGTAAATAATACCTTTGTTAATGTGACAATCGTGTCGGATGCTGGATTTTCGATGACAAAAAACGTTGGCATAAACGACCACCATGTGGCCTTACGAAAAAAAACTAAGACGGATTGATATGAAGGTAGTTGGACAAAACAAGTCTCAGCTCTCTTCACATGTGTGCTGCTGGATGGGAGGTGATGGGCGGGGCTTGTGGACGTCACCGCTACCGTCAGTGATGACATCCCAGGTGTGGCACCATCGGGGGTTTCCTGCCTTCAGGTGGCAAAATGTTCTGGTGGCTGCCATTTTATTAAAGAGGCACAACCACCAAAAGTACATTATCCCCCCGTTATTTGCGAGGGATACGTTCTGGAGATGCTCGTGAATTGCAAATTTCGTGGATAATGTCATTGGCCGACAAAAACATAGATATATATATTTTTAATGAATTACCTTAAGCTATTAAATACATAAAAATTATCTCAAATGTATCTCATCATTTTATCTATGATTACTTTATCTCATAACTTTCTCTTATCACTTTTTCTCATCACTCCCTCGGATTACATTCTCTTTCATCACTTTATTTCGCAACTTTATTTATCTCTATCTCGATGCAGTCGTATAGAGTTCCAGATGCGATTCGCGAAGAGCTAAAATCATGGATAGCAAGTTCGTGAATAACGAGGGAATACTGTATTAATGGGCTCATAGTACCAACTGTTTCTTTTTCAAGGGCCTATGATTTTATCCGGCATACAAGACATGCATTGAGGACATGGCAAAACACATTCTTACTCGGGATCATTGGGAGCAAGAGAGCATGCATGTGTTGTATCCGTGCTGTATAGAATGCAAATGTTCCATGCCGATTCTTGAACGTAACAGTTTTGCTACAGCGGTAGGCAGGATATAAACATTTTATTTCGTATAAATTATTGATGCAAATTATTGAAGTCTGAAAGGTTCTGAAATTTGGAATGAACGTGAAACAGCAACAAACGCACTTTTGACCAAAAATAACACCGCGTGTCCCCAGTATGCGATGCTGAAGCGCGCTTACCGAAATGAAAGTCATTTATCTTCTATCTTGGCATTGAACACACACTTTTAAATTGACTCGTACAATGTTTGTCGTTTTTATTTTAGTTTGTATTCCTCTAAGAAATATGACGACGAGGGAATTACCAAAACACGCTGGACAGTTAGTCGTGTTTGTTTGCGTGAATTTCCGAGAGTTCATGCGTGGCAATGTCCTTACTTTTTATTACTACACGCTTGTATTTAACTCACTCTGTTGTTGTTGTCGTATTCCTCAAATCTTGTAACTCAATTTTAACCCACTTTCCAATGTAGTATCGACTGCAAACTTAGTATACGTATGTCATAGTGATGACGATACTATATTCTATCATACAAATTTAAAATAATTATTTTTAAACGATCTTGTTACACGCTTTCTATTAACTCACTCTGTCTGTTGTTGTCGTATCCTCAAATCTTGTAACTCAATTTTAACCCACTTCCCAATGTGGTATCGACTGCAAACTTGGCATACGTATATCATACTGATGACAATACTATATTCTATTAAAACATTTATTTTTGCATTCTTTTTTATATGTTATGTTTCGGCTTGGGTCTAATTGTCCACGCTCAAGTGATGTTGGCTGTAAATGACCACGGCCCCTTACGATGTGGCAAGCTTTGTGGCCACTGCCAGTAGTCGCGGAGTTCTGCCATTACTCGTATGGTACATTTCATAAAAGCGTGTTTAAAAAAAAGTATTTTTAAACATTATTTTTCAAGCACATTTTAATGTTCGTGCAAGTCATGTGACCCACGCGATGGATTAGTGCACACTGGCACATGAAGGCCCCAACCATGCCAGCACATGACTTTACTGAAAGAACCAAGAACATGCCAGCACAGTGTAGGATGAACAAGAGCCGGTGTTGGGTGGAGGACGCATTGGGTGAGACGCAAGGCATAAAAAAAACCTAAGAAAAAGTGTATGGCCCCAAGTAGCTCAAGCGGTCCAAGATTAATTAAAGTGAATAAGTGCACCAAATGTAAACTCGATAAGTTCAGATTGGAATGAGCATAAAATGTTCAGTTTTTCTTTGTATTATTGTAATTTTACTACTATCTTCAATGTTTGGTAGAACTGTGATATAATTAAGATATGTAGTTGGTACAGCATACAGCGTTGGCAGTGCTACAGCAGTCCAGAACAATGTGCAGGGAATTATTTTGCCACACAGCATCCATCTCACCTCATTCTCTCCTCAATCTATTGCAACAATGGCGAGTCCACGCATCATTTTTTTGTAGAAACCTGTTCATATGATTTTACGATGTAGGCTACATTAATTTATAGGATTATTGTTGATCAGATACCTTGTACTCTCGTGGCAGTGCCTTATGCTGATAATCCCTACTCCAAATCGGACTCGCAGTGTTCTGGAAAATATCGAGTGAGACATTAACCCTGAGTGTAGTCATGTCACGTACTCAATCATAATAATTTGTGCTTAGAACACCACCTTGGGTCCAAGGTGGGGGGGGGGGGGGTTATGGAGATGATCGCCAACCCAGAACCACCACCCCCCTTCTTGAGACGTATTGAATTATATCTGAATGTTTTTAAAATATAGGACTTTGGGAGTGCTTACTTCCACTGCCTCCCCCCCCCCCTCCGGAAGTTTCTAGATTTGCCCCTGGCCGAGCATCCACACTGGAGGAGGCTGTGTGTGAAATGACGGGATGGATTTACTAAACGGTTGTGGATGGCTCATGTAGATCTTGAAAGATGAGGCGGCTTAGGTACCAAGCAAGCAGCCATGATGATGGCTATTGTTAGATTTGCCATGGTAGTTTCCACTGCCAGAGTATTAGGCGCTGTCTGCAATGGGGTGGTATGTTTGTAATTGAAAGCATCTCGTACATAATGAGGGAACTGTGGTGATGGTTTCCCGCATCATCACCGACACACGTGAAATGAAATTGGTATTGCAAGTAGATGCATCGCCAATCTCGTTATCTTCATCACATTCCTACTTGAATGCGTCAAGTTTTCCATCTTCTATTTATCCAATAAAGCCATTTGCTGAAATTGCCTCTATTTTTGCATTCATTTATTGTGTCTCCTATAATTTGATTAAACTTTTATTTACATGCAAACGAAGGTTTTGTATAGTTGAGCAATCTTAACCTGTCCTTTGCTTTTTTTTTTTGGAGACAATTTCGCACCCAGTAATTCATTAATACTGCCTCGTTCTTCAATTCTATTCTATTTCGGATTTTTATAGCGCCCTTTCCAGGGCGTTCTTAACATATAATCGTTGTACAATTTATATTGGTTTACTTGGTGTTGGGCAGTGGCACAACGGTTGCTTAGTGCACCGTGCTGTGAATCTGGTGAACTGAGTGAATTTCTAAGGCATGGCTGACATCGGCCCTGACTGACCAGCAGGGTGAAGTATGGTCAAACAGCAACCCTGACCAACTGGCATGGGGCGGTCTTCATGGAGCAGTGGATTGAGAAAGGACTGTACGTTATTATTATTATTATTTTCATAAATATCTTTCTGAAGTACCTTTTTGTCATACTGTGATTGTCTTTAATTTGCAATGGTTAATGTTTGTGTTTTCCCAATTTTATATGCATGGCCTTGTTTCTCCAATTCACTTCATATAAAATATATATTCTAATGTGAATAATGTTGGCAAAGAGCGATTATCCGGCGCGCTATTATCTGGCTAAACAGCTCCAAAGGCGATCGTCACCATGTACGTGACAAAAAAGTAGCTACGCTTGATTCAGTGTCAAATAAAATATTTAAGTACTTATTGTTGTTTTCTTAGTGTGGCCATTCTTATTTCGAAAATCTTTTTATTGTTTCTATAAGTGTATTATTTAGGACCTTGTTTGTGGGAGTTCGAATGACTGCATCAATGTCTACTGGTTCAAATACTATTTTATAGTCAGATTCTGAAAAAATACTGACGATTTTCATAAAATTCATTATAATGATCATTCTGTCGATCCTGTATAGAGTATGGAAATGTATATAAACCACACACATTTTGTACACGAATAATATAATGCTCATATGTGTTTAAGAATGTATTTTTAGTAATGTATTAGTGCTGATGCTTATGTTACATTCAGTTATATTCATATGGTTAAAATGAACTATAACCACACCCCAGAGGTCGCAACCGGGTACCCGATACCCATACCCTACCCGATACCTGGCTACCTGTACCCGGCCGGGTACGGGTACGGGTAGCTGTTTGCGACCCTGGTACGACCGGGTACGGGTACGGGTAAGGCCGTGAGTCACTGGTGAGTAGCCGTTTGTCACTCATTTCGGGTTGGGTACGGGTACGGGTAGGGAACGGCTACCCGTACGGGTACCCATTTGCGACCCTGGTGCGGCCGGGTACGGGTAAGGAATCAAAACCCGTTTGCGACCTCTGCCACACCCATATGACATGGTAAGGGTTCACCCTAATCCTAACCACTATCATGCGGTGAGGTTTTAGCCTAGAATATGGGCTATGGTTACGGTTAAATTTAACTCTAAGAGTTACCATGGTTTTCGTTTTAGTCCTAATATTAAGCGTAAGGGTTAGTCTACATCCTAACTCTAGCATTAGGGTTAGAGTTGGAGTAAGCTTCAAGTTTGAGGCAAAGTTTAAAGTTGGGTCCTGGGGTTACATCTGTGATCATCTGTGAAAAAGAGCTTCATAGCTCATCGGATTCCTCCAAGATAAATAAAGTTTTTGAGTATGATATTTACACTCGGAATCAGTCTAGAATTGAGGTCGTGGCATTCAGAGGACAATGGAAAACGCATCCTTCTCAGCCTGTGCAGATTGCCAGATGGGATTATAGCACTGGCAGTTTGCAGTCAAAGTCAGCAGATGCCTGTGCCCTTTAATCCCCCTTTGCTCTGTTTAATTAGTCCGCTGCTTTGCGGGACAGCTCAGCGATCGTGGGCAGATGACACGAGCCGCCACGTGGCCCCTGGGTACTGGCGATTGCAACTGGAAAAGACATTGCACCCACGAGTACCTTTGCGTGTCCGCACGTGAAAGTGGGAATTTCGAGCGGCAATAAACAGTGAACGCAATGGAAATGATCCGCGCTTATGGATGATTATCACACAAGGGCTGATGATAAAATAGGCAAATAACAATTGCTTTTTTGGGTATGTAATAGTCCCCCGGGTTAATTACTGCCATTCATCACCGACCTGCAGCCTTATTATGAAAACCCCCAATTAATGACAATTAAAAATACCAACAGGCAAAAGATTATGCAACTTAATTACCCAAGCTGGCATCTATATTTGATGCCAGAAAAATTGTATATATATAAAACCCTCCTTTTGGTGTTTGTGTGTAGGGTAGGAAGATTCACATTTCTGTGCATTCGCTATTTTAAAAGGATACAGACTAATAAAGTGTACTACTTTGTTGTGTTTCTGTGCACAACATAGCAATGGTCATTTATTGTTGGGTACAGTAAATGCGTAATGATTTGCCCATTTTGCAGTTCAATGGCCTATGACCAAATTACCCAATATGTGCCTGATCAGATCACTGAAGCTAAGCACGTCTGAGCCTGGATAGTGTTTGGATGGGTGACCACCATGCATGCCAGGTTGTCATAGGCAGAGGGACAGTGCAGCTAAATAAATTGTTGTACTGTACTGCCATACTCCCACGTCTATGCTCCTCCTTTTCACCAACCCGCACTGACTGGCATGGCGGATATCGCCAGCATGGTGTGGGGTGGTCACCATATCCAGCAGTGGACCAACAAAAAGGTTCTTCATGCACGTGGAAGTCAAATGATCATCTCGATTCTGTCATCTTCGTCGCGTAAGAACAGGTTTTACCCTTTCTGGCAACAAAACAGTTGTGCTAAGATGTTAAAACACCAAACTGAAACCTTTTGCAAGGACTCATGTCTGTATTAACCACACGTGCTTGTGGTTAACATGCAACAAAAAAATGCTCTGATAATTAAGAAATGCATTGTATTTGAAACGGATTGGTGCACACCAGAGACAGCTTTCTTTAGCGCCTCGTCTCAAAGTGTTAAACCAGAGAACGCCAAAAGGCGAACAGCACAAAGACAATGCCACTGTCAGGGCATTTATAGCTCGGTGTGAGCAGCTACAATATGGGACCGTCTTCTTCGTATGGCCGATATTGACGAAGGGCAACAACTAAAAATCCATAATAGATGTGTTTTGGGTTAGATCGCGTAAATATATGAATGTGTCGTTAAAACCCGCCACCACCGACACAGCCAACTAGAAAGGGTTGTTACGTAAAGAGAACGTGGCCAATTCGTCATTAGTACAGCACACCGGTGTGTTGGAGAGCCAAGCCATGTTGTGGCTTATATATTTACGCGATCTAACCCAAAAAAACCTCTATTATGGATGATATTGGTCGCAAAAGCCTTCGTGTTAAACAACTAAAATGTTTACACCGAGGTGTTTGAGCCAGATAATTGCGTCAGGAGCGGTAGAGTGTGAATCGCTGTGATGATGCCTCTTTTGTACTTTATAAATTAGGCATTGAGTCATTATATGTCCTGTTGTCTATTCTCAGTCACCACAGCCGCACACTGGCAGAGAGATCTTAATTTCTCATTCGTGCATCAACTATCCGCATCTGCTGCAATGGATTGTGCGGATACAATTTATGGTTGTGGCCCAGGAGCTTGGTGAAAAATTGAAGCGTCGGGTCTTTCACGAAGTGTTTGAAACTTCTTGTGAATTACATTTGGCTTGCTAAGCATCATCTGGGTCGAAGTCGCCCGATTCAGTATTGTGATTGATTTCAACAATAATTTTTTTTCATATTGCGGTGAATGCAGCGGCACCGAGTGAATGGAGGGATGATATGAATATATTTACATACATCACAAACAACTCGGAAAAAACCCCATCGATTCTTACACATGCAATTCAGTGTATGTGTAGTGGTGGTATTGACGTGCGCCGACAGTGATGGATCACGGGGCGCGGGGTTGGGCACGCGATGTGGGCGTGGTATGGACGCGCGCGCCGGTGGTAAGGCGCGCTGACACAAGCTGGGAAAAGAGGATCGTAGCGAGTGCGCAGTGATTGGTCAGATAAGTGGGTGCTCTCAGCGACGTCCGCAGGAGGGGTATAAAGGGAGACGCGCGAGAGCACTCGTGGTCAGTGTTAACCAGTTGAAGACCGAAGACGGGGTGGAGGAGGTAGTGGCCCGAGACCCCTAGTCCCGCCGTCCTTGTGAGGACCGGGGCCCTGTGCGGCTCGGAGCCGAGACTGGGGGACCGTAGTCCGACGCCCGTGTGGGTCGGGACGGTGGTACCCAGAGCCGAGACGGGCACCCCGGCTGGGTGTGTCCCGGAAGGCTACGGGGCGTAAGAGCCCGTGTCAGTATAGCTGAGTGGGTGTTAGTCACCCGAGTAGCTAAGGAGGGTGTTGGTCACCCGTGTAGCTGAGTGGGTGTTGGTCACCCGTGTAGCTGAGTGGGTGTTGGTCACCCGTGTAGCTGAGTGGGTGTTAGTCACCCGTGTAGCTGAGTGGGTGTTAGTCACCCGTGTAGCTAAGTGGGTGTTAGTCACCCGAGTAGCTAAGTGGGGTGTTAGTCACCCGTGTAACGAAGTAGGGTGTTAGTCACCCGTGTAACGAAGTAGGGTGTTAGTCATCCGTGTAACTACAAGTTGGTGAAAATAAAGAGTGTGCTACCCGTGAAGTCGTCTCCTGCCGAGTTACTACTTTACAACTGGCGTCAGAAGTGGGGTGCTCCTATCGTCTTGGTTAAAAAACAGGATGGATCCCTGCGGTTCTGTGTCGATTTCCGCCGCCTAAACAAAATATCAATGGCCGATGCGTATCCGCTCCCCAGGATGGATGAGTCGCTGGATGCCTTGGCAGGAGCACAGATTTTTTCGACGCTCGATTTGCTTTCGGGATTTTGGCAATTGCCCCTCGATGACGAATCAAAACCAAAAACCGCTTTCCGGACACCGGGAGGCCTATTTGAGTTCAACCGATTGCCCATGGGCTTACATTCCGCTCCTGCCACGTTCCAGAGGCTCATGGAATTGGTTTTGTCAGGCCTCCAATGGGACACCTGTTTGATTTACCTCGATGATATCATCGTTTTCAGCCGAACTTTTGAGGAGCACCTCCAGCGACTGAGAGCAGTGTTTCTCAGGATGCGTTCCGCTAAGCTAAAATTTAAACCGGCTAAATGTTTTCTGCTTCGGGAATCGGTCAGGTATTTGGGCCATATCGTTAGCCGTTCGGGGATCTCGACGGACCCTGCTAAGACGCAATGCGTCGGCTCATGGCCAACACCGACCTCTGTTACTGAAGTCCGCAGCTTCATAGGATTTGCCTCCTATTACCGTCGTTTTGTCAAGCAGTTTGCCACCATAGCCAGGCCCCTGCACGCTTTGACGGCTAAAGGGGTTCGGTTTCGATGGGGGCCGGAGGAGGAGGCCGCGTTCTGCTCCCTTCGTGACGCCTTGGTGCAGGCTCCCCCCTTGTGTTACCCCGATTTCACGCAACCGTTTGTGCTCGACACGGATGCCAGTAACACGGGTATCGGGGGAGTGCTCTCACAGGTGGTCGGGGGGGTCGAACGCGTGGTCGCCTACGGTAGCAGGGTTCTGTCCCCCGCGGAACAACGCTACTGCGTGACACGGCGTGAATTGCTGGCGATTGTGGTTTTTATACAGCAATTCAGGCCGTATCTGTATGGCCGTCACTTTACGGTTCGCACGGACTATGCGGCTCTCCAATCCGCTATGCGGGTGGCGCAGCCATCCGGCCAATTGTCCCGATGGTTGGAGGTCCTTCAGGACTACCAATTCACGACGATTTACCGCAAAGGGTTGCGCCACTCGAATGCGGATGCATTGTCACGGTTGCCGACGTGTACGGAATGCGCATGTCAGTTAGGATCGGCGCGGTGTAAACCCTCTGTCACTGTCCCCGGGGAAGTGGTGCTAGCCGCCACGGATACTACGGGGGTCGACGCCCCCACGGGGAGGGACTCGCTGTTAGCATTGCCTCTCATCGAGTGGGGCCGTCTGCAAATGGCCGACAGCTCCCTACTCGCGCTACGTCAGAAGGTTGACGATCCCGAGGGCGGGGAAACGCGGGTCGGTTCCTGGGTGTGCAGACAGGGCCTCTTGATGAAGTGGGACTACATGTCCCGGCGTCACATGCTTGTGGTGCCGGTTGCTGTACGGGGTAGGGTCGTCCTGGCTGCCCATGAACGACTCATGCATCTGGGGTTTCACAAAACGCTCGCCCTCATTCAGCGAGACTACTATTGGCCGGGGATGGGCAACGACGTGGCGAACATTCTTAAGGGATGTGTAGGGTGCGCCCGAAGAAAACCGCCACCAATAGCGGCTAATCCACCGCTGCAATCCATCCAGGTTTCGCGCACGAACGAATTGGTCGCGCTGGACATCTTGGGGCCCTTTCCCGCTACGCCTCGGGGAAATAAGTTCCTGCTGGTTGGCGTAGAGTACTTCACTCGCTGGCCCATGGCATGGCCACTCGCCAACCAGTCGGCTGCGGCAGTGGCGGACGCCTTTGTCCAAGGTTATGTTTTGGACAAAGGCGCCCCCGAACGCTTGCTGACGGATCAAGGGAAAAATTTTTCGAGTGTTTTGTTGCGCGAGGTGTGCGACCTGTTGGGTACAAAGAAAGTACGTACCTCCCCGTACCACCCGCAGACTGACGGTATGGTTGAACGTCTGAACAGGACGATTACGTCTATGCTGTGCCAACAGGTATGCGATGACCAGGTGGATTGGGACTTACAGGTACCGGGGGTACTAGCGGCCTATCGGATGGCACCTCATGCGGCGACGGGGTTTTCTCCATTTTTTCTGATGTATGGGCGGGAGGCCGATCCGGCCATGGACGTCCAACTGGGGATTTCCCAGCCACGTGCAAAATCTAAATTGGCAGACCATATCAAGTTTAACATCGCCAAATTGGCTGAAGCGCGAGAGGCTGCGAGATTGAATTCGCGGTCTCGGCAGATCGCGAACGAGCGATTGCATGGACGGAAGGTGCATACGCACAATTGGGAACCGGGCGATAAGGCCTGGCTGCCTTGTCCACACGCACCGTTGGCTACGTCCCCCAAACTGTTGAGACCATGGAGGGGACCGGTGGAAATTGTGCGGGTTGCACGACCCCAGAGTATACAGATTAAATGGGGAAAACGCCGTTGGTACGTGCACCCCTCCCGACTGAAACCCTACGCGGCGCCGCGTGACCCCGGGTTGTGCCGTGACGACCGAGCGTGTGATGTGACCGTCGACTCGGGGAGGGATGTGTCGCAGGCTGATCCTCACGTGTCTCCACCTGACCCACCCCCAGGTGTCTCGGACCTGACGGCTGTTGACCGTCGGGAACCGGAACCCCGCGGCTCGCGCGGAGCCCCGATGCCTGGCCCATGCCTTCCTGAACTGCCGGCGCCACCGGATGGCCAACTGCGTCTGGTGCCGTACGACGGACCGGCAAGGCGGACTCGGGCTAGGACGCAACACTTTTCATGAATAGAAAAAAAAAAAAAAAATAATAACTTTCCTTTTTTGTTTAAAGCCCGACCTCGCTGCCGGGGTCCCCCTCTGCCGGGGTAATGTCCCGTTCAAGGGACGCTCGGACACATTGGGACGCTGCACGAGTCGGAGAGAAAAGAAGAGAAAATGAAAAATATTTTTTTTATTTTTATTGTTACTCTTTCCGCATACACATTATCGTTGCCACTCGCCGGATTGCGCATATTGTTCTTGTTGTGGGCGGGGCGGTTGCTGGGTTTTGCGGATTGCGGTGTTCATGTTGTGTTGTTAGGGTTTTGTTGTTATGTTACGGGGCACACATAGGGGTGAAGGGGTGTTGTATATTTTATTAGCAGCCGGGTCGGCTGCGAGCTATGTGGTAGGGGATGATGTAGTGGTGGTATTGACGTGCGCCGACAGTGATGGATCACGGGGCGCGGGGTTGGGCACGCGATGTGGGCGTGGTATGGACGCGCGCGCCGGTGGTAAGGCGCGCTGACACAAGCTGGGAAAAGAGGATCGTAGCGAGTGCGCAGTGATTGGTCAGATAAGTGGGTGCTCTCAGCGACGTCCGCAGGAGGGGTATAAAGGGAGACGCGCGAGAGCACTCGTGGTCAGTGTTAACCAGTTGAAGACCGAAGACGGGGTGGAAGAGGTAGTGGCCCGAGACCCCTAGTCCCGCCGTCCTTGTGAGGACCGGGGCCCTGTGCGGCTCGGAGCCGAGACTGGGGGACCGTAGTCCGACGCCCGTGTGGGTCGGGATGGTGGTACCCAGAGCCGAGACGGGCACCCCGGCTGGGTGTGTCCCGGAAGGCTACGGGGCGTAAGAGCCCGTGTCAGTATAGCTGAGTGGGTGTTAGTCACCCGAGTAGCTAAGGAGGGTGTTGGTCACCCGTGTAGCTGAGTGGGTGTTGGTCACCCGTGTAGCTGAGTGGGTGTTGGTCACCCGTGTAGCTGAGTGGGTGTTAGTCACCCGTGTAGCTGAGTGGGTGTTAGTCACCCGTGTAGCTAAGTGGGTGTTAGTCACCCGAGTAGCTAAGTGGGGTGTTAGTCACCCGTGTAACGAAGTAGGGTGTTAGTCACCCGTGTAACGAAGTAGGGTGTTAGTCATCCGTGTAACTACAAGTTGGTGAAAATAAAGAGTGTGCTACCCGTGAAGTCGTCTCCTGCCGAGTTACTACTTTACATATGTATCGTAGCTCAAGAATCAACATTACATATGCTCAATGAACCGATTAATCATTCCACCCCTACTGCGAAGCAGGTGATGCTGCAAATGCCTTCTGCTCTACAGTTGACTTACTTTAAGTGCATTGACTGAAATACGGTATGTTGATAATATATCATCCGCCATGTTCTATCCACTGCTGGATGAAGACCCCCCCCCCCCCCAGGCTGCCACATCTATCACAGACTTATAATGCAACAATCCGTCTAGCTTCTGCAGCTGATTTCATCACTCAATCTATGCAGTGAACGTACTCTTGGGCGAGTTCCCTCCTTCAAACCAAATCCGGGCAGATTGTCTCGTTTCTGTGTGTCTGGGCAGGTGGGGCTCGCTGTCTTCGTTAGTCTGCTGTGTGCTTTGAATCCGTGCGTGGTTTCTCGTCAATGCACGCTTTGTCTTCCGTCTTGTGTTTTCCCGCACCTCCGATGAGCAGAGTTGGCTATGCAGAGTGCGATGACGTACACATACATCATCGGAATGGGATAGGGTTAAGATGCCAATCCGTGCTTAGTCTCGACCGCTTTGCCATCATCTCTTTATGACATGTCTGGCCCAAGCCTAATTACTTTTCTTCACAGTGAATGTGATGTCTATAACTTGTGTATGCTGTTAAATGCCATACTGTGTAGACGTCCTATATGAGAGACAATGTCGTTATTCCCAGATAATAACTTAAACCAGGCTGGTTGAAATTTGACAGTATCAACATGTATGTACGTTGAACTTCTTTCGTACCTTACATAGCCAACCGCACTAATCGGAGATGCGGGGGAAGGACACGAAACTAAACACACAAATCAGTTCTAAAGAAATTAGTTTTTAATTTAGATTTAAAAGTGAATAGCATGTTGTGGTGGTTTATTTAGACACAGTACGTCAAGTCAAAGCTAATTCCTGCTTAAATTAGCATCAAGGTGGAAAAAAGTCACATTCCTATGATGGAGGTGAGTTTATCCATAGGACAACCACGATGGACTTCCCTACAAAGTGGTACTTATTTTATGAACCCTGCAAAGATTATAGGCTGAGTCAACCCGCACCCAGGATTTGAACTCGCAACCGTGAGTTTTTGCACTCTCCTAATGCATCACATTGTGGAGGGACACTACACGCATCAATTGCAATTATGTTCATCGACGTATTATAATTTGCTTTTCGCAGTTTGCTACAATTTCCATAATTCATGATTGCTCGCATAAGATAGGCAATTCATCACTGTGTGTGTCGCAAACACACCCGTCTCAATTGCATCGAATGTGGATCCCGAATGCAGGGTGATGCCCATTGATCATTGCAAATAATGTTGGCCAGAAACGCTATTAAAGACCCGTCCTCTGGAAAGAGTGGTATTTCATATTCATTAACCGAATAAGAATAGAAAAAATTGGCCAAGCAGTCATCTCTGTGGCTCATTTCCTCAAATCCTCCTTGCCTTGGTTATGTTTGGAATGATGACTACATTAAACAAAAATAATTTAATGCTTCAACCCTATGGCCACGAGTAAACATGCTTAATTTTTGCCTTGTAGGCAGCATGTTTTTAATGTTGGCTGTGTGTGTGTTTGATGTATTTTTTTATTTAAAAAAATGCAATAAAAAATATGTTATGTATACTGTATTAAATATGTGCATATTACATATCTCTGGATTGTTTTCTTCCAATATTCTATTCAGAAATTAGCTTATGAGGCATAAAATAACCTAATAATCAAAAGTGAGTATGATACATTTGTGTAAGAGTGGGTGATCCTTGCTTACAATTGGTGATGATTGTAATTGTGATCGAGTGTTTGAGAGCATAACAGACCGGTATGTCAAGGCTCGAATTTGGATTTACGGACACATCCCAATTACTATTTTAGGATAAGAGTCTAAGATAAAACATGCAGGTGATTTAATTGAAAATTACGAATATTCATATTTACTTCGCAAGATGGTGAGAGATGGTGGTGGCTTGGGGATGGCCTTCATCCAGCAGTAGATTGGCCATGGCTGCTGCTGCTGATGTTGATTAAACGTTCTCCTGTATAGCAGTGGCTTCAAGACAGCTTCCACCAGCATGCTAGCGGATGAAATTCATGACGCTTGCCAGGAGCATTGTTCTATGCATTGGCTAATTCTCATCCACAACCCACAATTACCATTATCCGCAGGAGCCGTTGGGTCCACGAAAAAATATGTAATTATTAGCGGCCCTATCCACCTTGCTATCTGCGTTTTTGCATACTATAGTTAATGGCGTGAGCTGTTTACCATTAATAGGAGTCGCATGATACATCCTTCCAATTATCAGCAATGATATATTATTTCCATTAATAAGTAGAGTCAATTCACAGATAACCTGTCGGAAAATAGGATATCCCGATGATGGTGCTCTATATCACTATGGCTTTGAGGAGTTCTCTTGCATCTGCGCATGTCACCCGTGATGCAAAAAAACCGAGACAGAGTTTCCTTACAATAATATGGATTTATAAGACACCCTTAAACAATGGATTTTAGAGTGCCATGCATGTGTAGTAAACGACTTCCGGCGCACGTCTAGTAGAAGGCTTCTTATTTATTAAGAGCACACCGGGCCGATACACTTCCTAACGCGGCTACACCTAGGCCGTCCTGTGCTACACTGGCTGGTCGACGAGCGTAGCGGTAGCGACGGAGCTGGTCTTGCAGAAGAACAGCCACGTGTTTACACTATGAGACCTCCTTTACCAGTGGCAAAATATAGTAGTAGGTTTAACCCTTTAAACTGGTACAAAACTGACACCTTTATACAGTTATTGCAAACATGATGCCTTGTATAAAGGTGTCAGTTTTGTACCAGTTTAAAGGGTAAAAACCTACAACAGCCACGTGGTCGAAGACGAAGGGATGACGACGAGCAGCGACGCAACCAGGACCCAGACCCCACGCTAACAGCTCTGGGTCGGTGCTCCTTATATCTGCCTGGTGTGGCCAAGCTCCACCTCTGGCCACGCCCCCTTTCTAGAACCTTCTAGACCCTTTGGGATGGTTCCCAGAGCTTCTCGACTGACTCCACCCTTCACCTTTACCCCCAGATATGCCCCTTCATAATAAGGCATTATGTAATGCAGCTATAACCGTAATTACCCCTTCAGGCCGGCAGGTGTCACCCTGTCTTTACACATGTATTAGAGGAAATACGTGAAAAGCAATCTGGGAGAGACATACCAAAGAGATAAGATAGAGAACTAAAGAGAGAGAGAAGGAGCTTTTTTAAACATGTGTTGGGGTCTTCAACCAGGACTTAAAGTTGTAATCGACTCTGAGTTCTCAACTTCCTACAAGGACAGGGAATTCCAGAGCCTGGATGCTGTGTAGACAAAAGCATAATCACCACCCCAGATATTTTTGGGGAGTTTGATAATAATAAAAAATTGTAAGGCAAATATGCTTTAATTAAAAGCATGTTTGCTTGTCTTGCTTAAATGAAATATACATTAAAAAAAACTTTTTTTAAACACGCTTTAATGAAATGTACTGTACGAGTAATGGCAGAACTCCACAATTCCAGGAAGTGGCCTGGAAGCTTGCCATAACGTAAGGGACCGTGGTGATTTACAGCCGACGTCAGTTGAGCGTGGACAATTAGACCCAAGCAAAAACATAACATATAAAAAATAATGTTTAAATATATATATATTATGATAGAATATAGTATTGTCATCAGTATGACATAAGTATACAAAATCAGCAGTCTATACCACATTGGGAAGTGGGTTAAAATTGAGTTGCAAGATTTGAGGATACAACAACAACAGTTAATAAAAAGCATGTAATAAAAAAATCAGTTGGTCTGTTCTAAAATAAAATATTAAAGTGGAATTCATGTTGGTCAAGTCAAATGCGTTCTTGTATAATGCCGCTACTTTATAATGAGCTTCAGACTCGCTTACTTTTAGTCAACTAACGCAATATGGAAGCACAGTAACTAACATGAAGTGTATGCCTGCGGGAAGCATTGCTTGCATTGAACGTCTTCTCAAAATTGAGGGAGTATTTAATGTTATTGCTGTGGGGGAGCGTGGCAATAGATGCAGGTGCAACATTCTCAACGGGGCATTACGATGATGCACGGCTACTTGGAGAGTTGCATCTGTAGCCGTGACTCGTGTCTTTGTTACTCACTCGATATTTCCTCACACGCTACAGGCTTGGAAAGGGGGATTATCGGTACAGGGCACAATGTATTCTGATATATACTAATTCTACATTGTCGTATATCCCTATCAAATAATATGTATCATGAGGAGTACACAAGGCGAGCCGCATGCAGTGTTGCCAAAATAATTTCCAAAATGGCGTTCTGGACCATTCCAGCTGAAACTGAGCACTGGCTATGAACAAACCACAATTCTTTCATGAACTACATGTTCCTGCATCTGCATTAATACCCTCTCCTGTTTGTGCTTCAGATTGAACATCCTTTCATAAATATACGAAGTCATCTATTTTTAATTAACTTTGAGTCTGTCGATAATTTTTTTTCTGATTATATTTCAAATTAAAGCACAAGTGGATGTTTATAATTCGGGAGAGATGCAAGCGTAGGAAAGCAAAGCCTTGCGTATGTCTGCATGTACACATCATCATCGTCATCAGCCATGGCCTCCCCAAGCCACCACCATCTATCATGATCCTGCAATGTAATAATCCACCTCGCACCTGCACACGAGCTGATTCCATTGCTCCATTCAGTTCACTCTCGGACGCATTCTTTTTCTTGGCTGCCAATTCATTATTCTTCTTGACTGTCTGCCATCGTCACATCAAGCGACGTGTCCCGCGCAAGTCCTCTCCTGTCCACTCGTGTGCAAAGATGCATCGGGAGTCTTGGAATTGAAACATTGAGAGACAGAGAGGGGAACACATGGATTAGAGAACACGTGCAGACTAATTGCATCATTCATACTGCATCCACGTACAGAGTATAACAATACGGTGTGCCAGAGTTAGTTTGCTCATCAGTTGATTGCGCTCGAGAATCCACACGGTATGGGTTTGCTTCCTGATCGTGCATTCCGATTGAAATGTAATTGGAATGTAGCAAATGGATTGTACACTTAGACCGGTCCTTCTTTTTTTTATTGCTTGTTCAGCTTAAAGGCAGTAGTGTGCTTGGTGTAATGCGTCACTGTCCACAGCACGGAAAGTCAGCCTGGTATGGCGATGGTTCTACCGTTCCCCAATGAGTTCTGTTGGCCTTAATCAATTCTCATCAATAAGGCCCGCAAAAATAATTTGAAGCCGAAAAGAGGGATAATTGCCAGCATCCGGAGGCGCCGTCACATTTAACAAAGGAAATAATGACCTCGATAAACCGGGGTTGTCTTTTTCTTCTTGTGTATGGCGTTTTAGAGCACCGCTAAAAAAGTCTTTATCCTGGTCGGAGAGCCACAGGGACAACCTTGGGGAAGCTGAATGGACGTTTTAAATGGCTCCGCTAAATTTTCTGCGGTCCACAGTGGTTTGCAATGTGGTCCACAGCTATTGTATTGTCTATGAATTTTGCAATTAAGTAATGATAATATTGATATATGGCCGTGGGTGAGAATAGAATCTTAGAACTGTCAACAGATAGCATAATTGTTTTAGTTTTCGATATTACTGTACAGCAGTCTACACAAATTAATATTTAACACAACACTCTAATCTCCATTACACATATCGTATGTCTTAACATCTTTAAAAAAATTATATCACGATAGCAGTTTCATGTTTCATTACTCATTGTTCATTTATATCCAGCACCATTAGTATACACCCTTGCCTCCATATTCCCAGCAATATGAATAGGCACATCACTGTTAGTCGATACTAAGGTCGTGTGTGGATGAGTAAAGTGTGGATAATTGCACCCAATGCAAGATGCCTGGCCAACGTAGAAAACTGGGCCAAAATAACCATCTGCAGAGGCTCCCCGGGGGATCCCACTAGTGGAGGCCCCTTCTACCAGCAGTGGTGTGAGCGAGCAATTGCAGGGCTGCACCTTCACAATTTTTACGCAATTATGTCAATGTTTAACTGACTTGGTAAAGATGCGAACGTTATTTTAAAGAGGGCCTCCTGTGAAAGTGCGGTAAATGAGCTGCCAGTCTCTTTCGAGTGCTTGATTTAAAAAAAATACGTAAAAAAAAATCTGCCAATATAAAGTGTTTTGCGGATGGTGACATGAAGGCTAAGCTTTGCTTTTAAGTTGGCTTAACCGCTGCAAGCAGAGTTAGTATCAGCAGAAGTAATGGCGCTTCATTGTAAAGAACATTCATATTTAATATCATGCAGATACTTTACTTTATTTTACAATCATAAATCACAAAATAATAACATGTCATTTTTAAAAAATATATAAAACTAACTTTACTGTGTCATTAGTGTTGTTTCTTGCTATATTTCTGTCAGATTCGTATATATTTGTTCACTATATCAGCAATATATCAGCATTAGCATGCCATTTGCACGCGATTTAAATGTATGGCAAATAATCAGTTCTGTCATGCACGAATCGATGCATGCATCAAAACAAATAATCCTAATTTAATCGCTGAGCTCGTTACGAACACACAGAAAGCAAATGGACCGAACGTATGCACTTTTAAGGGCGGAAATGAAAAATGTGTAATTAAACCGAATGAAGCCTCGGCAGCTTCGGTCTAAGTGCCAGGATGTTGCCTCCCCGGTGTGGACAGGCCCCACTACCCTCACCCTGGACCCATTTGATGGCTTCAATTTGAAGGACAGCTAATAACCTATTATTTTAAGTGCCTTGAAAAATCTCAAGCTGTGAATTGTTCCCAGCTGAATTTTAAACATCAGCCTGTCAATCAGCGAGAGGCAGGTCTCACGATGTGTTTCCAAAATGAATCGTCCATATGGCAGTCACTGTACAACTTCACACTCCTACTGTATGTCATGAACAAAATAGTGCCATGACCTTCATTCATTATAATGATCATCATTACCATCAGCCATGGTCAATCCACTGCTGGATGAAGGCCTATCCAAGCAGATGTCACATTTCACAAACTTGTGATGTTTATATTCCACCCAACACATGCACCAATTCAATCGCTCCATCTCTGCAGTGGGTGTACTTTATTAAGAAAGGATTTCTTATTTTATTTGGTTTCGTAGAAAATGTTTCTTCTATTTTTCAAGCTGGTATTTCTATGCACAGAGAACAAGGGTTTTAGAAAGCAATTATACCATTTGAGGTAGTGATTAATACTTACATAGCACATGTACGTGTCAGCTATTGGATTTGCCACCAAATATGGCATGTTGCGTCGGCGATAAAGCTTTGCTTCTAAAAATGTCAGGTTTTTAAACCCATTGCTGCATAAGTGTCCATTGCATATGTATATAAACGGGCAATATTCTCATCCAAACATAAGCTCATTTTTACTCGACTTGTCTTAAAAATGTGCCGACTTCTCCATTAGCAACAATGAGGCCAACGTGCAAAGCAATGCGGTGTCAGTCATTCCGTCATGGTCACAATTTGGTCCATTGTCTCCACGTATGTGACAACTATATGCGTGAGCAAATACATCAAGGACCGTCGTTATAAAGGGTACATCGTCATCGTTATTAAAAAAAAGTTTCAGTTTGTTACAGCACAATGTTGTTAATGATCGTAATCACTGAATGTGGTGTTGAGACACCTTAACCATCAGAGATTCACAGACAATATTTTAGCGGGTTGAATTCTGAGCACAGTACATTCTCTGCTTCTTCCCTTGCACACAGTGTCATCTTGACATCGCCAGCACCTTGCGACTCGCGTGCATTGCTGTGTCATAAAAAAAACCCCCCACTACTTTCAAACAAAACAGTGGTTACGCCTATACCGCAAATATTTGTAACAAAAAAACCCCCCCTAAAAGTTGCAGCCATGCAATTTACTTGCCCATGGCACTGCTGGCAGAAAGGCCTCCCACTCGATGAAGCTCAAGAGAGTAAACCCCACGGGTATGTGGCCAACTCTTCCACGTTGGTCAGACGTCTTGGACGAGGTGTGAGTCGCCACGCTTTACCTGCGAACTGACTCCTCGTGCGTGGCGGGGCCTGTTTGAACCTGTTGCCTCAGCAGCTCTGTCACAAACAGATGCTGTTGGGCGCACAGAGAAGAATTGAAGGAACTTTCACCATTCTTTCGACTTCCTCGCCGGGAAAATATGCCGAACTCTGGATTGCAAGTCCAGTGTGCTACAGCCATCATTGCACTGCAACAGAGTTCGTATATTTGTTCTGCTGTATTTAAATGCATCCACAAATGACGATCACTTATTCAGCTTCTCCCATTTCATGTGAATTATATGATGTCACATTTATATGAATACCATGTTTTTGCACAAATATTCCACACTAAGCTGATTTAATGATCTACCTTGTAATGGCATTTGCACGACCATTAAATGAGTATAAGAACAGGGTAGTGTAGAAATTAAGATTTCCTTTAGGGAATGTGAGCAGACATAATAAGGAGAGTGAGAAAATGTTATATCTAACGATGGCTTTGTATCTCTGTTTCTGATAAACAAAATTGTTAGACAGTTATAAATAACTACTGTACATTATAATTATTTATTTTTACTCAGAGTCAAGCAAATGAATTGTGTTATTTGTATAATATATCGTTTTCTGATGTGTAAATGTTTATACAATGGCTGTATTTCTGCTGAGATGTGAAGTAAGACAAATGCTAAGCCATGCAATTGTGCAATTACGAGACATTTGTTCCATGTTTAGTTGTTGGTTCATGCACACAATCACGAGAATCAATAGAAACAATGAAATATACTTGTGTACATATAGCTGGCACCAGCACATTATGTAATTTAGTGGTAAATGCTGTCATTTCGTTTTCATGTTTTTATATTAAAAAATCACAAACCAAACCCCCTCCATAAGTCGTGAGTAATGATGATGGGAAATACAAAAACACTGCTTGTTCTTGCAATGGGTGATCAATTAGACATTTGGGTTATTGCAGCAATTATGCAAAACACGTTGTTTACAACGTAGTTATTGATAACTGCAAGTGTCTTCGAAAATTTTGTCAAACTCACGAATATATGTTTTGGCATGATAAACGTATGCAAAGCTATGTTGAATGTTATTCATCTTGGTTCCCTAGAGATTTGCAATACAGTTCCGGAGGGATCATATTTTATCTGGATCGCTGTTTTGCTTGTGTACCGTTTGTACTGTGAATTATTGCATGCAAAGGCACTATGAGTCTCACATTTTTTTTCCTTGACGTGGAAGAAGGGTCAGTTGTATACCATTAAATATAGATGTTATCGTATGCACAATAGGCTAAATGAGATCCTCACTGTGCTGTGTTGCCTACATATTTCCATGCGGTTACTCCGTTATAATCTCCACAACATTTTTATATATTTTTGAGCGGCCAAATAACATAAAAAAAAAATTTTTTGCTATTTCGCAGCGGTTATTTTTTTTTACAGTTGGGTTTTCTCGACTGAAAGTCATTTCCGCAGGACTGTGTCTTGATGTTTCCCCAAGGTCCACAACCCCGTCTCGGTGGTATGAACAGCTGGAGTGTTGAGTCACGTGAGAAAACCTGCAAGGCAAGCTGCTCCTCATGCAGGGAACATCGCAAGAATATGGCTTGTCGCAGCACAAAGTTCTCACCAGAATATCAAAATAAAACGAAGGCCATTGCAACGTTGGTTCATGCGCGTTACCTTGAGCTCCCCTTTTTGGGAATTTCACTGTATTTTGGATGGTAAAAACTCGATATCAACTCAATTATAATCTTGACTTTAAGCTTTCGTGACTGCAGGAATGAATGTTCTTTGGGTCTTTCGGTAAAGTCACGTAGATAGGTTCAGAAAAAAAAGTACCACGTTTCGATCGCAACACAAGCAGTCGTCATCAGGAAAATGGGCTTGAGCTTCTAAAGACAAACTGTTTATAAAGGTTTGAAATGAGCATAGCCCAAATGTCAGCAGCCAATGTTAATGTAAGTGGTGA
This sequence comes from Lethenteron reissneri, assembly GCF_015708825.2. Classification (NCBI taxonomy): domain Eukaryota; kingdom Metazoa; phylum Chordata; class Hyperoartia; order Petromyzontiformes; family Petromyzontidae; genus Lethenteron; species Lethenteron reissneri. The sequence goes on along the minus strand of NC_083803.1, from coordinate 8,634,095 downwards.
ATCTATCTACGTGACTTTACCTAAAGACCCTAAGAATATCAATTCTAATATTAACAACAAACAAATACTTACCTTAGCTGGCCAGCTGTCTCAGCGGTAGAATGAGCGGCTGGCTTTTAAAATGATGCATATTCAAATCTTCGGTTGGGGGTTGTTTCAGCCCATCACTCTTCCAGGGTCGTCACCACTTTGCGAGGAAGTCAACGCGTTGATATCATATGGATAGGGTCAGGCCCGCCTGAGGAATGTTGAATTTCCACCAAATGACTCAGGGTTATAAAGCATGATATGAGCACCACCTTCATGCGTATTTGAGCAAGCAATCACGTTCTACGAACAGGACACTGGTGGAGGGAGACTGAGGGCAACTTCTGATACAGGCACACTTTGTTATATCAGCACAGCTGGACTGTCTCCCAAGGGGTGTTCTTCGATCAAAATTTGACTGTACCTTCCAATCTTCCTTCAGCTCCGTATTCTCTTTTTTTTTTATTGACAAAACACTTGCCTTTGGAACATTGAAAAGGGAACAGTTTTTGTAATTGTTCCATGCCATTTTCTACGATATTTTCCTTTTGTAAGCATTGTGAACAGGGGTGCTACCTAAGACACAGAATTATATTTCCGGTTTAATTTGTTAAATGTTTTCTTTTTTACATTTCTAAAATCACATGCCATTTTCTACGATGTTGTTTTTTATTTGTAAGCATTGCGAAAATGGGTGCTACCTAAGACACAGCATTATATTTCCGGTTTAATTTGTTAAATGTTTTCTTTCTTACATTTCTAAAATCACATTTTATCGAAGAGTTGCACGTTAAATGTTACTATACCTTGTGCGATTTCAGATCTTCTCATCAATGTAATAATTGACGTAGAGATAAGCAGCAGTCATCCTCAATGGTGTATCATTACATCTGAGTTACATATTAGTGCACAGTACTGCATTTGGAAACGTTACCCCTTTTAAAATTGTATTAGAGAAAGCGAAATTAGAATAGAACCCGTTTGCAGAGTATCACAATGTCTCGGCTATGCAGGGGCAGTTTAATAATACAATTTGATGCATGTTGCTGAGCTATCAATTTCCTCTACTGCTGGCTGAGGAATTGGCATTGGGATTTGAAATTCCAAAAGAGTCCTGTAGTAATAAATCAAACTCATGACCTTGCTTGCTTTGATGACTAGATAGGCATTTCAATGTGACTGATACATAGCCCGTCGTCTCCTTGAGCAATTCATTACATTGTGACCCACCTGTCACCTATGTAAATGCATGCAGTGGTGCTAAACTGTTTTCACCGGCCAGTGGAAACTGTGGATCCTACCATGAACCATGCTGGAATATTAATGCAGAATAAAGCCACGGCTCCCTAAGGCGAGCAGCGAGCAATGTAATTGGTCCTGACTATACACTGCATATGTATACGAGTTAATGGCCATACCATTGTATATTCTACTTCCGAGCAAAATGTGTATATCATATTTTACACTAATTAAAACTATTTAACATGATACGCCTAAGCGTTAATGTTAAACCTGTTTAACTATTTAAACCCACCTAGCACATTCCAATAAAGTTTTAAGTAATAAAATATACTTGATAGAATGCAATATAATATTAATGCGTGCAATTAGACAATTTCATTGGGTACACAGTGTTAAATATAAAACGAAACCATAGTACTGAACTGTATTTAACTTCACACTTTTAACGGCGAAATAATATTATTTCTTATTAACTTTTGCGAGCATTTAAATTGCTGTCTCGCGCCCTTAAAATTGTATTAATTTTCTCAGTGGGACATTTTTTTGGGCTTCGCTCTTACGTGCCGAGTGTTCCCCCAGTGGAGTGTGACACCTGTAACACAAAACGCTTCATTTCGCAATTTTAGGATCATTCCACGGTGACGTTCACTGGCACGTGAATCCCGCAACGGGTATGAGTGCTAATAATGAGCAGAAATGTTTTTTTCTGAGTGAGAAAATATCGACGTCGCAAAAGAGCAAATTTGCTTTAAAGAGCCACTTTACTTCGGTCGAGCACTGCTGCAGTGGTCAGCGTAATGCACTTTGGAAGCCAGCGAGCTCAGTTCGATTCCTGGCTCACGGCTAACATCAGTCGTGAATAAGATCTGAACGTGTCTCTGGGCCTCCACCGTCTTCACCGACCTGCGGCTGACCATCGTGGCGAACTTTGGGAAAACAACCCCCATTCACTGACAAGGTCATCCGTACAGCAGTGTTGACGAAGAGCTGTAAACGATTATTAATTCATCCACCGTTGGATGAATACCTCCTCGCATCGCCCACAAATACCCACTGGTCCTGCGATGCCACAATCCATCTCACTCCCAGACATAAGCTAATCTCATTGCTCCATCTCCGTGGTGATCGTCTCTTGGGTGTGCTTCTTCCTTGGCTCCCGCTCGATCACAACTCTTGTCCATCGGCCATCCGCCCAGCCAGTAATGTGCCCTGCCCAAGTCCATTTTTATTCGCAGTCACTACAATGTCTGATTTGCATTCGTGCTTTGATCCATGTTCCTCTCTGTCTCAGTGTGGTTCCCAGAATGCATCACTCCAACCGTCATTGAAGACTTTTCAGCTGTTTTTTTAAATGGTTTACATGTGTTGTTAGTGCCCCATGTTGATGATCATTACACCATAGCAGGCAATGTTCACTGATTTAAAACTTCCCCTTTCAGGCATGTTGGTATATTTTGCTTTTCATAACCAAATTAATGTTTTAAAAAATTAATCCAACCTACTCTGACTCACCACTTTTTTATGGTTATGATCTTCATCCACCATAATCAATAGACTCCTCACTCGCACCCGTAAATGAGACCACATCACTCCAATACTCTCCACAATATTATGATCCGTCCGCTGGCTTCAAATCCAATCCCAAATCAATTTCAAAAATTGAACTCACCGTCTTCAAATATATCCACGTTTTTCACCCCTGCCTTCCTCTCCCCTCTCATATCACCCTACTCCACTGCAAGCAGCACTCTCTCCATTTCAGCAACCAAGATCCCATAAACTAGAGTAATTAATGAATACTGAATGGCACTAAAAACATTCAGTGTAGACTACGGAGCATTGCAGGTTCAAGGAATACAGCTGCGGCACAGAACCACATATGTAGGGAACACGTTTACACGATATTGTTCCTCTCTGCCTCTGCAACCTTATCTGTTTGCATCTCTCTGTCCTTCTGTGCACCTCTCTCCCTCTGCCTCCCTCCAGATCGCTGTTTGTTTTGCCCCATGTTTCTGTGTCTGTCTCCCTCTGTATCTATATTTTACTTCCACATTGGTACAGGCCATCGTTATGTCTGTCTCTCTGCATTCGTCTCCGTGCCTGTCTCTTGGAATGTTTTGTGTCGATCGCGTCTTGCTGTCCGTCTCTAAGTCCCCTCTCTCCCCGTTCACACAGGGCCTCACCGGGTACCGCATCGAGACAGATCCGTCCATGGCGAGCCTCTCGCCCTGTGTCGCCCTTCTCTCCCGTGCTCTCGCAAATGCGTCTGTCCCTGTGGAAACAATTTTCTGTACCACCTCTGGGCGGCACTCTAGTCCACTGCCACTTCTGAGTCAGTGGTGAAAATGCCAAGATTTTGATGATACGGGGGGAGGGGGCTGTCTCTCTATAGATGGCCACTGTTTGACATTTCACAATGTTACCCATTTCATCACCACAGGATGATGCGATGGGTCGACTTCCAACCAGGATTTTAACTCAAAACGATCCTATTGTGAGGCAAGCACGCTGACTGCAGCACTGTTAACGGGTTATCTAGACTATAAGACACACGCTTATCTCCCTGCAAATTAAAGTAGCCTGGTAGGTGTACGTGCGTGTGTGTGTGACCAGATTGTATAAATTGAATGACACCACTCGCAAGTTTGGGTTACGTCTTACTTTCCGGATAGTCTGATAATCTGGAGAATAAAGAAACATTCAACGGTAAGGCAGAGATGTTTGGTATTTATTTTAGCAAAAGGATATCGTTGTGTCGTATATATTGGTTTTTTTTTCGAATTAATATAGCCCAAGCAAGGGGATACAATTCATGTTTCCACTTGCTAATAAAATGTACAAATTGTTTGTTTATGCTTCGTTGGCAGTGGTGCACAAGCACACTTCACACACAAAAAACACTCTACACGTTCGTCAATAACACTGCGGCCTTTAAAGGAATATATAAGACGTGACGTTTTGAGCAATGACCCTTTTTCATGATTTATGTGCTCTGCATGAGGACCATTACCCAAAAGGTATTTTACTTTTTAAGGCAGTGTTATTGACGAACGAGTTCAGTTTATTTTTAAATCCTTTATATTAAGTTCGCGTGCTTGCTTGCTTGCTTAGTACCGTGCAAATCTTTCGGTCGTTTTTTAACCCACTTCCCGTGATCCAATCGAGCTGACATTTTCCACACAGACTCGTTGTGCCAGACAATTATTGTTCGTGAAAAAAAATTCCCAAAATTTTACACTTTTTAGGCAAAAAAAAATGTATTTTACATATATTCAAATAGAACGCATTCATGGCTTTGGCTGAACATCACAGTGCAAGAGCCCAGAGCGTAACCCCTCCACAGGCCGTGGTGGAGTAGCGCAGTTAGTAGCGCCCTTCGCTTCCCATGCCAAAGGTCGCGGGATCGATCCCCGCGTCCTCCACAGGCGAATATATTTTTTAATCCTTTATATTAAGTTCGCTTGCTTGCTTAGGACCGTGCAAATCTTTCGCTCGTTTTTTAACCCACTTCCCGTGATCTAATCGAGCTGACATTTTCCACACAGACTCGTTGTGTGTGACAATTAATTTTCGTGAAAAAAAATCTTTAATTTTACACTGTTTAGGGAAAACAAATTAAATATTTAGTTACCAATTGCTTAATGGTGGCAGACAATCATCTGACCCATAGGTGGCAGCCATCTCAAGCCAGAGGACGAGAGGACTCTAGCCGCCACGCATATAAAGGATTTATAGTGAAAAACTTTGTTTTTACGGGTTTACTTGTTATTCATATAATTTAGAGTATGTTATACGTTTTCGCGATAAAATCAATGAATGTATCTTGCAAGCAAGTCATTATTAGTGGTGGCATGGTCAGTGAAGTGTATGCAATTATTATTTATACATGCTGATGAACAAAACATCCATGCCCTTCATGTAAAACATGTGCAGTGTTCCGTAAATGTAAGCAAAGTATTTACAAGTGTACCGCATGCAAGTTGTATGCTACATTTTGAAGAATGTGCAATCGCTTTAATGCTGTATTGAAAAATTAAGTTTATTAACAAATGTATTACTGTATTTGCAGAAGTAGTTTTTTTAAAGTCTGTAACGTTTGGGTAACATATCTACACTACAGGATGTGTGATATCCTTGTATATGTTTATGAAGGTGTGGCGAGATGTTAACTACCTCGCCTGGTATGTAAGAGGTTTTAGTTTCGATCCCGACCCAAACGCCTGTATATTTGGAGTTTGCATGTTCTCCCCGTGGTCAAGTGGATTTTTCTCCGCGTCCTCCGGTTTTTCCCTCCACATTTAGAAACATGCATGTAGAGTATTCGGCTGCTAACAATGTTCACATGATAAGCAACTTCATTGAGCTAGCATTTGTGGCCAGGTCGCTTCTGAAAAAGAGTTGGATAGCTCAGTGGGCCTTACATAGTAAGATCAAATGTTTAGTTGTTAGTTCATGTAGTCAAATCAAAAGAACAATTCACAAGTCCTTTATTTGCATGAATTTATGTATATTGGACTTCTTTCACACCGTACGTAGCCAACCCTGCAATTGTAGGTTTACAACCCTTTGTCAATCGACTGCCGACTGAATGCCTCATGTTTGGTTATAGGGCTTGTCTGACCATACTTAACCACATTTGTCAGTGTGGGTTGGTAAAGAAGTGGGGTGGGTAAGCGGGCAGAACTGTTTCTGAAATTACTCGGCACTGGTGTTCTGCCGTCGCCGGGAATCGAACGGAGGTCACCGGATTCACCGTACCACCCACAAACCACTTTTTGATTGCTCCTCGTCTTCCTCCATACACCGCATTAAATGATCCGTATGAATCAGTACGACGATTCCCCTCACATGCATTAAAACAATATATACACAATAGCTTCCAATGAACAGAAAGCACCTGACGTAAGTATTAGGATAAATGTAATACCAAATAAAAGGGATAAAACAATAATAATGTGTGTTTTTATTTAAAGCACCACTATCCATTCAAAGCCAAATATGTGTGTGTGTACGACTGGCTACCGATCCCTTTTCTGTGGACAGATTTCTGGTATATCTCATTTCGGTGCAACCGAGGCACCTCGAGGCAAGGCTATGTTGGATTTAAATTGTCCTCTGTCCAGCCACAAAGCTCTTGCCACTGACATGAAAGGCATTAGTTTGAAAAATGTGTTGCCGTGGGTAAAGGAAGCAAAGCAATTGAAAAGCCGATTAAGCAGCAATGCTGCAATGAAATAAAGAGGGTGGGAGAAGACATAACTGACTTCAATGTCTATTTCATGCAGCAACCTACAGAAATGGTCCAATCTTAATGAAACGCTATTTATAATGCGGAACATACAAAGAAATTAAACTCACATGAGAATACATTTTATGGTAACCATTTGCGTACCAAATGCACACATTTTCTCGTGATAGGTAGAAGCTGTTTAATATGTAGATATTAGCCGTGTACAATTTTTTCACCTGCAAGATAAAATTCACCTTTCCCTGCTTCTTTACGTTATTACCCATCGCTATGAGTGGGAATACATAGAGCTGTCGCTTGACCCACTCACACTATTGACATGAGCGTGTTTTGTGTCGAGCCAGATGGATACATATTTGAGACATTACCAAATCAGAATGACTATTTTACGCACCAATATATTTGTTTTTGTAAGTACACCTCGCTTAAAGGGTTGTGTGTTAGAAAACTTGTAAAACTTCAGTTTAAGAAAAGTATCCTCCCTACAGAGAGGTGAGTCAGTTTAACACGCAGGCTTTCACGACCAATATTATTATTATTCATAATAAAGTTTATTTTAGTTAGATCGCGCAAGTATGATTTCCTGCTCAAATCCACATTGAGGTGGTGCTTTACTCCCATTTACAGAACTGAGCGGTTGAATAAATTTGCACATTCCTATGGGAGGGGAAATTCAAGTTGATCTTCTCAGAAAGTGATGTTCATTTTTAGCAACTCCCAAGGAATATTTAGAGTATTTGGCTGCTATACATTTCCACGTGATACGCCAATTCATTTGGCTATCATTTGTGGCCAGGCCGCCTCTGATAAAGAGATTCCTAGCTTTGTGGGCCTTACCTGGTAAAAAAAAAACGTGTTTAGTTTGAATTTCGTTTTAGGAATGTTAAGCTGTTAACTCCTAATCAGGATTGGAACTCCCAACTTTCCTCTCGCGAGCTGCTCACTCCACTGGTGAGCCACTTGGCTGGTTTATGATATCTATGCCTGGTATGACATTAAATTATATTACAATTTGAACAACATATTTCAGTGGTCCCTTTGAATCCTATAGTCACGTTAAATTCCCCAAATTATCTTGAGTTTAAGCTTTCGTGACAGCAAGGATCCATACTCGTTGGTTCTTTCGGTAAAGTCACGTGACTTATGTTGGTTTTAATGGGATGGTTAAAGGCTGTGGGTATCATATTTTATTTTGTTTACAACGCAACCATACGGTGAGAAATTATATGATTACTCGACTGATATTTTTAGGTCGAATTACGCCCCACAGCTACACTACAGTAGATGCAAGCGTGTGGCTGGGCTCTGGATACGGCCGCATCCTGGGAGAACATCAATATGCATCCTGGGAGGACATCAATAACATGGCAACCCGGGATGCAGAGAGACACAGTCAGAGCACATGGTCAAATGGGAAACTGCCGTGCTTACATTGGGTTCTGCATCATTAACCACACTGGCGGACAGGACGAGCTTTGGCAGGAGCACCGCGTGCGTTGGCCTATACATCAGCCCTGGTGTAATTCCGAGCTCACAGAGAGTGGGGTGTGCGTTCTATGGATCGGCTTGCGTGTTAATCCCGCCACCGCGTTCCACGAACAGCAGTGCGTATTTGTTGTCCTGCTGCGCTAAAAAAAATGATATACAGCACTGGAGTACAATAAAATGCACTGTAAAGCGGTATTAATTGAATAGCTTAAATTATTTTCGATTTAAAGCTTTCGTGACTGCAGGGATTCATCTTCTTGGTTCTTTCAGTAAAGTCACGTACAATGGAAATAATAAAATAATAAACATAATAAAATAATTCTCACGACGTTTCGGCCACAACGCAAGCAGCCGTCCTCAGGTGGAGAACAGGCGTTGTGGCCGAAACGTCGTGAGAATTATTTTATTATGTTTTATTTTATTATTTTATTATTTCCATTCTACGTGACTTTACCGAAAGAACCAAGAAGATAGCTTAAATGAGTTTATAACGCATTGATGTTTGTACGAGGGTCGCACTAAGATCTACTTATGGCGCTGCAAGAAAAAACTCAACAATAATCGCATTGGTTCCGTTAATGTGAAGCATCTTCCAACGTGCTTGATAATTTTGAATCATTGTACGAATTTAATGCTGTGAGTTTAAATAAAAAAACAACCACGTGTAAAATATGAAATTGATATGATGGAGCATTTATGAACATTAACGGAGGTTCAATTGTAGTTGAAAAGTAAACAAGTACTGTATTGAATATGTACCTATTGCGTACTTATTACATATTCCACATTTTTGCATTAATGTGTCTAAATTATGTAAAATCTTAAGTGAATTCCACCCTTATTAGAAGTGGGAAATGTTTACAAATTTGCGCATTTTTACGTATTTTCATAACATCTCAGAATATGAAAGACTACATTAAAATACTTGTAAGCTTAATTTTTTTTAGAAATGTTAGTGATTTTTTTTGTATAATTAGTTTAATTAGGGTGATATTGTGGAAGCAAAAAAGCAAAACACATTTGTTGCTAGCTTTTTAACATTCCTATAGATTGGCTCAACAACCATATTAATTGGCGTGTTTGCCCATCAAGTAGCAACTTGATTTGATTGGCTCTGTCGGATAGGGTTATAGTTAAATATATAAGTCATACACTTATACCATGATCACATCCAAAATAAAGAATTACAAATTATTTTCATTGAACCAGTAGATAAAATAAGTCCATTAAAACATATTATATGAATCACAGCAAGCCTGCACAGTGCTCTCCATAATATATGAAAAACATTACCCTTTTCAGTCTTCAAGAAATGCATATGAAAATGCGGTGTGTATAGTTATAATTTCAACAGGTTTATTTGTTTTAACTCATCGGCATAATCACGTTTTAAATATATTACTTTTCTAACTGCAATATACTGTATATTGAATCATCATGTTCATTCGCAGCCACAATCAATCCACAGCTGGATGATGGCAAGGATGACGAAAGCGTTTTGTGTTTAGTTTGTTGTCCTTCCACTGCACCTCCGATTGGCACGGTTGGCTACGTACGGTGCGAAAGAAGTTAAACACACATGCATACACACCTACATAGGTGGTCATCTGCACCCAGCATTGACGAAAACGCAGGGCAGGGCTGGTTGCAAGGCCCAAGACGGGTCGTCGTCAACGTTTGTACATATATAATTATGGGATGTTTTATGCACTTTAAAAAGTGTGGCGAATACCCACACCTGCATTTCCCATCGTTAACTGCACGTTAACTACGTGTATAGCATTCACAACTATTTCCGTATTTTTTCGTGACATTCACCTCACATTTATGAAAACAATTCAAACCTCTACAAACCTAATCTTAACATCACTCGATTTACGTGCACGTGCACAATGCCGCTCCATGGACCACCTCTGTACACAATTTCAATTACAGTAATTCATTAAATTATATGTTGTAGAACTAAAGAGGTCTGATTAGCGTAGTTCACCCCATCCATTATATTTTGATAAGAGCCTCTTAGCAACATAGCAATGCTGAGTTTGCAGTACACCTGTTTATTGCAATTACTTTGCAATGGATCACATTGTGGCATGTGTACAAAACACTATTTGTAATGGCAGCAAAAGAGTCGAGTAAATATATTCCTTTCGGACAGACCACGAGCTTAACCTGTTAACGACTTTGGATATTGCACTTACAAGCGCTACATTATAGATAGGCTAATTTCGTGTAACTTACAGTGCCTAACTCTGTATACATTCCAGTTATTTGGACAAATATATGGTAATTGCACACCTGATTTATGAGATGTGTGGTGAACATTTGGCATAAGGTCATGTTCCATGAATAGGTTTGTTTCACCAACGGTGGTCGTTATTCTGTCTGGAAGGATGCACTGCTAAGTCTCCTCATTATTCATAATTGTGTGTGTGTATGGGTGATATAATACTTTTTTGCAAATCCTCTTTCAGTAAATCAAAACGTAAACATGTTGAATATATATTTTCATAATCAAACAAGACAGTGCTATCGGAATAATGGAGAAATTATAAATTGTTACGGTAAATTAATGAGTATTTAACACGATAAAGTGTACACTGCGTGGATATGTATATAGTATGCACACAGGTGGCATGGAGCGGGGACGTCTAAAACGGGTTTCTCTATTGTATAGTATTCGTATGTCTAGTTATGTAGCAATTTATTTATATCGTATGATCCTTAAATTTCGATTTAAAGCTTTCGTGACCGCAGGGATTCATCTTCTTGGTTCTTTCGGTAAAGTCACGTAGAATGGAAATAATAAAATAATAAAAATAAAACATAATAAAATAATTCTCACGACGTTTCGGCCACAACGCAAGCAGCCGTCCTCAGGTGAAGAACAGGTCTGTCGAGAAGACAGAGTCTGGAGAACAGGCGTTGTGGCCGAAACGTCGTGAGAATTATTTTATTATGTTTTATTTTTATTATTTTATTATTTCCATTCTACGTGACTTTACCGAAAGAACCAAGAAGACGTATGATCCTTGTTCACTGAGTCTCAACTCTTTTATTAGGAATGTTTCTACCAAGTTTTCACAGTTACGGTGCGATGTTGCAAAGTGTAATCCCAATCGAGTTATCATCAGGTACTTTTCTTTTAGCATTCAAATGTTTGGTAAAAACCAATAACATTATATCTTTCTAAGCTGTGGAAGGAAATCGGAGGACCTGAAGAAATTGGATTTAAAAGAGGGGGGAGAACGTACAAACTCAACGCAGAAAGATACTCACGTCTGGGTTCGAACCCAGTAACCTTTTGCCATCCAATTGCTTCCATGTGTTCTATTTTCCTACAACTCCATATGTTGTCATTTTGATGACCCATGGCACTCTTCAAAACTGAGATGACCCTGGTTTCTTGAGTAGTCATCTAGTTAAACAACATAATCTAAACTAAACATTTATTAAAGGAGGGATTACGCTTGATTACTCATTTGTCGATAATTGCCAATTCAGCGGTGGTGGTGAAGATGTTGAGGAGGTTTTTGATTGTTTTGTTATTTTCCTGTTCTCAAATGACCCCATGTAATTATGTTAGAAGCTAAGTGCGGTGTTCCGAGGTTATTTCCAGCAATTGGACGGCTGATCATCAGGGCTTGACAGGTGTTGTAAGCACGGTGGTGTGAAGTGGCCAGCAGATGGAAGTGCTGAGTGCTATTCCTTCTGTATGGCCTTTTAAGTGAAATACTTATTATTAGTTTTTGCCAAACATCACCATGCAGGGACCGTTCTGCAAACATGTCTATTTTATTTTTAATGTGTTTTACCTACGTGACTTTACCGATAAAACCTAAGAATATGAATCATTGCAGTCACGAAAGCTTCAAATCTAGAATTAATGTCTTGGTACTCGGTGGGTAAAAAAATTTGCACAGAATCATTTTAGTTTGGTTTCTAGATATTTATTACAAAGAACACATAAGATTGTTTCTTAAATAAGTATGGACAAATTTTGACTGTAGATTTCAGATAAACATCGTCATAATTTTTATGGAAAATTTGAATCTTTGGTTAGGATGAGAAGGGATGTGGGAAAACATGCTTTTTATTACAATTAGGGCACATTGAGCATTGTGATATTAGATTCTTGTTTATCCACCAATGTATTTTATATTGTCCCTCTAAAATATTGAAGCATATACTGTAACTCTTTAATATTTGATCCATTGAAGAAATGTATGAAATATGAAATTAATATGGCTTTATGTCAAAGAAAACATATCATATTAATAGAGTACTGTTCTATATTTTCAGACCTTTACATATATTTCATCCAGCACTACACACACACAATTTTTTTAAACCAATTTTATGGCTGTAATCCATTTACATAATTGAACAAAGACAAAACTACGAGACCAAATTGCTTAGCTTTGGTGGTGCACTGGCATTCTCATAGCTGAATGCTTTGCAAAAATAATAATTGTGTTGGGTGAACCACAGGCTGGCGTGCATTTTTACTATTACATTTCTTTTCGGTGATTTATCTATGCATGAGTTCGTAGATGTTTTTTTTAAATATGTGTAATTGTTCAAAAAATGGTTGATGTATTATACTTTGGGTGAAGGTAAAGCCATGCCATTGTTGGCTCACACCACCGCTGGCTCCGCTGAGAGATAGTTCGAGCGAGTCCCTTTCCAGAGTCTGTGTTGCCCTATTCTTCCACGTTGGTCAGACTTTCTTGGAAGAAGGTAGATAATAATTGAAGGAATTTTGGAAAAGTATTGTACCTTATGGAAAAAATTGTGGCAATTTGTTCGCTACAGTGAAATATACCATGCAAACAAAAATGGCATAGTTTTGATTCGACTTCACAGCTTTGGAACGAAGTGATATTTAACATTGCCGTGTAGCAATTCAGAGGTAAATTGCCTCATTTAGGTTTTTTGCTGCTTATATTTCACCGAAATAAAGCGGTGCTTTATGATTTCATGGCATTGCGATCGATGCACGTTGATTTTTTTTAAACGATGAGGTTATACCGCATGAATGCGTGGAGCAGCGTGATATTGTAATATCTTTGCGTGCTCCTATTACTGATATTTGTATAATTCGTTGGCGCTGTGGGCACCTGCCATCAATCAAGTGGGGAGTGAAATTGGCTGAGCATACAGCATTTACATGCTTGAGTGAGTAGTTCCTTTAGAAAATCACCCAACATATGAGAGCCGCGCACATCATGATTATCATGGCTGACCAGTTTATTATGTGGTTCCAACATCTGTGCCGATTCTTACGTAGAATTTCAAAGATTAACTGGTTAAATGGAACAAAGGTTTTTCCGCTCAATTTAAGTGATCATCCTTTAAAATGTTGAAAATATTTCTCCGTTTTATTTTCACAGAAGCCTAATATATATTTGAATGTCATCACATGTTGCGTGCTTGTAATTAGTGAAATTATAAGTTTGTGCAATCCAGAGGTCGCCAGGTCGATCTCCTCAAGCAGGTCAGATGTGGTGGGGCAAAGTGTGTGTACCCGCATCTCCTTCCAAGACAATCTGGTCATGTGAGGCAGAGTATACCAAGTAGGTCCTAGCGGTGGCGCTCAAGTGCTCAGCTCGAGCGTAGACCCTTCTGCCAGCAGCGTTGTGGGCGCAGAAATTGCAGGGCTGCACCTTGACCACCTTTCGTTGACCAAGCGAGTGGCTTATTATTGTTCAATGACCACATTTTTTCTGAACTACACGGATGATGGTTCTTTCTTTAAAATGGCTTTTACTTTATTGTTGTGTTTTGATATCACATGATGTTATAGGAGTGCTGTTGCTCACACGACATTGCAGACAATAATATTAATTGTATTTAAACAACAATAAAAAGCGATTTACTTAAGAGTTTAACAAATAGAAACGAAGTTGCCAATATAAACTTTGACTGGAAAATTCCCTAGCTGGGACTTTTTTTTATTTCAAGATATTTTTTCCCTGTAGCTTCTGTCAAGGATAACACTCAAAAAGCATGTGTTGTGAATGTTTATATCTATTTTTAGATTTGTGGAATTCAAGCCTCCTCCCAAATGAATTGGGCGATGAGGACACTGCTAATATGCTTTATTATGAGGGCTATTATTGTGCCATTGTATCGAGGATCCAACACAATGATTCCACGTTGTCATTGCTGAAGGTTATAGGATTTATAAATACACACACGAAATAATTAGACGTCTTACTATTATCTGATTTGCTTCGTTGTAAAAGTTTTGAGAACTGTCATTCCTTGTGTTTTTAAAGAGCTTTGACCCTTCTCTTAGCAAATCTGCTTGGTGCTTATATATGTTCATAAATACTAAACAATCAGGTTCTCTTAATGAATGGCTTCGCTTGTGTAAGGTGACATTTTTTTTTTACACACAATAACAGGACACGCATGTTTCGCAAAACGTTTCTTTATTTGCATCTCTCACATCACCCATAATCTATCCACACCTCGATAAAAGTCCTTCCCTGGCTGTCGCCATTCCATAATCTCGCAATCATTCAAGTGCTTGCACGGGAGCTGGCCCTCATCCAACATTGGATTGATAAAATGGCTATACATGCATACTATGCAACGATTGTAAAGGAATTGTATAAAAGTCACTGTGCAGAGATGTTAGGACGGGACTAATGATCAATACATGCAAACATATTCTTTGGGTCTTTCTGTAAAGCCACGTACTGTAGATAGAAATAATAATAATAAATCTTAATTTTGGAGCTTTCGTGACTGCAGGAATTATTCTTTGGTTTTTTCGGTAAAGTCACGTATAAAAATAAAATAATAAATTAAATAATAGCATACGACGTTTCGATTGCAACACAAGCAATCATCATCAGGTATAATGAAATAGCGACATAGAATATAACCAGAAAACTATAGACAGACATATAAGCAGACAGATATCACCAAGATACATAGAGAGAGCAACCCAGGTACAGAGAGAGGTGATCGTCTCTGTGGGGTGGCCTTAAATAGACAGAGGGGGAATTTTCACACTTAAATTCTAACTTAGCAATCTTTGAAATACGTAATCGACCAGGCAATGCGTTAATTGTGTGTTGACCGACTCTCTGTGTCGTTTTACATAACATTTCGATACTTTGCTAGGTTATTTAATTTAGTGTGTTCTGTCTCCCTCTAAGCCTGCTTACCTTACTCCCCTCCCTTCGTACTCATTGACATGTAAATGTTTTCCCTACCCCCTCCCTCTCTCTGCCTCCGCCCCCCTCTGTCTATTTAAGGCCACCCCACAGAGACGATCACCTCTCTCTGTACCTGGGTTGCTCTCTCTATGTATCTTGGTGATATCTGTCTGCTTATATGTCTGTCTATAGTTTTCTGGTTAGATTCTATGTCGCTATTTCATTATACCTGATGATGATTGCTTGTGTTGCAATCGAAACGTCGTATGCTATTATTTAATATATTATTTTATTTTTATACGTGACTTTACCGAAAAAACCCCCAAAAAAAACAAAGAATAATAATAAAATTATAAAATAATAATAATACTATCACGACGTTTCGATCTCAACACAAGCAATTGTCATCAGGTGAAAAAGAGGGGGAAAGCTGCTGAGGCAGGCTGTTTATGAAGGTTTAGAGATGGGCGGGGCAGCTAATGTTAATATTAGGAGAAGTCTCCGTAACCGGCAGTAGTTAGGTAAAGTCACGTAGATAGAATAATAATAATAATAAAATAATACAAAATCCCGACGTTTCGATCGCAACACAAGCAATGGTCTTGAGGCAGTCCGCCTGCTGTATTTTCTCACCTGAAGACGATTGCTTGTGTTGCATCGAAACGTCGTGATATTGTTATTATTTTTTATTATTTTTTCTATCTACGTGGCTTTACCGAAAGACCCAAAGCATATGAATTCCTGCAGTCACGAAAGCTTTAAGGCAAGATTTAAATGCAAAACAGTACTATAATATCGTGGGTATATTTCCAAACACTTTGAATACCGCATCTTCTTCTCAGGGTTACGTACCCTCACATTTACAATGTTTGTGATAGTGTATGAGGCATAATCTTTTTTAACTAATTCTTACGTCTGGAGGCCTCAGAATGAATGAGTCTGCTGAATATATGGCTGCATTAACTGACACGTTCTATTGACTTCATTACGCGAGGATAATGCAACTGAATTGCGCATCACACTTCGCTAAGTTAAAGCCATCGATACCCACTTACAGACCACGTTACACTTTGACGCATGTTTTAGACTTTAGATATTGCCCTTGGTTATTGGACCCAAATGGAGTTTAAATATTTTACAACTTTCATTTAATTCCCATACCAGATCTTGTGTAATCGTATATCGCAAAGCCTTAACCGTTGAGCAGTGTCTCTTCATTTTATCATGAAACCTTCAGCAAATACTTTGAGAAAGCAGATGTCCAAGTATTATGCTTTTGGATGGTGTACTCTAGGTGTGGAGTATTAGCATGAACTTTACCCGTCAGGTGATCAGATTTAAAAAAATAATAAAGTCAAAGTGATTTCATGTTCAAATGAGCAATTGCGGCATTGGTGCCCATCTTCTGGCTCCAGTGCCGAGCCAGTACTGGAAATTCCAAAATCCTATCACGGGGGAATGTCTCTCCGTAGGATAACCATTGTTGACTTCCCCACAAAGTGGTACGAATGATATGGACCCCAGAGAGATGATGAGCTGACTCAACACCCAATCTGAATTTGAACTCGCAACCTTCCGATTGAAAGCTGCTCGCTCTACCACTGAGCTACCTGACACGATTATAGAAATAAGCTTCACACGGTCATCATCTGAATTCCAATGTGCAGCAAGGAGAATTTCAAATGGTATCCATCTCTCAAAGATTGAAGGTTGTTTGGCATTCTTGGGCTCTTTCATCAGCAAAGTGTCACTTTTTACATTTAAAGGTGAAGAAATATTTAACTTTTTGGTGTGCCTCAACCAAATCTTTCCTTTTTGTTATCAGAATACTAATGCTAACTGTGATGTTTTCAGAAGTATAATTTGAATGGTGAACTTGTGGCAAATACGTAATGTTTATATATATATTTTTTTACATAATTATGAACAGGATTACGTCTCGCAAGCTTCGTGACATTGTGGACCTTTCAACCAACCCAATCGCTGACGTCGTCAAAATGTATTTACTTTTATATACAATTGTATGAGCCTAAAACAAGATTTTGTTCCAGAGGATTTGTCAAAAACAAACCCACGCTTGCGCAACTTTCAAGCTATTACATTTGCTTTATTTTATTTTAGGCTCTTGAGAGTGAGCACATTTGGCAAAAAATGTTTGACATAAATTTCGATTTAAAGCTTTTGTGACTGCAGGGATTCATCTTCTTGGTTCTTTTGGTGAAGTCACGTAGAAGGGAAATAATAAAACAATAATTAAAAAACATAAAATATAATTCTCACGACGTTTCGGCCACAACGCTAGCAGCCCTCCTTAGGTGAAGACCAGGTCTGTCTTACGTAATTATGAACAGGATATTATTCGTGAACATTCAGACGCTGTCTCCCCGACAGACCTGGTCTTCACCTGAGAACGGCTGCTTGCGTTGTGGCCGAAACGTCGTGAGAATTATTTTATTATGTTTTATTTTTATTATTTTATTATTTCCCTTCTACGTGACTTAGGTTTTCTGTAGCATACACTCTTTCCTCCAGGACCTCTTTTTGTCATTTCTCCTTTCGCTCTGCTCCTCTTTGGTTGTCTACTTACCCCTTCACATCATGCCATATCCTCCTCTTTGTTCAAACTTTCTTCAGTCAGTCTGTAACAAATGAACACCTTACCTTCACAGTTGCCTCAAAATCCATACAAGTTTTATGATTGTGATTTATTTTTTCGTGAACTACAAAACAAACTAAATCCGGAAAGTGCACGAAGAGACGTGGAGAGGTGTAGTCTTAGAATCGCACTGAGATATAGGAAGAACTAAGAATACGCTTTTTATTTTACCTTTTTAATTTATATTTTACCAGGTAGGACCCACTGAGCTATATGACTCTTTTTCATTAACGACCTGGCCACAAATCATAGCTCAACGAAGTGGCTTATCATGTGGAAATTTATATCAGTCAAATATTCTAAACGCACGTTTCTAAATGCGGAGGGAATAACCAGAGGACCCGGAGAAAAATCCATGTGACCACAGGGAGAGAAAGAGAACATGCAAACTCCAAATATAAAAGCGTCAAGGTCTGGGGATCGAACCCATTACTTGTCTACCAGGCGAGGTAGTTAACGTCTCTCCACTTGCGGTACCCTGCATAATGCGCGGGCATATTAATTTGAAACCCCCCCGCCCACCTCCTACGCATTTTCCATATGCTAAATTCCTCTTGATATGCAAATTATTTTGTCTAGGTGCTCTTCTTCTCACCTACCCCCCTCCAACCCAGCTTAAATATACGCTCCAAGCTTGGTGGTGTTTCATTCTTCACCTGAGGACGGCTGCTTGCGTTGTGGCCGAAACGTCATGAGAATTATTTTATTATGTTTTATTTTTTTTATTTTATTACTTCTCTTCTTCGTGACTTTACCGAAAGAACCAAGAAGATAAGTACATCCTATTAATTGTCTAGAAAAGCCATTGGGAGCTTGGACAGGACGGGTCAGCACGTCACTTGGCAGGGACGATGGACGAGGTTTGAGACTCATGAAAGAGTTGCAGTCGAACGAGGGAACTCGCTACAGAGGATGACAATCGGTGCGATGGAAGCGATGAGATCAGCTCGTGTGCATGATCGAGCTTCTTGATGGTTGCATTGGGAGGCCATGAAGGATAGGGGAAGTCATCGGGGATAGGGCTTCAACCTAGCAGTGGATAGAACATGGTAACAAATGCAAATATGAAAATAAATAGTTATTAGTGAAATAAGTGCTTTGGAAGAGCGCTGCGTATGTTTATGCTAATGTGTTGCACGGCAGATGGTGTCTGGGATAATGATTCAAATGAGTGGGTGAAATCGAGCTTAAATTTTATGTTTATTTTTATTTTTGGAAACATTTAAACCTTCAACGATAGCATGGATTTAAATGCAGAACACAATAATTTGGCAGCATACCCTTGCAAACGTAATCTCTTTTTCTGTGAATGCCATTATTGGTCTTCATCGACGATTATTCACATTTTAAAGTGAATATAGTCTATTATTGAATCACCGTTACGACAGCACTTGAAAAACCTCTGGACCTTGAAATCTCTGAAGACAGATCTTGTAAATTCTGACGCAACAGTTTTCAAAGGCAAGAAAAAAAAACAGTCCACATATTGCTTGCAGTTTTGAAGGTACATTCATGGTCACTTGGGGTATTGATGGATGACTTGCCACTCTCTTTCATTACAAAACATGAGAAGATTTTAACCAGGAATTGCATTTCTCAGATGGGCACGGGGGGGGGGGGGGTTGCAGTGTGCATAGATAATAAGCTGCATCACTCGGCAGGATTGCTGTGTTGTGGTGTCTCACACGTCTTTCGGCTACTGGTTAAAAAAAAATCTTAATCAAGTCTACACAGCATTGCTGTCCAAGTGTGCATTTTCATCTGCATGGGCCTCCCCGAGGTTGAGTTAGCCTTAACTGAGTGCCTATTTCGATTTAAAGCTTTCGTGACTGCAGGGATTCATCTTCTTGGTTCTTTCGGTAAAGTCACGTAGAAGGGAAATAATAAAATAATAAAATAAAACATTATAAAATATTATTATGTTTTATTTATTTTATTTTATTATTTCCATAATAAAATATTATTATGTTTTATTTTTATTATTTTATTATTTCCATTCTACGTAACTTTACCGAAAGAACCTAGAAGATGAGTGCCTATTGCAGAAATAAACTGCAGCACTGGGGAGACAAAGGCGGGCAGGCAGGCTTGATATTATTGGCCACCCCACCTCCTTATGCGCTGTCCTTAATAGGTGCTCGCAAGCAGAACGTTCCCCAACTCTCCGTGAAAGGCTATGTTGGCCATATGTGTGGTTTGTATACATACATGTTACAGCATTTACACCATTGGAACCTCATTTGCCAGTAAAAATGGTCCAACCCATGTGAGACTAGGCTCTAAGGAAAGCTGTCTCGGGTGTGGACCAATCAACTTCAAGGACAGTGCACATTATCGGAGTTATGTTTTTTGTTTGCATTATGACTGCAGGTATTGTGGTCTATGCAAACATGACTCCTTGTAAAAAAGGTGTCAGATTTGTTGCCAGATAGAAGGGTAAAAAAAAATTATCATGTTACAGCATATGAACTCTTCAACAGAGCACTGACTTTACCAACACATAGAGTCTGGATGAAGGCTTTGTATACCTGAATAGATCTTGGACTGGACAAAGGGCCCACATACCACTCAGGTACTCTGCAAAATAGGCGTGACAAAATGTGTTGTCCTCACCAACACACAATGACCAGCGTGGTGAAGTACGATTCGACAAATCCCCGCCATGAACTATGTGGCCAGACCATGGACCCCCCCCAGTCGTCTGAAGCTCTGGATCTAACCAGCCACAGCGTCGGCTGGGGGGCGGTGACGAAGCAGGGACTGCTCAGAATATCTTGGCACGCACGGGATCCGCCCTCCTGGATTGGACGTGTACAACACACGGACTTTGTCGAGTAAATGAAACCTCGTTGAAGTGGAAAACAGAACTCGTCGAAATAATCGGGGACATAGTTGGACTCGGTGAGGTGAGGAGAAAATAAGAGAACTCAGCGAATTCAAAGCCTATTCCAGCGTCGAGGGATATATGGCAGCAATTATGGAGGATGTGGTTTCTTTAGTCTTTGTGGAATTTAAACAAAAAGTTTTAGGTTCGAAAAGTACTTCAGATAAAATTGGCTAACTTATGCTAAGACTGTCAAATCAATATAAGTTAAAAGGAATTCAAATACATGCCGCTGTAAAAAAAAGTATTTAGAAAATGTTGTATTTTTAGTGTTGCGTTATACATGCTCAAATGGTAAGATGTGTGGAAAAATATGAAGCTTTTAAAGACGTACAAATAATAACATTGAATATACATTTACACTATTCCCGTGTAGGATTGTTCAGAGCAAGTGCATTTTTGGGTATGTCTTCACAATACAAGACAGGGGGTGATTTTTCTCGTTGCTTTAGTTTACAAACCAGAATTAACAAAACATATATGTTTAAAAATATATATTTAAGCAGTGGCGAGATGTTATCTCCCACGCCTGGTATGAAGGAGGTTGTGGGTTCGATCCCGGACCTTGACGATGCCTGGATATTTGGGGTTTTATTGAGCCCCCTCCCAGTGCTGGTCGCGTTGATTTTTCACTAAGTCCTCCGGTTTTTCCCTCCACATTTCGGACTATGTGTTTAGATTATTAGACTGTTACTGTTAAATCCCACATGATGATGAAGCTATTTTGATGAGATATCATGTGTAGCCAGGTCGCCTCGGAAAAATAGCTAATAGCTCTGTGGGCTTGCATGGAAAAAAATAAGTGAGAAGAACTTAATAATGTGAATTAGATGAAACTGTGGGTTTGCTCCAGCAGTCTTTATAGATAAAAAAAATGTCCCTGCATTGCAAGCTGGTATTCAGCTTTCACAGTTTAATGTTGTCAGCAAGTGGTGTATAAGTTTTAATAAGCTAATAATGCTGCTATCATGCATGCAGATTCACTAAATAACCACATGCTTTGTGTTAATGTAAAAAAAGCTCTAACTTTGTTTGTATGCTGATTGTGATGCATTAGACAATAACACTCATATTGTTTTGCCCTTGAGCTGTTTCCTTTCACAGTTATAGTCATGAAAAATTATTATAGATACTGTCTACGCATAAATTTCGATTTAAAGCTTTTGTGACTGCAGGGATTCATCTTCTTGGTTCTTTCGGTAAAGTCACATAGAAGGGAAATAATAAAATAATAAACATAAAACATAATAAAATACACGACGTTTCGGCCACAATGCAAGCAGGACGGCCGCTTGCGTTGTGGCCGAAACGTCGTGAGAATTGTATTTTATTGTTTTATTTTTATTATTTTATTATTTCCCTTCTACGTGACTTTACCGAAAGAACCAAGAACATGTCTACGCATACTTAGTGTTTTGTGCAAGCATTAGGAATATATGTGTGTTCAACTTCTTTAGCACCGCACGTAGCCAACCATGCTAATTGGACGTGCAAATAAATGACGTTAGAGTGGGTGGGGAAGTGCTGCACCCTATTGTGTGGACCAGAGGTCACTGGAATATCTCTCAGATGTCGTTCTGTGATGTATTTTCGTATGTATATTCATGGAACGCCTCGGCTCAAGGCGCTTTAAATCGTTTAAAAGCGATAACAAAAATAGAGAGATTTAGATGCGTACGCGTGTGCAAGGGCCGAGGAATGAGTGACCCTAACAGAGGTCGCAAAAGGGCAGGAGAGGGACTGGACAGAGTGGAGGAACGAGGGGAGGGAAGGATGAGAGATGGAGACGAGGTGAGCTTTGACACAGGAATGGAAGAGGTTCAGGAGGAGGACTGCTTAATTTACAGGGGAAACGTATTCCAATGGAGGGGTGTAAGGAGATAGGAGAATCGAAAATGGGATTTTGCACAGGGACAAAGAGGGACAAAGAGAGACAGAGAATATTAGGAACAAAGGAGGATGAGAGAGGACATGGAAGGAGATGAGAGAGGCAAGGTAAGGTGGGGCAAGGCCATGGAGAGATTTAAAAACTTTGTCTAAGGCATTTGAAAAGACAGTGATAGTGAATGGGAAGCCAGTGACGGTGATAATAATGTGGGCCACTCTCTTATACGAAGGGGGCCACTGCTCTGAGAGATGTATGAAAGGATTCTTTGTCTTGTGGTGTGAGACCCATAACACAATTGGGATACAGTTTGGGGGGAGAACAAAACAATGCATAAAAAATTAACCCGTAAAAACAAAGTTTTTCACTATAAATCCTTTATATGCGTGGCGGCTAGAGTCCTCTCATCCTCTGGCTTGAGATGGCTGCCACCTATGGGTCAGATGATTACCTGCCACCATTAAGCAATTGGTAATTAAATATAATTCATTTTTTCCTAAAAAGTGTAAAATTTTGGAGAAAAAAACTCACGAAAATAAATTGTCACGCACAACGAGTCTGTGTGCAAAATGTCAGCTCGATTGGATCACGGGAAGTGGGTTAAAAAACGACTGAAAGATTTGCACGGTCGTAAGCTCGCAAGCAAGCAAGCAAGTGAACTTAATATAAAGGATTTAAAAATGAATAAATTCAGTCAAACAATAGCAGTCACCCTATGAATACACTGAGGTTCGCCATAAGAAGGTGGAATTTCCCTCACTGGATCAGGACTGCTGAGGCAAGTGAGCAACTTGGCAATGCATGCTGGGAGCATTAAGATATTGACTTTGTGACTATTAGGAACTGGGATGACACCAAAAAGCATAACGTGTGTGATTACTTTTTGAAACCAAAGAAAAAGTGATGACTGCCTCAGGGTTGCAAACCAGGATCACAAAGTTGTTTGCTCACGACTTGGACATAGAAATATGCGCAAAATGTCATTCTGCCACCTAATTTCCTGCCATACTTGGAGGTATAAATTTTTCTCCTACATGCTGATGAGCCGATATTGGAAGTTACCCAGAACGAACGCTAGTTAAATCCTGGGGGATAATCACATCAGAGTTATGTATGTCAGTATTTCATGAATATGAGATTCCTTGGTAATATTGTAACTCTGTAAATAAAGTATTTTGTAAATATCTGGCTACCTCATCACAGAATGCCACACATTAATTACATTAACTTTTGTTGATTAGTTGTAATGCCAGACAAATTGACTGCTTATCTGATGGAAAAAAAAAATCCTATAGAGTGGAAAATACCATAAATTCATCAATTGCCACGTATTTTATTATTTCATGTTTAGGATTGAATTAAAGGTGTAACAGTATGGTTGTCATGGATGTATTTGGCGAAGACTAGCCTGCTTGTCACGACTTTGCGTGCATTGATGGCCTGCACTATATCCTCAGATTATTTACTCCTCTGCTCTGGTAGAAGATTTGGTGCATGTTATTTTGAGGAGAGTCTTATAATCAGGAGAATATGGTAATATTGTGTGAAGGTAGTCATCGCCAGCTGTATGGATGTATAATTGTATAAACTGTACAGTATCGTGTACGCAGGATAATCCACGTGAGCATGTGCATGTTAAAATTGAATTTTGGCACTGAAAATTGTGTCCTATGGATTATATTGCTTTAATCAGTGACAAAGGTGTGCTCACAAACAGCAGGAAGGCAAGACTCCCATCATGCCTGGCATGCATGCCATGTGTACACCGCATTGCATTTCAGCCGGGACACATTTTCCTGTTGGTGATGGTTTTTCTCATCATAAAACAGAAAGTGTTGGACTTGAAGGATTATATGGCTATTGTATAGATTTTTTTGTTCTCAAAGGCTTCTTTTCTTTCAATGGAAAACATTCTGTTCAGCATGTTTATGTATATGTACCATGCATTTATCATGCTTAGGTGCAAATACTTAGCAGTACAGTATAGTAGTCATTTTAAATGCAACTAGGCTCATAATGATGATTTATCACGTAGCTTCTGGTTAAAATTCTCATCATGCTGCCACACACTGGTTTATGTGTTGAAATTGGTAAAGAAAGTGTTTTCTGCAGACAATCATAAATACCTCTGTAGTTCTAGATATTTTGTAGATTCGTATTATGTTGTTATTATTATTGCTGTCATTATGATTTCCATCCCTTTATGGATAAAGCCCTCCTCACACTGTATCGGTCTTGAGGATTGCTTGCCCATATTTGACCATTTTGTCAGAACTGCTTCTGATATTGTTCACCACCTCATTTAAGGCTCTGGTTGTCAATCCAACTCGGGTAAATAATGGTTAAATACTGTTGATCGGTATTCATTGTATTGTACGCGATCTATAACTGTCGCATCTCAAATTTAGTGTAAAGTGTCAAATCCTTGAACATGAGCTTCTGTGGCTGTAGCTTTGAAACATGGACACTGACAAAGAAAAGGGAACACAATCTGTGAAGTATGCAAAGAAGCACGGAGAGATGCATTCTGGGAATTACACTGTGAGACAGAAAGATAAGCATGCAGATTAGGTAAAAAAAAGTGTGACACTCGTAACAAAATAGCAGCCGAATGAGGGCAACACCCTGAAGGGGATGACCACCTCGGATATTGAGCAATGCGACCAGCGCATGTGCTGGAGAGACGATTGGTGCATCACAAGGCCACTAGGTGTGACAACGGGAGGCCTTCATCCAGCAATGGATGGACAAAGGCTGAAGATGTTGATGATGGATAATGATCAATAAGAGTGCCATGTGGACAAAAGTCCAATGCCGTGTTGTATCATTTTTTAAATGTAGAATAGAATATAGCAACGCATGTACGGTAGTACACATTCAGCTTAGTTTGTGAAAATTATGTTTATTATGAACCATTGAGTATGTCTCTCATAACGAGGTTTGGTTGTTTTGTATGCAAAATGGTGAATTCAATTGTGGAAAAAATATATATAAAACACACTTCTACAGTAAGCTCCAGTTTCCAACATAACATTATATTTTTTTAATGGGCACAGTGTCACAATAATCGATGAAACTTAGAGCATACATCTGGGGGGAATTTATTGGAATAATTTCACAAAAAAGCCTAAAGTACAATAAAAGGCAACTGAATTTTTTTTATGATACCAAAACCATGCATAGGCATTACAATCATATCGGCAACCTTACATTATGGATACAAAAACAATCTCGCCAAAGTGGTCAGCAGAAGTAGGTTTGCCAACAAACAGCGAATATGATGATCGTGAAAAATGTTAAATGTAGCTGATCAACTGCTGCTCTTTATCCAGGAACCCCTTATAAATATGAATTTTAAAGGTCGATCCCGATTACATCACAGATAATAATAACAGCAACAGGTTTGCATTCACCTTTATAGCTCAGTACAATATCTTCAATTCCTTCTTTATGCCGAATGTAAAACGGTCGGGCGTGATGATATTGACCGACATCATTCTCTTCTTTAGTACCAGGAAGCATCATGTTGCGAGTGAAATGAGGGGATAGGGCACGGTAAAGGGTAGCGCAAGGGCTGGAGGTTTCATGTCTGGATGCTTCCCATTCTCCCTGACACATTGTCCCGTTGAACTGCCTGCGGACATATTGTCATCAGCCTCCGGTTGTCGCTCACTTGCAAATCGGGTCAAGAGTTCACAGCCAATATCCTGCTGTCTTGCTGCCATACTTTTCTTTTTCATTATGGAAGGCTGAAGCGTGCTCCGCTCTGTCGCGAATAGTGACACGCGAGTTCGGCTGTAATGGCAAAGGTGTTCTCCTGTACTTAGCGGTAAAAAAGCACCACTCTGTGGGGAAATCCACCATTATTTACTCGACTAATTGCGAGATGGGGTAATTAACTGATATTAATGCCTGCTCAGAAAGATACATCAACCAAGTAATGAGCCTGAAGGTCACTTCGGAGTGGATGCTGATGGGAAAAATTTAGTTCTCTGCAAATATCGCTGGTGCATGAACAGGAATGCATATGCTCAGTGACTGTACGTGCAAAAAATGTTGTACATTTACTAACCCAATGGCATAATCATTGTGTATGTGCCAAGATACTGGATAGACGCATCTGTTGTGTTGAATTAATAAAATTTTGGTTTACCATCCATTAACATGATTTCTAATGCATGGAAACACAGATGTCGTTTGAAAATTGTAAAGACATACACGCTCTAGATCCTCCACATTTTTCCATTATGGGCTAACATTTTTGCAAGATTAAAGGCTAAACTTTCATATTTAATATTTTCAGCCTGGTGGTGATTTTACAATGTAATATCTAAAGTGAATTCTGTTAATCCATGAACGGAACACCATATTGTTCTCCTATTACCAAGTGTGCTGTGTGATCTTATAAGGTAGCATAGTATAAGACAAGCTTGATTAAAACTGTCTGCTGTGGCGGTTCCCAGGCTGGGAGATTGCTGTGCATGGTATGAATACAGAGCAGGACAGGAAGAACAGCCATTAGCAGGCCCGCTTTAACCCCCTACAGTCCTTATACCACTGCAGCATGAAGCCACCAATTGAATTTGTTTATTGAACAGAAATGTATTGCCTTGTTGAATATAAATCCAGCAGAACGGTGGCTGCCCCAGAAGATCGCTTTGCAGTGAACGCTCATCATGTCCTCTCAACACGTTTTTGTTGAGCGCCAATTAATCCTGTGCTTAGCTGTTCATTTGCTAACCGTGGGTATGAGCAGAATTAATATTTTAATTATCACGAAGCTTCACGATTTACATACAAAAAAGCTCCACTCCAACTGCAACGTGACTTGTGTGCCAGCTTTGTGCAAAATTAATGCTGGAGACATTGTTTTTTATCAACAGAATTGTTAATAATGTCTTAGTTATTATTATTATTATTATTCTGCCTTTGCTGTATTGTCAATATTCTTACATTCAATGTATCTCAACAAGCAAAAGTTTTACAAAAGTGCGTGTTAGTAATATATAAACAGACAAATACTGTACTGCTATAGTTGCAAAATATGTTAGTTTGATTCCCAGCCACAGCTAACATCCGTGGAGAATGATATCTGAACCGGCCATGAACATCCTCTCATAAGGCTGCATTGACCAGCGTGGTGAAGTGAGAGAAATTCCAAGAAACAATATTTTTATATATACTGGTTGAAGGTGGGAGGAGCCAAGGTAGGCCCTGAATATTATTTTTGTGAGGTTCGGTGCGGCTGAAGCACGCTGTTAGGAAAGAGCCTTTGTTGTGTAAACTAGGTGCGGATGATGTAAAGGTGCATGTAAAAGGGACTGAGCCTTTTTGTTATGTAGAGATGATGCGGATTTCTCTCACTTGATACAGCTATCGTGCTGTGACTGTTCCACCTGAAGACGGAGGCTTGTGTTGCCTCCGAAACGTCGTGATTTTTATTTTATTTTTATTTTACTTTTATTAATTAAATTTTTTACCTACGTGACTTTACCGAAAAAACCTAAGAATATGAATCCTTGCAGTCACGAAAGCTTCAAATCTAGAATCAGCGTGGTTGAAGTATACCCAAACAATCTCTATGACTGACACCAGCATGGGGAGGCCTTCATCCAGCAGTAGGCTTGACAAAGGGCCGAACATTTAACGGTAATATTAATGTTTACAGTGCAGCGTTATTGAATGAATTATCACTGCAGATACCTCGATTTTGTTTTACTTTAGCCTTCACACTGTTCATAAGTCTTGTGTGTGCTTAACACCTGTAATTTATGTGTCATTACTGTATGGCCCCGGTTCTCAGCTGAGACCTATGAGGGGTGCTTGATGAAGCACTTTGTGCTTGGAGATTGATGTACAATGCGATAACACCTACATTGTGAAGGTCAAATCTATAATATTGCCATGAGAAACCCATTTTAAACCCATGAAACACATGTATTTTATACTACTCCCTGCGCATTCATTTTCCGTGAGTCATTTTATTTATTCCAGATTTCCGAAGGGGATTCAAGGTAATAAAAAGTCACTTTTTAAGTGTGAAAACTTTCAAGCGCTTATGCTTTCTAAGCAATATATACGTTCTCGTTGCTTAATCTGTAACTTATTATAATGAGCGATGGTGCGGTGGTGGAGTGACAGGTTTCCGTGCGCACGACACGTTGCAAAGAAAGCGGTGTAAATGTTTGGATATGCAAGGTGAACGTGGAGCCCTGCAAATTAGTTGCTCACAACCAGTGCTGGCAAAAGCTTTATAAAGCACCTCTCGAGGGGTATTTGATCTGCTCTTCATGCTCACCAGAGACGTCTTTACTCCACCACACGTGACCTGCCATTCGACTGGCTGTGGTTGTATGTGTAGTGGGTTTGTATGGAGACGGAGTTTTCTTAGGAGGCAACACGCGTTTATACTGGTAGGAACCACCTGGTTCCACCAGCCCACAGGGGATTATTGTGTCCGTCCGTCGTGCATCCAAAAATGAGAGGGGTGGGGCTGGGTGGAAAGGGGAGGGTGGGGAGGGGCTGGGTGGGGAGGGTGGGGAGGGGAGGGTGGGGAGGGGCTGGGTGGGGAGGGTGGGGTTGGGTGGGGGGTGGGGGGGCTGGGGCTGGGGCTGGGTGGGGAGGGGATGGTGGGGAGGGGCTGGGTGGGGGGTGGGGAGGGTGGGGCTGGGTAGGGAGGGGCTGGTCACCCCGTGGTGCCCTTATAAAACTCAACGTTTAACCTACTCACGCCTGCTTGTGCCCGCCCTCTCAGTCAGCCATATTTGCGGAATACATCACGCCGCCGTTGACCCTGGCCATTGACCGAGCAACCCAACGTTCCTACCAGCTCCCTCCGCAGGAATGTGTTTTATAACAACGATAACAGTAACTTAGGTCCCTAACACAAAGGGGTAATGGCCCCTTCTACCCACAACCTAAGTAGGTACAGCCTCCGGGCTAACTTGCCCTAACTACTGGGGCTAACCACTCTTTAGCCCTTCGGCTAGCGGGACCTAGGGGAGGCTGCCACGACCCAGCCAAGGTCCTTGGGTCTCGACCGCTGGCCCACACAGACCCGGCCCTGAGAAAGGTCGGGGGATCCTCAGGGTCCTAGTCTATTGACCACTGGCCTCACTGAGCCCTGGCCCTTATAAGGACGGCGGGGCTTGGGGTCCAGGGTCCTATCTTCAGGTGGCTTCTGGGTCTTCGGCTTGAGGCGAACTGACTCCAGCCGCTCTGGGGTCTGGCTTTTATGGGGCTCCCAGGGTCACCCCGCCCATGGTCACGCCCACCATCTTGAACCTTCTGGAGGGACCTGGATTGTTGCACAATCCTCCCCACCCGGGGGCATGGGGTGTCCCCCTCCGGTTCCCAACCGTCCCCCCGGGATGCCTGACCCACGAGTCCTGCTTAGCACAGGCCGGACTTGCTCTTGTCCCCTGTTGGCCCCTGACTGGAAGTACGTGCTCAACCAAAGTGGTGGCGGCGTATTTCACCCAACAATTACCCACCACATACGTATTGATACCGCTTAGGTGGAGATAAGCGAAGGGTGGATTTAAGAAACTTGCACCATTATTTCAATTGCCGTGCCATGGGATATTGAACCGGTGGACCTCGGGATTGCAAGTCCTGTTTGCTAAATATTACACATTGGCAGTATCCCTCGTGTTTTTAGATACTCACGTAATTTCTCTATGCAGGGTATTTATGGAGATCGGCTACGCATTGCTGCAATCATTGATCGGAGTGAAAACCGTAAAGTAACATAATTGTTGCATTGGCTTGTCCAATATATATATAACGTTATATTTATTGTATTTTCACGTGGAGCAAGAGTTAGCACCTCGTAAATTGCAGTTTAGATAGGCTGCTGCTGAAGTTTCATGAAATACAGGGTACAGAGAAGTTACATTCATACATAGTGGAATATTATCCAGGTTTAAATTACTGCCATTTTTTCACTTCTTCACAGCCTTGAAGGACGATGTTGCATTTTGAATGAACGAACCATATACCATGTTAATAGCAAGCATGCAGATTGAACTATGAAGGTCTTGAAAATTAGTTACGCTTGGTGTGGTAATTGAATAATGGTTGTACAATAACATATTCAATTGCAGTAACGCTGCTGACAATGCCTGATGCATAGGAACAGGAAATGGAAGTGTTAGATCATTTAGTCTGTTGAGTTTTTATCCAGACTAATGACGTGAAAACTCTGCTCGGTGTGGGCCGGAATAGGCCAGTGCCATTAATGCAAATATACTCCCATTGTTCCATTGCTAAGCTGCATACTTAACCTAATTAAGCACAATTAAACTAATTATTTGGTGATACTGCATTGACAATGGTGCACAGATAACAACAGCAGGAAAAATTGCACACATTCGTGAATAACACGGGTGGCTTTTAAAGAAAAAAATATTTAATTGGAAAGTTGGAGACAATTATTAATCATTTTATCTCTCTGGTCTCTCTAATTATGTGCTGTGAAATACAGCCATTCACTGAAATGTTGCCTCTTACATAAATAATTTTTGTTCATTTTGATGCAATGTTGTTGACGAATGTGAATATGTTTTTGTTAATTCTGCATTGTTTGGAGGGCTTTGATGAGTTAGCCATACAATACAATGGCCATTGAAAAATTGACTCAAGCAAGAAGGAGTGAAGATGGGAAGATGATCAAGTTGTGACATGTGTGTTGTTCATGCCTGCAAAGGGTAAGCCTATGCTGCCGTGTTGCAAACGTGGAGACGCCATCAAGGAGACATGGCGTGGAAAGCAGGCCCAATGTTGCATTGCTTCTTCACGGAAATGCTTCAGTTCACAACGTCTGATTTGTCCAGGCTGCCATCAGAGTGTATGGTCTCAAAGAGTGTTTTCTAGACTCGTGTTGGATTGCACTTTTTCGTGCTATCGGTGTCGTGTTAATATCATGTCACAAAGACAAAGTACCTTATCGGATCTCTCACAGTGCAAGCCTTTGTTTTGTAGAATGGCACACGGAGGTGGATATTACATAGATACTTGTGCCATCTGTGACATCCTTTCGCGTGACCTCTGGTCCACACCAAGCAAAAGAGCAGCATTAAGCCACTTCTTCTGAATATGAGAGTGAGGTTTATCCCACGACAGTCAACCCGATATTGAAATACATTCTCAGAGACAAATTTGTGTGATGGGTTGTTTTGAAGGTGTATAAGAGGCAGAATTTTCCGTCTGATGTATTTATGCCTTCTTCTACATGTTGTTGGGCATGATACCCGATGTTTAGCTCCTTGCTAAAAGCATCCGGAATTGAATTCAGCTCCTGAAGAAGCTCCCAACACGTGGTGCAAAACGTCGGACATCGTGCTAAACAATACGCAGCACAACCCGAAAACACTTTGAGGAAAACTACGGAGAACAACGACAGTAGGAAATGTATTTCCCGGCAAACAGCATCAGTCATCGCATTATGTTATGATGAGTAATTACCTGAGCAGTTCTGTAACAAACTGTGTCCTGTGCACATCTTAATTAAACAGTAATACAACTTTTAAATTATATTGTGGCCATTTATGATGAGATTCATGAAGGAAATAATAAGTAATATGCAGTGTGGGTTGCAAGAAGCCATTGTATCTTGACTGGAACAGTGCAGACCGCTTATCTAATGTAATGTTAATAAATCACAATATAAGCTATTACATTCCATTCAGTCTATTTTGAAGAATAAAAGGAGAAATACTGCGGGACCGCATTTAATATGACAGGCTTTAATTTTATTTTAATCTTAACAGAGGAAATGTACGTCTGATGTGTTTTCAGCTTGCACTTTTTACCCATAGCACACCACGAGAAGGTGAGTCGAGCGAAGGATACAATTGTCTCGGCCTCACTGTGCGCTGCGTTGCACCGCTATCCGAGTAGTTAACCTCGCATCCAATAAACCCTCAGAGCCAGGGTGAACATCCAACTCCAAACGTCATTTATTGAATTGAACGAGGTAAAACTGATGGAAAAACACAGCACAAATACAGCATATGTTAGTACTTTGTAATATCAATACAATGAATGAACACTACATCATCATAACATTGCCTAAGATAACCTGAACTCAACAATAGATCCTGAATCGACCAGGCATCTACATTAGTACTGAATATAGCTATACAAGAGAATAAGCTACTGTGTTAAATAAAGGTACATCGTGTAATCATCACACTGCACCCCAGATGTACAGTACTACACATAACACTAAATTGTGGATAAGATATTTCGTCATCCTTGCTCTCAAGATTGCAATATAGTTACTTGGATACAAGTCTGACTCGACTTATTCAATTACAAGTGACATTCACAATAAGAAAAGTTGCAGGCTTCGTTGTTAACTAGGCCTCCTATTTATCATAACAATTTAACAGCATTACAAAGGCATTTACAGCATTATAACGGTCATTCTAACATTATAACATCATTCCCAGTATTACAAGAACATAAAAGAACTTACAGACAATGCTTCTTAAAGTCCCACAATGTACAATTACAGCTGGCTTCGCTGGGACGCGATGTGTGCCACCATCTTGAACTCTGCATAATGGCGGACCCCCAGCCTCGTGGCTGAAAGGCTGTCAAATCGGAACGTCTTGGTCACGTGACCAAACTCAGCATCAAAACATGAAAATCCTGTGTACTCCTGCCGTGGAGTAAAACACCTGCCGTGAGGCAGAACAACAATGTATCGAAAAAGAAAGTAAACTTCAAAGCAAAGAGAGAAGAGAAAGAATGGGACATAAGAGGGAAAGGTACATACAAACGTGAGCAGAGGGTGAGGAACAATGAGGATAGGGAGGAAGAGGCTACACAATGACCTCGAAAGATGCTGTATGGAGCGGCGTCTATTTTCACAGGGGGCGGGGAGAGGGGAGGGATTCAAAGTGGGGATGGCGACACTAAAAAGTGTTATTTATTGGAGGCTTGAGCCTATTTAGATGTATAGATATTTGACGTATGGCTTTGACGCTGTACTCTAAACCTGTTATCAGGTTGCACCACAGTGTTTTTCAGCGTAATGTCCGTCGTTTCGCTGCACGTACTGAGAGCTTCTTCAGGAACTCAATCCTTTGGCATCATTCTCAACAACACACGGTACAACCCTGGAAACATATCGGAGAAGCCGTGCAACACTACCTCAAAAACCTTACGCATAACCGAATAAACACGTGTGTGGTCATTGATTTAGAAATGACGAGGAAGTGACCACTTCTGCGGCTGGAATGAGGACGAAGAGGTGGTGTTCTTTTATGCTAAGGTATCCTCATTCAATTCAAAGTGGAGCGAGTAAATAGAGTCGAGAGGGGATTGTTTTTGAAACAACAGTCAATCTGGCCTCCAGCGAATCTATGTCTTACTTACTGGTTTCCCTTTCTGGTGTCACCCAACTCCATTCTGTTTCGCCACATCAATCAAGTATCATTGAGTCCGTGACCCCATGGCCTTTCCTGACCAATATTATCACAACATTTGTTTTGAAAAGCAAAATCTGGACTGGTTTCGACCCTTCAGGTCTCATCAGCATAGACAGGCGTGATTTGGATCTTGACAAAAGGTTGTACCATTATTATTATCATTAGTTATTTTTTCTTCTTCTTCAATAACCCTTTGACGATCCCCCTTGGGGTCACCAGTTTCTTAACAGTGTGATAACTATGGCTCCACCACCACTCCTCTGATGATCAAACGTGTAGTGTGATAACTATGGCACCACCACCACTCATCTGATGATTAGACGTGTAGTGTGATAACTATGACACCACCACCACTACTCTGATGATCAGGCGTGCCGTGTGATAACTATGACACCACCACCACTACTCTGATGATCAGACGTGTCGCGTGATAAACGGACAACCATTTTACTTTTGAACCCAATAAAGCTTCATAGAGTTTGTGACCAAAAATCCAAAATTGTTTTATTAAAGTCACACACACACACATCCACACTTGGCATTATTTATATTTTTAAAGATAATCATTTGGGTTGGAACCTCTGGATGGGTGATGAGGCAAAAATTATTCACGGATTGTGCACACAAACGTGCACAAATACGATTAATTTTAGATGCAATTACATAATTACATTCTATTTTTATCTATAAAAATGTCAATGCAAAGCTGAAACGTCAGACATGTTGCAAGTACAAAACGAGATTGTAAAAAAGAAGCGCAGCTGTTTGCCCTTGCATTTCTCTTGGACATTGCAGAGTGGGAGGTAAAAAAAGGCAATTTCAGTGGAAACTATTTATTTGAGTGTGATTTATTGGCCAGTCAAAGTCAAGATGTTGTCCTGTCTGAATAACGACCATTGAAGAGCAAAATGTAACCAACAAGATGCTGTCCATATGATATGCGGTACATTGTTTTGCATGAATGTACGGTGGTGTGTGTGCACAACAAACAATAAATGCAGGTTTGCTTACCAATTCAAAACGGTCACTGTATATTTCAAGTAATGTATATTTAACTCGGATCCGGAGACTCCATGGAAAATTCTTGATTTGAAGCTTTCGTAACTGCAAGGATTCATATTCTTAGGTTTTTTCGGTAAAGTCACGTAGGTAAAACATAAAAATAAATAAAAGTAAAATAAAATAAAAATCACGACGTTTCGGAGGCAACACAATCTTCCGTCTTCAGGTGGAACCGCCACAGCCACGACAGTTGTATCAAGTAAATGAGAGATTGCAAGAGCTACCACTCCGTATATATAATGGTTGGAGAGGGGGGAAGGGCCAAGTACAGCACACTGTACTTAAGAGGGTGAGCCTTTGTTATGGAGAGGTACGGTTTGTGACTCAACCTGTGACAAGGAGAAAACAACTGAACATGGTAAACCTGTAATAGTTGTGTAGATTGGCCAAATAAGTGTAGTTAAATCTTTTAACCATGCAAAAAAGATTTAACTACACTTATTTGGCCAATCTTATTTGACAGACAACTATTACAGGTTTACCATGTTCAGTTGTTTTCTCCTTGTCACAGGTTGAGTCACAAACCGTACCTCTCCATAACAAAGGCTCACCCTCTTAAGTACAGTGTGCTGTACTTGGCCCTTCCCCCCTCTCCAACCATTATATAAACGGAGTGGTAGCTCCTGCAATCTCTCATTTACTTGATACAACTGTCGTGGCTGTGGCTGTTCCACCTGAAGACGGAGGCTTGTGTTGCCTCCGAAACGTCGTGATTTTAATTTTATTTTACTTTTATTAATT
This sequence comes from Lethenteron reissneri, assembly GCF_015708825.2. Classification (NCBI taxonomy): domain Eukaryota; kingdom Metazoa; phylum Chordata; class Hyperoartia; order Petromyzontiformes; family Petromyzontidae; genus Lethenteron; species Lethenteron reissneri. Next base: position 8,598,252 of record NC_083803.1, on the reverse strand, counting down.
TTAATGTTTTACCTACGTGACTTTACCGAAAAAAACCTAAGAATATGAATCCATGGAAAATGTGGACACTTCCTCCATAAATGGAAAATTAACGAGAATCCAGTTTGTGACTGTGGTGGTGAGACGTCTCAGACCGTGCAACACATCGTGAACGACTGCCCCAATCAGATAATTCAACGGGCGACCCGAAAGAAATCCACGCGGCTACTCCTGAAGCAGTCGAACGGATATCAAATCTGGACGTAAATTTGTGATCTATTACAATCCCCCAAAAATGTCATACGAAAGCAGAAGACTATTTATTTAAAAGCTAAATTTAATCAATAATAGCCATCACGAGCAGGGTGTGCATATATTTACTCTAGATTTGAAGTTTTAGTGACTGCACGGATCCATACTCTTTGGTTCTTTCGGTAAAGTCACGTAGGTATAAAATAAAATAAATTAAATCACGACGTTTCGATTGCAACACATCAATCATCATCAGGTGGGAAAACCACAGCAATACTTTTTTTTTCCAGCAAAACATTTTCTTGCTGTGGGTTTCCCACCTGATGATGATTCCTTGTGTTGCAATCGAAACGTCATGATTTAATTTATTTTATTTTATACCTACATTTTCTTGCTGTGGTTTCCCACCTGATGATGATGGCTTGTGTTGCAATCGAAACGTCGTGATTTAATTTATTTTATTTTATTCCTACGTGACTTTACCGAAAGAACCAAAGAGCATATATTTACTGTAGTGTATATAATTACTGTATAATGCATGGAAATAGTCCATGTGGTGGCGCAGCAGTGAGCGTGCTGTGCTGTGAACAAGACGACCTCGGTTTCATCCAAGTCCCCCAACTAAAATCAGCGGGACATGATAATGTGAGCCGACACTGCCCACGCGCACCATTCACCAATCCCAGCTGATCAACGTGGTAAAGTATAGTGAAATAACCAGCCCTCATCGCGGGTGGCCATCATCCGGCAGTGAAGAATCATAATCAGAATATTTCTTTATATTGGAAGAATCCCATCAGCTATGAAGCTCTGTTTCACAGATGTCCGGTAGGGGCGGTTCAGAACGCGAAAACAACAAAACAATACAAGAAGCAGTAACTTAAAATAATGTCCATTATTATATAATATATGACAGGACTTAAGTTTAATGACATCAGTCATTCACAATCCAGCTCTGAAATATTCCAGCATAATCACTCAACGGCAAAACATCAACGTGCATTGGGCTATTTGCATACATATCTTGAACAAAATGTATTTAGTGGTCTACACTGCTCCGTTAACTTGCTGTCACAAAATTATGCAAAATACATTCAAAGTGATAAACTGAATATGTTCATTGGGTTGTCATCGCTTGATTGTAAACTGCAGCGCTGAGATCATCATCGCCATCACCAATCAGTCGCTCTGACCCTGGCCGGAGGATCCCACCACGCTGAAAAGCGCAGTCCCCAAGACCTTCGCGATGTTTGAGGTCAGCCTCAACGGTGGCCACGCGCGTCCTCGTCAACCAGCGTGCTCTGCCCCACCGGAGTCAGCTCCGGTCCCTCGCTCGCAGCGCCGCTGCCGACGTTGGTGACGGTGGCGGTGAGCGGTGTCAAGATCGGCCTCGACGGAGGAGGCTCGTGAAGGACCGCTGCTCCTGGCCAGTTGGAGGCAGTCGCCCTCCAGCAACAGCGAGGGACGGACGAGCGACGCTCACAAGCACGTGCAGGAGCGTCGGGCAGATAAAATAGAGCCGGTCGTGGCACGGCAGTGGGCACAGCTGGTGCATCTGCCAATCGTCTCAGTGGGTCAAACCCACGGCGCCCGGGTCTTTTCCGTGACCTGTCGGCAAGTGGCCTCAAAATGCGCCTGGCTTGGCACAGGTTCCGCGGTGACGTCGCTTAGTGGCGAATGTCGGCTGCTGTTGTGGTTGTTGGTGCTTGCAGGGCTCTGTGGTGCCATCGGCCGAGCGCGTCCGCCCGATGCGACATGGTTGCCCGCTTGAGACGTTCATCAACGACTGACCTCAGCGTTGGCAGTGTGCTTCACTGAAGCGGACGTGGAGCGACCATTGCAGACACCACTGAGTCGAATGCATCCGAGTTTCCTGCACTGTCGTTGACGACGTTTCTGAGCACCTGTAGCAGCAGCAGCAACAACGTGGAGATGATGCGCACCTTGTAGAGAGGCACATCTTTGTCGGCGTGTCGTAATGCTGAGTTACACGCTCGATATAATCAGTTCTGAGTACAGCACTGTGTGTGGCACTTTTTCCTTGAAGGCGCTTTTCACGACAAAGTGATGAAACGCAATTTCTCCTTTTGTCCTTCAACATAGTAGTAACGTAATGTAATAGCTTCGATTGTGATTTAATAACGTGAGGAATAATAAGCAGCGTGCACTGATCAAGTAAAAAAAGTACTTTTCTCAACCTCACTGAAATTTTTATTTTATTCATCTAGACAGAGGTGGCCACAATATATATTTTAAAAAAGTTGTATTGCTGTTTAAGAGGTATTAAGATGTACACGGTACACGCTGTTTGTTACAAAGCTGTTCCAAGTAAATACTAATTATAATATAAAGCGACAACTGATGCTGCTTGCCGGGGGATATATTTCCTACTGTGCGGGTTTTCGTGGTTGCGCTGCTTAGCTTTCCCCAACGTGTTTTTGGGTTGTGGCACATTAAGTTCGGCATTATGTCCGACGTTTCGCTTGAATTCAGTTCCAGTTGCTGAGAACGTGGAGTGAAACGTCGGACATCATGCCGAACGATATGCAGTACAACGCGACAATGTATCGGACAAAAACACATTTCCTCTCTAGCAAGTAAAATCTTAAAAAAGGGATGCACAACATAAATCTTTTACACCAATGGAACCTCATTTGCCAGTAAAAAAATATGATCATTGGTTTTTTACCCTTCTATCGGACCAATCAACTTCAAGGACAGTGCATATATTATCAGAGTTGTGTTTTTTTGTTTGCATTATGGCTGCAGGTATTGTGGTCTATGCAAACATGACTCCTTGTAAAAAAGGTGTCAGTTTTGTTGCCAGATAGAAGGGTAAAAAACCAATGATCAACATAAATCTTGTTGTGCACTTTAATTCAAGCTCCAGGAATTTAAGGTCTGAGAATTGATTTAAATATCGAGTAGACTATTGTGGCACATTAGGAATGTACCACTCTTTTAATGATTTCCTCGTGCAGCTAGGGAGTGAAGTGTGGTTTTGTGAAAGTCCTTATGTGCTGTGCAGTACATCAATGCACGTGTGCACACCAGCATGCGATAACTGAGTTGGGCCTGTGGGTGGCTGGCAGGGTTATTGAGTGACCTGACTTGTACACCAGTCACGTGGTTAACGGCGACTTGGTTGAGGATTGCTGTGTGTAACACACGTGGTGTTGCATTTTACAGATTGACCACAATAAATGTGTTTGCCCTCGATTTGGAGCACCTGCCCACGTCCTTCATTTCGAGTGTGCAACACTATCATGCGACAAAGCTCACTCTCATATATAGAACAAGTGGCCAGTGCTGCCCATTACCATTGTGTGTAAACGAGAGGTCACTTGAAGGGATTTCAGTGGTAGCTCTGTGATTTCCGTTTCTGCAAGCCATGTTCCAACACGAAGGATGAGCTGCTCTGGGAGAGATTTGAGAGAAGAGACTCTGTCTCATGATTTGACACTGATACCACAATCGGGATCAAATTGGGGAAGGGAGAAAGATAATTAAAAGCTTCAGTGAGCATGCTGATAGATTGACACAAAATGACAGAAAGTGACATTATGGGGCGACAGAGGTTAACATTCTGTAAGGGCTGTAGCCTTGTCATTTCAGCTCACAGTGGGCAGCGTGCCCTGTCATTTTCCAAGCAATGATGTGGAAAGGCAGTTGGTCATGGTCACAATCCTCCTTCGTCTTAGCAACTGAAATAAAATGGTAAACTAATGGATTAACGTTCCCCACATGCATAGGAATTAGCCCCGGACGGCACATATTGAACAAGAGGTGAGATCAAACGTGTGGCCTTCACCAAACCGCAATCATCAGCGGGGTGACGTATGGTCAATCATTCTCACCCCCATCCCCATGACCCTAAAGTAAATGTATGTTACGTGCATTATCAGCATCTTAGGTGGCAGTGACTTAAGATCTATATATTCCATTGGAAACATGACGGATGTGGATTTGGTTTATGATCATTTGCACTGCTCTGACGAAGTGTAAACCTGACATCATTAACACAATCCAACATGAATGTTGGGGGTGTTCAGTATTCGCATACATTGCATATGGTTATCTCTTCCGCGGGCATGGGGGCTGAGATGGGATGTTGATGAGTGGTGGCTTTCAGTCGCCACGATGGAACGTGCAGCTCTCTGCCATCTTCTACTGAGAGTCATTCATCGCGCGAGCCATATCTGTACGCATGATTGGTGGTTGAGAAATACCTCACTATTAATACAGAATAATGAGACAGTGCACATATCCAATACCAGTTGTCTGTAAAGCAGAGTCACTGGTTAGCACTACGTCACATGGCCATGGTCATTGCAAATAGAAACCATACAATAGTAGTTTATATAACAACTAGCTTCTTTGACCGTCCTAGGACGGAAGCTGTAATATTTATTAAAAAATTGAGCAGAGTATAATTGTATCTTGTGTAAATTTAATGGCAGTGAATCTTGCAAGAAAGTATGTCATCAAACACTTCACTGCATTTCGCTGTAGCACTGTATTAATGGCAGTGAATCTGCCACAAAACTAAGTCATAAAACACTTTACTGCAGTTCACTGTAGCACTGTATATAACTGACAATTTGTTCAAATTCACAGCTCTGATACTTTATTCTCTTTTGCTTTCAGTCGCTGGGGTTGAAATGAGTTTGAAATCAATACAATATCTGGAAAATCACCGAGAAATGTCGATTTTACCATAATGTAGAAGCATAAATTAGACTTACCTTATGTCTCAACTGCTGCAGAAATAAATAAAGACATCAAATCCACTTTGTTGCTGCATAGAATTATTTATTACATTCACTTTCAATAAAGAAATGTCAAACTTAAAGAGAATTTGCGAAAAATAAATTATTTTCCGCTCGACCGTCTGCGTGAGTGTAAAAATCCACCCACTCATGAATATTATGACGGAGGCGGGGGGGGTGAGTACGGCATGTGGAATGACGCCACGCGCGTTACACACAAACCGACATTCCTGACTCATTTTTTGTAGTAATTGTCAATTTTGCAGAGATATAGTGTAAGGCAAGTTTAACACGTAGGCTTTCACGACCGATATTATCCATAATAGAGGGCTTGGGGCGGGGGGGGGGGTTATATAGCATAAATATAAGTGTGGTGTTACACCCGCCACCACCCAACATAGCCAATTAGACCCGTCCATCCAGTTCCCCATGGAAGTGGCTGCAACTCTCCCAATTCTGGATATTCTGGTCACGCATTGCCAAAATGGCAAAATAACACAGCGCTAAACGCGTAGCGGGTTTAATGACACATTTGTATGTATGTGATCTATCCCCCCAAAAAACCCCTCTCATAATGGAAACAAATAGTTTTTGACTTCTCCAATTTCGATAAGATTATGAAGCCTTGAGAAAACTGAAGAGATCAAATTTTATGAATCAGTGTTCTCACTAAACAGCTGCATTATACGCAGCATGCTCTGATAGATGCAGATTATGTTGAATATTTGCATAGTATTAGCTTAACACTTGTTTTTTCATTATATTATACCTAATATAATCACCCAGGAATGTTTGTCCTTAACGCTCGTGACGTCACTCCACATCGACCAACCCCCTAATTAATATTCATGAGCAGGTGACGTCCTCCAAATGGACACCCCCTACCCCTTCTCATTAATAATCATTGGCAGGTGACGTCACTTAATGTGGAGTACTCCCCCCTCCCCTCACTAATATTCATGTGCAAGTGACGTCACTACACATCGAACAGCCCCCCTCATTAATAATCATGAGCAGATGACGTCCTCCACATGGGGGACCAAGGCGCCTCCTCCCCCCTCCTCGGCGTCAACTCACAACCCTCACTACAAAGGCAGAACCCTCACGTCACGCGATCTCCGTAACGCTGTTGAGACATCAAAGTAAAAAGGACGTCATGATGAACAAGGGATTATAACCTGAAAATGAAATAGGTCTGTGTCACTGCGCCCTTACAAAAATTGCACACGCATTAATGCAATGAATATCACGTCGCGGTCTGCTTTTCGCTTGCAAGTTTCAGATTTACTGCAATACAGCCGTCCTTGGACGCGCAAAAGGCTAGTGTTGAATATTATTCTCATTACGTGCCAGCTAATTTCTGCTCGATAATGCAAATGTTAGTTATGTTGTGTTGAAACAATTCCATTCTAAAAAGGACTGTCAATAATGAACATAGTGTTTAATAATTACCATGCCAAGATAAATATGATTTCTTAAAAATAGGAGTAGAATATCTGATGTTTAAATGTGTTACATTGTTGTGTACATAAAAATGACATTATCATTATATTTGCACTTAATATATGTGTAATGACATTGAGGATGTCACTGTATGGTGCCGGCCCAAGAGGGCCGTGGCGTGCGATGCACCGTTATCGCGTACACCCGTAGGCGCGTGTAGTACCAGCCCTAGCGGGGCTTGGTGAGCGCTGGGATAGTGCGGCCACCATGCTCATCGTGCAGTGCTGGCTCCCACAAGGGGGTGTGGAAGAGTGTCAGCCCAGGGACAGGGTTGCCCCGGGCCATGACACTCTGGTTGACCCCGTAGATTCGTGATCTGGAGTGTCTACAGAGAAGGCCCCAGGTGGGGGGGGGGGCTAGGTGGTGATCACGTGTCCGGGGAGAGCTCTCGAGAGGAATCGAGAGAGAGAGCTGGAACGCTGGAGAAGGTGGGCGGGGCCAAGGGCGGAGCAGCCCCGACCCAGGGGGATATAAGGTGGGTCCCTGAGAGGGACGGGGTCGCTGCATTCTACAAGCTGAAGCTCTACGTCCTACAAGCTGGAAGCCCTACAGGCATCAACACGTGGTCGGGACCCGAGCGAGGGTCAGACCCTTCGTCGCTGTAACTCCTCCGTATAGGGTAGTTAGCTGGCTGGCCACCACCCTACGCTGTATCTGTTGAAGGGGCAGTTATGCCTTTGTGTTAACGTGTTGATATTACAATAAAAGTGTTGCCTCTAAAGAACAACGTCTGCGACTCAGTTGGACTCACTACATATGTATGGGGTTGGAGTGGTGGTGGCGCAGTTATCATTCTGCACTATGAACCTGGTCATATGGGTTTGATTTCTAGCCACGGCTAACATAGGTGGTGAGTGATATCTCAACGAAGTTCTGAGCATTCTCAATCTGCACAGACCAGTATGGTGAAGTATAGTCAAACATCTCCCATGACCAAAAGAGACATCGGGGAAGACTTTGTGCAGCAGAACATTGTCAAAAGGCTCTAATTTACGAGCAATATTTAATATATATCAATATCTTATTAAAAAGGCTTCGTAAAAATAAAATAAAATATTCTACCTTTATAAAATAATGCAATCATGCAGACTGACGTTTAATTTTACAATACCAAGTGGTTACTTTTATGTCGGGTTCAACCGCTAAAGGATTTAATCGTTGGCTGGATACTAAGCTTTCAGTTCTTAAGTTGTCCACGATAAAAGTTATGGGCCTGGTCTTAATAAAAATGCAGAAATATGAACAAAGCGATGAAATGTATCTTGCTTAAATCCACTTACATTACAAAGGTATAACCTTCCATCAAGTAGCTTTCGAATCTGGGAATTTAATTTAATTTCAAATGCTTTATCCTTGTGATTTGTCACATTTCAAGTAAAATTATTTAATTATTATGTAAAGTAGGTGTATGTGTGTGATTCATTATGTGGGGAGCGGTGATGGCAGTGCAGTGGCTTGCATATTGTACTATGAACCCAGCCACCTGAATTCGATTTCTGGCCATGTACAATAACACATTCCTGCGGAGGAAGCTGGTAGAACCGTTGGGTTGCTCGGTCAATGGCCAGGGTCAACGGCGGCGTGATGTATTCCGCAAATATGCCCGACTGTGAGGGCGGGCACAAACCGGCGTGAGTAGGTAAAACGTTGAGTTTTATAAGGGCACCACCGGGTGACCAGACCCTCCCCACCCAGTCCCACCCCACCCAGCCCTACCCCTCCCACCCCCACCCAGCCCCACCCTCCCCACCCAGCCCCTCACCACCCTCCCCTCCCCACCCAGCCCCTCCCCACCCTCCCCACCCAGCCTCTCCCCACCCTCCCCTCCCCACCCAGCCCCTCCTCACCCTCCCCTCCCAGCCCCTCCCCACCCCTCCCACCCCCCACCCAGCCCCTCCCTCCCCACCCAGCTCCTCCCTGCACGACGGACGGACGCACACAATAATCCCCTGTGGGCTGGTGTAACCAGGAGGCTCCTACCAGTATTAAAGACTAGTGGTGTGTGGACCTGACATGGGCCTCGCCTCGGTTAACTGAACTTTAAATGAATACCTGGTGTGGTGCGTACAGATCAACGCTGGAGACAAAACGAAAGCTGGGCATAATGCTGGGCACACTGCCGCCTTGTCGTTTATGCCAGCCTGAATAGGTGCTCACTAACAACATATGCCCCGATAATGTAGAATTGTAAAATGGGATCTTTCTATGCATGTGTGTGTGGAGACAATTTGAAATGAGAGCGTTGTATGCATTTGAGAATGCTGTACATGTGTGCATTTGTTGCTGGTCGCTAACGTTTTGGGCATTCGGACATGTTCTCAGTTGCTGCGTTTAAAATAATATATACAGAGTATATATAGATATATAGTTAATTTTTATTTTTATTGTAGGAATTAAAATTATTCATACATTAGATTCAGCCTCGGTGTCAGTAAGGGTAATTGTCAGTCTGGTCAAATCTCGGGGTGTGATTTGAGAGATTGTCTGCCCATGAGCCATCACGTGAGGGGCAATGAGATGAAAGACGAATGCGAGGCGACAGTGAGTTTCACCTTTAATGTGTCGCTCTATCACATGCACAATATATATTTATCAAAAGCAAGACATTAAATTCTTAACAAATGCGCAGTGGATATATCTATAACATATACAGTTACGTGTAGGCATGCAGTCGTGAAACGTCTTCAATATACGAATAAAATCTATTTAATTCCGTGTTTATTATAATTAAATAAATATATCTCCTCCTCCACATTGGATAATACATTACACGTAGTGTTCCATTGCGAGTCACCTATTGCGATACATTATGTTACAGATGGCAAAAATATTACCAGCATGAGCGTCCCTGTATAATCTGATTATAATCCCTTGATTGCTTTTTGGTCTTTTATGGCTGCGTTTTCACAGCAGGTTTTATAAGATTTGTTCCCGCAACATAATGCTTCAGAGAGCTGTATTTTAAATTATTCCATTGGGGTTGTTATTCATTGTCTGTATTTAGCATACGTGGTGTGTGTGGTATGTTATTTTCAGTTAATACAGATGTTCATCCTCGTAGCGAATCTGAATTTTAATTCGGGAGGTTAATTTAAGCAATCGCTTGTTTCACACTGTACCAATTCTGATTACAATCATGCATTCATAGTTGTCCGAAATGCAGTATGTTTTTACATTTTCTCGTATATCCAGTCAACATTGGGATGTCTATAAGACTGCTCTAAAACTGCTGCCCATTGCTGTATGATTAAGCTGTCTACTGGTCCCTATGCTGAGTACAAGTGAAGTTGAATAGTAACATTTATGTATTATGGCAATTACAGTAAATTGGGTTCGGAAATCTGCAAAGTGCAGTGTACTCGTGTTATGTTAAGTAATTTATTTTCCCACCATAAGAGATTGTCATCTCTGCAATTATAGTTATTCACGTAACATCCACAATTATATTGCCAAGTGGCAAGCAGTAGGACAGTTGCACCCAATTACTTGAACTGTCTTGGAGGGAACCAGCTGGGAAATTGAAGCCTCTATACTGGAAACCCTAGATGGACTCTTCTACCTTGGGGTAATTGGGGTGTGCTTCATTCGATGTCTTCATTAATATAGATACTGTATTCTCATCTTTGTAAAAATGCTGCCTTCGTATCTTTCGATCTGTTTGCGTAGATGAACGGCTCAAAAGCCTGTGATTGCTATGCCAAATTTCAGCTAAAGTGTTGGTTTGATATTGTAGTTGTGTGCCTTTGTAATGCAGTTTAAAATCTGTGTGGGAATCTTGTGTTTAAAATAACTATACTGCTATTCCGTGTGCCTACATCCTTATAGAATTATGGTTTGTTTCACCGCCAAATAGTGTCTCTGGAATAGGCTGTCGTAAACAATATTTTATTCATCGTCTTGAGATATTGAAAGTAAAACAAATACAATGTAGCACAATACTCTTTGAAATTAAGTTGCTTTTGTGAACATATTTTAAGAAAAATAACTTGCGAAAAGTGTACAGCATACTACGAAGATTTTTCTTTGGCACGTTGCTATATCACGCTCTGTTGTAAACAATACAAAAGGACTTTTGCTTGCAAGTGCAATATAACATAATCTCCCCATACTTTACGGAATTTATTTTAGCAATAAAGTGCTGAAAGCTTTTGTATTAGCTTAAACAAATGTTTAATACCGTTGATAGTTTTTTTTCAATGTGTATGCTGAAGAGTGCATATTTTACAAACTCCACAGCATTCATTTTATTACACATTACATTTTGGAGGCATTATTCTGTAATATGTGGACTGCATCTAAAATAACTGGTTTATTGGTATGAATCTACATGAATGTTTCACTTCGAGGATGTACTGGATATATATTTTAAATTGTACACTCATCTAAAAAACAAATCATACTAATTAATTTAAATAATGATTTCCAGCCCTTTGTAAATCTCCTGCTGGATGAAGGCCTCCCGAAGCCATCTCGGTTATGAGATGTTTTTTTACCATACTTGACCACTCTGGTAGGTCTTGGTTATTATCCTTGACTGGGGATCGAATTCAGGCGGCTGAGTCCATGGCACAGTTAAGTGAGCCACTGCACAGGGTTGATTTTGTTTTCTTTGCCACTGTTCTTCAATTCACCCTCAAGGTGAACCCGGTATAGTTGCAACATAGTTTAATGAAACGGGTAGTTCATGTCCTGTCCATTTGTAAAGCTCCAAATATAAATATATTTCAATATTACATGTAAAATTATGTTGACATTTACCACAAAGCTGGGTTTAAGATTGATGTGATATTTTAACGGAGAAAGTTTTCTAAACACTTGGCTGTCATTTCAGATAATATGCTCTTAAAATCAATAAGCCTGGTGATCCCAACGCAATAAAATGCATAAATGTGTCAGTACAATCTGCCAGTGCAGTGCATCATAACACTGCTACGTTGTGGGATTTGTCACTATACTTGGGCAGTAATTCAGAGTTGCAAATTGAAGAGTCCAGTTTCTCCGTTAAAGCAGCATGTATGTGTTCTTCACGAGAGTAGATTGCATAGGTTTTGTCAACATGTCATTTACATTAGTGCATTGGCCCAGCACAAATTTACTTTCTTTTTATACTTCCGCGACAGAGATCACAACTGGCAAGTGTCATAGAGCACTTGGGCAGTCTTCATCTTCTTGGTTCTTTCGGTAAAGTCACGTAGAAGGGAAGTAATAAAATTATATAAAATAAAACATAATAAAATAATTCTCACGACGTTTCGGCCACAACGCAAGCAGCCGTCCTCAGGTGAAGACCATGTCTGTCGGGGAGACAGCGTCTGAATGAATGAAACGTCGTGAGAATTATTTTATTATGTTTTATTTTTATTATTTTATTACTTTCCTTCTACGTAACTTTACCGAAAGAACCAAGAAGATGAATCCCTGCAGTCACGAAAGCTTTAAATCGAAACTTGGGCAGTGTATGATAAATGCAGTTTTAGAGTGAAACCCCTCGAACCCGCTCTCCTTTTATACAGCTCTTCCTATTATCCGAGCCCCCGAATCAATTATCAAAAAATTATATTTTCCTATTAATCTGCACTGATCTGTGGGATAAGAGCAACCCAGAAGCTGCGTCAAATTGATCCTATTATCCACAGCTTCCACGCAGAAAAGGCGAGTGACGCAGTCGTTGAGGAAAATGTTAATAATAAGTCTTCTTCTTATTCTTCGTTATTTTAAGCAATATTATGCATGTCACTTCTTTCAGTAAAAAGGAGTAAAGTGTGCGGATAAGCACATACACTGACACATGCTTCTCATGCTCTCCATAGTCGGGCAGATTCATGGATTTGCACCGGGCAGTATTCCGTCGTTATTCACGACCTTGCTCTCTCTTGGCGAGTTTGGCTATCTGCGAATCGCATCTGGAAATCTACGCGACTGCATCGAGAGAGAAAGTGATGAGAGATAAAGTGATGAGATAAAGTTACAACATAAAGTGATGATATAAGTGATGAGATACTGTTATGAGAAATATTATTTACGTATTTATTTAAGGTAATTGGTTAGATAGTTTTGGTTTTAGTATGCCAATATCATTATCCGCTAAATTTGCAATTCACAAGCATCTCCGGACCGTGTTCATCGTGAATAACGAGGTAATACTGGGTTGAATGTGTATGCAAAGCTTCACTTATATTGGAGTAAAGCGTTATAAAAAAAATGCATTCTTGTTTGCTACCCTTTGAGACCCATGGTGTATGCCACTCGTAACTCTTTGGTTAGTTGCATCAAACAATAATTTAGATTACTTAGACATGCGATAATTAAGGTGAACCACTCACACAAGTTGTTCTATGCAGCAGGTTAGGTAGCACAGTGTAGGTGTATAATTACCGCGGTCTCCTAAAGCAACTCTTTTCGTATAATTACCACCAACGCAATTATTTTCAAAGTGTATATTGTGTTTGTCCGTGTCTGGTTGACACATTAATTACAACACGAACACGTACTAGTTGTACTTGGTAAATAGCGACACTGCCGTTGTATTTCAATTGCCTTCCGCTAATTGCACTCTTGTGTGGAACAGCAATCTTTTGTTTGATAGCAGTGCTGGCTGGAGGGAGGGCATTAGCACTGACCTCATAACCTGAGGGCGGTAAACTAAGTATTGAAGCACAGGCTGTACATTCCTCGGGTACAGGAGGGTGTGTGTGTGTGTGTGGGGTGACGCTGGGCACACGACACACTGTGCTGCCACATGCAAGTGTGACTGCAGAGACAAACACTTTGTGAGAAACCAAACTGTGCGTCCTTGCATTGAATCGGCAATAAGGTCGCGAACCTCTGCCTCACCACACGGATATTGATTGTGAGCGCGGCGTGATGAAAGGGAATGGAGGTATACATTGTATTTCTCGGCAGCCACCGTCCAAAGTGGCGACGATTAAGAAATCAGGATATGACCGTCGTTATAATTGGAGACAATAATGATGGGGCGGTAATGCCGACGTTGACACTCGTACTGATTGAAAATATTAACGTACTCACGCTTTTGTGAGCGTGACCATCGAATTTGGAGCATACGTAAAAGCTCGTGAATGAGCGGGAGCGCAAATGGGATGTTTCAGCGAAGTAATTTAATTTCGTAATTGTTTGTAAGCACACTGGACAAGTGAATTTAATGTTGCATGGCAATATATTAAGCATAATAACCTATCGTGGAGTCATCTTCTAATCCAGGGAAGAAAGAAAAAGCGCTCGAAAGCGGCTCATTCCTTTTATTAGTGATGAAGTTTCATAGCAGGTTCTGTTATGAGACAAATAAGCATGCTCACAGCATCAGATAGGATGACAATAGCCATCCAACACGCAGCGTTAAAGTATGATCACATTAACAGTGATTTGCTGTCAGGCATCAGTTTGTTTTCAAAATCCTTATCATCGTCTGAATTGTACTTATCTAATCAAAGAGCAGCGATGAGGAAACAGGGAATCAATTGTTAAGCTCATTACAATTGGTCTCTGGTTTCCCATCGGTGCGCCAAATGGCCAAATGGCAGATGAAAACTGATGGCACCTATGCATTTTGTTTGCTGTAATGCAAATCCATTAATGTCGGCACACTATACCCAGCCACACGGCAATGTGAACGGAGAGAAAATCATTGACATTTAAAAACAAAGATTTCGTCGTGAGAGAGTTAGACGAGGCCAACAAGATTTGCTTGCCAACCACAACCAAGGTCTAAATCATTAGACTTCCTTTGCCAGTACCAAAATATAATAATAGGGTTTTTTCCCCTCTTTTTCTGGCAACAAAACTGAAACCTTTTTACAAGGAATCGTGTGTGCAATAACCACAATACTTGTGGTCAAAATGCAAACAAAAAACACACTCTGATAATATATGCATTGTCTTTAAAACTGATTGGTCCAAACCAGAGATAGCTTTCTTTTGAGCCTCGTCTCAAACGGTGCTAGACCAGAGGACGCCAAAAGGCGTACAGCTCAAAGACAATGCACTATCAAAGTAATGAGGGCTCGGGGTAAGCATCTACATCATTAGACCTCCTTTGCCAGTACCAAAATATAATAATGGGGTTAATGCACACATGATTCCTTGAAAAAAGGTTTCAGATTTGTTGCCAGAAAAAAAAGGGGGAAAACCCTATTATCACAACCAATGTGTTACCATTCTCAAGTATTGCAAAATGGGGTACTGTAGTTAGCAAAGCTGTGATTGTTATCAAACCCTGACGCCTGTATACTTGGAGTTTGCATCTTCTCCCCGTTGTCGTGTGGATTTTTCTCCGGGTCCTCCGGTTTTTCACTCCACATTTTTAAATATGCCTTTAGAGTATTTGGCTGCAATACATTTCCACGTGATAATCTACTTAGTTAATCTATCATTTGTAACCAGATCGCTTCTGAAAAAAAAGCTATATAGCTCAGTGGGCCTTACCTCGTGAAATAACAATAGTTTCATTTAGGTGTATTGTGCACTGATCCTGTGTCATTAAAATGTGGTAATAGAAATGTTTTGGCTTTTGGCTTTAGAAAAGAGTATACCATTGTCTGTGGTATTCTGTTTACACTGTTGTCTGTGGCATTGTTGTGTCTTGGATACAATTCTTCGCCTGCCTCTGCAAACGTATGTGGGTTCAATGCCACTGCATAAATATCTCAATACACCTTCACACATACTCACAGCGAGCTCCATAAAATATATATTTTGCACGCGGTCATATTTTTTTTTTACTTTAAAAAGTCAGGGAAACCGCGGTAAATGGAAGATGTTGGTGATGCTCGTCTTTGTGGTATTGAGCCAGTGGTGGAAATTCCATATTCCCCAGGCAGGGTCCAGGCATTCCATAACTCAATGTTTACTTCTCACAAAGGATGCTCGTTTCATTAAACCTGGAGGGATTTAAGATAAGCTGAGTCAAGCCCTGGCTGGGATTTGAACTCCATGATGCCAATCCGAGCTGTCTAGAGAATCCAAGGGGCTACTCTGTGTTGTGCTTGAGGGGAAAGAGGGCTCTGTGTCCATTTACACTATAAAGAGTCGCCTGTTTCATGATATTTGGTGTTTGCTTTAAATGGCTTAACATGAGTATCGGGTTTCACAGTTGTGCTGTATATCTCTCTGATGTATTTGCAGGCTGTATTGTGTTTGTTCTACATTATGTCCGACCTTTCACTCCCAATTCCTGCAGAAGGTGATTAAGCATGGGAGACAGCTATGTCTGCATAATAGAGGGTTTGATTTGGGTTAGATCGCGTAAATATGTAAATGTGTCGTTAAAACCCGCCACCACCCGAAACAGCCAACTAGTAAGGGTTGTCACGTAAACAGAACGTGCCAATTCGTCACTCGTACAGCACACCGGTGTGTCGGAGAGCCAAGCCACAACATTTACAATCTGAGTACGACGTTTCGCCAGTAATTACAACGAGCTTCATCAGACAACAGCCAGATTTGTGGAGAAGTCCACCTGTTTCGTTCCTTATATAGAGGCGTAGATGTGTTGACTCTCCAACACGCCTGTGTGGTGTACTAGTGACGAATTGGCACGTTCTGTTTACGTGACAGCCCTTACTAGTTGGCTGTGTGGGGTGGTGGCGGGTTTTAACGACACATTCATATATTTACGCGATCTAACCAAAAAACATCTAATATGGATGATATTGGTCGCGAAAGCCTACGTGTTAAACCAGCTATGTCTGCATTTGTTCAATTTATAATAAAGCCAGATATGCAGGTATTTACGGGAAACCAACTTATGCAATGTTTTTCTCATGAACTTTGTTTAGAAATGTTTTCTAGCTACGCTATGTGTTATTGCTGTTAATATAATAATGTACAGTACAGCCATTCATAATCCACTGCTGGATGTAGGCCTCTTCACGACATGTTGGTTATGGAGGTTGTTTGCCCATACTTCGCCATGCTGCTTCTGTGGAGGAGGCTCGTTGGAGGACGCTGCTACTGGGCAGTTGGAGGCAGTCGCCCTCCAGCAACAACGGAGGGCAGAGGAGCGACGCTCACAACAACGAGCGGAGCACTGGGCAGCTAAAATACAGAGGGTTGGCACAGTAGGGGGCACAGGTGGTGCATGTGTCAGTCATCTCAGTCGGTCAACCTATGACACCTGGGTCTGTGCTGTGACCTCCTAGCGTTCGACAATTCACCTTGCATCAAAGTGCACATAGCCTGGCACAAGTGCTGTGGCGACGTCTTAGCCACTTAGTGGCGAATGGCGGTTGTTGTTAGTGAATGGGGGGATTGAGGTGTAGTTCAGATGCCATCCACCACTGTTGCTCGCCATGTGCTGGGAATACAATTGAAGCCATCCTATTCGTATCACAGCGCAATAACCACCATGCCACTGTTCCATACATTCGTTTACAATTTCTTTTTACGGTTATAACATTCGAAAGGAGTTTGAGAGCGCAAGAAGTTACGTTGACTAGTACAACATAGTTTGCACTTCAATATTGGGCTTGACATTTTGAGGAGAAATCAATAAAACAGCATGTCTAAACGGAATTCCAGTGGTTTTATGGAAGTTGAAGATTAGTATTACAGTTGTTGGAAGTGATAGTGCAGAAATATGGCTCACAATGTTCATGTTGAGGCTTCTGTTTCAATTTTCGAGATGTCATTTCAAGTTATATCAAAAGCTGCATACCATAACTAGAAGAGTGATATTGTATCTTTTTTAAGTGACATACAGTATTTTTGTTCACTAAATATAATTACTAATGTAGAATTAAATAATGTTTTCAGTCGTCTGTAATGCACCATTTCACAATATAGTAAGAATTGATATACTACTTCTGTGATTGTCGATTCATGCTCGAGAGCAGACACAGGGCAGGGGAGTCAAAATGTCCCTGAGGACTAGAAAGGATTTTGACAGCAATTCTGTTGTCTGTTCTACAATGGATTAATCCATAATAATTGAATCCCAAAACGTTTATAGATGAACCTACCTGAATTGGCAATGCGTCGTACAAAACGAATGCAACATTTTTTTCTCTCTCACAGAGACATGTTTATGACCAGCAGAGGGCATTCTCTTGCTCGGGCAAATGAGGCAAATTGGTCGTTCAGTGGGCATCAATGACAGTTGCTTTCCTTGGCAGACGGGAAGCGTATGGCTTTATGGTACTTTTGTGCCAAGAGATGGTGCATTTTAATAATGAAATAACAATTTATAGCCCTTTGGCCAATCCCCTGCTGGATGAAGGCCTCCCCAAGCCACTTCGGTCACGGGGGGTTGACCATAATTCACCGTGATGTTTATTGTAGGTTCGTGAAGGGGGTGGGGGGAGGGCATCAGGGTGCACGAACCCGTTCGGACATCACTCGCCACTGAGATGCCAAGCCATGGCCAGGAATCGAACTCATACTTTGATTCCAGAACCCCGATTGGCACTCTGCCATTCCACTGTACATTGCACTGTATATAAACAGTGGATTTTATTTATATATTTAAATATTTAAATATCCATTAGCAGCGAACAAAAATCTAATTTCAATCAAATAAATAATTCTACGTAGAATATTTTGGAAAGGATTTTTTTCAAATGTAATAAATAAATAAATCCATTGCTTATCTGGCAAAGCCTGATTTCGTCTCAAGACTCTTGTCATGAGGTTTGTGCCCGGAGTTGATTGTGCCGACATATCCCAGCTGCCCTCATTATTGCTTTGGTTACCGGTACAGGTACATTTACAATTGTAGACATTTTTATACGTAACCAAAAAAAACACTCATTACCTTTGTAAATATTGAGACAGATCTTTCATGTATATTTTAGGAAGTTTTGTCATCAGATATGTTAGATCTCCAGTTTTTTTTTCAGGCAGTCAGATTTTCTTTTTACAAAATTAACTTACTATAACGTGTGCACGCGTGCGGAATCACAATCGATGTAAACAAACAGGTAAGCCCACTGGAATTGCGCTCCAGAGGTGGTCGGTTCACTCTCACGGCATGACAGTTGAAATCCCCTCTTCCACCCAGCAGTATAAGTGCATCCACCACAGAGTTAGTCGTCAAGCAGGTCGTGTGTGGTAGAATAAAGTACGGGTACTCCCACTTGGAGTGGCTCCCTCGGAAAAGGAACACCTTCTGTGAGCAGTGGCACAAGATAATTACAGCTGTTTCGATGAGCACAGTTGGCTACGTATGGTTCGAAAGAAGCTCTAGGTTACCTTTGAACACACAATTGTATGGCTATGGTTGAAGTCCTGGCCATTGATTCATTTTGGAGACGCACAACGATTGCACAAACATGCACTTGATTAAATTTCGATTTAAAGCTTTCGTGAATGCAGGGATTCATCTTCTTGGTTCTTTCGGTAAAGTCACGTAGAATGGAAATAATAAAATAATAAAAATAAAACATTATAAAATAATTCTCACGACGTTTCGGCCACAACGCAAGCAGCCGTCCTCAAGTGAAGAACAGGTCTGTCGTTGTGGCCGAAACGTCGTGAGAATTATTTTATTATGTTTTATTTTTATTATTTTATTATTTCCATTCTACATGACTTTACCGAAAGAACCAAGAAGATGCACTTGATTATTAGCTTCTCAAGAATTGCACATGGGTTCCTCCCCCCATTCACTTGCTGTGATGGTGGCAAGCATGTTGTATTGGTCAAGTTTGTTGAAAGCTTGTCAGAAGCCTATTTTTTCATGATTAGGTTTTAGTTAAACGACTTGTCTATGAGTGCTTAGCAACTCGTGTTGCTGCGAGGAAACGTACGCAGCCTTGGGTTGGGCAATAATACATCAGTGTAACTTTTCCTGTTATTACCTACTTACGTATACATGGATTGGGTGGTAATGAAGATAGCATTGTCTAAGTGTCAGTGCCGAGCACTATGGAGGCATACATTTAGGCTGGTCACTGTCACCACGGTGAATAGAAATTTAATAGCGCACGGCTGAGGTAATTTATTTTAAAATGAACGGATTGATCGGGCGTGTGTGGCACTGGGTGCTTTTTTTACCTCTTCTTTTTTGCCCAGGCAGTTACGCCATTATAACATCACCACATCACCACAAGTATTCATATCAAATAAACCCCCTTAAGGTAATATGATATAGGAAAATTATTCTCATACCACTTTGGCAAAACATATTTTCCCGGAAGACACAAACACCGTATTTATTTAATCCAACTGCATGCCACATTTCAGTGCTGTACGCTGATACATGCTGCTGGGCAGTGGTTGCTAGCACGTGGCCTTCAATCCAGAACTGTGGAGGGGAGGGTTGGTGGAACGCCGAGCAAATGTTGTGAAACTCCCTTCCCGTGGGCATTGAGATGCCATACACTGGAACGCCAGTAAACGGTGGTACAGCAAGTATGGACTACTAATGTCATCTGCGCCATCTAAATGGGGTAGAATGTTGCCCCCTCGCACGTGTGGGGTTTCTTCAGATACCTCCGTTTTCCTCCCACATGCACAAACACTCATTTATTGGCTGAATATTGAAACATACAATGCAGGGTCCTGTTTTCAGCCAATTAATGAGTTGTTTGTCCTTGGACTCTGTTTGGCTTCCTGGGTAAATAAAAAATTAGAGTTTTAGAAAGATTAATTTAATTATATAACATTTATAACATAACATGCTGAAACCGCACCTCCGAGGAGTACAACTGGCTACGTACAGTGCAAAAGGAGATCGACATACATACATCCAAACCAAAACATATGTGGGTAGACATTTAACGCGTTGTTATTTTACAATAGCACGATAAAGGCACGAATCGTAACAAGGGAGTGGGGTACAGAAATGTTAAGCGGACTGAAGCCCGAACGAGTGCTCCTGGGTTCTGGGAAGGTGATGAGATTGGGCTCACTGCCCCCCCTCCCACTCACGTAGGGACTGCGATCAGCGGGAGCCTGTGGTTTTTATTTGGGGAAGGAAAGGCAAGGGAAGAGGAACAAAAGTAAACTTAAAAAAGGAGTTGGAGGGAGCGGGGACATTTAATAGTTTCCTATTTTTCGATTTAAAGCTTTCGTGACTGCAGGGATTCATCTTCTTGGTTCTTTCGGTAAAGTCACGTAGAATGGAAATAATAAAATAATAATAAAAAACATCATAATATAATATTATGTTTTATTTTTATTATTTTATTATTTTCCTTCCACGTGACTTAACCGAAAGAACCAAGAAGAAGTTTCCTTTTTGTAAGTTTTACCACCCCCTCCTCCTCCTCGTTGATTGCTCTGGAAAGTAAATATCTTTAAAAATTGTTGAATTTAGGTCTGTCGCTTTAGATGTGTACACTTTGATTTATTTCTTATATTTTGTTGCGGAAATAAATAATATATCATTGAATATTAACAGCCTCTTACCACCTTGAAAATTGCATGAAAAGAGTGAGAAAACACGTCGCGTATGCATGTACAAGACAATCTGGCTTTGTGCGATTGCATGAGGCATGACAAATAATGCTGCTTTGCAATAACCGATGATTTCTCAGAGGACATTGCTTACCTATGAAGCTCTGCAAACTGAAGGAGTGCATTGTTTGAAATAATGGCAGAGAAGATTACTTTTTTTTTTTGGAAATTCATTTTCAAGTGGCCACTGGGCATACATATCGAGTGTAGTTCCATTATCCACAGTGGTTTGGGATTAATTTGAAAAGTTTTTTTCTTATTTCTCAACAGAGCTGGTATACAATGCAAATGCATTGTACATTATGCTTAGCAGCGATCCATTTGCATTATCGTTTGGCGTTAAGGATGTTTCGTTCTAAAAATGTTACACACATGCACATGGAGTATTGCAATTTCCTATAAACAATGCGATGTACACACCGAATGAACATTGCTGTATATACAATAATATAACGAATATGGTGGTTGTGACTAATTACATAGTCACACCCAAAGGAGGGAACTTGTCCTAAAGGACGTGCTCCGAGGAGATGGAGCAATGAGATCAGCTTACGCGCAGGAGCGAGGTGGATTGTTGTATCACGTGACCTTGAGGGATGGCAACGTCTACCGAAAAGCCTTCATCAGCAGTGGATACATCACGGCTGATCGTGATTATGATGGTATATTCTGCAATGAAAAGAGCATACAATCAGGTAATGCCATAGTAAGATTGCGTACAATTCTTAACATTGAGCTTGCACCGTTTTAATGCCTTACAAACAATAACTGCACATACTACACCGTGAATATTAATGAGTTCATGGGTACAGCCTAAACAGCCACACTCTCGTGAGTGATGTCACTGAAGTGTGATTGATAGCGGAACACACCACAATTTATTAATGAGTGTTCACCTGCCATCTCCCCCCTCCGGACTTATTTAGGGTGTCCCCAGAACATGAATAGAAACATGAAAAATAAAGATATTTAAAAAGTCATAAAACATCTGCAATTTGACATTGAAATAGGTTCTAAAAATAAAATCATTAAGATCTCATGTGACAAAGTCTCTGTTCTCCAAAAACAGTCCGTCAACTTGCAAAATTAAATTTATTGGAGCTTTGTTTTAACTTATAACAGTAAACAAACAAGTTGACTAAATTTGGCAACACTTCTTTACGTAGTTTGTAAGGGTTTTCATGTGCAAATATCTTACATTAATCTTTAATGTAGTCATATGTTCATGTTTACCAATTTTTATTATATTCGTACCACTTCATCATCATCCATGATCTATCCAGTTGAAAGTCTTCCAAAGTCGTCTCCATCTCTCACGGTCTCGAGATGGCTGCCACTCTACCCTGACTGTTCTTAGCTGTCAATGTGATGTTTCAAACCTGAGTATGCTCTCTAATCCATGTACATGTATTCCACTTCCTGTGCCTTGTGTATCACTTAATTGGCCTTAGATGCTAGATCATAATTTTTTTTATTATTCTGTTGGATAAAGTTGTCTCCATATTAATATTAATACCTCAACCAAGTCATGTGCATCTATAATCAACATTATTCACAGACACAGCATATCTTATTTGGCCATATGTTTATGACATTTTACTATATTAGCTAACATGTCAATTGTTTTCAAGAATGTCTTCTCTTTCAGCGGTATGTCCCACTTAATATTCTTAGGTTTTTTCGGTAAAGTCACGTAGGTAAAACATCAAAATTAATGAAAATAAAATGAAATAAAACAAAAATCACGACGTTTCGGAGGCAACACAAGTCTCCGTCATCAGGTGGGACCGTCACAGCCGAATTAGCTGCATCAAGTGAGGCAATGATTCAAGATGTAATCCCTTATAAGCAAGTTGAAGGGGGGAGGAGAGGGGGGGGGGCTCATCAGAATGTGGTAGCCAATGAATGGAAACATATCGGGAGGGAGGGGGGCGGGGCTCAAAGACAGCACGGAGTGCTCAACACATTGGGCAGAGAGGGGGAGGGGAGGCCTGATACACATGAAAGACAAAAGAACGAAAATGCCCATGTTTATACCAATGCTGGCTGAACAATGAAGAGAGTACTGTTAAAAAATAAAAAATAACTGGGAATGTTAGCATTGGTATAAACATGGGCATTTTCGTTCTTTTGTCTTTCATGTGTATCAGGCCTCCCCTCCCCCTCTCTGCCCAATGTGTTGAGCACTCCGTGCTGTCTTTGAGCCCCGCCCCCCTCCCTCCCGATACGTTTACATTCATTGGCTACCACATTCTGATGAGCCCCCCCCCTCTCCTCCCCCCTTCAACTTGCTTATAAGGGATTACATCTTGAATCTTTGCATCACTTGATGCAGCTAATTCGGCTGTGACGGTCCCACCTGATGACGGAGACTTGTGTTGCCTCCGAAACGTCGTGATTTTTGTTTTATTTCATTTTATTTTCATTAATTTTGATGTTTTACCTACGTGACTTTACCGAAAAAACCTAAGAATATGAATCCTTGCAGTCACGAAAGCTTCAAATCTAGAATTATGTCCCACTTAAGTCCACTTTATATTTTAGAATGTAAGTTTTCATGGTAAAATTATTTGATTCCTTTCTCCTGCCAATCTCTTCTCAAAACGCATTCTTATTTCACTTTGGTGGAGTGTGCATCTTTATAACACTTGTGCATTCATCAAAGTGATTTTTAAGAATACATTTCGTCACGGACTTTGAAATGTCACCTTGTCCAAATGAAACATATACATGCATGACTGTGCAGCTTTTAAAAATGTATATATACCAGTGCAATCAGCACTTAAAGGAAACATTTGTAATGGCTGAAATACAATCGATGTACTTTTCCATTTGGTGGTAAGTATTACCTTTATGGTCTTTATTATCAGAGGACACATAGAAACTTTTCGGTTATATAAAAAAGTAACTTACAAATGCTGACATTTGTGTGCTCACAAGTACTTAAAGTAACACCAAAGCTGTCTCGTTGCACAGTACATATTTTCCTGTCAGTAACATAACCATCGCGCGTACAGTATTAACGAACAGAACCGTTGAATATATACCAATAGTTTTATAAATAATTCATATACAAAATAGTATTGAACGTGAAAATAACACGAAAAAAACCCCCAAACTTTTAAGATGTAATAAAATATGTGTGTACTGCCTGAAGCAGAGAGTGCTGAGGATAATTCACTTGATATTGGAGGAATAGGGAAAAATGAGTTCGGGGAGCAGAGCAAATAGGCAAAGGGTGAGAGGACTTGTTTGTGGCAAGGGCAGTGCCTTGTTGACCACACGGATGCCTTTCTGTGGAAAGGTGAAGCAGAATTAAAGTACAAATTTCTCACTCATGGCAGTTGCATACATTGCGACCAAGACAGGTTCGCATGATGAAACCAGCTCTGCACAGAATCCTCAGGACTGGAAACGTATGTTCATGCTGTAATAGGTTTTTTACGTGTCGTGGTCTCTACTGAGTTTATAAAAATTGTAAGGAAACAAATATTACGAGATATGTTGCATAGGTATATAGTATTACACATATATAGACGGGGCCATGTGTGCATACCCTGATGTCATGGACCTTATTTTTTTTTTAAGATTACAATTATATTATTTAGTTTCAGAGATATATCTCAACTTTAGTAATATTTAGCCGGCATGGAAGAGTAGTCCAACATTACCCTCGAGAGATGCTCTCAAGAGCTTCATCTCACAGAGTTGCGTGTGCAATTACTTGCTCAGTTGCATGAGCAAGCCATCGCGGGGCTGACCCGATGATACTTGTATTCTTTTCTGGTACATATACATTTTCCAAAGTTGTTTTAATCAGACTGTGATGGAATCATTTTGTTCAAACAAATGCGTTTGTCGCATTGCTCATCAATAATCTTCACATGTTTCGTGTCCATCGTCCCTTGTGAGCAGGATATAGAGTGACTGATATAAAGTGACTGATATAAAGTGAGTTGATTAATGTTACGAAGCTCAACGCATGCTTGAACCTGGAAGGGGTGGAACTTTTGTCAAAGATCCTGATGAAGTGTCCATAATAGAATGTGCCCTGTACATGTGACACCAGCAATCAAATAATCATTCATAATGGACAGGTGTCCCATAATGAATTGAAATGGATTAATGGAAACCAATCCCACAATACGTTTGACAAATTACTGTCAATAAACGTTGAGCATATTTTTGAGCGCAAGCAACACCCAATTCAAGTGCGGTTATTGGGAGGGGAAAGAGATATTCTACATCGATCAAAAATGTGGTTTATGATTTGCATACTCATCAATAATGCACCATTCCTGGGCACTGCCACAGTGGTGTAATGGTTCGCACTACCTGACTTGCAATGCAGAGGTCGATTCGATCTTCAAGAGCAACATTTCAAACAATTGGCAAGTTTCTTAAGTCCCCCCCCCCCTCACTTCTTTTCACCCAGTTAGTCGATCGGTAAGTCGTCCGTGGTGGGGTAAAGTGTGGGTTCTCTGACCTTTCCTAAGATGTCTGGAGAGTTTAGATGACAAGGCCATACATCCTCTAGAGGGGCTCACTCATATTGACTAGAGTGGAGGTCTTCTTCTCGCAGTGGTGGGAGCTAGTAATACAGGGCTGTCCAGTGTTCTCTTTAAATATGACAAAACTGTAGTTAATAGACTATTACTTCCACTGCCTTACCATATGAAATGACCTCACAAATAAGATCAAATTTTTAAGATAGGAATTGTCATGTTTTGTCTATGTTTCTTTTATGATGAATCCAATTGGGAAATATATGTTGAATCAGAAGAATACTCGACATTTCTCAAAAAGTAGTTGCTGGATTTTTTTACTGTACTATAAAAAAAAACTATTCGTAGATTGTGCTGCTATGTATCGCCATTCAGAGAAGGGCATGTCGAGATTGAAATGTTAGGCAACGCGGGTCAGTGCTCCAACCATATACTTTAGCTAATTTACCTGGCAGCGGGAAGTACATTCAAGTGGATCGATTTTTAACAGCAGGAAACATAGCTAAGTGTGTGACTGTCCAACGACTAGTATTTAAGGTGCACATATTTGTGGCTGAAAGCATGTTCACATGCACATGCTGCACAAATAAAGTTTTAGACATTTTTGTCTGATCACATATACGTAATTTGCCTAATTGTTCTTTAACCATTATTATCAGCTATGGTATATCCACTGCTGGATTAATATTTTCCATTCATCATCACGTCGTGATCCTGCATTTCCCTGATCCATCTAGCTGATCTCATCCCTCCATCTCCTCAATGGTCTTCCTCTTGGGCATTCATCACCAACCTCGACCATCAGCCATCATCTAATCTGGTGACGTGTTCTGCGTAATACCACATCTTTATTTTTCATCCACACCACTATACATTTTTAACTATCTATACCACTTCGTTATCCTCAACCATGATCTATCCTCTGCTGGATGAAGACCTCCCCAAGCCGTCGCCATATATATCTCACGGTGTCGAGATGGTTGCTACTCCATCCTTAGTCTCGACCACTGGCCATCATCCCTTTTAGTGGTACATCACGACCATGCCAACTTACTTTCTTTTTGCTGTCAATAATCACGTCTCAAACTTGAGTATGTTCTCTAATTCAGGAAGTCCTCTTCACATATCTTGTGCACCACGTAAATGGACTTCGGTCAGTTTCTTATGTCGTGCAGCAAGTGAAAGGTAAATGTATTCATGCTTTTTGTTTGCTTAATTTTCAGCTTTTAAATTATCTCGTCATTGGGCAATGTTTTCATGATCCATATACCTGAGCAGGTAAAAGCTATTTTTCTTCATACACAAGGTTAATGTTACTTTACAATATTCTCTTACTCACCTCTTTATTTCATTATATCATATTGTGTTTTACGATTGTTTTTAGATTAGTTTGCTGCTATAAATTTGCACACGGTAAGCCACATTGTTGAGCCATCATTTGTGGCCATGTCGCTAAAGAAAAACAAGTTGGTAGCTTAAATTAGTTTCGTTTTATTTGTATTTTTAAGTGATTTGTTTAGCTTTCCTATACTTTGCACTCAAAACGTGTTTTGTATTGTTTGTTGTTGTAACGCTCTGACCTGCCCCTACTGGAGATGTGTGAAAAAGAGCTTTGTAGCACATCGGATTCCTCCAGTCTAAATAAATATTCGGATTCTGATATTATTCCACCTAGCAAAATGTATGTACGTGGCTTTTGTTTTGATCATACTATCTTTGTTAAGTTCTGAAATAAATTCCTGAAGCTTATTTGAAGTCGTTGATCGAATGAAAATGCCTTCCGTAAATATGCGATTTTACATTTGTTCATTTATATACAGAATGATTGTTTCAAGCTCAAAAGTCAACTTGAAAATGACATAGAACACATCTCTAGCAGCATATGTTTGCTGTGTAAAAAAAAAATGTTGTGCACATGTCTACCACGTACATTACTCGGGTATAAAAGTTAATCAAAAACAAGTTTCGTCAAATAAAAACATTCGTGTGCAAGATTTCATCAGCCAACAGGTGTGTATGTTCATCTATTGAGCAAGTGCAGTGGACAGTGCACTGTGCTACGAAACCGCCGACCCGAGGTCGACTCCCGATCACGACCAATAATAGTGGCGAATTTTTTTAACAGTGTTGGGCCTGCCCTCGGTCGACTCAGCCTTAAATGAATACCTGGTGTGGTGTGTAAACATCAGCACTGGGGAGACAAAGGAGGCCGTGCGTGGTGTTGGCCACCCACCCCCTCTTACACAAAGTTGTTCCATCAGTCAAATTAGGCTATACAAGGGGATCTTTAGTAGTAGGGTTTTACCCTTTAAACTGGTACAAAACTGACACCTTTATACAAGGCATCATGTTTGCAATAACCACAAAGCAAGCAGTCAAAATGCAAACAAAAAGAAACAACTCTGATGATGATAATGATATGCACTGTCCTTAAAGTTGATTGGTCCACAACCGAGACAGCTTTCCTTAGAGCCTATTCTCCATTGGTGTTGGATCAGATGACGCCAAACGGCGTACAACTCAAAAACAGCGCACTATCAGAGTATTGAGAGCTCGGGGTAAGGAGGTCTCATAGTGACGGAGATCTTTGTCTTGTTCACCTGTGAGCATACATAGTACATCAAATAAACAATAACCTTGCGAACTAGATTCGAAGATTTCATAACTGCAGGAATTACTCTTTGGTTCTTTCGGTAAAGTCACGTAAAATATAAAATAATCATAAAATACGACGTTTCAATTGCAACACAAGCAACCATCATCAGGTAAGAATGAATCTTTGTCATTCTTTGGAGGAACGTAATCAACCAGGTGGGGTGTTGACTGTTGTGTTAGCCGACTCTCTGTGTTGTATTGCATTATATTTCTAAGTTTACAATGTTTGTATTTTCTCATTCATTCTTACCTGATGACGGTTGCTTGTGTTGCAATCGAAACGTCGTATTCTATTATTGTTTTATTTTCTACGTGACTTTACCGAAAGAACCAAAGAGTAATAACCTTGCAGTATCGTATCCAGAAATAAAGACATTCCAACCTCAATAAGTTGTCCCACACTTACATATCTTACGTGTTATCATTATGATTCACAGCACTGTATCCTACATGAATAATATATATGATGCCTGTTGGTATCCTGCTGAGGGTGACAAAACTAATTTTCTTTGAAAGTCAAAACTGAAATTAGATTAGGATCTTTTGAGCTGTAAGTTGATGGAAGCCAATCAATCCCCAATGGGATTTGAACTGAGGGCTTTTAAAAGATAAGAAATAAGAGCTTCTCCACAAAAACCACCAAATCCTCAGGGGTTCCCATTTCCTGACAGCCTTCTATGCTTTTCACATTTCTATTTTAAAACCTGCAGGCTAGCAAACATTACCAGCTCGGATATATCTCTACTTTGCCAATTCTGCAGATTAACCAGTGGTGATTTAAAGTGTTAGTAGATTCACGAATTTATTTCCAACAGTGGTCTGGTATTATTCACACATCTGAATAAAATCACATCATCGTAATACCGTAACAAAAGAACGTAAAACAAAATGAAAGAAGTGTTTTTATTTCAACAATGATTTTTGTAATGCATGCAATAAATGCCACACTTAATTGCATCAGTGGTGGATCAGAGAGTGCTTATTAACACTATTACCAATGCATTATCATAATAACGCCAGTATATATTGAGAACGACTGGAAAAATAAATGTGACAGTTTCTTCCTTAAATAGGAAAAAAAAAACGTGACCTCGTTTGTATTTCGCCATACTATCCCGGTCCATTCTTTTTAATGTTTTATTTATTGTCTTTCAATATGAGCCTGCTCTAGAGCACAAACCGTGACGACGGGAGTGGGTACAGAAACTCCGCGGACCTTAGTCCCTGAACAATGTGCACCTGAGTTTAAAAAAAGGAAGTGTGTGGGGGGAGAGTGGGTTCGCTTTTTCACTGAGTAGGAACCGCGAGCGGAGTGTACGAAGCAACACAGAAAGAGCCCCGCACAATGCACAGACCGCGACAAGGGAAGGGGGTGCAAACACTTCGTGGACTAAAGCACGAACTCACTACTCAATGGGTCCAACGTTGGGGAGGAGATTAAGCTCACTGCCCTACACACACGTGGGGACTACGAAAAGTAGCGTTGGTTTTTATACGGTGGGGGGGGGGGTAAGGGGATAGGGACAAAGGTAGGAGAAGCCTTTGCTCGCCAAGTGAACTTATCATCAGCAAAAGTCCTGCAGTGCTGTGATTGACTCCTGTCTATCCCCAGAGGTGGGGCAGGTGTGGATACCCCAAGCGCCCGTCTCATCCCCCTGACCTCTTTGCATGGGTATCTCACGATAGGCTCCATTGGAATGGGGACCATCTGGCTTCAAACTCCCACTCTCTGCCTTTAAGCTTCTGGCATTAAATGTGCCGTTCCCACAAGGACCAAAATGGTACCATTCCACAGCTTCCAAAACAGAGGCTCATGGTCCCTCCAGTTTGCCAGAATGGCCTACCCAGTCATAGTGTCAAGGGTCTGCAGTAGTGCTTGCTGGAAGTTTAACAGAACGTTTAGTGTCAGGCCCCACAGGGTTGTTTCAATCGAGGGCTGGGATTTATGCTGCAGACATTATTAAATACAGTGAGGAAAAAAGTATTTGATCCCCTGCTGATTTTGTAGGTTTGCCCACTGACAAAGAAATGATCAGTTTATAATTGTAATGGTAGGTTTATTTGAACAGTGAGAGACAGAATGACAACAAAATCCAGAAAAACGCATGTCAAAAATGTTATAATTGATTTGCATTTTAATGAGGGATTGCGATGAGGGATTGCAAGTCGAGTGTGCGACCAGTTATAGTGGTATTTCTCAAACTTGTTTTGGCCCGCGGGCCACTCGGCCGATGCAAACATTTCCACGGACCACCCAGCCAGCCCTCACCTCTGGTGACAATGCATTAATTTCTCTCTAAATACCAGTTATACCAAGTAATTCATATTACCGAAGCATACTTAGTATTGTATTATTTCCAGAGCAACCTACTTTTGCATCACAGCTCGCAGACCGCCTGGAAAACCGTCGCAGACCATTGGTGGTCCAGGGATCACACTTTGAGAAACATTGCGTTACAGCACAGCAGCTATATTTTACTTTTCATGGCAGGATCCTCATATTGCTTCTTCTTTCATACAGCTGATATTCAGGTCGTGAAGTCAGACAACCGCGTCAGCAGCAGAGGAGTGTATCGCTGTGATGTCTCCTTCATGTTTGTGGATCGGGCATTGCATCATTATATGTTGCATGGTCTGTTCTGGATGACCACAGAAGCGCACTGGATAGTTTTACATTTTTAATTTGTGCATCAGGTATCCGCATCTGCCATGGTTTGTGGAGATGCGGTTTAGGGTGGACCATGAGCTTCGGGGAAGTCTCCTATTCCAATGATATTGACTATATATTGGCTCCATATATATACCAAATTAGGTAATGCTTCGTGAAAGTACAGTCAAAACTATTTGTACAGAAAAACAAGCTTTTGGATGTGAACCTACAAGTCCCAAAACATCATACGGCCGGGAACAAACAGCACGACAACACATTTTGTAATTACACGTTCCTTGTATTATAAGAGGCAATGGGAGGTAATTATAAAGTGAAACAGTGTGCGGGAAGAGGTAGAGAGAGAAGCATGCATGTTGAACTTCTTTCATACCATACGTAGCCAACCGCGCTAATTGGAGGTGTGACCTGCAGTGTGGAGGCTGACCACAGTATGGATGAGATGAAACAGTCGGGTAGACCGAGTCCTCAACATGTGTGGAGGAATCATCGAGGGAACTTCACAGGAACAGTGACCATGGCAGTAGCAATCGAAGAGCGATAACGAGTAACTGACCACCGGTGATCAATGAGGGTTGGATCATCAGTCAACTGGGTATTTCACCCCAGACATGACAACCATATTACAACTTATTTATAGATACCCCCACTTAATGAGAGAGATCAAGTATAGGTAAAATAACATTTCATTTGACAGCCTATCTCAATACGCTTGTTAAATCCTTTAACACTCTCCTGGTATGCTTTTATCAACATCGCCGGCCTGGTTTTCTTACAACTTTCACTGTTGCGTCCATTATGGGTCAGTGGAGTGTCTATAAATGGGTCACAGTATAATACATTTATTTTAAATAGGGTATGTAGAGGCGAATCTGTGATCCAACGTTTCGTAAACTGCACTATGAACCCGGTATCCTGAGTTTGATTCCCAGCCATAGCTAATCACTTCAATGGGAGAGCAATATCTAAACCGGTCCTGGTTCACCATTTTGCACTGACACGTTTGGTGAAATTTGGCAAAACAACCTGGCACAGCATGGAAGGCCTTCATCCAGCAGTGGAGTGACAAAGAGATAATACTGCTTATTGTTATTCTTCAACCAATACAATATCTACTGTGAAGCATTCAACTACATTATATGAGGATTTATTGAGGCCATTCGTTGCAGCATTCTTTGTATAACGATTGCTTGTTACAGACGCTACGATTAAGAGTGGTTTAAATTATGAAAAAATAATGCTTCACTTGTGCATGGTGGTTCCTGAACATTGTCTGAGGGTTGACATTGTCGTCTGTGTTTCCAGTGACTTGGGAACCCACCACTCGAAAACGGAGCTCTAAATTGGGACGGCAGTTTAGCCGTAGCCGAAGGCATCACAGGCTTCGTAGCAGCTGGGATGTTCTGCTAGGCTGTCCCTGTTTATGTACTCGGTTCAGTCTCTTTGTTTGCTCCTTGGGAAATCCAGCTTGGCGCATTTTATGGCAGGCTCTCTCCAGAACGGTCCGTTCCAAGTGTTTTATGGTGGGGGAGTGGGGGGCGCAGCGCTTTGTCTTTGAATCATTAAGAGGTTGACAAAAACCATCATCGTCCGTCACTGTGCACCGTTTAAAAGGTCTGTGGTTTCAACGACGCGAGTAATCTATGTAATCACTCGCACAGACAACGTTGTGTTTGTGACACGCTATTTTGTTTTAACCAAGGCCTGTCAAAATGAGAAGCAGCTTGGAAAATATTCTGGTGCAACTCTAGAATGCTTGTTTTTTTCATTCCCAACCTTGTTAAATTAAATGTATTTACATCCCTGATCCCTCTGCCCCCCCAACCCAACCCATAATCAGGGCAATTTGATTAATCGATTCAATTCACGGTAACGATTTAACACAATCATCATATATTTTACGTTGCTCTGAATGGTGGTGCATCTGGTGGCTGCAAGGAATGAGATGAACCCATTGAATACCACGTATTCCAATAGAAAACACCTACGAGGATCGTGAGCTTATGAATCAATGCATTGTTCATCCTCTACTTGTTAATGCAGCAGTGCTCTATACGCATTTACGTGAACACAACCAACAAGACATCCAGCCAGATGGTCTTTCAAGTTAATGTATTCACAATTAATTTAGACTATTACATGTATTCAAATCATCATGATCATCATTAGCCATGACCGGTATGCCGCTATATGAAGGGTTACTATGGTCTGGAAGTCCCGAGTTACCGGCAAACCCTGATGCCATCCACCACAGCAGTGGCAGGGTAAATACATTTCGATTTAAAGCTTTCGTGACTGCAGGGATTCATCTTCTTGGTTCTTTCGGTAAAGTCACGTAGAAGGGAAGTAATAAAATAATAAAAATAAAACACAATAACATAATTCTCACGACGTTTCGGCTACAACGCAAGCAGCCGTCTTCAGCCGTCTTCAGGTGAAGTCTTCAGGTGAAGACGGCTGCTTGCGTTGTAGCCGAAACGTCGTGAGAATTATTTTATTGTGTTTTATTTTTATTATTTTATTATTTCCCTTCGACGTGACTTTACCGAAAGAACCAAGAAGAGGGTAAATACAGCGAATGCAATGTTAGGAATCGCTGGAAAGCACAGAACATCGTTATGTTTTGACCATTGCCACATGCAACACACAGACTCTTATCTGAAGAATCGAAACTTTCCC
Organism: Lethenteron reissneri; assembly: GCF_015708825.2. Classification (NCBI taxonomy): domain Eukaryota; kingdom Metazoa; phylum Chordata; class Hyperoartia; order Petromyzontiformes; family Petromyzontidae; genus Lethenteron; species Lethenteron reissneri. The sequence goes on along the minus strand of NC_083803.1, from coordinate 8,564,830 downwards.
AACCGAAGACAATGATTTTAAAGCTACAATTACAGTGGAATGCATATGCCAGAGGGCTGCTTTGTCAACGGACATCAAAAACATCATGCTGTAGACAAATGTCCATTTTGCGCGATGAATACATTGTTACACCAAAAAATGTCGGCCATCTGCTATGGTCATTAATACGATGTTCTGGCCAACTCTTATGCTTGTAACCTACTTTTAGTGAGGTCATGAGCAAAGCTGCACTTCCAGATGGTACATTAGAGTCATTTGGGAATACCTGCCATCTGTGTGTTCCATTAACATGGCTTTGTCAAATGTTGAATAATATTATCACAATGATTTTGACATACTGTTCAGCTTTTCTTTGTGATCCATGATATATTTCTATCGCATAAAATCGTAAACACAACGATTGCGCTATCAATAACTCAGATGTTTCTTATTTGAATAAAATCATTGACTGTGTTAGGGAAAATGAATCCACCTTCCATTACAGTAGTTCGTTTTTAACATGAAATACATTTTGAATTATCAGAATTCTCTGTAATAACTGTATTGGAACGAGAAAATTCACATTCACCGTTACATTATCACTGGAAATTATGTATTCTCTGATTCGTTCAAGTATTTACCTTTCAAAGTTGTACTGGGGTAAAGCAGATTTCGTGGTAGTTCAGGATCGCTGTGGATGGTGAATTTATTTGGAAGCAACATGCATCCCGCACCATGCTGCACATACGATGAAACAACAACAACAAGAACAACCATCCACGCACCCATCACGTGATGTTTTTCGTCTCCGCTGTTCTGAGATGTGCCGCAGGATGCGCGATGGAGCCAGATGTACGTATGCCGACCTTATTTTGCACCGTACGGAGCCAACTGTGCTAACCGGGAGATGTCGTGAGCGTGTAAGGACACTTAGAATTTTCACAATTCTGCAAAAGCTCAGCATTTAGTTTCATTAAGCTTGTCACTTAATATCATTGTTGCGTCCACTAGAGCATTAAATCATGTGGACCTGCAAGATTCACTCTCTAAATAATTAAAATCAAAATAGACGCGCCGGGCCCCGGCTTTCACTGTTGTGCATTTGCATGCGTTTCATGTTCCTTCTGCTGCGTGGTCTCACTTGTCAACATTTGCCGACGTCTGTGAGACAGCTACTATGGCAGTGTGCGCATTCAATATTTGGAACAAATAATACCTTTGATCTGGAATTAATAAAAGGGTTAAAATTGCCCTGGCATCTCGCCAAGGCTGATCAATCCAACACTCTGCCCTTTTGTCTGACAAGTAACTGTCACATAAATCTTCATCACTGGCTGCCCAGTCATCAAAAGTGTCTCCTCTCACCAACGGTGAGCTTTTGCGGTAGCTCAGTTGCTGCTGCACCCGTCTCAATCACAGTCATCGTATTCCCTGGCTCGAGGAGTGAGTGTGTGTGTGTGTTCTTTCTGAAAAAAATATCAACTGAAAAAAGAGGACGGTGAGCATCGTTTGTTTTTAGTGAAGCGAGGGGGCATCACGGAATTCCGTGTATCCGATAAAAGCTTCCCGTGTAACGCGATCCAAGATTTGTGCTTGTCAGAAATGAAAAGGTGAAAGAAAAGGTGACTTGGCTACACTGGCAGAAACAAGACACTAACAAATTGATACATGTATGTAATGGAAGGGTTTATCTGCGAACAGGAAGCGAACCATAATCATTCCTTCACCGTCTAATGGTTAGCAGCACCACTGTACTTGCACCTGATCAGGCAGGCAGCTCACGTGTGTCCCCTGGGATGAGATAATGGATATGGATCCACAGGTCGATCCAATACCAAAGGACAGCCCACTTCCCCGACCAACCCATACCATTACCAACACATGTATGTATATATATTATTATGTTATATATAAATGGGTCTGAGACGTCTCAAATGTATATGTGCCGCATCAATATCTATTTTTCGCATTTTTTTTATTTACCCCGGAAAGTCATACAGAGTATCCAAGATTGCTTTTCAGGAGGCTCCTGCATTAGCATATTTGGACAACACCAATGACATTCAATGTTTTAGTTCATTGGCTATGGGAAGATTAATGGAGAATCCGGAGCAAACTCATGCAAAACAAGGGGAGGAGGACATAACACCTCCAAACAGGATTCAAACCGAGGTCATTCTTGCTGTGAAACACAAATGCCACCTTGCTGCCCATCTTTACGCCTTATGATATATGTTATTTCCATAAAAGGACAATATATGTGCTTGGTTTATGATGATGTTGTATGGAGGAATAGCAACATTTTACTGTATCATTTCCAAGTTTGGTTTTCCAGTCAAGAGCAGTGGGAGATGTGGAGTGAATGTCAGAGATGCTTCTGAGGAATAAGTAATCGTGGACACTTGTTCAATAGATGTTCTATTGTTTGAAGTTGGTCAGCACATTCGCACTGCGCGGTGTCCTTGAATCTCTGTTTGGTGCGAGTTTATAACGAGTGAAGTGTATAAATAAATATGGCTCACAGCCAGCATGGAGGATTGTACTTTCTGCCGTGAAAGTTTCTGTATTCATAATGAACAAACAGCAGATGAGTGTTATATGTGTGAGATGTTATGGGTTCGATCACGTGTATATTTATCTGGGTCCTCTAGTTTGCCCCCTCCCCCCCCCCCGACATTAAGAAACATACGTTTAGAGAATTTGCCTGCTATAAATTTGCACGCGATCAGCCACTTCGTTGAGCTATCATTAGTGGCCAAGTCGCTTCTGAAAAATAACTATATCGCATAGTGGACCGTACCTGGTAAAAAAACTAAAAACACTTAATAAAAAATCATCATGTTGTAAGTACTTGTGTGTTTTTGTGGCCGCAAAATTGCGATATGTCTAGAGTTTTGAATCGGATCGACTCAATATTCGTGGCAAGAAAAATCGTAATCGGTCCTGCATATCAGAACGACCAAGGTTGACTTGCGAAAGTCAGAGACATTATATACATTTTCTAGAATAGTGGCCTAGCACAGCGTATGTGGGGTCAAGACCAAGAGTTCCACCACTGGTGGGGATTGTGCGATGGAATCAGCATCCATGTGCAGATACCAGGTAGATTGTTCCATTGCTGGACCGTGAGAGAGATTGCAGCTGCTTGGGGAGGTCTTCAGTCAACAGTGGATTGATCATGGCTGCTGCTGCTGCTGCTGATAATGATAAATACAACTCATACCGAATTTACTCTTACAATCATATCCAAAATAGAAAAGCGAAATAGAGTTAGAATGTTACTAAGCAAATAAAAAAAATTAACCCGTAAAAACAAAGTTTTTCACTATAAATCCTTTATATGCGTGGCATCGGTTTTATTTTATTATTCATTTCTGTTTTTCTTGAGTAGGAGTTTCATTTTTATCACATTGGTATTTTAAATTAAATATAAGGAAAATCGTATATAAGCATTATAAGGTTTTCAGTTTTTGTATGATTGTTTATATTGTAAATTGTAGTTGTTTTCTTGAATAATTTTCTGTGTTTAGGAAAAATATATGATTGTGTTAGTGAAATGTATTTTTTTCCTAAAAAGTGGAAAATTTTGGAAAAAAAATTTCACGAAAATAAATTGTCACGCACAACGAGTCTGTGTGCAAAATGTCAGCTCGATTGGATCACGGGAAGTGGGTTAAAAAACGACCGAAAGATTTGCACGGTCGTAAGCGCGCAAGCAAGCAAGCAAGTGAACTTAATATAAAGGATTTAAAAAGACAAGACCGTATGTGATTGCTGCTGAGGCTGTAAGTGTCACGTGTAAAACATTGCTTGCCGTGTGAGTTTAATCAACATGTTGCTTGCTGCTATCCAAAGCGAAAAGTTGTTTATCTCTTACTCTCTCGCGTATTTCATGCAATTAGGTATTGGGATTTTTAATGAGTTATTTTGCCTTTTTTTATAATCACTCACTAAAGACATTCAAGGTTTTATATATTTCCCAAAGGCATGACATCAAATATCATTGGTGGAACGTGTGCACACAAATGTACTTTTCAATCACAACATCTGTAAACAAGTGCATTTTCAATAGAGTAATCCATGATATCAGCTATCATATTAATACACATGAACATATTGCCTTTCAGGCTACAATTATCTGGAGTAACTTTTTTCAGTGAATGGGGGTTCCAAGCATTATTGATTACACTTCTCATATTCAGCCATAATTATACCTGAATTACATTCCGTGTAACATGCTTCTAAGTATTGAATATTATACAGCATTTGAGTTGTTTTTTTAATTACTGAAGAAATACAATTTATTTGGGATACAACACGAGGTGCAAAGCTTGTGTGAAATAAAATATTCAATCGGGGAACGTTTATATTCAATTGGTGTGTATTTGCTAATTATTTTTAGAAAATGGTCTTGAAGGACATCATCAATTATCATTGATATAATCTCGGTATATCATCATCAATCATGACATTTAACCACAAATTTCTGCACAAGCAAATAAGATTAACAGTTTACTTTAGTACGCTCTTCAATAATCGGTTATTTATATTTTCAGTTACATTCTAGTTTGTGGTGTTACTTGTATTAAACAAACACATTCCTTTCAACAACCTTTACTTAAACAATCATCAGGATGATATATTACTTTCATATGACATGTTATGTATTCTTATAAATCTTGGGGATAAATATCAGAATGACAATAATTTAAAAAAAAACACAAAACCACAATTCCTTTAGAAAGCGACCAGTCAGTTCAGGCTTTCATATTTGACCTCTCATGATAATTAATAACTCGCCCTCCTTTAGAAAGGTGCAGGAATGACCTGGGACACCTCAGCTGATACGCTGCGAACTGCCACCCTCTCCATGATCTACTCAGTGGCAGTCACTGTGCTCCAGTCTGTGCCGGGAGCTCGTGGATACAACTACTAAGATGCACGACTAAATGACGCAATTTCCACATCATAACCAGGACATTAAACCGACACCAATCTCCTGGCTCCCTGTTTTGGTGAACATTCTCACACCAAATGCTAATGGAAAAGGAGTTTATATGTTTTATTCCAACGACAATCTACCCATCAACCAAGATCTTAACAATGTACCTCTCTGCCAAATCAAGTCCAAACCCTCCTTCTAGGATCGAGCTGTCACCATCCTAGAACCTCATCCACATCCGAGAGAACACTCGCAAACAGAGTGGCACAATAAGGATGTGAAGACCCAAACATCACACTCCCTGACTTTGACTTGACATTAATTCCAAAACGGCTTGCTAACTGACATTCCTCGAAGACGCTGGTGTCACCTTCAACGGCATCAGAACATCAGCAGGCCAATGTACAAATCCCCTTCATGAATGGAAAATGAAAGACAAGCCACAGTGCTATTGTGGCCATGCAACTCAAACTTCGGACCATAGAGTAAAGCACCTTAGTCTGCACTCCTTTGATGGAGGAGGAGGGTAGCAAAACTCCACGCACTGTCGCTTGAGGCCTTCTCGTGTTGAGCAGACCTCGACATTGGTTTTCAGCCCCTGAACAAATTGCCATACGGAAGAATAGAACAACATGCAGTTACATTTTTTTTGTTTACACTTGACGCGCGTGATGATAAAATATGTACGCATCTGTGCTCTAACTTTAAATTAGGTAGCCTTGCTTTGTCACTGCAGAAATGGACTGCACGTACATCGTCATATATCAGAGTTTAGTACCTTATGTAGTACAGTGGAGTTTTTTTTGCCATGATGAACAACGCGTTCCTGCATTTTTGTTGTTTTCTATCAGATTTAAAAGGTGAATTTATACACATATCATTTTCGTATTTGTTTTTATAAAGATCATTTAGTGTTTTTTTAAAATATGGTTCTCTAATAGTTGTCCACTAATCAAAATGGCATTTTTTTACAATAAAAAAAACAAAGTGGATATGAAAACTCTCTTTTTAAATTATTTTATTATTGAAAAAAAAACATCCTAATACGTTTATCGTACATTATCGTGTGTCGCTGTTTACACGCCGATGTCATTGCAGTTGGCTCTTATGCTTCAAGTCAATAAAAAAATTGGTTTGAAAAAAAGTTATATTTTCATAAAATTTACTCAAATAGTATTTAAGTTATATTAACAAATTTTTTCAGTAAACATTGTTTTCGAGATTGTGTTATCCATCTTAAACCATTGCTTCAATGAAACTGCAATTGCTTGACTGTTGCAACCATCGATGTAATATGTCCAGCATCTTCACTTAATTTGTATTATTTGAAAGAGTAGTTTTTCCACAATTCCTATATATTATATTTTACGTCTTCACGAACTCGATTTATTGGTTTACAAAGGCAGGCGAATTGTTTTTGTTGTGTGCTTCAAGCGAGACGGTGTGTTTCGTTATTCTGTTTTGATGTTCTGTGCTGCTGGGCAAGTTAATTATAGTGCAGCTTGTTTGAGAGGATGCTCCTAAACTAATTGAATGGAAATGGCTTCTTGCCCATTCACAGACTGCTTAACACTACAGTGTCTGGCATTAAAGCCGGGGCAAATATTTTTTTTACACTGAATAAATGCAAACCTTTAAAAGGCTTAATTCCAAAACGGCGTGCTAACTGTACCGTAATGGTCAACGCCACTGGACTTCCAATTCAGAGGCATCGGTTCGACTCGATCTCTCGGCGTGGCAGTTAAAACTTGGTGCACGTTTATTAAATCTCTCCCGTTTGTCCGCCCAGCGGTATAGATGGGTACGCCACAGTCGATCAGCGGGTCGCATATGGTGAACTGTAGGTACTCTCCAACCTCTTGCAAGACGTCTGGCAGGCACAGAAGACTAGGCTAAATACCTTCTTGGAGAGGATCTCCAGAGGCCCTTCTACCAGCAGTGACATGAGTAAGCAATTGCAGGGCTGCACCTTGACCTTGCTCCTAAAGCTTCACTAACAAAATATGTAAGTTATTTACTTTATTAAAAATAAAAAAAAATTCTATCTACGTGACTTTATCGAAAGACCCAAAGAATATGTAAGTTTCTTGTTATTGAAGGGTATGCCAATCAGACACTCTTTCCCCCCTATCTTAATTTAGTAATTTGCCCATATGTTCATTCCTTGTCTCACAACAACATCTTGACAGTTCAGGGGATGTGCCAGAGCAGCCTTCCTCAACTTGAGATATTTGTTCGGGTGTTAATATACTGCTTGAGCAGATGGCCAATATACCGGGGCTTTAAGCCAATGTTTACTGTTTAATTACCGTACCTAATGTTCTGAGATAATATTCTAAAATATAGCAAATATTTGACCAATTTATAGCTTGTAGAAAGTGGGAGATCAACAGGGTAGGTTGATTGACTTTTAATGGCTGTAGTGATATGCCAATTAGCATCCAATACATGGTAAGTGTTGATTGAAACTTTGTTGTAATTCATTAAACTTGATGACAACCAGTCTAAATGTTAGTAGTTTGTCATGGTTGTTAGTGTACGAGTGCTTGTTGTGGTTCGTTTTAGCAATAATTGTAAAAGTATTCCCCTAAAACCTTTTAAAAGAACATTGAGCGATATAAGAATAGGTTTAACCCTTTCTAACAATAAAACAGGTGTTAATATGTTAAAACACCAAGCTGACACCTTTTGCAAGGAATCATGTCTGCATTAACCACATATACTTGTGGTGAACATGTAAACAGAACAATTATGCTCTGCTAGTATATGCATTGTCTTTGAAACGGATTGGTCCACACCAGAGACAGCTTTCTTTAGAACCTCGTCTCAAACGGTGTTAGACCAGAAGACGCCAAAAGGTGAACAGCACAAAGAGATTGACATTGAGAGCTCGGGGTGAGCAGCTACATCATGGGACCTCTCTTGTCAGTATTAAAAAATAAGAATAGGTTTTACCCTTGATGGCAATAAAATAGGTGTTGAGATGTTAAAACACCATGATGCTACATTGAGTGAACTTTTAAAGAAAAATAATTACGGGAAAATAAATACGATGCGAACAAGCTTGTTTAAATGCGTTTTTTTTTTGCCAGAACTGTTTTTGCTCCCAGCACATTGATTAAAAACGTCGGACATCGTGGCCAATTATCCCAAAACACAAATGTTCACTGGCTGGGTGTGTGTGTGTGTGATGCGTTGTCAGAGGGCATGGCTCACAGTGACAATTTATTACATTAAATTCGTGCAAATGGACGACTCAGCTCCTTAATCTTCCAGCGTGTCACTTTGCATGATCACAAAAGCAATTGTCTTACGACTTCAATGGTCGCTGCCACAGGAATATAAATTTGATTAGATTTTTTTCTCAAAGAAACCACCATGCAGTAGATGTTTACGATATTAGGGTCTTTTTTCTAAACCGATAAACCATTACAAGCTCAATATTATTGACAAAGGGACGAATAACCATTACATGAACAAGGCCATTATTATTGACTGTGAAGGAAAGTTAAGTGGGATTGGGCAGGAAACATCGTTAGAAGGGATGATGGCCAATGGAAGATCCTAACGATAGAGTGGCAGCCCAAGTGGATGACCACTGCCAGAGATGGAGCGATGAGATTTCAGCTCATGTGCAGAAGTGAGATGGATTGTTGCATCACGAGACCACTAGGGATGCCGACAGCATAGGGGAGGCCGTTATCAAGCAGTGGATTGATCATGGCTAACGATGATGATAAACAAGGCTATGACCCGTGAGTTATTTCGGGAATACATCTTTGCACACCATGAGCATGAAACTCACATCCATTCTCGCATCCACCTTTGCTCTACTCCTAAGCACCATGATTTATTGCTGTACGGTACAGGGGTTCCTTGTTGACTGGTAAGAAGTCATGTATGCATTGATAACCTTAGCCCTGCCGTAGCAAAGGGAGTTCATTCTGAATGATACAAAAAGAAATCGAGTGAAGCCAGTTCTCCGATTTGTTTTTTGGTCGAACCGAGTGCGGTTTCGACATGCTCTCCGACATTTAGCTTCACGTGCTTGGAAAGATGTGATTAACCATGCAAAAAAGATGTAACTACACTTATGTGGACCGTCTTATTTGACAGACAAATATTACAGGTTATTGATAGACAGCCAGGCTTGTTTTACCATGTTTAGTTTGTTTCTCTTTTCACACTATTGTTATGTAGGCCAGGCTTAGTCACAAACCGTACCTCTCCATAACAAAGGCTCAGCCTCTTAAGCCTCACCTTACCATATTATTAAAAAGTGTGCCGTACTTGGCCCTTCCCCCTCTCCAACCATTATATATACGGAGTGGTAGCTCTTGCAATCTCTCATTTGCTTGATACAGCTGTCGTGGCGGTGACGGTTCCACCTGAAGACGGAAGCTTGTGTTGCCTCCGAAACGTCGTGATATTTATTTTATTTTACTTTTATTCATTTTAATGTTTTACCTCCGTGACTTTACCGAAAAAACCTAAGAATATGTGCTGGGAGGTTCCTCAGCAGCTGAATTCACATTGGAGAACTATGAAGCACAACAATGTAAACCTACCCCATCGTTTTGAGTAAATGGGTTCGTAAACCGTTACACTTTTTATCCCCGGGAGTCAAATCAGTCTTTGGAATCATGTCAATGTTCTGTATAGATTAATTGATTAATTGGTTAATTGATTAATTAATAATTTACTCCCCTCCTCCTTTGTCTGCATCTCTGAAAATCCTTTTAATAATTATTTTATCAGAGGACAGTAACTAGAATAAGTATTTGAATATTGGCAAGCTGTATTGCTCGACATTGGCTCTTAAAATTGCATGTTAATTCAATACATGCTGTGAGATAAACTTTGAATGGCAAGACTTTTTCTAGAATAATACGAGAAGTGAAGCTTAATCTAGGTCTTCTTGGTTCTTTCGGTAAAGTCATGTAGAAGGGAAATAACAAAATAATAAAAATAAAACATAATAAAATAATTCTCACGACGTTTCGGCCACAACGCAAGCAGCCGTCCTCAGGTGAAGAACAGGTCTGTCGGAAAGACGGCTGCTTGCGTTGTGGCCGAAACGTCGTGAGAATTATTTTATTATGTTTTATTTTTATTATTTTATTATTTCCCTTCTACGTGACTTTACCGAAAGAACCAAGAAGATGAATCCCTGCAGTCACGAAAGCTTTAAATCGAAACTTATTCTAGGTGTTTGACAAGATGTAAGTACACGCACATGGTTTATGTTATTTTTCAGAGTACTTCTGCATACCATATGAGAAGATAGCTTGGTGTATATAGTCATCATCCTTGGCCGTGATGATTCCACTGCTGGATGAAAGGCCTGCCCAAGCCAAAATCATCTTTGACGGTTTTGCTATGTGCATGGTACAGAGATAGCATTGCACGCGCCAAAACATGTTTTCTCTCGCGTTGTGGAAATGAATTGCAAAATGATTGCAGAATCATAAATTGCGGTTGCAATACTTTTTATTTTTGAGAAAGGAATGTAATCATCAAATAAAATAAATTGTACGTTTCATTATTTAAATAAAACCAAACTACTAAATAGTTTTGTTTAAAAATGTATTTTAGGGGGGGAAGAAAACATCGCTTCAATTTACTAGTTTATAGGAATCATAAAATGAATTTCTGGGGAGAAAAACAATACATAAATAAGTAAGTTACTTGTCTCAGGTAATTTGTGTCGTCTCTTTCGTAATTCAAATGATTAAATTATGCTGCAAGTGGTGGAATCAATTTCCAGAATGGCTACTGAAGGCTGACTCCACAAAGACGCTTGGGCGTGAGGTTGTTCCTCTGAATGTGCTCAGTCGCCGCCGTCGCTGCTCCAACATCTGGCAGTGTGACAAACAGGCATGGCAGCCAGCTGATCAGAGAAGCTGCTCCGAGACTCGCCAACGTAAAACTAGAATGATTTATTTGCTGAAATACAATGTATAAAATGTGCGTTCATTTTTGTTTTACTTGCAAATTATTTCTATTTTAAAAGTACCTTCCCTACCAGAACACACACGTTTCTAACTATATAAGACCCCCCTCCCCTCTCTTCCCGATCCAGCATGCACAGCTGTTTAGTGTTTATTAAAAATATATATAACGGCCAACCCTGTAAAACCCCATCAATAAGCCCCGTGAATAAGGATGCGTACGAGCTGAATCGCTGGGCAGTATGGGTTTATTGTTGGTGTGTACCATGCGTCGGAAACGTGATTTAAACGAATGCATTTAAAAAAACATTCCATCCATCATCAGCAGCCGCGGTCAACCCACTGCTGGATAAAGGTCTCCCAAAGCTGTCCGTTATCTCTCAAGATCCTGCAATTTAATAATATCGCCTCGTACCTGCCACATGAGCTCATCTCATCGCTTCCATTTCAGCGGCGGATGTGCTCTCAGACTAATTCCGTCCCTTGGCTTTAACTCCGTTGTTATTATTATTATGCAGCAATCATCCCCGCTAATGACGCATCCTGCCCACGACCATTTCCATTTCTTTACAGGTTCAATGACGTCATTAACCTGCACATGCTCCACTCTTCTTACATTTCCGTACACGTGGACTCAGACAACCGTTGTTGTGCTTGTGATTAATAAGCGCCTATTTGTGTCTGTGTCTGCAAGTGCATTAGTGCAATGCTCGTCTCGCCGCGAGCGTGCCGTTGACTCTTTTCTCCTGCAATACAGCCGACTGTGCTCACTCTATTCCAACAGCAACTCAAGATGCTCGATGCAGCCGGTTAGATTCGAGGAAATACCTCACGATACTTTCACAGGCCAATAACGGTGGATTATAATTCGTCGAAACAATTGTCTTTTTCAGTATTCTGCATTTCATGTAACTGTAAATATATTTGTTTGGATTAATATTCACAGACATTTATCAATCCGCTGGTGGATGATGGCCTCCCCATGGCCAGTTTTGTCATTGGGGTGGTCATATCACCAAATTTCACTCAAGCGGCCGGTGCGTTTTGGTGAAGAGGAGTTCCCAGGACTGGTTAAGGTATCACTCGCCACTGATGTTAGCTGTCAACGCGAATCTTAACGCAGGTTACAAGGTTCATGGTGCAGTGCGCGCTAACCACTCTCTCAGCACCCCCCCCTCATCCCAACCTTCTTTTTCCCCTTTTTGAGAATACGACAACTAGAAAGCTTTCCGACCATATGACAACCTCATGTAAGCGGTGGGGTAGGGGGGGGGGGGGGATAAACGTGAATTTCTTGAGTGAAAAGAAAGTAACTTCTTTAAGCAATTGAACGTGACACGATAATGTTTGCTAAATATTACCACCGTTTCAGAATTAAATACGTAACATAGACATATACATTCACGACCAAATAGTACGATTCATTTCTGGGGCAGATCGTTTGAGTAAAATGCCAACGTGTGTCATAACACCCTCTAGCGCACAAGTGTGCTGAAGCAAACATAAATTGGCACATTTGTTCAGGTGACAACAAAGATCCCCCGTATAGCTCTTAGACAGGCTGTCGGGGAAAGTACTGCTACCGAACACCTATGAAGGCTGTACTGCACAGGAGAAAGTAGATAACCAATACCACGCGCGGCCCCTTTTGTCTCCCCAGCACCGATGTTTGCACATCGCACCAGGTACTCATTTAAGGTTGAGTCGACCTAGGAGAAGCCTAGGACCGGTTCAGATACTCAGCACGAATGCTAGCCATGAACAGAAATCAAACTCGGGTCGCTGGATTCGTGGCACAGTGCGCTAACCACTACACTACCGCTGCCCGGATGAAACAACAACAACCACCATTCGCCACTAAGTGGCGGTGACGTCACCACGACGCTTGTGCCGGGCTATGTGCACGTTGAGGCCAAGTGAAGTGTTGGACGCCTGCTGGCAGATGGAAATTCCTCCAGTATAGCTATTGAAAGCTTCATGAACTACGTTGTCGAAATAGATGTTAAGTAATGTGGGGGCCAGAGGACAACCCTGTCGTGCCCCAAAGTGAACAGGGAATGGCTCGGACTCCCGGCCACGTAGTTTTACCCGGGCCCGCTCACCATCATGAAGGTCCTTAATGATCGTGAGCAGTGGGTCAGGGACTCCGAAAGCACGAAGAACAACCTAGAGCCCAGGCCTACTGATGGTATCATAGGCCTTGACCAGGTCAATAAAGCAGAAATGTAGATCTTGTTGGAATTCCCTGCACCTCTGTTATAGCAGATGGACAGAAAATATGGCATCTGTGCAGGACCGCCCTTTCCTGAAACCACACTGGGGCTCTGCAAGCCTCTCCTCAGCGTGCCTGGCATGGCGATGTTGAATAATCCTTGGCAGGACCTTTCAGGGCACAAAGAGGAGTGAGATTCTCCTGTCGTTGTTGCAGTCTGTGCAGTCCCCCTTCTTAAAGAGGGGGACCACAAGAGCATCCTTCCAATCCTGCGGAACCCGTCTAGTGGTCCAGACCGTTGCTATGATGTCATGTAGGGCAGTCTATGCACAGACGCCACCCTCCCTCAGCATCTCTGCCCGGTGCCTTTCCTGGTCTCAGGCTCTGGGTCGCTTTCAGTACTTCCTCAACAGATGGCACCTTAGCCAGCCACTCACAGGGGGTGACCTCTTCTTCCCATATTTGAGGCAACGCAGCCTCAGCAGGGTCATCCCCACTTTGTCCCACGATGTTTTTCAGGCTGAGGGAATTCCCCTACCCCAGGACCTCACAGAAATGCTCAGCAAATCTGCAAACCTGTTCCTGAGGGTCAGAGATTGGATCACCGTTCTTTACCATAATGATGGTAATAGGTGTGGCGCTGCAGGTTACTTTTTTATGGAATTAAAAAGTGATTTGTGATTATGGGCCATTGAGGCAGACTCCATCTCCTCAGCAACCCGTGATCACCAACCATCCTTGCAGCGCCTCACGGCTCTCCGAACCTCCGAGCGAATGATGCGGTAAGCCTCCTCATTCTCTGACGTGGGATGCTGTAGATGATGAGAGTGGGCCTGTCGTTTTTTTCTCAACCAGCCTGAACACCTCCTCTATCAGCCAGGGTCTCTGCGGAGGTCTGGACCATGTACCCAAAGCAGCCATTGCAGCTGCATTACCCACAGTCCTAAACCTCATCCATTTCCCCTCGACATTAGGAGGAGTGAGGGACGATGCCAACCCCAGCAACAAGCGATGATGACATTCTCGCTTGCAACTTTTATCAGCTAGCTGAGACAATGCCACTATGGGTTTGAATGGGGTCCTGGGTGTACACCCACCACCGGAGTGGACGAATGGCAGGCGCATCTTACAGATGACAAGTCGATGGTCAGTGGGCAGATCAGCTCCATGGTAGGTCCTGGTGTCAAGCACATGGGCCCGCATCCGCTTTTCCGTCACTATGTAGTCCAGTAGATGTTCTTGCTTGGACCCGGCATGCATCCATGATGTTGTGTGGATGTGCCGATGCTGGAACAGCGTGTTAGTAATTACAAGTCCATGGGCTGCACACAAATCTAGCAGTTGTTATTGAGCTGATCCAGACCAGGTGCTAGCATCATGAGCAACTCGGGCATTGAAGTCACCCAACAAGATGACTCTATCCCGAGGGGCCACTTTAGCCAGCCTCTGTGACAGGAGGTCATAGAAGGACATCTGACTCATCGGCCTTGCCTGCATCCCTCCACGGATGTTTATCTTCAGTGGGGGCATAAGTAACCACAACCACCACTCCTCGCCTTTGGTTGATGGGAAAGCGAGCCCAAAGTAGACTGGGGCTTACAGCTTCCCACACCTCACCGCCATGCTCCCATGCCCCCTTCATTCTTTTGTTCAGAAGAAGAGCTACTCCCTGTTGTTTGGCAGTCTCCTGCCCCGAGTAGAGGACTGTCCACCCCTGGACCTCCTGAATACCACAGAGATCCAGGCGGTACCAGTCCAGCTCTCGACAGAGGAGTGGCAGCCTCTCCTCCGCAGTGAGCATTCGAACATTCTACGTGGCCATCCTAAGTGGCTTTTTGTTGTTTCTGGAGGAGCCCCGAGGGTAAGGATTCTGTCTCATGGCTTTGCCAAATGGGGTTTAGCCAGGAAACGTCATAGTCGCCTGTCCCCCCAGGGCCTCCGGCACAAGCGTAATAAGATTTTTACATGCTAGTTTAGTGGTAGTTAATTGAAGGTGGAGGGGTCACCAGTCCCTAGCACCCGTCCAGAGCCCCCATTTAGCTGCTGTGGTGGTTACAAACGCCATGAAGGGAAAAACCAATCTAAATTTGCCCTCCCCCCACGGCACTGCCCACCACTGCGTTGCCGTCCGGCAGCATGAGGAGCTAGGGGGTTGTTTTTCCCGGATGAAGCAAGATGTACATCATACATTAGCATTTTTTTTTCACACAATCTAACGGGCAAATTAAAATTGTGATTCTAAATACGTACCGTGTAAACACGCAAATTCAGAGAGTGTAATTTTTGAGACGTCAACCTCGTGTGTCACTAAAAGTTTGTGCACCTAAATAAAGTGTGGCACTACCGAATGAATGGTTAAGGCCACCCATTTGCTGACCTATACTTTTTTCCTCTCGTTCATGCAACCCGTTCATACATCAGTTCTAGTAAGATCTTGTGTGATGAAATATGCATGACAAAACTTGCCCTCTCTCCTTAATTGACTATTGCTGCTGCATTATTAAATGCGTTTCCACTAAAATGCATCCTTTTCTATGTGGTTCATGGAAAGAAGTAATGATAAAAAAGGAAAATCAAACAAGGTTACATTCAAAAGCATGAGATTCCATTTTTTAAAAATGTAACCTCAGCATGACTGCTCAAAAGCAGGTACATTGAATTGCTGTGGAAAATTACATTTCAACGATGGCAAAGGTGCAATCACATTTGAAAGGCTAATATTATTTTATAGCTACAGTGTATAGAAAGTAAAATATAATATTTATATTCATTCTTGATTTGAAGCTTTCGTGACTGTAGGAATCCATACTCTTTGGTTCCTTAAGAAACCCGTTAGCAACATCAGCAAGGATGAGCGTTTTGAACTCGCTCAATTAAAAAAGAGAAATTATACTGTCATCCTCTCAGCCGACAAGGGCAATGCCACCTTCATCATGGATAAAACCACATGCAAAAACAAAATTCAGGACCTTCTTATGAATGGTAGCTATACCAAAATCAATAGAGATCCTACCAACCGCTTGGTTACGAAAACCAACAATGTCATCACTAACTCGACTCCTCACATCGAACCAACTAAGCTGATCTCTCTAAAACCTTCTGCTGCTAGACCACCCAGATTTTATGGCCTTCCGAAAATCCATAATAGAAGGTAGACCGCTCCATCCCATCATCTGCACCATTAACTCACCCACCTACAAACTGGCACGATTTCTGTCTGAGACCCTGCTTCCATTCACTGGCAAGAACACCTCAACTCACTTGGTTTTTCTAATCAAATACATTTCACTGTCTCCAGATGATTTGCTTGTCAGTCTCGATGTAGTCTCTTTGTTCACAAAGGTACCTGTGCCTGACACCATTGCAATCATTGAAAAACTTGGTCCAGCAGGGACTGCATTCTGATGTGTCAACTTTGGTGAGGCACTGCCTTACCAATACTTACTTCACCTGGAATGGTACATTCTACAAACAAGAGGAATGTACCCCAATGGGTTCTCCCTTATTGCCAGTGGTAGCGAATGTTTTCATGGAGAAATTTGAGACAGATGCCATCCAGACATCCACCCTGCGTGTTCGTCATATAGCCAGCCAGCACTAAACCGATTATTTAACCACATCAATTCCATACACCCAGCCATCAAATTCACCATGGAAGTGAAAAAGGATGGCAAGTTACCATTCCCATATGTTTTGATCAGGAAGAGACCTGATGGCTCGTTTGGGACATTCTGTCTACAGGAATGCCACCCACACGGATGCCTATCTAAAGCCTGACTCCCACCACCATCCAGCCCAGAAAAATTCCTGTTTTCCTGAGGACGGCTGCTTGCGTTGTGGCCGAAACGTCGTGAGAATTGTTTTATTATGTTTTATTTTTATTATTTTATTACTTCCCTTCTACGTGACTTTACCGAAAGAACCAAGAAGACTACACCATAGTGTCCATTGCATCTCCGACCTGCACCACCTAGCCAGTGAGCTGGAGCACGTACACCAAGCCCTCAGGATGAATGGATATTCTGACTTTACAATCCGCAAAGCTGTCTCCCCAGTCATCCATGGGGAGACAACCATCTGAGGACCCAATAAAAACGACCATCTTGCCATACATAGCAGGGGTTACCAAAAATATTTCCAAAATCTTAAACAAACACAAGATCCGGGTTCGTTTCAACACAGTACACAAAGTCCGCGATTTGATTCCATCTGTAAAGGATGTGATTCCTGACATGCAATACCCTAGTGTCTACAAACTAAGTTGTGGCTGCGGCAGCAGTTACATTGGGGGAACGAAATGACGTCTCGGACCGTGTTCGTGAACACAAGGCAGATCTGAAACATGGTAGGACCAATACCTCTGCAGTTGCTGATCATCGTTTTAACGCTGTGGGCTCACACGAAATTGATTTTTCCAAGACGAAGATACTCTGCTAGCCCACCGGCTTAATTTGTTCATGAAGCCATCCAGATATATAAACACAGACACAACTTCAACCGAGAAGATGGATATAAACTGAGCAATCATTGGAAGGACGTTATTAACCAAGTAAAGTCTTAACTGACTGTGATGTTTCCATCCTATCTGCCTATATCAGCTGTTATTTCCGACTCTCTGAGTACATCACCAGGTTAAATGTCTCCCTATGTGTGTGTCTCTCTCTATTTCTGTGTGTCTCTCTGTGTTGTGTCTCTGCGTGTCTCTCTCTGTGTGTGTCCTCTCTGTGTGTGTCTCTCTCTCTGTGTGTCTCTCTGTGTCTCTGTGTGTGTCTCTCTCTGTGTGTGTCTCTCTGTGTGTCTCTCTCTGTGTGTCTCTCTCTGTGTGTCTCTTTTTGTGTGTCTCCCTCTCTGTGTGTGTGTCTCTCTCTCCATGTGTATCTCTTGCTCTTGCGGGTTTCCCGTTGCCCGGCTCTCTGACATTGATATGCTAATCTTCTCATTGGCACACCCCCGGTTGCTGGAGCCGTCTCACATTGACATGCTAATCTCTTAAATTTACGTACAAATTCCTCTCTAGCTACGCCCACTTACCCTTGGGTTAGACCCACCAAAAGCCTATACAGTATAACCTCTTGTTGCAGCGGCTCTTTCTCCTACGTCAGCAATTATCCTGCTGTGTTTGTTTCACCTGATGACAGTTGCTTGTGTTGGGATCGAAACGTCGTGATCTATACATTTTCTATCTATGTGACTTTACCGAAAGAACCAAAGAGTATTTATATTAATATCAATGTTATCCTGAAAGTAAACAATATTTCGTCGAATACGTTGTTCAAATGTAATGCATTGTCTGGTGTGTGTACTATATCGTTAAACAATACTAACGCTTGTAAATAATTACACTCAAACAACTGTGAAAACCCACTTTAAATACCATTGATGCAATATTGTGGCAAATAATCTGACGGGTAACCACTGAATTTGATGTAGAGTGTGCGAATGTACATTGTTCCATGCCATACAATTTTACAGAGAAATATATATATTCCATTATTCCTGAGGCTTTTTATCTCACTAAAATGAGCTTTAATCGAAGACCAGATTTGTCAATAAAATTACATGACAATTCCATCATATATTTGTGGGCGACCAAAGAAAACACCATCGAATGGAAAAGCAATGAATGTATGTTCAGCTTGAGTAAGATTATAAACAGTCACTCATTTAATGTCGTGAAATGTGTCGACCGGTCAAAAAAAAAACTTCGAAGCATTTTTGTTTTATTTTACCTCCGTTATGTGGATGCAAGATTGTGATACAAAATTGCAGAGGAAACCCCGCTACTCCCAGGCCATGCAAAATGCCTCGTTGGCACATTTATGCTAACCTAGGAGGACTCGCTCATCGTAAGCTACAAACTTAGTCGTCACAGGACAACCCACGCTGTTGCTTCAAAAAGCCCCTTTGGCCATATTTTGTTGGGGCACCCGACGTGGTAGAACGATGTTAAACAAAAATGTACGTCATCAGAGACCTATAGCGTGTACGAGCTATTCAGCAAGCACGACTCATTCAGTGGCTGTATTACGTCACTGCGTGCCCGTTAATTAGCTGCGAAAATGTAAATACTTTTCCTACGAAATTCTATGTATGTTATTGCACATATAGCAGAATGAATTGCCTTCATGCGAATAGCATGTATATATGGTTATATTATTAATGCTGTTGCACAATTTAGAATAAGATTAAAAAACACTCGTATCAGTGTATATTTTTTTTATATTTGGTGAATGCTAATTGCTATGGGCAATGTAGCTCAGCTAGGAGGTTGACAGTCCATCATCCCTCCGGCGGTCAATAAAATAATAATTGCTTCGTGGAGAAGTCACCAGTGGTTTTCCTATGGGGAGACATGCCCCTGCCATAGCAATGCAGAATTTACACAGCTAACTCAGGGCTGTAAAGAGGAGATGAGCGCTGTTGAAATGTTCATTTGAGCTGGAAATCACTCTGACAAAAGCATATGTGTTTGTAAAATGTCTTTCTGTCTTACCAGAGCTCTGTATTTTCACATACTGTAGAGCACTACGCAGTAAAGCTACCGTAATATTTTACCAGTACTGTAATTCATACCTTTTGATTGGCTTTAAACATATACAAATGGTGTGTAATCATATCAATTTGCAAATATAATGTTATAGAAACATTAGTGCAAGCAGTGATATGCTGAAATGTAGTATACGCATCAGTCTATCGTTCTAATTGGGTAGATAAATAGGTACCATTTTTGTGGCAATTCAAAAGTGGTTTCCAAGTGAGCACATTGGCCATTAACCAGAGGAATTTGACATGTTTACCACTGACTCAAAACACACAAAAGAGATTGGAAACACTTTACACTCCTTCAAGATTTGAAGCTTTCGTGACTGCAATGATTCATATTCTTAGGTTTTTTTCGGTAAAGTCACGTAGGTAAAAACATTAAAAAGTAAAATAAAATAAAAATCACGACGTTTCGGAGACTTTACCGAAAAAACCTAAGAATACTTTACACTCCACAGACTTACTTCAGCTGTTTTTCTGGTGACCGTGTAATGCCTTGTCATAAAAGTAAAACACGTTAATTTAAAACGGACGATATTTTCGTGTTAAAAGGTGGAGGTTTGAAACGTAAGAGAGAAAGAGGCCGAAGAGGGAACAGCTGTATAGGGCGACGATGATGTTGTTCATCTTCTTGGTTCTTTCGGTAAAGTCACGTAGAATGGAAATAATAAAATAATAAAAATCAAACATAAAATAATTCTCACGACGTTTCGGCCACAACGCAAGCAGCCATCCTCGAAAAGACAGAGTCTGAATGACTTATCGACAGACCTGTTCTTCACCTGAGGACGGCTGCTTGCGTTGTGGCTGAAACGTCGTGAGAATTATTTTATTATGTTTGATTTTTATTATTTTATTATTTCCATTCTAAGTGACTTTACCGAAAGAACCAAGAAGATGAATCCCTGCAGTCACGAAAGCTTTAAATCGAAAGATGATGTTGTTGTTGTTGATGATGTCACCGGAATTCCGGTAATGAAATCGTGGTCACCATATGTCTTCAAATGTTCTACTGTTCGTAAATATGACTTCGGAGACATTGCTGAAGATGAATCCTCGTTCACTTTACATTGTGACAATGCCTTGAATAATTTGGCAATTTCAACGGACAACTCTCCATACAGCAGCACCCAGATGCTGCTGCTGCTGTGCTTGTGCTGCATCAGTGCCTTTTGAGAGCCCATGGGGTGAGCCTTTCATCCAATGATTAAGGTGCAAAGCAGCTCAATTTGGTGGCATCTGCTGTTTGCTTTTGCACCTTCCTGATTGGAAAACGAGAACGATAGTGGTGCAGCCTGCCTCTCCTGTGATTAGAATTACCCAAAATACAACCACACGAGAACTTTAATTACTAGCAATATACCGTTATATGGAACCTCAATTTCATGGCTTTTTTTTGCAACCCAAGTTTAATGCAGTTTGATTCAGTCTTAAAAGTTGTTAATGTGCTTAGCATACCACCTTGCTTGCTTAAAATAGTTTTAAAAATCCCAAAATAGTATGATGACACGATATATTGTAGTCCTGTACTTAAAAAAAACTCGACACAACTCATTAATAACTCTGCCTTGAAAGAAAAAAAACTGCATTCGATTGGGGACGTTTTGTGCAATGACCCTTCTCTCTCCAATTGCACTATGGTTACATATTCATACTCAAAATCAGGAGTGATGGAACGGTGGTTAGCACACTGCATTATATACCCAGTCACCTGAATTGTAGTCCCATCCATGGTTATTGATATCAGAAAAAGTCCCTGGCCCCCCTCTTTCACCAACCAGCACTGAAGCATGGTCACACAAACGCCCATAACCAATACAGGGTTGGTCGGCCTTCATCCAGCAGTCGATTGACCAATGGATGTAAATTTGTATTATAACTATGGCTTAAAATATCTATATTTTAATGCCTAGAAAAAAGATGCAGTTCAACGTCACATATCCGAACGGCCAGAGAACTTAGCTGTATGCAATTATGGGAAAAGATTGAATATCTGAAGATACATAGAAAATGACAGTTACTCAATGCACAAAAACTGCTCTGTGCATGTGTGATTAATTAGCAAGAGCGGATACGTGACGGTTGGAGCTTTCTATCGTGTAGCTCCTGGACTCTGGAACTTTCTCTCTCTCTCAGGAGATATTAGGATCTCTAAGTACATTTTTAAACTCATCTTAAACAC
Source organism: Lethenteron reissneri (assembly GCF_015708825.2). Classification (NCBI taxonomy): domain Eukaryota; kingdom Metazoa; phylum Chordata; class Hyperoartia; order Petromyzontiformes; family Petromyzontidae; genus Lethenteron; species Lethenteron reissneri. The sequence continues at coordinate 8,543,021 of NC_083803.1, read as the reverse complement.
ATTTATTCACTTCCGTTGCTTCAACCTTTTGTTAATTCGACAAATGTATTTCTTCATTGTTTTGAAAATTATTATTGAGTTATTTTTCACGTAAAGTTTCTCGAGTTATATTTATGCTGAGTGTCTGCCGTGTCTTGTACAGCACTTTGATATCCCTGATGAAATATATTGCATAAATAGAATAACAATAATCTGAATTATCTGTTACGTGGCATTGTACTCTAGGAGGATATAACGTACAGTACTACTTGTATTTTCTGTATCTACTTCTACCCTCTTTACACATTTATGTGCATCTTTCTAGACACTGTTTTTGTACGAATCATTATCTCAAGCAGCTTAATTGAACAGTGTGTTAAACGCTGCAGAACGTGTTCTTGCGGCTTGTCTCGACTTGTTTCTTGCTAGCTTTATCAACAACTATTTTTTATTGAAGCAATTCATTATCATTTTTGTACAGAGAAATCTGGAAATAAAAGAAGCTCTGTAGTATGATGTTTGTAAAATAAATCGTTGATATGATCAGGCTATAATCATTCTAACATGAGTTAGAACGATTATAGCCATGAATGGCAAAAAAAAACATTTAAATTATAAAAATGTACCGCAGTTGGAAACATATTTGTTGACACCTGAGCAGTGTGGTGCTAAATAAGTAATATTGCGTGAGCTTACACGTGCTTCTTTCAGGGGAACACGATGCAAAACAGGGCCATGATTCAATATGTCTAATGAAAACCATCCCCAGTCCATGGTGATTCCAACCTCATTATTTGGAGCTGTAATCGGGAAGGAGAGGCCACCGAGTAATAGATGGAGTTGCCTTGGGTTGTGATGTGGGCTGTCAAGGGGACCGGTGTGTACTTGCATTCCATATTTGTCTTCGAACAAGGAAAAGGACCAAGTCAACAAGGTCTGTTTGACCTATCGCGCCTGGCTTTTGATTCTTGTTCAAACTGATTCCCCCCAGCGTGTGTGCGTGATATGTATGCATGCACATATCATCAGCCAGCAGTAAATTGATCCTGGCTGATGATGATGAAAACTATCGATATTTTGCTCCATGTTGGTTTTATTCTTACGTCTCATTTCGCGGTATGATGAGTCAAATCCAGTGTCATTTGCTTACCTGGTTGCTTGAAGCAGTACTTTAAAAAAACATCTCTTTTGAAATTCCAATACTTGTGCAATAACTCATTTTTTATATTCAACACAAAAGCATTTCTTTCTAAAAAAAAAAATCGATGCTTTTCTAAATCAATGCTGCTTTGCAGCTCATTGGTGAAATACATTATAAAAGAGGAAATGCTCTTTGGAGCAGCCAAGATCGATTCACTGTTGGATGAAGGCCTCTCCAAGCCATCACCATCTCTCATAGTCCCATCGTGTAGCTGTCCCTCCAGCACCCACGCATGCTGATGTGACCGCTACATCTCCCCATGGTATATGTCAACTATAGTTTTACATCCGTTCAATTACTGTGATATTTATTCGAAGGGCCTAATATAATTTCTCTTAAACCCGAACAGATTTAAGGTAGGCACAAGAAAACATTTTGTTAAACACGCGTATCATATTTCATGAGCTTAAATACTTCTATTTAAGCCTGGCTGCTATAGAATAATTTTAACATCACCCCATGAAAATATCCCACAAATTCTATCCTTAAATTGTTTCAGAAACCAGAATCAGAAATCAGAAACGGTTTTAATCGCCATGTAAGTTTGCACAAACAAGGAATTCACTATGGCGGGACGGTGCATACATTGAACAAGTAGGAATCTTAACTTATATAAAAGGTATACACTCTAACTATACTAACGTTACAAAGTATAAGTAATACCAAAGGGCTAAAATCTTTAAAATTATGAATAAGTAGACCTTATAAAATGCGAATGTAAAATGTTAATTAGCCGTATTAAACAATCTTAAAATACAAAAATACAAATAAGATTACACGTTGTAAGTATGGAAAGGTGTAATTATGTAGATAAAATGTTATAGTAAGTGTAACAGTCATTTTAAGTGTAAAAGTCATTTTAAGCCCTTGGCCTTGTTGAGGAGGCCAACAGCAGATGGGAACAAAACTGTTTTTATGACGTGAGGTTTTGGTCTTGATGGACCAGAAGGGGTTATGGCCGTTTGACAAAACTGTTCATGGAATGGCAGCCAAAGTACAGAACTTTCCCGAGGAGACTTCTGTGGAGGTTGTACAATGATATCAGCGTATGGGCAAGAGTGGGATCAATTGTGACATCGCGGGACTGTGTGGGATGGCAACACCTGCGTTAAGCCTTCATCCAGCAGTGGATAGCACGTAGCTGACAATTAATCCGCACCTCCAATTGGCATGGAAGTTTGAGTGCAATTACATCTGAACTTTGATTCTTCCTAATACAACTATTTCTTATTGTTCTATACCTGTTCATGGGTTGTTGATATTCATATTGCTCAATATGTATAATATTTACATCTGAGTTCATGATAATTGGTTCTTAACCCTTCTATCTGGCAACAAAATTGACACCTTTTTGCAAGGAGTCATGTTTGCATAGACCGCAATACCTGCAGTCATAATACAAACAAAAGAACATAACTCTGATAATGTGCACTGTCCTTGAAGTTGATTGGTCCACACCCGAGACAGCTTTCCTTCGAGCCTAGTCTCATATGGGTTGGACCAGATGACGCCAAAAGGCGCCTTTTGGCGTCATCTGGTCCAACCCATATGAGACTAGGCTCGAAGGAAAGCTGTCTCGGGTGTGGACCAATCAACTTCAAGGACAGTGCACATTATCAGAGTTATGTTCTTTTGTTTGTATTATGACTGCAGGTATTGCGGTCTATGCAAACATGACTCCTTGCAAAAAGGTGTCAATTTTGTTGCCAGATAGAAGGGTAAAGAACCAATTATCATATTTTTACTGGCAAATGAGGTCCCCATAATCTGAGTTCATATTTATTTATTTTCAAATGCATGTACCTGCCTCTGTAAACCAGGTCTCCCTTGCACAAAACTACATTTTCATCTCAATGGCTTGACCAATAAAGGCGACGCTGGGCGTTGGTGGCTTTGCATGCCTTTAATCCAATCCGGTGGAGGCGAAGGTTGGTGGACCACACTGGCTCGCCAGGAGAAAACAGTCGAGCAAATGTGGACCCCACCTGTTCCGTCCGCATGGGATAGATTAGCCCCCCACCCCATCGCACACGTGGGTTTTCTCTGAGTGATCCCGTCGCCTCCCACATGTCGACACTCATCAATTGGCTGATAACACCTTAATGCAGAGAGAACCGCAGAGTTTTGGCAATTTTTGGCGCTGCCTTGTTGCTTTGTCTGTGGTTCTTCACACCACTGAGGCCTTCTCTCTCTTCGAGAGTGAGTCAGTACTCTGTGGCCTATTACAAGTTGAACATTTTTATTATGATACTTTCAATGCTGTCAATGTCATAACCATCTATTATTTTACCATGGTCAATACTTTGTTGCGGCTAGTCCCATGGAAATAGTTAATGTATCAATTGTTGTACAATTCTGTAAAGCCAAAATTTGAGTCATGCATTTGAACACACTTTTACAATCAATCATCAGGTGATTTAGTATACCTTTTCCTCTAAACAGCATGTGGACAGTCCACAAAGCATATAATCCACAGACACGAATATCAATGTTAAGTACACTTCGTGAGTTATATTCCATCATTTTAGTTTGATGATTATTCTTTTTAATTATAAATTACGTATTTGCTGTACAAAGCAGACGGTGCTGCTTTTATATTGCTAACAACATATTTCGCTGTGTTCTTTTATTAACAACAAGCTGTTTATCCATCTGCATGTCGAATTCATTTTTATCAGCCATTGGGTGCTACTCTTGTATTTTTTTTATTTTTTTATTCCATTGTCATGTACGGCTGTGACACGTACAGCTTTAGAGCCAAGACAGATGAACGTCTACTAAAGCATTTCAAAATGAAATATTTCCATTAAACTCGGATGATTTTGTTTTTTACAAGTGTTTGAACAAATATTAAACTATATGACCTGTTTGGCGCTATGAGATCAATTGTTTAAGGGTGCCTTATCAATAAAAAATATTATTAAAAATTTGTAATCCAATTTTTATTTATATTAACATTTAACAACTTGAAAATGTTAAAGATCAGGCTTGATGCTTGTTTTTTTTTTATATTGTTCTGTATAATTATTTACCCAAGAAAGCCTTGCTGAGCATCAACTCTTCAGAATTAGAATATTTATTTAGACTGGAAGGATCCGATGAGCTATGAACCTTTTTCACAGATATCCAGTCGGGGCGAGTCAGAAAGCTACAACAACACAATATAAAAACAAATGGGAGTGCAAAGTATAGGAAATCTCAGCAAGTCCCTAAATAAATAAAACTGAAATACATAAGTACAAAATTGCATAAGTAAGTAATAATTTCCTTCAAGAGTGGAAGATGCTGTTGTGTGTCATCTAAATTGAGTAATGTGTGGGTAATTTTTCAAATTTGCTTGGAGCTAGCATTCATTCTCAATGTGTTTACGTGTTTGGTCATGGTAACATTGGCATATTCAATGCAAAAGATAGGATAATTTGCCAGTATACAGGATGGCCCAAAAGTCAGGACAGGTTTATTTAAATTATTGTAACATTATCATTAAAAAATGTTATTGTTCTTTTTTTAAATTAATATTTGGTCTGTTATCATTCACATCGAATTTTCTTCTTCCCTTTCAGATGTCTAAAATGGAAAGAAAATTGTCTGAAGATGAACGAGTTCAATTAGTTTTTTATGTATGCTAAAAAAGGCAGCTGAATTTTCTTATTAAGTCTGCTAAATTCATTTCAAAAGATAATCCATGCAAGCATTAATTGTTAATGGACGTCAGTTTGAACATTTGTTAAAATAAGTGATATAACCCTATGTGATTTGTTAAATTAAATATAATGGCCCGATTGTTTCCTGACTTTTTGGGCCACCTTGTATTAATCGGGTCTATATTCTACACTTACATTTGACAAACATGTCAAACCGTCCTAGAGGCCCGCTCACCGGGGAGATGGAGTGAGATCAATAAAATCTTGTTTGGGTTCAGGTGCTGGGTGGAATAGCAGGATCGTTAAAGGTGGTGGCTGCTTGGGAACATCTTCATCCAGCAGTGGGTTGACTGTGGCTGATGATGAATGATGAACATGCCATCATTGTTTATTCTTCAGTGCTAATCCTACGTCGTCGGAAGGCCTTAGCCATTATGTTTCCAGAATTGTATTTCACGTCGTAAATTCATAGTCAGGTTATAACTTAAAGCTGCCATTGGTAATATAATACCGGGATATGAAAAATCTATATATTTTTTGGAGAAGGATCTATTTCGTCAAAATCTGTCAATGAGGTATAAACTTGTGATATTAACTTTATAATTTACCAATAACTATGCCTAAAAACAACACGAGAAAAATCACCCAAGTGTGTATATCCATTCATAGAGAAGCTTTTATTTATTAACACATTTAAAAACAAAATTACATTATACCTAAACATTTGTAAAATAGTATATTTAAAGCAGTTGTTTCAAGTCGAAAAATACCTTTTAAGACCATTTCCCCAAATGTAACTCTCCCTCAGCCTCTGTCCACCCATCATTATGAGACTAGGCTCTAAGGAAAGCTGTCTCGGGTGTGGACCAATCAACTTCAAGGACAGTGCATACATTATCAGAGTTATGTATTTTGTTTGTATTATGACTGCAGGTATTGCGGTCTATGCAAACATGACTCCTCGTAAAAAAAAGGCATCAGTTTTGTTGCCAGATAGAAGGGTAAAAAACCAAGTATCATATTTTTACTGGCAAATGAGGTTCCCATGGTGATACATCACAGTCAGCTAATCTACGACGTCACACGTGGTCAGGTAAAAGTGTGGGTACGCCCACCTCTTCCAAGACGCCTGGTCAACGTGGAAGAGTAGGCCAAATACCCACTAGAGGGGCTCTCTAGAGTTCCCTCTTACAGAAGCCCTTCCGCCAGCAGTGACATCGGCCGCCACCACTTTACCCTTTACCTTTTCGTCCCAAAACTACAAGGGATATAGCAAGAGCAAATTTATGGGACTACCAGCAGTTTGCGGTTAGCTATGTATGATGAATTATTCACATGTTATTTTCTCACTAAGTGAACTAGTCATACGGCCCTAGAAATATGTAATTACAACAAATGTTTCAATGGAATAAAATGACCGATGCATATTTGCTGTCATAAAAAAAAAGATTGTGGTAGTTTCAACCTTCGGCAGTGCCTTTGATGTCAGTTCAATTCTTTAAAACACTTTAAAATCCACTGACGCTTCATTTGTCAGCTCCAACTAAGACTGTAAAAGCTGACATTGCATTCGTTTTTTTGTTAATATAATTTATATCTGTACAATGTGACTATATCACCCTGAATGCAACTGATCGCCAAAAGCTAAGCAGGTCAGAGCCTGGATCGTGCTCGTATGGGTGACCAGCATGCACAGAACAAGTGCTCTAGCCTGCTCCGGGGGCTATATTGTCAGCAAAAGACAGTGCAGACAAACATTGTTGTTCTACACTTCTATGCTGCCCACCACCTTCACCAAGCCATGCTGATCAGTGCATGTTCGAACAACTCCCCCACAACCCACGCAGTGTGGGGAAGGCTATCATCCAGCAGTGGATTCGCATATTGCTGCACACCTTCACGTTCAAGTTGCATGTGTATTTGTTTCAGCAGGTGAGAAGGCAAAAAGACAATGAGAGTCTCATGTTGCAAGAGTAAGTGACATGGGTCACTAAAACGTCATGCAACTCATTTACTTAATACGTAAGTGATGCACGCGTAAGAAACGACATAGTCTCATCAAAAAACACTCATCGATTAATATGCTGGTAAAACGAAGTTTATTTCCCGGTCTCTAAAAATTCGAACCTAATTCAAGGAAATGTTTGACCTTGATATATATTTTTAAAAATGCAGTCCAATTTATAGTAGCTGTAAAGTTCCCTATGAAATGCAACTGGGATAAGGCTCATTCATTATTTACGGTGACGTGCAAAGTGAAAGCCTTTTTCGTCAGAGATGACGTGCTCATTCTCTCCCTGGACATGCTGATGGATTTTTGTTGTTGTTTTTTTTGGCTATGTGGCAAAAGCAAAAATAGTTAATGCTGAAAGACATCCAGTGTTTATTTATGATATCTTTTTTGTCCCACTTAACACAAGGTGACTGACGATATTTTCTTTTGTTTCAGTAAACTAATTTGTAGTTCGACAGGCAGAGTATTATAGCCATTATGCTAAAGCCGGCCCACTTGTTATTCGACACATGTTATTGCAGTGGGGCACAATGACCTTGCACTTGCAGAGTTTTGTATTTTGTCAATATTACGACACAGGTTTTACTGTACTGTCCGATGAAAAATAATTATCTCTCAATATCATTCACGACATTTATCACCATTATTGTCATCATTAGCCATCTAAAAATGGATGAAGGGCCTAGCTCTTGTTTGATGATGATGAGAAAGACACTCGGACCCAAAGTTTGAACCTCAAACCCAGGATCCCAGCGGCTTTGGCTCAGTGTCTTTGACCCAGCTAATATGAACCCCCATGAGACAAAGAGACACATTGTGGGTGGTGCAGATACACTTAATGTATTCTACTCCGATGCTCCGACGTCTATGCTCCCTGCCTTAACCGACCCAGAGTGATCGGTGTAGCTTGGCCAACAACTCTGACGATTGGCACGTTGTAGGGAGGCCTTCATCAAGCAGTGCATTGACAAAAAGGCTGGATATAATACGTGATACTCTTAGTTCTTTCGGTAAAGTCACGTAGGTAAAAAATGAAATTAAAATTAATAAATAATAAAACAATAAAAATCACGACGTTTCGGAGGCAACACAACGTCGTGATTTTTATTGTTTTATTTGTATTAATTTTTATTTCATTTTTTACCTACGTGACTTTACCGAAAGAACTAAGAGTATGAATCCTTGCAGTCACGAAAGCTTCAAATCTAGAAATAATACGTGATGTATGTCTTAGATTGTCTTGTGGCATTCTAAGTCAATGATGGGTTGAGAACTTCAGATGAATGGTTGAGTAGGCTTGCCATCTGCACAGGTGTGGAGCTGTCAGCTTTAACGCTCTTGAAAATATGGTCATATGTTGGTAAACTGCTCTGAGTTTCCACGATAAACAGTTTGTCAAATGCCATGGCCGAATACTTTTCAGAACAGCGCATTTCAGAACAGCAAGTAATGGCGTAATGTTTAGATGTCCAGCTGGGTGGCTTTGTGGCAGAGTATCTGGCAAATGTTTAGATTCCAGATGTCAATAAAATTACTGCTACTTTTTTTGGAAATCAACAGTGGTTGTGCTGGGGATAAACTCGCTCCTGTCACATTAACGTGGAATTTCTACAATTGTAGACGATTAATATATGGTGCATGTTTATGTACTGAACATTTTAATTTTAAGCACAACTATCATTATATGAATCAATAGCTATGATTGCAATACGATAAATATAAGTCTAAATACACAAACACATGAGAGTGTGACGTTTTCATTTATTTTTGATAAATAGTAAAAAAAAATCCCTTTGTAAAATAAACAAACTTCACTCCCCATTACACTTTCCCCATAAACCTTTATAATGTTCGACAAATACTCAGGTGACACGTTAAAACAAGCAATTTCAGTCCTTGAAAGATGTTCAGGGAGAGTACAGTACGTAAATATATAATTATGGTTTTACACTTTAAAAGTTTTTGTCTCCGAAATAATATTCGAAGTAAGGTATTGAATTAAAACACTGTACTACTATTATATTAACACAAACATGTTTGGACTCTCCGTCTAAGTAAACTGCATTAATAAAAAATCTCATGAAATGTATTTATTGGCACTGTGCCGTGAGACAGAGCATCAGTTATGAACCCTCACAGAGAAGTGTTAGAGATCAGCCCATTAAAGGTGAATTCTAAAATCTGCTTCCTTAATCACTTCAAGTGACCTTTTCTATACCCACACGAGGGCATGCACTCTCTTACATTCCCCAACGCAGAGCAATGTTCACAGCATGGCAGTCGAGTTGATATTTTTAAATATCAGAGATAGAATTTACCCAAGTGTTTACGCGGCGGTGTTGTGCAGTCTCTTCTGTTACCCAGCCGAGACCTGGCCACTACACACTTGAGAACGTGGTTTAATCATGGGTTATCAAATCCAGGTGTCTCAGCAGTGCCAGTGCAATGCTAGGAGCCATCCTAATAAGTCACATTTGTTATTAATATTGTCCAGATATTCCTTGTGGACACATTATGTATGTGTAATAATTTTCAGTTTAATTACACAATAATAATAACGTGCAGCCCTTTGTCAATCCACTGCTAGATGAAGACCTCCCCATACCTTGTCCATCATGGAGGATGTTTAACCATACTTCACCAAGCTGGTCAGTATGGGTTGATTCAAATAAGGGCATAGGACCACTCATGGTCAGCAGTGTCCGAGAAATAGCTCAGGTCATGGGTGCAGATCTCGGTGCACTAACCACTGTGTCACTCCTCCACCCTGTGAGTTTCTAATGCTGTTTTAATTCCTATGTAACCTCTCTTATTCAGTTATAAAGCTGTGTACCATTCATTTTAAACAGAGCGGTTGTCAATACATGTCAGAGAATTCAATTTTTTCTCCCTGTCGTCGGACACTTGAATGCATTCCGTTTGATTTGATGAATTGTAGTAAATCGGGGTCACGCTCCGGTCCAAACAACATATTAATTTTTCACTTTGTGGTGAATGTAGCGGCCTCTAGTGTCTGCAGGGGGTCAAGTGACATCCATTAAATACGACACATACTCAGTGAAAAACATGATTTCGTACTTGTGGTGGGCTAGCCACAAATAATAGCTCAACGAAGTGGTTTATCACGTGGAAATTTATATCAGCCAAATACACAAAAGCTGAAGTACCCAGAGAAAAATCCACAAGCCCAGGGGAGAACATGAAAACTCCAAACATACAGGCATCAGGGTCGGGATCGAACCCACGAACTCATGTCTGTTGCACACTCGAAATGAAGGACGTGGGCAGGTGCTCCAAATCCAGGGCAAACACATTTATTGTGGTCAATCTGTAAAATGCAACACCACGTGTGTCACACACAGCAATCCTCAACCGAGTTGCCATTAACCACGTGACTGGTGTACAACTCCGGTTAATCAATAACAGTTAAACCCAATTCTACTACTGATAAACTATCTTTGTCTTTAATCATAAGCTTTACACTTCACTAGCTGTATATCTATCTATACCACCCACTTATATTGATATATTACACCCATTATCTGTACTGTATATGAACTGTATACGTACTGTACTTGTCACCATTGTACAACTTACTACTGGAAATATGTTCTATTCTTAATAGCATTGCAAGACTTTCATACTCTGGATGCATGGGCATGGTGAGAGAATAAACAGTATTAGGGTTAGAGAATTACAAGTATTAACTATGTCATCTTTTACAGTTGTAATGAGCAACTTCCGAGACATGTCGTGCCATATTTCATCTCACACTGGGCACAACGCAGGCCGATACATATACTCGTCATCCTCTCACTGGGCACAACACTGTGTAATATATATATAATCTTTACTTTAGCTACGCACAGCCGGCCTCTCTACACAGTCCCATCGCCTACAACCAAACCAACAAGCTGACTGACTAGTGTGACGATGAGGGTGATGGGAGCCGTGCAGAGGATCTTCCATGCGGTCGGACGATGGAGAGAGATGATGGCGAGCAGCGATGCAGCCAGGATCCCGGGACCCTGCAACAACCCTGAACCTTCGGTTCCATCCCCCTTATATACCTCTCGGCGTGGCCAGGCCCCACCTCTGGTCACGCCCCCTTCCAGAAACTTCGAGCAAGTTCCCGGAGCTTCCCGACTAACTCCACCTTTTAGCTTTAACCCAGATACGCCCCCCTTCTGATTAGTTGTTACATAACCTTGCCCATACCCCTGATTACCCTTCCAGACCGCGGCACCCTGTCATTCCACAGTGTACAGTGCTAAACCCCCTCTTATTGAACATATCACAAATTACCAATTCAAAGCCAAGCTTATAGACTCGAACATTTATATAACTCTCAAAAGCAACGTTTGGGTCCTTTACCTGTAAGATGCAACAGCACGTGTGTCACACACAGCAATTTCCAACCGAGTCACCATTAACCACGTGACTGGTGTACAGGTCAGGTTACTCAATAACCGTGCCAGCCACCTACAGGCCCGACTCAGTATCGCATGCTGGTGTACACACGTGCATTGATATACTGCGCAGCACGTAAGAACCTTCACAAAACCACACTTTACTCCATTGCTGCATGAGGAAATAATTAAAAGAGTGGTCCATTCCTAATGTGCCACATGTATACCAGGCGAGCTAGTTAACATCTCGCCACCGTGGCACCAAAATGCTATCCCATGGTATGTCTACCTGATTCTAAAAATGGGCATTGGAATGTGTGTGTTTGGCTGTGTAACAGCATATATATATAGATTGTGTATGTAATGGTGTGCAGGGAGCAGGGGCGGGAAGAATAATTTCCTTTAGTGGGAGTCTGCATTGAATTCTACCACAAGCTGCTGTGCAATTCTCCGATAGCAGATTTCAGAAGTCTTCCAAAGCTTTTGCAAATGTTATTTATGTACAGCATGGAATGGGATGATAAGCGCATAAGAGGATACTTCCGAGTGGGTAAGCAGAGAGCCGTACAGTGATTGCCAAAGCAGCTTTTATATAAATGTTTTGCATCACTTATTTTTGTCACTGGCATTAAAATGCTGACAAGCTTATATTATTCTCTAAGAATACATTGTTTAGATCATTCAAGTAATATATGTCAATCTTTTTGTGGGGGATTTGAATATCACCTTCTGAAATAGTTTTGCACTTCATAACCAAAACACATCTTCCTTTTGGACATTTTGCTTGATATCGCAAATCAGTGAAGCGATAGCACACGATGCTTACTTTTTCCACACTTGTGCCGCTGAAGTAAAATTGGCCAATAATTCTCTTGCCAAGCAGATGGTCAGGCTATTATTGCAGGGTTGTTAAATGAGCCTCCCCGTTCCAATGGCATTCTTCAGACATACAGTTGATACCCAATTATTTTACGAGCCAAAGTGAGTGACAGGCTAGCAAATTTTTACCTCCACTGAATCAAAGAATAATGATCTTACCAATGGGCTTTCGGCGCATACTAATTTATAGAAACGCCAATGCAGTGCTTCCGTTTTCCAGGTAAAGGGTATGCATGAAAATCAGTTTGATGGGAACATTGTATTATTTAAATGCATTACAATTATATACATGCAGTTATACTCTGACATAGTTTATGTTTTATTTTGCTAAAATCAGCAAGAGGACAGCAATCAGCCCTTGTGCCATTCTTAGATATTCAACATCCCCAGGACACGGATAAGTCTCATTGTTAGATAACCAATATATGAAATGTCACTTCTTCGATGCAATGTCATTCAATAATGTTTAAACAGGTGATGGATCGGTGGTACGTGGGTTAGCGCGCAGTACTACTAATCCACCAACCTGTTTAGATTGCGCGACAATGACTAATATCAGTGGACAAGTGATATCAGAACCAGTCCTATCCTCTTCTCCACCTTTCATCAAGCGGCACTGATCAATGTGGTGAGGTTTCCCTACTATAGTCACCCAGGAATGTCTTTCCTTAACGCTCGTGACGTCACTCCACATCGACCAGCCCCCCTCACTAATATTCATGAGCAGGTGACGTACTCCAAATGGACACCCTCCCCACCCCTCCTCATTCATAATCATGAGCAGGTGACGTACTCCAAATGGACACCCCCCCACCCCTCCTCATTCATAATCATGAGCAGGTGACATCACTCCACATCAAACAGCCCCCCTCATTGATAATCATGAGCAGGAGACGTCCTCCAAATGGACAGCCCCCCCCCCCCCGGCTATTATTATTACCTGCTATAATGAGCCAAGAATATCTGTGTGTAACGCTCGTGACGTCACTCCACGTCGCCTCATTAATCAATTTGAACAGGTGACGTCACTCCACATGGAGAACCCTCTTCCCTCATTAATAATCATGAGCAGGTGACGTCCTACAAATGGACACCCCCATTAATATTAATTATCAGGTGACTCACAACCCTCACTACAAAGGCAGAACCCTCACTACGTCACGCGATCTCCGTAACGCTATTGAGACATCAAAGTAAAAAGGACGTCATGATGAACAAGGGATTATCACCTTAAAATGAAATAGGTCTGTGTCACCACACCCTAACAAATTGCACACGCATAATAATGCAATGAATATCACGTCGCAGTCTGCTTTTCGCTTGCAAGTTTCAGAGTTACTGCAATACACCCGTCATTGGACGGGCAAAAGGCTAGTAGTAAAATAAATCCCAATGACCGACATGGCGTCTGGAGGGCTTCACCATTGGTGGAGTTACAATGTCTGGAATTAGTGTTTTATTTTTATTTTTAAAGTCATTAACAACGTCTCATACTACAATGGCAAATTACGTTTAGAATATTGGCACAACTCAAGTTGAATCAGCTCAGCCATGCACTGCAATGTCAGGCCCAATGCCCAGGGTGCATTGGTGCGTTTACACAGTTGCACTACAGGTATGGCACACACTGCACACTTTACTGTGTCTCCTTGAATGATTAACGGGGGTGGGGGTAGTAGGGGAGGGATGTTAATTCCAGCAGTACATTTTTCACGTCACATGGCTTGGGCTTTGTACATACCCGCCGCTTTGAAAATTGCCATTCACCATGAGGCTGTTAAATGATGCAATTTAGTGCCTCTAAGTGCCAAGATATCAGATCTCACAATTATTTTCGAGTTGAAGGTTCATTACACTTTGAATACGGCTTTGATGGGGCTATAGCCACCCTGGTAACCATGGCAAATGATTCTAACGTCATCTCATTGCACTGTAAATCTCATGAATGTGAGCATGTTTAAGTTACATTAAAAAAGCAGGTGCTAACAACCATTCAATGCAGCAAGTGAATGCGTTTTCATCCTGCATTGATATTTTGAGGATTTTACTTTGTAAACATATGGATGAGTGGTCCTGCAGTTAAAGCATTTTCACTCACAATTACGAATTAACATCCCAATTACCGGTAAAATTGGCCATTCGTCCCTTTGAGGTCAAGACATTGAGTACCACTTGTAAGTTCAGCAGTGGTTGTTCCATGAATATGCTCGGCCATAGCAATGGGTTATTGGATTTTTCAACTGTTCATGACTGACAACGGTCGATGAGCCCTTTTCACAATCATTTGAGTGGAGAACAAATTAGATTTGTTTTTAATAAGATGCCAATCTTTTTGCAGTAGATACATCTGTGTTTAATCACTGCATTGAGCTAAATGAATGTATCTCGCTTTGTATGGTAATATCTAGGCATTTATTTGGAATATATTCACTAAAAAAATATGAGGGGAAAGCCTTGCATTTGTTTGATATTGTGCTTACTTATGGCACATTTTGTGGATAGGGGTTGATAATTGTGGACAGAGTCATAAGTGGATTTTTTGAAGCAATCATGCAAAAACGCGGATTAAGCAACAGCACAATGTTTTGCCCAATGCGTAGAAGGGGACATTTCACAAACATACACTTATTTCTGGCCATGGGCATTGAACATATGTCTTGCAGAGTTGAGATAAGTCGAGGTTGATGAATTGCTAGATTTAATCGGCATATGTTACACGACCGCGAAGCAGTATATGTCCACAAAGTGTTATATCTACAAGGACCTCATTATTTTAGATGAATAACCAATCAATGGGGTCTGGATTGGTTGTACAGGAGTTCATCTGATAATCACACAAAATCTCCCAGGGTCCACTTTACTGTCCGCATACCCTAGATTATCTTTGATACATTGCACAGCACTTCAGTGTTTTGGAAGACAAAAGTGTGCATTATGCCTGTAATTGCCATTTGTCCTGTTTTATCTTCCCAGTGGCATTTGGCAAATTAAATTCCAAGAGAGAACAGAGTGATGGTAATTAAACCAACATTAACAATCTATATGCGGTTAACCTCACCGTCACATCAGGATTTTTCATTGTCATTGGCTGAGAAAATAAAAAGGGTTTAAGTCATTACGGTATTTTCATTTAATATTTTTTCTGTTGGCCCACTAAAGTAAAAGACCTGTCAGCATGAATTATGGGATGCCGTCAGTTTCCTGGTAACTAGTTTGTATCCCAGCTGTTCTAGATTATAGTAGAATGTTAAAGGTAAAGGTGTAGCCCTGTAATCACTCACTCACAGGACTGCTGAACGAAGGGTCTTCACCAGGGGAAGCTCCAGAGATCCCCTCTGGATGGTATTTTGGCCCACTCTTGTACATTGGCCAGATGTCATGGCAAAGGTGGAATACCCACGCGTTACCCCACCACACTCGATATTCCGATCGACTAAATGTCGTGTATCCATTAATACCACAACGCCCGGGTGTTGAATCCTACAGAATAACGGACCACAAGAGTCCTACCCAACGCTATAGCCTCAAAACTAGTGAAGAGCACAAAACGACAGCTCGACAAAAAGAAGCAAGAGAGCCATCGCTAATTACACCAGGCAATGGCCTCAATTTCGTCACAAGACCCCACCCCCATCAGCACAGAGGAAGTGAGGGATGATCTCGCCTACAATGAAGAAAGGCAAGGCTGCCAGCAGAGATGGTTTCCCCTCAGAATTCCTCCATCACTTAAGGCCATAGGGGACTCCAATGGCTGGGGAAACTACACAAAAAACATGAAAACTGGATGCCACCCAAAAGCATGGCAGGAGGTGGTGGTTATTGCAATACCCAAACCAGGCAAGCTAACCAAGGACCTGGGAAGTTATGGGCCGATATCACTCCTGTGCATGAATCAGCCTCATCGTCGAGTCAGTGATCCCTGAAGAACCGCTGCTGTCACCAAGTGCTGGCCCTTGCGACACACATCGAGACCGGATTCCAGAAGAGATCCAAGACTGGGGCAGCCTTTGTGGACTTGTCATTGGCCTCGATACAGTCTAGATTAAGGGCCTGATGTTGAAGCTCGGGAGGACCATTCCCTGCCTCAAACCAATGCACCTTCTATAGACAATGCTGAGCAATAGGCTGCAAATCCAGCTCATTCCGGTGTGTATATGGGCAAAAAAGCCAGCTCACCCTGTTTCCTCAATAATGGATTGCCATAAGGTTCAATACTCACGCCAACCCTCTTCAATGTCTATGCAAGCGATATGCCACCAACTGGATCATGCAAATTTGTATATGTGGATGACCTTGCTGTGGCAATGCAAACAGTATAGACTCGAGCCAAATTCCCATGAAACAACAGTCACTGCATTTAATCTTGATAATAGAAGCGCCAAGCTGTGACCATCGGTCACAGCGATGTGTGACACACGACCCCACTCCAGTCAATCTCAGAGTGAAGCTGGACCGTATGCTTACCTTCCACATCCACCTGAAAAAGGTAGCTGCCAAGACCAAAACAAGGGTCCACCTGGTCCAGAAACTGGCAAGCACAAGCTTGGGCAGCATCCACACCGGTGCTATGGACATCAACGGTGGCCGTTGTGTCCTCTGTAGTTGAGTACTGTGCACCATGATAATTGGGTTTTTTACCCTTCAATCTGGCAACAAAACTGACACCTTTTTTACAAGGAGTCATGTTTGCATAGACCACAATACCTGCGGCCATAATGCAAACAAATAACATAACTCTGATAATATATGCACTGTCCTTGAAGTTGATTGGTCCACACCCGAGACAGCTTTCCTTAGAGCCTAGTCTCACATGGGTTGGACCAGATGACGCCAAAAGGCACACAACTCAAAGACAATGCACCATCAGAGTATGAGAGCTAGGGGTAAGCATTTACACCATTGGAACCTCATTTGCCAGTAAAAAATATGATAATTGTTTTTTTACCCTTCTATCTGGCAACAAAACTGACACCTTTTTTACAAGGAGTCATGTTTGCATAGACCACAATACCTGCGGCCATAATGCAAACAAATAACATAACTCTGATAATATATGCACTGTCCTTGAAGTTGATTGGTCCACACCCGAGACAGCTTTCCTTAGAGCCAAGTCTCACACTTAAAAAAAAGTGCCAGTTTTGTTGCCAGATAGAAGGGTTAAAAAACAATTATCTTATTTTTTTACTGGCAAATGAGGTTCCAATGGTGTACTGTGCACCAGTAAAGGACCAAACGTAGTCACGCTCGACTTGTTGATGTCCAACTGAATACTGCAATGCAGTTTATTACTGGAGCTTTCAAGTCGACCCCAACACCCTGGCTGCCCGTGCTGTCACGAATGTCTCCCTCACCCATCCGCCACAATGCTGCAACCTTCCCATGCCATCGCTTTAAGTCACGCAAGCCCTTTTGGACCTATGGCACTTAACCCTCAACAATGCGAGTGGAACCCCATGAAGCTTGGGAAGCTGAATGGAGTTTAAAAATAACTCACAAACAAACGCCTTGTGAGAGACCCAACGCAGAAGATCTCTGGGTTTCATTTTCCACGAACATCATGGTCCACCATAATCCACGCACGTACAAACCATGGTAGATGCAGATACATGGTTCAAAAATGTAAAATGTAAAACTCTCCAGTGTCCGACTGTGGTCATCCAGAAGAGACCATACCAGACCATACAACATATAACGACGCAATGCCCGATCCACAAATACGAATTAGATATCACAGTGGTAGACCCCGCTACTCCTAACGTGGCTATCTGGCTTGACCACCTGAGAGTCAAAGTGTAATTGTTGTTTCGCATCTTCATCAGCCATACGAAATAAGAACATCCAGTGATACTGCTGGGGGGTACAGAGGTGGCAGCATGTAAGAAGCGTACCCATTGTTTAAACAACTCTCGTGGGGAAAAGTATCCAAGCCCAGTATGCTATGCATTTCACTCACAGCAGCTTGAAGATGAAACTATAATTTCATTAGACAGTGCACACTCACTCCAGTTTATGGAGATGTGTACATGTTCATGCAGTGCAGACTACTGGCGTAATGTCAAAACTGGGTTCATATCAGCAAGCAACACAATGTTGTGATGGCGAATGTAGAATGTAAAATAATGCGAGCAATGTCTAAACAGTACTTAAAAAAGCACTTAGCCGTGCAGATGCTATCATGTTGTGAAATAGTATAGGTCTTTACAGGAGCAGCAGTCCCTACAACGATGCTTGAGACGAACAACGTGATCATTAGGAAACTAAGGCCGAGTTCAAAGATAATTAAAACCTCATTGTTGACCTCGTGCTGCCAGTAAGATTCCTCTCCCCAACAATTTGGAGCATGCAACCTGTCTGTTATAGATCATATAATATCGCTAATAGCAATGCTAGTTACAGCAGCAACTGCTTATTGTTAGAACTGCCTTTTGTGTTTAGTTTGTTGTCCTTTCCCCACACCTCTGACCATCATGGTTGGCTACGTATGGTGAAAAAAAGAAGTTCAACATACGTTCATAGAGGTACTGTAGTCATAGGGCAGAGTTTTACAGGTAGAGCAGCAGATTATAATAGGATACAGATATTGTGACTTTGTTACATCACAGAACTGAGAGAGATGATTATTATGACGATTACATAGTTTACCCAGGAAATCCTCACTGTGTCTTGAAACACTTTTTCAGAAGGGCCTTGCCACGTTTTCACAGTAGGGGAGTGATGTTGCTCTGTGATATCCCATTTGCGTAATTTTCAGGCAATTTTTCAGCCACTACCGGTCGTACGCTTCCCTTAGCTCTGGGAATGAAACTGTAGAACCCGGCAGAAACTCGTAGCAGAATAGAGGAGAGCAAACGCCAAACAGAGAGGTTCCCGAGGCGGGAATCAAACCCTGATACTTTTCGCTGTAACGCACAAATGTTACCACCGCGACACCTCGCCACCCAGCAGTGGATTGATCATGGCCGATGATGACGATTTTATGAGTTGTATGTATGCAAGAATGTAGCGATAAGGCCCAATTGCAAATGAATGAGCGCGCTATTGCTAGACCACTGCATTTCCTATTAATATTTTATACATTCTGCCCACATTTATTGACAATGGAAGTAGACTTTCGATAACAATATATGCATTAAATGATGGCCATGTGCTCATTGTTTGGAATTAATGTAATCAACCTTTTTCTTGACCGTTGATGGGATTTGCATGAAAAACATAATGAACACAAGTCTATAATTGTAAATTATAAGTGATTATATATTGGTCGGAAATAATTATTGGGTCTTGCTCTCACTTCCTTCCACTACATTCACTTTAAATTGTCCTTCCACATGGCTTTAATGCTGCCATTCAAAGTACGGTGTTGCATAACTAAGCAACTTTCCTAATCTCATTGGTTAAGCACTTTACGTACGTTCTACTTTGGAAATGTTCCAAAGTATTTAAATTTATTTTTGTTTTATGTGATACCCAATATGAATTATTTCTGCTAAACTTTTTAAATCTGCAGATCATTTTATATGCTGAGAATTAATTAAATTTTGAAGAAAAAAATTCAGAAATAGAGGATTTTATATCTCTACATGCAAACTTGCTCGACTTATCATTTGAATAGAACAACAGATTAATCCTAGCAATAATTGCATAGCGCTAAAAGGTATTCTGGAATTTTAGAAATGATATGCATTCAGTACACGTTTATTAATTTATACTGCATTAAGAGTTTTACAAAACATTAAATAGGATACCTTGTCTTCACCGCAAGTCCAGTGGACAACTTTGATATTCAAACATTGCAATGGGATAACATTCACTTGTATGTATGTATGCTGAACTTTTTGCGGACCGTACATTTCTACGCAAAAAACAATTGCGTGTATGTGATACGGTAGTGGCTAAGGAATTCTTATGCACACTGCTAATTTCCTGTATCAATTCCTTTAGGACTCTGGCAATTTAACTTCAATGCATTTGTCCTTCCATAGTCTGAACTGTTTAAAAAATAGAAATTCTTGGTAAGCAAATAATATACTATCCTAACTCAAATGGTATGTACTTCCACTGCATGACCATCAGCTCTTGATGCATTCACTTAAGTGGAATGACATATGAACCTTATGGCGGAACTCCGGGGTCCCATAAGGCCCCGGATCTCGCATACACGGTGTTGCGACGTCATTGTATGTCTGTTGAAGGCGAACGACACGGCAATCTGTTCCTCTCGACGAGCTCTACACGATGCGCTAATCAAAGTGTCAAGGTTTTGTTTCTTCTGCGCATTCGTCCTCGCTGCGCTTGGACGACACGACAACAGAACGATCTGCGCCAGGTGGGTCACGGTGTTTATGTGCGCGGTGGGACGGAGTCGCCAAAAATAAATTCATTCATTACGATTTGGACTTCCGTTAATTTGAGACCCCGGGGTCCCGCCACAAGGTTCATTTGTCGATGACGGGTGCCACCATCCATATGAAATGTTGGCTTAAAGGGTCAAACGATGAAGACAACAACAATAACTTGTATTATTATTATTACGGCTTCCTTTAAAACGTCAACTAGTTTCAAATGGAATTGTAAGAGATAATTAACCGCTTTTGAATTATGTACATTTTAATAGTGCACCAGCATATAGCAATGGCATCAGAATGCCTTCAGGAGCAAGATGGACCATCGCACCACAAGACCATGGCGGATGGCTCATACTGGCCGCTATAGGAATCCTTCATCCAGCTGTCAATAGAGCATAGCTGCTGCTGCTGAAGATGATATTGGCATACAATTTATCCAGAACGTGGTTCAGTGGTTAAACTATGTGGTTTGACTCAGCCCTGGATCCCTTCTGGGTCAATAAAATGTGAACCACTTCGTGGAAAGTCAGCAGCGGGTGTCCCGTGAATTGACTCACTCTCGCAGTCTCAGCAATTTGGGAATGTCTCGTTTTATCAATGACCTAAGCGGAACTGTTTGTGTTGTTCGCACTAAAAAAGTAAGGATGTGCAAGCTATTGCTTTTCACCGTCGAAATCAAACATCGGTTTATTTAAGTCCATGGAGGGTCCTGAATTTGGGGAAAGCGCTCTTGAAATGTATCCGAGATTAGATTTGGAGGCAGTTGAGGGATCGGAGTAGTGGGCTGATGTAGTCATGTTTACAGTGTGAGTGAGAAAGTCTGGCTGCAACATTTTTGGTGCATCTGGTATTTGGTTGATGAGGGATTTGGGGAGGCCGTAGTCACAGAGAAAGTCTGGATTGTGACGGAGACATAAATGATGGCCTTAGCAGCAATTGGGCTAAAGCACTATGGGCTAAGTAGAAATGCAAGTTGTTGTTTGTATTATGTTGTGCAAAATGAAGGTATGATGTCCTGCAGGGTGGGAAGTAATTGAGAATTGAGGATCGATGAGAATTCCAAGGTTTACCAGTGTTATGGTTCATCTATGGATAACTATGTCAGAATGCAGGTAATTGCATAGTGACATTTTCTTTTAAGCCTCTTGCTTATAAGTAATACAACTGCTGCAGCAGCAGTAACTGCAGCTCCCTTTGATGCTGTTAATCCTGCATAATGCACATGCATATGCAGTACTAATCACATTCCTGCATTTCCCATAAATATGCTAAATTCATTTTGATATGCAAATTCCTTTGTCAATGTGCCCAGCTTATATATATGCTCCAAGCTCGTGTGCTGTTTCATTCAGACTCTGTCGCCTCGACGGACCTGGTTTTCACCTGAGGACGGCTGCTTGTGTTGTGGCCAAAACGTCGTGAGAATTGTTTTATTATGTTTTATTTTTATTATTTTATTTTATTACTTCCCTTCTACGTGACTTTACCGAAAGAACCAAGAAGAATAAAATGTTGGTAAATTAAGTGAAGGAATTATTAGAATTGGAATTTAATCTAATTCTGGTGTGTTCATTTGCATTTATATTTGAACTAAAATGGCAGTTTGGAATTCTGTAAAAACAGGCCTTGGGAGGCATGTGCTATCTATCTAAAAGCTGCAGGATCTGGCAAAGGGAAGAAAGCCATGGTGAGATGTGATGGCTCCAAGAGCAATGGTAACCTCTCAAACTTAACAGTTCATCACATGAAATACTACATTCACAAATTTTTACAATCTCATGAGATCTCATAAGCTAGGCAGCGTTGAGCCTGGATATTCATTGAACTCACTACACTTGGATGGATGATGACCATGCACAGATTGTTTAGGCTGTAGGGCTTCGTGTTGGGCAACACAGGGCAGCACGATGCAAAATACATTGTTGAATGTTCCCGACGTCTATGCACACCACCTTCAATAACCCGCACTGACCAGCGTTATGAAGTATGGGAAAATGACCCCCCAAAAACCCATATGATGGTGGGAGGCATTTATCCAGTGGAGGATTTAGAAAAAGAGCTGAACATGCACTTGTATTTACTAAAAAAAAAACTTTCAGCTGCTCTGTTGATAAAGCAGAGAAAACTCCACGTCGGGGACAGTGACAAAAAATCGTAATAAATAACTGCAACACGTGATTTATGGGTGCTGTGTGTGCGGGTGTATTTTGCTGTGGCGTTGTAGGTCAGCATGCTGCAAAATAATTCATCACCTGATAATAAATTATAGCATTTTTAACTAGAAAAACAATATTTGATGTGCAACACAATGTGGAGAGAAATGTGTGATATTCTTCTACAAATATAGCTGGAGGCTATATTGGAATAATTAATGCCAGAAACAGACACGCATTCATTATCAACCCAACTTAATAACACCTGCATGCTTTTTTCTGTACGTTTAAAAATTGCATGCGCCGCAATTGTGTCCCTCGCTCAGTCTTTGTTCTCAAGCGGCGTTGGTGAAGCTTTGTCAATAGAAAAATCTTTAAGATGGCAAGATGAGTGTTTTTGTATTTCAAATACCAAGAACATGCATTGCAACTAGGATTATTCTCACCCACAGTGAAATAAACATGCCATGAAAGAGCTCTACACAGCAGCTGCAAGGCTTTGTTCTTCCAGAGTTTAAGAATGTAACAAAATCTGCTTTAAGAAACAGCGTATATTTTCGATACACAATAAACTGTGTAAATGCAACAGTTTGTTAACAAAATTAGCTTTGGCCTCATGTACATCTACATTTGTACTAAAATTATCTTATTGTGTGATATATACACATATATATAATTTACTGAGATTAATGAAATATTTAGTTAAAGCCAAGCAATCGCCTGCTTTATGTCGATATGACTAATTAGCTCGTCGCTAACAGCAGATTACCGCCTGGCTAGATTATGCGGTGTACGTGGCGGATGCGACTTTACATTTTTCAACTGCAATACTGTTAATGTGGTGCAGTAATCTGGGAAAACACGGGCACACACGTTCAACATTACACGAGGTAAATCTTGTCATCTGGGCAGGTGCGGGGGGTGGATGCTTGTGGCTGCACGAGGGCCATGACTGATTACAAATTTCAGTTCAGCCTAGGTCAGCTATTAGAGGGGGGAGGTGGAGACGGTGGTGGTGGTGGTGGTGGGGGAGGGGCAATACGTCGAGAAATTCGTGCCCATACCGCGGCTCATTTGTAATGCTTTCAATTATCCTTTGGGGTTCGTGGGAGAGAAAAAAAAAAGTCACAAGACTAACATTGTCACGGCGAGTTCGGCTGAATGGGGAGACGAACGCACGTCGCAATCAAAGCGACGCAAATCAAAAGAATAACCAGGAGAGGCTCAGCAATTTCACATTGTTTATTTGCGGACGAACAAAAGGCCAATGTGCACGAAACAAATGGCACAGTTAAGTCTGTTTTATTGACAACAAGGTTGTAAACATATGTCACGTCGGCAGCTTTATTCTCATAGCACCTCTGGGCTGGGTGAGAAATTGCCAAAATAAAATGCGCGAGGCATACCAACAGAGCAGTCGGTGAAATGTGCGGCGCATAACCTTAACTCCTCGCAGACCAAAATGACCCAAACAAACACGTTGGTCCGCCCAATGTGTTTGTGCTGAAATACGTATTTCTTTCTGTGTGTAGACACATGCTTTGTGTATGAATGAAATGTGATGGGCAGCAAAGAGGTAACGATCTGCTTACCGATTGGTAGGGGGTTTTTTTTCTTCCTTTTGGGCTGAACGGGTAAATTGCTTTCAGCAGACACTTGATTAGAGTCAGATCATGGATGGGGGTTGCAAGATCACCGTGGAGCCCAGTAGCCATTAACCGCTGTATTTATTAGTCTGGCAGGAGTCACAAGGTAGAAATCCTACAAACTCGTAATCTTGGTGGCAATGTTTCTGAACGAGGCAAAGAGATGTTAAAATGTATTTCTCAGAAGAAAATAATGGAGCAGATGCATAACCATACCTTGAAGGTATTTTAATAAGAGTTGACATTAAGGTGGTCTATCCATTTGCTTCCTACATGTTGGTTTTGTATGTCAGAATAGACAATGTATAATAAATTAAATGTAAAAAAAAATCCTCTGTCGTTTCAATAGTAATTATGAACGTAATATACATGGGGAAAAACTCAGTGTTTGCTTAGATATTTTCAGTTCGTTAATAATTTAACTTTGGCACACGCTCCCACAGCAGTAGCACAGAAAACCACATTGTGTTTGTTATGGATATTTTCTACACAGCAGCATCTGTCAAAATTTCAAG
This sequence comes from Lethenteron reissneri, assembly GCF_015708825.2. Lineage (NCBI taxonomy): Eukaryota > Metazoa > Chordata > Hyperoartia > Petromyzontiformes > Petromyzontidae > Lethenteron > Lethenteron reissneri. Next base: position 8,518,236 of record NC_083803.1, on the reverse strand, counting down.
GTAATCAGCAGTTTCTGTAAACTCATTATATATGTAATAATTCTACAATATACCATCATTGCAAACCAGGTGTGTTCAGAAAAATGCTGCTGTGGAAAAAATAACAAATAAATAGCAAAGTTTGGAACCATTAGGCTGTACCATTATCCCACAATGCAACAGGACAAGATATACTTCATTTTATTATTATTATTTTAAAGACTGTAGATGGAAGGTCTAAATATATTTGAAAATGTAATAATGATAATAATCAGATTGCAATTTGTAACTCAACATCTATCTCACAGACATAAGTGACTGTGAGACCTTGCTCGGTATCGCCAGGTGAAAGAGGTATAAAAGGTGTCCTTGAACAGCCGGTGCAGATTTCACGCTGCTGCTGCTGCACGGGTGGCATTCCAGACGCTGGGGGCTACTGCGGAGAAACGACGACCTGGCAAGTGGCGGTCGTGGTGCTTGTTGCAGAGAGGAGGTCGTGAGTAATGTGCACGCATTGCCTCTGGGTTGCCGCCTATCCTGGTTTGCTATGCATCGGTGTCCGTTTCGCCTGCATTGGTCTACAAGTGTATGTGTTGCTTATCAAATTGTTTATATTTGAAAACTAGCGTTTTCTAAAAAGCCTCCACACGAGTTGAATTCTACAGAGCCCCTCTAAATAGCTTTTTGGACTGCTCACCGGATGTCTTTGAGGTGGTGCATTTTCCACACACCCACACATGAACTGTCAATCGACTACCTCTGATGAACCCAAATAGACTACCCACTGGACACACGCAGGTGGAGAATTTAATAAGCTCGCACCATTATTTTAACTGCAGCGCCTGGAGATCGAACAGACGGTTTTTTGGATTGAAGTCCAGCATTCCACCATGGCGGCAGCATGCCACTGTTTACATCTGCATACATAGATTGTTTTTGCCAATATACATATCATACAGTGGATGTTGGCTATTGCCATGGTATAGGCACTAATGCTGGCTGCAGGGGGTGGCTCACTCGGGCAATATCATGCTTCTGCTCTCTGCACTCAATGCATCCCTTGGGAGCTCCGTGCATGACAACCCTTCCACACACTGGCAAAGAGCCCCATGTGTGCCGCCGTCACATTTGTGAGATGAAGCTGAAAATGAAATTTACATTCTTTACCTTATTTTTTTTTCCAATTTCCAGATGCCTACTCAGCAGCCTCTAGCTGAATTGTACGTTCTGCGGCAGTGTCCAAAGGCCTGCGTTACGGAGTGGGACGGCTCATTGGTGAGCTTTGAATAAACACCGGTGATGCGGCTCTAATGGGACCATAAGTGCCGCGCGCCCGCCCGTAATGTTCAGCCATGCAGAAGCTGGCAAGGGAAGCCACTAAGGAATGGGCATGTAAAATCTTTGCGCACATTTTTTCCCACTGAAATATATGTGAAGGTCACGTCAAAGGAAGTGTTTATATCAGATATCGATTTAATTCAAACTCTATGTATATGTTAAATTTCGATTTAGTCACGTCAAGGCGCCCTTTCCCCCCCCCCCCTTCCAACCCAGCTTATATATATGCTCCAAGCACGCGTGCTGTTTCATTCAGACGCTGTCGCCTCGACAGACCTGGTTACACCTGAGGACGGCTGCTTGCGTTGTGGCCGAAACGTCGTGAGAATTATTTTATTATGTTTTATTTTTATTATTTTATTACTTCCCTTCTACGTGACTCTACCGAAAGAACCAAGAAGATCTATGTATATGCTTATTTATCATAAAATTACATAAAAAGTGATAGCATTGATATTTCCTGAGAAGCAATTTAAAAACTTATCAGGTCACAAGGGTCACTGTGTTTTGGATTTTATGGATGAGACTCGACGGCAAAGGTATTTGTGAGGTTATGAATCAAACGTTTGAATTAAAGAAAACTCGTTGCAATACTCAAAATGTATTCGGAGATTTTTACGCACACGATTGAAAATGTATGACGATAATACATTCCAAAAATAACGCATGACTTGAAATGCATTCTTGAATAGTCTGGACTGGAAATGGGTATATGGTCACAGCTAAGACTTGTATGGTGTTAAGATTGCCAATAACAGTGCCAAAATGCAATCCTGGAAGTAGTCTGATTTATAATATCAAGTTCAGGTTTATAGGGCATAAACGACACTAATGATAATAATGAAGGCACGATGCAAGTGTTGACGTGCTTGAGGCACAAAGCATTTGACCCAAAATATGTGATGCAGAAAAATACAATCATCTTAAACATTTGTAACTGTCAACGGATGCTTGTTTATTACTATACTTTGCCCCTACAACCATGTTTTCATAAGTGCCATGATTAACAACTACCACACACACACACAAGACAAAGACTAAAGTCCCCTCTATAGCGTGAACAGACTGTTGGGATCAGTGCTGTCAGCGAGTACCTATGAAGTCCAGCACAGAACACGAGGGAGTGGGTGGGTGGGTGGCCAGTACCACGTCTGGCCACCCTTGTCTCCCTCGTGGCAAAATTACATACTGCACCAGATACTCATTTGAGGCTGAGTCGACAAAGGGGAGGCCCAGGACCGGTTCAGATAATCGTCAATGGTATTGGCCTTGAGCAGGAATCAAAATCGCGTTGACGAGTTCGTAGCGCAGCACGCTAACCACTACATTACTGCTCCCCGCACACAAAGACCCCTCGTAGAGCATTTAACACACATGCACATGCATGCACGCACGCACGCATGCTCAGACATTAATCATTTATGCAAAGTACCAAAGTGTAATACAGTTATGTTGCTTTGAACAGTTATTAATGCCCTATTATTCACCCTCACCCATTTGACGCTTATTTGTGTACATACATGATGAGGACGTACACGTAAGAAATTGACAAAAATAAAGCCATCTCTTTATTATGTAACATATGTAATAAGACATTAGAAAATGTATCCTCCTCATTAGGGTTGGTAACAGTTTTCCACCAATGTTGTAATTCATAATTAAAAAAAATTTGTTAGATCATCGTGTAGGTATGATGTCAGTTTTTTTTTCAAGATAATCCTCCACCACCCAACAGAGCCAATGGAATCAAGATGCCACGTGATGGGCAAACACGCCAATATTTTAGTTTTTTTGAAGCAAGGTCAGGATAACAGTGTAAGCAATACAAATTCTGACAATTTTACGCAACGCTTCCCTGGACGTAATCATCGTGCGTTAACACCTGATGATGAATCAGCAAGTGTCATCACGAGTAATGGTTTTGTCAGTTAAATGCAGAAACAAAACAATAGGTAACAGATCTATACTCAAGCGGTAATACAGTACTGTACATTAACCCCCCTTGCATTGTGTATCACCATATCAAACCATTCATATATTTTCGTTTTTTTTTTACCGATTCCCCTTCCAGTTCCAATTGCTTGCGATATATTACGTGATGAATGGTGTTCGTATTGTATACAACGTTACGACAAGAGTTATACTTTTCGAATATAACGTTCAGCATTTTGTTAATCTACTGCTGGATAAAAGCCTACCCCACTAGCGGCTGTTTGACCATACTTCACCACACCGGTCAGTGCAGTTTATGAAAGAGAGCCAGGACCAGTTCAGATACCGCTCGCCACTGATGTTAGCCGTGGCCGAGTATCTAATGTAGGTGGCCAGGGTCATAGTGCATTGCGCTGACCACTGCACCAGCTCTCCCCTGTAATGTAACAGTATAGACATAATGGCAAGAAAGCAAAACTAAATATGTTAAATGTTTTTAAATGTGGTATTGTAATTAAATTGATCCATTGGCAATGCTAGTATGTATGGGAGAGGACATATATTATAATTTTGGATCTTGAAACACACGTTCAGGTTCAAGGAGTGTAAAATTCTTCTCATTGACTATGCATAAAGCAGACAGTTGCCCGAGGCAAACGGAGCCCTCGTTGTGAATAGTGAATTCACTAATGAAACGGAGACGTGTGAATGCTCTCAATATGTAAAACCTGTATTTGATTCATTAAGATAGACCCATGATTCATCATGGGCAGAAGAGCATTAATAATGCAAAGATCATAGCGCAGGGATGTTCTGTTCCAAGCAATGGACAGTAATAACCTTCAACCTTAGGCTTGGAGGTATGAAATGCCATGCTTGACAAAATACTCCTTTCAATTGCGTGTGCTTTCCCTCGGAACAGTGTCACAAAAGGAATTACTCGTTTTTTTGTTATGAAAAAAATAATACGTATGAGTCTGAAAATATAACACCTGTCACACATAAATAATTAAACTTAAAAAGGCAGATAATTGGTTCTTTACCCTTCTATCTGGCAACAAAACTGACACCTTTTTGCAAGGAGTTAAAAAGGCAGCTGTACATTATTATAATAGCGACATACATGAGTGTGCCTGCAAAGAGTGTATCAACTCCACGAGATTATTGTTTTAATTATTATAGAATTTCGCAAGAACATTTCTGTTATGTTTGCACAAATGTTCACATTAATAATAAATTAGTGGCCTTCATACAGCTGTGGACTGACCGTGGCTGATGATGATGATGATGAACCAATTAGTACCACACATTAACTGATTGCGCATATATTGAAAGTGTAAAAACAGTAATCGTGTAAAGGAATACATTTCGATGCTTTTATTAAATAAATGGCATGGAAAGCTAACCCAAACCCTCATTTCCATGAGGTAATAATGCGACCTCCATGTGCCATTGCTCTCTACGTGAGGTTGGATAAAGCACTTATTGATTGTGTGGACAGTTCATCACAAACGCAACACCTGAATTCAAATAGCCGCACTTGTGCTGGCATTGTAGAAAATACGACCACACTTTACAATATATTATTTGCAATAATTAAAAAATACATTTCACCCCCAGCCAGATACTCCACCAAGTCCCTTAAAATATAACTATTAATTGGTCATCGTTTGTTCCGTGTTGCCCTGTACAGATTCTCATGCAGCCGTGGCTACTGGGCAGTCAATTGCTGATGGTTGTATTATTTTCTTCCAAACACCCCATTGTTTACAACATAAATGCATTCATGTTGGGTGTCTGAGATTTATACCAAGGGCTCCTCGAAATCACGAACAATCAGAGCTGCCAAAAAGATGTTCGCTGTTTTATTACTGCAGGGAAAGGTTTATTATTATTAGTCTTTGTTACTCAGAAAAAATGTTGTGGTGGATCCTTCAATAGCCATGCCCTTTATGTGTTTACTATCAATTCTATGCCTGGTCTTTAATTTTGGAACCTCTGAGCTTTTGCAAATGATTTTGTTCCTTTATGGCCTTACAATTCTGTTCCATTGGCATGTACAGCCATGCACAATTGTAGTTGGTCGATAACAGCTGACAGCCCCGCTAATGAGGTGAAATTGACCGATTTAATTGCAAATATGCAAATAAAATTGAGCTTTCTGTGCGTCCACTGTAAAATGTAATTGACTGACAGAACAAAACCATTTTTCAATTTATCTCCTTTTTTCTGGCAATAAGTGAAGGCACAAGAACAGCTTGTGGTAGATTAATTATCCTGTTTAAATTATATTTGTATATTGCCACATTAGCGTTTTTATAGATATATTTAAAAATACTTTATTATAAAATGAAATATCTTAACAGAATTTGCACTATGTTGCAACTAATGAATACAACTCCAGTTTTTTTACTTGGCTTTTTTAGTCAAGAAGACAATTATTTCAGGAATTAGTTTTCATACAATAAACCAGAAAAGTTAAACTCTTGTGGGATATGGGGACATGCCTAATAGTCACATTATACATTTAGCGATTCAAATTATATACATCATTAACGAGAATTTTAATACTCAACAATTTCTCATTATTTTTACTGGATATTTGATGTATTGCAATGTTTGACCATCTATCATAGCCAGTTTAGGAATGAAACAATAAACGCCACGTGTGCAATTTATGTGGCGATTGTTGGCTTTTATTTCTACACCATTTTTGGCGAATCGGCCCAATTCTGCAATTTTTAATTCACAAAGGGGTATTTCCTCCAATCTGGAACCCATTCCGCTGCTGCCTCGGTCCGTAGAAGGACTCCAAGTGGGCAGAGTCAGTAGACAGCTGCGGTGGGGCCACAAGAAAGTCCTTGAAATTCATAAGCCACAATTCTGCTGGAGGATATCATGATATTCCACACTTATGGGCATGGTCTCCCAAGGGAGAGACCCATTTTCCACTATCCATGTGCTGGTCTGGCATGCAATAGTTATCATGAGCCATGTTTTATCCACTGCTGGATGGAGGGCCACCACAAGCTTTTGCCATTTCTCATGGTCTTGCGATGCGACAATCTATCAAGTTTCCTACGCAATTTTATTGTTCCATGCATTCCACAAAAAATAGCCAGATACTATAACAAATTTGTAACATCTTAAATGTCATGTAAAGGGGCCTCTTTAACACGTAGGCTTTCGCGACCAATATTAATCATAATAAAGGTTTTTGGGTTATATCGCGTTATTTATAAATGTGTCGTAACCCTCCACCACTCGACACAACCAAACAATAAAAAATGTGTCAAGTTGACAATTCGCCCGATGATGCTGGATGTAATCACCAGCGAAACGTCGTACTCAAAAATTTTAAATACTGTGGATCCACTCTTCAACACACCGGTGGGCTAAAGTAGTGAACTATTTGTCTTTTGTCAACGTGACACATTTATAAATAACGCGATCTAACCCAAAACACCTTTATTATGAGTAAAGGGGCCTGTTGTGCCAGAATGAGCTAATTCCTGAAATTATGGTGTTATGGTTGAACTGTGATAATTCCTATCACAAGGTTGTTTGGTCTCAATCTAAGAACTCCCAATCGGAAGTTGGCTTGGATAATAATAATAATCATCAATCAGCATGACGCATCTCTCATTGGTTGATAAAATGAGTAGCATAATTGTCGTGTAAATGTAATATGACTTGACATATGGAAAAGGTGGTTGCGATGGGTGGGGCACATTTACATGATTGAGGGGTGCAGGTTACCAGGACAGAAGTTCAAGTTAATTTAGTTTAACCAGCTAAGAACCCATTTGCAAAGGTGACCTGAAGACATTACTCTGCCAGTATGGGGCAACGTTTTCATTGTATAATCCCAATTGAGTAATTGTCACATTATTTTAGAATTTGCAAAAGTTGTACCCTCACGCCAGGACATAATGTCTCACTCTTTCCAATAACATCACAGTATTATTATTATTATTTTGATATTGTCCACTGCGAAGCATTAATATCATTAATATGGTTCTTACACCTGCAATATGAAACAGAGCGGCCGCTTAATTCGTAAACGTGAACCTCTGCAGTAAGCAGTGAACACACTCTTGCTAGGCTACATCACTGCCCAAACGGTACCCAGAAGGTGGAAATGGTGGTAAAGACATGAAGGCATTGGATTGGATACTCTGGAGTACAAGGCTGAGTGGTCGCGTGTCAAAGCTGTGGAAAAGAGCTTCATAGTTCATCGGATTCCTCCAGTCTAAAAAAATATTCTGATTCTGAAGATTCTGACACGTTCACTCTCCACGGTTACACTTTTATGAAATGCATTATAAGACATGTACATGCTGTATATGTATGCGATCTAACCCAAAAATCTTCATAATGAAAATTGGTCGTGAAAGCCTACCTGTTAAATCATTACTTTTTTGAAAATAAATGTAAACTCTTTTATCAATATGAACATGAAGAATGTTTTGCCTTTTGAATACATTCACTTGAATAGCTATTCAACACTGCAAGAAGTTCTGGAATAGGATGTGTAGTTTACATTCTTTAAAAGTTTTAAGGTGATTGCATAACATTGCAAAACAAGTAAAATAGCAATGCCTCGGTGCGGTTGATGTTTTTGCACCATCAACAGAAAAAAATTGCTTCAGCCTAAAAATAAAATGAATGTATGATTTCGACAGTTACTGCTGTTGATGTTGACGATAGGCATTAACCATTACAATCATGCCTGGCCCTGCAATGAACATGCAGTTCACGTGTAGCAGATAAGCAGTAGAATTAAGAAATATTCACGAATCGGGCCAAATCTCTTCAATGCTTGAAACCCTTATTTGTGTGCTTGGCACGTTTATTTATTGATCTTGCAGCTGAATGTATTTACAATAGATTTGTTGTTCTAGATTCTGTTCTGACAGATGCTTCACTCTGCATATACTAATATTTTCAACATATAATCTGAGTTGCATTCGTCAAAGAAAGTATCAGTGACTGATGCGACTTTGCATGATGATCAGTGAACAATAATATTCCTCATAGCTGAACCAAAGACTTGCGTGGCATATTACAATAACACTTGTACGAGTATTATGAATGCAGTTACAAAATATATTCTGCAAACATTTTCCAATGCTATTTATTAATTGTATTCACTGTTTCCATGATGTATCCTTCCTATTCTCCTGAATTTGTATGCTGAATTTGCATAATATGACTTTGAGACCCCCCCCCCCTCCTACGCATTCCACAAGTAGTGACTAATTCCATATTGCATTTTCCATAAATATGCTCAATTCCTCTGTTGATATGCAAATCCCTTTGTCAAGGCGCCCTTCCTCCCCTAACCCAGCTTAAATATATGCTGCCAAGCTTGGTGGTGTTCATTCAGACGCTGTCTTTCCGACAGACCTGTTCTTCACCTGAGGACGGCTGCTTGCGTTGTGGCCGAAACGTCGTGAGAATTGTATTTTATTATGTTTTATTTTTATTATTTTATTATTTCCCTTCTACGTGACATTACCGAAAGAACCAATAAGAAGTTGTATGCTTGTGTTTATTTTATTCCCCACCACGCCACAGTAGCAAGAAAATAAGCACAATGTCTTACACTGTCCTCATCTACTTCAGAGGAATTCGATGAGTGTGGAGGCAGTGCAACTGTATCCGGGCTCACAGGCCCTATGTGCCCAAGCACTGGGCTCCAAATAGGGTTTTGCCAACCCTCCCCAGATTGGCTGGGAGTCTGTACCAGAATTGAAATCGATTTTTCCCGGTGACTACTGAAAGCAATCCGGGAGATTTCAATGATAGGATATTTTAAGAAGTAAATTGATATGACGAGTTGCACATAATTCACACAGAAGACTCTTAATTGTTAAATCATACCGGTGTCATCTGATTACCTGTTTCTTTCTCTTGGCAGCGTAATGGCATAATCCGTAATGTATTATGCCATTACTTCATGTTGGGGGAAAAAACTAATCTCCCGGAATAGCTTCAGTCAGAGTTGGCAAGCCCGAGCCACAAAGAGAAGGCGAGAAAATGTAACAGGTGCCCCAATTAATTCCTTCCGCAACACGGTCCACGCCAACCACGCTACAATGGCACTGCTTGGTTGCCAAAATTTGACCAGAATGTCATACTATTTTTTTGCAGTTATTTACGACTCTAGGATGCAATGCTTTCAGTCTGGAGCTGTCTCTCACTGTGTGTTTCGCGGTGTTGTAGAGATTGGCCCACTTGAACATGCGCAGCTGCAAAGATCTAATGGTTTATGGGCAGGTGTATGGTTTTCGAGACTGGACAGGTCACACCGATGACCTCAAATGGGTAATGCTCTGCACCAGTAGGAGAGTTGCCATTTTTTTATTTTGCTTATGATAAGTAGATGCAGTTGCATTAGCAGCTTGATTGAAAGCATTCGTCATGAAAATAAAATATTTCACTGTGAAGTCTTCAGGTTTTAAGAACAAATGTGCTCATGTATTTCATCGTAAAAATAATGTATTGATGTCAGTATGTTGTTTAAGTTATTCGTATGTGTTACTGTTAATCTACTCTGGAATATTTGGTAAAAAAGAAAATCATGCATTTTACACTAAACCTGTGTTATTTTTTTGGAACATAATGATACATATTACATTTTAAATTGCAATATCTTTCTTGAATTATGTTGACAAACATCCTTGTTCATTGATAAGAAATGTTACCACATGGCATGTTTTGTAATCACATTTTTGTACAGGCATTTGTCTCGAATACTTTTATAAACGGGAATATTTTTCTCCCCATTCCACCACTTCTATAACCGTGCGCCTATGTCGATGGATTGCGATGCAAGAATTCATTGCGGGGCTACACCTTTACTATGCACACCGCAGTCTTCTTCTTCTTGTTGCAAATTGTCGGTCACGACTCACTCCTTTTCACGGTGTATTTATGATGATAATTACGAGTAATTGGAAAGTTTAAAGTTCACAGATAATTTCATACTCATTAGGCAACCTGGTGAGTGTGACCTCGTTAATGTGCTTGAAGCTGCAAGCTGCTGTGTCCGCGTGGAAGTCGCACAATGAATGAGATGGCAAGGTCATGGTCATCTACACAGTACTTTGTGGGCCACCTTTTAATTCTGCTGTGTACGGGCACCAGATACGTCCACAATAGTATGTACTTTAGCGTATGGTTACGGCGATGTTTGTTCATCGCCTGCACTGAAGTAAATATACAAGGTCATTGACAAGTCATTCTTTTAGGAGCTGAAAAAAAGAACAATATTGATTCAGCAAGGGAATACAAAGACAGTGGCACATGCACACTGGAGGTGATTTATAAAAGCAATGTTATTAAAAGAACGTGTGGTTAGGGCACTGTGCTACAAACCGGGTGCCCCACATTCAATTCTGGGCCGTGGCTAACGCTAGTGGAGAGCGCCAATCCGAAGTGGCGGTCATGCACTCTCCCCCTTCACCAACTGGCGCTGGCCAAAAGTATGGTCAAGCGTCCCACATGGACGATGCTGCGCGAAGAGGCAGTGTCAAGCAGTGAATGGACAAAGCTGCTGTACATGCTAGATTCGAAGCTTTCGTGACTGCAGGAATTACTCTTTGGTTCTTTCGGTAAAGTCACGTAGAAAGAAATTAAATTAAATAATAAGCTGCTGTAAATGATAGCACGTATACATCAATAACGAATGTTTTCATATTGGTTGGTCCATTGCTCTAGTTTATAATGTACACGGGGAACACAAATATACATGAAGGAGGTAATGGTAGGGAGGTGTCGGTATGAATAACACTAACAGTGGGCAGCTCTTGCCTTGACCTTAATGGTCATGTCCATTGCGTTCGGTCTCGGATGTTCAGTTCAGCAACATCATCACCAGTGTGTTTTCTCTGTATAGTTTCTTTCCTGTGAGTAGAATGCAAAAGTGGCATGCCTAAATTCCGCCGGCAGAATATTAAAATACCGTACGGAGATTAGAATTTCAACCAGACGAAGTGAGAAAAAAAGGCCTTTGCCAGCCTGTGAAAATAGTAAAACTGCATTATCAAGTGGGCTTTTTGCTGGTTCACGTAAAATTGTGGTTTCCAGCTTGTAAATGCATATGTGGTGATTTAACAACACGTGTAAAGCAGGCTGTAAACACACAAGCTACGGTTAAAGGATGTGCCCTCCGTGGCACGTAAATAAACACCAACTTGTTTGTAAGCATGGCATCATGAAGCTGATTCAATTGTGCCGCTTTATATGGGAGTTTCAGTTCTGTTAATCCACCGCTGGATGAAAGCCTTCGCACGCTGTATCGTGTCACTCATAAAAGTTGTCTGACCATACTTTACCGTGTTGGCCAGCGCGGTTTGGGGGGGGGGGGGCATTACCGCTTGGGGTCTCATTCGCCACTGTTGTTGTGCACTGCTGGAATTTATCTCAGGTTGCCAAACAGTGCAGTGCACTAACTACCTGCCAATACTTGCACCCCACTGCTATTTTAATCGATAGAAATGGTCAAAACAAGATCTTGAGTGTGTCACTGCTCTAGTTATCCCTGTGCGTTGTTTACTTTTGAGTTTGTTTATATCTGGCGATGGCCTTGAGCCAGGATTGTAAATTACACAGTGGCAAGTTCTTGTCCCTAGACTTGATAGCTATTGTTGATTTCCCATCAACAAAATAATCCTCAATCTTGATTGGAAGCTTTCGTGACTGCAGGAATCCATACTCTTTGGTTCTTTCGTTAAAGTCACGTAGGTCGAAAAATAATAGAACACGACGTTTCGATCGCAACAAAAGCGACCGTCATCAGGTGGAACAGATACAGAAGGAGAACTGCTGACAGAGCAGAAAGAGCTGCTGCAACAAGAAGTCATATAGGATGTTGGTGGGCTCAACCCAAGCGTAAGTGGGCGGAGCTAGAGAAGGAATTTGTACGTAAATGTCAATGTGAGAGGTGGCTGGGACCGTCTCACATTGACATGTAGGAGCGTACGACTCACAGTCCACATCAACAAATGAGGATCAACTCAACCGTCATCCCACCAAGGTCCAGAAAGTGAACATCGCCCCCCGCGCCCTCCCCCCCAGAATAGAAGAAGTCAACACTGCTTATTTAGTTTTAAGTCATGACTATAGCAATATTGAATTTCTGCCATTGGCTCAGTACTGAAAATGGTGATGTTCACTGTCCAAATTGTATTTTCAGCGTGGGAATAGACTGACTTTTTGAATATTAAATGCGTTTCGCATTGAACCTCGAATCCTGTAAATATCTCATAGTTTGGCTCTACCTCATCATCAGTCATAATCAATCCACTGCTGGATTAAAAGCCATCCCAAGCTGCCACCATGTACCATGATCTCACGATGAAACAAACCACCCAGCACATGCACACCTGCTGACTTCATTGCTCCGTCTCCGCGATCGACGTCCCCTTGGGAGAGTTACATTCATTTTATTTGATCAAACTCATCCTTTGACCTTTCAGCTCAAAGAGAACACGATGTTGCTCTGAACAAGTCCCCTCCCTCACCCCGTGTGGGTATGTATTTATTTAAACAGATTTAGAACCCTTAATAAACAGGTATGATTGGCAAATATCACAACATAAAAATATCAGGACGAATTGTTTTTCTCTGATGGTATCTCTTAAAGATGCGACAGTTATAAATCCAATATATGGGATTCGAGTGACCTTTAAAAGATGTCGCAAATGATCCATGGCCAGTGATTTATCATAAGCTGTGTTTTTTCTGCGGATTCATTGCCATATACTGAAATTAATTATGGTAACAAAGTGAAAATTCCGATGAGTTCCATTAACTGCTTAATGGAATACTTTGTGTAGCAGTGTAGTGAAATATCATTCAAAGAAAGGATTCCTTAAAGTGTTTATAGCAATGCATGTATTTTTCTTCTTGTTTCTTTCGGTAAAGTCACGTAGAAGGGAAGTAATAAAATAATAAAAATAAAACATAATAATTGTTTTATTATGTTTTATTTTTATTTTTATTATTTTATTACTTCCCTTCTACGTGACTTTACCGAAAGAAACAAGAAGATGAATCCCTGCAGTCACGAAAGCTTTAAATCGAAAAATGCATGTATTGTAGCAGTTAAAAGTCCCTTTTGTCCCTTTTACAGAAATTATCTTTGAAATTCTGCTGCATTGTAAATTGTAGCTGGGCCACTTTTTTTGTGAAGGAGATAATATAATATTTTAAATTCATCAGCATCACAATTTAGGAAAGGTGGAAATCATCATTTTGGTGCTTTCGGTAAAGTCACGTAGAAGGGAAATAATACAATTATTAAAATAAAACATAATAAAATAAAACTCTGACGACGTTTCGGCCACAATACAAGCAGCCGTCCTCAGGTGAAGAAACAAAAAAAGGTAGAAATATGAAAGAAGCCAGTTAAATTGGTTTGAATACCAGCTATTTAGTTTATCAACCTACTACAAAACATAAACGTTATTTAAACAGCGTGCACGATAGTGCACTGTACGTTGCAGGTATTTTTTTTGTTCTTTGCTGCTTCAAATACTCAACGCCAACTGTAACATCTATACAATATTCCCTGCCCGATGATGCTGGATGCAATTACCAGCGAAACGTCGTACTCAAATTGTAAATGTTGTGGTTTCACGCTTCAACACTTCGGTGGGCTAAAGCAGTGAACTAATTGTCCTTTGTCAACGTGACACTTTGTCACTGATTGGCCGTGTCGGGTGGTGGAGGGTTACGACACATTTATAAATAACGCGATCTAAACCCAAAAACGTTGATTATGATTATCGATAAAAATAGTTTACAATACCAACAAAACCGGAAAAATGTTGGAACTGTTGCCACTTTCCGTGAAGAACATCGGCACAACAAATCCATCGGGTAACATCGACATTTATTGCACGATACACGCATCGAATCGCATTTGTAGGAATCAAATGTGTTTTTCAGTTCCTATTTGTTGTGTGCAATGGGTTCCACGTGTCCCCATAAGGCGGATAAAAGCAGCTACATTTACCGCAATATTAAAACAAATTGATTCCTGAATTAAATCACAAGCATGAATAGCGACGATCACCAGAGGAACGGGAGTTATTTGTCATCCCTTAGTAAATAGCGATTTACTTAACTTGCTAGTGGTGTTCTTCATGATACAGCATACTGTCATTACTTATGATGAAATTGTTAGATGGCATTTCTTGTGTGCATGCATGTACGTTGAATTTATTTTGCACCGTATGCAGTCAACCGTGTTCGTCGGAGGTGTACGCATAGTGCAACGTCGCATATGCGACCATCACGTGTCCGCTCTGTCCAATTAACCACCCACACCCATAGTAGCAATGTTGTACTCTATTTTGCGTTACATCATCAGCTATGATCTATCCACCGCTGGATGAAGACCCTGGCAACTACCCCCCCCCCCCCCACCGAAGCCACTTTAATTCCCCCAACAATCCATTTGCCCTCGTAGCTCCATCTCCACGGTAGACGTCCTGTCGGAAATGTAATCGCCATTATGTAAACATGAATAAACCCAAAGAGTTACGCAAATACAAGGAAGAATATTGAATATGCAAATTACAACTGTTACCAAAGTCACACTTAAAATTGACAGACAAAATAAATTGTCATTCAGCATTCATCTCCACACCATTGCGCATTATACAAAACACGCTAATTCTCTCCTTGCTGCAGTGTTGCACGCTATATAATCAACGCCACAGCAATCAATTTTCAACGGATCAAATTGCACTGGATTGTTTGTGTTACTTGACGGAAGTCCCCCAGCAGCCACGTAAATGTTATCTGTCATCCCCCGGTGTAGGGTTTATCTCTAATGAGCCATTGCACCTCGATCCATTGACATGGGCGCATGGTGATAGAGATAGTGGATTGAAGGAAGAATACGCTCGTTTATAAATAGGTAAAGGTGCAGCCCTGCGATTGCTTGCCCATGCCACCGCAGGCAGAAGAGCCTCCACTAGAAGGAGCTCTAGAGAGGCCCTCTACTGGAGACTATTTGGCCTATTCTTCCAAGCTGGTCCCAAGAATCTTGGAAGACGTTGGAATATCCGCACTTTACCTCCACCATGCAAGACCTGCCAGTCGACTGTTTCAATAAAAATGTTTTGTTAGCCTAATAGGAACAATGGTATACGTTTCTCTGTGGTATTTTGTAGTTTCTCGTGCAAGCAATTAAATGTCCATGCTGGTTAGGTTATGCAAGCATCTATAATAAATTTACAACCACAATGCATATTATATATGTGTGTGAGTATTGTGATTGCCAGCCAGAATGATCAAAATTTGTAATTGCACTATTTATTTTATTATGTTTTTTGTCAGTGTTCACGTTTTTGATCTGTATGCCACAGCAGGTAACGTGCAATGATTGACAACTTTCTTCTTCATGCACATTGGCATGTGGAAAGATCGAAGCACAAAGGTGCGTGCTTGAAATTACACAGGGAAACAGAACGAGGGACATATTGATCAGACGGTAAATGCAAGTTAAAGACATCATTTTTGACACTCTAAAAAAAAAGTCAGCGAGGTTGGGCTGGACACGTGGCTATATAAAGATTACGGCAGATGCTTGAGACTAATGAATCAGAATCTTTATTTACACTGCAGGAATCACGATGAACTATGAAGCTCTTTTTTCACAGATGTCCAAGGCCGAAGTGTCAGCCAAAGGAGTGGGCATGCCCCTGATGACCTCCATCAAAGAAATGCAGAAATAAAATCAGAAATAAAATCAGCTCCAATGCGGGCTCAAGATGGATCGCTTCATCGCAGGACCCCGAGAGAAGGCGACAGCTTAGAAGTAGACTATTACTCAAAAGTGGATCGATCATGGGTGATAATAATAATCAATTTCAAAATTCATATGCGTGTGGCCAAAACGGAATATTTGCGAACCCGGAATATGAATTATCAATGAGCACGCGCATACGCACGTGCGTATTAATTATGAATGAGAAAGTGCCCACCAAACACACCTACATAAAAGCGAAGGGCAGTGTGAAACAGTGACATCACACACACTCACGACAATCGTTAATGTGTGTTACCCACTCGCTAATTAATTATTCATGACATTGTGTGTGCACTACATCATGAATAACTAATACGTTGGCCATATATAGCTTCACGTGTATGTAATACAGTACTCAAAAGTAAAAAAAATCAATATATATCCACACCCAAACCAGGAATGGGTTTCCATTGATCTCATTGGCAGGCCTAAATCATCGGTAAATATTCCAGATTGTCGTCATTGTGTCGTCATCATTTGCCATGACCAATTCGCTGCTGGATGAAGGCCTCTCTGAGCAATTGTTCACAGTACTGTGATGCGACAGTCCGCCCAGTTCCTGCACACAAGCTAATTTCATCGCTCCGTCTCCAGGTTGGATGGAAGCTCGGGTGCATTCCCTCCCTTGGCTGCCACTCCACCATTAGTCTCGACCACTGACCGGTCCTGTGCATGCCCAATTACTTTTGAAAGGTACGTTATTACAATATAGGTTATTACATTTAAGTCAAGGAGCATATGCCATCATGCGAACTCTGGTCATCCTTTCAGCAGCGGCTTTTGGCTAGCCATGGAACACAGACAGCCACTGCATCGTGCACTTTCAGACGTGCCTTTTGCGGCCCTCTGGAATTCCGATATTAGGGAGTGCACTTTTAAATCAAGATTGAAAACGAATGTTTTTTAGAACTGCCGTTTGTTTAGTTTGTTGTCCTTCCCCCGCACCTCCGATTTAGCACGGTTGGTTACGTACGGTACGAAAGAAGTTCAACATACATACATTGTTGTTCAGGTATGCATAACACTGTTTGGTGTACATATTAATTTAATTACATTCAGTCTTTTCTGAATGTGTTTTGTATTCAAGATTACATTGCAGCCTTGCTTTAAGGGTATGAGGCAGTGCTCACCTCCGTTGGCAACTCTGAGGCAATGGTGGACATTTCAGATGTAATGTGAATAATATGAATGATAAGATGTTCCCTTGGTATAATGGTTAGCACCCTAAACTCGCAATACAAAGGGAGGTCTCTGATTCCATCTCCAGGTGGGGCAGTTGAAGCAATGGGCAAGTTTCTCAGGCCACGTGTGGGGGATATAGTGTGGGTTTGCTTCCACCTCTTCCAAGACATCTAACCAGGATGGAAGAGTGGATCTAAATACCCTCCAGAGGGGCTCGCTCGAGCTCTCTCTAGGGCTCTCTAGAGCTCCCTCGAGTGGATACTCTTCCACCTACAGCGGCGTGAGCAAGCAATTGCAGCGCTGTATCTTTACCTTTGCTTCTATGAGCAGTGAAACAGCACTCATAAGAAAAAAAGAATAAAACACTCATAAGACTCACACTGAATGGTGTGCGTATGAGTAGATTATTTTAAATTCGCATATGCTGTACGTACAGTAATTGGTTAAAGTGACCTCTAGAGTCACGAGAGGCACTACATTTACCCCGATGTGAAACAAGTAAAGAGTCAAACCTTTGAGAAAAAATATCGACGTAATTGTGGCAAAATCATCAAATTGTTGCATTACTAATAGGTTGTAGTTATGGATTATGTAATTGTACTCTGGAAATATTATGTTACCAAATATACATTTTGGATTGTTATTATTAGGTTTCAGCAGGCAAGATGTGAACATTCTTGTGACTTAAAGAGCTGAAGTAGGAACACAATTAGGAACACATGGATTATAGAACATACTCAGGTTGTAGACATAATTGAAGCTGTTAATGAATGTTAGTGGCATTGAGTAGGATGCGTAATGGCGAGGAAAGATGGCGGACGGTCAAGAACAATCACGGAGTGGCAGTCAAGGAATTGAACGCGACTTAGAGCTCTTCCATCCAGGAGATGGAGCAATAAGATCAGCCCATGGTCAGGTGCTGTGTTGGATTGTTACAGTGGGGTACACAGGTGGTGCATCTTCCAGTCTTCGCAGCCAGTCAACCCATAGCACCTGAGTCCGTTCTATGATCTCCTGCCAGGGAGCCTTCGACACTTCAAGTGGCCGCAAGGTGCACCCGGTCTGATGCAAGCCGTGCTGACGTTACTGCCACTTAGTCACGAATCACATAACTGTGAGCGATGGAAACGACTTGGTGAGGACTTCGTCCAGCGGTGTATTGACCATGGATGATGATGAGGTCGAGCCAAACTACGGTATTTACAGTATTCACGAGGTTCAATGCAAAACGCATTTAATATGTGGCTTTACCGAAAGACCCAAAGAGCATTTAATATACTGTACGTGTGGCTGTTCGCTTTCCGTGGGAACTCTCTAGACTAAAAGAACCATTCCAATGCATCCTATTTAAAATAAAATAAAAAGTTTTTGAATACATGTTTAAACTGGAAACATAAATTGTAACATTCGCATGCACGTTAAGCAATCCGTTGCATATCTACAATTATTCTTATTTTACATGTAATATCCCCATAGGGAAGCTATACTGTCAACACTCTTGAACGGTATTCTTAGGTATTTTCGGTAAAGTCACGTAGGTAAAAAATAAAAATTAATAAAGTAAAATAAAATAAAAATCACGACGTTTATTTTAATTTTAATTTTTATTTATTAATTTTCATTCTAATTTTTACTTACGTGACTTTACCGAAAAAAACCTAAGAATATGAATCCTTGCAGTCACGAAAGCTTCAAATCTAGAACTCTTGAACGGTATTCGTGGTCAGAAATCAAATAGTGCCAAATAAAGGCATCACATATCAGTTCCTAATATCTAGGGCGAGTGCGCATAGGATGACAGGATACACGTATGCATCAGCCCGAGGTTGCTCGTTCTTCTTTGCTGCCCACAGAGTCTGGAACTCCTCCCTCCATAATGCATGCTGTCGAGTACCTGCCCCAAATTCAAGACCTTCCCATATCCCTCTGCCTCTCAATGTCTCTGTCTAAAAAAAGTACAAATGCCCACTATTCTGTACAACATCTGGAGATGCAGACACATTTAGGCGCCATATAAAACCTAAATGTTTTGTGTTGCACGAAATTCAAATTATGTGTGCTCTGCTGTGGAGTGGACATGGACGACTACGGGACATAATTCTTGCAAGAGAATGTCAATGTGCATTATGTTTACTTTTCCACTTCTAAAGTGATTGACTCCTATCTGTAAAATTTTATTTTCTATTTCTCAATGCAGATACATAGTTTCCCCATTACAAAATGTTAATTTCATTTCTCAAGAATGATAACAAGTATTAATAGTGATTAAAGTAAAAATGCGGTATCTACAATTGCTGCTGTGCCGTAAATATGCTTTTTTAATTAAATGTCTAAATATATTTACATGCATAGCATAAGCATATCTTCATTGTTTTAACTAAGTGCAGAATAAATTGCATAGAGACTGCATATGAAACAAAAGCAATGTTTTTGTTGCCGTAAGAGGCCAGATGCAACATTTTCTGAAGGACAAATGTTTAGCCCAAGAGGCAAACGCAGCAGCTGGATCTGCAGAGCACAACTCTCGCACAAAGCAGCAGCCACTTGGTTCTTATTCAATAAATGAAGGCTTAGCTGCTTTGACTATCGAGGATGTATAATTATATCTGGCTGCACATACGATTTAGAAATTGGTTCCTCTTGAATAATGGCCTTCATTTTACGTAAACTAGAAAACGATGGAACACTATGTTCTGAACAGCCTTTAAAATATGCACACACAAACGCTCTCTTTATCTGTGACCGAAGCATTATTTCTTAAAATAATGCTCCACTGACGTAGTTGTCCAAATTCCCGTCCTAATGCATCAGACTACATCCATATCTCTAAATATGGTGTGTCATAGCTTAGGTTTTTTTAGTATAGACGCCAGTTAAACATTGACGTTTCGTGAAAGTAAAGCTGTACCTGCATTAAAATCAAACGTTAATATTCAGTTTTTGTTTTCTTGTGAATATTATTATTTAAAAAAACCTGCCAAGCTTAAAATATATTGATAATAATTATTCAAAGACTTAAGGCCCATCAGAGCATTGTAACTTGTGCATGTGCGCTTATATTGTTCCTGTCAGAAGCCCAGCTGCTGGCTTTTGTCTATGCAGGTGTTTTCAGGTCTCAACTGTCACGTTATCCCATGGGATTCCACGTTCTTTCAGGTTCTTGACAAGAGATCACAAGACAAGCACCTATACCACCTCTAAATCCTTCATGAGAATCTCAGCTTTTAAAGTGCTTTTTGAGCAAAAGTTGCCATCCATTATACGTAAATTTATTTTTATATTATATTGCACTTTAGAGAAGCAAAAGAACAACTTGTATAGAGAGGATATTTCAATAAGGGGACTGTAATAATTCCGAAACCAATGTCCTAACCTATGTCAAGGTAATTTTGGTAAATATTTCACCATAAAATGTGACGTGAGTTTGATATTCTTGTGCAATCCCCCCCCCCCCCCCAGAGGTTTCCATTATATATCAGCTGATTTGCATCATCAAAAAAGGCACCACCCTTGCACACTTGCATATTGGAAGTACAGCGAGGTCATTCTTTTTTTTCACACGGAAGGTGTAAGGACGAGTGAAACGTATCGAATAATGAAGCTGCAATATGATTTAAGTGTATTTGTTTAACGAGGTAAGAAGTCAACAGACCAGGATAGTCTCATTGTCAAGAGATACCTGGTGACAGCTGTATGAATTATGACAACTTTTTGCAAATGGGTTGAATCGCTGCAATCGAGGTGTGAGTTTTTTTTTTTCGTGATGACAGTAGCGGTAGGTCATTTGATTCTTCAACTCCGACCAATCACTCATGCCGAGATCTAAATGTTTTATGACAGCCAAGTAATAATTAAGCACATACAAGTGGTTGTAGAAATACACGTGGGGACATTTATTTCCAACGTGTTGGGTGCAAACATGTCTATGGAAGATCATAAAGCAAACATAATTCACATTTGTCACGTCTCAACGGCAAGTATTCTACGTGAAGGTCATGCATTTTTTGTCTAAAATCATCATTGCCGATTAAACTTGGAGTCGTCGTTAGGATCCAGAGATTAATCAGAATTTCACTAAATGGACCCAATCAGATTTTGCAGTTGTAAGGGGGAAATAATAATGAAATAACACAATACATTAAATCATATTTTTCATCGTTGTGCTGGAAAGGTAATGATGATAATTTTCTGGGGGCAGGCAGGGTTTGATAATATTTGCTTTCCAATACATTTGAAACTGTCCATTTGTTGCAGAGTAAATCGAGGCATGACATTGACTAGAAATGGCATGGACTGTTTAAAAAGGAATGGTGTTTCAGTATGATAATGCTCACACGTACATGCGACCTTGTTGGGAAAGCTTAGATGGGCTGCTCTGGAATATCTGACGCACAGTCCACAACCTCGCCACTTCAGACATCAAACTGTTTGGACCTCTGAGAGAAGGTATACGTGGAAGACTGTTCGATGGTGACGAGACTGTGAAAGCAATGGTAAAGTTATAGCTTAAGGACGCACCAAAGACTTGGTGTTATGAAACGTGTCGGCCAATGGGATAAATGTATTTTAGGAGACAGTGAATACAGTGTCTGTATAACTGGTCTATTTGTAATGAAAATGCAAGATGAAGTATCCTGAAAAATAACCTTAAAAAGACCTTAATCGCATTTCTTAATGAACTAAACTCGTATTGTTTTTCCGATCAAAGTTTACACTTAAAAAGCGCCCCCCTTGCTTTTTTCTCACTGTTCGTGATTCCTGGTGGAGGAAAATGCCACGTTATATTCTAATTCCTCTTATCCAGCGGCTCCCAAATCCCATACCTCAGGTTCTGTGCCCATCCATGAAATAGTCTGCTGCAAAATTCCCAACGCAATTTCCTAGTGAAAATTAATATTATGACATGGTGAATAAAGGACAATTTGACCAAACTGACGGATTTAATTCAATGACTGCAGTACAATGTTTGTAAAACAAAAATCCTTGTTTGGCACGTGGAACACTGGTCGCTTTTGACCGGGTGGAACTGGATAAAACAAAATATTCTTTGGCTTAGACCACACTAAAAATGTTCCCTGCTGTCACGTAGCAAATAACGAATATCAGCAGACTGCTGGCAAGGATAGGAATTGACCGTAGGAGGACATCGCACGGCATTTATTATGTAGCCTATCACATACAACTAATCCAAAATGCAGTGTTATGGCTTAAGTAGGGGAATTGCTTTCACGGATGCCACGTGTGAAAAGTAACATACATTTTGTTTCATAAGTGCTCGTAGCCACACGCGGCACTGACAGCTACAGTGCTGTCTATTTCTGCTGATCGTATCCGTTAAAATTTTAAATAGTCAACTGGAAAATAGCCAATGGCTATGAGACATGAGCCCTGCATACAGAGCAACATTTTCCCTTTGTGTCCGGAGATTATAAGACAATTGAGGGCGTGTGTGTTTACACAATTGGCTCATTTATGATTAATCAGCCTTTCCGCTTCTCCTATTTGGTGGAGGAAAACTGAGAAGTGTAGACTGTTTGTTGAAGAATTACACCACTGCCATTATGTGTTTTTTTCTCTGCCACCGACACCTGCCTCCACCATCACGCGTATTGTACATTGTCTTCTATGTTGAAGCAGAACTCAATTCTGTGTCTACCACTTACAAATATAAGCGTTTTAGTCCATCGACCAATTCGGCTTCTCAGACGAATTATATCCAACAAACTTTGTTTATTCAAGCAAACTCTGGTCACTATATTCTCTTTTTGTTTTTTAACATATTCAATCTTCTACCCAGACTAAATTCAGATAACCGTTATGTGTTCTTGATTTGTATTTTTGCTCACGCTGTGTTCCAATTTAATAATCACACGAAACTATAATTTTCACGTAACCACTGACCAGTTCACAGTGCCAAATGCTTTCTGTTGCGTGCCACGTTTCTTAAATGTCTTAACCTCATTCATGATGGGTTAACGCTACATTCATTTTCTGGTATACGAGTGGAAGAAGTATGGATGCCAGTTCACACTTCAAAACTAAATTATGTACATTGTTTAACGTGACCATGTGCTCATTAAATTCCGTAACCATTTACATTCGTGTGAGATTACAATTATACGATTCAACGTAAGGCCAGAGTGTGATGTGGACACCGTGGCAAACAGGTTCCTACGGTGTGAAATACATGCACAGTGCATTGTGCACAGTGAATGTCAACATTGATTCATCAAGTCATGGGTTAGTGTCCCAAAAATATCTACAGCCCTTTGTCAATCCACTGCTGGATGAAGATCTCCCCGTGCCGTGTCGGTCATGATTATCGTTTGACCATACTTCACCACGCTGGCGAGTGTAGGTTGGTCAAGAGTGGGTTGGCCAGTACCGGTTGGTTCAGTTATCACTCGCCACTGATGTTAGCCATGCTCGGGAAACAAACTTAGCTCACCTAAGTTCAGAGGGCACGAACCGTTGCACCACTGTTGTTCATTGAAATAATATAATAGGTTGCGTGCAAACTTTCAGTATCCTCCTGTGCCAATGCTTGGATCTCATTTGCCATGCTTATAAAGAGTATCTTTTAAAAGAGACATCACAAGAATCCCATCATACAATGTATGCATACGAGTACGGTAAGTCCTCGCTTAACGCATATTCACACAACATATTTTCGTTGTAACCCGATGCTTCATTTAAGGAACACTTTCCGTGCAACACAGAACATGCCCGTTATAACGCGGAACGCGCCCTTCATAACGCGGTTTCTGAGTGCAGCTGAGCGGTGTGACACAGCATGTGGAATGATACGGTAACGCGGCGGCGTACCCCCACGTGTTTGTCCCGCCATCTCACTGCGTGTGCGTGGTCGTAGATCGAATCTCGCCAAACTGGATCATTACATCATTTATGGGGAATTGTTTTCACTTCACACGTTTTCGCTTAACGTGGCACTTTTTAGGAGCGCATTTACCGCGTGAAACAAGGACGTTACTATACTGTATATTAAATCGGTGGCAGCCATTTAAAAAGAACACGTTCCTAGAGTTTGCCCACAGAGGAGATGGAGCAATGAAATGAGCTAATGTGGCAGGTGTTAGTTAGATGACCAAACTCGCAGCATCTGGTGGCAGCTTGAGGAGGCCTTCATCCAGCAGTGGATTGATCATGGCTGATTGCTTTTTCATTGCTTTCATGGCTTTATTTTGGTGATTTCGAAAAGTGTATTGGTTTAGCCATGTTTGTTTGTTGTAGTACAGAGTTAGACTGATGGCCTTAATCTAAGTTGTCTTATGGTTGTTGTTGTTGTTGTTGTTATTTGACTTGCATCCCACTGGGATTTTTGCAGACAGCGTTGGTGTACGGTGTTTTTTATGCAATATTTTGCTGTCTTTTCTTGGATTTTCTGTTTGCACTTAGTCACATATTCACTTTAAGATGTTTTTTGTTCATGTTTTTGTTTTTTTGTTTGTTGCGGTTGCACCCGATTCAAGAGCCGAATGGCTCACAGGGCTATACCTAATAAATGAACTTGAACTTGATAACGACATTAATGCTGAACATGATGATCAAGGATCATGTAACATTTGGACAAGAGCCAAGCATCAGGGCGTATGAAACAATACTCCTTTTGTATGGCAATTGAGAGGCATCAGTTTACTGCATAAACGGTCCTTCCCCATTTGTGAAGAGGGTTGAAACCAATTGTACAACCTATTGTCCAGGTAATCATGTGCCATGTTGGTATTTGTTGACCTCTTATTTGGAGTTTGTGCAGAGTCGTGTTTCAGTAGCTTGATGTTAATCTACATTTATTTTTACTCTACAATTCTTTCATTACAATGGTATAACAGCTAAATACTAAAAATATGTATTCAAACAATGGTAAATTACTATGTTTTAATCCACGTGAAAATAATTGTGATTCTGTATATAATGTCGATGAT
Source organism: Lethenteron reissneri (assembly GCF_015708825.2). NCBI lineage: Eukaryota > Metazoa > Chordata > Hyperoartia > Petromyzontiformes > Petromyzontidae > Lethenteron > Lethenteron reissneri. Next base: position 8,493,033 of record NC_083803.1, on the reverse strand, counting down.
TAAATCACCTGGAATGTGCTCAATCCAATGAGATCTCGTTAGCTAAGCAAATTTGAACCTGGATAGTGCTTGAATGAGCAACCATATTGCATAAACAGGTATTGTAGGCATCTGTTGGGTGACGTCATCAACAGTAAGCATTGCAGCAAAATACATTGTACGGTACTATGCTTTTGCCTTCACCAGCCGGGCAGTGTTGGCTATGCATGCCTGCAATCCGACAGTGGAGGACAAGGATTGGTGGATCACACAAATGTTAAACTCCCTTCCCGTGAGTGGTGAGTTTCCATACCCAGTACAGTGATAAATCACCATCAGTTCCAATCTGTATGGGAATTAAATGTTGCCCCCTTGTGCACGTGACCTTTCTCCGGGTGCTCCAGTTTCCTCCCACGTGAATAAACGCTCATCAATGGGCTGAAAAGATCTTAAAATAAAAACACAATACAGGACCCTCATGAAAATTAGTGTGTGGCTATCCTAGATAAATAAGGAAAATATAATCATTCACCAACCCACACTGACCAGTATGGAAAAGTATGGGCAAACAACCTCCATGACTCACAGAACGTGGGGAGGCCGACATTCAGCAGAGGATTCACGAAAGGGCTGGGCATTTAGATGTACAGTAATTTGTAAGACCAATTATACTGCTGGAATATATGGTCATACCGAATTTTTGTCATGAAACAGACACATGTTTTATTCAGTCATATTTATTTCTCACAATCTTGTAAGGGAGGCATATATTTTGCCCCAAAAAAATAAAATATCAATAGCATATAAGCAAAAACTTATTTTTAAAATACCGAATTGTGCAAATTGAACCATTTCCACTTCTGAGTCTTGGGACGTCAACATCAACCCTCGATGGACTATTACTGAATCATCTCTCCTGCTGTCAGTGATCACTGTATCATAAGGAGCTCCTGAGATGGGTCTCTGTAGAACATCTGATCACAGGATACTTTAGAGCCACTGCTGCAAAGGGGCCTGGTATAGAAGAGTGATGACATCATCTCAACAGTGTAATTATGCAGGTATAACTGTTGTTGTGATAATAGCACTCAATGTACGTTGAACTTCTTTCGCATCATATGTAGCCAACGGGGGAAGGACAACAAACGAAGCATTGTGTATCTCTTAAGTATCTATAGCTTATGCACTGATGATTATGTCTGTAAAGCAGCTGCATATCTGACCGTACATCATGTGTTTGGCAGGTCATGCCAACAAATTTTGTTCACAGTCTCCCAACTTCAATTACTTTCTTCATTACGTTTTTGCGCACAAAGGGGTCTAATAGCAGTCTGTTTATTTTCAGACGTTCAATCTTTCAATTAATTTTCACTCATAACATTCATAATTCATGAAATCCAACTTATTTATATGGGCATTACGCGGTCAACATGCCAACATTTACGTAACGCGTTCGATACTGTACATAATTCAGCTGTATATTTTGGAAATCTATTGGTGATCATTAAAATTAATGTGGATTATATCCTAAAGAGCGGTACTCATACGATGACCAAGCATAATCAACTTGTGCAAAAGGTTTCAGTTGGTTTCCGCCAACGTGATAATCGCTGCTGCCTTGTGATTTGATTGAGAAATATATGAACATAGATTCTGTGGGGAGTTTTACAGCATTACGCCCAATATATAATGCATGACCTAGAAAATAACGGGATGATTCCACGACCACTTCCTAAATTAAACAATCTGCTAACTTAGCCGTTATATTACCCTACATGCATCTGAGGGTATTCTGTGGGATAGTCTTCACACGATGAATATGTATGCTGTTACTCTTATAATGGATAGTGGACATTTGTATTACTTCTGTAGTGAGTTCAACTAAGTCGCAGACGTACTCTTTGGAGGCAACACATTTATTGAAGGGGTAACTGCCCCTTCACCAGATAACAACGTATGGTGGTGGACCACCAGGCTAACTGCACTAATTACACTGGGAGTAGCTACAACGGACAGGACCCCAGCTTGGGTCCAGCTCCACGTGTTGGAGACTCTGTAGGACGTAGAACGAAGATTCTTCAGGATGACAACAGCAGCCGGTCTCTCTCGGAGACCCGGCTTCTCTCCTCTGTGACGTGGCTGGCTCCGCCCTTAGCCACGCCCACCTTCGAGAACCCTCGAGCAGGATCTCGGCCCTGACACGTGACCACCCCTAGCCTCCACCTGGGGGCCCTGTGTAAACTTTACCGGTCACGTGTCCTTCGGGGTCAACCAGAGTGCCATGGCCCTTAGTAACCCCATTCCCATGGCCGGCACTCTCACACCCTATCCTGTAGGGGTCGGCACTGCACGCAGAGCGTGGTGCCATCCGGCACTGCCAGTCAGCGCTCACCGAGCCCCTCTAGGGCTGGTACTGCACCCACATACACGTGGTGCCCGCGATGTCGCTTCACCGCACGCCGTGCCTCTCTCGGGCCGGCATCACACAGTGACATCCGCGATGTCACTACACTTCTATAAATATGTGCTTTATCCAACAGTGGATTAATATAGGCCGGTACATCATCATTATTACAATGTCCCCACGTTTAAAACGGTAGTTTTCGTATGTGTAGGATACACTGCGAATTAAATTCAAGAGCAAAAACCATTGTAATTTCACATGCATGACACGGACTTATTGTAGCAGAGTTCACATATTTTATACCGTAAAATAAATACATTAGTTAAGATATATGGCATCGCAAGGCCATTAGGATTGGTGATGGCATGCATAGGCTTTCATACATCGCCGGTTAGATCATGACTGTTGATGAGAGGATGCAAATATATATGACAGCAATTCTGCAGCGCTTTGTCAATCCACTCTTGAAGGAAGCACTCCACCGTGCCGCCTGCCATGGGGGTGACTATACTTGAGCACACTGGTCAGTGGGAGTTGTTGAAGGTTGGAGTGCAGATCCGGTTCGGCGATCACTCACCGCTCAAGTTCGTCATGGCCTTACGCCACTGAAGTTAATTTGCCAGGTTAAAAGTTCAGCACACTACCACTACTGCCCACATTTAAGCTAGTGTTTTACACAATGAAGTTATAGCTTCTAGATTTGAAGCTTTCGTGACTGCAAGGATTCATATTCCTAGGTTTTTTCGGTAAAGTCACGTAGATAAAAAATTAAAATGAATATTAATAAAAGTAAAAAAAATCACGACGTTTCTCTTACTTGATACAGCTGTCGTGCTGTGACGGTTCCACCTGAAGACGGAGGCTTGTGTTGCCTCCGAAACGTCGTGATTTTTATTTTATTTTTATTTTACTTTTATTAATTTAATTTTTTTACCTACGTGACTTTACCGAAAAAACCTAAAAATAAGTTACAGCTTATATTTCATTATATTTTTCAAGTATGCTATTATGTTTATTTGAAGTATTCTGTGATATTACTAACTATCCCCTGCCTTTGCTCTACTGCATCTTTCTTCGCTCCTGAGGTTACCGAGCAGCGCGACTCGCAACCTCCTGCACCAAAGACCGGAAACTGCCACTGCCAGACGCCGCTTCTCTGTGGCAGCCCCCATCGTCTGGGGTGCGGCAGCATTCAATCTGCGCCGACTTTTAAGAGACACTTAAAGGCCCTCGCCTCTTTCTCCTGGCTTTCAAGTGACACTGAGCTTGCCCCCCCCCACTCCCCCCAGAGGGTCAAAGTCATGGTCGTTTATGTTTGTGAAATATTGTACACATTCTTAGGTTTTTTTCGGTAAAATCACGTAGGTAAAATATTTTTTTATAAAAGTAAAAGTAAATTTTTTTTATTTTTTTATTTTACTTTTATTAATAAAAAAATACCTACGTGACTTTACCGAAAAAACCTAAGAATATGAATCCTTGCAGTCACGAAAGCTTCAAATCTAGAAATAGTGTACACGTTGTAAATTGCATTATTATTTTTATTGGGATTGACCAGGATCTAGCTCCAAAGCCCTGGAAACTGCCGGAGCAATGTGGCCAGATTTTGCCAATTTTCTGCTCCATTGTGCTCTGAAACCTGGAAATAGAGATGAGGTTCCTGGTGCAACTCTACAATATGTATTCTGAACTTCATTCGCATCGTACGTAGCCAACCGTGCTACTGCTACATAAAACGAAAACCTGACTTTTCAGTTTAAGAAGTAGATTTTAAAAACTCTAATTAGTATTCCGGTATCACATTTCACAGGGAATACTGACTGTGATATCACAGTGCAGAGAGCAACCTCTGATATTGCAGTGCAAAAGTGCAACCTGTGATGTCGCAATGCACAGATCAAGCTATTGCATCACACTGTGGAATGATGTCGCAGAGCACAAAAAAAAACATGTGCATTGTACATCAAGAATAATTGCATACTGTGCTACCATATCGTGCAATGCAAGGGGTTGGTGGCTTGTGTACACGTGGCGCTTGCACGTGTCTATGAGATGTACATGTAACAATGAGATGTGTTTAAGAAGCAGCACGCACATGCCGGTGTTTGACTTATTTATGTGGTTTTTGAGTGCTCTCACTTTTGATGTGTGGTTTTTCTCAAAGGGACACTTTACTCTGAGATGCGAAAAAAGACAGTGCAAGGAACTGGACATACGGTGCATGCAAGGTAGGACTGTCCTGCAAAAAAGTTGATACGATTTAAAGCTTTTCTTGGGTAAATAATTCGTACCAGCCCAATTAGACCAATGCAATGCTCCTACTTAACCGTTTTAGCGTGATGCCTGAGTGTATAAATTGCAGATCAAAACATGAAATGGTTCATTGTAAAAATATTAAGAACATTATTTAGAACACTGTTTCTTATGCCATTCGATGCACATATCACGAGCCTTAAGAATGAATATCAATCAATGCATCAATGCATCGATATGCCCGAGTTGAAATCCACGATTACATGAATACAATGCGGTTCATTTTTCGAATAAAAAACTAAATCCAATCTTTTCCAGGCATAAATAGAACTCACAACCTTTATAACAATACAAAGACAAATACCACCCATATCGCCTTAACAGACTGTTGGGGCAAGTGCTGTTAGTAGGACCTATGGAGGTTGACACGGCACACGAGGGGTTGGGTGGCCAGCACCACGTCCAACCACATTTGTCTCCCTAGTGGCAATGTTTAAACATTCGAGACTGAACTGACCTAGGGGAGGTCCAGGACCAGTAGGAATCGAACTTGTGTTTATCGGGATGGTAATGCAGCACGCTAACCACTACACTACCGCTCCTCACAATACAGGTGTTGAGTAGTTCCGACGGACGTACTCGTAGACGGAGGTAAGTTAAGGGCTTCCGCCAGGGTTTATTAAAGCTCGATTTAAAGCTTTCGTGACTGCAGGGATTCATCTTCTTGGTTCTTTCGGTAAAGTCACGTAGAAGGGAAGTAATACAATAATAAAAATAAAACATAATAAAATATTTCTCTTTTTTGTCGACAGGCCTGTTCTTCACCTGAGGACGGCTGCTTGCGTTGTGGCCGAAACGTCGTGAGAATTATTTTATTATATTGTATTTTTTTTATTTTATTACTTCCCTTCTACGTGACTTTACCGAAAGAACCAAGAAGATTTATTAAAGCTGTTACAATAATACACACCAAGGTACACAACTCCCAGGGGCTAGGGGTCCTACTCTGAGTCCGGGTCCCTGCCGGCTAGCTCCGGTCTCTCTCTCTCGTGTCGGATCGTGGACTCTGCCGACTCCACTGACCGGAGAGAGAAGCACCTCTACGGCTACCACCGGCTTCTCCCCAGACTCCCTATTCGATCCCTCTCTCTACCCCTGGTTCCCTCTTCACCCTGCTTACTTTACCCGTTCCCACAGTGACCCCGCTTACGTCACGGGGTCTCCCTTAAGTACCCTAGGAGATGTGACGTCATCGCACTGAACGGCACACTTGACGTCACGTCCCCATTTTACTCCTCTACACAGGCAACACCTCATCTCCTAGACTCAGGGCCAGATTCAAATTGTGTAGGCACCTGGGCTCCAGGTATTGTGAGGCCCCCAGTAATATTTTCAAAAGGAAAACAAAGTTAAACAATTGATCTTTTTTACAAGGCAAACAAATAAAATTCAGGATTCACAAATGAAACAACTTTTCACTTAACCTCTGGAGGCCCTCCAGCTGGCCGAGGCTCCTGGGCTGCAGCCCCTAAAGCCCCCACGCCTTAATCTGGCCCTGCCTAGACTACAGTGCAGTTATGCTGGCCAACTGGAGATTTTTATAGTTCGCTGACAATCAATTGTACGCTATTTTTAGTGTAGTATGGATTCATTTTTCTTAGTAACATGTAACATTTTAATGGTAAGAAATTATGAAAATGTCATTTGTTGCCTGATGTGACTGAACTCTTAATTGTGGTCCCATTCAACTGCTCGTGCAAACTGCCACTATGAAATGCTCGTGCATTTGAATGTGGCAGTTTGATTATTTGACCAAATTGTTTCGCCTGCAGAGGGAAAGACCCAACAACCCCACTATTGAATCCAATTCCAAACGCACCACATTTGTGCAACCTGAACATAGCACATTTTCCGTTCAAGTGAAATTAACAAATTGGTGTGATGTAATAACAACCGCAGTAGGTTAAAATTGGAAATTGAGAACATTTACTGAAGAATAGCAGGCCTCATTCGGGAGAAGCCATAGAGCATCGGCGTGAGGGAACAGGATGCGAGGAGGGGAGGTGAATTGCATCATGAGAGGCCTTTCCCTGGAGGGAAACTGGGATGCCAAGCGTGAGAAAACGGGGAAGAGGAGAATGATGGGAGGTGGAGGGGAGCCACGTGGGTGATGGAGATGTAGGAGGTGTCGCCAGGAAATTGGGTTTGTGTGCAAGTGCAGAGGCCCGAATGCATATTCAAAGTAGCCGCTGCTGCTTTAAGTTACATATGCATTAACCTGTGCTGAGCAAGGTTGAGCGATAATTAACACCTCGAGCAATAATAGAAGAAAAATTAAGGAAATTAATTCCCATTATAATGGAGGGATAATTTACTGTAAAGTGGCATCTGGTACACACTGCAGTTTTTGCATGCTCTATTAGGAGAATAAATAGGGTGACATATGTCATTTATAATGGTTGAGCTTTATGTTTTCTTAAGTTAAACAAAAGAAATTTTTATATACATCCATACAAAAAACTTGCAGTGCTCAGCGTTTTATAATACACTTTGTCGTGTTTAAATATTAACGATTCACCTCCCGACAGATCGATGAATTGTCATGATTCAGGATTGCGATTAATTTCAAGAATCAATATATTTTACATTGTGGTGTGCTGTAAGCGTTCCTAGTGGTTGCAGGGGTCGTATGAACTCATTATATACACAACATATGAACGTAAAAACTGAGGCTAACACGTGCAATTCAGTTCATTTATTGTGATCTTTAGCATATATGTAGTGAGTTCAACTGAGTCGCAGACGTACTCTTGGAGGCAACACATTTATTTAACACCATCACACGGGGTAACTGCCCCTTAACAGAATAACAACCTATGATGGTGACCACCAGGCTAACTACACTAGTTACAACGTAACTAACTACTACGGACCAGACCGTAGCTCGGGTCCCGTTCCACGTGTTGGAGACTCGGTAGAACGTAGAACGTAGACGAAGGCTTCTTCAAGATGAACAACAATGCCGGTCCCTCTGGGGGGCCCGGCTGATATTCTCTGCGGCGTGGCTGGCTCCGCCCTTGGCCACGACCACCTTCCAGAATCCTCGAGCTGGATCTGGACCCGGACTACGTGACCACCCCTAGCCCCCACTTGGGGCCCCTTTGTAGACTTATCCAGTCACGTGTCCTCTCGGGTCAACCAGAGTGCCATGGCCTTTAGTAACCCTGGCACACCCACACCCTCTCCTGTAGGGCTGGCACTGCACGCAGAGCGTGGAGCCACCCAGCGCTATCAACCAGCGCTCACCGAGCCCCTCTAGAGCCGGTACTACACCCACATCATCGTGGTGTCCGTGATGTCGCTACATCGCGTGCCATGCCTCTCTAGGGCCGGCACAGCACAGTGATATCCCACGATGTCATTTCCCACAATGTCACTACATAGTATAACTTGATGCCTATTCACGAGTCAATTATACCCATACACTCTGACCTATGAAGTGCAAGTTTACTTTTGAAGCGAATCCATTTGATCGCTATACTACTATTTAACTCGTAACTTTACAAACTTTGTATTCTGAAAAGGGCAAACATATTAAATAGAGATATGCCATGAACTATACAAAAGCTGTCTTGGTATTTTTAAAGCCAATATTGTATATATAATATAAATTCTAAATTATAATGTCACCTCTATAATCCCTGATATGTATGCAAGAGTTAGTGACATGTTGAGCAAACGCATGACACTTATACAAAAAAGTTTAAACTTCCAATTTATACAGTATGGCGCTATAATGTAAATATATAATTTCGTGAAATACAAAATGTATTAACATTGAAAAATCACGCTCAGACCTAGTTTTTTTAATAAATATATGATTTCATCGTTTTGACAGTTGGTTTACAGCTCTTAATTATCAAGGATTATGCGATGCTGTATGACCAAAAGTGGATGCGGGTGGTAACAGGCAATATAAATATTGACTGTTTCTCATGTTTTCATGTCTCCCAATCGAGTAGCAACACATACATGCAGGGTGATCCAAGTGTAGATATCCCACTAAAGTAAAAGGGAGAGAGACCAAAGAGAAAACAGCAATTTATTTCGAAGCCTCTGCATGTCTCGTACAAATCTCAATACATTTGTAGTGAGTCACTTCGGAACCGCTATTCAGAAGGCAACAACATTTATTCTACATTACATAACACCGTTACACACGGGACTATAACACGCCTATCTCTTGCGCACACGGGATAACTATAACCGGATCAGAGCAGCCAACGTGCTGTCTGACCCACGACGTCAGAGACGGAGACGAAGACGTAGCACTTGGGTTCCACTTCACCTGCAGACAGCCCCGATATGCGATCGGGGCTCGCCTTTTATCCCTCTTGGCGCGACCTGGCTCCACCCTCGGCCGTGCCCCACTCTGGAACATTGCCCGAAGGTTCCAGACTGCCTTGCACGTGCCACCTGCCCGGCTCCGCCCTTAATCACGCCCCCTTCAGGAACTCTCCAGAAGATTCCCGGCTACACTTCCCGTGTCCCCTCTGTCACCTTTCCCCCCCACTCCTCACCCCGGCCCATCACGTGCTTCACCCGATGCCGGGGCGACTCGTCCTCACATGCCCCCCCCCCGCCAGCAGCCCGCACCACGCTCCCCCGTGACCAAGTATGTGACAATTACTCGCTGCGCTGGCGGAGTGGCTACTATTCCTTAATTCTGTCGGTAGAACTCATTTGCCTCTTTCTGCTAGCACCCGGTACCACACCCCTAGTGACCCAACCGTATGGTCCTGCACGATGTGCTAGTATCTGCACCCATATTTCCTTGTTTTACAACACTTAGCGCTACGCGCTGTAGTGATCCATTTTCCATCACTACACATTTATCAAATCTTGAACTACTCTCCTGATTCACGTTGTCCAATATAGACGGTCTGATTTGCTTTCCCATGATTCAATCACCTGTTGAGAAGAAATTAGTGGGGCATCTATGAATGGATCACCTTGTATATATTTACTCGGGATGAGCTTCAGATTAAATAAATTGAAATTTCAGAATTATCCGAAATTTTATATTTTCTTTTCAAATTTGTGGACTATTTACATTCGAGTACGTGGTACTTTAAAGTGCATTTGTGTGAACAAAGGTGACGTCATCCAATTCCACATGAAACCACTTTTGGTGCTTGGAAAATAATGGAAGTGATGAGTTACGAGTGATGTAATTTCGTTTGACATCACACTTTCGGATCAATCAAAAAACAAACAAAACATTTTCGGATCATTTGAAATTCGTATATCGGCTTGACATTCTGATGTTTCAGATGCATCTATTGGATATTTTTGCCAGTATGAAAATAACGAAAATAATAATAATATGCTTAACCATTTTTGTTCTTTTTTAAATCCTTTATTAAATCCTTTATATTAAGTTCACTTGCTTGCTTGCGCGCTTACGACCGTGCAAATCTTTCGGTCGTGTTTTAACCCACTTCCCGTGATCCAATCGAGCTGACATTTTGCACACAGAATCGTTGTGCGTGATAATTTATTTCCGTGAAAATTTTTTTCCAAAATTTTACACTTTTTAGAAAAAAAAAATAATATTTAATTACCAATTGCTTAATGGTGGCAGGCAATCATCTGACCCATAGGTGGCAGCCATCTCAAGCCAGAGGAGGAGAGGACTCTAGCCGCCACGCATATAAAGGATGTATAGTGAAAAACTGTTTTTACGGGTTAATTTTTACTAAGTTCACTTGCTTGCTTGCTTGCGCGCTTACGACCGTGCAAATCTTTCGGTCGTTTTTTAACCCACTTCCCGTGATCCAATCGAGCGGACATTTTGCACACAGACTCGTTGTGCGTGACAATTTATTTTCGTGAAAAATTTTTTCCAAAATGTTCTACTTTTTAGGGGAAAAAAATGTCATATTTAATTTAAAATACCAATGTGATCAAAATGAAACTGTTACATAAAACCGATGCCACGCATATAAAGGATTTATAGTGAAAAACTTTGTTTTTACGGGTTAATTTTTTATACTGGCAAAATGGTCCGATATATATAACTGCTCAACCCGAACTATTCATACTTTGATACTTGCATTGGCTTTGTAGTATTCGCCTTTGAGCGTCCTCTGGTAAGACAACGCCATAAAGAAGGCTGTCTCTGGTGTAGACCAATCCGTTTCAAAGACAATGCATATATTATCAGAGCACATTTGTTTGCATGTTTTTGCCACAAGTACGTGTGGCCACAAATGCAGATTTGATGCCTTGCAATAGGGGTATCTATTTGGTGTTTGAACGTCTTAACAACTGCTTTTTTGCCAGAAAGGGTAAAGCCTACTTTTTTATGTTTCAGATTATTAACCTGAAAATCGTGAATACACTGCATACACTCGAGTGTATTGTGAACTAGGGGACAGTTCTGTTCTCTACTGAGCCACATCAAGTCTGACTGCAACTACGAGCTTGTTCAATCAAGGGCTACCACCGGATTGTGAATGAATCGCCCGTGAGTGGCACGTTACAAGAAATTCCAAGCAGCCATGTTTAGAATTATGGACCCATGTTAATCGTAATGCGCATGATGTGTTATCAAATCGTTGACAATAAACGATAATTATACGTCACGTAATATAAAATTACACTGCAAAAAAAGTACATTGTTAAATGCCACCTAGTGGAAAGGATGTGCAATTCAACTCGAATGTGTCCGTCTGATTCCTTTTAACAACACGACCTTTAATCAGCCACCACTACAATTCGGAGCAAGCATGTATGGCCGTATAGAAATGGCCGAGATGGCTTTTATATTTTACCAGCAGCTTAAAACTGTGCTTTCCCTCCGAATGAATTATTTCGCGTTAGAGCCCCAGGTGTGGGCTGACTCAATTAGGCACCTGCCCGCTGAGCACTTGCAGCTTGGCTCATCACATTCAACCCCGCCGGTACCCAGCGGGGCACGTTCACACGGGTGCCATGGTTTCACCAACACAGCCCAATTGACGCAACAGATCACGCATTACAAAAACAACCAACCCCCCACCCCTTCCCGGTCCATAGCTTTTACGTGCAAGTTATTTTTTAAGGGTGCAATTAACGAGCGCGTTTTTCCTTTTCAATAGATTTTTCACCGACTTGACACACAATGATGAAACAGAGCGGCAGCGCCAAGGGCGACGTTGACACGTTTGAAGTCATTATTACGATAACAAATTATTGACACCGATGCGTCATTACTATTGTCATCGGATCATTCACGCGAACCACGCAACAAACGGCAACGCGAATCTGCCGTTCGATTTCGCCGCAAATCGCAAACAAGCACACTGCGACGCAAACGCGCGTGTCGGCTCACGCCGGCACGGAGGCGTTTGCTCGGTTATGCATGGAGCCTTTCTCTGGGTGCCTCCTTTCCTCTGCGCGTGTGAGCCACGGTTCTGCGTCTTCGCGTCGTGCATCCCCACAAACAAAGACAGAGATCCCCCGTATAGCCTTGGCATACCATTGGGGCAAGTGCTGTTAGCGAGCACCTATCAGGGCCGGCACGGCACACACGAGGGGGTGGGTGGCCAGCGACCACGCTCGGCCGCTTTTTGTCTCCAGGGTGGCGATGTTTACAACAGCGCACCAGGTACTCGTTTGAGGCTGAGTCGACCTAGAGGAGGCTCACAACGGGTTCCGATATCATCGTCACTGGGTGTTGGCCGTGAGCGGGAATCGCATTCGGGTCGCCGGGTTCGCATAGCGCAGCGCGCTCACCGCTACTCAAAGACCCCCCCCCCCCTCGTATAACCTGAACAGACTGTTGGGGCAAGTGCTGTTAACGAGCACCTATGAAGGCTAGAATGGCACACGAGGGAGTGGGTGGCCAACACTACGCCCGGTCACCTTTGTACCCCGAGTGAAAATGCTTTTACGCATCGCACCAGGTACTCATTTGAGGCTGCGTCGACCTACGGGAGGCCCAGGAGCGGCTCAGATAATCGTCACTGGCGTTGGCCGTGAGCGGCTTCGTAGCGCAGCGCGCTCACCGTGACACTACGGCTGCTGCACACACGCGCACACACACGCACAGACACACGCACACACACACACATTCACACACTCGTCCACACCGTGCGACGTGGCACAGTCTCACGTCCCCGACGCTCGCCACGCCACGCCGTCGCCGTCGCCCTATATTTAGTCGACTTGTTGCGACTCTGGTTGGCGTAGAAGTGGTTCAGTGGCTAATTTCTCGCTGCCATTTGACGTGCTCGGACGTGGTGGGGGTGGAGGAGGAGGCGGCGGGGGGTGTGGGTGCGTTGGGGGAGGGAGGGAGGGGGCCGCGTTGTTGTGTCGATGCGCGAGGAGGCTATTGTCCCGTGCCGCGCGAGCGCACGATCGCGGCTCGCTCTTCTTCGTCTCCGCTTGTTCCACTCGTGACGTCACCGGCGCATCTCGACTGATCCCGGCACGAACGAACGGGCAGAGGCGCTGAAGTCATCGCCCAGCAGGGGCGGCGGTAACGGCGTTCGGCGGAGGCGTAGGTAGTAATATCAGCGGCGGCTTGCAGACTCGGCTGCGCGTGCGTCTTCACGGGCACGCACGCGTCCATCGTGAAGAATCCTGGAGCGTGGGAGCGACAGCGAGAGAGAGGAGAGAGAGAAGCGGAGAGGGAGCGAGACAGGGACGCAGGACCCCGCCCGCTTCTGTGTTATCGCCGCTAGAGTGATGACAAGGCGGGGAGCGAGGGAGACCTGCGAGAGAAATACCGCAGGTAGGAAGGAGGAGGATGTTGCAATGCGCGGCGGGCACACAGCGAACGAATGAATGTATGCACCACTCGCAAGCAGCAGTAGCAGCAGTAGCAGCAGCGCAACACGTCGCGTGCTCATTTCGGTTTGTATTCGCACGTAGGTGTCTGTCCGTGTCTCGGTGTCTCTGCGTGTGTTTGTTTCCCGTGCGATTACACCGCGTGTACAATCACCGTTATCTTGTCACGGTATTGCCGGTGACTTGTTTATTTATCCCTCTGTCCGTTACATCCTGCGTGGATTTGAAATGTCATGTCAATGACGGCAGGGATGTTATGCGTGTATTCTCTCTCGTTCACACGGCGTGTTGGACCAGACAGGGGCATATATTGAACACGGTCGTGGTTGTCTTTTGTTCATATATAAAAACCATACTAGCCTTAAATAAATTATGCAAAGCATTGCCTGATGTTACGACGTGAGATGGAAATAATTGTAGCGTTCTTCATCGGGGCGTCATCGTGGGTGGTTTCGGCGTGGGATGTGTGCGCGTGTGCGCGCGTGTGTGCGAGCTTGGTTGTAAACAGCGCGGCCGAGTTGCGCTAATTGATGGGAGGCAGAGGCGTTGTTGCTGTCCAAACCGAACGGGGTGCTGCTGCGCCTTCAGCCGCCCCGTGCACACAACAGCGGAGCCCTCTGCTCTCTTTTGTTTCGACGCACGGTGAAGCGGCCGGGGGGATATCGAGGAATCTATTTCGGATCTATTAGACGGGACGGGCGTTAAATGTCATTAATGGCTTCGTGGCACAGCGTGCGCGTGGGTGCCTTGGTACGCATTCGACGGGTTTTTTTTTGTTACGCGAATATAATAGCCCATGGCTTAGTGTTGTCAGTGTGTGTGTGTGTTTACATAGGGGTGGATTATCAGATGGGTGTGTATACATTATGCACAACATGGAACAAAATGGAATGGTCTACAGTGCAATGCGGTGTGTGTCAATGAATGGCGATGATTGCCATGGCTCACAATGCTGCAGCTAACAGTTCACTTGTGAGGAATTGCTTTGTTGACTGCTGTGTTTATTTTTTGACACGTCCAATATATGTTGGGTGTCGTGGTGCCTCTGACTATGGCATCCCAATGCGATGAACCGAAATTTCTTGACGGCCTGGAATAGCACGTAAATTGCTTTGAAAAATTATTGTGAACGTGGAAATGTGAACATTTTAATTATTGTTGTGCATTAATCGCGTGCTTCTGTTGCTACTATTATTATTGTTCTGCTGATACAGGGTTACAATGCTGGAGTGATTGTAGATTTTTTGTTATATATATATATAGTGTAAACGGTATCATTATTCACATTACATTTTGTTTACATGCATAATGGGGTGCGTCGAAAACAATATATTATGAATTAATGTGTTAGATTTTATGACATGTTTCTGTCTAATATTATACATGCCACATCTGGTGTGTGTGGGTTGTGCGTAGTAGTGAATGCGATGCATTATTGGTTCTCGGGGTTTGCCTCTTCAGGACCGATCCTCAACAATTTTGGGCGCACTCAGCCATGATACTATTTTTGTGGTGGTTAAATATTAGTGTTAGCCACAATAGGCCATTCTCTGCCTTTCTCAGGGACAAGATTTGACAACCAACCCACAATTTCTAAATTGCCCTTCATGGAATGCTTGCTGTGTGCGAATGCAGCTCCGACTGTCACCTCCAAGGGAATCTCTCACAATCAGTTTGCCACGATGATTGGTATACGCGGAGAGAGAGAGATACACTATTGATGTGTTGTGGATTTGCATTTTGATTTTATTTACAAAGGTTGCTAACCATGACAACCACACCACCAAAGGCATGTATATATATAAGCCGCATGTGCTTTGCAATTAAAGAGACTCTGTCTCTATGCTCTTAAGAGATTAGTTTGTCTAATAACACGTTTGCAGTGATTGGGGGATTGGTGGCTTTAAATAGGTACATATCTTAAGGCTAGTATGTATCAATCGGAATTTACCCATTAGTGAAATGTACCTGCTCATGAAAATACGGGTAAATGATATAATATTTTTCAACAAATTTTGTCGAAAGCAACCGCCTAATTTTGTTGCAAAAATGCTTGTTAGGCTTACATGTTATCCGAATTATGTTTCATATTTCAGATGTTATGTTGCTCAATCGTACCATAAATCAACTGATAGAGCACATTCAGTGATGAGCTTTCGTGTATATATTTTTTAAAATCGAAATAATTGAGTACCTGAAGGGAATAATATTTTCAGGAGTTGTTACGATCTGTGCTGTGCGTGCTTGTTGGTTTGGGTGATCATGTACAGCCATTTTGTAAATCCACTGCTGGATGAGGGTCTCCTCACACCATGCAGGTTCATGGGGGTTATTTGTCCATTTTTCACCATACCGGTCAATGCAGGATGGTGAAGGCGGGGAAGATGATGGAGCATAGAAGTTCAGTACAACAATAGATGTTTCTGCATTACCCTTTTGCTGCCCAACACATAGCTTGAGAGCCCTGTGACAACCTGTCTGTGAGCATGTTGCTCGCCAAATCCAAGCACTATCCAGGCCTAAATCCTGCTTAGCTTCTGAGCTCTGATGACGCGAGGAGCATTGTGGGTAATGTTGGTCTGGAGTGGCTATTTGTTTATAATGTGACAAATGACACACCCTTGCCTCTTAATGTGCACGATTGCATTGAAATGACAGAGTTCACGGGAGTCGATAAGAAAATACCGACGATGCATTGCTGATTAAAACAATTACAACTCGGCCAGGTTTTGAATAAGGATCTTGTGATATCCATAAACAATGCAGTGCAATGAATCTCAAGGTCTTTTTTTGCAAGACCTGTTGTGATCGTGATAATTTACAGAACAAAAACATTCACAACATTGCATGGAGATGTTTTATTTTCCACTTTTGTGAAAAAAATATATATATAGTGTGTGCTTTGCATTCCTTCACTGAATATGTTTGATTATTTGTTTACTCTTTGGTACTTTGTAAATAATACATATTGACGGGATTTTTTGTGAGTAAGCGCACTGCGCTACAAACCTGGTTACCCGAGTTAAAATCCTAGCAACGGCTAGCATCTGAAGTGAGTGATATTTGAACCGGTCCTGTGCTGACCAGCATGGTGAAGTATGGTCAAAGCAAGCCCCCAAAACTACCATGGCTTTGCGGAGACCTTCATCTAGCTCTGGATTGCTGCAGTGCTGAAAGTTATCGTTATGATTAAATAATATAATAAGTAATGCATAGCAATTTAAAGCTTTCGTGACTGCAGGGATTCATCTTCTTGGTTCTTTCGGTAAAGTCATCACGTAGAAGGGAAATAATAAAATAATAAAAATAAAACATAATAAAATACAATTCTCACGACGTTTCGGCCACAACGCAAGCAGCCATCCTCAGGTGAAGAACAGGTCTGTCAGAAAGACAGCGTCTGAATGAACACCACCAGGCTTGGCAGCGTATATTTAAGCTGGGTTAGGGGAGGAAGGGCGCCTTGACAAAACAATTTATATATCAACAGAGAAATTTAGCATATTTATGGGAATTCACCTGAGGACGGCTGCTTGCGTTGTGGCCAAAACATCGTGAGAATTGTATTTTATTATGTTTTATTTTTATTATTTTATTATTTCCCTTCTACGTGACTTTACCGAAAGAACCAAGAAGATAATGCATAGCAGGCGAGCGCAGTGGTAAGGCGTGTTCCTCAAAGCAAGTGATAGCCTGGGTTCGATTCCTGATTCAGGTGCCTTTCTGTCTGTAGCTTTTGAATGTGTTTCTCGCTCCTTTCTGCATGGATTATCTCGACTTCTCCATTTTCCTCCCACAATAAAAACAAAACATGAAATTGTAACTGGTGTTGGCCAAACATTCCAAACAGATGATAAAATAATTACCCGCAATATACTCAATTGGGATTACACATTGCAACATCGCCCCCTTAGTGAAAACGTGTGGCAGGACCCTGCTGAAAAGAGTCATGAGACTCAGTGAGGCTTTCCTGGGCAAATAACCATTATGGAGCATATTAATGAAAGCTTAAATAAAGTGTCTGAAATAATTATGACTTTTACATGTTAGATGCCGATGCAATGTTTTGCTTTAGTATTCTTTAAATTGCGCTTTTTGTAATACATTGATTATCAAATGTTCTAAGTAAACGAACATTCCTGTTGCATTCTATTATTTACACGGACTAAATATAATGACGAGGTTTGAGTGGTGGCGCAATGACTGGCGCACTGCGCTATGACCAGGCTGGTTGAGTTTGATTCCAGGCCATGGCTAATGTCATTCGCGAGTGATATGTGAACCAGTTACAAGGCACCAGCACGACGAATTACGGTCAAACAAACACTCATGACAGACGAGGTATGGTGAGGCCTTCATCCAGCAGTGAATTGGCAAATGGCTGTGAATTATTATTTATTTTCTCTAAATGTAGTACTTTTGAATAAAACGAAAAAACTGACTTTCCAGCTATCAAAGATAAATATTATGTACAGATGGCACTATCTGCGTTCATGTCAAACATGAAAACCACAGCTATTGTTTGTATTTCTCTTATTACCTTTGTAATCTTTACTTTTTATCTGATTTGCCATTTAATGATTTACCACATGTCTGAAACCTCAATTCAAGAGCAATTTTGCATTCAGAGCGCGTGCAAGATTGCTCATTAGGTGGATGTTTGCCGTGTTTGATTATGTGTCATTTTACTATCGGCAAGGCAAAACACTGCCCCGTGTCTTCCGCAGAAATGAAATTCCGTTTGCAGCTACTCTATGCAGTCACCAAATGTATGTGAAAATAAATATATATATAAACATCCATATAAACAAATGGCATATAAATAAATATTTCCCTACTGAGCTATGAGGGTATGGCTTGTGATGTGTTATATTACATTTTTCTAATGGAATTCAGGCTATAGGACCAGGAGGGAGTGGTGGATATTGGCTGCCATGGTTTCCAACCCTCTAAGGACTATGGGCTGAGTTGGTCCAAAGGATTCCGATGTAATTGTTTTTGGATGATGGCAGATGTGTACTTCGTATATCTCCAATTCTCATCCCTTGTTGTGTCTTTTAAAACTTGTCTGTGAAATCTGTTTTTCGCAGTTATTCATTTCATCTTTAAAAATAGATATATATTGTACTGTTTTGACAAAATATACTTAAATGGGAAAATGTTCATGAATAGAGGAACAATACATAATTACAACTCTTAGGTTTTTTCGGTAAAGTCACGTAGGTAACGTGATTTTTTACCTACGTGACTTTACCGAAAAAACATAAGAGTATGAATCCTTGCAATCACGAAAGCTTCAAATCTAGAAATAATTACAACTGTTCATATCAATTCAACCTTTATTTTCTCTTGTTTTAATTACATTCGTGATGGCATTTTAAAATTAAAATAATAGTGAAGCAATATTTTAAATTTTTTGTGACTGCAGGGATCCATACATCCTCTTTGGTTCAACCAAAGAATATTCGAAATTCAAATGTGTTCGGGTTCTTGCAGTGCTCAGAAGCAATCGTAGAGCAATATGGCAGTGTATAATTACTTTCATAGCCAAAAATTAAAGAGCATTTTACAAACACTGTTGCTCCACAGTGACCTCTATAAAATATCCACTAATGGTTACTTTCTTCAAAATGTCACATTTCTTAAAGTGTCGTGTTTTTTTTTTTTACAACAGGTAATTATGACCTTATTTCTCTTTCAGGCCCGCAGCACTAATTCCTGCATCGCGGAGTTAAGTTTTTTTGTCTTGAACCGAGAGCCAAAGGATAGTGAAAACAAGCGCAACGCCACCACCTTGTAAGAGATTGGCGAGGAGAGCAACAACAGCTGCCGCATAATAATTAGACCTCCAGGGTTAGACTGCGCAGGGAGGAGGGAAAAACCTTGTAGCGTTCAGCCGGAGCAGGAAATCACTGGTTGGAAGTGGCCATTATGGATTCTATGTGTTCTACCACCTTGGAAATTCCAGTGAATCTTAAAAAGCCGAATCAGCAAGATTGTGCATCAGTGTGATTTACAGCTGTACCTGTCTGGGGGAAGACTTCATATTTTATATTACTCTTAGGCAAGAGGTGGAACTGCATTTCCTCCGAGACCCCCCCCCCCCCACCCCTAAAAGCTTTTATCCGCTTTACCTTCATACCTATTTCGCTGCTTAAAGGAAACCATTAGCACTTTAGGTGACAAAAAAAAATACACAAGTTTAAAACATACAAAAAAGTGTTACATATTGAACGTATACATAATTGCACTTCAAATTGCGAAGATGACTCGTTCAATGTCATCACTGAGCTGTGCAATCGTGTTCAGTTTGTGCCTCTTCGTGACAACAAATCTGTCCATGGGGCTGGAGTTCACCGGTGAAGCCGATCAGTCGACAAGGTATTTGAGATGGGACCAAAGTGGAAACGGAAACCTGAGTTTTCAGTTCAAAACCAACAATTCCAAGGGCCTCCTGCTGTACGTGGACGACGCCGGCATCTGCGACTATCTCGAGGTCATAGTCACAGGTGGCCAGGTCCAGCTACGAATAAAAATCCACTGTTCGCAGCCGCTCATCCATAGGGCAACGAAGCGCATCGACGACAACAACTGGCACGCGCTGCTCATCAGCATACGCCTGAAGCACATCACTCTCGCGGTGGACGACGAGATCGTCTCGGGGGAGGTCGTGTCTAGGGGGCAGCAGCTAAGCGTCAGCAGCGACCTCTTCCTGGGAGGAATCCCGACCGAGGAGCGGATCCAGCAGCTCACCTCGAAGGAGGTGAAGGGCCTGCCGTCGTTCAAGGGATACATCTCCAATCTCAAGTACGGCCACTCGACGCCGATACTCATTAGCAGCAAGGGAGTGCGGGCCGAATGGCATCAGGTGTGCAAGGAGCAGAACCCCTGCAAGAATGGCGGCGTCTGCTCGGTGGAGATCAAGGAGGTGGTCTGCGACTGTTCCAACACTGGCTTCCAGGGCCGCTATTGTCACGAAGGTAAGTGCCCTGAAATGGTCCACACGGGTGCCTCGTGTGTTCTTGCTTTTCCAAATTGAAAATGAGCTGCATTTGCTTAATATAACACACGCTCTGCAGGGGATAGGCGGTACACGGCGGAGGGTAAATAGATTGCCTCTGGGCTTTACTTGCTCTTCTCGTCTTGTTTTCGTGACACTTGGTTTCCTCGCAGTAATCTTTTTTCCATGCACATTTTTTATGGTTTGGTTAAAAAGGCCATTAGACTGTTTTTTTTTTACTCAAATTAAATTGCAATAAATGTGTTATTAGACGTGGTGAGGGGTTTAAAAAACGAAACAAATACAATTTAATCCGGTAGATTACAAATGTATAGGGAAGCCCATTACATTCCCAAACCTGAATAATAGTCACTTTAAAAACTCCAACCACACGCCTAGTAATAATAAGAAGATTGAGTCAATTGGTTTTACTTGCTGGAGTAACGTTCTATGCGGAAGCTGCTGCTGAAGGCTTCTAATTAAAGCTCATGATCACCCCCATTGCTTGTTTGAGCATGTGTGGAGGGCATTTGGAAGCCGCCCGTAGAGCAGTTAGCACACTGCACTACGTACCCTGTCGCTCGAGTTCAATTCCCGCTCACGGCCAACACCAATTACGATTATCTGAACGGGTTCTGGGCCTCCCCGAGGTCAACTCAGCCTGAAATGAGTACCCAGTGTGGTGTATGAACATCGCCACTGGGGTGACAAAGGCGGCCGGGTGTGGTGTTGGCCGACCATTCCGGCCTTCATAGGTGCTCGGCGAATAGCACTTGCCCCATCAGTCTGTTGAGGCTATACGGGGGGTCTTTGTCTTTGGGGGACAATGGGAGGAATAAGAGCAGTGCGGAGCCGAATGTTCTGATGCCACAGAATGTGTAATCTCTGGGCTTGTGTAGTTTCACGTACTAATGTCAGTACATAATTCTTAATACACGATCGTAAAATTACAAATTTGAATATTTGTAATCTTATATGGTTGATTTTTACGTAAAAATATAATACTAATAAATACATATGAATGGACATCTTCATACCGTAGTTTGAACATTTAGAGCTTAGAATTAAACTCTGCACACGTAGCATCCACCTTTGAAAACAAAATTATGCTGCTAAATACATTAAACAAAGATGCGTTCTCCCTCCACCGCAATGTTTTCCATAATGCATCAATTTATATTGTTTTATTTGCATTATTTTACTGCAAGTATTGAACACGCGTATACTGTAATAGTAGACTCTGCTTAATAATTTGGCAGAATGTGTTATATATGCATGGTAGAGTAAGATCAAATCAAGGAACCCCTGGAGAAGGTGTGTACTATGCAGCAGATGCAAACCATCGTTGGAAAGCAAATTGCTTCACAGCGACTAACTGATGCACATTCACCATATATGCTATGATTGTTTTATGCGTTTATATACAGCATCCGAACCTCCCCCACCCTTCCTGGAACCACTGCTCTGCTTATATTGTTACAGTACATGCAGCAGAATTCCCTTTTAATAAATATACATGCATGGGCAATTTCTTTCTTCAATAACTTGACACCGAGGGAAAAAAATGACATTCAAGTATTGACCTCAAACATGTTTTTTTTTAATGCTGTCTATAATAGCTACAAAATAATAGTAGTAATGGCAATGTTAAGCGACTGTCTCTCTTTCTCGAAAGTGGAGAAGTAATCCAATTGTACCGTTTCATAGCTGAACTTTATGAGTGAATTGTTACAATAAAAACTGGTGGGAAATTCGCGTCACGTGCCAACACCACGCTTTACTGCTGATCACTTCGCTGCACTTGCACGGCTTGTCCAAGGTCGACGGGTCATGACCTTCTTATTAAGGTGAAAGTGATGGTCGGAAGATGTCCGCATGAAGAGAGAATACAA
This sequence comes from Lethenteron reissneri, assembly GCF_015708825.2. Lineage (NCBI taxonomy): Eukaryota > Metazoa > Chordata > Hyperoartia > Petromyzontiformes > Petromyzontidae > Lethenteron > Lethenteron reissneri. The sequence goes on along the minus strand of NC_083803.1, from coordinate 8,470,670 downwards.
CGGGAAAAAAATGCTCTGCTGCCGAATTTAAAGAAGAGTTGTCTTGATAATTGGTTTTTTACCCTTCTATCTGGCAACAAAACTGACACCTTTTTACAAGGAGTCATGTTTGCATAGACCACAATACCTGCAGTCATAATGCAAACAAAAAACATAACTCTGATAATGTGCACTGTCCTTGAAGTTGATTGGTCCACACCCGAGACAGCTTTCCTTAGAGCCTAGTCTCACATGGGTTGGACCAGATAGAAGGGTAAAAAACCAATTATCATATTTTTACTGGCCAATGAGGTTCCCATGGTGTAAGAGTTGTCTTGTTGAGGAGTTCAAAACAATAATCATTTCAAGGAGATTTAATACAGGAGCATTTCTGCAGGTTACAATGGCTATCTCAACGGTGTGTGTGTAAATAATATCACAAAATGCAACATTAATTGATCTCTGTTGGTTCACGTTTAAAACAGCCGGCTTGGGTCAATGATGTTGCTCTATTAAACACGTTTCTTGGACTGATTTATATTACCAAGAACATAAACCTGACAACCATTGTATGTACAGTTTTTCGGTGGGGTGACATGCGACACATAATTTACCAAGCAGCCGTGGCATTGGATGGATATTGAATTGAAAACGCACTTACTCCCATGATAAAAATTCTCAAAAATACACACCTGGGTGGTATAACTAAAATATATGCCAATATCAGAAATCTAAGTGCCACCTGCTGGAATTTCTGGGAAACTTGATATTTCCCTGTGAATATCATTATACATGCTATGGCAATCACCTAAACACATATTGGATAATCACACTCCCTAGTTCATTGACACAAATATGTTAAAATAGTGTGCCCTGGGAGCAGTTCGGAATAAACCCATAACCTGTGTTATTATAGTAATGTGTATGCTAATACTATGTGTGCATCTGTAGTAGGTAATATGCAGTATGCTAATAAGTGATAATAACTGCACGTATGATTTTTTCAAGAAAAATTCCCATAATGGGCCTCATTATACATACACTACAACATTCCCATTTGAATTGTCAGACTTCAGGAGAGCATAGTCTTTTTTTATTATTTAAACAAGGCAACCAAAGCGGACACGAGCAAACGCTATCTAATCGCTGATAGTCACACACACGAAAAGAATATGAAAATCTAGGGGGGGGGGCAAGAGAAGGTAACAGGTACATCGATGTTTTTTTTGTTATTTATTTGCCAATACATTTTACAATCCAATGAGTGACAGTCACCGCAGACGTGTGTTGTGATGGCAACGGGGCCAACCGCCGAGCAGATTTACTGCAGATATTTGTCATGTCTCCATGACAGAGCCGGTGGCTAATGAGACTGTACGTTTCGGACCGCATGTTCCAATGACAAGAACATCAGCTGGTTATGCAAATTATAGGGGGTGGCGAGCAGTAACGTCTTATTTATTGCCTCAACAGCCCACCCTGGATTCCGAGTGGCTTTCAATCTAACCCGCCAGCTGTTCTCATGTTGCCGCAACTTTCTTGTCAACTTTTATTATGAAAACATTAACCGGTTTAATCGTTCTGTTGAATTAAATGTTACATAACTCCTGAAGTGAAAACGATTAATGGTAAAATTATAAAAATCGCATGAATCATTTGTAGTTTAATTTTCAAAGTATTATGGGTTTTACTTGTTCTTTGTGCCAACACTGAGTTAAACTTTTTTTATATCATGGAAAATCTGTTTACATTGTATTTCTTGTGGAATATTACTCCAAAAATTAGTTTTAGCATATAGAAGCAAATGCAAGGTTTGTGCAATGTCAGTTTTAATTGTTTCTCAGTAAGGGTGTGCACATATAATTAGATTTATTGGAAAAGGTCTATTTATATCTGTAATTTAATCACAAAAATTTGGGGGGTAATTTAACTAAATCACTTTCATTGACTCTTTAGTCATTTCATCATTAATTTGATGGAACGTTTTAAAAGCAACATTTAAGAGCGTGTTTTTATTTGTAACTTTTGACAGGCATGGCAATTGCTTAACATGTATGGATCAGTTTTATGCAGCTTTTACAATAATTGAATTTTGAAAAACCCCAGTGTAGTTAATTTTTAAGTTTAACAATCGATGTGAGCCCAAAAAACTATATTGTGGGATATTGTGATTCAAGCAATTATTTTACAGATATCATTGTTGATTGGTTTTGGAATAAAGTGTAAAATAATAATAATAATTCTACAAAAAAATACCAAAAAACTATTTAGCAAAACTTGTATAAATTGCCAATATTTAAGTCTAATTCTCACATATGAGAAACGTTAAAAGCCGTATATAATTACACGTAACATAACATTCAATTAAACAAGCCCCTTTATGGAAGCCCCCTAGCAAGTATTGCACTGCTTTCAAGAAGCGATCTTGCATTGTGAAGTAGTCACCAAAAAAAAGAAGCATGGCCCATTTTATATGTGCGAGTCATTTATGACTGATGAAAAACAATTGATATTTTAAATCTGAGAAACTCTTTCAATTATGGTTCTCTGATGTGTTCTCGGGTCGTACCTGCGTGCCGTTCGGCGCGACACCATGCCGAAAAACAGAGTATGACCCCGAAAACACTCATCGTCGTAGAGCTGCCACTGCAAAAACCTGCATCATAGATTTACATTGTTTTGTTTCGTAAAATTTGGGAACCCAAACAACATTGAATGTCAATGTTCAGAATTTTCCTGTTTTAAAGAAAAAAAGAAAGAAAAAGTTTTGGCACCACGAACTCTTAAAACATTATTAGCTGTTTAATGTGAAACCTAATCATAGTTTGCATGGATTCTTTAAAATGTTTCCTTTTTTGTAAACACCTTTTGTAATTGTCGAAGGATTTAAGACGGTCAAGTCTGAGGTAAAGCTGTCCAAAGATCAATTGCCAGTTGAAATGTTACAATACATTTCCTTGTGTCGATTATACCGTTTGAAATGGAAGGTTTGAAACCCATAACTGCTTAACACGTTTGGTAGGTCATCTCACTTCCTGGATTCTCATTTTGAGGTCCTGGATTTTTTTCCCTGATGATATTTGATGTATTTTCAAATGACAAGTTGCATCCATTACTAAATTTCTTTTGAAGTATTGGTCTTCAACTCGGTGGCGAACTGAAATAATCACAATTGATGTATTAAAACGTGTGTGCACCACGTAACAACGTAATTTATTTGGCTGGGCTGTCCGGTTGGTGGAGGTTTCCCCAACACATATTTGGTCAGATCGTTACGTGGTCAAAACCGAAAAATCGATTTTTAATGACACCTTCTTATAGTGCAGTTTGGTCATGAATTTCTACACAAATTACATTATATAAAACGGCTGCAATACCTTTAAACAGGTTATTTCAGTTGTTAAGTAATTGTCAAAATGCAGAGAAAGGGTTTATCATACGGTGTTAATGTCTTGAGGGCAATAATTAGCATCTAATGATGCAGACCCCTATACATCATTTCTGGCATGGCACTATGAGCTTGGTTGTAGGGAATCGTGACTGACAAAACGATGCTGCTCGCTACGGATTTATGGTAAATGTCCGCGTGTATTGTCAAAGGGCAGCTGCAAGGAAGAGTCATTAACTATTGATTTTGGCACATGGCTCGGGGAACTGAGCATCCATCTGTGCCCAAAATGGATTCCCATTGCAATTCTTCATGCTCCGAAATGGGAAAAGAATTACGTGCAGACCCATCGCATCTTCTTGAGCCGAAAAAAAAAAGCCAAAACAAAACACAGTCATATATTTTGTAAAAGTAAACAAAGACACGAGGAACTAACAACATCCATAATAAAATATATACTCATCCTGTAACCTCCGTCAAATACAAAAGCTCATATATGCAATGCATATGGTCTAAACGCTATATATACAATATGAAATGTAGAAATGATTCTGCGTACAAAAATGCATTTATAACGTCTTGTATGTGTATTAATATGAAAAGCAATGCAGTCTGATTTTGGAGCAATTGTCATTGGTTCTACTGCCTGACAAGTAACAGAGTTTGGATTCTACATTATTCCAAATACTTGGTCACTACTAATCTATTTGGTGTTTAAATAACGCTTTCATTAATGTGGCATGTTCAATCTACCTTCGATTTCAATGTGAATGTAATTAATTCGGCTTAACATATAATACATTAAACTAGGTGAAATAAATGGACCATAAGGATTAAATTCTATCTTTTAACATGGATAATTTATAACTGGCCTTGATGAGTATAAGGTTCAGTTCGCACCAGTATATACAGTGAGGCAATTTTAACATATGCAGTGTATACATCTGATGTAAACCAAACACAATTCAACCAATATCCATTGAGTTTTCAAAAATGCTATGCAGAATCCTACATGAATATTTAATGTGTATAGGATCCTGCATAATTCCTTTCAATCCCTATGGAATATTGTTTATTGTCTGAATGTTATTTTCCTGTGATATTTATGAAATGTCCACCATGCACTGCCACAGTCCCTTAACGTGTAATGTATAATAGCCATCTATGATCAATGATAACAATTAAAACTTGATTATAAATGACAAACTATGTTCTAAAGAATCGTTTTCACGTGATTCACAGTTGAGGTTTATTTCTTATAAACGTATTTGAATATTGTCGTAATTCTTGAAATATCACATGGTGAACAGATCTACACAATACGACTGTACGAGTTGTCTTCTCATTGCATATTGAGGGCATTGCACTAAAGTACATCGCCATGAGGTTGTGATGACATGAAATGCTGTGATGTTAACTTATTCACCTAACAGGTACATTTTAAATGTAACCCTTTCAAGACCAAGTGATCTCTGGGAAGAGTGATGACGATGTTGAAGATGAATGTTGGCAACCAAAAATTTCTGCTGGCGAACCTGATTTCGCAAACTCCACAGATACACAATATACATCTATCGAATTTAAGCTCGTCAAAAAAAAAACCCAATTGTGGTAGAATTCACCACGCTTTCCCTTGCCAATAAACGTCACAGAAGTGGGCTTTGAATTTGATAGCGCGTGGGGCGTGCGTTTTTTTTATTCTTTTTGTTTAACAAAAGTTTTTTGGAGTCTTGAGAATGTTAGTAAAATTTTATCAGTTGAGCTGCGCATGCCATCTCGACATGGGAAAATTTTACAGGAGCTGCATTCTTATGACTCTGTCCTGTGGTCTGCAGACGTTCTGTGTGTGGCTTATATCTCTGCTCCAAAGGTGTATTCCCCAGGAATGGATTCTCTCATTTTTATAAGTGTTCGTGTACTGTTGCTTTTCTCAATAATGTGCTGTCTGCTTGTGATTCACAGTGCCTAGAATCACAGAATAAGTTTTTATTCTATATGCTGGTTGTCTTTCTCATCCGCGAGCCAGTGGGCTCGCTCTTCTGCATGACATTTGTCATGCAAAGACAATTGTCAACTGCATGCCTAACAAAGACTTTTTTCTTTTCTTGCTTTATGCTGTCAGATGTCAACTTTGAGGAAGGTAGGTATTTTAGACTGATGTTGCTTAGAATGTAGAGATTAGTGAATACACAAGCATAGTTTTTTTTATTGCAGCTATGTGAAAGCAACCCCTCATTCAAAACAAATGGTAATTTGCAAAAAAGTTTTTTTTTTAATCCATTCCTCATTTTCAATAAACTACTTTTTTTCAATAAACTACTATTTTACATTTCATTCGAGGAAATAGCAATATGTTCCGAATTTATTTTCTCACAACTACCGTGTGCAAGTTATACATTGACTTACACCATTAAAAAGTATGGGACTGCACATCACTATGACTGTGAAGATATTAAAATCCACAATTTTAACAAATGGAGCCAAATGTATGTTTGAGGCATAATCCCAACTTGGAGTGAATTTTAATATTTTTTCTTCCCAAACAAATTCAGCATCAATTATAAAAACCATTAAAAGCGAGTCGTCAGGTGATGATTAGCAAGAATAGCCGTTTATTGATTTGTTCTTCTTGATCTTTGGAAAAGCATTGAGCACTTCAGTGTTTAATGCTTTGGACTGTGTGGTGCTTAGACATACATTGTTTAGTATGTCGGTCACAATACTGAACATGTTATTGTGATGGCAGACTTTGTTGTCTCTGTCTCTATCTCTCTCCTTCTCTCTTGTGTTCCCTCTCTCACCCCCCTTCTCTGTTCCCCTTCTATATGGCTGATTGTACTCTCATTCTCCTCCAAGGTATCATGCATCTGATGGTGGCCGATCAAGGTATGAGTGTACTGTTTTATCGTTTGTTGCTTTTCCCCCACTTCGCCATGCATCATGCATGCAAGGGCTTATAGGGTCACCAATGGCACTTGGATTGATATTCTACCTTTATAGACCATTAGAGTTTTTCAATCAGCAATATAACGTTAGAGTATCACTGCCTTTTTTAATCCAAATCAATCTCCAGCAGAAATGACTGGAAGAAAACAAGGTTCGTATTCGTGAAGGGCCATTGATAAGCTTCGGACAAGCGGTACAAAAACGTTGGAATGACTAATCACTCGGCTTATTTGTTAGCCCCATTTTTGTCAGCCGTGTGTATCGATGTTGGAGTTATATCATTGCACAAATTAAATGAAGTACTACTTGTTTTACTGCACCTTGTAAGTCTGCAACAAATTGCAACGGTTAAAATTGCTGTTTTGAAGTCACAAAACATGTGAATATGTAGAGTGTGCTAAGGTCTAGTACATTCCTACGTGCAATACACAGTATCGCTTTTGCTATTTCAGAACTTTAACTAATTTAGTACAATAAGTGACGTGGGATTTTTATGGACTGCAACGTGTGCAATGTGTTCTCTCATAACATTTTATTTTACAAAAAATGGATTAAGCACAATGCCTGCTTGAGTGTGTGTTCAAATCTCGCAAGGATCAAATATAAGTAGTCTGTGTAATTAAAATTCAAAATATATGTGTGATGTGGTTACAAAAACAACTGCATAACCAAATGCAGGAGGGTCCTGCATTGGGTTTTGATTGTAAAATGTTTTCAACCCATTCATGATGAGTGTTTATTATACAAGTGGGAGCAACCCGTAGTACCCGGACAGAAAACCCACTCTATCCCCAAACAGATGGCTACAGATAGCGATGAGTCCACTTGCTGTACTGCCTCCTTCTGGCAAGCTGGGGTACGGCACCTCCACAATGCCCACACAAAGGGAGTTTCACAACATTTGTGTGATCCACCAACCTTTGCTGCCTCCAAAAGTGCTGGATTCTAAGCCATGTGCAGAGCCACCACTGCCCGGCAAATAAGTAAATAAGCATACATTTGAAGTATATTCATTGTGTAACACCACAAGAATGAATAACTAACACATCATTCCTGCGTATGATGGCATACTTGAAATTAAAGGAGATCTAATGCTGTAATACAACAGGAATAATATTGCTAACACACAATGTACCGCAATTAAATGTGCACTTACAATCTGCAAACCGTGCTTGATCATGACTGCCGGGCAATGCAGGAACCTGGAAGGATAAAGTATGGATAATGTAGTTAATTTTTTCTTAATCATTCTAAGTGTTGGGATACAACAGAGAGAATACATCTGGTACTGATAAGTGCCTGGTTAAAGGATGTGATCCTTAATATATATATGTGTCCTTCAAGGGATATCGAGTTTGCCAGTTGTCACATTTCACCCACTGGCTTTTCTTATGGGTGAACAATTGAGCACTGTGACCTTGTCACTTGAGGCAGGGTACGCTTTGTTTATAATTCTCAAGATAAGCTCCCCCGATATCTCTTAGGCTCTTTTGGTTTCGTTTATTTGATTAATGTACATTACTTTCAACGTAAACATATGCAACAAGATTTAATAGTAAGTACAGAATATCATTATAATGTTGATAACCCAATTAACAGTTTTTCCTTACATAATTTGTACCTGCGTTGCTAATTAATTTGAGTTTTAAACAAAGTCATGTAGTGACTGACACTTTAAATATGCTCTTATTTTAATAATATGCTGGGATGCTTATATAAATTGCAATGTAACATTTTTCTGATCTTTGGTGCATGATTGTCAGTGAAGGTAAAGGGGAGGTCAGTTTGTCATGCATTTCTTATCACCAGCGATGGATATTTTTTTAATGAATGCTGGAATGCTTTTGGATATATCTAATGCATACTCTTTGTGGATTTAACACAAGGCACAATCAGAGAAATCAAGTGTGTGCAGGATTGCTGTTCACATACTCACCAGGCTGCACAAGTGCAAAATGCATTATGGATTTCCTGTCCATCAAGTCTGCCACTGATGGCTGGTCAAATAGGCCATCTTGCACGGGACAGATTTGCGATAAGAGAATTTGAATGGTTTCACAAATCGCCTGTCCTAAATGTCCTCTGCTTGCAAGGTACAAAGAGATATCTCCTATACTGTTGAGATGTAGTTCTTCTTTAAGCTGGCAACTTCTCTGTGGTTTTTGTCTGGTCTGCCATGATGGTACAAAAGTATTTCTTCCAAATAAGCCAGGTTATTTTTTTAGAATAATGATCGGCTCTCACACAAGGCGTTTTTACATTTTCCATCGCCTATAAAGTGCCTTTTTGTCCAGGTGTCCAGCCCAAGCTAGGGTTGACAATGGAATAAAATTACAGAGGATGTTACATAGGTAGATTCATTGAACAATTGTGCATAAACTTCAACAAAATAACATAATGATATTGAAAATAATATTTCAGAAATAGGTACAAACGATACCAAATTAAGCGTAAATTCCACCCGCCATTTTAGTCAAATCATAGTTGCAAGTCACAATTGCAAATGTGGATGTAATTGACATCACGCATGCTTTTAAGGGCATTTCTTGATTGGAAATTAACTAAATTGCGAGAGGATACGAGCATAGTCCAGAAGGTGGGTGCTACAACAGCAAAAGCTTTGGTGCCAAGTCCTCACTTTTGGGGCAGTCAACCAACAATTTGATGTTGGTCATAGATTACTCTGGTTTGCCTATGGTGTTAGAGTTGGCTCTATACAGTGCAGAATTGCCACTAAGATTGTTTTAAAGATGAATACAGCCCAATGGACACGCATCCATTGCAAATTTAAGTATAGAGTGAGACAATGGTTTGAGTTTGTGCAGCTGACATGTAGGCTACATCATAGTATTCAAGGAGTGTCAGGATAGAAGCCTCCATATAATCTGAGGATGTAGTTGAACCAGTAGGCAGTGCTTTTTTCTATACAGAAACTCTAATTTTTTTCTTTGAGATGTGGTCGATATGGTGTTGAAATGACAGTTTTTGAATCTATCAACAGACTCAAATACGAGTAGTCGTTTGTTGTTGAAAGTTGTGGTTTCCAAGAGCCACCAGATTTCCCCTTGGCGAGAAAAGCACAAGCTGAGTTTTATTTATATTGAGAACCAGATTCAGGGAAGTGCATTGGTTTTGCCATATGGAATTTCTGATGAACTTAATGTAAGGATTTGACTGAGACTAGCGTGACTGTGTCGTCTGAAAAGAGATTCATTTCTGAATAATGAAAGTTACGTCCAAGGTTATTTACAGAAACAGAGAACAAAATCGGACCAAGCACCAAACCTTGTGGAACACGCTTTGCGATTTGGATTTTCGTGGATGAAATCTCATAATTTGACACCATTTTAGTTATAATGCACATAAATATATACAACTTTTGAATTGCTTTTTTTTCTTGTTATGCAAGCTTTGCTATGCTGTGTTATAGTTGGGATGTGTTAGACATTGTACTTATGTTACAAGTGATGAGAGATGACCTTTCTGCAAATAAGCTCCGGTGCTTTGGGCTTAGACATATGCATTAATCAAAGTGACAAATCCTCGATTAAAATTAACAACTTACGATCTGTGTCGTAAATTGCTCATGAGTCCCAAATTAGCATCCTCCTGCTCACCAGCTATTAAATTTTGTTCCAAAAGTGCACCGAGTTCACACGTGCACAAACCTCTCCCCCACCACCTTTAATGAGACCATCTATTTGAAATTGTTAACCATGAAGGTGATAATTGATTTGTTTTAAATGAGTGATTACGAACATCACACATTACGTTTTAGGACCCTTCTTGGTTCCTTGACAGTTTCCTTGGATAAAAAAGGTACATTTTTGTCTTAACCATGTAACCGTGCTCTTATTTGTCTTAATCTCTTTTCATTTGATGATGTTTTGACAAGTAGATTGCCCCCAATATTATACAAAAAATGACCAAATTAAGAAAATAGGCCTGCATCGAAATGCTCCATTATGTTATGTCGTGAAGTGTTTTCCACCGCACAATATGTGTGTAGTCATTGCTTGTACAGTAATTTCCAGTAGTATATTTAAAGTCAATTAATATCTGCTTACCAGTGGATATTGGAAGCCTTCTTATTTACCAAGACTTTTAATTTAAATTGTTATTATAATACAGTCTTATTATAATATTGGCAGGTAGTGATGCATCACTATAAAGTATTGATAAGTTATGCCGATTTCAAACTTTGTAAGCTCTTTGTCATCCACTGATGAATCAAGGTCTTCCTATGCCTTTATGGTCATGGTCGGTTGTTTGCTCAGTCTGGGATTGAAGAGATACGCCCAATACTGGTATGGATATCGTTCTCCACTGATGCTAGTCATGTCCGGGAATCACACTCGAGTTTCCAGGTTAATCGTGCAATGTGATAACCACTGCATCACTGCTCCACCGCTCCACCCCATGCCATTAGATGTACGCTTGAAGTGCAATGGATATGTGTACCATATGCGTGACTGGCTCATAAAATTGCACATGATGGTGTGCTGTTGTGCACGTGGTTGCACTTTAAGCTGATGAGACATCTGTTTTAATATCAACGTTAAATGACTGCACATTTACTCACTTTAGATCTGCCCGATGGCACTGGAGATTCATGCCAGTTTGATGAGAGCGGTAGAATGCAGAATATGAGCCAAATGAAGTGTGGGTTACCGAACTGGCTCGCGTAAATGGCCTACGCACTTGATTTTTGAAGCAATAACACGCGCAGTGTGTTAAATTAATATGCTTTTCAATATGCAAAAGAATATTCAATCAGTTTATGTGCAGGCATTAACGTGGCGATGCCTTCATCCACAACTGGAATGACCATGGCTGATGACAATGATTTCGACAACCTCCGTTTTTGTCTTCTGTCTGCACAATGTGGAATTACGCAAATAAATAATACAGCCGTTGATACAATTACTTCCAATTTACGAATTAATATTAGGCATGAAAAGATGCATCAATCTAATTATTAATCTAGATTTTCTGTTTTTTACACCAGCGATATGTGATTAGAATTGTTACCCGTGAGAATTATTTTACATTCCTCCTCATGAATGTAAGTTGAACTTCTTTCGCACCGTACGTAGCCAACCGTGCTAATTCGAGGTGCCGGGGGAAGACGACAAACTAAACACAAAAAGCAGTTTTAAACAAATTAGTTCTCCATCTAGATGTAAAAGTGCATAGCTCCAGTGGGCTTCCTAATATCGGAAGCAAGAGCATTACAGATGGCCGTAGAAGCGCATCTGAAAGCTTGTGATGCAAGTGACCGTCTTTGTCCCCCCCCCCGCTCACGGCCAACACCAGTGACGATTATCTAAACCGGTCCTGGGCCTCCCCTAGGTCGACTCAGCCTGAAATGAGTACCCGGTGCGGTGTGTAAACATCGCCACTGGGGAGACAAAGGCGGTCGGGCGTGGTGCTGGCCACCCACCCCCTCGTGTACCGTTCCGGCCTTCATAGGTGCTCGCTAACAGCACTTGTCCCTACAGTCTGTTAAGGCTATACGGGGGATATTTGTCTTTGTTCAATAGATAGCTGTGAAGATGACCGGAGTTTGCGTGATGCTTTATGCTCCTTGACGAGTTCAGCATGGTGTTGTGGTTCATTTGTGGCAAGCGCTTTGTGTGTATTGAGTGTGACCTTATGTAATTCGTTCGGCAACCAGAAGCCAATGCAGCTCAGCGAGCACTGGACAGACATGGTTGGATCTTGCAGTATCATCACGTCACGTACCATACAATGTTGTACTCGCTGCAGCTTGGTAATTATTTTTTTCCAGAGACTAGTGAGTTGGAATAATCTCGCCTTTTCGATACTATGATACACGCCACCGGTGTTGGCTTAGTCAAGACTTACCTGTTCGTGGTCGAATGTGTCGTAGAGCCCTGATATGAAAATTGCAGAGACCTGACTATATTATATACACATTGTATGTAATAGGTTCACATTATTTGCAACCACTAGAGGCCGCTATTTTCACCAAACCAAAACTTCATTATTTAATTGAATTGTGACTCTGAATCATGTTCATTTATTCAATCGCTTGGGGGTGGGGAGATAGGAAGCAAGAGGAGGTGACTTATTGCCAGTTGCAGCATCTACATACAGTATCTTGTATTTACGTTGTATGTATGTTTGTTATATGTATATATGTTGACGTTCTTTTGCACCGTACATAGTCAACCGTGATAATCAGAGGTGCATGGGGAAGGACAACGCACTAAACACAAAAAGCAGTTCTAAAGAAATTAGTTTTCAATCTAGATTTTAAAATGCGTAGCTTCAGTGGCTTCGTGATATCGACAGGAAGAGCGTTCCAGACAGCCGTAGAAGCACATCTGAAAGCGCGCAATGTGGCAACCGTCTTGGTTCGATGGATAGCCAAAAGCGGCTGCGCGTATGACCGGAATTCGCGTGATGGTTTATTCTCCCTGATGAGGTCAGCAAAGTATTCTGGTTCATTTGCGGCAAACACTGCGTGTGTGTAATGACTGCGACCTTATAACAGCAGCAGTTATTTATTTGACAATGGCTGGGTGCTAATTTTAAAGGTGTTTTCAACATGTGTATATTGCAGTCTTTCCTCATTGTCAGCTCTAGCCGATACCTTTGGAGATGTGGAGAAATCATTTCCCACCACAGCCATTTCCAAGGCTACAGCATAATTCACTGGAGCCAATTGCAAATTGGAATGCGCCATGGAAACAAAACAAAAAAAGGCTCAATAGTGCTTAGGTGGCACCAAACAATGCGTGTTACCAACCACAATCTGTTCCATGCAAGCACTGCATAGCACGAGTTGATATATTTACATTGATAATTAATTTAACATGGTAGGTTACAGTTATTTCGACAAAATGCTTAACCATAATAATATTACCGGAGAAATGGTTGCTACGATACCAGTGTTGTGCCTAAGAGCTGGAGATTGCAAAATAAAGAACGTTGTAGACCAATATAGTTTTGTATATTTTTTTTATTATAATTTGTCTTAATGCAGTGGTGGATGCATGAGGCATATGGCAATTGTGCTTACGAGCTCTTGACTGGTCTGTGTATGGTCAGTTCGTGCGGAAAGTCTGAATGTGTGTGGGATTTTGTATGTGTTAGATATATTTTTTTCATTTCGAGGCACACGCGCTAATGTATTTCTGTGGATTTATTATTCGGCATTCTTTCTACGTCCATTCAAAGGAACAAACATCATCTATTACCCAATGGTGTACAACTATTAGTGTGTCTGCATGCATAACGAATGCTACTGCACAACATACATTTAAGCTGCTGAAAAATATACATCTTTGGCTTTACTGCAAATTGCATAATGAACCATACCTTAGCCCCTTAAACTGGCTTCTCACGAAAATTTATATGCATGTGAAAATAACCATAGCAGTGTCAATTATTGGACTATTTTTATGCAATTTGAGTAGCAGTGGCACAACGGCGAGGCACCACGCTATGAATGTCGTTGTGTTCCTGGTGAACACCAGGGCAAGTGAAGACTCAATCAGTCTTTCCCATTCACCAACCAACACTCGCCAGCGTGGTGAGGTATGGTCAAACAACCCCTATTACTGACACGGTGTGAAGACGTCTTCATCCACCAATTGGTGGACAATTGGCTGGGAATGTTATCATTATTATTATTGAAGATAATCACTGAGAAAGTCCTCAAATGTTCTTCTAAGTTATACATTCCTTTGCAATTATAATCCCTGTTTAGGAAATCATACATTGTTATTCATTCAACAATTGTGTGTTAAGATATGCTCATTCGATGTGCCCGGATCAGGAAAGGAATATTTTGAGTGGGAAAGTCTGCACAAGAGTGGAGTATTACTATTTAATGTTTCAAAATGCTCCCAATTTGCTGACATCGAGCTCCCTCGTTACAAGTGAATACAAAATAATTCCCAGTGATACGAGTTTCGCCTTCTCAGTTCAAATTACCACCGATTGTTGTCGCTTTCAAATAGACCCAAACGGGTTTCGTCTTGTGTAACAAAAAAAACCACGGAACTTTTAAAGAACAGGTTTTTTTTTGGTAATAAGTCCTTTTTTGTGTAACGACAAAATACTTGGTAAAAATGTACACTCGAACCACTGTCACGTGCTGTTCTTATATCATCCAAATTCCCAATTATGCCAGTCACTTATTGTGCATCGTTTGTGGCTCTGAATATATTTTATTTTATCACACAGACGTGCCAATAGTTGGGTCTCAGAATTTTTATTCAAGAATGCAAACAAAGCAATTGTCCCTGTCGTGCCTTATCAACGGTTAAATTAACTATACGTCAGGACCGACTACACGCAGGAGCAAATGTGATGGTCCATGACCTCAACACAAGCTCGATAAATATCTAAATAAATTACTTTATAGTGAAACAGTATTGCATTATAACAAAGAAGCAATTTGACGTAAATTCAAGCTTGAGTCTGACATTTTATGACAAGGCAGGATACCACAGCCTGACATTTGGATCACAGAGTGGTCTGCTGGAAATCCATCTTGACCTATCCGATGCATTATTAGTTTCAGCCCATCAGTTTTAAATAGGCAAACAAAAAAATAACTTGTGACATTTGTCATTATCACAGCCTTACAACAGAAGAATTAGCATTCAGTTGACATTGTGGACAATGGCTCTCCTTCAGAGAAGAGAGACGGGCATAATCATCAACTAACTATACAGTTTGAGATCACACATTATACAATGATTCCATGAGTAAACTGGGGAATTGTAACAAAGTTGGTTGCTAAATGATGTGGTGATCAATCCAAGTGTGTCCCTCAATATTACTGTGCCTCTTCACTGCTCTGAAGAACGGCGATTGCCTACAGATGTCAGCGTGTTACCTATTTTAATTTCTAGGGCATTGTTAATTACAAGCAAGATACAAATTCGGTAAGGTAAAATTAGGCAATTAAAATATATATATATATACATTTACATTCAGATTGTCTTAGCAACGAATACAATTGATCTCATAGAGAGTAGTCGATAGATCTAAAAGAGATCGTATACCAGGGGTCGGCAACCAAAATAACAAGAAGAGCCATTTCTTTCCAATTCGGTACAAAATTCAGTATTTCAAGAGCCGCAATGCATCTATGTACATACTGTACATACGTACATATCGTCAAGAAGCAGCCCGTAGAGAGCCGCATGCGGCTCCGGAGCCGTAGGTTGCCGACCCCTGGCCTATACTGTGCTCAGCTCATGACGGGTTCACGGATGGAGGAGCGGTCTTCAAGTCCTCACATTAACTGTCGACACATGTCAGGAATTGTGTGGCACGTCGTAGGGATGTGAGAGCTTACATCTGGTCAATGTTAACGAGGCAAACTTTGGTGGTAATTTCGTATTCAGTGTTTTTTTTACGTGAACTTAACCTCGTGCACATATCTGTGTTGATAGCGGAAGGGCAGCCAGTGTTAGGATAGAGATACCAATGATGGGCAGAGCTGCTCATTAAAAAAAGCAAGCCAAATAGAACACTGGATGTAGGCTATTCACAGCTGTGGCTGGTGTGGATTTATAAGTTGCATTTGATGATCACTTGCCTACCTACAACCATCAGCAAAGTGTCTAGATTTTGAAACTTTCGTGACTGCAAAGATTCATATTCTTAGGTTTTTTCGGTAAAGTCACGTAGGTAAAAACATTAAAAAGTAAAATAAAATAAAAATAAAAAATAAAAATCACGACGTTTCGGAGGCAACACAAGCTTCCGTCTTCAGGTGGTACCGTCACAACCACAACAGCTGTACCAAGTAAATGAGAGATTGCAGGAGCTACCACTCCGTTTATATAATGGTTGGAAAAAACCTAAGAATTTCAGCAAAGTGGTTCCCTGCACAGACGGGCATTGAGGCAGTGTTCATCTCAAGTTTAGAGTCCTCAGCCACTAGCGAAAATTCCACATTCCTATTGTTGGTATAGGTATATCCATGGTTAAAACCCATCCACTTCCCCAGAAAGTGCTATTTATTATATCAACCCCAGAGGGATGATGGGCTGAGTCAAGCCCCTAACGGGATTTCCAATGATAATTTTTTTTATACCCTTCTATCTGGCAAAAAAAACTGACACCTTTTTACAAGGAGTCATGTTTGCATAGACCGCAATACCTGCAGTCATAATACAAACAAAAGACATAACTCTGATAATGTGCACTGTCCTTGAAGTTGATTGGTCCACACCCGAGACAGCTTTCCTTAGAGCCTAGTCTCACATGGGTTGGACCAGATGACGCCAAAAGGCCAACCCATGTGAGACTAGGCTCTAAGGAAAGCTGTCTCGGGTGTGGACCAATCAACTTCAAGGACAGTGCCCATTATCAGAGTTATGTCTTTTGTTTGAATTATGACTGCAGGTATTGTGGTCTATGCAAACATGACTCCTTGTAAAAAAGTGTCAGTTTTGTTGCCAGATAGAAGGGTATAAAAAAAACAATTATATTTTTACTGGCAAATGAGGTTCCCATAGAGTAGTGGGATTTCCAATGTCAACCTACTTGCTATATTCCTGATCCACCTGTAAAGATACACATATATATATGATTTAGGGGTTATTATTCAATTCGATCATTGACTCATCTTTTTCTCTTTTTAAATCCTTTATATTAAGTTCACTCGCTTGCTTGCGTGCTTGCGTGCTTGCTTGCTTGCTTACGACCGTGCAAATCTTTCGGTCGTTTTTTAACCCACTTCTCGTGATCCAATCGAGCTGACATTTTGCACACAGACTCGTTGTGCGAAACAATCAATGTTCGTGAAAATTTTTTTCCAAAATTTTACACGGTTTAGGGAAAACAAATTAAATATTTAATTACCAATTGCTTAATACTGGCAGACAATCATCTGACCCATAGGTGGCAGCCATCTCAAGCCAGAGGACGAGAGGACTCTAGCCGCCACGCATATAAAGGATTTAGAGTGAAAAACTTTGTTTTTACGGGTTATACTTATTCACCGTCTCTTCCGTACTGACAGTACAGTAATGTCTAGTCTGCCATATGTTCAAATTGCCTACTGCGAAACGAACATAGCTCAATAATAATGTTTGCCTCAAAACACAAACAGATGGGCTATTGCATACCATACCAAACATAATTCTGTTTTTAGTGTGAAGTACCTCGTTGCAATACACATCAGCATGCATAGTATAGATTTGCCTTCTCAAAAAACATTCAGTAAACTATCATCATCATCATAAATCATGGTCAATCCACTGATGGATGAAATCCTCCACAAGCTGCTGCCACCTTGCAATCCTACGATGTAATATTCCGTCTCGTTTCATTGCTCCATCTCCTCTCGGAAGTGCCACAACTGTGAGAGTAAATCCGAATGCATCCTCAATGTTTTGCCTCTTTTCATATTAAACTCTGAGGGCCCACGTAATTGTCGACTAGAAGACGTGTTCATATATAACACGAGTGGCTTAACGTATGGAAATTATTAATTCAGCATAATTGTGGGCTCTGCAGTAATGTGACACGAGACATGGTGCAGTTTGGCAGTAACATCTGATATTTTTTCCTTGAATGTAGACGTTTATATGTACATTTTTATTTCTATAAAAATACTTGAAGCATTTTCGTAATACTGACCGCCTCCTAATGGAATACTTTCATACGTCAGTTCAAAAAGGATTCAACTGTCAAATACCCTAATGCCCCAGTTTTGCTGTGGTCCCACACCAGTCTTGAAGCTACCAAAAGAGTCCCCAGTCTCTCTGCCCTCTTTATTTCTCTCTGTCCGGCAGAAGGGCCATTTCGTGGAACGTCAGCCTGCTACCATATTCTCCGTTTTACAAGACACACTCCCTCATCCCCTGCCCCGTTGTATTTAAAGGCAAAGGTTTAAGGATCGCGTCCTACTTTCCGGGAACACATTGCGAACTGGAGAATACTGTATACATTTTTGTGTTGACGAATGCGGTGAGATTTTTTTTTTAATTGTACTTGCCGCCGGCATCATTTTTATGCTCGGCGAATGTGAGTGCATTGCAGCTAGCATGGAAAGCGTCTGACAATAATAATGCCGTGGTATTATTGCACCATTGTAATAACAGATTGAAACAGTCCACAATTGTGCTTTTCCGACGTGCGCTGGCAGTATGTGAGACTGCTGCCGTGCGGTAGATTACCGGACTCGGCTGTCCTTTAGGCTGATAAGTGATATTGATGGATGCAGTCTGGCGCAGAAATCCATCAGTCATCAAGTCCTGTGGGAGATGACTCTTTCCCCCCCCCCCCCCCCCACCAGAGAACATTGTTCGGTTCCTTTGCAGTCGCAATCAAGTTTCTTTAATCTTGTATTTGGGATTAACTCGTTTAGTGACACGATGTTCTTGTTAAATAGGCAGCAGCAGCGGCAGCAACAACAAAAAAGAAAAAAGAGAACCCACGTGTTACCAAGAATCGTACCGACAATTTATCAGCAGTCGAATGTCATACAATTACAAATAGCTGAATTGTTAAACTGTGTACTGAACTGCTCTAATTGTTCATATATTATTACAGTTATCCAGCCTTCATATCTGCAATCTCAATCGATCGATCAATATTTATTTAAAAAAAACAATTCACAAGGTTTATCAATAAAAGCGCTTGTACACAACATAAATCACTGAAGAAATATACATATATTTCAGCTAAACCAAACACGAATTAAAGCTGAGTAGAAAGGCTGGTCTTGAGTACATATTTAAATGACTAAATATTGATAAGGGGCCATTACTCGATCATTGTAATTGTTAAATAGGTTCATATATTCCTCGTTGACATATATTTTGACGAGAGGACGTACGTATCATTGAAACCGTTGAGAAAAGAAAGTGGGTTTTGGCTGGACACGTCATGGCTAGGAGGGATGATGACGGATGGTCAGCAGCAGTAATCATGGAGCGGCAGTCGGGGAATGGGAACATGCCTAAGAGGACGTCAACCGAGAAATTGGAGCAATGAAATCAGGTCGTGTGCAGGTGCTAAGTGGATTATCACATTGCAGGAAATAATGGTGACTGAGGGAGGCCTTCATCCAGCAATGGATTGACCATGGCTGATAACGAGGATGTTATTTAGTATGCATTGCGTACATCCCTTCCCCTCTCGTCAAGTCTTTAACCTGCGTTAGGGATGAAATCAGGCCCTATGCTGGTGCATTGTTGCATTGCAAGATGGTGAGCAGGTGGGTTGACCACGGCTGAAGATGATGATGGTCACGAGTCTCATTATTCTTTAAACAATTTTGAGCCCCACCTTCTGTTTCTAAATCACCCCATATACATATATATACACCATCTGTATTTTTATGTGAAGTCAAAATGTCTGAACTGATGCCTGAGGGATACATACTAAGCTCTCGGCCTAGAAAGTACCTGGGTCACAAAAGCTTGATGTAAAAATAAGACATCTGGTTTTGAATAATAATTATATGTAACGTGATGAAAATTATAGGAGTTAGGGCAGGCTAACAGTACATCGAGGTATTGTTGAAGGTACAGTATCTGAACTCTTTGTCGGTATCTTAATTAAATGTTTTGAACGTGACAATTTGTCCCTGTTTGTTACGTTACAATTTTCCTCTGGGTGTTTGAATCTTCAAAACAGTTGCATTGCCTTGGAAATGCCATATTTGTGGATCATTTATTTGTGTTCTGGCATTTCGGACAAAAAATATACTGGACACTAGGAATGAGTTTTCAAAGAAGTAAAAGCAATCGTTTTCTCAAGGACAATCTCGGATCGTATTTGGAATTTCGAATCATTCGCACAATGCACTAATTTGGTAATGTTTTGCTCATATCACCCAATGCCAGTTGACATCACTTGTCAGAAAAAGTGGTCTAAAATGTTGTATTTGAAATTTTGACTTAAAACTTTCGTGACTGCAGGAATGCATATTCTTTGGTTCTTTCGGTAAAGTCACGTAGATATAAAAAAAAGTGAATAATTTTTTTACAAAAATAAAATTTCAAAACAAAAACACTTTGTAGACTGTAGCCTGGTTCTTAATCGGAGTGAGTGTACTGACAGTCTATAATGTAGACTGTAGCCTGGTTATTAAGCTGGGTGAGTGTACTGGCAGTCTATAATGTAGACTAGCATGGTTATTAAGCTGGGTGAGTGTACTGGCAGTCTATAATGTCGACTGTAGCCTGGTTCTTAACCTCGGTGAGCATACTGGCAGTCTATAATGTAGACTGTAGCCTGGTTATTAACCTGAGTGAGCGTACTGGCAGTCTATAATGTAGACTTATTCTGGTTGTTTTTTCTCCTACATTAACATTAGCTGCCCCGCCGATGCCGCTGACAGACTTGGGCTACGCCCATCTCTAAACCTTTATATACAATTTGCCTTTAGAGGCTAACCCCGCTTTTCCTGATGACAACCGCTTGTGTTGCGATCGAAATGTCGTGGTTTTTGTTTTTATTTAATTTTCATTACTGAAAGAACCAGAATAAGTCTACATTATAGACTGCCAGTACGCTCACTCAGATTAAAAACCAGGATACAGTCTACATTATAGACTGCCAGTATGCTCACCAAGGTTAAGAACCATGCTACAGTCTACATTATAGACTGCCAGTACACTCGCCCAGCTTAATAACCATTGCTACAGTCTACATTATAGACTGCCAGTACTCTCACCAAACTTAATAACCAGGCTACAGTCTACATTATAGACTGCCAGTACACTCACTCCGATTAAGAACCAGGCTAAAGTCTACATCAGTGGCTTTTTAATCATTTTTATTTAATTTTTATCATTTTTATTTTCATTCACTTTATTTTATTTTTTGTCAATCTACGTGACTTTACCGAAAAAACCCAAAAATATGTTGCATTTTAGGCCGGATTTTTGGACGTGCTCGGATTAATGTGTAAAATCAGGAACATATCCCAATCGCATGCTTATTGGACAGAAACAGAGGTCTTCAGCGTAAGCACATAAGGCAGGCCAAGTGGGCTGATCATTATAATTTCAAATTGAAAGGTCTCATGTGAATTGCACCCATTGTGCTTTCCTAGCTGAGTGGTAGACTGATGAATTTAAAGCTTTTGTGGTCACTTTTACAACAAGTGAATGGCTTATCAATAATACGAAATGAGTATTGATTGTGTTGTTCTGTTATTTCAATACGCATTGTGATGGTGGTGGTTGCGTGAATTACATAGCCAGATTGGCCATCAAATGTATTGTATGTGTTATTAAAGTGTCTGATCATTGCTATAAGCATATATCTTTAAATAACAAATATTCGATGTATGAAATTGATATAACCCCAGCATACTTTATAGTTGGCATCAATACTGTATATTCTTTTGAAAAATAACACAAATTGGAAAATTGAGCTTATTTTCTTTAATGTGTTATGTAAATGCCCGCCACTTATCAAACATTTTGCTGGGGCAGCAATTGACAAGGAATTGGTTAATCAGATTCCACATCTGTCTGGAAATACAACGAAACAAATAGCATAATCTTCCAGAAAATACAGATTAAATATCGAAATTAAACAAATGTAAACCAAACAGCATACTACTTTTTAAAGATCATGATGCAAATGATCAATACCGAATAACAGTATCTAACATGGACAACAAATTAAACCTATGAATGGTCATGTGTCCACTTATTCCCATTCGCGAGGATCGTGTTTCCTTGTCAGCTTTCTTCCTCTCTTTCTGTCAATCGCAATCTGCTCTCCTGGTTTCGGTCTCACCCCCAGATCCTTCATGTGCTCCAAATGCAACCTCTGAGTGGAGTGATGGTGCAGTGGTTGGCGCACCACACTATAGACCCGGCAACCTAAGTTTGACTCCGAGCCACGACGAACACCAGGAGCAAGCGATATCTGAACATGTCTTAACCCCACTCCCTCTTCCTTTAATAAAACCACACTGACCAGCATGGTGAAGAACGGTTAAAGAACCCCATGCTGTGGTGAGGCCTTCATCCAGCAGTGGCACGAAAGGCATGAACATTGTTATAGGTAAAAAATGTATAACAAAATAATAATAGATATATCTGTCACTTATGATCGATAGAAGGGGAACACATATAGCTCAGTGTGGAGAATAATTACTCACCAAGTACAGAACAAAAGAGAAAATTCCAAATATTCAAACTAGATTCGAAGCTTTCGTGACTGCAGGAATTACTCTTTGGTTCTTTCGGTAAAGTCACGTAGAAAATCAAATCATATAATAAGACGTTTCGATTGCAACACAAGCAACCATTATCAGGTAAGAATTAATGAGAAAAAAGAAACATAGTAAAATTAGAAACACAATGCTACTTTAGGCGTCCTCTGGTCTTATATCGTTTCAGACGAGGCTCAAAAGAAAGCTGTCTCTGGTGTGGACCAATCAGTTTCAAGGACAATGCAAATATTATCAGAGTATGTTTTTTGTTTGCATTCTGACCACAAGCAGTGTGGTTAATGCAGACATGATTCCTCGTAAAAAGGTTTCAGTTTTGTTGCCAGGAAAAAGGGGGAAAACCTATTCTTATATTTTGGTACTGGCAAAGGAGGTCCCATGATGTAAATATAGGAATGGATCACTTAATGTGAGGTGGGTAACAGTGATTCATCATTTATGAGGGAATGAAACACTGGCAATGAGTAGATGTGCAGGTGCCAATTTATTAAATCATCAGAGATAAATTAGAGAGCAGGAAATGTCCTAGGCACAATAATTTCGTTAACGTGCTTAATGACGAGGCACATATCGCTGTAATTGTTTCATGAATTATCATCGTTTTGGGGTCACGATTTGAATCAAGCATTGTGTAAGTTTTTACACGACAATTTTTAGTGTTTCTCTGTTTTTGGCTGACTGATACAATTTTGATAAGCTCATTTGCATAAACAAAACATTAATTTATCATTTACATTAATTAATTTTTGGAATTCATATATAATCGATTCTGACACGCATGATTTCACGTGCATATCGTGAGCCCATTGATCACTTTTAATTGACGATTAATTGATGCATTGTTCCATGCCCATTAATTGTAAAATAAAACTGAAAATTCCATTAATTTTTTATCGTTCTTAAAGGTTGATTTTTGTGTGTGTGACCTTGTTAGAGGAAGGTTTCTGCTTATCTTATATTGATTCTTGTTGCAAAAATTCAGTGCTTTTATTTCACGTGAAAGGGAAATACTAAAACAGCTGATGTTTATTGATATTAACAGTGTCATCGTTTCCACTGAAGCCAACGAGATTGTAATTGACAAATTAATGTGTATTTTGGACAATGGTGATGCTGCCAAATCGGTGTTTTTGGGTGACGGGGGGGGGAACCAAAACCTGTGAATTTATTCCATTGATTTTTGTAAAATATTTTCTTTTAGTGGAGATGGATTTTTTTAAAAATGTTATCCTCACAAAACCCAGTTCATTTAAGTCCATACTTTGGTGAAATTTGGTGTGATTTATTTATTCGTATTTATTGTTTGGATCGACAGATTGTCAGAGCCCTGTGGAAAAATAGGCTAGCCTTTGTAACGTGTGCATCTGGACAAAAAAACCTGCTGATTTTCTGACCACATCTGCTTCTGCTACTCTCGAAAGAAGAAGCAAGTTACATGTGTTTTTTTTTATCCTTTGCTTAGGTACGGTACAGATGGTGCATGCTGCTGTGTGTAGATTCACATCCACATATTCTTAGGTTTTTTCGGTAAAGTCACGTAGGTAAAACATTAAAATTAATTAAAGTAAAATAAAATAAAAATCACGACGTTTCGGAGGCATTTTTATTTTATTTTACTTTTATTAATTTTAATGTTTTACCTATGTGACTTTACCGAAAAAAACTAAGAATATGAATCCTTGCAGTCACGAAAGCTTCAAATCTAGAATCACATCCACATGCTATTATTTACACAAATACATATAGTCCCTGGCAGTTAATGGTGTAATTTCCATTTTGCTTCAAGAAAAAGTACGTTCTTCTCTTTCAGTTACGCGTCAAAATATGTATTCTTTTAGAAAATTACAAAATGTCCCCCATGTCTCTGAAGGGTACGATTTAAAGCATAAATGTATTAAATAAGTTTACTTTTTTTGTTATTCGAGGGAGCTTAGCACAGGGAGTATGGCAGTGGTTGTTTGGTAGCCAACTGCTATTGATTTCTTGTGGAGGTTGATGGAAAATGGCAAGATGTGCCAGCTCGCCAAAAGGTCGGCTAGCTCTGCTTCAGCCAAGATGCATTAGTCCTCATTAGTCATGGGCGACGAAGGACCAGATAGGCATACCGTGCATGCCGAAAAGGCACCGAACCTGAAACATTTGTCTTCAATGTTCCCTTTGCCCAGCTTTATCAGCCGCAGTTATAGCCAAGGTTAATCTTGCGAAACTGCTCGAAACTGGTAAATGATTATTTTCTGACTGTGAAGGCTCTTGGATGTTCCTTTTCCTCTCTTGATTTTTTTCTTTCTCCAAGCTGATGGGCAGTTTTATCAGCCCTTGTTGTTTTTTTGCCGTTTTGAAGATAAATTGCTTTCCCTTTCAGTTAAACATGTTGCTGATCTCATATCTTAGAGTTGCCAAGTTTGTAGACGCTATCGCTTTAAAACAAATGTTCCTCGCAGCCAGAAATCGCATTGGTGGTTGGGACCGAAGCATTACAAGAGCCACCAGAATAAAGTGGTTCATATGAATTGTGTGTATAATTCCAGATTGATTTGTATAGTATAGACCCCTGAGCTTCCATATATCGTGGTTGTTTGTTGAGATGAGCAGTACTCTTCCTTCTATCCTTCTGACCAACTCTGCATTTTCCACATCTTCTATGTCAATTGTTTATCATAAGAGAGGGACCACGTCCCTCGACTCCAACTCCATACATAAATTGATGAGCACGTTGAGTAGTTCCCGTTTAGAATTTTCTCAGGCACATATAATGTTTGCTTTCTAGTCTTCTGTCACAATGTACACATTCGGCTTGCGTGGATACATCATCGTGCTCAAACGGGTTCAAAGTTTGCATTATTATTCAATCAATTGATGCGTTCCCTCCGATGCCAGGTGGGGTTCCATACATAGCATCCAACCATATATGAGGTACATTTAAATTTGTCCCTGGCATATATTTAGTAGGTTGGGTACTATGACATTAGCAAAAGGCACGTGATGGATTGGTCACCAAGGGTTATTGTAAAGCCCAAGTGTTAAATCCCCTGACTGACACTTAAATGTGAGGCAAAACCTTCGAGACAGATGCATACACTAAAAATATCGTAGCCGTTGTGAGGGACCCGCACACTCCACACAATTATTTTCCCAGCTGAACGAAGTAGGGTACCATTGTTTCCCCTGTGGTGCCATCGTAATATAATGCACGTGTCTGTTTGTTGCATGTGTTCTATCCCTCCGGATATGTCACTCTATATGCTTCAATCCATTCTGTCGCAAAGGACTCCATGTATATTATTAGTAATATATTTACAGTACTGTATATATATATATACTCCAAAGACTGAAAGGAGCACAATGAAGCATGGAGATAGAGGCATTTCATAATTAAGGTTTTTTTGGGGGGTTAGATCAGGTAAATATAATTGTGTTGTTAACCCACCACCACCCGACACTGCAAATTAGTAAGGTTTATGACGTGAACAAAACGTGTTAATTAGCTATTACCTCAGCACATCGGTGTGATGGCGAGTTAACACACAACATTTACATTTGAGTACAATGTTTCGCTTGCGATTACCACCAGCTTCATCAGGCGATTTGCGAGAATTGTGAAGAAGAAGCAGATGAAGGAGGAAAACACGGACCAGGGAACGAATGCAAACTAGAAACGTCAGATGAACTGTGAAGAAACAATGGGCTTGGGCAGGACACACATAGCGAGCAGAATTATGACCGATGGACAAGCCTGGTGATGGCATGGCAGCCAAAGGAGGGAAAACACGCCGAGTGGAAGACCACTAGGCAGATAGAATGATGAGACCAGTTCACGTGCAGGAGATAGATGGTGGAGGCATCGGACTGTGGGAGTTGCCGATGGTATGGGGAGACAATCCAGTATTGGAGAGGCAATGGCTCATGATGATTTTATATTCTTACCTTTTGAGTAATTTTAAAACCATACGGGGTTTTGCCAGTAGTGCTGAATATCCGAATTCTATGATTAGTCATTTGCTTTGACAGCTAAAGTGCTTTTTCTCGTTGCATTATTTAGATGTGAACTAAGCTGATTGCTAGGTGATGCACATTGCAGGGTGAACCCTTCGCAATAACATGCATGTTCAACTAAAAGCTTTCAGACAATGTTTACAGCCACCATGTCAATGTGAGAGAGTAGGTTCACATTGCCACGTACAGTTTGAACAGTTTTATTGAAGGAGTTTTGGTCGTGGGCATCAACCTCATGTTTGCTGACTTGATCCCCAGCCATTCTTTTCTGGGATAAAAAAAAAACATTTTTTACTGTTGCGACAACAATTAAAATTGTTAAGACAAACAAGTAAGTTTTGCACAGAAGACGTCGCTTAAAATTGGTGGTGGACAGCAGTCAAGAATGATATTGGTGTTGCAGCGAAGGAATGGAATGTGCCCGAGAGTACATCCACAGAGGAGATGGAGCAAATGAAAGCAGTACAGTGCACGGGTGATCCGTGGATTTCTGCATCACAGGATTATGAGAGGTAATGCTGGCTTGGGGTGGCCTTCATCCAGCAGTGAATTTACCGTGGATGCAGCTCGTTGTCAATCCACTCTGAATGAGGGTTTCTGCATACCGTGTCAGTGGTGAAGGAGGGGTGGACAGGCCCAAAACCAGATTAGATATCATTCACCACTGGTGTTTGCTGTGGCTGGAAATGAAACTCGGGTCGTCAGGTTCATAGCGTTGTGTGCTAACTACTGCGGCAATTTTAAGTGCTGAAATATGTATCATTTAATATTTTTATTTAAATCTTAATTCATTCGCATTATAGTTTTGCTCTAAATTAGAACATTTCATTTATTTGGGCAGTTTCATCTATCCTTAATGCATATTTTGTCTTCATACCTAAATATAATTTGGCTGCAAATAAGTTATTTTGGCGTAGCATTTTTGTCAGAGTTACAATGTATGCAATCATGTAAGAAAGCATTTAATATGTTTCCTTGTGTGAAATGTACTTGAGTAAAAAATAGATTAACTTGAATTTGGGTTGGTTTTCTGATTGTCTATCATAACCGTAAATGCTTTATAGCGTGGGTTTCTTTTTAAACACGTTGCAATTCTGTACTAATGTTTTCCTTTATTTAAAATTAATTATTTATACCACGCGTTTCAAACAGTGGGACTTAATAGACAGAGTTTCCTTGCACTGTGCTCAGCAACAGCTAAGCAACAGCTAATTACATGTCAGTTTTTTATGGTTGTGTAAGCTGTAGCAACAACGTCAATGGAATCTAACAAATATTCAAGAGTGCCGATGAATATTTGTAGTGAACATTTTGGATACGTGTGTGCTTCGACGCAGTAATCCTTCAATATGTAATTCGTTGGAAATGATTGCCTCTGAGTCAATTTGGATTGAAATTCCCATGTGCTATGAAGAAGGGCTATTGCTTGAAACGTCGCCTCTTCATTTTTTTTTTTACTTTTAAGGCCACAGTGTTTTCCTGTCGAGATTGCCACGGTGGCAAGATGTTAACTCTCTCGCCTGGTATGCAGGAGGTCGTAGTTTCGATCCCAGCCTGTATATTTGAAGTGTGTATATTCTCCGTGTGGTCGCGTGGATTTTTTCTCCGGTTCCTCGGGTTTTTCCCTCTTCAGTTATAAACATTCTTTGAGAGTATTTGGCTGCTAAAATTTTCCACGCGATAAGCCACTTCGTTGAGATACTATTTGTGGCCAGGTCACTTCTGAAAAAGAGATATATAGCTCAGTGGGCCTTACCTGGGGAAAAAATATATATTTCTGAGTTGATTTGTTTTTTCGCTATTTGTACTTGTGGATCATCACCGAAAATTCAGTATCACCAAATAATTTGTTGAATTTGAGAGTATTTTTAAACAAATTTTGACTTATAACTTTCGTGACTGCAGAAATTAATATTCTTTGGTTATTTTGGTAGTCACGTAGATAGAAAATTATAAAAGAAAAATAATAACAAATAATACAATTAAACATTGTTTAAAAAGTTTTTGGTTTTTATAAATTTCTTTAATTTTATAATTTTTCTTTTCTTATTTTCTATCTACGTGACTTTACCGAATAAACCAAAGAATATTTATAAACAACACTAAAAAAAAAAAGATTCAAATTGCAATTCACCGTGGCTTTTAATTAAATCTGCAATCATTTGCATGGTTTGTAATATCAGAGGCAGGCTATTAGATCAAGTGAATTGAACTCTAAAAAATATTTCTTGTCTTCTGGGAACTTAGCCAATTGAGTTCATTTGGATTGAAACATCCATCGTTTATGTATAGTCGATTAATAATTGTAAATTCATGCAGGACTTCCAGGTTAAAATGATCTGTCAGGTTTTAAATTGTATGAACTAATTAAAATGGAGCATATGAATCACTTATCAAGTCGTGATAGATGATGACATTTTCCTGTGCTTGAATGTGCATCACGGAATGCTACAGCATTCATACAGACTCTACATGTTAGTGGGGTTTTGTTATGTATCCCCTCAATATAAAATGTAGATGTACAACGACAACGGCTAATTTTGCTCAAGTCATAACTATAATATTGATCGGTTATACAGAAAGCCTTACTTGAGTAGATGCTGTATTTAATGAGGGTCTTGCATTGACAAGTTTGGCCATTTCATTCCCCCCCCACCCACTATTATTTCTAATGAATAACGAGTATTTTACATGTAGACGGATTGCCCAGAGATATAATTTACGGTATGACCTGCCGGTGAACTAGCACATGTAGAGATACTGAAATATGTCGAGGGCAGTTTCCTTACATCCGGGGTTCACGTGTTAACGGCCAAACATAAAGTAATTGTATATATTGAAAGGACCATGTACATGTAGAGTAATTTAACAGTTTCCAAATAAAAGACAAGACTTTGAACATGCAGTAATGGGACACAGATAATATTAACTTATTTTACACACTGCAGCACGTGTGATTATTTTTAATTCTAGAAACTCGAGATCTCAAATGTCCTGGTTTACAGTAAAAAAAAACTACTTTTTGAACTTATGTTACTGCAATGTCATCTCATTCTGAGTTTCCGTCATTTTGAATACTAAACATATTTACAAACATTTAATAAATGCAATGCATGATTGTCCAACGAATAATGCATTCTGGATTTCCACCAGGAGCTGGAGGTAAATGTCAATGCCGTTGCTATAGGCCAGCTCTGCTGTGACCTCGGGTCACTATTCGATATGGGAAGGGGGTGATGGGGGGGGTACCCAAAGCATGCCAAATAACATCTTCATCATCGCCTGTGGTCAAAAAAAGCCACCATCGTCGCTCGCCTCACAGTTCATGTGCAGGCACTTCCCGGGTTGCACGCAAGCTGATTTCATTGCTCCATCTCCTCGGTAGATGTCCTGTCCAACACGTCCCAGTCCTCTTCTGCAATGCCATCGGCCATCATCCCATCTAGCCGTGACGTGTCCTGCCCAATCCCACTCACTATTTTTAAATCCTTTATATTAAGTTCACTTGCTTGCTTGCTTAGGACCGTGCAAATCTTTTGGTCGTTTTTTAACCCACTTCCCGTGATCCAATCGAGCTGACATTTTCCACACAGACTCGTTGTGCGTGACAATTAATGTTCGTGAAAAAAATTCAAAAATTTTACACTTTTTAGGACAAAAATATTATATTTAATTACCAATTGCTTAATGCTGCCATGCAATCATCTGACCCATAGGTGGCAGCCATCATAAGCCAGAGGACGAGAGGACTCTAGCCGCCACGCATATAAAGGATTTATAGTGAAAAACTTGTTTTTACGGGTTATACTTGTTAATGATATGAATTACGTCCTGATTCTGCGTATGTTTTCTCAACAAATAACACACTGGCATAAATGACTTGCAATGCTTGTCATTCAGTTAATCTGACTTAGCTCAGCGACTGGTACACATACACATTCATTGCAATAGTATAA
Source organism: Lethenteron reissneri (assembly GCF_015708825.2). Taxonomy (NCBI): domain Eukaryota; kingdom Metazoa; phylum Chordata; class Hyperoartia; order Petromyzontiformes; family Petromyzontidae; genus Lethenteron; species Lethenteron reissneri. The sequence continues at coordinate 8,440,213 of NC_083803.1, read as the reverse complement.
CTGTTTCGCAGTAATCATTATTTTTTGTAATCTATGCATGAATGTATAGAAATATGTCCCAGATTAGTCAAATGTAATAGTCTCTGATAATAAATTCACTAAATGCAAATGTGTTGAAATAGCATGAAGAGTAGTGACCTTCAGATATTTTCAAGATAGTTCCATCTTTTGACAGCCAGATTTTAATGAGATGATCAGGGGAATTGTGTTAAGTTACATTTCACCCCTGAATATATATAACTGATGTTTAAGGAACAAAACTACCAATAATATTACTCCAGATTTTGATAAAAGTTTCCATAGTTATGAAATGTGTTTTGTGTATTAATGTTAATATTAAGGTAACTATATTGCATAAACATATGTAAAAATATTACAATAAATCAAACTCATACGTTAAAGGATGCATGCAGGGGCATGGATATTTTTGTCATGGCTACCACATATTTTATGCTCTGCCAATAAATACTTTTGCCAATTTAATAGCTGCTTAGCTGTATGGCAATGCTTTCACAGACTCTTGCAAAGTAGGAAACATAAAGTGTCGAGTGTTTTCTAAAGCAAGTGTAGTGTTACTAATTTCCCTTCACAGCTTTTGACACTTTTTTTGGCATTAAAAAAATGCAACCAAAAGTACATTTGTGTAAATTTAATTACGCTGTGTTTATTATTCATATTACGTTATGTCAATCTTATTTTTTTTGGTCATCTCCACAGAGATGGACCACTGGTGTCATTGTGACCCATAGGGTAAATGAGCGGGAAATAAAATAATTGATTCAAAATGCTTTAATGAATTGCTGTGCCAATGTACCACAGGGTGTGATTGACTTGTGAATGTTTCTGCTTTAGTGCCACGGTCAGTACACAATATTCTCATTTCATTGAGAATCGTGGCATTGGTAAGTTGAAATGCATGCGTGTGTTTTGCATTGCAATCAATTCCTCTTATTTTCTGACATTGTTTGTTTGAAAGGCATACGCTTTGATGCTATGCATACGTGAGATAAACATTCGAAGGAAATCAGTTAAACCAATTGTTCTACCATTTTGCAAACATCTGTCAGGATATGCACGCTTACCAGCATTCCTTTGTACATTACAAAGGTGGTGGTTTACTAGCTATGCTTTGGTAAAGTGATATAAATGGTTTAGAAAATACAGTGCAAGTAAGTCATGTAAATTTTTGCAGTGGCGCTGTGAATTCAGCCCTGAGCACTATGGATCTAAAACTACAGACTCGGTATGAGCATCGCTGGAAGTCATGAATTGTACAGACAGTGCAAGCTTTCATTCGAGATAAATGTCCAGGGAATAAAAAATTAGTTGGCCAAAGACCAATCTCATTTTATGCAGTCAATGACACCATAATTCCTGAAGCAGAACATTGCGTGATACTTATCCATTGCAAGTATTCGTAATATATTTAAATTAAGCTTTTGACATTTCGGTCAAAATTTACAACGGTGATGAGGGCGAAATGTAACATATAATAATAACGAATGATCTGAATAGTATGCCAATAATTACGGAGAGATGCATGCTTGAAATCCCACTGAGAGGCAAAATAGAAAATACATGGAAAATACAAGAAATGTAAATTAGACCTTATGTTTAGTCTTAGGGAAAGTGCGTGGGCTTGGACAGGACATACTAATATAGAGTGGAAGCATCAGCCAAAGGAAGGAACATGTCCGAGAGGATGTACAACAAGGAGATGAAGCAATTACATCTACCTTGCTGATCTCGTCAAGGAACATGAACCATGTTATCCTTGCAGCGGCTTTTGGCGAACCATTGAACAAAGACGGCCACTGCATCACCACGCGCTTTGAGAAACGCCTCTGCGCCCATCTGAAACGCTCTTCCCTACAATATTAGGAAGCCACTGGAGCTATGCACTTTTACAACAAAATTGAAAACTTAATTTCTTTAGAACTGCTCTTTGTGTTTAGTTTGTTGTCCTTCACCTTCCGAGTAGCAGGGGAGGCTATGTGCGGTGTCAAAAGAAGTTCAACATACTACATTTCTATACCATGTGCAGTAACGAGATGGATAGTGGTGTTGCTGGTGAGTCAGGGATGCTGACAGCATGGGAAACCTTCATTCAACTGTGATCATGGCTCATGATATTGATAGACTACGATATTAAAAATCATGTATGTATTGTATAGACACTTTCAAGTCATTTTTTTATTTTACTATACCTACAGTATTTCCTTCTGATTCGTATTTAGTCTATTGACCAAATTACCCAGGATGTGCCTGATCTCAGAAGCTAAGCTGGTATGAGCCTGGTCAGCATTCAGATGGAATATCACTTTGCATAACAGGCGTTATAGGCTGTGGGGCCACGTTGTGGGCAGTTGATGGCAGTGCAAACCAAAACACGTTTTTTGTACTCTACATTAAAGCTTCTTCATCTGTGTTCTCCAACTTCACCAACTCCCTCTGCCCAAGGTGGTAAAGTATGGTTACGTTAGCCCCTCGACCCAAATGGCATGTGGAAGCCCGCATTCAGTAAAGGATTGAAAAAATTAACCCGTAAAAACAAAGTTTTTCACTATAAATCCTTTATATGCGTGGCGGCTAGAGTCCTCTCGTCCGCTGGCTTGAGATGGCTGCCACCTATGGGTCAGATGATTGCATGGCACCATTAAGCAATTGGTAATTAAATATAATATTTTTGTCCTAAAAAGTGTAACATTTTGGAAAAAAATGTTCACGAACATTAATTGTCACGCACAACGAAGTCTGTGTGGAAAATGTCAGCTCGATTGGATCACGGGAAGTGGGTTAAAAAACGACCGAAAGATTTGCACGGTCGTAAGCAAGCAAGCAAGCGCGCAAGAGAACTTAATATAAAGGATTTAAAAAGAGCTGTACATGTTATACACAAACACAGAGATGATAAGGTTACAGAGTGGTTATATTCACTCATGTAATGAACTAAAGGGGCATACCTTGTAGTATTTTATATTTAAGTAGAATCCAGTTTAAGTTCCATTTGTAACATCGAAAGACGTTTTAAAAGGATCCATCTCTTGTTGTTTTATTAAATTATTGTTCCATAAAGGGGTACGTTATTGGATTGCATGATCACAACGGATACAATGTTGGGCCGAACACAACTTCCCTGCATACATCAAAGTTGAAAATACATGCACAATAAAAAATGGCTAAATAAGTATTATTACTGCCTAAGTAGGATATAAGTACACCTAATATAAGCACGGTTCTGATTAACCAAACACACTTACATTCACTGATGGTGGGGGGGCAGCAAAGGGCAACTGCTATAACAAGCACACTACCTCGGGTATAAGCACACATGGCCTTGATCCTAAGGGGTGTGCTCATATTGAGCTTTTATTGTTTAAAGTAAAAGGCCACCCACACAATCATAAAACTGCGACATGCACTATTACTATACTTCCTGTATGACAAACTAGATTATGGCTTCCATATTGGTCTGACCATGGGGATATTGTGTTTTTGTGTGCATCAACATTTACTTGCGTCAATATACTGAAAAATGAATACATTTTGAAGCCTTGGTTATGAAATATATAGTGTTTAATATACCTTAATAACCGTGTGATTAAAACTAAACTGTATTTGTTTTTACATTCACAAAGATGTTGATTTAAAATGTAAAATACCCGTGCAATATTTGAAAAACAAAAGGTCTTTGAATATTCTCAGCAATATTATTGGACATGATTAATTATGTATGTTTTTACTTTAAATTTACTCTTCAATTTATTCAATTGACGCTATCATTATGACCTTGTGAGATCGTACCCATTCTTACCTATCGTTCAGCAACGAGTCATACTGGATTAGAGAACGTTCCTAAAAAGTTGATATCACAGAACCTCTTCTGAAATACCTTAAAGTGATCTCTTATCAATCTCAATTTTGGAGCTTTCGTGACTGCAGGAATTATTCTTTGGTATGCTATTATTTAATTTATTATTTTATCTTTATACGTGACTTAACCGAAAGAACCAAAGAATGATCTCTTATCCATACATAGTAAGGGTGCCAAACGTTCCCTTGTGTCATAATGTAGACATGTTCACGAAGTGGCAGGCCTGAGACGATCAACTATATTGGTGTCCCAACTTAGCTTACGTAACAGGAAGGCAATCGGAATTCATTAAACGTGCAGAGGCATCAGACTGCTGCGGCACTGATAATTTCATTGAATAGTGTTTCAAAGTCAAGTCGAGTGTAAGCGTTGCCCTGCTCAAACAAAAATGTGACATTGCTCGTCCCTGACAGTAGCTCAAGGCCAGTGGTGAAACGTCCACATTTCTATGGTGGGAATTTCATTTCTGCATTGAACAAGTACTATTGACTTCCCACAAATTCTTACAAATTTTATTGACCCTCGAGGCCATGATAGATCGAGGCGGCTCTGCTAAATGGAATTTGAACTTCTGATTGCGAGTCGTGGCCATGGGTCGCTATCGTTCATATTTTTCGTCGACAAGAATGGCAACCATTTTAGCAATGCACATCATAAGTCTCACCCTTGAGCAACCCACTTCTGCTATGCAGATGTATCCGTCACTGGTGACACCGTGTACACATTAAAGCCATTGTCTGTAATGGATGCCCTCGTTTTCTTATGACTTAATAGCTAGAAGCGTGTTCTGTTCTTATAGTTATGCATAACTGTATGCCCTGAGAACCATAACGCGAGCCTTCACTGAGGCAAAAGTAGCATGTTATTTTGAGAGCGATTGGAAAAGTTTGTTTTCAAAAAATTGTTAACGTATTATTTTCGCAAATTTATTCGGATGTTTGGAATGGTTTTTTTCGTCACATTTGCATGTAATTTCGGTGACTTTTCTCCTTGTGTCTTGTGTTAAAAGCCTTGTTTTTTATACTAACATTTTATTCACTTGCCTGTTAAACTGAAGCTCGGCAAGTTTAAAGGCAATCCCTCAATATTTACTGGCTGCTCAACTGAGTTGAAAAATGGGCTGCAGTGAACACATAGAATCGAAGTAAAGGCAGAGAGCCAGAGAAGAAGAGGGCATCCTAGGCATCCTATAAATATGAACAGATTAGGGTGACATTCTAAGCTGTTCATTTTTTACGCCAAAATAAAGGGTTTGTTTCGAGAAAACTGAAACTTCACTTTTCCATATGCATTTTGAGTGGCACCTTACTGTGTATATTCCACTAGAAAAAGAGCAATGTTATTTTGAAAAAATATATTCGGAATATGATCTGGTTAAAAAACAATTATATAACAAGATTTCACGGTTTTACTTATTTTTTTCTTTTCATTTTTTTTGTTAAGATTGTTCGCTTGTCACTGAGGGTTTTAAAATAAATATCAAAATCTAATCTCATCATATATTATCTATTAATAGCTTTGGTTAGCCATCTGTTGTTTGTATTTCCATGGCAAGGACCCTTTGGCTCGAATCACAAAAGGCCCTTGGAAGCTGTCCTCCAGCATGTAAAATCCGAGACACTTTGTTCTGTAGAGACAAATGAGATGAAAGGAGTGATCGCAAGGTGACATTTTGATGACATGGCAAGTGATGAATTACAAATGGTAGAAACGGTTTTATTTGTTCACAAGTAAATTTGCATGAATTATTCATTATTATTATTTTTGTATTAATACAGCCAATTATTTTGGTTTTAAGATAAATCGACATTGGTTGATAGCTGATTAAAACGTAAATAATAATAATGTGGTTCAAATACAAGTAAACACCAGATTTTAGTAAACAATGTTAAAAATATCAGGGCTCCTTGACCCTGCCCGACAGTTGGGCGGGGAAATATTTCCCATAGCTCAGCGCCGATAGCTCTGACTGAAATTAAGCCCGGAATATGCTACATTTGCAAGTTTAAACTACTCTGAAGTGATAAATTACAGTCTTCTTGGTTCTTTCGGTAAAGTCACGTAGAATGGAAATAATAAAATAATAAAAATACAACATAATAAAATAATTCTCACGACGTTTCGGCCACAACGCAAGCAGCCGTCCTCAGGTGAAGACCAGGTCTGTCGAGGCGACAGCGTCTGATTGAAACAGCACCATGCTTGGAGCGTATATTTACACTGGGTTGGAAGGGGGGGGGGAAGGGCGCCTTGACAAAAGAATGTGCATATCAAGAGGAATTTAGCATATTTATGGCAAATGCAGGTATGTGATTAGTACTACTAATGCCCGTGCATTATGCAGGATTAGCAGCATCAAAGGGAGGGGATATGGGAAATGCAGGTATGTGATTAGTACTACTTATGTCCGTGCATTATGCAGGATTAGCAGCATCAAAGGGAAGGGATAGGGGTAGCATTAATAAAGGGAAGGAGTGTTAATAGTATGTAGCTGCTGTAACTAAAACCACCACGTAAACAACTAAAGTATAAACTACATAGTATCATCAGTATACTAAATATACTCTACAATAAGCCGAGTTACTAACAGTAAGTAATACATTACAATTCTACATCGTAAAAAATATAATATGCTCCTATCTAAACTTTATTCTCTTACATCACACGAGTCTACACCGTACTATATACTGCTATAGACAACCCCAACATTAAATTATATACTGTATTGCTATAAACCAGACAAACTACACTCTACATCCTGGCACCAGACAAACTCCACTCTACATCCTGGCACCAGACAAACTCCACTGAACATCCTGGCACCAGACAAACTCCACACAACATCCTGGCACCAGACAAACTCCACTCTACATCCTGGCACCAGACAAACTCCACTCAACATCCTGGCACCAGACAAACTCCACACAACATCCTGGCACCAGACAAACTCCACTCTACATCCTGGCACCAGACAAACTCCACTCTACATCCTGGCACCAGACAAACTCCACTCTACATCCGGGCACCAGACAAACTCCACTCAACATCCTGGCACCAGACAAACTCCACTCTACATCCTGGCACCAGACAAACTCCACTCAACATCCGGGCACCAGACAAACTCCACTCAACATCCTGGCACCAGACAAACTCCACTCTACATCCTGGCACCAGACAAACTCCACTCTACATCCGGGCACCAGACAAACTCCACTCAACATCCTGGCACCAGACAAACTCCACTCTACATCCTGGCACCAGACAAACTCCACTCTACATCCGGGCACCAGACAAACTCCACTCTACATCCTGGCACCAGACAAACTCCACTCTACATCCTGGCACCAGACAAACTCCACTCTACATCCTGGCACCAGACAAACTCCACTCTACATCCTGGCACCAGACAAACTCCACACAACATCCTGGCACCAGACAAACTCCACTCTACATCCTGGCACCAGACAAACTCCACTCTACATCCTGGCACCAGACAAACTCCACTCTACATCCGGGAACCAGACAAACTCCACTCAGCATCCTGGCACCAGACAAACTCCACTCTACATCCTGGCACCAGACAAACTCCACTCAACATCCTGGCACCAGACAAACTCCACTCTACATCCTGGCACCAGACAAACTCCACTCTACATCCGGGCACCAGACAAACTCCACTCAACATCCTGGCACCAGACAAACTCCACTCTACATCCTGGCACCAGACAAACTCCACACAACATCCTGGCACCATACAAACTCCACTCTACATCCTGGCACCAGACAAAATCCACTCTACATCCTGGCACCAGACAAACTCCACACAACATCCTGGCACCATACAAACTCCACTCTACATCCTGGCACCAGACAAACTCCACTCTACATCCTGGCACCAGACAAACTCCACTCTACATCCTGGCACCAGACAAACTCCACTCTACATCCTGGCACCAGACAAACTCCACACAACATCCTGGCACCATACAAACTCCACTCTACATCCTGGCACCAGACAAACTCGACTCAACATCCTGGCACCAGACAAACTCCACACTACATCCTGGCACCAGACAAACTCCACTCTACATCCTGGCACCAGACAAACTCCACTCTACATCCTGGCACCAGACAAACTCCACTCTACATCCTGGCACCAGACAAACTCTACTCTACATCCTGGCACCAGACAAACTCCACTCTACATCCTGGCACCAGACAAACTCTACTCTACATCCTGGCACCAGACAAACTCTACTCTACATCCTGGCACCAGACAAACTTCACTCAACATCCTGGCACCAGACAAACTCCACCCTACATCCTGGCACCAGACAAACTCCACTCTACATCCTGGCACCAGACAAACTCCACTATACATCCTGGCACCAGACAAACTCCATTCTACATCCTGGCACCAGACAAACTCCACTCAACATCCTGACACCAGACAAACTCCACTCTACATCCTGGCACCAGACAAACTCCACACAACATCCTGGCACCAGACAAACTCCACTCTACATCCTGGCACAAGACAAACTCCACTCTACATCCTGGCACCAGACAAACTCCACTCTACATCCGGGCACCAGACAAACTCCACTCAACATCCTGGCACCAGACAAACTCCACTCTACATCCTGGCACCAGACAAACTCCACTTTACATCCTGGCACCAGACAAACTCCACACAACATCCTGGCACCATACAAACTCCACTCTACATCCTGGCACCAGACAAACTCCACTCTACATCCTGGCACCAGACAAACTCCACTCTACATCCTGGCACCAGACAAACTCCACTCTACATCCTGGCACCAGACAAACTCCACACAACATCCTGGCACCATACAAACTCCACTCTACATCCTGGCACCAGACAAACTCCACACAACATCCTGGCACCATACAAAATCCACTCTACATCCTGGCACCAGACAAACTCCACTCTACATACTGGCACCAGACAAACTCCACTCTACACCCTGGCACCAGACAAACTCCACTCTACATACTGGCACCAGACAAACTCCACTCTACACCCTGGCACCAGACAAACTGCACTCTACATCCTGGCACCAGACAAACTCCACTCTACATACTGGCACCAGACAAACTCCACTCTACATACTGGCACCAGACAAACTCCACTCTACACCCTGGCACCAGACAAACTGCACTCTACATCCTGGCACCAGACAAACTCCACTCTACATACTGGCACCAGACAAACTGCACTCTACATCCTGGCACCAAACAAACTCCACTCTACACCCTGGCACCAGACAAACTCCACTCTACATACTGGCACCAGACAAATTCCACTCTACACCCTGGCACCAGACAAACTGCACTCTACATCCTGGCACCAGACAAACTCCACTCTACATCCTGGCACCAGACAAACTCGACTCAACATCCTGGCACCAGACAAACTCCACTCTACATCCTGGCACCAGACAAACTCCACTCAACATCCTGGCACCATACAAACTCCACTCTACATCCTGGTACCAGACAAACTCCACAGAACATCCTGGCACCATACAAACTCCACTCTACATCCTGGCACCAGACAAACTCCACTCAACATCCTGGCACCAGACAAACTCCACTCTACATCCTGGTACCAGACAAACTCCACAGAACATCCTGGCACCATACAAACTCCACTCTACATCCTGGCACCAGACAAACTCCACTCAACATCCTGGCACCAGACAAACTCCACTCTACATCCTGGCACCAGACAAACTCCACTCAACATCCTGGCACCAGACAAACTCCACTCTACATCCTGGCACCAGACAAACTCCACTCAACATCCTGGCACCAGACAAACTCCACTCTACATCCTGGAACCAGACAAACTCCACTCTACATCCTGGCACCAGACAAACTCCACTCTACATCCTGGCACCAGACAAACTCCACTTAACATCCTGGCACCAGACAAACTCCACTCTACATCCTGGCACCAGACAAACTCCACTCAACATCCTGGCACCAGACAAACTCCACTCAACATCTTGGCACCAGACAAACTCCACTATACATCCTGGCACCAGACAAACTCCACTTTACATCCTGGCACCAGACAAACTCCACACAACATTCTGGCACCAGACAAACTCCACTCTACATCCTGGCACCAGACAAACTCCACTCTACATCCCCCACTCTACATCCTGGCACCAGACAAACTCCACTCTACATTCTGGCACCAGACAAACTCCACTCTAGATGCTGGCACCAGACAAACTCCACACAACATCCTGGCACCATACAAACTCCACTCTACATCCTGTAACCAGACAAACTCCACTCTACATCCTGGCACCAGACAAACTACACTCTACATCCTGGCACCAGACAAACTGCACTCTACATCCTGGCACCAGACAAACTCCACTCTACATCCTGGCACCAGACAAACTCCACTCAACATCCTGGCACCAGACAAACTCCACTCTACATCCTGGCACCAGACAAACTCCACTCTACATCCTGGCACCAGACAAACTCCACTCTACATCCTGGCACCAGACAAACTCCACTCTACATCCTGGCACCAGACAAACTCCACTCTACATCCTGGAACCAGACAAACTCCACTCTACATCCTGGCACCAGACAAACTCCACTCAACATCCTGGCAACAGACAAACTCCACTCAACATCCTGGCACCAGACAAACTCCACTCAACATCCTGGCACCAGACAAACTCCACTCTACATCCTGGAACCAGACAAACTCCACTCTACATCCTGGCACCAGACAAACTCCACTCAACATCCTGGCACCAGACAAACTCCACTCTACATCCTGGAACCAGACAAACTCCACTCTACATCCTGGCACCAGACAAACTCCACTCTACATCCTGGCACCAGACAAACTCCACTCAACATCCTGGCACCAGACAAACTCCACTTAACATCCTGGCACCAGACAAACTCCACTCTACATCCTGGCACCAGACAAACTCCACTCAACATCTTGGCACCAGACAAACTCCACTATACATCCTGGCACCAGACAAACTCCACTTAACATCCTGGCACCAGACAAACTCCACTCTACATCCTGGCACCAGACAAACTCCACTCAACATCTTGGCACCAGACAAATTCCACTCTACATCCTGGCACCAGACAAACTCCACTTTACATCCTGGCACCAGACAAACTCCACACAACATCCTGGCACCAGACAAACTCCACTCTACATCCTGGCACCAGACAAACTCCACTCTACATCCTCCACTCTACATCCTGGCACCAGACAAACTCCACTCTACATTCTGGCACCAGACAAACTCCACTCTAGATGCTGGCACCAGACAAACTCCACACAACATCCTGGCACCATACAAACTCCACTCTACATCCTGTAACCAGACAAACTCCACTCTACATCCTGGCACCAGACAAACTACACTCTACATCCTGGCACCAGACAAACTGCACTCTACATCCTGGCACCAGACAAACTCCACTCTACATCCTGGCACCAGACAAACTCCACTCAACATCCTGGCACCAGACAAACTCCACTCTACATCCTGGCACCAGACAAACTCCACTCTACATCCTGGCACCAGACAAACTCCACTCTACATCCTGGCACCAGACAAACTCCACTCTACATCCTGGCACCAGACAAACTCCACTCTACATCCTGGCACCAGACAAACTCCACTCTACATCCTGGCAACAGACAAACTCCACTCAACATCCTGGCACCAGACAAACTCCACTCAACATCCTGGCACCAGACAAACTCCACTCTACATCCTGGCACCAGACAAACTCCACTCTACATCCTGGCACCAGACAAACTCCACTCTACATCCTGGCACCAGACAAACTCCACTCTACATCCTGGCACCAGACAAACTCCACTCAAGATCCTGGCACCAGACAAACTCCACTCAACATCCTCGCACCAGACAAACTCCACTCAACATCCTGGCACCAGACAAACTCCACTCTACATCCTGGCACCAGACAAACTCCACTCAACATCCTGGCACCAGACAAACTCCACTCTACATCCTGGCACCAGGCAAACTCCACTCTACATCCTGGCACCAGACAAACTCCACTCAACATCCTGGCAACAGACAAACTCCACTCAACATCCTGGCACCAAACAAACTCCACACAACACCCTGGCACCATACAAACTCCACTCTACATCATGGCACCAGACAAACTCCACTCAACATCCTGGCACCAGACAAACTCCACTCAACATCCTGGCACCAAACAAACTCCACACAACATCCTGGCACCATACAAACTCCACTCTACATCATGGCACCAGACAAACTCCACTCTACATGCTGGCACCAGACAAACTCCACACAACATCCTGGCACCATACAAAATCCACTCTACATCCTGGCACCAGACAAACTCCACTCTACATGCTGGCACCAGACAAACTCCACACAACATCCTGTCACCAGACAAACTCCACTCTACATCCTGGCACCAGACAAACTACACTCTACATCCTGGCACCAGACAAACTCCACTCTACATCCTGGCACCAGACAAACTCCACTCTACATCCTGGCACCAGACAAACTCCACTCTACATCCTGGCACCAGACAAACTCCACTCTACATCCTGGCACCAGACAAACTCCACTCTACATCCTGGCACCAGACAAACTCCACTCAACATCCTGGCACCAGACAAACTCCACTCAACATCCTGGCACCAGACAAACTCCACTCAACATCCTGGCACCAGACAAACTCCACTCTACATCCTGGCACCAGACCATCTCCACTCTACATCCTGGCACCAGACAAACTCCACTCTACATCCTGGCACCAGACAAACTCCACTCAACATCCTGGCACCAGACAAACTCCACTCAACATCCTGGCACCAGACAAACTCCTCTCTACATCCTGGCACCAGACAAACTCCACTCTACATCCTGGCACCAGACAAACTCCACTCTACATCCTGGCACCAGACAAACTCCACACAACATCCTGGCACCATACAAACTACACTCTACATCCTGGCACCAGACAAACTCCACTCTACATCCTGGCACCAGACAAACTCCACTCAACATCCTGGCACCAGACAAACTCCACTCTACATCCTGGCACCAGACAAAGTGGGCTCACATGATATTGACTTCTCCAAGACAGAAGTTCTCTCCAAGCCATCTGGCTACCATCAGAGATTTGTTCATGAGGCGATCCACATATACAAACACAGAGACAATTTCAACCGAGAATATGGATTCTGGCTTAGCAATCATTGGAAGGACGTAATAAACCATTTTGGATCTTAACTGATTGTGTTCACGTTTACGGTGACTTTCACACCGCGTTCCACTCACTGGCATTGTATTCTCCACAGGGAATGGATTCTTTGCTCCGCTGAAAGTTTCCACTGACTACTCTGCCATTGACATATTTCGTTGCTTCCTCTTAGTATCTTTCACACGATGGTCAATTGTACAGTGTATAATGACAAATAGTATAAAATGTATATGCTTAATACAATGTACAAAGTAATATATAGTATCGTAATTGTATAGTGAATATACAGCAGTGTGATATACATTAGGGTGGGTAGAATAATACATAGTGTAATATTACAATGTATAAGGTATAGGGTGGTTTATAGCAATACAGTTGTAATGTAATGTTGGGTTTGTCTATGGCAGTATATAGTACGGTGTAGACTCGTGTGATGTAAGAGAATAAAGTTTAGATGGAAGCATATTATATTTTTTACGACGTAGAATTGTAATGTATTACTTACTGTTAGTAACTCAGCTTATTGTAGAGTATATTTAGTATACTGATGATACTATGTAGTTTTTTATTTAGTTGTTTACGTGGTGGTTTTAGTTACTGCAGCTACATACTATTAACATTCCTTCCATTTATTAATGCTACCCCTATCCCCTCCCTTTGATGCTGCTAATCCTGCATAATGCACGGGCATAAGTAGTACTAATCACATACCTGCATTTCCCATATCCCCTCCCTTTGATGCTGCTAATCCTGCATAATGCACGGGCATAAGTAGTACTAATCACATACCTGCATTTCCCATAAATATGCTAAATTCCTCTTGATATGCAAATTCTTTTGTCAAGGCGCCCTTTCCCCCCCTTCCAACCCAGCTTAAATATATGTTCCAAGCATGGTGCTGTTTCATTCAGACGCTGTCGCCTCGACAGACCTGAGGACGGCTGCTTGCGTTGTGGCCGAAACGTCGTGAGAATTATTTTATTATGTTTTATTTTTATTATTTTATTATTTCCATTCTACGTGACTTTACCGAAAGAACCAAGAAGATGAATCCCTGCAGTCACGAAAGCTTTAAATCGAAAAATGATAAATTATAGCTTGAGCCCCGGACATTTTAAAAGCTTTATGGAATTTTGATATCAGATCAACCGTATAGCATCATGGCTTGCATTTTGGTTGATGGCCATCAGCTCAGCTGTTCTAAGCCACATCCTCAACAGCATTCAACTGGGAGGTCATTGTTGATTTATTGGTCACTGATTGCTAGGGCAGCAGGATCATTTAATGTTTTTTAAAATATAAAATTGGTACCAAGGCCTCTTGATGGATATGTGTGTGCGGCCGAGACCACGACACAGGATTAGCAACAACGCATTGGGATCTACGGATGAAATGTGCTTTACAACTGTCAATAACTATAAATGAGATTGTATCTTTTATTTCAGCAGCAGGAATAATTTAAGTGAACATTTTGGCTATCCAAAATTACATGTGAGAGTAGCCAAATTTCAAACACTGATAACACTGTGTAACATTTTTTTTGTTCCTGGATAGTAAGTCATTTCCTAATTGCTCATGCCCCAAAAGTACAGAAAATGGCTATTATTCCCCACCAGGACAGTGATATTTAGAAATGTACCCATTTTCCAGAAGATTCCAGATAGATTTAGTGCTGAGTAAACTTGGAGTAACTTCTAGAACATTCTAGAACTTTCCAGTAATATAAATAGTAGTATAAATACAGGGGCCTTTAGCCCACCAGTTCGGTTTAGTTCCAGCTGCCTAAGTGGATATATATCTGCATTTTTCTGAGATGGCATCAAGAGGATGCAAGCATCCGGCTAACACATTTTTCTATGTCTGCGGCCAATTTTTGAAGACAAGAGCGAAAAGTACTGTGGAAGCATCTGCTAAGATGTGTGAGGCCATCAAGCCATATTTCGGCATGCCTCTCGGGAATCAAGACAAACCCTGGGCACCTCATTTCACCTGCAAGCAATGCAAAACAACTCTGGAAGGTATGATGTACAATTGTTGCTTGGAATTTTATGTCATAAAATTTGTAAAACATTTTAAAAATTTTACATTTTAAAATGTTTTACAATTTCCAATGGTATTGAAAAACATATCATATATGAAACATGTTGCAAAGAGAACCATAAAGTTCGCTATCCCAAGAATTTGGCAGGAACCCACCGACCACTCAAGCAACTGCTACTTCTGCATGGTGGATCCTTCCAAACGTCGGACTGGCAAGAATGCACCTGCTATCACGTATCCAGACCTTGCTTCATCCGGAGAGAGAGCAGCCGTCTTTAGAAGAGAACAGCAAGTCAGAGAGCGAGGAAGACGTTGTAGATCCAGATGACAATTCCAGAGGTGGAGCTGAGGAGAGAAACCAATACTACCCCAACCAAAAAAACCTCAACGACTTGATCAAAGATCTTGGTCTCACTAAGTCCAATGCTGAGCTTTTGACGTCTAGGCTCAAGCAGTGGAACTTGTTGGATGAAAGTATGCAAGTCGCAGATCAGAGGAAGTATCACCAACCTTTTGGCAGCTTCTTCACCCGTCAAGATGGTCTCTGCTTCTGCCACAATGTGACCAGTCTGTTCGAGGCAATCGGAATCGCCTGTTACCAGAATGAGTGGCGCCTCTTCATTGATAGGACATCCAGGAGCCTCAAAGCCGTGCTGCTCCATAATGGTAATAAGTACCCGTCTCTTCCCCTGGCTCACTCGGTGCACCTCAAAGAGGATTACAACAGCATCAAGACCTTTCTGGACGTCTTGAAGTATGAGGTGTGAGGTCATCAGAGACTTTAAAATGGTGGCATTCCTGATGGGTCTCCAAGGCAGTTTTACCAAGTTTCCCTGCTCTCTTTGCCTTTGGGGCAGCAGGGACACCAAGGCGCATTATCACAGGCAGGACTGGCCACAACAGACCGAATTCTCTGTGGGGAGGAACAACGTCAAGTTGGAGCCACTGGTGGACCCCCGGAAGGTGCTGATGTCACCACTGCATATTAAATTGGGCCTTATGAAACAATTTGTCACAGCTGTAGATAAGGAGTCGGCACCCTTCAAGTACCTTCAAAACTTCTTCCATAAGCTGTCTGAGGTAAAGGTCAAAGTCGGTATCTTCGTCAGACCACAGATAAAGAAGATCCTGGAGTGCAATTATTTCCCCAAGAAGCTCACTATTAAAGAGAAAGCGGTTTGCAACAGCTTTGTTGCAGTGGTTTGTGGCTTCCTGAGCAATCACGAGGTTGAAAACTATGTGGAGCTGGTTGAGACTCTGGTGAAGAACTACGGCAGAATGGTCTGTAGGATGTCCCTCAAAGTCCATATCCTTGATGCTCATCTTGATAAATTCAAGGAGAACATGGGAGCATACTCGGATATACTGGACTTTTAACGCCGCTACCAAGGACAGTATAACGAGAACCTTATGGGAGACTACATTTGGCGGTTGATTCATGAAAGTAATTTATAGTATAATCGTAAATCTCGAAAAACTACTCGCTTCTAAATCTTTTGTAGTAAATTTTGCATTACTTTAGTATAAATACATGTTCATTTTCATTCATATCTTGTTGTTTTCTGACTTTATGTGAACGAAAACACACACATTCGCCCGTTTTCTCATGGAAAATAGGTGAATTTCCAAATATCACTGTCCTGGTCACAAAAGCAAAGTTTGTGGGGAATAATAGCCATTTTATATACTCTTTAGCCATAAGCAATTACGAAATAACACTTACTCCCCAGGAAAAAAATTGTGTTACATAGTGTAATTGTACGTAACATATAGCATATCAAATTTAAAAAAATACATTCTGATGGCAAATCAAACTGCCTACTGCTTTCCTTTAAATTAATTAGGGGATTAATGGTGGTAGGCAATTTTACATTGTAAGAATGTGACATGTGTGTGTACATTTGTAACATTTCCTGTTGTGTGTTTATTATGATTTGAAAATGAACGTTACTGTATATACAGTGCATATCTATATTTAAAGTGCAGCACGCTGCTGCAGTATTCTCACGTGGAATTGTCAGTAATTTAAAAGAAGACCACCCCACTGGGGATCTGTTGTTGTTGAACTGCATGCACAATCAATACAAATATACACAACACAAGAAATATGCACAGGGTTTTATAGTTCATTAAGTATCTGGGTAGCCGAGCTATAAATATTCTTGCCATTGAGCGCGTTGCAGTGACACTTCATTCTCAAAGCAAAAGGTAATTAGACTAATTACCAAAATGTGTTGTCGTCTCATAGGTGAATGTTCAAGACCTTGAGATGTCAGTTTAAAATGCAGGCTGGTATATTCATAATCAACTCAAATTGTAAATGTTGTGGCTTCAACACACCGGTGGGCTAAAGCAGTGAACTATTTGTCTTTTGTCAACGTGACACTTTTTTACTGATTGGTCGTGTGGGGTGGTGGAGGGTTACGACACATTTATAAATAACGCGATCTAAACCCAAAAACGTTGATTATGAATAACATTGGTCGCGAAAGCCTACGTGTTAGGCTGGTATATGTTGAATAGCCCAAATTCCAACTGTAAAAATAACCATCCTGTAAATTGTACTGAACGAATATATATATCGCTGTGTAATTTAAGTGAATCAGTTATTGCTCTAAAATAATAATAATGATGTCCAACCGTTTATCAAGCTACTGTTGGACGAAGGCCTCCCCTTGATTTGTTGGTCATAGGGTGTGTTTGACCAAATTTCAAGCTGATCAATGTGGGTTCCCAAAACAGTTACGATATTACTTTCCACTGATGTTACCTGTAGCTGGGAATTAAACTTGGGTAGCCGATTTCGTAGTGCAGTGTAATAACTAGTGTTCCCTCGTTATTCACGAACTTCTTATCCGCGATTTAGGCTATCTGAAAATCGAATTTAGAACTGTACACGACTGAATCGAGAGAGAGAAAAAGCGATGAAATAAAATGAGATAAAGTGATATATTCTATAAATATGCAAGGTTTATCCTTGGGGGATGGTGGTGCAGTGCTTAGCACACTGCACAATGAACCGAATCACCTCAGTTTGATTTCCGGTCATGGTTAACATCAATGGTGAGTAATATATAACCCAGTCTTGCCCCCTCGCATTCACAAGCCATGATCAGAATCTTTATTCAGGAGAAATCCGATGAGCTATGAAGCTCTTTTTCACACGTGTCCAGCCAACACTGGCCAGTGTGGTGAAATATGGCCAAGCAACCCCCATGCCCAACACGGCATGGGGAGGCCTTCATCCAGCCAATGATTTCCATAAGGCTGAAATGTATTATGGTCTATTATTGAAGGTGTGCTCATGGAAATATTTAATTATGCATTTAATTCTGCAATCTTTGCCAAGTAATTGACAGTGTTCACAACTTTTGTAACAACTGTTTGGTCGACATACAATTGAATCAAACATGTTATATAAACATGTGCTAAATACGTTCCCTTCTGCTAACACATTTTACTTACACACTTGAGTATACTATGTTGTTGTGTTAAAGGAGGTGCTAATTGTAAAAGTAATTCGCTCATTTCAATAAAATAGACCACCTTTTATGCCACAGGCTGTGAACCACGGGTCTAAACAAAGCCATTCGCTGTTTGTTCAATGCAACAGTTTAACATCGAAACGTCTCGTGCACTCGACTTCATTTGTGCGAGTCGCGCAGCGTTGTTAATTCGCAATGCGATTGCCGCCTGTTGCATTGAACAGACGGCGAATGGCTTTGTTTAGACCCGTGGTTCGCAGCCTGTGGCCCATAAGGTGGTCTATCAAAATGTTGATGACATGACTTACTTCACATGGACACCCAGTTTGGGTTACTGCGCGGTGATCTATGCAACTATTTTGAGGGTTTTGACAGTTGTCTGTGGGTCCTGAAAGGTTCTGAGTGACAGGTTTAAGTGTGAGATGCACCTGAAAGTGCTCGATGCAGTGACCGTCTTTGTTTGATGGTTAGCCAAAAGCCGCTGCGAGGATCACCGGACTTTGCGTGACTTTTTATGGTTCTTGGCGAGATCACCAAGGTATTGTATGTATGTAGTGTATTCGTGGCAGCTTAAATGCAATTCTGCACTAGAATATGATGAGCTTGGTATTATTGCCAATTGTAAAGAATTGTTTTTTTTTCATGAGGTAGTGTTGGTGATGAGTGTGTTGAGTTAACCATGACACTACGGCAAGATAGCGCTGTATAAACCAGGTTGTAATTTTTTTCTTAAAGTGCAAGATAATATAATTTGATACTATACCATAATTTATAGATTCGTTATTTTATGGTACAATGTATATTATTCCATACCATAGGACATTTTTAGACTGAGAAGAGAGGAGCCGAGAGTGATTTTATATCGGACACAACAGATATGAAAATAATTCCAATTATTTACAAAGGTAGGCATCACTGAGTCTCAGTACCTCCTACCTCCTACCACCCCACACAGGAGTAAGATATTAACTACCTCGCCTCGTATACAGGAGGTCGTGGGTTCGATCCATACCTGTATATATGGAGTGTGCATGTTTTGCCCGTGGTCGCGTGGATTTTTCTCAGGGTCCTCCGGATTTTCCCTCCACATTTAGAAACATGCGTTTAGAGTATTTGGCTGTAAATTTGCACGCGATAAGCCACTTCGTTGAGCTATCATTTGTGGCCAGGTCGCTTCTGAAAAAGAGCTATACTGTATATCTCACTGGGCCTTACCTGGTAAAATTAAAATAGTTTAGAGTTTAGTTTTCAATCAGCACTGCCATCTTCTACCAGCCTCACAACTCCATGTCTACAACACCTGGCAGACCCGAGTGGTCGCCCATCCAAGTGTAGCGAGTCATTCAGAGACACTATCTAAGAGGCAACAACGTTAATTCTACACTTTACGCAACACCGTTACACACGGGACTAAATACACCTATTCTCACTCTTGTTACTCATAGGATCACAATACCCATATTTCTCTTGCACACGGGATAACTATAATCGGGTCAGAGCAGCCAACGTGCTGCCTGACCCACAATGTCGAAGATGGAGATGTAGATGTAGCACTTGGGTTCCACTTCACCTGCAGACAGACCGGATTTATGATCGGGGCTTCCCTTTTATCTCTCTCGGCGCGGCCTGGCTCCACCCTCGGCCGCGCCCTCCGTCCAGAATGTTCCCGACGGCTCCAGGCTACACCGCACCTGTTCCCTCTCTGGCTCCGCCCTTAACCACGCCTCTTTCGGAACTGTCTAGACGTTCTCAGCTACTCCCGCCGTGCCCCCTCGTTCACCTTTGGCCCACATTACTCACCCCGGCCCATCACGTGCTTAACCCGGTGCCGGGGTGACTCGTCCTCACATGGCCCCTACCACCAGCCGCGCCCCACCACACTCTCCCAGTGGCCCCCTCTGGTGATTCCCTGCGGCGCTGGTGGAGGCTGCAATCCCCTTACTCTGTCGGTAGGACTCATCAGGATTCCTCCTGCTCGCACCCAGTACCATGCCCCTAGTGGCCCACTGAATGGTACTGCACGGTGTGTTAGCTTCTGCGCCTGTTTCAACTACACAAGTACTAACCAGGCTCAAATTCACTTAGCTTCTGAGCTCGGATGAGACCAGGCACAACTAATACTATTTAGTCATATTGATGGCGAATTCGAGGGCAGTTTGCCGAGTCTTAAAATAGGCAGCCATTAGAGTTGTAATAATGGATACATGTATTAGGTTGAATTCATTGTGTTTGGCAATAAATGCTGTGCACCAGACTGCAATGAAACAATTGTGGCTCAACGGTCACATTGCACAGCAGCTTGCACTGTTGACACTGCTTTACAGTGAACAATGTAGGGGGTGCATGTTGGTGGCTTTTAAGTGGATGGTCGAGGCTCATTGTAAACAATTTTGCCTCCCTCAGGTTTCAATGCACTAAAGCCATTGTAGGTCACGGTTAGGTTCAAGAATGAATTCTACGTTTTAACATTGCGGTGTATGTAAGAGCCTCTCGTGGCTGGAGGTGTGTCGTGAAACCATTATATATGGCATGTGAATAAGAATACAGTTCATGATTCAATGTATCATTATATTTGTGGTGTAGAGGATTTAGCAACAGCTTCGGTTTAGACATTTTTAGTCATATAGTGCTGTCGAATTTCTTCATAGCCTGCTTTAGTTTGCCCATTTGAGACTTTCCACGAATTAATTTGACACGTAAATGTACTTGGTTTAAAGTAATTAATTATTATACAAAATACATATACCGTACTGGGTACAGTACAAAATACATATACCGTACTGGGTACAGTATATGTATTTTGTACATAGAAGCTATAAAGATACACACAGTTGTCTGAACTCCTGAGACAACCTTATTAAATATGTGTCAGCCCGCTGATGAAAGCTAGTTCGGATGAGCAAATCTTAGGCAGACATTTTTTGCTTCTGTAGAGCTCAGAAACAGCACACATTATCGTTCATCAGTGTACACATCTGTTTCATATGCAGAATGCATGGTATATGTGCACAGCTTTGGCAGCACTATTATTTGCAGAAATTAAATAAACTAGTAATACTGTAAATAAAAATAAAACTCACCTTATGCATCTCTAATATCATTAAAATCTAATCTATCCTCCAGTATTTTTTTGAGAAAACGTATGCATTAATGTATGGTGAACCATGCTATGATTGGTTATGCACGCTATAATTTTGTGTGAAGAACATTGAATACACACGACACATGCGTGACCTTGGGGGTTTTTGGTCTCTAAGCAATTAGAAATTATCGAATGGCATGTAGCTGATAGGAATCGTACAAGATAATGTTAAGATAACATTCATGCATGCACGTATTTTCATTTTATATTCATCTTAAAATAATTTGTAACGTTACAAATTTATTTTTTGGATTTAAATGCAACTGGTTAATGCCACAATATGCAGTGAAATGTTGTGCGCTAAACATTCCTCAAATAAACACAATTTGAATCTTGAAAGGTCCGGCGAAATAGTATTGTGCCAAGGCGTGTTATTTTAGAGAATGACAAAGATATTCCAACAATGTTATGGGAAATGAGACTGAACAGAATTACACCGTATTAGCATTTAAAGTGGGTATTCCATCAGCCCTGCTTCTCAATTTGGAATGCACAACTTTCACCGAAAAGTCTTCTTCGTAAAAAAAAATATATCGGTGGGGAGAAATTTCACGTTATAAAAATGCAAAGGAGTGCTTGCAAAATTGCTTGTTACGTACCATCTTTAGAGTTTGTCTAATTTTTTTTTACATTTTTGAATCCCGATGTACCCAATGAAATTCGGTGAATGTATATTAGAGATCTCGAACAAAAAATCAGTGAAGACGGCTGAATTCTGAAACAAGCTGGACGGGGTGTCAATTATTTTGTGATGTTGCTGCTTCGTGGGCAGCGGTGTACCACCAAATGATTAACAACAGCAACAAAGAACCTCAACACATTCATACATAATACTGAAGGCTTAAAAGGAAAAATATATAAGAAGTGAAGCTTTGGGCAATGCCCCTTCTACGTATGTTGAACTCCGTTCGCACTGTACGTAGCCAATATTGCTAATCAGAGGCACACAGAAGGAAGGGCCTTTGCCCAAAACTTTGGGCATCATTCAGGGTGGCCCAAAAGTCAAGACACACACGGATATTTTATTTATCTTAACCCTAGCATTAAATATTCTTTAAGTTCATATTGTATCTATTATCATCACAAATATCGATGTTTCTTCTGTGGGGTAATCTCAAATCTATAGTTGACCAAACTTGACCAAGAACTGTCAATTAATTTAGACAAAACACATTTGATGAATGTTCCAAGAATACAGCTGGAATCTTTTAAAATAAGTCCTACATTCATTTCAAAAGATCATTCATGCATGCGTTAATGTATGTATGTTGAACTTCTTTCACAACATTTGAATATTTGTTCAAATAAATAAAATAACCCTAGGTGTCCTGACTTTTGGACCACCCTGTATACTTTAACGTTTTAAGGCCACAGTGTTATTGACAAATGTGTTGAGTTTTGTTTTCATTGAATGCATCATATGCGGTGGACATGAGTGTATAATTAAGACTCCATATTCCTATGGCTGTTTGTTTTTCTATTGGACAACCAAAAAAGTGGTACCAATTTATCAACCCCTAAAGGGGTGATGGGCTGGGTCATAACTTGACTGAGATTCGAAATGTATGTTTTTGAAACAAATTCTTCGTCACACAGCACCATCCAGCTGGAAATAGGTTGAGTAGTAACTCTAAAAAAAAGTATGAAGAACGTTTATTTTAAAAAATGTCAGCATTTAAGTAAAAGTGCACATGGAGGATGAGGTGGTGGGGAGTGGAGTGGTGGTGCAGTGGTTAGCACACAGCGATGTGAAATCCAGTGACCTGAGATGATTTCCACAGCAATCATGAACTGGTTTATGGAACACCCCCTCATTACCAATCTGCAATGACCAACATGGTGAAATATGGTTAAACAACCCTCAAGAATGGCACGTCATGGGGAGACCTTCATCCAGCAGTGGGTTGGGAAAGGAGCTGTAAACTATTTTTTCTTATATTTTAAACAGAGAGCCTAACGGAAACAACTACATTTGTCAGCTCCTGTCGTCGTTTTGTTCTTGCAAATAATTTCTACTTTGTTAAAATGGTAGTCAATTAGTCAACCAGAATTTCTCATTCTGCAGTAAAAAAATAGCTCTCTTTTTCCCTTAATTAATTGGAAATTCTAAAAAGGAAATGAAATCAATCCCTTTGTCAGTATCCAATTAGTCGTGTAGTTTTAGCCAGCACACACTTGATTAGATCCAGATCTGTATTTAATCTCATAAAAGTATTTTTGGATTCATTACATTGTAGAGTTATCCAAAAAAAACAGCCAGACAGTAAGTGCTATGGGAAACTTGAGTCGATAGTCAATCATTGCTCTGCTATATCACCACATGTCCAGAATATTAAATCCGATCATTATTTTAAAAAACAGATAAGGATAATTCATAATAGAGTTTTTTTTGGGTTAGATCGCATAAATATAAATGTGTCGTTAAACCCACCACCACTTGACACAGCCAATTAGTAAGGTTTGTTATGTAAACAAAACATGCCAATTCGTTACTAGTACAGCACACCGTTGTGTTGGGGAGAGTAAACCCACAACATTCACAATTCGAGTAGGGGCCATCCATTTAGTACGTACGCATGGAGGGGTGGTTAACCCAAATGCGTACACTTACGTATGGGGGATCTACTGACAATGTACATACGCATAGGAAACGGGGGGGGGGGGGGAAGCCTCGATAATAATTTGTCTACATTGGCCTTGAAATGAGTTAGATAGTCCGTCGGTGGACTATCCGCTTGCTTAAACACGTTAATATTATTAATCATTGATCCTTTCAGCGTGGATTAAATATCTCCGTTCTATAAGATTTGGGGGGTGGGGGGTGCGTCAAGCGTACTTATGCAGGTGGAGGGGGGGGGGTGTAAAAAGTACGCGTGCGTACAGGGAGGGGGGGAGAGGTCAAGTTTTGATAGATTTTTGCGTACGTACTAAATGTATGGCCCATTACGACGTTTCACCAGTAATTACAACCAGCATCATCAGGCAACAACCAGAGTTGTGGAGAAATCCTCCTGTTCCGTCTTAATAAGTGTGATGTCATCACTTGCAAGCCAATCAGGTGCGAAGTCCTGGGGGGGGGGTGTAATGTATGCATGTAAATTATTATGGACAATATTGGTCACGTAAGCCTACCTGTTAAACAGGTAAGGATAAGTTCGTGCAAATATCTTCCAGAGACATTGGACAAGAATTAGCTAGAGCCTAGACTATTACTTGTTTTGGTTTACTCAACTCGCGGGATAACAAGACACATAGTCAGATTTTAGTTTTAATGCGTACCGCTGGACAGGAGGTTATGAGCGGGGCTTGTTGACATCATCACCACCATTAGCCACGTCATGCTGGGCGTGGCTTGTAGGGGGTTTCCCACCTTCGTGATGCAGGATGTTGGGGCTGACCGTTATTTTGAAAGGGGCCTGAGTTACTTAATCGACATGCTATCACTAATCGTTCCAGCTATTATAAAAGACAAGTATTTCAGATTATAGCTGTACATTTCTGTTTGAATTTAATAAGACAGCTATTATATGTTTGAGTTCTGATATTAACACGAGCGGATGTTTTTTGTTCACACTGCCTAGCTGTTAATTTAGCTAAACAGAGACATTGACAATAAATCAGAATGAATGACAAATAATATTTGCAGTGTTTTCTAGAATAGTATATATTTGTTAATTTCCTACGACATGTTGCTCATAAATCCGTATAATTAACCGATAACTAAAATCTGCTTTAATTAGATGTTATTTTATATAAAGCTAAATATTGTTTTAATTTTTCTATTTTATAAATAAACCATGGTTTTATATTATTTACAGTTGTTTAAACATTAAATGCATTATTTCTTCATGTACAAATCATAATTGCTCATTTCTTTAAGATAAAAAAATGTTGATAAATAAATTAAGAGGCCTACGTTGGCTGAAAGGCCTTTTTGTCCTGGCCACAAAATAAATACAGTGTAGCAAAGACAGTGTAAATTAATCTTCATACAGTACATCTGGCAAAGTTGAATGTTGTTTGGGGATTTTTTATTTACAAAAAACATATGTACAACATCGCCATTAGCTATGATCAATCCACTGCTGGATGAAGGCCTCCACAAACTTTTTGTCATTTCCCATGGTTCTGCAATACAACAATGGACCGCATTGAATACATACACCAATTAAGTCTCATCAACTACAATCCAATTCACCAATGTTTAATGAAACCTTTAATTTCGATCGTATGCAACGTCACTCGGGCTCTCTTTATTTCAGCCTTGCACCGCAATGCCGGATAAAGGCTTGCTCATGTTCTGTTGGCCTTGGGGTCTTATGCCTTTACATCACCAACCGGGTTAATGCAGGTTGGTGAAGGTTGGGCTTGGCCCAGGACTGGTTCAGATGTCATTTGCCACTAATCTTAGAATGAATGCAGGTCGCCCGCCGGGTTCATAGTGAATTGCCATAACCACTGCACTTCCAGCTCCGCCGACAGGAGTGTAGCAGAGGTATACAGGACAGTCAGGTATTGGTAGAATGTCAGTTGGATATCAGGCTGTAGGGTAATTCTGTTTTCGTGTGGCTTATGTAGATGCAAAGCAACAACTTGCATTTCACATTCAGGTGGCCAAGCCAGATAACTGTGTCAGAGGAGCAGCAGAGTGTATTGCTGTGATGTCCCCGTCGTATTTGTTACTGTATGGTCTGTTCTGGATGACCACAGTCACATATTGGAGGGTTTTCCATTTTCCATTTGTGCATCAGATATCCACATCTGCCATGGTTTGTGTGGATGCAGTTTAGGGTGGACCATGAGTTTCGTGGAAGATCAAAACCAGGGACCTTCTTGGGCCTTTCACAAGGTCTTTGAGTTATATTCTTTGGGTCTTTCGGTAAAGTCACAAAGATAAGTTCAAAGAAAATGAACAAAATTAACAAAAAACTACGACGTTTCGATCGCAACACAAGCGTTGACGACCGTTGACGACCGCTTGTGTTGCGATCGAAACGTCGTAGTTTTGTTATTTTTTATTTTATTTGAACCTATCTACATGACTTTAACGAAAGACCCAAAAAATATGAATTCCTGCAGTCACGAAAGCTTTAAGTCTTTAAGTTATATTTCACTCCATTAATCTCTCCAAGCTTCATCGGGGATGAACTCATATTGTAGGGCAATGATAGCCCTTAACGACGGTAGAATTAGAATATATTGAGATGTAGACCGTAATTTGGAAGTTCAGTACAATATTGCTTCATGCATAATGTTGCTTCATCCTGCACAGCCTGTTTTCATTTGATGGAAACCTTATTTTAGAGATCAGTCAGCCATCGTCAATCCACTTTTAGATGAAGGCCTGGCCAAGCTGCCGCCATCTGTTGTGATCCTGCAAACCTGTCCTGATCCACCCAGCACCTACACACGAGCTGATTTCATCGCTCCATCTCTTCAATAGATGTGCTCTCTCTCTCTCTTTGATGTGTTAAATTCCTTGGAGAAAATATGTATGTCCATCGCTACACCTATATAAATGTTATTGTGATGGTGGTTATAGCATCAATTTAGAGGGATCTCTCAGCCTTTTCAACCAGCTGTGCACCATTCCCAGAAATACCCTATTGTCTGCCTTGTCATATCTCTCTGGTGATCATCTCAGGCATCTTACAGCCCCTTGAGGCTACCATTTGAAGGTGATATCTTCTTTGGAACCCAACATGCCATCAAAATATTTATTTGCAATCCCAGCTGATGTCCTTTTCGCAATGTATTTGAAATTGTATTTTTTGGCTCCCTGCAGTGTCACTACATATGTATTTATGCTATCATTGAGTAAACCCCAGAGTGTTTTTTTTTTACAATTAAAATGAATGTATTTATTAATTTGTTTTATACAATGCACAATGCCAACCCCAGTATATTTGTATTTTTATAAAGCACATCTTAGCATTACAGATGCAAAAATACATGAGGATAATTTGTTATTTAAATAAGAAAAAAATAACTCAACTGTGGAGAAAAAGCTAAATATGCTTTGTATAAAAACCCCTATTGATTATACAAGCACATTGAACCATATGAACTGTATTATGTTGTATATAATTCACAAATATGTTTTCAGAAGCACAATGCTATGCAGTTCTGTTTTTGCAGTGGCATTTTTCAATACATCAACTTACAACTAACACCGTTGAAATGCTAAAGAACCTAGACATCAATTTGTAACATTAGCTGATGTTCCAAAAGCAATTGCTTATCGCTGCAACGTGGCATATGAAAGGAGGATAATTGTAGTTTTGTCTTTCCAACCTTGAAATGTTTTTGCAATTATTTGAACCCATTGACTTCCACTCATGAAAGGATGGCATGGATTTAAAATCCTGAGATTTAAATACAATAGAGAACAATTCTAACGAAACCATCAACAACTAAATAAATTCCACGTTTAGGATTAAATGGGAGCACGCATTTTCTGAAAATAATAATATAAGTAACTGTAATTCTGATTTAAAACGCCCACAAAATTCATGCAGCGAGTCGCTAACATGAGTCAGAGGTGCAAATGTGTCAAGCATTAACAGATTACAATGTTTAAGGGAGATTATAGATTCCTTTTTTAAAAATAACATTTATGTACTTATTAACTTGTGAATAACATTGAATCTGTTTCATTGGACATATTTCATTGCTTGTTTGTTTACATATTAGCACTATAGCCACCCAATTTATGTTTAACGTTAATGTTAATGTAGGTAATCTGCCTGAGCCGATTTGCGTTACAGGGAATTATGTTTCCAATACTTTAAAATGCCTATTTTGATACAGTTGTTTTCGTTCCGATTTTATTATTTTGCTTTTGTCATTCTGGTGCCCCGGGTCACTCTTGCATTTGAGATTATCCTGATTTCTCACCCAGTTAAGCAAAAATATAAACTTGAAGAAACTGGAGTGCTGAAAACACAAAATTGGTAAAATAAAATAAATATGTTGCACTCTGGACTACAGTGAAGTGAATGTTGGAGTTTTATGAGCTGAAGTGTAGTTATTTTATTTATTTACTTTAGCAAACATACTTTCATTTTCCATTTGCACCAAATTACTTTGATTTACGACTACAGAAGCGCATTCTAATTTAATACATATTCACTGTCATTAAATGGCATACCAGGATGTTGAAATGGTCAAAGTCCTAATTGAGTTTAACATATTGTATATAAGTGAAGTCTTTCCAATGTTTGTGTTTAATTTAAAAAGTTAAAAAATCAAGCCTAGACAAAAAATTCAAATCACTTAAAAACATGCTTTGTTTCAGATCATCCAAAAATGTGACGTCGCAGGAAATGTCACTTTCATGACATCACAGCCACGCTTTTCCCACCACGTGGCATTGGGTGACATCACTTTTGTACGCACGAAGACACGTTACATTATTGCATCATACAAATTATCATAAAATTCAATAATCTAAAAAATATATAAAATTGTCTTAATAAATCTAAATCTTCCATTTTTCGTTTGTGGTTTATATCAAGGTGGCTTACGTGGCCTCTGTTAATACATCGGTGACATGCTTTCACGATATTTCGAGTGTATTGATTATATTAAAGGTGTTGAATATGTGCTGAAATATTGAAATTGCAACTAACATAGAATGTTGGAAGATGTTTTTTACGTCCCATTTCTGGGAGCACTTTTAAAATTATTATATTTTTTTGCTTTTTGACAAGTCACATAATGTTGGAATAAAATTTGGCATTCAAAATCAAAGTAAACTAACACTGTATAGCATACTTGGCAACTAATTGTATGCATTTTTGAATGGTCGTTACATTTTTCACTTTAAAAAAAAATTTAGATAATAAATAAAAAATCTTCTATGTTATGATTAAGTAGCCAATGTGATAAAAAAACACACATTTCTCCAAAGAGCTATGGAAACATTGTGACAAATACACGAAATTAATTATGTTGCTGTTATGTTGTCAAAATAATTAGAAGTGTTTTATTATCAGCATATATAACACAGAAAAGCCATGGTGTTCATGTATAGCATATACATAAAAAATTGTATGAATAGTTGGGTATGGATTGTATGGTGACAGATTCAACAAAATACTTCAATTAAATGACTAGCTTAGAAAAGTTTATGTTGAAGTACCCTGTGAGCGGAGAAGCTCTGAAGTCGGGTTTCATCAATAAAAACAACACATCGTTTCCGTGACAGACATGAGACTTCAGAGAAAAATAAATGAATAATACAAATGAATACATAAAAAAGGTAAGAAATAGTATAATTTCAAATATACTCATTTTTGTTTAAGTTTTGAGCGAATTAAGGAATTTAAAAGAAGTGCAATTTTACACAGCCATGCCACCTCTCAAGCACGCTCTAGTCTCATGCTGAGTAGACTCACTCTTTCTGATATCTTTCTGATGCCGACTGTTTTTCGGCCCCACCGAATCTGCCATTCCCGCCCACTACTCAAGTAGCCCCGCCCCTTTGTCTATCGCATGAGTCAAGGACTCCAGAAAATGTTTCAAGTGGGACAATATCCTCATTTCAAAATGCGCTTGGGACAAGGGCAGAGTTGTAACAGAGGTGAGTTGTTCACCGGAGCACAATTTCAATGTTGATAAGCAGATAGCTACAGGCAAGAGAGCTTTCCTCCCACGTTGCAATGGGCGGTGCCTGTCTTCTGGCTGCTCTATAGGGCATCTCTGATTGGATCAGGTGCTAGCTCTGGATTGCAATATGATTCCATTGGTATTCAGAGTGCTCCTCTGCCAACTGCTTGCCTAGTTCAGCTGATGGTCTTTCTTGACTGAGTGTAATATTAGTTATCCACTGGGACCACCTTGTAACTTGTGAAAATAGATGATGGGATGGGATTCTAAATTGCAGATGAAGCTGTTGGAATTTGGGTTAAACCAAAATCTAGTATCCCATGGCTCTTTGGATGGCGATTGCAGTCTGCCCGAGTGTGTGGTGGGAACGATAAGATTTTGGATAGGTTAATATCCTAGGTAGCACAATCTGGTGCAACAGATGTACAGAAGCTGAGATGTGAAGATGAATGGGACTGGCCTATCAGAATCAGAATCTTTATCAGAATCCTTATTTATCTTGGAGAAATACAAAGATCCATGGAGCTCTTTTTCACAGATGTCCAAGAGGATATCTGTGCCATCTGGGGTTATGGATTCCACACTGTTCGGCATTGTCATTATCTTGGCAGATGGACTAAGTGCCGTGCCTCAAACTTGTTGTGTTTCCTGTCTTGCTGTATGAAAATGAGCACGACGGAACTCCTTTACTGTTTTTTTCACAGACTCTTTGGGATTGATGGAATGACAGTGTGTCTAACCATACGGCACCACAGAACACGAACATGAGGTTTTCTACCTGAATGATACTGGAACACAAACTAGGGTGCTGTGGGCATGTGGCTCCTCACTTTGGTTGACCATGTCCAGCATGCTCCCTTTGCTAGAGAACGCCGTAGGTAGAGGAGGAGGCTGGGGTGTCAGCCACAGGCCCTGTGACTGCATTAGACTAACCATTCCTATGAAGACTTGGAGATAGAAATGACTCTCCCTTAGGGGCTTTGCCAGGTGGGATCCCCAGTTAGGGGGCTTGTTTGGAGGCTTTTCAAGGAGGGACTCTTTGGAAGGAAGCAGGTGGCACCACTAGGAATGGGGCTTGCTTGAAAGCTTTGCCAGGTTGGACACCTCAGAAGGAGTTCACTTGGGAGTGTTTGGCAGGAGGAACTCTCATAGTTGGCCCTAGAGGGTTCATGCTGCTCTGCTCTGTCTCGGTGTATTCTCCCACAATTGAGTTGACGTAATGACCTTGGGACAGCCTTCTGAAACTTGGACCACCCTGGCCAAATCAGGACCTTTAGTCGCTTTAATCCTGAGGCCTGGTTTTTCTTAGATGCCCGGTGAACTGTATAGATCATTAATGTTTATTCAGTAAAATTGTGGAAAAAGGCTCAATAGTGCATTGAGATGCGGAGTTGAAAAGACACTCAGAGCAAAATCTGATATGTTGAGGTATCACCTGAATCGACATCTGCATTCGCACACATCCTGCAACAAGTTAAGGCACAGAACAACATAACATATAATAAATCAACATATGTTTGATTGTAAAGCACAGTACAGGAAGGATAAGACAACTGAAGGTGAGACAATACAATTTATTGTATCGTTATTTTTACATGTTGCATTTTAACTGTTGCAAAAATGGTGGAAACGGAAACACAATTTGAAACAGAAACCATAAATGGAGATTAGGTGTCATTTTAGCAAAGTTTTAAAAACAAAGCTCTGACATTTGAGTTCAAATTGGTCGGGAAGATTGCCTTCATTTTACTTCTGTTACTGCCTTGGGGTATTCTCCTATTTACGGTAATTTAATGGCGAGCTTTTGCCGAGTTCTTTGTGGAGGTGGCCCTGGGGATCGCTTTGGCTGGAGGCAGGTGGAGTGATCCTTTCCCCGTGTGTTTCCAGAATATCCCTGCTGTTGATGAGCCAGGCTGTGCACTCGGGCTTCCTTCCGTTATCACGAGAGCTCTAAAACATACCTCGTGCTGTCTTTGTGCATATCTCACCCCGGGCTAAATTGTGAACAGAGAATTTGCATTTTTATTGTGAAATGTCTTCTTAACAGCTGGCCAATGTGCCTGATGTGCAATATTTTGGAACTATAAAGGACAAGTGAATTTTTAATTTGTGGTCAAGTGATTTGAGAATGGTAAATGTTTTTTTCTGATGGTTAGGTGAATGTGTCCTGATGCATTTCATTGTTGGTTGCCCTGTCGACTACACTGTGGCTATACACATCCCATGACAACCCTAAGAGTAGGCCATTGTGTACCAGTGGCATTGCCAAATATTTTCTGCAAAATTACCGACAGAAACCAACTCTTATTTTTAGAGTAAGAAAATAGAGCCCTGATTACAAACTAATTACAATGCAATTCGCAATCTATTTGTAAATGGCAACATAAAATAACATACAGTGTTAACCTTTTTGAATATATGGCATTGCCCCAGAATTTGAACGAGGGTATACATTTTAGATTCTTGCATTTTTATGCTTAAAGCTTCATTAATTCTCTAATTCGTGCATATGTTGCCACTACACTTGTTTGCATGTAATCCATTTATAAAATGTATGAGATGGGGTTTAGCTTCTGGTTATACGTATTTTAGTGTTGTTCATGTTATACAGCAGTTTTGTAAAATATGCTAGCGTTTTTGTAGAATTCCATCTATTTGTGGCTTTTGGGCTGCATCGTTAATTAAACTTGCAGCCTTTTTAATGTAATTTTTTTGTCTCTGAAAAATATATTGAATCATGAAATTGTTCTGCTGAGCAATATCAAAGAAAACATTTGGATGTAGAAGCATTATCACGTGTCATTCCAAGACATATTCCTATCCACATCCAATCATTCTCAGTCGAAAGGATATTGTAGGCCATAGAGAAAAAATATATACAAACGATATCAGGAAAACAGTAGAAGGGATATTTGAGTTTGTGGAAGGAAATAGGGGTTGGTTAAAATGAATCTGATATATATCCACAATTTCAAACACACATATACATACATATGAGGCTGGGCAATGTTTTGAGAATGTGTTGTTAAGTTTAGACATTGAATAATACGTTATTATATACATTCCAACCATTTTCAATTCGCCAATGAATGAAGGCCTCTCCACTCCATCTCGGTCATGGGTTGTTGTGTTCTTTTACCATACTCACCAGGCTGGTCAGTGTAGGTTGGGGAAGCTAGGGGGTAGTGCATGCTCGGTTGCGATATTACTTGCCAATGATATAATCTCAGCAATGGCTCGGAATTGAAGGTTGCTTGGTTGGTAGGATAGCATGTGAACCACTATACTCCTGCTTCATGAAACAATTGATTTGCTGCATAAAAAAAAACTCCACACATACACAAATGGCATGCAGAGGTATATATATATATAAAGAATATGTTTTATATTCCAGCCTAGAAATTTATGGCATTGCACTATAGTTACAATCAGACAGTTCTAAATTGTAAGCTCAAGTTCTGATTGGTAGTCACTGACTGTGCCACTGCAGTCAAAAACCTGAGTACCACTTGTTGACATGTCAACAAATAATATAATCATCCAATAGAAGAACTGGCTCCTGACCTAGCAATGTGGAATTTTCCACACATGTTTAGGACCACCAGTGACGATGAGCACGGTCGCACATTTATAAGAACTGGGAAATACAATTTTTGTTATTGAATGTAAAGGTAGTAGCAGACGTAGATACTTTTACCTATGGCAGTTTAAATTTAAAGCAAATTAAATCGCTAAAATATTTTTTTACATTACACTTCAAATTGCCAATGGAGATCAGTACTATACGTGTATATCTTTTAAATGGAAAGACTGTTAGACTATATGCATTTGCTAATTGCCATGAACATGATAGAAAAGAGGCAACAACAGCAGTAGCTTACGTGCATGGTGCATGCCACTATTTATTGCTAATTGACCGAGACAGAACTGCTGTTGTATAATTGCAAATACAATTTTTGGGAACTGCATTAGGAAACAGAGTTCGTGTTGATGCATAGTCTGAAAAAAGGGCTTCACAATATTTACATTAACCAACACAATTTTGTAAAAAGGAATATGTAAAATAAATAAAAATGCCCGACTGCCATTATTCCGGGCCCAAAACGTCTGGTTTTGTACGATGCGCACAGATGAGGCATATTGTTGGAAGAGAAATGACACTTTTGAGCGCCACGGTGGCAAGATGTGAACTAAGTCGCCTGCTATACAAGAGGACATCAGTTCGATCCCAACTCTGATGCCGGTATATTTGGAGTTTGCTATTCTCCCAAGAGTCGCGTGGAATTCTCTCCGGGTCCTCCGGTTTTTCCCTCCATCTGGTAAAATAAAAGAAACATTTGTTGATAGTTAACGTCACCACTACCATCATCATCATCGTCCATAATGTATCCGCTGCTGGTTGAAAGCCTTCCCAAGCTGTGACCATTACTGCTAGCACATGAACATTAATGATCTAAAGTATCTCTTCCCATGAGTTCTCCTAACACAGCAACCACACAAACTACAGGTGTGACATTCACCCCCACCGCCGTCCCCTGGAATTGTTGCTATTTAGGGTCACGGTTTAACTAAATAGTCGATTTGATTAATGTAGCAGAATCGAGTGGCTGCAGGGATCATGTGAACCCTTTTCTCATAACATGAGGGAATGAATGAATCGAAACACGAATGTTTGCACGCAATACGATGTGTGCATCGTGAACTTCATAATTTAGATTACAACTAATACACCTAATCGGCGCTTGCCAAGCGAAACGTGTTTTTAGCGTATAATTTTTTTTCCTCCTGTGTCAAACAGACTATTTGAGTAATAATCCCGTGCTGTTCTGAAAATAATCACACAGATGACAAGTAGATAAACGCCAAACGCAATGCATGTTCTGTGCCACATCTACAGCACGTTTTATTCCAAGACGTTCCCTACGAAAAAAAGCTGCTCACATATTTATAAATGCAATGTGTACCAGCTCTCCCCGTGACCCAGATTGTAAGGCGTTGCTTTATTAAACAAGTGTCTAAGTGTGAAAAAATATATATATGTGTATATAAAATAATACTCATAGTAATGATTGAAAGATATATATATAAAAACATCCCATCATAAATCAGACTTGGGCCAAAATAACATTGTTCTTCACCGCAGTTCTCTCTCTCACTTACTACTATCCTCTTGGCAAGCCCGGCGGCAAATGGTTGCCAAGTCAAACCATCGTGTTTTTTTTGGGGAATTTGTACAGTATGTGGACACGCATAAGTTTTATACATCAGCATTACTTTCCATTCCCTGCCTTAACTCAAAAGCCTCGTTTTTGAAACGTGCCCCCGCCGTGTTTGATTTCAGGCCATGTATTGATCATCTGTTATCTTCATAGGCCTGCTTGCAGAATTTCTGCGCTCTGGTAAATTTCAGCGACGACCACGCCTGAATGCGGATAAGGGTTGTCTGTATGGAACGCTGATAAATTATGACTGCCATAGCCCCCACCCCTCTGGGGATACAGACCGTGGGCTGATCATTTAGTTATCACATCTACCCTGTTGGAATGACCTAGGGGCATGTGCCTTGTGAGATAATAAAGGCCCCGGGGACTTTTACCCATAATTAGTTAACTTCATGCGGTAAATGAATTATTTATTTCCCTATACCAAGCGAATTGTTGGTGCTCGGAGTAGTGAATTGTTTTGGGATAGTATTGAGCAATAGATTGGAATTATAATTGCAATTTAATCTTTCATTTTTGGATTTTCATTATAATGTGAACTTATATCAAATTTCCCCAAAACTACAGTCCTCGTGATTCATCCATTATACATAATTCCAAGTTTTATAATAGTGTATTCTAAATTCAAATGTAAAAGAAAAATGTATTACATTATTCTGTTGACCTTGATAACGGGAATTTGACATGCACGAGAGTGCAAAGACTGAAGTTTGAGGACCCATCATTTAATATAAATATTTTTTGCTGATGCCATTATAGTGGAATGATTAGTGCACTGTACTTGCATTCCAAATGCTGCCAGTCTTATGTCCTTGCGTGTCAAGTTTGATAAATTCCTCCTGCCTCTGTCCACCCAGAAGTATAAGTGGGTTCACGTCAGTTAATCAGTCGATCCACAAGTTGTGTGTAGTGGGGTAAAAGTGGGGCTACTCCCACCTATTCCAAGAAGTTTGGCCAACGTGAAAGAGTAGGCCAAATACCCTCTAGTGGGCCTCTGTAGAGCCCCATCTCGTGGAGGGTCTTCCACCAGCTGTGGCGAGAACAAACAATTGCAGGGCCGCACCTTTACCTATTTACCGTTTTATATTGTAGGCCACACACAATTTGACAATCTCTTCACGTAAACATTGGGTGGTGGGATTGTGCCAAGAATCAGTGGAGCAGAATTTACCTTCAGGAAAGCAGTCAGTGGCCCAGTTGCACACAGGAAAATTATTATTTTGTAGTTCGTGCTAAAATTACAGAGATATTTCCTCAGAAAAAAAGAGTGCATTTAAAAAGTGTGAGAAATGAAATCATAGATGGGCTATCACCTGAAAGTACATTGAGTTGGAATGCAATTTTAATCTGCATTTTTGCACAGTCTAGCTGTTAATAGGTTGGTGTCTGTTTACTTATGAATAGGATACCTTTTATGAACAATTTAAGTGTGAATTTCACATATGCACGTGTGTGTGAGTCTCTTTGTAATATATCTCAATGGCACAATCAGATTCGCTCCAAATTTGGTGTACAGGTGTTGTAAGTTGATCGTCGGCATTGTAAGTTTGTCAATGCAAAGGTTAGTAACTCTTCGATTAAATTCAATTTGTCATAAATTTCCATTACTTCATTTAAATTGCACTTAAAATGTTGTATAAGGAGGACGGATACAAGCTTTAATCAAGGCCAACCTCTTGTTTTTGTTGCAGTAATAAATCATTGAAAGCACAACATCAAAACATGTAGCATCCTCCGAGGTTGTCGCCATATCTACTCCCTTGGAAACAAATCACAGACGCTACCTTTTCTCGACACCCAGCAGTGACAGTGGAGATAATGATTGCACTTATATGTTGCACGAGCTATAAAGATCTGGAGAGATCTCCTCCACTAGTTTTGTGATTCTCTCAAGATTTGCGACTTAACAATCATCAATCCAATTTGTGCTGCTGCATATTCCCCCCATGTGTTATGGCGGCTTCAATCATGTCTGTGTTGTGTTTTCTAATTCATTTCTCATTATTTTCCTAACAGATTTTTGGAAGTTTTTATATTTGATGTTTTGTTTGCATCTTCATTTGTTTTCACATACTCTTTGGTTCTTTCGGTAAAGTCACGTAGGTGATTTATTTTATTTTATACCTACGTGACTTTACCGAAAGAACCAAAGAGTATGGATTCCTGCAGTCACGAAAGTTTCAAATCAAGATTGTTTTCACATTTCTATTTTATTCAACATATTTTTGTGGTTTCAGGTCACCTGTTCTTCCATTGTTTGACATTGCTTCTAACTTTCTGCACTTTGTCTGTTACAGTGTTGATCATATCACTATTTAAAATGGTCACATCCATTTAATCATTTTGCACCTCTAGCAATGTGAATCTGTTGAATCGAACTTTTCTGTAATTTACATTTTTTTAATATTTTTACATTCACTGTTTTGCATTTGTATTACTTCGGCAATAGTGAGCTGTGATTTTCTGACATAAACTTTGACACTCAAGGGTTTCTCCATGACGATTGAGTCAAGTTCATTTACATTTCCTCAGTTTGGACCCCTTCATGTCCATTTTATCGAATTATTCTTTTCAAAAATTAAGTTCATTATCTCGATGTCCCAGTTGGCTGCAAATTCTAGTAGTTGCTTTCAATCTCATTCCTCGCTTTGGTGTCAAATTTCCAATCATTCTTTCATCTCTGCACTTTTTGCCTCTCCTTACATTGGCACCCATTTTGATGTAATGTGGAGAAAATATGTTTTCACGGAAGGAGGATGTTCCACATGTCACTGCTGAAGAAGTAACCACTACCCTTCATGATATAAAACATATATAGAAAGCTTCCAAACGCGATGGAATAACTGTGGATATCATCAAAGATCGGGGACCAGCTGTTTGTGTCAAAATCAAAGCACCTATTTACAAAAAAATCCAATGAAATAACAAAATCCAATGAAATATCTCAATTGTGAAATGATGATGAGTCAATAATTCTTCCATTCAAAGAGGGATACGGGTTATTTTAAGAATTACAACCCTCTATTATCGTTTTTATCACATGTGTATACATCTATTACAAAGACTATAGAGTATTGAATGGTGTATTATTTAGAGTTCAACCAAAAACATGTGAGCCAGCTGGCTTTAGAAAAAGGTTTTTCTACAACTTACCACATACTAATTATCAATCAGATTCCAGAAAAACGAACATATATTTATTATTCA
This sequence comes from Lethenteron reissneri, assembly GCF_015708825.2. Classification (NCBI taxonomy): domain Eukaryota; kingdom Metazoa; phylum Chordata; class Hyperoartia; order Petromyzontiformes; family Petromyzontidae; genus Lethenteron; species Lethenteron reissneri. The sequence goes on along the minus strand of NC_083803.1, from coordinate 8,401,330 downwards.
TAATCAACGTTTTTGGGTTTAGATCGCGTTATTTATAAATGTGTCCTAACCCTCCACCACCCGACACGGCCAATCAGTAAAAAAGTGTCACGTTGACAAAAGACAAATAGTTCACTGCTTTAGCCCACCGGTGTGTTGAAGCGTGAAACCACAACATTTACAATTTGAGTACGACGTTTCACTGGAAATTGCATCCAGCATCATCGGGCAATTCTAAACCCAAAAACGTTGATTATGAATAATATTGGTCGCGAAATCCTATATATATTTATTAAATATCATTATAGACTATGAAAAGGCATTCGATTTAGTGGAAACTGATGACAGACATCCAAGCCCCTGCAAATCATATTTGATAAATAATCAAAACCATTTATAAAGTGAGCTTGGTCAGGACAGAACCATCGATGAGATTGTGACCAATTGGAGAGACGATGGCAAATTGAAATTAGAGAATGGGAACTAAAGGAGGAAGAGGCCTGAGAAGATGGCCATCATGGAGATAGAGTGATGAGATTACGTGCAGGAGCAAGATGGATTATGTCATCGCAATACCATAAGGGATGGTGATGACATTGGGAGGCCTTTATCTAGTAGTGGATAGATAATATATGATGATAATTATGATTACAATGCTGCTTTTTAAACATTATAAATTTTACAGACAACTTAATACAATCTGATTTTATTCGACCTACGATATAAAAATCGTATTATTCATAAGGAAGAGTGGAATTGCAGCTATTGAGGACTTTTTTTTAAAGCACTGTGGGTTGAATGGCCCACTCATCATGATATTGAGCTGGCATCTGAAATGTTGGAGTTCAATTGTGCTCAGCGAAACACCTTTGCAAATTGAACGAAACTCTCTGATGAAAGGATGCATTAAACTGCAATGTCTCGTTTCCACTGTCTAGCTCTCAGAGGCTTAAAAAACAAAAAAATATCTTGCAATTTGAGTATGAAATGGAAGCTCTAGGATACAGCATCGAAGCGCTCTTATAATAACACAATATTTTGCTTTGTGTTATATCTATAGAGAATAGGTTTGATTCCTGGCAATGAATAATACCAATGAATATGTGTATTGGATACTGACCTGAGCCTCTACTTGGCCAATTAAAGGTAAAAGCAACGGTGCAGTACTGCAACGGCTTGCTCATGCCACGGTTGGCTCGAGGAAGTTCCAGATAACCTCTATATGCGGCACTTTGCAAACTCTTCCATGCTTGCAAGACGTTTCGGAAGGGTTTGTAGGACTAACCAAGCTTTACCCCACCACATGCAATCTGCTTGCTGATCGACTGCGGTGAACGCATTTACACTGCCGGGTGATCATAGATGGTGGTGGCGGTGGGAAGGGGGGCAGGATTTAAGAAACGTACTCCATTGCTTCAACTGTGACACCGGGAGATGAAACGCAAGTCCATTGTGCTGACTCTTACACCAAGGCAGTGTTGTTAAGATAGAAGCGACCGGGTAAGCATGGTAACAGCCACATGACCTGCTCAATTGCTTTATCAGCCTTAATAGGTGCTCACTAATAGCACTTGCCATGACAGACTCTAAAGCCAAATGGGAAATCTATGTCGATGTGTGTGCATAACATAGCCACTTAAAAGAGTGACCACGTGTCCTGATTACATTATAGTGTTGGGTTACATTGTTAATGAATACTTAATAGGGCTACACCTATGACATTTGAATAGAAAGTCAATCCACAATGGCATTGTAAATGTATTTCTAAATAATTAAGTTTTGTTATATATATATTTTTAAATAATTCCACAGACATGTGAATTCATATTGCTATATAAATATAAAAATCAGGGCTCTAAACTTTGTTAATGAATTGCAAGTGCAACAAGCAGCAAATATACAGTATTGGGAATCACCCAAAAATAAATTGTGTCTTCCTCTGTACGGATGATTGTCATTTAGGGGTCTTTCATATGCCTTTGGCCGTTCCCAACAGACGAGGCGACTCATTGCTGAGATAACTGTGTTCTGTCGCCCCCTGCTGTAAAGATTTCATCAATAAATCCATCTTACAGAAGAAACCAAATTCCACGTCCAAATGATGTAAATCAAAATCTCGTTCATCCTCTTGAAGATAAAAATGCGTTGGCGGTTGCTTTGAACCCTCCTTTGAAATCACGAGCACACATTGTTGTTTCCACTTAGAAAATCATATTTTAAATCGATGAGTCTTACAACGAACCGTAAATGTTTGTAATGTGTCGGTGTATCTGGAATACCGTGAACGTTCTATACTGTGCATAGTGTGATACGTAAAAAAAAATGATGTTTACAATATTTAATGAGAGTTTACATTCGTAAAAATGCCACCAACGTTAATGTGCAACGCTTACTGTGTTATTTAAGCATAAACAATGTAGCATTAAGTATTTTATGACGATAGAATGTGCCAGAATAATTTGTGTTTCCTGCCACCGTTACTAATGTTAAAGTGTGCTGAATACTGAAGAAAATGTTCTGAAATTTCACTGTGCGCACTGTGTGGAATTACTCATAAGCTAGTCGTGACCTTAAAAACATTTTGAATGTGCATGTATCTGCAGATGTGAGAGGCATTTTTGGCAAGCAATGGGCATTCTAATTAGATGGGCCTGAAATTTGTATTCTACACACACACTCATTGATGGGAATATCGTGCATATTTACATTGCTGAGAAAGTGGATTTATACAGCCACTGGGAATATGAGAATATGTTAAAGAAACCCAAAATTTACATTGTTACACATTTATCATCTTCAGCATCATCAGCTGTGATCAATCCACTGCTGCAAGAGATCCTCCCTAAGTCATTGCCAAAATAAACATCATTTATTCATTTTCTACCAAGTAAACATGTTACATATTATGCCAAATATGCAACATTTCAGAGCGTAATTCCAATTTGTGTAGCAACATTTTGAACTACTTATAGATAACAAATAACTGAATCTGTGGAAAATCAGGCATTGCAAAATAAATATAATTCATAGCATTAGATATTTCCATACTTCTGACAAATGTTGGTAAATAGTGGGATTTATTTGCATATCGAGTTCAAAAGAACAACATCAAACAATACTGATGTGCAGTCCTTAGAAGGTCGGTGATCTTTGTGAGTTGCCATCGAACAAAAATGTATAAATCCGTTATGCATGCTCCATATACATTCGTACATAATACATAAGCATATATTGCTGTACAAGGTGTACAGCGCCATTCTCAAGTCACATTTCTCAAATGTTAAAGCTCTCGAATAATTATAATTAGAGAAAGGCAATTTAGATTTCTTGGACGTGTAATCAGAAAAGCACAGGACTGAATGTAATATTTTTAGTGGGGAAATTATTGGTGCAAGAAGTCAGGGAAGAAACCGAATTATGTAAATAAGGACATTTTAACAATTTGATGCAACTGCGAGCATCTCGTGCATAGTTCTTGAGCAGCATCATGTACAGAACATATTGGAAGTAAGCCCGTTATCGCTGATGTCTTTGAGAAGGGACATGGCACATGGGGAGAGACAAATATGTTTCTGTATTTAGAAATGAATTGCAAAGATTAGCTTACATTTTGAAACAATAGCCATAATTGAACATGATAGAGTGCATAAAAAAATCGCCATTGTGGAGAATATTGTAATAAACAACTTGCTGCATGACCTAACAAAAAATCTAATATTGATCAATTGTATTGGCTACGAAAACCTACATTTTAAATAAATACACGCTGACACACACGTGTGCACATCTTAAATGAGCTGCCACCATTTTGGTTCACCACACGTTAGGCATGACAATGGCGAGCTGCAATGTCAGAGAGATGCTGCCGATGCTGCTGCTACTGCTGCAACTGCTTTCATGACTGCGTGAACACCTGAGATTGCAATACCCCCAGCAAACCTGGAGAGTCTGTAATAGAAACTGGGTCAGCCTTGACATATTTTAAGAGAATTAAACATCACTGGATTTTTTTTTTGGTATGATATCGTTGGCTCCATTTATAAATGTGGGTAATTCCAAGGCAGCTGTGACTGGTGCACACAGTATGTATGCTACAGAAAACACAGTTTCATGTGGTGTATCAGCAATGGCAAATGTGTATATCTACATGTGATCGAGAATAATTACGGAGTGGCGGCCAAGGAATGGAATGTATCCAAAAGGACATGCATGAAGGAGATGCAGCAATTATTTAGTTGGAGTGCCAATTCTGGGTGCATTATTTACATTAATTGATCGTGAGATGGTGGTCGGTGGCTTGGGGAGGCCTTCATCCAGTCGTGGAATGTCCATGGCTGATGATGATGATGATTAATGACTGATGGCAGCTATAAAAAAAAATGCCGGAAACGTCTCCTTAATATTCTTCAGCTATGACGAGTCGTGTGTCTGGTCAAGGGGAATGTTGATGGTGACATGCTCTACTTATTTAATCAGTTAAAATGAGTCTGCAATCAGTGCCATGTGGAATCTGTGCTGAACTGGGTGTTGCCATTTGATAATAATTGTAGCTCATCAAAATTACAGTCGGGCAATTTTCTTGTTTTTTTTTTACGGTTCGCTATTCCTTTTTTTAGAAACATGCCCTATAACAAATAATATATCCCACTTTTATTGCTCACTGCATCTGTGTCCACTATAGTACAGTGTCCTTCGATAATTTTCAGACGTGGGCCACTTTCCCCGATAAGACATCAGTATGAGGGCCGCCACACATTTGGAACCATTGGGTTTGACAGTACGATGGGGGAGGGGGGTTCACATGTTGTGTATTGTCGGGGTCCATACGTCAGGGACTGCACCAAAGGTCACGAGGGGCTGCCAGTGGCCCACGGGCCTTGCAATGAAGAACACTGCTATAGTATATCAGCACCTATGAACACTAAATAATTCCCCCTCCACTTCAAAATGTGTATATATATATATATTTCCACAATATCAAATAAATAGCATGCCACTTTGTAGAATAAAACAAGAGTGGGCTGCATACATAATCATAACAAAGAAAATATCTTATTGGTTCTTTCGGTAAAGTCACGTAGAATGGAAATAATAAAATAATAAAAATAAAACATAATAAAATAATTGTCACGACGTTTCGGCCACAACGCAAGCAGCCGTCCTCAGGTGGAGAACAGGTCTGTCGAGAAGACAGCGTCTGAATGACACACCCCAGGCTTGGCACACCGCACCAGATATTGGCACACCGCACCAGGTTCGCATTTGAGTCTAAGTCGACCTAGAGGAGGCTGATGTCCACTTGAGATAATCGTCACTGATGTTGGCCGTTTGCGAGAATCAAACTCGGGTCACGCGAGTTCGTGGGCTGACCCATACACTACCGCTCCCCATACAAAATCACAACACCGATATGGCCACGTGTACCTTATAATTCCTCACTCCAATTGCAGCGTTGGCCAAAGAATGGTTGCTTCATGCCCATGTATATTTAATATTTTATCCATGAGTGGATTATCCGAGTTGTGGATTAACCGTGCTTGCAAAAAATGTTTAGTTATAAAAAATATTATTATTTAAAAGCCACAATTGCTTAATTCTTATCTGCTACTCAGTCGTCCATTCTTAGCGACTCGGTGCCCACGTGACCGCAATTGAGTCGGGAAGTAAACCAATTACTTTAAGAATCAATAATAATAGGCAACATATTGTATATCTTCACCCCCATACATATTATCTTCGCCAAAATTATATGTGTTTAAATTATTCCTTGTTTTTTTCTTTTCGGGTACCACAATATTGACAGTCGACTGTATGGGATAGATAAAATGTTTAGTTCGTAGTTTATAACGCCCACATAATTGTCGCCAATGTGCCATTACGCCCGTTATCCTTACCAATTGAAGCAGTTATATACCGCTGTGCATTCTTGTTGGGGGAATTATTTCATGTTGGAGTAATGACCAAATCTATTACCCAAAAAACGTACCGTTATATGTTATGCCAATGTTTAAAAGAGTTATTTTCTCACACACTAAGGCTACTTTTGCAAGCTGCGTTTTTTTTGTAATGACAGGAAAATAAACGAGCGAGCAAATAAACTCGTTAAGCGAAATACACTGAACCCCTTCATGGCACAACACAATTACTATCGTCAATTTAAAATATTAAATAATATACGGGAATAATTTCATGGGATTGACACCAGTGCTGATCAAAAAAAATATGTCCGCTACTGACAGTGATGCAGCTTCAATGCACGTGCATTGTATGAGTCAGACCGTTCCCGACTATGTGTCACAAAACTGTTGAAAGAATACACTGTTTTGAATTTCCTAACAATTTTACAAGTTGCAAAGCACCGACTTCTCCCATCGAAACCATCGACATTTAAAGAGTGGTTTCATATTATTGGTAAGACATTCAATTAACCTGCTTATTTGTGTACCCAGATTGCAGTCAAACAAGTTACATGGCACGACTATTTGCCATGACGTCGCAAAACCATATTGTGCAGGAAAAAACAAGTCGACTTTGACTCAATAAACTGTTTGCATCTTTTTTGTTTCACTTATTGAGAGATTTAGAGGAGTACTCCTGGAATTGCTTTCATGAGTGGCAGCAGAATATTGGTCACCACACCAACCTTGAGGTTCTTTGTTGCCATTGTTTCAATCGATATCTGGAGAAACAAAATGGTCGAGGCTTTGCCCAAATGATTTGGAACTCATGACCTTAAGAACAGCCAATCTGCCGTGATGAATGCTGGGCGGGCCCAAATGCAGCTGGCCAGCTTTGTGGTTATCACAAGAAAACGATTTTCCTTTTTAGGTCTTGGCATGTGCATAACTCGTGCTGTGTACGCCTGGAGATGGGTTGTTTCCCCATTTTCATTTTCAGTGCCGTTTGTGAGAATGCCAATTGCGTGCGTTGCGTGAGTGGGGGGGGGGGGGTCAAAGGAGTCCGTCTTCGTGTCCATGGCCTTGTGTCGGTTTTGAGCGAGGTTGGGTTTCTCGAGGCCACGGGAATACTGTTGTATTAAGATTTATCCTTTCCGATGTGCAATCTCTGCCCTCTCCGTGAAAAGGAATGTGAATATCAAATGTCGTCACGCCTGCCTTATTGTAGGCTATTGAAAATGGCAATCGATGCAATGGGGGCTGATGCAGTCATCCAGGCGGTTAAACAAAAAGGGGCAAAATAATCAAACATATCCACTGTTTATGAATGTTAATTATCTACACCGATATTAAATGTAGAAAGGAACAAAATGGAAATCAGAAGAGGAGTCAGGCAAGAAGATACGCCGTCGCTCCGGCTATGTACAGATATATTTGAAGTTACTTTTTATGCGAAGCAATTAACATAAAGAGATGTAGTATTGAGCGCCTCCGTTTTGCTGATGACAGCTATTACAACAACCGATACAATCAACTGCAGGATATGATTGAATAACTTCACAAATATTGCTATAAAGTTGCTATCAATATAAATAAGCATGCAAAAGTCATTTAAAGCAATTTCGCCGAACAAGAAAACCATATATTATCGGAAGAACACATCTGAGTATGTAAAACTGTTTACACTTCTGAAGCGCCTGTCAGCTGGAGATCACAAGGCGCTGTAGAAATATTTAATAGAAATTGACGGCAATTTTTCAAGGCAGATCAGACCAAAATTCAGTGTCTATTGTCTGGATTGGAAACATGGACACTGATAATGAGTGAAAACAAAAGTGAGAAGTAGACGAAGAAGTGTGTAGAGATGCATGCTGGGAACTATATACTGTCGTGTGAGACGAATAGGGACACAATGATCAGAGGACACGTGCAAATTATATACATCACCATAGCGACTGTGAAGACAAGTGAATGGGCTTCAGCAGGACATGTCACGAGAAAGGATGACGGCCGATTTGATGAGACTGCTGAGACTATCTCACGTGCTCATCTGCAGGAACGAGATAGATTGTGACGTCGCAAGATCATGAGGGATGGAAACGATGTGGCGAGGCCTTCATCCAGCATTGGATTGATCGTATCTGTTAATAATTATGATGATGACTACCCGCTCCTCTGTGGCTTCATCGACCATGTGGGTTATCTACATTTGTAATACTTTGTCGTAGGTGTGAATTCTGGCAATGCTCCAGCATACGTTATATTAAGCCGCAACATTTTTTTATATGATAAGTGGTAGCGCACATTCTTTTTTGTATCAATGTAGTCAGATTAAATTAACTTCTATATGTATTATTTTATTAAAACACAGAAACATGTTGCATGGAAGGGAGAGGGTACAGGAATTCAGTGTTATTGGAAAATACAGACGTTGTATCCAAACATTATTCATGAACACATTTGAAATCAGCTCTTGAGTAGGTACTAGAGTAGATTACTGCATCGCAGGATCGAGAGAGATGGTAATGGTTTGGGGAAGTATTCATCAAGCGGTGGGTTGATCGTGGCCGATGATGCTAAGAAGGAAAACAGCCCAGGGAATAAATGGAGTTTTAATGAGCTTCACATTGAAAGTGGCTTTAATCTTGATTTCAACAGAAGGGATCGAGCTTGAACTCCAGACAGCAAAGGAAGGACATTCCACACTGTGGTAGAAAGAGCAACGTTCTATCACGCAGAGATTCATGAGAGGTTGAGAGAGAAGGCAGTGCTTTTTGAAGTGGAGAAATGAGGAAGGTAAGGGGAATATGAGGTCAGGGAGAAGGAGGATCAAGGCCTTGAAGGATCAAACCAACTGTATAAATTGTGTGCATTACACGTAGCAGACACTTTGGTGATATGCTGAAGACATGCGCTTATCTCCGCTATTTACCATTCCATATTACAGCAGCATAAACGTTACATGTTCAGGCGTGCAATTATATTTCAGCTTCCCGGCTCTTATTTCGCAATGTCCTCTGTTTGGGAGATACTGCCTCCGAGGTGTTACTTGAGAGGCCCAGGCAAATGGAAACGATTGCCTGCCATGCCGCTACCGCATGATCGCTTAAACTCGAGAGAGTGATGTGTGTGTGTGTGTGTCTTGTCACACGTGATAATGTTTACTGGGAACCATTCTGCCTCCATAATATTTCAAGAGGTCATCAGCAATTGTCACACGCGTTGCCCTCTTATCAAACCTGAGTAGTTTAGATTCCCATCTGGCAATGGCATTGATGTAGTGCAGACGTTACGTGAATTGTTTACTCCTGTGTATTGTTACCGCAAAATGTGCCTGTAATTTGATTTTAAAAAATATGTTTAATACATTGATTGATTCGAGAAAATGATAGTTACAAGCGAAACATTGTTTGCAATTTACAATGTGTATTGCTATATCTGAAAGGTCCAAAATAAGTTAGTTTAAATTGTAACCTGTAGGTTTAATTTCACGCTCCTAGTTTATATTGGAGAAACACCAAATTGAATAAATTGTGGAAAATGACTAGGTTTTTGTTTGGGGTGTTAGATATGAGAAAAAATATTTGTGTTGTAAAATTACTAAGTAGGTCTGAGTTCTGGATAGCGGGAGGAAACCATGCATTTCGGATGCTGAATGCAATTGCCAAATTGCACGTGGAAATATTGTGAAAAGTGAACACTAATGTTTAGGAGACATAAATGATTAAATGAAATGGATTCTTTCCCTGATTGTATTTGGACTTTATTAATGCAATTAATCTCATCTAGAATACAACTAAGAAACCCCGATGAATTTGTTATCCTATCTAGAAAGTAGATGCTACCAGAAATGCAGGGCACTTAACATTATTCCACTCAACAACTGCAACGATGAGTTTTGAACTGGCCTCAGCCCACCATATTTTAGGCAGTAATTTAATTAAAGTCGTAATGTATGAATTGTAAAAATGTCAACACATGCTAACAGTTGTCTTGTGATTATTCCATAAAAAAAATATATAATGATGATGATATTCTTACATTTTGGTAAATACATGTAATGTTTATAATCCCACATTCCTATTTAGAACGGGTTGAGTTGTTATTTAAATTAATTGTCGGTACTCCCACGTCTTCTAAGACATCTAGCCAGTGTGCAAGAGTAGGCTAAGTTCCCTCTAGAGGAGCTCCCGAGAGCTACCTTCAACGGAGACTTCCATCAGCAGTGGTAATTGCTAATTTTCACCTTTAGCGTTTAATATTCAAGACAAAGTCAAAGTGGTTTCCGTCTCAAATGAGCATTGATGCAGTACTCATCTCCTGTTTACAACCGTGAGCCATTAGCGACAATTCCACATTCTTAAAAAAGGGGGCGAGTTTATCCATAGGACAGATGCAGTTGACTTGCCCACAAACTGGTACAAATTTTATTGACCCCAGTGTGATGATGAGTTGAAGAATAATAATCAATAAATGTATAGAGCGCTTTTCCGCAGCAGCAAACACTCAGCATAAGGTTATATATATACGGTTATATATATAAGGATATGTATATATATGTAACCTTGTAACAGCTCTCTCGCTGGTTCAGCAGTTTTACTGCTCAATTATTTTTTCCGCCCGAGGACGACCGCTTGTGTTGCGATCGAAACGTCGTGATATATTATTTTTTATCTTGTTTTATTTTTCTACCTACGTGACTTTACCGAAAGAACCAAAGAGTATGGATTATTGCAGTCACGAAAGCTTAAAATCAAGACTCAGCATAAGAAGTGTTTTTTTTTTAAAGCAACCCCAACTAGGATTAGAACTCGTAACCTTGTGATTGCGAGCTGCTCGTCTTATCAAGCCCTACTGCCTGGATGGATACTTTAAGCACTCTCTGTGGCAAGTGACATTTTCTCCTTGCTCCACTTTGTATGCTGGCAACTAAATTAGGTTTTCATTACCTGTCAATAGAACGTCTACATTTCCACGCTGATGCATTTCAAGCAAAGGTCATCGTGGTGCGACAGCACACCAGCGACACCTTTGTAGTCGACAAAACATGGCTGTTAGCCGTGTATCATTTGCTCTACGTTCACTCAACTTTAATATTGTCACAGAGAATGAAGAGGCCTATCGACAGTCCATATTTGGGTTAAGGGGAGCGTTCTATGAGACCACCTTGGAACTGGAAAGCAGATTGTACAATGCGTGTTGAATATTATTAAATCATATTGAGCGTTTCCGTCCATTTTAGTTTTAAACCTGCGCTTAGAGTTGCATTTAGTATAACGAGTCGTAGCAAATAAAGACAATACATTAGCACGATCAAATGAAACCTTTAAAGGGTGTCCATCCCAGGCTTGGGGGAAGGACAACAAGCTAAACACAGAATGCAGTTCTAAAGATATGCGTCTTCAATATCAACATCTCGCCACAGTGTTCATTAGAATAGTATACAGTAGTGTCCAGATGACAACAGACAGTGATTCAATGGTATCTACAAAATGTATTCATCATCATCATCAATCAAGATATATTCACTTCTGGATGAAGGCCTCTCCACAACGTTGCCATTTCTTATCATCCCACAATAACACGATCCATACACACGTATCAATCAATTAATCTCACTGCTCAAGTCTCCATGGTGGTCTTCCTCTTGGATGTGTTCTCCCTCCTTTGGATGCCATTGTATCCCCAGTGTTGTCCATCGGGTTTCGTCTCTTTTAGCAATGTATCCTGCACAATCTCCAATTGTAATGATGGACATATAGCTCCAGTGGAAGTGCCACATCTGATACAAACAATTGTTAACATATACACTGGAAACAGTGCTGGTATGGGGGCATAACCATAAATTTTAGGCTCCCTTGCCTGCCATCTAGACTTTCCCACGCCTGCTGTTGGTGCTAATTATTCATCCAGGAAATATGCTTTCTCTGCAGATAAGGCCGTTAGTCTGCATGTCATCGTTTGCCCTGGGTTTGCAGCTAATAAATGATAAATGCTTTTTTTTCTGAAGTACTCTGTTAAAAATGTCATTATTTCCCCCCTGAGAAGATTCTAATTAACACAGCTGACTGTTCGTGGCTGGAGGAAAAGGACGCATTCAGCCAAACTGAAAGAGTTTCGTCCAAACTAAATTTAGTAAGGAGGATGTGACAGATTATATATGTGACGTCTATGTTCAAAAAATAAAGCCAAAACTAAAAAAATTGGGTGGTGATGATAATAAAATTGTACAGGATTTCTTGCATATGCTGGCCTAACCTAGTATGGGATATTGAGACTACAGCAGTGGAATAATATTGCTTTGTCACACTGCAAATATAGTTTACATTTTGAAGGTCAAATCCAAAATGTTACGTCTTCAGTAACGTTATTTTATTATTTCTGTGAGTGCATGAAATGGTTTTAAAATTCAAACACAAATGGTCTTATTCCAGGAAAATGAATTTCAGTCCTGATAGTTTTCTTATTTGTAATGTTTGTAAAGTCTTATACTTTGTTATTATTTCATATAAAAACACTCCATTATTTTTATTATGTGAGGTTATTTTCCTTCAGAAAGAGCGTTTAGACTTCAAGTCAAACTTTTAATGGAATGGATTTGTTTTAAGATTCTGCCTATGGTCATGAAATATGCATTTCATTGGCTGTAATGAATTGTGTATTCTTACGTTGAAAGATCAATTGAACATTTTCATGAAGTCTTATTTAGCATTTTTGAGCGCAGATCACACCAAAATGATAAATATGGCAATGTGCATGGATGGATTTACAAAAGTACTTGGCATTAGTCATACGTCAAGGCTTGTCGATTTTCATATGAAAAGATCGAGCGTTAGAAACAAGAGCAATGTCAAGATTATTGCACGGGTCTGCATCTTGGACCTTAAATACAAAGCAAATAGCACATCCATTTTTGGCATTTGAATACAGATGCATAATGTGACGTATGCTAGCAATGTAATGGAAGCATACTTTGAGTTCTGAATATAATGTGGCAGGAGAGAGCTTTCAATGTAATTAGAAAAGCCATGTTTTGCGATGGGTGCAGTATGAAAGAGGGCATGTTACCGAGACTGACTTCGGTCATTGACTAGAAGTCAGCGACCAGAGGGAAGACAAAGCCAGATGGTGTTGATAATGAGACTGGAAGAGTGGCCCTTCAAGCACATGTCAACTTTGTAACAAGGGGAAGACCTGAAGGCAGATTGTGGATACTCTAAGAGCAGATTTTGACAGCCGGGTGTTGACTTAACAACAACTATGGGACCGAGTGGAAAGGATTGATGCCAAGGTAATGGTAGCATAGATTGTACTGACCTTGACTTTTGCCATTAGTTTTTATTTTATTTCATGCAAAACTTTGGAAGACCTCACACTTCATTTAAACTGTTTTGCAGTATTATTGATAATGGTTTATTTGTCATTAAAAGGGACATCATTTATATACCAAAAAATGAATATTCTCATATACCCGTTCAGTATCCCCTGGAATAACTCCTCCATCCTACATATATATCCCACCCATCTCAAGATCATTTAGTATTCTTAACCATTAATCCAATTGTATGGTCCGTTTCTGTAAAACAGTGACACAAACGTAATGTAAAACTATATGGGATTCTTACTGCAGACATGTTTCATCATCACAACAATACATGTATGGGTTCGTATGGCGTTTCAAAAAAGGCAGTGAGCTGCAATTGTATGTGTAATGTTGTAAGCCATTTCACGGCATCCGGGTAGCTAAGTTCAGTCCCCGTGTTCCACCAGAAAATGCACGTGTTGTACTGGGCAGGCATGGGTGACATATGCCTGGTGGTTTGCTCCTCATTGCATTTGTAGTTTGGTGAGTAGCTTGATATTCCATCTGTGGAGGAAATATCCATAACTTCTTCAGCATGTTTGTCAGACGTGGTTGAGAACAGTCTTCAGTTGAAAGAGCATGACACTACACCCACAGAAAACGTATTTTAATTAGGAGAATAGGCTTTACCCTTTCTAGAAATAACCCAGGGTAAAGCCTCTACTTCTTACTCTTTGGTTATTTCGGTCAAGTCACGTAGGTATAAAATAAAATAAATCACGACGTTATTTTATACCTACGTGGCTTTACCGAAAGAACCAAAGAGTATGGATACCTACAGTCACGAAAGCTTCAAACCGATACTTATTATATCACCATTTTGATACAGGAAAAAAAATGTCCCGTAGATGTAACGTCATTATTATCATCAGCAGCCATGGTCAATCCCCTGCTGGACATAGGCCTCCCAAATTCACAGCTATTTCGCACACTGCACATAACTTGATCACTTATTCACACTCACAGCATGACAGTAGTCTGAGTATGCCCTCATAAAAACATGGATATACTTCTTAGATGTGCTGGCATTCATGCATGGCTGACTTGAACCCCTTCATCACTCATCAAGCAGAGACCATGAAGTCCAGCCTTTAAAGTTTAAACATGATGTTGGTCATATTTTATAACCAGCGAGGCATGAACTTGATCTGGGTTTATGTGAGTTAGTCTTGGTACAATGTATTTCCATAGCCAAGTGTGATCGGTGTGATGTTTTCTCCTCCCAAAGGTCATATTGTACCATTCAGCTATTTCATGCATTGCTATAAAGCAAATGCCACATTGACTATTGTTGGTGCGTGCACAAAATACATATTTCGCTTTGTAGGATTATGTATTTCATATAGGAGTGTAATGATTCAACCAGGTGCTAATTTCTCTGGAATAATTTCCATTGCTGCCCCAACAGCCCCAACCATGAACAGTGGTGGGGACAGGGCACAATTTTCTAGAGCTCAGTCCCAGACAACTCCGGCTGAAATTAAACACTGAATGTATCGACTCATCGATTAATATTGATCCTCAAGCTTACAATACATGCACGAAGCGCAAGTGTAATGCATGTATGTCCTGTGCCATGAGTTCATGTGACCCGTCCAGATATCAGTCTGAGCGGCTCCCCAATACATTGAGCACAGGCTGCTGCCCATCTCCAGTCTGCAGCCCGGATGTGGCGGTGACAATTCCACATTCCCGAGACAGTGTTCAGTTTTTAGATAGAACAAGCACTCCTGACCTGCCTTCAAAGTGATACTTATTTAAATTAACCCTGGATGGATGGGATACCGAGTTGACTACCTCGCAAGATCTGAACACTTGACCATATAATCGCAAGCCATGCGCATTACTGCCGCGGCACACGGATGAAAGCAGACACTCGAGTCCGCTACATTCATACCATTGTAAAAAAAAAAACGATTATTAAAACAAAAAACCTACGTTTAAATTGAATTACAATACTGAATTGAGGGGAAAATTATTACGCACCCTTTTATAGACCATTGTTAGTGGAGATCCTTGCACAAATTTCATGACATGCAAAATGTGTTTTTATGAAATTGTTTTCAAAGACGTGTTTTATATATTTTTTTCATGGAATTAAAATGTATTTATGTGGTCCTCATTGTGCCGCGAAAACACCAGTGTGTTTATGTTAAAAACAATTCAGTTTAAGCTATTGCTAGATTTAACATAACATTTTTAAAATTGAATTATGATGGTATTTCTCTTTCATTATAAGTGACGGTTACAAAATAACATTTTTGACCACATTTATCAACATGTATTAACATTGTTGATTATATATTTTACAAATATATATTTATAATTGCCCATAGTGTATTTATGTCTGAAAAAGTACATACATGCTTCTGTAAAGTTAAACAACATTCCATTAATATAATGCCATCATTTAATGGTATTTACATCAACCCCATGTCTTTGTCTATTGACATTTGAAACTCGTTAAATTATTGTGGAAAAGTTCTGCGAACTTTCACAGTTCTTCTTCATGCCCTTCGCTTGCATAATAATAGCGCGTCCATCGAAAGCCGTGTTTTCAAAGGTGCGAATCACATATATAGTTGAAATACACCAGAGGATGCTGCAGTCTGTTCTGATTAAATCAACAATTTTGTAATGACATTTCAGCGTCCTCCACAAGTTTAGGAATATGCCTTTGTCACGGCGCCAAATAAATAGCTAACGGAGAATCAATATACAATGTGTCAAAAATAATCATGGGAAAACACCAAAACAACTTCCCACAAAAGCAAGCAATTGTGGAAAGCAAAAATGACAGAGGAAATTCACTTATTTCTGTGATCTCATTTTGAATTAACACAGACTTATCTTGAAAATGTCACAGTATTTAATGGACTGTGCAATAGATTTTCGGCAAATATATGTTGTATTCCCGCTGGAGTGCGACACTCTGGTACTTTGTTTTTCTCGTGCTTTGACAGTCACAGTGCCACGTCATTATGTTATATAGATAATGGGCATATTTTAGCCACACGAGTGCAATTGCACAGAAGAGATGTTCTGCACGAGGATGCATCGTCATGAGGCTTTCAAATATATTTTGTAATACATAGGTCATAGATATTTGGAGAAACAATATATCGAGATATAAATAAATATATATGTAAACTACAGCTTTTTTTTTTATCTCACCAAGTAAGGCCTAATGAGCTATACAGTGGCTTATCATGTGGAATTTTTTTCAGCCAAATTATAAAAAGGTATGCTTCTAAATGTGGAGGGAAAAACCAGAGGACCCGGGGAAAAATCTCTTGCATAGCAGGCGAGGTAGTTATTGATAAGTGACATATATAATATTGTTGTATTTTACAATTGTGATTTTATTACAAAGCAACAGACATTGATATGCATGATAATTATATTGTTACCCTCTAAAGCATTACTAATGTACCCCATGCAAATGTAACCCATTCGGCAATTGATGTGTGAAACAAATTTAATTAAACCAGTTAATGTGATAATGAGATTTCATGTAACCATAAATAATGCAAGCCGACTGTGAGCTCACGAACAAAGTCAAATGAGTGGCGTTTTTTTTACACAATGCGACATTTCCCGCACAAGAGCAAACGTGTACTTCATTTCATTTTGCGTAATGCATGTTTCGAGGCACTAACCATTTGTAAAAAAATATATATATCGATATATCCCATTGAATATTGTTTCAAGAATATATTAATAAGGTCACATGTATGCGGTCTAAGAGAGACGATGCCCTTAAGGAGCGCTATGGAGATATCATCCGGTTAATACAGGTAGGGACAATGTTCCACACTGCCCACCAGGGATTTATTGTCTGTCTGTCTGACTGTCTGTCTGTCGTGCATAAATAAATATATAATACACACAGCTCTTTGATTGGTGGAGACCTTACAAACAGCTCTTTGATTGGTGGAGATCTACTGCCGGGTACGGAGAGGGGAGGTGCCTAAGGGAGGAGGGTAAGGGGAGGGGCCTAAGGGGAGGGGTCTGAGGGAGGGGGGGTAAGGGGAGGGGCCTAAGCAAGGGGGAGGCCCCGATAGTGAAGGAGGCTGGCTACCTGGCTGGCTGCCTGGCTACCTCAAGTCAAGTTATCTTGTACACAGGTAGGAACAACAGGTTCCACACTGCTCACCAGGGATTATTTGTCTGTCTGTCGTGCACGAATGTGCTGTCCAACCAAGTTCCTACCTGCCCACTCCGAAGGAACGTGTTATGACAACAGCAGCAGCAGCAGCAGGAGAGGAAGGGTGACCGAAGCTGATGCGGATGGGAGTATGTGGTTGAATGAGACATGATGAGGATCGTGGATGTGACGAGAATAGAGGCACAGAATAGAAGCTCATGGAGGCGGAAAATCTGAGCAGCAGCCCCCCCTCCGCCCCAGCCCCCCCACCAGTGGTGTCAAAAGTGGCATCGAAACACTAACACAAGAGTTACTCCAGTGAAATTAAGGTCAGGGTAGATTTTCACCTCGGGTCTTATCTTTGTTTACTCATTTCCTGACATTTCACAAGATGTAATTAACCAGAGTCATTTTATCAAAACGCGTTCCACTCTCTTGCCTGCCATAATGAATGTGCGGGGTTTTTTTTGCTGTTTGTTTTCACATCAAACGTTCGTTTGGCTAGGCAAGGTTCTACCGATAATTAAGCTACAGTATGGCATGCCAGACATCCCTTGATTTGTCCTCACTACAACATTTATAGTAGAAGCTAATGATGAAGGATAATGGCAGCACTGTGTGCCATCTTTACTCCGTTGTGCAGCAAGCATGTATAATGAGGCGCTTACTAGATTCCGTGGTGTGACTGTGTAATTAGTGCCAGTGTGTTGCCATGATCATTCCTCTGGGGTACTGTAGCCAGAACAAATCCACATTGGGGTTAGGGTATATAATGTACAATATATGTGGAATATCAAGTATATTTTGAAACCAGGTATTATACATGTGTTTAATATACTGCTCACTGACTAAGCGATAAAATATGTAATGCGATGCATCGTCTTGCGCTGATTATCATCATTGCTTTCAACTCCTGTCATCATGAATTTTGCGATCATATTTATTTAATTGTGGCCTACAGCCATACGAACTGTCAAACGGTTCTCATTTGAACATTGTCTCCCAAGATCACTTTCAGATAACCATTAGTTTGTTCGGTTTTCTCCCCCACCCCCCGAATTATATCTTAACAAGGTCATCCCATCGAGGTTGTGGTCCGTCCTGCCTTCCAGCTGCCACAATATGAACGTGCATTTTTCACTTGTGTCATTTATAGAGACTTCACCGTGTGCCTTAATGTTGATAGCATAGTTTAAGATTATATTATAATTGGTAAGGTAGTCGGAAAAATACATAAATTCCCTTTCATTTCTCAATTGTAAATGTAACGCTATTCTAAGCTAGCTATTTAATAATACTGCAACGTATAATGTGTAAAAAATCATGGATTTAAAGTGTAGAAAAATACAGTTTTATTTGTTAGCTTTTAAAAAAAGACGATCTCAGTTGTTTAATGCAATAAAAAACACAAGGCCTCAGGACATATATTAAATTTACATTGTAATGGGAATGTATTCTGAAAAGGGGACATTTAGTAGTATTATTATTTTGCATACCACACTTCAGTGTCCATTGCATTGCACGACTTTTGAAAATTTTGCCAGGGCATTACATGTGGCATTTTGTTTTTAAACCAAATTGTAATGGGCTTAGTCGTACTATGGTTAAACTAACCAACCATCAAAGTAGTTGAACTTCAGATCACAAGTGAATATATGAAATATTGACAACAGAACATATAAGAGAGTAACTGTGTTTTTGGCCAATATGATTACAAACATTTGCAGCATGTCCTAGGATGCCTGAAGCCAAATAGATGAAGGATTTGTCTCACGATTGAGGTCACTTGTGTGGCCATGAAGGATATAACCTATCACTGAATGCCTATCAATAAGCAGACTGTTGGTTTTGTAACACCGTGATGAAAAGATAAGTTGCAAAATAATTACATGTTGGAAAATATTTCAAACATTGTCAACATGCATTTCTGGTTGTTAGGAACTGATCATGTATGTGAACATAGATTATTGTTCTTGCACACCGACCTATTACATGTTGTTGTGACGCATTATGGGTAAACGTATAAATAAGAAATACTCCGTTTTGTGTTTTGTATACATGTATGTTTAACTTCTTTTGCACCATATGCAGCTAACCGTGCGAGTCAGAGGTGCGGGAGAAGGACAACAAACTAAACACAAAAAGAAGTTGTAAAGAAATGAGTTTTTAATATAAATAATAAATAATTATGTTAGTCCAGCAGCCCATTGGCTTTCCAAACCACGCAACATATGTTTAAGCTCTGGACTGGTTTTGACTAAAAAGGTCAAATCGGAATTTTCTTGCTTAAACAAACACTGCATGATAAGATTGGTCTGGAAATCCAATAGGCCGATGGACTACAATATATGGACAACTGTGGAAAAGATCTTCATAGCTCATCGGATTCCTCCAGAATGATTCTGATACATATTCTGATTCTGATATTGTAATTTAAATGTGAAAAGAGAATGGATCTATGCTTATTGGTGGATAAGTTAAGTAAAACAATTACCTTGGAGATGGGCTCTGTTCGGATAAGTTATATGCCACGTTTGGAGAAAAAAATACACTCTTATAACGAGACACAATATATGATGATTCCATGGAGATTATAAAACTTCATGGATTTCATGCCATTTTCATGGAGACATCTCCCTTGCTTCTGGGACCATTTAAAGTTATGCTGTCATTAAGTGTGAATAATTAGTTTGCTACATCTGTTCCCCAATATTTGATGTCATTCACTCTTCCTTTATTACCATGGTTCTAGTCATAGCCATTTCATTGCGAGCAATTTTTTTAAGGATCTTATTTATTTCTTTAGAGTCGTTTCGCTTAACCCTGTATGCTACATTAGAAAGTGGCATGACATTTCAGATTGTCCTTTTATATTGCCGTCTTGGTTGACATGCCTGTTGTAGAAAATGCATATGACTAAAAGAAACCTGAAAGTACGATTTATGTTGCCAGCACTGTGAGAAGTAATTTTCGGTTTTATTAATTATCTATGGCAATACAGAATGTTTTTATTTGATTTTCTATTCACGTAAAAATACAATAGAAAATATTATTTGGGTCTTTCGGTAAAGTCACGTAGATAGGTTCAAAGAAAATAACAAAATAACGACGACGTTACGATCGTAACACAAGCGGTCGTCATCAGGAAAAGCGGGGTTAGCTTCTAAAGACAACTGTTTATAATTGTGTCTGTGTCTATATATATGTGGATGGAATCACAAACGAATCTTTGTTGATAGCCAGTAGGTTTGCAAAGTATCTTCGTTTTAGAGAAACGTACAATTTCAACCGAGAAGATGGATACAAACTGAGCAATCATTGGAAGGACGTTATTAACCAGTTTAAGTCATAACTGGCTGTGATGTTCACATCCTACCCCGTTCCGATGTTAGTTGTTATTTTCGGATCCCTGATTTTTTTACATTAACAGATTAAATTTGTCATACTAAGACAGCGACTTCGCGCGCCATCCTCGAGGTTGCTGCTCGGCAATCTTCCCATTAACATGCTAATCTCTCACATTAACATGCTAATCTCTCACATTAACATGCTAATCTCTCACATTAACATGCTAATCTCTCACATTAACATGCTAATCTCTCACATTAACATGCTCATCTCTCACATTAACATGCTAATCTCTCACATTAACGTGCTAATCTCTCACATTAACATGCTAATCTCTCACATTAACATGCTAATCTCTCACATTAACATGCTAATCTCTCACATTAACGTGCTAATCTCTCACATTAACATGCTAATCTCTCACATTAACATGCTCATCTCTCACATTAACATAGCCACCTCGGTGCGCTCGCCGTGGAGGCTGCTCGGCAAACGGCCATTAACATGCTAATTATTTCCCTGGCAGCCCTTTGATTGGTGGAAAACCCACCACCGCCACGGTCGCTGCCCACCACTTACATTAACATTGGCTGCTGACATTTGGGCGACGCCCATTTCAAACCTTTATAAACAGTTTGTCTTTAGAAGCTAACCCACATTTTTCTAATGACGACCGCTTGTGTTGCGATCGAAACGTCGTAGTTTTTTGTTATTTTTTGTAATTTTCTTTAAACCTATCTACGCGACTTTACCGAAAGACCCAAAGAATATGAATTCCTGCAGTCACGAAAGCTTTAAGTGCCAATAGAAAATATCACTGAAAATAAAATGATTTAAGGGTGAGAAATATAGTTTCCTGGGAGCTTCTTTCAGAGAGTTCTGTAATTCTCAGTATGTATGGAGGAGTTTTCATTTTTTTTACAATAATTGGAAAGGACATTGCTTTGGCACAAACAATACCGTTAGGAATGCAACGTAAGACATGACAATATGAATTACTGTGAAAAAATGTTTACAGATTGTTGGCATAACGTGTATGTTTTAAATGTATCATTATATTTCCAATTTTGTTGTTAAGCCAATGAATTGCAGTGTTGAGTTTTTGAAAGAGGAAGGTTTAACCCCAGTAAGTACTTGGTAAAATATATATGTTTAAACAAATAATATAATGTAAAATGTGCTATGAATACCTGTAATAAAAAAATACACCAAATTCCAATTCACGCAATTGATGTGTCATTGTAGTTTATAACATAATTATCTTGCACCATGAATTGGAAAAAACTACCCTGTGCCTATTCGAAAATATATTTCAATGCTTTACCTCGCTATTGGGAATGTGAGAACCTCTTATTTCAAACTGTTGCTGTCGTTATATATTCACGTGATAACAATGCCAATTAACACCATTACCGTGAACAGTTAATCATATTCTAAATAAAGTCGTTATATTTCCCCCTCCTCCACCCGATGAAGACGTGCCATCTTGCAAACTGGCACCACGGTAGTGCGTGTGTGTGACACAGGAGCTGTGACAACACCTCGGAGACAAGCTCGCACGGACGCAGTCAACACGGAACGCTGACAGTCACAATTTGGTCGTCGGTTACCGCCTTCATCACGGCCTCACGTTTGTCTTGTTGTCGCGGTTGTCTCTTGCAGCTCGCGAGGAGAGCATGGCCACATTTAAAGGCGCCGAATACCTGTGCTATGACCTGGCCAACAACCCCATTCAGAGCAGCAGCGACGAGATCACGCTGTCCTTCAAGACCTTGCAACGCAATGGCCTCATCCTGCACACCGGCAAGGCGGCCGACTATGTGAATCTAGCCCTCAAGGACGGCGCCGTCTCGCTCGTTATAAACCTCGGCTCGGGCGCTTTCGAGGCCCTCGTTGAGCCCGTCACGGGAAAATTCAACGACAACAACTGGCACGATGTGAAAGTGACTCGGAACCTGCGTCAGGTAGGGCTGAGGGATGTGGATGAAGCGGTAGAGCCTTTGCCAGGAAGGGATTGGAAGTGTCCTGCATGCAAGCTGTTTGCGGAGTGTCGTTACTGATGGGAAAAAAAGTAACTTTTTCCACGAAGGTCGATCGAAACAATGCAATAATGTCGAAATGGTATTAAAAGAGCGCCGTTTTCAGAAAACATGCACTTGGTACGGTTTTTTTGTTGTTCAAAAAATTCGAGTGCAATTGTGTTACACACACTTACATTGAAGGGCATCAGAACTCGCTTTATTAATTAGATGGCACCTTGGTTTAAAACAAGACATGCACCATCTTCACTATCGCTTTGCATTTTACGTAACTGAAATTAATTGGATTTGAGAAGTCCAATAATGAAACCTCAGTGAATTATTGTACATTTTTCCAAGTTTATTATAAAGGAATTTGGGAAAAAAAGAATCCACTTGAAATTAAATAACTATATTTCCACTTAAAAATATATATAGACTGCAAAGTGTTTAACATATTTTGAGTCCCACTTTTTGGGAGAGTGTTGGTAGCATTGTGAATTTTCTCATTAAAAAAAAATGTCTTAAGCATAACATTAACACAATATGGAGTGCACAAAATGTGGCATTCATGAAGATTTACCTATTCATTTATCATAGGTCGTGTTTGTTAACAGTATATTTTGAGGTCTTCTTACCTCTCTTATTCTCTCTTGACGGTTGGGATTTAATTGGTGGAGCGGGCCTTTAAATTTGTGCAATTAGTGTCACGAAAACAGTTGTGTTTTTTCAAAAAATGGACAGAAAGGGTGAGAGAGCAATGCAAGTGGCAGAGAGGTCACTAGAATTGGGGACCTTTTGTGGGCTGGGTGATCCATCAACCACCTACGATCATATTCCTGTTTTACGTTATTTTCCTGTGCCGTATTTGTGTTTCTTTTTCAGCATTTAATGCTTCATGTTGCTTTTTTTTCATCCAAGAGAGGTCTTTTCGAATACATGTGGAATGTGCCGTTTACTGCATTATCCGTGCCTGCCTGCGTCAACGTGGCTTGCAAGCCGATTCACATTACGTGCTGCACATGCAGTGGAGCTTATCTTCCTGGCCGTTTTAGGGGTGTGGAGGAAACGTCGCTAAAACCAATACCCATTTCACTTTGAAAGAGCTATACATTTTTTTTTTACCAGTATCACTTGTTCCGCTCAAAATTTGTATCCCAATTCATTCGCAATTGAGCCGAAGAAGCGTACAAAGAAAAACAAAGCCCAAATTTGTACATACAGGTTCAAAGTAAGTAAGAAATCTCTGTTCAGTACCAGACTAACGAGGTCCTGACTATCTCATGAAACTGGCTGTGTCACACGAGTCTGTTTTAGGCCTATCTGTTGGTCTGCTATGTTCCTGTAGAATTTGTTTGCATTTCTTTTCTATGTTTAACTAACATGCTTATTTGATGACTAACATATTTCATTCATGGAATGTGTCATTTTTACTAACCTTTAACCTGGTAATGTACTAACACCTTGGCAACCATCATGTTTTTTGAGTAAAACACAAAAAATTGTTGTTTCGTTCCAAGTTTTTTAATTTTGTTTTTTCCTCCCCCTTTTCTGCAAAGCTGTCAAGCATTGGACACGCTATGGTAAACAAACTACATTGTCTGGTAGATATCATTCTTATTGTCTTTTTTTGGGTTTGCCTTGTGTTTGTTCTTTCATTTCGCCCCCCTTTCGTTTGTTGTAAACACCATTAACTTGTACAAGGAACTGGGGTTGGTACTTTTCTGCTTACTTTGAAATCCTGCTTCTGATCGGACCTGTTTTTGAAAAACCACTTGCATTGTTTTTTCTTAACAGCGAACAAAATTTCAGACCGCCGTAGACCTAAGATTGCAATTCGATTTGCAAAACAAACAAAAACAAAACAAAAAGCTGCAAGCCTGCTGCATCGGGCAGCACTGCTCTTTCACTCAGGCAACTGGCGGTGGGCAACTTGGCATGCCAACCCCCCTCTGCCAGTTCCTCTCTGTACACGGTGCATGGCATGGAGCAACGGAGGGGCCTACGGGGACCTCCGGCACCCTGGCTTTTAACCCACCCGTTTTTTCTTTTTTGATTTCTAGCATCACATCGGATCTCTGCTGCATGCGCGTGTCAAGTGGGCCTATTCCGTAATCTCTCACTCGCTCGCTCACTTCCTCTGTCTCTCTCTCTTTTTTTTACTTTCTTTCACACTCTTATTCTGTTTCTCTTTTGGTCTTTCTTTGCCTGTTTTTGGTAACGGACATGATTTGTTATATACTCTTATTTAACGTGCACTTGATCTGGGCAAGTGGCTCAGTTGTAGAATGAGAGGCTCGCAAATTAGAAGGTTGCGAGTTTAAATCCTGGTTGGGGGTTTGACTCAGCCCATCGACCCTCTGGGGTCGGTAAAATTGATACCACTTTGTGGGGCAGTCCACGATGGTTGTCCACAGAGGGACTCACCCCTGCCCTAAAAATATGGAATGTACACTACTTGTTTAGGTTGCAACAGGAGATGAGCACTGCCTCAATCCCCGTTTGAGCAAGAAATTACTTTGACTGTAATCTCTTATTTTTTATTCAAACATCTTTTTATTTACATCTATTTTCTCTCTCTCTCTGTATTTATCTTCCTGCCTCTCTCTCTCTCTCTCTCGCTCTCTCTCTGTCTCTCCTACACACAATATTTGCACGGTTCTTGGCTCTTGTGTGATGTCGCACATCTTGCTGTTGAGCGTTGTGTGGTTGAAGTGGCAGCCATGGTTTACTGGACTGTGACGGTGTCTCTGACCCATGCTATACTGCCTGTAAATGGGAACTCTCCTCAGTGCACGCTCCTTTCTCTATGGTGGCGTTAGTGGAAGGCATGTTTATTGACTGGCGTGCCATGCTGTTTGTAAGTGAATTGTAATGTATGCAAGTAGCATTGCAGTACCTGGGCTGAGTTGGTCATCTTTATGTAACCTGCGCTTACGAAGAAAGGGGAACAATACAGCATTCCGTTTCTAACATGTTGGTTATATAAGCCAAGAGTTATACTGTTGTTCCCAATTGGTTCTTCTTTATTCGTGTGCTTATTTAGGTAAAATGTATGCTTTTATCTTTGATGTTTGTGAGTGATTGATCATGAGCGAAGTTACTGTATTAATACAACTGTAACTACAATGATTACCGTAGGAAGTGATTCAAAGTGACTGGTACTTTTGAGAAAGCAACTCGACTGTTGATCACAATGCATGGTTATGGTATTAAAACAGCATTGATCACAGCTTTTGAAACAAAATGTGAGCTAGTTAAATAAAATACAGACAGCCGAATGAATTGTCAGCCAGTGCATTGTTTTCTTTTTACAGGGAAAGGCCTTGAAATGCATTACAATTATTGTTTTAATATTTCCGTAACCATTTATTACGCGTTAATATTCATACCTGACATTCAATAATAATTGTACTGATTCATATTTGAAAAAAAGCAAGCAATATTTTATTGCACTTGAACTTTATTCAAACTGTGCATGGGAAATGGAATTTGAAAATGTGAAATTGTGTACCTTGACATTTTCATGTAATTCCTAAATATGGCGCCTTTAAAAAAAAAAAGGTGCAAGCACAAAAGTGTTGGCCACAAGACATGCGTAGTTTTTACAATGTCCTTTTTAATGTGCTCGTGTTATGACTTTTTTTTTATTGACATGCTTTCTCTCTAGGGGAAAAAAACGGCTGTTCAAGGTCTAGTAACATTCGTGAAAGGTCCTTGTTTTTTTTTCTCCCATTTTTGTCCCCCCCCCCTCCACCTTCACCGCCGACGCCCCCTATAATTCACACCGGTCGTCCAGGTCACCATCTCAGTGGATGGCATCCTCACTTCAACGGGCTATACTCAAGAGGACTACACTATGCTGGGCTCTGATGATTTCTTCTATGTGGGGGGCAGCCCCAACACTGCCGATCTGCCAGGGTCACCCATCAGTAACAACTTCATGGGATGTCTAAAAGAGGTAAGACAGACGTTAGACGGTTGTGATGATGTTGCTCTGCATGCCGAATGACCACCGTATTGTTTTGGAACCGAAGCCTGATGAAACTATGAAACTATTTTCATGTTACGGGGTAAGGCCCACTGAGCTACATAGCTCTTTGTCAGAAGCAACCTGGCGACAATCGATAGTCCAAAGAAGTGACTCATCACGTGGAAATGTATCGCAGCCAAATACTCTAAACGCACGTTTATAAATGTGGAGGGGATAACCGGCGGACCCGGAGAAAAATCCACGTGACCACGGGGAGGACATGCAAACTCCAAATATATAGGCAACAGGGTCGGGATCGAACCCACGACTTGCTGTATACCAGGCGAGGGAGTGGACATCTCACCCCCACAGTGCCCGATTATGTAATTCTTCGATGATGCGTTTTTGGGTTGTACTGCGTGTTGTTCGGCACGATGTTCGAAGTTTCGCTCTACGTACTGGGATCTTCTTCGATTCAGTTCCCCGGCATGTGCAAAGCAACACGTGGTACGACCCAAAACACCATGAGAGAGTTATACAGCACAACTGTGATAACCACATTAACGAGTTATCATAATCATGATAACCACATTAACGAGTTATACATCTTAATCATGATAACCACATTGTAGAGTTATACAGCATAATCATGATAACCACATCTGTGATAACCACATTGGAGAGTCATATAAACTGCAAATTACTCAATTGTGATCATACATAGCAAACTCTGCCCCCATCTACTGGCGTACTGCCTGTTTGTAGGCCAGATGTTGGATCACCTTGTGCGCACAGCGACAGCTGCCCCTGGGGGTGCCCTTTCAAATGCGTTAAGATGGCATGTGATGTACGTCACTTACCACTTGTAAGGTGCTCTGAGTCACCCTGGCTTAAACGTCACTGTATCAAAAACGAACCGTTATCAGTAATATACCCATTGTATATAACTGTTATCAGTAATATACCCATTGTATATAACTGCAGCCCGGAAATGGTGGCTAGTCACGTGGCCTGTAATCCAGCACTGTGAAGACAAGGGTGTGTAGGTCGCACACATTTTGTGAAACTCTATTCCCGTGAGTGTCGAGGTGCAATACCCGAGCTCACCAGGAGAGGCAGTAAAGCAAGTGGACTAATCAGCATTTGTTTCCATTTGTACGAGAATATAGCGGTGCCTCCTCGCACATGTGTGTTTTCTCTGGGTGCTCCAGTTTCCTCCCGCTTGTATAATAAACACTCATTACTTTGGTTGAAAACATTATTAATTAAAACCCCAATGCAGGATGATCTTAAGCAAGAATGCAATGACTCAGTATGGCTCTCCTAGAAAAATAAGTAAATGAATAAAAAATATATATATAAATTAATTAATTGATCGATGTTACTCATAAGGTAACAGCTTTAAACATCTTAAAATAATTTAGCCATTTTAACATGATATTGTTATACATGGGGCATGGTGGCTGAGTCGTCAGAGTACTTGGTTATAAACTTAGTTGTATGAATTTGAATCCCAGCCATGGCTAACATCAGTGGCAAGAGATAACTGAATCAGCACCCACCCCCCTCCCTCCACGCTCCCTTAATCAACTCGCACTGACCTATGTAGTGAAGTATGGCAAAACAAACTTGAATGACTGATACAGCGTAGGGAGGTCTATATGCAGCAGTGGACTTACAAAGGGCTTTAAAATTGTAATTATTAGTATTATTACACAGCACACTCAAATAACATTGAGATAAATACATCATAAACAATATACAAGTACACTGTAGTATATTGTGCTCTATTAGTTCACAACATGATAAGTCATTTGTTTGATTTCAATGTAGAAAATGACGTTTGACGCAGCAATATATTGGAGAATGGTTGCTGCAATTTAATACAAGTTTATTAAGTGAGGTAAATAAAAAACATTACAGATGGGGTTTGAATAATATTTGCAATATTTGCTTTTAACTTCATGACCTCATAAACTCAAAGGGCACAGAATATTTATGTAATTTTTCATAAAATGTGGAAAAGCATTCCTAAACGCATCTCCAGGTACCATTCATTAGGTACTTCCTTTTTACTTTAGATAAACACATTTTTTTTATCGTAAATATTACGGTGTTTTATTTTTACTAAAATATCTCAAGGACCATAAAGAGACTTACACCGTGTCAATGTTTCATCTAGTTTTGCTACAATACAGAAATGTATTTAATGTAACAGAAAAAGTACACTGCAGTTAAATATAATGTGTGTAGGACTGGGCACTAAGCCAAACTCAAGAGGGCATTTGACATCCACAAGAGGCACGTACCCACACCATATAAATATGCCCTTTAAAGCCCAATCACATTCATGTTGTTCCACCTATTATTTTCACGGTACATGATGGGTTTTTTCACTCCAAATCTAGCCCTAATTAACGTAGCAGTTCCAAGAAATGCCTTTCCATTCTAAGAATAAGTGTGCCTCATCAACTTTAATCAAAACGTTCTGTTTAATTGGATATTTATCCCAAAGTTAAGAAGCAGTGGCCCCATGCAGGCCTATTTAGTGGATACATTGTTAATGAAATGTTAATGAAGTTACTTTAATTTATTATATCCCATGTCAGCAGTATGGAGTACAAAGCCACGTGGTATATCTTATTACATGAAAGCATGCAATGATAGAAAGCTTAACAAAAATTATGAACATTTCATGGATCGCTAAAGAGTTCGTTTGCATATACTACAGAAGCATTATTTAAAATAATTAAGCATTAATATTCAATGTGAAGTAAGTGGCACTGCCAACATCTAAAGGGAAAAACAAATTAAGAAAATTGAGGCAGAGTTCTACTCGGGGAGTAAAGACGTAGATTAAGGCGAGGGTCTAGGGTTACCTCAAGTCCTGGTTTTTCTGGGATTGTCCTCTGTTGAGGTAGCTGTCCTGGAAAATCTACGTCTTCCCAGAACATTAAAAGTCCCTCTTATTGTCATTTGTGTAATAATCCGCCACTCGAGACAATTTTCCCATGAAATGTCTCAGCTTTTGTACCTCAGAGGTGGCAACCTTCATAGTGTCAGGGGTGAGTACTGTCGTGTGATGTATTTGTGGCAGGTTTGGTCATGCTTAGGCATGATAGTAGGACTGGGATCTCGTTGGCTAGTAATGGTCGACATTTTACATTCCCAGATATGATTTATTTTTGGAGTTAACAGCACACCTAATCGCACCTCCAATTATCACGGCTGGTTGTGTACGTTGTGAAAGAAGTTAGGAATAATACTGATTTGGCAGATAAAACCCCCAAACTTTTCCTTATAATCAATAACAACTTTAAATAAATGTATCTCAACCGTTTAACCCATCCAGTTGGCAGAGCGAGTGGTCCTCGATCAAAAAGTTGCAAGTTCAAATCTTCGCTAGGGGTTGACTCAGCACATCATCCGTTTGGGGTCGATAAAATATTACCACTTTTTGGGAAAGTCAACAGTTGTCCTTTAGGAAGACTTACCAAAAGAAATAGGAATGTCCACCAATGGTGTTAGGGCTGTGAACGGGAGATAAGCACTACCTCAATACTCATTGAAGCAAAAAAAATGGTTTGACTTTTTACAGAATAAAAATCATTGACATTAGTTAAATAACAGACACAAATGCATCAATGTGAATTTGGCTCTGAATGAGTGCTATAACTTTACAAAAGTGGCAATGCACAATACCAACTGACATTGAATCCAACATTTAGATTATGTAGTTAATAAAGTATCGAGTTTTAAATCTAACATCATTGTACAGCGCAAAGTTAAACTTTAGTCTATCTAAGACGGTTGCCCTGGGGCCATGGATGGTAGCAAGCTTTTCGGGGGTGTTGCTCACTGTCAGTAACTTGGGCTGGCATGAAAGATTCGCTAACATAATAAATAATGCCAATAATGCAAATTGTGTATCCAGGAAGGATGCTGCTGTAACTGTTAGCAACACGGCACTTGCAATACAAAGGCCACCGATTCAGTCTCCTGGCGTGGCAGTTTAAACAAACACAACGCAAAATAAAATAAAATCCCCCCCCCACCACCTCTTTCAACACCGCAGTCAAAATGGGTCGTACGCCACAGTTAGTCGATTGGCAGGTCACTATGGTGGGGTAAAGTGTGGGTATTCGCTTGCAAAACAACCTTGCCAGCATGAAAGAATAGGCCAAAATGCTATCTTAGAGGGGTTTTTCTCGACCTCCTTTTAGTGGAGAGCCTTCTGCCAGCAGTGGCAGGAGAAAAAAATTCAGAGGCTGCAAATTTACGATTTTATTTACCCTGGGACGCCTCACCGAGTCTGAAGAACATTTTCAGGTGGGTGCTGCATTGCAGTTGCCATATGCCAGGAAAACCAGAGTACCTGCAGAAAACCCACCACACATACGAGGAGATAGCATTCGTATTTCTGCACAGATAGATGCAATCCACAGACTTAGCTCAACCAAGTGAGTGGACCAAACCTATCTGTGCACTACACTCGGTCCTATGCTGCCATCTCCTGGCAACCAGCATCCATATATCTACAACACCTCTTCTGCACTGTGGTGGTCCATCATTAAAGCACCAACCAGGCCTGGCCTTCTTTATCTTCTCAGCTCCATTGAGATCGGGCGGACTTGGGGTGATTTGGTCGCAGGCGATGGTCACATTTTTGTACGTAGTTGTTTCTCAATGACCTTAATTTCCAGTAAGATTTTTTTTCATCGATAATGGTCGAATTCCTAAAAATGTAAATTCTACTGTGGACTCATTAGCATTTAAAAATAATGTTAAACACTTGCTTTTGGGCTTAACTACAT
The DNA here is from genome assembly GCF_015708825.2 of Lethenteron reissneri. Classification (NCBI taxonomy): domain Eukaryota; kingdom Metazoa; phylum Chordata; class Hyperoartia; order Petromyzontiformes; family Petromyzontidae; genus Lethenteron; species Lethenteron reissneri. The sequence continues at coordinate 8,369,791 of NC_083803.1, read as the reverse complement.
ATTAATTCAGAAGTGTTGAATAGGATGCAGTATTGACAAATGCAGCCATTGACCATGCATTGAACGTTATAATTCATAAAGATGTTGTTATTACAAATGCATTACAAGGGCTTTCATTGCATCTAGTGTCACATTGTTTAAGAAAAAGTTTAGGGAACATTTCTTAAACGCATGTAATAAACTGGGTTTATTATTTTTATTGATTATGTATTGCCCTATAAAATGACCTCACTAAAGTGTGCATTTACTAATATATAAAACAACTTAATGGTTAATTATTCACAAATTCGAAATTCCATATGCTTGCTTATCACTACTTTTAACTCCAACATCGTCATCCTGATCATCATAATAGAGGTTTGTTTGGGTTAGATCACGTAAATATGAACGTGTCATTAAACCCGCCACCACCTGAAACAGTTGTAAATACTGGTGAAACATCGTACTCGAATTGTAAATGTCGTGGGTTTACTCTCCAATACACCGGTGTGCTGAACTAGTAACTAATTTGCATGTTGTATTTATGTAACAAACCTTACTAATTAGCTGTGTCGCGTAGTGGCGGGTTTAACAACACATTTATATTCACGCGATGTAACCCAAAACACCTCTATTGTGGATAGTATTGGTCACGAAAGCCTACGTGTTAAAAATTTAGCATCATACTTCAGCGCCTTATCACAAGTGCCATGCCAAACACAAAACTTAATAAGGATTACTTCTCGTAAAATATTAATGTTATCTGTACCCTGAACTCAATTTTTTTCCTGATTGGATCTAGACTGCAGGCATAAAAGTGTATTTGGTCTAAAGTCCAAGTAAATTAGACTTGGATTACTACCTTGTTACTTTTAACATGATGGTACCTACTCATCAAAGAACATTTTTTCTAGTATAAGTGAAGCTCTTCAGAGGGCAGCTTATCAGTGAGTACCTTTGCTAAGTATCTTCGTGTATTTATCACGATTTTTGTTCTCTTTGTAAACCTCATAGTCAATTTTTGCTATGTTCAACCTAACTTTTGAGTGATCAAGGCATCCTTGACAACTGCATTTTTCAATGTCCCCACCTATCTCATTCAGTTTGCTTATAAATTATGAATTACTGTCTTGGACATTCTGCACTAATACAACACGTGGCCACTGCAATGTACTCAACACCCTTGTCAGAATGCCAAGAGGAAGGGCATTCACACTGCAAAAATGGATTTAGTCACGTGATGCTTACCCTTTCCCCTGTGATTTTCACTATTATTTAGTAATGTACGTTCATTGCGTATCATTTAACGTATGCCTTTGCTATAATTCCGTCAAAATAATAATGTAATGCAATTGTATGATATATTACCATATGTTCAGCTTATGAAAAAAAATACGTTGAATGAGCCAAATCAAAATATAAAAGTGGACAGTGTACTAAAATAATCTGGGATTTAGGTCAATTTTCCCTGTTAATATTAAACAGGGCGTATAGTGTTAGAGTGCAGCAGCGCTTACATGAGCCAAGCAAGATAGATCACGCCCGTCATCCAGCACTCTAGAGGCGAGCCCTGGTTGATTGCACCAATTTATAAACCCTGGGCTGTGCGGTGACCAGGAATTGGCAGTACAGCAAATGGATGTAATCCAACTTTGATCATTATATAGGCAGAGTTCTCTGAACGCGGGGGTTACGTTCCAGGAAAATGCTGTATTGGGCGAAACCGCATTCGGGAAAATGAAAAATGATTTGCGTCCGTGGGTCACCCCCTTCCTCTTTGTTTAACTAATCTCACGTGACATCTGCTCTTATCATTGTACTAAAGGATGCTGAGTTACTCTCCTTTCCTTGTGTGTGTCCACTCTATATTTTTGTTTATTTGACCTCAACGCAAAACCCCCTATCTCCATTCCTCTTCCCGCACCAAGGCGCTCACGCTCACCGCTTGCCCCTGGTACTGAATTACCAGCCCACCTCTCAGCCTTAACAGTGTCACGTGCACGTTAATGATTCGCCATCTCGACGTTTGCCTTACCGACATCCTCAATGGGTGGACGGCGAGATGCATGTGGCAGTGTGTGTGTGAATATTTGCGTTGCGCTGTTGCGCGTGTTGAGTGTGTTACATTTTAATCACACGCAAAAAAAAACACACAAACAGAGGTGGTAAAGAAATCGTTCACACAGTCGATGCATTCACACCTTCCGATGGATACCGCACTCTCACAGCACTACCTTTCGATGCGGAGATGAGAATCTTCGCAGTGTCAAACTGCGCAGAGCCGAAACATAGCCCCGGGTGTTCTGGAAAACAGATCTCATGCATTTGATAAAACCACGTTGGGCAAGGTATTACGATATACACTTACAGTGAACAAACGTGTTGGAAAGCATTACGAAATCCATACATTTGCATTTTTTCTCTCCCTGGTTATTACTCAAATCTTATTTTATCCATGTGACTACTGTTGACACATGCAAGCATATATATATATATATTACGGATGAAGTAACTTTACAAAAGTTTGAATGTCTTTACCTGTACTACCACAAGGTGTAATCCTAAATATTACATGATGAAACTTAGATCTGCTGATTCTGATATTATCTTTTTATTCCAAACACCAGACGTTGTTCTATGGGAGACATATCTTTGCAGCCAGACTCGGTGCCATTAGGGAATCTGAGTATGCTACACTTTTAAATCTCGTCTTCAAACTCAACTGCTTTTACCGGCTATCTCCATAACTAAACTATATGTAAAGCACTTTTACACTTTGTACGAATTGCGCTACAGAAAACGAGTTTATTATAATTATAGATAGAGTCTTCGGATAATGTACATTCGTCATATGGGGTAATTGGCATTCACACATTGCACTGTTAACTTTCCGATGGAATTTTTAGTTCACTGTTTAAGTACGATAAGTGGAAAAGATAAAAGAGAATATATTTTTATACCGACTTTGGTTGGATTATATACGGGATTTCTTCTCAATAAAAATAGAAGGTTGAGAGACGTTTAATAAAAGCAGCTTTAAAAGTGTGACTACAACACTGTGTGTGCATTAGTGTGTAAATGTGTGTGTGTGCATGCTTTATCTGTACATGTAATGTAAGGGAGACTTCAGAATTGTATGTTCCATTTTGAAAGCTATGAAAAATGTTGTGGTCATATTCCACTGCATCATAGGTGCATGTAGTTTGGTTTGACCCATTTCAATACAGTAACATAACAGCAGGTACGTATATATAGGCATTCAGATATCATACTGTAAAGTGTAAATTAATGTTTATCCACACTAAACTAACGTCAAGTGTATTATAATTAATAATGGGAGACATATTATATACAAGAATAATCTGAATGTTATTTCGGGAATTGGAACACATTACTTGGAATTGTTTTCTCATTAGGAGACCTTAGGGTTGTTATTTTTTTTCCCTCAAAACTGTGGGCATCTAACTGAATCACTAAAAATAATGAGTCAACTCCCTTTTGTATGCAGTAATTTTTCAAACAGTGATTTCCAATTGTGGTGGAGGCTGTTAGCATGTTTAAAAAATGTCATAGAAAACATCATTGGAGCATATGATATATGTATTGTGAAATGTAGCAAATTACACTTTACTGCCAAATAGGAGGTAGTCAAACACTATAGGAAATAGACCTGCATATATGGTACTGCGTTTCCCATTGAAATTATTGGGGTGTCAATACCCTCCGTGGCAAACAGGCAAGTAAAATGTTATATATGTGTTGGTTAATTGGGTTAATAATATGAATTATGCACAGGCCATTGAATACACATTCGACACAAACTTTTTTTTATTTACATTTCTAAATGGAAGAAAAAAAGCTTAAAATATGCACAACTATATCATCAGCCATTGTCTATCCACTGCTGGGTGAAGGCAACCGCATGTCCTCACCATCCCCCACAGTCTAGTGCTCCTTGAATCCATCTCACTCCTGCACATCAACTGAGATCATCACTCCATCTCCAGAGTTGTCGACCTCTTGGAAAACGACATATAATCATTCTAATCTCCATATATTTAAAAGGCAAAGTTGTGATTATGTGTGTCTGTTCAAAATGTTTAGCGTACTTCCCGACATGCAACAAACTTGAGATTTGCCATGTGGGTACTTTCCAGACTGTACACCATGCAAACATTTTAAAAATACACTTTTGTATTTTTTTTTGGGGGGGGGGGGGGGGGGGCTCTGCGCTACGAACCCAGCGATCCGAGTTCGATTCCCGCTCACGGCCACCACCGGTGACGATTATTTGAACCGGTCCTGGGCCTCCCCTAGGTCGACTAAGGCTCAAACGAGTAATTGGTGTGGTGTGTGAACATCGCCACTGGGGAGACAAAGGCGGCCGGGCGTGGTGAATCTAAGTCCCGGGTAGTAAAGCTAGTTAATGTATATAAATTATAGCTAAAACATCCAATGTAAATACGAAGTTCGTGAACGTAGCTTTCTATTCTTCGACCATTAAACATACAGCATATAAATTGAAGCAATATTGCAAAATGTGTTGGGGTGGACTGGATTTGAAAGCAGGAACGTAGATTTCAAATTCACTAGCCCCCCCCCCTCCCCCCTGACCCAAACACACTAGATTCTGGGAAGCAGCAGGGTACTGAGTGATTTATTGGGCCTAATAAGATGCAGTGGCTGTGCTTTGAGTGATTGCATAAATCTGGCAGGTGGCTCACAAGGGCTTCAATCTGCCAGGACTCCACTGACCTTTAGGGCACGTCCTTTGCAGAGCATGATAAATAGTGGGAATTAAAACAACTAATGTGCTCCATTTTTGTTGCCAAGCAAAGTAATCGTTCATTAGTAGAATATGAACCGACTGCATTGTTTTGATTTGCATGCTCCTTATGCAATATTGGCACGATAAACTTTCATTATTTTTAATACACACTAGGTCTATGCAAAATCTTTAATTCGCAACTCTCGATTAATTTTGCCTGTTTCTTATCTTGGCTCAAGACCATCTTCATGATTACTATATAATTATGACTCTGCTTGTTTACTCCGGGATGCAAAAGAATATTTATTGAAAAATGTGAACACTTTCCTCATGAGTTAAATTAAGGAAGGAAGACTGTCAAAATGTAAATCAGGCCTACAAACGTTCAGCAAATAGCAAGATAATTGAATGTTGTGCATGAGCCCAATAACATATTTTTGTATTTTTATTGAGCATTAGTATTGCAATGTCAAAGCAATTTATTGGTGATATATGATGTTTAATTCGATTTTCTGGAAGAATGGGAATAGGTATGCAGGGTTAATTGATCATGAGTTTTATGAGCCTTTGTTAATTAATACGCGCAGAATGACCATAGTGTTTATAAAGACCAAAGATATGTAATATATTCTAAACTAACTTCATTGCAAAGATATTATTGGTGGATTATAAAATTAGTTCATTAAGTAACATTTTGTAGCATAGAGAATGCCACGTGAATTTTAATTTTCTTTAAAAAAAATATGGAAAAATATTTCCATTAACTAGTTATTAATGTGAAACTTTATCAGTTACCATACAGTTATCTTCTTGGTTCTTTCGATAACGTCACGTAAAAGGGAAATAATAAAATAAAAATAATAAAAATATATAAAAATATATATATTTTAATTTTTTTATTTCCCTTCTACGTGACTTTACCGAAAGAACCAAGAAGATGAATCCCTGCAGTCACTAAAGTTTTAAATCGAAATTTACCATACAGTTAGTTAACAAAAAATACAGCTCCTGTTAGCATATTAATAAATGCCTGAATAGAAGCAGTGCAGCTCCATTGTCAATCAACTGCTGGATGAAGGCCTCCTCAGACTGTGGGTTTGTTTGCATTTCACCAAGCTGCGAGTGCAAAATGATGAGGCTGTAGCGGGAGGGCGGGATCAGTGCAGATGTCACTCACCACTGATGTTAGCTGTGGCCGGGATTTTAACTCGGGTTAACAGGTTCAGAGTGCAGTTGTGTGAACTGCTCCAACCCCAACTAAACACACGGCAACATAAAAACACACTACTTGCATCACAGAAAGCGTCTTCAACTTACTTTAGATGAAGCAACCGGGTTAATTCCATGTGAATACTCAATCAATTGTCTTTTTTTTTTACAATTTAATCTCAAGTTGAAGTCAGGATTTAATTTTTCGTTCATATCAGCACATTCACCCAAACGTGTCACATTTTATAAGTCAGACAATGGTAAAAGGCAAGGGTGGAGCCCTGTAATTACCTGCTTATGCCGCTGCTGGTAGAAGTGAGCTCCAAGGAGCCCCTTTAGAGGGTATTTGGCCTACTCTTCCACTGTGGCCAGACCTCTCAGAAGGTTTAAAATAAAAAATGTTTTTAGAAAATAAATGATAGAGCATGCTCTGCTGGATGGAATTGGCGACAGCCTCATGGCAAGCACATTTGTTGGACACTGTCAGGAGAGCTATTCGGGCAAATGATAGCGTGCTTGCAGTTCTCCCATGAGCCATCATGACCCAGCCAATCCGTTCTGCAGTAGCTCCCTGAATTTCTCAGTGGTTGTAAATGGGGAAAATCGTGACAATTGTTGGACTGAGACAACCTGAGCCAGTGTTGTTGTAACAAATGGATAGTATAGGATTCATGAATGGAAAGCCAATGGAAAATAATTGGCACGCAACATAGTTTCATGCATTTTCAACGACAAAAAAGGCGCACAATGAAGTTGAAACGTTATGGATTCCTCAGCAATTGCAACAGAAGTGGTCGTGAATTGAAGTAAATAAAAGACAAAATGTTTTGTGAGAATCGATAAGTTATCAAATATAACTTTCCCAAGTGTTATTTATCAGGAAGAAATGTGAAGTTACTTCACATAAGTGCGTGAAATGTTTTTATTCTTTTTTATACATCTGTATATGTTTTTTTAAGATTGCTATTAACTCACTATCTATTTTGACACGTTAAAATATTCCTTGAACATTAAAATATTACTTAAACCTAATGTTACACAATTTACATGTAGTCTGAGCAATTAAACTCAAGATGTGAAAGAAACTAAAACTGAACATATAGCTGATGATCCGTCCAGTTCTTGCATTGTCATTTTAATTGGATGTTGACGTCTTCTCAAGATGGCAAGAAAAAACTGGATTGCAGTATCTGTTACACAGTTACACTACCAGAGCTCAAGTTTAACATCTAGCACGATTTCCATTTCGAACTATTTCTATTCAACCGCATACACTTTTACAATTGAATAGTCTTAAAGGATAGTGACATGGCCCAACAGGCCATCCTGGCGAGTCACTGCAGAATTATCCATGAAACAACACGCCGTCTGTTTCACAGTGGACGATACAAAGATAACCTGACGTACTTCAAAACGAGTCGACCATTGTGTACCAGCATCATGGTCCAGATTATCCAAATTCGAAAATTGACCTGCAAGTTACTCAATTGGGACTACACGTACTAACGTCGCCGTCTACTAAACGAAACTATTCATTTAAAATTACACACATTTTTATTTTACCAGGTAAGGCCCACTGAGCTATATAGCTCTTTTTTCAGCAGCAACTTGGCCGCAAATGATAGCTCAACGAAGTGGCTTATCACGCGGAAATATATAGCAGCCAAATACCCTAAAAGGATATTAATTCTAAATGTGGTGGGAAAAACCAGAGGACCCGGAGAAAAATCCACACGACCACGGGGAGAGAACACGCATACTCCAAATATACAGCAGGCATCAGCGTCAGGATCGAACCCACGCCCTCCTGCATACCAGGCAGGGCAGTTCACATCTCACCACCGTGGCGCTCCACAATGGCAGTGGAATTGTTGCAGACTATGGCTGCGAAATATCCTTGTGCTGTAAGAATTGTGTGAATAACCAAATCGAATCCATTGTTGTTATTATTATAAAGAAGGCGATTTTTTGAAACCCCTAGACAATGTCATTTTAAACATGGATTTTAAACATTTTTACCAGTTACTCTGGTGGAGCACAATGATTGCAGAGTTTGACTATAGCAGCTATAATAATCCCCGTAAATGCACAACCAAATGTCTGTTGCGATTTTGAATTTGTATAAACGCATTAAGTGGCACGATTGTACACTCACGTAGAGTAGTAATATTAAGATTCTGAATTAATGAAACAATTACAAATTGATGTACTCGCAAAGTAAGAAACGCTATATTTTCTTATTACCACCAAACTGTTCTAAATTCACAACAAAATCCAAGACTTTTCTGGAAATCGTTCAACTCAGTTGAAAACAAAGGAAAGCTAAATATTCTTCCAAAATACTCTGATTTTATGGCAAAGAACTGTTCGCGAAACAAGACATTGCCAATGCATTTAATTTTCAATTTGGATCAGTTGGGTATATCTTTGACAAAACACACCGGAGTAAAATGTATCCGAATACACCACTCTTCACATCACTCACTTCTTCCTCTTCACACACCGCCCCTAAAAATGTTAGTCAGAGTCATCGTCCATGCTTCTCGTTTAGTCCCATATCTGAACTGGATGTGTTGCATAAGCTCGCATCATCCACGGGAGAAGAAGAGTTGCCTGCATTTGCACTTGTGGCCGTGGCAGATCTTATTCATAAACCTCTCCTGCACATTTTCAAACTCTCAATTACCGAAGGTATCTTTCCACGAGAGTGGAAATCCGCTCTAATGACACCTGCATATTTGGAGTTTGCATGTTCTCCCTGTGGTCAGGTGGATTCTTTATCCAAGTCCTCTGGTTTTCCCCTCCACATTTAGAAACATGAGTCTATATTATTTTTATTATACTGGTAGGAACCTCCTGGTTACACCAGCCCACAGGGGATGATTGTGTCCGTCCGTCCGTCGTGCATCCAAAAATGGGAGAGGTAGGGCTGGGTGGAGAGGGGAGGGTGGGGAGGGGCTGGGTGGGGAGGGTGGGGAGGGGCTGGGTGGGGAGGGGAGAGTGGGGAGGGGCTGGGTGGGAAGGGTAGGGCTGGGTGGGGGATGGGAGGGGTGGGGCTGGGTGGGGAGGGGCGGGTCACCCTGTGGTGCCCTTATAAAACTCAACGTTTAACCGACTCACGCCGGCTTGTGCCCGCCCTCACAGTCGGCCATATTTGCGGAATACACCACGCCGCCTTTGACCCTGCAGGCCATTGACCGAGCAACCCAACGTTCCTACCAGCTCCCTCCGCAGGAATGTGTTTTTGCTGCTATAAATTTCCACGTGATAATCCTGCCTCGTCGAGCTATAAAAAAATAAAGCGCATAGTTCGGTGGACTTTACCTCGTAAAACAAATAAATTATTTCGTTTTATTTGTAAATATATTTTAATTGATTTGTTTACCTTTCCTATACTTTGTACTCTTGTCGTGTGTTTGCATTATTTGTTGTTGCAACGTTCTGACCCCGTGCCGCTACTGAACATCTGTGAAAAAGAGCTTTGTAGCTAATCGGATTCCTCCAGTCTAAATAAGTGTTCTGAGTCTGATACACTATTAAATCGGTATATGTAAAGTGTAATTTTGAGTTTAAAGAAATTATATGAAATTCCGAAGAGGACACCTTACAACCTTGCACTAGAGCAGCGGTGGGGAACGTCCGGCCCGCGGGCCGGGCCGTATGAGGCCCGCGAAATCATTTGGGTCTGGCCCTGCCAAGGCAACCGCAGGCGAGACTCGAAAATCAATAAATCTAGGAGCAAACCTGGAAAAGCAGTTGCGAGTAGCAACATCATCAATACCAGCTAACATCACATGCCTCGCCAAAGAGAAGCAGTTCCAGCCATTACATTAGGGGTGAGTTAATTAAATGTTTGACCAAATATAACAGGCTAATTTTAAGTTGATAATTTTGTATGGCCCGCAAATGATGTTATAAATATCCTTGGCAGAATAAAGGTTACCCACCCCTGCACTAGAGAGTAGCACATACACACTGCATTTGAGCACGTGCATTTCCATTTCATTATAATACATGCGTATTTAATCGTAACAATGTATATAGCATATACTGCTCACAAATTGTCTTCTAATAATCCCAATTACATGCCCAATTTTAACAGTGTTATGGAAAACCAATATTCTTGGCTTTATATAGTACGGTATTAACTTTGTGGTTTACGTGTAAGCTGCATGTAATGTTCACTCGTGCAGCTGACATAAATAAAGTATAATGCACTCACTGTCTATGTCAGCTGTCAGGGATCTCTGATGTGTGATGTGTTACCCATTCCACTTTTCACAGCTCAATGCTGGAGGTATAAAAAAAAACACATTGGTGGGTGCTGGTCTGTGCCATATATGTATGCTGTCAGCATACTTGGGCTATAATGGGTCGAAATTTTTCGAGGGAAAAAAATGTATGATAGATTTTTCCTGCCAGCTCACGTACAAAAGTTCCACGCTTTACCCAAAAATATATTTCCTTTGAAAATGTATGAGCCCAATGTGAAAGGGTGGAGGGGGTATGTGTGTTATTGGACATGCGCTTTCCAAAGATTTCTAGTTTAAATTAGCTGGAAATTCCACTTACCGGTGAGCCAAAGGAAGCCCTTCCATGTACAGTATTAAAATCAAGGTCATTGAATTAACTGTGAAATTATTTGCACGTTGACATACATTTTCAATTTCAGTATAAATGGCTTTGCCAGGAGTTCCCAGTCAGAAATAAACACCGAGAAAGAGTAATTCCCCCAGATACATTTTTCAAATTCCACATGTTACACTCTCACGAAGCATTGCACCAAGATGCAGTCTATACAGTCTCTATTTATGGAGTTACAGCAGAACAATAGGCATCATTTAAATAAAAACTATTGTTCATTTACCAACTAAGCATATATATGCTCCATTTATTTATATTGTTTATATATTGAACAATTATATATTGAAACCTTTAGAGGAGCACTCTAGAGCTCACTCTTGTGGAGCTACTGGCCAGTCGAGTAGTGTTAAGCATTTGCAGGGCTGCATCTTTACCTCTTTCGTCTTGACACGTGTATTAGTCTCACCCATGCGGTAGTTTGCTTCGATACTCAACTCACGTTCCGAATATAATGAGTTGAAATCGAAGTCAGGGGGTCATTTGAGCATATCATCCCTCCCATGTCACGTGATATAGTACCACATTGCGGGAAATTAACTGCTGTTTTCTGGTGGATAGACTACCTCCTGCTATGAGAATGTGGAATTTGCATCACTGGCTCTGAACTGCCAACAGACACGAGTGCCGACCTCTTGCTTGTTTGTGCAGACTGAATTTTCACGTATCAATTGTTTATTACCAGGTGACATTTTTCTATTATTCATATGTATGTTTGACACATTTTAACTTTCATTTTGACTAAACTTAGATGCCTAGCCTCATGAAATTAAACAAATACAAAGATCCCCCACATAGCCTCTAAAAGACTGTTAGGGCAAAGTGCTGTTTGCAAGCACTTATGAAGGCACGAGGGGGTGGGTGACCAGCAGGTTGTCCTGCCGCCTTGAAATTCACACACCACACCAGGCTGAGATGACCTAGGGGAGGCCGAGGACCGGTTCCGGTATTCGTTACCGATGTGGGCTGTGAGCGAGAATCTTCCTCTTGTCGTCGGGTTCGTAGCGCAATGCGCCAACCACGACACTATCGCTACCTACAATAAAACACACACACACACGTACAATCGTTAATATAAATAACTATGTTTTCGATTTTTATTGTGTTTGTAACACAGGTGGTGTATAAGAACAGTGACATCAAGTTAGAACTCTCTCGGCTGGCAAAAGAGAGCGAACCCAAAATGAAAGTGGTCGGAGATGTTTCCTTCAACTGCGAGAACGTGGCAGCTATGGACCCGATCACATTCGAAACACCAGAGGCCTACATATCCCTGCCACGCTGGAAGACCAAGCGCACAGGATCCATTTCCTTCGACTTCCGGACGACTGAGCCCAGTGGACTCATCCTCTTTACCCAGGGCAAACCCAGCGAGATTAAAGACCCCAAGGGCCTCAAAAGCATCAAAGGGGACTTCTTTGCCGTCGAGCTTTTGGATGGGCATCTTTACCTCTTGCTAGACATGGGTTCCGGTACCATAAAGGTGAAGGCCACCGATCAGAAGGTCAATGATGGCGAGTGGTACCACGTGGACTTCCAGCGAGATGGAAGGGCAGGTTAGTTTCCCTTTATATATTGTCATGAAACACAATTATTATAAATTTCAGTGAAATTTTTATTTTTTTCTTCAACTTATTGGTTATATTATTGTTGGATTCCCCAATTTTTTTTTTATCAATTTGATCCATATTTGTTTTTGGGTTAGGTGGCATTGCAGTTTTATTAATAAAATCGCTTCATCTGCATGCTTTTAATGCTGGGCAAGTATCAAGCTAGACTACGAACTATACAAAAAGTGACTGAAAAAATGCACTACGATGTCTACTGCATAATCTCGATCAAATTGATATAAAATATTCCCTGCTCTGTTACCCGTTTGGTCCCTTGTTTTTGTTTCTCTAATCATGTCAGTTTGGAGGAAATCGTCACCAACAGTCAATTAGGAATGCATCATCTTTGAGCTAACCACCTACTTCGGAGGGAAATTGCCACCTTATCCGAAAGTGTGACAAATATAATTCCGCGACTACAGCTTGATAACCTCAGAAGATAGCTTATTTTACGTATAAATTAAATAAATAAATCGCTTTCGTACTCTCTTATTTAGATTGAATTGTGCACTGATTGATTTTCGGTTTAGTTTCATGGTGATAACGATATAGCATCTGGTTTTTTTTCCCCCTAAAACACATTTGCTATTGTACTTAACGACATTTTGCATTTAAAAAGCCCTTCACTAGAATTAGTTATTTAACATTTGTAATTATTGTTAATGTGATCCTCGTCAAAATAATGGTATTGCGCTTAATGATGGGATTGTATTTAATATATGAATCAAAATCCTCCTGTTAAATGAACTAATTACCTCTTCTTTATGAATATGGCAACGTTGCCACCATAAAATGCGGGGTATAGCACCTTTTCAGTGCATTTCAACCTGAAATTACGTGACAATCTGGTGTCATTTGGTGTCCTCCGCGGCGTCTAGTCTGCAGGCACGATCTCTGTGAACAGCCAGCGTAGCCCTTTCACCGCCTAGCGGAGAGAGTGAGATTCTGGACCTGGATGGCGACATGTACCTCGGGGGTCTGCCGGAGGACAAACTGGGCCTGCTACTCCCAACCGAGCTGTGGACGGCCTTGCTCAACCAAGGATACTGTGGGCTGCGTGCGCGACATTTTCGTGGACGGGCAGAGTAAGGACATCCGCCTGTTGGCCGAGCAGCAGAGCTCGGCGGGAGTGAAGCCCTACTGCGCCAAGGACTCGCCAAAGCAGTGCAGCTCGGCTCCGTGCCGCAACAACGGCGTGTGCCACGAAGGCTGGAACCGCTACGTGTGCGACTGTGCCGCCACGGGCTTCACCGGGCGATCCTGCGAGAGAGGTGAGTCTTCATTCATTGGGTCTTTCGGTCAAGTCACGTAGATAGGTTCAAAGACAAAAAAATTACGACCTTTCGATCACAACACAAGCGATCGCTTGTGTTGTGATCGAAAGGTCAGGTATTTTTTGTTATTTTCTTTGAACCTATCTACGCGGCTTTACCGAAAGACCCAAATAATATGCATTCTTGCAGTCACGAAAGCTTTAAGTCAAGAGGTGAGTATTCTTCTTCCTATTCTGCCAAATCTGCCTTTGAGGTCCAATCGGACCTTCCTCTGCTATCTATTGACCTCCCACCATCAATGCCATCGCCGTCCTCCCTCCCGAGCTTCACCTCGAGCAAGCGGCATTGGGCGGTCGAGATGAGATCTGGAGGCTTGGAGAACGCGCGTCCGTGCATTGCGTGTCTGCTCTTACCCTGGGCTGGGGCTGCCAGGACCAGCAAAGAGGCGGCACATCGTCTGGGAGCGGTGCGATCCCCGCGGACCCCTTGGGGCCCGACGTGAGCTTTGCTAGTGCCGGGCTCTCCACGGCAAACTGGGGGCAGTGTGCAGGTTCGGTGCCTGAACTGGGCCCGACCGAGGGCTGAACGATTAATTCGATTTCAAATAGAAATCGCAATTTGAAACAATGCGATTAGCAAATCGCAAAGGCTGCGATTTTTTTTGCAATTTTTGAAAAGTGCTGTTATTTTCTTATTGGAATTGTTTTATTTTTTATTATTATTATAACTTAATTTATTTAACTGAACAATTGTTATATGTTTGATTGTTCTATTTCAATTAAAACATTTTAATAAATTCATGTTGGAAGCAATTCATATCTTTTAAGTTCTCAACCTTGCATTAGAATATATAGAGCAGTCCATATTTTGATGGTATCATGTGGCAATGCTCCATCACATGTTTTAAATCTATTACACAGTGAATATTTAACTGAAGCTTGACTTAAAAAAATGTTAATCGCAATCGCAACATCTATCTGAAAAACCGCAATGAGAGATTTTTCCCCAAATCGTTCAGAACCTAGCCCGACCTACGAGCCCACGTTCAACCTCCAAGTCCTCCTGAGCAACCCCAGTGACACGTGAGCTCAGCTCCCAGGGCCGCAAGCATTCCGTTCGACACCGAGCTGCATGCGTGCACTACGACATCACCCACTAAGTTCCACTTTGCACGGTTTTTTTCGTGTTAAAGGCACGTAGGATGGGGTTTAAAAACCGCATTAATTACAGCATAATATAACATGTTTGTGCAGAAAATTTGTTATGTAAATATTCAGCGATTAAGTTTGAACTTTTTTTTGGACAAACGATGACTGAGCAGACAAAGATTATTATGACAATGGCTACATCTGCCCACCAAACACATCGACATGACTATGAAACGATGGAATTAATTGGTCTGCATCAAGACGAAGATGATTAAATAACGTTTTATAAGGACAGTCGTGCACTGAGGACTAAAAATGGAAATTGGCTGACCTGATGATATTGGATATTGGATGAGGGGGCGAGCGGTGTAATTAAACTGCGCGCACCTCACACTAACATTTAATAACTGACGAAGGGTTTGATTCCTTTAGTCAAAAAGACTAAGATAATTACTGAATTAAATCCAAGGACTAAACCCCGACCAGAATTCCATGCGCTGTAATCAGCTATACTCGGCCGATGGCTAAAATAAACAAATAAAACGGCTGACTATATTAACACTGGCTTTAAGTCGCTTACCTTCACCCATGTCTACATTAGACATGGCATAGAACAAATTAATTTCTCTCAGGTTGCTTTCTCACCCCAGCCGCAGCTGAGGAGGGTGGGAATTAATAGGTGCTCGCTAACACCACTTGTCCCTAAAGTCTGTTAAAGGCTATATCGGGGGGAGGGGGGTCTTTGTTTTTACCTTGGAGAGTGGGGCTGGGTGGATGAAATAGGAAGGGCCACATATTTATACATCTCGGAAAATATACTGAAAGGCTCCGTGCAACTTTACAAGGTTGCCCCTGCCATTTGGTGACCAATCGGTGTGCACATTATCCCTCAGCCCGTCCCCCCTCATCAGCCACCTGCATGCTTCATTCTTTGCTTAGCACCACAGTCATGCTGGGTGCGGTAATGACTGGAAGAAGACTACTCATTGGTGGAATACAATTTGCCATGATGTCCTGGCCATGTGGTATACTACAAGCCAAATACGGATTACTCGAAGGCAGCCCATCCGATTATAATGGTTGGCTACGTACAGGTGCAAAAGAAATTCAACATACATACATATCTTCCCTATTGACTCAGTCTCCTTCTCTCAGCTATTCTTGGATTATTATTTATTCTTATTATTGTTTCGGATAAGACATGGCAGGGGGAAGCAGTGGCACAGTGGTTAGCACACTGCGCTGTGAACTCGGCAGTTCAATGTTCCATTCCCGGCCATGGCTAGCGTTGGCGACGAGTATGGTTATCCGAACCGGTCCTCTGCATCCACTTGACCAAACCCACACCAGGCTGCACTGACCAGCATGGTGAAGTATGGTCAAACAATTAGCAAACGTCTCGAGCATCTCCAAAACACCCTCACCACAGTCGCTTGCCTGGCCCCACCTCTCGAGAGCTCTTCAAACCATTTGAAGGAGCTGCACTGGCTAACCAAGTTTCGATTTAAAGCTTTTGTGACTGCAGGGATTCATCTTCTTGGTTCTTTCGGTAAAGTCACGTAGAAGGGAAATAATAAAAATTTAACATAATAAAATAATTCTCACAATAAAACATAATAAAATAATTCTCACAGTGAGAATTATTTTATTATGTTTTATTTTTATTATTTTATTATTTCCCTTCTACGTGACTTTACCGAAAGAACCAAGAAGATGGCTAACCAAGGTCGCAAAACTCGCTTTCATGGCATAGGAAATAGGTCAGCCAACATTACTGAGTGATGCCATCTACCCATACGTACCATACCGAAACCTAGGCTCATCTGCTATGGACCTGCTGTGACGATGTGTGAGATTCACTCGGATTAGGACGGCAGAACGGAGCTTTTCATCTGTAGCTCCCGTGGTGTGAAACAGTCTCTGCTGACTGAAGTCTGCTCAGCTGTGCTAATTGGTGCTTTTAAGACTAGACAATTTTTTATCTTCTATTCATTTTAATTTCGTTGATTTTTTTTCTCTGCGCCATCCGCACTTCCATCTCCGCATTTTTCGCAGTATTTAGTGTGTTACAAATATTTGATTTAAGTTTAACACGTAGGCTTTTGCGACCAATATCATCCATAATACAGGATTTTTTTTAGATATATCGCGTAAATATATAAATGTGTCGTTAAACCCGCCACCACCCCACACAGCCAATTAGTAAAGTTTGTTACGTGAACAGAACATGCCAATCCATTACTAGTACAGCACACCGGTGTGTTAGAGAGCAAATCCACAACATTTACAATCTGATTACGACGTTTCTCCAGTAATTACAACTAGCTTCATTGTTAGTTGTAATTACTGGCGAAACATTGTACTCAGATTGTAAACATATATTACAGTTTATGTATTGAACAACACCCATTATTCTGTGGGGAAGCCTTCATCCAGCAGTGGAATAATAAAGAACTGTAAATTATGATTTCATTATTAAAATTAGGTTATCGCAGATTTTCTTTTTATATACTCCTGGGGCATTGTGGATTCCACCGTCATCCACTGGCTTTACAGATTAGGGTTTTTTTTACGATGCTATTACTTAACTTATTTTAAAGCACAGTTATACAAAACACATGCGTTAGTGTATTCATATATATTTACCAAATAAAAAATTCAGTTCCAAATAGAAGCAAGATATATAGTAAAAAAAAAATGGATTTTGGTAGCCGGTTGCCTTCAAGTCGCATTTTTATCACCTTGAAAGAACATCGAGGGACCAATTTATCATCTCGGCTTCCTGTTCTTTCAGCAGGTCACCAGGTGCATCCATGTATAAATGTTTCCACAAATCATTTATATTTCCTTCAGCTCACCAAAGAGTGGAATTTTATGCATTCATTTACATAAAAAAAATGTCGTAAGTCCCTTGCAAAGTACTTTTACATGAAAAAAAGTCTGAATATATTTCGAAATCAAAGTAAGATATTTTCATTGATATCTTTCGGAGCAGTTAATGAATGTGAATGATTATATTGAGATTATTTTTCGTTTTTTGTATCGAAGGCACATTCCAAAGTATTAAATACTGGAAAATATCTTTTAACCAAAAAGATCCTCCATAATGTAGTCTTCCAAAATATGTATTTCTATGAATAGGTAAAAGATTACATGGTGATATTCGAAGCAACTAGCTTTAATATTTTTTAAATAAGGTCAATGGGTGGTGCGTCTCCGCAGTGGTTAGCTCACTGCTCCATGAATCCAATGGCCTGAGTTCAATGGCCAGTCACAGCTAACATCAGTGGTCGCCCTCTTACAAGGTCGCACTCCTTATAACACAAAGTGCTTACCACAAATGATCCACATTACCTTATTGATCTCGTCAAGGAGCACGCACCATCATGCAAATTCTGGTCATCCTCGCAGCGACTCTTGGATAACCATCGAACAAAGACGGTCACTGCATCGCACGTTTTCAGATGCGCTTCTGCGGCCATCTGGAACTATTTTACTTCCGATAATAGGAAACCACTGGAGCTATGCACTTTTCAATCTGGATTGAAAACTAATGTTTTTAGAACTGCTTTTTGTGTTTAGTTTGTTGTCCTTTCCCCTACACCTCCGATTTGCACGGTTGGCTACGTACGGTGCAAACGAATCTCAACATAAATACAACCCGCATTGACCAGAGTAGTGAAATATGATTAAACAATAGCCAGATGTGAGGAGGCTTTCATCCTGCAGTGGGGTTAACAAGGGCCATTTTTTATTTGTATTATTATATATGTTCAGAGGCTGCTAACCTGTTGAATTAAGATCATATATATAAATCAATGTATTAATAACCAATTTGCTGAATTCCTTTGTTTTCTGCTCACATAGTCTCATCCTAACCATTGATCGTCACTTTGACCAGGCTCTTAGTATCCAAATAGCCAGTGCAACATTTAATTATTTACATTTGATGTAAAGGCTTGCAGGGCTGACATGCTCTGCTTATTTTAAATTGGATAAGAATTGTGGCCATTTGAATAGCAGTGCTGTCTGGCCGAATGGCCTCTGTACTGACAGCATCTGCATTGGAGTGTGGGATATCGAGAAGGCGGGGTGGCAGAGTTTGGGGGTGAGGGGGGGGCTCTGGATAACGGCTGAGAAGAGCAGACGGGCCTTTAAAGGCTCGTGAAGTCAGTATGTAGCTGTCAACAAAGACTTTTTCTTTTGGGAATCGAACCTTTGTAGAGCATTTCAAGGAATCTGCAAACACGTGCTGTGTCTGTCTGTTGCTTCCATCCACTCTCTGGGAACCACGCTTTCTTGCAAACCTTTTAACTACAGACATGTGCCCTTGTTGGTGTTGGTGTAACTGCTGTTTTCAGAAGCCTTTCAACAAAACACAATGCTGCTGCTATTGTGCGTGGTAAATATTGCATGTATCTTGAACTTCTTTCGCGCCGTACATAGCCAACCAATTAATACGGATTATTGTGATGACACACATATACATCATCATCAGCCATGATCAATACACTGATTTAAAATTATAAATAACAGAGGGCTTGTTCGTGGCAAGAAATTAAATTCAGAAGAAAAGCATTAATTTAAACGCATGTGGATGTAGCAATGTAATTGAGAATGCAACAAGTTAACATTAAAGGAAGTGCAAAAAGCAACGATTCCTAACACGAGAGTGGATCTGTCTGAGAAAAAAACATTTTGTTGAACAGTTTTACCCACAGAAGCGCATACATTTCATGGGATGAGTGATGGCTCCAGGGCCATGGATAAATATCGTGTCAGTTTTACATTGCATACAAAAATGGCACTTTGCTGCGTTCTGGTTAATGGCGCTCATTTGCATTAAAGGGCTGTGCAAACCATACCAAAGTGTTCTAATATTCTGTCTGTTTAATTGCACGGCGATGTTTATGCATGCAGCGGTTTGCGATGTTTTACATAACCAAAGCCATACTAACCCAGACTACGCTGCAGTTGATTATGTGTTGTGGTTATAATTTATGCAGTTATAGGCAAGGCTGACTGCCGTGCCTCATAATAATGAGAATACAATATGCTAATTAAATCGTGCAAAGGGTGAAGCGTAAAAAATTAATGTCTTGAATTTAATGAGCGAATGAATGCTCATGTGACCGAGCGAGACGAATATTTCCTCATTTAAGACTCAAACGTATATCACACAGAGATATACCGTGTGTAAGCCTGAGTACTGGATTACATTACATTTAAATCCTTCACGAATTTATGTTTTATTTTGATCACATTCCACGCACATGTGCTCAGTGCTTATGGATTTGTGTAATTATCAGATTCGTTTGTATGTTATTTCAAAATCACAATTTATTTTCGAATCACAGTTTATTGTGGTCAGTTTATATAAAAACCCCGCAAACATTATGTAAAATCTTTGTTACATTGAATATAATTATCTATATGCATTCGGATTGAAAATTATTGTAAACAATGTGTTGTTATCCAGTAATTTGTAGATTAAAGTGAACGTTTGGTTTAGGACTGTACTTAGTGTACATAATATAACCTACTTTAAAAAATCCGAAGTGGCCAGAGCATAATAATTCCTTTTACATGAATTCTACAGTCTTAAATTACCAAGGAGAGATTTTGATTTAAAGCTTTCGTGACTGCAGGGATTCATATTCTTGGTTCTTTCGGTAAAGTCACGTAGAAGGGAAACAATAAAATAATACAAATATAAAAAATACAATTCTCACGACGTTTCGACCGCAACACAAGCAACCATGATCAGGTGTGAAAAAAACACAGCAAGAACATTTTCTTGAGAATTTTATTGTTTTATATTTTTATTATTTTATTATTTCCCTTCTACGTGACTTTACCGAAAGAACCAAGAATACAAGGAGAGAGTTAAATTACCATGTGGAGCAATGGTGCAGTGGCTAGCACACTGCGCTATTAACACGGCAGCTTAAGTTCAATGCCCAGCCAGGGCTACCATCAGTGGCGACTGACATCTGCTGCTTCCCCTCCTTCACCATCATCCTTTGACCAGCATGATGTATGGACAAACATCCCCCCAAGGCAACACGCAAGGGGAGGATTTCATCCAACAGTGGATTGCAAAGCGATGTAAATGATAAATTATTTAAATTACCATTGGTACCAGTGTCTCTGTGAGCAAAAATACATTTTAAAGTTTTCCCATCTCATTATCCTATGAAGTAATAACAGTTCAGCGTCTGGAGAAATGCTCAACCAACTTAGTTTGAGAGCTATACATAACATGTTTTACACTTAATTGATGTTTGCATAATTTTCCAACATTAGTTTTGGGTGTCCCGAAAAATAATGACTCAGGTCGTATTGTTTGTATTAAAAGGAAAAAAATTGTTTAACCACTGTATAGAATTCTAGATATTCTCAGAATGTGGAGTAAAAAACGTGAATATAAAACGGTGAATAGTAGGAGTTAATTAATCAAAAGTTACAGGGAATATTGGCCATTGACATTATAACTATTCACATTTTTTTCTCAAACTAGCTTTCACTTCTCCAAAGAGGCTCTAGAGAAATCCTAGATCCCTTGCTACTAAGTATTCCCATTAAAATAATGACCTGGCTTTCATACTTCATCCCAGGCATTTCCATCATGGAAATACTTCAAGGGCTTAGTTGCAAATGTATGAGTGAGCCTCCTCGATTGAAAACGTTACATTATTGTGTATGTAAATTACAGCGCTCATTTTCGAATACATTCTGCAATATTAATAGAATGAAATTATTGAACTGACTGTAAAGATTTTAATTTTAAGTGCACCTTTAAAAAATATTTTTTGCACACAGAGTTGCATCATACATCGTGAATTGTGTGTATAAACTGACGCACCTATCCGTTAAGAATACATATCGGAAATTATGAACGGCGTTTCCTTTGCACTTGCCTTCAATATAAATGAATATTTCACTGTTCATTGATCAGAAACTTTAATACATGTTGCACTATAATTGTGTTCTCAAGTATGTTTTGGAATGCTAAAGGTGTACTAAACTTTTTCACTATCAAGCGTGAAAAACATAAAGCAAAGTTAAAGCAATTTGTGTTAAAGCTGAGACATGGCATTCGTTGCATTTTAAATAAGAACTGTGAACTACTAATTAACAGTAAAAGTGCCTCAAAACAACTCACCCCTGAATGTGCCTGAAGCTAAACATTGTTGAGCATGGTTAGTCCTTGGATGGATGGCCACCAACTAGGGATTGTCAAGTGTTGCAGGCTTAGAGATGCATGGTGGCAAGGATGGGTGTTGTGTGGATTCTGGTCTCCAATTACCTCCCAAATGCCAAACACTTGTTAATGGTATTGGTCAAACATCCCCAAAGCAAGATCCTCCTCTTAAAAAAAACACCGTATTGTATGTGTATGTTGAACTTCTTTCGCACCGTACGTAGCCAACCGTGCTAATCGGAGGTGATTATTTTGACTCATTGAAGCTTACTTGGGTAATTGCCATTATTATAATTATAATACTGTAGTGATTTTCTGATGTGAAATTTCATCATCTACAAACGTACTGTATGTAAAAAAGAGATACTTACAGGAAACGTTTTGTCATGTAGAAGTTATTCTTTTTGTACACATTTAAAATAATAATTTTATGTAAGTCATTAAATGTATATTATTCTTTATTTATATACATATAAAGATAAAGATCCCCCTTATAGCCTTACCAGACTTTAGGGGCAAGTGCTGTTAGCGAGCACCTATGAAGGCCAGAACGGTACACGAGGGGGTGGGTAGCCAGCACAACGCCCGACCGCCTTTGTCTCCCTAGTGGCGATGTTTACATACCACACCAGGTACTCATTTCAGACTGAGTCGACCTAGGGGAGGCCTAGGACCGGTTCAGATAATCGTCACTGGTGTTGGCCGTGAGCGGGAATCGAATCTGGGTCTCCAGGTTCATAGCGCAGCGCGCTAACCGCTACACCACCGCTCCCCACAATACATATATACATACATACATTTTCAAACATTCAAAACGGAATGCCCAATCTTTTGGAACAAATACATTGCATTTTAGTTGTTTAAAGATGAAGTAAACAGTTTACATCTAGGTTGTTATATGGAACATGCAGATTGTGTTTTCGCAAACAGATATTTTGCGTCAGCAAGTTGATCTAGAAAGCACAGCAGGATATACACTAAAGGTTTTACTATATATTTAACAAAGCAAAGTGTCAGGTTGCTGCTCTACAGAGGTAGTGATAAACACGTGATAGTTGTGATGTACTACTGAGGCAATCCAATAGACAGCAGTTGCTTGCAGATATCAATTTTCTTACCATCATTGTTGTGATTTATGCATCCATATAGAACCTGAAATTGCTCTCCTGGCATGCGACAGGAGACATTACTCTTGTATTTGTTTTATGATAAATGAAGCTGCTAATTTCAGAAAATGACAAAATGGAAGACATAAACTTGTTTTAGCTAAGTTGCTATCTTCCACCAATGTCATCAAGAGCAATTGTTTCTATCGCAAAGTAAACACTACTTGGTTTATTTAGCGATTATTGTGGGTGGTTATTTTTGCTTAATATCACAGCAAATATGAACGTTCTAAATTTAGAAACGAAATTGAACACATTGATTTAAATTTAACACATTTTCTTGAGGCTTTGACACAAATATCAAATTGTATTTTTTCAATTTAGTGCATACACTGAAACATACTTTGTTTAAAACCAAAAATACTTGTCATCATAAGATTGGTAATTTCTTTATATATATAAAAATGTTATATTTTGTGACACGTTTTTGTGAAGTATCTGACGGTCCTTAAATCATTATACTTTTTCTAAAGAAATTGCTTGCTTAATATGTATTCAAAATAAGTATCAGAAATGTCCAGATCATCAATGGTTTCATGTAAATTTGGTACATGAAACATTTAATATCTAATAATTATAATCACATCTTGCAATGACTTTGTATTACAAATACCTGTCGGTACCGTTAAATAATTTTGTGCATATCTTAATAATAGTTGTATCTTATAGATATACGGTAGTGAAGATCAATGTAATGCAGGCCATTACTCACTTTAATGCCATGAGAAATGAACCTTTTAATGGCAGTGGACAACATAATGAAACCTACTATCAGACCACTGAGAAATAATTTGGTAGCTGCCTCTTCGGTAATAAAGTCAGCCTTGTTATATGATGATTCATATATATAATCAGAGTATGAACGGAGTTCTTCTTATCGATATCCGGTGGTGGAGCTTGACTTCTTGCCGTTGACGCAAGGTAATCTATGATCCTTATTTATACTTTATAAGAAATATATTACAATTAAGGAGTGGGCAGCATGGACGCGCAATACGCATCTACTAAATTGGCCTCCCAAAATAAAAAATAACCTTCCGCCAAAAGTACCGTAATAGACTATCTTGCATTTATAACAAAAAGTTTACACTTTTAATGCATCGCTTGTTGAATTCAAATGCAATGCTGTTGCTTCTGCCGAACATTGCACTTAATTGTAATATAACCATTACAGCATGTACCGTTTTTAACAATTTCACATTTTATTTAAGCTGAGAATGGGCAATATGATTTAAAAAATGCACCTATCAAGTATTTTCGTTTTGGTTACGTTTTTGAATCAATCCATATTGCCTGTTATGACTTATGGATTAGACATTTTTAAAAGAGCAATGAAAATTGAACAAGAAAACTGAAAGATCCAAAAACGAAAAGCATGGAGGGATGCATGCTTGGAAATACATTGAGATACAGAAAGATAAACACACAAATCAATGCACTTACGCAGGTTGAAAATGTAATTCGAATTGTTAATAAAGGTAAATGGCAGAGGTGGGACAAAGTCATTGTTATGCAAGTCCAAGTCGAGTCTGAAGTCATCAAATTCATGACTCGAGTCTGACTCGAGTCCAAGTCACATGACTCGAGTCCACACCTCAGGTAAATGGGCCTGGGCAGGACACATCACTTGACGGGATGCGTGATGGTTACAAATAATCACGGAGCGGGAGCCAAGAATATAATGCGTCTAACAGGATGGCCACTGCATAGATGGGGCGATGAAATTAGCATGCGAGCAGGTGCTGAATGTGTTGCCCCATCGCAGCATCGTGAGGGATACCAACGATTTAGGAAGGTCTTCATCCAGGAGTGGATTGATCATGGCTGATGATGACCTAAGTATGAAATGACTTGTGGCCAAAACTGCATTGACTAGCACAGTAGTTTCTCAGTGGCCACAAACAATCATTTAGGACTGTAAAATGCATACAACTTCAGATCAATAAAGTTCTCACATGGATGATGGCATTAAGTTTACGTGAAAATATTTGCTCGTGCCTGACTAAATAAACCCATGGAGCGTTGCATTAATATGTTTTGCTAATATGCAGGCTCGGCATGACTCATGACGTTTCACTCCACAAACTTAATTTGGAGCTTTCGTGACTGCAGGAATTATTCTTTGGTTCTTTCGGTAAAGTCACATATAAAGATAAAATAATAAATTAAATTAAATACTAGCATACGACGTTTCGATTGCAACACAAGCAATCTTCATCAGGTATAAATTAAATAGAAACACAAATCTAGTATACTTAAATTTCACTCCACGGTCTGGGAGCTTCTTTGGGAACTCTGACGATCATGCCGAACAACACACGGCATGACCAGAAAACACACCAGAGAGCTTTAATACGACCTTCTCAATCTCTCTTTTCTTCCTTTGCCAGATCGATTCCACTTGGCCCACACCGGGAATGTCGCACACCTCCTGTCTGTCGGCAATTTCCTATTCCTCTCTCCCTGGTGGTCTTATCCCAAACGTTCCTGTCATCCATGTTCCATATCCCTCCTTTACTTTTCACAACACTGCCAGCCTCCCTGCTTTGCTCTAAGCTTCTGCAACCTTTCCCCCAGCTAACTGATGATTAGCCTATCACAGACCTTCATCCAGCAGTGGATTGACAAAAGGGGTATAACATATTACTGTCATTATGTTCAGAATCATCAAAATAATCACAATTTATAATGCACACATATTGAGCGAATTATATGCAATGTTCAATCGATAACTCAGAGGCACCGAGCCAGATATAAATGTCCCTTTTAAGCTAAGCTGCACAGGTAAGAGCCTGAACTCGTAAGAGCCTGGACAGGTGGAGCCTGAACGAGTGAAAACCTAAATACTGTAGATGAGAGGCTGGACAGGTGACAGCCTGGATGGGTGAAAGCCTGGACACGTGAGCGCCTGGATGGGTGAGACCCTGGATAGGTGCAGCCTGAAGGGGTGAGAACCTGGACAGGTGTAACCTAAATGGTTTGACAGCCTGAACGAGTGAGAGATTGAATGGGTGAGAGACTGGATGGGTGAGAGCCTGGCGGATGTGACATTGAATGAGTGAGAGACTGGACGAGTGAGAGCCTGGACGAGTGAGAGATTGAATGGGTGAGAGACTGGATGGTTTGAGAGCCTGGCGGATGAGACATTGAATGAGTGAGAGACTGGACGAGTGAGAGCCTGGTCGAGTGAGAGATTGAATAGGTGAAAGAATGGACGGGTGAGAGATTGAATGGGTGAGAGACTGGATGGGTGAGTGCTTGGACAGGTGAGAGATTGAATGGGCGAAAGCTTGGACAGTTGAGAGATTGAATGGGTGAGAGACTGGATGGGTGAGTGCTTGGACGGGCTAGAGATTGAATGGGTGAGAGATTGAATGGTTGAGAAACTGGACGGGTGAGAGCCTGAATGGGTTGAGAGCCTGGACGAGTGAGAGATTGAATGGGTGTGAGACTGAATGGGTGAGAGTCTAGACGGGTGAGAGCTTTGAGCTGCTGCTTGAAGGTGGATGATGGCGCTTGGATGCTGCTGCGAATGTGCAGCAGCAGGAGAGAGTTCCAAACAGCTGCCGGTGTAGCTGCGGAAAAAACACCGCTTAGCCAGGGCTGTCCTGGTTGTGGGTACCATGGGCAGGTTGTTAGATGTACTTCGTAGGAGGCGGCGGTTAGATATGGTCATTAAAGTGAGAAGGATGGAGAGGTATGGTGGTAGACCTTTAAAACATCTCGATGGCACAGGATAGCGGTGTTGTACGGCATCCTTGCTTTGAAGACACATGGCCTCGTGTGATGCTTAGGACAGCGATTGACAGGTTGTTTTGAAGCCACTGTAGTTTGTTAAGCTCATGTTTGTTTATGGAGATGGGTTCAGGGGGGGCTGGTGGTGGCTGTGTGTCTAGTGTCACTTCCAGTTACGTTTAATGCCCGTCGTCTCATTTGGGTGGCTAACGCTAAGTGATAACCGCTTGGCTCAGCGGTAGGGTGAGCAGCTCGCGACCCTGTTTGGGCTTTGACTTAGCCCAATCATTCCTCTGAGGTCGATACAAAAACTGAGTACTTCTTTGTGGGGAGGTTAACAGTGGTTGTCCCATGGATAAACTTGCCTCTGCCATAGCAACGTTAGAATATCCACAACTGGCTTAGGCCTGTATATAGGACAGGTAAAGGTGCATCCTCACAATTACTTCCTCCAGCCACCGCTGGAGGCAAGGCCTCAAATAGATGGCGCTCTCGCAAAATTCCGGCTTGATGGCATTTGACCTCCTCTTCCACAACTGGGCCAGGCATATTGGAAGTGATGGGATGAAGTGACCATACTAGTTGACAAGTAAAAAAAACCCAACAACTTGTTGACGGTTCTAGGTAAGATAAAACAACCCCCCCCCCTCCCAAAAAAAATCAACGCTCATCGCATCAGCAGGAAATCACTTTGGCACGACGATGTCCTCGACGCGTGACTGACGCCTTCCTGCGCCTCGACCCCCGTGTGTGTGTGCGCGGTGCAGACGCAACGGTGCTGAGCTACGACGGCTCCATGTTCATGAAGGTGGTGATGCCGACGGTGATGCACACGGAGGCCGAGGACGTGTCCCTGCGCTTCATGTCGCTGCGCGCGTTCGGCCTGCTGCTGGCCACGACGTCGCGAGACTCTGCCGACACGATGCGCCTGGAGCTCGACGCCGGGCGCGTCAAACTCACCGTCAACCTCGGTAACCCCAGAGGGCTTTGGTAATCGTCGGCGGTGGGAGACACCGTGCGTGCGTGTCCTCCCACCTGTGTTGTTTGGCTGCCGCTTTTCCCTCCCTCTCAGACCTCCTCTTTGCTAGGTTATTTGTGCGCGCGCGCGTGTGTGCATAATCGTCTATATTTCGCGGTAATTGTAACAAATTATACGTTGATATGACCTCGTGGACAAAAAGGACATTTGTTTTACGTGTTGCCCTTATAATCTATGACTCTTCACAGGTGGCGCGTTGCTGTTAATGTGATTTTATTCGCGTTTGCTTTCTCTCCATCTCGAGTCTCACGTTAATTCGGAGTTCATGCATTAGATGTACCTGCTTTTAATTTCACGCGAAGTACTTTTTGTTTCCCGTAACGACCATTTCTCACAAACGTGTTCTATTCCTTCCCCCACGAGACACAATTTCTGCCGGGTCATTCTTTTTCATTTGTTCAACCTCTTTTGTTTCTTATCGATCAATGGATTGCTTCAGCGGACAGCCGTGACCTTTTCTTACTCGGAAAGATAATGTGGCACGGCCGTCGTCCTAGATTGCGGCATCTACATTTCCTGCCGCACGGCAGTCTGCAGAAGCATAACCATTGCGTCAAAATATCCGTGCCCCAGTAACGACCCATTGTTTTTCCATTAAAGTTGCGCGTGTTGGGTCGCCGCTATCTAACGGTCTCGGTATAGACGGGTGTGAAGTTACTCCCCTTAATTTCGTTTCTGAAATATATATACGGCGTTTCACGTGTTTCTTTAAAAGTACTCTTACTGCATGCGAACTCTACGGATGCCACCATTCCCAGCTCTGTCTCCCCTGATAAAATATATCCCTTCAAAGGCCAAAGCCTGCGACCCGAGAGCAAGCAGACATGGGGCGATAAGCGTGGAAATGCCTGCAGTGAATTTCCCAGAGCATGGTCAGTCTGTACAGACAGACAACAAACCTGACAAGATCAGTTGTATGCCTACTCCGTCTTCTGATTACCATCCCAGGTCCAAAGTGTCCACTTTAAAGGTGTCCCCAAGCACGGTTTCTGCACCGTTAGGCAGGAAAAAGACAAGCAAACAAAAATTGAATAGGCATCACAGAAAGCGTAAACATACATTGCACATTTATGTACAAATTCTACCATATCCGTACACCGCTAAGTCAACGATGTGGACTACAATGATGTACATATCACTTGACACCCTGAAACACCCTTTGCAAACGAGATGTTCCATCTCCAGGGATTGTTCAGGCAAATTATTGTAATTCATACATTTAAATAAAAGTAAGGGATCAGCAGATAGGCACATATATATATATGAGGTATATAGCAGGGGTGGCCAAAACCACGGCTCATGCCCGGACAGTTCCAGCAGTTGCTGCTCGATGGAGACACGGATAATATAATTGGTAACTTTGCGATGGCACTTCGTTTAATCTGCATGAATTGGAGAAGCGCTGAGACATTCACCGTTGACGGTGGATCAATGCATGAGTACTCCTGGGACGCACCGACAGATTTCATAAACTAAAAACAACTTGGGCAAGCCGACCGACCCGAGCCAATCAACATTATTATTCTATCGCTACGCGCACTTAACAAACAAACACAATTATATTAAACAACGAGGAGTGCATGTATCAAGTCATACGTGTCCTGTGGCTCTTGGCAATATGAAACAAGCATGTTTTACGCGGCTAAGTACGGTCAGGGTGATGTTTGGCCACCCCCGAGTTTACAGAAATGCTCGAGTTCAAGTGCGGTTGTACAATATTGCTTTGCACACGTGTTCTAGACGTGGATAATTACAGCGTAACTAACAGTTTTTCACGGCTTCTCGTAGCATTCAAAAGTTGGAAGTTACGTGAAATACATTGATACTTGTGGTGGGGTAGTAGATGTGAAAGTTTAGCACACACACGAAAGAAATCCGAAATGAAAGTGAACAGTTACTTTAACTTGACGGGTATTATAAACAACATTGCGACATAAATTGGAGCTGTACGAAGGAATAAAAATTTCGCTTCTTTTCTTCACCGTGAACTTTTTGAAAAAAAAAAACGAAAACCACTTTATAGCCTTCACCGAGAACAGTGAGACAGCCGCAAAGTTGCAATGGAAGCGGCGTTCACTGCAGGCTCAACCCAGGAAGGTTGCCCCATGGCTATTTGCACCCACTTTTCTGTTGCGGTTGACGACACATGTCAAACTTTGTCACGTGATGCCAAGCCGAGGTTGGTACTTGCATCTCAAGGGCATCTTGTGCAATAACAAACCAGATATGTGTGCGCCTGTGTCTTTGTGTTGTGCGAACGACAGACAAGACAGCTTATGTGTGTGTGAGTGCGTGTGTTTGTGTGTGCTTTGTGTTGTATATGTATATAAAAAGTGGCATATGTTTATAAATGTAATAGTTACATTTTCTATATATCTACAAAGACACTGCAATGTGTTACATGCTAATGATAGATGATTAATTTTACAGTATTTACGACTGTAAATATTGTTACTTTACCTCAATGAAAAAAAAAAACGTGCCTTGTATTTTTGTAATTTCCACACATCATGCCTTTGAGATGACGAGAGGTTAAAAACAAATGAGGACGATTGTAAATTTCACTGAAACCATGGCAGCACAACTCGACACAAAGGTGCCACTCTCTCAGACCATCGCAGAACATGGCTGGGGAAGGGGGTCAATTCGCCCGTGAGATCCTAGTTCTGGATGTAGTGAGAGCGAGAGAGACTAAAGTAGTGGCACTTTGTGTGAGTTGCGCTGTCATTCGAGTGCTCTGTCTCCTCCTAACCTGGCTGTGGCATTACGTGACGCGCTTTTGCCGGTGGCCATTTTATACTAAGCCGGGTAATAAAGGGCTACTTCTTACCCCTTCAGCAACCTGGCCTTAATTTGTTTAATAGCGAGCAAGAGTAATTGCTCTGCTGTAGTTTGGTCAAAATTCTCAATCGATTACACAGCATTAAATTCAGCCAAGCATTTTCACACGAGACAATTGCCGGCCAGATAATTAAAGGTCCCAGGAATTGATTGCCCGTGGTGTAATTAAAATGGTCACCCCTTGCGTGTGTCTGTCCCCGGAAGGGTGGCACTGATATTGAATGGATGTCTGCAGCTGTTTACCTTGAAGGATGTAAATTCACATTTCACATTCTCTCCCCCCTATCTAGACTGTATCAGGATAAAGTGTAACACCAGTAAGTTTCAATTCCACATTTCACTTTTGTTCTATACGCACCGAATATTGCATTGTTGAACGCGTTGAGATATACGGGCATTGTAGTTGTCACATTTCGAGTGACGTAGGCAACATTTTGGAAGTACATAAATGATAACAATAGTATCACATTTGTGAAGTTTTGTTTCGATGTTTGTTGTGAACACGCATTTAGAAAAAAAATGTTGCTTACTTCGCTATAGCAGGTGACAATTGTGGTGCAGTTATAGCTCTTCAAATGGGAAACAGCCGTGTGTATAAGGTGAGAGTGAACGAAGGACACGATGTGTCGCATGTTTTTGTCGTTGTTACAACCCCAACGGACGAATTAATCTAACACTATCTTCTTTAAAAATGTTTATTGCTTCATATAACAGCATAAATGTTTAATTAACATTGGTGTTAATCATAGCTTTTTTTTACGTGTATTAATAAATAGGCAATAATTAATGGTTGAGTACAACTTTTATAATACTGCAGCTTTCCAAACAACTAACAGCAGACATTTTGTGGGTTTAAACAGCCATTTGATGGCTGTTTGTAAAGTCCTAAGTGACTTCATCAGTCATTATGGTGTTGTTGTGCACGGTGGCTGTAGCAGTACGGAATGTTAAGAATCGTTCATCCAAAACAACTTTTTTCTATCCGAAATTATGTTTCTGGGCCTGATTTGTTTTCTTCCAAACACATCTATAGTATGGAGACTAGGAGAGACAGGGGGTATACACTTGCAGCCGCAAATGAAGAGACAGAGACACAGAGAGACAGACACACACACAGAGAGAGAGACAGACACAAAGTAAAAGATCCCCCTCATAGCCTTCACAGACTTTTGGGGAAAGTGCTGTAAGCGAGCACCTATGAAGGCCGACATGGCACACGAGAGGGTTGGTGGCCGGCACAATGCCCGGCCACCTTTGTCTCCCTTGTGGCGATGTTTACACACGACACCAGGCACTGATTTGAGGATGAGTCAACCTAGGATTAATCATTACGGGTTCAGATAATCGTTACCTCTGTTGACTGTGAGCAGGGATCGAACCTGTGTTGCCAGGTTAATAGCGCAGCATGCTAAACACACAGAGAAAGACACCTTCATTTGACCACTTCTACATTCAATGGCATACGCTACCTGAATAATTTAACCTGCATGTAACTTCTGGATTTAAACCATTCCGAAAAAATGCATTTTATTTACCCCGAATGAATCATTTTTCTAACAGCTTTGGCAGAAGGATATTGGAGCATAGTCGAAGCTGATAATAATCCACTACATGTTTAATCTTATTTCTAAACACAACATGTAAATTGATAGTAAAAGAACACCTGCCTGTTTGTATTGTAATTATCACATCCATTGTAGCTTCAACAATCAGAGTGTACTAATGAATACAGCTGACTTTTCGCACCTAGAATGTGTTAGAATTAACACAAAAATTTGGCAGGTAATTTCAGATGAAATCCCACAAGAACACTGCAATCTTGAGGTGTAATTGTTATAACACAGCAGGACTTGTGGCTTAAATATATTTATTTGACCGCTATTTTCTAGGAAAATAGGCTGGAATTATACAATATGTTTTCTCAGTCAATTACAAATATTTCTCACAAGACATTATACAGATTACATATTTAATGTTACTCATATATATGTTAGCTGATACTCTACAAAAGCAATTAGAATGCATTTCACATTAATAAAATAAATATCGAAATAACATTTAAATAGTTCAAATACCAAAAAAGCAATTGGTTATTGTAAACAAAAAAGTTTTTCTCTATAAAAAAAATATCACAGTGTACTCTGATAAAATAAGTAAGTTAACAACTAAAATATAACTTCATAAATGAATATTGCATGTCAGCAGTAGACTGCTTCATGGTGTTATTATATAAAAAGAGGCATCCCAATGATTTGCATCAAAATCTGAAACTAAGCAAGCCAGCAAACAGCGATAATTTAAACTGGATTATAGCACTCTCATTGTCCCCTGAATATTGACTACTTAGTTTTATGAGATATAATGCGATTCAGATTCCTTGTGGGAGATTGTGTGCCATGGTCCAACAAGAACTGCATTGCCAAAGGAAAACTAATGAAGGCAACACACTTCTTAACTGACATTCTGACAGGCCTGAGGACACGCGCTGCCAATGATCTCCACCCTGCATGCCTGAGATAAACGAATACTGATCGATTTAAATCCTGCAGGGTACGGGTTGAGCAGGCATAGATTTGTTGCATGAACAGGTATCTTTGTTAGGGACCAAGATGCTTTGTACCATAACACTGGCCATTTTTTTTACATTTTAATGAATAGCTTCTGACGTCCTTCGAGATGTGCTGCAGGGAAGCGAGTATCTGTCATGTGTGACATAAATTGTCCCTTTATATAATGTCTTAAACTCCAATGGATTTGCTTTATTCATGTCAAGCACTGCATACACACATGATGATTATAAACAATATAAAAATTAGATTTCAAGATGGGGTTTTAAAATCGTTTTTTCTTTTACTTGCACGCAATAATCACGCCCTTATTTTTGCGGTAGTAAATGAGCATAAGCGTACAATTCTCCAAATGCTTAAATACATATATAACAACTTTGTTTTTTTTTATCAAAAAGAGCCTGCCCAATTATGATTTAACTTTGACCCTCTATTTTTAGTTTTTAGCCAGGGTAGTGCTGTGATTACAACGTTCGAATAGCAATTGGGAAGGTTTGCGAGTTCAGGTCTTGGTTTGGGGTCAACCTTAAATTTACTTAATTACATTAAATTTACACGAAGTTTTCTATGCACATATAAGATGATGTCGATTTCTTAAAAAAAAAACGTGTTAAACGACTGCTGAGCTGTAAACTTGTTCACATGATCAATAACTGGCCAACTAACAATTACAAATGTAAACACGTGTTTTACTGTCACTGTAAGTAAAGGAAAATATATCTCTACCCTCTTATTTTTCTCTATCCATGAAAGGATTGGAGATAAATGGATGTGCCATGCCATATGTACATGCATTGTAAGGCAAGCAGCCAGTGATATGCTAGTAGCCGATCAAAATTAATACATCGAGTGCATAATCGAGAGGTAGCAGGTGATGAGATTCATAATTCAACACAGGAAATCAGCCTCTAATTTTATTTTGGACTTTTAGGCTCAATTTATTATATTCAGGTCGGGTTTTTTAAAAATGAAAATGTATTTAATTGCAATAGCTTGTATTATGCATGCGCTACAATTAATACATTTCATTATTTCATTATAAAAAAATATGAATCACTGAATCTATGTTTGTACGTAAATTCATATAGGTAAACACAATTTTTTCATGTAAATGTATTTTTTTATTAAGGAAAAGTGATGTAACATATCAAACATGATGTCCCGTGGTGGGAAAAAGATGCGATGCTGTAAAAGTAACATCACTTTTCAGATTACTCTGAATCATCTGACATTTCATATCTAAGGCTTGATTTTTTTATTAATCCGAAAATTTGGAACACATCTCTCGTATATAGACTTTGTCGAGGCAAGGGATGTGCAATTGTGGCCCCCTGGGAATGTCTGTGCAAGCCTGTGGCCATCTCAACACTAATTGTGCCCCTGTGGAGAATGGGACATCAAGACTCCACATAGAAATAGAGACACACACAGGGAGACAGAGACATGGACATAACCACAGATACTGAGACACAGTAAGACATAGACAGTTTACCATTTATAAGGATAGCTGCAGTATACATAAACAAATTGTGAAGTCTCCGATACAAATGTTTAATGTGAAGCTAATATCAGAAATGTGTATCAACTGACACAAATATAATGGCAATTCTTTGGGTCTTTGGGTAAGGTCCATCTACGTGACTTAACCGAAAGACCCAAATAATATGAATTCCTGCAGTCACGACAGCTTTAAGTCAAGATTTAAATATAATGTACATTTATGGGACTCCATTTTGTGAGCTTCCAATAAATCTTTTTTTTCTGCGACACAGCGTGGTTCGCTTCCCCTTTGTATTCAAGCGAGGGCATGAGTCTTACTCAACGCCGTTTTCAATATGCTGCGAGATCCTTTGTTGCCGAAAGCGATTAGGTGACGTCAAACAAGTCTTATTCTCATTTATTCGGCGTTGTTAATTTGCGCTCGGGGCCGTTATTGCCAGAGAAGCTGTCGTCATTGACATTTGGGTCAATCGGCTTTCCAGTGAACGTGACGCGTCCGCCACCTTGTGGTCATCCTCGGCTGCTACAACTTGTAAATTATTCTCTTGGAATTATGATTTATTTACTCAACATTTAATTTGCATCAAAGTAACATCCACATAGTACGTGGTTTAATATTTACTGAGTATGGTATACGGTACTGTATTCGGATTTTACACCTGACACTGATATTTGAGATATCCCGGCCTTATTGGATTGCTAACGGCATTTCAGAAAAATAGAAACAGTGGAAACTTCTGAGCTTTCATTATAATTTGGATGGGTATTAGTGTGACAAAGGTGAAGGGTTTTAAAACCAATGCAAAATCCGTGGAGCAGTTATCGTATCTGGAGTAGCATTCGCCCTCAATCAGAGGAATTTACGTGTTTGGTAAATTCTACCACAAAAAATAACAACAGCTAGAGCCGTTAATGTATGATAGTCAATTTGGTCGTTCAGTAAATAGAACTAAATATAAAAAAAACCTACTCCTGGCTGTGTAAAATAAACACATTAATATTTAGAAGCATTAATACTAGGTGGTTGGATGTAATGAATATTTTAATTGAATTAATCTAGGAAAAAAACTATATAATTCGTATTGAATTGCAGTTTAACACCAAAATAGAGATTATTTAACTTGTACAAAAAATAAAGATACAATTTTTCCCATGTACTAAACCAGCAGAACTAGGAAAAGGTTAAGTTATTCGAAATATTAAAGTATTTTAGTATTAATAACAAAACCAATTATACATAATTTATCTACATTACAAATACTCATTACCATAACAATAAAAAAATCAGTTTCTTTCTGAAATACAGAATAAATTGTGCTTGCAATATATTATTTAGAAAGGACTCCTGTAATTATATGGTAGTTTTAATGATTAAAAATGCTTTACTCTAAAAAGACTGAAAGGTAAATGCTTTAAATTAAAGCCTTTTTTAATTTCACTATCTTGATACTAGCAAAAGGGTCCCATTGCCATACAGTACTTTGATAATACAATTAATTCTTAACTTGTTTTATATATACGAATTGTACTGTTAAAGCCTAGTTAAATACCCCTGCTAGTATGTGCTTGTTTCTTGGAAGGTTTGTTGGATAATATACCATGAAACATTACCATTAACCTTCTGAAATCAATTGTGCCATATTTTATTAAACCACATGAAAGCCCATTTCAACGGTTTGACTTTTTTTATTTTGCAAGAAAAGGCACAGTAAGTAATTCATTTCAGCTTGAGTGGATTTTGTAGAGACTGACCTAGTGCAGTGACCCGTTGAAGATGTCTGAAATTTTGTCCTTGGATACTGGAAATGAATTTGATGGAAGAAACGTGATAGTGCACCAGTTCTCAAGCTACAACTCACCTGCAAATGTATTTCATCATCATAAAATAACAGAACAAAATATATACCATGGGTCAGGAATTTTTTTAAATATTATACTTGGAAATAGATATGGTTTATATTAAAGTTATAATATTTTATGACAATAACCGAGCTAATTCTGCTCTTAAAATGATAACATTTGTCGAATCATAATAATGTTCAAACATATGCATAGAGTATATTGATTTTTCAAAAAGGTGAAAGAATTTACGAACGAAATATATACATAGAGGCCAAGGTGCCATATGTTCATAAATTATTGTGAGGATTGTGTTTTTTTTATTGGCCGAAGAGGAACGATTAGATTTTTTATTGTCCTTTATTTTGGCATCTGTCAACCATTTGGTCTAAAACCTCACAGTAATATTTCCTACACGAATCATATACCAGCTTGACAGTATGGACTAAATAGCAAACATTCTGCGGCAATGTCAGCATTATTACATTTGCATTGTCACTGGAAGAAAAACTGTTTCATGAACTATCTCAAGCATATTTTTCCTTAAATAAATAAAATACTTTGTAAGCAGTACTCTTATGTTGTTGTGCTCTAAAGCAGTTTTTTTCTTCAGAGAAGTACATTTGTATTTTTTTATGAGAAGGTTTACCTTCACATATCAAAGATGTAGTATTCGCTTTGAGGTTGAACAACATGCTGCCTGAGATGCAAACTCTCCCGTGCATTCTAAACAGCCCGAACGCTTACAATAATAACAGAAAGGTCAAGAAAGCCATTTAAACATGAAGAAGTGGAAGAGTAGAAATGCAGTCTTCTTTTGCAATGAATTTTGCCCTAAATGTTACTCCATTCGAACCAGTGGTGACTCAATGTAATGAAATTAAACACGGTGGAAACTTATTTTACCATGCATTAAATGGCCTTATACCACCAACTCACAAATCATGTCCTCCAGCCAAAATTTAAATTATGTTTTTTTATTTACATCCTAATTATAGTGATGTAATCTAACATAAATTGTTTTGCCATTTTCTTTGAAGTTGTTACCCTATTTTAAACGTCGAATTTAAGATGGTTGTGGAATTACGACCTAATGCATAGCTGTGCTTGCCATAATACTTAAGCTTGTCATGATACAAAAATAAACATATTTTTAAACATAAGCAAAAAAGATACAACTCCATACTGTATTTAAGGAGCAGGTCTGTGTTTAATTGTTGGTAGCCTCAAAGAGACATTCATGTGCATAGAGTATAAATCATTTTTAACAAGTGTGCAAGCCATATCATTGTTGGTCGTATTTTTTTTTATAATTAAGCAACAAATTACGCGATATAAATAATTAAGCATTATACATATCTAAGGCCAAAAGCAGAATACATTTCAAAAGGGTAGAAAATGTAAATGATACAGTATCTCTTGTGCAGATTGTCAGGGTGGTTTGTAAGAAGGTTAGTTCGTGAGATATTCATATTTTGTCGTACTCATGTTTTTTTTACCAAGTTTAATGCATTTACAAAAATATCCAAATTATATATTGGATAAACTAATTTATAGGCCAGCCAAAAATGTTGAGAAGTCTTCCTCGAGCTGTCAAATATCCAAGTGATTTCCGGCTCAAATGAGCATCTCCCACTTACAGCTCTGAAACAGTGGCAGGAATTCCACATTCCTATGGCGGGGACGAGCCTATCAAGACTACATCCCCACGAAGTGGTACCTATTTTATCGACCCTGGAGAGATTAGGCTGCGTTAACCCCTGACCAGGATTGAAACTTGCAACATTCCGATTGTGAGCCTCTCGCTCTATTGCTGAGCCACCGAGCCAGCAGTGAATTGACAAAAGGGCTGTTAAATTGAAAGACGAATTCTCGACTTCAATTTATATTGAGTTCTACATTTATTTCAAATGGTCGGGGCAAATGACCATGCACTGATAATTATGAACGACCAAGTTATTTTCAATGTCTAACCAATCCACTAGATGGCACTCTTTACAGATGATGACGAATTACAGTAAGTGAAATTACAAATATTTTTGTCCTTGAAGATGTTTTTTTCTGTTTACTGCAGTGACGTGTCAAAAATAAATATTAATCTGAAGCTTACTGGGATGTCAGGATGTTGAATGTCTAATATTCCTACAGTTACCAATTCATACATTTGTTAAAATAAAAGATTGCTGGCTTAAAACAACTCTTGAATATTTATAGTCTAACTTACTAGAATACAGAGTAGTACAAATTAATAGATTACTTTCCAGCTCTGTCAGAATATAAGCCACTAAAAGCCACTTGTGACATTTCACAAATCAGACATGCCGATGAATATACGGTATTTCATCCCATGCACATTTGCTAATTCAGTATAGGCATTGTCATATTAAATGATTATTGATAAAATAAAATCTCCAAGGAGTGAATAGTTTCGAGCACGTTGCAATTGCACAATAATTCAACATGATCAGCATAATGTTTGTTATGACATTGTGTTTTTTTACGGCCATCGTTATTACGATACAGTACTAATTGTTTAAGATGCGCTTCTACATTTGTATCAATAAAGACGTGCAGTACATTGGTAAGATTATTATCAGTAAAATTAAACAAAGCTACAGTTAGAAAAATAAATTGGCAGGTAACATTGTATTCCAAAAACAATATGCCATCTTTTTTATTGAGTGGTGTTTCTTTCTAGCAGTTTAATAAACATTAGCATGCACACGTTATGGGCCCAATTCCTGTGTTGGTGAAAAGTGCATTTATTGCCAATACAGTGTTTGGTGGAAAACACATCCATCATAGCTATGTTTTTATAGATGTCTTTTTTTTCTCTGGAAACTGGTGGAAAAAGTCGTTTCATCCAGCACATGCATTCGTTACATGTAACTTATACACGAATCATATGTCTACAAGTGTGTTGTATTCCACACACATACGCAATAACAAGAACATACATTTTGTGTTCCAGAAATGATAGGTGGAATGTGAGAGTCAGTGGCTAACGCTGACTAGAATTATTGTTCCATAGGCAAGGGACCGGAGACCCTCTACGTTGGCAAGAACCTCAACGATAATGAGTGGCACACAGTGCATGTCACTCGCCGTGGGAAGAGCCTCAAACTAATTGTGGATGGGATCGCGACGGAAGGTAAGCTGTCATTTGGTTTATTATTTTAAAACAAGTTTAATTGCTATGGAAAAATTTACATTTTGTGAACCGTTTTTATTGGCGACATTTGCATTCTATGCTTGCTAATGGCAGAACTATGTCCAGGAGCTGAATGCCAATGTCGACGTCTGCTAGCCACGAATAAGCGCAGACTACTAAATGGTCCTTAGTTTGGGCTGCGTGATCACAGTTGCACAACTGTGGCTTGCCTTTAGTTGTCCTTTCATGAAGTGGATGTGCACATTGGTCTCTAGATGTTCTGATGCAATTGATGATTTACGAATGTCTTTGAGGAGTGTCAAAGTCAGGAGGTGCAATGTTTGGATCTCAAACGAGGTTTTATTTTCTGGACATGTACATTGTTTCACTTTGTTCGCCAGCGTTCTTCCTGATCTGGGCGAGATTATATGATAACAAGTGAGTTCCCAGAAGGGGGATCGGGTTTTGAGTGAGCAGGGATGTACATTGTTGATGGGCAGGTTGTCCTTGGTAAGAAAACGTATAATCTCCCTTACAATTTGAATCTCTGTGTAGATATTTGGTGATTGATTGTTCGCCAGAACAGAGCCTGGGGACTGGTGTTGGTTTCAGTGTTCTGGTTATGATGTGCATTGCGTTCATTGTGCATCTAGCAGTGTTGTATACGAGCTCTCGGATCAGGCTGGAGCACAGTGACTGTGCCACTGAGTAGATTAGTGAGAGAGTGGCAATTTTCAGCACATCAGCTGAGGTGCCCCCAGGTCATTCCTGAAAAGATTCTGTAGCAGGGTGAATCTTGATTTGATATTTTCACAGATCTGTTGTATGTGAGGTTTGAAGGCCAGGCTTCTATCCTTGAAAACCCCGAGATATATTGAAGTGGGGTCATAATGCACTGGGCTACCACAAGTAACCATTAAGGGTAGCATCTGCTGCATGACTGTTCAAGTGGAAAGCATTTGTGGTGGTTTTGGAAGAATTTGGTCGCAGGCTCCAGTTACAGATATATGGTTCCGATGAAGTTATGTCAGCTGTGATTATGTTCTCGAGGTTTGTGCCCTGTGCAGAAGGGACTATGGCATCTGCATTTCTGAACATATGAGACTAGCCTTTTGCCCGTCCAAGGACGGCTGTATTGCAGTGAATCTGAAACTTGCGAGTGAAAAGCAGACCGCGACGTGATATTCACTGCATCAATTCGTGTGCAGTTTGTAAGGGCGCGGTGACACAGACCTATTTCATTTAAAGGTTATAATCCCTTGTTCATCATGATGTCCTTTTTACTTTGATGTCTCAATAGCGTTACGGAGATCGCGTGACGTGAGGGTTCTGTCTTTGTAGTGAGGGTTGTGAGTTGACGCCGAGGAGGGGGGAGCAGGCGTCACATGCTCATGATTATTAATGAGGGGGGGGTCCATTTGGAGGATGTCACCTGCTCATGAATATTCATGAGTTGGGGCTGGTCGATATGGAGTGACGTCACGAGCCTGAATGACAGACATTCCTGGGTGATTAGAGTAGGTATGATGTACATGGCAGGTCACTTATC
The DNA here is from genome assembly GCF_015708825.2 of Lethenteron reissneri. Taxonomy (NCBI): domain Eukaryota; kingdom Metazoa; phylum Chordata; class Hyperoartia; order Petromyzontiformes; family Petromyzontidae; genus Lethenteron; species Lethenteron reissneri. Next base: position 8,328,571 of record NC_083803.1, on the reverse strand, counting down.
TACTGTTCGCAATTCTCTGGGGCTGTGTTTAGCAGCGAAAGTATATTTGCTGATCATCGTGTCGATTCAGTGCACAGTACAGTTAGAATAGCATCTAATGATTTTGGTCAACAGCTGGCCATGACATCAAATTGTTATAGGCAGAGAGGTCAATCAGTGCTCCATTTTTATATTAATAATAATGAGTATAAAAGTCATATGATTCATGTTTCATAACTATAATTTCACTAAATACTTGGGTTTATGTAGCTGTAACCCACGAAGTTATTGGTGGAAAAAACAGGACTGCGTCCCTTTATCTGCAAAGGTCAAATGATCGGGGATCACACGCGGCTGGAGTTCCACAACATCGAGACGGGCATCATGACAGAGCGGCGCTACACCTCCGTGGTGCCCTCCAACTTCATCGGCCACCTGCAGAACGTGAACTTTAACCGCATGGGATACATCGACCAATGCAAGAATGGCGACATCGACTACTGCGAGCTGAATGCTCGCTTTGGCATGCGAAACATCATTGCTGACCCCATCACTTTCAAGACCAAAGTCAGCTTCCTCACACTGCCCACTCTGCAAGCCTACACCACCATGCACCTCTTCTTCCAGTTCAAGACCACGTCGCCCGAGGGCCTCATACTCTTCAACAGCGGAGACGGCAGTGACTTCATCGCGGTGGAGCTCGTGAAAGGGTACGTCTCTACTGTTGTCTTCAATAGCGTGGGGTTTTTCTTTTGCCAGGCTACTTGGCAATTTGAACCTTTCGTGCCTGTGCTAAGCAACGCACAAGCTATGAATATATAAATCACTGTTTAGATAACTATGAACAAATTTGCTCATGTATATCTATGGACAGTTCCTCAAATTATGAAACTCGCCATCAATATTTGACAATTATTTTTATAAAACACATGAGTGGAATTTTTCAAGTTAATTATCTAAGGTTTTTTTTAAGTACATATATAGCTGATGGAATAATTCAATGGTGTGGCACAGACACAAAACTAAATTCACCATCGTCACACTGAATTACAGCCCTAATTGGTTGATTTCCCACGCCCAAATAAAGAAGCCACTTAATGATTATGGTAATGAATATCCACATCTGTAAAATGTCTGAAATGTATGTGCGAAATTGTGCAACTGCCCATATATAATATGCACGCTCAGGGGTTTTAAACTATTGTGAGAACAGGATGTAGCAGTATAAAAAAAACCCTCCTCCATATAAGTTTGATATTACAGTGCATTGATATTACAACTTCCGACATTAAAAATGTTCTCAAAATGTTTCTGAGCAGAACATGCGCAAAATCGCTGCATTATATTTTATTTACAACAATTGCCGTATAACCTTGATATTTATGAGCGCTGCACATGTTTGATTATTTTTCAGGCACATCCACTACGTGTTCGATTTGGGGAATGGGCAGAACCTCATCAAGGACAGCTCGAAGAAAGTGCTCAACGACAACCAGTGGCACAACGTGATCATCGCCAGAGAGCTCAACAATGTGCACACCTTGAAGGTGGACTCCAAGTCGAGCACCCTGAACGTGAATGGAGCCAAGAATCTGGACCTTAAAGGTAAATACAGTCGAGTGGCTCCTCTCTGTGCCCCTTATTACCTGTGACTCCTATTACCTGCGGAACCTATAAGGTCCGCTAATGTATGTATGTATGCTGAACTTTTTTGCGCTGTACGTAGCCAAATGTGCTAATTAGACGTGCAGCGGAAGGGCAACAAACTTAACACCAATAGCAGTTTGAAGCTGGAAGAAAGTGCTCATCTCCTGTTATATGTGAACATATTTTTTCCATTATCTGCAAAATGTATTCATGGGTAAGTGGAGTCAAATTGTGGCGAACGTGGCGGAAAGCACTCCCAAATGGTATTTGGCCTACTCTTCCACACTGACCTAAATGTTTTGGAAGAGATTGAAGTACCCACTACTCATGAGCTGCCCATCATTTGAGAATTTACATCACTGGGTTGGCCCATTTATGCTGCTAGGGGGATACGGGGGTCAGGCAACTGGGGGTGGTGGAGATTTAAGAAACTCATCCATTGTTTACATGGACGAGTTTCTTAAATCGTCCTCACGGGAGGTCTGGGTCCCTCCACCACGTGACCCCCCAGGCCTCGTACGGGCCGACACAGTAGTGACGTCCCATGTCACTACAATTGCTTCGACAGGGGATGGAACTGGGACATCTGCATCGCAAGTCTGATGTGCTAACTATTACACCACGGAAGCACCAACAGCTCTCTATTGTCGATTCTTTAGTGGTTATCGCTCTGGGTGCCAGGGTGGAGGGATGTTAACTACCTCGCCTGGTATACAGGGTGGTCGTGGGTTCGATCCCGACCTTGACGCCTGCTGCTGTATATTTAGAGTTTGCATATTCTCCCTGTGGTCGTGCGGATTTTTCTCCGGGTCCTCCAGTTTTTCCCTCAACGTTTAGAAAAATGCTTTAAACTATTTGGCTGCTATACATTTCCACATAATAAGCCAGCTTCGTTGAGCTATTATTTGTGGCCAGGTCGCTTCTGAAAAAGAGCTATGTCGCTCAGTGGGCCTGACCTGGTAAAATATTTGTTTTATTTAATAGTTTATTTTTAGACTGAAGTTGGTGTAGTGTGTCGTGTTTGCCACTAGAGGACGCTGGTACTCCACCTGATGGCAGGAGAAACGTTGATAGCGATTTCTGGATAGAATTTAATTTCCAAACAATATCGATGTATCTTGATAAGGAAACGAGAAAGCTGATTTGCAAACAAAATATATACATCGGAGCAAGATGTTAGTATGTATGTACGTTGAACTTCTTTCGCGCCTTACATAGCCAACCATGCTTTTCTAAGTAGAACATTTATTTGAGCCTTATATCCAGTACTGGCCACACTTAAATTAAATTAAATAATAATAATAAATCACAGACTTAAGAAGGCCAGTTAACCCAAATATCAAGATATTACTTCCCTCACGGTGGCAGTAAAGATACATGTTTGTGTTAATTTTAATAAACTATTCTATATAATTGCTCTGAAGCATAAACTTGATACCAGTCATAAGAATAGGTTTTCCCCTTTTTTCTGGCAACAAAACAGGTGTTAAGATGTTAAAACAGCAAATTGAAACCTTTTTGCAAGGAATCATGTCTGCATTAACCACAGATACTTGTGGTTAAAATACCAAAAATATATATGGTCTGACAGTTTCTGCATTGTCTTTGAAACTGATTGGTCCACACCATAGACAGCTTTCTTTAGAGCCCAGTCTCAAACAGCGTTAGGCCAGAGGACGCCAAAAGGCGAACAGTACAAAGACAATTATATTTTGACACTGGCGAAGGAGGTCCCATGTTGATACCAGTCATTTGTGAATGATTTTAGACAAATTCACATTCTAGTTTTCTCATCACTTTACATCACAATTGTTTGTTATGTACAAGTTAATAACGTTTCCACGTCTCGGTGAGGTGCCAGTATATCACCATTGGCCAGTCGCACAAAGCACGTGGAGCGAACATATCCCTGCATTGCATTGATTGAAACGGGAAGCTTAAGGCATTTTGTATTCCAGTTTTTTTATGAAATCAGCCCCAGAGCATTATGTACATCACTGTACAGGCTACACTTTAAGGTCCAGATTCATTGACAAGATATTTTATTGAATTAACTAGCAATGCAGCTCACGTGTCTATATTTAAATATCACCCACAGCCAAGATCTGTACAACCCAACATGTTGCCATTGAACACTGGCATATGACAAATTGGCTCATTTTATTTCACATTCGTCAATAAAACTGTGGCCTTTAAAAAAAACAATTGCAACATTCCATGCAATGCCTCTCTTCAAGAGCATTTGTACACCAGCGCCCGAGGCAAGCGTCGGCCGCCACAAAATTATTTCCCGTAACAATGTTGTCACCCGCAGGAGAGCTCTACATCGGAGGGCTGTCCAAGATAGAGTACAGCAACCTTCCCAAGCTGGTGGGCTCCCGTGAGGGATTCCAGGGCTGCCTGGCATCTCTGGACCTCAACGGCCGCCTCCCAGACATGATTGATGAAGCCCTCTACCGCATGGGCTCCATCGAGCGTGGCTGTGAAGGTATCCCCCACCTGGCGTGCACATGCCGTATACATTGTTTTGTGTACTTTGAAATACTAGCCGAGTTACGCACCAGTGGTGGGGCGTTTTTGTTGCAGTTGTTGTTGGTGTAATTGCATGTAGTAGTAGGTTTTTACCCTTTAAACTGGTACAAAACTGACACCTTTATACAAGGCATCATGTTTGCAATAACCGCAACACAAGCAGTCAAAATGCAAACAAAAAGAAACAACTCTGATAATGGTAATGATATGCACTGTCCTTGAAGTTGATTGGTCCACACCCAGAGAGACAGCTTTCCTTAGAGCCTAGTCTCACATGGTGTTGGACCAGATGACGCCAAAAGGCGTCATCATGATGCCTTGTATAAAGGTGTCAGTTTTGTACCAGTTTAAAGGGTAAAAACCTACTACTATATTTTGCCACTGGTAAAGGAGGTCTCATAGTGTAATTGCATGTGTTTTATTTTCTTGCTCAAGAAAACAGAGCTGTACAGTGTGAACAATGATACAAACCAAAATAAGTACAGTGGATGTACACACGTGTGAGCAATGATGCAAATAAATTAAATTTCGATTTAAAGTTTTCGTGACTGCAGGGATTCATCTTCTTGGTTCTTTCGGTAAAGTCACGTAGAAGGGAAGTAATAAAAAATAAAAATAAAACAAAATAATTCTCGTGACGTTTTGGCCGAAACGTTGTGGCCGAAACGTCGTGAGAATTCTCTTATTAAGTTTTATTTTTATCATTTTATTACTTCCCTTCTACGTGACTTTACCGAAAGAACCAAGAAGGCAAATAAATTAATTTTAAAAAATTGGTCACAGTCACGGTAAAACCTTATTGTTACAATGCTTTAGAATGACTGTTACTGGTAAATAATGTATCAACTATTTGCATGGAATTATTCTGCAATACTATTGTTAACTGGTGCTTTCACATCATTGTATTCTTCCACTTTGCCTCGACGCTAATGGAATACTTAATTACAGATATTATTTTCGTCATTGCTAGCACATGCTGGAGAACATGTATTTTAAAACTAAAGTTGTCATACATAATTAATCTCGGCAGTCTTTATTTTAATTGGAAAACATTGTGTGTCTCTTGACTTATAAACTCACTTTATTTCTGATAAAAAATTTTTATAATTACACTGCAGTCTAGTTATGTTGCATATTTTATTCATATTTCACAATTCACTTTTTCTTTATTCAGACGCAGTGCTGTCTTTTGTCATGTTCCGTGTATGATAATGGTGCATATCATTGTGAATGCCATGGGTGGCCCATGTCTGTGATTCATCTGATTACTCTGATCATGTAAACATGTTCTTCTGCTTCTTTTCTTTTTCCCCTTCATTTGTTTTGCTGACAAAGCTGAGTTGAAAGCACACATGAAAGGTATAGCACTGAGATTTTAAAAATAAATGCTAATGCAAATGTAGTGGCAGTGGGTTAAAGTAGTTCTGTAAGTTCATGCTTTGATATTAAATGCCAGAAGTTATATTTTAGGATGATGTACTTAACCTCTTTGTAACACTGTATAAATGTTTTATGCTTTTTTCCTCAATACTTTCTTACATTATCATCATTCCCTGTTAATTTAGATCGCCCACATATCCACTTATGGACCATGTTTGCTGAGCAAACATTTGCATCCACAAATTAAGTTGGATTTCTGTTGCGTGTAAAATTATACCCAGTAACTCACAAATGAGGTTTTCATTTTTGCTGTTGGGTGATGAAACGAATTTTTGTAGGAAGAGAAAAAAAAAACTGGACTATCATTGACTTTGATTGGCCAGAGCCAATTAGTGTTGCTTTGCAGCTGGTTAATGCACAATGCATTCTGCTCCTAGAAGCCTTTCCTGCTGTCTCCCTGGCTCAGGTCCTAGCACCACCTGCCAAGAGGACTCGTGTGCTAATCAGGGCCAGTGTGTGCAGCAGTGGGATAGCTTCACCTGCGATTGTACCATGACATCCTACAGTGGTGCCTTCTGCAATGACCGTGAGTATGAGCATGCTCCTCGATACTACCTGGCCAAATCACGCAGGCCCGTCGCTGTGCGCTCAACTCCTGCCGCCAGTTTGGCATGCACCCCGGCCTCCTATGCAATCCTCCCGCTCACAATAACCCAATCTGTTCCGAGACCTGGAGGGGTCATGTGGCCGCTTGGAAATTTGGCAGTGTCGCGAAGATCATAGCCCATTGTCATAAAATGTACACCTGGCACGGCAGCTTATATGTGAAGAAAAAAATCCTTTTATAAAATTTAATGTCCTAAAATATTAGAAGAATGCATGCAGTGAAACAGCCATCTGCTTAGGGATTGTGCTCATGTCTAAAACAAAAATCACCTAAAAAGTCATCCAGGTCTTTAAACCTTGAAAGCTAAAAGGCAGGCCTCAAATACATTTTAACCAGCAACCTCTGTATATGCACATATACTGTATGCATGTTTATTGCACGACTGTGTTGACTTTGCCACCTACTGTAGGTAAGTGTACAGGTAAGTGCATTACTTGATATACTCACAAGATGTACATGATTATTTTGAGAGGGATTAAGAAGAATAGTTTAGTTCTTTATAACAAGTTTCCAGAAAACATTATCTTTCAACATTACAGTACATGTTGCACTAGAGTATATGTAAGTAAATACCATCAAGCAATATAGTCATCTACATTTTTTATAACCAAAATGGACTGCATATATATATGAAATGCACATCACATATAGCATGTATATTGTTAATATTTGGCATATCATTATTATTCGATATATGAGGGGGGGGGGGAAACCCATCTGTGATTTGAACATCAAGGATTATGTGTAATCAACTAGTCATTACAAATCAGATATTATTCTGACATGATGTAATACATGTTATGGATTCATACATTTTAGTGCGAAGGTATCCAAAACAACACGATATCGTGAAATCAGGAACAAAGCTTCTTACTTATAGTTCTTCTCCACGGAATAATTTGTTTGTGGGATAAGCAGTATGGGTGTTTCATATATTCATCTTGTTAATTTGAACTCTGCACATATGTGCCGATCATAATATCTCTCAAGCAATCTAGATTTGAAGCTTTCGTGACTGCAGGAATCCATACTCTTTGGTTCTTTCGGTAAAGTCACGTAGGCATAAAATAAAATAAATAACGACGTTTCGGGCGCAACACAAGCGTCCGTCATCAGGTGGGAGAGCACCCGAAACGTCGTGATTTATTTTATTGTATGCCTACGTGACATTGCGTTCAAATCTGACAGGTTTCCTTGGTTAATAAGTTGGGTGTATTAACCGTAAAATACGTGCCATGTGCTTCACAGTGGACGTGATGTAATTTAAAGACGAGCAGGCCACTGTGTGCCAAGTGCCATGATCAACATTTTCCAAATTTCAACAATTACTATCAACTCCTTTGCAGGACCCTCCTGAAAAAAGTATTTAGTAAGTGAGGCGTTCCTGGGTACATTGTAGTCATAATAATCATTAATCATCAGTCTAAAATTCCATACAAAAAAATGTCCTCGATTTATTTAAAATGTCTCTCGCTGCTTTTCTCAACTTGTCACGTGATTTCACATTCTGACCCACCATACGAGATTCGTAACTCATATTGTTCATATTGGTTTAGAAAGCATTTATTTGCATCCACATGATCTCACATTACGCATGGTAATTTTTGTGAATAAAAAAAATTACGAGAAAGTACGCGCCAAATATGATATGTTGCCACAGAGGCTGAAATATTAGTTATTAATTCGATGTCACAAACGTTTTCTGAGGCTCCACCGTAGCGAGATGTTATCTCCCCTTGCCTGGTATGGAGGAGGTTGTGGCTTTGATCCCAGCCATGCCTATGCCTGTATGTTTGGAGTTCGTGTGATCTCTCCTCCTGATCACTCGGATTTTTTTCTGGGTTGAGAAACATGCGTTGAGATTACATGACGAGCTATCAAGTGTGGCCAGGTCACCCCTGAAAAGGTGCTAAATAATACAGTGGGCTTTAACTGGTGAAGTGAATTAACAGTCGTAGTGGGCTGACCCGTAATAAATAAAGCCTGACAACTATCCAATGGCGGAGCCAGGATTTTCAGGTAGGGGGGGGGGCAACCCCTCCAGAAATGAAAAATCATAGTAGTTGTTAGTAAGGACTTGTCCCTTGCTTTTTTATTTTTAACTTGGAATAAAAAAAACATCTGAATAGCTTTTTATGGCAGTATATGATGGGAATAAATGATTAAATTTCAGATGGTCAGCTATTATAAATGGCATGAGACATTGTGCATTTATGTGGCATTGTGCGCAATGCACTTGTTGACAGCTATTTTCCTAGGAGTTCCTAGTGGTCCGTATTTATTGGCCATACCACCATATTTCTTGGAGTGTGTGTATGTCACCATTAAATCAACACACACTAGGCCTTGTTACATTAAAAATGTATATTCTTCTTAGACCTAAAATCTGCATTCATATGGTAGACAATGTCTTGATACAACATTTGTACGCGATTCGATTATCGAGAAGTTTAAACCCCATTTGTGCATTCAACTCCATTACTGAGCCCTCTCCCTATGGCTCACTAGATCCACCTCTTTCCCTCGTGTTATTTATCCAAATACACATCTCACAAATGGTGAACAAGGGAAATCTGTAGACTGGTGGGACACAATGGAATTTAAAAAATCCCTTCCTGTATAATAAATTGCGGGGTGTCATGGACAAACCTGATAATCCACATATTGATATGTATACTATAAGCTATACATGCTTTTTTGGAACACTACAATACGCATTTTATTGTATAGTTTCCCCACAGATGGCTACACAATGAACTCAATTATAAAAAATGCCATTCACTTAATCTGCCATCTCTCAACAAAAGCCTACTTTCTAGACAAATCATTTTGAGGCAGCGTTTCCTTCACCTTACTCGTGTGAAAGACATGTGATATGCAGTATCTGTAACAACATCCAGTTCCATTATGACCACAACTCAGGTGCTGCTTGAAAATGAGGCTCATCCTATCTCTAGAGTTCTCCGCTGGTGAAACAATATCATCTTGAACCTTGATTAAAACTGTGTGCCATGACTTCTTGCAGGCTAAACTTAAATTTATAATTTGACACAATACGAATAAAACTAATCGCGTAATTGTTGTTAACATGCAAACACGTGTATAAGTGCATAAGCAGCTTCATAACGCTGCTATGAATGAATACAACATTCAAATACAATCCTGCATATGTATCACATTTGTAAAAATCCATCTATATATACAGGAATTCCCTTGTTAATGTTCTCATCAATAGTAACTATAGAGGAATGTGTCTAATGAACAATACAACATTTACGGACGGCGGTTATTTCAGCGGCGTGTGACCTTTGCGTGTGTTGGAGCTCTCCTTGCAGAGGGCATGTTGACAAGAGGTTGCCTGACATTGCACCCAAGGGGGCGGTAGTGACTGTTGTATTATGGAAATGAAACATAAAAATAAGAATCGCGAGCTTTATGATGCAGACTCGATGCAAAATAGATCGTTAAATACGCACATACGCTTTTAAACTTTTCACACATCACTAAATAGAATATATATTGAGAACGTTCTATAAATAAGTGCTGTATTTTTTATATATATACACGTGCTTTATTGCAATTTGTCTCATTTCAATTATATTTTAGTAAATACATTCTTTGTTAATAAATTAGCCAGAGAGCAAATGGATTTTCAAAGTTAATTTTAATGAGTGGTAAACATGTCCATACTCTTATTCTTGGATCTTTCGGTAAAGTCACATAGAAGGGAAAAAATAATAAAATAATAACAATATAAAAACAGTCGAAACGTCGTGAGAATTTTATTGTTTTATATTTTTATTCTTTAATTTTTTCCCTTCCTTGTGACGTTACCGAAAGAACCAAGTATATGAATCCCTACAGTCACGAAAGCTTTAAATCAAAATTTATGTCCATACTCTGGTTCGTGTGGTGCCGTGATTAGCACACTGAGTCGAGACAGCCACCTTTGATCACATTCCTTTCCGCTTGTCTGTTGTTCCTCGCACTTCTGAGTTACTCTTGCTTCGAGAACGAGCAAATATTGTTCCAAGTTAAAATTATTATTGAGATTTTTTGTTTACATGAAATGTATTCTTTAGACATTTTTTAATTCATGGAAAGTGCTGCAGATGCTGCTTTACTGGTATGAACGTTTCTACTTTTAATGTCCCCCCCCCCCCCAGTTGTGTCGGTCGTGAATTGTTAACTCAAATTGTTTATCACAATAACCCACACCACAAAGCGTTAAAGATGTGTAACAATGGACCCTGCATTATCTCTCTCGTGTGAGCTTGGCCGTAAAGCAAGGATCTTATCAGTCAAATGGTTAGAGGTGTATCCCAGTGGAACCATATAACAGTGGGGTTCTCCCATAATTAATGATTTTTTTCAAGGTGAAAAGATAAGTCACTGCTTCTATGAAACTGTATTTTATTTGTGCTGAGCACTGCTCACCGGAGTATTTAAAATGCCTTAGCTTGTGTTTTCTTACTTTTTTAGAATGGCAAGGCAAGTTTTTTAGATTTAAAGTCCACTCGAGACATCAGCAAAAACTACACATCGATATTAATGTCTATTAACATTGTTTCCCTTGGCGAGTCATCTTCATTCAATAGTACTTCACCTGCTAAATGAATATTGATGGGTTATGTTCAACAGTAAAATCTTTTCAACCTACAAACATGATAGCTCACCAGTGCACGCTGTCAGCAGCAGATAATTGAATTGTGGAACACAATATAAATGATTGAAGTAATGAAGATACAATATATTTAAACACTTAGAAAACAAGCAAATCCTGACCTCCGAAACATTGATATACCTGATAATTGGTTCTTTACCCTTCTATCTGGCAACAAAACTGACACCTTTTTGCAAGGAGTCATGTTTGCATAGACCGCAATACCTGCAGTCATAAATACAAACAAAAGACATAACTCTGATAATGTGCACTGTCCTTGAAGTTGATTGGTCCACACCCGAGACAGCTTTCCTTCGAGCCTAGTCTCATATGGGTTGGACCAGATGACGCCAAAAGGCGCACTCTTACTTTTGGCGTCATCTGGTCCAACCCATATGAGACTAGGCTCGAAGGAAAGCTGTCTCGGGTGTGGACCAATCAACTTCAAGGACAGTGCACATTATCAGAGTTATGTCTTTTGTTTGTATTTATGACTGCAGGTATTGCGGTCTATGCAAACATGACTCCTTGCAAAAAGGTGTCAGTTTTGTTGCCAGATAGAAGGGTAAAGAACCAATTATCATATTTTTACTGGCAAATGAGGTCCCCATAGTATTGATATACCTTACATTGTTCAAGTAATCTTATTAAAAAGTATGATGTGTAATACTTGTCACAAAATATATATTATCATGATTAGTAATTACTGTTTTTGTGTGGGTTTGTATAGGTAGAAGTGTGGGTCCTATATTCCATTAAGCCCAGGGCAGAACATTATATTGTTGGTACCACCTGGAGTGGCATCTCTAGTGGTTCCATTTTTTCTGTGGCCAACGACATTGAATTGTGTTGCAATCACTTGAAATGATTGGATTATCATATAATTCACTTGTATTAGTCGTGTAAGTAAGTCAGTACTATAAATATGTTGCCACCTTGAGGTGGTAGCAATTTCTGCTCTGTCCTACAGACTGCTACCGTCTTCCAACTGCGTCGAATGACTTTTTTTTTCAGGAGGGCCCTTCATTGGCTTTTTATTTTCAGATGCTTTCAGCCAATGAATGATGAGTGTTAACACGAGTGGGGGGAAACCGGAGCACCCGGAGAAATCCAATGTGAGCGAGGGATCCCCTACTGGACATCTGTGAAAAAGAGCATATAACTCATCGGATTCCATCACTGGAAATACTTATTCAGATTCTGAGATTGAAATGGACGGCGATGAGTCCACTTGCCGTCCTGCCCGCTCCAGGCAAACCAGAGTGTGGCACCTCCTGGATGCCCACCATCGCTTGCTTGCCTACAGAGTGCTGAATTACTGTCCTCTCACCTGAAAAGTACAATAAGTTGACTACCTGGAATACGGTATACATGCCATGAACATTACGTAATACGCATTTATTAAGCGTTATCTTTACGCTCACAGTACACGGATCAAACCATGTGTTTAATAATTCATTATTTTCGGTGTGTGTGTTCTGCGTAATTGGTTTGTGAAATACCCTGCAACTGCTCGAGGTTTTACGTTCACTCACGAAAAATTATTGAATTAAATTGTTATCCTGAATATTGAGATGGTGAATCGTCACGTGTTTATATCATAATTCACAAAATAACCATAGTCTATAATTCATTAAATTTATCCTCACCGGTATTTGAGTGTTATGGATTAGATTTTATATTTTCGCTTGTATACATAAAACCAAAATCATGGAAATGATTGCCTTTCACAACATATGTAAAAAAAAATGTTAAATCTGAGGACAAATTTTCCATACAAGTGTTAAACCATTTGGCCAATTTCTTAAACTCTCTGCCCACTCTGTATTAGAATGAGTAGACCACAGTTAGTCAATTAGTGGGTTGTATGTGGTAGGGTAAAGTATGGGTACTCTCACCTCTTTAGAGCTCCCTCTAGTGGAGTATTTTCTGCCAGATATGGCATGAGCAAGCAATTGCAGGGCTGCACCTTCATCTTATAATGTAATGCTATAATTAATCATCAAAAAATACATAGCAACAGCAATGGATTTTTTTTCGGGAAATTGAAACCAGCGTCATATACCATGTTCTGCTAAATGTGCTGACATTTTTCATTAACAACTTAATGATTATTCTTTGGATTATTGCAAAAAAGTGAATCTTTTATTTTTTAAGGAAAGTATGTTAATATGACTACCTAAAAAAATTGATTTTAAAACATTTGTAGAAGCTAGATTGCGAATTTTAAAGTCAAAACATTTGACATCAAAATAAAATGTGAATTATATACATAGTTCTGTATCTATGGTCATTATAGGACAGCCACAAGATGACAACTTGAGATAAACGTAATATGGAAATAATAAAATAATAAAAATAAAACATAATAAAATAATTCTCACGACGTTTCAGCCACAACGCAAGCAGCCGTCCTCAGGTGAAGAACAGGTCTTACGAGAAGAACAGGTCTATCAAAAGACTCTGTCTGCACCTGAGGACGGCTGCTTGCGTTGTGGCTGAAACGTCGTGAGAATTATTTTATTATGTTTTATTTTTATTATTTTATTATTTCCATTCTACGTGACTTTACCGAAAGACCCAAGAAGATGAATCCCTGCAGTCACGAAAGCTTTAAATCGAAATATACACGTAATATTTACATTAGTCAGTGACCTTTACCACCAAAACAGGTAGTATTTGTTGCTTTACAAGGTCCACTTTTAAAATTATCTTTTGTTCCTTTTATTCAATATTGTGCTTCACCCTTAAGTACCATGAGAGTACATTCTAAGTGAATAGATGCATTGTAGACAAAAATCAGAAGCAGCTTTGGAATGTTTCCCATTGCTTCCGTCAGACTCATTGCCTCTACAGTGCCACCACTTGAATTTAAAAATTCTTGTGGATGACTGGGCACTCTGGTTCTTCACCCATGAGTGAGAAATATAATTTTATCTCACCCAGCATGTGGTTTACCCATTTGTTTTTCTTTCTAAATCATGACCACCCTTTCAAACAGCTCAGGAGGATGATTTTCAAGTGTGTGTGACTTCTGGAAGCCAGGTAGCAGCAAAGGAGAGATCTGTCAGAAATCATGAATCCAGGATTATTACCTCTATTGTTTAGAAGATTTTTGACTAATTGTTTAGAAGATTTGTTAGACTAATTGACACGTCAGATCATTTTAAATGATGTTCAATGTGACTTCATCAGCATCAGAATAAATATATGTGTAGCTTTATATGAGCAAGTTGAAGTTTATTGTGTGCACATTAGCAGTCTTAGACATTTCTTCATAATTATTTGGGGGGGGGGGGTAGGAATCGTATAGATACAATGCACCACCCGACTTAACCACTACAATTAAGATGGCATATGATGGGCAAATTCGCCACTTGATTTGGTTTCCCAGAAAAACTGGAGGAATGTCTGAAAAGCGGGTACATTTTGTATTCGATGTTTCACTGGAGATTACAACCAGCATCATCAGGTGTTTAACAAAAGCTCAGCTCTCGTGTGAGAACTTAATTGGTGACAACTTGATTTGATTGGCTCTGTGAAATGGTGGAGGGTTACATCTTGACTTAAAGCTTTCGTGACTGCAGGAATGCATGGGTCTTTCGGTAAAGTCACGTAGATATTCTTTGAACTTATCTACGTGACTTTACCAAAAGACCCAAGAATATGGAGGGTTACAGTTAAACATTTACATTGTACTTACATAATCATGAAAGCCAACGTATATAATGTGTCACTGAAATGCATTTTATGTTTCATAAGGATTCTATGGGAAACCATAACTGCAGAGGGGCGTTTGTATTTTTTTTACATGCAGATTTTTTTACTTGATTCTTTTGGCTGTGAAATTCACACAGCCCTTGTAAGGAATGTCACACATTCTTTGAAGTTCAAATAACCATACATGGCGTTCTTAAAGTAATCACCATGAGGAATTGCCAGGTGACCGTAAGATTCGAACAATATGCACCTTTAAAATGTACCCAGTGGTAAATATGCTGTTCACTGAGGTTATTCACCACCTTAATGGACGTGTTAAACTTTAAAGGTGCCGTGATGAGAATAAGGAAAATACAATTGAGTGAAATTTTAATTATTAAACTATTATATAGCTTCACATACTAAAATGATGCTGCTTTTGATACATTCTAATGTTAGTAATAAACACACAAATGCATAAATAAATTACCAAGTACTATCGATATGAAAACCATTGCAATGTCACCAAGGCTATATAATACCATAGAGCAACAGCATAAAAGTAACCTTGACATGTCTCACAGTTCAATTTATATTTATTACTCTGATTGTCTGCCCTCTCATTCCACCTGATGTGTGAAGTTCACGGCATGATACTGTACATAATACTCTAAGCAATGGTGAATATAAATTTGAGTAAATGAGAGGTGATGCCCAGTGAATTGGAGGGTCTATGAATTATAAACACTGACCACCGATAACTCATACACATAAGCGATGGTACACGTCAAGTTTGAGTAAACGTGTCCTGTGCTGTGTGCACTGATAAACTATTTGTTTTAAATATTTTCCTGCTGTTGAAGTATTTACACAGTCCTTCATTTTTTTATTTTCATTGACGTTATGTTACACAATTTTGATGTGTGATTACCATGATATTTATTTCGCCATTTGGAACCCCAGTCTGTTCCTCAGTAATTGTTCAAGATGTGTATACTCTCTCGTGATTTCGAGTTGTGTTCCCTCCAACAAGTATTTGTTTTTGTTCAGTTAATCTTGTTGTATGTGTACATGTGCTTCTCATACCTTGTTGTTCTGCTTGTTATTTACTTGTGCAAAGTACCAACGACTTAGAATGTGTAATAGAGTTCGATTCATCGTATCACATATTAATTACTGGTTGCTGAAATAAATACCGATTTGTGAGGAAGTCAGCAGTAGTTGTAATTTCCAACACTTGCTCAAGGTTCTAAACAGCAGACGAGCACCTCCCAATGCTCGTTTGAGCCGAAAATCACTTTGGCTTTGACTTTTGATTTCAAGTAAAAACTTTTCGAGACACAAGGACATAAAGAGAGGTGCAGAATATTTCTCAGCATTATTGTTTAGTTTCCGCAGGACTCTTTTTTATTTCCCCCATAATTCAGTTGAACTAAAAATCCATCCATGGTTTCCCCGATTGCAAGAGTGTTTCACTAAATAACAGGGTTGATTCATATTTTTAAAAAGTAATCTCCAGTAGAAATGTTACAATGAAGACAACTTTAAAGTGTTTCTTTTGGCCGCACAAAGGTTAATATTACCCACAAAGGAATGTTGATTGTCACACTTGCTTTTTTTGAAGAGTTAATTGGTGGCAGATGGTAAAAAAAAGAAACCAACTATAACTCATAAAAGTGTCTCAATTAACTCATTGCTCACGGTGTAATAACACGATTGCATCTTCTTAAACTGGGGCTTGGAGTGATTCATGATGCCAAGTGAATAGTTATTAGTGACTTCAGATTGAACTCGGCTGTAATTGCTCTCCTGGGTACTGTGGTCAGCTGGCACAGGGGATTTCTCCGCTCGTGACCCCTCATTACAACCATGAGGCTGGTACTTGTCGATTTTCCCCGCTCACTCAACGATGTAAATATATCCCAATTCTTTCACCTTCACTAACCCGAGCCGATTTTTCTCTACCGTGAAAAACTTGATAGCTTTTCGGTTGCTAATTAGTTCTAGCTGAATGTCACATTGTGGCCCATGATTAAAACCCAAGCTAATTTATTAATAAGAGCAAACATATTTTGTAAATATAATATACTAAACAAAGTAATGACAGTATGAACAAGTGGTCTTTTCATAATAATGTAGAGACAGATGGTAACAATAAACAATAAAGTGATTGTCTGAAATTAGCACGTTAACAGCAATCACTGGCACATTTGGTCACGTGACATTGTTTTCTTAAAATAATATCTATTACATTCTTGTGTGTTTTTTTTATTAATGTTCACACATTGCAGTGGCATAATTGTCAGGTGTACATGAAATGTATTATTAATGAGTTATTCGTCTATGAAGGAGTCAATAATGTCCCCAACACCACCATTACCTTCATCCTCATTAGCCCCTGTGATTAGCCTACATTGTCACGTTAATTATTTCCAGTAATTTAGCTGATATATACAGTACTAGCTTATATACCCGGTGTTGCCCGGGCCAAAAAAAATATTTCAAAACTACTCTTAAAAATCTAACAGCAGTGCGTACAGTATAAATACATATTCTGATTGTAATGCCTCAACAACTTCCAGAGTTTACAGATAAGCACCTGGTAGTTTATATAGTTGATACTTTTTTGGCAGTGCTGTTCATGAACTTTGGAATTGTATGGGGATATTTTACTTCCTCTCGGTATTTATTTGTGTTTACACAAATTCGAATGCAGATAAAGGAAAATAATTTATAATTACATTATAGACTTGGCTCTTGTAGAGAATTATGTTCATCCACGAGTGAGCCAACGGTTGTCCAATTGGACGTCTGTGTAAAGATTTGGTGTCACAAGGTGGAAGTGAGATATGGTGCTCACCCGTGCTGTAATTATGAGCTGATTGCATCACAGTTTTAAGAGGCTTTCCTCTTATCAGCGTAAAATCCCACAAGCTGAATTACGCTGAAGGATTCACGCATTGCCATCATGATTTGCTCCAGTACTTTTGATGGCACAATGTAATCAATGTGCACATTCTCTAAAAAAAGAGAAAATCAGAACACAAATGTGGTTTAAATGCAAAGGAAAAATAGCTTAAGGACAATTTAAAGTCATGGATTAGTGCATATTTATGCACTTATTTTATTATAGCCTTGTAAATTGGGCAGTTTACATGTACAACATGAATTTAATTGGATGCAACAACTATTTCTTGTTTTTTTGTCATATTTTTTATAGAATGATTGGTAATTTGTAAATGTAATGTTTTTATACCTTTGACATTTAATCAAACGATAGTATTATATGCACTGGAACATAACCATCCATAGCGTTTTATGCACAATTTCTCTTAAAGAGAGCAGAGTAGAGTAACGCTATGATGAAAAGTGAATATCCAGTATGAGATTAATTATATTACAATTTGAGTCCTTCCGATATCACTCTTAGTAATTTCTGCAGCATCAAGGCCAGGCTGCTCAGTTTAGCTGTTTCTGTAATGAATTTTGATCAAGTTACTCTGGGGAGTAGTATATCTTTTATTGTGGACAGCAGAGCTAGATTAGGTTTAGCAGTTTGCCTCACATGGACCAGAATCAGGTTTTATTTTCTGTGAGAGGAAACTAAGTTAAATGTATTCTTATCATTTTCTCAAAACATCATTGCCTAGCATAAACACTTAAATATATACTCTTTGCTTCTTTCGGTAAGGTATAAAATAAATCACGGCGTTTCGGGCGCAACACAAGCGTCCATCATCAGCGGGGGGGGGGGGAAACGATTGTTAGCCTAAATATATTTTAATTAACCCAACATAAGAGAAAAAAAGGCACAGGCTTTGATTCAAACCACTCACTTGTATTAACAATGTTTCAAAGGGCCATTGGAAAATGTTGGCTGGCTCGTGTGGTTTTAACTGCCGTAATCAAAATGGTACAAATGACCCGTTCCTTTATGGTGTCTTTTGGGATGAACCTTCATTGTAATTCTCCTTTCAACCTCGGAGTCCCTACATTTCACAGTGTCCCATCAAAGAATCGCTGTGAAATAACCTGGAATAAGCTTTATGCTCTCAACCCTGTGGGCCAGTCATACTGGCCCCTGTGTAATTTGAGGGCAGCTATTGATTTCTGCATTGCTTTGAGAAGCGCATAGCCACTGAAGCATACCAACTGCTCCCCTGTCAATGTAAAGTATGAAATGACAATCCACACGTGAAATGAGAGGTGCTGGAGTTTCTCCTCTTCAAATAGTACATTTCCACAACATGCTTGACTGACATGAAATAAAAATAATTCCACGTTCGACACTAAAATGTGCTGTCAGTAAATTGGTATGTGTTGGAAGGAAAGAGCAGGGGGGAAATCAAGTTGGTTTCCAGTGATATAATGGACACCTACATGTACGGCGCATCTCCGCTCGAACATTGCAACAGGCCTGAGCCTCCTGACAGTATCTCTGAAATCCGGCACTGGAAAATTGTATGTGCATATTATACTACTGTGTGACTTCGAGCATGCTATACATGTCATGCTACTGAAGTTATTGTTTATAATAAGATGCATACAAGTAAACCAGGCTCTATGGAATAATATGAATTATATTATTCTTACAAGGTGTGACCCATGAATTTGCCCAATACTTTTTAAAGCTCGTGTTTATCGGGACATTGGTCTTTCTTTACTGTCCCGCACTTTCGATTATCATGGTTGCCTACATATGGTGCAAAAGAAGTTTAACATGCATACATTTACTAAAATGAAGAGTAGAAACAGCTCCATGATGCTCTGAGAGGCACATTAACCTCTCTTTATTACTACTGCGTAGGTTTTCCTGCTTGTACTGTATACTTCTACGATGTGATTTCTTGTTAAACCGCGTGTTGTTCAGCATGATGCATTCTGGGAGCTTCTTTGGCGCATGCAGCAAAACGTTGGGCCATCATGTCGAATAACCTTTGTTTAGTTTTGGTAGCCTTACCATTTCTTTTTCAACTTGAAACAGCATATTCATGACTAACACTGTGGCTTTCAAAATATACATATAACAGGCGACATTTTGAAGCATATCAAAACAGACTCCTTCAATTTGTGTCATTTTGAATACTTTTATTGTGGGTACTATTGCACTCTGTTGTTCCCGTGCACACTTCCTATGCCAACAGAACGGTGTCCTGTCTTCCAACTTGTAATCCCAGGCAATTGCACTATGCCAGAAGGGAAGGCGAAACATTTCAACAATTCGAGCCTGTGAAAAGTGACAGTCTTGCGGGCGGCTCTGCATCATTTGATGTGCGATAAGAGATTTGGAGGTGCAAATTAGGGGCGAGAAGTGAATCAGATAGTACCTTTGTGGTAGGCGAAAAGTGCCTCTGCCATTCCTTGGCATCTGAATCTTACAGATGGCTGCAACGGCCTGTATTCCCAGAGCAATTCTGATATTTTTTGCACCGAGCAACTCTAACACAGGGGAAATTTAAAAGGCGAGGTATATTCTATGTGCTGAAGCCTCCTCCACAGATGGAAATCCATGTCACAACAAAATCACACCTTAAACTCATATGCTTCTGTAATATACCATACAGTACGTGGATTGAAATGTAATATTTTTATACATTTATATACTTGATAGATTGTAGTAATATATTTCATTTGCATTAAATTACGAGAGAAAATGCTATATTGAAAAGTTAAACATGTTGCACATGGTAAAACATTATGCAAACAATAAAACTATGCATATTGCTCCCCAGTTATTGAGTAAAGGCTGCTGTTATAATTCATGATTTAACTTATGGTAAGATTTATCTGCCAATGCTTTCATTGAATAATTGTAAGAAAACACGACAAACAGCTGCATACTTAGCTACTCTGTCAACATGTTGCCCAATTAAACCCACATTTCAAATTAGTTTATGGTTTATTGGACTTTGTGTGTAACTTTGGGCTCTTCATATGGATAGCAGTGTGTACAATTATTTTAACATAACATTGCATATGTAGTGAGTTCAACTGAGTCGCAGATGTACTCTTTGGAGGCAACACATGTATTAACACCAACACACGGGGTAACTGCCCCTTAACAGAATAACAACCTGTGGTGGTGACCACCAGGCTAACTACGCTAATCACACCGTAACTAGCTACAATGGACTTGGGTCCAGGTCTACGTGTTGGAGACTCGGTAGACGTAGAACGTAGACGAAGGTTTTTTCAGGATGAACAACAGCTCCGCTCCCTTTGGGATTCCCGGCTTATATCCTCTGCGGCGTGGCCGGCTCCAGCCCTGGTCACGACCACCTTCGAGAACCCTCTAGCAGCATCTCGACCCAGGCCACGTGACCACCCCAAGCCTCCACCTGCAGCCCTTTGTAGACTTAACCAGTCATGTGTCCTCTCGGGTCAACCGGAGTGCCATGGCCTTTAGTCACCCCGTTCCTATGGCCGGCACTTCCACACACTCTCCTGTAGAGGTCGGCACTGCACGCAGAGCGTGGTGCCATCCAGCGCTATCATTCAGCGCTCACCGAGCCCCTCTAGGGCTGGTACTACACCCACATCCTCGTGGTGTCCGCGATGTCGCTACATCGCACACCAGTGCCTCTCTAGGACCGGCATCACACAGTGACATCCCGTGATGTCACTACACATATATGAGAGACTTTATATTGGAAATCTACAATTGGCAAAGCTCAAACAGTAGTCGGTGTTGTTCGGCACAATATCCAACGTTTGACTCGACGTGTTGGTAGCAGCTTGAGGAACTGAAAGCACATCGGAGATATACAGCACCACCGTACAACCCGTAGTAGCCGGAATACACCGCATCTTTATACGCTTGCTGTCCGCTCGTTTCGGTCCCCCTCTCTCTCTCCAGTTCATTAGTTTCAATAGAATCTACACACACAGAGACGATGCATTATGTATGTTTAACTTCCTATACGGAATTCATTAACATATTTCCACGGTGACGAGATGTTAACTACTTCTTCTGGTATACAGCAGGTCGTGGGTTTGATCCTGACCCTGACCCCGACACCTGTATCTTTGGAGTTTGCATGAAAAATGCTTTTTAGAGTATTAGTGGCACATTATCACACTTCCACCATGCATGTGTACTGTATATGCATGCAGGCCAATTATAGAATATTGCAATCGTAAAGTACTGTGTTTTGTTCGTATGCATTCCTTTTAATCTCTTAATTCTATACGCGTTGATGTACAAAAAAAGAGATAATGTCTACTCACGTGAATTACCATATTATACACGTATAGACAATTGCGTACATCAGGTTATGAAAGAGTGCCAACGCAGCAGTAATTGCACGTCGTGCGCGTGCGTACGCATGCAAAGCCATTTACCGTTTATTATTATTTTTACGTTGATAGTTCAGTGAGGTATTCCTTTACAGTTCTTTGCTCTATAAAGATGTGTGGCGTTAGCAAAAATTTTGATAGAAATTGGAACTCTCAGGTCCGCCATCTTGATGCAGAGCTCGGAGGTCCCTGGAGGCATCTTCTTGAGGAGGAGGAGAAGGTGGTGGAGATGAAGGGCTCCCACATTGTTTTCTTGCTGCAATCTCACCGACGCCTCGGGGCAAGAGGGCAATCAGATTGTGTTTTCTGCAGTTTCATCAATTTGCATGCCCCCCCCCCCAAAAAAAAAATAAATGCGCTTTCCCAAATGATTCCTTTGATATTTGGTTCTCTAAGTAGATGCAGTATATCTTTCGTGTACGAATCAAGTTAGGTTTTTTCTGCCTACAATTTTTTTTTACGTGTTATCACACCATTTTGTCAGCATGAATTGTAGCATTTTCTCACAGTGAGAAGAAACGAGTCGCTGCCTCCATTTCAGGGTAGCCTGAGCAAAGCTAACTGAAGATGTGATACAGTACATCTGCTTGCATTGCATGTGTGTGTACGTGAATTAATCATTATCATCATCATGCAGTCCGTCCCCAAGGACGGTGACCTCTCTTGCATCGGAAGTCAGTCATCCTCCGGCATCTTACACGGCTATTATGTTCGGTTCCTGTGAGTTTGCTTGTGACTGAGTAAGACCAGCGTTTGAACGGCACACACACACCCTTTCACAGATATCAAATGCACAGTGGGTAGAGGGTAACTCCTGAGACCCAGCTTCACCGGTCGACACAGTGACCAACACTTCTAACCCTCGTCTTCCTAGCTTGTTGTACTTGAATTAGGCATGTGCTGATTCACCTCCCATTTTGCATGTTGATGAATTGTCAAGATTCCGTTAACACTCGTATTGAAAACGTGTTTTGTTTGCATTGTGTATCTTGCCTGTTACATCTCATTTTGAGTACTACCTTTACATTAGGCACAAGCCACTTTTGCGTAGACTATGCATACATCATAAGTAATCGTTTCTTACGGACACGATTCGATGTATGCATTGTGAGTCTGACAATATATTTAATGTCTGTTTAATTACTTACTTAATATGACTGATCCTTCAGTAATGCTGTATGTATTTCTTTAATTAAATATTGATATGTTTAACTATTCACTTCTTACTTATATCCAGAAATAATTATCAACAAGATGTATTATGATTATAAACAATTGCATGTTGCCAAACGTTATTTTATATGCACTGCTTAAGTTTAGAAAAATACAACAAACATTGAAACACACATAAATGTTATAGAAATTTACATCAACTGCAAAAGCAGACAAGTGAAAGTGATTTCCTGGTAAAATGAGCATATTGAAGCTGTGGTCATTTCCTGTTTATAGCTTTGAGCAGTTATTGGAAATTCCACCTTCATGGGGGTGAGCTCATGAATGGGACAACCATTGCTGACTTCCCCACAAAGTGGTACTAATTGTATCTACTCCGGTGGGATGATAGGCTTGCTTCTGATTGCAGTCTGCTTGGGCCAGACTGCAGCAGGCAGTGGACATCAATTTACATTCATTGTTTTTTAAATGGTCATCATTAACCCTCGTGCTTTTAAGGGGTACATAAAGGCTGTCAATTAGCATATTTTTTTTGGTATATTCGGTAACTGTCTCGAATAAAAAATAAAGAGAAATATGCACACGTGTTATAGCTCTGAAGTTTTTGTAATTTTTGTTGTGAAGAACACAATGGAATGTTTTGTTCTATGTCAGATGTAAAATTGTACTTTCTCTTGGTTTAATCTGATATGCACAATTGACCTCTGGAATTTTAATACAGCATTTGTCTGTCAGATGCAGTGCGAAGATTTGATAGGAAAATTAATGGCATGCTGTGAGTGAGCGTGTACAGTGCATCATCAGTTGAAAATTTAATCTACTACTGACGGAAATTCTGGACTAATGCCAGCAGCCTTGTTATTGTGTGAGGCTGTAATCCAGCTCACTGTCACACGTGTTCTAATTTCATAGCTACATCTCCCCTTTGATCATTATTGCGTGTATATGTTCTCTATTGGTCACTGTTTGACACGATTTTTTACCATTCTATAATTCCCTCTACTGCTGATTAGGCGATGATACGGCTTCTTATTTGTTCTTTACAAGCATGCCTCATTTCCCGTGCTTCCGAGATCGTCTCAAAGCAATGACCTTCCCACGATTTATTTGCATTTGTATTGTTCATTACCACGTTTGATGAAATTATGGACAGATAACATTTTTCAAGAGCGTAATGCATTCGAATTTTAATTTTCATGAAAATATTACTTTTATATTATAAAAAAAAAACGATCGCACACGACATGTGATCTAAACATAATTGTTGTGTATGTTCACGCCTGAAGAGTGTTAATAAAATAGTCGGTATCTATCTGTTCAAGCATGCAAGGAGCAGTGCCCATCTACATTGGTGGCACATTCGTGGTAACCCAGTAAACATGGAACGTTGAGCCAACTTTGGTCTGACAGTTCTAACCACATGCCAACGTTGGTCTGACAGTTCTCACCACATGCCAACGTTGCATGTTTTAGCAGATATTGGTGGACATTCCACATTATTATAGCTTGGCCGTTTCTCGCAGCCTTCCGTGGTGCCGAGCTCTCTGCTATATTCATTTATTTATTTTCGAAATACTAATACAGAAGCAAAAGTATCTGGGATACACGTCCACCGAATGATTGGTGCACACGTACAAAGTCGCGGTGTTCTCCAGCTGTGATCTAGGAGTGAGATGAAGAGGGAGCAGAGAAGGAGTGAAGATGAAAGAGAAGGAAAGGGAGAAAGGGCGATGTGAAATTGTGAAATTAGTCACTCGGCCAGAGCAGAAATTGATACCACCTCAGGTAATAGGTGTGAATTATTTGATAAACCGACTCATTTCATACGGTTATCACATAACTCACTGCGTTTGGCCACACGACAAAATTGGAACCATTAAAGTTGTTTCTACCTAGGGTCGTGCTGATAAGTGAAATATCTAGACTGGGCACATGGACTGCATATGGGAATCGTCAGATCAGGAACGTACCAAAGTAAGGGACCAAATCTACCTGTATACAACATTTGCGATCCCTGCGAGCGTTAAGTTCCCTCTAATATTCCACCACATTCATCTGGCGTCATAACTCCGTCATGAGACTGGCTGTCTGCTGTTGATGAGACTGTGGCTTTCTTATCTGTCATCCCTTCTCGATTTTTAAAGTTTTCTTTACCCAAGTTTGGCCAATATCGCAAGTGCAAAGAATGTAGTTTTATTTAAATGATGTATGGAGGGTTACATGACAATAATTTGACCAGATCGTTACGTGGTCTGGCCCGAAAATAAATGATGTAGCCTTGGTCTTTGTTGATAGGAACTGTGGCATAAAAAAATGGGGAAATGTTCATAGGCAATGGTAAAGGTGCAGCCTCGCAATTGTTTGCTCATGTCACTGTTAGAGAGATCTCTTGATGGTAATTGGTCTACTCTTCCGCTCTGACCAGGTGTGTTGCAAGAGGTGGGAGTACCCACGCTTTATCCCATCATATGCCACCTGCCAGTCGGCTTACCTGTGGTGAAGCCATTTATACTGCTGAGTGAACAAAAGCAGTGAAGAATTAAGAAACGTGTCAACTGCCGCAACCGAGAGATCAAACCAGAATCCAATGGATTGCATGCCCAGTGTGCTCTCCATTGCACCACAGATATCCAAAAACAATCTCTTGCTTATTCTTGGTTCTTTCGGTAAAGTCACGTAGATAGAAAATCAAATAAAAATAATACGATTAAATAACATAAAATTATTTTATTTTATTTTCTATCTACGTGACTTTACCGAAAGAACCAAGAATATGTATTGCTGCAGTCACGAAAGTTTTTAAGTTAAAATCTCTTGCTTGCATGTTAGGATTTACTGTCCTTACTTTATAGTTGTGGCAGTGATACATCCTGCAAATATCTCGACGAAGCATTATGTACGTGTGTACACACTACTGAACACGATTGCCACCTCTCTCACATGCAGACTTCCATTTTACAATGATTACGTCTCAATGATGTCTGTGAGGCCCTTGGTGATACATTCTTAATTACAACTAAGAACTAGACGGCCCATTAGCTTGAGAAAATACATTGGAAAGGTGAGATAAAGTCTGTCAAGAACGTGTGAGATTGGCAAAATAAATAAAACTGCATGCACGTATCTTTGTTGTCTCTTTGTTCCTCATCCTTATGCTCAATCACGTGTTAGCTCTTTATCTCTTCTCGCCCCCCTTCACTGGAACATTAAGCAGTCGTCTTCGTGAACTAGTTTCCGCTCCTCCCTCAAAACTCACTTTTTCCCCCCCTAGCTCATCTCACAACCTCCTAATAATTCTCCTTCTGCCGACAACTGTTCCTGCTCCTTCATAATACATCTCCCCATGGCTACCCACTCATTCCCCATCCATCCAACCCATTCATCATCATTTGCTCTCGTACATTTTTTTCTTTGACCTGATTCACGCATCATAGGTTCGCCCATTGTTCCCTCTCGTCTATTTTATTCACCTAATCTTCATCACATTCATACGTACCCATTGTTAATTCTCTGTACAGCTCCTAGGGCAAGGCGCTATATAAATTATGATAATATGTTGCATATATTTATATGTATGACACACTTTCCTTTGTGTGTGCACGTTTGGAAATTGTTGTTGCTTTTGTCAGCCTGTAACTTTCCGCTGCTGGAAAAAGGCCCCCACCATTTTCTTCCATTCCCTCTGTTCCTTGTTCTTGTCCAGCCGTGGCCTCTGAATTCTATGATGTCATCTTACTGCTGCCATCTCTTCCACTGGCTCACAATGCTTCCTTTACCTTCTGTCCAGATCCACGCTATTGTTAATCCAATTTAATTGGGACAATTGTAATTCTGTTCAAATGTGCCCTCAAGATTGTCACGATGGGCTCTTATTCCACATGCCGTCGTGTAGATTGTTGGCAGATTAAAATACTTGCTTTTTTAAATAATCTTTCTAACATGTTCTTATGCAAAACAGAATACAACGAATGTGCCCAGAGAGGATAGTTATATTTTTTTATTAGTTTTTATAACCCGCAATGATGTTGATCAGAAACATGGACACCACGAAAGAACATGGAACAAAAGTGAAACCAAGTGTGCAAATAAAATGTTGTGATTTACACTGAGGCTTTGGTCATTTGGCCATACTTCACTATACTGAAGTATCTCCAAATAACCGTCATTACGCCCACGGTGTGGGGGTATGTGGCTATCCAGTAGTGGATTGACAAGGGGCTGTATGATGTATGGAGAGCACACAATGTTCTCGTGCGATGAGTTTCACCGCGGTGTTTTTGGTAAAGCGTAGTTCCGGGAGTAGCTCATGACTGGTGTGACGCGTCAATTTAAATTGAGTGGAAACATCTTGTTGATACACGCTTTAAGCCGACGTTGCATTGCCCGAGTGTTTTTCCAGTTTCAGAATTTTGCAATATTTCGTGCAGCATTTTTTTACGATTTACTCTTTCACAAATATGTTACGTATAAAGCAATCTCTATTTAAGTGGAAACCAACATTTAATCCAAGAGCCTAAAATAAAGCAAAAGAGTGGCGTCTTGCTTTGTTGTCTATGAGTGGTGCTTGTAATGGAGGCCACTTGAAGTAACCTTCCAGCCAGATTGCTGCTCCATGTCATCTGGAAGTAATAAGGTTGTGTCTGTTGATGCATTGGTCTCTATGGCTCCCATTCTGACAAAGATTGCAAGGATTTTTTTGGTATTCTACAAATGAAAATCTTGACTGCATCTGCTGACAGTGTTCATGCTTGACTCGACAATAATCTTAAAATGTGTCTCAGTAGACACAAATAACAAACTATATAAACCATAACATCTAAACCTTTTTTTACACGTAAATGTGACACTTTAATTAAACATTAATCGTAATATGCTATCAGAATTATTTATATAAATGTATATACTGTAATGTTGTCCTCCAATAAATCTGGACAGGGTGAACGAGTAGACCAAATACCCTCTAGAGAGGCCCTCTTGAGCTCCTCTATAGGAGCAGTCCCTTCCACCAGCGGTGGCATAGAAAATTCGCAGCACTGTCCCCTTACCCTGTGTTCGAGCTGAATTAAATAAATATCGCAAAAATACCGATATGAGTAATTCCAAAGGTATTTTATTATTTTATTCCCAATTACTTGTACTCATGCAAGGGCAGCAGTGTCTGCCTATTAAATCCATATCATGTATTTAAAACGTTGAATGATAATTTAGTATTTGTTTGACGTTAACTCTTTCAACTTTGCATATAGAAAAATTACCCTTGACATTCCAAGTCTTGGGTCAAAATGTGCGTCTGGTCAATGTGAGTGATTAGGGTGTCCACATTTCCAGATGTTATGAATACTCTAGCAATTATTATTTTACTCTCTTGAGCTAGAAAACAGTGAAACCTGTATACACTTAACTCTGTTGCTCTACTGTGTAACATCCTATGTTAATCTTGTAATGTTGTTGAATATTACTGAACCATTGCAGTCAATCATGGTCCATGCGGTTCATCATTTATGCAGTACAGGACAGCAATTTCTGAAGCCCAACTCCCACCTTCCTCTCACCTACATCCTTATAGTAGAAACCTGTTTCATTCATACAGTTAAAGGTAAACGTGCAGCTCTGCAATTGCTTGCTAATGGCACTGTTGACAGAACGCCTTCCTCTAGGAGTCTAGAGGGAGGGTCTGTATGGCATTTCATCAACTCTTACACGCTGGTCATAATATCTTGGAAGAGGTGAGAGTACCCACAATGCAATCCACCACGTGTGATCTACCGATCGACGAACTGGTGTACCCATTTAGACTGCTGGGTGGACAGAGGAAGGGTATGGTGGGAGAATTTAATAAACTAGCCTATCGTTTCAACTGCTACCCCAGGAGATTGAACCGGCGACCTTAGGATTGCAACTCCATTGCCCCCACCGTTACACCATGGCAGTATCCCCTTTCATATATGTAGGCGGGAAGCAAAATATCTGTCAAGTGCAAAGGCGAATGAAACCCATATTTTTGCCTTTGTATTACATGACTGTAATTTCAATATAAGAAGGCAATCAGATATAATATTATCCATCTAGCCCCATGTATCTTGAACAAAGAAACACAATTTCCATTACAGCACTTCCTTAATTATGCCTAATGCCAAGGAG
Organism: Lethenteron reissneri; assembly: GCF_015708825.2. Lineage (NCBI taxonomy): Eukaryota > Metazoa > Chordata > Hyperoartia > Petromyzontiformes > Petromyzontidae > Lethenteron > Lethenteron reissneri. The sequence goes on along the minus strand of NC_083803.1, from coordinate 8,299,394 downwards.
GACCTGTTTACTATTTATCGGCAATTCTGCATTAATTACCATATACTACAACCACAGTGGCTACATGTGATTTAACCATTTATTGTCTAAGCAATACACACTTAATGCTCGCTGGCTGTACAGGATATTTCGCATTGGGGATGTAGATATATTTCGTGAATTTCACAACATTCTAATGCAAATGTGAATTTTTAAAGTATGAAACACATATTTTATTATTTTAATGTCTTAATTATTACAAATATCATGAGAAATGTTCTCTTGACGGGATACTTATTTTTCACCTTCAATGTTACAATGGTTGAATTGCAAATCAAATGTGGTACATTTAAAATTTGACCGCATTACATTAATAAAAATTAAGACTTTGAGCTTTCGTAATTTACACTTTAATCTTCATGTGTACACTGAGCATTGAATTTTGGAACATTTTCATTAAAACACAAATACAAACAGCAGCATCAGTTTTTGGCAATTCATGGAATGTTTATCCCTGTCATGCAGTGTGTAAACATACTGCCATACCCTAGGTCTGTTTGGGAGCAACATGTGATGGCGGACCTCACGTGAAATCTATACTGCAAATAAATCAACGTTATTTTGCAGAACCTCACTTCCATAGAGCTCGCTAGACAAGAACAAAATTGCCCCAAGCAGAGTTTTAAATAATTAAATACACATGCTCTCTCAAAGGGATGCTACCATAGAGTACAAAGGAACATAAATTAACCGCCCCCTATTTATTAATTATTTACTCCTCTTTCATCTGCAAAGATTACAATTTTTGTCATGTTTCTGTAGTTTACTTGTTTACAACCCTGCTGCCGATTAATCAACATCAGCCATATTCTGTCCACAGCTGGATGAAAGCATCCCTTTGCCGTCCACATTGGCTCATGATTCCGCGGTGCCACAATCCACGTCATTGCTCCATCTCCGCGGCGATCGTACTCTTGAGTGCATTCCCTCCCCAGCCATCACTTGATCATCAGTCTGATCCATCGGCCATGGTCCCTTCTAGCGGTGGTCGACACTCATTAGTAATGAGTGCCAGCCAAAATTAGGGAACACGGCCTGAGAAAAGGTTCAACATGGAGATGGAGCGATGAAATCCACTCGCGTGTAGGAGCTAGATGGATTTTTCCATCACAAGACTCTGAGAGATGGCAATGGCTTGGGAAGGAATGCCTTCATACAAAAGTGGATAGATCATGGCCGTTGATGATGAGGAATGAAACCTTGTGATATTGATGTCATATTTTCTCTTCAATTATAGATGAATCCACATGACTCACATAATCACAATATCCAATTCTTAACATTTACTAAGAAGTGCAGTGAGCAGCCTCCAATATCACTATGAAGCTCAAAAAGAGCATTCAGAGACTTTGGTTTACCTCAGCTGAATATTACGATTCGCATTTCAATTAAATAGTCAAATATGTTGCTCATGTATTCATCTGAGAGTACCAACGCAGAAATAAAGCACCCTTGTGGCTCTGTCACAGTCAATAAACAGGTCACGTGTGGTGGGGTAGAGTGTGGCTATTCCCACCTCTTCCAAGCTATATGGCCACTATGGAAAGTAGACCAAAATACCACCCAGAGATGTTCTCTAGATTTCAGTCAAGTGTAGGCCCTTCTGGCAGCAGGGGCGTGAGCTAGAAATTGCAGGGCTGCACCTTTACCCTTCCATCAAACGTACAACAAGATGCAAGTCAGGATTGGAAGTGCCATAACAGTAATTCACACCCATCTCCACTTCAACGTGAGTGCCAGGAGGTGCCTGAGGACTTCACTTCCGCACCTGCGATTAACATGGTTAGTTACGTATGGCGCAAAAGAAGTTCAACATACATACAGAAGGTGCCGTGTGTGGCAATTTCTTATGACCTCTTGGAATATTGAGGTCAAATAGTTTTGGGAAACATTGTCACATGCCACACAATTTTAGCCAGTCGCTCCCATAATGATATGGTTGTGTGGGGACAGGAAACGCATTGAGTCTGTTCCACCTTGTGATTTCAAGATTCAAATGTTTAACTGTGGACGAGCAGCTTTGTGACGTTTTATTGGAATGTCACAATGTTAACTTATTTTTTCTATCTCAATGAAGTTGTAACAAATGTATTAACTTGTTTCTGTTCTTTTGATTGGATATGTGTATCAGTAGCCGTATTATTGCTGTAAACCGTTATTATAATTTTAAAATATATATTTACCAGCATTGGTGGGAATGTAAGAGTATTCATGAAGGAGGATTACAGTTAGATTTTTGCAGAAATATTAAGCTATCAACAGGCTTTATATTATATTCTTTGGGTCTTTCAAGCTTTATATTGATTTTAGATTCTTTCCGTATTGTATTTTGTATCATTTTACATGGCCAAGGATGGATTTGGCCCAAAAGCAACTTGATGCTTTCTCAGAAAACCGGTCTAGATTTGAGCGACCTCGTACTAAGCCAAGCCTAATTTCTAACTAGATTTATATTTGAGTCAATTAAGAGCTGGGGTTTTTTTTTTTGTCACAGAGAGGGAATAACACAATCTGGCCAGTCTAAACATTGAGATTTTTCTTGTCGGCGATAGAAAATAACCACGTTATTATGTTTAAATTGATGTGTTATCAATAATACCGAACTTTATTGCTTTTCACACACCATAATGAAAAATATTCGTTACTAGCACTTGCTGATTGGTTAGATTTTTATTCTTATTTTTATTTACACCCAGAGGTAGATAAAATCCACAATTTTTACCTGCAGTTGTCATCTTATACCACTGAGGGACTGATATAATTTTTTATTAACTGCCTCACAAATTCATGGTTTCAGTTGAAAGAAAGACATACAGAATAATCGTCATTGAATTAACGAAACAGTAGAAGTTTCAGCTGCATTATTCGATCTCAGACATACTACAAACATCTTGAAAATGGAATATAAAAAAAACTTTAAACCTGCATATTTAGCCAAGAAAAACGCTTCACCAAAACTTGCTTTTGTAATTGGGACTCTCAGAAAGCCTGAGAAGCCATGCAGAATATTAGACCTGGGCTCTCATTGATTTTTATTCCAAAAATGTACTGCAAATGACTAAATTGGAATGAAACATAGCAACATCGGCTCTTTCTGTGAAAACATAGCAGGATAGGGCTGAAAAATAAATATTTGAAATTTAGTGAGACTTTCCTGAGTAAGTGTGTGTAATAATACATACTAAGAGTAGTTTTCCTGGGTAAATAAATGATTATCTGACCTCATCATATAAGACTGAACTCAATTTGGAAAATTAACATCATTTTCTTGTCAATGCTATGGTCGTATCAATTTATTTTTTAGGACCAACAAAGCACTTTCTATGCAGCTTCCAAATATGTAAATCTCTATCATTATTTTATGCCCTGATGAATGCCTGCATTGCTTCTTCAAGGTCATCATTCTAAACGGTTGTTGAGGCATTCGCTATTAAATCTTAACATGCTTTTGCAATTTTTCTGTCGTCTCCTATTGAAAGGTTATGGAATGTCTAATAGAACGTGTAACCTTCCTTGTACTGAAACATTGCTTGACATCCTATTTATTTGTAAGATTGTATCTGCTACTGTATGGATTATAAGATAATAGCTACATTGATCATCTTAAGAGAGTTGTGTGACTTTTATGATTAATAAACATTATTTTTATGCCACCGTATATATGTCTGTAGTTAATTGGAGTAAAATATGGCATGTTAAAATCTCAACGTTTGATCATCACATTTTATATGCACAAGGTAATGTGAATTGTATTCAGTTTAGTATGAGCGTTTCAGTCGCTATGTTTCTATTAACATGCTTATTCTAAAGATCCCTATTATTTATTTTAAATAATTTGTTGTAATTACCCAGTCCTGTTCAATTATTTGCATTCATTACTTCGTATTCAAATGGTTGCTCGGTTTCTTGGTGAGTGCATTATTCATTATTCCAGGAAAACACTTTTGCTCCGTTTTCCACTGACCTGTGGCCTCGTGTGATGTTATGGGTTGGTGTAGCATTAATCTATTAATTATTCACTGTGTGTAATTCAATTCTTTGATCAATTTATCAATCACAGTTGCTTTATGAATTCAACACGTTGAAAAATTACTTCCCACTTCCAAGATGCTATTTTTGTACACCCAAAACGTATGTTTATTAACACTGCAACATTTTTACGCATCACGCGAAACAAGTAATTTTAAGTATTTTTAATTATCCTTTGCTGCTGCTGCTGATGCAGCAATGTGGAGGACAAAATTCCCTGTTTACCAGTATCATGCTTATTGTTAGAGTTGTCGATGGTTTGTTTAATTACTGCTTAAATGAATAAATCAGAACATGACCCTTTAATAGCAGTTCGTGTAAAAAATAATAACTAAGAGCTTCAATTTAAGATTGAGGTATAACGACTTTCACAGAAGTCGTACCTTTTAGCGATTAAGATAGCTTACTTACAGCAAGTGATGTAATTGATGTTGTAAAAGTGGATGAACAATAGCTTAGTATAGTAACATCGCACGAGTGACTATAAAACTAGCTACAGCATTTTATAAACTCTATCTCAGCATAATAAATAACATGTACCAATAAGTGAAGATTAATTGCCTGCTGTCAGATATAATGATGTAAGCATGAAATAAAGCCTGTGTCAATACCTCATAGCAGACAACCCTCATATTTCATTTCGCTACTGAATGTCATGGATGGATTTTTTTTTTTTACATCGCCGTAGCGAGCACTTCATTTCTAATATTAGACCCCAACCCTTTTTATGCTAATAGTATGTATTGCATCCAAATTGGGGTGATTGAATTATCATTCATACGGATATTTCTTCTTTTTTTTAAGACGCAATATATGTGACGGGTTTAATGTAATTTACAAAACAACCGATTACACGGTTAAGTTGTATTCCGTAACTGTGTAAATCATGTGTGATTTTTACACAATTTATTTAACATCTTCACACCCATAAATACTTAAAATAAATGCGTGCTACTTTGTAAAAATGACAATTATTCTCAAATTTGAAGACAATCATTATCAAATGTATTTTACAGAATCTCATAATGACCATAATTTTGCAGATACAGTGATACTTTTTGTACTCATTTCAACTAAACTTCATGTAAACTAAACCGCCTTGGGAATGATGCAGCTATCATTATGCTCTTGCTGTCTTCCTCTCTTCATTTCAAGTCAATTTATTGTAGCTGTCAGTTAAAAGTCAGAAATAAATTCACAAACTGCTACATTTGGCAGATGGCTGCTTGTTATCTAGTGTGGTGATCTACACTTCCGCAGGGAACTACATGATCTTGCACAGCTCTCTGCAGGGAATAAGAGCCAAGCGCTTGTTATGATGTCCGAACTGTCATGGGTAGAAATGATTTTTAGATGTGCATTTCAAATACACATCTTCAATATGCCTCACTTCTGAGAAACCATCTATATCACGCTTATTTTTCTAACAGCTTGATATTAATAATGATAAAGTGCCAAAACACAGCAATTTAGTTAAATGTGTTGAGGCTTTTTTGTGCAAATTTAAAATGTCGTTGTGAATTTTCCAAAGCTTGAATAACATTTTGCCTTCTTTGTTTTTTGACCAACCTACGTCCTGGAACTTTTTTTCCCCCTTCTCACAGCGTTCTAATTTGAGCCTCAAGAGAAGCAATCTGGTTAACTATCGATACAGGCTTCCTCCCATTCCCCTACCATGTTGGTGGTGTATATTTTAATAGGGCCACCCTCCCAGGAGTGTCTGTGCACTGAGACACAAGCTGGACAGATGGCCCCAGATCCTATCATTGCCGACACCTGCATTAGAGGCGCACAGGGTATTCTTAGTGTCAGTGACTCTAGTGATTTAATGTGATAAATTCTACCCCTCTGGAAAAGGCTGCAGCTCGCTGGTAGGCACATGCGAAACAGGTTTGTAAATTTACAATAATTGCGTTCCATCACAGTGTGGTTGCATTTACCAGGTTTGGGGTGTATGCAATGTCCAGCCTTGTGTTTGTATGTAAGTAATATTACATGTATAAACACAACATATTAATCGGTAAGTAAAACTTAATCCAAATTAAGTGGCTAGACTATATAATTAGTTTTTTTTAATGAAAATGTAGGTGGTGCTCACCGCTGTTAGGCTCCTGAGCCGGTAATGGAAATGTTACATTACTTTGGTTGGAACCGCTCATTTGAAACAAATTATGTTTAGAAAACTATTTTTTTTGAAGTATAAAATAGCATCATATTTGAGAAATGTACCGCTTCAAAAACAGTAGTTAAAAGTGTGTTGTACAGATTCTAGTGGCAAGTGGTAATATTTGGCTTTAACAAATGACCCGTTCCCCCTCACCACATACATTAGCGCTTTGCTGGTCTATCCAACAGAAGTGTAAGGGCAACGTTGACAAACTACTTTGTCATCCTGGATCTTAGATACAAGGGTTTTTATTACTGTATCTTTGTCCTTGAAAACAAACTCACGGAGCCAGGGGCAGTCAAAACGTGTTTTTTTTAAGCATGCAAAAAATTGCCGCATGCGTATGCGTTAATCATATAATACAGGGCATTGGTGTGGTTTTCTGCCTTAAAATAATGTCGTGTGGTAAGAATCGTAACATGTTTATGCACGTTTAGACAGAGTGTTGATCATTTTTTGGCTTAAAGCTTTCGTGACTGCAGGAATTCATATTCTTTGGGTCTTTCGGTAAAGTCACGTAGATAGGTTAAAAGAAAGTAACAAAATAACTACGACGTTTCGATCGCAACACAAGCGGTCGTCTTCAGAAAAAGGGGGGTTAGCTTCCAAAGGAAAACTATTTATAAGGGGTGTAGTGTGTTACAATGTACTTTTTTTTTACGAAAACGTGCCACACTTAACCAACGCAATGCCATTAAGTAGCAGTCACCTGTTAGGCATGCTGTTGATCATTGTTCAATTATTCATGGCGAGCAGCTCCACAATGCTGATATATACAAATTGCCATTCATCTTTTCGTTCGTCATGTTTGCACAGTGTTGGTCAATGGGAATCAATGTAGATCAGTTTCGAGTTTATAAACGTATGCGTTTTTTGCATACGTTTTCAAAATGCACTGTAGGTGTTTGTCTCCGGGTGGAGTGGCTTCTGTAAAAAAAAATTGCATGTTGCAATCTTACAAAGAAAATCGCTGTGAACGTGGTTTCCTCTCCTAGAGCTCAGTGCACATAGCAAAGCAATGAGCGGCTTTGAATCAAGTGTGCCTTGCAACACATCGTATACAGAAGACTTGCATCAAAACTGCTTGACAGCTGCCATTTGATATCTTATCACGTTGTGAAATGCCATCAATAGCCAGGCAGCAATTCTCTCGTAAACTCACAGCAGCCGCTGTCGTGCTGAATGACTGTTTTATCGCAATGGCTGAGAATCAAGAGACTTTTGTCCATTTTTGAAATTCTCATAAATATTGGAACCCTGTGGACAATTGTATCTATACATATACAATTGCCACCTAAATTCCAATATCCTTGAGTGTGCATATCGTGCTTATATATTATCACTCGATTTATTCGTTTATTGTGAACAGTCGAGGATAAAAGAAAATGTTGTAAAATCCTCCACATGGAAGCGTAATTTTAGCAGTGAGAGTTCAAATAATCTATTTACAGTATAACACAGACTCTACAGTATGTATATTTTTTTATCCCAAGAAAAAAAAAGAGATTGTTGTTTAACAATCAGTTTTTCTGCCCGACATAGTCAAATTTCATTGAAAGCATTCTGATTTCAAATTGCCTTCACTGTCTTTTCTCATGCAATATACGTGCCTCATAAAAGCAACCCTGCGTTTTGTTCACCTAACCTCGCCGCCGTGAATTCTTGTCAAGGAGTAGCAGCTAACTTAAGATTGTCATTGTAATTGAAGCACTTTGCCAGGACGTGAAGATGATATGGATGCGGCTGCTCTGTTTGCGATGTCAGTTAGAGCTGACTCTATGTGGGTCGAGGTCACAGTGCTGCGACGCTAATTGGTATAAAGTCTCTGTGCAGGAGCTGATAAGGAAAATAAAACTTGTATTCTACAGTGTCCGTCTCAAAACAAAGGCAGAAACACCTGGAGACTTGAGGTTCAGGACTACCCTACTCCTAAATTTCGATTTGAAGCTTTCGTGACTGCAGGGATTCATCTTCTTGGTTCTTTCGGTAAAGTCACGTAGAAGGGAAATAATAAAATAATAAAAATAAAACGTAATAAAATACCCTAAAATACCCTACTCCTGTTTAAGCCTCCTGCACATTTAAGGGCATATTGGACACTGATTGTCAGATCACAGCACTGATTTCACATTCTTATATTCATGCATATAATTGTTTTTATATTTGAACTGCGCTAAGGTTAAGTTAACATTGTCTATTTACATTTAATTTGGGTGGAGTGGTGGCATTGTCATTAGCACACTATGTTGTGAACCCCATGACCTTAGTCCAATTCTCAGCCAGAGGAGGATGGTTTCTGAAATGTTTCTGGGACCTCCCCTCTTCATCATTCTGCATTGACCAGGATGGTGAAGTACAGTTAAATGGACCCCATGACACAGTATGGGTAGCACTTCATCCTGAATTGATTAAGGTCTGAAATTGTTCTTAATTATGTTTGAATTGTTTGTTTATTGCTTCCATCACCAATATGCTTTGATGCTTTTGGCAATGCTATACAATGCTTAGAATCAAGCAAATTGTTTATTTGCTGTGATTTACAATTGTCGTAATGAATAATGGTTAAGTTATACTTATACATATTTACTGGGTATTCCTTGAAAAAGATACTTTCATTCTCAGTGGGAGGTGACCTACATATAAAGGAAATGCAAATGATGACATTAAAACATTTGATACTAATACATTGACATCCAAAATTACTTTCCAAAATGTATATATGTATAAATATATGGTTTAGTGCAGAATATAAAGGAGATTTGTATCTTCAGTGAAAATGTGTTTATGTATATCTCTCTGTATTCTAAAACGACTTATCAATAACGCAAAGCAAATTCGGATATATCTCGTGCTTTTATCAGCATTTTCAAGCTTAACTGATTATCTTGGTAAACATTTGATTCAACTAGTATATAAATCAAATCCTGCTAACTTTAAAAATACCACAAAATGTTGAAAATGGATCTTTCTGTATCCTACGAAGTCATACAGTTGGTTGTGAAACAATGGTGAATTTTCGAGTCTGCAAAAATAGAAAATAAAGTGCAACAAAACTCAGAATCCCGATATCAAACTTAAAATTGACTATCAATTCTACCCCCTGCAACACTTTAATTTGATACAAATGTTAACTTCTCTTATCTTTTATGTGCCCGGTGTCGACCGTTGGCCCATAGATGCGTACGGTATTATCTAAAGTCATTATAAGCCAACTGTGAGCTGCTGGAGCCCACTGTTATGGAACAGCACAGCATGGTTAGTTGTCACATGGACCTTTTGTGTATTGATAAAATATACCCTTACCTTCAAAGCATCAATGACCATGGCTGCAATGTGTGATCAGCTTTTCAGAAAAGCAAGAGACCTTAAAGTATAGGTAATCCCTGGAGGTGAAGTGCAAGGACAAAGGCTCAGGTTCACAGTTTGAGGTTACTGCTGTATTTTTGGGATCCTATAAACCCTCGTGGCCTCATTGTGTGTGCGTGCACGTGTACTTGTGGGGCAGTGGTAGTGCAGTGGTTAGTGCTGCACTGCGCTGTCAACCCAGTGACCCGAGTTCAATTCCTGCTCATGACAAATAACAGTGCCGAATATTTTAACCGGTCCTTGGCCTTCCCCAGTTAGACTTCAATGAGTACCCACCTTCTCGTGTGCCGTGCCGACCTTCATAGGTGCTCACTAACAGCACAATCTGTTAAAGGCTACATGTATTGCAAAAGTCACTTTTTTCAGACAGGTTAAGAAAAGAAAATGGACTTGGGCAGGAGACGTTGCTCAAAGGGATCATGGCCGATGGTCAAGAGTAATAGTTGAGCGGCAGCCGAGGGATGAAGCACATCCAAGAGGACATGCTTCGGCGAGAGGGTGCGATGAGATTAACCCGTGATGGAGGTTCTCGGTAGACTATTACATCGCTGAATCGTGAGAGATGGTGGCAGCTTTGGGAGGCCTTCAAACAGCAGTGGATTGATCATTGCTGCCGATGATGATGATAAAAAGTAAGATTTTAGAAATTTTGCATATCTGTGGATATGTTTGATAAGTTGTAGAGATAGTAGAACACATTCGTTCCCTAGTTCACTTTTAATTTATGTGAACATGATGCTCTTTTGAGAGTACAATAATAAAAATAAAGTAGCCACCTCAATTTCTAGTTGTTACATTTTAGATTTCTACTTGTTATTAAATGTACAACAATTCATGCGATGAAAATCATTTATCAGCACGTGTTGACATTTGCATTTTTGTAATGTGGGTTGGGAATCATGGTAGCACAGCGACGGGCAGGTTTATTAATGGCATTTGATAAAGCACAGCACCTTAGTGCCTTGTTAAATACTGTACATTGACATCTTCTGTGTTACATATATAAGTGTATTTCATCTCGGTATATATTTGCACTCAACGTATAATCCACCATTGCCTTCTTTCTGAATGCTGTGCTCTCAATCACCCTTACGTCATACTTGAAGGCTACGTACCAAGCCTCAGCGCACACAATATTGGTTGCAATGGGGCATGGTGAGCAGACGTATATAAAGTCATACAGTGGACACAACTAAGATATATTGCTCCTGAAAAATTAAGCAGGATGTGTAATTTAGATTAGTCTTATTCCTTCTAAATTCGAGATTTTACATTTAATTACCCTCATAAAAGATGGGCACATTTGCTTAACACTTGTAAGCGTAAACATTCTACGAAATAAATAAGGATTTAAATTCACATGAGGAGGAGCATTGCAAACTGCACTGGTGACCTGCGTTTTTGGAAACCGGTCACCTGAGTTCGATTCCCGATCACGGCTAACATCAGGAGCGAGTGACACCCAAACTGGTCCCGGGCCCCCACTTCACCAACCCGTGCTGAATGTCTTATTGACATCTGGTCAAACAACCCCCCTCCACCCTCCCCCATGAGTGAAACAGCACAGGACTTCCTTCATCCTGTAGTGGATTGACAAAGAGCAGTGTTGTGTTTCATTAATGTGTTAGATAGACGTGGAAAACTACGTTACATCACTTGTCAAGAAGGTTTTTATTCTAAGTGCGCTGGATGACATTGCTGCTTTTCAGTTTGAGTATTTGGCAGCTATAAATTTCCATGTGATAAGCCACTTCGTTGAGCAATCATTTGTGGCCAGGTCACTTCTGAAAAAGAGCCATAGAGCTGGTAAAATAAATATAGTTTCGTTTAGTTGTATTGAAAAAAAAGACAGAATCGTGTAGCTTTATCGCTTTAGTTTGATGCTGTTAATGTTGCCATCCTCTAATGCATTCAGTATGTGGACAGAACACGTCTACGTTGTATCCTTTAGTCATGTGATAGAGATGTCCTGCACGAGTGCATTATCTGGAGACATCGGCACTTGTTCTTGCAGTCTGGCTGAAGCTTGGGTGCCATGCCAGAGTTGTGTAGTTTTGCATTTCAAGGGAAGCAAAAATAATTCATAAACTATGCACACACAACACAGTTGTGGCCATGAAATATTTATTATGTCATGAATAATCTTCTGCTGAGCTATAAACTATACGGAAACACAAAGAAAAGCAACATTCCTAAGGGCAACTTTTTTATGTTTTCGTGCGCCAATATATAGCTAATTGTTTAAAGGATGTTTTGAATAATCTTGGGAACAAAAACATCGTTACTGCTTCAGGTGACAAGTAATTAGTTGTCACGCGAGTTGAAAGTATACTGCTAGAAATGTTAATTGAAAGGACATGTATGCCTTTTATTAAAACTCCATAAAATGCATTTATTTCAATGAATTAAATCAGTCCAGTCAAAGTGTACGCATACATTATAGATAGATTAAAGGTACATAAAATGTTGCAAGAAGATAAGGTCCTGCTATCATATGTCTCTCATGCACAAAATATATGGTTCGTGTGCCAACAAGCCCTTTCCAGCTCAACTCTCTTTTGGAATGCAATAGCTAACATTGTTTCGGCACTTGTAAATGCGAGCCATAATAAAGACAAATATCCCCTGTAAAGCCTTAACAGATTTCTGGGGCAAGTACTGTTAGAAAGCACCTCTCAAGGCCAGCACCACATCCAACCGTCCGTGGCCAGGTTTACACACCACCCCAGGTACTCATTTGAAGCTAGTTTTACCAGCAGGTACTCAAATGAGAACCATAAATCACACACACACATATATGTTTACATTGTGCATCATTACCTTCAAGAAGTTACTTTGGCATTGCCGTTAAATTCGATTCATTTTCGTATGTATTGCACTTTGTAAAAATGTAGCATTAAGCGCAATCGCGTGGTGCATTATCCGCTTGCTTCATAGCTGTCAGGTATTGCATAGTTTAAATACATTCTTAACTGATTGCGCTGCAAATGCCTGTCGCCTTTCCATGTTATTTCATGCCTCTGACCTGCAATTACATGAGCACCATGAATGATAGATGAGGAGCTCCTGCCAGGATGTGTGCACTCAGATCAAAAGCACAAGGGAATGTATCTCCTGCTCACACCACATCCGCCTTCAGACTTGCCAGTGGCGGCGAGGTAGTGCTATCTCACCGGCGCTGTTGTCCAGTTTCTCCGTTACTGCATTGTCAAATCGTTTCTTACCGAATATATCCAGGCGACGATGTGGTAAACACCTCTCCCGTTCAGATATAAAGGAACAGGCGGCTAATATTGTTTTACATACCTAGCCTATTAAGAACACCCCTCCTTAAAAAAATAGACCATTCCCATTTACAGCTACAGTACAATTCCCAGGGCTCTCTCAGAAGATTTGATTTGCATAGTGAGGACCTCACTTTTGGTCCCCCAAGTACACATTAATTTTTTTGTTTTTATTTTTCTTGCCAACCTAGATGCATGGTCTCCGTTCAGCAGGGCTGCAAATTGACTTGCTCTTGGCTGCATCCTGGGAGAGCACTAAAATAGGGAGGGATGGAGGGAGGGAAGGAAGGAGAGATACAGTACAAATGCGTAGTCACGGCATTTGGGCTCTGCATTGTGTGAATGAATTCACGCGAATGCACCGACACCACTTGGATTAACCTAGAGTGGGCGCGAGTAGATGAACCAAACACACAAAACAAAAAAAGGGAGGAAATCAGATTTCCGATGATCTCATCTCTTTGCAATTATAGCGAAGCCATAATCCGAGCGAGCACGACTTAATTTTCCACCAGGAATAATTGTGCGTTCTGCTCACGAGGAGGAGGAGGAAGGAGGAGGAGAAAGAGAGAGAGAGAGCTGGGAAATCCTCAGGAAAAAAAAGGGGTGGGAAGACGAAAGGGTGGGGAGTTCGTCGGCGGTGGCGGGGGGGAGAGAAAGGGTGGCTGGGGGTCGCCTTTGCGCCGTTCGCTTTACGAGGACCATGCGCCCATCGCCGACGCTTCTGCTGCCGCCGTTGCTGCCGGTTTCTGCCAGCGCACGTTCCTCCTGCTAATTGCCCCAGCTCCGAGGCGTGCGTGGTAGCATGGGCTGGGGCCGTGGAGCCTGCGGGCTGCTGCTCATTGCAATGTGCGGGTGCCTCTCCGGGCCAACGAGGGGTGCCCTGAGCTCAGGAACTCACCAGGAACACCACCACGGGGCGAGGCAGCACTCTGGACCCGTGGCGATCTTTCGCTCGCCAGCGTCGCTGCGTGGGGGTCACGGTGGGTTTGTGTGTTTTTTTGCTTGTTTTTTTTTTGCTGGGGGCAGTGGGGTTGTGATTTGGGTGGTGGTGGAGCTGAGAGATTTGGGGTGGGGTGGTGGTAATGCGCGGTGGTGCAATTGTGCACGAGAATCTGTACAGCAATGTAATTGTCATTCGTTTCTCTTAATTCAACAGATGTTGTCCCTTTAAAAAATATATATATTTGCGTGGTGTATGTAATAAATGAGGCGATGGTGCTTTGCTGCTGTTTTCATTAGGTTTTCTAAATAGGTCATGTGTGGCAAGCCTGTGGGGGATACATGCGAATAGGTATGTGAGACCGCAGATGTGCTCCTCGGCAGGGTGCTATAGGCAGGGAGGAATGAGCTACCTTGAAATATGCAATTTAATTCGACAGAGCCCCACGCGACTGCGAAATAACATCAGATTTGCTGAGACCGTTACAAAGGGTGTTCTCCTACGGAGCGGCACATTAAATGGACCCGTATTGCCCAAGCCATTTGATGCATCATTTTCTGTGCTGTGTAATGTGTTCGATGATCTGTGCTTAATAGCGGAACTGCTGTACGATTCTCCAGGTTTAGAAACAAGCTAACAAGCAGCAATCCACTCTCGAGCACTGATAGCCTTCAAAGAGCAGTAATTACATGTTTTTTCTGCTCTTACAATTTTGTACTACATTCGCTCCGTGCGTGTGGCTTTATTCATATTCTGTGTAAACTATTTAAATTGCAATATTGTACTTTCTTTTAATAGATTGATCTTTTAGAGATATTACTTGCAGTTAATGTTAATAACACAACTGGCACTCGTAACTATCACGTGCTTGTAGATGTGTTTTATCGATACGTTTATTGTAAATATAAATGTAGAATATAAATCGAATGGTCACTGTATATTAATAGTAATTTACAGTCAAGCGGTTTAAATTTCACTTAATTTGCTTGCCCAATTTTGCCATTGCTAATAATGATCATCTTGTTGCTATAAAAGACGTGCCATTTTAATTTTCGTTCGCAATAAGTCCCATTGATATCTTGCGCAGAATGCATGCAGTCTTTGACACAGATGTATAATTTCCGGGCATTATTGTATACGGCGTTCAGACTTGCATCCATATTATTTATTTAAGAAAACACAATTTTTTTTATGATTTTGGCCAAGGCTATCTGATACTATTGTTGTTCATTGCCAATGAAATAATGACAACACTGCACCATTCACAATCGCCCGTGAAGCTGTGCATAAAGGGAATGGGTTATTCGCACATTTCATTGTTTACTCGGCATTGAATTCAACCCAAAGTGTTTCGACTTTTCGACCAGATTAATATTACACCATGCACACATTCCAAAAGATTGTGTTCAAGGCATTTGTGTCTGCACGTGTCATTTCATTTCGCAGAGAATGTCACATTTTAGGCGTACATTAACGCCAATGACTTGATTGATATTTCTGCATCTGAAGTGTGCTCTACTTAGGTGTTAAATTATGCTCTATGTTGCATAGGCTTCTCTGCTCATGGCGTCAACCCTCGATAGAGTTAACTACAATTGGCTTTGCACAAGGGATTCTGCGTTCCATGGCTTGCCTCCTTGACAGGTTCTTGGATGAAACAGCTTCAGAACAATATTTTATTTCTCCTGCCAGAAGTAAAACCGCGCAAGGTCTCCCAAGGCATATTTGTTTGTCCTGTTGTGTAGAATAGAACGTCTTATGTAAGTGCATACGGATTAAAAATTGCTTTGTGGTTTGTAGACGTCATATTATTGTTAATGTGGTTTTAATCATGCTTATCCAACCACAGCAATGTGACTTGGAAAAAGGTTGCAAAATTAACTAAATGAAAACATTTATCTTCTTGGTTCTTTTATTATGTTTTATTTTTATTATTTTATTACTTCCCTTCTACGTGACTTTACCGAAAGAACCAAGAAGGTGAATCCCTGCAGTCACGAAAGCTTTAAATCGAAAAATGAAAACATTTAAATATGAATGTACATTTAGTTTAAAAGGTTATTTACAATTCTACTTGTTTTGTTTTGCAAAGCAAGACATCTTAATTTCATATCTGAAAGAGAAAAGCCAGATAGTATGTGCTTGCCAATGACGTGAAGCTAATATTACATCAGTGTTGTCAAATAAGTATTCCAGTACCTGATCTTTGACATTTTCCAAATAGGTGAGAGTCTTCAATGAATGCTTGAGAATCATCGCTTTTGTGAGCTCAATTGGGTCCCAAATATTACACACCACCCTTTTCATGTTTAATGTTCACAGGGTGTCCTGAGCCCTTGGCAAGTAAGGACTTATTCATATTCCTTGCAGATCCACAGCCTTGAAAAGGCTGCTTGAACTCCATCCTCTCCAAACAGCCCCGTGAATGCTGTGGCCATATCACGAGTGAGGCTTTGTCAAATCTTCGATGTGATCTAATGCGAAGGTTGACTTTCTATCTCTGGCCACGAGGTATTAGATTAATTTCAGGACGTACATCGTAGTGCATGCTGGAAGAAGGAAAACAAATATTGGTATTAATTTGTATTGTTTACGGGATCTTATATATCACAGATTGTACGTGCAGTGATATTAAACTGTTCCATAAGTTAGCTGCGTACTTTTCGAACGAATATAACAAGAAACATATATGGATAAGGACGCAAGACAGTTTCACTTGAGTTAAAGAGTAAAATTTGTATTGCAAATGAAACGCACGTGCCGCAACTACCTCTCTGGCACTGTCTGTGATTTACACACATTTCATATGACACTGCATTGCAATTGCACATGACAATTGTACATTTACCCGAAGCTCCTATCTAAGAGAGACCATCTGCCTTCTTTGGACACCAATATGCTACGGTGTTCATCTATCCAAAGTACTTTCGTTATCATCATATGGTCGTAATTTTGTGAGCTTTCTTTCACGCAAACTTGCTCTTGAAATCTGGTCCACAATCTGCTGGGTAGCTAATCTGACCAATGTGTGCTTTAGAGTGTATGTTTTTATACATGAAATTAATTATATTGGTGATCTCACAGATGTGGAGCAGCGGTGCAGTAGTTTGAGAAATTTACCAGCCACAGCTAACATCAGTGACTGGTGATATCTGAACCGGTCCTGGGCCTCCACCTGCAACCCCCCCCCCCCGAATCCCCTTCACCAACCCGTACTGACCATGGTCAAACAACTGACATGGTGTGGGATGATGGGCAATGGCAGCCAAGATATGGAACATTTCCAAGAGTAAGTCCACTGGGGAGATGGAGCAATGAAATCAGCTCATGTGCAGGTGGCTAGGCGGAACTATTGTATCGCAAAATTCGTGGGAGATGGTATCAGCTGGGGGTGGCCTTCATTCAGCAGTGGATTGAGAATGGTTGTTGTTGTTGATGGTGGTGTTGCTGCAAGGTGGTATGGAGAAGGCAGCACAGCAAATACATTTGGGATTTGTCTCGGTGAACTTGTGAGAGTAGAATCCCCTCATACGTTTTGGGTTTATCTTCTTGGTTCTTTCGGTAAAGTCACGTAGAAGGGAAATAATAAAATAATAAAAATTAAACATTATAAAATAATTCTCACGACGTTTCGGCCACAACGCAAGCAGCCGTCCTCAGGTGAAGAACAGGTCTGTCGGAAAGACAGAGTCTGAATGAACACCACCATGCTTGGCAGCGTATATTTAAGCTAGGTTGGAGGGGGGAAGAGCACCTTGACAAATGAATTTGCATATCAAGAGAAATTTTGCATATTTATCGAAATGTAAATCGAAATTTAACGTTTTGGGTTTCTTCAGGTACTCTGGCTCCCTGTCATGAATTGTCCAATTAGAATAATGTCTTAAAAGGAGTGCTATGGTTCAGAAAAGCTTTTCCTGGATATATAAAAATGTTATGGTGTCATTAAATTAAAGTTCTTGAACACGGTGTGTTGACCTCAATGGGTTTTTAAAACAGTTACTATTATATGACTCGTCAAATATCGTAATTGAGCTATAGTCATGGAAAAAAACACACAAAAGCATACTACTGTCACTATTTTGTTTAACATTATCACAATTATGATGATAATGGAAATGTAGGTATTCTATCCCAAAATACTATGATTGCCATCATTATCGCCGTGCTAACTTTGACATTTTGGCCAGATAGATTGTAAATTGATGAAGCTAAAATAGCTATTGTGATTGACAGGCATAGTGTCACAATTACGTGATGTGAAAAAATGTTAATGGCAATGTGCAAACACAAAAACATAAGGGTGAAAACATGCGAAGACAATCGACAACGTACAAACATCAGCAATACAAGCCAGGGAGACATAATCTAAATATAGTAATCCCACATTTGTAGCTATCAGTTGAACACATTATTTCTCATTTATGCATTGTGTTAGCAATTTGTAAAAACTAATTTAAAACTGTTATTCATTTCCTAAGTGCATTAGGTGTCTTTTATTATATGACATTTAAAATTATATGTGAGTATTCAGTTCCTATCCATATACATTTTTTCATATCACTGCTTCTATGGTAATTAGTATGGGCTGCAAGGTTTGGGTCCAATCGGACCTGATCACAGTTAGTCTAATCGCACCCCGGATCCAATTCAAAGCTGATGGGATCAAATCCATATTTTTTAAACATCCACTCACCAGCAAAATCGGATCTTTCTCAGCCGACTGGGATTGGGATGTATTACACAATAACGTATTATGCTGTAGGATATTATTTAGCTTTGAGGTGGCCACGAGATAACAGTAAAGCAGTGGGTTCTAGAAATCCATCTGTGGAGAGCTTAGTGTTTCTCTCTCATATGCCTCGGTTTCATCTGTATAGTAGATGAGTTTAAGCCTCCCACACGAAGCCAAACACGTATGAATGGCATTACCCAAGCATCCCAGTGTAGACCTCTCTTGAAAAAGAGCCCTCAGTCTCAGTGAATCTTTGGTGGGTAAAGGTAAGTGCAAGAATAAAAGGGCTTTATTGTTGTTATATTATGAACAGCTCGCTAATAATTAATGCACGTCACATGTCCAAGAGGACGTCCAGCATGAGAGATGGAGCAATGAGATCAGTTCGTGTGCAGGAGTGAGATATATGGTAGCATGAGGGAGGGTGATGACGTGGCGTGGGGGGCTTAATCCAGCAGTGGATATATAATTGGCTCATGATGATTAACTGGGTATTTTTTGGAAACCGTATAGAATCTATATGTATCATCGTCACCAAAAAATATATACACATCATGATAATTTAATCAAATTGTGGATCAATAATTTCGATTTAAAGCTTTCGTGACTGCATGGATTCATATTCTTGGTTGTTTCGGTAAAGTCACGTAGAAGGGAAATAATAAATAAATAAAATAAAAAAATTGGATAAAATTATCACGACGTTTCGGCCACAACGCAAGCAGCCGTCCTCAGGTGAAGAACAGGGCTGTCGGAAATACGCTGTTTTATTTTTATTACTTTATTATTTCCCTTCTACGTGACGTTACCGAAAGAACCAAGATTGTGGATGAATAGTTATATCGGTATGAATAGTTATCCCAGCAATGTTTGCAGTCATCACACTCGGTTTTTAACATACAATGACTTATAAAATAAATAGTAAAGACCTATCAAACCGTTAGATCAGAGACCATTTGCTCAGCCATTCAAAATGTCACTGCAGGAATCGAGTCCAAATCCTATTCATGGACAGATGTGTCAAACCATCAGATCTAAATCAATGGTGCATCCGTGGTAATTAGTAAAATATACTCTCTTAACGAGGATGTTATAGGTTGTGCAGGACTTTCGATTAGTTTTCCAAAATGTATGTCTGCAGAAGCACATAACCAATATTCTTAGGTTTTTTTCGGTAAAGTCACGTAGGTAAAAAAATTAAATTAATAAAAGTAAAATAAAATGAAAATCACGACGTTTCGGAGGCAACACAAGCCTCCGTCTTCAGGTGGAACCGTCACAGCACGACAGCTGTATCAATTTTTATTTTTTACCTACGTGACTTCACCGAAAAAACCTAAGAATATGAATCCTTGCAGTCACGAAAGCTTCAAATCCAGAACACATAACCAATGTGCATGCGATTTAACATGAACTATGCGTGCTTTTTTTTCATATTTACCTGCCAGCTGTAGTTTTAACATCCGTAAAATCGATTGTTACCATCTGCATCGACCTTCCCACACAAGCTAAAGGATGGCCTCCCTGTTTACTTGCTCATGTTCTTGCAGCATGCACATTGTTAAAATTGCTGTTCTAGCCACTTACACGTTTTTTTTTCTCCAAAAGCTCGGGTAATTCAACTAGCTTGATGTTTTAAAATAAAATAAAATGCGTAGCATTATGTGGTCAATTTTACCAGGAGTACGAGGTCTACTCGACCTCTATGTTCCTGCATTATAGCTACGTTTAGTGATGAAAAAGGCATTCCAATGCTATCGTTATAAGCAACCACTGCTGGGTGAGGGCGGACCCAAGCCGGTACCACATCTCACAGTCTTATGGTGTAATAGGAGACGTACACCTGCAACATCGACTGCTTTCTTGGCTCAATCTCCATGGTCCACGTACTTGCAGGCAAATTCCCTCCCTTGGCTGCAACAGCCAAATTATTCTTCTTGGTTCTTTCGGTAAAATCACGTAGAAGGGAAATAATAAAATAATAAAACATAATACAATTATTCTCACGACGTTTCGGCCACAACGCAAGCAGCCGTCGTCAGGTGAAGAACAGGTCTGTCGGGAAGACAGCGTCTGTTCTCCACCTGAGGACGGCTGCTTGCGTTGTGGCCGAAACGTCGTGAGAATTATTTTATTGGTTTATTTTTATTATTTTATTATTTCCCTTCTACGTGACTTTACCGAAAAAAACAAGAAGATGAATCCCTGCAGTCACGAAAGCTTTAAATCGAAAGCCAAATGATTATTGACCCCCAATCATCAGCCCTTCGAACGACTTGTCCTGCCCAAGCCCACTTTCACTAACAGTCTAAACGCTCGCGAATACATTTTTTCCTCTTCTGTCTCACAATGTAATTCCAAGTGTGTGTCTCTCCAAACTATATGGTACACTTATATCATTATCTTTTGTTCAGAAACATTTTGTCACTGTCCCTGTTTTTGATTCATATGGCAGAACAGCTAATGGGCATGTATTAAAAAGTTATTTTTCAAGCAGATTGGTATGTTGCTTTTGAAATGAAGTTACCTTTTAAAAAAGCACCCGCTCTTGACCACCTCTGCATCCCAGTGTGCCTTCAATAACTTTCATCAGTGTCTTCTGTGACGTCTTCAATAATTTCGATTTAAAGCTTTCATGACTGCAGGGATTCATATTCTTGGTTCTTTCGGTAAAGTCACGTAGAAGGGAAACAATAAAATAATAAAAATATAAAACAATACAATTCTCACGACTTTTCGATTGCAACACAAGCAATCATCATCAGGTGTGAAATCCACAGAAAGAAAATTTTCTTGCAAGAAAACCACAGCAAAAAAAATTATTGCAAGAAAATGTTCTTGCTGTGGTTTTCACACCTGATGATGATTGCTTGTGTTGCAATTGAAACGTCGTGAGAATTTTATTGTTTTATATTTTATTATTTTATTGTTTCCCTTCTACGTGACTTTACCGAAAGAACCAAGAATATGTCTTCAATGCTGTTTGTGTTTTTCTATCTGATGTAATTTCTCATTCCTTATTAGAGTTCTGTGCACAGGGTCCGTTCGTACACTACCTCTGTCTTTCTTTCATCTCCCTCCATTCTCAACACATTTTGTGGTTTCGGATAATGTATGCTCTGCTTGCTTTTTAACCTTTAACTCCACATTCTATGCACTATGCATTATTATGATAGTATTTACCAAGTTTGAAGTGCTCACATCCATTTGATCATGTTCTGTTGTGTAGGATGCTAGAAGGTAATCAAAATATTGCAACATTTATTCAATATATAGTGTATATACAGCTTGCAATACATTACATGTGTCATATTAAAAGTGTGTATGATTTATGTAAATACTTAAATAGAAAATGTCATAAAATGTACTGTAATTTGGATTATTTTTCCAAAGTAGTTTTTTACGTGCACGGAATGTTTATTCCAGGGGATTTCAGTAGGTTAAACTTATATTAAAAAGTATAAACCATTTTTAGCTTGAGGGGCGAAAACTGAATAAGACATAATGAAGTCAGAGACATGCTTTACGATGTATTCCCATGTTTTAGTTTGACAGCAGTGGCTCATGTGGTGATGTTCATTAAATCCTTTATATTAAGTTCGCTTGCTTGCTTGCTTGCGTGCTTGCGTGCTTGCTTGCTTGCTTACGACCGTGCAAATCTTTCGGTCGGTTTTTAACCCACTTCCCGTGATCCAATCGAGCTGACATTTTGCACACATACTCGTTGTGCGAGACAATTAATGTTCGTGAATTTTTTTTTCCAAAATTTTACACTGTTTAGGGAAAACAAATTAAATATTTAATTACCAATTGCTTAATACTGGCAGACAATCATCTGACCCATAGGTGGCAGCCATCTCAAGCCAGAGGACGAGAGGACTCTAGCTGCCACGCATATAAAGGATTTATAGTGAAAAACTTTGTTTTTACGGGTTATACTTATTTTACCAACCACACATTCTTTGTGATTAGCTTTGTTATCAAAACAGAATATATTTTAAATGCTTTTTATGTTCATCCATTTTCCTAATTTAACTTCTCAAAGCATTTCTGAAATATACATATCTATTCTTAATGAACAATCGCCTTAAAACATTAAAATTAGACTTGTATTTAAGGTATGACAATTTTGAGGTCTTAGTTCAGAGGGTCCTACTTGAAATAATTGTTTCTACTCTAAAAACTAATTCTGAATAAATCGTGTAATCTGCATAGTCTCATTAAAAAAAATTCATAAAATTTTTTACGAATCACTTTTTCGGCAAAATTGCACATTAACATTGTTGCGCCCACCATCACTTATACGTAAATGAAGTTAGGCAAGACAGGGACATTTTCTGAACTGAAAAATCTATTATTGCATACATCAAGTAACATTTTTTTCCAAAATGTGATTAACAAAATTCTCTGAACGGGGAAAATACGAATCAAAATTCCTCTGCGTTTTGTTGCACCCAAGTCAAAGGGCATGGCTCAACCCATTTGGCAGATCCCTGGTGGAATCGAAAACAAAACTGCTTGCCGTAAAGTGTGCGCGTCCCACTAAACCCGCTCCCTCATGTTCACGTCTCCAATTTACAGTGGGCTTAGGAGATATCCACTAGAGGTGCACTCAAGTGACTCCAACCAATCAGTGGGACCTGGCCTGGACGGGTTAATTAAGCGTGTAACGCTATATCACCGGTGCCGCCCCCTCCCCCCCACCCAACCAACCCCCTAGCTCCCTCCGCCTCGCACCAGAGATACGATGGACTATCTTGATTCAGGGTGTTATTCAAGAACTGATTCTTTCATCTCAATTGTTTTACGTTAGCACTTTTGGATTGTTTCTCATTTGTTGTTGTTGTTGTTGGTCCGTCTTGTTTTGCCATCATGTAACATTAGTGGTGAATTTTGCTTGGATATGATTTGAATAAATAGCACATGGCGCACCTTCGATTGTACGCATGTATCAAGTGTGTGACAATCAATTTTTAAATGACTCATTGATGCATCGTTACAAATGTAGTCAGAGTATTGTGGGTAATGATTACAGAAAACAAGCTCCGCTGGGTGGGATATGTGCAGAATGTGTCATATTAGGGCCTGTCACCGACACAGGCATTGGAGGAGTGGTCTCCCCAAATCTGGCAACCGACGGTAAAACATCAAAGAGTAGATCGTGGGAGACTGTCAGGACACAGCTTGGAGGTAGCATGTCTACTGTCCAACAGTTGCAGGAGCTGGCAGAGGGTAAAACGTTGGTGAAGTGTGGTGGCATCAACCGCTTTGGCCTTGATGACGTCTTGATTTTTAATCCAGAAAGGCCTCCTTGAGTCCTACATCGAGGATGTTTGGCTAGTTAATTCTCAAGCATTGCTTCTGGCGCCCATAATAAGAACACACTTTGTTGCTGCTGCTGGCGGTGTTTTGTTATCTCCATGTCTGTGCCCTAGTTTGTTTTATTCTATACATCTCTGTCCCTACAACTGCACTATCTGCCTTCACTTGTCTCCATCTGCTCTTGCTGTGCTCTCCATGTGGATGCAGCCTCGGCTTTCTCTTCTCTTCTCTGCTCTTTATTTTCCCCGTAAAAGTCCAACCCTGCCGCTGTGTAAACAAATAGCAACTCGTAGCCTGCTGCTCGTGCTCTGACTTATGCCTGGATATGCTACGTATTAAGCTCGCAGAGTTATCTGCTGGGAAGGCGAATAGATTTCTACAATATGAGTTGAGCCTGAACGAAGGTGGAATCGCTCTACCCAGAAAACTCCCTTGTGAGACAGTAAGCGATAGAGGTGTGCAACCCTGCAATTTCCTGCCTACACCACTGTTGGCAGAAGGCCCACCACGAGAGGGAACTCTAGATGATTTTCGGTCAACTCTTCCACATTGACCAGATGTGTTGGAAGTGGTGCTGGTGGTACCCACACTTTACTCCACCACACGTGACGTGCCAATCAACTAAATGTGTTGTATCCATTTATACTACCGTGGGGGACAGAGGCTGAGAGGTTCAAGAAATGCCTATCACTGTTTCAACTGGTGATGATGGAATCGAACCGGCGACCTCTGGATGTCAGGTCCAGTGTACGAACCATAGCACGGCCCTGGTGCTTGTAAAAAACGTCTGACTGATTCTCCAGCCAAAGCTTAGGGGGTTAAAATTGGGTGCAATAAGAGGCATGCCCTTGCTATGCCCCCCCCCCCCCCACAGCTGGCAGATCATAATAATTGCCCCATCAGCCCCAACCAGCAGATCAGAGCAGCATGTGAACTGGGCTTACAACTGTCAAGCACACACAATTACGCCAGCCTTTGTCCCCATTATGCCAAAGTGCAACCCCACGCCAGGTTTAAAAACCTGGTGTTCACAGATGGCACCGCAGCAATGAGTGCAGTCCTCAGATAGCTTTGTTCCACTCACTATATTGAGAATGTGTTTACATTTAATCTATCTGTGCGGAGCTGATGATATTCCCCTCTATGCAGGGATTTTCTCTGGATACTCTAGTGTTGCCCCACATGCCAAACACTCATTAATGTCAATGAGCGCACATCGAAATGCAGTACCCTCATAAAAAAGTCTCGAGTTTCTGCGGTGCTTTCTGGGTAAGTAATTGGCATTAATGGTGCTAATGGTCTCTCCCTGACCAATTTAGTATGGTGTGGTGCTCACTTTCATGAACAACCTTCAGCCAGCACCGTAGTAGAAAGGCCACTTTCTTTGGTGGGAGCCAGTGTCAACCATTAGCCACCGCCACTGACTTCCAAAAGTGTGATACTTGTTTTTATCAACCCTGGAATAACGATGGACCGAGTTGACCCTAGGCTTGGATTTGACCTTTCCAACTAGGTCAGCACACAAGCAAAAAATCACCTGGCCAGCAGCTGAAATATCGATAAAGGTAAAGGTGCAGCCCAGGAATTGCTTGCACATGCCACTTCTCCCGGAAGGACTTCCTTTCAAAGGGAGCTCGAGAGAGTCCCATCTAGAGGGTATTTATTTTAGCCACGTGTTCCCAACTGGCCAATCGTGGTGGGAGTACCCACAGGTTACCCCACTACACACGACATGTCAATTGTGGCCATTGATATCGCTGGCTGGACGGAGTTGGAGGGATTTAAGAAACGTGTCCTTTTGTTTCAACTGCATGCCGGGATTCCCGTTGTGCTAACCATTGCACCATGGCAGCTGCTGTATGCTGAGATAATTTATGTCAAGAGATGTACAAACTTGTGCAGATTGCTGGTGGAGTCTCTCCAACTTAGTGCACTGCGTGTGTGGTCGCATGTCGCGGACATCACCATGGTGAATAAATCACTCTCGGTTGGAAACATGGGGAAATGCAAGTTGGATATAATAAATGTCTTCCACACTCACAATTTGTAAATAGCTCTTCCCAGTTTATTCTACCTTTGCCAGTGTGATGCAGCATTTATAGGTTGCTATTAGGCAGTGTGAGTAAATAAGCCCTATATGGAATTTAATTTAACCAATGTTATTTCAGTCACTGTCAAAGAAGGTGCATTGTAAGTAGTTATGCGTTTTCTGAGAACAAAGTTGTGTTTATTATCACATAACAAGCCCATGATTTTTTAATATACTTAACTTGACAGGTTATAATACGATGAACTTCACAGTTCATATACTTAGCCAATGATACCAATATAAAATAAACTCAGCTATTTTAAAACAGAAATGTATTGTTGGGGATATGTTCTAATTAGAGAGTTAAAAATAATGAGTACCAACTGTGTCATTGTTTATTCCATAGCCTTCCACTGCATTAAAGATGTACAAGTAATGGGACACATCTATTATACAAAGGAAAATAGGACAAGCTGAATTACTTTTGTAGAAAGGACAACGAGCATGATTGACTTGTTATCTTACAGCCACAACATTTATGAAGAGCATTCATGAGGTTTGTAGTCATACCTTGACCGCGATTTTCTGGGGGATGTGTGAATAATGCTAATTCACATTTTACACACAAATTCTGCCTATCAATTTTTTTTTATATATAATAGAACAAAAAAAAATATTTCTGGTTGTCAACTTTGCAATGTGGGTTTGAAAACTTTTCAGAAATCCTTTGAAGTTCAAACAGCATCAGCATGAAAACAAAGATCTTAGAGCTGCTGTGGATGGTAACAATAAAGGAATCAACCTTGTTTAATGCAGTCAAGTTGTGATGACAGGCTGTCAGAAATAAAATTCACACCTTAGATAACCGGGACATGCAAGTGCAGTAAAGCATTTCCTCCTCTCGAAAGATATAGACATGGATCCTCAAAGTTACATAATTAAAACATCATTGGCACATTACATTTTAATTATTTGCCCGTGAATCTTAATAAATATCTTTAATTCGTTTAGATAAAGCCCAAGTAATTACTGGAACCTTACACTCTGCCCTGAGAAAAAAAAAATATCAGTGCACTCTGCCATTGAGTCTACTGAAACGGAGCCACTCTTACCACCATACAGGACATTCAATTTTTAATCAGTCAAGTGAAAGTTATCTCTGTTGATAGACAGTCCTTCTTAGCCAGTGGTGAAATATTCACATTATCATGACAGGGACCATTCTTTCCACGAGACAAGTACAGCAATTTCAATTGAGTTTGTTCTCATGGAAGTTCAGGTACTTGAAACACAGCAAGTTGGCATAGTAGGGGGCACAGGTGGTACATCGGCCGGTCGTCTCATTCATTCAACCCATGGCACCTGAGTCTGTCCCGTGACCTTCTGCCAGCGAGCGTTCGACACTTCACGTGGCCTTAAAGTGCACTTAGCCTGGCACAAGCGCTGTGGGGACGTCACTGCCACCTAGTGGCGAATGGCGGTTGTTGTTGCAGGTGCTTGGTGGATATTTACAGGTTTTGGGGACGGGGAGGGCTTCATCCAGCATTGGTCTGATTGCACGATCAGGTGAAATCGTAGGTATTGAAACCTTCTAGAAGCTAGCATGGCTGCACGGTAATTCTAACTCTGAAGAATTTGACAAAAGCCACTGTTTTATAGAATGTACTAATGTGTAAATAAAGGAGATTGCCATCACATATTTGTTTTTTTGTTCAAGCAATTTGTTTGTCTACTATATGGACCCGTTTTTTTGTTATTGGTGAACATGAATGTTAATGATAATTATGATGCGAATTACATCTCAAAACGTGGAACATTGCTGAACTTATTCCAACATCAACGAAAGGGACGAGAACCCAGTAGTGAAACGACACGAACAAGAACACGGGTATGGAGGTAAAGGTCGCACGTTAACGATAATGTGGAGAGAGAGTCACAGTGTATCCTAGTTCAAGGGGAGTGTGGGATGGTGTTCGCCTGCACTGGCAGCTTTGAGCCAGTTGTATAAATGTCACATTGCTACGGCAAAGACCAGCCTCTCCATCGGACAACCGCACTTGACTTGTTTGTTCATTTCATCAGAAAATTAAGTTTCGGATTAATGGCTCATTTATAGGGGATGAAATATTAGTCTAGTGAAACACTACAATTGGTAGCCCAGTAGTGTGACCCAATTGGAAGCAAAGCTTTAGTTACGGCCCAGGGAACCGGTGGGGATAGAATCGGCGGGAGTGCCAATTTCTCAGAGTAACGATAGACTAATGGCTTCATCTATAATCTGGTGGTGACGGAGTGTAATGAATGTGGAGACCTGTCCCTGGCAAGTCATTATCATGCCTGGCAGCCTCTGCTCTGGGATCATCTGCTGCGTTCAAATCCATCAGAGAACCACTTGACCAAACAGCATCGTCTGAAGCTGTTTGTGTTTTTTTGCCACTGCACACAAGAATAAAATGTTATGCTGTGTA
Source organism: Lethenteron reissneri (assembly GCF_015708825.2). Lineage (NCBI taxonomy): Eukaryota > Metazoa > Chordata > Hyperoartia > Petromyzontiformes > Petromyzontidae > Lethenteron > Lethenteron reissneri. The sequence continues at coordinate 8,271,012 of NC_083803.1, read as the reverse complement.
ATGATGCTAACGTTTGTTGTACTACAAATAGAGTAAATGTAATATTCCACAAACTGTCTCCTGCCCTTGTATATTACATTAATTAGAATAAAAGAACCAAAAAATGTGTGCGCTTAAGTAAAAAAACGGGCATTGTGAGAATTCGGTGTTGAGTTTTTATTCAGAAATATATATTGGATTCTACAGTAGGTATTCCTTTTCGCTATGAAAGGTGTATGCATTTCAAGATGTATTTTATATTAAGATGACAAGCGAGGCAGAAAGAAAGAAGGAAAGGAAATCGGTACATTTGCATCCTCTCCAGACTGTCTACTGGGATGGCTGTATCCTTGTTGGGTGTCCATAGGGTGTTATCATGTTGCCAAGCAGAGCTTTGTGGTGTGTGGTCATGACAACCGACTGGGGTGATGTTTCCTCCACATCCAAGTCTGAATGACTTTTCACAGGCCTGCAACATTTAATATTCAGCCATGACATTGTGGTAGAGAATGCACCTCAGTATACATTTTTTTCTCTGCTGCCTCTTATATTTATTTCATAATACACCCATATGAAATTCCAACCAACAACAGAAATGCATTAATATTGTAAATAGCTTCAATTAAAATGTTACAGATGTTGAATTTGCATTTCTTGTATTATTCACACATGTGATAAAATTTGAGGGCTGTATCTCTTTAAAATGTATCATCTGTCATTGTTTAACAAACATTCTCCCTCAAACTGATTGTTTGTTATGCTACAAGGTGATGTACATGGCATACTAATTCTCTATACTTTTAAAGATCTCCATCTGCATTACATTTACAACCATAGTATTCCTCTGAATTTCATTGGAATTCGAAATGAAATCACTTCGGAGCAAAACAGAATGTTCCGTAATTTGAAAATAAATTCAGTAATGGGTCATACTAACAAGACCTATAATTACGGTATTTCGAAATAGCCCCATATGGAAACTGGTTGCAAAATATCACAATGCACCAAATATGAAACCATGTATCACTGTTATCATTGGTGTTTTTAAGAGATGTAGTTTTTTTGGTAATAGAAGTGTTATAAAATGAAATAAGCATTACCTCAAGGAGTTTTTTTGAATTAATAGAAAACTGTATGGTAAGAAAGTAATATTGGACCTTGGGGTACCACAGATTCCGAGTAAAGGCATAATGAATGTCAAATTGACCATAAACATGCATCACGAATTACAGTAATGCATATTTAGGATTCTTAATGTGAATTATCCTATGGTAAATGTGTACGCCTGTGAAATATCAAGGTAATATGAAACAAATTAATCAAAAGATATATTGCTCACTTGCTTAGCTATAGGTACGCGGATATAATAAACTGCCTACATTACTATGCAGATAGAAATGTCCTGTTTTTTTTATTATTATCTGCCCAATTAAAATTATTTAAAAACACAAAAACCAAGTGATCCTATATAGATAGCAAATTGTCTGCCAATGTCATGTTTATGCATAGAAAAACGTTGCTATCACTAATGTGGTCATTAAAATATGCAAAATATTTTTGTTTCCTCTGTAAGATTGAATAGGGCAATATTTTGACACAAAATCTGCACACAATAACAATTGCAAAATTTGCATTAAGGCATCTCGAACAGTGAATGCGATTTCATCGACTAATGCTGACAGAGCATTGGGCCCAGTGTTGGGACATTTTAATTTAAGCACACAATTTCGCCCTTTGTATTTCCTGTAGAGCACCCGAGTGCGTATTATTATTATTTAAAGGGGTAATGAAAACACAAGAGCTCAACTGTAAATCTCAGAAGATATTATCTTGGAACTTATTTTTTACTGATTACTAAGTGTGTGGAGCACATTCTCCGAAAACAATAATATATTTTCTTGGGTGGAAGCAGAAATTGCGATGAGCGCGGGGGTCCCAAGCTCGAAGATTTTCTTTAAGTATCATTGCAAGCGCATACAGACTTTCACAAAGACAAATGGAATGCTCTCATTGTTTTCACAGACTCCGTTTTTGAAAATGTGGAGAGAGAAACAATTTCACCCGAAATTTTGCAATGTTCGAATCATGAAAGTTAATAGTAGCTCGTGTGCAATGTTGATATTACCATTCAATCAGTAACAAAAATACGGCTGGAGTATCATCGGAGTGAGTTTTAAAGTGGTCATGGTAGAGGTCATTGTCATTAATTCATGATTATCCCTCAATCTATTTACAAATAAAGCGGAATGGAAATAACTTTGTTCGGCTCGTAAAGAGGATCTGACCATATTAAGTATTTGTAAAGGATTTTACAGACATACACGTGTATGGTTATCCTTTTGGGAGGCGGGGCAGGGGGTGCATTGGGTCAGTGGCGCAGTGGATGAAACATTGCACGACAAACGTTGGCATCTGAATGCGATTCCCAGCATTGGCGAACATGAGCGGTGTGCGATATCTGAACCGGACCCCCTTAACCAACCCTCGCTGATCAAGGGTGGTGAAGTGTGGTCAATAACAACAGTTACAATTTGCCACTAAAGTGGCGGTGACGTCACCACAGCGCCTATGCCAGGCTAGGTGCACTTTTAGGTTATCATGTTAAGTGCCGAAGGCTCGCTGACAGGAGGTCATGGGACAGACTCATGTGTTATGGGTTAACTGCTTGAGATAACTGGCAAATACACCAACTACTGTGCCAACGAATGTGTTTTTAGCTGCCCGGCGCTCCACCCGTTGTTGTGAGGATTGCTACTCTGTCCTCATAACAACAAGTGCAGCGCCATTTCAATCATGGGGTATGTATCGTCATATAATCCCTATAACCAACACGATATGGGAAAGTTTTCATCGACATGTAAATTATTTTTACTGTTATTATTTTCTCCAGCACTCTACATGGTATTATGTACTTTATCATCGAAGGAATGTATGCACAACACACTCTTTTATTGATGCTGAGTATGACTTCATGGCTTAAGATGGTCAAAGCTCTATATAGGGAAAATTATACAAAGGCAATAATAACGCTTTTATTCACAGAACGTGCTAAATGTGTCCACCACTGTTCCTGATACACAACTCGAGACGAGATACCCAGCCAGCAAGCACATGGTAAATGGTATCAGGGGTAGCGGTGTTACGTACGTCAATAATGCACTGCCGCAAATGTTCAACACTCTGAATTGTGTCCGTGTTTACCAGCGCCTTCAAGTGACCCCAGCGATAAAAATTCAGTGGTGTGGCTTCTTGCTGGTCATTCCACAGGCCCTCGACGTCCTATCCAATGATTCCAGACTTATGGGACACCCTGTGCAGCACACTTTCTCACGTCCATGCAAATAAATCAGCATTTGATATCGTGATTATTAAGATTAGTAAGACTAGGTTAAATCTTCAGCACACATCTCGTTGGGAGTCGGTCGTGGTTCAGGAAAGGTCGCTTGTGAAAATAGATTTCCTATAAAAGCATTCTTGTTATTTGTACAGATAACATCCTTTGTTCATGTAATGCATTTCAGTTGTTGTTCTCAAAGCAAAAGAAAAACATAAATCGTTGCAATAAGTTTCACTTTCAACAACACTGCAGCAATGGAATGGTATTAATTCCTTACATCATTTTGAAGCTCTACTCCTAAGTACTAGCTTGCTTGTGAATCCTTTTTTACTTCAAGTGGAATGACACTGGCCTCCTCATTGCAATTCAGGCATTGATCTACTGTGAAACTGTCCCTGTTGTGGTCAGTGACATTGATTTCTGGCTTAGAGGCCCAGTGCCGCAGTTTGTGGCTTAACATCTGGTGAGAAGCAGAATGTTAGCACCATCACCCCTGACTCCCAAAACTCAGCTTCATCATCGATTCTCTCACGCACATTCATTATTCCATGTTGCTAACTCCACTGCTCTGCATTTCATTGAGCACACGGTTGCATAGTTTCCTTTTGGAAGAATTTTTATCAGCCCTGAAAATATAATTACATTTAGTGGTGCAAGTTGTATTCATAATTGATTTTTTTTGTCATTTTGTATTTATAATACAGAAGTCAAAATAAACTGCGAACTTTAAATTCCATAAAATATAACGTATTGTTGTTTTCTTACAGATTTTCACACCATGAATGTAGGTGCAATGAGTCGCAAAAGGATATAATATAAAATTGTTAGGTTGTATTATTGTGCAATACATGATAAGATGGATGCTAGCCGCAATATTGATTCATTTCCTCTTCACTGCTAATTCAAATCCACATGGCATTGTATGAGTTTGTACGTTTTATACTAACCAGTGACAAAAATAACGAAGATAATATCTACAGAAATGCGTGTACCAGGCAAGAAATAGGATGCTTATTATTTTTTCGCCATTAATTGTGAATTGCAATATATTGCTGCACCTCCTCCGGTACATAAGCCAGCGCTGCTCTTACAGAAGTGACATAATCACATCACACGTCTGCAAATTACTTGCAGTATGGTGATGCCTTTGCCCTGAAGCAGACAACAAGAACATGGTGGAAATAAAACTCGTGTCGCCCGTGTTTCACAAAACAAGATGCAGCATGCCTTCTGGTTTGACCTGCAGCAATACGAGTTCCTAGGTGTCGCCAATGCATGAAATGAATCATGTGAGAACTACAGTGGTAATTGACACGGTCTTGGATGATATAAATCTGCAGTACGTATAGTGCTTCGACCTTTTTCAAGAATAAGGAAAGCTTGATATTCATCTATATTTTATGCTTATATTATGTGCCTTTACTTCCCCTCCCACTATCATGCTTAGCAATACAGTGCTCGTAATAGTCTCTCATTTTAGAACATTTTAAGCGAGATATAGACTGGGTTTATTTCCTCGGTGCAAATTATTATTTTGGGAGGATATTGAATGTGGTCTATTGATCATAGATGTATGTGTGACTCGTCGTGAGAATGGTAGAGATTAAATAAGAATGCATTTTGTAATTTGAACAAATAGGAATGATAAAATATACATTCCAAAAGTGAAATATAAAAATATTCATTTCTCTTGAAAACCGACGTCTTGCTAATAATTGAAAATCATTTTTGGAGGAAATGAAACATTGATTCGAGCAAAACTCTTTTTATAATGTTTGTTATATTGTTTTTGTTATGCATGCAGTCATCTTTGTAAATATGAAAACGACGAACATGCGATTTGCATGGGTTTAGATACGTTATTTGTAAATGCATGTTAAACAACTAATTAATTAGCCCGACATAATGCCTTAAGCGCGTTTCGTCTGTAATGTAGATAATCCATTGCTATAATTTGACTAAATACGGTACTTATTTGGCTTCATGTTCTTACACACAAACAACACACTCTAAATCCATTCGTGTATTTGTATTAAAATAGCCATCAAGAAACCATATACTGTTTTTTTTTTTTACCTTACAGAAGTAAACTATGCAAAAATGTTGTACTAAAACCCACAATATATATTTGAGTCGTCATTAAATGTAATTATAAAGGTCGACGAAATAACTAAATGCATTTTTATATTGCAGATGCATCCATAGCGCAATCCATTCCATGATCAAATATTTTTTATGTAATATTATAAATGTATAAAGCTCCGGACACATTACTTTTTAGATGCTATTTTCCAAACCCGAATACTGATTCAGTGAATATTTAATTCACGGCGTGTGTATTTACGAGCTTTGATTAAGTGCGACCAGTTCTGATAAAGAAGACATGAGCTTCTCATTATACACGTGCTTTGTTGAGGCAGTAATGGGTGTTTTAGATCACGAACAGAAGACCATTTGTATCCAGTGGTTAAACTGCACTGCTCCTTTCAGGTTAACATTTACATTGTTGCCGCAAGAATGTAATAATGTAGGATATGCTGTGACGAACAATTATTTGTGTTATGAATACAGTATTTGCACTTGTTCGTGACTGTTTTGACAAATTACTGCACTTTTTAAAAATGACGTGTTTTTTCTCATTACGGTGATTTTAGTTTACAGAACCTTGAAACACATGCCGTTTCCAAGTACGTATTACAAATTCAGCAGGGTGTAATTGTGGGGCATTGGCTATCACAGCGCTTTAAATCTGGTGCCCTGAGTTTGATTTCTAGACACGGTTATAATCAGTGGTGAGCGCTGGGTACCCCCACTACACCAACCCGTACTGACCAGCATGGTGAAATATGGTCACAACCCACCATGACTGATATCGTGAGGAGAGGCCTTCATCCAGCAATGAATTGACAGAGGGATTTCAATTGTTATTGTCGGTCAAATATTGTGAGGAAATGTGTTTACCTCGTGTATCTCTTCACTCAGTTATTAGCATGTCATTAGCCGGTTACATGAATGCTTAATTCATAAAGGTCACCCTTGGAAAATAACCAATTATCAGTTCACAGGGCGGTCAATGGCGACACGCCACACGTTGGTTGCACAGTTATGAAATCTCTGTAATTGGAGAGATTAAAACGCTTCAAATGAATCAGATGCATAAGCTCTAATTACATGCAGTTTCACAGCTGTTTTAGCAATTACGCGAGCGGTATGATTTTGTGTATCTTTTTTAGTTATTTTTTTGCACGATCAAAATAAATTATTCTATGAAAATCACACGATATTTTTTTCCCGAGTTCAAGATTTATTTAGTAAAAAAAATGTACAGCCTTTTTTTTCCCACTGTCGACGAAAGCCGATAAATAATCGGAAAATGTTATGTCCAATTAATATCACAACAACTATTGCATATTTAAAGTAAATGTTGCGACCATTAATTATGACAAATATCTTGCGTGCTTCGTCAAGTTAAATGTAGAGGCCTAACGTTGAGGGATAGAAACACTTAAAATCTGTATTGCTAAAACATTTGTATCGGTCCAACATATGATCCTTATGGCACCGAGGCAATTAAATATTTTATTTCTGGGACACTATATTTTTTCCAGGGGTGTACTGAACTCCGCGACTGGGGTACCAATGAATGCGAAATCAGTGCTACTCCAAGATGTCGAAACGCAGCGAGGACGATTGCGCTGAAACCCTGAACGCTCGGTACGCACCGTAGTAGGTGCATCGTAGTGTACAGCTCGTCGAGATGAGTCGATTGCCGCATCGCCGACCATCAACAGACTAAAAATGACTGCATCACGGACATTGTGCGAGAGCCGGGGTCCTATGTTACCCCGGTTACCGCCATAAGGTTCATATGACTTACAGAATTTTGAATTTCATACTTGTTTCTTATGGGTGCACCATGAGTCTGACTCAGAATCAGATACAATGACCTGACTTACTATATATTAATTAGACTGTGAGCCGATTAAAATCGGATGCTAATTTGATCTTCACAGATTAATTCAACACATAGATTGTTTTGCCAGCTTGTTATGCAGTCATTAGCTTCCAATCCCAATCAACAAAATCAGGATTTTATTTCACTGGTATGCATGAAAATGGATCAAAACAATCGTGAATCAATTTCAGCTCTTAATTAGTCAGGTCATGAGCAGATGTGATATTATAAGTTCCAATCAGATGTGAACCGTATAAACCTCAGTGTTAACTTTTTTTGTAATTAAAATTGTAATGTACAGCAGTCTTTTTAGTGACTAATCTGGAAATTAAGCAATACTTGTACGTGATCACACCTTTAATATCCAGTTTTGAAAATGTATTCAACTCCTCTTATCTAAACTTTGCTCCAAGGCGTACTGCCCTTCTGTCGAACGTGCAGAGTATTCGGGTTTTAGACTTCTGATACTTGCTGACTAAGTGTATAATTAGTTGGATCACAAAAACCCTTGATAAATAAACACTTAGGTTATGTTACGTGACCTTGAGCTCATGTTTAAGCCGAACAAAGAGGCCACTGGTACATGTGTAAACGCTTCTCAGAATGACATGGCTGTAACATTTGGTCATCTCCCATTTTTACGTAGGCGCTGCCAAACCGGCTTAAATGTGGACATCATTATTTTAGACATGTGTTTAAGATACCTGACCACCGCACCAAATGTCTTCCAACCTTGGCCACCATCAGGCATTTGAAATTAGTTAATTCAGTAAAAATGACAGCGCTGAGTATTACAATTGGCAACGAATGTCTAATCAATTCAAATGTTTCCAGCAATTTATTATTGCTGATATTTTTCTTCTTCTAAATTTAAATGGCTGAAATGTCTGGGGAAGCGCTGTACTGAGAATGATTTGTTACCGTTGTATAATTCCAGATGGAGAAAATGATTTGGCTGCGAAATTGCAGAAGAATAATTAATACAATTTAATCCTTTCTGATCCAATTAAAAAGTAAATTCTGCTGTCCAATTTGGTGACACATATCATTTATTTAATGGTTTACAAGCGTCAAGGTCTAATTCAGTTGGCAAATTTATAGGATGACCTCGTGATAATAAACCATGCTTATAATAGTTCCCCATTTATAATGAATGTACCTGCAGGAAAGCATTCTCTCGTGTGGATTTCTACCTCCATACCAGCCATCGCATGACGTTAGCCACCCCGCAAATTGCAATCGTACACACTGCAAAACCATCAATCATCGTCCATTTTTACAATGTACTTTATAGAGCACAATGTACTGCAGCGTGAATACTGTACACATGTACCTGTGTGTGATGATTTAATTTAGCATTTGACAAGGAGACCTGTGGAAACACAAATGTACACATACGTGGCAATGCGTTAATGCTTTCACGTGTTCCTTCAAAGACTCAGTTCAAATTGTCATTGAACATGTTTTAGCGAACAGGGTCCTGGTACAGTGAACTTTGTTCCAGGTTTACAAGTGGTTCGTCATAACAACCTGTACGTTTCAGGTTTATTGTTTAGGTTCACTTATTACTTTGCTCACTTTCTTCTTGGTTCACGGCGTGCTCGTTTGAGTCATACCATTAATAATGCCCTCTGGGATCACTGTGTTATAAACCCAGTCCACCGTCATTTAAATTGTATAACCTGTATGCAAAATGTCCCCATGGAATAAATTATACAACTTTGAAACAATGCACCTGTTTCTAAACCGGCGCATAGTTTGATTGAACTTTTACTAAATATGATCCATAAAAACAAATTAATATTTTGTAATGCGCTTTAAGGGATAAAAACATCAACCAACATTTTGGGTGTGATATACTTAATTATTGCAGAATCAACTGTCGCTCAGATATACAAATTTGAGCTTACTTTTAAACTTTGAAGTTGAACAAATATTAGTTTTGTATTTTTCAAACATATTTTTGGCAGTTACATCAATATCATTTTGGTCAGATGATAGACACAATTCATTTAGAAAACATGTGCATGATAAAGTATAGGTAAATATTTAATTGAGTCAACAGATCTGCATTTGAAACACCTCTATTTTATTTGTAAGTGCAGCTATTCTGTACATACTTTCTATATTACTCTATGCAAACACAAACACAACTTATCCGTGCAGTAATAGATTGTATCATCAACCCGTTGAACCTTTTCAAAGGCCGTCAATAACGATTGTTTTTTCTAATTATTTGATTGATTTACAATAAGACAGCCATGTGCAGTGAAACTCCACTTAAATATTAATGTGGATGCCGCACATTTGAACTCTCGGTGCTTTGTTCAAAAAGCACAAACTGTATTCTTGTCCAAACGAGCAGTGGATTGTGGGGCTTATTTTCTTCATGCATGGCCCATAGTCAGTAGTAGAACATCTACACCACTGTAATGTAAGGTATACGATTCCCACGGATGACCACGTACGGTGTGAAAGAAGTTCAACATACATACATATCACTCATCGATGATGTTAGCCGTGGCAGGGAACCTCGGGTCGCCGGGCTCAAAGCGCAGTGCGTGAACCGCTGCACCACCGCTAGGTTATGGAATTTTCAAATATATTACAAAATACCCACTGTAGTATTTCTATAAAACTGGAGCTAAAACATCAACTATTTTATTCGTTTTTAAGGATGTTTGTGATATGCATTATGCAACATTTGTAGTTGTGAGGTGAGCGGTGGAGGAGTGGTTAACTCATTGAACATGGTGCCAACAGTTTGAGTCACAGCCAATGGTTGTTGATATCAGTGGCCAGTGACATCTCAAACCAACCGGTCTTGGGCTCCCCATCGGCCAACCCGTACTGACCAGCGTAGTGTAGCATGGTAATACAACTACCACGATCGACACGATGTAGGGAGGTCTTTATTCAGCAGTGGATAGAAAATGGCTGCTGTTTGATGACAATTCATTTCATTTGCTCCCTTTACAAGTGATGTCCTTCACAAGTTTCTCTGCATGGGAGTAATGTAAAAACAAGCACGGCAAACGAGTTACGTTTGGAGAAAGAAAAAAACACGGCAGGTGTCGTATTTTGAATGTAATTTGTGTTCACAAAAAACAGGACACGACCAACACAACCATAAAGCACGACGGGCTGTGTGTAATTATAAACGAAACTATTTTTTGACTTTACCAGGTAGGCCTACTGGGCTATGTAAATATTTTTCAGAAGCGACCTGGTCACAAATGATAGCTCAACAAAGTGACTTATCACGTGGCAATGTGTAGCAGCCAAAAACTATAAACGCATATTTCTAAATGTGGAGGGATCTGGAGAAAGATCCACGTGACGACGGGCAGAGAGACATACAAACTCCAAGTATAGAACAGGCATCAGGGTCGGGATCGAGCCCACTACCTCCTCCATACCAGGCGAGGTAGCTCACATCTCACCACTGCGGCGCCTCAATGTGTGGGTGTGTGTGTTGTTGCTTTGCAGCTGGAACTACGTACATCTTTGGCCGTGGCGGTGGCCTCATCTCGTACACGTGGCCGCCCAACGACCGGCCGAGCACACGCGCGGACAGGCTCGCCGTGGGCTTCAGCACGCGGACCTGGGACGCAGTGCTCGTGAGGGTGGATAGCGCCGCCACGCTCGGAGACTTCATACAACTCCACATCGTAAGTGCTGTTCATATGTATGTTGAACGTTTTTCGCACCGTACATAACCTAATCGGAGGATAGATTTGATTAAGCAGGGTGATTGCTTGCCGAAGTTTAGCCATTTATAACGGAGTTGGACCAAACACTCTTTTGTAGGATCACAGAGTTTGGGCAGTGGTGTGCCTCAGTTCAATAAACTATAAATATAGGAACAATTTTTTATCTTACCAGGTAAGGCTCACTGAGCTATATAGCTCTTTTTCATCAGCGACCTGGCCATAAATTATATCTTAAAGTGGATTATCTTGTGGAAATTGACAGCAGTCAATTACTCTTAACGCATGTTTTAAAATTTAGAGCTAAGAGAAAAATCCATGTGAGCACAGGGAGAACACGCAAACTCCAAGTTTACAGGTGTCAGGGTGGCGATCGAACCCACGACCTCCTGCATACTAGGAAAGAGAGTTAACATCTCACGGCCTTTCTGGCCACCTTTCCCACTTGTTTTGGTTTCCTCCCCATACCTCTCTGCAGAAACTGCGTGTTACGAATTCTGCAGCGCTTTGTCTGTATGTCTGTTGAACTTCTTCCGAACCGTATGTAGCCAACAGCATAAATCGGAAATGCAATTCGTATAAATTATGCATTTTAAATATACAACTTTCTTTTTCATCTTTTGTTAGGGTTACACATCAAATTTAATCTTAGTACTTTCTACATGCAGTTTTATAGATGTGTAGTGACTGTGAATGTCACTGTGTGGTGCCGGCCTTGCGAGGCCACGGCAGATAATATGTTGTAATTATGTGCAGCCCGGCTACTGGGTGTAATACCAGCCCTAGCGGGGCTTGGGTGAGCGCTGGTTAGCGCAGAAGCACCACGTACAGTGTGTGGTGCGGGCTCCCGGTGAGGGAGCGAGAGAGAGCATCAGCCAGCCAGGGTTACCTTGGGGCATGATATGCTGATTGACCTGCCGACACGTGACCGGATGATATTGGAGGGGGGCCACCGGTGGACGGGGACCGCTGGGCGGTCACGTGGTATAGAGGAGCTCTCGGGAGCCTTCGGGAAAGAGCTCGAGAGATCTAGAAGGTGGGCGGGGCGAGGGGCGGAGCCAGCCCCAGCCCGGGTCGATATAACGGGGCCCCATGAGGGGCTCGGGGGTTCTTGACTGTTGGTGAGTGAAGATCCACGTCGGGTTGAAGAAGCCTCTAGCCACGTGGTCTGGACCGGGATAGCGGGAGCGTGTGTAGTTCTGCCGTAGCGTGGTGAGATGGGCGTTCAACACCCAAGTGTAGGTTACGTTATGTTGTGTGTTGAGTTGATGTAATAAATAGTGTTGCTCCCAAGACAACGTCTGCGACTCAGTTGGACTCCCCACTGCTGCTGCTCACATACAATTATTATAGGTTGATTCTGCGGGTGCACGAAATATAAAATATGTGCCGTCTGCTTCAAAGTTGACATTAACGATACCGTGACGTTATTCGAAGAAGTGTAGGCCATGTTGTGCTGGCGTCATGGTCCAAGTTTGCCAAATTTGCAAAATAACTTACAATTACTTAAATGGAAAACATGTGGTAATCGTCATCTCCTACTGTGAAAACTTGGCAAGACCCTCCTGAAAAAGAATCTTGAGACTGAGTGAAACAGTGCGTTAACATTCAGGCTATACAGTTATCTGAGGAGATGCTGCAATTAAATCAGTTTGTGCGCAGGTGCTAGGTGGCTTATTGCATTGCAGGATCATGAGAGGTGGTGACGATTTGAGGAGGCCTTCATCCAGCAGTGGATTGACTTCCGGTGATGATAATGATATTACAGATATTGCACAGAAGTTAGTGGCGTGTGCATTACGATACTGGCGAGGGATCGTGGCAGTGGAGGGCGGCCTTCATCCAGCAGTGGATAGATCACGGCTGAGGATGATGATGATGATGATACAGTTGTTAAATGTTTATTAAGTAAATTCAATCTACAGCACTTCATTGCAGCATAGGTTCCAGGAAATAATACACGTAATTTGCACATTGGGTTGCATGTGGCTGTTACTTTTAATGCTGGGTGAACAGTCTTGGGTCAAGCATATCAGGCATGCCTTGCCTCTGGCGTGTCTCGTGAGTTATCTGACAAGGCCATAGCTATCTCAAACACACATCTGCGTGCTTCCTCTCTTCTCATACATCCAAGCAAGAAAATGTGGCTGTGGGCAAAATAAGTATTGCCAGATGATTGGAAGCAAGATATGGAGAAAGTCAATATAAATCCACTGAAACATCAACGTTATAAAGTGTATATTGTTTGCATAGATGTGTTGTTTTTCTTCGTGTTTTTTTTATTCGTGTTTGTAAAGCCAATGTATGTTAATACGCCTTATATTTCGATTTGGTTTAAAAATGTTGTGTACCAGCACTTTCATGCATTTCTTGAATTGTGCTTTTTATAAAGGAATGCATTACATATTCTTTGAGAAGTTCATAAATGGTGAGCGTTAATTTGTATTTGTTGAGAGCTGTAGATCTTTTTGAAGATCGGCTGATTGCTCTCTGAACAGGACATTTCTTTCAAAGAGCTTTCTACTTTTTTTTTAAAATATAACACATTGGTCTAATTGTGTGGTGTTATGAAACCTCCAGCTCAATGCGTTCTTAATATATGTGAAGCATTATGCTAAATGTAACACAATTTCAAGTGTAGATTTTTTTTGCTGAAGTGCTTTCGTTTTTTTCTTCCAGTTTTCTTGATTAAGGATCTCTTTACATTTACCAAATGGGTAAAAGTGTGTTCCGGATTCACAATTGAAGGATGCGAGTTCAATCCGGACTTGACCAAACGAGTACCCACCCTTTTTTGGGGAAGTCAACAGTGGTTGTCTTATGGAATGAATCGCTCTTGCCCATAGGAATGTGGGATTTCCACTCCTGGCTCAGGGGCAGGAGATGAGCACTCATTTAAACAGGAACTCACTTTGACTTTTAAAGACACATACAAATTATTATAATTCTTTTCAACTGCTATGGGATTATGTTTTCACTTCCTTATGACTCCTGTCCCTGCACACAAGTAAGACATTGTACATCACGTGACAGGGTATAGAACTGGGCAATCTTTCAGCCACGTTTACAGCAGCAACTGTCAAGCATGCCCGATTCCTATTGGCACCTGCTAACAATTTATGGCGAGCTTGTGTGTGTGCTCAGTAAAGTCAGGCCCACAAGCAGTACAGATAATAGCTTGCAGGAAAATTCACAGCTGACTGGCAGCCGTGAATAATTTACCCTGCCTGGCTATCACCCACCATTATTTTGTGCAGTTAAAAATGTTATATATATAAAAGACCATGCATCGGTTATTTGAGAGCATTATTCCTGCCCATTGCCACTGAAAGAAAGAGGTCTGTTTTTTGCGGGTTTCTTTTTTTATAAACCTGGAATAATAGTCCTCTGCTATAATAAAAAAAAATATTGTGACATTTAAAATCGGTGTTTTTCGAAAGCATGGGTTGTCCCATTACGCAGGATGAACCAAGTAAAAATGCATTGCTTTGGTATCCTGATATACTGCCTCATTTTGAGTCATTATGAAGGCGATTGTTTTAGCAAACTGGATTAAGAGCATGGTTAGGTATTCTACAGCGAAGTCACATGTGCCATGCTAAATTAGGCCTATTAAGCTGCTTACTTAGCAAAGACCATGGAGCTTTGAAGGCAGATGTGCTAATTTAAGAGCCTCCAGCAACATACCAAACAATTGGTCCCCCTTTCCTCATTTGACCGCAAAGGTGGGAATCAGCCAGTAAAATGCCACCTTGAAATATCACCGGCACTGCATCTGCCGATCAACAAACGCGTTTTTTCATAATGTGCCGCATTATTAAATTAACATAACCATAATTGTAATCACGTGGGCTGTTTATGACAATTAGAACAAAAACAAACATCGTTGCTTTTAAACACTGGAATGATGTAAAACCAAAGAAATCTATTTTTTTTTATCTGATGGGACTTTGATAAAACCACCAGGAGACTGCCTATACCCTTAATGAAGCTCATTAGATGCATATTTTAGGCTCATCTCCAGGGCTTGCTGGCCTAGAAGCAGGCTATATAAGGATCACTTTTCCCCATGGAATAGAAAATTTGGGTGAAAAAAATTACACACAATCTGACAGCTGCATTGCAGAACCAAACTGGGAGTTAAACATTAGCAGGTAGGGAGACAAACATAAAATAAATTGTTGAGGCAAACAGCAAAATGCTGGAAATGGAATTTAAATTGTATGGCTCAAATATTTGGTAGTGATGGAACGCTGCAGGCATGCTGTTCATGCAGCTGGACGGCCATTTTACAGCAAAGCGATCAGAGACGTGCTGCTTGCTGAGCTACGGCGCAGTCCGGCATGCCCACTGCTACCACTCCATTGTGTCTGAAACTCTGTCTTCAATGCCTATTGCTCCTTTCAGAAGAAGCGACACGGAAGCATCACGGTCATTCCGTTTTCCACATTCCCAATTGTTAATAATTTTGTAATCTACATTTTTCCCCCCATTGTTTCCAACAGTTACATTACTTTTTTAGGTGTTCGTTTTGTCCCACTGAGTTTTTTTCTTTCTTTCTTAATTATTTGCCTTCATTCATTAGTTACGTGAGTAAAGGCGAAGTTATTCTTATTGTCGTAAGCAGACATGAAACTTTATGTATTGAGAGTGTCCACATCAGGATTTA
Source organism: Lethenteron reissneri (assembly GCF_015708825.2). Classification (NCBI taxonomy): domain Eukaryota; kingdom Metazoa; phylum Chordata; class Hyperoartia; order Petromyzontiformes; family Petromyzontidae; genus Lethenteron; species Lethenteron reissneri. The sequence goes on along the minus strand of NC_083803.1, from coordinate 8,255,362 downwards.
CAATTATATTAACTAAGTAATAGTGGCATATTACTCCTGAATAAATTAATGTCTAAGACATTATTTTTCTACTATTAATAATTATTAGCATTACTCAAGCAAAACACTATCATAATTAATTGTATTGTCATCATTATCATCAGCCATGTCTGCGTACTGCTGAATTATTTCCTCGTGGTCCTATGATGCTACAATGAACTCGGGAACGAGTTCACTACCTGATGAAGCTCAATGCAATTTGAGCAAAACGTTATACGTTGATGCTGAAATCAGTCATAAAAGTCTGAAGCCACGAGAAGATGTATTGGTAAAAATATGATGAATACGTTGTCACATATTAAAGACAATAGCTTTTTAAACGTGACAATCTTGTCAGATGCTGGAGGATTATTGACAATAATTTTGGAGTAAAACGACTGTGTGACCTCACTCAAAAACAAATATGGATCCTTGTATTGGCTGTGAAAACCCACATATGGCTCTTTAGTTCTTGGAATTGAGATGGGCAATTTTTTTTTAAATGTATTCTTAATGATGATGGCGCAATGTATTTTTTACGTTTCTTCCTGTACACCACTGACCAACACAGTCCCCTTTAAGTTGAATCAACATTAGGTAATATTTCATCGCACATCTATGTGTGCTGTTCTTGGACACGTTCCTACACGCAAACTTTATGGGGAGGCCACATTTTTAGAAGGTCAATGTTGAGTCGAGTAAATTGCACTACAATGTTGCCTTTGAAGAATGTGCTACAGTTAGTCGCTTTTCAAGTGAAATGGTATCTCCGGTTTGCTTTGCAGTGCTTTTATTTACAAATGCCTTTCAAGGAAATAAATAACTTTAACACAAGACATTAAAATAGAAAAAAAAATGTATTTTCAGTTGGACATATCTGTGCGTACCTTTATGTCAAAGGCTCCAACATGCAAGTCCGATCTAAAAGATTGTGGATGCATTAAATTGCTCTCGGATTTTACCCTGCAAAACTCGGTTGAAAAAAAATCAATTAGATCACATGCTAACACTGTGAAAATACAGATGGCCTCCATGGCAACGCTTACATATTAATGGTAAAATGTCAAAATCCACTGCCAGTCCTGGTGATTAACTTGCATTGATAATGGTATCAAATGGGCATAAATTGCCCTTTTCGGCTTCAAACTTATTCCAGAAATTGTTAATACACTCGTCCTCTCAGGCACCGCAGGTAATGGTTGGGCGTAGAATGACTGACAGGCAATTAATTTCCCATCGCTTATGCATAGTAAACTCTGTTGATGCTGTAAAACACATCTGTGGAGCATATTATGCGAGTGAGTGTTTGCGATATTTTACTCAATCAAGAGTCCGTCATTCGATGTTTATGTTTTAACACATCGAATGACTGACAAAAACAAGAATTGCCGTGGCTTGACACAGCAAAAGCAAAACTATCTTCGTGTAATTTTGTTTTTCAACGTTAATTGGTTGGCCAACCTGAATTACTAAATACAAACTCGTAGGGAGAACCTACGTGACTTTACCGAAAGAACCAAAGAGTGTGGATTCCTGCAGTCACGAAAGCTTCAAATCAAGATTACTAAATACAATATAAATTGTTTAAGTTATATTTTCAAACTTGGCTGACTAGTAGCAGACTGGTAAATGTAAAGTAATTTGCATTGTCTGTGATGCTTTCCAGGAACAATTTGTTAATTTTCAGGAAATGCTGGACATTTGACAAAAAAACTCTTTATCGAAACTAGGTCTCTTTTTGCTCACAAACATACAAGGGAGAATGAGTTAATGAAAGATAAAAGCAACATGAGTTCATTTTCACAGTTGGATAATTCTTAGATAACAATTATAGATGTAATGAAATGCAAAATGGTGGTTAGAAAATATTACAATTATAATGAGCTATATTTAAACATCCTTTCATAGGCTTATACAGTGTATTTACCATACAATTGTGCAATTACTTTAATCATTGCCTCATTATTATTCTTACCAAGCTAAGAAATATAGAACAATTTCATACATTAAAAACTAGATCTATTATGTTTTTCATCACATAATTCGGCCTGATAGCAGCATATAGTTTGGCACTCATTTGTGATTTATTCTGCCAAACCAAGTTGAAATAAATTACTGAACATTATAATATTGGATTAAATGAATTCCTTAACAGATAACACTTTGGCCCATAGCCCTTCCACCACTGCTTCAAACAGCCTTCGTGATTACTGACGCTCTTATTATCCCCGTTCGGCAGTATTTTTGTCCCTAGCTGGACAGGATAATCACTTCTTGTAGATCACTTCCAGATTTCACTTAGGTTTGGAAGGTCTGCTATGAATTTTTTACCCCAATGAAAAATCTTCTCATTTCACCTTGTTACCAGGAGAATCCAATACTGCCTATTTGTTCCGTCCGCCGCCTTTTATTATTAAACCTTTCCATTTTATCTTTTCATCATTATTATTATTGTTCAATGGTGCGTATTTTCTGGTATGTTAAGTGGCCGTTCAGGATCTAGCTTGGTTCCTCTATGGCGCAGTGATGGATGCTTTCTGGCATGTGCGAGACTGAAATATGCGGTGCTTATCGTTGCTACGAGGAGTGACGGAGCAAGGAGATAGACATGTGTTTTTGTGTGGGTTTTAAGAGGTGGTGGTGGTGGTGGAGAGGGGTTCTGGGGTGTAAATTAGATGGACTGCAAGTTATTAATGGTTTATTATTTCAACACTGGCGGAGCTCACTGCCATATCGATTCTGGTGCAAAAAAAAATCATAAATTCTTACAAATAATAAATGGAATCATAATTTTTTTTTAAATCGTGTGCTTATCATCCTGATCATTGGCCAACAGTTACAGCTCGGCTAACTGTCTCCCACACTACCAACGCATATTTGTCATGGCAGTGCGATCCAGTGGTTATCGATTTTTCTCTTTGCCACTGATGAAACTCCACATATGTAATATCCAGTACAGGTGTAATAGTTTTGATGTCAGTAATGAAGCACCCCATCAAGAAGAAGTAATTCACAATGATTTACAAAACACAAAACAGTGTTGACATTTTACTTGCTTGAACCGTAAGCGATTTTTAACATAGTAACACAATTCATTAGTCATTTGAAGAAACTTAATTTAATGCCTAATATTATTTTAATGTTCCAGTATTGGGTTGAATTATCATTTTATTTATCTTGCGAGGTGTATTATGAAATTAATTCAATATCAGTGACTGGTAATGAATGTGAAATAAAAAATGCTGCTTCTGTGAACAGAAAATGCTTAAATAGAAATAATATGATTTTTTACCATCACTGAATATATGTTAAGAAATACATACTTATTTGTGGGTATTTTGAACAACTACTTTAACTCATAATTTATTTTAAATATATTGTTAAACTACCAATTGTTGATAATAATGGGGGAAAAAGTTATTCACAAACGTGCTTTAAAGGAGGTGTTTGTGCTTATATAAAAAAAAACCGTGAGATCTTCTTTCTTTATTTCTTTTTTTTGTTGCGCCATTAGAGCATCTGTTAGTTTTCCGCTTGATTTGCAATGGCAGGTAATAGGGGAGCAGGGACAGTGATGAATGCTTTATGACAGCATGCCATCATCCACAGCTAATGAGGTTTGCTGCCGCGTCCTCATTGACAGCTTGGTTGGTAAACCAGGCACGGACCCCGAAAGTCTCTACGGATGATCGTCTAATCTGCAGTTATACTTGTTTATTCCGGAATGCATTAAATAGCTACTTTTTTTCCTCCAAACCGATACATGCATCCGCAAGGTTATCATTTAAAACTGGTAAATGATCGCTTTACTAATTTTAAGTTGAATGGCAAAAATGCACATTGCATGACAGGTGTGTTATTCTAATTAAGTGATTGTAATCAAGCTTGGCGTTTAACAGTATACGAAGCAGATCATACCACGCGCAAGAATCATCACACGAAATAATGTAAAGTACACATTTGCATCATGCAATAGCATTTATGGTGCACATTTGATCGAAATTGTTTCTGTTAATGTCCATAATACATTAACTATTAATGTTCCACAATCATGTATATACATGCACTAATGTGTATGTATGTAAACAAACAAAACACCGTGCATGGATCAATGCTCTATGTCTGGCATGCAAAATTCTCTACAGGAATTTGCCAAAGAGTAAACATCTTATTTCAGAAGCAGAATGATGTGACGCGATGAATGTCATTGGCCATAATGATCACCTGACCTCTTCAAATTGACCCTTACAATTGCATTGCAGGAATGCTGCAAATCATTCTCCCTCACACATAATCTTTATGTTTCAGGAACATTATCTAATGTATTATTCACATTAATTAACAAGTCAGTGTGATGCTGAAAAATAGAAGCTCCAGTTCTTATGATAGTCGGTCAGGTCTTTAATTGTGATTATTTAAGATATTTTTTTGGAGTCATGAAATACTCAATGTTTACAGCTCCGGCTTTAAATCGTATGAAATAGATATTTGTTTAATTTAAAGTTTAGAAAACCATAACACAGTTTAAATTGCATTATTAATTATTTTAGCCCTTCATCATTACATTGCTAGATAAAGGCCTCCTTATGCCATATCAGGCATGGAGGTTTTTAAGCCATACTTCACACTGGTCAGTTTTGGTTCAGGAAGCAGGGGCCAGCACCAGTTGACATATCACTCACCACTAATATTCGAAGTATCTGGAAATTCGACTGAAAATGCCAGGTTCCTGGGTTTCTAATGCAGTGCGCTACTGCTCCCATTCGCGTAAAACAAATACTTAAATATTTGGCTCTAATGAAAAATCAACAACATAGTAGGAGTACATCAAACAGAAAATGTTCTTAATACGTGAATATGTTTAATATACTAAAGAAAGGAACATCGTGTTTTCAGCTAAATATGCCGGGAACATTTTTTGTGATCGCGCGTAGGCATGAGCACAAATAAACAAAAACTCAAGACACACGTCAAAACCAGCAGTGCCTTACAAGGGAAAACAATGTAATCAAAAGACTAAGTTTACTGAAATCGCCCTTCTTCATAGGAAAGCAAAAAGTGCCACTGCTGTTCCTATGCAGAAGGGTAATGGCTCTGAAACGTTATTTTTTTTATTTATACTTGGGGCAGTGTCAATGACAAATGCAAGACCACTGGATTCACAGTGAAGTGCGCTAACCAATGCATCGCCGCTGCCCTCTAATTTTTTTTATTTTTCCCATTACTGTTTTTGATAGGTTAGATTGTAGCTCGTAAAGGAAGTATAACATTACCAATTAAATTTGTCCTGCAGCAAAAATTTCACAATTTCACAATTTGAATCCCAAATACTCCCATGAGTTCAACTCCCGTTGGAGGTCAACTTAACTTCCTGGAACGCTCTTCCGATATTCGGACGCCACTGGAGCTATGCACTTTTAAATATGGATTGAAAACTAATTTCTTAGAACTGATTTTTGTGTTTAGTTTGTTGGCCTTCCCCCACACCTCTGTTTAGTATGGTTGGCGACGTATGGTGCGAAAGAAGTTAAACATGATGATGGTGATGCTGCTTTATATCACATTTGTCATGTGCAGGTAAAAAGTGAACATTTACAGTACTCGCCTATAAATACTAAAACAGAGAAATGGATTGCGGTGACATTTCCTGCTTTAGAAAGCACCAGTAGCGCTGCCATTTATTGTGGTCGAAGGCAGTGCTGGTGACTGCCCGTCATTTGCAATCAATTGAGAGTTTGAATTGGGCAGTCAATATAGAGGAGTCTGTGTTAATGTTAATTTTGAGAGGTGGTCGCCATGGGACAAAAATCCGACTTCAAAACTTGGAATGCTGTCCTCATGTAAACTCTAAGGAAATGGCTCTCAACACGGTGATTAATGTAATACAAAAGACATATTTGAGTCAAAGTACTTAACTGCATTTCCAGTACACTCAAATACTTTAAGTCTGTTGGGAAAAAATACAATAAAACACGATTGTACAAAGGGAAAAATGAGAATTAGCATCTTTAAATTTGTTTAAGGGGAGATTAAAGATGTTTTGTAAGACAACGAAATGCAGTAAAATGTCACGTTTTCATATATAAGCAGTGAACACTTTATTTGTTTTTTTTTTAATAATTATGCTATTGGCAATCATATCACGAGACGAAGAATCTACGAGGAACTATCGCATGGCAGTGTATCACCCCGTGTTAGAGAACAGTCTGTGCAAGGAGACATCACGAAGCTACACGAGGCAGCAGCACTCTTCGACACGCCCTGCTACAGAGCGCAATGCTTGTCGCATTGCACTAAAATTTATTATAATTACCTGTTTTATTTTTCAGAGCTGGAATTTTTGCCAAAATAAGTTGAAAACCAAATTTAATCACGTGTTTATTTTTTTCAGTCAGACTGGGCTGCGACCATCCACCTGCTTTAATCACTGGTGGCTGCCAGTATTCAAATGCTGAATCTCAGCCATGCTGGCTCAGCACTTGCTTGCGTGCTTGCTTGCTTACGACCGTGCAAATCTTTCGGTCGTTTTTAACCCACTTCCCGTGATCCAATCGAGCTGACATTTTGCACACAGACTCGTTGTGCGTGACAATTTTTTTTCGTGAAAAAAACATTTCCAAATTTTACACTTTTTAGGTAAAAAAAATATATATATTTAATTACCAATTGCTTAATGGTGGCAGGCAATCATCTGACTCATAGGTGGCAGCCATCTCAAGCCAGAGGACGAGAGGACTCTAGCCGCCCGTTTCAAAGACCAATGTGGGCTGGGTTGTGGCCCATTGAACACGCATATAAAGGATTTATAGTGAAAAACTTTGTTTTTACGGGTTAATTTTTTTCTTCACCTGAGGACGGCTGCTTGCGTTGTGGCCGAAACGTCGTGAGAATTATTTTATTATGTTTAATTTGTATTATTTTATTACTTCCCTTCTACGTGACTTTACCGAAAGAACCAAGAAGATGAATCCCTGTAGTCACGAAAGCTTTAAATCGAAATTTTACACCTCCGAATAGTTTACAATTTTCAGCAGAGGGTTTTTACTTTCTTTAAAGCATTTAATGGGAGTCATATTGCCTCATTTGATGTTAGGGCTTGTGACAGTGCGTACATACTAAAATAAGTTATAACCCAGTATTTAAACATTTTTTCTGTTTTTTTTTTCTGGAAACATGATACAATAAAATATTATATACATGTTGTACTCATTTGCTATTTCAGAAACCTGACTGTACATCTGGTAGTTTTAAAACCCTTATATTGGTCCTAGTAAGACGGCAGAGAAAAGTTAAAACACCCAGCTTGCTTGGGCACACATGCACAGGCTGTGCACTGCGTTTAGCAAAGTCAAACGACTGCAGAAAGAACATTGCTGTTTCAAGCACGAGTCACACTCGTTGTATGTAACACTGAATGATTTGTGCTTAAAGAGTTCATGAAACGGTATTTATCAAACCCCTTCAAAACAGCATTGTATTGATTAGATTTTTTTAATTTATGATTGACCATTGATGTTTAAAATGTTGAATGTGTTTAAAGCACTTTAAAACAGCTATTGCCTGTGAAAAATGACTGCGATAAAGCACATTACTGTTTATAATTCAACATTTCATTGTCACCGTTTTGTTATTCTGAGTCATTGTGCTTTTGTAGATTTGTTTCACTTCGGTGGCTACAATTTTGGAAAAATGTCACGTCTTTATTATATCATTGGCATTTTTTCATAAGAGTTATTAGTCATTCATGAAATGTGCAAAATTCCAAAACGTTGGTGATTCATGTTTTTTTTTGTGCTTAAACATCAACACAATACTGGATGAGGATTTTTTTTTCACGAAGAACAACATTTAGAAAAACATATTTACATGACGTATGTAAATGCCTACAAAATCATGCTTTCATTAATAACTAAAATGTTGGTTTAAATAATTAACTAATGACGGTGATAAATTACACTTTTCAATCTACTGATTGATGAAGACCTCCCCAGCTTTTGTGGAAGAGGTTCCAATGGATTTTTTTTCTGGCACCTGCCATATAAACGTGAAATTTCCATGACTATTACAGCCACCTGTGAATGTGAGTACTGCCAAATGCATGTTGTAGCATGAAGGTATTTTGTCTTGTGTAAGCTGCGATACCATGTCTCACGTAGACAAGCGTGCTATGCTTGTATATTCTACGACTACTTGAACTAACGTTATGGTATCTATCAACACAACTCTGGTTGGAATGTTTATAACCATATTTGTTGGGAACTACTAGCTAATGGCCATTGTTTTGCCAAGAAATCCCACCATAATGTATTTTCGAATTAACGTCTGGCTCACAGTTATGAGCTGATACTGTGAGTGGCATTGCCACGAAAGCGGGTGTTGCTCTGTCGAGCTGCAGCTGTATGAACACCTGAGAGAAATCCGCACATCTCCCATTGCTTCCTCCGTGCACGTTCCAAGTCCTGCCCATTCTCATCTGGATGGATGTCCTGCGGCGGTGACGTGGTCGAGTAATAGCGTGTTTGTCGCTCCTTGCAGAGCTTCACGGCTCAAATCCAGTGGCCGTCCTGGTTCATACTGCGTGTGTATGAATCTTATAAATCGGCGCAGCGTTCTTGATAGTGGACCTTAATGATCCCGTGACGTTATTTGAAAAAGAATAGACCACGTGTGCCAGCATCATAGCTTGGATTATCCAGCCTGTTTTTTTTTTTACGCAAACATTTATTTCGATTGGGTAAAAAACTAGAGCAACATCGCTTAATAGCGGAAAAAAATATTCATCCGTGAAACAGAGCATCTTCACAACAGCCTTGCAGTGGGCGTAAGAATGGTGCTAATACCAAATGTAGAAATTATTTTAAGGTGCGCCAGGGAGTGATGGCGGAACACCACACGGTAGCACGCGCACAGCGGGTGGTGCATACGGCCACGTGACCCACACCCTCTGTGCGCTGCTCTCCGCTCGCTCAGTCCCCTAATGATGCGACGTTACCACCGTTTGCCACGGCTGTGGGAGCTGCCCTGCTGTGCCATCGCTGAGGCCGCTAGGGAGGAGGAGGAGAACGTGAGCAGTAAACACAGCCACCTGGAAAGCATTGCATGACAATGCTTTACAATGCAAAGCATTGCTGCAATGAAATGCTTTGCAGCCGTGCTATCTCCGCGGCCAATTGCAAACGGGTTTGTCGTCATCGCCTCGCCCGCGAGGGGAATAGCCTTGCCGACTGCTGTGTTCTCTGCAAAGAACAGGATATTTCTATTTGGCACAGATATGATATTAACATCTGAGATGCACTTATTGTACCATGTTGTCGACTTCTTAGTGAGAATGATCTGTTACTATCGGCCCACTATGATGACACAAGACGGTGTTCCTACTTAGCGACGTTGAGATTGTGTTTGGTAAAATTAATATTATTATTTTACTCAGCTTACGTGTGCAATGCAAACAAGGTTATCAATGGAACACATTTGTGACATATTGTGTAATGTCAGGCAAGAGACTTTAGGCTGGCACACATGATAATGCACCCTCACTGGCTTTTAAATCGTGAATCCTGCCATGCTGTTTGGTAAGGGGGGGGGGTACATTTTGTTATTTCACATTTATGATAGTAAAAGTAAATTTATACGTGAATGAATATTTTCCCGATTTGTAATATGCACAGTATGCACTCACTTTTTAAGAGAGAGAGAATGACTTAGAGGCGTGAGGAATCACAGACAAGTGGGAAGGTCGCAAGGTGGTGAGCTGGCATCAACAATTGCTCAAGCCCTGCATTCCTCTATATATGAATATGTTATGAGCCAATTAATGAGTATTTATTAATGGGAGGAAACTGGAGCACGCGGAGAAAACCTCCACGTGCAACGGGGGAACCACTGTCCGATACAGATGGAAACATGGAGTCCACGTTTGTTGTACCACTTCATTGTCACATTACGTACTCAAACTAAGCTATACGTTTTCCCAATTATTTGATGATTTCGCGTTGACAGTGGTGTAGAAGCACACGAATCAGAATGTAACAAATAGGCTCAACACATTTTAGGCAATGGATGTTTTTCACAGCATGTGCTGTTATGTTCTGTGAAAAAGGTCTTTGCCCAATACATTACCTCTTTTATATATATTTTGAAGGCATTGTTATTGACACGTGTGTTGAGTTTTGTTTTGTTATATTCGGGAGGCTTTCATAAGGCACTTTAAACAATAAAAGTACATAATGCTGCAGTAACTTAAAAAAAATCTGTTTTAAATAAGAGAGAAATTTTATGAAGTGCCAAATATGAGTGTGAAATTAATTTAATACGTGTGTCAATTATATGTACGTGTTTTAATTTGTTCTGCATTTCTTTTAGTATTTGTTTAATATACACTAGCTGCAGAATTTTATATTTGAATATAGTTAACATATACAATAGTGGTAATGAACATCTCAAGTGCCATTCACAAACTAATCCCTTATAATAAATCTGTCACAATTACGTGTCTTGAAGCTATGTTTCTAATCCAGTGCAAGCATGGATTGCAGGCGTTGATAATTCAAAGTTTTATACACAAGAATTACAACTGGAGCAAATACAGTCATTAATACCGACCCTATTTATATATTATCCCTCGTATCATATAATTTCCTTGGGGACATGGCCAAAGTGACCGTGTTGAATATGGGGCCACTTTGAATTCTGTGTGCACGCAGCCTCAGCAACATTGAGACCCATTTACAGACACACCAGATGGCAGGCACAGCTGATGGCACTGTGCAAATAAGCAGTAAGGGCATCACAGCAGATTAAAGGAAATGTTTCTCATGTTGCAAAATTATAACCTGACAACAGTCGTCGAGTGATGGTGCAGTGGGTAGTAAGCACACCGCAAGGTTCACCTGGTGACCTGAGTTCGGTTCCCGGCCAGCATCGTCAAACAACCATGTGGACCAGCATGGTGAAGTATGGGGAAACAACATCAATTACAGACTCGGTGTAGGGAGGCTTGCAATCAACAGTGGATTGACAAATGGGCTATACAATTTTAGCCATTAATATAACTACGGCTAGAGGCTTTTAAACTTTCATTTTGTTTTGACTTAAAGCTTTCGTGACTGCAGGAATTCATTTTGAATTTTGTTATCTGGATCACGGTTCCACTTCATTATTAAATATATATAGAGGTGTGTGTTTGTCTTTTACTATAAAATGATATAATACATACATTTAGAGAATACAGTGCAATACAATTTGCACGGAAATATGCATTGTATTGTATGGAGTTCGTTTAATAATGTAATTGACGTTTGAAAAATAATGTAATTTACCCAAAAATGAGTAAACTATTGTGTATGGATTAAAATAACCTTCATTGTGAAAACCTCACATTGTATTTTGCTGCTAATGGATAATAAATCCTGAAAACAAAATTACCAGGCAAACTTACTGATGCGATGAGAGTGTATACATGTGACAAACAAGCACTGCCAATTCTTGTTTTATTCTTATCTAAGGGTGCATACATAAATACCATGTCCCAACAGTGAGCTTCTCGTAAATACATCCTCTTCTGTGCGCTGGGTTCTGTTGAATTATTTTATGCAGTCACAGCTGAAGTGGTGCATTTACTCCGAAATCCAAGCCAACATCATTTCGCTTAAAATTTGGCAAGATGTTCTCCGCAAACATATATGAGCCATCAAAGCAAGCATACGGGAGACAAACGTTTATGAGAGCCAGCTGCAATGCGTAGTATCGTTTTTTCATTAGTTCAGAGCAGAGCACAGAGAATCCTTAAACAAGGCATATTGATCATTGAAGGTGGTGTGATTGGTAACAATAACTGGAATCATGTTCAAGGCTCACGATCTCTGTTTTGGTGGATCTTCGTAAATTGCTATAATTTTAATTTCCATTTGGTATGGCTTTTTAAACATGCAACTTCTACACGGGCGTCTGACAAAATTGCACACAAGCAGTGTCATTATATTGAGCATTGATGCAGATGCTAATGCTCATGCTCTCAACTCGTACGGGTATAGTTGTTCACCATCTAGAAATATGCATAGGGCTGTTCAATGTTACACTGCATTGCCAATATTTAAGAGGTTCTACATGGATAGGCGTAACAATCTCGATCTTGAAATCTAGTATAGTGGAAATATTGTAATTATATAAGAAGAAGAAGCATTGTGCTTCATAACTATATACACGACTATGAAAGGTAAATGTTACCTGGAAAACGTGATGTGAATATCCCACTGTACATTCAATAAATATGAGTATAAACATATTATAAACATATTCTTCTAAATTTGAGCCTTAGTCCTTGGAATGTGGCATGTAAATTGAACAAATTATTTTCAATAAATATATATAATCTTATTCCTGCCATAGCATCTGTCACATAATCTCACTACTTTATTTAGTTAGCTGTTTATCAAGCTGTATATACACAACAATGAAATGGCCTCGCCATGAAGTGACACTGGGCCATGTGTTGGCAATGACGTTCATAACGGCAATGGCTTTAAAATACCAACCGTCGAAAATTAAAGTCAACGACTTTGAAAAAAATGTATACAGATTTTTCAGTACAAATGAAAGGTTGGTTACTTTAGCAATAATTTTGTCACATCTGAAATGACAAAGTTAAAATGCATTAGTATTATTTTTACCACTGTCCTAACCATATCAATGTAAATTATTTCAAATATAAAATCCCGGTATAAATTGCAGCATAGCAATATTAATACACACACGTATAGATATGCATACAGCATTCATATTGGCTGGTGCCGTGGCAGAGTGCCCAACACTGAACTCACAGAAGTTCAAAAGACTCCCATCAGTGGACACAAGCCATCATTCCTCTGGGGTCACCACTTTCTTGAACATCAAGTCTGATCGTTATTATTTGGGGAAACCGGTCCCTGGCATAGTAACATGGAATTTTAGCTCGTGACTTATCATTGTTATTGGCGCCGGGAACCACCCATGGGTATTCAATTGTACTTACGCATTAATGATAATATTGAAAGTTTCAAGATGCAGCTGTGGCACAGTGGTTATCATGCTGAGTAACAATTGCCAGCAACGGCTAACATCAGTGGTGAGTGATATCTAAACCGGTTCTAGGTCCACATTTCACCAACCCACATTGACCAGCATCGAGAAGTATGGTCAAAAAACCCCCCATGGACTGTGAATTGTGATTCAATTGTATTATGACGTTTCACTTTTTGTTGACGCAATGCCTGTTTTTTGACCCGTCGATGTTTTTCTGTTGCAGGAACATGGCAAAATCGGAGTCAAATTTAATGTCGGCACAGATGACATTGCCGTCGAAGAGGCAAATTCGTTGGTGAATGACGGCAAGTATCACGTGGTGCGGTTCTCACGGAGCGGTGGAAATGCCACGCTACAGCTCGACAACCTCCCAGTGAATGAGCGCTTCCCTTCAGGTGAGTGGCCGCCCTCTCGCCCTGAGTGCCAGGGTAGGATGTAGTCGATTGCCCACGTTTTTGAACCGCTGAGTATTTCGTATTGACAACTGTGATGTGCGCTGTGTGTGACATGAGGAAATGAAGATCTGTATGTTGTTCTGTTGATTGTTTTTCTTTCGATGTTGGTCTTTTTGTTAATATTGATGTCCTCTTAAGAAAATATTGATACTCAGTTGACACTGTTGTAAATAACAAAAACTCAACATATCCATAACACTTCCCTAAAGAGGACAACATATTTATAATCGGCCACGATTTGGGCAATGTCCCTTCTTCAAAGCAATGGCTATGCTTTTGCCATTAATAAGAGCAATTGCCTGAACTGTCAACAATCAAACAGTTATTTCTTTCATGATGTGTGAGCACGTAAGATATGAGGATAATTTTTGTCTTTCCAAGTAAGCAGTCGTAGTTATTATACGAATAATTATAATTATAAATAAAGAGATGACGTATATAATTGGCGAGCAGTGGCGTAGCACTTATTGCACTGTGCTAATAACCGAGCCACCAGAGTTCAATTCCCAGCCATGGGCCCTCACCATCCCTTCACCAACCTGCACTAAACAGTGTGCCAACGTATCACCAAACAACCCCCATAACCAACACAGCACGAGGCCGTCATCCAGCAGTGGAAAGACAAAGGCCTGTACATTATGCTTTAAATTATTACTTATACTGTACGAATGTCGCAAATACATTTGTAAATGTTTGCGTGAATGTCATTTTTCATTATTTTTGAATAATTGCTTTTCTGCCTTACAAATTAAAATTGTTCATTTTGTATTTCAATACTCATTTGTAGAAATAAACATTGCAAGGGGCAATTTAGATAATCAACTTTAACAGGTGGATTGGGTGGAAAATGTTTGCACAAAGTTTCAGTGCAAAACATATTTCTTTAATTGGCATTATTTCTTACATTTTCATTTGTATGAGGTCGCTGTAAAATCTGAAAGGATGACCAACATTCATTTGTTATACTCAATCTAAGTGACCATTTTACTCGGAATGAGTAACCAATTTCACACCTGTTTATGTCTAAGCATTTGTCACCCACAATAAAATGTTCTGCCTTTGAAATTAACATAGAAATTCATCCTGGTCTTCCAAAGTTAATGGGTTAAATAATACTTTGTTTTCAAAGGGAAATTCAATTGCATGAATACAAATTAATGTCACCTTTGCTTTTATTCCGTGCTATGAACAATAAAGTAGCAGTCGACCTTTAAATGGGTTTACACGTTGATTCTAAGGCCGTCACTGCTTTTGTAAATGGACATGAGCTGAAGAGATTTACAATTTTTATTATCCACATACATGATGGAATATTCGTTTAGTCAAGGATAATCAAGGAAAGTGAGAGGTCTGCCTTGGGCAACCTTGTGTTAAATTCATCTTAGGAAATTGGGTACAAGTCACGAATGTTACTCATTTTATGCTCTCATTTTTTTAATGCATCCCCATCTAGGACACACTGGTATGCTGATGTGGTGTAATGGTTCGTCACCCATTCGATTTGATCTCCCAGCGTGGCAGTTTAAAAATGTGCGAGTTACCTGAATCCCTCCAGCATCACCTTTGTCCACCCTGCAGTATAAATGGATTCACCACATGTAGTCGATCAGCAGGTCGTGTGTGATGGCATAAAGTGTACATACTCCCAGCTCTTCCTAGATGTCTGTCCAGCATGGAAGAGTAGGCCAAATACCTTCTAGAGAGGCTCTCTTGAGCTTCCTGTAGTGGAGGCCCGTCTTTAGCAGCTGTGTCTTGACCAAGTAGTTTCAGGGCTGCACCTTTATCTATCACACAAGCATAAAGCAGAACGCCTTGAAACAACAGATATGTAATATTTAACGTGAGCCATACACGTTAATCATTCAGGGCAGCACTGTTGTTGTGATGGCAGAGATGTTCGAACAGAATAAAAAAAGCGAGTCACATAAGGCCTCGTCATCCTGCCTTCCTCCCTTATACTGCAGGAAAGAAAGGCACCACATGCAGGCCCCCCCATGCTGGGGAGAGATGTAATTTTGTCCTTGCCCTCAGGATAGGCACAAATTATGTACTATTCCATATAATTATTATAAATCTAATTTTCGCCCACAAAATGCTTCATTTGAAATGGCATCACAGGCTATATTGCAGGTGTTAGCAATGATAATTTAGGAAATGATTCAGCGTTCTCTAATATGCAGGTGGGTACAAGGTAATGCTTTGCTTCATACACATATATTTTACTGGCAATTCAGGAGTGGGCACTTTCAAAATAAAGAGTGTTTAGCAAGTTTATGCATTGCTATAAGATTGCTTTGCAGAATTAATTAGTCGCACTTTCGCTCAAAACTTCATAAATCACAGAAAAATCCAATGGCAAACTTGTTTCTGTTTTTGTTGCTATAATGAATTCCATATAACCTGCGACCCTCCTTTGTCACTTAATCGGGGCTTCTCTGATCGTTCATATTTTTTCCCCTGGTCATTTTGAAATTGTAATTAAAACAGCTCACGGTGCACGTGTACATTTGTATATTATATTACGTAAAAAGGGCTAAAGGAAATATATTCTTACTCGAGATTATTTATGCTTGGCAATAATTATTACATTACAAGAAATGCTTATTGAAGATTCCAGGTTTGCAATTTATTTGGCCTTTTAGTGAAACAGAAAAGGTGACTGAGCATGATAGCATATTTTTATTTTAAAAAATGTATTATAGCTGTGACCATATGGCTGACCTTAATTAAGTCTCTTCTAAAAAATGTCATCCTAAAAGCTAAATTTAAAGCTCATCCATTGCCAAACACCTAAACTTAGTGGGTGAATGACACCCAACTTGTAAAAAAGGACCATGAATATATTTTTTCAGCACCAGTCCATGAACATTCATGTAATTTATGTTTGGCAGATCTTATTACTTGATTTTATAACCACAGGGCCAAGTGAAAAAAACCGAACCACCTTGTCATACCCTTTCAGCATTTGGGAAATGTATAGACCCCTCTCTGATTGATGCCTTTTCAGTGTATTTCAAGCTACATGTGAGTCTTGATTCATGGCATCTGAATAGTTAAAACAATTGTATCATGACTTAATGTGATAGCTATATTATGCAGTTGGAGTAATTGAGAAAATTACGTGACGTAAAAGTACCCAATGAAAATTATACTTTCTATAGATTTGTGTGGCTCTGATAACGTTTTGTCTTCGGTACACATTAGTATTACCTAATTAGAACAAAGTACTTTTGAACATCGCTAAAAAAAAATTACTTCTTAAATACAAAATACAATAGCATTTTCATTTTTTCATTTAATAATGGAAGACTTCCTCATTTGGAAGCTTGGTTAGTTATTTTATTGCGTATAAGTTTGGGCACAGTGCTTGTCTCAACACTGCAATCATGCACAAAGGAAGGCAATCGCATATATAGTGCTAATCAGTGTACCACTTTTGGTGCTAGAGTCAAATGAGGAATGATGGACAAACAGATGTCTGTTCAACACGTAGGCTTTCGCGACCAGGGTCATCTACAATACAGGTTTTTTTTTAGTTAGATCGCGTAAATATAGGGCACTTCAAAAAAAGAATGAACACTTACATATGGAACTATCGTTTTTAATGGATAAAGAACGGATAGTACACTGTAACATGATAACAAATGTAACGTTAATAGCTTCAAAAGTCAGTCTCCACTTATTCGCCATCATTGTCAACACGTGTCTGGAATCTTCTCCAGGTGGTCTCCAGAGCCCGGAGGCTCATTTCTTGTGGTATTGTTGCGAATTCTCAGAAGTGGTTAACATTTTTTCGAAGCACCCTGTATATAAAAGTGTCGTTAAACCCACCACCACCCAACACGGAACACGCCTAAGTGTAGTGTTGAACTCGGAAGCACAAACTTGACTTGGGGGCAACACGTTTATTACACAGCCCCAACAGGGCTAACTACATACACGTACACACTCTAGACCATAACAGGGTAACAACACAATTTTAACAGGCTAACTACATAACCGGGTCAGTCAGTAACATTCCGATTGACCCACGATGCCGAGCGAAGATCGAAGATCAGAGAGACGGTAGCACCGAGGGTTGATTCCAGAGAACAGCCAAGAACGCTCTCGGGACCGCCCCTTTATGCTCCTGGGCGTGGCCTCGCTCCACCTTCAGCCACGCCCCTTTCGAGACCTTTCCCGAAGGATCTTGACCGAGCATCACGTGTCCCTCAAGTCCCCCTCGAGCCCCCCTCGGGCCCCCATCACTACCCCGTCCCGGTCACGTGCCCTCTCGGCTTCACCCAGACTACCACGTCCTGACTTGCCCTCTCTCAGGCCGTCACCAGGACTATGGCCCCTAGGGCTCGTTCGCATGCCGTACTCACTCTGGTCCCAGAGAGAGGCTCCAGATGCACAGTCGCACTCTGATGACAGTGCCTGGCTGCGAACACCAAAGTGACACCCTTAACGTCACTACACAAGTCCAGCACACCGGTGTGTTGGAGAGCAAGGCCACAACATTTACAACGCCAGTAATTGCAACTAGCTTCATCAGGCTGTGTGCTCTACTATTAACGATTTGGCACGTTCTGTTTGCGTGACAAACCTTACTAATTGGCTGTGTCAGGTGTTGGCGGGTTTAACGACACTTTTATATATTTACGCGATCTAACCCAAAAAAAAACTGCATTATAGACAGATGTCTATATCAGTGGAAGAATGATTAATAGTGAGTTTAAACTATTGCAAATCAGCCAGCCATCATTAGGTATTTCTATTAAGCAATAGATACCAACCATTCACCTCATTAAACATCTTCACCTGCTCTTAAGTTCTTCACCTGCTCTCAAAAAAGCATAATAATAATGAATGTTGGCTCAGCATACAGCCTTGTACTAACATTGTTTCTGCAATTCTAAGCTAAATTGCCAACATCTTTCGATAAATCGATGGTAGGAGGATTTTACATGTTGGTGGAAATGGAAAACCTGCAAAAGTCTACCCGAACAAGATGATGATGCTCCAAAATCCATACAGATATGGCATCGGCCTATGTGATATAAGGACATCTACTCATAACTCCACATAGCTCTACCAGAGGCAGTTAAACTCGCACAATCATCTTTATCGAAAGTGCTGGATTACAGGCACAAAAACCATATCATTGTAATACAATGATTAACCTATGACAATTTGAATTGCTTAAGGCTGGGTAGCCTTGAACAACGATGAAATAAAAGCAAGAGGACTGTTATCACAATCTGGGCTGTAAACATTTGTTTGATTACATATATATAGAATGTCAGAATAGCAGGAGCCTGAACATTTTCAAACCATGTCTCTCATGTGGGATTGTCAAGTACTGGATGGTTTGTTTGGCCATCATAAACATGTTTGAAAATATCACTGTGTCGTGTCTACAGTATATGCAAATATGTCACAAATTGCAATGAAATGGAATGTAATTCATTGTAAAAAATACAAAAACAAACTGGGTCTGCATACCGAGGTAAGGTGCACCACAGTTTTCATATGCATGTGATGTAAAAAAAAACATGGCCATGCTTAGCTTATCAGTTATAATGGAATATGTCGTTTTGTCGTAAAAGTAATTCTCCTGTGACAGCTGACCCTGACTACGATTGGAGTCAGATCTGCAATGAGGATAATGGTGGAATTAATAACATTCTACAACGAACTCCAAAAAACTATTAATACATAATTTGATGGGAATGCAAAAAAAATATTTTCCTATCGTACTCCGTTATGTACATAAGTTCCATTGTGAGTGAATTATTTTAATGTATAAATGATTGGGTAAATAAATCGTGCTTATTTGGAATAGAATTTGAACCAATAGGGAAACATATTTTACATTTTTGCCAATGCTCCCAATTATGTCCATTCTACCATCTATTGCTAAAACAGTGCTCAGTCCTATTGGCATCATGAATAGCACATAATCTTCTCCAAAACACATGCGGTATATGCATGCAGTGGAATATGTTAATTATTTGCTACATAATTACTTTTATTTGGCATGTTTGTGGATCGGGCATGGGGTAGCTGAGCTACAGTTGCCAATTGTATGAATTAGCAAAGGGTAACTAGGGCAGTGAAATTTGCTAATTAGACTTGAGGGGCAAGGGTTATTATTGATTGCTGATAGCGCCAGCAGCATATTGACTGGAATCCATCCATCATTACATCCGCAGTGTTTTGTAGAGTCATCACAAGAATTAGGCCTTTGTTTGCAAAAAAGTGTTATGCCAAGCAGAAGATTTATGACTGAGGAAGACAATTAGTATTGACTTGCTGTAGGTGTAGCTTATATTGCTTATATGGTATTCTGTGAGGTACAGAGACCATCAGTGACGCAATTACAGAGATAAACATGAGAATGCCATCACATAAATAGTGTGTAAACAACCATTTTTATTCATATTCCTATAGACATTATTACTCTTAAATATATTAGCAATGAAAGGTTACAAAAAAGTGTGAATTGGTTAGCTTATTGAGATAAATAAACAAGGTTAATCTAGCATCGTACCGGTCTGTGATCACTTCTTGAGCTGAATTTGTTGATGTCAGGGACATCTCTGTTCATCTGGGGTTTGTCCGTTAGATTCAAGTCAATCTCATTTTTTATATCATCATGTGGACATCTACATGTCTAAGTTTATAGGATAAAGAGACCGCTTCATGAGTAAAATACTTTCCAGCAGTAAAATATTGAAAATAGTTTAATCTACAAGAAAACAAGAGCACGGTTCATAACTTGACATTTCTAGATTTATTGGAGAGAATTTCACATGAAGAGGAATGCAAATGTAAGTACAGTATCTACTAAATAGATGTGATTATATATTATAATTAAAAACATTTGGCAGATATATATACAGGACTGGCAGAATTGAGATAGGCAGGAACGGGGGAGATAAATGGGGGTGATGTGATCTGGTCAGGGCAAGATAAAGTTTACACCAGAGGAGGAGAGTTATTGTTAAGTGCAAAAGGCAAAGCATCATTATTGGGATACAGACCGTTTCGTCCAAGGGTAATTTTAGCGAGATTTAATAGACAACCCCTAAATATGTCTGTCATCCATACATATGCACCAACATCAGATAATTCAGAAGAGGATATTGAAGAATTCTATGAAACGCTGGAAAGCACTTTAAAGGAACTGCCTAGGAAAGATATTAAGATAAGTGTGCGAGACTGCAATGCAAAAATTGGGAAGGATAACACCGGATGGGAGTAGATCATGCAAAGGTATGGATATAGAGGAATAAATGAAAGAGATGAGAAACTGCTAGAAATTGCTTCTAAAACACAACATGCTATCCATAAGAGGTTTTTTTGGGTTAGATCACGTAAATATATAAATGTGTCGTTAAAACCCACCACCACCCGACACAGCCAACTAGTAAGGGTTGTCACGTAAACAGAATGTGCCAATTTGTCACTAGTACAGCACCCCGGTGTGTTGGAGAGCCAAGCCATGACATGCTAATATGTAATTTTAAGTTCAAACAAAAAAACTGCAGAAAATGCGCATGGAGGGTGCCACATGGAAACCATTATATGGTAGACTCACCTTTTGCCCGTCCAAGGACGGGTGTATTGCAGTAAATCTGAAACTTGCAAGCGAAAAGCAAACCGCCACGTGATATTCATTGCATCCATTCGTGTGCAATTTGTAAGGCCGCCGTGACACAGACTTATTTCATTTAAAGGTTATAATCCCTCGTTCATCATGACGTCCTTTTTACTTTGATGTCTCAACAGCGTTACGGAGATCACGTGATGACGTCAGGGTTCTGCCTTTGTAGTGAGGGTTGTGAGTTGACGCCGAGGAGGGGGGAGGAGGCACCTCGCCCCCCCCCCCATGTGGAGTGACGTCACCCGCTAATTCTTATGAATGGGGGGGGGGGGTGTCCATTTGGATGACGTCACCTTATAATGATTATTAATGAGGGGGGCTGTTTGATGTGGAGTGACGTAACCTGCTCATGATTATGAATGAGGGGGTTTCTCCATGTGGAGTGACGTCACCTGCTCATGATAATTAACGATGGGTGGGTCCATGTGGATGACGTCACCTGCTCATGATTATGAATGAGGGGGTGTCTCCATGTGGAGTGACGTCACCTGCTCATGATTATTAACGATGGGTGGGTCCATGTGGATGACGTCACCTGCTCATGATTATTAACGATGGGTGGGTCCATGTGGATGACGTCACCTGCTCATGATTATTAACGATGGGTGGGTCCATGTGGATGACGTCACCTGCTCATGATAATTAACGATGGGTGGGTCCATGTGGATGACGTAACCTGCTCATGATTATTAACGATGGGTGGGTCCATGTGGATGACGTCACCTGCTCATGATAATTAACGATGGGTGGGTCCATGTAGATGACGTCACCTGCTCATGATAATTAACGATGGGTGGGTCCATGTGGATGACGTCACCTGCTCATGATTATTAACGATGGGTGGGTCCATGTGGATGACGTCACCTGCTCATGATTATTAATGAGGGGGTTTCTCCATGTGGAGTGACGTCACCTGCTCATGATAATTAACGATGGGTGGGTCCATGTGGATGACGTCACCTGCTCATGATAATTAACGATGGGTGGGTCCATGTGGATGACGTCACCTGCTCATGATTATTAATGAGGGGGTTTCTCCATGTGGAGTGACGTCACCTGCTCATGATAATTAACGATGGGTGGGTCCATGTGGATGACGTCACCTGCTCATGATAATTAACGATGGGTGGGTCCATGTGGATGACGTAACCTGCTCATGATTATTAATGAGGGGGGCTGGTCGACGTGAAGTGATGTCACGCGTGTTAAACACTGACAATCTTGGGTAAATATAGTAGTCAATTTGAACCTTATGGCGGTACCCCAGGGTTCCATAGTACCCGGCTCTCACATAATGCCCGTGATGCAGTCATTTTTAGTCTGTTGATGGTCGGCGATGCGGCAATCGACTCATCTCGACAAGCTGTACACGATGCACTGTTCAAAGTAGAAATTTTCTAAAACGGATTTTTTATGCTAATGTTTGGCGTTTCGACATCGCGGAGTAGCACTGATTTCGGATTGATTGGTACCCCAGTCGCGGAGTTAAGTTCACCCCTTGAAAAAATAGTGTCCCAGAAATAAAATATTTAATTGCCTCGGTTATTTTGTATTATTTGGTACCCCAGGGTACCGCCATAAGGATCAGTAGGTAATGTTCGACAGACGCTGGAAAACATCAGTTTGGCAACGCAGAACATTCCAAGGAGCCGATGTGTCATCGGACCACAGCGTGGATGCAACTTACGACTAAAACTAAAACGTATATCCACAATGCAATTTGAGAAGAGGAGGAACATAGAGGTACGCGAAAATGAGGAGACGAGCAGGACACATTAAAAGGAAATCTCGAGTAGAATCAGGGGAGCATAGTCAGCAACCTTGGAACTAGCACAGGAACAGATAAAAATGAAGCTAAAGTTAAAGAAATCGAATGAGACGGCGACTAAGTACAAAAAGCTATACAATGAGGTAAGGACATCGGTATGAAAGGATAAGCAGGAATTGCTGGAACAACAATGTAGCAACATTACATACTATGCTGGAGAATACAAGACCAGGGAGGTGTACAAACGAGGCAAGTGCACAGATAGGAAGTGGCAACCAAGGCAAACAGTGGTAAAACGCAAGGATGCTAGATATGAAGCTTTCGTGACTGCAAGGATTCATATTCTTAGGTTTTTTCGGTACGTGACTTTACAGAAAAAACCTAAGAATATGAACGCAAGGATGGTAAGATCTTGATGGACAAAGAACACAAAGAAGAGATGGACTGAGTATTGCAGTGGTTTCTATAGGGATACGGATCAAAAGAATAAAGAGCTGCTGGATGAACTAGAAAAGATATCCCCACCACTGAGGGATGATGAAAACAGTAACATTGTATGACGAAGTATAAAAGGTAATAAAACATATCAAGAAAAACAAAAGTCCAGGTGTGGACAGCATAAGCGGAGAAATGATAAAAGCTGGAGGGAAGGAACGTATAAAAGAAATCCATGGGCTACGCAAGCAAGTATGGAGAGGAGGGAAAATACTGGAGGAGTGGACAAAATCCATACTTGTGATGATACCCAAGAAAGGAGGTCTCACCGATTGTAAATATGACAGAACCATCGCACTAATTAGCCACATCAGGAAGATACTTATAACAGTACGATTAAATCGATTAAAAGTACAGACTGAGGATTATTTGGTGGACGAACAGGCAGAGTTTAGGAAAGATAGGAGCACAGTACAGCAAATCTTGATGTTAAGGGCTATAGCAGAGAAAGCAAAGGGAGAGAATAGGCTGATTTACAACTGTTGAATAGATTTCCAGAAAGCAATCGATTCGACTAAGCAAGATATAACGTGGGCAGCATTAAGATCATATGGAGTAGGGAAAAGACTCGTACAGATTCTGTATGATATCGGTGAAGGTCAATGTCAGCAGGAAAGTTTGAACAGGAAATAGGAGAATGGTTCCCAACAACAATAGGTGTGCGACAGAGAGATCCACCATCGCCAAACATCTTCGTCACATACTTGGAAAGAGTGATGGATGTCAGTCCAGACAATGGCACAGGAATATCTGTGCGAGGAGAAAGAATAAATAACCTGAGATTCGCAGTTGATATAGATCTGATAGTAGAAAGCTGCGTAGTACTGCAGGAAAGTGTCCATACGCTGAATAAGTCAGGAAAGGATTCAGGACGGAGGATTAACGTGGAAAAGACAAATACGACGGTGTTGCGAAGGGAGGACATTGAGAATGAAGTAATAATGGAAAGCAGCAAGGTTGTGAATGTGAAGGAGTTTGTATACTTGGGAAGTCTACTGACATGGGGCAACAATTATAAGAAAGACGTAAGAGCGAGGATTGCAAAATGAGTAATGGCGGATTCAATAACATCTGGAGAAGCAAGAAGATCAGCTACAAGACCAAACTGAACATCTTAAGAACATGTGTGTTTTGTATGCATGCGAGACTTAGACGTTATAAAAGACCGAGAGACAACATATTGTCACGGCAAGTATATTACTACGGAAGGACACTGCATCTAAGCTGGACCCAAAGATTGACCGAAATAGAAATAAGAAGGTTTCGCACAGAAGAAGACCTGATGCAGGCAGTGATGAGAAGGAAACTGGCACTATTTGGACACATATGTACGATGGTTTGCAACAGGAAAATTAAAAGTGTGTTGTTTGGACGACGACGACGTCACAAGAGATTGGTGCCAACAAGATGTTGTACTACTTGAGCATATTGGCACAAGACAGAGAAAAGTGCAAACAAATACCTAAATGTGCAGCGGACAACCTTCAGGCTATCGTGATGATGATGGGGTATGTGTGTATACACACAAATATATAAATATTGTACATGGTCGTGGGGGTGTTTGGCCATACTTTACCATGCTGGTCAGTGTGGACTAGTGTACGGGGGTGATCTAGGACTGGTTCAGATCTCGCTTGCCACTGATGTTAGCCGTGAAGTCAGGTCACCAGATCAGAGGTCGCAAACGGGTTTTGATTCCTTACCCGTACCCGGCCGCACCAGGGTCGCAAACGGGTGCCCGTACCCGTACCCGGCCGGGTACGGGTAGGGTACGGGTATCGGGTACCTGATTGCGACCTCTAGGATGAAGCCATGTTGCAGGCGCGGGTGAGTTGATAATAGGAACTTTAATTGTGAGACGAGACAAGACGTTGGGAAATGAGTGACAAACGGTTACTCACCAGTGACTCACGGTCTACCCGTACCCGTACCCGGCCGCACCAGGGTCGCAAACGGGTACCCGTACCCGTACCCGGCCGGTTACGGGTAGCCGGGTATCGGGTAGGGTACAGGTATCGGGTACCTGGTTGCGACCTCTGCACCAGATTCAAATTGCAGTGCCACAACCACAGCAACACCGCTGCACACCGAAACATCTAATACGCACCTCCGATAAGCACAGTTGGCTCTGTACGGTGCGAAAGAAGTTCAACATACATGCGTGCATACATACACATTAATGGCGGTCCCCAATGGGTGGTGCCCATCTCCAACAGTCGATCGATGGGTTCATAGCAAAATGCGATGACTGCGAAATCACCGCTCCACCCCGAACCACTGAGGCCCAATTAAGGACAATCTTTCTCGAATGTGAAATAAGTGTTTAATCATTTCTAAGAGCATCCATAGCGTCGGACATTTTTAGTGCCCCACATTATTATGTTTCTTCTTATATAGAGAGAGCTTATGTTAATATCACGTGTGTGAAATTTTACATTGCATACGTGTATAAATTATTGGTAACTTCGGAACATTTCTCATTACAGCATGGGTTATATGCTTCTCGGTTTGGTTTTATGTTAGGCATTAAACACAGATTTCTTATTTTAGGCTTTAATCATAGCTTCCTTGCAAAGATTTTACTATCTGAGCATGGTCTATAAGATGTGTGCATGCATAGCGTTTATCACCTTGGTGAATTTGTAATGCTTAGCATTTTAACACACCCGCGTGGGATATGTGTAAAGTAGGTACGCTGATGTGCACGTTAGTTTTTTTACGAAAGGTTTTGTGGCAGGTAAACATAAGAGTCTTATCGTCTGATTCACGGCAGGACTAATGCTGCAACCAACACTGTGCTCACAAACTGTAGTCCGGTCAGCCGTAACAATCGGTGCTTTTAAGACTGGACTAAACACGTTTTTGTTCAGTTTAATATAGTTTTAAAAAATTATGTGCCATTTGCGGTTCCGTCTCAGCATTTTGCTGAATATGACGCATGGTACAAATCGCGGATTTGATTCATATATTGACCACCACAGTTTACTCTAAAACGTAATGCAAAGAGTTTATTTGGCCTAACAGTTATGCACATGCATGCGCACATGTGAACGTATTATGAAAGTGTAAGATTCCATTCTCTTTGGTTCTTTCGGTAAAGTCACTTAGGTATAAAATAAAATAAATCACGTTTCGATCGCAACACGGGAAAAAAATTGACTCCAGCAGTGGAACTGCTGAACCAGCGTTAGTATTATTCCTCATTTCACGTGTTTGCTTTTAAATGAGATACGTTATAGATATGCCATTTACTAAAAATTAGTATACACATTTGTTTATACTTTCTGAGCCTTTTATATTTTAAAATATACATCAAGAATATTGCATTTAAATTTGAGTATTTGCAAGGAATATGACTCTTCCTAAAGAATAACACTTCTTTCTTCATTCAAAGAAATCGCAATACATTCACTCAGCCAGCCCAAGTGACATTTAGCAAAAACAATACCCAGGCCTCTGTGGCGCAGTAATGTTGACAAATGTGATATTTAATATTGTCCATAAAGCTCAGGAGCTATATGAGACATTAAATACTTCTAGTTGAACACGTTTATTACTTTCACACTCGTGCAACAGTAAATCGCATCGCCTCCTAAAGTCCCCTTTTTATGTAACCTTATTTACGTATCACCCAACATGGTTGACATTTTTTTCTTTCAATAAAGAGAGGTGTGTTTTTTATTTTTCAATTATGAGGCACACGTAATTGATTGGGCGTTGACGGAGGCATCGCTGACTAAAACGTGTTATATATAGGAAACACATTGTTATTATTTTACATAACCTAAAAATACGTATGCTGAGCAAAAAATAAATAACTGTGAGAGGGACACAACTGAAGGTCACCATCCACTATTGTATTTCGAGTGAAATAACTGAAAGCACACTGGGATAGAGAGGAAATCGAGGGCAGCTTAGAGTGCATTTGGGAACTTAAAGTTTATTAAGAAGAGCCAGCATATCAGTGCATAATTACCTGCCATGATTTATGAATCAGAAACATTAACTCCGACAAAGAAAATTGAACAAAAACTGAAAAGTATGCTAAGAAGCATGGAGAGATGCATGCTTACAATTAGTGAGAGACAAACTAAGTGGGTTTGGGCAAAACGCATCACTAAAAGAGATGATATCTGATGGATAAGACAGATAATGGTAGCCAAAAGAGGGAATCACACCCAAAAGGACGACCACCATGTGGATGGATCAGCTCATTCGCAGCTACAACATGGTTGGCTATGTTCGGTACCAAAACAGTTCAACATACAAGATAGGTGTGCCATTGCAGACCATGAGGGATGGTGATGACAAAATGCATTGCATTCATTTTTGTAGGATGCCGAATTACAATATTCGCTCAATTTAGTTTTGCAAAGGTTTTTTTTTTGTATCAACCTGAGACAATTTATGCCAATGCATAATTTCACATAAATCCTCATGGACCACTTTCAGAGCTTGGACTTTAATTCACTCCAAATAACTCGGAGATTGAGTAGCTCATCTTCGTATAGAGTCGCCATGGGAATGTAAAAATGTAATGCACAGTAGGAGTTAGCGCAGGGTAATTGTGCTGCTTTAGTACCATGCCCAGCTTCTCTTAACCTCAGCAAATTACTTTCACATCCTGGGGTTTTTTTTTTTACTAAATCAGGTTGTGCAGATATGAATGCCTAATTGTACGAGACACCCTGGTAAGTTTTTGAAATTGTGTTGGGTGTTGTGATTGAGCACATGCTGAAGACACTGTTTGCTCATTTGCTCCACCACAGGGTAAATCAGATTTTTGATTAAGTTGAAATGTGGCGAATTTGTATGTAGGTCTTGTATTCACAATATGCCTACATTTTGGGAAAGGAGCAATACCAGTTTTGTTGTCAGTATTTATTGTGTATTTAGAGATCTGTTTTGGATATGTTTTGTCATGGGTTAATTTATATTGGCAAATTTCTGCAGATAATAGGAACGTTTTTCACAGATTAAATCTAAATAATTTCGTTTTTCCCACATTTAAATTATATTCACAGTTCTCAGTAAGTAGAAACGTAAAATTTGAGGTGGACTTTCTTTAAAAATTGGTTGATTAATCCAGAAGCCTATGCTTTTAAGATATTTACAAAGCTGGAAATAAAAAAATTTGAGGTTTACATAACCATAAAACACCAGAGCTATTCACCATTTAGGTTAATTATGTTGTACTTACTATCCACTTAAAATGAAACATTTTTAGCAAGCATATCTGATATGTATATGATAAATGTGTACATGTATGCATGGCTGTACTAAAACAATATATTGTATTCGGATTTAAACAGATTGTAATTGCAGGAATATGCAGCAGTATGTTGTATTTTTCAAGGTCGCTAGCAAGTGCTAAATATTGTTGAAGCTGTTATTGTTGTGAATGTTCTGTGATGAATCTTGTTGAAGACATTCAAGCAACTGGTAAAACATAGCTATTTAATATGCATTATATAAAAATGTCATATAAATGCAATATTGCCATAAGGCCACATTTTCAGCATTATATTGTATAAAGTTCTATTTGGCCTTTAAACATTTATAATTTTGC
The DNA here is from genome assembly GCF_015708825.2 of Lethenteron reissneri. Taxonomy (NCBI): domain Eukaryota; kingdom Metazoa; phylum Chordata; class Hyperoartia; order Petromyzontiformes; family Petromyzontidae; genus Lethenteron; species Lethenteron reissneri. The sequence goes on along the minus strand of NC_083803.1, from coordinate 8,226,347 downwards.
GCCAAAAATGCATGATGGCAGTGAAAATTGTTCTAATATATTTTGAACCGACTAACTAAAAATTAACAATTATAGGCAATCTGATCATTTGAATTTGTCGATGCTTCCTTCATTCCTTCGTACTCTTAATAAGTGTACATAGATGCAGTTAACCTACCTTTTTACCAATACTTTAGTTATAAACTATATTCTCGTGGTAAAGTTTAATTATATGTTTATATTCAACAAGAACAACCATTTTAAAGTTGCTCATAAGACCGACGATAATCTTCAACCATAAACATTAAATGTTAATATAAAATGCAGTATGCAAGGCAGTAACTTGCATGCACTAAGAAGATAGGCTGAAACAATAAAATATAAGCTTAAAAATAAACATAATGTTTTTTCAGTAAAAACACATTTACGTACTTTAAAAAACTAAATAACATTGGGGTTCTGGTCAGCCATACCCTTTAAAGGTAAAAGAATGAAGGCTAAAAAAAATGGTATTTCTTCAAAAGCCAAACAAATAAATTAGCTGGTGAAAAAAAAACTGCCTAAATGTAATTTATATGACATTTCTGTATAATACTTAAACTTGATTCTAATTCACTTGTTTTAAAGAATAACCGTTGACCTGTCAGCTTTTTAACCCTTGAAATATCTCTTTAAACTTTAAAGGAAACATTGATAATGAACGCCTGGCGCTCGCTAGACAGCGAATCCCGTATCGACTCGGTCGAGTAGTTGATGATTGGCTACTCGACAAAGGTAACCACGCCTCGATTAAACTTTTAACTTGTTAAACCAGACATAATTTCCATCATAACACCACTAATGTTTGTTTTAACCTTCTAAATGTTAAAGGCATAAACTTGCAACTAAAGTCTAATGCTCTTTTTTCATTTAACGTTAACATAATTTGGTTTGTTTGCAGATTGGAACTAATGTTATTCTAAGGCACTCTTGATAAACAGTAAACAGTTAAAGGGACCAAAATAGGTTAAGTTTTAAAAGAACAACAAAAATCATTTGACGATTTAAAATGATTAAAGTGAACGTTCTGTGTTCAAAGTAGCGTCTAAAGTGATGTTAATGCACAACCTTGTCCCTTTAACGTTTATTTAAGTTTTAAAATGACATTACTAAATATAAATGCATTTAAATGATTCCACTGTCCTGTTACATTTTATAAATCATTATCATTTAATAATTTTGTTTAATTACGCCCTAAACATGCCATTAAAATGTGCATAAAAATACTGTATATTACAAAAAAAAATCCATTTGCATGTGTGCTAACATGTGCTTTGCCATTTCTTCATTTTCATATTGTTTATGATTTTCATCTTTAAAAACAAATCCAGAAGGCACTAAATTTCTCAAATTTGCTTTTGTTTTTGAAAAATATTCTTAAAAATAACGGGATTTTGAAATCGTGCTTTGTACATCAAATGTTTACAATGTATGATATGTAAAGTAGTCACCATTATCATTGGGGTTTTTTTCTCAATAAAGCTATACATATACAACTATTAATCATAACATTCATGAATACTGTATATATAAAAAATACATTTTTATTATAAATCAAAGTAGAATTTTCGTTTAAAAAACAACGTAACATCTCATTGAATTAATAAGATTGTCCAATTACATCTCTTTTTGTGAGGATACATTCTTGAATATTATAAATAATAGTAACTACACGAAATTTAAATGCATGTTAGAAATGGAATTTTAAATAAATGCAAGTACCCTATAGAACGAGAACTATCATGTTAACTTTTTTAAGTGAGTGTAAAAAAATGAGGATTGCATAATTGTATTATTTCATCAACATAAAAGTGAATTGACAAACATATAAAAGCCCCTTTTCCACAAAATGGGGAAAAAATTACGTGTATCCACTCTCACTAAGTGCAAGGTTTATTTATTCATTTCAAACCTCTTTGTTTCTATGCAGATTTATTTGATCATTCTGAAATAAATTGCTCTTTTTAGCATGTATTGTTGGCTTCATATCATGATGCATGATTTCTCAAACGACCAAGGGTAACAAATTCGAATGAACATGTGGGAGAAAAACTGTCAGTGTTGATCATTTTACATACATGTACAAAAAAAAAAACACGAGCATAGCTTTCATGAACAAAACACAATTTTATATTTCAGGCCGTCAACTTACAATCTTCAACAGCCAGGCCACAATCAAAATTGGTGGCAAAGACAACAACAAGCCATTCCAGGGCCAGCTGTCTGGAATCTACTACAATGGGCTCAAAGTGCTTCAGATGACAGCTGAGAATGACCCCAACATCAGGACGGAGGGCAATGTGCGGTTAGTGGGCGAGGTGCCCTCTGTTCTCACCACTGAGTCAACCGCCACGGCACTACCCACAGAGATGTCAACAACCATCATGGAGACGACAACCACCATGGCCACCACCACAACGCGCCGAGTACGCTCGCCCACCACCCGCGACTCCCTCAGCTCGGTGCGTATCCACGTATGTATAATCACCAGGCCTCTGGGTCTTGCCTTTCTACAATCACGTCTCCTCTTTTGTTTTTCTCCCTTGGTTTCTTGTTATTTAGCACTCAAATCCGACACATTATTTGCTCTGCTAATTTTCTACACTCCCCGATGTGCGTTCAGTGTTACATTCATTTTCGGTTTGCTCTTCATCGGTGCTCGATGCTGTGAAACCAGAGACGTGTCAGTAATGCAATTGCAGACTTTGCTATAAATTGCAGGTCTTTTTTTTCCCATAAATTTATCTCAAAACGCAATGTTTCCTCCTTTCAAATATTCAACTCGTTAATATTTTAAACATATTTTCTATGTTGGATGTCCCACTGTTTTCTCATGAGAGTAATTTTTTCATTAAAAAAAATATCAAAAGATAAGGTTTTGCAGGTGGTGAGCACACTGCTCCATGAACCTAGCTACCTGTCAATCTGACATCAATTCTGGTAATGGCTTACATATGTTGTGAGTGATATCTCAACTGGAGTTCTTCCTTCATCAACCTCCACTGACCATACCCTAATTTACTGACACTGCATGTAAACTAAACTAAATGTTTTATTTAATTTGACCAGGTAAGACCAACAGACCTACCAGATTGTAAGATGCACCCCCAACTTTTGCTTCTAAAATTAAGCAAAGAAATGCGTCTTGTAATCCTGAAAATGTTCCAATAATGCTGTAACCAATGCAAAGATAATTTGAACAGTGCTGTGGTTCGAATGGGAAATATTTCATCCTATGCTTTATGCGACCTGCACAGAGCCTGGAGGTGCTAATTTTAAAAATAACCAAGGTTTAGCGTAACTATATCCCAAGAAGCACTGCTGTTGCATTGGGTGGCTGTGCTTACTGCATTGGTATATGCGTGAGCATGTCCCACCTCCAGTAACCCTTTAGTTCCTGTAGCTCATACCACATTCGATCCATGGCACCCTGACAAAACTCATATATCTAACGTAGTGCAATGTGTACAATAAAAAAAAGTCTTCACAATTTTACACTAATTACATATTTCTAATATATTAACACGTAGAGTACATTGAATTACTTCACTTTTTGAGGATTGTGAGCCCTGGTAAATATCGATGCAGCGGCAATAATATTGTAATGGTTCCAAAGCAAAGACGAATATCTAAATGTTTTTGAGACGTGAAGATGAGATTGCAAATAAATGTGTGCGGGGTGGACTGGTTAAAACACTTGCAATCCAGAGGTTTCTAGTCTAATTCCATCTCCTGGTGCAGCAGATGAAATAATGGGCACGTTATTTTAATCCCCCCCGATCCCTCCACTCCTCTGTGCACACCGGCAGTATAAAAGGATTCAGTTAGAAATGTGTGGTTTAAGATGTGGAGCAGAGGTATCAATAAAATCAGACTGGTACATGAACAAATTTAAAAAAATTCGATTCTTATAAAGTATGTAATGATTGCCAGTCAGTGAGACATTCTGATTCAACTTCTTGGTTCTTTCGGTAAAGTCACGTAGAATGGAAATAATAAAATTATAAAAATAAAACATTATAAAATAATTCTCACGACGTTTCGGCCACAACGCAAGCAGCCGTCCTCAGGTGGAGAACAGGTCTGTCGAGAAGACAGTCTGGATGACTTCTCGACAGACCTGTTCTCCACCTGAGGACGGCTACTTGCGTTGTGGTCGAAACGTCGTGAGAATTATTTTATTATGTTTTATTTTTATTATTTTATTATTTCCATTCTACGTGACTTTACCGAAAGAACCAAGAAGATGAATCCCTGCGGTCACGAAAGCTTTAAATCGAAAAAAAATTCGGATTCAAATTATGTTTTTTTTTTACTTAACAAAGAATGCATTTATATTGTTGGTTCTTTCGGTAAAGTCACGTAGAAGGGAAAGAACCAAAAATATGAATCCCTGCAGTCACGAAAGCTTTAAATGAAGATTTAATGCATTTATAATCACACTTACACTTCAGTCAATGAATTAGATGGACATTAGAGGGTCTGTGTGTATGTTGAACTTATTTCGCATTGTACGTAACAAACCGTGCACATTGGAGGTGTGAGGTAGTCGTAGAGTTAAATGGTTTTAATGACAAACGGATGGATGAATTTTTCGCTCTAAAGCTTTCGTGACTGCAGGGATTCATCTTCTTGGTTCTTTCGGTAAAGTCACGTAGAATGGAAATAATAAAATAATAAAAAATAAAACATAATAAAATAATTCTCACGACGTTTCGGCTGCTTGCATTGTGGCCGAAACGTCGTGAGAATGATTTTATTATGTTTTATTTTTATTATTTTATTATTTCTATTCTACGTGACTTTACCGAAAGAACCAAGAAGATGAAACAGATGGATGGTTAGAAAAATGGGTTGCCATGAATAACACATTTGTTCGAGCAAAAGTTGTGAATTCAACACTTCCAAAAAGTGTATCTAAAAAAAATATTGACACTTTCATTCTGCCCTCTTTCATAATTTTACATGCACCATCTCCTTTGATTTAATGTTATTGTTTTTCATACTTTTTGACGGTGTTAACATTTTGAGAGAAAAAATTCTGCGTTGTTTTTGACCCCAGAAAGCATTAATGGTATGCGGGGATAAATTCTATCAATGTGTAATTCAAGCTGAGGGGTTTAAATCAATATTCTGCCCATGTATTAATAATTCAGATTACTGGAATAGCTTTTGCTTGTAAAGGGAGCTTCAAAAGGTGCTGAGAAAGACTACAAGTAGCACAGGCGAGAGAGAGAGAGAATCGATTTGCACTGCTTCAGCATTTTGCGTGCTGTTAGCCAAGATCATAAATGACTTTGAATGTAGAACAAGAAGCCTTTTATTCGTCTCACAATCCGATACACTTACACGGTATGTTAGTGTTTGTGCCAGTTCAATTAATTGCATTTTATATGGCCATCAGTTCTACACGAGTGGCTTTTTTTTAATACAGCGCAATTTATAAGCACAGAGGTGGCATAGGTAGTTAGTACCCTGTGCTATGAGTTTGATTCCTAGCCACGGCTAACATCAGTGGAAAGTCAAATCTGAACCAATCCTGGGCACCTTCCTTTGCCATCCTGCACTTACCAATTTGGTGAAGCATGGTCAAACAATCACCCAAGACTCACACAGCATGGGCAAGACCTTCAATAGTGGATTACAAATGGCTATGCTTTTATTTATGAGTGCATAACCAACAATGTTTCTAAAAAAATTGTTAGAAGCATCACAATTATCATTTAATGTATATAACGTGCCTCGCATGTGGTTCATCTCAGTGTGCCAGAAGAAATGGATGTTTGCAATAACGACAAGAGAATCGCTCTGTAAGGCAGAAATTGCAGAACAATGTGGGGAAACAATGCGAACAATGTACGCGAACAAGAGTAAACACAACTTAAAAGCTAAACTGTGCCTGAAACTACTTTATTTTTGTCCACTGCATTTGATGAAGTGGACATGCCACCACGGGGGTGCTATGCTGGAGATATGTTAACTACCTTACCTGGTATACAGGAGATTGTGGGTTCGATCCCAAGTCTTGTATATTTGGAGTTTGTATGTTCTCCCTGTGGTCGCATGGACATTTCTCCGGGTCCTCCGGTTTTTCCCTCCACGTTTAGAAACATGCTTTGAGAGTATTTGGTTGTTATATATTTCCACGCGATAATCCACTTCGTTGACCTGCCATTTGTGGCCAGGTCACTTCTGATAAAGAGCTATTTAGCTCAGTAGCCTTCCCTCGTGAAATACAAGTGTATCTTAGTTTGATTTATTCATATACTCTGCTGGATTGTTGGGTATGTAGTTAATGATTTCTGTCAAAGCGATAGAACGGAATAGACTAATCAAATCGGATTTCCATTAAAGGTGTGTTGAGGAAATGTTGATGGTCACCTGCAAGGGCATATTAATGACATTACACCATCTATTTAAGGCCCAAGACTGGAGTAGATTTTCACAATTCTGGCAATCACCTAGTACCAAATTGTTAATGTGGATTGATCTCCAACAAAAAATTGGCCTGTGTTCACGTGACAACTTTACTAATTTGTCTGTGCCAGGTGGAGGGTGTATGACACATTGGCAATTTACTCAAACGATCTGACCTAAAAATCAAGTGTGAACCATATTGAGTGTGAAAGCCTACACTTGTTAAATTCACTGAAATCTCTGCCAATTAGTATGCGATGTGAATGCACCCAATATAAACCCACGTAAAGGTTTATCTTGGTAGATTTGGATGGCAGAGAATTAAAGACACCCGTAAAGCGCTTTAAACCTGGTTACATTCGTTTCTTTTACAGATCCGCGAATCACCACAAATTTGAGTTTGCCAAATGGTTTTAATTAAGGGACACATTTATCGCGATAAAAATTTTTCATATTCACTGAGAATTGACCAAGCCACTTACAACCAGAGCAATAATAAATGGTTTCGAATTGCTCGTAATCACAATTGTATTGTGTGTGAAATGATACACAAAATATTAAATACAAAAACTATCACAATTAGAATTGTTGGCATACAAATTCTACACATTCTTTGCTTCATAGTCTAACAGTTGGCTTCAGTGCTGCATTTTTGGCAAGGTAGGGTAAGAGTGACAATATTGAGCCTTAAAGCCACTGGAATATTCATCATCAACTGCTGGATGAGGGCCTTCCAAAGGTGCCATAGTAGATACAATTTTCTCCAAACGTGATTCTTAACCAGGCACAATTGACTCATATAAGTGAATGTAAGATCTTTACTCATCATATGAATGCAAATGCTCTGGAACGATGCAATCGTTTTTGGCCAAGGTAGCTTCCCAATTAAAATGGCTCCTGTGAAGCCGCAATAAATGTGTATATATTGTTGTGAAACCAAATTAGTGTGCATGCAATGTATTTTAATGTCGTGAACACAAGTTAAAACTGTAATTTAAGATTTATTAACTACTAGGTTTATGCAGCAATTTACTTACATGTTTTTATTTTAAACAAGCAAAAATGTACGTATTAATATTAAACTGTATTGTTTATATTAATTGCAAAAATATGGAGTAATCAGATGTTTAACTCCAATTTTTTTGTAAAGACTGAATGCATATTTTTGGATAGAAACAAATGTTACGGTGCCACCCTGTAAATAGTAGCTCACTGTAAATACTGTTGGCATAAAGGCCTCTAGAGTGCGAGCTCTGGAGTGTGATTTGGGCCCACCTTCCATGCTGGCCAGACTTTACCCCCCACACCTTGCTAATGTACTATCGTATCCTGCTGGATTTTCAAACATAGCGCACTATGCAGACATTATAAGCAAATACTACACATGTGCTTAATAACAGCAATCAAGTTTGTGAAGAGAATAACATTTGAAAAGGTTTCTAAATGCATTTATAACATAATTTTTTTTGCAATCCATTCCCAGAAACTAAATATAGCAGTTCCGGTAAGCTATGTAGTGAATGTAATTGCCAATTGGGGTTTTGTTTTTTTGTGAAATCATATGAAGTGTCCTCAGGTGGACAGATGATGGATGAACGGACAGATGGATGGAGGGACAGACGTAATATTTCCTGGGCATGGCAATAAGTACACTGGAAAAAAACGACAAAGAACTGTAATTCATGGGGGTATTGGCATTTCAAATGTGCAAGCAATATATTTAAATAGAAGCTTAATAATTCACGTCGGCTCCAATGCAGTAATAATACAACTTAATGTATTTTTTTACTTCGTGATTTTTAATAATGGGATTGCTAGCGGCAATCCTGTACGGGTTTATATGCATTCTGAAACTGACTTCACACACACACACATCACCGATGTAATGACCTATAAATCTCAACCATGCAGGTGAAATAAAACCATCACAAGTCATGATTTATTTACAATGTCCTATTCCATCACAAGTTTTATTGACCTCTTTCTTCTTGGGTTCTCCCATAATATTTTTGCTAGACATGGCATAGCACTCTCTCTCTCTCTCTCACCAGACATTGGCCCACACATGCAACTCAACTGCTCGAGTCATTCACCTCTCACTGGCTCCTCGAATCAATTTGCTTGCTCTCCATTATTTGGCTTTCCATTGAAGCTTGAAACAAACCTAACTGCCAAAAAGCTTTCGATTTAAAGCTTTCGTGACTGCAGGGATTCATCTTCTTGGTTCTTTCGGTAAAGCCACGTAGAAGGGAAATAATAAAATAATAAAAATAAAGCATAATAAAATAATTCTCAAGACGTTTCGGCCACAACACAAGCAGCCGTCCTCAGGTGAAGAACAGGTCTGTCGGGAAGACGCTGTCTTCACCTGAGGACGACTGCTTGCGTTGTGGCCGAAACGTCGTGAGAATTATTTTATTATGTTTTATTTATTTTATTTTATTATTTCCCTTCTACGTGACTTTACCGAAAGAACCAAGAAGATACCAAAAAGCTTCTCACCGACGGATAAGTCTGCTTGATTCATTAATGATATATTCATTATCATTATCACAGTTATATCGAGCAAAACTACATAGAGTGCAAGCACCCTTTTTTCTAGAGGGTCCTGCTACATTGTGGTTATGGGCCCGTTTAGTTATTTATTTTAAATACATTTTTGAGTCAATTAGTGTTTATACACAGTGGAGGAAACCAGAGAACCTGAAATAAAACCCACACATCCGAGGGACTCATCTTCATCTGGAAACACGTGGAGATTAGTCCACACTTTCCTGTGCCACCTTCTCGTGGCAGGCCAGGTTATGGCACCTCGACGCCCGCGGGAAAGACATTTCACAACATGTGTGCGTAATCCAGATCTCACTGCCTCCGCAGTGCTGGATTACAGGCATGCTTCGCTACCACCTGGCTTCACACTTGTGGGACAAGATGAGTCAATGCGTTTACACGAGAAACTTTATGCAGCTCATTAAATGCGTTCTTGTCGCCCGTTTGGAAGGGGTTGTGTATTCTTAATGGGAGGTCAATTAATGAGATTCGCTGTCACAAGTGGAGGCATCTGGTCTCACACAACGTAATCGTTGACACAGGAGGGCATACTTACCAGGCAGAACGGTGAATCTTTACACCATCAATCTGTTGTATCGCTACGATAACTTTAGAAATTGGATGTTAAGTGTCATAGAAATCGAATATATTGATCAAGAAAGTAAACACAAAATGCTGACTTATGCACATCAGACAAGCAAAGAACTGATCATAAATGTATTTTCTCAATGGAATATTTGTGATTACATGTATTTTCAATCAACTGCAGTAATGTCATTTATGTGCTCGCTGTGCTTACTGGAGTATTAGAGACTAAAAGACAGCATGAGCTGTAAATGACATCCATTCAACAGTATTCCGAAAATTAATAATCAGGAATTCGACACATTGTTAAGACATGCACAAATAATATGAGAACAATTGTAAACCGTTTAATATGAATATGAAGATCACGGATTTGGATCGTCGTTGAAGCTATATGCCTAATGTTTGGGGAGAGTTGGTTTAGGGGCCTCAGGACCAGTTCACGATATCGCTCACCACTGATGTTATCCATGGCCAGGAATCAAACTCGGGCCACCATTTTTATAAATACAGTGCGCTAACCACTGTGTCACCGCTCTATGCTCCATGTTCAAGTATCATTATCTAAATCCCAACTTTGAAAATTATTCAGAATTTAATAGCATGAATGACACTGCTCCCAGTTATAAAAAATATTGGGAATTAGATGTCTATATAATGGTAATTACCAAACATACAATTCCTTAATAAACAACCTAGCCATAATTAAAGAGAAAGTATACGATAGTTAAATGTTAATGTGTAAACTTAAGCATTTGTTTACTGTCCTTTATCTTTCCAAAGCCACATACATTTATGGTAAACATGTATACATTGCAAGATGTGCTTTGAATCTGTTGTCCATTATTTAAAAAAAACAATGTTTGCTTCACGACAACGATAAAAATCGGCAAAGTCTTGCCCTTTTAATATGAGCGCGGGGCAATACATCATCCAATTCCTTCAGCAGTTACAGACAAATTCTGTATATTACTCACGAACAGCTCGAACTCAACATGAAATTTATTGCACGCCTGCCAGCTTCATTTCACTCCTGAGCAGCATTGCAAGTCATTATGTTTGGGCAACATTTCAGCAGTATCAGTTAATGAAATCTCTGACACTTTGCTGGCCGTACAAAAAACAATTGGAACAAAGCACCATGTCACGGGATACAGTCATTTACGTTTATCGCGCTTTTCCCCCTATGGTTGATCAACCCAAGTCAGCTGTTGATTGTCCAGTAAAATATTTGTGCCGCCCCTTATAATTTATTTCTCACCTTGCGTGTCACAGGAGAGGCTAATGTGTGTAACCAGTTCTGTGGCTAGTTATTGAGAGAGAGAGCATACCCATTCCGTACGACTCGCAGACACTGCGCATACTCTAGCTGGAAACATGTGTTATTCTGTACTAAAATAATCAGTTTCCCTCAAAGATCTCACACTGTCATAATCATCATCAGTCATGATGTATCCACTGCTGGATGAAGGCCGCTCCAAGCCATCACAATCACTCCAGATCCTCCGATTTAAAGATCCACCTAGTACCTGCAAAGACATGTGATCACTTCATTTTCATGGTGGATGTATCCTTTGAACGCGTCCCCTGTAGAATAGCCAGGACACTGGCTAAACAGGACCATCTTTGTAACAAAAAAATGCAAAACATTACGTCATTATTCGTGCTCACTGACCATCATCCCTTCTCGAAAGTCAAAATTGTCTTTAGTCTGTGTACGTTCTCTAATCCACGTGTTCCCGTTTTCGTCTCTCGGTGTAATCCCAAGCATGCATCTCCCCGTGCTTCTTTGTGCACTTCTACGCTCATGCGCCATCTTCGTTGTCCTTGTCCATGCTTCTGATCCATGTCACAGCAGATAATACCCATTGATTAAAAAACATTCTGCTTTCGTCGCAGTGACATATTGCCTTGGGTTATCAAGTTCAGCTTTACAAAAGTGCTCCATCCTGTTCTCATCTGCCTCCTTATTTCATCTCGGTCCACATTCAATAACTGCTCTTGGTATCCGTATTCCATCATGGTTATCCATTGTTTCTGGTTTCATGTTGTAGATTAAAACAAAATTCAAATGTTCCTATTTTGCCTCCTTACAATGTGAAGGTGTGCATTTTAACATTGTTGTAGGGTTATATGTCTGATTGTGCAAAATTCAAATATACCTTCTATATTCAGATCTGTCTTCGGAACAACTTGGAAATAAACATGAACGTTTTGGTGGCTATGCCTATAAGTAAACTGCATACAATGTTTGTTTTTATTGAATGTCCCCTATGCTTGTTATCAAAGTTATAAATGGCATTTCCAGTGCCGTACTCGGGTAATAACTGTATTCTAGTGGCCAGTCATTTGTTTAAATCTGCGTGAATGTTTTTCTCTCTTGGAAAATATATGCCTGTGCCCAATGATCTCGTTGCCACCACCACCCTGCTTGGCGAGATAATATTCTTGCCAACCCTCAAATGAGTTAGGTTACAAATAACCAAGTGAAATACTATTCATGAGAAGAGCTTTCCCTCCCTTGCCAAGTTACCATTTTGTTCATGTCTGGTGATATGCCTCCTGCTGTGAGGATTAATTTATTCCATGAATTCCTAAAGGGTTTCTTATTGCTTTGCCTTCTATTTTATGGTCTATGGAGACTATCAGCCAGTCCGGGGCATGAGTTGACTGGCCAGTGTAAAATAAGAGAAATGAACTGGCGTTATTAAAAAGTGCAGCCATTGTGGTGAATTATATGAGAAAGCATTTAAACAGCGACATTTTCGTGAAGCCTATCACCTGCAATTTTCTTCAGCAGACTGATTATAAATCGAGCAATTTAATTTATCTTTCATGGTGTGGGAGATAACTCTGAAAGCTCACGTCAGAGTAAGACTTTGTGCACTTTGTAAAGGGTAGTTCTTCGGGTATTTCGGTAAAGCCACGTAGATAGAAAAATAATAATAAAAACATCACGACGTTTCGATCGCAACACAAGCAATCGTCATCAGGATGAAAAAATATAGCGGGAGAGCTAGTGAGGCAGGAAAAAAATATGTTGATAAGGTAACACTTCCATGATAACGTTTAAGATTAATGCAGCATGGGTCTCTGGTAATTGCAAGAATTTCCAACTATTTTACGAGAAATTCCTGCCTCTTAAGCTACACATTTTACGTGCTGTATGAGGCCCATTTGAAATAAGAATTAGTGACAGCGCAATAACTCATGCAATTTTTATGTAGATATTGTACAGTTGGCCGAACATGTATTTCAAGTGCTAACATGCCAGAAAAAATAATGTGTGATATATGCTAAAATGTATGAGCCCATATAAAGCCAGCACTTCCATTTCCATCCAATGATGAGGGCTGCCTTGGTGCAGTCTCCTTGACTCGCCTGGTCCTCCTGAATAGCGGCCTGGAAATGAGGGCAGGGCCATAGGAAACCGAGCGAAATGAAGCAATCTATCACAGACCCCACGGACACGCTTGTCTCGCTCTGTGATGGATGCTGATGGCGAAGAGGTAGAGTGGGGAAGAAGGAAACTGAACTGCAACTGATGCCAAGAGAACAAGAAAATGACGGATTTTTTTCCCCCAGAACTTCTGCTAAATATTGCCTGGGAACAATGCCCAGTATTGGTTATATGACAGACATTTAAAATGTTAATGCCACTACCAGCACTTAAATATTGTTTTGATCATCATCGTAATTGCGATTTAGTGGGTGGCTCAGCAGAAATATTTGCCAAAAAATGTGGCATGGATAGTGCACATCATATCTTCTGCTGGCAACAATGATATTTTTAAGATTAAATACTGCACTTCTATGAGCAATATTATAGATGTTTTTTTACTTTAAAAATATATTTTACAGGACTGTGCCTCAATTATGTTTTCCCATAAATTAATACATCATTCATACCGATCAATCAAGCTTCTTTAATGTTCAATACAGCTTTGTTAAAGCGATGCAATTCCTGCTGCAAAGCAATGCCACCATGATTTTGCATGAATTCTGCTGTTCATAAATTAATGGATATGCAATGTAGTTTTTTGCTGAATAATAATACAGATTTTTACACGATTTTAAAGTATCTATAGAAGCTTCCTCCCTTCTATATCCGCATACCTCCACATCTGGCAAAGACACACCATTTATGAATATCTAACCCAATTCTGTCAGTCTGTCACTATCTGTGTGGTGTACATTTTCTTATCTGGGCATTCTTCAAGACAATGCAGTGTTACATGGCACGGACATTATCAGCTACACTTCATCTCAACCCTATGTAAGAGTGCCAACAATATAGATGTGTCCCAAGTGACTTTTGCTATTCGAGAATTTCCTAATGCAGATATTTACCCCCAATGGTTGAAAAATGGCATTAAAAAGGTTGATTGAAAGACCAAAATAATCAAGTAATCATATGAGAATATTTTTGCACGTGGTTTTTTTGTTGAGATTTGGTTATTTTAGGACGAAAAAATCTGTTTCCCTCATGTCATTGTTATAGCTCTATTGGTTTATTTTCCAAAACGGGTATAGTTTTGCCACGTCAATGTTATTGAAAAAACACATACATATCTTTGAAATGTGAGGAATTATGCTCTAACTTTTCGTGATAGCTCTTTAATCATATCATAAGAATCACACAGAGTGTTTGCAACAAACATGCATTGCACTTTCTCTCCAGAATCTAATGGGTTTTTTTCCCCTCTTATCTCACTGGCCCTGCACATAGTTATTGACTGTGACGTGTCATCGTGATCCCCGTGTTGAGCCAGCTGACGTTGTTTTTTTGCCTTTGGACATATTTTCTGAGTTCTGGGGCTTCTTTCTCCAAGAGCAGTTCAAGTGGTGAATCAGTTTCGACCGACTCGCTTCGTCTCTTTACACAACTCACTTGGTCCAACGCGCGTAAAGAACCGTTTGTTTTTTACGTGAATGGTAGATCCAGACTGATGTGTCTTCGTCACCTGTAATCTTCTCAATGCTCCGGGATGTTTCGGCGTTTTCACAGCAGCTCGTAGTAATGAATCAAGTGCTCACGCGACTTCTTTTTAACGAGACAATATGCCAACACGACTGTGTGTGCATTTGTCCTGAAAATAGTAAACACAGCTAAATAACTGTTGTTTATCTCTCCAACACATTTATTTTCTACCCTCTTAACATTAATATCAGCTGCATAATTTACAGTGGAGGGTATAGGATCGTAATATACATTTGTGCATTTTATCATAACAGTGCAATTATGATATGGATATACGGTTCATGCTATATCTAGGAAGATAAATAAATGACTGATCATTCGTAAGATAAATGTATTACACTGCTAGTAATAATTTCCATTGATGGTAAAGATATGATGTAATGAAGTTCACGCTATATGTAGAGTAAGATAAACGAATTACTAATACTCAAGCACAATTCCTTTCATACTCTTGATAATAATTGCACGACATTTAATTGCACGACATTTATACTACAGCTTGGACTCTTTCACATTGAGGTCGTATCCCCATTCCATGCTCTATATTCCTTTGACAATCTGTTTTTGCTCTCATGTTTTAGAAAGCACGGCAATCTGAAGTTGCTGAATATTTGCCCTGCAAGGAAATCGAGCACAGCCGCATATATATACAGTGCGGCATTGCGAGTCTGAGAAACAGATTCCCTCGGGTCTTTGTTAGCGCTTTTCCCTGGCTTTGCTCACCCCTTGTTCTCAACCTGCCAGTAGCCCCTGTGTGCCTCCCATTCCAAACCACCAGTGTACACCCATATGTCATAATGGACTGTCAGGGGAAGCGGTGTTAGGTGAAATTAGAGGTTCTATGCACAAGAAAAAAAGAAGGCATATTTTGACTTCTGAATACACAATCAGCACCGTCGGGACAATGACGTCAACTGAGCTCGCTTGTTTCTAGCACGAAGCAATTAGTTATGAGGTGCAAGGTTTGCTGGCTTGTTCTGGTGCCCAGAGAGGAACTATATAATTCATCAAAGGCGTGGCAGATTCCAAGGATTGTGCTGTGCTATCTCGGCTTTTCACCCATGTGTGTCGCTCGCTCCGGTGGGAAAAAGATTCAAAGCTGTGATGCACAAAGCCGTCAATTTGAATCGGCTTGTTAAAGCAGAGTTCTTCAATGGCATCTTCATTCTGCATACTTTGCCCCACAGTTCCACTGGAATAAATGTCTATTTATATGGAAATTTCAATCAAGCAAGAAGATGCTATTTATATTAAGTGAATAATTTTGGTGTCAAATGTAGCTTGTTTTAAGTAAGATTTTTGTTTACCACCTTGTTTTCTCAAATGCTTATAAAAAAAAGCCCTGGCCTTTATGACCTGATAAACAAGGTGAGTTGGTGTTTTTTTATGATTTTATCATCTACGAGTTGTAATGGAGGTTTCCAAAGTTGGAAAAAACCAGCTCTCATTAAAGAAAAAATAAGGTTGACGGTCAGGTAGGGCAGTCAACTTTTTATCTTGTGCTTGACAGATTGTAAATCACGCCGAGAATTGTGTTGTTGGGTATGGGTTGCCCACAGCTCTCTTGTTAACGGGACGCGGTAGGGTGCCCACTGGTCATGTGACGAACCCAAGGCGGCAGTGTGCGAAGCGGATTGTGTGCAGCGATGGTGAGAATGGGAGAGCACGAGCCAAGAGCCAATTACGACAAGTGGCAAATTTGCTGCTCCTTGCGTCAAGGAAATGGAAATTAAATGAGGGAGGCTGCACTACCTATCAGGCACCAGGGATGGGTAGGCACATGCGAGTCCTTGGGTTTTTTGCCATCTATGCACTCTTCAATTATACGCAGTCCTAATTTGCAGATGCCTCTTTTTATTGCAGTGGTGCAGTGGTTAGCGCACTGTGATGTAAACCCAGTGACCTGAGTTTGATTTCCTGCCACAGCTTACATCAGTGGTGATATTTGAACCAGATCTGGGTCTTCCCCTTCACCAGCCTGCACTGACCAGCGTGGTGAAGTAAAGTCAAACAATCCCAGTGAACGACATGGCATTGAGAGACCATCCAAAAGTGGACAAAAAAAATGCTTATTCCTATTAATCATTAGGTATCTTTTTTCCATATTGACACTTTAAAAATAGCAGTGTGCTGTAAATAAACTTTAAATCAATTATCATACGTTGACTTTTGATGGTGTTTTGGTAAACCTCATGAATAATGTGATCTCTCCCTTTCATAAAATGTGAGCACTTCATAATTAATCACATGGAAGGCATATCTTTATCTGGCTTCCTACATCGAGAACATACTATATACCCATGTTCTCTATGTCGAGCCACCCAGTGGCATCACTTAAAATGCGAAAAATAACAATAATTATCTGGCCTTCTTATATTGGGCTCACAATCTGGTGACATGCCTATTACATTTAAAGGCTGGTGTGGTAAAACGTAATTTAATGAATTTCGCTCCTAGGCGATATTTTCTCTTGAATTTGATCAAACCTTAGGCCCAAATAAAATGCAAATTATACATCTTAAGCATAAAAAAAATGTAAACCCTTTGTCGATTCACTGCTGAATGAAGGCCTCCCCACACCAAATCCGTCATGAGTGTTGTTTGACCATACTTCACTGCGCTGGTCAGTGCGGGTTGGTGTTGGGGTGCTCAGCACTCGCCATGGAGCGCTAACCGTGGCACCACCACTCCACCACCATCCTAATTCATATGAAATCTTTTTTTTTAACTGCACTGTGAGTAAATTGTACCTTCTTAAAATGTATTTTATATAATTATTTCTACTTAATATATATTTAAGAATGTCTCGTTTTTTACTATAAAAACGATTTCAGAATAATACATATGTATTGTACCACTTTATATAGACTAACATTAAAAATTATGATTGTCATTACACCATATCATAGTTAAATAAAGGACTCCACATGTATTTTTTTTAAGCTTTTCAACATGTGCGTGAAACAATGTTTTCAAGATAGCTGCCTGTTGCATGTATGGCGTCTGCAGCATATTATCATACTTGGGTCTGGACCGTATATTTGAAATGTAATTCCAACAATAGCATTCCCAATTACTCTTCAGTTTTCTTTCGCTGGATTGTCATGCTTCCAGCAGGGAGCTTATACACAGCTCAAAGATTATAATTTAAAAAATATATAAAATCAGCAGGAAACCCACATCTGTAATGTGTTAAAGCATATGGAATGAATTAATACTCTATCATTTTCTTAAACTTATATTTTATTTACCATTTGAGAAACTTTATATTTGCCACAGAGAAATGCTGCATCTCTGTTGTCATGTTTATAAATCAGCAAATAACACAAACAATCCTCTTTTATTTCCATATTGTGAAGTTTATATATACATTCATCTCTAATCTTTATAGTGTCCTACGTAAATACAAAACACATTTTCTATTAAATGTCGTTAATTCACGTTACCACAAAAATCCATATTTAGCACGATGTTTTAATTTCTTCTCATTCATCATTAGCCCAGTTTATTTCCAGTTCTCATACTTACATAGTAGCCACACATAAACCGATCCAGTCATCTACTGTCATGTTCAAAACACTTGGCAGGTTGAGAATTAAAATCTGGCTTCAACTCAACCCATCATAAAATATGGGAAATCAACATTGCCATCCTGGCCCTTGCCATGGGACTGATTTTTTTAATCATTTCTGGCTCAAGGCCACCAGCAAAGATGAGCACTGCCCTTTGCTCATGTTGAGCATACATTTTGACCCTGACCAAGCCACGAGTGTTATGCTTTTGTCATATTTTAACACAATTGATGAAAATATTAATATAATGCGATGCAATATTGTATTTGCAGTCTTTGAATTTAGCATGATGCAGCAACTTAAATACAACATATTTCATATCGTGTTATTAAAACACGCATCTAAAATATAGATTCCTCCGAAATTATATATGTTTTTACTATATTAGCATTTTAGCAGTAACTAATGAATGCATAATTGCAACATGCTTATGACGAAGCAGCCATTATTTGATTAGAAATAGTAATTATCATAGTTAATGATGGCACTTTCAGTTGATTTCGAAGGTATTGTCCCATGACCATTCAGGTTTTAATTATATATATTCAGAAAGCTAGTCAACAACTATAATTATTTGAGACGCATGAACAACTAATGATACGATATTTAAATGCAATTATTTAATTGTGAAAATAAAACAATATAAGTGATTTTATTTACTTCGAATTTCCATGCTCATTAATGCCCCGGCTCATGCAAGTATTCTTATAGATATGAATCTAATGGTGCATTGATTAATCGATTATAATAATTTCTTCCCCTCACAAAACATGCTTTCAATTGTGCTCATGAAAATCCCATTATTTACAATTTATGCAAATGAAATACAATTTGGAGATGAAATCAGCTCATGTTCAGGTTCCTAGGTGAATTTTAACATCACAGAACCATGAGAGATGGCAAAGGTATGAGGAGGCCTTCATCCAGCAGTGAATGTATCATGCTATGGTGATGATAATCAGCTGATGTTGTATTTGGGCTTACAGAGTAAACAAAACTATGCAAACCAGACACTAAAATAAGAATATAAATGATGATACAGTCATCACAAGACCTTAAAATAATCCATTCTCAAAATGAATCGTGACCATGAATAATGACGATCCGTCTCATCGGGGCAGGCAAAGGGAGGGGTGATCTAATTCGTTTAAGTGTCAGTCATTGAGCCATTCATGTAGATTCCACATAGGAATTCATCAACTTCTGAACAATATTAAAACATTTAGACTGCCTCAAGCATTCAGCCAAAAAGCGGCATCCACCCATATATTCGAATTTCACAAGATTGGCAAGAGTCCAGATTGATAAGGTTGGGTTAAAAAACAACTCAAACAAAATAACAATAGATTTGAAGCTTTCGTGACTGCAAGGATTCATACTCTTAGGTTTTTTACGTGACTTTACCGAAAGAAAACCTAAGAGTAAAAATAACAATAAAATATTGTGATACCATGAAGACATTGTTTCACAAAAAGTTTCTATTTGTTTGGTATAAATGTGATTGTGCGAATTTTTTTGGAGTGCTTCCATCTTTCCTGTGAACGTGCACACGTAACTATCCAGTTGATGCACAAACAACACATGATTTCAACGCGCTTACGTTTTAAACAATGGATTTTTTTTTCATGTCGGAAAAATTTGGTCCAATTATGTGTAATTCGCATCGAGGAATGCACTCTGCCTAATTGCATGTTTTTATTTATATAATGATAAAGTAAGCGTATTTATATATACTTTTATTTCCCCAGGTGTAATGTTTTTGTATTATAACCCTACCATAACTGAAACATTTTCAGTCTGCAACTTATTCTGTCCTCTAAATTGTTCACTATTTTGTTTTACACCAGAGAAAAAAGATGTTTCATCTAACCCAATGTTTTTTTTCCCCTTCCTTTTCATACCCGCAGATCAGCGACGATCTGTTGGTGGCCTCTGCTGAGTGTCCTACAGATGATGAGGACCTGGAAGAGTGCGATCCCAGCCCAGGTGGGTTAGGTTAGTTCATTTTTGGTGATATTTAACTTTTTTTGTCTGTAAACAAACAGATTTTTTTTTTATGCCCGACATCCTAAGATGTATTAAGTGATGACATGATATACACTGGATTCAATCACCAGTTTTAGTTGTATCCATTCTACCTCACTTATAAAGTACCGCTAGCATAGTTATAATCATACAACATTAGTAATAATTAAAGTTAATACATTTGTTTGTTTAGAATACTACTAGATCATGCTTAATAGAGCCCACCAGACAAGTTAAAATGTCAGTCAGCATGTCAGTTTTATTAAATATCTGTCGGCTTAAAATGTTTTGCTTAAGTGAACTTGACTGAAGCAGTAAATAAAGGCTTTAAACACAATTCTGAATTATACCGCATTCTTAAGCTATAGCTGAATGCAGATTCGACTAATTCAAATTGTACAATGCAATTTAATTACGTGATGATGCTAGATAGAGCGAGAACTGCGAGATAATAAATAGATTTAATGTGCTTTCATGAGCATTATGGTAGTTTAAAAAGCAGATGAGAATGATCACCGCCATATTTTGACAAAATGAGGTAAGGAATGTCCCGTGCACATTTTTTCCCGAGTACGATGCAAACTGCAGAACCATAGAACATCTGTGCCGATGCAATGTGTGTACATTGTAGGGTTTTAACAAGTTGATTATTTACGTTCGAAAATATATCCCCATGCATATTCCCCCTACTTTCCCACTCTCACCTACCCCCTTCTTCATCTCAAACGTAGAAACACCGCACAGAGCCAAACAAGCGTAGGCCTCCATCACACACACTTCATCACAATGGTGCATCCTGTTTTCCTCAGTATATATATTTGTTTAAACATTGTATATTACCATGGTTGACATGTTCAATGTATGTCATATTCATTTAGCCATATATGTGTCATGAGTAAAATGTAATTTGTGTTTGCTGTGTTTGGTGTGTTTATTTGTTATCTTTTTGGTACCAATAGAGCTTCCTGAATAAAAATAGCAGGGTAAATATGTCATGTTGAATTATTTGGAATGTACTCCTTAAACATGTTATTTCTGTAAAAAATAACATTTGTGCATTGGAACATTAACACAGAGGGCACTACATAGGTAATATATTGGCATTACTTCCACAAACAAATGCATAATTTAAGCACCCTAGCCTAAAACATAACATTGTCTTCAATCCTCTGCACTTTTATACTGGTGTATAGGAGCTACACCACACAAGTGCTTTACTTGTGTTTGAAAAATAAATCAAGCTAAAATACTAATGATTTAATTTAAATCATGCTCTCAAATGTAAAAATTAGTTTTTTTTTCTCCGAGGAAGAGACGTGACATTCCATCCGCCACATACCTTTATAATCCAGACCAAGCTTTTACAATGAAATATAATGCAAATTAAGTTAGATTTGCATATAAAATCAATTAGCTTACGATTTTCCTTCCAACTAACCCAAATTAAATGTGGTCAGTTCAAATTTGTGTTAATTGGACCGAGAATGTTACGTGGCACTGGTGTTAGTTTCATGTTATTGCTTGTCTGCTGTTTAAATCAGACGTGCAATCTTAATCTTGTACATCGTATTTACTCGATTGCACTAAGGTCTTCAACACTTGATTGGGCTTATTGTGTGGCTTGAAGACCTACGCAAGAGAGTCAACATACCAACGAGTATATATGCAAACCCGTTATTCTGCAGATAGTTTATTAAACACTCACCGTTTATTTAGTGGAAATGCGTTTCTTGATTAAATAGCAATAAAGCAATACTTGATCACAAATAATGTATCAATTTTGAAGATGGTTAGATTGCTGAAATGCTTTAATATAATCCAAGTCACTGACTGAAAAAATGTTTTAATTATAATTTCTGAAGCAGTAGCAATTCAACTATGAATACATTCCATGGTTCAATCATGACATGCTTACTTTATTTTTTAAACTATAATCTAGATATGTTTGTTTCGTTTGTCTCCACTGGAAATGTTTTTTTATTTGCGAATCATTATTTGCTAAACGTATGCAGGCTGCCTTCGTCAAACGCCTTAAAGAGAAGCCCCCTCTAGGCCATTTTGTCCATAATTGTGTTTTAAAATACTTCTGCAGTATTGATTTATTATTTTTGGGGGAATCTACTGTTTAATTATTAAATCACGGTCCGTGTCCTCATTTTGTATGGAGGATTATTGGATATATCTACTGGATGTGCTGGAAATTCTTAACGCTACTGTATAGTATGAAAAGAGAATGCTATTTTTACTAAAAACTATATTCAGCGGATCTCCCCATGGCAGTTATATACATGAGTAAAAACTAACGTAACTGTCCGGCAACAACCAAAAACAATATTAGAATTTTCATTGTTAAAAATAAAGAAATTCCAAGGATTGTTTTTTTATTATGCAAAAAAAAAACTCCAAGAACTCAAACATTACACCAAACATTTAATGTCTTTACATTATGTGCCTGTGGCTAGCTATTGTCAAGTTGCACCCGAGTCAAGAGCCGCATGGCTCACAGGGTTATACCTAGATTGGAAGTTTTCGTGACTGCAAGGATCCATACTCTTTGGTTCTTTCGATAAAGTCACGTGGTTGTCCCCGCCTGATGACGGACGCTTGTGTTGCGCCCGAAACATCGTGATTTAATTTAGTTATTTCTATTTTTTTTATGTATTTAATTCTTATTTAATATTTTAATTTTTTAATTTTTTCACCTACGTGACTTTACCGAAAGAACCAAAGAGTAGGGTTATACCTAATAAATGAAACTGAAGCTTAATATCGGAGTTTTAATGAGGCATGGGAAAATTCTATAACCCAGCCAGTTGCTTAAAAACACGTCTAATTTCTAATGTCTACTGCATACGGTTTGCAGAAGGCAGCCTACAGTCCTGTACTGGGTCATTGTGCATTTTATTGTGCCTCGTGTTGCACGTCTGCTATTTATAAACGGTGTTTTGTACGTTTATATGTTCCCAAAATGCAACTTACTACAAAGAATGCATTCAACAGCAGGGTGGTGTGATTTTATTTTTTTCTGATAACGTGCAAACGATTACTTCATGCACATATTTCAGATTTCATGAAACTTACATCAATTGGGCCCTCACTGAATGTCTTTTTTTTATCTGCATCATTCCCATATTGTTCTCCAAAACATACACATGAATTGTCCTGGACTGGCATATGAGCTGTTTGGTGTCATCCTTTGTGAGCTTTCCCTTTTCACATGTTTATTTGCCCGTTGCTGAAGAGTTACTCTGGGGAACTGTTTCCATTGGAAATATATAAGGATGAGTGTAATAAGAAGCTCTCTAATAACTTGTATTCGATGAAAAAAAAAATACCAAGTCCATGAACAGAAATAAAATACTTTGATGGAGCAGTAGGCCAAATACAAGTTACTGTCAGCATGTCTGATCTGTTCAGTGTCAGCTTGTGATATTCACATCACGCAGCCTTGTGTTTATATAAGAGTAAGAAGAGTTAGCTCAATAATAAGGCTGATCTCTTGTAATGACAGTAGTCAGGCTTCAACCAAGCCATTTGCACTCATCCTTGGACGCATGCAAACCTCCATGACCACGTTACCATCCGTTTTAACAATTTTTCCGCACCAATTCCCATTTCTATACTTAAATAAATTAGTAATATTACAAGTGTCTTATTTGTATATGGAACACACCATTACACAACACATTTTTTACACTCACGATCTCAAATCACCAGCGGTACCTTGTTAAACAGGCATGTAACGATGCATCGATTCATCGATTAGAATCGATTATTACGCTCATGATACGCACAGCGAATCGTACGTGTAACAATCGATTACATAGCATGCAAAATGCGGCGTCAAACATAATTTAACGTGGTAGGGGGACCCATACAAGAAGAACAAAGGAACAATACAAATCAGACATTAAAAATGAAACGAACAAAACTGATTCTTGATTTGAATGACAACCTCGAATAGTGATAATCGAATCGCTGGAGGGGTGAATCCTTACATGCCTCAGTGTAAATGCCGGAATGTTTTTAATTCCTGTTCGTTCCTGCCTGCAGGAGTAGTCGGTTCCAGTTGCCAAGAGCTGTCCCGGGAGCTATTCTTCTGTCCACTAACCCAATGTTTTCCTGTCCTTTTTTTTTTGTAAATGACAAAACATTCGAAACACTTTTCGAAATAAATCGAGCTAAACCTTCAAAAAAATCCAGCAGTACGTGTAGAAATATTGTAATGTGATCAGCGAATGTTAGACATAGGTTGAGCAAAACTGTTTAACTTGCATTAAACAGTCACTTTCGATTGTTATTAATAAACAAAACCCTTCACATACTTAACTTTTTTTTTAGAATGTAATATTACGGTACCACATTTTACACATTGACATTGGTTAATCACTTAACATAAAAAAACACCTCTGAAACAGTTCCCCAAATGTGAACTCTGAGCAAGTCCACGATGAATGTTGCGTTGTGCTGCGTGCATGGATAAGTTGCAGGTTAGAGCTGTGTGTGTGTCTGCACTCATCCAAGCTGCACACTGCCCCCTGTCTGCTTTCCCGAGTGTGAATGCTCATTGTCGTCTGTGTATCTCCTTCCTTTCCTTTAACAGCAAAAAGCTCAAATGCCGGCAGGGGGCTTGGTTCACCAAACACGTGGACACGGCAAATCAGTCTCATGTTCACTGCCCTCCTGCTAACCCATCATGCATTGCATGCCTAGGGGTAGTTGGGAGTACAACAGCGCTATGTTCAGTCTAATTGTAAGCTTGTCCCACCTATCCATTGCTTTGAATGACTCCAAAGCCAAAAAAGGCTGGAATTTTCACATTGTAGACAAAAATTGAACACGTGCATTTAGCCAGTGCTGCATCTATAAAAACAATTATGCCTCATTGGTACAATAAATCGATTTGAAATTTTCACCCAGGAAGGCATTACTAATAACGTGTTCAGATATAATGGATTTTTTTGTGCAGAGATCAGTGTGATGCCAGTTTATTTTATCTGGACGTTAAAATGTATACTGTATGCCATTTCATACTCAACTTCGCAATGTTTGCACAGTTTACGAAAAGACTGTTCTCCCAAATACATTATTATGCAACTTTTACACATTTTTTTCTTCATGCAAAAATCATGCGGGCAATTTATTGATGTAAGTTGACTGAATTATGTGTTTAAGCTTTATTTTTTGGACTATCGGGCTAATATTAATGTAAAAACAGTTGCCTTTTTGATAAAAAAAAATTCAAGAAGTTCTAGATATGAGCTTATTTAAACCCCAATCGCCCTGCTTTGTAAATGTTTGACTTTCTTTTACCTTTGTTACTTATTGTCTTTTGTAGTTTTTAGTGGCTCCTTCCTATAATTGCTTTAAAAAAAACTTTGTTGCTACTATCAAGCTTTATATTTGTAAACTGTATTTAAATAGTTTTGATGTTGTGTGTGGTTTTTTTTACACTCACTTTACTTACTCTTATAGTGTGGGCCCCCTCCTTCATTAGGCCTGACTACGCTTCCTCTCTTTCTGTTTTCTCTCTGCAGGAGTCGATCTAGTTTACCCAGTTATAACAGAAGACCCATTAGAAACACCTCCACTAGCCACCCACACACCATTCATCCCCCCTCCCCCTACCTACCGCCCCTACTACACCGTGCTGAGCACCACCAAAGAGTCGCTGGCTCTGTCCCCTGGGGCAGCACAGCCCTGCCTCTCGGATCAGGATGATGATGACTGTACGGACAGCACTCTTGTCTCGGGCTTTGGCTCGGGGGAAAACTTTGACTCTAGCCTCCCCCCTACAGACGACGAAGATTTTGACCGTGCCAAGGGCTTTGATGGCAGCCAGAGGGCACGTGACCCCAAGCTCGACGCTAAGGGCTTTAGGCCACCAAGTGTGGGACGCGGTCGGAACCCCTCTGCTTCCCCTGACCATTCAGGCCCCGCCGCTACGCCCGAGATGGCGGTGCACAACCTTCCTGCTGGCAATATGAAGCCCTACCCAGACGGCGTCTTGCTCCCGTTCCCAACGGGCTTTGACAGAGAGAACCCAAAGCTCAGGAAGGCCCTTGTAACCTCGCCAATGTTCCGTAATGTGCCCACAGCTAACCCCACTGACGCCGGGCTGGGCAGGGGTGCCCCCGGCGCTCGGGAGGTCATCCGCGAGTCCAGCAGCACCACGGGGATGGTGGTGGGCATCATCGCCGCCGCTGCGCTCTGCATTCTTATCCTGCTCTACGCCATGTACAAATATCGCAACCGCGACGAGGGCTCCTACCATGTCGACGAGAGCCGCAACTACATCAGCAACTCGGCACAGACCAATGGGGCAGTGGTCAAGGAGAAGCCGACGAACAGTTCCAAAGGCTCTGGCAAAAGCAAGAAGAACAAGGAGAAAGAGTATTACGTCTAAAAGAAGAGAAAGAACAGCGGCAACAGAGAGGATGCGAAACCAGAGACCGCTGGGACTCTTATTTGGACTGCTGATGGGATGATTTTTGCGGTGATGAAATAAAAGAAAAGTGAATAATGGAAAGGAATTTTAAAAGTATATAAATTATACAGAATTTGCATCTTAAAAAAAAAATAGAAGATGGAACACGAGAGACTCGGGATTGTAGGTTATACTACTCAAGAGAGAGCAAAAAAGACTTTACTTTCCTCGACCATTATGCTTATTTGTTATTTTCTTCCTTTTGCAAATGAACTGCCGTCATGGACTTATTGGTGTTCAAGAAACCAAGTGAACTTTGTCCAAAAAAAAACTGCATAATATCCCTTTAAAGTCTGTGTGTTTAATGCTTAAGCATGTAACTGGTATCTAAGGTGATCATTAAGGGGACATTTGGTGTACAAAGACATAATGATGAGAAACTGTAAATGTTCTAGTGTTGTTTCTCAGTAATGTTCCGTGCTGTTTGCATTGCTGTGTATACAAATGTCATTGTTGAAAGTTGCAAATCCTCTAAATAGATTTCTAAGTTTAAAAGAAAAAAAAATGGACAGCTTTATTCTGGAGCATTTTGCAGAACAATTGCGTATAACATGTTGAAGTTAAGTGGGTGCAAATGTTTCACAGATGCTGTTATGTTAGATAGAATTTGACAGACTGCATATTAGATGTTTCTTATATTTCTGTTAAAGATAAATATGGATTATAAATGCTCAATTGCAACCAAGCACACTGACATATCCAATAAATCATTTGAACATTTTAATGCTCAAAAGAGGTTATGATGGAGAGATTTGTATTATATATAGCATATATATCACATTCCACAGATACTTGTGAGATACATTTGACAAATAAAATCTAATTACATTTAATGTACTTCTTCAAAAAAAGCACACTTTCCATGAAAAAATTACTAGTATTATTTAACTTGATTGAAAAATATAATCCAGTACAAAAACAGCACAAGAGGGAGAAATATATATATAATAATTTACTTTATTTTTTATCGTTAAGATTTAAGATAACGGTTGTTTACGTACTTAAGTAGCCAGCACAAGCTATTAAGATTGCACCTCTCTTTAACAAGGTCAAATCAATGAATAAAAATATTGTTCTTGTCGAAGCAAACTGACTTTAGTTTTGACGCAAATCACAACTGTTTAAACACCACATACATAGTAAATCCAGACTTGTCGCTGAAGTTCCTATATTGCATATGCACGCGCACACACATTGCACAAAGTGCGCGGTCACAGACGCGACCAACATGTTCATTTTGTGAATACGACAAAAAGTGTCATTAAAAAATAAATCGGTCGCACAACAAGGCCTGAACAGCTACGTGAGAAGGAGACATTTTAGGATGTTGTGCGTCGTGTAATTCTGGTAGATCGCTGTCGTCTGATAGACTTCTATACCTCATTTTGTCCATTCCACGCTGACAAGTTGCAACGTTCACGGCTCATTTTCTTGTGGCCATACCTTTGTTCCTCCTGAAGGTGTTGGGCGATCAGCAAAGCCTCAGCTCCTCTCATGTGTTGACCTGCCATGGTGGCTTCCAAATGCTGTTTTCTGTAACACACTTTGAATATTTACTTATACTTTTGTTTTATACTCATTTGCTCATTGTTGAAACATTCTTTTTTATGTTTAGCAACTGCTTAGCAATAAAAGGGTTGTTAATCTATGTTTGCTTCTTTCCCATAACAAAAAAAACGTGTGACATAACATGTGCGGATAGGTATGCACAAATCGAAGGAGGCATGATCAATTATTGGCTTCTGACTGCAGATGAAATCACATAATAAGTCCTAGTTATATATATTTTTTGCAGCAAATGTCACCTGCCATATAACACAATTTTACCCTTTGTAATGAAATTGCATTGTTTCTTAATGAAAAGTTGCTGAAGCGGCATTTCCAGATTAATTAGAAGATGGGAACACTTGAGTAAAAGATTTTTTTTTCACGAATGCTAACCTTGGTAACAATGATAAGGCTTGCATTAACGTCAGCTGCTCTCATCACGATTCCAGTGGCAATTTGGTGGATATATATGCGACATCGGGATTGGTCACCACTACCGCTTTGTGAACCCAGTAGCTCTTGAACGTGTCGTACAGGGTGTAAGTTACCGTGTGTATGCTGCTTAGCAGGGTACCTTGTCAAGGCCACCCTGTGGGCATGTGCGTGTAAGTGTGTAGATTCTGTGGGTGGTTAGCACACTCTTATGGACCTAGAAACATGCGTTTGATCCCAGCCACGGTTAACATCGAGGCGATTATTTGAACTGCTCCATTATTTGAACTGCTCCAGACCCTCTCCCCTTGGTTGAATAGCAAGTGCAAAGTACAGTTTAAACATCAGCACTGGGGAGACATAGGCGGCTGTGTGCCGCGCAGGTCTTAATTAGGTGATTCATAACAGAACTTGCCCCACCACTGGTATTAGTTACATGAGGGGGATCTTTGTATTTGTAAATTCGACCGGCCACGGCTTCTGTGGGCCACATCCCAAACAGAACCTCCTCCCCTACCCTCCAGTTTAAATCGCTATGGCACCACACCCTGTGTCAATATCAAATAGCCATTTCTATGATTACGATTGAATTTAAAGTAAAACTCCAATTGAAACTCATTTGCCGTGCTTATGAAACCGCATGCACATGCTATGGGATATGAAGGACAACTGTTAAACATTTCCCTGTTCAAAGACAGTTAATGTAAAGTTGATAGTAAGTACGATTGCAATTAAAATACGGTAAATCCCAACAAATTTAAAAAGCCCTGTTAAGACACGTGTGAGTGTATGAACTATGTCCATAGAACAGAACTGACGCGAAGTACAATTCATACATTTCTAAAGCTATTTCGGGCCATCATGGGGGACAAACATATGCCGAGAGTAAAACCACCCTTGTGTAACAAAGTGACTGAATTGGTTCTAGATTTGAAGCTTTCGTGACTGCAAGGATTCATACCCTTTCGTTGTTTTCGGTAAAGTCACGTGGGTAAAAAATTAAATAAATGAAAACAACTAAATTAAATCACGACGTTTCGGGCGCAACACAAGCGTCCTTCTTCAGGTGGGGACAACGTAGCGAAATCACAACTGCTCTTAAACCTGTTGCGCCCGAAACGTCGTGATTTAATTGAGTTTTCATTTATTTTTTACCTACGTGACTTTACCGAAAAAACCAAAAAGTATGACTGAATTGGCTTTTCATACTGCGGTGCCACGTAGCCACTCGTAGTGCCACAA
The DNA here is from genome assembly GCF_015708825.2 of Lethenteron reissneri. Classification (NCBI taxonomy): domain Eukaryota; kingdom Metazoa; phylum Chordata; class Hyperoartia; order Petromyzontiformes; family Petromyzontidae; genus Lethenteron; species Lethenteron reissneri. Next base: position 8,196,490 of record NC_083803.1, on the reverse strand, counting down.
GGATGATGCAGGAGTAGTGAGCAAGGTGGCAAGTAGACCTGCTGTAAAAGCATAATGATTCAATGTAACCTCTAAAATGCATTTACCGTGATAATATTAAGGCGCAGGGAGGATAGTGGCTACCTCAACGTTCAGACTGGTGGCCATAAATTTGCCGTACCCCTGAAAACCTCACGAATTGCCTCTTACCTTTAAAATCATTCCCATGTTTTCAAGTTTCAAGCTCATTTTGTTTAACTATGTCAACTCAAGAGACCAGAATCGGAGTCTGTTTTGCAAAGTGACCTGGATCACCAAACTAACAAGCAAAACAAAGTAAAACAATTAAGGAAATAGAAATCAGAGGGGAAAAAATAACTGGGTCACGTGATAAATCGAAATATTGCATGTGCTGCATTAACCACACGATAAAAAAACTTTAACATGATGTAATTGTGCCGATCATGGGAAAAGTGGAGTGTGTGCCTTGGGAATGTTGAGCATTTTTAGTGAACAACCGCTCTACATCACCATCTCCACCATTTCCAAAAACAAAGAAAATTATCCCCCGTATAGGCTGAACAGGCTATTGGGGCAAGTGCTGTTAGCGAGCACCAATGAAGGCCGACATGGCACACGAGGGGGTGGCCAACACCGCCTTTGTCTCTCTAGTCGCAACGTTTACACATCGCACCAGGTACTCATTTGTGGCTGAGCCGACCTTACCATCTCACCATCTCCACCACCACAGCCATCAACACTATGAAAGGTAACCAAATAAAAAAATATACAAAAAAACAATTTGCCAATCCATTCACAGACAAATTAGGAGTAGATTGACCAAAAGTAGAAATGATAAAATAAGATTTCACGAAAATTGAACTGGTGAATGAGTGACCAATAAGGCACCATAAGGTGGTGTTGTGAGTTTAAATAGCATTGTTCAATGTTGCCCATTGTCCATTCAGTGTCCAGAGTATTGTACCACTGTGTGGAAGGTCAGCAGTAGTTTTCCTATGATGAGAATGGTCTTTGTGATAAGAATGTGGAATTTTCACCACTGCATCAGGCCCACCTATGGAGATTAACAGCGTGGGGACACTGACTTTAATCTGATCCATTACATATGGAACATTTTCAGTGAAGATTTTAAATTGTTTTCGATGTGCACAGTAATTACACTTTCAAATAAAGACCATAAATAGCATGGTGTCTATTAAGGGGCCAACTTACACACACTCCCTAAGATTTTAATTATTACTTTAAAACCCCTTGGTTAATCCACTGCTGGATGAAGGTCCCCCCCAACTCATTTCGTACCAGTCATAGTGGTTTTATGACCATTATTCATTCCATTGGTCAGTACAGATGAAGGGGATTCCCAGAACCAGTTCTGATATCACTCGTCACTGATGTTAGCCATGGCCAGAAATCAAACTCAGACCACTTCGTTCATAGCAAAACGTTAACCACTGCGCCACCTCTCCACCTCCTCGAATCGTTTCGTATTGTTTATTCATTTAAAAGCACCATTTACAGACACAACCCCGAGACAAAAAATACACTCAATATTTACACTCCAATTCCAGTGAAGAAAAACCTCATAATTGAAACATTGATAAAACTATACATTCGTTAGTGTTGAAATAACGACACGTTGGATGTTTCTGTGGGGGGAATGAACATTTTCGCATACGAGGTAAGTAACAACAGACAGCTGGTGGAGGGAATATAACTTGTGAATTCGTTACTATAAACAAGCTGTTCTGCTGGAGAAAGACTGTACTGTGCTGTATATGGACAAAGTATCAGCAATAATTCCCAGCCCTTTGTCAATCCATTGGTTGGATGAAGGCCTCCCCACACCATGTCGCCTGTTGGTCGGGGTTCTGTAACCATACTTCACTCTACTGGTCAGAGTGAGTTCGTGAAATGGGGGAGGGGAGGCATGACCAGTTTTGATGATATCCATTCACCACTGACGTTAGCCCTGGCTGGGAATTGAACCGAGGTTGTTGGTTTCGTAGCGCAGTGCACGCCACTTTCCCAACCCACAAATAGACAGGAACATTAAAACAAATCGGGCAATATACATGGACTGAATTTAACAAGTAGGCTTCTGCGACCAATATGATTCATAATTGATTTTTGAGTCAGATCGCGTGAGTAAGATGTGTATTGTACACCCTCTTTCACCCGAACGTCAATTAATAAAATTGTCAAGTGAACAAATGTGCCAATTTATCACTGCTTCTGAACACTGCTTGTGTTGGAGAGCAACCCACAGCCATTGGGTACTTTCAACAACAACAGCAAATAAATGATGAACACGTAGACGAGTGTGAAGGGGGCAGCATTCTCAGAGTAATCACACGTGACAGCAGGTCACATTATCTTGAAGTGGTTGAAAGGGAGAGCATCTCGCAGTCTGATGAGGAATGCACTGAAAAGCACGGCTTTGTCCCCGCATGCACACCATGGTTGCTGCCGTTAAACACGACGCACTACTTCTGAATCAGAATAGCATACAATAATTAGTATAATGACTATCCAGTGTAAATGTAGTGTTGAATGAATATAAAAGCACCGTTTACGCAGTCTTTTGAATCATGTAAGAAAATACTTGCCGGTGCCATTGATGTATTCGAGTCAAACTTAACTGTTTTTAGCCGACACTTTATATAAAGTAACATAAGAGTGGATATAAATATCAAGTACGTAGTAGTGTATGATTGGACGTGATCTTAACATGTTCAGATTAACGTCGGGTCACGTGCACATCGCTGAATTTGCTGTTGGTGATTACATGTCCATCGGGCGTGTGTTGAGCACAATCATTCTCATACATTCTGGGGTCTGCTATTATATTACCTGTAACAGACATGGGTAAATCAAATGGAGGCTTAGCTGACCTGTGGGTAACAGGACATTGCAGACACTGAGTAAATTACAGGCAATGCCTCTTTGTATTTTAACTGTAATTTAAATAATAGAGGGAATTCATCTCAAATTTCCATCATTTACCTAGGTCTATATGTTTATATTGTGCAAAGGAAATCTGAGTTAGCCAATGCACTATTATTATTACAAACCGGTTTCCTTACTTTCTTCCGGCAGCAGTTGCAGGATAGTTCAATGGATAGAACGACGCGTTATCCGTAAATTGACCAGAATTATACATACGTTAAAACATTCACAAGTTGCACAAATCTACCACCGATAGCCACTCAAAAAGCAGGGAGCACATTTAATACCAGCCACGATCAGCAGATTATTGCGTGAAATAATCCGACTGGAAATAATGTTCTTGGAGTTTAAAAAAAATGCGTGGGAAAACGTTAACGCAATCCATGAGTTGCGTGTAATTTGCTGGTACTCAACCAGCTCGTGGGTTAGGACATTTCAGAGTAAACACCTACAACGCTCACGGGACACTGAAATATGTCACCCCAAAAATGATGTAACACCTCCCATTTGTCGTAATGGATTGAACACAGCAGTGTTGGATCATTTATATGACAGCGATAGTTTATTTGTGCGGTCACATCAGTAAATGTTTTCGCACGTCTTTCTAGCAGACGGGCACATTTACAACCATATACTGTACTGTAGACCAATACAAGTCCATTACAAATACTCTTAGGTTCTTTCGGTAAAGTCACATAATAATAATATTATTATTAATAAATCACAATCATGTGATTTTTTATTTTATTTCTATTATTATTTCTATTATTTTATTATATATACCTACGTGACTTTACCGAAAAAACCTAAGAGTATGAATCCTTGCAGTCACGAAAGCTTCAAATCTAAAATTCATTACAAATGGTTCAGTGCCACATGCAAAACTCATGAACATGTGAATAAGAATTATGGTGGGATGCTTTGACATACCACCCCACTAACCCCTCCCCTCCCCCCATCCCATCTTATCATTGGTTCTAAGTGTACTCGTTTATAATAGTGGAGATGGAGCGATGATGAAATCAGCTCGTTGTGCACGTATCTGGGTGGATTCTTTCATCGCAGGAGTGTGAGATGTGGCGGCAGTTTGGGGAAGCCTTCATCCAGCAGTGGATTGACCATGGCGGATGATCGTGATGACGATAACGCTGTGTATACTGATAACAGAAATGCACGCATTTAAGACAAATCGCAGAACAAGGCAAACGTTCCTTAATTGAATAAAGCGCTAACTTTTATGTGCATTATATTCATGCGAAATCTGTTTTGCTCAAGAAAAACCTGCTGCAGTGGTGGCATGGTGAGCACATTGTGACTTGCAATTCACAGGTCGCCAGTTGCCTTTAAACTCTTGCCACGGCAGTGAAGTTTCTTAAATCTCACCGCCTTTGTCCAATCTATATATATAAAATCGTTCATGTCTGTCTGTCTGTGTGTGTATTTCGGCCCATACGCACTTTCATTGGACGGCGGTTGCCCCTGGCAACGGCTAGCCACGCCTTCGCCGCTTTCATTGGACGGCGGTTGCCCCTGGCAACGAGTAGCAACTTTTCTCCGAGGGGTGGACGCCATTTTTAATAGCGCGGGGGGGGGGGGGGGGACCGGCACCCGTACCCAGCGTTCGCCGGGTGGGAAAATCAGGCAAGGCGGGAGGCTCTGCACGGTGCTAGGCCTCGACACCCAACACGCCACTCTGAGGTAAATTCATACAAATTTCACGTCCTCTACAGAGTGGCGAGGGAGGCAGAGTGGCGAGGGAGGGACTCAGCCTCAAAACGAGTAACTGGTGTGGCGTATTAACATCGCCACTGGGGAGACAAAGGCGGCCGGGCGTGGTGGATACAAGTCCCGGGCAAAGCCGGGTCATGACTATGTGTGTATGTGTTTATGTGTATGTCTGTGTGTCTGTATGTATGTGTGTATGTATGTGTCTGTATGTGTTTGTGTGTATGTATGTGTGTGTCTGTGTGTGTGCGTGTGTGGTGTGTGGGGAGCGGTAGTGTAGTGGTTAGCGTGCTGTCTGTGTGTCTGTGTGTCTGTCTGTGTCTGTCTGTGTGTGTCTGCGTGTGTCTGTGTGTGTGTCTGTGTGTGTGTCTGTGCGTCTGTGTGTGTGAGGAGCGGTGGGTGTAGTGGTTAACGCTACGCTGCGCTACCAACCCGGCGAACCGAGTTCGATTCCCGCTCATGGCCACCACCGGTCAAGATTATTTGAACCTCCCATAGGTCGACTCAGCCTCAAACGAGTAACTGGTGTGACGTATTAACTTCGCCACTGGGGAGACAAAGGCGGCCGGCCGTGGTGGATACAAGTCCCGGGCGAAGCCGGGTAATACAGCTAGTCCAGTGATATAAATGGGTACCTCACAGTTCATTCGATCGGGAGGTTGCGTGTTTGCTGGTGTAAAGTGTGGTTACATCTGGCCAGTATCGAAGAGTCCCCCGAGACTTCTCGTCCGACTCGCATGGAAGCAGAGTCGGACAGAAATACGTCTGACGCGCCCTCTAGTGGATGCTGTTCTGCCAGCAGTGGTAGGAGCATGGAATTCCCCGGCTGCACCTTTGTATTGCTTTCCGTCAAGGCCGCAATTATCATATATATTGGGGGGAACACATCCCAATCAATATTCAAATATGCTCAAAATGTCCCCCCCAATATGTTGCTATAAACAGAATGTGCTATGCTATGTAAATAAAAACAACAATTTGCTAAACCTTGGCCACAATATCTGGACTTGTCTCCATATAAATCAATGCATAGATTTCTGTTTATATGATTGTGGTTATGGTTGTACTTTATTAATCCCTAATCTCTGCCATTACATACAATGTTAAAAAAGTAAAAACAGAGCAATGTAATACAATACACTATTAGACATTATTGTAAAAATAAATAAAAAGTCCATCCCATGTGTTAGTGAATTTTTTAATATTTTAGGCAGGAAATGAGTTTTCAAATTTAGATTTTTTTTTCTGGGTTGGGACCCCTAGACCCCCTGGAAGATTTGGTCCCCCCCAGTGTTGACTCCATGGCTACGGCCTTGCTTTCCGTAGTTCATTCAGTGAGACTGCCGTAGTATCTAAGGTAGAAATAGGATAGGACACTTCCCCAGTCTCAACTGAATGCTCTCTCGTCGACGACATGTGAGGATCCTGACAAGAGCATGGGGGATGAAAGGGAGCAGTGGATGGGGGAGCGATCATTCAAGGAGGCTAAACCAAACCAGCGTCAAGGCCACATGCGACTTCGGGATTTGCGCTAGCACGTTCCCTTTCGTACTATATTTTGAGATCGCATCGTGTTCAATTGCAGTTGGGTAAACAAATAAATGTGCGTGCACGCTCACAAACGCAACCGTCATTACAGCAACGATCAGCACCGCTCTCCCGTGGCGGGTACACAACCACGGCTGCTGCCCCAGAGGAGCTGCTGTCAAGGCCACGTGCAGAATGGTGACAGCTCGCCGACAAAAGGTGACAGAACAGAGGCAAGTTCTGGAATTGAATTAAAATAAAACAAAATATAAATTCGTAATGAAGGTAGAAAGATCTCATACTAGGACAAGATCACTGCTGGAATTTGAACATCCAAGCAGGGTGGCTCTGTCCTCATGTCAAGAACCATTTTAAGGAAATGTAATAGTGTGGTTATAATTTATTAATGTAAATTCATTGGCTCACAATGCACGCATCGAATTGCATGTAGAAGGTGAATTGATTTTTAAAATTTTTATATATTTTGCATGTAAACAGGTTCATGCAAGGCCCCGTATGAATTTGGGCACAATGAATATACATTTTTGTTGTAATTAGAATAATGTTCTAGCATTTGTAAGTGCACTGCTGGATGAAGACATCCTGACGCCATTTTGGTCGTGACAGTTGTGTGATCATAACTTCACCACGCTGGTCGGTGTGGGATGGTGAAGGAATTATGGGGCCAAAGACCGGTTCAGATATCGCTCACCATTGGCGTTAGCCATGGCCTGGAATCAAACTCAGGTGGCCAGGTTGAGAGTGTAAAATGCTAAGCACTGCTCCGCAGGCACAAAGCACAAATACCATATTCAGCACCAGCGATACAAATTAAAAGCACACTTGCTCATCAACCTTGCCTGGCCTAGAGATGATACAATGAACTCTATTTGAACTGGGTCCTAGGGGGAGCCTAAAAACAGTTGAGACACTTCTCACCCCTGACGTTGCCGGGCTGATAGCGCAGTGCCGCTAACCATTGTGCCACCGCTGCACCCCATAATAAACACATCACACTCTCACTGTGTTCATCTGGAAGCCACTCGCGATACATTTGACCCATGATCATTTTCAGAGGGCTATAGTCAAGATAGGCATTTAATGTCAATTTCTAAATATTTCTCAGAAACAAACATGAAACTAGAAACTGTGCAACTTACCGTCGCTTTAGTTATCCCATAGACAACAAAAGTCATAATGATGATATCTCAGACCAGGAGCCATACCTCAAATTAGACTGCCCCTGAACATAATTAGAGTAGAGCAGTGGTTCTTAACATGGGGTGCACACACCCCTGGGTGTGCGAGATGCCCTGGATATGTGAGACAAGCCAGCTTTGTTTAGAAGGGTAAACCATCGAAACACAGATTAAACACGGATACATAAGTACAACTACTTTGTTTCATCAACCCTATGTATTTATGAACACGATACATTGTTTAACGATTGGGAACCAAACGGTTGCAAGACTCAGTTGCGGCTCGTGAGATGTCCACTAAGTGGGGCTGTTGTGAGTGACCTCTGAAAAGATGGTGTTCGAATTAAGAGTAAACTCCTTAAAAAGTGTTTTTAAAACAACAGTTTTAGTAACAACTTCGTTTAACTCAACGGTCGAGAAGTACGTCAATGATGCGGCGCCTGCTGCCACATCAACGCTTTCTTGAATTAATTGATTACTTTATAAATGAATCTTCAATGTACAACTTTTTGTTTGTGTGGAATGAGGGTGCCCTTAACTCGTACAGGTAGGAACAACAGGTTCCACACTGCCCACCAGGGATTATTTGTCTGTCTGTCGTGCATATTTGTCTGTCGTGCACGAATGCGCTGTCCACTCCGAAGGAACGTGTTTAACACGGAGCAGGCGCGCCTGAGACACGTGGTGCCAGCTTCTTGGGCGAGGCGATTCCAGAGTTTATTGACCACGGCGTTGTTTACCTACACAAATATATATAAATAATGCGTCGATACAAAATGAGAATTGCTTTAAAGTAGCAAATGTATTGATGAATTGATGCCGATTTTGATACAGGCATGCATTGTCACCGGATCTGAGTGCGTGTGCAAAATGTGGAATTGATTGGACAATGGGAAGTGGACGAAATGTAGATTACAAGATTTGACCATGACAAAATAGGAGTCAAGTTAAGTAAACCCATTGAAAACCCTCGTCATGTTATTGGCCTTCCCGTGAACGTGATATAACTGTCTTATCAACCAACGGTAGGCATTGAAAACAACACGAAATAAAACAACAAGGCACTCAAATTCAGTGGCGGCTCCTGCAAAATCTCTCAGGGGGGGCAAATGTCTGGATGATTGATAAGGATAAGGTCCACCCATGCAATGGATAAATTAACAGCTTAAGCAACTTCACTTCTTTAATAATAATGAAAAATAAAGTGACTCTTACAATACATCTTGTTTGTTTCTATACTCACTATTATTACAATCCACTCAGTTTCTTTTATTAAAGATTCCACTAGGTGGCGACAAATAATATTGTTGACTGAAACGTGCTTACGTATGATGACGTAGGCACGTTAGTGCGAGCCCTCCTGGAAGCCATAGAGAATGCATTGGAGCGCCCGCCGTTCGAAAAAAACATCTTTGAATGTAAGTCTATGGGAACACTCTGGGCGATTCTCAGCCAGAGTGAAATCGCCCAAAAAGAGGCGGTACTCCACAGAACGTGACATGACGCTGATTGGACTATATCCAGAGGCACAGTAACAGCTAGCGTAACTCTGTGGTTGAATGACATTGGTGGTGCGTCGCCCAATCGCCCTAATGAAGAAACCGCCCCTGCTCAAATTCTCTCTCCATTCAATGGAATATTGAGGAGTGACTCTACAATGCTCGTTGCCAATTCTTCGTTTGCTGCCACTGCTGTTGGTGTCCTCCCAGAGCATGCAGGCCGTGAGCTGCTGTGTTCAACACGGCGCAACCTCGTGTCGTGCCATCGTCTCGTCACTGCCACGGGCGCCTTTCTCACCGCCCTGAATGGGCCTCAAACGGCGTGGCTTCAAATGCTGGAAGCTCATCGTGACGAAGCAGGGGACATCTCTCACTCGGACGCCTTCACAGCGAGACCTCCCCGAGGCACAAGTCAGCAGCCTGTGGTGTTTGCAGCGGTTTCTAATATGAACGACTTGAAATTTTATCTTCATTAGGCAATTCACATTTTTTAACGCAACAAAACATTTATGGAAGATGTTTTTTTTTCTTTATTAGAAAAATAATTTCTCATCTCCTTACCTGCTTGCTGGGGTTGGCGCATCAACGCCCCTAGTGGACGAACCGCGCCTGGTAGATAGAATTTAAAAAAATGTTAAAGTAAAAATGATGCATTGAAAATAAAAAAAGTAAAAAACCCACGTCGTTTTGAACCAAGAATATGAATTCCTGCAGTCACGAAAGTTGTATGGCAAGAACCCCTGCCGGAGGAGAGTGCTGCAAAGATGAAGAGCACATTGCCATTGAAGACACTTAATGCTGTACACGTATTCGTTTAATTGTCCATTCAGACTGCATATGGACACTGACAGAGAACACGGAGGAAAGCCTCGCTCACACGACTCCTGTTGGAAGGGCCTCGACTATAGGGAAACCGAGAGAGGCCCTTTAGATGCTATATTCTTTGGGTCTTTTGCTAAAGCCACATTGATAGAAAAAATAATCATAAAATAATAATAAAAAATTGAATGCTATTTGGCATCATCTCCCTTGCCAGCCAAACATCTTGGAAGAGGTGGGAAGTAATCACTCGTGACCTAACCATGCGTGACCTGTCAATCGACAAATATTGCATACTAAGGATCGAAAATGCATATTCAATGCATTTACATGTATCATCCATTGACGTGTTATATAAAGCAAGTGACAGTCTGCTGGCGTTTGGATGTACCGTACATATCTCACAGAGGTCGGGCATCAAGTGCTAGATGTCTTGGTTACGGAAATACCATGTTGCATACACACACAAACAAGTCTTTCCTCGAAGACAACTCCAATGGGCAAAACCACGATTTAATACTGAAAAATAGCGCGAGCATTCCTGAGTTTTGGTTAATATGTAACATGCACAAATCTGGTTGATCTGCAGTGGAGAATATTTAACTATATCCACTTTGACCAACAGAGGGAGCACTGCAATCGCAAATCAAAAAGAGAACATCACCGCTGGCTGGGAGCAGAAAAAAAACGTCTTTGACCTCATGGCAATATGTTCGCTAAAGGACATGCGACAATGCTACATCACCATCAATGGCCTGAAATAATAATATAATCACACGGTGATCATCATCAGCCATGGTCAATCCACTGCTAGATGAAGGACTCCCCCAAGAAGCCGCCATCTCTCACGATTTTTCGATGTCATGGATAAGTCCATTGTGTATTATTGTAATGTGTCAACTAAGGTATGCTGCGCTTACAGCACTGCACACACGTGTATGGATTGTTAAGCTGTGCAGCGCAATCGTTTTAAAATGTTGCTTTAATAAAGGATAGATCATTGCGACGAATACCAACGTGGACCAATGATGGAACGTTGTCTCCTTGAATGTTTCCGAATCCATCCTGATCGTCACCGGACAACGTCTCACCACAGCCACGCTTGCTTGGAGCAGGTTACTGGCTGGCTCCATCATTCCATTTCTGTGGCCACATCAAGTTGCTCAGCGTCACTCTCGCCTCCACCTCATCCTTCGACAGTCACACCAAGCACATGTATGTACGTTGAACTTCTTTCGCGCCGTATGTAGCCAACCGTGCTAATCGGAGGTGCGGGGGAAGGACAGCAAACGAAGCACACAAACAACAGTTTGAAAGAAGTTATTTTCCAATCTAGATTTAAAGGTGCATTGCTCCAGTGGTTTCCTGATATCGGAAGGAAGAGCATTCCAGACGGCCGCAGAAGCACATCTGAAAATGTGCGATGCAGTGACCGTCTTTGTTCGATGGCCATCAAACATCCGCTAATGAGGATGACCGGAGTTCGTGTAATGGTTCGTGTTCCTTGAGATCACCAAGGTATCGTGGTTCATTTGTGGGCAAGCATTTTCTGTGGAATGAGTGCGACCTTTTCATGTATTCGTTCAGCAACCAGAAAGGCAATCCAGCTCAGCGAGATCACATGATCAGATCCCACAACGACTACGTAAGCGGCCTCCGTCATTCACGTCCACTCATCACCGCCGAAATCGCCGATATTGCAATACCTTTTGCCTGCAGCGTGGCTACCTTGCTGATACCGCCAGGCAGCATAAACTATCACGCGACCTCTCGTTATAGTCGCAGAGGCTTTTGGCTGCTGGCCATCGAAACAAAGACGGTCACTGCATCGCACGCCCTCAGACGCGCTTCTGCAGCCGCCTGGAACGCTCTTCCTATCGACATTAGGAAGCCACTGAAGCAATGCGCTTTTAAATCTAGATTGAAAACTCATTTCTTAAGAACAGCTTTTTTGTGTTTAGTCTGTTGTCTTTACTCCGCAACCTCCGATTAACACAGTTGCCTACGTGCGGTGCGAAATAAGTTCAACAACATACAATGCAGCATCCCTTGTTGTATTCCCTCAACCTTAGTTCACCCACTATATGCTAGATTTGAAAAAAAATACTTTATTGCTGAATCCCTTTGAATCTTCTCTGAGTGCAAGTTGAACGTGGCCAGGTATTAGATAAGTTGACTTCCACGTTCTGGTGTCATGTCGACTCAAGGCTTTGCAAATAGAAAACAGACATTTCCTTAAACCATTGTGAAAACTCAGAGTGGAGATGACTTCATTAGTGTGCAAAGCAAAGGAACACATGGCACAATTTGCACGCTGATGTGAATTCTACTTCCACAATGTATGTATTTATGTTGAACTTCTTTCGTACCGTACGTAGCCAACCGACGGTTTGATAACAGTGCAGCACAATCCATTGCTGCATTTGTATGCGTCTACATCTATGCTGCCCAACTTCGGCAACCAGCATTGACAAGCGTGGTGGAGTATGGTCAAATGACCCCCAGGAGTTGTGGAGCTGCATGACAATGGGGGAGACCTTTCATCTAGAAGTAGATTGAAAAAGAGCTTAAAAGTATGCAATGTGACATATTACAAGATCAGTGAGAGAATATGATTGAGCAAGTTGAGAAGTGATCTGTGTAGTGCTTATGCCACACTAACACCTCCAATTAGCACGGTTGGCTACGTAGAGTACGAAAGAAGTTCAACACACATACATACAACACGTGTTGTGTGCATGGGTTTTCTGTGAGCACTCTGGTTACTTAACAACCTAATCAAACATCCCAACTCGAAACTCAGCTAGTGAATGTGAAAATTAAACAGTATACTTGCTTAACTAAATACATAATTGTGTTGATTGCATATACGCTGCCTTTTTTTTACTACACACATATTTTTTCAGTTTGGCGAGAATGAAGACTTCATTATTCACGAAATTCCCTCCAAACTTGCTAAATAACTGTTAACTGTAATATGGAAAATTCAACATCTGATCAAGTGCCAAACGTGTTCATAAAACCAAACACTAAACAACCACATACCTCTCTGAACCGAAATTCAGAGAGGTATGTTTTCTCCTTAAATATACATTTTGTCAGAACAGACATGTGATGCATAGTACAAAACATCCTCATGACAAAGTTTATTTTTATACTGCCACCGCGAAGATTGAGAAATGCCAATGGGCCTTCTTCTTATTGTGTAAATTGAGCCAAAGCAAGGCACACGCCAAAATTTCTCGGCCGCCACGGAGATGGAGCAATGGAATCAGCTCATGTAGAGGTGTTTGATGGGTTGTTGCATTGCAAGACCGTGAGAGATGGAAACAGCATGGAGAGGCCTTCGTCCAGCAGTGGATTGATCATGGTTGATGATAATGATGATGCTCACTGATTAGTTAGACGATCGGTAGACCACGTGCAGTGAGACAGAGTGTGGGTATTCAAAGACCACTGTGCAAGAGAAGGCCAACGTTCCCTCTAAAGGGGCTCCCATAGCGGTCTATTTACTGGAGGCCCTTGCAGGGCTTCACTTTTCCCTCTTAGTAGCCTACAAAACCATGAGGGCATGTCTAACATTTAAACGTGCATGCCTATGGAAATGACCTCCTTGTTTGCCACGGGGCTTATTTTTTTTATAGGCATTGTGTGGAATTTGAAGCCGTATGAGGTAAAGCCTATATATAGTCTCGGATTGCATATCATAGAAAATAATATCAAAGCATGTAGGAAAAAGCATGCAATAAGGGTAACTGCAGACAGGCTTTGAAGTAGTAATGTTTTCAGTCAAAAGCATTATTCTATAAACATCTATCTTGTTACGTTCCCAAGATTAAAACAGAGCAAGCCCATGGTTTGCTCGCATTTAAAGGCGCCAGTTAATGGCGACGCGGTTGCACAGTTTTATATTTTCAGCTTTGTTACCAAAGTCAAAAAACATTCCTTGAAATTAGAAGCAGGGGAAAAAATGCTCAAGGACTTCTAAAAGATAAGTGGATGATGGATATGGGTGTCCACAGGCCCAGGGAGATTATATCACTAATGGAAGCCGATGATGATCCTTAATAATATAGTGTGGTTCGATTGTGTATTTACTACATGCCTGCCTGCGACTTCCTGGAGCCAGATAACTACACGTTCTTTTTATAGAATAGTCTACTTTAAAAAAACATAACTAGATGCCTAAAGAAGAAAAACAGCTCAAACAACACACAATAATATTGCACAACTCTCAACATTAAACGTTTGTAAGACGCTAGAACATCATTCCAACAACTTTGAGGTGTGGGGGGGGGGGGGTGACATAAATTGTAGAGGTTAATGAGAAAATGCATTTTGTGTAAGTAGTTTAGAAGTGTCTTTGTCAGGACTATACAAATATCCCCAAAACACATTTTTTTTTACCAGGTCAGAAACGGATTACGATAGAGGTGATCATTATATATTGCGTATTTATAGGTCAGGTTGTGCACTTATGAGCGTGATTTGAATAGTTATGTATTATTTGCATTTGCGTGGAAGAGTAGGCCAAATTACAATCCAGTGGAGGTTCTTTCTCCAGAAGTGGAATGAGTACAACAATTGCAGGGCTGCACCTTTAATTTGTTATTTACATGAAGGCGTGCATAGTTATGTATTTAAGGCACTTGTAAAAAAACATGTACAACTTGATAATGTCTCACATAAAAAAAAAACAAATCAACCTCCACGTATTGGCAAATCGTGTTTCATTCCTCAATATATTAGCCCTTGCATGAATATCCGCACCGGCATAATTAAAGCATTAAGTGTAGCCTGAGAGGAACAGAGTGTCTTGAATCTGCACGAAACGTGCTTTTAAAGGTCCCACACTTTATAAAACATAAGCACGCTTTATAGTTAAACAATATATCCCCGTTATCTTTTGATATGAAACAGCAGTGTGCTGAAGGTGTCAAAACAGTGTATATAAACACAAAGCGTAAAAAAACACATCTTTCACGTTTTAATCCTCCAGTTGGAATATAAAATCCTATTTAATCTCCGGTCTCTTCTGCTCAAACTCCCATCCAGTTACGCCTCTGAAGCGGGCATGTGAACTCAGTGGCTGTGCTAGGCACCCTCAAATAAATGAAATGCGGAGGATCCCAAAGAGCCCGAGGTGCCTGGGATTTGCGGGGAAAAAAAGTGCTCCATCATATATCCGTTGGAATCCTCATACACGTAAAAAGCTAGATTAAATAAAAAGCCAATTATTGACTCATATTGTTTGCATCAAATCTCACTATATCTATATCTCTTGTCTATGTATATACCATATTATCAATAGCATTTCATGAATTGAAAACCATCCCTCTACAACTACTTCTGCTTAGGGCCCCCAATGAGCCAGCACCACCACTGTGTGGACATGTACGATGCACATTTATCTCCAAACCCCATCAGTATCCACGTGGTTTGCCGGTCTGCCCAGAGAGGGGTGGCAAAATGGGCAAAGTTTCCTGGGCCGTACACAAGAGAGTGCCCCGCAACCGATCTGAGGACGGTGGAATGAGCGGGCTAGCCCCACGTGGCCTCCAGAAACCTCTGGGCGGCCCTGGAGATCGTTTCTCTGCCTGCGATGGTCACGCAATCTGGCACAGACATTCATCCTTTGGCCTTGTTGTCGCCCACACATTCTGACATTGTGCTGTCTGTAATCACAAAAGTGCAATCACGCTGCCTGCATCTGTTCTCTCTGCACGTACGCTACACAATACTTGATGCACCTCCCTCTGTTGTTATTAAAGGTCACACTTAATTTTTTTTTAATTAAATAGCGATTGTAATGGTGATGCAATGGTGAGCGCGCTGCACTGTGAATCTGGCGACTGGAGTTCGATGCTTGGCCACGGTCCTTCACTAACTAGTGTGGGTGAAGTATGGTCAAACAACCCCATGACCAACCATGGCGTGGGGAGGCCCTGCTATATTGGTGGTGGATTGAGAATGTCTGACATGTTCTGAATTTTAACAAGGAATAATCCAAACATAAACACAATAGGATGCCTACTCATTGTTTTTTTCGGTAAAGTCACGTAGGTAAAAAATAAAATAAATCAAACCAAAGAGTATGAATCCTTGCAGTCACGAAAACTTTAAATCTAGAAACAATAGGATTCCGTGGTGAAATGTTATATACGCTCATGGTGTTGCGTACAGGAAAATAGGTGATTTCAGGGCAGGCGACAAGGGGACGTCAGCCCTGGAAGCTGTGCGTTAGCATCGATTTATTTTCGCCTTGTGCCTCTCCTAACCCAGATTTTTACACTTTAATGTCAGTCACATGTCACTTTCAAACACGTTTTTAATTAGGTCCAGATGGCTTCTCATATCGCCCTTGGCGGAGTGTTTGTGTGTGTGTGTGTGATGGAGAGCTAGCAACGGGGGGACGAATGCTTCTTAGAGCAGGGAGAGAGAGCTCACAACTCGGCAAAGAAGTAGCAAGAAGAAGACTGCACGCTCCAGGAGTGAACTCGGCTCTTACGTGTGCGTGGCTATTTGGACAACGAGGGGAGCGGTAGTGTCGTGGTTAGCGCACTGCGCTACGAACTCGGCGCCGCGAGTTCGATTCCCACTCACGGCCAACATCGTCTCGTTGTGGAGACAAAGGCGGTCGGGCGTGGTGTCGTCCACCCAAACCCCCTCGTGTGCCGTGCTGGCCTTCAACGTTGCTCGCTAACAGCACTTGCCCCAACAGTTTGCCAAAGGCTATACGGGGTATCTTTGTCTTTGGACGTCTGCAAATGTTTATGCGCGCGCGTGCGCGTGTGTGTGTGTGCGCGCGCGCGAGAGAGAGAGGGCATTTGTGTATTATACCGTGCACTGGCAAGCCCCCTTGCTTTTCATGTCCGAACGGGGGGGGGTCGCCCTTTCCTTAAATTAGCAGATTTATTTTGTCAACAGTGCGTCGGTCTAGCGCTTTGAAGTGCCGGCACGCAGCCGGAGCAAACAGGGGCGAGCATTAGACGCGGTTCTTTGATCAGCCCCCGCTGCTTTGCGCTTTAATCAGCCACTGCTTCGCTGCTCCACAACCGCGCGTCATGCCTCCTTCGGATCAAAGCGGGTTGCCCTGGCAGTTTCATACGGTGATGACGATGTCCAACATCGGTCGAGGTTGCTGATTAGGAACGCGCGGCCGGGCGGCAAAGGAACTGTAGCTAATTAAGAAGAAGAAAATTCTAAAGGTTTTTGACATCGATGAGCATTTTTCCCTGGAGGCTGGAGTTTTTTTTTTGGGGGGGGGGGTGCCTTTAACAATTCCATTCCGGCTCAGCGGTTTGAGGCTTTGAAAGGCGCCCTGTTTGCTCAATTGAGAAGTTCCGTTTATCTGAAAGCGCCTTTTGATCTTAATAAAACGGCCGCTGCCTATAAGGAGGGGAGGGGGGGTAACGGAATCGGTTTTGTGTTTCATTTTGCAAAATTGGCATCGAAAAGGTCATACATTGGGAGGTACATCATCATCATTATTATTTTTCTTGTGTAACAGGAAACACACGGAGCGGCTGTATAGCTTAGGCAAATCACATCTGCAGCTATCAGCATCATCTTTCTGAGCAGTAGCCGGGAGGTTTATAAAGCCAGTTACTCACATCTAATCCGCCAGTCCCTCCAGAGCAAGAGATAACAGTCACCCCCATCAATCCGGAGGCGTCAGCGGCTCACGACAGCGGCAGAGTTGGGAGAGAGAAAACAATATATGCGCGTACAAATAATAATATAACAAAAATGTCACATGTCACGGCTTTTAAGATTTACAATTCCACACTCTAGTTTACACCACCCATAGCCGGACAAGAGCCCTTGATGTTTTTTTTTCTTAATAGCAGCAACTTGATTCCACATTTTACGGATCATTGTCGCCGCAGCACCACAAGTAAGTCGTGCATTCGTCGCTGCAGTGAACAACTGCTCCACTTGGATGCCACACAGCTCGGCATATGGGGGTGCTTTTTTGTTCGGGCTGTGATGTGTGCTGTAATAACCGATAGCGTGTGACTAATTCCCGCTTTGTGTTGCAGTGCGGTGCTGAAAAACGCAGCTTACTCCGAGAACAGAACGCTCAGAAACTTCTGAAGAGGCGAACGCATCAACGAGGAATTTCCATCTCCGCAACTGACCCAACGTTACTCGACAACGGCACGGCACTGAGCCTGTGGATTTAAACCGGGACTCTGCAGACAAGGAGAGAGAAGGAGCAGGCAGACGTCGACGAGAGCTATGGGAGGAAAGCCCGCGACCGATGTAATGTCGCTCTTGGCGCTGGCCATGCTGAGCCTACACGTTGGGACGTTGCTGGGCACATCGGCCGTGAGACACGGCGGCGATCAGCCAGCAACACGGAGGGGCGACCTGCAGGTAGGTCGACTTGCAACGTGCATTTCTTACTTCACTACTGCCACTGTGGCTGTTCTGTATATATTACCGTGTAAAATGTGTTAATATTGTGGGTTTGAGACCGACTTCCAATGTGGAACTCAAAAGTGTGATAGTTTATGGGGTTATGCGCATGCATAACCCCTTGCTGTAAAGAGTTTGTGTATACAAAGAGTTAATAGACAGAAGAGATACCGCGATACTTATGAAGGATCCAGTTCAAAAGTACTGTCATTTGTAATGAGTTGAAATCCCATTCTAGTCGATCTGCGTATTATTTAAGTTCATTGCAAGCACGTTTCTATTACGAATGCCAATAACGTGTTTTCGTGTTTATAAAATATGTTGAGGTGTTCCGTGTTAAGATATGAATGAATGTGTTAGTGTCGTGGTGAGTATTCACGTGTAATTATAGACGGCAATGCTTAGGGCTTGAAATACCGCTCATGCATGGAAAACATTCACACCGCATGCACTTCACGTGACACGCGTGGCTCCACGTCGGGCCATGCGGGACGTTACATCACTGCGTATCTCGGCAAGATGGGGAATTCACACATTGACTCTCTTCATCCCAGGCCCCAGCACACACTTCACAAATACTCTGGGCTGTTAGGGTATGTGTTCCCATTGAATCAGAATCGTTATGTATACTGGAGGAATCCGATGAGCTATGAAGATATTTTTCAAAGACGTCGTGTAGCAGCGGATCAGAAAGTTACAAAAAAACGATAGAAGTGCGAAGTATAGTCAAGGTAAGCAAATCACTCAAAAATAAACGATTCTCATTTAATCAGGTAAAGGCCACTGACCTATTTGATTACACTGGTAAAAAAAAAAACATGTTTTTCTGCCCTGGACTTTTGCAGCTGTTTTAGACTAATTTCAGGGCGCTGATTCCAAATCTGATCTCAGATTTGCTCTATCACATCATTTGTATGCTATCGGCATACCCCATTTTCATTGATTTTACCCGAAATTAACTCTGTCACTTATGATTGCAAGTTGTTCGAGTCAGTGACTGCTTTAGTGTTAAAATATGATGCTGTATTTTAGGACAGTGTGTTTATAATATCATTTTATGTAGATATCCACATTTATTTAATATTTTTCTTCTGCAGTTTTTGTTGAAAATGCAATATTTGATATCTCAAAAACCTGATGTGATAGACACAAACTGATACCAGATTTGGAATACCTTATGCCATAAAAAGTGTGTTGACCAGTGTTATTTTTCAGCAGCGACCTAACCACAAATAATATCTCAACGAAGTGGCTTGTCCAATAGGTTAATTGCAGTACGTGAAGCATCATCTGATTTGTTATTTGCATTGCGGTGATTGTCAGAGTTTATATTGTGGAGCGGTGACGCAGTGGTTAGCACACTGCGCGATGGAGCCGTAAATCTGAGTTCGATTCCCCAGCCACGGCTAACATCAGTGGCGGTGACCGTTCCCGCCCCACCAGCCCGCACTGACCAGTGTGGTGAAGTATGGTCAAACAATCTTCATGGCCAGAAGGCCTTCATCTACAGCTGTGGATTGACATTTTATATATATACAGTACTGTACTGTTATATATATATACAGTACTGTACTGTATATATAATAAATGCATGTATTACTTATTTGACTATTTTGAATTGGAATTTAATGTCTCGATAATAGGTTGTCGGCCCAGTTTTAGAAAAGCAATCTGCAACCCACATTGTGCTTAATGTGTTCATGCAATAGTTATACATTCCATCACGATATTAACAGCAAGATCTACGTACTAATGCACTGCGATTTGAATTTTGCGCCAAAAATAAGGCATCCTATATGCACAGCAAATATGAAAAATGACAAACACGTGTGTTCAAAGATGTGCAAGATCTCCCTTACAAACAACAATCACTTGCATCTAAATTGGCCGTCACGTGGCTACAGTTCACAACTGTGATAATGATGATGACAATAAATCACAATCTCCCAAAAAATCCCCCCAACCGCAATTAAATTGTTGTTAATTACAAACCACACGTTTTCATCACAACACCAACAACAAACATATGCTTCTCTTGCACTGGCCATGTCTGTACATCTGCGTCGGTTGTCGCGGTTATGCTCTTCACTGTGTGAAGAGCATAACCGCACAACGAGTCTGTGTGCAAAATGTCAGCTCGATTGGATCACGGGAAGTGGGTTAAAAAACGACCGAAAGATTTGCACTGTCGTAAGCAAGCAAGCACGCAAGCACGCAAGCAAGCGAACTTAATATAAAGGATTTAAAAATGCCAGAGTTCACACATTGAACTCACTCGTGCCCGTGCCTGCCCCTTTTAAGGAGCGGACGAGATCGCTGGACGGGACGTCGCCGGGCACAGTTGGTAACAGGAGCGTGTCCGGGGGGCACGGCAGGGAAGGGGCCCCTCGTCGGTCCAGGCAACGCCAGGCAGGCAGAGGACGCAACCGAAGGCGTCAAGAGAAGCTGGAGATGCTGAGTGACAGCCCGGAGACCTTCGTGCTCAACCTGGAGAACATCCCAGATCTGTCGCGAGCGGACCTCGCTGGACACAACCCGAATATCCAGGTAAGTGCCGCTGCCAAAAGCGCAGACACGCTTTGAGCTCAATGTGTAATGTGACAATGAAGTGTGGGACTTTATGGTGAGAGTAACGGAATGGTGTGACGAAAGAGACCATTGAAGTGGAATTTGAAATAGTGTTGTCCTGAAACGAATTTACTTAATGGGACAATAAACATAATTTAAAGGGGCACTGTTTTAGAAACGAATAAATTAATGTAATTGGCCAAACAACTGCCACAACTGCGGAGCCCCCCTGAAAGAGTCTTGAAGCTTCGTGAATCGTTGCTGGGTACAATTAAAGGCGTTAGCATGACATTAATTTAATCAGCTCTTGTTTACAAAGTTACCAATAACTTTTGATACGTGCAATTAGATTGTATTGTCTTTGTTTAACCTCTTGAGAAACAAACATGTACAACTATGAGATCAGAAATTTACAATGTCAATACTGTAATCGAACAAACGCTACTCCGTGGATTAATGGAATTACTTAAAGAGCTCTGTAAATTGTCCGAGGTGCAAATGATCAATTTTTTGTCACATTAGCTGGTTACAACTCCCCATGTATGCCGTTGAACATGTGTTTTGCATGCTTAGGGCACCCACCACATTTAAACTATCAGCTGGTCGCATGTGGCGGCGTCAAGTGTGGATTACTCCTCAATCAATCTTTATTTTACGTGGCAATATCGCCCTCAATAAAGTAGGCATCGGTGCACATTACAACGAAATGGGAACGGTACCGGCGGCATAGAGCATTAGGAATGAAAAAAGAAACCCGTCACGCCCTCCGCGGCGAACACCGACTGAGCAAAGTCAATTACAACCGCGTGCAAAATAAGGTGCAACCGTGCGCAACGAATAGTATAAGAGACGTAAGTAGTAAATAAAAATAAATGAAAAAATGTTTTTACTGGGGTTGTCAAAACTTCCAATTTCTCTCCCCCTTGCCGCTCTCATTGACATGCTAATTTCTCTGCTCCCCCCCCCTTTCTATATGTATAAATGCCTCGTCACAGAGGCGTTGTTTCTCTTTGTCTCTGTATGTGTCTCTGTCTGCGTCTGTGTCTCTCGATGTGTCTCTCCCCCATGTGTGTCTCTCTCTGTGTGTCTCTCTCTCTGTGTATGCATCTCTCTCCGAGCTTGCATTCATTCACACCTGATGACGGTTGCTTCTGTTGCAATCGAAACGTCGTATTCTATTTTTTCCTATCTACGTGACTTTACCGAAAGAACCAAAGAGTAAAAATAAAGAGAGTTTTTATTAACAAAAATAAACGAAACTCCTACGTCTTTCAAGACGTCCAGCCAAAATATCCTCTCGAGGGGGGCCTCTGTAGCACCGCCAGCACTGCCGTGAGCAAAGCCATCGCAGGGGGTGTGCCTCACAACATTTGAGATTTTCACTCTCGACCCCGGCGACCGTCGCTTCTCTTGGCCAGGTCACAATCGAGGTGGTGGACGAGGCGGAGGGAGACGTGGACATGGAGCTCAAGCACAACGGCGGCGGCGGCGGTGGTGCCGGCGGCGCTTGGCGGAGTGGCACGAGTTCGCGGCACGGCGTGCCAGCAGTGGCACGGGCTTCTCGGCAACCGGGACGCGAGGGCTGGTGGCGCCCGGGCGCAGGTGCTCGCAGGGCTGAAGGCGCCGCACTTAACCCAGTGCAGAGAGAAGCTGCCTCGGCTGAGGAAAGCAACTTTCTCAACCCACTCTTTGGATGGTTTAGAGGCCTTTTCACCACTAAACCGTGGGGAGCCACCGCAGACACGAAGTATGGTGAGAAATACCCCTTGTAAGATGCACGATGGACTCGATGCACCGGCAATGTAACATGCGTCGGCTCGTGGGTTTATATTGATTCTTAAGCTCAAGATGCACTGCGCCAGATCGCTCTGCGTAACAATCGGATGTTTTGAGATCCATGCGTACGTTTTTTGTGATTGGTCCACTCGCCCCCACCCCCGCTGCCACTCGAGGTGTTAACTTTGACAGAATAGAAAAAAAATTGTGTGCCGAGTCGAACCGCTACAAGACTTGATCCATTCGCCGGCGAGGAGGTTTGATGCATAGTGTCAACCTTGGAATGCACTGTTTAAAGTTTACTCCAAGCAGTTGAAAAATAAACCACAATATTATAAGAAATGGCAATGATATGTTTTGAAATCAGTATGCAAAGAGGTATATGCAAATAAATGTCTAGAACATCTACAATTGTACTCCCATGAAGCTATTAGTATGCAGACATGAAGAAAAATATGGCCTATTGCGTAAATGTAACAAGCAAACCTTTTTGTGAAACAAAGTTAAATCGATGTCATAAGTTTTTCACGATATTTCAATCATCTATGTAGATGAGTGGTTTCCTCTGTGGCTATCCTCTGAATGTAAAACAAATATTGCACTTCCGTGCCCTTTTTGCTCTTCAGAGCAACGCTAGGCTGCCACAGTAGTCCTTGGTCCATGGACATGCCATGAATGGGAACAGTTTTACTTAAGGTGGCTAACGAGGCCTGAAACACATCATCTTGAGTGACGCTGAACCTTGTCGTTGTAAGTGGCTGCTTATGCAATTTTTTGGGGATATTTAAACAGCAGATGCTGTATGTCTGCAGATGACGGAGAACGAGAGGGCCAGTGGGGTCTCTGGTCTTCGTGCAGCGTCACCTGTGGCAGTGGCAGCCAAAAGCGTACGCGCTCCTGCGGCTACTCCTGCACTGCCACAGAAGCTCGTACCTGCGACCTGCCCAGCTGCGCTGGTATTGACGCCTACACCTCGAACAAATGCCCAACCCCCACAAGTCCTTGCATCAACACTCACCTCTCTCATTTCAACCCTCCTCAAACGATGGTGATGACTGGTGTCTAAAATATCGACAAGATTCTAAAATGCTGAACTGGGAAAGCAACATTCATTCATTTTTCGGCTGCTTGCGTTTTAGCCGAAACGTCGTGAGAATTATTTTATTATGTTTTATTTTATTATTTTATTATTTCCCTTCTACGTGACTTTACCGAAAGAACCAAGAAGATGAACATTCATTCAGTGCTGCATGAGGGAACTGGTGAATGGAGATGTGTCACCGCCGATCAATGAAGCGACTTAGGGTGGCCTTTTAGAGAACATTTGAAGAAATATTTGAAATTGGTGTCATTTTATTGTCTTGTTTTTTTTTTCTAATTCAATCCAGAAATAAGACTAACCAGAAGAAAACCACAATATGTATCAGGCTAAAGCTAAGCACTTCAAGCCACATGTAGCGATCCTCCCTTAGGACTTGACCATGGCCATGCACGTGCGTCTCATAACGGTTCACGGCCGCGGGAGTCTACTGCAATTCTGACCAATATTTATCGTATTAAACAACTATTTCCTGAATTTTCGATTTAAAGCTTTCGTGACTGCAGGGATTCATCTTCTTGGTTCTTTCGGTAAAGTCACGTAGAAGGGAAGTAATAAAATAATAAAAATAAAACATAATAAAATAAAAGAATATAACTATTTCCTGGCCCCTGCAATGGACGAGTGTTAACGATGTCTGTCGTTAGCCGTCTTAATGAAAATGCACACAGCGATTTAAAGATTATGGGCATGAACACAGTCACACACTGCATGAGTCGCAGACTAAGGTGAGCATTCTATACCCGTGATCTTTAATTATAGCATGCTTTATAAGCGGTGCATAATGATTGCAGCCTTCTACAACATGGATAAAACTCTAATCTTTTAAGTATATGATTACCCGTAGCTGAAGCAGAATACAATAAAAGAAAAAGGGTCTCCAATGTATCCGCTGGTAAGGCAATGCCTGAACAAATCTTGTCATATCAGACAGTTTTGAGGGAACATCGTATTGCAACTGCTTCAATCAAAAACTACCAGTTCCATTGTGTGACAAGGAGAATAAAACGCGCTTTTAATAAATGTATTTCAATCTTTGTGCTTTTTTTTGCAGGAATGGAGGATATATTTAAGCCGGCAACATCCAATGTGGAGCTCTTAGCACAGGATAACCGCAATTCAACAGACATCCTTGGATCTGGTATGTGATGATTATTGTTTCGCTCGAGATTTCAAACAAAATTTTTATTGCTCTAAGGATTTTGGTATTTGTGAGGTCACCCCCCACCCCTACCTCCTGTCCCCGCACACCATGCCAACTGATGCACCCCCCCCCGACCACCACCACCCAAACAAGCCCAACCCTGCTGGGTCCATGAGAAAAGGGGTTGGGGCATAGAGAAAAATGGGAAAGATCCTAAAAAAAAGGGCACAGGGGGAGCCGAAAGGGGAAGGGGCGTGGTCTAATTGACAAGGGGCGTGGTCTGATTGACAAGGGGCGTGGTTTAATTGACAAGGGGGCGTGGTTTAGTTGACAAGGGGCGTGGTCTAATTGACAATGGGCGTGGTCTAATTGACAAGGGGGCGTGGTCTAATTGACAATGGGCGTGGTTTAATTGACAAGGGGTGTGGTCTAATTGACAAGGGGCGTGGTTTAATTGACAAAGGGGCGTGGTTTAGTTGACAAGGGGCGTGGTTTAATTGACAAAGGGGCGTGGTTTAGTTGACAAGGGGCGTGGTTTAATTGACAAGGGGCGTGGTTTAATTGACAAGGGGCGTGGTTTAATTGACAAAGGGGCGTGGTTTAGTTGACAAGGGGCGTGGTTTAATTGACAAAGAGGCGTGGTCTAATTGACAAGGGGCGTGGTCTAATTGACAAGGGGCGTGGTCTAATTGACAAGGGGCTTGGCCAAAAGTTGAGGGACCGGATGCCTTGCGGGAGGTCGAACTTCCCCGTTGATTTGATGTCATAAAAGCGTGCGATCAAATACACGCGGCAGGCAGCATACCTATGGTGCCACCGATGTGTGCCGCAGGCCAGCTCGTTGGTAAATAAAACGTTGCTTGCACTGCGCGCTGCATTGGCGAGTGCAGTCAGCCCCTCTACGGACTTTCAACTTGCCACCGGTGACTCCTGACTAAGAGGACGACCTTCGCTATGAGACGTGACCTTTACGCATCTCGAGGCTTCAAAGCGCGGGGCTGCATAGACGTATCGGCAAAGCGAAAATCGTTGCACAAGAGGTTCACTGAGCAGAAGGAAATTACCGTTGGAGGGATACAAATGGAGCATACACCAGTGTTTGTGTGTGTATTTGTGCAAATAAAGATCTCTATATCTCTAGGAGTCTAGATGCAAATGATGAAATGAAGAAGTGAGCGAGAGCGCGTTGGAGTGCTTTGGGGAAATTTCAATCGATAATGAAAAGCAACATGCCAGTGTGCCTCTCTAATAACACATATGGATTGGAGACAGATTCTGACAAAGAATATGTAACGAAAGCTGTAAGGTGCACACAGAAGCATGGTGGAAATTACACCGAGAGAGAAATACGTGGATCAGAGAATAAATGCCAATTGTAAGACATAGATTTTTAAGGAAAGTAATTGGGCTAGGGGAGAACACATTTACAGTAGAGATGACAGCCGAAGGTGGAAAATGGTGATACATTGGCACCCAGAGATGGTAACATGCCCAGTAGATGATGCACCGAGGAGATGGAGCAACGACATAGTCTCATGCGCAGGAGCGAAATAGCTTGTGCCATCTTCGGACCATGAACGATAATGACATTGGGAGGCTTTCATCTATCACTGGATAGGTCAACACTGTGGGAAACTGGGGAAATTGCATCTGGGGAAATTTCAGTTCTATAGAGATTTGAAGGGGCTGTACAGGCACCGACACTAATGTGGGAAAAGATAACCTGTAAAATGTTTCTACGGTGCTTTAATTTTTATTTTTGCTTTCACAGATGTGGACAACTGTGAGAGATGGGTGACCTGCAGGGCTGAGTTCCTGGTCACATATCTGCAGAAGGTGTCAACAGAGCTGCCCAACTGCCCCTGCGCGTACCCAACGGAAGTGGCCTATGGGACCACCGAGGTGCTTGACGCTCAGCTGGGCCGTGACTTCCGCTGGAAGGACGCCAGCGGCCCCAAGGAGAAGCTGGAGGTGTACAAGCCCACGGCGCGCTACTGCATCCGCTCCCTCCTCTCCCTTGGAGAGCGCCACACTGGCGGCGCAGCACTGCTGCTACGACGAGGGAATGAGGCTTCTCACACGGGGCAAGGGGGCCGGAACGCCGAACCTCATCAGCACCGAGTTCTCCTCGGAGCTCCACTACAAGGTGGACATCCTACCGTGGCTCATTTGTAAAGGCGACTGGAGCAGGTATCACCAAGCGCGGCCGCCCAACAATGGCCTGCATTGTACAGAGAACCCGACAGAAGAGGTCTTCAACGCTCAATTAAAAGACGCCAAAGAGTTCTGAGGACACTTCTTGGGACAATTTTTTTTATGCTGTTACACATTTCCAGGACATGAACTTACATCAAGGACACGAGTTGGTTGTGAAATTGCTTAGCGGTTTGTTTTGAACACGTTTGTTATGGATGTCTGTAACACAGCTAAAAGAAGATAAGGACTGTAGCACTACAAATGATTGTACTCCATGGGATTCCGGTGACCCGTGTGTAAAAAGCCAAGTAAATCCCATCAGAAGTCTCCAAAAAATCATTGTTTTTTCCTTTTAGTTGCTCCCAGCAAATTTGAGGCAAGGACCGGAAGGCCAGAGAATGCTTTTCCCTGCCAACCACAGCATTCCTGGACAGATTTCATCATGCCTTCTGTGTTCCGTTAGCCAGTGTGTTTCCCCTGCAGGTGATTCTTTCCATGCGAGTGACCCAGGGCATTTGCCCATCTGTTGGCGCTCAATGATACATCAGTGGCAGGGCCTGACAGCTGGCTGACATCGGGGGCTCAAAGGCAAAGTCAATTCCACTCACGTGGATCCAATCAGCCTCAGGGCCTGTGTGCTCCTTTCGAAGCGGTTGTGACCTGGACATGTCAAAAAGGTCACGCGTTTTTCCGAGCCCTTGTATTTGTATTAACCATAGGCTGTCAATATTTCTTTTAAAGTTTGTTTTTTTCTAATGTATATGACTATAGCATGATATAGTATGTTAATTATAGATTGTATTTTTTGCCGAATACAGAACATCTAGGACTGGAAAAGCAAGGGTGGTGAAATCTAACCGCTTATTTATGCATTGACATTTACTTTAAAGAAACTGGTTTATTTTTGTACTACTTGTACTAATTTATTCACAGAAAACTGCTTTTTATGCAGGGAAACATATTGTATATCAGGAACACTGCAATTTTCAATGCATCAATGTGGTAATAAAAGAAAATTAAATGTGTTCTAAAAGAGTCTGGATTCTTCTTCAGGTTGAAAGCATCGGATTCTAAAAAAGAGATGTTTTTATTTAAAAATTCTCTTAAACAATTGTCTAAATAATCATGGGTTTTAACAGTTGTATGTGTGTAACCAGATAAAATGTAAACATTAAAAATGCTTACCCTATAGTGGAGTGGAGTGGTTACCACACTGTATTATTAATCTGACTGACATGAGTACCATTTCTGGCCATGGCCATCAGTGAAAAGTAAAATATTAACCAGTCCTGGGCCTCCCGCACTGACCTAATGTGGTGAAGTATGGTAAAACAACCCCCATTTCTAACAACTATAGGGAGGCCTTCATCTTGTAGTGCATTGACAAAGGGCTGTAAATTGCATATTCGTTTTAATCCTATTGAATAGCTGATAAAAGCATGCACTATATTTGCTATGCTGGAATTTAATTACTACATATGTAAGCTAAGAATCGTTCTTGGTAAACTAGTCTTTAACATTGCACACACATTGCTACGAACATGTATTTTTTTGGAGGTTCCTGAAATTAAGAATACTATTTGAACCATGTCCTTAGTGGTATTTCCAGGGAAAATACAGCAGAGTTCATGCAAATAGCTTAGACTATGGAAAGTAATACTGTGCAATACACATTAGATGCATCTTCATCAAGCTCGTGATGGAAATAATGGCAAACTGGCATGCTGGAAAAATCACGACGTCCCCATAGAAAGCCCAAAAGTGTGTAATAGTTCAGAGAATATAGCGGTATATACCTACCAAAATACCCTCTTCAAAATACTTCAACTTGTGAAGGATAGCTTCATGTATTATTCAAGACAATCGCTTGTCATAGAATGAATGTACCTCCTGATTTAGCTTTAAGGAGAGGGATCTGCTTTAACTCCTTTATCTTCCAGAGTGAGCGGTTTCTCATGGGACTGGCAGAGATGACAGATCGTTATCGCATCAGTCACTAAGCAGCCGGAAAGCCCTTGCAGATTAAAGCAAGCTGCATCTAAGTGTGCAAATAGTCACCTGATCCACAATACACGTCGGTGGTTGGTTGGCAATTTACATTTACCAGTGGGCAGGTTTAACGGCGGCTTTGTAATAAATATGCAGGTACAATGTGTGAAAGTCACGAGGTGAAAACACTTTTCAGTCGTGGTGCTCCATAAAACCTCTCGAGAGTGTTTCTAATTTCGTGTCAGAATCAGAAATTCCCCTTGGCAACCACGTGTTCTCCATTGACGTTGTGTGCTTCCACCACGTTACTTTGGAAGCGCAGGTGATGGCAGTATGGTCCTCATTTTTAAATCCTTTATATTAAGTTCACTTGCTTGCTTAGGACCGTGCAAATCTTTCGGTCGTTTTTTAACCCACTTCCCGTGATCCAATCGAGCTGACATTTTGCACACAGACTCGTTGTGCGTGACAATTAATGTTTGTGAAAATTTTTTTCCAAAATTTTACACTTTTTAGGACAAAAATATTATATTTAATTACCAAATGCTTAATGCTGCCATGCAATCATCTGACCCATAGGTGGCAGCCATCTCAAGCCAGAGGACGAGAGGACTCTAGCCGCCACGCATATAAAAGATTTATAGTGAAAAACTTTGTTTTTACGGGTTATACTTGTTGGAACTGATTTTACAGTTGACCATGTACGTTTCGTAATTCGCGTGACGATACGGTTCCCTGGCATTAAGTACTGCAAGTTTCTGTTTATATAATCTACATTACAAGATAACATGCTGGACAGCAAACCACATGCCATATTCTTCGGATTATGAGACTCACCGAAAAATAAGACGCACGCTTAACTTTTACCCAGGTTCAATAAAGTTGAACAAAAGTGTTCACACACACACAGCTACCGGATTAGAAGACCCCCCCCTACCCCGCCAGCGTTTGCTTTCAACTACAGGGGTGGAAAGTGCATCTGATAATAATCCGGACACTAGCAATCTCCCTTCTGCGGATAATATGAAGAGGACACGATATGAGTAATGCGCATTATCTTGTGTTACGTGCTAAATATGCAGTACTCGGAATAGAAGACACGTAAACATGCTGTGCAAGTTTCGTTAAAGACTTGTAGCATTAAAATAAAAAAGTAGTCACTTACCACTCGATATTTCTTAGTATTTATTTATTCCCTTAAAGCCAAACTCAGTTAATATTTATATCCATAACAGGGAGATGTACCTGCAAACATGCTGTGAATCTAGAAGGTTAATGTTAGCACGTGTATGGAACTACATGCATGAATCTAAGCAAATTGCTGTACTTAGGAGTTCATTCAGAGCCCTTCGATGCGTTCTCGGGTGATGCCACGTGCTATACATCACACCAAACACGCGGTACAATCCGAACACACATCAGAGATCTATAGTACAGGACAACCACGAAAACCTGCACATTCTCAAGAGTCAATTCCGTTCCTTGAATATACTTTCTGTAGACTTGCCCTACCATTGGCATGCTTTGTGTGGTGGAGTACCCAGGCAGTGAGAATCATTCTACTGCATTAAGAGAGGGACACAAGGCAGATTCTACCTTTGAGTGCTGTGGGGAAAGGACATTGGCCAAAACTTTCCTTTTATAAACTTTTTTTTTAAGCCACGGTGTTATTTACGAATGTGTTGAGTTTGTTGTTGTCGCTATTTGTACACCACTGCCAACGCAGCAGCAACAGCAGCAGCATCACGAATTAATTTGCCCCAACAATGACTCGCTCGACGCAACATCGGACATTGTGACGATGGTGTGGGTGCGTTGTCAGGTCGTGGCCTCGCCAGGATAAGTGTGAGTCCACCCACAATGCCCGAGGCTTTGCGTGCTCGAGGAGACCACACGGAGTGCACGTGATGTAAGAATAAGAATCCTGCTCAAGATACATGTCCTATTGTACGAATTATTTTAGCAATGCCTCTGCTGCGTTGGCATAAGTGCAAATAGCAACAACATAAACTCAACAGATTCGTCATTGTGCGTGTAGCCTTAAGAATAAAAATAGTATAAAATAGGCGAAATTTCCGGCAATGCCCTTTTTTATAGCATGTGAATCAGGGACATTGCCTCAACATTTGCCTATTATATATTATACTTTTAATATATGTTACATTTATTTTTAATGCAATCAAAGAAAATACTACTGCCTTCTTCATGTGCTATGCCTTTTTATCGCACACAGGATGTTGCGAAACTCCCTTCCTGTGACGTTGAGGTGCCATACCCTGGCTTGCCAGGAGAATGCGGTACAGCAAATCATGGGACCAACCGCCATCTGTTCCATCTGTGGGTTTTCTCAGGGTGCTCTGGTTTCCTCTCGCGTGTATAAACACTCCTTAATTGGTTGAACACATTTGAATAGAAACGCACCTCCGTGAGTTGCAGATTGTGCAGCATTTGAGATAGAGTTTGCATGAATAACACAAATGTCTAAAAATACTGACAATTGTTTCATACGATGTTTCACTACAAGTGAAGCGGAACGTCGGACATCGTGTACAACCAGAAACAAAACATCGGAGAGGATATCTATAAATAGATTGCCCTGTATAATTCAGTATCCATGTCATCCCAAAGCCAGTACTTAAAACAAACTGGATTTGAGTTCTAGATCTAAGATGCAAAACTTGAGAGGGAAGACAAGAGTGATGGCTAAACGAGGGCCTTGATCATTGTTTGCTGTGCCTCTCCACGCCTGTTTCACATTTATGGTGCTTATACACAGAGGCCCCTTTAGATACTGTGTCAATAGCTTTGAAAGACCAATAATAAATTCAACGTTAAACACCGTGCAACACTATAGTTCAGCAGATATAAACAGATTACTTGAATATTATTCAGACATTGTGCGGTGGATCACACACACCGCTATTAGCGCAGCGACCTGAGTTTGATTCCCATCCTCGGCTGGCATCAATGGCAATGATTGTCTTGCTGGCAATCACACTGATAAATTCAAATATAGAACAACAACGGAACGGAAAACTAACGTAACTTAATACATCACGTTGGCTGTTTTGGTACAGCATAAGTACTTGCCGGAGAAAGTACTCATCATATTGACTGTTGAGAAAAGTAAGTTGGCTTGGATAGGACACGTCGCTAGCAAGGGATGCACGCCATGGGACAAGACTGCAGACAGAAAGGCAGTCAAAGAGGGAACAGGTCTGAGAGGATGACCATTTCGATTTAAGCTTTCGTGACTGCAGGGATTCATCTTCTTGGTTATTTCGGTAAAGTCACGTAGAAGGGAAATAATAAAGTAATAAAAATGAAACATAATAAAATGTTTATTTTTAATTTTTATTTATTTTATTATTTCGATTTAAAGCTTTCGTGACTGCAGGGATTCATCTTCTTGGTTCTTTCGGTAAAGTCACGTAGAAGGGAAATAATAAAATGATAAAAATAAAACATAATAAAATAATTCTCACGACGTTTCGGCCAAATTTTAAAATGTTATTTTTATTCCTTTATTATTTCCCTTCTACGTGACTTTACCGAAAGAACCAAGAAGAGGATGACCATTGTAAATATGGAGTGATTATTGCATTGCAGGGACTCAGAAAGAGGGCGACGATGTGAGGAGTCCTTCATCTAGTCAAGGATATATCTGATGACGACGACGACGATGATGATGATGAATGAAAGTTTGGCCTTTGACAGGGTGTTGCCA
Organism: Lethenteron reissneri; assembly: GCF_015708825.2. Classification (NCBI taxonomy): domain Eukaryota; kingdom Metazoa; phylum Chordata; class Hyperoartia; order Petromyzontiformes; family Petromyzontidae; genus Lethenteron; species Lethenteron reissneri. Next base: position 8,163,855 of record NC_083803.1, on the reverse strand, counting down.
TTCTGTGGATGTACATGTTTGTAATTCATGGAGGGCCTCGGGTGCCTTAAATAGAGTGTAACAGATGCCACACGAGACTATCGGCTTGCACTGCGTTTAGTGTAAGCGTGTTAATGAAACCCCAACAGCAACTAAAGGCAGAGCACACACTGAAATCAAGCATTCAAATCTATATGAATGAAACAAACAAATCGACAAAATCCTCGATTTATACACTTTGTTCAGATTTATTCGTTGAAAGTTATACATGTTACCAACAACAATATTCTTTGGCAATTTACATCTCAAAAAACCATCAAGAAGCTCATTATCCATGATTCTATTACCCATGCCCCAAAACGGATCCATGGATATTCCTATTATTAACATATCACTTCTTTTTATTTTGCTGTGCATCGAGAGAATATGTGCAAGTTCATGACATAATTCAGACTGTTGAGGGAAACACGTGGGTTTGGGCAGGACACATCGCAGCTAGAAGGGATAATGACCTCTGGTCAAGAATAATGACGGAGTGGCAGCCATGGAATGCAACACGTCGGAGAGAATGTGCAGCGAGGAGACGGAGTGATGAAATCAGACTGTGCGTGCGCTAGGTGGATTATTAAAACGGCAGGATTGTCAGAGGTGGTGACACATTTGGGAGGCAGTCATCCAGCAGTGGACTGACCACAGCTGATGTTGATGATCTCTACTTATCCTTAGATAAAAGGAGTAATCCGAAAGTGGTGGCACATTTTTTAAAATCCAAAAACAAGTTGCTCCTAAGTGACTTATTGGAAGAGCAAATTCACCATTTTATCCATGTATTTGCTGTCATTAATCATATTATCCGTGCTTATCTGTGGATATCTTACATTACAAGAGTGATTTCTGCATATAGACATGAATCATAGGATCCACCAATAGCACCAACCCCCACCTCCTTACACTGAATCACAATAAATAAGGCTTTCACTGTGAAAGCATTTCTGGGTGCTTTCTCTTATAACCTATTAAGTGTGTACTTGTGTGCGTCATCACATTTAAGAGCCCTGAGTCAGCGTTGCTGTGGCACAAGACCACGATGAATGGCAGCAAGTTGGGGAGACCTTTATCCAGCAGGGGCTAGATCATGGTAGAATTCTTTCCCCTATAGGACAACCAACTTTGGCTACCCAAAAGTGGTATTCATTTAATCAACCAAGGAATAATGGGCCGAGTCAAATCCATTCCAGGATTTACACACCTTCACCATTGTGAATGGAGCAATGAAATTAATGAAAATGGCAAACTATATTCTGCTAACATTTTGTAAAATATAACTTGAATGCAAATATAACACTTATCGACAGATACAGCATAAGCTTTGGCCAATATATTTATCAATAAATATTTTTTTCTTTTAGGACAGTATTGTTGATTAATGTATTGAGCATTGACCACATGGATACCAAAGACTGGATGTAAAATTGTTGTTATGCCTATGAGCACACAACTGGTTGGGGGTGGAGAGGATTTCAGAATAAATTGATACTAAACAATTACAAATCAAAGCCACTTTAGTGTCAACGTCCATTGAGCTTACTTCAACACATTTTTACATAGAAATGATTCATTAAAAATACGTAGGTAGGTGTAACTGACCGTTACCACCCGTCACAATGCTGAGTAATATTATCACAGCACCAAATCTTATAAGTTGAAAGCACAACATGAAGGGCAGAAGCCTAAAATCTTAGGATTATAGCACAGTTTTGTACAACAATTGGCACCCAGGCTCAGCATTGGGATTTTTTGTTTTTAGGTATTACTCTTTTCATCAAAATCAACACATTCGTTTATTTTGTATTTGCGCTATTCTCATAGTGTCAAGGCTATTGTGGAGATGCGGTGTTTCACAGACGAGTACAGTGCCAGAGTAAGCTTTTCACGCGTTATGTACAAATTTAAATGACGTAAACATTTTTGACAACGGCAACGGTTAAACATGAACAAAACAAACGCTTTCGGTTTTTTATATATGTATTTTAGATATTGTTGTCACAGAGTAACCGCTTTTCAAAATGTCTGTATTTGTAGGACTAATATAATTTGCACATTAAGAGCATGGACTAAATGGGTTTCAGGGATCACTTGACTACACACTCTACATCAGCTGCCCAGAGGTCACACTACTCTTGGCTGCATGTGATCCTCTGATCAAAGTGTACCTACGCAGGAGGTCTGCTTTAAAAAAAAAAACCTCTCAGTATTAGGTGTCCAATCCTTGTCACCTAAGAGGCTTGGCTTTAAAGATGAGTGACTTCTATGAATACAAAAGATTGCTCGATGTGGACATAAGGACAACCGAAAAAATATATCACGGAGTTGGGCATGAGGCCCGATGGTTTGGCGGTTACGCCTCCGCAGTCGGACAGATTGGAACACCGCAGCATTTTGCACGAACCATAGCAACACTAACGACAATGCTGATCCTTAATAAATTATGTTTAGGAAATACGGCATCATGCTGCACACACCTTCTGTGGACTTCAATGTGCAAATCATTATAACAAGACAGTGCAACAGTGCTCTTTTTCAAGCTGATGCCAAGTTCCCCCCCCCCCCCCACATGTGGAATCCATATTTTTAAAGATGTTCAACATCAAACATGGCGTGACTTTTATCCTGGCTCAACCTTAACTGCTTACGACGCTGATAACTTAATTACGAGATTTAAAGAAATGATATCTTAAAGGTTATCTACGTGTTGGACACTACAAAAAATGTCACGCATTGAAAGTTTGTGACATTTGTGACAGTAATTACTTTAATGTGTTGCATATCTGTAGAGTGCTATTCTTTGTTCTTTGTTCCATTTTTTTAAATGAGAGATTCATACAACAGTTAAAGAAATATCGACTGTGTAAAAAAAACATAACTTGTTTTGGTATGGCACAGTTGTTAGGGCACTGCACTACAAACCTGGCAATTCGAGTTAGATTCGTGGTTATAGCACAATTGGCTATGAAAAGAAGTTCAACATACACATGCGAACTGTTCCTCGGCCTCTCCGTTTACCAACCCACACTGAACAGAAAGATGAAGTATGATGGAACGTGGATGCAATCTAGCAATGCATTGAAGAATGGATGTAAATTATTATTTTCACTGTATAATATTTTGTGAGGATGTCATTAGGGCTTGTCTGTAAAACATGTTATTGCAATATCAAAAAATACAATTGCTCCTCAGTAAATGTATTCACCTCATAATTTTAGTAAAAATAAATGAGTGTGAAGGACATTACAAAGTTAACACACCATAGTTGCGTTTTATTCTAGCTAGTATGTTATGTTCAAGGTTTGATTCCTGATAATTAAAATATCATATATATCTCCACGAGTAAGTTAATGAACAGGTTGGCTGTGGTAGACTGAAGTGTGGATACTTCCATTTCTTCCAAAAACATCTGTGTAAGAATAGGCTAAATACCCTCGAGAGGGATTCCCACTTAGCGGAGGCCCTTCTGCCAGCAGTGTCGCTAAAAGACATTGCAGGGTTGCACCTTCATCACCCCCTAATAGACAAACGAATGTTAAAGAAAGGCTTCCCCATGCGAGACAGAGTGCATCATGGCATAAGCAATAGGAAGCGATGTCAGTTACACGTTTGTGCTGGCTGCCTCTTCGTGGCGCCGTTGTCAGAATGCAGCACTCTCTTTCTCTTGTGAGAATTCCCATAATTTTCCGAGGCAACGTAAGAAACAAGCGACCTGTCAGTTTTCATCACAGTGTGATCATAAGCAGCGATGGTGCCGGCCCATTGGGGGCCATAAAGTTGAATTATTTTTTTGGGCGAGGTCTGTGGCTCCCTTTCAAGAGAAACAGATGAAAGATATGGATGCCGTGATACGAGAGATATGTAACCAAAACATGCATGTAGTGAGATGAGAGAAGAGAGTTCCAGATTTAGAAAAATTAGTCGAGAGACATTCATTGAATGTTTATGTTTTAAATTAGCTTGTTATGTTTATTGGGGTTTGAATTTGAGATTCTATTTTGATGGCCTGAATTGTTTTTCATGGATCCCGCGGAGCCCTTTGGGCTGCTCGATGCCATAAGATTTTTCTCGGTTTGCCTACGCCTAGCGCCGCCACTGATTATACTATCAGAGACACACCCGGCCTAAAACCATGCCAGCCAATATCCGTGGGTGGAACTCAAATATTTCTCTATCCAATTCACTAATACAATCTAGAACCCATTCTATTTTATATGTTCAATGTTAATTAAAAACGTAGCTGCTTCGTGTGTATTTTATCACCTATTCACTAAACAAAAAATATCTGTTATGTATTATTCATATTGTGTCTGCCAGCTTCAACTCTATAGAGGTGTTTATAGCGTTTTGAAAAGTATCATTGTGTATTAGCCATCATCAGTGTTAGCCATGGTTTATCAACTGCTGGATGAAGGCCTCCCCAAGTCATCTCACAATTCATCGATGTAATAATCCACTTGACACAGTCATGTATTCCTTCAACGTGTTTTTCCTTTTTTCCGCCCAAAACAGATTCGTGTTCATGGAAATCCCTTCCTTTGCAACGAACCCCTCACTGAGCGTCAATAGACCGCCACCATGGGATGTTTTGCTGATTACTCTTAATGATAATTGAACACACGGGTGGAACTAAATATCCATGCACCACTCAACGCCGCTATCTCCTGACCACCTTGCAGCTCCATCCCTACAACACCAGGCACAGCTCTGCTTAGCTTCTCATATCCATGAGATCAGGTGCTTCTCGGGTGATTTGGTCAATGATTTCATCATGAACAGCTCTTTGTTCATTCAACACTTCAGCTACTCAGGAGGCAATACTTGACCTGAATATGATACTCTGATCAAAGTGGATTCATTGACTGAGTAGGTCTGTTTAAATGCCACTAAGCACTGCACGTCCCAAGGGGATTTTAAAGAGTGAGCAACATTATACATTAAAATGTACTAATAACACAATTGATGTTATTTGGAAATGTAATATGAATTACCAGTACTTACAGTACCCACCAACCTACATATAAAAAACATATTACTGTGTAAGAAATCAATACTTGGATGTAATTCCTGTGTTCGAAAGAGGGAGAAAATAGAAATGTGTAAACCAATTATCCCAAGTATAAAAACGCCATAAATAAAGCCTGTTTAATATATAAACATCACCTGTGTTGGAGCATTATGCAAAATGACTTAAACGGAAGTTGCAGTGTATTGTTTCCATGCAATATTATACGATGTATCGTTTGGATATTACCACATCCAATGTTTAAATAAAACGAGCTTCAGATGTTCGAATACAGATTTCTCTTGCGAGCAAAAAGGAGAGAATTGCAGTTGTATAATGACGAATTGGCGACCTAGTGTATATGCAACACAATAAAGGTATTGTAAATTAATTATTCGCAATGCATTGTAACTATTATCTAAAAATATAAAATAATTTAAGTAACCAGAAATGTTCTAAAAGTTAAGTATGTAGCGTTTAAAACACTGATTTCAGCACCAATGACTACAATTTGTATCACGGGAGTAAAATAATGAAATCAGTGTCCATGTCGCCTGGCTAAATTATTTATTTCGTCGTAAAGTATGCCTCCAATAGTAACACATTTGTAATAAATATGTCTTGTATTAGCTTTCTAAAACTGTCTAAAACATTAAAGGACACTGCACGCCTGCATGGCTCCTCAGAAATGTGACGCCGACCGCTGTGGCATTTCAAATTGTTGAACGCTGCTACAGAGGAGGGTCTTTAACTAATGCGCTTTCAACATTGAATTATCCAATTCCCTTTACTGCCACCATCTGTTTTCCAAAATGGAGCACTAGATGAAAAGGGCACATGCTTCTGTTTATACCTTAGGCCATGCTTCGACCTACGTGCATTCACATACGGGTTTGTTTAAAATTGTTCAAATACCTCATATCCCATCAATGCATCCATGCCCCATGACTCAACCAAATTGGGACACTCAAGCAGACAGGACGGATTTAGAAATACCGCTTTAATTGAAATGGTGACGTCTGCAGACATGTAAACTATAAATCCGTTTTTCAGCCATGCATATTTGCAATACAAGTCATTATTATCTTTACAATGATCGATGGCATTTGTGATAACATTTCTAAAGCATGTAAATGATTTTGAGAATAGGATATTAAATTAATATTAATCTCAATTATTTATTAACATTTATAGAATAACATGAAAACAATTGTTACGTTCATGAGCTTGGCCTAACTTTTACAACGACAAAAAGAATTTAGTTTTTTAACCAATTGCCCTTTTTTAAGGAGAAACCTTTTCTGTAAACAAAGCAGCCAATTTTACGCATTGCTATTCGCCAGCAACTCCTTCTGCGTGGAGATTTTAAGGCGTGCACACACAGAATGTCAGAAGCACCCTCACACGTTACATAATTCAACAAAACTTTCACAATGAACAGGGCAGCAGGAGCAGTGAATTGCATCGAGAGCTTGAGAACTGCAACAAGGCAACACTTAAACTCGTTTTTTCCAACATACACTTCATTCCTCTTAATCCTGAGCAGATACTGTCCAGATAATATAAACTGTCTCTGTGGGGGCACATTGAGATCTGCTCGTTAGCTTTGATCTTTTGGAGCCAGGAAGCCTGCCTGGCAGCCTTTGTGGTGTGCTTGTTTATTTTGAGCTCAGACGGCAGAGAACGTGTTTCAGCAGCTCGGAGTCTCGCTGTCACACGGAGGGGATAATCCCAGTGATGTTTGCTGAGAGGCCCCGATTCTCCTGAGCCTTTTTTAAATTCTACAGGGCCACCGATGCCATCCACAAATGAGGGCATTTTTTTTGTATTTTAGCAACCGCGCAACTTACAAAGAAAAACTACTCTTTTTAGCGGTGAATTATACTTGCTTGATTTACTGAATGTGAATGCTCTCAAACATATGTTCTAACGTAACAGGATGTTTACAAACTTTTAAAACCCAACAAAAACATATTAATTGTGTTTTAAGGCGCATTTAATACGCTGGCATTCCAGCGACGTTCGTGCCAATCACAAAAAGCCCCACACGGTTCGATGGACGTGGACCCCGGGTTAACGTTCGCGTGTTTTTGATATTCAACGTCAAAAATATATCGCCAGGCATCTATGGTCATTTATTTTGATTAGGGAAGTGGGAACTGGAGAAAAATCAACACGAGGCCTATTTGCACATATGGTCACCTTGACCCCTATGAGGAAGCCTGCAAGACAGTTCAGTGAAGAGTCTTCAAAAGCCACCCAGTTTCTTTTTTTTATACACAACGCCGTCAAAGGTCTCTCAAGGCGCCTACAGGTGTCACCACTCAAAGATGCAGTCATAGTTTACGTTAGTGAACCGTTCACTTACTTACCACTTAGGACCAAGGCTTTCTTTCCCTTTGGTATAGTCATCGTTATCAGGAACAGCCATGGTCAATCCACTGAGAGATGAAGGCCACTTTTTGTAGTAAATTACCAACATTTATTTATTACACCTCCTGAATCATATTATTATTATTAAGAATAAAAAAGTGTGCTTTTTTGCTTTATATATGCATATTTTGTGTGCATAATTTAATATGGGTCACTGGTTGTTTTAAAGGCGTCAGTTATATAAATACCTAATGCGTAAATGACTGGCGATAAACGTGCATTTTGAAGCTATTTCCATAACTGTGCCATTGGATTATTACAAAGGGAGATGGAAATTACTTGTGTCAAGAATGTTCTTTCACAGTTTTGTTCATTACATTTTAAGATCTATTGACATATGCATGATGACAATCAACTAAAAATAGCGATGGATCATTTTAAATTCAACGCACGTGCGATTACATGACCTTTACATTGTCAAGTTTAAAGCACAGTCGCTTTATCTTCTTGTTTCTTTCGGTAAAGTCACGTAGAAGGGAAGTAATAAAATAATAAAAATAAAACATAATAAAACAATTCAATTTATTATGTTTTATTTTTATTATTTTATTACTTCCCTTCTACGTGACTTTACCGAAAGAAACAAGAAGATGAATCCCTGCAGTCACGAAAGCTTTATACAGTCGCTTTACTTCATAAAGTGCTCATAAAATAGCACGATGATACGGGGAAGTGTAATAATTGACACAGGTTCGTTACAAGTGTGGAACACCGATATACACAGCACGTTCTTTTTCCTTGTCCGTGTTACGTGTACAGCATTGGTGAAGTTTAACACGTTATGTTCGTCCAACGTCTTGGAGATGGGCACATAGATAGGCATGCAAAGCCCAGTGAAAACAGGTGTGCATACCCTCGTATGCACGAGGGTAAACACAGATGCAAGTTAACTCGTTCACATACACACCCGTCTATTTAGTTTGTTCTACTTTTACATTTCAAAGGAAGTTTTGGTTACTAACTCATCGTATCTCTCGACGTCATTGTCGTTGCTCGGCACATTTCAATTGAAGTTACAAGGAAACACGTCGCTTGCGGATGTACTAAATCACAAAATAGCACGTGACAGATCTGGGCAGATTGCTTCCTACCTGCTCACGCACTCGTGTATCAGTCCATTGAAACTACCGCTCGCAAAATGTGTTCTTGTCCTGCACCTTTACACACTCACTCTGACGACTCGATCGTCTGCCGATGCCTCCCAAAACGATTCGTCTACAAAGTACAGGCGATCCAACATTTAAATCCCCGGACTTCGCACCCGCACGCACAAACGAGGCCAAACCAACCGCATACTTGCTAACGAGTCCAATGCAAAATCAACTTCAAGATTGCACTCGACATCTTAGAGATCCTCCCGATGGAACTGCCCCCGCCTACCTCTCCTCTGTTATCTATTCTCCTTCGAGCAGTTGCAACTCCATGCCAACAATCAAAGCTTGCTGTCAAAGACGTGTCAACTTTTGCCAAACGAGAGGTTGCTCTTTCTCCTCTGCTGCTCCCCCTGTCTGGTATTCCCTTCCCCCTGCTACCTGTGCTGTCGACTCCCTGCCCCTGGTCGCGTTCAGGCTCAAGACCTTCATGATTCCCTCCGTCTGACTGGCTCTTTCTCGATACAGGATACATTATAATATTCCTTCCTTCCTTAAGATGCCCATGTACTTAATAATCTGCAGAGCGTCTTAAGATGCAGTTTGCATTTAGATGCTGCGTAAACTAATATACTGTATTTCGATTTAAAGCTTTCGTGTTGCAGGGAGTCATCTTCTTGGTTCTTTCGGTGAAGTCACTTAGAAGGGAAATAATAAAATAATACAAATAAAACATAATAACATACAATTCTCACGACGTTTCGGCCACAACGCAAGCAGCCGTCCTCAGGCGAAGAACAGGTCTGTCGGAAAGACAGCGAAACGTCGTGAGAATTGTATTTTATTATGTTTTGTTTTTATTATTTTATTATTTCCCTTCAACGTGACTTTACCGAAAGAACCAAGAAGATAATATTCTGTACTTAGGGCACATTCTCTGGACTCGTTATAATTGTAACAATCTTTGAGAAAATAATATTGTATGCCTACACGAAAAAAACGTCTCCTTAAAAAGTATTATTTATTAATATATCACGTGCATACACATATGAAATAACAAGCAGCTGCATTATGGTGCAATTACCCTATCTTACCTTCATAAGCAATCTCAGTTTAAACAACTTTCAACTTGTGTTTGAAACAGGAAAACCACATGTGAAAAAGATTATAAACAAAACATTAGACAGAAATAGCGATCATTCATAACTTTCCATAGGTTACTTAACTATGAATGAGAAACAGAAAACAGGGTTGTCAACCGCTAATTTTAGAGATAAACTATTTGTTAGCATCGGTTTAAATGTATGACGAACATTTCACGTAGTTACCATTATAAAACATTTCAGTCGGAATTTGCGTAACAATTTTTACTTAAACAAGTAAAAAGAAGCACATATCCATGGATTCTGAAACACTTTCCAACATGCATTTGTCTTTGGAACTATTTAATCAGCGATACATAAGCTGCGAGGGAAAACTGTGTTTTCATATTTGTAGATGCAGTAGTCCTTAAACTTTTATCTGCTTTATGTCTCGAAGATTTGAGCAACTCTTTGATCAACTTAGCCGGTTTTCTCCAGCATAAGTCCTTAAAAGCAACAAAACTTGACACTAGCGTTTCGTTTGCCCTGGAACATCGTTACAAAAGTCATGTTGACCCCATGTTACAGATGGGCGGACAAGACGGATGGATGGAGAAACAGAGGGACACAGCGAGTGCATTAGCGCCTTCAAAACCTGAATTGTAAAGCCTTAAAAAGAGAAAAAACTTCGATGTGTAAAAAAAAGCATGCTAACCAGTTTTACATTCATAAGAAGTGTTCTCATGCATGGCATTCTGCCTGATGAATTACCGATTAGGGCGAAAAAACACGAGCGTGAGCGTGAGCCTTCGCATCTTCTCAGTGGTTTATGAGGCAGAGCACAGTAAGCAATGGCCCATGGGGAATTGCCTCCCATCGGCAGGTGCATTGCTCAAACCTAACCTTGCACAAAATGCACCAAGCGTGCACCACCTATTATGAGCCCCTTTTGGACAAGCAACACAGGTGACACTAAGTAGCAAGTGTGTGGCTTTATGGACATCAGTGCGGGAGCACTGAAATAATGTCACGAATACATTTATACCTGAATGCAGTGAAATTAGTATGCTTTACATTTTACTCAACATGTTAAAGTATTTTGAAAAAAGTACTGTGCCAGACATAGCCTTTCCGTCGGTGGAGCGGTGGCGCAGTCGTTCGTGCAGCACTATGAACCCAACCACCCAAGCTTGATTACCGGTCACGGCTAACATCAGTGGCAAGCGAGACCTGAGCCAGACCGGTCTAACCTCCCACCTTTCGCACCCTACCTCACCAAACTGCACAGAGCAGCATGGTGAAGTACGGTAAACCCACCTCGATGACCAAAATACATGGAGAGTTGTATATAAATAAGGACTTGATTATCAGCAAATCAGCATAATGGAAAATAGATTTCTGAAGCATTAAATTGCTAATATAATGTATTTATTTGTATTAAACGTGAATTGAATCTACTATTGCCTCCAACATAGCTGGTAATTTAGCATGTCCAAGTGGCCTCTAAATGAACTCTAAGAAAACCTGTATTCAACTAAAGAAAAGCCACAGTATTTTTTTTAAAAGTTCAAATAAATAACTTACATTTTCCATTTTAGAAAAAAAAATCTGATGTGCCCAATTACTGTATTAAAATACCAGACACTGCCTCACTCTAATGGCTTCCAGATTAAAATATTAAAATAATAATAATAATGCCCAAAGCATGTATGACAGTTATTCTCTCATGCATTGATCAAGCCATGGCTAGAAACTATGACAATTATGATGCGTTATATAGGTCATTGATTAAAGTGAAGGTCATAATAAGGCAAATGATAATTCGGCACCACAGACACAAGCCAGAGACAAATGCAAAGAATAGCACTCTGATGTGGTCCATCGTTTTTGAAGTCACATCAAAGTAACTTTTTCCAGACCAATCTCGCTTTGAAGTCAGTCTTCTTGCTGGGTAAACAGGACTTCTTTTTTTGTTGGGACCCCATTCTCTAGAGGAAGCACGAGGATTGATGGAATAACACTCTGCAAATTAACCTTGGTCATGAAGAGGCCCCTGTACCACCATCTGTCGCCAGCTCAAAAAACATTTTACACTTGTGTTTGCCAGAATAAATCAGAATAAAACGTGAGCTCTGGATACTTTGCAGGCTCATTCATACACTGTCTTTGGAAACTATGAAAATTCACGAAGAAAAGCACTTGATAGCATTACTTGAAATGTATGCACGTGACTTGTATTCATGTTAAAATTGAGAAACGTGTATAATTTACAATGCATTTACTACTGTTGGATGAAGGCCTCTTCAACCCACGTCTGTTTTTTTTGGTTTAGTTTACCAAGTATTACTTCACCACGCTGCTCAGTGTGGGGAAAAAAAATAAGGGGGTGCCTAAAATATGTTCAGATATTGCACACCACGAATGTTTCTCGCGGCCGGGAATCAAACCCAGGCTGCTGGTCTCATGATACCGTGTGCTCAGTTGCTAACCGCAACAACTAAAATGCTAACTGCTCTGTCCCAGAACAAAACTATATGATTTGAGCTAAACTTGCCGTATATGAATTCAATTTGAAAAATAAATGTTTACACTCATCCCAAGATGAGTGTTGTGAACAATAAAGAAAAACATCACAACATTGTTCCCCACAATGTTCCTTTACAATGATTTGTAACACAAATCAAACTGAACAAAGCCTAAATAACCACAATTGCAAGTACTGTACTGATTTTCACGAGACATTCTAGATATTGTATTAACATCTCTCCAACTAATACAATTATTTACGTTAATAAATAACATGGTGAAATTTAAGATATTTTAACAAATGTTCAAACTGACTGCCAATAACATAAATTAATACACGCATGCATTCTTTTGAATGTAATGTAACATTACAAGTGGAATCTTTGAAGTCATCAAATATGTTTTTGTCTCAATTCATTCAGGGTTTTTGGTCGAGTTTTGTAAATGATGGAATTCAGGTGACCGAACAGGAAGAAGAATAAGTATAACCCGTAAAAACAAAGTTTTTCACTATAAATCCTTTATATGCGTGGCATCGAACTTAATATAAAGGATTTAAAAATATATTTGCCTGTGGAGGACGCGGGGATCGATCCCGCGACCTTTGGCATGGGAAGCGAGGGCACTACCAACTGCGCTACTCCGCCACGGCCTGTGGACGGTTTACGAACTGGGCTCTTATACTATGACGTTCAGCCAAAGCGATGAATGAGTTATATTTGAATATATGTAAAATAATTTTTTTTTTGCCTAAAAAGTGTAAAATTTTGGGATTTTTTTTCACGAACATTAATTGTCTGGCACAACGAGTCTGTATGGAAAATGTCAGCTCGATTGGATCACGGGAAGTGGGTTAAAAAACGACCGAAAGATTTGCACGGTCGTAAGCAAGCAAGCACGCAAGCAAGCAAGCATGCGAACTTAATATAAAGGATTTAAAAATAAATATGAATGATAGTAGGTAAAATATTAACTTAAAAAATAAACATTAAAAATGTTTTAATGCCACTGTTAAAATAAATTAAATAACCCTGTGTGCCCTTACTTTGGGGCGAACAGTGTATATACATTAATGCGTGCAATGTATACTACAAAACAATGTGAGCTTTGTAATAGTCTTTTCAACCTCTAAGTCATCGGTACCAGGAAGAAATGTGGAATAGAATGTTTTGTAAAATGTGTTTAAGATGCTACGAAATAAACAACAACACGGTCGAAAGAGGAAACAATGGTAAAAGGCAATTTGACATGCCTGGAATTATACGCATCAAATGTAAACATTTTAGGGCCTACAGTAAACACTAAGAGCTGGACTCGAGCAAGCCAAAAAATACGGCTATCTCGGAATGGTACCCGAAATAGCGAACTGAAAAATAAATAATAAACCAAGCAAAGCAATCCAAATGGAGCACTCTTTGCGTGCTAATTAAGCTTCCGCGGAAGGATGTGGTGTTCCACAGTCAAACTGATTGCATCAGTGTACCAAGTGCTAAAGTTATATGCTAATCACATGGAGGAAATCTGAGATGCACTTAACAATAGGAAGTGTAAGCCTCTATCTCACACCATTGTGATTCCACGACCAATTCTAAAACTGGTGTGGAATTGTTGAACTTGTCCCCTTGGATGCCGCGGTCTTCCACGTGTTGTGTGTTTTTTTTTTGCAAACAACATTGATTTTAATTAAAACCCATCAGGAAATCTACTCAGTCTTCCACACATCCAGTGGATCTCAACATTTTACTGCTTTATGAAGGTATTACTCGCATTACATTTCACAGGTGTCATTTTCTTCGGTGTTATTAAATTGCAATTTCTTAGTTAACTGTTATTGACTGTTTTCAATTGAATATTTCGGGTGCCAATTGCATGTAAACGTAACTTAACATTGCCGAGAGGAAGCCCGCTCGCCTCTTTGCTGCAGAGGCTCACAGTTTAATTTCCAGCGGCAGCCCTGATTAATACTGCGAGTGTAAGAACCATAGTAATACTAAGCACCGTCTGCTTCACGGTGAATGTTTAAGATTCTCTGATCTGATGTTATTGTGCCAGCATCATGGTCCATATATGCGAAATTTTTAAAATAACTCACGGCTGCTAAAACTTGGCAGGACCCTCCTGAAAAAGAGTTATGATAACTCAGCGAGGCGTTCCTGGATAACAAAAAAAGCATAGTACGGTAAGGCCTCGCTGAACGCATGTTAACACAATGTGTTTTCGCTAAAATGCGGTTCTTCTATTCGGGAACACCTTTCACACAATGCGCCCATTATAACACGTGGCGGTGTACCCTCAACTCAGTTCTTTGTCCCACCATGTGATGACTGCACGCTGATTTTATAGTGCAAATGTGATTTACATTTTCATAGTTTCTATTTATTTATGCCCTGGAATTTAAGTACAGTAATTCATCGCTGAACGCATTTTCGCTTTACATAGAACTTTTCAGGAACGCATCCACAGCGTTGAACGATTAACAGAAATGCTCTACACCCAATTAGTCTGGCGTCGGGAGATTTTATTGGAGAGCAGAAGAAGTGATGTCATATTTACTTGTGACACGGACATTATATTCTGTACCAACAAGTCCAATGGATCACGTTAAATGATCATTCAGCTAGCTGCACAAGAAAGATGGTTTAGCCGTTAAAACGTGGCTAAATTGATGACACTCCTTCTCCATAAGGAACAAGATCGTGCAGACATACATGTACAGCCCATGTTATTGTCTACTGCCCGATGACCGTACTTTACCACGCTGGTCAGTGCTGGTTGGTGAAGGTGAGTGCAGAACAAGAATGGATTTTTCTGCACTGCCCTCTACTCCCCACAATGCTTAATACCCTGTCTTTTGGAACACGGTTGTCACCCATCCAAGTGTAGAGGAGAGAAATACGCGGTGCGAACAGTTAAGCGGGTGCAACGGAAGGCAAACAGGTGTGCGCGTTGCACCATGAGGTTAACACAGGCAAACCGCCAGTAATTAAGGGGAGAAGCGGGTGCAACCGCGGTCGAACAGGTGCTACGCTGTGACCAGAGGTTGGCGCCTAGGAGACGGGAGATGGGGGTAATGATAAGAGATTAATGGGACAACTGGCGCCGGCCTGGCGGCAGCTTAAGTGGAAGCACGTGAGGACTCGGGATGAGCAGAAGGATAGAAGCAGGAGTGTGCGTGAGCGGGGAGAGTTGTTGCCGGGAACCAAGAGTGAAGACATCTCGCCGCTGCCGCTCCAGCAATCAACGGGACCTCAACCCTCACGACGGGCGGGTGTTGGCTGAACCCTCCGCCCGGGACAGATGGGTGAGCGGGTCTGAGAGAGCGTAGGTGAGGGCAGCGGTGGGGATGTTGCTGTGTGCGGAGTCGCTGTGTCCAGAGTCGCTGAGTGCGAAGACGCTGAGTGCGAAGACGCTGTGTGCGGAGTCGCTGAGTGCGAAGACGCTGAGTGCGAAGACGCTGTGTGCGGAGTCGCTGAGTGCGAAGACGCTGAGTGCGAAGACGCTGAGTGCGAATACGCTGAGTGCGAAGACGCTGTGTGTGGAGTCGCTGAGTGCGAAGACGCTGAGTGCGAAGACGCTGTGTGCGGAGTCGCTGAGTGCGAAGACGCTGAGTGCGAACACGCTGTGTGCGGAGTCGCTGAGTGCGAAGACGCTGAGTGCGAAGACGCTGAGTGCGAATACGCTGAGTGCGAAGACGCTGTGTGCGAAGGCGCTGAGTGCGAAGACGCTGAGTGCGAAGACGCTGTGTGCGGAGTCGCTGAGTGCTGAAGACGCTGAGTGTGAAGACGCTGTGTGCGGAGTCGCTGAGTGCGAAGCTGCTGAGTGCAGGATAAGTGAGGTGCAGAATAGATAAGAGCGGGGAGAAGTTGCGTATATGTGACCATACAGATAGTTATAGGAGTGCCTATAACTGGCGCAAAAACAGGTGAAAAAAGTATAAGCAGGTGACTTGTTACAACGTGTCGGTGTGAGTCATTTTTGAAGACACTACACAAGCACTGGCTAGGTTCCACCCGGCTTGGCTTCTGAGATCTGGCGCCTATGACCAAACAATTCCGGGTGACTCAGTTATAGGCGGCCCAAGACTAAGCGCGATGAATTGTGACTGCTCTGTGAAGAATGTGTCCCCGTCTTATCAGTTGCACATGACCACTTGAGCAAAACATGACCATAACATTTTCAAGACGTTAATATCGCATAAATCCACTTCTGAAAGAAAAAAATGCAATCCTGCTTTAAAGTATTATACAAAAGAAAGACATTTGAAAATTAAAGAAACGTAATACCATCTTACTTATTTTTTATGATTTAAAGTTTAATCATGTTTATTTTATTTTTACAAAATGTATTCTAACTTCAGCAATAATGGCATGTTAATGTCAACTGACGAATACACATCTTAACAATTCAGAGATTTTGCCCTTTTTAAAACGGTTAACTTAAAACCGTTTGAAACATCTTATGTGTGCGAATACATGCACCAAATAATAAACTGTGAGAATGATTATTCGAACTAAAGTTATGAAAATAATCAGGCTTTCAGTGTTAAAGAAGGCTCTGCAGCACAGACCACAAACAGTTACCAAGCTAATATTTGACAACAACAAATAGCAGTCATCTGTGCTTGTACAGCTGAGCTTGCCAAGCCACCTACAGCTTTACCCAAGACTTTCACAGTATGTTACGCCCTGGTTGTAAATCCGTGTGCTATTTCATCATTAAGACCTGTGCACCATGTGCTCACCCATAGTTTGAAGTCACATTAAGCTATTCAAGGGGCCCCTCTGTCTGGAATTTTGTCGTGGACAAGACTGGCTGCAACATACCCTTCAGGATTGTTTAAAAACAGCCTCTTTGAAATCCTAAGTTGTATTTTCTCAATCCGTAACTGGTGGTTGATTCAAATGTAAACATTTTCTCACGGTGTAAGGACATCTTCCCATTGTGAATGTCGTAGGATCATTAGCAACCACATTAAACCCACCATCACATATGCGGCTCGTTGGGGACTGAAATGTGGGTGGCTATGTGAAAAGGTCGTCGGATATGTGAGCATCTGCAGAAAATTACGGTTACACATACACAAACAACATTGCACTGGGAGTGGGCGGTTTCCATTGATCAGGGTGGATATGCGGAGGTCAGATATGCGAGGTTGTGCTCTATACTGCATCAGCGGGGATTATTGTGCTAATCATATTATCAGCTTGCATTTGCTTTCAGATGTTTTTTTTTTTAAGTGCAGAATCTCCCAGTGAAGAGTACATGGCCAACTTGGACCAATAATACTACTACAATTCCTTAAGTCGAAAACAAAGAAATGATTCTTCTTGGTTCTTTCGGTAAAGTCACGTAGAAGGGAAATAATAAAATAATAAAAAATAAGACATAATAAAATAATTCTCACGACGTTTCGGCCACAATGCAAGCAGCCGTCCTCAGGTGAAGACCAGGTCTGTCGGGGAGACAGCGTCTGACAGACCTGGTCTTCACCTGAGGACGGCTGCTTGCGTTGTGGCCGAAACGTCGTGAGAATTATTTTATTATGTTTAATTTTTATTATTTCCCTTCTACGTGACTTTACCGAAATAACCAAGAAGATGAATCCCTGCAGTCACGAAAGCTTTAAATCGAAACAAAGAAATGATTGCCAAACACGCCACCCTGTTCGGACCGCAGGTTGCTCTGACAATCGACATGTCGCCACTCTGCCATCCACTCCGTGCAGAGTCACGCGTTCTACTATTTCTGGAACTACCGGGGCGACGCGGACGAACATGGATGGCTTGGCATGTTGCTGTCAACAAGTCGATTGCCCATGACTCTGCGACGTTCCATCCAGCTCCCACAAAGCAATGTGGCGGAGAGCTAGCCCCATTGCTGTTACCGTGCGATTGCTTCTGCTCACTCACCAGACGCTCCGGGCAACCATCTGAGCAAAGCGTCAGGCTTTAACGGGGCAACAATTCAGGCGAATACAACTAGTGTCACCAGGTCGCCTGTAAAAAAATTGCCATATGAACCATCCGTAAAGCTTCAAATCAATAAAAAAAATGTACACATGGTGAAGTTGACATTGAACATCGCTGCAATACCTTCTTGGTTCTTTCGGTAAAGTCACGTAGAAGGGAAATAAAATACTAAAAATAACAATACTAAAAATAACATAATAATAAAAATAACATAATAAAATTGTATTATGTTACTTTTATTATTTTATTATTTCCCTTCTACGTGACTTTACCGAAATAAAAAAATAACATAACATTTTAATAAAATAATAAAAATAACATACACAAATTTTATTATGTTATTTTTTGTATTTTATTATTTCCCTTCTACGTGACTTTACCGAAAGAACCAAGAAGATGAATCCCTGCAGTCACGAAAGCTTTAAATCGAAATTTAACGCTGCAATAAACGAGTTCGGCCACCCGTTTTTGTGGACCGCAGAATGAGAGGTGATAGCACAGTGAAAGGTCCAATGTGTCTCTTGTATTTTTTAACAAGAGTTGTATATTCGTCACATATCCACCCTGACCACGAGACCAGCCCACACCACCCAGCGGACTATCTGTGTGCGTGGTTAAATAGCCAAATTCCCGACCTATTCACAAATCTGACCCTATTCACATTGCGGCGAAGTGTTCTTAATCTCACGTACAGTTGCTTACTCACAACGTACAACAAAGCATTCTCTCAAGCTTAAAGCAGTCTGTGCTTTAGTTTTGTCCGGCAACCTGTTTGTGCCATGGAGAAGGGACATTGACCGAAACGTCAGCAATTATATATATTTATTTTAAAGCAGTGTTGTTGACAAATGCGTTTGAGTTTTTCGTGTTATGTGCTTGGTGTAAATGTCACTTTCTCGTGATGTTCACGTATCCGCCCATATAGAGCTCAGTCCCCAGCAAGCCTGCTGTCACGTTGCACCGTTTAAGTTCGCTTGACTTTCGACGAGCTCTCGCTTTCTCAAGATTGTGTTTTTTTTTTTACGATGCAAACGCTTCTTTAATCCTTGATGACATAATTAACACTCATTGACACACACAGACAATTGCAGATTCATCCCAAACAAAATGACATCCACCCAGCACGTTTCCCCCCCTCCCCCCCGTGCTATGCGTAAGGGTGCAAACAATCACAGCGTTTACTTGATAAAAACAATGCGAATACAATTTTTTTCATTTTCTAAAGCGAAAACTCCCGATGCGTTCCTGCAAGTTAATGTCTAAAACCCAGCTTAAATATACGCTCCAAGCGTGGTGGTGTTTCATTCAGACGCTGTGTCTCCTCGACAGACCTGGTCTTCACCTGAGGACGGCTGCTTGCGTTGTGGCCGAAACGTCGTGAGAATTATTTTATTATGTTCTATTTTTATTATTTTATTACTTCCCTTCTACGTGACTTTACCGAAAGAACCAAGAAGATGATACCCTGCAGTCACGAAAGCTTTAAATCGAAAAATTAACCCGTAAAAACAAAGTTTTTCACTATAAATCCTTTAAATGCGTGGCAGCTAGAGTCCTCTCGTCCTCTGGCTTGAGATGGCTGCCACCTATGGGTCAGATGATTGTCTGGCAGCATTAAACAATTCGTAATTACATTTTTTTTCCATAAACAGTGTAAAATTTACTAATTTTTTTCTCCACGAAAATGCATTGTCACGCACAACGAGTCGGTGTGCAAAATGTCAGCTCGATTGGATCACGGGAAGTGGGTTAAAAACGACCGAAAGATTTGCACGGTCGTAAGCAAGCAAGCAAGCACGCAAGCAAGCAAGCGAACTTAATATAAAGGATTAAAAATTAACCCGTAAAAACAAAGTTTTTCACTATAAATCCTTTATATGCGTGGCGGCTAGAGTCATCTCGTCCTCTGGCTTGAGATGGCTGCCACCTATGGGTCAGATGATTGTCTGCCAGCATTAAGCAATTGGTAATTAAATATTTTTAAAAAATTCCCTAAACAGTGTAAAATTTTGGGAAAAAATTTTCACGAAAATTAATTGTCACGCACAACGAGTCTGTGTGGAAAATGTCAGCTCGATTGGATCACGGGAAGTGGGTTAAAAAACGACCGAAAGATTTGCACGGTCGTACGCAAGCAAGCACGCAAGCAAGCGAACTTAATATAAAGGATTTAAAAAACGTTTATGTGATAAAAACAATGTGAATTAAAAAAATATTTTTTAACCGAAAACTCTCGATGGGTTCCTGCAAGTGAATGTCTAAAACACAAGAGCCACGCTTCTTCTTCTTCTCTCGGCCAGCGCGGCTGGTGGGGCGAGTTCCTTTGGGCCCGTCGAGTCGTCCACGTGGGTGCCAGCCGCCGCCACGTGGTCACAAGCGTCAAGTGGTAGCACGGCGCAGGCTTGTCACAAATGTCGTTTGTGATTGCTCAGAAATATGCTGCTGCTGCTGCAGTAGCAGCAGCGGGCATCATCATCATCAATCACTACGATGCAATATGTTTTCGTACGCATACATGTAATGTACGTAATGGCAAATAAACATCCGCAACACAATTTCGACGCCCCGTCTTCATGTGCTCTGATTAAGGGCTATTGCCTAAAACGTCACCTAGTGCGTATTGTTCCTTTTGAAGGCGGTGTTATTATTGATTGTTGTTGCTGTGTGCGTGTGCACGACTGCGAACGCAATACAGTCTCGCCAAATAATGTATTGACTTTTTCACATGTAAACGTGTGAGCAGGACATTCAGCTTACAAATGCAGTCCACGTCCATCATCAGACATGAACCTTATGGGGGGGGGACCCCGGGGTCCCATAAGCCCCCGGCTCTCGCACAAACTGCGTTACGACGTCATTGTATGTCTGTTGAAGGCGAACGACACGGCAATATATTCCTCTCGACGAGCTCTACACGATGCGCTAATCAGAGTTTTAAGGTTTTGTTTATTCTGCGCATTCGTCCTCGCCGCTGCGCTTGGATGACAACAGAACGATCTGCGCCAGGTGGGTCGCGGCATTGATGTGCGCGGTGGGACGGAGTCGTCCAAAAAATAAATTAATTCATTACGATTTGGACTTCTGCTAATTTGGGACCCCGGCGTCCCGCCATAAGGTTCATATATCCAATGCTAGATGAAAGCATGATTCCATCCTTTACTCTCCTGCGATGCCACAAACCATCTTACTCCTAAGCACGAGCCGATCTCTCTCAGAGGCATATTCTCATTTGGCTCGCATTGTCACCAGTCTCGTCCATCTGTTATCCCTTCCAGCCACGTGTCCTGTCTAAGCCCTATAGTTTTAACACAAACATCGTGAAATAAATAAAGGAAGTCGATAAAAAAAACTCGTTTGAAATTAATGTGCGCAATCTTGATTTGTGCGGGGTAAATTTATTTTTGCCTGGAATGTAGAATCAATTTAAGCAGACAACATCCAACGTGGCGCTCTGAGCGTAGAACAATAATTTTAGTCACAATTGGATTTGTCATTTTATGATTTCCAGGAAATGTTACGCGTTATATGTGCACTGTATATGCCGTCTCGTGAGAGATGGTGACGGGAAGCCCTTCATCCAGCAGTCAATTGATCATGGCTGATGATGATGATGATGGAGGATTGAAAGGGTCTTGTATGCTTCAATTTTTTGTCTCCCTCTTTGAAGCGAAGAATGTTTGAGGCGTCATTGCACAATTGTGCCATTTAATTTATGTAAACATTAAGTAAATAGGTCAACCAGTTTTGATCCAGCAGCTGGTCCTGCTGATTTGATGATATCCAGTTATTCCCATCTGGTCCAGAAGTTTTCCCTGGGTTCATACTGTAAAGGGCAGTGCTAACCTCCTATGCTGTGGTATCTGGAACGTCCTCCTTTTCTACATTTTCCTTTATTTTCTGGGCCATTTCATCCAGTTTTACACGTAAAAAATACGTGTCTTTTTAATATTAACACAATGCTTTGGTGGCTTTTAAATAATTTTGAGATTTTCATTTAAATATGGCCTAGAGTTGAGATTTTTCACAAGGTATTTGGCATCCACTCTGCAGTAAACATGCTTTGGCCATTCCCTCTTGGAAATATAGACTGCTGTAAAGAAACAGCCACCACAGAACTGGCATGCACTATGTCCTATGTCGAGGTTGAGCTTTAGGAAGTGCCGACACACTATGTTCCATGACTATTCCTTCTCCGCTGACATTTGAAACACTGGCTTCACACTTTACAGTGCTTGTAAACAATGGTGGCGCTGCACACAAGAAGACCAAGCAAAGGCTTCGGGCCCGAAGAGGCTCAAGAGGGCCCTAAATTCATAAAAAAGTATTTTGTCAAACATCAGCTAAATTCTAATCTGAGTGAGCATAATCCTCTAAAGAACATAACATGAAATTCATCTATCTACTCTTGCCAAATCTCTTAACTTTTGTCTACTTTCTCGAATCTCACTGCAGTACATGTCTATCTTGTCATGTCACTTGTATTTTAGAGATTGAAAGGCTGGCCCCCAGTGGGCCTACACCACCACTCACTGTAGCATAGTACAAGGCCCTGAAAATACAACAAGCACACATGGGTATATTTGTATTGTAATGTAAGGTTCGTACAAAATCACTGCCTACATGTCTTGCAATAAACATGCATTCACGTGAATAGATGCGGTCATGTTTAAGACCTATATGAGGAATCACAAAAGCAAAATATAAACGATGAGTGGAATTTTTTGGATATGGTACATGCATGCACATTTACAACAAAGGATAAGCATTAGAGGCTTATGAGAGGAACACATTTTCTTTCAATATTTTTAAAGGTCAAGGAGCTCCATACGA
This sequence comes from Lethenteron reissneri, assembly GCF_015708825.2. Taxonomy (NCBI): domain Eukaryota; kingdom Metazoa; phylum Chordata; class Hyperoartia; order Petromyzontiformes; family Petromyzontidae; genus Lethenteron; species Lethenteron reissneri. Next base: position 8,140,895 of record NC_083803.1, on the reverse strand, counting down.
ACAGCACTGAGATATGTTAAACATAACCACGCAGCATGGAGTTGGGTATATTTATCCATTGTAAATACACGACTGAATGCCCAAGTACGTTGTACAATCAGATCCAATCTACACTGTTTGTCAAGCCACTCCTCGATCAAGGCCTTCCACACCCGAGTCGATCATGGGGGGGTTGTTTGACCATACTTCACCACGCTGCTTAGTGTGGGATGGAGACGTTGGCAGCACTGGTTCAAATATCACTGGCCGCTGTTAGCCATGGCCAGGAATAAAAGTCGGGTTGCTGGATTTGTGGAGGAATCCACAAACACATCACAGCTCTCCGCTAGTCATTAACAGTGGACAAAACATGTAATTAAGCTTCTTTCTTAAACAAACAAAACTATTCAACTCACGTGATCCAATGGCAAGTAAAAATGTATCTGGTGAGGGTACTGACATTTTGACTCAATTTACCTTTGAATCCTTTGTGTAATAAAATACACGTGAAGAGCCATTCTAACATCATTGTGGCCCAAGTTAACATCAAGCTACATATATGCCGCGTGTGCTAAACCATGACTTAATTCATAAACATATCACGCTTCTTAATTCCTTATTTAACTATAACATTTTTTTCAATACGTAATTTGTAACCGATAATGTTTAATTGTACCGTATTACAGGACTTCAATCCAAAGACTGCAAATTGCAAATGTGACTTCACACATTTCAGTTACTTCGACCGCAACTTAATTCACCCCAATTTTGTTTTACTTCCACCGCCAGAAATTGCAAAAACATGTTACTAAAACCATCGTTACAGGCTCTGTGCAAGTAATTGTGTATATATATGTGGTGACATCCACCAAAACCTTCAAAGCTGCTGCCCTCACCGACGCGTGACGACTTGACATTTCTCAGGTTCAATTCGCCCCCAGGAATGTAGGCTGTGGCCTTCCAGTACGTCGAGTATGAGACCCGCTGGGAAATGAGGTCGAGAGACTCGAGAGAGAGATATGTGAAGAAATTGGGCGTGTGAACATCGATAGAAAATGACAGTTACATCACCATGCACAGATAGGTTACCGGATGAGAGGGGAATGTTTGACTTTGTTTGAGCAGGTCATCTTTGTGAACACCGACTGAAAATTAGTCTCGCCATGCAATGTTGCATTGCACTGTAGATCATCCACCAGGGAGCAGTGCAATTCTTTTTACGAAAAGTCACAATATTTTACTCCTTCCATTCTTGCATATAGGTGTCAATGTTACGATCTTAAAATGTTGACTTGCACATTCGTCGATGCTGCAACGCTATTATCCAGCAATGACATCAAGGATTAAGAGACTGTCACAGACGACGGCAACGACGCCACACCTCGACACTGCTTTCTTATGCGAGATGCTGCAGCGTTTGCAGCAAACACTCAACTTAATGTTGGATTTACAAATGTAAAAAAATGTACACCCATCATGAAAAATGAAAGTATCATCAACAATTGAGCATGTATAATACATTCCTGCGGAGTGAGCTGGTAGGAACGTTGAGTTGCTCGGTCAATGGCCAGGGTCAACGGCGGCGTGGTGTATTCCGCAAATATGCCCGACTGTGAGGACGGGCACCAGCCGGCGTGAGTAGGTTAAACGTTGAGTTTTACAAGGGCACCACGGGGTGACCAGCCCCTCCCCACCCCTTCCACCCCCCACCCAGCCCCTCCCTGCACGACGGACACAATAATCCCCTGTGGGCTGGTGTAACCAGGAGGTTCCTACCAGTATCATCTACTAGCATTTCCTTTTCAGTCGTCCAATGCATGTTTGTTGCCGACGACTTGGGAGTATTGCACCTGCGTCTCAGCAACCGGTCATTTTTATTACTATGTAAAGTATTTCAATTGATTTTTTATTCCTTATACTTAACCCTTATTCTACAAAAGATGTTCATCTCCTCCCATGAATGTTATATGCGTGTACCTGACTGAATATAACATTTGCAAGAGAGCTCCGGTACACTTTTGCACGCACACAGGAATCGACATCACTAAAACAAAATCAAGTATGTTTTTCATAGGTTTTGACAATGAATGTAATGCACATTGATGTGCTCTGCCATTGGGCGTGTCGATTGAATGGTTTCCTTCGACATAAAAGACTTGCATTTCGGATTGAAGTCGTGCATCTGTTGCCCAAGTTTCCTCCCACACAGCAAAACCTCCAACTGATCTCGAGCAATGGAGAACACGCTGCATCAGTAAACACTCCCAGGCACCTCTACAAAGTAAAAAGATACATCTAAAAGGGCATCTGTACATGTTGGCAAAGTTCCAATGGGAAGATGTGTCTGCAAAACCATGAATTGCACGAGTGGATTATAAGGGGTGGGGGGGGGGGGCATTTGCAAACGATCAACCAACCTTCATAGATTGTGGGATAATTTGAATCGGCATTTGGAAACAAGAGAAACGCTGCAATTTTGATCTTTTCTGTTTATTATACGATTTGACATAAAAATTGTTACCTTTTTTGCATGTAAATGTAATATCTATCCTGCCCCCTAACGAATCTCTTGTATTTGTATACAGCAGTATCCTTTATACATTTTTACAAGACAAATCAAACTACATTGTTTTACTGCTATAAGATGCACAGCTTTGAAAAATTACTTGGTATGTAAACCTAACAATAACTTGCAGATATTAAAATGTATCGGATTTATCTTCTTGGTTCTTTCGGTAAAGTCATGTTCTCCACCTGAAGACGGCTGCTTGCGTTGTGGCCGAAACGTCGTGAGAATTATTTTATGTTTTATTTTTATTATTTTCCTTCTACGTGACTTTACCGAAAGAACCAAGAAGATGAATCCCTGCAGTCACGAAAGCTTTAAATCGAAAATGTATCGGATTTGTTTATCGTTTGCCGTGATTTTTTTTTACGATATTCCTAGTTTTACGAGCCAAGTATGCAACCGCGTTGGTCTTCACATCTTCTTCTTTTTGCTGGCATGAAACTGTTCCGTCTTACTTTTCACGGATTTTATGAGCAATGAAAGGGCAGGGTCAACTCCCTTCTTTTTCTCATCAAGGCCCTTTGCTGCCAGTGCCTCCACTTCTGAAGGTTGGTGCTGGAGGCCACTTAGTTTCTCTTTTTCCTGGAGACGCCGCTTGCGTCCTTTCTCCATTAACAGTGCCTCTGTGCCTTTAGTTTTCCGAAAACTGGAGTCCGACGGGTCGATGTTATACAAGTGCGACGTGTAGACGGCAGTGAACCTTGGATCTTCCACATCGACCTTGGGGGGATGAGGTCAGAAGAAGTGGGAGTTAATTACATTTAAAAGTAAACGATACAAAATTGTGAACGACAGTGGTGCAATGAGTACAAACGACAAAAACTCGACACATTTGTCAAAAACACTGCCCTAAAAAGAAGACAAAAACAGGCGACTTTATTTACTGTTGGATTTTTAAAGATAAAAATGAAAGTTAATATTCTCTGACTGCTGCAAAGTGGTAGTTATCACAACCTTACGTTTCTATCATCCATAAGCCAAGGATCCATGAGAATCTAAGTCCAGCAGTATCCACCCAGTGATCACGTAAAGTAAATACCTGAATGTTGATTTTTTTTTATTAAAATCACACATTGTGACGTCATGTTGTCAAAAGCACAAGAAAAAAAATATCTGAATCTAATACGAAACGAGCCTCACCTGAAAAGTATCTTCTTCAATCACTTCCCTCTTCTTCAGCATCTTCTTTTTCTTACGCTTGCTCACGTTTTGTTGATCAACAATGTCATCATAGTTGAAGTGTTTCTTATCCTCCTCCTCATCATCCATCATGAGCAGAGCCAGTTCAGCCTGCACATGCAGTACGCACAAATACCCATGTATACACACGGATCAGAAATGTCAAACATAGAGCAGGCATTACACATTCCCGGAGACGCATATAAAACCCCATTGAAAGCTGCACTCTACCATTTACGTCATAACACCTGTCTTGGCTGCAAGAGTCACGCGAACCAATTACGTGTAATGTTTACAAAGTTTCAACAATCGATTCTTGAATACACAATTCGAAGTATATAATCCGACTACGAGAACGATATTTAATTTGTGCATCATTACATGCCGACTACATGCACTGTATTCCAACACGAAGGCTTTCTCACACCGTATCGGAGTCATGGGGGTTGGTTTAACCAAACTTCAACCACGCAGGTTCATGTGGAGTTGCTTAAGAAGGAAGTGTTCCAGAATCGATTACAATATCACTCGTCACCGATGTTATCTGGGGCCAGGAATCAAATTCAGTTTGCCCGGTTCATTAGTGCAGTGTGCAAACCACTGCCACCACAGTATGTATAACTGGTTTGTATAATATCATTATTCTGATACTATGAATGATAATTTACCATTCATAATAATACTTGACTGTTACAGAATAACTATATATCGAAATGTTTTTCAATAACTATCGCTCCTTCAAGAGGTTGCATGGGATAAAAGTCAAGCTTTAGAGAAATAATGAAAACATTGTGAATAAACAGAAGGCATGCATGAATATATTTCAGGAAATCCACACAATGTGTATGCATAGCATAACAAATCCACAAAGAATATGTTCCATACAGAGTTTTGGATTCGTTTCATGACGAGAATTCAAGTCGAAATTCCACCGGGCAGAAAATCCCACATATATGAATAAAATCAAAGACAGAAACTCATCTGAATGTACCTCCTGTTGAACTCTTTCAACAGTTTCTTCTGACGTCAATGCTTGTTCCTTTTTTCCCTTTGTCTTCTTTTTCTTTCCCTTCTTTGATGCTTCTAAAAGTTCAAAGCAGATCATGACAATAATAACCCGGTTTTCATGAAAAAAATACTGCAAAATATAAAATTAAAGTGGAATATTTTCACCTAGGCCGATGAAATGTATTTCTTCCATAACTCTACATTCAATGAAATTTACAAAACTACACATATCCTTCGAATGTAATGTGCCAAAAGTTGATTTGTACCCACAAATTTCATGGAAAAAATGCCAGATAAATTAACATCTGAGTAGTTCACTTCGTTCAGCATTTTATTCAATTGTACTATTTTTGTTGGGAAACACTTTATCAAGTTTTTCATAATCGGTCACGCGAAGTGCATCCAGGTAAACCTAAATCATACCTGTTCCTTGGAGTTCCTCTCGATGAAATTCATCGCTGAGGTCTACATCTGGAGGGAGTTCCTCATCACTCACCAAATCCTGGGTCTGGACACAATGAAATGGGGAAGCCACAATCGTATCAAGAGTCAAATATCCAATCCAAACACGGTCCAATACAGCACTCTTATGCATCCTCTTGTTGTACTGGGTGTTGCTCTGCACCATTTCGCTCCACATGCTGGAAGCTTCTTCACGAACTATAATGAGGAGCTCACCTTCTCCCTCGATTGGGAACTACTCAACTCGGTTCCTGAACACGCTCCGAGCATGTGGAGTGAAACGTCGAGCATCACGACAAACGGAAACAACCCGAGAACAGATCCAGCAATGACCGGGAAAACATTTGCAGTCGTATACAACACAATTTTCTTTTAATGTATTTCTAAAACATACAAATAATAATTACATCGATGCAGAGAAGTGGCAGTTAAGCATCACGTGTGGGTGATGTAAATCGTGAGTATGTGCATTACAACAAATCTAGAAATACTATAAACGTATAAAAACTAGGCAGACATTATAGAGGATATAACAAATAGGAATTGCATCCAATAAAGGCCCATTGGTTTTTAAGATTTGAACAGAGGGACAGTTTGAAATTCAGAAGGGAAATGGACTGCTCCAAATTCTAAAGAACCACTGCGACAGTGGATGGGACGTAATCTGAGTGTTATTTGGTAAGGAGGAATAGAAAAACTTGAGGAGAAAAAAAAACACGGGATATGTTATTGTGTAAAGCAAGGAAGAATGTTGCTGCGATTCCCTCATTCCCAGTGAAGGTGAACCAGAATCAAAAAAAGTTCACACAACACATGGTCCAGGTAATGAATGAGCAATTCAAGGTTATGAAATTCTTAAAATTTATCGATGCAAAATAAAGGGTGTGATAATATTTTAGCCATCGGAATAATTATGAAAATGTATACATATTAAACTCTAGATCAGCGGTCGGGAACCTATGGCTCGCGAGCCATATATGGCTCTTCCGGTGACGGCATATGGCTCCCAGACAATTTTGAGTTGAAAAAAATAAAAAAATAAAATCAGTTTGGAACTGATTTTAAAATACTTGTGATATTGCTTAATAATACTGTGTCTTTTTAAAGTAAACAGAAATTAGTTTTGAAGATAAATTTCACGGGTCACGGGTCCCGTGACCAGAAGTCGCATTAAAAGTAAGACATATTTAATTTATTAAACGTTAAAAATACTATATGGCTCTCAATGAAATATATTTAGAAATATTTGGCTTGTATGGCTCTCCCAGTCAAAAAGGTTCCCGACCCCTGCTCTAGAAGATGCTCGGCATCGTTATGAATGTCAACCTGCACGTCCTTGTGTTTCTTCTTTTCCTCTCGCTTCTGCCTTTTCTTCTCCTTACGCTTTTCCAGATACTGCTCCCAAGGGGTCAAAGCATCCTTTCCCTCCAGCTTCTTCTTCACCATCTCTTCCGCCGTTTCCTTGAGACCTACGTCAACAATATGAAGAATGTTGCATATCAAAGATTAATGGATGCAAGTCGCAGCAGCACCAGACGATCGGTGGCAACGTTATCAAAAAGAAGTCAGGATTGCATTTTTTCCCAAAAGAATCGCACGCTATAAAAAAGATTACTTGCAAAAATCAGGAAAGCTTAATAAGCATACAACACATAATACCCAAAAGTTCTCAAATATTCGCATTGGTTCAAGCAGCCTTAATGAACTCATTAATATGTTTACAAAGTTCAAAGAACACTGGCTCTTCTCAGAGGACTTACGTAATGTGTAAACATTGTGGCACATGCCCTGTTAATTCACACAGGCTGCACAATTCCTTTCAAGCCTCAAAAAGTAATTTACTTACCAGCAGTGAATGACTGGTGCAGTTGATTGCTCTCTTTACAATGCACTCATTTCCAAGGCCCTGCTAACAACACCCCTAGTATATATTTTTTAGGCTTAGATGAAGGCAGCTTCCGAATATTTAACAATATCACGTGAAAAGTAGTGCGCTTTTACTCCCTTGCTGGGGAAACACTATCATATCCAAACATTTAAAATTCCTAATTGCTATTAAAATGCCAACATTAACCTCATGAGACCAAAATAAATCCTGCAATAATCACACAAGATGTAAACCTCTTGTTTTTCTATTCAAGTAAAAGTCAGAATTAGTAGGTTCCATGCAATGTTCTGAGGGCAGAAAGCAGCATACCAGAAGGGTTTTAAATGGACACTTTAGTTTGCAACATTTAAGCTAACAAAATCTAGCATAAATGTTGTAGGGGGGGGGACAGTGGTACAGTGATTAGCGCACTGCACTAAGAAACCTGGTGACTTGCGTTTGATTTCTGGCCACAGCTAACATCAGAGGCGAGCAATATCTGAACAAGGTTCTGGGCTCCACCCCTCATTTCACCAAGCCACACTGACCAGCATGATAAAGAATTTTCTAAGATTCCCCCACGACTCTTTAAATGTGGCATTAACAAAGGACACAAGTACTTCATTCTTGCTTTCAGCGTTAACAGTGCTCATGTGGACGCAGCCACAAAATATAAAAATGACAATGTATTAAGCAACTACCACTTGTGAAATATTGTGGGACGACCACAATAGTTTCTAAATATTTTAAAAGTCAATATTGTTCACATCAACTGCACCCCCTTGTGAACAACTGGCAATACTGCAAGCGTAAGCCAATTATCAAAATGATGACTTGCTGTACAGGCGAAGATTCAGGTAAGAGGCCTCGAATCCAGCAGTGCATTAACAACGGCTGACGACAATGATGATGAATTGCTGGAAATGTCAGAGATTGCTCGAGTGGTGCATTTTTTTCTAGAGAATTAAAGCACAGTAGCACGTAATCAAAAAATATTTCAGAAAGGAATAATGAAATCTAATTTTCTTAATGAGGTAGCAGTAGCGCAGCGGCGAGTGCCTTGCACAATCATCCTGGAGACCCAAGTTCTATTCCTGGTCATGGCTAACTCGCACTCAAACAAACCCGATGAATGACAAAGCATGGGTTAGGACTCCATCTACCAGAAAATTGACAAAGGACTGTCAAGTTTCATAAAGTTATTAGTTCTGATAAAATATGCTTCCATGGTGTTAGCGCACTTAAACTTGCAAATCAGAGGTCGCCGGTTCGCTGTCCTGTTGCGGCAGTTGAATGAGCAAGTTTCTTAATTCCCCCACCTTTGTCTACTCAGCAGTACATGGGTATAACCACGACGAGTCGATCGGCAGGTGGGGTAAATTCCAGGTAACTTCGACCTCTTCCAATAAGTCTGGCCAGCGGGGGGAAGAGTAGGCCAAAAAATAACCTTTAGAGGAACTCTTTATTTGGAGTCCCTTCTACCAGCATTGGCGTGAGCGAGTAAATTCAGGGCTCTACCTTTACCTTCCATTACCACAAACCGTTTTTTGGGTCGTTTTACAGAGACTTGTAAAACCACCCAAAAAACGCGTTAAAACTATTTGGCGACAACGTTTAAAAATTCTAAATTAAGTCTCGAAAATTGGTACCACGTCATAAAAGTAACATTTTACCTGGAACCCAGGTTATCTCCATCTCCATGTCCCTTTCTTCCGTTTTTTCCTCGTTAATGCCCTTAAGCAGCTCCCTGTATTTGTTAATCATTTCCTCCTCGCTAACTTTTTTATTTTTTTTCAAAGACGCAGATTCCGATCCGGATGGTTTCGCATTCAACTGCGTGACTTCCTCTTCACCGATATCCTCTTGAGGTTCCTGAATAAAATCATCTGAGGAAAAAAAACGATTAAAAAAAAACATTAAGTGATTTGTCTTCATGGAACATTCCATTTGGTATAAAAAAAATTACAGGAAACATGAAGGCAATTGTTGTTGCAATATATGCATTACTCCTAGTAAAAACTCTTGAGCACAGAAAACTAAAAAAATGCATAGAATCTCTACCACTGTTTTGTCTCATCCAAATTCTGTCGAACCACCGCACTTGCAGGTTATAACAGCTCTCTTTCTGCTTCTCTCTCCGCACACTGCTCGACTTAGGAATTCCCTCCCATTGTCCCTTTTCCCAAGTTCTTATAAGCTTGGTCAATTCAAGAAACGTATTCATTTGATTGCAATTAAATAATGCAAGCGGTTTGATGTTTTGTATCTTTGGGCATGTGCTTGGCAATTGTGATTTAAAATAACAACAGGAGTGCGTCACAATTAATACAACAGTTCTATAAACAAACAATAATTGACCACAATATTGTTGAATATCTGTTATGCAGGAAGCCCATTATCATCAGTACTGCCGTTGTTACCAATTGCCCTGTATGCAAAGCACAATGGTTTAGCAGAAAATATCTTACTTGGTTCCTCATCCTCATCATCATCCTCACTGGAGGATGCTAGGTATGCTTTAACATCCATTTCCAATATTTCGTCTTTTGTGAAATCTCTTTTCATGAGCGTTTGGACCCGTTCATGATCTGTTTCCTCCCATGTCAACTCCACCTAGACAAAAATACAATTGTGGTTTTATAACGTGCAGAGGAAGCGGATTCACATGTGTTTCAGTACTGTTTGTTTTGCTCGAGGCTGGCGAGTCTACAAAAGCATTACGGTTATTAAAAGCACTTCAATGACCTTTTCAACATTTATATGTGATAGATGAAAATCCTTGTGGTTAATGTAAGCATGATTCCTTGCAAAAGGTGTCAGTTTTGTTGCCAGAAAAAAAGGGGAAAAACCCTATTAGTATATTTTGGTACTGGCAAAGGAGGTCCCATGATGAAGCTGCTCACCCCGAGCTCTGATTACTCTGGTAGTGCGTTGTCTTTGAACTGTGCGCCTTTTGACGTCATCTGGTCGAACACAATATGAGACTAGGCTCTAAAGAAAGCTGTCTCTGGTGTGGACCAATCAGTTTCAAAGACAATGCATAAATTATCAGAGTATTGTTTTTTGTTTGCATTTGACTGCAAGTATTGTGGTTAATGTAAGCATGATTCCTTGCAAAAGGTGTCAGTTTTGTTGCCAGAAAAAAGGGGAAAACCCCTATTAGTAGATGAAAATCCTATTTTACTATTAAACAAAACAAAAAAACATCATAGGTGATATTTTTGGGCAATGATCATCTTATTCAATAATATTGCAAGTAAAAGTCCTCGCTCAACGAGTGTTCACACAAGGCATATTTTCTAAAACGTGCTTCTTCCATTAGGGAACACTTTTTAATCAACGTAGAATGTGCCGTTATAACGTGGAAAACGCCCCGTTATAACGTGGAATACTTTCTTGAGCTGTGCGGCTGAGCAGTGTGATACAGTATGCGGAATGATACAGTAATGCGCCGTGGACCCTCAAGTTCTCTGTCCCGCCATCTTAATGTGTACACATCATATCTCGCCCAACTTTATCGTTACATTATTTATGGTGAAATAGTTTTCGCTTAACGCATTCGTCGCTTCACGCGGCACTTTTCAGGAACACACCGACCGCGTTAAATAAGTACATTAACTGTATTTCAAGAAAATAGAACAAAACTTGCAACTCATAATTCTTGTGCTAGTTACCACCAAGAAAAGCCACAATGTGCGAAAGTAAAGCTAGGAAAGCAGTCTCGCGCTGTGAATGGTTACAAACAACGATCACACACTCCACGCTCTTGTGCAGCTGTCACCTTTGACATTCCAAGAGCAGCTGAAGTAAAGTGCTTAGGTTTGTATGACTCTGAATCCACTTCAATAGCCGAGTCCACTGGCTCATCATCAAAGGTCATGCCATCAGGTATAAACCTACAGAGCAATGGAGGGGGAAAACATCAATGACAATGATAGCTCTCCCATGTGCTTTCGTGTTGTGAAGCATGCAGTTCGGCACAATGCCCAACATTTCGTTCCAATAGCTGGCAGCTTCTTTATAAACTGAATAGGGCACAGCTGACAATATTCCTCGATTATATTACATGCAACTGTAAAAACCTACGTAGTAATATGCATCACAATTAAACACATATGATCGTTAACACCGATTGAGAGAAGTTAACCTTGGTAAAACTCGTTTCTCTGGTTCATGCCACTACCCCCTGGTTAATTGGTTAATCTTAAAAAAGTTAACCCGTGAAAACAAAGTTTTTCACTATAAATCCTTTATATGCGTGGCATCGGTTTTATTTTATTATTCATTTCTGTTTTTCTTGAGTAAGAGTTTCATTTTTATCACATTGGTCTTTTAAATTAAATATGAAAAAAAAATCCTAAAAAGTGGAACATTTTGGAAAAAAAATTCACGAAAATAAATTGCCACGCACAACGAGTCTGTGTGCAAAATGTTAGCTCAATTGGATCACGGTAAGTGGGTTAAAAAACGACTGAAAGATTTGCACGGTCGTAAGCGCGCAAGCAAGCAAGCAAGTGAACTTAATATAAAGGATTTAAAAATGAGCAATTCCCACTCAGGTCATGACATGTGATGCAGATAAAACAGTCAGCTTGAAATAATGGCTCACATAAACATTTAATTATAATGTAATATCAACTTGAAACCAGCACAGCATTTGCTCACTCTCAAAGGGAGCAAACGACTCGGAGGCACGAAGAACCATGGACAAGTAGAGAAACTAGGCAGTGAGCCCGCACTTCCAACAATTTCCTAGACTTTAAGTCAAGTAATCAATGATAATAGGTTTTCCCCTTTTTTATGGCAACAAAACAGGTGTTAAAAGATGTTAAAACACCAAACTGAAACCTTTTACAAGGAATCATGTCTGCATTAACCACAATGCTTGTGGCCAGAATGCAAAAAAAACACTGACAATATATGCATTGTCCTTGAAACTGATTGGTCCGCACCAGAGACAGCATTCTTTTGAGCCTCGTCTCAAACGGTGTTAGACCAGAGGACGCCAAAAGGCGTACAGCCCAAAGACAATGCACTATCAGAGTAATGAGAGCTCGGGGAGAGAATCTACATCATGGGACCTCCTTTGCCAGTACCAAAATATGATAATAGGTTTCCCCCCTTTTTTCTAGCAACAAAACAGGTGCTAAGATGTTAAAACGCCCAACTGAAACCTTTCACAAGGAATCATGTCTGCATTAACCACAATGCTTGTGGTCAGAATGCAAACAAAAAACACTGATAATATAATCAATGTTTACACTTGGGAGGAAATCAGAGCGCATGGAGAAAATTCACACGGGTTTATCTCAAGAGCTTTTAAGTAAAAACACAATTCTAAATAAGTACTGTAAATTGCATTTTGCAATATCTCCGTTTTGAGTCTTCCATGTACACATTGTGTACTCACTATTGAAACGACTGTTCAATATCTTCAAGCATTGGAAGCATGCAAGCTATCTAGACATTCTTCTCCTTCATTCCTCACTCCGATGCCAAATTTCATTATAAACCTCTCAATACTGTTCTGTTTTACTACAATATACATTGAAGTCACCCATTACAGCGTCAGGGTGGGCACTGTGGGAAGAGTGGGGGGAGGCCTTCCTCCAGCAGTCGATAGGTAATATCTGATCAACACGATGATAATTATGAAGATGTATGCTTTAGTATCTACTTACCTAAGATCAATGAAGGAAGAACTGGCTTCATATTCCATTCGATCACAGCCTTCATAAATGGCAATGGCAGTTTCTGGTGAATCGCACTGAACCACAGCGTAAAAATACTTCAGTCTGTTAAACTGGTACTTTCGCAATTGTTCTTGGAAAACTCTGTAAAAAAAGATTTGTTTGAAAGAACGAGTTCAATTTATAAAAAGCAATGTAAAAGTATCGTTTGAAATAATCCACAAGATGCATTTTAATTCCAGACATTTTTAAAAGAATGTGATGGCTTTGTAGTTTGGTGGATTATCTACATAAAGCAATTTTCAACTCTAGCATGACTCACTAGCATTTACTTGACCTTTTATTTAAAATATTTTAATCATGTTTTAAAAAACCAGCACAAAACCAAAGTATATGGACGCTGGGAGATCGGTAATCACGTAAACAATCCACTGTTAATATCCAGCCTTGACCTAGGAAAACAACAGGGCACTTACTCATCCTTGGCATTGAGCTGGGAGTCTTGCATGTCATCTGGCAGTGTGTTATCTGCCAGCTCAGCAGGCCCATGTAGCTTCTCATGCTCCATTCGCTCCTTGCCATACTCTGATGGGTAAATCTGACATCACAGTATGTTTTATTGATTTGATTTTATCTTATTTATCCAAAAATCCACATCTTAAAATACATATTTCAGCACCCAAAGTGGAAATTGTGAGAATGCCGAGATACAATTTGCATTTATTTATGTTACACGAGTGAAAGGTGAACGTGCAGCTCTGCAATTGCTTGTGTATGCCATTGCTGGCAGAAAGGCCTCCACTAGAGGCAATTCTGGAGGTCGACTGGACATCTGTGGCAAAAAAAATTGCTTTATAGCTCTTCGGATTCCTTCAGTATAAAGATTATTAATTCTGTCTACTCTTCCATACTGGTCAGACATATTGGAAAAGGTAGGTGTACCCACACTTCACTCCACCACATGCGACCTTTGGATCGATTGCAGTGTATCCATATATACTGCTAAGTTGGAAGTGGCAGGGACTGCGATTTAAAAAAAACATGCCCATTGTCTCGACTATGAAGAATGAATTGAACTGGCAGACTCTACATAGATTTATTTTTATAAAATGGATATGACAATCCATGTACAGATGCCCTGCTCATTTCCAATGACCCGAGTATTTTTTCTCAATAGTTGATTGAATGTTGTGAAGGCAATGGCTCCACATCTTGCAGAGTGTCAAAATTAAGTATAATGAGATTTGTGGCAAATTAAATGTTTTTGGGGCTTTAAATTAATTTTAGAAATGTATAGCTTATTTTAATTTTAGTGGAATATATTATAAATGTATCACCCCATATTATCCGTAAATTGAAAACATATGGTGTTGTCACATGGCATTCGAGTTTAAATAGATGCACAGTAACATGCTATTAAAATTACAATACAACACCAACAGGCATATATCCCATTAAATGGGTCCACTATTGACACAAAGTTTAAAAAATAACACCGCAGCTGCTTCAATAAATGTTTATTTTGCTATGTTCTTAGTGTGCACGTGCGTGGATGTTCCATAAATAAGTACGTTTAAAGAATGTACCAACAAGAATTCCAACCAAAGCTATGCAGCAAATATATTTTATCTGTGCAGTACTAACATAAGCCAGCCAAATAAAATATTTATAGGAAAGACCTGTATGTTCACATCTTGAAAGGCCCGCACACTTTGATGCTGGGGCCTTGTTTAGCCTTCTATTACATAAAGCTTTAACCCAAAATTGAATACAATTTAAAAACCATATTAAAAGCAACAAACCACATATGGGGATTAAGTTTGCTAAACTTAATATGTACATTACATAATTTCATACGAGGCTGTGTGGAATTCAAATAATGGGAAAATGGCTTCCTTGAACTTTTCAATACCTTGACAGACATGACAACACCACATTTGGGCTTGAAAGAGTCGAAGAGAACCAGCAGATCTTTGGCCTTGATTCTATCCCAGTCAATATTACAGACGGCCAAACGTCGTGTGACCTACAACACACGCAAGTGCAGACACACCAAAGGGTTTCACAAGGATGTTATTACAATATTTATGCCAAAACAAATGTTAGCAGTTTTCCTAAAATTAAATGTTATGAAATATTTTTTTTACAAAGTAAAACAAAATAGACACATAATTATTCTATGTAGATAATTTTGCATGGACAATTAGCGCAGTATGTTGTAAATATTTAAAGCAAATGCTATTTAAATTGTCTTTTAAATCCTGGGGTTCCATGCAACAAGATGTATACATATAAAGGCCAACTATGCAAAGTACTTACATTATCTGCACGTGGTGCATCTTCACCAATCTCTCCCCATGCATGTTCTACCAGCATCTCTGGTTCTTCATTTAACATCTCTTCAAAATCCTCCTCATCTGAACTTGATTCCATATTTCCAACACCGCGAGCTATGTCTGGTTCACTATCATCGTCGTCGTCATCATCATCATCGTCGTCATCATCAGCAGCAGAATCGACTTTTGTACCCTTCTTCGACACGCGTGATGTCACTGCATCTTTGTCATCATTTTCTTCCGCACTACCACGGTGAGATCCGGCACCCTCAAACTTTTCAGATTCGTCTTCCAATTCTGCGATGAAATATAATTAATGTTCTTAACAAATGGAGATTTAAACTCAAAGCTCATTTGTATTTACAAATTAACATTGTTTACAAAAACAAGGTTACAGTTTAAAATGTACAATACACAACACAGACAACTATGTGTATTCGACAAGTATTTGAAAACAACTTTACAAAAAATAAATTAAAGCGCTATATAGATGTATGATTAAGTAACAGTACCTGAAATGTCACCCTTTTTGTTAGATTTCACCTCCTTCACAATGATTTTTTTGGCCTTTTCAATTGCCGACTGAGTCTGGTTTGTCTTCACGTCTGCATTTCCAAAAGTGGTACTGGACAATTGTCCAGTATGTTCAGTTTTTTGGGAAGATATCAACGCCTTTTCTTTTGCTCGTTGTGTCTTCACGAGATTCTTTTTATTTTTAATAGAACTCTTTTTCTCAGATGTTTCTTCATCACCATCGTCGCTTTCAGAGTTTTCGTCTTTCGTAGTTTGTTTTGTTTTGGCTTCCTTGGTATTATCAGAATCAGAGGCATTGTCATCAGAATCGGAGAGCTGGTAAAACCTTTTGAGGTCCTCCTTACTCGTGTGCTGGATGGGCCTACCACGTTTGTCCACCGTGTATTTAAGTTTAAAGCGTTTTTCATTAAACATACCCTGGAAACGTTTGTCAATTTGAATTTTTCTTTCCTTCTCTGGCATTTCCCAAAAGCGTGGGTCCCTGCTGACTTTTTTAAAGCGTGCATCTTGAGAGATTAAGTCTCCCTTCATTGGCATGTTTGCAATCTTTTACTTGCAACTAAAATATCAAGTCTGGATTCTTCACTGCCGGTTTCCCTATGAAAATGCACACACACAAAAAACAATCCAGTTTTAGTTTTGTTACACATCTGACAAACTAGAGCATGATCTCATGTCACAATGTTATTTATCCTACCAGCATTTGCAATAAAAATGAATTCATCTGCTGCAGGGCAGCAAAAACGCAACTATATTTAATTAGTTGTTTGTGAAAACGCCAAAAACACAAGACTCAACTGAGGAAACAAAGTAAACCGTTTCTTGGAATACTTTTCATAACGTTAACTTTGTAAATGCATCACATATGCAGGCCTCGTTTAAATTGAGTATGCCCAATTCATACAAGGTATCGCCTAACACAGCGGTCGGGAACCTATGGCTCGCGAGCCATATATGGCTCTTCCAGTGACGGCATATGGCTCCCAGACAATTTTGAGTTGAAACAATAATTTAAAAAAATAAAAAATCAGTTTGGAACTAATTTTAAAATACTTGTGATATTACTTAATAATACTGTGTCATTTTAAAGTAAACAGAAATTAGTTTTGAAGATAAATTTCACGGGTCACGCCTGCATGAAGCTCAACCTCACCACGTATGAACCAGACTACAAGGCCATCAGCAAAACCATGCAGCACCAGAAGTCGCATTAAAAGTAAGACATTTAATTTATTATACGTTAAAAATACTATATGGCTCTCAATGAAATATATTTAGAAATATTTGGCTTTTATGGCTCTCCCAGTCAAAAAGGTTCCCGACCCCTGGCCTAACACATCTCCTTTGTAAGAGACCTCGGGACAAATAGTTAAGAGGCGAAGCCCTCTAGTTTATTGGTCACGCCACTACTGGCGGAAGAGCCTTCACGAGAGGGGGCTCAAGAGGGTATTTTCGCCGACTGTTCCATGCTGGACAGACGTCTCGGAAGAGGTTCGAGTACCCAGATTTTACACCATCTATACGCGACCTTCGGATAAACTATGGACAAACACAAATCGTAAAAAGCTGTGGATCGGTTTAATATAGCCAACCGATGCAGTGCTTCACACACAATATTCCTTAGCAAAAAAAAGTTATTCCAGTCCAGCAAGTAGGAATGCACGGCCCAGAGCACACATTTTGTCAAAATAGCATCTGCTAAAGCATAAATTATAACACTTTTTGTTAAAATCTGTTGTTGGAATAAGTGAAAACTATATAAAAGGTTATGATGTAATTTATATTTATTGGCCAGAGACCGCTACGACTAACGTTTCACAACCCTCAGATGGCATGAATTTCTGCTCGAGCGTATGGACTTACGACGGTGCAGAGTCTGTGTTTCTCCCCTCTTGAGC
Source organism: Lethenteron reissneri (assembly GCF_015708825.2). Taxonomy (NCBI): domain Eukaryota; kingdom Metazoa; phylum Chordata; class Hyperoartia; order Petromyzontiformes; family Petromyzontidae; genus Lethenteron; species Lethenteron reissneri. Next base: position 8,123,373 of record NC_083803.1, on the reverse strand, counting down.
TTCTGAAACAGTTTACTTTTTGCAAGGTACAGTACCGTAACCATCTCAAGCACGATTTGTAAAAAGCACACTCATTTGTGCAATGTCATTTTAGGATTCATACGAAGTCCCCAAATGTGTTAAAATTAACATACTTTATGTAATTTAATCGTGAATATAAATCATAGCAGCCCAGCAGAGTTGTCATGATGCACGAGAGTTAACGCAACAACCATAAACCGAACATTTTAACATTTCCCTAAGCGAATCTTAAAACTCACTAACAATTTACCTGGGTCGTACAACTACAGCAACCAACATGCTCACTGGGTCGACGACACAATGCTTGACCGTGTCGGTCATGGGAATGATTTTGTGACCATGTTTCACCGCGCCTGGTCAAGGTGGGTTAAAGGGGGGCTGATTTTGGACAGGTTCAGTTATCCATAATATAGGGGGGGGGTTGTCATTTCTCGTCACCGATGGTAACACTATGTAACACAATTTTTGTTCCTGGGTACAGTGTTATTTTTAATTGCTTATGCCTAAAAAGTATAGAAAATGGCTATTATTCCCCACAAACTTTGCTTTTGTGACCAGGCCTTTACGTGAAGGAATCACCCAAATGCACACCACGTTTTCTCATTGAAAATATGTACATTTCAAAATACCACTGTCCTGGTCACAAAAGCAAAGTTTGTGAGTAATAATAGCCATTTTCTGTACTTTTGAGGCATAAGCAATTAGGAAATAACACTTACTATCCAGGAACAATTAATGTTTGTTACACAGTGAAATACGTGGCCGGGAACAGAACTCGGATAGCCAAGATCCTAAACATGGAATGTAAACGAAGGCCACACTGAAAAAGTAGGAATGCTACGGGCTTTATTATGCGCAAGAATGCCTGTACGTTTAATACGTTACATCATTGTTCACCTCGATAAAAATATAAACAGGAGCGCTGTACACTCAGGCCCTTCTCAAGACGCGCTGGCACTGTACGTGTACAGTGCGGCAGGAACGCCGCCGACACATTGTGAGGGGGCGTTCCTGCCGCACTGTATAGTCGTGGACTCGTGCGTCGTGGACTCGTGCGTCTCGACGTCCACCTGCTGTACCTGGACGTAAAATGAACGTCGTCGTGACCACGCGGCACGCGAACGGAGACGCAACGCGCTTCGGCAGCTGCGCTCGCGTTGCCTCGATCAGGACGCGGCCCTCCACTCCACGTGCGCTCCACGTGATCCGGCGTGGCAGACATGCCTTCCCGATTCGCGTTCGCAGATTCGCGGAATATGCAAAGTGCGTATACAACATTCGGTATTTATATACACGCACTATAATAATAATAAAAAACATTATTTAGGAGGAAAATTGCTTTTGTACCGTTACTTTACACGACACGTATAAAGTTGTTATTTAATTTAAAAACCCAACGCTTTAAGGTTGATGTTTAGAAAAGATCGCTTCCCCGTCAGAGTACTGATTCGTAAATTGTCATTTCCTCTTGCCAGGTGAGAGGTTTTCCCCCTCTATGAGTAGCAATTAATATAGGCACACAGAGAGACACGTGTGTGTCTCTCTGTCTCAGTCTCTCTCTGCGTGTGTGTCTGTGTGTCGCCGTGTCTATGTTTTGTCTCTCTCTCAAATTTATCAATCTTTGGAAGAACGTGATCAACCAGATGGGGTGTTGACTGTTTTGTTGAACGACTCTCTTGTGTTGTGTTGCATTATATTTCCAAGTTTACTATGTTTGTTTTCTCATTCATTTGTACCTGATGATGGTTGCTTGTGTTGCAATTGAAACGTCGTATTCTATTATTATTACTTAATTTCTTTCGACGTGACTTTACCGAAAGAACCAAAGAATAATTCCTGCAGTCACGAAAGCTTCGAATATAGTTTGAATTAATATTTATTTTAAATATCTACTAGCCACCACAACTTTTACAGCACCGTACGGCCCTTGTTGTCAATCCACTGCTGGATGAGCGTCCACCTCAGCCCTGAGTGTAGTTGGGGTACACATCAGTGCCCTTACCTTATTAAAAACAGAGACCTTATTGACCACCCCGTGCCCTTACAAATCTCAACGTTCATCCTACAAAGTCCCATCACAAGGGAGAAACACAAATAAATATATAAAAACATTGTTTGCCCGTATTGAAAAAGTTGCACGTCGTATGGATATGAAAACTTGATTTCCCTGTACAAGAATACGAGGTAAACCGTATGGGTTGACACCAATATACCCTACACTATACACTACTATACACATACCTGTCAACCCCTGGTCATCAGTTCCTTATTACACCAATTAAGACCCTATTGGTCACCCTGTGCCCTTATAAATCTCAGCGTTCGTCCTACAAAGTCCCATCACAAGGGAGAAACACAAATAAATATATAAAATATATATTTTACTCAATTTCCCTGTACAGGAAAACGGGTAAACCCGTAGTTTTCCGACCATACTTCACCACGCCGGTCAGCGTGAGGTTTTAGATTAAGCCAGGGGACAATTCAAGGGCCGCAAAGTAACAATTGATTCTGCTGCCCCCTATTGATAGCCCAGCAGCCTATATACGATGAGCAGTATCACTAAAACATTTTTATCTTACCCAGGTGAGACTAACTGAGAAGTGACCTGGCAACAAATGATGAGCTCGTCATCACGTGGAAATGTATATCAACCAAATACTCTGAATTCGCGTGATGTTGACTCTAAATGTGTAGGGAAAACCCCGGGCAGAGAGAGACAGAGAGACAGACACAGCAAACTCCAAATATACAGCAGACCCGAGGGTCGGGATCGAACCCACGACCTCCTGCAGACCAGGCGAGGGAGTTAACATCTCGCGGTGACGAGACGTTCACCACAATTTCCATGCACAGTACAGTACCGTAGTGAAATTAGCTGCTTCAAGTTCAAGTTCATTTATTAGGTATAGCCCTGTGAGCCATTCGGCTCTTGAATCGGGTGCAACCGCAACAAACAAAAACATGAACAAGAAACATCTTAAAGTGAATATGTGACTAAGCCCAAACAGAAAATCCAAGAAAGGACAGCAAAATATTGCAGTGAAAGCACGGTACACCTGGTGGCACGACCCAGCCGCTTGTGGCAAAGGTTCACGGTTTCCATTTACAGCGGCCGCCCTGGTCAATAACTGCGCATGTAAAAACCATACCTCTGCATTGCGCGTCGCCTGGTTCACACAATTCGCGTTATATAACCCGCGACGCCATTCGCAAGCGTAGGGTCATTTTCCAGAATCGGGGGCCTAAATTTGAAAAAAAAATGTCTGAGCTGGAATATGCATTATCCCTCCCCCCTTACCCCAACTCTGAAAAAGGACCCTCCTAAGAATAGTAGTAAGTAACGAGACTCGGGCTCTCCCAGGTTAACAAGTGTAAGAATGTCTGTAGATAATCATAATTGCACGTGTTGGGTTTCGTCACACGGTGGCAGTGTTTAGTGCTTTAAATGTTCTAATTCGTTACATCATGGGACCTTCCTTTGCCAGTACCAGAAAACTATAAACTAGACCAGATGACACCAGAAGGCGCCTTTTGGCGTCCTCTGGTCTAACACGGTTTGAGACTAGGCAAAAAATAAAGCTGTCTCTGGTGTGGACCAATCAGTTTCAAAGACAATGCATATATTATCAGAGTATGTTTTTTGTTTGCATTCTGACCACAAGTATTGTGGTTAATGCAGACATGATTCCTTGGAAAAGGTTTCAGTTTGGTGTTTTAATATCTTAACACCTGTTTTGTTGCCATAAAAAAGGGGAAAACCTATTCTGATATTCTAATTCGTTTTAAAACCGCGTGTCATCCATAATACAGGTTTTGTTTTGGGTTAGATCGCGTAAATGTATAAATGTGTCGTTAAATTCCTCCACCACCCGACACAGCCAATTTGTAAGGTTTGTCACGTAAACAGAACATGCCAATTTGTTACTAGTACAGCGCACAGTCTAATGCAGCTAGTTGTAATTACTGGCGAAACGTCGTACTCAGATTGTAAATATTATGGCTTTGCTTTCCAGCACACCGGTGTGCTGTACTAGTAACGAATTGCATTGTTCTGTTGACTAGACAAACCTTACTAATTGGCTGTGTCGGGGAGTGGCGGGTTTAACGACACATTTATATATTTACGCGATCAATAAAAAAACCTGTATTTTGGATATTGGTCGCGAAAGCCTACGTGTTAAATTAACCGTGTCAGTCCATTGCTCTATGGACAGTATAAATAATAAAGGCAGTTACACAAATGGAATAGCCACACAAAATAGGCGAATAAAGTTCCAAAATTCATATTAAAGTGCGAGTCAGACAGGATGATTTGTTTTTTGACAACATTTAGTTGGAGAAACATATATATATAAAGTGTATGCAATACTGTAAATGGAGAAAACATCAATCACAGGGTTGCTGATGAGCCATTATAACATGCGATGGGAATGAACCACGGGAAATGATAGAAGGGCTTAATAAGGAACTCTACACCATTCGACACAGGACGATTGAGCAAAATAAAGGTCCTATAAAAATGCGTTCACTAAACAATTTGAGATCTCTTTCAGAGCAACACCGCTGGAAAATTAGACAGAAAATATGTCAATTTGCCTGGAACAGATGTTTAAGGTTGACCAGTATGAACACGATGAAAGAGACTGAATTCATAATATTGACAGCAAATGCATGGTTTGATAATTTCAAGTTTACTTCATTCAACTGGGTGAGAATGTAACCAGGTGAGATCACGGTCGTCTAATTTGCACGAGTGTCCTGAGGCATTAGTGTGCCAGTAGGGTGGGATGATTCCTGCTTATAATCCAAATTGAGTCATTTGCGGGTAATTTACGAAATTTGGAACCTGACACCAGCAAACAATGGCCTACTCGTTTTGAATCACGTCCCATGATCTTTAACGTCCACTGTGAAGCATACGGCGCATACTATTATGGTTTTACATCCTCAGTAAAGAGCAGGGTGGCCGCTGAATTCCCACCGCGAGCCTCTGCAACAAACTGCGAACGCACTTTAGGCCATGTCACCGCCTGTATGATGGTTATCCCACTGCATAAAGTCAATAATTAAATACGTTATCAGGCACAGAATTTAACTTCAGTGTTAAAGTACGTAAACATTGCTAAACAAAACACAATGGATTCATCAACACAAATATGAACCAAATTAAATCCCCAAACATTTTTTGATTTGTTATTTATGTGTACATGTTATTATTTACCAGTATAAATACTTGGAAACATCAGTGTTCGTTTGTGTAAAGATAATCACATTGAGGTCAGAGAACAAAGTCTGATGCAGAGAATATTCTAATTGTGGTCTGTCAGTCATCTAGGTTGCCATTGTTTTTCTTTGCAATTAAAAAGTGTTGTCTACAAATATAAAAACCTGGAATGAAGAGGGAAGACGTATCTATGAACACATAATGCTTCTTGTAAATTACAAACACAGTACCTGTACTGAGTTATACACATTACTTGTCTACAATACAATATGATGAAGATTATAGAATATGCATGCACATGCAGACTACTTCCTTTTTCTCTCTTTCAGCAATGTTATGGAAAAATGAAAATGCTTTACATGGGCATAGGAATCAAGGAGTCAATTGGACAGTTGCCACCGCGGCTTGCTGTGACCATATAACATGGGCACTTTGGTTTCTTGTCCCTCCCAACTGAAAAATAAATACTTTGCTTATTCATGAATGAAAGCCACACTACATCGTATGATTCTTTTTCAGGAGGGTCCTGCATTAGATTTTTATGTTCAGATGTTTCAGCCGGAGAAAACCCATGCGTGCGAGGGCACACCACTCTATCCCGTCGAGATTGAAACAGATGGCGAATAGTCAAAATGCTGCACTACCTTCCCCTGGCGAGCAAGAATATCGCACCTCGACTCCCATCAGAACGGTGTTTCACAACATTTGTGAGATCTACAAATAGAGTACTGTAGTTCCCAATGTGACTAATAATGTATTTCATTACTTTGAAAACTACTCGTGCATAACTTCTCATACTATACTCATCGAAGCATATACATCACGTATCTACTTCATATGATGAGCAGATTGTACATATGTTTGTAAGGGATAAAAAGTGATATCCAAAATATCTTGTTGAAAAAACACCTTTACTGTACAGTATATATAAACTGTATAAAGACGTATTCTTGGTTCTTTCGGTAAAGTCACGTAGAAGGGAAGTAATAAAATAATAAAAATAAAACATAATAAAACAATTTTATTTTTATTATTTTATTACTTCCCTTCTACGTGACTTTACCGAAAGAACCAAGAAGATGAATCCCTGCAGTCACGAAAGCTTTAAATCGAAATGTATAAAGACGCTCGAAAATCTGAATTTGCTTTTGTATAAATGTGTGAAAATACGAGGGTTTGACAATTCTTGTCAAGGTGAAGGGAGAAAGTTTACAAGAGCAGGGTGTCAGAGAATAGAATGTCAGTGATAAGGTCTTCAGACAGATAAACATGGACAGTCATAAATAAGGGATCCAGGCCACCCTTGCAAACCCAGGCGACCCTTGAAAAAGAGGTAATGTGTAATTGCTTTCAATGGCTTCATTTCATCTCCTGGTTAAATGACGGATACAACAACTGGAGATGAGAAAAGTTGTAAGCCTAGACTTACAAAGAGATCGAGTCTCTAGTGCAGACGACCAAAGGGTTTTAGACAATGGGTGTTGACTACCCAATGAATTGAGGCTAGAGGGGTTTTGGGTGCAGTCATTGTTTACTGAGGAAGAGGGCGTGTTGCAGAGAGTAGGGAGAGATAGGGGAGAGGTAGGTGAAGGCAAAAATCACGAAAGATCTTGGGAGCCAGTGAGGTCAGTCTTGTACTGTAGACTGGTTTGGGAAACAGTGGAGGCATCTGGGGTTTTGGGGTGATGTCTCAGTTAACAATATGGGTGTTTAAGGATTATTGCAAAACATTACAATAGGTTTTATGTTAAGAAACAAAAATCTCTGTTCAAACTCGTAAAAAAAAGGCACGTTACATTTTACAAACAACTTTTTTACTGATATGTGAATTACTTACTACAATGAATGTGTCAGTGATTTTACATCATTGCACATAAGCTAGGCACATTGGAGTTATAGATTTTGTAAAGTATCTGATAAAGCTTAGGTGGGCTGTCTGGCTCATTTTTCCAATGGGTAATTGACTGGTTGTGTAAAAAAAATGCAGTAAATGAGAATATGTTTTACTTCAGAGCTAGTTGTCAACACCATATATGGTGAAGCACAGTTGGGATCTAAAGATACATAGATGCAGTACATTGAACAACATAGCTCATTCTTACAGAGGTAGCAGGGCTGTATTAATTTTGCCGGCTTAATATAATTCCCGGTAAATACTAAATTACTCCATTGGGAATATGGTGCAAAATGCCAAGCGTGCAGCTCCAGAACGTGCTTGTATTAAACACTCAAGGAAGCTGCAAATTTAAGCATATCATTTGTTATTTTGCCAACTCAGGGCAACTGAATATTTCATATCTGAAGCTCTAGAAATGAAGTGCACTATAGGGATCAGGAACATGCAAAGGACAATCAATAATTCAATGGTAAACTAATGACTAAGCATCGTCATGCATGCATGCATAAAACATTCTGCAAATGCATTATCCTGTGTGTGCACTGTAGAACAAGCAATGTCATGCTGCTGCTGCTTTGTCTCTGCATGTACAGAATAAGGGTTAAAGCTCATGTCGTTAATCATTCTCACTCCCCAAATCAATCCTAATCTGCGCTGGGAATAATCAAATACAGGTTTCAGGCAATTGAGGTTTTGATTAATAATATTTTCCATGTTAAATTACATTAACAGTAAACCATTTTAAATTGTTTAAACATTTTCGCAATACCTGCAAATATTTAGCGATTTTAAAATTAACAAAAATACTTTAGCTTATTTACATTTTTGCATCCGGTTTGTACAATGTATTGGGATTTTGCAACTAAATTATTGTATATTTAACTTGATGAATTGTAGCTTTTCATATATGAATTACTGTAGAGTACTTTTGGCAGAATCTAATTCTGTATTTCTTGTTTTCGAATACATTTATAATATAAATCACTCTACTGTAGATTCTGAAGATAATGAACGTTGTAAAGTATTTAGTTTTAGATTTTACTGCAGTATATAATATGTATTTACTAAGATGGTTTACATAAATAATTGTTGTTTCCGGGAGTTGACAAGGTGTGTATATCCTGCAAAATTGCACTTCAATTGCCCTCTATCTATTGCAACACACTGATATTCCTATCATATGACAGATTCCGATATACAGTAGATTAAATCAATAGGTTAAGATAGCAATTACAAAATATGGTGCTGTTTGCACATAGACAGCTATTAGCATCTCTTCCCTGCAGGGATTAATTAAACTATACATCAGCACTAAGGTTGCGAATTGATTATGTGTATCAATACTTTCTCGTCCATACATTTCCATCTTAAATGGTGTGGTAAAAAAAAACGACACCCGAGACACACTATTGTCACTTAATCTTCAGTGGAATTCAAATAAATGTTTGTATTCAGTATTGCTATAGTACTTGTATATTTTAAAATACTGCAATGTAATATGAAACTACGTGTTTATTTGTATACGATACAATACTATACATTGTCACTAATGCAATAAATAAACTCGCATCTCATTTTGAATGGTTCTGATAAAAAAAATAGACAGTACTACACTGCACCATATTTGATAAACTGCACTGTGTAAAGTTAAGATTCAGTTGATAAAATTTTTGTTAAATATCCATGCAATAGGCCATATTTTCAAACAGAAGTCTATTCTACCTTAATATATTATTACATCAAAAGAGATCATCCAATTAAACAATAACATTGATACCTATTAAAAATTTACAGTCTATATTTGCAAGCGATACCCAGTAAACGTGAATTGTTGGACCAACATTGGTCCAATGGTTACTGCATCGTTTTAAAGTCTACAGAGTAAAAAAAAACGATGAAAGTATAGTCAGCCAAAACGAATTCAGTATAATTTTGACTACACCTTCAGTTTACAATAATGGTGGTCATCTAGATCAGAGATTACAAGTTATAGACATCACGATGCCACAGCAGGAAGACGCCCAGAGAAAAAAACCTACCATGGAGATGGAGCTGTGAAATTGGCTCGTGTTCATAAGTTACAATACCTACTGTAATCACCCAGGAATGTCGGTTTAATCTACATTGTCTTATGGTTGTTATTGTTTGACTTGCATCCCACTGGGATTTTTGCACACAGCGTTGAAATGCGGTGTTTTTTCTGGAAGACTTTGCTCTTTTTTCCAGGATTTTGTCTGTTGCGTGTAGTTACTTTAAGATGTTTCTTGTTCAAGCTTTTGTTTTGTATGCGGTTGCACCCGAGTCAAGAGCCGAATGGCTCACAGGGTTATACCTAATCAAATAAATAAATGAAACTGATAATGAAAAACTGTCCTTAACGCTCGGGACTTCACTTCACATCGACCAGCCCCCCTAATTAATATTCATGAGCAGGTGACGTCCTCCGAATGGACGCCCCATGATTATTACCTACTATAATGAGCCAATAATGTCTGTGTGCAACGTTTGTGACGTCACTCCACATGGACCCCCACCTCCTCAATAATCATGAACAGGTGACGGCACTCCACTTGGAGCACCGTCCCCCATCATTAATAATCATGAGCATGTGACGTCACTCCACATCGAACAGCCCCCCTCATTAATAATCTTTATAAGGTGACTTCCTCCAAATGGACACCCCCCCCCCCCATTCATAATAATTATTACCACCATTAATAATAAATAGCGGGTGACGTCACTCCACATGGGGGGCCGAGGCGCCTCCTCCCCCCTCCTCGGCGTCAACTCACAACCCTCACTACAAAGGCAGAACCCTCACGTCACGCGGTCTCCGTAACGCTGTTGAGACATCAAAGTAAAAAGGACGTCATGATGAACAAGGGATTATAACCTTTAAATGCAATAGGTCTGTGTCACCGCGCCCTTACAAATTGTACACGAATGGATGCAATGAATATGACGTCGCGGTCTGCTTTTCGCTTGCAAGTTTCAGATTTACTGCAATACAGCCGTCCTTGGATGGGCAAAAGGCTAGTATAGTTCGTTTGTTCCATCGTGAGACCCTGAGGGATGCCAATGGCGTGGGGAAGCTTTCAATCAGCAGTAGATAGATAATGATAATGAAGATTATCACATGTTCAATCTCGATTTGAAGCTTTCGTGACTACAGGAATTCATACTCTTTGGTTCTTTCGGTAAAGTCACGTGGGAGCAACACAAGCGTCCGTCATCAGGTGGGAAAGCATTTATTTTATTTTATAACTACATTACTTTACCGAAAGAACCAAAGAGTATGGTCAATCTCCACCTAAACTCTTGAAGGTGTTCCTTGTGGTGTGCCTATTAAGAGATTAAAATTTGTTTTACTGCGTATTGTACATAGTCTGCAAATTAAGTTTTCTCCGTATGAAATCTCACATCTTTTTTTATTAAAATGGAGGGCGGAGGAAACTGTCAAATATCCCAAATCCTTGTCCTATACCGCTTGCTGCAGTAATGTAAAACCTATCTTAAGCAAAAGGATGGTGGCTTAATTGAAAAGGGAAGTTATGTGCACCCTCAGTTGTGGATCAGTGAGAATAAGTTTCTATAAATATCTAACCTTCATCCCTTTCTCAGTACCCAATTACTCTATCTAGTTTTCATTTTGATGATGATGATGACCCATTATAAATCTAGTTACTTAACATCCAGTTACTTTACATGCAAAGAACGTACTTTTCTAATTATTATACGTTTGTAGAATAGTTGTAAAGGATAACGGTGCAGCCCTGCCATCACTTGCCTTTCGAACTGCTAACAGGAGGGCTGCATTAAGAGGGAGCTCTAGGGAGCCGCTACCTTGGCCTACTCTTTCACGCTGGCCAAACTTATTGGAAGAAGTGGGAGTTCCCACACTTTACCCCACCACATTGGCCAGTCTATCCATTTTACCACGGTATTTCTCATGTGCTATCAATTAGAATACTGTCGTTAACATTTGAAAAAATATAATACTGTACTCTAGGCTTTATGGAAAACTATTCCTCTTCATTTTCTCATAAAGTCTCAATTTTCATTGAATTCCCACAACAATACGTGCAATTAAAACATACACCAATTTGCCCTCATAGAATATCTGCAGTTTAGTTTGTATCATCATAAGGACATCGTTTCAGGTTTGATCACACCAGCAGATACATGATGACTAGTCTCAAATAATACATTCTACAATAAATGGTTGTATTTGTTTGATGAAATACAGTACGGGTGCGGTGTATCAATTCTTGAATCATGGCACTACTTTTGCTTTATTTTATCAAGGTGAACTTTGTGTCGCCTCGATTCAAGGTTTGCGGAGACGAACATTCTGAAATCTGCGAGTTTTGCGCGGATTTTTAGATATATCCTGGGGGCGACTAAAAAGTATAATCCACGAACTTCTGCATAATTATAGTTGGCTCATTCCTCCTAAAACTCCCGAGTCACTGCAATGGGAATCACAATTAGTTTTTTACTGCGCTGGCGAGTACTTTTTTAAGCATAATGAAAATTTAAAAACAAATATATGCAGAGAGGCAAACAAAGATACACAGACAAATGGAAATAAGGAGAGAACATTGAAAAAAAAAAGTTAGTTTTCTTTTCTGTTTACTTTGCACACACTAGCTGTGGCATGTTAAATACCGTGCAGCAGTTACGGATTTGTGAGCGTTTTAGACTTGGGTATTATGTCTAAGAATGTGTTTTCCATGGAGACATACCTCCGGAGCACTGGTGGCTTTGTAAGATGTAAGTTTGTATTTCAGGGTGGATTCCCCCAAAACCCCACATTCCAAACAGCCAATGAATACGTAGGCCAAGTCGATGCTATCACAGCCTTAGCTGGCCAAATGCTTGTCAATGTGATTCGTTCACTGTTTCTGAATATAGCAGTGGCCCACCTTGCAATGAGGACAGAACGATCTTTTCAACTCTGTGTTTATTTCGAGGCAGTCATCAGTCAACTTAATTGCATCGGCCTGCGGAAGTAATCTATTACGGAATTGGTTCCAATGGGAACCATTGCGATTACAGTATTTTTACATGTTCACTAAACCTCTTTGGAGTCTTCACCATATAATAATGAAACTGTATAGATGGCTGTCTTGAGGTATAGTCTATCAGACATAACTGACCAAAAATTATTGGTCTCTAGAATGTAGGTATGTAAAGATTAATTTCTTGCGTGTCTTTTTCTTCACCAAGCCGAATGAGGCCTTGGAGATCAGGTGTCGAACTGGGATGTAGCAGTTGAAGGAGGCAATGGTGAGGTGCGTTAGCATCACTAACACTGGCCGTGATGACCTCTTGACATATAATGCAAAGTTAATTTTAATATAAAATAAGACATTTTACATATCTGACAAACGTCAATTGCTGCTTTGTCGCGTAATGTATGCTCATATTTGTGTAACAGTTAATGAGCATGTCACTGGGACAAAAGTACAATATACGTGTCAAAAAAAATATATCGCATGAAAACCTCCCCACACTATGTCAGTTAGGGGGGGGGGGTTGTTAGACCATACTTCACCACATTGGTCAATTTGGATTGGTGATGCAAGGAGGGGGGCAGGATGTCACCTGCCACTGACATTAACCATGGCCAAGAAATTAACTCGGGTAGCCGAGTTCATAGCGCAACGCGAGAACGACTGCACCACCAAAATAAAAGCCAAGACTAGACACAGATTTTCTGGATATGATGCCACAGCAGTTTTGAGTTCGAAAGCCCTGCCAAATGTGTGCTTGTCTAAAAAGATCCGTTTGACATATCAGAGGTATTGCCAAGCTGAGGGTTCCATTGCTGACAATGCATATGCAACTACAAGGCCAGTGCAATACATGTGATCAATAGTGCTATACCACAAACAACTCAAAATTTACAATACTGCAAGGTACAAACACTGACAGTGCAACTGTTCTGAGAGGACTTAGTTTGAGAAAAAAATACAATAGTGCCACATCGGCTGGCGAAGGATCGTGATTATATGATTATACTGACTTGGGACACTTGGGAAATGCAGGGGATATGACAATGTATACAGTAGAGAACTATAAATTGCTGAAACAGAACCCTCCTGTGGAAACAATGTAAAGACAATAATCATCATAGACAACGGCTGGAATAGTAATCAGGCCAGAACCTCTGCCATGTGGGATTTAAATGATAGGATCTTGCTTTTTTGCTTGCCTGGATTTTGCAAATATATTTTAGATTTGAAGCTTTCGTGACTGCAATGATTCATATTCTAAGGTTTTTCGGTAAAGTTACGTAGGTAAAAAATTAAAATTAATAAAAGTAAAATAAAAATAGAATAAAAATCAAGTACTTACTTGATACAGCTATCGTGCTGCCACCTGAAGACGGCAGCTTGTGTTGCCTACGAAACGTCGTGATTTTTATTTTATTTTTATTTTACTTTCATTAATTGTAATTTTTTACCTACGTGACTTTACCGAAAAACCTTAGAATATTTGCGAATATACTTTGCTGTAACATGTCCGTGCTTTACAGTTAATACTTTAAAGGTAGCATTTATATGTGTAAACAAAACAACTTAAAGCTTGGCCCTACAGACCATCTCCAGTTACTCTGCAAGGAACATTTATAATGTCAGGCTAACCATAGCATCACTGCAGACTTAGCAAGAGAATGGATAAAGTCTCCAACAGGGGGGATGTCCCACGATTTCAATATTTAAAAATCAGGCCGTGCATTTACATTTATATAAAAAAGTTTTCGATGGTAAATATCAATACAATTTACATTTCAGGGTCTCATGTGGGGTGCAGGGCGATCCTCCCCATCACCAGCCCCCTTTCCCCACCCCCCAACCACTGCACATGGAGTACATGAAGGGCACATATTTAGTGCCATTAAAATTGATCTACAGTGCTATGTGGAAGGTGTTCCGGATAAAGATTTGCTAGTGGGATATGCTTGTGAAAATTACACTTTTTTTGTACACGTTCATGTGGCCACGAGATGATGGCAAGTGCTGATTGTCACCCTTTCACGTGAGTGGGTTGTCACCGGGTACTCTGGTCGCATCACACGTATCAAGCAATCAATCGTTGACGTACTCGCCAAACCATCCTCTTGAAGGGTCCTCGTGGAAAAGAGTCTTGACACTGCGGCACGCCACTCCAGTGTGTTCAATAGTTGTATGCATTACTGTACTAAACTAAAAATGTGCATCAACTTCCTCATAAATTGCATTGTCTCAAAAGGTGTTATGTGCACCTTGAGGCCACGTAAAGTGTCGAACGCCCGTTGGCAGGATTGTGGAGGGAACTCGGAGAAAAAACCACGCGACCACGGGGAGAACATGCAAACTCAAAATACACGTGCGTTAGGCTCGGGATCGAACCCACGACCTCCCGTATACCTGGCGAGGTAGTTAACATCTCGCGACCGTGAACCAGCCAGCCACCTCTTTCATGGCAATTTTTAAACATATAGTAGATTATTGCGTAATATAGGGCTAATTGTTATTTCATTTTCTTGGTTCTTTCGGTAAAGTCACGTAGAAGGGAAATAATAAAATAATAAAAATAAAACATAATAAAATAAGTCTTCCCGACAGACCTGTTTCTTCACCTGAGGACGGCTGCTTGCGTTGTGGCCGAAACGTCGTGAGAATTATTTTATTATGTTTTATTTTTATTATTTCCCTTCTACGTGACTTTACCGAAAGAACCAAGAAGATGAATCCCTGCAGTCACGAAAGCTTTAAATCGAAATGTTATTTCATTGTTAAATAGTTGGTTCAGGTGCTCCTTCCCGCATGCTAAAATGTACGCTTGTTAAATAGGTTAAAGGTAAAGGAGCAGCCCTGCAATTTCAAATGCCACTGCTCATGGAAGGATCTCCAACAGAAGTAGTTCGAAAGAGTTCCTCTAAACGGCTTTTTGATTTCCTTTCCTACGCTGGCCAGACATAGCGAAGAAGGTGTTAGTTCCCACACTTTACCCCACTACATAAACCTGCCAATCGACTCGCTGTGGTGCACCCACTTAGACTTCTCGGTGGACAGAGCCAGGGGGATTTGAGAAAGTGTCCCTTGTTTCAACTGCTGTGCCAGGGGATTGAACCGATGACCTTTGGATGGAAAAACCAGTATGCTAACCATTACAGCATGACAGCAATTGGTGAACATTGATCTTTAAAGCAGGTTACCTTGCAAAATTTCGACGGTACACAGCTGGTCCTTTTGACGGAAAATTCCAAAGACCAAAATTGAAAATACTGTAACTGATAAATTAGAGGAATGGAAATTGCTGTAATAGTGTTACAATTTTTTTTTTAAAAAAAGCTTATCAGATTCCTCCAGTATAAATAAATATTCAGATATCCTGATTCTGTTACATGACACACCTGATACATGACATTTCTTTGGTAAACATTTTCCAAAAACTTAAAAATGCAAAAATATAACACTTTGCAATTCTCATTAAATTCCATCCCTGTGGGGTTAATGCTTCTATATTTAAATGCATTTTAAAAGGGCAGTTGGCTATATGATATGGTATTGATAACATGGAGGAAAATTCTGTTTGCTACATTTTTAATGAGACACCTTAGTGAAAAGAGGGAAATGTGCAAGGTTAAAGAATATCAAGTAGGACTGAATACAAATTATCTTTTATTTTAAACTGCAAACCATAATTACGACAAAATGTAAGCCTATTATCCTTAGCTGGCTATTATTGCTAATGAGGTGAAGAGGAGATGTTGTTGTTATCGGTGTTGTCTATCAACAGCTCCAATAGACATTAGCCAATGGTTCTATTTTAAATTAGCTTGCTTGATGCATTATTTTCTAAATGTGAATGTTTTGGGCTGAAATAAAAACCAATTAAGCAGAATTGTTACAAGGGTCAGATCACTCTGGGCCATGCTTTCTCACTTTCCAGGTCAGACTTTGGTTAAATTCGTATTGAGGGAAAAAAACGAATGGCTTTAAACAAAGGAAATTCTCACTGTGGGTTCTCAAAATGACATCGAGTTAAAGGGGCACTTAAATGCAGTGCCAAATGAAAATTATTCAGAGATTATATTGACATGCTAAGAGTGTGTGGAATTTTAAAAAGCTTATTAGATAATAAAAAAATTGGACAAATGAGATAAGGGTTCAAGAGTCATAGAAGCAACATATTAAATTGAAGGCCACCTTAGTCACAAAGGTGTCATATTCATTCAACAATTATTTTCGCCATAAACCTCCATCTATCAGTATATATGATATATAAATATATTGATTTTGTTTTCATATTAAAATGAATGACTACTGCCTAAAATCAATTCATGTATTTGAGCAAAGTAGTTCTTAACATGGCATATATGAAATAGTTTAAATTATTTTTGCAGGTTTACAGAAGACATTTTAACAAAGTCCTGAAGAATGTAATGGTGCACTGACTAATTCTCATTGGAAAGCATGGGTTATTTTGAGGAGGGGGGACGGGGTGAAATATCCACACATTGCCCCAACAAACTACAGTTACAGTATTCTTGCGTTATTCGCGAGGGATGCGTTCCGGAGATGCTGGTGAGTAGCAAATTTCGCGGAAAATGAATTACCTTAAATCTTTGAATACATTGGATTACATTAATACAGACATACGCTAATAAATACACGAGCATTAGCATAAGACAACAATATATATTATTTAAAATAATAATCGTAAGAAATAATAGTTTGTAAATTAATTTACCTAAAATTATGATGCCGTGCATCATCAATTTATCTCATAATTTTCTCGCATCACATTCTCTCTCATCACGTGCTTTCTCTCTCTCGATGCAGTCATGGAGAGTTCCAGATGAGATTCGCAAAAAGCCCAAATCGCAGATAACCAAAATCGCAGATAGCTAGTATGTAAATAACGAGTAAATATTCTTTTCTGCGCTATACCCATTGATCAAAGCCAGATTAAACCCATAGGGCTCTTTCCGTCCTGCAGTGAGCAAATGCTCAAGAAATGCTTGTCTCTGGCCAGTTTGAGCGTTAGTTTTCTCTGAATATTCACGTTTTTTTGTAGAAGAGAGTGTATCTTTTTGACAGCTAAGCCACTGACAATTACAGCCTGGAGATACTGCCAGCACATGGAGCGAAATGTGGGACAACACGTCACACAACATGTGGTGCAGTTGAGCACGAAAACACATCGAAGAAATGTATCCTTGGCACTGCAGACAACCGAGCACTGTCGTTTTTACTGGTGACAGAAAAGATACAATTTTAGAATTAAAACCCTTTTCCAAGATGTTTTGCCGGCTTGGTTTAAGAAATGTAGTCAATATCCTTGGCTTTTGAGGCTCGTGTTGTAGTTGTACCGTATTGCTGCCACGTACAGTGAACCAACATATTATCGTGCATCTACACCGGGGGTAGGAAGCCCTTTCCTCACTGAGCACCGAATATGACTTAGAAAATAATTTGGGCACGACACATTAATACACGCACCTCAACCACTTCGGTGACTGCAATAGGCATTTGCAACGACGGATCGAATATATCCCCCTCTAGTTCACGATTATCGCGGCTAATATGCTTGCAAATAGGGATACATAATCATTCGTCGGCTATTTAGAAGTGGTAGTCCTCATGTGTCCTCAGGCCATATGGAATACGGTCACGGAACGTATCCAACCCATGGGCCCTATCCCTGTTCTATGCACTACTTTATTCAGGCATATGTTATCAACAGGCATGTAATAAGTTAATTATCACTAGTTTTGATTACGATTAAACCGTTGATATGTTTGTTCAAATTTGTACTGCCCGTGCCTTCTGCAGAGTTTGTCTTGCTTACTGTATCTAAAATGTGCTGCGTCTGTATCATTGATTCCGTCTTGTTTGTTCTGTCTGGTTTGTCGTCTTGGTAATTTGTTATGCATCACTAATCGCATTAGCATAAAAGTGCATGCATAATGATGTGTCAGTTTAATTGATGAATGTATTATTACATGTCTTTGTTCATGGACATGTGGGTACATGAAAGAATACACGGTCGTGAAAGTAGTTGCATGCAAAAGTACGCAAGCACTGTACTGCAATTGGACCTAAAATATCCAAATGTTTTCACACGTCGATGACAATACCTGATGTAAAAATGTGAATGGAAAATAACAGGAGGGGTAAAACATTTATTTTTTACTGGAATGACATTTAACACACAGGGCATGACATTTCAAGTGTTGAATTTGTAAATGAGACCGTTACAATGTGTAATTGGATAATACTAATGGCCTGTAATTTAGATAATTGTATTATTATAGGATGCAGACGTAACATACCACGTATGTGAATAATGAGTTCAAGATTTTCTTCCGCTGACATTTGTACAATTTAATAATCTGCTAAGCATTTTGAGTGTTAAATGAAGTATATATAAAAATATAGAGTGTAATTTTGTTTTAAATAGTTTACAGTCGTGATTAATAATTTAAGTATTAATGGCTACATCTCCAGAGAACTCTGCCCCAATCTGTTGGAACACACACACACACGTGTCAAATTAACGGTTTAAACCACCATTGGAAAACTTTGTGAAATGTAAGTAATAACTCAAGTTCAGGGATGTGTGGGACATTTTTTTTCGTGCAAAAGCAATATGGATTTTTTTGGCAGAATATGTAATTGATAACAAATCTAATGGCATTAAGTAGGATAAATTCAATACATATATTTAAATACGTAAAAATAACTAACATTTCTACGGTGCCACCATTTATATTCTCGGGTTGAATTACTTCACAGTGAGCTAAATATTGTCTCAATAAAACAACTATACATTATGTATAAGCTGCTGCGCATGGCGAGATACTGTCTTGTACGTTTTACTGTACTTGAGTCCAGTATGGCAATGTTCCAATGCCTGTAAAACGATATATATTTATAATGTCGGGACAAAAGCATTACATTTCAAACATTCACCTGGGCCTCAAATGTAACAATGTTATAAAGATAGTATTAGCATGAATTAGAATGCTTGCATTCGGCTTAGCAGTAGAGGATAGCTGCTGTTGTTTAATCATTAATAAGTCCACTGTGGGACAATGCAACATTGCAATTTCACCTTGGTAATTGTGGAATATGATCTTGCAACAACGAGGCAGAAGGAGCTTGCCCAACCAACTCTAGATGCTGCCCTTGCTCTGTTCATGTGCACAGCAGTCACTTGCGTCAGCATTCTCGCGTGTTAGCTTTATCCGCTGCCAGCTCAGCAATTAGGCATCTCTGCCCTAATCACTCACAGCGCATCTTCTTACTTTGAGATTCCGCTCACAGCCAGGCTTCCAGGTCCAAGAGAATCAGGAGGGAATGCCCCGGGAATCGATCATCGAATTGTTTAATTCGATTCAATTGCACAGTATAAACACTATAAATTATTCATTCTGAAGGTTGAACCCTGTTATATAAGACAATGCAGGTAATTTATGTCAAAAATGTTGTCATTGCTATATTATCATAAAAGGGAATACAGTAATACAAACACTATAATAATGGACTATATGTAACTGTGCATGCCCTTTTTAAAGCGCGGATTTCCATGCACTTTAAGGCAATACAATTGCATTTTATTAACCTTTATAGGGGGTTGTTTATTTTTTAATAAGCAATTTCGCTTAGGTCTGTTTTTATTTTTTTATGAAGCAACTAAATTCTAAATCAGTCATATATATTACAAGAATGCTGAGATGCAGCTTATATGTATTACACTTTTAATATTTGTTCATAGAGGCCTGTAGTGATTTTCTACCATATTAAAATATATCAATTAAATTTGTAATTATGCTTACTTTCCACAAGACTGTACGCTTTTCGGCGAGGCTTTGCAATTTAAATACAGCTGTTATTTAATTATTTGAAATATAATTATTTTAGTGGCCTAAAATAAGTCCTGTAGAAATGAATATGGTGTAATATCATTCTGTGCAAATATTAGCAGCACTGTACCATAATACCGTATAAAGATGGAGAATATTATTTGTGCTGTCAATAGGAATTATGAGTTAAGCAGCTTTGTCAGGGGAAAAAAATTATCTATACCAAATCTATCAAAAAAAATGTTCCACAGCTTTCTATGAGATTTTAGTAAATGGGTGAATTCAAAATCTGGCGTTGGAAGTATAAATTTGCTTTTTTATATATATTGGTTACTGGAATGTATATTATTTTGGTTTCATGGTATAAAATCCTGTACATTCACACAACTATATTCAGCTGCAAAATATTTTTTTTGCATACATATTAATATATTTAAGAATACCTTTGGTATTAACCATTGCAGATATTGGACCATGCAAACATTTCATGTAGGAATGTGACAGTTGAAAGTTTGAATGACAATGTTTCTACACTAAAACATTTACGAAGAGGGAATCAAACCATTACGGTTGAAAAAGAAAGCAACTAAATACATATCAAAAGAGGAAATGGGTTTGCCAAAAAATTGTGGAAACAAAGGCATGAATATAAATGGAGAAAAGATGAACTCGTGCATCTTAGATTTGCTGACAACATCGTCATCATTACATCGGCCAATGGGAACAAGCTGCACGAAATGTTTGAAAATCTCTGTTTAAGGATTGCTACAAAGTTGGACTCAAGGTAAATCTAAACGAAACAAAAGTCAGGCACAACAAGTTAGCGAAACAAAACACTGCAAATGTATTGTTGGACGAACACAACTTGAAAAGACAACAGAATATATATGTACCCAGCACAATTGTTTAGGTTGGGTCAGGACCATATTGATGAAGCAAAGAAGTAATCAAGAGCAGGATCATATTGTTTTTCTATTCCATTGGTCAGTGCTCATGTTTCTGATCCCAATGTCTTTCTTCGTCAGGTACAATGTGTACAATGTGCCTGACGAAGACAATCATTGCATATTATCCGTGGAAACATAGTGATCAGAAATATCAACACTGACAAATGAAATAGAACATAAGCTGAAAAGTACGTGAAGCATGGAGAGATCCATAATCGTAATGACACTGCGAGACATACAGAGGAACACACGGGCCAGGGAACCAATTCAAATTAGAGACATCACGTTGACTGTTCAGAAAAATAAATGGGTTTGAGCGCAGGCCATTTTGTAAGAAGGCGCCATGGCCGATGGATGAGGCTAGTAATGGAGTGACAGCCAATGTGAAGAAAGAACCTGATAGAATGACCACCGTTGAGATGGAACGATGAGATCGGGTCATGGGCAGACGTGAGAGGGATTGTGGTATCGCGTCCTATTGGCTATGGCTCTTTGTGAGGCCTTCATCCAGAAGTGAATAGATAATGGCTGATGATTATATTTTGCAATGGAAATACTGTGGTGACACAGTGATTTCCACAAAGCGCTATGAACCCGGTGACCTCAGTTTTATCCTGACCACAGCAAGCATCAGTGACGAGTAATATCTGGACTGGTCCTGGCCCCGGCCTTCACCAACCCGCACTGACCAGCATGGTGAAGTATGGTCAATAACTCCCCATGACTTACACTGCATTGGGAAGCCTTCATCCAGCAGTGGATGGATAGATGGATAGAGAGCTGTAATGTTTTAAAATCATTTTTAGAAAATCGCACACTATACACATATACATGTTTTTAATCAATAATTGAATAACGTGCACCCAGAGATAATATACCTCAGAGAAGCTAGCTCACAGAAAACAAGCTATGTGCATCGCATTGACTGTAACATGCACCATCATGTCCTCCAACGCATTTGTACACGAGTAATTAAATTATAATCGCCATTGAAGAAAAACAAAATCCTCGGTTGCGAATAGCGAACGCAAATTAGACTCGGCTAAAAAACATTTGAGCTGTGCCTGCTTCCTATTAGATATTAAATTTATGACAGCTTCCCAGAGCCATCTGCTGAGTATGGCAAAAAAGGATTCTCCTTGTGACCCCTACACAGCCAAGGGAGGGGTGACTGGGCTATGTCAAATCCAAGCTTAGCAAGCATGTCTGCAGGCGAGCGGATAATGACATCTCAGGGTTCCATGGGTAAGTAAAAAAAAAGCCACCAGAAAAAAAATGTGTTGGTCAGCGGCGGTCGTCGAAGAGCTGTGGGGTGTGGACGAGAAGAGGTAGATGGTGTGGAGGTGAGTGCCTCTATACACACGGGATGCCCTTGTCAGGAGTGACAAGATGGGGCCGAATCGTTGTCAGGACTCATCCCGGCCCATGTGGGGACCCCCCTTATCAGTACAGTATGTCTACAAGCCTTCACCCCCCCCCCCTACTACCCCGAGTGTAACGGATGGCTGGCGTTTTTTTGTTGTTGCGGAGACACATTCCTTTAATGGATTTCGCTTTGACAATACTATTGACAAGTTGTGGATTGATGAATCTGGTGAAGCATTGGTTCCAGGCGCTAATGTCAAGTGTTGACTTTGCCAAGATTTGCTGGAACATGCTGTTGAATTAGGTGGTAGAACACTGCATCAAACACACACGCACACACATTAGAGGCAAGTCGTTTTTTCTGCCACACAGTTGGTGATATCTTGATAGCTGCGCATTCTTGTTCGTTCCCATTCCAGAACGACTTGTTCGTAATTTTTTTTTTACGTCGTGCAGTATTACGATACAGCGATGGTAACAAAAAGCATGCAAATTCTTTACTTTGGGTGAAATTCATATTTTTGTGCTGGTTAACTACCTAACCTCCGTGTACATTATTTTGTCTTGTGTTATGTCAGTCACGAGTGATAGAAAAACATTTTTTCGTAGAAATTTGCGAATTGTATTAGTAAATAAAATAAATGTATTTTAATATGTATTCATAGTATATTGTTTTCATATAGCAGGGAAGGTTACATTGACGTTACAAACATTAGCATGACGAGTTCTCGTACAAATATCAGGCAAATTGTTTTTACTGTTTTTAAACATAAAACAAACAACTCAATACTTTGTTCTGCTAGACCGACACCTTGTGGCACTGTGTACATGAATTCTCAATGCATATATCTCACGTGGAAGCAATGCCGACATTATTGACATCCATTTAAAAGCGTTTCCATTCATTTTCTCATCATAGATTTCTTGCCGTAACTGTATCGGTGTATAATCAGTCTATCACGAGACCTTATAGACTCTTGTGATAACATCTCTAAAACATCTAGCATCGTACATCGAATTAAATATTGTACAGTGTTGCCTATAATTCAACACTTTGCATTCTTCTGAGATTGGACATGTCTCTGTCCCCCCTTGTGCAAATGGGAGACTGAAAAACGCACGTTAAAGAGTGTCTACACGACTTGAATTGCTTTGTAAATTTCACTAACGTGCTGCCACTGTCATAATTAACCTTATTAACGGCCGTCTGGAACGTTCTTCCTTCCGATATTAAGAAGTCACTGGAGCTATGCACGTTTAAATCTAAATTGAAAACTCATTTCTTTGGAACTGTTTTTTGTGTTTAGTTTCTTGCCCTTGCCCCGCACCTCCAATCAGCACGATTGGCTACGTACCGTCCGAGAAAAGTTGAACATACATACACACCTATCTCCAGATAAAGAGAAGGGAAACATTTCTTCCATTTGGATAGGTGGGACCACAACTGTTTCTGGACATGAATATGTCCTTGAAAGTACTTTTACCTGATATTGTAATAAAAAATAATTGTAAGCAGTTTAATAGCAATGACATCATAAAGTCAAATTGTTACATTTTTGAATATTTAATTGTTTGGATTTATTTTGTAAACTTAGGTCTTAAATGAAGACTATGCAGTTTGGGCCATTCATATATATTTTACTCTGTATATATTCATATTTAATGGAATGTTCATATGTAATTTCCCTTTGAGGAATTAGAAATTTAAGATGCTGCATTCATTATATATTACAGGAAAAATACATAATTAATTAACAAATATCCTATGCCATAATATTATTACAGCATAATTAAATCACAAATACCCCAGTACTGCCTACATAATGCTAACAACATCTTTCACCGACCACTATACTGTGATATATGGTTCATAAACTTGGTCATTAACAAGAAAAAAATCCCATAACAAATACTGAATGCATGATTTAAATTACACTGAGGGACATAACAAGGAATGCATGGACTTGAGAACATACCTGTGGTTAATTACAACATTCAAACTGTGAAGAAAAGTGAGCTGGCTTAGGCATGACACGTCTCCAGGAGGCACGATGGTCAAGAATAATAACGGAGTGGCAGCCAAGGAATGGAACGCGGCCGAGAGTATGACCGCAGCGGAGAAGGAGCAATGGAATCAACTCGTATGTAGGTGTTACGTGGATTACTACATTGCAGGATCATGAGAGGTGATGGAAGCTTGGGGAAGCTTTAATACAGATTATGGATGCTGCTGCTAATGATGATATTTGACCCAGCTGAATTGTCCAAATATTTATTTCAATATTCGCCTCATGTTATGACTACGACTCAAGCTCACCATGTGGGAGTTCATGTCCAGGGCAGAAACCTTGGGCTGCATGTCTCCTATGCACTGTTTTACAAAGGTGACATACTAAGTCGAGTCATTAAACAGAATCTGGAGGTCAGGGCAGGCCAGACAGTTGCTAGATTAATGGAAGAACAGCTTTTTACGTCACGAAAACCCAACAGGACCACCGGTTAAGAAGTTATATAATTGTAACTCCAGCTTAGAACAAAATGTAAAACATGTATTTGTTTCCTTGTCAAATATTTTAGACCTTTGTTGTGCATGTGATCTGTCCTCTATTCACATTCTGTTGGGTTTGTAACACCCTGAATGGGAGCACTGATAAATACACTATCATTGCAGCATTTGAACCGTGCACTGTGTTCCTACTAAACATAATATCACGAAGGGGCTTTACAGCTCATTTGTGAAATGTTTGAGCCGAGGGGATTGGCAAGGGAGTAATGAAAATTGCAGGGGTATGACATGCTATAATTTGGCAGGTTAAAAGGTATGCACGCTTCTGAAGGAGGTTTCCACTAGCCAGCTCTTAAGATAACATGAGAAATCAAAGCACATACACAATTGTGAGGGCATTTCCTAAGCAAAAGGCAGGAGGCCAAAGGGCAGACAGTGACCCTATCCACATGGTAACCCTGTCAAAATCACATTCTTGATATAGCAAGGTCCGTCTTATAGAATGATATACACCAAGCTTGCATCGTTATTATATGCTCCTTAACAAAGTACATGCCACCGTTCACGTGCCAGTTCCATGCATACACGAGAGAGATTCCCTCAATACACACTTCACTGGTACGTATGTGTGTCGGACTTATTTCACGCCGTACATAGACAACCATGCTAATCAGAGGTGCTGGGGAAGGACAAAAAAACACACAAAAAGCAGTTCTTCAGAAATTAGTTTTCAATCTCGATTTTAAAGTGCATAGCTGCAGTAGCTTCCTAATATCCGAAGGAAGAGCGTTCCAGACGGCCGCAGAAGCACATGTGAAGGCGTGCGATGCAATGACCGTCTTTGTTCGATGTACTTGTCCCCAATGGACCATACTCCGACCACTGTAGATCTCACACTGGAGGCCAAGGGGATTTAATAGCTCCAATGACCCAGCTGAGTCAACATGCATGCATTCATATGTAAAGCATTTGGCCTGCAACACGAGTTGTAAATATCTTTGGATGTTGTTTAGATTTCAACATACGATGTTCCTTAATACCTGGTAGTTATGTAGAAGCTGTCTGAAACTAGTTTGCATAGCGTGGTATTTTATTTTGGGCTGAGTGGGCATTATTTGCGTGCATAAACAGTTTAAAATGCCGCACTGCATATGCATTCTTATTTTAAGGATAAACATTTTTTTTTTCAAACTTGTTGAAAAAAATTGTTCAGCGACACAGGCATTAAAGTCGAATCGAAGGTCACGCTTTGAGCACTCTGCTTCCAAGGCCATATTTTACTGGGGCTACTGTAAAGTCTCTCATTACCGAGAGACAGCATCGGTTTGGCCACTGCGCTATCCGGAAGTATATTCCTGAAGTTGTTCTCTATTATTGAGATGCATTAGCCATTATGTCCTAAAATGCACAATGTCAATATTGATAACCTTGGATTAACAAAAAAACACATCCATTAAAATTTTCTGCTGGTACATAGGGCGTATTATGGTGGTGTCTTACCCAAGAGTGGGTGCATCATACAGGCAACGTTGAGGTAAAATGCCATGGGAAAGAAGAGTTGCCAGACGCCCTTAAGCAATTCACTCAGACTTGAACCTTTACGGGGGTTTACATCACATGTTTCAGTCATATGCTAATTTGCACAGCGCATTAAATTTGCATATGACAACATTCAGCTTTATATTTTCAACGAGAGGGTGTATAATTTAAGACACGACTCTAAAAATAATCAGCACTTTTAATTATTATAAAAACACAAACAAAATTATTTGTAGAATCTACCAGGAACGGATAACAGTGGATAAAACCCATCATTACGTATCATCGAATCACCAGTTTCAGACCATAAATAGAAGCTTTTTAACAATGAAGTTGTTAAGCTCCAGACTGTTAAAAAAAACAGACTCCAGTCCTTGCAAAAAGTTACACCTAACAATACCTGCATGCACAAACATAGTTATATTACAATCCAATGTGAACTTACAAAATCGAGAGGTGCAGCCCTGCAAATACTTGTTCATATCACTGCTGGCAAAAGGGCTCCACTCGATGGATAATTAGACAGCTCCTCGAGTGGGCATTGGGCCTACTCTTCCACGCTGGTCAAACATCTTGGAAGAGGCAGGAGTAACCCACCTCGTCAGGCGTGAACTGCTGATCTCCTGCGGGTGGTGTATCCGTATTTACTGCTGGTTGGATAGAGGTAGGAGGATTTAAGAAACGTGTCCTTTGCTTCAAGGTGGCATTGGTGAATGTATGTATAGTGCCTAAATCTCAATACAAACCCCCGTGGTGGTAATTTGTGTAATTAGAGACAAAGATTCCGACCATCTTGACTTTGCTCCAAATGTTTGATATCATTTGAGAACAAAAAGTGTTATTTTTTTAAAATAACCAATATTAATTATTATACAGTTCCAGTAATGATACAATTAGTTTGCGTTGTAAAATATTCAACAAGAAAAGTAAATAATCGTTATGTAATCACTATAGTGATGCAATTCTGTAAAATGCATGTGCCACTGTTTTCAGACCGTGACTCCCTCAATTTCAACCAAACAGACCTAATTATGAATGTGTGCAATTTTGTGAGATCATTGCCCCCAGCCTTACAACATATGGATACACACAATTCATTTATAAATTATACTTTCAATTACATGAACAATATACAGGGTGGCCCACATATGGTTATTGAATTTATTTTAACACTGGCATAGCAAAATTTAAATTATTTCTTTCTTTTGTTAATATTCTTTCGTATCATTAATATAAAAATATTCTTTTTGTGGGGTCACTCGACCAAATACCCTTAATGAATTGAGACGAAACATAATTGATACGTAATTAAATATTACTATAGTGATCTTTCAAATAAGTCCTAAATTAATTTCAAAAGATAATTCATATATATGCATTAATGTTAATGAGAGTCAGTTTGAAAATGTGTTAAAATTAATTTAATCACCCTATCTGATTTGTTATAATAAATATAATAACCTAATGTGTGCTGATTTTTGGGCCATCCTGTATAGCTGATTTAAAATGCCCATTGCTGTTGATGAGGAAGAAAATATCACGAAGAAATGTGCATTTCAAAATCTTGCGTTACAATTTTGTATCATCGTGTCTCATTATTTTAAACTTGCTGAACAGCGCAGGAAGGTGCACACCACGGCGTGAGGACGCAGTGTGAAGCCCCATTGTATTAAAATATAACTCACCGCCTCTATAGGAGGTAAAAACCAATCCAATATTTTAAACCCACTTCCGTACTTTGCAACTCAGCCTGCAAAGCAGAAAATACAAAGGGAGAGCAGGCTTCTCCCAATTAGTTTAAGCAACACGAAATGAGTAATCAAATAGGTGAACCGAAAAATGATATCCTGAAGTTGCACCCAAAGCTGACATTATAACCTCAATGCCACTAGGTCATTTGCTTCCTAAGCCATTGCTCAAATAATGGGCAGTAGGCACGGACAAATTATGCAGACTTCTACTTAACTGCAGTAACATGATTATATGTTGGAGACAAGCTGCTGATGCAGGGGTCACATGGGAGAGCTTTGGCATTTGATTATTTTTAAAATCTATATGACAGCAGGGACTGGTATTTTCGTCCTCGTTTTCTTTTTCATATTAATATGTTACACTGTATACAGTGTGCATACAATACACACAATACTGTACTCTGTGGATAAAAAATGTAAAAAAAGTCATAATTCAGTTTTATATTTTTACATTCTTGCTATATGAATGATATATTTGCAGTGAATTAAAGTAAGACAACTACGATATACGAATGTGTGATTATTTCGTTGAATTGTGGATTTTTCGCAAATTCGTTTCATAACACAAGTACTATTATATGAGTAGAGGAGACATTATAGATGAACAAGTATAAGCTGTTGCCGAATAGAAATTGCACCACACACGTGAAATATCAATTGCAATGGCTTATGAATGCAGCGTTTTGTATGGAATTGTATATTAAACAGATTTATGTCGTATATCCAAACATGAAATTCTCTATACGACCGTTCAATAACATAAGGATATCCTCATGATTAAGCACAGCAATCCGGACCAAGCAGTACTTTCAAAATTGTGTTTCAGAAATTACTATCCTTTGCATTTTGTTATTAGGCATAAATAAACACGTGTCTTGTTCAAAATACTTTTAAACACACACACACACACGTATTAATGTTTTAAACAAGAGTCTGCTGCATTGATAGCATGCCAACACATGTTTGAACCGGCTAAATTAGAAATAAATCACAGACATCGGTTTTCACTTTACTTTCCTCTGACAAATCAGTCTCCATTAAACATACATTTAATGAAAATGTCGTGCATTAGTTTGTTGTTTGTTATCTCTGGTATACGTATATACATACGACTAAGGAAAGGAAGAAAATGAAAATGGGAGAGGTATTTTCCCAGCAGTGGAAAGTTACAGACTGACAACAACAACATAAAATGTAATTGGAATGTGTACGTAACATGTCAACGAAACATGATGTTGTGTTATAAAGTGCATCAAAACTAAGAGAAAATAAATATTAAGATATATGTCCCACATATGGCATTGGTAGAATTAAGACACACTGTTGCGGTTTCAAATGCCCCTGTGGGATTATCAATTGCGGAAGCCACAGATTGGGTTTATTGATCAGGCGGACGGCTCCAAAAGCACTTGACAGAAAATGACCGCTGTCGTGATCTTTGGAAATGTTTTGTCAAAAACCATCTGCACGCATGAGCATATAGATAGTCGCATTATGCACAATAATTGGTGACTATGTAAGAATCGCACTCTGTATAGGCCTGTATAGGCCTACTCAACAACCGTTTCTGAACATGGCAAAGAAGATGTAAATTTCACGTGAAGTTTTAATGTGGGTGTATATAAAATGTGTGCACTAAAATGAACCCATTTGCGTCATTAGCCGGTAATGAAAAAAAATCATCGTAGGCACGACCGACCCGTTTGGGTCGGTGACAAAGTCCTTTGGTGGACCTTGCACACAGCACTGATGAGCACATTCGTTACGGCAATTGGGCGCAGTGCAGTAATAAACAGTAGTGATGACTTAAAACATTAACTGTTATCGATTAACTGCCGATTGCAGGGTTCCGTTAATCAATAGCAATGACGAAACGCTACCCCATTAAACCCCATAAACACTTGATCAAAAAACAGAGTAAATAAAATAAAAAAACACAGGGGAGAGTAAAACTGCGTGTCATCGGCAGAATTGTGACCCTTCCATAATGATTTCAGTGCCAGTAAACAGAACTTAAGCGTTCATGACAGGTGACAGCCACATCTAAATTAAACGTTGCATTAAATTAAGATAAATTTCCGAAGGCTAACATAGATCTGTACGTGATGGTACATAAATGAACGGAAAAAAATAATTATGTAGGCATATCGTTCAACCAAGAGTCACATTACGTCCTGCATAACAACCACTTACTCGTATTTGGTCCGACAGATACAAGTCTACATTAAATATTGTGTATGATGGCGGGTTATATCCAATTTATATACACGTAAATTTTCTTTCAATAGGAAACTAAGGAACACACGCCAATACACATGTTGCTTAAACAAGGAAGAACAGTCATGCGTATGCATGCATTCTGTAACGTTTTCCAATATGGCTTGTCCTGGGAGGTGCCTGCTATTACTTGTGGATTAGATAAGTGGACATTAACAATAAAATGGAAATTTTGCAAGGAAAGGAACATTTTTCACGGAAGCATCATGGAGAGATGCACACTTGGAATTGTAGTAGATTTAGAGGCAGAAAAAAGAGCACGTGTATCCGTGAACATGCACAGGTTAAATGCATCATTTAACTGTTACGAACAGTGATGGGGCTTGGGGAGGACGGTATGATGGCCGGTGGTTAAGACTAATGAAGGAGTGACAGCCAAGGAATGGAATTAGTCCGAGAGTACCCCAACGGATGACATGGAGCGATAAATTTAACTCGAGCGCAGACGCTCAGTGGATTAGTATCATCGCAGGAACGCGAGAGATGGCGGCGACGTAGGGATGCTCATCAAGCAGTGGATTTATGGTTGATGATGAATGACGTTCGTGTTGGAGCTGAATAACGAGATGGCATCACGCGGCACGTCACGTCACTGAACGGACTCTGTGTGCTGTGCTCGCATATTGCGTCATCGGAATAGGAAAACAGCTAACCTTTTATAATTTATCGCTGAGTGTTTGGTAAACGTTTGACTAAGGTGCTAGGTTGTCCGTTAAGTGCCGAATAGCAGCCCAACTTTACAACACAATTAAATTAAAATCCCGCATGTTAATCTATGCATTTTAACGAATTATAATGTTCATTTATAGACGGACAGACGGACACACAGACGGACAGAGTTAATGCCTTAACGCTTTCAACCTTGGCTGTAAAGCGTCAAACATCATCGCAGAGGCGACCATGTCCGTGAGTTTACTGACTTTCCCTCCCGTTGCCGTCCCATTCGATCACCCCTCCCCCTACGCCCAGCACAGCGGCTGAAATGCTGGACAGCGCCCACCGCTCCGAATGGAAACTCCTCTCAGTTGACAGCAGCCCTGCGCTCCAGACTCGTCCACCAAGCCACGGCTGAGCCGATAGACAAGCGCAGTGAACGGAGATGTTGCGAATGCAGTTGCGTGCAAAAGATTATCGCCTAACCGTACGAGTGCCTTGCTTTGTCTAGCGCCCTCCGGGAGCGCTAACCTGAGAGCGAATATACAAAAGGTTCGTGATCCATTAGACGCGGTCCCGAGGCGCGTGTTTCTGTTGCTCTTTTGCTCGAACGCTTCGCATTTTCATTAACACCGCGAGCGGAGAGCCCACGGCTTCGGCGAGTAACGCGGAGGACGCTGCTACCCTCCGGGCTATTCTTCATCTACATGCATTGAAGAAGCACAAGAAAAGTTGTTGCGGGTAAGATGCACGCATACAGCGCACGGCATGGGTGTGTGCAATGTCACGCGGCAGGTAGTTCGATCTAACACGACTAGCAGATGGCTCTATTTCGTTCGTAAAACACAAGTTTCCATCTTTATGGCGGTAGCGACAAGAGAGGCACACGGAACAACACTCACGGCGCAGAGCGACCGGGCTCAGAGAGATATAAGCAACGCGGAGCTCCGCGCGCTCATTGTATACAGTACAGTACACAAATGCAGTCCACGGCATTCACTGCGGGCCGGCATCCGTGTTTCACGATGTCGCGATCAGCCGAACGCGTTGCACTCACGCTGCGATGCAACTGAAGGCATTCGTGAAGCATTCATTTTCAACTCTTATCATTCGGACACGAATCAAATCCCCACTTAAACTCGCTCAGTTGTGCGTAATCTAACAGAAGCAACGCTGCCTCATTGTATCCCCCCTCCTCCTCGCCGCTTATTGCAACGAAACGCGCACCGGCCACGTGTGTGTGTTTGAACAGCGCTCACGGCCGTACCGCATCGCTGACACCACAACGCGAGATAGCGCAGTTGTCAACTTTTCACCCCTTTCGTCTGCAGTGGTGGAGTCGCTGCGACCCTACTACTACTACTACAACCTCCTCCTCCTCCTCAATGCGACGCAATCAAAGCTCCCGCCCCATCCGCACCTATTATAACTTGAGCGCTTGCTGCTGGGGAGCCCCTCTGAAGGACGGGGAGCCGCGCCGGTGGGAGCAGTCTGGCCAGCAGCTGGCGAGGGTTAATACACTCAAACGTGGCGGCGTCTACATCTCCTTTTTGCCATTTTAATCTACATTAAACTTGCCTGCGTGGTCGGTGCTCTAAATTTAGGTTGATGGCGTCCGTCCACAATATTGTGACGACACACACATCAATAAAATAATAATCCTCTGGACAATATATATCCTGCCCATCAGTCCCATCCATTCATTCTGATGAGATTGTCCCTCAAGCAGGCTTTGCGGCAAATAGGATTGCGCCGGTTTAATCTCCATTGGAGATCGCGCCGAACGAAGTGTCCCGTTTTTTTTTTTTAAAGTTGTGTGGCTCCACGAGTCCCCCTAGACTCGTGTTGAGGGGTGGTGGGGTGGGGGGGAGGAAAATGGGGGGTGCTCGCTAACAAGAGGTGGTGCGTGTTCATCAAGGGCAACACCTTTTTTTTGTGGCAGTGTTGCGTTTTATTTTTGATTGTCAGATCACGTTGAAGTGACTCGGTTCGCCTTTAACCATGGGGGAATGGACCATACTGGAGAGGCTGTTGGAGGCTGCTGTCCAGCAGCATTCTACCATGATCGGCAGGTAAGTTAATGTCATGTAACGCGTCTGCTTACGCATTGTAGCGACGGGCACACGCACTGCTCATGTATTGATTATGGAATACAGCAGACAAAAAGTAAAGTTCATTATCCTACGGTTTATCCCGGCTTAATGCGCTGCGTTGTATCATTTCTAAGTTGTGTGTATTTGGCCTGCAGAATACCGTGCAGTTAACAAGCAAGAGTGTATAATCCCAACACTGCGTGTTGTTTCCAACAGGATTCTGCTCACGGTCGTGGTCATCTTCAGAATTCTGATCGTTGCAATAGTCGGGGAGACCGTGTACGAGGACGAACAGAGCATGTTCGTGTGCAATACCCTTCAGCCTGGCTGCGTCCAGGCGTGCTACGACAAGGCATTTCCCATCTCCCACATCAGATACTGGGTGTTCCAGATCATCATGGTGTGCACGCCGAGCCTCTGCTTCATCACGTACTCCGTGCACCAGTCGGCGAAACAACGCGAACGGCGCTGCTCCGTTCTGCAGCTCCTCCTGGACAAGGAAATCGTGGATTCGCCCACGAGGGACGACTCCTCGAAGAAGAAGAGCGCGATGGTGAACGGCATTTTGCTACAAAACAACGAGAATTCGTCAAAGGAGCCCGACGGAATGGAGCTGAAAGAACTTCAGCCACCTCTGTACAGGACTGGGAAGTCCAAAGCCAAGCGCCAGGAAGGGATATCTCGATTTTACATCATTCAGGTCGTGTTCAGGAACGCCTTGGAGATAGGCTTTCTCGTGGGCCAATACTTTCTCTACGGGTTCACCGTGACGCCTACGTTCGAGTGCGACAGATACCCCTGCGTCAAAGAAGTCGAGTGCTACGTGTCCAGGCCAACGGAAAAGACCGTCTTCCTTGTGTTCATGTTTGCCGTCAGTGGACTATGCGTTGCCCTGAACCTGGCCGAACTCAATCACCTCGGCTGGAGAAAGATCAAGCTTGCAGTCCGAGGCGTTCAGGCAAGACGGAAGTCTATCATTGAGATCAGGTCTCATGGAAGTTCTGTGCCAAACTTTGGTCGTACCCACTCAAGCGAGTCAGCCTACGTGTGAAAAAATATAAACTCTGCAAAAAAAATCGAATCACGTTTTGTTACCGAACAATTACAATTGAAATGTTTTGTTAACTGAATTATGAACAATTACATGCATTGCATTTTTTTCTGTTCTTGCTAGATGATTATCATGCTTCTTTTAAAAGCTTGAGCTTCAAAATTGGTTGCTTACTATGATACAAAGTGACCACATCGTGTATGCATCTGAATGGCATTAACTGTGTACCATATTGAATCGTTAAGCTGGTAAGGAATGGAATATTTTTGTTTCGGAAATGGATTAATTGCTTGTGTCCATATGTGCATTTAGTGACGTGGCTGAGTTGTATAAGAAAAGCCGACACCGTCTATAGCGCTAACTGCCAAATCCATATGCGTGTTCAGCACAGAAGCACACATTGTTTAAAATGTACGGCTTGTTAAATGTTGCTAACACAATAATTATATAAGGAGAGCAAACTCAATACTTTAAGTAACGTATAATGCAGCACATTTAAGCAAGTATCATCACACTAGAAATCGGAGATAAAATTTAATGCAATACATATTTTAGGACGTAACAAAACCAGCTACGTCACTGTAAACGATGGTTTACTTTCGTTTTTGCAAGATGTGTGTGTGTACAATGTGAGCATTTCCAAATTGCGTTCTCTTTTTACTTGACTTACAGCTAGACATGCAAAAATTCCTTTGTGATGCCCCATTTGTATAACTTAATAAAACAGTTTTTAAAAGCATGCTTAAAGCAGTAGTGCTATTTTACATCGAGCAGAAAAAAATATATATATATAAAACCACGAGCTATGGCCGTGAGACGGTTTCTTGAACCTTGCATATACTGGAAATATCCAGCAGGAAAATCTATGGGGTCAAAGTGACCTTCGAAGATTTATGTCCGTCGTTCAGTGCCACCACGGAACATGAACTGCTCGGGAGTTAAACCGATTAATACGATAGCAGCCTTCCTGACCCAAGGAAAGTGTCGTGGAGATGCTTGTGGACTTCTGCTGACCTCAGTTGGTCCTAAGCCAGTGGCACAAGGGCACGCCAGGGGGATGATTGAGGGAGGTGTGTGGTTCCATAATCTGACACGGTGCGTGCGAGCATCGGCACAGAGAATGCTCCCGTTTAAAAAACGAAGGTCTCTCCGTCAACGCGACGTTTATCCCCCGTCGTAAAAGAGCAGAAAACAACGTTTGAAATTGTTCTCTCTGCATGGAAAGTTGAATTTTTTTCTCTATTTGCATAATAGTTTTTCTTTGTCACAATCAGTTCATGTCTCGATATGCTCCTTTGTTTGAGCCAATGGGTGCTCCATTGTACAGCTGCCGTGAAGCAAACATCGCATTTCAGCGCGAGGAGGCACCAGTGCAGCAGCATCAGCAGCAATGCTGTCCGTGTGGTTTTACACTAATTTCTTGTTAAAACAAAACATCTGCTCAATTCACCAAGTTACAGGCACTAGTTAATTAGTCTAATTATCACCATAGGCATGGATGGTTGTAAAGGGGCTTAATATTCATATAGAGTTGTGTGCCGATGTCATTAATGAGATGGTGCTATTACGTTTGATTAATTCCATTCGCAGCATGTCCAATTAGTTCGGGTAGTGTATTAATGTGTGCGACACCACGCAGGTGATGGTTATGCCCACGTAAAGGTTTATTCTCACCACCAAACCAGGTTTCATTTTTGCCTTAACGAGGGACAATGTATTTTATTTTTAAGTCAACTGTAATGGATACAAATTGTGCATGCTCTGTTTGGTGCACGCATTACAATGCACAGTAATTCGGTGAGCTTTTGCAACATCAGTTACAAGGAGGAATGCATCTAAGAAAAATGCGTATTACAGTCATGACTTAATGGTGTCTTGATTACAGCAAATATCTGTGCAGGGCATCACAGTCAGGTGCTACGTTCTTCTCTACCGGTTTAAATTGTATTTTTTTTTTTACCAGACCGGTTAGAACTACCATACGTGTACATTTAAGTACCAGAATCAAATGAATGCTATAATGGCTCGTTCACTTATTGCGATTCAACTGCAAGGTGATTTTTTACAGTCTTAATGACGTTACAAATGTAAAAAAAAGTGTTCACACTAAAGCAAGAATAAAGTTAGTATTCAGGACAAAGTTAGGGTTCTCTTCTCTGAATACACCACCTCGCTTTGACGGGTTAAGCACGCGCGCCCGCACACACACACGTCAATGTGTGTGCGTGTGTGTTTGACACAAATTTCAAAATAAGAGAGCAATGTTTTCAATACAGAAAGTATTTTCAATACCATCGAAATATAACAATAAATTAAAGTGTATATAAATACAAACTAGCAGATTCGGTAATTGAAAAAGCCACGCATTTGTGATATTTATGTAAACTATTGTATACATGGTTGTTGAAACAAACACAATTTGTATTTTGTTTATGTACATATGCATCTATGTATATCATTGAATATCACAAGAGTCGTGGTCAAAGGGTATAAAACATTGTATAGTACACCAACCCACTGTTAAAGAGAGAACATGAATGTTCACGCGACATTTAAACAAGCCATACCGCAGAATTTGTGTAATGATGGTAGGGTGGGGGCAGTAAGGCAACACATCACATTATGAATGGAAAATAAAGTGATACATGCGAGTTTGTGTACGTTTACAATTCAATTATCAAGACCTTTTGACCACCTTCTTGTGCATATAATTTTATTCAGCACGTACACACACGCGCACTCTTACACACAAGCACATGTCAATCACTTTAAATGCTTACCCCTAGCTCTCATACTCTGATGGTGCATTGTCTTTGAGTTGTGCGCCTTTTGGCGTCATCTGGTCCAATCCATGTGAGACTAGGCTCTAAGGAAAGCTGTCTCGG
Organism: Lethenteron reissneri; assembly: GCF_015708825.2. Taxonomy (NCBI): domain Eukaryota; kingdom Metazoa; phylum Chordata; class Hyperoartia; order Petromyzontiformes; family Petromyzontidae; genus Lethenteron; species Lethenteron reissneri. The sequence continues at coordinate 8,086,298 of NC_083803.1, read as the reverse complement.
GTGTGGACCAATCAACTTCAAGGACAGTGCACATTATCAGAGTTATGTTTTTTGTTTGCATTATGACTGCAGGTATTGTAGTCTATGTAAACATGACTCCTTGTAAAAAAAAAGGTGTCAGTTTTGTTGCCAGATAGAAGGGTAAAAAAACAATTATCATGTCAATCACTTGTAAAGGTCTAATAAAGAGCAGACGCTTCCATTAGAAATGCTTCTTACTGCCCCGTGCTTTACCCTGCATTACACATCATGCAGAGCAAAAAAAACGCCGATGAGTTTCACAGTCGTCGGCACACCACCAATCCCAGCCAACCGCTTCAAATGGTAGAGAAAGTTCCCCTCCCCTATCATTTGCACTATCGCCTTATCCTTCCATCTCCCCGAATTCTGCGGTAAAAATGCCCTCTGCAGTAAAATAATAGGCGCTGCCAGAGCGTTTTTGGCCTGGTGTGCGCCAATCTGAAATCGCATCCTTGCAAAGTCCGTGCCCCTTGTGGGAGCCCTCTCGCCATGCAGGTGGCGCCTGTGTGGATGTCTCTGGCTGTTGGGAACGTATGATGAATTATCCGGGTCAGCGAGCATGTCACTGTTGCGTAAATAGTGCGAGGCTACATATCGACCCATCTAAAACGCCAGGCTTGACTAATGCCACCACAAGAGTCATTTTAGATCATAATTCACCCTTATTTATGCAGTGGCGGGGGGGGAGGGTGGGGGTGGAAAGAAGTGTAACATTGACCCTGTGCTAAACGGTCTCTGATTCAGTGCAGTGCTTTGATGCGCAACTGTGTGTCTGCTGCAGCGGCCGCGGGGCAATGCTAATGCATTTGCCGGCGATGATTCAAATGCAGAGCAACTCATTGTGATTTAGATTTTTTTTTTATCTCTTAAGCAGGGAAAACAGCCTGTGCATTAATTGGGCCATTAGTGCCGTTCAATCAATCAAGGCGGGATTAGAATGAGTTGCGCGCTCTGGGCGAGCGATGCACACGCTGATTCCGTTTGGACCTTCCCTGGCACGAGGCCGCTGAGGAGCAACAGCCTTCGTGGTGCATAATTCACAACTCGGGGCGGACACGTTCAACTCACACATGAATGCACCTGGCGGACTGTGCCTGTCAAAAGGTATAAGCGTATCTTTATTTCCCACGCAAGGGCAAGAGCCTCACTGCGCCGCCCCGATGTTTGGTCGTGTGCAACAAGCCAAATCACTGATCTGCTTTTACTGCCACCTTGCCCGAAGCAATTTGGTTAAGCTTTGCATTAGCACCTGGCTGTGGAGATCTACACGGAATTAATCACGCGCTTAGCGACGCTTGTCTACACGTGTATAAAGGGTGCCGTGAGCTGTCAGCATTGTCAATAGGCGTCGTCGACAGAGTGTATGAACTTTCAGGGAATATTTTTGAATGGGAAGTCTAAGGTTCATTCATAAATGTATCTAAGCTAGTTCCATGCTCCCAGAATATCCTTAGGCTACAGTATACACACCGAACGTTTAAAGATTTAGAAAACTGAATCGAAAGGTTTCGGAGCTTTGACTGTAACATTCCTCAAAAGTAGTCCGTTTAAATAATTCGCGAGGACATCCACTGAGGAGGTGGAGCGATTAAATCAGCTGGTGTGCAGGTGCTGCTGGGTGGATTGTTCGATCAACGGATCACGGAAGATGGTGGTGGCATGAGGAGGCCTTCATCTAACAATGGATTGACCATGGCTGATGATGATGATGACCAATTTGTTGACAAGCAAAATTCCACACTTATTCTCACGAGACCACACATTTGGAACAACTGAAAATATGTTAACAATGCAAACGAATATGTTCAACGAATCGTTTGTATACATAGCATTCGAATTTGGGTATCTCGAGTCTGACAGGTTACAACGTTTGGTTAACGATAGAACTTGCTGGGGCGCTCCCACGAGAGACGGTTCTACTGATCCAGACCTGGCACCGAGTGGCAGGACTGACGCCGTAATTACCCGCACCCAACTCCCGCGTGTGCAGAACATTTCAATCAGCAGCTCGTCAACAGAAATCGACTTAGAATTTGCTGCAAAGGCTGCACACGCAGCAAGAAGAGCCCCCCCGTTGCAACTGTGAATCCTTTCCTTCATTTTTTTTATGCAATTAACATACAAGTGCAAAGAAGTTCGAATTTGAGCACGTTGAACCGATAGCAGAGATGCTATGCTTTAGGTTGTTGATGTTCTTTCGGTAAAGTCAAGTAGAAGGGAAACAATAAAATAATATTTATATATTTTTATTATTGAATTGTTTCCCTTCTACGTGACTTTACCGAAAGAACCAAGGATATGAATCCCTGCAGTCACGAAAGCTTGAAATCAAAATTTTGTTGTTGATTTTTCGATTTAAAGCTTTCGTGACTGCAGGGATTCATCTTCTTGGTTCTTTCGGTAAAGTCACGTGGAAGGGAAGTAATAAAATAATAAAAATAAAACATAATAAAACATGTTTTATTTTTATTATTTTATTACTTCCCTTCTACGTGACTTTACCGAAAGAACCAAGAAGATTAGTTGTTGATGTTGTTTGCTATCAGTTCCCAATTCGACTAAGCTACGACGTTGTTGACAAAAAATATATATATATACCAAAGCGTAAATACATCTTGTGCAATACAGCAACAGCAGGAATGTTGTGGGTGTAAACATGTCTGACCCGATTCTCAAGGACTAACCAGATGAGGCTCACACCTCTCTCCCGATTGGGCCGCATGTCACTGCTCTGCCGATTAAAAACATTTCAACACTGTCAGAAAGTATCTGTCATGTTCAGGATAGACAACTTCGTTTCGACCACCTCCTGATGGATGGAAGTCCACATCAAGATTATCATACACAGCACTGCTGCCCTTTCAGGGAGCACAATACATCACATTAGATCATTTATTGGCAACTTTTTTTTAAAGATATAATAACGCGTACAGTACTATACTCACATTGGGAAGAAAGTAGAGTATACACGACCCCAGATATACATTGCGTAAGCAATCAAGTTCACCTGAACAGAACAATCGCATCATATTTATATATATGTAATCGACGTTCACTGTTTAAAAAAATGCAATCGCAGGAGGTATAAATGTTGCAATTTCACTCTTAACCTCTGTTATCTAATGTGACAGGCACACAAGCAATATATCACACAAGCTGCAAGCAATCTTCACTGTGTGCATCAGGGTCACTGGACCTTTACGTCAGTTACTACAATTAATCAGACGACTCTTGAAGGAAGAGTGAACCAAGAGCAGCTGGAGAGAGAACATATTTTCAATCATCGCCACCGTGATGTAGGATTATGTGTGTGTGTGTTTTTTTGCGTTGCAATATCTTAAACTACATATGTATTTATAGCAAGCTCACAAAATAGGTGTATTCTTCAACGTTTTATTATTAATCTGATTATTATATCCAATAAACACATCGGGTACGTTGATCGTTATCTCTGAAAGGATGCAATTATGAGATGTCATTCCTTTAAACTGAAGGCAGCACTGTGTGCTGAAAATTTCGTCTCATCTTCAAAGTCACTTCCTGATTCAACTTTCACACCTGCCCAGATGTCATGGCGAGGTAATCTCAAAAGGCAAATTGAGTTTGTTAACGTAAAAAAATGCGATCTACTGATTCATAACAGGATAGAGATATTTTTTGCGAATGTACAGCTTTTAGGATAACGGCCAATTGTATCAAAAACTAGTCTGGACCAGCATTATCAAATATATTTTTGAGGTTAGGTTATGCGAGACTGTTCAATTACAAGCACAGGTTTAACATATTACGCAATATTTTATTCTGTGCCAAAAAAACATTGATTTGTTCATATGTATTTGTATTAACATTCTTACTAATTATCATTGCATTTATAAACATAAACTGGGTAAGTATTTTTCAATATTAGAGATGTAGCTGATGATATGTGTGGCCCTGTGTCAGCATTGTCTGTGCTATGTAACAGCATTGAAAGAAGTGACTATTAATGGCTCTTACAAGAAGTATATCCGTGAATTATACATGACGGTCATGAATATCATCAAGATACAGGTATCCCTCAATTTACGAAGGGGATGCGATCATCAAACAACACAACGAAATTTCGTAACTTGGAACGACCTTTCGACATTGACGCAATATCAAAAACAGTCATTCCAACTCTGCTCCTAACCGAAAAATATCAACCTATGTCGGTTTTCACAACACAAAACATCATAATTAAGAACATCAACAATACATCGATTGAATAATTATTATTTTTTAAACAAAATAATTCACCATTTCGATGAACTCCCCAAACAGATCTGCTGCACGTGGGAATAGCTGCAGAGGTCACGTGGAGGCGCTACGGTTGCCCTGCAGCCTCCCGGGTGCCCCTTGTTTGATCTCACGGCGCGTGCCGTGTGTGGGATTTCGTGAATGCGGAAATTAGATTTCGGAAATCAAAAAGTGTCCATAATTTGTCAATTGCGTTCATGCAACATTAGGGGCCGTCCATAAATGACGTCACGCGATTTCGGACGATTTTTGACCCCCCCCCCCACACCTCGTCACACGGCGTCACAAAAAGTCAGACCCCCCCTCAAATATGACGTTACAAAGCTCTGCCCCCCCCCAAACCATATTTCCATTTTGAAAATAAAACATGCTTCAAATCGTTTTAAACTATTGTCATTGTAATGCGTATTTACTGTGGCGCTGCACTCTGAACGTTGTAGGAGAAAACATTTATTAAATAGTCTATTTAATTAAGTAGAACGTGTTGTCTATGTTTATTTAAAGTTGCGCATTTTTATGTGACGTCACATTTCTCAACCCCCACCCCCCTCGTCACACATCGTCACAAATGTCTGACACCCCCCCCCTCCCCAGGTGCGTGACGTCATTTATGGACGGCCCCTTACTTAAATCGAACGTCCGTAAAATCGAGGGATACCTGCATCGGCATTAATGAGAAAGCTAATGGCATCGGTTCCTAAAGGACGGTGAAAAATATTTCCATGCAGCTAATGAAGCTTTTTGTGTGTTTCAGTTTCTCTTCACGAGTTTACCAAGCAACATTCGTGTCCAACATATGCATCCCCTTGTTGTTCATGCCAGGAGTAGAATGTTGGCAGACGAATTCAATCCACGTGCACGCGCACACAAATTTGCTTTGCGACTTGTTGGGTGTGAGTTGCAATGTCGATTACTAAATGGCAAAACATTTGCTGCGCGAAAGTCTTGGTCCACCAGCTGAATAAACATTGCGAATCGATCCTTTCCATGAAGGACCATGGGCGAACCCATTGTGTAATTTCTCAGTTCAAAGTGAACTGAGTGCTGCTGGTGGAGGAGTCCAACGTCAATAACTGCGGCAAAATATAGTGTAGTTGCTTTTACAATGTATTTATATAAGCTATATTTGTTGACTTTAAAACCCGAAAATGCTATATGATAAATGGAAAATAAAACCTTTAAAAACGTTATGAAATTCATCGACAATTTCTTATAAAAAAAAATTTGCTACACGATAACATCATTGCTACGTTTGGTTGTTAGGACGGTCATCATTTTCTGCTTTTTTCACGTGTTTATCAGGAATGGTTCAGTGCACGTTTATTGCACGTGTTGTCTTACAAAACGCAGCTCGAGGTTTGTCCCATCGAGTGGTAAAACGTTTCTTTCGATTCTCACATGCATGCACGCATGCAACCACAAACACGCGGGCAATGCTCTATTGCACGTAACACTTTTCGTCATGAAAGATGTGCCAAGCAGATTACGTTATGCATCGCTGAATATGCATGTGCGGCAATACGTTCCTGAAAGACGCGACGAATATCGAAATGACAAGAATAAAAGGGGGTTACAAGGCGGTAGGTAGAGGCGAAGGCTGAGAGGCGATGGTTACGAGAAAGGACAGACGGTGCTGTCAGCAACGTAAGTGTGGGTTGAGGCGACCCAACTCAGGCAGTTGTGTGAATAACGTGACGACGTATTTGTGAAATAACGTCAAAGGGGCAGACGTAAATCGGGGTATTACTGTTATAAATAAAAAAAATCCTCACGTTGGATTTCACACCAGTGATGCACAAACAGCTTAGTTTAAGGAAGGCAACAGAAGATGAACTCTTGCTCACAGTGTGACATGAAGCAGAAATTAAATACGATGGCTGCCTGCGTCTGGATTTACAGATTAGGCACTCACTAATAAGACTGAGGATTGCTTGCGGCACAACCACGCGGCACAGAGCAGAGAGGACGTCCAGAATCCGCGGAGCCGCAGTCAAAGATTCCACGGAACATAATTTTCATACAAGCAATCCATATTTCATTTCCGCTTTCTATTTTAAAATCGGAGGTCAAAAATGCAGAGCTTAATACCAGTGATTTGTCGTAGTTCATATAAACCTCTTATGAGTTTCTGTCCCGGTCAAAAGCCTACATATTTTCTTCTGCTTAATTTTCCATGGGCCTTCATTTGAGACGTACAATCTAATATTACTCCGCTGGCAGTTTAATGGATTTAACCACAGGCCCCCCCCCTCCCTGTGATAATAGTTGATGAAAAAAATAAGTACAGTATAGCAGCTCGTGCTTATTAGTGTACCTTAAGCACCAGAGCTGGACTCGACGGCTTTAAGTGCAAAGGAACAATTCTGTTTCTTGTGTGTGTGTGTTGCATTCATTGGCGGACAGGATAAGATCATCATCATCGACTATGATCGATCCACTGCTGGATGAAGGCCTCCCCAAGCCGTTGCCAACTCTTTATCTCCATTGGAACCTCATTTGCCAGTAAAACATATGATAATTGGTTTTTTACCCTTCTATCTGGCAACAAAACTGACACCTTTTTTTACAAGGAGTCATGTTTGCATAGACCACACTACCTGCAGCCATAATGCAAACAAAAAACATAACTCTGATAATATATGCACTGTCCTTGAAGTTGATTGGTCCACACCCGAGACAGCTTTCCTTAGAGCCTAGTCTCATATGGGTTGGACCAGATGACGCCGAAAGGCGTGCAATGCAATGATATTACGTCGCACCCCACCCCCCCTCACCTGCTCTGATGAGTATAATGTGCCTGATACCATCGATGCAACTGGTAATCCATAATATAGGTTATTTTGGGTTAGATCGCATAAATATAAATGTGTCGTTGAACCTGCCACCACGCGACACAGCCAATTAATAAGGTTTGTCATGTTAACAGAACATGCCAATGCTTTACTAGTATGGCACACCGGTGTGTTGGAGAGCAAATCCACAACATTTACAATCTGTGTACGACGTTTCGCCAGTAATTACAACTAGCTTCAGCAGACGACCGCCAGATTTGTGGAGAAATCCTCCTGATTTGTAGCGAAATCCTCCAGTAATTACAACCTGGTTGAATACCCATTGAAATGTAAATACATTCATTAATCCCCCCCCCCTCTGCCTAAAGTTGAAGAAATGTGAAAAACTAGCTACTACTGGCCAAGACTAATTAGAGAATATATCGAAATTTAAAGAAGTTAAAATAATTTTAACCGTTCGGATAGCTACAGACTTAGTGTTGCATGGAAGCGAATCATCAAATAATACTTTGTTTAAATGCATGCCTATAGAGGCCACCATACTTCAATTGGGATTACCGTTGCTCCGGCTATTTTAATACACACAATGGAAGGATAAGATCAAAGGGCTTGCATAATGCGCATGCATAATGTACGTTGACTCATTAACCCCCCCCCCCCCCCACTTTGTGCCAGAGCGCAGAAGTGTTGTCACCACATCTACGCCTCTATATAAGAAACGAAACAGGTGGACTTCTCCGCAAATCTGGTTGTTGCCTGATGAAGCTAGTTGTAATTACTGGCGAAACGTCGTACTCAGATTGTAAATGTTGTGGCTTGGCTCCCCAACACACCGGTGTGCTGTACTAGTGACGAATTGGCACGTTCTGTTTACGTGACAACCCTTACTAGTTGGCTGTGTTGGGTGGTGGCGGGTTATGACGATACATTTATATATTTACGCGATCCTATAAATTACTTAATGAAGAGTTTAAAACATTCCCTACATTGTGGTTTGAAAAAATAGCTAAAGTAGTCAATACACGTTTCAATGAACGTGCCGTCTTTGTGCAATATTGAGCCTACCTCGAGCCTCTTAAATCCTGCTACTCCCTTCCACGTGTGCACCATCTCCAGCAGCCAAGAGCTTCTGTCAAAACACTCGATCCCTGATTCTAGATTTGAAGCTATCGTGACTGCAAGGATTCATACTCTTAGTTCTTTCGGTAAAGTCAGGTAGGTAAAAAAATGGAATTAAAATTAATAAAAAATAAAATAATAAAATCACGACGTTTCGGAGGCAACACAAGTCTCTGGCAGCAAATCTGGCTGTGACGGTCCCACCTGATGACGGAGACTTGTGTTGCCTCCGAAACGTCGTGATTTTTTTTTATTTCATTTTTTTACATACGTGACTTTACCGAATGAACTAAGAGTACTCGATCCCTGCTAAAATCAGAGGTCACTCCTTTCTCTACTGCTACCCTTTGTCGTTTGGAAATACCCTGTCACTGGCCAGCGGTCGAGGCTAACAATGGAGTGGCAGATCAAGGAGGGTAACAAACCCGAGAGGGTCTCCACTGCAGGAGTGGAGGGATACATTCGTCTAGCTTGCAACTGCTTGATAAACCGTAGCATCGCCAACATTCACGAGGGATGACCACAGCTTGGGGAGGCCTTCATTTAGCAGTGGGTAGAAAATGGCTTATGATGATCATAGCTGTACGCACTTTCACATTTCTTCCCCCTTTAAATCGAGGCTCAATCCACTTCTCCTCTGCCTATCACTGTCCCCATTAATTATGCTCATTGGCACCCTGCCACGCAATTATCTCTCGTCTATCTCTACCCGATCGCCTTCCACCCAGTAGCTCCCTAATCCTCTATCCCTCACTCCCTCCACGACCCAATATTTGAACAGCATCTTGCGATACGGTCACGTAAAGATGCTTAATAAATCACAATGTTAATACCCCGAATACAAGCTTTCCTGTAGAGCTGATGTGACGTCACATCAATGTGACGTCACATTCCTATGATTTTTTACGAAACAAATATTCGACATTCAACTGTACAGAGTAAATTCGATGCTGCCATGCTGTAATGGGCAACAAACTGGACGTGCAATCCAGTCACCGGTACAATGTCCCTGCACAGCGGTTGAAACAATGGGCTAGTTGATGAAATCATCCCACCTCCGTCCACCCAGTATTATAAATGGGATCCACCGCAGTTAGTCAACCGGCATGTCCCATGTGATGGGGCAATGTGTGGATAGTCCCATCGCTTTCAAAACGTGCGGGCAGTATGGGACGGTCCCCCAAATAACCTCCAGATGAGCTCTATAGAGCTCCCTCTAGTAGAGGCCAGTCGTTGCGTGAGCAAGGCACTTCAGAGCTGAGCCTTGGCCGTTTGATCTTTTTTACTGTATAAATACAACGTAAAACATATCCATAATGTTTCTTGGAGAAATCTATAATCATTCTGCATTAAATATTTAGTTTAATATTGCATTGCTTGATTTAGTCCAAATGCATTCAGACTACAATTTATATCAGGTGAAATAAATGAGGGGGGGGGGGAACTTTGCAATGTGTACATCGATTTGAGAGGCACACAAACATATTTCTGCAAGAAATGCGAGCTTGCATGCAGAGTAATTACTCTTGTTAAATATTTTATATTTTGTTTATAAATTATTACTTTAGAGTAATTGGTTTTTATAGGATAATGATACGATGAATAATAATGTACATCAGGATGCTTTAGTATACAGTAAATAACCAGTTATTGGTCTTAAACATGAATGACACATTTTGCATGCAGCACACATATCGCAGCATCTAAAAGAGCAAATCATTTCATGGAAAAGTACGTTTTGAATTAATACGATGCTAATTTGATTAGGCTCTTTAACACGTGAACACCTATTAATTGAGCATTATTACCAAAATGATCATCTACAGACCCTTTGTCGATATGACGCTGGATAAAAGCTGTCGTGTCGGTGATGAGGCTTATTTTGACCATACTTCACCACGAAGGTCAGGGCGGGTTGGTGAAGGGGTTGTCCAGGACCGATTCAGCTATAACTCGCCACTGATTTCGATTTAAAGCTTTCGTGACTGCAGGGATTCATCTTCTTGGTTCTTTCGGTAAAGTCACGTAGAAGGAAAATAATAAAATAATAAAAATAAAACATTATAAAATAATTCTCACGACGTTTCGGCCACAACGCAAGCAGCCGTCTTCAGGTGGAGAACAGGTTTCAGACTCTGCCTTCTCGCCACTGATGTTCATAGTAGTGCAGTCCCTGAACCATTGTGCCATTACTGCCGTGCTGTTATTAAACCCAGAATAGAGGCTTTAAATGCAGTAGATCACAACGACAATACCTATAGACAACGGAGAGGTTACAGCAAAAACTCGGCATGGATTGCAGACATTCCAGACTCGGTAAACAACGCTACACACAAAACGAATGATTGCCTCTAGGTCTGTATATCCATAATATTGCGTGTCACAAACACAGCACAATTGTAGCAGCACCATAAGTTATTTATTACATTTGAAAGTGAGCTGCTATCGGGGTGGGTGGGTGGGTGGGTGGGGGGGTCCGAAAAAAGGTGTGGGCACAGGTGGAAGTGCACCTTGCCAGACTCTCGACTACATAGCACTAGTCGCATTCCTGCATTTCCCATAAATATGCTAAATTCCTCTTGATATGCAGATTATTTTGTCAATGCGCATCCCCCCCTTCCAACCCAGCTTAAATAGACGCTCCAAGCGTGGTGGTGTTTTTCTTTTCTTTTAGACGCTGTCGCCTCGACAGACCTGTCTTCACCTGAGGACGGCTACTTGTGTTGTGGCCGAAACGTCGTGAGAATTATTTTATTATGTTTTATTTTTATTATTTTATTACTTGCCTTCTACGTGACTTTACCGAAAGAACCAAGAATATCTCGACTACCGATTCTCCGTTGACTCATGGGGGAAGATTTCACGCACAATAATTAGATGGAGCGGATTATAGAGCAAAAGTCATGCCGGTGGTACAATCAACAGCCAAGGTACAGCAGGGTGGCCCTGGGTTTACTCTGTAGGACGCAGATAAATCAATAAGTTTAATCTTATCAAGGCCGACTTGGCATGTGACGCACAATGCAACTCTGTGAGACGCTTTAACTTGTATACAGGGTTAGTTTCCTGCTGTGTCCCACACATTGTGGGAAATGGAGTACAATGGGATCATTGCATTACTGATCATCGGATTAGAATAATGCGACGCGGTTTATTAGGAATACATTTCCACGTAGGCGTATATATGAGGATTCCAAGCAACATAACCCAGTTAAGGACTGAAATGTATTTTTACCGTAATTTAAAGTAAATATTTTTTTACGAGCAACAATAAAAAACTAAGTTTTTCCGTAATGTGAAGATTTGGATAAAATTGCGTTTTAACGTCATTGAATCTTCCACAGTTATTTCCCCTGTTATTATTTACAGAATTCCTTTACAATGAACTTGTGTTATGTTAGTAAGATATTGAAACTCTCAGTCCGGAATCATTGAGGTCTTCTATTCTCGCATGTGGCAATATTTTCAGGCGCTAAATTCCAATGTCGAAGTTTTTTAGCCAGGGAAGGGATTCGGTGCAGAATTCGCTTAATTTTGCTACTCTGTTGAATGAGCGCAGACTACAGTGGTTCACTGGATAGTCCATCGTTTGGATTGCATGGCGACAATCACACTCCTGTGTCTTGTTTTCAATTTCCGATGGCGCAGAAGAAAGTTCTACGTTCTTCTTGGTTCTTTCGGTAAAGTCACGTAGAAGGGAAGTAATAAAATAATAAAATAAAACATAACAAAATAATTCTCACGACGTTTCGGCCACAACGCAAGCAGCCGTCTTCAGGTGGAAAACAGGTCTGCCTTCTCGACAGACCTGTTTTCCACCTGAAGACGGCTGCTTGCATTGTGGCCGAAACGTCGTGATAATTATTTTGTTATGTTTTATTTTATTATTTTATTACTTCCCTTCTACGTGACTTTACCGAAAGAACCAAGAAGATGAATCCCCTGCAGTCACGAAAGCTTTAAATCGAAAGTTCTACGCTTTTCAGTGAAATCGCCATATGTGATTTATGAGGATATGAACATTCAAAATAATAAAGTATGTCAACTGGATTTATCAAAATAGATCTATAAAAGTACACACTAAATGTTACGGGATTTCAATATGTGCTCGGAGAGTTAAGGATGTACAAGTCTAAAAAGCAGACGAAGCATTGCTGACAGCTAACATCAAGCGGCGAACGATATCAGAAAGGCTCCCGTCGGCTCTCCCCTTCACCTACCCACACTCACCAGCGTGGTGAAGATTGGTAGGGGAAAGAAAGAAACAACTCATTAACCAACATGACATTGAGGGGGCTGCATCCATTGATCCGTTGAAAAGCGATGGATTATTTTTTTTTGTATATACAGTAGTTATAATATGGCTTTTGCAATATCTGAAACCATAAGCAAGTACCAATAAAATGTGTTCACATAAGAGGAGTGAACCATCTTCTTGGTTCTTTCGGTAAAGTCACGTAGAAGGGAAGTAATAAAATAATAAAAATAAAACACAATAAAATAATTCTCACGAAGAGGAGTGAACCAACACACTTAAAACCCCACACACAAGAGATCAATAATGGTTATGACTCTCACGTAATAATTAAAAGCACATTGATTGTTGCAAAAAAACTTGGCCCGTTTGGTTCTTCCCCTCTCATGCTTTCCTCGCTCCAAACTCTATTACATAAGCACACTCTGTAATAGATGTTTCAGTCTCAAGACGAACATCTGCTCTGTTGTGTAATAACCTATCATGAATTGAACATGGCATACAAAACTCTTCTCGAAAAGTTACCTTTGGAGTTAATTTGGAACCTGTCATAACGCATGTCGTAGCATGTTTAAAAAGTCCATTTGAAATGCCAAACCTTTAATATTTAATACGTACTGTGAACAGTACTGACGTTCAGTGCAGAGGTCTGTTATTTCTTGTTGATTTCTCTTTCATATGCAAGATCCCGTCCTTGAAGCAAAGCCAGTCAGTGACGTAGCAGGGGAAGCTTATATTTTTTTCAGGGGGAAATATTAACTTTGTTCAGCTGTACGGGTAATTAGAGTATTGATAAAATATATGTGTACAATGTTGGGTATAAGTTAAAACAAACAGTTGATAAGAACAGTAGGTATAATTTTTTACATGTGTAGTAAGTATTCAGGAGGCTTTGACGACGGGGTCGGAGGCACATTTATTAACACCAACTTGTGCACAGTAACGGGTACACACAGCACTTAAAGGGGTATCGTCCCCTTCACTCGTCTAACAGGGAGACACAACATCTAACCCCACTAACCTACGCCCGAGTCCTCCACTACGGAGCTAGGGGAGGCTACCTATCCCAGCCCTGGTCAAGCTGGGATCCCAGCACCCTGAGTCTCCAGACCGGCTCTTATAAGAACGTCAGTCTGGGCTCTCGGGGCCACGCCACCGGCTTGCCCTGGTCGGCCCTGACAAGGACAGCGAGCCAGGGGAGCTCCGGGTCCTATTCTAGCTGGTCTTCAGTCTTCGCTGGTTTAAGCTAATACTCGACCTCGAGCCCTCCGGCTCACCACCTTTTATAGCACTCGGCCCCCGGGAGGGGCCCGTGGGGGATGCAGGTGCGGACGTCGGTGTGAGCACCTCCTCTGTGTACGGCCCTAACCACGCCCCTTGTGTTTGTTAGCCATCCGTGCCCATATACAATTACACCTCTACACATGTGTGAACATTTTGCCTATTTTAGTGGTTTCTTATTGTTTATAGCCCTAAGCGAGCAGTGGAAACTCTCAATTAATATGAGGGGCTGGGGCGGGTAGGGAGGGGCAGTCTATTCAGCACAACCGCTGTTGCTTTCATGACAAAGTGGTACTAATTTATCGACCTCATTAGGATGATGGGCTCAAGTCAACCCACAACATGGATTTGAATTTGCAACTTTCCAATTGTGAATTGCTCACTTGACTGCTGAGGCACCTGGCCAAATAAAATATGCATAGCTATTATGTACTAAATACAGTACCGGACGAGTTTACATTGCATAGATTTGGTTGGGTGGCTCAGGCGGATAATTCTTAGGGTCAGCAGCCTGGAGACAGTAATAGTGAGATCATGGGTTGAATCCTGGCCACCTACCTGAGATTAAATCTCACACAACTGACAAGGTTTTGCAATGGATTTGTACAACATTTACAAATTGTCAAACACGTTTAACACCATGTATTTGCAGGCCCAATTAATTTAACAGTGATTCATTGCCCAAGATTTGTGTGGGCATGCATACTTTAAAGCTATTAGGTATATTCAAAACGAATTTGCTGAATATTTCTATTTGATTAACAGTGACATTTACCTTCAATGGTGGGATCTGTACAGTTGACAACTATTGATCACTATCTTCTTAACCATGTTAAATATTTTAGCGACAAGAGCAAAAAACACTTTAACAATTATTTGTATTTTACCTTTCCTCAAATTACCTCTTACAATATGTCTGGCCAGCATGGAAGAGGAGTCGAGGACTCCCTCGAGTTGAAGGCCCTTCTACTTGCGGTGGAAATCTGCAATCTTTCGGCCGTTTTTTTAACCCACTTCCCGTGATCCAATCGAGCTGACATTTTGCACACAGACTCGTTGTGCGTGACAATTAATTTTCGTGAAAATTTTTTTCCAAAATTTTACACTGTTTAGGAGGAAAAAAATGTGTATTTACCAATTGCTTAATGGTGGCAGACAATCATCTGACCCATAGGTGGCAGCCATCTCAAGCCAGAGGACGAGAGGACTCTAGCCGCCCCGATACCACGCATATAAAGGATTTATAGTGAAAAACTTTGTTTTTACGGGTTAATTTTTTACCTTTCACTTCAAAACACCAGCTATACTACTGCTGTCGAATTTCAACTTCATTTCGGAGATATTTTGCAGTCATCTCAGGCAGGCCTTGTAACTTACGCGGCATTTTTAAATTATGCATGATATTGACTTGACTTTGTTCAAAGTTTCCGAGTATTTCCAAGCAATGAATTTGTATATAACCTACGTACAAAACCTGCAAGAAAGATTGTAGTAGATGGCAAAAAAGAAAGCCTCAGATTAAAATTTGGTTGACACTTTGTTTTTGTAATGTATTTTCCTCACGACTGTACTTTATTGCAGATGCCAGTCACATTGACTAAATTCCACATTTCCCACTGGGTTTTTTATGTTTAAATACAAATGTAGACATATATTGTTACAAACAATTGTATAATGGTCATATTATAATAACAGTACATAATTATAAATATTATGTTGGTGCCCGATTATATGTCGTGCCAAATATTATCCTGCAATACGAAACTAGCCCTCGGAGTGGCAAAGTTTATGTAAACAATGCATCGTTCACGTTAATTTTCATTTGGCTTCAGTAGCTGCAACCAGATACACGAACGAGCAGGATGAAGCTTTCCAAATGAAATTGGCCCCATCGAGGGACAGCTGGCAATGCCACGTAGAAGCCCGAGGCAGTCTCTGCAAGCTAAGAATTGGGTTAGTGCAGTATTTACTGCTAGGGGCTCTGCAGAGACCAGCACTTGTCTCTCCGCCCTCTCTCTCTCTCGCCATCTGTGCCACTGCAGCAACTACTACTCCCATTGGCAGCGGGGACACGCAGATAATGGAACGCTGCAAATTTTCATTGAGGTTTTTGTTGTTAACATCATATGTGTTGATACGTGCGACGAAATTGAATCGCTCCGCCCTTCGATTATTTTTTATTTGTTCGTCGCAATCGCTTTGAGTGTTCGTAACCGAGTCGGAAATGAAACCCAGGAGGAATAACGAACAGGTCAGCGTCAAAACATGGCTTGTTAATTTTTAATCTTGGTTTGAAGCTTTCGTGACTGCAGGAATCCATACTCTTCGGTTCTTTGGGTAAAGTTACGTAGGTAGAAAAATAAAATAAAACAAAAAATAAAATAAAATAAAAAATAATATATCACGACGTTTCGATCGCAACACAAGCGGTCGTCCTCAGGCGGATTAACTGTTGTTTATTTTTCTTATCATCATCATGCTTGCCGAGCACAGGGCCCGAAGTTCCAGACGCCAAGTGGCCAGCAACAGACAGCACGACTGAGGTGTAGTCGACAAGGGAAATATTTGCTATTGTTTTTTGTGTGAAATAGAATTAAACATTCTGAAATGTACTCATGTAAACGGTGCTTTTAATTCAATATAACGGTTGCTTTGTGCAATTTCATCAAATATCCAACGGATATTATACAACCATGTTGACTTAACTGACAAGCCGATCTGAGCATCGCATTAAATGCAAAAGGCAAATAACCTGCCTATCAAATTGATACATGAGCGAGATAGGAAGGAAGGCTTTTGACCAAAACATTGCCGATTGTATATTTTATCTTTCTTCTAAGGCTGCGTAATTTGATGGATGTGTTGAGCTTTTTCTTTTACCAGAACGAGTTAACGATCTAATAGACAACCCTGAATGTTACTGGTGTTAACCCTGGGTCACTTAAATAACTTCACTGGCAAGTTTTGAGTGCACCATGAAGCTTGTTTTTAAGATGCAATTAAGTTTGGCGAAGGACAAACGTAGATGACTACTAAGGCTGTTGTGTAAATGGATTAGGATAAAGTGACCAACTCTTCGGTGCATTTGTCAACATGTTACGCTGTCTAAGGAGGCGACTACATTTTTGGGGAAAGATGTCTCACTTTAGAGATGAGAACACCGAGGTGCGTGGTGAAAGGAGGCGTTTGAGAGGGGCTACTTTTTGAAGAATTAAAAGGTGAGGTTTTACAGTAGAACCCCTGTTAACGACCACCCCTGTTAACGACTAATCGCTTAACGACGGGCCTCCATAGAGCCCAATGTGTAGTGTACAGTGTAGTGTATAGTGTAGTGTACAGTGTAGTATATAGTGTAGTGTATAGTGTAGTGTATAGTGTAGTGTATAGTGTGGTGTATAGTGTAGTGTATAGTGTAGTGTATAGTGTAGTGCCGATTAGTGCCTCCATAGAGCCCAATGTGTAGTGTATAGTGTAGTGTATAGTGTAGTGTAGATTTGTGCCTCCATAGAGCCCAATGTGTTCGCTTACCGACCATTCCCCTGTTAACGACGGGCTGTTGTAGGTACAGTAAATATTAATTCATGCATTGATTAACCATGCTTATTTTAATATTATGTATTTATGTTGTTAGTATCTTTATGTATTAATATTAATATTTTAAATATTATAAAGTAAGTTTTTTGGGCGAAAAAGGATAACTTTCGATGATATCGGAACGAATTAAGCCTTTAACATGTATCTCCTATTTAACACGTATGCTTTCGCGACCAGTATTATTCATAAACAAGGTTTTTGGGTTAGATCGCGTTATTTATAAATGTGTCGCAACCCTCCACCACCCGACACGAAACGTGATGGGGTTCAACAACGATGATGTCGCCCTGCACGATTGAAGACCGGGAGCAGGTGGATGGCTTCACTATTCTGGCAAAATCGCCCGAAGATGCTTGATGTGAATCCCAGCGAAACGTCGTACTACTCAAATTGTAAATGTTGTGGATCCGCTCTTCAACACACCGGTGGGCTAAAGTAGTGAACTATTTGTCTTTTGTCAACGTGACACTTTTTTTTTACGATAGACCGTGTCGGGTGGTGGAGTGTTACGACACATTCATAAATAACGCGATTGAACCCAAAAACCTTGTTTATGAATGTATCTCCTATACTCGCTTCACGACCGAATTCTTGGAGCCGATTTGCTGTCGTTAAGAGAGAGAGAGGTGGGGGTGGTTCGGGTTCTACTGTATATCACTGACTACGGGGGGAGAAACGTGGGTGGAAAAGTCTGCTCGCTGTTTGGCGACGGGCCCCGATGACCTCTGACCGGCGAGAAAGCCGTCTCTGGTGTGGGGCATGCGGACTAAGCGACAGTTGTAGAGGCGTGCCGTCGAGTGAGTTTGCACGAGAGTTCCCTAGAGCAGCGCTTCTTACCCTCCACTGCAGCATCGCACCCCCTTGGGTTCTCAATCGTGACAAAAAAAAATTTAGAATGTAAATAAGGGGCCGTCCATAAATGACGTCACGCGATTTTGGACGATTTTGGACCCCCCCCTCCCCCCGTCGTCGTCACATGGCGTCAGAAAAAGTCAGACCCCCCCTCAAATATGACGTCACAAAGCTCTGCCCCCCCCCCAAAAAATAAAACATTCTTCAAATCTACACTATGGGGACCTCATTTGCCAGTAAAAATATGATAATTGGTTCTTTACCCTTCTATCTGGCAACAAAACTGACACCTTTTTGCAAGGAGTCATGTTTGCATAGACCGCAATACCTGCAGTCATGCGCCTTTTGGCGTCATCTGGTCCAACACCATGTGAGACTAGGCTCTAAGGAAAGCTGTCTCGGGTGTGGACCAATCAACTTCAAGGACAGTGCACATTATCAGAGTTATGTTCTTTTGTTTGTATTATGACTGCAGGTATTGCGGTCTATGCAAACATGACTCCTTGCAAAAAGGTGTCAGTTTTGTTGCCAGATAGAAGGGTAAAGAACCAATTATCATGCTTCAAATCGCTTGAAACTATTGTCATTGTAGTGCGTATTTAATGTGGCGCTGCACTCTGATGTTGTAGGAGAAAACATTTATTAAAACGTCTATTTAATTAAGTAGAACGTGCTGTCTATACTGTATTTATTTAAAGTTGCGCATTTTGACGTGACGTCACATTTCTCAACCCCCCCCCCACCTCGTCACACATCGTCACAAATGTCTGACCCCCCCCCCCCCCTAGGTGCGTGACGTCATTTATGGACGGCCCCTTACTACATAAGTTTTGATGGAACAGCATAAGTTGTACTTACGTGCCCGTGCATCATTTGTGCTTTGATGATTTGCCGTCTTAAATAAATCTGTCCGTGTCTCTCACTCCCATGAAGGACATCTCGCACCCCCAGGGGGTGAGTGCACCCCCCGGGTTAAGAACCACTGGCCTAAAGCAATACGGTTGCACACACATGGACAGAGACCGCGATAAAGTCAAGAGTTTTTCTTAACAACCGTGACATTTCGATTTAAAGCTTTCGTGACTGCAGAGATTCATCTTCTTGGTTCTTTCGGTAAAATCACGTAGAAGGGAAATAATAAAATAATAAAATAAAACATAATAAAATAATTCGCACGACGTTTCGGCCACAACGCAAACAGCCGTCCTCAGGTGAAGACCAGGTCTGTCGGGAAGACCGCGTCTGAATGAAACACCCCAGGCTTGGAGCGTATATTTAAGCTGGGTTGGAGGGGGCAGAGCGCCTTGACAAAATAATTTGCATATCAAGAGGAATTTAGCAAATTTATGGGAAATCCAGATATGGGATTAGTACTAATTGTGAAATGTGTAGGAGATGGGCGGGGGGGGTTCAAAGTCATATTATGCCCGTGCATTATGCAGGATTAGCAGCATTAAAGGGAGGGGATAGGGGTAGCATTAATAAACCGTGACATGTTTCAGCGTTGTTTAGAAAGTGCAGGTGAGGTTCCTCGTTTGTTGCAAACGCCACTGATTTGTGTGATTTGTTTTTGCGCTCATAAAACTACACTTGAACGAATTAGGGAAATGTGTTATCATTGGCTACACCAGGAATCATTATTTACTATGCTTCTATCAATGAGCAGCTTTAACAACAACAACAAAGACTTGTACTGCGTCTACCAGGATGGTTGACTTAGTTACTCGCAAAAAATGAAATGGCCGAGCGCAGTAAGAACGAAGTCTGAAAGTTATTTTACATTCACGTTCGGAACACTTACGAATGTTATGCTTGGTCAGCAGAGTCTGACAACAGGGCATCGTAGGTCCTGATATTGATAAATGTTGAAAATGTGTCTATTGTGGCAGAAAACATGACGTGCGATGCGCAGGCTTTTGCAATGGGCAGCGCTGCGACTAACTCGAGGAAAGTACGGTGCTGTGCTGTTATACAACACACTTCTGCAGTAATATCACGTTTGTTAATAGTCGTCAGAAACGTGGCAAGACTCTAAATAATATATGTGTGTGTGCCGCATTAATTCATTATTAACTTTCACTGTACATCCAGAGGTTAAACTGCCTTAGCGAAGCTCGCTCAGTCATTTGTCCAACACTCTTTACGAGTTTAATTTCGCCTCCTTAAAGAGTGCCTCGTTTGTTTTTTGTACAACGAATGCTTCAATGACGCTATGGAGATTAGCAACAAACTCTGTGTTGTTTTTTTGTCAACTAAGCATGAGAATGGACATGGCAGTTAAAGAGCCCAAACCTGAGCATTGTCGTGCGGGGGAAGGCTTCTTTTAGCAGATCCGGGACAAAAATAGTCTCAGGCACATTAATTATTCAAGGAAGCCAGCAGACCCCTTCCTGCGTATTGCAGGGCTTGGCACCAATAATAAATAATGTACACACAGTACTCTTAGACTAATTTTTTGAATGCTGCACGGTGTGCATGACGGAACTTTTAAAGAATGCAAACTAAAAAATATACTGCTCGTGGAAGGAGGTTCTTGCGTAAGAATTTTGACCGACGCGTTTCTTAGTATATTGCGGTGCAAAAATGTATCCAAGATTACACGCTGTGTTTTCAATTACATGCTAAATTTATACCGCCATCATTTACCCGTATAATTACCAAGACGAAATGTATTTAAACACATTCAATATTAGTTACGAATTCGAAATAAGCATGCGTGGTTTGTAAATAACAGTTCTGTTTTCCCACTGTGAAAATAAAGTGTGCTTTTTTTTAAATAACAACGTTAATTGCTGCAACGATTACCTCTTACTTCACCTTGTCTTACACAGAGCAGCGTTATCAAAGGGCATTGTTGTGAATTCAGCAAAGGTTCTTTGGAGGAAAGTGTATCACATGTACGTGACCATACGTCTTTAAATTGATAATGGGTACTCTACACAATTGTTGACCATACGTTCCGTTATTCTTTAAAACAAATAAACAAGGGCACGTATAATTGGAAATCACAGTGCATTGCTAAATGAGAGGGAATTTAATAATAACTCACGGCCCTTTGTCAATCCACTGCTGGATGAGGGGTGATGTTGGACCGTACTTCATCAAGGTGGTTAGTGACGGATGGTCAATGAATGGCTCAGAACTGGTTAGGATATCACTAGACACTGCTGTTAATCAAGCTCAGGGTGTCGGGTTCACAATGCAGTGTGCAAGCCCCACTTCGCCACCACTCGACTGCATCACTAAAAGGAAACGCTGCCTGAATCTGCTGAATGGATCTCAATACCTCGTGTGCATCGCTATTATTAATTCATTGGGGGTGGAGAATCGGTGGAGTGGTTAGTGCACTGCGCAATGAGTCTAGCGGCTATTAAAATGAAAACCGATCCTAAATATCCTCCCCCCGTCCCCCTTTACCAATCCACATAGACCGGTGTGAAGAAGCCTCATCCAGCAGTGGATTGCCAAAGGACCTGTTACGTTCCTAATATCATGCAGTGGTGTGAATTAATCACATTTTAACATGCGCTGTTTCTAAACGCTAAGTGACTTGCCATACGGTGCCTTGTGAAATCAGTGTCAGGGTCCTTGCCCAAGCACACAGCTCACTCAGCAGGGTTGCATATCGCCATGCCATGACTGCATCAACAAGCAACAGCTGCTATTCCACCAGGGGCATGGTTTCAGCTTTGCGTTTCCATGAAAGCGACGGCATGGAGCAGCACAGCACCTTTTGTTGTTCGACACGCGTGCTCTTTCAGCTTTAGCTGAGAGACTGCTGTCATCATCAGTAGTCTTTAACTAATCCTGATTTGAAGCTTTCGTCACTACCCTGCCGTTGCGACAGTCTAAAGTCGGTACCAGTCTAGGAAGTTGTGGGGGAAACAGTTACGCGGACAGCCAGTGCCCGGGACGTTAAGTCGAGCAAGTCCACTAATCGACGAACATTTATATTCTAGATTTGAAGCTTTCGTGACTGCAAGAATTCATACTCTTGGTTTTTTTCGGTAAAGTCACGTAGGTAAAAAAATGAAATAAAAATTAGTAAATAAGTAGCACTGTTATTTATTTATTTTAATTTAATGTTTTGCCCACGTGAATGGAATTAAAATTAATAAATAAATGAAACTTTTACTTATTTATTGCTTTTAATTTAATCTTTTTACCTACGTGACTTTACCGAAAAAACTAAGAGTAGGAACATTTATATTCCTTTTTTTCCTCCGTGGTCGATACTCAGGCGCCTTTTTAAATCCTTTATATTAAGTTCGCTTGCTTGCTTGCGTGCTTGCGTGCTTGCTTGCTTGCTTACGACCGTGCAAACCTTTCGGTCGTTTTTTAACCCACTTCCCGTAATCCAATCGAGCTGACATTTTGCACACAGACTCGTTGTGCGAGACAATTAATGTTCGTGAAAAAAAATTCAAAAAATTTACACTGTTTAGGGAAAACAAATTAAATATTTAATTACCAATTGTTTAATACTGCAGACAATCATCTGACCCATAGGTGGCAGTCATCTCAAGCCAGAGGACGAGAGGACTCTAGCCGCCACGCATATAAAGGATTTATAGTGAAAAACTTTGTTTTTACGGGTTATACTTATTAAAGGTGACGTGCGCCGCAACGTCCTGGGGAGACGGTGGCTCATCTCCCATTTACAGAGTCAGCGATAGAAATTCCATATTCTTATGACGGGGGTGAGTCTGTCCAAAGGACAACAAAACAAGCTCATCATTTTAATAACAATTAAAAAAGCACGTTTAAATGTATAATTAACCTATTACCTTAGTTACGTTTATACAGCTGCGATTTTTTCCCAGCATGTGATATTTGTAGTCACGTGATGCATGCAAAATTTATGTTTTACATTGCGGGTATCCGATGGACTGACACCACCACTATACGAGTGTCTGCACCAATCTTTCCACGCTATGTGATGGACACTCCATTTGGACACTCCGTTGTCAATCATCTCTATCTTCGATCACCAGCTCACAGTGACCGTGATTGTTCCGCACACTTGAACAGCAAGATTTAGACGTCGCGAGCTTGGCGGTCAGCGGTCCAACATCCTGGAACTCACTGCCGCTGCGCGATGTTCGAGACTATTGACAGACACGTAACCAGTTTAATAAAATATGCAATAACAGAACTATTTCGTAGAGCTTTCAATGTTTGAATATTGCACACTCGTATTTTTATTATCTCACGAATGCTTTCATACGTGACTTTCACACAGTTAGAGCATCGGATACAAAATAAAAATAGATACATTAAAATATATGTTAACGTTCTGTCAGTGGACGTCAGTCAATGCCCGATCCACAAATAAGAAGGCGAATCACAGTGACACACTCCACTGCACCTGACGCAGTTGTCCGACTTGACCCCCTGAATATGGAATTGGAGTTGTTGCTCTGTGTTTGCATCAGCCACACGAAAGAAGAAGTGAAGGTCAGCCCATGTAGCCATAGCGCCATGTGACAGCCTCCTCCTCCTCCTGCACGTGCAGGGCCACCAGTCCGCCCGGCACGCCCTGGCGGACTTCGCAGCCGGAGACAACGTGCGCCACTGACTTCTGCTTCCCGAATTCACACAGCGGGTTGTCACGTAGTACGCCCCATTGATGTTTAGAAGCGGCACACATCCTCTGATCACACCCAAAGCGGTTTAACTGAACCCCACTGGTGCCTTTGGAGGTTGAAGCCAGGCATCTGGACAGACGGATCACTGATGAGGTCCTTGTTAAGCAACATCCACGCACGCATCTCCATTCCTTGCTGCAGGCAGTGTGGGCATCCCGCATACTCGAGTCTTGGTCTGTGGCAATGCCCACGCTGAGTGTCGGGACTGCAGACGCACGCGTGAAGGCTTGAAGATATCGACGTGAAGGGGCAATTCCCGTGCCGCATGTACCTTGTCCAGCATCTTGGCGACACTTTTTGTTGGCGGGGTGTTGTTGAAAAGATCTGGCAGCCACGCTGGTGAGGTTGCCCTGATTGCACAGGAGGTGTCCTGCTTGATATTTTTTCTGAGTGTCCACCAATTTGGTGTGAGCTGATCGAGTCCATAGGGGTGCACAGTATTCTGCGGCAGAGTAGCAGCATAGGGAGAGGTACGTAGTGAGCGGGCACCAGCGCCTCAAGTTGAGCCAGCCAGCCGGGCCAGCAGACAGTTAAACGAGCACAACTTCCCCGCTGTCTTCTCGAGGTATGGACGGGACGATTTCAGACTACTGTCCAACGTCACTCCAAGAGCACCGGCTTTGGGTCATGTTTTATCAACTGGCCATGAGTATTTTTGCAACCCCAGCCACTATGTCATGTGGGGGCACGCTGAGGTCAGGTGGGGAACACGGGACCACCCCGAAGGGGATGGAAGGGTCACGCGCGGACACGGTACCACCCATGGCCAATCAGTAAAAATAAATCTGTCACGTTGACTAAAGACGACGTTTCGTTGGAAATTACATCCAGCATCTTCGGGCGATTTTCCACAATAGTGAAGCCATCCACCTGCTTCCGGTCTTAAATAGTGCAGGACGACGTCATCATTATTGAACCCCATCAGGATCCGTTAAACTGACGGTACCACCCCCAAGCAAAACACTGAAAGAAGATCGTGGTAATGGAGGTGCGAAGAGAGGGATGGAGGATTGGAGGAAACCCAAAGGAAAACTATTTGTCGAGAAGCGAGGAGGAGAAGGAATTGAGAAGGACTTGTGGAAGATTCTAGAAAGTCAGCAGTGAGATGGTAGATAACGGGGGTAGAGGAAACGGCTGGCTGAAGAGACAGCTAACCTACCTTGTCAGGGCGACTCGTGTGGAATCCCTTTCACCTGTATTCGTCACATTGTGTGTATTTTGAACTTCTGTCGCACCGTACGTAGCCAACCGTGCTAATTGGACATTGGTTTATGAAACCCTTCAAATTTCCTCTGCAAAGTTGAGCTCTGATTTATGTAAAACGGCATCGTGCTGATTGTGTATGTATTTTTCGAAGCACACCAATTGTTTTGTTTCACGATGCATTTCAAGTAATTTACGGAGTTCGCTGTGAAAATATGTAACTTTAATTTACCCACGAAAATGTGTGAGGTATGAATACATTGATTAATTAATTATGTATTATTAACTTGGACACTAAATAGAGATGAATATATGGAAATAATTCAACTACGAAAAATGTAATAACGACTTGAGAATATTTCGCTGTCCTTACATATGTAATCCACATGCTCAACATGCACCGCTTGATTCTAAAATGCATACATGGGCTTACACGTACACTATCATACAGCATCAGCAGCCATGGTCAATCCACTACTGGACAAAGGGCCCCCCAAGCTGTTTCCATCGCGCATTAACCTCCCAATCCACCTATGACCTACAACGAGCTTAATTTTTTATCCTCAACATTTTAGAAAATTAGCTTTGTGACCTTAGTTCTATTCGTGGTCATTAGATATAATTATAAACAAAAATAATCCAGCTCTTCTCAAACCACTGCTGGATGAATGCATCCCCATGCAATCTCGGTCATGAGTGTTGTTTGACCATACTTCACCATGCTGGTTAATGAGGGTTGGTGAAGTGCGTATAACTCTATTCTTGGTTCTTTCGGTAAAGTCAGTAGAAGGGAAACAATAAAATAATAAAAAAAATATAAAACAATTGTATTATTTGATTGTTTCCCTTCTACGCGCCTTTACCGAAAGAACCAAGAATACGAATCCCTGCAGTCACGAAAGCTTTAAATCTAAATTTAGTTATAACTAGTGATTTTATTATCCCTCAATTCTGATGTGAGCAGCTGTGTTTGGGAATCAAACTCAGGTCACCAAGTTCAGAGCACAATGAGTTCACCACTCCACAACTACTCCCCACACACTGGGAGTCGAGTTTTTGGGAAAACTAAATATGAAACTTAATTTCATCGGGGTTTATGGAGTTGAATGTCAGCACTGTGTACTGTGGCATGAATTTAACGTGATCCTCATTAATGACCATATGGTTGCTAAATCACATGAACTCAAAGGATATTTTGTTCCCAGAACCTCCTGTATTTGGCAAATAAATGTGAGGGCAATTTCAGACAATTGAGGTCGAGTATTTAGCATGATGCTGGTGTTTTTTTTTTAAATATAAACCGTTACTTTGGGTGAGTAATACGTATTTAATAACGAAATGATGATTGCATTCTAATTATTGATGTTGTAAAGTGCTTTAACATCCAGTAATCACTTAGGAACATTGACAAGGCACCATAACCTTAGGGGCAGTTCAATTCATGAACATGCTTAATTACACGGTTGTGTTGTTTTAAAATTACTTGATGCGATTCCAATTTAAGAAACCTCGTACCAATGTATTCGAGCTGGTTGACCACGCTTAACCATGCTGGTAAGTGCAGGTTGGTGAAAGACCAAGGCCCCAGGGCCGGTTGAGATATTACTCACCACTGATGTTAGCCGTGAGTAGGATTTAAACTCAGGTTTGCCCGTTTCAAAGCGTCGTGTGCCAGCCATTGCAGTCCTTTCACTCCGCCACCCACGCAACACCACCATTACCCCCCTCCTCCCCACCCCCCCTGAAGGATGGAGTTTAAATTGCTGCATAAAAAACTGTCGTAAAAATGTCCTTCCACGCACACTTGAAATAAAATTATTTTGAAAACATCAGCTTATTTGAGTGCAGCTTTGATTTCTTACCAAAGAATACAATTCCTCATAACGCCCAATCTTTTTTTCCTTCCCATCTAATACACTGTATAAATTCACCGTACTATATTGACATTTCATACTTTAAAAAAAGTTTATGATATACCCACAGCATTGGTGAAGAGCAATACATGGTCAAGAATAATAACAGTGGCAACCAAGACACGGAATGCATCTGAAAGCACGTCCAATGGGGAGGTGGAGCCAAGAAATTAGTTAATGTGCAGGTGCGAGTCGCAATACAGTAGTACATTGCGGGATGTCTCTGTAAGTATGATGATGACTCAAAACAGCTAATATCAGTAATGCTGAAAATACAGTATTGTATACTACCGAAGCTTAAAATCGAATTTCCCAAACTATAGCTACAAAAAAAGACCCCAGAGAGCAGTGAAATTCAACTTCAACCCAAACTATCAACCCAGTGTCAGCAGCGCTGCACTGGCGCGATGCCATTCGGCAAGAGAGACGCAAAGCTGCATTTTCACATGCAAGCAGAAAAAACCCATTCACACAGCAAAGTTAACTATAAAGTGCTTATGTCTACTGTTCTCTGTATCCGGAGACATCGGCATGTCCATTCGATGCTTGCAAGGGTCCCTTAATAAATAATTTGCAACATCGCCACGTGTCAATACTGTAGCAGGTAAACTGGAGCAGACAATTTCTTGACAAAGTATTGCAACGATGTTGCAAATGTTGAGATTAATTCAGCCAGTGATTAATGACGGCTCGGTTCCTGGCAACGTGCTCGTGAATTATTTTGATGAATTAAGATGTGCCGATGCTTGCCGCGGAGTGTTTTAAATAGTGCTCGCTCACCGGCGGTATGGAATGATGGGCGCAGCAAACAAGGCCACGCTGGAAACGTGTGAATCGCATGGCAGTTTCACATTGTTCAGTTGAAACCAGAAAAATACATGGCATGGCATTTTCAGATGGATTGTTTTTGGCTATTTTAAGTTATATATGTTTTACTCTTTGCTATCTTGTGCCTACACGGCTCCAAACAAAGCCACTCCTGGCTAAGAATGCCAGTAATTATCCGTTACATGCAATGCTGGAAATGTCAGTGTATCATGAGATACAGATGCAATGTATAATGATGATTAAATTCAACATGTTAGTGTTTTTCTTACAGATAATTATATACCTATTTGGCTCAAAGTCGTTCTAAACGATAGACATGTAAATATTATTATTGTAATATGCATATTGATATTAAAACATTCATAAAACTGCTTTTATTTTTTAATGGCATATAAAACAAAATATTGCGTCCGCAAAAAGCAAATGTAGGAGATTTGGCTAATTGCCTTTCTCTCTGGGAAAAACACGATCCGCAATGAGTCTAGTGAAGAGATAATAACCCCACCTCACAATATACCTTATATAGGGCTTATCACAACGAAAATGCCTCCCTTTGTCAATCCTACGTACAGTGTCTTGTGCCTGTCATCAAATAAAGTAAAACTTATTTACAGCACCTCCAGCCAAATCTGCTGCCGAACGAATGCCCTCCCCACACGGAGTTGGTCTGGGCGATTGTTAACCATACTTCACCATGCTGGTCAGTCTGGGTTTCTGAAAGTGTTGGAAACACAGAACCGGTTCAGATGTCACACTCTGCTGATGTTCGCCATGGCCAGGAATTGAACTCGCCTGGTTCATATAGTGCAGTGTGCCTACCGCTGCACCATCGTCCCACACCCTCCTATCGAATAAACACGCAGCTAAAATAGGGCAGTTGAACCGATAAAGTAAATTTGTGTGTTGTACACCTGTGAATTAATTGGCCACCATGTAATCAGATAACCAGGCTGAGATAATCAATTGATTATTTTAATCATGATACATGCATCAAATTACGTGCGTGAGAATTGATTATTTAGGCAAATTCAATGCCAATGTTAATGTTCCTAAGTGATTACTGGATTCATCTTCTTGGTTCTTTCGGTAAAGTCACGTAGAAGGGAAATAATAAAAATGAAGCATAATATTTTATTATATTATTTTATCATATTATTTTATTATGTGTTATTTTTATTATTTATTTTTTAGAACCAAGAAGATGAATCCCTGCAGTCACGAAAGCTTTAAATCGAAAGTTGATTACTGGATGTTAAAGCACTTTACAACATCAATAATAAGAATACAATCATCCTTTCGATATTAAATACGTATTACTCACGCAAAGTAACGGTTTATATTTTAAAAAAAACACCAGCATTATTATAAATACTCGACCTCAATTGTCTGAAATTGCCCTCACATTTATTTGCCAAATACAAGAAGTTCTGGGAACAAAATATCCTTTGAGCTCATTTGATTTAGCAATGAGGAAAAATATAACGAATCCATTATAGTCGGCAAAATGACATAAAAAAAATCGCTTCTTTAATCAAATTGTGGCCCTAAATCCTGACATTTAAATGAATCGCTCGCGGGCCGGGGTTAATTGTTACATGCTGTATCAACTCCATGTACTTGAGAAACTGATTTAATCTTGGGTAGGTGGCCAGGATTCAACCCATTATCTCACCATTACTGTCTGAGCGCTGCTGACCCAAGAATTAGCACTCTTAGCCACCCAACCTCATCTATGCAACTTAAACACTTACAGTACTGTACTGTATTTTGAAATCCAATAGCTGTATAAAATGTTATGGTCAGGTCGTGGTTTGCAATCGAAAGGTTTCTCGTAGAAATCCTAGATGGGGTTTGACTCAGGCCACCTTTCCTCCAGGGTCAATAAAATTAGTACCACTTTGTACGGAATTCAACAGTGGTTGTCCTATGGATAGACCCCCCCCCCCACCTGCCAGCCATAGGAATGTGGAATTTCTACAACTGACTCAGAGCTGTAAATGAAAAATGTGCACCACCTCAATGCTTGTTCAGCAAGAAATCACTTTGATATGGCCTCTAGCTACGTGCAAGTAACACTCATGACATCTTCTTGGTTCTTTCGGTAAAGTCACGTAGAAGGGAAGTAATAAAATAATAAAAAATAAAACATAATAAAATAATTCTCACGACGTTTCGGCCACAACGCAAGCAGCCGTCCTCAGGTGTGAATGGCCATTCAGACGCTGTCTCCCCGACAGACCTGGTTTTCACCTGAGGACGGCTGCTTGCGTTGTGGCCGAAACGTCGTGAGAATGATTTTATTATGTTTTATTTTTATTATTTTATTATTTCCCTTCTACGTGACTTTACCGAAAGAACCAAGAATATGAATCTCTGCAGTCACGAAAGCTTTAAATCGAAACATTCATGACAGTTTTAAGATGTCACCATGCTGTAATGAGTCGCATGAGCAGCAGGAGCCATCATCTGGCTGAAATTAATGTAACTGTCGTAAAAAAAATTAATGTAAATGTCGTAAAAAAAAATAATGTAACTGTCGTAAAAATATCAGTCACGCATAGACATCCACAGGGCACCTCTGTGCTGCTTCATTATGGATAAAGGTGAATATTTTCACCATGACATTGGATATTTCAATTGTCAGCCTCTACCCCTTTACTCCCTGAGCACGCGGGAGAACATGTGCAAATTGTGATTTACTGTTAAAGAAAAGCAACACGGTGCTGCACAGTAACAAAAAAACTAACGTACACCGATTACATTTAATTGAATTGCTTCACAGCTTAATTTCAATGATAATCGTTCTGAACGCACAGTAAATACTTTACGGGAATCTGGTGGATGGATCATGGGTGTCCTGACTGGTCATTTCACAGGAAATGCCATATCATGGGCCATGCGTTCCGTTCATTGCAGCACGAGTTATTCATCACAATCATCGTCGTTTAGCATGTGTAACCTGCTTAGCACATCATTGCATCTTTATGTGCATGTACAACTGTGTAACACGTGTAAACGAAGTTCACACACATTTCTAAACACAACAACCGATTCACTGAATATTTAAACAAAAGGTACGTAATATATTTCGATTTAAAGCTTTCGTGACTGCAGGGATTCATCTTCTTGGTTCTTTCGGTAAAGTCACGTAGAAGGGAAGTAATAAAATAATACAAATAAAACATGGTAATAAAATAATAAAAATAAAACATAATAAAATATGTTTTATTTTTATTATTTTATTACTTCCCTTCTACGTGACTTTGCCGAAAGAACCAAGAAGATGTACGTAATATATATATAACAAAATAAACACTCAGTATCCATCTGTTTCTTCATGCCATGCATGCGGGTCTGTTATTGAATTTATCCGAGCTCAGCGACGCAGTGCTGCAGTCGGGCAGACTGCTCTGTAAATTCGGGGTCATCATCGTGAATGCTCGCTTTGCAACTCTGATGTTGCCAGGATTTACCTGGCGAACTTGGGTACCAGAGGTACGCCGTCATCATTAGCCACGATAGATTCACTGCTGCGTAGTACTGCGCCTAAGAGCGTACACAGAGATGTCTGTACGGCTGCAACAAGGTGGACAAATATGATGGACTCCTAACGTGGAATAACTTCTGGGGCTTAAGCGGTGGTGCTGCGGTGGCGATGTGTTAACTACCTCGCCCGGTTCGAATCCAACCCTGACACGTGTATATTTGGAGTTTGCATATTCTCCACGTGGTCGCGTGGCTTTTTCATCAGGGTCAACCACATTTAGAAACCTGCATTTCGAGTGTTTGGTTGCTATAAATGTCCACGTGATAAGCCACTTCGTTGAGCTATCATTAGTGGCCAGGTCGCTTCTGAAAAAAAGCTATACAGCTCAGTGGGCCTTACCTGGTCAAATAAAAGTCGTTGTTGTTAGTGCATAGTTTAGTTTACTTCAATGTGATACTTGGATGTACTTTACATTCTCGGAGCCAAGGAATTGTATGTCCACACCATTTACATGCAAATATTAGTCGAACAGTTGCATTTTGCGATAAAGTAATTAAAGGTGTCTGAGCTATTTTTTTAAAGACCAAAACTGTTGGAATTGCAGTAGTCTAGCCAATAAAAGATCGGAGAGTGCTCTCAGTTCTCTCATTGGGCTGACGTGAGCGAGTGTAACGCCTCTCGCTAATGAACACAAATGTCAATCAGCTTACTAAAGAAATGTGTTAATCTGAGCCTTTCAAAGTAAAGCCAGCGTCAAGTGAGGCTCCAAGATTATTGGGCACACTGATGACCTATCATGTGTCCTAACACATATAAGCAGAAATATCTCATGTATTTAAATAAATACCACCAGGCCACAAACTGGCCCCAAAGATGGATACTATGGATATTGTAGAGGCAGGGACCAAGCCATGTGGTAAACCAACAAAGGGGCCGTTCCTAAATGACGTCACGCGATTTTTGACGATTTTTGACCCCCCCCCCTTCGTCACACGGCGTCCCACAAAGTCAGACCCCCCCTCAAAAATGATGTCACAAAGCCCCCCCTCCCAAAAAAAAACATGCTTCAAATCGCTTTAAACTATTGTCATTGTAGTGCATATTTAATGTGGCGCTGCACTCTGATGTTGTAGGAGAAAACATTTATAAAAAGTCTATTTAATTAAGTAGAACGTGTTGTCTATATTTATTTAAAGTTGCGCATTTTTATGTGACATCACATTTCTCACCCCCCCCCCCCGCCCCTCGTCACACATCGTCACAAATATCTGACCCCCCCAGGTGCGTGACGTCATTTATGGACGGCCCCAAAGCAGATTTATTTTTTGGTTTCAGATTCGATCCAAATACACGGAATCAGTTCTGTCAGCAGGATTACATCGTCACCAGAATGATAAAAGGTAAAATGTGCAGCCCTGCAATTGCTAACTAATGCCACTCCGAGCTCAAGGACCTCCAGGAACGGGCTCAAGACAGCCCCCTTTGGCGGGCATTTGGCCTACTCTTCCAAAGTGGCGAGACATCTTGGAAGAGGAATAGTGAACCTGCAACACCAGCTTGTGGATTCAGAGTCGGCAATAGTACGCCAAATCCTTGTGTCAAACGCTGCCCAACAAATCAAGGGAGACTTGCAGCAGTCTTCGTCTTCTCATTCATACCCATGGGGATGCCGCCCGTGACCTTGAGCACCAACGCGGTTGTTGCAACGTTGCACGCTATTGCTTTGAACATTTTAAACACGAGCGGGGGGGTGGGGGAGTGGGGAGAGTTAGCAAAACATGCCCATGTGGCCGCAACACTTCAGCCACTGCAAATAAGTAAATGTACAACGTATCCACCGGGGTTTAAATCTTTCATGATAGCTTGCCATCAAAGAGGCACTTTGTACGTGTGTCTCTCAGAGTGCATTGCCCAGATAGAAAGCCTACAAGGACAAAAAAATGCATTATCAAGTAACCATTACTATGCAGCAGGGTTTATTTTTGTGACACTGCTCATTCAATTTTGTTTATCATGAGGCTAACACAGGACATCTTAGAAGCCCTTCAGCTACATTTGAGTAGCCCCAACACAACCTTGGTGAATTAATTTACATTCAATCATCCCGTCTTTGTACAGCGCTTTACATTGTTTTGTCGACAGCGTTACGTTGTACAAGCGAACCTTTAGCCCGTAGTGCAATTCATAATGAAAAACTGCACCGCTTCAATCACTCTCCTGGTGATATAGCGGCGACAGAATAAGCAAAGCAACAAACTTCTAATTGTAGTGACGTATTTCTATCACAATAATATTACCATCCGCGTATTGTGTACGCTGCACAATGCAGTGCTTAAAACATTGCGTTGTATTGATAAAGATGTACACTGTTATACAAGTAGTTTCTGAGACGACGTATTTTATCATCATTGGCTCCACAGCAAGCATTGACACTCAGTGTCAGCTGAAGGGCGTACGTGGAAGCGTAACATAGCCTGCAGGTAAGTGTGGTGGAGCGGTGGTTCGCCAAGCACACTAAAAACCCAGTGAGCTGAGTTTAATTCCCGGCCATGGCTATGATCAGTGGCAACGAGTGACACCTAAACGATGACAAAAGAATAGACTTTACCCTTCCTGGCAATAGAACATGTGCAAAGATGTTCAAGCACCAAATAGACACCTATTGCAAGGCATTAAGTCTGCATTAACCAACACGTACGTTGTGGCAAAACATGCAAACAAACGTGCTATGATAATATATGCATTGCCTTTGAAATTGATTGGTCTACACCAGAGACAGCCTTCTTTTATGGCCTCGTCTCACGAGGGTTAGACCAGAGAACGCCAAAAGGGGGACAGTACAAAGGCAATGCAAGTATCAGATTATAATTATTTATAGCTCGGGCTGAGCAGTATCCCCCCCCCCCCACATCTCCACCAACCTCCCCCATTTGCTTCACCAACCCAATATATGGCAGTGAAATATGGAAGTGAAATATCGTGGTGAAGTATGGTCAAACACCCATGATCTACACAGCTTGGGGGGGAGGGGGTTCATTCAGCAGTGGATTGACAAAGAGCTGTACGTTTTCTTGGTTCTTTCGGTAAAGTCACGTAGAAGGGAAGTAATAAAATAATAAAAATAAAACATAATTATAATATTATAATATTAGTATATTATTTTATTATTTTATTTTATAATATTTTGTTATATTAGTTTATTATTTTATTATATTATTTTATTAAGTTTTATTTTTATTATTTTATTACTTCCCTTCTACGTGACTTTACCGAAAGAACCAAGAAGATGAATCCCTGCAGCCACGAAAGCTTTAAATCGAAATTGAGCTGTACGTTATTACTGGAATGTGTTATTATTTGTAATTAGTAATCTCCACCAATGTTGCTTCTTAGCAAAGTTCAACAACTTTTGCATTGAATTGAGAGTACACAATAGGATCGATTATATTGTTGTACATGCCTCTAGTTGGCTATGACAGATGGCTAATGCAGCAGAGCAACCAAGTGTGTAGCTACCCCGATATATGTATTCCCTACTGGTGCATGCAACCTTCACCACATCGATTCTGTTTAGCACTGTATCAGGTTCACCCCATTGCAAATAGAAAATCCCTAATTGCATTTTTCTTTGCAAAGCACTTCACTTTGGGTGTCATTGGTACACCATAGAGAGATCTTTTGAGAGCAATTACGCTTGATTGCTATTAGGATATCGATTTGAGTATGCATTGTGCAAATTATTCAGATTAATTGGTGACACAGATTTATTGAACACGGGCAGGGTGCTGACTCGGGCAGGAGATTCCCTTTAGTTTCCACGAGGGGTGTCACTTTGCATAATGAACACGGGTTCACTTACTATTTATACATTCATATATTTATGTATTTGCATTAATGTCTAGAGCCTGGTGTCATGGTTCACGCAATGGGAGTTTAAATCCCGAGATCACTGGTTAGATTCCATCTCCCGGTGATGTTTCTTAAAGCTGTCCGCCCAGCAGTGTGCACTGCATAGTTTTAGTCGATTGTCAATGTGGCAATGTGGTGGAGAAAAATGTGGGTGCTCCCACTTCTCCAAAGATTTCTGGCCAGCGTGGGCGAGTAAGAGGTCCTATTGGGCTCCCTTGTTAGTGGATGCCTTCCACCAGCGAAGGTACATGGCAGGCATTGTTGCGCTGCACCTTTCATTCCTGTGCAGAACTCAGCACGATTCTTAACACAGCACGTGGGTCAAATGTTCCAATACCACAATGGAAACCTGTATTGTAGTCCAAATTTGAAGCCTCTTGTAAAACGATTACTACAATAGGCTGTGTAATATGACAAAGGTACCGAACTAACTGTGTGTGAAAGGGATATGTATTGATAAACAGGATGCATCATTTGCAAAAAAACAGCTGCATCACGAAATGCGGTTAATGTTGCCCACGGTTTGTGAGCCAAGAAGGCCGCTCGTGCACAGCAGTAGCATTGAATGCCAAAGACTATTCGTCTTGGTATTATGATAAATCCTGATCCCAACCTGTTTAAAGAGATGCTTAAAATAACATTGCTGAGGTAGCAACTGTGTACAGCTGAAATTGCATCTCTCACCACATTCCCATTGTAGTCTGCCAAAATCCACAATGCAGACATACAGAATGTAGTGTGCGTACTTAGCAGTGTTGATGCTACATTGTACGATGCATTGCACAATTACAAATCATAGCATGCGATTCAAATGTTGGTGGTAGCTTATTTTGTGTGAATATTAAAGGGTAATGGAGCACATGAAGAAACCGAGTGGTTAGGTCATTGTCTGCATGGGGATGCTGCAGTGATTGGCACACTGGACTTGCAATACAGAGGTCGTTGGTTTGATTACATTTCCCAGGTTTAACACGTAGGCTTTCGCGACCAATGTTATTCATAATCAACGATTTTTGGGTTTAGATCGCGTTTATTTATAAATGTGTCGTAACCCTCCACCACCCGACACGGCCAATCAGTAAAAATGTGTCACGTTGACAAAGACAAATAGTTCACTGCTTTAGCCCACCGGTGTGTTGAAGCAACAACATTTACAATGTGAGTACGACGTTTCGCTGGTACTCACATTGTAAATGTTGTTGCTTCAACACACCGGTGGGCTAAAGCAGTGAACTATTTGTCTTTGTCAACGTGACACATTTTTACTGATTGGCCGTGTCGGGTGGTGGAGGGTTACGACACATTTATAAATAAACGCGATCTAAACCCAAAAATCGTTGATTATGAATACATTTCCCAGCCTGGCACTTGAAACAATGGTGCCAGCAGTACGTAACTAAACTCTCTCTCCCCTTGTCCCTCTCGCAGCTTGTGTATCTATCATCAACCCCCCCTATCTCTGCCCCACCCCCTCTCTCTCCCCCAGTCTCTCGCACAGCCCCCCCCCCCCGCCGCTCACTCACTCTGGAGCCCTTATAAGCAGCTACATTTGGAGGTCTGCCCTCTTTTCTTTTCTTTTCACCTGAAGAAGACCGCTTGTGTTGCGAACGTCGTGAGTTCTTTGCTTTTAGTTTTGATTTTTTTTTCTATCTACATGACTTTACCGAAAGAACCAAGAATATAAACTCTTTTTTTTATTTGATCAGGTTAGGCCCACTGTGGCCGAAACGTCGTGAGAATTATTTCATTATGTTTTATTTTTATTATTTTATTATTTTATTATTCAGAAGCAACCTGGCAGCAAATGATAGCTCAACAAAGTGGCTCATCGTGTGGACATTTATAGCAGCCAAATACTCTAAATGCATGTTGATTCTAGATGTGGAGAGAAAAACCGTAAGTCTCAGAAAAAAATCCATAATTCTGGCTGTCGCCTGATGAAGCTGGTTGTAATTACTGGCGAAACGTCGTACTCTGATTGTAAATGTTGTGGCTTGGCTCTCTGTACTAGTGACGAATTGGCATGTTCTGTTTACGTGACAACCCTTACGAGGAGGAGCGCATGGGTACACCACCGATAATCGAGTGATAGGCCGTGTTTGGTGAGGTAAAGTGTTGGTACTCACACCTCTTGTGAGACAAGATTTTACTAAATATGGAGAGGCTCTCCGGAGCTCCTACTAGTGGAGCCCCTTCCTCCAGCATTGGTGCGAGCAGTACATTTATTGCAAGGCTGTACTCTTACGTGTTGTACACTGTAAACGTTATACTGGTAGGAACCACCTGGTTCCACCAGCCCACAGGGGATTATTGTGTCCGTCCGTCCGTCGTGCATAAAAAAATGGGAGGGGTCGGGCTGGGTGGAGAGGGGAGGGTGGGGAGGAGCTGGGTGGGGAGGGTGGGGTGGGGCTTGGTGGAGGGTGGAAGGGGTGGGGCTGGGTGGGGAGAGGAGGGATGGTCACCCCGTGGTGCCCTTATAAAACTCAACGTTCAACCTACTCACGCCGGCTTGTGCCCGCCCTCACCGTGGGCCATATTTGCGGAATACACCACGCCGCCGTTGACCCTGGCCATTGACCGAGCAACCCAACGTTCCTACCAGCTCCCTCCGCTGGAATGTGTTGTATTTTCCACAGATGTCAATTATGTCTTTTAAATGGTTTACATTTTCATTAATAAGCTATCCAGGCATGTTCGACCTATGCATTGCACACAGTAACACTATTGGTTTGAAAATCTAATGTGTGGGAAAATGGCCATTATAAGTTTATTAAAATAAATGCTATTTCCATTAATTGTAATATTAATTGCATAAATAATGAGCAAGATAACTAATGTCATTTTGATCTCAGTGAACCTTTCATGAAAACCTGTATTTAAACTACACATTGATTGGGTGTCCAGAATTCCAGCAAGAAATTACATTCCACAATTAACTATACATTCCCTCATCTGTCTGAATAAGAAATGATAGGAAGCCAGTTGACATTTGGAAAATATACATACATCACTTATAATATATCTTCATAAATTAGCATTAACAGCTTATGTAATCAATATTGTCATCATTATCATCATTCTTTTAACGACTAAAATACTTAATACTGTCAAGTATTCATACACTGCTATATATCAAACCGTGCATTAATGTACACATGCATTAGAGGACATATGCAGGTTACTCTTTGGTTTTTTCAGTAAAGTCACGTAGGTAAAAACTAAAGTAAATAAAAATTAAAGCAAATAAATTAAATCACGACGTTTCGGAGACAACACAATCTTCCGTCTTCAGGCAAAACCGTCACAGCAAAATTACTGTAATTTTTTACCTACGCGACTTTACCGAAAAAAACAAAGAGTTTGGATCCTTGCAGTCACGAAAACTTCAAATCTAGAATATGCAGGTTAATGACGTAATTCTGTTTAAAAAACGTGTGAGGGCTTGGGCAGGTGAGGTCGCTATAAGGGACGATAGTGACCGATGGTGAAGAATAATAATGGAGTGGCAGTCAAGGAACGGAACGCGTCTGAGACAATGTACACCAAGGAGATGGAGCGGTAAAACCAATTCATGTTTAGTGCTTGGGTGGATTATCACATCGCAGAATCATGAAAGATGGTGATGGGCTTGGGAGGTCTTCATCCCGAAGTGGGTTTGAACATGGCTAATGATAATGATGATGTATCAACGTTAGATCACAATTGCTTCTGCATAACTGCGTCTGTAACCAGGGCCATTGCTGTGAGTTCACACAATCGGATTTTCAGCCGCCCTCTCAGCCTTTGCACCTAATGATCCATTTAGTGCATGTCCATTGGGACGTTTAAATATTGGCAACTGATAAAGCCACATTAACGCACATTTTACCATTACAAATATATGCATGCAATTCCTTATATATTTAATCATTATGTATACGTACAATGATAATAATTTAGATTGCATCTGTATCAGCATAATTTTTTTTTAGATGATTACAAGAAATACAAAGAGAAACGAAGAACATTTGTGGACTATAACATTACATATTAGCAATTTACTTGCACAAACATCTGCAAACGTGGAGATAATTATTTTCAGGTTTTAATTTACACCTATTTTTTGCTGCCGTTTTGTAAAATGTTATGAATGCTCGCCGCAAGTATTTCTACTCGCATATTTATCTGTTTTGAGATCGCTAAATCATAAATTACTAGCAATGAAACCAGCTCGAGTGTACATGCTCGGTGGGTGAAGATTAAATATCAGGATTCATATCAGCCTTTTTCTAACAGTGGATTCACCACGGCTATTAATGATGATGCAGGGAAGTGAAGTTTATATTCTTGGTTCTTTCGGTAAAGTCACGTAGAAGGGAAATAATAAAATGACAAAAATTAAACAATAACATTCTCACGACGTTTCGATTGCAACACAAGCAATCATCATCAAGTGTGAAAAACACAGCAATATTTTTTTTGAAAAAAAGAACCAAGAATATGAATCCTTGCAGTCACGAAAGCTTTACATCGAAAAGTACTGTTTGTCAAGTTTTGTGGTGATTCTTAGTGGACAAATCAGCAAAAGAGTGTATACAAATGCTGTTGATAATTATTATAAATCATCTAGTCCTCATATCATATTCTCTTTTTGTAGATGTTTTGCTTAAGCTTTATTCCTCAGGGTTCATAGCTTACATTTCATATCCTCATGTGGAAGCAGTTTTTTTAGTTGCCTTTGGGGCCGTCCATAAATGACGTCACGCGATTTTGGACGATTTTGACCCCCCCCCCCCCATCGTCAAACGGCGTCACAAAAAGTCAGACCCCCACTCAAATATGACGTCACAAAGCTCTGCCCCCCCCAAAAAAAATACATGCTTCAAATCGCTTTAAACTATTGTCATTGTAGTGCGTATTTAATGTGGCGATGCACTCTGATGTTGTAGGATAAAACATTTATTAAAAAGTCTATTTAATTAAGTAGAACGTGTTGTCTATATTTATTTAAAGTTGCGCATTTTGATGTGACGTCATATTTCTCAACCCTCCCCCCACTCGTCACACATCGTCACAAATGTCTGACCCCCCCCCCCCCCCAGGTGTGTGACGTCATTTATGGACGGCCCCTTTCTAACTCGGGTCTCACTTTATGAAGGAAACTCGTCGTCCCCATGACCTCTCATCTCAATTGAAAATTAAGCAAACCAGCTAAAGGACTGGCTATAGCAACCGGTGCACGAACAGCTACTTAAGCCTTCACATATGTAGCTATTAAAACTTGATTTGAGGCTTTCGTGACTGCAGGAATTACTCTTTGGTTCTTTCGGTAAAGTCACGTAGAAAGAAGATAAATAAAATAAATAATAAAAATAAAACATAATAAAATAAAATAATGTTGTGTTTTTATTATGTTTTATTTTTATTATTTTATTACTTCCCTTCTACGTGACTTTACCGAAAGAACCAAGAAGATGAATCCCTGCAGTCACGAAAGCTTTAAATCGAAAGATAACTAAAATCATAGAATACGACGTTTCGATTGCAACACAAGCAGTCGTTATCAGGTAGAACTAAATTTAAGAGAGAGACAAAACACAGACACGGAGACACGCAGACAGAAACACAATATGTAGCTATTGTCTTCCAATATAAATGCTAAGAGGCAAGTATCACCATAATCACACTTGGGCTAGGATAACGTAATTCAAGAGTAAAGTACTCTGTTGTCGATAGCACTGCACTAAAGAGAAATAGATATATAATAGATTACATTTCTGGCAATAACCCTCTTCTTACAAGAGTGACGCTAATGCAGAGATGCTATTGAAAAAGACCATCACCTGAAATGTCATCTATTATAAAGGGCATGTTGAAAATGTTTTTATTGTTATTTCTGCTCGTGCCCCAATGCTAACGCAGAATCAGATATGTGCGTCTCATTGATGGAGAGAATTAAGGATGGAATGGAATATATCTTCTTCTTACAACGTGGTGCTCTTGTGTGACACGTAAATCTGGTCTATGCACGATGTGCCCTCTAGTGGACCAGCGAGGAGCAATAGTGGGCATTCAATAAGCGTCCACTTTTTGGCAAAAATGGTCTCACGTGGTGTTGAGTGCTTGCTGTATAATTGATTCAACTTATAAAATATTGAAATGTACTCCTTTGGCAGTTACTCGGCTGCAAATGTTTTACAAGATTCATTTGAATGAAACATTAATTGGGCATGTATAAAACTGCTTTTAATCTTTAAGATTGCTGTGTGCTTTTTGTGAAAAAAGCTTACATTAAAACAGCACACAACCTGAAATATTGTTTGCTCACGGATGAAACGTAGTTATTGTTCGATCTCCCGGCTTGAAACAATGGCAACGTTTCTATAATCCTCCTTCACCTCTGTCCTTCCAGCAGTATGAGCGGGTACATCACAATCGATCGCAGCTCGCTCTTCCAAAATCTCTAGCCAACGTGGACGATGAGGCCAAACTACCCTCCGGATGGGGATTTCTCGATCTCCTTTTACTGGAGGTCATTCCACCACTAGCAGTGGAATGACCAAGCAATTTCAGGACTACACATTTACGTAATCTACAGACACAAATATGGTGCACCGCACGTAAACCATATTCAGAAAAAGTTAATACACTTGCTAATACATAACCAAATGTAAAGCCTGCTCTTCCAAGTAACGTGGTTTACTGTTCAGTATAATCTACACATGAAAGACTTGCATTTCTACCAGAAGTGATGACTGGTCGTGGTCGGAGGGTAAGCGCCATGAATCATGCAGACAGCGGGTTTTCGTTTGCATGTGACACGGCATGCTTCCAACAAGGTCAGAGCCCGGCTAGTCCAGGAATCACGTTTCTCACTTTGCGGTGACTCAGCTATTTGCAGGCCCCGCTGGGACCTCGTAACCTCCTCGTCTCTTGAGCTCTGAACAATTTTGTGTCCAGATGTCCGCGGAGTGCTTTCTCGAAATGGGACAGGTGCAAACGGCGATGTCAATACAACGATCAAAGGAGATTTGCATGCTTTTGCGGATGGGATTGAACATTGCAACTGCACGCAGTTTAACCGAGGCAAAACTAAACAGGAGCGAACACACCTTAAAGAACAACCACAGTGGGAGATGAAGCGATGCGATTAGCTCACGTGCAGGAGCCGGATGGATTGCTGCATGAGTATACTGTGAGATGGCGACCACCTTGTGAGACCCTT
The DNA here is from genome assembly GCF_015708825.2 of Lethenteron reissneri. Taxonomy (NCBI): domain Eukaryota; kingdom Metazoa; phylum Chordata; class Hyperoartia; order Petromyzontiformes; family Petromyzontidae; genus Lethenteron; species Lethenteron reissneri. Next base: position 8,043,914 of record NC_083803.1, on the reverse strand, counting down.
TGTCTAGCAGTGGATAGACCACGGTCGACGATGAGACTTAAAGGGGCAACTGAAGGTACGGTGCTTAACATTTAATATATGATCGCGAAAGCAGTACACACGCGCGTGTGATGTAAATCTGGAAGGTAAACAAGTATTGCACTATGTAATATTTCTGTTGAACGCAGCTAATCCACCCAAGCGTATCACTCAAGGTCAGTCAATAGAACAGCTTTAAAACAACCACGAAAAATAACCCGACAAGGAATTGGCATTCGCTCTTAATACACACTGCGCTGCTTTATACTCATTGTATTTACAGCTGAATGGATGTTCACGAATGCATGGAAATTGCATGCAGGGCACGATAGACAACATCGGTCTTGGGGAGTGACCGGGTTGAGCCTTTTCTTGGGGGAAGGCAGCAGCGGTGCTAAGAGCTCTTGCCTCGCATTTTCTAGCTTAAGTAAGAAAGTGCAACTCGATTTTATATCGCGCCATTCACACAAGGCATCACAGCGCTTTACAATACAATCCCAGTAATAAAAACAAAACCTTGACATAAAAACAGAGAGGAAAACAACCCGACCACGAGCCTTTAAAACCTCGACTGACGGAGCGTCCCCAACGGACTTGGGTGCAAGACAATGCCACAAACAGGAGGCCTGGCTACTATCACCCATATTCTTAGTTTTTTTCGGTAAAGTCACGTAGGAAGAAATTAAAATTAATTTTTAAAAATCACGACGTTTCGGAGGCAACACAAGCTTTTGTCTTCAGGTGGAACCGTCACAGCACGATTGCTGTGACGGTTCCACCTGAAGACGGTTCCACCTGAAGACGGAAGCTTGTGTTGCCTCCGAAACGTCGTGATATTTATTTTTATTTTACTTTTATTAATTTTAATTTTAATTTTTTACCTACGTGACTTTACCTAAAAAACCTACGAATATGAATCCTTGCAGTCACGAAAGCTTCAAATCTAGAATTACTATCACCCATTGAACGCAGATCTGGTCTTGGTATACTCAGGTGCACGGAGTTGGCGAATCGAGCACGGAGAGTTTGAATAATTTGCATTCGGGACGCACTGCCCATTGCTTTAAGTTCCTGTGCAGAACTGTCGCTTGAAACCGACCCAGGCGAACAGGTCTGGCTACAGGCAAGCGTTGGCGCATTCCGATAAACATTGACATGCATACCAGTCGTCAATTAAACAAGCTGCACTCCTTACCAGCAAATAAAAACAAACTATAGTGGACTTTGTGAATTGTGAACATTGCCATGACTATAGATATGTACACTGGTATGGAACCAAATGCCCCATCATCAATCTTCCATGATCAATCAACTGCTGGATGAAGGCCTTGCCAAGCTGTCACCATCTCACACCATCCTGCAATGCGAAAATCTACCTAGTACCCGCACATGAGTTAATTTCATCGCTCCATCTCTTCGTGCGACGTAACCTCGTTCGCATTCCATGCTTATTCAGTTTCCATTTTAGTATTGCATATACGTTGAAAATCTCCGTTGTTTCATCCAAACAAAACAACCGCAACTAATGTCACAACTTTACTTGTGAAAACCTGATGTCGGTAACTCACTTAAATTCGCGTGTTTCATACACATCTGTGTTATTGTGTCGACCAATGGCATTGAATAATAACTGGAAATTACGAATGGCAGGGCTACTCTGCTCTGGCCTTAAACGAAGCAACTGGGTCTACATCTAGCCTTGTGCAAAGGCTAAAAAACCGCCCACGGTAATAATGACTGTATGCATCACCTGCCTGATATGGGTGCCCCTTTCCTCCCCAGTTGTACAAGGCTCACACAATGATATGCCACATCGAGCCAGTGCAGTGCCCAATGGAAGAAGCCATTTGTGCATAGAGATATATTCAGATTCGCCACGATGAAAAGTAAAATGTTTCTATCTTCATATCTTGGCCGTTTTCATGAAAATGAACATCAAGGCGTTGGTATTTATTTAGTGCTTATATGCCAAATGCATCTCTAAAGTGCCTTACAACCACAACATTACAAAACCACTCGGCCAAAGCAGAGAAAAAAGATAGGGGTGAGGGAGCAGGAGCGAAAACAAAAAGACATGAAAGAACAACGAGTGAAGGACATCAAAGACTCAGTTAAAACTAAAATGACACCACCCATACACGCACAGCCAGACAGCGGAGTCACCGAGAATCCCCGAATCAGCAAAGTCCGAGGGAAACTCCGTCAAACAGCTAGAACAAAGAGTCCATCTTCCCGGCTCCGTGGTCCACAAAAACCCGGGACATATCGGAAGAAGAAGTTCTCAATAGAGAGGACATCTCCATTTAAACATTTGGACATTCGTGAAAAAGAGCTTCCCCAGAATAAATAAGTATTCTGGTTTTGAAACAAACGCGTTGCCTTGAGTGCCGTATTCATTGCGCAACTGTAGGCCTTGCTCGCAAGGCGAGTGCAAATACCCGTTTTCAGCTTCTGATATTGATTATACACGTGACATTTGCATTGGTAATTACTGCCGGGCTCTCATCTCCATTCTCAAATGTTTCGGAACTCGCGGAATGCACGCAGCTTTGTGTGTTGTACCACGTGAACAAGCGCTGCAAAAGCATATTTTTCTATGACCTCTACGTAAATACCCTTGCATTCAAATAAAACCGAGGTCAAAAACACAGAGGAAGGGTGCATACATAGGTCAGCAATAATGGAATTGCCCACGTAACATTATTACTTGCAAGCAATGTAATTGTTGTAATAGGTTTATTTTCGCCATCGATCTTCATAGCAAAAATGATAAATGTGAAACAAAACATTGCATTTACAGAGTAATTGCAAAACTACATAGGTTAAAAAAGACGAAAAAGCATGACATTATAAACCATTAGGCCATTCATGTAGAATTGAAAAAAAACTAATTCCGGTCGAGTAGAAAATGTATCAATTTGCTTGTGTGGAAATCACAATCTGATCTGTTATATCTTGACTTAAAGCTTTCATGACTCCAGGAATTCATACTCTTTGGGTCTTTCGGTAAAATCACGTAGATAGAAAAATAATAAAAAATCACGACGTTTCGATCGCAACACAAGCGATCGTCTTCAGGTGAAAAAATACAGTGAGAGAGCTGCTGAAATAGAATGTTATATCGGCCTGAGATGGGTGCAACCCAAGGGTAAGTGGGCGGGGTTAGAGATGGTATTTGCATGTAAATGTAAGATCGGAGGGCGCCCTGAGGCTGTGGGGTGGCCATTGTATTGAGAGAGACGAGGCTCAAAAGAAAGCTGTCTCTGGTGTGGACCATTCAGTTTCAAGGACAATGCATATATTATCAGAGTATGTTTTGTTAGCATTCTGACCACAAGCATTGCGGTTAATGCAGACATGATTCCTTGTAAAAGGTTTCAGTTTGGTGTTATAACATCTTAACACCTGTTTGGTGCCAGAAAAAAGAGGAAAAACCTATTATCATATTTTGGTACTGGCAAAGGAGATCCCATGATGTAGATGCTCGCCTGAGCTCTCATTACTCTGATAGTGCATTGTCTTTGGGCTGTACGCCTTTTGGCGTCCTCTGGTCTAACACGGTTTGAGACGAGGCTCAAAAGAAAGCTGTAGACATCATTCCTTGCAAAAGGTTTCAGTTTGGTGTTTTAACATCTTAACACCTGTTTTGGTGCCATAAAAAGGGGAAAAACCTATTATCAGAGATTAGCATGCCAATGTATTGTGAGAACGGAGGGTGCCCTGAGGCTGTGAAAGTAGCCACCGCCACATCGAGGGAAAGGAGAATCGGTGACTGTGCTAGTAAGACATACAGCCTGTCAATGCAAAGACCTCCAACCTGGCAATGCAACTCAGAGAGTCGGAAATAACTGCTAACATCGGCAGGTAGGATGGAAACATCAGAGCCAGTTACGACTTCAACGTCATTCCAATAATTGCTCAGTTTGTACCCATCTTCTCGGTTGAAATTGTGTTTGTGTTTATATATCTGGATGGCTTCATGAACGAATCTTTGTTGGAAAAATCTATTCCGTGTGTGCCCACAGTATTAAAACAATGATCAACCACGGCCGAGGTATTGGTCCTCCCGTGTTTCAGATCTGCCTTATGTTCACGAACACGTTCCGAGACATGTCGCTTAGTTTCCCCAATGTACCTACGGCCGCAGACACAACTTAGTTTGTAGACACCGGGGTATTGCATGTCAGGGATCACATCCTTCACAGATGGGATCAGATCACGAATTTTATGTACTGTGTTGAATCGAACCTGGATCTTGTGTTTGCTCATGATTTTGGAAATGTTTTTGGTGACCCCTGCTATGTATGGCAAGGTGATGGTTTTGATTGTTTTTGGCATGGGAATACAAAGAGCACATTTTTTAAGACTATAATCCACTCAGCTGTGTGCCTGTAATACAGCAGAGTAAAGGCGACGTTTGGTGGATCAAACACAAATGTTGTGAAACTCCCAGCTCGTGGGCGTCGAGGAGCCATACTCTAGCTCGCCAGGAGACGGCAGTACACTACAGCAAATGTGGTGGACTTGACTTGTTTTCGGTCTGCATGGGATGTGCATGTCTCAAATCTCTCGCAAGCATGGGTTTCCTCTGGGTGCTCCGGTTTGCTCCCATATGTAAACATTCATTAATTGGCTGAAAACATCTTTATATATATAGAGAGAGAACTAGAGTTTGGGAAATTTTTGGCGGTGCATCACTGCCTTCTGTGCTTGTTCACACATTTTGAAAATGTGTGAGCACTGTGCACATTACATTTTGAAATTATTGTATATTAACTGTATTTATTTACTTAAATAGCATTTCATTTTACTTCAACTGGACCGGATATAAACTACTTGTTCGTAACATTAACTACATTAAATACATTCATAACGCAAATATGGATCCCAAAATATATTTTTGTAATTTTTATAAGTTTTTATTGACTATTGTATTTCCTTAGTATGTGAGTGCTCAAACGACTCAGTTTTTTTTAACAAAAATATTGAACACCGTAATTGTAGTATCACTCATTTATCTATAAACATTTGACAAATAGTTTAGCTCTGTTCTACTGCATATCAAATAATAGGGCACTGCATTGTATTGTACAGTACTGCATATTAAACTAAGTACTTTGTCTCACTGCCAAAAAAAGATCACAGTGCAGTATTTATTTTCCATCCATCTAGAACAACATCTTCCAAGCCATCAAGTGTGTGCAATGAGACGTAAACAATAATCAAACCTAAACTTTACTTTAAAATAAGCTCATGTGCACTCACGGTGGATGTTGCATTCCTGGTTCATGAGATATGGCGACGGTTTTTTGGGATCACGGATAATGAATGACGATGACACGTAAATTACAACGCAAAAACAACCTTAAACACATTTATTGGTGTCCTTTTATTCATGAACATTTTAATAAACATTGACCACTCAGCAAAACTCTCAGTATGTAATGTAAATAGTACATTACAAAAGATTCACTAAACAATTGTTTCCCTACAAAATGCAATTGCAGGTAATCATTAAAAGGCATGATAAGCCATCAGTTTTAAGTGAGGGTCCGCTGGCATTGCTTTAACATAAAAAAAAAACACTGCCACCTGCATTCTAATCGTGTTGTGTCTTGGGTAACGAGAGGAGACGGCACACCACACTGCAACGAGCATTACACTCAACACATTGGTCAATAACACTGCGGCCTGAAGAATAACATATATTAAAGGCAACGTTTCAGACAATGACCCTTCTTCATAGCACATAGAGAGGCGAGACAGCGGATAACAGTTGGAAACTGCACTTTACATGATAGGGCCTGATCTATATTTAAAAATTTTGGTGAGGACCAGTTTTTTTTTATTAAGAGTAATAATTACCTATGAGTGGTTATCGAATAACAAGCCCTATATTAATACATTTATTACTACGTAAATGAATTTGTATTAAAATAAGCATTAGAAAATGTTTATGGCGCATTGCATTATGGGTATCCATGTTGCTATGTCAACATGGTAAATATTAGCATAATCAACGGAGTGATGCATTACTTGGTTCAATCAATAACATTTCAGGGCCCCAAATGTGAAGTTCAACGAGACTTCATTAACACAGCTGCTTTCGGTCCAGTGCCAAGGCATGAACAGTGTGCACACGAGATTAGAGTGCAAGGGCTGCCCCCCAATGGTCAACATTGCTGGAGCCCTTGTGATGTTCTACCACTCTTGATGCCCATTGTAATACGAACACCCACTTGAATGTGATGAAAATAAACAACCAACAATTAATGTCCATAGGTATATTGCACAAAAACCTGAGCAAATGCACAAACAGCACAATGAAGCATTTGGTACAATAATCACCCAAACCTTGTTTGATTCTTGATTTTATACATGAATATATAAAAATGTGTTCACCCCTCTCCTATGTGGTTCAGCTTCCTGGGATTGCTTCCATTATGTTGATACTTCCACCGTCCTCCACCCAACTCTCCAATTCGTTGAGCATGAATCAATGAAATAGTGCACCACATGCAGTCCCACAAAAGATAGTGTATTTTCCAACTGATATCACAACCACAAACCTTACAATGCTTAATTTACATCCAGAACAGTCCAGAACACTGTTCTAGGAAACATTTTTGTCGCGACACATCCAAGTCCCTTTATTTTTGGTCCTAATTCATAGTAGCATAGGACTATAGGGTACAATAACAGACGATTATTATACTCTAGTAGTAGTGCCTTAAACCCATAATCCAAACCAGCCAAGCAGCGTTCTGGAATATATCGACTGAGGAAATTAAGCCGTGCCCTTCCAGTCCAAATAGCAACAGGGTTAGAGAGAGAGAGAGTGCACAAGAGGAGGCATACGAAGAAGGCATTCAATGCAAGCAGAAGTGATCAACACATACATGGAAGTGTCGCTCACATATCACAGATGCAGTTGTGAGTCCAGTGTCATTTGACGCGGTGAGTGAGAAGTGAAACTATACACGTGTGCAGTTCTTTTCAAATGTTTTTTCATATTGAAACAACAGTCCAAAAAGAGTATAATTTTGAAAAAAAACATTTATCCCAAAAATATGCTCGACCAATATTGTAAATATGTAGCAGCGCACACAACGAAACACACATATATGTTTAAAAGTCTTAAGAAGAGACATCTTTTGATGTAACACTTTTTTTCTGATTATACTACACATTGTTGGTTATCTTCTTTGCACCACTTGAAACAAAAAATATTCCACTTGCCACAAAAACGGAGCCACCACTCCGGTGGTCAGAATCTCTGAAACAGCCTTTGTTTATCCTACTTGCAATACTGCCAAACGACAATGGCATGGCATGCATTGCTGCATCTGTGGGCCGGCATATTAACTCGTGAAAAACATTGCCGCGTTTCTTTGTGCCATCAAATAACAATAGGAGCTTTTTTTTTAAAGCAAAAATTGTCCCCTTCCAGACATGTGAGGTTGTAAAATACTCTTGTCTTTCTTAACCATGCACACTAGCCCTTGTACCAAACTTACATTTGCCACATTTTACAAACACGATGACGACCGCCACCAACTACTATGAAATTATAATTGATATAACCTACATTACACTCCCTATATAAAATGACTCATGAACGTGAACACATCAATGTAACATTAAGTAGGCACTGTGTTTAATGATATTACATTAAAAGCAAATAAAATATGGCAACCCATATATGGTATACCAATATTTTAAAAAAAGAAATCATATTGAAATAGGATATACGTTTCCTTTGGTGTGATCTAGGGCTGTGCCATTCTATCGATATAATACTGTAGCGTATATTTATTTACTTACAAGTCATACAACAGCAACAATAATATACTGCAGCAAATGTGTACGCAGAATATATATATTTGCAAGCCCACCACATGAAGCAAACACGTTCCAAGGGCAAAACAGCGGGCGCAACATTTTTTTACCTAAAGGTGCAACCCTGCAATTATTTGCTTACGACACTGCTGGCAGAAGTGCCTTCCCGTGAGCTCTTGATAGCCCTTCTCGAGGGTGTTTCGGCCTACTCTTCCACGCCAATTAGATGTATGTATGGCGAACTCCTCTCGCACCGTAGGTAGCCAACCGTGCTAATCGGAGGTGTGGAGATGTCATGGGGAGTACTCTCAACTAATCCCAGCACCCACGACGACCTGTCTGTCAATCGACTAATTTGGTTAAGCCGTGCATACTAGTTGGGTGGACAGAGGCAAGTGGCGGAGGATGTTGAAGAAACTCGCACCGTTGTTTGAACTGGGGCGCCAGGAGATCGAACTGGTAACCAAAATGTTGCAAAGAGAATAAATCAGTATAGGACCGTGTTTGGGTCTTCTCTACAGTTTTAGTTGACAACAAAGATCTCGTTTGTATCCTACGTAGCCAACCGTGCTAACCGGAGCATCCCTCACACGATTGCCAGCCACACGTTAATCACCTCAATTACAATTATAAATGCCGCTGCCCTGGAAATGCCCTGGAGCTGTGCTATAATTAACAGTGAATACCAATGTCAGGGACATGATGTCGCATTGCTACTGGTGCCTGCGCTATACCCTTCAAGAGCCCAACTCAATCGCCCATCGCAACCCCCTTCATCTTCGCTGCATTGCCCCCGAGCAGAATTTCACTAACGATGCAGAATTACGGAGGTGAACCACAGCCAGACAACACATCTCACTGATGAAGATGTTTCAGTAATTTTAGGAAGTTTATGGACTATTTACTATGACATTAAGCTGTACACATTCCAATACATATTCCAGACATTATCCAAAATAAAGTGTAATACTGCTCTATATATTAATACTAATTTTAAAAAGTTTAAAATACTCCAAAGAACCAAGTATAAAATACCGCAGTGACTCTTTGCCTCTATGTCACGTAACAACTTTTCTGCGGTTTGTTTTATATTGTGACGACTAGGGGGTGCACAGTTAGAGCCCAATTGGATCTGATCACGACGTTCAGATTGGGGTAACAATTTGACCCCAATCCAATTCAACCAACAATCACCAATCCTGGTAAATTGAGATCACTTTAATTACTGCGTAAGAATATGTAACACAATCCCTTTAGACTTAAATAACAACACACAACAGTGTTAAGTTACTTTTGTTGTTGTTGTTATTGAAATACTAAAGCGTGAACTATTTTCCCAGGAAAGTCTTTGTAAGTATCAAAGCCAATTTTCAGGAGGGGTCCTGTCTTGGGGACATTTGAACAATTCCATTCATGACTGTGTGCGCTTGTGGGAGGAAACCAATACCCATCAAAGTAGAACTGACAGGTCCACACAGATGGGTTCGTGAACGCACCAGAACATTGATTCATCCTGGCTAGCCAACAGCCTCGTGGATTGGGCAGTCTCACTGCACAAATCTCCACGCGATCTGCCAATTTTTCCAAAAGCACTGGCTTACAGATCGGCACGCTAGCTTCATATACTGCAGTGAAACGGTAAACAGATTAGGTTTCCGAAACACATCTCGACTCTGGCAGGCAATCGATTCTATTCCTACAGACATTGTTAATCCTTCGTAATCGGATCCTAAATATAGGCACCCGATAAGCCCCTTAGGATGTAAACCAATGATGATCGGGTCATGTTCCCATTCAACCTTAATTGGGCAAGTCCCCAAAACGTTTCTAGATTTTCCTGGCAACAATTGGGTTGATGCGATTCCGAACCAAAGGTACACTCCTAGTAGACAATATACAATTTTGCTGATAAGCAGTAAAGCCATATCTAACGCCTATAGCAATTGCAAAGGTCTTCGTTAAATACAAATTCAACATATAAAGAACGGAACTGTATATTTTAAATGAAAAATATTGTTCCACCAGATAACAAATGTTTTTTTCAATCCAGTGTTCACATCCCAATATTCTTCTGTTAACAAAAAGCAAAATAAATTTGTAGGAAAAACTATTAAATAAATATATCCTATTTTCAATAGGGAATGTTTAGATTCTACACCATTTTCAGATGCAGGTGAATTATCAAACACAATAATACTGGAATGAAGGTAGACTATCTGCCGCACATTTTTAGACATCATATGTAACTGTGGCATCCACAAAAATGGACATACGTACTCAAAGAAAACAATAGGTTTGCGTGTTTTTTAAATATCAATATGTGTTTGGCTTAAACCACGAGCACAACTCATGCTGGAAACTCATCTCGCGATGTGCAGTTCATACGTGAACAACATTTGTTCAAGGTTGGACAAAAGCTGAGATGCTACTTTGTTACACCTTCTGCAAGCACGAAAGGAATAACATTGCTATTGCTCATAATCCTAAACCACTAAAGCGTTTAAAATAAACTTGCGATTTCTATCTTCCAGTTCTATTTACTCTGCACTCAAACCACACACATTCATTTTCAAATGAACAACGCATTGCCTTTACTTACCCTTGACATTTGTGGATTGTTCTGTGCAGAAACGGTGAGATAACACAACGCGAAACAAAGCAATACATGGTTTACCAGATAAAGAGTGCACGTCACTTTCCCAAAAACACACGGGCAGCACAGACAGATGTGGAGGGGGTGCGCTGGTGGTTCCCTTGTGAGGACAGGAGGGTAGGGTCTCCATCAGCACTTGTACTTTGTCACGAGCTGTAAGTGCAAAGAAAATAATAATCCACAATCAGCAACTTTTGCCAAGCACCCCCAACTGTTCCATAATTTCTTATACCCCAATGTCCATGCCGCCCATCAAACCTGCATACGTGCGTTTGGCGATCAGGCCAAATACTGTGTTAATAAATAACTACGACCAATTCAAGAGATTTTCAATCCACCAATGGATGGAGGCCACCACACTCCATTTGTGGCATGCTGTTTTACGGAACCATACTTCACTACTCTGGTCAGTGCGGGTTATCAAAGGGTGTGGAGGAGAGGCCCGGTTCGGATATCACTCGCCCACTAATGTTAGCCATGGCCGGGAGTTGAACTCGAGTGTTCGGTAAACGCAGAGCGCTAACCACTGCACCCACCTCAGCACCAAAACAATGTGTAACGCACCACAAAACATCACAGTTTGTTGGAAATTAAAGGTGGACCGACATATCAGTTTAACAACATTGACTTTTAAGCTCATAATATATTCATAAAATTGCATAAGAACTGATGTTTGACTATTCATATTATTTGCGCGGAGTGGATTCAAGTCACACGTGCAGCCAAAAAGAGGCATTACAATTCAGTGTGATAAAAACAATCGATCCTTGAATCGAGCCGTGGCAATAATCACGATCATCCATCGAATTCCTCCTGTAGAAATGGGCGTGTGAATCTTTCAGCCCAATGGAAATGCATGTGTGCTATGCTCCTAAACATCCAGCAGAGGGAATCGATGCCTTAACATTGCAACGAGCGATGTGAATATGAGACTGGCAGCGATGAGAATGCCTTAGCTCGTTGCACAAATCAACACAGACGTCTTAGAATGGATGGGAGTCAAGGCCGTAATTATAATATATATCGGGGGACACACATCCCCCCCAATATTCAAATATGCTCAAAATGTCCCCGCAATATATTGCTATAAACAATATTTATTTTTTAAATTGCTATGCTATGTAAATAAAAACAACAATTTGCTAAACCTTGGCCACAATATCTGGACTTGTCTTCATATAACAATGCATAGATTTCGGTTTATATGATTGTGGTTATGGTTGTACTTTATTAATCCCTAGTCTCAGCCATTACATACAATGAAACAAGAAAAGGTAAAAAAGAAAAAAACAGAGCAATGTAATACAATACACTATTAGACATTATTGAAAAAAATTATAAAAAGTCCATGACATGTGTTAGTGAATTTTTCAAAATTTTAGGCAGGAAATTCGTTTTCAAATTTAGATTTATTTATTTTCTGGAAGATTTGGTCCCCCCCAATGTTGACTCCATGGCGACACCCTTGATGGGAGTACCCACACTTTATCCCACCGCGACCTGACATTCGACTGTGCTGTAACCATTTGTGTTGTTGGCTGGACTGAAGCTTGCACATTGTTTCAAATGCCGTGCTAGAAGATCGGTTTAACACAGAGGCTTCCACGACCGATATTATCGATAATAGAGGTTAAATCACGTAAATATAAATGTGTCGTCAAACCCGCCACCACCCGACGCAACCATTTAGTAAGGTTTGTCACGTAAACAAAACATGCCAATTCGTACGTGCATGGTGTGCATGCATAATGCACGTTCATTACACTATGAATAACTCAACCGCTAATGTATATTCATTCTAATTTATATGCATAAATTAACCGCCCCCCCCCCCCGGAGGTCGCACCTGATTGGCTCGCAAGTGATGACGTCACATGTATCCCTCTATTTAAGACCGAAACACGAGGATTCCTCCACAACTTTGGTTGTCGCCTGATGAAGCTGGTTGTTATTGCTGGTGAAACGTAGTACTCGAATTGTAAATGCTGTGGGTTTACTCTCCAACACACAGGCGGTGTGCTGAACTGGTAACTAATTGGCATGTTTTGTTTACGTGACAAAACCTTACTAATTGGCTGTGTCGGGTGGTGACTGGTTAACGACGACTTTTATATTTACACGATGTAACCCAAAAACCTCTATTATGGACCAGGAGATCGAATTGCTGACCTCTGGATGCAAAGTTCAGGGTGCTAAGAATTACACCACGGCAAGATTCAATTACCTTTTTACAATACTAAAACAATGCATTGATCCATCGATCAATATTGATATATTTGTTTTACTCGCACAATGTACCCACCCATTGAACAAATTCTTTTAAATTCTGAAAAATGGCTCATGATACATTTAAGATAATGAAGTTGACATCGCTATATGAATGAGAGCAGAACAAAAAGAATAACTTAACATGAGACGATGACAAGAAGTTGAAAAAGAATTGATTAATTAATCTAATCGTGACCTTAATTGATGAGATATCAAATCGCTGGAGGTGGGTGGGCGAATTGTTCATTGCCTACTACTGAACATAAAACAGCATTGCTCGCTCAAGTATGGCATCAAATCGGTGGGCAATGCACCCGTCACTGGTTTAATATCAGCTGGTCACTTTTTCAGCCCAGCTGTCAGAACATTAACTTTTGCAGGACTCAGAGGAAATGGGCAGAACCAATACAGTTCATAATTCAACAGCAAACAATGGAGCGTGCTCTCCTAAAATAGCCTCTTTGAGTAGCACCTAATTGAGGGCCCTGAGATTTCAGGAAAAATACATTCATATCAGGGATTGAAGACATTCAGCCGTTCTAGCGTTCATTTTCCAACGGAGGAGTTTTAAAACCACTGCATCTCTTTCCACCGAGCCCACAAATGACTATGATAATAACGGCAATTACCTCCTGATGAGGGAACCTGCCACGATAATAATTTGCCCTTTTCTCAAGAACGCTGTAATTAATGATACGTTCCAATTATACTACAGCTAAAACATTAATGAGGGTTCTTTGCAAGTATTTTAAAAAAGAACTTGAGGCGTTGTTATTTTTTCACAATTTGACAAAGATGAATAGATTTACTTAAATGGCCCGGCATTTATATTTGGATTTTTGTATATAATAATTGGCACAAAATATTGAAATTAAAATTACCACATACAATTCTATATGTTCTAATAAGATCATGTCAAATACGTAAACATAAAAAAATAAAGTTGCATAACTGTTGTAACTATTTTATAAGTAATAAAATTGCTTATATAAAGTTATAATCGAACATCACTTGATCTTCTGAATTCAGTATAATGGATGCAACTGGAGTCAACTCACATTTTAAAATAAGTAATTTGAAAAGTCTGCTAAAGTTCCTATTACTTTATTATTTTCGCTATTATTTTTACGATTGACACTTACAATGATCATTTATATTTCTGGCTTAGTAGTGATGTGAGAGATGTCTGGAGCCATCCGGGGCTTCCCACTTAAGCCAACCGACACTGACTAACACAGTGAGGTATGGTAAAACAATCCCCATGACCTACACAGCGTGAGCAGCCCTTCACCCTGCATTAGATTGAGAAAGGGCTGTTATATTATTTCGTGGTAAGTGACAACACAGGAATCAACAGCTTGCTGATTAGAGAGAGAGAGATCATTATGGGTTGCCGTACACTCTTCAAAACGTGGGCTCTTGGCAAATATGCACATGGCAATGGCAGGTAATCACCGCAGCACATGCTGTACTTTAACGAAAACGATGCAATATATCCACAGAAATGTGCAACAAAAAAAATTAACCCGTAAAAAAAAAGTTTTTCGCTATAAATCCTTTATATGCGTGGCACCGGTTTTATTTTATTATTCATTTCTGTTTTTCTTGAGTAAAAGTTTCATTTTTATCACATTGGTATTTTAAATTAAATATAAGGAAAGTCGTATATAAGGATTATAAGGTTTTCAATTTTTGTATGATTGTTTATATTGTACATTTTTGTTGTTTTCTTGAATCATTTTCTGTGTTTAGGAAAAATATATGATTGTGTTAGTGAAATTATTTTTTCCCTAAAAAGTGGAAAATTTTGGGAAAAAAATTTCACGAAAATAAATTGTCACGCACAACGAGTCTGTGTGCAAAATGTCGGCTCGATTGGATCACGGGAAGTGGGTTAAAAAACGACCGAAAGATTTGCACGGTCGTAAGCGCGCAAGCAAGCAAGCATGTGAACTTAATATAAAGGATTTAAAAAGACTCGTGCGCGTGTATACGACGAACGTGCATCATTCAACCTTTTGTGCAGTCTCGGCGAACTGGTTGGCGCTATTGGCCATATCGGCGGTTTTGTCCTCTGCTCGACCGAGCCGCTCTCCGCGCTCATTGAGGGCCTGGCTGGCCTTCTGCACGGCACTCGTCACGCTGTCCGCCGCCGTGCACAAGATGCTGTTCCCTGTGCGCACACACACACACAACACGCGCAACACACACACGCGTGGCGCACACAGGCGGACACCCCCCGGTCACAGCCGCAGCAGAATAGCCAGTGCCACTCCGTCCCACGGTCCAAGTGCGATTCACACATCGCGTTGTCGAACAGCCGAGCATTGCATCTTCGGAGACGACTGGCCAGGGTTAATCTAGGCCAATATACACTCGAGACGAGAGGGACCCTTTTTGATCTTCCTCTCGTGGACGCATTTCTACCAGCGGTGGTGTGACCAAGAAAATGCAGGACTGCGCCTTTATCGATTTTAAACTAGATTCTTTACACTCAGGAAACGTACGAACAACGCTGTGATTACCGATAATGAATGAAAATTAAATAAAAACTCTTACATGTCGGCTATAGTGGAGTGAGCACATTTATACAGATGCGGTAGAACAAATTAGAATTGAAACTACTTACAAGGCATGAGATAAAAACCCAATAGTTTATTAAATCGGATAACGACCCTGAAGAGTGACAATTCATAAACTGTCTGCAGGGGGTGCATTGTCCCGTGTCTAATATTAACAGGCAGTGCTATGTACTAATTTTAAGATGAAACTGAGAGGACCTTCTTCTTGGTTCTTTCGGTAAAGTCACGTAGAAGGGAAGTAATATGTTTTATTTTTATTAT
This sequence comes from Lethenteron reissneri, assembly GCF_015708825.2. Classification (NCBI taxonomy): domain Eukaryota; kingdom Metazoa; phylum Chordata; class Hyperoartia; order Petromyzontiformes; family Petromyzontidae; genus Lethenteron; species Lethenteron reissneri. The sequence continues at coordinate 8,028,293 of NC_083803.1, read as the reverse complement.
TTAATTACTTCCCTTCTACGTGACTTTACCGAAAGAACCAAGAAGATGAATCCTTGCAGTCACGAAAGCTTTAAATCTAAAAATGAGAGGACCTTATTCTTTGGGTCTTTCGGTAAAGTCACGTAAGATAGGTTCAAAGAAAAGAACAAACATAACAAAAAAACTACGACGTTTCGATCGCAACGCAAGCGGTCATCATCAGGCTGAGAAAAGAGGAAAGGACCTCTCCTCGTTTTTTGAGAGGACCTTGATGATATTGAGAGCCCAGTTGCCAATGGAATGCAGTCTGTTATTGAACTTGGCTGAATGGCATCGTATTGCAATGAACTGACCGTAATCGTACTACTCCAGCATGCTATATTAAAATGCCAAGCATACATATTCAAATAACAAAGCACATTGAAAATCTCATGAATTAAAAGAAAAACTGTAAACGCTCGTATATGTGCTTGCACATGAACGCAGACAAATGTGTGCACATCGCTGAGCAGATAACATTCCACATTTGCTATGAAAATTACACAATAAACCAACACTTATACAAGTCCAATGATGCACAGAAGCAATAAGGCCAATACATTTTTACTTGCTATATGCAATTAAAACCCACATGAGGCAACTGCGAATTATAAATAACTCACCAAACACGTGACCCTGGCTACTTGGGCTTTAACGTGGACTATGTATCAACTGCAGAGCTTAGGCAATGGTTGTCACCGACTAACTGCCTGGCTGCTGCCACCCAGTTTGTTCGTGGTTCCTCAGCAATTGTGAGAACAAAATTGCACGAACGACATTTGTTTTTATTCTTTGGAATGTGGACATTGCTGGTGGATCAAAAATGTACTGCCCATCTCAAGTTGTGCTGAGAAGGTGGTGGTCGTACAGGGCCTTCTTAAACTGCTGTAGTCCTTGTGATGACCGTACACCCACAATGCAATTCAACAAAACATTTTAAACATTAATTGCATTGTCCAACACTTCGGAAGGTTTTTTTCAATCAGACTCATTTCCAACTATGGCAATCCATCACGCGTAGAAATTTTGCGAAAAAATATCTAGAAACCAGCAAGTCCAATGAATTCAACATGCTTTTTTTGCATCTGTTCATCACAACGTATCATTAACGGACAGTATGGGTTATTCCTGTTGCGATGTGTAATACATCAAACAAAGCATCATGGGTTGGGTGCCGTCATGTTGGCCAGTAGATGTCACCAGGATCCGTGCTATTCCCATCGTCTGAACAAACATCAAGAAGCCTGGCACTAAGTGCTTCTTCAATTGGCAGTCACCCTCTAGGGTACACGAAATGAAAATCCACAGAAGCTACACCACACACAATTTTGAAATTGAAAAAAAATGGTAAAAAAATTTGTGCATGTCTGCGCGTGTACATGTGCCCCGCATTAATATTCCAGGCAGCTGGTTACGCTACATCAATAAACAAAATAAAGTGAATGTGTTTTCTCGAATTACCATTTCAATAGCAATATCCCTTACAGTGTTCTGCGTCAACCTTTTCTTTCTTTTACTTACAAGTCATGTTCGAAAATGTTTTGGCTGTTGGTGGGAGGTTCACAAATCTCACACATTTACCATTTACACCAGTCTCATTGTTACGCTATCTAGCTTCGGGGGGGGGGGGGAGGTGGGCACAGAAGTAAATAATAATAGCGCACGATTTACCGCATAAACAAAGGCATTACCTCATTACATCCATAACAGGAATGAGAGGCTTCCAAATATGTTCCGTGCGTTAATGCGTGCACATGCTGTTCCAGTGATTTATGGTTATATGCTAACATAATACAGCAATATCAATTTCAGCCAATTATTTTACTCAATGAGTCTCAAGACATTTCCACTTGGGTCCTACATATGGATGTTTGGCAAATACCACGAATGAGTATTTTGGGAATAAATGTGGAAGGAATTTGGAGTATCCGGAGAACACATACGTGAGGGTAGTGATATGAGAGTGGTGGGGCCGGTTAACACTACACGCTGCCATCTTCAGGCAACCTTACCATCGCACGCCTACAACACCTGGCCAGGGCGCATGCTCGCTCACCCACCCAAGTCACAAACCAGACTCAGCCCTCCTAAAGCCTCTGCCATGCGATGATATCGGGAGCATGTAGGGCGATTGTGCCGTTAGGCTTCGGTCACATAAGAGGCAGGAATTATCGATAAGCGAATTGACCCCTTGAGTTGACATTTCACGCGCACAAGGACATTAGTTGTATGGCTAGAGGTAGAAAAAAACCCAATACTGCGTACTTCTTTTTAAATAGAAATGCATCAAATTCAATCTGGGCATGACGCTGGTGGCATTAGTAACTGAGGATGCCGCTGTTTTAGCTGTTTTCCTTATTGGCGTGAGATGCCACTGAAATAAACCTTATCCGATCTTATATAGATGTATACAGCGACTTTCACGAGTGCTTCATCGTTTACGTATGGTGAATATATACAGGTGTGGACTGCATTCTAAATAGTTGCATGTGGTTTTTGCATCTGCCAGCTGATCTAATCAATTGTGAGGTCAGCATTTGTAAAGCAGGACTTGAATGGTAAGTTTCTGTCAGGGTAATGTAAGCAAACCAGATTCATCACCAAAGCCATCCATTTTGCACTGTACCCACAATATGCTGTGCAGTGACACGATGTTCACGGCCTGTATCTCTAGATGATTCTATCTGCGTTCTTCACCTGTTCTTCCACTTCATTTATCAGGGTCCATGTTCCCGAATCGTATGTCATCGCAAGTCATAGCCACCAATTAAAAACATTAATGTTTCGGCACATTGGTATGTTGTTTTACATTTAGAAATTTTATTTTCCAGAAGCACTCCAACCTGCTCCAGATGGCCTCTTCATGTTGTCATTTTCACTCCAGTCTGCACTCAATGTACATATTGCGTTTCCCAGTTGTGCCCCTACAACACGTTTGTCCAGCAAGTAAACACGTTGTACTTTACTTTTAGTTTTCTAAATAGACTACGAGCGAACTGAACAACAAATAAATACAAGACCAAGATGTCAACACAACCAAAGCTGATCATGCCAACACGATTCGTCAATGAATTTCTCCCCTCCGCCAGGGCCTGCAGCTGCTGTTGCTGCACGGTAGACACTTGACCACCAGGATCTGCCCTGACAGCCTCCCACTACCATCTTCCTCGTAGGTCTTCCCCTTGGTCGCCAGACTCGTTGAGACCACTCTGATGTCAATCTTGGCAGTCATCCCTCCGCAATGCTGCACACGTGCTACCCAATCTTGATTTGAAGCTTTCGTGACCGCAGGAATCCATACTCTTTGGTTCTTTCGGTAAAGTCACGCAAATAGAAAATTAATAGATCACGACGTTTCGATCGCAACACAAGCAATCGCCATCAGGTGAGACAAACACAACAGGTTAACTGCTGAGGCCTCACCGACGGTTGCTTGTGTTGCGATCGAAACGTCGTGATCGATGAAGTTTCTATCTGCGTGACTTTACCGAAAGAACCAAAGAGTACGTTCTACCAAGTGGAGCCATATTTTTTCCGAATCATATCTACAAAGGGGCCGTCCATAAATGACGTCACGCGATTTTGGACGATGCTTGACCTCCCCCCCCCCTTCGTCACACGGCGTCACAAAAAGTCAGACCCCCCCTCAAATATGACGTCACGAAGCTCTGCCCCCCCCCCCCCCCCAAATAGAACATGCTTCAAATCACTGTAAACTATTATCATTGTAGTGCGTATTTAATGTGGCGCTGCACTCTGATGTTGTAGGAGAAAACATTTATTAAAAAGTATATTTAATAAGTAGAACGTGTTGTCTATATTTATTTAAAGTTGCGCATTTTGATGTGACGTCACATTTCTCACCCCCCCCCCCTCGTCACAAATCGTCACAAATGTTTGACCCCCCCCCCATAGGTGCGTGACGTCATTTATGGACGGCCCCAAACAGCATCATCGTCACCAGGCATTTTCCTGATAACGCGTGAACATTAAAACAACAATGCAGCTAACTTGTGTGCGCGTGCAGTGCAGCAGTCTGACACTGATTCGTCATTGATTTAAATAATAATAATAATACAATGTCCTGAATTTGACATGTGACATTTAACTCTGCGGCACAAGTTCGCAAGTAAACAATGAAGAACACTGACATTGTGTGCGGTTTTGGCTACGAGAGCAATGCCAGCTGGAACAAGGGACACACACACACACACAGGTGGACAAAGAGCTCATTACGAGTCATTTCACGCCCGCGACAGTCACTCTCTGTACTCAAGCGTTATCGATTCTTTTACACCGAAAATCTAAACGAATCCAGACAATTTCAACAATGTATTGATGTTTGTTTTTATTTTAACCTCCACATGTCCACGTCTGTGCTAGATGGTGAAAGAAATTGGTTTTGAGGCAGAACTAATTTCTGTCCACCGACAAAGCGCCGTGTCCGTCGGCCTGTCATGTCGCTCACTGTGGGCGAGCAAGATGCTGCACTGTTGATGTGTGTCACGTTGCCAAAGCTGTGAATCATAATTAAAGAGTCAGGGGTCAAGATGTAGCCCCGCAATGTCTTGCTCACGACACAGCTGGGTGGAGGCCCCTGCACGAGAGGGGAGCTCTACAGAGCACCTCTCTGGAGGCGAACTTGGCCTACTCTTCCATGCTGGCCAGACGCCTTGGGGAGAGGTTGAACCGCCGATCAACTAAATGCGGTATACCCATTTATACCGCTTGGAGGACAGAGGTGGAGAGATTTAAGAAACGTGGATCATCGTATCATCGGCCTGACTGTGACATCGGTCCAGTGACCTCTGATTTGCAAAGTCCAGAATGCCAACAATCACCCAGTGATTCTAGATTAGAAGTTTTCGTGACTGCAAAGGGTCCATACTATTTTGTTTTTTTCGGTAAAGTCACGTAGGTAAAAAATAAAATAAAAATAAATTAAATCACGACGTTTCGGAGGCAACACAAAATTACTGTATCACAGATACAGTAATTTTGCTGCGACGGTGCCACCTGAAGACGGAAGATGGTGTTGCCTCCGAAACGTCGTGATTTTTTATTTTTTTTTACCTACGTGACTTTACCGAAAAAAACAAAGAGTAATCACCCAGTGGCAGCATCCTGTAAATTGGAATGAGGAACTTTGATGCAAAGTGTTGGAAATGTACTCAACCGCACCTGTGCGCAAATATCTATTGACATTTCATACACTATTTAATATTTTTAAATGTTTTGAAACAGCTTACTGAAATATGCGGTATAGATCGGTTTCCAATGCACTATAATCCATAATGTATTTATGCTGGAGTCAACCGCCTTTAATATCCCCTGTGTGTACCTGATATCGTTGTGTTAAAAAATACTTTTGGGAAAAAAAATAATCTTGAACGTTCCATTCAGTGTGCTGTTTATCTTCATAAAACGTGTCCTTGACCTACAGCATCCGCAGTGGAATGTCCTTAGATAAATTTATGCGGAGAAAAAACCTCATTAGATTTTAATCACGGCAGAATTCCCGACAGAGCATCGCTGTTTATCTACATAACAAATTTCTATTCATAATTTTATTTATTAAAACTTAAATTTACCACGTTAATAATATATCATATTAATCCACCAATAAGAACATCATTCATGGTGCTCACGTGAAATATAACATCTGCATGGGCGCCACCATCGTACCATGGTGAACACATTGGACTTGCAAAGCAGAGGTCGCCAGTTCGATCTGCAGGCACGGCTGTTGACTCGATGAGCAATGTGTTTTTTTTTTATCTCCCCACCTGTTCATCCAGCAGCATGAATGGGAACACCAGAGTTAATCGATTGGGAAATTCGTGTGTTGTGGAGTAAAGTGCTCCCAAATATTCAAAGACTTCTGGCCAGTATAAAAAAAGTCGATCAAATGCCCTCCAGAGCTTCCACTAGTGGAAGCCCTTCTATCGGTAGTGGCGTGCCAGAGAAATTGCAGGGCTGCACCTTTACCTTTTTTTGGTTAGCTTTTTGTGTTCATATTGCAGCGTCTGTCGAACGCAAACTACGCTCATCCCTGATCTTTGCAAGCGAAAAACCAGCCGACGACAACACTCAACATATACGACTCAAACGCGAAGCTTCAAGCAAGGCCCAGAACGAGCTAATACATTATAAAATAAAATCGCGTATTGTAAAGTTATTGGACAAAAAATAAATATATTTATCGCGGGACATTTAATTATTCAACATCAACTTCAAACAGTGAAGATCTATTTCACGGAGCTCTTCAAATCTATGACCTTTTTGTCCTCCAATCAATCCTGACTGACAGCTGTCAAAACTGACACCGTTCGTGTGCCTCACGTGACACGCTTGCCGCGCGCCAACCCCCCCCCACACCCACGAGCCGTAGGGGAGGGGTTACCCACCTCCTATTTTAATGCATTTTTTGGGGGTATTTAATCTGTAGAGACATTACGCAAACTGCAAAGCGGTATCTTCTTGGTTCTTTCGGTAAAGTCACGTAGAATGGAAATAATAAAATAATAAAAATAAAACATAATAAAATAATTCTCACGACGTTTCGGCCACAACGCATGCAGCCGTCCTCAGGTGAAGAGCAGGTCTGTCGAGTAGACAGAGTCTGACAGACCTGCTCTCCACCTGAGGACGGCTGCTTGCGTTGTGGCCGAAACGTCGTGAGAATTATTTTGTTAATGTTTAATTTTTATTATTTTATTATTTCCCTTCTACGTGACTTTACCGAAAGAACCAAGAAGATGAATCCCTGCAGTCACGAAAGCTTTAAATCGAAAAAACTGCAAAGAGGTATACATGTTTTCTTGCCAACGACAACTAAAATCCTCAACAAAGAACCTCACCGCAGGCTAAAGTCCCGATCTCCTTTCAGGAATCGCGCTGCCACCATCCTAGAATCTCGTCCAGATCTGGTAGAATGCTGGTCAACGGTGTGGAACAATGCAGATGTCCAGAAGGAAAAAAAAACGTAATTCCAGACCCCCAAACATCGCACCTCCTGGCTCTGAGATGCCTCAACCAAATTGGTGTAACTATCGTACGCATTAAACATCAACAGGCCCACTGTACTCTCCTTCATGTATGCAACATTAAACACACAAGCCACAGTAGTGCGATTGTGGCCGGGCAACTCAAACTATGGACCAAATAGTAAAACACTGTAGTCTGCACCCCTTAAATGGAGGAGGAATAGCACCACTACACGGACTGTCTTCTAAAGCCCTCTCGTGGCAAGAAGACCTCAACATTGGCATTTTAATTTAAAGCTTTCGTGACTGCAGGGATTCATCTTATTGGTTCTTTCAGTAAAGTCACGTAGAAGGAAAATAATAAAATAATAAAAATAAACCAATCAAATAATTCTCACGACGTTTCGGCCACAACGCAAGCAGCCGTCTTCAGGTGGAGAACAGGTCTGTCGAAGACGGCTGCTTGCGTTGTGGCAGAAACGTCGTGAGAATTATTTTATTATGTTTTATTTTTATCATTTTATTATTTTCCTTCTACCTGACTTTACCGAAAGAACCAAGAAGATTGGCATTTTGCCTCTGAAGATGCCGCTGCCATGCGCGTGAGAATATAATATAATTGTAATGCAGCATTGCGAGTCTGTATCTCCTCCCTAAGTATGGAGCGATTCTCTACAAAAATACCTCAACTCCTTTATTCATGTAGAGAGGGTCCCACAGGGATTGTGTTTCGTTTCGCTATGATGGAGAGAAAAAAAATCACTTCCTGAAGATACAGTTTTGGAAAATTCTATTTTCTCATAATTTATCAGCCTACCATATAACAAAAATAATCAGTTTTTTTAAAGCTACGTAAATTGTACTACACGTTTAGACACCATAAATATTGTGAAAACTATAATAGTAATCAATTCCAACAAAATGAAAAACCCAAGGGTCATCTGTAGACTTGGTGGCGTTTAAACGGTGACTAGGCAACAAATAGAGTCGACACAACATTGGGGGCCTGAGCAAATACAATAGAACAAATCTCATTGTATAAATGTGACCGAGTCAGTGGGAGATCTAATCTTGGGTTAACTCAGGACAGCAAGCTAGTGGGGCATTGGGAATAACATTGAACAGTTTATTTGCAGAAGGAAGTTGAGGAATGTGGGTCCTTACACCCAGTGAATTATTAACCTGATCAGACGAGTTCTGTGAAAATGTGAAGCACAAATAATAATTCAAACAGCTCAACAAGTCCATCGCGAACACTGCTATAGAAAGAAAACATATAATACGTGATATCATAGGATAGAGATGTGGAATGGTCATTTGCAAGTGATCTGGGTCATCAAAACCACGGAAGCAAAACAAATAGAAAATAAAGTAAAGCAATGAGGAAAACATAAATCGGAACAAAAACTGTCATGTGAGAAATCAAAGCTATTGCACAAACATAATTAAACGTTGATTAATACATTTCCTAGAGCGTAAATCGGCTGAGTGATTGAGTAAATGAAACTATTTTTGTTACGAGATAATGCCCACTGAGCTACATAGCTCTTTAACAGAAGTGACCTGGCCACATATGATAGCTCAGCAAAGTGGAATGTCATGTGCAAATGCAGCCAAATAGTCTAAACGCATGTTTCTAAATGTGGAGGGAAAAACCGGAGGACCCGGAGAAAAATCCACGACCTCCTGTATATCAGGCGAGGTAGTTAACATCTCGCCACCGTGGCGCCCACCATAGAGTGATCATAGGACCATTACAAAATGAAGTTATAGAAACATTCAACAGATATAGAGTCACTATTGTACTAAGGTGAGCAGTTGATGGCATGACAACCGAAAAAAAACGTGTCTAAGCGGATGACGGCCGTAGAGAGATGGAGTGATGAGATCAATAAATAAAATCTTTGTTTCTATAGCACTATTTCGTGCAAAAAATGCAATTCAAAGTGCTGTACAGATAGAAGAAAACATTGTCAAAAGACTCAATCGCAAGAACAATAAAAGCTATTTTCATACAAAACAAAATTTCGTTATAATACATTTCTATCGAAGGCATGAAAAAAATATAATAGTATAAAATAATATTAAATAAAGAAAGTTTAAACTTAAAATTACTTAATGATTGCGAAGCCCTCAGATCAATTCGTGTGTAGGATTGAGATGGACAGCTCTTAACTGTGAGGAATGGTTTGATCGTGAGATGCAAGGCTGTCATCCAGCAGTGGATAGACCACGGCTGATGAAGATGTTGATGGATGATGATGTTTAGCAGTAAAATCATAAATGGTCTTAAAATAATTATATTAAAACCTCACCGAGTTTTGTAGTGGAGAATGATTGGATTATACATAAATTAACTTCCAATATGTATCTTCACGTAAAAATGTATAATCACCAGCAGCGTTATATAAACTTGCAGACACTGAACTGATTTCATACCGAGGCTGATTAGTCAGGAATGCAAACCACACACTGGTGGAATCAGTCTGGGGGGCCAAAACGCTGATAGACTCAAACATAGTATTTGTATGTGGAGATAATGAATCAAACGGGAATTATTTAATGACTTAACAACATTCTATACACTCCACCTGATTGCCAGGGAAATATTTTCAACACTAATATGCCTATGAGCAAATCCTCCGAAATGCCTTCAACTTGCAATGGAAGCAAGTTGGAGGCATTTCTGATGATTTGCTCATAGGCATATTAGTGTTTACATGGACGACCACGATTCAGATAATATTGGTGTATTTTTATCCTAGTGCTTTCTTAATTAATTTCCTGGGAAAAGGGAGACACTGTCCCTTGAGGGAAATCATTAGCTGATGCTAAAACAAAATACAACATTCGGTTTCAGCTACTAATCGGCCTGAAGAAAATAAATACTAAGTGGTAGTCAGCATAGGAATGCGCAGCAACATCCTTCACAGGACTGTACTTCTATGCTCCCACGTTTGTGATACCTACCTTTACCAACCCACACTGACCAGAGGTGAAGTATGATCAAATAACCACCACTAAGCTACATGGCATGGGGAGGCCCTCATCCAGCAGTGGATTAATAAAAGGGCTGTAGTGTATATTAACTTAATTATTTAACAATGTAAAATGCATTTTGGAGAATACAAAATGATGCTCAATGAAAACGTTCATTTCAGTTTTGTTCAAAAGTGTGATTTTGATGTAAGGCACTCAAAAGCATGCACTGCATAATTTGCCATTTTTGGATTTTCAAGCATATTTTTGCAGAGTGCAAAAGATTGCCTCGTACTCGGAGCAGAGGTTGTACTAATACAAACCAGCCCTCACACACAGATGAGGGTACCTGGAAATTACACTGTAGTATTGACCCAGTGCTTTATTAATTAATACCCAGGGAAAGGGAGACACTGCCCCTTAAGGGAAATCATTAGCGGACACTAAAATTCAGGGAATGTAGATGACAGTGAGAATGAAAAAATGTGTCAGAACTTCGGCTACTCATTGGCCTGAAGAAAATAACCACTTTCTTCCCATGTCTCTATTGCTTAACTTCTAGGACAGTGAGGATGCTACAATCAATTTGTTCATTTTTGCTTGGAAAACAAAGCGAATGTACAATTATAATAACCTGAATACAATTTGAGCAGAAATAAAGAAGACTTCAAGTACACAGCTAAGGCTCTATGTTTTCAGTATTCCAGTGTAACAATACGATAATGTACTAAATAATTATAATAATTTGTACAGATGGATGTGACTTCTGGAGAGAAAACGTATACATCATTATGCACCAACAATTAGGAGAGGTTATGCATTCGTTAACAAATAACCAGTGATCTTTATCCTGATTGTCAATTCATGATGACACAGAGAAACGCAAGTGTGAATTACACGTTTTCAGGTATTATAGTGAGAATGTCTGTGGTGCATATGGTCAATGACATTGGGCAATTACAAGCGATTGATGAAATAATAAGAACAATGATCAATAATTATATTTTGTGTAATTAGCTATATTCTTTTTACTACAGTATAGTGCATCCCACCAGCCTCTGATCACTTCCCGTGGTGAATTTACTGAGGGTACAAAGACATTGCTGACAATGAGGTCACCACTCTAACCAGTGATATAACTGGAATTGTAATGGACAATGCAGTCAAAGTGGGGGCAAAGTAAAAAACAAACGGAGCAAACAGAAAGCGAGTTTAGAACATATTACGATGAAATCAGCACGTGTGTAGGTGTTGGATGAACTGTTGCATTGCAAAAACTGTGAGAGATGCGCATGGCTTGGGAAGGCCTTCATCCAGCAGTGGACAGATGGCTGACCAGATGGCTGACCAGATGGCTGACAACAACGATGGCGATACATATATACATATACGTGATGGTTGTCTGGGCGTGCGGGTGGCAGATCGCCTTTTAATCTCACCGACGAGGATCCGGGAAGGGCAGTTGAGGAAATCTGGTTGCAGTCTCTGAGCCAAATGCCGCTGGCATGTGTGGTGTAAGGACTGCAGGAAGGAGCCCTTTTCAGCTGCAGTGCCGGCCACCCACTGGTCGTGTGCGTTGTCAAAGAGAAGGTCAAACTCTGGGCAGTCCTGCGAAACAATGTTGCATATTTATATAAAACACGAACCAAACATCAAGTCGGCAAATACAGGAAGGCGTGGGAAAAAGAGGCTTGCATGGCAGTCAACGATAAAGGTTTTTTTTTACAACAAAGATGAAATATAGTTTCCCAAATACTTTATTTGCATTGGGCTTCTCCCCCCCCCCCCCGCCACTGTGATTTTTTAACCCTTGATCTTTCATTGTTAAAGCAAATGTTAAAGAAAATGCATTAGAAAATGTAGGATAATTGAATTCCATTACTGTGCACAATACTTTGAAATTAAAGCTGGTCCATTACACTGTGTGGTAGTCTGTATTAATGTACCCTAAAAGGCTGTACATATACATTGCATGCACAAATGTTGTTGTTACAAACCCCAAGCTAGACAGTATTGTATCTGCAATCCTGTGTAATTGTGGCATTTAGAACATTTGAATACGAATGATATAGGAACTCTTTTGGTGGAAGAGGTGGTGTGGTAGCTCACAACCTGCGCTCTGAACCTGATAAACTGATTCTAGATTTGAAGCTTTCGTGACTGCAAGGATTCATATTCTTAGGTTTTTTTCGGTAAAGTCACGTAGGTAAAAAATTTAAATTAATAAAAGTAAAATAAAAATAACTGAGTTGGAAAATAAAAATAACTGAGTTGGATTTCTGGCTGCAGCTAACATAAGTAGCTAGGGACATCAGAGCAGAGGTGGGACAAAGTCATTGTTATGCAAGTCCAAGTCGAGTCTGAAGTCATCAAATTCATGACTCGAGTCTGACTCGAGTCCAAGTCACATGACTCGAGTCCACACCTCAGAGGTGGGACAAAGTCATTGTTATGCAAGTCCAAGTCGAGTCTGAAGTCATCAAATTCATGACTCGAGTCTGACTCGAGTCCAAGTCACATGACTCGAGTCCACACCTCTGCATCAGAGCTGATCCCGGGGCACTGTTTTAGCAACCCGCACTGCCCAGCACGGAGAAGTCTGATCAATCAACTGCCATGACCGACATGACCTGGAGGGCCCTTCCCCCAGGAGTAGATTTGTACAAGACTATAAATATTATCCATTTGTTTTTACAACTCTTTAAGTAAAACTTTTTTTAAAGATGCTTTTGGTGAGATGTAAAATGCTTATGTTGACACAACATGTTTAAAGAGTCAGGACAAATATAAGATGATTATTTACCACATTGGACATCCACATTTATTGCACCATAGTTGAATGCAGATGTGATGCCTTGTAATAGGTGTCTATTTGAGGTTTGAACATCTTAACACCTTTCTTTATACCAGAAAGGCTAAAGCCTTATTTATCAATCAATATATTGATACTTGCAAAAGGGTCCCATAGATATATCCAAACGTATTTGCTTATTTTCTCATTAAATTAGCATGGTTCAAATGTACATATCCACATATGCTAACCATAGAGAACAAAGTTATTATAGCTTCTTCCAGAGTGAATCTTTGACTAGGCTTATTGTTTGATTTTTTTTTCATGAATGGAATTTCAATTGTACTATTTGGTACCTTGTCAAGAGACAAAGCATCCGTGCAAAATCTCTAGCGGAACAGTGCAGCTCATCATGTTAAAGAGTGGCTCACATAAGTGGATACCACAGATCTACTTTTTAGATCCCAATCAAGTGACCTGTTCCACAAGGTAAGTGGCAGGGCTTATCCACCCGCTCTGCCACTGAGAGGAATGATTTTCGCATGACAATAAAACCAATCATTTCCATTGTAAGTTCATGACTAAGTGAATGGAATCTAAGAGCACTCTCTACCTCTGTGGCACATTACCAGAGAGAATATTTATTGATAGTGAATGTAGCCTCAGATTGTTACAGCATTGAAGCTGCCTTAGGCCAGCACTAAGTCATGATCGCTTGAGCATCAAGGGACTGTTAAATAAAGCATAATCAATGGGTTACTCATTCATTTTGACAGGCATTATTAATAACCATTGCTTGAGGGATGCCTTGGAAAATGCCAGAGTAGATTGAGAAAACATAAGTACCTTTCATGGTCTTTTATACACCGAAATGCCACTTTGGACTGTTGTAAAAAACATAAACCATTGGTAAGTAATGAAATGTATATTACTGTAGATGTATGTGGCATTCTATCGACGTATGAGTTGCAAGGTGATGAAATGTTTGGAAGTCTAATAAAATTACACACTTCAAGCACATGATCTTAGTTTGACATTGAAATGAGAAATATTAATAATGTATACAAATGTTTTTTTTTAAATACCAATATGTATTCATCTATAGCATTATCTGACTTTATGAAAATAAGCAGATCAGGTAGACTTATGGCTACACTTAATAGAGAGGTGGTTGTATGTAACAAGTATGTGTTTGTCTTTTTTAACCAGGGTGTCTACAACCAGGATTTGAATCCAGGATGTCAGTGGTGTGGTTTGTATGTATGTTGAACTTCGTTTGCACCGTACGTAGCCTACCGTGCTAAACGGAGATGCGGGGGAAGGACAACGAACTAAACACAAAAAGCAGTTCCAAAGAAAAGTTTTCAATCTAAATTTTTAAAAAGAAGTGCTGTTGACTGAATGCTGTGACCTCTGAGCCACCTATCAAGAGGGGCACCTCGCTTTCCTTGGCTGGCTATCAAACAGCGCCACTTGATACAGCTCACTAAAAGGCATCCACGACTAGAATAAACATCCTTTCTTTGCCTTCTTTTTCTCTTTACACCCCCGCTCCCCCCAATATAATTTTGGATGAAGCTACCAGCACCATTCTAGATTTGAAGTTTTCGTGACTGCAAGGATCCATACTTTTTGGTTCTTTCGCTAAAGTCAAGTGGGCAAACAATAATAAAAGTAGTAGTAAAAAATAAAGTTAAATAAACGTCGTGATTTTATTTACTGTATTTTTTTTTACTTTTATTATTTTTTACCGACGTGACTTTCCCGAAAGTAACAAAGAGTACCAGCACCATATTATAAGACGAAACTCTGACAGCTAGCAGTGTACCACCCCGTGTCAAAAAGCTGCTCCCAAAAAATGATGTCACGGAACTACTTCCGAAGTCACGTCACCCAACTCGTGACACACCTTTGACATACTATCCTTTCAAAGAGTGTCTGTTGCATGTCACTCAAACAGAATTTGAATTCCAAAAGTTATAATATGTCAATTTAAATGTGTGTGTGCACATTGGGATCTACATGTGAAAGGTACCTTACAAAACTTGAAATATTATTACTACGACCACGTGTCGTCATTGGTGGCCAGGGCTGAAACCTTCAACTCACGACAATCTATATGCTCAATACACTAGTGTCTTGAGATTTGGCTACATTTAGATGCTCAGTACCCCAGTATCTGCATTGAGATGCTGCATTGAGATGGTCAATACACCAGTGGCTGAAGATGTGGTTGCATTAAGATGCCTAATCCTCTAATAAACTGTAACCTAACCTATTTTTATTTTACCAGGTAAGGCCCACTGAGCTATAGAGCTCTTTTTCAGAAGCAACCTGCCCACAAATGATAGCTCAACGAAGTGGCTCATCACATGAACATTGATAGCAGCATAAAAGCTCTAAACGCATGAGAATAGGTTTTCCCCTTATTTCTGGCAACAAAACAGGTGTTAAGATGTTAAAACACCAAACTGAAATCTTTTACAAGGAATCATGTCTGCATTAACCACAATACTTGTGGCCAGAATGCAAACAAAAAAATTACTCTGATAATATATGCATTGTCTTTGGTGTTTTAACATCTGGAGAATAATCCAAGTGGCCACGGGCAGAGCATGAAAATTCAAAATATACAGATGTCAGGGTCGGGGTCAAACCCACACACTCCTGTATACCAGGCGAGATAGTTAACATCTCGCCGCCATTGCGCCCAATACACCAGTGTCTTGAAATGCGGCTGCATTCAGATGCGTGTGAACAACGCATGTTAAACATTTGTATTATTATTTATTTCACTTTACTAGGTTAAGGCCCACTGGGCTGTATAGCTCTTTTTTCAGAAGCAACCCGGCCACATATGATAGCTCAACGAAGTGGCTTATCGCGTGGAAATGTGCAGCAGCTGAATACTCTAAACGGAAGTTTCTATTCTTAGGTTTTTCGGTAAAGTCACGTAGGTAAAAAAATCTAAATTAATAAAAGTAAAATAAAATAAAAATCACGACGTTTCGGAGGTAACACAAGCTTCCGTCTTCAGGTGGAACCGTCACAGCCCGACAGCTGTATTACTTGATACAGCAATTACTTGATACAGCTGTCGGGTTGTGACGGTTCCACCTGAAGACGGAAGCTTGTGTTGCCTCCGAAACGTCGTGATTTTTATTTTATTTTACTTTTATTAATTTAGATTTTTTTTTTTTACCTACGTGACTTTACCGAAAAACCTAAGAATATGAATCCTTGCAGTCACGAAAGCTTCAAATCTAGAAGCAAGTTTCTAAACCTTACTCGGACGCCGTCCACGCCGTTGACCTGTCGCAGCTGATCCAGCGTCCACTGGGAGCGGCGCACGAAGGAAGAGACGCCCTCGAAGCGCTTCACCTTCGTGATGTAGCCCTGCAGCGGCTTCTTGTTGGTGACTGTGGGAATCAAGCATGGCCACTCTAAGTGTTGATGTATATCTGTAATAAAAACACTGGTGCCATCCGATCAATATTCACCACCGAGGCAAGGATATCCCCCCTCTCCCTCCCCAAAGCTGTGCCCTTGAAGCGTAATCAGTAATTTATATGTCAATTAAATCACTGCATTGTTGTGTATTTTGTGTATCCTGCTTCTCAGGAGCAATAGCCCACTCTTAAAGTGTATTTGTAATGCAAATGTACATTTAAATGTGTCAACGTAGATCAAGTTTGGAATTCAAGACTTTGTGCAAGCCACTGCCAGCCCTGCTAGGAAGACATTACAACCAACACATTTGTTGGTGAACAACAGAAGTAGCATTAGGAGTTGAGAAATCGAATTAACTCCACTCTCCATGGGAACAATTGTGCGTGACACGCGCGAATTCAAGTGAATATATTTGGCGTGATCCGTATCTGCGTGAAAGTGCTACCTTCATGGCCAACACCAGAGACGATTATCTGAACTGGTATTGGACCTCCGCTAGGTCGACTCGGCCTCAATAGAGCACCTGGTGCAGTGTGTATGCATCGCCACAAGGGAGACAAAGGCGGTCGGGCGTGGTGCTGGCCACCCACCCCTCGTGTGCCATGCCAGCCTTGATAGGTGCTCACTAACAGCACTTGCCCCAAAAGTCCGTTAAGACTACACGGGGATCTTTGTCTTACGGTATCAACGTGTTTCCCATTGTGACGACGATATTGCACGATGAAGCTGCTTCAGCTCAATTTTTTTTTCATCTTTCACCAAAAAAAGAATAATGCACGTGCAGATAATGAACCGAATGTGTCCATCTGCGCCTGAAGGATGCTATAAAAGGATTCTCATCTGGGCCGACTTGTCAAAATAGATTAGGTCATTTACTGGGGCACGTGTCGACCAAAATCCAATTTCTTCTCCTTTTTTTATAGACGTAGGCACATGATGGAGAAAAATAAATGGTATTTGTTAATGGCTGATTCTTCTGTGCGATAAATGCTCTACATTAGCTCAACTTTTAATATAGGTGTCGTAATGAATGTGGCAGATCTTATGGCAAATAATGGGTGTAAATTAAGTGCAACAAAAAAAAGATTTTTGCTATAAGAAGAAAATGTGTTTTTTATCATGAAAACGTTTACATGCATCACAAAAGTGAATTGTGACATGAGAACAACAACACGGTTGAAAGTGTAGCAGTTTAACGTCACATCTAATAATAATATTTTAATTTTATATCGCGTCATTCATGGTAATAGCATCCCATAACGCAGTATATTAATTATATATAAGGCCCACAATCCCATATAGAGCCACTACCAAGCCAATGAAAACCCGACTACAAAGCAAAATCAAAACGAATTGACAAAATAAGAAATGGCACCAAAACAAAAAGCACACGCAACAAAAAATATATTACCACAATTCGACCATCACATATGCACCCTACCCAATTAACCACCTACACCCAGCACCGCACCGTATATGTTCCACTGTGTAACTGTCATTTCCTGCAGGTGATCACAAATCCGACCTCTATACATGCAGCATTCTACTGTACTCGTAACCTCACAGACATTCGCTTACCTCTAACAGGAGTTTCCCGTGTTTACGTCAAGTTTATCTCTATTTTTTTTTATCCGGTAACCTTTTTGATGGGTGGTGTAATTTCTCAAGATGTTTTTTTTTTTATTCACCCTTTTGACATACTGTACCTCCCTATACCCAAGTCCCTAAAGAGTTGGATAAGCTAAGTTGTGCTCTATATTTAAATAAAGCACAGCCAACCTCTTCGGATGGATTTCTTGGTAAATCTGGCTGAATACAACCAAACCTTGAAAAAAGGTGATACAGTATTCAATGGCATGGCAGGACCTATATTTGCTTACATCTGCCAATGCTTACCATTTTTGTCCTCTCTCCAAACATCAGAATGCCACTATGAGTGACTTGTATGGGAGGAGTGCATGGGACGGAAACTGTGAAATGCAATTATGTCTCGACGGTTCTGCTCACAAACCAATAAGAGGTCCCAAGAGAACAATACTTACCAGGGGCAATGAAATTGTAGGGGTGCAACAATAAAACCACCCAATGAAAAACACTAGCTCTGTAAATCCAAACGCAAAGTGCCTGGAATAAAAAATCTGTCAAATAATAAAAATATAAATTAGGTTAGGCTTAATCCAGCGGAGATGCAGCAGTACTTAGTGAAACTGCACGATGAAACCAGTGACCCAAGTTCAATTCCCAGCTGTAACTAACAAAAACACAAAGCCACAGATCGCCAGATAGCCTGAACAGACTGTTGTGGCAAGTGCTGTTAGAAATGACCTATGAAGGCTGGCACAGTATATGAGGGGGTGGGTAGCCAGCACCTTTGTCTTTCGAGTGGCGATGTTTTTTAAATCACTGCACCAGATACTCGTTTAAGGCTGAGTCGACCATTGAGAGGCCCATGACCAGTTTAGATGATCGCCACCGGTGTGAGCAGAAATCGAACCCGGGTCGCCGGGTTCATCGCGCAGCGCAAAAACCACGACACCGCCGCTCCCAAGGACCTACTCTAAACGCGTGTTTCTAAATGTGGAGGGGGGAAAAACCGGAGGACCCGGAGAAAAATCCATGCGACCACAGGGAGAACATGCAAACTCCAAATATACAAACAGGCGTCAGGGCCAGGATTGAACCCGCAACCTTCCGCATACCAGGCGAGGTCGTTAACATCTCGCCACGGTGGCGGCCCATTTGGTGACGAGCTCTTGTTGTGCATTGCAGGCCGTCTTGCTCTGCCGACCCACCGAGGAAGGCCCCTGCACTGTGCAATATCTCGCAGCAGGCGACCTGCAAGCGCTGGAATGACATTTAGTTTTGGTGGACGGACGTGAGAAATAAGTAGGAGACGTCTGAAACTAGCACTGGTCCCTCCCTCTGCACGGACCTGCATTGACCAGGCTGGTGAATTCTAGATTTGAAGCTTTCGTGACTGCAATGATTCATATTCTTAGGTTTTTTCGGTAAAGTCACGTAGGTAAAAAATTAAAATTAAAATTAATACAAAATAAAATAAAATACAAAATTAAATAAAAATCACGACGTTTCGGAGGCAACACAAGCTTCCGTCTTCAGGTGGAACCGTCACAGCACGATAGCTGCAGGCTGGTGAAGTATGATCAAACAAACAGGACGTGGCGAGGCCTTCATCTCGCAGTGGATTGAATAACGGCTGTACAGTATTATGTTTCACACCTCCGATTAGTAAGGTTGGCTACGTACGGTGCGAAAGAAGTTCAACATACATACATACACACATATAACAGACACATGAGATCGCTCACATATCGTACAGCATTTGTACGAGTCTGTTTATTCATGTCGCGAATTTATCACGTTTACAATGCGAGCATTTTGAATTGCATGACAGCATGATTTGTTTCTGTCAACTGGACTGCTTTGGCACAAAAAAAGCACCAATGTAGTAGTCTTATTTTTCTTTGAATTACAATATTTCATATTATCCAGGCTAAAGCATTGCCTCTTTGGATACAGTAATTTCCAAATTAACACAATTCCGAATTCAAAGCCACTATTGTGAGGTCTAACTGGCCCGTGTAACCCAACTGCGAATCATAATCCAAACCATTCCTGCTCTCTTGTCACCCGAGGAGCAGATTCACTGCCTGCTCTGTGTCTGCTCAGCAATTTCCCTGGAGGAGAGAGAGAGAGTGTGTGGTGACTGCTCATCTCCCAGAAATTCTGGATTCAAGCAAACGCAAAATATAATTGAAATTTGCCTTAATCTTGTATGTATGTATCATGTCGAACTTGTTTCACACCGTGCGTAGACAACCATACTAATCAGCGGTGCGGGGGAAGGACAACAAAGTAAACACAAAAAGGAGTTCTTAAGAAATGAGTTTTCAAACGAGATTTAAAAGTGCATGGCTCCAGTGGCTTCCTGATATCGGAATTGAAGGTTGTTGATTTGTCAATTACTCGAAGCACACTTTGAAATGCAATTTGAAATCATACTTTCTATTCTATTCATTTATTTTTAGTGATTTGCCTACCTTTCCTATATTTTGAACTCCCATCGTTGTTTGTATTGTGTGTTGTTGTAACTTTCTGACCTGCCCCCTACTGGACACCGTGAAAAAAGAGCTTCATAGCTCATCAGATTTCTCCTGGATAAAGAGATTCGGATTCCGACTGCCATGGGAATATCTATTCCAAATACGTCTCTTTAAAGCTTACGCAAAGCCTCAAAACAGCAAGTACCGTACATCTTATCCCACTCCGTGTTACTATTCTGTGACTATAAACATCACCAGAGCAGCGGTATTTATAGAGATGCACTCCCACCACCTTCATTACCGCAATCATCGAATTAATGCCAAGAGAACCACTTCTTAAATTGCAAGCCATTTTGCTCCGATCAACGGTATGACTAGCTATCATTCAATCCCCTGTTTATAGTATGTGCTGAACTAACAGTTTCAAACATTCTGATGGGAATTCCCCCCCACCCCAACGTTTCATATGCTAACACCTATCGATTGTATTATTTTAAATAGAGCTTGCATCATGTGCTGATACATTGTAAATGATAGAGGGGATAATTAACACCGTAATGATAAGCCGAATAACTTTTGACACATCGCTCATTAAAATTGGTGGAGAGATGTGGGAAGAATTATAGAAATGTAGAGGCAGATTAGCTGCTTATAGAATGGATGGGCCAAAATCAGATTCCTTACACACGAATTGCAGTAAATTCTGATTGTGTTAGCAATGTAGGCTAACCAAAAATATGTGTTTAAAATGTTACATTGGCGAGCGAACTTATGAGAAACGGATTTTGAAAAATGCATAAACAAATATTAATTTGTGTCTGAATATTTTTGACATTCCATTTAGGGCCTGAGTGTGGCCTGACTGATATGTTCTCTTCGTGTTAATGCTCCCATGGCAAAGTCAATAATGGTGGTCACAGTTGATTTATTTTAAAAATAGCAGCAGTTGCCACCGGCTATTTCCATAATGGCAACAAGTGATCACGACCTGTTCTTTCTGCCTCACATCTTTATCCATTCCTGAATGTCAGCTGTCACCAGCACCAGGGACGTGCGGTCAGGGGAGGCAGGGGAGGCAGAGCCTCACATGTCATACTCTAATGAAAATAGCTGTTATGAAAAGTAAAAAATAATAATAATCAAATAAATATTAAGATTTTTCCACTGATCTGTATTATAAATGTAATTTCTGTATGATTACAATCATTTCTATAGTCAAAATCGCCAAATTTGCGGTGCTCCGCTGCAAATACAGGAAGAGACGAGAGGTGAGGCAGCGACGAGCTCAGCCTCCCCTCTGATTACTATCTCAGTATGTCACCAATGTAATGTTTGTAGACCCCTTCATTTCATGTCCTCGCCTTCCATACTACACCACAGCACAACTGTTACGGAAGAAGTTCATCCGATCAGTGTCTATGCCACTGGGATGGCTATGCAGCCGAAGGAAAGGCGTTCGTGTGAGGCCTAGAGCATGGAAGCTGGTATGGACATCACCTCCAGCAGGTGGAAATTGTGATGAAGTGGCCGATATTCACGCTACACAGGCGACTGCTGCCCCCATACATCGAAGGCACTCGTGAGCCCTTTCCCAAAGGGTTGCAACTGGTTCGGAGCCATTTGTTAGAATTACAGATAGCACTCTACCCATATATCGTCTGTTTCATCTCAGAAAGCACGGCCCAGACATCAATCACACGTTCAAGGGATCGTGTTTTTCTAGCATAAATAAATAAACTAACATGATTTAGAATACAAAACACAATTTTGTGTCTTGCTTCTGTCTTTTGGTGTTACACCTTTTGTGTTTGGAAGTTCGCAATGCATGACTTTGTGTTGGATCATTCCTGCTTAGTACCGAGACGATATTTATAGAATGTGTGCAAAAACAAACCATCGAATGGGTTAGTGAACAGCACTAGCAGTCTGTAGTATCATCACCATCAGCAGCCTTGGTCAATGCACTGTTGGATGAAGGCCTCCCCAAGCCAAATCCATCTCTCATCGATCTTGCAAAGTAATAATCCACTTAAACAGCTACACGCGAGCTTAGTTGCCTGTAAAATAATGCTCATTCAGAAAAAAATACTTGTTTGATATTAGTTTTAGTGTAATTAAATAATTGTACTATGGGGACCTCATTTGCCAGTAAAAATATGATAATTGGTTCTTTACCCTTCTATCTGGCAACAAAACTGACACCTTTTTGCAAGGAGTCATGTTTGCATAGACCGCAATACCTGCAGTCATAAATACAAACAAAAGACATAACTCTGATAATGTGCACTGTCCTTGAAGTTGATTGGTCCACACCCGAGACAGCTTTCCTTCGAGCCTAGTCTCATATGGGTTGGACCAGATGACGCCAAAAGGCGCACAACTCAAGGACAATGCACCATCAGAGTATGAGAGCTCGGGGCAAGCATCTACACTATGGGGACCTCATTTGCCAGTAAAAATATGATAATTGGTTCTTTACCCTTCTATCTGGCAACAAAACTGACACCTTTTTGCAAGGAGTCATGTTTGCATAGACCGCAATACCTGCAGTCATAAATACAAACAAATGCAGTAAATAATCGACTGTAACCAGTCACACATACGAGTTAAAAGCGGCAGGGAGTGTGTACATTATTTTATTATCTTTAAATACAGCTATGATTTGAACAAAAATATTATAATATTATCGCTCACTTAAAGTACAGCTTCACAAGCAGCCCACATGGCTTTCGATTTTAATAATAATAGTAAAAATATTCATGGGAGAGAGGTTACACGTGTAATCATTGCTGTATTAGAAGGGGCAGGTCAAGTGCCAATAGCGCGTATTTTTCTTGACAAAACTCCTCTTCATCCGAGAGAGAAAAAAAAGCAATCTGTGACATGGTACTATGTTAACAATGACAGACGATCAACAAAGCAAGCTAATGCACCTGAGGCCAGCTGTCGCAACTCAGTTCATCGCGCCGGTTAATACAAATCTCCACACGTTAATTATTGTAAATAATGACCTCTGAAAATCCACGGCACAGGACAATTAGGGTACAGCTATTAACACAAAAGCCAAACAGCTACAAGCACCCCAATGTGCACAGGCAGAGAGCAACGCGATAGTGTACACCGCATGTGCCAATGAAAGCTCACCCATTACAAAAGTATGAAGATATTCCACTATTTTTCGATTTAAAGCTTTCGTGACTGCAGGGATTCATCTTCTTGGTTCTTTCGGTAAAGTCACGTAGAATGGAAATAATAAAATATTAAAAACAAAACATAATAAAATAATTCTCACGACGTTTCGGCCACAACGCAAGCAGCCGTCCTCAGGTGAAGAACAGGTCTGTCGAAAATACTCTGTCTTCACCTGAGGACGGCTGCTTGCGTTGTGGCCGAAACGTCGTGAGAATTATTTTATAATGTTTTATTTTTATTATTTTATTATTTCCATTCTACGTGACTTTACCGAAAGAACCAAGAAGATATTTCACTATATTTAGGTGCGCTCCAATGCAATATATATTTTTTTCTTTTTAGAGAGCGAATTCTAATGTAGCTGTTGTAAGTAAGTTGGCATTAGATAATTAAACCAAGGAATGTAAGTTGTCTGATTTAATTAATTAAGGTCATCAGATGATTGGCGCACAAGTGATGACATCACATTTATCCCTCTAAGACCGAAACAGGATGATTTTTCCACAATTATGGCTGTCGCCTGATGATGCTGGTTGTAATTACTGGTGAAACGTCGTACTCGAATTGTAAATGTTGTGGGTTTACTCTCCCACACACCAGTGTGCTGAACTAGCAACGAATTGGCATGTTTTGTTTGCATGACAAACCTTACTAATTGGGGAGTTTAACGAGACATTTATATTTACGCGTTCTGACCAAAAAACCTCTATTATGGATAAAATTGGTCGCGACAGCCTACGTGTTGAATTGTCTGATTTAACCCATATTGTTATCGTTCTCAAATCCTGTGCCGTGGTTAGTGCATTGCTCTGCTACCACTGCTAACCCGGTGACATAAGTTTGACCCCTGACCAAGACTGACATCGTTGGTGAGTGATATCTAAAACGGTCCTAGGCCCTCCCTCTGCGAACCCACACTGATCAGCGTGGTGAAGTATGGTAAAATAATCCCTTACAATCGATATGGCATGGGGATTCCTTCATCCATAGGGAATTGGCAAAGGGCTGTCATTTTTTTTTATCATCAACTTTAGACATTGCTCAATTGAATGAAAAGTAGACCCAAGTGATGATTCTGCATTACTTTATCTAGACAAACATCATAGTTAGCCGCTCATAAATAATAAATCAGGAAACAGGTATTAACTGGATTACATCTCTCTTATAAATAATGTATTAATAGGGATGCACAATATCTTTCAGCCGACACTTCACACTTATTATTTATTTACAAAGATTTAAAACTTTATTTTATGTCATCCTATGGAATGTTAAATTTCCAAGAAGAGGAGCAAGCACTGCCTTGGTGGTTGTAATAATGTTGCTTTTCACGTAATAGTTAACTGTTTCTCTATGTCATAATGGAGCATTTTAATTCATGGCGATAATTAAAATATACCAAAAACAGGTACAGAACATAGTTTGTTTTTAAGTGGGGTTCATTAACTTCAATTTAAATTCAAAGTTATTGTAATTAAGATTGACTTAATTTGCAGTCACATAGCCGCCTTCTTATAACGTTCATTTAAATGAGTTAATTAATAAGAAAAATTCATAGATAATTGTTGTCGATAGATTCTGGTTGCAATACCAGATAATACAGCGTTGGAGAAGTGGCATAGTGGGGAGCACATTGTGCTATAAATCCAGCCACTTGAATTCAATCCATGTCCACAGCTAACATCTGAGATCTGAATCAGTCCTGGGCCCCAATTCACCTACCCGCATTGACCAGTCTGGTGAATTGTGATCAAAAAACCCCCCATAAATGAAACGGCATGGGGAGGCCTTCAATCACCAGCGGATTGATAAAGAGCCGTACATGCTGATTATCATGAATAGTATACATTCATATGGGAAACTGTGGTATGTGATGCAGTGATATGGTTACACGCCTTTGGATCCTACATTAGCAAGTTGAAATGCCACATGACCCAGTGATTATATTATTAATGCATTAAAATCTCTCTTTCTGATAATTATCTGCATTGTTGTTAAAGGGATTTGTGGCATTGCTCTCTGGCTCTGCTTGCGAGACCAGACCTCGCGTCATTGCCAATTTTAGAAAATTACAAGCGACTACACCATTTCAATGTATTACTTCCTGAGCACCTGATAGGATAAACACTCGTGTGGGGTGAGCTGAGAGGAATCCCTGAGCTGTATCTGCTGCTGCAGCACAATATCAGGCGTATGATGATATCCAAATAATGTATGCTCATTTACATCCCTCTGTCAATCTACTACTGGATGAAGGCCTCCCCACACCACGTCGATCATGGGAGTTGTTTGACCATATTTCACCATGATGGTGTGTGCGAGTTGGAGAAGGTGAGGGGAGTCCAGCAGCCCTTGGCAACGGTTTGGGATTAATTTCAGGTGCAGGGTTTATTGTATCATCACTCCCCCCTCGCGTTGGCATATGCATACTTCTTTGTTATGGTTGCGTGTGAATATATACACTCCTTAAATTAAGGTGTGGAAATGTACCCCCCATGACCCCTACTGCCACAGCGATTGATGGGGTTAATGTAGCATCCTCTAGTGGCCACAGGGGTCACATGAACCCATTACATACAAAATATGCGAATCAAAACACATTGATTTGTGTACATGTGATTTGCTGAATGTAGCATTAGCTCAGAGATCGACATGAATCGATGACTCGGTGCATCGTTCAACCTGCATATCGTGAATCCTCAACCTGCAGGACACGTACGTTACATGTTTATTCTAGAGACTGACGCATGCAACTTGGTCATGTTGATTAAGGTGACCTTCATTCACAACACAGCGAGATGTGCTGCAGGAAACCAGCTACAGAAACACCAGCGAGCCAGCTATACCACGAAGGAGGAGAATGATACGGGAGATCTCGTAAAGTCATAATTTATTAATTGTGCCCCTCAGGCTACAGCCTAAAAAGTGCATTTATAAAAATGTGCGTTGCATCAAGGTGAGAAGGATAAGTGACATGTAATTCTCAGAGTCAAATTTCAAATAATCACAAATGTGCATATTCTAAACACCGATTTAACCGATTTACATCTCATAAAAATGGACGTGTAATACAATAATTTATTTCCACACTCAGGGCTTAATTCAGATATACTGTACATTACAAGTGCTAAATAAATGTTCGACATATATCGTCAAGATCAGTTATTCTACTCAGTTACTGGCTTCTATCTATATATTAAATGCGTTTTCTACCTCAAGAGGAAATTGTACTAAACTGAAAAAATCTGTCAATTACATTTTGGCCTTTTTCTGCTTAGCAGAGCATAATAAAAAAATTAACGGCAAGATAAATCCACTCCATTATAACTTCCTTAATATGTACGTATTTAAATTTCATGCAATTGGAAAGATCGAATTGATTCAGATGCTTCCAGAATCTCTGTAATTCCCTTTGGTGTAGATTTGTCCTATAGATTAATTCCATTAATTCCTTCCATGAATACATCCCAAATCTTGCTTTTGTACTCTATCGTTTACAAGACCTTGATATGTGTGAGATATTTACGATATTCCTTTTGGAGCAATTCGTTTGATATTTGTTCTCTTGCAATTCGTCCACCCCACCAACATCTTTACCTAAATGTACGGTATTCCACACGCTGTTTACGATAAACGTGTATTTTATTGTTTTATGACCAATGTTCCATTTACTGTGGTTGTGATACTTCGATATCCTTCACAGATAAATAATGCTGAGGGAAAATGGCAGTGGTTTGAAAAAGCAATAAAAGTAAGAACAATCATTCTAAGATTCTGAGAAATAGTTTAAAATGCAACACAATCAGCTGTTATGAGTGTGTGAGTTATTTACAATTGGCAAGCGACATTATCTAGATTGTATCACACTCATAGAGATCTCCTTTCATACTCTTCTCATAATCCTGTACTTGGAGCACTACAAGTAATCTGCCTTTTATATAATTAATATATTAAGATAACATATATCATGATGTCTTTTTTATATATTCTCTAGGGTTTAATAAATATTATGGTGAATATAATTGTATGAATAGGAGGCACGTATTGAAAAGTTAGAGACATTTTAGATGAACCGTGTCAGTCATTTGTATTTGTTAACTCTCACCTCTTCGGTGTCGCTGTACATTATTATTATTATTATTAAATGTCTTCCGAACTTCTTCCACCGTTTTAATTAAAATCTATCTTTATTTGTTACATAGAAAATCCCGTTTAGCCAGTTACCCAGCTAGTTTTGGTGACAACGGCCCACAGCCACTAACAACAACCGTTACTGTTGGGGTGGAGAAGAGCCCAGCCAGCAGCCTGTCAGGAAACTGGAGGCATAGATGATACTGGTAGGAACCTCCTGGTTACACCAGCCCACAGGGGATTATTGTGTCCGTCCGTCGTGCATCCAAAAATGGGAGGGGTGGGGCTGGGTGGAGAGGGGAGGGTGGGGAGGGGCCTGGTGGGGAGGGTGGGGCTGGGTGGGGAGGGGAGGGTGGGGTGGGGCTGGGTGGGGAGGGTAGGGTGGGGAGGGGCTGGGTGGGGAGGGTGGGGGCTGGGTGGGGAGGGTGGGGCTGGGTGGGGGGTGGGAGAGGTGGGGCTAGGTGGGGAGGGGCTGGTCACCCCGTGGTGCCCTTATAAAACTCAACGTTTAACCTACTCACGCCGGCTTGTGCCCGCCCTCACAGTCGGGCATATTTGCGGAATACACCACGCCGCCGTTGACCCTGGCCATTGACCGAGCAACCCAACATTCCTACCAGCTCTCTCCGCAGGAATATGTTTTTTTAATAGTAGTACAATATAACAGCATCATCTATATAATCTAACTGAGTCAGGCTAAAGACGACTGGTTGTAAAATTTACCATAACTTAAACATAGGCTATAACTGTTCAAATGATATAAAATAAAATGTCATATTTGTATCGTGCCCTTGGAATTACTTGACAAACGCAACATGTAACAACACCACGTCGACCAAGAAATATTGAGAGAAAATAGCATTCAGAAGAATGAGTTAGGAGAGAATAAAAAAACAATCTCCATCGGATCGTGAAATACTGCAAACATGAAGTCCATAGGTCAATAGGCACCGTGGTTCAATAAGCCTGCTCAATGCACAACCTCTTGAGCTCTGCAGATGCCAAAAACGAGCTTAACACTACGGTACTAAATAAAACCAAGGTTACTCATGAATGTGGCAAATTATATCAGGGCAGCGAATTAAAATCCACAATTTTATTGATAAAAATGTACATTTTAATACGGAACAAGTAGTTTCAGGGACCACGTATTGCTATCACTGGTTGCACGGGCAATATTGGCATCTACACTCTGTCAGGTAACAAGCACATGAAATGTAAAATAGCCTTCTACTTTGAACCTGGTGATCTGAGTTCCATTCCCGGCCATAGCAAGTCATATACATATTGGTCACAAGTGTCACAAGTGTCACCAGTCACAGGACGAACCAGCATTGACCACGATGGTGAAGTATGGTCAAACAATGCCCATGATTGACACGGCATGGGGAGGCCTTCTTCCAGTAGTGTATTGACAAAGAGCTGTACAGTTTTATTCTTGAATTATATGTCCTGCTTTTGCCAGAATTTTTATTATTGTAACACCTTATAACTGTGAAGGATAAGGTAGCGAAATATAAAACTACTGTTTTATTCCTCCAAAAAGTTATTTTGATAACCAATGCCTGAGGTTAGCGATGCCTTGAGTAAGAATATATAATTTGTATTTTCGTAGATGCTAGGTTTATTAAGAACAGAAATGAGTGTTTACATAAGGGATTTGACTATGCCCAAATATTAATCATTCAAAATACACACGTTTATCATTTGATAAATAAGTAATCCTCATCTATACTGGTTTAAGGAAGTTTGACTGAAAAAATTAGTATACATTTCGCCAGTAATTACAACTAGCTTCATCAGGCGACAGCCAGATTTGCGGAGAAGTCCACCTATTTCGTTCCTTATATAGAGGCGTAGATGTGGTGACCACACTTCTGCACTCTGGCGCAAAGTGGGGGGGGGGGGGGATTAATGAGTCAATGTACATTATGCATGCGCATTATGCGTTCACTCATGCATATTGTACGTTGACTCATTAATCAGATTGTAAATGTTGTGAACTTCCCAGAGACAACTTTGATAGAATAGCAAAACACCCCTGTAAAGAGACGGAATTAAAGTTAAACTTGAGGTTTATTAGTTTACCCTGGAGTGATTCAATGAACTGTTGTCATTTGGGGCATTGCTTAGATGACTTTTTGTTTGTAACTGGTGGTGAATGTATTGGCCACAAGTGGGTGGAGTGCCCATGTGAACAAGTTACAGTGCAACATTTAGGAATCAAAAATATTATATTCGTACACGTATCGTTCAATTAAGAGTACATTTAATTAACTTGTGCATTGTTACACCCTTATGTATAATACATACAACTATTGTGGGTATGTGGGAATGTGAATTTAGATGTATTCATTCGTAAATAACAGCTTTTAAGTGGATTTATTTTCTTATGTTTAATTCACATACACGCGTAAGCCGATTTGTGCTGCAGGGAATTTAATATTTAGCTTTTATTCAAAGTTGATTCATGTTTGCAACATTTTCAATTCCCCTCCTGCAATGCAGCGTGTTTGTACTGATTGCCTTATTTAATTGTCTGTACTCTGTTTTGTTTGTTTTTGCTTTTAGAATTGTTTTCAAATGACATTGCCCCAGTCTCTTGAGTTCTCACCTATTTAAACAAAATAAACTTGCAATGCATTTATTTATGAATCACACAGGCTACATCATTCCCTCGTTATACACGAACTTGCTCTCCACGATTTTGGCTATCCACGAATCGCATCTGAAACTACACGACTGCATCACCAGAAAGAGAAAGAAAGCGATGAGATAAAGTGATGAGGGAGAATGTAATGCGAGAATGTGATGACATAATGTGATGAGAGAAAAAGTGCTGAGATACAGTGATGAGAGATGAAGTGGTGAGAGATAAAGTAATGAGAGAGAATGTGAGCCGAGAAAGTGATGAGATCAAGCAATGAGAGAGAAAGTGATGCGATGAAGAGAGGAGAGAGATCGAGAGAAATAACTTTTCGAAGATTTAGAAGCATGCGCAGACGTTGCGTGTACAACATTCGTGGGCGAATAGCATTATTCGAGAAATTTGCTGGAAAATATCCCTCGCAAATAACGGGGGGGGGGGGGGGGGGGGGGAGAATACTGTAATGCCTTAGAGAGCCTTAGCTCTGCACACTTGCGTGCGTGCACTCCGTCACGATCGCCAACTTTTACAAGCAGCAGCCGCCACCACAGAGACCTGACGCTGGTGCAGAAAACAGAAGCAGGAAGTGGAACATAACGGGACACTTTGAATGGGGCCCTTGGAAATAATAATAATATCAAGTCACCTCCTCCAGGCACCCACACACCTCACTGTTGTCGCAACAAATGGAATCACAACAAATCTCATGGCGCAGCGACGGATCTGGCACCGGGAAGAGAATGGAACACATGTGGAGCCATGGGGAATATGAAGACGTAGCGGGCGCACAAAAACAAAGTGTGAGAATCTGAATGGAAAAATATCTCGGCTGCTTTATCGCCCGGATTTAGCTTCCACCAGAAGGCACTGATGTACGGTGTTTTTTCTGCAATATTTTGCCGTCTTTTCTTGGATTTTCTGTTTGCACTTAGTCACATATTCACTTTAAGATGTTTTTTGTTCATGTTTTTTTGTTTGTTGCGGTTGCACCCGATTCAAGAGCCGAATGGCTCACAGGGCTATACCTAGTACTTGCACTTGAACTTGATACGTGTTATTGGGAAAACCTTTACATCAATTTTGCGTAGGCACCGTGCATGGCACTCCTTTGTCAATCTGCTACGATGTGTAGGTCTCCCCGGAATGTATTTATACTTGAGGAGTTCCAATATGTCCACAGACGTGACGGTTGTGGGAGTCGTTGGCCATACTTCACCACGCTGGTCAGTGCGAGTTCATACGGACTGCGTGTGAAACAATGTGCTTCCCAAGGGCAGTGAACCCATTATTATAAGCATTTTCATTCATTGGATACCCCCCCCCCCACCCCGAAAACTTCTCAGCATTACACGTTAAGTAGACAACATAACAGGGGTGTAACGATACATCGATACATAAAATCGATTGTTAAGCTCATGATACATGCGTGTAAGAATGTGTGTTTTTAGGTTAGCATGCAAACGATGAACCATTCGGAAAACCACTGCAGTGTCCGCTCCGGTGAAGGAAGAATGGCAAAATTACACGAAATCTTTGCTGAAGCCTTCTCGTTGTGACCAGCAGTCATCGACGTTGGCATCTAGCTCCCGAACATATTGCTGCCATGTGCAAGAGTAGAATTATTACGGAATTATGTGAAAATAACATGCAAATGTGCCTCAAGGAGAGTATTTTTTTATCAGTGCGTGCTGCATGCTTTGACATATGGTTCAGAAACCTGGTCAATAACAAAGAAAAAGATATGATCTATGCAAGCCCACTTACATTTCTTAACAGTTTGAATAATGTCGAAAAAAACCTGCGGATGTTCTACAATCCACGTGTTTCTCTTTATCTCTCAATGCAATTTCAACCATGTGTCTCTCCATGCTTCTTTGTACACTTCCCAGTTTTGGTTCCACTTTCCTATATAAAGCATAAACAATTATATTAACATTGCCAATCCCTTGGCCGACAAAGCTATATATTGAATCTAGATTTATAAAACTGACAAAAATACCTAGTATATATAATAAGCTCAGATTAAACTCTTAAAAGCTGTTTTAATTGATCTCCTTAACACATATTTACTCCAAAACTTAAGTTTTCACAACTGCTTTTCCTCCAGATGTTGAGAACAAATCCTCAAAACGCAGCCCAAATCCCGGAATCCACACTGGGATACATTTTCTTCCTATGAAATACTTACCCACGTGTAAGTTTGCCTTGCTTGAACAGCATACGTCATTATTGTCAAACTCAAGCATCAATCAATGCAATTGCGCCACAGACAGCAATTTAGGTGACATTCTCAATCAAAACTAAACTATTTTATTTTACCAGGTAATGCCCACTGAGCTCAACAAGTTGTCCGTCAAATTCTGGATGACGTACAGTGAGAGGAGGAGGAGGAAAAGGAGGGGTTAGTCATCCAAATTAAAACATTTCATGTAAATCTAACAAAATCCATTGGGACTGCTCTCTTGCTGCTGCATGCTTTTTTGACAGGAGCACAAGCACAGCATGTATCAGGCAACAAAATCAACTCCCCTCCAGCTCAGAGGCTTTCTGCCATTTAACTTTCCCTTTGAGGTCGACAGCTTATTTCGAAATGTCACGCACGGTTTAATATTTGTCACGGGTTCCTTGCACTCTTTTTTTTAAGACTACTGAAGACTAACAAGAATATATATTTTTAAAAGCAATTGCCGGGTACAATGTGTTCCTAAATGGATAAGTCCTATACCGCCTACTAACATCGAGGTGATAATGGACAGTAGGTGCTTTAGAGGTGGGTGGCAAGTGTGTAGGTAGTGTGGAGAGTTTGCTCAGCTCCTTGGTGTTGGAGGAGGTATTCCTTACCCCGTTGCACACATGCACAAAGGGGTTTTGGGGGATTTTTCCTTCCATCACCAAATCAAACCAAATGTGCCTCGATCACATCACCAGATCTCAGAAGCTAAGCAGCAAAGTTGAGCCTTGTTGGCACTTGGGTTGAAGACCACCAGAGGTTGTCAGGTTGTAAGAATTGGGCTGGGAGGTGGCCAGGAAATGGAAGCTATGAGCGTTCATTATCCTTTGTACGCTTAGGTTTTCTGCAGATAATTCGGTTTCCTCCCACATGAAGCCAAACACTCATGAATTGAATTAGTCAAACATCCAATGCAGGACCCTTTTTAAAATGAGTGAGGACTCAAGGAGGCTTTTCTGGGTAAATAATTAACGGTAAATATTTGGCATTATCGTCATTGTTTCCTTTCTTTTAGCCTCTTGACTGTGGTTAAATTTATATATATTCCTTTCTGAGTGAGTTTCATACTCAGTGATGTGATCCAATGATTCAATACAAACTCCTTTGCAATATTAGGCTTGCAACAATTCACCCACTCTTCTCTCCGCCACCAAAACATGCACAATTACATGAATTCTCCTGAATCAGGGTCATGGTTCAATCCAAACTGTTTTTGTCTCTCTTGCTCTGTCTCATATAAATTAAGTTTCGCTCAGTCTGCTCAAAATGTAAATGTGTGATATAATAATTATAATGTCTACATATAATTTGCAGACATTATAATTCTATCCATTGAACAATTATGGTCACTACATCACGCAATTTCAGATCCGCTTCTGCGGCCATCTGGAACGCTCTTCCTTTCGATATTTGGATGGCACTGGTGCTATGCACTTTAAAATATAGATTTTTAAAAAACTCATTTCTTTAGACCTGCTTTTTTGTGTTTAGTTTGTTGTCCTTCCCCCGCACCTAAAGTAAAGTGCAAAAGAAGTTCAACATAAAAAGATCCCCCATATAGCCTTAACAGACTGTAGGGGCAAGTGCTGTTAGCGAGTACCTATGAAGGCCGCAACGGTACACGAGGGGGTGGGTGGCCAGCACCACGCCCGACCGCCTTTGTCTCCCTAGTGGTGATGTTTACACACCGCACCAGGTACTCATTTGAGGCTGAGTCGACCTAGGGGATGCCCAGGAGCGGTTCAGATAATCGTCACTGGTGTTGGCCGTGAGCGGGAATCGAACTCGGGTCGCCGGGTTCATAGTGCAGCGCGCTAACCGCTACACTATCGCTCCCCAACATACACACATTTGCACGTGCGTCGTACCCGAAAGGCAGATGTAGGTGGTGTAGTCTCCCTGGCCGCCAGTGGCTAGGAAGGGGATCCGCTTGCGTGTCCGGCGCCTGACTTGCACGGCCCCCAGCATCCTCTCGTCGTTGGGGGCGAACACCTCTTTGTTGAGGACCGATTTGGCACTCATGGTGCAGTGGGGAACCACTGCAAACAGACGTAGCAAGGAGCACAATCATGGCAATGAGTGCGCAGTAGAACGAATAAGCACGTGTCCAAAGATAAAAGAAAAATATAAAACATGATGACGTCACGATTATTTTTACACCCCTCACAAATGCAGGAATTTAAAGAATGTAACATGATTATTTTCACATTCCATTTTTTTTATCACCTTGACTACTGGATGTAATACAAAAAAAATCACATCTAAGTCCATTTATATGGAATAATTGTTTTTATTTTGTTAATTGCTTTTGTAAAATGTTGTTTTACGATTGCCAAATGCAAATAATTTAAGTACCGAATTTATAGGATGCGGGAGAGCTCCTTTCATCTGCCGCCCTAGATATTCACAACTCCTATTATTCGTAAAATTCGTAGGGTCCCTAAAAAGTAAAATTATTCCAGATCATATTCTCCCTATTATCCACAATTATTCACTGGAGAATTGGGAGTAAGCTCGCGGATAACTTTGTGAATAGGATCGGCTTTGTTCTGCATGCACATCTCTCTCTCTTTCTCCACTTCTACTCTCAACATGCAACATTGAGTACTTTTAGGAATATTTTGACAAGTAAGCCACTGAGAATAAAATGCATGTACAGTATAGTACTGTCCTCAATGCTTTCAATTTTTCTCATTTGAATGGCTCATGGCACATTGAATACATAAATGTATGTGAAAACTAGTTGTATTTCAGAAATTATCAACAAATAATGTATTTCACCAACCCAATTTAAACAGGTATAATTTGTATACTTTGTAAAAAGGAACGTTTTTATATGGTCGAACAGTTAATGTCATCTACTCATTTTAATTTAAAAAACGAGAAAGAAACACATGTTCAAGACACACATTTCCACTGTGTTCCTTTTACCCTTGAGGCAACATCTTTTTACTGTCAACAAACGATGCTAATTAAAATTCAGCACAGACAAATGCAGCACTTGACTCAAACAGGGCACAGTTTTGAAATAAACCATAAAATATTATTAGTGCTATATACACAAAAACAAAGATGTCCCGTGTAGCCTACACAAGCTGCTGCGGAAAGTTCTGTCAATGAGCGCCTATGAAGGCCGACACGTGGCATGAGGGGGTGGTGTGGCCATCACCACTCCCGGCCTCCTTTGTCTCCCCAGTGCCAATATTTACACACCACGCCAGGAAATAACTTACGGCTGACCCAACCTAGGGGAGGCCCAGAACAAGTTCAGATAATGGCTACTGACTTTGGGTGTAAACAGGAATTGAACTGAGGCCACTGGGTTCAGAGCACAGCGGTGCTATTCACCACCGCTCCCATGATACGTAGTATACATTAAAACAACCCAATCTTTATGATACACTCAGAAATGCTGCTGGCAAACTGAAAATGTCAATGCATTTGTTTGCTGTTTCCACCACCTGCTGCAAAATGAACTTTTTGTGTGTGTGTTTATCTCCTGGACTATCTTGTTTCCAAATGTCAAGCTGTCAGAAAAAATTACAGTAGTAAATTGTTGAAGCTTCCAGCAACAACTCAATCAGCACGCACACAATCTCACAAACAGGATGTGGGGTGTTTGTCTATGTCCCTTTAAAACTGAAGTATGGTCAGAAAACGCTCCGCAACCCGCACAGTGTCGGGAAGGCCTCATCTAGCAGTGCGTTGACAGAGAGGATGGGCCACGTAAATGCACCGAAGAATTTGGACACATGGAAACCATGCAAATGCTGTACAGCAAGGGAAACATGCAGGGACAGCATTGTCAGTTATGTGCAGACAAACCTCAAACAATATGTACACTGTATTTCGAAGATGCTTTTGCCAATGACCCTTCTTCAGAGCAGAGGTCAGTCACTGCCTGAAACGTCAATCAACTATATGTTTCTATTATAAAGCAGGACTCAAGGCAAATGTGGTGCTATTGTTTTGTACATATATTTTGGCAGCGAGTGTAAACATCGACTTGTAGACTTAGGAATTAT
The DNA here is from genome assembly GCF_015708825.2 of Lethenteron reissneri. Lineage (NCBI taxonomy): Eukaryota > Metazoa > Chordata > Hyperoartia > Petromyzontiformes > Petromyzontidae > Lethenteron > Lethenteron reissneri. The sequence continues at coordinate 7,991,780 of NC_083803.1, read as the reverse complement.
TCATTTTGTGCATGTTTCCGCGTGGACATGCAGCCAAAGGCTTTTGCTCACAGGCTCAAATACAAATATGCAGCCAACCCATTTGCAGACGTGAGCAGTTCACAAACTACACATCACATTTACGTCTCACAAATAAACAAAATACTTGAATAATACATTCCATCGGCTTGGCAGGGATAGAACACCTCAGCTATAAGCTACAAGGGAAGAAATTGGAATACGAGGCCAGGTGGTCCCCGTTTTTTTCTGAACCCAGAATTAATCGCGGCCGGAGAATGGGAGTGGGACCATCCCTGACATTGAACCACCGAAGCAAAAATCTGATAATCGTTGCTCCCAGCGGGGGAAGAAGGGGAAAAAATGACTGATCCAGACATCGTGTTTATGTTATTTATTTTTAAATTAAGTTGTTTTTTTTCGGTTATATCCCCACACCCCACCCACCTCGACTGTTGTCGGGCACTGCACCCGGGCCACTTCAATTGGCCTCCATTTGGGGGCGAATTACTCAGAGGTTGGTACGAGGATGTTGTGCACCCACAGAATGTGAAATACTCTCTGTGATTCTGCTTCTTCTTCTTTGCGTTAAAAAATATGTATACATTCCAAATATTTTCAATCCACCCCCGGATGGCTGTCCTCCGACGTGATGTTGGTCATTGGGATTTTGTTTTATATATATCAGCGGTCGGGAACCTATGGCTCGCGAGCCATATATGGCTCTTCCGGTGACGGCATATGGCTCCCAGACAATTTTGAGTTGGAAAAAATAATAATAAAAAAATAATAATAAAATCAGTTTGGAACTGATTTTAAAATACTTGTGATATTGCTTAATAATACTGTGTCATTTTAAAGTAAACAGAAATTAGTTTTGAAGATAAAATTTCTCGGGTCACGGATCCCGTGACCAGAAGTCGCATTAAAAGTAAGACATATTTAATTTATTATACGTTAAAAATACTATATGGCTCTTCTTGTTTCTTTCGGTAAAGTCACGTAGAAGGGAAGTAATAAAATAATAAAAATAAAACATAATAAAACAATTCTCACGACGAATGAGACACTACCAAACTAGGAGCTTATATATAAGCTCCTAGTTTGGTAGTGTCTCATTCTTCACCTGAAGACGGCTGCTTGCGTTGTAGCCGAAACGTCGTGAGAATTGTTTTATTATGTTTTATTTTTATTATTTTATTACTTCCCTTCTACGTGACTTTACCGAAAGAAACAAGAAGATGAATCCCTGCAGTCACGAAAGCTTTAAATCGAAATACTATATGGCTGTCAATGAAATATATTAATAAATATATTGCGTTTATGGCTCTCCCAGTCAAAAAGGTTCCCGACCCCTGATATATATGTATACCATACTTCACCACGCTGGTCAGGAGAGGTTGGTGAAGGCAAGGACAGGCAGTGCAAGTTGGAGTTTGCATGTCTCTCTCCCCGTGATCGTGTGGATTTTTTCTTTGGGCATTCCTGTTTTTCCCTCCAAATCTTGAAACATCCGTTTGGAGCATTTAGTTGATATAAATTTCCACGTGATACGCCACTTTGTTGAGCTATCAATTGTAGAAAAGTTGCTTCTGAAATATAGCTATAAATTATTTGGGTCTTTCGGTAAAGTCACTTAGGTTCAAATAAAATAAAATAAAAAGAAATACATTTCGATCACAACACAAGCGATCGTCATCCTCCTGATGTCTCCCTAGTGACGATCGCTTAAACTAAACAGTTTTTTGTTGATTTTATTTTTATTAATTTCAACCTATCTACGTGACTTTACTAAAATACCCAAAGAATACGAATTCCTGCTGTCACGAAAGCTTTAAGTCAAGATTTAAGAGCTATATAGCTCAGTGGGCCTTACCTAGTAAAAGAAAACATAGTTTAGTTTAAATTCGTTTTGATATCACTTGCTACTGATGTTAGCCATGGCCGGCAATCAAACTTGGGTCGCTCAATACATTGTGCAGTCCGCTAACTACTGCACAACTGCTATACCCACTTTCAACTAAACAGCCTCGAAAATACAGAGGGGAGCGACTGTCATCATGCCCTTGCCAACCTGCTCACACTGGAGCAATGGCTACAGACAGTGCAACTGCCTTGTGTGGGCTTGATGAATAACACTTCATCTTAATTAGCTCGCGAGAATATCACCGAGTTCCTGCTTTAAGTGATGAAAAAGGAATAGACGAGGCGTTCCGTTTCTGGCAATAAAACAGGTGTTAAGATGTTTGAAGTGTTGGCCCATTTCCTGAAGTGTGCTTTAGATGTAGAAGAAAAACAGAGTGCTGAGAAAAAAACAATCAAAACCAGATGGATAAATCTCAAACTCGATGCGGATAAGTCAACAACCTACTTTCTCTACTGTACTCACTACCCTGCACAAAGACAAAGATCCCCAGCCTAGCCTTAACAGACTGTTGGGGCAAGTGCTGTTAGCGAGGCTGGCACGGCACACAAGGGGGTGGATGGCCAACACCACGCCCGGCCGCCTTTGTTTCCCTAGTGGCAATGTTTACACATCGCACCAGGTACTCATTGAGGCTGAGTCGACCTAGGGGAGGCCCAGGAGCAGTTCAGATAATCGCCACTGTGTTGGCCGTGAGCAGGAATCGAACTCGGGTCACCAGGTTCGTAGCGCAGTGTGCTAACCGCTACACTACCGCTCCCCGCTCTCCTGCACATGGATGTCTCACACATACACTGGCTCAACACATACACTGGCTCAACATCTGCATGTTCCACCAACCCAACCTCCATGTCACTGGATTATAGGTGGTACAACCACACGAGTCTCAGCAAACAATAGCGTTTCACTACTTCTTTAGTCCTCTGCCAAACGGCAAGTCCTTGGCTCCAACCCCGCCATCCTGCCTGATTTTGAGCATTCTTATTCACTCCACTTAATGGGCCCCTTCCTTCAAGCCATCAAGCAGAAATTATCTTTCTTTGTCTGCCTCTTGGCTTCTTTCCCCAGCATCCTTCCTTCTATGACTTCCTTCATCAAGCTTCCACCTCTGAGAATATGTCCACTTCACATTGTTTGCCATGTCCGGCTAATCTAACGATACTTCACTCTTCCTGAATCTGCTTGAGAATTTCCAGAATACACTTGATTATATATTGTAACATGTGTTCTCCTTTTGACTATTGCCGCAAGACTTTCCAGTGTTCCTATGTCTTCCTTTCTTCGAAGCCAAGTTTAAATTTTACTGTATTTAAATGGAAACTGCATGTGTTTGTATGTTGACGAAAGAACAGGTTGACTATTAATTGACCACGTGAATACATCCTAGAAAATGCATATTTGCACATTTAGATGTATGAACCCTTTCAAATCCAATGTGCCCTTAAGTTGGCCGGGTGAAGCGGAGGTCAGAGGTCTGAGTTGGCACGATACGAAGACAATGACATTAAATCTGGGCAACCGTCACTGATTACCGGTAAACTATCTTCTCAAGTACAGTGAGTTTATGGTCTCAACCTGGTCACCAATGTTTGGATAAAACATCATCACAATACATTTGTTTCCAAACTTAATGTTGCTTACTTCCAGCTCGAAAATAAATATATCGAGTTGACTGACATGCAACAAACATTACTCTCTGTAGCAGAATGGATGGGTTCAGTGCTGTCGCCCTCGTGTGGACGACATCTCAAAAGTAGTTCTGTGGTTTCTGCTTCCACAGACCATTCTCTGTCCTCTAACAACAGGGGGGGGTGGGGATGGTAGGGGTGTTGCACTGCCCAACAAGCGTTATATAATACGACACCAATATCACAATTTGGGACGAAAATATGGAAAAACCGAAAACAAACACCATTTGTGGAAGTGACGGGGGAGTCACTGCCAATCTTTCTTGCCGATGTAACCCTTGGTCAATTAATCATTTCCAATATTTATTGTTTAACTCTTACACAAACATGTGTATTTGAGTCGAGGTTCTTCCTCCTTGCCTCTGCCTTACAGTCGTGGAAGTGATGTCCTGCTCGAATGCTCATTGAGGCGGTGCTCATCTCCAGTTTACAGGCCTGAGCCAGTGGTGGAAATTCCTCATTCACATGGCAGGTACATGTATATCCAGACGATGGCCAACTGCTAACGTCCCCACAAAGTGGTTCATAATCTATCAACCCCGAAGGGGTTATGGCTTAAGTCAACTCCCAACCAGGATTTCAACTCACAACCTTTCCATTACGAGACACTCACTCTACATCCGGCTGGTTCTGTTGCATCCAGTATTGGATAGGTAAAAATCTAATTTGCAATGATTTCCTCGTGGAATACTTGCCGCTACATGACGTCTGACGTGTCCGAATAAGGGCAGAAAATACATCAAATAAAAGCGTTTATATTGAATCTGATAATTGCTTTGTTAATGCAAAGAAAGTAGTGCAATATACCTCGTGCGCTGCAATACTCTGGCAATTATTTATGCTAAGGCCTTACTCGATCCTGACAGTGCTGATGAATTCACGTTTCACTTGGGTGTGCTGAAACCAAAAATAGGTTTCAATCACTTTGGTTCTAAATTATGGATCGTAATTTACAGCGCAAAACATACCTCAAGGGCTGCACAAACGTGCAAGCCATTAAAGATTATTGTGCTATAAATCAAGCAATTTCACCGAATGTATTCATGTATTATGCACAGCCCAGAAAACGTGTTGGTAAACAGTACGACCTTCCACGTTTGTAATTGGATTCTCCGAAAAAATATTTCAATAATGTTACTTTATTCCCAACAGAGTCCTATTTTCTTCGCACATGCAATGCCACAAGCACCACTCTACAGGTTTAAAAGGAATGCCAGCCAACATCAGACGTTGCCACATGCCACCTCAGCAAATGAACATAGCTCAACGTCGAGTAAGGCCCGACACACATCACCCCTAACTTCAATTCCTCTATGCCTCACTTTCTCAATGGGATTGGAGGAGTGGCAAAGTGAATAGCGCACTGCACTACCAACTGGGTGACTTGAATCATGAATTCATAGATTTGGTATTCGCGCCATTCTTAAACAAAAAACAAAGGCTATCTCGATTGCATTGTGAGTCAATCGTAATTTGTGGTTAATTTTCAAATGTGGACTTATATCAGTGGCAGTCACTGTATCAACCGGTCTGAGGACCCCACTCCGCAAACCCATACTGACCAGTGTGGTGAAGTATGGTCAAACAACCCCCAAGACTGATAGAGGTTGGGGAAACCTTCATTCAGCAATTGATTGATAAAGGACTGTATTTCATTTATTGAGTCACCGTTAATCATCAAACCACAGCTCATTAAGTCCAATACTTATATATATATAAACCAAAGACCCTAAAATTGAGTGTTTTATAAAAGGAAATAAATTGCAAACAACATAAACTTATCCGTGCACTTGTGTGGGGCTCAGAGGAGGAGGGTCGGGAACTGGATGTCTCGGCTGATTTGACAGGGTTGAGATATTCTGCTTGCCTAGCACAAGTGAATATTTTAAAAGTAATTCTGCAGTGAATATTACATAACCGGCGAGCAATGTGCAAGTGCAGTTCATATGAGATGAAGTGTGGTGTTGTATATCCAAACATCCATCTGCCTTTGCTTTCTCTCACACTACCCCGGGTCTCCAAACACCAATTCCATCAAGACCACCACCAATGTTATCACAGTATTTGCAACAATCTGTTTCAGCTGAAAACACGATGCTTTGGTCTGCGTGTGGATGGGAGCTGGTTTATACAACTTCAAGTGATTAATGTTACATCGTAGATGTCCTTTGCTGTCCTAAGAGTCGCACATGGGTTTGCCACCTGTCCAGGTTTCACGCAGACAGGCCTGGAATTGACAGCTGTGTTACGTTGGCAAGAATGTGTTCGTACTGAGATATGGAACCGGGATAATATTGAACTCTATTTACCGTAGAATATACTGCACCATTTTCATAGACTTAAGTTGACTGAGAAACATGTCTGGGATCGGTTTGTGGAAAAGTTATCAACTCTAACCACATCTTACAAAGCACACTGAGTATACTTTGTAGACTACTTTGTAGACTGTAGTGTGTTCAGAGTATAATTCATCGTTTCGATTTAAAGCTTTCGTAACTGCAGGGATTCATATTCTTTGTATTTATTATTTCCCTTCTACGTGACTTTACCGAATGAGCCAAGAGTATAATTCATAGTGTTTGCTGCTGGGGCTGTATATGTGCTGCTGGTTGTAGTGTGCTGTGGTTAGTGGGCCTCGTGTGCCAAATTAAAGAGCCTCAAACATCATATTAGTTAAAACACTGGGCAGGTTCATTAAATATCCCTGCTAATGTACACTCAGCGGCATTATTGGAACACCACAGTTAGTCAATTGGCACGCTGCGTGCGATGGGGTAAGTTGAATTTGATTTTGTTTAACCAGGTGATAGCTCAAGAAGACAAGATAGTCTAATTTGCAAGAATGACATTGGGCATTAGTCTTCCAGGAGGGGGCGTTTATTTCTATGCACCATCTCTAATTGATTAATTTTACCGAAAATTTTCGACGTGGCAAATTTGGACACCGACACGCAATGGCCCACTCTTGTGAATGACGTCATCGGATCTGTAACGTCCACTGTGAAGCAGACGGCGCGTATTATGATGGTTATCACACACCACAGTCATCTAGGTAAGGCCCACTGAGCTATACATATCTTTTTTAGAAGCGACCTGGCCACAAATAATAGCTCAACGAACTGGTTTGTCGTTTGGAAATTCAGAGCAGCCACACACTCCAAACGCGTGTTTATGAATATGAAGGGAAAAACCGGAGGACTCGGAGAAAAATCCACGCGACCACAGAGAGAAGGACACAGCAAACTCCAAATCTACAGCAGGCGTCTGGGTTGGGATCGAACTCACGACCGCCGGTATATCAGCCGAGTGAGTTAACATCTTGCCACCGTGGTGGCCGAATCAAATCGTGAACCTCTGCAATAAGCGGTGAGCACGCTACACAAGTCCATGTCACCGGGTAAAACGTGGGTGCTCCCAACATCTTCCAAGACATTCTGACCAGTGCGGAAGGCCAAATTACACCCACATACGGCTCTCAATTGCTTGCAGTACTGTATTGTGAGCAAGCAATTGTAGGACAGCTAAATAATTGCAGTTAATCCTTTTTTACATCCGTTAGGTCAAACTACTTTAATGTCCAATTGTATGTTGGTGTTTCCGTGCAGTGTTCATATGACCTTTAATAACAGAGGAAACATGGCTGTTGTACACCAAATAAGTGAGCTGCAACTGGTATATAAAACCAAGTTTGGGAAAAGGATCAACTAAACTGTGAAAGGTTACCCTGTCTTACCTTACAGATATTAAGTATTTTATGTATGCACTGCAATAGCGTTACCCGAGTTCATGCACTGCATATTTAGGTGTGTTTTGGTTGTAAGTGTCTTAATTTGGTGACGAGCACTTGTGTCTATTAAATATTACGTGACCTGCCAAGAATATAACAAGCCAAGAAGCAAATAACGAATGTGAAGAGTATCTAAATAAACCATAAACATAAGAGCGGAGGCACACGGCAAAGTTTCAACGAGAAAATTAGCATAGAAATTGCTTCCGTAAAAGTACAACCTGGAATGATTGGACGTTTCATTAAAAATGGGGCAGGAAGATATAAAACATAAAAGTCAATCAACGGAAGTAAATTAAAAGGAGTGGAAGAACAAGTTTGTGGTGTTTAAACCGCTGATTATGACAACCCACATTAAATTGGGTTATATCAGTTTAGGTTTGTCAACAATTTAAAATAAACGTTTTCACTGCTTCACGAGAATGCATCCAGTAGTCTTGGTGGGTGTCATATGAAGACTCCATGAAATACCTTTCCACTCGGAGCAAAAATATAAATCCATCAGCTTTCCATTATTCAGCCTTTTTATCGTCATTTTTCTAGACCTTAACGTTTCGTCTGAATACAGATTCCAAGTAAAAACATACAATTACAGATAGATCATGTCATCATCATTAGACGTGATCTATTGGATGAAGGCCTCCCCAAGCTGTTGCCATTTCTCATTTTTTTTATTCAACTTTCCAATTAATACGTGCACGTGAGCTGATTTATTTGCTCCATCTCTGCGGCTGTACGTATCATCGGGTGTCTTCTCTGCTTTAGCTGCCACTCTTACGTACCCCACCCAAACCACTTGATTTTTGAATGGCCAATAAGATGTCTCACGCGTGTATGCTCTCTAATCCACGTGCAACTCTTTGTCTCTCTCAATGTAATTCCATGTGCTTCTTTGCGAATTTTAATTATTGTTATGCTCATTTTCTTCATTAGTCAATGGCTATGTTTCTTAATCAAATGCCAAAGTAGGTAATATAAACTAATACAAAAGAAACCGGTCTTAATTTGGCACACCGGTATGTGGCATTTTTTATTCAGGTTCTAGTTTTGCAAAAGCACTCCAGCCTGCACTTGTCTGCCTCTTCAGTTCATCATTATCATCTCATTACACCTTCAAAAGCCGACCTTGATACACACGCTCTGATGTGTGTTGTAGCCGAGCCACAAGGCAGATATCTAAAAAAAAATTGCGAACTTGTTTTACGCAGGATTTTGTTGCTAGTTGTCTAAATAAACATTGAACAAAAATTGACAAATGTTTTGAATGTCTGTTTTTGTTTCTCCCCTTAGTTATTTTTTATTTTCACTTTATATTTTTTTTTACAAAAAGTGTCTCACAGTAATACAGCCCATATAACAGTTCAAATGTTTCATATCAGTCGCTTCCAGGCCAACCGAGATGATTTGTGGTGTCCTATCCCAAAGGGGAATCCCTCTGATGTCTCCTAATACATCAAAACCCTGAGTGGCCTTTCTGAAAGGCTGCAAGTACTTAAAACGTAAGGTTTGTCTGCACCATTCCTATTAATACACTGAGGAAGTTTCGTAGAGGAGCAGGAAATAAAACATCCAGAACTCTGCCTGTTGAAGATAACCATGGAGGTCTTTGTAGGCATTTTCAGAAAGTACTCTCCAAAATATCAAAGGCAAAAACACCAACTGGCAAATTGTCTCTTATTTCCTTCGGATACGCATCGGCAAAATTATTTTTAATAAATCCGCTCTTCTCCTTGCTAATGTATGCCTTAAGGGTACGAATTTTGAAATGGATTTCCCACCACACAAGTGAGGCATGTGAAAAATTGCAGTTCTGTTTTTCGGATCCAGTGGCAAATAACTTTTTTTTTAATTAAACAAAACCTTTCAAGCATTATCGGCAGTTAACTAAGAGGGCACTCAGGTTACGTTCTCAGTGGTCTCGCTATGATAGATTCTCTTTTGATCCCAGTGACAATGTCTGACGGTTGACAAAGTCATTGAAACCCTGCATGAGGGCATTGGAACTAAACATAGCTCAGCATTATACAATTAGTCAACAAGGATGACATCTATATAAGAATAGGCTTTGCCTTTTCTGTCAATAAAACATGTGTTAAGATGTTTAAACACCAATATATCAATTGTACGTTAACCACACATACTTGTGGGAAAACATGCAAACAAACATGATCTGATAATGTGTGCATTGGCTTTGAAACTGATTGGCCTACACCAGCCAGCACAAAGGCAATGCAGGTATCAATGTATGAACAGCTCGGGTTGAGCTGTTCAAAGCCCCTATTCATATTTTTTCATCACTTTGATACTCGCAAAAAGGTCCCATAGAAATAAGTATTCCGTCAAATGAAAGTTATAAAGAAAGGTCATAAATGCACCATCATCCATGACCAATTGACTGCTGGACGAAGGCCTCCCCATTTCGTCGGGATTTCTCACGATTCAGCGATGCATACATGTCAAGTCTCAAGGATTAGCCGCGACAAGGTTTTTCACAATGTCGACGGTGTCCCACAGCCCTGCAATGAGTTCATCTTCTTGGTTCTTTCGGTAAAGTCACATAGAATGGAAATAATAAAATAATTAAAATAAAACATAATTATATAAAACATAATAAAATAATATATTTTATTTCTTTTATTTTTATTATTTTATTATTTCCACTCTACGTGACTTTACCGAAAGAACCAAGAAGATGAATCCTTGCAGTCACGAAAGCTTTAAATCGAAATTTAAATGCAATGAGTTCTCACGTTTTTTGTTTCTCAGAAAATGACTCACTCAGCCCTATTGATTGCAGTGTATCACCGGTAGCTGCTGCCAATGGTTCAGGTCTTATGTAAGGGTCAGCTCCAAAAGTTTTGTCTTTGCTCACGATATTTCTGTGAGAAAGAAAGCAGGAAACTAATAACTACCCAAGTTTTGTATTATTGTCATTGACTATGGGTGTGTTAACTAAGCGAGACAGTGCATTAACCTATTGCTGCTGTGCAAACAGACCCTGATCGCTCTGTTCTTCAAAGTGGACTTGCCTGCTGCTTGACATTCCAACGTTTCTGTGCTGAGGTTTCTTGGGTTCCCTTTCTCTCAGTTTCTTGTGTTGCTACCTCTTTTCTTGGATTTCTTCCCAAATTAATTCAATGGAGGTCCCATTATATTGAACTCTCTGGAGTTGGGATGTATGGTGATGCAGCAATCCACCCAGCAGCTGCGCAAACCGATTTCATCGCTCCATCTCCTCGGGTGGTGATTCTCTCGGATGCATTCCATTCCTTGGCTCTCACTCTTCACTATCCTTGCTCATTGGTCATCGTCTCCTTCTCACAACGTGTCCTGTCCAATCCTAATTTATGTTTCACAAGTTTGAATGCTGTGTTTTTTATTTTAAAAATGTACGTTTAACCTGCATATGTTCTCTAATCCATGTGTTCCTCTTTTCGTCTCTCAATACAATTCCAAGCACGCATGTCTCTCTCCATGCATTCTTTACGGATTGTTAGGTTTTTTTTTATTTAATTGTAAACGACCCTTTTAAACACATTCCTGCGGAGGGAGCTGGTAGGAACGTTGGGTTGCTCGGTCAATGGCCAGGGTCAACGGCGGCATGGTGTATTCCGCAAATATGCCCGACTGTGAGGGCGGGCACAAGCCGGCGTGAGTAGGTTAAACGTTGAGTTTTATAAGGGCACCATGGGGTGACCAGCCCCTCCCCACCCAGCCCCACCCCTCCCACCCCCCACCCAGCCCCTCCCCACCCAGCCCCTCGCCACCCAGCCCCTCCCCACCCTCCCCACCCTCCCCACCCAGCCCCACCCAGCCCCTCCCCACCCTCCCCTCCCCACCCAGCCCCTCCCTGCACCACGGACACAATAATCCCCTGTGGGCTGGTGTAACCAGGTGGTTCCTACCAGTATCAATCTTGTGCCGTAGTAGGTAGTACACAATGGTAAACTACTTTCTTTTTTTAGACAAATTGGTATTACAAATAATCAGTATTGAATCATTGTGCGTATTGTCGCTCAATCGTGATAATGAATATTACTACGCTACAATACGGAGTAAAATGCCGCAGCACCGAATGTTATGTTAAATGTTACGAGGCAAAGTTCATTAAATACACGTGCTACACCTGAATCGATTCCACAATTATTTTGTTGTGTATTATGGGCTATCCAGAAAACCCGGCTTGCTTATTTTCCATAGTTTGCACACGTTGGGGGACACGGGGATTTGTGGAATGATATACTGCACTGCATTACACAATTTTGGTCCTCTGCAGAAATGAAGCGATGACATCAGTTCACGTGCAGCAGTGTGATGGATTGCGTGGCATCGCAGGACCGTAAAGAGATGGCAACAGCATGGGGGAAACCTTCATCCAGCAAGACAAAGTGATCCCCGGCTCAAATGACCATCGAGGCAGTGCTACCATCTCCTCTTCACAGCCCTGAGCCAATTGGTGGCAATTGCACATTTGTACGGTGGGGATGGGTCTCTCCAGAGGGCAACCAACTGTTAACTCCACGAAGTGCTTCTCATTATAAAAACCCCGGATCGATGATGGGCTAAGTTTAACTCCCAAACCAGGATTTGCACTCACAACCTTTTCATTTGCAAGACGCTCGCTCAACCGCTAGCCGGCTCGACTGCATCCTGCAGTGGCTCGCCAATGATTTCAACACACTATTGAAAATCCTGTATACTCGAGAAAGTTAATTCAATAGGAAGATAAAAATGTACTAAATAGAAATGCGGGACCAGTAAAATACAAAAAACTAAACAGCACAAACCACCGATCGTCACTTCACGTCACCACCAGGTGAGTGAATGGGTGCCTTCTACCCTTCTGCAAGGTTACGTGGCGCTTTACTCCGCGACCCATGGATGGCGCGATTAACGCAATGAGCGCCCAATTGTTGGCAGGCAACGGGGTCATTCATACGCGACACTTGGTAACACTCGATCGTCATCTCCTCCTTAAATGAACTCGAAACGCCGAAAGCCCCCACCCCGGGGGATAGCCGCCTCACTTGTCGCAAACCTGATGCCTCGAGTTCGTGTTCAACGTCATCAAGGCGTGTGTGTGTTGCTCATCACGAGGATGACCTTGCGACGTTGGTCAACACGGCCATGAACGAACGGCTTCAAAGTACAACGCCGCTCGTTACCATTCGCGACACGCGACTTCATTGTTTTCCCTAATTGGCACAGCCACTTAAGTGTCGAGACAAAGACGCGGAGCGATGCCACGCTACTTTGCTCCCTTTTCAACACGATCGCTCCGAGCAGTTCGACTTGTTCAGTACAAACTAATAATTATCTATATACACACACGCGCGCGCGCGCGCAGTACGCAAATATACATTAAAACTGCAAACACGTGCAGACCGCGCGCATATTTCTCAAACGGAACAATTAGCGACGCGTAAGCGCGATTCATCACGCGTGTATACCTTCTCCTCTCGCTGGGGAGTCGTAGGGAAGACCCACAGTGCCGTCGAGTAGCGGTGCAGTGGCTGCCACGGATGCAATGAAGAGGATGCGAGGTACACACACGCACGCACACACGCGCGCTCTCTCTCTCTCGCACTCACTCACTCACGCAATGTAAATTAATTACTCGCACGTTTTACCTTGTGACGCTGGCCGTCCCACCACGGTGGTGAGTGTCGCGCAGGGCTGCCTCTCAGCCAGAGACGAACAATCAATCGGCCGGTTGCTGCACGCACAACGAAATAAAGAAAGACCCCCCCCTCGTGTCGCCTTGAACCGGACAAGTGCCGTTAACGAGCACCTATGAAGACCGGCAGGACGCAACGCGACCAGAACCACTCCCGGGCCGCCTTTGTCCCTTCCCCCCCCCCCTATAGCGACTATATTTACACACCGCACTAGGTACTCATTTAAGGCCGAGTCAACCTAGGGGAGGCCCAGATTATTGTCGTCGGTGGGCGTGAGCGGGTAATCGAACTCGGGTTCCTCCTGCCGGGCTCTTGGCGCAACGTGTTCCCTTTTCGACCGCGACCAACAAAGAGAAAACGAACTGTGACACACTCATTGTCACACTCACTCGCGCGGAATGCAATGATGAATGGCGTGTTTACCTTCCCACGCTGCGAAACAACGTGGTGGGGAAGGTGGAGTGGGGGGGGGGAGTCCCCGGCACAATGCGCCCGTGAGCCGCAGTGTTGCACTTCAGCCAAAGAACGATGGAATCGAGTGGGGAGGGGGCACGCTCACGCAGACTCTCGCACTCAATCACTCTCAACATGCTCGAGATGTCGTGAATCACGAGGGGGGTCCCCCCTTCCACAGCTTCGGCAGCGCAGACTCAGACGCGGATGAGATGAATCGGATGGTTATGTTTTTTGTTTGTTTGATATTTTTATTATTTAATTATTTCCCTTCTACGTGACTTTACCGAAAGAACCAAGAATATGCATCCCTGCAGTCACGAAAGCTTAAAGTCAAAATTTAATATAAATCGGATGGTTGTTAAAATACAGACACAGACTCTCTCTCTCTCTCACACTCTCTTTACTCTCCCTGAACTCTCTCTCTCTCACACACTCTCTCTTTACTCTCCCTGCACTCTCTCTCACCACACACTCTCTCTTTACTCTCCCTGCACTCTCTCTCACCACACACTCTCTCTTTACTCTCCCTTCACTCTTTCTCTCTCTCACACCACACACTCTCTCTCTCACACTCTCTCTTTACTCTCCCCCACTCTCTCTCACACCACACACTCTCTCTTTACTCTCCCTGCACTCTCTCTCACACACCACACGCTCTCTCTTTACTCTCCCTGCACTCTCTCTCACACCACACACTCTCTCTTTACTCTCCCTTCACTCTTTCTCTCTCTCACACCACACACTCTCTCTTTACTCTCCCTGCTCTCTCTCTCTCACACACCACACACTCTCTCTTTACTCTCCCTGCACTCTCTCACACCACACACTCTCTCTTTACTCTCCCTGCACTCTCTCTCACACACCACACACTCTCTCTTTACTCTCCCTGTACTCTCTCTCTCACACCACACACCTCTCTCTTTACTCTCCCTGCACTCTCTCTCTCACACCACACACTCTCTCTTTACTCTCCCTGCTCTCTCTCTCACACCACACACTCTCTCTTTACTCTCCCTGCACTCTCTCTCTCACACCACACACACTCTCTCTTTACTCTCCCTGCACTCTCTCACACACACCACACACTCTCTCTTTACTCTCCCTGCACTCTCTCACACACCCACACTCTCTCTTTACTCTCCCTGCTCTCTCTCTCACACCACACACTCTCTCTTTACTCTCCCTGCTCTCTCCTCACACACCACACACTCTCTCTTTACTCTCCCTGCTCTCTCTCTCACACACCACACACTCTCTCTTTACTCTCCCTGCACTCTCTCTCACACACCACACACTCTCTCTTTACTCTCCCTGCACTCTCTCTCATACACCACACACTCTCTCTTTACTCTCCCCCACACTCTCTCACACACCACACACTCTCTCTTTACTCTCCCTGCTCTCTCTCTCACACACACCACACACACTCTCTTTACTCTCCCTGCTCTCCTCTCTCACACACACCACACACTCTCTCTTTACTCTCCCTGCTCTCTCTCTCACACCACACACTCTCTCTTTACTCTCCCTGCACTCTCTCTCTCACACACCACACACCTCTCTCTTTACTCTCCCTGCACTCTCTCTCACACACCACACACTCTCTCTTTACTCTCCCTGCACTCTCTCTCTCTCTCTCACACACCACACACTCTCTCTTTACTCTCCCTGCACTCTCTCTCACACACCACACACTCTCTCTTTACTCTCCCTGCACTCTCTCTCTCTCACACCACACACTCTCTCTTTACTCTCCCTGCTCTCTCTCTCACACACACCACACACTCTCTCTTTACTCTCCCCGCACTCTGTCTCTCTCTCTCACACACCACACACTCTCTCTTTACTCTCCCCGCACTCTCTCTCTCTCTCTCACACACCACACACTCTCTCTTTACTCTCCCTGCACTCTCTCTCACACACCACACACTCTCTCTTTACTCTCCCTGCTCTCGCTCTCTCACACACACCACACACTCTCTCTTTACTCTCCCTGCACTCTCTCTCTCTCACACACCACACACTCTCTCTTTACTCTCCCTGCTCTCTCTCTCACACACACCACACACTCTCTCTTTACTCTCCCTGCTCTCGCTCTCTCACACACACCACACACTCTCTCTTTACTCTCCCTGCACTCTCTCTTTACTCTCCCTGCACTCTCTCTCACACACCACACACTCTCTCTTTACTCTCCCCGCACTCTCTCTCTCACACACACCACACACTCTCTCTTTACTCTCCCTGCACTCTCTCTCACACACCACACACTCTCTCTTTACTCTCCCTGCTCTCGCTCTCTCACACACACCACACACTCTCTCTTTACTCTCCCTGCACTCTCTCTCTCTCACACACCACACACTCTCTCTTTACTCTCCCTGCTCTCTCACACACACCACACCACTCTCTCTTTACTCTCCCTGCACTCTCTCTCTCACACACACCACACACCTCTCTCCCCGGCAGCGCGCTCACGATGTTGCGTCTTGTGGAGAGCGCGACACCAGCCAAGCAGAATTTAAACAACCGCGCGTCCCACGGCGCTTAACGCACAGAGGGAAAAAAAACACTCAAACAACGCGCAGTGCACGCTGATGATGATGATGATGGACACGGACTCACGCACACGCAACCTCGTGCGGGATAGCGAAACTACACGAACTCACCACGAAGCCATCCGTCCGTTCGTCGTGGCCAGCAGACCTCGACATTTCGCATTTAGCTCGTGAACCGCATTGCTGCCGTGCGCAAGTCGAGCAGTGCAACATCGCCGTTTTGTCAATGCACGCCAAGCAGGTCGTGGGGATTATTTGACCGTTGCTGGTCAGTACGGGTTAAATTAATGTTGGGGGGGGGGGGGCGGGGGGTGCATGGACTTGGGGGCATAGAAGTACACAACAACAATGGGCTGCCCTCTGCTGCCCACAACGTGGTCGTCCATCGGAGCACTACAAGCACTGTAATATCACAGGGTCACAACCTGCTGAGCTCGACGAGATAGAACGAGATCGGACGCATTCCCGGGTGATTTGGTCAAAGGGGCTATTTTGTAAGCACACACTGGCGGAAACAATTTGCAACAATAGTGGAGGCGGATGAGAGTGCATCCCCCCCCCCCCCCCCCCTTGATGCAGATGTGGAATTTGCTATAAAACAGGTCCGGTGGCCACTTAATAAATTGGATTAGTTGCAGGATGGTTGGGAGTGTGCAAGCAGATGTAAACAACAGGACTCAAACAGACAAGGGCTGCCCTGTGTCTGCTATTGTTTAGATCAACGTTATGTCACGACACTGTATGTATTTCATGTGCGTCCAACTGGGACTCATATCTAACAAAGAGGGTTCTTGCCTATAGTATATGGCAGTTCCCCATCAGCGGTTTCAGCGTGCCTGGCTGCTGATGAAACATTTCATGTTGAAACCAGTCCAGAGTAACAACCAATACTGTTGAAAAATATGCTCACTCCCAGAACACCGTGGTTGATGTAAAACAAAAATCGAGACGGATATTGTAAAGGTAAATATTGCATGCCTAAATTTCGATTTAAAGCATTCGTGACTGTAGGGATTCATCTTCTTGGTTCTTTCGGTAAAGTCACGTAGAAGGGAAATAATAAAATAATAAAAATAAAACATTATAAAATAATTCTCACGACGTTTCGGCTGCTTGCGTTGTGGCCGAAACGTCGTGAGAATGATTTTATTATGTTTTATTTTTATTATTTTATTATTTCCCTTCTACGTGACTTTACCGAAAGAACCAAGAAGATTGCATGGCTATTTCTTTTGCGCTAAGATTGACCACCGGCCCTTGCGCCGATTTATCTCCAAATTTCTTCCACCGTGATTTTCAATTACAGAGTAGCACGTGAAGTATAAATTAAAATGTTCATGATGTCAGAGGTGCCTCCGCGAACACACTAAGTACATTTCAGTGCATTTGTGGCTGGCAGACTCTGAGTCAGATTCAATTAGCTTCGCTTTCCATATTTAAATCGCACAGTTGCTACGGTTCGCCTAGTTATGATTCACAGGGAACATACAGTGACCGTTTGATTCATTTCATTCATTTGGGTTGTATATTCCATTGCATTTGGATTTTCTCAAGACTTTGAGGGTGTCTTTGTTGATTCCTCTCGGAAATAAATTTAAGCTGATGTGTAAATACTTTTTGGCTCTTTCGGTAAAGTCACGTAGGTAAGAAATTAAAATAAGAATAAAAAGAAAAAATTGAAATAACTAAATTAAATCACGACGTTTTAGAAGCAACACAAGCTTCAGTAATTACTGTAGTGCCCACTACAGTAATTTTGTTTCTTGCTGTGGTTGTCCCAACTGATGACGGAAGCTTGTGTTGCTCCGAAACGTCGTGATTTAATTTAGTTATTTCTACTTTTTTCTTTTTTCACCTACATGACTTTACCGAAAGAACAAAAGAGTATGGATCCTTGCAGTCACGAAAACTTCTAATCTAGAACTGATTTATAAAATTAATGCAAACCAAGAAATGCCATGGATATAGGTAAGGTTCAGTCCTGGTTGGAACGGGTGGGGCATGTGTGCAGGATGGTGGGAGGGCCAATTGCAGAAGTCCGGAGCAGAATGGTGTGATGCTTTTTTTCTGACAGATCTTGGAAGTCTTGTGTCTGCTATGCAGCAGCAGCAACTGGCAAATAGAAAGTGTTGAAGTGTGGTGGCATCAACAGCTTAGAGAGCCGTCAATAAATGACGTCACGCACCTAGGAGGTGGGGGTCAGACATTTGTGACGATGTGTGACAAGGGGGGGGGGGGGGGGTTGAGAAATGTGACGTCAAATCAAAATGCGCAACTTTAAATAAATATAGACAACACGTTCTACTTAATTAAATAGACTTTTTAATAAATGTTTTCTCCTACAACATCAGAGTGCAGCGCCACATTAAATACGCACTACAATGACAATAGTTTAAAGCGATTTGAAGCATGTTTTTTTTTGGGGGGGGGGGGGCAGAGCTTTGTAACGTCATATTTGAGGGGGGGGTCTGACTTTTTGCGACGATGGGGGGGGGGGGGGGGGGTCAAAAATCGTCTAAAATCGCGTGACGTCATTTATGGACGGTCCCTTTGGCTTCGATGACATCTTGATCTCGAACGGGACAGCTCTGCAGCGAGTACCCATGTCACTCTTGCAATTGAGACGAGTCTGGACTCTGGAGTTCACGCCTGGTTGAAAAAGAAACTAATCTTGCTTGCTTGCTCACGCCACCGTTGACGGGCCTTCACAAGATCGAGCACTCGTCTTTTTCCAGGGGTTAGTCCACACGAGATGTACACCACCAAACGAGTGTCATCAGGACTATAATTTAAACAAAAATTATTGTACATTACTGTACTGCGAATCGAACATGGTGCTAAATTGCAAAACGTTTACACGTTATTGAAAATGAACAATCTGCAAAGAATTAGTTTTTTTGGGTTAGATTGCGTAAATGTGTGTTGTTAAAACCCGCCACCACCCGACACAGCCGACTAATAAGGGTTGACTCTCCAACACAGCGGTGTGCTGCGCTCGTGACGAATTGGCATGTTCTGTTTACGTGACAACCCTTGCTATTTTTATATTCTTAGTTCTTTCGGTAAAGTCACGTAGAAGGGAAAAAATAAAATAATACAAATATAAAACAATAAAATTGTTTTATATTTTTAAAGCCAAAGGGGCCGTCCATAAAAATAAAAAAATATATATTGTTTTATATTTGTATTATATTTCTTCCCTTCTACGTGACTTTACCGAAAGAACCAAGAATATGAATCCCTGCAGTCACGAAAGCTTTAAATCAAAACCCTTACTAGTTGGCCGTGTCGGGTGGTGGCGAGTTTTAACGACGCATTTATGCGATAAAAACCCCCAAAAAAACCTCTTATGGATTGGTTGCGAAAGCCTCCGTGTTAATGTGCAAAGAGCATGTGATAGACTGCCATTTAATTCACCTGTCGACCCTCACTACTCACTCTCCACACTCATGGATGGCAGATAAAGGACGTGTTGAGCCGGGCTGTCCTCGAGATTTAAATACTGAGATGAATTCAGTGTAAAAATCCATGTACTACTTGTGTACGTATATTTCCCGCAGCGAAAGTAGCCACGTAAACTCCGTTAAATCACCATTAGGCGCTATTGCCACGAGGGGCTATTGTTGCACCACACGCTTCATTACAGCGTATTAGTGGCCATCAATATAAAGGCGCTCTGTACAATTGAACGGCAATTAATGCGCCCCCTGCTTGTTGTTCATTGTATCACAGCCAGGATCTCCTGAACTACCATGGTAAATGGTATTGATGCCCTCCCGCTACTATCCTTAAGGAGATAATATTCATGTGATTGACTGGGGAGTGGCGCAGTGGTTGACAGGCTTGGCTCTGAACCTGGCGACTGGAATTCGATATCCAGCCATGGCTAACTTGAGCGGTGAGTGGTATCTGAACCGGTTTTGGGTACCCCCCTCCCAAACCATAAGACCAGTGTGGGGTCAAGTATGGTCACACCACCCCATGACCACACGATTTCACGAGGCCTTCATCCAAAATAAAATAGATTGAAAATGCATAGAAAAGTATTATGTACAGAGTTTAACAGCATTAGTCACGTATTAACTGGCTAATCGCCTTCTTGTTTTGATAGTTGCATCTGGTCATGTGCAACAGTGTTCATTCCAAATTAAAGATTTGAAAAACAATAACAGTATTTTCAACTTACAGTATTGCACACATTACAAAGAATGTATGCACACTTATGAAATCCAGTCCACAAGATATGACAATCAATAATTTTAATCAATTCTCACCCCAATTTCAATCAACTCCAAAATTAAGCAAAACACAGTAATATCAATAACAGAATTTGAAACTTATAATAAAAAAAATTAAAAACACAAACTAAGTTATGAAATATAACTTTGGACAAAACACAATCATCGTTTTTAAGCCCTTAATTTTCACTCGGAGCAAAATGCTCATTTTGAAAAATGCTCATTTTGCTGCGACATGGAGCAAAATCCCAACAGAAATTTAAACGTATTTATAAAAATACAAGGCACATATGCAAACCACAAAGTGCACAAAATATCCTCATCAATATTTTTAATTCCTTAATTTTAACTCAAAAAGCATTTTCCACAAGTCCCAAAATGAACGAAACACACCAACAACTGCAGGGGCAATGCAGGGTATAAGTTGCCCAAGCAATGAAAAGACATTGAAGTAGAAGGTCCAAATATGCAGAACACTTCTTAAAAGCAACACACTTGCATCGCTTTCATTTCTTAAAATCGGTCCAGTGTCCACCGATGAAAATTGAATGTTACACAAAGGCACAATGCGCTTAATAAACGCACTCCGAAACGATGGAATTACTGTACCACCGTTGTTTCATTTAGAGATGTGCTCAGCACTGAATGTGAATGCAAATGATGTCCCCTTCGAATCTATGGCGAACGGCACCAAAACTTAAAAGTTACAGGTACAAAGGTCGATCTGTAACAAAATGTCGAAAAATGCATCTGCATTGTTTAACCTCAGAATGTATGCACCCTTACTAATTATAACTGGTTTAATCTCACACTTATTCTTCTCCTTTCGAATGGCACGAAATTTGTCATCAACTTTTTATGTCGTCGAGCCAGTGTAGCCTGCTGAAAATCCGAAACGCTGCCGATGCATGATCGTTGCGGGCAGTGGTGGTACCGTGTGGTCTGCTGCTGTTTAAGATCGGTGACCACATTAGTATTGGGAAATTAACGTTCCAAATGTATTACAAAACAAATGGAACCGTCTGATTTCGTACACATCCGCTGAGTGCCGCTAGTACCATGGCTCTCCACGGGACTTCCGTGTAGTGCTGAAGTCAGAGAGACAGCGCCACCTCATGGTGGTGAGTGTTCTGCAAATGTTGTGTGTGCCATTTACTTCCCAACGCATGTTGTTTTCCTTGCATGTGCAAGATTTATAGCAGAAATATTTGTGCGTGTTGTTCAATCAATGTGTTTATATATATCGATTACACATGAAATTAATATTGATCGTCTTGATTGTTTGGTTATTGATTCACTGATTATATTTACATTTATATCATGACAATTTAAGTTAGATACAAATCCCACAAATTAGTTTTTAGAAAAGTGTACAATTTAAACTTTAGCTTCATGCATAAAAAGGTAAAACATGACCTATAATAATTACATTAATGGACCACTGAGATGACTCTGGGTATATCAAGTAAAACGTTTTAAAGTGAATGTTGTACACATTAATAAAAAAAACTGAAAAAATGACAGTGGTTAATACACTGTGCTCTTATTCTGGAACCCGAGTTCAATTCCAGGCCGTGGGCAAACATCAGCGGCAAGTGATATCTGAAACCGGTCCTCTCTACCCTTCCCCCACCCCGTCACCAACCTGCACTGACCAGCGTGGTGAAGTATAATAAAAACAACAATCGACAGGACAGAAGAGGCCTTCATCCACGAGAAGAGTGACAAACGAATGTAAAATAAACGTGAACTTTTTTTTCTCTCGAAAATATTAAAAATTGTCAGAGTATTAAACCAGCACAAAAAAATTAATGACATGAACATCAAATCTGGTACCTCACGTTGAACAAGGGATAACGCTCTAATGTTGAACATCAGGCACAACATAATACATTTCATATTGTGTATATGTTCATCAAGTAACCCAATGCACCAACCTTTCAAGCCTACACACTTGCATTTAGAATTTACCAATTAGGGGGTAGTGGATGATCTTTGCAGGATCACAAACAATATCATTGCTTGGGGTGACACTGTTGGAGTAGCTGTTTGGAATAGGAATGCCAGCTTCGGCATGCCGAGAGCAGTTCACAAGGGAGAACTCTCGGCTCCAACACATCTGAATCTGTCCCAGCAGCTGGGTGTTTTCCTCCTGGCAGAGAAAACACAACCACGGTAACACACAACAGTTCAGCAACGGTTCAGATCAACAACACTAAACAAGCAATGACCGCTCCTCTAACTTATTGTAAAGATGAAGACAAAGATGCTCATTTTTCGATTTAAAGCTTTCGTGACTGCAGGGATTCATCGTCTTGGTTCTTTCGGTAAAGTCACGTACAAGGAAAATAATAAAAATTAAACATAATAAAATTATTCTCACAACGTTTCGGCCACAGCGCAAGCAGCCGTCTTCAGGTGGAGAACAGGTAGACAGTCTACTTGACAGACCTGTTCTCCACCTGAAGACGGCTGCTTGCGTTGTGGCCGAAACGTCGTGAGAATAATTTTATTATGTTTTATTTTTATTATTTTATTATTTTACTTCTACGTGACTTTACCGAAAGAACCAAGACGATGAAAGATGCTCATGCCCACTGCCGGTGAAATGGCCTCCACTAGAAGGAGCTCTAAAGAGGCCCTGCAATACACCTCCACGCTGACAAAATGTCTTCGAGAAGGTGGAAATGTCCACACTTTACCCCACACCATACACGACCTGCCAATCGACATCCTGTGTTGTACCCATTCATACTGCTGCGTGGGCAGAAGTGAGGGGGGATTTAAGAAACTTGCACCACCATTGTGACACCACTGCCGTGCCGGGAGATTGAAGCGGTGACCCGAGTGTGATAAGCCGTTACACTATGGCAGCATCCCCAAACTTATTGTAATGTCAACAATATTTCTTAACATTTTGGCTTTTAATACATCCGGTATTCCTATTTATCCCCAACAAAACTTCATCCAGACATTCGCATCGCGTAACAATGAAGGCAGGGCCATGGACTGGAAACCGGAAACCTATGCTGGCCTCTACTGAATGCCCCATTCTTAACCACAAATATAAGATATGAATGGGAGTGGTTTGCTCTGGGGGTCTGTCTACTGATACAGAGTGTACAACCCTCACAGATGGCATTAACACAACCATGTAACCAAATGCAGAGTAACTGAACAAATACACTGAACGCACATTGGAGACAATGACATTAAATCCACATAGAAACCTGTAAAACTCTTGGTGACCACCAGAGGCTCCACCTCAGCACCTTAATCAGAGCAGCAACTCAGTGGCTTTCACATTGACATCACCACCCCGAGCCGTTAAGCCAAATGAATACACTTTTTGCATTCATAACCAAAATCAAATACCAGTCAATCTTCGCTCAGTGGAAGGTCGCACATTCTCCTCTGCTGCCCCCACAGTCTGAAACTACCTTCCCCCATCTAACTGTGCTGTCGACTCCATGCCCCTGTTCATGTGCAGGCTCAAGACTTTCCTTCTTTCCCTCTGCCTATGGCTGGCTGACTGCCTCCCTCTCTTTTTTACACGACATAAATCATCCAACTCCTTCAGGACAACCTCGTGAGGTATGGTTTCATTTGAGATGCTCGATAAATACAAATCGTTTAACAACTTTTAAACTGTTGTTACCACACGGATACCATTCTTTACAAATAACTTCTGTTGGCTTACCTGGGGAACTGTGAGGCACTGCAACTTGGCCTTGACACCAAAAGCTGTCGAAAACGCTTCAAGGATCTGTTCCTCCTGGTATAAAAAATAATTATTTTATTTAAATAGTATCAGTTAGGTCAATGAAGTATGTATATTTTCTCACAATAACATAAGATTTCATATAAGAAAATCATATTTAAAAAAAAAAAATTATTTTGTAACCCACTTTTTCATGATTAAAAGTTAAACTGAAAAAAAAAATTAGCGTGATTTTTGGAGTCAATGGAATCTTTCAAATGTGTTGAAAGTGTTTAATATAATTTAATAGTAGTCACATCATTCATATTTTTGAGGTTAATGATACGCTCGTTTTATCCATCAACATTTCAACCTATTAGCTGTGAATCAAAGAGCTGCTGCGGCAAAGTAAAACCAATGCTACTGTTTAAAACGAGCATTCAACAGTGACTTCAGTATATTGATCTTACCTTGTAGAAAACTGTGTTCGATGGGGTCACACCAGCATCACTTAGAGCTCTGAGAACAAACAATAAATAACACAATATTACCTTTTTATACCAGACTTGTAATTGTCCCGGTATTCAAAACAAACAGCCTGTTTTTAAGAAGCATGTTGAGTTACAGAAAGAAAAAAACAAGTGTAATGCCTGCTCGGCATCTACCAACAAATTGTAAATGAGTAGTATCAATATTTGAGCTTGATACACATCAATTCGTACATGTTGTACATCATGGGTTATGTGGCTTCTGCGGCCACTCGAGGCCGCTACATGCATCACAGACTTTGAAAAGAGAATCGTTTCTTGAATCAAATGAATCAAAACACTTAATCAGCAAAATGCGTTGAATCACTGGGAGGCGAGGAGCTGTGATTGTTTTAAAATACAGTTGTACACTTTGGGTGAAATTCGGCACCTCAAATTGCATATACAACACCAAAGTGGCTCGCAATTGAAAGGTTGCGAGTTAAAAATGCTGGTTGGCAGTTGATTCAGACCATCATTCATCCAGGGTCACTAAATTTAGCACCACTTTGTAGGGAGGTCAAGTCGGTCATCCTCTGAATAGACTCACCCCTGCCATAAGAATGTGAAACTTCCACCACAGGCTCAGGGCTGTACACGGGAAATGTACACTACCTCAAAGGCTCATTAAGCAAGAAATCACTTAAGCCTAATTTTTACTTTTTTTTACTCGCCAAAAGCAAACCTGACACTCCAGCTTTTCATTTAAAATAATCAGATTCGCAGAAGAACTATATATCATCGTTAGCTCACGATATTCCTGGCTGCGGTACGTTTTGGCGTTCTTACTTGCTGATGTCAAGCTTCTGGTAGAGCTCCATGGTCTTGCTGAAATAATTGTGCTGGGAGTTAAGGGCCTCGAGGGTGGCAGCACAAGTGCCATGCCTTATCCATTCATGTTTCCTGTAACACAGTATTTCAACAGTGCGCTCATTCACTTAAACTGCATATTAATTTGCATTATATGGATATGCTTGCCATTCTTGATGGATGGATTACCAAAGGTCGGTGCCATTGGTCTTCTCAAGGTCTGGCCAGAATTGGTCCAATTGTGGCAGCAAATCCTGTCAAGAAAAATAACAAATTTCAATGATTTTTTGTGATGGAATTATATCATAATCGTCAGCAGCAGGCACAGCAACATTTAAGATATATTTAGAAAATGTGATTTGTATTTTTTATTAATATAAATGGAGTTCAATACAAAAATGAAAACTCTGCAATGTTTTAAGTTCTAATTGTTTTGGTCCAACAAGAGCTGCTTTATAAAATGTTTCACCTGGATGTTATAACACATGATGCTATTACAATATAGGTCCAAGTCTCTCTCGTAGTAAAAATCACATTTCATGAATGGAAATTTTCTTGAAATGTCCCATAAAATGTTCACAATTTATTTATTCTATTCATTTTTGACAGCACAGGAGACCCTTGAATATCGCGGGTATTACGTTATTCGAAAGTGCCACAAAAGTTAAAACCGTGATATTCAATACTTAAGCCTTACCTAAATAATGGAGGTAGGTACATGACAACCAAAATTAGACATCACAATTGAAATAAGTACTGTATTGTTTGCGTAATAAACCAAAAACTAAATTACTGAAGTAAACATGTAAAAACCAGTATACAAAAAAACATTCCAAGACAATAATAGACTTCAATATAAATGCTGAAGAAATACTTTACTTACCGATGATGATCCAAACCAGGTGTATGTTTGTCTACGATGGTTAGCACGCTGCACTACGAACTTGGCTACCAGTTTGATTCCCGCTCACGCCAAATATACCGCTGGTAAATTCTAAATGCAAGTGTGCGACGATTATTTGAACCAGTCCTGCGCCTCCTCTAGGTCGACTCAGTCTAAAATGAGTACCTGGTGCAGTGTGTAAACATCACCACTGGGGAGAAAAAGGTGGCCGGGCATCGTGCTGTGCCTTGCCAGCCTTCATAGGTGCTCGCATATAGCGCTTGCCCCAACAGTCCGTTAAGGCTATACTGGGGGTCTGTCTTTGTCCGCAAGATGCTTGCACGGCAAAGGCTGAGGTGCAACCGACTGTCCTCAGGTTCCTCACCCGCCCCACACCACAGTACCAGCCAATGATACAGTACTTCCGGGTACAGCATACCCGGCGAAAGGCCAAAACTAACCCCCACGATATTTAAAATCGGCATACAAAGAGGTTTCCCACGATAAGTCGAAGTCACAAAAGTGGAGCCCGGGATATTCAAGGGACTCCTTGTAATTTCTCCCCCATTATGAACTACAAAATAAATCACATCATTCGTCATTCAAGAGTTGTTAGGCCTATTAAAGGATATGTAAGTTATTATTTATACCTCAATTTCTTTGACATCAAAATGCCACGATTTGTTGCAGAAAGTCCTGTGGTTAGTCCTGTGAGTAAGAGAAACAAGTAAAAGTTACTTTTAAAACTTTCCATGTCCTTCATATTTTTCAACCTTTATAGACTGAACATCGTTTAATTCCTAAACATCCATCAGCAAAAGGCTGTTATTCGGTTTGTTGGCCTACAGAAACTGAATATAAATATTTGGACTAAAATATATATGCAAGAGACTCACCACAGGCCGTGGATTGACCAGCTCTTCACGGAACTTGGAATGGTGCAGTTGTGTTTTTCAGACCACTGGGACTGAGGTCGGAAAAGAAAACCACAAAAACTATTAAACAACGCACGAGAGGAAAGTACAACAACAAGCCCTCTCAATACCAGCCTATGAATAATGTATGCGTGCAATGCACCATGGCGATGTACATATAACAACTCATCATTGGTCATGATTAGATCCACTGCTGGATGAAGGCCTGTGATGTAACAAACCATCCAGCACCAACACATGAGCATATTTCATCGCTCCACCTCTGTGGTGGATATCATCTTGGGTGCCATCCTTCTGCTGGCTCCCAAAGTTGCTCTAATGGGATGATTTGTGATATGAAATGTATACAAAACTGTAATGTGGGCATCAATTTAAACATGATGCACATTTTCTGAATGTAAAGCATCAATTTGATGTTAAAATAATCGTACAGGAGTTGCATATCACACTCAATGTTAAATATCAAAACATATTAGGCAAATATGCCGTTTCTAAGGAACGTTAATATTTAACAATAATTCCCTTTCGGCTCCTCAAACAGGCACCATCCCAATAATCAGAGATCGCAATACCATACACAAAAGGACTTACCATACAAAAACTCTGGGGCCAGTGCTGTGTCAGAATGAGCTGGCTCCAGTCTTCATAACGCCTCCTGAAAAAGTGTTGCATATTGTGAACCGCCAATTACAAAAAACTGTGATGTCTTGCTCAAAATAAACATGTAGGTGGGTGCTCATTTCCTGGACAATCTCTTGACTTCCCCACAAAGTGGTCCCTATTTTATCGGCCCAGAGCAACGATTGGCTGAGTGAACCCCTACCCAGGATTTAAACTCACTACCATTTGATTGGCAACAACAAAATAATGCCCCCCCCCCCCAATAGTATTGATTATACATTAGATTAAAGCATATTCTGCATTCACTTTACATTGGGCATATTTGTCTATGTATTCTCCTATGCTATCATTTTTTTTTATCTTGAAAAGGCACAGACAACTTGTGCATTTGCAGCTCAATTGCTTCCAGTTTTCCCAGGTCACCTTTGTAAATCAAGACATTATATCTTCAGGCACCCAGCGGGTTAAATAAAGGGCTGACTTATAAAAGCATCAGGGCACTTACGCATAAGAAGGCGCCGAAACAGCAGCAATGACAAAGATAGCAGCCAACAGTTGGATGTGCCCAGCCATGGTGAGATGTGCAGTATCAGCTGGAAACAAATACAGATTGCATGAGTCACGTATGTCCCACGGAAGCAAACCTTACATAAGTTGCACTCCGTTATCAATCTTCCTTCATGAATGCTATATACTTTGTTTATCTTAACTTTTTTAGTATACAGTGAGAACATGACACGCAGACTTTCATAACCAATATTATTCACGATCAGGTTTTTGGGTTACATTACGTCAATGTAAATGTGTCAGGGAGGTTGCTCTACGATACATTTACATGTATGCGATCTCACCGAAAAATGTAATCATGAATCGTGAGAATACTTCAAAAGTTACACTGCATTACTGTTGATTTTATCTACCAGTGCATTTACCATATCTTGCAAGCAACTGGGATATACAAAAGTTTGGCTTTGAAATATGGGTCAGATTTTTTTTTTACTCATTAACTTTATCAAATTTTAATCATGCTTCATTTTAGACTATGAAAAAAATATTGTTATAAAGCACATAATTACACAATTAGTACCCAGCTGTAAGGGGCATCAGAGCAGTGCCGAGACTAATTGCTGGGGATTGTTGAACAAACAGCCTTCCTAGCTTAGATTAATGATCAGTGTGATTACACAGCTTTAAATTGCTACAGATAACCAGACTGAAATGCAATCAACATGGATGTGAAATCACACCCAGGAACAAAACTGGTGAAAACACTGGCCGAGCCATAACATGTTAAGATCACATTAGTCCACACCTTCTGATAGCAAACGAGTTAAACTTTAAAAAAAATTCTAACTTCATTTTTTGTAGATTTGTTTCTGCATTTATTCTAATTGTCCTGTCTGCAACAGATTGTGAAAATCTCTTCCCTGGGTCTGTCTCTGACAAAATAAGTTAACTCTGTGAGATTAACTTAAAGGATGGCGTTTTTTGTGAAATAATTGAGAACCAGTTTGGAACCATCAACTTACTCGACTTGAAATCCTGGTTTAATGACAGGCAGCTGCTCGGATTGGAAGCTGCTTGGATTGGAACCCAGAAACTCAGCCGTGCCAGCTCAGCATTTTGACCGCAGAAGCATACGACCTCCTCCATAAAAAACGAATGGCCAAAACATTAGATGCTCCCATTTTAATATAGATGTATTTTTCCAAATGACAGATACTAGTTTCATATTTTTACTTAGGATGTGATGCAATACAATGTAATTGGGAGGTGTCTAAACAACTATTTTAAAGACGCCGCACTATTGCGGTGCACATCTATTAAAGTAGAGGTGGTGGGTGATCAGTGGTGAGAGTTGCGAGTTTACTTTGTTTACCAGGTGAAAACTCAAGGAGACCATGATAGTTTCGTTTAAAAGAGTAAGCTGGGACATGTTTGACAATAAAGAGTGGTGATGGCTATGTACGACCCCACTTGCTATGTATAACCCCACTGAGTTAGCAGACAGGGCAGAGTATTATTACGGTCATTACATCCACAGAAATAATCAGGGCAGACGCTCGATTTGTAACGTGCACATTTGCAACTCGTGGCAAACATGCTGTCGCTCGGGCAGTGGAAATGGTGTAATGGAGAGGAGTAGTCAGTCATCGGTGAATGAAGAGGA
Source organism: Lethenteron reissneri (assembly GCF_015708825.2). Classification (NCBI taxonomy): domain Eukaryota; kingdom Metazoa; phylum Chordata; class Hyperoartia; order Petromyzontiformes; family Petromyzontidae; genus Lethenteron; species Lethenteron reissneri. The sequence continues at coordinate 7,961,808 of NC_083803.1, read as the reverse complement.
AGAAATGTTTCCAGGACTGAAAGGGGCTGTTGCAGGTATAATCGTTCAAACATTGTCGCACATGAATTAAATACGACTGTAAATAACCAGTTGTATATGGATGACTACATGGCGGTGGTTGGCACCCACTGTCCTAACCACGGAAAAAGCATGTAATTACATTCATTTACAGTATGTTTTGTAATATGCTATTGCAGGGTATGCTTTTGTAGGTCAGATGGCATTGAATGCCGAGTAAAATCATAGGGGGAGTGGTGTTAGACTCAGTAATTGATGGATAAAAAGCGGAAGGGCTTGAGGCAGCAGGACTTAAGGGAAAGCATTTTGCGATGCACGCTTACAAGGGCAGGAAGTTCCAGATCAAGGGGCGTATAAAGAGCGGCCTCCAAATGAGTGGTGGATGATTGAGTGATGCTTAAAACGCTTGTACATTATGTTCACAGGTCAAAACACATCAATAAAAAGTTGTATATGGCTGTTCTTGTGACAAAGTCTATGGGAAAGTGTGACAACACAGCTCGTTGGGTTTGTGTTGATGGCTATATAGTTGGTGGCTGGTGCTCAATGTCCAACCCAAATAACATTTTCTAACTTACATCCCCTTTGTCAAAGCACTGCTGCTTGAAATTCTCACCACACAATGTTCGTTTCATGGGTTGTGAACAAACCACTTCAGCTCATTTTTATAGTCATAACTGTTTTCAGCTACCTATTAAAACAGCCAAGCCCATGTTGACTGAACTGGTAAAAGAATCCAGGCACAATAATGGCAAACAGATTCCTTGAGTAAAGTGAGGCCAATGTAAGTACCTGCTATCAGGAATACATGCCTGTAAATGGTGTTTCAGGTGTATATCATTTGCGGCATCAGGCATATGTTCACATTTGTCCCTCAATTATGAGCTTGCTGAAGTAGTTTAAACCAAATCAACCATGCAAAACTAGCTTCTTAAAATCAACGTAGAAGACTGGATGATGTTACAATGGCAGGTTAGTCTGTTGACATAATCCCACAGAGCATGTGGAACCTTAACCAAAGCCACACTCAACACTTGAGCGACCAAATAATTTCACGCACTGAAGGCTGCATGGGGGCATCGATGTACGTGTTGGGGTGCGATTTCTCGCATCAGGGTTCGTCATTTATAACATAACAGTATTTTGTAGACGGTTTGGAGTCATTTATACTTTACATTTATCATCCTGACCAGCTGCAGAAAGCACAGTTGGCAACGCAGCTGATGCAGGCTCCCAATTGTGAGCACACAAGTTAAAATCCTGCCCATGGCTTACTCAGCCATTATTGCTCCGGGGTGTATAAAATTAGTATCATCTGCAAATAGTCCTTGGTGGTAACCCCATAACAGCGCGTTTGGCTATGTACGCTGTGAAAGACGGTCAACGTAAACACAAAGTGGTTGTCCTATGTTTGAAACTGTTCTATACATTATTAACCCGAACTCAACATTTAACCAATTGTGTTCAAGATGATCAACAAAGAATATGCAAAGTTCTAAATCTTATTTCAGCATGTACATGTTTTAATCGTAACATCATAGAAAGGGGTTTGTTTTGGATGTGTTCCATCAGTACATTGTCCAAAAGAGTAAACCCTGGACCGGTTTTTGAATGCTGTGGGTGTAACATATTACAACTGTATTGGCTACAGCCAGAGGGAATGCTACATCGATACCACAAACAGCACAGTATTATAAGATTTACCCAGAAAAGCATCACAGAGTCTCAGGACTCATTTTAAGAAGGGTCCTGGCATTCGGATATTTGTCCATTTCCATTACTGGATGTTTGGCTTCATGTACGAGACCATTACCATATACAGTATTTAAATTGTAGAAGTGCAACTACCGTTTTACTTAGTCTCATATCCATTTTGGTGATGTTAAGTTTAATCTAAATTTGTTCAAATAAAAAAAATGTGTAAAGCCCTTCAATTGTCTCGATAAAAGCACGCCTCGCTTGCAAACGAGGCAATACTGTTTCACCTGTTTCAATGGGTTTATTTAATCTCCTAGCTAAAGTAGACCTTCTCCAATCCACTTAACAACATTGGCCTACAACACCTTGATCCGTCCAGATAAGGGTGCATTTGAAGGGCATTTATCTATATGGGCCGAAAGTGCGCAGTATGCAGAGTCCAACTGCTCCAGTAACTTCCTCATTTTTGCTGTAAAGTACTTTATCACAATACAGTAAAGATTGAATATAATCACACCTTATTTAAGCAACACATCGTTACATATTACAAGTGGCGGTGCGGGGGGGGCAAATGTAACTTCTGGTATAAGCACACACGGCCTCGGATATAAGCACAGATGGCCTTACAATCCAGTGGGGTGTTCTTATAGCCAACTTCCACCGACTGTATTCCACTTCTGGCTTAAATCCCCAACCTAAGAACCGAGTGACTAACCAGCACACGGCCACGACTCACACACTCGACGATTTTGAAGCATACGTGTAACTTGCGTTCTCCTCCCCGTGTATAAACACCTACCTTCTTCTTGGTTCTTTCGGTAAAGTCACGTAGAAGGGAAATAATAAAATAATACAAATAAAACATAATAAAATAAAATTCTCACGACGTTTCGGCCACAACGCAAGCGTTGATTTTATTATGTTTTATTTTTATAATTGTATTATTTCCCTTCTACGTGACTTTACCGAAAGAACCAAGAAGATGAATCCCTGCAGTCACGAAAGCTTTAACACCTACCTTTCGCCGGGTCACTGTTGCGAATGACACTTGTTGTCCTGGATCTCCAGAGTTCTCTCGCTCGCCTGGTGAAACAGAATAAACGTGAAAGATGCGCCGTACAACTGGATTTACGTTACTGCCACGAACTTGCAATGTCGACAGACTGCGCGGGCACTTATATGGGTGCTGCCAACCTTCTATTGGCCTGGCAATTCATTATTATTATTTGTATTATTTTACAACGTCTGTAGGCTGTACAAGAACAAGGAAGTTCAGCTTGCGGTTTCGTTGCAAAAGATAAAAAAAAAACACCAAAGCGTTTCGCTTACTACCGGACGGATGCATCTTCTTCATTATCAAGTCTCGCACACGCAACGCTGGTACACACACAAACACAAACACGCCGCGCGTGTAACATCACCAAGCCGCACGTTGTTTGTCGCAGTGGGCTACGTGCGGTGCAAAAGAAGTTCAACATACATGGAACGTCGGGAGCAACGTTGGGCCAATATTTGTGGAACTTGCTAAAATTGGTCTCAACAAACACCCCAACGTTGAGCTAACGTTGGTTCAACCACACGCCAACGTTGGGCCAATATTGGTGAAACTTGCTAAAGTTGGTCTCAACAAACACACCAACGTTGAGCTAACGTTGGTTCAACCACACGCCAACGTTGAGCCAATATTGGTGAAACTTGCTAAAGTTGGTCTCAACAAACACGCCAACGTTGAGCCAACGTTGTTGGTTCCACCACATTACGTCGGCCCAACGTACACGAGGCGACGTTTAGGGGGAGGGCAATGTCCCTCCATCAAACTGCCAATGGCGCAGTGCTGAGTGGTCACCGCACGTTGTATCCGGTAACTCGACTTGCAACAAGTCGCGTTACCGTGACTGGCAAGCGCGGGTTGGCGTTACACAACTGCGACCCGCATTGCAAACGAAATGGCAAATTTGTCTAATGCACACGCAATCACCGTGGCCTGGCGTTGTTATGATACAATACGTGTAAAGTAACACCGTGCTCACTTTACAAAGAAAAAAGTTACATGTTGACCAGAACAATGACGATGTTAGCCGTACAACAACAAACAACAAAAACCCCGAGTAGTCGTTGTGGCCCCAACAAGAGACGCACCAAAAGCCGCACGCCGCGTCCCCGGATTTAACGGCGTGAAACGATGGAGGCCGGACTCGTCTCCGAAAAGCGACAACTCACGTTACATCCGCAACAAACCTTTCTCTTACTCTTGTTTTTCTGGCGAGGGCTTGCTGTGCTTGCCTGCTTAGGGCGCGCCGACGTCTCGGGGAGAGAGAAAGTGAAACGTGCGGAAAGAAATGGCTCCCGGACAAACCAGTTGTTTGGGTTATGTTCACAGCACTCTTTTGATCCGATCTCTTCCTCCCAGTGTCGCACACGGAAGCACGAGGAGGCTTCGTCAGCTGCGTGCTGTTAGTTAGCCACGCCTCGGGGTCGTCTCCGCCGTGCCGGGCTCACTCATTGGTTTGCTGGATGTGGTGGTGGTGGTGATGATGTGTGTGTGGGGTGGTGGGAATTGGGGAAAGTTTGCGTGCTGTGGGCTGCAAAAACTCCACTGTCGCGTGACCCGGGTCAAACGGAAGCAGGGATGAGCACAATTCAATCTTAGAGAGAGGTATTCTTAGGTTTTTTTCGGTAAAGCCACGTAGGTAAAAAATTAATAAAAGTAAAATAAAAATCACGACGTTTCGGAGGCAACACAAGCTTCCGTCTTCAGGTGGAACCGTCACAGCACGATAGCTGTATCAAGTGAGAGAAATTCCAAGAAAACAGTATTTGTATATATACTGGTTGAGGGTGGGAGGAGCCAAGGTAGGCCCTGAATATTATTATTTTTTTAGAGAGAGGGTCTTGACCTTTGAGCCATATCTCACGGAGATGGTCCCTTGCCTCTTAACATCTGGAAGTTCACCGGCAAATGATTGAAGTGAGCAAGTGTGGCCCTTATCCTGAAAGAGAGGTTTCCTGGCCTGGAACATCTCTGGATTTTCACCGGTATTGATTCAAGCAAGCAAACAAGCCTAATCCTGGCCCATATGTTAAAGAAAGGGTCTTGCCATTAACATTTGGAAGTTCACCGGCATTAAATCATGCAAGTTTGACCCTGACACATATCTTTAACATCTGGAAGTTTGACCCTGAACCGTATACCTTTAACATCTAGTAAGTTTAGCCAGCACTGATTTGAGCAAGCCTGATCCTGGCCCATATCTGAATCTAATTTTATAAAGCGCATTCACTCACCGGCATTGATTCAAGAAATAAATCGTGTCTGCTGATGAGATTCTGTAAGTCAAAACCGGTTCAGAATCCATGCTGCTGAAATTTACTCCCAAAAAGCCCGTGGGACCAAGAGGAAATACTTTTTTTTTTAATGTGGAGAGATATGGAGACATTAGATGCGTATCTATTTCGTTAAATAGGATGGGACATAAAAAAAAACTTCGATATATCAAACGCTGTTTTTATTGAAAACATTGACCGTACACAAAAAATGTGGGAACTAAACATCTAAAGAAATGTTGTTTTTCAGATAAAGTAATGAATTACATTTCATAAAAAATATGATACTAGCTGTTGCAATACCAACACGACAACCACCCATCATCGTTATCAACTTTGTTCTGTCAACTGCTGGATGAAGGTTGCGCTGCGCGCTCGCTTGCCGTTTTGTCACGCTCCTATCGATGCCAACTTCCATGTTGGCTCCTGCAGATGAGCTGATCTCATTGTCACTTATCTCCCTGGTGGACGGTGGTTGTCCTCTTGCGCGTGCATTGCCCATTTTGGCTCTTGTTTCAACACCAGTGTCGTCCATCTGCCGTCATTTATACGAGATGATCCCTGCACACTTTCTGAATCAGTCAATAAGATCATGTCATTTGGAAATTGTTTCTGATGCATTGTGCGTGTTCCTCTGTTTCTCGTTTTAATTCCGAGAATACGTACAGCAGTGCTTATTTGCACACTCTTCAGTTTCTGTTCCATTATATTTCATGTTTCGTTGTTCCTGTTTCCGATCCATATATAATGTAATGACAGATCATATGAAATGATTGAAAACCGTATTAGGTTACTTTGGTATGTTTTTCATGATTAAATTAAGTTTTCCCTAAAGCGGTACACGCTACAATATATTATGTTTAAAAGATTACACTAACTGCTGACCCTGATATTCAATGCCAGCCCTGATCATTTTACTTTCAGTTTCGTTGTTTAAGCCATAAGAAATAGTGAATCCACTGTTGCATGAATGTCTCCCCAAGCTGTTTCCATCTCCCACAATCCTACAATGTAACAACCCAACCCAGCATCTGCACATGAACTTATTTCATCACTCCTTCTCCTCGACGGATGGCCTCCGAGATGCATTCTATTCCTTAGAATTATATTCCTTGGAATGCGTCTCAGAAGGCCATCATTCCTTCTCGCGATGTCTTTCTGAACAGTTAGCAAATAAGTAGGGCGAAGCGCATGAATGACATTTTATTTTCTATTTATTATAAATACATAATTCACTCAGTTAAAAAAAATTATACTGGATAATACAGTATTCGTATTTTACAGCTAATGGACAATACATGTAATATTATACACAGCTGATTGTATTCGTGTGATCTGGAATGCGCACTGTTAAAAGTATAAGTTGATACTATGAGATCTCTTTTACCAGTGGCAAAATATAGTAGTAGGTTTTTACCCTTTTAAACTGGTACAAAACTGACACCTTTATTCAAGGCATCATGTTTGCAATAACCACAACACAAGTAGTCAAAAAAGCAAACAAAAAGAAGCAACTCTGATAATGATAATAATATGCACGGTCCTTGAAGTTGATTGGTCCACACCCGAGACGGCTTCAAGGACAGTGCATATTATTATCATTATCAGAGTTGCTTCTTTTTGTTTGCTTTTTTGACTACTTGTGTTGTGGTTATTGCCAACATGATGCCTTGAATAAAGGTGTCAGTTTTGTACCAGTTAAAAAGGGTAAAAACCTACTACTATAAGTTGATATATAACGTGTCATGCTGTTCGCACGTCCTTACTGTCGTACCTGGTCAACAGTGCGCTTAACAATACCATCACCAATCACATGAATGCAGAGACGAACATGAAACTGGTTTCCTCTTACAGTACAGTATAAAGAAAACCCTATGACTCGCAAGTTGAGAAGTTGTTTGACTTTGTCAAATACAGCACTCGTGCTTTTATAACTTTTCAGAGCAAAACTTGGAGGAAATAATCAGCTGAGAAAATCACAATCCCGACCAGAAGCGGCTTCGAGGTGTAATGGCATTAATAGTGTTGGCCGGCATGATGACCTCATCCTAATCCTTTTCTATTATGAAAAATAAAATAAAAGTATTTATTACACAAGTCATTAGTCGAACGACCTTCTGGTGGTGCTTTACTTCAACAGCATGAATTCAGCACAAGCAAACTCTGAACCGGTTTCGACACGAGTTTCTCATCAGCAGTTAGGATTTCTTGAATCATTGCTCGTCAACTGCTAGATCTTAAAGAGAGGGACCTTGCCTATAACATCTGGCAGTTCACAATATTTGAATTAAGCAAGTATTCTAAAAAGCCACTGGATGTCGTTAACTGGTCAAATGACTGCTTGTACTGAATTAATGCTGCTGAAACTGTGCACTCACAGAAAGACGTTGGCCGACAGGTAGTCTGTGTTCAGGAATACAGTACTTTTATTTTGTTTATGTGGCGAGACAAGAGTAATCAAGGCGACGGCAATGGTGTGAATCCACCGTTTGATATTTTCCCCACAATGACCCTCGCGATGATTCTGTGTTGATTCAATCATGTCCATGTTGGCGAGAGTAACACGCAGTACGATACACTCCTGTAGTCACCACACATGAATAATTGTTCAAAATAAAAGTTTTCATGGAGCCATTCACACATTGTTTGTGGCATCCCTGGGGGGCGTGAATTGTTGCGATTCAATTCACAAGACAGCTCGATTGCAGCTGCCAGGTGGATTGGACCGTAAGAGATTGCGACGGCTTGGGGAGGAACTTGACCCAGCAATGCAGTGACTGGTAATGATGACAACGACGTTGAGCTGCGCGTACATTTGTAATCAGCAGAGGGCAGCACAGTGCTGCGGTACAGCACTGATGAAGCCCAATATGTCTATACGACATCTCGTCCAGTGGTTCTGAATCGGGGGTACGCGGACCCCCTGTGAGGTACGTGGCAATGTCCCAGGGGGATTTATAAATGGGACATTATATCACGCATGAGAGTCATTGGTGAATAATCATGTATGAATCTGCGAATGTAAAATAACAGATAAATTTGAAATCCATATGGTAACCTTACGGTCACCTAGAAAGCAAAAAACAATATAATAGATGTAAAATATCTTTATAAACTCATAGATCAGAAACAATGTGGTTTCCAAGAGTCACCAGCGAGCGTGAACCAATGATGCCGTGCATGCAGAGCGTCCGTTGAATTAGTTATTCGCTTGCCAGTTAGGAAACCTCACTAAACGGTCAATTTGTTCAAATATTGATGCTCATTATTCATACATTCATTTCTCAGAACAATGTTGGGCCAGGCAAGGGGGGTAACTCGTCGTTCTTTTCTCAATCCGCTTGTCCTGGCGAGGGTGTTGAGTCGGGCGGTCCAGACCTCCCTTTCCCTGGCCACACGACGACACCACACACGACTTTACACAGACACCAGCTCTTCCTAGGGAATTCCCAGGCCAGCCGAGCGACATCGTCCAGCCAGCGTGTCCTGGGCCGGGGTCTTCGCCCGTTGGGTAATGCCTGGTAGAATTCCAGGGGGAGTAGGGGGGGGGGCATCCTTACCAGGTGCCCGAATCATCTCAACTGGCTCCCATTGATCTATAGGGGCAGCAGCGGCTCGGATCACAGAGATTGGTGAAGCCCGGCAACCCTGCGGGGAAGCCTCATTTTGGCCACTTTGTACCCGCGATCTCATCCTTTCGGTCACTACTAAACGCTAATGACCCACAGGTGTGGGTGGGAACGTAGATCGACCTGTACACCGAGAGCTTTGTCCGAGAACTCTGCTCCCGATTCAGTGCCCGCAACATTGCGGACGCCGCACAAATCCACCGGCCGATCTCCCGCTCCCACTTTGCTGTGCTGTGCTGTAGTCTGTACATTGCGTTCATAACGCATCGTTTTAATCCCTAACGTGTTGCCCACAAGTTTTCGGCTCGTTAGACACACTTACCTGTTGATGTAGTGGAGTATTTATGCGATATAAACTCAATTATATATAATCTCGTATAAATGTCATAAATGCCTACGCCTATGAGCAAAGGTTTCAAACAACACACAACATTTGTTAAAAGCACATTTTTTTATGATATCAGTGCCGTCACTATGAAAATACATTTCCATTCGGAACTCTCAGTTAGCAGTGGCAGAACAGTCCCGGAATAAGACGCCACATAATTGATGTCGAAACCACTTTATGTGCGTCGTATACTAAACCATACAAATATATATTCAGAAATAAAATAAAAAATGTACACGCATTACATTTTATGGCTTTGTATGTAGGTATTGGTGACCTGGCTCCGACCATACAACTCTCCACAATTCAGACACCAGATTGAATTAAACACCGGCGGTTGATGGGTGATATTGATGCAATGGATAACGGATCCCAGTCAAGAGTCTCATAAATTGATGGCAATTGAGGACGAATACTTAAAGTTAGGGCTACACATCTCTTCGCGGGTCAAGATTAAGATTCAGAGTACGGATGCTGGCCCAGCAGCGCCGAACCCGGCCATGAATGACCAGATCGTCGCAAGCGTTTAGCAGCTCATTTATCTTGGTAACCTGCAAGACTCGCTCAGCGGCTCTCGAGCAAAAATCACGCGTCGCATCGGATTGGCAGCGAGCTTGCATTAAGAATGGCCTTTCATGTGTCTCGCGTCAAATGCATCGCTGCCTTCAGATAAAATTGCGGCTGTACGTGTGATCGATATTGTCGGTGCGGATGCATGCATCTGAGACATGGACATTAACTCAGTGCGACTTTGACCACCTACAATCATTCCAACATGCGCCACAAATTCTAAAGTGGTTTTGAAAGAATAAGGAATTCTGAGTTTGCTCGGTGGACTTCTGTTGCTCACATCGGCACGACATTTCAGCAGTGAAGACGTGCGCCATTTGGAAACATCGCACGAATGGATTATTTTACTCCGAATCATTTGGTGCACGTGTGGTTTGCACAAAACGGAATGCTGCTTAAATCCGGATAAAATCGGAGGTTCTGTTCGTTAGCACTCAGAGTCGGGCGAAAACATTTGTGGAGGGAGCAGGTGGAGCGGTTGCAGACTCCAGGATTCAGTTTTCTACTCATCTAAAGAGCCTTGGCACCATACTCGAAGAGAATGTTTTTTGATCACCACTTGCAAAATATAGTCAGGTCCTGCAATTTTCATATCAGGCTCTACGACATATTTGCGACATAGCCAACACGGTGGCGTGTAGCATAGTATCGACAAAGCTCGAATATTGCAACTCACTACTCTACAGGACGTCTGGCAAAAACATTACAAGGCTGTACTAAATTCTTTTGCACGTGTCATGAAGGGTACTGCAAGATCCGACCATGTCCTTCCAGTGGCCACCAAGCTTCATTGGCTTCCAGTTTCTGAACAAATACATTATAAGGCCGCACTCAATACACACAAAGTGATTGTGACAAATTAAGAAATACCTTGCTGATCTCGTAAAGGAGCATAAACCATCACGCGAACTCTGGTCATCCTCTCAGCGGCTTTTGGCTAGCCATCAAACAAAGACGGTCACTGCATCGTGCACTTTCATGTGCACTTCTGCGGCCGTCTGGAAAGCTCTTCCGTCAATATTAGGAAGCCACTGGAGCTATGCAATTTTAATATATTGGAAACTCGTGTCTTTAGAACTGCTTTTTTGGTGTTTAGTTTGTTGTCCTTTTTGGTCGCCCACGTAACACCTTGCTGACTGTGCCAGGACAAGCAGGGCAATATGATCTCTCCTGATCGCCAGCGCATGGACTCGTTCCTCCGATGGGCGATTGTGCAAGGCGGCGACGGCCTCGAAAGACGACGCGGTTTAGTGAGTGAGGTAGCTAAAATCCACGGTCGAAGGTTTACACTCGGCGTTTAAGTCATGCTGGCTTGAAGTCTCTAACATGGATATGATTAGTCACCGAAGTCAAGCGATCACCTTCAATAAGCTACTTTGGATGCAGACACTACCCATATAGAATCCACACTCTTATGTCGAAGCCGCTCCAGAGTTTGCTTGCACTTATTCAAGGCTGCAGAAATTAGGTATTTCCAGAGGGCCGTACGGCCAATTGTGTAAGATATATGTTTTATATTTTTACGTGGAGAGACAGATATATGATTGAAACATAACTATTTTGCTACATCGAGAATGCATTCGTCATGCATCTAAAACTGTAAAACTCTGCATTTGTATGCAACGACTCAAAACCAATGTCCAGCTTTGCAATGACCGACTCACGCCACTGCTGACAGAATGACCTCAACGATAGGGAGCTGTAGAGAACCTCTGTAGACGGAATTTGGCCTATTCCTCCACATATCCTGGATAGGTGGGAATACTCACACGCGAGGTGCCGATTGATGAACTGTTGCGTACCCATTTATACTACTAGATGGACAAGCCGGGGTGGGGGGAGGGAATTCAAGAAACTTACAGACTGATTTAACTGCCGCGCCAGGAGATCGCACAAGCGGCGACCTCTCAATTGCAAGTCCAACGTTGCCCTTAGCGATTATCGGCGACAATATCCCGTGCGGTGAGTGACTAGCGTGGCATATACGTAGGATTGGCACCGCTTTTGGTTACAATTTTTAACACGAATTTGTTCAGTGGCTCAACCATCGTGCTATCTAGGACACATTAAATATGTCATCGACGTGCAGCACTCCCTATTATATTACCGTATTGACTTATCCAATTGTTTCCAGCGCAATGATAATGTATAAAGGACTTGCCAATTATCTCGGCAGAGGGCGCGATTAGCCAGTGTTCTTTTATCTTGAGCAGCTGACAGATGTCACTTCTGCGTTCCCATAAACGCAATTACAGATACAGCCGTTAAGATGCCGCATTAGAATGCAAAATAGATTTCTTTATTCCAGTCTTACATCGAGTACAATCTATATCGCACAATGTTCTATATATATTCGACTGACAATCGACACATACCAAAATGACCCACTTTTCCATTAAATGTTCTGATTGCACATTTACTCCAGTTTTATTAAGGGGTTTTTCGAAGAATATTGTCCATTTAATAAACTAAAATTTAATTGAAAAAGAGCTGACCCATTCATAAATACCCCACTCATCTATAATGGCCCTCTTACTTTGTTCTCAACAGGTGATTGAGTTGGCTTCGTATCTTTCGAGGATGGTAAAATATTCTAAATCGCATATTGAGCTTGGTGGGACACACGGAGAGACTTTGAAATACAAGTTTTCTCTATAATGTATCCCTATTATTTTAGACGGACATACATATATAGAAACGCTTAACCGTATACTATGTCAGATTTAAATGAGTATTTTTAGAGATACAGCGTCGTATTGGATGATAATATATATTTAACAAAAATTTGCTTTAAAAAATATATTTTATATTGTGATTATGATTTGCGAGCAATTTTGTATTTGTATTGTCTGTTATTGTTTATTATTGATTGATTTTATACTGTGACTTGTCGAGAAGCGGTGTTGTTTTTGTTGATGAAGCCCGATTTAAGAGCTGTTTGGCTCACAGGGTACTTCAAAATAAACTAAACTGTATAAACATTCCTACCGTGTCCTACCAAGGTAGAACAAACAAATGATGTGGGTGGTAATGGGTGATATTGACATGCGGTAATTGCAAACATTAACATAATTGAATATGATCGTTGAAACACGCGAATTATGTTTGTGAGCTCTAATAGACTTAGTTTTGAAATGTATTGATAGTCATAGAGGCTATAGTAGTTACGATGCAGTACTTTATAATTTCAGTGGACTCGTAACGTTGTAGCGGAGGAGGGATTATTGCCTTAAGATATTTTCCATATTTTCCCAAGCACACACACCTCTACAAATATCTCCTGTATATAACCTTAACATACTCTAGGGACAAGTTCTGTCAGCAAACCACTCCACAGCACCACGTCCAGCCGCCTTTCTCACAAGTGACGATATTTAACACACCGCACCAGATACTGTGCTTATTTGAGGATGTAGCCAACGTAGGGGAGGACCATGATCAGTTCGGATAATTCGTCACCGGTATTGGTGGCCTTAGAACGGGAATCGAACTCGGCTCGCCAGATTCGCAGCGCAACGCGCTAACCAGTGTGTCACCAGCTCCGCACAGGTCCACCACACATACAGACCATCACAAACACCATGACAGCAGCAGCATCATCATTATCAGGACAATACAAATAATGATGGCGAGCCAAAATAACCACCGTGCCGCTGTTACGGTAACTGTTTCGGGACTGAGACGTGATATCCCATTGAAATGCAGAAATCAAAGCATGAATCAACCGGCCACCGACAGGGTCCGCTAACACAGGTGTGCATTACAAGTCCAGGTGCACCACCACCCCGCTTAGCGTGACGCGCGCTTTGATAACGACAGAACCTACCTACGCCGGGCTCTCTATTCCGTGTTCAATGAATGCAAACCTCACCAGCGGCATTACACAGCGACAACTGCCGTCGAAAATGCACCGCCGATTGGAGCGACTGCGAGATAGTGTGTGAACAACGTCAAAGAGAGAGGAGAGAGAGAGAGGAGAGAGAGAGAGCTGTGGGAGCAAAATCACAGGTGGCGATTAATATTCATTGCGCGTAGGCGCATCATGAATATTAAGCGCGTTGTGACGAACGTGGTGGCGAGCGCCTCTGTAAGAGCGCTCGGGCATCCGAAGTGCACGACAGCCTCCTTCACTCGCAACCAGCCGTCACTGGGAGTACATCCTCACCCCTCCCCACCTCGCTCTCTCTCTCTCTCTCTGCCCTTTATCTCTCTACAGCCCCAGCTCTCTCTCTCTCTGCAATTCCCTCCTCGCTTGCTCTTTGCTCCTCGCTTGGCGGCTGCTGCTGCTGCTGCTGTTCGCCTGCTGACATGGCCGGGGCGCGTGCGGGTGTGCACGCCCTACAGCTCAAGCAGATCGGCGTTCCAGACGCCCTCAAGAAAGGAAACAAGTTTATAAAGTGGGACGACGTGAGTAGCATTAGCCACCCACCCTGCCACCACCTCCACCCTACTTGTCCGTTCTGCTGGCCGTCGCTGTACGCGATCTGAGAGAGAGAGAGAGTGAGCGAGAGATGTTGATGATGATGATGATCAATATCCCACGCCGTGGTGGCTGTGTGTGTGTGGTGTCTGGTGGTCGGTGTTGCGCGCTTCCGTGCGCTGCTTGTTGAACAACGCAAGCCAGAGAGAGGTGTGAGTGAGTGTGTGTGTTGGTTATTTTGGCGACGACTGTTGCGCTCGGTTTGGCTTTGTCAAAAAAAAAAAACATTCCAAGACGAACCTTGCTATCAGCTGATATTGACACCGGTTTTTTTTGGCGCTCTGCTTCTACCGGTAGTTTGTTAGTTAGTTGTTTTGCCCGGCGCGACAAGTGTTTGTCGACAGGAGGACACGGCAGTCCGTCCCACGGCAGATACGAGGCGACCTTTTGCTGCGCCCGCGTGTGTGTCTCTGTGTGGCCAACCTTCATAGGTGCTCGCTAACGGCACTTGCCCCAAAAGTGCCTTAAGGCTATACGGGGGATCTTTGTCTTTGTGGCTACGTCCCCTCCCTCCGTGTAGCCTTTAGAGCCCCGGGGGGATGGGGGGGGCCTTTGTCTATGTGGAAACACAGAGACAAAGGTCCCTTCTTACAGACTGTTGGGGACGAGTGCCCTGAGCGAGCACCTTTCCTGAATGCCGGCACGGCACACGAGCGCGTGTGGGTGACCAGCGCCACGCCCGCGCGCCTTTGTCTCCCCAGTGCTGAGGTTTACCCACCGGCCTAGGTACTCTTTTGAGGCCGAGTTGACCTAGGGGATGCTCGGTATTAGTTCGGATAATCGTCACTTGGTGTTGGCCGTGGGCGGTCACGCAGAAACACGCGCGTGTGTGCAAGCGGTAGTTGAGTGCTGAGCGCACTGCGCAACGCAGCCGCACCATGACCAACAACATCAGTCGCGATTGTCTGAACCGCTCCTGGGCCTCCCCTAGGTCGACTCGGCGTTAAATGAGTTCCTGTTGCGGTGTGTAAACATCGGCAGTGGTGGGGTAGGGGGGCGACAAAGGCGGGGTCCAGGCGTGGTGTTGTCCATCCCACCTCCTCGTGTGGCCGTGTCAGCCTTCGTAAAGGTGGTCGCGAACTGCACTTGCTCCATCAGCCTGTTTAAAAGGCTACGTGGTGAATCTCGTTTCGTTTCGTTGTCTTTGTTTGTTTGTGGTCATGGACGTGAACGGCACGCGGTCGCGGTCGATGTGTGCCTTTGCTCGCCGTCATTCATTCGAACTGAATACAGGGACAATAAATCCATAGCCGCGATTGCATTATACCAGACCGCATCACGCACCGCGGCGGACGTAAAGGGTTTGTTCCGCTTAATGATTGTGCCTGCCTCCGTCTCTCGAAGAGTCCTCTTATTATTTAGTACACTTCAATCGCGGTGTACGCCCACGGTGATGTACTACTGCACGGACTGCCCGCTCCCCCATTTGCCCTGTCCGTCTTGGCACCGCCAGGCATTTGCTGCTATTCTTGTTCAAGTGTTGAACACACAGTACGCCGGGATACTGTGGACGCCAATAAAGGCTATGAATAGGCCAATAAGCATTGTGCGCGCGACAGCTTTGCCTTCAAGCCTAGCAGTGGATAGAAAAATTGCCGATGGTGATGGACAGACGTGATGAGTGCAGACGACGTGCCCCTTCACGAACAAAATCGTTACCAGGGCCACGTGCTGCGCACGCATCACGAGTTCACGGAGATAAACGTTTGCTGATCAAATGTGAACCTGCCTTATTTAAGCGGAGCTATCCATCTCTGCTAAAAACAAGAAGGCGATTATCCAAAACGTCGCCTATTTTACATAGACATTTCTCTTCATGGCAGTGCCATCGACGAACGCGTTGCATTGTTTATTATTCGTGTTCATGAACCACTTGTCAACGCATTGTCACTGCACGCATTGCGAGCAATTGCCTCGAAACTTGGGACGGTGCTGATTGTGCGTCGATCAACGCGGCTCAGTCGTGGTGTTAAGAGACCCTTGGCAGGGAAACCATGGCTTCATCAAACGCTTCGCATGACCAGGGGTGGCATAACCAAAGAAGCAGCTATTCTGGTTTCGCAGCCCGTTTCTCAAGTGCTGTTGTTGTGCTGCCAGTGGCATCTTTCCATTCATCCTTCATCCGAGCAGCGGTCAGATAGATGCCTGCCGCCGCGCTCTGTGCAAGTGAACACTGCCAGAATGTGTGAAACCTCTCTACAGTATTTATATACCGTGCTGTACATACAGGGCTTAATTTCTCTATCTCCCCCCCTCTCCCCCCATGCCGAACCTCCCGAAGCCCACGTCAGGAGGGCCGGGAGTATTTTCCGGAAATTAGTCCCGGACAGCTCCAGCTGAAATGAAACCCTGTGTGCATAGGCATATATATACTGCATGTCTACTGTATAGGCAGACATTTCCATCGCATGTGACCATTTGATGTTTCAGAAATTGAGATGCGTGGTCGTTGCCCTCGCAGGAGTGTGGGGAGTAGTGTGAGCTGCAGGGCACCAATGGCATTGGTCGTAGAGTGGTCGATGATTTGTAATGCCCGCGACGGTCAACACTTGGCACGTGACGTCACAATGCACTGGGGAAAAAAAAACTTCCGGCGAATTTGTGAATGCCGACTTTAAACGTTCAGAATGCCTCTAAATCGTGCAAGGAAGTCATGCGCACACAACGCGCTGTTTATTCGGCAAAACCCCATGAAATCTCAAGTCTGCCATTCTGAGACTGTATTTTTTGGTGTAAAAAACTAAAGTAACAATAAAAAATGTAACTGCCCAGCACTGATGTTTCCAGAAAACATTTTGCGTACTACCTTTCTACCCCAACAGATGGATTTCCCAAGCACATGATCCACCAACCTTGCGCCTCTGTTGGTGTTTTTATAGGCACACGTCACCACACCCGCTCATTTCCTTTGCACCGATGATGAATTTCATGAGAAACACGCCCTTCATTATAGTAATGTGAATCATCAACTGTCATTATCATCAGCCATGGTCAATCCACTGCTGGATGAAAGCCTCCCAAGCCAACGCCATCTCTCCCAATCCCGTGGTGTAATAATCTACCTCGCACCAGTGCACAAAAGCGAATTTCTATACTCCATCTCCTTGCGGGATGTCTTCCATCTCGAAAACATTTCATCCCTCGGCTGCCAATTCGTCATTATTCTTGGCCATCAATTATATATTTTTCTGAAATGTTCCCTGACTAGCTATCGAGGTGATGTTTTACATAGACAACGAGGTATTGCAATATAAAATAGCAGCATCATGCTTGAGGCATGCTTATGCATTGTTACTGTAATACTCGGCACTCGATGTTTTGAATAAAATAACATTTAAAACGAGTTATTTTGGAGACGTATAATCTAGTTATCATTTGTAACATCTTGTAATCTGTGGATCTATGTCTGAATAATATCTGCACCATTCTCTTCTGTCACCGCATTTTAACTATGTCAAGGGCCTTGAGTGAAGATGCTCTATAAATATAAAATAAGATATATGGATGTAGACAATTGTCATAAAAAGGAGCGTAAATGCATTATAATAGATGAGATTGCATTGATAAAGTAAGTACTATTAAAATGAAATAATTGTAGTCAGTAACATTGTTTAATGAATTCAGATGCAACATTGATGCATATGATGAAACTGATACATACACCATCGCATTGATAGCCTATAAACGGAATGTGACTCATTGTAAGTCAACTAAACGAGCATTAAAATAAATATTTTCCAAGCCATTCTCAATCCACCATGATTGAAGGCCTTCATATAGGGGGATTTTGACCATACTTCATCACAATGGTCAGTATTAGTTGGTGAAGGGGAGGGGGAGGCCGGACCGGCTCTGATATCACTCACCACTGATGTTAGCCGTGGCCAGGATCAAAACTTGGGTCGCCAGGTTCATAGACAGCGTGCAAACTACCACAACCTCCACTTCACCTCAACCCAGCAGTAAGTTACTGCTAAGATAAAAAAAAGCATAAATGTCATTGCCGCTTACTTTAATAAGTTAGAATTCTATTGTTAGACTAGGTTAATTACATCCCCAAAGGACAACAGCAAAATGTCCCACTCCCTGAAAATCTCAGACAAATACGAACGTGATTTGTTTGTGTTGTTGCCATGACTTTGTTTTGCAGTATTTAATTAAAAAGGGAATGTTTTTTCATCCGCGATTGCTAGGACCTGAATATATACACTACTGTGACTGCTTTTAAAGGGAACACGAATATATCACGCACACATGACATTTTTTTTCACAACTACAAATAAATGAGAATAAGAAATACAGCACATGATCCTTGACTTTTTACCATGGTTGAAGGGCACTTCGACGTTTTGGAAAGCCAAAAATAATAGGATGAGAGTGGCTAACGTGTGATGGCTTTTCATCTGGAAATTGAGTGAAGCACATTCTACATTTTCACGTAAAAAATAATATACTTTAAAGGTTTAGTTGATTATATCCCGTGCTGTAATAGTTAATCCAACTGGCCTTGTAATCCAGAGGTCGCCGGCTTGTTCTTCTGGCGCGGCAGTTGAAGTTATGTCCACCCAACGGTATAAATGGTACGCCGCAATTAGTCGATCAGCAGATAGAATAGAGCGCCATCACTCTGACCTCTTCCAAGACATCTGGGCAGCAGGGAAGAGCAGGCTAAAATATCCTATAAGGGACTGTTTTAGAGCTCCCTCTAGTGAAGGCCTTTCTGCTAGCAGTGATGTGAGCAGGTTACTCTTGGGCTGAACCTTTACCTACAGCACGTTATATTTTCATGATGATTAAATGAGGCAGTTTCTGTAACTATTCATTCTCCCCCCCCCCCCCACCCCTGATGATCTGAAGAATCGTAGTGCTTCAGGATCACAATTTAATTTAATACACTTTTTTTTATTGTGGTGAATATAGCGGCCACTAGTCATGTGAACCAATTTCTTACAACGTATACGAATTAAATACCTGCAACATCAATAATTCCACCCGCACACTTGGAGGCATGTATAGCAAAGCTTAGTCGCTAATATTAATTGATAAATCAATGCAACATTTTCTGAATGATCTGGCATGCATGCATAACATAAACTCTTTCATCCAATAATCGACAAACAGTCACCATAATAATTGATTCAAACTAACAATTACAGGTAAAAAACAGACTACATGATTTGCAATGAGTTAACATTTCAAGAATGCATAATGTAACAAGCGCTAGTGTGCTCACCATTTACTTTATCGGTTCAGCAGAGCATGCTCCAAATACATTGTAGCCACACAAAGAAAGCTTATCAACCTCGGTAACATTATTATCAACTTCGGTTTTCATGGAAACTAAACACAGGTCAAAGACAAGTTGATTTATTTAGCAAATGAGCATTGAAGCAGTGATCATGTTGGAAATTACACATTATGTTGTGGGGGGGGGGGGGGTCTTCCATTGGACAACCCACTGTTGACTTCCCCACAAAGTGGCACTAATTGTATCAACCTCGGATGGATGATTGGCCAGGTCAACAATCGACCAGGATTTCAAACTGCTCGCTCTAGCGCTTTAGGAAACGCAACGGCGCGATTGAATAATAAAAAGTGTGTGTAATGCATATAAAATATGTATTATAGTGCATATATAGGCAGTCCGTCAGGTGTAATCATGGGGGATTCATATAGCTTGTGATGTTGGCTTCAGGGTTCAATTGCCTGACCTCAGATGCATTGTGGCTGTATCACCTAATGTTGTCACAAGACTTTGAGCTTGCCAAAACAAAAAAATAGCTTCACTCAGCCCTTTTTATATATATTGGCGTCATACATTACCTATACATTAGGTCTGTAAAGCAGCATTGACGAGCATGGCAGTCTTAATCACAACATCAATTGATGTATAAGCATAAACAATAAATTAAGCCCTCCCAATGCTGCAGTCGTCTCACGATCCTCAAATTAACATCTCATAAGAATTCATATTATTTGAGTCTTTCGGTAGAGCCACGTGGATAGAAAAAATAATAACAATATCACGATGATTCGATCGCAAGACGGGCGAGTGAGTTAGAAAGCCCCGAAAGACCCAAAGAATATGAATGAACGAATATGAATTCCTGCAGTCACGAAAGCTTTAAGTCAAGATTTATCTCATAAGAATATTCAAATGAAGCCGTTGCTCAGTTTTCATATGTATGTAAAATTGGACTTGTGTGAGGAAAATTCACTATTTTCGTACGTATTTGCAAAATTAACTATACAGTATATCACTTTAAGCCTAGTTGCCGAACCTGTTTTCGCGATGTTGGATGTATTCAAGTAATTGCTGTAATGTGAAAGTATTCAAATAACTTTCAATTGCCACTAATCCATGCAATAAGCCAGCCCCACTCTGCCCCCTTCCATAGCTTCATCACCTGTGACCCTCACCTCTCCATAACCTTGTTGTTGGCTTTGAATTTTTTTTACGTAAATTATAACATTTTATTATAATCACTATACTGTCTTTATAGACATACAAACAAAAAAAACCCCAAATATTTGTTTTATGCCACGTTATCGCACATTGTTCTGGAAAATGTAATAAATATGTAAATATCGCCGCTAAACACAAAATCACGAACTGATTATGATCACTCAAAATGCACCTGACCTCGTCAGACCTCGGATGCAAAGCAGGTTGAGCCTCGTGAGCGCTTCGATGGGTATCCACCGGGGCTTGCAGGGGTATTGTCGGCATGGTCAGGGTATGGCAGTATTGAGTTTCACGTTTTGTATGCATGGCTTTACTCTGGGTTCTCTGGTTTCCTCCCACATTAAACAAAACACTTATTAATGGTTTTTGCCCAAACATTGCTTTTTCAGGATCCTCCTCAAAACGTATTGAGACTCAATAAGGCTTTCTTTTGCTAATTAATTAACATATCAGTATGTGTGCTTACCCATTTCCTTTTTTGTCCACTCACTTTTCTCTTTTTTGCTGTACCCGACACCTCCATCTGCAATAGTCTCTTTCAGTATCCAAACCTTAATATTTACATTATGGTGGTGAAAAAAACTTGTCGTTGATAGTTGCTGAAAAAAAATGGGAATTCAATGAAATAGTTTGCTTTATTATCATCATCATCATACGGTTTGGGATGAGAGAAGTTCAGATCGTGATTCGGGGCTTTCTAACTCGCTCGCCCGTCATGCACCCTTTCACTTCTGTTCCACAGGATTCGACTGCAGGTGTGCCTGTCACACTCCGAGTGGACCCGAATGGCCATTACCTATACTGGTTGGACCAGAACAAGGTAGGGCGGTGTGACAATGGTGTGAATGATACCTCTAGATGTGTGAAATGATAACGCTTTTGTTTTATTAACTAACCACCACAGCAGATTATCACCAAAACACACGTGCTATACAAATGTCAATATGCACATTCAAATAAGGCAATTTCCATACATTACCATTGATGCTGAGAAAAGCACGTGACTGCTAGAAGTTCTTTGAGCGGTAAAGTGAAGCTATTTACAATCTGTGCAAATGTTTTTTTTAGAAACAAGCCAATTATGGCATTTCAAGTACAAACTGGGATGCATGTTTTTTTACTGCAGTTATAAAACATCATCTGCAGTAAATATGTTCTGCTGATAAAAATCTCGCACCTCTCAGTGCAACATACAACTGTATGTACTTTGACCCCATTTGTGCATTGCAAGTGATGCTTTATAAGAGTTTTAAAGGGCAATTGGAGGCACTGGTGTACGATTAGTGTATAAATGGTTCGGTTCATAATTTGATCTCATCTGAACTGAATGGAAAAAAAATAACATCCGATTGGAATAAAATTAGACAGGTATTTGATTGTGACGTGTTTCAGATCATAAATCTGATTACGATTAGCTTAAAGAATGTTGATCAGATCTGATCAGTGCAGAGTTGTATTTAAGTTAAAATTGACAAGTGAGTTCCATCAGAATGAAGTCACGGAAATATATACTAAGCTATATTGGACACCTCGCTCCTTATACAGTATATATAATGATTCAACAGATTCGTCAATACCATTGCCTTAAAATAAATAAATATTGGCCACATGTCAGGCATATTGCACGTGATCATATTTTTACGTAGCATTTTTGTATTGCACATAATCGTTTTTATTTTAAAACTTTTATAAATAATTGTTTTATCTCACTATCAAGAAGGGCCATTTCCGGAAACATTGCCGATTTTCTATATATACTTTAAGGCCACACGGTGTTATTGACAAATGCGTTGAGTTTTTGTTGATTGTGCTTGTGCACCACTGCCAATAAAGCATCACCACATTATTTGTGTATATATAATGTATTACTATAAAAAAAATCAGTCGTTGGTTGTGTAAAGTTGCACGTTAGTGGGATGAGTATTGGGACTCATCACTTGTGCTTCTCCGTGTTGCAAATGGGAGTGGTTTATGTCAATTTCCAATTCGGCATTGACATTACTCGTGCAGAAAATAGCTACCGTTTCATGGCAAACAAGGTTAAGGCAATTCTCTCCATGTCGAGATGGTCACCTGTCATGTGAAGGTAATGTATACGCTGCACATCTTTTGTACGCAATATTAAATGTCTTGAGATAAAATTATACGCGGCAATATTAATATAACCCATTTAATCTGTCAAGCGAAATGTGCATAATGCATATATTTCTGTCTGTTTAAATGAAATGGAGGAAGGTCATGGCTGTTATGACTTCCCACTCAAATAATGTTGTATAATCCTTCACCTGGCAAAGTATTGATGAAGGGCTGAACATTACTTTTATTGCTATGCTTATATGGCATACAGTGTAATGAAATGGAAATGATTATCATAATTTATAATGTCAGCAATGATAAATGTTGTCATGCATTTCAGCAATACCAAGTAGCACAGACCTTACCCGCTCAAATTATAAAACAATGTATTCCACCATCTTTTCCTACATTATCGTAGAATAAGATAAGTCATAAACAATAATGAGCACCATTTAAAGGTGCAATTATATAAAATGACCCTTGAACATCATGATTTTCATCGGGAAAATAATATTGCCATGATTCCTATCAAGACAGCATTAGGCCAATCTACGAAAATATAGATCTATTATTTTTACTTGTTATTATTGTCTTTTTAGAAAAATGAAAAAATTTTGGTATTTGAATATTTGTTGTACTTATGTTTGCGTTTTATAAATATTCTCTGTACATTACAAATTGTGCTGTATCGTGTAAGTTTATAGATTTAGACGTTTCGGACACTTTACCTTCATTGGCATGATATTAGAAAACAAAATTAACTCGGATTATCAATTATAACAGGGCCATTGATACATGTGCTTATTTAATATTATTTTGCAATTGAATCTATCAACCTGGGAAGGAGCAGTGGGCCTGGTAGTTAGCACACGATGCGCTACACTCGCGTTAATTGCCCAGCTACGGCTAACATCACACATTTTCGGTGATTGTTTTATTTGAAGAGTAATAGTTATCTCTAAAAGCGATTTAAATTACACTATTTACAAGGTGAATTATTTGGTGATGCTGCATTGATAGTGGTGCAAAAGCACAAACAACAAAAAACTAAACACATTCGTCAATAAAAGTGTGCCCTTTAAAGGGAAAATGATACAATATGCACTTCAGGCAATTGTCCTTCTTCATAGCGCATGTGCTATGAAGATTGAGTTTTTTATGATTTATATTTGGGATAAGATTGAAATTTAAACATTTTGGATTTAACATTTTTAAGGACCATTGCAGATATAATGAGGGTTTTGGATCGTATACATTACGTGATAATTTAACGCGTCTTCATGATAACACTGGTGACGTCACCCGATTCCATGTGACACTAATTTGACAGGAACAAAACAAATGTGATGTAATATGTGGCGTCATTCCCTGTGATGTCATACATTCTGATGAAATCAAAACAAAGACAATTTTTATCATACAACATTTCTGGATCGAGGCCAGATTTTCTGATATATATATTTTTTGGATTCATCTGAAAATCAGGAACATCCCTAGTACATACCTAAACATTGGCGGTGGTGCACAATCGAATAGAACGAAAACTATAACTAATATATACCGTTATTTTTTTTGCAAACCTCGGTTTAAACAAAAATATATCCAGAGTGCCTCAAAAGTTACATTTCTAAAACAACATCTTGTATGATTCTCTGTGAACAAATGAGAAAACCCAGACTATCCCCTGAGGTTTTATTTTAACAGACAGTTGTTGCCAGGGGCCAGTTCTGGGTTGTAAGGTGCAAGGCTGAGATGTTTTAACCCAGGAGTCGGGAACCTTTTTGACTGGGAGAGCCATTAAAGCCAAATATTTCTAAATAAATTGCATTGAGAGCCATATAGTATTTTTAACGTATAATAAATTAAATATGTCTTACTTTTAATGCGACTTCTGGTGCTATATGGTTTTGCTGATGGCCTTGTAGTCTGGTTCATACGTGGTGAGGTTGAGCTTCATCACGGCGTGACCCGTGAAATTTATCTTCAAAACTAATTTCTGTTTACTTTAAAATGACACAGTATTATTAAACAATATCACAAGTATTTTAAAATCAGTTCCAAACTGATTTTGTATTTTTTCAATATTATTATTTTTTCAAATCAAAATTGTCTGGGAGCCATATTCCGTCACCGGAAGAGCCATATATGGCTCGCGAGCCATAGGTTCCCGACCGCTGCTTTAACCCCACAGTCAAAGATTGCAGCCTGTAAACCGTGAGCAATGTGAGTGGAAGCATTGTTATGCAAGATAAAAAAAAAACACCCATCAACATTTCGATTTAAAGCTTTCGTGACTGCAGGGATTCATCTTCTTGTTGGTTCTTTCGGTAAAGTCACGTAGAAGGGAAATAATAAAATAATAAAAATAAAACATAATAAAATAATTCTCACGACGTTTCGGCCACAACGCAAGCAGCCATCCTCAGGTGGAGAACAGGTCTGTCGGAAAGACAGCGTCTGAATGTCTTCCCGACATACCTGTTCTTCACCTGAGGACGGCTGCTTGCGTTGTGGCCGAAACGTCGTGAGAATTATTTTATTATGTTTTTTTTTTACCCAAAAACGTTGATTATGAATGTTTTTTTTATATTATTATTTCCCTTCTACGTGACTTTACCGAAAGAACCAAGAAGACCCATCAACATTGTTTGCATTTTTTTATCGTCCACATTGTACATCAGTTTGTACAGTATACACACATGGTGCATGTGTGCATCTGTACGCTAAAGATTAATGTGACGACGACGACACATCCTTAATTTGCTTCCTGACAGTGTCAATAGTGAGCTGGGGGTAAAAAGTTTTTAAGGAAAGGTTCAGTCCCGGAAATGACTTGCTCGTGCTACTGCTGGTGGAAGCTCACAATAGCCTCTCGAGAAGGTATTTTTGCCTAGTCTTTCACACTGGCCAAACATATTGCAAAAGCTGGGAGTACCCACACTTTAGTCCCCAAGACAAAGATCCCCCATATTGCCTTAGAGATGTTTTTTCTTAGACAAATGCTGTTAGCTACCGCCTATGAAGACTGGCACCGCACACAAGGGACGTGGGTGGCCGGAACCATGCCCGGCCGCCTTTGTTTCCCCAGTGGCGATGTTTACCAGGTACTCATTTGAGACTGAGTCGACCTAGGGGAGGCCCAGGACTGGTTCAAATAATCGTCACTGGTCCGTTGCCCAATGCGCTAACCAATACTCTACCACCCACCCCCACACACATGCTGCCTATCAACAAACTGTTGTTTACCCATTAATACTGCTGGGTGAACAGAGGCCGGGGTGGTTAAGGAGGGGAGGGGTGATTTAAGAAACTTGTACCATTGTTTCAACTACTGCGACCTCTGGAAGAGGTCAGAGTACCGGCACTTTATCCAACAACACGCGATCTGCCAATCGATTAATTGTGGTTTGCCCCATTTATACTGCTGGGTGGACATTACTCCAACTGCCTCGCCGGTAGATTGAACCAGCGACCACTGCATTACAAGTGCAGTGTGCGGACCATTACACCCAGCGTTCTGAATGCGAGGGGCTTTGGTCACGAATCATATTATCCGGGGAGATTGTTTGTGTCGTCTAGGCGCCTGTCTGTGGATAAACACAGAAAATATTATGATTTCGCTCCTGCTTCTAGGTTTTACTCCTCTTAACCACGGAAAACAGCAGATAACAAGATGAATTTGTTGCTGCCAGGAGATCACTTGGTCTGACTCATTATCATCGGATAACTGTGGATGATTGGAATAATTTTCGACCACTTCTCGATTACGGTACTGCTCTTATCTGCAGATGAGTCCAGAATATCAGGGTCATACAGTAAATGTGTTTGAAGTGTATGGAGAAGAGTAGGTGCTCGGCACATGGATACGATCTGTTTCACAATACAATATTGTGATAATGAGTGTGTGTTTGTTTATTCTACCTCGGCATACAAATCACTTTAAACTTGCGACACGCGTTTTAGGCTTGGTGACAAAGCCCACTAAATTATTACAATAATACAATAATCACATGAAACTATTTCAATGTATCGAAAACCTGTTTTTAAAATTAGTTGTTCTCCGCCAACTTTAATTGCAGGATTTTATTTAATTAAATATTGACTCATGATTAATTCAGTGTTTTCGCTTTAATGCGGCTGTTTTTTGTGATTTATATTTGGTTACGTTTTCATCTGATTTATAATTTATTTATTGTTGTACTTTAGTTTGTGTTGCTGCTTTTTTCATTTTGATGATCGCGGTCGATTTTTCTACGTTAGACTCCTGGCCTCTGTGTTCACAAAATAAACTTGAAATAATTTCACTCAATGACCATATTGTTCGTGTTTTCACATTGCTTTTTATTTCTCACTACTGAAAATGAACATACAGAAATGTATTCATTTCATTGAGACACTCTTTGTCATTAATGTTTTCATTGTGCAGAACATGAACATTGGCCCTGCCATTGATTGTCAGGAAGTTCTCACTTACAATGGTGAATACAGAGATCATTAATCTAGTGTGTTACAGCACTGGAAACTCAGTTGTTATTTCCCTAACCGCAGTTGTCATACGGACCGAGGAAATAAGTTCAATGGCAGGTGGTTAGTTGGAGTTTTAATTTGTGTTGGTATCGCTGATATACTTTTTTCTTCTGATTTTATTTTTCTGTACAAGTGTTTTGATACATTGCGAATCACACTTTTTAAAAATGGACATTGATTGATAGTTACATCACAGGATCATGAGAGGTGTGACCAGCTTGTAAGAGGCCTTACACCAGCACTGGATTGAATATTTGGAATGATGGTGATCATGATGAAGTTTCATATATTCTCTTTGATAAAAGTGCAATGTTATTGATATTCACGTAGACTTCTAGTTGGAGGGGAGTGGTGGCACACCGGTTAGCACATTGCGATATGAACCCAGCTACCAACATCGATATAAAAAAATGTGATTTTAAATAAGTTTTACTTGCGATATAATTTCCTCTTTGTACGTGTGATCTATTCGTGTTATATTCATTGTTGTTTGGTCCACTACAATGGCATTTATGAACGGAATTAAGCAGGGGATGAAGAAAGGACTGAAATAAATTTATATTCTAATTGGTACATACTTTATAAAACATCGTATTATAACATGTTATTATAAGCGTCTCTCCATTATGAAAACGGTACAATATTGTCGCTTACGTTAACTTAAAAAACAATGAGAGTTAATCGGTGAATTGTTCTTGTCAATGTTAATCTTACAATGCAAGGAAATGTACAAGTTGCAAATGGTTCAGTACTGTGCAGTATCATATCGTGATACAGGCATGGTCAATCCACTGCTGGATGAAGCCCTCATTCTGCCGCTAACCCTCATGATCCCACGATGCAAAAATCTATGCAGCACGTGACTTGATTTTATTGCTCCATCTCCTCAATGGACTTCCTCTCAGACACGTTCCAGTCCTTGGCTGCCGTTATTTATAGCCAATTATTAAATACATTTCCAAATCCATATTGGTTTTATCATTTCTCAGTCTATCAGGCCAGGTAGATCGGAAGAGTGGCTTTAACAATAGCTGTAATACGTTACCTGCAAATTGATTATCCTTCCTCTCGTGAAGGTGTCTTTGCAAACTGAACACCATTGTTTTGCAATGTTTTTGAAAATCCACAATGGACATGTAATCTCTACAAGCAAAAATATGTGGATTAAAACATTTTAAAATATACATTCCTTTTAATGCCAAAGTGTTATTGCCAAACGTGTTATTTTGTTATTTGCGTTTGTGGGCAACTGCCAACATATCAGGATCACCAAACAATTTGTTTAAGGTTATCTCTAAACACTGCCCAGCTCATATGTGCACAATGTTGTTACTACCCGAGGCTACCTCTTATGTCAAGTTACATCCCACTCTGGATATTGTACGGAGTAATTACATTATTTCACAATGTGGTGGTGATAAACGCTTACCGCGCACACTGGCGGTTTCAAGCGTGAGTGATGCACTTATTTTACTGTTATCTTTCTTCCCTTTGGATCAAATGAACAGGATAGTTTCTCGAAGAGCCATTGTGGTTTCAAGCCTTTATCAAAGAGTGAAAAGTGTCTAACTTCGTGATTCTCCGCATTGTAGGCGAGGAAGAGTGAGGTCCCCTTTGGATTCTCGTCTGTAGCTTGGCTCTTATTTTACATGACAACGCTGCGATTTCTCCACACCACTGTATATGACTACATCAATATAATTCCTTTACTTGCAACGTAACGTGTTTTTGAATGGTATACGTCGGCTTTCACGACCAATTTAGTGATCCATAATTGTGTTTTTTTTATTTGAGTTAGATCATCGTGTCGGTGTATAATGTCCGTTTTTGTTTTAACTTAGCCTCAACCATCCGACAGAGCCAAGCAAAGGAAGTTATCACGTGATGGACACACACCAATTGATTCGGTTTATTACCATAATCGGAGGAATGTTGAAGAACGAGAAACGCCTGACTTGATTAGCTCTGTATGGTGGTGAAGAGATATGGTTACAAATGGTGTCACACCTGCACGACATAACCCAAAAGAAACCAGTTAGAATTAATGATGTTTCCTCAAGATATATTCACATGGGGTGCCACGGTGACGAGGTGCTGACTACCTCGCCTGGTATGCAGGCGGTCATCGATTCGATCCCAACCGTCAAACGCCCGTATATTTGGAGTTTGCATGTACTCCTCGTGGTCGTGTGGACTTTACTCAAGGTTCTCTGTTTTTTCCCTCCACATTTCAGGAACAATTATTCATTTTGATTATTTGGCTGCCGTCAATTTAAGACGTGATGAGATGCCACTTCGTCCAGCTAATATTCATGGCTTGGTCGCTTCTGAAAACGAGCTATGGACCTTGCCTGGTAAAATAAAAACATAGTTTAGTTGATACATGCAGGTAATTATTGTAAAATCATGAAAGATACAACTCTGAAATAACAGAATATTGGAATAATTAGTGGAGTCCTGAAGTAGCTGGGATTAATAGACCTTTGTATAACCAAGGGCCCATTCGTACAGGCAGGTGTAAGTTTAAGAGTTCAAATCCTAGTTGGGGGTTGGCTCAACCCAGACATGTCCAGGGCTTATGAAACGAGTACCACTTTTGCAGGGAAGGCAACAGTCGTTGTCCTACGAATACACTGGTCCCTGCCATCGGAATGTGGAATTTCTACCACTAATCAGGGCTGTGGACAGGCGCACCGTCTCCAATGCTCATTTGAGCAAGACGTTACTGAGACTTGTTTTTTTACGGCCAATTGAGCCCAGTGGCCCAATTCACATACATATGGCTTTATTTTTGTAAAATTTTGTTAAAATCCAGAAAGTCTCCAAACGTGATTGCACGAAACGAATTTAACACATTTTTTGCCTTAATTTACCAATTCACCAAAAACCTAAAAACCTCAGCCAATCAACAGCTGGAGGAGTTTCGACAGAAATTTCGGCCTCGCAATGAAGACATCGCACACCCATGCACCAAGCTGACCAACCCGCGATCTGTCCATCACGCACAAACAAAACAAAGACAATGATCCCCCCGTATAGCCTTCACGGACTTTTGGGGCAAGTGCTGTTAGCGCGCACCTATGAAGGCCGGTCCGGCACACGAGGGGGGTAAGTGGTCAACATCACGCCCGGCCGCCTTTGTCTCCCCAGCGCTGATGTTTACAGATCGCACCAAGTACTCGTTTGAGGCTGAGTCGACCTAGGGGAGGCCCAGGACCGATTCTGGTGGTGGCCGTGAGCGGGAATCGAACCCGTGCGGCCGGTTTCGTAGTGCAGCGCGCTCACTGCTACACCACCGCTCCCCATCACACGCGAACACACACACACTCTCTCTACAATTAACGCTGCAATTCCACACCTTGGTGTCGAGCAGAATAACAACAACAGGCACCATTCGCCACTAAGTGGTGGTGACATAACCACAGCGCCTGTGCCATGCCCGGTGCACTCATAGAGTGGAGCAACACACACGCGCGCGAGTGATTCATAATTGGGCTTTCTTTTTTTATTTACATCGTGTAGATATGATGTCAGTTCGAAGTACAGCCCTCTGCCACCCGACAAAGCCTAGCAAATCAAGTTGTCACCTGGGCAAATGCGGCGATTGATTTTGGGGTTTCAGCAAATTGGAATTTTGACAAGGAAAGCGACATTTTTAACAATTTTGTACGACGTCTCTTTGAACATTACAACCGGCTTCGCTGAAGTTTTGTGCCGCTCTGCAAAAGCTGCCAAAATCCTGGCATAAATACAAACATGGCCGAGCGCTCCTTTTAACAATAATGCTGACAGCAATAGATAATGACGTTATACGATGATGAAAACAATTCGAACACGATCGTGGTTATAATCCAGTAACGATAATGTTTGTGGCGCTGCTGTTGCAGCTGATGATGATGATCCAACCCTTGCCTCCAAAGCACTGGATTACAGATGTGTGCACACCGTCTAGACCCGAAAACCTGCTCTATATTCTTCTTTGGTTCTTTCGGTAAAGTCACGTATAAAGATAAAATAATAAATTAAATAATAGCATACGACGTATCGATTGCAACACAAGCAATCATCATCAGGTATAATGAAATAGCGACACAAAATCTCTGTCTATTTAAGGCCACCCCACAGAGACGATCACCCCTCTCTGTACCTGTGTTGCTCTCTCTGTGTATCTTGGTGATATCTGTCTGCTTATATGTCTGTCTGTGGTTTTCTGGTTAGATTTTGTGTCGCTATTTCATTATACCTGATGATGATTGCTTGTGTTGCAATCGATACGTCGTATGCTATTATTTAATTTATTATTTTATCTTTATACGTGACTTTACCGAAAGAACCAAAGAATAATTCCTGCAGTCACGAAAGCTCCAAAATTTAGACTGTTCTATATTCGTTTGGAAATTCTGAAACAAGTTGTCGACTGGAAGGCGACAGGCAGCCACATGCATTTGTTGCGGACGAGGGCCACCACGCATTCTCAGCACGCTTCCCGCAGCCACTCTTCCGGAACGTGATTGATCCGATTCTGCACGGTGAAGAAGATTTACCTCCATCACCGGCCATGCCCCCTAACCCTGCCCTCTTTGGGCAGGCCACTCTACAATCGTGGCGTGAGTGGCGGTGGAATGGATGGATTTTCGTGCAGAATTAACTGCACGTCAATTGCAAACTCGTGGAATGGATCCGATTTTACGCCAAAACAGCTGCGACTTTGCCACGTGGTGGTCTTCGAATGATGGCCATTCGAAAACAACTGCTGGAGTTTAGATTTTAATGGAGAGCTGTGTGCAAATTAGCACGCATCCTGTAATTTACATATAATACATAGTGTGGAATGCGGTATAACCTGCATATTGGCTTAAATGTACAAATGAGCATTCGTTGCCAACTTTTTGGCAACAAAAAATTGTTTATTTATAGATGCAGTGATACCAAAGCAAACAAAATACCCCCCAGAGGGGCTCTGTAGAGCTCACTCGAGTGAGAGCTCTTCCGCCAGCAGAGGTGTGAGCAAGTCATTGAAGGACTGCACCTTTACTAAAGGGAGTTCGAATGCCAAAGTTGTGCCATTCTTAATGGTTACAAGGTACAATACTGCATTTACTATGGATCATTCATTTACCTTTTTAACTAATTTAGGCCATAGAAGGGTTTAATATAACAAACCGTAAACGAACTACACAAAACGTTTTCGTCCAAGTCTTGTCACTATTCAAAGTACATCGTGTTGAAGCCAATTCCTCACAGGGCTTTGCGATGACTCGCAGGAACCATTCATCCAGCAGTGGATGGGTCATGAATGATGATGGTAATGATGATTGTATTAAGATAGTGGTCTGGGCATGCAAAAGCCCTCGAGTAAACGACAACAAATTCATCGCAGTCGGGTGACCTGACTGTGACACCAAGCGTGGGCTGTGTGTTGAAAACTGCACAGCATCACAACATGTGCGGAATACTCAACGCTAACACTGCGCCAACGTGAAAATATATGATGTAGATGAACGTCGTAAGAGGAAAGCAATTTTGCGTGGAGCGTGTCGCATACACCGTTTTGTTGCTCATGTTTCCAAAGGAAATAAATTACGGCTGACTCAGCTCTGCTTGTTGCTCTATAAACGTCTGAGCTGGAAAATACTGTATACAGACCATCGTGAAGTCGTTGCATTACCCTGTAGGTTAATTAGAAAATTACAGGAATAAATGTAACACACTATCAAGCAGCATTTTGCACTCGAAAGAAGGAATGAGCTCCTGAATTATACATTCGCACATTTCTTCACAGAAAGTTAATAATGTAAAATAGCGATGATAGAAATGTTTACATTTGATGTTTGTTGAGATACGTCTTATACGTCGTAATGTTGACGTCAATATTATAGCCGAAATGAGTCCTGTCGTCTGCGCCGATGCATTTCGATAGACATGGATAATAAAATAAATTTGATGTAACTTTTGGGTCACTCCCCTTTTATCCGCAAAAAAAGTTGTGTATAATAGGATTGAGTTAATGCTTCTGGGAGACCACTTCTAAATGACTTATCCACGGATAAGTGCAAGACAATAAGAAGATGTGGGTGAACTGTCTGTGAACCACAGGCAAACACGCATAATGATATTTTGAGCAGATTGAGTGCAGATAATTGGAAAAGCGGATACTGTGAGGCTGGATAACGAGTTCAACTGTATATTTAAGGTTGTGAAACAATGCAGTCAAAAAAGCCACAACTCAAGCAGCACCCTCTTATCAAACATTTAAATTCTTATATGAAAACGCATTTACAGACACTGTTAGAGTCGGAGCTTAATTTCTCACTTGCTATTTTTCTGGTTGCTGATAGACCGGAGAAAGACATCTGACATTGCAGTGACAGGTGGTAGACTGAATGTGGTGTGCATAAATATATTCCGAGTTACCAACCCGGACAAACCCCTGCTGAAAAAAATCCCTGGATACATCGGAGTGTCGTACTTGTTCCACTCGCCCCAAATACTTTGTATTTTTAAAATGTTACTTGTACCGTAGCGATATAATCTTGTGCCAAAGTACATGTGCACTTACACATTTATTTATTGATTTGTGTGGCTGTTGTTTAAGAGTAAAACAATAAACATACACACTAGCCGGCACTTCCCTTCTAAAATTAAACAAAAGCAACAATCCGTTTGCATCGTAATCTGTAGGCGTCGCAGCATGGGTTAACAACGCCCATTCCGAGAACTTAATGGTTTATTTCGTCTATTGTACAAACGTCTGTTTTGGCTTTTCATTCAAATTGCTTACACTGGAGAATCATGTCACAACAGCTCTTATCACTTGGGTTCTATTGAAAATATAGCCTAAAAAAAACACATAAAAGGCTTTGCATAACTCTGAAAGTTATTGCTTTCAAAAGTCAAGCATGTTTGCCCTGGTGGGTTGGTGTTTCAGCTGTACGCAAATTAAAGTAGCATATTGTATTTTTTTTACATTACCAAGTTCTTTATTCTGAAGCTACCTTGAGTAATACTGTAACTGTTCGTATGCCAATGTAAGACTATTCATCTAGAAACAAAGTGCTGTCACCAACTATTATTCAATCCATCTCTCTAACCTCTTTCTGCGATGAATAAGGATCATTGCCCAAAACGTCGCCCATCACAGGACAGGATATTCATATTCTTGGTTCTTTCGGTAGTCACCTAGATAGAAAATAAAAATGAAATTTAAAATAAAATAAAAACAATACATTGAAAATAATAAAAGCAAAAAAACCCACGACGTTTCGATCGCAACACAAACGATCATCATCAGGCGATCGAAACGTCGTAGGTTTTTTTTGCTTTCATTTTTTTCAATTTATTACCTTTATTCAATTTTTTATTTTATTTTCTATCTATGTGACTTTACCGAATAAACCAAGAATATGAATTCCTGCAGTCACGAAAGTTTTAAGTCAGGAGAGGATATATACTCTTTGGTTCTTTCAGTAAAGTCACGTAGGTAGAAAATAATAGATCACGGCGTTTCGATCGCAACACAAGGGATCGTCATCAGGTGAGACAATAGCAGCAGGGAAGCTTCAAATCCAGGATATGTTAAGGTTGTGATGTCGCCCAGTGGTCGCGCGTCCACCGTCGTTGCAGAGATTCACGGTTTATAGCCAGTGGTCACCCTGATTACTGATTATAATAATGACTGCGAGTATAACGATCCAAGTGATACTACCTGCCATCTGTTTTACAGTGGACGTTAAAAATCGCTTGACATTCGCAAGAGTAGGTCATTGTGTGCAGGCGTCACGGTCAAAATTTGCCGAATTAAAAATATACTCATAAAATTACTCCATTGTGATTGTACAATAATCACCCTCCTACTGGCAGACGAATGCCCCAGGTTTCTCTTGCAGTTATCATTTGGGACAAGCTAAATAAACATGCATTTTTCCTCTGGTGCAGTCTTATTCATGTACGGGTTACTTTTTTTTATTTTGGCTTGAATAAAACTGTGTTGAATGCCACTTGTGATTGCCATTATTATAACATGTTTTTTTTTAAGCTCAATACTAAGGTGATGAACTCTATCAGGTTGTAATCTGATGGTATATTTCACAGCATTCTATGAATGTAAACAGCGAAATGCAGCATCTTATTGTGCAACTGTAATCATAGCCGCCCAGAGGTTCCTGGAGTCTCGGGCAGATTGCCACATGGTGTCTCCTTATTCATTAGCGACACAACAACAGGCTTGTTGTGACGTCCGCTTTTGTTCGAGGCCAGGGGAAATTTTCCCCCTTTGCCCCTGCCTCTGGATGGCCCTGACGTGAATTGTGATGGGCGTTTTGTTGATGCGTGCCATTCTTTTGTCTAATTATTTGACCACAATGCCTGGGAAACCAGAAACCTAGCATGGATTTCTAGATGGAGAGTCATAGCCCGTGACCTCTAAGAGATACCGTCTAACTAATTTGACATGGGACGTCCAATTTGTCATGAACGTATTTTAACAACAGCAGCATCGACTATACACAGTATGTTACCCAATAATAAACACACACTCAAATGTTGCATTTTATTTCTTTTAAACATTCATGAAACATAATATTTAGCCCTTTGTCAATTGAATGCTGAATGCAGGTAGTATTCCGACATTGTGTTGGTCCTGGGAGTTGGGTTGGTGAAGTCATGTTCTCAGGTTCATAGTGCAATGCTATTACCATTGCACCTTGGCTACATTGCCAGCACTGCTTAAATAAATGTACTCATGTGAGCGTATTGTAATGATGTACACGTGTCTCAAGTATTTTCGCGCCCATGATTTGCAATAAAACGCCAAAAGCCTAATTCATGTCCAGGTGGACAAACACCCAAATTAGCTCTGCCAATGTATTATTTTCCCCCACTTAAAGTAGGAAAGCAGTACGTTACATGAACAGAAATCAAACCCGATGTGTGTTAAGTCGATTTATCTACAATTAGTTTATTTTTTCCCACAAGCAAACAAATTGCTTAAAGCTGTGTTTGCACGTTTGTTGTACGCTACACAATATTTAACTCGGAGTCTAGATTTGACTAACTCGGAATATTGGTGTTATTTACATGAAAACAAAACGTAGTCTAAATATGTGGCTAAATATTACAAATATTACTTGAGAAATTCCAATACAAATTTGTTGTAGTCATTAAAAAATGTATCTACTATCTGTAGTGGCACGAAAGTTTAGTTTTGTGCTGGAATTACAGTTCTTGTCCTGGAGTATTTTATATAACTAACCTAATAGCCATGACATCAGATAATACTATAAACTACCTTCATATTTCCTTAAACTTTAAATATGAAATTACCAGTACACATCTGGAATTAATTTGTTGTAGGGCTAAATCTTGACTTAAAGCTTTCGTGACTGCAGGAATTCATATTCTTGGGTCTTTCGGTAAAGTCACATAGATAGGTTCAAAGAAAATAACAAAAAATAACAAAAAACTACGACGTTTCGATCGCAACACAAGCGGTCATCTTCAGGAAAAGGGGGGTTAGCTTCCAAGGCAAACTGTTTAAAGAGGTTTAAAATGGGTGTAGCCTAAATGTCAGCAGCCAATGATAATGTAAGTGGTGGGTAGCCAACCCGACGGTGGTTGGTTTTCCACCAATCAAAGGGCTGCCAGGTGAAAATTAGCATGTTAAAGAGAGATTAGCATGTTAATGGAAAATCGCAGCGCCGCAACCAAGGGGTCGGCACGCGAAGTGACTGTCAGGGTGCAAGGTTTGAAATGTGTGTTAAACACAACTAACATCAGAAGGTGGTAGGATGGGAACATCATAGCCAATTTAGACTTAAACTGGTTGATAATGTCCTTCCAATGATTGCTCAGTTTGTACTGTACACTTTCCTATATGACCTTGGGTTGTGGTCAGTATTGATTTACAGAAACAGAATCGATCTGAGAAGACACTGGTATTTATCCTTCTGAATGTAATTATTTTGAAAAGGTCTTTGAGTTCATGCACTGGCTTACATTACCCTTATACTATTGAATGCAAACTTACTAATGTACATTACACGTGTGTTTATGACGTACTATCATTGACGTGGTATGCTCCATGGGCTCAAATAAGTTGATATGCACCAGAGCTTTGACAATAATGACAGTGAGCTCTGAGAAAATGCTTTCCAGAATTTTAATAACATTAATTTTGGGTTGATAATAAATTCTTTCACCATTCACTTAAGGTTACTCATCACCTGATTGCTAATTTGACCATGGAGATTGTCATATTGACGAGATGAACACTGTTACGTGATTAATTATACTATTATTATCATCCACATTTTCCAGTTTGTACTGTATTACCTTATTGACACGAGGCACAAGTTTGGGGTATGTCTTACAATCCAGAGAACATGGCATTTCTGTAACATTCATATTTCAGTGGTGAGGAAAATTAATACCAATTGGTAATCGCCACATCATGGGAAGTTAGCAATGGATCCATCTACAGCAGTAGCAGAAGATACGGTCAGTGCACTGATGCCCTCCCCACTTCCACAAATCTCCCAATCCTGCAGTGTAATCGCCCATCGACCACAGGATCTGATATCATCGTTCCATCTCCCCTGTGAATGTCCTCTGGAATGCATTCCATTATTTGGCTGCCACTACCATCAACAATGGATACTCTACAGATAATACGGGCGCCGCGGTGGTGAGATGTGAACTACCTTGCCTGGTATATAGGAGGTCGTGGGTTCGATCCCGACCCTCAACGCCTGTATATTTGGAGTATGCATGTTCTCCCCCATGGTCATGTGGATTTTTGTATGGGTCGTCCAGTTTTACCCTCCACATTTAGAAACATGCGTTTAGAGTATTGGGCTGCTATAAACTTCCACATGATAAGCCACTTGTCGAGCTATCATTTGTGGCCAGGTTGCTTCTGAAAAAGAGCTATATAGCTCAGTTGGGCCTTACCTGGTAAAAGAAAAAAAATTTCGTTAAATCTATTTAAATACTGGTCCCGCCATACAG
The DNA here is from genome assembly GCF_015708825.2 of Lethenteron reissneri. Classification (NCBI taxonomy): domain Eukaryota; kingdom Metazoa; phylum Chordata; class Hyperoartia; order Petromyzontiformes; family Petromyzontidae; genus Lethenteron; species Lethenteron reissneri. The sequence continues at coordinate 7,923,628 of NC_083803.1, read as the reverse complement.
AAGTAGAATTCATATGATAGTCTTAGGGCTACTGAAAGAGATCAGAATCCATTAATTATTTGGGCATTGGAAGATTGGTAAGTGATGTCTGCATTGGCATGCTAATCTCTGATTTTACATTAACAGATTAAATGTCTCACTAACACAGCCGCCGTTGCTCGTGTCCTCGAGGTGGCGGCGGCTCTCCGATCTTACATTCACATGCTAATTTATCACTTTAACATCACTAGCTCCACCCACTTCGTTTATGACCCTTGGGCTACACCCATTTCAAACCTTTAAAACAGCCTGCTTCAGCAGCGTTCATTTTTATTATTCTAGTTTTATCATGTTTTCTATCTACGTGACTTTACCGATTAACCCAAAGAATATGTCAATCTTTTATAATGATAACATCACATTAATGACTAGTAATTAACATGCTTAAATATTGTTGCTCTTAAAATTTAAAGTTTTAAATGGCATTACAATCTCACATTATGAAATTGTAACAACAAATAACAGATGTAATAACGACGTCTGGGTGCAATGTACTTTGTTCAGTATTTTGTGAGGTACCAGTTCTGTAAAGTTGTGATATGTGCTTTGTTTGGGAGCTCTTCCCTTGAGTATCAATTGACAAGAAAGGTTCTGGATGGTGGGACACCGGTGAGATTGACTTAAATCCCACGTGCACTGCTCTCTCACCCTCTAATTGGTATAATTAAGGCCATCACTCAATTGGAAGTGATGGTGAATGTATTCTGAGCATTGTGCAACATTTGAAAAACATAGCGACATGTCTACTGTACAGACGTACAACAGAACACATCGTATCCGTCACCTTATTCGTATCTGCGGAGCCTGCATGGTTCCTGAACACTCATATTAACCATTTCCATGGCCTGCCTGTAATACGCAATGTTTTTCACGTGTCACTTGAGTACATACTCGGAAAACGTCGTGGAAAACAGGATCTGTGATGTTCGAACCTCACATCATCATGGATGAGAGAAGTTCTACCATGTAGGATTCAGCACAGTACAGTATCCTGTTTCAGGCAAGCAGTTACTCGACATGCATGGTCACAAATGACTGGGGTGGTTGCACAGCCTTTTTATTCATGAGCAAAAAAATACATGCTGTGTATTTCATTCATGTGGAAATTCATTTTTCAATAAATCGAATTTTACTGATGCCATATCCATGTGTAATAAAAGGACTCAGACACTTCTCTCTGACTCCGTGTCCTTTATTTGGGGTTCGCGTTCTCCTTCCCACACGGCACTCCTCCTGAGACTCTCTCCCTAGCAGCCCCACATCTGCCTTCGCTCCCGTAGCCTTCCACGCTCCTGCAGCTCCGCTGCAGGCTCTTGGTACAGCCCTCTGGCTGCTCCCCCAGCAGCTCCATCTCTGCTCCCTGTTCCTCCGTGCGTGGCGATCTCGCCACCTCCCAATGTCAGCCCTTCGTGGCCTCTATGGCTATCTCGCCATTTCCTACCTCAGCCCTTCGTGGCCTCTGTGGCTATCTCGCCATTTCCTACCTCAGCCCTTCGTGGCCTCTGTGGCTATCTCGCCACTTCCTACCTCAATCCTCCACTCTCTCTTCCACCCCGCTGGCTGGCGCCGTCATGAGCCCCTCAGCCACCAGGCTGAGGCACGGCGACCACCCAACGCGTTCACCACCCTTCACTCCCCCGACTGACCCAGATAGCTTCCTGTCTCCCCGCTATAACTTCTCCCCCACGTCACCCTGACTCCTCCCTCTCGGATCGTCATATCCGCCCCGCCCATTTACGCCCGCATTACACTACCCTCCCCCGTAGAGAAAATCCCAGCCGTCCTCGGCTGAAACAGAACAAAATAATGCGGGCGAAGGCATCACAATCAGGAGTCCCCCAGACACAAGGGAGATTATAACAACAACAACACAAGCAACGAAAGGGGAGGTATCAGGAACTGGAACAGAACACCGGCCTGTCCTCCGCGCAACATCAACAAGAATAAAAATGGCACAATGAACAAAAACGGCAACTGACACGCAAGAACGGCCAACGCGCACAACCCAGAAATGTGATGTTTTAGTGCGTGTCCATGTTGCAGTTCCATCCGCTCGGCTCAAGTCCAACGTCAAAGAGCAAGTGGTAGAGCAGAATGACGAACGGCGCTCAATTGCTCCTTCAAGTCCTCATCCAGCTAGCACACCAGGTAACACCCAGTGCGACGGGAGCTGAAGAATCTGTGACGAGAAGGAGAATCCAATCCCCTGAGGCACAGCACAACAACGCACATCCGCATGTCGTACACGACAGCCACCCGGCCTCAGGGTAGTGGAGATGATGTAAATCCAGCCCGCTTAAAAAAAACTCCCCATAAATACCTAAAATAACGCAATGGATGCCCCAGTATTTACATTTTAACAACAATATTATTTACACGTGACAACAACAACAACAAAATTTCCTGCTCTTACCCACCAGCAGTCCTCCCTTGAGGACCAGCACAGACATCGCACGTACACAGCATGTACCCATGGTCACTCTCAGCAACCCAACAAAACACCTAATCGCACACCCTCGCATGGAGAGAGCCACGCTCCCCAGCGGTAACGTTTAACTCGCCCTAACCCCCACCGTGGTCGTCAACCCCCAGCAACATCCACTGACCATACTCTCCGCTAGTGCAATTTCGGGGATGAGCAGCAACTCGGCCACGCTCCTCCCTTACTATCCCATCAGAGATGGACACACACCAGCCTCGTATAGTCCGATGCTTTATAGCCCAGGGAAGGTTCATCCCCCAGCAATGCCAGACCCCCTGTACTCCCCCCACGGGGCAATGTTCTCTTATAGAGACAATAACACCCTAACCCAGATCCCGTGAGCCCCCGGCACACCAGGTTCAGTCTGCCCCCGCACAACTGAACCATGACTCCCCGAGCCATATGAGCACATGGCCCATTAGTTTAAGACATACCACGGAGGGTTCGCCTCCGGGCTGTCAGGTCAGCCATCAGCCATAGGCCGATGTGACCACAACTCGTGCATCACCCAATCAACAATGGCAGGCATAACAGATGGAATATTTGCCCCACCCCGGTTTATCCCGCGCGCTCAAAATGGCGTCCCCCTTCGCCCAGCGCGTTCGCGCAATCTCTCGCGCGCACTCAAAATGGCGGCCCTTTCCGCAAAGCGCATCGTCGCCATACCCCGCGTGCGCGCAAAATGGCGGCCCAACGTGCGAACACGTGGCCAGTTTTCTCCATTCGTGCACCCCAGCTTCCCTTAGCTGGGGGTCACAAGACGCATCCCCCGTCACGTTATAACAACCCCACCAACGATAGACGCACAGCCCCAGCTTGCTGCGCACAGCTGTCATATCGTGGAATTTTTAACCAATATTTTACCAACCACATTAGTTACACAACCCAACTCGCCAAGCAACTCGTGGTTGCATGCGATCAACCAAATACGCGACGCCACTTGGCGCCAATTTACGGTCCCATTAGCATTAACCTTTGAGACACCCACAACGGCGTCATCACGCACCCTCAAAGCGCGCTCTCTCTCTCAAAAAGCGCAATTACCCATAATATACACGAAATCTCGTGTGCACAACACCAATACAACCGAATTTTAGGGTCCCCCTCTATAATATACACGCAATCTCGTGTGCACAACACCAATACAACCGAATTTTAGGGTCCCCCTCGAATTTGTTACCAATTTCCAACAGGTACGCACAATATAATAACAATCCCAATTCCAATAATCAACCACTGCATCGCACCCCATAACCATACAGAACGGTATAACAGCACATGCAATCAGCATATCGCGATCACACGCGTACATTTAAGCACAATAGCAAGCAGATCTGCAGGCAACCAACACACCATTAATCCTGTCGTAACTTTGCAGCAACAACACAATTATTCTCTCTCTTGCAACAATCGCATCGCACACAGCACCTCGCAGCACAATACACCAAAAAATATATATATATATACTTTTTTTCCAATTAAGCCCATCGCACAAGGTAACCCACAAATAATACAGCGCAAGATACCCGACGCTCCCAAGTTAATAATTAACTTCACCATCAAGATAACAACTCCACGCAGCAGCGCACACACACAATTTGACACTCAGCAAATACAGCAGACTCTCCGTCCATTCTCAACACACGCACACACTTATATTGACACCAAGCAACAAGCAGATAGCGCGTTCATCGTTATTACACACACATACAGACAGTCCGAACCGCGCTCCGCACAATCGAGTCATAAGAGAAAACAAAAATAGCCCCCCCCCGGCCCTCGAAAGATGAGTGAGGTGTGTGTTAAGGCCGGGTGCGTATCGTTATGACTCGCCCGGGGCTGCAGCAAGAAGAGGACGGCAGGGTGGCAACTTGAGACGCCTCGCAGAACTCGTTCGGCGACTTGACGGCTCCGTTGTCACGCACCCGAACCAGGACGGGAAGCTCCCGCCCCAGCAGCTGCAGCATCGGCGTCTTCTCCTCGCAGCACCCCCTCGAAAAACAGCAGCTCACAGCAGGCTGCTCACCCCGCGGCACCTCCAGATGGCAGCGCAAGGCTGCCTCTCCGCCGCGATGTTGAAGATGGCGGCGTCCTCCCGCCGCGGTGAAGACAAGATGGCGGCTTCCCGCCGTTTCTCCCCTGCCACGCCCAAGATGGCGTCTTCGTGCCACGTGGCAATGGCGCTGGCAGCGCAGGAAAGGCAGAGGCCTGCGGATCACCACCGGGCCTCCCCGACGTCGTCCTCGGCGTGGTGAACTCACACAGTCGCGCCAGCACGATTTTCAAGGTCCCCATCTGCATCACCATCTGTCTCCATCGTAAGTTGGCATCCTCCGGCACAGACAGGTCCACCGACGCGGCGACACCTTGCTCACCCGGACCCGTACTCGTTCCAGAACGGATCTCCTCTTCCATCGCAGGCAGGTCCACTGTCTGAGGAAGGTCGTCGTCGTCGGATGATGTAGCAGGAATATTTTTTTTTCTTCTTTCTCTCAGTTGTTTTGAGATGCCGTTTCACTTCTGACTCCAGTGTAATAAAAGGACTCAGACACTTCTCTCTGACTCCGTGTCCTTTATTTGGGGTTCGCGTTCTCCTTCCCACACGGCACTCCTCCTGAGACTCTCTCCCTGGCAGCCCCACATCTGCCTTCGCTCCCGTAGCCTTCCACGCTCCTGCAGCTCCGCTGCAGGCTCTTGGTACAGCCCTCTGGCTGCTCCCCCAGCAGCTCCATCTCTGCTCCCTGTTCCTCCGTGCGTGGCGATCTCGCCACCTCCCAATGTCAGCCCTTCGTGGCCTCTATGGCTATCTCGCCATTTCCTACCTCAGCCCTTCGTGGCCTCTGTGGCTATCTCGCCATTTCCTACCTCAGCCCTTCGTGGCCTCTGTGGCTATCTCGCCACTTCCTACCTCAATCCTCCACTCTCTCTTCCACCCCGCTGGCTGGCGCCGTCATGAGCCCCTCAGCCACCAGGCTGAGGCACGGCGACCACCCAACGCGTTCACCACCCTTCACTCCCCCGACTGACCCAGATAGCTTCCTGTCTCCCCGCTATAACTTCTCCCCCACGTCACCCTGACTCCTCCCTCTCGGATCGTCATATCCGCCCCGCCCATTTACGCCCGCATTACACATGTAACAAAATAGCATAATCCTCAATGTGTTTATGTATGTATACTGTGAACTTCTTTCGTACCATACGTAGCCAACCGTGATAATCGGAGCTTTACCATAATTAAATATTCTACCAAGTCATTCATTTAGGTAAATGTCATAATTTAGTAAAAACTAATATTGTTAGCTATTGAACATTTTGTGGCATTTCATGGCAGGTCACCTGTTCAGTCTTGGTTCGTAATTTGAGGCGTCAGCATTTGCATGAAAGCGTAAAGGTAAAGGTGTAACCGTACAATGTCTTGCTGTTGCTCCTGCTGGCAGACGGGCCCTCATGAGTGAGAGCTCTCGTGAGCCCCTTCTAGAAAGTATTTGGCCTACTCTTCCCCACTGACCAGACATCTTGGTCGAGGTGGGATTACCCACATTTGACCCGATAAGAGCCTGCGATGAACCCATTTATACTCCTGGGTGAACAAGAGGTGAGTGGAGGGGATTTAAGAAACTTTCCCGGTTGTTTCAACTGCTGGGAGATCGAACGAATTAAACTGGCCACTTGGCTTGCAAGCACAGTGTGCCAACCATGACACCACGCTTAGCATCCCGATAAAACATTCCTAAAACATAGGCTCTAAAAGCCAGTTCTGTACTCAAGATGTTTGGCCACCTTGGAAGAGTAGGCCAAACACCCTCTGGAGGGTCCCTCTCGAGCTTCCTCTCATATAGGCGTATCCACTGGCTGTGACATGAGCGCACTATTGTATGGCTACGCAATTTTCCTTTTTTTTAACTGTATTGAATCAGTTGAATGTTGACTGTTATGTAGTTCATGAATACAAATCACCATTTCAAACCGTGTGGTTTTTTTCAAAGCCTTTACGCAGTTAAAATCCCCTTTTCAACACAAGTGCAGTGCTGCATACACACTCATGCTCTGATGTACAGAGTGGCCTGTGATAGCATTGTAATTTAGCAAAATAGTTTCAATAATCGTGTAGCGTTTGTTGTTGTTGTTTTAACATAGTGATGAAAAAATCCATACCCTCTGGCCACCAAATTGGATGAGCAATCACTGCTCTCACGTGAATACAAATGACCCCAACGGTTTAGCAGAGAGCAAGAGACGTGAATAGTGACAGAACGGGACTGCACAGACCATTGACGTCATTAAATTAGGTGGCTTCATTTGTGAATGACATGAATTATGTCATCAATACCAGTAGCGGTGGAGGAAAATAATGGATTTACCCGCATATTTACCGAGCCTCTCTTTGAATCGGAACGACAATAGCTTTTTGGAGGAATCTGAAAGCGAAGTGTTAATATTCTGCAGACACACTCGCTCCGCTTTTACGTGTACAGTATAATAATGAACATTTTGCCATTACGTGCTGCTAAAAGGTGACTGCGCACGTTTGCAGATGCTTCTGCGGGAGAGGAGTCTATTTTCTATAACAATGCATGCTTTTTTAGTGTGCCTGCTGCTTTTTAACCAATTGTTAATACTTCGCAAAGCTCACGGAGAGATTAAACCTTGATTTTTTCCTGGTATCTCTCGTCTGCACGTTTATGCTCACGTTTGTTTGTTTTCAGTCGGTGCGTATTACTTGCTGTGGTCTAATGGATCAGAAACACGGATCATTCTTGACTTAAAGCTTTCGTGACTGCAGGAATTCTTAGTATTGGGTCTTTCGGTAAAGTCACGTCGATGGGTACAAAGATAATAAAAAATAACAAAAAGACGACCGCTTGTGTTGCGATCGAAACGTCGTAGTTTTTTTTGTTATTTTTTGTTATTTTCTTTGAACCCATCTACGTGACTTTACCGAAAGACCCAAGAATATGACCACGGATAATGTGAAAGAGAATTGAACAAAATATAAGTACATGAAGAAGTATCGAGCGATGGAAGCTGGGAATTGCACCGACGGACGAACGGGAAACGCACAGATCAGAGCAAGTTGGCTTGGGCAGGACACATCGTGGCTAAAATATGCGATGTCTGATGGATGAGGCTGGTGACAGAATGGCAGCAAAAGCAGGGAAAAACATGTCTTGAGAGGATGACCACGATGGGGACATGCCAATAAGATCAGCTCGCGTACAGGAGCAAGATGGACAGTGGCATCGTGGGAGTGTGAGAGATGGTGATGACTTAGAGAAGTCTTCATCCAGCAGTAGATAGGCCATGGCTGCTGCTGCTGATGATTATATTTCAAGCAACCTTTGTTGCAGTACTGTAGTTTGAAATCCTTCATATTCTTGTTTTCGTACCACTGTAACAGCTTGCATAATGTAACTTTGTAAGTATGTATGTTGAACTTCTTTCGCACCTGTACATAGCCAACCGTGCTGATTGGAGGTGCGGGGAAGAACGACAAACTGCACATTCTGCGATTGCAGTTCGGTAGAACAAAGAAGTATCCATTCTGTTATGGAACATACCTGTCACCGGATAAGTAAACTCTTGAGTGAAATAAAATTCCTTCGCTAAAAATTCATTGCTAATCCCATATTCTAAGAATGAATTTTTCCTTGTGGGATGCCTTTGGTCTCTAATGATATTCTACCAGGTTCAAAGCGTTTTTCCAAGATGATGCATTTTTGTTCATAGATTGCATTGAGCAATTCACACAGTTTTCCCGTGCAGCAGAAGTGTTATTTTTACATCACCATAATGATTTAGAAATCCAGTACTATGTTACTTGATGATGATAATGACGATGCTGATATGCAGTATTTACTTTTTTTAAGGAAAAAAAAATCCAACATCTTTATATATCATCATCAGCCATGGTCAATGAATGAAGGCCTCCTCAACCCACCACCTTTCACGATCCTACGATGTAATGATCCAACTATGACCTGCACACGAGCTGATTTCAATGCTCTATCTCCCAACTGATGCGTACCATTCTTTGACTGCCACGCCTGTTAACAATGGTTACTCTACAAATAATACTGGTCCCACCATATGGTGTTGTTCAGGTGATTAATTTGAAGATTGACATTTTTTTGATCTCTCAGTTGTTTAGCAAGAGTACTTACATGCAAAAACAATAATGTCTTCATCAAAATTAAGATACACTAAATATGAGCTTGGGTAAACCATGAGCTTTTAATGATTTATTTGTGCTGATCTCTCAGTGCTTAGCTTCTTGAAAATGTGGAGAAAGATACGGTATTATAGACCAAAAAATATCCATAATATACAATCACAAAGCAAACATTGTGTGTCATTGCCGAGTACATTATATGACTGGGCAATGCAATGATTGATTCTCATTCTAATACATACGTGTGCACATCTGTGAATATTTTTTTTTAATCTTGCGCAACAAATACGTTACAAAATGGGAAATTAAATTTAGTATGTATCTTTCACACCGTACGTAGCCAACCGTGCTAATCAGAGGTGCGAAATTATTCCCTGATTGCATGTGCATCCATATGCTGCTTTGTGCTAGGATTGCTTTTTTTTCATCGTCAACAGTTGCAACAATAAACACACATCAGTGTTTTAATCAAGCATTCTTATTTCAGTGGTTATGGGTGCTGTGTCAAATTATTTCCATGCATTTAGGGAGAATCCGATTTTAACTTGGGGACAAATGTTCGGAGTAGGTTACATGTTAAGACGTTATGGAAAGACCGTGAGAGGTCGCTTAGTATATAAACTATATGTTGCAAGTTTGACAAATGAAAGAAAGTAAATGTATCTTCTTGTTTCTTTCGGTAAAGTCACGTAGAAGGGAAGTAATAAAATAATAAAAATAAAACATAATAAAACAATTCTCACGACGTTTCGGCTACAACGCAAGCAGCCGTCTTCAGGTGAAGAAGGAAACAATCCTATCTGCTATAAAAACTTTTAACATTAATTGAACGTATGTATCGTGGTAACCCTAAAATGAAATCGCTAAAGCTACGTATCATACATGTATTGAACGTATCGTAACGTATATTGTACTGTACTCACCAAGATTCGCACTAACACTGAGACAACTTAACTCCGTCGACCGCTGGTGAGAGTGAGAGGCATCACCACACAAGGCGGGAGATGCATACATCCCGGCAGCGTCCCAACGTACACTATCGTACCTCATACGCTGCTGCGTTTGCCTGCCGCGCGAAATGTTAAATATTTTACAATTTTGTCATATCGCTATCGCCATCGTAAGATCAAAATATCCTAAGTCGGACCATCGTAAGTCGGGGACTACCTGTACAGCACACCGGTGTGTTGGAGAGCAAAGCCACAACATTTGCAATCTGAGTACTGTTCGACGTTTCGCCAGATGAAACGCATTGTAATAACTTGTAATAAGCAATTACTGGTAATGAGTAATTTGAGAAAGACCTATGACTTATTAATTGAAAATGAAAGTGGCTTCAGTCGTATTTCAGTTGCCACATAATTTGTCTTCAGAATGTAATTATTGGATTAGAACATTTAACATGTTCGGTAGCTTTATGCAGAAAATAAACTACCTAAGACGATTGTGTCCATGTGGATTCACACTCAAACTTACTAACATGGTTACAAAAAATACATAAAATATTATGATAATCGTATTACATTTACATGTAAACATCTCTCATAACAGTCCGTTGAATGCCTTAATCAGTTTTCCTCCTACGTTCATTCTGCGTTAACTCATATTTCCGCTGGTGTATAGTAGCACAGTCCTGGTGTAATAAAACAATAAATTGTGTATTTTCATGCACAAGCATGTAGCGGCAATATTTAGATGCTTTACTTCACTCAATGTCAGCCACGTGTATAAAATATGACGATCGTCACGCTTGTGTTTTTAACAATTGGAATCTCAGGTGGGTAAAGTTATCTGCTAGCAAGACTGCTACGGAAACTATCCCTTATGTTGGAATGCTCATAAAAACATGTTTCTCACTTGAACTGTCACCCAAAGATCAATACATTGGCAACTGGAGTTGGAAAATATGATTTTCCTTTGGATATGGTCATTAAGTCATTTTTGCTCAGTAACGCTGCCATGTCGGTCGTCGTGATTGTGCTTTATGCCTCTCCGAGGTGTTTTCAGGCGGTACCGCATGTTCTTCCGAACAATGTCCGATGTTCCGCTCCATCTACAGGAACTTAATTAAATTTAAACAAAAAATACCTTACAGAGTGATATTGTTGTGCACATCTAGAATTGGAATATTTAAGTTAAGATTCAACTGAAGACTAAGTTGGAAAATGTCAATACAGCAAATGTATATTTTCTTAGCGTTTGTGTTCTTTTGTAGGATATAGTTGCTTTAATCCAGATTGTGTAGCCTATGGGTTTTCATAAATTCTCAATTGGCATTTGGCATGTGCAATGTCCTCATCAGCTATAATATTGCTTATCAATCCCCGGTGTGGCCAAATTATCTCATTCAAATACTCTCAAAAATAACACTTAAATTTAGCTTTTAAAATGCATTCGTGGTTGCAAGGTTTTATTACATATGTAGTGAGTCCAACTGAGTCGAAGACGTTGTTCTTTAGAAGGCAACACATTTATTGTAATATCAACACGTTAACACGAAGGGGTAACTGCCCCTTCACCAGATACAGCCTCGGATGGTGACCACCCAGCTAACGACTCTATGCGTAGGAGTTACAGCTACGAAGGGTCGGGCCCTCAGTTGGGTCCCCGACCACGCGTTGATGCCTCGTAGGACGTAGAGCTTCCAGCTTGTAGAACAAAGAACCCCGGTCCCTCTCAGGGACCCGCCTTATATCCCCCCCACCCCCCCTTGGGGCCGCTCTGCCCTCGGCCCCGCCCGCCTTCTCGAGCGTTCCAGCTCCCCCTCGACCCCTCCTCGGGAGCTCTTCCTGGACACGTGATCACCCCTAGCCCCCCCACCTGGGGCCTTCTCTATGGACACTCCAGATCACGTGTCTACGGGGTCAACCAGAGTGCCATGGCCCGGGGCAACCCTTCCCCTGGGCTGACACTCTCCCACTCCCCCTCGTGGGAGCCCGCACTGCACGCCATGCGTGGTGCCCGCGCTATCCCAGCGCACATCAAGCCCCGCTAGGGCTGGTACTACACCCACCGACGGGGTGTACGCGATGACGGTGCATCACGTGCCACGGCCCTCCCGGGCCGGCACCACGCAGTGACATCCCTGATGTCACTGCACATATAGAGTAATGGTTGTTCTTAAGGGCCACTGTATTTTGGAATTATCCTGAAACATTTTTGAAGGTCAAGGTAAGGTTTGGGACAAAGTAGAAAAAAGGAGACTTTTGCTGGAGGAAAGCATAGCAGTGAACAACGTTCCTTTACCAGTAAAGGAGCACCATCCACCAAGCATCTTCATTGAACAAACAAAACTGAAAGCTGTCCACCAGTTCAGCTACTTGGGGTGCGTCATCTCGTCTGACGCCAAGATCGACAACGAAGTCGACAACAGGCTGGCCAAGGCAAACAGTGCATTTGGCAGACTATACAAACGTGTCTGGAACAACAGAAACCTTAAAAGAGCCACAAAGGTCAACGTCTACAAAGCTGTTGTGCTGACCACTCTCCTGTATGGCGCTGAGTCCTGGGTCACGTACCGTCGTCACCTGAGTCTCCTCGAGCGTTTCCATCAGCGCTGCCTCCGCACAATCTTCCATATTCACTGGAGTGACTTCATTGCCAACACTGAAGTCCTCAAGTCAGCGAAGGTCATCAGCATCGAGGCCATGGTCCTCAAGACACAGCTTCGTTGGGCAGGGCACATCGCCAGGATGGAGAACCACCGCTTACCTAAGATTGTGCTGTATGGGGAACTGTCCTCTGGCCATCGCGACATAGGGGCACCACGAAAGCGATACAAAGACTCCCTGAAGAAGTCCCTCACTGCTTGCTGCATCGATCACCGTCAGTGGGCAACACAAGCAGCTGATCGCAACTCCTGGCGGTACACAGTCCACCAGGCCACCTCCTTCTTCGAAGATACCCGCAGGGCCCGTATGGAGGACAAAAGGAGAAGGAGGAAGAACCATGATCCCTCAGCACCCATCCCAGATGAGACCTACACTTGCAGCTGTTGTGGCAGGACCTGCTTGTCCCGCATAGGCCTCTTCAGCCACCAGCGTGCCTGCAGAAGATGTGGATGTCCTTCCTAGATCTTCGTTCGCGAAGCCAAGCCATGAAAGCAGATTTGTAATCAGAAGGACACTTTTCTCTGGAGAGTTTAATACAGAGTGTATTAATTTACTTACGCAAGTCCATGGGGCTTTTTCATGATTTTTTTTCTTTATCTTATAAAGATATTAGATGTTAGATTATTGTTGAGCACTACACACACTGAGCTGCAATAGCTTACGGCAATGCCCAAAGCTTTCTGGACATACAACATTGGATTTCACGCAGACAAAAAATATGCTATACAAAAAGCAGACTCTACGCGTAATGGACAGGTTAAAGCCCCAAGGTAAACATGACCTTTGAGGAAAAACACAAATGTAAATGCATGGCACTCCATCTGTTATGCCTTCTGGCAGAAAAGTGACTACGACAGCCATTGTCTACGATATTGAAATCCCAATAGGGTATCTGACATTTAAGGAGCATATTCACATTACTTTTCCTATCCATTGATTTATTTTATAATTAAACTCCTGCTGCGAGGTTGTGAGATTATCAACAAATGAATTATCTGCAATAAGAAGGTACAACGATCGTTTTCGTCCGTCTCGGATATTCAAGCTGTGCTCATCTCCTCTTTAGAGCCCTGAGCCAGTAGTGGACATTCCACATTCCTATGGCGGGGTAAGTCTGTCCGTAGGACAACCAGAGTTGACTTTCTCATGAAGTAGTACTTATTTTATCGACCCCCGAGGGATGAAGATGGGCTGCAACAACCCCCAACCAGGATTCGGACTCCCAACCTTTCAATTGCGAGTCACTCGCTCTACCACTGAGCCCACCTGCCTAGAAAACAGTTCTTTCGTTTTACAGGTACAGAGTTCAAAGGAAGTTTATTGAATGATGATCGTAGTGCCGCTGGATATTGTTTATGTAGCTGTGCAGAGCGTTTCTAAAGAAGGACCTCCAGCACCGTTAACATTAAAGACATGAAATGCATATTTTTGTATTATGAATTATACCACCATTCAGAGTGCTGAGTCATATTGAGGATTTGGTTGGAAATTAGTATAGAATAATATCGGTGTCTCAGGTATAGCCTCATCTGAATGAGCAATGTGTTTTTCAAAGCTATAATTGAATATAAAATCCCATAATCTGTCAGTATGACGTCTATGAAGTTCATTTTAATAGCATGCTTACATAGCTTCCACTGTAACTCTTACAGTTAGTTGATCGGCAGGTTGTGTGCGGTGGGGTGAAGTGTGGGCACTCCCACCTCTTCCAGGACATCTGGCCAGTGTTGAACAGTCGACCAAAATACCCTCCAGAAGTGTTCTCTCGAGTGGGAAAGCCCTTCTGCCATCAGTGGCATGAACACCTTCGATTAGCACCGTTAGCTACGTACGGTTCAAAATAAGTTCAACGAGCATTTGCAGGGCTTCACCTTTACCTTTCGGATTATGGAATCCACTAATGTATTACGTATTTTGTTTTTTATTCATTGCGACTCTTATAACACCACCCTGGTTTCAGGGTTCAGCGTTGAGCACGGAACACAATTATTGCACAGTTCACAATACCTTTGCAATGGGTTTCAAGAAGGAATGGTAACTTGATGAAATAATTGTCACCCAAGGAAAGTACATTATTGCCGCTGGTGAAGTTTGCTGCTTGCTTTGGAGGTTTGTTTTCCCTTAGCTCTCAACAGAATCCCCATGCTGCCCTTTTCTATGTACTTCCCGGTGAGCCTTTGGGTGCTGAGTGAACAAATCTCACATACAGTCCTGGGTACTTTGACTTCAGGGTGTCTGAGCACGACTCTTCAGAATCATCACAGCCACTCACCTTGCCTATCCTGCATTTTCAGTTGCTGTTGCCATTGAACATCTGCCCAACTTACACTGTTATTCCTCTACCGTACCGTGCTGCCTGTACACAGCTGAAACCGACTTCTCATATGCATGTTGCAGAATTTGACTCCAAATCTAGATTTGAAGTTTTCGTGCCTGCAGGGATCCATACTCTTTGGTTCTTTCGGTAAAGTTACGTAGGTATAAAACAAAATGAATTAAATCACAACGTTTCAAATGTTGTCTGCCCGTTATTAACACACACACACACACAAGTACTCCGCAGGAGGATGGTTGCAGGCAGCAGCGTATGGCCATTGTTGGAGGAAATTCACAGCCTGAAGCCCCAAACCAAAAACCCGCACCTGGCTTTGTCAGTTTGTTACACAATCTCAGTCGACCAACAACCCTGCCTTCACTGATATAGGGTACTATTTATTATGTTGTTTTCCCATCAGTTGTAGTCGATATGCACGTGCATTTAACATGTTTACCACTGTACTGTATTAGATATGTCCGACGTATAGTCCTTTATTTCTAGCCTTGTGCGAGCCCGTTCAAATTAAAACTCTAAATGTTAACAAAGATTGGCAAATGGTTGAAATCAGAGGTAAATAGGATGCCTACTGAAGGTTTCTAGGTGGTTCTCAGAGGTCAGTGTGCTGTGCTGGTACCACTAAGATCAACTCCGTGTGTAAGCCACCTAGGATTAAACCGGTTCTCAAGCAATCACGTTAAATTTGAATTTCGATTTAAAGCTTTTGTGACTGCAGGGATTCATCTTCTTGGTTCTTTCGGTAAAGTCACGTAGAAGGGAAATAATAAAATAATAAAATAAAACATTATTAAATAATTCTCACGACGTTTCGGCCACAACGCAAGCAGATTGGTGTTCATTCAGACACTGTCTTTCCGACAGACCTGTTCTTCACCTGAGGACGACTGCTTGTGTTGTGGCCTAAACGTCGTGATAATTCTTTTATTATGTTTTAATTTTTTATTTCCCTTCTACGTGACTTTACCGAAAGAACCAAGAAGACGTTAAATTTGATCGAGATATTTTACTTAATTTGGCTAAATTCCAGCTCTGAAAATATCAGTCGAATTGTCATGCGACAAACACCCACCGCAAGAGAAGTGTTATGGGAAGGTATGCACCCGACTGTGTAAATTATTGGATGGACAAGGGTCACACTGCTCTGCAATATTTCCAAATGGATTCACTGTCACAGCACAAGACATCGATAGCACACTGGAATGTAAAATTGGGGAAAAGTTACGATTAAAAAAAGCATTAAAAAATTTTAGATTTTTTTTTCTTCCATAGCATGTATTTATAAGGAAATTCATTTGAGTGGGTTTGTAAAGTTTATTCTATCAGCTGGGTTGGTGATTCAGCACGTTTAATTAGGAACTAAATAGATTTTTGGAGCAGAGAGAATACATGTAAATGTGTTCCCGACCTCTTGGAAGTAAAATAAATAATTATTTTTTCATTTAATGAGTTTCCCAATCTTTATCACCAATGAAATAACAATATATAATATTAACAATGAATAACAATATATAATGTTAACAATGAATAACAATATATAATATTAACAATGAAATAACAATAGAAAATATTAACAATGAAATAACAATATAAATATTAACAATGAAATAACAATATAAATATTAACAATGAAATAACAATATATAATATTAACAATGAAATAAATAGCTACAGAACAAAATATACTGAAATAAAATGGTTTAGATTTAAGACAATGTGAAGAAATTTGAAACTTTAGTTCATGCAGCGATATAAACATTAGTAATGTTTGTACTTGCTGTTTCAATTTATTTTATTTGAGATATTTGCACTTTTCTCCCATCCGTCCCCCAGGACTGTTTTGTATGCTACATCTACCGGAGAAAATTATATATTATTTTAGTTTTTCAATAAAAAAAAAACGAATTGCAAGAAACTCAGAAAAAACTACCACTGAAATTTATATGCCATTTAAATTATAAAGTTTTAAACTGTATAATGATGTGGAATGCAATAAAACAGTTCCTGAATAAATAATTACGGTACAAAACTTTATCTTCACTTTGCATTTAAAATATTCGCAATATTAATATATATAATTACAGTACAGTAATGTAATTCGCAATTTAGCAAAATGCCTATGACGAAAACTCCCATGATACACCAATGCCATCATATTTCAGAAACTAAGTAGCATTGAACCGGGATAATGCTTGAATGGGTGACCACCATACATTAAAAGACTAGTGCCGTTAGAGTTGTGGGCATTAAAGTGCAGTGCAGCAAAATCCATTGTGCCTCTAAACTCCCCACCACCTTTGCACTGCACTGACCACACCAGGCATAGGGGAAGCCCTCATTTACACAACGGGCTGTCACACGTGATACGTGCTCGAGCGTAATACTATCACACACAAGTTAATATATAATGTCAGCGATATTGGCCTTTCTTGATAAGTGGAATCACTCCAGCACGTCGAACTCGAGCAGCTACGTTGAGTGTTTTGCCAAAACGTAACTTCATTAAGCTTGCCGCACCTTGTCAGCACTCAGCGGCTCTCTTAAATTGTTATACATCCGTAAATAATGGGGGGCTGTAATGAGGATATAATAGATTGTGCCGGCAATGAGAATAAGGTAGGATGTGAATTGAATAAGTATAACCTAACAACCTCCCAAAGGTGATTAGTTAATTGGTAACAAGCAGTAGGTCAGTCAGGAACACAACATAGCATCCTGATTGAGGTGCCATAGCTGTTTATTATTGAATGTTGTGTTTCTAAACAACCTCAGGCCATGGAAGCATAGTTTCATCCCCTCTATACTGTGCACGTGATTTGCTCGCCTGACCTGTTCACATGCTGCCTGCCCTTAGTGCAGGTCCACCTTGATGTTTGTTGGGAATAAGTCTTAATTTAGGCAATGGGATTATCTCACAGCAACGAAATCTCAATACAGTAAATAGAAGATAGAATTATACAACAGCTCCAGAGTAGAAGTTACATTTGGCTGGTATTGCATTGACCAAATGATAAGTGTATGTACTGTATATCAGGGGTCCCCAAACCCCGGGCCGTGGACCGGCACCGGTCCGTGGCCTGTTAGGAACCGGGCCGCACAGCAGGAGGTTAGCTGTGAGTCCGCGCGTGACCCGCCCATGATTTTATTTACCACTTCCGTCCGTGCCTCTTTCCCGCACTGCGCACTTGTCGCAGTTTTGGTGAGCCCACAAGCTCTATCCCCGAGTAGCCAAAATGAGTAAAAAACAAACGTCGCTGGAGAGCTTCTTTGAAACGGGCGAAAGACCCAATGATGACCAAACCCCCGGTCCGTGAAAAAATTGTCTTCCACGAAACCGGTCCCTGGTGCCAAAAAGGTTGGGGACCGCTGCTGTATATAATACATTTTTATTATGGAATCCCCTATGTTGATCCCCTCTGATGTTAAGCACACTAGACATGCAATTCAGAGGTCACGATATTGACGATCTCCTGGTGCAGCAGATGAAATAATGGGCTAGTTTCTTACATATCCCTGCTTCAGGTTCACCCAGCAATATAGTCAATGGGCGTTTTGCTTGTGGTCAGATAAAGTGTGAGTTCTCGCACCTCTTTCAAAAATATCTGGAAAGCCGGGAAGGGTAGACCAAAATAACCTCGAGAGAAGGTTCTCTCAGGCTCTCTCGAGTTCCCTACGTCGGAGACTCTTCTGCTAACAGTGGCATGAGCAAGGGCTGTCCCTTTACCTTTCAATAACGGAATCCACTAAAGTATTAAAGTTAATTTGTATTTAGAAAAGTTGACAAACAATTAGCCTTTTCGCATAGTCATGCCGTGATTTAATAAAGCCTTGGTGTTCTTACAGCTCACGGTGAATGTTTACCTTGTATGGTGCACAATTTCCAGTGAAAATGTCTACTTTCTATATTTTTTGCTGTAAATGTAATGGAGCCGTTTCTCTATTACATTCCAGGAGACGGAGTGTCTGGATATCACCAGCATCAGGGATACGCGCACAGGAAAATCCGCACGGACTCCAAAGGTAAGATGTGCTAAATTCAAGGGCAGATAACTGCCCTTGTCCTCACTTCTCATGCCTTCTCCCCAGCCCACAAGAAGCAAAATGGTATGCTGACAACCAGAGCTTAATTCCCCCTGGAACATTCTGGAAGACTATTCCGGAATTATTTTAGCACGCCATATCCATCTCATCGGATTATAGAAATACAGGGTACAATAATATAGGATATTATATTCCAATAATGTAGGATATTAATATAGGATATTATTGTATGGATCGGTGTACCTTACACTGTGGTGGTAATGCCTTATGTCGATAATTCATACTCCAAGGCAGCCGAGCAGTGATCCAGAAAATATCGAGTGACATTAATCCCTGCTGACCATAATTTGTGGTCAAAAAATATAGATTCCAATATTTATTTACTTATACAGTATATGAAATGTTTGCCTATTTATTTTCTTCAGTTTTTATTTTTTACTTTTTGGACAATTCATACACTCAACCAATTCAATTGCTTTCATTGAGAAGCAAGTTGTAGCACATTGAGATGAAGGTTACTTGTAAGGTAGACCTGGGGGAAAATGCAGAGAGACAACATTCACAGTACACAAATGTATTGCAGAAAACAAAACACAAATGTCAATAAAACAAAGTGAGCACGCGTACATCTAAAGAGTAATAAGGTTTCTGTCAAGATTAACACCTTGTTTTCTAGGAATTGTGACATAAATGTGATACGTTCTTAATTTTTTCTTAATTTGTGCCCAAATTAAGTTGTGCCCATGTTGTTCTGCATGGGATGAGATCGGAACAGACCAGGTCACAATAACTCGCTGAAACAGCATCCTCATGTCATGTGCTGCATATATGCCTTATCACAGCTTTAGCAATATTGACTTATTACAGGTCAACAATCTAGCTATATTTAAAGATTCTCTTTTCACCACTAACTAATTTGCAAGTACTCCTTAATGATAGCAATTACGAACACAGAATGTATACATACATTACATGTACTCGCACAATTACACAATACAGGCTTAAATTTGATATTTTCTTATATATATTTAATATGTTTGCCATTACATCGACATCATTAAAAGAATACAACACGATTTTTATTATACATTTTTCATGGGAATTATTACAATGTACTGATATTTGTAGACACACAATGCTTTCAGTGTTGAATTTTTATCGAAGGAATGCCAAGGAACGTTTTTTTTCTCTGGTTTTAAACGTGCTTGAAAATGTGTACCTTTTATTTACTTTGCGTGATTGACTCAGACCTGGACGTATAGGAGGAGGCAGTGCACATTCCTCTTTACCGTCGTTCAATTCATTATTATTTGGGTAAAGCCACGTGGCAACATTGCCCCCTTCCAACAGGCTAATGCCCACTTGCTGCGTTCACCTTGTTCCGCATAGGGACAGCTGCCGTTCAGGGGGGTCCCATCGGTTAAAAAAAAATCCTGCCCTGAAATATTGACGACGTTCTGAGCACGTCATAAATGCCAGTGTGCCGTTATTTGCTGTTCTAAGTTTAGTGTCTAAAATAGGATTATGAAGACACGTATCGCCCATCTTTATCACATGTTGCTGTAAATGTTCGCCTGTATGTAACATTAAAACACTATAGCGGGTGACAGTTTTATAATGCAATTGCATTCCTGTGTTTAAAAATACCTTCTGCTTCAACAGTTAATCATGAAGACAACTCTCTTTTTAAGTCACTCCAATTATTAATAGCAAAGACCGAAAAGAGAAATGGTGCTCTTTGCATTTAATGTTAACATATCTTACACACGCTGGATAATGTGGCCACATCTGCTAAGAAGGAAGAGGTTACAAGGTTCCAAGCAGTTAATAATCGGACCTGTACACCAGCTGGAATGACTCCAAATCACAGCCAACTTTATATTCTTTCTTTGACCAAAACGTAATGTTTACCCTGACCATAATAACATTCCTCTAAGACTTTGCATAAACTGTATGGATGTGTTGGATTTAAGCATATCTTGCCAGAATGTGAATAGTCTCAATACTGTAAACAGTAACATTGTGAAACATATTTTAAACAGTTTGTTTTTATTTCGTGCTTTTTTATATTTAAAGGAATTAGTTTTTAGTTAAGTACATTTTCATGGAACAAAAATATATTTATTTGGTGTCTACCAGTAAAATGTATATTGAACGTGCACTCTGAACCTTGTGATTACTATATAAATACTATTTGATTTAAAGCTTTCGTGACTGCAGGGATTCATATTCTTGGTTCTTTCGGTAAAGTCACGTAGAAGGGAAATCATAAAATAATACAAATATAAAACAATAAAATTCTTTATTTGTATTTTTATTATTTTATTTCCCTTCTACGTGACTTTACCGAAAAAAACAAGAATATATAAATGCTATCATCATCAGTCACGTTCTATCCACTCCTGGATGATGGCCTCCCTCTGACTGCACGATCCCATCGTCATCTACATATATGCTACTCATAGTTGCTCCATCTCTGGGGCCCATTGTCCATCAACCCTTTCTTGCAATGTATCTTGCCCAAGCCAACATTTCCTAACAGTGAAAGCGATATCTCAAACTTGCAGTTATTATCAGATGCATGTGTTGCGTTTTCTGTCTCTCAGTGTAGTTTCCAGTAGCTGTCTCTCCCTAATTTTTCTAGACTTTCAGATTTTGTTCAATGTAGCCAATCCACGTGTGTAGTTTGTTGTCCTTCCCCCACACCTCCGATTGGCACAGTTGACTACGTACGGTGCGAAATAAGTTCAACATGCATGCATATATACATATCAGGTGATAGTCACTGATTGAAAACTCTCCGTGTTGGGCACATTGGTTTGTTGTTTTCATTAAGAAAAATTTCCAGAAGCACTTTCAACTGCTCTCTCATACTCAATTAAATACATTTTCATACAATGGTCAAGCGGGATGGTATGTGATAATCACTTGTCTTTGGTGAGAATCATAATGATGATATGTAATTGTTCAATTGTAGAAAAAGTATTTACTAAATCTAGCATGTTAGCAGGGTCTATTGTTCGTTTCTCTGATAAGAGGCGAATGCATCTACTGGGATTCTTCCCAAAAGTTGTGTCTACTGTGTTTATTTTAAAGGCGTTTAGGAAACATTCCAAGATTAAATTAATTGATTCCTGTGTTCATTTGTAACACACGCAGATGATAAACAAATAAAAATGACACATGCACTCAGAGAGGAAAATAAAAATGAGTGTGATACAGAAATAGAAGCATCACTTTGTGTATCTGCACAGTAGTTGTGTCGTTATTGTTGTTTTTCCAAAAAGGCAATGTTCCAGTTTACAGTAGTATCCACAGGTATTATACAACATATCACCTAGCAACTACTCTAGGGGGCTTCAATTTCTGTGGTGTTCCGTAGGTGACAGTTTTAAACTGTGAGCTATTTTGTAAAATGTAGCCTATTTTTGCAAATAAAAAAATATAAATTGCAAAAAAGAGATTTAATATTTTCACATAATAAGCACAATACCATGTTGGTTCCTTCACAGAAGAACTCGTAATACTACCATTATGTATAAGAAACCCAATATATTAATTTGCTTCGTGATTAATTGTAAATTATGGTTTTAATGACGTCCATTTCACTCGGCATTAGTTGCAGTGTTTAAGGTGGCGCTAAAACCCTTAACAGGGGGGGCCCAGGGTGAGAAAAGGGCTCCCATCTCCCACCCCGTATTGCCATACGCAAGAATAAATAGAAACATAATATTGGCGTAATGCTTCATTTTCACGTGAAACCGACAGCACATTTACATCGGAGCCTTTGCACGAGTAACACAATTAACGCATAAAATGAGGGTGATCTTTGCACGAGGTTTTATTCACGGCATTGCCATACCGGCACAACGTCTCGTAAGCACCTTCAGCCCCAATCCCACACAGGTCACGGGGAGCGCGAGCAGCAGCGTGAAATGTGCGGTGTGCGTGCTATAATAATAGCCAACGGCTTGGGGAATTGTCCTCCAGGTGCGACAGCAGCCGCCAAGGATTCCGCGCACTTGCCTCGCCGACGATGTCCGTAAACGAGATGAAATTGCATATCCTAATGCACGGTATTTGTTTTTCCAAACAACGCTGTTTATAAAATGCAAGGCTTTATATGGCATCATATTCTTCACCGATCAGACCAGGCGCGATCAATCAACTTGCCTTCCTGAGCTGTCGGCATCTCTCACCATCCTGCGTGGTAAACTATTAAACTACTACTATTTTTATTTGACCAACTAAGGCCCATTGAGCTATATAGCTCTTTTTCAGAAGCGACCTGGCCACAAATGATAGCTCAATGAAGTGGCTTATCATGTGGAAATGTATAGCAGCCAAATACTCTAAACGCATGTTTCTAAATCTCGAGGGAAAACCAGAGACCCGGAGAAAAAAATCCACGTGACCCCAGGGAGAACGTGCAAACTCCAAATATACCAGGGTCAGGGTCAGGAGCGAACCCAGGGTCAGGGTCAGGATCGAACCCAGGGTCAGGGTCAGGATCGAACCCAGTGTCAGGATCTAGTTTAGACATCTCTCCACGACCTGCCAAATGACTAACTGGGAGTGCACCCATTAGTAATCCTGCATAGACAGAGGGGTGGGGATTTAGGAATCTTGCCACATTTGAACTGCTGTGCCAGGAGATCGAACCGGTGACCTCTACATTGCAAGCCCAGTGTGTTTATCATTACACTGTGGCAGAATCCTGTGCGTACTTTACGTAGCTTTTCAATAGTATTAAATAGCAGACATGCAATTACGTAAACATGCATGGTATAGGTTTAATGGCTGATTAGTGGCATAAAGAATATAGATAATTATTATTGAGGAAATCCACCAACTATTCCAAAAGGTGGAGGTTTGTATTGTTTGTTGTTTTACGATGAATACCTCACAATAATTTTTTATATTTCTCTCAAGTAAAATTTTTTTTGCTATTGAATTCCTGCAGTATTTAATAAATTGGCCATTTATACGTAATATATAAACATATACTTATACTATATTAATGTATTTTTATATTCAAATAAGTGACTACATTTGACCGTTCAATGATAAATTGTTTGAATGTTGTATTTATTTTTAAAGCAGCACAGGTAGAAATGTAGTTTGGTGGAATTCCTAATGAGGGAAAATAATCTTAAAGTCCACAACCCTGAGTACAAAACTCCAAACAGCTCCTATCTTTCTCTTGCAGAATTTCCTCATAACACCAATACTTTGAGCTTGTGAGGCCTGAATTCTAACGTATCAATCACTGTGGAAAGTGGGGGGTGGGGGGGTAGCCTTTTTATGCACACATTCCTCTACGCATGGGAACCTTGTTAGAATTTTGAGCAATATTTTTAATGTGAAGTTTAAATTCACCATTTGTACAAGCACTAAAGTCACCGTTTACCCACAGGTGTGAAATGCATGATAGAAAAATACTAAAATATTGGAACGAATGGTGGAAACTAAGTATGTACTTTGGCATATAATGTGCATAATAATTACAAAGAAAATATTGTGTGACTAAGATGTCCATTCTATTACATTAATATAAATAATAAGGTTGGTTATTTTATTTTAACTATTTTATTTATATATGTAACTATCAAACAGTGTTGTTGAGGCATTTAGCTGACCATTACCCTTCAGAGTTTATTAAATCAACATATTGCTTTTTAATCAAATGTCAGTTAATTTTTTTATAAACAAATGGCTTGAGTTTCTGGTTCAAAAAGTGTTTTTTAATCGCATGATTCCTCACCTTGCCTGTAACAATCTCTTTGCTGGAGCCAAATTGCAATCTCCTTGTCAGTAGTAACTGCTGGTACTACACACCAGATAACATTGATCATACTTGGTGACAAAAGTTAAAATATATTATTTTACTGTGCTACGGAGTTCAAGACTCCTGCTCAGAAGTTTGAGTTCAAATTCCAGTCAGGGGATGAGTGCAAATCATCCCTTTGGGAATGAATAAATTGAGTAGCACTTTATTGAAAGCCATCTGTGGTTGTCCTTTGAGAGGACATGCTTGTATAGAATTTCCGCTCCTGGCTCGGGGCTGTCGGTGGAGATAAGCGCCACACAATAGGGATACTCTGACTTTTCTTTTTACTTTGAGTAAAGTGAGAAACACTATCACCAACCAACTTCGTCACATACTTGGAAAGAGTGATGGATGCCATTCAGGACGGCACAGAAATATGTGTGCAACGAGAAAAAATAAATGACTTGAGATTTGCGGACGACATAGATCTGATGGATGAAAGTTGCTTAGTAGTACTGCAGGAAAGTGTCCATACGCTGAATAAGTCAGGAAAGGATGCAGGACGGAGGATTAACGTGGAAAAGACAATTGCGATGGTGTCCGGAAGGGGGGACATTGAGAAAGAAGTAATAATAGAAAGCAGCAAGGTTGTGAATGTGAAGGAGTTTGTATACTTGGGAAGTCTACTGACATGGGGCAACGACTATAAGAAAGACGTAAGAGTGAGGATTGCAAAATGCAAAATGAGTAATGGCGGATTCAATAACATCTGGAGAAGCAACATGCGTGTTCAGTTCAGCTTTGTATGCCTGCGAGACTTGGACATTTAAAAAGACTAACAGAGAGACGATATTGGCACTCGAAATGTATTGCTAGAGAAGGACACTGCATCTAAGCTGGACCCAAAGATTGACCAACGTGGTAGTAAGAAAAATGTTGCACAACAGAAGAAGGCCGGATACAGGCAGTGATGATAATGTAATTGGGACTATTTGGACACATATGTAGGATGGACAACAACAGAAAATTTTAAGTGTGTTGTTTGAAAAAATGGAAGGAACCGGAAATAGAGGAAGACCTAACAGAAAATGGCTTGACATTAGAGGCTGATGCCAGAAAGATGTGGCACTTCTTGAGCATATTGGCACAAAGCAGGGGAAAATGTAAACAAATGTGGAAACGTGCAATGGACACCTACGGGGCTATCTGCCCATGGGTCGCAATGACGATGATGAAAGTGAGAAGCCATCACAAGCATGCACTGTATTATGTGAAGTGACAGCCCTCCTAGAAATGCTCGCTCACTCTACTAGTGGTGGAAACACCTCCACGAAAGGAGTAATCGCTCGAGAAGAGGTGGTAGGTAGTAACCACACCACACTTTACCCCACCACCACCACACACTACCTGCCAAGCGACTACCTGTGGCGTATCATTCGTACTGCTGGGTGAAGAGAGGTGGTGGGATTGAACCGGCGACCCGTATATTGCAAGCGCAGTGTGCCAAACATTACAACATTGCAGCATCTTATTTGAGATAATGCAGCACGCAGCTTTGTTGCGAGGCAACATCGGGCATATGTGTGCAGGCTTGGTCAACTGTGTTTCCGAAATGAAAGATTGTGGAATAGAGCAATTCTAGCTTGTCTTCATTCTCTGATAAAATAATTTTTTTTTAGTCAATCTCATGTAATTTCCTACATGCACCGTGGATTATCCTTTAAAATAAAAAAATAACAAACTGAGATGAAACTATAACATAGTACTTTATTACATTTTCTGGTAAGGTAAATTTCCTCGAATAAAATTGTAAATAATCGCAATTCACATGGACAAAAATATCAAGATTGGGGTGGCCTTTATATTTAATTTAATTCACAACGTAAGTGACCGGCAGAGCACTGCAAGCAAATTGCATATTCCAAAATGCTTTACAATGGTACGTACGTTGAAAGAAAATTCAGATTGAGTTAGTGTTTATTGGTGCCTGTGACGAGCACAGCGTGGGGGAGGTGGATGCCTCATCTGTTTTTATTTTATTTGACGTCACTAAGGAGTCACGGGGTTCAGTCGGGTGACACAGTCCTAGTGAAAACTGACAGTGCAAATAATGGTATGGCAAGATAAAATGCACGCGTGTGTGCTTTCCACACAGCCAGCAGCAAAAAGTAGATTCTGTTTTAACCAAGCCACTTCCTTACCTCTGGTCCAATTGCCCTGAAAGTCAACCTGTTTTACCTCATTCTACCCCTCTCTCTCTATCTAAATCCAAAATCTCACCCCATTTTTTGTATCTAATCATAGCATTGTTAGTAAAGATAATGGAGCAACTCACAGCCTTTCGCCAATCTATTGCTGGATAAAGCATTCCACATACCATGTCAGTTATGGGGCATATTTAACTATACTTCACCACACTGGGTCAGTGCTGGAAGCAGAGTTGGGGCGGGGGTGGGGGCAGAACTGGTTCAGATATCACTTTCCACTTTCTGCTTGGAAATGCCTGTAAGTATCGTATGCTGTACATTCGAAGCCACCCTGAATGAGTACTTACGTGAGTGATTCCCATGTTAAAACATTTATACATCTGTGCGTATGAATAATTTATCTGTCCGTATGCTACAGCAGAGGTGTAGAGAATTTCAACAGGCCCTGCATCTCTGATTTATTGACCCGGTCAAGGCCTATGATAACATCAATAGGCCAGGGCTCTGGATTATTCTTTGTGCTTTTGGAGTCCCAGACCGTCTGCTCACAATCAGTAAAGACCTTCAATGGTGGGCAGGCCTTGGTAAAGTTGCATGGCCGAGTGTCGTAACCATTTTCTTTTCACCTTCGGGTGCGACAGGGATGTCCTCTCACCCCAACATTATATAACATTGTCTTTGATCATGTAGTTTGAAAAGGTTTCCATGGATGTAACAGTGGAATTTCCATCTGGTATAGATACAATTGGAGGCGGATCGATGCCTGGGTGCGGTCAAGGGATGGCTCCCTATTGGTCAACCATATTATGTATGCGGATGATCTGGTGATTGCTGTCCCCTCTGAGAAAGAGTTAGAGATGCTCCTGCCGAATCTGGAGCATGCTACTCATATTTGGGGCCTTATCATCAGCCCCACAAAAACAAAGCACCTATCTGGGTAGTTTATGTCATCAAACGCTCCCCTCCCTCAACTCCCCATGAGGGGAGTTGAGGGAGGGGAGCTTATGACTAGCTCCGGTTTGGCAGCCGGGGTCTCATTCTGAATCAGTCGAGCGACATTATCTTTTCATCAGCTGCATAACACTGTTTGGAAGCTGCCTTGCTTGTCGCTTCATGCAGTTATGCCATTCCTTGCTTGCAAAATGTGGAGTCCTCTCAAGGATAATCTGCACTGGTTTAAAACATTTCAGGCTAGCCTGCCTACGACCCATCCTGGCTTTAACCATACTGGATTGTGTGAGGAGTTCGCATATCCTGAAAGATCTGGACACAGTCCCATGAGTGAGCTCCTCTAGCAAGTGAAGTTGTATTGGCTGGCTCATGGACCCCAAATGCCCAGCCATCACATGACCAAGCAGCTTCTGTTCAGCCAGATAGATGGGGCCAAAAGGACGCGGCATGGCTTAGAGAAGAGATGGAATGATGCGGTACAGAAGGATGTGAAGCCGAGTGGACTAGCCGATGACTGGTACCAACAGTGTCAAGATCAGCCTCTGTGGATGAGGTTCGTGAAGGATTCTGCTGGGGAGTTGGAGGCAGTTGCCCTCCAGCAACAACGGAGGGCAGAGAAGTGACGCTCACAACAATGTGCGTGGCACTGGGTAAATAAAACGCAGACAGTTGGCAAAGTGGGGCGCACAGTTGGTGCATCTGCCAGTGATCTCAGTCAACTCATGGTCTGTTCCATGACCTCCTGCCAGCAGGCCTTTGTGGTCTCAAAGTGCACCTAGCATGCCGCAGGTGCCATGATAATGTCACCACCACTTAGTGGTGAACCGCAGTTGTTATAATGCATAATTGTGTGAATGAGCATCTCATATTTTGGTCCTCCTGGTGGTTTCAGCGGTAGTCATGCTGGTCCAAGTGTGCCTGGTAGTAGTTTTGGTATGCAGATTGGCAAGACCCATTGGTCTTAATCCTGTTAGAAAATCATATTTGTTTCTAAAAAGGACATCGCATTTCTAGTCCAATAATCATAAAAATTGCCTAGCTATGCTCACCACTGATATTAACCATGGCTGGGAAATCGAACTCAGGTAGCCAGATTCATGGTGTGGTGTGCGAACCACCACACCTTTTCTCCACTCCTTTGTTAACGTATACACATTGTTAGTAGTATCACTTATCCTACCAACCACACAGACATGCATTTAGAGGAATAGGTTTACTTTTGAATTCATGTCAGCTCAAATGCATGTATGCTTACGTTATAATAATAACCTATGCAATCATTATTGTTGAGGGTTTACTCGAATGTTATCGTGCCCTGAAAATTAGTCTGTACAAAAGATATAAAAGGCAATGCAACCATGCGTTCAAGTCCCATGATGAGCCAAGGAATGAGCCAAGGAATTGATATGACACCTGTTAAGCTGCCATGCTCTGTGTTGGTCTAAAGTGGCATATATTGGAGGTATGTGGGGATTCAACATCAAATGTCGTTTATTGAAAAAGAGACGTGTCGGCCTCACGGTCACAGCAAAACACAGATGAGAACACAGACTGCGTTTGCAGCACCATCTTCTACGGGAAATAGATTTTCTTTCATCATCCGCCACATCAATTCGTGTGCCTCCACCGATATTAAATTCTTTCGCTTGCTCTAACCGCAAGGACTATATTGTTGATAGAGTCCCCCCCCTTCCGCCCCCTGCTTATTGGAATACACACAAGTATCCTTATGAATTCTGCAATAAAAACATTTTAGAGGGCCCGTTTTTTAGTTATTTTTGCTAAAAATTTACATTATTTAAGCCAGTTTCATATTTCGTACACCTCGGTTTGCTTCTATTCAACAGTAAACTCTAACCAAAGGTCTCTTTAATGCGTGTGCACCTCCAACTGTGAGCGAAGGCAGATACTTTAATAAAATATTTTTACTCATAAACCATTGGCCAAAACGAAGTTTTCTTTGAGGTCAGAGAGCTGTTGTCCTTAAATGCTACAAGCTGTTTTGCATTGCAAGAGGCTTCAGCGCTGCAAAGCTGGGGAGATTAACAAGGAACGTGCCTATTGGAGAATGTGGGGCTCTGCAGTTGACGGCATTCAAAAGGGTTCACTGAACCAGAACGAATTTCCATTTGGTCACATCCCAATTGGTGTTGTCCTATATATGGAATGTTGCACTCTGATTCTCTCGAGGGAGATCTTATTACAGATCACACTTTTCAGTGGATGTGTTTCAGTGGGAGAATTTTTGACATGTACAGAGACGGTGTCCACAGTATGTCAGATGAGAACATTTGAAACTGTGACTCACTGTGATGGCCTGGAAATACGTACTTTGTTAACGTTGTGCAATACCACGAGATCATGATAATGTTTCAGCACGGTTATACCCAATGTTAATTTGGATTCCTCAAACACTTGCACTACTGTGCGCCAAATTACAGCGGAAATACATTTCAAACGTTTGGTAGCTAAGATCGCTATAACGGTGGAATGTGCTTTATAGAATTACCATAATAATTTCCATTTCACATTATAATGCAGATATATAATAAGTGACTCAAACGGGCACATTGCTCAAAGCAACACTTTCCCTATATCCCGTAACTTTCCAGTTATCCAGTGGAAATTACTTTTTCAACAGGAAGATACATTCCACTATTGTGACTAAAATGCTCTTGCTGACGCAAGTGAACATCTGACATAAATTTGTCTTTTCCACTGTCCAAATTGCGTGCTTGCTTTATCCATACTCTGTAAGGATAAACAATGTAATACATTTGTAAAACTAGAAGTCATTTCAGGATTTTAGCAAGAAAGTTTGAAGAATGAATCCCCATGATTTGATAATTTAGTGAGTAAGTTTAAAGCATAGAATAATTCATGAGCAATCATAATGATGACTGACCCCATAATCCTCTAACGTCATGATCCCCAGATTATTATTTCCGCGGCGTTCACTCTCAGTATCCATGACGTCGCAGGGAACTTTTAATCTTTCTGTGTACATCCTCTCTTTGTACTCCAAACACTTTCCTTCCTCTAACATTATAGGATGCATTGCAGCAGAGGTCTATTCCAGCATGCATTTATCTATATTACTATTCTATATGCACTGTATAATAACATTAACTGACAGCCCTTGGTCAATCCACTGCAGGATTAAGACCCCCCTTTACTGTTTGGTCAGAAGGGTTGTTCGATCCTACGAACCCATGCTGGTCAGTGTGATTTGATATCACTTGTCACTGATGTTTTCCATGACCAAACATCAAACTCAGCTCACCAGGTTCATAATGCAGTGCAATAACCACTACACTACCGGTTGACTGCATATACTGCATTTAAATATATATTCATATTATTTGCTTTTTCTAGAATTTGACTAATATTATACCTATGGTTATTAGTAGAAAAACTGCATTCTAAATCCAGCTTGCTCAAGTGATTTTTTTTTGGCCACTAAACTTTCCAATAGTCGGTTCTTAGTAAATTTTAATCTAAAAATGATTCTTTTTTTTTACCAATCTGCGAGCAAAGAGGAAAAAATTCAATTATCGCGCATTACCTACAATTACCCGATAGAGGAACATGGACAGGAACTGAAAAATAGTTTTAAAAAAACATGGAGAGAAAGAGGAACACATGGATCTGAAAAGAAATGCAAATTAGAGAAATCATATTAACTACTAGCGGAAGTACCCGGCTTTGCCCGGGTGAAAAATATATTTCTTAAAAACCTTACATATATACACACAGATACTAAGGTATTGTCAAAGCCCGGTGGGCTGTTTGTACATTTCTCCACCAACAAATATATAAGAGGCTTTCACAAGTCCAAAAAGTTGTAGAAAGTGTGGGGTAAATAGTTGATGTCAAAAGGTTTCCGAAAATTGCGGTCTCCCCCCCCCCCCTAAAAAAATATCTTTACCCCTCGTAGGTATATATACTAACAACACCTTACATACAACAGAGGAAGTGGTATCTATTGACTCTGTAGTAGTATCTACTGACTGTACAGTAGTATCAACTGAGCCAGTAGTAGCTACTGACTGTGTAGTAGTATTTAGTGACTGTAATAACTACTGACCATAGTAGTATTTACTGGGCCTACAGTAGTATCTACCGACTATATACTCGTAACGACTAACTGTATAGTATCTGCTGACTCTATAGTTGTATCCACTGACTATAGTAGTAACTACAAAATCTATAGCAGTATCTACTCACTCTATAATAGTATCTACTGACTCTAGTAGCTACTCACCGTGGTAGTATGTACTGACTGTATAGTAGTATGTACTGACTGTATAGTAGTATATACTGACTGTAGCAGTATTGACTGACTGTAGCGGTATATACTGACTGTTTTAGTATTTACTATAGCGGTATCTACCAACTCGATAGCAGTATCTACTATCACTACAGCAATGTATACCGACTGAGGTCGTACCTGCTATCACTACAGCAGTGCATACTGCTGTGTTGGTACCTGTTATGGTGACAGCAGTGCATATTGTGGTGGAACCTGCTATGATTACAGCAGTGCATACTGCTGTGGTGGTATCTGCTATGATGAGAGGAGTACATATTGTGGTGGTGGTACCTGGAATGATAACAGCAGTGCATATTGACTGTACTCATCATTCACCCTCACCATTCACCACTCACAACTCACCCTTACCACTCATCCTCACCACTCACCACTCCCACTCACTATTCACCATTCACCCTCACAACTCACCACTCACCAACCTCCCTCACCAATCTCCCTCACCACTCACCCTCACCACTCACCCTCACCACTCACCCTCACCACTCACCAATCACCACTCACCCCTCACTCTCACCACTAACCCTCACCACTCTCACTCACCACTCACCCTCACCACTCACCACTCACTCTCACCATTCACCCTCACCATTCAGCCTCACCACTCACCCTCACCACTCACCCTCACCACTCACCGTCACAACCACCACTCACCCTCACCACTCAACTTCACCCTAACTACTCACCATTCATCTTCACCAATCACCACTGACCAATCACCACTCTCCACTAACCCTCACCACTCAACCTCACCACTCACCCTCAAAACTAACCACTCTCTCACCACTCACCATCACCACTCAGCACTCACCCTCAGCACTCACCCTCACCACTCACCCTCACCACTCACCCCTCACCGCTCACCACTCACCCATCACCACTCACAACCGCCACTCACCCTCACCACTCATCCTCACCACTCACCCTCACAACAACCACTCACCCTCACCACTCACCCTGACCACTCATCCTCACCAATCACACCCTCACCAATCACCACTCACCCGCACTGCTCACCCTCACCACTCACGCTCACCCTCACCACTCACCCCTCACTAATCACCACTCATAACCGCCACTCACCCTCACCACTCACCCTCAACACTTACCCTCACCACTCACCGTCACCACTCACCGTCACAACCACCACTCACCCTCACCACTCAACTTCACCCTCACTACTCACCATTCATCCTCACCAATCACCACTGACCAATCACCACTCTCCACTAACCCTCACCACTCAACCTCACCACTCACCCTCAAAACTAACCACTCTCTCACCACTCACCATCACCACTCAGCACTCACCCTCAGCACTCACCCTCACCACTCACCCTCACCACTCACCCCTCACCGCTCACCACTCACCCATCACCACTCACAACCGCCACTCACCCTCACCACTCATCCTCACCACTCACCCTCACAACAACCACTCACCCTCACCACTCACCCTGACCACTCATCCTCACCAATCACCACTCACCCGCACTGCTCACCCTCACCACTCACGCTCACCCTCACCACTCACCCCTCACTAATCACCACTCATAACCGCCACTCACCCTCACCACTCACCACTCACCCTCAACACTTACCCTCACCACTCACAGTGACCACTCACCCTCACTACTCACCACTCATCCTCACCAATCACACCCTCAACAATCACCACTCACCCTCACAACTCACCCTCACCACTCACTCTCACCACTCACCACTCACCCCTCACAACAACCACTCACCCTCACCGCTCAGCACTCACCCTCACCAATCACCACTCACCCTGACCACTCACCACTCATCCTCACCAATCACATCCTCACCAATCACCACTCACCCTCACTGCTCACCCTCACCGCTCACCCTCACCACTCACCCTCACCACTCACGCTCACCCTCACCACTCACCCCTCACTAATCACCACTCACAACCGCCACTCACCCTCACCACTAACCCTCACCACTCACCCTCACCACTCACTAATCACCTCTCACAACCGTCACTCACCCTCACCACTCACTCTTACCACTCACCCTCACCACGCACCCTCACAACAACCACTCACCCTCACAACAACCACTCACCCTCACTACTCACCCTCACCACTCATCCTCACCAATCACACCCTCACCAATCACCACTCACCCTCACTGCTCACCACTCAACCTCACCACTCACGCTCACCCTCACCATTCATCCCTCACTAATCACCACTAACAACCGCCACTCACCCTCCCCACTCACCCTCACCACTCACCCTCACCAATCACCACTCACCCTCACCACTCACCCTCACCAATCTCCCTCACCACTCTCCCTCACCACTCTCCCTCACCACTCTCCCTCACCACTCTCCCTCACCACTCTCCCTCACCAGTCACGCTCACCACTCACCACTCACGCTCACCACTCACCCTCACTACTCACCCTAACCACTCACCACTCACCCTCAACACTCACCCTCACCGCTCACCACTCACCCTCACCACTCTCACCACTCTCCCCCTCACCACTCTCCCCCTCACCACTCTCCCCCTCACCACTCTCTCCCTCACCACTCTCTCCCTCACCACTCTCCCCCTCACCACTCTCCCCCTCACCACTCTCTCCCTCACCACTCTCCCCCTCACCACTCTCCCCCTCACCACTCTCTCCCTCACCACTCTCCCCCATCACCACTCTCTCCCTCACCACTCTGCCCCTCACCACTCTCCCCCCTCACCACTCTCTCTCCCTCACCACTCTCCCCCTCACCACTCTACCCCTCCCCCCTCACCACTCACCCCCTCACCACTCTCCCCCTCACCATTCTCTCCCTCACCACTCTCCCCCTCACCACTCTCCCCCTCACCACTCTCACCCCTCACCACTCTCCCCCTCACCACTCTCACCTCCCCTCTCACCACTCTCTCCCTCACCACTCTCACCCCTCAACACTCTCCCCCTCACCACTCTCTCCCTCACCACTCTCTCCTTCACCACCACTCCTCCCCTCACCACTCTCCCCCTCACCACTCTCTCCTCCTCACACTCTCCCCCCTCACCACTCTCCCCCTCACCACTCTCACCCTCAACCACTCTCTTCCTCACCACATCTTCTCCCCTCAACCACTCTCCCCCCCTCACCATCCTCCCCTCACCACTCTCTCCCTCACCACTCTCCCCCTCAACCACTCTCCTCCCCCTCACCACTCTCTCCCTCACCGCTCTCCCCCTCACCACTCTCCCCCTCACCACTCTCCCCCTCACCACTCTCTCCCTCACCACTCTCTCCCTCACCACTCTCCCCCTCACCACTCTCCCCCTCACCACTCTCCCCCTCACCACTATCCCCCTCACCACTCTCCCCCTCACCACTCTCCCCCTCACCACTCTCTCCCCTCACCACTCTCTCCCTCACCACTCTCCCCCTCACCACTCTCCCCCTCACCACTCTCCCCCTCACCACTCTCTCCCTCACCACTCTCACCACTCTCACCACTCTCACCACTCTCCCCCTCACCACTCTCCCCCTCACCACTCTCCCCCTCACCACTCTCACCACTCTCCCCCTCACCACTCTCCCCCTCACCACTCTCACCACTCTCACCACTCTCCCCCTCACCACTCTCCCCCTCACCACTCTCCCCCTCACCACTCTCACCACTCTCCCACTCTCCCCCTCACCACTCTCCCCCTCACCACTCTCACCACTCTCCCCCTCACCACTCTCCCCCTCACCACTCTCCCCTCACCACTCTCACCACTCTCCCACTCTCCCCCTCACCACTCTCTCCCCTCACCACTCTCCCCCTCACCACTCTCCCCTCACCACTCTCACCACTCTCCCCACTCTCCCCCTCACCACTCTCCCCCTCACCACTCTCCCCCTCACCACTCTCCCCCTCACCACTCTCACCACTCTCCCCACTCTCCCCCTCACCACTCTCACCACTCTCACCACTCTCCCCCTCACCACTCTCACCACTCTCCCCACTCTCCCCCTCACCACTCTCCCCCCTCACCACTCTCACCACTCTCCCCCTCACCACTCTCCCCCTCACCACTCTCCCCCTCACCACTCTCACCACTCTCCCACTCTCCCCCTCACCACTCTCTCCCTCACCACTCTCCCCCTCACCACTCTCCCCCTCACCACTCTCACCACTCTCACCACTCTCCCCCTCACCACTCTCCCCCTCACCACTCTCCCCCTCACCACTCTCCCCCTCACCACTCTCACCACACTCTCCTCCACCACTCTCACCACTCTCACCACTCTCCCCCTCACCACTCTCCCCCTCACCACTCTCCCCCTCACCACTCTCCCCACCTCACCACTCTCACCACTCTCCCCACTCTCCCCCTCACCACTCTCACCACTCTCCCCACTCTCCCCCTCACCACTCTCACCACTCTCCCCACTCTCCCCCTCACCACTCTCCCCCTCACCACTCTCACCACTCTACCCACTCTCCCCCTCCTAAAGGAATCTACAACCTTCGATTCGTCCTTTGTGCGATTCAAGGAATCGATTCCTGGCATGTTGGGGGTTTACATTTTGAACGACAGAGTTTTATTTTCATTGATATGTTATGTTTTAATGTTTTCAGGAGTTTTTAATAACATTTTTGCCCCGGTCAACGCCGGATATTTCCCGTTCGTAGCAGTTTATATCGACTTTAACCAACTTATAGTTAACGGGAATCGTCCGAATCTAAAGGAATCTACAACCTTCGATTCCTTTTCGCGATTCAGAGAATCGATTCTTGGCGCGTCGTGGTTTAAAAGTAATTACACACTTGTATTTTCATTGGTATGTAATGTTTTAAAGTTTTCAGAAGATTTTAAATGTATTTTCCCCCCGGGCAACGCCGGGTATATCGAGTTTATACCAC
Organism: Lethenteron reissneri; assembly: GCF_015708825.2. Classification (NCBI taxonomy): domain Eukaryota; kingdom Metazoa; phylum Chordata; class Hyperoartia; order Petromyzontiformes; family Petromyzontidae; genus Lethenteron; species Lethenteron reissneri. The sequence continues at coordinate 7,886,812 of NC_083803.1, read as the reverse complement.
AAAGTCGTCGCTTGACACGGGTGGGGTGTCGAGGCCTAGTACCGTGCAGAGCCTCCGGCCTTGCCTAGATTGCCTACCCAGCAGAGGCTCCGTACTGGGGCCAATACCCCCCCCCCCCCCACGCGCTACAATAATACTGTCTAATCGCTATAATTTTATTATCTACCGACCCTATAATAGTAATTGCACACATTGGGGTGGAAGGGGAGTGAAGAGGACGTGAAACTTTGATGAATTTACCTCAGAATCGCGTGTTAATGCGTGCGCATATTTTTAATTGAAATTCAAAATGGCGTCCACCCCGCAGCGAACGCGTCTCTCTCTACCCGTTGCCAGGGGCAACCGCCGTGGTCCGCGCCGGCCGGCAAGAGTAAATAAATAAATAACGCGTTAAATAAATAAAGATAAATCGCACTAAATCGATAATCGGTCCGATTTAAAGTTTAGAGACGAAAAATCGGAAATGCCTAAGTTTACCGCGGGGCCGGGGGCGTGCCCACCTGCAAAATTTAATCTCGCCGAACCCCACGGTCCGAGAGCTAAATCCCCCGGTAGGGAGCGTACGCGGACGGACGGACGGACGGACGGACGGACAAAAAATTAATTATATAGGTTAGATTAAGGTAAATAAGTGGGCTTGGGCAGGATACATCAACAAAAGTACGATGGCTTATAAACAAAAATCGTGATGGAATGGCAGTCAAAAGGGAACGTGCCTTAGAGGACAACCACCATGGAGATGGGTCCATGAGATCAATGGTAAAGGCCTTTGTCCAGAAGTGGATTGATGGTGACTGTTGATAATGATTATTGTATTTAAATAATACACTTTTTTTATCAGTCCCATATATTGGCATTTTTGTGTTTGAGATCAATAAACAGGACGTATACAATATATCATAAATTGCATGACAGCCTGAGGAAGAGAGAGAATGTTCAATTTATTTGTACTTGCGATGCTTTCTTTCCGATATTTTATTTATTTTTACAATGCGCAATGCCAGCTGGAATGAATAATGTGGCATGTTTTTTTTGCAAGCGTGGAGATTAGACAGCCAGAATGGGTTTAATTAAGGCTTGTCAAAAGGGTAGGCACATTCACCTACCTTAAATGTCAGGGGTTGACAGAAATTCCATGGGTTTTTCTCAAAGCGAAAGCAAAAAAAAAATCCTATTATTATTATTATGACAGTATGAAACTGAACACATTCACCAGCACTAAAACATGCATGTGAGGGCACAAGCTCGCTTATTCAGCCTTTAATAGACCCAGACCACCTTGGTCAATGATCAACAGTTCAACGCATTCCGTGATTAATGTTCCATGGATTGCAATTTAAAAGGCACTTTACATCTAAACCATCTACAGTCAGTTTTGCGTTTATATATTAATGTTTTTGCATTGTTTTGATTTGCCAGCTATACATTTCACAGGACCTAATTGAAAATGAGGCTTGTTGTCTCTACGGCTCTTGCGTGGTTATATATATATATTATTTTTAATGTGATAGACCATGAGACTCTCTGTATGCAACCATTATGAAGGAGCTTTAGTAGTTATTTAAAAATGTTGAGGTGATAGAAATATATTGCATTGCAGCTGAAAAATATATATATACCAGAATAGATTTGTTTTTATAATCAAGTGGCCTATATAGCTGCTATGTCCAACACCTTTTTATCTCCTATTGTGCATGAGCAGTTAATTGATGAGTCTGACATTACGGAGACAAGCTTAACACTTGGCAAAGTGCCTTAAATTATAACGATTGTATTCTTAAAATGCAAAAATCACTCACCACACTTTCTGAGCAGTCTTGTTGCAGACTAGAATCACAGGTGGAATATTTAATCTGTGCACTAATCAATATGTCAATAATGTATGTAAGCTTTTGATAGATATTTTGCCATCTGAATAACTCTGCCTAACATTTATTTAAGTTGCATGTTGGGTCACTAAAAGCAGTATCAAGGCGACTGCTAACCCTAACATATAGACCAATGCTAGTTTGTATTTCTCATTAAAAAATACAAATGTACTTTTTTTTTAAACACAACTCTGGAAAGGAGTCAGAAATTATATTCTTGGTTCTTACGGTAAAGTCACGTAGAAGGAAAACGATAAAATAATAATACATATATATAAAACAATGATCATCAGGTGTGAAATCCACAGCAAGAAAATGTTCTGATGATGATTGCTTGTGTTGCAGTCGAAACGTCGTGAGCATTTTACTGTTTTATATTTTTATTATTTCATTGTTTCCCTTCTACGTGACTTTACCGAAAGAACCAAGAATATGAATCCCTGCAGTCACGAAAGCTTTAAATCAAAATTTGAGTCAGAAATTGTTCAGGAAGCCGGCCAATTTAAGATGTTACTAATATACTACGACCCAGATAAGGTTAGGAAATTAATAAAAGGGTGCGTACATGCAGATCACAATTATGCTCATTGATTGCAGTTTTATCGGTTTGATGTCCTTCTTTGCTCAGTGCTTTGGCACGTGAGGGCATGCATACTGCCGCAGCGTGTCAAGGTGCTGCCGGGCAATCACTTTGCTCGCTCCACTGCTGTTACGGTGGCCACCTCTTTCAATGCTGGCCTTACATCTTGGAAGATGTGCGGGTACCCACACTTAATCCCAACACATACAACCTACCAATCAACTGTGGGTGGACAGAGGTAGGGATGGGGTGGGGAGTTTAATAAGATTTCCCCAATGTGTCAACTTCTGTGCAGGGGAAAACAGGCGACCTGTTGATTGTAAGTCCATTATGCTAACCATTACACCACGGTAGTATGTACAGTATGGACACAATACATTACATTAAATGCATAGAATTAATACATGTATTTAATGTTAGTGAAGATAATTTGACATCACATCACATTTGCTTTGGCTGGAAACTATGAGAGTAGAAGAAGCTGTCAGTTCTGTAGTTACAAACATGGCATTAGACTTGTCTTGGGGTGTTTGGCAGATTCCAAAAGCCATTTTGCTGAAATGGCTTTTTTCCATTACAAACGTCATGCCATGGCAGATGCCGTTGACAGACTTGAACAGCATTTTTTACAAAGTATTATAAGAACAGCACTTTACAAGATGACATTTTTACGTGAAATGGCAGGAAGCTACGAGTGTTGGTTTTTGTAAGTTGCACCTTTCAAAGAGCAACTGAAGGGCGACTGGACCCATTCCGTAGAGCCCTTAGGCCAGATTTTTATGTAGGACTCGTACTCTCGTTGTCTTTCTCGTCTCGTTTATTCACGCGTATAGTTCACACCTCCTCATCATCGCTCCGGGTCTCTCCGTTCGCTCCGATGCACGACCCGCCATTAACAACACTCCATGTCTCCCCGTTACTACCGTACACTGTATTCTCTCTATCCACTGCTACCGTACACTGTGTTCTCTCTATCCACTGCTACCGTACACTGTGTTCTCTCTATCCACTGCTAACCGTACACTGTGTTCTCTCCATCCACTGCTACCGTACACTGTGTTCTCTCTATCCACTGCTAACCGTACACTGTGTTCTCTCTATCCACTGCTAACCGTACACTGTGTTCTCTCTATCCACTGCTAACCGTACACTGTGTTCTCTCTATCCACTGCTACCGTACACTGTGTTCTCTCTATCCTTATCGTATCTATTCCTGCTCACTGCTGCTCCGTCTCTCTTCCGGGCAACTACCACTCCTGCTCCAATCCCAACCAACACTCCCGTCTCTCTGTTACACTGTCCCCTTTATCCCCGCACCAATCAGTCCCAATCAATTATCTTGTCCCCCGCTTTGCTACTCACCCCCAGGCCCCCAGCCTCGCGTGACCATGTTATTGCCGCCAGGCCGGCGCCGGTCATTAGCCACTCACCCTCCTGACCAATCACCGGCCTGCGTCCTCAGTCACCCCTAACACCTGTCGCGTCTCTTAACGACCCCCCCCCCCCTTAATGCCACGACAACAACAACCGTGTCCTCAGATGCTCCCACTGTACTCTGCTCGCTTGCCTAGCAACAGAACGCGTGGCGCGTGATATTTCAAGTCCTACATTTATAATCACATGAATAGTACCACAACACTACAGTATGCATCAGGCTACTATTAAACATTATCTATGCCTCAATTTTCCTGGCTGGCTGCTGGCTGGGCACATCTCCATCCCAACAAATCCATTGTTCGTGGCTGCAGGACTTTGCCACTGAAACTATCTGGATAACTGGCTAAACGGGATTTTCCCCATGTAACAAAACTCACGATTGAATTGAAATGGTGGGAGAAGTTTGGAAGACTTTTAATAATGGATGGCGACACCAAAGAGGTGGAAGTAACGAATACAGACAACTGATGACGGTTCATTTAAAATTGCTGTAACTTTTCAGTTTGCGCTATGTAATTCTTTCACCAGAATATTATTTAAATCCTAGATAATATTTATGTAATGAGTTCAATCGAGGCGCACACTTGAACTTGGCGGCAAAACGTTTTATTAACTAACATTTAGTTAACTCTTAACACGAACAGGCATAACGACATAGGGTGGTGAACCATCAAGGCCGTAATTATAATATATATTGGGGGGGGGGACATCCCCCCCCCCCCCCAATATTCAAATATGCTCAAAATGTCCCCTCCCCAATATACTGCTATCAAAAATATTTTAAAATAATTGCTATACTATGTAAATAAAAAACAACAATATGCTAAACCTTGGCCACAATATCTGGACTTGTCTTCATATAACAATGCATAGATTTGTTTATTATTGTGGTTATGGTTGTACTTTATTAATCCCTAATCTCTGCCATTACATACAATGAAACAAGAAAAGGTAAAAAAGAAAAACAGAGCAATGTAATACAATACACTATTAGACATTATTGTAAAAAAAAAAAGTCCATCCCATGTGTTAGTGAATTTTCTAAATATTTTAGGCAGGAAATTAGTTTTCAAATTTAGATTCATTTTTTTCTGGGGGGGACCCCCTGGAAGATTTGGTCCCCCCCAATGTTGACTCCATGACTATGGCCTTGCTAACTATATACACTCGCGGGAGATGGCTATTTACAGCGAACACACTACTTGGTCCACGTGCGCAAAGACCGGAGACCAAAGACCACGATGGTGGCGGTTTCTTCCCAGCCAGGACCAACCCGGTCCCCCCTGGGGCTCGGCTTTTATCCCTGCGGCGTGACCAGGCCCCGCCCTTGGCCACACCCCTTTTCCAGATCCTTCGTGACGGTTCAGGACCCACATCACGTGTTCCTCGCACCCTCTCCCTGGCCCTCGTTACCACCTCATCCGGTCACGTGCCCCCTCGTGTTTACTCAGCCTCTTCCCTGGTATGCTCACCCAGGTGGCAGGGAGAGGCTCTGCACATACAGTACCACTCACACGGTACTGTCGCTACACTATTATAGTGCCATCATCAATGACACGACATATATATATAAACCTTAGAATACATATTATCATGGCATTTTATTACGTAAGAAATATTACTTTGAGTGCATTTCATTCTTTACGTAATAACTTTAAAGCTATGGGTTTTTTATTTGACGTTGCATCACGTGAAAGTTTACTTTTCTTGTCGAACTTTGCAGCTCTAGTCCCATCGGAATTCAAGGCAATCATTCCAAAATCTCACGTTCATTCTGAATTAGCAAGAGAAAATGTGCCTACTCTGGTGGGAGTTCTTTGGCTTGAACACAGATGCTCCTTTGTTGCCCCGTAAACACAGTGGCCAGTGTCCTCAGATTCCTTGGTCCTTTGTTTAAGGGTATTTTGGACCAAATCCACACTCCAAGAAGGGAGCTTTCCCTTTATCTGGGTCTGTACTACCAACTCTGCCTCTCTAAAGCAAAGGCAAAAATAAAGATTTGTAAAGCAGAACCCTTTTATGGCCAGGAATGCCTTTGCTAAAAGATCTGGCTTGGGAGAAGCTGAATGTGGTCTCTCAACATTAATTACTATTGCTCAGAGGAAACCATTCGTCCTCTTTGAGTTACTTCTGAGCTTAATGTTTGGCATCTCTTTGCTTTGCTCTTAAAAACGCGTAAATATTCACATCCAAAAAAACCCGTCTGGAAGTGCATGCGTTGAAGCACTGTGTCGGCTAAGTTTGGCTCGTGGTATTGTTTGACGTGAAGTAGTACAAGTGGCAAGACAGGTGTGACTGGTAAATGCAAAACTTCTCCCAACAAGAGACTTCCAAAATAAATAATTGTAAACTTCTGTAAACACGTACAAAAAACGAAAAGGAATGTGTTTACAATGAATCCATCACCGTAAACACACACAATCGACTAAACAAGCATATATACGTCACTTCTCTGGTCTGTAGTTTGGAAATGTCACGTATTCTTTTTTGTCGTATCAATGAACATCATGTAGAGCCCATTTGTGAATCTATGGCTGGACGAAAGCCTCCCCATGCTACGGGGCAGTATGGGTAATTTGATCATACTTCACCACGCTGGTCAGCACGGATTCTAATCCTTTCCTAATGTAATGATAGGAAATGTCCCAACAATTAAATGTACGTACGTAAAACAAAAACAACGTCTGTTTGTGGTCATGGAGGAATATACACATACATGGAAAGTGAGTGGAACATAAGCTTTACTCTGGAATGACAGCACAAATTGTTATCTGTCCATATGAACATCTATTTTTTGCTTCACATCAAACTTAAATAATCCATGTGTTTTATCGGGCAGAGAATGTTCATGTGTATGCGTATTGTTGTGTACTACGTTGCATTACTTTTGTTTTAATCCATCATGAACATGTGGTCTCAATAACTGGTTTCTCGATGTCAAGATCACTGAAGGTTATACATGTTTAAATTGCCATACAGTACTTTGTTTTCCCAACAACCCCTCATGTAAAATCACTACCAGGCCATGACTGCTATGTTATGCAGGCTATCACTACTGCGTGCGTGTTTAATTCTAAACATGAAATAGAAACCATGGCAACATTATGAATGGCTTTGAGGTAACCAATGTGAACTTTCCCTTGTGTCAGTGCAACATAATGCAAAATTCTCCCACGTGATGCGAACAGCAAGTTTTGTATTTCTGAAGAAAGTTACGTTTCACGATGTAGATTCACATATTTGATGGGTAGAGCAATGTGGCTCGCAATTTGAACGTTGTGAGTTCAAATCCTAGTTGGGGTTTGACTGAGCCCACCATTCTTCTGGGGTGTACCGTTTAGTGGTGGGAACGCCAACAGTGGTTGTACTAGGGGTAGACTCGCCCCCACCATAGTAATGTGAAATTTCCACCTCTGGTTTTAGAACTGTAAGTCGACACGAGCACGCTTTTAGTGTTCATTTGAACAATACATAATTTGGCCCATATAGTGCAGGATAGAGCAGTGACGGTTAATGGAAGTCCTCGCACATCATGCCATCAGCTGCTCACATGAGACCATCTTGTCAGATGTGATTGTGAATCACTGCTACGTCCTTTCTCTTGGTACTTGGCACTATGTCCTCAAAAAAGTATCCACTTTCAAAAAATCCTATAAAATGAATACAGCTGTGATAGATTATCTTCCTTTCAACTAGATGTCACTTAAGAACGGGAAATATACTTTACTGGGGTTCTTACATGATGATATAAAATATTGATGACACTGATTTATGAACTCATCAAATATTAAAATGTTATTTCCTATGTGCAAAAGCAACGTACTTCGGAGTACAATTTCATATCCTTATTAACGTATCAAGTGAAATATTATTTTCATTGTCATATTTCAGTTTTTGTTTCAAATATTCAGAAAAAAAAATCGACAGTAGTCAATTAGAGCCTGGTGTTCATATTGTCATGGTGGACGAGATGTTATATATTCCAGTAGAGATGACATTGGAACATAAAGCAAAAAATTACAATGTTATTAAACCTGAGGCTCCCCAAAGGTCCCAACTTCTAAAGCTAAGAACCTCAATTGAACTGCACATAGTCTGGCTGTTGCACTGTAAACTGATGTTCAAGTGCCTTCAAACAAATGTGCGATTGTTGAAATATATTTGCTTAGACAACAGTGCCGGGAGAGCAGAGCAACCTTAATAACAATCATATGAACTCCAGGGGGCAAGTTGCTTCCCATGCCAAACGTAAATAAACACAAACAATGATATATGTCTGCCTTATTGCATCATTTGCCCATTTCATCTTAATGACATTAACATTCATAGTAATAAACAAATTGGGCAGGTATTTATTTACAAACATTCGGTAGGGTGGCTCAGCGATAAAGGTCAGTGAGCACGATCAATCAGGAAGTCGCTCGTTCAATCCTCATCGGGGACTTGTCTCAGTCCTTCATCTCTCCAGGGTCAATAAAATGAGTACCACTTTGTGCATGAGTCAACAGTGGGTCAGACTGACTCCCACCATAGGCCTCCAGGTTTGAGCATGTGCCTCATTGAACCCACTACATCTGGCGTCAGAAGTGGTTAATCTAACTAAGTGATAGTCCTAAACTAGGTGGAATGTTTACTCGAAGACGACAGCCTATGAAGACATCGTCGGCCGAAGCGGACGAGAAGGGGATCATTCCCCAGACAGCCCACGCAGTCGCAACCCCGGAGAGAGGAGGCGGGGCGGCGCTGCCAGCGGAGCAGCGGGAAGAACATAACGCTGCCGCTTTGCCGCTGTCAGGGAGAGACCACAGGGTGCGCAGCGCCCCCCTCGCCGAGCTGCTGGCTGCCGCGGCAGTGCTGATCTCTGAGCTGGACCGTGAGGAGCCACTGACAGAGACCGAAGCGCCGGAGTTGAGGGGAGTCGACGCCGCAACCGCCATTTTCTGCGTGCAGGAATCTCAGGATGTACAGCCCGCGCGTGCTGCCGCCATTTTGGCGGACGGGTGGGAAGATTTTTCCGCTAAATCTAAGTTTCCACCAACAACATCAACTGCAGTTTCACCTCTCCGGCGACAACTTCCATTTGTTAAAGAGCTCACGGCATGGGGTGGCGACTGGGAAGCGTTCAGGAGGCGCTTCACGGCGAATTGTGAGTTGGCGGGTTGGACTGAGATGGAGGCACTGCGTGCGCTCCCCACCACCCTAGATGACGATGCCTTGGCGGCATTCTACGCAATCCCAGGTGCCAACAGGGATACGCTGTCACGGGCTTTTACGCAGATGGCAGCGATTTTCAATCCACCGTCCAACGTTCATCACAAATTTACCACGTGGACTCGAGGGGAATCCGAGACACCTCTCACATTCCACAGCGCCTTGCTGTCATTGGCACAGGCGGCGTTTCCAAAAATGGAGCAGGATGGGTTGGACTCGCTAGTGCTTGAGCAATTGCTGGCACTGGCTCAGGAGCTTCACATCATCCTGCCAGCTACAGAGGACAGTAACTTGTCTTCTCTTCAAATCCCGCAATGCCTCCAAGCACATCTTAATCTGCAACGCCGGGCAGGGGTGGCAGAGCGCACCGGTCCTTCCGAGGCTCCTGGTGCACCCAATGACATGGAAGATCCCCAAGTATGCGCTTCGGTTGGCAACGGACGTTGGAGGAAGGACGATGCGGGGCGACAAGGAGGGCGAGACTGACGGAGATGGACCTCCTGCCCTAGGAGCAGCACCATCGTTTGCTACAACTGTGGCCTGCCGGGGCACATTGCGAAGGGATGCCGCGCTGCGAGAGGGAGACTCTCCGGACCGACGTTGTCCTCCACCTGGCCATCCTCCACTCCACTGAGCCCCCAGGTAAGTTGTGATGCACCATACACTCGACCCTTGCTGCCACCTCATCGGTTTCGAGCATCGGTGCGAGTTTGTGCGGTGTATGCTCGGGTCGGGTCGGGGAGCGTGGGAGTCCGGGGTTGCCGAATAATAGCTGGCAACATTGGCCTGGTCAGTGGTCGGATTTAGCCCATAGGGTCGTCGCCACGGTGGCTGGGTCTTCGGCCGTTGTGAGAACAGTACAAGGGGTGGAAGTACGGGTGCTCATTAACACCGGAGCATCCGTTACTATTGTTTCGGAGTTTATTTTGAACATCTTGCCGAAACACTCTTGTATTCTTCACCCTGTCGCCATTCCGTGTTTTGCCACGAACGGGGGATCCCTAGGTATCATTGGCCAAATTACTGCTACAGTATGCATCGGTGACATCAAGTTGACCGGGCCAGTACTAGTTTTGAAATCCTTGGCTGTGCCCTGCCTACTGGGCACCGATTTCTTAGGAAAAATGCTCCTCAATGTCCGATAGATCAGGGCTGCATCGAGTTGCCAACGGGCCGCCGAATGGCTTTTCTGCCTTCCCCAACTCGGTTGCGCATGGCTGACGCCACGGTCCAAGCTATGGCGAGCGAGTAGGACTGTAAAAATCCCATCCGGGGCGCAGATGCTGGTACCCTTGCGACTGCGGAAGCAGCTCGATTAGGTGACGACCGCCGAAGGGATCCTACTGGGACACGCGAACAAAGCGAGCAGGGGTTTAACACTAGTGGGGTCACAGACTTTGCTGTCCTATGACCAGGAACCTTTCATTCAGGTCCTCAACGCCGGGTTGGTCACGTCTGTTATACAGGCGGGAACCGTGTTAGCCCATGCGTCTGCTGCGAGTTGCTGTGGGAATGTCATTGGTGAGGTGGGGGTCGTGTCATTTATGGAGCAGGGTACACCATGTGATGAGAAGTGGATAGACACTCTCTGCTCCAAAAACCCAGATTTATCAGACACTCAGAGGGCTGAGTTGTGCTCACTCTTAAGGGAATTTTCTGACGTTTTTATTAAGGGAAAATACGACATTGGTTGCACGACATTGCGGCACCACGTCGATACAGGAAATGCCGCCCCCATCCGTCAGAACCCTTACAGATTGAGTCCCAAAGAAAAGGACCATGTCTTGTCAGGTGGTCGATGAGATGTTGGCTGGTGACATTATTTCACCATCAAACAGTCCATGGGATGCTCTCATAGTGCTTGTCAAAAAACATGACGGGAGTTTGCGCTTTTGCGTTGACTTTCGTAAACTAAATAAAATATCTGTGGCCGACGCGTCCCACTCCCTCGTATGGACTATTCCTTGGATGCTTGTTGTCGGGGTTCTGGCAATTGCCTTTGGACGAGAGTTCAAAGCCCAAAAACACGTTTCGGACACTGCAAGGGTTGTTTGAATTCAACCGTCTTCCAATGGAGCTCCACTCAACTCCAGCCACATTCCAGAGGCTTCTCACGGCCTATCGAATGGCCCCCCACACTTCCACCGAGTTCTCGTCATTTTTTTATGTACAGGAGGGAACAGGATCCCCCGATTGATGTTCAACTGAACACGAGGCCGCCTTAGTAGAAAGTTAACATACCTGGCTCTATGCGCCTTAACCTTCAGCGAGTGTCGGAAGCACGGGAGGCTTCCAGGGGGAATTCGGCCTTGCGGCAGTCGGCCAATGAGAGGTTAAGGGGGCTACGTGTGTCGGGGATTAAATGGACCCCCGGTGATAGGGCTTGGCTGCACTGTCCTCAGGTACCGGTGGGTACATACCCCAAATTATACAAACCATGGCGAGGCCCGGTCGACGTGATACAGGCTAACAGACCACAATGTGTGCAGATTCAGATCGGTCGCCGGCGTTGGTTTGTACACCCTTCGTGACTCAAACCATTTGTTTAGCCTTGCGCGGTCCCCTCATCTCCACTTTCCAAGGTTTGGGTGTCTGGTGTGTCCGACGAGCTGGGGTGGGCGTCCGCTGAGGTTGTGCCTCAGGAGAGTTCTGTGATTCCGCCCACAGGACCAAAGCGCCTAATTCCCTCGACGTCGCTGGTTACGCCGGCCACGGACAGACTACCAATTGTTGAGCGACCATCGCCCACCCGCTCTACAGCTGTCGTCATGGATTCTCGGGAGGGTCCGCGCCCGTTAGGCCATTGTCAAGGTCCCCCCGGGTCCTCCAGGGAGCTCTCATGCCCACCTTACTTGGAGGCCCGGTGATGAGGACTCGTTCAAAGACTGCCCGGTTCAAATGGCTCTCCTCCACTGTGCCGTTTTCCCCTATGCCGTCTGCTCCTTGCCACACTCGCGAGTCGGAGGATTTATTGGCAGAACCTGGTTCTTCTTGTGTTCGTGGGTGTTGGCACACATACGGGTGTAGGGTCGTGCTGGAGGTGGGAGGGGGGGGGGACACCACTCCTTGTACATTGCTAACTTTTTCTTGTTGTCTCTTCCTTCCCTCTCTTCTCTTCCCCCTTTTTCTCGGGAATTTTATAATTATTCTATATACAAAGCGGGTGGGGGGGGGGGTGATGTAGTGATATACAAGGCGTCACTATAGGGCAGCGACAGTACCAAGTGATGAATTGTACTGTAGGGGCAGAAGCCTCTTTCTAACACCAGGGTGTGGATGCAATGGAAGGGCTCTCTAGGAGGCAATGGTGAGAGAGAGGGTGGGCGACGATAGGACGAAGGGGTTGTCCCTTCTTTGTGGATTTTTGGTAAGAAATTCATAAGATGAATGGATGTTCAGCTTACACAATCCGTAAAGCTATCACCCCAACCGTTGGGAAAGAACCATATGATGGACCCAATCAAAACCATCACCTTGCCATACATAGCAGGGGTCACTAAAAGTATTTCCAAAATCATGAGCAAACAAGATCCAGTTTCGATTTAACACAGTACATAAAATAAGCTGTGTCTGCGGCAGTAGTTACATTGGGGAAACTAAGCGACATGTCTCGGACCGTGTTTGTGAACATAAGGCAGATCTGAAAAATGGTAGGACCAATACCTCGGCCATGGCTGATCATTGTTTTAATGCGGTGGGATCACACGAAATTGATTTATCTAAGTCGAAGGTTCTTTGCAAGCCCACTGGTTATCAGCAAAGATTCGTTCATGAAGCCATCCATATATATAGACACAGACACAATTTCAACCGGGAAGATGGGTACATACTGAGCAATCATTGGAAGGACGTTATCAACCAGTTTAAGTCATAATTGGCTATGATGTTTCCATCCTACCACCTTCTGATGTTAGTTGTGCTTTACGCCCATTTCAAACTTGTGCTTTCACAGTCACTTCGCGTGCCGACTCCTTAGTTGCGGTGCTGCGATCTGCCATTAACATGCTAATATCTCTTTAACATGCTCATTTTCACCTGGCAGCCCTTTGATTGGTGAAAAACGACCCACCGCTGGGCTCGCTGCCTAACACTTACATTATCATTGGCTGCTGACATTTGGAGCTACGCCCATTTCAAACCTTTATAAACAGTTTGCTTTGGAAGCTAACCCTCCTTTTCCTGAAGACAACCGCTTGTGTCGCGATCAAAATGTCGTAGTTTTCTGTTATTTTAAATTATTTTCTTTGAACCTATTTACGTGACTTTACCAAAAGACCGAAGAATATGAATTCCTGCAGTCACAAAAGCTTTAAGTCAAGATTTAACTGAAACCAATCACTGAACCCAATCAGGTGCAGAGATCAGAGGCGGAGGAGGAGAGGGTGTTATTGTAATTATATACTAGATTAGTAATCAGTTAATTAGTATGTTCCCCCTATAAGGAATTGTAATTGTAATATGAATTACTGAATAATACGCTTCCAGGCTGTACTAAGCCTGTAGCTATCAGAGTGGTTAAAATTATTTTTATTTCTCTCAATTTCAATGGACTCTCTAATTAGTCTTGGCCAGTCATAATTAGTTTTACATAACACTTCAACGTTATCAAAATCAATTGAGTGTCCTTGTTGGCAAGCATCTGCCATTGCCGACAGTTGTGTTTGAGAGAATTTCATATTTATTTGCTGTTCTTTTAGTCTTACGCTAATGTTATGTTCCGTCTGTCCAATATAGCATTTACCGTATAAGCGATCATCAACCTTCTGTTGATAACTTAGTACAAGACACTATTTTTTAATTTTGTGTACCATACCAAATCTTACTTTAATGTTTTGCTTTTGAAAATCACAGGATAATGTGTCAGTTACTCCTGAGATATATTGTATTTTACACTATGAGACCTCCTTTACCAATGGCAAAATATAGTAATACGTTTTTACCCTTTCAACTGGTACAAAACTGACACCTTTGTACAAGGGATCATGTTTGCAATAACTGCTTGTGTTGTGGTTATTGCAAACATGATCTCTTGTATAAAGGTGTCAGTTTTGTACCAGTTGAAAGGGTAAAAACCTATTACTATATTGTATTTTAATTGTTTTAATAATATGATCACTTTCAGCAGTATTGTTGTTCGATCTTGATTTCGCATTCAATGCTCTGTTAATTTTAGCATTATTGTAGCCATTCAGTCGTAGTGCTTCTCTAACATGTTTAATCTCTCCCCTTAGACTTTCACCATCTGACACTGTTTTAGCCCAATGTATGAGCATCTTGATGAGAGAGGATTTTTGTGCGGGGTGATGGTGCGAATTTGCATTCAGATAGGCATCAGTGTGCATTCCCTTTTGGTAAACGCTGTGTTATTTTACCATTTAGGCTGAGTCCAAGCAAAATATCTAGGAAATGAAGTTTGTTATTCACCTCCATTTCCATGGTGAACTGGATGGCCGGGTTTTGTGCATTGAGATTATTTAGAAATTATTTAAGTGCATTTTTACCATGTGGCCAGACAACCAACGTGTCATCAACATATCTAAACGAAAAAGATGGTTTTAATATGCTTGAGGCAAGTGCTCTTGTTTCAAAGTTTTACTTGTATAGATTTGCTATAGCAGGAGATAAAGGAGAACCCATTGCTGCTCCTTTTGTTTAAAGAAATCACCTCACCATAAGAAATACGTGTTATTTAGACAATGGTCGGCTAGTTTTGGAGTATCTTCTGGTAAACCTATCTTCTTTACTAGTGTATCAAGTTATTCAAGCTACTTGTTAGCTGGAACCTTAGTGAATAGAGAAATTACATAGAAACTCAACAGAATATCATTAGGGTTAAGTTTAATATCTTTAATGACATTCACAAGATGTTCTGAATTTCTTATGAATGAAGATGTCCTACCGATGTAAGGCTGTATTTGCTTAGTTATATATTTTGCTAATTTACGTGGCAGAGCCTATTGTACTTACCATGGGTCATAATGGGATACCGATTTTATGAATCTTTGGTAGCCCATACAGTCGAGGTGGTTTTGATGCCCTTGGCTTAATTTGGTATTGCTCAGTCTTGGGGATTAATGAATTTGCAATGATTGCAGTAGTCTTATGTTCCAAAGTATTAGTTGGATCTCGTTTAATTTTAATATATGTACTTTCCTCCAGTAAATTATCATAATCTGCTCGTGACATCACTACAGTAGTGCGGCCTTTATCAGCTGCCAGAATTTGAATATCTTTATTTAATTGAAGCTCTCTGAAGGCTTTTACTTCGTTAAAGCTAATATTTATTTTTGGTACCTTGCTATTCTCAATTATTTTGGCAACCTCGTGCCTAGTCATTTCTGCCTCATGCGGACGGTGTCTTACCACTTATTCTTACTCAGCAATTATCTCATCCACTGGAATTGGGCGTGGGGCAACGGCAAAGTTAAGGCCTTTAGAAAGGACGGAAATCATGTCGCTGGTTAAATCAGTGTTAGTTAAGTTCATTACAGTTTGTTTTAAAAATGTTCGTTATTAGTTGGGAATTGTTTGTTATGAAGTCTAGAGAATTGATTAATTTGGTTAGTTTTAGTTAGATTGTTGTGTTATAGTATCGATTATATTCCAATAGTGTATGGATACTAATCTAGTATATAATTACAATAACCACTTCCCCTCCCCTGCCTCTGATCTCTGCACCTGATTGGGTTCAATGAAGACGTCGTCCTGCACTATTAAAGACCAGAAGCAGGTGGATGGCTGCACTATTCTGGCAAATCGCCTGATGATGCTGGATGTAATTGCCAGCGAAACGCCGTACTCAAATTGTAAATGTTGTGGATTCACTCTTCAATACGCCAGTGGGCTGAAGTAGTAACTATTTGTCGTTTTGTGACAAATCCCTTACTGATTGGCCGTGTCGGGTGGTGGAGGGTTTCGATACATTTCTAGTGACATCGCGGATGTCACTGTGTGGTGCCGGCCCTAGAGGGGCACGGCGTGCGATGTACTCGCATCGCGGACATCACGTACGTAGTGACATTGTGTATGTCGCTGGGTAATGCCGGCTCTAGCGAGGCACGGCGTGCGATGCATTGACATTGCGGACACCCCGTAGGTGGGTGTAGTACCAGCCCTAGAGGGGGCTCCGTGAGCGCTGAGATAGCGCTCAGTGGCACCACGCGTGCCGTGCAGTGCTGACCCTACAGGAGGGAGTGTGAGAGTGTCAGCCATGGGATGAGGTTACCCTAGGCCATGACACTCTGGTTGACCCTGGATAGGCACGTGACTAGAAAGATCTACAAAGGGCCCTAGGCTTGGGGGTGGTCACGTGTCAGGGTGAGATCCTACGGGAAGGGTCGAGAATCGACAAGAGGCTTCTCAAAGGTGGTCGTGGCCAAGGGCAGGGCCAGCCACGACCCAGGAGAATATAAACCGGGTCCGCACAGGGACCGGGGTTCAGCGTTGCTGCCGTCATCTGAAGATCTACGATGTACGTTCTACGTCCAAGAAGAGGTCACCAACACGTCGACGAGGACCCCAGCTAGGGTCCTGTCTGTTGTAGCTACTCCCAGTAACTAGCGTAGTTAGCCTGGTGGTCCACCACCAGAGGTTATCTGGTAAAGGAGCAGTAACCCTTTTGTGTTATGTGTTGGTGTTAATAAATATGTGTTGCCTCAAGAAGTACGGCTGCGACTCATTTGAATCCACTACACATTTATACTTACACGATCTCACCCAAAAACCTTTATTATGAATAATATTGGTCGCGAAAGCCTACGTGTTAAATATAGTTCAAGTGTTTACTTGACTCTGAGTGCCCTCATGTCCAGTATAACATTCCTTTCACCATGACCTCAGGCTTTCCCCAGACAATAGTATTGGGTGGCAAATGGAGGGTTTCTAACACTTACTTGCATTGTACACTTTGCCTGTTTGACTATCTGGTTTCAGCTTGAGGAATTGCATAACTATATTGATCATTCTTGATTTTAAGCTTTCATAACTGCAGGAATCCATACTCTTTGGTTCTTTCGGTAAAGTCACGTAGGTAGATTTGTGAATATAAATGAAAATAAAAAATATAATTAAAAAAAATATTTTTATTTTTATATTTTTATTGATTTCATTATTATTTTCTATCTACGTGACTTTTCCGAAAGAACCAAAGAATAGTGTACCACTTAACACGTGCGTTTAGTACATGCAGTTTCTCTAGTGTGCATTATTTATGTAAAACTAATATACATGCGAGAGGATAACGAGGCATGCAAATGATTATCATGGGCGTGACAAAAGGAATGGAGAGAAATCATCACTTTAGCCAAATGCCTTTTCAGTTCGCCTTAGGGGGGAAATTATAGCACAAAAAGTAGACCCCTTGGTTTTTTTTACAAACAAAAGCAACAGCAACAACATGCAAATGGTGTTCATGGTGTTGTACATTATATTTCATGTAAGCTTTCGCGACCAATGTTATGATTCATAATTGCATTTTTGGATAAGGCCATTTTTTAAAAATGTGTCGCTAACCCTCCTCCAACCCGACACAGTGAATTAATAAATGAATCTAACAATGTATAAAAAATCAGCGGTGAGAAATTTGCCGACTAAAGTTAAGCATTGTGTGTCATAGTATTTGAATACACAAATATTTGTTGATTAAAATAATCAACACATTGAGAATAGTAGGTTTTTCCCCTTTAATCTGGCAACAAAACAGGTGTTAAGTTGTTACAACACCAAACTGAAACCGTTTACAACGAATCATGTCTGCATTAACCACAATACTTGTGGTCACAATGCAAAAAAAAAACACTCTGATAATATATGCATTGTCTTTTAAACTTATTGGTCCACACACAACACATTTGTCGACACCGCCTTAAAAATAAAAAAATTAACCCGTAAAAACAAAGTTTTTCACTATAAATCCTTTATATGCGTGGCGGCTAGAGTCCTCTCGTCCTCTGGCTTGAGATGGCTGCCACCTATGGGTCAGATGATTGTCTGCCAGCATTAAGCAATTGGTAATTAAATATTTTTTTAAAAAAATTCCTAAACAGTGTAAAATTTTGGAAAACATTTTTCACGAAAATTAATTGTCACGCACAACGAGTCTGTGTGGAAAATGTCAGCTCGATTGGATCACGGGAAGTGGTTTAAAAAACGACCGAAAGATTTGTACGGTCGTAAGCAAGCAAGCACGCAAGCAAGCAAGCAAGCGAACTTAATATAAAGGATTTAAAAAAGAAATGTGTAAGTGTGTGTGTGTGTTGTGACTAACAGCCATTGCCCATAACGTTGCCTTTCACATACTTCTCCTTAAGGTAGTGTAGACGAATGTGTTGATTTTTTCTTGTCATACGTGCTTGTGCCGATGCATCATCACCAAATCATGTGTTAAATATTCGTGAATGGAAAAACATTTCCGAGTGATGTGATGGAATTTGGCGAGCATATTTTATACGTGTTTGAATTATGTTTGCTGAAAAGATAGCAGGCTTCAGAATGGAAACCCGTATTTAATAATGTTAAGACATGCAGAGGGTTCATACCTGGGTTACAGCCACACAATACTAATGGAGCATATTCTCTGCTGTATTCAGTCTACCAGGCATTTTGTGTGCATGCCACAAATCTTCCACAACGAACAGTTTTCATTATTTCGGTTACTGCTGAACAGAAATATACGAAAATTGTTTTTTATTTTCAAAATCGAAAGGTGCATTTCTTTTACCATCATAGACTAAAAATGGCTTAATACGTTTAACTGTGTAGGATGATTGGCCGGCCGCCATTATTTACTGAGAACATCACAAAATAGTAAAGGAATCGACTGCAGCCAGCCCTCGGAAGTTCTTGAATTATTATTTACAAACCGTGTCCAGTGGGTTTTAGGTACATTCGTTTTTTGATTATTAATTTACTCAGACCCAAACAAACTTAAAAAGTGCTTCTTCAGACGTTGCTTGGTGCTGCTCGGGGCACAGAGAAGCTGCGCACGTGATGTCCTTGCCAACTTCCATTACATCACACGAGGAGTCGAAACGCGTTGGCCCCGTCCAACAAGATTTGACTGGTTATGCATTGCCTGGCAGGTCTGCGTTAACTTTACAGCCAGTTTCCCAACATCAACATTCACGTTTCGACACATTTCACAGGAATAACTTTGTGCAACACAATTCGGTGACTGGAAGTGTTTACTGTAAATGTGAGTTTTCAGTTTTCACTCGGAAAGTAAAATATGGCAATTACGTGCAATGGGCGTTTCCTTTGTTTTGTTCAGATGTGTTTTAGTTTTGCTGCATTTTGTCCGCATTGTAATTTAATTAAAAATTTTCTTGTCAAAATAATAACCAAAGCACAATCACGTGGATATATACCAAACGGGGGTGGGGGGGAAATATTGTGCTGACAATTTAACATCTTTTAATGTCACCTTTGCTTTACAATACTATCAAGTCGTGCAAAATTTACAATGAAAATAACACGCAGAAAGCAATTGTAAGAGACGAAATGTGCATCGAACGATTTGTCAAGAGGGC
This sequence comes from Lethenteron reissneri, assembly GCF_015708825.2. NCBI lineage: Eukaryota > Metazoa > Chordata > Hyperoartia > Petromyzontiformes > Petromyzontidae > Lethenteron > Lethenteron reissneri. The sequence continues at coordinate 7,867,190 of NC_083803.1, read as the reverse complement.
CCATTTTTATCTAGGACGACGGGGATATAAATAAGACTCCTTTAAAGACATTCATTGGCACCGAAAAGCAATAACAACTAAATGCATTTTACTGTTTTGACTACTTTTGAAATCCACAGCAAGTGTAGAATTAGGTGCCGTCTAAAAGCACCCCGAAGCCGTATATATATATATGCCCCTCATCCAGTTAATTTTGCCAACTAAATCGTGAAAGGTATTTAATTCTGATGCACTCTTCACGCAACTTACTGGTAGGTGCTTGCCCCTGCATTCCTTGGAGACAAGCCAATGAATTAAATGTTAAAGATGGCCATATTTACCACCCAGTGACTTTAAAAAAAAATCACCGAGCGGTAAATGGATTTTTTTTTCCAAAACACAGCCAGACGCACTTTGGCGAGGAATTTCTGGCTGAGCTGATTATTTTTCACGTGTGTTTAATAACGTACCACAGATTTCTTTTGTAAAAATCAGGTGTTCATGAATAACAACAATTTAGCAGCACTGCATGTCCCATCAGGCAGCAAAGCAGCATTGGAGAGATTATAAAACCAACATGTCAGACCACTGCTGACATATTGGTCTCACAAGCCATGAATTTAGTTAGGAAGGCTTCGAACAGATGTCGCGTGAATGTATTGCAAAGTGAATGACTTTGGCAGCTGAGTGTATTGTGCACAGGAATACAGACACAAACTACTCGTGCTAATTCAGAATGGGCCGTTTGGTCATTTTTTCTGAAAATGTCCCAGTTTTCTCAGAGCCCCCAGAGTGTGATCTCTGGCTGTCAGTCAATCTACCTGCTCTCTCTCTCTGCTCTGAAACAGAGCTGTTACCTGAAATTTCAGCCTACTAAATGTTTTCTGCTATCAAGGAGTCCTAATGATTAGTGTTAAGAGTGTGTTTATTTCATGCAATTCAACTAAGGTTGAGAGCTTTAATGCAGTAGCTCAGTCCGTTTGCCATTATGTCTGTCTAAAGACGAATTAAACTTAAGCGTGTAGTTACGTAGCTATTAAAGCTTTGCCATGAATAAAACAGGGCTCATTTATGAAAGGGGCTGCTGAACGCTTGGACACACAAATCGTCACTAAATTGATTATTCTTGGCGTTTGCGTCGTAGCGGTCGAGGTGCCCGCGCCTCTGCTCGTTCCTCGCTTCCCGATGACGTCGCTGTGCACGACGTCGCCTTCTCGTCGTAGGGTTTGAAACGTAGCGTTATCGCCGCTTCATTAAATTCCTCCTTTCGGAATCCATGTATTTGCATATTTTCTTCTTTTGTTTCGCAACGAGTGATTACCATTGCACATTAGAAAGAAATACATTTCCTTGAGAATTGCTGGCACTTTCCCCGTAGAAATGTAAATAGTGGAACATTAATCCTTGTGATATTAGTTTATGCTTTCAAATACCCCCCCCCCCCCCCCACCTCGGTTGAACCACGTTTTACGTTCGAGTTGAATGCTTTTAAAATCCTTTATATTAAGTTCGCTTGCTTGCGTGCTTGCGTGCTTGCTTGCGTGCTTACGACCGTGCAAATCTTTCGGTCGTTTTTTAACCCACTTCCCGTGATCCAATCGAGCTGACATTTTGCACACAGACTCGTTGTGGGAGACAATTAATCTTCGTGAAATTTTTTTCCCAAATTTTACACTGTTTAGGGAAAACAAATTAAATATTTAATTACCAATTGCTTAATACTGGCAGACAATCATCTGACCCATAGGTGGCAGCCATCTCAAGCCAGAGGACGAGAGGACTCTAGCCGCCACGCATATAAAGGATTTATAGTTAAAAACTTTGTTTTTACGGGTTATACTTGTTCTATTGTGAATTTGTGAAAAAGGCCAAGTGAAAAAGGGCCACGTGAAATGTCCTCTCTTGATTACGAGTTGCACGTGCAATGCGGCAAAAACGATTATAGGTGGGACTTTACATTGTCGCGAATTATGCCATACTTATTGTTCTCTGATTTTGACTTTCATGTCGCGACTCACGAGCCACATGGGCTGATGTGAAGCTCTTGCCTGGTCATTGAATAGTGAAACCTGCTAGATAGTTTCGATTTGTTTCGAACACCTCACTATGGAACACCAACATGCTTTTATCAATGTGGAACCAATAAGAATACAGCTGGATCGCTACATAATCATATACTGCTCCATCACGACCAAGAAACCCATCTTTAAATTTGAGAATTGAAATGTCACTTTAGTACAGATCTGTGATCGTGGGCTGTTTTGCGTTGACGGAGATTATGTACCGTGATATTTTAATTTACGACATTATAGCTATGATACTCTGGACTAAAAACGATATCACCAGTGAATTACTTATACACATTTGACTGAATATAAATGTAATCCGATATTCTTGCTAAAAAAAATGTTTCATGCCTGTCAGTGTGTTGACACAAGCCTTGCCTACTCCTTAAATAAATAAAAGTTGCACATTTATGTGGCTCTTTCATCGTAACAAGTACTGCTATTTGTATTGTAGATAGTGGCTGTTATTAGATCAAATGTGCACTATACAGTATTTAAAACATAATCTAGATGCCATGACATTTTATAAATGGCATGTTCGTGCAAAAAAAAACCGTGAAAAAAAATTATCTTGATTTTATCACGTAATCATGATTACTGCAATTTATGTAAATCATTCAATCGCTTAGGCATCAAGGAGCGACACTAATAATACTCAGATTACACCAAATGCCAGGATTTCTCAGGTGATGGCAGCCACTTGGGCAGACCTTTAACCAGCAGTGGCCAAAGCTGAGGATGATAATGATGAAATACTAGTTCACATGAACGTGTGTGCTTGTGTTTTATCTTGCAATGGATTGGTTTCGTGCACACATGGGTCCCTGGTATGCCAGGCAACGATTGCTGCACACAACCTTTAACTTGCTGGGAGATAAATTGCGTGCACTGAGCCCTGTCCATTTAAATGTTGGTGCAGTTCAAGATAAGGATTGGATATACTGTAGCTAAATGTTTCATTAAGTAGAACTAAAGCAATTTATTTAAATTGTCTCCCAGCAGATATCGAACTTAAAAGCAGGCAAAGTAAATGATCTTACCGCTAACATCAGGATATAAATTACCCAATAGAGTTCCATGAATACATTAATAGGGGAGGGAAGAAAATTTACCATGGCGAGATGAGGCAAAATGGTCAGGCCATTCCAGGTCTTTCCACAGTCACACGTATACATGCATAATTTGTGAACAGGCAATTCCGCTGGTTCCAGACATTAGGGGAGAAAAACTAATTCTACTAATTACAGTACATATCTGTGTGACCTAAGCCGGGGGTTATATTTAAATTTGTATAAGCAGGCAAGGGAATCGGCTCACTGTGCCTGATAGAGAGGCTTTGCAGTGGCAGAAAGGCATATGGTTAAATTCATTAAATCCATTAACATGCAGCCATCCATTATCACAACCTCATGCGTTTACGGAAGTGGTCAGATAATACCGTGTGTTGTAAACGTGTGATAGCAAAATTGCCAATCTAACTTGGAGACTATGCAAAGGAGATGCGTTCATGAAAAAACGTTTATGCTTTACGCCATTCTTTCTCTATATATCATCATGGTCACCATGATAGCTTTCATTTTGCATGTCACATTTGTGTTTATGGGACAGCTATTATTCAGCTTGGATCTTCACTATAAATGGACTTGAATAGCAAATTCTGCGTGGGCAAACTCGACCATTACCTGTCGTTTTTACACAGTGCCAGTAGCATGTATAACAGTTAATCATTCAATTCGTCAATATCCGCATCAGGTAAGAGAATTCCAGGAGCTCCCTTGGCAGCCTTACTTCTATATTCAGACTGACTAGCTGAGCACTTTAAAATGAAGTCATTATCATCAGCCACAGTCTTTTCATTCCCAGTTGAAGGCCTCCCCAAGGCGTCGCCATCTGTCACGGTTCCACAATCCCAACAATCTACCCAGCTGCTGTACACAAGCTGATATCTAATCGCTTTGTCTCCACCGTGGACGTCCTCTCGGGCATGTTCACAACGTTGGCTGCCATTTCTGTAGTGGGCAATGCATCACACTGTGTCAGAGAATGCCCCCACAAAGATGATGTCTCAGAATTACTTTTTGAAGTCACTTCAAATACGCCTCGAGATCCACGCTCGAGGTTATGCCTTTCACATGCCTTGCAAAGTGTGTTCGTTGTGTGTCAATAAAGCCAAAATGTGTAATTTTCCTATCTGAGAATAAACCAAATCAAGTGAAAGCCCATATTTAATATTGTGTCATTTGTGGCCAGGGTGAGAGCATCAACTAACTACAATTGAGAACTTGGTTGAATCATTGGGTGGCGACATGGATTTGAAGCTAGGATCTCAGAAGTGGGAACTCGGTCTGTTCATTGCATTGGAATCGACAACCCTTGCCACTGTGGGTGGTGCTGCCTGTCCTGATGGAATCTGTCACACCTGTGTGGGTTGACAGGTCGATATCGCGATAGGCCTATTGCAGTTGCGTATAATTCCATCTCCTTCAATCGGGTATTGCATTTCCCGATTCGTCTTTGCCGCATTGATCCGAACAGCTGGGATAACTTTGCAGCAGATAGAGGTTGTGGTGAGCACAGATGCATGAAGGCACAACAGGCTTTTGAAGAGAGTCGAATCATCTCCCACCGACAACAAAAGAGAAAGCCGACTTAGTTCTCTGGCATGGGATAGCAGCCTCAATCGGCAGCCCACCTCGAGTTTATCTGGTTCTCAATTCAGGCTAACGCGATAAAAAGTATTGCACAGTTGTCAGATTGTTGAAAGCACAACCAATTTCTATGAAATCATCTTTGCTCAACGTTTTGTCTCATTCAGTTATGTATTTCTCATGAAAGGACACACCTGCTGACATTTATTTATTTTATTCAGCGCTTTGACAATCCACTGCTGGATGAGCGTTTCACCACACCGTACAGATTGTGGGGGGGGGGGGGGGGGCGATATTTAACCACACTTCACGCTGGGTTAATGCAGGCTGGTGAAAGTGGTGAGCATAGGTGAATATGAATGCAGCAGAACGATGGATGTTGTTGCGCTGCCCTCCGCTCTTCCGTGTTAACCCCGCAGCCTCTATAACAACCTCTCTGCATCTGGTGGGTTCTCGAGTCAATTACGCTTTCATCAACATTTTATACTTAAATTAATTATTTAATCGACTACACAAATTTATATACGTAGTCTATTTATTTATGTATATGTGGTCGAGTAAATACATATATTCACGTGTAGGCGTATATAACATCCATTGCGATGTGTTAGAGACATTTCCAAAATAATATTGCCTTCGTGTTATTTTATAATGAGAACAGAACGCAACCTACAGTTGTATCGCTTGTGGAATACCCCGTTCAGACAACGTGCCCTTGCACGATCCGGACGGAGGGTTTGTCGACGGCAACCGGCGAGGATGGCCGAGCGGAGTGCCAGCAAATGGTGAAGCACGTCGGCGCAGTAGACGCGTCCACCGACGGCCTTGGGTTATGTGCACGTGACACCGTCGTCTTCAGGGCACGCATCGCCGGCGTGAAGGTGGAAGATCACCATGTGAGGTTAAAGGGGGTAGGAGGTGGGGGAATGAGACGTGAGATACGGTGGAAGGATTTTCGGGGTGCACGGTTGACGGCAGGACAGCTAATTGCAAAACCGTCTCGTTTCAGAAGCGTCGGAGAAAGCCTGTAAAAAAAACTGAAATTCACATTTTTTGTTAAAAATAATGAATTTGAAATTAGGTTATGGATCGCAATGCTGTAACTGCATTTTGAACGGAAAGGTAACTGTCTATATTTAATTCGGGCTGATTTGTATACTACAGATCCATGCAGGTCAAAACGATATCCACAACAATCGTTTAACATGGATAAAATCACACCTCAATAGCTCAACAAAACATCTGCTTAGTTTTCCAATTTTCGTTATTACATCATCTATTCATGGGACATGCTGCATGGGAGGTAGAGAAAAGGTCAGTGTAAGTTTAGCCACGTATAATTGTGACAGATCGATCCATTAACCTGTTGTCATAATCCCCACCTGATACATTATACATGCTTAACAGTGATGTGTATGAAGAGCAACTGGTCCATTCTGTTTCTTTATAATTTTAAGTTATTATGTTTTTCTCATTTGGTATCAGTAAAATAAAGCATTATTTAGAATCAATAGGACTTTTGTGAATAAAAAATAAAGAAAATACATTATGTAAAAAAAATGTACAGGTACATGTATCATTTATAGCAAACACCTCAAGGAAGCATGAATAATTATATATGAAAATGGCCTAGAAATATGATTCTATGGAAACTTTATTTAGTTACCATTATATGATTCGGGGCTTTTCATAGCGAACATCAAATAGCCACGACGAGATGTTTAGTCTTCTTTTAGTAATATTGTGCCGCATTATTTACTGTTGTGCAGCTAAAAGAGACCGGTGCTGTTGATGGATACAACAGAGAAGAGGTCTAGAAAATAAGAAAAGAGAAATGTATGACCATCAGATCGATGAGATGCCAGACTGGCGTGGTGATTTGCAATTTATTCTGCTTTCACCAGTTGTGAGCCAGATGATATATATGAGGCGTAGCACACAATTCAGCTCGCCGACCTCCACAGCTTCAAACCATCATATATTGTACGGGCAAACTGCAGTGAGTGAATATTACTTATCAAATGTGGAAACGATATGATTTATTGTGGTGTGGCCTAGATTGCCCTTTTGAAATGAGAGTTTTATGCCTGTTTCCTAAGCACTTACTGATCAATTCATCAATGTCACCAGGAGAATTATATTTACAGGAGTTGTTATATGTTGTATTTTGATGTTTTGAATGGTTTTTATTTACATCGGACGTGAGCAAACTTTTATTTAAAAACAATTGTTTGATTTAATGGTGAAATATAAAATATCGTCACTATTTTTGAAGTTATATTGTCATGTAGAATATGCACATTTATATTGTCATCTGCTCTAAAAATATTACTGTTATTTAATGTTTTACATCAAATGTATTCGAGTTGAATATTTACAAACTATTGCTGATATTTACTAGGTGAGTATTCAATACTTGTATTTTTTCCAATGTATATATTATCTTTTATTCTATACACCTGTCATAAAATTCACAGTAATTCCATAATAACAGCTATGAAGTACGTGGTATTTTCCAATTCAGCATCAATGTTTTAAAAGGTGCATTGCATTAAAATGTATGTTGTATGCAATTTTAATTCATGGTGCTATTGTGGGCAAAAAATATTCTCACAGGACTAAACCCCATATATTTATTTCATGCTGTGAACTGTATTGGTAGATCAAATGAAACTGTATCTACTTAACACCATTTGTATAACATATATACTTTTTATACGGATAGTTTTTCCCAGTTGTGCTGTATAGCACTCCTATGTGTTTTCACTTTGTACTGCGTGTTGTTTGGAATTACATCTATCATATAGCTCCGCATATATCTGTTCCGTGACCTGCTGCCAGCAGGCCTTCTATACTTCACGTGGCCTCAATGTGCACCTAGCACAGCGCAAGTGCCGTGGTGAACGGCGGTTGTTAAATATAATTATACACAGACACAGCATTCCGTGCCTGAATGAGCTCCCAGCACATGGAGAGAAACGTCGGACATTTGAGAGAGACACATAGACAGACACACAAGTAGAGAGATAACACAGTGTTCAGTGTTCTCTCTCTACTTGTGTGTATGTCTACGTGTCTCCGTGTCTGTGTTGTGTCTCTCTCTCAAATGTAGCATTCTTTGGAAGAACGTTAATCAACCAGGTAGGATGTTGACCGTTGTGTTAGCCGACTCTCTGGGTTATATTGCATTCTATTTCTAAGTTTGCTATGTTTGTTTTCTCATTCGTTCGTACCTGATGATAGTTGCTTGTGTTGCAATCGAAACGTCGTATTCTATTATTATTTAATTTATTTTCTCTCTACGTGACTTTACCGAAAGAACCAAAGAGTAATACAGAAAAACATTGTTGGTTTAATGACATTTGGGAAGTAGGTGCAAACTTGTAGCAAGGTAGAATTGCAGGCTCTCTTGGAGGCAATTCTCTGTGTTAGTCACGTGCGCATCTCAGAAGGGGCACACAGAGACATGTGGAACACAGACCGCTACAGCCGATAGCCTCTTGTCACATTTGATGTTGGTCCCCACTTACAAAACCGCTTGCTTTTTGCATTCCACGGGGGCGTGTTTTGTTGTAAACAACAATACTGCACTCAATAACATTCACGTCTTGATGAGCAAGGCATTGCCTTCGGCTTTGGTTCATATGGTCCGGCATATACTGTTCTATATATTGATTTTCATTTGATGATTTAGCCAAGAAGGATTCTTTAAATTTAAAAGGAGAGAAATGTACTATGGTTTCAATTCTACAGCTTCTAAACAAACAAAAACATGCGATTATACGCAGTCTCAATGATATTCCTCCACGAACTGGCCCACATTTTTGGATAATTATTTAAGTGGGCATACATGATTGATACCTTGTGGTTTGGGTAGAAGCAGAGCAAAGTATGTTGACCTTAAAAGTGAAACACGTCCCTTTGTCTGCTTGTTAACAATAAATAGTCTAACGATGTAATGTGAAAGCGAAACTCATAGTGTGCCACTCAGTCTCGAATTAAATGAGCTTTATAAAGTACACTGCAGCATATATGATAACATGGTAATACATTATTTAAACAATGCATTTTTATATCTGCGTTGCAGCTTATCTTCCCTTTGCATTCATCTGTGTGTAAATTCCATTGCAATGTTGAGATTTTTTTCGGCGTGTGCCGATTGCAATAAATACTTGTGGCACATTTCGGATGCGATTTTGTATCACTTTGGCGAGATAACCAGTATGGGGAAAAAACAATACGACGATAAAGCACTGTCTTTGGAATGCCCGCGATAAGATTTCCAGCAGCACTGAAAGCCACTGAATGTGCCATGGTAATTTGTATTGAGCAATCTTCTGTTCTCCGAAAGAAGGTTGTTTAGCACGTTGTTATCAGTCCGCTTCACTGTCTTGTAGTTTTCTAATCTCAGCTTTTAAGATTTAATATCATTTCGAAGGTGGAGTTTGCAGCTATAATTGACACTTGAGCATTTATTTGATTGTGTATTATGCCTTTATTCAGAGCTTCAGGTCGCATCCCATGTACCTGCATGCGTTTAACGTGTTTCGCCTATCTTCACGCAGTACGTCTGATTTTAGTGTTTGTTGTGATGTCCATTTACTTAATTGCTGCATTATATATTTTTTTCTTTAGCTTTTGTTATTTTGGTGATCCAGGTCACTCTCGCAAAATGAGGCTTCATTCTGGTTTCTTGAGTTGAACTAAAATTTAATTGAAAATGTGAGACATATTTACATGTGGAATCGGTGCCAACACACTGCTCGACTTTGGGGTTCCCTATCCATTGTCTCTTTTCCCAAGTTCTCATAACATTGGTCAGTTCATAATGCAGTATATGTTGTATCTTATCGATGAAAACTTCAACAGTGCAGTTTGTTGCTGTCTGCTAGGCATTCAGTGCCTTTTCTCAACAACTTAGTTTTTTTTATCTCAAGAATACGAATTCCAAACGGAATGCTGCACTCTTGTCCTGTGCAAAGCAGCAAGTGAAGCTTCGTAAAAACAAAACGAAAATATGATTTGATATATTACATGCTCATGAGACAGAAATGCTTTCTGAGCGATTTAATTATTCAATTGGACACTGTTCGATTTTCCTCAGTGGGTTTTTGACAGCAGGTCCGATCAAGCTGTATTACACCGAGCTTGCACTTCATTGCACTTTTAGTTACGTGCATTGATTTTTAATGCCAAAACCTCCCATGCACAGCCATCACAAGGAGCTCAGGTGTCGTGTCACGGCGGAGTAATTAAATCACGAATTAAATCATCTATTTTCCTCTTAGTTTATTCCCTACATGAAATGTATACATATACTGCTTTCGAGCACCACCACATATACATGGAATACATCCACTGGATAGACTCTTCCGCTGCCAAAGGAATATGGAAATGCCACCACCAGTTCAAGGCTGTGAAGAGCAGATGAACATCGCCTGAATGCTCATTGGAGCAGAACATAATTTTGACTAGCTGTCCACTTTAAGCAAGTCTGCAAACGTTTAATGAAGAGTTTTCAGTTCGAACACATAAAATCGCTGTGCACTTTGTTGAGGTCAACATGAGAGAAAAGAGAAAGAGAGACTCCGGCTAAATTCTCAACCCGCAAATCCTCATGAAATTGGTTTAGAGGGCAAAAGTGGCTCAGTTCTTTTAAATCCCCTCCTATTCTTTGGCCAAAAGGCCTCAATTACAGTCATGGTTTTTGCGTTCCCCAGGCACTGTGCCAAATGCAATGACAGTCTGACAATCCACCTTAATCTTTCTGCTAACTGTATTTCTTGCTTCCTCTCTCTCTGCTACGAAGAAGACACCCATTGCCTGAAATGCCGCCTATCATGTGTTTTCCTCTTTATGGCAGTATTATTCATGAATGTGTTGAGTTCATGTATTTCAACCATTTGGAAATGTTGTTTGAATGTACATACACGATGAAGCTTTTATTAAAATGTGGCCTTCTTGTCTCTTCCTCCTAATATCCATGGGGTTGGGTCGATCCACGATTATCCTATGACTCTTCCCAAATTAGCACTCCCATTATCTGTAATTTCACAGATAAGAAGACGGAGTTGTGGAAAGGTACTAAATTTTTCCTCCGTCCGTGGCATTCGTGAATAGTACAATGCTGCCAATTGCGCGGTGTGAAAGTCATCCCTTTATCCATAACAGCTGTGCATAATATTAAAGCCACGGTGCTAATTGTTTTGTTTTTTCACACCGCAAGAGTTGGAACAGTACGCAGAAAAGTCGATGACCATTCGGGAGTTGAACCAAAATGCACAGAATCCACGTTCTGGGATAAGCAGAATGTTTCGGAGGATGTTGCTGATTGTCTAATAGTTGCAGATAATGATGATGATGACGACGTGTGATTAATGCTTGAGGACATTCTGTTGAAAATTGCTGCCACCATCTGCACTGATCACCTATGCCACCACGGCTACAAGATACAGAATACAACCTACACTGTACTAGAATACACTTCACTCAAGATAAAATTCATAAAATTATCCATATGAATTATGAATAAAATATTGTTCTGTTGATTATAGGACAAATACATCTACTTATATGTGATTTGCCTTGTCCACTATTGAATCCAATCCGCTTTCATGGATGAGACGAGTGTTATTGTATACATGTGTGTGGTATTTAATCATCTTAATTATAATGTCCTTTGCTACATACAATACAGTTCCAAATAGATTTTTTTTCTCCATACTATTTAACCTAAACGTGTTTTTCTATCATTAGCTGAATGATATATGTAGGTTATCTTGAAGCATGTTAGGACACAGCAAGGTCAGCTAACATTCTGGGGGCCTGACCTCAGGAAGCTAGAGGCTCAAGCAGACCCGATATTTCGTGGAAAAGTGATAATTACGAGTGAAGTATAAAATGTATGTGTCACCTTTTAATACTTTACAATGTTTAAATCCTTTTTTTACGTGTTTTTGACCTCAGAATGTATAATATATCTGGTAATATTTGATCTACATTTAAAGTAAGGGCTTTTATTTGTTCTTATAACATGACTTATGTTAGAAATATATATGCAATTAATCAAACCATTAATAGTGTCAACTAGCAACCATACATCTTAAAAGAAAATGTATTTTAGCCTATCATTCTAATTTAGATGTACAGTATATTTACAGTCATTAAATATATATCATTTGTTTCGTTATATTTTTGTACCAATAATTGTGTTTTTTGTTATATATATCAGAAGACACGAGTGCAAATTTGAATGTGAAGCCTCATCATTGGCTATTTTACAGGCAGGTGCAAAATTCGCCATCCATTGTTGACGTTGAAAAAAAGGACATTGCAGGTGCACAAAGCACCTACATCAGATTGCTGACCACGGCACCTTGAGACGAGAAATGTAAATCACATACTGGAAAAAAAAATCCCAATGCACTCAGACTCCATGTTGAGACCTGTCCATACTTGCTGTGTAATCTGGAGATTAACCCTGAACTGTCACGTGCCAAAACTGTCCTGAAAACATCAAGAACTCAGCCATTTTGAAAGGATTTTTTTTATTCATGCATTTTGTGAAGTGAAAATCTTTTGGGGGGGGGTGATTCCATAACGGTTTTTACAAATACCATTGTATGGGGAAAACATAACATTTATAGAATGCTGCAGACCGCGGGTATTTAAAACACTTATTAATATTGCACCATTATAAGGTAAAGGTGCAGCCCTGGTATTGCTTTCACAAGCCTCTGATGCTGGCAGGGGCTCCGCGAGAGGAAGCTCTCCAGTCCCTCGAGAGCAGTGGTTCTGAACCTGGGGTGCACGAACCCCCTCGGGGTGTGAGATATACCATCGAAACACAAGTCAAGCACGGGCACATAAGTACAACTACTTTGTTTCATCAAACCTGTGTATTTATTAACATTAAACATTTTTTTTACGATTGAGAACCAAAGGGGTGCAAGGCCACATGAAAGGTTAAGAACCACTGCTCTAAAGGTATATATTGCCCTACTCTTCCACACTACTCAGACTTCCTGCAAAAGGTGGAAATACCCACCCTTTGCCTCACACTGATCGCTCCTCTAAATGTGCAGCGTTGGGTTAATTACATTGAATAAAATGAATCTAGAGTAAAATGAAAAATAACAACACAAATGTGTAACAGTATACAAACGTGAATCTAAATACATAGAGCAGACCGTACAGAAGGAGGCATATTATTTTGTGTTCGTATTTTTCTTCATATAAAAAAAGATCCATTGAACTGTTCCTGTGACAGGTCACCCAATTTCAGTCCGGTACAGTAAGTGAATGAAAAAATAAAATAAGAATTTTGGACCCTAGGTACATATACATTTAAAAATGTCCCTTTCCTTCAGGAATTGCCTTAACCTGGAGGTGGCTTGCTTGTTAGGAATGCTGTCCAGTCAGGACCTGCCTGATAATGAGTTTGATAACCGGGACTTATCGCACCACACAGCCGAGCACACGGTTTTTAGGACTGAAAAATGAGCCAATTAGCCCAGAGAGGATGGGAGTGCCGCTTGTGGCCCTTAGATAGCAGCTCAGCTGAATCTATCCCAATGCAATCCCCCTAGGAATAGGAAAAAAAAACACTTACACTTGTGCATTTATAAGCATATGCAACGATTGTACATTGATTGCAATCGAGGTAGCTTTTTTACAGCACTAGTTATTTTAATGTAGAGCATACGTATTAATAACACACGCATTGTCATTGGAGGTGATTCAATGCTGAGAATGCTGCGATGTTTTTTGGGATGTGAATATGTGTCAAAGTGCCAACTGTGGATGACGGAGCGATGCTGGATGCAATTGGGTTCGCTTTTAAGAGAATATTGCAGGGGGTCTTGCCTTGGGTGAATGTGGCAGGATCATAATTTTTGAGCGTGGCATTTTTATTAGTAACCAAATGTTACGAAATAATATTCCACATATTTCATATTTATATATTTTTTAAGTGGATTAAAAAGAAAATTGCAAATTATTACAAGGAGCATTGAAGGAAAAACATTAAATGCACCAAACACATTGTGACCAGTCGCCATTGCTCTGAATTTGTGTTCAAGCAAGTAAATGCTACCGCACAACGCTTTTGAGACAACGGTGAATAACCCATTGCCTTTACAAAAAAAATGTTAATTATAATTTAATAGCTTGTTACGAACATCTGGCTTTATTATAGCAGATTAATTTTGGATGTTTGTGTCCTCTACACAGTGGACTGAATGTGTCGATTGAGTGAAAACGTCACGCGAATACTGTCAGAGAAGTGTTGTTGCTATTTAAATTGCATAATGCAATTCATACAGTAGTCAAAATAAAGGTTTTTTGGGTTAGATCGCGTTATTTATAAATGCGTCGTAACCCTCCACCACCCGACACAGCCAAACAGTAAAAAATGTGTCACGTTTACAAAAGACACATAGTTCACTACTTTAGCCCACCGGTGTGTTGAAGAGTGAATCAACATCATTTAAAAAAAAATTCATATAGTAGTGTCATTTATTTATTTGGGTATGCTTCAATCTTCAAGTAGGGTAATACATTGGTTTTGCGTTGCTTGTAAATGTCACAACACTGTCAGTAAATATTGTAACAAGCAGATATTTACTGGTCTTTTATTGCAATTACATACAAAGTAGTTTTTTTTCATTGTAGATTACGACCACAAATATATTTTGTAGATGAAGCATTTAGAAATGTGTTGCTAGGCAGCGTAGACGATGACCAAACTGACCAGAATGCACTCAGTATAATCAGATTTTGGGAGCTCAGCAGGCTTGAGCCTGAATACTGCTTGGGTGGGCAACCACGATGCATGACAGGGGTTATAGGCTTCAGAGCCAGATTGTGGACAACAGAGGGTAGTCCATCAACATCCATTAGTAGTACTGTGCTTTCATGCTCCCACGTCCATTGCTCTCTGCCTTCAACAACCCACAATTAGCAGTGTCGTGAAGTACGATCAACTTACCCGCATGATCCGCATGGCGTGGAAGAGACCCTCATCCAGCAGTTGAGCCACAAAAGGGCAGCACACGCACATGTACAGGCTAAACAGTTGACCCGTGACATATATATCCCCACGAACGTTGTGTAATTCGAATACCCAGGACCAAAGGGACACATTTAAATGAGGTAAATTACGAGCCATCGCATTCTACAAGTTGGCTCGCGGTGTTCCGCTTATAGCACCGTCAACGACGGGAGCCAGCGGCACATTCTCTACGGCAGGGTAATTAGGAGCATAGCTTACAGCAGAGACAGCGGGGACAGGCGGTGTTGCCCATGCCATGACATTGCAGTGCTATTTACAGACAGGTCTGCAACCACAGCCTGGAACTTGGTTTGCAGCGACGGACACTGTCGCCTGTGGTTATGTATAGCAGCAGCAGCAGAGCTCAAGGCGCAGTTCACTGATGCGGCCCGCAGCACAATCTACAGGGCACTTTGGTGGTGCCCGCTTGGCCCCCTCGGTGTGGCTCACACGGCTCACCAATTGATTGAACCTTATGGCGGTTACCTCGGGGTACCAAATAATACAAAATGGCTGAGGCAATGAAATATTTTACTTCTGCGACGATATTTTTTCCAGGGGTGTTACTTAACTTCGCGACTGGGGTACCAATCAATCCGAAATCAGTGCTACTCCGTGATGCCGAAACGCCAAACATTGGCATAAAAATTTCATTATCGAAAAATTAAATTTTAATAGTGCATCGTGGACGACAGCTCGTCGAGATGAGTCGATTGCCGCATCGCCGACCATCAAAAGACTAAAAATGACTGCATCACGGACATTATGCGAGAGCCGGGGTACCGCCATAAGGTTCAATTGCATTGCAGTATTCTTGCCCGCCTTGAACTTACAGAACTTAGTCAAGGTTCATCTTCTTGGTTCTTTCGGTAAAGTCACGTAGAATGGAAATAATAAAATAATAAAAATAAAACATAATAAAATAATTCTCACGACGTTTCGGCCACAACGCAAGCAGCCGTCCTCAGGTGAAGAACAGGTCTGTCGAGGACGGCTGCTTGCGTTGTGGCCGAAACGTCGTGAGAATTATTTTATGATGTTTTATTTTATTATTTTATTATTTCCATTCTACGTGACTTTACCAAAAGAACCAAGAAGATGAATCCCTGCAGTCACAAAAGCTTTAAATCGAAATTTAGTCAGGGTTAATACCGCCCCCATCAAAGCAGTTTCACTTCTCACAGTTGCTATCGGGGTGCATGGTGTTTTACAGAAGTGGGCAGTTTCTGCACCCTTACATATGCCCTTGCGTAGCTTCATGTGCATTCTTCATGCGTATTCTTATCATCATCATCGGCCATTGCCCATCCACTGCTGCATGATGGCCTCTCAAAACTGATGGCATATTTTGCGGTCCTGCGATGCATTCCATCACTCGAGCTGATGCACACGAGCTGATTCAATGGCTTCATCTCCGGTGGACGTCCTCTCATGTATGTTCCCTGCTTTGGCTGGCCATTCCATTTGGTAGTCTCAACCACAGACCGTCATTCTGTCGAGCAACATGTCCGACCCAATCACAATCTGTTTTATCACCAGTCAATGGGATATCTCTCACTTGCGGAATCTGTCTACTCTCCATGTACGTATGCATGTAGTGAGGTCATTTGAATAATCAAAAAAATAGATTTATCAACATGATAGGTCAAAACTTATTTAGAATCTCATTCTCAAAGCATCTCGACTCTGCAAATATTTCGTATGATTATCTTTCATTGGGAACTCAATGGAAATACGTACATACATACATTTCATTGTAAATATTTATAGTAAATATTATAATGGGCTACTGGAAAAAGCACGTATGCAAGGGTGGGGTTACAAAATGGTATGGTACTCTTAAAAAGATGTTACGTAAGTTGTTAAACTAAAAATCATATAAAAATGTGTTCAGAAATCTGCAAGTTTACCGCAAGTTTTTTTCCTTTCTCAACATACGATTGCATTACAATAAGAGCAGATATTTAATAGCTACTTGTGTGTGCATGCATGCACGTGTAATTACGGAGGCACACGCACACACACTGTTCAGCAGAGGCAACTCTTTTGATAAACAACGAACTGATCACCGGGTTCTATTGTCTAGTGTGGCTTTGCTGCCCTATACTGGTCAATGTGTGTCTGAGCTAGCGAACGGCTCTGTAGCTCACACGCTACAGAACCCACGATTTCCAACTAACTCTACACGACGACGAAGAGCGGACCACCGACGAGCGAAGGGCGAGTCCTCTCCCGTTGATCCCCAACACGAGCCCCGAATTCCCTCGGAGCTCCCCTTTTATCCCCTGGCCGCCGCCTCACGCCGCCCTTGGCCACGCCCCCTGCTGTGTCCCGACAGGAGCTCTCCGCTCCCGGTCACATGTCCTTCCATCCTCCAAGGGAGGCTCCCGGTGCTCAGCACCCCTCCAGCCCTGTGGCTGGCGCAACAGCGTAGAGACCACGATATGTGTCTCTACACATGTGTAGCTATAATTTGTGGCCAGTTCGCTTCTGAAAAAATATATAACCGCTTAGTGGGCTTTACCTGGTAAAGTGAAGTAGTTTTGTATTTTTTTGTGATTTTCCTACCTTTCCTATACTTTGCGCTCCTATCCTGTTTTTGTATTTGTTGTTGTAACGTTCTGACCCACTCCTACTGGACACCTGTGCAAAAGAGCTTGATCGCTCATTGGATTCCTCCAGTATGAAATGCATATGTGATTTTGGATATTCGATTGTTAGCATAGCTAATTATGACATCCGTATAACATAAGTACATTATTGTATGATGAACGGTACATGAGATGCATGCTGAGACATACATTGAGAGGAAGAACATCTTGGAAGACATGCAAATTAGAGGCATTCATTAGGACTGTTAAGAAATGTGAACGGGCTTAGGCAGAAGACATTACTGGAAGGGATGATGGACGATGAACGAGACTGGTGATGGAATGGCAACCAGATGAGGGATCGCAATGCTGAGAGCGCAGCATTGCAGACTAAGGGGAGTGGCCATATGACATGGGTAGGCCTTCATCCAGCAGCGGATAAAACATGGCTGGAGATCATGATGAATTATACAATATAGATGTGAAAACTGAATACATGTGTATGATGCATTTACATATAAATATACTGACTCTATATACTCTGTAGTATAAATACCAGTGTTCATATTATGCGTTAGCCTGTATTATTCAAATTAATTTATATGTTCAATAAACAGTGTTATACTATTAAAGAATGCAATTCTGCTTTCAGGCAGGCAATCAAAATATCACAAATAATCGCACACATTCGCGTTTAGCAGGCATTCCTGAGTGATGAAGGTACATTTCCTCACGTAATTTCTAGAAAGTAAATTTAAGATAAAAAAAAAATCACCGCCCATTGTCAATCAACTGCTCGATGAAGACCTCCGGATTGTGTGTCGGTAATGGATGTTGCTTTGGCCATACTTCACCACGCGAGTCGGCACGCCGTCGGGGGAAGGGGCAGGGGGCCAGGAACAGTTCACATATCGCTCACCACTGACGTTCGCCACTGCTTGGAATCGAACACAGGTGGTGGTGGGATTCACAGCGCAATGCGCAGGCTTATCACTTGTGACCACCGCTCCATCCGCGGATGGAATATTTTACAGAGGCCCACCATTCTTCTTTGCACGCACGTGCATTCAGCAACGCGTGAGCAATCGAACAGGATATTATTTCAGCCTGTGTTGTCAGGTGCCGCGCTGACAATGCGGTTGCAGAAGAGGGCGGCTGTTTTACACCTCCACAACCACCATGTCAGGTTTTTTTTTTTACACTTTAATGACGCTCATTGTGACTGCTGAAGAGAAAAGAGTTTTTTTTGAGTCAAGGTCTTCTGTACGGGACAAAAGGTGGAAAATTAGAGTACAAAATAAAGAATGCAATGCTTCTATTTTAGTTTCTGTAATGTAATTTGAAAATGAAAGCATTACATCTGCAATATTTTTTTCCAGTTGAATGAATAGTTATATCTTAGAATTTCAACATGTATTTTATAGTTGGCGGTTTCTTCCTATTAACTGATTTTTTTTTCAGTGACTGTACTGACACTGAATTTTCCAAAAAAAATCCGTTGCATAATACTTGGTACAGTATGTCGAAATATTTGTTTCATCTGTTAATGCTAACATTCATAAATCTATATGTATATGTAATTCACCGATATACTGTCTGTTTCTGTATGTACTGTATACCCAACATTTTAGGTAAAGTATTTGCATTGTTAAATAGTTCTGGAATATATTTACCAAATGTTCAGCCATCTAGTTGACTAACACATTACACGCATCCCATATAATTAGCATTTTGCAATCAGGAAATACAAGTAATTGCTAATCCATAGTGCTCACCTTTCTTACCAATGCTATAATTTCAAACCTTTTGAAATCTGCAATGGTATTCTCTCAGTGTTCGTGTATCACTGTTAAAACAGCGCCATGCAATTAAAGGTGTTGGTAGAACCCCGTATATGTTCTATAAATAATTTTAGACCAGCCACCAGAAAAAAAAACAGTCTCAAAAAATGAGCTGTCATCTATGCTTATAAATATTCATGTAGAAATGATCTCAACCAAATTCAGCGTAGCTCCATTTTGCTTGAGTCTGATTGGTTATATGGTGATGTCAGATATGAAGTTAGCACTGTTGACTGCGGTCGTTATGAACGCTCAGTGCAATTGGGTCGTGGTAAGTGTGAAGTCTTGCCCAGGCAGTGCTTAATTAACAATTCAAAGAGTCATTCCACAATCTGTAAAGATAATAATATCTAGTTTCAGAATGCAAAATGCATCTCCGTGTAAGCTCATACATGGGTTGCTAAGCTCTTTAATTGCTTTCTAATATACTGGGCTACATAGACAGATGAAAAGGTGAGTGGTTAGCAAACTTTCCACGAGGCGATTTGCACAGACATTGGTTCAATTACCACAGCTGCCCATTGATTTCTGCCGGGAATCACTGAACTATGAGAACTTTCTAAAATGCAAATATTAAATACCCTTTGACATAATACCCATTAGTAAGCTAGTGTGTGTAGATCTCGTAGCCATATTTTGAAATTTGTGACCCTACACAGCTTTGTTTTATGAGGTCACCGTTGCTAAAATGAGTTCAGTGAGCTGGCGCTTTGTCGACCGGAGGAGAGCGCATTAATGTCAGTTAAATAGCGACGGCTGAGAGGAGAGAGGTACATTACACTTGCCACCCAACAATGAGAATCTCATGAAGCAGGCAACAAGCTGATGCTGTTGTCAAGCTCGTTGGAATTACCTGGGGAGCAGCAAAGTGGCATGGACCAACAGAAACAGCGACGTGCTTGATAGGTTCACATTGACTCGATTGTGAAAAAGTGTTGCTCGTTCATGCACAAATTTAGTTGGAATTGTTCATTATCCAAGCAATTTTTTAAAACTCTTTGACTTGTTGAGCGTTGAGTGAAAATGTACACAGTATATTATATGGCCACATTAATGGTGTGTGAAATGATTAGTAGTTATTTTCCATATATTTTGATAACATTTGTAACAACAACATATTTTAGAGACGGCACAACAACTTTTGCCTCACTGTTGTTGAAATGGATACAACTTTTAAGAAAAAAATCTAATCATGCTCGCATTTTTGCCCGTCCTAGGACGGAAGCTGTAATATTTGCGCAAAAATTGAGTAGAGTATAATTGTATCTTGTGTAATTTTAATGGCAATGAATCTTGCACAAAAGTATGTTATAAAACATTTCACTGCATTTCACCGTAACACTATTAATGGCAGTGAATCTGGCACAAAACGAAGTCATAAAACACTTCACTGCAGTTCACTGTAGCACTGTATTAATGGCAGTGATTCTTGCACAAAACGATGTCATAAAACACCTCACTTCATGTCACTGTAGCACTGTATATAACTGACCTTCAATTTGTTCAAATTCACTGCTCCGATACTTTATTTTCTTCTGCTTTTGGTCGCTGTTTGAAATAAATTGGAAATCGATACAATATCTGCAAAATCAGAGAGAATTATCTCAATAAAGACGGGGCAATTTGCGCCTAAACAAATTCTATTACCGTACTTTAGGTGCAGTGCTCTGAGACTAGCTCGCCGGAGTAGCAAACTATTTGAATAGGAGGCAATGGTGGAAAAACAGCAGAGAAATGTTTCTTTTGTGCATAATTTTCAAGCGTAAAGTTGACCTTGCTTTAGTTTGACGTGGCGAAGAAATAAATGAAGGCAGTGGGATGTGGCGTCGAATTGTCTGGGAAGCTCGAGATAAAAAGGGGACAATGGACGTGAAAAAATGTCATTTGTGCCTAAACAAACTTTTATTTCCGCTCCACGTTTCTCCTTGCTGAGCGCTGTCACTCGTTAACGATCATAAATTAGCTGAATGTAATGGAGGGGAATATTGGCAAAAAATATCATAAAACACCGCACTGCATGTAACTGTAGCACTGTATTAATGTGAGTTCATGTAGCACCAAAGGAAGCCATAAGACACCTCACAGCATCAGACTGCAGTGATGGCAGTGAGTGTTGCGCGCAACAATGTGATGAAACAGCTGACGCAATGCCGCTGTGCCACTGCATTCGACGGACACTCAAAGACTTTAGGTGCAGTGCTCTGAAAACGTAGTCGTGTCCCGCTTTAGCTCGCCGGAGTTGAAAACAATTGCAATTGGAGTCAATGGCCGCAAAGCAGCTGAAAAATTCTAGATTTGAAGTTTTAGTGACTGCAAGGATCCATACTCTTTGGTTCTTTCGGTAAAGTCACGTAGATGAAAAATAAAATAATAAAATAATCAAATGAAAATAACTAAATTAAATCACGACGTTTCGGAGGCAACACAAGCTTCCGTCATCAGGTGTCAATGGGCGAAAGAACCAAAGAGTTCAGCTGAAAAATGTCGATTTTAGCATACATTTTTATTTCGGAATAATTTGGAAGCGTCAAGTTGACCTCCCTTTTGTTAGACGTGGCGAAGGAGGAAATGAAGCCAGGAGATGCAGCGCGATGTGACGGTGCATTAATGTTAACTCTCTATAAAGATGGGTGAATTGGCGTTAGAAAAGCAGCAAAAGTTGCTCCAACTTCCTCGGCGTTGGTAATGAAATGCAGCGACACATGAATATGTATTAGTGGAGGGGCCGCATGTGGAGTGACGTGACACGCGGGAGACACACACACAGACGTTTTCGGCACGTTACATAAGGTTACTTTATAATAGTGGCAAAGTGCAAGCAATTGTGCCTAAACAAATTAAAATTTCCGCTCCACCTTTCTGCTTGTGGAGTGATGCCATTATTAATGAGGCGGGGGGGGTCAATATGGAGTGACGTCAGCCGCTAATTATTATGAATAAGGGGTGGGGGGTCCATTTGGAGGACGTCACCTGCTCATGAATATTAATGAGGGGGGATGGTCGATGCGGAGTAACGTCACGAGCGTTAAGGACATTCCTGGGTGATTATAGCAGGTATACATTTTTATGTATCTACTCAAGGTATAAATTATACATTTCGTGCTAGCATTAACCGTACTTGTGGTCTTAACGAAATGTAAATGGTTGGATTCCCCTGGTCGTATTGTCCTCCCAGGTTACAGAGAATTTGATTGGCTGTCGGTTGGCCTGTCATAAGCCTGTCACTTGCATTCATGAAGACAACCGACTCAACATCTCGTCACTGGAATTCATGCATGCACTTGTGCTTGGTGTCACATGGAGGTTAAAATGATGGAATAACACAGGAAGAGTCGCATACCAAGAATCCTGTCAAACGTATTATTATTATTTGTGACAAACTCATTTCAGCACATTTCTTTCATATCAAAGCTGCATGTGAAGTTTTTGGTTTTAGAAAGCTTTCGAATCAAATAGGCTATTCTATAAATTTCTGGCATGTGGCGATATGTTCAGCAGCTTAATGGCAGTGTGTCTCGGTCTGCGCGCTGCGACAAGAGGGCTTTGGGGGAGAGAGAGTTCGTGTCGTGTTACTATTTGAAGGAGCACAGACTGCAGGTGGTTTGCTTATCTGGTCGATAGTTCGCCAAGATGACGGTATTAGTTCAAGTTCAAGTTCATTTATTAGGTATAGCCCTGTGAGCCATTCGGCTCTTGAATCGGGTGCAACCGCAACAAACAAAAAACAAAAACATGAACAAAAAACATCTTAAAGTGAAATATGTGACTAAGTGCAAACAGAAAATCCAAGAAAAGACGAGTATATCTTCCAGCTATTTAATATCATCCACATTTGCAATGCTTATTATTTCCAAATGTTGTATTACTGCCTTTATTTTTGAGCGCAGCCCCTTGGGGAGGCCTTAAAAATGCAGTTGGGTGAAGAGTGTAATGATAATAGTGAAGATTTAATACTTGAATGAATTAGAATTCTCATGGCATCTACATAGTCTCTACTGTTTATGATGTAATTAGTATGAATTGTGGCACATTATGTAAATAAATGTCATAAACATTTTAGAATCTGCATAAATGTAATTGATATTTTGTGAGGGTCAGTCACTGCTGAAGAGAATATGGTATACCCAGAGGGGGGGGGGGGGGATATCAATTTAAAACTCTAAATGCTAACATCCAAAAAATACTGATGGTTTAGAACAAAATGTTAATGTTCCTTATGTACCTTTTAATTTCCACTGTTTGACAGATTGATTGTAACATAACAAGCACTCCCTCAATCCACCAAACTGAAAATTGTGCTGATCAGCAGAGCTGTCACCACTGAATGTGTGCAGCCTCTCAGCAGTGGAAGGACGAAGCTAAATATACACCTTCATTTGCCGGCTTTTCAAAACGTCGTGAAAACATTCGTACGAATAGACGCGAGTTCAGTTTCCTTCAATGAAATGTCAACATTTTTCTTGATATCATGGGACCTCCTTTGCCAGTACCAAAAGTATGATAATAGGGTTTCCCCTTTTTTATGGCTAAAAAACAGGTGTTAAGATTTAAATTTAGATTTAAAGCTTTCGTGACTGCAGGGATTCATATTCTTGGTTCTTTCGGTAAAGTCACGTAGAGGGGAAATAATAAAATAATATAAATATAAACAATAAAAAATTCTCACGACATTTCGACTGCAACACAAGCAATCATCAAATATGTCTTAAGATGTTAGAACACCAAACTGAAACCTTTTACAAGGAATCATGTCTGCATTAACCACAATGCTTGTGGTGAGAATGCAAAAAAGACACTCTGATACTATATGCATTGTCCTTGAAACCGATTGGTCCACACCAGATGTCTTTCTTTTGAGCCTCGTCTCAAACGGTGTTAGACCAGAGGACGCCAAAAGGCGTACAGCCCAAAGACAATGCACTATCAGAGTAATGAGAGCTCGGGTGAGCTTCTACATGAGAGCTCGGGTGAGCTTCTACCACCCGACACAGCCAATTAGTAAGGTTTGTCATGTAAACAAAACATGCCAATTCGTTACTAGTACAGCACACTGGTGTGTTGGGAAGTAAACCCACAGAGAGAATGTTTTATGTTGTGAGTTTACTCTCCAACCCGCTGGTGTTCTGTACTAGTAACGACACATTTATATTTACGCGATCTAACCCAAAAACCTCTATTATGGAAACCTGTTTTTCATTTATTTCATTTATATTTGAAAAACACAATGAATTCCGGCAAGCATTACATTTATTAATATGAGTCTCGAGCCGTGATCTCAGGAGTGATAGAGAAATAAGAGGCAGACAAAATAAAAAGAAGAGAAAAATAGATCGAACCTATTTGAATTCTGGAGAGGAAGATGCAATGTTCCTTGAAAAGAAAAACACCCAAGATTTAACCACATACCAAGAATCAAAACTGCTATTTGTTATTCCATTGTAATGTGGTGTTTTATTTACATTTTGCAAGCCCTGAATAATTCTCAGGCGTGCTTTTTTGATCAAGGAGTTATAAACGGCAACAGACATTAAAAGGAAATGTTCAACATAGGAAATATGGCATATAAGTGAATGCACTCCACTATTAGTCATGGCCCACACTTCTTCCATATCTTTCGGTGTTATAAATCGACATCATATCCATCACAGGTACATAGAGGTCAGTGGATATTTATATTTCGGATGAATTGTTTACACTGCACATAATACCTGTACATGCCCAAAGGTGAATGTCATAAAAAGGTGATATAATACACTGTTCATACACCTTAAATGGCAGTGTTACTCAACAACAATTCACCTGGCTAATATTCACGTGTTATTTTTTAAATACTTTATATTAAGTTCGCTTGCTTGCTTGCTTGCGTGCTTGCGTGCTTGCTTGCTTGCTTAGGACCGTGCAAATCTTTCGGTCGTTTTTTAACCCACATCCCGTGATCCAATCGAGCTGACATTTTGCACACAGACTCGTTGTGCTTGACAATTAATTTTCATGAAAAAACATTTCCAAAATTTTACACTGTTTAGGGATTTTTTTAAAATATTTAATTACCAATTGCTTAATTGTGGCAGACAATTATCTGACCCATAGGTGGCAGCCATCTCAAGCCAGAGGACGAGAGGACTGTAGCCGCCCATTTCATGATGACGCAAATGTTGACTAACCACATGGCATGAAATCCCTGCCCCCACGCTGTACAGTGAAGACTATTTATAGAGCAGTTAAATTGAAGCCACCAGGTTCTTGAAAGTGGTAAAACGGGTGAACGCTAGTGCCCTCGGGAATATACGGGGCATGTCAAGAGGTGATCTTACATATAAAGGATTTATAGTGAAAAACTTTGTTTTTACGGGTTAATTTTTTGTGATTGTTATTTGAAAGTATGCATTCATCAGCAAAGTTCCACCTGCACGTTATCTCACGTGTGCTTTGAAAGTCAACAACTTATGAGGAAAAGACAACGTCTCGTTTAGATTAATTCCAATAATATCTGAACGTGTGTAAAATAACACAGCATTGAAAATCGCTCACACCTGCATTATAATTCAAATGCTGTTTTAACCGTATGAAGTACTTAACCAAACGGCACATTTTCAGAGTTTATCTCTCACCGCAGCTGACGTTGCGTGGCATTTGATTAGACGCTGCATTTTCAAAATTCGCATCGTCCTGCCGTGCAAAATCCGGTGTACTTCGTAGAACGAGCTAACGTAGTCTGTGAAGGACGAATAGTTTGGCAATTAAACTGACATCATTTCTTAATTATATGTTTATTTATAGAATATAAAAAGAAAAACTGAAACAATAAAAAAATTCAAAAAATTGTGATGCTGCATTTGGCAGTGGTGCGTGAGCAAATTCAAGAGCAGAGAGCTCGGCTATTTGAAGGGGTGCTATTGCTCAAAACCCGAAATAACATTCGTGCACGAGCAATGTGCGTGAACATTGTGCACGAGTGAAAGGCGGCGGGTACGATTCTTTGTCCGTTTGTGAAACGTCGCGTGTAGGTGAGATAATGGATGCAGATGCTACGTTAAGAGCTAACGGTTTGCAATCGGTGAACTCTGATTCTTCGCTGGAAACCACCCGGGCAGCTTGGTAATGGGGCTCATGGTGCAGCGAGGCGCGTGCCGTGAATACAGAAACGCCGGACGAGGCCTCTTATGCTATCTGTCACGGCAGCTGGATGCAGCGGAGCTCCCCGCGGTTGTATCAGCCAGCCAGCGGTTTCAAACAAACAAACTTCAATCCCACGGAGATGGCACCGATTCGTCAATACATTCATGGGCGGGTGGCAGACAGAATTCCGGAATCACGTTTACGGTAAGGGGCCATCCATGTAGTGGGTAGGCAAAAATCTGTCAAAACTTGACCCCTCTCCCCCAACTCTCTGTACGCACGCGGACTTTTTAAACCCCTCCCTCATCCCCGAATCGTATAAAACGACCGATATTTAATCCACGCAGAAACGATCAAGGATTAATAATATTGATGTGTTTAAGCAAACAGATAGTCCACCGCTGGACTATCTAACTCATTTGAAGGCCAATGTAGACAAATTATTATCGAGGCTTCACCCCCCTTCCCCCCCGTTTCCTATGCGTACGTACATTGTCAATAGACCTCCCCATACGCAAGCGAACGCATTTGGGTTAGCCACCCCCTGCCCCCTCCATGCGTACGAGCTAAATGGATGGCCCCTCACCATGAAACGCGACCAAGTCGACCGCACGGAGAGATTCCGCGTTCCCCCCCCCCACCCCTCTCATTGTGCACCGCGCGTGTGTTACGAGCGTGTGCAGGCGTTAACGATCTTGCGATTATAATTGGGACTGCGGAGAGATCCAGTGAGAGTGCATAATGAATGGCGTTATGCTTTACGATTCATATGTTTACAGGCGATTTTATTGTAGAATGCAACAAGGTTTTGTATTTTTTTTAGCAACGCTTCTTGAAAAGAATTTAAAAATAAACACATTTTGACATTGTGAAGCAAAACGAGTTGCCCTTTTTCTCTCTCTCTCTCTCTGTCGCGCTCCTTCTTGTCCTTGGCCAGGTGTGACTAATATATTTAATTCATTAATTACTAGCTTCCAATGCAATTAAAATTAAAATAGCTTTGATACGCTGCAAATTCCAAAAGTAATTTACTCCATTGGACCATTGCGTGCACAAGCGTTCCGTTGACAGACCAATTTTGTGTCTCTCTACGTCCTCTATTGATTCTGTGATTTTCTGTTGGGGCTCCTCTCTGTCAGCTGTTGGTAAAGTTGTAGCTTAATGGGTAATTAAGTTTGAATATGTTATACTTTTTGCATTTTATTGTGGCAACATTTCTAACCGAGTGCATTTTTTGAGCGGTGATATTGGACGGATAATTCAAAAGACAATGCTCGTACATTACATATATTTGAAATGTTCAAGAAAGTTCTATTCAACGTGTTTTTTTTTCTACTGAGTGTACACTTCATTCCCAGAGCTCATTATATCATCTCTGTGAATATAACAAAGTGTTCAGCACAACATTAATCCAAAAAGAAGCTTTTTATAACGAGGTACATCTCATCCTGACAACACATTATCACCGTCTTTGAGTGTGAAGGGTACACCGTAGCCATTTGTAGCAATTATAAACTTTTGCGACGGTGACGTGTTATACCCAACAGAACTTACACGAAGCACGACCTAAAATTAGCCGTCTTCATTTTTCAAATTGTAAGAGTTTGAATGTTTTTTTTTTCCACACAATAACTTTTATCAGTTGTTGATGAGTGTAAATGGAAATTCGTTCAATCAATTTAAATGCTGGAATATCTCACGTTATCGTACAACACGTATCGATCATCATTTATGCTGCTAAATATGCTCATTCCAACCGTAAATATCAATCAAAACGCTCACTTAATAACTTACTTAATCAAAACGTCAGTTGTCAAACTTGCTGTATGACTACATATGGAGTCCGTACGACAATATTGCAAAACAATTCCTGTTTTCATTCAAAGCAAGTCATCACTGTCAGCCATTGTCAATCCACTGCTGGACAAAACGCCTCTCCACCGCGTCATTGCCATCTGACAGTTCGTACAATGCCACAACACAACCCACTTCCACAAATGAGCTGACTTAATCGCTCCATCTCCCCTTTGGGTGTCCTCTCGGTTATGTGCGTTCCTTTGGCTGACACCACCAGAGACGTCCATCGGCCATCATCCCTCCAGCAGTGTGTTCTGCCCAAGGCTATGTACTTTTCTTCACCGTCAACATAATCTCTTTAACTTTGCATTTGTTCTGTGATCCACGTGGTTTCTCTTTCTTTCTTTGAGTGCAATTCCCACCACGCATCTCTCCAGTATTTATTGTGTACTGTTCAGTTGCGCCAAATTCTTTGTCATCATCGATGTTTCTGATGAAAAAAATGTCACGGTGAACAAATTATTTGATGATGCTGCTGCTGCGTTTGGCGGTGGCGCACAAGCAGAACAGAAAACTCAACACACTCATCAGCAACACTGGCCTTTAAAGAAAATATATAATCGGAGACACTCAGGCAATGGTCCTTATTCACAGCACATAAACAGAGAGGCAAGAGAGAAGTTAATAAGGGTTGGAGACTGCGCTTAACACCATGGGGCCTGATGTGAATTAAATAAATAACACACTTTTCTGATGACCAGTTTTGAAATTGGCATGTGAATAGTACGTGCTAATTGGCGGGGAATGACAAACTAAACACAAAAGTTGTTCTAAAGAAATGAGTTTTTTCAATCTATATTTAAAAGTGCATCGTTCCAGTACCTTCTTAATGTCGGAAGGAAGAGCAATCCAGGCGCCCACAGAAGCGCATCTGAAATTACGTCTTTGTTCGATGGCCAGCCAATGTGAACGCTTTATCTTCACGACTCCTCCTGTTAATCTCACAAGCATTCGATGTTGGTTTCATTGTAATCATTATCAACAATCTCATCGGCCATGGGTCAGTCTAGCGCTGGATGAAGGCCTCCCCATGTTGTGTTGGTCATGGGGTTGGTTGTTTGACCGTGCTTCGCCACACTGGTCAGTGTAGGTGAGTGAAAGGGTAGGGGGCCCAGGACCAGTTCATATGTCACTCGCCGCTGATGTTAGCTGTGCATTCAAGTTGCAGGATGCATGGTGCAGTGCGCTAACTACGACACCAGCGTCCTCCTCCCCCTCAATGTTCATTTACAACTCTCTCATGTGCTCTTACGAGTCTAAATTTAAAGTGCGTACACGAGGGTATGTTTAACTGGCACATCGCCGTAAGTCTTTTTTTGAGACTCATCTGGTGACAGTAAACAAAAAGCGGTTCTGGAGTAACACAGCATGAGACGGCATGACTTTGTCAGTGTTTTGACAAGTGTTGCCAACAGAGATGCAATTTCAATTCGACAAGTACCTACTGAGACTTTATGAAAAGGGGCTCTTATGTGCAACCATGCTTGGAAAATGATTGTAATCATATTCTATTTTATCTGGATCGCAATAATTTTTACAACATGCCGCTAATATGGCTGAGCCTCCATGTCATGAATATTAAACATTATTGGACAAATGAGCATTTGATTAGAACATGACCAAAGGTTGAGAATGAGCCATGCAGATCAAAAAAGCCCATAATTACTACATCTAAAAATGACAGCCTTCCTTTGCAAGGAGTTGCCAGCATGCACATGAAATGTTTTGATTCCTGATTTGATGATTTACTCAGGCCTTGCACGAACTATTAATTGCGGTGTAAAATTGCTTTCGAAAACTTGTTTTCAACTGAATGAGCTCTTCGGAAATATACTTACCTTGTGCATATGTTGATAACAAAATAAGTAATTGCATATAGTGTGTGATATAAATCATGGAGATAAATAAGTCTGTGTGGCTCTTTGTCCGTGAAATTATGCTTCATTGTGCAGAGAGGTTAAAATAGTACGTAATACATACTTCAATAATGTATGGATCTTTCCAATTTATACTTCATTTATTGTACTCAGACTTGCATGTGTAAACAGCTTTTTAAGTGGCACTCATTCTCAGCGTAAATTAAAATGATTTTTTTACTAATATCACACTGCATACTTCTCTAAGGTATTTGATAGCCTCTTCATGCAGCTCCCAGCATTTTCTGGAGAAGTTCCC
This sequence comes from Lethenteron reissneri, assembly GCF_015708825.2. Classification (NCBI taxonomy): domain Eukaryota; kingdom Metazoa; phylum Chordata; class Hyperoartia; order Petromyzontiformes; family Petromyzontidae; genus Lethenteron; species Lethenteron reissneri. The sequence continues at coordinate 7,836,863 of NC_083803.1, read as the reverse complement.
AGCACCTTGAGCGAAACGACAGGCATCATGCCAACGGCATGTGGTGCAACCTGAAAGTAGAAGCCTAATTTTGGCGGAGCGCTCCAAAAGTCAGCAGTAGCGGGTTTTTTTAAATCCTTTATATTAAGTTTGCGTGCTTGCTTGCTTAGGACCGTGCAAATCTTTTGGTCGTTTTTTAACCCACTTCCCGTGATCCAATCGAGCTGACATTTTCCACACAGACTCGTTGTGCCAGACAATTATTGTTCGTGAAAAAAAATTCCCAAAATTTTACACTTTTTAGGCAAAATTTTTTTATTTTACATATATTCAAATAGAACGCATTCATAGCTTTGGCTGAACGTCAGAGTGTAAGAGCCCAGAGCGTAACCCCTCCACAGGCCGTGGTGGAGTAGCGCAGTTGGTAGCGCCCTTGCTTCCCATGCCAAAGGTCGCGGGATCAATCTCCGCGTCCTCCACAGGCGAATATATTTTTAAATCCTTTATATTAAGTTCGCTTGCTTGCTTAGGACCGTGCAAATCTTTCGCTCGTTTTTTAACCCACTTCCCGTGATCCAATCGAGCTGACATTTTCCACACAGACTCGTTGTGTGTGACAATTAATTTTCGTGAAATTCAAAAATTTTACACTGTTTAGGGAAAACAAATTAAATATTTAATTACCAATTGCTTAATACTGGCAGACAATCATCTGACCCATAGATTGCAGCCATCTCAAGCCAGAGGACGAGAGAACTCTAGCCACCACGCATATAAAGGATTTAGAGTGAAAAACTTTGTTTTTACGGGTTTACTTGTTTTATTCCATAGGTATTGTGTCAGCCGAGAGCTAGCACATCATACACTATCAGTATTTTATTTCAGACAAGCTTTTAGTATATACGTTTTCATGTGGTTTATTCACGGTTAGTTATGTATGGGGTAGAGCGGTGGTGCAGTGGGTAGCACACTGCACTATGATTCCGGCGACCTAAGTTTGATTCCTGACCACAGCTAACATCAGTGGCGAGCGAGTGATAGCTTAACTAGTCTTGGTATCCCATTCACCAACCCTTAATGGCCAGCGCAGTGAAGTATGGTCAAACAACCGCCATGAACTTCACATGCTGTGGGGGAGGCCTTCATCATGCAGTGCTTCTACAAAGACCTAAACGTGTATTGTTTATTATTACACTATTTTCAGCACGCATATTACAGGAATATCCAGCCCTGTAATCTGTTCTTCTCTAGTATGTGCGATGCAAGTCATTTTGTAAAACGGGTTATGTGACTAATTTCCTGTGATTGTGACCTGACAATCACAGCAATGTTGAATGAGGTTCTCCATTTATAAAGTTGTTATGTCAGCGTTTGGAATGATGATCGATCACATATGCAAATACCTGCATTATTTTCACTTCTGTGGATTTCAATTTTCGTCCAGGCCAACTGCAGTTAAGACGAAATACACACGATGCAATACTTGTCACTGCACTTGCTGGGTGTGCACGTTATTTTTTTTATATGTAAATAAATGCCATTTTCAAAATGTTCACCAGCGTTAATAGTTCCAAAAATAGTTCTGGCACAAAGCGTAATAACTCTGCATGTATTATGGATCGTAATTCTACTCTTCTTCACTCCTGAATTGTGTGCTTTTGTCAAAGGAATAGATTCTTAGCCTTTGTGTTTGTGTTTTCTCAATACGGAAGGGAATAAAGGACGCACATTTGAATTACACAGTCCAATGTGCGGCTTGCAGGGAATGCTATTTTCAACACTTTCAAGAGTACTTATCTTCCTTCCGAATCGTCACTTAGAAAAAGAGAACCCGTGTTTAATGTGAGTGCAGTGTCTCACGACAAGTGTATTTAGACGAGAACGTGACCAAAAAAGACATCACTTTCAATTCGTAAGGCAGCTGACCTGAGGCCACAATACCAGTTTCTGTAATATTATGACCGAGAGAGGAGGTGGTGTAATTAAATTAACAAAATGTAAGCAAACCCCTTTGTGGTTTGTTGTGGGTTTTTTCTTTCTAATTTGGACTGAAAGGGTTATTGACGTGTTACGAGCTTTTGTCTGTGAATGCCACTCACTGCCTCTGTCTCTGTCTTATTGTTGTTTTGGCATTGACATACGTGCCCTGTGCTGGGAGGCTCTGTGGCTCACGTGTGCAATGCTTTTGTGCCACATCTCGAAGCCGTTTGCGGTTGTGTCCCTGTGTGCAAAGCTGACATGAGTAATACAATAAGGGAATATACCCCCTTGCCAACTATTACACAACTCAGGCCTCACAAAGACAACTAATAGACCGTGGCTATAAATCTGGAAAGCATTGCCTTTCTGATTTATATGCACTGTGTAGTTATCTAAAGCGTAGTTCACTGAAGCAATGTTGAAGTAGGAATTCGCTGTGAAAGTAATATGTTATTTACAGGTCAATGATCTCCAATATCAGTTAGACTTCCGAAGACGTTGGATAAATATAGTGAAACATTTCGCAATGCCCTTTACTCTTTGACAGTGCCGAATGCGATCGAGACAAGCTGTTGTTCAATCAGCGCGATGCGTCCCTTGAAATAATTATTTATTGTGTCTGCCTAAAAGGTCAAGTTGAAAGTTTTTATTTTACATACCGATTTGATAGCCGGTGTTGGTGGCGACGTAGTTTCCAATTTCTCTTGAGACCTCAGGGTGCAGCTTTTAGGGAAAGGTGCTTACGGTGTGAGGAGGCATCCTACCACCCAGGTTGTGTTGACGCAGACTGCCCATGATGGAATGCCACGGTTTTCATATTGACCGCCACCGTTGTGATGTACCGTGAGGAACACTAAGACGGACGTGCCATCGTTCCTCTTCTGTGTGCAGGACGGCAAGCTGCGTGACGTCTTCGAGAGCGGGAATGGAGAGGGCCGACTGGAGCAAAAGACGGTGACCGTGGTGTTTGGATCAGACTTCGTGAACCTCACTTTCCTAAACTTTGTGGCCTTCTCTGAAGAGATTGCCAAGGTAAGATACGGAACGACAGACAAATAAGCCTCCGGTACTGTGTTCAGTTTGCTCCATGGGTTAAACACCGGTATAATCTGACATAACGGACAACCTAGGATAATGGGTATAAATAATAAATGGAGGGGGTGAGTGATTACAGCAGACAAGCTAAATGCCAGAGACTAGAAATTTATTTTATTTATATGCACGCTTTCATATTCATAGAATGCACTGTGGAAAATACCTGATGGATGTATATGGCTGCCTGTTCAAAATTAGATTTATTGACTGCAAATGATGGTTCAAATCACATTCAAAGAACAGCATTAAATAGTTTTTTCTTTGTTTATTGATCACGCATTATTATGCCAGTGACCTCTATGAAGACGATTCTACATGAACCTAAATTAATTTTCGTCACATTTTGCAACGACAAATCTGCACGTCGATATATATTTCAACGTTTGTGTAAATCCTAATAAAAGCTACTAATTTCCTTGAGCCCAAAGCATTAGGCTTTTTAAGCCGCAGAATTTGAATGTCTCACAGCGTACCAATTATATTTATAGATCAGAAAAGAGGACAGCAACACTGCCCTGCACTATACTTAAACCTCCGTGGCTAAAAGAACATACCCCCAGCTATGAGCACCCGTCAGCCATAAGAACATTTCTCAGCTATAATAACATCCCGCCTCTGTCGATGCATCTAAACTTAGAATAGAACAAAGAGAATATACTCTTCCATTGTCAAGTTCGCTGTACTTCACATCAACTTGTCTCTTTTCTTCCAAATGTACTCTGCACAGAAATGTGGTTCACAGCGCACGGGACTTGCGATCCAAAGGTTGCCGGCTTGATTTGATCTTCCGGTGGTGATGGAAAAATAAAGATTGTGATCCTGATTGTTTTTCGATTTAAAGCTTTCGTGACTGCAGGGATTCATCTTCTTGGTTCTTTCAGTAAAGTCACGTAGAATGGAAATGAACGTTGTGCGAATTATTTTATTATGTTTAATGTTTATTATTTAATTATTTCCATTCTACGTGACTTTACCGAAAGAACCAAGAAGATGAATCCTGATTATTGTTGTAACTTTCTGACCCGCCGCCGACTGGACGTCTGTGAAAAAGAGCTTCATAGCTCATCAGATTCCTCCTGGATAAATAAAGATTCTGATTCTGTTTACACATCGGGAAAGTTTCTTAAACCCCCAGCCCCCATCTGCCTCTGTCGATCCAGCAGTACAACGGGGTCCGCCACAGTTAGTCGATCAGCAGATCACGTGTCGTGGTGTAAAGTGTGGGTATTCCCACTGGACCACAATCTAGTGGAGGCTTTTTTTGCCAGTCGTGGCATGACCAAGTAATTGTCAGGCTGCACCCTTATCTTTGCTGGGTTTTAAAACGGGTTTTGGAAATAAAAAAAATTCTCTCCCTATGTTCGTCGTGAGGATTTCGAGGCTTTCTGCCTGTCAGCTGTGTCTCGACGTTGTATGGAGGTTGTGTATGATGCCTAAAGCTTTTAAACAATGCTGATTGAAGTGTAAGATGGTAGTGTTATAAGTGGATTTAACTGACAGTTGTGATCTTTATTTATATATTTCCAGTCAATACCACAATCTCTTCAATTTTTGACATTTGTACATTATTCAAAATCAACACCTTGGAGCATTGTACTTTACAATATGTCACAAATCTTTGCATCTTGACATATCTCGCTCTCACACACAACAGAACAGGTACTCTTCCTTGGTCTGATGTCAAATCGGAGTTTGATGGAGTTTAAAAAAAAAAGTTGGTCCAACCGATGTCCCACTGTTTGTTTTAAGGGCTGTGTCTATTATAACAATAGCTTTCAGGAAGGAAGCAGTGTTATTTTATTCTAAAATATAAACCAGACATTCAATAGGGTTTGCTGTGTGAACTTAACCCCGGGACCAGGAAGAACGTTACACCCAGAAATAAAAGTGTCTACACAAAACATTTCACAGCTCAAGGGATTTACATTGGCATTGTTTCAAACCCAACTTTGCCAGTGGGGGGTGGAGTGAGGATAAAGGCACAATGAAACTTAGAACAAGATTTAGACTTTTCCTGCCCGCACTTTTGTGCGAGTCTCATAATTTTGTTACGCAACTCGATTAACCACCATCTGGTTTGTCCATTTTCTAACAGAACACTTCACGTGCAAAGCATCCAAACTTTCTCATTTAATATTGCTCATGTTTCATGATTTTAATTGTATGAAAAAGAGTTTACCTGGAAAATCCTATGAGATGTAACATCTCATTTGCCACATATATGTCAAGTTTCACGAAGTCGAAAAAACGTCAAGACACGTACAAAAACGTTTTAAAATCTATAACTTACCCAGTGCCCGTTCATATGTCAAATCCATTTACATAGCGTCAAGAACGGGAAGATGACGGCCATAGGCATTGAACTGGAACATCACAATGGTGCAGCCAAATGCATAAATCAATGGTGCACATCACCGGTTCATATGGAACATCATGATTGTAAATTGTGGGGGATAAAAAAAATTTAATCCACATTCATAAAAAATGTTTATTTATCTACGGGCATGCGTGTATAATCAGACACTTTTAAGACCTAGCGTTGATCACGCACATGTGTGATGGGAGCCAGGGGACGCTTGCTGCAAGTGATAGTTTCCATGTCACGTCTCCCTCTGTTGTGAATCTCCCAGGAGTGGGCGACAGGAATCTTTCAACTCGCTTCAAATCTCCTCTACCACAACTCCTCCCGGGACATCTTTCTGGATAAACTGTGAGACAGTTTTGCACAACTGCAATTTCACTTTGGCTTTTGAGCTGATGTATTACGGCAAAATAATTCACAATTTGGCGATCCTGCCACTGCGTAACGGTTACGCGCACACGAGACTCTCCATCCAGTTGTCGCCGTTGTGTTCTCCCATTGAACGAATGCTGCGAGTTTCTTAAATTCCCCCCACATTTGTGTCCGTCCAGCAGAATGAATGGGTATGGCACAGTTAGTCGATCTGCAGATCACGTGCGGTGGGGCAAAGTGTGGGTACTCCCCCTTATTCATTGATGCCTGGTCAGCATGGAAGAGAAAGCCAAATGCCCTCTCGTGGAGTCCTTCCCACCAGCAGTGGTGGGAAACAAGGCAGTGCAGGGATGGGCATTTACCTTTGTACTCATTCACAATTGCTGCCTTGTTGGCCTACATACACCCCTATGTGATGTTTGTATTTTTATTTAATTTACAATATACATATTTCATTTGCATATACTATTCGTGTTTGGTTTTTCAAACATGACAACCATTTTAATGGTAATATTTCAGCTTTTCACTGACTGTAATTAACTCATAGCAATGAAGAATAGTTCCAGCTGAAAGTAAATATAAATGCATGTTATGATGGATAAAGAACTAACTCAAGTCAAACATTTAACACGTTTCATCCAGTGCATTATTTTTCTCCCCAGGTATACAAAGCTGACTCTACAGCTGAACCAAGATTCGAAGATTCCAGTTAAGAAGTGAGCTCTGTTTGCCCCTTTTCAGTTTCATACGTTTATGTAATAGATGCATTTTCCTGTACAATAATCACAATCGTTATGTGGCGACTGTTCCATGCCTGCTATAGCTATATTGTAAACATGCAAAATGAAGCTTTGCCTTCAGTCTGTCAAACAATTGCAACAAACATACAATATAGATTACAACATGATAATAAAAATGGATTTGCACTGCGTCTAAATGTGAACACATATCAAAGAGACGAACACTTAGGAGGAAAACGTGCACAACTTGACTGATTGAAGAAGTGGGCTTTCTAGGTGTTTTTTTTACGGCAAGTTGAGGAGTAAGAGTTGGGTGCGTTAGGCCGGAGAGCGAGTTGAGATGACATTGTGGAAAGTTCAAGGGAAGAAACTTCATCGACAGACAGTCATAGGTCAGAGACACAAGCAGTTTGGCTTCTGCGTGTGCTATTAATGCAGCTAATCAAGGCAGCGCTGCCTTATGCTCTTATGGGCAGAAGGCAGCGCACATCTCCATTGCTCCTCTTGAGTCGTTCCTGAATATTCCACATGCCTGTGGCGGCCACCGGGATACCCCGAGGATGACCTGGCGCTGACTTTGTGCTAGGTGGTTGCTCAGCAGGCGGTGTTCGTTTCACCAGTCGCAGCTGAGAGGTGACCTTAGCTGGCTTTGGCGGTGGCTGTGAGCTCACAAAGTCACGGATGCACGTGTGTTGCCCGACCGGCTGAGAGATCCAATCCTTTTCTTCTGAGGATATGAGAGAAGCGCTGCTTCCTGCCGTCACACAATGAAACTCGGCTGAGATATCGTGAAATCTTATTACAATACTGTTATGGTCGACTATCTTTTTCTTATAAATAGATATGCTTCCTTTTTCCCAAGATGCCCATGTGCCACTGTTTCTGTGCAGCGTCTTGAGATGGGCTTGCATTTAGACTCTGTGTGACTCCAATTTGTTTCTGTTATTGAAGTTTAGTTTGGTGTAAAATAATTGCATAAACTTGCCTTATTAATTTATGGATGAATCCGAATGTTCCACACTTGCCAGAGTTAACAGTGAAAGGTTTTCCTGCTCAACAGAAGGTATCAGCAGGGTTTATCCTTGATCTTTGCTGGCAGAGAAATGTCGCTTCCGGATTTTAAATCCCTTCCACGGTCACTGAAAGCTTTTGAAGTGGTCTGGGGACCCAACTTCCAAACTTTTGTCTCACATGGGGCCCCATTCAACTTTAAACATTCTGCACAACTTCCGAAGTTTACTCTCTCAACATGGCAACGTGAAGAACAGTTTTTGGCTTTTTGTTGGCCATCGCCGCAACGGTGCAATTTAGTGTTACGTTAGAAATGCAGCATTTTAAAAACACTGGGAGTCAAGTTGTGCAGTGATTGTGACATGCTGTGTACAAATAAACACCACGATTTACACATCTGATATTGGAGCATCACATGGAATATTGGCAAGAGTCAACGGCTGACTTGGCCGTCAGTGCCTACGTTGATAAATGTCGGTACAGGAATGCAACCGTGTGTGCCTGTGTTTGAGTCGGTATAGTCACGTGAATATGTTTATTTGATCATTGTTATCCTCTCATTACCGGTGCTGCTAAACTCCCATCCCATACATTTTTGTTCCTTTCTGTATTCAACATGAACAACTATCTTCTCTGATTTTACCGTCTCTTTGTTAAATACTCACATCCCACATTTCCTGCTTCTGTAACTCTCTTCCTCTACCCCACTTCCCTAAAAAGTTATTTTCTTTTCTCTATCCATCACTTATGCCTTCTGCTCTTTACCTACTAACACCTTAACCCCATTAACTATTTCACCCTAATGTCCACAACATACATGCCAATCTCTGCCTTCTATTGTCCATCTCTTAACCTCTCTTGCTTTACCCCCTAATTCCTATACACACAAACCCCTATCTCCTGACCTATTTTTTTCATTCCCACTCTGTGCCGCACTCTACCCCGAAAACCCACCGACACGTCGTGTGACACTTAACATGCCCTCATTATGCCTGAAACACCTATCCTGTGCATTGCTTCAATCTCCCCCCCCCCCCTCATATCTCTAATAAAACCGTTGCTGCCTCTGCTGCGAACCCACTCCACCCGCCCACCCACTGCGTGCAGCATTTGCCGGCTATTCGCAGCAGACCGCAGGCGGGTGGAAACGGCGCTGGAGAGCTGCGGACTGCCGAACGGCAGGGTACGGGATGGTGGGGTGGTGGGGTCGCACACCGGCGAAAGGTTATCGTGAGGGGGGTGGCGGTGAACTTGATTTACAGCCGCTTGCAAAAAATTAATTGCTGGGCTCGGAGTGCGCTGCGCTAACCGATGCGCCACCCGCTGTACCCACAAGTGACATTCGAGTTTGGAAGATGTTATAACATCAACAATGTTGGGGTGAACTTGTAATATTCATACAATGTATAAATGTTTTTGCTGCTTAGTAGCTTCCAATTATAGCAATCCCATTTATTAAAATATTTATATTCTCAGCAAATGTACGTGTGTGTTATTACGTTTCATGTCTATTGGAGAGGCTCTCATCAAATATTTATCGTGAATGGTTTTTCCTTTTCCTGCATAATAGCACTAATTGGGCTTTAGATATAATTTAATATATACTACTCTTTCATTGATTTAAAAATAAATAATATCTCAAACAATTTAATTATGTATAGCATGGGACCTTCATATTTTGTTGATCCCAGAAAATTAAGAACATATATAATTCATCTGATATCCCTTCAAGCAATATCAAATGTTAAGAATGACATTCACTTACATATTAATTAAGGCTTCACTATGTTTTATTCATCGTAGCTGCAAGGTTGTATTATGAGGTTTGTATTTTAAAACAGCATGGCTTGCCGTTTGTTCATGCAGAATGATGCCATCAACCCGACAGAGTTTGGACCCGATGTGTTCAGACTTTTCATCAAAAGCATTTGCCCTAGGCCTGAGATTGATGGGATATTTGCTGAAGTGTAAGTACATATTTTCACGGTCATCAACACTGCGTGCTTTGCGTTTGCATTTCCATCGTTGGCTCCTGTTGTTTAGACATCCCTGTTCCGACGTTATAAGTAATCAGTAAACTTGTAATGATTGCTATCCACTCCCCGCTGTTGTCCCCCCCTCTCCCCACCAAGATTAGACATTGTCAGATATGAATGCAATGATTTGAATCAATTATTGATTCTTTTTGTCATTTTTTTCCTTCTCATTAGCTTAAATTCACCATGAGCATATCATTAGATGTGATTTGCAAACATAAATAATCAATTCTGACGTACACAAATTCCACGCTCGTCTGTGTCTTGAGTGTAAGAATATATTACAATGATGAATTCATGCACCAGTACATACCTGATGAACAGTGGCACTCAGTACAAACTAAAATAACTAAAGAACATGAAACTATAGCTTTACAGATCTCGAAGCAGATGCGATGTAAAGTTCATCACTGTCAGTGTTTTTATTTGTTCAGCGAAATGGGTTTACCTGTGTAACTACGGTTTAGGTGTCTCTCATTAATACCTCTGATCATTCACCTCATTAAATTAATTTGATCTGCTTATATATACTTGGCGTGTCTATAATGAGACGCTCATCAGAGACCGCTCAAAGGAAAGGCTGACGAAAGTAGCAGGAGCGTAGATTGGAATCGACTTTTGGATTGCGTTGATACAAGACAAGACTTATATACCAGTCCATTAAATGTTTGTCACTCAATAGCCCATCACTGACATTGTTTTGCTTGGTTCTTCACACACACACACACACACGTGACCAATCCATCAGAGCAAAGCAATATTGTTCATACGATGAATGATACTCCCATCGGGTGCCGATGGATGACAACCCAAATTGCAAACAGATTATCCATATTAAACCAAAATCGTCATTTTCCTTGTTTTATCTATGGGACGTTTTTTTTCCAATATCAAAATAATAACAGGTTTTGCCCTTTCTGGCAATAAAACAGGTGTTAAGCTATTCCAACACTAAATAGATACATTTTGCAAGGCATCAAGTCTGCATTAATCACGCATACTTGTGGCAAAACATGCAAACAAACATGCTCACATAATGTATGCATTATCTTTGAAACTGATTGGTCTTTCACACCACCCCGCCGGGGTGACTTGAGGCCACAATGCAAAGAAAGATCACATCTCTACGCCTCTCGTCAACGTGGTGTTAGGCACTTGCTTCATGTTGCGAAATTAGTGTTTTTTGTGCTCTCCGCACACATTTTTTATTTCTCCTGCACGGTATCCACGCCACAGCCTGCAACCCGCAGGTTGAGAAGGAAGCCTCAATTCGAGGACAGTGTACAAGAGCACTGAATGTACGCGGCATCGCACAGCTGCTATAGATGCTCCAGATTTAGAGAGAGAATTACTGAGGCCACCTGTGCCAACCGAGATTAAATTCCACACACTGACCATGAAATATGGCTCATCTTTAATTTGAGGAAAATTCTGAAGTAGTAAACCCAACATTTTCATATTTTCATTACCCCTTGGTTCATCTTCATAGGAAATATAATTTATTGAAAGCAGGTGTTTGTAGATGCAAAACACCGTTGTTTTTACTTGGGAATTTTTTTTATGTATGTATTTTTTCCTTGGAAATCTACTTCATTTTAACATAAGTATATATTAATTTTCATCAGCCATGATCTATCCACTGCTTCGTGAAGGCTTTCCAACTTTGTCGCCACCCGTGACAGTCAACATGATGCCACACAATATAAATCAGGAGTTAGACAATGCTCCTAATCAAGGCTATTCAAGGTGAAATTGCAAGATATCTCTCAACAACTAGATTGTAGACATATAAAGGCATAAGCATAAATATTGATACAACCTGTTCTCCTATAGCATGGTAGTTGCGTTCCTGAAAAACACAGCGTTATGGAAAACTCGCGCCATAATTATTAATATATAATATAGGGTAAAGGACAGTTCGCAATAACTCGTCAGATGCATATGCAGGCTGCACAAAGACTGAGGCACGTGGGCAGCATCTAGAAGCATCCAGCAGCATCCCAAGGCCTCGTGTGATGCTCCGCCGAGGCAACCCTACAACCGCTTATTACTATTCTTAGGTTTTTTCGGTAAAGTCACATAGGTAAAAAATTTAAATTAATAAAAATAAAATAAAAATCACGACGTTTCGGAGGCAACACAAGCGTCTATCTTCAGGTGGAACCGTCACAGCACGATAGCTGTACTTTTATTAATGATTAATTTTCATTTTTTTACCTACGTGACTTTACCGAAAAAAACCTAAGAATATGAATCCTTGCAGTCACGAAAGCTTCAAATCTACGCTTATTACTACTCGCGCGACGTAGTTCGGGTCACTCAATCGCATTAAATCCAATTCGCATCTGCGTTATAAAAAATGTGTTCCCCAATACAGCAATGGAAATGAACTACAATAAATTATCGAAGAACTTATGAAGAAGGTTGCAATGTGGGGCTCGAGAGATATAGGACCAAAATAAAAGTCACAAGCCGAACAGCAAAAATAACTGTTGGAGAGACACGACTGGAAAACACAACAGAGTATTTATATATGTCAGTATATATCTAGGGCAGTTATTGAAGGTGGAATGGGATCAATATGATGAAATAAAGAAACAGACGAGAGCAGGTGGGAGTGAATTTGACCATTTTTATTTAATAAAGCGGAATATACCAATGTGCCAAATATTGATGGCTAAAAGTACCGATCGCCTTTGCAATAACATATTTGTACAAACCTATATTTCAGTTTTAAATATGCGATTAACAATGTAGGTAACTTTTCGAAAAGGTATTTAATTCTGAAATGACATTTGAACGATATTAAAATTACTTTCAATGACAGCAGAGTCCTATGGGAATTTGGCCGGAGGGTTGCATGTATTCTATGAACTGTTTTCCCATCAAAGTCACTCTCCAATTAACCTTTGCTCCACTTCTATTAACCCCAGTAAGGAACATACATCAACCTTCACTGTGATGTCGATGCTACCGTGATGTACTGGTCAGCACACTTCACTGACAATCCAGAAGTTACCAGTTCGACCTCCTGGTGCGGCACTTGAAACCATTGGGCAAATTTCCACAATTCCCTCCGCCTGTCTGTCCAGCAGTGTAAATTGGTACACCACACTCGATTAGCAAGTCACATATGGTGAGGTAAAGTGTGGGTTCTCCAATCTCTTCCAAAAACGTATGGCCAGCATGGAAGAGTAGGCCAAACTATGTTCCAGACGTGCTCTGTGCAGCTCCTGCAAGCAGAGGCCCTTCTGCCAGCAGTGGCATGAGCAGGGAATTGCAGGGCTGCACGTTTACCTTGAACAGTGTTACCTTTCCTCTGTTGCATTTGGCACTTTTAAAGGCAGCTCTGGTTGATATGTTTTTGCTGAACAAAACAATGATTGTGCCTGGTTGCCCATTTCGAGAACATAATTGCAACTTGTATTCAGGCCTCTCCTGGGTGAATTTGAAATGTCATCGTAGATTCTGCTGGCCAGTTTGTATTCGTCAAGGTATACACGGCAAATGTTATACACATTTCTGTTGTCACCTGGTTCGCCTAACGTCATCGCATGCCATCAGGTCCGTGATATCTGCCGCACGTGATGGTACCTTTGTTTTGGGGCTGCAACGATTTCCCCTCCTGAGTAGTACGATCGACTGGAATTGGTCATATCCTAGCATGAGGCTGATTGAATTAGGTTTTACTTTAAACAACGGTGAAACATTACAGCGCAGTCTTACATTATTTTGGACACCAAATTGAGATGTTCCATTGCAATGGATTTTGTAGATATAATAATTTAACTGATAAGTAATTAATGCTTCGCCATTTGGTCACTTTCATCCATGCATTGTAATTTATAATAGTTTTATTACATTTCATATTGTAGATTTTATAGCATTTTTGTTCATGGTATTTTGATAATCTATGTGTTGTGGATTACTACTACTATTTTTATTTTACTAGGTAAGGCCCACTTAGCTTTCTAGATTTTTTTCAGAAGTGACTTGGCCACAAATAATTGCTGAACTTAGTGGACTGTTTAGCAGCCAAATTCTCTAAAAGCATGTTTATAAATGTGGAGGAAAAATTGGAGGACCCAGATAAAAATCCTCGTGACCATGGGGAGTACATGCAAACTCCAAATAAATAGACCTCCTTTATACCAGGCGAGGTAATTAACATCTCGTCACCACGGAGTATTGATTGGCTATGTTTACTGAGGAATTGATATAATACTGCTGCGTTCTTGCCAGAACCTCACTGGAAATATGAATCTCAAGGGTTTCATCTGAGTTGAACAAATATAATACAGTACTCTTATTTTGCCCAGGAGACATTTTCAATTTCTTCATTAGTGTGCATGTTTAGCCCTAATGTACTTCACATCTATAAATATTGTAGACACACAGCATGCACTATGCACATGTTTGTATATGCGACAAAGTGGGCCGGGGGGTTCTTCTGTGATAGATTGTGTCAGTTTATTTCACCAATTTGCACACAAATCCCTACAGGTTATATCTACGACCTGCAAACTGCAGGTCCATTACTCAAGATGCCTCACCTCCTGTCCAATCCTGAGATACTCCTCCCCCCTCCCTCTAAAATGACTTACCTCCTCCACTTACGTCCGTTGGCAGGGGGGCACGCAGCCGTCCGTACTTGACAGTGGACCAGTTCACAGAATTCATCAACAACTGTCAGCGTGACCCCCGCCTCAACGAGATCCTCTACCCTCCGCTCAAGCCGTCGCAGGTTCAGCTCATGATAGAGAAGTACGAGCCCGACGCCAGCCTGGCAAAAAAAGGTGGGAGCCAACTCCTTCTCCCTAACCTCCTTGCTTTAATTCACTTGAACACCAATCTATCCCTTCGCACTAATTCCCATTAGCAAAGACCGTGTTCACGCTGTTTTGGTTCTTTAACCTCTTCGTCCAGATTCCCATTATCAAAAGACGATGTTTACGTGACTTCGGAAAAATTTGTTCCACTTTGTTCTCCATCAAATCAATATTTCTCCAGAGCAGAGCCATCTTCTGTCCAGATGTATGTCATTATTTTCATTGTTATTCCATGTATATAGCTGTGTGCATTTTATATGATACACATATATTACCTGTAAATAAAATTACTCTCTTTCTGTAATAGGACTGTCCTTTCATGCTATAATTCGGCCATTTGCACTACAATTTATGGCCACGTTTATTCAAGGTATAATGAAGGTTTCATGGGATGCTGCCATGGTGTAATGGTTAGCGCACACTGGACTTGCAATCCAGAGGTCACCGCTTCTATTTACTGGCACAGCAGTTGTAACGATGGGCATGTTTCTTAAATATCCCCACTTCTGTACGCCCAGCAGTATTAATAGATACACCGCAGTAGATTCGATTGGCAAGTTAGCATGTGGTGGAGGCAAAGTGCAAGTATTACCGCCTCTTTCAACGTATCCCCTAGATGGGCTTTCCAGATCACCCTCAAAGCTGCAGAGTGCACAGATCTAGCAAGCAAGAGCAAACGTCACATTTAATGTTATTCATATTTTTGGCCGATACTTGTGCATGTTGCACAGTTTGTGGCTTTTGTTCAGAACTGTTCACAACACAGCGTGCATTGTAACGTGCATTGTTGTAATGGCAAAATGTTGACTACAGCATCCAACTAATCATGATACCTTCAGTCCCACATTTCACAGGAGTGTTGCGAACCTTTCGCACTACAATATGTTTTTTGTTGGTTCGTTGGTTATGAGACAAACATCTGCTGAATCGTAAATTTTCTCACACTCTTGGCAATATCTACGTTGACAATGTTTCTGTTTTCCCTGATCAATGGAGCCTGCCAAGGCCCTGCAGTCGGCTTACCAATTGCCCGAGGGGTATTTATCCATTAGCTTGACAAAGCTGTTAACCTTGTCCTTGTAAGCAGAAAGAACTCACATGTTTATTCTTGCAGTGAATTGGAGCAGCAATCAAATGAAATATACATGCACTCCATTTGCACAATCCTTCTGGTAGACATATCCTGTCGTTTAAGGTAATAAAGAATCCAATAAACACCACGCTTATTATTACTGAGGCATTTCTGGATTACAGAGTATGTCCTATATGGGTTTAAAAATAGGTTTCTTGCATGGTTATGTTTTACTTTACATTGCTGAAGCAATTATGCATTGGTGAAAAATTGCAGGGTTTTTCAAGTAAAATGGGATATATGGGTTCTATGAAATCCAGGTGACACTACCAGATAAGCCACCGTTTGCGAATTACATTAAGGCATTCCATGTTATGTTGGCTAGTCATTCCAAAAATATTTTGTTATCATTATTCTGATTGCTTTATGCTCAGAAAAGTTTGAGTCAACTAGTATGAATACACGTAGCAACCAGGTTACAATTATTAGAAAAAATGTTGGCCTCATTTTTACCATGAAGTCAGATTTGTATTATTTCAGTTTTTGTACATTATATATTAAAAAATAAACTACATTTTATAGCTATGGCATGCTATATATATGACACGGTGACTATTGCAGTACTCTTAAAGTAAATATGTAGCTAAAATCATTGCATTATATGATAATTTGACACGCAATGTTTAGCTTTTGCATGTTGATTATTATTAACGTGAGACACATTGTGGACATTTTGTCTGTCATCTTTGTAGATATCGGAAGAACTAAGCTTTTATGGTTGAACATTCTATTCACTCCTTCACGTTCACGAATGTGAACCGCGAGTAAATTCACAAGGGGAGTATTGTATTTACACATTTATAAGAGATACCACCAACAGGTTTATTCTTCTTCTTCTTCTTTAGTGCTGCCTAACGGCGTGTGCGACTTCACGATGATATTGGTCCCGGTCTAGCACGGCGTGTAGAGTTTGTGCTGTTGTTAATTGTAGCAATGTTTTGATGTTACTGAGCCATGTCGTTTTTGGCCGTCCTGGTCGTTTTTTCCCTTCGATTTTTCCTTCCAGGATTTGCTTTAATAGCTGGTATTTGTGGTCGTTTCGGGCAATGTGGCCTAGGTAGTAACACTTCCTGCTAATGATGGTCTTCAGCAGTTGCCTACAAAGCCCATTTCAGACTTGCTGGTTCACAGGTCATGCCAGCATTGAGCAGTGCATGAGATGATGACTTAATGTATCTGCCATCCTCTGAGTGTTTTAACATTCTTGCATCTCATTTCAAATGTCTTCTTTTGTTTTATGGGACGCTGCCATGGTGTAATGGTTTGCAAACTGGACTTGTAATCCACTGGTCACCAGTTTGACCTCCCGGCATGGCAGTTGAAACAATGGGCAGGTTTCTTAAACCACGCTCTCTCTATCCACCCAGCGGTACAAATGGGTGCAGAATCATCATTTTTATCTATTTTCAGAATCATAATCAGACTATTTAATTATTCTTGAGGAATCCGATGAGCTATTAAGCTTTTTTTCCACAAATATCCAGTAGTTTCACAGATATTCAGAAGACCGCAGCTAGGTTGCACCACAGTTAGTCAATCAGCAGGTTGACCAGTACCGAAGAGTAGGCCAAAATACCCTCTAGACTTTAGAGGGACTCTCTAGGGCTCCCTCTCACCCTTCTGCCAACAGTGGCTTGAGCAAACAACTGCAGGGTTGTACCTTTATAAGCATGTGGTTTAGAGTATTTGGCTGCTGTACATTTCCACATGATCAGCAACTTCGTTGAGCTATTATTTGTGGCCAGGTCACTTCTGAAAAAAGATAGTTAAATGGGCCTTACCTGATAAAATTAAAAAAATTGTTTTAGTTTAGACCTTCACTGACAGAGAGGTATGCATGTGTGTAGTTCCACATTATCCACATTCCCACAAACCACTGGGAACCAGGCTCAATGGCTCGTTTCCAGCCCTGGGCCGTTCCAGGATCGGCAGCACAGACCGGGACGTGAGTTCCCACCCCCCGAACAGCAGTGCTCCCTTGTTTACATGCCCTGCTCTGTTTGTGCGTGGTAGGCCACATCTCAGTGGGAGGATTCCTCAAGTTCCTACAAGGGGACGAGAACTCTGCCATCCCAGCCGAGAAAATCGACTTGAGTGACGACATGATGCAGCCGCTCTCTCACTATTTCATCAACTCGTCCCATAACACCTACTTGATGGGTACGTGTCCCACAGCACTTGGCAATGAGCGCGGCAGTCTGCGGGTGCCTTGGGACTTTCGTCAAGGTCCTAGGGGAGCAGCAGCTCAAGTCTAAGTTTGCTTCAATATTTCATGAGGTGTGCTCATTTCTCAGTCGCTTGCGCAACCGTGTTATCCTCTAGCAAGATGCTTACAGTGGTTTTGATATTGCAAAGAGCTGTATGGTTTATCTCGTTGGTTCTTTAGGTAAAGTCACGTAGAAGGGAAGTAATATTACTCCCTGCAGTCACGAAAGCTTTAAATCGAAATTTAACTGTATGGTTTAGTTTCATATTAACTTGAAGGTGGGACACATTTAAAATGAAAATGAGGACAACCATCTTGAGTTTATTTTGTTACCAGCACCCTAACATTCTCATTATCATTGCCAATTCTGCAACGGCTCTAAACTTACACAAGTTAGGTGGATTTATTACTATTACTGTCTTAATATTTTCTAAAGGTGATGCACTCAGCATAGTGGACATGGACTTCTTTATTTTTCGAATGTCATTTTGCAACAATTTCTTAATCCAGAGAGACTAATATTCTAAATATAGCTTTGTATATCCAGGCTTTAAAAAAATGTGTCGGTGATCCATTTAAAAAATGATTATATGTAATTGGGACAGAAGCTAATTGTCAGGCAACCCTTTTACCCCGACTGGAATCCAAGTCTGGAGCTAATTTCCCCCCTTACCTGCCTCATGAGATATTAAGCCACTTGAATTACTTCAAAGTAAATGAAATATGTAACGTTCTGTTGTTGAATGGATCTATAAAACATTCCCAATAAAAAATGCCTGCCATCACAAGCCCTCGTCAAAAATTGACGCACGCCATTTAATCAAGTAGCTCAGTCTGTAGATGTATACGTCGCATCATGACGGAAACGCATGATAATGCACGGCACTAAGCCCTGTTGATAATTTAACTGCGCGGTGTGTAAATATGTTGAGATTGTGCACCACCATCAAGTGCATAATGTGAACAAAGTGGCAGCTGTGTCCGCTCTCGGTCTGTGTGCGTTGTGTGTGTGTGTGCACGCATCACATAATCGATGTTTGAAAAAGTGGGTTAACGCTGTCAAAAAAGATCGAAGCGAATGAAATAAATAAGTGCCGGCCGTAATTATAAAAAAGAGAGTTAGTTGGAATTCAGCATCCAGTATAGAAATCAATATCTTTCTGTTGGCCATCAGCGCAGGCAGGACTCGGCACGTGGTGTGTGTTGGAAGGAGCCAGGTAATCTCTCTACAAGAATTTCTCTTTTGTCTTGCCTCCTTTTAAATTCAAAGAATGACCTCCACATCCAAACCAATGCATAGCTTTGTTCTATTAAACCCATATCAGACAGTGCATTGAATCTGAAGACGTGATACCAAAGTGTTAGTTGTTTCTGAAATTGAATACGCATTTTTTTTTCCCCTGTAAATTTAACCAACTGGAGAAACTGTATTTCTTTGATTTGCTTGAGGACTTATGGAGACATTTCAGCTGATAGCTTTGATATGTTTGCTAGTCAGATGTTATTTTGTTGCTTGTAACATTTTAATGTATTGCTCATGATGGAAAAATGGACCATAGTCTATTGCAGAGCCGTGCGAATGATCCAATACATAGCAGCTGTGGTGCGTGCTTACGCAGGGTGGTGTTATTTAAGTATGGCTCATTATGATGACTTTAATTGTTCTGCAATGCACATCAGCAGAATGCAACTGCATCTTACACGTTAAAATGGTCTTCTGTCATCACGTCCTGTTTTTTTGGTTTCATATCATCCCTTTTCCTGCCTCATTATCAACATCAGCCATGGTTCCTGATCAATCCACTCCCGAATGAAGGCCTCCCCACGCTGCTGCCACCACTTGGCAATCCTGAGCAGTAGTAATCCACTTAGTGCTTGCACACAAGCTGAATTCAATGCTCCTTCTCCCTGGATTGGTACTCGTCACGATTTGAAATAATATCATCTGTATCAGTAAATTGTTTTGTGACTATTGATACATTATGTAGGCATATTCCGGCTATCATAAACATTCATTTGCTTTTGCATTGCTTTGTGAAAAATAAAACAAAATTGTAATTATATGAACAAAATTATTAGTTTTGCTATAGTGCCTCCAGAATATCAGTTTTAAGTTATATTTGTGCACGTTGTAAATTGTAACAATTAATATAGCACACATTTTAATACAGCAGACATTTTACAGTGCTTAAAATATCTTAATGCGGCTGGCTCACACGAAATTGATTTCTCTAAGACGATGGTACTTTTCAAGCCTACTGGTTGTCAACAAAGATTCGTTCATGAAGCCATCCTTATATACAGACACAGACACAATTTCAACCGAGAGGATGGTTATAAGCTCAGCAATCAATGGAAAGATGTCATCAACCACTTTGGGTCATGACTTGATTTGTGTTTTCTTGTCAACCTCCACCGTCAGCAGTGTGGGTGTGTGGAGCGAGGTGCAATGATTGCCTGGCGGCCCTTTGATTGGTGTAGACCTACTGCCGGTGATGGAGTGTTCTCCTACATTAACATTAGCTGCCCCGCCCATGTTGCTGACACTTGGGCTACGCCCATCTTTAAACCTCTATAAACAGTTTGCCTTTAGAGGCTAACCCCCCTTTTCCTGATGACGGCTACTTGTGTTGCGATCGAAACGTCGTGGTTTTTTGTTTTTTATTTTTATTTTTTATTCTTCTTTTTTATTTTATTATTAGTGAAAGAACCAGAATAAGTCTACATTATAGACTGCCAGTGCGCTCACTCAGGTTAAGAAGCAGGCTACAGTTTGCATTATAGACTGCCAGTACACTCCCCAGCTTAATAACCATTGCTATAGTCTATATTATAGGTTGCCAAAACGTTCACCAGCTTAAAAACCAGGCTACAGTCTACATTATAGACTGCCAGTACACTCACCAAGGTTAAGAACCAGGCAACAGTCTACATTATAGACTGCCAGTACACTTACCCAGCTTAATAACCATTGCTATAGTCTACATTATAGACTGCCAGTACACTCACCAAACTTAATAACCAGGCTACAGTCCACATTAGAGATTGCCAGTACACTCACTCTGATTAAGAACCAGCTACATCATGGGACCTCCTTTGCCGGTACCAAAATATGATGATAGGTTTTTCCCCTTTTTTCTGGCAAAAAACCAGGTGTTAAGATGTTAAAACACCAAACTGAAACCTTTTACAAGTACGCCCTTTTGGCGTCCTCTGGTCTAACACCGTTTGAGACGAGGCTCAAAAGAAAGCTGTGTCTCTGGTGTGGACCAATCAGTTTCAAGGACAATGCATATACAGTATTATCAGAGTTTGTTTTTTGTTTGCATTCTGACCACAAGCATTGTGGTTAATTCAGACATGATTCCTTTTCTATATACGTGACTTTACCGAGAGAACCAAAGAATATATTCTCAACTAATTACATTTTGAAATGGCTTTTGCTGCTTTAACTTATTACTGTGTTCAAACCAGACCCATCTCAGCATGTTCACTCATTAAAAATCATAAGTCAGTCTACAAATTATAAACGAACTCAACCAAAAAAAACACTTATTCTTCGCAGTCAATGTTTAATGGTATGGTCATACATATTCCCTATACATACGGGGAGGGATAAAACAAAATCCTGCAAAATTCACGGCATTCATTGACACACACAATTGTACTGTAGGTTCATGCAGCGTAAACGTAACTTGCATTAAATAATTCAATGCAAATATCTATTCAGACAGTGTCCAAGGTTTTACATAACCATAAATATGACTGCATTGAATCGTACAAAACATGTATTCAAAGTGACTAATATGTTGGCTAAGGGAATGATACATTTATAAGTTCATTGACTTACACTTCCCTGTCCAATGGACTGTGAACAATGATGTTTGTACAGCTTACAGCAGTGAACAACCACAGCGAGTTCTCATAGCATGAAGGGACGTGGCCAGGAGCAAGTGATCAACAGTTCTGAGTGAAAGTAAATCTGTGTCCTATATCTATTTATTTTACAAACACCAGTTCGTGCTGTAAAACATGTATTGACTCGAGCGTTTTCACTTAATGCTTGCAATTATAACATCTCTAATATCGCGTATTTAAATAATGAATAACATTAGCCACTAAAGTTATAGTTTTGTTTGCCAGCTGGAAGAAAATACTAATGGTATACTAATAATTTACATTTTACCCAGGAAAGCCACACTGAATTCAAGGAATGTTTTTGTTCAAGAGGGTCCTGCTTTGAGATGTTTGACCGACACCAATTACAGTGTTTGTGTGTAGCTATGGGAGGAATTTCGAACCCGGAGGAAACCCTTCCAGAACAGGAGGAGAACATACAAACTCCGCACAGGAAAGATGCCCGAGTTAGGAATCTAACGGATGTTCTCCTTGCTGTGGGGCACAGGCGCTACCATTGCACCACCCTGTTATCCATTGTGTTTCAGCTGTTCATTTGAAGAAAAACAACCACAACGATGATATATATTATTGGTTCTTTCGGTAAAGTCACGTAAATAGGAACGAAAAAAAAATCAAAATTAAAAGCTAAAGCAAAAAAACCACGACGTTTCGATCTCAACACAAGCGGTCTTTTTCTCTCCACCTGAGGAAGACCGCTTGTGTTGCGATCGAAACGTCGTGGGTTTTTTGCTTTTAATTTAGATTTTTGTTTCCTATCTACGTGACTTTACCAAAAGAACCAAGAATATGAATTAATGCAGTCACGAAAGTATTAAGTCTAAATACAACAATGATATGTAGCAATGCACAAGCAAGATGAATGGTTCAATTTGCAGCAGATAAATACCGTATTAAAAACAACCATTTGACAGTTTTCTAAACAGTAAACCGAGCAATCAGGAAGACAGAAGCGAGCTTGTATATCGCAAAAGCACTCGCAGGTCGAGGGCACGTTCACCTTGACAGGCACTGAAGCGGTATATCGCGCTCACCGCCACACAGATTATTACACGTGAAGACGCAGCTAATGATCATGACAGCATAAATCATGGCAGCAAAGAAAGACATCAAAGTTATCGGACTGGTCGTTTAGTTCCGAATGCAAACGATATAATTAATTTCCTATTACCAAAGTCGCGCATAACCCATTTCACAAATGATCAATCCCCTGCAGAGGTATGTCGCGGGCGTTGGAGCTGATGTGTGCGCGCGACAGCTGGCCAAGCGCCGCCGCAGCCACTCCGAAAGTTCTTACTTTGACGCAGCGGCCACGGCCAGGGATGTGAATGTCACCTGGTGAGATAAATGGGCGGCTTGTGAAGCAGTTAATGAGGCATGGAATGGATCCTCGCCACCGACAGCCGCTGCCGGCGGCTCCCGGCACTGCCTCCTGCATTTAATGCCACTAACGAATATTTGCTTGATTGGATGTGATACTCTTATTTGGTCATATTAAACCGTTATTGCTACGAGGAGAGATCATCACCCAACAAATAAGAAACGTAATAAATCATAAGCTGCGGTGTCTTCCTCGTTGATTAATGTGGATGCGCACGGTATATTTCACGAGCGCTGGACAGGGCAGGGGATGGGCTTTCTCACATCTGTTACCCTGTTGCAGAGGCTTTGGTTAGCGGCTCACCGGGGAGTGACTTCAATACTTGTGTATCAATGTGCGAGCATCACTGTATTACCAATCAAATGTCCATGCATCATTAATCACGAGGGCGGGGCGGGGTATGCGAAGCGGCCAAAAGCCTCGGAACGACATGTAACAGCTGTAGAACCCGTCGGGGGGAAAATGAAATCCGAATCTTTGATCTAAATTAATAAATAAAATGCTGCTATTTTGAAACGTTATTAAAATCATTATGTGTTCTTTTTATATAATTTTTTTCACTCCTCGCTTGCTTTTAGTATTAAAGTCAGCCAGGTGGAAAATGGGCCCTATCGATTTATGGCACCAAGTCACAAATTACGGGGCATGTGCTCTCACGATCGCACCCTGCTGACCCCGCCGTCATTAGGAAGCGCAGCTGGATGAATCAGTGCGCGCAGCCAGAGTGCCCAGCGGCAGGCAAAATGCGCAGAACAGTCGCGCGCGTTGCACGTGAGCTGCAAAGTTACTCGACGGGCAATCGTCGTGTCCTCGCGCGATACCGCTGATGAGATCAGCAGGCAGTGCATTTGAATTTCAGGAATTTTATTCCTGCACCAGAACCGGCCAATTGGTTAATATTTCATTGTCGCTCTGATCTTTCTTTTTATCCCCGTACCATCGTGTAATTGTACCAATATGTGAACTTGGGAAAGATGCGGCAATTTTTGATACTTTGCGCCTGTCACGATAATATAGCAATACCTTTTACTTCCACGTTTTCATTTTCTCTAACCACGGGGGGGGGGGGGGTGGGGTGTACAATTGGTTGTTCAAGCCCGTACACTGTGCACTACACACTCACACATATGTCTATATATGGGGCTGTATTTCCTATTGGGGGGAACAGTGGTGCAGTGGTTAGCGCACTGCTCCATGAACCCGGCGACCTGAGTTCAATTCCTAGCCATGGTTAACTTCAGTGCAGTGCAGAGATCACTCCTTGTCCCACACCCACCCCTTCACCAATCTCTACTGACTCCTGTATGGTCAAGAAAGCTATTGCTCAACATGTTGAGAAGCCTTTATTTGTCAGTGTATATAGACAGAAGGATGTAAGATAGTTAATTCAATCATTCGTTTATTGTTCCTGATACACCGTACTGCATTAGTATTACTGCCAAGTCCAGGTGTATTTGTGCAGCACAAAGGTGCACTGCGTCTCGGCATGGCTGTTCTTCAATGGGATCACTTCTCAGCTAATTCGCGTATGTGGGAAGATAATTGCATGCACAGGTGTCTTAACCATCGCACTCCACAAGCGAAGAAAAGCTACTAATTGAAGGTGCATAACAAACTAGCACTCATGCCCCATTGAGATCAAATTGGGAGCGTTGCTAACATGCAATTGAGTAGAGCTCGTTTGTGTAGAGCACGCATTTATTTGTAAATGTTAAACAAACGGTTGTTTCTCAACACTGATATGGCTTAATCCACATAGCTGCACGGTTGTATAATTTACAGGGCGGCAATTGTATTCTTGACATGGTCGTGTTTTTAACATTTAATTGGTTACAATTGTGCCAAGTGACTCAGACATTCCACTTTGTAATGCACTACAGGCAAGAGAATTAAGGGGGGGGGAAATAATTGTTGCAATGTTAGAGTCTGTCCAGCGTACTGAGCTGTCTTAATGGGCTTTGGCCTTTATGAGCTTTGGGCCTTTATCGGCGGTGGACCATTAAGAACTTACACCATCTTGGGGGGGGGGGGGGGTCTTTCATTCATTCCTGACTCACAACCAGAGAAAGGGACACACCACAGGCAATGCCTGATCTCGTTACAGTTTATTGGACATTCTTTGTTATCTTGAGTTTGTATAAAGAACACACGCGACCTGCATGCACCAGGGATTCCCGTGTGAAATGCCGGGAAACAGGATTGAGCGGTCAGCATTCTTTACGTCACGTGACTATATCTGACTGCAGAAACTCTGTTCATGCCCTGAGTATTTTTTTTTTACTCGAAAAGACAAAAAAAATTCCATTCTAGATTTGAAGCTTTCGTGACTGCAAGGATTAATACGCTTTGGTTATTTCGGTAAAGTCACGTCGGTAAAAATTTAAATAAAATAAATGAAAGCAACTAAATTAAATCACAACGTTTCGGGCGCAACACAAGCATCCTTCTTCAGGTGGAGACAACCCCGTCCCTCACATCGTTGCCTCCCAGTCCACAGCCCGCCCCCACACTCACCATGGCCCCTCCCCTCCCTCCATTCCCTGCGACTATATAATTCCTCGTCACAGCCGTCTCTTCGACACACTTGAGCGGTTTTGCTTTCGCTACGTTGTCCCCACCTAAAGAATGACGATTGTGTTGCGCCCGAAAAGTCGTGATTTTATTTAGTTGCTTTTATTTATTTTATTTTATTTTTTACCTAAGTGACTTTAACGAAAAAACCAAAGAGTAAAAAATGTCCAGTTGCTGTATAATACTTGTTTGACTTTATAGAGCAAGATATGATAACCGTATAATATATTTGCATGTTTAATTAGCTGATGATTTAGTCCAGTGATCCTACTTGAGGGTATTGTGTATAACCAAAATCTTTCAAGTATGTGACGTTCATCTTACGAAGAATTATGTAACACGAGCGATACAACAAAGGAAACATAGCTATGAGAAAATGTATTTGTCCCAGAGTAATTGGTGCCACACGCAGATTGTTCAACTTGTGATCCGAATTTTACGAATTCAAATCTTAGTTGTGGCTCGACTCATCCCTTAAACCTGACATTGTCGTCTTCTTGGTTCTTTCGGTAAAGTCACATAGAAGGGAAATAATAAAATAATAAAAATAAAACATAATAAAATAATTCTCGCGACGTTTCGGCCACAACGCAAGCAGGCGTCCTCAGGTGAAGAACAGGTCTGTCGGAAAGACAGACCTGTTAGCTTCAGTGTCTTTCCGACAGACCTGTTCTTCACCTGAGGACGGCTGCTTGCGTTGTGGCCAAAATGTCGTGAGAATTATTTTATAATGTTTTATTTTTATTATTTTATTATTTCCCTTCTACGTGACTTTACCGAAAGAACCAAGAAGATGAATCCCTGCAGTCACGAAAGCTTAAAATCGAAATCTGACATTGTCGATAAACGTGGAACTTCCACTGCTCTCTGGCTTCGGTCTACCAGCGGATATTACGTCGCATCCCTGTAGCTCACCAACTGATACAAAATGACTGATTTTTACCTTGACATATTCAATGTCAATATACAGAGCTCAAGTAGAAATATATTTTCCAAATAGCAACGAATGTGGCAAATAACACATCAGGATTTTAGTATGTTGCTTCAAGCTTAGGCACCTCCTACGCTATGTCCACTGGACTGTGTAGTTAATGGAAATGATTTCCTGTAAGTTGTTGGGGTTTTTTCCCAATGCAACCAACTTTCGTGTCAAGCAAAAGTCATTTATGCATTGAACCTTGAACTGTTTTCAGGACATATTACAATTGTGTATAATGGCCAGCACTCGCAAAAACTATGGTCCATGTCAAACTTACATAATGGTGCATCTGTCAGCCCTGTGTTGTCCAAAATATGTTGCCGACAATGGAAATGACATAGTCATTACATTACATCTGAGAGCCTGAGACCCGTATGTCTCAATGCTCAAATTACAAAATGTTCAACCTTCACCGAGCTGAGGGTCAATAAAAAAAATGTCCTGGCCCACGAGAGATGAAACTAACACGGAGTAAGTCAGCGGAATTACCATAGCTATGAGAGGTTTTGTGAGAGACCAACTTGTAGAAGAGGTGGCTTTTCCCAAACGAGAAGTGACATTCGCCCTCCCCTCCCGCCACATGTCCACTCGTTTCTGAATCCCTTGGTGTGTCAGAAATTCGTTTTCCAAGTTTAAGGCTCACTATTGTTGTTGATCTTTTATCACTGGCGTGTAGCACGCACGTAACAAAGACTGTTTTTCTGAAACTGTAAATCCATTTTTGCTGGCTCTACATCATATACGTGTGGTGAGAAACTACACCTTTTGTTGAAATGCTGAGAACATCAATGATCAAAGGCGGCAGTGTTACGCCACAAGAAGAACTGCAATGTGTAAACTGTTTTTATTATGCAGTAACTAGGCAATGCAAGCCATGGCATCCATTAATTAGATCCAAAAATACCTACACATAACACATTCCAGAGCTGGTATATCTTATTTCAAGTTTTTGAAAAGGGCGACTGACAAACACTGAATGTTAATAGTCTAAATAATAATTTAGTTGTTTACCACTCGAGTTGCCAACATCTTACACTTGTTTGTTAATTTCAGTTCACATATCTCTTTAATTTGCTTTCAAGTACAGATAATAATCCGGAATTTATTTATCGATATACAGAACAAATACAGAAATGGATAGCTTATGGATGATGATAATAAACAATTAGGAACAGATACGAACGCGTTGGTATTGTTTTATTTTATTACGTAAAATGTATTCTGATCAGTGGTTGTGTTTGCGTGGTTTCCATTGCAAGACGCAATTGTGTTTCCCCCAACACCCAATGTGTATCCCGGTAATCTATATATATAAAATCGTTCATGTCTGTCTGTCTGTGTGTGTGTGTGTGGACTTTGGCCCATACGCACTTTCATTGGACGGCGGTTGCCCCTGGCAACGGCTAGCCACGCCTTCGCCGCTTTCATTGGACCTGGCAACGGCTAGCCACGCCTTCGCCAAGGGCTGCAGTTTCATTGGACGGCGGTTGCCCCTGCCAACGGCTAGCCACGCCTTCGCCACTTTCATAAGCTCCGTATTTAATTAAATAATAGCCATTACACAGTATTGTTGGAGCGCTAGGGGGGGGGGGAAGGAACGCCACCCGTACCCTGCCTTTTCCAAGCCGACAATTTTAGGCGAGGCCGCAGGCTTTGCACGCTACTTGGCCTCGACACCCACCACGCCACTCTGAGGTAAATTCATCAAAGTTTTTCCTACTCTTCACTACACCCCCACCACAATGTGTGCTATTAATATTACTTTTAAACCCAACGCGCCAACAATCGATTACTTTAATGTTCACTGTACAAATACTCATTAAGCTGGGTGAGCGTACTGCCAGTCTATCATGTACACTGTAGCCTGCTTATTAAGCTCGGTGAGCGTACTGCCACTCTATCATGTACACTCTAGCCTGCTTATGAAGCTGAGTGCGTGTACTGGCAGTCTATAATGTGGACTCTTGCTTGGTTATTATAATCGATTCTTTATATGTTCTTTGTACAAACAGTCATTAAGCTGCTTGAGCGACCCCAGTTCGATTCCAACTCACGCCCACCACCGCTGACGATTATTTGAAACGGACCTGGCCCTCCCCTAGGTCCACTCAGCCTCAAAAGCGTAACTGCTGTCGTGTGGGAACATCGTCACTGGGGAGACAAAGGCGGCGGGGCATCGTGGATCCAAGTCCCGGGCGAAGCCGGGTCATGTGTATGTGTGTTTGTGTTTATGTGTATGTCTGTGTGTCTCTATGTATGTGTGTATGTATGTGTATGTATGTGTTTGTGTGTATGTATGTGGGTTTTTTTTATGTCTTTATGTGTATGTCTGCGTGTCTCTATGTATGTGTGTATGTACGTGTGTGCATGTGTTTGTGTGTATGTATGTGTGTGTCTATGTATGTGTATGTGTTTCTGTGTATGTATGTGTGTGTATGTATGTGTGTTACGTGTCTGTCTGTGTGTCTGCATGTATGTGTGTGTGTATTGTGTATGTGTTTGTGTGCATGTATGTGTGTGTTTGTGTGTATGTGTATGTCTGTGTGTTTGTATGTGTGTGTATGTGTGTGTATGTATGTGTGTGTATGTGTTTGTATGTGTTTGTGTGTTTACGCTCGCATTACACAAATGTGTTGCTGGTCTAAGGCGTTCCTCGCACAGCATTGCCGCTTTATTATTTCAGTCGTTTACTGCCTTACGCACCCTGAAAGTCGTGTGTGTCTGCAGCAAGCGCGTGTATGTGTACCTATGGACGCGCGCGCGTGTGTTGTGTAGGGGGAACGGTAGTGTAGTGCTTAGCGTGCTGTCTGTGTCTGTGTGTGTGTCTGTGTGTGTGTTTGTGTGTGTGCGTGTGTGGTGTGTGGGGAGCGGTAGTGTAGTGCTTAGCGTGCTGTCTGTGTGTTTGTGTGTGTGTGTGTGTCTGTCTGTGTCTGTCTGTGTGTGTCTGCGTGTGTCTGTGTGTGTGTCTGTGCGTGTGTGGTGTGTGAGGAGCGGTGGGTGTAGTGCTTAACGCTACGCTGCGCTACCAACCCGGCGAACCGAGTTCGATTCCCGCTCACGGCCACCACCGGTGACGATTATTTGAACCTCCCCTAGCTCGACTCAGCCTCAAACGAGTAACTGGTGTGGCGTATTAACATCGGCACTTGGGAGACAAAGGCGGCCGGGCGTGGTGGATCCAAGTCCCGGGCGAAGCCGGGTAGTACAGCTAGTGTTGGTTTGAAATTAGTTAAACAACAACATTTGTTGGACATCCATCCACCAACATTTTCGATCTCACATGGTACTTCATTGATAATTATCAATCATTGATAATGATCAATTATCAATTAAGTGATTGTAATTAGCTTCAGTGCCTTTAGGATCTGACAAGTGAGACAGTGGAGATCTCTCGATCTTGCCGACGTTGAACATTGGCTGAACCTGATGCTTAAGGTGTGTGCACTCGGATGTCTTGTGTGTCTCTCTCGCGGGGCTTACCATCTTCTATAGGAAGGTGCAGACCCCTTGTGATCAACCACTCCTGGCTTGATCATCTTACCCCGCTGTGTACCTATCGTTTATCACTCTTTCTTCTTTCACCTTCTCTCAATCTCCCCCCTCTCTCTCTCTCTCTCTTCCATTCCCTCTGCTCCTCATCCCTGCCTTAGATCACAGCTGTTTTTCCCTTTACATTCACTCGATTATTATATCGATGCGGCGAGCCTTTGTAACACGGATCTGTCTTTACACATTCGTGTTGCTGAAAATTAGAACGTCTAAAATAAAATGTGAAGTAACCGTTTGTAGTACTGTATAATACACCACGCACATGGCAAGCTTCCATTGCAATACATGTCTATATAAACAGTGCCATAGCATAGATCTTATATATTATTGCCCTTGGGACAAATGTCCATTCCAGCTTTCAGTGTTAGCATGAATTGTTAATCTATATGTAAATTACGTTCCCTGTTTATGTAAATTCAGTGAGACACATTACATTGAACTGTAGACTGGTAGACATATAACTTAGACTGGCTGATAGTTTATAACATTTCATATGATGACTGTCGCCATACATCAAAAGGAAAATGTCAAGATTTACATAGTTGGTAGACTTTGCATGCATATTACTAAACACAAGCATTATTGAAAAAAGCATACGTTTAGAACTGCAATTAGTGCATAATTGTAAAATATTTGTTGTGATGTTACAATTAACTCACTTTAATGACATTACAAGTGTAAGACGTCATATTGACTGTAAAGAAAGAAAAGTGCGCGGGCTTGGGCAGCACCCGTTGCTGGAGGGGTCGAAGGCCGGTGGTCAAGACTAGCAATCAAGCGGCAGGCAAAAGAGTGAAATGGGTCAAAGATGACGTTCACTGTGAAGGCGGAGCGATGGAATCGGGTCATCTGCAAGTGGTGGATGGATGGTTGCATTACGATTATAGCCGGCAACGGCTTGGAGAAGCCTTCTTCTGGCAGTGGATAGATAATGGCTGATGATGGATTACTTGAGGTGCCAATAGATGGAACTGCGAATGTTGTATAAAATCCCTCCGCCTGAGAAAATGTCACTTGTACTGATGGAACGGCGCTTTCTCGATCTGTTTCTGCATCAGTAGTTCGTGATAGCTCAACTGAGTTCATGGTTATCTTGTCAGCAGCACAATATTGCAAATACTAGCAAAAATATCGTGTCTGTTCAACTGTCTTGTACTTTATTCCTGAAAGTCAGATTTTCTTTACGATATCATTCATGAAACAGCATAGATATATGGCAAAAATTAGTGCATGCAAGTTGCCGGTCCTCAGGTGATAAATGTGGCCTCACCTGGTATGCAGGAGATTGTGGGTTCGATCCCGACCCTGGCACATGTATATTTGAAGTTTGCATGTTGTCCCAATGGTCACGTGGATTTTTCTCCGGGTCCTCCGGTTTTTCCCTCCATACTTAGAAACACGCGTTTAGAGTAGTTGGCTGCTATAAATGTCCACTTGATGAGCCACTTCGTTGAGCTATCATTTGTGGCCAGGCCACTTCTGAAAAAGAGCAATACAGCTCAAGTGGGCCTTTCCTGGTAAAATAAAAATAGTTTAAATAGTTTTTTTACGTGAGTCAGTACTTGACAAAAAGAGGGAGCCTCGCAGTAAGGGGCACATTTCTTACATCCCCCGCTCATGGTTAGTCTATTGGCAGGTTGCGTGTGGTGGTGTAAAGTGTGGGGTACTGTCACCTCTATCAAGCCAGCATGAAAGAGTAGGCAAAAAAAACCTTTAGAGGGGCTCGGTGGAGCTTCTTCTCGTGAAGGCTCTTGTGACAGCAGTGGCTTCAGCAGGAAATTTCAGGGCTGCACCTTTACCTTATACCAGTGCAATGTTAAAAATAGAAAGGATGAAGATTTATGAACCTGGAAATTGACGAGAAATGGAACAAAAGCTGAAATATGTGCAAAACAGCACGCAGAGGTGCATGCATGGAATTACACTCGCATCTACCAGTATGAGCATCAAGTAGCACGTCTGCCAGTATTTTACGAGCATGTCGGCATGAAGCTTTACACCACATAATACATTTCAGATAACATAATATATTACGGGTGTGTTAATGCTTTCCAACTAAGAATGAAAGCGTTAATTCATTAGCTTTGTCTGTCCCTCCGTCTGTAATTGGGGGGGTCACAATAAAGATGATCCAAAATAGATGACATTTGTATTTAAAGCTGTGTTGCTATGAGAGACACACCCTATGGAAAACCTTGCCAAATTTATCATAGCTAAGCAAATTATTTGGTGATACTGCATTGACAGCGGTGCACAAATGTTTTTTGACAAATTGATCAAAGGGCTGCCTACATGCAGCATGCAAAAATCTGGCTGTGGGGGCTCGGAAGGTCACGTTATCATCATTTTAACGAGACACTTTCGAGGACTAACGCATGCTGCAAACCATTAGATAAAACGTA
The DNA here is from genome assembly GCF_015708825.2 of Lethenteron reissneri. NCBI lineage: Eukaryota > Metazoa > Chordata > Hyperoartia > Petromyzontiformes > Petromyzontidae > Lethenteron > Lethenteron reissneri. Next base: position 7,804,321 of record NC_083803.1, on the reverse strand, counting down.
CTACTTTTCTGTTTGTTGTTTATTGTCAGCCGGTCAGCTGGCCGGGAGCTCGTCGGTGGAGATGTACCGGCAGGCACTGCTGGCCGGGTGTCGCTGCGTGGAGCTCGATTGCTGGAAGGGACGCACGGCTGACGAGGAGCCGGTCATCACGCATGGCTTCACCATGACCACGGAGATCCTGTTCAAGGTCAGCACCTGGCCCCTGTCACTGGTGGTGCTGCAACTCGCCCACTCGAGGGCCCCCAGCTAAAACTAATTATTGGGCAAATTCCTCCTCCTCCTCCTCCTGCCTCCCCCCGTTTCCTTTTCGATGCATAAACTCAAAGTGAGATGACAGAAGAAGAGATGTAGACAAGAGATTACTATAAATTTCGATTTAAAGCTTTCGTGACTGCAGGGATTCATCTTCTTGGTTCTTTCGGTAAAGTCACGTCGAAGGGAAATAATCTATATATATAAAATCGTTCATGTCTGTCTGTGTGTGTGTGTGTGTGGACTTTGGCCCATACGCACTTTCATTGGACGGCGGTTGCCCCTGGCAACGGCTAGCCACGCCTTCGCCGCTTTCATTGGACCTGGCAACGGCTAGCCACGCCTTCGCCAAGGGCTGCAGTTTCATTGGACGGCGGTTGCCCCTGCCAACGGCTAGCCACGCCTTCGCCACTTTCATAAGCTCCGTATTTAATTAAATAATAGCCATTACACAGTATTGTTGGAGCGCTAGGGGGGGGGGAAGGAACGCCACCCGTACCCTGCCTTTTCCAAGCCGACAATTTTAGGCGAGGCCACAGGCTTTGCACGCTACTTGGCCTCGACACCCACCACGCCACTCTGAGGTAAATTCATCAAAGTTTTTCCTACTCTTCACTACACCCCCACCACAATGTGTGCTATTAATATTACTTTTAAACCCAACGCGCCAACAATCGATTACTTTAATGTTCACTGTACAAATACTCATTAAGCTGGGTGAGCGTACTGCCAGTCTATCATGTACACTGTAGCCTGCTTATTAAGCTCGGTGAGCGTACTGCCACTCTATCATGTACACTCTAGCCTGCTTATGAAGCTGAGTGCGTGTACTGGCAGTCTATAATGTGGACTCTTGCCTGGTTATTATAATCGATTCTTTATATGTTCTTTGTACAAACAGTCATTAAGCTGCTTGAGCGACCCCAGTTCGATTCCAACTCACGCCCACCACCGCTGACGATTATTTGAAACGGACCTGGCCCTCCCCTAGGTCCACTCAGCCTCAAAAGCGTAACTGCTGTCGTGTGGGAACATCGTCACTGGGGAGACAAAGGCGGCGGGGCATCGTGGATCCAAGTCCCGGGCGAAGCCGGGTCATGTGTATGTGTGTTTGTGTTTATGTGTATGTCTGTGTGTCTCTATGTATGTGTGTATGTATGTGTATGTATGTGTTTGTGTGTATGTGTGTGTGTATGTATGTGGGTTTTTTTTATGTCTTTATGTGTATGTCTGCGTGTCTCTATGTATGTGTGTATGTACGTGTGTGCATGTGTTTGTGTGTATGTATGTGTGTGTCTATGTATGTGTGTGTATGTGTTTCTGTGTATGTATGTGTGTGTATGTATGTGTGTTACGTGTCTGTCTGTGTGTCTGCATGTATGTGTGTGTGTATTGTGTATGTGTTTGTGTGCATGTATGTGTGTGTTTGTGTGTATGTGTATGTCTGTGTGTTTGTATGTGTGTGTATGTGTTTGTGTGTATGTGTGTGTATGTATGTGTGTGTATGTGTTTGTATGTGTTTGTGTGTTTACGCTCGCATTACACAAATGTGTTGCTGGTCTAAGGCGTTCCTCGCACAGCATTGCCGCTTTATTATTTCAGTCGTTTACTGCCTTACGCACCCTGAAAGTCGTGTGTGTCTGCAGCAAGCGCGTGTATGTGTACCTATGGACGCGCGCGCGTGTGTTGTGTAGGGGGAACGGTAGTGTAGTGCTTAGCGTGCTGTCTGTGTCTGTGTGTGTGTCTGTGTGTGTGTCTGTGTGTGTGCGTGTGTGGTGTGTGGGGAGCGGTAGTGTAGTGCTTAGCGTGCTGTCTGTGTGTTTGTGTGTGTGTCTGTCTGTGTGTGTCTGCGTGTGTCTGTGTGTGTGTCTGTGCGTGTGTGGTGTGTGAGGAGCGGTGGGTGTAGTGCTTAACGCTACGCTGCGCTACCAACCCGGCGAACCGAGTTCGATTCCCGCTCACGGCCACCACCGGTGACGATTATTTGAACCTCCCCTAGCTCGACTCAGCCTCAAACGAGTAACTGGTGTGGCGTATTAACATCGGCACTTGGGAGACAAAGGCGGCCGGGCGTGGTGGATCCAAGTCCCGGGCGAAGCCGGGTAGTACAGCTAGTAAAATAATAAAAATAAAGCATAATAAAATAATTTTCACGACGTTTTGGCCACAACGCAAGCAGCCGTCCTCAGGTGAAGACCAGGTCTGTCGGGGAGACAGCGACCTGGTCTTCACCTGAGGATGGCTGCTTGCGTTGTGGCCGAAACGTCCTGAGAATTATTTTAAGAGATTGCGATGTAATAAGTTAAGAGACGAGAGATGCAGATGAGAGGGAGATGAGAGATGTAGGCAAGGGACACAAGATGGCATTACAGGAGAGAGGAAAGAGATGCAGAGAAGATTGGGATGAGAGAGATCATTCGCTTTTTGATGTGCGTTCGCTTTTTTTTAATGTTGATTCACATTTGAATTCGTGCTGGGACTTGGTTTGCTCCAAATATGTTCTAATTGTGAATCCAGGGCCCCATTGTGCTGCTTTGATCCCTTCACTTCTGCTCAGTTTGTTTCTGCCTAGCGACTACCTCTGGCCTCCATGACACGTAATTATGTTTTGCCATCATGGAATGCTTTTTGTAACGTTGGTGTAAAGTGGTTAAGGTTAAAGATGTTTTAATAACATTTTGTGGTGGATGACTACAAACTCGAAGTAGTGATTACTAAAAACATTGTGTGTGGATTTACCGTGACCACAGAGATGGTCTTCAAGGTCAGCACCTCGCCCCCTGCGACAAATTCTCATCCACGGCCAGAATTGGGTCTGGCGAGATGGATTGCCAGTGCCGGTATAAATTGCAGCTGTGTGTCCAACGCTGAACGATTATAAGTTTCCAAACGGCTTATCTTATAATTTAACACATGTGCATGATGTCTACCTTTTCTTTGTCCACTCTTAAAATTCTCCCACAGACATTCACTGCAGTAGCAATAGTTATGCACGTACAAGTGCACATATTCGCCAATGACGTACCTTTAAAGTAATGGATATAAAACAAGCAAAATTGAACGTTGAACATAAAATTAAACAATACGTTTAGAATGATTGAGTGACAATATTTTTTTATAACGGCAGTTTGTAAGAAGTGCATTTTGACAAAACGAAGGGAAAAATTGTTACTTTCGTGCTGAAGGTTTCATTTTCAGTAAAGTTAATACAATTATGCTACATGATTTATCGTATCAAAATCAATTTGAGGTAAACATTTCACTCATTATAAAAAAATATTGGAAAATAATGTCGAGCCTGAAATAATAAAGAAGAAAATAATGCTTGACCAAACTAAATACAGATGCATCTATACGTTTAGCACAGCATTAATTAAAAATCCTTAATGTGTATAAGTTTAAATATATATGCAATTAAGGATTAGCATTACATAGCATGAACTGTGATACCAGTGTTTCAGTCCAAACATTGTGGCACTGTCATAAAAGGACTCCATCAAAGAGGATTTGATTCAAGCAAGCATTACCGGGTTTGGGGTTGGGGGAGTTGATTTGAGAACGCGAGGAAGGATGGTTGGTTGGGGGAGGGGCGAGAGGGTGGTGGGGGTGGTGTAAAGATGTTGGTGGAGGGTTGGTTGGTGCTGTTCACCATTCATCCCCCTTGTGTTGTAAACGGATTTCAATCAAGTGTTCACCAACAGCACTTGCCCAATCCACCTGACAATCACGTTCGAGGGCCCGCGGTCACACCTTGGCTTGCACACTGCGGTGCTTGCGAACACCATTAGGACATGGCGTCAATGACAGGTCAGGCGGACTCTGGGGCTTCTCTGGCCACAGATGAGCTGCTGCTGCTGCTGTCGGCGTTGTTCACACGGCCCGACCGCAGCAGAAAATGGCAGTCTCGCGGTGATGGACAGAGGTGGCCTTTGATGACAAATGGCGAGCGTATCTCTGTCTGTGTGCCCAGGGATGCCTCGAGCCCTTTACATTCGTTCAGGTTGGCCACCGTTGCGATCCTAAATTGCCTTAAGAAACCTTTTCTCTTTTTTCTTTCTTCTTCTCTTTTCTTTTCCAAAAACGGCTTTTGGCTTGAGTATCATGCTTATTCATTAAAAAGCCGTGCCACTTTTCAGAGGTGTCTGCCGATCATCTCCGACAGCTTGCCGTCTCGTGAATGGAAAGGGGAGTGTGAATAAATGTTTTTAGATGCGATCTGAAAATATATTCTTGTGTCAGCATATGCTTGCATTTTTGCCTTAACCCAAACTCCCCTCTTGACCTCCAATAGCTGTAATGTTTGACCTCCGTGTACATTTTATCACCTTGCATTCCACCCACTCTGTCTGGTCATTAAACTAAAACGTAACTATTTTTATGTTTCCAGATGAGGCCCACTGAGCTGTGTAGCTGTTTTTCAGAAGCAACCTGGCCACAGATGAAGTGACTTGTCATGTGGATATTTATAGCAGCCAAATATTCTGAACGCATGTTTCTAAATGTGGAGGGGAAAACTGTAGAACCTGGAAAAAATTCCACACAACCACGGGGAGAACATGCAAACTCCGAATGTACAGGAGTCAGGGTTGAACCCACGCCCTCCTGTATACCAGGCGAGGTAGTTAAAATCTCGCCACCGTGGCACCCCATTGTTAAACCATCACGTCAATCAGCCTCAGCATGGCTCTTAAATCTAAGAGGACACTAATTAAATTCGCAATTCTGGCCTCAAATAAAGATTACAACGTGAACAAGGTATTTCCTTATTGGTGAGGATTACGCTTTAATGCAATGTAATTTAATGTTGGGTGAGAGTAAAAAAAAAATAAGTCATTAAGCTGCTTTAACCTCGCAATGTCGAGAGATGCATTAGTACGTTGAAATCTGACCTTGAGTCCATTTCCTTAAGCTGGATCATTCCCCCCCCCCCCCCCCTCAGAGCTGAAGGCCATGAGCAGTGTTAGAGTTCCGGAGCAATTTAAATCATTTTGATTGCCATCAGGTTGCGTGCTCTGTTTGCGAATACTTTGAAGCGTCTGAAGGGAATTGCAAGGATCTTGCCAGCGGAGGAAGGGAGTTGGGAAAGAAATACGGTTACCAGTGGCCGGTTCTAGCGATTGATGTGCGGTCACCATGACAAAGCTCTTGAAATTAGCATTCAGCTGCACGTAACTGTGTGCGCGATGAATGGTTTTCAGCAGCAGCAGCAAACTGTCAAGATGTGTGGATCGCCCCTCGTAAACATATCTCGAAGGCCAATGTGCCGCACATTTAACAAGGTGGGGAAAAATACATAATTCGGGAGAATATTAACTTCGCAAGATAAGGTTGGAAAGGGTTTCTTCATGTTATTGTTTGTCTTATTTACAAACAACTGACTTAATTCTAGATTTGAAGCTTTCGTGACTGAAAGGATTCATACTCTTAGGTTTTTTCGGTAAAGTCACGTAGGTAAAAAATAAAATTAAAATTAATAAAAGTAAAATAAAAAATCACGACGTTTCGGAGGCAACACAAGCCTCCGTCTTCAGGTGGAACCGTCACAGCACGATTGTTGTATCAAGTAAAGAGAACTGACTTGAGTCGCATGGCACTGTTTTTGCTGCATAGGATGTGATCGAAGCCATAAAGGACTGCGCGTTCAAAACGTCACCCTTTCCTGTCATCCTCTCCTTTGAGAACCACGTGGACTCGTACGTATCGCCACTGCGCACCTCAGTTCACATTGGCCTATGTGTTCACATTACGGGACGGTTGCAGCTCTTTTCAGACGAAAGTGGTTAATTTTCTCAAAGCCATGCCCCCTCGGTATTTTCACGTATTCAAATATTAACACTCTATAAATAATGTGGAATATTAATGATAATTCTCTTAGTGCTGTGTCCATGTTTCCTGAACTTATGTCCTCGTAAAAAGCAGAGGTAGTTGCTGATGCAGCACATGTACCGTGCTTATCTGTGTTTATTATGAGTATTATTATACGTGAGCATATAGATGCACATACGCGGAGGTGGTCAGAATTTTGTTTTATTTGCACCGAACCAAATGCTGAGATTGCCTATCAATGGCTTAACATAACAGTGGAGTGGAAACTGAACATAAAAACACCGTATATGACCACATTTCTCATGTAAGCAACACATGCTTACACTACACTCGTGAAGGGAGGGGCAAAGGACAACTTCTGATACAGGCACACGACTTTGGATATAAGCACATCTGGCCTTGCTCTCAAGAGGGTGCGCTCATAGCCAGGTTCTACTGCATGGGAAAATCATCAGCAAATAAGTTAACAAATTCGTGAATGGCTTTTACATTTCTTTTAAAAATATGGTGGTGAATGTCAATTTCTCCACCCCAAAGGATCACGGCCTATATGTATATGCTACGACAAGATAGGGGCAGAGTTACGTGAAAGTCATGAACACTCTTGACACACTCTGTTTCTTTACTCATGGACATGCTGTGTTTAGAGTGAGTGAAGTTAGCTGAAAGATTTGACATGATAATTCCTTTTATAATTAGTCCGCCCCCCCCCCCCCCAAACCCAAAGATTATCATGAAGCTACTTACAAAAAAGGAATGGTCTTCTTTACCATAACAGTTTATATGCAAAATGTTATTCTATGTCAAACTTCCCAAACCCCACCATTACAAACGTAAAAAACACTCTTGCTAAAAATGGAAGTGCCGTGACAGTTACACGCAGCATGTGGCTTGTAATTCAGCCCTCGACGATGTGCGGCGGTCCATTCACTTCGTGCGGGGGCGTTCGGGAGATGCGTCCTCAATTAGCAGCCGTGCTGCTGCACGCGCTAAATTTCGCTGGGAAGTAAACGATGGACTTGCCCCGCACAGCAGTAAATGTCCGACCTGTTCTCTTCACAAGCGGTCGAGAGGTGATGGATGCGGAATGCAACCGAATTATGCACCACGTAGAAATGCGCCGCTGAGTATTGATCATGTCACTTGTAAGTTTATCAGCCCTGCTCACGTACTTTTTGTGTGTGTGTGTGCGTGTTTGCATATGCATGTGTTTACCCATCCTAAAGCCCCAAACAGCAAGCGAAGATGGCAGAGTACTGTCGGACAATATTTGGAGATGCTCTGCTGATGGACCCTCTGGAAAAGTACCTGGTAACCTCAGCCTGGCGAGAGAGAACCATTGCAACAACAAGCACCATGGCATCATTGCCCAGGACCATAATGCACTGGCAGCCAAGAACCCCAATCAATGAAGTGTCGACCGTGTATTTTCTGATCCGGACAAAAAAACTAATCTTGTGCAGCCACATCTATGGATAGAGGATCAATCCTGCCTCAACTGGGAATGCTTTATTTACATTCACCTCTGGATTTGTGCTCCGATTTAATTTTGGCCCAACAATCGAATTTTCTTCCAAATGGTGCGCTGACGTTTGCCTCGCAGAGGGGCCACGGATTGAGAGAATGAATTGACCCCTTCCGCATGTTGCTTTTTATATTCTCGCCGTCCTTATGGCACACCAAGGCCATTATCACGAGTAGGGGGGTGGGGGGGGGGTGTCACGTGGTGTTAATAATACGTAGGTAATTTTTTTACTTTAAAGCTAATAGCATTTACCCTCTTGTCCATTGTGTGCAGCTGGAGTCTGGGATTCCCCTGCCCAGCCCTCAGGACCTCATTGGCAAGATCCTCATCAAGAACAAGAAGAAGAAGCACCCACCCAAGGGGGCCCAGGAGGGCGGCTCGGCCAAGCGTCGGGCAGGAGAGGCCATCTCAAACACGCAAAGCGACTCCTCCAGCGTGTGTGACCCCTGCTCTCCAAGCACAGGTGCTTGCAAGGACAAAGATGCCCCCCCCCCCACCGTATAGCCTTAACAGACTCTTAGGGACGAGTGCTGTTAGCGAGCACAATACGAAGGCTGACACACGGCACATGAGGGGGCGGGTGGCCAGTGGAAATGGTTACACACCTCCGATGAACACGGTTGTCTACGTACGGTGTGAAAGAAGTTCAACTTACATACATACCACACCAGGTAGTCATTTCAGACTGAGTCGAACTAAGACAGGCCACAGGAATGGTTTACATAATTGTCACTGGTGTTGGCTGTGAGCAGAAATTAAACTCAGGTCACAGGGTTCATGGTACAGCTTGCTAACCGCTGCGCCACCGTTCGTTCCCCAGGTGCTCACACTCACTCATTGTCAAACGATTGCAGTTGAGCAGCAGCCAAGATTTGTGGAGGGAATTTTTGGCTGACATTAATTTATAAGGATCTCACACTTAAATTTAATCCAGCAGCCAATTGACCTTGGCTGATGATGATAGTTGAATGATGAGCACAATGGTTAGCAGCAGACTGGTCCATTCTCCCAGCATTGTAGCTGAAAATTTGGCAAATGTCTTACCCCCCCCCCCCCCGGCTTCTGCCCATCCAGAAGTATAAATGGGGACACCACAGTTAGTCGATTGGCAGTTTGCGTGGGGTCGGAGAAAGTGTGGGTACTTCCACCGATTTCAGTACATTCAGTCAGTGTGGAAGAGTAGGCCAAATACCCTCTACAGGGGATTTCTAGAGCTCCCTCTAGTGGAGGCCCTTCCGCCAACAGCGGCCTGAGCGAGCAATCTGCGGACCTGATTATGCACGTGTGTCATTTGTGAAACAAACACATTCTCTGCATCCATTTGGTCGCTTAGTTAATCTTTAACAATTAGCACCTTCCCCATTAGAGCCACGGGACATGGATGCGTAGAGAGTTTAGGGGTGGGCACTGAGTGCATCAACCATGCCGCCCACCCCACTCCCCCCACCCACTACCCATGGGCATCGATGTTTCCTTTGCATCTCCGGGCAAACCGCAGAGTTTTAGCCACAGCTAAGTACATATATTTTTAATTCGCACATAGAGCCTCCAGACAAGCAAACACAAATTTACGTAATGCACCTTTCTTCACTCTAAGTGCGTCGTTTTCCCCTTCTATCGTGGAGTTTTCATTATTATTTGCATGTGTGTCATGCGTGAAATAAACACATTTAATTTCGTTTAAAAAAAATAACCAATGGGCACGAGCTTCAAGCATGCTAAATCAGTCATAGCATTTTCTATGACGGGGATATGTATATATTATCGCAAGGTCGATATGAATGGAATGCATCCTGTAGGTGAAGCAATTCAGTTAGTTAATGTGCAGGTGCTAGGTGGATTATTTCATAGCAGAATCATCAGAGGTGACTGTGGTCGCTGGGGGGGGGGAGGCCTTTACTCAGCAGTGGATCGACTATTGGCTGATGATGATGATTATGATATGACAAGCTAATTTTAATGGTAAATGAGATGAAGGCAAATGCAAGCTTCCCACCGCAGTGCATTTTCTGAATGCTGCTTTTTTTCTGTGTTTTATGAAGACAAACTTGCCAAATCACGTATTATGAAGCCGCACTTATAATGGTGATACATTCCACACGTGCAGCTGTGCAAAATGAGAATTTAGTCCGGCGAAATGGCTTCATAAGATTTATACGCCTTGGGCAATGTTTCAAAGCGAGATACAGATTAAACATGGGTGCTGGAATAAGGAAAGATACCTTTGCTCTGTGGGTTTGCTTTTGGGCAAAGAAAGAACATTTTCCTCCAGGAACATGATGCACCGCCACATGCACCCTTGCGCACATTTCTGCGAGAGTAATTACCCGCCTTATGTTCGATGTTAGAGATTTCATCATTGCAAAAAAGAAGCACTTGACTGCAGCACTGACGGTTTAGTACACTTTATAATATACATGCTTCACCCTGTAGTTTATTTCAATCGTTTGATAATTATCGTCATTATTTTCACTCCTGACCTACGTTATACAATATGGCAGTTGTGCCACCTCATAAAAAATGCAGTGCAAATCGCCTGAATTATTTCTATCATATTTTCTTCGCAAAACGTGCATTATTAGGGTTGAAGGACTGATGTTTTATTGAGCACTCGTCGTGGATGAAAAATGGATTATGCCTTTCACACTCGATTAACAGGCCACGAGTTACTGCAAGCAGGGCCAAGTGGTAACTCTAAGGTTTATTAAAATCACGTTTATAAAACCCCCACATCGCAAAAAAGTGTTGACAAATCAACTGTGCTCCACGCCTTTTTTTCCCTGTAAGGCATTCGCACGAATTTAGTCAAACTAAATTAAAGATGCAAACAGAGTTTTATTCAAATTTTTTTGTGGGAACAAAAAACTAAGTACAGTAATGGAAATAACAAAAATAGCGAAGATGGAAGGGTAATCTGCACGTTTTAATCCTCACAAGCTTTAATTTTAAAGATAGGTGTGTCTTGCTGGCCATAGCACAGTTGGTTACGTACGGTGTGAAAGAAGTTCAACATACAAAACCTTAATCTTGAGACCATATGGAATGTTTTACCCATGATATGGTGATACAAAGCTCAACACCGAAGTTGACATTTTATACTCCTATATTCTAAAGTACTGTATTCACATTTAATATAACATTCTGAACAATATAATGGATGCTGTCATGTTGTAATGGGTAGCACATTGTATTTGCAATAGGTCCGGAGCCTCTGTCCACCCAGCAGTATAAGTGGCCACACCAGTCAGTCAAGTGGTAGGTGGCACGTGGTGGGGTAAAGTGTGGGAGCTCCTACCTCTTTCCATGACATCTGGCCAGCATGGAATAGTATGACAAATACCCTCTCGGCAAGCATCTGCAGGCATTGACGCGATCATGCAAGCGTAGAGCTGTATCTCTACTCAGTAATGCATGTAAAAAGTAAAAAAAATACTTCGGAATATGGTAACAGGTCCATTATTTTCTCTCCTGCAGGGCATTTCACAATATAAACCTTAACATTTCAGCACTCGGCTTCGAGAGAATCTGCGGCGTGAATGCATATGCAAAGTGACACTCCTTCCAGGTCACTGTGTGTATCATGCCTGCAGCGGCATACAGATGAAAGTATTCTATGCACAATGAGCAATTTCAGACCCCAGACGTCCTGTAGTGAAAAGAACAAAACACAAACGTGCTTAAATTTCGATTTAAAGCTTTCGTGACTGCAGGGATTCATCTTCTTGGTTCTTTCGGTAAAGTCACAAATGTGCTTACTTTTGTATGTACACGTCTATACGTCATAGTCTTTCCACATACAATTGTAAGTGGTAAAATATTAAATGCTTTCTATAAACATAGGAGACTAACACGGTAAAATTCAGATTCAAGGATGAAGCCATCCATATATACAGACACAATTTCAACCCAGAGTATGGGTACAATCATTGGAAGGATGTGATCAACCAGTTTAAGTAATAACTGGCTGTGATGTTCCCATCTAGCCAACCTCCGGTGTTAGTTGTCATTTTCGGCTCTCCGATTTTACATTAATAGGTACAATTTCTCACATCAACATAGCCACCTCCGTGCTCCGACCTCAACGTGGCGGAGGCTCTGCGATCTAACATTAGCAAGCTAATTTCTCCCATTAACACAGCCACCTCAGCATGCTCACCATGGAGGCCGTTCTCCAATCTTGCATTAACATAATCATTTTTACCTGACAGCCCTTTAATTGGTGGAAACCCACCACCAGCACCGTCGTTGACCATCACTAGCTGCCCTGCCCATGCTGCTGACACTTGAGCTACGCCCGTTTTAAACCTTTATAAACAGTTTGCCTTTAGAGGCGAACCCCCTTTTCCTAATGACTACCGCTTGTGTTGCGATTGAAACGTCCCGTGGGTGTTTTGTCTGTTTTTTCTATCTACGTGACTTTACCGAAAAAACCAAAGAATATCAAGGATTACCAACTTAAGAAAGCTGAGAGAATGGTAGAATTGTACTTCTTATCCATTTGAACCTCATGGCGGGACCCCAGGGTCCCATAAGCCCCTGGCTCTCGCATAAACTGCGTTGCGACGTCATTTCATGTCCGTTGAAGGCGAACGATGCGGCAATCTATTCCTATCGACGAGCTCTACGCGATGCGCTAAAAGTTTCAAAGTTTTCTATACGACTACGGCAATTTTGGCAACGACATGACAACAGATGGGTTGCGGCGTTCATGTGCGCAGTGGGACGGAGTCGCCAAAAATAAATTAATTATTTACGATTTTGTCTTCTGTATATTTGGGGCCCCGGAGTCCCGCCATGAGGTTAATTAAACCATTGAGGTCAAATGCTCACGTGACTGTGCTCAATCACTGAACTTCATTTTCAGTCACAAGTTTTATGGCAGGTGAAACTATTTCCCCAATTTACAAAGTGGAGACAGATGACAAATATAGGTTAGAATCTATAATAATAATAAGAACAATGCCCATGCCACGTTAGTCACGAGTGTTATTTAACTACACTTTGATCTTGCTAGCCAGTGAAGACGAGTGAAGGGGAGGGGTGCCCAGGAGCTGGTCCAGATTTGCCACTGATGTTAGCTGTGCTCGGAATCTACCTTAGATCACCGGTTTCAGAGCCTCGTGACAATACCACATGTCCCCATCTACAGTACTGACATTACAGTTATCAACGTTTCAATAAGGTAGCAGTGGGTGGCAATTCCAGTTTCCCCTGCTTTGGATGTAGGTTATTACAACATGTAATTATTCAAACCCACACCACTCGTGATTTAAATAAGTGTGCTTATTTGGAGTCTTACTTGTTGTAGAGAATAATTTTTGTCCAATACCATCTCTTTTAGATCTGTCAATCTAAATTGAATTGTTTAATTGACAATGAAATCAGAATATTTGACTTTACCAACTTATCGCTCCAGCTCTAATCATGAGTATAATAATAAACTCTTTGTGACAATGTACACACCCCTAAAGGGTATACTTCTAAAAGGAGCTTGCTTCGCTTTATTTGCGACTTGGCTTAATTTGACGCAGTCACTGCGGCTTTGCTCAAGGCCATACAGTGAGATTATAAGTGGCGAGTTAGATGTTGTTGGATGGTCTCGTGTGTTGTTTGGCTGAGCCAGCTATGTTTCTTGACCCTGCTGTCTCTGCCGTTTAGGCTCCGATCTGGCGCAGACGCCCCAGAGCAGTGACAGTCTGTGTGCAGGCCTGGAGGCCGATGAGACCACACAGCCGACCCTGCTCAAGAAGCCATCTGGTAGGGCCACTGCCTCACGCTCTGCACCTCTGCCATGATCAACCCCTCTGCTGGATGAAGGCCTCCGCAAGGAAGTCGCCACCGCTTGTGATCAATCCGGAGATGCAATCATGTATCCAGCACCTTCATAAAACGTTGGATGCTAAACAAATTGGGATTAATTAAAACAAATGTTATGGAGTTCATAAGGGACGGTGTATTTTCAGTTAATTGCCAAATGTAACATTTGGATTTAAAGCTTTCGTGACGGCAGGGATTCATCTTCTTGGTTCTTTCGGTAAAGTCACGTAGAATGGAAATAATAAAATAATAAAAATAAAACATAATAAAATAATTCTCACCATTATGTTTTATTTTTATTATTTTATTATTTCCATTCTACGTGACTTTACCGAAAGAACCAAGAAAATGTAAAATTGTGCAATGGTCAGGGCTTGAATTCAGCTATATCTGGCTGGGGCTGAGCTCCATGGATAACATTCCATGAGGAGTTGTGTGTTGGGGGGGCGGGCCTGGAATATATTCCATGAGATATTAAACCCCCATTATAGCCACAAGTTTTACTTTTTTGCAACAACAAAAATAAATATAACGTGTCACTTACGGTTGAGGAACGGATTAAAAAATGGCAGTGCCAAAAAGGTTTCTCAGTGTCACATCCCCTGATATAAATTATGGTCCCAAATCTGTTGAGCTTTTCTTCAAAGCATACAAAAAAAGCCTTGGTTCCATGAGAAATATAGAGTGTTGTATAATGAGCACTTTTGATGAATTACTGGAAAATGCATGTGTCCTTTTTTAGTCTTATAATATTTCGCGTTTTTATGTCTGGAGGTGTAATGTTTTCTTATTGTCCTGCTCGTTGTGACAGCTTAACAAATTACTAATATAATGAGTCAAGAATGTGTGTGTCCCACGCGTGACGGCACTCCACATGAGCCCCCCCTCATTAATAATCATGAGCAGGTGACTTCCCTCCACATGCCGCACCCCTCCCCAATAACTATTAGCGGGTGACGTCACTCCACATTGGACAACCCCTCCCCCTCATTAATAAACATGAGCTGAACATCTTCTTGGTTCTTTCGGTAAAGTCACGTAGATTGGAAATAATAAAATAATAAAAATAAAACATTATAAAATTATTCTCACGACGTTTCGGCCACAACGCAAGTAGCCGTCCTCAGGTGTAGAACAGGTCTGTCGAGAAGACAGTCTTCAGACTCTGTCTTCTCGACAGACCTGTTCTACACCTGGGACGGCTGCTTGTGTTGTGGCCGAAACGTCGTGAGAATAATTTTATAATGTTTTATTTTAATTATTTTATTATTTCCATTCTACGTGACTTTACCGAAAGAACCAAGAAGATGAATCCCTGCAGTCACGAAAGCTTTAAATGAGCTGAACAATTTGGCTATTTAATATTTCAGATTTACTGCAATATACACCCGTCCTTGGACGGGCAAACAAGTTAGTTAAAATATATTCTCGCTCGTCTGCATATCAATGCTAGTAATCCTTCAGTGCTGTTTGAAAAATATTTTTATTTTTTGAGACTGTAAGTAATTACAGATCCAATCACTGTATCCCACTCTCTTTCCATCTTGCTTTCCCAGACATATTTCAACTGTGTTTGAATAGTCAGACAAGACAGCCACGAAATATGTGATAATGTAGTTAATAAACACAGCACAAAACATGAACAAAATTGTTACTATGTGAATGGTACATACCATACGTTCTATTTTCGAAGCATTAATCAGACCTCTGAATGTACATGCATGTGTCTCTCTCTATAAGCATGCAGTGGTAATGCAGCGGTCAGTGCGCTTCGCTACAAACCCAGCGACCTGAGTTCGATTTATTCTCAGACTTAAATGAGTACCGGGCGCAGTGTCAACATCACCATGAAGGAAACAAAAGCGGCCGAGCGTGGTGCTGGCCACCCACTCACCCCATCGTGTGCCGTGCCGCCTTCATAGGTGCTCGCTAACAGCACTTGCCACAAAAATATGTTAAGGCTATACGGGGGGTCTTTGTCTGTCTCTGTAGGTGAAAGCATGACCAATAAAAGATCCCTGAGCCTAATGGCCGGCATGGGTTCTGCACAAGTCTCAGGTGAGGAATGCTGTTGGTAAATCTGTTCGAGTACCAAAGGGCATTTGTGGATTTATTGACGTGCCCTCAGCTTTGGTTGGACAACTGGGGAGGGATAAGCGAGTGTTTAGTTGCTGGCCTCGGTGTTTAGTTGTGTTACCATGGGCATCTGAGAAACCAACATGGGAAACACGAGGTCACAGCTGCAACTTGGTCACGACATCAGATGTTGGCGCAGCTTCACATAGACTAAATTACACCGTTTATTTGGCTGCGAGGGGAGCGGAGGAGGATGGAGTGAGATCCCCTTGAATTCACGGCCGAGTGGCAGAGACTAAAGCTAACAGAACTGAACTAAGGCTCCGATATGGATTTGGTAAGGCTGGTACAATATGATACACACACAGCAACCTGGGATATATCACAAAAAATAAACAAAATCACCATAATAACACACCCTTAATGGCGTATACAATAAAGCACAATTCATACATAAACTAATTATTAAGCCATGCATAATAAATACCAAATTCATCTTTCATCCAAATTGTCTGTTTATATAAAATTATCACACGAAAAACACACTCCTTTGCATAAAGTCATCGAGCGATAACATTCTTATTTTGTTGCGATTATTTTCACTCGCTTTAGATTTAGCTGTAGCCCACTTTTATTTGATGGTGCAGGTGATTGGAGACCATCTAATGTTTTCTGGCAAACAGTTCTATGTGAGTGGGCTGCCTGTCCCCAATCCCCACTCAAGCCATCACTGCGTCTATTTAGCTTAGTGTCACCGTCAGGTCTCTTGCAAGCACAGTGAGTCACACTCAGGAGAGCCGTTCCTCTGGGCAGTACGCAGATTATTTTTTCACCAGACATTACCCACAATGCCAGCCAAGGACATGTTCGTCAAGACTGTCAGGATGAGCGGGTTCCAAAAAGCAAGTTTGCTGGCCCTGCAGTAATTACGTGAGTGGCACTCACTTGTGATTTAATATCCAGACCTCCCTGTCAGGTACACAATACAAACACACACAAAGACAGAGCCCCCCCCCCCCCCCCCCATAGCCTTTTAACAGACCGTTGGAGCAAGTGCTGTTAGCGAACACCTATGAAGGCTGCTGGCATGGCACACGAGAGTGGGTGGCCAAACGCCAGGCCCAACTACCTTAGGTTCCCCCAATGCTTATGCTTTATACACCACACCAGGTAGTCGTTTAAGGCTGAGTCGACCTAGGGGAGGCCCATGATCCGTTCAAATTTTAGTCACTATTAATGGTCGTGAGTGGGTAACAAACTCGGATCACTGAGTTCTGAGCGCAGCGCGTTAACCACTACACTCCCGCTTCCCAGAGCAGCGCCCACACACTCAAGCACGCAGACACACACGTGGCAGAATTTGAAGATTCTACAGTAGCAGGTGTTTTTTAATTAGGATGAAAAAGCACTGCAGCTGTTGAGGGAGGCCGTCATTTTGTACAAGCTTAGTCCGCATATATCTGGCCAAGTGCGGTAGGCAGAGCGAGCAGCTCGCAATCGGAAGGTTGTGAGTTCAAATGCAGGTTGGGGGTTGACTCAGCCCATCATCCCTCTGGCGTCAATATAATGAGTACCACTTTGTGGGGAATTTGAGAGTGGTTGTCCTCTGGATAGAATCGCGCCCCATCATAGGAATGTGAAATTCCCACCGCGAGCTCTGGGCTGTGCACAGCAAACGAGTAACCACCTCAATGATCACAAAATCACTTTGACTTTTTTTCATACAACCAAACTCACATTTGCAAATGTTTTATGGAAAAAAGCTTAAATGTTGAGTGTACTTCTTGCGCAGGGCCGAAAGCATGTTATTGCTGAGTTTAGAAACACGTGTTTAGAGGATTTGGCTGCTTTAAATGTCCAAACTTTGCTGAGCAATCAATTGTGGCCAGGTCGTTTCTAAAAAAGAGCTACTTAGGTCAGTGGGCCTTACCTGATAAAATAAAAACGTTTAGTTTTCGTTTTTAGTTTAATAGTTTAGTTTTAGTTCAGTTTGTAGCTTTAGTTTATAGTTTAATAGTTTAGTTTGTTGTTTCTGATATACAGTCCTTCGTATTTACACAAACACGTGCAGAATTTACTGGACGTAATAGCCCATACTTAGAGCAATTTTAACAAATTTTTGCGCTCAACATCTGAATCTGCAATTTGAGAATTGCTAGTCCCTCTTGTAAACGTCCTATATATGTTTGCCGTGTTATTCATTGGTTGTCATTGAGTTAGGGGCAGAATGGGAACATTTTTGACCTGACCTTACAGACATGGAAAAAGGCAATTATACCCCGAGGGCATATTTATGCTCCTGCTTCTGAGCTAAACATGCAGTTTGTGGGATCCCCACTTGCAATATCGTTATTGCTAATTTGTAATTGCGTTAACCACTTAATGGCGGTGATTGAACAAAATGATAGTCCTCTTTGTATTTGTAAGC
Source organism: Lethenteron reissneri (assembly GCF_015708825.2). Classification (NCBI taxonomy): domain Eukaryota; kingdom Metazoa; phylum Chordata; class Hyperoartia; order Petromyzontiformes; family Petromyzontidae; genus Lethenteron; species Lethenteron reissneri. The sequence continues at coordinate 7,786,397 of NC_083803.1, read as the reverse complement.
AATGAAAACGAATTCAGAATTAGGAAGATAACGATTCCTGTTTCTGTTTTGGAACATCTTTCCAAAGGAGGACGTGACTTGTGCATTTGGTGGGAATAATTGTTTTCAATGCAAATTGTAAAAAAAATAGCTATAAGTAACCAAACAATGATCCTTTTTAATGTATCCTTTTAAATCATTATATGAGGACATTTGTATGCGACATATATGAGCTAATGTTGCATATAACATAGTTATGAGAATTATCCATTTAGACTCACTCAATTTGCGTTTTTGATGTTGGTCAGAACGTAATTATTTAAAGCCTGGAATGGTGTCACTGAAAACTCAAGATTTATATTTGAGATTTTACTTACATGGCAAGGAATTAATGTTTTAATGCTTTAATACTCCTTGCCATGAAGTCATAAATAATACACACACATGTAATATATAGTGAAAGCCCCCAATACCAGTGAATTTCCTAAATCCACTGTGGGAGAACTGCTATAAAATAGTCATATGAAAGGGATTTTATTTTATATTTCATGGAGTTAAATAACCTATCGCATCCATAAAAAAAAGTTTAAAAAATCACCTGTCCTGCCTTAGAAAAGCTTCAAAATAGGGCAATTGGCAGCACACTCGATTGTTTGGCAGGGGAACATTCCATCGTCATCCGTTGCTCAAGGCAATACTTGGCCTGAATATGTCACAGAAATATTCGCCTATCCATAATAAAATAGGGGTGCAGCGACTTGAAGAATATTTGAATAAATAACGACCATGGTACTCAATGAACTCACGTCGTAAAATTGTCAATTTAACTCAACCCAAAATATTTGGCACAAATCGCTACGCCTCTTGGAATATATAAAGTTCCCTTGAGGATTACGTTCCTGACTTTGAAGTGCCTTGCTGATGTTAGCCGGAGGAAATGCAATGAAAGAAACAATGTCTGTGGTTACCAGAAAGACGTTGCTCTGATTGCACACGAGTGAGAGCAAGACATTAACACGACGGACATTACTAACAGAACTTATGGGCCAACGCCTTTACACACTGTGCCCCGCTGTGACACTTCCCAAGACTAATATCGCCATTGTTTCCGAGCAGTTTGAATGAAACCCACTCACCAGTCTGATGCAACACAGCAGTTGCATAGCGTGGAGCATATGGCTGAACTTGCACAAGGGCAGGTTAGTTTGGGGAAGAGATTTCCAGACAAGGCAATTATTGTTTGTTAATTTTCTTGCTCTTTTCTGATTTCCCCAACCCTAGAGTTGCTTGATCAACTGGCTGATTGGTTTCAGAACGTTATGGTAAAAAATCATAAGATGTGCATGTTCACAAAGCTGAATTGAAGATCCTGCGGTTTTATGTAAAGCGGGGTCAAACATTTGGTCCTTCAGCAGTCCCCCAGGTTAGGTTTGTGTAGCAGGTGCAGCTTGCATCAAGGCGTCGATTGAATCGAGATTCTTAAGTGTACAATACACACATCAATTTGCACGTGTTGCAGTTGATGTTGTTTTTCTTCACACGTGTCATTTCACAAGATATTTGCAGGCAAGAGCGTTAAACTATTTTTTTATATATAAAAAAAGATTGAAACCTTGAATCGAATAACTGATGGCGGTGAATCTAATTATTGGCATATATTTATATTTCTTTACAGGAATATGTTGTTACGGAAAGAAAAAAATGTGGAAAGTCCAATGTTTTTGACACGTGTGTGCTAAAACAACAACAACAACAACAACAACAAAGAGGTTATGTTGAAATCAATAAGTGTTTCATATCAGGCCATTACTAGTAGGCTTGCGTGACACCTTTATTACTAGTTTCCATTAAGTCCCAGATCCTTATTTAATGTTGTTTCATTGCCAACGGATTGATCCCAAAACTGCGAAGCTTGCACAAGAGACAGGCTCTATGGAGTTGAGATAGTCCTCAGGTTGTTGATTTTATTACCTCTGCGATTCCACAATGCCTGTTGTGCTCTTTTATCGAGTTCGGTGGTGATGAGTTCTCAATGCTTGCTGTGGTAGGGGAGGGAGATGGGGAGAGCGAAGAGGAGTACGATGAAGATGACGATGCCAAGAAAGGCTCAACAGACGAGGTAATGTCCTTCATGTGCGACACAGATATTACTGCAAGTTTTTCTCTTAGATTTAAAGTGTGTATTTAAAGATAAAGCTTATTGTTGAGTATATAAGAGTTTGTTGAAATCAATACGAATAACACAGGAGAGCAAAACTGTAGCATCTTAATTCGCAAAAAAAAAGGTGTGCTCGGACTTGTATGTACGGTATTGAGTTGAACACGTTCGATACACAGTTTACTTGCGTGTCTGACGTTAAAACGTGAACCGAGCACCTGCGACTGGATATTGCATCTGACAGATTATTCACGCGGAAACTTTGCGAACGCCGCCGCGGTTCACAGAATTCGGCGTATAAATAAAACACCTTCGCAAAGACGTATGGAAAAAAATAAAATATTTCGCCGGCCGCGGTTACTTCTGAGGGTTCTTATAACTCAGCGTGACGAATGCTTTCGCTCCATTTTTAAATTGCCCCACATAGTCAGCGGACCCCATGCAGCTCCGTGCGCATTAGCACGGCCACTCCTGGGCGGCGCGTGTGGGTATTTGCAACGTTACGCTGGCGTGGTTCTGTGCTTGCAGAGCGAGGCCATCGCCACAGAGGAGATGTCCAACCTGGTGAACTACGTGCAGCCAGTCAAGTTCACCACCTTCGAAGCAGCCAGAAGTAAGCGAGACGGTGCCACGCAACAACCCTCTCTCTACAATTGGAACCTCATTTGCCAGTAAAAAATATGCTAATTGGTTTTTTACCCTTCCACCTGGCAACAAAACTGACACCTTTTTTACAAGGAGTCATGTTTTCATAGACCACAATACCTGCAGTCATAATGTTAATAAAAAACATAACTCTGATAATGTGCACTGTCCTTCAAGTTGATTGGTTCACACCCGAGACAGCTTTCCTTAGAGCCTAGTCTCACATGGGTTGGACCAGGGGCTGGAGCAGATGACGCCAAAAGGTGTCATCTGCTCCAACCCATGTGAGACTAGGCTCTAAGGAAAGCTGTCTCGGGTGTGAACCAATCAACTTCAAGGACAGTGCACATTATCAGAGTTATGTTTTTTGTTTGCATTATGACTGCAGGTATTGTGGTCTATGCAAACATGACTCCTTGTAAAAAAAGGTGTCAGTTTTGTTGCCAGATGGAAGGGTAAAAAAACAATTATCAACCCTCTCTCTACTTTGATATTTTGGCTTGGCAGTACCGTAGCGTATTACAGTCAACACGTGCACTTCCATGCCACTCACCTGCATACGTATCGCGAGTGCCTGTGAACAGCTCAATCCACCGATGGTGATGTCTGCTTGCTGGCAGTCCCATTGCGGATGCACACTCACATGCAAATTCATTAGAGGGTGGCCTGTACAGAAACTCATGCAGGGGCACGACACAGTCAATTGTAAACAAACACTGCACAAATGTGAAACGCCAAGCAGAATGAGTAACGATACGATCTGCCGTCTACCTATCAAGAGTTCCGCTCTGGCTTTGACCCCGCTTTTTATTTCAGGAAATGCTGGCCGTCACTTAATTGGCACTGCTGTTAAATATTTTACCAACATTTTTTATTTGAAATTAGAAGGGGGGGGGGAGGGGGCTGCACCTTCAGCAGCAGGGGAGGCACTAACGGGTGACCATTGCATCCTCTATTGCAAAACATCAAAGCATTCACTCCCACTCACTCGCTCGGCCACAGTGGTTAAGATGCATTTTAAATCAAAGTTAATGTTTTGGGGAGGGCGGCTTTTTTTCTCGTACACATTTCTCCTCGCTTCAAAGCGGCACTAGAAAATCTCTTTTCCAAGCCTCCCACTTCATTAACTTAATTAGAACGTCTAGTTGTGATCTTTACTTCCTGCCGGTTTACCACTCTTCATGCATCCTGCATAATCATGCACACACTCTAAATATGCAGTCATGTTTGATGCCTGTACGAGCGCTGAATGCAGATCCCGTGGGTCGCTGCGATGTGTGTTGATTTTGTCAAGCCCCTAAAGTATGCTGCATTAAGCACGTACAACCTCCCATACAGTGCTGAGAATTAGGCTATTACCATTATATTGGTATGTAATCAGCACCATGTAAACACTGCATTTATTCACCACAGTGAATGCAGATGTGATGCAGTGTAACGTAGCAAACATGGTGTGCCATCTAGTGTCGCAAAGAGTTGTTTACATACCCAAGCGCATGAGCGGACGTATTGTTGCGGCAGTGGTAATGTTTGCATGCCACATGGTGCTCCAATGTATGCCAATGATACTGCACAAACAATATCTTCAGATAAAAGCTCCCATTGCCTGCGCTTACACATTATTTGAATCACCCCACAAGTAATATAAATAAACACTATTTAATATTCCTTAAGGGATTCGCATTACACGTGGAACATTCAAAATGTTGGACCGGTCTGTTCACCAGTGGCCTGTACCCTTGTAATGGTTTATTTTGTTGTTGTATTCTGCAGAAAAAAATCGAAGCTACGAAATGTCCTCTTTTGTTGAGACAAAAGGCATGGAGCAGCTCACCAAGTGCCCCGTGGAATTCGTGGAGTATCCTTTACATTGAACATTTGACCAGAACATTCAACGGGCAGCTTGAATAGCCTTCGAGTCTATGACCTCGTTACATTTTTCCTTCTTCTTGTTGTGAACACAATCGTAATCACTGCGGTAATACTTGCATGCAGCCCATGCACCACCATTGCTGGCGTGTGAGGTGCAGATGAAAACTCATTGCTAATTTACCATCAGTTGGCATGACATTTGAACATTCAGTCCCCGTTTCCGTCTTGAAGCAGCCCAGCTATTTTTGTCCCGTTGAAGCCGAAGGCATCAACACTCTCTGCTGCCCACACATTTCTTCACTCGCACGGCGGTTCAGATACAACAAGTGTCAGCTGAGTCGCATCTACCCGAAGGGCACGCGTGTCGACTCTTCAAACTACATGCCGCAGGTGTTCTGGAATGCTGGCTGTCAGCTGGTTGCCCTCAACTACCAAACAATGGGTAACCCCTGCCCCTCACCTACATCAGCACACGATAGCATCCCACGGCATAGACAGCGGGTGGCCTTCAAAAGTGTGTTCAAGGCAAAAGTTTCCCCCCACGCTATAACATGAGCACAGGGGCCATGCTCACCTCAGTTTGGTAAGCGTGATAAAAGTGGCAGAAATTCCACATTGTTATGACAGGGCCTTGTCCGTTCACGAGATAATCACTACTGGTGTGTATTATATCATGTTTAATATGTGGACATTATTAATTAGTTCCTTCGGTACACAATTCATTTCCAGATGCTTAATGAAAGAGTCATTTGTCTTCAGAAACACGATGCTGCAGATGAATACTAGCCTTTGTTTTGTTTCTGCGGAACAGACCTGGCCATGCAATTAAACATCGGCATGTTCGAGTACAACCGCAGGAGCGGCTACATCCTCAAGCCAGAGTTCATGCGGCGTTCAGATAAGCACTTCGACCCATTCTCTGATAACACGGTGGATGGGATCATTGCTAACACCGTCTCTGTGAAGGTGAGGCCAGGAGGGGGCATCTACCGCTTAGCACGGATACAGCACTTACGATTCTCTTACCCAACACAGCGAGCACACACCTTTGGCCCGGCTTGGCGCAGCGCTGTCCTGACATGTCACTTGTCGGGAGAAATGCTGGGCCCTCATTATTGGCTGCCCCCTTCTCCCCCCTTATTCATTCCCATTCCCCATCCCCCCATCCCCCATTCACCATTCCCTATTCCCCATTCCTCATTCTCGAATGGTGCAACTTTGCCCAGGCTGTGATTGTACGTTTTGGGGGCACGGCGGTGCCGAGATGTTAACTACCTCTCCTGGTATACAGGAGGTCGTGGGTTCGATCCCGGCCCTGATGCCTGTAAATTTAGAATTTGCGTGTTCACCCTGTGGTCTTGTGGACATTTCTTCGGGTGCTCCGGTTTTCCCCTCCACATTTAGAAACACGCTTTTAGAGTATTTTCCGCATGGTAAGCCACTTCGTTGAGCTATCATTTGTGGCCATGTCACTCTTGACAAAAATTGTTATCTAGCTCAGTGGGCCTTACCTGATAAAAATAAAAAATAATTTAGTTTAACTAAACACGTAACTTTGCTCAATTTTACTTGGGACAAATATTGCCATGAAGCAGGTGGCTGAAATATTAAACGACAAAATTAAATCGCTGTATACCATACATTTAGTATTCACCATAGGAGTCGGGTCAAATTCCATGATATTCATTGCTTGACTCCAATATCCCAATTGTATCCTATGGACTGCGCATTACATGTGCATAGCATGACACATTGGTCAATTAGGAAATTACTACATGTTTGTGATTAATTTACAAGCCTTCCCCGAGCTTGGAATACCAGTACAGTTATACCCTCCTTCCTCTCAACACTCAAGTCAGGCCTGTGTATCGGAATCAGAATGATAACCTTTATTTCGACTTCAAGAACATCCGATGAACTACGAAGCTCGTTTTCACAGATGTCCAGTGGAGGCGGGTCATAAAGTTGGTTGTTGCCGATTAAACAAATATTAAATTTCGATTTAAAGCTTTCGTGACTGCAGGGATTCATCTTCTTGGTTCTTTCGGTAAAGTCACGTAGAAGGGAAGTAATAAAATAATAAAAATAAAACATAATAAAATAATTCTCACGACGTTTCGGCCACAACGCAAGCAGCCGTCCTCAGGTGAAGACTAGGTCTGTCGGGGAGACGCTTGCGTTGTGGCCGAAACGTCGTGAGAATTATTTTATTATGTTTTATTTTTATTATTTTATTACTTCCTTTCTACGTGACTTTACCGAAAGAAGCAAGAAGATAAACAAATATTGTTTAATGGTGAAACTTACCTGTGACGTGGCCGTGTGCAGGTGATTTCAGGCCAGTTCCTCTCTGACAAGAAGGTCGGCTGCTTCGTGGAAGTGGACATGTTTGGGCTGCCTGTCGATACGAAGAGGAAAATTTACAAGACCAAGACGGCACCTGGAAACTCCATCAACCCCGTTTGGGACGAGGAGCCGTTTGTATTTAAGAAGGTACCATCACACACGCGTTATGAAATGTGCATTCAATCCACGCAGAATGCAAATCACGCCTGTGGTATACATTGGGTGTTGGAAAACTATACGGGTGATTTTAAATGTGATTTTCAACTGATAAGTAAAATAATAAAACTTTTTCCAGCATGTCTTTAATGGCCTCATGGTGTAATCGAGTCCTCTGAGGCAACAAATTCGTCATTTAGTCCTTAAACATCCAAGCGTAAACATTTGTGCATATTTTGAAAATCTAAACGCACATTGCATGTTTGTTTGTTTTTGGTTTCTTACGTAATCTTCGGTGTTTTTTGATACGTTTCGCATTCAAGTTTAAAGAAATGTTGCTCATCGTGTTTACCCCCCCCCCCCCCAATACTCGGCACCGTCATGCCACGTTCCTCTGCCGTATTAACCCCTGGGCCCCACCCCTCTGCCGTATTGACCCCTGGGCTCCGCCCCTCTGCCGTATTGACCCCTGGGCCCCACCCCTCTGCCGTATTGACCCCTGGGCCCCACCCCTCTGCCGTATTGACCCCTGGGCCCCACCCCTCTGCCGTATTGACCCCTGGGCCCCACCCTTCTGCCGTATTGACCCCTGGGCCCCGCCCCTCTGCCGTATTGACCCCTGGGCCCCGCCCCTCTGCCGTATTGACCCCTGGGCCCCGCCCCTCTGCCGTATTGACCCCTGGGCCCCGCCCCTCTGCCGTATTGACCCCTGGGCCCCGCCCCTCTGCCGTATTGACCCCTGGGCCCCGCCCCTCTGCCGTATTGACCCCTGGGCCCCGCCCCTCTGCCGTATTGACCCCTGGGCCCCGCCCCTCTGCCATATTGACCTCGTATTGACCCCTGGGCCCCGCCCCTCTGCCGTATTGACCCCTGGGCCCCGCCCCTCTGCCGTATTGACCCCTGGGCCCCGCCCCTCTGCCGTATTGACCCCTGGGCCCCGTCCCTCTGCCGTATTGACCCCTGGGCCCCGTCCCTCTGCCGTATTGACCCCTGGGCCCCGCCCCTCTGCCGTATTGACCCCTGGGCCCCGCCCCTCTGCCGTATTGACCCCTGGGCCCCGCCCCTCTGCCGTATTGACCCCTGGGCCCCAGCCCCTCTGCCGTATTGACCCCTGGGCCCCGCCCCTCTGCCGTATTGACCCCTGGGCCCCGCCCCTCTGCCGTATTGACCCCTGGGCCCCGCCCCTCTGCCGTATTGACCCCTGGGCCCCGCCCCTCTGCCGTATTGACCCCTGGGCCCCGCCCCTCTGCCGTATTGACCCCTGGGCCCCGCCCCTCTGCCGTATTGACCCCTGGGCCCCGCCCCTCTGCCGTATTGACCCCTGGGCCCCGCCCCTCTGCCGTATTGACCCCTGGGCCCCGCCCCTCTGCCGTATTGACCCCTGGGCCCCGCCCCTCTGCCGTATTGACCCCTGGGCCCCGCCCCTCTGCCGTATTGACCCCTGGGCCCCGCCCCTCTGCCGTATTGACCCCTGGGCCCCGCCCCTCTGCCGTATTGACCCCTGGGCCCCGCCCCTCTGCCGTATTGACCCCTGGGCCCCGCCCCTCTGCCGTATTGACCCCTGGGCCCCGCCCCTCTGCCGTATTGACCCCTGGGCCCCGCCCCTCTGCCGTATTGACCCCTGGGCCCCGCCCCTCTGCCGTATTGACCCCTGGGCCCCGCCCCTCTGCCGTATTGACCCCTGGGCCCCGCCCCTCTGCCGTATTGACCCCTGGGCCCCGCCCCTCTGCCGTATTGACCCCTGGGCCCGCCCCTCTGCCGTATTGACCCCTGGGCCCCGCCCCTCTGCCGTATTGACCCTGGGCCCCGCCCCTCTGCCGTATTGACCCCTGGGCCCCGCCCCTCTGCCGTATTGACCCCTGGGCCCCGCCCCTCTGCCGTATTGACCCCTGGGCCCCGCCCCTCTGCCGTATTGACCCCTGGGCCCCGCCCCTCTGCCGTATTGACCCCTGGCCCCGCCCCTCTGCGACTGGCGCTGTAGGTCGTGCTGCCCACCCTCGCCTGCCTCCGAGTCGCCGTATTTGAGGACGGCGGCAAGTTCTTGGGCCACCGCATCATGCCCGTGTCGGCCATCCGCCCGGGTGCGCTTGTGTTCAGAACAAAGTTATTTTGGTGGTACTGCATTCGCAGTGGTGCATAAGCTCAGATTAAAAACTAACAAGTATAACCCGTAAACACTAAGTTTTTCACTAGAAATCCTTTATATGCGTGGCGGCTAGAGTCCTCTCGTCCTCTGGCTTGAGATTGCTGCCACCTATGGGTCAGATGATTGCATGGCAGCATTAAGCAATTGGTAATTAAATATAATATTTTTGTCCTAATAAGTGTAAAATTTTGGAATTTTTTTTTCACGAACATTCATTGTCACGCACAACGAGTATGTGTGGAAAATGTCAGCTTGATTGGATCACGGGAAGTGGGTTAAAAAACGACCGAAAGATTTGCACGGTCCTAAGCAAGCAAGTGAACTTAATATAAAGGATTTAAAAATTAACAGATTCGTCGGTAACACTTCCCTAAAAAGGAAAAATATATAAATATGCAATAGATACAATGAGCTGTTGCAGGCATTGTCCCTATTAATATCACTTATAAAGAATATTAATATTGCCAATAGTACGTGTTGTTTTCCATTTTAGGGCAGGTTACTGATGAATCTGTTGAGCTTTTGTGTATTTTGATTAATATAATTGTATGTTTTAATGCCTAGGATTAATTACAATATTTGGAAATGCATCCTGGCTCATCATATTAAGCAGAAGCCAAGCAAGGTTTAACTTGGATATTGCTTTGATGGGTGACCACAATGCATAACAGGTGTCATGGGCTAAGTTGTGGGCAGCAGAGAGAAAATGCATTAAAACCGTTGATGCGCTTCGGTGTTCCCTCATCTCTGCTCTTTGCCTTAACTAACCCACAACGAACGAGTATTGTGAAGCGTGATTAAATAACCCCCATGACGTATACAGGGAGGGCCCTCATTCAGCAACGGATCAATAAATGGCTGTACATGTGCATGTGTAAAGCTCGTATTTGTTCGATACATAACATTAAATCTTCTCTGTGTAACAACATGTTAATTTTAAGTGGTGGGAAAGCTATAAATGTGCCTAAGTGGCCTGACTGCTATAAATATCCTATTTTATATAACAGCATAGGTTTAAACTCTTTAGTAATTATGCGAGGTATTGAAATTGTGCAAAAATTACATCTCCAAGAGAATCTTGTGGTAATCATTAATATTATGCAATCGGTTATGAAATAAGAACATGCAATCATAAATGTGTGCGAGGGAAGGATTCATTTCATTAATATTTTACTTGGGGGGGGGGGTGGTCCTTCATCCAGCAGAGGCTGGAGAATGACTGTGGATTGACACTGGAAATGAAAATGAGATCTATGGTTTTGTGTTTAGGTTATCGGCACATCTGTTTGCGTAACGAAAGCAACCAGGCCCTGGCCTTACCAGCCATCTTGGTCTACATACAAGTCAAGGACTATGTCCCCGATGCATTTGCAGGTTCGTGTCCTTTACTTCAAACATATGAGCGTTCATAGCACGCACGACTTAATTTCGGGTGGGGTCAGCGACCAGGAAGATATTTCCATGCCCAGCACATGACATCCACCGTAGATCTCACTATCGCTGTGGCAACGAATCATGTGCCAGCCCCTTCTGGTATACCAAGCGATGAGGGAAATATTCGGTCGTAAATGTAGCCCCTGATTACATAGGTACTACACCCAGTACTCCTTTGCATTGAAGAGTTATTGTTGAGAGTGTGCTGTCACCTGGTGCCAATGAACACTGTTGGATAATAAGGGTGGAGCCGCGTGGCCTAGTGTTTACCAAATTGCGCTATGAACCTGAATGGCCCCAATTTGACTCTTGACCACAGCCAATGAGCTCACATCAGTAGCGAGTGATATTGAATCCAGTCCTGGGCTCCGGCACTCACCACCCCTTCTCCAACCTGCACTGACCGGCGTGGTGAAATATGATCAAACAACCCCTCTTAGACTGCAATACCATGGGAAGGCCTTCCTCAAGCAGTGACGATGATCTTTGGACGAAAAACTAAATATGTTAGAAAATAAACGTAATTTGTTTCAACACGTACTATGCAAGTTCAAACAGACAAAAACATGTGTTTAAAGGAGACTCTTCCAAGACATGCCGATTGTATGTTGCATACGGATTACGGCTGTGTGTTGTGTGCTGTGTGTTGTTTGACACGTACGGGTTTTCCGGCCCGCATTATTATCCCGACACACCGGGGTTTTTCCCCTCATTTCCAGGTTTGATCGAAGAGGTGCCGCTTCAGTATAAAAACCGCCGAGACACATTTGCGTGCCGCCGTTCCCTCCCCAGATTTGACGGAGGCGCTCGCCAACCCCATTCGCTACGTGAGCCTCATGGAGCAGAGGGCCCAGCAGCTGGCAGCGCTCATCGGCGAATTCGACGAAGGGACTACGGAAGTGCGTATGGCTCATGGGCCTCGCTGCCCTGTTGGAGATGTGGCGTATTGTTGCGAATGTATACAATCTTGCTTTGCCATACAGTGCGAAATATTTTCATGCAGTTTCTCCCCACCCACCCACCCACCCACCCCGCTCACACAATGTGTTGCAGGTTGCTCATTTTTTTGGCCCACTTACAATATTGAAGATGTGCATACATGTGATGTGCCTGACAACTCTGAGTAAATGAAAGTGCACGTATGGCAGCACAATCCTGTCACCTGTGTATGGTTCTGGTCAAGTGCAATTTCTTTTAAAGCATTGTTTTGTTTCCAGCTTGTAATCCCCGCTTCGTACGTACAGTGTTGCGCGTATTCAACCCAAGTTGATTAGCAGATTGGCGAGCGTGGCCCATTGCCAAGGATGCCTCCGGATTGATTCGCACACTGCTTGCTTGTTGACAGGAAGTCGTTCCCAAGATCATTAAGAAGGAGGAGAACGGCGTGAGTGCTTTGGTGCTGAGGCAGATTTCCGAGGATGGGCCAATATCCATGCCCCCTGCACCGCACAAAGTGGCCGCGCCACCCGGAGCTCCGCAGGGATCCGGCCCAACCGACACTGTCAAATCACCAGGTACAGCGCCGCATGCGCTCCATACAGACCATCAGCAATTCATCACACCTCCCCAGCAATTAATTTAACTTTTAAGATTCAAGGTCAGCATGTGGTTAACGAAGCGATACCTTGTCTGATTTATTAGAGTCTCGTTTGTACTGTTTCTCATTTTACAACTTTGTTCTCTCCATTCGTGTAAATTGTAATTTCACCACTGATTTGCATAAAAAGCATGGTGAAAACTTACTGGAGGGGCTCTACAGCTTTCTCTAGAGCAGGCCCTTGCACCAGCAGTGGCGTGAAACAAGTCATTGCAGAGCTGCCCCTTTGTCCACGATACATACGCATTCCACTCAATTCATGCATTGTAAGTGCAACACATGTTATACTCTTAAGTCGATCACATTGTTGCATGGCTAGTTTCATATTTGTATTTTAACAACCATTAATATTTCAGCAAGGATAACCCCATCGATGTTTGCCCCTATTTAACCTTCATAACCGGAGTGTATTTTAATCTTATCAAAACTGGTAACAGTATAACTCACAATTTTATATATTAACTATTGAAATGAGGGCACCTTCGTAGCGAGATGGAAACTACCTCACCTGATATACAGGAGGTCGTGGGTTCAATCCTGGCCCTGACACCTGTTATATATTTAGAGTTTGCATGACTCTCTCCCCATGGTCACGTGGTTTTTCCTCCACATTTAGAAACATACGTTTAGAGTATTTGGTTGCTATAAATTTGCACATGATAAGCCACTTTGTCGAGCTATTATTCATAACCAAATCACTGCTGAAAAAGAGCTGTATAACTGTGGGCATTATCTGGTAAAATAAAAAGTTTCGTTTAGAAATATGTAATCATTTTAGCAAGTGAGGGATAGTTCTTATGCAGCTCCAAGTCATGTGCACGGTTCCAGTGCATCGCTCGCACTCTTATTATCGTTCCTATGCCACTTTCGACATTTTATTAAATTTTTGCTAAAGCAAAAATTTTTAAGAGACTTCATGAAGATGAAATTATTCGTGTCGCAGGCTAGGCTTAGTTTGTTCAGCCTCAGTGTCATTACATAAAGTAACAGTTCTAGGTGCACTTTAAAACATAACTTTCCCCACATTTGTATTGCAGCAAAGTCACCACCACAGAAAGATGACGTCTTGGCCAGCATCTTGAGAGGTAACCTCTTGCCAACTCAGCTTTTTGTTTTGACATTTGCCAAAAAAAACGCCCCTTCAGCAATATTTAACTATATATCCCTACATTTGTTTAATTAAAACGTGGACCTTTAACATTTGAGTAACTGAAGATTATTTACATTCCATGAGAACTGCTGGGATCATCATCTTCGATAGAGATTCAGTCCACAAATTTCCGTGGTACATATTGTACACATGAGAGGCACGCCTCGAATTACACTGAAAGACGCATGAATTGGAGAGCATATGCGGGTGAATAACATCAGTCAAACTGTTAAGAGTGGGCTTTGGTAGGAAATCTCGCTATAGAAGGGGTGATGGCCAATGGTCAAATAAACTAACAAAAGTGGCAATTTATGTTTCTAAGATCTGTCCCCCTAATTTGCCCTCAACGATTAAGGCATGCTAGCTCGCTGTTAGTGTGTGGTCGCCGTCGTGTGGAAACGGGTTGATCTCCAGCAGTGTCTCTCTGCAGGTGTGGAGGCTCTCACGGTGGAGCAGATAAAGCAGCACAAGGCCATTCTGAAGCTGCAGTTCAAGCAGCACAAGGAGGCCAAAGACCTGAGCAAACGGCACCAGAAGCGCATCGCCGAGCTGGCCAAGGAGCAGATGGCGAGGCTGTCTGACCTTCAGGCGGAGCTCATTAAGCAGAGGGTCAGCTTGGAGAAGGCCCTCAAGAAGTCAATAAAGAAGAAGTGAGTTTCAACCGGCATGCGGCCAACTCAATTTGCAAGGCAGGACACCGGGTGCGGGTCCACAATTTCCATCGATTAGATTTTCAGGAAAAGTGTCACCCCGACGTTAACTTTTCGTTTTTGTCCCTCTGTCAATTTTTTGCCGTCGGCTGCAGGAGCAGGTCACTGAGCATGTCTCCAAGCATGAGCCCCTCCGCCAGCCTGGAGGGCGAGTTGTCGGCGCTGGAGGGGCAGGGCGGCCGCCAGATCACGGAGATGAAGCAGCAGCAGCAGGAGGAGATGCTGCACATGCGGAAGGACCACTGCGAGCTGGAGAAGGCGCGCAGGCAGCAGCACATCAAGCAGGTGCGCGTCCGACGTCCGATATCGCGCGGAAAAAGGTTCAGAGCGGCCACCAGGCTCCCGACGAGAGGTCGGAGGAATACCTCAGCTTTTTCGAATCAAAATGCGCCCCTCTGAAAGTCGAGAAGAACGGCACTGCCAAGGCCTCGATCATTTCAGACGTTCACCAGGCTACTCTGAGTCGTCCGCTGGCTCACCCGACTAATCTCAACACGAACGTACAGATGTTGCCGACAGACTCCCTGCCACTGAGAGAAAACATAAGTATATTCTTGTTTTCCAGGAGGAAATCGTGGCTGTGTAATGGCCAATACTGGCGTTGTATGATGTCATTCACGGTGTTTTTGCAGTAGCGTCCTGATAGTCGCTGCCTGTAATTGGATGGAATCCATCGCATGGAGCTTTGTTTCCAGCGAACGCTCATTCATTGTCTACTAATTACAAAATATTTTACATCCGCACTAACTTTCATTCAAATAAATGTCACTTACTGGGATAAAAAAGTTAATTGGAAATATGGTCATTAAAACTCCTCTTATCACTATACCTATTATCCACTCTTCCTATTGATCATTACTCTAAATCTATCCACGTAAATTAATGTTCTGGTGAAGAGTTATTTTTGTTATTCGAGTCTTTGCACAGATAAGAGGAGCGACCTGGAAGTTGTTAATAATTAACGCAATTATCCAAGCTGTTTGCGCAAATGAGTCACTGGCATTTTGCCCCCCCCTCCTCCCCGAAACGCTGAATTAATTCCATGATATGAGTCTTTGCTGGAATGAAAGAAGTGACCAAAAAGTGGCGGAAAATTAATCCAATTATTCAGCATGTGCATAGATAAGTCACAAGGAAGTGGTTTCCCCTGGAGAAATTAATTGCAGAGACGAACTCAGATATAATCTTCATCTTCTGCATTTACATGCCAGCGCCTTTCATCACCTCTCAGCCCAAACATCCTAAGGGCATCCACAGTGTGGTAGTGGTCCCTGTGTGATACAGGGCGACTCCGCACCCAGCCTGCCAGTGGAGACTGATGATCGTAATCCCAATTGAGTAATTTACGGATAATACTTTGGAATTTGGCAATGTTTGACGTAAAACAAATTTCCCTGCAGTCACGAAAGCTTTAAATCGAAAAGTAAAACAGTTACTTAAGGGGATATTTACCATCCACGTTGACGCATATATATATGGTGAATACAACTGTAGTAATAACCAGGGCAGCCTGTTAGAATTGAACCGCGAACCTCTGCGAAATGGCAGGTGTCAGTACTCACATAATAGGCTCTGCCCCAGAAACTGCTCCACACAAATAGTTTCATGATCATTTGGCAGTGGTGCACAAGCACAATTTACAAACAAAACTCAGCACACTGTCAACAACACTGCCTTAAAAAAATATATATACACATTATAACGAGAAACGTTTTAGGCAATTGCCCTTCATCATTGCACATGTGCTATGAGGAAGGGCCACTCCCCACATGTCAATCAGATATGTATTTAGAACTTGATTCGCACCATACGTCGCCAACCGTGATAATAGGTGCGGAGGTATGAACATTTCCCCTGTCATTGCAACTACGACATTTGCCAACAGGCCTATGAGAGTCAAAAAAAATAATCCACTCACAGCACGCACAACCATTTCCTCACCAGCCTCGGTGTGCTGTGAATGTTTTCTGAACTCTCTGGACCTCGCTGATGGTTACGGTATTTATCCGCCCTCTTCTGGTGAAAAGGAAGCGGTGCAAGTAAAATCGCATGAGTACCGTGTAATATTAACACGCTGGTACAGGTGTAATGATCAAAATCTAAAGAAAACATACAGCACATTTTAGTTGCACAATTAAGATATATGTAGAAATGCCCTGGGTTAGATTACCGTTAAAATTAAGATTTTCCTGTCTGACTTGGTCAACCCAATGTGACACCTACATTTACTAAGCCAGACACATCAAAATATGTTGTGCAGGTCTTTAAATATCACTAGTCATTTCTAGATTTGAAACTTTCGTGACTGCAAGGAATCATACTCTTAGGTTTTTTTCGGTAAAGTCACGTAGGTAAAAAATGAAATTAATAAAAGTAATAATAAAAATAAAATGAAATAATAATAGTGTATTTTTATTATTACTTTTATTAATTTTATTTTTTTACCTACGTGACTTTACCGAAAAAACCTAAGAGTATCACTAGTCATTGCACTATAAGTGTGATGCATGGAGCACCTACAACCAAATCAACCTAAAATTTACCCAATCTTGTCAGATCCCACAAGCAAATCAGACTGCAGCTTGGTTAATGCTGCCGATGAATACCAGATGTTGTTGGCTTGGGCTGCACGGTGGCCAGTTGATAGCATTACAGGAATTGATTTGCGAGTCTGTTCGGAGCTTTGAATGTTATCCCTTCGAACAGAAGGTGTGGGCTTTCTCTGGGTACGCCAGTTTCCTCCAACGTGCCAAATGCCCAATGCAGGAACCCTCATGATAAACTATCTTAAAACTAAAGTATTCCTGCGTAATAAAATTATTTCTGATTGTACAACGGTAACGACAAAATCAAATTATGCTTCATTTGCAATGGAAGAGGACCGACCAGTGCTTGGCTGCTTTTATTGCATTGCTCGCATTATTCACCACGCACCGCTGCACCAGTTTCCAGTCTGGTCTTGCAGGGGATGGAATACAAGCCGTGCATGCTTATCTACACAAGTGTTTACACCGAGCCCTGCGCTGTCCTATCTCGCTGATTTGTGTGCGGTGCCAGTCGCTGCCTGAGCCAGTGTCGTAAACTCCGGTCAGCAGCAGCAGCACACGATGACCTGATTGTTCGCACACAGACGTCGAGATAGCGGGCCCCAGTAGCTTTGCAGCGTCCAGCCGTCCACTCACGCACCCACCTATTCAATCACTCACTCACTCACTCACCCACTCACTCACCCACCCACTCACTCACTCACCCACTCCCCCACCTACTTGCCTCACCAATTCACCCGCTTGTTCACTCAACCGGATCACACTCAACCACACTCATCGACTCGCCCACCTACGCAACCCGCTTACTCACTGATCATTATGATTGTTATAATGATCAGTGTTTTTATACCGCATCGTTCGTGCAAATTGTATCTCAAAATGCTACACAATTTGCGACACAGAGGTACATATATATTATGAAACCCCTCTTGACGACGGTAATTCGTTCCACGAAACCGGGCGTTAAGTGATTTGGTCGTTAAGCGAGTATAGGAAATACATGTTAGAGGCTTAATTCGTTCTGATAGCATCGAAAAGTTACCCTTTTTCGCCCAAAAAACGTACTTTATAATATTAAAACTATTGATATTAATACATACAGATACTAACAACATTATAAATACATAATATTAAAAGCATGGTTAACCCATGCATTAATTGATATTTACTGTGGCTATAACAGCCCGTCATTAACATGGGAATGGTCGGTAAGCGAACACATTGAGCTCTATGGAGGTCCGTCGTTAAGCGATTAGTCATTAACAGGGGTGGTCGTTAAGAGGGGTTCTACTGTATGAAGGTGTTTTCAGCCACAATTAATGTTTATAGGTGTGGGAGGAAACTGGACCACCCGGAAAAACCCACGCATGGCAGCGGCCAACACTCGCATAATGCTGACAAAAAAAAAATCGAGATTAGTCCACACCTGCTGCACCGCATTCTACTGGCAAGCCAGGATATGGCATCTCTACACCCACGGGAAAGGGAGTTTCACAAAATGTATATGATGCCGCAGCCCTCGCCTTCTATAGCGCTGGGTTACAGCTGTGTGCTGCCACCCCACGGATTCACCGACACATCCATTCACCCGCCCACTGACATGCTTACCCACCCACCCACTGATATGCTTACCCACCCACCCACCCACTGACATGCTTACCCACCCACCCACCCACTGACATGCTTACCCATCCACCCACCAACTGACATGCTTACCCACCCACCCACTGACATGCTTACCCACCCACCCACCCACTGACATGCTTACCCACCCACCCACTGACATGCTTACCCATCCACCCACCCACTGACATGCTTACCCAGCCACCCACTGACATGCTTACCCACCCACCCACCCACTGACATGCTTACCCACCCACCCACTGACATGCTTACCCACCCACCCACTGACATGCTTACCCACCCACCCACTCACCACCCACCCACTCACCCACCCACTCACCCACTCACACTGACCCCAAACTTTTTCAGTGTCCGGCCCATTTACGTGGAACTTATTTCCGATCACCGTTTGGGATTTGTCGTAGTCAGCCAGTTTTGCAGTAGAGTCAAGACGGAAATTATTTGTAAATCGTTTAAAACATAGCCAATGTTGTGGTAGACTTTGTGTACTCGGAATGGTGTTAATGGAAATTGCACTCCGAGTGTGTTGTGTGGCGTGTGGTGCAAGTGCCCCCCAGATGGTTCAGACAATGCACTAAGTTGGCAGCGGTAGTGTCGTGGTTAGCGCGTTGCGTTACCAACCCAGAGGCCCGGGTTCTATTCCCGATCATGGCCAATACCAGTGACGATTATCTGAACTGGTCCTGGGCCTCCCCTAGGTCGACTCAGCCTCAATTGAGTACCTGGTGCGGTGTGTAAACATCGCCACTGGGGGAGACAAAAGCGACCGGGAGTGGCACTGCCCACATGCACCCCTCATGTGCCGTGCCGAACTTCATCGATGCTCGCTAACGGCACTTTCCCCAAAAGTCTGTTAAGGCTATACCGGGGATCTTTGTCTTTGGGGCCTTTGTTCCTAGATGGTGCAGAAAATGCACGAAGTTGCTGTGGAGTGCCAGGCTACTCAGCTCAAGAAGCTGAGAGACATCTGTGAGAGGTGAGGCTGCACCTCCTGATTCATCACAAACGATGAATGTGAACTAAACGTGATATGGGTACGTGTTTTAGAAAAAAACACATTTTTGTTCAAGTTGGTTAAATTACAAAATACAGCCAACACAGAAGGAGATAACCATTCTCTTTCTGCCTTTGTTATTAGAAACTGATACCAGACTACACCTGCCTTGTCAAAAATGGTGTAGCTTTTTTTAAGTACCCAAAACTATTTATTGAGAAGATTACATAACAGTATCTGTTTTTAACGCCCTTCACAACCTCCTCATAAAAAAAAACTTTAGTTTGTTTATTCGTAAAAAATATAGAATTAAAAATTTTAGGGGGCCCAACATGAACAAATTTTGATTTAAGGAATTAAAAAATCTGTCGTATTTGGTTTCAGGATCCTTGAAAACCTCTGAATGCAAATGTTGTAGGCCTAGACTCGAATACTAAACAAAAATATCCACCTGGGGGGGGTGGGGGGGTCCCGCAAATTGTAAACTTTTCATTTATTAGGTATAGCCCTGTGAGCCATTCGCGGCTCTTGAATCGGGTGCAACCGCAACAAACAAAAAACAAAAACATGAACAAAAAACATCTTCAAGTGAATATGTGACTGAGTGCAAACAGAAAATATGAAAAAACTCAACTTCATCAATAACACCACGAGCCTTAAGAGGAAACATAATAGGCGACATTTTGGGCATTGAGCCTTCTTCACAGCACGTAAATATGAGGCTGAATAGGAGATGGCCTCATCGCGTGCTCAAGATTGCCCTCTATTGAAATCGTCTGGTATATTTGCCACTGCCGTTAAGAAAGCACTGGGGGTAAAAAAATCAAGTACAGAAATGCAATAATATCAGAGAGGCTTTTTAACTTATTTCAACTTGAGTACTTAAAAATTTTTAACATTCAAAGTAAAGAAAATAAATAAATAAAATTCCCATTCTTCGGGGTGAGCGGCGACAAAATGGGATCTTTTTTGCCAGCATAAAAGTATGAAAACATAAGAATCGGTTTTACCCTTTCTGGCAAGAAAACAAGAGGTGTTAGGACGTTCAAACACCATTCCTTGCAAAAGGTTTTAACGTCTTAACACCTGTTTTATTGCCAGAAAGGGTAAAACCTATTCTTATTTTTTCATATTCCCATTCTTGTTCATAATTCCTCGAAACTCGGGGCAATGAAGGTATCAGAAAAGGTGGCAATATGCAATCTAAAGAAGTAGCCTCCCCGCTTCACCGTTTGTTGTGTGCGAGCGTCAGTCCACGTGTGACAGCAGCGACGTGCCACGCCTCAAGAAACGACGCGAGACCGCTCGACACATTCATCTTTGGCTTTCCAAAGCGACAAGACGGCGCCGTGCACAAACAACAGCTGCTCTGGTTGTTTTTTTCAGAGAAACTAAAGAGCTGAAGAAGAAAATGGACGGCAGGCGGCAGGAGAAGATCACAGAGGTGATGTCCAAAGACACGAAGGACAAGCAAGAGGTGGAAGGGTACGAGTGGGACCCGAGGGATTGCTGCAGATTTAAAATAATTCCACTCGTGTGTACTTTTTGTTTCTCAAACGTTAATTTATTAAGAGATCGGTGATTCCACGGTAACTGAATTGTACAAGCTATGCAGGTGTATTGGACACGGTGATTAAACGGCATCTCTAATGCTTCACATCGACCTGCCATGTAAGGACATTCAGACTTCAAAACAGCCCAAATTATATTTCAAAGAAATATTGCGATTATCAGGTTCTGTGTGGCGTTGTGTCATTCCGTTACCGTTGGCCACAGCCAACACCAGATTCAAATACGTAAGCGTTTGCAGAGCAACGCAGTGGCATCTGCTTGTAATAATTGTTCTCAATTCTTTCCTTTGATAGGCTCAAGACTGAAATCAACAGGACCCATATTCAAGAAGTGGTGCAGACAATAAAAATGGTATGTACACACACAAACGATGAGCAACAGCTGATGTTTGTTTTTCCTCAAACACTGCTCTTATGAATTCCCCGTGCTTGTACTGCTTTTGTTATATTTTGCCAAGGATTTGTTTGATTTGCATGATGCATGAGAGTAGAATGACAATAAAACGGAGCTACTTTATCTTAAATCACCACAATGAGACAAATAACATCATGGGACCTCCTTTGCCAGTACCAAAATATGATAATAGGTTTTTTCCTCTTTTTTTCTGGCAACAAAACAGGTGTTAAGTTGTTAAAACACCAAACTGAAACCTTTTACAAGGAATCATGTCTGCATTAACCACAATACTTGTGGTCAGAATGCAAACAAAAAACATACTCTGATAATAAATGCATTGTCTTTGAAACTGATTGGTCCGCACCAGAGATAGCTTTCTTTTAAGTCTCGTCTCAAACGGTGTTAGACCAGAGGACGCCAAAAGGCATATTATCAGAGTATGTTTTTTGTTTGCGTTCCGACCACAAGTATTGTGGTTAATGCAGACATGATTCCTTGTAAAAGGTTTCAGTTTGGTGTTTTAACAACTTAACACCTGTGTTTTGTTGCCAGAAAAAAGGGGAAAAACCTATTATCATGAGACAAATAAATAATATAAAGTTACTTTCTAAAGTCAGTATAGATTGCATCACATATAGCAATTCGGAGGATGTGGATGTGTAAAAAGATACTGGCAAAAGAGGTCCCATGATGTAGCTGCCCACCCCGAGCTCTCATTACTCTGGTAGTGCGTTGTCTTTGAACTGTACGCCTTTTGGTGTCATCTGGTCGAACACCATATGAGACTAGGCTCTAAAGAAAGCTGTCTCTGGTGTGGGCCAATCAGTTTCAAAGACAATGATTCAATTATCAGAGTATGTTTTTTGTTTGCATTTGACTGCAAGTATTGTGGTTAATGTAAGCATGATTCCTTGCAAAAGGTGTCAGTTTTGTTGCCAGAAAAAAGGGGAAAAACCCTATTAGTATATTTTGTTACTGGCAAAAGAGGTCCCATGATGTAAGGTCAGATATATTAACATCTATCGAAAAATCACAGCTACATCATGCACAAATAGGTTAACGGACCAAATTAAGTGAAAAAAATGGCAATACTTGCATGTGCCGTACTTTAGAAGTAAGTGATTGTATTTGGAAAGGTGTGGATTTGTGAGCATCAACACAAAAATGACAGTTACGCCATGCACAAATACTGCACTGGTTGATGGCAGATTAATTCATCAGGGCAGGTATGCGACGGTGTGATATGCGACATTGTATTGTAAATGCCAGTCTATCACGTCTCTTAAGCAATGGACGTCCTCATGATCAGTGTGGCCATCTCTCTGTGCTCGTGTTGCCCAGCTGACGGAATCTCAAACCAAACGTCAAGAGAAGCTGGAAGACTCCCACAAGGAAGTTTTACAGCAGATCCTCGAAGAGGAAACCCAGGTAAGATCAAGGACTTCCAACATGTATTTCGCTCTGAAGCCCATGAGCATTCCATTTCTATTTTATTTTCAAATTCATGTACACACCGATTTTAGAATTTGTTGTACTGCTGTCTTTTTTTTATAGCTACATTCATTTTCTGGATGTAGAATTGTGGACGATTGCATCACAGCATTTCAATATCATCATCATCAATCAGACATGAGCAATCCACTGCTGGATGAAGGCCTTTTCAAACCGCCACCATCTCTTGCAATCATGCGATGTCGATGCATTTCGTTTCCATAAAAAACACATCTACGTCTCCTGCACACAATTTAATTCCACGTCACACCAGAGGCACTGTTGATATGCAATGTAAACTCAAACGACATTATTGCATTCAAATGCATTCAAGGTCAATGTCAATGCATTCATGCAAATGTATGAGAGTGTACAGCTAACAACAGGATCTTTACAAATACAACTTCATCCCACCACCTAGATGGGTGGTGGGGGGGGGGGGTTTGCTAGGGTGAAATAGCTTCTCTTCAAAGCACTCTCTCGTGGGAGCCTTTCCTCAACGCCTTCTCTCCCCCACTCTCCCCGGCACAGTACTTGCAGGCTGTAGCGAACGAGTTTTCTGAGAAGGTTTCCCAGCTCACTGAGCAGCCGTCTCTGCGGCCCAACTAAGGGCTGCCGAGCTGTAGTAAGTACAACGTGGCTTGTAATGACACGGCATGGGTATGCCGTGTCATCAACAACCACCACCACCGTGCAACGTTCGTGGCTTCACACACATTCCACCGCGATGAACCCATGCGGCCAACTTGATGGCCGCGAGCTGATTTGTGTGCCTGACTTCTTTGCCTGCCCAATCTTTTGAATTTTTGTGGCTCTTATTGTTTTAAAAATGGCATGAGTGAATCGGGGGCAGAGATGTTAATGAAAGTCAATTTCACCTCCGAGTGGAAATGCTTGTGCATCACTGCTGTGAATTCAAAAGCATGTTCACACATTGCACCCTACTTCAAATCAAAAGTTATCTGACAGTCGCGTGATATAAATATATTGTTTCTCCATAGTCTGTGTCATGAACGCATTGGTATTCACAACAGGTCTGTGCAAGAGCTGAGCTTCAAGAATGTAAAAAAAAATATCCTTTTGGGTGTCCATGCATTATTTACATTTTAGCCCAATGCTCAATATTATGAAATCAACCTGAAGTGCATTTACGTAACATTAACGCTTCCACAGCTTTTGATTTAAAACCAATCCTAATCAATGATCACGCAAACAAATTTCTGCTGTGTTTTCACCAAATAAAATAAATTGTGATTATTTATGATCATAGCAACCGGAGAGAGAAGATCGATTTTAAAATGTGATTCATCTCGAACATATTTGTTTTGCGATTTGAGATGTTCTTTTCGTATGAAGCAGTGGTTCTTAACCTTGCACCCTTTTGTATAATGTTAATACATACATAAGTTTGATGAAACAAAGTAGTATTTAGATGCTCTTGCCTAATTTGTGTTTCAATGATTTACCTTCAAAAAAAATCTGGCCATGTCTCGCACTCCCAGGGGGTGCGTGCACCCCAGGTTAAGAACCACTGGTATAAAGCATAGCAGAGAGAACCAATATAATAAAGTACCATGTGGGTCAAGGTGACATCACTCTGCTGGGTTTTAAATTGTGCTGCTACAGTTGTTTAGGAATAATATGGCAAGTGTGTTCATAGGAACTACTTCCTGCACTCGGCCAGGCTTGAAAAATAACTACAGCTTAGAACATTGTGTGAAATTGAAAATCGAGGTCACGTTCAATTCGAGTGCCTTTGATTCATCTCAAGGTATATAACGTTCAGTTGAACAAGGTTGTTTAATTTTGTTTTACTATTAAGAACCACTCAAAGAACATATCGCTTATTATATGGCTTCGAAGAGCAAGTCAAAGATGTTATCACACAGACTCAGCTGTCAACTTGGAGCTCAAAATTTGAAAACCCTAGATTTAAAAAAAATTCTATCCACTGCTGGATTTACCACCGATCCAGTGTCGTCACGGGTGTTTGTCGCGAACGTCTCAAAGAACACTCACTTTTATCGCCACAGTACTCGCAGCAGCTGGAGGTGGATCACTCGCGCAAGCTCCAGGCACTGCCCCAGGAGGTGGAGCAGGACATGAGAACGATGATTCTGGATCGTTTCACGGTGGATCCCGTGGAGCTGTCCCCCTCTCCTGGCTCGACGGACGAGAAGGTGGTGGTGCCGCTGGGAGACGGCGGTGGCGGCGTCGAGAGGGAGGCGTTGACGATGGTCACGGACACGGACGACGTCACGAGGCTATAGAGAAGTCCCTCGCAACGAACAAGAACGCTGGGCGTTTGCGATCCTCTGTGTAGTAATTGGCAGCGTGTGAGATGGGACCTCTTGTTAGAGTGGACTTCTTCACGGGCAAATCCGTATTCTGTAAACGCTGCTTGGAACTTTCGACATTAATTGCAAATTGCTAATTCTCCTTTATTCGTGAATAAGAAGGCTGAAGAAGGCTGAAGAAGGCTGAAGAGGGAATCGAGAAAGTGGGATTCATCCAGGAGATGCGAATCGAAACCTTTGGCACTAGTGCGGATAAAGACCTGAAGATGCTGCGGTTTTCGCCGAGCAACTGGCAGTCCAAACTTCACCGTCATCTCCGGTAACAGCCTTCGCGTTTCAATAAGCACCTCCATAACGCAAAATATTTTCTGTTGCTCCGTGCCACCGCAAGCTACGAGCACCTTCAAGCTTTAGCAGGAGCTGGTGAATTTGTGGTATAGCTTTTGTTAAATGAGAGTAACGATTAGCACAGTTTCAAGTTCAACATACATACAACGCACGTTCATGTTTCGAAGTAATGCGTCGTCATTTTAATAGAACATTTCAAGTACAATACATGATATGAAATAATCGTTTTATAGATGTCACTTCAGTTTTTAGTTTTATTGGGAAATTGGCAAAACGTATTTTGACATGGGCTAAATTGCATACGGAATTGTTCTTTGAAGAGCGCCACAATGAGAGACGTTTAATGCTGTAGACGTGAAAGTGACATTTGGTGAAATGTAGAAAATGCTGTCAAACATTAGGAGCGCTAAAAATTAATCGCCAGCGGAAGCATTGGGATCAATGTGATTATGATGCAGAATTGAGCAGCCGTCACAACACACACGAGGCCATGTGAAAGCCTGTACATGTCACAAGGCAAAAGAAAAAAATCTGCATCATGTTGTACAAGATTATTCACACAAGTGGATGTTTAGCAATTCACACTCCGGCCAACGCTCACCACTCAGACTCTTACACCTCACGGATGGGTCATTCACACGCAACCGAGTACAACAAAAATAATATAAGGCATTGGGAACATAATCAATGCAATAATAGTGTTCGCATAACACCATTATCACACCTGAAACTAATAACAGACCAAACAGAAAACATACGACACAGAAGCATCTCTGTAAAAACTGTTTGAACTTCAACAACTCTGTTAGATCACTGTACACATGCATGACACATTGAGTAAAGCGGTACATGAGTAACTCGCTAGAACTCATAGGCACTTTCCTTTGAAAATACCGGGGCCAAATGTCTACGCGGAAACTTAAAGTTTGCTCACGACATGTAAGAGTGGTTAAGCAGTTAAAATGTTCTTACACGAATGCTAATTTTAGCTGTATCGGTTGATAATTGGGGGTGGGAGGGGCTAGGATTTGGGTCACATTTCTTAAGCCACGAGGCAGCTTCTGAAATTACATTGTTGCAAATCACTTATCTGGTTCGAGCGCCACAATGATGTACAGTACAAAGTGAAACTGGCCTCTGTGATAACTGTGGCAACATATAGTATGGTCATATATTAATGGTGTACATATTTTTTTCATATTATCCACCAACAACTTTACCAGTTCTTGTTGATTAAATACAGCCTCTAATTGACATTCAGGAGAGAAAGCAGTACTTTACTTTCATACTTGAGGAATTTGCTTTTCTCACTCAGCATTAGATTAAAGAGCACTTAATTCGCGATAGTAACGGGTTGAATAGCTAGCATTTTGTGACAAACCCACAAAACGTAAGTTCCAGCACCAAAAGCGTCCGCACGCTCACCACGATGTTGCAAAGTGCATGTTACGGTCAGGTTCATGAAAACCGGTATTCTTTAGTCCTATGCAGTAGCCTATATTTTTTGCATTCTCAAATTATGCAGAAGATATGTAAATGTATACATGTTCAACACAATATATACCTGTGTGTGCTATACACAATGTTCTTATGTTCTTTCTCAAGAAACTGAGTTCCAATGTTATGCTGAAACGTGTACCGGGGGCAGAGCGTTACATAGACACGCCCAGCCCAAGGTGATACACAGAGCGGAACGTAGACAGGTCCAGTCCTATCGTCACTCTACCGCCGAGTGAGGGCCACCTCACGCTGTTGTGGGTCACGTGACCCTCACCATGCTTCACCACGCCGGTCAGTGCAGTGTGAAGGTGGGCAGCATAGATGTGAGAGCGTAGTACAACACAACGATGGATTTTGCTGCACTGCCCACAAAATAGCATCTGCCAGCACTCTATGGCAGCCTGTTTTATGCACGGCAGTTGCCCATCCAAGCACTATTCAGGATCAACTCTTGCTTATCACTCGGCACATGCCGGGTGATTTTGTCGGATATATTCACAGAAATTGTTAGTACTTGAGGAAGTTTAACACATTGAGCACTGCTCAATATATATCTTATTTTTCCCCCCAGAAAAATCTTACGAAGCTGCAAAAGTGCGAAAGCTCATTTTATTTTTTTGGCTGTGGTCTTAAGTGTGATTAAAAACCTGCATGCCTGGAGAAATCCCACTAATACTCTGCACGGATTGGTCCAAAAACCTTGCTGTCTTACTCTCCCCCCCCCCCCTCGCCCGCCCCCCTGAGTGGCACGTCATGTACCCTCGTGTGGGTGTTTCACACAGCCAAGCGCTGCAGCCAGATCACATACATGCGACGTCGTGTGTTGTTAAATGACATTCAAAATCCGACTTGCATGCCACGAACAGATTCGAATAAGTCATGCCTGTTTTGGTAGTGTACATTATCCGTTTGAATATATTTTATACTTTAACTATTGCATTGAGAGTTTGTAGTTTACAATCGGGGTGACCTTTTTGGAATGTCTTGTACGAAGCACCGTTGCATGACACAGCTTGTGAATTTTGGAAATGTCGGTAATTATTTGCATAGATAATTTCCCATACTTGTCATGTTAATTGCAAGGCAGAACAGGTATTATTGGTGGTGGTGGTGGTGGTATGTTGAAAGTCTCCAGTATTGTATTGTCGAGCATTGGGCCTTTCATGTAAACTGGTGGCTAAACACTTATATTGTAGCTCCAGAGAAGGCTGAAATGTTCGACGCTAACGACAAGCATATTTTAGTTTTTAGGTCAATGAGAATGACAGATTAAAGTGCGGCCTGTCATTGCACAACATTCCATATCTGGACATACATTAGTCCACGTTAACCAAGTCTGATGAAAATCTCGAATTTCTTGCTTAAAACTTGTCATCTTTGTATACGAGGTCTTTGTACATATACCACAAATGGTGAGGTGCCATGTAATCACACAAAATTCATTAACGAGTATTGAACACTAGCTTTGTTATTGCCTCGTGTATTTTTACTTGCAAATGTTGATTCAAATATTCAGAAGCCTCTTTTTCCATTGACACAGCCAAACCATGCTGGGGCCATGCCGAACAAACTCGGCATAGCTCCGGAGGCGCTATAGGTTATTTTTCACGACAGAAAGCCCCGAGCTGTACCTAGTGGCGTCTGCATCACACGTGCGTATACTGTCTGAAATAACGTAATGACTACAATTATAACCCCCCCTCTCCACCCCTGGCCCTGCTTGGCTGCGAGCCAGACTCAGAAGTCTTATAAGGTCAGAGTTTTATAGTTTGGTTCTGGCTCAACTCGGCAAATAAGCAGTGGAAAAAACACTCGGACCGCGAGGCTCTCCCCAGGGCTGGCTCGGCTCAGATGTGCCAGTGGGAGGGCAAGCCAGAGATTGTCATGCAGTGCTGGCGCTGTTCATCTCTACCCTGGATGCTGCAGTCCTTGGTCACCGGTGGTCACGGTTAGTGAGGTGGATAGTGATTTCGATAACTTTCTATTTTGAAAAGACCTAGCTTCCCCAATCTACTAAGCACCCCACCAGGTTTTACAATGAGGCACACATGATGGCTGTGGAGTATTGCAAGTTCTTTATTTTTGCAGGATAGAACTACTGCTTGCTCCGCCGTCTTCGTTACTTGTCATTAAATAAGCAGAATGGGGTATTAGGAGTCACCGATGTAATTCAAGCCTGCAAACAGAGATGTGTTTCAATATACCAAACACATTATTTATCTCAATCAATCTTTATTTTACGTGCCCATATCGCTCTCCATAAAGTAGACATCAGTGCACATTACAGCAGAACGGGGAAGGTACAGGGGCATATGAAATTATACAATTACAAGATACAATAATCACTGGGCCTACAACGAGGCCCCACCAAATCCATATATGCTGAGATAAAATATGATCATTTGGTCTGCCATTGCTTGAACTAAGGGAAGATTGGATCATTATCACCAAGCGTCATACATTCTTACAACGCTACACGTCATAGGGAATAGAACACTTTTGGTAGGAATCATTAAACAAACAATTACTTGATAATTGTTTTTTTACCCTTCTATCTGGCAACAAAACTGACACCTTTTTTACAAGGAGTCATGTTTGCATTGACCACAATACCTGCAGTCATAATGCAAACAAAAAACATAACTCTGATAATGTGCACTGTCCTTGAAGTTGATTGGTCCACACCCGAGACAGCTTTCCTTAGAGCCTAGTCTCACATGGGTTGGACCAGATGACGCCAAAAGGCGCACAACTCAAAGACAATGCACCATCAGAGTATGAGAGCTCGGGGTAAGCATTTACACCATTGGAACCTCATTTGCCAGTAAAAAAGATGATTGTTTTTTTACCCTTCTATCTGGCAACAAAACTGTTCGATATCTGTTTGATATCTGGACGTGGCTGACGGTTAGTACTGCTTCATGAAGTATACACACTGATCACATGTTGACGGCATAGCAGAGGTGGGAAAAATACATTAAAATGACATATTACTTGAGTATCGTTGCATAAGTACAATTACCAATTACCTTGCGTTGTGTATTTTACATACCCATTACGTATGTAATGAAATTACATCTTTAAAGTACGTACTTTATAAAACTGTACCACCCATCTCTGCAACACCAGCTGCAACGAGAAGACAGCATGACCAGTGACAACGAGGCATGAATGGCTTTGGCCACGACTCAAATGTTTGCTTGGTTGTTGGGTCTCCATAACCCTATGCTATTTAGAGGCAATGTTCAACATTTATTCGCTACACTAAATAGACATAGGCTTAACAAAGCAGTTCTTGCTCTAATCTCTGTCGTCTATATCTAAGAACTTTAAATTTGTTACATTTGTACTCACCTTTGTTCTGCACGTTTTTTTATTTAATTTGTAGTGAGCATTAATGCTATGCAAAATCGCGTAGCATTAAAATGTGTTGCAGTTAGTTACGGTGCTAAGATAAGTTGTGGGTTTTTTTTATTATTTCTGTCGCTCGTAAAAATGTTTAGTGATACTGTTGTATACTACTGTGCTGCATTGCAAATGTTGATAAACTTAATTTAATTCATGATATTATGGGGGCATGCATGTGGTATTAAGATAAATGGGTTTTCACTGCTCACTACTCATCACCTTCAGTAGATTGAATGTATGGAAAATGGCATATCATAGTCACACTACTGCACTGTAAATAGGCAATGCACAAAATATACAAGACCCAGTTAACCACAATGTGTGTGTGCTCCCCTTCAGATAAGGAGTCTTTTAAATGCACAATATAATTGAAACAGACATTTAGCCGAAATGAAATTAAGACCTCGTGTAGGCCCATCAATACGTATACCACAATTTTAAATGTATTGGTGTGTAGTATTATTATTAAAAGACCACCTCTCGTGGACATGCATATCATTTGGTATTTGAATCAGTCAGTTTATGAATAAAAACAACATTCAACAATCCATACCTTTTATGCATAGGGTGCAATGCATTGATATGATCGACAGCTCAAAATGACAATTCAATATTCTTAGGTTTTTTCGGTAAAGTCACGTCGGTAAAACATCAAAATTAATGAAAATAAAATAAAATAAAACAAAAATCACGACGTTTCGGAGGCAACACAAGTCTCCGTCATCAGGTGGGACCGTCACAGC
Source organism: Lethenteron reissneri (assembly GCF_015708825.2). NCBI lineage: Eukaryota > Metazoa > Chordata > Hyperoartia > Petromyzontiformes > Petromyzontidae > Lethenteron > Lethenteron reissneri. The sequence goes on along the minus strand of NC_083803.1, from coordinate 7,755,265 downwards.
CTTGGAGACTTGTGTTGCCTCCGAAACGTCGTGATTTTTGTTTTATTTTATTTATTTTCATTAATTTTGATGTTTTACCTACGTGACTTTACCGAAAAAACCTAAGAATATGAATCCTTGCAGTCACGAAAGCTTCAAATCTAGAATTGACAATTCTATGTTTATCACTTGGACTTTCATCACCAATGTGACGATTCCGAATATATTTTTTGCGTCACATTGTGCGAGTAAAATCCTCACCTTCTTGGTTCTTTCGGTAAAGTCACGTAGAAGGGAAGTAATAACATAATAAAAATAAAACATAAAATAATTCTCACGACGTTTCGGCCGCAACGCAAGCAGCCGTCCTCAGGTGAAGAACAGGTCTGTCGGAGAGACAGCGTCTGAATGAAACAGCCTGGTGGTGTTTCATTCAGACGCTGTCTTTCCGACAGACCTGGTGGTGTTTCATTCAGACTTTGTCTTCTCGACAAACCTGTTTCTTCACCTGAGGACGACTGCTTGCGTTGTGGCCAAAACGTCGTGAGAATTATTTTATTATGTTTTATTTTTATAATTGTATTACTTCCCTTCTACGTGACTTTACCGAAAGAACCAAGAAGATAAAATCCTCACGTGTGCGGTGCACTCTCCAGCACATCGGTGTACTGAAACAACAATAATAGTTTGGCATGTTTGCTCGTGTGACAACTTTATTTTGCCGTGGTGGGTTGAGGCGCGTGCACGACATTTTTTTTTGCATGCGGCGATCGGTCCAAAAAAGAAGTTATTCTCTCTTTTAAAAACCTCGATTGCTTCATTGGTTGTCCCCAGACAATCTTGTCAGACTCTCGTGATAGCCAAGCATGCCCACATTACAGTACAAGGCCGTATTCTGTTGACGTGTAAATCGTTGTAATCATTGTTATACAATGGCATAAGTGCTGTTCACAAGACTCTTTTTAGAAGCTGCGTGCAAGGTGGATTCTTGAGCTCGATTCGGAATAAAATGGGATTATGTAACAAGTATAACCCGTAAAAACAAAGTTTTTCACTATAAATCCTTTATATGCGTGGCGGCTAGAGTCCTCTCGTCCTCTGGCTTGAGATGGCTGCCACCTATGGGTCAGATGATTGTCTGCCAGTATTAAGCAATTGGTAATTAAATATTTAATTTGTTTTCCCTAAACAGTGTAAAATTTTGGAAATTATTTTTCACGAACATTAATTGTCTCGCACAACGATTGGATCACGGGAAGTGGGTTAAAAAACGACCGAAAGATTTGCACGGTCGTAAGCAAGCAAGCACGCAAGCACGCAAGCAAGCAAGCGAACTTAATATAAAGGATTTAAAAAGCGACACAATTCCGAATGATATGACGTGGACTTCAGGCAGATGTATCATGCAGTCCACTCAGAACTCCCCTTACGTCAGTAATTCCATGAGCTTTGGATCAACTGCTACTGAAGTGTTTTCTAGATTAGCTGGAGTGAATCATTTTTAAAATGTCACATTTGTCGCTGTTGACGGTCATCTTTCATCTGGATGCCTTTAGGGAAATCGATCATTTTTATGAGGCAATACAATAACTCACGTGTATGTGTACACAGCATATATTAAAAGTAGTGCTAATCACTGTAATCGCTCATGGATAATGTCTACCTTGCACTTTGTAAATGTCTCGTGTTTTTTGTTCGTTTTTTTTTCTATCGGCATGATTAGGTTCAGTTAAGATTATGGTATTATATGCAAATGTTACAATTACACCAGTTTGTATTGCAGCATCGACTGCTCTACGCTATCAGAAAATTTAACAAAACCTATATTATACACGTCTTACCGTGTTACTCTTTGAAGTTAAATACATATTACAGATACGTGTTTTAAAATGACAACAATTTTGATAAGTCTAGTTTTAAAGAGATGCGTTATTGTTGTTGGAATTATGACCAAACATTAACTGTTTATATCGATGACGGTTATTTTGAGGTTTGTACTGTATAGTGGCTTAATTAAAAGAATATATTTGCAATATGATTTTCTGCACTTAATTAAAATGAATTATTTAACATTTCCGTAATATTACCATATACATTCATGACTATATGCACTGTGGACTTAGATTTTTTTTATTCATCTGGCATAGATGGGTATAAACACTGGTAAACAATGATTTTTTTTCAGCAGTGCTTCACAGCCACTATCAAAGCCTGTCCGTCGTAACTTTCATGAAAAAAATGTGTATAATTTGTAAATGTTTTATTAGATTTTTATTATAATATTTAAAAATATCAATATATAATATAACCCCCAGGATATGTGACTACTGGTTAAGTTTGACGTGCAGACAATTCTGGCTTTGTCGCAAAAAAAAAAAATCACTTCATATTTTAGATTTTTCAAACATACAAACATATACAACTATACAGAAAACTGTGCTCCCTTAAAATGGATTAAACAGTGATAATACCGAGCACCCTGCACAAATAGATTTTATTTTCAGCCAGGATATATTTCTGCACCAGTCACACCACATCCAGTATACAGTACCTCTCTTCCTGTGGCTTACTAGGAATGTCTTCTCTCCACACGACCTGGAAAAATATCAGAGATAAATGAAGCCCCTGTATACAACAACACAATCATTGCAACCATCCGCCACTTCTTAAAGGACTGCCAGCGTAATACGAAATAGCAAATAGTGCTCCTGAACCGTTTCTCATTCAAAATATGCACTTTATAAGCAATGCTCACATGAAGTCTTAAGAACATTGGCCCACACGCTTTAACACTGTTCATTAACCTTCACAGCCCCTTCAGTGAGCCTGTTGCTGTAACCCTCGACTTGTATTATGAAGTGCAAGTTGTAGGGGGGAAATGGGACATTAAGTTGGTTGCTGTGTTGCTCAATTATTTCATCCTTTATGGTGAAACAAAATAATTGTCCACTGGACTTTCAGTCCAGAGGTCACTCGTTTATTAACCCTTTGCCGTTCCGATAACGTACATGTACATCATCAAAATGAAACCGGAAGAAAAACTTAAACAAAATAACTTTGTCGGTACCGAGGCTGCCACAAGGCCTTGCGGGGGAGGGCATGTGGCACAGTTTGGTGCCAGCTATCAGAGCGCGGACGTGTCGCTACAGTTTTCTGCGGTGAGTGCAATGTCTTTAAAAACAACGGCGCTATGCCTCCAACTAAAATTAACACCGAGCCGCTTGCACGTTACGAGATTCGGGGGTGAACGGGATCCACCCTGCAACTTGCAGCCTTCTGGGAACAGGAAACGGTGAATCTTGCAGCACTGGGGTGCCACTCAATATATGTAAGGAAAAGTGAGGTTTCAGTTTTATTGGATCACACCCTTTCAATGTGTTACTTTGGTATAATATTGACTATATGCATTGACTGTAATGCAGCTTTCAACTCTGTTGAGCCAACGAGTAAATATGAGTAACTGTCTTTAAGCTTGCGGTGCATCGGTTGAACAGGGCTTGTGACCTTGAAACTAGCACGTGTGAATTTCTAGTGACAGCCTACCCTGAAACCTTATGAAACACAATTGATTTGATAATGCAACAATGGAATTCTGTTGTTATTATTATAATCGGTGGCGAGGTCAGATTGGTTGGATATTTCACAATGGATACAGTATTCTTTTGCAGATGCAGAACACGCTGCTACACTGTCGAGCATGCCTTTTGAAGTTTCTTTGAGTGAATTTTATTCGTTTTGCAAACTCCGTAACATTAAATACTACTGTACGTGCATTTTTAATGCCTAAATTCCAAAACACATTTTTATTCTAACGTTACATTTAGGGATTCTGAGATGAAGTTCATGTGCCAGAGCAGAAATCGGTACCACCTAAGGTAGCAAAACGTTGTTTGATAACCCATTAACTTCACGTGGTTTTCACTTAACTCAGTGTTATTGGCTACCTCAGCTGGCATCGACAAGCAAAATATCTGGTCTGGGCTCTTGGACTAGTAACGGAAAGCGGTTAAAAGGCAGGCGATAATTTCTAGACGTCGTTGTGAAATTAAAATGTACAAAGTGTATTGCTGTTTTAAAAGGTGAAATTTTATAGTGGTAAAGTATCCGTATTAACATTTTAAGAATTTTACCGTACAAAGAGCTTCCAATATAATTGCATAGTATAAGTAACTGTACAGTTTTTTTTTGCATTCTAAAATAGTTAAACAAACCTCTGTGTGATGTATGCACCCCCAATGAGGTTACACTCGGTGTAAGCACTCCACAGGACCTGGGGAGTCGCCGTTTCTGATTTTGAATGTGCCATAAAGTGCACACGTGTATACTGTGGTGGGTGACCTGTGTTTTGCATACCTTTACGTGACTGTTTCAAATTTACTACCACAATCTTATTGCGCACGGGTCCAAACATGGCTTTTTGCATAATGGTGTGGTGTTTGCAACTATCCTTTGCTCTTCGCGCTATCCAGCTATCTGCCTTTGGTGAGTGTTGGTGTTAACGCAATTGATTGGGCTTGTGCAGTGAATATTGGCAGTGGCTTAGTGTCTCTTCTGTATATAAAGGTTTGCGTGAGCAATGTCATCGTAACACACGTGTGTATTTTTTTTTCTATGCAACACTAGCATGACGCCCTATGCCCCCCCCCTTCCCAACTGTATTGTACACGTTTTTTTTAATTGACGAAATAAAAGGGAAAAAAACCCGTAAGTTATGGTATCAGCACTACTTTTTTACATCTGTGTGTTGTATATGGAATTGATCATTATTACGCTGGTATGGGGTTACAGCGTGTATAAAAAAACAGTGTTTTGCTTGTGTCAAGGATGTCCCATGTTTGTGAGCTTTTTACAGTCCGGATAAACCTTCGTGTATTCCGCAAAATACCCTTGGCAACGTTCAGTTCCATTGCGATGTACAAAGCAAAATGATCAACAACCGAAAGAGTCTTCACAAAGACGACAACACTCGTCCAGTGGCACAGTAGCACCGGGAACCCCAAGTTAGATTTTCTTGCCAAGGCCCTCATGCCATTTCAACCAGTTCCACATCACACTCTCGCTGACCAGAGTGGTCGTAGAAGCACGCTCTGTACAACGTTTTCAGCTATGATTTTTTTTAATGGACTTTCATATATTTTGATTTGAAGCTTTCGTGACTGCAGGAATCCATACTCTGGTTCTTTCGGTAAAGTCACGTAGGTATAAAATCAAATAAATCACGACGTTTCGGGCGCGACACAAGCGTCCATCAATCCATCAAAAGCAGTCTGCCTCAGCAGCAGACCATGCTTTCCCATCTGATGATGGACGCTTGTGTTGCGCACGAAACGTCGTGATTTGTTTGATTTTATACCTACGTGACTTTACCGAAAGAACCAAAGAGTATTTCATATATCTGTTTTGCATTACCTATGTCATTGCCAGCACTGAAAAAGAGAAAGGCACGGGGAGTTGTTGATCATTTCTTGGGGTGCAGCTCCCAAAACCCAGTCAGGTTCAAATGTTGCCCTTTTTTCTGGTAAAGTTGATGTGCAACAAATTCACTCGCAATTATGAATTATTTTTTTTTTATGGAAAATAGTCTTCAGAGTGACCGTTTCCTTCACTTAATCGTGGTGCCAAACGGGGCGGTCGCCCGTTGCTCTCCACGAGATCCAAAGCCACTGCCACAAAACCCTCGTTGCAGATTGCGCGAAGGGCAAATCCGCGGGACACGTGGCGCTCGGTCTCCCGGCAACTCCTCCAGCCGGAACACCTCCGCCGGATGCGTCACGCGGACAGGTGCAAGGAAGAGGCGCGTTGCGACGCTTGCACCCTACTGCGTCGGTGCGGGGTCACCGGCAGCGCCAAACAAGGGGGGGCCACTTTCTGATGCTTCGTGCCCCAGCCTCACTGGGTCCTCCCCCCCCCCCCCCAGCACTACTATGCACGTGTGTGTGTAGTATGCTGCATCTTTTCTAGATTTGAAGCTTTCGTGACTGCAAGGATTCATATTCTTAGGTTTTTTCGGTAAAGTCACGTAGGTAAAACATTAAAATTAATAAAAGTAAAATAAAAATAAAATAAAAATCACGACGTTTCGGAGGCAACACAGCTATCGTGCTGTGACGGTTCCACCTGAAGACGGAAGCTTGTGTTGCCTCCGAAACGTCGTGATTTTTATTTTATTTTTATTTTACTTTTATTAATTTTAATTTTAATTTTTTACCTACGTGACTTTAACGAAAAAACCTAAGAGTATGCTGCATCTCTTTCGCGCCGTGTGTAGCCAACCGTGATAATCGGAGGTGCGGGGGGAAGACACCTAAGCACGAAAAGCAGTTCTAAAGAAAAGAGTGCTCAATCTGGATTGTATCTGCCCCATGCCCCGACCCCTCGGACGAAACAGAATTCCAGACGGCCGCAGGAGCGCACCTGAAAGCGTGCAATGCAGCGGCTGCCTTTGTTCAATGGCTCGCCATGGTCATTAACACTATAGGCTGTGGGTGGCCACACTTCCTGACCCTATGTGCCATATGCCAAAACCTTCATATGGCCGAGAGCCACAATATAATACATTATACTCTACATCATTACTATAATTGGATATCATAGCCTAGATCTGGGGTTGGCAATCTGCAGCTCCAGAGCTGCATGCGGCTCTTTAAGGACTGATTTGTGAGGTTGTTCGTGAAGGACCACCACCGTCTCATATTCACGTGCATTGCGGCTCTTGAAACATTCAAGTTCATCTTCTTGGTTCTTTCAGTAAAGTCACGTAGAAGGGAAGTAATAAAATAATTAAAATTAAACATAAAAAAATAATTCTCACGACGTTTCGGCCACAACGCAAGCAGCCGTCCTCATGTGAAGACCAGGTCTGTCGGGGACTTTACCGAAAGAACCAAGAAGATGAATCCCTGCAGTCACGAAAGCTTTAAATCGAAATTTAACATTCAAGTTGGTTTACCGAATTAGAAAAAAAAATGTCTCTTCTTGTGATTTTTATTGCCGATTCCTGGCCTAGGTTATCTTTGATTGGACATCACAGAATACAAGGCTTCATTTCTCATGGAATATTTTCTGGGACACTCCAACCCCCAGCCGCCTGACAGTGAGGGGTCGGGGCATGGGGCAGAGAAATATTTTCCAGAGCTCGGTTCTGGACGACGCCATCTCAAATTTAAGCCCGGCTGCTATGTAGACTAGCACTACTGTGTGTGGCTCATGAGGCACGCAATTTAGCCACAGCTGGTTATAGGCAATCGCTGCAAGGGAATTTTTTTTACAAAAAATTAAAACCTCAAGTTCGTCGATAACACTGCGTTAAAATTATAGATCTATGCAGCAATAGTCGACGTTTGAGGCAATCTATGGGCGACGTTTTGGGCAATCGCCCTTCATAACACATATCACTGCAAGGATGTTGACCAGCGCTCACACTTTGGGGGCGCTGGGGTGGGCCCTGAACCACTAATTGCCGTTTTGGCTCAAGCAAGTTCACTCCGCTTCTTTGTAGTGGTTGGTGGTGAACATCACTATTACAGTGCCACCCTGCCCCTCCATCCAAGAAGAGCTGGAGACGGACCTGAAGCTCGTCCTAATGAGAAGTGACGCTGACAACGCATAGCCAAGATGAATATTGAACGCGTGTCCCGACATCTACATGTGTAGAGGGCGTACACACACACACAACAGCATGTTATGGAGGCGTGTTGACCGTTAGGAACTGTAGACCATACACAAAGACGAAGATCCTCCATACAACTTGAACAGACTCATGGGGTTAACTGCTCTTAGCGAGCACCTATTAAGGACAATATATACCACCGCCACACATATCAGGATAGACGCATTTTCATAAACTACCGTCGTGATAGTCTTGAAACTTTCAATTGATCTTCATCCAGATGTGACCAGAGCAAGTAACATCATTCATCCCACTGTAGGTCGAGAAGGATCAACTATGTAGGATAAAAAGGGACAGTTGAAACGTCTGAGTCCAAAGAAAGATACCCAACCCCAAGGAGTGTCATACTATTAACTTACGCATGTGGATTCATTTGAAGCCACACCGTCAGCACCGTGAGCTCCCTTAAATGTCTCGGTATAACGATGCCATTCCGGAAACCAAGCGAGACGTTGCATAGTTGAAGCTACTTTAAATTGCATTTGTGGCCTTATTAATAGCGGTGCCGCGGTGGCGAGATGTTAACTACCTCGCCAGATGTACAGGGCGTGAGTTCGATCCCGACCCTGATGTTTTTATATTTGGAGTTAGCGTGTGCTCTCTGCCCGTGGTCTCCACATTTAGAATCATGCCATTAAAGTGTCTCGCTGCTCGATATTTCCACGTGATAATCCACTTCGTTAAGCTATCATTTGTGGCCAAGTCATTGGTGAAAAAAATAACTGTATAGCTCAGTGTGCCATACCTGGTAAAAATTTAAAAGTCTATATTTTAGCTCTCAAAACACATACGCACACAGTGCCCGCAGTGTTATTTCTATGCGAGCCAACGTACGCGAGCGTGTTATTCCTGCGTGAACGAACGTACGTTGTTATTGTTTCGCAATGCATTCAACCAATGACGTACAACATATTAAAAACAACAATAAAAAAAAATCACTGAGAGTTTATCCCATTCTAGCAAAGAAATATCCTCCGCACACAAACGTTGTGAACGTAGACAGGAAATATTATTCATCGTTAAGTTTTCGTTTTGTGCAATCATGGAAGGTATACCTTGTGAAGCATTCGCACATGTTCTTGAGACTCGCGAAAGCCATGATGCTGGTGGAGGATCGCTGTATCTGCGTGGGGTACATCTCGTCGTGTATCAAGCGACTGTCCAAACATTAAAAACCGTGATTATTCAAAAGCTCCTAACGACACGCACACCATGCTCGGAACATTGCGGCGCTTACCGCAGTGTCGACTCGTGATGCTCTCTCGAACAAAGAGCAGGACTAGAGTGACCGATTACAATGCAATACCTGCCATTCTCGTTCATCTTGTTTTTTGTTAATCGCCCATCGTTCATTGACATAGCCAATGATGATGATGCAGATGATGATGATGCAGATGATGATGATGCAGATGATGATGATGCAGACGATGATGATGTAGACGATGATGATGTAGATGATGATGATGCAGATGATGATGATGCAGATGATGATGATGATGATGCAGATGATGATGCGGATGATGATGCAGATGATGATGATGCAGATGATGATGATGATGCAGATGATGATGATGCAGATGATGATGATGCAGATGATGATGATGCAGATGATGACGATGCAGATGATGCAGATTATGATGATGCAGATGATGATGATGCAGATGATGCAGATGATGATGATGATGCAGACGATGATGATGATAATGCAGATGATGATGATGATGCAGACGATGATGATGCAGATGATGATGCGGATGATGATGATGATGCAGATGATGATGATGCAGATGATGATGCAGTTGATTCTCACGTGAAAAATACACCGCAGCATTGCAGATATACAGCAATGGCTTAAATACGCAATTGGATATACATGTACACGTGTGTATGCAACCCAACGTGAATTTTTCCAACCCTTAATTCAGAGCATGCGAATGAATTAAGCAAAACAAAGAATTGGCATTGTTGTAAAGTGCAGAATATTACTCAACCTGAAAAAAGATCGTGAATGATTCAAGTATTCTTTTTTTAATACGAATGAGTGGATTATTGGACGTGGGTCTGTGAAAACATTTTCCAAAGAAGACTAATACACATTGACGACTCGTTCTTCTTCGAACAATAGTTTCAGCTATCGAGCGTATGCAGGACACTTTGTCTGTACACCTTCTCAAAATCCGTATAGATTCGAATGATTACACGGAGGATGAACGCGGGTCTCTCTCTCTCTCTCTGGGTTCGTCCAATCACTTCCACTCTTTACCACGCCCTAGCCATTACCAATGCGTCATCATCGGCGGAGAAATCACAGCGATACACTCCGCTGATCCTGACTCCGTTGGTTTGGCTTGGCCACCAAAATATGAAATTGTAGTTGTCGCTCTGCCTGTAAATCAGCCATACGAGAGAAGAAGATTACCATCGGGGCACCGCTCGTACACGAGGACCACCCGCCCCGGAGACTCATTAGCTACTCACACGTGTGCGTCAGACGCGCCCAGAGGCTGAACGTTGTTAAGTTGCTTGCCGTATGTAACCAACGCAAAAGTGGCACATTTTTGCGAAACTCAATCGTACACATTTTTACTTGAATATTATTAATGTATGGCTATAACATACATGCTGCCAAATGTTTATAATATCCACGGTACCAAATTTGAGTTTAATACATAAAGAATTACAACCCCGCTGTTAATTTAGTGAGCCGACAAGAACACGCTTGCTTGTATTTTGCCCTTTTTGTAATAGAAAAAAAGCGTGCATGCGTCATGTTCTCGGGTCTTGTTACACACGGCATCACCAAGGATACTCACCTTAGCAACACGAATAATGAAGGGCACGATATATTTTTACAGACTTTTGAATTTCTGCCCCAGCCAACGCAGAGAGGCGTACGCTCTCACCACACGCAGTTATAGCTCCTTCGACTATATATCTCCCTCCCTATCTCTCTCTCTGCCATTCATAGGTGGACTGTTTTAATTCAATCGCACACACATATATATTACACCTACTAATAGTTCAACACTGCCAGTTTCGATCATTCGCTGGCAGAAGTTTCACACATTCATCAGGCCACCCTTGAAGCCGTCCCCACTCACCAACCTCGACATGAACACAAACACGTGCTGCTGCTGCTGCTGATCAATTCCCCCACCAAACGAAAGGAGAAGAAGCAGAAGACGAACAAAATCTGTCATTCATCAACACGACCATCGAGCAAGTGGCCCAAAGAATCACACAGCCATGATGCAACAGCGACGATCAGTTCTGGAGCAGAGCGGCACACAGGCGCTGCTCGAAGCCATGGGGAAAGGAAAGCTGCATTTGGCGCGTTTCATCCTCGACGCGTTGGACCGCAGGATCGTGGACGCCCAGGTGGCCTCTGGCCAGACCCTGCTCACCCACGCCGCCTCGGCGTTGGACTCGGGCCGGGCCGCCTTTCTCCGTCTTCTTCTCGACTCGGGCGCGGACGTGAACGCGCAGGACAGCGAGGGTCGCACCGCGCTCAGTCACGCCAGCGAGAGGGGGCACATGGACGCAGTGCGCCTGTTGGTGCAGCGCGGGGCCGACCCTCGCGTCTCCGACCACGGCGGCCGCAGCCCCATCGCGCACGCCAGCAGGGCCGGCCAGAGGGACGTGCTCCAGTTTCTGCTCAGAGCCTTCAAGAGGTTCGGTCTGCAGGAGCAGCAAAGCGTGGCCGCGGGGCCAAGGCGATGCGCGCCGGCGGGCGCGGACGGGAGCGAGGCGGAGACATCGTCCGGGTTTGGTGCAGACGCGGACGAAGAGAAGAGCGAGATGGGATGTGATGATGATGATGATGACGACGATGTGGACGATGGACGAGAGCTGAGAGAGTTGGGCGCCTTCGTGAATGCGAGCAAGAGGCGCTATGACGACGAAGAAGGGGACGAGGATGCGTACATGGAGCTGGACACGAACACGAGCCCGTGTTCTTACTTCAGTGCAGGCGATGTTCGAGCAGACAAGTGATCGATGTGGAGGAGCAGCGAGGGGCAAAATCCAAGAGTGCCCCTCTCTCCCCCAACCCCCCAGTGACAACTTCCCCCCCCCCCAACCCCTTCCGCGCCCCCACGGCTATGAACAAGATTGTTGTACAATGTGAAATGTTTTCACCTCGAATTTTAACATGCCACGCAATGCCTTACCTATCGTAACTCCGCTCTCCGACTTGCTGTATCCGGTTGTACCGCGTGCTGTTTTCCTTGGCACGATGTCCGACGTTTCGACGCTCGTGCTGGGAGCTTCTTCAGGCTCGTTACAGGACAAACACACACAGACACACCAGAGTGCTGTCCAGCGCGACCATCGAAAACCTACGCAGTCGTTGCCTCAATGTCTCCGGTTGCCGTCACTCTGCCAGACACCGCTGCGCCCGTGCAAAGCTGTCAAGTCGAAGTCAGACTGAATTCAAATAGTCGGTAAACTTTTTGTTTCCAAAGCCATTGCGGCAATGCTCACGCCCAGCTAAGATCGTGACGCTTCCTGTAGTGGTGTCGAGAGCCGAACGCCCGTCCGCTCCTTGCTGCTGCCTTTGACCATCGTCACGGGGAATAAAGCGGCGGGCAATCCACGGCGGATGAGACGCCGTGCTTGGAGTCTTAAATTCGCAGTGCCCCGTCGTTTCAATAGTCCAAGGGCCAGAGCACTTATTAATTTATATGATTGCATAATTCGCGTTTTTTGAGGGGTGTCATATAAACAGCTTGGCACAACTCAAGTGTTGTAATCTCAAGGTGGTACCTACAATTATAATATGTGATTCGGGGCCAAGGGGACTCATGCTGCATAGCGTCATCGCACGTACCGGAGCTGCTAAAATAACCGCACAATTGCCTATATACATAAGTGTATGGATATCAATTAACTTTCAGCCTTTTGTTAATCCACTGCGAGATGAAGTTGTGTTCCCCGCCCCGTGTCGGTCGTGGCTGTTGTTGGACCATACTCCACCACGCTGGTCAGTGCAGGTTCGTGAAAAACGAACGATGCAGGACCCAGGGCCGAGTCTGAAATCGCCGGCTCCCGGCAAAGCGTGGATGCGGGGAGGTGGCTGGGAGGTTCATCCAGCAGTGGATTTCCAAAATGCTTCATCGTTTTCGGTGTATTGATATTATTATTGTTAATTACCAACTTCGATGAAACGCTATTGTCTGTATATAGCCGACAGCTGAATCGTAAGCAAATGAGCATGAATTTCACTCACTGCAGATATTTGCGTGCGCATCTGTATACGGCGGCAGCCACTGCCTTGTTGAGTTGAACTCGTCAAAGTAACCCATACAGATAGACACACACTGTATATCCACAGACCAACTGCGTGTACACGTTTTCCCCAGGATAGCTTGTGTATGTACACATAGCAACCCGTACTATATGACATCGTGTTCTCTGCATTCATTCAAGTCATGCTCACGGCATTGCGGAATACTTTGCTCAATTCGCTCACGTTTTGTTCTCTGCATTCATGCACAGCCATTGCCTTGTGTACGGTGCAATTAAATACGTGTGATGCAATGAGATTGTGGACTAATGCGTCGATGTTTATAAAGTCGAATAAACACACTGTCACGCATTACTCCAGCAGTGGATTGGCCGTGTGTATGATGATGAATGGACACTCGAAGGTGGGGAACGATGTCATCAGTGGTTAGCGCTCTGCGCTGTAACCATACTCAGCTGAGTTCGATTCCCAGCCAGGGGCTAACATCATCCGCGGGTGACTGCCTCAACCAGCATCTTACCCCTCACGCTCTTAGGGGCCATCCATTTAGTACGTACGCATGGAGGGGGGGGGGATAACCCAAATGCGTACGCTTGCGTATTGGGGGGTCTACTGACAATGTACGTACGCATAGGAAAAGGGGGGGGCGGGGGGGGGTGAAGCCTCGATAATAATGTGTCTACATTGGCCTTCAAATGAGTTAGATAGTCCGGTGGTGGACTATCTGTTGGCTTAAACACGTTAATATTATTAATCCTTGATCGTTTCTGCGTGGATAAAATATCGGCCCTTCTATAGGATTCGGGGGGGTGGGGGTGCGTCAAGCGTACGTACGCAGGTGGGGGGGGGGGGTGTAAAAAGTACGCGTGTGTACAGTGAGGGGGGGAAGGGGTCAAGTTTTGACAATTTTTGACGTACCTACTAAACGGATGGCCCCTTATCACATATCACAGGTTCCACGCTGACCGACGTGAAGTATGGTTAAACAAACCTCAACGGACAGACACGACGTCGGGGAGGCTTTAATTTGGTGGTGACTTGACAAAGCGCTTGTGTGTTATTGTTATTAATAAGCACACATCCTGGCTTGCATTGTATGCCGCACGCCTCGAGATATGAAATGTCAGAGAATGTCATCTTATTGAGGTGTGTTTGTATTGCTGCGGCGTTGAACCAGTACACAAACTGCTCGAAGTAATATTGACCCTGCATCGTATAGCCAGGGTATTGGCCCTTGATATACGATGGGTGTCACTGTAAAGCAGCAATGTTGTAAATGCACTATAGATTATTTTACAAATTGCGAGAAGCCATCGTGAAGAGTTTAGCATTGCATGTTGGAGCTCTTGGTAAACATACTTTTATTTGCGTTCATATATACAGCTCTTTTTAAATCCTTTATATTAAGTTCGCTTGCTTGCTTAGGACCGTGCAAATCTTTCGGTCGTTTTTTAACCCACTTCCCGTGATCCAATCGAGCTGACATTTTCCACACAGACTCGTTGTGCGTGACAATTAATGTTCGTGAAAATATTTTTTTCCAAAATGTTACACTTTTTAGGACAAAAATATTATTTAATTACCAATTGCTTAATGGTGCAATGCAATCATCTGACCCATAGGGGGCAGCCATCTCAAGCCAGAGGACGAGAGGACTCTAGCCGCCACGCATATAAAGGATTTAGAGTGAAAAACTTTGTTTTCACGGGTTAATTTTTGTCAATCCACTGCTGATTGAGGGCATCTCCATCATGCCTACGATTTCACCAAAGTCTGTTCAGCGCGGGCTGGAAGCGGGGAGCATAGAAGTAGAACCGACGCCACCCCCGATCGAGTGACCGCCTCGTAGCAATGCTCCGTAGCCCCCCTATGACACCACCAACCTAGCGTGCGTTCTTCGTCATCCGTTCGGTATCTATGTATATGTAACTTCTATCGTGGTTCCTATGTACGTTGAACTTCTTTCGCACCGTGCCTAATCGGAGGTTGTGGGAAGAAAGACAATAAACTGAACCTATCAAATTTCGATTTAAAGCTTTCGTGACTGCAGGGATTCATATTCTTGGCTCTTTCGGTAAAGTCACGTAGAAGGGAAGTAATAAAATAATTAAAATAAAACATTATAAAATCAAAGCTTGCGTTGTGGCCGAAACGTCGTGAGAATTTGATTTTATTATGTTTTATTTTTATTATTTTATTATTTTCCTTCAACGTGACTTTACCGAAAGAACCAATAAGATGAACCTATCAAGCAAAACGCGGGCTCAACCCTGCTCTAACATCCGAGATCTAACGAGATCGGTGGGATTCTAATCCGGGTGATTTGGTCACGGGCAAATGTTGTATTTGCTTGAACATAAATCCTGCACCGCCGCCGTGGTTCGGACGAACGCTCCGTCTGTCCGCGTAGAACTCTGCATCGCAATCTTGACGCGGCGAAAGCACGTGTTTAGCACACGTCGGGGACAACGTTAGATGAGACACATACACACACACGGTGAAACATTCTTGCGAGACCACAAAATTGTATCAACGTCTAAAAGAAAAACGTTCTCACGTTGTTTTCACATTGCATAAACTCGACGTACGGGTATATATGTTTCCTATATGTTGCACACTATATATTCTTGGTTCTTTCGGTAAAGTCACGAAGGTAAGAAATAAAAAATAATAGAATTAAATAAAAAAATTAAAAATCAATTGAAAATAATAAAAGCAAAAAACCACAATAAAAATTTTAATAGTAAAATTTAATTAAAAATAAATTACAAATAATAAAAAGCTAAAAAATGTTACGCACTATATCGATAACTGCGGTGCGATTGTCAATAGATGTGCGTGATAGTCTGTAGGTTGAGGATTACCGCTGAATTAATAGAACAAATGCAATACATGTACGCGTTGTGATGAACAGACATTGTACGTGTTGCATACGATGCCGTTTTCAATTTAAAAACGAGCATCACACGATGAAGTAACGTTTGAACCACACACTAATCATAAGCACGGTTGGCTACGGAACGGTGTTAATTGAAGTTGAACATACTGTACATGTATTAAACTAACATCTAAGCGTGATAATTACATAGTTTAACACGAATCGTCTGTCGCTATCCTTCACGCTGTAATACAACAATAACATATTCGAGCAGAAAATGTGACGCGTGTCTGCGGTGTATTCACAAATAAATGAACTGCAGTAATAGCCACGTCATCCCGATGACTGCAGATCGATTACACAAGTGCATTGTACAACCGGCAGGCCTCAAACGCTGACAAATAAAACTCGACAATACAAGCTCCCAGTTGTTTCAATTCAACACGACACAATTCACGTGGATGACGATCATCTTCGCTATGTTGGGGCACATTTCAGTGGCCATCTTGAGACCAAGGACTGAAGATTGAACACCAAATCGCCGTATGATTTGGACATTCGCAAGCATCGCGCTTTTGAGAAGACAAAGAACAATTATAGCGCTCGATCTTCGGGTTCACTCGAATGTGCGTCAAGTCTCGACGCACAGGCTGCGTCATTGTTTCTTTTAAAAGCCATTTTCGCCTGACGTTTTCGTGCGTTGTCACTATCAAGCGGAATGTTTAACAAGCAACTCCAAATTGCCTACCTGGCGTATTAAGTCTCCAATGAACGTCATATAACATCGACAAAACCAAAGACGAATTCAGCTCGCCTCATTGATCTAGTTCACGTATTTCGCATAGAAAAAAACTAATATTAAGTACGCGTACACGCGACCTTAATGTCTCCACGCGAACAATTTCGAAAATAAACTTCTAAATAAAATTATTATTTTTTAACAATTCCTTAATCCCGCTGCCGCTGCTGCGCTATATGCATCCGTTGCATCGGCACCGTCCACGAAGCGAGACCTTGAAGATTCCTTCCACGCGTCTCGCCACAACCAAATTTGCGCCACCAGCAAACGGAGACACGTCCCTTTATAGCTGCAACACGGGGCCACGCGCGCGACGCAGTGGCGGAATTCGCAGGCACGCAGCGGACACGTTACGATGCACGGCCATGCTCGAGCGCCGCGCATTGCAAGCACCGAGACTCCCGTGTGTGTGCGACGACGATGATGATGCATTGTGGGGAGCGGTGGCGCAGTGGTTAGCGCGCTGCGCTACGACCTCGGCCACCCGAGTTCGAATCCCGCTCGCGGCCAACACCAGCGGCACATATCTGAACCAGTCCCTGGGCCTTCCCTACGTCTACTCAGCCTCGAATGAGTACCTGGGGCAATGTGTAAACACCGCTATTGGGGAGACAAAGGCGGCCGGGCGTGGTACAGGCCACCCGCATTCCCTCTTGTGTCGTGCCCGGCCTTCATAGGTGCTCGCTAACAACACTTTCCCCAACAGCTTCTTTGTCTTTTTGTCGGATGCATTGGGATTTCAGTGCACGCCCGACTCTCTGGTTGGAACCGCCTCTCCAGCACGCGCAGGAATTTCTGTATGCGGACTGAACCACATGATGATGGTGCTGGTGGTGGTGATGATGAGAGCAAAACGCTCTTATTATTGCGAGAGCCACCATCAGGGAAAGGGTTAATACTCACACTCCGCCCCACGCCCCCAGCACGTCCATGGCTTTGCCGGCAGACGCACTCAGCAGCTTTCATCTGCTCGCCCGCTGAAGACGGCTTGCTTTCAGATTTGCAACGAGTGCAAAATATATATATACATATTTTTTTGTTCATTTATTTTCGTGTAAGAGATTGCTGTGGGTTAGTGTGGGTTTTTTTTATTTGAGAAAACATGGCCGGGAAAGAAATTGTACAAGGTAGCAGTCGTCTGCTGTTCGCACTCGGAGTGAACATTCTCTCGTTCCTGGCTTGTGGTAAGAACTCTATTGTAATTTGCAGCGCGCGGTTCTGTGTGGTTTGTGTTATGCATATTGATGCAGCGTGCGCACCACCTGAATATCCAAACCTGTGTTTGCAGTGCAATGCACAGAGACGTACACTCGTAGACTCGTTTTTGGCAGCGTTAGCTTCAAGGAATTATGCTTGCCTTAATGAGAGAGGTGCAGATGATGCGTTTTAAAAGTATACTCGACTGAATATTAACTAAACAAAAAGTTGACAGGTTATACTTTCGAATCAGCAATTTTAAAAAAACGCGCTGAGATAATTTGAGTTTGATGGACTCATCTCGTACAATTCTGTGGGGGAAAAAATATAACAAAGGTCTATGACTCTATGCCTTTCGGATTAGTTTTTCCCCGGTTGCACCGCGGTTTGTTTCGGCATGATGTCCAACGTTTCGCTCCACGTGCTGGAAGCTTCTTTAGGAACTGTAATCAGTTCTAGAAAACACATCAACACTTCCGCAAAAAAAACTCATACGTAGCGTTCTAATACAATTCCCGTCTGTCTTTGTGCAGGATCCGGAGCGGAGGAAACTGAGAATTTGTCTGGGCTGGCTAAGATACCCGGCAAGGACATCTTTGCCGTGCGAGAAAACGAGACCACGTGCCTGATGGTGGAATTCGCCGCAAGGTTCCACATCCCGTACGATACCTGGGCGAGCAACTACGTGGATGTACGTGCGAACCCGGCGATTGTTTCTCACTCGAGATTTAGACGGAACGCTGCTAGGCTGCTTGGGAGTCCTGTCGTGATTATTGGCATATGCTACTATCACGAGAGTATTATGTACGCATTTTTTTATAATAATAATGATCCTGTATTCCTGTAATCGTACGAAGACGTTTATAGCATGTAGATTGACGAAATAAGGCGAAATGGATTCGGCGTGATAAAATACTAATTTCCCGGAACAGCGTTCCGGACTGTTTCGGTTAAAATGAAGCGTGTTGTTGCCTTCAAGCACTGTCTATCCAGTTGAGGAGAACCCTTCAACTAGCTTCCCTCTGTCCCGCGACTAATTGCCGCAGTCCCATGTTAATTATGGCTCGGACCTAACGTTATGGCTGAGGAGGAGAGGTGGGGCGCTGGTGCAGTAATTAGCACACTGCGCGATTAACCCAGCGATGTGAGTATTTGGATTCCTAGCCACGGATAATATCTGTGGCGAGTAAAATATTAAATGTTTTTGTTGCCCCCCTCCCCCCCTCCCAGCACGCACTTCACCAACCCACAATGACCATCGTGGTGAAATATGTTCGAACACAATTTCCATGACCGACACGGGGTGGGCGGCCTTTCTTCAGCAACGGATTGACAAAGGGCTGCACATATTCTCATGTTAATATTGCATAAAGCATGCCTGCATGCAGGTATACATTACTGGATTTATCTGGAATTTTCTATTAATCCGTTTTTTTATCCATTTGCGCACGACAAATTTGTATATGATGCAACGTCAATATGACTGGAGGTCATGCAAAGTTTGGACAGCTAATCTGCGTGGGACACTGCAGCGAGTACATGTCTTTTATTCAACCAAATGAATTCCACTGCGAATTATGTAACCATTGCCTATGGCGAAGCCTGGGACGCTGCAGCTATGTTAGAGCAGTTATAGTTTTTTTTGCCTGATCTATGGGGGTTGCCCACTCGAGTACAAACCAGGATCAACCCGGTGAGCTTCCGAGATCTGGCGAGATCAATCGCATTTCTGGTGATTTGGAAGTATAATTCACTTCGCCGCTGACAGCGATCGAGCAGTAGGCGAGAAACAAAAGCACGATGAGGTGGACGTTATGGCCTTTTGATGTTCACCCTGAGCAAAAAAAATCGATATATTTTTGTTTTCATTGGAAACTTATTCGGCGGAGATGCGAGTGGGACAACTGGTCGACCGCTTTCAGCTACCATCTCCAGCCGTGCACCCCGCGTGTGTCTCAGAGAGATGCGGCAGTCACCTCTGAGTCTCGAGGTGTTGGTGGTATCAGCGGGGAGTCGCGACCGCGATGACCTCTTGACATTGACTCTGAATTTAGTAACAAACTGCGTGGCTCAGCGGAGATGCGAGTGTGACACCTCGAGCGCTCGAGCAAGCACCAACTCTGGCACCTCTGCGACTCTATATTGAGGTGTGGTCACATCAACGGGGAGTCGTGGCCGTGATGACCTCTTGACATTGGCCCCGAATAGAAATCTAACAAATGTTCTTGTTGTCATAATTGTTGTTGTTGTTGTTGCGACCTTGGCACGGCTCAGCAGAGATGTGAGTGTGACACCTCCGCGGCTGCAGCTCCCACCTCCAGCCAACCGCACCGCACGCGTGTCACACCTCTGAGATGAGACCCGGTGGGTCACGTGTGCGCGTGTGGGCGCGCAGCTGGTGACGGAGCAAGCCAGCGTGTCCATGCCTGGGAACGCGCAGGTGAAGGGCCGCTGTGCACGGGGGGCCACCGCACAGCCCGAGATAATCATATCGTGGAGCGACGACTCCTACATACTCAAGCTCTACTTTGACAAGGTCTCCTACCGCGCGTTTGCCCCAGTGCTGCGTGCACAAATCCATAATCATCGGGATGTATTGATTCACGTGTGAATGCGCAAACAAGCGTGCGGGCGAGATGCATGCGTGGAATTACATTGAGAGACGGTAAAAACGATGAACGCGTGGATGAGAGAACATACCCAGGTTAGTGACATCGTTCAAACTAGCTTGGGCAGGACATGGCGCTAGATGGCGTGATGTGGACCTTTATTAAAGAATAATTTGTGGCGTGCGGGTTTCGGGGTGAATTGTTACGTCGCAGGCTCGTGAGAGGTGGAAGCCTTCGTTCCCCCTCCCCCTTTTCCTGATGACGACCGCTTGTGTTGCGATCGAAACGTCGTGGCTTTTTCTTTTTCTTTTATTATTCACATTATTTATTTTATTATTTTTTTTATCTACGTGACTTTATCGAAAGAAACCATAGAATATGAATTCCTGCAGTCACGAAAGTTTTAAGTAAAAATTTGACAAAAGTGTTGTTCATTCGTATTCATGTTATGCGTCGCATTTCATTAAACGTTTCTTTACATTCTGCGAGCCAGGTGGGTCGGAAGATGAGAGACGTGAAACTAACTCAACTTTTAGGATGAATTTTCAAATAGCGTGCTAGTTTGAGCAGATTTTCAAACTAACGAATTCGCTTGCTTAGACAAAGCAAATCATCGACTCGCGAGGCTGGTTTACAGCTGAACAACCCAGTCGCGAGACAGGTTGCGTTGAGAGCAGGGCTCGCCAACCTGCGTCTCTGGAGCCACATGCGGCTCTTTGGCTTCGCCCATGCGGCTCTTTGGATGCCCCAATGCGGCTCTTTGGATGCCCTCATGCGGCTCTTTGGATGCCCCAATGCGGCTCTTTGGATGCCCCAATGCGGCTCTTTGGATGCCCTCATGGGGCTCTTTGGATGCCCCCATGCGACTCTTTTTGGATGCCCCCATGCGGCTCTTTGGATGCCCCCATGCGGCTCTTTGGATGCCCCCATGCGCCTCTTTGGATGCCCCAATGCGGCTCTTTGGATGCCCTCATGCGGCTCTTTGGATGCCCCAATGCAGCTCTTTGGATGCCCCAATGCGGCTCTTTGGATGCCCTCATGGGGCTCTTTGGATGCCCCCATGCGGCTCTTTTTGGATGCCCCCATGCGGCTCTTTGGATGCCCCCATGCGGCTCTTTGGATGCCCCCATGCGCCTCTTTGGATGCCCCATGCGGCTCTTTGGATGCCCCAATGTGGCTATTTGGATGCCCCCATGCGGCTCTTTGGATGCCCCATGCGGCTCTTTGGATGCCCCATGCGGCTCTTTGGATGCCCCCTTGCGGCTCTTTGGATGCCCCATGCGGCTCTTTGGATGCCCCATGCGGCTCTTTGGATGCCCCAATGTGGCTATTTGGATGCCCCCATGCGGCTCTTTGGATGCCCCCATGCGGCTCTTTGGATGCCCCCATGCGGCTCTTTGGATGCCCCAATGTGGCTATTTGGCTGCCCCCATCGCGGGCAGCCGTTTTTTTATTTTACTTAAATCTTGAACATAATTTAACGTCAAGCTAATTAATAAAATATGGCAAGGAATGGGTCACTATGGAATGTCTTGGTGACAACAAAATGTACAGTCAACCTGTATTGTTAATGAATAACTCAAGAGGGCGAAAAAAACCGAAATAGACGCAAGTTTATTCCATCACCTATTTTGGTGATTTAAGTCAGAATATGTTTGTCATCTACCGTGTATCTGCTTTGTGTGTGTACAAGTAGCTCTGCGTGTCTCGAACTATTTTGGTGGAAGACAAAAACAAACAAAGAATGTCTTTTCTTCTTTGAAAGGTTGCCGACCCCTGGTTTAGAGTTTCGAGTCAGGCCCTCCATCGAGCGATCTGTTCTACTAAGCAAGGCTGACTCTGCTGATGGGACACTGAATGTCGAATCCGCTCCAGTGTCTGCGTGCATTCAGCCAATGCTACCGACACAATTCCATTCCCCCAGTGAGGTCGTGTGGCCGATGGGTTGCTTGTAACCACATTCTAAAAACAAAACCGTGTACGTGAAGAGACGATCACGGCAAGGAATCGCATAGCGTGTGTAGTTATTGCGTTACATTGTTGACAACGACCCCCCCCCCCCCAATGATTGGGGTTTGTCGTTGTGCGCTTAGCGATTTGATGGCGCAGGTGACGGAGGTTGTGAACCCAGTTTGACGCGGCACATGAGGTTTGTAATTCCGCACGCTAAACTATTCCGGTACAAATCGTCATAGTAAGAACAGTCAGATCGCACAATAATTCACCCTGACACTTAATAATGATACGGTAGTCAATGCACGCAACGTTATAATTATGAATACGGTCAATATCCAAATAAATGACATTAATTATTAGTTGCAAGGGCTGTAAGTGCCCGTTACCAATGGGAATTTACTAATATCCATGCAATCATGTTCTCCATTGTTTCACTTTCACGTTGGAAAGTAAAAAAAATTGCGTTACAGTATCATTAACAAGCATTGGGTGAACGGTGGCACAGTGATTAGCGCACTGCTACGAACCCATTCAGTGATCTTAGCTCGATTATTGCGGCCACGGCTAACGTCAGTGGCGATATATAGGAAACGATTCTTGGTCCCGCCACCTTCACCGATGCGCACTAACCAGCGTGGTGAAGTATAGCCAAACAAATCCCTGGACCGATACGGCATAGGGAGAACCTTCATTCTTCAGTCGATTGACAACGGTCTATCGTAAAAAAAAAAGACAACGGTCTGCAAATTATAGTACGATTATTATTGTAAATGCATGCATAGACATTCCCGTTGCGTGGAAACAATTATGGTTGCATTGTTGCAATGACACCATGGTGTGTGTGCACGTTGTCACGGATGTGCTGTGTCGTTCGGCACGATGCCCAACGTTTAGCTGCACGTGCTGGGAGCTTCTTCAGGAATTGAATCCAGCTCGTGAGGACCACACATCGGAGAGCTCCGCACAGGAGAATTGTATTTCTCGTTTGTTGTTCAAAAGCTGAGAAAAGAAATGGGCCCGGTGATGTGCTTAGCGCGACGCGAGAATGCGTCTTTACGATGCTTTGATCTCTGGCGCGGTGAACTCAGCTCTCGCACGGGTTCAGAGCGCAGAGACGACGCGATGGTATTCACTACTATAATGAGCCAAGAATGTCTGTGTGTCCCGCGCGTGACGTCACTCCACGTCGGCCTGCCCCCCTCATTAATAATCATGAGCAGGTTACGTCCTCCACATGGACCCCCCCCCTCATTAATAATAATGAGCAGGTGACGTCACTCCACATCGACACACCCCCCCTCCATTCATAATAATTAGCGGGTGACGTCACTCCACATGGGGGGCCGAGGCGCCTCCTCCCCCCCTCCTCGGCGTCAACTCACAACCCTCACTACAAAGGCAGAACCCTCACGTCACGTGATCTTCGTAACGCTGTTGAGACATCGAAGTAAAAAGGACGTCATGATGAACAAGGGATTATAACCTTTAAATGAAATAAGTCTGTGTCACCGCACCCTTACAAATTGCACACGAATGGATGCAATGAATATCACGTCGCGGTCTGATTGTCGCTTGCAAGTTTCAGACTCACTGCAATACACCCGTCGTCCTTGGACGGGCAAACGGCTCGTGGCGAAGACGACCCCTCGTCGCCCCCCCCCCCCCCCCCCCCGTAACACCGAGCGACTGTGTCACGCGCACACACAGGAGACCCGCAACGTCACAAAGAGACGGCAGCAGCATTTCTGGAAAGTCAGCAAAATTAAGTTCACCTATGACACCTCCGACAGCGCGCACTTCAAAGACGCCGTCAACGGTAAGAAACCGTGGATTCGCTCAATCGCAAAGCCTTCCAATTGGCTTCAAAAGGAGCCTCCTCTTTGATCTCGAACTGTTGCGCGAGGATTGCCCTGAAGGAGCGAGGGTAAGGGGGGGGGCGACGCCGCAGATGCTCAGTAGAATACGCGGACGAAAAAAATCACGCGAACGCACGGACTTTTATTGTGCTTTCAAACGTTCATTTGTCCTCGCAAGGATGAAAACGTAATGATGAACGCACGGACATAGCAGATGCATTTACGCTTTCGGCCTTAAAACCCTTAGAGCCGAGGGGACACGACATGACGCAGACGAGATGAATGCGCGAAACACGTGGGCACGAATGCCCTGGTCTCTGTGTTGGTTGTTCACATGTGACCCTCTCGGCGACACTTACTCCAAATGAGCGAAGCCGTTTTTTGTTCCCCTTAGAACCGCGCCTTTGCAAGTGTAACATCGATATTATGTTCAGGACAATGTGCGAATATCAATATATAATAATAGAAATTGAAATTAAGCCAGTCGGCTTATACATACTCCCACGTCAATAGGAAATTATAGTGGGGGGCTAAGGTCTATTGTTTGTCCCCTCCCACGGACCAGTCTGCCAAGTCGGAGGATTGAAATTGCCCTGCCTCCCCCTCCCTTTCCCCACTCCCTCTCCCCCCGCTCCTTGCCAAACCCCCAACTTCGGTGCAGCCTGTGAGCGGGGGGTACCAGTGGGCAGGTGGAAAAACAACGTTTCGTTCCTTCCGTTGCGCGACGTTTCTGGCGGGTTCTTATGCGGTATAATACATCCGTTGTTGATGATGACGACGATGACGACTGTCCTGCGTGTGTCTGAGCAGTCGGCAAGTTCACCGCGATCAGCAACCCACACATGGCGCTATTCCTGACGCCCATGGGCCACTCGTACTCGTGCCTCACCACCGAGACGATCTCGCTCAGCGCGCACGACCGACAGAAAGTGGTCGTGTTCAAGATTTCCGAAGCCAAGATGCAGCCCTACGAGATCGCGGGCGACTTCCTCTACGGTCCAGGTATCATTCCACTCACGATGTCGATAGCAACGGTTTACCCTAATGACGTAAAGTATGTATTGCAAGGCCGTAATTATAATATATATTGGGGGGGGGGACACATCCCCCCCCCCCAATATATATTGAAAATGCTCAAAATGTCCCCCCAAATATATTGCTATTAAAAAATTATTGCTATGCTATGTAAATAAAAACAACAATTTGCTAAACCTTGGCCACAATATCTGGACTTGTCTTCATATAAATCAATGCATAGATTTCTGTTCATATGATTGTGGTTATGGTTGTACTTTATTAATCCCTAATCTGCCATTACATACAATGTTAAAAAAGTAAAACAGAGCAATGTAGTACAATACACTATTAGACATTATTGTAAAAAATAAATAAAAAGTCCATCCCATGTGTTAGTGAATTTTTAAATAATTTAGACAGGAAATTCGTTTTCAAATTTAGATATTTTTCTGGGTTGGGACCCCCAGACACCCTGGAAGATTTGGTCCCCCTCGATGTTGACTCCATGGCCACGGCCTTGCATGTATTCCAAAGGCCTCATACGGACACGTCGCAAATCAAAGTGTCTCACTTTATATGACAAAAAAGCATAAATTAGCCACAGGGCTCGTTTTTCTCGCCGATGTTCCAGTGGAGAGATTGACCGAGCCCATCAAAAAGTGTTTGGCTTCACGTGGGAAGAAACAAAGTGCCCAGAGAAAACCCACGCATTTGAGTGGATAACACCCATATCCCCATACAGATAGATTCAATCTGTAGCGTGGATTACATCTCTCTGTCGACCAAACCCATTGTTTTACTGGCATCTCATACCCACCTCACAGCCTAAGCCTACAACACATGACAAGCCCTAAATTGCTCCCCCATTAAAGTTCTAACCATACTCAAATCTGCTTAGCTTCTGAGGTTCACGACATCAAATGCATATTAAGGGTGATTTAGTCGTACTCTCATTTTCTGTTTGTTGCCTTGAAGACAGCGGTGAAAATTCTGCATTACTATGGTGGGAACCGGTCTTTCCACGGCGCAACCACTGTTGACTTCCTACAACGTGACGCTCACTTATTCCACCCTGGAGCGTTAATAAGCTGAGTGGTCTCCTGAGCAGGATTTGAACTCAGAACTTTGTGTGTTACGCATTTGAGCACTATCGCATCGTGACTCAGCTATCATTATTAATTGTTAGCATATGGTAAATGAGGGACCTATGACGTACGATATTGCTCTTAACAAAATTGAACTGTGGGGTGTTTTTTTTACCTGCAAACTAATTTACTGAAATAAATTGGTCTACTTTTTTTCTGGAACAAACAATCAGGTTGACGTTTTCAATAGATAGCATCTTAATCGACTCTCACCATGTTCTAAGTATTGTAAGGAGATTTAATTAAAAAAAAAAACCTGCCACGTTCGCTTATCGCAGCCTATACAACAATCCACTTGCTCCCACTCCCAAGTCATTTGGAGTGGGGTTGATGTATGAGACTGCACAATGCGATGGTGTTGAAGTGGTTTTTTTATGCAATCACGACCAATTAAAATTATTTCCCCAACATTAAGAGTACATTTGTCCCGTTCGATTGATTCATTATAAATGTGATAACACTCAAATTAAATTTGTAAAGAAAAGTTAAATACAAAAACATTTCACACAGGGGAGATGTAGACTTGTATTCATGGTTTAGAATTTAATGATACTCATGATTAACAAGCACACTACTTATAATTGCAATATTATTATTATTTACTTACCCAGGAAGGTCTGGGTTTTAAAAGTGCAGCCAGGATAATTCATTTATTTGTATTGGCCTTTGCTTTTGCCAACAACTTCATGATTTCCGCCTTCACCAACATTGACGGACCCGCGCGGTGAATTATGGTCGGATAACCCACACAACCCACCACAACATGGGGGAGACCTTCATACAACAATGTATTGACAAGTGAGCCATACATGTGTGCCGTAGGTTAAAGATAAAACAAAGTAGTTACCAGCATACCTGTAATTTATGGGTTATGGAAAAGATGAGAAGCTATGCATCCAAACGGCATGGGAAATGCAACTGGAAACATTCTCCCGATGGGCTGTGCAACTATTCAGGTCATGGGGCGGGCAACGAAGTTCCTGACATTCTTCCGTGACCTCCTCGCTCTCGAAGTCCATGTTCTGCCCGTGCCTTCCACGATTGCATTCTCGAGAGGATCAGCTGACATGCCTCGCTGTCGGAGTGCGTTTACGTTGATAATGCCGCTCGGAGATTTGCACCGGCAGACAACGTCACGCCCAGTGCACACATGGAGCGAATATTTCCAGTTTAAATTTCGATTTAAAGCTTTCGTGACTGCAGGGATTCATCTTCTTGGTTCTTTCGGTAAAGTCACGTAGAAGGGAAATAATAAAATAATAAAAATCAAACATAATAAAATAATTATCATGTGAGAATAATATAATTCTCATGTGAGAAGAAGAAGATTTCCAGTTTTAGCCAGATATTTAACAGATATACTACTGTGAGGCCTATAAAAAAATCTATTGCATAAAAGGTCAGAGCCTTGGCTTCGCGTTTATAAATTATGTGTAGGGCTGATGTCTTGAGGCTCGGCATGAAAGCGCAGTGTAATAGTGCTCTGTGCCGCGTGAAAGTGGGTCCGATTGGACTCCCCCACGGTAATGTGAAAAATCCAACGGTGGCTCAGGATCGCCAGCGGTGGCACCCATCGCGACGTGGCCCTACGAGTGTTGCACCAGCATTGTCAAGACAAACATCGGGGCTACATTATGTTACACGAGTCGTGGGCCTTTCCATATGTATGGGGGTTGAGTTCTCGAGCAGAATCCAAGGAAGAAAAAAACACGTAAAATCATTACTCATTCTGTTTCGTATTTTAACATTTTATTTAAAGATTGTTCACCACTGTGTCATGCCCCCGTGAGCTTTTGTAAGCAAGGTCATGCGTTACAGGGTTTCCCCTTCACCGAGGCTTCACTGGGCTAAACAAATAACTGACATAGTAATTGCTGAAAATGTAACATTTCGAACAGAACAGGGTCAACAACGATATCGTGTAATTCGTTCCGTTCTGCTGCGATGCCTGGTTCTCTTAATCGCCGCGAGCCCTATAATCGCGTGCCCCCCGACCCCGACCCTCGTCGGCTGTGAGCAGAGAGTCAGTGCACGGTGGACCAGCGTGAGAGCCTCGAGGAGACCCTGCCGCTGGCTCTGGGGTTGGCCCTGGGCCTCATCATCGTCGTCATCATCGGCGTCTATCACCTGCAGCACCGGCTCAGCGGCTCCGCTCAGCCGCAGCAAGATCGCGCCAACTACAAGGAGATGTGAGCCCCGCGGCGGCTCCTGTGGTGCGGAAAGACGCCGGCATCCGTCGTAACGCCGACGTTGCATTATAGAGAGAGCTTATATGCTACGAACAACAACAACAACAACAAAATGTGCTGCTCTTGCTGCTGCTGAAACACCGTTTTTCATGGTTGCTATGATTACCACGCAAAAAAATTTATTCAGAAAAAAAATTGTTAAAGTATCCTGGTGAGGGCCAACTGCTGAACAGCGTTGAATCCACTATACATTGTTTTTTTTTTCTTCTTGGTTCTTTCGGTAAAGTCACGTAGAAGGAAAATAATAAGATAATAAAAATAATATTTTATTATGTTTTATTTTTATTATTTTATTATTTTCCTTCTACGTGACTTTACCGAAAGAACCAAGAAGATGAATCCCTGCAGTCATGAAAGCTTTAAATCGAAATATACATTGTGTAATGTTTTTGGCTGCGATTTGTTTATTCTCGAGAGAAAGTGTGAGGAAAAAATAGACGAAAGCCACTTGTTAGTCAATTTCAATACAACTGGATCACGTGTACAAAAATATGAATTGGTAAACTGAAACCCCAGTCTTATCGTGTGGAAATTATGCGTCGTTTATGCATCTACGCGACTGGTTAACATTCTCACACCTTGTCATTTAGAAGTAAAGAAGAAAACTCTTCCGTTAGAGATATAGATACAGTGCTATCGCTTAGTTGATAGGAAAGAAACGACAGTCTTATTGGACACAATGGCATTGTATATATATATTGGAGATGCCCCCCCTTATTTTTCAAAATGCTCATCTTACAAAATCCATTACAACCACTTGACAAAAAATGCTAATGTGGGAATACTGTATTATCTGATGCCACTGTTGTTCAAGAAAGATTCCATTCCACAGACCGTTAATTCATTTTTATCTCATCCGTGCATTAAGATGAACTCATGAATACATTAAATATGGGAATGCAACTGCCATGATTGTAATACCGTTGATAGTGATTTCTTCGAAATAATACTGTATGTAGTCAGTGTGCAATTTGTTGTTGATGCCTGATTGTAAAGTGCTCCTAACTTAAATGCATTTGCGATATTTGCTTAATATGAACGTGGTTCCGTTATCATATCACATGTTTTCTACTTGCACAAATAATATGCGATTGAACTATATTGAAATGTAGCTACGGAATAATGAATCCGCTAGATTACGAGCAATGTGTGAGAATAGTGATCGTTGCTTCAGTGTTTTCAACTTGGATGCGAATATGTGTGCGCCTAAGCCACTGAGACCAAAGCAAGTCCATGCTGATGGCTACATTTCTTGTCGTACGGGAGTCTGGTGTTACATGGTTTATGTCATTTCAATTGGGCTATTGTTAATCGCTTATGTTTTGAATTGGTGATGCTGAAATGCAAATATTCATTGCTGCCGTTGAACATGTGTGTCTGAGTCGACAGAAAGTGTTGAATAAATGACGAATCATTGACATCATTACTTTACTTTTTTTAAATCCAATTATAAATGCCTTACGTATGAAGGGCAAATAAATGAATATTGCTATCGAACATTTTGGACATTTTTGTCAGGGCAACAATACCAACGGAGTTCTACTGAAGGAACTCAGCATAACACAGCAGGTAATTACTTTTACGTATAACACCTCATGCGCAAAGCGATTTCAGCAATATTATTTTTGCATATAAATAAGCGTCCCTTGCCTGTGGCAAGCCATGAACAGTTTCATTGCTGGCAAACTCGTCGTTGTTGTCGTTGTTGTTGTCAGCCTCTTGGTAGCTCTTAATGATCTCTCTCCGTCATCACGTGGCAGTGCCGGTTAATGGAGCGTCAATCCATCCCCAGTCTGATGAAGACTGCAATGTTCTGGAACTGATCATCAAGAGTGTCTATTTCCCCAACACCACACCAGTCACGGCATACTAATGCATCGCAACCCAGACGATCTACTGTAAACGCCTCGGAGGAAATTTTTCTTTTTACTGTAGCGTCATGTCTTTTTTAAAATTACGTCTAAACAGGCAATTATGGACAAAATCAAAGGCACGCAACTTTCTAGCATAACCCAATCTCATCAGTACAATTGTCGTACTCGCGTTGACAATACCCCAGTCAACCAGGCCAACGTTCCAAGCTCGCTGGGACGATATATGTGATGACAAAACGTAAAAGTGGTCATTATTCAGCGGCGGAGGGAAAAAAATTATTCCGATTAATTCGCGTAGTCTATGCTTCATTAACATTGAGCGGAATGCACTTCCTTCACCGATTTACATACGTACTACTTGCATACAGCGCTCCACATGTCACCCAGCTCTTCACATTTATCGCTCTCAGTGGGCCATCCTGCACAAACCAACATCAATGCCCCCCCCCCCCCCCACAGAAAAGCACTGCGGCTACGATTCCGTGAAAAAGGTCGGAATATTGCCGCAGTGGAGCGTACTCCTCCTGAAGAGGCTTTTGCACCCGGCGAAATGTACGGGTAATGTGGCCCCATCTGTCTTCCCAACAGCAGCCAATAAATCTCTGTCCTCTGCTCAGCCGCTGTGAAAGGCGCTCGTGCTCCGCTGAAGGTTGTTGCGCGTGTGTAGCCCTCGCCGATGAAAGCAAACTCTGAATTGCTAAGGAACTGCGAAACGGTGTTGTTGCTGCTCTTGGTATCGTTGTTGTTGTGCTTGCAGCTGTTGATTTTATGTTCGTTCCACTAACAAATGCTCGCACAATTCACTGCATCCTGCTAGGACGGCACATTACAGAAATGCACAACACGTTGGCATTATTAAAATCATAATCTGTTAGAAATTAACTATATTGTTGTTATTTGTCTTACGGGACAAACTCTACTGGGATTATTTGCTAGCGGGTTTCAGATGACGTTAGGTATGCTGTGTAGTTGGGAGTAAACGTAGAGAGCGCCATTGTTTCGATGAAAATGCTCTCTGTGATTACATCTGGTGATCCAGAAGCATTGGTGAAACAAGCCCGAGCCTGCTGATGAGACTCAGAAGGTCAAAACCAGTCCTGGGTTTGCTTGCTTAAGCAAATGCTGCAAATTAATATCGTTCTGGTAAGCCAATAGGCCGATGGAATCCCCCAACCCAAGCTCTGCGGTTCTCTATATATTCAGGCGTCATCGGCCAATGCAGAAGTGTTTACTTGGAACAGAGGTAGTCTCCATTCAGACTCTGTCTTCTCGACAGACATGTTCTCCACCTGAGGACGGCTGCTTGCGGTGTGGCCGAAACGTCGTGAGAATGATTTTATTATGTTTCATTTTTATTATTTTATTATTTCCATTCTACGTGACTTTACTGAAAGAACCAAGAAGAGAAAAAAAAGTCTCCACGTTCTTCAAGCGAGTCCTTAACGCCCACGGGCAGGGAGTTTCACAACATTTCGCGTGACCCACCAACCCTCGCTGCTTCCACAGTGCTGGATCGCAGGCGTGCGCCACCACCGCCCCGCTAAAGCATATGTTTACTTACATTTGGAGCTAGAGAACAGAGTTGTGCTTATATATGCTTTGACTTATTATTAGTATTCTCTAATATGCAGTAGCTCTGTAAAAGCTGATGTTTGTAAATAATTTTACAATTAATTTTAATAGGCTACGATAACGGCAAAGGTCACAATTTGTCACTTCACGCGTCTAGAACTTCTCTGCCCCGATGTGATGGAAGAATACTTGCATTTCTGCACAACCCCGCTCTCCAAGGTTGGTGACATTCTGTAATTGAAATGCGACTGGCAGAAAAGAGGAGTTCACGTGTTTTCTTGGAAGGTCACGTGTGCAACGTCCTCGTTTGTGGCACCGCGTGCCAACATCAATTTTCTCTCCATTACACTCAAGGCAGCAGCACCTCTGATCCAGCAAGCGGCAGTACGCGGTGGAGAGGCAGTGGGTCAGGATGCAACGCCTTGTCCACTGAGGCTTGAAATTGAGCCCATATCTGGCAGTTATTAATGACTGTAATTTCCCTCACCTTCTGCAATTGCTTTCCAGGTTGATGTAAACTTGTATTGTGGGCTTGTGATAGCCAAAAATAATTACAGAATGAAAAAAATTTGTTACATTTTTTTTTAGGGGGAGGGGAATGGGGGGGGTGGGAATTAACCCGGATCGTAGAAAAAAGCATTCTCTCCCCAACGTTCAATTAATTAGTTATAAGATGTGTTCAATGTGATATGCCCAAAGTCACCCTGCCGTCTCGTGAAGCAAACGCACGAGGAAAATTGTCTACTTACAAAGCTCGTCTTGAAAATCATCAATTTTAAATTGACAAATGCTCATGATCGAGTTATTCAGTTCACCGTATTGGAGATTGCTATTACCACCGGGCCGTCATTACAAGATATTTACTGGAAGGAACAGGCCACAGAGCAAGCGGAAGACGACTCTGCTAAATTCGATTTCTGATTTTACAGGCTCGGAGGGAGACAAGATTAATGGAGAAGAGATGTGCAGCTTCAGCGATTCTATCGGCTTCCTATTACACACCCTGTCGCATACTCCGCTGCCTCCAAACACCTGCATTTATCTCCTTTTCTATTAGGTGTTGTAATAAACACATAATTGAAATTCCATGGCACTTATGTCTAATGCCAGAGCAAAAGCCCTGTAAGGCCGCAAAATAGGATAATTGCTGTTATTACAGCGATCTTCTACCTACCCATTTTTTGTCTGTTGATTTTGCGGTCAGATGTCAGCTGCACTGTGCACATCTCTAAGGGTGTTTTTGTCATTTGATATTTTATCGCATAACCGTGTGGAATGATGCAACTGAAATAAAACTCGAGATAATTCTACTGAAAAAGGCGACATTTTGCACACGAAAAAGGATGGCAAACACTTCAAAGAATGTCCTACGTTTAAAATGGACCTTTTTATAGTTATATAACAAAGTCAAAGATCCCCCATATAACCTTAACAGACCGTTGGAGCAAGTGCTGTTAGCAAGTACCTATGAAGGGTGACCAACACCACGCCCGGCCACCTTTGTATTCCCAGTGCTGACGTTTACACACCGCCACAGGCACTCATTAGAGGCTGAATCGACCGAGGGATGACCCGCACCGGTTCAAACATTCATCACGGTCATTGGCCGTGAGCGGGAATACGAACTCATGTCGCCGGGTTTGTAGCGCACCACGCTAACTGCTGCGCCATCACCCCCCACCTTCCCCACGTATATACATAGTACATGGTACACCATGTGAGACGCGTAGCTCAGCGCAATGCAATATAAAGCCAGGGACATGAGTTCCATTCCCTGCCATGGTTAACATGGGTGGTGAATGAGATTTGAACCATGCAGTCGGGGGTCCCCCATTCAATCACCCGCACTGATTCGGCGTGGTGAAGTACGGTCAATTAACCCCATGACCGACAACGCATGCATAGTAGGCCTTCATTCACCAGTGCGCTGACACAGAGTGTGTGAGTTATTCGTTCGTGTTAAATGTAGACATAATTTGACCCCTAGCACACCACAGGAAGGAGAGTAGAGTCGTGGATATAATGGATGGGAAAATAATCAGGAATGGGAAGAGAGAAGAGGATGGCCGGGAAAAGGATGCTCGAACGGATGTCCCCAAAACGGACAAAGAGGGAGTCACTAAAGATGAGCAATAAGAAGAAATAAGGAGCACCTGGTCGGAAGAGGAGAAGGAGTAGGAGGGGGAGATGGAAGTCCCAGGCCAAGATGTTGGGGCTGAGAGGGTGATGGTGGGAGGGGAGGCAAGAGAGGTAGAGAAAGAGGGATGGGGTAAGGAGAGCAGAGCGTGAAATATTTTGTTAAATATTTCATTTAAAAGGGGGGAGGGCGGGTTAACATAAAGCAAAGCATTGAAAAAAACGAAATGATGAACGAAGCAAAGTGCCGACTACACCGAGCATCTTCTTGTTTCCTCTGATCTTAAACAAAGAGAGGGAGCGAGAAACAAGGAGCAAGTAGGAGGTGAGCTGCACGAAGCAGCGTTTGTATTCACAGGGAGTGGGGAGAGGGGAGGGATTCAGCGTGGGGCTGGCCATACATAAGTCACATGATTTGTGGGAGGCTTGAGCTGAAGATATGAGAGATGAGAACACATTCCTGCAGAGGGAGTTGGTAGGAGCGTTGTTGGGTTGCTCGGTCAATGGCCAGGGTCAACGGCGGCGTGGTGTATTTTGCAAATATGGCCGACTGTGAGGGCGGGCACAAGCTGGCGTGAGTAGGTTAAACGTTGAGCTTTATAAGGGCACCACGGGGTGACCAGCCCCTCCCCACCAAGCCCCACCCACCCAGCCCCTCCCTACCCTCCCCTACCCACCCAGCCCCTCCCTACCCTCCCCTCTCCACCCAGCCCCACCCCTCCCATTTTTGGATGCACGACGGACGGACGGACGGACACAATAATTACCTGTGGGCTGGTGTAACCAGGAGGTTCCTACCAGTATTAACATTGTCCACGAAATACTACAGCGTGTGACTATGAAGTGGACGATACATCTATTAAAATAAAGTATATGGTGAAAGCGTTAGGAGGCCTTCATCCATCCAACAGTGGGTTGACAGATAATGTTATATTTTGTTTGTTGGTTATTGTCGCACATACACGAATGTGCAAGTAGGGGGTGAAGATAATACGCTAATTGCTATCGTTCCTCTTCGTCCACTTTAGTTTATTTTCATTATCATTTCAGCCAAAAAAGGGAAGAACGATTCACAACCACAAATATTTCAGATGGCAATTTTCACCCGTTTTAAATATCATCCCAGGACCTAATCAAGGTGTAAAAAAAAAGAGCAGGCGGCCAGGTGCACGGGAGAATGCAAGGGGGGGCTGGCAATTGACACGACGCTGCAGGGGGGTTGGTTCTAGGATGGCCGCAGTGTGAGAGAGCGACGACGTTGCTCGCCGCTTATTGGTTTCCAGCCGCTGTGGTAGGAGTCGGTTGCTTTGGCGTCTGAGCGCGGACCGCCCAGCCTGCTGCTGGGCCCTGCCAGTGGAGTAATGACGGGGTGAAATGAAGTGTGAAATTGAATTCTGGAGCGAGCGAGCGAGAGAGAGCACCGAGCCATCCGTCGCACGCGCAACTCCGAAGGGCTGCAGCAATCAGCTGCTGCCCGCAGAGGCACGTGCGAACGCTCACTAAATTGTGGTAATTTACTAATTTAATTGAAAGCACGACTGATATGGATCAGAGAGCTCGGCGAAATGGACCACGCTGAATGCTTTATGTAAATTGAGCGCCGCCAAAAATGCAAAGAAATGTTTCGAATAAAGCAGCAGCGCTGTTTGTTCATTTTTTTTAGAAAAAACGGTATAGTCCGAGATAAATTCGGAATTTTCTTAACATTCTGCTGAGACCTTGCGAAACGCTTTGACAAATATAGTTTCATCATCAGCAGCCACGATCAATGCACTTTTGGATGAAGTCTGTGCATACACTCTACCAATTACTGAATGTAATGCTGAACGCGGTAATACTGAAAATGTTTCATTTGCATGGATACTGGCACCACTACAGTAATGTGCTCATAATTACGAACAGTAGATACATCAGTTGTTATTTTAATTCGGAGCTTATAGAACATGTCGGCAACCTTCAATAATTTCAGTAGGTAATCTATCAAACCTAAGATAATTTATCTCTCTCAGAATCATGCGCCTGTCCTTTTCTGAAGAGAGTTATTAATACATAATACGTGATTAATAGTTTGTATTATCGCAGAAATTTACCAGTAGAGACACGAACATAAAATGACCTACCTACAGAATAAATTATATATTCAACGATGGTGTTCATTTTTTAGATTTTAGTTTTACATTACAAGACTAATACTGAATTAAAGAATGATAAACGATGGTCAAGAATAATTACCGAGTGGCAGCCAATGAGTGGAATGCGTCCGAGAGATGCGATAGGTTTATACTGGTAGGAACCTCCTGTTCTTCTTCTTGGTTCTTTCGGTAAAGTCACGTAGAATGGAAGTAATAAAATAATAAAAATAACACATAATAAAATAATTCTCACGACGTTTCGGCCACAACGGCCGTCCTCAGGTGAAACCAGGTCTCCTCCTGGTTACACCAGCCCACAGGGGATTATTGTGTCCGTCCGTTCGTCGTGCAGGGAGGGGCTGGGTGGGGGGTGGGAGGGGTGGGGCTGGGTGGGGAGGGGCTGGTCACCCCGTGGTGCCCTTATAAAACTCAACGTTTAACCTACTCACGCCGGCTTGTGCCCGCCCTCACAGTCGGGCATATTTGCGGAATACACCACGCCGCCGTTGACCCTGGCCATTGACCAAGCAACCCAACGTTCCTACCAGCTCCCTCCGCAGGAATGTGTTTATTACGTTCGCTGGACGATGAGAGATGGCCAAAGCTCATGCAGGCCTTCATCCAGCAGTGGATTGACCATGGCTGATGAGTATTGTAACCACTGTATATCAGGTCGCGGCAGGAGGCTCGTGCCGAAGTGTACGTGTCGTGACAGATTTCGACTGGAATTTTCATTTTTTTTATGTGTTGCTAATTCTGTGTCCACCCTGTTAATTCTACGTAGAGCGAAATAAATTAAAAAGTCGCGGAAAGTTTGTGCAAAAAAATCGTCTTCTTTCCTGAAATGTTCTCCGACTTTATGAAGTAATGAAATGGTTAATAATAGCTGTTTATACTTACTGAGCACCAATGATGGAAAGGTCAGCGTCGTAAGGGGGCAAGGGAGACAGACAGCTGAACGCTTAAAATCGCGCACGCGGCAGATTTACTCAAGCATTACGGCAGATTATTAGCATAATTACACGTGTGTTGCGTGCCCAGCGTAGATTGGATTGTTCACGTGTTACACAGAAGTGCGCTAAGTGCTCAGATTTGCACAGCTGTGCACGATTGCCAATTCTCCGTTCACTCTCTTCACCCTCAAATCTCAATCTGTGGAGGTGGAACAGCCATCTGCTTCCGAGAAATGCCCTCGGATGTCAACCAGGCACGGATTCGTCAACAAACAAAAATAATAACGGGGGAAAAAATGTGTAGAACACTGTGTAGAAGGGGGAATTTATATTAAAGTAAAGCGTTGTAAGCATAGATATATTATAATAGATGTTATAGCTTCATATTAATATTATTTTTGGTACATTGCTCTGCTATGTTAAACCACAATATCTTATATTTTATACACATTACTATTCTAAGTGACGGCGATTCACGTAAATTTGATTTTACGCGAAGCGCTCTGCGACGCATGCCTTTGTAATCTATGTGCGCTATATGACCATTGATTGATTGGGAAAGGAGAGAGAATGGGGGGGGAGGTGTGAAACAATCCAGTCCTGTTACATTTTATCTGCGATGTGATCTTAAATTTCCAAGGAGATCGATTGAACAGCTGTCATCGGGCGCCACGGAAGCCGTGTCAACATTCATTTTTTTACAGCGGTAGCCGGGGTTCAGGATCGGGGGTGACGACGAGGGAGAGGTCGTGGGCGACGGGGGGGGGGGGTGATGAGGGTTGGTGGGCACAGGAGCTGCACAAAAAGTGCCCGAGAAGAGCGGACTCAAGATAAATGTTTCCGCTTTGCTTTATTAGAGGTACAATGCTGGCAGGAGAATGGCTGTGTAGCGGGAGGGAGGTATGATAAAAACGGTGGCAGGCTCATTCATCTCGTCACCCTTTTTATGGAGCCTGCACCAGGCAGATAAGGCCCGAGTCCACACCACGAAATAAACGATTCCGGGGGTATTAGTGCGGTGACTCTTGATTGCAGAGAAGAAGAAGAATAAGAAAACATCTTTGAAGACTTCTTTTGTGGTGAGCTACAGAGCGTCTCAATGCCTGGCATCTCTTATCTGGAAATATGCATGGTAATGCCCACAAAGAAAAAAGCATTGCTGCACACATGCATTTTTTTTCTTACTAATGACATTGATAACGTATAAAGGAAGTTTAGTTTGTGGTTATTTTGAAGATAACCAGAAAAAAACGTGGCAGCCCAACACAAAATTTAACATTGCTGCAGGTACACATTATAAATTATTATAATGTTTCATAACATTCAGCAATTAGTTTCACTTACTGATAGACCACAGTATTTGAAATGTTAACCTTGAATATCCTATATACATTCACAATAGCAATCAGCCACATTACATTTCGAGTGTTTCAATGCCACTAAAATAGTGCAATATTCATTCCCTTACACTTTCTGGATTAATAATCCTGTTTGCAATTAAGATGCTAAACCAATAACTTGGTACAATCTCTTTGCCATAATCTTATTGGCTTGTATAGCATGCCTTTTTTCTGTAGTGTTGATATTTTACATGTCGAATGCTGTGTGATCTTGCAATAAAAGACGCATTGTAAAAAATAAGAATTACTGTATTTGTAGTTTTACATTATTAACTGTTATTATTCAAGATGCATTGTAATACAGTGGGCGTATGCACAAGCAGGGACTGCAAAAATATCTCGTAGCAATTTACTGTGAATTCGCTGTTAAGGAAATATTTATAAAGTACCTTAGGTCTATTAAGCAAAGATATAGAATTGTGGGGAAATGGGGTCACAGTGCACAGTACGGGAGGTTAATCCAAGTTCTAGCGCTTACTCTGATTGCAATGTGAGAGGCCTTTTCATACCTTTAGACTCTTGGTCCAAGCAGGATGCGCGAAAAGAAACGTTTATTTTCAGATTACTGTATATGAAAACAGATTCTGATTATATATACAAATAAAAAGCGTATTTTTATATGTATAGTTGAATGGGGGCATACTCGATGTTCCATTGCTGTGCCCTGACAGCCAAGTGAAACACTTACCCTACCTTACACCATCGTCTATCCAGCTTGATGTGCAATATAAACAAACATTTAATTTTTATATTCTTTATATTTTTTTCCATGAAAAATTCTAATCCAGCAAGCTTTTCAGGACTCAATCTAATGACAGGCAATAAAATCTAATTTAATCTTTGCTGTACTATTTAACCCCCCTCCCAAAAAAATACATGTATTATATTACTACAATACAGGCAATGTGCCTGTATTGTGACTGGTTTCTTGAAAATAAATGCCATTTCCAATATTTTTTTTACCATGTGAAACATTGTTTTCAAACCTCTACAATAAATGTAAGGAACAAAAATATGCAGGCCGTGCCACTTTGCATGAACTGTATACCTTTTGACAGCTGATGCCCTTTGTGCCACAGCTTTGCGCATTGGGGGCAGACGGTCACAGGTGTAAGTGGGATTCGCAGTGCCGGGATGGTTGACTTCCTTTTCCTTTATTTTTTGGCGGCGATCCACTTCGGTATCGAGACGTTGAGTTTCGAAGTAGGTCATCGCCTGGTGGATACAGCGGCAGCCTGCTCCTCCCAGTCTTGAAGGTCGATGTTTCCACGCTTCAAGGAGGACTTGAGGGTGTCTTTGAACTGCTTCCATTATCCTCCCCTCGTCAGCTACCCATTGGAGAGCTGGGAGAAAAGTATCCGGTGGGGAAGGTAGTTCTCAGGCACGTGAATTCAGTGGCCAGTCCATCGGAATTGTTTTTGTTTATAAGTATTGCTTCGATGCTGGTGGTATCAGCTTGGAGGACACTCGCATTGGTGCAGCGATCTTCCCACTTGATCCCCCACGATTTGGTAGAGGCAGTGCTGATGGCGGTGCTCAAGCGCAGTGATATGGCACTGGTACGTTGTCCACGTTTCGCTGAAGTAAAGAAGTGTTGGGTTGACAACAGCCTGGTCAACTAGGAGCTTGTTGTTCTGCGGAGATCGTTGTGATCGAAGACGTGCTGGCGCAGTTTGTAGAAGGTGGTCCTGGTGCACAGGACTTCGTGTTGGATCTCCCCATCGACGGTGGCCATTTTGGAGAGATGACTACCGACGTAAAGGAAATATTCCACATATTCAAGGGCCTCTCCAACGATTATATCTAGTCGGGGGGATGCTTGACTGGTCCGATGGTGGTTGGTGGAGGACCTTGGTGGTATTAATGTTCAAGGTTAAGCCAAGTCTCTTACATGCAGAGTTGAATACATCGAGGGCCATCTGGATGTTCTGCGTGGAGTGAGCCACCATGCAGCAGTCGTCCGCAAACTGCAGGTCGTGGATGTCCTTCATGATCAGCTTTTTCTTTGCCCAGAAACGTCCGAGGTTGAACAGCTTCCCGCCCAGACGGTACTGGATGTTGATGCCAGATGGAAGACGACCGTGGACGAAGAGGGTGACCACGACCAGATAGATGGTGAATAAAGTGGGGGCAATCACTCAGCCCCAATTAACATCCGTTTCAGATCCCCCGCTCAGCACGGTGGCAGTCATGTCGTGCAGGAGCCGCAAGATGGTGACACACTTCTCTGGACAGCCAAGGCATTGGAGGACACTCCAAAGGTTTTCCCTGTTGAGGATGCCTTGTGTTAGGTTGACGAATGCCAAGAACAGTTCTTGATGCTGCTCCGGACGCTTTTCTTGAACCTGTCGGGCAACGAAGACCATATCTGCAGTGCCCCGGAATGGTCGGAATCCACACCACGTCTCCAGCAGGACCTCCTGGCTTAAGGTACTGGTATAAGCAAGATCGACAGGCAAAGTCAGGCACACAGAGGGAGCTCTAGGGAGAACCTGAGAAGGGTATCTGGCCTACCTTTATATGCTGGTCAGACATCTTGGAAGAAGTGGGAGTACCTACA
This sequence comes from Lethenteron reissneri, assembly GCF_015708825.2. Classification (NCBI taxonomy): domain Eukaryota; kingdom Metazoa; phylum Chordata; class Hyperoartia; order Petromyzontiformes; family Petromyzontidae; genus Lethenteron; species Lethenteron reissneri. The sequence goes on along the minus strand of NC_083803.1, from coordinate 7,714,039 downwards.
CTTTACCCCACCACACGCGACTTACCAATCGATTCATGCATACTCACATTTTACAGTACATTTAATTCCAGTTCATTCCGTTCAACTGCAAGGAAATGACTACATTCTTTGTTAACTGCTCTGGCTGGTATGGGAAAAGTATAGCTGAAATAAAAACTGCTTAGAACATAAGCTGATTTCCTTGTGTAAGTGATGACTCTGTCACTCAGATGTGGGTCTTATGAAATGCCAGCTGGAAAGCTCATTTTATTTGCCCTAAGCAGTGATCAAAATTACTGCGAAAAGATAAGCAGTGGCCTATTTACGACGAGGGCAACATCACGATCTGCTCCAAATATGGATGTTATGATTAAGATTAGAGTTGGAGTCCCATTGTCGAATCAATTCTAATTATCTGAAGCCAACACAAAACGTATCCGCACGTCCAATAACTTGCAGCCCTTTGTCAATCCGCTGCTGGCTGGGGTCAGGTCTCACTCGCCACTGACGTCGTGAGCCATGGCTGGCAGTCTGATGAGAGACACTAATAAGTAAATAAATACGAATACTCTTTTGTCGTAATTAGAGGTCATAAAGGTAAGTGCGATGCCTACAACTCACCGTGAATATCTGCTTCCACATGGCAACCAATCGAGAACTGGACGTCTCCTTCAGCTGCACTGTGAAGCAACAAGCACGGCATGGAGGATCCTGTCTCTAAGAGGATTAGAAGAAGAAGCCAACGCGTTCTGTCTCTCTCCTCTCCGCGCACGGATTAGTCAACGCAGTCGCTATGCTTTTCACAGTAACGCATTTAATTCATGCCTCGCCGAATGCAGCTTATAACAATATTATTTCTGAATCATCCTGCGCAAATCAGCTCACATTTGCCTTGTTTGTATTAATGTTTTGAAATGAATTGCGATATTTGGATATTTATACTGAATCACAAAGGATTTTTCTCCTTAATTTTGGCCAATAAATTTTTGAATTATTTTCTACATTTAAATCAACATGGCTCAATAAAAAAAGATCATGATGCCCACCGTTTTCACGAAGAATCAGACTGGCACGCGTCTCTATCGTCTTGCCGCTGACGGCAGTCAACTATAAGAGGATTCTACTAAGACACCATTGTTGTGCCATATGCCTGCACCCTGTGCTACATGACAGGGAAAGAAAGAGAGATTTACCGAGGCAAGACATGTTAGTTTAATCAAGTGTTTACATGTACTACTCCTCAGCTGACTATAAATAGTTGGCAAAAGGTGCCAGACTGGCGAGCACCGCTCAGTTTTAACATGAAACCACCAACATCCGGCAATGTGAGTATGGGGTCACATGCATTATTAGTGATATTGCTTTGGATTAAACGTATTAAAAGTGTGCAGATGTGAAAAACCGCTAGCGTTTTTCAAACTCAAGACAGAGATACCATCATGTTTAAATATACTCAACCAGATGATGTAATTTAACACAATTCCATGTCCTTACACATTAATTATGCTTTGAATATTTAGTTTCAATGAAACTGTTTATTATTTACACTCACATCACCTACTTAACGTACAATTTACGTTACGGTGTATTACAATGTACCACGTATGCAATGTTATGCTATTCAAATTGATTACGATGAAAAAAAAAATTTCTTCGTTTTTTTTAAAGCGGAGCATGAAAGTTGGGTCACAAAATATGATCAGCAAGGGTCACGCGTTGTTTTGAGGACACCTTAACAAGCGGGTGTACTACGGACGCAAGATTGAGATTACAGGAATTAAGAACATGCCTGGTGCAGATGCTGAGATACACAGTTCACAGTTCATAGAAGTCTGCCTGTTGGTACGCTGTTGAACTGAGTATCTCGACATCTGCCCTGTGCTCTGTCTACAACACCCAAGTGGTGAAGAAGATAACAAATATATCATTAAATGACATTCTGAAATGCAATTCGTTGCTTTACATAGGCCGCCAAATGGGAAATATTCTTAAATCCTCCACCTCTTTAACCCCCCCCAAGAAGTGAATACAGCAGTTCGTCGATCGGCAGGTCGCAAGATGTATTGCCAGCGTGGAAGAGTAGGTCAACATACCTTCTCTAGAGGAACTCTAGATCTCTCTGAATTGAAGGTCCTTCTTCCAGCAGTCGTGTGAGCAAGCAATTGCATGGCTTCACCTCTACCTTTTAGATATATGTATGGTTTTGGTTCTTGCGTACAAGTGATTCAAGGCTGGCCTTTATACTGGTATATTTATACATCTCCAAAAAGTGAGATGCAGTCATTTTCATATGTCCATTCATAATATTAAACATTTTGAACAAAATTTCCTTCATGCTGAGATTAATGATATACACATAGTAGTTTCGTATGGATATATATTTCAAGTACAACTGCCAAAAATGAAATGGTCTCTTCCATAATGTATTATAATCGTGACATCGCTGGAATGACTCATAACCTGAGTGTGTCTAGAACCATAGTTTAACTGTAAACACTATCAATCAAAATTGTTGAACTATGTATCTGGATGCGTTCTTTATGATGAAGCAACAATGTTCATACTGCAAAATGACTACGCTCAATTTTACATAGTGGTTTAAACCTTTGGTGTTACTCATTTACCTGAATCCCAAATTTGCACTCTTAATTTCATGTAATTAACTTTTTTGGTAAACGTTCAAGAAATCTGAGATGGTTACTATTTCTACATTTTATCTGTGCCTTTTTTGCTATCCAATGTTTGTTAAACATATTGTCAATTGAATAGTTTTGGTAAAAGTGTGCTTTAAAGTCTGGCTCTCCCATCAAATATATTTTTGGAATGTATTCCTGCAACCTCCGTGGAGCTGTTCGATTTTTTTTCTTCTAAATGTTTTTACTCAAGGCACGGTTCATGAGGTCTTGATGTCCACCGAGTAAAATGTCTTAAGTCCACGAAGGCAAGGTGCAATTGTAGCCTATGCATTCGTCTTTTTCTAGATCTGATAGTACTGTACCGTACGTATTCGAAAAATGTAAAAGTGCGCATGGAGCGGTGTACGCTCAGAATTACATATAAAACACATGGATCAGATAACATACGTGAGTTAGATACATCATATTGACTGTTAAGAAAAATTAAGTGAGGTTGAGAACACATTGCTGTAGGGCATGGCTGTTGGTTGAGATGAATGAGAGTGGAGCCAAAGGAAGAACAGGCCCCGGAGAATGACCACTGTCGAGATGGGAGCGATGAGATTGTTCTTGTGGAGGAATTTGGACGGATTTTTGCATCGAGAGACCACGTGGGATTGTGCCAACTCCATTCACCAGCAGTGGAGAGATCATGGTTGATGAGGATGAGTTCACGCAAATTTCTTGACTCGTTTTCCAGCACAGTTGTCATTGGGAATTGGAGCATTTTAAATGCAGTTCTCAACTAAACATGTAAATTGTCAGCTTGAAATCAAAAGTTTGAAATGTTTAAATGTGTTTAAAATTACTATGTGCTGAAAAAAATAAAGAATGGGGAAATGTTGAAGTTTAACTACGAAATTTTTGTTTTTACAGAGTATAAATGCACCTTGTATTGTCTTATTTAATTAACGAGTTTACCAGCTGCTTTTACTTTAGGTCACTGTCTTTTTATTACCATATGCTGATGAGTACACGACAAGTGATCAGAAAGAACAACAGCCCATGGTCTAGCAGCAACAAGGTTAAGTGCAACTTTGCTTGAATCTGGAAGCTTTATTGGAAACACGTTCCAGCACAGCAAACCACTATGTGCTTCCATAAATACTTCCACTTATAAATGAAACAAGAGCATTCACATGCCCATGTCGTGTTATCCTTAAAGAGAGATGCTAGGTGGTTGACTTTATTTTTATGAAGCTCAAAGCTTGCAAACCAGGCAAACAGTTTTATCATGTTACCAATTACGTTTTTTTTCTATGTGTTGAGCATGGTGGAAATCATACCAAATAAGTACATTTGTTGACAAGACAAAGCAATACTTTCCGACTTCAAATTACATTTTCCAAACATTCTTCTCAGTACATAGTTATTTACTTTGAGGCCAATAATGGCCTAAATTTCACAATATCTTTAGATATTTCAGTAAATGTTGGTGTTACCTGCCCTACTAAAAACCCACATTCATAAGTATTTTTTTACAAAACAATGACATATTATTACGCAACAATAAGCGACCCACCACTTGCAGACATATCTAGTGATATGCACACTGATATTTTATACATTTGAGCAGACCAGAAGTAATATTCAAACGATACTGGGAAGCAGTCCTCCATTCAAATCAACACTCTCTGTCCTACATTTAAGCTATGTACTACAATGCAGTGTAGGACATTTTTAAATGTGCAAACATAAACAACATGAAAACACACAAGAAAATTAAACCAGCGGTAGCTTAAGCCATGTAGTAAACTGATATTCAGTAAATAAATATAACTGCCAAACTGATAAATTTTTTACTGCTACCAATAGATTTAAAGCATGTATTTGTTCATCTGTTACTGTGCCAGGACATTCGGATTGGCGAGCATAGATCTCCAACACAATCGCAATAAATCTATCTGCTTGAAAAGGCAATAAAAAAACAAGTCATACCACAACTCAAATTCAGCTGCATTATAAAAGTGGAGATATTGTTTTGCATATTAATGTACAATGTATTACCATGTTAGTGTTGTTTCGGAAAATTTGTGACCATTAAAAAATAAATTCACAAAACACAATGCATATATATAACTGCATTAAAATATTTTATCAAACAATGTTACATGTTGCTGTAAATGTACCTTCCTATTTAAAATAAAATGTACGTACAAATCGAAAATATAGATTTCCATTATTCCATTATGTTTTCACCCTTAAGTGTACAACATCATGAACAGCATTTTGTATTTTAAATCATACTGGCCAAGTTTGTTAAATAGGGCTGGGATTTGTTTTTAGATTGTACTGCGTGTTGTTTGGCATGATGTCCAACGTTTTGCTCCACATGCTGGGAGCTTCTTCAGGAAATGCTTAGAGCAGCTTGGTTTATCCATCAGCAATGCTATATCATAGCTAGATAAATTGAGCTCGCAGTAAGTGGAGTGAAAAGTCAGATATTATGCTGAATAACATGCCATACAACCTCTAAGTGCTTTAGAAAACTGCAAAAACACAGTAATTTTGCTATATATTTAATTATGTGCACTATCCCATTCTGCAATCCGCACAAAGTAAAAGTTGACTGAGTTCTAGAATGAGAATTTTCAATCGATATTGATGTTTCAGAAATGTCTTAAGATTCAAATGTATGCAATAACTATCACACAGCTCCAGTGCATTCAGCTCACATATTACACTGCAGATACAGAATGTTCAAGGCAAACGCAAAACATAATGTAGTTGATTAAAAAACATATAAACTTCCAGCAAGTCTTCCTTTTTTCTGTCATACGAACTGACTGAGGTCCAACAATACACTTATTTTGCAAGTTTGCGAGTGAGAATGATAATGCAAAACAGAATTTAAGATACAAAACACTAAATACATCTTGTGTAAAAGATGCATGGCACTACATATATGAAGGCGCAATTAAAGTGAGTGTGCAGCATTTCACGCAGTCGCCATGGTTTGGTGTTCAGGTTCTTGATCAGAGGTCATCTAGCATCCCTACAAAGGGAAAAATAAGTCTTCTCGTCTTATCACACTTCACAAGAGAATGCGACCTCTTAAAACAGTAAACATTTCATCTTGCAAAGCATAAAATGAAAGACATTTACAGTTGTTCATTTATGTACCAAAATGTCAGTGGTTGCCCAGTTCATGAGGAATGGGGCTGTGCGTATCACAAGTTTACAGCTCTCTACAAATATAGTTAAATACGATAGCATGGGCAAGTCAAGCGATGGGATGATTGCTTATTTCCCACAAAGTGGTACTCAATTAAATGACTCTAAAAGTAATAATGGCTGAGTGGACCCCTGAATGGGATTTGATCTCATCATCCTTCAAGATATGCAAGCCTTGTGCACTAATCACTGTGCTACTTGCCATACTTTTTCCATCAATAATATATCAGCAGAAATGGTAGATGAAGAAACCAAACAAGTCTTTTACAGGGAAATGAACGATTACCATTATGCATTTCAAAATAAATTTACATTTTCAAGTGACTTGAATAAAATTATGTTCAGCATGTGTAATTAGAAAACATACGTTTATCAACAAATGTTACCTGGGACTAAAATCAGTTATTTAATAGATAACCACAATATCTTTTTTCATTAACAGTGTAAGAATCACTCTGTTATGAAAACAGAGGATGTGATAATATATGCAACATTAAAAGATAAATGTTCACAATAACCTTTCTGGCCCTGCAAGCTTTACTTCCAGCATGCCCACTGCTTGTCCTTGTCAGTGAGTGGCACGTAGATGACGCCCATCAGAGGGCAGTGTCGTACGGTACCGTCCTCCAGCTTGTCATATTGTTCCATCGTCTGGTTTCCCCCTGCTGGCCCCACGGGCAAAATGAGCCGGCCGCCTGGCTTCAGCTGGTCTATCAACTGGGATACATGCCACGTTGCAACAAAAATAGAAAATAAGATCACATTACTGAAAAAAAAACAACAGCAGTTTCAAACATCCAATGGGACATTTTTTTTTAATAAAAGCAATGAAAGCAATCTTGTCATGGAATGCTAAGCTCACACCCAGGATTCTGCTAATGCTGCCCCGGTACTCTTGAAACATACAATACAGAAATTGCAATTGACTCCAATTTTTTGGTCCTTTACTCGGACCCTTTTAACAATAATGGCTATCCCCAGATTCTGCCACCCAAAACCCCCTACAAGCAATGCCCAGTAAGACATGGCAGATGATGCCAATAATATCAACTAGCCTTTTACCCATCCAAGGACGGGTGTATTGAAGTACATCTGAAACTTGCAAGCGAAAAGCAGACCGTGACGTGATATTGATTGCATTAATTCGTGTGCAATTTGTAAGGGCCCGGCGACACAGACCTATTTCATTTTAAGGTTATAATCCCTTGTTCATCATGACGTCCTTTTTACTTTGATGTCTCAATAGCGTTACGGAGATCGCGTGACATGAGGGTTCTGCCTTTGTAGTGAGGGTTGTGAGTTGACGCCGAGGAGGGGGGAGGAGGCGCCTCGGCCCCCCATGTGGAGTGACGTCAGCCACTAATTATTATTAATGAAGGGGGGGTGTCCATTTGGAGGACGTCACCTGTTAATGAATATTAATGAGGGGGCTGTTCGATATGGAGTGACGTCACTTGCGCATGATTATTAGTGAGGGGGGGGGGGGGGAGTACTCCATATTGAGTGACGTCACCCGCTCATGATTATTAATGAGGGGTGGGGAGGTAGTCCATTTGGAGGATGTCACCTGCTCATGAATATTAATGAGGGGGGCTGGTCGATGAGGAGTGACATCACGAACGTTAAGGACAGACATTCCTGGGTGATTACAGTAGGTATAAGCCTCCCTCATCATCTCCCATCCAGTTGCATAGGTGAGAGAATGTTTTTTCCAAGTGTTTTTATATTAACGGTTTAGTCAAGTGATCAAACTGATAATAGGGAGAGTAATAACCCAGCTCTAATGCAATAGCCACACAAGCAGTCTGGCCAATGGACTTTTCATGCAAATAAACGTTGTGCATTGAGGCACTCATGGCTTGTTTACCGCCTGTGGAACTGTAGGTGCAGCAGCTCCCACATGGATGGCATCATAGGGAGCACCTTCTGTGTGCCCCTGCCTGCCATCACCAACTGCAAAGTAACAAACACCATTTAAAGTATGCAATAAATAGCAACTGCAATATGAGCTCTAAAGGACACTAAGTTTAACTATGTTATTTGATTTAAGCTAACATCGTACAACTAAGCATGTGTAAGTGTACATAAAAACCAGGGTAACAACGCAGGAAATAAGTTTTACTTTCAATGCGTATGGTAATGTCACTGTCAAACCAATGCAGGCAATGGAAACCCACCTACAAGTGTCACTTGCCCCTTAGAGAGAAGAGACATGTCATCTCTGTTGACGTTTTTGACGGCTTCATCCACCAGCTCCTGGATGTGATCAATCCCAATGACCTTTCCTGAAGACCCCACCTACTCCAACAAATGCACATTCCCCACAAATCGTCATGTTTTTGATGTCAAATATATGCCAAGTATTAAGTGACACTACGTATGTATGTTGAACTTCTTTCGCACTGTACATAGCCAGCCGTGCTAACAGGAGGTGTGGGCGAAGGACAATACACAAAAAGCAGTTTTAAAGTAGGCGTACTTTTAAAATATATTGATTTATTATTTGGAAATTGTACTATTATGGTTAACCTAAATACGCTCACCACATTTTTCAATAACACTGCTCTGGAAACAAACTTATCTTCGACTTGTGTTTCAATCAGTGACCCTTCTTCAGTAAAGAGAGGGCAGAAAAGAACTGACTTGTAGGAGAAGACTGCAATTTACACAGTAGGGCCCTAAATAATTTTAGACATTTCACAAATTAACAGTATTTATTAGACCATACAAAAGTTTTCCATTCCAAAATACTGAGTATTAAATTCATCAAAACTTAAAACTATATTTTATAGGTGCGGCAATGTTTGCATAGTCAGCACGTAAACGATTAATCAATTGCAATACATTATCATACAACAAATGCGTCAAACTGTGCAAGAATGTATCATTTAAAAGACAGAAAATATGCAAATGACATGCACGTTCCTTTAGACTAGTAAAGCAAAAGAAAACGGTGTCTAAAGTAGACTTTATATTGTTGTTTCACTAATAATAATTTAAAAAACCTCCGTTAATCTCCGCTGTATTGCTGAGCATGTGCACATACCATTCTTGCAATGCAAGCAGTGAGATAGCCACTCCCAGAACCAACATCCAAGACTGAAGCCCCTTCAAACAAATGGTCTTGCAATATCTCCAGGGCATAGGCGTGCTGCAGACACGCACACCAAAATAACATCAGTGCATGTGCCAAAATAATTATGGCGGAGCTTCTTAAAACTCCACTCGTGCTTTGTTTTATTAAATGTGTAAACGTAGTGTTTGTAAACCTATATTACCAGCTGGTATGTGGAATACTTACCATGTGAGGTGCACTTATAGTTGCCTGATAACCTAAACAAACAAAACTAGTGTTAGAGTCATTGAATCTCTAAAGCCATAAAACACATGTAGGCGTTTTAACAATGCCCATTCGAATATCAACAACCACCAGCTTACCAATGGACTGCGGCGAGTCCATGTAGGCATTGTGCTTGGCGTATTTTCCTCTGTCCGTGGCAATCATTGCCTGGTAAACGCGGTCGGATTTAACGATGCCATTGCCTGAAAGACAAATCACCCACTCGATTAAGGTGCGTGGGCCTATAGTTGTCCCCCATACAGCGTTGTCCATCATACCCAGAGTCCTCACATTTCACTGTGAACGAACGCATGTCTCACCAAGTACCACCACGGCCAGAGCATTGCATTCCTGATGAAAAACATTCAGGGGAACACACCCCTGTCACAGGAGTTCACATTAAAGATATGTTCTCATTCTATTGCCCCCCCCCCCCCTTCTACGTATATAACACGTACTCCATTTATCGCAATGATATCACTTTGCAGAGATAACCAGCAATGTCCACAGTTGTCCTGTAAAGCCTCGCTTTTCAATCCACGGGTCGTGGGGGGTTACTTGACCAGACTTAACCACGCTGGTCATTGCGGGCTGGTAAAGGGGGTGTTAGAAGTAGTGTACAACAATTGATGTTGCTGCAATGCCCTCTGCTGCCCACCACGTGGCCACACAACGCACGAGTTCAAATTCAGTATTCATTGGCAATGCACAAATGGTGAAGATTGTACTGTATTTAAATTGCAACAGCATTGTACTGCAATAAGGCACGTTATATGGTAGTTCAACAATAGTTGACGGCTGTTTTCGTTGGGCATGCTTCAAGAATGTTCAATAAATTTGCCGATGCAGATTCAGGAAGGCGACGCCCAAATGCCTCATCACCGACACGACAGCAGCCACATTTGCAAAATCCCAAAATCCTTGCATTTAACGACTCGTCAACATCGTGCACCCCGCCCGAAACGGCAGACCACAAATGCATCAAATCCCCATAACATTTGCACGCTCAAAAAATGCAGCCTTCTGCAGAGACACCCCCGACTCGGAGCTAGGCCCCAGCGGTCTCGGATAGAAAGCCGGGCGGGAGAAGACGCGCTCAGCCCCGGCCAAGGGTGACGCGACGAAGGGGGTCGGGCTCGAGGAAGGGAGCCGCCATCCCCCCACCCCGCACTCTTTTTCCATCAGGAGCGGTGGCTCCGTCCTCCTGTCCCCGCTCCTTCTCCTGCGGGGACACGGGGACGAGCGAAGGCGTGAGGTGCGGGCTCACTTCGCAGATTTTTGACCAACTCGGCGTGGCTGCTGCCTCCGCACTTCCACGCCATGACGGCCTCGCGACGCGGGCTGCCTGCGAGCTGCGTCACGTGGGCTGACTCCTGACACCACCACCATCATCATCACGTTCACTTAACAACAACGTCGTCATCATACCACACATTACGTCATGTCACCAATATCACGGTGGCTCAAGAGCAATATGCCAATATCATCATGCCACAAACAATAAACCACCATAACCGCACTGGCTCAATGGCATCATACCAACGTTAGCATACCACCAATATTACAATGGCTCAATAGCAGCATACCAATATCATCATGCCACAAACAATATACCACCATAACCACACTGGCTCAATGGCATCATACCAACGTTAGCATACCACCAATATTACAATGGCTCAATAGCAGCATACCAATATCATCATGCCACAAACAATATACCACCATAACCACACTGGCTCAATGGCATCATACCAACGTTAGCATACCACCAATATTACAATAGCTCAATAGCAGTATACCAATATCATCATGCCACAAACAATATACCACCATAACTACACTGGCTCAATGGCATCATACCAAGGTTAGCATACCACCAATATTACAATGGCTCAATAGCAGCATACCAATATCATGCCACGAACAATAAACCACCATAACCACACTGGCTTAATGGCATCATACCAACGTTAGCATACCACCAATATTACAATGGCTCAACAGCAGTATACCAATATTACAATGTCACGAACAATAAACCACCATAACCACATTGGCTCAATGGCATCATACCAACGTTAGCATACCACCAATATCACAATGGCTCAATAGGATTATACCAATATCATCATGCCACAAACAATAAACCACCATAACCACACTTGCTCAATGGCATCATACCAACGCTAGCTTACCACCAATATTACAATGGCTCAATAGCAGTATACCAATATCATCATCATACCGCATCCGTGATACCAACACTATTACAGTGGCTCAGTAACATTTTACCAACATCATCATACTACAAACAATAAACCACCACAATCGCGCTGGCTCATTAGCATCATAGCATGCCACAAACGTCATACCACCAATTCATAATGGCTCAATATCAGTATAACTATATATTAGTCATACCGCATCCGTCATACCACCAATATTACAGTGGTTCAGAAAAATTATACCAACATCATCATACCACGAACAATAAACCACCATAATCGCACTGGCTCAATAGCATCATATCAATATTATCATGTCCACAAACATCATACAACCTATGTTACAATTGCTCAATATCATTATACCAACATCATACCACAAACGTCATACCACCGATGCCACAATGGCTCAATATCATTATACCAACATCATCACACCAACATCATACTGAACTCAGCGTCGTAATACCGTCACCATACCCAACATTGTCATACCAAAATTATACTGGCTCAACGTCATCATACCACCAACATGAGCACGTAGTACAATCATGCCAACATCATCAGTTTAACTCAAGACGTGAACATCTAACAACCCCATCCATAACCCGACATCAAATTAATCCACCGTCTCACTAACTCTAATAATCATTCAGCACATCAGTCCATGCAAGTCATGACTCGTCAGACCACAACATTTGTAACATCTTACATACGTTTATCAGTGTATCTCCCTGTGTATTTTAAGCAATGCAAAGCAAACAATCATCAGCCATGGTCAATCAACTGCGCGACATAAGCCACTACATTTTAAACTCAGTGAAGGCTTCTCAGAATCTCTGTTCGAATTTACAATGTATAAAGAACCTAAACCATTGAGTGCCCTTGCTATGAAGCATTGTGCTGTTCTGTGTGCATAAGCAAGTCCCATCCCGTTTGTGTAGAAGCAGAATAATACTCGGAAGTGCGTCAGCTCAGATGACTGGAGGCTGCACCCGGTGTCAACTCGCCGCTCAGTGTGCATCTTGCCAGTTTCAGCAACATTTTCACACTTTGGGTCCATCACGGGTTCAACTTGTGGCTGGCCTTTGTTGAGCCACACACCGTTAACGATCCTTAAGAGAACGCATTTATTCCGAGATGGATGAGGAAATCAATCTTTTGAAAGAAGAAGACGACGAAAAGGTAACACAATAAGGCGAACGTTGTTGGACTTTTGGTTACATTTTAATAGAATGTTGACTTTTAAAGGGATACCGTATGCCGAGGGCACTGTTGGTGACCATGTTAAGCTGGATTTCTGTACAACTGACAATACTTTTTCGTAAATTGCAGTTTTACATTGCAGTATTTCCATTAAATAGCTAAACAAATCAACCAACCTGTGTTATCTAAAATAACTAACAGTATTGTTGAGTGTTTTAGCCTATTGACCTTCCTATATTCATGTGAAACGACACGTGTATTTTAAGAAGCAAACACTGGACAGGTCTCGACTCTTAGGGTCTTTCCAGCAGTAATGCTTACTCAATAAATATTGCTGGTTTACCAGATGTTATTGGCAGGAGCACTCCCTCTCAATATCCTGTGAGCGCAAGAATAATACTTCTGTTGTCTACATGTATAGATTATTTGTTAACATAAGACAAAAAAGACAGATTTAAATATAGTCATATTGTTATTTACCATTTACTTTGTGATGATATAATTTTATTGTAGGGGACACGCATATAATTGGACTTCAAATGGCTATTGCTATATATATTATTTGGTTATACTGCATGCAGTTGTGTACACCCTTAACTAATTGTTTCTGACAAACACTGCTGTGCTTTTTCCACTTTCAGAATGCGTAATGTCCTAACAGAGTTCTAGAAACATAACTGAGTGTCAATTCCGTTAGGCTCGCTTAAAGGGTGACAGGTGATTGATTAACTGCTTGCACTAATACGAATCAGTGAGGTTCAGCAAGTTGCCCAGTATGTATAGGAGTAATGGCTTCATACCTGTGGTCATTGTGTTATCGCATCATCCGATTATAAGACCCCTCTGAAAGTAAGACGCACCCTCAAACTTGTGTCCGACGTCAATATAAATGATTCAAAGCTGGTCTCACACAAACCCACAACTATCGGATTATAAGTCGCATCCCAAACTTGTTTCATATTAAATACAGGAGGGAAATGTGCATCTTAGAAACCGTAGAATATGTTAAATGTGTGTAACAGTTTAGAGGGTAGCTTAGATCAGGGTTTTGAGCCGTTTTGTCCAATGCATTTTATAAAGAAACTCGTGAACGGACTTTGTCACATCACGGGACGAGTCTGTATGTGTGTAACCACGTGTATCAGGAGCGAGCCCACGTGCTTGTGTGCACGTGTAATGTGCCTCGAGTGAGTTCCGTTCCTGCCCAGTGTGATGGGTATGTACACTACATCAGTATTGGGGCATACAAAAACGTCCGCACATGTTTCTGACCAGAAAGTTAAAACAATGAATGTCAAAATTCGGTCGGTCACGGCATGAGAACAATTGACGAGAGATGAGAGAGACAGAGGAAAGCACGGCATGGATACCGAGGGCAGGCAAAAGAAGCAGTGGTAGACATTGCAGCCGTTTGGTGAGACGAAATCAAATAATTCGGAGGCCACTACGGTGCTTGACGGAAGACACGAAGGACAGGGATGGCATAAACTGGGGGAAATTAATCAATTTGCCTGAAGTTACAGCCTGACGAGAACAACAACAGACCCACATTGTGACCCATACTCTCACATTGTGACCCATACTCTCACATGGAGACCCAGACACTCACTATGGAAAGGAAGGAATTGAAGGAAATGGGGGGGGGGGGGAGGAGGCTTTTGCCAGCAGTGGGAAGCTACAGGCTGACAACGACGACGGCCACTAGGCGCTCGCTACAAGCAATTGGCCCTCCTGTATCCAGCTCAACGGGAAATGCATCGAGTGTTGCTGATTGTGCTGTCAGGGCCGCTCTGTGAGCATCGACCTGCAGGGGGAGCCCGCGCTGCGTGTGTCGATCACGGACGCCGTGAGCGAGCGAGACCGGGTCCTCTTCACAGTTTGCACCAAGGTAACGTCACCTGCGCACGGGAGGCCACGTGCTAAAGTACCCACGTGTCAAACCCCATGTGTCACACGAATGTATAAAACCAATATGTCAAAGCAAGGTAAAGGGAGGGGACACACATCAGACCCACGTGTAACAAACTGTGGTTAGGTCCGATGTGTCAAAACCCATCTGTCAAATCCGCATGCATGGCAGCCCCACTAATGTAGGAATGTGTCAAACCAAGGTGTAATCGAAACACGGGGGCCACGTTAAAACCATGTGTCATATCCGGGTGTCAACGCCATGTGTCAAACCCATTTGTCAAACGAATATGTTAAATCAAAATGTCAAACCAATGTGTTAAGCCAAGAGTCGGCAACCTGCGGCTAAAGAGTCGCGTGCAGCTCTTTGGCTTCCCCTTTGTTGGATCTTTGGCTGCCCCCCTGTGGGCAGTCGTTTAAAAAAAAGTTAAATATAATTTAATGTAAAGTGAATTGATAAAATATGGCAGATATGGAATATCTTGATGACAACAAAATGTAGTCAAACTTTCTTGCTAGAGTGAACTAAGGCGGAAAAAAATTAATAGTCGCAGTTTATTACATCACCTATTTAGTTTATTTAAGTCAGATTTCGTTTGCCGTCTGCTGTCTACCTGCTGTTTTTCTGTTTGTGTACAAGTAGCTCTGCGTGTGATGCAGCTCTTAAACTGTTTTGGTCAAACACAAAAACAAAAATGGCCCTTGTTCTTTGAAAGGTTGTCGACCCCCGTGTGAAACCAATATTTCAAACCGCCCATGTGTCAAAACCACATTTCACACCAAGATAACCCATGCAGAACTGCAACGTGTCAAACCCACTTGCCAAACACAGGTTTCAAACTACTGATAACAATCATCACATCACAATTGGCAATATCAAGGCATAGTGCTAGAAGGGATGTTAGGCTGGTGGTTGGTTAAGGCTCAACACAGAGTGGTAGCCAAAGGAGAGAACACCCCTGAGAGGACGTCCACTGCAGAGATGAAGCGATGAAATCAACTCGTGTGCAGGAGCTAGATGGATTGTTGCATCGCAAGACCATCGTTTTGAAGTGGTACACCTCGTGTGTTCGTGGGTCACCTTTACCCAAACCCCCAACAATATTTACAAATGTTGTCTTGCTCTGAAATAAAGTGTTAGCAACTAAATGGTTCTGGTGACCCTAATACTACCAACATGTTCCTTCTATTGTGAAATCAATACTGTGCCGTATTGAGCATATATCAAATATTACGCTTGTTTTCTGTTCTGCTATGGGGTTATTAGAGTAGCTTCTGGGTACAAAACTATTTAACAATGTTTTCACAACTTGACAATAAAAATGTATGACCTTGCCAATTAAAATTGCATAGCATTGTACAATAAAGGCGAAAATGTGAGAGTTATTTTCATCGAGTGATGGCTTATAAAATCGTATTATTAAAATCTTAGAGAGGAACTGTTCCCATAATCTACCTCTGGTTGGCAGGTGCACCCAGCATGTATGTGGGTACATAGGCACATTTTTCAAAGGTAACTCTAGGCCCATATTCTGCAGAGCATCTATATATATTGTATTTAAATTGCATGATTATACACCTGGTTCTGATTTAGATGTATCTGCTCTGTGGCTCTATGTCACACACAACTGCAAATGCACAAACAAACATGGCAGGTTTATTTGTCTAATTTCTTGGCAGCTGATATCATCTTGGCTCAAGTTGTCTTGCAAGAGTGGTTTTGTATCTCTTGATTAGCTTAAACATAGTTTTGATTTATTTAAGTATGACCATCGCATCGTGTTCCTTTCGCATTGTTTACCATGCATGCATAACATGCAAGGCCTCCGTTGGCTCTAAATCTAATGTTTTAAGCCATTGAAGCTCACCTGCCTGGGAAATCCTCAATTACATGCATGACATGCAGCCTGCTGCTCCTTCATTGCATGTTATTTATGTTATAAATTTCTCTAAACAAGAATACAGTAGTTTTCCATGCCTTTTAAGCAAACGGAACATTGTTAGCATGGTGGATGCTTTGCTAACTTGAATTTTGACTGCTGCCTTAGTCTTTAAATGCCTCACATACTTCATGTATATTAAAAAGGCTTAAAAGTTTGTGAAATGGCTTTGCACACTTCCATTTTGATTACTACTGAGCGGTCTGTAAATATTTAAACACATTTTCAGTAAATTAAAGTAATATATTCCTGTACTGCCATGGTTAGCACACTTAACTTTGAAATCCGGAAGGCACCGGTTCGATCTCCCAATCTCCCCACCTCTGACCACCAAGCAAGAAATGTGGGTACACCACAATTAGTCAAGTGTCAGGTCACGTGTGATGGTGTTGTGAAATGTGGGCATTCCCACCTCTTCCAAGGGGTCTGGTCGGTGTGAAAGCGTAGGCCAAATACCCTCTATGTGGGTTGCCTTAGAGTACAGGCTCTTCTGCCAGTAGTGGCGTAAGCAGACAATTGCAGCGCTGCACCTCTGCCTTCATGTTATTCCTGTGCCGCAGACAATTTTGCCAGCCTTCAAGAACAGCAAGGTGTGTGTATCGCGCCAGTACGAAGACTTTGTGTGGCTGCATGACTCATACGTGGAGAACGGAACCTACGCGGGCTTCATTGTAAGTGCCGGATATGAAAATGCTCACTTGACTTTGCATTACTGATTTTATTTTTATTCTGCAATCCAACCGCACTTGATAATGTTAACCTAGATGATATATGAGCAATATGTACCATATGCAATTTGAGTGCAAGCTTCATAGCTTGTTGTGGTTATCGTTTAAATAATAATTGTTAAAGTGTGTATGTCCTGTGGTATGTGTGGCCCTGAGCTTTGCGTGTTCTCTTGCTCTACGTTGCGTGTCCTCTGTGAAGATCCCCCCAGCGCCACTGCGACCCGATTTCTCAGCCTCGCGCGATAAGCTGCATAGGCTGGGTCAGTCCGAGGGAACGATGACAAAGGAAGAATTTTCCAGAATGAAACAAGAAGTGGAAGCGTGAGTTCTGTGTCCTGCAGATGTCATCGTCAGTTTTCAGGAATCATTTGGTGAAAAGTGTTACAAAATATTACTTGGTGGTAATGCATATTTAACGTTTGGGAAACATTTTTTTACGCTCATCAACAGAATTAACTCTTACTCCATGTTGGCATTATTAAAC
Source organism: Lethenteron reissneri (assembly GCF_015708825.2). NCBI lineage: Eukaryota > Metazoa > Chordata > Hyperoartia > Petromyzontiformes > Petromyzontidae > Lethenteron > Lethenteron reissneri. Next base: position 7,696,377 of record NC_083803.1, on the reverse strand, counting down.
ATGTCATATAATTCTGCTGAAAAATATTAATATTTAAGCTGATAAGTAAATTTACATATAACATTATGTAAAAAAATGTAAGCTGTCATTCCTTTACCACTGGATTGGCCATGGCTGATGGTGTAATATTTGAAATTAATCATACAAGTTTACGTAAAAATCTGCATGATTTTGCAGGTATCACTTAGTGTTGTGCTTTTGGCTTGCAGTGAGTATCTGGTGGTGTTCAAGAAGACTGTGGCCATGCATGAGGGCTTCTTGGTCCGACTGGCTACCCACCCTGTCCTCAGCCAGGACTCCAACCTACAGGTCTTCCTCGAGTACACGCATGAGGTGTGACTCCAGTCTGCAGCTTTATCTGTCCATCTCGTCTATCCATCTCAGCGTCTTATTGGCTTTTAGTTATAGAAAATGTCAGTATTGATGTGAATAGCAGTTAAGGGTGAATCTGTCATTAAGGATTGCTTGGGCTCAGCTTAATCTTTTTAGTTTTCATGATACATGTTGGGTCAATGGAATCAGCTCATGTTGCAGGCGTTCGGTGGATTGTTATGGCGCAGGACATCAAGAAATCGTAATGACTTCGGGAGGCCTTCATCTACCAGTGGTTTGACAAAGAGCTGTAAATTATTATTTTAAATATTATTATAAACAGAGACTGCTCCCCGCCATGGGAAGATGAATTTGAACCACTGGCTCAGAATTACTCACGGAGTTGAGCACTGCCCATCGCTTATTTGACAAACGTAGGCGCTTTGATGGTTAAAGTGAATGCACGCACATTTCTTATGTTGAGCGCTTGGTAGGATAATCTTCAAATCAGATCTGCTTCCACAGAACAGTTGTGTTGTTCTTCTTTTCTGACAGTTGAACGTGCGGGGCAAGAATAAGAAGGAGATGCTGGGAGGATTCTTCCGGAACGTGGTGAAGTCTGCGGACGAGCTGGTCGTCTCCGGAGTTGAGGTGTGGCACGCATCCTGTTATCGAAATTAGTTACTAGAAATATTCGTGTCCAAAAATGTGTTTTTTGCCTATTTTAGTCCTTCGTCAACGATGACTACGAGTGGTATAACAATCATCAAGCATAAAGAAGACTATGACGACTCCCAATCAAAGACAAAAGCGCGACTGACTGATGATATTAAATTAAGGAGTCTAAATACATACGTGAAGTCTAACAACACATTCCTGCGGAGGGAGCTGGTAGAAACGTTGGGTTGCTCGGTCAATGGCTAGGCTCAACGGCGGCGTGGTGTATTCCGCAAATATGCCCGACTGTGAGGGCGGGCACAAGCCGACGTGAGTAGGTTAAACGTTGAGTTTTATAAGGGCACCATGGGGTGACCAGCCCATCCCCACCCAGCCCCACCCCTACCACCTCCCACCCAGCCCCACCCTCCCCACCCAGCCCCTCCCCACCCTCCCCACCCAGCCCCTCCCTCCCCACCCAGCCCCTCCCTGCACGACGGACGGACACAATAATCCCCTGTGGGCTGGTGTAACCAGGAGGTTCCTACCAGTATAATTTAGTGATTGTAGTGCGCTGAGGTAGACTAGAAATGGTACTTGACTATGTGCACATTCAAAAATATTTACTGAGTGAAGCGATTGGCTGACCTAATAATATAGAGGGGTGGTCGGTTGGAGGGGGGAATGGCAGTAAGAGTGGACTACATTTAAGGCTTCTTGAATCGACTAGCCTAAGAGACTGATTAAATACAATCCACAGACTAAGACTTAACGAACATCCCATGGGTTATCAAGTAGATTAAACCCATGACTAAAATAAATTAACACTAGTGCAAAAGAAACCCATATATACCCTTGTCTCTCAGCAACCGCACCCACCCTCCATAGCATAGTACAACTATTTTAAAAACAGCACTGTACAGAAATAGATTGAACCGTCTGTATTAGAAATGCAATGTTCAAAAACTATGCATGTATATTGTTGTTGGGGGAATGGTGGCGCATTAGTTATTGCTACTGTTTTATGTATGGCCCTGGTGAGCCGAGTTTGATTTCTGACCATGATTGGCATCAGTGGCAAGCGTTATCTGAAATGGTCCTTGGCCTCCCCTTTAGCAACCGCACAGACCAGCATGGTGAAGTATAGTCAAACCAACCCCCCTGACCGACACGGCATGGGGAGAATTTCACCAAGCAGTGGATTAACAAAGAGCTGAAAGTTATTCAATATGATTTTTGTTCAATAAAATTGTGCATAGCTTGCATGCAGTGCATGTATTGTTATAACTAACGAGCAAAAATGCAGTACAGTAAATGTATTTCCGGTATATATGGAATGAAAACACCGCCTATCACATCCTACTACCCACCAAGCACATGACTTGTAATTTGAATGCCACACGCACTTTGACCCACACTTTTAGTGACGTATCAGGAGGAAGAAAGCAATAACAAAGTGCGGTGGCACCAGTGACGTTGGCTGTGATGACCTTTTGATCTTGACCTTTGAATAGCTTTGGTAATATTCACTAATTATGGCATGGGGGGGCTTGTTGACTCATCAGGGCGATCAATTGCAAATAACACTCCATGTGAATAAGGAACTCCGCGTAAATAACAAACTCCCCGTAAGCACGTGCATCGAACAAAATGGTGCTCCAACTGCTCTACTATTGTTTTTAAAAATTAACTAGCACTCCCTCGCTTCCCCAGCCCCCTCTCTACCCCCCCCCCCCCCCCCCCCATTATATTAGTTATCTTTCCCCTCATCTTTTCCTCCTCATATAAGCTTTCATGTTCCCAATCGCGGTCCCCATTTGGTTGGGACGAAGAGCCAGAATGTCCCACCTCCTTAATACGCCCTTGCGCAGGTTTTTGCTCAGAGTTTCTGTTCCCTCCTTGTACTGGACTCGTGTTGAGTCGCACTACAACAACAAAAAAACTAGTACTGCCCATGCATTTACACGGGATGCATGGTCGTGGAGGGGGGTGCATGTGTAACGAACCCGGTTCACCGCTGTGGGATGCCGGTGAAGTAATCACGCATATGCGTGCAGTGACGTCACATGGCAGTTAGCAAAAATATTTTTCTTTAAGACTGTATAGTATGACATGTAGCAGAAAAAAACTCAACAAATACTTATATTCATGTTTGCTGCCGCTTTATTTTACAGGATATCGACGAGTTCATGGAGCATGAGAAAGTCTTCTTGGTGGATTATCATTCGCGAATCAAAGATGCCACCACCAAGGCTGACAAAATGACAAAAGCACACAAGAGTATGTGGACAACAACTGAGAACATTGTATTCTTTAAATTCACCCTTGATTAATTTTACTCTAGTCATTCCGGTTTCATTGTGTTTTTATGTATTTTATTTTGTATAAATTATCATTGGAGCATGGCTGGCTTTACAGGAATGACAAAGACATATATCCAGTTCAGTCTACACAGACTTTGTGGCAAGTGCTGTGAGCAAGCACTCATTAAGGCCAGGACTGGTGCTAGGTGGGGTGCTGTGGCAAGCACCACACCCAGTGCCAATGTTTATATACACCGCACCAGGGACCTCGGACCAGTTCTGATATTTGTCGCTGACATTGGCCATGACTAAGTGGCCGGATTCTTAGCGCAGTTTTATAACCACTACACTCAACAAGTCTGCCACATCACAGAACCTGAAGAACTGCATTGTGGCTCAGGAACAAGTGATGGGTTTTACATACTGCACACGGCTGGGGGCTTTTTGTACATGTTTCTTCGTGTTTATTTAAATTTAAGGTTTTATGGCCTGCACTGATTACAATATGGAGTTATTATGTATTTTCCTAATAATTTACACCTTTATTACAGCAGAAAGTGTGAGATTATATTCATTTTAAACTGTAGTACTTTGAGAATAACCAATGGGAAAAGTTACCAAAATGAAAGAATAGTACAGTACTCCAGTTATAGTATTTTAACTTAGAATCTTGCAGCTATGATATTTTCTTCACGTATACTTTGAGGATTTCAGTGTTACAATCGTTTAACATCTTCCCTAGTAGGTGGCACTGCAGGCCTTGCTGTTGTTGAGGCACGGAGTAGCATAAAGCAGAATACAGGTACATTACCCTTGGTACTCTAAAGCTCCACACACTATCCACGAATGTATAAAGCAACTATTTAAGTATAGAAAAATCGTTAAAACACTGTTCCAACATTGAAAGCACCTCCCAGCAATCATTGAGACAACAAAGGATGTTAAAATTGGTTCTGCACTTAATGTGGAAATATTCCGGCTCTGAGAATGAAATATCGGTTTGACAGTCATGTGGCAAAAACATTACTCTCACATTGCAGAGTGGGTAGGAAGGTGCTGCCTGCTCCTGTGTGGACCAGAGGTCACTTGAAGAGGCTTTCAACTCTGTGATATCCTCTTTCGTTGGCGGTTCTCTAACATGAATGATTACACTGCTCTGCAGGAGATCCGACTGGCTAGTACGTCTTGTGATGTGATGCTTAAAGCAGAATTGGGATACATTTTGCGAGAGAGAAAAAGGACTTTATGAATTGACGTGATGTATTGGTTGTGGTACGTCTGTGTGTAGACATCGCAGAGGACTACCTCCACATCTCAGCCAGCTTCACCAGCCTGGCCACACAGGACTCCAGGAACTTTAGCAAGTAAACTAATTTCCTGAATGGATTTGATTGCTTTACAAACACAGAGATGACAATTAATGAGTAACAAGTAAGCAATGCAACTGTTTTGTTCATCGTAAAAAGAAAGCACCGTGTCTTTCAGGTTATACCTTTGTATTGCTGATGTGCTGGAAAAAACAAGGGTAAGACTCTTCATTAGCATGGCAACTTATATTTATAGGAGTTTTGTATTTAATAATATGCAAGCCTATGTCAATAAACGACTGATTGAGGGCCTTTTCACGTTGTGTCGGTCATGAGGGGTTGTTTGGCCAGACTTCACCACACAGGTCAATGCAGGTTGGTGAAGGGGTGCCCAGGACCAGTTCAGATCTAACTCACCACTGGTGTTAACCATGGCCTGGAATTCATGCTCTTAGTTCTTTCGGTAAAGTCACGTAGGTAAAAAATGAAATTAAAATTAATAAAAATAACACAATAAAAATCACGACGTTTCGGAGGCAACACAAGCTTCCGTCTTCAGGTGAAACCTTCACAGCAAAATATCTGTACCTTATATAGTGGTTAAGGGGGGAGGAGCCAGGAAGGGCAGCGGGGGAGGAGGAGTTGTGAAGTGGTCAATTACTGCTTTTGTTATACTGTTATACTGCTGGGTGGGTAATGATGATTGCTTGTGTTGCAATCGAAACGTCGTAATATGCTATTATTTTAATTTATTATTTTATCTTTAGACGTGACTTAACCGAAAGAAACAAAGAATGATTAAGCCGCTCTTTGACGGTTTCACCTGAAGACGGAAGCTTGTGTTGCCTCCGAAACGTCGTGATTTTTATTGTGTTATTTTTATTAATTTCATTTCATTTTTTACCTACGTGACTTTACCGAAAGAACTAAGAGTATGAATCCTTGCAGTCACGAAAGCTTCAAATCTAGAATGGCCTGGAATGTTTAACTCAGGTTGCCAGGTTCATAGTACAGTACGTGAATCACTGCGCCATTGCTCCACCCCTATTTTTCGTACCGTGTGTATATTTTATTTCCCATTATAGCATTAAATCTGTAGCTACATTCATGAGACTAAGCACCCTAACTCACAGTCTATTATGGTTTGTCGCACATCGGCCATTAGCATTCCATTGCTTGTGGTCAGTAAGCCTTGCTAACTTGTTAGGTTGTGCCATATCCTATCCATAACATGCGAACAAGCCATTTTAATGTATCTCCTACGCACAACGCTTTTCTGTTAAAAGTAATAGCAACTGCAAAGGGATGTACATCACAGTGCGCTTGAATGCACGTCGTGGACAATTTTACACAGCCGCTTTAAATCCTCACGATGCTCAACTAGTGCACACTGAAGCTTTTTAAAGGTGCCGTATTTTTTCATGTTTGGCAAATAAAATGACAGTGCATAGTGTATCGTAATGCTATTGTTTACATGAATTCTCTTCATATAAAACACATTTTAAAAAAATTATGCCATAGTATAAAAAAAATCACATTTTTTTTTGGGAAAAGATAAAATCACAGTGAAGTGAAATTTTTTGTTTAGTTCCTATGGCCTTGCCTCTAAGGCACACCATGACAGCTGTAACTCTTTCTCTGATGTGTTTTCGGGTTAGTGTTGGCACATGGAGTGAGATCACGCCAAATAACACGCAGAACGACCCAAATAACTCACCTGAGAACAATACACCACGACCGTGAAAACGTACGCAGTAGTATGACATCACAGCCGATTTGCTGCATATACTACAATGCGTATATCATTTCATCGATTCATATTATTCGTATGCTCACAATGCATGCAATTTTTTTTGTTGTGGAATCGATTAGTAACATTGTATGAACATTGTTTGAAAATGATACAAGAGTGTTACATTTGGGTTGAGTGAACAAGCCCCTATATAAGACACAAAAACAATAAGAAACAATGCAAACGAAGGTAATTAATATATAGAAATATAACCTATTATTGCGTCCAATCACAACCATGAATCATCACAATTCATTTAATCTTTGCTGGGAGTGAATGGTTATAAGTCCATTAACTACTACACACAGGGAATGTGTTTACTGTCTTACAGAAACTAGAGGGACGGGTGGCTTCTGATCAAGATCTGAAGCTCTCAGACCTGTTTCGATATTACATGAAGGACTCGCAAGCTGCCAAGGTGACCAGTCATCACTTACACACATAACCACTGAAGGCACACTTACTTATGCTCCATAATTATCCTACCACCAGCCTGAGTGTGGTCATTGCCGATACATTTACATCACTGGCTGCCCACAGGACTTGCTGTACCGGCGGACCAGGGCTCTCGTAGATTACGAGAACGCCAACAAAGCGCTGGACCGCGCACGCACCCGCAACAAGGACGTTTCTGCAACCGAAAGCCAGCAACAGACCTCCTTCCAGCGCTTTGAAAAGCTGTCCTCTACTGGAAAGCAGGGTGAGTTATGTTCGTGTGTATGGCAATCTGGTTGTTCAGGAGCTAAATGGCAATGTTGAGGTCTGCTACGAACGAGAAGGTGGCTTCAGGAAAGTGAGCATAACTTTGCTAGAGTAGTTTCCTATGGGGTTCATAGTAGCAGGGTGAGTTATACCACTGACCTATGATGAAATCACGCTGCATATGCTCTATTTTGTCTGATTTTTGGATGCTTAGAAATTAAACAAGGTTAAGCCTGGTCGATACATACATGGGCGAGTTCCTTGCAACAATAGGTGGTGTAGGCGACCAAAAGTACAGCAATGGATTTGAGAATCCACGTGTGGATCTTTGAATGTTACCGCCTCATATGCATGGGTTGTCTCCAGGTATTCTAGTTTTCTCCAACTTACCAAACATGCAGTAATGAAACTAGCCAAACATCTAAATTCAGTACTGTCTTCAAAAATAATCTTCACAATCTTTGAGGTTTTCCTGCTTAAATATGTTTTTTTTAATTAAATATGGGCGATAGTGGTTAACACAATGAAGTATGAACCTAGTGACCTGATTCAGGATTCAGTTTCACAGCTACAACTAACATGAGTGGCAAACGATAATTAAATCTGTCCTGGCCCCCTCCTATTACCAGCCCACAGTTACTAGTGTGGTGAAGTATGGTTAAATAATCTCCATGACTAGCATTGGATCATAGCGGTTGTATGGATGCTATCAAACATACAATGTGCCTACAAATATATAAAGTGTTATGTTAATCACGCTTTTACCCTATTTGTTTTTAATATTGTAGACATTGAAAACATTCTTTCCCATGCAGAACGTAATTTAGCAAATGATCCTTATGACGGTACCCCGGGGTACCAAATAATACAAAATGGCCGAGGCAATAAAATCTTTTATTTCTGGGACACTATTTTTTCCAGGGGTGTACTTCACTCCGTGACTGGGGTACCAATCAATCCGAAATCAGTGCTACTCCGCGATGTCGAAACGCCAAACATCATAAAAAATCCATTATCGAAAATTTCAACTTTAAATAGTGCATCGTGTACAGCTCGTCGAGATGAGTCGATTGCCGCATCGCCGACCATCAACAGACTAAAAATGACTGCATTACAGACGTTATGCGAGAACCGGGTACTATGGAACCCCAGGGTACCGCCATAAGGTTCATATAAAATAGCCTCTTGGAGCATCCGACTATTTGTATCATGGTATTTGTCCACACAGAGCTGAAGGATTTCAGGTGCAGGCGAGTGATGGCATTCCGCAAGGGGCTGGTGGAGCTTACAGAGCTTCAGCTCAAACACTGCAAGGTGAGCTGCCACCTTTAATAATCATCTAAGTTTGATAGAGTGCCCTTTATGGCAGGTAGTCTCAAGAGTGTTTTACACGTGGTAAGCGACTGACATCACTATTAGTTGGCAGTGCAGGAAAATGTTATTCTGCGAGTGGGCAGTAGTCTTCCAGTTGGGGGCAGTGACTGCTGTACGTAATCCCAATTGAGTGGTTTGCAGGCAATCTTAAGAATTTGGCATATTTGGACCACAATGGCATACGCGTTTCGAATGACGTCTTGATATCTATGTCTACATAAAGCAGACAATGCATCTTTATAGTAAATACACCCACAGTAATAACCATTGCTGCAGGAGTATCATTTTTGCATCCATTTTCACTTTCAACATTCAAAGGCTGTCAGAATTTATATATTTTTGTTATTATACTTTGAAAATCCCCAGTATGTAGTGATGCTGTATTTGGTGAGTTGTAAGTAGAGTTTGGTTGGTTTTGGAAAGCATTTTCAATCAAACTTTACTCGTTGGCCCGTAGCCACACATGCGGCTCTATTGGTATGCCAACTGCTGCACGTATTTTTTTTCCACACCTTTACCTTAAATAAACAGGGACATTCAACTTCTCTAGGCCCTGGCCCTTCTTCTTTTTAATCCGGGCCTTCATCTTCAGGCCCTGTCTTTTCCCTATTTAAGCCCCTCCGACTTACTCTCTAGGCCCCCATCCCTTCCTGATGAGGCCCCTGTCTCTTCCTCTTTGAGCCCTGCTCCTTTTCGGAACTGCCTCCTCTTCTTTAGGGCCCTGCCTCTTTCGTTTTAGGCCATGCAACCTTCCTCTGGACCAGGGGTCGGCAACCAAAAATAACAAGAAGAGACATTTCTTTCCAATTCGGTACAAAATTCAGTATTTCAAGAGCCGCAATGCATCTGAGTACATACTGTACATACGTACATATCGTCAAGAAGCAGCCCGTAAAGAGCCGCATGCGGCTCCGGAGCCGTAGGTTGCCGACCCCTGCTCTGGACTAATGATTGGACTTGTTTGTGTAGTGGTGGGGGTTGTAGGGGGGGTTGTGGAGGGGATAGTGAGCAAGAGCCGCAGTCGGTAGTCGTGGGAGGAGACAGTCGGCACTAGTATATAAAGGTACCTTTCTGAAAACCCAGGTAACCTTTACTTAAAATTATCCTCCATTAAAATGTTAAAACCATGCAATTAAAAGTCATAGGTTTATATGAAACCATACATTCAGTTAAGTTTATTTAGTTTTCGTCTGTGTAGTCATGCTGAGTAGAAATGTTCTAAGTTATTTTTTTTGTACTTTCGACAGTCAGGCATAGAGTAACAACATCAACATCATCAGCCTAGGTTAATCCACTGTCAGATGAAGGCCTTCCAAAGCCACCACCATCTCTCACGACCATGCGGTGCAATAATCCAAATAATATCTGCAAATGAATGTGCTTAATTACTCCATCTCCTCAGTGCATGTCCTCGGTTCGACGTTCCTTCGCTTGGCAGCCAATTCGTCACAATATGGAGTGTAGTGCATGCTTTACATATACCAATATCTTTTGTCATAAACGTATATATGATGCACAGGTGACAAACCTATAATCACCATTTCAAAGTAGCATTACCAAGTTCTAAAATGTATTAATTGGTGGTTAAGTAAATACAGTATAGCCTATGACCAAATCACCCGAAATGCCTCTATTGTTAGATCTTGAAAGCTAAGCATAGCACTGATTTGGGTGACCATCACCACTAGCTGGTGGTCATAGGGCTGCGGGGCGACATGATGGGCTGTAGAGGGCAGTGCAGCAAAATACTGTCCGCTTGCTTTGGACTCCGATGCTTCGACTTCTCCCCCTCGTCGCTTTCAGCCTGCAGGAGACACTTTGGTGAAGTGTGGTCAAACAACCCCCATAACTCACTTGTGGTTGTAATTCATTTATTGTAGTAAATGTATATTGTATGTTTAATGAAAGTAAAGTATATATCGTTATTTATTTAAAATACCAGTATATGTAAAGTAGTATATGTTGGTAAGTATGTTCGAGGTTCTAATAATTAACCTGTGATGTATTTTTGTAATTTTAGGCAAATCTGCAAGTCCTACAAATCTGTCTGGGCCAGATACAAGATGCTAACTGACAGATGTCATCTTTGGGATAAATAAACGCATTCCAACATAAACTTTAAAAGTGCCGTCTTACTGCATGGCATTAAAGTCTTCACCCAAAGACATGTTTAATTAAGAGAGGAACCATACATTTATATAAAATGCTCTCGATTGAAGTAACACCAACCCAGCTGTCGATCAAGATTGCGATAAAGGCCAGTACATTGCTCATATGTTTTAAACGCCCTTGAGAGTTATGCTTGATTACATACCACATTGCCAGGCACCAAGGAGCACTCTATTGATAAGACATACATTCTGTTCTTTGGGACCCAGATAATGCCTGGACATCCGGTTTTTTAGCCATACAATTGCAATCGTTATACTGTATAGCCAACCTATCCGTGCATTCAAGTCGTACACATTTAGATTTGTGCATACCCAATTTAATATTAACTTTCAATTTTTTTTACTAATAATGATCAATTCTTGAACTGCAATCTTTCATTTATGTTATCAATTTAATTTTGTTTGCGTATACAGTATGGAATTTTTTACAGTAGATTTACATTATTTGGTTTAATTCTACATTGACTATAAAAGGTATGGATAAAGACAAGAGATTATATGTTAAATTAATAAATAAGTGTGCGATATTTCTTACGTGAAAACATACCATGTAGTACTATACTCCATTAGTTTTGAAGTAAAAAAACATTTTGGAAATAAGTCTGGAGTGATATTTGTCAAATAAAAACCGTGGAAACTACTTTCTGTAAAATTTTGTGATGAAGCTGCAGTTTGTGTTTGCTGAGTGCAGGGTGACCCAGGATGTGTGATCAAGCTGCGACTGTTGTGAACAATACAAATGTTCTGCTAAAAATGGTCATGGTCCAATATATTGCAAGTGTACAAAACCCTGCTGTGTAGGTTTTCACGGTTACGCTGCATAGCTCTCCCGTGTCTTTTGGCGGTGACATGGCCAGAGGTTCACGGCACGAATCCAGCAGCGGCCCTGATCATAACCACGGGTATAATAACATTCAGAGATTACTTTTGGCAGTTCCAATGCAATTTATTTTGACAGTGAATTTTACTTTATTTCTTGAGGGAAGTAGTATACCTACAAAACAAGAGCTGCTCATTGCAAACATGTTGTAGGACGAAAATAGTTTTAGTATTTATAAAGTGTATTCGTGCAGAGATATATGCAGTGCTATAGTTAATATCCCCTTAGGGTATGTTGCACTTGAATGACTGTTACTAAGTATAAAACAGCCACACCAATACAATGCAGTATTTTGCAATGAACTTCTCAATAATAGCACTTTTCCATAAACATCGCATCTAAAATAATGTAAATCATGCGTTTTGGATTAAGGAATGTGATTAAAAGCACATGTTTATCGTTCAAAGACAATGTTATAACTTTATCTGTTTATATGGTAGAAGGTAAAGGCCCAGCCATGCAATTGCTTGATCACACCACTGCTGGCAGAAAGCCCTCCGCTAGAGGGAACTCTAAAAGAGCCCATCTAGATGGCATTTGGCCTATTTTGTCGATTTTCTCGGCGAATGTCCTATTCTTGGACGGCTTTGAAAAGGTGGTAGCAGTCTGTAACCTTCCTCACCACGCGTGACCCACCGATCGTTGAACTGTAGTGTCCCCATTTATACTCCCTGGCTGGACAGAGGTGAGGGATTTAAGATACTTGTCCATTGTTTCAACTTTAGTGGCCACGTGCAACGGTGAAATTGTCCATGAAGTTACAGGAAAAATAAGTTAAAATACATAGCCAAATAAGCAAGTACTGTACAGGACTGTATTTTACTTCAGTTAAGTTGCTGCTTGAAACATCAATAGGAATCTGTCAATACAATCCCAGCTGTGATTAATCCCATTACCAAGGGTCAAATGCGAACACAAGTGCAGACGGCATCTATGTTTATAAGAAGGATCATAGATGTGTTTGCAATGTATGCGTTCTGCATAGTTTACCCGCACTAACATGCCTCTTGTGTTTACATAGACTAAGTGCATCCTGGAATCATATTACATAAGTAACTTGGCTTAAAATATTTTGCAGCTAAACGAAAAGCCTGGTCTGGTCATCGTGAGCAGTTGGTAAAAAAATAACTTTATATTACATATATTTGGGCGAGTAGTGGCACAGATGTTGGTGCACTGTGCTATGAACTCAGCGACCTGAAAATTTGATTCCAGGCCACAGCTACCGTTAGTGACGAGTGATATCTGAACTGGTCTTGTTCCCCAACCCATCCACACCTATCCCCACACCTTCACCAATCCACATCAGCATGGTAAAGTATGATCAAGCAAATCTCCATTGCTGACACAGCATGTGTAGGCTTTCATCCAGAAGTTGGTTGACAAAAGGGCTGAACGTTATTAGTAATTATAATCAATTATATTTGAGATATGACATTTTATGGTGTATGAAATAGATCAATGTTTAATGCATGACGTATAGCCAGTCAAATACAGTGGTGACTTGCTGGCCCAGGATGGTTTGCATTTGCAGTTGTGCACGTGTCCTGTGATGTTATGCAAGGGAGAATTGCATAAGATAATTTTAGAAACAATCGCTTAAAATTCGTAAAAATCATAGTAAAGCACCACTCTGACATTGTAAAGAGTGGAGAGCCGCCTTCTGAGCACCACTTGGTGAGAGGTTTGAGAGTGATAGTGCTTTGGATAGATTCGTCTCTGCCATAGAAACGTTTAATCTTACCATGAGAATCAATGCTACAGTACAGTACGAACAAAGATGAGCACCACTCACTGACTGTACATGGGGAGAAATTATTCCCCAAAATAAATTAAAGTATCAAAGTACATAAAATGTTGAACTTAAAGCGCTGGCACAGTGGATAAGTGCACTGCACAGTGAACCCGAAGACCTGAGTTCAATTCCCGTCCACAGCTTACATCGGTGGCAAGTGAGATCTAAACTGGTCCAACATACAATGAACATCATCCCAACCCTCATTGAGTATCGTGGTGAAGTATGGTCCAACAACCCCAATAACAGACATGACGTGGTTGGGGCTTTATCCAACTGGGGTTAAATCGTTCTCGTTATCTGTTATGTTAAACGAATTGGTTTTAATATATGACAACAGGAGTCAATGCATTTTTTTTATTTGGATTCTTCTTTAATCACACCGCTGGATGAAAAGTGCTCTATAAACAATCTAGTATGCTATGTATTTAGCATAAATCATGTTTAACTTGGAAAGCATGACACATTTATGAGTGTGTAAGCAGTTAAACACGAATGTTTCATGGTTGCAACACCACTGGGAGTCTTGTGACGCTTGATTAATTCTATTAATGAAGTGTAATGTTAATTAACAGATTAATATCAAGCCCGAACATGCAGCCACAATTATGCAGTGCCCACTACATTTAGCAGAAAAGAATAGTTTTCAGCAAAAATTATTTGACCCCCTCAGAGATTAGGATGTTTGACAAAGTACAAAATGTATGCGATTCATATGGATCCATCAATGTCAATGAAAATGCATAATTCTTAGAGCTTGAGGTCTTTGGAGATGCATTTATGAGGAATCATACACTTTAATGGTGTGAATAGTATTCACGAGCACAACTGTTCAGACGTGGGTTTTGCCCATAATGGTTGCCTGAAGCACGGCTTCAGTGATTACACCTGTTGACGAGTCAACAGGCATACAGATGCAATTTCAAGTGTGGATTTAAGAATACATGCTGTCGAGCCACAATTCTTAGTAGAAGAATCATTCTATTTTTAGGTCACAGGAGAATATTTATCTCCAAAAACGTGCTTTACATTAATATATATGGACGTTTTGTCAATCTACTACTGCATGAGGGCCTCCACATGTCATGTACGTCGTGTGTAGGGGCGGTTTCTTCATTAGGGCGATTGGGCGACGCACCACCAATGTCATTCAACCACAGAGTCACGCTAGCCGTCACTGTGCCTCTGGATATAGTCCAATCAGCGTCATGCTACGTTCTGTGGAGTACCGCCTCTTTTTGGGCGATTTCCCTCCAGCTGAGAATCGCCCCGAGTGGCCCCATAGACTTACATTCAAAGATGTTTTTTTCGAACGGGGGCGCTGCAATGCATTCTCTATGGCTTCCGGGAGGGCTCGCCCTAACGTGCTTACATCATCATACGTGCTTACGTCATCATACGTAAGCACGTTTCATCCAACATTATAATTTGAGTGGTTTGTTTTAATAGTGAGTATAGAAACAAACAAGATGTATTGTAAGAGTCACTTTATTTTTCATTAATATTAAAGAAGTGAAGTTGCCTTTACATGCTTAAGCTGTTAATTTATCCATTGCATGGGTGGACCTTATCCTTATCAATCATCCAGACATTTGCCCCCCCTGAGAGATTTTGCAGGAGCCGCCACTGGTCGTGTGGGTTATTTGAACATATTTCACCATGCTGTTCAGTGCAGATTAGTGAAGGCAAGGATAATATATGCAGAAGTATGTAAGTACCGCACAATGAAATTAATTACTCTACCCTCTGCTGCTCACAACGTTGCCCCACAGCCTATAACTGGAGCACCCAATTCCTACTTCACTGTTTTGATATAATTAAATGTAAAGCAGTTAGGTTGATTGATGATCCAGCTTTCACCAATTCACTCCAGCCACTTGTTTGCCGGTGGTCAGTCATCTCCTTATCACTCTTCTATAGCTACTATGTATGTTGAAATTCTTCCGCACCATACGTAGCCAACCATGCTAATCGGAGGTACGGAGGAAGGACAAAAAAACGAAGCACAAAAAGGATACTGTTCCCATGAATCACTCCTTGATTCCTATGTTGAGGACTCGATCTATCAGGCTGTTTTGTCTCACCCATACTGTGTTCAACCACCGCACTACAGGTCAAAGTACTTCCTGTTGTGCTTCTTTGCTTGCACTGCTTGAGTTTGGAATTTCTTCCCTTTGGGTCTGTGCTCAAGGACTGTGTGTAAGAAAAAAAGTTGCCAATCTCCAAGCACTATCTAGACTTAACCCTGCTGAATTTCCGAAATCGGATGAGATCAGGTCCATTTTAGGTGATTTGGGCATAGGTTCATGCCTTCCTTATGTTGGGAATTGTTAGAAAACTTTGGACCCTCGTGTCAATTAAAGGTGCCTAAGAAATCATGTTCAGTGTTTTATGGAACTGGCCACAGGTGATTTTTTATTCTGTTTCTGTTCGTTCCTTTTCATTCTTACAAGTCACGGAAGCTCTTTTGAATTATGCGGTTAACCTTAAACTATCCGATTGCAACCATGATGAAGCTTGGAAAGGTGAATGGAGTTCAAAAGAACTCATAAACAAACACCTTGTGAAAAACCCAACACAGAAGATCCCAGGTTTTGATCTTCCACGAAGCTCATGGTCTACCCTAAACCACATGTTTCACACTCAAAATGAAGGACATGGGCAGGTGCTCCAAATCGAGGGCAAACACATTTATCGTGGTAAATCTGTAAAATGCAACAGCCCGTGTCACACACAGCAATCCTCAACTGAGTCACCATTAACCACGTGACGGTGTACAACTCAGGTTAATCAATAACAGTTTCTCTTAAACCAAATTCTACTACTGATAAACCATCTTTGTCTTTAACAGTAACCTTTGCACTTCACTATTCGAATATTACTTTAATTATAAGCTGTATGTCTATCTATACCATCCACTTATATCGGTATCTTATCACCCATTACCTGTACTGTATGTGTACAATATACCTACTGTACTAGTCACCATTGTACAACTTACGACTGTACATGTGTTCTATTCTAAATAGCATTGCAAGTAGTCATACTCTGGGTGCATTGGCATGGTTATAGAATAAACAGTATTAGGGTTAGAGAATTACAAGTATTAACTACAGTACGTCAACCCCTCTTATTAACTTTATCACAAACTAACAATTCAAAGCCAAGCTTGAAGTCTAGAACAAGTCGAGAACATTTCTATAACGAAAAAAAACAACCTTTGGGTCCTTTACCTCTAAAATGCAACAACACGTGTGTCACACACAGAAATCCTCAACCTAGTCGCCATTAACCACGTGACTGGTGTACAAGTCTGGTTTATCAATAACCCTGCCAGCCACCCACAGGCCCCACTCAGTTATCGCATGCTGGTGTACACGTGCATTGATGTACTGCACAGCACATAAAGACTTTCACAAAACCACACTTTACTCCCTTGCTGCACGAGGAAATAATTAAAAGAGTGGTCCATTTCTAATGCGCTACACATATATGCACAAACCATTTCAGATGTGGTTACCTGATGCATACATGGAAAATTAAAAACTCTCCAGTATGCGACTGTGGTCATCCAGAACAGACCATACAGCATATAACGAAACAATGCCCAATCCATAAATATGGAGACATTACAGCGATACATTCCGCTGCTCCTGACGTAGACGTATGGCTTGACCACCTGCATGTGAAATTGTAGTTGTTGCTCTTATAACCAACTCTCCCTATCCTTCTCCTCCCGTGATCGTAACGAGGGGATAGGCCGGCTAATAAACACAATAATAGACGAGTTTGGAGGCGATGAGGGGATAGTCTGCGTTGTATTCTGCCGTCCTTCTGAGAATCGGATGACTCCACCAAGGGACACCAAAGGGTTGTGTAACCGCAACTCTTTATTTCAAAGGGTTTAAAAAAAGAAATCTAGAAACTTGGTCCCAAAACAACCCCTGCCTGTCTCACTATTACAGCACATACACCTCCACATGCTGGAGGTCACTTGGCATTACATTTCGGTGTCTATGGAAACCATAAAAAGCGTATGTGTGAGGCTGAGTTCATATAGAACTCTGCTGGGTGAAGGCTTTCCCCGATTACGTGAGTCATGGGGTGTCCTTTTACCATCCTTCACCAGCTGCTCGGTGCTGCTTGGTGAAGATGGGGAGCATAAACGTAGGTACACACATAGTACAGTACAATGTGTAGTGACTGTGCTTTTCACTGTATGGTGCCGGGGCTTGTGAAGCCACGGCCGTTAATGTGTTGTTATTACGGGCAGCCCGGGTTACGGGATGTAGTACCAGCCCTAGCGGGGCTTGGGTGAGCGCTGGTTAGCGTGGAGGCACCGCGAGCAGTGTGCGGTGCGGGCTCCCGGCGAGGGAGCGAGAGAGAGCGTCAGCCAGCCAGGGTTACCTTGGGGCATGATATGCTGGTTGACCTGCTATCACGTGACCGGATGATATTAGAGGGGGCCACCGGTGGACGGGGGCCGTGGGGCGGTCACGTGGTCCAAAGGAGCTCTCGGGAACCTTCGAGAAGGAGCTCGAGAGACCTGGAAGGTGGGCGGGGCGAAGGGCGGAGCCAGCCCCAGCCCGGGGGCATTTAACGAGGGCTCCGTGAGGAGCTCGAGGTTCTACGTGTGCTGGTGTTACAAAGATCCACGTCGGGGAGAAGAAGCCTCTAGCCACGTGGTCCGGGACCTCGTTTGTGGTCCGGACCGGGATAGCGAACCGTGTCTCGTTCTGCCGTAGCATGGTTAGATGGGCATTCGAGACCCGAGTGTAGATCGTGTTGTGTTGCGTGTTAATGTGTAATAAATAGTGTTGCTCCCAAGATAACGTCTGCGACTCAAATTTCGATTTAAAGCTTTCGTGACTGCAGGGATTCATCTTCTTGGTTCTTTCGGTAAATTCACGTAGAAGGAAAATAATAAAATAATAAAAATTTAACATAATAAAATCATTCTCACGACGTTTCGGCCACAACGCAAGCAGCCGTCTTCAGGTGGAATGGCACGCCCCAGGCTTGGAGCGACTATTTATGCTGGGATGGAGGGGCGAAGAGCGGCTTGACAAAATAATTTGCATATCAAGAGGAATTTAGCATATTTATGGGAAATGCTGATATGCGATTAGTACTTGTGAAATGCATAGGAGGTTTGGCGAGGGGTTTAAAGTCATTATGCCCATGCATTATGCAGGATTAGCAGTCGTGAGAATTTTTATTGTTTTATATTATTTTATTATTTCCTTCTACGTAACTTTACCGAAAGAACCAAGAATATGAATCTCTGCAGTCACGAAAGCTTTAAATCAAAATTTAGTACAGCATATCTCAATACGTCCTTATACATTGACGATGTACACGTGTATCTGCTGTCGCGCAGACGTTGTACATACATACACGATAGAAAGACTGGGCGCGTATTTGTAATTAAATATGAAAATTACGCTCGGCTGGCCCGAGGCCACGTGGCAGAGGGATCCACGTGGCAGTGATTGTAGAGGCGGGGGCCAAGGCGACCCTGACTGTCAATCACTCCTGGAATTAAACTATCTTCAACTCAAAACAGGTCTTCCCACCTCCCCCTCTCACACACACACACCTAACAACGCGCATTTCTCATTCGCATACCGAGCCGGCGTACACTTCGTATGCGTGCGTGCAGGTGAATTTTTTATTTTCTTCATTCTCGTCGTGAGCATCGATAAATAAATAAATAAAGCTCGCGGCGTGGTGACGTCACCGCGTAATTTGTCCCACTTGTGGCTCCGCGGATCAAATCACGTGATGACGTACAACAATTACGCGCCCGACGTCACCGCGCAAGGTCGGGGGATGCAGCGCGCGCGGCTTTAAACTTTACGCGGTGACGTCACCGCGTAGTTTCCATCGCTCGCGAAGGCGGAGCGAGGTGGTGCGCGCTGACGTCATCGCGAAGGTTCCGTAACCGTACGGGACGACGTCATCGAAAACTGGTGGGAGGGCGCGGGCGAAACGGTCACGCGCTGACGTCACCGCAGAGGTTTCAGGCATGAGAGGGGGCGTGGCTAAAAGGTACGCGATGACGTCACCACGCAGGGATCAAACGTGAGAGTGGACGTGGCTAAACGGGTACGCTGCTGACGTCACCACGGAGGTATCAAACATGAGAGAGGACATACTCTTAGGCTTTTTCGGTAAAGTCACGTAGGGTAAAAAATAAAAATAAAATTTATAGAAGTAATAATAGAAATAAAATAATTCGTGATTTATTATTTTATTTCTATTATTTCTTCTATTAATTTTATTTCTATATTTTACCTACGTGACTTTACCCAAAAAGCCTAAGAGTATGAATCCTTGCAGTCACGAAAGCTTCAAATCTAGAATGAGAGAGGGATGTGGCTCAAGGGTACGTGCTGACGTCACCACGGAGGTTTCAGACATGAAAGTGGAGATGGCTAATGTGTACGCGCTGACGTCACCGCAGAGGTTTCAAACATGAGGGTGGACCTTAAATTTGGAGCTTTCGTGACTGCAGGAATTACTCTTTGGTTCTTTCGAGGGTAGACGTGGCTAAAGGTACGCGATGACGTCACCACGAAGTTATCAAACGCGAGAGTGGACGTGGCTAAAGTGTACGCGATGACGTCACCACGGAGGTCTCAAACGCGAGAGTGAACGTGGCTCAAGTGTACGCGATGACGTCACCACGAAGTTATCAAACGCGAGAGTGGACGTGGCTCAAGTGTACGCGATGACGTCACCACGAAGTTATCAAACGCGAGAGTGGACGTGGCTCAAGTGTCCGCGATGACGTCACCACGAAGTTATCAAACGCGAGAGTGGACGTGACTAAAGTGTACGCGCTGACGTCACCACGGAGGTCTCAAACGCGAGAGTGGACGTGGCTCAAGTGTACGCGATGACGTCACCACGAAGTTATCAAACGCGAGAGTGGACGTGACTAAAGTGTACGCGCTGACGTCACCACGGAGGTCTCAAACGCGAGAGTGGACGTGGCTAAAGTGTACGCGATGACGTCACCACGAAGTTATCAAACGCGAGAGTGGACGTGGCTAAAGTGTACGCGATGACGTCACCGCGAAGTTATCAAACGCGAGAGTGGACGTGGCTAAAGTGTACGCGATGACGTCACCGCGAAGTTATCAAACGCGAGAGTGGACGTGGCTCAAGTGTACGCGATGACGTCACCACTAAGTTATCAAACGCAGGAGTGGACGTGGCTCAAGCGTACGCGATGACGTCACCACGAAGTTATCAAACGCGAGAGTGGACGTGGCTCAAGTGTACGCGATGACGTCACCGCGAAGTTATCAAACGCGAGAGTGGACGTGGCTCAAGTGTACGCGATGACGTCACCGCGAAGTTATCAAACGCGAGAGTGGACGTGGCTAAAGTGTACGCGATGACGTCACCACTAAGTTATCAAACGCAGGAGTGGACGTGGCTCAAGCGTACGCGATGACGTCACCACGAAGTTATCAAACGCGAGAGTGGACGTGGCTAAAGTGTACGCGATGACGTCACCACGGAGGTCTCAAACGCGAGAGTGGACGTGGCTCAAGCGCGCGCGATGACGTCACCGCATAGGTTTCAGACAAGAGAGGGGGCGTGGCTAAAGGGTACGCGATGACGTCACCACGGAGTTATCAAACGCGAGCGTGTACGTGGCTCAAGCGCGCGCGCGATGACGTCACCACAAAGTTATCAAACGCGAGAGTGGACGTGGCTCAAGCGCGCGCGATGACGTCACCGTATAGGTCTCAAACGCGAGAGTGGGCGTGGCTAAAGTGTACGCCATGACGTCACCACGAAGTTATCAAACGCGAGAGTGGACGTGGCTCGAGCGCGCGCGCGATGACGTCACCGCACAGGTTTCAGACAAGCGAGTGGACGTGGCAAAACGAGTCGCGATGACGTCACCGCACGCGAGCTGTTGCTGCTGGTGGTGGTGGTGCTGGTGGTGGTGGTGGGGGCGGGGCCACGTGGTGGGAAGGGGGCGTGGTCTCCGCGCCGAGTCTCCTCTGCGCGTCGGCGCGCGGAGTTTTGCACTGCGCGCCGCCGAGTCGTCCAGTGCCCGAGGTAAATCCGCGGCTCATCCCGCCCGCCTGCCCGCCTCTCTCTCTCTCTGTCTCTCTGTCTCGCTCAACAGCGACGGCCAAGCTCCCCCTCACTCTCGCCTAGCGTTCACGTGAGTGAGCGAGCGAGCGTGGTGTGTGGACGCGCGCGTTCGTCGTGAGCGGGCGGCTGCTTTGTGAGAGTTCCTGCAGGAAGTGCCGCTGCTGCTTGCTGCCCCGAGCTGCCCTCATCTCTCCTCTTCACCCCCCCCCACCACCCCCTGTCCTCCTTGGCTGCCCCCCTTCTAGCCTTTTGCTCGTGGCCCACAACTTGACCTGGCCTTTTATTCCATTGTCTTTCATCCAGCATGCCTGCACCCCCCCCCCTAATTACAACTTATTCAACAGTGCGGTTTGTTGCTGACCATTTGGCGTTTTCGGGACTTTGGGGCCCTGGGCTCAACGATCGCGATGTAAAAAACAATGAAACCTTGCCTGCCTGCATATAATCTACGCCTGCACGTCTTCATTCCTGAGTTTTATTCCTTTGCCACTGCCCTCCCTTCTATGTCCGTCTCTCTGTCCACTACTTTTGTCTGCCCCTCTTATGTTAACCCATCTGATCGTATTTTACTTGAGCCCTCTACCCATCTCCCCTGCCCCTGACACTGCCCCCCATTACCTGCCCTCCTGCCTGCCCCTCTTATGTTAACCCATCTGATCGTATTTCACTTGAGCCCCCTGCCCATCTCCCCTGCCCCTGACACTGCCCCCCATTACCTGCCCTCCTGCCTGCCCCTCTTATGTTAACCCATCTGATCGTATTTCACTTGAGCCCCCTGCCCATCTCCCCTGCCCCTGACAATGCCCCCCATTACCTGCCCTCCTGCCTGCCCCTGCCCTCCTCCTCCTCCTCGCCATCGCCTTCTGTACCCCTCCACACGCCACTATATAAACGCGGTTCGCTTTGCATGTAACGTACATCAATTACTCTTCTTCGCAGAGCGGGACATCGGGGTTCGGATTACGCTTTGTAAAAGTTTGGACGTCGTGTAACTCGGTTTAAAGAGCGATCCTGAGATTCTCGATGTGTCCCCAGTCTGCGTAACAGCACAGTCTAAAGCACTTATTCCATCCCCTCCTCCCTGTCTCAAGTCTCCACGCACTGTAATGGTGTTGAATTGAGGCGCTAAAGTTTACTTTTATCTGAGTTCATACGTAGATGGGGAGACCCCCTTATTGTGTGACAAGTAAAGTTGGGGTGGGGGGGGGGGCTAGTTTGGCGCTTGCCTTTAACCGCACAGCAGAAGTCAATGGCAGGGGGACGCACACGCGTTCACACACGCAACTGTGAGTGTATATGTGGCACTGAGGCCATGAATGAGCAACGTGGACATTCGTGGAGTGGCTGGCTGGCTAGCTGCCTGCCTGCCCCCACCACCAACTTCCCCCTCTCCAACCCTACCCCACAAGTACCCATCCCTCCCTTCGTCTTGCCTAACCCCCCAGACCTGCCCCTGCTGCAAACGCCTCTTGCGGGGAGGGCTGCCCGGCTGCTTCCGCGCTGTTTGCATTGGGCGAATGCCAGCTTCTCTTTACGCTCCACGCTCTCTTGTGCTTCATGCACACATATACAGCCAATTAATTGACGGAGATTTGATTGGATAGTGTTCATACTGCATTAGTTGTAATCACAATCACATTGCTACGGCTGGCCCGTTATTTATTTTAAGTATGCCGTTTTCCTTGCCATTAAAATGATGTTCTATTTCAAGTCTTGTGATTTACTTTGCATTTTTCACATTCAACATACCTGTGGTGTGGCCAACAGTGCAAAATTCCACCGGCAGCAGCAGAAGTTTGGCACTCGAAATGGAATATTTGTTCTTTTAAAACGTTTATACAGTAGAACGTCGAATTATAATTTGCGCTTAAACTTACGTGCAACTATTTTATAACTATCCACCTCCGTCCACAGAGCAGTATAAATTGGCATAACCAGAGTCGATCGTCAAATCCGCGCGTGCTGGGTGGGGTGAGGTGTTGAGTGCTGTTACCTATCCCAAGACGTCTTGGCCGGCCTGCAAGAGTAGGCCAAGTACCCTCCAGAAGGGCTCTCTCGAGTTCCCTCTCCTGTAGAGACCCCACCATCAGTAGTGGCGTGAGCAATTGTAGTGCTGCACATGTTAACTCTGTTTTCAATATGGGGCGAAGGTTATATAAACGGTGTATTTTGTTGGTCCTGTATTTTTTAATGTTATGTAAAACGGAAAAACTCTAATCTTGAACCTTTCATAATGGTTTTAAGATGCCAAAAATGTGTCGTAAAACCTCGAATATTAAAAAAAACATTTGTACTGTACTTCTATGGAATGAAAAAAACATAGATTGCACTGTTTTAATGACCACTTGTAGCCTAAATAAATGTACGTGTACTGCCCTTTTTTAAACCACTACTGGATGAGGTCCATGCCACACCGTGCAGGTCGTAGAGGTCACCACGCTGGTGAGTGTGGGATGGTGCAGCCGAGCATAGACGTGGGAGCATAATACAATACAAAATGGATGTAGCTGGACCTGCCGTCTTATGCCTACAACATAAACCCCACAGCAGCTTGTATTATATTTATCATCAATACATGTTTCTTTTGGACCATTGCAGATTAATCTTTGCAGCAGTGATTTGAAGAGCTATCATCTTTGACAGAGAAGATGGACCTGTACGACCCACAAACCCTGGGCCTGGTAGTCTTTGGCGCATTCATGCTGGTGTCGGCGCTGGGAATATTTCTCGTCTCCACATTCTCAATGAAGGAGACCTCTTTTGAGGAGGCCCTTGCAGCCCAGAGGAAGCAAGACAAATCTCTTTTGTTTAAAGCTGGTGATAAGAAGAAAAAGGAGAAGGTGACGGACAAGCCCAAGAGGAAGAAGAAAGACGAGAAGCCAAATGGGCAGGTGGTGGATGGAGAGGCTGAAATGCTGGTGGTCGATGTTGAGGAGGTCAAGTATGAGTCTGCACCCATTGTTTCCACACCACCGTCTCAAGACATGGGGGCCAAGGACAAGAAGAAGAAGCAGGCCGACAAGAAAGTTGGAAAGGCCGAGCAAGCTGCTGCTGAGGTTCCACCATCAGTGGGGCCTTCTGGAAAGGTTAATCACCAGACTGGACTAGCTCAAGGAAAGAAATCTGAAGGTACGTGTCAAATATGGTGACAATATGATTTATTTTAGTGACGTAGGCAACAGTTTTTTACAATACCCATCCTGTAAATGTTTATATTTTTTATCCATGAATGATTATACTAATTTAGCCTAAACTATTCGTCAACTTTTTAAATATTTTATCGTAAAGGTTGTGTAGAAATACAACACTAAAATGCATTGGTTATTCTTTAATAGTGCCTCTGAAGAAGCAGGAAGTCGTGTCACAAGAAGCTCAAAAGAAGAGTCCTGACCTTGTCAACACCAAGAAGAAATCAGGTGCTGACAAAAAGGGAAAACCCGATAGTTCTGAACCCGCCCCTGTCATTCAAGCTAAATTGGCTTCCACTACGGCCTCGGCACCACCTTCGACCAAACCCCAGAACGCCTTCCCCCAGAATGTCACTCAATCTGTTGCACCGGTTAAGGTGCCACAGGTGGCGGAGAAGGCGCCGGTCGTGGCTCCCCAGCCAAAGTTGGAAAAGGTTGTGGCCCCCGTGACTAAGGCAGATGCACCACCAGCGCGTGCCCCTGCTGTGGAGGAAATCAAGGTGGCCATCGAGGAAATCAAGGTGGCCGTGGAGGAAGCCAAGGCACCAATTGCTGCCGAACCTGCTGCGAAGAAAAAGTCGAGCAACAAGAAGGGCAAGAATGAGACCGGTAAGGTTGATAGATTAATTCAAATCAAGACAGATTAATTAAGTTTTGATTTAAAGCTTCCGTGACTGCAAGGATTCATATTCTTGGTTCTTTACCGAAAGAACCAAGAATATAGGTATAAAATAAATTATACCTACGTGTCTTTACCAAAAGAACCAAAGACTATGGATCCCTGCAGTCACAAAAACTTAAAATCTAGATTAAGGTTGTTAAATTGCCCACTGTGCAGTCTGGTTTTTTTAAAGACTGGGTTTGACTGGTGGATGGATAATGACCGTACATTATAAAAGACATATTGGTCAAAAATTTACAGTCTGATATCATAGGCCAGCTTTGACGTGTAAGTCAGATCAGGATTCGAAACATTTAGTATTTAAATTTTTGCGAGTATTAAATAAAGTGCTCACACTATCCGTTTGAGTATTTATTTTGAATGCGGTGGGAAGGTGGAATATTGACATAGCTATTATGGGAAGAAATGAATCAGGCATTCATATTTCACGAATATATTGTAAGCCCAAAAGGACATTGCATGTAAACCTTAAATTGTGTAATTTAATGCTAACACTAACGTTACAGTAGGTTGGTTTGAGGTTTGGGTGTACATATTGGTTAGCCAGATGTGGCTTGTGCGTGCCATAGAATATCTTCCACATCCGCTTGTCTTGCCATACGGCATGCATCCAAATAGCTTTATTTAGCTTATTGGACGCGACTACAATGGCCCCCAAGATTAAATAATACATTGTATTGGTTTGTTATGGTAGTGTATGGTGAATGTGATAAATATTTAAGAGAGAAAATAATACAACTGTACCAATGGTTTGTGACATTTTTTCTTGAATTCTGCTTAGAGTTTATATGCACACAGTGCATTATATATAAAACTTGTATTTACATCTCATTTTAATGCATCTGCATCTGAAATGTGTAAACGTATTGCTTACAATCTTTATTTGAAGCTTTCGTGATTAATTTTCTAACTCTTTTTAACAGTTTATTGTTTAAACTTTTACACAACTGTATATCGTGTTTGCGAAATATATTTTCATAATAATATAGCTAAAAGTAACTTGCTCATTTAATTCTTAAACCACGTGACATGTACTCGAGATGTTAAACGTACACGTAGTGGCCTTTAGGTGAAGGAGCTGCGGACATATGGAATAGATTCCGTACGAGCACTGACGTGGCACATTTGCACTCGTGGGACTGAGTGCAGACTCGCAGGGGAACACATGGTCAACGGAAAGAATGAGACCATTGCAAATAACTGGCATTTGTTTTAGCTTAGCTGTCTGGAAACATGTATTTTTTTTACGACAGTACTGCACTGCACTATCAAATTATTTTTTACGTCTATTTGAATTTTAGATGTTGGGAACAGCTACATGCATGGGCGCACTGTCATGTCATATAATGTACTGTGATTAAGAGCACATTTATATTTATGGCAAGCTTTTAAGAAAAGCATTATTTCCCATTTATTTAAAATGTGTTAGCTTAGGCAAATATAGCCATGCCAGCCGGATCCATACGTTGCTATGAGACGGTGGATTGAGAGTGTCTGGATCCAGGATGTTTGCTCTTGGTGGTGAAATGTTTTGGCCTGCAAGCAGTGTGCATAAATTCCTATTTTTGCCACTCCATGGATTGCCTGTCACAAATTCTGCTCGCGGTACTTTTTTGTATTTTTTTATTTCCCTTTGTGTGACATAAGGTCCGGTTTTCTTAGTTGCATTTCAAACCTGCCGTGGTGAAAGATGTCGGTCTAAGTTCTTTGTTTTCCATTCAATGGTCACAACCCAATGGTGTCCTCACGTCACGAAATTGGTTTCTGCTGATGTCACGCTTTCCCGGAAAATGTAAATTAATTTCTCCTCGTGGGTGCATGAGTTCAGCAGGCTGCATTGCACGATACTGTTTGCGTATTTGTACATTTCCTCAAGGGTAAGTGCATTTTTCTTGTAAGCTGTTTACATTTAGTTGCGTGGAAAGTTGTCTATTTTTTTATTTCACTATTGCCTTTCGACGACAGGTCACTTTTTGAAATAGCGACCCTTAAGTAATTGCTGTTCAAATATATTTACAAGCCATACATGAATGAGTGTGTTCAGTATTTTGTTGTATCAATGAGCTCTCAAGTTATGTGGCCACTAAGCTTATGTGTTTGACAATAATTAGTGGTGCAAGGCACTGGAAACAGGGTCACATGAGGAAGTTGATCAGGATACAGTACTACATAGTTGCAAAGCCTTGCCCTTTGTAAGCTCACACTCTTTTTTTCAATGAATGGCTCTGTATAAGGGACGTAAGAAATGAAATGGCTTTTTTCAGATATAACCATACATTTATTTCTCCTAATAAGTAATGTTTTGGAAAAAAGTGTTTTAAGCTATGAAGGATTAACCAATGCTTGGTCTACAAAGTGGATTAAGTGATAAGTACAGTATGTAGATTATACTATTAAAGTTCGTGTTTATGTGCTCACATTATTAACAAATTGCAATCTATTTCATGCAGTGGGTTTCCTTATGTGTGAAAGCTAATTCAACACATTTATGCAACTTTTGAGAATGTAACAGTTGGCATTTACTGTTGGTCATATTCTGGCATCATTCGCATTTTTGGATCTGATTATCATCTAAATGAAATTTACGGTAATAGCCAAAAATATTTTTTTCTCTTACATAGCTTCAACAAATATGTATTTTTCTTACGAAACTTTTTAAAAGCGGTGATGGTTATCATCCATTATATTTGGGTTAAATTTCCTCAATGCAAGCTATGTATATAGCTTATAAAAATAAACCCCCTCCGATATTACGTATTTAATCAGTGGTGGTTTGCTTTATTGTCTTTGGACAGTGTTTTATGATATCAGTTGCTAAAGTTAATGTTTAACGTAATGTACAGAGGTAAATGGAAGTAGGCTTACTTCAGCAGAAGACAAGGTACTGTATGTGGCGTGGCATGGCAAGAAGAATCCTTTCCCCAGTATGTTTGGCATGAGACAATTGAATTCAGCACTTAAAATCGCCACCACCATTGACCTTTTTCTTGCCATTTACAAGGAGTCTATTTGACGTTTGGCATTTTAAATTGTATTTGTATGGTTGCAGTCAAATTTAGAAATGTCTTGTTTAAAGTTTTGTGTGGACAGCCGAACCAGTTCTGTGAACACAATACATTTTACACGAGGTTTGTTTACTGAGATATGAAAAACTTGGGAGTGTTTTACAGCGTTAATCCCATTCTGTGTGCTTTGTATCACAGCAAACATTGACTGTGGCAAACATTGCCAAAATTCGTAGAAGTTTAAGCATAGTATTGCCACTGCTATCCTCATCTTTGACGAATGCAGTTGATGCATTTAAATGTGTTGAGCAGATAATATTAAACAGTACTCTTTGCTTTTTTATCTTTTAGTTGTTAATACTATCCTGAGCATTTCCATGGTTGGTTACTCATTAAATCATAAACCCAATATTGTGGCCTGAGTTCCAGGTGATATGCCAACATTAACAAGTAATTTTGCCACGTAACTAAGCCTCGGATATAACGTATCGCTGAAAAAATGTAGTTTTGAATAAATTATGACGTAGCTTTGTCGAAGTTTTCCAATTTGACTATCACAGTTGGAAATCGGTTGCTTCATTGTGTAAATGTAATAAATTGGTATTACATTTGTAAGTTATCATTTAAACCAGTTGTCTCAACACAATTTCACCCAAGTATGGCCCCTAGCTTATATATGGAAAGCATACCGTGAAGGGACTATTATTACAGTGTTAGCTAAAGGTAATCTTCACTCGTGAAAATGATGCCGTAGTGAGTTTGACTACCACTGACAGCACACGATGTGCTTTCTTAATAATGACGCTTTGTGAGCCTTGAGCCTTCAATCACAAGTAAAATATTTTACCCTTTACCGCCATCCACCCTAACCTCCATCCGCACATACTAACACTATCTTTATTATACCACGTATGTATATATTTAACTGAAAGGGTATATACAAATGTATACCCGTACATGTCTGTGTTGTTAGGAATGCACATGTACATTATAGGCTCTGATGGAAGCTTCTGTTTTTTGTGGTCAGGAGAATGTTTTGGCAGAGGAACCACGATTCTGTTGGTGTCCTTGATTCTTAGCCTGAATGTTGCATATTTAAAAAAGCATAGTATCTGTGCTGGCCATACCCTGTCAATACTTGCTTGGAGAGGTTGGCTAGGTGTCTCTTCAGGCCATTCTTGATTTGAAGCTTTTGTGACTGCAGGAATCCATTCTCTTTGTTTTTTTCGGTAAAGTCACGTAGGTATAAGGCCATTGTTAAGCTGAAAATAGACGTTTAACAACTTGAATAGGGTGCAGTGAAAAGAGGGTTCTTTCACACCAGTGCTTGAGACTGATGCCGAGGCCACTACACACCTCACACTCCATTTCCTCAATGGACCTAGCAAAATATGCATATGTGTGTGTGAAATGTATTGTAGTTATGTTAGTGTTTGGTTATGGTATGCTAGAAAAGGCAATAGAATGTATGGTATGGTAGACTGAGGTTTTATTGTTGCCGTCTTTTGTGCAGTATCACGAGGAAGTGAAGAATAAGAATGCAACTTCAAACATTTCTCGAGCTGTGGCACTGGAGAATTGTCTTCAGTCACATGTACCTATTTCTAGTGTGTAGTTGTATGAACAGGGGCGCCCGTCCATTTCGGCGAACTAGGCATTCACTTAGGGCGCCAAGTTAAGTGGGGCGCCAAATTCGAGGAAAAAAATACAAAGAAAAAATGCAAAGAAAATAACGACTGTTATTTCAATTCGCGTACAGGGGGAATATCAATTATAATACATTTCTAAAAATTTCTGAGAATTTATAGGTTGTACAGACGGACAGACAAACCGAATAATTATGTCTCGGTTTAAAAAAAATACGCTCAAAAACATTAAATGGAAAAGAGGGGCAAAATGTGTCCTAGTATACCAAAAACCTCAGCCGAGATCTGCTCTTGGGGTTTGGGGGTGGTGGGGGTGCCGATTGCACGGTTTCCCTAGGGTGCCAGTTACTGGAAGCTAGTCTAGGGCCGCCCCTGTGTATGAACTAATGTTTTCTAAAAAGTTTCCTAACCCCATCTTTATGGGTGAAGTTTAAGAAAACCGACTAATTGGGTTGTTTGGGGTTCGATAATGTAGGTATACTGTAATACAACATTTGTAACCAAATGCGCACCACATGATGAAGCCAATCAAATCAAGTTTTGGTGATAGACTTCTGTGGCTTACTGCACTGTCCAGTTATCAACCCTCATTTACAAAAATTCTGATACGACAGTTCTCTATATTCGGCAATTTGAATGTTAAATGACTAATGCATGGTTTTGAATGAATCGGGACATCTTTTTTCTCAAAGAAACAACAAAGCACACCGGCTACATTCAGAAAGGCCGTGAACACTAATGGTTGTGTGTGCATTTTGATAGCACAACTGCCCTTTCATTGATGAATCATTCATTGAGAAATGCAGTTCATTAGCACGAACTCAAGGCCTTGGTTCTTAAGCAGTGTGACGTGCTTTAGTGTTAACCTTATTAATTTTAGCAAACCCAGCCCGTTCCTTAATAGCGTGGAGACAAGCTGTTGACGCATGCTATTGTGAATGAGGAACAGGAGCTTTATTGCCTTTATTATTTTTAAGCAACTGTTAAAACCTTAAGCAACTCCTGCTAGTGTCTCGCCCCACGTTTATCTATTTAATACAAATGTATTTCAACAAGTATTGTATTAATTTTCTGTTGTGGTGTTGTATCCAAAAATACCACTGCCCTAAACATATACACTTTACGAGAATGTGTGTTTCCCTCCAGCGTTCTAAAGCTGAGTTTATTATTAGTACCTGGCGAGTGCACAGCTATGAAATAATCTACAGTAAATATTATCTACCACAGAAAGTTTAGTACGTAATGGTTATGTATACGGTAGTATGTTATCTGGTAACAAAAGGTCATACGCATTTATATATATAGTATTGTGCCGGTTAACATATAGAGTATGTATTCCTCTATGTGTGCGTTTCCTCTGATTCTTCTTAACACATGTCGTATTACATTTATATATACGCCACAGTACTCCACTTAATGTATCATCATTAGCCAATATATAATCACTGCTCGATAAAGGCATCTCCACATTGTCGCCACCGATCGCGGCCTTCAGATACGAAAAGGGATAAAAAGACCAATTACAAATTAACTTTGTAAAGCCATTTGGAAACGAAGGAGAAAATGAATTGAAGAACACAACACAAATATGATTAAACCTGTCATATTGTCTATAAATAACGTGTTTGCACTTAGTGGCAATATAGTAAGTAGTTGGTGGCTATATGTTTTAATTTGTGGTCAAAACTTGACGACAATTGCACTTCCTTAATACAGTATTATATAGAAATATATCTGTTAAGATTGTTTTAATAGACAAACCCATATATTTTGTTTGGTTACATATTTTAAATAAACTGCAGTGTATGGTTTGAATGTTTTACCTGCCAGAGAAAGGTCTAACAACCACTA
Source organism: Lethenteron reissneri (assembly GCF_015708825.2). Classification (NCBI taxonomy): domain Eukaryota; kingdom Metazoa; phylum Chordata; class Hyperoartia; order Petromyzontiformes; family Petromyzontidae; genus Lethenteron; species Lethenteron reissneri. Next base: position 7,664,591 of record NC_083803.1, on the reverse strand, counting down.
ACACGTGTAGATTCATATTTACAACCCCTTAAACAAAAAGCCATTATAATGAGTCAACAGTCGGTTACATTGAGCAGTGTATGGGGGCTGTGCATTAGACAATTGTCAGTGTCTGAAGTGATGTCCTCCCACCTGGCTGTGCTCAGGTGCAGCGGAAGGCCATGTCGCCGTCCCGTACAGAACGCTGCTGGACATCGTGAGCGGGATGGTGTTCAGCCAGGGCGAGGCTGAAAGGCTCATGGAGGTGTTGACGGAGAAGACTGGAGGGCGGATGCAGGGCACCTGGCACATGGTAACATCAGCTGTAACAATAATAATAGCAATGTTTTTGTTGTTGTTTTCAGCCTACTGCTGGACAACTGCCAGACAAAGGCCTGTCCCAGTTTCTTTCATTTCCTTCATAAGTTGTGCCTGTCCAATAGTAGCCTCTGAATTATTTCATTTAATCTTGCCATTTTTTCAGCATTCTTCCTCTGCTTGTTTGCCTTATAATCCGTTCCGTGGTTCATTTTCTCCCATCTTTTGTCAGTTTTACTCATGATGTGACCTGGCAATTTCCACCATTGGAGTGTTCTTTAACAAGTATCAATTTGGAGCTCTCACATAACAATTCACACCCCATCCTGGTATGGCATAGCTAGCAGAAGGAAATATCATTTAATGACATCTGAAATGCTTCTTTGTTATCTTTTTTGTCTACACAATAGAGGACACAATTAGCCGCATGCCCTGTTCTACAAAAATCTTTGTCACATATCCATCAAAACAATGTTTTAATTCTCAGCTCTTGAAATTAATATAAGTGAAAAACCAAATTAGACATCATAGCTTCTTTTTGCAGTTATTTAACTTGTTACACTTGAGAACCACTTATATCACAGGTAGCCACGAGGATTTAAATCCAGATTCTCAATAGTGCCAGCTCAGTATGTACTTATGTTGAGTTTAATTCGCACCGAACGTAGCCAACCATGCTTCTTTCGCTACCGCAGATATGGAAAAATAATAATTTGGGATTGGCTTTGATAACATATACCGCAGGAAGGTTTAACACCCACTCCAAAGTCCTGTAGTTGACATGCTTTTGTAATTTAGCCTTACAATTAAACGAGCAGCTGTGGGAATTGAACACATACACTGATCCTAAAACTTAATGAAAGTTAATAACAATGTTGAAGATAGCGCTAATAGTTAAATACAAATATTTGTAACAAAGTACTGCGTGTACAAATACATGGAGCAGGCTCAGCACTGTAACACGAGTTGCTTACAGAATACACAACCGGTCAAGTGCTCTGAGCCGTTCCACTTTCTGTTCAAGTGCAAGTGACACATCAATTTCCCTTGCTTACTCATGCGAATGTATAAAAAGTTGCTTCTCACTCTTACTATAAATCTGACTGGTGGTCTTAAAATTGGTTACCGGTAAGGTGGCCTCCATAAACATTTCTGTACATTGTGTGTTTACACTCCTGTGATCAGAGCCACTGTTGTGTTCTACAGATGTCATGTATCTTGAACTCTAGTGTACATTGTGCTTCGATATACAGTGTTTTACTAGGTTGTGTAGAGACAAATGTTCAACACATGCACGGCTAAAAAGAATCAACCACGATGAAGAAAATACACCTCCACTGCTCTTGTGTTGACCACGGTGGTGTCAGAGGCACAAACGTATTGTTGTTTGCTGAATTGGTTGAATTAATGTCATATAAAGTGGGTGTTTTATACTTGTGCTCGCAAACTGACAATGGAACCTTGCTATGCACACATACGCACAATGGTTTAGATTTATGGGAGGCCATTTAAATGTATTGTAAGGCGAGTCCTGCTGCCTCTGGTGACGTCAAACTGCTGTTATGTGCACGGCTGATTGTACTTCCCTTAAACATTTACTCGCCTATTTTGCTTCGAATTCTATTCTCAAAATATATTTTAGTGTATGCTTTAATACGTGTGAATATTATTGTTGTATATTTCCCAGTTCCTTTTTTTTCGCACAAAGCTACCTTGGTAGATGTTGTTTGGGGTTACCATGGCCCTAAACTACAAACAGTATTTAGTTGTAAGTAATTGTGCAGTTAATTGGCCCCTTGGGCACCTTGGGCTAATTTAAACCTTAGACTTTGGGCTGTACAGATACTATTCTCACCTTTGGACTGCGCAGGAACCAGCTTCTGCCTTCACCTGGTATTGTGGAGTATTATTAGACATGTGTCGTGTTGTAGAACGACACTACTGCATTGGCTCGGTATGGGGGCTGTATGTAAGCAGGTGTCACGGGGGTCGTGTCGGGCCGTGACACTGCGTGAACCCAACAGGACACGTGACCGGATAAAGGGGGGCCAGGGGCCCCAGGGGGGTCACGTGGTTGGGGTTCAGGCCTTCCCGAAGGATCGGGAAGGGGCGCGTGGCCTGGGGCGGAGCCAGCCACGCCGTAGTGGTTGTCAGCGGGGCGTGGACGGAGAGCTGGGCTGTTCTGTGCTGTTCTGCTGGGTCATCTCTGGGATGAAGCTATCCTGGTCCAGTGATGTAGTACCGCCATGGGTTAGCTAAGTTAGGAACGGTGGCTACCACCTTAAGTCGTTATGTTAAGTGTTACCTGTTGTGTTAGCTAATAAATAGTGTTGCGCCTGAATTTAACCCACTACACATGTAACAATGCATCAATTCATCGATTTAAAGTATTTTACACTTTTTATGCATGGAATCATGAGTGTATCAATAATGTCTTTTAAATCATACATATAGGTCATGTGCAGTAAAAATTTGACCAAATGCAATCAATTCTGAAATATTGTGACCCTAAATTTTAGCAATTCATCAAATCATTGTGGAGGTTTTAGGAGTTTTAATCATTACATCTCTGATTATAGAGTTAAAGGTCTAGATTTTTTCAGATATAAAAATAATGCTTATTAATGTTGATTAAAAGGCTATGACTTTGGATGGTGGGTTAGCAGAGGGGGCCTCAACAAATACATATATATATTTTCCTTAACAAAGACATGGTCTCCATGAACAAGCACCTGAATGTGCAGTGAACTACAGAATAAACCAGGTTGCATATGCGTGAGTACTGGGAATAGACAATTGTCACGTGTTACTTTCATGATGTTAAAGTATCTCATGTGTTTTGACTCTGACTCCCGTGCTGACTGTGTGCGTAGGCTAGTGCCAAAGGAGACCCAGTGGCAGCTGTGAAGAAACAACTGGAGGAGAGGGAGAAGCAGCTGTCTATTGAGAAGGAGGAGGCAACTGCTGCCAAGGCCAGGCTGAAGCAGCTGACGCAGGTGAGCCACTAGACGTATGACGCAATTGTGTAATCGTGGTTTGTTAGTGTGAGTTGATTATAAACTGTAGGTTATTATACTAATGCTTTCAGCTATGTTTTTTTTTATTTCCTTAGTTACAAGGTAACTTACATTTTTCTTAGTGACATTTTGTGGTAATGCTCACAGTGGATTGTTCAAGCTGTTCTATTCAATCATTTTGTAATTGCCAGCTATTGGGCATTGTTATCGTACAGAATGACATAGTGTGCAGATATTTTATTTCATGCACTTTCATTCCACGTACCTTGACAGTGGGCCATTGTTGGTGCTTTTCATTTCTCAGGTGTCTTAATAGGTCCCAGTTCATGTCTAATGTTAGCTGGAAAATTGTGTCGGTGTGCGTCATTAGCGATCGCATGTGTTGCTTAATGGTTCTGCAGGAGGTGACCACAGAGCGGGTGAAGTGGGCGGCCCTGGAGACCAAGCTCCGTGAGCAGGCGAATGACAAGGAAAGTGAAGCCAAGGCCCTGCAGGCGCGCATGCAGGCCAGCTATGAGGATCACACGAAGGAGGAGCAGCAGCTGCAAACCAAGGTGACCCATACGGGGGGGGCAGGTGGCTCCGCTAGCCAGTGCAACCTCACAGATGCATGTCTCCTCCTACAAGTGTCATGTGGATGACCCCACCGTTGTCTGAAGTTTCAAGCACAGCCTTGTAGCTTTTTGTAGAGCATTGTGGCACAGTGGTAACATTTGTGCCTCAGCAAAAATGTCTGGGTTCGATTCCTGTGGAGCCTGAATGCTCTCCTCCTGGTGCTGTTTAGGTTTTCTACAGATTCTCCGGTTTCCTACTATTGCTAAAAGCATAGAATGCATCCCAAATGTAGGACCCTCCTGAAAAGAGTCCCTTGGACTTAGAATGTCTCTCCTGGGTAATAAGTAATTATCGCAGGCAGCACATTAATTTTGCTTACTTGAATGTGTGTTTTGGCCTCAATACTTTAGATAACCAGTGTTTCAATTGTGTGCTGTGAATGTAGATGTAAAGGCAACTGAGTTTTCCTGGATATGTTCTGTCTGTGATGTCCTAGTAACATTCTAAACAAAATAATCAATCCACTGTATTGATCAGCAGGTCGTGGGTGGTAAGGTAAAGCATAAGTACTTCTACCTCTTTCAAGATGTCTGGCCAGTGTGAAAGAGTAGGCTAACTACCCTCGAGAGGGACTCTCTAACTTTTTTGGAGACTCAGCAGTGACACGAGGAAGACATTTCAGGGCTGCATCCATACCTTTATTCCTCATGGAAACAGTCAATATGAATGAGAATGCAATAGTATAATGTGGAGTTAATGTCTGTCACACTAGTAATATAAACAAATTTTCTGTTTTTTTAGCACACCAATGAATATCAGTTCACATTTTTGCAGCTATATACTTTAGCATGCGGGATAGCCAATGCATAGCACAATTTCACATGCTGCGCTGCGCCGTTAGATGTTAGTAACAGTGCTGTCTGGTGCACCACAGTACATCTATTAGAGGGCTTGCAGTCACCTAAGTGATTGAAATGACAATTTAAGTGTTTTTGTGATGCAATGGGGAGCATTTAATGTTATTTATTTCCGAGCAAATTTCTGTCTGGCAACATTGAGCATTTCTCCTGCAGTCCATTTATGATTTGTGCACCGATTAATAGCTGTCGTTAAAACTTAATGTGCAAAAAGTGCTGACGGTTTTGGTGAATAAAAATTGCAATAAAAAATAATTTCTGCATCTTAAAATATACACAATCGTGATCAATCCTGACCGTGCAGTATCAGGGTATGGAAACATCTATTCATCACTTCCAGCTATGTTCTTGGTTCATGTGGTTTCCTGTGTGCACTTTGGGGGGGGGTATGTTGGTAAGCACAATGTTGCGATGTTCTTTCTTCAGAAGGACATGTTTAAAAGTGCTTTAGTACCTTGATGGATATGTCTATATTCACCATTCTATATTCATGCTAGACATGTTCTAGTGTTTATATACCACATGTTAGTGTCTGATCCTATTGTTGGAGTTTAGATGTGTTTGTGCAGTGTTGCATTCTCTAGGTTTAAAAGTTGGTGTTTGTATATAAGTGGTTGTAAACATGTATGCTGCTGTATAAATGTCTCCTGTGTCTGTTCTCAGAATGTCTTTGCAAATGACATGCGTGACATGCAGTCTCCGAGACAACCGTATCTGTTTATTAACATCAACAGGTTCCATAAACATGAGTCAAAGCACCCGTGCCCACATGCTATTGCTTTCTGCCATTTGCTGGTCCATCTTAATCAGGTATAACTTGACTTACGAGAACGTGTTGGCTACTAATAGTAATTTATTATTTTTTAACAGGAGCTCTGGCTGTGATAGTAAAAATTGCACAATGATACTTATAATTATGGATGCAGCAGACCATGTTTAAAAGTTGACATTTAATTCAATAACACTGGTTTATATTTACCTTTTATAATCAGATAATATATATGGCACTAGTTGTGACTATTTTGACAATCTTTATTTCAGTGACATGAAAATGGGCTGCAAAATTTATTTTTCATTTCAATAAATTAATTTCCCAGGGGTCATTAAACTTGATTGGCAGACATCTTTGGCGTAACTCACTGGCTCTTAGTCAATTTGGAAAATCTGGCTCATTAAGTGATCCAAACATATTGTTTGTTCCCATAAAAAGTACTTCCAAACACATGTATCTAGTGTGTGTACACACATGGATAACTGTTGAGTGTTTTGTACTTGGCAAAAGAAACTGCTTCCGTAGTGTTGTTCAAGCTAATGTGGTTGTAAGAGAAACTTAAAATCCTTCATCTCAAGTGGTATAAACTGGGAAGCAATAACGAGTGAAATACCTCACTGGAAATCGCAGGTGAATGAGGCGGGCCAAAGTGGCTGAGGGAAGGTAGTCGAGTGAGAAGAAAGAAAATAGTCAGGACAAAAGCATCACAAACCTTGAGCAAAGAAAACAGCAATTTTTTCCTCTGGTGCCTGATTGTATGCGGCATGCCTGATTGTATGCGGCATGCATGATGTGCCACAGCTTGAGAATTACTCTCGCTAGCCACCCACAACACAGAGGGGGGGACCTACAGTTGATGGACCTTTTCAGCACTGAAGCCATCATACTATGAAATGCACGGATGCCATTGATGATTGATGGTTGTGAAAAGGGTAGTGATCACGATGGTGTTGTGTATGTGTGTATGTTGGGGAGCGGTAGTGTAGCAGTTAGTGTGCTGCGCTACGAACCTGGCGGCCCCGAGTTCGATTCCCGCTCACGGATAACACCAGTGACAATTATCTGAACCGGTCCTGGGCCTCCTCTAGGTCGACTCAAACTCAAATGAGTACCTGGTGTGGTGCGTAAAAATATCGCCACGAGGGGAGACAAAGGCGGCCAGGCGTGGTGCTGGCCACTCACCCCCTCGTGTGATGTTCTGGCGTTCATAGATGTTTGCTAACAGCACTTGCCCCAACAGTCTGTTAAGCTTATAGGGGGATCTTTGTTTTTGTGTTGGGCTCTAGGTGCGAGAGCTGCAGGAGGAGCTGGATACGAGCCTAACCAACTTGCGCAAGGACAACACCATTCTGAGGGAGGCACTCACCAACTCGACCAGCCAATTGGATAGCAAGTAAGGCCTTCAGGCTATTGTAACATTGACTAAATTATGTGTACAGTCCTTTTCCTTAATATTAAGTTATTTGTGGAAGACTATATATACACACACAAAAATACATAAATATAGAAGAATCATATGTTTAATTCATACAATTGCATCTAAAAGTGCTGTACAATAATTACACCATTACATCAAAGAAGGGGATAATCCCAAAATAAGGAACTTATGAGCAAGGGTACTAAGTGTGGAAACCAACAAAATCATAAAAAGTCTTTAAAAAGTTTTCCGATTTAGCTGTGCCTTCTAAATGTATAAACTCTTCACATCACTAGAATGTTAAATCATCATCAAGCCAGACAATAGTTTTCTTACAAGTGCTATACATACTCTCCTTTATTGTGTTGTCACATCCTTTAAACATAGCTACTTGAACCTTAAAGTATTTGAATTCATTAAATGAAAAAAAAATTTAAATAATGTATGCCCATGCAGTCCACTGAGAACACTGCCCATCTGTCTATATAATCTATGCCACATAATATCGGTCGTTAGTATATAGTTGTTTGTGTGCATTGTAGGGCCAATGCAGAGCTGGCAAAGCTGCGGCAGGATTGCGCTCGGCTGACCAAGGAGCTGCATGACAAGACAATGAGCCAGCAGAAGGAGGACAAGCAGAAGGAAACCGTTGCTGGCTACGAGCAGCAGATCGCTCAGCTCAAGGTTTGTTTAATGGGCCACGTCTATGAGTCGTAGCTATGTGTGCCCCTTGCACCTACATTTATTTTACATCCAGTCTGTTTAGCCTTGAGGCTAGTGTCATGAAAGTTTCGTTGGCCTCTTGATTGTGTTTCCATTGATGCTGTTGAACCTTTTCTTATGTATCGTTTGTTTTTGTTATTTAGAAAATATGGCCAATTCACTTTCAAAATTGTCTATCAGTTATTTATATTCATTCACAAATACTGATATGGATACTTTTCTTTACAATGTGTAGCACAAAAAATTATCGTTATATTTTAATTGAATGTAAGGTATGTAACAATTGCAACTTCCTGAAACTGCTTTTGCTTAAATACATTACGTACAGAGCGAAAGAAGTTCAACATACATAAATAGCGTAAATAATTATTTGTCCAGATCATCGACATTTAAACTCAAATTACAATTGTTGTGTGTGAGATACAAGTGTTGGCATTGTGATACATGCAGGAGTCAGAATTCGATTGGGATACTGGTTTCATCAATATTGGGTGTGTATCGGTTGAGACAGAAAGAACAGCAGGAGTCGGTGAGCACACTGCAGTCGCGTGTGAGCGAAGTGGCGGCTGAGCTGCGCAAGGCCCAGGCCAATGTGGACAGCCTGACTGATGACATCAAGAAGAGCAAGGCAGAGCTGCAATCTTCACTGCAGCAGTCCGGTGGTGGGTCACCCCACGTCTGTGTGCACACTCGATGACGCAGTGGTTATCGCAACTGCGCTAAGAACCCAGTGACCCAAGTTCAATTCACAGCCACAACCAATAACAGTGGCTAATATTTGAACAGATTCTGAGCCTGCCATAGGTCAACTCAGCCTTAAATGAGTACCTGGTGCTGTGTGTAAACGTTGCCACTGGTAAGACAAAGGCGGCCGGGATTGGTATTGGGCCACTCACCCCCTCGTGTAATGTGCTGACGTTCACTAAGAGCACTTGCCCCAACAGCCTGTTGAAGTCTGTACCAAGGGCTCTTTGTCTTTAAATAGAACATACAACAAACCATAGGTCCCCATCTGCTTGTGTACATGCACGCACACAACAGCCCATGGTCCTGCCTGTGAGTTTTATCTATGCACACAGCAACCCACTCACAGGATGCACACTGTTTTCCCCTTCCAAGTCCCATACCAATAGGGCTATTGGCGTTTTGTCATGAGATCCATTCGGCTTTCTCACAGAGCAGTGCAACCCTTTAATAATGGAGAATAATGGCCCACAGAAGCAGATATAACAGCGCTACCTCTCAGATAAGTTTTAAGTAATGTCTCATCCGTGTTAGGAGTAATACTTTTCCACCTGCCCTGCCGCTGAGTAATGTTCACCTGATAGTCAAACTTATATTTTTAATTCAGATTTTTAGTTACATTAAGTGCAGAATCATTTTTTTTGTGATGGAGTTTTTTCTCTGCCTTCATTTGTGACTAGGCTGAGACCATCAACTCACACAACTTGAAAACCTGGATTAACAAAGGCAGCTGCTTCTTGAATTAAAACTCTATATCTTTGTGATGCCAGCTCAGCACTCTGATCCACCCTCAGGGTGCACACTGCTCATCATTTCTGTGATGTCACCTCATGACCTGCTGTGACCTTACAACCAGAGGTCTTGACTGACAACGTTGCATTTTTTGTCTTAATCGCCCCAATGGATGCACCCTTACATGGATATATCTAAAGAGGCGTGGGTGCTGTTTGAGTAAGCTGCTTCGAATAATTTCCTTAGAAAGCATTTTTCAGTGCACTATTTATGTGCATACTTCATGGGTTAGGTCATGAGAAGACAATCATGGTATACATTATCTGAAATTGCACATATATATTTTATTTTAAGCTAGGAAAGCTCCTGAAACATATTTCCTCGTCATAACATAGAGGTATATATCTCTACATTAATATAAAATACTTTTTTTTCTATTCGTTGGGAATATTGGTTGATTTGCTGCTTTCCAAACCAAAGCTTACATTGTTCTTGTCATGTATGTGAATGCTGTGATTTTGTTGGCTATGTTAACCACTAATATGTTTGAAATCTGCTACTCGGTATGGCTGCTAGGAATTCTAAAGTGTCGGTGCATGAAGACTTATTTTGTGCTCGGGACTTTGCCTGTGTGCGTTTCCCACTTTTGTGGCGACAGAGGTGCAGGGAAAGCTGTCGGCGGCGGAGCAGCAAGCGGAGCAGCAGAAGCGCGAGTTGGAGGGCCTGCGCGCAGAGCTGGCCAGCAGCCAGGGTGAGAAGGAGCAGCTGCAGGAGAGGATCTGCTCTGTGGAAGCTCTGCTGCAAGCCAGTGCGAGCCAGGAGAAGGAGCCCAGCCAGAACGTTGACGCCAGTGTCATCAGTGAGCTTAAGGTCTGTGCCACTGCCATCTGTGGCCCCTCTGAGTGTTTTGAACCTGCGATTAATTATTACGTTTTTTAAACTCTACTTTTTTCATCATTATGTTGAAGTTGCTTTTTATTTTCAGTTGGTTTCAATATTATCTTTATTTGTCCTTGTGAGAAACTGTGCTTGTTGTACATGTGATAGATTTTCCCCTAGTAAACACCAACAATTTTCGGTCTTCACTAGAAAATGGTGTTAACTACCTGGCCTGGTGTACTGTAGGTCGTGTGCTCGATCCAAACCTTGATGCCTATGTTTGGAATTAGTATATTCTCCCTGTAAGAGTGTGGATTTTTATCCAGGTCCTCCGTTTTTTTCTCCATATTTAGAAACATCCATTTAGAGTATTTGTCTGCTATAAATTTCTACATGATAAGCCACTTAATTGGGCTATAATTTGAGGCCAGGTCGCGTGTAAAAAAAGAGCGATGTAGCACAGTGGCCCTTACCATGTAAAAAAAATAGTTTAACTTAAATAGTTTAATTATGGAACTCTGGTGGTACTGTCTATCCAATGTATAATTAATGTAAAATGTTTTCGATTTGCTTACTTACAAACTAGGTTGTAATCCAAATCATTTTTGTATGCCGTGTACGTCATGTTATATATTTGACAATCCAAAAATGGTTGAGCATACTTACATGCGATTGATTGTTGCCCCCTTCAAAGAGGCTTATCATTTACTTGTAAGTGAAACGTTCAACACTATCATGTTAAATGTGAAATACTAAAATATAAATGCGATGCTGTTTCTCTTTGCCAAATACATTTATACACAAGGAGTTGCAGGAGGAGAATGATACCCTAAGAAATCTCTTAGAAACTCTACAAGAATCTCTGACTCCGTTTGCTGGACAGGTATCTGGAGCAGCTTTGGTAGAAGTGCTTTACCAAGGGATTTTCTGGTTCCATTGCTTCGTTGTAGAGTCTCATTCATTTCATCACGATTAGTAGTTGGTGACCCATCATACTTCTGCAAAACTATAGGCTTGCCTGTAATTGCGAATTCATCTTCTTTTTCATATAAATTAAGCTTTCTTATAGTGTTTAATAAAAAATACAATAACAGTTTGTATTCCATTTTTAGGAATCTCACATGGAAGAGATTCAGAAGCTGCAGACTCAGTAAGTAAAAAGAAAGAACGTTTTCAGCACATTTTTTTCTATTTTAGAAGACTTGTATTTGTTTATTCAGCTCTTAGTTCTAATTAAAGCATTACATTAATGTGCTTATGAGTAACTGTAATATTGTTTTTCTTAATGGATGGTAACTTTTTTGTTTGGAAAGTATTGTAGCTGAAAAAGCATTAACTTAAACATTACATGCTGCCTAAAATGCTAAGAAAATAATAAAACCTAATGATGTTTTCAACATCCTTTTAAAACAAATGTTAGAGAACAAGCAGAAGCATCACTGCACACAGGCCACTTGCACTTATAAAGGCTAAATGCAATTATTTAGTTGTACGTTGGTTGGAACTTTGAACTGTTCGTGTTAGGAAAATATTCCATGTAAAGTGGGCAGTGATTTATTGATGTGGGCTTGCGAGAGAGCTTCTAATGGAGGTGCGCTGAAACGAAACATGACTGTGTGGCAGGGTGAAGGAGCGTGACGACCAGCTGGCCGCGTTTGAGAAGCAGGTGCTGTTGCTCAGTGAGAGTGTCGAGCAGCAGAAGCAGAAGAACAATGTAAGAGACTTGCCACTGCTTGGCAGATATTTCACCTGAAAGGATCTCGGGGGGGGGGGGGGGGGGTGGTAAACTCGTGAGGTCTCCTTTATTTAGTCATGTAGGTGACGTGGCCGAACAGGAGTGCGTTCACTTCTTGTAGCAGAGGTTCATGGTTCGGGTGTATTAGCCAAAAGGTACGAGCTCTCTGCTTCACAGTGGACGTTCAACGATCCCGTTGCACCATTTTTAAGTGTAGGCCCTTTTGTGCCAGTGACATGGTGGTCCAAGTTTCCCAAATGTGAAAAATTCCCTGCAAATTAGTCAGTTGGATTATATATAGCAATCATTGCCCTCTACTGTGAAGACTTGGCAGGACCCTGAGTAAACAAGCATCGTAGTAATAATGGTAATGCTTGTCTGCTAAATGTTAACATGAGATTTTCTGAATTTGGGAAAGACGCATGAACTAATGTTCAGAATGTGTCCCCACCATCGTTGGTCCTTTCATCAGGTGTGTAACGATTCGCCCCCCTCGCCAGCCAATTTGATGAATTGTCATCTTTCAAGGTCGCCATCTGATTCAAGAATTGGTTATTTCACATTGTGGGGAATATGTCCTCTATCTGCTGCAATGGTCTCTTGAACCCATGACATAAAGCACATACAAATTTAAAAAAATATCGATTCTTACACTCAACAAATGCTTGTATCATGGGCTGAGTAATCTACATCGATCGATGCATTGGTTCCCGCCTTGGTTTAACGACAGCGTGCCACATTGTGTCTTGCATATTTTTGCTCTTCAGCACCCTCTGCCTACTGTTTTGTGCCTGTAATTTTAATTTAAGGCTAGTGCTACAAACAAATGCATTTTCCAATAATATCTGCCATTGGTGCGTACAGAACACATAGAATTACTTTATCCATTGTATTGCTACCTAGCTTGACTGTACTCTGGCAGTTATTCTGTATGCCTTGCATTCATTTGCACTCTTGGCATGTTTTTTATTTAACGCTTCAAAACTAAAAGTGTTTTTTCATTTAACCTTGGCGCAACCGCGTGCAATGCATGGCGTTTGGAATGTGCTTATTTCTCTACAATAGTCACAGATTGTGGCCTTCTCTAAAACAGGATCTGCGAGAGAAAAACTGGAAAGCGATGGAAGCTGTCAATTCAGCAGAACAGCTGAGCAGTGCAAGCTCGACTGCTAAGGTGGTTTTCTTGCCTGTGTAACTAATGAACCATCATGCCCACCTCTCCAGACGTTGTCCTCGAATTTAGTTTTCCATAACAGTGTAGAAATTATGCTGCAATTGTGCAGATCGGTTTTTAAATAAATATAATTTGGCAAGTAAATGTAAATGAATGGACCACTATATTGTTTCTTCTCACACTTTAATATATATATTATATTTCGATTTAAAGCTTTCGTGACTGCAGGGATCCATCTTCTTGGTTCTTTCGGTAAAGTCACGTAGAAGGGAAGCAATAAAATAATAAAAATAAAACATAATAAAATAAAATAATTCTCACGACGTTTCGGCCACAACGCAAGCAGCCGTCCTCTTCACCTGAGGACGGCTGCTGTCCTCTACGTGACTTTACCGAAAGAACCAAGAAGATATATATTATATATTAAAATGGTGACTATGGCAATAATACTTACTATTTTCGATGTAGTTTTTTATTTAAGCTCACTATAAAGCAGTTTCAAGCATGTCTGTTTCATTTACTCAGAAGCCCATTCAAGAGTATATATTATGCAAAGTCACATTTTCACAACTTAAGACTTAAAAGAATACAGACATTATCTCTCCGTCCCAAATCTACCCTGCTTTCGTTGACTTTTACCATTATAAACACATTGCATGTTCCTTTGCTGCATGTTATGCATAAAGCCTACGAGTAATGTATTAAGTGCTTGTGGTTTGTCATGAGCGTATGTAAGTCATGTGATTTGTCGTCTTGCACAGGAGGATCTGGAGAAGAAGATGGAGGAAATCGAGCGGCACACACGGGAGACGCTTCAGAATCTCTTCCCCACCGTGCCAGTCCCTGCAGAGACGGTATAGCGCAGGGTTGTGGTGCATCATTGCACTGCAGCTGATGCCCTGTGTGGCACGTGTATCCGTCGTCCTACCCATGCACACTGCAAAATCTGGTGTCCCCGTCTTGAACAAGCACGAATTATAAAATTGTTAAAAACTAACATACCACCATGGAAAATCTCGATGTTAATTATATATATTCGAACGTGTTTTTTATGCAGTATATTTTGTATAAATCATGCATTCCAATTCAAGCATAATGGGATTTCACCTGATTATGTATATAGAACATTGCATTACAGGAAATTGATAGCGGTGTGTATCTTGCACTTTAATGCACAATGTTCTACTTGAAGCAGTAACACTGATATGCGTCTATTTACACTCCTACACTTTGTTAAGCAAAGTAATATTGCAATGCTGAGTAATTGTCTGTGGTCAAAAAGGAACGTGCAATCTTTTGGAATACCTGCTGTAACGCCGGTGAATATAGTACTCTATTTTAGTGTGAAGTGGGTTTAGAGTTTTCATATCCATCATTCTGTGTCAGGAAGGGGACAATTTGTATTTAACTTACATGTACATATTTACACGGATGCCCCCCTTTATTTACTGGAGGTGAAACGTTCCACAAAGAAAACAATCTACAGCTTATTGTTTTTTTATGACCAGTTGCTGCCATTGATTGGATGAAATTGGACTCTCTACGAGTTAAAATGATTTCAATATTTACTCAACCATTTATTTGCTAAGCATTTGTGTGACACATTGCATTGTGGAAAATGACAGATATCAAGAATGATGCATTGTTTGGTAATGGGAACAACATAATTGATACCTTCACATTTTCAGATATCAAGAATGATGCATTGTTTGGTAATGGGAACAACATAATTGATACGTTCGCATTTTCCCTGTTGAAACACCTGGAAAGGCTGGTTTTTATGCCAGGTTATAAGTACATTATCTCCAGTAGTAGGGCATATTGCACAGGACATGAAAAAACATGCAATAGGGCGGCATATATTATTGTAATATCCAACCGCGTGTATCAGGCAGTCCGTCGCTTAGCAACGTGCATGTGAGGTTCTATTCTGAATGAAAAAGGACAGTCGTGATTCTTAGTTGATTATTAATTTGTCTTTTTACACCAGTGCAATAATACTCAATAGTGTAACCCAGTGCTAATCTGACTGCCATTTCATATTCATGAGCTATGAAGCACTACCTACTTGTGTTTAATTTTTAAATAACAAAAAATGGTCATGGTAATGATGTAGCACGTAAATTCATGTTTCAGACGCCCATGTCAGTGTTTGCTATAGCCATGATTGCCATGGTATTCAAATGGCAGTGAAGTGTCCAGCTCTGTTATTCAATGTAAAATATCTATTTTGTTGCTCATGAGCATGGGGTAGTGCTAATCTCCTTTTCAGAGCTTGGTGACATTGTGGGAAATTCCACATTCTTATGACAGGGTGTTCTCATTGTTCAACTTATAAATACAGCAGAAATGCAAATAATTCCTATGAGAATAGCCCAGGAATACAAGGGAGTAATACAGGAATTATTTGTTGACCAATGTGGCCCAAGCAAAATAGAGGGTAAATATTGTTTCATTTGATCCCCTCTAGAAGGTGCTAATGAATATCAACACCCCTACAGAGGGAGACCTTCATCTTCTTGGTTCTTTCGGTAAAGTCACGTAGAAGGGAAGTAATAAAATAATAAAAATAAAACATAATAAAATAAAATAATTCTCACCACGTTTCGGCCACAACGCAAGCAGCCATCGTCAAAATTATGAGAGCTTTAAAGTCAATGGTATGTGGTCGTGTGCCTCCTTGTAAACCATGTTGCTATTCATAAGGACAACCCGATGCTCTTCTTGACCCTTGAACAATGGAGAACTCGGCCTGTGTGTGTTTAACCCTTGGTGTGCATGCAGAAGCTGAAGCAGTGGCTGCAGGAGTTTGAGAAGCTCGCAGAGGAGAGCCTCAAGCAGCAAAAGGAAGCTGGGTCCTCATCCGTGGTGCGATAACTGCAGTGGTGTCTCTCGGATATTCATTTATAACTTGTCTCATAATGATTCCTTGCTTGCATATCAATTTAACCAATGGAATACTTCATACAGATTTCGTTACACAAATATTACATATTTTAAAAAATAATAAAGTCGCCATATGAAGAGGGAAATTTGTGAATGTTTAGTTTTTCATGAGTATCAGACTTGAGTCATTGCTCTACACGTAACAACATTCTAACTGCCACGAAGCCTCAGTCGGGGTCTTGAAAAGGAGCATCATTAAACGTAAAAATAAACATCTGCTTCTTTGGACGCCACTGCGGATTTCTTACGCTGA
Source organism: Lethenteron reissneri (assembly GCF_015708825.2). Lineage (NCBI taxonomy): Eukaryota > Metazoa > Chordata > Hyperoartia > Petromyzontiformes > Petromyzontidae > Lethenteron > Lethenteron reissneri. The sequence continues at coordinate 7,648,430 of NC_083803.1, read as the reverse complement.
GGGGTAAGATAAATTTTGTCTGTGGGTGTCCTTCAGGAGCTAACGCAACAGCTCGAGGAGGCAGACCAGGCACGCAAACATGCGCAGTCCGAGTGTGACAAGTACAAAGCAGTGCTGGCTGACACGGTGAGTCTGGTCAGGTCCTGCACACTTGATACCCTTTCCACACAGGTCTAGGAACTGGGTTGTGATGCATTGGTTTGGGTATTTTATGTCGATATGTCAAAGTTTCACAGTTCATATTCTATAAATTACCTTTCACTGTAGCTGTCACAATTATTTGAATATTAAATAAGTTAATTACATTTTATGAATAGATTTATAAGGATGTATTTATTCACCATTTAAAATGGACTTCGTTGGTTTGAAGTATGCATTAACGAAAAGATTTTCGTTATTTTTACATATAATTTGTTAATGTGCAGCTTGCGTCCACTATAGGTTCTATGTTTAACAAAATAGCAAAAAAAAGTATTCTTAGATATGACTTCATTAAATCACAAGGGGGGTGAATCATGAGATTCTTGATAATAATAACGTGGGAAAATCATACCATGAAATTAAATCTTTATAAATGCGCAACTTTCATTTTCATCTCATGCAGCAGAAGCAAGTCGTTTTGGGTATGTTCGGATGGCAATGTTGGAAAACAACTGTGTAATCACACCGCAGGGGTTGCACTTTGAAGCTTGGCTTTGTTTTTTTCAGGAGGGCATCTTGAAGCAGCTGCAGGGAAGTGTGGAGGCGGAAGAGCAGCGATGGAGAAGTCAGATTGCCGAGGCCGAGTCCAGCCTTCAGCAGGTTTGAGCTCTTGGCTGACTCGCACACTAAAGCAGCGCCTTCAAGGGAATTCTCACGACATGTGCCACACTATATACACTGCATATAAACTGATACTGGTAGGAACCTCCTGGTTACACCAGCCCACAGGGGATTATTGTGTCCGTCGTGCAGGGAGGGGCTGGGTGGGGAGGGAGGGGCTGGGTGGGGAGGGGCTGGGTAGGGAGGGGCTGGGTAGGTGGGGAGGGGCTGGTCACCCCGTCGTGCCCTTATAAAACTCAACGTTTAACCTACTCACGCCGGCTTGTGCCCGCCCTCGCTGTCGAGCATATTTGCGGAATACACCACGCCGCCGTTGACCCTGGCCATTGACCGAGCAACCCAACGTTCCTACCAACTCCCTCCGCAGGAATTTGTTTCGGGGTTTACTGGGGTTATTATTTACCATTATTATTATTCTTGGTTATCCAGGAAAGCCGCCGCCTCACTGAGTTTCAAAACTCATTCGGGAGGGTCCTGCTAAGTTTTCGCAGGAGGGGCAAACATTGCTGTTTTCCAGTTATGTAGCTGATGAGGACATTTTCAAACGTGGAAAATTTTGACCATGATGCTGACACAAAGCAGTGCTTTATTTTTTACAGTATGCATGGCTGTTTTGGTATTTGGTTAGCTTCTTTGCAACTGTGGAATGGAAAAGATTGATGCACATAGCCAACTGCTGCCCATCACAACCAATGAATGGTGGCACCAAAGCAGTTTACAATCAATGCCGTTGAATGGCCAAGGAACGTAAACATCAATTTAATACCTTTCTTGCTGTTCCAAAAAGCAATTGCTCATCTCTGCAACACACAATGCAAAAGAAGAATAAGCTTTTCACTAAAAATATTCCTGAATATACTTAAAAACTACCCGTTGGACTTGTAATGATGGATTGTGTCATGCTGTGCATTAGTCACAGGAGCGTGTCCAGGTTCTGGAGGAGTCATTGCACAAACTTCAAGGAGAATCCCAAAGTTCTGTGCAGGTACACCATCGGTTTTATAACAGTTGCCATTTTGTCCCTTACAACTTTGGCTATGGTTGAATTGTTTTTATGTTTTGTCATTATTAACATTAGTGGCATATTTGTACTCTAATTTATGACTTGTTTTTCTGTTGTAAAAGCACATATATGCATTACTCCATTATATGTCCACTTTTGAAACATGTATTATTAGTTCAGCCTATTGGCTTTCAGACCAAAGTATCCAGCAGCATTTGTTTAAGCTATAAAACTGGAGCGGTTTCTACCTTCTGGGTCTCATCAGCTGATTCAGGCTTGTTAAGCCAATACTGCTGGATTGTCAGATGTTATTGGCAACAGCACTCTATATAAACGATGGCACCCTGTTGAATGCAAAATGCAATATTCTTACAAACTCACTTTTTTGGGGGGGGGGGGCGGGCATTGAGATTAAACTCGCACAACAATCCCTTGCCAACCACGGGGGTGATGTCCCTGAAAACAGCCATGGTCGGCAAAAACGCGGTTGGTAATAATAAGGCCTTTATGGGAAATAGAGAAGAGGGGAAATAGAGGGTTCAGGCAACCGCAGCCACCGTCACTCGTCAAAGCCTAAGTTTCCGTTACTTCGTTAAACACAAATAAAATAAACAATAACATACTAAAAAACAAATGTAAAAATAACAATTAAAAACAATGTTATTTACCTTTAATACTGAGGGTTGAAGTCCACGTTTATGATGACTTTGATAAGGATGAGGTAATGGCAAAGGTGGTTGTTAGGACGTGGGGCTTTGCCCACCACCCTCTACTTCCACCTAGTGGTGGAAGGAGAGCAGTGGTGGGAGCTGGGCAAGGGGATGATGCACGGAGGTAATAGAGATGCGGGTGATTTGAAATTACAAGTGCTGGTCGCTGTGCTAAACCCCAGATACACAAAACTCCATACCACGGTTATGAAATTGGTATGTCAAAGGAAAACCGTGGATACATAAATACCACGGATGCGAAAAACGCAGTTGGTGAGGGATTGTTGTGTAAGCAGAAATCCGTTCTTTGTCAGCACATGTAAGTAAAGTTTTAGTCCATTGACAGTATTGCCTTGGATGGTGTTTGGTGTAGCTTCAGGCCACGGTGAGCAAGCTGGAGACGCAGTTGACAGAAGCTCAGGCCGAGAGCGAAAAGCAGTCGGCTTATGCAGCAGAGGTGAGCCTCACATCCAGCCCTTATCCATCTAATGGAGGCACTGTTAATTCTGAGTGAGAGTTTGATACTTGAAAGTTGTGGATATCTAACTTTGTGTTGCAAATGTATCATGATGTATTTTGTTTGCTGTAAGACCTGTTGGTTTCCTGTTCGAGCCAAAACATGTTTTAATTGTGCTTGTATTTTGTGAATAATTTGTTTTTACTTTCAGCTGCAGCTATGTGTTACATTTTCTGTATTCTCTTGCAGCTGAAGGGTAAACTTTCAGATTCTGACTGCAAATTCACAGCTGTAGATGCAGAGATGCAAAAACAGAGTGAAGAGCTTATTTCGGTAAGATTTGTAAATGGAACAGGATGGTGTGGCGTGGTGTTATGTGTTCTTGGTCCAATCTGTACTCATTAACTTGTTCCCAATTGATTTTTCTTGTCTCCAGCGGCTGAAGTTCAAAACTTCTTTAACATCGTTATTTCATTGCAGCTGCTTTTAATGATGCCTTGTGTTGGATACGTAGTTTTATTTTTGCACTTACATTTATTTGGTAACCTTTTGTTACAAAATGTGCTGACATTTTTTTACTTTACAGACAGGCATATATGGCATAGGATTTTATTTTTAAATTTAGTGGGGCAGCCCATCCTATGGGTGAGATGGAATGACACGTGACTTACCAGTTATCAACTCGCCCGATTGTCCCCACGCACCCGTTTATACAATATAGTGTAAAGGCTGTTGAAGTTTAATTGGCTCCCCTCACCCCTTAATGGCACATGCCTATCCGTTATGATTTTTTACATGTTCTTATAGGGCTATTGTCATGCGCTACAGCGATTGTAAATGATACAGCAATATATGCAGCGCCAGGACAGATGATTTGAATGATTGTATTCAAGCTATCGTTTTCTCCCTCGTAATTTCAACCTCGCTTGCATAAATTGCCCACAATCTTTTAAATTTGCCTCATTCATTGAAATTAGTGGATCAGTCTAGGAGGAGTTCTTTGGATAAAGATACACCTATACAAAGATCCACAAAGATTAGCTACTTGTAATTAGGCCCTTAACCTGACAACATTAAATCGGAACACAACTTTACATGTATGCACCCTGCTAATGCCTGGACATTTGAAAATTGAAGTGACGTGGAAACGCTGCCTTTAAGAAGACTGGGCTTGCTCAGCTCGATGTGATGCTGTTTGCAGGTGAGGCAGCAGCTGAGCGAAATTCAGACCAGGTTGCTGGAGGCGGAATCTGCTTCCTCGTCCGACCAGGCATTCGTCCTTATGGACGATATAGAATTGGAAGGGGTGAGATTTTTGTGACACACCATTTCTCTTGCATGGGGGACCAGAATGAGAATGCTCTTTTCCTTCTTTCCGGCACTAACCCAACACTAACCCCAATTTTCTCATTTGTGCATGTGCAAGAGGACATCTTTTTGATGCTTTCAGATTGTCGGTCTGTGGCGTTTGCGTATACATTAACCCTTCACTTTTCTCCAAATCAAAGACAGGCACTAATCCTGTTCCATTGCAGTTAACTCAATGCTTGCTGGTGACATCTTCTGACCCTTAGTGCAACTTAAATTTAAGCTAATATTTGAGCAAATTGTGAGCAACATTGGTCAATGTGTTTACAGCTGAGGGGACAGATCAGCGAGATGATGGCGCGGCTGGAGGTGGAAGATCAGAAGCCTCATACTGAGAGGGTAAGCAAAGAAGTTGTTGTCGCCTAGTAACTTCCCACTGCTGGACAAAGGCTCCCTCCATTACCTTACATTTCTTCCTTTCCTGAGTTGTCATCCAGTAGTGGTCTCTGGCTTATTTAATTTTAGTGGAAAAAGATGAAACATGCATTTTGAGTATTTGGCTGATATAAATTTCCACATAAGCTACTTCGTTCAGCTATCATTTGTGGCCAAATCGCTTATGAAAAATAGGTATATAGTTCTGAAAGAATCTGGGATTATATGAACAATGACAACAAACCTCAACCGTAATAAACAGGACCACCACAATCATAAAATAAATTAAGCAAACCAGTCATCGCCATTCTGAAAGATGGAAAGACTCACCCTCCAACTACAGGACCTAATGAAACGTGACATGCTTGTCAAGAATTCCCTCCTATGTTGACCCACAATTGCCTCCCGTACAAAACCGTCCATAGCTGCTGCAAATATTGTGTAGCCTTCGCCACCCTCAGAAGCTGGTGTTCAGTGTCAACAAAAAACTGGAACGATCAATGACTTCTCTGCTGTCCGACACCATTTCAACATCGTCGCCTGCTGCCCAAGTTGGCCAAAAATAATCAGATGTCGTTCTACTGTACACCTAATTGACACGACGCTTGGCAGCCGTACTTTCGGGGTACACCTCGCTGGTAAACATAGCTGCAAGAGAATTATGAAAATATGGCCTCCCTCAAGGCTTGGTCCTCGCACCGTCACTAATTCACATATATATGTGACTTGCATTGTATATCGTCTCACAAATTAATGTATGCAGATGACATAGCCCTTGCTGCACAGGCCACAAACCTCCAGAACATTGCCATTACTTACAGCTGATCAAACCTTATTGATGGCATATTTCTGTCGCTGGAGACCCTGACCAAATCCTTCCACTTGAACAGTCCATGCAGAAGATGCCACCCTTGTGTCCTGTGGCAGTCTATTTCGATAAGACCCCACTCCAAGATATCTAGGGTTTATTATAGATGCCTGACCTCAAGCTGCACGTCAAATCTGTGAAAAGACCAAATTGAGAATCGCCCTGCTACAGAAACTTGCAGGAACGACCTGGGGTTCCTCATATGATGTGCTGCAAACTCCCACCCTTTCACAAATACTCCGTGGCAAAGAATTGTTCTGCAGCCTGGTCTGGGAGCTCATACACACAACTTCTAGATGCACAATGAAATAATGCAATCCACATCATAACCGGAATACTGAAACTGACACCAATCCCCTGGCTTCGTCTGGCAAACGTTCTGCAACCAAATATCCAGATGTGCAAGCTTCACGTTTTCTTGACGACAACATACTCATCAACCAAGACATCAACAAATGTACCTCACCGCCAATTCAAGTTCTGATCCCCTTTCTGGGATCACATTACCACTATCTAAAATCTCACCCAGATCTGTAAGAATGCTGGCGAACAGACTGGAATAACGTGGATCTCCAAAATAAACCTAATTTGAGACCAAAACGTCACACCTCCTGGCTTTGACATTGCTCGAAAACCTGCTTTATCAGTTGTAGCAGAGCATCAACAGGACGATGTGCACATCTCCTTAATTGAAAATAGACAATCCAGTGTGACTGGTCATGCAACACAAACTATGGACTATATAGTAAGCCACTGTAGTATGTGCTCCTTCAATAGAAGAGAAAACTCACACTCGCTTCTGAAGCCCTCTCGTAGCTTACAGTCCTCAACTTTCACATTTAGCTTCTGAAGTCATACACGGTAGAATATAAATGTTTTTTGTTTAATGAAATGTCTGTGATGAATAGTTTCTGAATTGACAATTAATAAAATGGCCCTTAAGAATGTTACATTCTGTCTGCACGGCAATTTACAGGAACACTCGGAGCAGTTGAACGGTTCTGGGGACGGTGCCAGTGGCGATGCTGCAGAGACAACAAAACTAAAGGTGGGCAGTGTCTCTAAATGCAAACTTATGCCAGTGTTTATTTGACATGAACTGAATCGCAGCCATATCAGCACTTGTTATTTTTACAAAGGTTTCGGTTTCTTGAACAAAAGGAGCTTCGACAAACCTGGTTTTCACCTGAGGACGGCTGCTTGCGTTGTGGCCGAAACGTCGTGAGAATTGTTTTTTTATTATTATTTTATTACTTCCCTTCTACGTGACTTTACTGAAAGAACCAAGAAGAAAAAAGGAGCTTTGTTTCAAAGCCGACTTGTAAAAATAAATGGCATTGTAAGTTGACAGCTTTGTCGTTACCGAGCTGCAATTTATTTAGCAATGTTTTTTATCGATGTTTCTCATGCACAGATGTGGTCAAATCCACGAAATGTTGTTATTTAATATATGTAAGACTTAGTTTATTCATGGTTTATACCTAAATTCAGGAACGCTTGGAAAAAGAGAAGAAACTAACCAAGGACTTGGGGCAAGCAGCAATGAAACTGCAGCAGCTGTTGAAGGCCACCCAGGAGCAGCTGAACAAAGAGAGGGAGAATTCCAAGAAACTCTCCTCCAATTCTGCTGTTGTGCCACCTGTCAAGGATTTGGTCAGTGGATAAACAAAGTAATACATAAAAAGTATCATACTGCACTGGTCAATGCACAAACTCATCGCATTTTTGGGGATGCAGCAAGTGAGTCAAAGTAGTAAATTCAATTAGAATTTAAAAAAATATCGTTGCAAGTTACCAAATTATCAGATGCACCTGAAAGATATTTTCACCGTGGCTTATTTTTGTGCAAATGTTAACACTACTTTACCATTTATATAACATACCTCTGAAATGTAACGCCTCCGGCAGTGTTATTTAAGTCTCTTTTTTTTCCAGAAGGAAGATGAAACAGCTGATGGAACTTCCGTGCAATGAGGACCAAGTGAACTAAAATTTACCTGATGCCTTATCTGTTATTAAACAATTAATATGCTCTTTATTTTAGGTGCCAGACAACAATAATGAAAGTGATTTTGTAAACTCAAGTGTTATCGCTTAGGGAAATGTATGAAATGGAATTTTAGCAATCCAACGCAACATTCCTAAAAGCTTTTTAGAAACACGGGTCCAAGTTTATTTCACTTTGACCAATGAAATGCTGTACTTTGTAGTTAAAACACTATGCTGTGTTGCTTGCCTTTTACATTTATTGAAAGGGAAAATTCTGTTCAGTTTTAATGAAAAAACAAAGGAAACTCAAAGGCAAAAGTGCAATTTTATTTTGAAAAGCATACAGTATAGTTGTAGATGAGCCGGTATGATTTTCTGACCAATTGCCAGTGCCTTGTGCTGTGGAAGCTGGATTTGATGAAAGCGAATTGTTGGTTTGGCAGACAAAGTTCTGTTGTGAAGGTGGACAAGAATAAAGGCATACTACTTTTTGACCACAAATGGATTTGTGCCTTCATTGGATGGAATGTTTGACCAAAAGGTGACATTTTAAGTACCAGTGACAAATACTTAATGTAAATCAAATAGTCGCGTTAATCAGTGATAGTTGAAGAGCAACTTGATGTAATGATCAACATAAATTAAGTCGATGCAAAATCACGTTTTAACCATCATGGAAGAAAACTGCTACTGCCAACAATCTTTGTGTAAGAGTACTTGCAACATTTATAACAGTGCATTTTAAAACATTTGTATGGTATTTAGGTTGAAGCCTGCAAAAAATTTGCATTTAATGTATTATGTAGTTTAATATACCGACAATACATCGTACTGTTACAACTTAAAAGCAAAGCATTGATCAGTTTGGTATTCTACACATCCAAAATATATGCATGTGCCAGTGGCTCTGCGTTGACACCATTAGTTTTACAAAGCAGTGACTCTTTGGCAACATCTTGGCCTCACTTATAACAACATCCAAACTGGGACAGCAGAGTTTGGAATTACTTTAAAGTAAAATAACTTAGCTGCTGCCTGCTGTTCATTTTGTAAGGCTCCAGTGTTTTGACAGGAAATTACTGCAAGGTTTGTGACTGATATGAAATTCCTTGAATTGTAATTGGATTTGTATTTAATTGCTTAATGCCTGTTTGTGTAAATGGAACTGCAAGTTTCACAGCAATGCTTAAATTCTTCATTAAAACCAGTGCTTGGCACAAACATGAGAACAATGTTTCTAAAAAAAGAGCATGCAATGTTAACGTATGTTACAGCTGAAGTACAAAATATGTGTATGAATGCACAAGATGTACTGAATGTAGTGTAAACGGTGTTTGATGGTTTGGCTTTATCAAACACTGTATGGTATCAAATCAATAGCTATCTGCAGGGCCAGTACAGCTGCAAGAATAAAGGCTTTCAGCAATTTGTATGAAATACATTTTTGGCATATCTTGAATGGAGTCAATGTTGCCTGTGTAGTTATAAGTGTTTCATAAAGCCAGCCCTTGTGCAGATGTACGATGAACCTGGCTTATAGACAGCCCTTCAAGAAGTAAAAATGTAACAGAAAATATAACTCGGACCTAGGTCCTTGGCAGCAAGAGTTATAAAGTCTGATTAATGAGAAATGTTAACTTTCAACAAAAATGTAACATAACAAAACCCCAAAAGCTGCAAGTAAATGTCAGGAGATTGTCAGGAGGTAGTCACATTTACATGGGTTTCCCCTCTAGCGTCACAACAATATTTCCCCCAAGCTTCTCTACTAAAGTGTAGTGGTCCTTGATGTCTTCCAGACCGTTCACCTGCCATTCATGCTTGATACCTGAAAGAGGCATCACAGTGATTAACATTTACCGAACTTCATGCAAAGGTAAAAATGCAGTCCTAAAATATAGCTCGTGCAACTGCTGTCAAAGTGCCCCCCCACTTGAGGGAGCAACAGAGACTCCCTAAAAGGGTATTTTGGCTGAATGGTCCATGCTGGTCAGGTACCTTGGAAGAGGTTACTACCTGTGAAATAACTCGTGCAATAAACAATATGAAATGTAGACGTGGAAAAATACATGTGTGTGTGCGCTACAAATTGATAACAATTGAGCACACTTGTGATTGCAATAATTATATATTTGCTCAAATTACCTGTAAATTTCTTTTTAATAGCATCTTTGGAGCTGGCATAAATCATCTTGCTTTTGAGTGGTGCACTGTCTGGTGCCCTGGAACAAAAACACCTTATTACATGGAGTACGTACAGCTTACATACACAACTATCATATGCCTGAGCATTTGTATCTAAAAGTTTTATGCATCCTATTTAAACGTTTACGAATGTTTCTAGTAAGCAACTTAAAAATTTCGATTTAAAGTTTTCGTGACTGCAGGGATTCATATTCTTGGTTCTTTCGGTAAAGTCACGTAGAAGGGAAATAATAAAATTAAAACTAAATTCTCACGACGTTTCGATTGCAACACAAGCAATCATTATCAGGTGCAAGAAAAAGTTTACCGCCTGATGATGATTGTGTTGCAATCGAAACGTGATAATTTAATTGCTATTTTATTATTTCCCTTCTACGTGACTTTACCGAAAGAACCAAGAACAATTACCAAAAATATATAATTTTCAGTAATTGTGTGAAAGTATAGATTTGTATATCGTATTGCGCATGTACAGCCCTTTGTCAGTCCACGACTGTATGAGGGTGTACTCGAAATGAGCCACGGGTTATTTTACGATACTTAATGCAGGCCACTTATACTTCAACTATTTTATTTACCAGTTAGAGCTCACTGAGCTATTAGCTCTTTCAGAAGCGACCTGGCCACAAATAATAATTCAACTAAGTAGCTTTCATGTAGGAATTTATAGCAGCCAAATTATGTAAACGCATGTTTCTAACATGTGGAGGGAAAAACCAGAGGGCCCGGAAGGAAAAAAAAACACGCCTATGGGGAGAACATGCAAACTCCAAATATACTGGCATTAAGGTTTAAAGAATACAAAGTATAATGGAATTGTATGCACAGACCCTCTGCTGCCGAATCGGAAGTCAGACAACAGCGCCTGTTATGAAAGACAGTAACCCAACCAAGCACTATACAGGCACAACGCTGCTTAACTTCCTAAATCTGATACGACTGGGCACATTTTAGGGTATTTGAGCAGACATTAAGGCAACAAATGTGACATTTGCTTTATCTAAAGAATGCATCATCAGTCAATCGCCATCTCTCTTGATCCTACAATGTGATAAGCCACCTAGTGCCTGCACACGACATGATTTTGCAACTGACAATCGAGCAATGGTTACTACTAACTGCAATACCAACTTAAATGCAGCTGCTTACCAAAACACAAAGACCAAGTCTTCTTTTTTGGACTCTCTGGTTTCATACGTGGCATCATAAAGTGCATAGCGACAGTCGTTTAGAGGCAACAGCTTCACGAAGGCACCGTATGGATCTTCCACCGTCTCTCCAATGTCCCCCACGAGTATCTGTCGGCTGGTCTCCACGATGATCTGTCGCTTGTCATCGCTCAGGCAGAAGAGCACGGCCTTCTTCCTCTTCTTGATCTCCTCCTGTGTCGAGGATTTCCTCACTTTCATGTCGTTGAACACCCTGATAACGTCATCGCTCACCGATACTCCAGAGGCCTGCGGGGAAGGGGACAGGCCCGAGAGAAAATGCTCGTGAGTTGTGCTCTTGTCACAAATTTAAAAATACGACAGCGCAGCGGATGCGTAATCTGCAGTGCGGTCGATAGAGGTCACGCAACAATGAGCCACCTAATGGGGGCATTATTACTTCCATTATAGTCCGCATCGCCCAATTCCAAATGCAATTCCCATTTGTTTTCCATCAATGATGTTACGTATTTTTTTTATAATTCAACAACAAATAGTAGCAGTAGTGTTACAGTAGGCAACTGAAATGTTTAAGAGTTGAATGAGTCAGACCGACCATTTGGTTTGGGGATGAGAAAAGGTGCAAGTCACGCTTGCAAATGGCAAGGTCACAAATACGACAATTCGTTCCACTATTTCGCACTCTGAGTTGGATATTAATTCGGTAGGTGTTTGAAGAATTATCTGCGCAACTTAACGACTAAAGGTTTACAGTTGAATCAATTGCCGTGTTTTTAACATTCTGGATTGTGTCTACAATGATTATGAAATTATAATTGTTTATTCCTCTTAACTGTGAACAAAAATTTAAAGCTCCACTTAACTATCAAGAAATGAATACAAAAGCTTGGCCAGATAATTTAACAGCGCAGTTGGCTACGTACGGTGCGGAAGAAATTCAACATACATGATCCACCTTTAAAAAAAATCACTTATAGGTACATTCAAAAGAGCACATTTAAGGGTAATTCTGTAATGTATTTAATCAGATCACGAGGCCCAATATCTACAACACTTAAGAGAACGGCTCAATCACTGCAATGTATAAAAGTTACGATTTGTCCATTCTTACACGCACAATACACAGAATCGACGGTATGCATGTTGATCTTAATTCGCACCGTACGTTGCCAACAGTGTTGATCAGAATCTTACACAACGAACTTATAGAAGGTTTCAGAAGCGGTTACAAATAAATGCAATATACATCATCTCATTGTGAATGGAGACGTGACCCCGAATCCTAACGAGTGAATCGAGTGGCTGTTGAGACCGATGACTCCACACACACACTTGCCACACACACACACTTGCCACACACACACCACACGTGCCACACACACACCACACACACGTGCCACACACACCACACACGTGCCACACACACACCACACGTGCCACACACACACCACACACACTTGCCACACACACAACACACGTGCCACACACACACCACACGTGCCACACACACACACCACACGTGCCACACACACACACTTGCCACACACACACCACACGTGCCACACACACACCACACACACGTGCCACACACACCACACACACGTGCCACACACACACCACACGTGCCACACACCACACACACACGTGCCACACACATCACACACACGTGCCACACACACACACGTGCCACACACACCACACGTGCCACCCACACCACACGTGCCACACACACACCACACGTGCCACACACACCACACACACGTGCCACACACACCACACACACACGTGCCAAACACACGTGTCACACACACACACACGTGTCACACACACACATGTGCCACACACACACACACGTGCCACACACACCACACACATATGCCACACACACACACACGTGCCACACACAGGCACACACACACGTGCCACACACAGGCACACACACACGTGCCACACACGTGCCACACACACACACCCACACACGTGCCACACACACACACGTGCCACACACACACCACACGTGCCACACACTACACACACACATGTCACGTACAAGTAAAAGCACGTGTATCAGCTCGGGTGAGTGCACGCACAATCAAACACAATCTAAAGCAGGTGAGAGATGCCATTGTCTGCGTATTCACGTGCATTGCAGCTCTTGAAATAGTGTGCGCAACTCTTAATAATATTGTACTGGATGAAGGCATCGGCACAGTATATGTGTGTGTGTTAAGTGTGTGCACGTCTAGCATGTTCCTGTGAGCACACCAAGTAACCACTCTTCAAATCCCATTTTATATCTCATTGAATCCCTCTTCACTAACCCATCCATTCTCAACTCTTCCTAAAACCCCATTCCTTCACATCCCATCAATTCCCACCAAATACCGGCTCTTTAAAAAAATCATATTCCTCTCTCATCCCGTTACCATCTAACCTCACCGCATTCGTGATCAGCTCGTCCTATTCAATGTGTAAACAGGATCATCTCTCTCCATCCATTCTCAAGCCGACGCGTTGGAACATTTCTCTCATCCCATTCATTCATTCACACTTCATATTCCGTTCATTCACATACAGTACCCCCCTATCCCATATATATTATCGTGTCCCATCACGGTCAATCTCTTTCCAAGCCAACCCCAATCAATCCCAGCTGTCGTGGCCACGTGAAACCCGGTAAGGCGACCACCCCACCCCACCCCCCGTGCCACCCTCCTATTATTAGCGCCGCATACCGCGAGCCAAGCCTCTCCATCTCTCCCCGACCATCACCCACCACACACACACGCACATCCACTCATGTCCTCCTACAACAAACACCACCAAATCCTTCACAACCCTCGCGGCGCGCCTGCTCATCCCTGCTCGTCCCCAGGCGAGCGAGGAGAGAGACGAAGCAGCACGAGGCTCGTGTGGAGGAGCCTGCCCGGGTAGTCACACCGCCACCACCACCACCCTCACCATGGCTCCTCCTGGGGCTGCTGCTGCTGCCGCTGCTGCCGGTGCCGCGCGTTGCGGGAAGGGGGAGGGACGGGGGAGGGGCGGTCCTCTACTTCCCCCCCTCCACCCCTCCCCCCTCCACCCCTCCCCCCTCCATCCCCTCCTCCCCCCTCTCCTCTCCTCCCCCCTCTCCCCTTTCCCCCTCCTACTATCCCCCCTCTCCCCCCTTCCTCCCCTATTCCACCCTCCACCCTTCCTCCCCTCCCTCTCCCCTCCTCACCCCCTCCTCCTATCACCCCCTCCTCCTATCCCCCCCTCTCCCCCCCTCCCCTCACCCCCACCCTCCCTCCCCTCCCCTCCCCCCACCCCTCTCCCCTCCTCCCCCCTCTCCTCACCCCCACCCTCCCTCCCCTCCCTCCCCCCTACCCTCCCTCCCCCCTCCCCTCTCTCCCCTCTCCCCCCTCCCCTCACCCCCACCCTCCCTCCCCTCACCCCCACCCTCCCTCCCCTCACTCCCCTCTCCCCCACCCCACTCCTCTCCCCCTCTCACCTCGGTCCCGTTACTCAGAGCGAGCGACGCGCCGCCTGATTGGTTCCCGCGAGCCGGTCACGTGGCGTCGCGCGGAGGGAGAGTGAGCGAGGCTGGGGTGTTATTTATTTAATTACGCGCTTCCTGATTGGACGAAAATCTCCTATTGAGACACGTGGTCGGGCGCGGCCCGCCCCCGGTTTGAGAAGCGTCGTTAATCGTGCCTCGTGCACGGCGCCGTTTTTGATTGGTCCGGTGAGTGATCACGTGGTCGCGTCGACAGGCTCGCGTTATTTATTTAAATTGTCCAATTGCACGCTGTTGATTGGTTTGGCGGTGTTGGACGCGTGCTTGTTTGCATTGCAGGTCAAGATTGTTAAGCCCCGATTTAAAACTTTCGTGACTGCAAGAATTCATTTTTTTTTTGGTAAAGTCACGTAGATAGAAGAAAAAAAAACAAATAAAGTGAATAAAAAGAATATAAAATAAAAAACACACTAATGTAGACTGGTCCACACCCGAGACAGCTTTTCTTAGAGCCTCGTCTCACATGGTGTTGGACCAGATGGCACCAAAAGGCGCACAACTCAAAGACAATGCACCATCAGCATTTGAGAGCTCGGGGTAAGCATTTACACCATTGGAACCTCCTTTGCCAGTGTGCCACGGTAAATGTTTGGCAGAGTTTATGGTACAGCCTGCCGTGATGCTTTTTTTTTCTCAGAACCAAGATGGGCATAAATTTGTTTATCAGAGTAAACAAACAAGTTAATGCATCACATTCTTAACTCTTACGCCAGCATTAACCCATATGCAGTTTTGCATTACTCGAATACTGCACAATTATTCTCGAGTCAATACATTTGTAATTACATGACACAGGCTGGTGAGAAAAGGGAAGCACGGGTACAAGCGCCGCTAAACAACATCCAATCTGAAAGGGAGAGGTATCTGGGGCAAAGGTAATGGGCGGGGTTGGCCGAGATGCTCTGGGAACCTGCTGGAAGGTTCCACGATCGGGCGTGGACAGAGGCGGAGCCTCGCCACGCCTGGGGTGATATAAGCGGGGGTCGAGGACTCGGGGTTCGTGTGTGCAGTCTTGGGTCCAGACTGCATTGCTGCTCGCCAACATCTCTCTCCGTCGTCCAGCCATGTGGAAGATCTCCTGCGGGCTTTCATCACCCTCCTTGGCACACCACCAACCAGCGACGTAGCCGAGTGTGGATGGTGGAACCGCGCCGAGTGATCGGCCGTGTGTGTAGCCAGTAGAGACGCTAACATCGAAGTGTTGTACCCAGAGTGAGAGGATAAGTTGACCTGTGTTGTGCCCGTATAAGAATAAAGAAGACGTACCCTCTGTACGATGTGTCGCGGAAGTCGCTCATTCCACATTGTATCAATCATGTGACATCCCCGATGTCACTCCAAATACTATAATTTTGTCACTCTGCACCCACGGCCCTCTTCACCCCTCCCCCCCCCATGTGTGCAGATACTGACTATTGTATGTCAGGTGTGTAGGCATATATGCCTACAAAATAAAACAATTTGGGGGGGGGGCATGGGGTGGAGGGGTGAAAACATTTTTGGGGGGGTCGACAACTTTTGGAAACATGTTGGATGAACTGCTTACCTCCACATCTGTTGGGGTCAACTTTCGATAACTTTTTTATTCAGGCATTCTTAAAGGTTCTTATAATTTAGTTGACTGATAAACGGAACGCCGGGCTTTTATAACAGGCCATCGCCTGGTAGAAAATGCTAATTTATGTAAATTACTGTAATCATGACCGTTATTTATAAACATCCAGCTGGGGATAGACACGTTAATCCCGTATGAACACCCGGCGTTCTATCACGTGGACGCATAAAGGTGCCACGTATTTATGCGAAAATAAAATGTCACTTGACAAGCACAAACATTAATTTTCGTCAATACTGCCTTAAAATAAAACTAAATACGTGTCAATGGATAACGACCCTTCTCTGATGTGCTTTGAAGGGCCATTGCCCAAAAGTCGCCCATTTTTCCGTGTAAGGTAGTGTTATTGACGAATATTTTGCCAAGCTTTGTGCAGACAAGTGGCCCACAAGTGGTGGCAATTTCTTGCTGTTATTGGAGCCTTTGGGCAGATAAAACTCCGAAATAGTTTAGGGCAATAAATGCATTCTCTATTATTATAAGGGTTTGCATGATATAATTTTGCTTAAATTAGAAAAAATGACCTGCATGTATTTGAGCTTTACAAAGTAAATGGGAATAAAATGCATGGAATAACATTAATTTTTGAAGAAATGCCACATCAAATTGGAGACAATCGACTTTACAAACCTCCATTCAAAACGCATCAGAAACATGTCCTGTAGTCTCCTAGACATCTTGTTGCATTGTAAGGAGGTGTCACATGCTCTATTATAAATGATCAACCAACCCTGCCCAAGTCACTGGATTACAAGCCACCGGCACTGCCACCCAGCTTCCATCATTACCATTGGTGTAAACTCCCAAGATATCAAACCAACACCAGCTCTTTAAAGTGTTTTTAATTTCACTTCAAAATACAGTACAGTATTACAAAAAGTTGAAGGTACTTCCTGAGTGCTTATTTATTTAGCAAGTGAAGACAATAACATTTATAATCTTGGCGAAAGAGCTGAGGCGGAAAGCACGATTGTTAACGGGTTGACAGAATTCCACATCTAACACCAATGCTGGAATTATCCAAATATGCACATAAACATTGGAAGTATAATAAATATTAACTAAAGGCTATGAAAAATACTGTAAATTTGTATTGAAGATGCCACGTTATTTAAAATATTTGCGTCCTTGCATTTTCTATTGGTCGTGTTTGCACAGCTCTCAAAAGCACACAGAGGCCATTCCAGTTTGTAGCCCAGTGTGTTAAAATATCTCCCATTGCGCAGCTTAATGCAGATTTTCTTTTACTTCATAAACAGTGCCAAAGTTTACTTTATTTAGCCTGCATGACAACTGCTTTGTTCAAAGGTACAAAAATGTCGATCGACTATCAAGTGTATTGTAAAGCTGTCCCAAGATCCTGGCCATAAAGACAAGCATTGAAGCTTAACATCAGTATCATATTGCTGTAAACGCCTTTGGAAAACGTGTTTTATTTTACAAACCAAAAAAATAAACTGTGCTCCTTTGCATACCATTTTACAAAAGATTTTATTTAACCTGGTTAGTCTGAACATTTTGCCCACACAGTTGCCCGAGTGGTTAACCAATGAGACAGTGCTTATTCAACTGTCCTATCGCCGGGTACGTTTGTGGGGTAAGGCGTCCTGTGAGGCAGAAGTGAGACCAAGCGCAGCAGCTCGTTCAAAGAAATATGCCTGTAGCCTCTCACCAGCCTTGGCCTCGTTGGTGTGCTGAGGATTGTAGTCAAAACAGTTCCGAAATAGGAGATCCACATCTGACAAAAAGTCAGCTGTTGGTGACAAAAAATAGAAATACGCATCAGCTTTCAGGGCATCAAAGTTGTGGTCTATACAGAGGCAACAGTTTTCTTCTATCATAATGCTTAGCGGAATTATGTTGAATTGCATGGAAAATAACATTTGTATTTTGTATGTTGTGAAGCTGTTTTTGTCAGACTTACCAGAGGCGGCGTATTCCCAGCTGTTCAGCTTCTCACGTATCACATTCAAAGCAATGGGCTTTTTAACGATGTCATAATAATCTGGCACCTGTTTGAAAGTAAACGTGTCATTTTACAACAGTATGTTCGCATCATATATTGGACATTGCAATAAAAATGCTGTTGTGCGCAACTGTTGCTATGGTAGAAAGAATCAATATAAAGCATGGTTGCTATGTATTTACAGCTTTGACAGCACAACTCCAATTATAGTAACAATAGTTTTCACTTGTAATGCGCACAGTATTCACTCACACTTCATACATATTCAGAGGCGCGAGGCACCACAGAAAAGGAGAAAAGGCAGCCAAGGTAGTTAGCCGGCACCCAATTACTCCCCAAACTCTGTGATCATATATATAAGGTGTTATCGGTCAATTGATCAGTGTTTATATGTGGGAAGAAACCAGAGCACCCGGATAAAACCCTCTTGTGCGAGGGGGAAAATCTATCTCATAGAGAGATGGAACAGATGGAGATTAGTTCACACTTGCTGTACGACCATCTCCTAGCAAGCAAGATTAAGTCAACCTCGATGCCCACAAGGTAGTTTCACGATATGTGTGTGTGATCCATCAACCCTCGCCTCCACAGTACAGGATTATCGGCGTGCGCCACCTTCGCCCAGAAATTGGGGTCAGACACATGGGCACCACGTGTGCCATTTTTGGCCCCATTGTTTTTATTTTTGGACGTGGAACGTTGCTCTTGGCCAAGTGACATTACCTGACTGCGCTGGACCAGCTTGAGGAAGGGCCAGCTGTCAATGTGTCGGATCAGTTCGATCACTAGCTGCTCGCACGCTGTTAGCTCGTGCGTTCCCGAGTGCCGGCTTGAGCTTCGCCGGCTCGTAGATGCCTCACCACTGCCTTCTGCCGATAACACAAGAGCACAATGACACGGTGACGTGAAGATATACTCACTGGGATGTGTTGACTTCTGTAACACATTTCAATTGCAAGCTGTGGTAGTTCTCTTTACAGATAATACATCAAAGTCTAAACAATTATTATACATTTTTATCATGACAAGACCTCTACACATGTGCAGCCCTTTAGTCAGTACAGTGCTGGATGGCCTCCCCACACCACGTGGGTCATTGGTGTTATTTGACCATTCTATTAGCATAATAACAAGTCCGATATATAACATGCACAAAATGTGTGCGAGTCACTAACAAAAGTCAGAGGCCCGTCAGTGTGGATTGAAGGTGGGGAGCATAAACATGCCAGCGTAGCACAGTATAACAAAGGATTCCGCTGGACTACCCTCTGCTGTCCACAACATAGCCCTGCAGCAGCAACACATAACATCCGTTATGCATAGTGGTCGATCATTCATGTGTTATCCGGGCCCAGCCCTGCCTAGCTTCATAGATGTGACACGATAAGATGGATTCCATGTGTGTTGGTCATAGACAAAACCCTACAAGGGGCGCGGGATTATGTTTAACAGTGAATGGTCGACCCTACCGGCGTCGCTGATACGTTTGCTTGCTCGGCGTCCAGTTTCAGCTGTCCCTGGGGAGGTCTCTGAGCCACCTATGCGAACATTGGGGGGCCGCCCTCGGCTGCGTGTTGGTCCAGACACTTCCGCAGGTGAAGCTCCATTGCTGGGTGACCCGTTAGAGCGTGGTCGTGACGATGAACCTGGGCTTTTTTTGCGACCCTCCGACGCGGCCTTCTGCTTAGCTCCAGCCTTATCCAACGAGGCTAGGCTCTTCCCCGAGCCTGGGCTCTGCTTAGGAGTGCTTTTACCCGAACCTGGCAATGACTTTTGATCATTCTTGCTTGCAGAAGAGGATTGCTTGGGTCCGTTTGGTCGAGTACGTGAAGAAGCATCATTGGGAGTTTGTCTGGATTCCTGTTCAAAGTAGTTTTTACCCTGGCTGGCCACTTTACCTCGAAGCTTTACAGGCAATTTAACTCGCCCTCTCTGTGAAGACCTGTGACAGACAGACCAAGTAAACATGCATCATTTTTAATACATAGCTTAACTGAACACTAGATCATATTGATTCTATATACAAAATTGTGAGAATGCATATTAAATCAAATATACCAATACACATTGACAGATGAGTTAAAATATGTGCAAAGATGGAGGCTTTGTAATGTTCAAAGGTGAAATCAACCTATCATGGAGATCATACATTTCTACACTTGACTTAACACCAGTAAGTAATTCACAGATCATTCATTAGTGGCTTTAAATAGGGAGAAATTCATCAAGATAATTTACAGCAGGGTAAAATCAGCGTAATAGTTACCTCGCCTCTTCCTCCAATTCTTCTTCCTCATCATCTACCTCGTCCTCTGAAGTATCATCCGATTCATCTTCTTCTTGGCTCTCATCAGATTCGTCACTGTTATCATTATTCTCCTCCTCCTCTTCTTGTTCCCCCTCCTCCTCCTCTTCCTCCTCCTCCTCTTCCTCCTCCTCCTCCTCTTCCTCCTCCTCTTCACTCTCCACATATTTAGATCGTTTTCGTTCTGCTGGGCGATGCTTCCTGTTCTTGGGCCGGCAGTTCGGGCAGAACCAGTCACCCTGTGGAATTGTCTGAAAGTAACAGCGACACACAACCAATGATAAAATAACTTCCATGACCCTCACAGCATGGGGAGGGCTCTAAGCCAGCAGAGAATTGAAAAAAGTGCTGTACATGTACAATGGCTGCTAAACCTGAATAACTCTAATTTCTTTAATATAGCACATCAACATAAGGGCATAAAATAAACTATTTATATACTGAGCGTACTAACAGCATTTATTTCCAAGGTAGAAACGATTGGAACCTACTTGCCATGCAAACTGCTGCTCACGCAGCCGTTTCACCCCGGCCCACTCTGGAGTATCACCATTCCTCTCAGCTCTGTTATCCCCATTCCTATCTCTGCCCCATCCCCTCTCTCTCACCCATTCACTCTGGAGCCCTTATAAGCAGCGACATTTGGAAGATTGCCCCCTCTTTTCTCTCCACCCGAAGAAGACCGCTTGTGTTGCGATCGAAACATCGTGGGTTTTTTGCTTTCAAATTAGATTTTTGTTTTCTATCTACGTGACTTTACCGAAAGAACCAAGAATATGCGAACTGCGTCGATGCAAATGAGACCGTCTCAGAAACGCTTCCTGTATTTTACCTTCCAACCAAACTATGTAAATAAAAAAAGGATTCCAAGACAGCTCGGTACAAACGCCGTACCTTGACCGGTGGCCGTAGACAGTAAGTGTGATGCCCTCGGTCACAGCCGTCGCACA
This sequence comes from Lethenteron reissneri, assembly GCF_015708825.2. Lineage (NCBI taxonomy): Eukaryota > Metazoa > Chordata > Hyperoartia > Petromyzontiformes > Petromyzontidae > Lethenteron > Lethenteron reissneri. The sequence goes on along the minus strand of NC_083803.1, from coordinate 7,627,072 downwards.
GGAGCATGCACTCTGCGTCCCTCTTGCGCCGGCAAATGCGGCAGCGCGTGTTGAGCACGGAGCGCGCCCACACCACGCTGCCCTCCAGCGTGGCGAGGTGCACAAACACCTGCGACATGCTGGTGCACACCATCAGCGACTCCTCCCAGCGCTCCAACAGCGTCCGATTTGCCCGAATTCCACCACCTTCGCTGCTCTCCACTGCTGCACAAAGCAAAAGGCACCGTTTAACACAGATCCCTTGGTTACGCATAGATTCACATGGGGGGTGGGGAAAGCTATGGGCCGTGACTTAATTCCATACGGCCCGTGGCCACTTGAGGCCTAGCAATTTAGCATGGCCCGTAAAAAGTGTTTGTACGTCACCGCAGGCATCTCAGCCCCGCTAATCGGGTACGAGAGAAAATATTTAGACCTGGCAATATTGTGTTGATATTAGCAAGCTCAGCCAATTGTCACTGCAAGGACCAATTGCAGCCACAGAAGTGATCAAGGTGACTTTGTGTGGTTGCCTGCCCAAGGTACTTGAAAGTCCAATTTGGCCGACAAAGACAAAAATTCCATTCTCCTACTTTTAAAGAATAAAAACTAATGTAGTTCAAAAAGTAAAATAAAGCCATAATTTTGTGCTCTAACCATCTTTATCATTGCAAATTATGTTTTATCATCGCAAGTATTTCTTATTTTTCTCATTGCTTTTTCTCGTGTCTGATCTTCCACGTTTCTTGGCTTCCTCTACTGTTTAAGGACCAACGCCCTTCACACACATGTGCATTGATAAACTTTTGGAGTGACTCATATGCTAATTCTACACACGTCCATGTGTGTGTGTGTGTTTGTACGCATGTCAAACGTCGTACCAAGAGGCTCCTTAAGGAAGCGGCGGCCCAAGCCCTGCTCGATCTGCAGCAAGGCCATGGCCAGGTGACGAACTGGGAGGTTGGTTGCTTGGGGGGTCCCGGTACCCAAACTCCCCCCACTGCGCCCCTCCAACTTGACATCCGAAAGTCTGCAGCAAAACACTTGATTGTAAATTACATTGCACCATTGCAGGTGTATGTTTAAAAACAAAACACGCATATACAAAATACAGTTACCTGTCTTTAGTGGAGGGCTTTTCTAGAGGTGTGCCCGTTTCCATGGCCTGTGCTGGGCCATCCTGCTCCGGCTTGAGCTGTCCACTTTCCCGGAGCTTGCTGATCTTGAGGTTGCGCTCTCCCTGAGGTCCCCACACCAGCTCGTCACACATGGGGTCGTAGTGGCCGTTTTGCAAGGCTGTACGCCAGGCAAGCCGGTCTGCCACCTGCAGGCAGAATAGTGGAATGTTTTGGAAAAAGTTACGTGGAACATCACGAGCATGTACTGGAAAAGCTCCAACTTCAGCTTCTGATTGAAGCAAAAGAAGCCCCCAAACTCTTTTGGCAAGCTGTGCATTGTTAAGTAACATGACAGTCTATTTTATACGCATAATCTTTAATGAAAATCTCATTGGGGTTCATGGTTAATCTCCCCAAGCTCTTAACTGGATATCGAAACATAGCGTCATATTGTAAATTTTTGTTGCTTCTCCAGAGGACATCGTCACTGTCAAAACAAGGCACCTGAATGCCTCCAAGAGTTCCTTGCCAGATGCGGTCCTCCATGTCCAAAAGGAGGTCCTTCAAGCGTCCTTCCAGCTGCACTTCAGCGCTCGAAGGTGGCCCCTGACTGGACACTTTATCATCATCATTCTCCACAGGCTCTCGTTCTAGGTCGAACAATTCAAAGGCAAAATTAAGACATTATTAGTTAAGTTTGATGTTTCAAGTGAAATGGATGTAGCAGTTTGTTTCCTCTCTGAAAACTAAAGGATAAGACACCTGGTCATAGTTTCCAAGTTATGATGACATGATTATCTTGAATGCAGGATTCTCACAGTAAGCTCAAGACAACAATCCCCCTCTCTGGTGAGATGAAATGTGATGCAAGGCACTCTTGCGTTGCCGAGGCATTTGAGCACCCTAGAAATGCACACCTTTATCCTTTACTTAGATATTGTACATGTAACACCCACAACCCTTCTGTCAATCCACAGCTGAATGAGGACCTTCCCCCACATGCGCATCGTGAGGGTAATCGACCGTATTTCCCATGCTGGTCAGTGCAGGTTAATGAAGGTAGGGAACATAAGTATTGGGAGCATATAAATAGTGAACCAATCGATTTTGCTGCATTTCCTTCTGCTGGTCACCACATAGCACATCCCTGTAGCTGCCTGTGACAACTTGGTATGTGTGGTGGCCGCCTATCCAAGCACTATCCTGGCTCAACCCCGCTTGGCTACCGAGATCTGACGAGATCCAGCACATTGCAGGTGAATTGACAAGAGGCAGTCAGATACGATGACTTGCATGCTACTTCCATACCTGAGAGGTGAATGAGCTCAGTCTGTGCCAGCTGCAGGCTCTGGATGATCCGCTCCCGCTCCAGGATCAGGGCCTCACGGAGACTGCTCTCCCGTAACCCACGCAAGTTCAGGCTCTCCAAGAGCTCATCGAGTTGCTCAGGGCGATGGAAATAAAACCATCGGTTTGGGCGTTTCACCTCACAGCCCTCCTCAGTCGTCCTGTCACCACTTCCAGCAAGCTGTCCAGGCAGGGCAACAGAGAAGATATCGGTGAACACCAAAGTCACATGCTTTTAACAATTCCTCTGGATTGGAATGAAATTTTACTTTAATACTCAATAAAATACGACACAATGTACACTCTTAATACTAGAGGTGTAACAACGGATCAGTTACTCAATTCTGAAGTCCACAATAATCCAGTATGTAGGTACATGTACAATATCTGAATTTTGGCATAAAACTGTGGTCTAACCCAAAACCAAATATTGACCATTGAAACGGCAACAAAAACCTTAGTTTTAAGTTAAGCTCACAATACATGCAGTGAACTGCGTGGGAAAGAATTTAAGATTTCCAATTTATGTTGTATGCTTTACGACTGACACAAGTGGACGCTGCAATTCAACACAATGTTAAATAATCCATTCTTGAATCAAAATTGTGGCCCTGAAACATCACCATTCATAGACTCGCCAGATCATTAAACTTATACTTCATAACTTCACGCCATTTTATTTGTTTTGTTTCAAAATTAAATCTTATCACCATCACATCATCACTGCACACACGAGAAGCAGTTGCTTTAAATACCAGAGGTTCCAACTTGTGTGTGCTTGCCTTGCTGCCGTCCTCCATGCTAGTAGCCTTGTCTGGTGCCCCATGATCTCCCCTTCCAGAGGGTGGATGCAGCATGTCCTCTGTTAGCCCATGGTAGTCCTCCTCCACAAAGAGCCCCGGTATGGTGTTAAAAATCCAGTAGCGACGGTAAAATCGGTCGCGTCCCAGCGGCGCCACATTCGTACGAGCCACTGCAGAGAGGATTCTTTCAACGAGCTCCTTCTCGCGAAGCACCAGGATGTCCGCTTCCGAGATCTCTGCGCTGTTGTCATCTTTTCCCGACTTCTTTCCCTGCTTGCCTGTCAATGCGCCACAAGAATCGCAGCACTCGGCAATTATTAAATGCTTTGAGTAAACCACCCTCAATCCAAGGAGAACCTGGAAGAGGTGAGCATGAAAATGTTGTATAATGAAAGTTTAATCACAATGCATCAATGCTGAAACCCGTGAGCATTATCTTACCTTTGCAAAAAGTGATTATTATTAGGAAATATTTGCGCGAAAATAAAAAAACCTTTCACGTGTCACTACTGTTAAATCTGTCATGCCCTTGGAGTGTGCTGTACTTTTGTACATTTACGAAAGTATTGCTTTAGAAAAGAAAACCTGTCGTGAAAAAACTGTAGTGTGTACAAGTACATGCCTTTTGTAAACCCACTGCTGGATGAAGGTTTCTCCACTCCGTGTTTGGTTGTGGGGGTTTCCTTGACTTACACTTCACTACGCTGATCAGTGCTGGTTGGTGAAGGTGGGGAGCATAATACAGTACAACAGCGTATTTTGCTGCACTGCCCTTTGCTGCTCACAATCTATCAACGGAGCAGCCTGTAACTAGTGTGTAGTAAGACAAAATATCATCTAAATACACACGTTAAACACATAATTTTAACTGTTAAGAACAGTTAAGTTAGAATGGGCAGGATATGTTTCTCGGAGGGTTGATGATGGCCAGTGGTCGAGAATAACGAAGGAGTGGCAAGCCAAGAGAGTGTGAATGTGCCCGAGAGAACGTCCACGGTGGAGACTGTGTTAGCTGGGTCCTTACGTCACATGACTGCAAGAGATGGTTTGGTGAAACCTTCATCCATTCGTGATATAATTAATAGCCGATGATGATTATGATAATCTACGTAACAAGCTGAAGAATGTGCCCCCTTTACCCGACTTATTGCGCTCGGTGTTCTTGGGCCGGCCTCTGCGTGGCTTGCTGGAACCTGCCGCTTGCTCGTCCTGGGCCGAGCCCCTGGCCGCACCATCAAGCCCCTCCGTGCTCGTGTCCATTCCAGAGTCGTCACTACGCAGTCATAACAGCGCTTCTTCTATCAACAACCGACTGTGCATAAATATCACATTCAAATTTAATACAAATATACGAAGCCTGTCAAAAGGAGAGGCAGTTAACAAGGTTAAGAGGGTTGACAAATGCTGATGGAAGAGCCAATGGGGGCAAATTGGCCAACAAAACTGTTACCCATTCCTGATGGGGAAAAAAACCTGTCAGTAAAAATAATATTTAAACATTTTCACTATATTTCTATCCACACGTGATTGTGGTAGGTTTTTGAAAAATCTATTTTCAGCTGCTAAAAATACACAAATTCACATACCCATCGACACCATTTTTGAGCGGTTCCTCCACAGGATTGCCCTGGATGAGCTTGCGTTCCTGCTCTTTAATTTTCTCCTCCTTGACCCTTCTGAGCCTGTTTGGCCGGCCAGCAACACAGGGCAAGTGTTAGGTGTCACATCAAGATATATACGTCATTCTAGGCAGACAATTAAACATGTAAACAAAAAGTACAAGTTTGCCAAATAACATTTGAAAAGGTGTTTACAAGTCAGAAGGTTAGATTAAGAAATGTTAAAGCAAAATAAACGAAGTTAAAAAGTGCAGGACACAATGAGAACAATTAACTAGAGATCGACAAAATAAACTGCAGTTTGGATACCGAGAGAAGGGGGAAAAAACAGAGGACGATGAAGGAAGAGTTGGAGAGACAAAATCTAAGTATTTTGGGGACACTACTGTACTGATACAACCTTGGAAAGAAAAGCGTGGAAGAGAAAGTGGGAGGCCTATGCCCAGCAGTCAGAAGTACAGGCGGACGACAACAACAACAACATGGCAGCCACACAATGGGTCTCCCTCACCTAGCGGCAGCCTCTTCGCGCTCACGCCGCAGCTTGGCATTTTTGAGCTCGCGGAAGTCCTGCCGCGCCTGCTTCAGCACATCGAAGTTGTCGTCGATGTAGTCGCGCGTCGTCACCAGTGTCAGCAGCTCCAAACTCAATGCTTTCACAATCATCAACTTCTCCGCTAAACACACAAGATGCCAGCAAACGAACGCAATGAGAAGTTGCAATTACACAAGCCATTGTTTCAGGTAATTCATCATGTAAAAAAGGGCACAACGACTTTTTTGGATATGCACAACACACAGATAATACTCACAAAATAATGGCACTGAAAGTGAGGGACGTTCAATAACTGTTCAGTGTCTATGTTGGCAGAGCTTGTGCTTACCTGGGGTGAGATCGTACGCCGAGACATTTGCCAGCCGTTTGAGGAGGCCAGGCTGGCTGAGCCGTAACTCCACACAGGGCCCATCCATGGTGTCAAAGCCACCACGCTGCTGATATCGGTACTTGGAGTTGGCAGGCATCACATCAGAGCCGGCCATGAGCACATGCAGGCGCAGGATTTCTGAGACCGAGCAGCTGTCCATGTCCAGTTTGCGGAGGGAACGACCTGCACAATGTACACACACCAGGGACATGTAACACACCTACTTTGCCACCTCTAAAGGGTTTGAGAGTCATCTTGCCTGAAGAAAACGTTTCCTGTAATGCTGCAGATAATATATATCATAAGGAGTACAAATTCACTCATGGTATTTATGTATTTTACAATCCAATTGCAGGTCAGGATTTTCTACCATACCCTGGTGCAGCTGTGGCCAAGCTGCAGCCATCGCAGCCACAGCGCCGATGGCTGCCTTGGTGTTGTCCTGCTCCTCTTCAAGCGCCTCGGACAGCCCAGTCACTGCAGGCCATAGATGAGACAATCATCAGATTCAATGATTGCATGTTGTAACCATTTTGGGCATTTCATGAACAGAACATGCTTTTGTTTTTAAGTGAATTTTACATTATGTAGTGAAGCCAATCGCAAATAAGTCAAACTTTACTTGGTAAAAATACTTGTTGGAAGTTTTAAATTAAGACCCATTCCACTTAAATGATATAAATTAACTATACAGACTTACACATATGCTCTTTATTTATAGACAGGTAAGAACCCATTTGAAATTAAACGTCTCTTTTTATTGGGAAAAATTAGTTTAAATAGGTATAGCCAATGTAAACAAAAAAATCCCATGTGCGGAGATCACAATTCGAATAATTTAAAGCTAAACGATATTAAATTATACATTCAATACGAAGTGATATAAGTTTAACTTCATCATCAGCCAGTAAATACTAAGTATGCCTGGTAATACAGAACTAATACCCTCAAACAGCTTGCTGGAAATCGACTCAAATGAAGCTGAAACTCTATTTTGCTGGTGTGATAAATTCTTCATACTTTTTGCATCAGCATCCGTAGGTTGTTCCCGCACGCCGTCTTCCTCCTCAGCAGTCATTGTTTGGAAGATGGCAGAGAGGAAGAAGAAGAGTAGCTCGCAGAGCGGGCCCTCTGGGTCATGGTCCACCATGGCCTCCTCCACCATGTCTACAACCACATCACAACACCAAAGAATATTACAATTTTTATTATTATTTATACCTAACCTCCAATTCAGATCATCTTGAGGTGGAAGAACAAAGGGTATTTGAGATAACAAAACAAGCACATGGTAAGAAAAGGCTGCGGACTAAATAACGTGGAAAAACAAGGCAGCATCTACATTCTCACACAGACATTCACGATTGTATAAACTTACATCACGGCTCATTACAAAAATGGCTCAGAACTGCACGATTAGAATGTTTTTTGTTCACAAGCCTCTACCCGTGTCATTTTAATGATGAATGGTTAAACAAACTATTATCCCCGCGAGTGTTTGAAATTTTTTTACCGAGCGTGATGCCATTCGGAAATTCATCCTTGAGGTCAAAGAAATCCCCAAATGCATGTAGGAACTCTAGCAGCATGAGGGCGTCGCCAAACAGCTCCGGAGGCAATCGTGTCCGCACTGCAAGGGGCTCAGGCAGAGCCTGAGAACGCAGAGGGCAATGGAAATCAGGGGAGATGCACACCCACATCATGAGCATATTTGCCCGATATTGACATTGTGTGTGAATAAGGGCCTTGGCAAAATCATCAGAAAATTCCAAACAAATTCTCGTACTCACCTTCAAGTCTTCACATTCCATGTCATCTCGCAGTCGATTCCACTCCTTGATGTACTCTGCATATTTACGCTTCTCTTCACGCAATTTTTCACGCTCCTGGCAAACCGTGCGACATGCCAAGACTTGTGTAACCAGACATTCCACTTCGACTTTTTATCGAGATTTGCTAAACTGTATTATTACTCACATGGAGATGTGCAGGAGTTATTAGCGTTAGTAATTTTCCGATAAGCTTCCCATTCTTCCATGTGGTTATTATTTTACTATGATATTCCTTTTACTGGCAAAAGGTCCACTAAATAAAAATCTGTTCAAGGCACCATTCAATTTTAATGACATTGGCACAAATATATTTCTGACAACGACTAAAATCTGCAGAACCATACTTTACAGAGGGTAATAGTTTTATTTAGTCATTAGAAAAACAGTGTATGTATAAACCAGGGCAATTTATGAAGGTCAATCAGGATCAACATTCTCAAAGAAAACAGAAAACAATAACAGGATAGAGTTCTTTTGGAATATTTAATTTGAAAATAAAAAGCCAAATGCCAATGTTGCTTAAGAATAAAGTTTTAAAGCAGTATCTAGTACTCATGACGACAGATCATCAACAAGGACCCGACAAAAACAATTTAGCAAAAACTGAAAACTATACAAATATCGAGGAGTGATGTGTACATACAAATAAAAAGAGAAACAGAAAAAGGAACAGGTGAATCAGGGACCCCAAATCAGAGACATTGTTTCCTGTTAGGATAAGCAGGTGGCCTTGGACTGAACACGTCACTAAAATGGATGATGGCTAATGGTGGATGATTGTAACAAAATGGCAGTCAAAGGGCAGAAAGCAGCTTATAAGATTGACTAGTACAGAAATGACGTGATGACATCAGTTCATGTGTCATCAATGAACTGTGAAAAATGCAGATGGTGTGGAGGAGACCTTCGAACAATAAATAGCTGATTTTTAGAAAGAGCTAAGAAAAACACAATATTAGAACACAAAGTAACTTATAGTGGGGGATTAAATTAAAAACCTTTTCTTTCATTTCCTTGAGCCGCTCTTTCTCCTTGAGTTTTTCCTGCCTTTGCGTCATCCTGGCCTCCAGCAGGTTCCTCCGGAGCTGCTGTTCCCGGGCATAAGCGCTCACGCTTGCACTCTCCTCATTCTGCCGAAGACCCGGAGCTTTGTTTTCTTTGGCATGGGCGGCTGCTGCACAACAGCAGACATTACAGAATCCATAATTAGCTTTCTATCAAATGCGTTTATGGCCATGTCATTACACTTCCAGATCTTGAGCGTTAACTGATATTTCTCCCAAGACAGTATTCGGAATGGAATGATGTGGAAATGTATCTATGACAATCAATTAGGACCCAAACAATACTGTAGGTGGATCGCTTGCCCAAGAATATGTTCTTTTCTGAGTGATTTGTATGCAAATATTTTGGTGACAAGAAATGTTTTATTCATGCCCACACCTATACAGTTCAGATAGTCAAAATAAGTGTACAATATAGAAATAAAAATACTGTACAAGTGACAAAACAAGTGCTCGGACCAATTACAAAATATAAGGAGAGACTGGAGACTACAGAAAGATAGCACAAAAGAGGGGACACGTTGCAAAGAAATCATGACAAAAGATGTCAGAGTACATACACATAGTCAAGGAGAACCTTGAATATCGCGGGTTTGTTTGCGGTTTTGACCTATCGCGGGGCCACCTCTCAGTAAACCAATTTAGCTATAGCGGGGATTAGTATTGGCCCTTCGCAGATATACTGGACACGGAAGCTGATACCGTGGTGTGGCGCGGGCAAGGAACGCAAGGCAAGTCAGTCACACCTCGACCTTTGCCGTATAAGCATCTCGCGGACAAACAAAAAGACAAAGCTCTCCCATATAGCCTTAACAGACTATTGGTGAAAGTGCTGTTAGCGAGCACCTATGAAGGCCGGCACAGCACACGAGGGGGGTGGGTTGCCAGCGCCACACCTGGCTGCCTTTGTCTCCCGGGTGGTAATGTTTGCACATCCCATCAGGTACTCATTTGAGGCTGAGTTGACGTAGGGGAAAGCCCAGAACCAGTTAAGATTGTCATCACTAGTGTTGGCTGTGAGTGGGAATCGAACTCGGGTAGCCGGGTTCGTGGCAGAGCGCAAACCGTCGCGGACAAACACACGCGCTTTGGATCATCATCAACAAGTACAGTATTTATTCAGCATTTAAACTATTTATTGTCTAGGAATGTTTTTTGTATGGGGTTTTAACGTGTTTATTTAAATTATTTATTTAGTTCATTTGGCATACAGTATCATCCCTATTTCAATTGTGATGTGCCTTTTCGGTTGCCAAGTACTTAACCCCATTATTTAGGTTAGGCTTAAGTATCCCGGTTTTGGCTTTCGCGACACTTTCCAAGAACGTAACCCCCCCCCCCCCCCCTACGATATTCGAGGGTCTCCTGTACAGTAAATCCCCATTTAACAATCGTTCGCACAACACATTTTTTCTTAAACGCTGTTTTTGTTATTTAGAACGTTTTTCGCTTAACGCGTACCATGCCCGCTTTAACGTGAGTCTCGCGCATGACAGACTACTTTCTGAGTGGCGTGGGTCTAGGCAGCATTGTTCGGTGATGCTATGTAGAACTTCTTTCACACCATACGTAGCCAACCGTGCTCATCAGAGATACGGATGCAAGGAGCTGGTACTATACTAATGCGTGCTGTGATACACGGCGGGTCTTTCTCTTCCTCCGTCTTTGCTCCAACATCTTTGTGTGCATTGTGTCATCTGACTTCCATATCTTTTTCACTCCCCATCTCTCTCACACACTTTATATTTAAATAAAGGACTGTCACACAAAGCATATGTACGGCACTGTCAAAAATTTACAGGCTGGAACGGCACCCCCACCGTTATCATTATTCCTGATGGGAAAATTACTCCCGTTTAACGAGGATTGGCTTTACACAGCGAGGACTTGCTGTATACAAAAGACAAAAATAGTACAGCACACCCTTAATGCGTTCCTGGAGAACGGCATGAATATAAAATCTACGACTTTTATTACTCAAAGCTTATGGTGAAAATAGGGTGGGGGGGGGGGCATAAGCATACATTATATTTAAACAGAACCATATAAATTGTATGCAAATACAGCAAAAGCTCTTGTCAACCCGGGGACAATGGGGAAAGGAGGGTGCCGGTTAATAAAATATGCCCGTTGATCTGAGAGTTATACTTTTGGCTCACCAAATTTTCAAAGTACATAACACTTTTCAAGAAAGAAACGAAGTCTACATTTTAACTATGATATACCTAACAATCACCCAGGAATGTCCTTAACGCTCGTGACGTCACTCCACATCGACCATCCCCCCTCATCAATATTCATAAGCAGGTGATGTCTGTCAAATGTACACCCCCCCCCCACCCCTCATTCATAATCATGAGCTGGTGACGTCATTCAATATGGAGTACTCCCCCCCCCCACTAATAATCATGAGCAAGTGACGTCACTCCACATCGAACAGCCCCCCTCATTACGAATGAGCGGGTGATGGCACTCCGCATGGAGAACCCTCCCTCATTAATAATCATGAGCAGGTGACGTCACCAAATCAAACCCCCCCCCCCCCCTATTGATAATAATTAGCGGGTGACGTCACTCCACATGGGGAGGCGAGGCGCCTCCTCCCCCCTCCTCAGCATCATAACCCTCACTACAAAGGCAGAACCCTCACGTCACGTGATCTCCGTAACGCTGTTGAGACATCAAAGTAAAAAGGACGTCATGATGAACAAGGGGTTATAACTTTAAAATTAAATAGGTCTGTGTCCCCGCACCCTTACAAATTGCACACGCATTAATGCAATTAATATCACGTCGCGGTCTGCTTTTCGCTTGCAAGTTTCAGATTTACTGGAATACACCCGTCCATGGGCGGGCAAAAGGCTAGTAATAAATAATATACAATTTGACAAAGGTACTTACCAGTCAGTTGTATATCATTCTACATTAATTGCAGAAACGCAGTAGGGCCATTTAAACTACAGTATACAGTAGTAAAGAATTCAGCTAGCGCCACCACTCGTTAGCGTCCTGAAGCTCCCATAAACAACAGATCTATGAAAAGTGTACGGCAAGATGCCAGGTGGCTGTCGGAATTTTTCCGGATACGTGAAGGAAAATTCGTATCACTGTCTATGACAGATGTGAGTTAATAGAGCATTCCGGATGGTGAAGTGCCAGATAACAGAGCTTTTTTCTGTATTAAATACGTAGTATAGTATTTGTGTTATTAAACTTACCTTTCACAATGAACATAAATATGTTTAAAAGTACAAATATCAATGAATAAATAAATTTACCTTTTACGGTATTATTTTAACTCACCTTTAATAGCACTTAATTTTCGTTTAGGGGGCCATGGTTCGCGGTAACAGTGCGTAGTTCCAAAAAATTAAGGTAATAGACTCGCGTGTAAAACAGTGTGACAAAGGCAGACCGAGAGGCAAAGCACCGCGTGGGTAACGTTCGCACACTCACCATGCACGCCGCTGCCATGTGTCAATACAGTACTTCTTGTCGGATAGTAGTGTGCTAGGGCCACGGATATTTAAAACACTACCCCACGAATTTCAATAGCACTACAATAAATCTGTTGCGATTACGCAATGCCGCATTTGTAAAACCCGCTAATATTCAGGGTTTACTGTGCAGACAAAACACATAATACAGTATAAACAGTGCTAAGACAGGACAAAAGATGAGGCAGTAAAAGATAGTACAAACGCCGTGATTATTGTACAAAAAACAGTACGTAAAAAGCCTAAATTATTACATTCTATTCGAGTAGGCAAAATAAAAAATGAGTTTCATTTGCAGTAATGTAATTTTCTCTGTCTCACCTGCTCTTCTCATTGCTTCTTTCTTCTCTCTCAATTTCTCCATTTCTCGCTCGGCTTTGTTGCTGTGATGCTGAGAACCATCTCTGTCCATGTCACCAGGAGCCTGAGAAACAGTTCACATTGTATACAATCAGCTACACTAAAATGTAATGTTCCCAACCAGTCCATCAAAATAATCAGTAATTATTGTTCTCTGAAGTTTATATGGGTTTTACTGTGTCATAAGAGTTTAGTAAACTTGCACATTGGCACAAATTCACAATTCATCAATGTTAAATAGTCATCTTGAACTTTGTCGTAACCTCTCACCATTGGCACCTGACTCTTAGGACGCACACGGCGTGACACAGAGTTGCTGTTAAACATCGGGGCTCCATCGGGAAACACTGCCCGGAAGTTGAACTCATTCAGCTTGTACTTGGCCACTGTGCTGGCCTGCAAAGGTAATGCATTATGGTTAATATGGTTCCAGCAGCTTCACCAACATACCATTTATAAGTAAGCATGCAGGTACAATTTATGACTGTAATTTTCAACATTCTAAGATTATTCTAAATTAAGCATACAATTGGGAAATTACTTAAATATAATTGAAATAACATACATACCTTTACTTTAATGACTCCATTTAAAACTTCTGTGTTCTGCTTCAAGAACATTTTAACTTTTTCCCTTGTGAAAAATCCTTTCCGGCGACTAATGGAAACACAAACAATAAACATTATTATTAGGTACAAAGTCAAAGTAAAAAAAAGTGTTTTTTTAGTTTTACTACTATAATAAAACAGTATGCAAAATATGTACACTTACCCAATTACACTAGCCTCAATAATAAATGGCTGCCTTGATTCCATCTTGAGCAACTTTACTTTGTATCGGTATAGCGCAGGGTTTCGGACTCTGTGGGTTATTTTGGGAAGAGATAAAAAATTAGCAAGTCAAAAAACTTCAGTGACAACTGCAACGCCAAGGATGCATTAGCAATGTGACTCACATGAGTAATTTAAATGAGAAATACATCTTTAATTTTATTTGTTATAAATATGGTCCAGAAAAGTAATTCTTACAGGCCTGAGCCACTGTCATCTTTATCTTCTTCTCCATCACTGTCGCTGATCACAATCACATCAGCCTTTGCAGCATGCCCATTGGCCCTGCCGTTTTCCATTGGAGGCGATACCACTGCCATCACGCAGCAACTTTGTCTGTTAGGTTCACACGAACGCACAAATGTTGAAATCAACACTCTGTGAAAGCATATACAAGTCAAACTGTATTGTCTCTACTGTGCAAAAGAAGTTCAACATACATACATACAGTAAAACCAGAGTAATACATACAGTATACCATATTCTCCAGATTATAAGATACACTCTATCCCCCCCTTATATTTGAAAGCAAACGTTAAGGGTATGTTTTTAATTATATAGTAAGGTGTGACCAGATTTGCATAAATGCATTGACACTGGTCATTTGTGGAGCACCTGACTATATGGAGCATATTATAATCCGGAGAATATGGTAAATAAACTGATGCTTTAGTTAATTGGCTTTCCAGAACAATCTTGTACAGAATCATTTGTTTAAGCACCACGTAAACCAGGGGAGGCAAAGCGTCTAGAACATACGAGCTACTTACCGATATTTTCACGTGACCGAGAGCCACAAGATACGTGTGCGGTGGTCACATAAGGTCGGTTAGTGCTCACTGGTTGGCTGTGAGGAAATATATCTGCAAGAGCACTTCAGGAGTACTCATGTCTGGCTCCATTGCCAAGGGTGAGTGCCCTGGGACGCTCTCACTTCCACAGACTTTTCCTCTTTTAAATAAAGTTCTTTAGACAAGTTACAAATTTGTTGCGTCTCTATTGAGCCGCGCTTTAACTCCCCGGGGAGGCACATTCGGCTCACGAGCCGCGGTTTGACCACCCGTGGTGTAAATTCTCGCACAACATACCTAGCACCGCTGGCATGCACCACCTCCACTTGCTCGCCGATTAAAAAGCGGTCTTTGAAGAAGGCGTACACATCCTCGCACAGATCCTGGAAGCGTGTGCGGGTTGTGCAAGCGGCCAGGTAGAGCAGCGGCGCGAGCAGCACTGATGGCAGCTTCTGGAGAGAGGCACGAGCTTTTTCCTCTGAATCGAGAGCCTCCTGATAGGTGAAGCCAGACTTGCCCGTCACCGCACAGCTCCACACCAGGCTATTGCACAGGATGGTGCGCTCAAAAAACTCACTGAGAGTGAGCGAGAGAGAGCGATAACATAATGGGGAGAAAAGTATCATTCATTAGCTAGTCAGTGTTGAAGCACTTAGAGGCATGTTGGCATGGACAAACAATAAACACTGGGCTTGATATCAGTTGGAGCTGTCTCTGGAAAATATTTTACTGGATTGGGTACCCCCGGAAAATATTCCAACAAATTAAGCTCTGGTTAAATATCATAACCAGCTCCAAGTAAAGGCATGGCATGGAATGCGCATGGTAAAGTTTTCAAGCATTTCAGTTATGTAACATGGCTAACATAAAAAAAGGTATTAAGTACTTAACATCCATGTTATTTCCAAAGCGGGCATTCTTTTTCAGTGCACAATGGATTATTATTTAGGTCTCGAGTTTCGCACTAAGTCGCACGCCGAGTTTAATAGGGGGGGGGGGGCGCACATGTGGAACACTTGATGAACTGCGAGCACCAGATATCGTCCAAAGTCAATGTGGCTTGGCTGTGGAGGCCACAAACCCTGCTGGACCCACGTGTCGCTCTCGTTGGCGATATGAGAGGCCAGCTCCAACTCTAATCCCCTCCTCACCGTTAACGAACCTGAACCTGGGTATGGTTGCCACCTGTCCGGCTTTCACACGACCGTCCTCTTATTGAGCCATCTGTCCTAGGAAATACGTACTATACGTATTTACGGTTATGTCAGTTAAATGCAGTTACCCCCTCTTACTCCCCATACGTTCCGATTATTTTCACCCCAGGAGGTAGCAATTATAATCCTGGTATCGACCAACCCAACATTTGAAACATCAGGGGCGTTCGCCTGGGCAAGGGCTTTGGTATCTGTCCACAGAACCACACGGAGCCATCCCTGATGCCAACCATGTGCTTGGCTGGTGGCGTGAGTGGCACGGATGATGGGCAGGAGACAGCATCATCATCAGCAGCAGCACACGGAGCGGTGGGCGAGCGGTTGGTTTTGTTTGTGCCGCGGTCTGCATGGGGAGCCATGAAAGATGGCGAATCGCGTCTCAAGGCAGCGACAATTAATGAGATGAATGACCCGGCCCCTCTCCAGCCGAGGCATTGAGCCCCTTTCACAATGCGCTCACGACAAGCCAGGCCCCGATGAGAGTTCATTGCTCCTCCTTCCCGCCCGCCCGCCCTCTCACGGCGCGATACCGAAACAAAAAAAGTACAATGTGTCCTTCCTGGTCCGCCACGAGGCCTTGGGCTCAATCATCAAAATCGCCATCATCATTATCGCCGACACCACCTGCTACGACCAATTATCATCACCACCACCACCACCACCCTGGCCGCCATAATCAATCATCGTGATCACCAGCAACATCATCAGCAACATCACCACCACCACCTCGTCCATCTCGAACTGGCGAGAGATGACAGCGCCGACAACAAAACACAAAAACCTCCCGTCACCAATTAACCCAAACGAGGCCCTCCCCGTGACAATACAAAAGGCCTCTCGGCACTCACTCGTAGTCGCGGAACGCCTCGTTGGTGACCTTGCAGAGGAAGAGGCCCTCGTCGGGCCTCAGCTGCGCCGGCGGGCCCTGCCGCACGAACGGCTTGCGGTGCAGCAGCGGCATCCTCACCCTCTCGTCGTCCACCACCAACAACTCCACCACCACCAACACGAACCACAAGACCGACCCGGCACTCCTCCTCCTCCCCCCCCACCACCCCCGGGCGTCTCACCCTCCTCAGACCCCTTTCACAACCCGCGGTCTCCTCTTCACAAACTCCTGTTCGTCTCCTCTCCGTCGCGCGTTCTTTCTCTCTCTCCACCTAATCCCTCCTCCTCCTCCACAACTTCTCTTTCTCTCCTTCACAGCCTCTTTACGTCTCCTCGTTCTAAGCCCGCGGCGGGTCTAAGATGGAATGAAAGCAGCAGCAGCAGCAGCCGCCAAGCGAGCGCCGCTCGATGGATTTGGAGGGAAAGGCCGCCCGCCTTCTTCTTCAGCTCCGCCTGTTCCTGGTCGGCCTCCTCCTCCTCCTCCCCCACCACCACCACCAACACCACCAGCAGCAGCAGCAGCCACGCGGTGACGGGGACAATGAGCCGCCTTCCTCTGCCGATCACCACGATGCTTAGAGATGCTATCAAGATGAGATGGGGGGGGGGAGAATAACAAAAAAGACGAGCTAATGTGCTCCTCAAGCCACCAATTCTGGGATGTTGACGGACGCACGGCAACTTGCGATCGAATGTTTGAACAATCTCCGGGCCACCCGTGCCCAACCCCGAGGTTTATTTTATTCCACACACGATAATAAAAAAGCAAAGATGAGGCAACTTTTATTGTCTCAACAGACTGCTGGGGGGGGGAGGGTCTAACCGAAGATAAATGGGGTTTGGCCTCGTCCCCGGGCCCTCTCAAACCCAGTTAGCGTCTAAACCACCACCACCACCTCAACCTCCTCCTATCCTATGTGTGGTGTTGTTGTTGAACACAGAACGCGAGAGCGAAAATAAAACCGAGAGGGGGGCACAGGCAGGAGGAGATGAATGAGGAAGCAGGGCCGGTCAGGGGGAGGTGGCTTGATGGGGGGGGGAGGGCTCTGAGCCCTCATTGGCCCCGCCCCCTCCTGGCCGGGGGTCACGCCCCCGGTCGTGACGTGCAGCGGCTGGCGGTGGGGGGGCCACAACGTGGTTTCTTCATATTCTTGTTGTGATTTTCACACCTGATGATGAGTGCTTGTTTCTAGATTTGAAGCTTTTGTGACTGCAAGGATTCATGCTATTAGTTTTTTCGGTAAAGTCACGTAGGTAATAAATGAAATAAAAATTTATAAAAATAAAATTATAAAAATAAACGACGTTTCGGAGGCACTTGATACAGTAAATCTGGCTGTGACGGTCCCACCTGATGACGGAGACTTGTGTTGCCTCGGAAACTTCGTGATTTTTATTATTTTATTTTTAATAATTTTAATTTCATTTTTTTACATACGTGACTTTACCGAAAAAACCTAAGTGTATGAATCCTTGCAGTCACGAAAGCTTCAAATCTAAGATTTAAAACGCAGTTTTTTGGTTTGGCCATGTTTGCTTAGTACGGAGTTAGACTGATGGCCTTAATCTAAGTTGTCTTGTGGTTATTGTTGTTGTTGTTTGACTTGCATCCCACTGGGATTTTTGCACACAGCGTTGGTTTACAGTGCTTTTTCTGCAATATTTTGCTGTCTTTTCTTGGATTTTCTGTTTGCACATAGTCACTTTAAGATATTTTCTTGTTCATGTTTTTGTTTGTTTCGGTTGCACCCGATTCAAGAGCCGAATGGCTCACAGGGCTATACCTAATAAATGAACTTGAACTTTAAACGAAAGAACCAAGAATATGAATCTCTTGCAGTCACGAAAGCTTTAAATCGACAACGTGGTTTGCTGTGGACACCGCCAGCAGCTGTGGAGACTCGGGAGTGTTGCACGTGTGTTCCACGTGACAGCCCTTTTTAGCTCGATCCACTGCTGGATGAGCAAAGAGAAACCACGGTAGTTTGAGCTGGTGCGGTGTGTAAACAGCTTTTTAAAATTGAAAGCTCGTTTATTTGGAACTGCGTTTCGTGTTGAGTTGTCATTCACCCGGCACCTCCGATTAGCACGGTTGGCTACGTACGGCATGAAAGAAATTCAACATACATACATCGTGGCCATTCAACACAAACTATGGACCACAATGGAACCACTACAGTCTGCGAGGGGGAATAGAAAAACTACACGAACACTCATATTCTTGGTTCTTTCGGTAAAGTCACGTAGATAGAAAACAAAATTAAAATAAAAGCAAAAAACCACGACGTTTCGATCGCAACACATGCGGTCTTCATCAGGCAGAGAGAAGACCTTTTTTAATTTTTATTTATTTATTTTTAAATGTTTTTCTTTATTTTCTATCTACGTGACTACCGAAAGAACCAATAATATGAATTCCTGCAGTCACGAAAGTTTAAAGTCAAAATTGGACTCTCTCTCTCTTGAAGCCCTCTCGTCGTGGCTCGCAGACCTCGACATTGGCATTTAGCTGCCGAACATATTGCTGCCATCATAAACTGCTGGATGAGGGCCTTGCTTTGTAGAAGCTGTGTGGGGTTGTGGGCCAAATCATCCAGAGTGTAACAGCTCCTGGGACGTTGATCTGTTTAGTCTGGTTAGTCAAGGTAGTTTGTGTTGGGTGTTATTCTTTTTTGGCTTGAAGTGATGTTCATTCTGGTAAAACATTAAAAATATTTTTCACCTTGAAAAAAGTGGTCGTGCTGAATGGCAAATTTGTTAATCGATTTAGAGTGCAATGAATGTTCTGGGTTTGCAGTTGATCGTTTTCTGCTACGTTTTTTTCCAGTAATTAGAGTATGTACTCGTAATTGCACTGATACGATATTTACTTAATGAATAAAATATTCCGCTCAAGAGCAGGACAAACACTGTTGATATATATTTTTAGAAAGAATCGGCCACTACTCCATAAAGGCCTCCCAATGTCATCTCATTTCACGGCTGCGACGCTTGAGTTGATATCTTTAATTCCTCCATCTCTGTGGTTATTTGTCCCCTGGCTATTTCCCCTTTATTCCTAATATAGTAAATCTAAAGTTATATGACAGTGAATAACATGTTCCTTTGGTCTTTCTGCTTAAACTGAGTGTTTATTCTGGTTTATATATATTTGTAATGCGATTCGGTACTTAAATTAGGCTTTAGAAGTGATATATTCGAATGAAGATGGGCATACTGTATTTAGAAGCCCTCTTAAAAGAAAAAAAGTAATAGGGCTTAGACTTGTCTTGTTGCTTGAATGTGACTTTTTATTCGATACCCCACTGATTTCTAATGGAAGTAAAAAAAAAACGCAACACATTCATCAATAACACTGCCTTCAAAAATAAAAAGTATAGTAATAGGCAACATTTCTGGAAATGGCGCTTCACAAGACACAAGCCAGGAAGGTCAAAGTGACATTTTTTAAATCAACCTTTTCTCAAAAAGGTTGATTGATGAATATCGTGAACACGATGGCGCCCGTATCTAACGGAAGAGGAGACTTTTAATTAATTGCATATGTATATTGAGATGAGTGTTCGACTCGTAGAGGATGTCAAATCGAGTATTGTTGTATTCACGTAATAATAATAATAATCCACCGGCGTGTTTGGGTATCTATTAACGGATTAGATTCCCTAGAACGGATAAGCGCCGCCGCCGACGGTCTCGTCAGCGATTGGCCTAATCCGCGTTCAATGCGAGCCAAGCACCAATCAGCGGCGAGTAAATGTGGGACGCTGCGCACGCGGACTGGGAAATTGCAGCGGCGTTGGGAATGAGGCCCCGCGTCACCGCCGCCGCGTTACGCAATGACAGCGTGGTAACCACATCCCTCTTCAAATGAAGGGAAAGAGAAGCTACTATCATTGATTATTCCCGGATAAAAAAAAACGACGACCCATACGTGGTCACGCTGTTCAAGTCTGGGCTGTAAAAAGGAGGCCACGTGCGAAGCTAGTGTTGTAATCGATGCTTGCCTACAAAGGGGGCTTTCTCGATAATGAGCCCAGAGTGCCATCTGTTGCGATGGGTTTTTGTGGGGTCAGGTATTAAGCTATGGATATTACATGCGGTTCTTCTATCTGCCCGCCAAAGGCAGCAGACAAAAAGCCACCCAGTAGTTACGGTTGTGTAATAACTGCACATGTCCCTCTTGTGCTGTACAGTCCTTGTGTATGCTCCCACATATCTGCTGTCCACGAACCCACACCGACCCAAGCGTTGGTGGTGTCATTATTAGCACGCACTTGACTTGCAAACCATCAGAGGTCACCGGTTCGATGCTATCTCCCGGCCCGGCAGTTCAAACTATGCTGCAAGTGCCTTTATTTTTAGTTTTGGTCCAATCCAATTTCAGAAATGTCCCAACGTCGCCGTGGTTCCAGTAACTTACGACAGCATAACCCCTTTGGGATATATTGTGTTTCCATTTCAGAGCAACTTCTTTCTGGATGTGCACCCGATTTTCGGAATACTTTAATGCCATTTTTTTTATTTTTTAGAAAAAGGAAGTGTAATCACTGATATGATGTCACCTACAAGATATTTAATTAAATATGGAACATTGGGCCAACGTTGGTACAACAGTTCCAACCACACGTAAATGTTGACCCAACGTTGCATGTGTACTGGGATCGAGCTGTTAGATCATATTTTTCAATTTTGGCTTGTGATAGCGTGGATGACTACATACACTTCCACAAACTGAAATACCTATTATAGTCTTAAAATGTAAGGTGTAATGGCATATATTCACAATAACGTAACAACGTTCGTCAATAACACTACCCTAAAAGGAAAACATGATCCTTCATAGCAGTGTCACCTGTGTTAAGTTTTTGTTATTTGTGCTCTTTAGAAATTAGGCCTCAAATCTGATATCCCAAAAATTATCTGAAACGTATCCACGGACACCATTGTTGATTTATGCTATGGATAAAATAATGATTTTATAGACTGCTTCTCATACATCTCCATATATTAAACAGTAAAGTACCATACCTTGTTTGCCTGCACTGGTCATGATCATACATTAAATTTAATTATTGTGCATGACATTAGCCTTCACAGTTCATAATCATCTACACTATGCTTAATAAGGATTAATATAAACAGGGTGATTCAAGCAATAAAACATTGAAGGTGGCCTAATATATGGTTACTGGAAAATATCAATAGCTATACATGAACGAATTAATGTTTGAAATTGAAGTTAAAATACTTAATGGCTCATTGCTCATCTGAGAGTGGCCCAAACAATTAAATCAGCTATCACCATCATCAATAAGCACATCATTCTAATAGCTAAATGAATTAGAACGCATTGATCCTACCGAGGTAGTATCTCCATTGATTACTAAAACAATAACATAACTTCCATTGCTCTCATCTATTGCTTGCTTTAATACATAAAACAGAACCCAGCACTTGTTACAGATTTTTGCTTAATTGACCTGTGCAAACATTTTACATTCTTTACGGCCCTTTATTACTGCTGGGTAATCTAGTCTCCGAATTTCTAAATTTTTACAAATTGTTTCCGTAATATTATAATGTACATGGTCAGCCCTTTTGTCAATCAATTGCAGGATGAAGGCCTCCCCAGACCATGCAGGTTGGGGGTGGGAGTTATTTTCCCAAACTTCACGCTGTTTAGTGAAGGTGGAGAACATTAGACGGTGCATCATGGTTAGAGTAAAACAATGGATTTGTCTGCACTGCTATCCGTTCACAACGCAGCTCCACAGCTTCCGCCATCTGTTTTACGTAACATGGTTGCTCATTCAAGCACTATCCAGACAACAACCCAGCTTAGCTTCCGATATGGTGTGATGTCGAGCACATTCTAAGTGATATGATCGTAGTAACTTTCCCAATAGAGATTCAAACATAATATATTAAATGTTCTGGATCGCTATGAGGCATATATCCTGTTCATTTGCATTGCATGAGCACATTTGTTCTTAATGACCTTGAGAGGTCTGTCAAGTGTGTTTTATTTGAGCTGAGTCAGTGTTTGGATTCCCATAGCTTTATTGATCTGGTAATGACAATAATAAAATGTTCATTCTTCATTTTAGGTTTCTTGAGAGGCCCTTTTTGAGTAACAATTAAACATACATTGATATTTGTAGTTCTTATACATGTATTAATAAGTAACATGTGGATTTGCATGGGTTTAAAAATCGTACTGTATATTAACACATGTAAAACATGTCATAAGCTTTAAAAAATAGATTGTCAGCATGTACACCATATGTCACATTCAGTTTGAGAACAGTGTGTGTGTGTGTGAATATTTTTACATATTTACAGTGCTCTGTGCTAATATTCTCACTGTACATCAAATCCATAAGACTGGTCATATCAAAAACAGAGTTACTGTACCATGTACTGTACGAGATTGTGGAGGAATTTGTAATACTGATTTGGTGCACAGCGTACAGCAGAGGGCAGCAACCCTCCATTTGCAGATAGATGCAACGTGCTCCATTTTTTTAGCAATTCGGATTAAACGTCGGTTTGGTTATTGAATTGCGATTCATAATTTCAGAGTTTCAAACACATTTTAATCATGCTGCACTGTGCAGTATCCAAACTGTGATACCCCATTTGCCTCTTAAGTTCAATATATAACTATGCAACGCTTACAGTGAGGGGGGGGGGGGTCTATGTTTTCTTCTAGGGATTGACTTATGGCTTCATTCCAAGTCTCATCCCCAGTCATGGAGAATACGGCCTGCTCCCCTATCGTCCATGGTTACCGTTCCTTGGGCATTTTGGAACTCCAGATACACCCTGGAGGCAATGAGGGCACCTTAGCGCTCACTTAAACACGATTAAATTGAGTGAATGTGCCTAGTTCATTCGTTATTGTGATTCTATCTGCCAGTAGTGACGACTGCACACAAACCTGATGCCAGATGAATGTGTATGTGCCACATTGTCAAGCTTTGTCGTTTTATTTTGGACCATAGCTCAAGAAATGTAATCTGAAACTTAAAGGCCTTTTTTCATCACTCATGTTTGTTTGGCTTTGTTTTAAACCATAACAAGTCCAGATATGGGTCTGATTCAAACAAACCGTGTGGCACTCGCGATTGATTTCGTGGAGAAGATTTATGGTTAGCTCAAATTGATGTTGATGGTCTTAAAAATTGCTTTCTCTTATTGCTGTCTGTGAAAAGAGTGACATATACAGAATGGGTAGGAAGTACATCTACCCCTACTCACACTTATCCACCAGAGATTCACAGCATAAAAATGTATATGGGTTTCCGACATACCCTGCTGCATGGAAAAGAACAAAATGCTCTGCATGGCGCAGCTAATTTACAAGGAAGCAGCATACTCTATTACCATGTACTAATACATTTTGCGCAGAAAAAAAAGCGTTGCAGAATTCATTTATTGAGCATGCCTAGTGTCAAATTGTTTAGCCTTGCACTACCATATTGGCCATTTTTTTGTTATAAAGTGTGAAAAGAAACATGGGAAAATGCATGCATTGGATTAGATTCAGAGACAGAAATATGAACACATGGATTAGAAAATATGTGCAGGTTAAAGTCATTATTCCAACTGTTCAAAACAGTACATGGGATGATTACTTATGGTCAATAATAATGCCAAAATGGCAGCCAATCGATAGAACTCATCTGAGGGCACAGCCAGAGAGGAGATGGAGTGATCCTAACAGTTCGTGTGTAGGTGCAAGGTCGATTGTTTCATGACCTAATTGTGGGAAATGGCGACGACTTGGAGAGATCTTCATCCAACAGTGAATTGATCATCGCTGATAATATAATTATTGTGCCTGGTTCTGGTTGTCTGAACCTTATGAATTTCAATGCAAACATGGAAGTTCTTGCAATAATGAGGATTACATGTAGAGGCAGTAAAATAAAATAAAATTTTGTTTGCTCAATTAATAACATACAGCCAGAATGGATTTGACAAGACACTTTCAATGTCTTTCCAGGAGCCTACGTTTGACAGACAGCTACTCTAATCCATCATTTCAAGTAAACATTGGTTGGCAGTAAATTTTCCTGCACAGACTATAAATGAGGAAATGTTAGTATGCAATAGAGTACTATATATCCCATTATATTTTCTCAGAGCCCTATCTTAAGAGTCGTTATTGTGTTCATGTAAGCCAAACAATGTGTATTACGTATACAGTGAGTTACATTATTTGCAAAAGAGCAAATCGTTTTCTTGAATATTGTTACCAAAATTGTGTTGTGATAATGTAATGCAGGACAATCCAAGTACATGTGAATGTGAGGTTTAACTGGAACAAGACTCACGTTATAGTTTTAATAATGTCTATGTATTAAGTACAGATTTCATAGAGTATTTTATATTATCCTAAATATCTAATTAAATAGAAGTCGGTATGCATTGACCTAGAAGTGTATGTTTTTAAAGAGGTAAGATTAATTTTTTTTTACCGATTCATGGAAACTAATAGGGGTTGAATACAGCTGAGGGCATGTGCCTCGAGCACTTATCTCTATGTTTTAAAAGTACATTATAAAAGAGAAACATTTAGAAAAACATTGTAAAGTTGTCTACTTTGTGGAGGGGTTCTAAGCCTAATGATATGGTGACCTTGACTCAGGCACCGATGACTGAACAATAAAATAACTGTATCATGAGAATAGGTTTTCTCCTTTTTTCTGGCAACAAAACAGGTGTTAAGATGTTAAAACACCAAACTGAAACCTTTTACAAGGAATCATGTCTGCATTAACCGCAATACTTGTGGTCAGAATGCAAACAAAAAACACTGATAATATATGCATTGTCTTTGAAACTGATTGGTCCACACCAGAGACAGCTTTCTTTTGAGCCTAGTCTCAAAACGGTGTTAGACCAGAGGACGCCAGACACCGCTTGTGTTGCGATTGGAACGTCATAGTTTTTTGTTATTTTCTTTGAACCTATCTACGTGACTTTATCGAAAGGCCTCAAAACTACCCAGAATGTGACCGATCTCGTCACATCTTGAAAGCTAAGTAGAGTTGAGACTGAAAGACACTTGGATAGGTGACTACTACCATGTGTAGTGACATATAATGGGTCACTACGGCGCCTAGCGCCATCTACTGACAGAGAGAGGAATAGCGTGTGTAGCCATCTGCCAGCAGAGTACACGATGTCATGGGAGAGGTCCCTAGGGAGCATGGTTACGGTGGCTGGCAGAGAGGGGGCATCTGAGGACGTAGCAGCCCGGTTGGCTGGCAAGGGCACGTGACAGGACAGGGTAAGGATGTGGGCCAAAGGTGACAGAAGGGACACGTGGTGTACAGCCCAGAATCTTCTGGGAAGTTCCAGAAGGGGGCGTGGCAGAGGGCGGAGCCAGGCCACGCTGGGGAGCATAAAGGGAGGTCCCAATGGGGCTGTCTGCTGTAATGCAACTCGCCATGCTACGTCTTCTCCTCGGTCTCCGGTCTTCACGCTCGGCATCGTGGGTCAGGCAGTGTGCCGACTGACCTGACCCGTTTATATAGTTACCTCGTGGTGGTTACCGGTTATGTAGTTACCCCGTTGTGGTCCTAGAATAAACGTGTTGCCTCCTGAATTTGTGTGTCTCTCAAGTGAACCCACTACACATGTATCAAGAAGGTGTTATTGGCTGCTGCAGTCCTAAGTGAGGTGCAGCAGAGGGCAGTATATAAAAATCCATTGGCGTACTGTGCTCTGCTCTCATGCGTGTGCACTCCTCCGCAACCAACCCTCATTGACCAACGCGGTGAAGTTTGGTCAAATGACCCTCATGACCCACACAGTACGTTGAGGCCCTCATCCAGTATTGAATTGCCAAAAGAGCTGTACATGTATATTCTTGGAAATATATTGTATCCCATATTTTTCCTGATTATAAATAAAGATGTGCATTTATCGATAATGATTGCACTTACTATGACAAGTCGTGGTAGGACACAGGCAATTGAAAACCCAGTGTGGAGCTCCCAGATTGTGCACTGAAAGTGTTTTTCTGGATTAATTTTAATCTATATTTGTTTCTAAGAGTCATGCCTCGTGCAACTATGTTGCGTATTATTTACCTTTTGGTCTTTGTTTTGGGAATAATTATCGGTATAAAAAACCGAGGCTTATTAGATGCCAGGGAGCAGTGTTTATTGCACCGTGCTATAAACCCAATAACCTGAATTCCTGGCCACAACCTCAGTAGCATCACTGAGCCGGTTCTGCCCCCCAGAACCCTTTACAAAACCTGCTCAGACCAGCACGGTGAGGTATGTTTACCCCCCCCCCCGCCCCATCCAGCAGTGGATTGACGAAGGCCTTATAATGTACCATTATTAGTAAACTATCCACTGCTGGATAAAGGGATACCCAAGTTGTGACTTTTTGTCACGGTTCTGTGTGGTGTAGCATTCCACCTCGTACCTGCAAATGTATAATATATGTTAAATTAAACATTTAAATTCATTTTGTTTAATGAAAACAACAAGTGTGTGTGTGAGAAGGCTCTGAAAGAATGATGCAAGTTTTCTGGGGCATTAAGGTGTTAACCTGAGCTCAGAGGTGATGCTGGTGAGTGATGGCCTACTTTCATGTCGTTTCAGGAAGATATTAACGTCCGCTTCCATTTTCAACTCTCGTCTTTCTGTAAAGCCTCCATATGAAAAAAGAACATGAAAAAACGGGACTTTTAAGAAGCAAGCTGTTATATTCTTTTTGATTATTTTTTAAATGCAATTTATAGGAATGACCTGTATTTAAAGTACTGTATAGCAGACGTCTATTTTGCGTTTCCACATGCAAATAAAACATTATTCAGTCTTATGGATTGATTGATTGATAGAGGGTCGGCTTACTTAAACAAATCTGCTGGATGATCTTTGTCTGGAAAGCCAATAGACAACAACTATTTTATAAATAAGTTAAACGCTAACATTCATGAAGCTACAGTTCTATATAGATGGCATGCTAATGCATTTGTGGAGACATTCCCATCTGCTGATTTTCTGTTTGGTAAAGCCATTTGTAAGCGATTTGCTTGGCAGTAAACATAACTCACAATCAGGTAAAAGGGATGTTTATCCTGATTTGAGGTCAAAAGTGCGTCACTTCCTCCAATAAAGTTCAAATATAGAACCAAACAAAAACACATCCCTTCAAAATGGAATTCAGCCCTGCTATATTTCAGTAAAAAAAAAACAGTCTATGATTGGAGCAAATCTTTTTTTGTAATGATAGATTTGTGGAAAAGTGGAAATAAAGGCAGAAAAATGAAAGCAGTTTTGTTTGTCTTGGCAGGTATCTTAACAATATGGCACTGCCATAAAATGCATTGCCATGATATGCTGTCGATTTTCTGTCAGAGTAGAAAAACTGACAATTCAATGCACTAAGGACACATGTTTTCAAGAAATTATTTCTTTACTATTGTAACAATTCCTTCAATTCTTAGCTCAGCAGACATTTTATGTGCTTGGTTCCAATACCAATATGTTATGTTTATCCACATTTCAGCATGCTACACTGGCATTGTGACATTTGATGATATCATTTTGCTGTTGGGGTATTTGTATATACATATATAATGTACCTCTCTATATTCTGTAATACAACTTTAAAAGTACTGTTGTTTGCTGGCTTCTTTGTGTTTTGAGGATTTGGGTCTGTGCTCAGCAGCCTTGATAACAAAACAAAACCTTGTGTAGTAAAACCTACTCGCAAGAAAACAAATAAAAAAATGTGCAGACAGGCATCCAGATGGAAAAGATATATAGGAAATTAGATTTTGAATGGAGGGTTTATTTTACATGTCTTCTGTTTGTGTGTCGTTTTTTACCTTGTCTAAAATTATAGGTTTGCTAATTAGATTGCATTGACATATTCACACAACACTGTGCTAAGATGTTTAATCATGTGTTGAAATGCAACATCACTTGCATGTACAGTAATATTGCTCAATGTTTCGTTTGTAAAAAATGTAAACAATTGTAGTTCATCATCTTAATAGATGCCATCTATGCTCTTGTGAAATTCCTTCATACATATTTATAAGCCAAGCATATTTTGAAAAATCTCTCGTGCTATGTACAGACATTTTTTCTGTTGAGGCGTAATATAATGTTGTACAAAGCACAAATCAAGGGGGCTCTGAATCATCGTAAACCCTTGTAATTATCCTGAATTGACACCTACTTCAAGGTAAGTCACATGTATCTTCCCTATTATCGTGTGCTTTGTACCAATTCTATTTACAGTTTATGGCAGCTGGCAAATGTCAAATGAACGACTTTAATCTGGCCTACATACAATTTAATCAATGGTTTGTGTGATAGATACTGAAAACGCAAGCAGAATTATGCATGTATACCATAGAAATACAATATACGGCATCTAGAGAATGTATCTTAATGGACCAAAGCCTAGTTTACATTAGTAAATTATTATACGACATGGATTTAGATAGTAACCTGGATGAAGCATATTGTATTGGACTCTCCTTCCTTATCTGCCCATTAGAAATGCTCTTGCCTGCAAGTCTTTATTTGTATTTGGAAAAAAGGCAGCATATTTGTTAAAACAGTAGGTATGGTAGTTACCTTTTAAATAATGAGTTTATTAAAACTGTAAACATACGAGCAGATTATTTTCTAAATTGTACTAGGTGATCCATTTATAGATATGCCACTAAGATATAACGGAAAATCTCGAGGAAACCAAAATTTGTATCCGCCTAAAATATGTTAACAATCTCTCGATACACTTTGTTCAACAATGCCAGCCTAATTTGTTTACAAAATGCAATTATGTTCAAGCTGAGGTCATTGATATTGTCTCGTACACTAAATCTTTCATCAGTAGGGTATCTATAAATGGATCCCCTTGAATGTTCATTTAATACGCTTAGAAATCTGGCATTGTTTTAAATGTACTTTTTTTTCAAATCATCTTCCAATTGTGCTAGCTGCAACATGCCATGCAATGAAGAAATGTCATTCCGAACTCTGCATCTAGCGCTAAGTGTATCTCCCTGTACCAGAGTATGGTGCTGGAACTTTGCAAGGGTGGCACAGTCGGGTTTTTTACAATCGGGTTTAATTGTCTTTTTATATTAAACCCGATCATCTGAGATTGGGAGAAATCCGGTTTAATTGGTTTTAATTGTAGAACCGCACTTCTCAACGATGGGCTTCATCCATTCCAAGCTAAGGAACTCACTGGCGCCCACGATTGTGGAGAAGCTCCTCGTGTTCATCAAGACCAACCTGCCCGCCACATTCTACGACTACCCCGTGCCCGACAGCCCCCCCCGAGTACGATAGCAGCACCGACGAGGAAGCAGCCTAAGCCTATCAGAGTTTCGTATTCATTAAACCAAGTTTTAATTTCCCGAAATCGGGTTTAATTGTATTAAAGAAAAAAACCCGATGCCTGCCGCTGAAAAAATCGGGGGTTATCCACCCATGGCTGGAAGATAACATGACAAACCTATTGTCTTCAGTAGGCCTCCCTATCTACATGAGGGGCACACATTTGCATGCCTTGCCAAGATTGTTTGTTGCCTATCATTATAACCACCACGTGTACGTATCAACACTGAAGTAAGTAAAAAATAAACGATGCTGTATACAATCAAACTATTACACTTCATAATAAATGTTTTTGGGTTAGATCGCGTTATTTATAAATGTGTCGTAACCCTCCACCACCTGACACGGCCAATCAGCAAAAAAGTGTCACGTTAACAAAAGACAAATAGTTCACTGCTTTAGCCCACCGGTGTGTTGAAGCGTGAAACCACAACATTTGTTGTTGTTGTGGTTTCACTCTTCAACACACCGGTGGGCTAAAGTAGTGAACTATTTGTCTTTTGTCAACGTGAAACTTTTTTGCTGATTGGCCGTGTCGGGTGGTGGAGGGTTACGACCTAACCCAAAAACGTCTATTATGAATAATATTGGTCGCGAAAGCCTACGTGTTAAACAAACTATTACAATTTTCATGATTGCTCTTGGCGTTTCGCTGATGTCACAAGTTTAAATGTTTCCAGTCACTGCTTTGTGTTTTTCTCCTTATAAAACATGCTTCAAATCGCTTTAAACTATTGTTATTTTAGTGCGTATTTAATGTGGCGCTGCACTCTGATGTTGTAGGAGAAAACATTTATTAAAAAGTCTATTTAATTAAGGAGAACGTGTTGTCTATATTTATTTAAAGTTGCGCATTTTGATGTGACGTCACATTTCTCAAACTCCCCCCCCCCTCGTCACACATCGTCACAACTGTCTGACTCCCCCCCTAGGTGCGTGTCGTCATTTATGGACGGCTCCTAAATAACATATAATATTCTTAAATAAAGTGACAGAAAAAAACTATTGAATGTGATGATTTCTGTTGTGTATGGAGTCACTGGTGACGAGGCTTAGACCATCAACTCGCTACATCTGAGAACCCGACTTAATCACATTCCTGCGGAGGGAGCTGGTAGGAACGTTGGGTTGCTCGGTCAATGGCCAGGGTCAACGGCGGCGTGGTGTATTCCGCAAATATGGCCGACTGTGAGGGCGGGCACAAGCCGGCGTGAGTAGGTTAAACGTTGAGTTTTATAAGGGCACCACGGGGTGACCAGCCCCTACCCACCCAGCCCCACCTCTCCCACCCCCCACCCAGCCCCACCCTCCTCACCCAGCCCCTCCCCACCCTCCCCACCCCTCCCTCCCCACCCTCCCCACCCAGCCCCTCCCCACCCAGCCCCTCCCCACCCTCCCCTCTCCACCCAGCCCCACGCTTCCCATTTTTTGATGCACGACGGACGGACACAATAATCCCCTGTGGGCTGGTGGAACCAGGTGGTTCCTACCAGTATCATCGCTGCGTCTTACTCGATTCAATGCAAAGATCTCCTCACCAGTGTCAAGCTCGTCGCTCTGCCCCTGAGGCACGCACTCAACTGTCTTTGAATATGAAATTTGGAATTACAGTCCACTTAACGTTTAAAATCAGCACCGTAAAGCTCACACATTTGTAATAACAGCCATAGAGGGTTCACGTGGGGATTGGCTTGCCGGTCCTGCTCGTAGCCAATAAGGGTTGAGATTGGGACCATGGCCCATGCGTCATCACGACAGGTCATCGGAAGTGATTGGCCTAGCCATTCGGGGCCCCAGCTAATGGAGAGCCGGATGAGGGGCGTGGTCCCGGGATTGACAGGGAACCATCGAGAATGGTGAGAGCTGTCCATACATGATTGGCTGGGGGAACCACGTGACGAAGGTCTTAAGAGCGAGCGAGAGGGAACGATCGCGAGCAGACTGAAAATAACAGAAGCAGGGTCACGTGCGGACGGGGCCTCGGGTTGCCACGTGCGCGGAGGGAACTTCGTGTGGAGTCTGTCCTCTCTCTCCGTTGTCTGCCAGCAACGGAGAGTGAGTAAGGAAAGTGTATGGTGGAGTGGAAATAAAAAGGACTGATTCCGAAGCCGTCTCCTGGAAGATTATTACACATTTGCTGCAGTACTTATTGCGCGTGACCCTTGTGTTAGCAATATTCGAATAGAGTCTTCCTTAGTCATTCATTAGCCAGATGCACTCTTGCTATTTGCATGTAAATTCCTTTGCAACACGGTAACGTAGACACTCCGCTGAGGGGGTGACGGGTTTCTTTATTAATTCCTCTTCCTGTACGCCTCGGTGCCGTTCTGTTGTGATGTGCACCGATGCCTACTTTATTGAGGGCGATGCAAGGCATGATGTGTTAACATTCGTAAAATGTCTATGTAATTGCGTGTAATTTTGCAAGAACTAATACTAATCTTAGATGTAAATAATTATGAATGACTGTTAATAATGCCTTCGTATATATCGTGCACTATTACTGTTCTTTCATTTGCATACGTATTTAAACCAGAGTAAATGGCTATGGTTACAGTTAGGAAGGTTATTTTGCAAGGCGTATTTACAATCCTTATATCCGAAGAAAATATGTCTATAATTCAGAAGAGGAAAATGCAATTCTGTAAGTTTCAGTTTATATTTTTATACAGCAGAATTTTTTTTTAAAGATGATATATAAACAATATTCCTTCCAGGATAATTTTGCAAAGAAAATACAGCATTAGAACAATAGTAATGAAGCCAAATTTTCACTCATATAGGAATTACAATCTATATATATAAAATCGTTCATGTCTGTCTGTCTGTGTGTGTGTGGACTTTGGCCCATACGCACTTTCATTGGACGGCGGTTGCCCCTGGCAACGGCTAGCCACGCCTTCGCCGCTTTCATTGGACCTGGCATCGGCTAGCCACGCCTTCGCCAAGGGCTGCAGTTTCATTGGACGGCGGTTGCCCCTGCCAACGGCTAGCCACGCCTTCGCCACTTTCATAAGCTCCGTATTTAATTAAATAATAGCCATTACACAGTATTGTTGGAGCGCTGAGGGGGGGGGGGGAAGGAACGCCACCCGTACCCTGCCTTTTCCAAGCCGACAATTTTAGGCGAGGCCGCAGGCTTTACACGCTACTAGGCCTCGACACCCACCACGCCACTCTGAGGTAAATTCATCAAAGTTTTTCCTACTCTTCACTACACCCTCACCACAATGTGTGCTATTAATATTACTTTTAAACCCAACGCGCCAACAATCGATTATTTTAATGTTCACTGTACAAATACTCATTAAGCTGGGTGAGCGTACTGCCAGTCTATCATGTACACTGTAGCCTGCTTATTAAGCTCGGTGAGCGTACTGCCACTCTATCATGTACACTCTAGCCTGCTTATGAAGCTGAGTGCGTGTACTGGCAGTCTATAATGTGGACTCTTGCCTGGTTATTATAATCGATTCTTTATATGTTCTTTGTACAAACAGTCATTAAGCTGCTTGAGCGACCCCAGTTCGATTCCAACTCACGCCCACCACCGCTGACGATTATTTGAAACGGACCTGGCCCTCCCCTAGGTCCACTCAGCCTCAAAAGCGTAACTGCTGTCGTGTGTGAACATCGTCACTGGGGAGACAAAGGCGGCGGGGCATCGTGGATCCAAGTCCCGGGCGAAGCCGGGTCATGTGTATGTGTGTTTGTGTTTATGTGTATGTCTGTGTGTCTCTATGTATGTGTGTATGTATGTGTATGTATGTGTTTGTGTGTATGTGTGTGTGTATGTATGTGGGTTTTTTTTTATGTCTTTATGTGTATGTCTGCGTGTCTCTATGTATGTGTGTATGTACGTGTGTGCATGTGTTTGTGTGTATGTATGTGTGTGTCTATGTATGTGTGTGTATGTGTTTCTGTGTATGTATGTGTGTGTATGTATGTGTGTTACGTGTCTGTCTGTGTGTCTGCATGTATGTGTGTGTGTATTGTGTATGTGTTTGTGTGCATGTATGTGTGTGTTTGTGTGTATGTGTATGTCTGTGTGTTTGTATGTGTGTGTATGTGTGTGTATGTGTTTGTGTGTATGTGTGTGTATGTGTTCGGCCGGATCGAGGGGGCTAGACGGGCGCGGCACGGGCTGGAGAAGAGATGGAGTGATGTGGTACAGGAGGACGTGGAGCTGAGTGGACTTGCCGATGACTGGTACCAGCGGTGTCAAGATCGGCCTCAGTGGAGGAGGCTCGTGAAGGACGCTACTGGGCAGTTGGAGGCAGTCGCCCTCCAACAACAACGGAGGGCGGAGGAGCGACGCTCACAACAACGAGCGGAGCGCCGGGTGGCTAAAGCACAGCAAGTTGGCACAGTAGGGGGCACAGGTGGTGCATCAGCCAGTCATCTCGGTCATCTCGGTCAGTCGACCCGTGGCACCTGGGTCTGCCCCGTGACCTCCTGCCAGCGGGCTTTCGACACTTCACGTGGCCTCAAGGTGCACTTGGCCTGGCACAAGCATCGTGGTGACGTCACCGCCACTTAGTGGCGAATGGCGGTTGTTGTTGTTGTTGTATGTATGTGTGTGTATGTGTTTGTATGTGTTTGTGTGTTTACGCTCGCATTACACAAATGTGTTGCTGGTCTAAGGCGTTCCTCGCACAGCATTGCCGCTTTATTATTTCAGTCGTTTACTGCCTTACGCACCCTGAAAGTCGTGTGTGTCTGCAGCAAGCGCGTGTATGTGTACCTATGGACGCGCGCGCGTGTGTTGTGTAGGGGGAACGGTAGTGTAGTGCTTAGCGTGCTGTCTGTGTCTGTGTGTGTGTCTGTGTGTGTGTCTGTGTGTGTGCGTGTGTGGTGTGTGGGGAGCGGTAGTGTAGTGCTTAGCGTGCTGTCTGTGTGTCTGTGTGTGTGTGTGTCTGTCTGTGTCTGTCTGTGTGTGTCTGCGTGTGTCTGTGTGTGTGTCTGTGCGTGTGTGGTGTGTGAGGAGCGGTGGGTGTAGTGCTTAACGCTACGCTGCGCTACCAACCCGGCGAACCGAGTTCCATTCCCGCTCACGGCCACCACCGGTGACGATTATTTGAACCTCCCCTAGGTCGACTCAGCCTCAAACGAGTAACTGGTGTGGCGTATTAACATCGGCACTTGGGAGACAAAGGCGGCCGGGCGTGGTGGATCCAAGTCCCGGGCGAAGCCGGGTAGTACAGCTAGTCATGCCTGTTTACGAAACGAGGCTATAGAGTTGGGCTTAAGGTAAATACTGTGAGCAAAATAAAAGTGCACTGCAGAGATGTAGAGATGAAATCAGCTTATGGGCATTTTCTGGACAGTGAGGGATGGTGATGACTTGGAGAGGCCTTCATCCAAAAGTGGATTTATTATGGCTGGTGATGAACACGTGGATCAAGGAATAAGCACAAATCAGTGAAATAATATTGAAAATGTTTTAAAAAGTTAATGGGCTTGGGCAGGATACATCGCTAGACAGATGGCTGATACATAAGACTGATGATAGAATGACAGCTAAATGAGAGAACGCATTCAAGAGGACGGACACCATAGTGACGGAGCGATGAGATGAGTTCGTGTACAGGAGTGAGATGGATGGTAGCAGCACTGGA
The DNA here is from genome assembly GCF_015708825.2 of Lethenteron reissneri. Taxonomy (NCBI): domain Eukaryota; kingdom Metazoa; phylum Chordata; class Hyperoartia; order Petromyzontiformes; family Petromyzontidae; genus Lethenteron; species Lethenteron reissneri. Next base: position 7,591,795 of record NC_083803.1, on the reverse strand, counting down.
CCATGAGTGATGGCAACAGTGTGGGGAGTAAACCTTCATCCAGCAGTGGGTAGGCATTGGATGTTGATGATACAATCCTGTTCAGTACTATACTATACCATATGTATTCCCATGCATTGTATAATTAACATTGACAAAAAACCATTTCACTTATCGATGTGTATCGGGTTTTTTAAAAGTAGATATTATGATGAAAAAACGATTTCACTGGGTAGAACATGTACACAGGATGGCGGCTGATTGCAGAGACAGGCATTGAAGTGGTCTTCCCGAGTCAAGGGGAAGACCTTAAGACCAGATGGTGGGATGCTGTTTGGGCCGATCTTGGAGGTCGTGTGCCTACTGTGCAGCAGCTGTAAGATCTGGCTGAAGATAGAAAGCGTTGATGAGGTGTGGTCGTATCAACGAATTTTTGGCCTAATTACATCTTGACCATCAGCTATTAACAATCCACTGCCAGAGGAAGGCCTCCAAACCCATCGTCAACCCTCACGGTCCTGCGATGCAGAAAAAAACTCAGATAGAATGATACAAATGGTAAAAGCTACTGAATGTCACTCCAGTTTGTCAGCCATTCCTTTATCAAAATATGGCAGGACATATTTGACATGCAATCATGCTTGTCAAAAACTGTCCATTTCAACTCCACTTGATGTCATGTGTTTTTGCAATTCCCAGATGCACGATATTAGAATCACATTGCAGTATATAAAGTGGTCTTATCTAATCATTGTTCAATGCTCATAAATGTCACTTTTGAAATCAAAGCTCAGAATCTAGGCATTCAATCAAATAAAGTATTCGCATATGTAAACCGGCGTGACATTTAATGTAAAGGCCGCATTTAAATTAAGCTGGTGAGTTTGTGCTTAATGTTAGGTATATTTTTGCATAATGGTGTTTCAACGTTCCTATGAGGTAGGCTAAGTAATATACGTGTGATACAACAGTATGGGTTTTGATTTAAAGCTTTCGTGACTGCAGGGATTCATATTCTTGGTTCTTTCGGTAAAGTTAGAAGGGAAATAATAAAATATTTCTTTTCTTTAAGAAAAAAAACCGCCACTTTTTTCAAATTTTCTTGCTGTGGATTTCACACCTGATGATGATTGCGTGTTGTAGTCAAAACGTTGTGATAATTTTATTGTTTTTATATATTTTTTATTTTATTATTTCTCTTCTACGTGACATTACCGAAAGCACCAAGAATATAACAGTATGGGTTGTTTTTTAAATTGTCATTTATCAGCCACAATCTATTACTACTGGATAAAGGCCTCCCAAACTGTCACCAGGGAGACAGATTGAACCATAACACATGATAGAGATCGAGTCTTAAAATTAGCAGACGTGTTTAATGCAGATCTCTTTTGGAAAAAAAATATACATCCCAGAATGTAAACTATTTCTCAGGTGAAGATGAGGACATTTCATATGTCCTGTACGTACTCAAAGACGTGGGATCAGTTGTTGGAACAAACATAGTGGACCTGTAGACTAAATGTTTACACAGAAATTATATATCTCAGTCATTAAATGATGCATTCATTATAATTCTATTTGAAAATAGTAATGAATCTGACTTGATTTAAAGGCCAATGCCTATTATCAGACGTTTATTAACTATTAACACATTCACAAAGAACATTGGGAATAGACAAACTGAAAATATAAAGGACAAAAAAATGATTAAAGGCAGCAAAGAAGCTGCTGACGCATGAAAATATCAAAAAGGAGGTTGATGATTGGCAATTCACAATCCGTTGGAGAGAGATTGAACGCAGACATGCTGTACTATGCTATCAATCAGATTCTAGAAAAGACTCACAGATATTCCACGGGAGAACATCATCAATGTGAAACTTTCTAAATTTTGTGTTTTCAGTCCATGTGACCTGCAAACTGTAATATATTTGCATCACTCGGCCATTGCTGTATGTTTTCTTGACAATCCTGTCACTGCTGCGCACGTGTGTGGCGAGCAATGCTAATGGCACTGAAATGCACTGTTAGTTCCAGGGAAGAGGGAGAGGTGTACACCATTAAGGGGCATGCTGGCAGCACTACAATGCTCAAGCAGGGCTATTTTTAGCATCTAACTTGTGAAGCTGTCTGATGTGTTTTCAGGTTGTACCGTGTGTTGTTCAGAATGATGTCTGAAGTTTATCTCGATATGCAGGGAGCTTTTTCAGTTCCTTCAGTTGGAGATCGAAGAGCTATACAGTACAACCGTGAACAACCTACACAGTAATATATTAGCTGAGTTGCGAATATGAAGGTTTTATGCCTGCACAGCCCGTAATCTTGAAGATGGATAAGATGTTGTGAAAGTAAAACTGCAACTTCCTTAAGATACACATGAGTTACCGAATGATGGGAGCCTTTGGTGTTCTTCCCAACATTCTTGCAACGTAATGCACGGTTATTATCGGGCACAATTAATATAAAGCAGCAGGTTTTGGTTAGCAGGTTGGGAAAATAAGCATTCTTCGGTTTGTGAATTCTCCATATACCACATGTGACCGTGGGTAGTGTTCTAGAAATGTCCATTTGGAGTGCCCTAATTACAGAGCGACATTAAAGTAATAGTTGCTGTGTTTCCCAGTACAGCATAGCATGAGCAGGGGCCGTATAAAATTAAATCGCGGCCCAATGCTGGAAGGCTCCCCACTCTTGATCTAGGGATATAATTCCAATGGACAAGTGTACATCCAATCCAGAACACAAACACAGGTCACTCCAGGCAATGTTTCTTTAAGCAGGGGTGATACAGCACTGTGCGAGGCACACGAGTCACATGCGTATATTGCGTGTGTAGGTCATTGTGGCTCTTGTTCGTTTTTCTGTTATTGTCTATTAAAGAGAAATGTTTTTCATTAATTCTGTACTGTACTAGATTGAGCACAGCAAATGGTAGATTGTTATTTTGTTAAAAACGATTTTTGCTAAAAGTATTTTGCCTACACCCCAAACAGAAGGTGGTATTGTTGCAGGCTGCCTCTTTGTTTGCGCAAATCGACTCGGGCGTACAAGCAATAGGTCGTGTGTGACCACAGTGTTCCATGGACATGGGCAGATAGCAAAATCTGCTGAGTCGAAGGACAGCTGAGCACAAACGATAGTCTGGATTTCCATGGATTTATGTTTCCTTTTTAATGGGTGGATACAGAACTAGCAAGGAAATGAGTTAGGCTAAAACAAGTTATGGTGATAGAAGATACATGACCTGCACCATGGCAGTTCTGCATATAGCCTTAAGCTGTCTATGACCGATGGAGCAGGACTGAACGTGATGATAAGATGACAAAGCTATTAAAGAAAAATGAACAAATGTTATCTTTATAATTGTGTTGCCCAAGGGCTATTAAAGCCGCCCGTCGAACTCCAGGTATGTGACATAACTCAAAAGAATTGCAACAAATCATTAATGACTTCCACACGAACAAAGTGCAAAAAAGTCTATCATATATGTGTAGGGGTGTTAGAGAGAGGGCCGTTATGTATGGCAGTCTATGGGAAACAAACACAGTGGGCGGGGCTACGTGTGTGCACAGGAAGATGCCCTCTGCGACGTCCGAGCCAGACACCCTGGGGGGGGCTGGTTTGGCGTTATGATCCCCCGGGGCCCCACCCCTCAAGGAGGGTTGGGTATAAAAGGGGACGTTATAGGGGCTCGGGAGGAGTTATGTTATAGTTAACTAAGAAGACTGAAGACGTCTTAGATAGAGCCCTGGACTCCCCTCGTTCGATGTCCTTATCAGGGCCGAACAGGACTGAGCCAGCGGCGTGGTCCCGAAAGCCAGAGCCAGTGCTCTTCTAAGAGCTGGTCTGGGACTCCGGGTACCGGCCCGACTTACCAGTGTCGGGCCAAGTAGCCTCCCCTAGCCCAGTAGTGGAGGACTGTGAGGCAGGCTAGGACTTAGCTAGGAAGTGTATCCTTAGCTAGTCGGGTGAGGGGGCCGATACCCCCTCCAGTGCTGTATGTCACATACGAGCTGTGTTGAATAAATATCCGTGTGCCTCCACCTCGGCGTCAAGTGTCTTCACCGGTACTTCATATGCAATGAATGTGGAATGTTATCAAGTAAGCGGAAATACAATTTAAAAAAATTTGGAATTGAAATATAACCTAGGTTTATACAGCGTGTGAATATAGTTTTGGTCAATGCAATCTTCATATAAAATATACACAAATCACCTGCGTTGGGAAAAAAACCCCTCTCCCACTTATTATAATAACCATTGCAATTCTTGAAATACGTTTTTGCATTGTCAAACACTAAAATTTAATTATTGTTCCATAAAGTTGATCAAAAACAACTTAAAAGATGGTTACATGAATTCCATTTTTAACTACCCTCGAAAAAAAACCTAATATTTGTTTTGGGGAGAGGCTTTGAATGGATTGCCTTTGAAAACGATAATGCAGGTAATGTGCATTGCTCCCCTCCATCAGGAAACTCACACAACATACACGTGTTTGTATCGTGTGAATCATCACATTGCTTCTATGATTCCGATACATAAAAGTAAACGCATTTGTAAGGAAACAAATTAACGTTTTCAGATGGAATTTGGTTTCTGCTGTGCACCGCAATTGCACTGGCCCTCTTGGTCACGTGTTCGTACATGACCACAAACAGCAACAGCTCTTGCATCGATTACTGCTAATGCTGGCTGTACACGATTCCACTTTCTCTTAATTAAAATAATCAGTCAATACCTGAGTGGAATCTTAGAAGAGATACTATTGAAAACAGGTTCCCCAGTCATTATTTGTATTTCAATGAGTAAATCAATGATTGGATGCTGCTTTGGTGTCATGGTTCGCGTACTGAATTTGCATTCCAGAGGCCGCCATGTATGCATTATGTTGAGCTTCTTTCGCACTCTACGCAGCCAAACGTGCTAATCAGATCTCCCTGCGCGGCAGTTGAAACAATGGTGCAAGTTTCTTAAATCCCCAACACCTCTGTCCACCCAGCAGTCTAAATATTATTGAGACCCCCCACCGCCTACACATTCCACAAGGAGTGACTCACCCCATATCTACATTTTTCATCAACATGCTACATTCCTATGTTGATATGTAAACTCCTTTGTCAATGCGCTCTTCTCCTCCCATCCAGCTTAAAATACGCTGTCAAGCTTAGCGGTGTTCATTAGGACGCTGTCTTTCCGACGGCTGTCTTTCCGACAGCCCTGTTCTTCACCTGAGGACGGCTGCTTGCGTTGTGGCCGAAACGTCGTGAGAATTTTATAATGTTTTATTTTTATTATTTTATTATTTCCCTTCTACGTGACTTTACCGAAAAAACCAAGAATAGGCAAGCCACAGTTAAGTCGATTGGCAGGTCACGTGTGCTGAGGTAAGATGTGGGTACTCCCACCTCTCCCTCAACGTCTGGTCATCATGGAAGAGTAGGCCAAATACCATTTGGAGGAACTTTCTAAAACTCCCTCGAGAGGAGGCCCTTCTGTGGCATGAGCATATAATCGCGAGGCTGCAACTTTACCTTTTAGCTTTTAAAGAAATTGTTTTGAGTTGTAATACGGATTTACCAGCCAAAGAGACATGCAGACGGTGAATGCTGTATCCTCTGATGTGTGGGTGTACGTCCATTAGCTTTACTATATTACAGTAAAACAAAATGTCATCCATTAGTATTGAGTACCGTGTTTATTTGAAATGCTTCCTTTGCATTTATTTTAATTAGCTTGCTTTGGAAAGTAATTGCAAGGTTGTTTAAAATGAATACCAAAATTACTTTACCTCGAAATAAAGATTTTGATTCTGTGTAGAACAGCCCACCGACACATTCAATTTATGATTGGACACTTGAATGCAAAAATAAAAAATGAGTCTTATAAATGTATTGAAGCAAACACTTCTTAATGGGACAAAGATGATTAAGCATTTTTCAAGGTGCAACATGTTTTGCTTTTATATATTCAGGCTCTAGGATGATCAGATTCTAGTTACTTTACTGAGTGCACGATAAAGTGAAACAAAAAGTCAGGAAGTAGCTGTGGAGTCATGTTAAGCACACTGGACTTGCAATGCAAAAGTCGCTGGTTCCAATCAATCTCTTGGCAATGCCTCTGTCCAGCCAGAGTATAAATGGGCAGATGTGGGACAAAGTCATTGTTATGCAAGTCCAAGTCGAGTCTGAAGTCATCAAATTCATGACTCGAGTCTGACTCGAGTCCAAGTCACATGACTCGAGTCCACACCTCAGAGGTGGGACAAAGTCATTGTTATGCAAGTCCAAGTCGAGTCTGAAGTCATCAAATTCATGACTCGAGTCTGACTCGAGTCCAAGTCACATGACTCGAGTCCACACCTCAGAGGTGGGACAAAGTCATTGTTATGCAAGTCCAAGTCGAGTCTGAAGTCATCAAATTCATGACTCGAGTCTGACTCGAGTCCAAGTCACATGACTCGAGTCCACACCTCAGAGGTGGGACAAAGTCATTGTTATGCAAGTCCAAGTCGAGTCTGAAGTCATCAAATTCATGACTCGAGTCTGACTCGAGTCCAAGTCACATGACTCGAGTCCACACCTCAGAGGTGGGACAAAGTCATTGTTATGCAAGTCCAAGTCGAGTCTGAAGTCATCAAATTCATGACTCGAGTCTGACTCGAGTCCAAGTCACATGACTCGAGTCCACACCTCAGAGGTGGGACAAAGTCATTGTTATGCAAGTCCAAGTCGAGTCTGAAGTCATCAAATTCATGACTCGAGTCTGACTCGAGTCCAAGTCACATGACTCGAGTCCACACCTCAGAGGTGGGACAAAGTCATTGTTATGCAAGTCCAAGTCGAGTCTGAAGTCATCAAATTCATGACTCGAGTCTGACTCGAGTCCAAGTCACATGACTCGAGTCCACACCTCAGAGGTGGGACAAAGTCATTGTTATGCAAGTCCAAGTCGAGTCTGAAGTCATCAAATTCATGACTCGAGTCTGACTCGAGTCCAAGTCACATGACTCGAGTCCACACCTCAGAGGTGGGACAAAGTCATTGTTATGCAAGTCCAAGTCGAGTCTGAAGTCATCAAATTCATGACTCGAGTCTGACTCGAGTCCAAGTCACATGACTCGAGTCCACACCTCTGTAAATGGGTACACCTACAGCTGGTCAGCAGGTTGCATTTTGTGGGGTGAAGCGTGGGTAATCTCAGCTCTTCCTTCCAAGACATCTGAGAATCGTGAAAGAAGTATGCCAAATACCATTTAGACGTGCTTACTTGAGCTCCTCTGGTGGAGGTCTTTTCACCAACAGTGGCATGAAGGTCCACACTCATTACACACAAAGTGATCACCACAATTTCGATTTAAAGCTTTCGTGACTGCAGGGATTCATCTTCTTGGTTCTTTCGGTAAAGTCTTCACCTGAGGACGGCTGCTTGCGTTGTGGCCGAAACGTCGTGAGAATTATTTTAATATGTTTTATTTTTTATTATTTTATTACTTCCCTTCTACGTGACTTTACCGAAATAACCAAGAAGATGATCACCACAAATTAACCACAATACCTTGCTGATCCTGTTAGGGAGCATAAACCATCATGCAAACTCCGGTAAACCCTCACAGCAACGGCTTTTGGCTAACCATTGAACACAGATGGTCACTGCATCGCGCGCACTTTCAGATGCACTTCTGTGACCTTCTGGAACGCTCTTTTGATATTAGAAAGCCACTGGGAGCTATGCGCTCTTAAATGTAGATTGAAAACTAATTTTTTTAGAAAAGTTTTTTGTGTTTAGTCTGTTGTCCTTTCCCCGTACCTCCAATTTGCACGGTTGGTTATGTACAGTTCCAAAAGTTCAAGATACATACATATGTAATAAAGCTCGTTGAGGCGACTTCTGGAATTCGTCTTTTATTCAACTTATCTTACACATACAAACCTTTACCTTTTATTAGATTTGAAAAAAAAGAGTGAGGGATTGTCGAATACTGTATTCCAAAGAAGCAGTGCTCTGCTAGCATTGCTATAGGTTTTTGGGGGGGAAGGTTTGTGTTATTTTTATTGCAACATTTACTTCCCCACAAAAATCATACAGGAGTACATAAGCTGAAAATGTAACATATGCCTTGTATTATTGACTACATCATGAAAACATTACCTTTTTTTAACGATTTTGAGTCTGGATCGTAAAAAAAAAGTCAGCCTGTTATAATAGGAAATTCGTGTTGGGGATTGATGATAAATACATAGAACTGTACTTTGCTCTGAGCATACAGTGAAAATGTATGACCTGGTTAATGTCAGGCAATCCTGACATCTCGGAAAAAGAGACACGTTTAATCCCCCATTTAACTCAATAAGCAAATCAATTAAGTTGGCACATTTAAATTGCAGGAACGTCATTGTAACCGTACAAATAGTGTTTGCGCTATCGATTGCTCGTACTGAAAATTCTGTTGCCACACCCTGCATCTGCCTGCACCCCACCTGCACCCCACCCTTGTCTGTCGATGAGTTATGTCCCAGCCATAGCATGTGGCCATCACTGGCCCAAGAAAAACAACAAAAAAACATGCAGATTAAACCGTGCAAATTACAGGTATCTGCATATAATTTTCTTCGACGTTAATGTGATGCATCCTATCATCGTGAACCAATTGCCTTCAGTCTTAAAGGGGTCTTTTCCGATGTGGTTACCAACGGCGCAATTGACAAGCAATTCTGACCAGAGTACACCTCCGCAAAAGAGCTTCTATCAGCCAAGGATAGATTACAAAATTGTTTTATTTACATGGTTATAAGTTCTCATTGAGTAGCTTCAAGTGGGATGTGCAGTATGCATGCCATACTATGTGTCGAGATGAATTCATATTGTGGTCACTGTAAGCATCCAGCTGACCGGCCTCATCACACCTGATCACACAGCGCCTAATTGCATCACACCTGATTACATGGCACTTGATTGCATCACACCCGGCCACATTAGATCAAGTTGGAAACAGGCATCTCTGCTGTGGAGGCAGAGACTTAGACTGCTTTGAGTGACTGGTTCGGATGCTACGACCCTTTGCCAGCCAGTCAAGTGCAATCGTATTCGCAGTGATCATATTTTACATAGACAAGACTCGTGATTTGTATATTCAACTAATGTCCTTTGGTGTAACTAGCTTCATCAATGCTTGTGTGTTGGAGGCGTCCAACCCTGATGGATAGTGCTCACTGGCCATTGCCTTGTTTATGATTGCAGGTGAAAGGGGAATTCTGTCAAGCTCGAACTTGTGATGCTGAGCGTACATCACTCCAGACTCCGCGCCTGTGCTTTGGCAGTGCTAAATCTCGTTGTTCTATATGCCCAACATGTATAAGCACCCCCTCTGGCAGTAAAGGCGAGCCGATTTTTCTTTCCTTGGCTGTCGCTTGGAGAGCCTCCCAGAATAAAGACTGCTAAATCATCTCGTAATACCATCATCTTTGGCAGTTGTTTTTCTGAACCAATATATACTTGTGGCACTTTAAAAAGAGATTCACAAGTCGTAAAAAGCGAAGAGCTTCATTGCATGATAAAAACAAGACGTCAAGGGCCAACTGAGTACCCAAGTGTAGAGGTTTAACGTGCCAAGTTCACCTTACTGTTGAAAGAAATGTAAAATGTAATTGTAGCAATTACTATTGCAGGACTATACATATATCCGTTGAAAGTGCGGTAAAGTTTTACATTTTCAATCAGGATGATGCGATGATTTTCAAACAATTGTCATTTGCATTATATTTCTAATGTCCCATTGCTATGATATATGTGGGTTCGTTTCAGAGTGTATAAATTTGCCTTGAGTATGGGCACGTAAAAAGTACTCATACATTATTGCACATTAGATATGTATTCTCTTTATTGTGCTGACGTGAAGAAGAAAAGCCCATAGCTTATAACATTTACATTTCTATGTATGTCTGTCCCTGTGAGTTTGCAGCAAGTGGTACATACAAAATGTATTACAAATAAGCAATGATGGTTTAAAAGTATTTTTGGAGATGTTGGTCAATTTGTAGGTGTTTGTGGCACGGAGTGATTTAATCTTTTAACTTAGCCACCTCAATGGGGAGTGATGATGGTTTGTGCACCATGTTATGAACCCGGCAACCCCAGTTCGATGCCATCTTATCACCAATATCAGTATGACATATTTAAAGCGGTCCTGGATCTCGCCTAGGTCGACTCAGCCTCAAATTATTATCTGGTGTTGTGTGTAAATATTAGCAGTGGGGATACAAAGACGACTGGGCATGGTTCTGGCCACACCACCCCTTCGTGTGCCGTGCCAGCCTGAATAGGTGCTTAGTAACATCACTTGATCTTTGTATTTTTTTTCAATGTGAGCCTGTGCATGTGAAGGGATTCAGCTGACGCGGTGTTCAACCAGTCATACGGCAGGTAACACACGCTCCAGCAACTCCGCACTCAAAACTGCCCTCCTGTTCTTACTCTCCCCTCTTTCATTCCTTGGTCTCCCCTCGGCTTGTCTGTCGATCATTGCCCAGGGCTTTGCCCCAGATGGTGATTAACAGACAGGGCGCCTCCATGTCTCCTACACATGTAAATACGGACTTCCAAAACCTATAGCATGTACTCTTAAAAACACACACACTGGTGATATATGGCATATAAAACACATTGATTCGTGTAATTTTTTCATGAAATGAAACCACGACAAAAAAATGTCACTCCTAGATATGATGCATAATCCATGCATAATTTACCAGCATAGATAAAAGCAAACGTTATGTTCAATGTCATGTAAAGTTTCATAGATTTGTATTTATGAGACCACATTAGACGTTGACCTGGGAATATAATTTGAATTCTGTCCCATCCCTTTCTGTAATAATTTTTTCCCATCCTATGCTGTCCCATAAGCTTTACAAAAATCACATTTCTGTCCCATCTCATCGCATCAGAATTTTCCCCATCTCATCCCATCCTGTGATCTTGACAAAATGTTAATTTTCATCCCTGTCCTTTCCCATCAGAATATTTAAGCTCTTCCCATTCCGTGCCACGATGTTGGAAATAAAACGCCCCATTTAAACTTGTCCCATGATCTTCTCAGAGAGTGAATGCAGGTAGAATTTGAGAAAAACACCAGCATAAGCACAGATTACCGGAAAAAAAACCCAGTTGTAATGAAAACTAAGCCATGACATTAAGGGACTGCATTGGCAGTGGCATAAACATACGTGAAAGCCTCCCAACAGTCAGTAATAACAATGTCCTGTAACAAAGCATGTTGATGTTTTGTGTAGCCGCCATTTTTCAGAGCACCGGGAGTAGAAAGAGGAGTTGCCTTTTAGTTGGAGATCATGCTGTACACTTTTAAGTCCTAAATAAATAGATATAAAAACGTTCGAAATATAACGGTTTAAAATTGACACGTGAACAGATTTTCATATGGAATTTAATTTGTATTTAAGCTAAATTATATTTCTCTTGGCACAGTGCACTATTTGACTTTCCTGGGTTTGCTCAATCAGTGCCTACTCATGAAAAGTGGTTCATTTGCGTACATTGTTAAGATCCCGTTTTGTCAGGGCCACATTAAATTTGAATCTCTGACCGAAATGCCAATCCATTGTTCTACCCCTGCTCTCTTTATTCTGAAGAAGAGCTTATGCTTGAAGCGTTAGGCATATGCCAATAATTGTATTCCCTCATTCTTATGGTCCCATCCCATCCCACGGGCTTAGTTTCAAAAAGTATTTATACCATTACCTATATTTTCCTGTTAATATAATTGGCGCACTTGGCTGTTCCCATTTTTTCAGTAGGTTCATTCCCATTCCCGCAGGATTTTTGCAGGGCCTGTTGGATCATTGTCATGATATCACTCTAGAAATCCTATGACTGGAGACATTTCCTAAAGAAGGGTTATTGGCTGTCCTGCCAATTTATAGTGCGGGACCAAAATTAGCATTAACAAAACTATGCTTACTACGTGGCTCCTCTGGAGGATCGTGGTAGGTTGCTTGAAGCAAACGCCAAGGGGATTGCAATTAAATTTAATCAACTGACTCCACTTTAGACTCACCAGCATACCTGTAGAAAGAGAAGTGCCATTTTAAATGTAAGTTATAATTTAATCATCAATTTACGCAGAGGTTTTCATACCGTTACGCCCTCCCCCCCTCCACCCCGAAAGCTACCTGGGGGATGGAAGCTGCAACATTGATACTGTTCAGTAGAACTGTAATGTGTGCAGGGAACATCAACCCCATGTTGTGGTGACACACTGATACACAACATGAAACAAATGCCTTGTTGACGAGTGGCGTGCACACGTGATCTTTGTACGGTGGCCTTAATAACCTTAATTGTGTTTTGGGGCTGGGGTAGGGAAGGGGGAGGCTCACGGAGGTTCCAAAAAGATTAAGAATCACTGCATTAACGCTTAACACATGATAGCAAGTGTCAATCACTCATGTGATATACATTGTGTCTAGTTAGGAAGCAAATATACCATCAACCAAATTGATGAAATTGGCATCTGAAACATTAAATCTCATCAGTCTTACCCATCTTTATATGTTCTACCGTGCATTAAAATCAATGTTACATACAGTATTACATCGATATGTATTGAAAATGATGCAATGATAATAAAACATAACTGGACTTGGGTGCACCATGAGCAAATACAGTGAGTTATACCACCATATCACCTTGGTAACACTTCATTCACTGCCTTTCACTTCCACGAAATATCTATTTAGTCTACAACACGTGCCAATGCAGTTTAAATATATATATAAAGCGCACATAATAACCCGGTGACACTGCCTTCTGAACACTTTTCATCTCAAGCTCACGTGGATCTCACTTTTTTTTTAAGCAACACACAGATCTCCACGTAACACTTTCGCTCAGTTCAATATTGCTGTTGAGTGTCTTGTCAAATTCAAATTCAAAAAATATGGGCACTCTATGCAGTCGGCAGCAAAACATAACGTTGCCACAAGAGACACCAGGAAACAGAGATGGGTCAAGAAGAGCGTCCACGATGGACAAGAGGACCAAGACTTTGTGCAATAAAGAGATAGCGGTGGCAGTGTCAGCAAAGCATAACAGCCACATTCGCCACATGCTGCACATGTGCATTGCTCTTCTTGATGTGTGCTGTAGACAATGCGATTAAAGTATGTAGCCATGTGCTGCATGATTATATCAACCAAAAAAGTAAAGATGTAGGTGCAGCCCTAGAATGTGCTTGCTCATGCCACTACTGCCGGAAGTGCCACTACGAGGGGAAGCTCCAAAGAGCCGCCACTCTAGAGGGTTTGGGGCCGTCCATAAATGACGTCACGCGATTTTGGACGATTTTGACCCCCCCCCCCTTCCTCCCATCGTCACACGGCGTCACAAAAAGTCAGACCTCCCCTCAAATATGACGTCACAAAGCTCTGCCCCCCCCCCCCCCCCCCAAAATAAAACATGCTTCAAATCGCTTTAAACTATTGTCATTATAGTGCGTATTTAATGTGCCGTTGCACTCTGATGTTGTAGGAGAACGTGTTGTCTATATTTATTTAAAGTTGCGCATTTTGATGTGACGTCACATTTCTCAAACCCCCCCCCCCCCTCGTCACACATGGTCACAAATGTCTGACCCCCTCCCCCCTCCTAGGTGCGTGACGTCATTTATGGACGGCCCCTTTGGCTTATGCTGGCCTTACATATTGGCAGAGGTGGGAGTGCCCACCTCATTAGCAGGAAGTGTTACTACCTAGGCCACATTGCCCGAAACTACCACAAATACCAGCTATTAAAGCAAATCCTGGAAGGAAAAATCGAAGGGAAAAAACAACCAGGACGGCCAAAAACGACATGGCTCAGTAACATCAAAACATGGCTACAATTAACAACAGCACAAACTCTACACGCCGTGCTAGACCGGGACCAATATCATCGTGAAGTCGCACACGCCGTTAGGCAGCACTAAAGAAGAAAAAGGGAGTGCCCACACTTTATCCGCCCCACCACGCGACATGCCGATCAACTAAGTAGGTGTGTGCCCATTAATACCGCTGGACAGAGGGCGGTGGGCTTTAAGAAGCATGCTGCACTATTGTTTCATCTGCTGCGCGAAAAGGGGATTGAATCGAATTGATGACCTCTGCATTGCCAGTCCGGTGTGCGAACCGTAACACTACGGCCATCCTTCACTGCGTCTATATCTGGCCATGTTATTTTTCAAGCTCGTGCACTAACCTTCCTGGTTCTCGCGCGACGCGGGTATTTTGTATTCTGTGTTGCAGACCTGAGCAATGGCGATGGATTGATTGCAGATTCCAAAATAGAGCGCATCACGCTGTCTACATTTAGCCAAGAACACATAAGTGTTGCCACATTCCATGGCATGTGAATCACAGTAATCGAAGATTACACAAAGTTCTATGTTGAACAAGAAACATTTTGATGCTATATTTTTTTAAACAAAAGATGGCTAATCGTTTGTGTTTGCTTTGCAGAAAATGCAGCGGACTTCTGGGAGGCTTTTTATTTACATTTAAGGGGTGGTGACAAACAGTGCAATTGTCATGGATAATGTACGTGTGCATGTTGAACTTGTTTCACATCGTACGAAGCCAACCATGCTTTACGGAGGTGTGGGGGGAAGGATAGCAAACTGAACACAAAAATCAGTTCTAAAGAAATTCGTTTTCAATCTAGATTAAAAAAGTGCATAGCTCCATTGGCTATGCACGGCCACAGAAGCGCATCTGAAAGCACGCAATGCAGTGACCGACTTTGTTCGATGGCCAGCCAAAAGCCACCGCTGTGAGGATGACAGCAGTTCGCCTGATGGTTTATGCTCCCATGACAAGTTCAGCATAATACAATTCGACAACGATGCAAACATTAAGCGCTGAGCTGATGGATGAAATAAGGCATGGGGCTGATGCTGTTCATTTGCAACAGATTCCGCAAATATGTGGACGATGGAAGTATTCTCAGATCTTACTTGATACAGCTGTCGTGGCTGTGACGGTGGCTGTGACGGTTCCACCTGAAGACGGAGGCTTGTGTTGCTTCCGAAACGTCGTTAATTTTTTAATTTGTTTTATTTTATTTTTATT
Source organism: Lethenteron reissneri (assembly GCF_015708825.2). Lineage (NCBI taxonomy): Eukaryota > Metazoa > Chordata > Hyperoartia > Petromyzontiformes > Petromyzontidae > Lethenteron > Lethenteron reissneri. The sequence continues at coordinate 7,576,694 of NC_083803.1, read as the reverse complement.
AATTATTTTTTTAAAGAATATGAATCCTTGCAGTCACGATAGCTTCAAATCTAGAATTCTCAGATCTGCTGCCTCAAAAAATGTATGTAGTGGTGGCGCTGAGGTTAGCGCACTGCTCTCTGCAAACGGTGACCTGAGTTTGATTCTCATCCATGGCTAATGTCAGTGGCGGCTGATATCTGAAACTAGTCCTGGGCCTCCGTGTCACCAATCCACACTGACCAGCTTAGGAAAGTATGATCAAGCAAACGACATAACCAGCACAGTGTGGGGAGGCCTTCATCCAACAGTGAATTGACATTATGACGTTAGTTATTTGAAGTTTTTTTACATTTGCTAAATTAAAGACTGAAAAAGAAAAATAGTACTATACAATAATGATGAAATGAGGGTTACCTCATTTTGAATTTGGTTCAACGTGATCATGTTTGTACAGTATTTCATTAACATGTATAAAAACGGCTGTAATTATAATTTGCATCATTCTATATTTCTATATTTAAAGTATCATAAGTACATATAATTACTGTAATATAAAGTGCTTAACACTTCTAAAGTATTTTACGATAAACTCATTCACACTCGTTATGGTTCTGTATATTTAAAAATAAATTACAACTTAATTGTACATGCTACATAATCAATCTAAATATGTATAATTCACATTTATATTGGTTTTAATCAATTTATAATCAATATTTTAAATGAAACTGAAATAAAATCAATGAAATATAATTAAATTAATTTATTTATTTTACAAATACATTAAACTGAAATTTGTTTCATTACTATCTCAAGTATATGTGGGCGCTTACATAATGCTGCAGTGTTAAGGGTTTCGTTTTATAGCGATGTGAGCTTTGTAACATTTTAAACTGAAAATAAAGGAGACATTTTTGTTCCACTATATGAGTGAAGAAACATCTGCAAAGGCAGGTGGACTAACCCAAGTGTAACATTATCACAATGAGTATCATGGCACAGTTTCTTTTATGAATGTCATCATCAGCCATTGCTTATAATAAGGTAAGAACCCGCTGATTATCGGTGTTTACTTTATCACAGACTACCTGGATCCAAGAACTGGGTAATATCGATGATAGTCACATTGTGACTTTTACATAGATAAACACGTTCATTGATCAGTTTAAACAAGATGTGCGACAAGAATGCAAATATGAGCTGTATTACATATAAACACACATTCATGTTCAGTTTAAGCCACGTAGGAGCCTGCCCTCACGTGACTCCTGGACCCAATGCAGCGTGAACTCCCCTTGATTATGCTAAACGGATTCTGCACGATATGAATTATCACATTTCTCCTGGGACAATGGTGACCAACGCCTGCATCTGGGACATCTCTACATATTCAGATGACACTCACCTCTGTGCCCTCATCTGGTTAGGGTGCATGCTAAATGGCCCTGGCCTGCCTGACACTGTCGAGAACTAATCCCGGCCATGTAGAACCCTTCAGACTGTGCACTACATCACTCCGATTCGTAATCACACGAGACATCGGATACGCACTGAAGTTGTTGGAACCTTCATGAGCAATAGCATTTGTCATTGTCGTTCATCGTCTCCGCAACTATTGTCATCGTTAGATGTTACGGAGTGTTGTGTTTTGCCGATTATACCATCTATGTTGGTTTGCTGCGAATAACACAGCCATCTCAACCAAGTTGTAGAGATAAAAAAAATAGATGTTTAAATCATTTTATATTTCACAAGCGGCCCCTGCAACCCTACTGGCTCTGCTGGATCAATGTCTTCTTTATTTTCAGTGTAATTAAAATGGAAGTAATAAGACGTGATTTAATTACTTTTCATATCTGTTTCAATGCTAGGAGGAGAAAAATATATATTTTTGAAGCAATAATCTAAAATCAGAGATTTACATAATTTAATTTAATATGTGCTGCATTAACTCTTTCACATTGACTTCATAGATGCCACCGTATGATGCATTGCAATTTTTTTTATCCTGTGAGACATGGCCATAAAATATTATCAACATGCACTGAATTTATATTTTACTAAATTACTTGCACAAACAGGTTATGATGCAGCTATTGTGTCATATGACTCATTATAAATATTACAAAAACACTTTCATCACCATTCAACGCACGGTCCAGCAAATTGCCATGAACGATGCCACAGAACGTCATAATTATGCCAGGAGTCAGCTCTTATTAATCACACATAGGACCAAGCCAGCTCATTATGATGTCGCACAAGAAATCTGCCTTAGAGAAGTACAATTCGCGACGAAAATATGATATATGGCTTGACCATTCTCAATCTTCTGTAGCTATGCCCACTTGTAAAGTCGTGAGTATGGTAAACACATCACTCAGCGTCGGTGAAAAGCAGCCTGGGCCCATTCACTACCGTTGGGTGGTCCCTGGTGGGAGCGACAGCGCCGACGCTGCTGTGTAATTGAGTTATATTTTAGATTTAATTGGCAGGTACCGGTGCTGCAGCACAGCTCTCAAACGAACCTTGCAACTACACAACGCTTGTCAAAGCGTTCACAAGTGTGCATTTCAACTGATTTGTGGATTTTCCACTTTCTTCACTCGTTTGCATACTAAGCATACAAAGTGTCCTGCTGACATTTGATTTCCGTTGAGTGGAATGGTATAAAATTAACCAATTGATAAACAAAGCGTCTTTTTGTGCAAGATAATGCTGGGTTTTAATATAGGGGATACCGCTCAAATTGCGGTGAACCAATTTGCCAGGTGGACATTCGTACATCAGCTCGTGTAACTGCCTATATTTCGCAACCCCTCCACAATGAACATGTTTGGCGCAGTGTCACCTATTCTTAATGGTTGAACACCGCAGATGTCATTGGCATACACCATAAAAGTCACTCGTCCCGGGAACCAGAGACTCGTTATTGGGTTGTCATGCAGGTGTACAGTGTCCTGGATGGATTTTTTTGGGAAATGCATACGAAGCCAAAGAACACGGCAAGGAAAAGCCTTTCTCGTTGTGTGTGCGTCCAGCTTCATGGTTGCGTGATGGTTCATGTAATTGATTGGGGTTGTGCAGAGGTTATCACAAAAGCATGTGCACGTGTACCTTGCCTGTTAATGCGTGCATGCTGATACTGTGATGCGGGTGATGCACCAAAGGTTCCGTTAAAAGCACAGTATTTATGGGAGGTCAGCTGTAGGTCACTGCACCATTGACTGTGGCAAGATGCGTGAAGGGTTCAGCTCATGTGCCTGGATTTACGGTGGCAAATGTGTGAGTGGCTGTGAAACTACGGCACACACTGCGTTATGAGACTTTATCTTGATAGTTGACGCTAATTCTGCCGTAGTGCTTGCATGCTGTGTTGATGTATGCACGTAATTAAAAACGTACTTTGCCCACGTGCAATTAAAAGGGAAAGCAGGTGTGTGTTTATTGCCCAGCATGCTCCACATCCACTCGTGATGTCATTAAGCCACACTATAATGTAACTCAACCATTAATGTCTTCGCCTTTTTTAAAGATAGGTTATTTTTGCAAAAGGTGCTTGAGTGAAAGTATAGTGAAAGTATAGTTGTTCTTGTTGGTGGTTGGTGGTGATGCACAACTATAACCCACCAACGTGGGCAGCGAGGATATTCCATACCCTGGCTCACCAAAAGGCGGTACAGCAAGTGGACTAATCGCTCTGTTTCCATCTGTACGGGGATAGAGTCTTACCACCTTGCGTGCAGGAGTTTTCCAAAATGCTTTGGTTTCCTCCCACTTGTATAATAAACACTCATCATTAATTTGTCTGGAAACATATTATTTGGTTCTTTCGATAAAGTCACGTAGATAGAAACATAATAATAATAAAGTGAAAATAAAAATAATAGAAATCTAATAAAAATAAAAACCACGACATTTCGATCGCAACACATGCAGTCGTCATCAAGAGAAGGGAGTTAGCCTCTAAAGGCAAACTGTTTATAGAGGTTTAAAATGGGAGTAGCCCAAGTGTCAGCAGCATGGGGGCAGGGCAGTTAATGTCAATGAAAGTGATGGTAGTAGCGGGCAACGACGGCGATGGTGGTGGGTTTCCACCAATGAAAGGGTTGCCAAGTAAAGGTTTAACATGAGCGTAGCCCAGGTGTAGCTACGCCCATGTGAAAAACTCACCACCATCGCCGTTGTTGCCCACAACTACCATCACTTACATTAACATTAGCTGCCTCGCCCATGTTGCTGACACTTGGGCTACGCCCATTTTAAACCTTTATAAACAGTTTGTCTTTAGAGGCTAACCCCCTTTTGCTGATGACGACCGCTTGTGTTGCGATTGAAACGTCGTGGTTTGTAGTTTATTATTTATTTATTTTATTTTTACTTTATTCTTAGATTTTTCTATCTACGTGACTTTACCGAAATAACCAAAGAATATGAATTCCTGTAGTCACATAAATTTAAAATCAAAATTTGTCTGAAAACATAAAAAAAACAGCTGCAAAACAGTCCTCCGACTCAAGTGTGGCTTTCCTGGATAAGTAAATTACTTAAATGAATTCAAAATTAAATCTTGACTTCAATTTAATGGTGACATGGCAGGGAGTAATAATTTCACTCACATTGATGTCAAAATATATCCTTGTAGCAATTACTGTGCTGTCTAGGCCCTCGGGAATGATGATGATGTTGATGATTACAAAATAAATCGCAGAGTATATTTCAAAAACACAGCCAACTATAGAAGTTTCTTTCCTGCGGGAAACATTTATCATTATTGAACATAAGAGTGAACAAAAATACCCTGAGTGAAATCAGCTAATGCAGCATTGCATTGATTAATGATAAATGCGTTAATGTAATGAGATACGCTAAACTGACACTACTCATAGATCATTGCAGTCATTTTATAATGATGAGTTATTTCTGGCGGAATGTACTCTAGTCCTAAGAATGTGAAATGGAAGACTGAATAAACGCAGACGTGCCATATGTTGACTTTCGGTGGCGGATTGTGCCTCTAGTTTTGGAGGGGGCAGGGAGTCGGTACTCCAGATTTCGCATTTAAATTGGAGGTGACACATACAGGTGGCTTATTGATTAAGTGAGATGAAGAGGCAAGGCAACGTGCTGCACTGTGCACCAGTGCCGGGCCGTCACTCGACTACGTTGACTGGGAAGCTACATCGACGGAATTCTGAATAAAAAAATACTGCGGTGAAGTGTATAGCCTCATTTAAACAGAGCTACAAGACAGTAACAATAAGTTATTATATTTGTTACCGTAGCGAGTGGTGGTGCAGTGTTTAGCGCACCCTGCTATGAAACTGGTGACCTGCTAAGTTGTATTTTTGAGCCCAAGCTGACATCAGTGGTGAGTGATATCTAGACCAGTCCTGGATACCTCCCCTCTGTCAACCTGCAATGACCGATGTGGTTATGTATGGTAAAAAAAGCGCTATGACTCGCATGGTGGAGGGGGGGGGTTGACAAAAAATGGCTGTAAATTATTATGTTATTCTCGACTCGATGTTCTTCAATGAACCACAATTTAATTACATAAGTACTCATTTAAGCTCTCGAAATGCCCTTCGACATGTAGTCCGCAAGGTCAATTTATCAAAAATATATATCCATATCTGAGCATATGAATACAAGTTGAATCAACACATCTCAATATACCGTATTGATAACTAAACATAAACGGCTAAAGACTGATAATTAATTTGGTTATAATGCTCATGGAAATCTTGTATCAACTTAATAATCAAGCCAGCAGTATTTTAATTGAAATGACAACATTTGGTCGAGCAGGGTGAGTTCTGACAAAAGTAAAACATAATGAAGGTCATCTCGGTCTGTAGAAGGCCCTCAGACTCTATGTCACTGCGCCACTCCAAAGCTCGGTCCCATGGTTTCTTTGGCACCCTAATTGCATCACTATCTATAATAAAGTGCCTGGATTACTGATCAATGATTAGAAAACACCACGGCTTAGAAAATTCGTGAACACATTCAATAAGGGTACATCAATTAATGTTATTATTGCAGTTGTCGGCCTGTAACTTCCCTCTGCTTGGCAAAGCCCACCACCGTTTTATTATATTCCTTTCCTTAGTTGTTCTGGGCTTGTAGTGTCTTCTGAATTTATTGAGATCATGTTATTTCATCATTGCAGTTACAGATTACATTAATAGATTTGTGTATGACAAGTCAACAACCCAAGCCGTCTTGGTGTTGCTGATGAGCCGTAGACAATGACTGTGGTGAGCAATCTTTTGTAAGATTGTTTTATATTTACAGATTTAATTGGAAATGGAAAACCAAATCTGCACAAGCTGAGCAAATGCTCATCATGGCTTAACGCATGGGTTAATGCACCACATGGCATGGCTAATGGGTCCATTATAGTACTTTAGTACCACATAATTTGTCCATTGGAAAGTACTGACAGCGTTTTTGAATTACACTGCTTGGACAGAGAGCGAAATACATGGATGAGAGACATATGCACATTAGAAACATCATGTTGACTGTTATGAAAAGCGAAAGTGGGTTTGGGCAGGGCTTGTCTATAGAAGGGATGATGACCAGTGGTCAAGACTCAGAACGGAGTGACAGCCAAGGGAGGGAACATTACTGAGGGTAATTCGGCCATGGAGCTCGAGCGATAAATTCAGCTCCAGCGCAGGAGCGAGATGAATTGTTGCATCGCAAGGCCATGAAAGGCGGTAATGGCTTCGGAAAGCCTTCATCCAACAGTGGGTATATCATGGCCAATAATGTTTTATGAACACGGTGGTGTATTTCTGTGCTAGTTGAAGATTTTTGGAATGTACAATTGTGCATTTCGTACAAACACATAGTGTAAACCTTTTTCTCCAAAGGAAACGTATGAGTGTGAAGTTCGTTTTTTTTCTCAAGCGTTAGAATTTTCCAGTGACAAACCTCCACCGTTGAGAACCCACCTTGATGTTCCCACCTTTTAAGCCGCTGGGCTCTCATCGCTCAGCACAGCTGCCAAACTCCCTTTCTACTCCCCTTCCCGCCCCCATCAGCCTTCTTCCCCAATGAGCCCGATCTGGGAGAGTAGTACCCAGCAATGGGAGGGGCGGGGGGGAGAGCTGTGCTGGATGTGAACGTGACGTGCCGTGAAGTCACAGCAACGCGGCTGCTCAACGTGCCATGAAATTATACCAGCAACCCGTTGGAGCTGTGTACGATGCATATTGCCGACCGTGCCTGCTGGGCATGGCAACATCTGCTACGGCGCTATTCAACATAATTCAGCATTGCCACGCGTCCTAAAACCGATGCAGCACTTAAGTGTGTGGTCGCGACGTGTGAAAAGTTACCGCGTTAAATTTCGATTTAAAGCTTTTATGACTGCAGGGATTCATATTCTTGGTTCTTTCGGTAAAGTCACGTAGAAGGGAAATAATAAAATAATAAAAATTTAACACATTTTGAAAAACCGCCACTTTTTTCAAATTTTCTTGCTGTGGATTTCACACCTGATGATGATTGCTTGTGTTGCAATGGAAACGTCGTGAGCATTTTATTGTTTCATTTTTATTTATATAATTTATTTTATTTTATTATTTCCCTTCTACGTGACTTTACCGAAAGAACCAAGAATATAGTTACCGCATTGTTGTTTTTTGTATATTGTGTGCTCTCAGGAACGCTCGTTTCAGAAGAAATGTAGCGAGCAGTCAGCCATGGTGGAAAGCTGACGCCCATAGGCGCCAGCAATTCATGGCACTTGGGCACTACCTGAGAATTCCATTCATTGCAGGCCATTTCTTTATTTAAGGGAAAAAGCTTTCACATCGCCTCTATTTCTAGACTTCAAATATATACACCTCTACTCCTCACATGACCAGCATGGCCGTCGATGTATTCAGTCAGAGTTATTTTAGCCTGCATTCATCTCGTTGTCATTGTCTGCCTGTAACTTCCCACTGCTGGGCAAAAGCCTCCTCCATTTTCTTCTATTCCTGTCCGGCAGTGGCCTCCGAGTTATTTGATTTGTCTCGCTGCTGCCGTCTCTACGTCTCTCTCTGCTTCTTCCCCCCCCCTTCCCTCGGTATCCACTCCGTGATGAATGTTGTCCCTCGTCAGCTGTTTTCATGATGTGCGCCACGAATTTCCACTTGATTTATTTTGCTTTAATAACTACGCCGGTGACGCTTCACTTTATTCGGCGATAAGAATTTCCCCCATTAAGGACTTTTATATTTTATTTCCCAGGGATCTTAGAACTTTGACAGCTGCGGACTCTTGCTGTGCGTGGTTAATGAGTCACACTTGCAGGCAGAAAGCTGGATGTGCGTCACTGTTCCAACCGCACTGTGGTTTGTAATCAATTATACCCATTCCCCGCAACCATTGTCGCCACCGTTGATCGTGAATAATCCACTGAAATGTACATTCGTACACCGCATCTGGCGTGGGTGCATTTGAAAAAGACGGGACCGGGTAACTCAATGAATTTGGGGGCCGCGGTGGCGAGATGTTATCTACCATGCCTGGTGTGCAGGAGGTCATGGGTTCAATTCCGACCCTGACGCCTGTATATTTGGAGTTTGCATGTTCTCCCCGTGGTCGCGTGATTTTTTTCTCCGGGTACTCCGGGTTTTCCCTCCACATTTAGAAATATGCGTTTATAGTATTTGGCTGCAATACATTTCCACACGATAAGCCATTAAGTTGAGCTATCATTTGTGGCCAGGTGGCTTTTGTAAAATAACTTTATAGCTCAGTGGGCCTTACCTGGTAAAATAAAACTATAAATAGAACTCACTCCTCAAGATGGGAGTGTTAGGGCTGAGATAATGTGTTTTCCTTTGAGAGGTACTCACAATGTGATTGTGTACCTTATTTGTGTTCAACATGCATTCAGAATGATTTTTCACGCAAAAATCAACACATTCGTCAATAACACCAGCTTAAAAAGAAAAGTGTATGACAGGTGAAATTCCAGGCAATGGTCCTTCCAAAATGATGTTAAGAATTGCACAATATCTTCGATATCATCACCTGCCCCTTCTGTCAGCTCATTAGTGACGGTGGGGTTGAATGATTGTTCACCGTGGTTCATTTCTTGCTATTCTGCTAGGTATTCTACCCCTGAAACTCTAGTCACCTGGTTTCCTGTCTTCTCTTTGTATTGTCTTCTCTTTTTTATTTACTTTCTGCTTGTGTAAAGCATCGCCAAGTAAGGGATCCAGGATCCTGTCCGGGCTCAGCCTCACCACATGTCCAAACCGCCGTTGTCATCTTGGTCTGATAAGATTGTTTTCACTGCAAACATATATAGTCATATGAGCAGTTTTCATTTCCGTTGATTTTGTTGGCTTCGTCTTTCCGTCAAAAGATGGCGATGCAATGTTTTTACAATAAGATGTTCCAATTCACAATGCAAATGTCAGCATAAATCTAAGGTGATGGCATTGATGTAACACAGAAATGACAATGTACCGCACATTAGACTGGGGTCGATTTCAGTAAGCTACCTCTAACAATTATATATATATTTTATACAATTAGAAAGGAGATAAATAGGCGGTGCGCACAGTTAAGCGGGTGCAATGGAGGGCAAACAGGTGCTCGCGTTGCAACATGAGGTTTACACAGGCAAACCGCGAGTAATTAAGGGGAAAAGCGGGTGCAACCGAGGTCAAACAGGTGCTACACTTTCATCTTCTACACTGTGACCGGAGGTTGGCGCCTAGGAGATGGGAGATGGGGGGTACTGATAAGAGATTAATGGGACAACTGGCTTCGGCCTGGCGGCAGCTTAAGTGGAAGCACGTGAGGACTCGGGATGAGCAGAGGGATAGAAGCGGGAGTGTGTGTGAGCGGGGAGAGTTGTTGCCGGGAACCAAGAGTGAAGACATCTCGCCGCTGCCTCTCCAGCCGTCAACGGGACCTCAACCCTCACGCCATCGCAGGGCGGGTGTTGGCTGAACCCCCGCCCGGGACAGACGGGTAAGCGGGTGTGATATGTTACAACGTGTCGGTGTGAGTAATTTTGAACCGAAACAGAATTATTCCGAACATTACTTCTCAAAACCATTGCTTTGATAACATTTTACATTTTATTGACATTATGGTACAACGTAGATAACAGGTCACCAGTCAATGTATGAGGGTTATCACCTGAAAAATATGGACATTAACATCATTAACATTAGCATCGACAGCTGCTGTCATGAAGTGGATTGATACATTTTCTCTCTGTGTTCATGCAATTAAGATTTAATAAAAATATCCAGAAAAGTTTTGACTGCAAAAAAGTATTGTAAATGACTGGCCATTAATTTGGGACAGAATGCCATTGTTAATTAATCTTCTGTTATCGGGGGTAATTGTTACGCTGTCCATATAAATAACAAGAAAAGATTATAACATAATTTATTTTTTTCTAGTGAATGGAATAATAACACTGCTTAAAAATTGTATGCATTGAATTAATTTTACTTTTTGCTTAAAGCAGGGCCAGATTTTAATATGACCATTTGTATTGTCTTGTGAATTGTATCATTTAATAATACAGTACTAATAATAATAATAAATCATTATTATTAATAAGAATTTGTAATCATTAGTACTGTATTAAATTAGATTATAATCATGATATATTGTCCTGTCTTTCCAATGCTGGATGCAGGCCTCCCCACACAATGTCAACATCGCTATCCTGTGCCACCGAGCTCTCTCAAGGTCTCCCGCCACACCTCTCCACCCTTTTCACTCCACTGACCACAGAAAACTGCCACGTCTGCTCATCGTACCCAGAACCAGGGCAGCCCTGGCTGAGCGGTGGCTTTCCACGGCTGCTCTGGTAGCCGTCTGGAACTCTCTCCCGCTGCTGCACATTCGCAGCAGCATCTAAGCACCATCATCCACCTTCAAGCAGCAGCTCTAGGCTCTCACCCGTTCAGCCTCTCACCCGTTCAGGCTGGCTAACGAATGACTTTCATCTCTGGCTCGGCACTTCCAAGTTCTCGATCGAACATTTCATCCGATTGGTGAAATATGCGCTCTATAAATTGTGTTTATTACGATTATTCATCATGCGTGGGTTTTCTCCGACTATTCTTCACCACACTGGTCAATGTTGGCTGATGTAGGGTAGGTGGCCAGGACTCTTTTAGAGATCACTTGCCATTGATGTTATCCATGGCCAGATAATACAACTCGGGTGGCCAGACTCATAGCGCATTGGGCAACCACTGCACTATCAACACAACACTCCCCTCCACCCTGCCCCCCCCCCCGTGTTCTTTAAATTACCCGAAAAACAAGAAAACCTTGTGATATTCCATCCATTCATTATGATGTTGATGCAATCACATGTGCACAACTGCCTACGCAATTATCATTAGTGTTAATGCGCAAACAAACAGGCGCTAATGGAAAAATGTGACTCTTATTACAATTATGGCTACATCTGCGCACGCCACGGTAGTGCTCTATAAAATAGTGAACTGAATTTTCACATCCAAAACAAATGCCCTAGTCTGAGTGGTACAGACTCAATTATTTTATTTTACAAACAGTGGGGTATGCGCAGCAGTCTGGTAGGTGCAGTTCTTCTGGGCTATGATTATTATTAGGTGGCAGGACAATGTACGTGGTGCTGTTTGCCTTCATCAGACTGTTGTTCCTTCAAATGGTCTTTTTTGTCATTTGTAAAAATAATAAATAAATAAGGAATTGCTTAGTTGATGTTGGAAATGCACTTCAGATGCATTTTTGTTCATGAATTATTGAAGATTCTCTACTGCTTGGATTAAAATGGATATAGTATAAACAGTATTTAATGACGGTACTCGATTACTGTGCTTATGATAATGCTGCAACCCACGTTTTTTTAATAACCTCATTCACGTTCAAACGTACGATTGAGATTGCGTGGCATTGCACCTTCCTTTTGTGAAATCTCATGGCTGTTTCGTTGTTTGGGCTGTTTAGAGGTTTGATAAAATGTTCTGCTTTTCATCATTGCGACCTATACACTAGAGGTTAATCGAAATCCCAACAGTGAGTTGATTTAACTTGGCAAAGATAAAGGTCCTCCGTATAGTCTTTAACAGACTGGTGGGGCAAGTGTTGTTAGCGAGCACCTATGAAGGCCGGCATGGCACACGAGGGGATAGGTGGCAACACCACGCCCGGCTGCCTTTGTCTCCCCACTGCTGATACTTACACACTGGTTTAGGTACTCATTTAAGGCTGAGGCGATTTAGAGGAGGCCCAGGACCAGTTCAACTATTTGGCGCTGATATTATTTGTCAATGAGCGGGAATCAAACTCGGGGCAACTGGTTCATAGCGCAGTGCGCTAACCACTACCCTACCGCTCCCAACAGATCAACCACACAAATACAAAGTGTGAATTCGAATTTAACACTGACATTGAATCGCATAACAAGCCAGAGTAAATTCATTATTTTGTCAGCTCTATCACTTTTAAAACAAACACAATACTCTATAAGCATGAAAATATAATGGCCAAACTTCTTATACCTACAAGAATGTGTTATGCCACGGTTATATGCGCTTGAGGTCGCTAAATTGTGAGAATACCAGGGTGGGGATGGGCTTCCATTGTTCCCAGATGAAATTGCTATGACCTCCAGCACAGCAGGCCCACCGCTGTAATAGTGGGCTTCAGCCTTGCATCTTGTGAGTCGGAATTAAAAGCGTGAGCTGGGAAAACTAGACATTCCAATGTTCTTGTATTGATAAAAACATAACTTCCATTGGACAGATTCCACGGATGGGCTACACCAATATTAAACAGAATCATGCTTGCATAATATTAAAGCGATGTTTTTTTTCGTGTTTATTTACTATAATCGAATAGCAGTTGGAATTCGATTGCTGTGTTTCCCCGAGTGCTGGATGATGTCTTTGGAGAATGTACGTTGGCGATATATAACGGGCTCGGTCTTAAAACACAAATAAATATAAGTTTTTTTAGTCAAAGGTTTCTTGGGCACAAATATATGCCAGTTCATATTGACACGCTGACAAGTGCTTAGGCTCCTCTAGTAACCATCCGGCACCATTCTGTCACACTGGCACTGAAGAACAACATTAGAATTCAAATTGCAGCAGCACTTTCTTTGACTTTTTTCCTACCCCCCCCCCCCCCCAAGCTTTCTCGTAAATGAAAGCACCCCCCCCCCCCCCAAAAAAAAGAGGTGTCACTAAATTGCGTGCCACACGCAGAGTAAGCGGCATTGCCATTACGATAAAAGCTTTAATGTTTCTAGAGGGCTCATTGAGTGGATAGATTTGGTGCATCTGTTAGTCTCATCAAGCACGCTAATGGCTTGGAAGAAGCCCGGCCTCTGCGTTGTTAATGGTGTAGGGATGAACAATGTGAATGACACTGGGCCCTCTTTTACTGCTTGCTTTTCCCTAATGCTCATAGGATACACCTAACAATCCTATTAACGTAGACTGCATCCACCTGACATCTCTTTTACTAAAGGGCATACATAGTAAGTGTGTAAAATATATATATATCGATTCGGTGGCAATCGACTGATCAAGTTTAGGTTTTTGGAAATGTACAAATATTATCGGATGGGTTTCTCTGGCATTTTTTGTTACAGAATTTGTTATTATATTCTTGAATACAGTCTTGATCGTGTTATCTTCCTGATATAAGTTGCATTTACTCTCTCACTCACTCTGCTCCAGAAAACACATTCCGCTCTCTTAACCTCCCTTAAGCCTTGACATGATGGGAGGATATTCCCTCTCCTCCCCAATTTATGAAGCATAAATCGGGAATCTCATTATTCTTCATATATCCAACTCTCACTGTTTCCCTTGTGTTTAATTATATTAGCATATTCTTTGTGGCTATACGATTTGTGTTAGGCAGTCGCACAAATGCAGAAGTGCATGTCAAAAGCTTTAAAGATATGGGCAACCATTGGTGGAACCATGAAATAACTTTTTTATGGGCATAAGATGTCAACCATTTAGGACTGGAATTCAGATATAAATGATAAATCCACCGAAGTGGAGAATAGAAACATTTTCATAAACTACCCTTTCGCCAAACATATAATGATTAAATACTTTTTCATCCACTCTGGGATGTTATGGTGCATTCAGTTCCATGCTAATCATTGACAATTACATAACCATATTTTCGAAATCTAGGGAACATTTTCTTAAAATGTATACTCCACACGTGATGCTTTTTAAAATAAGATGACTTTAAAAAAATGTTGACTCAGGTCATCGAATTGGTGGAACTGCCCTTTCTTCGCTGGGCGGTGGTGACTTGTCATTCCTCTAATCCAGCACTGTGGATAGCGTAAATGTCGTTTCCTGTGGGTGTCAAGGTGTCATACCCTGCCTCGCCAGAAGGCAGTGCAGCAAAAATGTGGACTCCATCTGTTCTATCTGTATGGGATAGTGTTTCCACCTCGTACATCTCTTTATTCCAGCGTGCTCCAGTTTCCTACCACGTTGAAACACTCATTCATTGGCCGATAACACCTCACTATATAGAGGACTGCAAATGTTGGGCAATTGATGGCGCCGCCTCATCACGTGGCTGCCTTACTGCTTGTCCGTGGCTTCTTCTTGAGCCTCTGAGTAGTTCTCTCTCTACGACAGTGAGCAAATACTATGCGCATTACAACTTTAAATTATTATTGAACCTAATTGAACCTTGCCTCGAATTTTTTGTAATTAGTTGCAACATATTACTAATGTGCATCTTCTGTTAATGCTCATTTTTCATCTTAACCATTCTGATTTGTAACTTTGCAGAACCTATACTTCAGTATATTGAACGGGTATAATTTATAAGCAAACGTAACAATCGTAAAACTCATTATTGAAGTAGCATCTGCCTCAACATATGATGCATCTCTGCGTACTTTGGCGCATTTTTTTGGCACCTAAAGAATCCGGCATGTTAAGTGCGTGAAAATAATTTCCCATAGATTTAATAAGATGCCATAATCTGCAAAAAAAAAACAGTGGGGTAATTGCAATTCTGCTGCATTGTGTTAATGGGGAGGCTGTTTGGCTTTTGGCTTGTGCTGCTGCTACTGCTGCAGACAGCAGGATGCCCTCGGCACACTGCTTTGTACTTTTTAAAGCAGATCTGGCAGCTTCCACCCAAGGTGCAGAAATCATGAGACATACACAACAACAACTCATTGCCATCTACTCTCAAAATACCAAACATAAATTGCCATGACATCTAACATTTTTGGAGACAATTTACATGCTAATTGTGGCTCGGTGACCAATACAGTGTATTGTAATAGTGTAAAAACACAATAAAAAAAGGAATAAGAATATTTTTCGTTCTACTATGTACAACCTATCTGAATTACTTTTCTTAGTTTTACATGAATGTTATTCCTTTTAAATTGAATTATATATATGAAATACTTTTTCCTGATGTGTACGCGTTAGAAACGTGTCTTCCACATCACAATATAGTACTCATGTTTCTGCCCAAATAGCTAAACCTAAATTTGGTTCCCGTAATTGTAATTATAGCTCCCATTAACACCCCGAAGCCAAATGTGTCACTGTGCTGACTTTCCACTTAATTGGCATTAAATTGCTTCGACAGTAGCAGTGACTTTAATTCGAATGGCTGAAATACACGTCTGGAATTTTAAAACAACAGTGCATACAGTACTACGGTATGTCAAATTCTAGTTTTGAAGCTTTCGTGACTGCAAGGATTCATACTCTTAGGTTTTTTCGGTAAAGTCACGTAGCTGAAAAATAAATAAATAATAGGAATAATAGAAATACAATATGTATTATAATAAATATTATTTTATTTCTATTATTATTTATATTATTTTTATTTATTTATTCCCTACGTGACTTTACCGAAAAAAAACCTAAGAGTATGTCAAATACCGAGCATGTCGATTTTTATAATGATGGCTTGGCCACTTTTGTTGCAAATTAGGTTATTGTTTCAATGATATGATTCAAAAAGTGCCTACTAGCTATTGAAGTGGGTCTCTCCTGTTGAGCTCACAACAGCGGCGTAGCACGGCAGCATGGGCCCTGGCACAATAAATATTACTCTCGCCTCCCAGCTCACGTGTCCGTGGGCCGATGACATGTTTCACACGTGCCACGCGTCTCCGACGAAGTCGCCTGTGATGCACTGACAGAGGTCGCAACCGGGTACCCGATACCCGTACCCTGCCAGGTACCCGGCTACCCGTACCCGGCCAGGTACGGATACGGGTACCCGTTTGCGACCCTGGTGCGGCCGGGTACGGGTAGGCCGTGAGTCACTGGTGAGTAACCGTTTGTCACTCATTTCGGGTAGGGTTCTGGCAGTGGCGGCTCCTGCAAAATCTCTCAGGGGGGGCAAATGTCTGGATGATTGATAAGGATAAGGTCCACCCATGCAATGGATAAATTAACAGCTTAAGCATGTAAAGGCAACTTCACTTCTTTAATATTAATGAAAAATAAAGTGACTCTTACAATACATCTTGTTTGTTTCTATACTCACTATTAATAGAAACCACTCAAGTTTATTTTATTAAAGATTCCACTAGGTAGCGATAAATTATATTGTTGGATGAAACGTGCTTACGTATGATGACGTAAGCACGTATCATGACGTAAGCACGTTAGGGCGAGCCCTCCCGGAAGCCATAGAGAATGCATTGGAGCGCCCCCGTTCGAAAAAAAACATCTTTGAATGTAAGTCTATGGGGCCACTCGGGGCGATTCTCAGCCGGAGTGAAATCGCCCAAAAAGAGGCGGTACTCCACAGAACGTGACATGACGCTGATTGGACTATATCCAGAGGCTGACAGTGACGGCTAGCGTGACTGTGGTTGAATGACATTGGTGGTGCGTCGCCCAATCGCCCTAATGAAGAAACCGCCCCTGGGTACTGGTAAGGAATCAAAACGCGTTTGCGACCTCTACACTGATGAAAAATCGAGGATATACTCCCGCCCAAGAGTGTGGTCGCCTCGACCAGACAATGGAACGCATCGCGTCGCACTGCCAAAAACACACGCTGGACGGAGACACTGCCAGTAACGCCACAACCCTCAGGAAATGTCGCAATTCATTGGCTAACCAACCTCAAGTTGAACATTCAATTGTTTGCCCTATGGGACCGTCTATAAGTGACGTCACGCACCTAGGGGGGGGGTGTCAGACATTTGTGACGATGTGTGACGAGGGGGGGGGGGGTGAGAAGTGTGACGTTACATAAAAATGCGCAATTTTAAATAAATATAGACAACACGTTTTACTTAATTAAATAGACTTTTTAATAAATGTTTTCTCCTACAACTTAAGAGTGCAGCGCCACATTAAATACGCACTACAATGACAATACTGTAGTTTAAAGCGATTTGAAGCATGTTTTTTTTTGGGGGGGGGGGGGCGCCAGAGCTTTGTGACGTCATATTTGAGGGGGGTCTGACTTTTTGTGACGCCGTGTGACGAGGGGGGGGGGGGGTCAAAATACGTCCAAAATCGCGTGATGTTTTTAATGTGACGCTGCACTCTGATGTTGTAGGAGAAAACATTTATAAAAAAAGGTCTGCTGAATTAAGTAGAACGTGTTGTCTATATTTATTTAAAGTTGCGCATTTTGATGTGACGTCACATTTCTCACCCCCCCCCTCGTCACACATCGTCACAAATGTCTGACCCCCAACCCCCCCTAGGTGCGTGACGTCATTTATGGGCGGCCCCTTAATAGCCATGCCGTTGTCTTCTTGGTTCTTTCGGTAAAGTCACGTAGAAGGGAAATAAAATAATAATAAAACATAATAAGGCACATTTATTATTTCCCTTCTACGTGACTTTACCGAAAGAACCAAGAAGATGAATCCCTGCAGTCACGAAAGCTTTAAATCGAAATTTAAGCCATGCCGTTGGTTCACAAGTGTCTCCTGCGAGCTGCCACGTGCACTTATTGGAATGATTGCAGACATGCTGAGACAGTAACAGCGCACGCCTTGTCACACACGTCAGTAATTTCATCCATCTTTTAATTTATTTGCCCCTATGGGCATTGGCTAATGCACATTATACCGCTTATTTCCTTCTGCCTGACATAGCATAAAAAAAAAACCCACTTAGCCTGCAAACAAAAGTTACGGTGTGAGCGATTTAGTTTTTAAAGTGCCAAGCTTTTGTACGCCCTAGAGGATTTCCACCATGGAGATGGAGGGATGAAACTGGCTCGTGTGCAGGTGCGAGGTGGATTTTGTTTTTATCTCACAGACCCACGAGCGATGGTGACGACTTAGTTAGAGTCCCTCATCCAGCAGTGGATTGTTGACACAAATAGCTGTGCTATACGTGTGCACCTTTGTACTTATTGTCGCAGTGTTTTTTTTATTATTACACGCTTTTCATTAACACACTCTGTTGTATCTTCAAATCTTATAACTCCATTTTCACCCACTTCCCAATGTGGTATCGACTGCAAACTTGGTATACTTATGTCATACTGATGACAATACTATATTCTATCATTAAAAAAAATATTTTCAAACATTATTTTTTTAATATGTTTTGTTTAGTTTTTGGTCTAATTGTCCACGCTCAACTGACGTTGGCCCCTTACGTTGTGGCAAGCTTCGGGGCCACTTCCTGGAGTCGTGGAGTTCTGCCATTACTCGTACGGTACATTTAATTAAAGCATGTTTAAAAAAAACTTTTTTTAAATATTGCTTATTTTCTAGTTGGTGCCAATAATCAGTTACATTACGATCTGCAGATGTCAATGATGTAGAGCCAATGTATGGCATGTAAGTCTAGAACTAGCATTTCAATGCATACATAGCTTGAGTATCTCGGCTCTTCACACTTCGGGAGCAAGACAACTGACAGACTCGTAATGAACTGGATAACGAGTTGCTCCACTTTATAACACTAACATGTTTCCAGCTACAGCCCAGAGGAAATCAAAGTGTTTAATAGAGGGCACTATGAGTTGCCTTACAAGTGGGTTCGGTCAATGACATGGACTCTTTTCCCCTCCATTTCGAGTTGGCCAATCTCGATGCAGTGAACTCTGCATTAACAAGGACTCCACCAGAGGTACATTGACTTCATATTAGGCACTATGAATGCATGCTGTGGAATTAAATTGAGAGGCAGAAATATTAATAACTTTGACTGAGAGGCATTGACTCTTAATGAAAGTAAGTGCAAGGCTTGGGGCAGGAATTCGCTGGAAAGGAATGATGGTCGGTGGTCGGGACGAACAATGGAGTTGCACCCAAGGGAAGAGATGGCCACCGTAGAGTTGCAGCGATGAAATCAGGTTGTGTGGCATATGCTGAGTTGAATTGTTACATTGGTGGTTTGTGAGAGATGGTGATGGCTTGGGGAGGCTTTCACCCGGCAGTGGAATTATCATGGCTGATGACATTTGATGATGATGATGAAATGCATTTCAATGCCATGCACCAGCATTCGCATGTCCGCTTCATCCGTGATGAAGGAAATTTAGTTTGGCTTTCTAAGGGGATTAGGAGCTGTCCATAAATGACGTCACGCGGTTTTGGACTATTTTTGACCCCCCGCCCCTTCGTCACACGGCGTCACAAAAAGTCAGACCCCCCCCCTCAAATATGACGTCACAAAGCTCTGCTCCCCCCCCCAAAAAAAATGCTTCAAATCGATTTAAACTATTGTCATTGAAGTGCGTATTTAATGTGGCGCTCCACTCTGATGTTGTAGGAGAAAACATTTATCAAAAAGTCTATTTAATTAAGCAGAACGTGTTGTCTATATTTATTTAAAGTTGCACATTTTGATGTAACGTCACATTTCTCACCCCCCCCCCCTCGTCACACATCGTCACAAATATCTGACCCCCCCCCCCCTAGGTGCGTGACGTCATTTATGGACAGCCCCTTAGTAATACTCGCTTAAGTGTGTTTCCGGTTCCGCAGTGACTTTAGAGATTTGTGCAAATTTCGCAATGTAAATCAGAACATTCAGAGCCTCATGAAAATGTACACAATACTTTCAAAATGTCACCATATAATGAGCGCCTTGCAGTCTTACACAAATGCATGTCAACACACCCTTCTAAAATCTATAATCGTCTGCGTTTATGCACATATAAGACTGCACAGACACACGCTTTTATTGTAATAGCTAGCAAGCTTTTGGTGTTCTTATTGATATAATCGTCATCCTTGATCTATCAACTGCTGGATCAGGATGAAGGCCTCCCAAAGCCACCCCCGTCTCGCATGGTCTCGTAATGCAACAATCCAGTCAAGCCCTTGTACGCAAGCTGATTTCATTGCTCCATCTCTACATTATAGATTCTCTCAGACATGTCTTCTCCTTTGGCATCACTTCATAGTTGATTTCGACCACCGGTCCTCATTCTTTCTTATGATATATTAAGCTCAAACAAATCCGTTTTACTTTTCTGAACAGGTCGATATGTTGGCCCTAGCTATGGGTACGTTATGTGAACGACGGATTTCTCTCGCAGTCACTCAGGACAATTGCAAATATGCACGCCCCACTATTCTTCTTTGTGCACTTTTTAAGATTGTTTTCGTCCCCCCCCCTCCCCTATTTTATTTGTCAATGTTCACGTTTACAATCCATGTCATAGCGGGTATGTTGGCTTTTCATTGATAGATTTTCCCACAGCATCTCCAATCTGCTCGAGGTCCACTTCTTTATTTCGTAATTTACATCCCAGTTGTGCCTACGATAACTGGCCTAAGTTATTAAACTCTGCTGCGTTTTCCAGTTGTTCCTCCAGTTTTATTGTTTAGCAAAAATATATATTTGCATGTTACTTGTGATATCCTCATTCACATACCGACGCTGAGCACTGATGTAACACATTTTTCAATAAAACCAAGGCCGTAATTATAATATATATTGGGGGGGACACATCCCCACCAATATTCAAATGTGCTCAAAATGTCCCCCCCCAATATATTGCTATAAAATAGATTTCTGTTTATATTATTGTGGTTATGGTTGTACTTTATTAATCCCTAATCTCTGCCATTACATATGGAGGACTCGTACCGACGCGACAACTTCTTTGTCTTTCTCGTTCCTTTATTAACGCATATAGTTCGCATCTCCTCCGACGGCATCACTCAATGTTCCTCCATACTCTTCAACGCACAACTCCCCATTAACCTCACTCAATGTCCCTCCGTTCGCTCGCTCCGCTGCTTCGCTCTCTCCACCAAGGTCCGTTATATCGCATGTATGATAATGCTTCCCTACGCTGTACTCGCTCCATCCTTGCTACTCTGTCCATACTCTCTCTATCCACTTCTACTGCATACTATGTTCTCTTTGTCCACTGCTACCTTATACTATACACTCTTGTCCACTGTTACCTTATACTATACACTCTTGTCCCAGGCACCAACTCCAACTCTAACTGCAACTCCAACTCTAACTGCAACTCCCGTATCTCCATACACTCTCTGCCTTTATCCCCGAACCAATTAGCCCCAATTAATTATATTATCCCCTGCTTCGCTACTCGCCCCCAGGCCCCCAGCCTCACGTGATGCTGTTGTTGTAGACACCCCGGCGCCAGTCTCAACCACTCACCCTCTCGACCAATCACTCGCCTGCGTCCTCAGTTACCCCTAACACCTGCAGCGTCCCTTAATTACCTCACCCCCTTAATTGGCGCAACAACTGTATGGCGCGCCCCACTCCCTGTGTCCCCGTTCGCCCTCACTGTCCGCCGCACGTCCGTATCACAACCAAACGTGTGACGCGCGTTATCTCAAGTCCTACACATGCAATGAAACAAGAAAAGCTGAACAGGAAAAAACAGAGCAATTTCATAAAAACAATACACTTTTAGACATTATTGTAAAAAATAAAAAAAAATTCCAACGTATGTGTTAGTGAATTTTTATAAATATTTTAGGCAGGAAATTAGTTTTCAAATTTAGATATATTTTTTTCTGGGGGGGGACCCCTAGACCCCCTGGAAGATTTGGTCCCCCCCAATGTTGACTCCATGGCTACGGCCTTGTAGAAAACTATTTGATAAAAAATTAGTGGTGCAGTCTGCAGCTGGATAGATGATTGTGCTCACTGGTAGCAGCTATGAACTTTTCAGAAACATTATCACCCCAAGGCTACTAAGTTGTAATAAGATGTGAATGTTTAAAATGTCAGAATCAAGTTATCTTTAACATCACAAACTCACATTTGACAACATGTTACCAAATAAACATTCACAAGAGTAACACTGGTCCGAATGTGTAATCACACAGCGTGTTACGAGTAATAATGTCCTGCGGCTATTCATTTTTTACACGCTGTTTTTTTTAAAATCAATTAATGGAAAGTTTCCTGGGCTGCAACGTAATGAGACATTAGGCACACTCCATTACTAAAGATAATAAAGCTACTCTTTGAAAATTACAATGCATACTTTTCTCTTTGATTATCTTGATAGCAGAGTGCAGTGACATTAAAATATAATGTCAGCTGCAGTTTAAATTACCATTCTATTCGTGATTTTGGACGGCCCTCATTATTAAACTCCCAGAAATGAGACCTACCAAGCTGGCATTTATATCGCATGTATGATAATGCAAAAAAGGGTTGATATCTTGTTAAGGCGCCAGATTACTTCACTCTGAATGAAAATATATTTCTAGCAATTTAGCATTTCACAACTCATCATGTGCGCATTTTCTGAGGGCATGCTTGAAATTAAATTCGCTAAATGCATAAAAATAGTATGCTAGATTAGTATAGCCTTATTGGATATTGAAGGTCCCAGATGTGGTCATATGTTGTCCAGGATCCAATTGAGTCAGTTGGGTAGCCACAGCTTTCGTTTCTCTCGACAAGGCCTGATCCTCAAAAGTAACACGAATACCTATTTTCTACTCGACAACCGAGCCACTCCGGAGCCATGCCGAGCCAACCCAGCATAACTGAACAGGCGCCATGTGGTTTTCAAACTGCTGTGCCTTGTTACTTGACATCTTACACAGTAGACAGAACGCATGTAGATGGCACGGTGATGTTGTGTCACACGCAAATGAATGCGTCATAAGCCTCACCCCTGGCCCTGCTTGGCCACGTGCCAGATTCAGATGTCTTGTGAAACTGGCGCATTACGGGTTAGTTCCAGCTCCGCATGGACGAATGTATGTGGAGAAAAAGCCGTACCGTGATGGCCCCGTGCCGGCTCGGCTTGGAATTGCCAGTGGGAAAGGGAATAAAAAGAGAATGCAGCTGCATATACTCATCGACTAATTCATTGTTAATTATTTCGATTACGTTTAATTCACGTACGTCTTTGTTTTAAAATGTCAAATTTAAAGCATGTGTTTAAATACATTTAGATTGTATTGATTTATGCGTGCTGCACAGCATGCATACATATTGCAAGTTTGCAACCATATATGACATCTGCTATCAAATTTTTTGTATTTTTATTTTGCCATGTTCCATTAAATCGTTGTACCTTCAGTGGTGTAATTAAAAACACAAAAAGGGCATAAAATGGCAACGACAATTTTTGTTACATTTATTTGATAACTTAATAAAATAGTTTCTCACAGCATTTTTTCATTAAAATCCTCATTTATACTCTGTCTCCCATTTTGTTTCCCCTCGATATTTCAGTGAAGTTGTTTATCTCGCATGCATGTTATGCTGCAATGTTTGTTTTTTTCGACTGTAATGTTTCATTGAAAAACATCCCACTGCTGCTCAGAGAGCCCTATTAAATCCAGTTAAGCCACACAGAGTGCGCCTAAACCAGAGCTCTTGGGGGAAAACAAAATTGCTTTAATTTTGGTAAAATTGCATCTTATTCTTAGGTTTTTTTTCGGTAAAGTCACGTAGGTAAAACATTAAAATTAATGAAAGTAAAATAAAATAAAAATCACGACGTTTCGGAGGCAACACGTGATTTTATTTTATTTTACTTTCATTAATTTTAATGTTTTACCTACGTGACTTTACCGAAAAAACCTAAGAATATGAATCCTTGCAGTCACGAAAGCTTCAAATCTAGAATAAATTGCATCTTGTTGCTTCGCTACCGTGAAAAACTTACGTGAGCACCTGGAGGTGGGCAGAAGCAACGGATATGTGATCAGGCAGCACCGCGGGGAATGGGCGCGTGTGCGTCAGAAGCGCGGACTTACGACTCCACTCATCATTGTTGGCTGTATTCTATCCAATGTTGCACTTGAACACCACCCCACATCATCGCCACTACGCACGGTTCCGTGATGCCACAATCCATCTCGCGAATGAGCCAATTTCATCGCTTGATCTCCAAGGTGGTCATCCTCTCGGGAGCGTGGTTTCTTTTGGCTTCCACGCCATAATTAGTCGCAACCACCAGGTATCCATTTCTGGGACATCTGGCCAACATGGAAGAAGATTAGGCCGAAAGAATACCCTCTAGATGGGCTCACTAGTGGAGGCTCATCCACCGGCAGAGGAGTGATTGAGCCATTGCAAGGCTGCACCGTTACCTTTTGCAAGCCATTATCCTTTCTAATATGTATGGCTAAATGTCATCAACCATGATCCACTGCTGGATGAGGATCTCCCCAAGCCATTCCCTTTTGTTATGGTCCTGTAATGTTTATTTTTTGCATTTTTACTCGCAACTCTCCGCCTAGCATCTGCGCACAAGCTAATTTGATTGCTTAATTTTTCCTTGGAACACGTCACGGCAATATTTATATTGGTAATTTATTTCTACGTAAAGGTATGTGATTACCAAAAATTAATTTTTATTCAAAGTAAAAACAGTTCTGCAAAGGTTTACCATGCACCGTTGAACATGAAATCGTATACCGCACGCAAAGCTCTGAAGTAAAACAAAGCAATGGAAGACAGATAAAATAGTTTCTGTTGTAAATGTGGTCATCACTTTCGCTGGTGGGGGACACAAAAAAATTGTCCCTTCAAAAGGTGGCACATCTATTTTTTTTCCCGTTTGCATTCAGAAGCATGATTTAGGGTCCTTGTACCCGAGGCTTGCCCGGCAATAGGATTTCATGAACGATTGTGTGAAGTGTGTTTCACATGCTCCTTTCATGACCAAGACTACTTTAGCTTTTTATGGGATCAAGCACTGTACTTATTCGGTAAAAAAGTTAGTAGTTCAGAGAGAATCATGAATCGTTGGTATTTTTCACATCGGCTCAACAAGAAAACCATAATTCCATCATTACTGCATACAGTTTTCACTAGCAATGACGCCAGATAGTTGTGCCTGTCATAAAGACAATCGTTATTTTGGAATTATTTAATCACATGGACATTAACCGATGTTTGAAATAAATATGCAGCTTAGTTCAGGGTAAATAGTGAAGTGCGTGTGTGTGGGTGGATGGCGAAGCGATGGCGCCGTGGTTAGCGGAGTGCGCTATGAGCCTAGCAACCTGGGTTCGGTTCCTGGCAATGGCTAACGTCAGTGGCAAATATCTTCACCACTTCTGGGACTCGTCTAAGTCCACTCAGCCTTAAATTAGTACATATTGCAGTGTGTTGCAAGAATCATCACTGGGGAGACAAAGGTGGTCGAGTTTGGGTCTGGCCACACCACCCTTTTGTTAAATAGCTTGTCTCTTTCAGTGCAAAGAAAGCTTCAATGATAACTTGAATTTATATTTTCACATGTATAAGTTTAAAACAGTATAAACGCCTTGGCATATTTCAAACAATTTAAGTACACAGGAATGTATT
The DNA here is from genome assembly GCF_015708825.2 of Lethenteron reissneri. Classification (NCBI taxonomy): domain Eukaryota; kingdom Metazoa; phylum Chordata; class Hyperoartia; order Petromyzontiformes; family Petromyzontidae; genus Lethenteron; species Lethenteron reissneri. Next base: position 7,550,961 of record NC_083803.1, on the reverse strand, counting down.
ATTTCAACTCGAAGCAATGTTTCGTAACTACTGGCATGCAAGTTTCGTGAACAGTTGAATAAAACTAGAGATGGTTAACCATTCATGATCTTACCAATGACCCTTTGACATAACAGTAGTCGACTCCCAACTTCTCAGATAATTTCAAGCAGAACTTCTTTGCAGCATGGATGATATTGATTCACAGAAAGAGGAAATGTATTGCATCTGCTAGTGGCTGGCCCATAGGGGTAGTACCCACAATTGAATTGCATTTGTCTTCCCGATCCAAGCCCACTTGTATGCCCAATATGCATTTCGTTTTCAAATGAAGTCATGTGGATACTCCACTCGAGCAGCAGGGCATCGCTGCTACATCACTCGGCTCGAGAGTTTCTTGTTATTGTTTTGCCAGTCAGTTTATAGGGTCATATATACAGAATACTTTCACATCAGTCCTTGCAATGTGTGCCTACAATTTATCCATGTTATATTGCTTTGCCGCTTTATATACCCACATGCCTAACACGGCTCAAATAAAAACTCATATCTTGCTCTTCCGAATCCTTCAAGCTTCACACGAAACTGACTTCGGGTGTATTATATTTCACGGAGCGCATATTATATGTGGGCTATAATTGTGGAGCACCCTGAGAAAGTGACCTGAAATTCCTCAAAGGCCATCTGTGGCCTGCATTTGTCTTCATGGGCCCCACATCACCCGGGCTTTGCATGAGGCAGAGGGCTCAATATGAAACAGGAAATATGAACTGCAGGCGCACTGTGATGCGAATAGGACATTTATTGTTGCAAATTGCTCTGTGGGTACAATGTGGCAGCAGCCACCTGCCTGTCTGAAATAATTACACCCATTATATGTTTGAAGCGAATGCATGATCTTAATGAACATTTAACAACCCTGACCTATCTTATCTCCAAAAACAGCACTATTGTAAAAAATGAAGTGTATAATCTTTGTGCTGTCAATGTTTCCAAAAGCGTCGGGAACATATAATGGTTACACATGTCAGTTCATTTTCCAAAATAATTATACATTGACGATTGTCTGTATTTCTATGCTTAGTTTCGTACGTATATAGTCCGTTAAATATGTATTAATCATATTAACAATCTTGTGTTGACTCATCACTATCGCAAAAGCGGGCACAAGCAGACCTTCCTGTGCTAATTGCCATTGATTGTATGTAATGCCAAAGAGGGGCCATAGAGTAGATGGGTCTGAAGCTGTCACTCAGAATTTGTAATGACGTTTGAGTACACGCTGCTCGCAATGTACATTCAGAATAATATTCATAGTCACGTGTTCTACAATGACAATTTACACCTGGCACGATGACCACTACTCTCAATGATTGATCTTCTTCGTAAAATGTTAAACCAGAATTGCACTCTATTAGACTGCATTCAATTTCACTAAAAAACAACAAAGTTTAGCAATTGCATTTCCTAAATAAGAATGCGGACTTATCTACAACCGTTAGCAGGTGATGATACCGCTGTAGAATAATCTGCGTCTGTCAAAGTGGAAGACATTTTCATGTTGTGTTCAATGGCTAGTGAAATCATCTTTCCTTGCTTGCCATTCGCAATCACAGACAATGCATCACTGAACTCTACAGCTGTAAACCGTGCCTGCAATAAGTGCCCGAGTAGAATGAAAATCACTGTCTTATAGGAACACCCAATTTGAACATGTCCAAATAAAACGCTGCACGTTGGATGCATTGTGCCAGCCGTTATTCCCAAGGTTGGCATTTTGTAAGCGGAGTGGCGTGCTATTTTTTCCCCACAGGGAGAAGGGGCCACATCTCTCTTTCTGCAAAGCAATTGTTCAGCCCTCTCATAAAACAGCCTCTACAGGAATGTGAGATTCCAACGTGATTGCCTCGACATGCTTGTGTTTATCTCTCCTAGTTTCTGTTCCAATTCCTGTTCAGGCACTGATTGTTGTTTGTTTATGTAAAATATATATAGGTGCAAACACTGAACATTCTGCATTTGTATATATATGTGTATGCGTGTTTTTTTCCAAGGGGACACATTTTTTAAAATGTCTCACCTCTACGTTGTGGGGGGTCCTTTTTTGTACCCATGAACTAGCTTTTGTTCAGAATCACAATATGTATTTCTCCTGGAGAAATCCGATCAGCTCTGAAGCTTTTTTAATCGATGTCCAGTAAATGGTGAATGTGTAAGGATGATTGCATGAAACAAAATAGCAAAGGCACTGTAGGAATTACGCACATCGGTATTACAATAAAATATCATTTATAAATGTACAGCGAATAATAAACACAACAGGTTGTGTGCGAGCTATGACGATACCATGGTTAACCGATCAGTTGTGTGCATTTGAGACTGTGAACTTAATTAGTAGGCAAATCACATCATCAGGTGCTGCTTGAGTAATGACAACACTGGTTAATGGTAATTGCTAATCATTATGCCATTATATATATGGTAAATTACCTCTGACGTTACATGAATAGTATTTCACCACCCCCCTTACTCCTATCAAAGACCATTTGTATTGATAAGTGGAGGCTTACAATACTAAATGAGTATTACAATTTCTCATATTAACGTGTGATTTTGTGGTATAACATGTAGCTCGTTCAAAATATCTACTGTGCATACTTACTTGTCTGGTGTGATTAACAATAAAAAAAATCATTTTTGGTGATGTTGCATTGGCAGTAGCACACAAGCACAATTAACTTAAAAATAAATAAAATACATGAAGGCTCATTTCTACCTTTCTATGAGGGGAAGAATGTTCCGAATGCCATGTTTGTTACATGAATCAATCACATTCAATCCTTTAACCTCTTTCCCCCATCATGCAAAACAGTGCCATATGAACCATGAACAATAACCACTGTGGTATAATAAAGTAGAGCATCTACAAATGTTTATATTATTCAATATGGAGAAAAAATGCATTTGTATGATTTATTTTTATTTTTTTCTTACAAATGAACACTGGAGCTCACAAACAACACTGCGTGGATACGGGGGAGGGGGGCGGGTGTGAAACAAAAAAAATACTCCCAGCAGAATATTTTCTGAAGGCGTTCTCTCCTTGACAAGCTGTCGCAAAGCCCTGTTGGCAAGCGACATCAGACAGCAGTGGTCCCTGCGTGCATCACGTTGGGATTGGGCTAGCAGCATCAGCAGCAGCAGCCATGTCGCCTTATCTGCATTTGGCATGCGTTGGCGTGTAACCGTTAGCTACAGTGTTTAGCGTGGCTAATCCCGTTGTCGTCATGAGCTCTGCTGGTTAAGAACCCTTCATAGGACCCTCTGGACGGTCTCACATCCAAACATTAGACTGTGTGTCCCTGGGAGACAATGGTGCGAGTGTGTAAATAGAAAATGGGGCTTTTACGTGGATTAGGTTGAGATGGGGGGAGAAAACATCCGAATTCTCGCGTACCACATCACATTATGCCTCGTGTCTTGTTTCACCTTCCTGTTAGAAAACAAAGTGAACAATATGTGTAGGCATGCATTTTGGCAGGTAGTCGTTGTGCTATGTTTATTATAAAATGCTCTGTTTAGATGAGTACCAACGTAATGGGATTAATAATAGATTTTTGGGTCAGATGGCATGAGTAAAATGTGTTTCGTGTGCCCTCCTTCACCTGACACAGAAGAAAGTTGCCATGCAAACAAAAGTGTCTATTTATAACTGCTTCAGTATTCTGGTAATGTTGGAGATCAATCCACAACATTTTATGCGTGCGACTTTTCGATGGTAGTTACGAGTAGCAATCATCAGGCAGTTGCCAAAATTGAAAATCAATCATGATATTGGCCGAGGAAAGCCTGCGTCTTAAATTTACATAGTGTATGACGGTTTAATATTTACCATATTATTTATTTAAAATTGCATTCAATATAATTTTTTTTAATCGTCCTTTAAATACCAACCTGTAAATAATACTTTCAAATTAGTATGCTTATCAGTCTCACGAATTGGATATATTATATCTTGAATTAAAGCTTTCGTGGCTGCAGGAATTCATATTCTTTGGGTCTTTTGGTAAAGCCACGTAGATAAAAAAAATATTACCGAAAGACCCAAAGAATATGGATATATTATATTTAAAAAACGGGTATAATTGCACAGTGAGACCTAACGGAGGTTGATATTTTGGTCAGGTGGTGCTGTTCAGGATGGTCTGAAGGAGGCTAACAAGCTTAAATGGTCAATGGACATCTCCTGAGACAAACACCTACATTCCATCTTTGTCCTGGGGGTTTTCTCTGGAATTTCACGAATACACATTGCCTGTTTTTTTTTTCTATTTCCGTACAGTGATGGAATTTCCTACAGGCCTGATACAGCTGTGCCTGTGAACATTTGCAATCTAGAATTTGGTAAATCACATGTGGCCGCAAATAATATGCTTTTAGTGGGAATATATGAGCACATCTTTGTAAACTGCACCATTTGACGGGCATCTTTGGAGACGTGTGTTTCGCATAAATGTCACGGTGAGTCATTTGTCCCCTAAAACCTAAACATAGAATACCATGCGGTGAGCATAGCATTGTATTCTTGGCCTGGTACCAATTACGTTTATGGTTCCAGACATGCGCTAACAATTTGAAAATGACCAAAATGAAAAAAATATTCACACATCACCATAATTTGACAGTCGCAGTGGTAGGCTGTGCATCACATAAATTACATGAAAATGCTGTGATTATGAATACAATGTTATAAACTAAATAAAATAACTGTGCTCTGAATATGTATTCAGTAAGTGAATGTGACCCCATGGGGTGGCCAATTAAAAATGTATGCTAATGAATTTAGCAAACTCCATCCATATGTTGTTTTATGTTTTGTTTGACATGTTATGGCCGCCAAACTAATGGTATGTAAACTCTATAAGCCAGTTGTCCTCAATGTTACCAACTCAGTTGTTTTGTCGCTCGATTTGGCCATTCTTTCCCGAGTCAAAGTGGCTCGCGATTTCCTGTGACTAAGACATGACAGCTTCCAGGCGTGTATTAAGAAACATGTATCAGGTAGTCGGGTTACAAAGTTGCATATACATGAGGTTCGATTGCCAAATTTCTGCTTTAAAGCAGTTGGCAACACATCTCGTACACTGTTCAATTTTAACCCCAATATTCCCCTCCCCCCCCCCCCCCAGAAATTGTTTTCATAAAAAATGTACAGATAACCTCTAGTCACGAAGCAGGACAGTCAGGTCAAAAAAATAAAAAGTAAAGAAAAATGTAGTTGGCAATACTGAGTATCCTTGAGCATTGGGCAGTGATCTTCTGCTGTAGAAGCCCTGAGTGTGCAATGGAAGTTCAACATTCATTTGGTGATTTTCCACAAAGTGGTTATTATTTTACCATCCCCCAGAGTGATGATGGGAAAAAATCGGACCCCTCATTTGGTATTTTAAGCTGCAGCTCTAACGTTGTGTTTGAGAGCTTAATAAAAATGACGTTTATATATTATTTATATTCATTTTGCAAGGCATAACCTCTCAGCCATTTCTCTGTGCTTCTCTAGAGCCTTAGGTCAGTGTGAGGAGGAGAGCTTATCCCTAATGCTGACAACATTGAGATATGTCAAAGGACTGGCATTAAAATGTAAAAAAGCCACTTTGCTGAGGCAAAGAGATGGAAGACCCAAAATGTTTATTCTGTTGAAAGCTTCATCAAATTAAAATGTTAACGGTAGTGCACTTTGAGCACTGGTGGTAGTTTTGCCTCTGTCGATAATTAATTATTTACTGATTGACACTGACCATGACACGATGCTAAACTTTACCCTGACGATATGCGCATTGTATTTACACGCTGGGGCAAACTTGCCTCTTTCTGACAATCGCTTAAATCTCTGGTGAGCAATTACATTCATTTTAAAAAACGAACTACCATTTAGATAATTGTTTTTTACCCTTTTATCTGGCAACAAAACTGACACCTTTTTACGAGGAGTCATGTTTGCATGGACCACAATACCTGCAGGCATAATGCAAACAAAAAACATAACTCTGATAATGTATGCACTGTCCTTGAAGTTGATTGGTCCACACACACAAGACAGCTTTCCTTAGAGCTTAGTCTCACATGGTGTTGGACCAGTTTTGTTGCCAGATAAAAGAGTAAAAACCCAATTATCATATTTTTCTACTGGCAAATGAGGTTCCAATGGTGAACTACCATTTTGTCAAGAGTGTGGGAATCATAACAAAAAAACAACCATAGTAACTATGAAGAGACATGATTAGACAGCTGCAATTGTTCAGAATTGGCATAGGTTATAACATGAAAAAAAATATTTCTGCTGTCTAGAAGTTGATTCTTCGGGTTTTCAAATATGGCTTCGTAAAAATGATTACCTCGATCCATCTCTTGCTTTTTGTGCTTGAAAAATGGCCACAGGGAGCAATACAGTATTCTTTTAGTCACGCCGGGCTCACCTTGGTCTGCACAAAGATGTGTGAGCCTGGTGAAGCAGCAGCAGCAGCAGCAGGCATACTGAACGCTATGTGTCGTGTTGTCTTGATCTGCAAATGGCTTGCATTGCGTTATCAAATATATATTTGGTTAAAATGGAATATGGGTGTGATTTTCATTATTCAGATCCAGGCATTTGGGGCACAACATGGAAAGTGGAATGATTTGTTAAAAGGAAGACACCACTTACCTATCCTACTTAATTTACGCCACGTTGCATCACCTACCTCCGAAACACAATGGTACCTTACCCATTAATGTTTACACACATCCATCAGCAGCTATTATCTTCCCACTGCTGATTGAAGGCATCCCCACACCATCGCCATCCCTCACGGTTTTGCGATGCCACAATCAATCTCACTCCTGAACATGAATTGATCTCATTGCTCTGTCTTTGCAGTGGTCATCCTCTCAGGCACGTTCTCTCCTTTGGCCACTGTTCCATCACCAGTCTCACGTATTGGCCATCTCCTCTTGCGACATTTCCTGCCCAAGCCCACTTGCGTTCCCTTAGCAGTCAATATGATGTTTCGGATGTTTGCATTTGTTCCATGAACAATGCACATTAAGTAGATCTGAACATGTTTTATCGCCCACGCTTATGAGTCGTGTCCATCACAAATTCGCACTGAACACACATAGCGAGTTCTTTGGAAAAATAACACTTTTGTCTAAGTCTGTATACAGAAATCGTCTCAGACTCGAGGGTGAATGCAGAACATGTGCCGGTAACTGGTTCCAGCTCTTCGGGCCAGAGACCCCGAAATTGCACTTGCACAAGGTGTGTTCGTGGGTGCAGCAGATCAGAGTGCAGTATATTAAAATAACCCAATGATAAAAAAAAAAACATTTTCCATGAGTAATCGGGAGTCCTGTCTCTGAAAGAAAACAGTTCAGGCAGACCAGTACTGAAAGCACAATGTAGCCTGAAATAAAACCATATTTCAAATACCACATCCCAAGGTGTAACTGGAGGGCAACCTTGACAATGACCAAAGGGCACAGCAGTAGGCTTGCCTGCAATATCACCGCTTTCATTTCCCGGGTTGTGCTGAGCCACTGCGCTGTTTGTCTGGACGGACTGGCATTTGGTAAAAGTCAAAAGGCAGCTGCTTATGCAGACTATTACTCGGAGACGAAAAAAAAGGAAAATGCCATGACTATCACCCAAAATGAATCATAATACGTTTTTTTTTTATCTTGAGATCTTTTTTATTCCTTTCAACCGGGTTCATGGTGGGAATGGATGGTTATAAAACCTTTTATTTGTGTCTACAATTATCATTGCCAATCAATGGAACGTGTCCAAGAGTGCGTCTACAAAGGATATAGATCAATGTGCAGGTTCTCGGTGGATTATTGCATTGCGTTGTTATGAGAGGTGGCAGCGGCCTGCGTAGGCCTTCATCCAGCAGTGAATTGATCTTGGCTGATGACGATGATTTTATTACTCTACGAGAGTTGCAACCACAGTATACACAAGACAGTTTTGTTTCGTTACAAAAGAGAGCAAACTTGCATTTCCAGTGGCAATGACACACTGGTCTTCATAATTGCACTTGGATGCAGATGAAATCAATTTAAATGTAGCCGCGTTTTGGCACTGTGCCTTATCCTTTATGCATGTGCATCTGCTCATACGCTCACTGCTTCTGCAAGCTGATCTCCGCTTTGGTGACCTAGCCAAATCATTAACATGACGAAAGCACTGTCCTCGACAACAAGGCCTTCCTGATTGAGTTGAGGCATCTGTTGGTTCAAGTTTTTTTTCCCTTCCTAAAATGATGTTTTCTGCTGAACCAAAAAATGTGCAAATAGTTAATCTGGAAATTTCCATTCCAGTCGGCTTTTCAATCGAGTATTTATTTAAATCTCGTGAACATACATGGGAATGTTTGTAACTACTATCAATAACATATCTGCAGGATATGGCTGCCTTTTGCTTTGCTGAAGATTAGCCAATATAAATGGGTGATGTACAATCAGTTTTTTGTTCATGCAATTTTTTTATCACCTTTTGTCAATCTACTGCTGGATGAATGTAATCCCAAACCACTGCCAACTCTTACGATCCTGCAATGTAATAATCCACACAGCACCTGCCCATGAACTGACCTCGCAATTTTGACATTGCTGATGATTTACACTTTACAAACATCGGGATCTACGAATTAAATGTGCCTTATAAATGTAAAATGCTATTATTAGCTTCATTTCATGACAAACATCGGGCATTGTGTCATTTGCATATAAAAGCAGGTGCCTTTTACATGAAATAATTTGGATACTGCCCTTAAGCCTATGAGGCCAGCTGAGCGTCAACATCTGTCATCAAAACAAGCCACCATCAGAAAAACAGATTGCAGAGCACATAATCTGGAACAAAAAAAACACATAAAACACGATGTATTATTTATCGTAGTTGTGTGTGCATGAGTGGTCTTTGTAAACGTCTTCATTGTGTATTTAAGCTCCATGTGGTCACAGGCAAGGGTCAAGGTTTACTGATGGACTGAGTGCTTGCTCCATGTAGGCATTTATTTTGCTGCACCTGTTGGGGATGTCTGCATTGCAGCTACAGCAAAAAGAAACGTTGTATACCCATGTCAGAAATGATACACAACCCATTCCACTTCAGTTTGCAGCACTGGAACTTAGTGACCTTGACGATTTCAAATTGGCAATTGTGTCAAATAATTAATGTAACTGTTCATCTCATTAACATTTCCATAGGAACCCATCAGCTACATCACTTTGTGGGTTTCCTTAGGAATTGACTCGTCAAAAGCTCTTCATATATGGCATAAGGCTATTACTTTTATACAAGTACAATGAATCTGGGATGGTGCCGTGGTGCAATAGCTGGCACTCTGGACGTGCAATCCAGAGGTCACTAGTTCGATATCCTGGTGCGGTAGTTGAAAGACGATACATTTCTTAGACAGCCCCCAGCTCTGTCCACCCAGCAGTTCAACATGGATTCGCCACAGCCGATCGGCAGGTTGCGTGTGGTGAGGTGCAGTGTGGGTACTCCCACTTCTTCCAAGATGTCTGCCCAGTGTGGAAGAGTCAGCCAAAATACCCTCTAGTTGAGGACTTTCCTCCAGCAGTGGCATAAGCAAATAATTGCAGGGTTGCACGTTTTGCCTATTATACAATGAACAACCAAGAATGTTGTTAGAAGGCATATTGCAATAAACAGAGAAGAAAACTCACATTGAATCAGAGTCCCATATGGTGAGTGTTGTAATCTGGCTAATTGTATTTCCAGACAAACCATTCACCTCTGTATGTCTCAAAGAGCCTAACAATGGCCTTTGAAAGAGTAAACAATCTCAACTCAATAATGAAAACTTCTCTCACCCACTCAACCCATCCTCAATTGAATGCATATTTTGGGAGGCTTGGTTGACGTAGGCCTAAATTAACCAAGATGGATCCCCCCCCCCCCCCCGCTTCACCAAGTCCTGAACAGCGGTGGACAGCAGTCGGAATGAACTCACTAGTGACGGAACATAGTGTGGGCTCCTCGGGCATGGGGTGGCGCAAGGGGGAGGGAGGGGGTGGTGGGTGGGGGGTAGTGCCAACCAGGATGTTTAATGTCAACGGGCAGACTGCACCCACTGTGATGGATGTCAGTAACGCTTCAGCAGAAAAGGCTCAAGTCCACGCCTGGAGCAGACTCAGTCGGAGGCATTAGTGCCCTGGCTTGCCTTTGTCAGAATGCATTAAGATGTCTCCCACTCCGTGTGAATTGAATATTACATTTTTATGTGCGTCCATGACAGTAAGAGCATGGCCATAAATTAAACATGTTACTTCATCTCAGGACAAGACGTAGGGAACACGCGCATCTTGTGGCGTAAAAGTGACACGGCGATCAGCAATCACGTGTGCAGATATTTCTCGCAGCCATGTGCTTCGGGGGCGCCAAAAAGACCTGTGTAGATGTAAATGAGGCAAAGGCGCAGCTCTACAATTGCTTGCTCACGCCACCGCTGGCAGAAATGCCTCCACTGTAGGGAGCTCTAGAGAGGCCCTCTAGACCAGGGTTCCCCAACCACCGGGACGCGGACCGGTACCGGCCCGCGGCCTGTTAGTAACCGGGCCGCACAGCAGCAGGAGGTGAGAGCGGTGAGTCCGCGCGTGGAACCCGCACCCATTATTTTATTTACAACTTCCGTCCGTGCCTCTTTCCCGCACTGCGCACTTGTCTCAGTCAGTTTTGGTAAGCCCACAAGCTCTAACCCCTAGCCGAAATGAGTTAAAAACAAACGACCCAATGATGATCCCCCCCACCCCCGGTTCGTGTAAAAATTGTCTTCCACGAAACCGGTCCCCTGGTGCCAAAAAGGTTGTAGACCGCTGCTCTAGACGGTGTTAATGCGTTACTCGTCCATGCTGGCCAAAGATCTTGGCAGAGGTGGGAGCACCCCACTTTAGCCCACCACGCAACCTGCCCACCGACGAATCGCGGTGCATCCGTTTGTGCTGTTGGGTGGACGGCAGTTGCTGCAACTGCCACGCTGGTGATTGAAACAGTGACCTCGGGATTGCAAGTTCAGTTTGAAAACCATTACACCAGCAGTACCCCTTGTGCATGTGTAGCTACAATTATTGACGCATTGTTATATAACTGCAAAAACAGTTCCATAGGTGACACTCACCTCAACTGAGCAACATTTTTCCCCACCGGTTTATATCCATGTGATAGCAATGCCAGTGTCATGAGACGAATAATACTGGTAGGAACCTCCTGGTTACACCAGCCCACAGGGGATTATTGTGTCCGTCCGTTGTGCAGGGAGGGGCTGGGTGGGGAGGGTGGGGAGGGGCTGGTTGGAGAGGGGAGGGTGGGGAGGGGCTGGGTGGGGAGGGTGGGTGGGGAGGGCCTGGGTGGGGAGGGTGGGGCTAGGTGGGGGGTGGGAGGGGTGGGGCTGGGTGGGGAGGGGCTGGTCACCCCGTGGTGCCCTTATACAACTCAACGTTTAACCTACTCACGCCGGCTTGTGCCCCACCCTTACAGTCGGGCATATTTGCGGAATACACCACGCCGCCGTTGACGCTGGCCATTGACCGAGCAACCCAACGTTTCCTACCAGCTCCCTCCGCAGGAATGTGTTACATTTTATCTTGCTGAACGGTAAAGCACCCTGTATTTGAACATGGTATGTGGAAGCAGATATCACGTAACTACCTCTGAGCCTATTTAAATACGAAACACAAAGTAAACATTAATTCCAAAATATTAAAGGTAATTTTTAGATCATAAAATGGCATAATTATGACCATTGGATCGGTCCTCAGATCATGCCTGGCAGATCCCCTGGCAGTGCCATACTGCATGTTTAACACACACATGTTTAACACACACACAGCCTCAATGCATTTAAATATTGCCGTTTTGCTTATCCGTCTGATGAGCTTCTCATCATTTACAGAAATCTTTACAGATATTATGAATCGAAAATTGTTGACCACGTAAATAAGTTGGAAGTGATTTAGAAAATTACCCATTCACAAATTGAGCTGAAGTGCGTTAAACACAATAAACTATTACTTCCCTTGCTGTAGTGTTCACCAAAGAAATCCCTCCAATATTCAGTATAACGTGCACAAATGTAAAGGGTGCTTCACACATGAAGCACGTGTGCAGGCAATCGCCTGATGAAACTGGTTGTAATAACCAGCAAAACGTCATACTCAAATTGTAAAATATTGTGGGATTGCTCTCCGACACACCGGTGTGTTGGAGTAGTCACTATATGGCACGTTTTGTTCACGAGACAACCCTTACTGATTGACTATGTCGGATGGAGGTGGATTTACGACACATTTATATTTACGCGATCTAACCCACAACATTTTATTACGAGCATTGTTCCTGCTCATTGTCACTCATTACTTGCAAATGCTCATGACATTCTAGTCTTGTTGAAGCAATTGGTCATAAAGCAGTCATCAATTTTTATTATATAAACCTCCCGTTCACATATATGTCCCTCCACGTATTGCACTGCTTTGCCCAGTGTAACACAGTACAGCACATCGGACAGCTGTACGGCACAATCGGGGGAAAAAACCCGGCGCAGTAGCAATTGTCGATGGATGGGTAGGTGCTAAAGGAAGAAGCGGTACAGGCAAGGTCAAGATGAAATGTGTGCGCATATGCCTTAGCATGGCTCCAAAGGAGATATGTGATAAGGCACTGGACTATGGGGACATTGGTGATTTAATTTTGCTCTTCATTCCTTATCGCATCATTCCATCTTTACCCTCCCCATCGCCGCTTTCCCTTGTGATGTGCTTGTGTTGTATTTTTGGCGGCGAAAACAAAGTCAAGGTCGACAATTGATTATGCTCGATACAAGTGAAAAACAATAACATGAAAAATGCATCATGGGACCTCCTTTGCCAGTACCAAAATATGAGAATAGGTTTTTCCCTTTTTTTCTGGCAAAAAAACAGGTGTTAAGATGTTAAAATTATTCCTTGTAAAATATTTCAGTTTGGTGTTTTAACATCTTAACATCTGTTTTGTTGCCAGAAAAAAGGCAAAAACACTTTATTGCTTTTGTTAATATTTCTGTCCTACTTGTTTTTTTGTATTTATTTATTCCATAAGTTTATTGACAATGACGCATTGTACATTTGATTTGCTGTCCAAAGCAATGTAAGGGCACTTCGGTATGGGGTAATAATGTAGCATAATAGTACAATGACGTGACCAATTCCACAAACCGTCACCCAGCTCAAGAAATCATTAACCTGGCACAGTAATTATCTGCAGAACCTGCTCTCTTTTAGAAAAAAAATACGTCTTATAGCCCTACTCACGTTCGCCATATTAATTGATGTTCACGTTCACATTACACAGACGACATCAGGACACACACTTCCCCGAATGTTTGGCTTTCAAAGCGGAGTGCGTGTGACATTTTCCGTGTGTTTTGCTGTCAAACGTGCCATTGGCCCCCATTGCCGCACGTTCTGACTGGTCCCGTCGCTCTGAAAATGTGTCTGTCCAATTAGAGGGAGCCATGAGGTCTCACGGGACACCAGACTTAAAGCTGAATGTTGCATCAACGGCCATTGTTTTGACAAGACGTTGTCGACTGTATATATATAAATTTTTAATAAGCACAGTAGCCAAAAGGCCTTCCACGTTGGCCCAACGTTGGCGTGTTCACTGGGTTTTTTTAGGTTATAAGATTCATAATTCGACTGCATATGTCTGAGATGGAAAGCGCAGTTTTGAGAGAGACTTGGTTATTGGATCGGATTGATTGAATAATGCAGCCGTGTGTTGTCGTGTTTGTTATCTTTTAAGCAATAGAAGAAAAAAACATCGTGAAATTGTATTTTATTTTCTCTAAATACTCAGGGAGATTATAAGTAACATTTGTTTCCCCCACAATGCAATTGTGCTCGTCTTTGAAATTGCTTAATGTACTTAGTTTGGTGTACTTCCCCCGCACCTCCGATTCGCACAGTTGGCTACGTACGATGTGAAATAGAGATGTGAGTAACTGGTCCCTTTTTTAACAACCTGACACCACACAGTCCTGAATCTCTCTCCATCCACGCCCTCTAACCACTGCAGAGACTCGCTGAGCGATAAGCCGCTCAGTTCGCTTCTGTTTAAAAAATCACAGTTTGCATTTAAGCGTCACCTATTCCACCCTTTCAGCCGATAAAAGATGTCACACCATAATAATTCGGTGCGATGCATGTACCTGAATGACGGCTGCTTATCTCTGAACAATGCTTCATTGTTATTGGAAAGTCAAGCCCGTCTTGAGACCGCGTACGCAGAAGTGCCACCTTGATTTATACCTTGATAGCTCAGGCATCTGCTGTCAGTGCCTTGACAGCTGACGCAGGGCGATACGGCTCATCAAATTGATGGCATCAAGCACAGAGATAATGAGACTGTCATGCCAACATTTATTTTCTTAATTAATAACAATATAAAATGACAGCAGTTACCATGTAATGTTTCAAAGAGCATGCAATATGGTGCGTTTTAGGGTGTTTTTTTCTTTCTAGTTGCTGTGTGCTCATGCAGCTGAATATGGTCGTGCTGGTTGACTAAAGTCGAACTACAATAACATGTAAAAGTATAATATAACATCGATAATAGTGTAGACATTTATGAAGTCTGATTTTTCGAGCCATTTTGTTCAAATGTTATGCAATGTGTTTATGGTTTAGTGGTCGTTTGGAATTGTATGAAACATTTGCATAGCTAATTGATTTTATGGTTTAACATCTGCCGCTTCGCAAATAAATGCACGTTTTCAAATAGTTAACATTAATGATTGGGATGAAAGTGGCTCACGAGACAAATTTGTGTTTTATGTATTTTATATATTTTTTATTTACCTCTGAATATGTCAAGCCTCTATGTTATTTCCTCCTGCAATTACTAGCGTATATAGCACTGCATCTACTGCTATATTTAACACTCTATTTACCTTCTGTGGTACTGCATTAACACAGTATTTACTACACTACGTGTATCTTAGAGTATTCGGTGACAACAACGGAAAGAACTCCGCGCAGCCGTATCCAGCTTGATCGTGTGTCCATACGAAGCTATTCTGTGCTCTGAAAGAGCAATTTTTGTAACCTACGTTTTATTATTATGGGGATTTGCTCTGTGGGTGTCTGTCAGAGGCGATAGCAATATTTTTACATGATGAAAAGTAAACTGCAGTCAGGAAAAAAAAAATTGTTAAATCTCGCTGCAGGCAAAAGCGATACAAGTGTTTTATACATCTTTATATATTTGTAACAGACAATTGTCTTTTAAATTATCTTTAATTTCTTCCATTTCCATGCAGAAAAAAATCCACCGTGGTAATATTATCATAAAAATGTGTATATTGCTTCATAGCTTGCTCATTGCAAGTCAATGAGACGCAAGCTATCACCTAACACATCAGATTCCCTTGTTCCAGGGTGTGAGTAGAGATTAACGAAAACTGCATGCGCAATCCGACACGCACAGGTGCACTGTGGCACAGTATATATCGTCTTGTGGCGGAAGAATTCGCATTTCGGTAGCAGAACAACTCCCCTTTTTAACCTTTGCTTTCTTCTTGCAGAGGACGCATCTGGGAATCTAGCAGAGCTAAAGAGCTCTCGTTTGCCTTTTGCTTTGAGATACATTCTGACAGACCAAATTAACACAGGGAAACCCTCTCTGTTGCAAATGCATGTGTGCGTTATAGATGATCTAAGTGCTGATTCAGTGAACTCGCAGATGAAATAACACATTAATTAGTAATATGAAAAGAAGAGGTTTTTGTTTCATGACGAACGCCAGTTGACCAAAAACCTATATCTTCTTGGTTCTGTCGGTAATGTCACGTAGAATTGAAATAATAAAATAATAAAACTAAAACATAAAATTATTCTCACGACGTTTCGGCCACAACGCAAGTAGCCGTCCTCAGGTGGAGAACAGGACTCTGTCTCCTCGACAGACCTGTTCTCCACCTGAAGACGGCTACTTGCGTTGTGGCCGAAACGTCGTGAGAATTATTTAATTATGTTTTAGTTTTATTATTTTATTATTTCAATTCTAAGTGACTTTACCGAAAGAACCAAGAAGATGAATCCCTGCAGTCACGAAAGCTTTAAATCGAAACAAAAACCTCTAGTTATTATTATTCTATCAGTGACTGTAAAAAGTAAAAAAAATACATTTTTTTAACAGCCAGTCATTCCTAAAGAGACAAGTGAAAGTAAATATATATAATTTCATCTGAATGCAAGTTTGTGCATTAACTTATCTCATAATCACTCTTCTACTGTTCCCACAAACTTCACGTTTTGATTCCTCCACCCATGTTGAGGACTGCGTCTACCAGAATGGCTGTTTCGTTTTGTCCATACTACATTCCACCACCAGAGTACAGGACACAACATTGCTCCTCATGCTTCTTCTCGCACACTGCTCGACTTGGGAATTCCCTGCCACCGTCTCTTTTCCCAAGTTCTTAAACTTTTGCAACTCAAGAAACGTATCTATTACACCTTCCATAGGGTATTTTTGGCCTGTGGGCCCGTGTCAAGCGACTGTAATAAAAAGAAAAACAAACATTCAGGCTCTACGTAAACAACAGTAGAATAGCACATTTCACAGGACTATGAAAATTGCTGCATGGAAATCTCATTAGTTGTATAACCAAAGCACTGCATGATTGAAATTTACATTGTAAGCAACATTTAAAAAAATATATATAACCTACAGACGACATTTTGCTAACCTCTCTATGACAAAAAATACAGGCTGTCATTGCTACTTAGCAAATCCTTGACAGCGCCTCTGATTAGCATGGTTGGCTACATACGATGAGATAGAAGTTCAACATACATTTATCCCTTGCACAGGCACTTGGCAAGGTACATTGCCAGTCTCTAGAGTCCCATGGCACCGTTAATTGCCACAGGATTAGCAAACAGCTCACGTCAATTGTGACCATAACAGCGGAATGGCTGTATACCATAGAATCAAATGAATACTCACAATATACATCAATACATACAGATAACTCTGACTGAGTCATACATATTCTAATTGTGTTCTAGGAGGGATAATAAAGATGTTTTCCCCCCTTACAAGTGTAGTGAGTCCAACTGAGTCGCAGACGGTATTCTTCAGAGGCAACACATTTATTGTAACACGTCTATACAAAGGGGTAACTGCCCCTTTACCAGATACAGCCTGGGGTGGTGACTACCCAACTAACTAACCTATACGTAGGAGTTACAGCTACAAAGGGTCGGACCCTCACTCGGGTCCCTGGTCACGTGTGCCTCGTAGGACGTAGGACGTAGAGCTTCCAGCTTGTAGATGTGGAGCTTCCAGCTTGAAGGACGAAGCGACCCCGGTCCCTCTCCGGGACCCACCTTATATCCTCCCGGGTCGGGGCTGGCTCCGCCCTCGGCCCTGCCCACCTTCTCCAGCGTTCTAGCTCCCCCTCGATCCCTCTCGAGAGCTCTCCCCAGACACGTGGTCACCCCCTAGCCTCCCCACCTGGGGCCTTCTCTGTGGACACTCCAGATCACGTGTCTACGGGGTCAACCAGAGTGCCATGGCCCGGGGCAACCCTGCCCCTGGGCTGACACTCTCCCGTTCCCACTCGTGGGAGCCCGCACTACACGCCATGCGTGGTGCCCGCGCTATCCCAGCGCTCACCAAACCCCGCTCGGGCTGGTACTACACCCGCCTACGGGGTGTACGCGATGATAGTGCATTGCACGCTGTGCTGTGCCAAAGCCGGCATCACACAGTAACCCACCCAGTGCTGTGCTAGAGCCGGCATCACACAGTAACCCACCTGGCGTAAGAACATCGCACGCCGGCACCATACAGTGACATCCCCGATGTCACTACACAAGTATAGTTGAGTCTATGCACAGAACTACAAAAATTCAAAAATCCAAATTACTAAACAGGCACTGGTTGGTTGTACTTATAGGGGCAGGGTCAGTCCCATTATCAACAAACCCAAAAATAATTTGCCTCCTGTGAAGTGTGGCAGGAAAGCCAATAGAGAGCAGGTGAAGTCCACTCCTGGTTGCAGTTTCCGAATATGATCATGTATGCAGCTGGCATAGGGAGTTTGCAAGAAAAGATATCTTGCACCATACCACTCTTAAGCAGCAGCCTGCATCTGCTAATAACAAGTCCAAGTGTTATTCAGAACTATATTAAATGATGATGAGATATCCAAAAGCGTATAATATCCAATTTCCTGAATGTCAGAGGCGATGAGTCAAGTATAAAGTTGTGCACACAGTGGTTATAATGTTTTCAAGCTCTTAAGCCGTAATGGAGTTTTCCTGACATCCTGTTTGTTTTACTTATATTTTTTTAGTGTATTTTTTTTCCGACATCATGTGCAAAATAGAGCCGGGGCGAATAAAGACTATTTAACATTCAACAGCAGAACTGATAAGTGCACCGGTCTATTTAATTTCCGTCTAAGATATGAATGCACGGTTGGACTAAGCTCGTGTGAAGTTGCCAACTCGAGTCATGTGATCTGTCCTGCCACGGGTCCACAGCTGCTGGAAACCACACGGATGTCATCCCAGGCTGAACCCAGTCTTTCGTGAGCTCTGAACTCCAAAACATAATCTATCCCTGCTTCCAAAAACATACGCATTATTAACATTACGGTTGGTCTATGATGAGATCACTCTGTATGCATCCATTCTCATTCGATCGTCGACGTCGAGCAGTATTGAACCTGCTGAGTACTTATGAGACCACCAGGGCTTGCCAGTTGTTGTTGGGAAATCAGGCTTCGAGGTGTGGCCACCTGTCACCTTCTCAAATGCATGGATTTTCTCTGGTTTCTTAAGTTTCCTCCCACATGCGCAACACTCACAAAAGGAGTTTACCAAACGTGCCTCCTGAAAACCAGTCTCGGACCTGAATGAGGCGTCCTTCTGTAAATAAAACCATTGGCATCATTATAATCACTTAATTTATTATGTATTGTTTATTTGACCAGCATCACATTTTAGGATAAATTTGTTAAATATTCTACATAAGTCCTGTGATTGTTGTTGTGGAGGTTTTCTGTTTCGGTGAGCAGTCCTCGGGTATATGAAGAAAATGTGTCGAATGTTGTTGTGATAAGTGTTTATTCTTTGGCTTTGTTAATCCCTAGGCAGTGTTTACCCCGATTACTTTCCATGTCTTTAAATGCGCAACGTGCCGTGAAACTTTAAAAATAAAGCAGGCAACGCAAATAGTTCCGCTGGTTGTGAAGATCAGCTTGGAAGCAGCCGTTCTCTCCCGGGGATTTGAATGCGTCGGAGTGAAAATGAGGAAGATGTTGAGATCTTCATGCCCACCGTAAAAAACACACACACTGAGTATTGACGAGGAGCTGCGGATGGATTTCTTTTTAGTTCGCGACTGCAAAATTCCCACGACGTCAAGCTGGGGGCGAATCGTGATAGACGTTATCTTCTATATAAATAATAAAGACATTTTAATCTGTATATATATGTCTCAAAACCCTCTAGGGTACTTCCCAATAAGGCAGAAAGTCGAAAATTTGGTACCGAGGTAGCTTTTAGGACACAAACAAGTTGAAAAAGAAAAAAAATCTGAGTTTCTTAATTTTATGGCCCCCAAATCTAGATTTTAAGTGCTCCATAAACATGTTTGTGTGTGTGTCATTCAAAAACCGTTCAAAGTATAAAATTGTGGTTATTTTCGTTTGATAGAGCTTTAAAATGTGAACCATTGTTCTATCTATTATTGTTTTTGAGATATTTCAAATTTAATCACTTGTGCCCTGGTCGTGGTCGCTTGTAACTTAAATTCCTTCTTTGATGCTTTCTTATCAGAATTTTAAATCACACGGTCTCATGTCCCGAGAGAGAAGCATGTTTGGTAATAAGCAACATTCGTATGATACGATCATTTGACTCTCACCGAGCACGTGTATGTAAGCTGGTCTCAACAAATGTACAAGGCAATGAAAGCCCTTTCTTAAGCACGCATGTCATGTTCATATTTCTCTGATAATCTCAAAATAGGATGGTTTGGTTGCTTTGTGTCCTGATTTGCTTCTGGGGGTTCCCTGCCTTCGCGACGCTTGCTGCTGCGCTCACAATACTAGACGCGTGCTGCAGGTCAGGAGAAGCAGTGGAATATCTGTGCGCATTTGCAGCTTTTGTGTATGTTTAGCGAACAGCATAATAGCCAACGATATCGACCCAACAATATAATGCAGCTTACTGGCTTGTAATTTAACGCTGTCCAACTTCCTGTTGATTTGTGTTTGGTTAGTTTTACAGCGATGCTGGTGAGTGCAGTAGTTAGTGTGTAATGTGTTTGCCAGTAAAGCAGTTTCCATGGAATCCAAAATTAAATCCCCCACAGATGCGCTGTAATGTATAAGGGGTGTTACAAAACGGAAGCCATCCAATGTATAGTGGATTTTAAGACCCAATGGCATCATCGGTGCATCACAAGATCGTGAGTGAGAGCGGCACTTTGGGGAAGTCTTCATACAGCAGTGGATTAACCACGACCGATGATAACGATGGCACAATTTGCAAGGGTGGATGATTTTCTGTCAACAGCATAGCATGAATCTCAATTTTACCCAGCACTAAAATTACCTGAAAAAAAAATCCCATACGTAACTAAGATTGTATACACGCTTTCATACGCAACAAATAATGAACATTGATTAGCTGTCACATAGTTAAAGAACACTGATTGATTGAACGATTGCAGTGAAAATTTTTTGGGTCTGTTGATTTTTTTTCTTTACCGGAATGACAACAGCTAGTTGATGTGCAAAAAATTGATTCAACAGATGCGACAAGCGTGAAAGGAGCACTTCTGTGGGAAGGGACAACCGTTGCCCGAAAATGTCTTGGCATGGGGACAATGCCATTGTCGTCCGTGCTGGGCTTGTGTGTGTTTTGTGGCGAGGAGCGGCGGCCATCTGCACAACGTCAGCCTCAGGGACTCCTCGTTGGAGAGCAGAGCAGCTGGCCACGCTGCCGCACAACTCCCGTGAAACCTTCCCCCGCGGCAACGGGGAGAAAAATGACGTGCTGCATCCGATAAAGTTTATTTTCCAAGCGCGCTATATTTTAAAATTACAAATGAGCACGGTAATAGAAGGATAGAAAACACTAGATTGAGTGGAACACTCCTGCAAGGCTAAACCTGTGGGCGATGTTCATTCATACCGGCAACATGGGATGGGCTTTAACCTTTCAAGATGCACTTTATTTTCTTTAAAGCGTTGAGTCCAATTCATTGAGCTTTGCTGCATTAGCTTGGAGGACCATTTCCCTCCAATTAAGATCATTATCCATCTGTTTGAGGTACTGCTCAAATGTGATAAACTTCTGTTATGATTGTAATGACATCGTTTCATGGAGCTGCCGTAGTGGAAAAAAAAACGAAAATTGGAAACTCTTTTTTGCGCGATACAATCTCACAGCATGAAAACGTTTCGGTGATTTTTGACCGCTGAATTGTTGTTGATGAAAAAATAAATTCTACAACACTCCCTCGGGATAGTTTTTCTCGTAGTAAACTAAACAACTCTTTCATTTCAGAGGTTGTATGTTTCTACCGTAAACTTTGACAAAGATATGGATAGTTCTTACACTGAATATTAAACCGAGTGTTTACGGTAATACATTTGAATGCAGTAATGTGACGTAGAAAAGTATTCTCAAGGTGACCGAGTGGTTCAGGGGCAAGAGCACTCAGCCTCCACCCACTGGAATATAGCTGGGTATGAAACCAGGTTTAAGCTGCCCGGGATAAAAAAGGGTTCTCAAGTACAGCGTGGTCACCAATGACTGCATACAGAAACGCCATTTATACTCTTACTACATTTGATTTTTCTCATTGGTAAAACATCAAAATCTGAGAATTAAAATGTTTTTTTTTTGTTTGGCAGTTTCACTGCCATTCAAAAATAATCTCTCTAAAAGGAGGGTTTGTATGGATACAAGGTCACTTGAAGGGATCTCTTCTGTGATATCTTCTTCTGTAGACCATTATCTAACAAGTGGTGATCTAAGAAGCCTTTGCAAGAGTCCCAAATTTAAATGTCTAAATCTCACGATATGACACCATTAGTACAATTGTAAAAAATACATGTGTAGGCTATTGATTCCACGATAGCATTGATATCTCCCCACTATGGAAAAAGTTTTCACGAAATATGTGTACACTTTTAAAATCAACATAACAATTAATCTTTTACACGATACATTATACGATATTTAAAGTCTGTGCCATGTATTCATGCGCTATAAGTTCATTAGGTGATGTATAGTTTCCCCAGTGCCTCCATAATCATATTAGAAAATATGATTATTGGATAAAAAAAATGCCTTCATCAAGTTGATAAGAATCTTCAGTTATTAATAAATCTCGTAATATAAAAAATGTGCCACGGCAAAATATAAAAATCACACTTTCATCCCATTTTTAATAGTGTGTTCTTAACCAAACTCGGTATACCTATGCATGTCCCATGCTAATTTGAGATACAACTTGGATTTGTTTATTTTCCTAACAGTTCACCATAGTTACCCACATACACCACAGTTAGCTGATTGGCAGCTTGCATGCAATGGGGTCAAGTGTGGGTACTCCCACGTCTTCCAAAGCATCTGACCAGTGTGGAAAAGTAGTCCAAATCCCATCTTTAGAGGGGCTCTCTATAGCTCCCTCAACTGGAGGCACTTTCACCAGGAGTAGCATGAGTAATTGCAGGGCTGCACCATTACCTCTTACAAATGCAGTTCAGCCTCAACTTTGTTCACCATAATGCATCATTACTTCAGATACTTTACCAGCATCAATTGCAGTATCCATTGTTGCAACATTTCACGGATTATTTATAGAGTAAACATTTAAAGAAACGTTCCAGACATTTTCTTTACATCGTTTCGCAAAGGCCAGCACTTTATGGTAGCCCCCTGGAGACATCACATTTCAAGCACTGCTTCTTGTTTTATGCTCTCATTATTTTAGGGATTGCTTTGAACCTGGAGGCGGTTGACAAACTGAAATATTTCATACTTAAAATTGTTGAGCTGGGACCAATGGTTGCATGTTCATGGAGACGCCTAATGAGGGCAGGCCTCCCTCTAGCATTCTCTGATCTTAGCACCGTGCGATGTTGTGTTCTTCCTGAGCATGCACGTGAGAAATCAACTTTATTTCTCCAGTATTCACACCTCATGTTTCCACCTCTTACGTACAAAAAAAATTGGAACCTATCAATGGAAGAATAATCATTCACAATACCAGAAGAGAAGATCTACATGCAGATTTATTTTCTCGAGTGGTGTATTATTATTAAGCAACTGACAAAAATGGGGATTTTTGTCAAACATGGAGGGACTTCCCTGGCCCCCAGATCAGCTGCCTCGATAAGAGGACATCTTGGGAACACAAGCACAGTATATAGGTGGCACCCATATTCCCAACACTCTCTTCTAGCTTTGAAACTACAAAGTCCTCCCTGTTAATCCACATTCCTTGCAAACGCCACTGGAGTATCCGGCCAGCCATGGGTTCATATGTATCGTAACATTATTTTTTTCTGGAAAATTCTGAAATCTATCTTTTTTTATTAAATCCAAGGAGAATTAACACCATTTGGGTGGGGTGGCGGTGGGATTTTTTTCATACTTGCTCAGGTAACAAGGATTTTAATGTGTCAGAAGTCATGGTGTTATTCTTTTGAGTGGTCAGATACATAACAAGCAATCTGAGCAATATCGATAGACCATTGTTATATTAGCACTTTTCTATATGATGGCCATTATTGTATTGTATATGTGGCCTACAGCAGCAATTTAATGGAGCCACTGAGCTGCAAAGAACCTGAGGTTATTTTTGACTGTGGACACATTTTTTTCTTTTAATATATTTCCATAATTTTATTCTGATTAGTATATCGGTATCATGTCACGTCACATAGTGTACTTTTGTATCTCTCCCAAGGCAATGCAACACTTTATGTAACAAAATAGCTGCAGATATTACGAGGATGCTACTTCTGAAATCTCTTCAAATAGCCTCTGGTCCATACAGTAAGGGTCAGCACTTTCCCACTCACCCTGTTACCAAGCAAATCTACATTGCATGATCGCCAAAGCTGTGGGGTTTTTTTATTCTCAGAGCAAAAAATTGGCTAAATTCAGCACAAAACCAAATTTAACGTGATGATTTTTGTTGTTGTTGTGCAGTCATTGGTGACCTGGCTGAAACCATAAATTCACTCCACCTGAGAACCTGCTTTAACCCTAGGGCTTCCTGAATTCGAACTCAGGATCTCAGTGGTGGCAGCTCAGTGCTCTGACTTCTGAACCACTCAGTCACGTGATTGTTTCCTTTAAAAAATTGAACTGCAAACACACCATGAAGAGGTTTACATATATAAAGTACAAACACATTGAAAAACTGCGTGTGTGTGTGTAAAATTAACTCAAAGTAACCAGCACTGTCGCAGAGAAATGTTGAGTCTTTCAGATAAAGACATCTCAGGGTTTTAAGAGGTTTTGAATTTAAAGAAAAATAAATGGCAATCCACAGCAAAGTGGTGCTACTGCTTTAACAGTCCGAATGACGATGGCTCGAGGGGTCTATTGCATTAGAAATTTAAAACAGTGTTTTGCTCTGAGCTAAGGCCGAGAACCAGTGAGCAATTTGTGCCTCATACCCTTGGTAGTGTCATGTGAATGACATTATAACCTGCATCAACGAGGAAAGATGAGACTTTACAATGATTAATCGTGCATTTGGCTCAGCGCTGGAATTAACCTGTGCTCGTGTTGAAATGTCTAGCGGCATTGATTTTCACATCTTATATGGGTTTTTAAATTAATACAGAAATATATGTTGGAAAAACCTTTCCGTTTTTAATGAAACAAAATGGTAGATGCTACGCCGTATACCCAGACAGAGGGCTGCACGTATATATCTCAATTAATAGTTTGGGTTTGAAAATAATCTCATTGAAGATAAAAATTACAGCCTCATAAAAATGTACCTGATCTTTTAATGGTAAAACAAATTTAACATGAAAATCCATGGTTGGTAATTTGTGTGTGTTTGTGTGTGGCTCAGCCTCTCTGGATGAACATGCTTGAATTAAATTGTAAGATTTCATATCAGAGGTGGGAGTGGGGGGGAATCATTTTCACTCCGTGTTGCATTTTGTCAACTTTAAACAAATGCTCAATCATATTGGGTCTTTCCATTGTATTTTTAAATGCTCCTGGTTTGATTATCTTAAAGAATTAAAAGTAATATATTAAAGTGATCAAACCGTTGCGTACAATGAGGTGATCATCTCCACCGTGCCCACAACTAAATTACCCTGGATGCTTCCAAAGTCTTCAGATGTTGTAAACCAATGCAGGTTTAAGCCTGGTTAGAATTTCAGACTGCCTAGAAATACCCAGGTGCTGTAGACTTGGGCTACAAGGTGACTTGAAGGTGTCAGGACAAGCAGAGATCCTTGAATCTATCTCTGTGGAGCTTTTGAGCATTACCACATCTTATAGTCTTGTTGGGGGTTTCTCCCCACGTGCCAAATATTCATTCATGGAACAACAATCCCAATGCAGGACCCTCGTAAACAACAAAAATGTCTGGAAGACTAAGCGAGGCTGTCCTGGATAAAGGGTACAGCTATTATTAGCCATTGCATGAGGCTGACGCTGCACATTGCGTGAACCTGTAAGAGGTCAACTTGTGACCATGGTGAGCACTACCATTTGCATATCAACCAATGCCACAGCTGTCACCACGGTTTACATCTTTTAGGTTAAATTTCGATTTAAACCTTTCGTGACCGCAGGGATTCATATTCTTGGTTCTTTCGGTAAAGTGACGTAGAAGGGAAATAATACAATTATCACACCTGATGATGATTGCTTGTGTTGCAATCGAAACGTCGTGAGAATTTTATTGTTTTATTTTTATGATTTTATTATTTCTCTTTTAGGTTAGTTTTTAAAAAAACACGTGAGTGGCTCTGCACTCCCCCCCCCCCCCCCCCTGGAGACTTGCAGGACAAGCACAGACCCAAAGGCTCAAAATGCCACGTGGCCAGCAACAAACAGCACTATTGAAGTTGACAAGGTAACAGCTTATCATAAATTGGGGGAATGAGATGATGGGAGGGAATTCTAAAGCAGAGCAGTGCGGGCAGAGGTGGAGAGAAGCGGAGTCATGCTGAAGCATGCCACTGTGCTGCTGTGTCCCTTTTGACAAGTGAAAAGCATCACACCCATGCATGCCGCTCATTAAAATGGTCAGAAAGCATGTTGTTTGTGGTGAGTAAAAATACAATGCGTTGCAAGATTAATGATGGCCGGAGAATTTGCCATTTCCGAGCGTATGAAACAGATGCAGAAGCGTGTTTAATATTTGGCCAGTAGAAATTGACGCCGCTCGCATTGTGATGAAACGTCAAAATGCCGCGTTGACATTCGATTTTAAATATTGATTCTTGTTTCTATTTTGGTGAAATTAGCGGCCTCTAGTTGGCAGCAGGGGTCACGTGAACCCATTACATGCGAGGCATACAATTTGAAAATCCTCAATTCATATACGCACGCTTGAGTGTATGTTCTGTGAGCATAATACACTCTAATCAATGAATCATTGCATTGTTACAGCCCTATTCAATATACACCGCAATATCCTGTGTTTTATAACAAATGCTCGCTGCGCTAAAGTATAGCAGAGTGCACCTAGAACAGCTGTTGAAGGCCGCCAGCTGGAGTGCTTATCAAGATGCCATAAATATGCCAACCGCATGATTTAATTGACTGTTTTGCTCTGTATCACCGTTTTAAAGGAAAGTAGATTTTAAGTAGTGTTCACTTGTGGTGGGCCAAGGTCTTTTGAGAATGAAATACTCACAAGTTACAGTAACCTACAAACAAGGAAGGCTTCTTTTTAAGGCCCATTTGTATTTACAAGTCATCCATTTTCGATAGACCAAACCACAATTGTGCACATTTCAAATAAATAATCCCATCTGACTGGAATATATACTCCTGTGAATCATTACACATGCACTCTGACTTTTCAGTAGGTGGCACACTTTGGAAATTAATTGTCCACACTTAATTACTTTGGAAATGTTATGTATGCTTTCCGCTTGCTGAGTGGAGACTCCCGTTATCCTGTGAGCTTTATCCTGAAATTTCACCAAGTATAAATAAAATGGAACATCACCTCGCTGAAACACAGAGTCACACGACTGTGATTTTTTTTCCTGTGCAAATTAGTTTTATTCACAAAACTTTTTGAGCGACATTTTTGTATATGTTGTATACAGTACTCGTACACGTGTGACATTTGTATAACACCCTACACAAAGTGCTGTAGTTATTATTAGTTTGTTTATGCTAATCAATTTAAAAGTCAAATTATACATGGCTCCAGTGAGCATAATTTACAGACATGATGAACACATTTCTACGATGAAGGAAAATTAATTTCTTTAAAAGTGCTTCTAGTGTATAGTGGATTGTCCTTCTCCCACACCTTTGATTTACGCGGTTGGCTATGTCCGTGCAAAAGAAGTTCAACATACATACACGATATTTGAATTTCAGAATGTACCTATATAGTACTCCACTACGGCATAGGTGTGGCCATGTAGCTCTCCGATGTTTTTCAGTTTGCACCATGTGTCATTTCGGTGTGATGACTAAAGTTTCACTTTACATGCCGGGAAATTGTTCAGGAACCGAATTGACACGTAGGCCTCGGCAAGGCAAGGTAAAAGTTAAACGGTAAAAAAACAAGACAAACTTTACCCTACCTTTTACCTTACCACAACACAATCGCTCTACCCTACCTTTTACCCTTTAGCAGGTAAGGTAATTGGTAAACGGTAAAAAGCAACGAGCCTACCGTTACCCTACCTTTTACCCTTACCCATACAAATGACATGATTACAGGGTAATTACTGGGGTACTACTACACATGAAAAAGGTTAATAACGGTAAATGCTAGGTAGAGCGCTTTATTCATATAGAATACTCTCGATGATGCCAATTTTATACGCTTACTTTGAACTCAGTCTGTCTGTTGTTGTTGTTGTCATTGTTGATGTCGTTGTTGTATCCTCAAATCTTGCAACTCAATTTTAACCCACTTCCCAATGTGGTATCGACTGCAAACTTGGTATACTTACGTCATACTGATGACAATACTCTATTCTATCATTTAAAAAATATTTTTAAAAATTATTAAAAAAATATTTTTAAAAATTATTTTTTTTATATGTTATGTTTCGCCTTGGGTCTAATTGTTCACGGTCAACTGACGTTGGCTGTAATTGGCCACGGTCCCTTACGTTGTGGCAAGCCTCGGGGCCACTTCCTGGAGTCGTGGAGTTCTGCCATTACTAGTACGTTTAATAAAAGCGTGTTTTAAAAAAAGTTTTTTTTTAAATATTACTTATTAAATGGAGGCCACGGACTGCACCACGGAGCTTTTAGCGGTAAACAAGGTACCGTATTTACCGGGTAATACTTCACGCTACCTTTACCCTACCGGATAATTCTTCCGAGCTACCTTTACCCTACTCTTTACCTAACCCCTTGGCATGTCGACACCTTTACCTTTACCCTTTTACCCGGTAAAAAGGGTAAACTACCTTACCTTGCCGAGGCATATTGAAACGAATTTTAAACCGCATTCTATTCGATATTCAATTCCTGGAGAAGCTGCCAGCACACGGAGCAAGAGGTTTTTATGTCATATGGAACAACTCTCTGTACAACCCGAAAACTCATCGGATAACCATGGCAAATATAATGACTAACAACTCTGTACAGCTGAGAATTGTGGGCCTCTCATATTTTTAAACATCAGGAAATGCCTACCTTGCTGTGCAGATTGGTAATACATCTACTGGACAGTAATGGTAACATATATATTACGTGCTAATCATAATAACTTTAATAAACATCTAATTGTGTCGTACTTCATACAAAAAAATACTTAAAAAATGTTCCTACACAATATATCACCTTTCTCTTCTACCTCTGTTTGTTTGTTTGTCTGTTTGTTTGTTTGTCTGTTTGTTTGTTTGTTTGAGGTAACAAACTTACCTCAGGGTAGTGAAAGACAAAATCTTCATTTATACAAAATATATGCTTGTTTTCACCGGAGGCCAATCAAATGGATATTTTTCGTTTAACCTGTACAGATTTGTTATTTGGTTGTAATGATAGTGTTTATGGCTATGCAAATATTTAACACATTAAAGCATGCCTAATCAAGCGAAAACTATTTCACAAAGATAATGCCTGTCTTGTGACATAATACACATCGCTTTATAGTTCCTAATTTAATTAGATTTTTCACATCAATTTACAACTGAATGAACATTATTTAATACTTAATGCTACTTAATGAACATTACAGTCATTACATAATGTTCAT
This sequence comes from Lethenteron reissneri, assembly GCF_015708825.2. Taxonomy (NCBI): domain Eukaryota; kingdom Metazoa; phylum Chordata; class Hyperoartia; order Petromyzontiformes; family Petromyzontidae; genus Lethenteron; species Lethenteron reissneri. The sequence continues at coordinate 7,521,464 of NC_083803.1, read as the reverse complement.
CGACAGCGTTCATAACGGATTTTTTTTAATGACAATAAAAAAATGACCATATATACACACACATACAGTAAGTTTTAAAGTTATATCAATGCGACATAGCAACATCTATTTATACATAATAACGGTAATCTTTATAAATTAACCACCCTTAAATAATTGAGCAGGTATTAAACTAAGTTATACATATATATAAGAAGCATTTTGGCGGCGCTGTCTGCCATCATGGTGTAGTAATGCAGTGGTTCTTACCCTGGGGTGCGTGCACACCCTGGGGGTTGACCTTTCTGGGGGTGCGAGACGTGGCAGATTTTCTTGGAAGGTAAATCATAGAAACACAAATTAAGCACGGGCACGTATGTACATCTACTTTGTTACATCTACCATGTATTTATTAACATTTTTAAAAATATATATACGATTGAGAACGAACCAAATGGGTGCAAGTAAAGGTTAAGAACCACCGGTGGCATGGCTAGCACACTGGACGTGGTTTCATCTCCCGGCGCTGCACCCAGCTGTATCAGTGCGTAGAACCACAGTTCGCCAATCGGAAGGTCACGTGCGGTCGGATAACGTGTGGGGTACCCCCACCTCTGCCAAGAGGTTTGGGGTCGGCATGAAAGAGTACGGTAGCCTCTAGACGTGGCTCTCCTCGACCTTCTTCTCGTGGGGTCCTTCTCCCAACAGTGGTTTGCACAAGAAATTGCGGGGCCGCGCCTTGAAATTCACCAATTCGCAGAGTAATCACGCGGTTTCACCGTGATGTGCAACGGTCGCCAGTTTTTAACATGCATACGACCTTTCGATTTACAGCTTTCGTGACTGCAGGGATTCATCTTCTTGGTTCTTTCGGTAAAGTCACGTAGAAGGGAAATAATAAAGTAATAAAAATAAAACATAATAAAATAATTCTCACGACGTTTCGGCCACAACGCAAGCAGCCGTCCTCAGGTGAAGAACAGGTCTGTCGGAAAGACAGCGTCTGAATGAAACAGCCTGGTGGTGTTTCATTCAGACGCTGTCTTTCCGACAGACCTGGTGGTCTTTCATTCAGACGCTGTCTTTCCGACAGACCTGTTCTTCACCTGAGGACGGCTGCTTGCGTTGTGGCCGAAACGTCGTGAGAATTATTTTATTATGTTTTATTTTTATTATTGTATTATTTCCCTTCTACGTGACTTTACCGAAAGAACCAAGAAGATGCCTACGACCGTCGTGTAAATGTGCGCTGAAGTGGCACGTAAAACGATAGCGGACACAAACACGAATCTTACATCGCTTTAACGAAAACAAAGCAAGGGTAACAATATATCCTGCATTGCACAAATAATTCAGTGTCACTCCTCGCCATTTGTAAAGCGGGCGAGCAGTGATGTTTAATCAGAGATCAGTGTAGAAATTATTCAACCGTACTAAACTTCACCTTCCGTATATACATCGGTATCTGAAAACCAAATTATAACTTTGGCCTCCAGTTGTTGGGATTTACTGCAGATACGAGTAAATGTGATAACATATAAAGTAAACAAAACTCTGTTCACACACAAATAAATCAAATGTGTTTAGGCATTGGCCATATTGGCTCTCCAGACGATATCATGATTCACCCCCCTCTTCCAATTCATACAGTTTTGTTCACACGATTATTCCATACGTAACAGCGTATAAATTACATAAGTTACGAGTAATTGATCCTCACGCACACGATTTTACTGCGAGATTAAGAATCAATTGAGCGTTGAAGGAATGTCGCATAAACGTACACGGTCCATGACGTTATTCTCCAACCAATGTGATCATGCGTTCGTGCCAACAATTCCACTGTGCACCTACATTTACAGCCCACGCCTTGCGCCTGCAGGCCGTGGGGGATATTTTGACTATACTTCACCAGGCTGGTTAGTGTGGGTTGGTGAAGGTGGGGAAAAAGGGGGGGGGGCGGGCAGAAAGCAATGGCGTTTGCTGCATTGCTCTTCTGCTGCCCACAATGCCTGCTACGCCTGTCTTTTGCGCTTGGTGATCACCCATCCAGGCACCATGCAGGCTAAATTCTGCTTGGCGTATTAGATTTCACAGTTTCGGGTGCATTCCATATGGTTTGGCCATAGGCTGAGAAAATCCTATAAACAGCTAAAAACGTTTGCGGAAGTGCAGTTGGACTCTGTTAGGTCAATTAGCTACGTAAAAACTAAACAATGCTTTTTTTATGTTACCATGTAAAGCCACTGAGCTATATAGCTCTTTTGCAGAAGCGACCTGGCCACAAATGATAGCTCAACGAAGTGGCTTATCATGTAGAAATGTAAACCAGCCAAATACTTTAGGTGCATGTTTCTAAATGTGGAGAGAAAAACCGGAGGACCCGGTGAAAAATCAACGCGACCACGGGGGTGAATATGCAAACTCCAAATATACAGGCGTCGGGGTTGGAATCAAATCCACGACCTCCTGTATACCAGGTGAGGCAATTAAGATCTCGCCACTGTGAAGCCATCAACATGCACAGTGGATGGCACCAACACATTGACTTTTAGGATGTCTGTATATTTTCCATAGATAAGTGAGGCTGAAGGATAGTTAAAGTAGGGTTTTCACGGCTGTGCTGCATAGCTCAGAGATGCCGTTTAAATCCGAACAGGTGGCACAACTTGACAACACATGGGAGAATGTCCAAAGCCTATGTCAACCCAACTGAACACTAAACAAAGGTTCATGATAACCTCATGATGACATATCTTGGTTACATATACAATTATGAAAGTATATGAGAATTGAACATTAATTATCTGTGAAGTACCATTCTGCATGAATTAATTAAGCCATAAATTAATGTTTACATTTCACACCAGAACCTCCATTTCCATACCATAATCTTAAAAATGGCCTCCTCCAGCAAAGGTGGTTGATTAACATTTTATTTATTAAAATACAACATTGTGTACTTAGATTGGCTACGCTCACGTAAAATATTTCACTTCACGTTATTTAAATGTAAACATTTTAGGAAAAAGTAAAATTACTGAAATAATTAAGCAAAACCAATTTCCAGCCGGTGACAGGGCACATTTTGCTCATGTACACAGTGGTGTGAGTGCTCAAGACGAGCAAACCAAACAAATGTTGATGCTGATTTCGGTACCATGATTAGGCAAGACAACGACATAAGCATGATTGCCATGAGCATAATATGTACTTTTTTATTCACAAATGCAGTTACTGCCAGCTGAATGTATAGCACAACATTAGTTACCAGATATTTTGGTAAAGAAAAAAAACGAGCCTAATTTACGATATCAGACCTTCTTAACAAAACATTGTTACCTAACTATAATATACTCTTAAACAAAATGCGTCTTTGTGCAGTGACAAAAAAAAATATTTTTCTTGTTTTACCAAAGTACGACTCGCAACACGAATGGTGTTAACGGAGTCGAGTTACCGTGAACCAATCAAGAGTCGGGTGCTCAAGGAGAGTGTTGGCTGATGTGGCCGACGTGGCTTTGCACCGCATCTGCGATGCGACAGCAGCTGATGACTCTGCAAGGTTATGGATGTGGTGGGTTCTGTGGGGGGGTGTCAGTGGAGGGAGGGGGGAGCAGCAGCCGCAGCACTGGCAATCTCGCACGCTCTTAGTTTTTTTGAGCATCTTTTAGCGAGTCAGTCGGGGAATCGTGGTGGTAATAGCACGTGGTGGCGGGGGAGGAGGAGGGGGGGTTTGAAGACAGAGGAGCACATGATGATGACGATGCCTCCGAATTTCCCCACAACAAGTCCACAGGTGAGCCACCTCTTCCACCGCCCCCCCACGCCGCTCCTCCTTGCCGCCACCGCCTCTCTGCCGTGGCGGCCCAGGTGGCGGGCGGTTATCCGTGGCCGTTATTGGAGAGGTAGGCGATGAGGGCGATGACGGTGCCGATGTAGAGCCCCGTTCCCACCGTGATGGAGAGGATGGCGAGGAAGAGGGCACGTCGCGAGGCGGAGTTGGCTCGCAGGTAGTCGCCCTTCGTCACCGCCTTGCTCGACTTCGTTCGCGGAAGGGAGAAGCGGAGGGGGGGGGTTAGACGGGAGGGTCGATAGAGCGGCGGATAAAGGGTCAACAATGGTCGTTTGGCATGATGGGACGGTCTGGCACGACGTTCGCTCCTTTGTTGACCTTCCCCCGATGTCTCAGGCTTCGCCTTGTCAAACAGGAGAGGGCACGAGGAGAGGGTTAACAAGGAAGGACTTTGTACGTGGCACGTGTGCATTTTCATCATGTCGCGATTGTCTCTCGTGCGTTTAATGTAATCGGGAACGTAGATGTCGTCAGAGCTATAATAATAACAATGCAAACAAGCCATGGGCCACATAGCTTTGTAAAGCCCGAAATATAACTTTGAAGGCGATGCACATGTAATTTGTCGAATCTCAGACATAGCAATTGCATGGCTAAATCGCTTACAAAGGAATCTATAATAGTTGCTCTTCGTAGGCCATACAAGAGCAAGAGGAGGCAGACAAAAGTAAGCGCACTCACATGCCAAAATGTGGTAGCAGTTTGTCACATGAGAAGATAACTGAGATGGCTTGTCATTCACCCAGCCAGGGAGATCGTAAGCACCAAGAGTCTGGGTGACTGTGTTAAAATCAAAAGGGCACTCTGCCATGTGACAATGAATCGTTGGTTGGCTTGCGCCAGTGAATTGTACAGCAAGGAGTGATTTGTTTTGACAAGAAGCAGCAAATGGCACCAAAATTTATTTTCTGCTGTGCAAGAGTCTCGGACACCTGGGCAGGCTCTGCATTGTGGATATGTTGGTTATTTGGAGTACACCTCTTGAATTACATGTCTTTTAGAATGTTTCACAATCCCGCCATTATCATCGTCGTCATCAGCCTTGCTCTAGTCATTGCTGGATGAAGGCTTCCCAAAGTTGCTGCCATTCCTCATGGCCCTGCAATGCCACAACCTATCTCTCTTCTGCATATGAGCTGATCTCATTTCTCCATCCGCTATAGGGGTTGTTACCGCCTTCAGCTAACAGTCTTTTGTCAGTCTCAGCCATCGACCGTAATCCCTTGACGATGTGTCCCACACACACCCACTTCCTTTCCCAAACAGTCAACGTGATGTATCTTAACTTATCTTATTTTATATGTATAGTGCGCCTTAGCTCAAGACGCTTTACATCGTTTAAAAGCGGTAACAAAAATAGAGCGCTTTAGAATGGCAAGGGCATGCAAGGGCCGAAGAACGAGTGACCTAACAGAGGCAATGTAGGCGACACAAAAGGGCAGGAGAGGGATGGGAAGGAGTGGAGTGGTGAGGGGAGGGAAGAGAATGGGCAATGAAGAAGAGGTGAGCATTGAGAGAGGAGTGGAAAGAGGTTAATGAGGGGGACTGTTTAATGTACAGGGGAAGATTATTCCAGTGGAGGGGTACAAAGAGGGGGGAAGGTTGAAATATTAGATTGGGCACAGGGAGAAGGAATATGTTCTCTAATAGACGTGTACCTCTCTCTAAGTGTACTACCATCATACACCACCTCTCTTATTTGAGCTCTGTTAGTGGCCACGGTTCCAATCCTTGACATAGCAGGAAATATGCACTATCACTTAGCAGACTTGAAATATATCAGTTAACTTGTTTCCTTTCTTAATTTTATATTAAAGTGTTAAGCTCCTTTTGATTTAACAAACTGTTTAATCCCAAGTAATATTTTAAGCATGTATGTTATGAAGACGTATAAGAGCATTTACAGACGAGTAAAATATTATTTGTTAGAGATGACATTTTACAGACGAAATTAATCCTCCATTTTAATAAAGCATCTGTCTCTGTTTTTCATCGTAACATTAACATTTTCAGCCCTTTCGCCAATACACTGCTGGATGAAGGCCTTCCAATGCTGTGTCGGTCATGGGGGTTGGTTGACCATACTTCACCATGCTGGTCAGTACGAGTTTTTGAAGAGAGGGGGGGGGGGCGCAACCAGTTGAGATATCACCAATTTTAGCAACGGCTGGGAATTGAACTCGGATCGCTGTGTTCACAAGCGCAGCGCACTAACCACCAAGTTGCTGCTCCACCCCAATAAGAGTGGTCAACAAATAGTGTACAGTAATTTCTAAATTTGTGTGTTTTTTTTAAGTTAACGTGAAATATTTTGACTCGTTTGAAATAAATCGAAGTGTGAAATTTGTATCGGTTGGGTAAATGATAAGGCCAACATCTTGACTACAATCAGATATAATACCTCATTTAAGTCAGGGTTTACTGACTGGCTTTGGCGTTATAGTAAATGTACTACCTATAGCATGTTATCAAACTTACATTGTTGATGACATTAATAAGACAATTGCCTTTCAAATCACTTGGCAATAGCTTCTGTTTGTGTATAATGTGTTTATATAAGTTGTAGAGCGGTGGCATGGTGGTTAGCACACTCTGCTGTAAACCTAAGCAACCTCAGTTCGATTCCCAGCCACTGCTAACATCAGTGGTGAGTGATATCTAAATCAATCCTGGGATCCCCCACCACCAACCCACACTGACCAGTATGGTGAAGTATGGTCAGTCAACCCTCATGACCGACATGGCATAGGAAGGCCTTCATCCGCAGTGGATCAACAAAGGATTGTAAATAATTTGTATGGAAATAATACAATATTTAATATAAATACTGTACTCTATATATCATATTCTGCTCTATAATTTACAAGTAGCTCTAATTTGATTTGCAACTAGAACCAAAACACAATCATCATCTTGCTCATTACGGTTATAATGTGTGAACCAGTTAGATAGGCCGATTATTTCTAGCCACTATATCATGATATATCCCCCCACGTACGTATATCTGTGAATGCAAGCACGCTCGGGTCAACAAGGGAGCCTAATGTCAGGAGCAAAACATGTCCAGGAGAAAAAGCCTCGCCAGAGCAAGATTATGAAGCCAATTATAGTTGCATGTAACCCTTGGGGGAATAAATGTCGAATTTCCCCAAAAGGCGATGGCTTCAGAAAGCGTGGGTCGGGTGAGCATAACCACCGGCCTCCGCGTCGCGCCAAGGACACTAGCTCGACTGTGCTCAGTTGCACAAGGTCGGGGTCAGAGGTCGCAACCGGGTACCCGATACCCGTATCCTACCCGATACCCGGCTACCCGTACCCGGCCGGGTACGGGTACCCGTTTGCAACCCTGGTGCGGCCGGGTACGGGTACGGGTAAGGAATCAAAACCCGTTTGCGACCTCTGGTCGGGGTTGATTTGATCATTTTATTTCATTAACATCGTGCAGATAAGCCACGGCCAACACACACTAAAAAAAACTCTCAGAAGACTTTGATTAGGTTTTTTTTTTGCTTTTCTAAACCATCTCCTTGCATGAATTATAAAAACAAACCTCCACCCCCACCCAAATCACAAAAAAAACTAACGTTGGTATCACGTGATTAATAGATGTACAAAGACTCCTCAAATAAGTTGAAACGGCGATGTACAATGGCATAGCTGCCGCATACATCATAGCAGTCCACCACAGTGAACATCATGCATGAGAGGGTATACAGTATTAATTTTTGATAACAAAAAAATAACACTTTAATCTGCGAGAACACTCTTCTTGGTTCTTTCGGTAAAGTCACGTAGAAGGGAAATAATAAAAATAAAACATGAAATAATATTATTTTATTATGTTTTATTTTTATTACTTTATTATTTCCCTTCTACGTGACTTTACCGAAAAAACCAAGAAGATGATTCCCTGCAGTCACGAAAGCTTTAAATCGAAAAAAAAAATCTGCGAGAATACTGCCAAAAGCTCTCTTGATATTTTAAAGTTTCCAAACATTGTGTTTATTTCTTTCACCAATTCACTGTTGGATGATGGCATTTCCATGCTGTGCAGTTCTTGGGGGTTATTTGACTATACTTCACCACGCTGGTCAGTGTGGATTGGCGAAATCAGGCAGTACAGACGTTAGTGTATGTAGTACAGTACAATACTGGATTTGACTGCTCTCATACTGTACTTTACATACTACTTTACATTCTATTGTACGCAGAATATGTGCTACGAATGGACATTGCTAGAAACGTCGCTGATGACATTTTTTATTTTAAGGTAGTATGGTTGACGAGTGTGAATTATTTGTTAATAGTGTTTGTGCGCCACTGCCAGCAAAAAAATTATTTGTCACCAAATAATTTTTTATACAAAATCTGGTTGTTATCGTTGTTCTGTGTATCTTGGCAGTTTAATAATTTGGGTACATTTGGTTGTAATGAATTGGACTTTAATTATGAAAATTTCCCCACCGGCACATATTTAACTCCCAAGGCTTCTTCACACCACAGTAATTCGAGCTTTTCATTAGCCCGATCTCTGGAGTGTTTCTCCTGAGCATGAGCTACGTTGCTTTTTAGCACTTTAGCAATTTAATTTTAATTGTCCTAGCATATCTTGCACAGCAGATAGAAGTGGCATAAAACATGTCCTGGTCTTCATAATAAAGGCTTTTGGGTTAGATCGCGTAAGTATAAATGTGTCGCAACCCTCCATCACCCGACACGGCCAATCAGTAAAACATGTGTCACGTTGACAAAACGCCAATTAGTTACTTCTTCAGCCCAGCGGTGTGTTTGAAGAGTGAATCCACAACATTTAGAATTTGAGCACGACGTTTTGCTGGGAATGACATCCAACAGCTTCGGGCAATTTGCCAGAATAGTGAAGCTATCCACCTGCTTCCGGTCTTAAATAGTGCAGGATGACGTCATCATTGAACCCCATCAGGTTTAGAGATCAGAGGCGGAGGAGGGGGGGGGGGTATTGTAATATTATAATAGAATAATAATCAGTTCATTAGTATGTGATTCCTCTATAAGGAAATGGAATATGTATTGTGTATTACTTAACAATATGCTTCCAGGATGTGCTAAGTCTGTCGCTATCAGAGCGGTTAAATTTATTGGTATTTCTCTCAATTTCGATGGATTCTCTAATTAGTCTTGGCCAGTAATAATTAGTTTTGCATAACACTTCAACGTTATCAAAATCAATTGAGTGTCCTTGTTGGCAAGCATGATCTGCCACTGCCGACAGTTGTGTTTGAGATAATTTAATGTTCCTTTGGTGTTCTTTTAGTCTGACGCTAATGTTACGTCCCGTCTGTACAATATAGCATTTACCGCATAAGCAATTCATCCGAACTTATGTAATTAATCTTTAGTACAAGACACTGCTACTTCTGCATGGTGGACCCTTCCAAACGTCGGACTGGCAAGAATGCACCTGCTGTCACGTATCCGGACCTTCCTTCATCCATCGTCCCAGTGCCACACTACCATGAGCTCCCCGTACCCACTCCTCCAGAGAGAGAGCACCCATCTTTAGAAGAGAGCAGCAAGTCAGAGAGCGAGGAAGACGTAGATCCAGATGACAATGTCAGAGGTAGAGCTGAGGAAACAGACCCATACTACCCCAGCCAAAAAGACCTCAATGACTTGATCAGAGATCTTCGTCTCACCAAGTCCAATGCCGAGCTTTTGACGTCTAGGCTCAAGCAGTGGAACTTGTTGGATGAAAGTGTGCAAGTCGCAGATCAGAGGAAGCGTAACCAACCTTTTTGCAGCTTCTTCACCTGTCAAGATGGGCTCTGCTTCTACCACAATGTGACCAGTCTGTTCGAGGCAGTCTAAATTGTCTGTAACCAGAATGAGTGGCGCCTCTTCATTGACAGCTCATCCAGGAGCCTCAAAGCCGTGCTGCTCCATAATGGTAACAAGTACCCGTCTCTTCCCCTGGCTCACTTGGTGCACCTTAAAGAGGATTACAACAGCATTCGAGACCTTGCTGGGCGCCTTTAAGTATGATGAGTATGGCTGGGAGGTCATCGGAGACTTCAAAATGGTGGCATTCCTGATGGGTATCCAAGGTGGTTTACCAAGTGTCCCTGCTATCTTTGCCTTTGGGACAGCAGGGGCACCAAGGCGCACTACCACAGGCGGGACTGGCCACAGCGGACCGAGTTCTCTGTGGGGAGGAACAACGTTAAGTGGGAGCCACTGGTGGACCCCCGGAAGGTGCTGATCCCACCACTGCACATCAAATTGGGCTTTATGAAACAATTTGTCAGAGCTGTAGATAAGGAGTCGGCAGCCTTCAAGTACCTTCAAGACTTCTTCCCTAAGCTGTCTGAGGCAAAGGTCAAAGCCGGTGTCTTCATTGGACCACAGATAAAGAAGATCCTGGAGTGCAATGAATTCCCCAAGAAGCTCACTAGTAAGGAGAAAGTGGCTTGGAACAGCTTTGTCGCAGTGGTTCGTAGCTTCCTGGGCAATCACAAGGTCGAAAAGTATGGGGAGCTGGTTGAGACTCTGGTGAAGAACTATGGCACAATGAGCTGTAGGATGTCCCTCAAAGTCCATCTCAATAAATTCAAGGAGAACATGGGAGCGCACTCAGAGGTGCAAGGCGAGCACTTCCACCAGGATATACTGGACTTTGAATGCCACTACCAGAGGGCTGATTCGGGAAAGTGATTTACAGTATAATCGAAAATCTCGAAAAACTACTCACTTCTAAATCTTTTGTAGTCATTTTTGTATTACTTTAGTACAAATAAATGTAATATTTTATTCATATGTTTTTTTTTCTGACTTTATGTGAACGAAAAGACACAAATTTGACCGTTTTCCCATTGAAAATAGGTACATTTCAAAATATCACTGTCCCGGTCACAAAAGCAAAGTTTGTGGAGAATAATAGCCATTTTCTATACTTTTTAGGCATAAGCAATTAGGAAATAACACTTACTACCCAGGAACAAACATTTGTGTTACATAGTGTAATCTAATCACTTTCAGTAGTTTTGTTGTTTGGTCTCTTGGTTTGGCTTTCAAGAAGACAGGTTTACCAGAAGATATTCCAAAACTTGCTGACCATTGTCTAATCACACTTATTTCTTATGGTGAGGTGATTTCTTTAAACAAAAGGAAGGGGCAGCAATGGGTTCGCCTTCATCTCCTTCTATATGAACTCTGTACATGGAAAACTTTTAAACAAAAGCACTTGCCTCAAGTACATTAAAACTATATTTTTGGTTTAGATATGTCGATGACACTTTGGTTGTCTGGCCACATGGTAAATATACACTTAATTATTTTTTAAATCATCTCAATGCACAAAACCCGGCCACCCAGTTTACAATGGAAATGGAGGTGAACAACACACTCCCCTTCCTAGACATTTTTCTTGGACGCGGCCTAAATGGTAAAATAACGCACAGCTTCTACCGAAAGGGAACACACACTGATTCCTATCTGAATGCAGATTCGCATCATCATTCAGCACAGAAATCCTCTGTCATCAAGACGCTCATACATCGAGCAAAAACAGTGTCAGATGGTGAAAGTCTAAGGGGAGAGATTAAACATGTTAAAGAAGCACTACGCCTGAATGGCTACAATTATACTCAAATTAACAGAGCATTGAATGCCAAACCAAGACCGAACAACAAAACTGCTGAAAGTGATCACGTTATCAAAATACAGTAATTAACAGGACCCTGCGGGGTGGGCTGGTAGGAATAATACTTAGTACCGGTACAGGGATATCGACCGGGTATAGAGGAGTTAAAGAAAAAATTACTGTATTCTAGTGTAACGTTAATTAAAAGTGTTTGTTTTGACAAGAAACGCTGTGAGATTTAAAGACTCGTAGTCTTTCATTTCCAACACCACCCTCAACACCACCCCTCCCACGGACGGACGGACGGACGGACGGACGGACACATTAATCTATTGGTGGTCTGGTCCACTTCGTTCCTATCAGTAAAATACCATATATCTCAGGAGTAACTGACAAATTAGCCCGTGCTTTGCAAAAGCAAAACAGTAAAGTAAGATTTGGTACAATATACAAAATTTCTAAAAACCAGTGTCTTGTACTAAAGATTAATTACATAAGTTAAAAACAGAAGGCGTATATCGGATTAGTTGCTTATGTGGTAAATGCTATATTGGACAGACGGGACGTAACATTAGCGTAACACTAAAAGAACACCAAAGGAACATTAAATTCTCTCAAGCACAACTGTCGGCAGTGGCGGAAAACATGCTTGCCAACAAGGACACCCAATTGATTTTGATAACAGAACTAATTATGACTGGCCAAGACTTAGAGAATCCATCGAAATTTCGAGAAATACCAATAATTTTAACCGCTCTGATAGCTACAAACTTAGCGCAACCTGGAAGCGTATTATTAAGTAATACACAATACATATTACATTTCCTTATAGAGGAATCACATACTGATGAATTGATTACTAATCTATTGTATAATTACAATACCCCCCACCTCCACCTCTGATCTCGAAACCTGATGGGGTTCAATGATGACGTCGTCCTGCACTATTTAAGACCGGAAATGAAACCATCAGTCAGTCATTGTCGTAACACTATCTTTTTAAATAATGTATCTGAACGAATGATCACGTGGTTGTGGTGTTTTAAAATCGCATTCTCTTAAATACTTTTCATGTTTTTAAATGTCCCCCACACTGCAATGATCATCGCTGATCAATATTCTTTAGGACCGAAATATTCTACCATGTCCTGAAATGATCTTTGACAAAGCACCACATATTGCCAGTGAGCTTCTGCATCCAGTAATAATGAGAGGGACTACTTAGAGCTAGTAGCACACGTACAAAGGAGACATTGGAAGGTATGAGAGGCCAATTTGGCGTGGAGACTAATAAACAACGTAAGTAACACGACCCTTGCTTCTCTATCTACGTCTGCAGCACCTATCGAGTGTGACCCTCGCAGCTGGCTTCCACGGGACAAAGCTCACAAAACATCGGTGCGTTTCACACAGCTCACTTTGTGTTTTGATTCTCTAGCATCGTGGATATGTATAAGATTAGGCGAGACTTGCTGCTGTTTTGAAGGATTCTTGATATATATGGTAACCACTGGTGGGAAAAGGTGTCTTTATTTTTATCCGCTGCTGTTTGTCATGTTCAAAAGCATGTATTAGCTGAGAATAGAGGGCACTATAATAATAATAAAATAATCTGTTTCTTTCCCCGTTTAAAGGTGTATGTGCCGGTGTATATTTATATTTGTAGCAATATTGAATTAATATCTCCATTGACTTGACAAATAAATAAATGATGCTAAAAATCCTCCGGCCACTGGAGGTTCAGTGGATTCTGTCGGTACGTTTTTTCCAAATGTACGCTCTGTGCATGAGCCTGGCAAGCAGGTATATGCATCCGAGCACATCGCTGCAGTTTTCTTTTTCGCTGATGGTAACTTATACATATGGATGGTCTTGATTAGGTGACTGATGTAAATGATAACATTGTTCAAGAGGAACTGGAGAGCGGAAATTTGGCATCGAATATAGTCGAGTGAATCGAGTCTATGCCAAAGAGAGGACATTTATGGCGCAGCGGCTAAACACACCGCGCTATGAACACTGCAATTGGAGTTAAATTCTCAGCCATGGCTAACATCAGTGGGGAGCGACACCTGGATCAGTGCTGCTCCCGCACCCGGCACCAATCTTCACCGACCAGAGTGATGAAGTATGGTTAAACAATTTCCAATCGGCAGTGGATGACAAAGGGATGTAAATAATGTGTTTATTTATGGTCATAACTATAAAAATAAAATCTCAATCTTAAAATTTGTACCCTAAATAATTATGGCTTGGAGATTCATAGATTTTACTCATAGCGTAGGATCTTGCGTGAAGTTCTCAATACAGTGATCCCTCGTTTATTGCGGTTAGTGGGGACCGGAACCCCTCGCGACAGGTGAAAATCCGCGAAGTAGGATTGGCCCCCTAGGAATTTCCGTATATGTGTGTGTGGGTACCAGGATGTTTAAAATATGTATATTTATACTTTATATATATTTTACTTTAATCTATTTAATTATAAAACCTTAATATTATACATTCACTCTCTCTCTCTCATACGATACGTATTATGGTGTTCTACACTCACCAATGACAGTAGTATCTTGAGACTTGACTCCAGTAATGACGACGACGATGACAATGACGATGACAATGACGACGATGACAGACCTGTGCAGTTCGATGAATGTGATGATGAATGATGATGATGATGGTGTTACTGCACAGGTATAATGAGGCCTTTAAATCAGTTCGAAAAAATCCGCGATGCACTGAGGCCGCGAAACTTGAACCGCGAAGTGCCGAGGGATCACTGTAAATTTAAATCTCACGGTAAATACATATAAAGCAGTCAATGATTTAAAAATATGTGAGCCCGAATATCAGTGAACCTAGTAATTGACCTCGTGTGGAGTGTGACACCAAAGCCAGTAGAAAAGACGCAGAATCGGTTTTTGGTCAATCCTAACTCGTGTCACTGCTGGTGGAAAGGTCTCCACCCGAGTGAGCTCTAGAAAGCCCCTCTTAAGTGGATAATTTAAAATTAGCCGAATAAATGTCATTTGTCCACCACACAACTCCATGCCTGTGGTCCGATCAATGCTCCAGATAATCCGCATGCCTGGGTGTTTTATGAGTTAAAAATATGAATTATTTGTGGAATGCACATTAAATGTATTTGTAATGTTCATGGCAATTTTACTGCATGCATGGTGAAGGAGAAGTCACGTGATCATCGGGGCCCATGAACGGGATGTACAGAAGTGTGTATCGCTAAAGCAGTTTCCGTTACGTTGGGAATAAAATAATAATAATTACGGTTTTTGAAATGTATTCATTGGAAAACTTACCTGAGTATGTAATATCAAAGTAACGTACAATAGTTTAAGGTAACATTGCAGTTAAAATGTAAGGCTGTATGTAATTCATGCATCAGTTAGCAGTTAAATACAGTATTTATAAAAATTACTTGTGAGTACAAGGTTATATGTTGCATTTGACCCCCGGTGCATACATTCTACTCATGGTGTCAACACTGGCGGGTGAATTACTCAAGAGACTACAAAACCTCATCTGGAGCACTGCATCCGAGCCCTTAATTTCGAAGCTGTCACCTACACTAGGCTTGCTGTGCAACCACACTCAATGATACAATTATACACACGGTCATTTTTAACACCACTACGATCCTACTAAATGCACGTAACAGTCGGGGAATGGAAATCCCCATTGCTTGAGCAGGCCTGGTTTTTTGATGGGCAATGGAAACCGCTTTGGAAGAGAAGAGAGACGAGAGATACGTCTGAATGAAAGGACAAATCTATTTTAGATGGAAGTGCTTTTTGTAAGAATGCATCAGTTGGACATCTGGATCCTAAGCAACTCGAAAATGAGTTGTTGGCATTTGAATACAGGTGCCTCAGATGGATGTGAGGAATTTATTTGTGGCAAGGCAGGCTTAGCAATTCAAAAGTCCAGCAGAGAACATTGTTGGTAATTGTTGGAGATATGAATATGAAAAAAACTGTTGCACGGGGTAAGACATGTGTGCAGAAAGGGGGAGGGCCGATTGCAGAGACAGCCATTGAAGGGGTCTCCATGAGCCCTGTGGCCAATGGGAAGACCAAAGGCCAGATAGTGGGATACCGTTTGGGCAGATGTTGGAGGTTGTGCGTCTACTGTGCGGCAGTTGCGGGATCTGGCAGAGGGTAGAGAGTGTTGATAAAGTGTGGTCACATCAACACCTTTTGGCCATATGGTGACATCTTGATCCTTAAATGGAGATCAGCGATGAAATGGAAGGCGTCTCTGGAGCTCCTGGGACACGCTTTTTAAAGACTCACGTTTTCAACGTTAAAGAAATCTTCGTCTGAGGTTGATTGCAGTCATATTCTTAATTCCTTTCCTACTGTTTCGTTTTCTCGTCTTTTTTCCTGTTTTTATTTTCTCTGACCTATTCCCTG
Organism: Lethenteron reissneri; assembly: GCF_015708825.2. Classification (NCBI taxonomy): domain Eukaryota; kingdom Metazoa; phylum Chordata; class Hyperoartia; order Petromyzontiformes; family Petromyzontidae; genus Lethenteron; species Lethenteron reissneri. Next base: position 7,505,584 of record NC_083803.1, on the reverse strand, counting down.
CTACATAATTGTATGTTTTTGTTTATGCGAACAACATTTTTCATGCAATTTAAAAACGTGATAGCAAAAAAAAACATGTGTTTGACCTACATGTTATTTTTGCCACCGAATGTGCTTGACGTGAGGCGTTAAATGCTCTTCGTGAGAAGCTGGATGCAGAAAAAGCCACAACCATTAGTGTGCTTGTACCAACAGTTTCTATTTGCCTTCTCCCTACAAGTGTTATGTAAGAATGTGTTATTTGGTATAGCCCTGTGAGCCATTCGGCTCTTGAATCGGGTGCAACCACAACAAATAAAAAACAAAAACATGAACAAGAAAACATCTTAAAGTGACTATGTGACTATGCGCAAACAGAAAAATCCAGGAAAAAACTGCAAAGTCTTCCAGAAAAAAAACACCGTACACCAACGCTGTGCAAAAATCCCAGTGGGATGCAAGTCAGACAACAACAAAAACAACCACAAGACAACTTAGATTAAAGCCATCATTCTAACTCCGTACTACAACAAACAAACATGGCCAAACCAAAAAACTTTTCGAAATCATCAAAATAAAGCCATAAGCAATGTAACAGTGATCATAGGAACTGTGACCGAAATTTCACAATAAACGACATAAACAACATGTACCACCAAACCCTGTAGCCATAGCTTAAATCAGTGTTGTGCTTTTAAAAGGTGTGCTTCTATCCAGAAATAATATAAATAAATAAATATATTTTTATGAATTGGTTTGTTATGTTTCACGTTGCTTACGTAATGGCGCGTTACGTACATGATTTCCAGAACGAGGTTCCCGTCTTTTTTAAAGGAAACATCGTTTTTATTTAGCTATCGTGATGTCGACTTTAATCACTGATACTGAATAGTTTACTGTTAGGAAGGTTCCTGTCACACATTTATGAAGTGTCCACAAGCACGCAGCGAAGGCCTGGATTTGATACCGCACATGACATCACAAATTGTACCGACGTCTCGACACGTGGCACATTTTGAGGCGAGATTCCAGGTTGACACATGAATAATTGAGTCTTTTCTCAGATGCGAATGTGCTTCATGTGTGGACTGCTACGGCCAGGAACGTGGACACATCAATGATCCTAACATGTTAATGATCCGAGCAAAGATGGTCACCGCATCGCGCACTTCAGATGCGCTTCTGCGGCCGTCTGGAACGTTCTTCCTTCCTATTTTAGGAAGCCACTGGACCTAGGCACTTTTAAATCTAGATTGAAAACTCAGTTATTTAGAACTGATTTTTGTGTTTAGTTTGTTGTCCTTCACCTCCGATAACCACAGTTGGCTGCGAAAGATGTTCAACAAGAAATCCTTCAAATGGGAGAAAAAAAATGTTTACGCACCCTTCACCTTCGCAAAACAAATAGCTGCACAACAATGGGGAAAAGCAGTGAGAGTGAAAACACACGAAAGGGCATTCGTTGGTCAGGCGGCACTGCCGAGACTCACCTGCTGCGAGAGGCAGAAGGCAGCAATTCCAAGAGGCCAGAAGCAGCAGAGCATGGAGAACACGCTGAGGCCCAGGTGGTCTCGAGGTGGTAACGACAAAAAGGTGTCCTCGCTCTCCGTATCGCTTGAGTAATCGCTCTGGGCAGAGAAAACGGAGCAAACGGCGAGGCCAGTCACCTTACGAATGAAGCGTTTTCCCTGCACGATGCTATTTGATCCAGGAGCATAAACAGGTGGAGTAAACTCCACTTTGTGCGTTGCAAAGGGGAGTTATGCACTGCCGTGCCGGACAAGACACGCGGCACAACATGAATACGCGTCGGAGAGCCATGCAGCACAACCAGGAAAACGTGCGTAGCAGACCGTGGTTTCTTTTATATTTTAACCTCGCAGCTAATCGCTCGGGTAGAATTTAAAAATAGCATTAAGTAACTGCGTGATATGGCAGACTGTGCACTTGGCTGGATTGGGTTTTTAGCACGGGCAACATTTTAAATGGTGGTTGATACATCGGCTGCCATGGGAATTTTTTTTTACTTTTCTTGCCGATTGCATAGCAATAATTACACGTTTTAGCCTGTCATTACCTCCCAGATGTATTATCGTAAAGCTCATTAACATATTGTTCCATGATATTTAAATGCACAAATTACAATGTACTTTGAAACTCAAATTTGAATTGCCTTTGTTTGCAGTGGAAGACATGGAACCAAGACTTCAGTTCAGCCTGGTTTGTCTGGTTTGGTCATTAAAAATATATATTTTTTACACCCAGCACACCACATCCAGTATCCCTCTCGCTATTGCTGTGGCTACTAATTGCATGCCTCCTGCAGTCCACCAACGATATGGAAATATTCAGCGAGAAATTAAGCGCTGTGTAAAACCCATTGGTTTGAGACGCTGTACAATTGAAAGTGACTCTTTAAAGCTCTGCACAAAATTATATTTTTAAAAATGGCTAAATGCTTATTTATCTTGTGACAATGTGAATAGCAAATGAGTTGGACACCATTCACGATGCTGCAACAAATCTTCAGATATTTCACACCCCTTACAAAAATGTTGCATTCCGTAGTAAATTTCCTGCATGAGCAGCATTGAAAGTGGGCTTATACAGCAGCGCATGTAATTAAGCATTTTACCCAATTTTTGGGGATTTAGTCATCATTTCATTATTGTCAACAATGTCTTAAAAATGCCAGAACCCGAGCCTCAAGGTCACTCTGTTCAGTAAGGCACAAGGGACTTAAAGGGCGAGGGACTGAGTGCACCTGCGATAAACAAGATAAAGATGAAGGCGCAGCCCTGCAATTGCCTGCTCGCTGCTCGTGCCACAGCTGGCAAAACGCCCTGCGCTAGAGGTAGCTCAAGAGAGGCCCTGTGGATGGTTATTTGGTCTACTCCTCCACGCTGGCCAGTGTTCAAAGACGTGGGGGTGCATCCACACTTCTATTTAGTGACCACTTTGTGCAGACATTCACGGCTTCATTCCTTGTCCATCTTTGTGTGCAAAATGCCAGATATGCTGAGCCTCAAGGTCACTCTGTTTAGCAAACCACAGGGGGAAATATGGGTATTGGGACCAAGTGCACAGGGATATTTTGCTTTAAATAGATTTCAGGAGTAAAAAGGTGTGACTTCAGCAGAAATATACCGAGCTAAGTCCCGCTAAATAATATTGTTATCCAATTATACTCCCAATTAGTATCCCTTGGATGTATGCTGGGATTAATCACATGCAGCCACTCGAAAATGTATATTGCGCGATTGATTTTGAAACATTACAGAGAATGAAAGATTGTGTTTTGTGAAATAGTACAAATTGTGCTTCATGTGTTTTAAAATCTATTTCATCACATTTTCTAAGCATGTTACATAGTCCAATGAGCAAGCTTTATAAAAGGGATGGTGTGATGGCCATTAGTGAATTGTTGCTTTGATCCTTCCTCAGTGAAAAATTATAACGGTTGCCATTCATATTAGCACAGAAATAGCTGCAGAAGTTACAAAAAAAGGACATAATAAATGTATCATTTCATCATTGTCATGTTAATGTGGGTCACCAATTTGTTCTCTTGGAGCTACATCCATGTAGGAGACAAAAAGACGTTTTACCTCTGGTTTGAAGCAATATCAAGATGCTCATGGAAAAAAAAAATCTTCGCTTTTCATTAATTGGCATTTTCATTTGTAGAATCTATGAGCATCGGGGTTGATACCGGTGCGGTGTAAATCAGATATTAACACGCTTCTCGTAGCAATATCAAATAAATATATTGTTCTGTAACGTAATATCCCATGTCCTCATGAGTGCAGCATCAAAATGCAATGCTTGTTACATGAAAAAAAAGTATTTTAGTGCGTGTAACATCCTCCGCAGTGTCATGCTAATTTGTGTTTTTACGCACGACATCTAATGACACTTGAAGAGCCTACCATGCCCTTCCGCTCACACACGAACAAAGCCGTGGGTATGTCGCCTATTTTTTTTACTCTTAAGCAGTTTTACTCATGAATGTGTTGCCATATTTTTGGTTTGCTATTTGTGCTTATTCCCCACTGCCAACAGGGTGTCACTAAATAATCTGGGTACAATTGTTCGAAACAAACAAGCCAAACTAAAATTCCATCCCCTTTTGCCCACGTGCAATCACGACCCCAGCCACACACCTGCAGATCTTGGTAGTCGCCCTCCTCGTCCACCTCGTAGGACACGGTATGGATGTGCCGCGGCTCTCCGGCCGCACCGATGGCTCCCCTCGTGGGGGAGTCCATCCTGCTGCCGCTGCCGCCACCGCCGCCGCAGCTGCTGTCGCTGTCACTCGCGCTCCCGCTCAGGCTGTCCCTGCCGCCGGCCACCGCCACCGCCGCCGCCGCCTCGGTGAAGGTGGTCTCGCAGTGCAGGCTCTCCGTCGGGGGCTCCCCGTGCTGCGAGCAGCCGCCGTCCTCGTTCGCGTCGACGACGGCGGCGGGGGCGGCACCGCTGGGCGACAGGCGGGCCACGTGCGATGAGTCCGAGCTGAGGTGTCGTCGCCGCTTCTCACCGCCGCTGCTGCCGTGCTGCTGCAGCTGCTGCTGCTGCTGCGTCAGGAGTGCACCGGGGTCCAGCAGCTGCTGGTACACGCAGGTGGAGTTGTCGTCGGTGCCGCAAGAGTTCAGGTAGATTGAGATGAGTCCGTTCGTATGTCGGGGCCGCTCGTTGTACGCGAAGCCGTTTTTCTTGTAGAAGTCGAACCCGTTGACCGGAAGAAGTGGGTTCTGCAGCTCAGCCAGGCTCTCCATTGTTGGTAAAAGGTTTTTCTCTCCTATTTTGTTAAACGTGTCGTCGAGTCGCGTTGTGCTTTAACGGCTGAATCTGCGCAAAGTTCTTACATCAATCTTGTCGCAGCAGCTGCTGTTCTTCTTCAAGAAAGAAAATATTGGAAAAGCGACAAAGCTGCAGTGTTAGAGGTAGCATCAGCGCAAAAAGCTTTGTTGTGCAGCTGATATGTATGAGCAGATATGCCTATCTCAGACAAACAGATTACCACAACTGAAAATAGTGACTGATATGATGTTCTGAAAATGCTATAAAGCTGAAATTCAGTCAAAAAATATACTCGCGTTTATGCATATAACTAGGATAATTCAAAAACATTTTTTTTATTTTGGTCCCCAATATTATGACCTGTGCCTAATTGGTTTCTATAATGTGACTGGGTCAGCCTCAAGTGCTACATTGCTTTAAGTCTCATGTAAGCCACTTAACATGTATGATCCGGATCAGTGAACCAAGTAATTTGCCTCCTGTGGAGTGTGACACTAAATCCAACAAGCGGGCAAAGTCTGGTTCCTAGTAATATCATACCACAGCATCTATGGGGACCTTTGTGTTTTAGAACCAAAATTAATTGCACATTAAACATCAACAAAATATATCAAAGAAATACTATTATCATTTTGAGAACACATGAACACTTGTACTACTATTAAGCACAAATTACATGATTTGCAGCTGTCTATATGCCTGATAATTCCATTCTCAATTATTGTGCTTAAATACTTTTCACACCAGGATTACACTAGAGTAGTCGCTGCTGGACTATGTCTAATAAAGTGTATTGGCAAAGATCAACCATCCAGAAACGTTCCAGCCTGCATACTAAACTATTTCACAATCACTATGCAATTACTGCACATCTCCTTAAAGCATACTCCTTGGGCATTTATTAATAATATTACAAGTCGGTGCACTTGGTCGATCGGCATGTTGTGTGTGATGGAGGAAAGCGTGGGCACTCCCACTTAAACACATCTGGCGAGCGTGAGAGAGTAGGCGAAATTATCCACTTAGAGGGGCTTGCGGGTGGGAGACCTTTCCACCAGCAGTGTCATGAGTAAGGCTTTTCAAGGATGTACCTTTACCATTGACCAGAAGCCGGTTCTCCGTACTTTCTACTGGCATTAGTGTCACACTCCACACGAGGTCAATTACTAGGTTCACTGATATTCGGGCTCACATATTTTTTAATCATTGACTGCTTTATATGTATTTACCGTGAGATTTAAAGATATTGAGAACTTCACGTAAGACCCTACGCTAGGAGTAAAATCTATGAATCGCCAGGCAATCATTATTTAGAGTCCAAATTTTAAGATTGAGATTTTATTTTTCTAGTTATGACCATAAATAAACAGATATTATTTACAGACCTTTGTCAGCCACTGCTGATTAGAAATTGTTTAACCATACTTCATCACTCTGGTCGGTGAAGATTGGTACTGGGTGCGGGAGCAGCACTGATCCAGATGTCGCTCCCCACTGATGTTAGCCATGGCTGAGAATTTAACTCCAATTGCTCAGTTCATAGCGCGGTGTGTTTAGCCGCTGTGCCATCAATGTCCTCTCTTAGGCATAGATTCGATTCACTCGACTATATTTGATGCCCAATTTCAGCTCTCCAACTCCTCCAGAACATTGTTATCATTTACATCATTTACATCAGTCACCTAATCACGACCATCCATATGTATAAGTTACCATCAGCGAAAAATACAACTGCAGCGATGTGCTCTGATGCATATACCTGCCTGCCAGGCTCATGCACAGAGCGTACATTTCGGTAAAACGCACCGACAGAATCCACTGAACCTGCAGTGGTCGGAGGATTTTTAGCATAATTTATTTCTTTGTCAAGTCAATGGAGATATGAATTCAGCATTTCTACAAATATAAATATCTACCGGCACATACACTTGTAAACTGGGAAAGAAACTGATTTTTTTTAATATATAATGCCCTCTATTATCATCGAATACATGCTTTTGAACATGACAAACAGCAGGGGATAAAAATAAAGGGACCTTTTGCCACCAGTAGCTACCAGATATAAAAAGAATCCTTCAAAACAGCAGCAATACAATGCATTCCATCCCACGGGCTCACATATGTACGCAATGGATTCGGTAAATTACGTAAGGTCCATAGACCCTTCATCTCTGTATATCGTATCGAAATGTGCACGGCTTGATACCTGCTTTGCACGCTTTGGCACAGCGTAGGAAATTAGATGATCCAACAATATTCATTGAAATTGGTGGCGGGAGATTTGCCTCTTTGCAAAGTTTGGCTCCGTTACTGCTATGGTATCCGCCTCGTGGCTGCCAACAGTACCAAGGGATCTTAATTAATGTGAGGTAGCCGTTAGCCATTTTCAATTTATAACATTTGGGGCTGCTCCGTGTGTATACAGTAAAACATCAATTACCTGCGCACAGGTTAACTCACGTAATTGGATTTTGCGAATGTAAAATTCCCATTAAGTTCCCCTTCACCGACGCCCCCCCCACCCATATGCACCTCCTCTTCTCCTAGAGTGAGTTTTGATTTGCGATTACTGGCTCGTAATTAAATATACATCAGTGGCGTGCAGCCGTGGCAGCCGTTAATGCGAAAGGTTATAATTGCAACATCTAATAGGCGAGCGGGTGATGCTTGATAGTGTTTTTTGCACGTACATTTACACGTGTACGTGTCTTCGTATCTTGTTAAAGGGAATTTATGTATACCACCCGCCTCCCAAACGATGGTAACAAAAAACAACACGTTCTGCATAAGAAGTCAAGAAGGGCAAAAACAAGTGCAGAGTTTGCCCGCTTAAAGTAATTCTGCTGGTCGACGTGAGTCTGGAAAGTCAATGGGATGAAAGACGAAAACTATTTTTTAAACGGACAATTGATTTGTTATAATTTAATACAGCTTTCTTTTTCACATGACTGATTATTTTTAATAGCAAATCACAAGCTCCATTGTAGATCATATGCATCACCACCACATTTCGTGGCTTTCAACGCGTTTGCCAGTTCTTTCCCCTTGTGGGCACAAACACAAACCAGGTTTTATTCCCCGTTGAAAATGTTGTTTACGACTCAACAGAGGCCGAAGTTGGCCGTGGAAAATCCAATTTGATTTACTGAGTGGGCGTTCACTCACCCGCTCACAGAGTGTGAGTCCGCTGTCTTTTGGTGGGAAGGTTGGTATGGGCCCTCTACACTTACAATATCTGCCTCCAGACATCAAAACATTTTGCAGCAGTGACTGAAGTCACGGGCCACTTTGTTCCTGCGTACTATGAAAAAGAGGACGCCATATTCTCGGTTCAATCATGAATACGCACCAAAATCACCCGATGTTAATACACTCGGAATTGTACTACTATTATATCTCACCCGATGACTAATAATGCATACAGTACGTATGGCGTGCACCAGCGGGTAAATACAGCCAGTTAACGAACCTCGGCATGGACACCGAGAAACTACTTGGCTGCTGGACAGCGGGTGCTCTTCCACTGCCCAGCAGTTGCTCCGGATTTGAAGGTTGGCCCCTAGACACACAGGGCACGCTCGGACACTCGCTTGTCCCTGGCAAGGCTGCCACCGTGTAAATGATGAAGCCGCATTCGTCGCGTTCTCAGGGCAGGCAAAGCGGCCAGCTTTTTCTGTGGCCGTGTAAAACGCGGCACTGATGAATGAGCGGACCGAGGAGGCTGTGCGTATGGGGCCGCGTTTCCCAAGACCACCCCACACCGTGCGATTACCCCACAGTAGTACAACCTAGCGGTGTCTAAAATTTAAACTGTAAAGATTTTATTATTTTACCAGGTAAGGCCCACTGACGTATATAACTCGTTTTCAGAAGCGACCTGACCGCAAATGATAGCTCAACGAAGTGGCTTATCACGTGGAAATGTAGAGCAGCAGACAAATACTCGCCGTGGGTGTTTCTAAATGTGGAGGGAAAAACCGGAGGACCCGGAGAAAAATTAATGCGATCATGGGGAGAGAGACCTGAAAACTGGAAATATACAGGAGGCATCAGGGTCTGGATCGAACCTACACCCTCCTGTATACCAGGAGAGGTAGTTAGCATTTCGCCACAAAGGTGCGCATTCGAGTACATTACCACACTGAGTCTCAGTACTGTAGTTCAGGCGTCAGGGTCGGGATCAAACCACGATCTCCTGTGTACCAGGTGAGGCAGTTAACTCATGCCACGGCGGCGCCCCTCTCGCCACCACGGCGCCCCTGTCATCTCTCATGAGCAGGTCACTCGGCGTGTAGCCCTTCTCTTCACCCGTGCATAACATCATCAGTGTTAATCAGCTCGCTGCTGCTGCAGACTGGGTGCCGGGGAGAGGTTAACATTGACGGAGACACCGCGGGTCACCTCCCCCCTCCTCCCGTGGCAATGACTTTTCCCAAAGATGTAAGGCTCCATGCATGTCTTTCTGAGATGGGGGATTCCCTATTTTAAGCCTCGCCTGGGCAGGCGAGAGGAGATGCACATTCTTGCTGCGTATCGCATTAGATACCAAGCAAACATGGATTTTATTAAATGAGTACATGTTTTAGATTACACCATCTGCCTCCAGACATCAAAAACATTCACAGCACTGAGTGAAGTCAACAGACCACTTTGAGCCTGCGTAATGCCAAGCTTAAACCAATAAAGTCTCGGTTTAAATATGTAAATATTTAAAAAAATCGCTCAATGTTAATACGTAACTCAAAATAATAATTCTGTATTATATAATTTCGTGTCGAGCTGGGAACCATTGCATAAAGAGGGAGTTCTTGCCTTTAAAATCTAACAGTTCACCAGCATTGATTAAAGCAAGCACGCTCGACTCCACCAGTGGAGACCCCGTATGTCGAAACCGATTCAGGGTTTGCTTGAACTGAATGTTGCTGAAATGATGCACTCCCGGAAGACTGTGACTGATGGATAGCGCAAAAAAAAAAACTTACATTTTATCACGTGCAGACACAGATACATAAAGGTGACATTGCTTATGTAATTTTGTCAAAATTATCCTGTGCTCTGAAGGTATATGGTACTAAGATTCCTGCCAGGTGCCGATAATGCGTATACACAAGTACTCGGTGCTTTGTTTCAGACCGAACTATCTGGGGCTGAGCTACAAAAAATATTCCCCCGGTTGAGGTCCCCGGGGGCACTGAAGGGTCGGCCCGGCAAAAAAATCATTACAAATTATGGTCTTAAAATAATCACTATCCCGTGTGCGCTGGTGACGTGTGCACATTTTCCAGACAATAGCGAAACAGAGCCCCAGCTCGCTGCTCGTTAATGACCCGGCTTAGGATAAAGCACATGACACATGGCATGACATTACAGCTTTCTTACTTACGTACCAACGTGGTGAAGTCTCGTCAATCTCTGCCCTCCCACCCCACCCCCATGACTGACACGACATGGGGAATCCTTCATCCAGCAGTGGACTGACAAAGGAGTCCACACGACATGTCGGTCACGGGAGGTTGCAAGTAACATCGGCAGTAGCCGCTGAACGTGAGACCGTGAAAAGCGGAGGCTCTTCTCCCATCAGGGTCACAAGAGCCACGGTAAAATCCGCAAGCGATGCCTGAAACCTTCTACAGCGCACAGATGTCGGCTGCTGCGAAGCAAAACCCCCAGGAAGTCGAGGCCACCTCGACCAGGGAGGCCCGGAACACGAGCTGCGTCTGCGATGAAAAGCAGACGATGCCTCCTCACTCATCTTGCTCCGGCGCCGTTTGCTCGAGGAGCACAGCTGATGATTCAAGCATCGATACTGGCCATGCGCGGGGCGGGCGGGGGGGGGGTGCCCCCCACAAATGGTCATCATTGATCTGACTAAAGTTGGTGTGATGGACACTAACACTAAATGACGACGACGATGATGCTGATGATGACCCTTCTTAAGATATGGATCCGAGGTTCGACGTGATTTATAATCTGCACAAAGGCGCTAAAGGCGACTGCAGACGCACGGCTATAACACTCGCTGCGCGAATGCCTCGTCGCGAATATACATGCATAATGCACACAGAATACACGTGTCAATCCATACACGGCTCTCAACAATCGCCCGGAGTGTCGCTTGCCCCATTGTGTGCACGGGCGGTGCAGCGGACAATCTCACCCAGGTTTGATCACCAACGACGCGCATCAAACAGCCCCTATGAATCCACTCAAGCTTTGAGTTACGATTCAATGGGTCGCCTCGTTTACAGCGGGCATTATCGTCATCATCATCATCACCCCAGCCAGGCAGCAGCCGCGTTCAATGTGCATCAAAGCCAAAGATGTCCCGTAAAGCCTTAACGGACTGTTGGGGCAAGTGCTTGTTGGCGAGCACCTAATGAAGGGCAGTACGGCGCACACACGTTTCTCCAGATTGCAGGGAAACGTTACAGGGCTATAGATAGAAAACTTGACACGTGTGTGTCAATAACACCGCCCTAAAATAAAACCTAATACAGGATAAGCGACGTTTCGGACAACGACCCTCGTTCATAATGCAATGCACTTATTGCGGTTCGGGCAAACGTCATTTAAATTGGCCAGATTATCATATTATTATTAAATCCGTTGTGCAATTAAGAGGGTGTTGCTTTCTTCATTTAACTGCGACATTTTCCGTGAAAATTTCAGGAATGCCATAAATAGCCCTGCCGCGAGAGTTTGATGCATCATTCGCAACGTTCGGTAGGCAACATACCCACGGCGCTGTATCCAATGCCGACCGCGGCTTTCATCATCTGCTACCAGTCGCACTCAGAAACTCCCCAGCGCCCCGACTCGTTACAAATGTCGCTTCTTTGTCCACCGAAGCAAGCGACGACCCATTGTTAACGTGATGCAGACAATCAAAAAGAACATCCCCTTAATAATGGAGGTTTTTGGGTTGGATCGCGTAAATAAAAAAATAAAAAAACGCGATCTAACCTAAAAACCTCAATTATGGATGATATTGGTCGCGAAAGTCTACGTGTTAAACAAACTCCCCCTTATAGCCTCAAACAGACTTTTGGGGCAAGTGCTGTTAGCGAGCACCTAATGAATGTCTTTTGTCTCCCAAGTGACGATGTTTACACATCGCACCGCGTACTCATTTGAGCTTGAGCCGACCTCGGAGAGGCCCAGAACCGGTTCAGACAATCGTCGCTGATGTTGACCCTGAGCGGAAATCGAACTCGGGCTTACCGGCTCCGTAGCGCGGCACAGCGCGCTAACCACTGCACTACCGCTCCCCGCACACGCTACACAATTCCTTGATAATCGATGTAAATAAACATATGTTCAGAACAAGCACCCTGTTGCGATCTTGCCCCACGTGCAAACGAGCCGGCTACCGACAGCGGGTCTCGCAGCTCACTCTGTGTGCCGCCTGGGCCTCTCTGCCTTTGCGAGAGCGAGTGCTCTTTATTCAACACGTTTGGCCGTTCGTTGCAAGGTGACATTAAAACCACGTCCTCCGAGGGCCGGCTTTCTTTCGGCCGCAAGACAATGTAAAGAACCGCATCGCTTACCGTAAAATCATACTTTTTCCACGGGCTCCGTCCGGGGGCGGAGGAGGAGGAGACGCATTATCGGGCGCCTCTCCGTAAATCCACACGCGTCCATCTGCGCGCCCGCCCGCCTGCCCGGGCTCCTGATGAATGCTGCCGCTAAGCGCACGAGGATTTGAGCGCTGGTAGCAGCCCGGGAGCCGACCCTGGGATGAGAGCTGCTGCTATAGCGCGAGCGCGCCTCTCTTCGCCGCCGCCGCTGCCGCGTGCTCCGCCCCGCGATCTTCCCCCCCGTCCCTTGCCAAGTTGTCAGGCGTCACACGTGGCACGAAGAGTCCGGAGGCGAATGGGAGGCGGGGGAGATGGGGGGGGGTAAAGACTGACGAGAAAGGCTCACCTCGAAAGGCAGTGCTTTCCTCTTGGCAAATCTATTAACACCCGCCTCTCAATCACCCCGCGGACCGTCGACTCTTCCTCGCCTGTTCCCTTTCCTCCTGTCACGGAAGATTTTAATGCGTTGTCCAGTGTCCACCTCGCCCGGGGTTGCGAGTGGCTGTTTTGCGTGTGTGTTGCGTAAAGGAAGCATGTCAACAGACTCAATACTTAGATCAAGCCCATCCCTCCCCCACCCCGCTCCCTCCCCCCCTTTTTTTTAAAGATGAACTGGTCTCGTGTTGCTGTTATCGTGTTAGTATTTAACTTGTCATAGTATCGTTATTGTTACTGTGTGATCTATGTCATCGATATCATGGCGTTGTCGTATTGGTGTGCTGATGAATGTGTATTCAAGGTTGGTGTAAATAGCCGGTGACACGCACGCAGGTCGAGGAGTAACTGCTGCTCGAGTTGCTTCAAATGCAGAGCAACACATTAATCCACAGTTGGGCGCAGCTATCGGCTGTGGATTATCATAACGCCCCCGCGTGCACGTGAATCCAAGGCAGGCGTTGTTTGTCGTTTGAAGTGGACCCACCAAAAACAGCGCCTTCTAATTGTATTTGTGATGCATTCAGTATGCAAGAGCAGAACGCGCCTTCTGGCAGGCCTCCGCATTCACATTATGTAGATTTTATTGCAATGTTCCGAACAACGCATTGACTTTTATGAGGTAGCAGCAATAAGTGGCATCAATGTTTATCCACCGTGCTAACTGCAATGTATCAACACGTGTTTATGCTGTCTCTCTCGGGTAGACTAACATTGTCGTGTCCTATGTAATTGCACCGCGGGCTTAATCTTTGCATGTGCAAATAAAACGAGGGAGAGTCTTGCATCTCAAATTCACAATGTATTTATATTTGAAAGTGTCTATCCCTCCAGTCGTTTAAAACGTATTTCTCTGCCCGGTACTGAAACGGACAGCGCCACCCGCATAACACAGGGAGTGCTGTGCTGCACATGATTCGTATAGCCAAGACGTGGACTGCTACACGTTACAGCTATAACGTATGTATTTATCGGACTGGCTAGTGAGGTTTGTCGGTTCATGTAATGAGGGCATATGTTTCACATTGTGCTGGCAGTCTCGGCCTAAATTACGTAAGCTTGCTATATAATACAAGCACCCTAAATGTACATTTTAACATTACATATTTGAAGTTTGACCCACTCTTTTAGAGTGTGCAAGTGTGTGTGTGTAATAGTTATCTATGTAATCTGCTTCCAATTAATAGGTGTGTAATGCATTTCTGAAAGCGATTATCACGTATTTAATTAGGGACTTTATCTGCGCGTGTTAACCAGTGTTGGTTTAAACCGTAAAGACGATGTCAAACACCACCTCCCTGAATGAATGAGCATCCTGTGGTAGTGCATTGTTTCAATTACAAACCTAACACGATGTCACGTATTTTTACAAGAACAAGCTAGCAACGTATAGCCTACGTGCTCAATCTCAGCTTTGCATACGCTTCACACACGTGGTGGGAGTCTTGCTTAATACTACACATGGGGATGTATGTGAAGTGGAGGCTGTATAGTCGACATGCTATTTATACGCATGTACAACTACTTATTGACCTTCCCCTTACATTTCAGTGCGTGTGGGTGTGTGGTAACATGCCCGCTGGGGGACACTGATTGTTTTTCGCTCTCCTAATTAAAAAAAACGTGACACTAATTACATATTCTTTGGGTCTTTCGGTAAAGTCACGTAGATAGAACAATACAAAAAATATATATTCACGTTTTTTTCATTTTTATTTATTTTTATTATTTTATTGTTCTATCTACGTGACTTTACCGAAAGACCCAAATATTATGAATTCCTGCAGTCACGAAAGCTTTAAGTCAAGAATTACATTAATACGTAGTCCGTGATCTCCGTCTTAAGCTGGTTAAACCATGCTGTATTTGTCTTTATGCAACGTAATGAATGGACGAGGAGATTGGAACGACAGACAAATGGCTACGGGGACATTTTTAACTGTGAGTAGATGCTGCCATTAGTCTGCAGGTATTAAAAGCATGACAATGAATAAAATACAGGATGACTTGAAAACTCTCAAACTTTATACATTTCTAGACTTAACTATTGATTTTCATCACGCGGTCAATTTGTTCTGAAGGGTAGTTTATACCCTCCAAATATATACATACATTCATAATACTAATTAAGATATGTCCAGTAGAGTATGCACGACATATATCAGGCATATATGCACATACCATGTATATATATATATGCAGTCCTACCAATGCATATACAATATACAGACGAGTATATACAAAATACATTTGACATCTGTGTCTCTTATATGCTGTGCAGTAAAACCACGCAGAGATGAGGAATATTATGAGGGCTATTAAATATTGATTTGTATAAGGGCTATTGCCTTTTATGAAACACTTTCTCACTCGGCATCCTACACTCACACTCGCTCCTTCACTCGGACACTTCGTAACCATTCAGAGCCGACCCCGGCAATCCCTTTGGCTCTCTCACTCGTCTGCCCGGAGCGGGGGATCAGCCAACACCGCTCCGTGACGAGGAGAGAGAGACCCTCTTTCAGCCGTTTCCTTACTCTGGCCCCCAACGACGCCCTCGCCCCCGTCACGGGGTCCCCCTTAAGAACCTCTTTGGGCGGCTCTTCCCCCCAGCTCGCCACCGCCCGCCTTCTTTCTCGCAAGTTCCATCCGAAAGCCCCTTACGTAACCCGTAACGTTACGTCATCCTTGACCCCACATGACTCTCAACCCGTTGGTACCTCCTTCCGCTCGCCCCCTCATGGGATACCCACAATAATCCTCTACACATGTGTATATATATAATTGCATATGTGCACACATACTCAAATGAGTGCACACACAGATGCACACGCGCACAGCAAATGTGCCAGAGTGACTGGTCTTTTGTCTCATTGCATTTGTCAGTTCGGATTGTCGCACATTCCTCTGAAAGTCACGGAACGTCGCTGGAAATTCCAGTCCTTGTGCTCAGCACGAGTGTGTGGCTCTCACACTTCAAAGCATTTTGACTTGGCATTTTGAACATCGTTTTTTAAAATACATTTGAAGGCTATACTCTAGCATGAACTGTTCTTTTAAAAGTAGGAAACCTACAATCAAGCAAACTTACAGATATCTGCTCTATCGCATGCCCATTGGCAAGACAAGAGAATTATATGGTGGGTACCAATGGGGGTACGCTGAGTGCTGAGAAAGGTGATGGCACATCCACTTTTTAAAATTGTGTAAACTGTAATTAAATATCTTTAAATGAGGCGGCTTGGGAGGCTTCACTTTATCTAATTCTCATTGAAGCAGCATCCTCTCACCTCCCAAGTGCCCCAGTTTCAGCTCCATTATTCACATTCCTGCCCATACACAGGCCTGCAAAAGCACTGTGACCCATCCAGATCCAGTTTTGTGACGGCCACCCCCAGAGAAATGCTCTACTTTTCATTGTTGTTCGTATACAATTTTATTTTTGAAGAAAACTTATATACCTTTCACTATATATACTGTATAGTATTCAATATGTGGACTGCGCACGCCATTAACGCCATACACAGCTGTCTTCAATAGAGGGTCTGGGAAGCGTCAATTCATTTGGGTGCATCACCACATTTGGTCCACCACCACTATCACCCCTATCACCACCGCTACCGCCACCTCCATCACCGTAACCACTCTCCACCCAACCTCACCCAATGCTTACATTCCTGGAATAGTGATTGAGAAAGTAAAATAAACCTCCTTTTGAATGACTCCACTGGAGCACGACCGGCCATAATAATACAGTGAGGTTTTGCTCAGCTGTATTCTAATGGGGCTTCTTAAACATCAAAACGTGACATGCAAAAAAAATATTTCTGAGATTGACGGTATACATTTCTGCCAGCTGCTAGAGTTAATAGGTGTTGCGGTTGCTTCAGGTTATGACTCGCATCAAGAAGCAGAGGGGTCAGTATGGGTTAAAAAATCGAGTAAATCCCTGTAGGATACTGCTCCTCTCCCGTCTGGGGTGGTCTGGCTGCCTACGATAACAAAGCTTCAAATAATTTCTTTCTGATATGGAGTTTACATTATATAACACGGTGAACTCTGAATGCTCTGCATTTTGCTTTACATCATCAACCACTCACAACCAAAATCGTGTTGTGTTTGGTGTAACTGTACCGAAGTGTTTACCACGTTCGGTGAGCAGACAATTGCGTATTGTCTGTCTTTGCATTTAAAGGTCATACGAATATTTGTTTGATTTTCTTTGCTATTTTTTCATATCATGGAAAACGCAGTTCTGCGGTTGAAGGGTAATCCGACATTTAACATGGTTTTACCTTCAGAACCATTTTGTCAAAGCCGTGGTCAAACAAGTGACAATTTGTGATTAATATATCATTCAAATGAGTAAAAGCGCAACGAACATTGAGGTGGATCAACTTACTTAATATTTAACTTATTTTTATGCACAACAATGCATACAAACTAAAACTTTCGTGAGATAATTAAATGCGTTTTGACAGCAAATATATCCCTGTATGGACAAGCGGAGTTACCTCAAGTTTCCCTGGGTTCACAAGACATCCACACATCCGCAGGCATCTAATCGAAGCTTCTGGTTGGAGAGCTGCATTGCCACACTTGTCAATATCCTGTTTATCTTGGGTGGCATCGATCTGTTGCTGTTCTTTTGAGCTCCCCTCATAGTCTTCCACCCAAGTGGCCCAGCAGGAATGCAATTAACTTGACTTATTGAGGCTGCGCCAATGATAATTGTCATTTAAATCTATGACGAGGGAAAGCAAACACAGAGCACGCATGCCGATAGTTGGCAAAGTGTCGATGCTGTTTGAGGGAGATAGCACTTGCTGCCTGCTCTGTTTTATTTAGTTCTCGCCAGGTGTGAACATTAAAGGTAACCGATCCTTAAATTTCGATTTAAAGCTTTCGTGACTGCAGGGATTCATCTTCTTGGTTCTTTCGGTAAAGTCACGTAGAATGGAAATAATAAAATAATAAAAATAAAACATAATAAAATAATTCTCACGACGTTTCGACCACAACGCACAGAGTCTGACTCTGTCTTCTCGACAGACCTGTTCTTCACCTGAGGATGGCTGCTTGCGTTGTGGCCGAAACGTCGTGAGAATTATTTTATAATGTTTTATTTTTATTATTTTATTATTTCCATTCTACGTGACTTTACCAAAAGAACCAAGAAGATTAACCGATCCTTCTTTCATCATCCGCCATTTGCCCCTAAGTGGCGGTGGCTAACCACGGTGCTTGTGCCAGGCTTGGTGCACTTTAAGGCCACGTGAAGTGTCGCACGCTCGCTTGTAGGAGGTCACGGAACAGACCCAGTTATCATGGGTTGACTGACTAAGATGACCGGCAGATGCACCACCTGTGCTTCCTAATGTGCCAACTTTCTTTGTTTTATCGCTCCTCTGCGCTCCGTTCTTGTTGGAGGGCGACTGCCTCAAACTGCCCAGTAGCCTCCTTCACGAGCCTATCTCCACAGAGGCCGATCTTGACACCGCTGGTGGCAGTCATTGGCAAGTCAACTCCGCTCCAAATCCTCTCGTAACACATAATTCCATCTCTTCTCTAACCCGTGCCACACCCGCTTAGCTTCCATTATCCGGCCGAACAAAAGCTGTTTGGGCATGCGGTGGCTGGGTATGCGGGATACTTGACCCAGCCAACGCAGCCTTGCTTGCCAGAGGAGCTCACCGACAGAACTGTGTCCAGATCTTTCAAGAATTTGTGAGCTCCTCACACAATCCAGCCTGGTTAAACCCAGGATGGATCATAGGCAGGCAGCCCGAATGTTTCTAACCAGTCAAGATGTTCCATTAGGGGGGTCCACGTTTTCGCAGGCATAGAGAAGGGAGGGCATGACTCTGGCTGAGAAGACCCGAAGCTTTATGTGGAGCAACAGATCTGGTACCATCCACACAGTGTTACACAACCAATGAAAATATAATGTCGCTGGGCTGATTCGGAGTAAGGCCTCTGCTGTCAAACCTGTCCACTCTCTCCACAACTGCCCCATCACCAATGGGGAGTTGGGGGGGTGGAGTGTTTGATGACGCAAAATATCCAGGCAGGTGCTTAGTTTTGAGCGTGCTCTTCGTAGCACGCTCCAGGTCAAGCTGCAGCGCCTCCAACTCCTCTGCGTTAGCATAAATCACCTTATCAGCATACATATCATGGTTGACCAATAGGGAATTAGTCACACTCACACGTGTGCATCACAGACAGAAGTAGCGTGTGTGAGAAAACGGAGTGAGATTAACAACATCCAAACTATTAAGAAAATAACAAACTAAATACGAAGACAATATAAGTCCTTTAAACATCTGTCCCTCCACATAAATAATACATGTACAAATATATAAAGGATATATATGGTCTGCTTATTGATGTTGTTATTTAATTCTCCACAATGGCGCTATGATTATGTTGTATTAAGAAAACTGGAGGCTTGGTCACGACGCATCGTTAGAATGGATGATGAATGATGGTCAATAATAAAAATGTAGGGAATGGCCAAGGAATGGAACACGTCTGAGAATACATCCATCAAGGAGGTGGAGTGATTAAATCAGTTTTTGTGCAGTTGCTAGCTGGATTATTACATCACATCAACTTTTAAGATTGGCAGCAGTTTGGAGAGGATTTTATGCAGCAGTAGATTGACCATAGCTGATGATGATAAGATAAAGTGGTGGCAACAGGCGGTTAGCACACTGTGCTACCTATCTAGAAACCTGAGTTCCATTCTCACCCACAACTAACATCAGTGGTGCTCTATATTTGAACGGGTCTTGGGCATCCCCCCGCACCAACCCGTGATGATCAGCATGATAAAGTATGGTTAAACAACCCACATAAAGGACATGGCATGTGAAGGTCTTCACATGGATTGACAAAGGGCTTTGAATTTATATTATTATTATTATACAGAGGATAATAAATAAAAGATGGAGCCGATAGCTGCTGCGTCTACTCGCACGGGACTCACTCCTCGCCACTGCTGTTGACACAGGCAGGCGTTTAAATAGGGATTGAGCTGACCTCCACCCGGGCCTACAGAGAGCCTACACTGGGCCCCAGTCACAATCCACACAGCTCCTTGTATTTGCAGCGTTTGTGTGCACTCAGTATGCCGTGTTTCTCCTCCTTGGAGGGTCTCTGAACGATTTTGGGCCCCAAAACACCTGTATTGAACATTCCTCTTGCAACCCATACAGGGCCAGATTAAGATTGTGTAGGCACCTGGGTTACAGGTACTGTGAGGTATCCATTAATATTTGCAAAAGGAAAACAAAGTTAAAGAAAAATAAAATTTATTTTTACAAGGCTAACAAAATTCATCATTCACAAATGAAATAACTTTTCACTCAATCTCTGAAGGCCCTCCAGCTGGCGGAGGCCCTGGGCTGCAGCCCCTAAAGCCCCGTGCCTTAATCTGGCCCTGAACCCATGTACTAGGCTGTAACTGAATGTGTGTTGGCAGTGGTGGTTACTGGGAAAATATATGCGTGGGAAACAGAAGCCCTTTTTGCGAGTGATGGGTGGTATGCATATTATCATGTGTAAACTTAAAAAGTTTTATTATGGCTTTTGACCAATTGCCACTGTGCATTACATCTTTTGCAAAAGTGTGAGGACAGCGTTGTTCACTTTTCTCCAGATCTTATATGAGGTCAGGCAGCTTCATACCACAGATGTGGATCACAATTCATAGAGGTTGAAATTCACAATACTTGAGTTTGCCAGACTGAATGTTTATATCTGGCTAAATGTAGATGATTTCAAAAGGTGGTTTATACTTTGCACCTTGAAGCATAATCTATGCTGACAAATATGAACATTTCTGATGTATACTGTTTTGTGAAGACCCCATTTAGAGGCCTCCTTTGTTTATTTTTGGATTTTACTGTGTATTTTCTTATGCCTCTGGCCATAGAAGATAATGCAGACTCTTCACATGCATGAAATAACTTGTGGAGACCTTCAAATCGAATACTCTAGGCTGTGATAAAATGTCAATATTTTATTCGAATTATTTCTGAAAGTTTGGATAAAATGTGTTTTGAAACTGTAATTTTTGAATTTGCAATATTCTAACAGCTGTGGTGTTATGTTTAACATTTGTATTAATCACCTTGCAAACTTGCCAATAGTGGTTATAGTATTTCAAGTGCAGCAGTCCATTTTGCCTAAATAGTGATGCTGCTGTGCTTGACGATTGTTTTAGCCCAATCCCTGCCCATGGTCACAGTTCGCTTTTGAATGATTTGCTGTGGATATAAATAATAAATAACAAAAACCGCAGGGCACAGGATGCGATGTTCATTCACAGCCGTATCTCAACTCGTAGACCCGTGAGGCTGTTACACATCCTAGACATACAATTTCATTCACCAAGCACCTGCACGCGAGCTGATTTCATCACTCCATCTCTGCGGTGGATGTCCTCTCCACTCCTTAACTGCCACTACTTCCATCGTCATTCTTGACAAGTCGGCCATCAATCCCTTCTCGCGACTTGTTCCCTCCCCAAAGCCCACTAATTTCCATCTTCACAGTTACAATCATGTTTCTCTTGCTGTCTCTCAATGTAATTCCAAGCATGCACCTCTCCATGTACTTCTCCATGTTTCAGTGAGCACTTTAAAGTGTTTGTTCCAATGTATTTATTCATGACTGTTTTTTTTAATCCATGGTGTAATAATAGTTAGTCACATCATAGGAATATGAAATGTCCACTACTGTCTCGAGGTAGGGGGTGGGGGTATAAATTAGCAATAAGTGCAGCCCCTTGTTTAATTGAGCTGGGAAGCACTTTGATTTTTTTGTTTGTTAATCTACCATTTTCAATGTATGTCCCCTACACCAAGCATCAGTGCAACAATTATTATCTGCACACATGACATTTCTCGGTTCTGTGATTCATATCAATAATCGTTAATCTCAACGTCAGTCATGCATTCGAAGCTTTGCGTTTTTATTCCAGAGCTGGGCAGGAGCAGGGTTACACAAGCAGCAAATCCGGTTGCGTGGGAGCCCTGACTAATCCGCCATCTGAAGCAAATGTCGGCCTACGCGGCATTTTGTGGAAAAATAGTTGGGATTATGACCATTTCAAATGAGCCATCAAGGTCAGCCACGTATACTTGGCTAATTTCGTCATCGTAAAACAAAGCGAATATGATCTCTTTCAAAGGTTTTATTTTATATTTTACATTTTACGATGTGTTCACTGATATTTGTAGAGGTTATCAAATGCCCACACGACAGTACAAGCGAATTGAATGGCATTGATTGGAGAATGGCGACCTTGTTAGACATTCTGGTCTCAAAGTAATGTGCACGCTGATATGCTGTATACAGAATAAACGTGTTTGTCAAATGGCGGTGCATGTATTGTGGAGTACTGTATATTCATAGTGGAGATACACGTTTTAGGAATGCAGAGAAGCATTTGGCGACTAGATGTGGGGATGATGAATCGTGACGGTGAACGTTTCATTATCGTGTTGTATTAATACAATTGTTAAATAGATTCCCCGTATTTTGGAACGAGGCAGATCTCATTTAAAGTTGTCGGGGAGCTGTAATTGATAGATTACGGTGCTAATCATTGATTAAAATCAGGGCCGCACGAAGTGCCTGCAATTCACATATCCACAGAGGACCTCAGGAATGGAGAGACTTATATGAGTTACATAAATCATTTGATTCCATTCTCATATTGTCTTGTGAATCGTGCAAGATCATATTATCCTGGATCTAGTCTCCCTTACCTCCTAAACATCACCCAGGACCTAACTCCCTCCTGAAATTCATCTATTGACCTGGCTTCAGGCCTTTTGGGCTCTCAATCATCCATCCATCTACAAATCCATCCACCCAACTCACCATAATTATCCACCATCCATACTACTCACCATCTATCTACCATACACCCATTCATCCATCCCACTCACCATCCATGCATCCCACCTACCATTAATTCCACCCACCATACATACATCCACCCGACTCATCATCTACGCTATCCACTCACCTAGCCATCCATCCATTTATCCATCCACCCCACCCATCATAAATCCATCCACCATCCATCTATCGCCGATCCATCTATACTGCCCACCAGTGACCTACAATCCGCCATTCACCTATAATATTACTTGCCTCTTCATAACCATAATCATAGTGTGGTTGATTTAATGTTTGATGGATTTGGACATACATTAATCTATTTTGAAATATTTATATTCATATCTTGTTTGAATTTTGTTTTTCATTGGAATGCTCGGTATTAAATGTGCAGTGCTTGCTTGCAGTTCAGATTAACACAATGTCTCTTTGGTCTCCCACTGACATAATTTATTTGGTTTACAATGCACGCAACTGAAGTGCTGAAATCCATACTCGGATATTTAAACATGGACGTTGGTACAACTGCACATCACCCAGAATAACGTTTCAACATTGCTCTGATAATTTCTGCCTTTTTATGAATAGGTCTGTTCCCCTATTTCGAAAATCCGAATCACAATTCGACAACGATTGCATATAAAGCTGAGCACCGGCCATAAAAAATATCGGGTTTACAATCCCCGAGAAATGTTGCTATTTAAAAAAGTTATTTTCCATTACATGAGTAATCTGCCAATGAAACAGAGACTACCACTAGTCTTGATCGAACGATCCAGCTGCTTGTAAATGTAAATGACTCATTCATGCAATAGGTCAAGAATGCATTAGGAAGCGGGCACCGTAGATATTTTCTGGCATTCACTGCACAGTCCGTTGCTTTTTTCAACACAGCAAGCACAGAAAAAGCACAGAGCCAGGGAACACGGCATCCAAGCTACCGGCATAAACACGTGTGTCACTAGGTGTCTCTATTTGTGACCCAAGAAATAGTGGATGGACGTCGAAGAAAAACGAGAGACAAAAGGGAATAATGGGAAGAGAAAAGAGTAAAAACAATTACTGGCAATACTTACACAATGGGGTGACAGGGTCTCAGGTCAGCACCGAATCAACAGCAGTGCTTTGAACGCTATCATAGAGATAAACGTGTGCCTTCAAAATAACACGGCGGATTCGTGATGACATGTTTAGTTTGTTTGAAATCTAAATTCCTCGAGTGCCGCATATAATATGATAGCTGCAGATGTGTGGTACAACAACAGCTGGATTCTCCCAAACCATTTATCGATTAAAGGTGCACTCACTAAAAAGCACCCAAAGACAGGACACTGCATTGGCGATGGAGGGTAGATCCTTGGGTGTTCCGTCCCATACACTTTTGTCAGTCCTTTTTGCGAAGCAGAAGTTATTTCTAAAAATAAAAAAATAAAAAATCTGCGATGGATAGAGCCATCCCGGGCTCATTGCTTGATTCAAACGCAACAGCTCGGTCAAAAATTTATATTTTGAATAATATTCCTTGTGTTGTACGCATAGGTCTGGTGGTCTAAAACGAATTATAACTGTTTGCTCGCAAGTCACACTCAATATTTTGAACACTTTCAAGTGACTCTTGAAACAAATTCGTCAAGAGGAAATACTGAAATGTGAAAATAGAGCTTAACTGTCGAATCCGAAAAGAAGTACTGTTGTAATCGGGGTTGAGATTTTCACTGAATATATTCTGGGTCGCTGGTAGACTGTGGTAGGCGGGTGATGTGGTGTGCCGGTGTGGAAATATATTCTGGGTGGCCAAATGAAGGCCTCCCAAAGCCATCAGCAGCATTGGATAAATGTCCACAGTTTTTGTAGTGGAAAAACTCTGGGGCCTAGTTTGGTGATTTGCGTGGGTGGTAGTGGATCAACGGAAGGTATCGATAAGAGCACCGTTGTCAGCAGACAACGTGGAGGAACACTTTCAAATGAGAAATAGAGTATGGTTGTCATTAACTCTGTGAAAGTAGGAAGCCAGCAAAACAGAGAGACTGCCCACAGCATGCGCGTAAGAGATGTGAATTGATGTTTGGCACAGTTGAATCTATGCACGAGCAATTTCCTCAGTTGACCTGATGCTTGACATCGTATTGTGGTCAGTATCTTGCAGTTAAGTGGCCCTGATAGAGTTGACATTGCCCTTGTGGGAGAGGTTGAAGGGTTGCAATGACCTGCAAAGGAGTCGGCATAGCAAAATTGTGCCCAGAATGTTGTGAGAAAAGGTGACTTTTTTGTGCGTTCCAATGATAAAAGGCAACACGTACAGGTGCAGCCCTTGCTCGTGCCACTCCTTACAAAAGGGCACTAAAAAACTCTTGTCGAGCGTATTTTGGCCTACTCTTCCACACTAAATAGATGTATTGGAAGAGGTTGGTGTATCCACAATTTACCCCACCACACGTGACCTGTCAATAAACGAATGTGGTGGACAGAGGCAGCGTGATTTAAGAACCTTTCCCGTTTTAACTAACGTGCCGGGGTGTTGAATCGGCGACCTCTAGAATGCATGGCCAGTGTGCCAACCATTGCACCACATTGGTATCCCCCGTCTCATTGCTTCCATTGGTAGTGGCTGTTAATGTGGTTTTTCAGCATGGATGGTAAATTACTTGATAGCTCTGTGAGCTTCAGGATGGTCGAGTAAATGCGTGATTTATAGCCTAAGTGCAGACGGAGAAAGTGAATCCGAATGGATTTGGCTCAGAGAGATCTGAACTCGGGGGATAAATCTCAGCCTACAGTATGCCGGTTAAATATGGACAAGTACGTTTTGAAAGTGCAGAGAGCAAGAACAGGAAGTCAGTACGTGGCTCGAAAACAAAGGAGATGTGTAATTGTCTTATTCCGTATAACCAGAGCGAGGAAGATTTACATAATGTTTATTTATTTACTAACAATGTTTTTAGAAGTTAAATCTGAATTCCGATTGACAATTCGTATTGTTTCGGGTTACATCGTGTGGGTACAATGTCAAGTAGATCTATGCCTCCTCCACCAGCCATCAAAGCCAAACGGGTCAAATTGCCGTGTAAGCAAATGTGCCGATTGATTTAGATTTTCAGCAAACAGGCACAATGAAAAACAAAGCAAAAGATTTTGATAACAGTTAATATCGATCGTGAAAGCGTACATCGGTGAATAAAATCTGAATTCGTCAGTTTTGACGTGCATTTATTGAAATAGTGTATTACATTTTTTTGTTATTTTAAATTGCAGCTTATAAAAGTAACGGCTTGCAATCACAGTGCCACACAGCTCTTGTTGCTCGTGAAGAACAAAGTGGGTCTCAAGCTGGGAGGTAATGAAGCCTTCTCAACTCAGCGTCATCTGACCTGACAGTACCTGGCAAATGGCCTCGTGTAACCTAGCCAAGAGTGGCGATGCAAAGCGGGGGTGTTCAAATGCAATGCGTAATCGTGGTAAAAGTAATATGCTTTTAAACGGTGGCTCTAAGCGGCACATGGCGGAACAGCTGCTTGTGTGCAGTTTTCCATGGTAATTGGGCCTGACGTACCGAATAGTTCAAAAGGTTTTCACGGTGACCATCTGCGCTTTTAGCACACCGGTGGTTCAGAACATATTTTTTTTAAGTTCATGCAAACAGTGTAAGTCGGGTTTTAACTGTTTACATACAATGTACGCTTTATTGTGATGCGGTCCCTCACACTATTTCTTATGTAGTGTATATATAAAGATAATCAATCATATCGTACAATTTATTGCATAATAAGTGGAAACACATTCTAGATTTGAAGCTTTCGTGACTGCAAGGATTCATATTCTTAGGTTTTTTCATGTCAGTGTAGAATGAGGAATGCATTGTACATTTGGTGGATATAAACACAAGGTGAGCAGAAGAGGATACATATAAAACAACGTGGGAAAGGAAGTTTGGTTTTTTGATAGACGTTCAGTAAACCACATTTAAATGGATTTCAAATGAAACGAAGCTACATTTTTACCCAAAAGAAGCATTGTTCAGTAAGAGGAATTAGGCCATCTGGTTTATTTGTAAAATGCGTTAGTTGTATCGGGTTTGTTTTTAGTACTACAGTCAAACATCAGGAAGTCATATTGGACCAAACTACGTAGCAATTGTAGGTATTGCACTGTTGAATTATAAACAAAACAAACATGGAACGAAAACTTAAAAGTTTACAATAAAACATTGAGAGATGCGCATTTGGCATTGCATTGACAGTTTTTCATTTTCATTTATTAGGTATAGCCCTGTGAGCCATGCGGCTCTTGACTCGGGTGCAACCGCAACAAAAACGACATGAACAAAGAACATCTTAAAGTGACTACACGCAACAACAACAAAAATTCAAGAAAAAAACGGCAAAGTCTTCCAGGAAGAGGAACCACGTGTATCAGAGAACACACGCAGGTTAAGATGTAATTCAACTGGTCCTAAAAGTACAGTCATTGCGCTTAGCCAGGACACTTGACTTAGAAGGGACGGTGACCGATGGTCAAGTATTACTAAGAAGTGGGCAACCAATAAATATAGTGCGGTCGAGAGCATGTTGGCCACGGAGATGAAGCGAATCGGAACAACCGAGATTTAATCTGAACGCGACTCGGTCAACAGCATCGGTTCAAGGGTGGGCGAGGTGGATTATGACAACGCAGAATCATGAAAGGTGGCAGCGGCTTGCAGCAGCCTTCATCCAGCAGTGGCTTGACCGTGGCTCATGGCAATAATACGAATGGTGATTAATTTCCGTCCACTAATGGGTGTTCAGAGTACGTGAGCGATGAAATCCGCAATCACGGGCTGACGTTTTGTTCCCACGGACATCACCCGGCGCTTGTCACTGGGTCCGCCCTGGACTCCACGGGAGATTTCCGCACAGCGTCCGTTCATCCATCTTTGCTCAGAGACGTGTCATAGACAGATCTCTATTGATTCCGCTTGTCGATTTCAACCTTTGATGTAACCCTTTTTGCAAATGGCATTCTATAGGTCCCCCTCCCCCTCCCCCCACTTGGCTGATAAAGAAAAAAAAAGACGTGGGTCAATTACAAGAACTCAGTGACATTTCCATTGAGCAGGCACATGGATCTTTCAGCCCTCGGGGACTTGAGGGAGCACAAAATCTATAGTGCTGAAGCTGACCACAATGTCAACCCCATTTAGTTGCGATATCTTTGCTAGTGGAAGTCTTTCCAGATAGCGGATCGCTAAGCCAGCCAACAACAAGACGTTTGAAGTAAACCGATTCTACCACCTGGCAGCAATCTGTTGTGTGTAAGTAATTAGGTGGGGGGGGGACTCCATAGCAGTGCGGTGTTCTCCCGTGTAATATTTTTGTTGTTAACGCCAATGTTTCAGTGGCTTGAGATGTCCATGACCAAATCACACGAAATCATCTCAGAAGCTGAGCGTGGTTGAGCCTGAACAGTGCCCCGACTGGGTGACTGCCAGGCACAATAGGTTGCTATAGGCTGCAGCGCTACACGGAGGGCAGCATCAGAGTGCAGTGCATAAAAATCGATTGTTGTACGGTACTTCTGTGCTCCCCACGTCGATGTTCCCCTGCCTTTAGCAACTAGCACTGACTTAATGTGGTGAAATATGATCAAATGCCCTCCCATGACCGGTAGCGCATTGGAGGAGGCCCTCGTCCAGTGGTGGATTGACAAAGGTCTACACACATCCTTGTATGCGTGTTTACTCGGGATGCAACCTTCGCCTCTGTTTGGCATCGGACCCGCGCGATGATTTGTTGCAGCATAAAAGAAAATGGGAATTAATTCGGCGAATCAAATCGACCGAGGTTGAATCTGAAGGCGACTCGGGCAACGTCGTCGGTTCAAGCGCGTGGACGAGGTGTGCATTCAGCAGCGGATTGACATAAAAGCGGCTATCAACGTGCACGTCTTGCGGCGTTTGGTTGTTTTGACGCGTGAGATGCGTGCGCTGCAGAGCTCGGCAGGGCACGCGCGGTTGCGTTGTCACACGGGCGCTGCGCTCAGACACACACACGCACACGCGCGCGCTTATCCGCAGTTATATGGACTCGTGAAAAGGAATGCGTGTGTTTGAGCAGTTGTGATGCATGCGATGACCATGACATTTATTATTCCCCAGCTGTTTGCCTTCAACAATTCCCAATGCGTGGAAGGCATGACGCAAAACCAAGTTTGATTTGGCACGAGACGTTAAACGTGTTGTGCCGTTCTGCATTTTGTGCGGGAATATTTGATGGATCAAAGTCGAAATTAAGATTTCTGCCCTTCACATTTAGAGCAAAGTTGACATTGTTACGTTTTCGTAATGGTAAAATGGCATGATGTGTCTGTGGATATTGATATTTTACTTATTTATGAAACACTAAATCTTTTTTTTCCAGGATGTATCAAAACGATTTGCAATATATATGTTTGGTGTTTGAACATTTTAACAACTGTTTGATTGCCAGATAAGCTAAAGCCTGTTGTTATTTTTTCATCGAAACACAATATGTAACGGAGCTAAATTTATCGACCAACACATTCCTGCGGAGGGAGCTGGTAGGAAACGTTGGGTTGCTCGGTCAATGGTCAGGGTCAACGGCGGCGTGGTGTATTCCGCAAATATGGCCGACTGTGAGGGCTGGCACAAGCCGGCGTGAGTAGGTTAAACGTTGAGTTTTATAAGGGCACCACGGGGTGACCAGCCCCTCAACACCCAGCCCTCCCCTCCCCTCCCACCCCCCACCCAGCCCCACCCTCCCCACCCAGCCCCACCCCATCCTCCCCACCCAGCCCCTCCCTCCCCACCCAGCCCTTCTCTGCACGACTGACACAATCATCCCCTTTGGGCTGGTGTAACCAGGAGGTTCCTACCAGAATAACTTTTTTTCCCATTTTACTGAGCTCATTTTCAGAAGTGGATGGAAGTCATTACGTATAGGCATGTTAGAAATTCACCTTCATTCATTTGCACCTGCGATCCAAACTATGATTAATTTGCTGGCTGATACCCTTTCTTTAAATAAATGACAATCTTTTGAGATTCAACTTGCTTTTTGGCAAGCGAGACCTATGATATTATAATTACACTGGGACCGTTATTTGACATCTTATTGGAATCCATTTGCAAGGTAAGAGCATTATAACTAATGACAACAGCACACGATTGTTGCGCTTGTCAATGACATCACAAGTCCTGTAATATGTCTCTGATACTAAACAATGTGAACAACATCTCTCAATTATCTGTGCCTTTTTCCTTTTGCATAAATCCTGGAAGATCAGTGTTTTCTCAAATCAAACTTCACCAGTTAAAATTCCGCTCTCCACTCTGTTGCCCATCACGAGCCAGGATCTCACTAACTCCAGCGATTTGTGCTCCCTCCGTATCCCTGTTCAAGTCAAGGCCGAATGCCTTTATCTTTACAAAATATGCCCACTGTTTGTTTTGTGAATGATGTGTAATGCATGTGTAATTACAGTGTGACATCTAGCGGCCATAAGTGCTAAGTACGGGTGTGGGTGCAGCATGGATCGATGCACACGCGAACGACCACAAGGGGGGCATAACTGGGCCAAGGGTCAAAGAAGGGATCGAACTGGAAGCTCCTGGAACCCGCGGGAGAGTTCGAGAAGAGGGGCGTGGCCAAGGGCGGGGCTTGGCCACGCTGGGTGAATGTAAGGGAGAGGCGAACAGGGGTTCGGGGCTGTCGCGGGGGTGCGGGTCCTGGCTGTCGTCGCTGTCATCGCTGTCATCTCTTCGTCGCCGTCGTCGCTGCATAGCCAGCCAGCTATGTAGTCTTCGTCGCCGTCGTCACTATATAGTCAGCCAGCTATATAGTTCTACGTCACCGCCGTCGCGAAATGCTTGGCTAAAGCTACGAGTCAATCAGCGCTAATGTTACTCTGTGACCCTATTGTCAAAGTATTCAGAAATAAATAAGAAGCCCTCCACAGTCGTGTTTGAAGTCGTCTCATTACACATGTACAACCACAGCTTACTATAAAGAAGCTGCCAGCTATTGACTTTAAACAGCATTTTACTAAGTATTTCTTGGCAAGGTGATGCCTAAGGTGATGCCTAATAATCAAGGCATTAAAGCTAAACAATTTTTTTTAAACATGTTTTACTCGGTAACTCTTTTTCAGAATTGACCTGGCCACATATGATAGCTCAACGAAGTGGTTTATCACGTGGAAATTTATAGCAGCCAAATGCAGAAAAGTGGTTGACTTGGTTATAATCTCATAGGATTTGGCAAAGGTTTTTGGAAATCGTCATGCTGTCGAGGTTTATTTTTATACATAAAATGTGCAGGTTATCTGCCTTAAAGGGAATATATATATATAACTTTGTACAAAACCGAATATTGAAGTAGTTATCTTTTCACTTTGAAAATCCACACGGAAGTGTCGAGTGATTTTAAACTCACGAATCACTCACGGGCCTCTGAACACCTAGCCCAAACTTTAAGTTTTAATATTCACATGTGATTGATGTTAAGATTATATTGCTTATATATTCTTACTACCAGTAGCTATTTAAAATATCTGCTTATTTGCACTTATTTATCGTATCAATAATTTACAGCCCTCTGTCAATGTACGACTAGATAAAGGCCTCCTCATGCAATGTCGGTCATGGGAGTTGTCTGTAAAGGGGGCCTGAAACTGGTCTCAATATCACTCACCTCTGATGTTAACTGTGGTGAGGAATCGCACTCAGGTCTCCAGGTTCACAGCTCAGTGTGTAAACCACTCCGTCACTGCTCCAGATGTGTTTAAAAGTCTAAAAAGAATGCCTGCCCACACACGATGCTTTAAACAAATAAATATTACGCTGAGCCAGATCCGGCAAAAAAATATCGTGGCAGCAGAGTCCCCTAAGGATTTGTCCTTCAGCTTAGCTCTTGTCAAAGGGGCCGTTTGGACTTGCACTACCATCTAGTTTATGGGCTAAACACACACCCTAAGTGTATCAGAGTGGTGTCGAGCGAGGGGTTAAAGGGCGGAATGAATTGTATCCCAGCAAAGCTGCCACACAGCAGCCATCACCATTCCTCTGCGACAGCGGTCCTTAGATATGTTTCTTCAGGTTGCGTACATTTGTTACATTTTTTTGCTATTCATTCATTCTACCACTAATAAAAATATATTATTCTTTCATATGGCTGATGTAGATGCAGAGCAACAACTACAATTTCACATTCGGGTGGTCAAGCGAGACAACCTCATCAGGAGCAGCGGAGTGTATCCCTGTGATGTCTCCGTCGTATTTGTGGATTGAGCACTGCATCGTTATACGTTGTATGGTCTGTTCTGCATGACCACAGTCGCACACTGGAGATTTTTTTTCTTCCATTTGTGCACCAGGTATTCGCAACTGCCATTGTTTGTGCGGATGTAATTTCGGGTGGACCATGAGCTTCGTGGAAGATCAAAACCGAGGATTTTCCTGGTAGGGTCTGAATAATAAAAAAACACATGACAGCCGCTGCCATCCAAAGCATTCAAGACACAACATGTGGTGGAAGGAAGATGTGGCCGCTGCTGGTATTGGGGCGTGTGGGTATGTACGGCCAAAAATTTGTAGATCTGGCCTCTATGATGATTTAGGCAATCGATGACTCAGTTAGATTACTGGACAAATCAAATAACACGAAATACAGTTGTAAAAAGGTCTCACCTCTGTTTCCAATGGCAATGTGAAAAAATAATATCTGAAATGGCTCATGGCCAGTTCGAATATAATCGCCGACTGATATTAGCCATGGCCGTGAATTAATCTCAGGTTGCCACATTCAGAGTACAATGCATTAGCCACGTTACCACTGCTACTGCCACGTTATATTTACTGTGCAACTAACATGATCAGATCCCTCATATTTTTTCTAAACGAAATAAAGTTGTTCGTGGTGAATATTAAAAACCTCACACTGGCATGCTATTACATCACAGCATCATAATACATAATGGCGGCTTGAGGAGGAGTTCATCCAGCAGTGTATTGACCATGGTTGATGATGATGACTGGCATGCTAGTGTATCACTGGTGTGGTTGCACCCGTTCCAGGAGCTAATCTTGGTACGGTCCACACTGTGTGAGTAGTAGAGATGCATTGACCCATACACACAACATTCCCCACACGTAATCTCGCCTTGGTACAGCCCTGTGTCTGCTGAGGACCTCCCTGAAGGTGTCATTCTGAAGTAACAGGGCGATGTGTGCAATGATGGACACCCAACCCCTCTGTATGCTGAACCAAGATCTACGCAGCCGTAGGGCCCTTCAGAATATAGAGTAGATAGGTCCTTTGTCTCTGATTTTTTTTTTCGTGCAGAAGTGACACAAGAGTGATCTATCTATAGTTGAGTTAGAGAAACTGAAATGTACATTTATTTAATTGAGTTTCAAATTGAGGAATTTCTCCATGTGTGTATATTCACATAATTTAACATTTTTTGATCGTGTAACTTGAATTGTATTATGCATCATGTTTAAAAAATGTTTAAAGAATGTTAATGTGTTTATGTAATAGAAAAATACAAGAATGAATATCTGTAAAATGTGTCCGTTTTGCACAACACGCATTAAGTATGATATATTATGATTAAATGTAAGATACAATTCAACGTGGTCTTGCAGAACACAAAGTTTCTCAAGAACACCAGCTTGCTTCCAAATATATTTTATTGATGTATATAACGGCCGTAAAAAAATGTAAGAAGAAAATCAAGCTTTACTTTCACAAATTGTAGTGTTAAATGAACGTTTATTTATTCATAGTGTATCTTCTAAACACACTCACCAACAAACTTCTGTATTCAGCCACTGATGTTCAGAGCTACCATTAAACTAGGAGCTGCAACAGATTAAATGTTTTATTTTGGTTGCTTAATTTCTCCCAAGATTGAAAAACAGGGAGCATCTTTATTAATGAGGCAATGTTGCTATTGTTTTCTGGTACCTGCAGTGGCTAAGCAGCACATGGCATGAGCAAAATGGCATTTTGTTTTCTTCTGGCAGGTAGCCACCCTGCCTGCTGTATTGCCAATGTATTTCTAGATTTGAAGTTTTCGTGACTGCAAGGATCCATACTTTTTGGTTTTTTCGATAAAGTCACGTAGGTAAAAACACTAAATTAATTAAAATGTATTTGTTGGCTTCCAGCTGTCAAGGCTGCGATCTGGTTAAATAACTTAGGAATGTTGGCGTTGTTGAGTATTTTTGGGAGAGATTGCGTCCTCTCAGAGGTAATCGTGACTTCGAATGTTTTGCGTTTTATACAGGATAAAACTGTGCACCATGTTCTCATATGCCTGTTAACGTGACTCTGGTACAGGGTACAAAGCGCTCACGAGGTGTCATGACCAAAGCGGATTTGGCTGTGATGACATCTTGATCATGGTAGGGGTTCAAGATACTTCTTCATCAACACTCTTGGATGGAGGTTTCCCCATTTTGTTACCACCCCTCACGGTCCTACAATCCCTGCACATGAACTCGATCTCTGCACTGATTGGCATTTTGGGCAACTTTCTCTGGCTGCCATTTCATCACCAGTCTCATCCATCGGCTATCATCACTTCGAGTGATGTGTCCTGTCCATGCCAATTTACTTTACTTAAACGTCACAATTACATCTCTGATTTGATTTTCCCATGATCCATGTGTTCCTTATTATATCTCCCAGTGCACTTCCAAGCATATTATCTCATGCTTCTTTGCAACGTGTTCAAATCTTGTTCCCGTTTCCTTGTCAGTGTCTATGTTTCTGATCCATATGTTATAGTGGGTGATAGTTACATTAATTAAAAACTTTTTTTTATTTCGACATCTTGCTATGTTGCTTTCTTAATCATTGTATTAGAATGTCGTGAAGACAATGAACTAACCCCATCATTTGGATGTTACATTGATACCTGAATATACATTTAGAATAAATTAACACTATTTAACACCTAAACACAGACAAGCAGGACCTCGCTTGTTCTATCTTCATGATCCAGTGGAACAATGAAAGTTGTTACTGACAAATATATCGATCCAAGTTCTGAATTAAGTGTTAAAATATACTCGGAGAGACATGTTCGAGCAGCCACTAAAAATATCAAGTTTGCTTTTAAAATAACCTCACTGAATCTGCAATCTTGCCCTACCGCTTAAACCTATCAGCAAGTGCCATTACTCCGGTGACATTGTGATTAAAGAATAATCTCTCAGCATTCTTGCTGAGTGCCATAGCAAGGGTCAGGCCCAAAGCCAGTTACTTCTTTGACACTATAATGTTTGAATTATGTTCTCGTCCTTGTAAGCTTAAAAAAGACGGCCACACGGTGACCATTATGGAAATAAGCAATTAAACAATAAATTGTGTTATTGATACTGGAGGAATCCGATGAGTTATACAGCTCTTTTTCACAGATGTCTAGTAGGTGCAGATCAGAAAGTGTCAACAACGCACAATACAAAAACACGATGGGAGTGCAAAGCATAGGAAAGGTAAGCACATCACTAAAACAATCTAAATAAACGAATTTTATTTTACCAGGTAAAGACCACTGAGCTGTTTCGCTCTTTTTCAGAAGTGACCCGGCCACAAATGATAACTCAACGAAGTGGCTTATCACGTGGAAATTGATAGCAATCAAATCATCTAAACGCATGCCTCTAAATGTGGAGGGGAAAACCGGCATTGAAATACCCACCGCTCATAACGTATTCCAGACGTGCGGTGGCTTTAACGACATATCTTTGCGCGCAATGAAATCCCGGCGTCATTATGCAGCTAAGCTTATGCCACTAATTTTTAATTTATAGGTACAGTTATATTGTTATGGATTCGAGGGAGATAATGTGAGAGATGGGAGCAGGGAGAGGGAATGAGAGTGGCACGGGGAGAGAGAGAGAGGGAGAGTACATGATCGCTGTTTATAAAGCTCAAAGGGCCTTCGCGTGAGTCAATCCATCAGTACAGTGCATCGCATACAAAGCGATTCATGAAGCTGGCCCACATTGATTGATTGTGCCTGTGAGATATGGCATTTTTGTGGTGGCTTCGTGTGCATGCCTATATTGATAATGTGTCAAAATACTCTTGCGTGGATTACTCCAATAAGCATGACAACTTTGCTTCTTCGTAATAATGTACAGAATGATTAGTGTTGTTTGTCACAAGTTTAACACGTAGGCGCCGGTGTGCTGAGGTAGTAAATAATTGGGCCGTATTTTGTTCTACGTGGAAACTCGTACTCATTGGCTGTGTAGGTTGGTGGTGGGTTAACGACACATTTATATTTACGCGATCTAACCCCCCAAAAAACTGTATTATGAGCATTTTTTTACTACTTAATCCTTATCGTACATTTATGCCTGTGAGTAAATCAGCTGGACTGTGCCTGATCTCATCGACAGCTAAGCAGACTTTCGAAAGCTAAGCAGGGATTTTTTTGCCTGAGTAAATAACAAAACAAAAAAATATCGGACAATTGATGTGTATTATAATACACATTTACAAACTAATGTGTTCACTTTATATTTAATATACACAAGCACTGATGGTAAATTATTAATCAAGTAGATTTTTCTCCACTATGCTTCATATTGCTTCTTTTACATTATTTATCATCATTGTGCACCAAAGTCATGCTTCGAGTGTTTGGGTCACCAAAGTTAAACAACTCATTCATGTGCACGGCTCCTACAGTGCAAGACTGGATTTCTCATATGATATATTGCCGGGGGCCCCAACCCCGAACCCCCTAGGTGACCCCTCCACGGACAGTTCCAGTTGAAATTAAGCCCCCTCCTGCACTGCCTACTTTTAATTACCTCTGGCTCAATGAGATGCCAATTACTGGTGAGGCTGTGCTTATCCTACGTGATGTTTTCTCGTGGTCACTCTCAAAATTGCCGATGATATTCATAATGAGAGTGAGAGTGGCTCGCTTCGCACAGCGTCTCGTGCTTTTCCGAACGCCCCACCGTCTTGTCTCGCCGCACCATGCAGCGATAAAACGTTGTAGGAACCATAGTGTGCAGGGGCAAGTGTCAAACGCTCAATGACGTAACATTAACCCGGACCCTGCCCGATAATCTCAAAGTGCAACGATGCTAAAAAGAGTTAACTTCCCAACAAATATTGTTTTTATGTGGATGACAAGATTTTTTTTTTATTCCTGGACCACAAGGAGGGGTAACGCGGTGGCGAGATGTGAACTGCCTCGCTGCGTATGCAGGAGGTCGTGGGTTCGATCCCAATCCTGACGCCTGTATATTTGGAGTTTGCGTGTCCCCCTGTGGTCGGGTAGAATTTTTGTTTGGGTCCTTAATGTTTTCCCTCCACATTTAAAAACATGCGTTTAAGAGCATTTGGCTGCGTTACATTTCCACATAAGCCAATAGCTCAATGGGCCTTACCTGGTAAGATGAAAATCGTTTCGTTTAGTTTTTAGGTTACGAGCTCAGTTACAACTTACTATGATTATTTTGCATGGTTAACTCTCGGTTATCTTATGGGCAGATTATGTGGGTTGTGGATGAACTGTCCTTGCAAAATAAATAGGTGTAAACCTATTTATGTGTGTGTTTGCCCCGCTTCCATTGTTACCTGATTATTGAAACAATAAAAACGGACAACTATATTCGTAAACCATAAACATTTCCTAATGTACATTTTTTATAGAATCATTAATTTATATTTTTACGTTATCTGCCACCCTCCCATTACCTGGGATAACGGTGTGCCGATTGCTGAGGGTGTTTAAGATTACACATTTCACATACGTTCTGCTTTATCTGTTATCTGTGTTTCTGTTTCATCTGGGTCAACACTCCCCCCACACCCTCCATAACCTTGGTTAATAAAAAAAAATTGACTGTACCCGTAGGTTGAAATTGTAAAGTTAACTGCTGCAGCAAGTACCACCACAATGGTCTGATCCAAATTCGTTCCTGAGAATGCAGCATTGTGTGCAATGTGAAGCACTTGGAACGCAAAATTACCTGCCCCGGAATTGAAATCAAACTCCGTAGTAGATATTCTTAGGTTTTTTCGGTAAAGTCACGTAGATAAAACATTAAAATTAATAAAAGTAAAATAAAATAAAAAATGTTAATGTTTTACCTATGTGACTTTACCGAAAAAACCTAAGAATATGAATCCTTGCAGTCACGAAAGCTTCAAATCTAGAATCCATAGTAGATGTCCCAGAAATATTATTACACTTGCCGCATTGTGCAACAGACACCGCTTCGTTTAATTCATTATTGAGCCTCGATGTTAATTAATTTCATGTCACCAGGATAATTTATTTAACATTAATCCTCCGACAGAGACAATCTTGCCGTAGGAGAGAGTCCTTAGGACATTTTTTAAGATAGGTTTTTTTATTACTTTCTTCCATAATGCATATCAAATTAATGGGTTGTGTAAATTAACTTTTAATGTGAATATCAATATAATTTGTGGATTATTAAAACTAATAATATAATTGTCTGAATGTAGTGACTGGGATCGTCTTCTCTTAGTATTCAACAAAGACCTCCACCGAGGAGCGAACGGTGCCCAGGCATTGTTGTCTAAAATGAAAAAATCAATAAATGAAGCTTTTATCTCCCAAGAGATTCTAAATTGGATTTCAAGCTGTGGACAGGTGTGAGATGTTCTATTGTCACAATCATCTTTCCGGTAAAATTCTTGCAACTTTTATCGCTTCTATCATGGGTGCCCGAGTGGTTATTGTTTCTGCCCGTTGAGTATGTTTATGCACAGTGAATCAGTTGTTCAAGTAGGCGATCAAGTGTCTAAATTTATACCCCTTTATCTCGGAATGCATGATGAATAATGAAATTGCCGCAGCAGCATTGCTGGGCGTAGTCTTTATTGATAACAGTAAACTGGACAGGGCAGCTAATCTAATAATAGTATCCTTAGGAGTATTATAAAATTAGCTCAGCATGTCGTCAAATTAAACAAATAAAACACTTTTAAACCTCGGTTTATTCAGCTTATCCACAGAACTGCAATGTGAACCCACAACTAAATGTTCACTGACAATTCCATGTGGTGGCGGTGATGGAAAATGTACACTTCAGTTGTTATTCTGGTGTGATGAAAAAAAAATCCACATGTTTTATTAACGCTTCCCAACTAAGGTTGAAGGTGTTCAAGCATTAGCTCTGTCCATCTGTGCGTTCACCCATCCGTGTGTCTGTAATATGGGCTCATGATAACTTTCAAAAGATCAGTTTAACACGTAGGCTTTCGCGACCAATATTATTAATAATAAAGGTTTTTGGGTTAGATCGCGTTATTTATAAACGTGTCGCAACCCTCCACCACCCGACACGGCCAATCAGTAAAAAATGTGTCACGTTGACAAAAGACAAATACCATTGGAACCTCATTTTCCAGTAAAAAATATGATAATTGGTTTTTTACCCTTCTATCTAGCAACAAAACTGACACATTTTTTACAAGGAGTCATGTTTGCATAGACCACAATACCTGCAGCCATAATGAAAACAAAAAACATAACTCTGATAATATATGCACTGTCCTTGAAGGACAGTGCATATATTATCAGAGTTATGACTCCTTGTAAAAAAGGTGTCAGTTTTGTTGCCAAATAGAAGGATAAAAAACCAATTATCAAAAGACAAATAGTTCACTACTTTATCCCACCAGTGTGTTGAAGAGTGACAAATTGCCCGATGATGCTGGATGTAATTACCAGCGAAACGTCCTACTCAGAAATTGTAAATGTTGTGGATTCACTCTTCAACACACCGGTGGGCTAAAGCAGTGAACTATTTGTCTTTTGTCAACGTGACACATTTTTTTACTGATTGGCCGTGTCGGGTGGTGGAGGGTAGCGACACATTTCTAAATAACGCGATCGAACCCAAAAACCTTTATAATTTCCACAAGATGATACAAATATCAATACAATTTAAGTTCAAATTTGTATTGCT
Source organism: Lethenteron reissneri (assembly GCF_015708825.2). Taxonomy (NCBI): domain Eukaryota; kingdom Metazoa; phylum Chordata; class Hyperoartia; order Petromyzontiformes; family Petromyzontidae; genus Lethenteron; species Lethenteron reissneri. Next base: position 7,465,909 of record NC_083803.1, on the reverse strand, counting down.
ATGGGGAAATTATCCTTTAGAAAACCGCCCAAATGCATGCAAGGGCTGCTGCCCTTTGATAAATTTGTCCATCGTGGGGCTCGGAAGATTAGCGTTATTAACGCTAATTAAATACTTACGAGGGCCAATCCTTGTCGGAGAATGTGAGGGAATGTGTCATTGAATCGTGGGTTTGTTTGTTTCCTTGTTGGTATAAAATCTACTTTTGTAAAAGCACCGACCGAGGAGGGGTACAGCTGTGATTTATTAAATACAGTGTATTGTATATTTCCTCATTGCTTTCACAATTGTGCATTTTGATAGATAAATACATTTTAATGTCCTCTTATATAATTTCCTTTGTGGCGTTGAGTCAATGCCAAAAGCTACAACCTTCGGTAATCACACAATTATTGTTTCCCAATAAGCTTAGTAACTTTCCCATTTCGGTCGCTAAATAATTATCTGCGTACAATGGTACTGAGCATAACTGTACATTCAGTACATCTAAACCCCTATTTAATAAATATTGACTTAAAGCTTTCGTGACTGCAGGAATTCACATTCTTTGGTTCTCTCGGTAAAGTCACGTAGATAGAAAATAATAAAAAGGTTTAAAAAAACCACGACGTTTCGATCGCAACACAAGCGATCGTCCTCGAGTGAACAAATCCAGCTGGCAGACCGTTAAGAGAAATATCGCGAGAGAGTTGCTTGAGCCAAATGCAGAGCAACCGCAACCAAAGGTTTATATATGCTTGGAGTAGACGGGGCTAGAGATGGGATTTGCAAGTAAATGCAAGATCGCAGAGCTAGGAATACCTCGGCTAATTATGTCTGCATTAACCACAATACTTGTGGTCAGAATGCAAATAAAAATAAGGTGATCGGTATTACCTCGGTGTCGTGGCATCTCTGCAGAGAAGTGAGAGACTCGATCAGATGGGCCCTCCTGTTTCGGAGTCTGTTAAAAGATTTCATGGTCGTGTGGAAACCCTCCCCGTAGAGGCGGTTAAATCTTGACTTAAAGCTTTCGTGACTGCAGGAATTCATATTTAATAGATAACAGTGTTATTGTTTGAGCTGATTGTAAAACATAAAAGGCAGAAGGAATATTTTTGCAGTGCAGCAGATGATGTGCAATACCATCCTTGTTTACTGCAAATGAGCGCTGCAATTTTAAAGAGATGCTTTTGGAACGATTCTTCTTTTTATTTGTTTCCATAAATTAAAGACGTAAAAATTACTGTTGGTAAAGGTGTACTTGATCAGGACATGTTGCTGGAAGGGATGATGGTCAGAGGTCAATACAAATGACAGAGTGGCAGCCAAAGGATGAAAGACATCTGAGAGTACGTCCAGTGATGAAATCAGTTAAATACGTCTCAATTGCTCGTACAAAATTTGCAACCCAGACGCATCTTCAAAATTAAGCCAATTTACTCATCACGGGAAAGTCAGAGATGGCAACCGACCAACGGCTTGGTGAGGCCTTCAACCAGCAGTGGATTCAGTCCGTTTAGGAGAGCGACTGTGAGACGTTCACGGCGAACGCGTTTATCCGATGTGGCTGCTACCGCTCGTCCACATGATCCTGCCCGCAGGGAGCTGAGCCCCCCCCCCCCCGAAGCGATTCCCCGTCATCACGTGCGCACTGTATTCATGACCCTTCGGGGGGGGGGGGGAGTCGGAGTCCGCCGTTGCGTTTTTTTTATTTTTTTGCACAGGGGCAATGCAACACCGTTCCAATTTCCCAAGTGAGATTTTATGGAGGGACCCAGTTGAATTTCGAGAGTGCTTTTGTGTTTTGTTTTTTTCTTTGCACCAGCAGCATGTGACAACACCTCTCCCCCACACACACACACAAACATTGATTGGCAGCATCAGGGCATGTGAATTGTGAACTCTCCTGTTTGTTAGGGGCCATCCATTTAGTACGTACGCATAGAGGAGGGAGGGGGGGTTAACCCAAATGCGTACGCTTGCGTATGGGGGGTCCACTCACAATGTACGTACGCATAGGAAACGGGGGGGGGGGTGCGTCAAGCGTACGTACGCAGTGGGGGGGGATGTAAAAAGTCCGCGTGCGTACAGGGAAGGAGGGAGGGGTCAAGTTTTGACAGATTTTTGCCTACCTACTAAATGGATGAGCCCTTAGCTCTCATCTGGACTACCCCCCCCCCCACATCCGATTAGCACGGTTGACTACGTACGTTGCGAAAAAAAAGTTCAACATACATATATAACCATAATTTACAGCCCTATGTCAAACCATGGCTTGATAAAGGCCTCCTTAGGTCTTGTCCGTTTATGGGGGGTTGTTTGGCCATACTTCACCACACTGGTCATAGTGGATTTGTGAATGGTTGGGGGAAGGGGTGAGTTCCAGATGTCGCTCCCCACTAACGTCAGAAATGACCAGGGAGTTAATTCAGGTTGCTGGGTTCATAGTGCAGCATGTAAATCACAACGCCGTCGCTTCACCGCTCCAATGCTGCATCTGCATAGCTAAATAGGAGTGATATATGTTAACACTGTTAAACCTCGACTTAAAGCTTTCGTGACTGCAGGGATTCATTGTATTGTGGTCGTTCAGGAAAGTCACGTGGATAGGTTGAAAGAAAATAACAAAAAATAATGTTAAATAACAAAAATAATGTTATTTTCTTTCAACCTATCTACGTGACTTTACCGAAAGACCCAAAGAATACTATTAAAACTGTAGTACAATCAGCGATGTTGAATATATATTCAATCTGCACTCGTAAGCATGAATGTGGCCAAGTGGATAAGGATTATGAACATATAAAATATGAACGAAATTTATCAAGCCTCGATGTGTGATTTACACTGAACTTGATTTGAATGTAGAAAGGAACCGTAATCACGTTTACCAAAATCAAAGTGGTTAAATCCACCCTGCAACCAATCAACATGCGAGTGCGTGACCTGGACAGGTTAGGCGGGATGCTGGGGGGGGGGGGGGTGACGAAGCCTTAGGGAGACGGGGAACGTTGTTTGGGTGTATTAATAGCTGCAGGGCAGCAGTCGGAGCAAGAGAAATCAGTGGCAATATACGATTCCCAAATTGAAAGAAGCAGTTGCAAATTATTTCACCCCCCCCCCCCCTTTGCCTTCCACCTTCCAGCTACATTATCCAGTGGTGTTGTCCCCCCCACCCCCACCCCCCACCCCCCACGTATATCTTCTCAGAGTCCTATGCCTCAATTACAAAAACGCAGTTGTGTTGGCACGATGATACATTTAAAAATGTTACAATTCTGAAGTGCCCCATTCGGCTCAGGAGTCACAGCACCACTGTGATCCTCGGTTCGAATCTTGAGATTTCAGCCACCTGTGTTTAAACTGCATTTTGTATTGCAATGATGATCTCAGCCCAGTCACTTCATTGATTAATTTGAAAACGTAATAAACACATTCCTGCGGAGGGAGCTGGTAGGAACGTTGAGTTGCTCTGTCAATGGCCAGGGTCAACGGCGGGGTGGTGTATTCCGCAAATATGGCCGACTGTGAGGGCGGGCACAAACCGGCGTGAGTAGGTTAAACGTTGAGTTTTATAAGGGCACCACTGGGTGACCAGCCCCTCCCCACCCTGCCCCACCCCACCCTCCCCTCCCCACCCAGCCCCTCCCCACCCTCCCCACCCTCCCCACCCAGCCCCTCCCCTCTCCACCCAGCCCCACCCCTCCCATTTTTGGATGCACGATGGACGGACGGACAGAATAATCCCCCGTGGGCTGGTGTAACCAGGAGGTTCCTACCAGTACAAGCATTGGTCTGGGGAGTGTGTGGAAAAGTGTGACCCCTGTGAACAATCTCGTCCACGACCATTCTCTGACACACGGTAGATGCACTGCTTTGTAAGATATCTGAGCAGACCCTTTGTTTAGCGACGTGACGACACCGAGGGAATAATTGGAATAGACTTTGGAGAGTAGACCAACAAATAAATAAGAAGGTAACAATACTTTCATTGAAGGGTGGAACGTCATGTTTAGTTGAGTTTACCAGAACGGTTGTAAGTCGCGATGTTCGTTGCTTGTGTCTTTTGTTGGTCGGTGTACTTGAACAGCCCATCAAACACCCTCGTGGGCTGGAGTCGCCATTATCACTGGCAAATGCATGATCTTGCACGGTGCTATCTATAGCATTTAGGGGGACCTGAAAGGCCGCAGGAATACAAAATCGTGGGAAACAAATTGGCCCAATCCTCAGTGGGAAATTTCCATGATAACGTGTCACGCTTACCACTGCCCACGCTTGCACAAGGATTAATGCGTGCCGGTGTTCCGTGTGCCGTCCATAATTTATTTGTTTATCACGTTTAATTTTTCGAGTGTCATTCTGTTTGGATCTTGCTAATCCCCCTGAGTTATATATTGCAGGATTATAAAACGTAAATACAGTGAGGGAAAAAAGTATTTGATCCCCTGCTGATTTTGTACGTTTGCCCACTGACAAAGAAATGGTCAGTCTATAATTTTAATGGCAGGTATATTTGAACAGTGAGAGACAGAATAACAACAACAAAATCCACAAAAACGCATGTCAAAAATTTTATAAATTGATTTGCATTTTAATGAGGGAAATAAGTATTTGACCCCTCTGCAAAACATGACTTTGTACTTGGTGGCAAACCCCTTGTTGGCAATCACAGAGGTCAGACTTTTCTTGTAGTTGGCCACCAGGTTTGCACACATCTCAGGAGGGATTTTGTCCCACTCCTCTTTGCACATCTTCTCCAAGTCATTAAGGTTTCGAGGCTGACGTTTGGCAACTCGAACCTTCAGCTACCTCCACAGATTTTCTATGGGATTAAGGTCTGGAGACTGGCTAGGCCACTCCAGGACCTTAATGTGCTTCTTCTTGAGCCACTCCTTTGTTGCCTTGGCCGTGTGTTTTGGGTCATTGTCATGCTGGAATACCCATCCACGACCCATTTTCAATGCCCTGACTGAGGGAAGGAGGTTCTCACGCAAGATTTGACGGTACATGGCCCCGTCCATCGTCCCTTTGATGCGGTGAAGTTGTCCTGTCCCTTTAGCAGAAAAACACCCCCAAAGCATAATGTTTCCACCTCCATGTTTAACGGTGGGGATGGTGTTCTTGGGGTCATAGGCAGCATTCCTCCTCCTCCAAACAGGGCGAGTTGAGTTGATGCCAAAGAGCTCCATTTTGGTCTCATCTGACCACAACACTTTCACCCAGTTGTCCTCTGAATCATTCAGATGTTCATTGGCAAACTTCAGACGGGCATGTATATGTGCTTTCTTGAGCAGGGGGACCTTGCGGGCGCTGCAGAATTTCAGTCCTTCACAGCGTAGTGTGTTACCAACTGTTTTCTTGGTGACTATGGTCCCAGCTGCCTTGAGATCATTGACAAGATCCTCCCGTGTAGTTCTGGGCTGATTCTTCACCGTTCTCATGATCATTGCAACTCCACGAGGTGAGATCTTGCATGGAGCCCCAGGCCGAGGGAGACTGACAGTTCTTTTGTGTTTCTTCCATTTGCGAATAATCGCACCAACTGTTGTCACTTTCTCACCAAGCTGCTTGGCGATGGTCTTTTAGCCCATTCCAGCCTTGTGTAGGTCTACAATTTTGTCCCTGACATCCCTGGAGAGCTCTTTGGTCTTAGCCATGGTGGAGAGTTTGGAATCTGATTGATTGATTGCTTCTGTTAACAGGTGTCATTTATACAGGTAACAAGCTGAGATTAGGAGCACTCCCTTTAAGAGTGTGCTCCTAATCTCAGCTCGTTATCTATATAAAGGACACCTGGGAGCCAGAAATCTTTATGATTGAGAGGGGGTCAAATACTTATTTCCCTCATTATAATGCAAATCAATTTATAACATTTTTGACATGCGTTTTTCTGGATTTTTGTTGTTGTTATTCTGTCTCTCACTGTTCAAATAAACCTACCATTAAAATTATAGACTGATGATTTCTTTGTCAGTGGGCAAACGTACAAAATCAGCAGGAGATCAAATACTTTTTTCCCTCACTGTATATGCATTTGCTGGGTAACGAGCATCTCTGGCACATTTCTGACTACGAATGCTTTCGCATCGCATCACCATCTTCAGCATCGATCGACCCACTGCTGGATGAAGACCTCCCCAAGCCGTCACCATCTCACAATCCTGTAAGGTAGTAATCCGCCTAGTACCCGGATATGAGCTGAATGGATTGCTCCATCTCCTCGGCGGTCGTCCTCTCAGATGTGTTCCAATGCTTGGCCATTCTTTCAGACCATTCCTTCTCACCATCACAAAGGTAAGAATATAGTGTTATGGGTGGGTTTTTTCCAGATACAAAATTCCTTCTCATGGGGTTGCCTACTCGGTTCGCTATAAGTTAGGTGTTATGAATTCGTCATTCGAAAAAAAATCCCTAACCCAAGGGTATACAACACCTGCCATATGAAACAAGTAATTCACACATGCAGAATGTTTATCGTTGAGTCCTAATAATAAATAGCAATGTACAACCCTTTGTCAATCCATTGCTGGATGATAGCCTATCCATGCCATGTCAGTTTAGTGGAATCGTTTTACCATACTTCACCATGCTGGTCAGTGTGGGTTGGTGAAGTTGGTGGTGGGGGAGGATTTGGTAGGAGCAGAACTGCTATTAGGTGTGTATATAAATCATATTCAGATCACCAGGTCCAAAGTGCAATGCCCAGATCACTGCAGCACCACTACCCTTCTCGAGGAATAAATTAGTTTCATTGCAAAATAATGCTATAAGAGTGCACCACTGACTACAAGCATATCTTCCAAGTCTAATTATATTCTCGCCAGCAGCAGATGTAGACAGTTATTCCCTGGTGCTTTCAGCAAGCACGTCTTCAGATTAATAGAATAATTGTTTCTGAGATTAACTTTAATAAAAGCGTTAACATTCGCATAATTGAGTGTTACAAATGTCTTATTAAAGGTTGGTGCTGTTCTGAGATAATTGTCCTACATTTATAAACAAGTTCATGAATGGGCATAAAGTCCCATCCAGCTCTCCGTGTACCCTGTGAGTGAGGAGTCACCCAGAGGTTCCTGGCGACCAGGTCTGAATGCTACGGTGGGGCCCCTTATTAATCGTCCACGATATTCAGAAACCTGCATCCCAATTTCTTTAGACACAAAGCCCCTTATTTGATCCCAAAAAAGCATGCATCTATTACATTACACTTATATGTGTCAAATTACAACAAAAGCAGCTCAGTTGTGGGGACCTCTTTCGTGTGAGGGCCAGGGAAACGTTCCCTTGCAACCCTATCCCCTCCACCCCGGGTGGCCCTGTGTGAGTGTATTGTAAATGGAGAACGAGGTGGCTGTTGCAGAACCTTTGAAAAGAAAAATGCCGATGAACACTCTTCTCTCGTAACACTTGACGGCATTGCAATTTGATGAAAATATTCACCGGGGATTCAAGCGTAAAGACACAACGCGTGATATGGCATGCAAACACAGGGACTAACTCAAAGGTGTGGGAGGAGAACACTTGGGTAAGATGGTACGGCATGCAAGAATCCGTGACATGGCAGTCCCCATGGGAAATGAGCAAACTCAGCGAGGGTTTGTCTCTGAAGGACAAACGTTGGATGAGACTGGAGACAGTATGAGAATCAAGTTCAGAATGCACATAAAAGGCATGACCGAAGTGGAGGTGATACATGATAAAGCCGGGGATTGTGTAGCAGGGATATGGAATACATTGCTACCAGCATGCCGAGGGTTTTGTCTAGTAGTTGAGTTAAAAATAGCTAATGCTGGCAATGGGAATAAAGTTCAGTGCATGTAAATGAGCGTATGACGGTGGTGTATTTAAATGTGCAATTAAAATTAACATGATGGAAAAATAATGTATTAACTTTATACTGCGTATTCATACAACAATGTGTGGTATGTAAGATTACGTGTCATGTTAGACATCCTTGACGTATTATAAACAACATGCTGCTTTTAAGATAATTGCTGCTGGTTGGTGGAAAGTGTATTGAACGTTTGGCTACGACCTTTAAAGGTAAATGTATTTTGCTTTCATGTAAGAATGTTATTGTAGTTGCTGTGACATTCCATATAATGCGCCCAGAGGTAATTAAAGGGTGATTTATTGATACACATTTCCTCGATAAAATATATTCCTGGGATTGTTTTTTACGTTCACTTTAATCTTAGCGTCTCCATTTTATCGAGCGCCCAGGCAAGGCTTGTTTACATAATTCACTGAGCAGCCCTGCGTAGTTTAATGCAACGTCAAGTTTGTGAAAAGTGACAGTTGTGTATGAAATGGAAAATGCACCGAGTAGGGCCTGCGATGACATATGACATGATAGGCACGTTCATAAAAGGGCATTTGAAGGACTGGCTCATTAGGATTCCCAAGTGAGCATAGGTGTTCTAATACATTATGACCGTTCTTAATATATTTGAATGCCATGCATGTCTACAAGTGGGAGGGCTGGAGAAAATAGACAATGAAAAAATACTTGTTTCGTTAAATTATTGTTTGGCAGTTACGACAGGAAATTAAATACCTAATGTAACCTATGTTGGGTAACGATGATGTATAATGAAAAGCTAAACAGCAGCCGGTGTGATATAGTACATTTCAGAATTGTGGTACATCAGTAAGTGAGTCATATAAATGACTTAAAGAGGAGGTGAACACAGTAATCCCTTTGAGACACGTGAAACATTGCCTCTTTTGCAAGGGCGACCTGGGATTGCAAAAGCGATCTGGGTTAAAGAATCGAACATATACCAAGTCTATTAGCATGGGGCCTTATTTTGCCAGTATCAAAATATGAAAAAAATAACAACAGGTTTTACCCTTTCTGGCAATAAAACATGTGTTAATATGTTCAAACACCAAATATAAACCTTTTTCAAGGAATCATGTCTGCATTAACCACACGCACTTGTGATGAACAAGTACGTGGGTTTGAGGTCATCGGAGGCCTTCACAGGAAAGGATGAAAGGTCCTCTGCCAATGGCCCCTCATATGTAGTGGGCATTCGGGGCACCCCTGACGTCAGGGATTCGTAACTGCAGGTGGTACAACACATTTCCCTCGGCGTCCGATTACTCCGGCCAACCTCCCCGGCCCGTCCGACACCCCAGACCCCGACCGCACAAACACTGGGGATGAATAACCCATTTCTGGGATGAACATACAGCCCTAAGCGCGACTCGTGGACAACTCAGCGGCGACATCTTACTCGCTCTCGCACACACCGCGGCCGTAGAAATTCTATGACCTCCACCGGCTATCTCCCTGGCCGGTGCAATTTCGAGGGCGTATGCAATGGCACTTATAAAAATTGTTAGCCATGCTCTATCCCTTACTACCTCTTAGCTGCCTCGCATACTTCCGATACATCATCCAGCGTGACCTGCAGGTGTACTGGCAAAGAAGGTCTCTTCCTTCCCGAGGCAAGACCCCATCGTACATCAATAGGGGTGTACTTCCACGGCCATACTTCACTCAATAGGGATCGCACTTAACCCATTGCGCCCTGGACAACTTAGGTTTCACCTCACACACTTCATCCTTCCATGCTTCGTCAGCTTTCAGAGCATGTATCACCTCTCCCATACCCATCTCCGCAGTGGAGCCGAACGCGTCGTTCCCCGCTAATATCGCATCGGCTAACACCGTTCTCGCCTGAACCACCGCTAATTCCATATCCCTAATAGGGACTTGCAGGAACGGTTCCTAATCTCCCCTTAACAGTGTCGGCACCCCGAGCGGTGTGAGCCCATGGCTCTTCCGCTCTAGACGGGCCAAGGAGGACCTCCGCCTCCGGCCCGCCACGTCAAATTGTCCGCAACAATCCAACGGGACCGCTACTCCCGAGCAGTGTGAGCCCACAGCCCATTGCTCCAGACGGGCCAAGGAGGACCACAACCTCCGGGCTGTCAGGTCAAACCATATGCAGCAATGCAACGGGACCACTACCCCCCAAGCCGTATGGGCCTACGGGCCACCGCCCTCATCATCAAGAGCCATAGGTAAAGCTCTCAACCCCTCCTCCTCCGTCCAGCCGACAGACCGGTATGCTGCTCCAGACCGGCGGGTGAAGGCACTCCAATCCCCCACCGCCGCAGTAAATTATTTAATCACAGGCAATCTTCGTGGTCGATCGGCGGCACCTCGCCTCGCGACTGGAGTTGACACTGCCTCTGCTGCTTCACACGCAGGAACCCAAATGGCAGCCATCAGTCGCGTCGCCTCCCGCGAAATGGCGGCCCCCGACCGCGTGGTTCCCAGTGCCGGAACCCCGACCACAGGTAGCCGCTCCACCATCCCTGTGCGACTTTGCGGCTCGTCCCCGGCCGCGCCAGCCCTTGAAGTTGCCGCTCCCATCGTCGCCACCAAATCAGCGACGGTCGAGCAGAACAAATCCGCCTCCACCACCAGTTCACGCCAGTCCTCCATCACCGGCGCCATTTTCTCTGCACCCGCGGGGTTCGTCACCGGGACCCCGGCTCCCGGGGCTGCTGGGGGGACCCCTTGGTCGTCTTCCTTCTCCTCTTCTGAAGATGCTACAGGTGGGTTCTTACGCTTTCCTTTCTTCGGCATTTTACAAGCCACTTCTGACACCACTGTAATGTAACTCTCAGAGACACCGTCTTGTTCAGTTATATGGATATTTATTATGAATAAAGTCCGCAGACTCACTGATAACTTAACGAGTAACCGCGAGTGACCATATACACTTGGGTAACTTAGATAACTCTATTCTAAGACAACATAACTCTAGCCTTCCAAGACTACAAGGTGCCCATTCCAGGATGATGAAGACGACCCGCTCCATGGTGACAACGGTGACGGCAACAGCAATTCCCCCACAACAGCAGCCTCAAGTCCTGGTTCGTGCCGGCTCTTATCCCCCTCATGACCCAGCCACGCCCCCATTCCCGAACTCTCTCTCACCGCACCTGTCTCTGCCCTTATTACAATTTACGACCGTTAGGTCCCGTGCTTCCCCTCACGCGACCCTGTCAAAGCTTGTCGCATAAATCATTATTAGCAACCACTTAGGTCCCACATTACGCTAACGTGACCCTGTCTGTTCCCATTATGTTAATTAGTAACCATGGGCACGGGGAGCCGTACTGTCCGTACATCACCCCGTACTGTCCTTACACATGTGTAGTGTCAGTGATTCGGAGACAAGGTTTGTAGGAGGAACCTTCTTTATTATCAACATCCACGTTCTCGTCCACACACTCTCCACAGTCGCTTAGTCTTGCCTGTACAGAACACTAGCTGTCTAACACTGACGGTGCCGACTGAGATAGCCAACAACTATCCTGCAACGCAATATCTATCGAAGACGGCAGCGACGATGGCGACGAGACTACAGCAACGACGAGACGAGTCAACTCCCAGAACCGGTAGCCTCGAGCTCCCACTCTCAGCTCCTTTTACGCTACAAGCGCGGCCTGGCTCTGCCCTGACCGCGCCTCCTTTCTCGAACCCACTAGCAGGTTCCAGGGGCCTCCAGATGGGGTCCTCCATGACCCTTGCCCTAGTTCCTCCACTCTGCCAACACACCCGTGCACACGCTCACCGGCGTGTGCATGGTCTGTCCACCGCAGTTGTCGCTGCCGTCCACCAGCTGGCGCTATTACACTACACATGTCTCAAAACACTTATTTAAACCTAATATTTGTTATACTTTGTCCAACATAGCTGGTGTGCTTTGTTTACATCATTCAATGATGCGTAAGTCAGAATCATAATCTTCATTTATACTGGAGGAATCAAATGAGCTATGAAGCTCTATTTTACAGATGTCACAGACCATTGCTATCTCAGTGAGATATCTATAAATGGATTTCTCTGTATTACAAGGTGATTAATGTATATTCCATGAATGGCTCTGGCTCAGTGGATAAACATTTAAAGCATTAAAAAAGTGGATTCAAAATGGTTTGCAGAAATAAAAAAAATTATTTTTTGTTTTGTGCAACTTGTCATAATAATTTATAGTTGACTAATTTAGAAGAAAATGCACTACTACTGCTTCATGATTGGGATAATTATTTTAACATTTTCTCGAATTACTCTATGAACTCCAGCTAAATTTGTCATGATAATAAGATTATTTTAATGAGCTGGGATGAAAAGTACAACTTAAAATAAGAACCGCAAAGCTTAATTCTGTTCAATTTCGCAAGGTAACTGTGTGCAGCCCATAAATTAATGTCTTTATAAATCAAATGCATTTAAAGGTTTGCAATTTAAAAAGTAAATTTTGCTTTAAAAAATAATGGAATATAAAACGACTGCTTCTTAGATAAATTAGACAACATTCAGGCGTATTTAGTGAGCAATGAGGTAAATAATTATTGCAAAGGACATTGTGACTTTTCCAGAAAAAGATAAATGTATGCAACCTCTACATGCACCTTATCATCCGAAAAAAACTCTAGAGGCCTAGTATGTTCATGCAATTTTTGTTCGATAAGGTATTAGGAATGAGTTTGGGATTTTAAAATATAGGATTTTTAAGGACAATTTCAGGTGTTTTGGGGGATTTTTTGGGATAATTTACATTGAACACGCCTTCACGTTTATTACATTGTAAAAATAATAGAGATAATACCGTAACCCATGTCTGGCTGTATCTTTAACAGTTGTGCCAATGTTAGCAACAATTCGAAATTTCAATGACAGCAACGAATTCTTCATTAAAAATCATTAATCAAAGAAATATAAATAAAATCATCATCATCATCATATGTAATATTGTTTTTATATGTTTCCAATGTTTGGTATTACATGTGAGTGCCTGTGTCATGGCACACACTGTATGTCTTGTCAACCAACACCCGTGGACGTACATTAATCTGACTTCGCTAAAAATATATATGTGACTGCCACTCGCTCAGATAGAGCAACCCACATATATCTACACTCTCAGTATATATTTTTATTTTTAGAAAATGAGGCATGGCTGTGAACCCCAAGGCCACTGCACTGGGACTCCACAGACAGCAGACATGCAGTCCTTCGCACACCAGCCTGACATGCAGACTCGGGAGAAAGAAAAAAAAAACAGCAGTACCCCAGGTGTGCTGACACTTGGGCAGATGAAAGGTCTCGGTGGACAATAGAGGAGGAGGCCATCACCATGATTATGGAAATTTACTTTTATAATGAGCCACTGAGCCAACATAATCATAGCTCTAACCAGAAATCTATATCTGTCCATGGCACATATCTCTTTCTATGGGCCCATAGACTTACTATTGGAATTGGTCTATATCTCTTAACATGGTCCCATTGGTCTGAGAGATCTGCTGGATGTAATTTTCAGAGATACGTTGCACCGCTGGCGCTGCTGAAGAAGTAATACATTTGGAACGTTTGGTTCACGTAACAATTGTATTCATTGTCTGTGTTGGGAGGAGGAGGGTTTATGACACACATTTGTCCACGACCTAACCTAAAAGCAGCCAATTATGAATCTCATAGCCCCATACATTTTCTTCAGCAACCACTTCTCTATCCCCTAGTACGGTAGGTCCCAATCTGTGGTCTGCAGTGCACTCACTCGTGGCTGTGGAAAGTGCCTGAAATTGTTGCAGATATCATTTATTTTTTTCACGAAACACCATTATGCTTTTTACTGCCCATCGCACAATCGTTGAGATTGTATTCACCACTCACGAGCACGGCTGGCTACTGAATGAATCCACTGATTTCTGGCATTGGTTACTGATGTCATACATTTAGAACTATGTCATCGGTGCACGGTGGTTTGCGAGAAACGTTTAAGATTTGATGGTGGTTCTGCAGCTGGGGAAGGTTGGGAACCCCGATTAAATATAAACCACCCACTGCAAACACATTCCTGCGGAGGGGGCTGGTAGGAACGTTGGGTTGCTCGGTCAATGACCAGGGTCAACGGCGGCATGGTGTATTCCGCAAATATGCCCGACTGTGAGGGCGGGCACAAGCCGGCGTGAGTAGGTTAAACGTTGAGTTTTATAAGGGCACCAACGGGGTGACCAGCCCCTCCCCACCCAGCCCCACCTCCCCACCCAGCCCCTCCCCACCCTCCCCACCCAGCGCCTCCCCACCCTCCCCACCCAGCCCCTCCCCACTCTCCCCTCTCACCCAGCCCCACCCTCCCCACCCAGCCCCTTCCCACCCTCCCTTCCTCACCCAGCCCCTCCCTGCACGAAGGACGGACGGACACAATAATCCCCTGTGGGCTGGTGTGACCAGGAGGTTCCTACCAGTAATATTGTATTTACTGTCCTGATATGTTGTAGTCCAGAGACAATTTGGGCATCACACATTGGACATAATAATTATAATACGTATATATAAAATATTAGCATTTATATTGCACCCATAATGTCCAAAATGTCTCAGAAAGCATTTGTTTTAGCCGAGGGGACCTTTACTTGCAGTTTGTCCAATACATTTCATGGTGCAGAATATATTCACATACAACAACAAAAATAAACATTTGCTAAAATGGTGAGGAAAGCTAAGTTTTTCCTGAAAAAAAGAGGTGCCAGACATGTTCTCACTGTGGGCGACAGGGATGTCATGGCTTCCCCCTTGGCAAAGACAAAGAAAAAGCCTGTGTTAAACTGACAAAGAAAAAAGATCCACGGTTTTAGCCTCAACAGACTGTTGCAGCAATTACAGTTAGCAAGCATCTACGAGGGGGTGTGTGGCCAGAACCACACCTGGCCGTCTTTGTTTCCCCAGTGGCGATGTTTACACTCTCCACCAGGTACTTGTTTGAGGCAAAGTCGACCTATGGGAGGCCCAGGACAATTTCAGACAATCATCACTGATGTTGGCCGTTAATGGGAATTGATCTCGGGTCACCAAGTTGGTAGCACAGACCGCTACACACTACACTACCGCTGCCCTTGACACGACAATGACAACTCCCACCGTTCGTTACTAAATGGAGCACGTTGAAGATAGTGAGGGACAAAAAAACACATCTGTCAATAATACTAGCTTTAAAAGAAACATAATAGACGACGTTTGAGGGAATTGGCCCTTCTTCATTGCACGTTGATTTTGTTTTAGGTAATCGTGTATAGAGTTTCTATAACTCTTAAAGTGGGTTTCCGTGAACAGAGCATCACCATTTTAAGAGCAGGAACAAGACAGTAGCGGCGTGAAAGAGACATGAAAGAACTCAACTCATTTCTTAGGTTTGAGTTCATTTTATAAGAGCCTTGGGGTGCATTGAAAGCCAGTTATCTGTATTCAAAATTGAATACATTTTTGGTGATGCTGATGGTAGTGGTGCACAACCGCAAACAACAAAAGCTCAATACACGTGCCAAAAATACTTCTCAAAATAATGGAATCAATATCACAAGTGACGTTTCGGGCAATGGCCCTGCACTCATAGCAGAGAACGAGGGCCATTAATTGCCTGCAACTTTGCCTATTAATCAATAACTATATAATTGCCCCTCCTTGTGGCAGCGGTATTGACGAATGTGCCGAGTTCGAGGTACAAATAACAAGATATTTAGAGATTTGTTGATACTCTTGTGCCCTGCTACCCGTGAGATTGACCGGCGAGGTTCCTGCAATAAGATAAGCTGGCACGGAGAGCCTAATGAAGGCGAGCCTAATGAGTAGCCGACTCGGCCTGCTGTGGGTGAGCAAGGCCCGCTTGCTCCTGAGCAGGTTGCGGTAGTTGCCAGGCTGCTGGCGCTCGTGTGTGTTCGTGCAGCCAAAGATAGAAAGCCAGAGTCCAGGGAGGGAGGGATGGATGGCATCTCCAACTTGACAGTGATTGCTTGGCATTGTCATGTCCATCAGGATGGCTTGTGAGTAATCTTGCAGCAAACGGTGAACGTTTGGGGAGAACATTTGCGAATTATTTTTGGAAGTAGGGCAACAGTTGTTTCAGCAATCGAAATAAAAATCCCATCTCACAGTGCCTGAAAACGAGGCCTTATTTATTTTTTATAATAACAAAAGATAATTGAGAGTATTGACACAATGACTCAATGAAGAGACGTTTATGTATTCTGAATAAGAAGCAGAATTGATTCTCATGTCTGGCTTGAACAGCAATTAACCCTTCCATGACTCACGTGATGGCAGTCATAATTGTAATGCTAGGGAATGGAAGCATCAACAAGGGCTGTGATCGTCATACATTGTGAGGCCCGCATAATTTTTCAAAATAACCAGATCTCCTGGATGTACTTGTTATGAATTTAAGATCAATTTACAGAATATCTAATTGAATGTAAGTGATAATTAACTATCAGAATCGATTACACATCATTTTCGTTTTTCCAGGAGCAACTGTTGGACCTTTTTGCTGCTCATTAATTTAAATTGATCATACCTGCAGGGTAGGACAATTAATTGTGTTTTTGTAGAATCACTGAAGCCTCGTTTATAAATGACTCGCAAAACAATAAATAAAAGTGGGTACTGTCACCGAAATAGTGAGTTTTTCATTCCATATGTTTAAAAATATACAGCGATGGTAATAGGCTATTCCGCTATTAATTTAGAGCACTACAGCTTTCTACCACTCATCCTGTCATGCAACGTCAATTTCAGCTTAAAATGTTGCTTTGCTACTGCGTGTCTTCAACATTTTTCAAAATGTGTTCAAGGCGACTGCACATCCGCTCAACGCCGTGTCTCACTGCACAGACAACAATCATCTTCTCTAACCCGCTTGCGTTCCTCTCTTAGAACAATCTATCTCTTCTGCACAATAGAGGGTTTTTTGGGGATTATATCACGTAAATATGTGTCGTTAAACCCGTCACCACCCGACACAACCAATTAGTAAGGATTGCCACGTAAACAAAACATGCCAATTAGTTACTAGTTCAGCACACCAATGTGTTGGAGAGTAAACCCACAACATTTACAATTCGAGTACGACGTTTCGCCGGTAATTACAACTAGCCTCATCCCAACCAGCCTAATTGTCGGCGAAACGTGTGCTGAACCAGTAACGAATTGGCATGTTGTGTTTCCGTGACAAACCTTAGTAATTGGCTGTGTCGGCTGGTGGCGGGTTTAACGACACAATTATATTTACGCGATCTAACCCAAAAAACCCGTATATTATGGATATTGGTCGCGAAAGCCTACTACGTGTTAAACCATCTCTTCTCCCGAGCCGATGCTGCTACTCCCTGCTCCCCCCCAGCTACGACCAGGCCTACCCCAACCTCTATCACTAACCCAACCTCTATCACTACCCCAACCCCAATCACTACCCAACCCCTATAACTACCCCAACCCCTATCACTACCCCAACCTCTATCACTATCCCAACCTCTATCACTACCCAACCCCTATCACTACCCCAACCCCTATCACTACCCCAACCCCTATCACTACCCCAACCTCTATCACTACCCCAACCCCAATCACTACCCAACCCCTATAACTACCCCAACCCCTATCACTACCCCAACCTCTATCACTGCCCCAACCCCTATCACTACCCCAACCCCTATCACTACCCCAACCTCTATCACTGCCCCAACCCCTATCACTACCCCAACCCCAATCACTGCCCCAACCCCTATCACTGCCCCAACCCCTAACTCCACCCCAACCTCTATCACGACCCCTCCTTAACCACTCCCACCTGGTCTCCTGTCACCATAGCCACACCACCACTTTTAATAACCTGACTCTATATCTCAACCACAATCTTCCTTTGTACAATGTTCTAATTGCAGGTGAAGCACTATGGAATAAGGCGCTATATACGTCTGTATAAGATTAGATAAAGGGAGTTTGAGGAATGAAGCATGACCGTCGCTGCCAGGTCTGCTGTGACTTTTTGTACGTCGCCCGCATCCAGCCAGCAATCTCCCATGGCGTGAGTGGTGACGGGACTGTGATATGCAAGCCGTTGTTACTGATGTCTGGACCCGCCATCTCACGGCCTTCCACTTACACTGACAGGCATGCTCACAGAAAGGACGAATCTAAGCATTTCTCGGAGAGCTCTTTTGAATGGACGCACCCGTATCAAATCGCCCAACGAATGTCACATTGGTGAGAAGTTTACAGCGCTGTACTCCGACCCTGCTTAAAGTGGGGAGGCATACAAAAAGTCAAGGGGGTGAGAATGACAGAGTCACTGTTAAACAAATGAACAAATGTTAAATGCCAAACAATGAAACCAGCTGAGCCTTCTGTGGGGGAGGGGAGGTCTGGGGTCAGACCCCTTTGCCCCTCACCCCCCATTATTCTAGAGGGGCTGTGAAATTAGAGGCAGAAAGAAGGAATGGGATCTTGATTTGAAGCTTTCGTGACTGCAGGAGTAAGGAATGGGATATTATTATTTTTTACATTTGTATCAAATTTTTTTTTTAAAATTAAAGGTCGCGGTTTTTGTTCTTGTTTTTACACATTACACGCATCCAATAACTGATTGTTGTTTCATTAATAAAGTGGCTGGGTGTTGTCAAACATAGAGTTGTCCGACATGATCCAATTTTTTATGATTTTCCACTGTTGAAATGTCACGTGTTTTAAAATATCAATGGCGTGTGAAATGTTTCCGTGTTGTAGACATGTACTCGCACACAGAATGACACTGAACGTGCCACGACACTGAACATGCCACTGATATGTTATTGGGTTGGACCGGGTATTGTTCAGCGTGATCCAAATGTATGGCTTTCGAAAGAGGCTCCCAGCACGTGCAGTTAAACGTCGGACATCGTGCCGAACAGCACGCGGTACAACTCCCGAAAACACATCGCAGATATTTACAGCGTAACTGCGAGCACCTATACGGTCATATACACAAGCTCCATTGTTTAAGAGAGTGAGTGATACAGAAATTTCTATTTAAAGCTTTTGTGACTGCAGGGATTCATCTTCTTGGTTCTTTCGGTAAAGTCACGTAGAAGGGAAGTAATAAAATAATAAAAATAAAACATAATAAAATAATAAAATAATAAAAATAAAACATAATAAAATAATTGTATTATGTTTTATTTTTATTATTTTATTACTTCCCTTCTACGTGACTTTACCGAAAGAACCAAGAAGATGATACAGAAATATAAACAATGATAAAGCTATATACATCATCATTTCGTACCATATGTTTTTGCTCATACAGTGGAAAATGTTATTGTGTGGGCTCAGGAGAAAATTAATTTGATACCTTTGTCATCACTGAATGGAGGCTGCCTAAAATCCAAAGAAGCCTGGCTTAGAACATATGTGGCGTGCACTAGAAGCAGAATCTGGTTGAACGTAACTAAATTGAAGCGATGTCCCCATGCGGCATGCTCTACCACTCTACATCTGGCCATAGTAAATATTTTTTTTTTAAACAATGGCGCTGATAATCCAGAAGAGATTGAGGTTGGAGTTGATCAGTTAGAAAAAATGCGCCCTGGGCGAGACTCCCAGTTGAGCCTAATCAAGCCCAGCAAGTCGAACAATTATGTCCGCTTCCAATGTTGTCTTTAACACCCGTGCTGGCATAACACCAGATTTGGATTCTGCTGTTCCAGAAAATACTTTGAGATACATTTTTTATTTTATTTATCTTTAGTCAAAGGTGGTGGCGACAAAAGGTGCAGCCGTGGAACTGCTTGCTCACGCCACTGCTAATAGAAGGGCCTTCACTCGGGGGCGCTTTAGAGAGCTCCTCTAGAGAGCATTTTCCCTCATCTGCAGTGTTGGCCAGACATCTTGATAGAGGTGGGAATACCCACAATTTACGCTACTGCACCTGACCTGCCGATCGACAAACTGTAGCGCAGCCATTCATACTGCCGTGTGGTCTGAGGCATGGGACATTGAAGCAACTTGCACCATTGTTTCCAAACGCCACGCCGAGAGATTGAACAGCCCAGCCCGCAGTGTGCTCACCAGTACGCCAAAGCAGCATCCCATCGATAATACCAAATCCTTAAAACAATTCTTCAAGAAACTGACACATGTCTTAAAGGAACACAACATCGAATAAAACATGTACACGCTAAACTAAAATCGTTTTACGTAAACAACTTAATTTAACGTCGAACAATGATGTAATGGTGCTGTTGAGACATGCTTCTGTTATCATCGCTCAATATAAAAAAAAGCAATGTATATATTTGTAGCATTATTATTCACGTAATTTCCTATTAAATCTCAACTCTAAATTGTACATTTTAAATGGGGTTTGAAGAAAAAAGCATAACCATCGCTGCCAGGTTTCCTGTGACTTATTACACGTGTTAGTAGCATCATCATCATCACGATCCATGGGCAGATAGCTCGTAGGTTACTACAGCACATTTCGTAATTTGCCTCCACTCTCCTCTGTCTTGTGCCAATACGCTCAAGTACTGGAAAAATATTTGGCACACATCTCTTATGTCGTGAAGCCATCCTCTGTTAGGTTATCCTCTATTTCCCGTTCCACACTTTTAATTGTGAGTTCATAGCGCAGTGCGCTAACCATTGCGCCATCACTCCCCACAGAAACACATTAACACACGCATATCGGACAGTGTAAATGGAGCCCACCCTTAAACAAGTTCTTATCTCAGAGTGCACCTTCATAGGGGCCCATGGGCCAGAAGGGCCCATAGGGACGAGAAATTGGACAGGAGGTCACGCAGATTTAATTCCTTCTACCTGTGCTAGCCACGTTATGCCCACTAGCTGCATCCGCAATACCGGATACAGTTGTTAAATACGAGTCACGTTCACATGAATTTCTCGTTGCTTGGAAGATAAAGGAGCATTAGATATTGTTTACCTGCCACTGAATTTTCTCACATGTAGATGCACAGCACCATATGAAGGATGTTGCATGCCAAGATATTTTGATTTGCAACCTGTAATTTGTTTTAATTTAAATGATAGTAGTTTGTGCCATAGAGTTGGAATTTTAGGTGGGCAATTTGAGAAAAAAACTAATATTTATCATACACTACTTTCAATGATGTTTCACTGCACTTTTGTGTATAAAGCATATCCCTGGGTGCCTGGTAACAGGCCACGTGTCAGTGATAGGGCATGAGGTTCAGGTCAGTTCATTCACTCTTCACTGCTTCATCAGCACAGTATAATTAACCCTCTCACTATGAGCTCACAACTTGGAATCGTCACCAGTGCTTGTCAGCACAACGTACTCGAAGTTCGCAGTAGCACACACACATTTGTACATTGTTACAGGCAGTCTCCTTTGATAAAGGTGCAAGTCGGTTAGCTGCATTATGCTGTAATTTGAATCAGATAGTGCTCCATCACTTAATTGGCATTAACAATTTTGTTAGGCTATTGTTTATGTTCAGTCCTTTACGAATAACTAAGCACCCATATCGTTCGTAAAGTCTAAATTTTTTAATGGTTACTAGAGTTTCACTTTTGTGCAATAATGTTTTTAAAAACAAAAACAGCACTTACTGCAAGTATTTGTAACATAAGAATGCAACACATGTGTAATGACAGGGTGACACCTGCTGGCCGGAAAGGGAATCACGGGTACGGGCACGGTTAAATACCAACTAATCAGAGAAGGAGGCGTATCTGAGGCAAAGGTAACAGGTGGGGTTAGCCGGATACTCCGTGAACCTGCTCGAAGGTTCCACGAGAGGGTGTGGCCGGAGGTGGACCCGTTCCCTCGTGTGTGGGGTCCTGGATCCTGGCTGCGTCGCTGCTCGCCGACATCTCTCTCTGTCGTCCGGCCACGTGAAAGATCTCCTTCGTTGTTTCCATCGCCGTCATCGTCACGCCGCCAGCCAGCGGCGTAGCCAAGTGAGGGCAATGGGACCACGCCGAGTGATCGGATGTGTGTGTAGCCAGTAGAGGTGTTATTACCTAGAGTTATACTCAGTGTGAGGAAGAACAAGTGTTGGCCTGTGTTGTGCCCAGTGTGGGTAATAAAGAACAAGTACCCTCCACACGACTTGTCGTGGAGGTCGCTCATTACACATGCATCAATAACAATGTAACCTTGAAAAAATATTTAATAGGCAACGTTTTGGACAATGGCCCTTCTTCATTGGAAAGAAATAGAGAGGCCAGAGAAATACAGCACTCGATATATACCATGGGGCTTATGAGAATAACATTTCAAAATGTTTTATGATTTCCAGTTTTTAAATAGCCATGTGAATGGTTACCTAATAGTAGGTATTGAGTAATAGACACACCTTTCAATAATCGTTTGTATTAAAGGTAAAGTTATTCATTGTAGCTGGCACATTGTATTGTGGGAAGGTTGGTTCTTGTGCGAGCAAGGCATAATCCACCTCGATAATAAAAATAACAATGTCATGTTATACAGCGTCATTCGTGCTAATTGCATCTCACAATGCTGTAGAATTATTATATCCATAATCACATTAAAACCCTCAGAAATTTAAAATGAATAAACAAATCAAGAAATGTTATAAAAACGACAGAGAGACACTGCAAAATTAGTACATTCAATTATTTAATTGTCATGCAAGAGTCTCTACAATAACTTAAAGCAGCGGTCGGGAACCTATGGCTCGCGAGCCATATATGGCTCTTCCGGTGACGGCATATGACTCCCAGACAATTTGGAGTTGAAAAAATTAAATAAAAAATCTGTTTGGAACTGATTTTAAAATACTTTTGATATTGCTTAATAATACTGTGTCATTTTAAAGTAAACAGAAATTAGTTTTGAAGATAAATTTCACGGGTCACGGGGACTCAACGCCTGCGTGAAGCTCAACCTCACCACGTACGAACCAGACTACAAGGCCATCAGCAAAACCATGCAGCACCAGAAGTCGCATTAAAAGTAAGACATATTTAATTAATTATACGTTAAAAATACTATAAGGCTCTCAATGCAATATATTTAGAAATATTTGGCTTTTATGGCTCTCCCAGTCAAAAAGGTTCCCGACCCCTGACTT
Source organism: Lethenteron reissneri (assembly GCF_015708825.2). NCBI lineage: Eukaryota > Metazoa > Chordata > Hyperoartia > Petromyzontiformes > Petromyzontidae > Lethenteron > Lethenteron reissneri. The sequence goes on along the minus strand of NC_083803.1, from coordinate 7,443,001 downwards.
AAAGGGATGTCCAAATTACAGAACTAAATACGTTATAAAAATTTGTAGCAAAAATCAACAGCTGCAATTCTGGGACAAGTTGCATTTTCAGAGCTTACTATGTTCATTTGCAATCAAACATTGAGTGTCACTGTCATCAGCCTCTGGTTACCATGATTGCAAATGATAGCCAGATTAGGGCGTTCTATCGACAGTGCGGGAGTGACAGATGAATGCTCTGATTGTTCCATCAGTTTGGCAGGAGGGTTTCAATTACCTTAAAGATATTTACATTATGTATTTTATCCATGATAACAGGTCTCATGATATATCTTTATCTACTGTGCAAAGCGATGTTTATTAATATATTTTTTCAAAGACAATTTCATTTGTCCTGTACTGAATATGTTTGGAGGCTAACATCCCTTGGTCTGTTAAGCTAAATGCATTTGTCAGCCTCGGCACTGCTGCTCCACACGACGCACGCACACTCGTGCGTGTGCTCTGCTTTGCAGGGTTTTACTGAAGGTGCATCACAAAGTTTGTTGGCGTCGAGAACGTTTCTGGAAAGTTAGTCTGCCCACTCCGGGGAGGAGGAGCAGGCGAGAGCTCAGATAATATAATCGTTATCGTGGTAGGAAGTGGCAGCTGTGAAAAAACATACTGTAGGTCTAATGTGGGTGTTTCTTTGAAAAGTTAAATGCATTTTTCTCATTTAGCAACCTTTTTTTATAGCAGTTGCCGATCACAGGCTAAAAGACCAAAAATGCCAAGCAACAGCAACATTGAAGGTGCAATAGGTAAGATATATTTCTTACATTGAACAAGGCTGTAAGTAGTTTGGAAAAGAGACGATGAGAGGAAACTCCAAAGCTTAACAGTGTGAGGGAAAAAGCAAAAGGATACGTCTTATGACCTGCAGTATGATGGCTGAGCAGAGTATGGACGAGAGAAAACATTCAATCTGGTAGACCGAGTCGTCAACATGCGTGGAACAATCAATGAGTGAAGTTCATGGGAACAACTTTGGTGGTAGCAATAGAAGAGTTATAAGAAGACAACTAACCGCTGATGAGCGAGCGAGTGACTCGAGTGAATCAGCGAATGCTGGGTCATCAACTGATATGACTGCTGCAATCTGAGGACGTCATTTCGCCAGTAATTACAACTAACAACCAGACAAATATTTACGTGACCTAACCCAAAAAACTATATTTTTGATGTTTTGCCTCACGGCAGGTATGGGGATGTGCGTACACAGGAATTTATTGATATGGTGTTGAGTTTGGTCACGTGACCAGGAAGTTACGACTTAAGATTCTCTAAGCCATGCGGCAGGGTGTCAGCCATTACACAGAGTACAAAATGGAGGCACAAATAGCGTCTAAGTGAAGGCAGGTGCATCTGTTCATTGTGGGACTTTATGAAGCATTGTCTGTAAGTTCGTTTATGTTCTTATACTACTGTTTATGTTAGGATTGACGTTATAATGCTGTAAATGCCTTTATAATGCTGTTAAATTGTCATGATAAATATGAGGCCTAGTTAACAACGAAGCCTGCCACTTGCATTATTGTGAATGTTACTTGTAATTGGATAAGTCGAGCCAGACTTGTACCCATGTAACTTTAATGCGATCTTGAGAGCAAGGATGAAGAAGTATCTCATCCGCAGTTCAGTGTTATGTGCAGTGCTCTACATTTAGGCTGCAGTATGGTGATTACACGATGTGACCTTATTTAACACAGTAGCTTATTTTCTTGTGTCGCTATTCAGTGCTAATGTAGGTTCCTGGTCCATCCAGGACCTATCGTTGAGTTTCATGTTATCTAAGACAATGTTGATGCGCCATTCATTGTATCGATATTGCAAGTATTAACATATGCTGTATTTTGTGCTGTTTTTCCATCAGTTTTACCTCGTTCAATTAATTAAATACGTCGGAGTCGGATGTTCACCCTGGCTCTGAAAGTTTATTGAATTCGAGGTTAACTCCTCGGATAGTGGTGCAACACAACGCACAGCGAGGCCGACATAATGGATGATATTGGTTGCGAAAGCCTACGTGTTAAGGGGGTGGTGAGTTTGATCCCGACCCATTGAAGCCTGCATATTTCTAATTTGCATATACTCCCCATGGTCACGTGGATTTGTCTCCAGGTCCTCCAGGTTTTCCCTCCACATTTATGATCAACACGCGTGTATAGAGCATTTGATTCAAATACATGTCCACATGATCAACTATTAAGTTGAAGCTATCATTTGTGACCTGGGCGCTTCTGAAAAAAAGCTATACACTAGCTCAGTGGGCCTTACCTGGTAAAATAAAAAGTTAATGTTTAGTTTTATAGTTTAGTTTAGTCGGCTGGCTACGTGGCTCTGTCCATGAAGGATTTTGCTCACCGCTGATTCCCAAGATGTCCATTGTGGCGAGCCCCGCTGAGGTGCTCTGTACGCTCGCTCGTTAGTTCGCGACACCTGCTTTTTTCGCGGAGAGAAGGCGCCCACGTTTACGCCGCTTGTGGCAAGATTTTTTCGTAACTAATTGTTGACATTTGCTCACCTTGTAGATAACTGATTCGCTACCTTAATTGGTGGGCAATTCAATTAGAATTGACGCCATTACGTTGTAATTAACGTAGAGCTAAGAAATGCTGCGCTACTGTTGTGCGTGTGTGAAAGGAAACAGCCGCTGTTAATAAATAACGACCAGTTTACAACATGTCAGTCATTTGATATTGTGTTGTATTTATTATTTATCAGGGTAAACATCATTATTGTTTAAACTAGTCCAATGGGCCAATAGGTTCAACGCCTATATTTAAATATAGCCATCACGAGACAGTGCAAAGGGTTGTATTTTATAAAATGTAGGTGAATCCGCACCATTATAAGGCGCCTACTTATTTAAAATCCATCTAGACAAAATGGAGAAATTATTTACTTGAATCGTGCAATAGCTTTAATCGGACATGTATTACAGAAGGCAGCTACATTTCAAAAATAGTATCCTGAGATAATTCAACTCGGTGCGCTGAAGCAGCAAGCTGGCAGGAAGGAGATGTCCCTGTGATTGACGTGAGAGGCTGCCCTCTCACCCCATTCCTAATTACCTGTTTGCTCGGGCATGCGTACTGGCCAGCGGGTCAATAATGCCTCCTTAGACCAAGCGTGCCAAGAACCACGGCTTAATTTAGCGGCCCAATCAATACGACTCCAGTTTGATATTGCAGGCACACAAATAGGCGATGGCTTTTCAAGTCCCACAACATCTGAATCTGTCTGTTGGCTTGGCCAGCCATGCAGGGTGGAGATCACTGATGCAGTGGCGCCTAGTGGGATTAATCTTGGGAGGATGTGTTATTCATTGGTTGTGTAACATGATGACCTTTACGGAGCAGTAAGGTAATTTTATTCCTGATATTCCTAAGACTTCTAACGCTTCATTGCATGCTGGTTTCATTGAGGCACACACCTTGTTTTGAAGTGCCGCCCCCTACTATGTGGGATAGAGGTTACTAGAAGGGGTCTCAGGTATCTGCTTCAATGACGGTTTGCACTCTCCTGTCAGGGATCCGAACTCACTGCTTGTCTGCTGAATAAAATTGTGAGGATGTTTTTTTGTTAAAAAGTAGGGTCTAGTTTTGATAAATGTATACAGTACTCCAGGACTCGCAGGCACGTAAAAAGACGTATACATCGTGTCCTTTCTTCCCACCGGTGCAAAGTTTAGGCAGCAATGGATCAATCAGCATTGCGGCATTTTTAAATGATTACCGGGATTTATGAATTCAGTAAGTAGATGTATTAAAAGGCTGACTACGAGAACACATTTTGACACGCGTGCGATAATGTTTGGACACCTTCCCTATGTTTAATTGAGACGAAATAACTTTGATGATATAATGTTTCATTCAAAACTGATAACCATGAACAACTGTTAAAGGTACATATATACGTTTTATGTTTGTACCAGATGCAGGTGAATGGGTTTAGATTGCAGATTGCTGGGAGTGTGAATGGTAACACCCAAGACATCCCCTAACTCAGTCAATAAGCCATGCAGCGATTACCCAATTGTTACAGCAATATTATTTTCACCTCACTTTGCGGTGGGATGGCATTACAATACCACCACCCCTGCCCACCTCTGCCCCTCACTCCCCACCTAAATTTTGTAAAACATATTTAGATTCCATATTAATTTGTCTGTGATTAAAATAAACTTTTTAATTAATCGCAAAATACACAAATTTCAGCTGCTCGTTCAGATTATGAAACGGTTTAATTCATATTGTCCCAAGCGTATATGAGTAAGAAAAAAACCTGTTAGTTTTTGATTGGCTGCCCTATTTTACTTGGAGGTTCAGGGTCAGTGATGGACAAATCTATAAAGCTTATGACATTTGTCCTTTTTACGTTTAACATGTAGGCTTTCATGACCAATATCATCCATAATATAGGTTTTTTTGGGTTAGATCGCGTAAATATATAAATGTTTCATTAAACCCACCACCACCCGACACAGCTAATGAGTAAGGTTTGTCACGTAAACAGAACATGCCAATCCGTTACTAGTGCAGCACACTGGTGTGTTACGTGAAAACTTTACTAATTGGCTGTTGGGTGGTGGTGGGTTTAACGACACATGTACATATTTACGCGATCAAACCCCAAAAACATGTATTATGGATACTTTTTACAATTCAGCGAATATAATTAATACGCTATTGGGTTAACGAATCCATCCAAAAAAAGCAGCATTGATCATTTGAATGTATGTTCAAAAATATTTATAAAAATCTAAATCAACAGATTTCATTTGGTTGCCTTTTTACTGACGACGACTCGAACAAAAATGTATGGCTCTTAACATATGTGTGTGAAGAATTCGGCTTGTTGTAACTCATTCCCGAATTTGCAGCACCCGATTATGATTGTGCGTGTTTCGAGTTGCATCCTGATCGCACTCAAACGGTGGGTTCGCTCGATTTTCCACGGTGATATTTCCCCGTTTGGACTCCGACGAAATTCAATCTCATATGGGATTGAAAATGCCCGGTGCTTCGTTGGCGTTGTCACCCATCCAAACGCAACACGGACGCATGAGAGAAGTGGTCCGTCGCTTAGCGCCCGTGTTCAAGGCTACCGTGTGCCATCTGTTATACCCACGTGAATATAAATAAAGTGAGAGTCTGGGCGAATGACGTAACCACATCAAATTTACCTTAAGAGCCATAACTACAGGCCGCATCGCTGTAATAGACCACCCGTTCAATAGCCCAGTACCACACCTGCAGAACTTATTATGTAGCAGGGGTGGATAAAACCTATTTTTTTCAGATCCGAATTTGAGGTTTAAGGTTCAAACCTTAATAAAAATTAATAAACCTTAATAAACCGAATAAACCTTATGGTTTTATTTGCAATACTCCCAGATCAGTACTAGTCCTCCTCCGACGAGTCCATTTCGTCACCCTCGGACATATAACTGCATTCGGCGAACACCGCATAGTTGCTCTTGAGGTAGACCAACTTCTCCACCGAACTGAGCGCCAAGCTGTTCCTGAGCTCCCTGTGTATGAAGCCCTTAGTTGAGAAGTTGCGCTCCGAGGCTGCAGAGGATGTCGCCATCGTGAACAGCTTTATGCCGATCTTCTGAAGTTCGAGCCAGGCCACGCCGTCAGACTGACAATACTGCAAAGGTGTCTTACGTCCTTTGAGCAGCATAATGAATCTAAACCCCCTGGTATCCTCCTGCTGCGCCGAAATGACATACTCTGTGAGCTGCATAAAGAGCGCCTCTTGCCTCTCGTTATCAACCACCCTCTCATCGTCAATCGGTGTCTCCAGTAAGATGTTCTCCAGCTTTTTTCGATTAGCCAGGCTCAAGCCCTCTCCAATGAAGTTATGATCTAACAGATACGCCAGTCCATGGGCCTTTCCGTACATGAACTGAAAGCGTCTTGCTGCCAACTTAATCAAGTAGTTCATCTCTTCAGTGCTCGCATGACCGTCTTCGTGCAGCTTGGCAAACTCAGCAGGGAGGGCATGAAAATCAAGCAAGACTTCAGAGTCTGCGTCGATGGGCGTGAGAATGGCAAGGGACTTTTGCAGGGACTAAGTCATCGCTCATAATGATGGTCTTAATTCGCATGCGCTCGGATTTCTGAGCTGCCGTCCCCTTGATGAAGTCGCGAGCTGTGACAATGGAATGCAGAATCCTCTCCGACGACAACAGCGTCTTGCAACAGCCATTGATCATTCCCCAAAGTGTAGGAGCTGGCCGGACCAACACTCGAACGCCAGTTATCTTCTTTCAGCCTGCAGCTGTGGCTTGAGAACGTGACTGTTGTGAAACAATTTGATCGTGTCCATGCACCCCACGTATGTGAGTTCTGATTGGCTGGCTTTCCTCGTCTTCGTGGCAGAGAATATGTTCTTGACAAGGAAGTTCAGACCATGTTATGTACAGCCTTGGAAATATGAGGATGGGTGAGCCTTCAAGAGCTGTCCCCACGCATTCAGTTGGTGGATGTGTTGTCGGTGACCGCGCCAGCGAATGTCTTCGGATGGGACACCACCACACGTTGAAAATCCAAGGCGATCCAGTCAGCGTTGTGGCCCTGCTCTCCAGTGGACACCGACTCGAGAAACAACGTTGTGGACGGCTATGTGACCATGTAGTTATCATTCTTGATGTTTGACCACGCATCAGATGTCAGGCAAACACTCTTATTGTCCAGGACGGTGTCAACCTTCTTCTTCATGTCGATGTACGCCCTGTCGAGCAATGGTCCGCCCAGCCTCTTCCTGTTCGGCACCACTGCATCTGGGCGAAGGGCCTTCACAGCGATCACCAGGTTCTCCTCGACCCGCTGGAACGACGTGCCCGAGACAATGGAATGCATTGATATGACCTGCTCGAACTTCTCCTTCATTCACTTATCGAGCTTGGGTATTGGGTGATCTTTGATCGATCCTTGCTTCATCGACGAAGCATTCGATGTAGATGGAGTTGAGCTGCCGCTTGCCATCAATGGCTTCGCCCGCTTCTTATTCGACGCATACCACTCGGGAAAATCATCTATCTCGGTGCCATTCATTGCCCTCCGAAAAGCGCCGCATGCATTCAGGTGCCTCATCGCCTGCTCACTCTTCTTGTGATGGTTGAATCTGGTGCGACAATGTTTGCAGATGGCACTCTTCAACTTGTGCGGTTCCGGATCATCGGTGAAGTAGTGCCAAAACTGGCCCATCAAGCGTCCTCTGGCCTTCGCTGCGTTCGCCGACGCCCCGTCGGCCACTCCATCCTTTTCCGCGTCAGCCACACCATTCTTTTCCATCACAATAACGACATCACTATCACATTCTTCGGAATCGAGTAAATCCTCATCCAGGTCCTGATCCATGATCCTGCTCACGGTGGAAATTTAGTTAGTTTGATGACACTAGTAACTCGGGTAATGCCAAGATTTCAGATTTTCGGGCTCCGGCCTTCCGCTGTCCGTTACTTTAGTCAGACTTCCTGCAAAAACCAAAATGGCATCTTTTTATAATAAACCTCAAAACCTCACCCTAGTTTTTTTTTAAAACCTTATCAAACCTAATTGTTTGAAACCTCACCTTGCCACCCATGTCATGTACATGGGCTGGGGGGCTATGCCGATGGGTGATACTGTACCAGTGATGGTGGAGTGTTGACGCAGTGGCCGGCGTGCCGCGATTCGAAACCCAGTGGTGAGTGATATTGGAACCGGTCCATGGGATCTGCCCTCCCCCAGCCCCCCCCCCCCACCAACATGCATTGTGAAGTATGGTTAAACTGACTGACACGGCGTAAAGGGGGCCTTCATCCCGTGGTGGATTGACAAAGGGCTGTCAATTTATATGATGATTACACCAGTGAAGGTGGCACTCCTGGATGAGCATTGATTTTACTCGGTCCTCCTGGCACTGGCCCCGTGCGTTGGCAGTGTGCGACCACATGTAGCCCGCCAATTGGCAATTCTGCGATTGTGCCTGGTTGCCAATTCAATAGGCTTTACTCCAGGATGCAGTGTGAAAGTTATATCCTCTAATGCACTGCCAAGAAATCTCTGCTTTTAAATTGGTAGATAAGCGTTATTTTGTGAGCGTAGCAGAAGAGATTTAATGGAAAACACAAATTACGGAAGTGCCTTTTTTCTTGTGTGTACATACCTCTTGGTGGCTGGTCCCGTACCATTAGACTTGCTGTCAACTGATTAAGTAGCTTTTGGTATCAGGGAGGCAATGTTCTTACTTCGGTTGTCTGCCTCAGGGTTTGAACCCAGAATATCAGCAGTGCTGGATCAGCATTCTAACAAAGACATTGCCGCCTTTCCCACGCATTGGTACAAAGCCGCTTCAGCACAAACGATATTTAAGCTCCTTCACTGGTTCATGAACAAAGTCTGAAAGTATACTTATGCACAGTTAGGGTCTTTTGCGGTAATACTGCAAAACTTGCCAACGTATTTTCGGGTCGTACCGCTTGTTGTTTGATAATATGTCTGACGTTTCGCTCCACATGCTGGGAGCTTCTTAAAAAAAATATTTTTGGCACAACCGTGAAACGCATCGGAGAGGATTACATTCATATTATGGCAGCACTCTGACCAAAGTAGCAGTCTGGCACCCAAACCATAATGCTGAGTAATTGTCAAACCTAATTAAAACACGGTTGAGTTTGAAGAAGCAATCTCTCTTACTTTTTGGAACATTATAGATCATACTTCCAAAATGTGTCCTGGGTATAACATCAAACTGCATCTGGTGATGAAGTCATGTGAAAACTCTATTAACGACGGCAAGGAAATCGGAACTGTGTCTCCATATTTACATGGCTCAAGAGCCCGGGTACGGAGTGTATTGCTGTGAAATAACGAATGGGATTGGATGGGATGGATTGAAGCTTGAACTATGGACCTGCCCGTGGGCACAGAACTTAGAGGGAAAGAAAATTATAAACTGGGGCTGTTTAGTGCTCCCTGGATGAGCAAACACTGCACCATCTGCTCCCCTCCTTCACTCCGGATGATCTGATACCACTCTCCATCCGACAGACAAACCCCCAAATCCTCCCCTTAACAGATTGCACCGGCTTGACCCATACAGAACCTCTCAAATGCTCACTGACATCCGTGGTCAGAGTCTACAGTGATATGCAAGAGTGACGTGCGAAAATTAAACGCATAATGCATCCACCTAACAAACATCAATCCTGAATGAGCTCGCTGCAGCTTCCCTGAGCTATCCTCTAGGGTACTACTACACAAATGAAAACTAGAAATCAGACATAAAGATATCTTTTATTATTTTTTGTCATTTTCAAATCCACTACTTGACGAAGACCTTCACGATTCCAGTCAGTCGTTAGCCACTCATGTCAGCCACGCCTGGGAATTGAACCCCTGTCACTCCTGTCACCGGGTTCACAGTGCAGTGTCCTAACTAATGCGTCGCAATTCCACCCCAGAGATGTGATATAATAGCGAACTGGCCACATTGCCTAAACATCGCAGGGCTTGCGCAGATGCCCTTGGTGCAGCGTCATGCTCTGAAAATAGGGGGCTGCCTGAGCTTCATTCCTGACTTACTCGTGATCTCAGTCTCAAGGGCTGCTGAAGGTACCCTTAGTTCCACAAAACACAACGTTCATCCTAGATTTGAAGCTTTCGTGACTGCAAGGATTCATATTCTTGGGTTTTTTTCGGTAAAGTCACGTAGGTAAAAAATACAAATTAATAAAATAAAAATAAAAAATCACGACGTTTCGGAGGCAACACAAGCTTCCGTCTTCAGGTGGAACCGTCACAGCCCGACAGCTGTATCAAGTAAATGAGAGATTACAAGAGATACTACTCCGTATATATAATGGTTGAGGGGGGGGGGGGAAGGGCCAGGAACGGCCCACTTTTTATTATTATGGTAAGGTGCGGCGTGAGACTACGAATAGACTACATAACAAATGACTGAGCCTTTATTATGGAGAGGTGCGGTTTGTGACTACCTACGTGACTTTACCGAAAAAAACCTAAGAATGCAACGTTCATCCTCCACGACACCCGCTCACCACTCACACTGCCAGGCTCTTTCTGTCTTACACAGATGGTAATGACTGCTTTATGCTGGGTAAACAACAATCGCTTACATATGTCATGATGTGCACAGGTGAGATTTTAGTTAAATCAATTTAACTCTCTGTGAGAGATACGTAAACGATGTATATATGTTTGTTTGACTCAGAGTGCTGGTAAGAAGCTTTATTTAAATAAATGTCAAAACCTTTTCACTGAAAGCCAGTCTCAATTTGTACATGCAAAATGCGCCACAGATGTAGAAATACACTTTGTCTATTTTCCACTGTTGCTGTCACTGTTAGGCGGAGATGCAATCGACCTGTGGGTTGAAATTGAATAAATTCTCGGTGGTGGTGATGGTGACGGTGGACGTAATGCAGTCGGAGTGTATTTTTCTAACCCAAACTAATTTCCCATTTTGGACCTGGCATCCTCAACAATGATGATAACATCCCAGGCCTGGTTTATTATCCACTGCAAGTGCAAGCCTCGTTACAGCGGAAATTACCAATGTGAAATTCCATTGCCCCACACGTAATCATCTGTATTTCAGCTTATTTTCTATAACGCTGAGATGCCATGAAGCCGACATTTGGCACAGAGGCTTGGGGACTCGTATGCTAATTTAACATTCAAATCTATATGGAATTAACAGCGCATTGGTACTATATGTTCATTTTTCTAGATTTAATTCAAAACAATTGATATAAGGTAACACGACTGCTATTCGTTTTCCTAATGGAACTACTCCAGTGCAGAAAGAGAATGAGAAATCATTACGTATGGAGAATATTAAATATTTAAGGTGAATTTTAAGAATTGAAATGTTGAGATTACAATATCCAAGGTTAAATGTATGCTTTTGCTTTTTACCGACATGTGTTTGCAAACAATTGCATGGATCGCCATGTAATATATTCATGCCCGTTATTAAACATGCTAAGGCTGTTGACATTTTCAGTCCAATATAAATTAATAGCAATATCTGTGCAGCTAAAGGTCACTCGAGTTTCCCTCTGCAATTGGGAAACGATTCAATGAAACCAAGAGGCGGCGCAACCTTCTGGGGTGCCACGTCTCACATTGCTGACCAATTTGTTCTCTTCTGTAGAGATTCCAGGAGAGTGCTGAACGTTTCTCAAAAATGAAATATTCACTCATTCAATAATACAACAATGGCGTCCATTAGAAAAGTAGAGCTGCGTGTTAGTTATCACTCACCGCAGCCTACACCGGTGAGTCGCTATTATTTTTCCGTATTTGTATTGTTTCTCATTTGTTATCTCTCGTTTCTGCTTAGTTGTGTTCACCCCTGTTAGTCTAATTTCACTGCAAGGATGTAGAGTATTCCCTTGTTATTCACGAACTTGCAATCCGCGATTTGGGCTATCCGCGAATCGCATCTGGAACTCTACACGGCTGCATCGAGAGAGAGAGAGAGAGAGAAAAAAAGTGATAGATAAAATATTGAGAGAGAATGTGATGCAATAAAGCGATGAGATAGAGTGATGAGATAAAGTGATGAGAGAGAAATATTACGTATTTATTTAAGGTAATTCATTATACATTATCGTCGGCCAATATAATTATGCACAAAATTTGCTATTCACGTGCATCTTCAGAACATATCCCTCGCGAATAACGAGGAAATACTCTAATTCACATCTATTCGCATTTCCACACACCTGATCTGATTAATCTATCGTAAGCTTTAAGCACTTATATTAATGAATTGATACCTCGTATGTGGAACACATTGCACTTGTGTATAAGGGTACATTTTTGCGATCATCTGAACTATCCTCTGATCATAATTATGTATTGGTCGTAAAGTCAATGAGTAATTGTCATTATTATTTTGAGTGAAGCCTGCTCAACCGAGATGAAACAAAACACTGTACAACGAACAAACACGTCCAATGGACATGAAGATTCTATTACATACAGAGCAGTAACATGACCTCAACGGAAATGTGTTTCATATAATTGAACACACAGACAAAATTCTACAATTGGCATGGTTAAATTGACAGTTGCATACACTCCAAGGTTGAAAGCCTATGTCAGAGGTCATTACTAAGCCTGAAAAAAAAATGCTTTGAGAAATTTTTTAGAGTTCGTATGTTCTGCTAAAATAGCCACTGCAGACGGAATTTGTTCAATGGTGGAAATTTTGAAAAAAATGAATATCTTCCTCGTGACTGTCTGTGGTGAATGTGACAATAGACGGCTCAAGTGAAGGGAAGGGGGAGGCCGTTGTGGTTTTGGGGGTCGGTAAAGGATCACTGTGAGCATGCAAAGCCACCACAGAGGCCATGGCAGGCATCCACCCCCCCCCCAAAAACGCTTGGACAGGGTGAAATTAATATGCCACGGCCAATACAAATTTACAAGAGGAAACATCTTGAAATACTGTACAGCAAACCCCTGCCCATCCTGGTTTTAAATAAAGGATATATATTCACTTTATAAGGGGGGTCCAGTGGATCACACACTATGCTATAAACCCAGTAAATCCCAAGTTCAATACCCAGCTACGGCAAATATCAGTTGCGAGTGATATTTGAACTGGTCCAGTGTCCCCATTTTACACTTGCCAGCGTGGTAAGGTTACGGTCAAATATACTTCACCATTCTGGTCAGTTAGGAGGCCATTATAAAAAAAAATGACAAATGTCTGTACATTATTTATATTCAATAAGTATTGCTTGAAGGGCCCCTTCAGCTCAAGTTCATTTATTAGGTATAGCCCTGTGAGCCATTCGGCTCTTGAATCGGGTGCAACCTCAACAAACAAAAAACAAAAACATGAACAAGAAAACATCTTAAAGTGAATATGTGACTGAGTGCAAACAGAAAATCCAAGAAAAGACAGCAAAATATTGCAGAAATGACACCGTACACCAATGCTGTGTGCAAAAATCCCAGTGGGATGCAAGTCAAACAACCAACAACAACCACAAGACAACTTAGATTAAGGCCATCAGTCTAACTCTGTACTACAACAAACAAACATGGCTAAACCAATACACTTTTCGCTATTTTACATGGGCTCGTTTAGTTACTCATCAAATTCCGACCACCGCGAAACTTCTAAATCGTTCACACACACTGAAAAAAATAGTGATGACGTACAAGTTACTCCTCGTACGGAGCGGCGATGACACAAACCGTACGAGTCGTGTTTTTAAATCCCACACAATTGGAACTCTCAGTTTTGCGAATGATTCTTCCCGTGCAGACAGGAGTGAGGAAGCAGCAATGTGGCAACAGCCATCTCCTTGACGCCACCAGCCTGCCACATGCGATTATTTCCAGCGCTGAATGTTATTCCGAGTGGAAAAGAAGCTATTCAATCGGCACATTGTGCAAGAGCGCAGAAGGGTGGTCAACACATCTACGCCTTTATATAAGGAACGAAATAGTAAGACTTCACAAATCTGGCTGTCGCCTGATGAAGCTAGTTGTAATGACTGGCGAAACGTCGTACTCGGATTGTAAATGTTGTGGCTTGGCTCTCCAACACACCGGTGGTGCTGTACTAGTGACGAATTGGCACGTTCTGTTTACGTGACAACCCTTACTAGTTGGCTGTGTCGGGTGGTGGCGGGTTTTAACGACACGTTTATATATTTACGCGATCTAACCCAAAAACCTCTATTATGGGTGAAATACTATGTTTTCTGAATTGCAATGCATATACTGTATAGAGAATGTCATTATGATGATCGGCAGCAGCTGTGTTTTGTCCACTGCTTGATAAAGGAATAGCCCCTCCCCTCACTCCTCTCCATCTCACATCAATACCGTTCCCCATGGTACCACTGCCACAAGGTCACGATTGGTCTCGCTCCCGCACACTAGCTAATGTCCTCTCCGTGGTGATCATCCTCTCGGACGAGTTACCTCCTTGGCCCGTCAGTTCATCATCTGTCATGGTCGTTGGTCACTATCCCTCCTCGTGACATATCCTGCTCAAGATCGCGTGTTCCCGAATCGTCACTACAATGTCCCTGTTTTACATTTGTTATCTGATTCATGTTTCTGCCTTCATGTCTGATTCATGTTTCAGCTTTGCTTTTTTCCCCATTTTCTAGTATAGTATATGACGCAGACAGTAGAACATGTAGCTGTAAATAAACGTGCTGGCAATAATTCGGTCGATTAATGTTGCAGTTTGGCAGAAGCCGTCTCTATAACGTGCATTTAATTGTGGAGTTTCTGAAATGAATGTTCATACCACATTGCATTTTTCTTGAAGATTGCTCATTCAGCTCGTGTACCACCTGGCTTTACAGGTGAAAAAACACATCTTTAAATATATTTCTATCACAAGAGAGCACAGGCTAGGCTAGGGTAATGGCTGTTCTATGTAAAACATTTTACGTGATAAAAGTAGAAGAGAACATGAACTAAACAACAATGGCCCTTGCCTGGCAGACACGATCAGTTGTTTGCGCAAATAGGTGTAAATTGACGTATGGGCAGAGTTAATTTTTACACGCTTTTCATTAACTCACTCTGCCTGTTGTATCCTCAAATCTTGTAACTCAATTTTAACCCACTTTCCAATGTGGTATCGACTGCAAACTTGGTATGCTTATGTCATACTGATGACAATATTATATTCTATCATAAAAAATGTATATATATTTTTAAACATTATTTTTTAGATGTTATGTTTCGGCTTGGGTCTAATTGTCCAAGGTCAACTGACGTTGGCTGTAATTCACCACGGTCCCTTACGTCATGGCAAGCTTCGGGGCCACTTCCTGGAGTCGTGTTTTAAAAAAGTTTATTTTTACATTATTTATTTTCCAATAGTCTCTGCGAATGTGAACGCTCTGAGACCTGCAAGTGCATTGAGTGTCTTGCAGAGAAGGAGAGTGGATATGTTGCAGCTTTTTCGCTTGTTCCAACTGTGACTGGTTTTATTTTTATCGCGTGATGCTTGCAATGTCAGTGTGCCTTATGTAACTTTTCTAGCTTGAAAGACAACTTATTGTTTGTAAATGTGTTATCACATGCGGAAACATCTTGCGCCAAAGGAAACAATTACAAATAATCCAGATGATTTGAGATGTATTGTCCTCTTAATCTTTTATTTTTATTTGCATGTGAATGTTCATTTTGGAAAGCACTATGTGATGCAAGGAGATGATGTATGTTATCCTTACTGAATCAAACAGCACGGATTTGTTTTATTTAGCAGTATCCGTACAACGTTGGGCGTGATGATCCCACAGCCCAATATTGATGCATAATTTGAAATATCAAAGAAAATAGAGCAGCCTGTTTCTAACTCCCACCTGAAGACGATTGCTTGTGTGGCGATCGAAAAGTCGTGATCTATTATTTTTTTCTACCTACGTGACTTTACCGAAAGAAGCAAAGAGTATGGGATTCCTGCAGTCACGAAAGCTTCAAATCAAGATTAATGGTATTACTTTTCAAAAGTTCTCCAACATTATTGGCCAGAGCTTCCCGCATCTTCCAAGACTTAAAAGCATCCTCCAATCCCGTAATGTGATTACATCTCCTTTCACAAATATATAACTTGTGATTTTATTACCACAACTAATATATAGTAGAACTCTTCTTATCTACAATGATGTGGGGGATGAACATGGTGGAACTCATCAACCGTGATATCTGCAAATTAACGTGAAATTCAGGGATAATAGGATGAATTTGTCAAGGAACTCCACTTATCCACAAAAAAATGTATAATAGGAGCCATTGCACAGTGGAGGACGGATAAACCCAAGGATAATGGCTGATGATAGCAAAATAGGGCTGCCGATTATAGGAGTTTCCACGGACCGTATGGCTCCCGTTAATGATTAATAGGAGTCGTTCTCATGTATTTCACGTTTCAATGCATGCCTAGCATGTGTCAGTCATATAAAAGTAATTTAATCCATTTGTTGTAAAGTTTTAAAGAACCAGAGGATATAACTGACCCTATCAAATCACATCTGATCTCCATATCTTATATACAATAGTTTTATATAGCGCCTTATTACAAGGCGCTCCCTCTGATTCTTGATCAAACGTTGCCAATATCCGAATATGGATTACAGAGTTGCATTGCAGTACTTATTTTTGCATGTGAACCTCACTTTGTGTAAAGCCATATTACCGACTTTGCCACAATAAGGATTGTATGTAGAGAATATCTTACGATGGCAATAAAATTCCATCCGACTGGCTACAATCCATCTTTGTGGCCATACCAAAGAAAGCAACAAGCTGGAAATGCGAGGACTACAGACTGATAAGCTTGATGAGCCACGTGCTGAAAGTCTTCCTGAAGGTGATCCAACAGCGCATACGCTCCACATGCGAAAATGCATTGAAGAACACACAGTTTGGCTTCTGTAAAGGACTAGGCACAAGAGAAGCAATCTTCTGTCTACAGATACTACTACAGCGATGCTACGAACATCAGAAAGAAGTGTACATCTGCTTCATAGATTACGAGAAAACCTTTGACTCAGTCGACCACGACCGACTAGCAGCTCTATTAAAACAACTGGGACTAGATAAAAACGACATCAACTTCATCATTGCTCTTTATTGGAAGCAAACAGCCCAACTCCGATATGACAACAAATTGACAGACCCAACACCAATACAAAAAGGTGTACGACAGGGCTGCCCACTTTCACACAGTCTTTTCAACATCTTCTCGGAGCAGATTTTTGATCGAACACTAGCAGATAAAAACATTGGTATTAAAGTCAATGGACAATACATCAACAACATCAGGTATGCCGACGACACTGCACTGCTGGCCGATTCAGAACAAGACCTACAACAAATCTTGGACGAGGTTGCCACAGAGAGTCAAATATGGGGCTTACGAATTAATAAAAAGAAAACAAAGGTTATGAAGGTCAGCCGAACTACAAGCGAAATAACAATCAAGCTGGGCAGCGAAAAATTGGAACAAGTACACCGATTTAAATACCTTGGTGTAATCATTGACGATCACTTGAACCATGAAGTCGAAATCAAGAGCAGAATTGAACAAGCAAGGCAAGAATTTATTAAATGGAAAACACTCCTTGCAGACCGCAACTTGAGTATATCACTGAAACTGCGCACACTGAAATGCTACATCTGGTCAATTTTGCTGTACGGAGTAGAGACGTGGACACTGACACAACAGCAACAAAAAGGCTCGAAGCTTTCGAAATGTGGCTGTATCGAAGGATGCTGAAAATCCCATGGACAGCCAAAACCACCAATACACAAGTTCTGCAAGATATGGGCACTGACAGGCAACTGCTGAAGACTATCATTAGCAGGAAGTGTTACTACCTAGGCCACATTGCCCGAAACGACCACAAATACCAGCTATTAAAGCAAATCCTGGAAGGAAAAATCGAAGGGAAAAAACGACTAGGACGGCCAAAAACGACATGGCTCAGTAACATCAAAACATGGCTACAATTAACAACAGCACAAACTCTACACGCCGTGCTAGACCGGGACCAATATCATCGTGAAGTCGCACACGCCGTTAGGCAGCACTAAAGAAGAAGAAGATCTTACGAATAACCAAGCAATTTTCATTTCCGAATTGTATTTTTTGTTACCGAACAACACTGCAGCCAACGTCGTTGGCATTTACATGCTGGCAACTACCGTGTTTTGCTGATGACATAAAATAGATGATGTAAAATTATGTTTATTGCTCTACGTCAACATCAGCCATACAAAAAGAAGATAAATAAAAGCAGTCAATTGAGGCATTCATTTAAGCATTCGCGCATAAAACTGAAAAAACTAAAAAAATACAGATGTAATGTCATTCTCCAGCAGCATTACGCATGCAATAAATAATGTATCATGATAACATTCATGGCTCCGGTAACTATTCAGGCATATGGCTTTCATTTGACTTTGTGTCGTATGGTTTTTTGTAAGATAGAACTTTGCTCGCACGCAATGAAATACATTCGGCTGTGAATTAATTTATATAGAGCTTTTAAACTTTGTCAGTGTTGCACTTTCGGGAACGTCTATCATCGAAACTAAAATATTTGTCAGTACATATTTGGACGATCATGGCTCAGTCATAACGGCTGCGTACATGTCAAGTGTACGTCACCGGCACAAACAGAGACCAGAGTAAATATGCCACTTATGTATGTCTAAGGTTGCAGCCAGAAACTCATGGGCTTATTACACCGACAATTATATTTATGTCACAATAATTCAGCCTATTCCTGGCCCAAAATTTTAAGGTGTTAGCACATTATCTTAATTTAGAAAAAGCACAATGCAGTGTGCCTTTATAAATATTAATGATTCATTCACAGAAAAGCAAAAGGTCAGACCGCAGAACTCTTTTTGCAATTTACTCCCACAGGATATACTGTGCTCCCTGTATGCTCACTTAATGACATTTGTACTGTGTGCTCCCTATATGTAGACGTAATGGCATTTGCAGAAGGAAGAAAAATATATAATAACCTATAAGCCACAGAAATGTCAAGCATTTTGTTTAATATAGTGTCACTGAAACAGCGAGGATAAACCAATATGCGAATTCCATTTCGAAAATGATGTTTCCGATGGTGTATCTGTAATTGAACTTTTGACGTTTTGTGTTTGTGAAATAGTCTTGCCGCCTGGAGCCGTTCAATTGCACCGCCTGCACGGTTTACAGCCACCTTTTCTTACGATCCATTTTAACGTCACTTACCTGGTTCAACACAATCACTCGGTGTACATGCGGGTGCCGCGGTGGCGAGATGTTAACTCCCTCGACTAGTATACAGAGGCCGTGGGTTCGATGCCAATGCTGACGCCTGTACAGTATATTTGGATTTCGCATGTTCTCCCGGGAATTTTTCTCCAGGTCCTCCGGTTTTCCCCCCCACATTTAGAAGCATAATATGTTTAGAGTATGTGGCTGCGTTCAATTTCCACGTGATAAGCCACTTCGTCGAGCCATAATTTGTGGCCATGTTGCTTCTGAAAAAACCGAAATAGCTTAGTGGGCCCTATCTGGTAAAATACAAATAGTTTAGTTTGAGTTATCAATCACTGTTTGACGAGGGCCTTCCCGTGCCATGTGGGTCGTGGGGGTGATTTGGGGGGAGGGGGAGCGTAGAGGTTGGAGGATGGTACAATACAGCAGTGGTTGTTGCTGCACAGGCCTCTGCTGACAAAGTAGCCCCGCCAGAGCCTGCAGCACCTGTGTTGTACATGGTGGTCGCTCATCCAAGCAACTATCCTGGCTCAACCCTGCTTAGTTGTGTATTACGCCATCACTACTGATGGCGTAATATGTCACTGCTGCTCATGGCCCATTCTAACTGAACAGTGCAAAGAGCAGAAGTGTTAACACGTGTTGCAGAATATAAATTGTACCCTGATTAAACATCCACAACACCAGTAAGCTGTAATGGTTTTCATGAAGAGTGTGTGAATTTATCCTGTAAAGTAACTTGACTGTGAAATGCATGCCAGCACTATCTGGCTGGCTGCAATGCACAATACCACCATTTCACAGCTGACATCTCGAGCAACCTCACAATTGCAGATGATTTTCCTGTTTTTATAACCACATTAATATCACACTGGGGTGGAAGCAAAAGAAACAGCTCTTGGTGTGCAGGATTTATGTACTATATTTAGATTCTGCGTGAAGTTGCTGAGATAACAAGCAAATGCATATTGTGGTAAGTGGGCAGAAGAGGAAATGAAGTGGCTCTTAGTTAATCCATAAGGTCCTAACACAAATTGGGCCTCATAAGGGATACCTTGTAAAAGTGATTGCATTGTGTTATAAATGGCACTGCAAGTGTAGTGCAACCTCTGGAGGATAATAAACAAACAGCTGACAGATTGGCATGTTGCACGTGTTTTAACGCAGTGAGAAGCGGTGTTGTTTGGATTCGTGCATGTATGTATGTTGAACTTCTTTCGCACCGTGCTAATCGGAGATACACTGCATTATGAACACAAAAACCCGAGTTCGATTGCCTATCACGGCCAACATCTGTAACAAAGCAATCCTGGGCCTCCCTTATGTCGACTCAGTCTTAAATGAGTAGTGTAGATATTGGCCACACCACCTGCTCGTGTACCATACCGGCCTTCATAGGTGCTCGAGAATTGCACTTGCCCCAAGTATGTGAAGGCTATAACAGCATCTTTGTCATTGTGTGTCATACCACATTGCCTGCAGTGCAATTACGCAATGATTGATGGCTTTACATAGTGTTCACGTTAACTCCACGTTAGACGAACGTGCAAAACTAAGACTTATGTCAATGTTCTGCGTGCGGATCGAAAAGTGATCCTTGCTCAATGTTCATGCAAAACCTCAAATCACAGCTTTTATTTATTTAGAACTTTCAGAAACATGTTGAATATATTTGTTCCAGAAAATGTCGTCTGCTTTTAAACACATAAAGTGTTTGCCAGTGAACAAGTCGAGCTGTTAATAAATGGTATTGCACACTCAACACGGATACAATACTTTTCAATAACGTGCATGTTAGTGATGTTACCCAGTGCATTACCATCGTTGTGAATTACAGCCCTGCCTGTAATATGAAACCATTGAATTGTTTCCTCTTACATATGAAACAGCTTTGAAATGTGTATCTCAATTTTACAATTACTTAATCGTTCTGACTCAAAAGTAATGGGGAGGTTTTGTCAGAGACATTTTAATGATTTCTTACGTTTAATGGTAGACTGTTTTACATTGAATTACTTGGTAATCTGCACTTAAAAATCGCACATAATTGTGCAATTTGTCCTAAAATTAGTTTTCAGAGTATTGCACGATGCAGCAGTAAAACAGAATGCAGTGGGTGGAAAGCGTTGGGTGCATGGGGCTGATGCATGCTGGGTAGAACTGACAAGGGTGGTGTTGTGCCAATTAATTGCATCTCAGTGCCCCATTATGCAGTGTGTCGTGGCTTCCTAACATGTGATTGCCAGATCTGGGGCTGGATATTGCCGATCCTATATCCAATTAAGGCCGATCATGTATCACCATGTCCATCTCCGACTCTGTAATGTGTGAAATCTTCAACTGGCAGTGTCATAGCCGGTCGCAGAAAGGCAAAAAAAAAGATTATGCAAAACGCTCGCCGCTGTGCTGTGGGCCACTCTGCTATCTTATCTGTGCGTGTTTCAGCGCAGAATATGGGGGACGTGAGCGGTGTGCTTTGCCGAAACGTGCTCACACGAGAGTGCACCGGTGAGGATCGACCAAAACAGGACCCAGCAGAGCAGGACCCATTAGCTTGAATTATTCACGGCGCGAGGGCGGTCTTCCATTAGCAGAGAGCGAGTGGAGGCCACGCAGGAATACGGGCAGAATGCCTTGCACAGAGGAGGGCGAACTTCGTGGAACATGAGGAAGGAAATGTGTAATGCAGGGAATGAGGGTTCGTGGTTTAGGCTCTTATCAAGGAGCATAAATCATCACGTAAACTCCGGTCATCCTCGCAGCGGATTTTGGCTAACCATCGAATAAAGATGGTTACTGCATCGTCTGGAACACTCTTTCCTTCCTATATAGGAAGCCACTAGAGCTATACATTTTGAAATCGAGATTTAAAACTGATATATTTAGAACTGCTTTTTGTGTTTAGTTTGTTGTCTTCCCCCGTACCTCCGATTAACATGGTTGGCGAGATACGGTGTGAAAGAATTTCAACATACATCAACAAAGACAAAAATCCCCCGTATAGCCTTAACAGAATATAGGGGCAAGTGCTGTTAGCGAACACCTATGAAGGTCAGAAGGGTACACAAGGGGGTGGGTGGCCAGCACCACGCCCGACCACCTTTGTCTCCCCAGTGACGATGTTTACACACCGCACCAGGTACTCATTTCAGGCTGAGTCGACCTAGGGGAGGCCCAGAACCGATTTAGATAATCGTCACTGGTGTTGGCCGTGAGCGGGAATCGAACCCGGGTAGCTGGGTTCATAGCGCACTACCGCTCCCCACTACATTCATCAACATACAGACATCAACACACATACATCAACATACATACGTGCAGAGAGCCAAGACGAGGGGTATAACTAAAGGTAATGCACATGGATGGAAAGTTTACTCTTTGTAGATTGCTTTCAATTTTTCTCAGCCATTAAAATCATCACGTCCATTTAATTCCGCTCCGGTTTGTTGCATTGTAATAATTAATTACACGTAAACATCACTGGGCTAAATGCGGCAGCAGGCAGTGGCTCACCCAGATAAAAGAACATATTAACATTTTTGGGGGAGGGGGAATTGTTTTCCTACCAAGAGTAAGCATTGATTCCGGAAAACAACAATGGGTTTTGTATAATATATATGTAAAATCAAACATATGAGATTTGCCCGGAAAGACGACGTAAATTTATTGGTTAAATGCGCTTACATTTTCTGCACAATTCCCTTCCATCTCAATGGCTTTACACCATCGAGAATTGAGAACGTGGATTTCTTGCCAGTGGGGCATTACTTCCTGGGCAACCCTCGTACATCAAGAAGTGTGATTTATTTACAATTTTATATTAAAATTATCTTGACATGACATTTTTGGTCTGTGACATAGAGGTCAGGAATGCCACTCCTCTCCCCCTACCCCCAGATTTGCCTCTGATACCAGGTAACGGGTAGCAGTTGTGTCCAAGTCGTGTGGATATGGGACAGGAGGTCCATGACAGAAATAACCCAGTGGGCTGCGTGTGATCTGTCACGGTTGGTTATACCTTCCTATTATTAGCCGACGTCTCTTTTCTACCAAGTAAATGCTTTATTTGCTGTTTCTCAGACGAGAATTATTGTACAGAAAAATTGAACGCTCTAAATGTCGGCGATATTTGCGGATCAGAAAATAATATCGACTGCAACTACTTGAACGTTATGAATCCAAAAGCAGTCAATGGGAAGCTAAAATCACTTTGTGTGATACGTGGTGAAAATTTAGATTCTGGTGTGCTTTCAGGAAACAAATTTTTAAAACAGGACACGCGCGCACACAAAAGACTAAGATCCCCCAATATAGCCTTGAAGACTGTTGGGGCAAATGCTGTTAGCGAGCACCTATGAAGGCCGGCACACGAGGGGGTGGGTGCTCAACACCACGCCCGGCCGCCTTTGTCTCCCTAGTGGTGATCTTTAGTCTGAGTCGACCAAGGGGAGGCCCAGGACTGGTTTTGAGCGGGAATCAAACTCGGCTACCGGGTTCGATGTGCAGCACGCTAACCGCTCCACTGCTGCTCCCCACACACCCTTGCACCCAAACACAATTATCAAACAGAGACAAAGACAGACACACACACGGGGTACGTACACACACACACACACTCCAACGACAACGATCCCCCATATAGCCGTAACAGACTGTTGGGGCAAGTGCTGTTCGCAAGCAGGAGCAGTGACCTGCTCACACACAATCACGTTTATTCGGCGCTAATGCCACATTCATTACATGATGTAAAACTAAATTTAATAACCTCTTAGAAATTCCCATTTGTGTTGATAACGTTTCTTATTCTCTGGCTAATGCCATGCCACCACAGTATTCGAAGGCCAGACATTGATTTATTGTAGCATATGCACGGATATACTATTTTTTCCCCTTTTAAGGCAGTGTTATTGATAAATGTGTTGAGTTTTTGTGCCAGATTATTTTATGCCCATTGCTGGCTGATAATTCTAATAGGAGCTCATCACCTTCATTCCTCACTCCGTTGATACATTTACCAACAATCTTCTCCTCGTCTCTGTACCTTTTACCTGCTTTTGCATTACAGTTATCAATTACGATGTTGTAATGCGTTTAACGCTCTAGGTTAAGAGCATTCACTTGTACGTGATTGCGAGGGGTGTAGCAATGAACAAATGGTGAACACAACGTAACAATGAACACGTGTGCATCAAATGACGTGTAAGAAGCAACGATTCGTGCAAACAGTGAGTATACGTTGTGCAATGAGTTTCGCACCACCCGCTCCAGCCACTAGAGGTCGCTAAATTGACCCCAGTGTAAAAAACAAATACCCAACCAATTCTTGAAAGTAATTGTGACCCTGAATTACAGCAAATTAATTGAATCGGGGGGTTGGGGGCAGATTGTTTCAGCCCTAATTATGAGGAAGGGCAAGAATATTAATAGTGACATTTAAAAGCCATAAAGTTAAGATAAAAATGAATTTATTCATGGAGGACCCCGTTAACATTGTGCACAAAGATCAAACGGGGGCACGGCGTTGTACACATCAATGCTGATTCCTGTACCCAATTACAAGCAGGGGAAAGCCTCATTGCCCACCTAGCATCTCTCATCTTTATGATCTGCCACAGCCACCAGCCAAGCCGTTACATACACGACGCTACACAGTGTATAGGAGATTACAAATGACAGTAGATCCTCTAAGGTCCATTTTCACCCAGTAACGGAGGTGATGCACACTAGTATGAATGTGTGACGTGTATATAATTGCCACATTTGGCTTGCTTTTCAACGTGCCGGCTTTCTAAAAAAAACAAAAGTCACGTGGCACATTTGTCCAGGTGGCAACTTTCATTTGGTTTGGCTGTGTCGGGTGGAGGAGGGTTAAGGCTCTAATTGTCATGATACCCACACGATCTAAGACAATAAATGATATTGTCTGCGTAATACCGTTGTCTGATTTGGTGGCCCCCTTACAGGGCTTTGGAATTAAACACGATGTTCCTAACTCCTTAGTGAAAGTGATTTAACATATACACAATACTGTATGCATTCTGCAAAAATATTTTCCTATGTCGAGATAAAATACCAAGAAAGAGCTCGTGTTCGTTGGTTCACATAATGCCTATGTCATCAGCAATTAAGGGATGGTTAATATTTTGTCAAATTACAATCAAATTTTCAGAAGATATTTTCTGTCACTAAATAACTATGATGAGAATATATCACGGTTTTTTTTGCTCTCTTCGTGCAATGTCAGCTTAGATGTACCTCGACATGTGTTATTAATCATGTCAAGATAATTTTAACGCCTATGGTTTGTGAAAGCGTAAATGACATTAGTTTTCACTGAATTACATGCATCTTCAAAGCTCAGAAAAGCCATTCATAATAGTATTTTGGATATTTATTAGCATTTTCTGGAATATCGAAAGTGCACGTGGTCGATGGTAGGAAACACCTTTTCTAAATATACTTTTATCGTGACATTTGTTGGGCTTAACGTTGCACGTGATTCATGATCTTCATGAACAACGTCTATACATGTGATAATTACGAGGATAAGATCTCCATAAATGTATTTAATCATTTGTGTAAAAATGTTATGGTTTTCTTTCCAAATGTGCTGCAATGGGTTCATGTAACTAGAGGCACTAACATTAACCACGGTGTAAAAAAAAATATTATTGTTGAATTTAATCCTGACCCTGAATGATGGTCATTCATCCAATTGCCTTGAACAGAACAGGAAGATGGCAGATAACAGAACTGTAGTGGGTGGATAATTTCAGCTGTGAACCTGTGAAGCTGAAATTTACGAAGCACTTTGGGGCTGCAGTGAGCAGGCTGCAGAACATGAGTCAGTGGCTTAACTATTGAGTGTGCAGGCAGTGCAACTGCACTGGGGCCCACTGACCATAGATGCCGAAGAACCAGGTTACTAAGAGTCAGGGAAATTGGAAGGTGGGGGGTTGTTTGGGATTTTAATTCCTTGCACCAGTGCCCATTGCCACACTACACCACAAAGCTACAAAGGGTTCACACTGCCAGTCCACACACCTTACATGTGTCCTGGCCTCTACCTGCCAGGCACGGCCACACGAAGTGCAGCCTATACCGAGCGCTTAACGCCTTCACCAACATTGTTGTGACCACAGCTAGTGACCTAAATCTATGGAACATTTGAGGCTCATATCCTAGCATTTCATTTGTCTGCAACCTTGCATTGCAATTTTCAAACAAATGGCTGTGTCCGGTGTAGATTCTGCCAGGTTAGGTGCCATTGTAGAATTTCGCAGATGTGATTAGTGCGGGCACTAAAAAAAAGAAAACAACACTGAAATCTGGAGGCAGAATGGTTAACAATGGTACTGGGATGTTCGCTCCTAGCAACAAGGGGGGTCCCCAGTGCATTTTGAATCCAGTTGCATTTATTGATTTGTGTCCCAATTTAGAAAAAGTGTTACACTTCTGCCCAACTTGAATCGAGATGAATTAATGAGCAACTCTGCATATACTCGTGACATGCTGGGGGTGTGTAGCCCTGTCCTACCCCCATGAATACATCATCTGAACTAAATGTGCTCACATAATGTACTCTGTAACTCTCATAGGAACACACGGACAAATGTTAGAATTGCTACCTCCAAGGTACAAAAAACTGGGCGATTCATGGGAGAAAATCTCACAATACTAAAAAAGGGGAGAACTAAATGTAGTGTAAAAGCATTGCCTTAGGTGGTTTATTACTTGCCAACTGACATTAACCGATACTTTTAATGTCCTGACTTATAGATTTGCCAGAACAGCCACCTGAAAAATATGATGTCCTGGGGAAACCAGATAAAGGAAAACCTAACAAAAAGCCATAAGACGTGTATTCATTTAGAGCTTATTCAGAATGTACTGAATGGTCTTGTAATTTTCAAAATAATAACACAATATCAAGAAACTAATTTTATGTGATTGTGTGGGAGATGTATTACATGTGGAAATTAAATTCTGAGTGGACTGCTAATCATACTAAGCTGGATATTCTCTGCAACAAGTCGCATAACTTGATTTGTAGATTATGCACCTATTGTTCAACTACAGTCATCGACTTACGCACACAGACTTACAAATACCTGCACTTGCAAACCAGCTTCAATGAAATATTTTTTTACATTGACTTCAAACTCTGACTTGCAAACTGAACCGCAGAACTATGTTGTTCAGCGAAGCGATCCTCTGCGAGATGTAACGAGTCAGCCTCACACTGGGGGTGTTTGCGCGTGTTAAAGTGTGGGGAGCGGTAGTGTATAGCTGTTAGCGGGCTGCACTACGAACCTGGCGACCCGGGTTCGATTCCAACTCACGGCCAACACCAGTGACGATTATCTGAACCGGTCCTGGGCCTCCTCTAGGTTGACTCAGCCTCAAACGAGTACCTGGTGCGGTGTATAAATGTCGGCACTGGGGAGGCAAAGGCGGCCGGGCGTGGTGTTGGCCACCCACCCCCTCGTGTGCCGTGTCGGCCTTCATAGGTGCTCGCTAACAGCACTTGCCCCTACAGTTTGTTCAGGCTACACGGGATCTGTGTTTGTCTTTTGTGTGCAATTGTGGTGACTCATTGCGCCCCTTCCGACAAGCACGCCATCATCAGGACTAATTTACGTTAAATTTCGATTTAAAGATTTCGTGACTGCAGGAATTCATCTTCTTGGTTCTTTCGGTAACGTCACGTAGAAGGGAAATTATAAAATAATAAAAAAATAAACATTATAAAATTAAATTAAATTCTCACGACGTTTCGGCCACAAGCGAGGACGGCTGCTTGCGTTGTGGCCGAAACGTCGTGATAATTGTATTTAATGTTTTATTTTTATTATTTTATTATTTCCCTTCTACGTGACTTTACCGAAAGAACCAAGAAGGTAATTTACGTTCCTTTTAGTTGTATTTACTATGCAGTATTTTTACAGTGTTACTTGCAAATGTACAATATTTATTCTTATTAATGAGTTTAACAATGCTTCCCTTTTTTGTTCAACCGTAACTCATTTCATAACACTAACTGTTCGACTTACGAACAGATATATCCAGGTCCGTCGGTTTTTCCCTCAACATTTAGAAACATGCGTTTACAGTATATGGCTATACATTTCCACATAAGCCACTTTCGTTGAGCTATCATTTGTGACCAGGTCGCTTCTGAAAATAGATAAAGCTCAGTGGGCTTTACCTGGCAAAATAACGGGGTTTTTTGTGTTCGTAAGTCGATGACCGTCTAAATATTTGAGTCTCGTCTTTTAATTCGCGCAATGTCGCCACCTGCTGTTCACGGAGCGCTGAACACGATTCTAGATTTGAAGTTTTCGTGACTGCAAGGATTCATACGCTTTGTTTTTTTCGGTAAAGTCACGTAGGTAAAAAATTAAATAAATTAAATCACGACGTTTCGGGCGCAACACAAGCGTCCTTCTTCAGCTGGACACAGAGCCGTGGAAACCGAAGCTCCTCTCGGCACGAAAGCATTTGGGTCATGATTCAGGGTCGTGGATTGATTTATGAATGGATCATAGATACCATTGTGACCTCTAGGGTATTGCATAGGTTGCATTAACCCATGACATACCCTGTACTCGTTCTCTGCGATATTGATATTGTCTTTGTTGTTCCTGTGGTCTCAGACCTCCCTTGTAAAAATAGCGGGGAAACTGACTGAACGGGATGATCCGAGTAAAAAAAACTCTAGAATGAATTAAAACAAATATTAATTGTACATACGATTCTACACATGTAGATATCATGAGCCGAAATAATATACAATCGGTAAAAATGTACACTCGGATTGAACACGAACGCATTAGTAATATTTTCAACGATTCTTTAATCTTTCAGCCAAATGTAAATAGCGAAAAAATGCTTCAAACGATGTGAACAATTTTCCATACGCATTTGGCAAATAATTCTTGTTTTTTTATACACTGGGTGTGAATCCATAATTTTTCTAGGGTATAGTAGTAATTGCAATAGTTTATACAGGATACTTTAAATGCAGATGTAGGTTTATCCCATGTACTCGACTTTCCGTTGGAGAACCTGACCTCCCTGGTCAACATCTCCTGTTGAAAGAAACAACCAAGCACATTAATACGTGTCACGTGGTGGCTGTTTTAATAGGGTACATTTTATGCACTCTAATGAAAACAAATAGTGAGAACATTACACGGTATTTTACTGGTTGATAAACGCTATGGTGACTCGCAAAAACTGACTGAATTCGCTGCTTGTGTTCACACTACGGAGTTCTCGATATTTATCCCCTGGCGCAAACGGGGCAAGAGTTCATGTCAATAAACGAATACGTTTTGTCAGCTGACAAAGATTCAGTGCTTGCGCAGTGAGGGCAAAAAAACTCATAGTGATCATAAATCACCCTTCATTTTAAACATTATTTTCATTGATAATGAAATTATAGCAACTCCTAAACCGCGAGGTTGAATACTACATATTTATTCACTAAAGTTGCACTACCATAGGATTCTGATCAAATCACAATCCTAGCTGATTTGAAATGTTAGCAAAGATGGATTCTGCGCTCAAAGGTGCGGCCCGAACATTCCACTCCTGAAATTTGTGGTTAATGAATCACCACGTTTGGTATATGGCATTATGTCACGACAGTCTCATTATAACACTGTAAGGTTCCACATCACTTACATTGGAGGCAGTTTTTCAGGAAACACAATGTTATGTATCATAGTGTACAAGGTATATTTAAAATGATTTTTTTCCCTTTAGTTATGTTCCTTGAAATATGTAGTCATGTTTTTTTCTTCCATTTTCCACCGATTCCCTAAGAACATGCCGATACTTGCTGTTTTGTATTGCACACTATGTAATCTAGATTTGAAGTTTTCGTGACTGCAGGGATCCATACTCTTTGGTTCTTTTGGTAAAGTCACCACGTAGGTATAAAATGAAATAAATTAAATCACGACGTTTCGATCGCAACACAAGCAATCATCATCAGGTGGGAAAACCACAGCAAGAAAATGTTTTGCTGTGGTTTTCCCACCTGATGATGATTGCTTGTGTTGCGATCAAAACGTCGTGGTTTATTTTTATTATATTTTATACCTACGTGACTTTACCGAAAGAACCAAAGAGTACACTATGTAATCATAATGGTCACTAAGATCTGTACTGTACAAAATCTGTACCGTCGCAGGACGCCCATGAGAGAGCCTAACAGCTCATTGGGCCCTTCCTGCTGAAATAAATACAATGTAATGACCAGCAATATTTTTAAAATAAACTAATTATTCAGATGAAAGAAAAATGGACAGCACACTTTATGTTTTAAGTGCAGACTAAATATTTTTTACGTGCCATCTTTCGTTCAATGACACAAACTTCCTACAAATTTCATGAACGGACGAATGAACACTGCCTCACAAGTTTCATGAGAGAAATTCGTTGTTTTGCAGGATATACCCATCTGCAAAACGGACCATAGCTCCTTAATATCCTGGCATTGCGCGAGTGGCACAAGTACAGAATGTACAAATGACTTCTTCTTCACAATACATGCTTGCTTGTTCACTCGTGTTTTTCAGGTGCAGCTCTAAGTTCCTAGATCTTGCTGAGCTGGAGGCGCGAGATGAATGGGGCGTGGTAGGAGCCCAGGTAAAGCCATCCATCGTGCTCATGGGCCTCGCTGACGGAGGGCACCATCGTTCCCGCGGGGTCATGGAGGCTGCGCCGCACTGCGCCGTCTGGGCCCAGCTCCAGCAGCAGGCCGTGCCGTGGCACAAACTGCATCATCACCTCCTGGCTCAGGACCTGTGCGCTCCGCAAGGGACGTGGGCGCAGGACACAGAACATGCTGACCACTTCTAGATTTGAAGCTTTCGTGACTGCAAGGATTCATACTCTTTGGTTTTATTTCAGTAAAGTCACGTAGGTAAAAAAAACTAAGTAAAATCACGACGTTTCGGGCGCAACAGAACAGTCTGCATCAGCAGTAGGCCATGCTTTCCCACCTGATGACAGACGCTTGTGTTGCGCCCGAAACGTCGTGATTTAATTTAGTTGTTTTCATTTATTTTATTTTTTTACCATGCTGACCACTGTACAGTGCCTGTGGCAACAGCCCATGCTGGCAGCATTTGGAATTCACCGACAACGCTCATTGGCAATTCTGAGGTTATGTGTAATTAACATTCATGTAGCAAAGCATACGTTAAGTTATTATTCACAATTTATGCAAATTATATGCTGACGATACACAGACTAATGGAGTCAACAAAACTGTACAAGAAACAGAAAACATACAAACAATACAAACGAGATGGTAAAAGCCGAAAAAATAAGATTCCTTGATTCAAATCAGGACTGAATCAAATTGCATAATAATTCACAGCAATTGTCTGATTATTCATCGAAACAAGTTGACAATATGCATTATCCACACCTTGAAGAGGAGCGACTTAAGCCAAGGCCGCGGTGCTAGGAAGTCTACGAAAGAAAAACCAGGGTTGGGCCGCACCCCAGCCATGGCCAGCCAGTATCCGCCGGTGCCGCTTGCACGAATGTTGTCTGGGAATCCAGGAAGGTTGTCTGCGAAGATCTCGCTTGCGCCCGCCAGCTGTCCTGACAGACGATATCTGTGGGACAGGTGTGGAGGGTTCACAATCGCTAAAGAAGCCAGAGGTGCGGAAGAAGCAAGTTGCAGAAACGTTGTGTGGTCACTGCGTGGGCAGGCCGTGTCTGCGGCAGCTGAAACACAACCATCGTTGGGAATTATTAACAGGTGGTATACAGTGCATGTTAGGTGCCTTGAGGCAGAAAATATATTCAAGACTTGTGCTCAATGGCAGTTGTGTGTTTGAAGCAAGAGTGTTTATGCTTTACAGCAGCTTTATTCAACTGGCAGACCAGGGGTCAAAGGTTTGGGGAATAGCTCATCGAGAGTTATAGAGATGCTGATTACCGAGATGAAAAAAATATACAATATAACAAGAGATAGAGATGAGAAAGCTGGAAACGAGGTACAGATTAGTGCTCACGTATCACATGTTTCCACGCCACGTAACTTCATAATGAATGTCTGTGTGACATGTGACGCCACGTGGCTCTCCCGAGCACGCTCGTGGTTGTTGAACGTCTTTCGCACCGTGCGTAGCAAACCGTGCTAATCGGAGGTGCTGTTGATGTTACATGCAAATATGACAATGATTAACCCTGCCCTAACCCTCTATGATCCTGAGCTAAGTCAGTTTTAGTTGTCTTCGTTTTGGCTCGACTCGGCAAACAACCAGTGGAAAACCCACACGTACCGTAAGGGCCCCCATGCTGGCGCGGCTCTGACGTGCCAGTAAGAAAGAGGTCTACAGGGCTTACTTGAGCACCCTTGCCATGGTTGTTTCAGCGACGAGCAGCGCGTCCTCGTTAGGTGTGAGCTGCACGCCATTGGGGAATCGCAGCCCGTCCATGAGTAGCCGTAGGGAGTCCTGGACCATGTTGTACTCGAACAGACTGCACCACCGCACACACCAGCTGTCACGTGGGCTCCAGCTGTCACAGCCTGAGCAACAGTGCAATTGTTACCAGCAAACACATTGAAAAGCCGTTGTTAGGCTGTCATCAGCTAAGTGTGACTTGTTAAACAGAAGCCAATTTATGTTGAGAGGCAAGATCCCCCGACGAATAACCTGAGGACTCTTTAGCTGTTCAGAGTACAGCTGGGTTATATGATTATATATGCAACTACTCAATGACTCTCTTGATCGCCAGTTCAATTACTCGACTAATCAGAACATGAAAATATATGTGAAAAGTCGCAACTCTGGACGAGTTTGGTGCTATGATTGGCATCATCAGCTGAGTCACTCCCAAGCGTGGTTTAAGGAGGGTTTCCTGTACTCATGCTTCATCTGAATAAGGATGGTTATAAAATAACATGTTTAGTTGAATAATCCACATGAATACCTATGTATATATACACAAAAATATCACCCAAAACCTCTGAAAATACAAATACAAAAGCCCTATATTTAAAAACTACACGAAAGTTTAAAATGTGTATTTTTTTCTAAATCCCATGTCATGCATGCAATGCTCGAATAATGTGAAGAGAGAGAATTAAAAAATTGGACCGCACATTTCAAAATAGTAAACAAAAAATTCCAACCTGGATGCCTGGACAATCTCACCCATTACACTTCCCACAGCCTTCTTCCCTCTGCGCTAAAGCTACTCCATCGCAGGCCTCACCGCCCATCAGCAGTGGCCTCCATCACCAGGTAGCGGTTGTTTCTCCGCTGCCACTTGCTGCTCGAGTCTGTGAAGTAGATCCTGGTGCCGTCGCTGGTCACCGTCAGGTCATTGATGAAGCCCATGGGATGGCCCGCCACCGGCTCTTGGGATGACACCAGGGTCAAGACTTTGCCTGTCCATCATACCAGCAAGCAGCACACAAGGCGAATCATGCACGACAATCCCATTCAACTATCGCAAGCGTAAGAACTTTAGCGATTGGACCGAAGCATCATTGCATGCCCAATCACAACCTCAACATTCTTAATTGAATTGTGGTAGAGTGAGGAAAACACTGATCGAGTTTTGTCCGTGACTTGATGAATAGCAACTTATAAGTCCATGTTCAGATTAGTTAGCCAAGCAATGGCTTCAGCCGATGTGCTCTCGATTGCTTCAATGTCGCTGTCGAATGTTCGGAGTTCATAGTGGTTCATAGTGGGTCGAAGGTCTAATTGGTGTTTGCGCTATCTCATGGCAAGCTTTCGTTTACTTCCAAATTGCAAAGGTAGTGAGCGTGTCTGCTGTGAGTTGGCAAGGAAAATTCAATCCCAGAGGTTATTTACTGGGATTGGTAATCAGGTGCTCTTTGAGGATATTGGTGTTCACCCAAATCTATCACAATTGCTCTGAGGGATGCAAAAGCCACATTTTTAAAGCCTTTGGTTGTGCTCAAGAATTTTTTGTGTGACTTTTGTCAGTAATTCAATAGATTCCATATATCATAGTGGAAGGACAGAATTGGATTGACTTGGATATCAATGTATTGGTATGAAGAATCGTGTTATAATTCGACCAAATGTATTCAATTATATCCTGACAAGTGTCGTAAGGCCAGTTGTTGTTTTTATGTAAATTATACATTTCCTACACATTTGTGAACAACGTTTTGGTGCATGACGTAAAAAAATATATTTGAGATGTGTAATGTTGTAATCACGACAAATAAACTACTTTATGAGGCACACGTTGTTTATTGTCTTTCACTACAGGGTCCCTAGCATGAAGGGTATATCGGTCCCTTCACCCGATACCTAGGCGTTATGGCCTCCGAACTATACGGGACCTAACTCTGGTAACCCGTTCTCTATCGTCCTCCGGCTGGGACCTAGGGGAGGCTAACTGACCCCGACCTCCTGGTCCGTGGGTCCTGACCACTGGCCTTACTGAGCTCCAGCCCTTAGAAGGGCTGTAGAGGTTGGGTCCAGAGTCCTCTCTGCCAGGGACCTATTCTCCCTTGACCACTGGCCTCTCTGAGCTCCAGCCCTTAGAAGGGCTGCAGAGCTTGGGGTCCAGGATCCTATTCTCCAGCCCGGTCTTCTGTCTTCGGTGTGTAGATATATACTCATTCGTGGCCGGCTCCGCCCTGGCCACGCCTTCCTTCTGGAACACTCTGGGCCATCCTGGAAGGTGACATCATTCCCCCGGTTCCCCCCCCCCCACCCGGGGGCCTAGGGAATGTGTCCTAGGATCCGTTAACCGGGATCCACCATTGGCCTCTCTCTGGCTCATGGCATTTGCCCTGGCGAGGTAACGCCTCTGCACTCTGTTGACGGTAAGTGGAACTGCAGGGCTGTTGAATTGTGAGTGACAATCAATCCTACAGATGTATGGAAAATAATACGTTCATTGTCATTACACTCAATGATGTTGTGTGCAACAGTGGTTATGAAAAAATTCATGATGTAAATACAATTGGAAAAGACCCTTCAGATGATTTAGGGTCCTTAATATGTCAGCTTGCAAGCTTTATATAATGAATCATGTCAGACTTCATTATGTCAAGATGATACCAGGCTGCAGTTTATATTTAGCTACTTTCATCATGTAGCACGACTCACTGCAGTACTCATGCCGTATTTTTATCTGTTCAGTGCCAATTTCGTGAGATGTGCCTTTAAGGACCTGTACTGCTTTTAAGCGTTAACTTCAACAAAACAGGGTTACACAAAGAGAAGGTCAAAGATAACACTAACACTGCATTTCCCTCGGGTAACAAAACATTTTTTCTTTTTTTGGCAAATGGACCTCACAAACTATTAAATGGGTAAGAAACAAATGTATACATGCTCTGTTAAATATACAGTATGGTATAAAAATAACAAGGTTCACCCATTCTGCTCTAAAGTGCAATGTGATCCCCTAAACCTCCCTTTGCCATTGTGGTTTTATGAATGCACACGCTTTTAGGGTTCCAATTTCATCTATAAAAATACATAAACTGTACAGAGAGAAATGGCATTGTTTAGCTACGGAGTAATGTGCATATATATTTTACAAGTGTATGGTACATGGGGGAATGTTTAGTCTCGAAATTCTGACGAATTTATTTGTGCTTAAACTTCGTGTAAGTAAATAATAAAGTCCATCAACCAATTGGCATCAGCATTATTTTAAGCAGGAAAGTTCTGGACGAGATTCGACCTCCTAGGTCTCATCAGCAAAGTTGTGTTGCCAGATGTGAATGGCCAAAGCACTCCATCGTCCAAGCTACGAGGCTCCCCAGCGCAAAAACGTATTATGCACCATCTCGGGGGACCATGATGACGATTATTATGCTTTTATATCCAGGAAATACTCAGCTTCTCATGAATCTTTTCAGCAAGGTCCTCCCAAGTTTTCGTGAGACAGGGCGATGATCACTGTCGATTTCAATCGAGTAATTTGATGAAGGACCATGGAATAGCAATCAGCATGGAATTTCTGTACAAATCATGGATACCTTTGACTCCTTTAAAAATGTCACGATACCTTTCATAAGTGACTTTGCTAATAATAATAATGCTGCATATGGGAGGCACATTATAAATTATCTTTTTCAGGCAAACAAAAAAGGTACGATTTGGAGTGGTTCGTGAGTTGATTGCAACAGTGCAGGTGGCTTCCTGCTAACTCCCTGAGACGTTTGGCTCACCGGTGACGGGATCGACCTCGAAGAGACCCAGGTACGCGTCGGCTATCAGCAGTGTTCCGTTCGGACTGACACGTATTCCCAACGGCCGCCCGCACGTGGGCTCCAGCTCCGGGCGCCCTGCATTACGCGCACACGATGGATCCCGCGCAGTTCGCAGTGAGCAAGTGCGAGCACGTGCAGTGCGAAGCATGAACACGAGGGAATGGCTTGCTTGGCAAAAAAGTCCCAAACCGAGGAGGAAATACAGGCAGACCCCGCTTAGCGCTCAGGATGCATTCCTGGAGAAGGGAGCGCCAATTGAATTGGTGTTAAAAGGGGTCATGGTTCCATTGTATACATGGGGATGCATTCCTGACAGCGTCTTTCCTGTGAGCAATATACGAGGGCTTCGTTGGGGTGTCGGTAAGAGCTAAAATCACCCAGAAATGTCTGACAGTCCCGCACGAAACGTCACTCCACATGAGGCCCACCCCCCCTCATTAATATTCATGAGTGGGTGGATTTTTACACAAATGCAGAGGAAGGTCGAGCTGAATTAAATCATTTATTACGCAAAGTTGCTTCAAATATAACGTTTCTTTACAGAAAGTGACGGTAAAAAATAAATCTACGCAGCACAGTGCTACATCCGTGTGTGACATCACTGCAAAAGAGCCCCCCCCCCCCCTTCATTAATATTCATGTCCGCGTGGAAATTTACACGAACGCACAATAAGGTTGCGCACTCCACATGCCGCACCCCTCCACAATAACCATTAGCCGGTGACGTCACTCCACATGGGGCAACCCCCCCCCCCCCCCCTCATTAATAATCATGAGCTGAACTATTTTTCTTTAAAATATTTCAGATTTACTGCAATATACACCCGTCCTTGGACGGGCAAAAAAGCTAGTAGAGCTAATAATGATACAGGCGGTAAACATTATTTGTGGACATGGATGACGTCGGCGACGCAGTTCAAAGTTCATTTTTTAGGTATAGCCCTGTGAGCCATTCGGCTCTTGAATCGGGTGCAACCACAACAAACAAAAAACAAAAACATGAACAAGAAAACATCTTAAAGTGACTATGTGCAAACAGAAAATCCAAGAAAAGACAGCAAAATATTGCAGAAAAAAATCACCGTACACCAACCCTGTGCAAATATCCCAGTGGGATGCAAGTCAAACAACAACAACCACAAGACAACTTAGATTAAGGCCATCAGTCTAACTCTGTACTACAACAAGCAAACATGGCCAAACAAAAAAACTTTTCGAAAATCACCAAAAAAAAGCCATAAAAGCAGTGAAACAGTGATCATAGGAACTGTGACCGAATTTTCACAATAAACGACGTAAACAACATGTACCACCAAACTCTGCAGCCATAGCTGGCTGCATGAGTCACTCCACAACAGTGGGAGCATCAGTCGGAGTATCAACATTTTTCAATGCACCTTTAAGATCAGCGCACTAAATCAAAACACAGATCATACAGAGACTCACTCGCGGAGGCCCCCATCCCCTACCCAGCTCCCCCCCCACCCCCCGAGCCGACCACCTTTGTCTTCCCAATGCAATACCTCAACACTTTTCTGGCTCCCAGCTTTCCGTTAGCCCCCAGCAACGACCAGGCCTACCACAACTCCTTCGAAACACTCGCGCCCATTCTGTTGTCACTAAAATGACACCACCACTTGTAATAATCCCGTTCTTCATCTGAAACCAATATATGCACAATTGTAGAATTGCTGTGAAGCACCTTGAAAAAGACGCAATATAAATTTTCGACAATATAGCATTATTTCATAAATAACAAATCATAATGTAGGATCATATCAGTATTATGTCCTGTAAATACGAGTGCATTCGACTGTACTCGTTACAAGGCATCGGTGGATCAAGACGTTGTAGTAGTCTTGGTCATTCTCAGAAAAGAGCTCCAGGTCCTCTGTGATATTAGTGATGCCCTCAGTCAAAATTTCTGTGGTTCATTTTAGGTGGAGCCTTAAGACTTTATCATTCCAGTTATGATGTTCACACACTGCACCATGGACTCATTTGGGGGCTGAATTAACATATTAGAGGTCCAACCAAATATAAACAAAATACTGTTCTGTGCGTCTCCCCATATAAATAAAATATGTTTTAGTCCACGGCCTTTTGGTATTCCAGCCCAATACCAGAATCTTTATTTATCCAATATAAAAAACAAGTGCAATAAACTCTGGACAGGTTTGCAAATGTGAACCCCTCTCTAATCGAACAAGCAAAATGCACCCGTGTGTGGCAGCTTGTACACAGGAAGCAGGTGCAGGAAGTATGGCTTGCACCAGAGGTTGTCTCTGGAATTTATAGATAAAAATGTGATAAAGTATTTAAAAACATAAATATACACTAAATTACCCGACCATAGTGCTTTGAGACACACGTTTTAAAAGGTAGCTTGTGGTTGGATTATACTGTAATTATATACAATCTTAAATTTAAGGGAAAAAAGGAAAAAAACTAGTTTCTTTTTACTTATTGTCTTATTTACTACTTACTTTTCTCTTTTCTTATGCTATTCGTTGTATGCGGTTGTACTTTATTTTGCACACAGTTGCAATTTGTTTTTCTCAGTCGGTGTTAGCCGCTGATGGCGCAACGGGTTTCTTTTTTCATTCCTGTTGTTCTGTGCCCCCCCCCCCCCCCCCGTATCGTTCCCGTTCTGTTGTAATATGCACCGATGCCTACTATATTGAGAGCGATATTGGCACATAAAATAAAGATTGGTTGATTCATTGATTTGAGTAATTTTGGCACACAAATGGATAAAAAAAATCATTACCACATGGTGGCTTTCCAAATCTTGCCAGTGTGGATATTTCTCCTTTTTCAATTTTTAAAATTCGTCCATCAGCCGTTCCAGTATAGAGCACATCTGAAAGGCAGGATACAAACAATGCAAAATCTAAATCTCAGTTGCAATTGAAAGATCAGCAGCAAATGCAATGCATTGGTCAAACGAGGAATTGAAAAGCTTTTACAACACTCATTTAAAGTACAGGGTGGTCTACAATCATAATCCATGGAATATTATCGCTGGATAAATTCTGTTTGCTCAACATAATAAACAAGTCCGAACCTGCCGATGAAATATAAACATTCTCCATTCAGCCATATTGAAACTTTGCAGCTAATGAATAGCAGACCTGAATACATTCTACGTGGGCCCTATATTTTATAAAGGATATTTGTTTTCATTTCCAATGGAGGTGATTTCCTGCCACAGCTGTTATACACAGTGGAAAAATACAACTGCTCACAGATTTCACTGGATATTACTGATTGCAAGAATTATGGGGAAATCTAGCATCGGTTTCCCTCTCTTTCACTGATAACAGTAACTGGTGAGAAAATACAAAACCACTCTCAATCATTCTACAACCAGCTCTTTGTCTGATAATGGAACCATCTTGTTGACTTCCAACTGTAAAAATGTGTGCCATTGTTAACACTGTGTGGCGGTTTGCAATTCTGAAATGCTTTCCGCACTTGTGGTCACGTCAGGTTGACAGGATAATTCAATTAATCTCAAGTTGACGGTAAGTTTTTCCATTGCCCATATCACGTGGTCAGTCGCTTTAAATGCACATTAATCAACGACGCTGGATACACACAGCCCTGACATGGCCATTGTAGAAAAACTAAGCAAACTTCTAAAACATATTAATTATGCAGACGAACCGTGACATTCCGTGGGTATCACAGTGACGTGCGGTCGTCTAAATGTCTTACTGCGAGTCAACGTTATTGCACATTGTCCGATATTTTAATCTAAATGAAACACTGTGGCATACTTATAGGGATTTGTTCAATTCACCTCCCAACGTAACAATGGACTCTGGGCCCATGAGCTGACCCTGGAACAGCCGTTCTACTCCACGTAGCTTCTCGTTGGGCTGCAGCAGTCCCGTCAATGGGGGCGGCTCTGCATAGCTGCCGGAGCGTGGCCACAGAGCAACCGCAGAGCATGGCAGGGAGATAATAAGCAGTTTTAGGTTCATGGGCAACAGAACAAACATGTTCATTTTGCACAACACAGCATGCCAGCGCATTCTTGGTAACATGACTCCGGTATCATTTATCATCCAAAAATGTGTTCTGGATTAAATCAAGAATTTCTCATGAGGGCCAAAAATTAAAAAAAATTCTCCTATCACATCTGCTCATCATCGCAAATGAGGAGTTGTATCAAGGTGAATGAGAGAGGAATAATACACGTTATTTAAATTTCAGCAAATATGCATTTATTTTTCATTTTCTAAATCTTAATTTTATCATGATGTTCATTACTAGTACAATAGAGCTGAGCAGTGGTGCAATAGTCAGCCACCCTGCCCTCTGAACCCATTCCCTTGAGTTCAGTTCCCAGTCATGGATAGCATCACTGGTGAGTGATCTCTAAATTGGTCCCCCCCCCCCTTAACCACTAATCCACACTGAACACCAGCGCATGGTCAAAGAATCCCCATGATCAATTGGCATGGGGAAGCCTTTATTCATCAGTTTATTTATTAGTTATATAAACTATAACTAATAAAATATCTAAATAGTAGACCTTAACATAGTGGTCGCTACAGAACATTAGACATACAGCAAATGGAAATGTTAAAAGGCAACACCCACGAAGTAAAAATATTCGATAAAACTTATGTTGAACACAATAAAAAATACTATATTGGCATGTTTCTAGTTCCAAATGTTCTCAAAGAAACATGTTGTTCTGATTTAAGTACTAGATCTGTGGCAACAGCACATTAACACAATTCATATGTTTAATTTACCACCCACAAACAGCGCATTTACACAACTTTCATACCAATGATTGACTCTGGTGACATATAACAATCAGCTCCAAGGACAACCTGTGAGAGATTTGATCTATTTTTCTATTCAGTCTCAAGATTTGTATGTTACAACCTTGCTCTGTTCATCACAGTCATCTGAACAGCCGTAGCCAGACATTTTCACAGCTGGTGCAAGGTGCCATCCCCAGTCATCCCGTCAACCCGTCCTTGCTACAGCACTCGATCTCAATATCCGTTCAGGTATTATCCCACTTTGCGATCGAAAAAATTGTTTTGCATTTTTTGTTGAAAAGGCATACGTATACCAAAGTGTTACCAACTCGGTTCACATGTTTGCTCAGTTCACAAACATTTGAAATCTGAGAGGTGCTTGACAGTTCAAGAGCCATAGTCCATAACGAAACATAAAACAAACATCCTGTCAATGTCTGCGCACATGGATTGACAGTGCATTTGCCCTAAATCTGGGGCCGTCCATAAATGACGTCACGCGATTTTGGACAATTTTTGACCCCCCCCTCCCCTCGTCGTCACAGGGCGTCACAAAAAGTCAGACCCCCCCTCAAATATGACGTCACAAAGCTCTGCCCCCCCCCCCCCAAAACCATAAAACATGTTTCAAATCGCTGTAAATTATTGTCATTGTAGTGCGTATTTTATGTGGCGCTACACTCTGATGTTGTAGGAGAAAACATTTATTAAAAAGTATATTTAATTAAGTAGAACGTGATGTCTATATTTATTTAAAGTTGCGCATTTTGATGTGACGTCACATTTCTCAACCACCCCCCCCCCCCCCTCATCACACATCGTCACAAATGTATGACCCCCCCAGGTGCGTGACGTCATTTATGGACGGCCCCTCTATCATAACCATTTCTGGGTAGTTTCTGTGCAATTTA
The DNA here is from genome assembly GCF_015708825.2 of Lethenteron reissneri. Taxonomy (NCBI): domain Eukaryota; kingdom Metazoa; phylum Chordata; class Hyperoartia; order Petromyzontiformes; family Petromyzontidae; genus Lethenteron; species Lethenteron reissneri. The sequence goes on along the minus strand of NC_083803.1, from coordinate 7,401,254 downwards.
AATCACTTATTGGTAACCATAAATTGAAATGTTTGCTGATACATAAATCAGGAAACTATAGCAACAGAACATATAACATTGACCTGAGGTTGTAGAAACCGGGCAGCTCAGACGGGCTGCTGTTATATGAGTAAACATAACCTTTTGCAACTTACTTGTGTGAACTATATATATACCCTTTTTCGACTGTACAACCGCGGCGCACCAAGGCTGTAACCGACCCAGCCGGGTGCAGCTCAGGTGACACATTGTTTTTCCACTGCAGAAGCAAAGCTGTGCCACTGATGTCACATGTAATGAACGGGTAAAGGCGCATGTAGATGACTTGACACTTTGTCCTCACAGTATACCGACTGAGATCACAAAATGAATGCATCAATCGCCACGACCATGGCCCCTGCTCGTCTCTGAACCAGATGCAGATGTCTCGAGAGGCCAGTACAGCAAACATTTCACTCTCTTGGTTTTAACCATCTCGGTTTTGCACCAAACGTATTTGGGTACAATTTAACACGTAAGCTTACGCGACCTAAAAAAACTGTATTATGTTATTCATTGAGGTACAGTTTGCCGATCGCACCCCCTTTAGCTTGAACATTCGCAGTTGACCACGAAATTCCTGTACGCATCGTAACTGTACTGCTCGCGATGATGCTGCTGCAGAAGAACACCCGCGCCATCTTGTCTCCATCTTGTATGCCCAGCCTCCAGTGAGGCAGTGACATTCAGTTGCACATTGATTTTGAACACTACATTCGATTTTTTTGCAGTCTATGCATTTACCATACACGTTACATAAAAAAAAAACTTCCTGTTTAATGTTTGGGTTGATATACGGTAACATAAAACCAAACCCTAGTTTTCCCATATGCCTCTGAGTTTGTGGATATTTTCCAGAACATAACCCCTGTAATGGGCAAGGGTTTGCTATGTATCATGGGTTGGTTCTGGCTCAGCATGGGAAATAGCCAGTGTAAGATCATCGATGTATTGAGGGCCCCTCTGTTGGCACAGCTCGGATGTACAAGTGAAAAAGGGGTACAATCGGTACAACAATTGTATATAATTACTAATCTTTCGTATTATTTCTAAAATATATTGATTGTTTTGCTATTGCTAGTTGCTGCATTGTGCTACATTGAGTAAAATGGAATCTATGTGCGATAAACACATCTACAAACACAGTATTTCCATAGGCAGCATGCGTAGAATGCGATACATCACCAGTACATACCTGTAGGGCTGTGGATTGATGGGCGAGTCAACAAAAAGGCACAAGATAGCCAGAGGAATCAGCAAAATAAGAAGCATGATCCCAATGCTAACGCGAAATGCACGGCCGCTTACTGATCTGCGCACACGGGAACAAACACACACAAAAAATGGATGTGAAAATTCACAATGTATTTAAATAACTATTGGCAGCTTTTAAGTTAGCAAAGATGGAAATAAGATTAATGACAATGATTGATAATAAAGGAGACAATCTATTTTTTTAGCAACATAGGAAGCCTGCAAATGGGCTTTAATTTTTTTTACCACATTTCGAGATAAGTGCATATTTTTCCACCACCTGCAATGGAAGTGCAGCGGAATGCATTGTTAATCGCAAGGGTACAAGTTTGAAGCACTTAGCTCATTCTACATTAACGTCTCAGTTACAGGACGCTATAGAATGCATAAGATTAAAGTTATGTACATCTTAGGTGGATTTTTGCCAGTAGATTTAGCAAACACAAACTAGTAGAGAAGACGTTGCTCTGCAACAGAAAATACAAGACAGTAATCATTTCATCATGGGACCTCCTTTGCCAGTACCAAAATATACTAATAGGGGTTTTCCCTTTTTTCTGGCAACAAAACTGACACCTTTTGCAAGGAATCATGCTTACATTAACCACAATACTTGCAGTCAAATGCAAACAAAAAACAATACTCTGATAATTTATGCATTGTCCTTGAAACTGATTGGTCCACACCAGAGACAGCTTTCTTTAGAGTCTCGCCTCATATGGTGTTCGACCAGATGACGCCAAAAGGCGCAGTAATCATTTCACACTTCTCACAAATCCTGTACTCTGAACACTAAAATCTCATTTTTTGTGTGATAAAATGCCCAGATAATATGCATTGCAATATTTTTTTTTATATTCGCTAGGATTTACATAATATTCTGGCTAAAGAATGACATTGACAGAAGCACAAATTGAGCATTTTTAAATGAACCGTGGTCAGTCTTCTGCATTCGTTACTCCCACCATATTCGGTGTCGCTGTCCATTATTAAACGTCTTCCACCATTTCAATGGCAAAGGCCCGCAGCCACGAACAACGGAGTTATTGTTAGGGTGGACAGAAGCCCAGCCAGCAGCCAGCCAGGAAATTCGATGTACAGTATAGATCATTGTAAATAGTAATATGATGAAAATGCACATCATGACTTGTTCAAGAGCAGCAACTTCAACTTAAATTATGTAACCACCCTTGTGCTGATAAAAAAAAACTCATGAAAGTATAATGCAGTACTGTATATGGAAATGTTACCGTGAAGTTACAAACTAATTCACGGCCATGAATGAGATGAGATGGGGAAACTTGCAGCATTGTATAAAGTAGTTAATTCTGTGGCACATTTAAATGCAGTAGAGAACAATTGAAATATTAAACAATTATTCAGAACAATGGATATATTCTCTAGTGCTGGGTTATTCTATGAAAACGAAACCGGTTTAAGTTTTTAGTGTTATTGCACTTAAGTTGAAAAAACCTTGTGTTCAATGTGTACTTTGCACCCACGGCTTTCATAAAGTAAACTACTGTACTGCAAACGTGCCCTGCTCTCTGTAATAAGCTGTTAGTGTGCATTTGATGTTCTGTTAAAGTACAGTATACCTCCATGTAGAGTTCTTTGCAGATAGCCAACTCATTTCTGATAACCCTCTTCTTACAGGCTATTGAATATTGTGACAGTAGTGATGGCTCCACATCTTACACAAGAGCGTCACATTCTGTAAATAAGTGCATTTGAGATTGGTGGGAGACGTTTAAATATATGCTTTGAAATAAATCGTCGTTTTCTTTAGACTATAATTGTTCTCGAATGTTTCAATGCCAGATATGTGTAATGCTGTGCCTTAGGTGTTTCGGTAAAACGGTACTGTTTCATAGTTATCCCCCACTGGAAACTTACGTGAGATGAACACAACATCAACACGCTACAGCCACAACAGGGGCCGTCAATAAATGACGTCACACGGCGTCACGAAGAGTCAACCCCCCCCCTCAAATATGACGTCACAAAGCTCTGCCCCCCCCCTCCCCCCAAAAAATAAAACATGCTTCAAATCGCTTTAAACTATTGTCATTGTAGTGCGTATTTAATGTCTCGCTGCACTCTGATGTTGTAGGAGAAAACATTTATTAAAAAGTATATTTAATTAAGTAGAACGTGTTGTCTATTTATTTAAAGTTGCGCATTTTGATGTGACGTCACCTTTCTCAAACCTCCTCCCCCTCGTCACACATCGTCACAACTATCTGGCCACCCCCCCCCCCTCCATGCGTGACGTCATTTATGGACGGCCCCATAGTACATACTACAAGCGTCTAGGACGAATCACAAAGGTCGACCCAAAGCATCGTGCACTGGGCGCAGTCACACAGCAAGCCGAATGTCACGCTGACATTCACTTGCATGAGCTCGCATTACAACAGCAACAACAATTCATTGTTGTCCTTTCTCTGCGACTCCTATTAGCACCGTTGGCTACGTACGGTGCGAAAGAAGTTCACCATACGCGTACATTTCACATCTTTAAAATCGCTCTCAAACGCGCATGCATGGGCACCACAAGTGGCTCAAATATGAAATATGCTTAAAGGTACCGACGCTGCCGGCACGGATTGCTATCCGGGTCCCGTTATAGAACAGACTGCACCACACACGCACACAGAGAGACAGAGAAGAGACGTCTCTACACGATGCTTGCACGTGTCCATGTGTGTGCTGCGTGCACTCAACGCGTGCCACGATTCGCACAACGCCCCTCCGCGTGAACAACGCGTGAACATCATCGACAGCAACGCAATTCGGACACCACCCACAAGCCCCCAGCCAGCCAGAGTTCGATTCCTGCACAGGGTACAACAACATCAGCGGCGGACAATTCTGAGAAAAAAAAAACTACAAAACAAAACACTCCTCGGGCCACCGCTAGGTCGACTCAGCCTTAAACATCGTCGCTTGGGTTAAGAGACGAAGGGCATCCCCCGCTCCCGACATTGGGCACTTGCGCCACAAGCAACAAGCACGTTCGCAGGCAAAGGAGGTGGCGATCTGCCTCTTGCGTGCGTGTGTGTAAGTGTGTGTGTGGTGTATGTGTGTGCAAGTGCGTGTGTGTGTGTGTGTGTCATGTGTGGTGTGTACGTGTGGGTGTTGTGTGTATGGTGCGTACGTGTCTGTGTGGGTGCGTGTGTGGTGTATCGGTACGTGTGTGGTGTGCGTGGTGTGTGTATGTGTGGGTTCGTTCGTGATGTGCGTGTGTGTGTGCAAGGTGCTCGCTAACAGGACTTGCCCCTACAGTCTGTCAAGGCTATACGGGGGATCTTTATCTTTGTGTGTATGTGTGTGTATGTGTGTGTGCCCCCCCGAACGTTTGTATCGCGAGTGCTCGTAAAAGCCCCCCTCCCTCCCCCCAGAGCGTGTGGCCCTGCGAGCCACTTGCCCGGCCGTGAGTCCGTGGGCCCCACGAGCAGGAGGAGGAGGAGGCTCCTCCTGCTCCTCCTGCCCGTCCGTCACGACTTGCTGCTCGGGCGCTCGTCGCCGGCGCAGATCCGTTGGTGGCTCCATCTTCGTCTTCCTCTCTCACTCCCCGAGCCGCTCTCGCTCTGCGCGCCGCCTGCAGGAGGGACGGGGGGGGGTTGGTCGCTTCCATGATCTTCCGAACGAGGTCAATTCCCACTACCCACACACACACACACCCCCCCACCCACCCACACACACACCCCCCCACCCACCCACACACACACCCCCCCACCCACCCACACACACACCCCCCCACCCACCCACACACACACCCCCCCACCCACCCACACACACACCCCCCCACCCACCCACACACACACCCCCCCACCCACCCACACACACACCCCCCCACCCACCCACACACACCCCCCCACCCACCCACACACACACCCCCCCACCCACCCACACACACACCCCCCCACCCACCCACACACACACCCCCCCACCCACCCACACACACACCCCCCCACCCACCCACACACACACCCCCCCACCCACCCACACACACACCCCCCCCACCCACCCACACACACACCCCCCACCCACCCACACACACACCCCCCCACCCACCCACACACACACCCCCCCCCACCCACACACACACCCCCCCACCCACCCACACACACACCCCCCACCCACCCACACACACACCCCCCACCCACCCACACACACACCCCCCCACCCACCCACACACACACCCCCCCACCCACCCACACACACCCCCCCACCCACCCACACACACACCCCCCCACCCACCCACACACACACCCCCCCACCCACCCACAACACACACCCCCCACCCACCCACACACACACCCCCCACCCACCCACACACACACCCCCCCACCCACCCACA